>NC_140780.1:81858864-91368864 GCF_044657685.1 Stegodyphus dumicola | reverse complement strand
AAAACAAATTCTTGTACACTATTAAGTAAAATAAATCAAGAAAGATAATCATCTATGTATAAAGATGACACACTGAAAATTTCATATATGCATGACCAAAACAATTTGACTTATTAAAACTCGAAAATCAGCTAAAATTCTCACTTTTTGTGTTGCGCAAAAGTGATGATTCCCCTTCAGTATTATATTTCGTTCATATTATAATTCATAATGCACAAAATTTATATCATTTAAAGAATAGAATTATCTAATCGTTGCCACATGTTCTATTCAAATACTATAATAAAGCTGGAATGATGTATAAAAAAAATTAAAGCAAGTAAAACAAAAAAGAAACAGTTTTTCACAGACGATTAAGTACTTCTCACTCAATTAATTCCGTTCTCACTTCGCGAGAAGGCAAAGATACATAAAAACTCATTAATTTATATTAAAATCTATATTAAAAATTATTATCTATAATTTTTAATATATCTATTTTAATATCTATATTAAAATTTACGAAGTAAATCTTAAACACTTATTTCCTCGAAAAAATTCCAGAAAGGTTTAAGCATAATTTAATTGGCAATAATAAATGAAGGCGTTATCTTTGTTGTTGCGAAGCTACGTTTCTCCAGATTGGCAACAAATCCACTAGTCTGCTGTTTCAAATGTAAACATCAATGGCCGCCATAAAAAAAAGGCTTAGCGGCACTTAAACGACTTTAAAATTGTTGATAATTCTAAAAATATTGCATACGGATTTACTAAAGGCATAAAACCCTTAACCAGAAGATAAAAACAACATAATTAAATCATTTTTAAAGCAAAAAATGTACAATTTACAAACATATAAGAGTAAAGAAACTGAGATCACTGAGCCGGGTAACAGAGTGGATATATTTATAAATATATTTATATACGTTTGGCGCGGCCGATTGAAACGAAAATACGAGGGGCAAATCTACATGTTATAGTAGTCTTATATACAAAATTTCAACGTTCTGAGGTTACTCGTTTTTGAGTTATGCGAGATACGTACGTACGCACGTACGTACGTACGTTCGTACAGACGCCACGAAAAATTCTCTTCAGAATTCATTTTAAAGCAGTTTTTTAATTTTTTTTTTGGAGGAAAAGAGTCTTTTATTCTGTCCTTACGTACAGATATCACGCAAAAACATCGTTAAATTGCATTCGAAAGCGGTCAAAGTGGATATTTTCGTTGAAATATGCTGCCTGAAGCTTTTCGCGATTACAATACTTCCTTTTTACTTCGTACAAGGAAGTAAAAATATGGAAATTAAAAAGAAAAAAAGATGGAATAATGATCTCCCATGTTCAAAAATATTTTTTAATATGGTGTATGATCATATCTGAAAGAAATGCAAACCGCCCATCTTGGTTTCATTGAGATTATCAACCTCTTGATCACGTCATGTAGAGATGCATACCATTCATCTGGAAGTGCACTTCTCAGATCCTGAAGGATCCTGAGAGACATTAGGCGTGCTGCAGTTCTATAGCTTAAGACATCTCAGACATTCTGAGACATATTTATATCTGGTTGATAAACTAGCGGATCCATTCAACGGATATCTTCTGTTCTTGATGCGGACGAGCACCAGAGATTATTGGTGCGGATGCCAGGAACCAGGGATTATTGATGCGAACGAACTTTGCCATCTGTTAGCTACACTGCACCCTTACGTAAATTTTCGAGAATTCTAAAACCAGTTGCAGAACCTCAGTCAAAGACCTGCAGCTCGGTATGGCCACGTTTGATGATTCCTGTCCAAATCATGAAACCGTTTCTCTGGAAAATGGTATTTCATTAACAAGGAAAGGAGACATGTTCCTCTCTCCCTCCAGATCAAAGCATGTCTAGAATCACAATTCAAGCCATACTTGAATTCTTTAATAAACAGGACGCCTATTCTATGATCACTGGATCTGTCTACAACTTGAGCGTACAATATTGACTCAAAAAAAAAAAAAAAAAAAAAAAAAAAAAAACGATAGGGACAGCCATAACAACTTATCGGAGAAAGCCATTCTGTGGTCCTCAGTTGGTGGGCGGGTGGGTCCATTTGACTTTACTGAAAAGGGGCAAAGCTTCAAGGAGCTTTAGACCAATCGCAGCACAGACCAGTGACGAAATTTATAGCGCGCGCTTGCTGAAGTTCTAGGAATATTCTCCTATTATTTCACTAACTCACACGCCGCATTTGTAGTTCGAAAAAATGGGACAAAACGGTATTATGACCAACACGCTGCAGAATATTCTGCTGTGTTATGTGAAGGAAAATCCCGTTTTTTAAGGGGAAGTTAACGCAGGAATTTAGGGCTAAGAGTGATGTGGGATGCCATGAAAGCAACGGTAAATAGATAAGAGTAAATGAATTAAGCTTACTTCAAATCTTTTTAGAAATAAACAATTTTAATCATTTAAATTTATAATATGATTAATTTGCATCACAATCTAATAAAAAACTAAGTATTTCCCCCCCCCCATGCTTACATTAAAACTGTTTTCACACAATTTACTTTACAGCTAATATTAGAAAAATATTGCCTTAAATAAGAAATTAGAAAGAAAATATTTCTTTCTTAATTTTTCTTCCCTTTTTTTTATTTTCTTTTTCTATGAAAATTATTTCTTCTAGGAAAAGAAATAAAATTCATTCGCTATTACAGTAGAGCCGATTGCTGCTGCATTCAGCTATCACACACGCATCAAAATGTTTTATTTTAAATAATTTATTCTATAATTAACATTATAACTTAAAAAATAAGAAAATATTTTTAATATAAAATATTTAATCAACTAAGTATTTCCCCCCCCCATGCTTACATTAAAACTGTTTTCACACAATTTACTTTACAGCTAATATTAGAAAAATATTGCCTTAAATAAGAAATTAGAAAGAAAATATTTCTTTCTTAATTTTTCTTCCCTTTTTTTTTTATTTTCTTTTTCTATGAAAATTATTTCTTCTAGGAAAAGAAATAAAATTCATTCGCTATTACAGTAGAGCCGATTGCTGCTGCATTCAGCTATCACACACGCATCAAAATGTTTTATTTTAAATAATTTATTCTATAATTAACATTATAACTTAAAAAATAAGAAAATATTTTTAATATAAAATATTTAATCAAAATTATACTAATCTATCCTGTATATATCATTAATTCGTATTACAATTTTTGTCACACAATTACTAATACTTTTTTTAAATTTTACATTGTTGTTATTTTAATTTCTTATATATATAAGAACTGCTTATTTTAAATATTCTTCCTTCTCAAAAGATTTTATTCTGTGAAAATAATTAAAAGATAGTAATGTCATTTTCACAATGCAAGTACTAAAGTAAAAATAATCAGTGTAAATCTACTGCAGTTGAAGTCTTTGTCAAGTCAGCGTTTCGATACATTAAATAGAAAACTAATAATAATCAATATCTTTTTTACAATATAAAAATGAGAACTCTGCTATGAACAGTATTTTTTTTTAAAGTTTGCAAAGAAACAATGATTTTTTAATAGTAATAGATTACAAAAGTACTATTCCATGAATAAACTCTCAGTCTTATAGCATTGTTACTTTATAGCATAATACAATAATAACGCAGTATAATTCTTCTAATAAACTCACCAGCGGCGTAGAGTCGCTGAACACAGGTAGTTTGGTCCGAGTTTCGAATTCCGCGAACGAGCTGGCCGCGGCTTTTCCCATGTGTAACGTGTATACGAGCCAGTTTCCGTCAAAAAAATCCTCCCTTAAAAACCAGTTTTAAATCGCAATAAAATTACACACACGAAAAAAAAATTATATTACTCCCAAAGAGCCGTTTTTTTAACGTTTTGCGTGTTACCTTTATTTAATAAATATCATGTTCTTCGCACTTAAACCATAAAATTAAATTCAACAACAACATCGTGAATTTAAAAGAGCATATCTTTGGCATTTCCGATACATAGTCTCGCGCGCTAGAGATGAAAATGTTTTTTTATTCCTCTTTTTCTTTTCCGTACAATGTTGCCATTGCTCGCTTTGAAATCGTTGAGTTTCTTAATCAAAGACTCATAAATACTTTACAAAATATGAAATAGATAGTAAAACAAATTCCCAGTTCCAAATTTGTGCCTCCAGATGCCTATATTAGGATGGAGGATTACGTTATTCAAAATTTCATGGCTCAAGGTACCGTTGTTTTATCACAGTGCGAGAAACATTCATACATTTATGCAGATTCCTCATTATTTAATTTCTTCAAATATAATACGGTGCGATAATGTTTGGTGGCAACGATTTGAAACATTTACCGTGAAACGCCACAAAATGGCAAAACGAAATCAATAGCCCTTCTGGGCTAAACCTTATTTTTAAAAGTATCACATTAGTAGTAGTACTGCTACTGAAAGAACATTATAAAGCTATTCTATATATATTTTTTTAATTTTTGTTTTACAGTAGTGTGAGTTTGGCGTAATAATGAACGACAGTCCTTTTTGTGTTCACAGGATTGTTCGTAAGGTATTCAACTGTTAGATTTTAAAATAAACGTAAGTTTTGCTGTACATAAATCGAGTAGAAGCTTATCGGATGTCTATATTTGTATTAAATGAAGAAGGTTTATGTGCTTGATAAACTTATCTTCTACATTTTTAAGGCATATAATTACAATTTATAGCTATAATTTCAGGAATAGTATAAATAACCATAGCAAATAGTTTTAATTTGCGATGAACTAAAAGAGTATTTGAAGCCACATTCAGAAAACAAGAACGCAATTTTTACTGAAAGAAAAGTTATTGTAATTGTAATTATAAGCCTTAAAAATGTCTCTCTAACTCTCTCTGTCGAAGTCAGTGGAACTTCGACTTAAATCAACAGTAATCTTCAGTCAAGAAAAAGTGTACACTAATACATATATACAAACTACACTACAAAAACTTCTAAAGTATCCATCTTTTTCCTTCTCTTATTTGAGTTTCCAGATAAAAAATGCATTACTTTAAAATCTTTTATAGGTTGGAGATTTCTTCAGCTCCAGAATGTTAATGAAGTTAATTTGGATTTCATTTGCTTGTAAAGCTTTAGTAAGAAGAAGAATTTCTTGCTGCTGTTGTTCAAGTCCTGTGAATACATTTTTATTCTGATAATTTGATTAAAAATTCTTTTTAGAGATGTTGGTATTCCATTTTATGAGTTTAACTGTTAAAAAATTTAATTCTTTTTTTTTTTACCAGAAAATCTTACTTAAGATTATAAATGACAATTTCGACATTTAATCATGCATTTAAATAATAAAATAACTTTATTTAATCATGGATTTAAATGATGGCACTTTATGTAATACTAAACAATAAGAACATTCTACAGTGCTTACTTACAATGCTAAACAAATGCCACTTACATATGACGGAAGTCACTTTTTGGCAATTAAAATTTATCGTTTTATATTTATGTAGCAAAGTATATGATTAACTAAACAAATTAGTAGTATAATTTAGAAACTAGAATTATCCACTTTTAATATTTAGAAAATTCAAAAGCTAAGAAATTCTTGAAAATAAAATTATTTACAGTGGCTACCACTGATTAAGCATTTTCAGTGAATAACTTAGAGAACATACGGTATTAAAGTAACAGTGTAAGAAGGCACAGCAAATCCTCGCCAGTGGGAAAGATTTAGTTATTTCTAAATTCCATGACCTTACAAAAATCATATATATATTTTAATTTCATATCTATAGTACTTTTAAAAGCCTTGAAATTTGAAGTTACATTTTCTTGACTGATTATGTTTTCATTAATTTTGGTTATTTATTATTGCACGGTTACCTGAACTCGTACTTGATAAAATCCTCATTTATAAAATGATGTTCTGTAAAATACAGCCCACCAGAGGCCAAGCGGTAAAATCACTGAACGCTGGTCGTTCCGGCTTGGGTTCAATCCCAGGCTTACGGGCTGGCTGCGTGGTCATTTCCGTAGTTTTCTTCATATGTAGCGTTTATATTGGCCAGTTCCTTTATAAAGTCGTCCACGAAGTAAGCACTCCCCTTAGGCAGATAGCCTAGTGTGCTTTGTCATAATAAACTAAACTAAGCCAATTTAGAAACTACAAATACTGCCTTATGTAAACAACATTCGTTCATATTACTTGAAATGTAATTTACCTACGAAAAGCAATTTTATTTGTAATGAATATATTTGTTGAAACAGCATAAGAATGTGAGTATTTAAAAGAGATTTTAAGACTGAATTCAGTGACCTTTCTAATAGGTTTTGGACTTTTTTCTACATATTCTTCTATTAGTAAGTTAAATTAGGTTACTTGTTTTCTCGGGGGGAGAACTTCGTTAATGAAATAGTACTTTTAAAAGCCTTGAACTGAACTCGAATCTAATGGGTCTCTGACAAAGCTTGGTTTAGCTATCTGCATAAAAGTCTAATCTGAGAAACAAAACAGTTCTCTAATTAACGTTTAATTCTCCTCTGGCACTGGAGGTTAAATGTAATACTGATGTGGTAACATTTATCTGAAATGTCTGTACAAGACATTACAGATAGATGTTACCAAATTCATGGCATATTTAACTAAACCGAAAAAACATCCTAAAGTTCATTGCAGGAATTTAGTCATTTCTTTCTAATACGTTGATGATTTATTAATGTATTAAACATGTGTTTTAATTTTTTTATTGAATATGAGCGGACGGACAATGCTTGGAATGCTGTACCTTAAGAAACAATAGACATAACTTTGCACGTGCTAAACAGAAATTTTTATGTAGAGAAATTAATAAAATTATAATATATAGTTTAAGAACCGAAATTTTAGTTGCTTTCAATACATCAAATAACGTCGTGACAGTAACGAAAGTGTACTTTAAATTTTGGTGTAAGCAAACACGCAAAATTAAGCAAATTTAAGTAACATTTTTCTTTGGCAGTAAATTTGGTATGCCGTTATATATATATATATATATATATATATATATATATATATATATTTACTAAATAAATATTGATTATATAATCGTCTAATGTAAGCCCACCAGCGGCCGAGCGGTAAAGTCGCTGAACAGTGGTAGTTCGATCCGAGGTTCGAATCCTGCAAAGGTGCTGGCTGCATGGGCGTTTTCGGGGTTTTTCCCATGTGTAACGTATATACGAGCCAGGTTCCCTTAGAAAGTCATCCACAAAGGCATCCCTCCCCTTAGCCAGATAGCCCTAGTGTGCTTTGCCGTAATTAAATAAACCAAACTAAACCAAACTTCTTATATAAATTTACTAGAAGTATCAAAAAATATATATTGTATGATTTTAAATTCACTTAGTTCGAAATCAAGTTTTTCTAATACTTGCCCAATAGCTGCAAAGTAAGCTAATAATAATTTATTTACTAAAGAAATATTGATTATATTATCTCCTAACATTAATTTTAGTAGAAGTATCTAAAAAGAGTGAACCCATAGGTAGAAAACGTTCTTGTAGAAAGGTAGATGTATGTATAAAAATTTGCTGTATTTAATGCATCTTGCTATCATAACGAATTTGCATATTTAGTGCTAACAGAGATAGAAAGTTTAATATAATTGAAATGATAGAAGAATATAACCATTAATTTTGCTGAAATTGAATTAGTTTTGCTGAAAAGTGTGCAAAAACAAATATTATAAAACCTTAAGGCGAAACTGGAATATTAAGAACCTTAAATCTAGATTCAGCTCATTTAACTCCAGCATAAACCGAAAGGTTGAAATAACATAACTCTGAAATAAAGTTGTTTTCATTATCATTTAAATCGCAAAAAATCTACCACGCAGTGTTAGTTCAAAAGTAAAAGGTAGAATTAAGAAATTGAAACTTAAAACGAGAATTATTCTATATTGTTTTTATCATAAAATTCACTTTTGCTTAAATAATCAGTCTTTAAACTATCAGATGAAAAGAGAAAAGCTGTGAAAGAAATTTGAGAGACATTTTTACACAATCTAAAAATTACTGTTCCTGTTCACATCTTTAGTAAGAATGCTACCTGAATATAACTGGAATGCAATGTAGTTTAAGCTTTTGTAATGAAACTATATAAATTATGAACTTACTGTAGAAATGAATTTTTTTCTACTTTTAGATTTATTATTATCTCCAGTGAAAGACAATTTTATTTGCAAATATTAGTAAAATGTTCAAATTTCAACTTTGAATCATAATCTCAAAGAAAATAATGTTTATCTGAAAATATTGATAACATTTCGAATTGAGTAATTCTCCTTAGCACAGGAATTAAATGAGTAATTTAGTAATTCGTGTGTGGAAGTAGACTAGAAAAGGATGGTGCCAAAAGCCCTCTTTAATGATTGGTTTGAAAATTCATTCTTTGAAATATCAAATATTGTCTAGAGCAGCATAAATCTGAGCTTAAGTTCTCCTAATTCTCGATAATACACTAGGACACGGTACTGAACCCCTTCTAATAGTGCATTTATATGCAGAAATTTTATTGCTCTCATCTAACACACTACGTCCTTAATCCAACCAATAGAGGAAGGGATCATAAAAGCATTTAAGGCCTATTAAGCCAAATATTTACACCTGTGCAAATAAAGCACTTGATGAAGGAAATTACAATGAGCTAATTGCATTTTGGAAGCAATTCAACATATGGCTTTGCACAGAAATCATTAAACTCACATGGGAAGATATGAATTCATCAACACTGAATGATTGGTGGTATCAGTTCTGGTCAGACAATGTCAACAATTGTAAAGGATTTCCATCGACTGAAAATAAAATAAAGTGAAACAAATTACGTCAATTGTAAAAGCAATTTGGTGGCAAAGGAGTTTCAGATACGTAAAAAGAAGTCAAAGAATTCATTAAAAATTACGATCGAGAAATGAAACCCACATGTAGGAAAAAAAGAGGACAATTTACGAAAAGCAATTATAACCTCTGCGTTTCTAACCTCGAAAAGATTTGCGTCAACCATTGATCAAGCAAAATTCAACAGGTTTTTAAAAATTAATTATATTATGTACCTAGTTGTTGAGCAATAATAAAATCCTTTCGATTAGCATTTGTTTCATATTCGTCTTTTAATTGCAACAATATTTAAAGTTGTTTAAATTATACATACCTTCTCATTTGAACTAAACACAACACATTTTTTTCATGGTATTTTACTTTACAAAACGCGATTTTGCAGTCCGCCCTATTTAATGATATAACCCACCGTTTGGCAAGGATTTATTGTAACTCTAGGAAGACTGTGGCTGGAAAAGTTGCTTGACGCAATTTATGGTGTATCCAAGATGCACGTCAGGCATGTGATCAATACATTCCATTTTATTTAACATGACGATAAGATAATAAAATTATACAATATTCTGCTGGCAGTTCTCCAAAGTATGAGACAAAAATGAATGAATCAAAATAAAATTTTAAAATTAAACTAAAATTAAACACTGATTGCTCGTAATTAATGAAGAACTTGTAGGAATTTATTTAAGTTATTTAACGGTTCATTTTATTTTGAAGCAACTTTTCTATTACTCTCACTTTCAAGGCCACGCTTTTTGCCGGAATGTAAATGAGGTATAGCGAGTGTATTCAAAATGAGGTACAAAGAAGTTAGCGTTCAAGTAAAGGTTTGGGAAGGTGAATTTAGAGAGAGAGAGAGAAAGAGAGTGTACTCTGCCTGCCCGAAGGCCCCGTTGTTAGTTTTAATTTACTAGCGATCAGATATCCGTGACGTTGAGCGTTTCAAGCCATTTAGACTTGTTTACGCCGAAGTTTACGAGTCAGAGCCTGCCTACGTGTGAAGTAACCTGTGAAAAGCCGTTAGGCTACCTTAATTCGATTCTATTTTAAGTTACTTGTTACCTTTTGAGTTAAGTCTCTTAAAACATTAAGCATTCTATTAAAATATTAAGCACTGATATAGGAGTCTTTTACTTTCGGACAAATTGGCTGGCTCTAGACTTTTAGGGGGTACTTATGTATAATACGAGAGTGGCTACTTCTAAAGCGAGTTAAAAATTTTTAGTCCAAAGGGCAGTTATCCCAGAAAGGTTATTAGTCTCGAAACGGCATTTTGCGTCGAATTACTTATAAACGGCTGTATCACTTTTCAAATTGTTGCCACTAAATATTATTGCCCTGTATTATATCTAAAGAAATCAAATAATGCTGAATCTGCAAGAATGTATGCATGTTTCTGGCACTGTGAAAAAAAAAAAAAAAAAAAAAGAAAGAAAGAAAGAAAACGATACCTACGGTTACGAAATTTTGAATAATATAATATGGCACACGAATTGGCCACCTAGAAGCCCGAATCCTGAATTTCGACATCATTTTATTATCTATTTCATATTTTTTAAACTTTAACGAATTTTTGATTAAGAAACTCAACGTTTTCAAAATGAGCAGTGGCAACACACTGTACGGAATAAAAGATTTTTATGTCCAGCACACGAGACTGTCTATTGGAAATTCTAAAGATATGCTCTTTTTAAATATTTTTAGTCCAAAGGAGCGTTAACCCAAACGCTCTCGAAACGTGTACGTGTGCGTAAATGAACACACGCGCCTTTGGGCTTAATATAAAATCTGAAAGCTTTCAGATTTTATTTTATTTTATTGTTTTTCCTTAAATTTTATATTTATACTTTATTTCTTAAATGTTATTATTTTATTATTTAATTTTCTTATTTTATTTAAAGTACCCATATTTAGAAGACGAGATAATTTGGATCCGGTGGCTCCATCAATCGTAGAGTCCAACAAGGGGATTCAAATTCCTGTGCTAAGGTTAATCGGTTTTACATGCAATCAGAAGCCCCACACAGCCAGCTATTTCGAAAGCATGAACTCCTGAAAGGTTATCTCCAAAGCTTATCACCAAGCTTATTCGCTGATACTAAGGACTAGTGATTTGTAGATTTATATTAGCGAGGACAGCTATGTGCCTCCTGTTACAGTCTGAAGCAGATGTCAAATTCGTGTGTTGGGAACAATACCTCAACAACGCACCGTAAAACCTGTAGGCTGTTTTCTCTCCATCAGAAACTACAAAGGGATGTAACAGCATCTCACATTGAGCCCCAAACTCCTAAAAGGAAAACCGTAAGAGAGGAAAAAATAGAAAAGGAACGGATAAGAACAGTTGAAAAGAAAAGGGGAAAGATCACCAAGGCTCTAGGATCGCGCCTTCCTATGGCTGGGAAAGGCTAAATTATATCATATAACAATATAAATCTGCGTCAAAATCTATTTGTAAATTCCGAATTCTAGTACATTGCGAAATTCTTATAAAATGTTTCTGAAAAACCTAAAATTGAAATCGAAATTAATGCTTTTAAGATTTTAAAATCTGGTATGATGAAGATAATTGTACTAAGGGAACTAACTGTAAGGAATATAAGGCTACAGTATGTCAAGAAAATCCACTTAGCTGATTGGAGGAAAAACTATTTAGATACTACTGCTTATAAAATGAGTCCTATAAATACTGATGAGTTCTTTTATAAAAATAAACTGGTTCTTAACTTATTTCATTAAAAAATATAATATAGTAATATGGTTGTTATTATACATTTAAATTTAAGAAGTTTACGTCCATAAATCCTTCCATTTTTTTTACAGGTTGCTACTCTTCACTTAAATAATTCATTCATTAGATTTATTATTTATTTTATCAGATAGCTTAAACTATTCCTAACTATGCGTACTAAATATTACTGAAGAAGGTACTTTTCCGTTTCGCCGGCGCAACTCTCGCCAAGCAGACTTTGTTGGCGACAGCATACAGTATACACATAAAAAATGTTAACAAATGTTACTTCTAAGAATTTTTTATTGTAATACTGAATTACTTAGCTTTAAGGCATAAACATTTTAATATGGTTTAAAATTTTTTAAAAAGCGAATAAATAAAGACAATAAATTTGTAAAAAGACATTAATTTAAGAATTTACTATGCTTTCATGGTTCAACATCCTGATTCGTCTGTTCTTATCACGTGACTCTAAGTGATTTTATCTCACGTAAACTACACTACAAAAATCTAATTCTCTCAGTAATTATCTACATTAATTTCAAGTTAAATCTTAATTTGGAATACTAGTTTAAAAGTAAGAATTATTTTAATTCGTACGAATAGCTTACTCAGAAATTATGTAAAACCGCAGTGCTTTACCTCACTAGTGCAATCCCATTAGAATTGATGAATTTAACCCTTGATTTTGCCTTTTCTATATTTTCGCCTTCCGGTGTGCGGTGTGATTGCATCCTAATTGACTTAATTACGCGAATAGTCTTAGAGCATAAAATTTAACTGTCTTGTAAAAATTCTGCAATTGCATGCCAGTATTGGAACAAAAACAATCAATCTGATAAGAAATGGCTGCGACTTGTTTTGAAAATGAAGCGTAAAAGGTTACCAGCGAAGATATTCGGTTTGACATCAGTTGTACCATTATTGGCGACTTTATCGTTTGCGCCGGCAAAACGGAAAAGTACCCTGAAGGATTGTAAAATTTTTATAAAACTGCTGTGCATGCTTTCTAAAAGATTTTTTTTTTCTCTATGGAGTGATTACCTTAGAAATCTTAACAATTGGCCATACTTAATATCGTTATTTGTTCAACGTCTCAAAATACCTTCCAGGTTTGTCTATTTTAAATTATGGCAAAGCACTCGACGACCTAAGGGTATGGATGAATTTGTGGAGAAACGTTCTAACGGTAACTGGGTCGTATACAAGTTGCGCTTGAGAAAAACTAAGAAAATGCCCATGCAGTCAACCTGTTTGCTGAGATTCGAGCCCCGGACCGAACTGCCGGTGTTCAGCGACTTTACCGCTCAACCGTTAGTGGGCCCCGATCACTTTAAAAAGTGGGCATCTATGGAATTTGATCTTCTTATGTGATTCTACTGTCAGTATGAAGTGTACAAGTTATACACAACATTACATTATATTGTGTAATTGGAAATCATAGCTCTGCAGCTGTATAAAAACTACTATACAACACTTTACTACTGAAAAACTTAGTTTTTACAAAACAGTAACTATTCCCATTAGAAGATGACGTTAAAAAAACCACATTTCCATCTATTGCGTTGTAAAGCTGAGTATTAATTCTTAAATTCAAGTTACTCTAGCAAATAAAAATTTCAAATATGAGAGAAATTTATCAGTTAAGTGTATTTACCACTTCCATATCGTAAGATTTCTAATTACCTTAATCAAATTGACTTAAGTCACGTTTTGATCGTAAGAAAAGTTAGGAAGAAGGCAGTAAAGTACTAAATAATGTGAAAGGAAACGATTTCAAACACAGTTTTATTAAAACGATAAAACCTCTACATTCGTAACTAATTTCTAACCAGAAGCATTCAAAACTTTGTTACTAGGTGCTGTCGTTACTCAAGCTGAAATTAAATTTTGCTTTTTTAGAAAGTGCATATATCGCTTTATTGTAATACGTTCACAACAGGCTAACGAAAATAAATAACATGTACGCAAAAAATGTTTTAATACTTTTAGATCATTTTAGACAATGTAGATTTTATAGGTAATATAGGAAAATTATTTGCATTTATCTAACAAAAGTAGTGATTAATACACAACTTTGAAAGAATCTGTATTAGACCGAACACTTTATTTTTTAAACGGCCTGCTAGAGAGCAGAGTGAATAAGATCGCTGAGCTGTGAGAGTTCGAAGCGGAATTTTTTCCTGATGAACGAAATAGCTGCATGTAACTAATTTTCCTTATCACATGCATAGGAGCTAGGTTTCTTTAGAATATCCTCCACTATCATCATAGTCTTGATTAGACAGAGGCCCTTGAGTACTCCGTCATAATCAGTTAATCAACTAATAAAAAAAAAGAGTTAGAATTTTAAAATATGAAATTAATATAGCATTCCGGGCAATATAGTAACACCTGTAATGAATAATAAATTTCTGCACTGCAAAAGAAATCTTTTTCCATTTTGTCTTCCAAGAGGATTTTCCATATACTTATCGATTCTTGCAGTGTGTCCAAGTGCGAAATGATTTGTAAATTATAAAACCTAAGAATCACGCCTCTCTATGAAGTCGTGGCATGCTCATGTCAAGACTTTCATAATCTTCATTATATTATGTTCATAGAATAACCTAAACGTCCTTATCATAATATGTACAAATCAATAAAGTTAGTGTCTTAAATCGAATTCTGTTTATTTAACAAAAATTCATTCTCTTAACAATTAATCTACAATGATCGCAGGCCGTTTTTTCTTGTTTTTCTTTCAAGCATCTTCAAAGTCTTCTTTCCAAGTAATTTCTCGGCTGTATCTGAGTATGAGTAAAATTATTGTTGACTACAAACTGAATGATCTTTAGTATCTTTCCTTATAATTTGAGCTAAGTATTAAAATAACGTCATTCAATACTTTTGGTCTAATCACGTATAAAGTAATGAACTTTTCACTAAGTTCGATGAGAATATCATTATTTATGAGTAAAGACATATTTATGCATAGAATCTTTTGAACACATAGAGGACATTTACCAACAATAGATTATTGAAATACTAACCGACCACGTGCCTCAGTCATCTAATCACTGGCTAGACAAGTCTAGAAGCCGCATAATAATAGGTTGAATATTCCAAGTTGATACTAAGCGAAAGCTGATCGTCTTGCATCTCATGAAAAATTAAGTACTTAATACGACGTGTGATCAATATCAAATAGTCTGATTATTTATAGGGCTGGTAGAGATTGCGAAGTTTCGTAGAAATTAAAATAGTAATAAATTGATCAGAGAGTTACTCGGAAATACGGGTCCATACTCATGTAAATAAAATGCCAGTTTTAGATCGAGTATACATCATATCTAGAGCATAGATTAATGTTTTAAGGAGTTCATTGAACACTATATTGCATCGCTTCAGGGCTGTTGACGGATTTCGGCTCCACTCAGTCTGAGTGTAATGTACAACTAATTATCCAGTTCCCAAAATATTCCTCAAGATTTGAATAGGACGATCGTATTTAATGAAAAATGGAATTATCTTCATTTCAGTGCAGATTTTAAAGAGGATAATTATTTTTTTTTATTATTATTATGTTATATAATGTATTTTAGTTTTAATTTGCTGAACAATAATTTAGGGTTTTTATTGTTTCGATTTTAGCAGATATTAATAATTAAGATAAATTACTGTACTTTTACACTAATGTAAGGATATTAATGATGTAATATTTACGTTCTTATGAAGGTTAATAGAGTATTAATCCTGCGTAAGATGATAACATTTGTTTTTTGAAGTATTATATTTATTGCCTGAATTTTATGCATTTCGTTTCAACAGTATATTTTACTGCAATATTTTTATTCATTTTGTTACTTAAGCCTTAACTTGCACAAATTTAATGGTTAATTATAGCTGAAGCATCGGCATAATGAATGATTTTATATCATTGACTACTGGCTTTTGAAAGCTCTTCAGATTTGCATAAAGTTCTTTCTACATTGCATGAAAAACACCATGTATCGATCAAAATTTGAACTACTAATTTTATTGAAGTTTACTTTTCCACATGTTGCATATATTTCATATACCAAACTTCAACGGAGTAGGTCTACCAGAAAGGGGTATACGTAGGTCTAAATAGAATAACTTTAATTATAACCACCCTGTATGTAAATTTATCAGGTATTTTAAACTCTCTGTTTAATCCCTTTTATACTGCTTTTACATTTGTTACAGACGTTTCATCATCACCATCTCGTCTTCCATTGACAGAAAGGATGAAATCCCTAATCATTGCGAGCTGATTCTGAGGGTGGATCCAAGCGAATTTGCTTCCTAAAATAGGTTTTTCGTAAATTCTTTGACAAGAGAACCAGTTACGAGATACATAAATAAGTCTGCCAGCACAAAAGATATATTTCACACGGAAAACTTCTTGGAAATTCTTTCTCGAAGGAGTCCTTCCTCTAATACAGGCAACTCTCCTGTGACATGCCTTAATCACTTAGACACTCAATCGGCCATCATGATACCTTTGTTTATGCACGTGCATGAATATATATTATATCTTACCACGACTGTTTCTTTGCTTCTTGAATTTACATCGCATGATATAATTTTGTATTCGTTATGCTTTTGTATAAGCTTTCTCTTGCGAATGGTAGCATCAGTTTTGGAAACTTTTAATATGTTGATATATTGTGAATACAAAAAATACTTCATAATTTACATGAAATAAGTAATGACAAAAGTAAACTGTAGTTATTTAGATTAATGCATCATCAGAGAAAATTATTAGTTTTATCGATAAAACTGGCTATTTTTTTACTCGTCAAGGCTCATACTTCAGTTCTTAACAAGTGTATACTACTAAACATAATTTTCATTTTAGAGTATCAAAAGTTAAAATTTTATGATGAACTCCAAAGAAAATTTAATTCATTCATTCAGTTATTGACCTTAAGAGCAGTGTTATTAGATTGAAATTTAAATATAGGCTTTTCGACTACCGAAAGAAACATTAAGATAATCAGACATACAAAATATCAAACCGCAAAATTCAAATAAATAATCCGTGCCAAAATATCCACACAAAACTGCCTCCTACTTTTGTAACTCAGATGTGGCTCGTATGTGGAAGATGTTACGAAATGTTACGATTATTTCAGACAAGTGAGAATATCCACAATAACTACATACATTTTCCTTACACGTTTTCTTTTCACTAAATGCTAATGATGTGGGGTAAGACTACACCTTCACTAGAATGAGCTGACTCAGTTACTGTACCAGTACGTACGCTTTAGTATTAACTAGCGACAATCTCAAAGCCGGAATGCCACTTTTTAAATAGAGGTAACAAATAATAAGTACTAACATTAGCCTCTATTGCCAGAAGCTCTCTCCTTTTAGGATTAAAAAAAAAAGAAAACAAAAGAAAACCTTCAGCTTAAATGTAATAAAAAAAAAGAAAATCCGAAAGGTTTCAGATTTAAAATTACGTCCAAAGGGGCGTTTTTTAACAATTTATGTGTTACCTTTATTTATTTAATATCATGTTCTTTGCACTTAAACCATAAAATTTAGCTCAAGAGCAATATCGCAAAGTAATTTTAAATTGAACATATCTTTAGAATTTCCGATACATAGTCTTCCGCACTGGAGATAAGAATGTTTTTCCTGTACAACGTTGCTATTGCTCGCTTTGAAATCCTTTAGTTTGTTAATCAAAAATTCATTAAAATTTTACAAAATATGAAATCGATAATAAAACAAATCCCAAATTTGGGCTTCCAGATGCCCATCTTTGCAGTAGGATTACGTCATTCAAAATTAGATGGCTCTAGGTTCCGTTGTTTTATCACACTGCGAGAGACATACATGCATTTATGCAGATTCTTCATTATTTAATTTCTTCAAATATAATACAGGGCGATAATATTTGGTGACAACAGTTTGAAAGGTGAAGCGACATTCAGAGTGATTCGACGCAAAATCGAAAAATAAAAACAATAGTCCTTCAGGGACAAAGCCCCTTTGAACTAATAATTTGCATCTGGTGAGGAATACGAAAGGAAGATGTTATAGTTATTAAGGTCAAAATCATAACAATTCATTAATTAACATAAGATACGTTACAAACTTTAAAATTGAGAATTAGATAGAGCATAGCATTCTACATTTTACAGTAAAACAATATTTTAAATTCACTAAATAATTAAATGTCTGACATTTATACAGAAGCGGAGAAGCAAAACCCAAAGTTTTGTATTCTCGAACATCAAAACATTTCATTTGTGTATTGAATTTTTCCTTCAATTCATGAGATCATACGGCAAACTCATTTTAATGTGTTGTTATACTGAATAGTAAACTTAGACCATGACACTCAACTAATAAGGCTGTTTAAATATAAACCTATCATGTTTTTGTACAAACCAGTAATACGTCTCAACACTTTATGGCTTCTATGGCGTAGTTTTATCATTCTTTTACGTATTATTCTTCTGTTTTTCAACGATTCTTAATTACATTATCCTCATCAAAAATATAAGATTCTCTATAGAAGCTCCAGATTAATCAATTAGTTGCGCAAAATGAACAAATGGGTAAAAATTTTTATTTCACATGCATCTGACGCTGATACTTCCTTTTGACTTTGCCGTTTGCCATCTGCGAACAAAGCAGAAGAATGTTTCGGAAACCGTATAATTTATTATTAAAAGACAAAGCGTCGAAACGCTTCCGCATTTTCTCCCAGTGATTTAAGCAAAATCTTTTAACATTCAGATTATTTTACTCGCAAAACTTACTTCGCTTCCCAAGTCTTCCATGCATTAAGATTCTGAAAAATTATTCTTTAGACACAGTTCGAGAATCTTGTGAAGTTCTGTTAAGACATCTTAAACTTTTCTTTGAACATCTTCGCATTATCTGGTGCCAAAGTGAGAGAGTCCCTGTCAGCTGACACTTAACTCCTACTTCGTACGTCAAAACTGTCTCATTAGCTAGAAAGCACCATCTATCAATTCGCGTGACAGATTTGAGGGTAGGTATTCAAACCATTTCTGCTAAGGAAATTAATGCTGTAGCGGAAGCACCTCTCTGATAAAACAAAAATAGTTTTACGACTTTTTCTGATTTATCAGTAAAACTCCGGTACCGAAAGAAACATATCTGGTTTGTTTCTTTTCAACTGCTAGATAATTTGTCATTATCCAGATCTTTTCTATCAAATAGATTTGAATTCATTCTTCAATTTTTGCTATAAATTAGTACGTAAATATTATTATTACGTAGTATTTTTCAAACAGTGCAATAAACCTCATTTGAATAAAAATTTATTTTTATCATTTATTACCATAAATTAATGTCTGGAGAATTTTAAATGGAATATTTAATACATTATACAAAATACTGTACGCAATCTATAATAGAGAAACACTTGGAATACAATAAAAATGCATTATACGCAAATGGCATCTACGAATAAATGCATTATTCGCAGATGGGAAACGGCAAAGACAAAAACAAGAATCAGCGTCAGATGCTGCTTGTGGAATTAAAATTTTTACCCATTTATTCAATTTTGCGCGACTAAATGTATGTGATGTGATGTATTTAATTATGGCAAAGCACACTAGGGCTATCTGCCTAAGGGAAGGGATGCCTTCGTGGAGGACTTTCTAAGGAACCTGGCTCGTATACACGTTACATATTGGGAAAACCACGAAAACGCCCATGCAGCCAGCCCGTTCGCGGGATTCGAACCTCGGACCGAACTACCAGTGTTTAGCGACTTTACCGCTCGGCCGCTGGTGGGCTGCGCGACTAAATGCTTAATCTATAATGCATTTTTATTTCACATCAGTAGAGTTCCTTTGTAAAAAAATATATCTCTAGACTTCTACAAGGTGATTTAAAAAGTTTCATTAAGATTTTAAAGCTGGGTTAGGAATACCAAAACAGACCTATTACATTGGAATATGCAGCCGAAAACGCCATATGAGTGTGCTGGAAGATCAATATTAGACACCGGTTTAGTTAAATTTTACGATTTCGTTCTATCCGCAGAAATAACATGCCTCGCAAAGCTGACGAAAGGATCAGTGAACGCTTCTGAAAACGCTAAACAAATTTAGCTCTGAAAATGCTAAACGTAAAAGACAGAAAACTAGAAAACTCTGATGAACTGATTTAATACGAAAATGCATTCTTTCACAAAACATGATTCTATACATATTCTGGATTTAAGTGTTATTACTCTACTGCTGTATTTTCTCGACTGCCGCATGAGAAAGTACTTTCTGTGTATCATCACAAGTAAGCATAATAACACAAACATCAGTTACTAACAGAGGAATTTTGAAGACATGTATTGTTCCTTAGTGAAATTAGATCTTATTAAATCTTAATAAGAAAGTTTCTTGCATATTTGATGCGTCTCTGATCACTGCGAATATAGAATATACATGGAAGATTAATATTTTCTAATAATGTTCTTATATACGAAAAAATACTGATAAATATTCAATAGCTGCGTTACAAATATCTTCAGTAAAACACAAAATTCATTAGTATTTATATAATTTCAGATGTAAGCATGTTACGTGATATAGTTAAAGATTTTCAGATTTTTAACAGTGAACATTATTTACCATTTTTTTTTCCTAAGTGAAAGTTTTCTTCAATGGCATTATTTAGGTTCAAGCGTTTTCACTTAATTTTCATTGTTAAACATCTTCAACTACAATACATAATTATAGATTAAATTCTGAATAATAAACATCATGAATTTCATTTCTACATTAGTTGAGAGTTTACTTTATCTCTAATATTATTTCTATGTAAGTGAATATCATTATACCAAACTTCAGCTGGGTAATTTAAAAAAGTGCTTTCTCCTGCTTAAACTGAGCGATGTAAATTATATGTGGCATTACAGAAAAACGAAAGTTTTTCTGTAATGCCACATATAATTTACATCGCAAATTTAAGCAAAGTTATAATTCATATATATATAGCTCTTATTATAAAACAATAATCACTTTTGTAAGACCATAAACTTGGCAGTTAAGATTAGTATGGATTTTCTGTAAATTTATATCCGTTTAATTTTTAGACCTTTATAACTTTAAAATTCTCGGAATTTCAACAAACTATAGAAAGCTGCAAAGATATCTGCTTAGATGGAACGTATATATTGCGACGAAGAGATTTTCATTATGTTTACAGAAATTTCAGTAACAAAGTCAAGAAGAATATATTAAGTTTCAGTTCAGTCACAGAAGCTTTCGAAGTTTTTTTTTTTTCTGCGCTTGCATATGTCGTATTAAAAGATGTTACAGAGTTGTGCACGAAATTTATCATGAAGTGAAATACTGCTTAATGAATTAAGAAAGCAATTTCTTTTATTTTGAAATTTGTAAGAGATTTCACCTTTTGGAGCATACTTAAGACCAAGTTATGAATTGAAATTTGTGATTTCTTTTTGAAAGAACTCCAAAAATTCCTCTCTCTCAGTCTATTTTCTTTGCATAATATAACATATCATAAGAAACCTCTTGGAGCATTGCTATGCTTTCTCAATTTTTGTGTGTGTAAGAAAATAAATTGATTTTAGTTTGACATCAGACACATTAATATGCATTAATTAATGTCACATTAATATGTATAATGCAAAAAACAATTTCTCCACATAAATCTATTGGGACTGTTAAAGATTCAAAACTTTATCCATCCTTGATTTGGGTACATAATCACAGAAATGAAAAGAACTTTAGTAATGTTTATTCCTCTGTTTTTCAACAGAAAAATGTTACTCGCAATGTTTGCACTTTGCATTCATCTGTATACAATAGCATTTAAATAAAAGGTGAGTCTAACTTTTCAATCTTTACTTTTCCTCATTCCTCATTAAACTTAAAGTACTACTCAAATAATGCAATGAATAGCACTGCATAAAAATATATTCACATTCGTGAAAAAAAACAATTTAAAAAGCGATAAGGGAAAGCAATATTACTGTCTCGGGAGTTTCATCTCCAGTTTAATTTTATGGAATGCATTGTAAATAAATTTAAAGTATACCTCTTCATATTATTTTGTATACGCGTCGTAACTTTTCCAACACGTTTAGTTTCATAAGAAAGTTTAACTATTAACATGATACAAAACTCGTAGAGTTTATATTAATTAAATCATTTTATTTGATTTGGATCTATACTATCACTTCTTCATTTCGTTCGCTGTAATCAGGAGGCAGTTAAGCATAAGTTAAAGTTTTACATATAAAGCTTTTGACAGTGACGCTTGCAGTTGCACTTTTCTTTATTCTAGCTCTGTTACATTCGTTAGTAGACATTAATCGTTCTGTTATGCAAAGTTGACTTGCGAAATTACGATTGGAGCCATTGCTTAGTTCATTGGTATTATAGCCCTCTGCTACGAATCATTTTAAAGTGTAAATCAAACTTGCTATTATTTACTACTTTCTATTATCTACAACAGTTTTCGTTTATATGCATAAGTTGTAAAGTCTGTTAAGTTCAAGCTTACTAAAAGGTTTTTAAAAAAAACTGTTATAATATCACTAACACGTTTGTTGGTATAAGTAGAATTTAAGAATTTAAAATCTTAAAGAGAAAGAGAACTTTATAAACTAATGTATGAAACTATTGTTTGAATGCATCTAACACGTATAAAATAGAGCTTCACATCAAGGATCGTTAAAAAAAAACCTTATTTGCTATATTCAATAATGCGGTGTTTCGTTATCAAAGTGAATTCTTTATTTAAAATGAACGTGTAATTATCATCTGAATAATGAACCTGATACTGCTCTTGGGTTGCGTAACATGAGAAGATGTTTAAAAACGATACTAATGTGATTAATAAAAAGCAATGCAGCTTTGAGAAAAAGCGAACAGCTAAATTTGTAGCCCATTGTAGAAAAAAAAATTATTTAAGAGTTTAGAGCTTTTGAATTGTATAAGACTGATACGATAATAACAGATAAAACAAAAATATGGTACTAAAATGTCTTTAGACTTTATTCATACTCTAATTCATAAATTTGACTTCTATATACGTTAATGTTGTTAAGAAACACAAAATATGTCACCAAAATATGATTGTATTATTGAAACTAACTTTAATTGAAGAAGCTTAACGTAAGACAGTAAGGTCAACAAGAATATCTTAGGTGGAGCTGGACATCTCTCAGTTTTTACTACAAGGCTTTTCTAGGACATTTTAATATCGAGAACTGTCATAAATATAAACTTATAGCTGTCATAACCTCTGAGCCAGACTCCTGCAGAATTCACTCGACTACTGTAGACTTGACTTCAAATGCAGAGTTTGCGAGGCTACTGGACATGATCTCTCCTGCAGGATCCATCTAATGCGGGACTTGACGTCTTTTACAGAATGCACTCGACATTGTACAGTCTGGACCAGTTTTAGCAAGAGCTCAGCCTCGCACCGGTGCAGAACGCCTACCCACTATGCATGGAGTGACTTTATTTAAATTTCTTCTGCGCTGCTACATTTGCAGTCTCCAGATTTTATTGGTTCTACTACTACGAATAGCTACGTAAATTTCTAGTCAATATTTGATAATAGATTAAACAATGATTTTTGGAACGATTCTTTAAATCGCTGTAGCAAAACATAAATCATGAGTTTAATGTCCGTCAATTTACTGATCAGTTTATAGGATAATATGATACGTTCATTTTCTTAATCGAATACTAAAAGTATAATAATGCTATCTGTTTAAAGGAAAGTAAATTCGCGGAGAATTATCTAAAAGAAACTGGTTTTATTCACGTTACAGATGAAACAAACCATGAAATTACAGATATAATCAGACTGTACAAGTTAAATGGAAATCAACTTCGAATTAAATACATTAATGCAATAGTAAAAGGTTCAGTTTCTCCCCAATTGGAAATTTTTACTTCATAATTAACACTTTATATGAATAACTCAAATCCACAAAATAACTATGTTTTATTCCTAAATATTCATATACTTTTGCTGCAAGACGGAACTAAATTTTCAAAAAGCTTATTAGAATACTTCCGTACAGTAAAACATCTTTTCATTCTTATTTCTCAAAAGAAATCATATTCGCAGGCGAATAATTTCATAAAATTACCTTTAATAACTATGCTTCTGCTTTAGAAACTTCGGAAGCAGTATCGCGTCATTTAATCAGTACATAAATTATCTATAAGCTGACTATCATGCTATCATTTGTAGTTAACAACTGTTGATTAATAAATAGAACCACCCTAACGATGATCATTAAGAAAATCAGTTTAATGTACCTTATCTCTTTTAACAGAAGAACGAATCAACCGTACATTTATCCATAATGCGTCAACTCTCAAAGAGTAGGTAGACGGTTTTCTCCGAGATCTTGAGATATGGAAAAGTGAAAGGAGTAGAAATTCTGAGCAAATTATGTATAGCCTTATAGGTCTGGAGACAACTTTTTTCTATCTTAAGTATGATAGTGCGTAATCTTAGGAGTATTAATCTATTTTCTAATTATTTTTAGCGTTCTGTCACTTCCATCTTTTTTCCTGCATTTTAATGCCATACAGCAGTATGTTGCCACTTTGTAAATGTTCTTTGACAGACATAGATGCATAAACGTTTCTGACAAATATGCAAAATGGAAAGTCAGATTTCTTTTCGCATTAGCGTAATTGAATTCCCATTGAATGTGTTTTAGCTATTAGTCTTCAGATATCATTAAATGCTGATCAACCACATTAAATGCAGTGAAACTTTTAATTCTGTATTGACAGCATATAAATTCTTACGCTTCTTGAAAACTGAGACCAATGTATATCAAAGTGAGAAAAAAATGTAACGTTCGATAGAAGAATATATTAAAAAAAATGTTTCAATAGAATGAAAAAGGGAAGTCGGCTACTCTTGGAATGGTTGTTTGCATTAAAAAGGGCTTTTAAACTATACTCCTGTCATCAAGCAACAAACTAGTTTAAAAGAAATATAGAGTTACTTTACCTCTTTAATGTCAAATCGATTTTATATACATATTACAGAACAAACAGCGGTATTTGAATTTCATGAGCAGAGTTTTAAACTCTCTGAAAATAATGTTCGAAGTCTATTTTCAGAGAGTTCACAAAGGTAATATATCATCGTTTTTGATGCTATGCTTTTTATATGACTTTTATATGAGAAGAGAAATGTTAGGTCACATAATGTTAAATCGTATAATTACATTCACGTAATAAAATGTTAATGTGAGTATGCTGTAGGTGGTAAAGAGACACAAAATTAAATTTAAATGAGTGTAAGATTACTTCCAGATTTTAACAATTATCTGTGTAATTTTCTTCGGCTCCTGACATTAACAAAACTTTTTTTTAAATTAGGCCTTAATCGAAGAAAGCTATTATTGAATTAATCATCAGAATTGACATTCTGGAAATTACAACTGAAAAAAAAATCTATTAAAAGCATATTTAAGTGGAAGAGAAATTTGCTAATATAAAATTTTAAATTAGACATAAAAAAGTTCCTTGATAGTGATCGATTTTAAATACAATTTCTGCAAAGGTAAGAGAAGCAATAACCACATGCATGAAAATGTCAATCGGCAGAAGAAAGCGAAGACTAATGTAGCGGCATCCATTGAAGGAACCAGCAATAAAACGTAAAAAATCCAAGATATTTAAAATTTTGAAAGAGTTTGAAAGAGCCGAATTGGAGCTAATAGGACTAAAGAAAAATGGTAATTTTTTTCAAAAACTTCAAGAAACCCAATGCACCATATGACAAAGTTTTTCAGAAAATTGTCACAGAAATAAATTCAAACTATATTTAACAAACTATCTTCGAAATAGCCATCGATGATTTATTTCTCCTTTTTTCGAACAGGAAGTTCGTTTACTGTTATGTGAAATTTTAACATTCTCTCAAATTTGCCGATATATACCAGATGTCACTGACAAGATACACTAAAAATTCCCAAAGAATTAGTGTCACATATGGTACTATTTTAAGGAAATGAACAAAGAATTTTACTGACAGATGTGAAAATGACCAGAAAATTGAACTAATGCTAAGAATGCTGTTGTGCTTATTTCCAATAACGGAATGTTTTTAACGATGGCAAAAAGAGAAACATTTAAGGCATTAGGAGGCACACAAGCAAAACAAGTTTACTTTAAGAGTAATCTCTAATCATATTACTGAGAAATATTAGGATGTCAGCAAACTTAGGGTGTCAGATCAGGTTCAAAATTGGTTCAATCAATTGAACACTTTACAGTTAATGTATTTTTTAAATTTTCTTTATTCCATCAAAAAATACAAAATTGCCATAAACATGCACATTCATAACCGAAAAATCAGTTTCTGAACTAACATGAACCCAAAAGCGTATGTTAATGTCAGAATGTATTAGACCATTGCTAATTCTTCAGTTTGGCGATAAAAATTACTTTGAAAAAAGAAATGAGTTTGACTCATTTTTCCCAATGAGAGAAATTAGAAACTTTAGAGAAAGTTATTAGGTCTTCAAACTTTAGTATCTGTAACGTGAAATTAGAAAAATCTGATTTATGGCATTTAAATCCTTTCTTATGTTAATCTAGCTTCTTCGAAGTTGACAAAACATTCAAGGGCTATCTCCCTAAGAAGGGCTCTATCATAGAGGATTTTCTGAGCGAAACTAATTCGTATTAACATTACATATGAGGAAAATTTTGGAAGGTAACCATGGAGCCATCCCGTTCCCGTAGATTCAAACCCTGATCGAAATATGAATATTCATCGGTCTCAGCCACTCCCCCTTTGGCAAATGCTCTCTCAATTGAAACACTAATAAAAAGTGATTTAGTGTCAAAATAACCATTTAAGTGCTAAAAAAATATTACTATGCTTATTGACAATTTCAAAATACTCTCTTGAAAGTCTCTTGCAGTATCGTTAAAAAGTACTGAAGAAATTCTAGAAATAAAATATTCGGTTAAAGGGTATGATGCTGTTCTTAAATCAAATGAAAATTCCGGGTTTGTGAACATTGGAGAGAGTATAAAAACTAGCAAAGTTATCAGTAGGTGGAATAGACAATATTTAATTGAATAAATGCTGTATAAAATGAACTTTCAACGGTTTCGTTTTCGAGAGGTTAGAAGCTGAAATAGCAGTTTGGGCATTTATTTGTCTGTCTCGTGACTCCTTCAGTATGTATATATGTTTTGTCCATAACGACCATCTGCCTACGCTTATTAATTTCTGAAATAATGTTTGAGTTAGAATGAATTTCACTTAAGTTCTTTTCTTTTTGATAAAGAGTGCATGCAAACTATTCGTGATTAAAGTTGACGTTATGAGAAATTCTGTGGTGGACAAAATCTAAGGACAGTGCACAAATGGTCCTCTGGCGTTTTACGTAAATGCAGCTGCAGACCAAGCTGGAATATTTCATGCTGCTAGAATATTTGGTTTTATGTGAAAAAAAAGATTTAGTGTACACCAAAGTACAGAAGGTGTTTGAATAGGTTGTTCGTGGAAAATGCATATATTGTTCCGAAGCCATAGCTGTAAAAAAATGAAAATTACTGACTACACGGCATTCCTGAGATACATGTCAATGTGGGATATGTCCACCATGATATGTGATGCAAATTTGGCAAGCTGTAAACGTCATGATGGAATAACGTTTGAGGCAAGGTATGCCACTAATTTTTCAGTATGTAGATAAAATTACGCTTTCAGTTGGAGAATATTCTTCAGCAGGAACATGCCGGCTTAAGGCATTCCATGCATCTGCATTCCGATTTTAATCCCAGCAACGTGATAGCTAGACGAAGCGTTGAACATCGTCACTGTGCATCCTGCGCTGCGACTTTGCGATGACATTACTCTTATCATCCTTTAAATCAAATATATCACTGAGCACCACGGAAAAGACGAATACAATGTAGTAGAGATTCCTTAATGTATTAGCACTGGTCGCCGTGTTAAATGCAAGTACATGAATGTGCAACCATTGATCATTGTGCTGAAATGATACTACAAAATCATATTGATTCTATTATGAACATTTTCTGGCTAATTAACGGTATCAATCTAAAGCTAGATTGGTTAGTTAAAGACTCTTATGAGATGAAAGACTGATCTTATTTTCATCTAAGAATACCTCAAATGCCCAGCCATTGTAAGTTCAATTTGTGATGCTCACCATACCTTTGCGAACGGTGATATCATGGCTGTAGAACACTCACATATCTCCGAACATATAATTTTCTTGTTGAAAACGTCTGCTTATAGTTTTCAGGAACAGTTGAGTACATGTGGCAGCTCGAAGTTGTGAACCTCTTCTTTTTCACTATTAGGACGATATATGGCCCTCCTGTCGTACTATCTTATCGTACTACATGATGATGACCTACTTTTCCGTTTGCCTCTGCTACCCATTCCACTTGCTTAAAATGCTGTGCAAAGCCAAGAAACGACACCGTGGTAATGCGCAATTCCCAGGCAATATTTATATTCGGATTTTTGATATTAAATACTTATAATCTATTCTTCTGGGTTTCCAAAGAAACTTAACGTAATCGTGATACACATTCATAGCTGGGACAGAGAATTTAACTAAGCCTAATACTAGAGTTTTAAAGGTCAGGGAAATGTACAAGTCTTTTCTTGATGCTAAGAATTTTGTTCAGCATGTTCTCCGAAAATATGATTTTATTTACTAGTTCTAAAGTTCACGGTACTTACGCATTGTCGCAACCCCCTTAGTAGAAATAATCACATTTTCAGAATACTCCAAACTCAGACAACCATACACATGACAAAAATTTAGTTTCTAACTTCGCCATTTTCGTATACGTTCATTTTTGTTGTATTCCAAGTTCAAACGGCTTTTATAAAAAATTATGATTATTTTTTTTATCTTAAGCTCGATGTTAAAATTTGTGCTTGTCAGATTTTCTTATACGAGAATGGTCAGCTTTATGCAGAAATACATTATTTTGCCGCAAAATCTCGAAAAGAACAACGCTTCGAATTTTTTGCCAAACCGATCACTACGAAATTTCCGATACGCAGAGTATGTATATAATATGCAATTTTTTACAGTAAAAGTAATTGTTCTTTTTCTTCCGTAAAATTCGATACACTGCGTCAAGGTCCTGTGATAATATGTGAACCAAACTCAGTATTTGTCTTTTAATTATGCATTGCTGATGCATTTTTAATTTTTGCTTTGTCTCTTACATTTTTTATAGTCGCAGCAATTCCTGATTGAAATATGATGCCATGTCGAATTTTAGGCGATGGTTCAATGGCTCGAATGCTTTAGGAATTGGGACTAAATTATTCTTTTATTCTAGTTCAGATTTATTTTAGACACTTGTAGAGCTGCTAGATTATTTCGAAGCAGGAGAGATGAAAAATGAACTATGCCCTCGCCGGGACTCGCAACTACTGTATGGTTCGTGGTGTACTGACCACTACACCACGAAGCAATGATGACCACTACACCACTAAAAACACATATTTTTTCTGTTTAGTTATTTATTACTTCTTTAAAAGATTTCAAGCATTTAATTATTCAATTTGCTAGCTTAATGTTTTAAAAAATGAAATGCATTGGATTGAATTCATTAGATTACGACAAAACTTACTAGTGCTACCTGTCTAAGTGAAGAGATGCCTTCATGGAAAACGTTTTAAAGGAAATTGGCAAGTATTCACATTACACCCATGAACACCACGAAAAACTTCCGTATAGCCGGCTTTTTTGGCTGGAATTTGAATTCAGGTCGAACGGCTAGCGGATTTATTCTCTCAGTCGCTAGTGGCCCAAACTTTCAAATAAAGAAGCCAGAAGGGTAATTTTAAAAAAGTCGAAACATGTCAAAAGAAATAATCGAACAATATGCCTACTTATGGTTTGGGAGAAAAGTTCCAGCTTTCAAGCACGACATGTCATAAATATTTACCTAAAGAAGAATTTAAAAGCGTTTGAATAAAATATGGAAACATTTGCCAAATTGAAATTATCTTCAAATAGAACTTTACTATTGTTAAAATAATGAAAAGGAACTTATTTTTACAATGCAAACATGGTATTTGAAAAAGATGGGTACAGACCATATTTCATTAAATATTGATTCCACAAATGTCCTTCAAGTTACAAAGTATTTCAAAATAATAATATAAGGAATTTTCTCAAACAAATTTCAACATCGTTAGGTGAAAGGATTGAGTAGAAGTGCTCATTAGAAAATAGTCATTTTGCTTTAACATTTAAATAAAACTAAAATTAAGGTTTAACAATTTTTAGTTCCCGTATAAAAAAATGCCAACTAGACAAAAAGTCATTACATTCTAATAAGTTGAAATCAAAAGGACTCATTCTTTTACACACAAAATTCGGGAAAATAAGCTTCATAAGGGCTTTCAGTAAGCTGATAGTAAGCTGATTACCAATGTAATAACATAGTAAGGCAAAATGTAATTATAGTTACCATTATAATGTAATTTCAATTGAGTAGTCTTATTACGATGTAATTGTGATCACATTGCAGTTACATTATAATTGTAACTACAATGTAATTGTAATTAAGGCAGGTAATTATAATTACATAATTTAGAAAGTAGTTGCCCCTGATATTTACAATTATTTAGCTATAATCGTGATCAGAAATAGAAAACACAGTAAAACCCAGTACATTGGAAATAGGTAATGTTTTTGGTAGCATGTTGTTAAAGAAGATTGCTTATAACAAAACTGTTACTATTTCATCTCCGTACTCATCCCAGTTAGGCTCAGCAGCGGCCGAGTTTCTCAACCTCGTAGTTCGACCGGGCTCAAATACCTGCGAACGGGCTGGTAACATAGGTGTTTTTGTGGTTTCTCTATGTGTAACGTGGATACATATAAGTTTTCCTTAGAATGTTCTTCGGAAAGCATCTCTTCCTGTAAGTAGATAGGCTTTGCTTTTCAACACATATTTCCAGTAAAGGTATAATTTTCTTAAAAGCCGTTGCACCTGCAAGAGCCATTTTGGACAACTTTATATAGAAATAAACTAGTATAACACACACTGTTAAGTAACAGCCGATATCTGTTGCTATTAGAGAAAAGGTTTTTATTTTTTATTCTTGACCACTCTGCTTAATTGTTGTGTGAATTTAACTTGCAGAAATGACATTAATTACGAATTAGATCTTTATTAAATGCAACGCATATTTTCAATAGATAATTAAATAAAATTTTGTACAAGTGACTTGCATCTTCCAGAAATTTTTACAGTGTAGAACTAAAGTATTTTCTCAGCGTGAATTATACAGAGTCAAAAAACTATTGAGTCGATCGTTTCGAAACATTCTCATCAAATAGCCTTCCTTACTTTAAAAACTTTTGTCTTTCATATTTCCATGCCTATAATCAATATTATTTAAATAACTTTATATCTTCATGCTTTTGTGAGAAACAGTATTAAATTCGAGTGTCTAGACAATGCATATCATAAACTTTTACATATGCGAGTATTTCAACCATAGATTGTCTAGAAAAAAAAATAAATATATGTGCTATCTCTTTAATGTTATTATCATAAAATAAGCAAGAAAGTGGATTTATTTTTTGAAAACGTAGTTTATTCTAACATTGAAAATACCGCCAAGCGAAACTAGAATATAACTAAGGTAAGTAAAGAAACATTAACAGTACAATCTGCAACGAAATTCGAGAAATTTTCACAAAATATGGCTATAGAGAAATAGCTGAATATTAATTTCAAAATAATCTCTGTGTTTGGATATCCTAAGTCATAGTAAGATATGCATTGTAGCAACAGTTTTGAATTTTATTTTTCCATTTTTATTAATATTTAGAATTGAAGAGTCATTTAATTTCTGTTAAGTTTATTTAACGCGGTTTGAAGTTTATATCTAAATCTTGATTTATATTTATTAATTATTTATCAAGATTATGAATCTATCTGTAAATAAATGGAAGTAAGAAGTTTCTTTATCTTATGAGGTTGTAGTTCTTAAGTTTTATGTGAGCAGATCTTTTGAAGGTTCAGTAGTATCTTCGATAGTAATTAAACCCGAAACTTTTCTCTTATTAGCTGGATATAAGGATCGTTGCATCATAAGAGCATTTTATTTCCTTGAAAAACGAGATAAATGTTTCTAAATCTTTAAACGTTTTCATATTTTTAGATTCTGGGGATGTAGTGATGCTTTTATGTCTTTCAAAGTAGCCAGAATGTAAGAAATAAGGTGCCAATAATTAAATTCTCCTTTTTCGTTTATATAATTAAAAAACGTGAAAGACTCTGCCATTTCCATAAACGCATAACTTGTCTGTGACCTGTATCTCAAGCACGGCGAACAGAATGTATTACCAGCAATTTAACTCCGACAGCCCCAATTAATTCAAAGCAGCGTGATAACTGAATTTAAGGCTTGAAATTGACTCATTATTTTTAACGGCTGTAAAACGAAAAGACAGAAACATGACTCCCTGCAACACTGGTAGTTACGCAAATTAACGGTTTTCCTGGCAGTATCATTATCTCTTTCAAACGTTTTCTCCGAGTTTCGCACTTTTATTAACATTATAATCCTTCTCCTATTTTATTTCCTTTTTTCTTTGAAAAAATTTAACATTTATTATAAAAATAAATAAAATTACAGAATTTTCGAAAACAGCTGGTAAAAGGTATAATTCAAGTACCGCACATTTGCGTGTATTTATGTAAAGTCATTTAAACTTTACAAGGTTGAATTTGAGGGGTATTCGAAAAAGGATGAGAAGCACTTTTATTCCTTAAATATAGATTCCAAATATATACTTTCCAGCTCATTTTTTCTTAAAATAAGATACGTAATTTGAGACAACTCTCAACACAAGTGTGTATTAGAAAGCGTCTGGGAAAAAACTTTGTTACTTACGTATTAGTCCGTCGGCCATGAAACTGTTGCCAAGCAGGGTAATTTAGCGCCAGTTAGGTATGAGCATGGCTTAATAACACAACCATAATATCTGCGCTTTCGTTTGATATAATCCCGACTGTTTAGGGATGAGCCGTATTTTGTTTTTATGAGCAAGGATATAAATAAACTGTTATTGCTGTACTTTCTCTCGCGTTCTAAAAAAATGACTAAAATTTGAAAAATCTGCCTTCTAGAGAAGATCAAACAGTGGATTATTTTCGAAGTAGAACAACAATAGATTTAAAAAATTACTACACTAAATTTTTCGAAACACTAAATTTTTCCACATAGTGGCATAGTATTCTAAACAGAAGTTTCGTTAAAACAGGAAGGCCTAACAAATAGTAGTTGTTTATTAAATAAACGGATGTCTCTTCCTTGAGAATATCGCAGAAACAAAAGGTACAATTTCGACGGGTTGTCCGGCATTTTGCATGGTTCAGTAAAAGTTAACTTTGAGGGCCGATGTGGTAAAACGTAAGTACCAAAATATTTTATGTATCCCTTTTATGTATTAATTAGTTGATAGTCCGAAAATGTTTTAGCGAAAATTTCGAGAAGACATTCGAAAACGAATTTATGGATTAGGCCATTTCCCATGTGCATTAACGATTTTGAATTTTAAAACAAAATTCGGGAGCAGCTACGAAATAACAGCTGTTCATTTTGGTTCGGTCTTCTCTTAAGCATAACTTCGTGAAGTCATGAACCATGTAAACCCGTAAATTGTATAGCCATGAACCACTTAATGCAAAGCCATAAAACATTTTGTTTTTAACGAATTAACACTTAATGATTACTATAAAAGCTAAAATTTTTACCTGGAGGATATAAAACATTTTATCTTCTCTTCCACAGAGTTAAGACAGTTTTCATAAAATTATGCTTATTAAAAGAATATTTAAATTAAAAATATATCTAGGTTCAGTATTTAAAGGAATACAGTAAGCAGCCACTTGAAAGTAAGAAAACACAACGCTGATTTAAATAGATTTTAATTTAGTAAAAGTACTTTCAGCGTATCAAAGACGATGACCTGCAACTAAAGGAGAGACAAATGACACCTGTTTGAAGCATTTTGCACTATGTTTTACGTTTCATAAAAAAGAAAATATATAAGTTTTAATGAAAATATATTTAAATAGATAGCCATATTTTTTCATAAGATTTCTTGTATAAATGTTTGTTAAATTTTGATTTCTTTAGTCCTTGATTAATGTCAATAATTCTTGTACTAAGTCAAGCACTGAACTTTATGAACTAATGAATTTTGCTTGTGCACGTAAAATCACAAACAAAACTAATGAACAAGGTTAACGTTTATTTAAATAGCTTACGGTAACTTTACCACTTCGCTTTTAAATTTTGTCTTAAAATTTTGCAGGCTTATATAGCATTACATCACGTAATATTGCTTCTTCACTTTCGGCAAGTTAGCGTCCTAACAAGTTAGCGTACAGCATTCATATAAGCACAGATTTTAAATTAAGCAAAACTGCACTTTTTCCTGTCTTCTGAGTTACAATAAATATGTCGACTATCCTACAGTAACGTTTAATACTTAGGCAACTTGGTCTACCAGCGAGGGAAATAAAAGTTGTTGTTCAACACGGATTCAAATCTTGGGGAACAGGCTAGCTGCACGGGAGTTTTCGTGATTTTGTAACTTGAATATGAGCCCATATCCCTTAAAATGTCCTCAGGATGGCATCTCTTTCCTTAGGCAGATAGCCCTAAAGTGTTTTGTGATAATTTTTATAATCCTAATGGAAATAATAATTAATTTCTGTCAAACGAAACATGTAATTATTCCCTCAGTTAATCACTATAAAGCCACTTCCAAACTCGAGTGGCAAACAAGAATCGCTGCGACCTTCGGCGTTTGCTGAAACAGATTGGCTGTAATTCTCATAGTCAAAATGACGGTTTCCATTCCGCACGGGATGAGTTGCAGTTAACCTTATTAGCTTTTAACCCTCCTTCATGTGCTCTTAAACTGCGTAACTTTCTAATCTAAGCGAATATATTTGAGTCGAAGGGAAAAGAAGATAAGGTAGCGTTTAAATTAAGCTTAATCGTTAAACGTAGCAACGATAACTGAAAAATAGTTGCCACAACCGAAGCTGCAGCTGGCAGTCAAACAATGGCAAGTGGGATGCAAATAATTATCTGAAATATTGAGAGACAAAAGAATTAATGAGTTATTCATCCTGAGGGAAAAGAAGCCCTGGTTACTTTCAAATAAACCAAGATCTATCTTTCCGTTTCTAAATTTATAGTGCATGAATGTGTAACAACTGTTTCAGAAGATATCAGGGTAATTACGTATTAATGCCACCACAGCTGCAGATTTGGCGGTTTTTAGGTGCCCCCAATCTACACCTAAAATTTTTGCGACAAATCATAATTTAAAACACTTTATTTAAAATTAAAACACTTTCAAAAATCAAAGCATTTTATTTAAAATCAAAGTAATCAATTGGATTTCGGATAGATTCAAAAGTCTCTATTTTCTTTGACATGATGTTGTCGTCATATGAACTCTGCTAAATAAGATTCTAAATGATGTCTCGCTGTCCCCTATGTCTAAATATTTCGCTCCTGAAAAAAAAATTGCATCTTCTTCTGTGTTTGGTAAATCCCAAAGACGCATTTTCGTAGCACTAAAAAATGGTGTCAAAAATCAGCAGACAACAGGGCAAAAGGAATCCAAAAGATGCGTGCGAACAACAGGAACATCAGCGAACATCAGCGCAACTTCTGCTGCGGTGTCGGTAATACATAAGTACTGAAATCAGTTTGGGAAAATAAGCGTCCATATTATTTCTGTCTCAGATCAATAAGGAATAATATACCGTATTTAATTAACCATTTAGAGGAAGGGATCAAGCGCAGTTTAACATTAGAAAGGTTACTTAATCAGTCAAGCATTGTGATATTACTTTCTTGGTGCTGCTTAAACAGTGACTTCATACACAGCTCTTTCGAGATTGTATTTCCTATTATTATTGCCAAGGCATAATAAGAGCTACATCAACATTACATTTAAAACCAAATCTGTTAGTAAAATTGATTAATCTTGCAATTTTGAATGATAATTTTATCTCACAAACAATTGTTGTAAAGATCTTTTCCTAATGATGAATTCCCCTAAATTTGGATAAAAGATATTACGGTTGATTTTTCTAAAAATAAAGCTGCCGACGAAGAATATTAAAATTAAAAAATACTTAAAACCAATCCTTAAGGGGACGGTTGACTTTAAAATAGCTAAAAATTAACCAAAATATTGAATTCGTTTTTTTACTCTCATATTCCATAAACGTAACTACATCGTATGAAAAAAAAAACGAGTTCAAATGTTCTAAATTTTAAAGAAGTTACAAGCATTTAAAATGTGTAAACAACGTAACGTTTCCCTTTTAAATTTTGGAGAATATGTAAAAAAAAAAAAGTATTTCAACAGTTTAAGTAAAAATTTATATATTTTTCAAAAGAAGTGTTTATTTCTAAAAAAAAAGGCTATAAGTGTCAAGTATTGACAACTATTACTGAATTTAACTTTGGTTATGTGAACGTTATACGCATAAAACGGGAAGAAACAAACTCGTTTTCCCTACTCGTTGCAAAAAAGCGTGATCAATATTGCTTGAATCAAAGCGACAGGAGAAGTTTACCTCTTTGGGGGGGGGGGAAGAAATAGTAAAAAATATTATAAAGCATTAAAAGATAATGTAAATGTAGCAAATGAAGGTAAAACATATGATGCGAGTAAATTTTAAAAGTTTCATTGAATATAATACATAAATTGTTCTAACTTCGAATCGCATATCAATTTGCGATATGTTTATTTTTCTCATATTTAATAGTATGAGATTAAAAATAGTTAAATGATACGAAAATGTTATGTAGTGTCTACATAACTCATATTTAAAGTTAATTTGCTGTTTCTCGTGGCCATGTATTAAAGGTAAATTTGAAGAAAAACTTTAAAATCGGTTTTCTCAAAACAAAATTTTTCGCAGTTCGCGTGTCTTGAAAATGCTCCATACGTCTCATTTTTAGTTAAAAATGAATAGTATTTGTAAGAAACTAGCTTGGCATATGTTACAGTAGATCTGTGTATGCATTTTTGGATATGAGATTATTAAGTTTAAACTTGTAATAATGTTTAACAAAAGGTGACATTTTCCCGAAAATTGGGTTTAAGTTCACAAAAAATCTTTTAAAAAAATTTTGATCCATTCTATTCAATAACGGATACACAAGAAACTTTTGTCAAGTCTTTATAACAAACTTAAAGGAAAAACTACTAAAAATTAGCACGCAAGGAGCATTTTAAATCTTTAATTAAAATAATTAATTTGTTTTAAAAATTTTAATTTAAAATAAATTGAAATTTTGAGCATATATTTTATAAACTGATGTTATAATAAATATATGTATAAAATTTTTTGTTGAAAACACAAAAACTTAAAAAACTAATTTTTAAAGTCCACCGTCCCCTTAAGGTCATAATGCAACTTACAAACAAAACTTCACTGAAAATATAATAGCACCAAAGTGTTCCAACTACTGAGAGGAAATAGCGTGCACTTGGAAAGCAGTAGTCCCAAAATGTTATTATGCTGATGATGCAGCTACATCACCAGTATAAACGTAACGGGACAGGTAGTATCAGTGAAATTAATGAAGTATTCTACTAAAAGTATTTTGGAGATACTGGTCAGCAGCCCCTAAAACTGCAGCGAAACTACACCATATAATGTTTTCAACAACATAACACATGTATTTATTGAGTTAAGGAGAAAGTATTAAAAACAAAACATAAAACGAATTTAAATAATTGCAGTAAATTATGCATGTATATGACCTGACGAACACATTGAAATTTTAAATAGTGGAAACAAGCATGTAAATCTGTTTTTTTATCAAAATATTAGATTTTAATAAAATAGTCACTAATAACACAGTTTAAAAATTCTAGATTATCTCTTCATACACGCTACAAGAGAAACAGTGCTAAATTAATTTAATAGCGATTTATTTCTTTTAATGTTTCTTTCAAGCATAAGAATCTGTTACATTCGCAATTTAAAACGTACAGTTTTGTTTTCAGAATATTATTCGGTAGAGAGCGAATAAGACAGATGACTGCTTGATCAGGTTTTGAATCACTGAGAACGTGCCGGCTGCTTAGGAGTTTTCATGAGTTTCTTTACCAGCAAGGTTAAAATGAGAAAGCTTTGTTTGAACGTGTCCCTCAAAGATATTTTTTGCTTTAGACTTTAAGTCCTCAGCCGCCAAGTGATAAAGTAGCTGAACACTGATATTTCGATCTGGGTTCGATGCCAGGCGAATGGGCTGGCTGATGGACGTTTTCGTGGTTTTCAAGTATAACGTGCATACAAGAAAGTTTCCCTTAAAGATTCCTCCATGAAAGCATCCCTCCCCTTAGCGTGCTACATAATCAAATCCCATAATCAAATAAACCAAACCGTAACCGATTTACCATTAAAAATGCATATTGCTAAAAATTCGCGATTCCTCTAATGCTTTCCATTTGGTCCGAGTTCAGATGATGTAACAGTTATTTAAATACCCTTTTTATAAATATTTATGAAATTTTAATTTCCTACAATTTATTTCAATCAATTCAAATTTACTAGTAATTTTTCTGACGACGAGTCTTAATTCTCGCTAATTAAACACCTTAAGTAATATCTTGTAAAAAAATAACTTAATGGCGAATCAGATTGTAATGCATAGGATTTGGAATGTGCATCTCACTCTTTATCCTTAGTTTTTTTAATGTTTTTTTTTCGAAAGCTTCTTACTATTTATGAAAAAACATTAATACATATTTGACTGTATTTTGGACGATCCCTAAAACCTCTAAGATATTCTCATTAAATTCAGACAAATATCTATACTTAAATTATTTTCCTTAATTATTCTATATCAATTCAAAAATTTGTTTTTCTATTGAAAATAAAGCTTACGGAATTATTTACAGACAAATTCAGCTCCTACAAAATTATTTCACAATTTTTGCTTGCTGTGATAATTTCACAAACAACACACAAAAAGTCTTTCTAGTGCAAAAATAAAAGTAAACTTAAGCGCTAAACTGTGCGGTGATAAATATCTATGCAAAATAAGTCTCATGCCAGTTTCTTGCTCCCTCGTATGCTTCCTACGTAGAATGTTAATTGGCATATTCCATCAATCACTAATATGGTTACGATAGAAATAATAATTAAAGATAGCTGAGCCTGTGAATAACTTAAAACAGGACGAAGTGCTGCCAAGCCCATATTTTATGAGCGCTTCCTGCGGGCATTTGACCTAACAATTTCATATTGAGTCATCTGTTTACAAAATGAGGGAAAGGTCTGAGATCTTGCCCTGAATAGCAAGATCCGTAGGTTCTTATTTATGAGCCAATAAATATAACTGCACCTCACAGTAAGATAAAATAAAAATTGAATATGATTTTCGAGTGAATTATAAGTATTATTAAATATCTGAAACTGCTCAAAAAACCCATTTTCTAATCTAATGTGAATTTCGGAATACTAAATAAAAGACGTTGAAAAGAGAACTGTTTGAATTGTTTCAAATATAAAGGTTAACTTCAGATGCAGAATTTTTATAAACTTTCAGTAGCTTTGTATTTTTGTTTTGTTTAAAGCTGAAAGCTCTAATGCAGAATAAAGTGAAACTTTGAAATAAGTGATTATTTTATGCATTCAGCAACCGTATATCATTTGAATCTCTGTTATAAAGCGGCATAAAATATCACATGAAATTTAAAGGTATGTGGAGTTATTACACGTCTTTTCGTTAATAGCATTGATTCACACATTTTCTTTCCTAATTTAAGAGAGATTAATCTCAAAAGATACATCATTTGACCTCGCATATGCTTTAAAATTTAAATGTGATGCCTTTACAAATATGAGATTAGGAAATAGCTCATGATGTTACTTTAAATGGAATTAACTACGCCAAAAATAATTATCAGAGTATATCCAGTGTTTCTAAATTTAAATACCTTAATAAGTGCTTATGATCTTATGATACAAAAAGACATGAATGCATGCTTCTGAGGAATGCTTAATAAAGTGTTTTTAATGTCATTAATTAAGGCTTAATGCGTTTAAAAGTTTCCATTTATTTGGTCTGTTGCATAACATAGTATCCGTAATATAAGTAATCGGTAAGAACGTAAGCCAGAATCAAATCCAAGAGGAAAATCCTGTAAGCTAACGTTTTTTTTCCAAAAAATGTCATTTTTTTCTATGAACTATCAAATGCAAAATTTAGCATGTGAAGACCTATGCAGGAAGATGTGTAAAGGTTAATGTTATTCGAATACTGCAAACCGCACAGGGCTATCTGCAAAAGAAAAGAGATGCCTTTGTGAAGGAATTTCTAAAGAAAGCGGGCTAATTTTCACGTTATGCATAAGACAAATCATTAAAACCAGCCATTTCGTTCGTCTGGGTTCGAATTCAGGCCCAAATGCGAGTATTCAGGGGTCTTAACCACTCTTCCACTGCTGAAATCTTTCTCTAATGCACATAGTAAACCACTCTTGCAGGCAGTAACAAATATAAACATCCATTTACGAATAAGGTAAAATGTTATTCAAATAAATGATTACTAGTTCAAAATCACCAAATGCTATTTTATAAAATGACAATAAATTTCAAAAGGATCATAATGACTAAGTATTCGCAGACTATGTATTCTTTTATTTTGCTGCGAATTTACTTAAGAGACAGATAATGCCATTAATTTGTCTTGAACTTTTGTTGAAAGGCAACTGTAATTACTTGAAAGAGTTTCAAAATACACTCATTATTTCGAGTTCGTAACTGAAAAGTGTTTGATCAATAAATCGAAGAGGGTGACAATTCCTTAACAAATTATCGAGGCAGTTATTTTAAGCACTCGCTTTAAAAGGTTTGAATAACAAATAAATTAATCTGATACTCTCTTCTTTCCTCTAATATTACATATTTCTTGTCATTTTCTGTATGACTGTTTATGAGAAACAATGGACTTTTAAAATTTTATTTTTATGCTTATGCTTTTATACTTTTATAGATTTCTAATGGTCAAAAGAATTCTTGTATTTTTTCTCTTTATTTAAGCAACACCAAATACAGGAAAATAATTGCAATGGTGTCTATCTGTTGTTACTGGCATTGAAAATACAGCAAACATATTAAATTCTTATCCCAAATTGTTTCTCGGAAAGGGCTCCCGGGTTTAAAGATTCAGAGACAATGACCCTCTGTTTCTTGTGGAATCTTTACTTAAATAAGGAATTTAACGTCTACTTCACTTTTTGCTTTTATTATCAAACTTTTAAAGCCTGAAAACGTAACAAATATTTGAAATGATTATAAATAAATTTGTGTGTAATTTATGCGTGAACTATTCCTTCTATGGATCTTGGATTATTTGTATTTCAGCAAAGCCCTCGATGGCTACCTAGTTAGGGAAATGAAAACTGGCTCCTATTCACGTTTATACCGGGTGAAAAACCTAGGTAGCTCATTCACCGGTATTTAAACCCGAGTCGAAAAACCAGAATTCCGAAATTATACAGCTCGATTGGTACGCTAACAGTGATTCTACGTTAGAAGTGTGACATTATTCTGACTGCAGTGCTTAAATGTTAAATACAGTATAACCTTTTTTTTTCATATTTTTTCTGCAATTTACACTTGAAAACACGTGTTTCATAACAATTATTTCTTTTTAAAACAGGCGTTGTTGAAAGGTTTTATCTAAACTTTAATAATCTTGGAAGCTAGATTACTACCTATTCGATTGTAGTGAAATTATACAAAGTGATTCTAAAATATCTGACAAAAATATAAAGGTAGGTATAGGGTACCGAAATTAGCGGATTGTTTAATAGTTAGCGTGTGCGGAAATAGCTCGTTGAGGTGGTAAAGACCGCTAATCAGATTGGTAAGTCAATGCAGGCGGCTGCAATAAATCGGCGTTATTCCAAATGGATGTGAAGTGGTTCATCGCTCCATAAAAACAAAAAACAAAAAACAAAAAAACAAAAAAAAAAAAAAAAAACCACATAACAGCTGCATAAAAGGATGTACAAAGAATGATTCTCAAGCAGACAGCTGCTGAATTGGTAAACATACAAACATAAAAAGCTGCCTCTATGAATCTTGTATAATTGTTGTCGTTGGCACTTTAAAGCATCTGATGTAAAAAGCTGAATCATTAAAATATTTGTTTCTCTAGACTTTTTTAACTTAATTGTTGCCTATACCTGTCGCACGTACCAGCACTTTTACATGCTATTTTCGCCCAAACATTCCATTCCATTACAAAATCTGCTTATTTTAGCTCGCTTTACCTGATTTTACATTTTTTCCAAACATTTTAAAATCACCTTCGAGACATACAGTTAGTCAATAAAGTCTGCGTACATCAAGAAAACTAATATCAAATCCAAATTTTAAGGTGCGAAAAGGGTAGTTTCTTAAAGTTTTATTTTTTAAATATTTAGTTTCAATAAGGGACTTTGAAATTATTTAACTGTAATATTTTCATATCTAATAATTTATGCACACTAATTTTTAAAAGATAAGTGGCCAGAAATAAAAGCCAATAAAGTTTGCGTACAACGCAAAAGAGGCAGGGGATTTCTTATCTAACTTTTAAACTTCAAATTTGAGAATGCAAAGAAGGTTGCACTTTCAAGGTCATTGCCTTCCGAAGCAAATTTCACGTTGATTGGAAGTTGCTATTTCTATTTTCTTTGACGAAAATGACAACCAATAAAGAAATTCCTTTAGTTACGAGATAACAAATTATCAAATGGAGATATGAAGGTAAAACTCTTCGCTATATTGGTAAAACCATTGGAAAACCATTTTCTAGTGAGCAAAGAGTTATTCAAAGCTATCTTGGCACTGGTAGTCTTGCTGTGAAACCAAGATGTGGGAGACCGAAGAAGCTAACGCAAAGAGAAGAAAGAAAAATTCTTTTACGAATTAAACAAAATCCTAAACTTTCTGCTGCAAGCATTGCAAAAGACATTTCTTTAACTAGCAACAAGGAAATTTCTCCTGAAACTGTACGAAAAGTGCTGCGAAAGTCCGATTAGCATGGAAGCAAACCTAGGTCTAAGCCATACATTTCCGAGACAAATAGAAAGAAAAGAATTGCTTTTGCCAAAACATATTTAAACTCTTCGCAGGACTTCTGGAACAATGTAATTTGGTCATATGAAAGTAAATTTACAATATTTAAAGTTAATGGCCACCCTGTTGTATGGAGAAAACCCAGAACAGAACTGAATCTGAGAAATTTAAATCCAACTGTCAAACATGGAGTTGGCGGTGTGATGGTATGGGGATGTGTGTCGTCGAAAGGAGTTGGAAATTTTCACATTATTGATAAAGTCATGGATAAGTATGTTTATCTGGATATTCTGAAGAAAATTCTACGAGACAGTGCCCGAAATTTAAACCTTTCTAATACCTTTATTTTCCAATAAGACAACGACCCGAAACATCAGCTAAAATTGTGAAGGAATATCTCCTCTATCACACTCCAAGACAGTTGTGTACTCCTCCACAGTCACCAGACCTCAATCCAATCGAACATTTGTGGGCAAAATTGGAGAAACGAATTCGAAAACACAATATTACGTTGCGAAATAAGCTAATTAGTAAATTTCGGAAAGAATGGGCGAAATTTACGTCGGATGACACTGAAAAACTAGTTCAGTCAATGCCCAGACGTCTGCAAGCTGTTTTGAAGAATAAAGGATATCCTACAAAGTATTGAAGTAATGTAAAAAACTTATATTTTGCTTTTTTTTGAAAGTGTACGCAGACTTATTGGAGGAAATTTCTGAGTTTTTTTGACAAAATATATTTTTGAAAAAATGTAAAAAGTATTACACTGATATTATTTACTTTTTATTTAAGCTTACAATTTTAGCTAATAGAAGAAAAAAATGCAATGATTAAAATACATTTTTCTATGCTTTAAGTGTTTTTTTAATTTATAATTTAGTCTGTACGCAGACTTTTGTGACTAACTGTACATACACACACACACACATATATACATATATATATATAATATACTAATTAAATAGAAAATTTAGGGTACGGTAATGCTATGAGTCACTGACATATTAAATATTAATAGATTTAACGGGCGAAAAACTAACCGAGAATTGACAAAATAGCAATTAAAACAACTAAATTTAGAAGTAAATAAGTTTTGATTGGATTATGGCAAAACACGACAGGGCTTTTTCCCTACAGGAAGAAATGCCTTCTCAGAGAACTTTGTCAGTGAAACTGGCTCATACTCGCGTTACACACGTGAAAACCACGAAAACTCCTATGTTGCCAGCCCGTTCAGGTGGGCTTGAAACTCCATCTAGCTATCAGTGTTTAGTGAACTTACTTTTCTGCAGGTTGAAGACAGAGAAGGAAATAGTAAATAATAACAAACCAATGCTTGAAACTCAAAAAAGTAGCGAATTTTGAAGCTTCTTTTGGATGTATGTTTGTGGGATTATGGCAAAGAATACAATACATAAAATCTAAGTTGAATATAATATGTGAATCAAAATTATAAAACCTAATCGGAATAATTTAGCAACAGACCTCCAAATTCATAAATTTTAATTAGATACATTTATGCTTCAAAGATATTTTATGTAATGCTGTCACATGTTACGGTCACACTTTCCCTGAAATTTCTGTGCACTGCGACATCTTTAGCCCAATTGCTGCTCAAAATAAACACAAATACTTTCCGGCTATAAATACGACCGAAGCTAGTACGTATTGCGCATTGCTTGATTGAATAAACCCGGTCTGTCTCTTCGCTTTCTTTCTAATCTGAAAATGCAAACTAATCATATGGGAATTGTAGGAAGAGTTTAGCATCGCTAATATTTTACCATTTTTAAGCAAAAATGTATTTCTGAATAATTGTTCCTTTGCAGAACAAAAATTGTTTTCACTATCAAGCCAGCTGTGATTTTCGCACCAGTCTTCTCGGCCATGAATAAAGAGTCAGTTGAGTTCATCTTCTGCAAAAACTGCAACATCACATGTGTGTATGTGTGTGTGGTAGCTAGAAAAAAAATTATGCAAAGTTCCAACAAAAATGCTTATTCTGCGCAATAGTAGTAAAACACGTTAACTTAATCATTTAGGTTTAATCTCTTTATGTTAATACATAAAAATTTATTACCATACATTAGTTTAAACTCACTTTTATGTTTCCTTTTTACGTCATTGTTTCCCAAGGATATCTTAAGAAATTTTTAATTTTTAAAAATAGTTATGTAAAATATATTTCATGAGGATATTTTAAGAATTTTTTAAATAATTATATATATATAATAAAGGTATTTATTTTCTGAAATCGTTGTAATTTTATTTATGTTAACTCTAAATTTATTTATTTATTAAACTTATACCTTGTTATTCTTTCCATAATCGTATAATTGTTACCAATATTGTGAATAATAAACTTCCGAAAATAACAGAATTAGGATTATTTCAGTTTACAGCAAAGCACACGAGGACTATCTGCCTAAAGGAAAGAATGCCTTCGTGGAAGCTTTTCAAAGGAAATTGGTTCTTATCCACATTAGACATAAAAGACTATGATATCTCTTATGCAGTTATCAAGTTAGCTGGGCTTTGAACCAAGTTCGAACTACGGTCGTTCAGAGCTTTTATTGTTCGGCCGCTGATGGGCCTGAAAGAACTTACCCACTCTTTGTTAAAAAAATGTTGGCTGAAAAAGTCATGTTTCGTGTGTTAAACTTGAAACAATCGAGTTTATGTTCTAAAGTTGTGCTAAAAATATTCACTGTTGAAGAAAGGTATGATCTCAAATCCTCGAGAAAATATTCCAGTAATCGTAAGTTTTACAATCTGTAAATTATCCTGAAAGGCTTTTTGCATCATATCTTCTATTTCTTTACATGTATTTATTTAATAGCTAAATTATAATATAAACAACTGGCAATCCAACTTGAATTCACACTTTAAGTATTCTTGTGAAGGTTTTCGTAGGGGAAGACTTTTGTAAGTTTTAGGTTACTGAAATGTAACATTCTAGAACTTACAAGCCATAAAATCTGTAAACAACCTTGACATGTATATATTTTTTTTTCAATTTAATATAGCTAAACTATAAATTTAAACGATTAGCTATGCAACTTGCTTCACACTTTTAGAAAATTATTAGTATCAGGCTATATTTAGGTAGTTAAATACATCACAGTACGCTAAGTATATCTGTCTTCAGGAATATCGGTTTTGGAGGACTTTTAAAGAAAGAATCTCAGAGAACTAGCACCGACTTATATTAGGCATAGGCAGAAGCCTAAAACCAGGCAACTCTTGAAACCGAGCCACTGTCTACCAAATTAAAAAAAATACGAACACATAAGCAAAATTTACTAAAAATTACTCGAATATCATACTAACATTTAAAATGTATGTTCTATCAATGCAAGTATCCATATGCTTTTAAATATAAAAATACCTAAAAGGCGTTTAGAAATAAAGGCTAGATTAGTGTTTAACAACTGGATTTATTTTAAATTTAAATGTCCATTATTATTAACTGATGAATTTGTCTACTTTGCTTAGTCCAGTCATATTATTTTAACTATTAAAAATTAAAGCAACCTTAATTTCTGATCGCGATCGTTTTAGCATACTTTTCTGTTTCAGTTACTATAGGGTATACTTAAGTATTTACTATTTGTATAGAGATTAAGGAAAACAAAATTAGGAAAGTAAATTCCAGTGAAATAAGACAGTAAATGCCTCTTCTTCGTTAACGTTTGAGGAATTTCATATAAGCGATAAGTGCTTTAGATGAATTATATTGTCATGTCTTTTATCCTCATCTGATAGTTGTAGAATAATGTATTAACTTTAATATATTTATTGTTCAGTTCTTTATCATTCTTACTGCTAGTTAATAACCGATTTGAAAACACCTTAGCTTTCTTAAGGTAACCAAACTAGCTGATATCATACTTTGATTAGTTTCAGCCACTGATTACTGAGATCACTAACGACTAAAGCCGCAAAACACTGATAGTTCATCTCCTGTTCGGTACTCCTGATGATTTAACTTGTTCATTTATGTCCATCTGACTAAACAAACTGGTACTCGTAGTTTTCTTTATGTGTAATCTGAATGCAAGCAAGATTTTCTTAGGAAGTTTTGTACGAGGATAGATGCTTTGCCGCAAGGGCTTTGCAGCATTGAATAACCTAACCTGACCTCGGTCAAGAGCTAAAGGAATATTTTCCGATAAAATATTTTTTTAAATTAAAAAGCAAGCCTAAAAGTGGTATGTGACATTCATAATTTTCTATTATATTAGTTTCCGTAAAACTTTTATAAAATAAAAAAAAACTTCCAAGTACTTTTGGTAATTAATTTTAACAGCTTTCAAAATGTAGTCTGTGCTTTTTCATTAAATAAAATACGAAGAAGGACTAAGTAGCAGCTCTAGGTGATTTTTTATCAAACACGTCAGTCTCTCCTTTAATCAAGACAACAAAGCTTTCAGGTACAGAAAGTGAAGGAAAAAGTGAAACTTTTTTTTTTCACTGAAACTGATGAAGTAAAATGCTGTCGGCTTATAAGAATAATGGTCACATTTACTAGTAATTACACTTAACACTTCCTGCATGTAATAAAGCTAGAGAAGAAAGATCTGATAATATTCTTATGGCGTACTATTGCGAGATAATAGGAGTGATGAGCACTTAAACCGGTGAACGTTGCAAGAATTATTCATTGATAATTGGTCATCCTGTCAGCGATCTAATAAGTCAACACACGTAACCTTTGATCGCTCACATACTTAATACGATCTTCTTCGGAAACTGGATTTCTGTGCCCGTTTATTCCTCAAAGTTTGAGTGCCTTATGTTGCATCGTAAATCAGCAGTTAATGTTCGAGGTGCCAAGAACTGAAGTTTTCTGAAGTCATTAACGTTCTTCTTCGCTTCAAAATAAAACAACTGTTAATTCTGTACCATTTATTTCTGTTTAGTTATAGTAAATAACTGGTAGCTAAGAAGAATGGATTTAATCGGAAAGCTACTAAACTTTAATTCTTTTTCCCCCATCTAACTGAACTTTTTATCTGAACTGCTGTAGTAATATGAGTAGAAATATGTGATTGTTCTTTTTCAGGCAGGTAAAAATAATTTTATCCTTTAGACCATGTGCACAAATAATATGAGTATTAACTTAGTACAATCACATATTTATTTATTTAATATACAAGTGACATACGTACGAGAATCGACCACTATTTTCTTAGAAAACATATCTGAAAATCTTAGCTATTGTTTGGCCTATGTTTCTTTAAAAGTTAATATTCATATAACATGTAATCACAAGATTTGAATAAAACTCATTTTCTGAGATTTCGAGCAGTTCTGGCGATATGTACCAAAACATCCAATATCAATTGGTTTTACTTTGAGTTTAGTCTACGTCGTTTCGTTTATTCTCTTCTTAGATCCCTAGTTAGTTAGACTGTAAAGTTTATTAGGCGATAGATTCTTTGTTTAGGGTTTGAAGAATTGACTTGTTATTCACAGAAGAAATATGAAAATTACTTCTTCAGTCAGGCGCAGTGTTTATATTACTTCCGTGTTTTAAAGCACTGTCTGAAAGCTTAGTACCCTGAGAAACATTATATCAGTGAGTGCCGTACTTGCATTCTTCATTAGAAAGGTTTGCATAAATGTTGGATTCTTCAAGTACTGACTGGTTTTTATAATTCAATGACCAGTTATTTAACCACTAGTAATTCTTACCAATTTGGCGTAAACTAGCGAAGTTAGATAGATTAGAATAACATTATTAACTCTCCAACCGCCAGATCTATGAATAATATGTTCACCCGTTTGTCATGAATATACAGCAGGAAAATTCTTAGCGCTTCTGCAGAAGCTGGGAGGGATTTCAATGCCCAGAAGATTTACAGGAAGAAAAGGTTTGAATTTTTTTACGCTTTTATGAATTTTGTGCACATTGTGTAAAGGTTAATTCAGGCAGGTAAAAATAATTTTATACTTTAGACCATGTGCACAAAATTCATAAAAGCGTACACAAATTCTAACCCTTTCTTCCTGCAAATCTTCTGGGCATTGAAATCCCTCCCAGCTGCAGCTTCTGAAGAAGCGCTTTTATGAATTTTGTGCACATGGTCTAAAGGTTAAATAAAAATATTTTATCGCATAATTTTACCTGCCTGAATTATTGTAGATATTTTGTTTACTTTATAAACACGGGTAAATAAATATTTCACCTTTCAATAAATTATTCTTCAATTTGATTCCATAATCTACTGTTAAGCTCGTTTGGATTAATTCTTTTCCAGAAATTACGATCGACTAATATTTGCTATTTACACTCCTACTCAAAAAATAAACAACAAAATCGCCCTGTAGGAATCGTTCTGGATGTTAAATCGAAAAGAGTGCATGGTCGCACTGCTGTGCCCAGCTGCGATGTTCACGTGCCCAATTTAGCCATTCTATGACATGCGATGGGAACAAAGGAACATAAAACGCAGGTCATCAGGTGTGCATTCCACTTTCATGCAGTCAACGCAACATAGTTCGGCGGGATATCGGCCGCCCTGCAGTAGCAGAGAGAGGCCACGTCAGCCTGTTGTGCTCTTAGTTATCTATGGCGTTTTGTTCATAGCAACAGGAAGCGAACGTCTGCCGTAATGATAATACTCCAGCATCCAGACACAAGGCTTTTGATCCCTTTGGTAAAACTTCCACAGCCCATTGATGAAACTACGATGCACATTAAGCTCTCTCGCAACAGCGGATTGTCTTCAATCAGCCTGCAACATCCCGACAGCTCTCCAACGCATTTCATCGTGTAATTGGTGTCTTCGGCTCATACTTTCCGCTTTGGCTATCTGGGATTACGCGGAACTACCGCTACTTGCGAACTGACACATAGGTCCGGCACGCTCATTTTTAAAGTGTTATGGTGTGAGTGTGAGATTATGTTTTATGATAATTTTGGTTTGCTTGTTTGCATTCGGCGACACAAACCTTACCTCATATATAAATTACATATTTTAATTCTCCTTTTTACATTCCTACCTTTTCTTTTAACGTTTGTTGCTTTTTTTAGCACAAATGCATTCCTTTAGGTATTCTTTATAATAAGAAGTTTCCTATATAAGAAAATGCCGTAACGGAATGGGCATCGAAACATCGTGCCACAGCATACTTATTTTCCCCACAGCACAGAACATCCTCAGGATGTCCTATTTAAGTCGCAATATTCCCGTACATACTTAGGACATCCTGAGGATGTCTTTTTAAGTCTCTATGTCCCGGGATATGAGAGGATGTCCTGAGGACTTCACCAATTTCACATACTGAGGATACTCATACTGAATTGTCCGGAGGACTTCGGTCGTCAAATATTCTGAGGATATTTGTTTTCAAATTTACCAGTTTTAGTTTTTTGACACAGCACATCTGAAACTTTCCCTTTAACTAAATATAGTACACATTTTGTAACATTTATTTATACCTAAATTTTGAATCGTAAGTAGTACTGATAACTTATTTTGTTAAATTTATTTTGTAATTTAATGTTAAAATGAAGAATATTTTCAGCCAAAGCTAGCTGAATAATATATTCGTATTCTAAGAAAAGTGCTCCAATAAGCAAAAATAGCGCTAATGCAGTTCATGCACTAGTAGTTTGGATGGGATTCCTGATACATGAATTATTTATACTTATACAAGTGATATTCAATATCATGTAGTTGTTTAGCTAATGATTACACAATTCGCAAAATGTGTTACAGTTGAAGTGCGATAAGCCGAAACTGAAAGAAATAGAAAACAAGTAATATAAAAAAAATTAAAGTCAATTCCTACAGAGGTAAAAAAAAATTTTATTTATGCAAAAATTTTAATGAATATTTTAATAAATAAATTTTTAATATTGATATTGAATTTAGTATACTTTAAATTAAAAATATTAAATATATTTTTATATTATTAGATTATTTTAGTTTCGATGAAATGTATTTTAGTTCCGAAAAAAAATTTCGAAAGAAAATTGAAATTTCTTTCTTGAAAAAACTGTATTAACATCAAGTGTCACCCACTACAATTTTAAAATAATATATTTGAATTTGAGTGGAAGTATTTTATTAACGATTGAAAATTTGAACAGGATATAGGCGTTCTACGATATAAAGCTTGAAATGCATTCCTCGACTAAATTCTTTTAAATAAATAGAAGAATATATTTTAAGCTTTACACAGTTTACGCAGACTTTCTATACGAGTATATAAAAACTTGGGTATGTGTAATATTGGAATCGGAAAAATATTTTTTACAAAGCCATTTACATTAAAATCATAAATTAAATCAAAGTCAGCTCTAATGCCAATGAGCTGCCAATGACTAAATATAAATTAAACGTAGTTTTTAATTTTATATACAGTATATAATATACTTAATTCTGAAGGAATGAAGAACCATGGTATTCGGCAGTTCAAAAAAGTAATAATCTTTATACATTCTTTAAAAAAATGAAAAAGTATTAATTTAATAATTTGTAATTTATATGTATAGAGGGAGAGAGAGCACATCAGTGGCCCAACTCATAAGTCCGCTATATACTATGAATTAGGTCCGGGTTCAAAATATAGCGAATGAGCTGGTTGCATAGATATTATCGCGATTATTACTTTTTCACGTATAACGGAAATACCAGTCTGTTTTCGACAGAAATTTTCCAAGAAGTTATCCTTTCTTACTACTCAGAAAATAATTCTATACTTTTTCTTATCCAATTAAATAAATACACTAACTAACTAGTTAATATATTGTTCACAGAAGACTAGAATAATGCTAACATTAGATAATATTTCGAAAAATGCCCTTTATATTTTATAATATTACTAATAAGTCCAAATAATGTTTATTTGATGAATTTGTATCTGGCCTAATCACATGCTTGGTATGATAGATATCGATGAATACGGTGCGATTCCGGTGTTAGTCTGCTGTCTGCGATACATAACTTCCCCATTACGCATGCGGTACCGATCTACGATTGATAGGGAACCATGCAGTGAAATCAGGTGTGGGTTCGCCCATTCCTTTTCAAATATCTAGTCAGCAAATTACGACCGCTGTAAAAAGTGTGTTTGATTGATCATTCATTATTAAATAGAGTAAATGAGAATAAGTTCCTTTTAATTTTTGTATAAGAATTCATATGTAGTTTGTAGAAATATTTTAGAAATAATATATTTTAATTTCCATTCTACATTGTTTTTATGCTAAAGAAAATTTATGCTTATCGTTTCGGATTCCATTACAGTGCCAAAGCTCAGCAATGTATTCATTGCCCTGACATTTAACTTCGGTTACTTTTATCTGGAGTTTCCTTGTACCCCTAATTAAAGTAACAGGACTTTCTGCGTAATTCTCAGTTCTTTTATACTTAAGGAAAAAATATCTAATGTAAGGAAACTCAGGTAATGACCAATTATTTTTTCTTTCTCAATGAACACGAGGCTGAAAGGAAAAAATATTGATGTAGTCCTGCACGGGAAAACACTTACACGCAATTTTCTCTTTTACGTTTGTGATTTAATCAAGGCTCGCATTGAAGGTGTAGGTAATGAATCTTTAAGCCTCCGCAGATTGTAGGGAAAGCAAGGCTGATGTATGCTTCAAGAGCGTTGAAATAATAAATTAATTTTATAAACTGTGGTTTCATTTGTTTAAAGAAAATGAAATGTAAGTCTCTTTTGCTCATTATATAAAAATCTTCCGCATCAAGTAAAAGATTTTATATCATTAAATATTAATAATTTAATAAAAATTTTTTAAATACGGCTACCAAAATTAAAAATCAGATCTCGTAAGTAAATAGAGTTACCAAATATGAAATTTAGCTAGTTGAGCTGTCAAATTTTAAAATTACAATGATTTACGGCGAACATATGTTCAATGTTTTAATGCATTCTCTGTAAAAATTAAAAGCATTCAAGAGTGCCGAATGCTTCAATTGTTTTCATACGAGTTTTACAAGCTTTCAGAAATACAGGAGTTTCATTTCTTTTAATAATATTGTTTGATTTATCTAAGAAGTGAATTCCAAAAGAATTTTCCTACTTGATCTCAGTTTTACCACTATTTTTATTTCAGACGTTTTCCAATTTCCCGATGAGATTTACCTATCGTTACATGAATTCATCTGTATGTAATATAAAATGCGAGCCTGTTTTCTTTAAAAATGGTCCTGTATGACATCGCTGCTCTCAGGCTGATAGCCTTTGTTTGTTTCACCACATTCAGTCAAACAAGCAATCTAATTGATGGAGCTATTCATGTTGTATATCGGAGCGGCTGAGGGGAATCTCATTGAGACAACATATCGAGACTTTAAATAAAATGTTGCGAGTAGGAATCAAAGCTAGATCAATAGCTAAATTTTTCCCAAAAAAGTTTCTTTTGGAGTGGCAGTGTCGGAAACGTTTTCAGTTAAAAAGACATCTGAACATTACTACTTTGAGCAGAATCCCAAAGAATGACCTGGCTGCATGAAAATATTCATGGCGATTCTCCACATGTAATAAGAATAGATGTGCGTTTCCCTTAAAAAGTGTGCCCTCTCCTTAGACAGCCAGCCCTGTAATGCTTTGCGTGTTTAATTAAAAAAGGGGGGGAAGAAAATGAAAGTGCATCCAGTAAAGAATGCCTTTCAGTTTTAAGTCTCCACTTTAAAAGAAAAATGGGGAATGAATTTGCACATCTAGAGATACATAATGCTAAAAATGTCCCTGCTGATTAGCTATAAACAGGCAGTTAAGAAACTGAAAATTAGATATGGTATAAAAATTAGACAGGGAAGAAAACATAAATAACAAAATAATAGATGGACCCGGGACTATAGATTTTATGCATGCTTACATTTACAAGTAAGGTTAAACACAAATTAAGGAAATTAAATCGTTATAAAATGCAGCTAGATGCCTGGGATTTTCTAAAACTGTCTTGGTGCGAAGATAAATCTCATACTGCAGTCATTTTAATGCAACTTAAATAATTCATATTTAGTGTTACGTTTAACAGTTTGATTACTGATTAAACTTGCAGGCTTGATATGGTACAGAGTAAACAATGATCAAAATTATAATGTACTTCACATGAGGAACATTTATGGAACTCATTGAAAGTAAAAGTTTTGCAATTTCAAATACATGTAGTTTATGTACTCAAGACACGTTTAACCGTGGCAGTTGTTTACTTTTGTGTAAAATAGTCTATAAGAAGATAATACCACTGAAAGCTTAGTCAAACATTTTTGGTAAAGCAATAAACCTATCAGAAACATAACACTCGCAGAACGTCAGAAGGTTATTTTTTTATGTGTAAAGTGGATAGTAGCCAATACCATTAGAAAATCTCCACGAAGGTATCCGTTCCTTTGAAATAACATTTGCTTGCTTTGCCGTAATCAAACAAAACAAATCAAACGAAGTTTGTCTTTGGTGATAAAATCTTTACATTTTTTTATGTTTTTCAAGTCAAAAAACATTTATTTATTGATTAATTATTCATTTTTACATCATTCTTTACTTAAAAAATATAAGTCGTAAATAACTATATATACCATAAGTTCACGTGTAATAACTTCAAATAATTTTAATCTGTGTTCTCGACAAGATATGGTACTAAGAATAAGCTGATGCATTAAAATGAGATTCCACTTGTAGTTTCACCTTTATTGGCAGGAACGAAACGCTTTTGTAAAGGTTTAAAAAACAAGAGGAATGCTAAAATAATTCTAGGCCCACCTGCCAAGAGGTAAGCTCGCTGAATATACGTATTTGACCTAGTTCAAACCCTTGCAATCACGCTGACTACACGGAAGATTTTGTGGTTTTCCTGTGCCTAACGTAAGTTTGTGTCAGTGTCCCTACTTAAATTTATCCACGAAGGCATCTCTCGCCTTAGGTAGATAACCTTCGCTTAATTTGCCTTAATCCAATCCAAAATAATCTTAGAATAATTGCATACAATGTGAGAAATTTCTGTGGCAGTGATAAAATTATCATTTATTTCAAAATCATCAAAATTTAAATAAATCCAAAACAGACGGAATTGTATTTCTGTACCCATGTATGACAGCAGTTTAAAAGCAAGAATCTGTTTGTTTAACGAACAGCATTTCAAAATAAGCATTTCATCTAGTATTTCCTATTGTTCCTACAGTGGAAATGCAAGCCTCCAATGTTATCAATAGAGGAAGTTGACAATATAATTTTGATAAATTTTATTTCCAATTTATTCAGCTAGTTGATGACAATTTTCTGAAGTGTGTTACCATTCTGCATTTTATTTTCTTCCCAAAATGTAATTCAGTCCAATAAAAGGATCAATCAGTTTATTTCAGTTGCATTTTTTAATATAGATAGTGAAGTATATTTCGGAAGCAATCTTTGGGTTTTTCAAGCAAGAAGGAGACCTCATTTTGTTATACAGGAGGTCTCCTTTTAGCCCCAGTGACGATAATGGATAGTGCGATATCAGTGCTTGCCATTAACATAGTCATTGACTGTTTTCTCTCAAGACGGAAGCTCAAGGAAAAGAATACATTTGTAAGGCTTATCCTAAGATTTTAATAATTATCTTTAGTTAAAGCTACTTTCCTGCCCCTTCAAATTTCAGCTTACAAATTCCTGCCAGAGTGTGATTTTAGAATAGCAGTTAATGCAAATGAGGAAGAGCGGTACTTAAGTCGAAGTTCCACTGACTTCGTTAGAGAGCCAGAGATTCTGACTAGCGCGCGTTTGCCTTTTTTTTTTTTTTTTTATCTACACTCTCTCTAATTCAAGAAATTACTACGCTCGGTCGTATTTCAGGCCTTTGATAGCTTTGCCGTTTAGTTAAGATTTATGTTAAGGATTAGTTATGTTTGATTTCTTAGTACTCTTGAGTTGAAGCCCAAGTGGAGGTTTTCTGTACGCTGTAAGACAAAAGCCGACTGTAAATTCTTATTTTGAGAAATGAAGGGTAATTAACTCTTCTTGAGTTTACGTTTCTGTTTCCTGATCTAAAGCGATTATTCGCTTACCAGTTCTCGAAGTTCCACACACATAGCTACAAGAGAAAAGGTTGGAACCTTATACATTTTTGGTCTCATGTTGGAGTTATCATTTCATATTAAATATGAAATTCAATTAAATGTGAAAAATTTCAGAAACTTAACCAAAATTCCGATCTGATCTTCATATTCAGTTTAAAAATTTCTTCACAAAGGCATCGCTTCCCTTATGCAGATAGCCCTTGCATGCTTTACCATATTAAAAAAACCTGAACTTTTGTATTCATATTTCAGCTTAACACCTGAAAGAATTACAAGAGGCCTAATATTTTACGTACTTATTCCTGATAATTAGGGCTAAAGAGCTTCAAATAATATATTTAAATCAAGCTGCTCAAAATAGCATTGACAGACGAAGAAAACATTGCTATGATTTTATATTAACGCAGAGTGGATACATCTGCACTTATTTTCGAAAACACGTAATTATTTAGTATAGTTTAGTGCATTATCTTTTTCACCGGATCGCTTGTTAGCCTTACGACAAATATTTCCCTCAAATGAAGTGACAACTATTTTGGGGGAACAAGAAAGGACGAAGCAAGGCGCAGAGAAAACAATACCATCTTCTTCAAAGTATTAACAATTTGTTTTTAGATCTCAAAGTGTGGTTGCCTCAGGGTGAAAACAAAATTTGAAAACTTTTTCATATCACGAAAATAGTGTGTCTGTGATAGAAAATACTCCCATTTTCTATCACAGACAGAAAATGGGAGTGGTGTCATTCAAACGATCTTTACTTACTCTCAGTTCTGCAGTAGGAGGCATTTGCCTCCTCTTGACTTTTGAGCTCTCGAGAAGCGCCCAAAACATAATCATTTGTTTTTATTTTAATTAACGGAACTTATTTCTCAGTCATATTTAAATAAGGTAACCAACAGCACAGCTTAAATATAGCTGAAAGCTGGTAGTTTGAATTTGGTTAATGTGTCAGCATAGCTGCATGGGAAGTTTCATCTTTTTTTTCTTTTTTACATGTAATATGAATGCGTTCCTGTTTAAATTACAAGATCCTCCACGAAGGCATCATTTCCGTAGATAAATAGTCGTCACATGAAGAATAATCCAATTCTTCTTTACAAATAATGTGGCAAAAATAAAACTCTCCTGGTAAATGCGTAAGATTCTGACATTAAATGAACAGGCGAAATATCTTACGCTACAGAAGACAACACTACTTTTCATTAAGATTTTCCTTGATGTTTTGCTAAGGCACTCCCATTCATAAACTTTTGGGCAAACATTTTAGTACATGTTTTTCCCGAACTGGCTTCACTTACACTCAACAATGAAACGTGCGTTGTTTTATCGTTAACACTGTTTTGTTTTGCATTCAATAATCATTTAAAACACCTGCTCCAGCTCCTTATAATCTCTTTGCTGTTCACGAAATTCCAAATAAACTTCTCCGATCCAGTTTAATTTGGCACCATGTACCTGAGTTGAACGTATTATGGCTATGAAAGCAGAGATAGAAATATAAAGAAAGTTGTAATAAAGTTTATCCTTATCAAAGTGCCAATTCACTAGAAGTTGTCTCGAGCAGAGGCTTACAGTTATTCTCTGGTCGGGAAGAAAGGATTCCAAAACACTTCTCTTTTATCTAAATAACGTACCGTAATTCAGTTTGTTGTTTCTAATGGCTGGACACCTGAAATGGGTTAGGCACATTGGTGAGAAATGTAGAAATGATCTGACAGTTGCAAATGTTATTGCAAAGGCTTTTAAACTAAGACACAATAACACGCCGAATAAATACTAATTCAGAAGTCAAACAACAAAAATCAGCGTTAATTTACAAAATTTTCACAGGACTAGTTTCGATGGTTTTACCGAACCATCATCTTCAGCTGCAAAACCGAAAATGAACAAGATAGGAAATAATGTTTAGATAAGATAAGAAAGCCTGGACAAGAATAAGCAAGTGGCGCCATCTGTTGGCGAAACCAGAACTAAAACATAATTTCTCTAAAAGCCGAAGGCAAATTTGGATTGGAATTAGGATCGTTAACTAGAACAGAAAGATTTTTATGAATGTGAAATGCCTCTAGAAAATCCAGTTCTCCAATGGAAGATGTTTTTTGAATAATTTTGGCGGCAGAAAAATTGAAAGTGTGATCTTCGGACCAACAATGTTGAGCAACAGAAGACTTCAGTGTTTCCTTTTTTCTAACATATGCCTCATGTTCTTTGACGCGAAATTTCAAGGCTCTCTTAGTTTGGCCAATGTAAATTAAACCGCACTGGCAAGGAATCCTATAAATACCCCAGGAATTCATATCCGGAATGGGGTCCTTGAGTATAGAAGTTGGAATTTTATTGATGGGAGAATAAACAACCCGAAAGTTAAATTTCTGCAAAATATGTGCAACTTTATAGCTAATTGATGGAAAGAAGGGAATGACAACAGAATTTTTATAATCTCCTAAAATAAGAGTGTGGCTTTTAGTGTGTTGAGATGAGAATTTTTTAACTGCTTGATTAATAATGTTGGGTGAAAAGCCCCTGTCAATAGCTATTGCTTTTAAATAATTTAGTTCTTCATCAAGGGCTAGTTTGGAGGAGCAAACTTGAAGAGCACGGAAAACATAGGAATAAAATGAAGCTAACTTTTGTTTAGTCGGATGACATGATTTAAAGTGTGGTGGAAGGCAAACCGATGAAGGTTTAGGGTAAACCGTAGTACTGAAGTTGGATGTGTTATGTGTGACCAGAATGTTGAGAAACGGAAGAGAATTGCAGGATCAATAGAATTCATTGTTGAAAGAACTTTATTTAAATCATCTTTATTACCTTCAAACAGAGTAAAAGTATCGTCTACGTAGCGGAACCATGCCGGGAAGTTTAAAGTTTCAAACAATTTTGATTCATAATAATGCATGTAGATATCAGCCAGGATGGGACTGAGGGGGCTTCCCATGGCTAATCCCTCAGTTTGCTTGTAATATTTATTTTGGAAAACAAAATGTGTTTGTTTCAAACAGAGTTGAGTGAGAGAAATTAGCTCATCAATTTCGATGCAAGAGAAATGAAATTCGCGAAGTCTGGTTTCTAGACATCTTAATGCACCCTCCACTGGGACATTGGTGAATAATGATTTTACATCAAAAGAAACCATGAGTAAATTACGAGGAGAAATGTTTTTAACCTTTTTTACAAACTCTATTGAATTTTTTATGGTGTAAATGTTATTGTCTAATAGATTGGAAAATCTAGAAACTAAATATTTAGCTAATGGATACGAGGCAGTACCTAAATTTGATACAATAGGGCGGAAAGGAATACCACTTTTATGAATTTTGGGAAGAGCATATAATCTGGCACAATTCGCAACAGATGGGATAAGCGAATGTTTTAAGTAGCTTGAAATGATTTGCGAAGATTTGATCGCAGTTTTTATTTTGGATAAGTCCGAAGGTGAAGGATCTTTAGGGATCGGATTATATGGTCCTTCGTTTAAGAGTTTAGTGACACCATCGATGTAAGTGTTCTTATCCATGACGACTATCTGGCCACCTTTGTCGGCCTTTGAAATGACAATATCCGGGTTAGAATGAATCTCGCGCATTGTAGCTCTTTCTCTCGCAGTTAGATTTGGTTTCAAAGGTTTATTATTGAATTTCACATTATGAGCGATAAGATGCCTAATAATTTCTTTCTGTGAATCTGAAACTTTACTGAACTTGAAAGCTTTTTCGATAGGAGCCAAAATCTTTGGAATCGAGGGTTTACAGGTTTGTGAGAAGTTAAAATTATATTTTAGAATTCTCTCTTGTTCTTCTGAAAGACTAACATTAGAAATATTAACTATTGGCTTGATGTTTACAATGGGAAGATTTTTTGAACTACTTGAACTGGAAGACTGTAAAAGAAGTTTTTCGAATTTAACTGCAAGGGTGTTTTTATGACGGTTAACTGCATTCTCCGTTCTAGACCAAGACTTTTGTTCAAGGGCAGTGAATTTTGGATATGTTTTAGCGAGTTCCAGATGAAGCTTATAGAGTTCATGTTCAATTTTGGACAATTGTTGACGTGTATCCCTTATCACGGACCGAAGTAAGGCAAGTTTGCAATTTAACAGAATTCTTGAAACGCGACTCGAAGGTTTTTGATTAGATTTGATTTGAATAAAATTGGGGATCAATTTTTTACATTTACATTTAAGTAAAAAGTCAAGATGATTCAGGAATTTTTGCCGTTTCAGGCGTAATTTAGTGAAACGATTAACGGATGAAGGCATGATAAACAATGCAGAAAATCAAACTAAATTAACTGAGCAATAATAAAGTACACACAAAATAGCAGAAAAATCCCTCACTGAAATGAATAGAAAACAAAATGTTTGTAAGCAAAATGCATGAAATCAGACAAGCAAAGCACAATATCCAAATGTACAAAACATAAACATAACTTGAAAATTGCAAAAATGTACTCACCGAAACTCCTACAATCACAAAATGGCGGCCATTATTTCCTAACATTCTAAACATTATTTCCTATCTTGTTCATTTGCGGTTTTGCAGCTGAAGATGATGGTTCGGTAAAACCATCGAAACTAGTCCTGTGAAAATTTTGTAAATTAACGCTGATTTTTGTTGTTTGACTTCTGAATTAGGCTTTTAAACATTTTGACAGCCCTTTATAAATGCTGCCCAGCCTCGAAAGAGCATTTCTTTATACTAGCATTCCTTATTTATTTATTAAAATGGAAGGAAGGAAGAAAATGACGTAGACGAAGAGGATTACTTTTCGTTTGACTCTTAAAAACTGCGAGTACTCGCAAACTTAGGTACATGCACATCCCTATTTTTCTTCTCTAATAATATATGCAACGAGTACCGAAACATTTTTAAATGGAAATCATCCATTTCGTTTCATTATTTAGTTAAGGTTTTTTTCAGTAAATATCTCGAATTCTGTCGTCAGTTTTTTTTTTTTTTTCGTTAATTTATGTATAATGACTCGTGAAAAATGGTAATATTATTCTGTAGAGACAAACAATATGTAGTGACGCAAAAGAAATGCTGTACTTCTGATTACTATATGACTGAAATTTACGTGGTCAAGTATCGGACTTCAGAACTAAAAAACGCGAATTTATGATATTGAAAATTATCTTCAAATATATCAGTAATATCAGTAAGTTATTTAAGGGTATGAAGTGTCAGACTGTGGAAGCAAGATTCCCTCTTTGACGAAGTGTCTCATTGTACATTTTTAAAGTACTGGATTAAACGACTAATAATATTGTTGATGCCGATTATAAATATTTTATTGTAGATACTATAAATGAGGATTAAATAAAAGTAACTTGAAAATATTTTACGAAGCAAAAGTGTTTAAGAAATAGCCTTTCCAAGTAAAAAACTTCGTAATTATTATTTAGGTGTTTTAATTAAATGTTAATACGTTTAAGTTTAGAGGTGTGTGTGTCTATAACAAAAAATAATAGAAATATGAAAAGCAATTAGAAAGTTTTTTACGACTTTTTAAAAGTTTATAATAATTATATTTCATTTACTCAGGCTGCATTTTTGCCCGATAAATCAGCTCTTAAAATGATAGAACTTCAGTAATTATTTATCAAGTAATTTAACTTCCTGTTCTTATTTAGCTGTAATCTAATTAACATAATAAGGCACTGATTTTGCAATTACCGTGAAAGACCGAAATTGGAGAATGTCGACTTTCACCGGAGAATATCAACATTCACTAAATACGTCGGTGAAAGACCGAATATTTCACTACATTCTTGTATATTCGGTCCCTCACCGGTGTATGTCGACAATCACAGATATGCTCTGGTGAAAGTCGAAAAGAGAGGTCATAAAGTGCCATAATAGTTTAATTAATAATAATTTTGTTGCAATAAATAAGATTTGAATCACATAATTTAGTAAGTTTTTTATTACTGTCATTTTATTTTCTCATTTAGAACGTACTGTATAATTAAGTTTTTAACTTCTATTATTTTCCTTTCTCATTTTGAATGTATTGTGTGTTTTAGGTTCTCATGTTCTTATTTCAAACCTCAAGTGCGTTTATTCGCGACTGAATTACGGAGAAGAAAATATAATATTGTTTTATGTTCAACATTCACCATTAGTAAATGGTGAATGTCGACATTGACCGGTGTAAGTCAGAAATAAGAGTATTTGGAAAATATTTCGGACATACACCAAGAGATTATGTGAATGTTGACATTCACCGGTGAAAGTCGACATTCCCCAGATTTCGCTGTTTCACCGTAACATATGTATAAAACATTATGTGTAAATGTAATCAAAAATTATGTTCTCCAAGTTTTTGCATAGATTTTTCTCCTCAAAAATTAATTTATTAATATAGATCGAAAGTAGATCAAATAGATGCAATATACATAAAAATAGATGTAGAAAGTTACAATCAGAATAAAAAATGGTCACAGAATATTAAAAAAATGAAAAAGAATAAAAAACTTTTAATTTTTGAAAGCCATTAAATTTTTAAAATTCACTCAGAAACGTATTCTTATTTAATTCACTCATTCTTAACTCAGAAAATTATTTTTCTTTTTATTAATTTAATTTTGTCTGATAACAAGCTCTAATAACATTCAAAATAGGAAATGAAATTTCTTAAATAAAAACTAAATTGAAAAGTTACTGTATATTCTTAACTCACCTTACTCTAACATTATTGCTAGAAATATTCTGTAAGATAAAATGCATAATTTTGGGGAAATGTACGAAGCATACTTTGTATCATTTCAAAATGCAAATGTACATTAATATTAACATTTCATTTGCTTTTTCTGGCTAAAGTTGCAACGAAAAATTAATATTTAGCTTTTTGGTTATGAGTATGTTGAATTTCATTAAAGTGCGGTTTAATTCAGATAACGTAAATATGTTTTAAGGTAAAATGGTGTTAATATACCATGCGTATTATTATTTAAACTTTTTTCGTATTAGTCTATTTACTCTAGTCTATTTACCATTACATGTGTCAGATATCCTGTTAAGACTGGATTTAGAGTTTTCCAGTTTGTGCCCTTCCTGAGAGTGGATGAAAAAACCTACCTTAGCGCTAACGAACCTCGTAGTCAGCTGGTTATGACCATTGCTTAAAGAAATATTCGGCTTTTGAGAAATTTCCTCTTTTATTTCGAGCGAATATGATTTGACAGGATACGACCTTGACGAAATAACCCTATACTCCTTTTCGAGTTTACGAGGAATTTTTTCCACCGCGTTCTAGTCTTTCAATATAAGAGTGACGTTCGGTTTTGAATCACGTCCTCTGAATTTTTCAAATTACCTACACATTTGATGTACCCTGGTAGCATCAACGCCATAATTTTTTTTTTCCCTCCGAAGTTCGCTAAAATATTAAAACCAGTGAATCTTAAATCATAAAAACGCATTGAATGAATCGCATGTTCGATGAAAATATATGCATTTTCGCAGAATAAATCAAAATTGTTAATCTACGTCTACTCATTCATGCTTGTTATGATAAGGAAAGATAGCTGCAAGTTACACAAATAATTATTTTTCGGTTGCATAAATAAATGACTAAGTTACTCAGAAATATAATAAAGTGTAACCAGGATGTTTAAAGTTTTGCCTATATGTTAGAAGTTCGCATGGATACATAAATGCAACATGTATAAATTAGCTTCATGCTAGTTGTATTATATACATGACAATTTATCTCTTTTTCAATTATACCATTATTTATAGTTACATGTATTAGTATATTACAGTGTTATACTATTAATAAATATTAGTTATTTCAATATGTATAAGTGTATATAAATAAGTTGGTGTTATATAGTAATGTACACACCTTCTAATATCCCCCTCATAAAAATTTACCAGGTCCAGAATTCCTAAAGCCTATGCGCTTATGCGATAGGAATTTGAAAAACGAGATACTTTTTGCTTTGTGAAATGTTCTCGGAAATAATTGCATTAAGTTTTTTAACTCTTAATATATATCTATAATTTTTAAAAGGATTTTCGCGGTATACATTAATATTACTGCAATATACTCTTAGTACATTGCAGGAATATTTAGTAGATTCATAAAGGCGAAATTTTCACTTTCATTTATTTTTCAGTCTTATTGTTCAGTGATTTTTTACCTAAATCAATGAAAACGTTAAAAGGAGATAGTGATGAATGGTGAATAAGATCTTTTTTCTGCCAAAACGTATTGTCTTCTTCTTTCAAGTCATTCTAACATTAATAAATAAGTGCGTATCAAGTGGATCAAAATGTCATAATTGAGTAATGTTGTTAAAGAGGGAGTACGAGAAACAGGTTGTTGCTGGAATGGTGTTCCATCGAGTACAGTCATGAAATGATTTCATCTTTGTCATGTTGAAGGAGTTGCTCTCCCACTCAACTTGGGCGGATCCAATCATGTTGTCGTGAGCACGTAAGAATTATCTATCATCTCTCTCATGGCTGTGAAATTCTTTCTTTTATTTCTAAATTAAGCATTCTATGTGTTCTTTCTCTCAGTTCTTCTGGCAATATCTTTTATACATTGCATATATCTACAATGAGTGATTTGCCTTTTTTCTTCTTGATTGTCATGCGCAATAATGCGTTGAAAAGAATTCTCTTTTACAATCATTTCATCGAATGCTCGTTATTATACTAATTTATTATATCCTATGAGAGTTTTCTGAATTTGTGTTTCTTCACCTTTGCCAATTTAAATAATTTTTCTTTCTTCATCATCCAAAGAATTGAGGAGATAACTGCAGTTTGTAATATTTATCCGACTGAATATCTGATCGATTGCCACTCGTTAGGTGAATTCGTTTTCCAGGACTCAAATTCATATAAAGAAATTCTTAGATTTGTCTAAACTTCTTTCATTATTAAGTATAGAATAGGCATTAATAGAGGCAAGGAATCATTAAGACAGTTCATTCGGAAGATCAGAAAAATGTCTTAATATTTCTTGAAAAATTAATATACATCATTTGTCATTTGCAACAATTTAAAATTACTGGTACGTTTACCCAAAAATTTGTTAAAGGACGGAAAATAATGATAGCTAATTTGTAAAATCGTTTCTTTATCTGGCGACTGGGTCCCTAATCCTTAGTCAGCCTTTAAAAGAGCAGAGTACATAAACTATTTACTTCTTCTCTTCTGCATTCCCTTGTGGTGTAACGGTAGCACACTCAGCGTGTATTCCAGAGGTCCAGATAAGAGGTATTTTCTCCCTCCTTCTACATGTCTTCGTGTAGTAACGGTAGCACACACGGAGCGATTCGAGGGGTCCAGGTTCGAGTCCCGGTGACAGCATTGCTAATTTTTCATGTTTTTTGCATTCAAAAATAAGCTGATGACCCTACAATTTTAAAGTAAAAAAATTTATTAAATCTGTAATAAGTTCTGTAAATATCTTTATTATTAGAAGATATCTGCGTAGCTACATAACTTGATAGACATTCATAGACAGACGTGGATCGAATTCAGCATAATTTTATTGCTTTATAAAGAAATTCTAGAGACACAATAATGGTTCAGGCATCATTATGGGTGCCATATGCACCCGCAAAATCTTGAATAGCTTACTCACAATTACCGCACAATTTTGTAAAGCAATGGCTGATATACAGCAGAGGTGAGTGATATGTTTTAGCAGTAAACAAGTGAAGTGGGGCAAGGAAGTGCGTTAACAGTAGTATTGTGTATAGAGTTGATTCTTTGTTGAAATTTTGATCTATCATTGGATAAGATCTCTCGCTTTGCAGGGTTACATAAAATGTCTTCACAGATTAATTTTGAGATAATGCACTTTAGATTCATTAAAACAAGGAAGGTAAAAATAGCCGAATTAAAATGAGGAGTAAATAGGGCTATTGCCAAATGAAAGTTTGCTTTTCTTCTCTCTCTCTCTCTCTCTATATATATATATGTGTGTAGACAGAGAAAATTGATTCTGCGTTTTATTGTACGTTTGTTATGATTTACTTAATAGAATTAAGGCCAGATTTTTAATATATTAAAAATTCTATTTTCCAAAATTAAAATGTGATGAAAATCGTTTTTTAAAGCGTTTGCTTTCAAAAATAATTTTAATTTCTTTCCTCAAAAACTAATTCATTAATGGCAAAATTATTCGTTAAAACTGCGGGGAATGTTGTAACAAATTCTATAAAAAGGGGGGTGGGGAAGCAAAAATACTGAAAGTTAAAGAAGAAAGATATTTGTGTTGATAATTTTAAAAACAATTACATTGATTAAAAAAAGAAAAGGAAAAGTTATATATTCTTTCTAAAATCAATTTTCCTGAAAGCAACATTTAATAACATTCATAAGAGAGAAATAATCATTCAAAAAGGGCCGTATCTCAATAGCCTTAACCCAGCAGCGGCCAAGCGTTAAAGTCGCTAAACACTGGTAGTTCAGTCCGGGATTCGAATTCCGCGAAAGGAGCTAAAATTGTTAATAGATCAAAGCATTTAAAGTAGCGGAAATTTTCCAAATGAGGCAAGAAAGAAAACGTTCGAAAAGCTTTAATTTCTGAGCAATCCGAACATATTTCTTTCCTTTTCATACGTCTTATAACTAAGTTCATAACATGAAATCACCATATTTTTTCTCAATTTCAACTTGAGTTCTTCCCTCTTCCAAATGATTATCTCAGTTACTCTTTTTTCAAAAGACGTATTTTCTTCCTGAAACATTAATATTAATGGAGGTTAAGATCCTTATTCTTTTTACATTTGTAAGGTACTGGATGGTTGAATAATATCATAGAGGAAGAAATCCGAATCCAAATATGATATTTTTGCAAGTCTTCAGTATTCAAGTTTCATTCCTCGTGCATTTAAGTTTAATAAGTTTCGAAAGCTGTTACGTTTAAGTCATATAGTATCATAAATTGATTTCGCAAATCAGTATTTGTGAAACTATGTACCTATTAAGGAAACAAAACAATATAAGACAAGACTATAAACGAAAATATTTTCTTGATTTTTTCCCTTAAAAGACAATGCTAACTATATTTCTTCTCATAGATTAATAACAAACTTCGTGTAATATGAACTGAAATGCAGATAATATTAACGTATGAGTATAAATGCCTAAATCTTTTAAGAAAACTTTACCAGAACTTAAATTCTATTTATTATATCTGATAAACTGACATTCAGGCCAAATATTTCAAGGATGGGTAGGGAGAAATGAAAAAAAAATAGAGAATCTAGTAGAATGAAATTACTTTTCTATATATTCTTCATCAACTCCAACTGTTCTTACATTGAAAGGATTATTGAGATCTACATAAATTTATTTCAGACCCTCATTACTTAATATTATTATTTCGTTAGAAATTTCGATAATGAATGCAATTTTTTATTCACTACATGGTTTTTATTAAGCCAAATTTAACTGAAGTACTTACTGTAAAGGATTACCAATAATCAATAATTTCATTAGAATTTCGTAAAATCCGTTAGAAGACCATAAAAGTTTCATTAATGTTTTTAGAATGTTTCATCTTCTTTTCAGTTTAGGCATATTTTCATCACTTTTCAATTTTTCCCCTAATTTAGATAATTTATCTTTTCGTAAATATATAACGCATAATTATTTTCCTATTTTCATCATCGCCGCTCATTTTCTTTTTCCTGCAGCACTGCAAATTATTTTATTTATTCTCTATTTTTTAGAAAGTCTATGGATAGCGCTTTGAAAATGTAAATTTACCTGAAAGCCATGTAAATAATTTTCATTGCTTTTGTATATATATTCAAAATGTTCAGTATCATCTTATGATTTGAATTATATTTTAAGATAGACATTATATAGTATGAAAATATTTTAATAATTAAATAGTATTTTAAATATCTTAATTTATATGGTTGAATTTAAAGTGAAATAATTTCGCATAATTTCAAAAAAATAATGCTATTAACTCTATTGTATTTTATAAATCGGTGAAAGGTATTTGTACTAATAAATTACGCGTTTTGTTCTGGGTTATTAGCATATCCAGTTATATATATTCATCTCATTTGTACGCTAAATTACGAAACTAAATTATTGAATGGAATAATTTGACATATTCATTTAATGTGCTGCTTCTTAGCACTTTTTATATTCTATTTTAATAATACATGGTAAAAGTTTAAGAGTTTTAGAGATCTGAGTTAATTTTGAGATCAAATAATAATATTCTCAGAAAGTAATAGCGAACAAAGCTGTTTTGTATTATGTCACAGGCTTCTACTCCAACCTGAACGTAGGGATTTAGTTAGAAAATTTTTCGCAAACAGATATATTTTTTCTGCATTGTCTATAACAAGACAGACATCATTAAGCGTACAACGAATTGGCTCTAGCATGAAAGGTGATGCTTGGTTATTTTTTCTCCCTTGAGGTCGTATGGAAATTCATAATACTGTCCATCAGAACACTCCGGGATGGTATCAATTTTCAGCAATAGCTTCCGTTCCTTCTGTGTCGGTCATCAGTCATAATCATTCATCGGTACAGCTCACTTGTATTCACTCTGACAATGAACAGGGACAAAGAAAAAAGCCCGTGGTTTGACTAGTTTTAATCTACAGAAGATACTTGACAAGGAAAATTAATGTGAAATGCAAATTAGGCTTAATCTGTTAAGTTATTGCTTTTCTAATAGACTCATTTTACGGACGCAAGATTCTTTGCCATTTAGATTAAATATATTTCCAAAACATCACCAGTTTTAAAATAGAAAAAGTTTCTAGAGTCTGTTTACAGCGTTACTATAGAGAATAGCGTTACTATGAGCAATATAAAAAGTTTCTAGAGTATGTTTACAGCTTTACTTTTAAGTAAAAACTTCGTCAGTGATGTTTATTTGGAATAAAATTCAGTTGTTAATGTAAATGAATTCGTACTAATAATAAATGTAAAATATACTGCAACATAAGTCATTTTTGGTTCAATTCTAACTGAACTGAACGCCCTTTTAACGGAACAATGTACTCTGCACTATATAGTGCACTACATATGTTCGAAAGTTAGTAACGTGCTAAAATTTTAATCATTGTGAAATTTATTGAAATTGCACAATAATAGCAAGCGTTGTTCCTTTTGAAATTGTGATTTTTATATTTACTTTGCATATATTTACTTTCCATAATGAATCCATGTGGATATACATTATTTTACAGACAGTTGCAATGGAAATAAACACGAATCTTCTATATTATGTAATCCATAATACTTGATTTTGGGCTTATTTATATGATTCTTTCTTCAGACAAAACCCTGATGAACAGTTGAAATAACTGTAAGCACTTAAAAAAAGTTACATCTAAAGCCCACTGTACTTGCATTTCAAGGTTACTCTGAACTAATCGTATCAAAGCCAACTTTTAACGGCAGAGTCTGTTTTCTTTTCCCCCAAATTATATCAATCGTTTTCAGTAAATCGCAGAATTTAAAGCTTTTTGGTAATATACCTTTTAACAGAAAGAGGATTAATGCTTCCCAAGGGAGCAAGTGGTCTTTACTTGTCAGCCGCAAATTTATTCTGATAAAACGAAGTGTTCCACGAAAGGTCACATTTTGACGTTTACTAAATTATTTGTTAAAGATTACGTTAACCTACATCTTTTGTATCTATTATTCGAAATGTTTCATAATAAGTTAAATACTTCAAAATTTTTCTCCGACAAATTAAACACTTGTTTCCTTCTTGTCTTCATGTAAGCTGTGCGATTGTTTCATCTTCTCTGAATGTCAAACACCTGATCTATTATCTTTTTAGGGTTTCATCTCTTTATGGACTCTTACATGGAATATTTTGCGGCATATCCGATTTGACTAAACGGTAAGGAATTAAAATTAAGTAAGCTTAGAAAAGGATTTCCAACTCTTTTTTTCATCGACACCTTTGCACTTTTCGGTTCAATATATAGCATACAGTATAATCTTAAAACAAATAACTGCGTTTAGATAACTTACAAAACACAACAATTGCAAAACGTAACAGTTAGATTAATAATGTGAGCAAAATTTTGAAAAAAAAGTTCATTGTTTTGTGTATTCTTTTAACAAGTTTTCAGACACAATATCACAGCTTCTAATTGCTCAAATTTCGAATTTAATGAATCTGATGGCTGCGCTTGATGTATTGGCACAATGTTTGAACATCTGGAATAAAATTGCTTAACTGAATTCTTAAATCACCTCGTTCAGAACTATTCAGCCTACTTCTTGTTTTCTGTAGTACGTTTCTACTTTACTAAAGCTTGAGGGAACAAGAGATTTTTTACAGATCCTGATAAACACTTCTACAGAGTCTCCAAAGTTTAAAGGTAAGTGACATGGAATGTGAATGAAAATACGAATTACGCATGAAATAATGTTTTTATATATATATAACAGTAATAAGCTAAATATTTGTTAACTACACATTAGAAACAATGTATCATTTTAAATTTATGAGAAAGCAATGTCTCTTGTGAGTTTAAATACAGGAGAGCTTGAATCTAATCTCGAAGCTAAGTCTGTTGAATAGCAAATCAATGTGAGATGAAAGCTGTGATTTTGATGTACAGTTTAAAGATTATTGTCAAGACAAAATGGAATTAATCATTAGAATTCTGTTTTATAATGTGATGATATTAAACAAGAAAGCTACTAGTTTGCAGGTTTCCACATGGGGATGCAAAAGAACCAAGAAACTTGATTAAAAATTATTTAAGAATGTTTGATAAGTATGTTAAATCTGCTTTCCTAATGTATGGAGGGTATTAATTTAGGAATTTAACAACAAAGGTAACAATAATCAATGCAAATTAACATAAAAGCGAAGGTATATAAAACATGAATTTTTTATTGAAGCTCAGCTCTTGCAATGAGCAGTTATATTTTAGCTTATTCATATTGGTGTGTAAAGCATTCAGTTTTGTAAAAAATTATTTTTATACACGTGGTAATATATTGCAAGTACGTATTTTAATTACACATATTTTATACTTTCCTTCTCTCAAAACTGAATCATAATCTTACGCAAATAAACCAGATTAGCATAAGTAATTTGCTTACCCATAGCACTAATGAATTAAAAAAAATACCAGACATAGCAGTAACTCAATAAAAAATATATAAAATTTTATGCCTCAGCTTTCAGTTCAAAATAATTGCAGTTAATGGTAAACATAATTATAATTAATGGTTTAAGGTATTCTCATTCCATATTGTAATATAGTAGAATTAACGCATTCCCAATTTATGGTACAACATTTCCCATTCTTGGTTCAACCTATTCTCAATTCATGGTTCAACCTCTTACCAAATAATGGTTCAGCCAAAGCACCAAATAATGATTCTGTATTTTACTGTGTGTGTGTGTGTGTGATTATGGCAAAGCCTCGGGGCCTATCTGCCTAAGAGGAGGGATGCCTTCGTGGAGGACTTTCTAAGGGAAACTGGCTCGTATACACGTTACACATGGGGAAAACCACGAAAACGCCCATGCAGTCAGCCCGTTCGCGGGATTCGAACCTCGGACCGAACTACCAGTGTTCAGCGACTTTACCGCTCGGCCGCTGGTGGGCCCTTCTGTATTTTACAATCTTTTGGTTGCAACGTTTTCAGTACCATAATTTGGTGAAACCTTGAACCAAATTTTTAACAGTGTATATTTTTCAGCTAATTTTCATAGAATAGAAGCTATAAGAAAACTATTAATTATACTTATAATGATAGATCTGGTGTTCTGGTACTGTTTACGGCGAAATCGAAAAGAAAAATTTAAGTGTAACGTCTGAAAGCATCTGAAAGAAGACTGGATCATTAAACTACTGAAAAGCATATGAAAGCTCTCTGTCATAGGAAAGGGGTGTTTTCGCGGATTACGTTCTGAAAGGAAGTAGCTCATATGTATGCTTTACATAGTGAAAGGGCTCAAAAATCATGCTCCTAGTCCATGTCGCATTTAGGAACAAAGGCCGCGGTAAATATCAGACATTCACTGCTTTCGCCTGTATGCCCATTCGAAGACCAAAAACAAAAAGAATGTTTAGTGATATTATTTTAGTATTTTACTTTTATATATTTTAGATTACTACTTATTCAAATAGTAAACATTAATTTAAGAAAACATTAGTTTTATAATAAGAATAAGAAAATAAGAATAAATTTTTCTTACATTCTGCAAGCTAATGATTTATCATGTTTTTAATTCAAAACCACTCTTTACATTTTCGAATTTATTTTCCATGTTTAAACCTATTCTTTACTAGTACTGATTGCTTATAATAATTAGTATTTTAAAATTCATGTTTCCTGCATGCATAATATGTTTCGCTAACTATATTTTGAATAAAGATTGGGTGTTTAGCCACTATAAGCATAATTGCAGCAAAATATAAAATTTAGGAAAATATTTTACTATCGTGGCCATGTTTTAACTATACTTTATTTTTAATTCTTTATAATAGAAAATATGATTTCAAATACCCCGCATATTAAATGAAATTCTATATTATATAGTCTCTTAGTTAAAACTGCTAAATTGTTGTAATATATTAGAGAATTTATTCTCCTTTTTTCTGAACAACTCACAGTGTTACTCTTTTTCATTATGCTGTTATTATTCTCCCATAAAAGAAAAGTACTTCATGCGCTAGTTATTGTTTTGAATGAAATGATTTAAATAACTTTAGTTGGAAGAATCTTCCGCTTTGCAATTAAGGTATTCATCGTGAATTACCAGGTTTACTTGACCTTGTGCGAAATCTTGTACTTTGGGAGAGTAACAAATATTTGCAGACATGCCATAAGTTGCAGCAAAAAACAATGATCCTCTGATTTTTGTTTTCTCTCATTAAACTCAGTTTCCTCAACACTTAAATATATTCGAAAATATCTATTTTTATTTCATTTGTCGTTATTTATGCATCTTTTAAGCATATGCTGAGTTTCAGCTCCTCTGGAATCGACAGCTCAGTCGCAATTCTTTTTGTTTTTGAATATCTCAGCTGATGCAATTGCCAATGCTACAAACGTTTTTAAACTAGGAAAACTCATCTGATGATAAAAATAAGCGGCAAAGAAAATGTCATGTTTATCTATCTACTTGCAGGATAAATTTCGAAAGCATAAATTTCGAAAAGTTTCTTTTATCTATATATATATTTTTTAATTTTTTATTTCTTGGAGGATATAATGTTATGGTGAAGCTCAAAAAAGTAATATTTTAAGTTCCGAATATACTAACAATACGAAATGAAAACTATTTTCCACATTTGGCTTGAAATGCAGAAAACTTATGCGACCAAGTTTATTTTCTACCTAGTATTTCAGCGGTTATATTTTTCTAGATGTATGTGAGTAACAAATGTGCAGAACTAAACAAATGGTCTACGACATGAGCCTCAATAAACAACTACATGGCGACAGTCGGATATTGAGAAGGTCATCTGAAGATGAGAAGTCTCGGTAAAAATGCAAAGGAAAAGACATTTTTCTTTTCTAAATGCAAAGAAAAAATTCTTATTCGATACTAAGGGTATTTTTGAACTAATGTAATTACGCGGTTTACATTTTAACTAGTTACATGCATTCAAGGTGTATGCAACATTTTCATAATGTGCTTTTTAATTGGAAAAGTTGAAAAAAATATAATAAATGTGTATAGACTGTGTATGATTGTGTATAGACGAGTACTAACAATGTTCTCCTAATAAAATTTCTCATTTGTGAGGTTATATATTTAAGTTTCCTCCAACCATCGGTACTAAATTATACTCACACATATGTGTGTACGTATTCCAATGTGAGTCCTAAGTTAAAACCTCACATGTGCATTTTTTTAAGGTTTTCCCCTAAATGCGTTTTCCGGATTGTTTTATGATGTTTTAGACTATATTGAGATAAAGAGATACATATTCTGTGAGATTTCGTAAAAAATGACGTACCATCCCAAAAGGTGAAATCTAAGAGTATCGTACCACTTTTCCCCATACCATAAAATTCTAGAAATTATTTCAGTAACAAGTTATTAATAGCCTTTACCCTATAAAGACGCTATAATCCTAGATGTCTCTACCTTAAATAACAGAATCCGGACGATTCCGAAAAAGAGGAGCTTTCTCAAAACACCCTATACATTTGGTAGCTTGGATTGTTTTAAAAACATCATTATTCAATTAGGTAATTCGCAATTTTTTCTCGTTATTGTCTATAGTTTCTACTTAACATCTTCAATATTTTCTTCAACAACAAAGTTGTTTAGTACCTTAGTTTAGCAAGCATTTGTTCACATTTAGTCTCAACTAGAATTCATAGTTGTCGCATTCATAGAAGTCGCATAAACTTTTCAAGATGAGTAGTAAGGTTGCACATTTCTTTAGATAACAGCAGGCATTCAACAATGTCCATTAGCCATTGGTAGAATTAGGTTTCATCGAATGCTTCCATCTGTCATCTGTCTTCACAGGGCTCCTCAGCAGTGTAATTCATCGATGGAGGATAATTCTAATACTGAAAATGTCGGTGAGTAGGAGCACAATAAATTTCGTATCTAAGCAAGCATTAAAGCAATAGCAACTAGATCGACAATTCAACTTCCCATCTTTTTTTTTACTATTTTTTATTTTTTCATTCGTTTCCATTAACCTTATAAATCTATCTTTTGCTTAACAGATGAACCGAAGGAAAGCCTGAGAGGAATATTTCAGCTTAGTTTGGATCATAATTGCAGTCCCTGTTATTGGTGCTTAAATACGTGAGATATTCAATTGCTAACATAAATCAAATAAATTTATATATTTTGCTTTCTTTTCGTAATTGTCTTTAAAGCATAAAGACTCGCATTTAGTTTTTTGCCCAATTTAACTTGACTTTCCCCTCAGTAGAGTTTTAGAAGTTTATAAAAGTTGCTTCATATCGGAAACAAATGTATTGCATATGTGATTAGGTCTAGTGTTGTGATATAATGTACAAAACTACTATTTCAAAACTCCTAAGTGCAAAACAACAGGGTTCGTAATACAACATGTGGTAAAATATGAACTCCGAAACACAGTATGTACGAAGAACATGGAGAGCGGAAAAAAATTTTAATCACTGATATTTACAAATGTAATGCTTGATACTTAGAATTTTTCAAAATAACGATTTCAAGCTACAATACTTGCATCACAAAGGAAATGAAGAGGCAGTTATATAATTTTGAAGATATCCTTTATCTCTTAAAGCAATCGGAACATTTTGCAAGAAATGAACAAAAGGAACATTATTGCAAGAAACAATGTTCTTTCATGTACTTTCTGGAGCACTGACGCTAAGTCTGGTGACAGTCTTCACAAGAGTCAATCTGCATATCATGAACTTGATCCGTTGTCGTTGTGATACTTTTTGCAGTTGGAAATCGTACATTTGAACATGACTTGCAAATATCAAGCATTATTTCTTGTAAATGTTCGTGATTAAAGCAAATTTCCCATTACCATGTTCTTCACATTAATATGTTTTATCTTTATATTTCATATTCCAACACATACTGTATTTTAAAAATTATTGCTTTGCATAAAATTATTATATATTTGATTTCCTATATTAGCACGTTTTTTTCTGAAAAAGGAACAACTTTGTATTTGTGATACTTAATAATTTTTATAGCTCGAAGTTAATAGATTTCATAGCATGAAAGAAAAATTTCCATATTGAAACACAATTATTTTTCATCAAGTGTACCTTATAATGTAGCAATAAATGGAACATGCTGCAATAAATGAAAGTATGAATTAATATGAAACTTAAGCATGCATTCTAATAATACCATATATAATGTAGTGCCTATTAATATCTGGATAAAATACATGTATATCCTGACCATGTTAGTTTTAAGCTCATAAGATTGTTGCTCACAGCTTAATTCTTATAACTTAACTCTTGTAGCTATAAGTCTGAAATTTTACATTGGTTTTTAATAAAATTTACTTAAAACAATTATAAGCTATGCGATGCTTAAAATACGGGTTATTTTGATAACTTTCTACAGCATGAATTCATAAAAATTGATAATCAAAGTACACGTAGAATATATTGTTTGTAAAATATATGTGAACGAGCTTTTACTGATTACTTCAAATATCAACTTAGAGCTCAAAAAATGTTCTGCAAATGTTTTAAAATAGGTATTGTTATCAATAAACAGTTGGTTAATGGTTTGTACTGGAACATTATAAACAAGCTCTGAAATAGAATGGTATATAAAACTGTCGTTTAAATTAATATGGACATGATTTCAGTCACGTAAAAGCTGTCCTTTATATCAGCAATGCTTAGCAGAACATTCCTTTGATCTAAATTCGAAACATTAATCTACATTCCATCTGTTTTTCAATAGCGAATAACATGCTTTTGCATTCATACCTAAATATTGGTAGATACTCAACAATAAGGTTTGTTAAAAATGAGTAAACTGTACTTTATTCTTTCAGAACTAAACAGAACACTTTCGAAGTGAGTCATTTTCAGTAGTACTAACTATTCGAAATAAAAGTCGATCTTAAAGATTTCAATTCATATTAGCTTTGGTACGCCCTGAAAAGGAACATTGCGCAATTTATCAAGCTATTTCATATATTATTTACTAATAAATTTATAGGTAATAAATTATATAGGTAACTAATTTATTGCCTATATATTATTATTTGTTAAATACATTACGAAATGAGTATAATAATTTCATAATGCATTTAACAAAACAAAAATAATTAATTATATTTATTTCATTGTACTTATAAACGTAACAAAATTATTTCTCAAATAAATATTAAAGAAATTAATAAATATTAAAGAAAAATAAATTTAAGTTGTAATCGATCAGTTCATATACATTATCTTCTGCGTGTAAAGCATTAACATATATCTGTATAATTTAACATAAAAATTTCAAAGATTAATGTTTTTAAAAATAAATTTAAAATGTGTTTGAAAAATCTGCATGAACGTTGTTGATTTCTTAATTTTTACATTACATGCTATTTGACTTCATGTGCGATAGTAAAATACGATGAATTCATAAAATTACAGAGGTGTCTTTTTCGTTGTAATTAAGCATTCGAGCATTTTTCATCAAAGATTTTAACAATGGTGGGCAATTTTTCATTCCCAGCACAATCATATGCAGTCATTGTTTTGTATATTCAGCGCAAACATATCATCATTCACCTATCATGCTCAATTCATTATTTTTACCAAAAAGTGAGAAAATTTCAGCAATTAATTAAGCTTTGTTTGTTTGTCAAAAAAGTGTTGAGAAAAGTGGTATAATTTTATTTTAGTACGTCGTTAAAAACTATTTCAAGTTAAACTACGCGTAATTTAATCAATTATAATCTTTGAAATTGATTTAAAGTTTCTTTGTATCTACTTTATAAATTATAATCAGTTACATTAAGAATGCACTTGTTAAACCTACTGTTGTATTCTAATGCAAGATGTTTTGTTCGAAATGTAATTTTCGAAATGATTTTAATAACTTTTGGCATTAATAATCAAAAAAATTATTATCATCAAAGTATTATTCATTTATGATGCTATTATGTCTTTATTATCCTACAATTAATGAGAATTTAAACTCAGATTAGCAGTACTTCTTTACTAAAAGAGAATTTATATAATAGAAACACATTTTTAAGCACTAGTCTTTAATTCAGTTAGGAAAATATTAAAAATATGTCATTATGTAAAGTTAAGAAAATGTTGGAAATCTTTTATAATTATTTTTTAAGTTTAACTAAATTTGATAGAGAAATTTAATAAATATGGACAGGATCATTTCTTTTCAAGTGTTTTAACTTTTCATTCGTCAATCGTGTATTTTATTAAAATAAGTTGTACAGTTGCGCGCCTCCAACCTGCACGCAACAAAGTGGTGACTGCTGAAACTGGATATTAGACAGAGTCTTGAGAAGGGTTTAAGTCCCTTTTTATTCAACTTTAGAAATTACAAATGCGTGCTCTTGACGCTCACAAACTACGCCGACCCGGCGGTAAAATAAAAGTAAGAAACTAAAAAGAGATAATAACAAGAGACTAACTACGAGGCTCTCTAAACGTAACTAACCTCACCGCGTTCTAAAATACCGCTGATAATTCAGCAAACTCTGAATATTACGTTGAAAGATTAACAATTGGCCGAGGCAAGCACACAGGCCGAACTTAGACTTAGACTCTATAATTGACCGAGCTATTGCGAAGAGCAATGTTGCCGGTTCCAAAATTAAAGCCCAAGGGCACTTGACATAAATAAATCCGGACGTGGAGAAAATCTCAGATGAGAAAACGGAGATAAGGGGAAGAAGAGAAGTACCAAAAGGAGCAAGACAATCCAATCGGACAAGGTGACGAGCGATCATAGCTTTCAAGGAGGACCCAAGACAATGGAAATCAATGACAACAATACGAGAAGATACACTACAGCAATAGTTCCAATGACAAATTCAAATATAATTAAACAACATCAATCAGTAGTGCTAAATACCACACAATACAAAACAACTATACAACACAATTTAAATACAATTATTCAACGAAGCAACAGAAGAACTTCAATCAAAATCAGATGCATTGGAAGTGTAAATAGCTAACAATTGAGGATCTAAGTGAAAAAGTTGTCGTCTCCTCCCATGAAGGTGTGGGCTGCAAGTGGTCTGACGCTTCTATCTTCGAAGAGAATTTCATAATTAAAAACTTGGGAGTAATTAACAAAGTCACATTGCACAGCTTTGTTGAAGAATTTTTCATTAGATCTTCTGATGTAATCTGGAATCGTCTCAAGTTTTAAGTCTCTGTGTAAAAGTTTATTGCGGATAAGATAGTGAGAATCAGTAATAATGCGCAGAAATTTGTTTTGCACTACTTGTAATTGATGCAGTTGAGTTTGAGTGACCGTGTTCCAAGCAGGAGCAGCATAGCAAAGTATCGGTCGAATGCAAGTGGTATATACTCGTATATGTTTTTTGGTACGCAAGCTAAGATTTGAATATTTTCCAATGACCGGGAGAAATCTGCATATTATGCCCATGGCTTTGCTCTTGACACTATTAATGTGATTAGACCATGTGAGCCTTTGGTTCAAAATAATTCCTAAGTATTTGGCCTTAGTGACCAGAGGAACAGCTTCCTGAAAAAGGTAGAGGTCTTTAAAAGCAATGTTTTTCTTAGTTTTGCTAAGAATTAAAAGTTGTGATTTGCTAGCATTGATTTTTACTCGCCAATTTGTGCACCAGTCTTCTACGGCATAGAGGTAATTTTGCATTTTGTCTATTGCATGATTAGCTTGAATGGATTTAATTGCAATCGCCGTATCGTCGGCATAACATGCTAACAGAGAGTAATTGTCCAAACCAGGATGAGGAAAATCTGATATGTAGAAAAGATATAGTACTGGACCGAGAATACTTCCTTGTGGGACGCCCACAGGCCGAAACGTGTGGTTCTTCAATTTATAACTAACTACCTCCGCGCTCGTGAAGTAAGAAAAGCACACTTCGAACTCGTTTCCTTTCTATTTAACTCAGAATACTTCCGCTGATAATTTGAATCCTTGCGCGTTCTACTAAAATTTACATACTCTGGCATTGGCAGTTCCAGGGGAAAGTAAGGCTTGACAGGAAAGATAGTTTAAACTTAAAATAAATGTTAGTTAAAATAAATATAAACCCTACATTGTATAATAATACTCTAACGACTATTTAATTTTTTGCATTTAACTTGAGTTAATACAGCTAGAATTTTCTCTCGAGTAATATTTTAATGTGTTTATGATGTCAGCTTCATATATCAATTAACCAAGTATTAGGAATTTAATCTGTAATACTTTCCATATTCCTCACCAGAATGCAAATTACCTTTTAGAGTACCTAAGCTGAGAGTTTTGAATCTTAATAAGAGAGAATTTCTGGTACTCGCTCCACGCTGTTAGTGTTTAGCCAGCTGTATCTAAAAGTGATTATTCCGGCTTTTTCATTCTCTCGCTGGCCGATAAACTGTAAAATTAATTGTGTGAGACTTATATATTTTACTGTGTAGTCTTATATATTTGATTGTGTAGTATTTGACTGGGTAGTCGAGGGCGCCCTCGCCCGGAATCGAGCCACGGACTTCTGGAATACGCGCCCATCATGCAGACCACCACACCACGAAGGCACGCTAAGAAGCCCGGAGAAATACCTTATATACTACCCTACTTAAAGGGTGACTGGTGTTTTTAGGGAACCCAATCGCCAAATCCTGAGGGCGGAGAATCATCATCCACTACCCTTTTAGTTCGGGCGCCACTGTAGACCGAACACCGGATCTCTGAAATACGCGCCCAGCGTGCAGACCACCACACCACGAAGGCACGCTAAGAAGGCGGGAGAAATACCTTATAAGACTACGTAATCAGCGTTCGAAGTGAATTGTCTTTTATTCCTTAATTTACATCGCAACAAATGGTGGTTTGCCCATGGTACAAGTCGTGTCTTTTTAAAAGCTCAAATTCAATACAACATTTATTTAAACTCATTTCCCATTTAGTAATTTCAGACGTTGTTATAATATTTCAGACGAAGCAATAACTCGCTTCGAGCCACGGACTTCTGGAATACGCGCCCATCATGCAGACCACCACACCACGAAGGCACGCTAAGAAGCCCGGAGAAATACCTTATATACTACCCTACTTAAAGGGTGACTGGTGTTTTTAGGGAACCCAATCGCCAAATCCTGAGGGCGGAGAATCATCATCCACTACCCTTTTAGTTCGGGCGCCACTGTAGACCGAACACCGGATCTCTGAAATACGCGCCCAGCGTGCAGACCACCACACCACGAAGGCACGCTAAGAAGGCGGGAGAAATACCTTATAAGACTACGTAATCAGCGTTCGAAGTGAATTGTCTTTTATTCCTTAATTTACATCGCAACAAATGGTGGTTTGCCCATGGTACAAGTCGTGTCTTTTTAAAAGCTCAAATTCAATACAACATTTATTTAAACTCATTTCCCATTTAGTAATTTCAGACGTTGTTATAATATTTCAGACGAAGCAATAACTCGCTAACATGTCTAATACGGTTGCAGTTTAGTCTACAGATGAGTAGCAACTCTACAGTGTCACTCAATGATATTTGAATATTGCTTGAAACAATATGACATACTATTCAGTTCCCCTACTTTTTATGCTTACATAATCCTTTACGTTTATTCTCAAATAGGGTAAGATACAATAGCAATGCCTGTAAATCTCTCATGCTTAATAAGTTTGGAAATTTTCTAAATTAAGCTTAAAATATTAGAAAATCTTTACTTTTCAGTCATCGTTTCTACATTTAAAAAGGAAAAAAAAAAAAAAAAAAAAAAAAAAAAAAAACTTACTTTTCTGTAAATGTTTCAATAGTACAATATTACAATTCATTGGGGAAAACGTTCAATTCAATTTAACGAAAAGTTCGATAAGCTAGGTTTCCAATGCACATCCAGATATTATTTTAAATAGAACTCTTTTGCACGAATTGCAATATATGCCTTACATTTCTTAAAAATATCAAAAATGATTTATTTAAATTAACTCATAAATTACTTTAGGTAATAAGGAAAAATAATTAAGGAAGTAACAACTAATATTAACAGTAGATCGACGAATAACAATTTCAGCGAAACCGATCTATCACAGACAGCACAAAAATTGCTTGCATGAAACTAAATGCAGAGCAAAAAAAGCACATTTGCACAAATAATCTTCATTAACTCTCTCATGCTGCATATTATTCCATATGAATAAAAATTATCAGCCCAGCCTGATAATTGTTAATTCAAGTTCCTTTGCGAACACAAAATAATCTTAACCATTTGTTGTTATCATAAAAATAGCCTCCAGCCTCCTTAGAATCTCTTATTTTCTCAATGTTTAATAGGTTTAATGAATATTTGATGAATTCGATGAAAGCCGAGTAATAGTCCTTTCTGAGCAGGTCCCTTTGCGCAAGTTGATGAGTCTTTCAAAACACGTGCTCATATAGGGCTCCCACGAGCACGCAGAAAATCACAGGTAACCCCCACACCCTATGCAAATCACGAAAGATTTCAGAATTTCGCGCACGTTAAGACCACGAACTTTGCGTTTAATTGCTACCAAAAGTCATCGCCCGAGAACAGGGACCTAAAATAGCAATTAATCGTCGTATCGAACATCAATCAAGGACAGGTACTGTTCTGTAAAACTCTTACAGGAGACAGCTTCTTTTCGCAAAACTAGATTTTGTAAAATTCCGTACTTCAGTGACAATCAAGACCTAAAGCATATTTAATGGAAACATTTTTAGTTTCTGACTTTGTGATCAATGACCTGGGTCATGCCCCTTCCTACTTTATTTATGACTAAAGTTTCTCTCCTGGCAAAATCACATAAGGTCGCTTACTCTAAATTTACGCAAGCTTTATGTCTTCACCGATTCTTTAATTAAAAGCAGCGTTTACCTCTCCTCCTTTCCGAAGTTTTCAATTAAAATTTGTTTTCGTTCTTTGTATCCTAACTGCATGAATAATGCCGCAACAGATCAGAATTTTTCGCTTGTATGTAGTGAAAGAAATCGGCAAAAAATTTAACTAGTTTTTCTACTTAGTTTATTTGAATAGACAACGCACTGCAATTATTTGTGCAGGAACATTTTTTTCTGCTGCCTTTCGTTAGCTACACGTGGAATAATTTATGAAAATTCATGAAAGTGTTGTCTTAATTTAAAAATATATTTAAGAAAATGTGAAGAAAATTAATTTAAGCATAAATGACAAAAGGTTGCACTTTTTAACTACTTTTGGAAACTCAGTACCTTTTGATAATCACAATATACTTTGTTTCTAACTGATACTCTGCTCAAAGGGATTCTATATAAATTTAATAATTTGAAGTATTATATTTCCTTTTTATACAAGGTAATGAGATATAAAATTGTATCACGGTATTTACTCGCATATCTCTTCCTCTCGCTTAATATTTCTTTCAGGTTTTTCAGCGTAATATTCAGAAACAGTTTATGGAAACAATGTAAAATATAGTACACAAATAAGATAGTATTTTGTGTAAGTATAAAGAAATATTATCGAAAATGATAAATCCCTTAAAATACCTAATATATAATATTAGTACATCTTTAAGTGTGTTCTTAATGTGTTATGGTTATCACTAAAGTCATCTCTTCAGAAATATTGTACACCCCGCATTTTCTCCCTTCCGGGTTTTAAGCCGTAAAATTAGTAGGAAAAGCAATGAAATATACGAGTAAATACAGTACATCATTATTTTTTCTTACAAATGTAATAGTTTCATTTCATTGTCATGAAATTTAGGGTTATATAAAATAAGGTGAAAGAATAGTCTTCGCTTAATTAACGGAGAGAACAATATGGATGATTTTTAAGAAAGTCACCCAGCCGGTTTAGTGGTTAGGAAAGCCTTCTGCCATATCGAAAGCCCTGGGTTTGAGTTTCAGAGAAAACATGGTTGTAACTGCTCGTCCTCTTGTCGGAGGCAACGGTGGCCGCCTATTAGGAGACTCCACAGTAAAATGGCCACCACTTTATCCTTAGGAGCAGCCAATATTGAACAGGCAGGTGCCCGCCATTGCATTTGAAAAAAAAAAAAACCTTATGTTACGGTTAATACTGTGGCGTGGTTACAAATTCTTTAACTAAGATTTTTTTTTTACTTTATGCCATCTGACCATTTGATTTATAATTTTGTGCTCCCTTAAACAACAGCAAAATCGCATTTTCTTAAAAGATAGATTTTTCTTATAAGAGCATTCAGCTCCTTTTACTTGATATTACATTTAGCTAGAACGAAATTTCGAAGCAACCGTAACATGGGATTTTGAATCATTTATTCAGGAAAGAAGTGTCATCTTGAGTACAATATTCGAAATCCATCCAGTTCTTTATTAGTTTACCTGGTTGGATGGATTCTTTAAAGATTGTGTTGATTGAAAATATATATTCCTTTGATCACTGCAGCTGTATTCCAACTAGTTTTTGGTTCCAATATATTTTAATATAAAAAAACTGGCCAACTCTTTTAAAAAAGGATAACTGTTTTTATAATCTATATTAATGACACTTAAACACCGATCTCATGCTAAGCAAAGTGAATTGTTTTTCTCAGTTTAAACGGTCTAACGAAATTGTGATTTACCTTTCAATTAAATGCATCGATCAACCGAATTATTTAGTTCTGCTGAGTTTAGGCCTCGTCAAAATCTTATTTTGTAGAAATTGCCTATGTTTCTCATGTTATCAAAAATTATTTTTAAAGTGAACTTCCAAAGTTAAATGCTTTGGGAGCAAACGGGTTAGCTGTAAGCGATCATCTTGATTTTTTCCTAGCATAACTAAAATTCGAGAGAGTCTTCCTCTAGAGGAACCTCCACGAAAGCATCTTTTCTAACTCAAGTAACCCTCAAATTCTTTGTCCTTATAAATGACTTTATTTAATTTAGATCGATTTGATTGCAGCCAAAGGCATAATTTTGACTTGTTACACAGATAAATTGTTCTTTCGGCTTTTATTTTACAAGGTATAAAAATTCCATCCCACTAAAGTGAAATTAGACATTAATAATACACCACCTTCCATCTCTTTAAGTTCCTTCAATCCCTTTTGCTAAAGAAGTTTTGTTAAGATTTAGTAGCTCCGAAAATATGTCAGCCATATAGCTTTAGATTCACTAAAATCGATTTCAATTAATTATTTGAAATCTTTGTTTATCTTTTGTCTTGGAACTTTCTGTGCTTCTTAACTGAAAGCTTATTTCATTTTATGTGGATTTTATTGTATAGTAAGGATTCTTTCCAGTGTTTCAGTTAAAATAATTATACCCCTGGAATTCAAAATATGCATTTCATTTTATTCCAGACAAAATGTTATTGGAGACAGGATGATAAATAAGAAATTAACGTTCTTCCAGTTCTCTGCCTCTGTTCTAATCTAATCAATCTTTAATTATCTCCTTCAGTGATTATATTGCAGTACTTATCTTGTAAAGATAGACTCGAAATACGTCAAGTAAATAATGAAGAATCGAGCTCATTTATGTATGCAATATAATTAGATTCTTTGTTGTATCACTGACCAAAGCAGAAGGGCGGAAAGAAAAAATACTTTTTTCGTATATGAGTGCATATTTTGTTTATTGCGGTATGACATTAATGTTTGTTTTCCAGGAAAGTAGAGATCTTTCTTGTGAGTTGTACTAGCATAAAGTATGAACTTATGAGCATGTAGTTACACATGAAATCATGCCACATTGACAGATATATAATTTTTATCTGATAGATTTAGTTAATCCTATCATTTTTACAGAGCCTATTTAATTAATGCGTTAGTTAATGAACGAAGGAAAAACTAAACTTCTTTAAAATTTGTATTGCCATTAATTTAAGGAAAAGTTTTTGATCTTAAAGCATAGTTATTAAATAGAAATTAAAATGATAAATTTAAAAATAATTAAGTTATTATGTTAATGCTAAAAGTAATATTAATGAAAATTTGAGACTTACATTGTAAGGTATTTCTCCCGCCTTCTTGATGTGCCTTCGTGGTGTGCTGGTCAGCACACTAAGCCGGTATTCCAGAGGTCCGTGGTTCGATTCCCGGTGAAGCTAGCTTATAATTTTTTTTTTCTGTACCATTTCCAAATTTAAATGGATGCTTATTAGGACCTGATTAAAATATCTAAATGTTACAGGTTTAGTGAAACTGTAACACTTAAAATAACAATATCATATCTGTAAATTATAACTACAGCACCAGAAAGAAAATGTAAAACATAAGAAATTTAAGTACAATAAAAGCAAACATTCTGCACTTACTTTAAAGGTAAAAAATAATTTTCACTTTGAAATTAATTGTAGACCATATGAAATGAAACATTCTGAAACGAAATTATTTGAGCAAGCCGCCTAGCTCGTATAGTGGTTAGTGACACTGACTGCGTAGCGATGGGTCCGGGTTAGAATCCCGGAAAAGGCATGGTTTTAACTGGCCCTCCTTTCATAGGAGGCAACGGTGGCCACTTATTATGTGCTTACATAATGAAATGGTCGCCACTTTCGGGCCTTGCAGCAGTGCAAGTTTAATGGCTATTAAATAAAGCGCCCTGTCATTAAAGAATTATTTGAATAATCTTCAGATACAATATCAACAAATCAGAAAGCTATGTATTCTTACTTTAAAGTATTGATTTAGATCTTAAGATATATTATTAGTTTTACGGTTCATGTATTATTTTATTTTTGGATTCCAGTTCTTGTTACTTTACTTACACAATGCTCTCAAAATTTTAATAAGTGCAATCAAATGCTTTGATAATTCAAGATGATGATTAATAAACTATATTACGAGCTTTTTCATAATCTGATAAGTGCCTTTCTGTACTCTGCCTTGCATAAACTATGTAATTTTGATGGCTAAGTAAAATTAAATTCCCATTTTATAGGTTATTTTATCAAAAACAAGAAAGAAAATATCTCTACTTTTCGTCATTCTCAAGAGATAAACTTTATTTTTTTTAAATTAGAGCAGCTGTAATATGCAAACGTAATAAAATGTTCCACTAGGAATCCCTACGGTAAACTATTATTTATGAAAATTGTATTACGTTTTCAGTATTGTATATGAAATTATTAGTTCCTGAGTATTTCCTAAACTTTGAAGCACGTCAAAAAAGTGATCGAAGCTAGAAACGGAGAAGAATGAAAAGCTGAGCGCACTTTCCAAGAGGTCAGTTGGCGCTAGGAAGTTGGTTAATTGGCGAGAAGCGAGAATTTGCGATCGCCAAACGAGAGTGAGTTTTGATGGGACTCGGCAGAGGGGCAGCCAGTGTGGAAGAGAATCCTCAACTGAAAGCATCGGTATTCGGCGCTGTTTTCCCCCCCCCGCATATCCTTAAGTATTGTTTCTTCATCTCCATCCTCCGTCTATCCTTCTCGATCTCAAAACAGAAGAGTTTTAGAGCAGGTATCAAAATTCTAAGGACTTACTGAGTTGCCAACAAGTGTCAAGACAATTTTTATCCGAGGTAGCATAATCTTATGGGACTTTTCGTATTTCAATTAGTTTTTAACCAAAAAACTTTTTAAACTGCAAAATATTTTATTTTTTCTCCTTAAAAAAAAAGAAAAAATATGCGCTTGAACCAGATGATGAAGACCAATTTTTAAGTGTTTATTGAACCTGTTTTTACGAATATCTTGAAATAACAGGAAATGCCAGTGCAAGTTCTTTAAACATCTTATTAAGTTGAAAAATTCTTTGAAAAACTACTTTTAGTTTTCATTTTCTTTACGTTATTAATAAAAGGCAAAGCAAAATGTAGGGAAAAAAAACTGATGCTTTTAATACATAATCCGTATTATTTAAGGCGACTGTGAAAGCAGTTGAAATTGCTTATAACTTATTAACTCTAAGTTGCTATATTTTTGGTATATAGTTATTCGTAAATCTCCTGATAAACTTTGTGGATCAAAGATATGCATTCTGAGCATATATTAGACAAAGTTGTCGCTATTCATAGACAACTTTTGATTATCGGTGTAGTTTAAGTGAAAATATTTATTCTTCAGTTGTAAGTTATCCAGAGTTGTATTGTTTGTAATATGTAGAACCTACGTTATATATCTGAAATTTTTGAAGACTATTTTAACATTTAGCATCATCAATAATTTTCATCAAATTTCAATACCTATTAATATTTTTATTAAACTTCAGGAACTGTTTAAGAAAATTTAATTACGAAGTTAAGAACTTAATATATTTAATTGCTAAGAATTTTGCGTATTTTCGGCAGTTGTATAAAATTTATTCACGAAAACGTAACCACAGAGGCTGTTTGAAAATTTTAGTAGAATGCGTCTAAGGAAGACCCCCTTCCAAAGGAATCCAAAACTGAAATGTGAATCAGTGTGCTGAAGCACATCGTATACCTCGGTCTACTGATTAGCATCTGCTAATGCAAATGTTATCGGTGTCGAGCTTAGGAAAATGTTGTTTCTTCCTCAACTTTGCACTGTGGTGCACGGCGTCAACACGAATAATGTCAGAAGTGACCCCCGCGGCTGATGAACCCTGCCCCAAGGACTGCGTATGCTCCGGAAATCCAGATGCTATACGAGTCGACTGCTCGAATTTAAACCTTACCATTGTACCGGCGGATATTGGATCGAAAACGTCAATTTTGTAAGTAACTATTGTATTAATTTCCATTTTATGAATTTTTAATATTCTATTCAAAGTGTTCATCCTGGTTTGAGTGAATATATTCAAGTTATGTAGGATGAGCAGTTTTGTTTCAAAGAATTTCAGTTCTTTTCAGCCACAGTAAGTGATTTTAACATGATTTGAATTATGCACATTTTGATCGCTTTAAAAATAATCGTTTTTCAGTCGCTGGCAGATATCAATGTTTCATCTAAATCGTACATAATCATTATCTGAGATACAAGCACTTCTTTTGACTCTCTATAAATTAAGAAGCTCAGGGAAGGCCTTGTTTTAAAACAATTAAAGGCTTAAATCATTTTATCTAAACTTTTAACAATAATGGCTAATTATCATAAATTTCTGTCTCTGACTTCTGCCTTCAGTTATATTGTATTTTTCGAAAATGCCTACCTTGTAAAATTACTTTCCTGTAGCGTTCAAGTATTTTACAGTTACTTCCATTAATATAAAAAGCTAAAACATAGGAGTTTTTTACGACTACTAAAATGAGGCTTATGCAGCTTATGTCCAGTAATTTTACTCATAACGGCTCCTTTCATTTTATCAAAAACTGTCTAACATGTTACATTCTTTGTTTCAATATGGCTAAGTAAGACAACTTTGAAGAATGTTTTAGTATTAGAGAATTACTTCCTTTTTCAAGTACAAATAGGTTTCAATATTTTCGAAACAAATTATCTTTTAAGTATTCTAAATTGCTTTTTTAGTTTTCAGAAAAAAAACAGCTACACAGATGTAAAAAAATCTACTGATTTTAATACATATCTGTATCGTTCATGATATTCACGAATTGTATTGTTCATGAATAAAAGTTTTATTTTTTCCTTTAGAAATAGCAAATAACAGTAAAATGTAAGAGTTTTTTTTTTTTTTTTTTTTTTAGCTTTTGTATACGCAATGAGTTATAGAGTATTTAACTGTACTTTTATTCAAAATATAATATTCAAATGGATTTAATTTACATTCTTTTATTTTTTTCACCATCCAATGTTCTAGGCTCGCTGGAGTGTGTTTGAAAGAAATTGTATTGAATTATTTTAAAGATAACATTTGAGAATAGATAGCTCAACTTAACTTTGTTATTGTTCAACTTTATTTTAAACTTTCATCCCTCACAATTAAATGCGTTAAAAAAACGCATTAAATACTAAAATTTATATCTCTTTGTCAGGGTATAGGCTTGATCTAGTTATAAGAAAAAATGTGAAAACGTGAGAAGGCATTCATAGAAACGCTTTTCTGCCATCTGTTGCGGTCCAAATAATTGATCGTGACCGATTCAATAAGCCTTAGGAAGGAAACTCAGTTAACGAGATTAAACGAAACGTTATTTTTCTGATAGCACAGAGCAGGATGAGGATAACCGCCCGCGAGAGCGGTGAAAGATGTTGCAAGAAATTACTTCTCATTTCGGCAGCTGTTAGACAAAATTCAGAATATTTCGACTTTATTTCTAATTCCTAACCTTTCTGCAAAAATTGTTTTCGTCTAACCTGAAATACTAATAAATTACTGCTAATTGCTGCCTAAACATGACTCTTGAGGTTCTGCCAAAAAGATCGAACGGCAAATATTCCTTATTAAGAGTTTTCTTAATATATTTAAACTATGAAGCCAGTGTAAGTTAACAAATATTTTGCCACATGGCTGAAAATAGGCATAAAAGTAAATTTTTATGCGCTGTTGAAAATTTTGAATGCAAAATGTCCAACCACATTCCATTTTATTGAAAATCATGAAAACATCTTTTAGACCAAAGTATTGCTAACGAATATAAAAATACGTTTGTACAACTGCTTACATCCGCATCATGAATCATCTTATAATATTGAAACAATCCTTAATTTGTTGAAATGAAACGTCCTTCAAATTACATACAAATCCTTTGGCTTTGCAATAAAATGTAGGCAAAATGAAAGAAATTTCTATAAATCTCCTAATATACATGTTTTTTTCCGGGGAAGGGGGGGCTGGGGCCGGTGTCTATTTCTGCAAAAGTTGTGCATTCACAGATTTTAAATTGCACTCAAAAACTGTTCTATTTTTTATTAATGAATATAGAATGTTTCATACACATCCAAAAGATTGGTCAGAAAAACAAAGATACTATGTTCAACAGCAAAACATGATTTGGAAAGGTATCGTAATAAAAAACACTGTTCGGTATTCTTTGTAAATATTTAGACAAGCGGGGCTCATAACAATAACAATATTCTGCTAGGTAACTAAAGAAGTTACTCTTAGGCATAAATATCATAGAAGAAGCTCACAAAATGTCAGTTCACTTTCCCCTACCACCATTATGAACACAGCACCGTAGTACCAGCTTCAAACAAGGTACTGCTATTACGTTATCATATAAAACTAGAGCTAATGAAAAACATTGTTAAAGCTTTAGATAGACATGGACATGATTTTGCAGATCTCAAAGAACAGTTTCTAAAGTTTACTTATACGGACGCGAAAGAAGAACAAATGGTAGGTCCTCAAATTCGAAGCCTTCTAAAATAAAATATTCGTAAGATGTTAAACGAAGATAAATCGATGGTTTGGAAGTCTTTTAGTGAAGTGATATGCCGATTTCCAGCAAACAATAAAGCAAAAAATTATCGACAATTGGTTCAATAACTTTTGGATAACTTTTGCGAACTGGAATGTAGAATGGCACGGTATATTCACTTCCTGCATTTTTACTTAGACGTTTTCCCTGAGAACTTAAGAACAGGGTGGCAGGAACAAGGATAAAAATTCCATCAATATATTATAAGGGGTATAAGCAATCCCTATACCGACAATGTTTAATTGGCCATTTTTGATGTACCATTTCTCAAAATCTGCTGTAGATACACTCTTGAAATGTTTTGTGTAATTAAAGTATTCCTATCTGATTATACTAAAATGAGCTGAGCTTTTGAAACATTTTGAATTTTAGAGTAATTTACAGAATATTTTGTTAGGCACAGCAAAATTTAGCACTTTTCTTCCACAAAAAAAAAAAATTAATTTTTTTTTCTTAGCTTATCACAAAAAGCTCATTTCAGTAAATATTAGAAAACCTAAAAAATAAGCCATAAAAATTTTAGATACCTGTGAGCAGTAGTTCCTAAGAAAAAGTACATCGAGTTTAAAGAAAATCACGTTTAGAGAAAAACTCGTTTTTATGTAAAAATTGTCATCTATCAAAGCATTCGATGACAAATTAAAACTAGATTTTTTACACTTCTAATTTTCATAGAGATTAAAGAATGGTATTTTTAGAAAGATAAACGTTTAGAGAATTTGAAAATGTAAAAATCCGAAATTACCATTTTTTTTTGGAGATTTTTTGGGTTTCAACACCCCTTAAAAAATGAGGCAACGATATCAGATTAGTTAAGATCCTAATATTGTACTGGCTTATGGTTTCTAGTTACAGAAAGTAATATCCAATAAACCAAAAAAATAAGAAAGAAAGAAAGGGGTAAGTACGAAGTATCAAATGTGAAAACTGTTTCTTATTTTTTTTTATTTTCTTATATTTCTTCAGAATACTTTTCTGCATGTTGTAGTTAAGCATTAATGTACATATTTTGCACAATTAATTATGCAATTTTTTCACACATTTGCACAATTTGTTCGCAATTATACAGTTTGTTCACAATTTACACAATTTGTTCACACCTTCAGAAGTCAATAGGATATATATTTGTTTCGTAGTGCAATAAATGAGGCTTCAATGACCAACTAATGGACCAGATTTCGGACCAACGGAGACGAGGTTTCATTAAGATATAAAATATTTTGTATGGCAAGTTAAAAGTTTCTTTTCCAAATGAGAATTATATTTCCCAGTTTGTCTGAAACATAACTTGCATTTATATTGACTAATTTTAGAACAGGGTGTTAAACATTTATGCTTACGAATTTTATTCAGAAATTTTTCCAATGTTAGCCGTTAGTAATTATAATATTTTATAATATCCTGTTTAGAAAAATGGTTTTATAAGAACTATAACTAAACAAAAAAAACGTTAACTTCTTAGTTTCCACCGTCATTATTACCAGCTTCAGTAAAGTCATATAAAACCTCGATAATCCAGTCTCTATATTGAATTATATGATATTTTTAGAACTCCGACCCTTTATTAAAAACTGTATTAATTAGTATTTTAAGTATTTAAAAGTATTTTTGCAAAAATTATTGTATGCTGTATTTTCTTCCGTGGTTGCTTCTTAAACGACATGCTTTATTTACGTATACAAGAAATAAGTTATATTAACATACATATTTTTCATTGGCGCACACTTTTGCTTCGAAATTCCTTGCTACTATTATTTTGTTGCTTTTCACGTTTCCGATTAAAGTATTTTTTTAGTTTTTTTAATCTCAAGTTTCAGTGTTTTTTTTTTTTTTTTCTCATTTTAAAGCAATCTAGACAATTAATTTGAAATGCATTTTTATACGAAAGTATTTGAATAAAGGTAAAAAAAAGGTTTTGAATTTCAGTCTTTTTATAGCATTAAAAATCTTTTGTTCCGAAACACTTTTAACCGGAAACGAAAAATGTATTGCAGTAGTAAAATGGTTTTTAATCGTTCTAATGTACTCTTTTGCTCATTATTTATTCACAGTTTTTAACATGTTAAAGTAGTATTTAAAATAAAATATAATGGAAAATTTCTTTATTTCTAAATCTTAAATAAAAAATAGCATTTTATTTAAATCAGAACATGATCCATTCTGCAGAAGTTTGTAGAATATTATTATTTGCGTTAAGTAAAATAAGATAAAATAACACTCCAAAGAACAAATGTTGGAGATACTAGTGACAAGAATCAGCGTTCCATAAATAAAGGATAATAAGTTCCATAAATTTGCAGAACTAGTTTGGAAGGTCTGGATAGAACCCTTGAAACTAGTCCTATAAATTTATGCAACTTATGCTGACTCTTGTTGCCTTTGTATCACCAGTGTTATTATTTGAATTTAATGCTTCAAATATTAACCGATGCATTTTAGAGAAAGTATGTATTCACATATTTTTAAAAACCTTATATTGTAGGTGGAGTCTCACCGGATATGTAAAATAAACCCTGAATATTATCTAGCCTATTCAGAGAGTACTTTTAACATTTTCTACGGTACACAGCTTTGATATATGTACAGACAGAAAACTTATTAACCAAGAAACAATTTATCAGTATTTTACCTAAATGTAGTGAATCACAATTGCGAACTTGAATTACCGATTCACTACCAAAACAATAGCAGCTGGGAAAATGAGTCGTAAGCTGTCGCAAACCTGAGAGCAATTTCCTTGGGAATTTTCTTTCCTTCCCTTGCGCAGAAATGAAGTTTTGAAGCCAACCCGGAAATAGGTTAAGAATCTAATAAGGGCTACTTAAAACTTAGAAGACGTCGCACGAGCACTGACCGTAGAGCCAAATCTTGAGATCATTCCGTGCATATCGGATCTGGTAATTAGCTCTTTAATGTTGCAAGTATAAATAGAAGCCTTTCATTTCTTTTCTATTCTAAGATGTAATTTTACTTGATAATAAGTGCTTATTCTCGCAACTGATTCCGCATTCCAGAAACTGATACATTCCAGAAACTGATCACCTAAGTATTCTGATTGCAAAAGCTATTATATTCTTGCAGTTTTCAGTTCAGTTGCAAAACTGCGCATTCTTTTATTTCAGTGTAGAAGAGAAATTTGAAAGCTTCACTTTATCATTAAAAAACAACGTTTTATTAAAATTAAGCGCTTCTAAGGTTTCTGATTTCGTAGAATCTTGCTTCAAATGTTGCTGAACGTTTGGTTAGCTAAAATTGCGAGACTTTTCTTTTACGAACACACGAAAAGCGAATTACTAAAAAGTTTGAAAAAACATTGCTTCTCAACAGGACTAAAGAATGGATGGAAATTTTTAAAGTAACTTTATAAATGTTCAAAACGTATAATAAATCTTAAAAGAATTCGGTATTGCAAATAAACTAATTGCACAGACAGAACTAAGAAATCAATTCAGAAGAACACTTTATTTTATGTTGTGTCTACTGATTCACAAATCATACATATTTCTCATAAATTTCGATTTTTCGAAAATTTGAATTCAGTGATACAGTAAAATCATGAAGAGCATACATAGATTAAAACATTTTGTCAGTTCATTAGTTTATTATTATTCACCAGTTTTAAAACATAATATATTGTATGATTCAGAAGATCCCGAACTCTAAAAATCTATGTTATAATGTCATTTATCTAAAAATGTTATAATTTCATTTTATTGTAAATTTACGTTATTTTAAGTAGAAGTATTTGCTCGTATGTAAAATATTCTTTCACAGAAGGGACTTGCAATGGCTGCTGTATTTTTCATAAACTAAATACTTATGATGACATATATTTCTCGCAATTTTATTCAAAATGCTTGTGAAGTATCATGCACGGTTATTTAAATTGCTGTTCTGAAAATCTTTTAGCTTTTCACATGCTTCTTTACACACTTAAACTCTGTACTTCGATGAGACTCATGGCCATCCGACCGCCATTTCTTCCTGCCTACCGTCTATTGCGCTTAAGCATTCTGCCTTGTAATGCGCATAAGCACTTCTCCGAAGGTCAAATGCATTTACCATGAACAGTAATATTCGTAAATATTTTCTATTGTTAGAGTAAATAACTAGAAAAAATGCTCTAAGAGTTCGTAAAATTTATTACAACTTTTCAGTGTAAATTAGACACCCTGCACTAGTATTTATGGCAAGCAACTAGTAACTAAAAGCCATTAAAGCTCTTTAAAGTACGATGCGCTGAAGTACCTTTACTATAGTTTTATTATTATTCAGAAAATCTCGTAATTGAACTTAAGAATAACTCCTGAAGTCATTGCTGTGATATTTTATGTGTCATGTTTAACAGTATGACAGCAAAACGCTGTAGAACATACGAGTACTGTTTTTCTAAATATAAATAATGCAGACATTTAGCAAAATACATTCTTCGGTAATTTGCTATAGATTTCTGTTATGAAATTGTGTACATGTTATTCTTTGAAATGCAATGTATGCAAGTCAAATGAACTTTGCATGACATTTGTAAGAGACTATAAATTAAATCAGTGCAGATTTCCTTTCTTTGACGTCATTCTCTTACTTCTTATATTACATGGAACTATTCTACCTTACTTGCAGCAGTGAAGAAAAGATGTTTATTTCTGAACATTTTAAAATTACACTAAGAATAGTTTTAAAATATGCAACAGCAACTCACAGCTCAAATGATTCTGTGTTATTTTGAAGGTTTCAAAGCGTTTTTAAATGCTTATGTACTATTTGAGAAGCTAAATTTAAGAAACACATTCTTACATTTCCGAAGAATAACTACTTATACATATGTAAAGGTATTGCGTGCTTTATTGTTGAGCAGGATTGATTGATTATTGATTTTAATTGAATTAAAATCAAAATATATATCCCTTAACACATTTGCTACTGCCTAATTAATTATCAACTCTTCATTTTTTGCCTCCTTATAAATGATCTGGTAAGTTAACTGATTCATTAAATAGTCAAAGAAGAAAGCACGTCTATTTTAAAAGAAACTTGGTAAGTGTTTAACAGTTTTAAAAGTGAACTTCATGCTATACCAATTTTATTCAAATCTGAGGAGTGATGTACTTTTTGTCTGGAATGTCCGACTAGTTATGACTCGTTTTATAAATAAGAAATCATCACTGCTCTGACAATTCAGGAGTGAAGTTCATAGTTTGTTAGCAATATTTTAATGTTAATTATGGTGCTATAATAATGAAGAAACTGTTTATCAATAAGATAAGTACCCTGTATTTACGTACTGAGCATAAATTACCTAGATGCGGTAAGTATAAACGATATATAATTCTTATTACTAGTATATTAATTGAAGGAAAAATAAACTGGTTATATTTATTTTTCTCAGTGTTTAATACTTATTCCTAATTTATCCTTTTGATTCTATAATAGCAGAAAAGAATAGAAAAAATTGTAATATATTGCTCGTGGTGTCCTTCTTTAGAACGAATACATTGTCTCAGAATGATATCTTAGAGCACATATTGCTTAAATTCAAAATAAGAGAGTAAATGTCAGTTTTCAAAACTTAGGCATTTAAAAATCGATTTTAGATTTGGTATTACAGTACAATGAAACCTTTATAAGTATAATGTAAGAACAGAAATGAACTTCTTACCGTTTTGCGAAGATGTGTATTGGTGTTGGTGGTGTATTGGTGTATTTAATTATGGCAAAGCACACGAGGGCTATCTGCCTAAAGGGAGGGATGCCTTTCGTGGAGGACTTTCTAAGGGAAACTGGCTCGTATACACGTTACACATGGGGAAAACCACGAAAACGCCCATGCAGCCAGCCCGTTCGCGGTATTCGAACCTCAGACCGAACTACCAGTGTTCAGCGTCTTTACCGCTCGGCCGCTGGTGGGTTTGCGAAGATGTAGACTTTGGAATAGAAAGTCAACTGAGTTTTAGACCTCAATGGCTTTTATGACACTAGGTTTATAAATCTTATAAGTCATGACTGTTCATGATCATGAGATCATTCTGAGTCCGCAAATAAGTACATCAGCGGTTTTATAGTGCGAACATAAATGAACGAAATCACAGCTGTATTAGAAAAATTTTGGTAAATATGGATAATTACATATTCAGAAGAAATATGTATGAAGTGAGGTGCAAATATCACAAGCAAGCTCGAATTTCTCCTTGTAATTTTCGTGCTCTTAGACTACAATATAAAGAACTTAACTCTGCCATCTCTAAAGTTTTAAAGATATGATGAGAAAGGAAGCAAAGATTATAGAGAATATAGCGATAAGATGCATACATTAGTACTGATTACTTTCACAGACACGTTAATTAGGGTGCTTTGTTCAAATTAGACATCAAACGGTGTTCAGTTTAAATTATGTTACTTCTAAACTGGAATCAGCTTCAGGTAGACGATTCAGCAAAACATTTGATATCTATAAAGTACACACTATAGGAGGTTGTATACATATTAAAGTTACACATTCAGTATACATATTAAAGTCACATACGTTATTATTGTTACATCAGTTTACATAGTTTAAATTTTGCAACGGTTGAATATTGAAATCGTGCCCTAGTTCATATTTAGATAAAATTAAAGTTACTTTTCTGTTACAAACAAGAGTTTCATTACATATAATATCACAATTAATATTATAAGTTTCTAAACCTAGCATTACAAGCAAATATATGAGAAGAATAATATAGTATTTATTCGCATTTTCTTCTGATTTCCAGCCTCTTTATTTCTTTTTAAATATTGCCTATTTACACTCAACCTGTTTATATCATTTACCTGTTCATACGCAAATACCTCCTTGCAAATAAAACTCTTTTATTTAATTAATTCCATTCATATTTTATTTGATTTTAATGAAGAACGATTAAAGAATCTTAGTGATTGACTGATTTAAAATTATTTGGAGTAAATGTTTTTATTAGCTGTAATTTATAATGAATCTTGAATGAAGTTTCTTCAGTAATTGTTCTTCATATATCCATAATATCTGTGGTAAGAATTTCAACGGTACTAGTTTATGTTCTATGTACAGGGATAGGAACAATGAAGATTATGCTGTTTTACATGAATAGTTTGTTACAAATTCTATAATTTTAGAACAATCAGTTGTTTAAAAAGGTAAGTTTTTAGTCACATATTATCATGTGTAATGTGCTAAATTATTTGCTGGTGATGTGCTAAACCTCTGAGAAAAATATATATTAATAAAGTTATTAAATTTAATTAAATATATTTTTCTTTTATGTCATTTTTAATGTAACTTTTCTGTAGCTCGGCAACAGTAATCATGTTCTTATTATGGTAAGTTCAATATTTTAGTTAAATAATTTTTAAACCTCTGTTAAATTTCTTGAAATGTTTTGTTTGGAAGTAAAGGTAAGTGCTCTCTACTCATCACGACGAATAGGATGCTTATATTTGCGTATAATCCTACAAATCCAGTTGAATGTGATGTCTTTGATGATCAAATTGTGTTCATGACCTTTCATTATTTTCTCACATAATGAGGGCCAGTGACCGTTCGTAATTCACACACACATTACAAAATATTGCAAGTTTGTCATATATATATGTATAATAAGTAATAACTAATTAATCTGTTCCTTGCTACTAGCTGAAGCGTAATATGTTGTTACTTCATTCCATTATAAAACTTAGAAAAAATACACCAAACGTCAGGATATACGTTTTCATAATGAAACCCATCGTAAGAAATACGTTTACGAGGCAATGTGCATCAGTGCTAATTATAAGTTTTCTCTAGCATACTAATAAATTAATTAACCTTCTGTGCAACAAATCAGTTCGGTTTCAAACATTTCATTTCGGATTTAAATGTTTGAAACATAGACCTCAGTGCATTATATTACACTCATATGTCATACAGAAATCAATGTGTAATGCAAAAGAACTAAAATCCAAATTTAATTTTAGTTCTAATTTTAAATTATAAAATGCATGTTCTTCGCTTTTCTGTATCTAAGGAATACATTCTTCAGTTTTTTTAATCATTAAAGAGTAAGCAGTGTTATTTAGATTGCTTCCGCTTTTTTCCTTTATTTGTAGCTAATAAATGCTTTCCCGATTGGAATTTATGTAATTTAGAAATTTCTTTTCATAGTAATTCTTTTCTTACTTCTTTTAGCATTCTAACTTCGTTTAAATCAAATTAGTGAAGCTCCTTCGCATTGAGAGTCTCTAAGGCGGATAAATTCAAACGCATAGGTTTCAGCTTGTATATCTTACATTTGTCTTTCTTTGCCTTACTAGTTCAAAATGATAAGGAAAATAAAATTTGTCAAATATATGTGCAATTTTCAGCATCTTCTTTTATCATAAGCTGGTGTTATAAAATTCTGTATTCATTTTGATAAATAACAGATAACTTGAAAATAATGTGAATTCATTTGCGAAGAGAATTATTGAAACTAAAAGCAAAGTGAGCATATTAATGTAACTGTAAAGAACTTTGAAAAATTATTTAAATTTCTTATGTGTTAAATTACAGAGATTTTACATTTACATTCTTTTTCGTTTTTTGTAAACAATATTTATGAATGAAGTGATTTTTACAAAAATGAGAAGTAAAATATAAGTTAGAACATAAATACATATTAAATATATAGCAAAACAACATGACTATAATAATATGAAGTATAGTTCTTATGCAATGTAAAACTGTACGTAAACCGTAAATTATAAGCAGTAAATGATATACGATTCAAAAAATTTGAAATATTAATCACAATCAGTATTTTGATGTTTTGTGATTTTGTATATACATACTAATAAAAGATCATTATCAAACAATAGAATCACTTTTAACCCGTTGCAACGAAACCTTGCCGATTCCGCATAAGAGATTTTTCCGGATAATTGAATATATACATCTAGAACTCATCAGTTCATGTTTTGTGATGCCATCTGTAAAATTTCAGCATGCAAAGTTCATTGTTCGTGTTTCCGATCTATTGGGCAATATTAAACAAATAATATCGAAAATATTAATATCTTAAAATTATAACACATACACATGATTTTAAACTAAAATATTAAACCTTATTTTAAAATTACCATGCATATTATTAAACGAAAGTTATGAATTTCTTAGTATGATGCCTTTGAATGTCTGTATGCTTAAGAGATTGTCTCAGGAGTTTTAAAAATTTGCTGTGCATGCAATAAAGTTTCATAACATCATGTACTGATATAGACAAATCTTGCTCGACAAATTGTATATAAGTGTGCCATCCTTCGTTAACTTCCTTTCCGCATAACTCTCTTATTCAACTATTTCGTCTTTATCTCCATTTCTTCCTTCCTCCTCAATATAAGTTTCCTTTCCCAGTTCATTTCCGATTTCCCAGTTCATGTCATCTTGAGACAGTGTGACAAGAATCGAATCACCATTACATTTATCTAAGTTTGCACCTCCTCTTCAATAACGTCAGTCTTTAAGGTTTCAATTGTGTAGAAGCTTAAATCAGTGTTCTTCAAACCCTGACAAGCGAGTTGCGGTTCCAGACAAGTCCTACGAAGGTTAAAATAACCTTTTCATTAACTCTAAAATTTAACAGAAAACATTACTTGTACTTACAAACAAAAAAATCGGGCGTTTATTGAAATTATAAAGAAATATGGTGGAATTACAGTGCTTTGTACATATTTGATGAAACATGTTTCATGGGTTTAGCACTGGTTTGTACTTTGACATACAGAGTATTAACAATATATGTAGTATTAACAGTATTTTTACTTTGGAGGTACAGATTATCGGGAATACATTAACATATGCTAATAGTTATATAGGCTTCATTTAGCAGTAAAACATTAAGAAAAATGTTTGGAATTTGGTCAGCAACTATATATTATTAATACAAATGGTGTTTCCAGATGCAGGAAGTATTATAAGTGGTTGCAAGATACAATGGATACTATAAATGGTGATGCAGGATATATTAGATACTTCAATTGGTAATACAGTATTGGCTTACAGTTTGAGTATACGATTGATACAATTCCATACAATGTATGCAAGAAAATGCGTAAGATACGGAAGACATTAAATGCTACAGTTGGCGCTGTAGTATACAATAGATACGATAGATAAAGGTGGTGTTGCAAGATGCTATGGATGCAGATTCGTTAGATAGTTGGTTGTGGTATTTAGACTGGTTTTGGAGATGGTTGTAACTTATTAATTGTTAATGTGATTGGACTTAGTCGCAGGTCATTTGTTCATAATTCATTGAAAGCTCATAGACCATAGCTCATTGATTGATTCCCAACAAGTCTTACACTGAAAAATTTCATAGTCCTTGGTCGCAAACGTTTCTGGCCTATTATTTAAACACTGAAGGCACAATTGTGTAATACTGCTAGCATGCTGGCCGTAAATCGACTTACCCTTTAATTAGGTAGCACATTTTCCCCTTTGTGACACTGAAAGCTTAATTAGAAGGCTCTGAAAGCAAAATTAGGCATCTTTGAAGGCACAGTTAGGAAAAAGTTTTTGCCTTTACCTTTGTGTCATTGAAGATTTGAATGTTTACGACACAAATATACACAGATATTTATTCTTGCGTCACTGCGAGCACAAGCTTTGGAATCGGGTGTCAAAGATGGCAAAATTGGAGAGCTTGGCGTTGGAGCACTTCCATGATGGTTTCGAGTGGTTTAAAAAAAATGGTTTCGAGTCTTCCGGTGTTTAATCATGAATCATTTGAATTCAGTGACAGGGTCTGTGGGATGCTTAATGCGCTTGTTCTTTGTTAACGTGCTTTTCAACGCTGTTAACAGGACTTTGAATTCAATTCTAAGTATCTTAGTCGAAGACTACATAAACTAGTCTACATAAGCTGGATCAAATATTTAATGCCACGCTTTTAACGTGAGTTAGCAAAACTGTAAACCCAGAATATTTGCCAGAGTTGTCGATAGGGCGCAAACTGCAAGCTAAGCTGCCAAAACCTCTATTCTAAATATTCAAAATCCTGGTCTAAATAATCACACAACTAATCTGCATTCTAGTAAGGACTATGAAAAGAATAAGGTAAAGTTACAGAGCACAATAATTGGTTTATTAACATAGCACCGTTATAAAGCTCTGAATATATAACAAAATCCAAAATTTCAGACACGAGAGCAGTGATTATTTTAAAACCAAGAGAATTTTCGTCACCCGACTTGTCATCTTCGAGGATGATCATAGGCCACAATTTATCCGAACAACAAACGTAAATTAATGTTCTTTACATCTTTCTATGAGAAAACCAAAGTAAATACGGTGTCCTTTGAACTGAATTATATCTAAATTCATGGGAAGTACTTCAAACTTAATACATCAATGCATGCAAAGGAATCGATTGTGCATGTGTATATTCTAGATAGTTCATTAAATAGATAAGGCGTGTTATACCGGGCAAAAGAAATCAAACGCAATTGTTTTTCCATATTAAAGTTTCCAGATTTTTGGTAAATTGCATATTTTTATCTTACTGGTCTAAATTTCGTATTTAAGTTTAGATTTCGAAGGGGGCATTATTTTGATGTTACGGATTAGTTGGGTTTTGATTAGAGCGAGTTTACTGCATATAGATCAGACAATCAATTATTTTATGTACTTTTGGCTGGGCCTTAATATACATGCTCTTACTACTTGTCTTCTTTGCTTTAAAATTCATTTTCAAAGTAGTAAAAATCGTCGAAATATCATTACTTCATTCTCAATATATTATCGAAACAAAATTTATTTTTATAATTTGCTTTCTGATATCCGTTATGCAGCATAAGTAATTATTAAAATGCATTTGTATGTTTGTGATTTCATTTGAGACAGGTTTTTATGTTTATAAAAGAATTTGGAAGTTATGTGATGATATGCGTCATCTTGCTTTTAGTTGTCAATATGAAATCATATCCATGTTTTTCACATTGTAAAATTTTACTTTTCGATATTTATTAACTCCTTGTTTCATGTTAAATTTGCTTTTTTTCGGTATTTAATAACTCGTTGTTTCATGTTAATGTTTGCTTTTAATTTCTTCTATTACACTAACCAGATATTAAAAATATAAACAGCAAAATATTGAAATTATGCAAAAGATATAATATCTGGACCGACTCTAATTAGTTTAGATCATGTTTCTGTAGTTCTTTTAGGTTAATACTGACACAAAAATTTGGATAAACTCTAGAAAATACGCCAAAAATATAATCATTGACTTTATACACTTGGCAAGCAAGAGGTTTTATGTCTTCAAATTCAAGTGATTGCATAATGGAAAGTAAGCAGCTAAACCATAGTGATGTTGTTGTTTTCTTTCTACTTCTGATCTCTGTAAATGTAATTAATGAATTAAAACACAATAACACGCTGAACAAATACTAATTCAGAAGTCAAACAACAAAAATCAGCGTTATATTTTCAAATTTTCACAGGACTATTTTCGATGGTTTTACCAAACTTTGAAAATATAACACTGATCTTTATTGCTTGACTTCTGAATTAGTAATTAATGAGGTAAACTATATTGAGACATCAACTTAAGTATTAGCTATCGCACAATGAAACTAAAACATTACTTTCAAGAGAAATCGGTTGCAATCGATGCGTTTCTACTTATATACTAAAACCGTTTAACAATATGTGGGCAAATATTTAATTTTTCATCCGTCAATCCTCCCTTTCTTACATATATTATTAGTGATTTCTCTTTTAGTATAAAACGCACGTGCTGTCGTAATTAACGTGTACTTCTGTTGGTTATTAAGCTTAAATATATTATTTGTTTTCATCTCTGCAGGTCATAAATATTTAGTTTTGGGATTTTATTTCACACAGAGGCGATGATATAAATAGTAACCCCATAATGTATAATATAATGAATATCTTAACGAAATAACACTTAATTGAATGTCTGCTGCTGTAGAATGCAGGTAAATTGGTTTTAGTAAATATAAATAGGAGTACAGATTAAATGAATATGTTGAAAGCAAGCAAGAAACACGGCTTAAAATATAACTATGGCCATTATTTACACCCCAAAGCTTATTGCTACATTCCTGTAGTTCCATATGGACGTAGAAACAATTTTTAGGCAATAGCTACGTTTGTGCAAAATTTATGTTTTCTCTCATAACTCATTCCTCTATTTATTTATGTAAGCAAGTAAGTTTCTTGGATTCTGAAATTTCATCTGTGCTTAAGTACACGCTTCACTTCGTCTGTGCAGATGTTTCATATTTTAATAGAGTTACTTTCAACTGAAATAATACTTCTGCAGCTATATAAATTTAGTCGTAAATTTATAAATTTTTCCAAAAAATACCTGAGAGTTTATAGCTGTGGTTCATAGGTAGGGATTCGCATCTCCTTCACGCACAGTGTAAGTTTAAGCTAGGTTATTCGAATATGGCAAAGCACGCTAGGGCTATCTACATAAGAAGAGGGATGCCTTCCGTAGAGGACTTTCTAACGGAGACAGGCTCATAGTCACATTACAAATAGAGAACACTGCAATAACCAATCAAGCAGCCAGCCGTTCGCCTGGGCTCCAACCCAGGTCGAAATCCAGTATTAAGCGTTCTTAACCATTGGGCTACTGGTGAGGCCACACAGTATGAAGCTGTTTTAAAACTGTTTGGGATTTCGAAATACTCAGATAATTGTTTGGTGCATCCTAAATATTTCTTAAATATCCTTATTTCTCACTTAAACCGACAAATGTCGACGTTCACCATGCACTGATGGTGAATCTTAAACAAAAATACTTTTGTTATGTTTGTAAAATACCATGCTATTTTATTAAAACATATTATGATGTATGTCAAAATAGGAGAAAGCTTGTAACAGCAACAGCACATTTATATAAACTGTTGAACGTAACAGAACATTCTAAATGTGAAAGAAAATAACACCAATAATAAACTCACTTGAGTATGTGATTGAAGTTATGCAATCTTATTCGTTGCAACAACTTAAACTGCTATGATACTTTGAACAGCACAAGAGTGCCTTGCTTTTACAATATTTCTCTGTGTTCTACCTCGGCTTCTCGTTTGTCCACCAGAGCGCACTTGCCTCTTTCCGCCAAAGCATACCTGTGCTTGTCGACATATACTGGTGATGGTCCAAATTTATAAGAAAGTAGCCAAGTATTCGGTCTTTACCTGTCATATTTGGTATGTGTTCAAATTCACCAAAGAATGTCGACATTCTTTAGTTTCGGTCTTTCATGGTAACATACGTATCATATTATTTACTCTTCAGGTTTCCTTTCATTAGGATGCATGTATTACTTAAGGCAAAGCATATGAAAGCTACCTGCCTAAGCTGCCGCCCGAACTAAAATAGGTAGTGAGCGATAATTCGTCATACTAGGATTTGGCGATTCTGTCTCCTAATCCCCAGTTGCCCATTACAAGGGGAGTAAACAAGGTATTTTCTCCCTCTTTTACGCATGCCTTCGCGGCGTAACTGGAAGCGTGCTTGGCGCATGTTCAGGAGGTCTAGAGCAGCGGTTCCCAACCTTTTGACTACCGTGTACCATCTAAACAAAAATTGAAAACCTTTAGTACCATCACTACAAAGTACAACTACCACCATCACTCTTGAACAAAGGTCAGATCGCATAAATTTACGAGTGTTAGAGAAAAAACTCAATCGGGATGTTGGAGTTTTGATTTTTTAATTTAATTTAATTGTTAAAAATACTTTGCTTCTTTGCGTACCACCTATTTTTCTTTTGCGTATCACCGGTTGAAGTTGAGAACCCCTGGTCTGGAGTTCAAATCCCGGTAAGGGTGTTGCACATTTTTTATGTTACTGCATCGATATAACCTAATAACTCTACAAACTAAAGTTAGGAGAAATTTTCTCTCATGTGATTTATTATATAAAATTACACCAGTTATTATTTCAAATAAATTTCTATTCTAATTAGTAACTTATATTATATAACTATATCAAAATTCAGCATGGACTTTTGAAGTTACAGACGAGCGTAAACTTAAAATATTTTAACATTTTTTCTTCGTTTCTTTGTATTCCTTAGGGATGAGATGAAAATGAAAACTCAAACTAACTCAAAATTGCTTGTTCTTTTTAGCTCAAACTTGACTAAGTTTCTAAGCGATAATAGTGAGTTTCAGATATTTGTTTTGTTACTAAGTAAACGTTATTTTTTTACAAAGTTACTGCAAAATTGTCTCGATGAGAAATTAAAGAACTTCATTGTAAATAAATTTATGATTTTAGTGCCTTTTTAATGAAATTGCATTGCACTTTAAATTATCAAAACATAAATCTCATGCATACAGCAATCAAACAATATCTTACCATGGATTATATGTTTAAAATTTTCTATAATTTATTATTTTTATTTTAAAATGTTTTAAATGACCCTTATTTCTTACCACAGGTGTTTAACATTTCAGTAAACTAAAGAATTAATTTGAGTCCTTTCTCACATTCTAGGACACTGGAATTAGAATAACTATAAACAGAGCATAAAGTAGGTTCTGTATTATTAAAAAAAAACTGAGAATTACGCGAACCCGTAATAAGCAACAAATACCCTCCAGGAAAAAAAAAAGTATTTCACTGAAAATGAAAATTCTCTAGAACGCAAATTACTGGGTTTGAAGTCTCTCATCATATAAGTAAGTGAAGGGCATACTTAGAAAATTTATTGATGCACTCATCAAGTGCAAGGTTCCCCATTAGAGGGAAAGAATGTAAAGCATGAAATATCATAAAATAAAATAAGAACTTTGTTTAATGGTACATAATGTATATAGCGAAATAAATATTTACTTTCTCATTATTATTGTAATTTGAAAATACATAACCATCTTTATTTCCATCCTAGAAGGTTAATTATTTAGTGGTATAAATATCTTCTTCTCTTGTTTTCATTCTATTGCGTTTTAGTCAACAAGATTAATGATACCTTAAAGAATGGAAAGCAATAGATTATTTATCATTTTCATTTTCCAAATTATTTTCTTACTTTGTATTTTGAAAATTTTAAATTTATAAAATACAGAATTCATTTAGGTAACTATGAACTACATTTTTATTTTAACATTAAATATTCATCATATAACTCTGTCAGAAACGCAGGTCCCATATATTTCCGGTCGCATTGTTCAAAACTTCAGTTTCGCACCCGAAGTAAAAAATGTTGGATTCACATGCATGCTTACATTGGTTATTATACGTATATATTGAGAGGCTGTTCTAGACTTTCAATAAAATGATCTGCGTAAAAATAGTAAAGTTCTATGAAGCGAGCATTAACCTTTTTTTTAAGTTTCGTAACATTTAAAAGTTTAAGGAATTCTCTAACATATCGATAATCTAAAACATTTTTAAATCTCACTTTGTCGGAGAAATTTTATATCGGTAGTTATGTAGAAGTATAAGCAATGTAATCCTAGCTTCGAAAATTATAAGTAATAGCGATACACATTCAGTAACTGCTAAGGATTTCCTCTTATCCTTTGAAAAACACTGTAGAGATTTTTGCGATAATCCTGTTGAGATCACGTTATATTAAGGTAAGCGCATTATGGTAATTGTTGCCATTCATGGTCAATAATGTGATCAGATAGCTTAATACAAAGGAAGACTACTCTTTCAAGCTAAATTTCTTACTTAGTACTATGAGTTTTTCGCCCTGTATCAAAGTAAGCAGTATCAGTTGAAAACAAACACGCCGTCGAGAGTGTTTTTATCTAAATGATGCGTTTGCTAAGTGTTCAGGCGTAGGTTTAAATAAATCCGGTTGGTCTTTGCGACGTTTTCTGGAAAATATTTACTTGATGCAGAAGACTTAAACAGTTACAGATGATGATTAGAAGTATCATCACTGGTATTAATCACTGGTATCGAGCCTGAAATACCAAGATAAATGTCGCAACGCAGGGGACGACACATCAGATTGCAAACAGCAGTGAGCACACAGTTCACTGTTAGATACATTCTGTAATATTTAAAAAGACTAGTAGCAATGCATCGACATGTATATTTATTGAGGGTGTCCTGCAGAACTGATTGAGGAATGAAGAGTATAGTGTTCAATGTTCAGCACGATTCTATTTTAACAGTGGTACTGCTGAGTTATAATTTGTTGCAAATGCCTTGTTCCTTCTACCACGACTGAGCGTGGCACAACAGGTCGTGGATTAAAGAGCCATCCCCGAGTCTTTCCCTTTAATATGCAATGCAGAATTCATTGACGACGCACGGATTTGTAACCCTTTATATTACCATACCTTTTGGGAGTCTATCGTTTTAAAAAATTGTCCAGCTGATTTCTTAGCCATAACGACTCCCTCAATCTTTCCAATCGAGAATCTGTGGCATAGGATTAATATCAGAATGAATTCACTACAGTGTCTTCGTTTTGAGTATGAGTTATGAATGTCAGCCAGTACGCGTTACTACGGCCAGTACTGTATAGGCAGTTTTTTTTTTTTTTTTTTTTTTTTTTTTTTTTTTTTTGTGAAACGCTATATATTCCTTAATTTGAAACATTAGGAAATAGTAGCCTTTATTCGAGAAAAGTATGTCTTTATAATTTGTCAAAGTTATTTCGTGTAAATGAATTAGTTTCATGTAACTGTTCAAAATCCATCTTTGCACGAAGTTTCGGCAGGAATTCGAAATTACCTTTAAACAACATACAACTATCTGATATATACGCAAAATGCGAAAGCTGACTGTTGCTCGAAAGTGCTTAAAAGTGAAATAAGAATCCCTTACAGTAGATTTAAAACATAATTTAATTTAAGCACTGCTTAGTTGTAGGGAAATAATTTTCGTTACGTTTCCTGATGAAAATATTAATTCATTGTCAGTGCCAAGTCTATGTCATTAGATACGTTCAATTGAACGGGAGGTAATAAAAATATTGAATTGAATATTTTCAAAAATAGCACATCAGTGACAGAATGGAGCACTGAAATTTCAATATGTTTATAGAAAGATGACTTCGTAATGAGTTCTACAACTGAGTCCCGAGTTCATTTACACATTTTACAGTAAAATAAAGTAAGAAGACATGTTGTAAATTTTAAAAGAAATATGATTTTCAGAGAATTTGTTTTGTGAAAAATTTTGTTCTGGAAAATACTCCCATAAATTTCGTAAATTTATTTTAGAAATTATTAGTGCCAATTAATAAACAAATAAAACATATTATTAATCATAAAAACCTTCTCATCTTCTCATCTTGATCCTAACTTATTGGAGTTTTCAAAGTTTTTTACTAGCTGAATTTGGAGCGAGCTGCAAACTTTCCTTGTGATTACTGCAAAATAGTTACAATGTAATGAGGTAAATTGAAAATGAAGCACGCAAAGATATGCTGTAAAAAAAGAGTACCGTTTCTATTTATTAAGTTAAACACAACTACAAAAAGAGCGCATTACTAAGAGGAGACGTTAAGAAAAAGCCATTTGATATCAATTAGAATTTTTTAAAAATAAACCCATTTTCTTAAGCCAAGTGACGCCAGATGTGTAAATGAAGCACGCAAATTTAAGAGATTAACCGCCCATGCTATAACAATGGGTCAGAGGGAAAAGTCATTAATTGTCCCTAACGATCAGCAGCACGTGTCCATTTCTAGCAATCCATTCGCCCAAGATCAATTAGCATTCTATCAAGCCCATCATCTCGGAGAGAAAACGGCCGCTGTCGAGATATGTTTCAGGAACCCAAAAGCCACTTACGTGATTCGAAATCCAAATACATAAATGAATATGTTTCATTCGAAAAACAGAAAAAGATGAGAAATCATTTCGCACTGATGGGGCGTTTATCTAATAAAAATGGACGTGTTGTGGATCAAGATGTTGCATTTTTGACAAACAACTAGTTACACTTGTAAACAGGATATAATGATTCTCTTTATGAAACTCAATTAATTTTCGGAGTAACATTTAGTTAATAATTTATCGTATAAGAGGATAGATAGCAACAACTTGTACAAGACTGCAATGTAATTTCTTAGATGAAAGAATTGATTTAGAATGCTTTTAACTTCCCAATTTCACGCAGAATCTCTGTACGTTAAAACCTGCATCAACAGTAATTTTTAAGGTCATCGATTGAATTGACACAATTTATAACCACATTAAACTAACGAAAAAATTATTAAAGTTTACTATCGTATCATTTGATGTTTCATCGAATGATTGCTTGACAGTTTATTGATGATAGATTTCAGTTGGATTTGATGAATAAAATGTAATAGAAAAATAAAATAACTTTACAGGTCTTTACTTTAAGGGGGTTAATATTGTTTCCTCAGTACTGATGTACAAGTTATTCTTTCAGTAATATATGAGAACTCACAAACAATGATGCTCGTTGGCATGACTCTAGAACATTCTATATGTTTATAATTCTTTTCGCTGAATACCACTTTTGATTTTAGTATGAATTTACACAATGGTAATGCAACTGGATCCATGCAATAATTTTCTCTGTACACACTTAAATTAACTCTCGAATAAATAAAAGCTACTTCAAAACGGAGATCCTTTATTAAGACTCCTTAGAATCTTACCCTGAACAGTAGATGTCAAAAATTAGGTGAAAATCAGAAAGGATCCTTATATTATGACCATCCACCTATAGGACAACGGATTTCTTTTCTATTGTTACTGTATTCGCATCATTGAACCTTTATATTAACGAAAATCATGGCTAATTATTAAGTTCGGGCAAGGTATCATCTTGCGGAAAGAATAAGTTGATTTAAACGTTAGAATGCAAACTAATTAGACATTTTGCAAATAGAACAGAATATAAAGACACAATTTAAAACTAACTTATGAGATTAGCTTTTCGTGTATTTAAACATGACTAAACTTCTCTTATGAGTCTTTTCTTTGCGTTTTTATTTCCTGCAGATAATCAGTATTTCGAAAATTTTAAGAAACATCACAAATAACAGCATATGGGATAATAATGTAACAATGTATTTTTAAATATGTTCCGCATCACAGTCAATTTCTAGATATATTTCACAATTTTGTGTTTAATTTAAAATTCCTTGATTCTTTTACTGTGCATAAAGAATAACATTCAGAAAAAAATTTAGATGCAAATTCGTTCAGATGTGCGTGATATTTTAAACTGGTGGAGAAATTACGGAAAATGAGTCTCATATAAATTTGCTTGGAATTTAAACGGAAACCGAAATCGGGAAGTACGAATTTTTAATTACTTCTACAAACTACACAGTTATGACTTTGTAACAGAAATTTATAGTCTTTTTCACCAAGGAAAAAAAATTTTAAAAACTGTTTGTCTTCTAAAAATACCTTTAAAACATATTATACAGCAGCAGAGATTTTTTGGCAATCGAGTAAATAAATTTGAAACTATAAATTATAATGATATTTAATTAATAAGACATTTTAAACCCATTGTTACGGATTTTGTATTTATTTAATTTTCTATTTTCAATAGAATTGTTATTAAAATTGTTTTGTGTTATCGTGCAATGCAGCAAACTTAATTGAAGAGAAAGCTACAGCGGAAAAATTAAATACAGGAGCATTTAATAAATAGATATCTCGCAATTGTACTCTTGCTATCCGGAAAAATCGAGAAAATACGAGAATATTCTCGTAATTCAGTTGTTGTTTGGATAACTATTGTTGCTTACAGTAGCGAATTCGCGGTGAAATCGCATTAGCTTCCTCTGTTTTGAATTAAGTTCCGTTAAACGTTTTAGTAGTTTAAAAGATAACTAAGGTGAGATAATGCGATACTGTACGAATATCTCTACGGTAATTTAAGCATTTTGTTTTTTATTTGTTGTGATAAGAATAAATTTTATTCACTTTTATTTTATTCTCAGACTCTTTCAATCGGACTTGTGCATTCAGTTTATTATGAACCCGTACGCACGCAACACCATTAATGATTTGCAAATAACTGGCTGTTAGGGTTTGATCCGATAACAAAGCTCTACTTCAAGTGTTTTTTATATTATTAAAATAAAAAAAAACTCAGTGGCGTAACAGCCCTAATGGGCCAAGGCCTACAATGCCCGAAATACGCTTTCTTGACCGTGGGCCCCAGGGTACATAAGCAAGTGAACGAGTGGTCAGCTTGTCGCAGGAACCCAGTGTTTAGTTCCCAAGCGAACTTGGTACTCATTTTATCGACACAAGTGATTGGAAATTAAGGGATGAAAGGCCGAGTCAAATTTGCTCAACTCGGGAATCGAACCCCAGACTTGTGATGCTGCTGCGCGATGCGCTAGCCACTGCGCCACCGGGCCTCATGTGCTATTAGAAAAGGTATTTATATATCATCTCCAAGAAAAAGAACTTTAATTAAAGCTTTGAATTAGTAGAAACACTTTAGTAAGTACTTTTAAGTAGCTTTTCAAGTCACTATCCAAAGTTATCTAGATCTATTGTAGTAAAAATTATTTAAAATTTGTAAAGAAAAATTCTTTGACCGTAAAAATTCCAAATATTAAATTCAAAATCCAAAGTACTGAAAAAGTAGCTACTGTTATTGAATTAAATTATTCATAATCATTTTCACTTATATATATATAAAATTGTGTGTATATATATATATACACAATTTTTACTTATATATATAAAAAATTTTGGATTTTGAATTTTATATTTGGAATTTTTGCGGTCTAACGACTTTTCTTTACAGATTTTAAATAACTTTTACTACACTTTCCATTTCTGTTATATAGTTCATTACTGTTATATATGTAACCGTTACATATTACGGACCGTTACATACCGTCCGTTACATAACGTAATATGTAACGGTCATGGAACTTGCGATAAAGTACATATATTCGTATATTACTTGCGGCAAAGTCTATATATGTATTATATTTTGGCTTGCGATTCTTGCAAAAGGAAGGCGAAACATTACCGCTTAAATTAATTATTGTTATTTGAAGGGAAATGGTTTTATTCCCCTTGAAAGGTCAATCAGTTTCCGATGACTGACAATAACTGAATTTTTTTGCCTTTTACTCATTCTTTACAATTTATTTCGATTTTTACTTTTTTCGGAAGTGTTTTCCTTTGTTCATGAATTTAACTAATTTTTAAATATTTTTACTTCAGTATCTTTTAAGATTGCAATTTATTTCTTTCACTTCCTGGATAGTAATTCTTATTAACATATATATGAATATTTATATATATCATATATACATGTGTGTGTTAATGTTTTTCCATTTATTAGCCCGAAAGGGCTATCGGTCTCCAAATATGACTTTGCGTTGATTCGTTTCATATGTCGCTCACTCCCAATGTGTTTTTTCATTTTCATTCTAGTCTATTCCTTTTCGGCAAAACGTAAGATATTTGTTTTTCAAATTTAATTTGCTTTTTGTTGATTAAGAAACAAGGCTAATTAAAAGCAATACAGACCGTTATTAAGATACAGGCGTTCTTCAGACGCCCAGATGGTATAGTGGTTAGGGGAGCCTACTGTGATACCGAAGGGCCTGAGTTCGAATTCTGGAGAAAGCGTGGATGTTTGTACATGTATAGCATCCCCGAGACATGCAGGCACTCTAAATATGCAGCGAGCCGAAAGTCCTCTCGAGAAGTTGTTGGTAGGGGAAGGAGGTTGGAGATCCTCTGACCCGTCTTCCCGGGGTGCTCTCCTTCAACATTGGGGCAGGAACTGAACGAAGTCATGCTGTCACCTGCATGGTGCTCAAGGCTTTGCCAACGACAGGGGCAGTCTTGCTGTCCTTGCCACGATGAATATCGCGGACTTGTTCTGATGTCATTATCAGGAAAGTGAGTTAAGTCACAACACAACGCAACAGAATATTATTATTTTCCTTAACTTTTTAATCCGATTGATTTAAATAAAAATACTAACATATTTTTATTCGGGATATATCTAATTATTTATTTTTCATTTTTCAAATACACAGAAATTATAAATAACGCTTGTATGGTAATCTAGATATATATTCATCTAATATCCCATAAATACTCGCTTTCTACATGAATCATAACTATTGATAATCTCTAGTAATAAACCACGCTGAACTTTAAAAGAAGCCTTTTGGGCGACCGTTCAAATCTAAACCTTCTCGGACTTTTTTTTTGCATTTATTTATTTACTTATTTTCAGTTTTGTAATATTAAATAGCAGCGTTTGATTCATAGCTGCATTCAGGCTTATAGAAAAGAAGCGGAGAACCTTATACAGCTTAGTCTACAGTGTAAAAACAAAAAGAAGTATTTACTCTCAAGAAAGAAGCTTCGTTATGTGCGTTTATACGTTTATAAAACTGTTTATGCGTTTGTCATTTATACTCTTTTTACATTTATACTCTTTTTACATTTATACTCTTTTTACATTTATACTCTTTTTATATTTATACTCTTTTTACATTTATACTCTTTTTACATATCTCGGTCATTCATCAGTGTCTGCTCAAATAATTTCTCTGAAAGCCCTTCTTTTCTTTCGTTAATATCTGGAAGATATATGCAAGGATGCAAAGAGAAGAAGCGAAGATGTGTGATACTTCAGACTGGTACAGGGGTTAAACATCCATTTGGTAGATGGAATGAGGTATGCTTGGAGGAATGAAACTAATTAATGCAGTCGGCTGGCCAGAAAGATTTGCTGAAAGGAAACGCTTCATTTCTGTGTCATTTGATAAACACGATTTAACTCAAATGCTCTATGTCTTTTGTTTTCTTCTCCTTCTTTAACTAGGTTTTAAAATATATAAAAATGCAAAAGGAACAGTCATTGAAAGAAATAATTAGAATAAAACAACCTAACAAAAATACTGATTGAAAAAGTAAATTTGTCAGAGAAACTGAGTATTCCGAACAGTTTCTCCTAGAAAAAAGTGCATATTTTTTTTTTTTTTTTGGAAATCTGTACTTCAAAGAAATCTTCTTTTAAAAGAGGAAAACCTTCGCAAACTTCGAAAAATATTGTTTTGCTGAAATTTTTCACTCATAAAAAAATGTTCAAATGAAAGTAGCGAGTTCATATGAAAGTGCAGAGAGTAAATTGTTTCTTAAAAAAATATTAAAAGTCTGCCTGAATATTAATGTCATCCAGGGAAAAAAAAGTGTTATTTTTTCAAGATGGACAACTGTAATAAGCACACTGCTGTTATAATTTGTATGTTAAATATTAGACAATCCTAATTCTTAAAGTTATAAAAATTAAACATTTTAGTTTTTTAGAAATATGTATAGTGCCTTAAATAAACTAAAAGTAGAGTCATAAAGTTTAGTTTGTGTAGGAACAATAGCGTAATTGTGCAATAGCATTAAAATTCTACGTCTAAAATAAACGGTATTTTTTAAATTAAATTTTCGATATGAAGAATTTTTCATTTATGTGCTTCTCTTAAACGATCTTTGACAGACATACAAGCAGATACTATAATACTTTTTACTTTATTCATTTATAATATTTTGCGCATACTGATGTAAAGTTTCATTTATTTTTATTAAAAAATATTTTAATTTGTTAGCCTATTCTGTCTTTCTTATTCCCTTCGCATTTCCTCCCCAGGAAGTAAATTAGCTAGGGTGAACGAGTGAATTTAAACTGATGCTGTGAAAGTTTAGACAGAGCGTGGTTTCGCTATTGTGAGCACGTTGCTATATCTTTCAGTTGTTAACCTTGAATATCGGCTTTGCGTCCTTGCCACTGAATATATATCTCGCCGATGAAGGTTCTGAGTCAACCTGTTAGATTAAATTGAATTGCGTAATCTTGTAATATATGCTCTTTTCTTTAAATTTAGTGTTACGTATCTTTTAATTTTCCCCACAAGTGGTCGGTGTTTGTAAGCGTGTAAACCTCTGCCATCGGCAAACTATATTGTGCTCAATAAAAGGGCCTTTTACGCCCTAGCTGTGTTCATCTTCAAGCCTTTGCGAGAAGGCACAAGGACTAACACTTATGTAGATCTAGTTACATTTTATGACAGTGAAAAAAACTAGGTCCCACACAAAAACACATACAAGATTGTTCAACAAGCATTACACCTACTGCTTTTTCTATTTTAAGGCTTCAGCTTCTAATATTGTATAAGGGTCCAGAACGGGTAAATATTCAACAACTTTGACAATTTAATAATATTTGCTTCGGTCTTAGTTGAGCCAAAATTAGTTTTTAATATTGCTATTAATATTACCATTAAAGAATTCCACACTTTATATTCCTGCACTTTATAATCATGCACTTTAATGATTTCTCCATACTTTAAGTATATGCCAGTTTATTCGAAAGGTACTTTTGCAGTTATTAGATTAGGAGGCTTACTTACAAGAAAAAATAAGTTCGGTACCACACCCATAGCTAGCAGCAAAAAGGTTTTTACATATTTCACTAAATCTTTCTCTGTTTGACAGAAAAAGAAATGCAAAACTCCAAGAAATGCTTTTGCTCGATCACAGGTAAAATACCGCCCTTCGGAATCTTGATACATGTCGTTTATTTGGATGTCAATAAATTGACATTTTTATTTCAGCTACTCCTATTAATTTTTCATTGAGCTGCATAAAATTCCTAACATGCATAAATATTCCAGGATTATTTTGTTTTATTAAGATTATTTATTACATTTCTCTGTTAATTGCTTATCATGTTTCCTATGAAATTAAATTGTTTTCTATGTTCTAGAACTATACTGCAATACGTATTTTTACCGCGTGTGTTACACAAACTTTATGTGATATTTTAAAACTACAAGCATGCCATAGCAATTTAGCAATTACAGTTTTGCCATTCTTCATAGTGGGACTTTGCACAGATTTATTGTTTCATTGTCCTTTTCATAATTTCTAAACTGCGTAATTGTACAATTCAACTTAGTAAAAGATATTTGAGGTCAAACCCATGCACAGTTTTATTATGACAGTTACAAAAAGTCATTTAAACGTTAATCGTTTCAAAATTGCAGAAACACTCTCTTCAATAATTGAAACATTACTTCCTTTATAAAGTTATTTGAAGACCTTAGCTTCATATTAGTTTAAAATAGCTGTGCGGTTTCATTGGATTTTCCCTGAAAAATCTTACAAGTCAACCCAGTCCTCTCCCGGTATTGAGGCCAAGATCCCTAATCGCCAACTGGATTCGCCAACCTCAACATAACAAGGATGCCATTAAATAACTACAAGACGCTTTTAAATTAAGTGATGAAAGTTTTAATTCTTTAATTCCATAAGCTAATTTCCTGATTCATTTGGTTCACCGAAGCACTGTTCGAATGATATGTCATGATTTAATGAAGTTTTTCATACTCGTCCGAGTTATAGTCAGAAAAAGAATAAAGAACATAAATGGCTCAGTAACTAATAATTATAACCTCATATCAACCACACATAATGTGGTATATAGGCCCACCAGCGGCCGAGCGGTAATGTCGCTGAACACTGGTAGTTCGGTCCGAGGTTCGAATCCCGCGAACGGGATGGCTGCATGGGCGTTTTCGTGGTTTTCCCCATGTGTAACGTGTATACGAGCCAGTTTCCCTTAGAAAGTCCTCCACGAAGGCATCCCTTCCCTTAGGCTGATAGCCCGAGTGTGCTTTGCCATACTTAAATAAACCAAACCATAATGTGGTATAACTTTCAATGATGTACAACACACTTCAAGAATACCTATCATGCGAATAAATACATGGAAAGCTTAATGTCATTAACAAATCGCAGTTCTTACTAATTAGTCAATCGGATACTGAGAATATACTAACCTCTTTAACTGTGTCCGCTTACCGTTTATCACTTACTCAAAAAGGCTCTTTTCATGGTGAGCTAGGAATTCAGAAAAAGACTCCAATTGCAAAGCGAACTTCCTGAAGAAGAAACTTATCTCTCTCAGCTAGGTTAAGTTATTCGAATATGGCAAATCACATGAGGTTATTATCTGCCTGAGGAAAGGTACCAAAGGCCTTTATCGTGGATCTTCTGAAGGAAACCGGGTCGTTTCAGGTTACATGTGGGGAAACCACATAAACTGACGTAGCAGTCAGGCCGTTCGCCTAGATTCGATTCTGAGTCGATCTACCAGAATTCAGCGATCTTAAACGCTCGACCATTGACTAGGGCCCGATCTCAATAGACTTCAGCGCAAATTGCAATAAATAAACCACAATATTTTTTTAATTTTTTGCATGCAGTTTATATTTGCATAAAGTTTCTGAACTGTATAAACTATTGTAAAGAAATCAAGAAAGTAGGAAAATGTGAAAGCACATAATTGAATTGATCTTTTGAGATCAGTTGTGTAATAATTATGCTAATATCTAAAAATGTTCGTGAAATTTCTTATGGGTTCAGATATGCTCCCAGTTATTAAAGGGATCGCAGTTGGATAAGCGTCCTCATTATTACACAAATTTTGTTCAAATGGTCACTGCATACTTGCTGGAACTTTAAATGAAGCACCAAATATTCTAGGAAAGAATTATTTGTATGTTTGTTTGTAAAACGTTTATTTGAAATCTTTCTTATCAGTCACATTTTGGTATTGGAGGATAATTCTTTTGAACAGTTTGATATGATTTTAAGTATTTTTCATTTCATATCATTTGTTCTGTTCTTTCTTAAAACTGCTAAAGAAACTCCAGTAAATATTATTCACTTTGAAGTATATTTAAAGAATCAAATTATATGAAAATACCCTCTAGTTTATTTCTTTAATGTGCTTCTTTTAAAGTGTGCCATACAAGTTTTCCATGAAGAATCTGTATAATATATTTCTAACTTCTACAAATAAATAATTCCTATTTATCATCAAATGCACATAAATGTAACCGATGCATTTCTGTTTCAGTTATACAATGGAGTAAACACTGACCCGCGAAACTAATAAAACTCATAAAAATGGCACAGAATATATACTAGAATGGTATGAAATAAGTCAAAAAATAATATATCAGATCTCATAAAAGATATATAGCTTACGTTTAATCATTGGATTCCTTTCCCAATTCCCTTAGCGATATTAGTTTCCCCAGTGTTTTTTATGCGTTTTTCTCAATAAAGTGAAAAATTTTATTATCGAGCATGATACAACATAGGTCATGAATCCAGTGCTTGACATTCAACTTGTATCTCGGCTTCCTTGATGTAATGCACCCTGGACGATAAAAACTCCAGACAACTTTTCCTACAGCACATCTATAACTAAGCGCCTCAAGCAAAGCAATGGAAAATATAAAAGTACATTCTTTAGTTTTAGCATTCAAAGTTTTCTTAATACTCTGAGGAGGAGTAGAATTCTCAGGATGAATAGCTTGTTTAAAAAACGGGTAAAAATGTCTTTTTCTTTACAAAATTTATAGAAAGAATTTTAACATATTTTCAGAATACTGAATGTCCGTGTTAAACTTAAAACTATCCTTAGCGAAGTTTTTATAAAATTTTTGACCGCTGTGTTACGCTACTGTTCTCTTAACCACGCGTTTTGACAAGAATTTACACAGCATGAAACCTAAAGTATTTATCTTCCACTCAGCCTTCTCTCTTAATAGCCACTTCTTAGGATTTTGTCATTCAGCAAATTTTAATTGATCTTTTAAATTTTATCAGCCTGTAACTGCGTAACCTAGTGAGCTGTTTAGCAGCAACATATACACGTCTTTTTAACTTATATCTTTATTTTGTTCTTAGTAACATATTGTTACGGATTTTGCATTCAGTTGGCTATTTTTAGTAGAATTGTAATTAAAATTGTTTTATTTCCTCGTGCAATGCAGCGCGTGACGAATTTTAAGAGAAAGCTACGCCGGAAAAGTAAAAATACAAGAGCACGTGCATTTAGCATTTAATAACGTTTATCTCCGTAATTGATATTTAATTTCAATAAATGTATTTGACTGCAATGTTAACTGTAACCGTAATTCTACGCTTTTTGCTTTCCAGAAATTGCTAGAACTCTCTCGTGCGGTCGATTTAAAACGCTATAAAAGCCAGAGAGAGAACATCTCAGCTCAGCTGTTGTTTAGATAACTGTTGTTTGTAGCGAATGAGTGGTGAGATCGGATTAGCTTTCTTTGCGATTTAATTAATCATTGATATATAGTAAGCTCCAACGTGATCCTGAAAACGTAAATAACTGCAAAAATAAACATTATAAGAAGAATTCTCGAGGTAAAAATACCAGAAAAAAGCATTGTATAATTAAAGGAATTCGCAAAATAAATATATTTTGAACCTACAAAACGTTAAATATATTTCGAACAAAAGAAAAAAAAATAGAATTTCTGAAAAATTCCTTTAAATCATGGCAAATTAAATGTAAAATATTAATATAAATGTATTGTATATAAACTAAAAGTTGAATAAATATTTCGAGGATTATTTGAGAAATTTTTGAGGAAACTGATTTATTTAAAAGAAATTTAGTAAAAGTAAAATTTTTTAAATAAGTAATGCAAAATTTTTCCAAATTGAGAAGAAGCGAAAAAACTGCATAGATATGGAAGGCTATAGTCTAAAATGGGAAAACGAAAGAAATAGACATAAAAAAAAAATCCAGTACGCCTAAAATTGGAAACAATTTTAAGTAAAATCGAATCAATTAATTAAAATGCATTAATTTAAAAGAACAATTTAAAATAAATTAAAATCTGAATGAACTGTGACATCCACATTGCGATTCTGTGTAACTGCTGAGAATCCTGTTTAGAAACAGAGTCGAGTTGAGTGGTAGTGTATAAAATGGAAATAATAAATACCAAGAACTGAATTCATGTGTAAAGAAGTCACCCGTAAAATTGAAAAAAGGAAACTATTGGAGATTCTAAACTTGTGTAAAATTGAGTAGGAATAAATTTCATTTTATTAAATTTATTAAAATTAAGCCTTAAAAATTAATAGGCGGAGAGAAATCTTTTTTTAAAGTATAAACGTGCAAAATGCTGTTTTTAGAACACAATTTCTAAAAAATCAAAGCGTATTTTACTAAAGATATATATTTAAAAAATTGCATTTGATTTTGTATTCTCTTTCATTTTACATAAAATTTGTGCATTATGAATTTTGTTCATTAACTACGCATATTTATTCTGTTCCTACAATAAATATAACATGTAAATAACTTGATCTTAACTCATCTAGGAACAATGCATACAGAGTTAAATAGCTTATTTTGCAGGTCTTCCTCTTTATATGAATTGACGTCTCTCTCTGTAGTATTTCGTAATTTAATATAAAAGAATTTTCTTGGATGCATTTAAAGCGTAAATTAGTTCCGAATAAAATAGATTAAAGTGGCCGTCCGAAAATTCTACATTCTGCACTCCCAATTTTATAAGCTTAAATTCGCTTATTTTGGCATTATAAAACAATGTTCTGAGCAGTAATTCGACTAATTTTATAACGTACGAATTAACTGAAATAAGTGTCTATCTCTATATGCATCGAATCTTTATGCTCATGATGCATCCAACCTGAAAGTAAACTAGAACATACCTATTATAATGGGAAGGAAGACTTCCATTTTATTAACAATTTTTCGTATATAAAAGCATTGTAATGGACACGAAACAATAAATGTAATACCCCATATCAAATTATACTCATTTATATTTATTTATACGTGCGTTATTTATGTGATAAAATTGAAGTACCCGATTACTCGGCACAGTTTTAATAATCTGTTATAATTAAACGCAAAGTCAAAAATTAGAATAAGCTAGGTTGATATTATATTTTTCATCATATGTTTTTTTTAATCCATGATTTAAAAGTTGAAAGACATTAGACGTTAGATCAAGTCATTCTTCTAACACTTTGTTAAATTTCTTAATTGAATTGATGGATTATTTAATAAATACTTGTTTCAGAAATGAAGGCATGATAGAAATTTTAAAATGAGATTTAAGTTATTTTATTGGATATCCTTTCTGTAAATTTAAACACGGTAATAAATTTTCTAAATAATAATCTTTTAAAAATACTTAGAATACAGTGCAGAGTACATCCCATCAGTTGTATCTCTTATTTAAGTAAAATTTTAACAAGTATGTGAAAGAGAACTATAATGTTATTTTGCATTAAAGAGGGAATGTTTTGAAGAAGGCAAACAGAAATATAACTATGCACAATTTATATTTTCATTTCAAGAGTATACATTTTCAATTGTCACTATCATTGATCGGGTGAAACATGAAGAAAGTGGTAATTCTGAGAGTTTTAGTTTAATTTTCGGCGGTTCGAAAATTTTAATCTTCTAACAATGCGAATTACATCTAATTAAGTAAGAGGACTTAATTTGTCTTGCATTTTATTTTTGTTCCTTTTGAACTTTGCTCGCACAAAACAAATTTTACTTAGCTGATCCACTGGTTAATTTTTTTCCAATAAATAAAAATTGTCTGTAATTTTTATCTAGACTTTTCACCTCTTGCCTCGAATTCATTAATTTTAAGAAATATCAACTATCGAATGAGAGATACTTTTATTAAATTTACGTTATTAATTCATTAATGGAACTTCGTCAGTTGATCAACATTGTATAACTTTCCATCGCTGAAATTTCGAAATGCCGGCATCGAATTCACTGACCTAAAAGAGTATCGACCGTTGAACAAGCCCCTTCATTAAGTAGGCGTTACTAATAACACTGCCTTCAAGTCTTTTGCCCATCACCTGACACGGTTCCAGACAAACCCAGAAGATTTCCCCGTTCAGATAAGGCAAGGTTGAAACTCAAGATTCCATGCAAAGCATTTTCAAAAGTCACCGCTTCACAAAAGAGTTGGGACTTTTCGACCCAACCACATAATAGAAGGGAGGTCCTTCTTTCGAATATTTTATACAAAAGAATTATACTCAAAAGGCGGGAATTCGTCAAAAGAAGAGAGGCGTTTATTCTTATACTATTGTTTAATACTATTTATATTTCCAACATTATGTTTTTCTGGAATCAAAATTTAATTTGAAACTTTGGGATCAAAAATACAAGTGTAACTCTTGTTTTTTATTCGATTAAAACATAAGGCTTATTCTTTAAATAATATTATTTAATAGGTAAAAATATATCTTTATTCAAAAACTACTTATTATTTTACGATACGGTTTTCAACTATTTTATTTCCTACTTTATATAATGTTCCATATCTAATTCGACCGTAACCTATACTTTAATTTTCTCCAAGTTGCTTTTGGTAAGTAAAAGTTGTTTAGCTACTTTTCACGAGATTAAACTTTATAATTTCGCATTACTTGCTAGTACTGGCCTTACTTTGCTTTATGTTAGATATTTAAAACGAATTCCTTGCATGATATTTCATTTAATTTGAGCATCACCTGAGAGGAGATTTGAAAAACTGGGAAAGATGATTGGAAAGCTTCTGGCCATTCTGGTACGTTATTTTGTTTCGAATGTCAAAGATCATTTCACGTACGCAGAAAGCATTACCATTTTCATTTAGAATTCAACGAGTTTATCGATCACTTTGAGCTTAACTCTTCTCTTTTCCCGCTTTTTTACTATTTAAAGATGTGTGTTATCAAATTAGTGAATTATAAATAACAGCTAAAGATATATTCGATGTTGTGATAGCCACATTCTGATACATCACACTCGGAAAATAAAAGAGATATGCAAACATTAGCCTGCCAGATGGCTTTGTAACAAACAAGTTAAATAGTGATATTATAAGTGTATAATTGATAGAATGCATAGGATTCATAGTTATATGAATGATAATTTTACAGTAGGATAAAACTGCCATCTGTAAGATTGTTTTCTTTTCTTCAATTCTCAAAAATCCAGGAAATTTTCAGCAAGCTGAGATGTCATACTAAGTAACTATAAATAGCTACCTAGTACTACTTTCAGTGATGTTTCTGTAACTCTATGTTATCTTCCGTGGCACAGTCATTTCATAATTATGTAGCGGATATTAGAAAATTAAAAATATCCTGAATAATAAGAGCTTGGGAGAGACATATAATGAATCAATAACAATTTTGTAAAGCCACATTAAATTTCAGCAGAAAATTCTTCAAGTACTCAAAATATAAGTCGTACGTATATCCCAAATTTAAATATGCGACTTCATTTTATTGCTGCTGATTTAGTAAAAAAAAATACCAGTATTGCTACAAAGCTAGCAGAATCCAAGGAAACCAATAAGTGGACGTAATTTAAGCAAAATATCTTCCTGGAACAGAACTACATTGCCGTCCTGTGTTTCCGCTAAATGAAGGAGGAACTCCAAAAACAGAATGACATCAAGAAATCTTCGAAAATCCTCTGTAGTTGCAACGATGTCCTTTATAATGAAGAAAACATATTATACCGCATTATTTATGGAATTAGACATTAGAAGAAATCAATAATTCATCTACTTGTAGATTGGAGGATATTCCTGGTTAAGAATTTAAATCCTTGACTGAAGTCAAAAAAATTTTATACATATAAAAGAGGCTTAAGGAAATCTGATTCACTCTTGGGAATCGCTTTGGCAGAGGCAGAATGGAAAATATAATACACAGACAAAATTGTAGTGCAACACGTGATTTATTTTCTTCTTTTTTCGGGATATAAGATTCTTTCCTGTTCCTTAATACGAAAGTTTAAAACAAGTTTGGTTTGAGCAATGTGTAGCAAGCCGGAATGGCGAGGAATACTAGCCATTCCATACAAATTCTTGTCGGAAATAAGGTTTTTAAAGATCCAATTGAGTAAATTATTTAGGAGGTAAAATAATTCGGACATTAAATGCATATAAAATACGCCCAATATTTTAACTGATGGAAGGAAAGAAAGGAATAACAACTAAGTTCTAATCATTGCCCTTAAATAACAACAGAGTTTTACCTCTTATTACGAACTGTTATTCTTAGATGATTGGTCAATAATATGAAACGATAAAAGCATCTGCCGACTTTAATGGCTATTAGGATGATGAATGAATATTACATATAATGGAATATAATGAAATGAACGAGACGAACAGATACGGAATGCTCGGAAAGTAAAAGGGCAAAAGAAGCTAACTTTTGTTTTTTAAGCGAAATAATAGGATTTGTGACATGAGAGAAAACGAAGTGACGAAGGATTCAGTACTGCGATATTAAAATTAGAATTGTTTTATATAACTAAAATGTCTCGTAATAAAAAGGAATAAAGCGTTTCGAGTACAAACGGGAAATGAATGGCAGGATGGATCTATGTATGTAATTCATTATCAACAGAATCTGAGATATAGCATCATTATTTCCATCACAGACAGCAAATATATTTTCAACATAGAGAATCCAAAATGAATATTTTAGTCTTTTAAGCATTTTTTAAATTTAAAATAATGTACGCAAATAATCGTAAGAATAGAATCGAGAGGATATCCGATGGTAAATCCGTCGGATAGTAACATTTCTGAAAGATGACATGCTTTTCTTAAGGTAAAGTCAGGTAAGAGGGTTTAATTCTTTAGTTTTGAAGTATAAAAAATGAAATTCTCCAAGTCTCATTTCCTAAAATTTCTAATTTTTCTAAATTCTCTGAAATTTCTAAATTTTACAGCAGGACATTAGTGAGCTCGAACTTACCATGAAACAAAAACATGAAGAAATTACGAGAAGAAATTATTTATGTTTAGGGAAAGAAAATTTGGAAAGCTGATATTTGCAGTTGGGTTAAGAGGCAGGATATTAATTAGAAACAATATAGTGGAATAGAATTTCCGTTTCCCAGACACTTAATAAAGCTTCTAATCTGGGTGGCAAAAGGGATTTTTGACACTGATTTTGAGAGAGTATGACAGGACTTTACTGCGGGACTTTATTTTTGAGAGTTCAGAAGATTAGTGAAATTTTCGGTGAATGTTAAAACACATTCACCGAATCTGTATAGAAACATGAGACATTCATAGCATCAATCTAGCCCACTTCAAGATATCATGACATCAAATCTGGAGGAGTTTCTCATAAAGCAACTTTATTTTATTTTAAATTAAGGTTAGAGAGTCATGACCTAGCGTTTGAAATTCATATGCGTGAAGAGATGACGAATCAATGTTTTCTGCTTCCTTTTATTTCCTCAAATTTAAATATTTTCCTATTGGAGCTAAAATTCTTGGAATTGATAAAAATAAAAGAAAATTTTAAACTATACTTGAGCACTTTATTCTTTTTCTGATGTAAACTAGCGTTGTGGATGGTAATCTCAGATTACTTAGGATGTGTTTCGAGCTGTGGAAACATGAGACTGAAAGAGAAATTTGTGGAGTTTTGAAGGTAGCATGTTTTTGTGGCTCTTGAAAACTGTTTTAGTATCACATGGGGACTTTTATTCCCTACCGCAGTGAATTTAGAAGCAAAATTCGCTGTAAATTGGTACCAGCGAACTTTCCTCTCTCAAGAACCAGTTTTAAGGTTTTTTTTTTTTTTTTTTTTTAGGCTTCAGGCTGTACAATATGTTACGTTTGGCAAATATTTAAGAATATGTTTTGGAATAATAAATACCGGTTATTTCAAGATTCTTGCGGTATCAGTTTCAAATAGCCTTTGTTTGCAAATTTTTTTAAGATTGTTAGCAGTGTGAAAATATACACAAATTCAGAATTTCGGCAAATAATTATAAATATTGTTCATTCAACTGCAGACTATCATTTGGCTATCATTGTTACGCTCTCAAGCAGTGTAACAAGAAAATTTAAACAATGGTATTCCAACGAACTAAAATGAGTATAGCTGAGCATTCGTTTTGGAAGGGATAAGTAAAACACTTTTTCTTGTTTACCATCTTAAGGATAATTTTTATTGCTTATTCAGCTTGTTTTGTTGCTGTAAAGGAGATATTAGAACTGGGTTAATTAGTAAGGGAAGGTTAAGAAATAAAACTGCTTCATTTGTATTTTTATTGCACACAAATATATTTGTATACAAAAAATATTAGTCAAATGGAATTTAAAGATATATTTAACTAATTTTAGATTTTAAGATAAAATGAGTATATTTTATATAAACTCAGAAACATACTATTTAATGTTCTTTCCTTTTCTGTGTAGTTAAAGAAAATAAATATATTTTTGCACATTTGACATTATATATTTTAATTTAGACAGCTGTCTTATGTGTTGAAAATGTTTCTGGAATTTTTTTAAGTGTTATTTTGTCTTATTACATAAAAAAGAAGCATACTTTTGTTTCGTATAATTTACTTTTTGCATTTTTATGATGTTCATATTATTTAGACATGCACTGAAAGAAAAGAATTTTTCATACAATAATCACTAACTGGAGTTGTACATATGTTGTCTTTGTGAACGATGAATTATTCTTAATATGTGTATTATATCATATTCAAAATATAAGGTATTAAATATCAAAGAATATTTTCACAAAAAAGAAAACTGGAAAATACATTTGACAAAGCGTTTTGCAAAAATGGAAACTCTGGTGAGTAAATGTCATGGGAGAGATACAGATTGAATGTGTTACTTTCTATGCTTACGTTTTTCCCTCAAATGTTAGTGCTTGCATGACTTCATGTCCGTCAAAGAAGGCTACTATTTTAATTCTAAAAAGAGTTTTCTAAGATTGTGTAATTTATTGTAAACGAAGTAAAGCACATTGGTTTAAATTATAACATACTATCATAGGAATTTCAGTGAAACTTTATGGATAAAATTGTATTTTTATCTTTACCAAACCAATTTTCTTCTAAAATTCTGTTCTTGTTTACTTGATCATTTTAAACACTCTTAGACAAATTATACTTTAAAAGGACACAAAATATTCAAAGGGGTTTTGTAAGTATTACGTGTTGCCATAATATGTATTTTGCTCCTAGATTTAAAAATTTGTGACTAACTTCAATATTCAGAGGTAGAGTAATGATTTCATTATTCACCAACAGAGTATAATTGATTATTATTTTTAGTTTTTCCCAATCTGTAAGCATGAAATTTTTTTTAAATATTTTACTATAACAAACAACATATATGACCTAAATGTATGCGTTTTTAATTAGTAACAGATTAAAGCTCTAAAAAAACAAAATATCCATAATGATACAAGGAAGCACTAAGATCATTCCAATATGCTTTAATTACATTACTTTATTACATAGATCCTGAATTTTTTTTATGCTTTTGTTAAAAATTTAAGAATTTTTCATTACGTATCTACTAAGCTTTCGAAATATTTTCTAACGATATAGGGAATTTTGAGATTAAATAAAAAGTAGTTGCGCGCTAAATTTGGTATAGATAAGTATGGAAATATCACTGGCTTCAGTTTCTTTGTAGTTAGTTTCAATACTGCCAAATCGTTGTTGTTATGATGAAAACAGTAGACGTTACAGTGCTTCACTTGCAGTTTTGAATGTTAGATCGAAAGCAGAGAGGTGGAGCTTGAAATAGATTTCTCCGCACTTCCGATAGGCAGAGAGTGAAAACTAAGTCATTTACTAGATTGTTGTGCAAAACGATTTTTCACGCTTCTGGAAATTCAAATAGAAAATCTGGAAATTAGTGCGAGCAATAATTTTTGCTTCCGAAAAAGGAAACCTGTGGTTTTATCCAACAAAGGGAAGCAAGTGAAGACATTTTTACTTCCTTTTTCTTCACATACCTAATGTGTTCTTTCACGCTGACTTTTAAGTATCAGCATTCTTGTGCTAGATACGCAAGACCACACTCAAGACGAATTGTATAAATGCCTCTTATTTCGTCATTTACAAATGAGAACTCAGTTTCATTTAAACTACATGAAATTATTTTCCACAAGTATTAATTTTAGGGTATTTCAAATCTATTTTAATGCTTAATATTTATGCGTATTGAACTTTCACCTCCACAAAAAGTTATATTTCATGTTTCATATTTTCGGAATTTTTACATTTCTGATATTTTGCTTCTTATTTCCAGATGTACCAATGCACGTATATTGGTTAAACTAAGACAGCCTTAAAATTTCGCGCCAAGAAATATGAGGCATACGTTAAGAAAAAAAGAAACACATAAATCCTGTGTTCTCCAACAGTGTTGGTCAAAAAATCATATTTTCAATTTTTCTGCAACCAAACTTTTCAGATAACGTTGGTGAACTAGATTTTCTAGAGGCATTTCACTTTCATAAAAATCTTTCAGTTGCAGTTGACTATCCCAATTCCAATCGGTCTTTACCCTCAGCTTTTAAGAAAATTATTTCAGATTAATTTTCATTTTTCATTAATAGATGGCGCCAGTAACTTGACTTCTTTCTTTTCATTATTATCGCCTTATCATATCTTACCATTTGCTCCTCTTTCATCACCTGCATTTCTGCAGCTGAAGAAGGTTCTATACTCATACCTTCGAAAGAAGAAGAACTGCAAATTTATTTACATTACGCTGATTATTGCTGCTTAAACGCCTTCAATAATTTCTGAACTATTTCGAATTTACTGAACCATAGAGTTAAAAATTCCTTTTCAATGATAAAAATTTAAAAGAAAATATTTGAAAGCTTTGCATTTGAAAACGCTTGATTTTAGTAAACTAAAATGATACTCTTTAGTTTTGAAATGATTTTGTTAATATTTTCTTCTGAGCTGTAAAACATTGGAAAAGTATGCAAAATTTGAAGTAATAACTTGTTTTAGAAGGACTCTATATTTAATCTGTTATTAAATATGAAATATCTGTGCTTTATAGATTTTCATAAACTTCAAACAGCATTACTTATTATGCGAAATAAAAACGCAAATATTAAGTTCTGAATCTAAAGTATTAATTGATTTTAAATTGTTTAAATTTGTATTTTTAAAGTTTCATTTAAGAAAATTTGTTTAGATATATTTTTAAAAACATTTTTATATTGCATACTTTTTATTGTGTGAAACTGGAACTAACTGGAGTCGAAGAAAAGATCTGTGAGTAATTCTTTAGAATGTCAAAATCTTATGTGAAAGGAATAGGATCAAAAAAAGAAATCCTTATTTAAAATACATTCAAAGGTTAAAATGAAGTTTAGAATTCTCCAATTCAGTAATTTTTTATTAGATATTTATCTTTTTATGGCTGTAAACCTACATTATTTTCTCAATACATTTTGAAGTAAAAAGAGCGCGCTTTTTAAGAGCATAAAATATTTTAACAGCATAATTCAGTTTTATTTGCAGCTTTCTGTCGAAAGATGAAATAATACCATAATATCACAGTATTTTATGAGATGAATTTCTATCCGAAAACTTCTTAATTGAATATATAACGTCAGGAAATTTCTCATTACATCGTTTACGTCGTATTTTACGACTGATAACGAACTTTTTACCGTCCCTGACAAAGAAAACTCTTTGTGCATTAAAAAGTATTCTTATGCTGCAAACAGATTTGTTAGCTTCAGCATAATACGCTAATTTCCTTTACAACTTGCTATTAAATCGAAGACTGCCAAGAAAATGGAAAGTCAGAACGAAGAAATTAACTCAACATTGTACAAACATCAGAAGCGGAGATCTTTCTACAAAATGGCAATAAGCCAGTGAATGATTTACGAGAATATTATGAAGTCTAGAAGAACGCTTGATAGGTTTACAACTCAATGAATAATTCTTTTGCTAAGGGTCTGATGCATTTTCCCAAAGGAGGTTTAAAAGCAATTTGTTTTCAACGTATTCAGGAATTTTGAAATTCTCTTCATCCAGCTTCTTTATACTACAGGACTTAAGATTGCTTTTCACGGATTTTACTAATTCCAGGATTTACTGATTTTACTGATTATTGATGTTCACAATTATTTAATATATCATTATTGTAATTGTTATCACTAGTTACAAAGCCCTAGAATTTTCCTTAACAGAAAGATAAAATTTCATCCAGGTCATACTGAATGATGATTTAATTGTTCTGAAGCGAATTTTTGTATTGCTAAGCGAAAGATGAATTTATTGACAAATCAAGTTTAAGCTCGGGGTCTTTAATAATTTCATTAAGAGAACGTTCGGAATAATACTATATATATATTATGTTTTCACGACTTTTGCGCAAACAAAAATTACACATGCATTAGCTATCCGATTTAATCGATTTTATTCGATTATAAACATTTTCCATTTTTGCATAGAACTCCCACGAATTTAATTTAAATACTAAAACCTTATTAGTACCTGATTGTTTTCCTATAAAACACAATTTTTAATGAGTCGTTATGTGCCACTATTAACAAAATTGGAAAGAGAAATTCTATATACACATTAGTTTTACAATTTAATTTGAAAATGGAAGTTATATTTTTTGATATCAAAGTTAACGTGTTAATTACCGTGAATGTTACAAATTTGTTAAGAACTTGTATCAGTTATTCATTATTTAAGAATACTATCTTCAAATGCGACTAAGATTTATCCAATATGTAATATCTCGTTGAAAGTTTTACATAAAGGAGATTGTTGTAAATTATTAATCATACTTTTGTAGCGATCAGCTGTTCTCTGTTTTCCGCATTAGCCTGATTATAACTCCTTAAAATACCCTTTTGGAAACCCAAACTTTAAGACCCTTAATTGTCTTATAAACGCTCCCTAATATTTTTTAAAATTGTAATACTGCAATTTTCCACTTATTACTTAGCTCAGGTTTATTACTCTGCCCTTCCTTAGACAACATTTCATTTCCTTGTAAAACATCTTCAAACATGCGGTGTAATTGTTTATGTGAAACTGTTTTGATATTCAGGCCAAATATTAAAATTTGCAGTTGGAGAAGTTTGATAAAAAAAGGAACTAGAAACTTTAAGGAAATTTTACCTGTAAATTTCAATGGATAGAAATATTTTTAGATGACAGGTTCACTTCTTATAACTGATATTTCATCCATTTTCTCCTTTGGACTGTCAAAAAAAAAACTAGAATGCGAGATTTATTTTTAATGCTTAGCGCTGCAAATCTCTCACAGAGGCAAAAAATAAAGAAAGCCAATATTTTATTTCGTATAGATGAAGGGTAAGGTGACAGGTCATGAAAGGAAAAATTTAGATTAAAATGGTCATTTTTGACGAATCCCGTAGCATTTATATGAACTGGTGTCACAATATAGCATTTGTACATCTATGTTTGAACAACATGCGTAGTTCCTTTTCCTTTGAATATGATCATTAAGTGAAACACTTTAAAACATATTAACACTTTGATCCAAAACCTGTATAGCGATTCTAGATAGGTAATAAAATGTTAGTTGAAGCACGCAAATAGAATATCTAGTTTCATTTTCTTGAAACTTGATTTTTATGCAGTGTTTTAATTCAATAGAACTTATAACGTACTGACCAGATGTAATATATGTTGTCAAATACAATAAAACCTTATAATAGTTTTGATTGCCTGTAATAGCATATATCATGGCCTTTGATTATTATTAAATGCATCATAGGTTAATGTTAAAAAAGTTTTTGATTTTCTTTATTTTAACAAAGAAAAAGACTTTTCTAATTTTTTAATATAAAACATTCCTTTCGCAGTAATATATCCCACCATTTGAATTTAAATTACTACTCTTTCTTATTCTTTTACCTCTGCTCCACTCTCGCTTATTCATTTACAATGTGAAAGTAAGCCTCAGATTTTCCCTCCGAGTTCCAATTCGACTGTGTGGCAACGGACGCCGGCTAAAGAGGCTATAAATAATCCGGATTGGGGATTGCTCGCTGTCTTACGCTTACGCACTCCAACTTCCGTATCTCTTGGACGAAGATAGCGTGAATGAAGCGTAGTGACAGAAATTTGTCCTTTTGCTGTTCCGGATTTAGCGTGACATTTTTGAATAGCAAATTTTCGTACTTCTTCGTGTAAATATTTCTTTGCCTTAACCGTGAACACATTTAATATTTGTCCACCAAGAATACTGAATTCCTAGTCAAATACGTTGCTGGTATGAAGAAAACCCCGTAAATCCAGAAGGATACTGGCTGCAAATTCCTTGCTGCATTTTTTTTTTTCTTAGGGACACGAGGCAGAGGAAAAGCACAAGTTTAACCAAGCAACGTATTTCAGTCAAAAACATTGCTGGATAGTTTTTTTTTCCTGTCAAGTAGAAAATTCTTCAATCATTTCGTCAAAAAATAATCAATGACATATGTTTCAAAATTTTACTTCGTGCTCTGTCCTGTTCTTCAAAGACGAATTCGTGAGCGTCGTCATGTATTTAGGGTTCTGGAATTCTTTGTGCCTGAATATGTATCTAAGTTTCTACTAAAATATTAAGGTTCTGAATTTCAGATGTCAAGATGTTTTATTATTTTGAGCTATTACAATGCTAAGGATTATCTGTTTAGGGTTATTAGGCACCTCAAAATCAACCAAATTTCGTTTCATTTTTGGCTTCTTGCAGCATCAATTTAAAAAAATAATTAAATTATTTATATTCTACCTCTATATACTAGTTTTCTTACACTGCATTTGTATGATCCGTTCAGTTTAGACAGCATATAATCATGTTTTTAATCATGAAGCGTTTTTTTCTTTATTTATATAAACCTTCGGCTAGAAATGCAAAGACATGTTGTTCATTTGAAAAGAAAAGTTCAGACCGAAAGAAGTTGGTATTACCTAAAGCTCACATTTGCCCAAAAGAAAAGGTGATTTTTAATATAAATTGCATTGTTCAGTCAAAAATTATACAGGTTAAACAGAAATAATTTATCGCAATACCTGTCAGTCAGGGTCCTGAGTGTACTTCTAGTAAGCTATAATTAAACATTTCGCTAAAGGAATAGTATATTTTGCTATAAACGACTATTTTATTTAGATATTATTATTCTTTATTTAAATTTTATCTACAGATTATCTAGCTTTCTGAATCATAACTTATTATTTTATTCCATTTTCAGAGAGAAGTGTTTAAAAGCAAATTCTTATATTCTATACATGCTTTCAATGTTTTAACATTTATAACAATTATAAAATAAAAAGAAGTTTAACACTTGGTTAAGAAACTTCGAATTATGGTCCTTTTTATCTGTAAATATTTCACCTTCACTTTCACACTGAATATTTTTTAAATTTTTCTAATGTATATAGAAAGCTCAAATAAACTATAAATACAACACGAGTTACTGTATACATTTATGCGTTTTGAAAAGTAGGATTATATTGCGTCAAATATGAAGTTGTCGAAAAATATCTGGCTGTCTTTCGATACTTAGGGCTAAATACTTTCTTTATGCTATTTTTAGTCGTTACTTTTAAACACATTGTGAGCAATTATCCTGTATGAAACTGTATGAAAAGCTCACAAATGTGAAAAATATCCACTTGAAGAGTACAAAGAACACAATTGTAGCTCTCCGTAATTAACAGGTAGTACTTAATGTGTTAATTTCACTACTAAAATGTTTGAAGAGTTTATCCTCAAGCCTTCAGCTTTCGAGTTTGACGTTGATTGAGTCTGATTACTTTTCACTTTTATTTATTCAGTCATCTGTGTTACTTACATTCCATCTTGTGTCTTTTGGTTTTATTGCTTGTAAATTTCTCTCTAAAAATTCAGTTTATGTTTTTTCATTTGGTACACAGCTGCATGAATCGCATTTGGCGCATAACAGCGTAAACTGCTAGATCTTGCGGGGAAACTTCATGTATTCCATATGGTTTTTATTGCAGTTAGTATCTGGACCTTCTCTTCATCTGTTGAAGATTTTAGGAACGGAAACACTTTCAATCTTACAGAAAAGTAATTTCGTTGCTCATTTTTTTCAAAAGGAATTTGAAAACTTTTTATTTTCGAAAGAATAGTATATGGCTTCCAAAAATTTTGAAAAGAAAATATTTTGAGATGAAATCCCAGATAGATCCAGAATAATATTTTACATCATTTTCCTAAAACATATTAAAGTTTTATTGTGCACAATTTCATCAACATAGGAATTTCAGCATTTGGAAACATTTGAAAATAATTCCCCCAAAATGTATTCACATGCAGCTTAAATCTTTCTTATTGCAACCCAGATATAACAGATTTAGAGAAGCAGAATATTTAAAGGCTAATACATTCATCAGCTGGGGACGTGGGGGAGGGGGTAATTTCATCTCATGGTTTCCTAAATGCAGTTCGTGAGTGGCATCCAGAGGCGTGGTTTAAAAATATTCAAGTCACGCTCGAATGAGCAGACTAGGCCTTAGAATCTCATAGCAATTCTCACTTTCACTAAAATATTTCAACAGCTAATGCGTATTGTTCAACATAAAGTTCACTAGACTTATTACTTCGAGTATGGCATAAATTAGGTTAAATTAGGTTTTAATAGCATACTGGGTAACATTTGGAAATAAAATAAGAATTAAGTTAACATAAAATCCTAAAAATGCGAAAGTGTTAAAGCAAAGTAAAGTATTTTTCTGAAATAATTTTTACACGTACTGCCAACTTTTTTTAATTAAATTATTTGGCGCTGGGTCTTAATTTATTACACGAATAACTCTTCTGGTTGTAACTTTTCTGTGTTTGTCGTATTTAGTGTACGAATAATATCGCAGATACAGCGCACTTCATCCTGACATAATTATATTCTTTCTGAAAGTATATTATTTCGTTTTGAATATGTGAGGGATAATTCACAATTAATATTCTAAACAATGTGTTTTCTATATAGATAAATCTTTGCCACAGATGCGGATAGGCGAAATAAATTTGTCAAAACTAAAAAATTGAATATAAATATGATAATTAATCCTAAACTTAACTATAAACTTTTTTTTTGCAAAGTTTGAAAAGAAATCAGACAAAGTTATAGAAGTCATATTATTTTTAAAGTAATCTATTTGACTTTCAGTAAGATTTAAAACGAGATATATTTTCTGATCTAAAATAAAATTCCTAGGTATCTTTTTATCTTACATCTTTTATATATTAATACAAGCTGTTTGAAGTTATGTTTATGAGTAATTTCTTTTCAATAGTAATAAAAATGATTCTAACACATGATTAAATAACGAAAACTATATGGTCTAATTTTAAATTTGGTGCAAAAAAAAAGTGAATTTTAGAACAAAAAATGATAATGACTTTACTTCATTTTATATATTTTTTGCTTTACTTTCTTAGGAAGCGTAACTAGCCCCATAACCACTACCTGTATTTTTCATTTTTTCATAAAAGAATATGATTTTTTTTTCACTTCCTGACGTTGAAAATTTTCTTCTGATATTTCAAAACTAGCCTCAGAAACTAGCTTCTTTTCAATTTCGAGCATTTTTATTATCTAAGACTGTTTTACTTTCTTCTGTAAAGAGTTCCTTTCAAAATACTCACGTGTCTTCTGAACACCAGATGAATTTCACTTTCGAAAAAAAAATTAACCGTCCTTTACAATTTCTCAAGTATCGATTGACAGCTCCTCGAGAAATTATAAAGGATGGTGTGTTTAAAGCAGCGAAATATTGAAATTCATTCCATGGTCATTTCTCGGCAAATTAAAGGACTGAAGCTGCAACGTGTTTTTAGTTTTCGAGAATTTTTACGTATATAGTCGACAATTTCTCTCAAAAATGTCTCCATGAAGGCATTTCTGCCTTTACATATATAGACCTTTCATACTTAGACAAAAATGGCAAAGGTTAGGTTAGGTGCACAACTCTTAGTATTTGACTTTGTGGTATAGGAACCTATCAAACGAGGTCTAAAGTTTGGTTGGCCCACCAGCGGAACACTGGTAGTTCGGTCTGATGTTCGAATCCCACGAACGGGCTGGCTTCATGGGTGTTTATGTGGTTTTCCCCATGTGTAAGGTGTGAACGAGCCAGTTTCTCTTTGAAAGTTCTTCACGAAGGTATCCCTTTCCCTAATCAGATATCCCTCGAGGCTTTGCTATTATCACATAAACCTAAAACTAAATACGGTTGGATTTACGTTAGGATACTTGTTAAGTATAAGCATTAAAGTGCTTACTGCTCTAGGAGAGGATGAAATGAATTGATGAAAGATTTTTTAAACGGAATTTCTTACTAAATTTCTTTTAGCAAAGAAATTGAATAAAGAATATACTCACTAAAAGCAATTTCGTGTTACTTAAGAATACTTTCTTTAAAAAAACGTTTATCAATGTGTTCCCTACTAAGGCAGTCTTAATCAATATCCTTATCAGGAAGTCTTAATCAGTATCCTTGTAAAGTCTCACCTTCTTTGGAAGCATAAAATAAACTGGAGCCTCAAGCTGAACCTAAGCGAATTATCGGTATGTCCAATACATAGACAGAGAACGTAAGAAGAAGGTAAACGACCCTTATATTAAAGTCAGTAATTTAACGGAAGGCACTTCTTTTGCATACAAAACCAGCCAGCATTTACGACGTAACTCAAAATTAATAAATTCAAATTAAAGTTAAATTAAGCAAAGGCTACACAGAATGAATAACTCCCAAGTTATATATCAAACCTAAGCCGGCGAGACAAGCCTAATAGCAGGAAATTTCTCAATCCCACAGGCAGACTTCTATTGAAGAGATTCAACTTGTAACGTAACCTTCAGCAGATGAAACAAGCTCTGATTCTACAATCTAAAACATTCCTTTAAATACTCTCTCTTTCTACCTTATATGAATAAACGCGAACTAAAATCTGTATACTGTCAGGAAAACGGGAAAACAGAATGACAGTAAAGCTATTGAACAAAAAACAACTGATCAGCTTAAAGTAAAGAAACCCTTACATTCTCACATGTTTTCTTTGGCATATTAACACCAGTAAAACAAGAATATACACTGTAATGTGATGTGTGCAATGGCCACCTCGGCAAATTCTTGGCAAATCAAGTCTCTCTGAGTTCTTACGCAATAAATTTTCAATCATTTCCAGTGTATATCAACGGAAGTTCTCGATATTTGAATTTGTATATAAGCGAATCTAATAGTATATGAAATTTGAAGAGAGATTTCGCCATCAAATTTGAGGAAAAATTTCGTTCTTGCTTAATACTTATTACAGTAATTTTTAAAATCGGCCAGACTGTGAACCAAAACGTTTCAGCCCTTGTCTGCAATAATATAAAAATATCTTATTTAGTAACAAGACGACAACTTTGAAGATTAAATGACATTCAGCTTTACAAAAACATAATGAGAATAAAGATGTAGCTAACCATAGTGAATCGCAGTAGTAATGAGAATGGAAATCAATTTCTGTTCATTCTTTGCATTATTGCAGGCAATAAAAATTGGATAAACGTCTAATTTTGTTTCTTAATGATGAACTGTAAATGATATAAGAAACGAGTCGATTTTATTTCAAAGTTATAAGGCCATAAAACTAGAAATCATTAAAACTCTGTAAATTATCTTGGGACTCACCCCCCAGGAAAAAACCTAGACTATTTTCTGAAAGTTTGCTACGATTTTTCCGAAACAACTAAGCCAATTTAATATTATTTACTTTTGAAACAAAACGTTAAACTCAAAATGTTCTTGAATTCAAGCGGAACAGGAATGTCGAAATATGGCTTTTATGCACAAATTCCATTACTTTTCTGTAAAAGTACTTCTAGTAATTTATTGCTCTAAGTTGCTTCTTCACATACAAAAGTCGAAAGCCTGTGAAATTCGGATGATAGTTTGAACTTTATAGATAGATATTTCACTAAATGATTCTACCTCAATTGTTACATTACATCCGAAAAGCATTCCTCGTAAAATTTAGGCAAATTCGTTCTAATCCTTAAAACTCAAATAATTTCTTCCAGTTCTTTGCGCAGACGCTTTATATGACTTATCAGCTTATTAATTTGATATATTAATATTCTAGAAATGAAACGAAATTGAATTATTCAATTTTCTAATATTTTATACTAGTTTTGCACTACAATAAAATTTTAAATCACATTATTGAGTGTTCACTATTTCTAAAAATGCTACGAATAGTTTTTATGCCCCAGTTATGAAAAGTGTTGAAAATGGCAACATGAATGACCTGAATTTCTCTAAGAAATTCCTCGCAATGCACTCAACTGAATGGGTTCTTGGCATTTCGAAAACGTTGTCTCTAAGCTCCATTTTATAGGTTCTTAAGATAAAATTTGCATACAATTTATTGCAGCTATTTTTAAAGCTTCTAAGATACTGCATTCAAAATATTTATGTATACAGCTTCTTAACAGATTTTAATAATCATACGAAATACATATTACAGCTTAATATAAGGCACTAATGTCATGCGATATTAGTGCACTGTCTGATTATACATTATACACTAATATCATACGATGTTAATTTATTAATGAGTCATAAGATAATCCATTGATATTACATGTAAAATAATAAACGTATTAAAATAACAGTGGTATAGAATATTTTATAATACGAAACAAATATAAAGAACATTGAGATTGGAATTGGTAATATTTTGCTTTGCTTTTTCATTTAAAAATAATTTACCATAACTGCGTGCAGGTAAACAAGATAAATGCAACTGTTTCAATAATAATGGTTCAATAATTTTCATTCATTGCCTCTAATTTGCTGCAGCTTTCAGAGAGTTATATAAGTTATATAGATTCCGATTTATATGAACTTACTTTTCGTTTTTAATATAAAATTTATATATATATATATATATATAAGATAAAAAAATATGTGAATCAAAATTATAATTTAGACTAACGGTAAAACATTAATTCTCCCTCTCTATTCTCAAAATCGCTATAACTTCTCTGGATTGCGTCATTTCTAGATCATTCTATGGCCTGCGCAGCTCTGATGACGTAATAATTGGGAACTGAAACTACCATTGTAAACCAAAACTTTTCTCTTCGCGTGCTTCCATCTTTCATAACTACGCACTTCAGCTTCTGTCTGTGCTGTGCTTGGACGGAATTTTGCTACGCTGGTTCCTATTGCAATAATGTAAATGTTTTTGAACAGGCACGATTAGGGTGACCAGTGATCTGTGGCCACATAATGTCAATCGGAAATAAAATTGGAATTGAAATCGCCTCGACTGCCAAGTTTAATTTATGAAGTCATCACATAATCATACTCCAATCAGAACTCTTCAATATGGATCTAAGTACGCATCGGCAGTGTTTCTGCTTTTCCTTTCCTTGCTCTCAATTAGTCGGTAATTGACATAGTAGTTATTTCAAATATATTATAGTTTATAACAAACAAATTTATAACAAATTTCGTTACCAAAATATTAAACAATTTTTACCTTTCTTTCTTCTAATTTATAAGGAAGAAATATTACGGAAATATATAGTTTTAGAGCTTGATACTGAAAGAAAACATACACCAATGGAAAATGCAAACAATGAGGGGCTGTGGTGATTGGTGAAGAATAAAAATAACTGGCTTTGGTTGGTAGAATATTGTGACATAATGGGACCAAGTGAGGAAGCAACGGGACTCTATTTCCTTAGCGTTGTTCCTAATGAAATCGAATTACCTTCCTTTGCTTTATTCTTCATTATACTGCCAATAAGTATTTCCCTCCACGTTTTCCCAGTTAGTTATTTGAGAAGTCCCATTTTATTCTAAGAATGTTACTCATATTTACTGCCAATTATTTCCTTAAATATAACTGCATCATCCTATGTTATTAATGCTGCTGGACGTGTATTGTATCTCTGCTCTCATATTGCATTAGAATGCATCGGCTAATTGCTCCAGAAAATTGGCAGTGTCATTCTATCGCTCCTCGGATGAAAGATTAAGCCATATCGTATGTTGACATCTACAATGTATTCATCTAGCTACTATATAAATAAAATAATAGCAATGATTATGAAAAGCGTAACTATTGATTAATCCACGCAAAATTTGTGAGACATTTCAAATTAATAACATTCTGTGTAAATGATTAATTACTACACTAAAAATTACTCTAAACTGTAAGGATTTAAGAAATGAGACAACTTTAAATAAAATATATCAAAATTACAAAGCTTTAGTTAATTTTATTTAAGGTTGTCATAACTATTGAAAATTACGTAGTGTTTTTAAAAATTATATTTTAAATCATGAGGGCTTTCAGAACTCCTATTTTTCAGATCCGTCATTTAATCATCAATATGAAAAAAGCTGATTATAGATTTTAGCAGATAAACCGAGTATTTAATTCTCAGTGTGAATTAAAGTGTGTTCGCATTCGTTGAAGTGTGATTGAATTAGTACTGAAGTGTTAGTACGGCTGAGAAATAATACTGCAGTGTAAAATGATCATAGCCTAGTTGTTAGAGCGTAAACGAAGAAAGCAAAAATAAGTACGTAAAGGGAAGATGATGTTATTGGAAAGACCTGAGCACTGATTTCATGCAAGTATACTTTTTAATTTATTATTTTTAACTTATTTATTTACACATAATCAGTACGTAAGTCTTCACTGTCGTCTAAACAAGCTGCACTCTAAAGCGAATATCTATCTATGTTTTATCTATAATAACTCTTTAACCTTTCTTTTGTATGAAAGCAGTCCATTAGAAAGATATTTTCAAGCAAGTTACTTTGAGACTATTTTATAATAAGAATAATATAGGTTACAGAGGATATTTGAATACGACAAAGCACATGAAGGTTTTGTCTAAGGGAAGAAATGCTTTCGTGGAAGAATTATTAAGGGAAGTTAACTCATATCCCATAAGACTAGTTCGTTCGCCCTTTCTGCAACCTGGATCGAACAACCAGTCTTCAGAGATTTTCGTTTAATGGGCCGAACAATATTGTAATAATTGTGAATTATGTAACTGTGAACACTAATTCAATATACAGAAAACTGAAACCACGAATTAATGTGGATTAGCTCTCGGTTATTTAAAAATCATTACCTTGAAACATCGCTTGTATGCATAGCTAACATAAAATGTACACGACGTTGAAGAATGTAGGTGAATTATCACAATATCCTTTAAAGTAGTGCAAAGTCAGGAGAAGATTGTTAAGAACCCTTTATTAACTCAAATTTTAACAATCGGTGCCAACTCATGTTTAAAAAAGCCAACACTTATGGCTTAAATCGAAAGGTAATAAATAACTTAAAATTGATGAAGTTAGGTTTAGCCTAACAGCTTCACGGATTAACTATGACGCAAGCTGACTGTGCCTCGAATTCGACGTAAGCAAGAATAACTCAACGCAGCAGAATTCTAATCGCTAGCGAATCAAAGTTAGCAACGTGGTTTTCAAACAGGCAGAACACGCTCTGATTTCATCCTCCAAACGCTTCCTTTAACTACTTCTTTCCTTCTATCTAATTTGAATATCGCTCGTGCTGGAAATTTGCATTCTGTCAGGGAAATGGGATGAGAATTGCAAGGATAAATACTTTAGCTTAAAATAACAGGTATTATCCTGCCGGTTAGAATAAAAAAAATATCTTCTATTTAAAATGCTAGAAAAAAGTATTTGTAACTTTATGTATAATAAAATACAATTGTAAAACTATATTTGTTTAGAAGCAAGAGGTTTAATTGCGGAATCAGTGGAATTTATAAAACAATATTTTGTATATATTTCTTCAGTTGCTTTTAAATTTAGACAAAATGTGGATTTACAACAATGAAGCTTATAAATTACGTTAAAATGTTCTTTTTCAACGTTTTTTGCGGATAAATTTTCATATTTACGCTACACTCACCAAGCGAGAACAGTATTAGAGTATGTTGATTTCATACATATTCTTAGTCAAGCAAAACAAAATTCTCCTTGTCATAACAGTATTGAGGGAAAGTAATAGAGATTTAAAACATCCAACTCTTTCGGAGCGCAAATAAAAACTCAACATTTAAATCTTTTATTTGTGTGTGTGTTTACGTCAGCACTATTACAAATCTTAACTTTTCTTTGAGAATTAGAAAACATTTCCTTTGGCAAGTTCCTAAAGGAGCTTTCCATGCGACTAGAGACATAAAAATGTGCAGAAAAATCAATACATCATGAAGATCACTGACGGCCAAACAACACTGCAATTTGTTGGACTGGACCCTCACCAAGCAAAAGATTTGCCATTTCGAAAATACTAAATTTATGTGGACCTGGACAAGTAAAGAGGTTCTTCCTACCATTAATAGATTTAATAAAAAATACTTCAAAATAAAATTAATTATTTAATATTAATAAAATAATATTAAATACTGTTAATGTGTTTTTCGCAAAAGTAATTGTTAAGCATTAAGCATTCACTAAGGTAATAAGCAATTTCGCAATACTTTAGCAATAGATGTGTTAAAATGGGACGTACTGCTACTATTAAATATTTGCTCCAATATCTGAGAATGTTATCTGAACATCTAATAATACTTAATAAAACCACTCATCTGCTTATACAATGCGATTGAAAAGCCGTGCAAATCAAAATCTCAAAAACTGTGAAATTCCAGAATGATGTCAATGGCAAATTGTTTCAGTATATGACATTTCTGTATTGTTACAAGTAATGTATCATTTGAAATGTCAGCTGTAGTTTATAGTGTTAGTTTGTTTAGTTCAAGATGTAGATAAGGTTTTCGCAAGCAGAGATAAATATTATGATTGAATATTACTTTCCAACGAATAAACATGATTTCGATGCCATCTTTCTCACAATCTTTGTTGGTCATTGAAGCATTTTATTCCCGACTTCGACCATTTTGTCCGAATTCAAAGGAGACTGCCACATCATTTTTCTTCTGGCGAACGCTTCCAGTTTCTCGAAATCATGTTAACAATCGGAAAATCATTGTCTTGCTAGGTTTACAAATATTTAGGAAGGTCTTTTTACAACGTTTCCGTAAGAATGGGATGCGAAGTGATGCTCAATCATAAATGCTCTGTTTGGAAACAACTCATCACTATTTTGTTTCAAATATAGGTTTTTAAAGCTAACAGCATAAGCTGCAACTGAAATTCCAAGTGATGTATAACGCGTAATATAGTATAGTAATGTTATCTATTGAAATCACGTGCAGTTAATATCTACTATTTTGAAATTTCCATAGCTTTTCAAAGTTTGATGTGTACGACTTGTAGATCACCTTGAATAAATCTGCAAACTATATTTTATAATTATGTTTATGATCTGACGAATGGGACCCTATGTTTAATGAAACAGGATTCCCAACTAGAAGCTGCTTAGCAAGTCACTTATTTTGTTTATATTTCCTTATATCGAAGTCGAACTTTTTATTTTTATCTTTCCTTAATTAAATTCATTTTTTAATAGTAACTAATCTAATCTTAAGAAAATTTCCCCAGTGATTCCTTTGCTTCTTAGGCGTTTATAGCTCTCATATACATTGTAGAACATACCGAGTTATATTAAGTTGTAGAGACATTACGTTAATTGGAAAAGCCGGAGAGATGAAAAATTAGCAACCACCTTCGCCGGGAATCGAACCACGGACCTCTGGAGTACCAGCCCAGCGTGCAAAACCACTACACCACGAAGGCATGCTAGGAAGGGGGAATGTGCTTCGTAGTAATTTGTATTAGATTTTATTCTTGCATTTCTAGTTTTAAGCATTACTAAATATCGATTACTTGATTTGCGCTAATAAACTACTAAAATATGCAGCTTAAAGTAGCTCTTGTAAATAATTAGAATAAGTGAAACGAAAATAATTTACAGAGATTACAAATCTAAGCCAAATTAGACTTATTCGATGAAACATGTCGACAAAGGCGCAACAAAAGATTTATTTCATATTTATGGTCTAATTTAATTAATTTATCTTTCCTTTTTGAATTTATGACACATAATGTAGATTTCCTTTTGTTAGTAGCTGCTATAGATGGGCAGGTTTCTAGCGCCTGGAACTCGAAATCTGTGCTTTACCTCTTGTTTATTTATGTTGAAGAAACAATCACTTTAAAACCAAATATTAAAAGAAAAGCATTTTGGTTTTAAGTGTATTCTAACAGTCCTCCAATAACAGACTAAATCTTTCCATGAATATCCTTCTTTCTTTCCTAAAAAGCATTCCCAAGTCCAATAATCTGGAACATCATTCGCGGAATTTCCGAGATGTCTCTTCTTTAAATTCCAAAGATTTAGAAGTAAATGGCTGAGAAGTAGAAGGCTTAGCAATAAGAGCCTCCTTTCTCAGATATCGTATGTAATTTATGGTCCAGGTTTCACTTCCTCTAACCCTAGTTATATATATATATATATATATATATATGAAGCTTTTCGGTGGTATATTTTAAGAAATCATCCTTGGGGATTTCATTACGAAGAAAAATATGTTTTCTATCTATGATAAGAATATTTTTATTTATAACTACTGGACTAAAGGTTAAGATCATTTCCTTTGATATGAAATAAATACAAAACATGTTACTACTGTTATTTTTAACAGTTAAGTCTTACTTAGCAATTACTAAACAGTTAAATCTTAATACCTCTAAAAATCTCCTTAAGTTCCCTATAAACAAAAGCATAATTTTATAAATGTTGGGATAAAACTTGAAATACATTGAAAATTCTGTTTAAATAAGCATTTCAAAATTGAAGTGGACTTACACATTCCAGTGTATTCGGCCCATCAGCTGCCGGTGGGCCGAACTCTAGTAGTTCGGTCAGATATTCGAATTCCGCTAACGGGCTGGCTGCATGGGCGTGTTTTCATGTTTCCCCCATGTGTAAACGTTTATGCGAACCAGTTTTTCTTAGGAAGTCCTTCACGAAGGCATCCCTCATCTTAGGCAGATAGCCCTCGAGGCTTTGCTGCAATCATATAAACCAAACCATTGCAGTGCAGTCGATAAGCAAGCAGCAAATTTAAAAATCTATTTAAAAATTAAAATCTCAGTAAACTTACTGACCACCCACAGAACCCTAGGTTTCGAGCTAGCCAGAGGTTTCTGCATGATTGAATATTTTTGCAGATTGCGAATCTCAGTTGATGCATTTCCGGCATCATAATCGATGTAATTTTTTACATCATGTTTTTATTTTACATTCGTTTTCGCTTTCGCTTTATAGAAATACCAGAACCCATATTGAATCCAGTAAATTGGATTCTTGTCTTCCTGTATATGAACAAGAATGCACAAGATCTATGAGCGTTCTTATAACTCATTTCGATTTTGATTAATCTTGAGCAGGCTGTCCACAAAGCGTTTGATGTTTTCTCCTGTTCGTGGAGTAAACGCCAAATTAACTATTGACGAAAGAATGAACTCTTTGACCCCCCCCCCATTTATGAAAAAAATTAAAAGGTGCAAATTGAGGTTTGTAAACTGCAATAAAGATATTACATTAATTTTACGTGTTATCAATTTTGAAACGAGCATGAATAACTAGCATGACTGTTGAATAAAACTGGAATACAAAATATTTAATTAAGTCTGTTGCAAATGGTGACACATAAAGCAGCAGAACAAAGAAAAGGGTAGTTAGATACAAGTATAAAATTGTACTGCTAAGGCATTTTTCCGCCTTCTTAGCATTCCTTCGTAGTGTAGCGGCGCGTATTCGAGAGGCTCGCGGTTCGAGTCCCGGTGAAGGCGTTACTCATTTTTCATCTCTCCTGCTTTGAAATAACCTGATGTCTCTACAAGTCTACTATGTAGTGTTCTTCTTCTCGAGTACATTGCATCAGCAATGGTAGTAAAAACTGCATTTGAGCGTAATCGAAAGAAATTTTCATTTGACACTCTGCGATTAAAGGCATAACGACACTACATTGCTTTTGTTAAGATTTTCGTGCTCATAATTCTTGGATTTCGACCGTGGTAAAATTGTATGCGTATACAAAGTCAATGAATTAATATAATAAAACAGTGAATTAAGCAACAGTTATTCATTAAGGAATAAACGTTGCGCTTAGTTTGCCAAGTTAAAATTCTTTTTTCCTTATTTTCTCAAAGTCAAGCACAATTTTGTTAATTATTTTAAAATGTGCTCCATTTAAAGAATCTTTCTCAAAGATGAACTGACTTAACGATTCTTGAAACGGCGAATTGCGATAACTGAGTGCTTTTACGTGTCAGAGAAGAAAAAAATGAGATTCTTCTGGCATCTAAGTGTCTGAGAAAGCTAGTTGTCTCCACTGTTTTTATAAATTAGCTGCGGAACGTCAGAAAATTACAAAGCAGAGAATTAAGGAAAGAGACGCTCCGTTGATCGAAAATAAAAAGCATCCCAAGAGAAAAGGAGAAGAAAAGACCTTTTGACTTTAGAAGAAAAGTTTTCTTGCATTTTTTCCCCCTCTTCTCATTTCGAAAGCTGAATTTGGTGATAAGCCACAAATCATCATCGCTCTTTTTGTTACGCAAATCTAGTTACTTGGGAGACTTAAAAATAAGAATCGTAAGAAAATAAAATATTTTTCTTGATGTCCAACGTGTATAAAGAAGTCGAAAATGAGCAAAACGGTCGAACTTGATGAAATGAACTCCATATAGTCGTAGTCACTTACTTGAGTTACCGCAAGTTTTGATTCTTTTTTTTGGAATATATGACGCAATATGCATCGTTATCACACATATTCCACGATAGGGTTCTTCATTGTTTCCACGAAAAATAGTGACAGATATTAAACGAACTACTGTACGTGCGAATCGAAATTAAAATAGCCGTTTATTGTTCGCATAGGTGTGGTCATTACAAACAAGTTTTAAAGCGATAAGTGGTCATTTACGTTGGAACTCCTCTTTACCGCTGGAGCATGTATTATATGACCTTGACTGTAGGTCAATGATTCCAGCTAATTTTATAGCTGTTAAAATGATGCAAATTCAATTTGACTATGTAAAATGCATTAGTTGACTTATTACGAAAATATGACAAATGAAATAACTGTTTAGAAGAAATTCAATACTGCGGAACCTACTGAGCTATGATTATTGATTTAAATTTACTTTTATGAATTGGATTCCTTGGTTATGAAATTCAATTCTCATAAATAACACACAGGTACAGAAAGAATAAATAATATAGATTTAAAGCTTTCGGAATAATATATTGAGGTGCAACAATTTTCGGAATAATATATTGAGGTGCAACATATTTCTGCAACAATAAATTTTAGAGTTTTTATACTGTTGGGTGGACTTATTAATATATAGTGTGTGATGAGAAAATGCTTTTAAATGTTATAAGAAACAGAGTTATTTCCCTGTATTAGTACCTCTAACTTCAGAAAACTGTAGATTTTACACTTTCAGACTAGAACTTTCATAATCAATTGATTCGATTAATTAATATCCCCGAAATATACAGATGCCTAAATCATCCGTACTCCTTTTAACTAGATTTTCCTCGCACGGACGTAATAGGAGTAATCAAATAACTTGGGGTATTACCAAATGTATCAAATCTGTGCACAAACTTCAGCTGTTGAGGATTTAAGTTTTTGATTGAATAAAGTTTATTTAAAATAGCATTTGTAAATGACACTGAGTTACTAATATTCCTTTCCTCCGTCGATTAGCAAAATGCTTTATGTTATAAGGTATCTCTCCTGCCTTTTTAGCATGCCTTCGTGGTGTGGTGGTCTGCACGCTGGGCGCGTATTCCAGAAGTCCGTGGTTCGATTCCCAGCGAGGGCGTTGTTCCTTTTTTATCTCTCCTGCTCTGAAAATACCTAATGGCTCTAAAGGGGCGCCCAAACTAAAATGGTGGTGGATGATAATTCTCCGCACCCAGGATTTCGCGATTGGGTCCCCTAAAACCCCAGTCGCCTTTTAAAAGGGAGAGTATATAAGGTGTTTCTCCTGACTTCTTGGCATGCCTTCGTAGTGTGGTGGTCTGCACGATGGGCGCGTATTCCAGAGGTCCCATCGTCCGATTTCCGGCGAGGGCTTTGCTTATTTTTCATTTTTCCTGCTTCCAAAAAAGTACCTAATGACTCTACAATGTATCGCAAATGTATTCAGATTTTAGCAAATCCAGTATGGTGCATGTAACGTTGTTCAAATAATTGAGAATTTGCGTTCCATGGACGTATTGAAGACTGGTTTGTTAAAACTATTAGTTTCTTTAATCATTCTGATTCTTGATCTTCAGAATCCCTTTTAAGTGTTCTCCTTCAATTCTCTTGTAAGCACGTTCATTCAAAACCTTACCATGAATATTCTGAATTCTTCAGTTTCCATACTTTACCCAACGCCCTGGTATAACATAAAACCCATGGTATTCGACCTGCAATTTCAATCGGCAAGTGTCAATCAAATCTCTTATTTATTTAGCATTTAATGATACAGAAGTTTTCTCTATGTAAACGCAGAATCTAGGGGCCTTTCATTAATTGAGTGTTAGGAGTACAGCTGACCTTTTAGTCTTCCGGAGACTAAAAGTAAAGGAAGAGAAGAGGTAGCTGAGGTATCTGGCGCTAAAGAGTTAAAAAGCCAAGAAAATGCAGTTTCAGATTCGTGAGGTAATAAGGTACGTTGAGTGCTGAAATTGAACTAGGAAAATCCATGAAGTACTTGTCACTATTTACAAAAAAAAATTGTGGAATGTCCGTGGAAGTCAAAAATTGGCATAAATGGGGAAAACGAGCAAATTTGTAATCCGATGCAAGCCATGGGAAGAATATTCTAAAAACTGCTGGCAACTTATACCGAACTGTAAACATATACAGAACAACCCGCGAACAACAATTCCTCTTACTACTTGTTACTGCTATATGTTTGTTGTTCTGAAGCTTAACTGTAGGGGCAGGAAAAATTATAATGACAATAATAAATTTAATATAACTTTCTTCGTTCTGAAACTAAAGTAAATGCAAATTTCGTAAGACTTCTTTTCTTCATGTCTAATATACCCTAAAATTTTAATTGCCTGTTTTTAAAATTAATTCTTTTATAACAGTTTTAATTGAGAATACAGATGTTTTTGTTAACTGTTTATGTAGGTTTGTGGACAAGCTTGGGGGCCTCTCACCGAAATGTAAACATTGCATGAATGCTCCATGCTTTTGATTAAACATTCCAAGAACACACAGCAAAAACAAAGTAGTAAAACGTTTTTATGCTGTTTTACACTATGACACTTCTGCAAAAATCATGTAGAGTGGGGAGTTAGAGTTATGAGAGTCGGTCCCTTAATACGCCCCATAGATGTTCAATCGGATCTAAATCCGGTTAAAATGGAGGCCTAGCTATCCTGCTGATTTCTTTAGTTTCAAGATATTCTAACACTAATTAAAAGCTATTGAGATAAGCGTTATCATTTATTAAGATCAAAATTATCACTACTGCGCTTCTAAAATTCTTCATCCAAGGACCAGGGACTTCATCTTCATAGGTTTTAGCATTCGCAGTCAAGCTGGTAGATATGTGCAAGTCAATTCGTCCATTCAAAATGATGCTCGTTCATACCATAACTATTGTACTAACTAACCATAACAAATCGTATTGATGTCCTTAGAGAAGCTGTCGGATTTTTTACCTGAGTTTATTTTCCTACAAATTGTACGTCTATAGAGTCGCATTCCAAAAAAAGCTTTAACTCATCAGTAAGTAATAGTTTGCTCCAATCACAATACTGTCTACAGCATTTTAACTGGGCGTTTTTATTTTCAAGTTTTCCCTCCAGCGGAAAAAATAATTTCTAATCTCTTCAGATGCAGACTCTTTTATTAAGTCTTTCACATAAGTTATACTACGACAATCGCAATTATGTAATTATAACTAATTCCTCTTGACGAAACCCAGTTTCTTGTCCCTTTTGACAATTATGACCAATGAATGGTTTAAGAAGCACTTAAACAATTTTTAGCCTTGGCCAGTGCAACAAAATATTTCACTGTTTCCAGATTTTGCATAGTTTTAACCCTCAGTATATTCCTCAGACTGTTTCTATACCACTTCTAGTTACCCGATCGCACGCCATTTTTACGGCAGTCAAATGATTTCTCGTAGTTCGCTTGATTTCTCGTAGTTCGCTGACTATTATTGAATTTGGTAGAATAGTTTCAGCCGGAATTTAAGCTTTGGTTGACATATTTATTTCCAGATATCAGAAGGTGCCGACGCACTAATTCCTATGCTTTTATGTAGCGAGGTCGAATAACTTTGGATTATTTGATGATGTTGACATTGTGCTGCTCCAACTCTGAAAATTCTTTGTGCTTCATTTGCTATTTATTAATGTTACATCCATCTGTACTATTGGTCCTTTAATTTGTCCCGTCGTTAGTAAACATAGACACTGTAATCTTTAATTTATTTAAACGCGTACAAAGCAAGTTTTCAATAGCTTTCATACAACCTAACTGTTGTTACTATACATTACGCTACGTAAGCAAATTTAAGTGTTTAACCGTAGTATTTCAGAAATCTTAAATATTTTTCAAATCTACATTAGGACCTTTTAATACGCGTATTAAGAAACCAAATATTTTATTAAAGACTGTGGATTAATTTTCTTCTCCTACTTTGTAACAGAGAGGCTGCTGCGCACATTTTGGATTGTAAAAAAGAGAAGTGAGGATCACAAGTGAAAGTGCACATAACGTGTGTCAACCGTTTCTCAAAAGTATATTAGCTTAAATTTGTAATGACAGTAACAAAACTATCTTTCAATGAAAAACCGTTTTAGAATTTATCTACTTTTAGACTGGGGAATGAAATACAAATTTAGTATTTTCCCCAAACTTTGCACTGTGTCCTCGTATTAGGTAAGCTAATGTTAATTATAAAAATTTTCCTGAATATAGTTTAACATAATAGATTAATATTTCATGTCTAGTTTCATTACACGTAAACCAATTTTTACACAGTTTTAACTTTTTATTAACTCCTAAGAAACTTTCAAGTGGTTATTTTCCGTTATGCGAACAAAGATACTTATGTAATATTACCTGACCTGATTATTTACTTGAAAATTTATAATATTACCTGATTATTGTGTATTATTACCTATGTTAGGCAATGAAAATCTTTAAAAAATTATTAAACTTTGAAGTCAGTCATCACACGTATTTTTTTTCTCCAATGGCGGGCGCTTGCCTTGCATTGACCACTCCTAAGGCCAGATGTGGAGGTCTCTTTATTATGGAGGCACCTTATAGGTGGGCTACCATTGCCTCCTATGAAAGAACAGATAATTTTTAGTTCTATTTCTTCTCCGGGATTTGAACCCAGGCCCTTCGTTATCGCAATCAGGCTTCCCTAACTAATATACCGTCTGGTCGGCTCACACATAAAATACAAATTATCATTAGCGGAAGATTTATTTTGACCTCAAAAATAACGTGTAAGTCTCTTGGACACCTGACTATTATACTAATAAGTTCCTATGCTTCATATGTAACTAAGAGGAGGGAAGAAAATTTGCAGCACTAGTAATTAAAACATTGGCTTCCAAACTCTCTTCAATTTCACAACAAAAAGCAATTTATGTCAGGGCCTTGGTGACAAGAATAAAATATGTTTCCTCCACTTCGCAGAAATGTTACTCTCCTTAAACAGTGTGTGAAAGCATTCACAAACCGTGGCTCTTTCTTTAGATACTTGTGTAAAATTTTCAATCTCTGGTCAGAAATTGATCTGAAGGAAGGTATTTGTTTTTGGTTCATATATTATGCAATTGTTCTAGATGAAAGGTTATGATAAATAAGTTGAAATAAATGCTTCGAATTCCCTATAGGATGGATGTCCTTACTTAGCCCTTAGGTGAGAGTAAAAGCCCCGACTATGTTACCATAGTTGAAAATATGCTGCAAAGATTTAAAACTTTAGATTGCTTAATCAGTATCAAGCTTCATTTTTTAAATTCGCTGATGAACGTTTTCCAAGAATTTGAATGCATTACGGTAATGCACATGAATCCTATCTGGGAGGCTAGGGGTTAGGGGGAGAATATGCCTTTATTGAATTTATTTTAAGCGAAGATAGCTCATATTTACTTTACTCATCTTAAGTCACGTTTCCCGAGAAAAGTTTAGTCGAATAACTGAGGAGCAAAACTGATATATTTGATTACGGCAAAGCACACAAGGGCTACTTCGCCTAAGGGTAAGAATACCTTCGTAAAGGACCTTTCTAAAAGAAACTGTCACTTATCTACTTAACACATGGGGGAAAACATAAAAACGAACATATAGTTCGTCAGGATTCGAACCCGAATCGAACTATCCGTCTTCAGTGACTCGGCCGCTGGTAAGAAAACTTGAGAAACTGCGAATATGTATCCTCTAAGATATTAAAAAATTGAAAAATTGTACCAAGTTCCTTATATTGTTCATATAACTGCAAATTATTGCTTTATGTTTTAATGAAAAATTCTAGAGTCAACACTTAAATTAAAATAACAAATGTACAGTAAAACGGGGTGCGAAGACACTGGAATTTACAAAGTTGTGTTTTTTTAGCGTTTTCTGTAAATATAAATAGAGTTTTCTATTCGTCTGAAATCTCTCTTACACATACTCTCTCTCTCTCTCTCTCTCTCTCTCTATATATATATATATGTATATATATATGTACATACAATACATTTTTATCTGAAGTTGTTTAATTTGTTTCTTTCAGTGCGCACTTTCAGATGTAAATGTACATAGATCCGACAACAGTTAACACCGATTTCTCTAAAATTATACATGACAGAAATGCATTAAGATCATTTCCAAATTCAACACCCATTCAGCAAAATAAAATTTTACTGGATATGTCTTCAAAATTTACGTCTGTGCAAACTTCAAATTTACAAACATAAAATTGTACAGACTTAAATTTTGAAAGCTTGTGCAGTTATTCTAATCACATCCTGTAACCGACTAAATTAATGTATTAATATTTTAATTGAAAATAAATGCCCGTATCTGAAATCAGTACAGCTGCGATTCTTATGCTCATTCATTACCCAGTCTAGCATTTTGTGGATTTTTATCATCAGAATGAATCTTTTTAGTGTCAATATAATTATTTTAGAAAACTTAAAGTTTTATTTTGTTTGATTAGGACCCAGATTGTTGTTGAATACCAGTAATTAAATGGTCAAATAACTGAACTATTGCTAAAATTCCAAGTGTGTTTGGATCCTAGAATTTACCTAAAGCCGTTTCAAAGCATTTCGAGTCCTCCCAATGCAACAGCCATTCCATGTTCCATTAGATTCGATTAGTCCACAATCACTGGAGTGAAAGCAATTCCTAATGTAGCTTAAGGCTGCTACCAAGCCTCATAAATTAGACTCCTATCTGTTTTCTAACCTATCTAACGTACGTATGATGAGCAACGCAATTACTTTATCTTTCTTGTAGACCACATATATCAGTTAAGGATGTTATTACGTTTTAAATGCGCCCTGGTTAATCTAGATTAGTATTAGATAAAAATATCCATAGAATTAACCCTCAGATATATTCGATAGAGAAAACAGTGTTATTTTTGTTTGCTTCTCACGTCCATTTATTAAACACTGCTTGCTTTAGGACTTTCATTTAAATTCCTCGGCGATCAAACAGGTCATCAGTGAATTTTGAATTAATGCATCGGAAAAACACTGACATCTATAATTCCTTAATTTGTGAATACATCTTCCATTAGCAGCAGCTTCTGAAATTCTTTTTTAAAAACACCCCATTATTTTCGCATTTTATATGTGATAGATCATACTAAAGAGTTGTGATCTAGATATTCCTTGAGTGATTCATAAAATGGATAAATTACCGCTATCTAGATGAGAAAGTAAGGTAGTGAACTTGAGGCTGGGTTGATGGATGACGATGGGGAAATTACGTGTTATTTGCATGATTTAAGTGACGTTGTGTGTAACAACTTGTTCCGCCCATCACAGGACCTCCGAACACTTCTTCGCGTGGGTTCGTTGTGCGTTATTAAATTCTAGTGTTATCTTTGCAGATTGCAATCACAGGCTTGTGTTACACATTGCGAATATTTTCATGATTTTATCGCTTACCGTTTTGAGTCCTCAGATATTCGTGTGACTTGAAATTTTATAATCATAACAAAATTTAAAACTATTTTCTAGAGTTTTTCAAAGAAGAAACTTTAGATCTGCTTAGCTTAATAGTTATCCGTATTATTTTATATATAAACTAGTGATATAAATAAAAAGAGATGAATTGTCGAAGGCAATAGGAAAGTGTTTTTCATGTAAGAAGAGCAGTATTTAAAAACAAGAATAAGTTAAACATGCAATTTAATTCAGTGTTAAATTGAACAGCTGAAATTTCCATAAATTTAAAGGATTATCGTGGAATATCAGAAATTATTTTGGGATAATGAATGTTCAAAACCCGCAGCAAAGTACGCGTACACCTTTTTTATTTTAAAATGAAAAGTCACAGACTCTATATTGTTGTAGTTAAATGGGCATACCCGATCGAATAAATGCAATTTCAGTACTGATTGCAAAAAGGCAAAGATGTTATCAAATGTATCCCTGCAATGAAGCGAAACAGAAGAAAGTGAATGCAATTATAAAGTTATACAAGTGAACAGCAGGTAACCCGCGAACAACATGCTGCCAGTGAGTTCGTTTTCTTTACACTTCTTCATGTAAGCATATTTTCATGGCTTCATTTAACAACACTCTGCAGACAGAAACATAATGCATATGCAGATTTTTGACAGTATACGGTTGAAAATAAATTTCATTGTAATCGCTGCCTCGCATGACTACTCGACGTAGTTTTCAATAACTTGTAATATATGTTAAGAGCATAAATATTTTACGTTAAAAATTTATTCAAAAATAATTTTGAATTTTTTATATGCATGGTCTTTTTTTATATGTATCTGGTGTTGATGTTTTTTTCTGTCTTCAAAAATATTTACAAAAGGTAATTAAAGCTAAATACAATCAATAGGTTGAAATAATCCATTTTGTAAATCCAAGACAGAGTTCTCAATATTCTCTAAATAAAACATCTAGTGCCCTGCTGCTTTACCTCACTTCTAAAATTAATCTTTTGTGCACAGAATGTAGAACCTACTATTTTGCAGTACCATACAATTACTATTAATCTGTATTCAGAAATGTACTAAAGCACAATAATTATCATTTAAACGTCATCGGATATAAAAGGATTCCTGAAAGCATTTTTTTTATACAAGAGTAAATTGTATACTAATTTTTGTCATAGCTTAGATAATTTTGTGAATTGTGACGAATACCGTGATTGTTCAAAATGTCCTTCCAGTACAGGGCTTCCTTGCTTGCAGTGCATGAAATGAAAATCCTCTCGAAGCTTCTGATGGCTTGTTGCACATTAGTATTGTGAAATGTTTATGCTTTATAGCGAATGCAAAATATTCTAAAATGTAATTCTAAGCAACATGACCTATATTTTTATCTGATATAAAACCATGTAAGAAAATCTTCATTTCAAGTATGAATGCGAAGGTGATAAGTGAGCGATGGGTATTTTTCCCTCAAGGCATATGGGAGTCATTTTCAAGAGTCATTTTCATCTCATCAGAAATATGGCAGAAATTCTTCTATTACTTATTTATCAGAAGAAAGCTTAGTTATGTCATCAGGAGAAAAGCCAGTTAATCAAACAAATTAAAACCATAAATATGGTCTAATTTAAATTAAAACTGTAAGATCATAAAGGTAAAGGTAATTGTAAAGTTATGAAACACTATGAAAAGGAATATGAAAAAAAAACTAAATTAATACCATTTTTCTTTGGCTTGTTTCAAACCGTTTTCATACTTTATAATAAATCAGTATGTGCTTACCGCTGTCCTATTTTGCTATTAGTGAAAGTGTTTGCTTTTTCAGACGCATAGCAGCACTTAGCGCTTCGTTTCTTTACTTTTACAATGCTTTCCGGTTTCGTCCATTATTTATAATTATTCCAGAATTTATTTATTATTTATCATTGTAGTTATTTTAGACTTTGTTCGCATTATATTTGCTATTTTCTTACCCTTAACAATACTTGCGTATTCAAGTATCCGCGACAGAATGATAAATGAGCCTGAATGATAGCAACGCACAGAGTATAAAAGATTAGTGAGTAACTTAATATTGAGTCGTTTGGTGCCTTTCTTAGTTGCACATCTGACACTCATCTCACGCCTATCCGGCCCCTGCTGTTAACTTTTATTTTGGTTCATAAGTTATTTACAAGACGCATTTGTTCAGTATTTTTAATTCTTAGTGTCATATTCTCAAGTGCTGCGCTCCTATTCTTTGATATTTTTCATTTCTACACTTCAGAAAGCTATCTTATGATTCGATTGGGCGTAATAAATGTAAATGTAATAAATGACATAATAAGTATAAAAATCATGGTTCAGATTCCGCCTTCGAAATATATAACTGCGTCTAAAATACAGATTTAGAATTATGAACAATCATTTTCGTCATACAGTATGATTTCCCAAGATGTGCTTATTATAAATGTGTTCTAATTCTCCGAGAAATAGATATTACACCGATGATATGCAAAACGATCTCTTCCAATTTTCATATGTTTGGAGGCTCTCTATAGCCGTTTAAATAGCATTAAAGAACTTAATTTGGTTAATTTAAATATGGCAAAGTACTATTCAGGATCTTTGTGCTTAAGGGGTGGAATGCCTTCGTAGGGGACTTTTTAAGGAAAATTGACTCATATTACTTTTACAAATAAGACAGACCCCGAAACCTCCTATGCAGCCAGCCAGCCCATTCACCGGAATTTGAACCTGCGTCAGATTACCGATGTTCAGCGATCGCTGATGCCTTGGGCACTCATGGTCTATATAAGGGAAATGGATGAAACCAAAATGTTCGTTCCTTATATCCGGGGCTTCGACCCTTTTCTGGGGCTTTCTACGAAATACTCTGTGAGAAATTACATTTTTTCAACATACTAACACGAGACAGGAGCAGAAATCTGTTCTTTCGGGAAGAAGTGGTATTAGAATGCAGTTCGGAATGAGCCGCCTATCACCGTGAATTTTGACATTACTGTTGTTAATCTGCATTTCAAACTATTTTCTAGAGTTATATTTTTATAAATTGGGAGAAATTTTGACAGCTCAATGGCGTTTTACTCAACTGCTTTGAACGAAACCCTTTAACAACGCTATTTCATTAATTTTGTTGACCAGTATATGATACTTTTTAATTAATTACCTATTTTCACTGTATTTTCTTTGATCTGACGAAGAGAATACTGGCAATTTGACCCGCGTTTGGCGCCAGGCCGAAGGGCTGGCTGCATGGTTGATTTTCATGGTTTTCCCAACGTGAATACGAGCAAGTTTCCTTCGAATGTACACCACGAAAGCATCTCTACCTACATACATATAATCCTTGTATGCATTGACATATTCAAATTACCAAAGCAAATATGATAAGGAAATATTCCAGCGTGTGATCTGATTAATTAAGTTTACTTTTAGCATTTTTGCCTTTATTTTCAACATTATTCCTTATACTAATTGCAGTCTAATTTCACCGTTGTCATCATAGCTTTGTTTCCAGAGAGCAGATCAGATTATGGTTTGGAATTGCTATCCTAACTCTTGCTGCATTTTGTTCGCTTTGTAGTAAATTCGATTTTCGCTTGCAACTTTACTTTTTATTTCCTTTCTTTTTTTTTTTTTTTTTTTTACTCTTTTCATTTCCATTGGATTAAATTCTTGGTATTTATAATCTATATCTTATATGCCTTTTTAAGGTTTAGATTTTATTTATATAGAAACTCATAGCAAAGCTGTTCAACAAATTTTATTAGCATTGGCGTGGGAAGTGCGCATATGTAAAATGAAAAGTAAAATAACAAATCTGATTGCATGCGTTTTATAAATTAGAAAGCAAAGAAACTAAAATTCGCGACAATCGATACTGTTATTAAGTAAATTATAAAACGTGAACAGAATCATCAAAACTTTATGTTTTTATCTTTGTATCTTAGGAAATGCATAAAATATAAAAATTTAATTTAAAATTTTTATCTTATTAAAATTATTTATCTTATTAAAATAAATTATTAAAATTTATTTTTTAATTTTTATCGTATTGAATATCGTATTGAATAAACGTATGAAAAGAGCAAAAGCCTAGCTTTCATTCACCAGAGTGGTTCATACTAAACAAACATCCTGTTGAGAATATTAGGTGTTAGTTAGTTATTGGGTTAAGCAAGAAATTTGGAAAATCAATCACGCCAGGACTCAAATCTCGAACTATGAAATTACTAGACCCCGAAAGCAAGGACGGGTGAATTAGATGACTTCTTAGATTCTTCTCATTTAAAGGACGATCTAGGGATATATAAGATACTCACAAGATCAAATCTATCTGATGACGAGTTGTTGCTAATTTTTTTAAGCAGGAAGAGTGAAAGATCCGTCATCAGGTCTCAATTGTTCGTTGAATGCGCTGACCATTTACACAATGAAAGAACGCATGGGGGAAGGCGAAAAGTCTTTACAATCTAATATCTCAAAACCTGAAAAAGTAACTTCAACACTATAAAAATTGGTTGTAATTAGTATAATCTATGAGATTTTCGCTCAGAATGATATTTTACTTAAAAAAATATACAAATACAGGAAATCATCGAGCTCCCAAAACTTCTTCCGTATTCTCTCATACGCATGTATTTCTTTTCATCTCATTCTCATGCTTCCAGCTGAAAAAAAAAGAAGGTTAAGTTTTACCTCCAAAAGTATAGTTCTGCATGCTTACTTGCGTTAAGCTAATGACTTTTGTTAAATTTTGGTTTCTCTAACGACTGATTTCAACTAAGCTTTATGTAGTTTCTTACGTTGTCAGCTTTTTAAGTGTGGGCGTGTACCTAGCTGCCTAATCTTTCTCTGAGCTTTCTTGTTAATTAACTTTTGTAAGTGTTTAACTTTTGTAAGTGATAAAGTAACAAAAGACACTAATTTATGTTACGACTTGTTTCTCCATCTGCTTTCATTAACTCTATTTTAATAGGATAATAAGTGCTCGGTTAACTCATATTATTTGTTCCACCAATGTAAAGCATCATAAATCGCATGATCATTTGCAGCGGCATAAAATTACATACTGCTGCAAAGTGTTTTTAATTGAATCTTCAATTATAAATTATGTACATATTCTTCTGCATAATGATACTAGCGTAATAGTAATTCGTAAGTTTTCTGTCTTTCTTTTCCTTTAAGAAACATGTTCACATTGCATGTCTAATGACGCTGCTGAGCCTACAAAGTGTACAAAGTATTTAATTCATTGGTTGCATTTCCAAACATAAGAAAGAGTTATAGAAGTTCTTGAATACATTGTTCTTCAAAGAAATTTTGCTAAATTATCAAAAGTAATAAAATCAAGAGCAAAATCTATAGTTGTCAGGAACAAGTATATGCTCGCTGAAGATATAAAACATGTCTTTCGAAAATTACTTTGGCGGATCTTTATTCAGAATGCTCTGTATTTATTCTATAGCTGCATTCCCTAATCTCGCAATGCGGTGCAATTTAAGACAAATCCTATGTCTTTCGAGCTCAATATTTACTTGGACCAAGATCTTATGCAGCTTAGTTTACGCAGACTGTCTCCCAAGTCGGAAATCACAAGCCAAATAGTCCTTCCACTGCAACAAATCCTAAGCATCTGATTACGCGGACAATGTATAGGCCTCCCGAGACAGCCAACTAAATCATTCTTGATTCTATTTCTTCAATGGGAAGTATTCTGCATTATGTTAATCTGAAAAACTAGGTCTGGGAAGCAAAGTCTGTCTAAATATTGCATTCAATCGACTTCGAAACACGTAGTATTTTTTCCCGAGAAAACGGTATTCAAATACTCTAATAATACATAGTTTCAGTCTAGATCCTTATTATTGAATTTTAAGGCTCACTTATAAACCTTCTTCAATGTATTTATTTAGGAATTTATTGCAGAAAGTGAATGATATTGATTTCTATCATAGTTAGAATATTTTCACAACTGAAACTACACTTTTTTGGGGGAATTTACACTAAATACAAAAACTGCGGTAAAGGTTCAAATGCTTAGTTCATCTGCAAAGATTTAGTAGAACAGCATATTTCACATTTAGTCTCGTCGATAACAATTGGATATTATGACTAATATAACGCAGTTTTCTTTCCTTATAACATACTTCGTAAAGCTTTTTTAAATGCTATTTTATAGGGAATTAAATGCAAGGCCAATTTTCAAATTTTGCTTACATATGCTGTCCCAGAATAAAGGTGTTGGTGTGGTGTATTTAATTATGGCAAAGCACACTAGGGCTATCTGCCTAAGGGGAGGGATGCCTTTCGTGGAGGACTTTCTAAGGGAAACTGGCTCGTATACACGTTACACATGGGGAAAACCACGAAAACGCCCATGCAGCCAGCCCGTTCGCGGGATTCGAACCTCGGACCGAACTACCAGTGTTCAGCGTCTTTACCGCTCGGCCGCTGGTGGGCCCCCAGAATAAAGAAAGACGATTTAAGATAAATTCTATTTAAAGTTTAATATTAGCAATGCATTGCATAAAGATGACTATAAATATAATTTTACAGTTTAAAATTTTAAAAAATAAATGAAAGTTTTAGATATAAATCTTTAAAATGTAATCGTAGGCAAAAATGCATATCCCTTTCAAGTTTTATGTTATTCCACCTCTTTGTAACCTAATTTATTTTTTTAAATAAAAGTTTAATTTTTTTTAATATGAACTATTAGTGCGTTACATTCATTATAAAAATTAATTTCAGTGACATAGATAAACTAGTCAACTTAAATTTGACTGCATTGAATATGTACTGCCCCTTTAGGCTGATTTATAAACTAATAAATTATAAAATAATCTTCAAGCTAACGGACTTGGCATAAAGTGGAAGACAAATTATTTTTATTGATTTGCTTAGTTTATATTTAAAATTTTTCAATTGATTTTTTTTATATTTCATATTCTAGAAATATATTTATAGTCATCTTTATGCAATGCATTGCTCAAATTAAACTTTAAATATTAATTTATCTTGAAATTTCTTTCGTTTCTTCTGGGACAGCATATGTAAGCAAAATTTGAAAATAGGCTGTATTCTCCTGATATGATGCTGATGTGCAGTGGTTAGCATACTTGTCCAGCACACTGAGGATCCCGTGTTTGACTCCGGGATAACGCGCAGTTATTTTTTAGAAGGTTTCCATCCCTTAAACTTTATCGCATTTAAATAATTTCTTTTGTGGCTAATAAGTGCTGGTTTGGTTTGGTTTATTTAACTATAGCAAAGCACACTAGGGCTATACTAGGGATGCCTTCGACGAGAAGTTTCTAAGGGAAACTAGCTCGTATAGACGTTACGGAGACTAGTAACTGCTACTATCGTTTCAAAGAAAAGCAGTAACATGTTTGGTTAAAACTTTAAATTAGCAACAAAGACCTTTAAAATAGTGCCCACACCCTCCGAAGGTTCAAGCGTCGATACTATCTACCATACCTTAGACAATTTCTTGATGGGTAGGCACATTTTAATGTTGAAATACGATTAGTCGCCTGGTATTAACATTCAAAACGGTCGACGGTAATTGCCGAAAATTTGATACCCCTTGCTTCAGGTATACTTATCATCACTAAGATATTATCCATAAAATCGTAGCAGAAGGTCTGGAGAAAAATAAGTAAAGTTTATTCTTCTTTGTGCCTCATATGAGGACTGCATGGCATAATTAAGATGTATAATATTGTGTATTAAGATTTTTGCAATGGCATATAATAATCTCAACTTTTCAAATAAATCATAGCAAATCGAACTGGATGTGAAATCTAGGGGTTTGTTCATAACCCAGAAAAGAAAGGACAGTATTTGCATAGATAAGGAAAATTTTACCTCGGTTACAGAAATTTCAGTTTCAGTTAAAGATAATGCCAATGATCTCCACTAATTGGTAAGATATAATTTACAAGAAATTTGTAACTAAGAGACGAACAGCAGTTTTAATTTTCTGTAGAAATACACATGCTTCTGACAAACATTCGCCTCATCAAACTAAAAAAGGCTTGATTCCTTAAATAGGTTTTTTTCCACAATAATATTAATTTTTAAAATGTAGCTAAGCAATTTACTGCAATGAAAAGTGTAATTATTCTTAATCTTTTTCTTTACTCGCCATATCAGACACCTGCGGATTGCTTTACATTCCTTTCAATTTTATCTTCCTTTAAGAAACGCCTTTGTGAGAGCATTTCAGAAATTCATGTAAAATGTAAGAATTTCAACCTCTGTCTTTTATGAAAGTATTCAGATGTAACAGTGTTCCAAAATATGGACGATGTTAGTAGTAATGAGATTAGAACGACCGCCTATAGGTCAGAAATGTGAATTTATTCTTACTTATTTTTTCCATTCATCGCGAAACCAATATTTCAGAGCCATGGCTCTCTCAGTTTGCTTCTATGCCATTTGAGGGAAGGTTTTGGCCTTTTGTGGGGCCTAGGTGCATTCATCTCTTGATTTTAAAGTGACCTACTACCAGACATTACATATGAAATATATATTCGCGTTCCTCATTTTAATACTTGTCTTTCTCTTTGCTAATTTATAAAGACTATTAGGCTTTTTGAAGCGGGAATTGTGCAAACTCAATTTTTGTATTCGTCTTTTTTTAGATTAAGGATCTCAGTATTGATTACTTTGACAGCTGGATGTGTTAAATCACTCACTCAAGTGAGCAGGCAAGGGGGATTGCGATAATGTTGAAAAAATGTTAGATGATTCAACTTTTTTATAGTCTTCTCATTATTTTTAAATCTTCTGCACCAATTTAAATACCATGTTAATGCACACATTGACATAAGTGAGATTCTTAACAAGACTAGAACATTTCTAAGAAATATTTACGCTTTTAGTAATTGTTGTGTACTCATAATCTTTGCTTCATGCAAGCTATCGTATATTTAATTGTATAAGCTGAGATTTTTGAAAAATATTTCTTTTAACTGAAGTTTGGAAGTCAATTTATATATGAGTTCAAAATGAATTACAAATAATTAAACCACATGTAATAACATTATAAGATAAGTAATTAGAAAAAGATGATGTTTCAGTTTATTTAATTCTGATATGCATGAATCAAAATTCTTAATACTAGTAATGGAGTTGCTACTAATTCTCTAGGTTTTCTACCAATTTACTACCAACTCCTACTGTTAGAGGATGTACAGGTGAAAATCATCATCCTTCATTTCGTCACTGAGACTGATGTCATCCGCATCTTAGATAACACAATTTTCACTTCTATCCATAAAATTACTCAGAAAATTTTACAGCTTTTATTTTGAAAGTAGCTAGAACATTGATAGCTTTTATTCTGAAAAGTACAATTCTGTTTTGGGGCCAAGAGCTTCCAGTATGTAGGAATAAAGAATTGCATTTGACTCATAAAATCGAAGCGCATCTGATGGGAAAACATACAAGAATACTTACTACAAGTAAGAATCAAAGTAAAGTTCTCAAACACTAATGCCAAAGCGCCACTTTATGCGCATGCCCGAAATTCGGGAGAAATGAGAAAGGTACCATTGGTGGCAAAAGTATTTTTCATTCTAAATGGCATCACCCCATTTTTCGAATAGAAATTGAAGGTGGACCGGCACTCTGATATTCCCTGCCAAATTTGCCAACAAATAATTCGCACATATTGCGGTAATTGTAAATTCATTTACAAAGCGATTTAAAATTGAGCATGGTTTTCAGTTTAGCTGAATTTTACAGCAAAATCTTACATCTAAGCTCAGATTTATGCAAAGTAGCATTTCAGATTGCTCGATAATCTTAATAAATAAGCACAGAAGATTAAGTTTGGTCTAAGAGATAATACACACAAGTGTTTCGTTGAAATTCCAAATTTCGAGCAAGGAAGTTTATGAGGAGAATGATGTTTTAGTTTGCTTAAGATATTGTGGTAATTTTAAATCTTTTGCAGCAAATACTGGGTGATAAATATTTGTAAGACATTACACAAGTACTTCTGATTGTAAAACAGAATAGCAGCTGGCCACTTTAAGGCAAAAGGAGTTACCATAGTAATAAAAGTGTCGAAAAGCATTATTTCCCGATTTTTAAAAAAAGGCTACTGAAGATGAAACTGCTCTTCAAAAGCATAAAGATAGCCGTGCGATGGACATCCCATCTCAGGATGACAGATATGTATCCTAGCAGGGAAAAAGAATTACCCTTTTCACCTAGTCATAGACCTTCTTGTAAACGTTGTCGGCACTCTGAAATCAAGTTTATATTGACTTACATTCCCAGAAGCCTATTACATACAACGCCATCGTCGGGATAGACTGCGTTGGTGTAATGAACACAGTCAGTCAAGATCAGTGTTCAAGCTTAGTTCTCAAACAAGTCCTGATTCATATTCAAGAATGAATGTATAAACCGGCTTTTATAGAGAAATAAAGTAAAACGTTAACGACTACAGAAATTCTATAAAGCTGATTATTATGCCTGAATAGTCTTTTTGTGAGAAAACATTATGCACAATAGACGAACACCGTTTCGCTTATTGGCAAACCGCACATTGAGTTGATCAATGTTAACGAATTTCGCATACTGCGCATGCTCAATGGTGTACCGTTGGCATAGGAGAAAATACTGGCGACAAAGCATAAGCAACCCTACTCAAGCCTGTTCGAACAAGCTCGATGTCATTTACAATTGCAAACACTGCGGAAATTTGTGTTTATTGCATTTGCTTCTATTTCATTTCATTTTGATTTATTTTCTTCATAAACGTTACATTTAATATCAGTTTTTTATAATAATTTCTTTGACTTTAATTCAGTAATTTATACTAGAGTTAATCCTTATTTTGTTAAAGTATATATGAAAGGAACGTATGGTAAATATTCAATTGCTTTTATTCCTCAGAAGTATAATCAGCTAATATATCTTGTAATGTTTCCTGTTTTGTAATCCTCCTTAAACGAAAATTTGCGTAGTTTACAATCGATGTTTACAATCGATATTTACACTCCAAGTAATGAAGCAACTTACGTTTTAAAACCCAGAACTGTTTACGCCAAAGATAACACAATATCTTAACCATACACCATATTTATCTTCTTTTAAAATTGCGCCTTTTAAAAGTCGTAACTGCGCCAAATTCTCTTCTGGGCATGCGCAGTAAGCGAAAATTGTTTAACATTGATCAACTGAATGTGCGATTTGCTATTACGCCACCGTTTCACGTCTCTGATTTGTCTGTCGTTATGCATCAACTGTACTGCATTGATATTTTCCTGATCTTTGCGCGTCTTTTCCGAGGTTCCGTGGTTCCAGACCTTCTATTCGCAGATAGTAGTGCACGGAGCTCCAAGACACTGGAAAATGAAGATACTGCGCATAAAAGGGTCTGAATGGTACGAAATCCCTCAAATTCTGATCTACAGCTTAGTGCAGAGCCGAACGTAAAAGATGCCGAACGTAAGTCGTTGTCTGAAGAAATCACACTCCCAGTTTAGATACATATAACCTATCATCATTCCAGTGAGAAGGAGTAGAAACTGTACTGAGCATTATTATTCTCCTTGCCCTGTTCTCCCATATGAAGAAATTTGCACCGTTTTGCCTTAAAAGGAATGCACAGTTATTCAGCTTGATATATGCTTAGTATGTGTGTCTATTGTTAACAAATTCGGAAAAATGTCTGTCCCTCAGTTAAAATCATTAGGTAGATTTATCTGCATGCATAAATTAAATATAAATTTTTACTTGCCTTCATTCAGTGTTTGGTTTCTTTTTACACTCGTACGAAAGCTTTAATAAATAGAAATCGAGGTGTAATTTACCCTTAGTCTAATAATATGGAAATCTCTGTTCATTCTAAGTTGAATATTTTAACTTCCTACGCTAAAGGCCTCTTATTTTCAGCAGTACGTTAAAAATATTAGCATGTACCGCTATTAATAGCTGTATGGTATCCATATTTTACCATTTACATTACGTATTTCTACTTTGGAAGCGAATTTGGGAACGCGATTCTATAAAATTTTTCATGCAAAAAGTTCCGAAAATTCTGGGTTTTGACTTCTCTAGATATCAAGAAAAAATGCCTTTCTCAGAATTTTAAAGAGTTTACTAGTACACATTTACTAACTGGTGTTATCATTCTTTTCTGCAGATGGAGATAGTTGTACAGTTGCTGAGGAATATACAAAATCTAGTTCCTCTTTAAGTCTTTCTGTCCTGAATCATTGCGATACATTAAGTTTCTATGCTTGTTTACACACCAGAGATAGATTGTATTACATTTACCTAAATATTATACAGCAAAGTAATCTAACGGGCGTGTAAAGCAGCATTTCAGGTGAAATTGATTATATATGCTAAGTATGTGTTATAGTATATGCTTTATTATATATACGCAGAATATTTTGTAAATTCTATTGTGCATTAAATGTTTGCAGGTAAACATTATTTTATTTACTATATTGATTTCAACTAGTAATAAATTGCTATTAGATCAGCTTGCAAAGGAAACAAGCTTCTAAGTAAAATTTTCTCATTTTTTAATAACCTTGTTTATTATGAAAATATTTACTATATTTATACTATATTTACTACTGTATTTCAGAACATTTCTAATGGGTCTTCACAAAATCACTTTTCTGATTACATACAGAATAATTGAGATACAAATTACTATTTCTCAGCAAAATAAAATGTTACAGAAAGAGAAATATTATTTTCTTTAATTTTAAGAAATTCTGTAGTTCAAAATAGCAGATTACCATTTACAAATTAAACTAAGTTTTATCAACATACGTCCATCTCTGGGCCATGCCTCAAATACTTTGAGAAAACTTTTAATTAAGATGTAAAAAATGGAAATGGTAGATTCTAGAGTTTAAAAAGAAAAATATTCGGGGATTAAATGTTAATTGATTAAATTGGGGGATTAAACATTAATTGAGCTATTATATACCATGTTTCTCACACTTAGCTCTGCCGCATCTTACATGGGAATTTAGGCTCTTAGTGCAGCCGCTAAAGTGGAACTATAAAGGTATGTGTGAAGCTATCTACCATGTGCAACCAAGAAGCTCAATGTGCAACTGCATATATATTTCTTGTACTTTCAAAGCGAAGTTAAAGGCGTCATCAGATTTATAGATATCCCGTATCTGTTGAAATTGAGACATGTAACAAACTTTATTTTAACCGGCCTATTATGATTAATTGTCAAGGGTTAATGTTTTAGGTTTTGCGGTTTAAAATCACCTGAGAATAGCACCTAAAAATCTTACAAAAATATTCAAGATAATTTTGTTTATAATGCTCCTAATGTTCTGTACACATTCCTTGGAAAATGAAAAGCAGAACTATCTGTCATAAAGCATCCTCATATATTTATTTCCTCTAAAGGTGGTATGTTAAATACTGTCTGAAAGTTTCTTCAACAAAACAAAAACAACCAGCAATCAAATGTGTATCCAAAACTCATTATTCCACTTATGGGATACTTGAAGTTTAGCAATAGCGTGCAGCAACTGAATATTTCTAAAGAGTCAAATTTGAAGCTTTTAGTACTCTGTTGAGTGCCGTGCTTTGTTAAGAATGAAGTCCCTCTTGAAGGGCAGAGACCTCATCTCATTTTTCTGCCAGGTCACGTTTAGTAGTGTTACTCTTCAACTCCTTGAAATACGAATAATTCCGCCCACATTAAGACGCATTTTCTATGGTTTGGAAAAAAGTGAGTTTATTAACTCAGCGGAATTACTGTAAAGCACGAGTAACTGCTTCTGAACTCTAAGAAGAATTATTGTAATTTATACAAAGAATTGCTTAGAAATAAAGAATTTTAAAGTCCTATTTTAATCTTATTAATTAGTCTTATTTTTATGTAGGTCAAATATATCAATATTCCGATTCTTTTAGATGTAAGATTGAGGAAACTTTTTGGGTAAAATGAAATTAGTTTTACTTATTTGTTTTGAAATTAGTTTAAACAGACACTTATTTTTCATTATGGAAGCTATTTCATAAGGCCTTTCCCTAACGTGATTTAAAGGAAACAATTTTTCTTTCAAACAGTGAGTATCAGATTGAAAGACACAAAGTTAATAAAGTTTCTTTTGACGTCATTCCCATTGCGATTTTTTTTCCATATAAATTATTCCATACTGTGATATGAAATGTTATTATGTTGTGGAAGATCTGGTGAATACGGAAAATGAAACAAGATTTCTCAGCCCAAACCTTTCAAGATTTCAAATTCAAGATATTCAAATATTCAAGATTTCAAAGTTTAGGCCAATTCAAGATTTTGAAGTTCTTCAAGCTATATTCTCTTTTGCATTCTTAGATCAGAAAGTAGCCAATCTTTATTTGGCTAATGATGGACCCATCACAGTTTTTTTTTTTTTTTTTTTTTTTTTTTTTTTGTCGTCACAATATTATAGGAACATTAATGGTAATAGGAACATAAATTCGGCTGATGAATTTTACGATACATCGCTCAAACTGCTACACTCTCACTACTACCTTAAAATATTGTTTGTTGGTTGCCAAGAATTAATAGCAAACCGCAAGTTTTGGAAAGGGAAATGAAGCTTGAAAGAGATCAGCATCCACCAGTGCCTGGAAGTAGCCTTTCTGAAAGAAAACAGCTTTTCTTCCTCCCAGCAGTTTTTTTTTTCTTTCTTAAATCCATCTTTAGAAACATTTTATATTGCACTTTCAGTTATTCTGATCTACAAAAGAGAATATGAAATCATCAAATGAAATCATTAAATGCAAGAGTAGTCTTTTATATACAGGGTGTTTCATAGAACATGGTACAAACTTGGAGGGGTGGTGCAGAGTACTAAAACATGCATTTTTTATAGAAATGTAGGGTCTGAAGCGACAGGTTAAGGCAGGAATGCAAAAAAAACGACACGAGAGGAAAATGTGTTTATGTACAAAATCAACGCAAAGTGCTTCTTTGTAGCATTGTAGCAATACAGTATACACAATAAATGTTCAAAATTGCAACCACCAGCAGTAATACATGCTTGGTAAGTCACAGAAGGGATTGACGAATATTTTGATGAATGACAGGCATTTCGCTCACGCTTGCAGCCGCTATGAATAGTCGTGCAACGAGGTCCTCCAGTGAGTCAGCGAGAGTCTCGTAAATGATGCTTTTCAGATGGCCCCATAAAAACCTCCAAGCTGGATAAATATGGCGAAAGGGTTGGCCATTGAACGGGTCCACCACGGCCAATCCATCGGCCCAGAAATGTCCCATCCAAGTAATTGCGAACCCGCACGTGGTTATGTACTGGTGCGTCATCATGCTGGAACCCCATGCGATCACGTACGACAGCCGAAACATCCTGCAGCAATTCCAGTAGCACCTCTTGCAAAAAATATGATAACATAAGCCATTTCTACGTGCAGGAAAGAGGTATGGACTATGAGGTAGTCGTTAACAATACCCGCCCACACATTCACGGAAAAGCGGGTTTGGAATGCATATGGACGTGTGCCGTGTGGATTATGAGTTGCCCACATGAGCATGTTATGGCTATTGAAGATGCCGTCCTGTGAGAAAGTTGCCTCGTCCGTGAATAGCACATCCGATGGGAAATCCGCCTGCACCGCACACTGCTGCAAGAAATAAGGACAGAAATGAACTCGAACAGAGTAATCTATCTCTTGCAAGACTTGGACTGTCTGCAAATGGTATGGATGCAAACCATTTTCATGTAATACTCTTCAAACGGTGGAATGACTCAGCTGCAGACGACATGCAATAGCTCTTGTACTTGTGTGAGGTGATTCATGCACAATGTTCAAGATGGATTCTTCAAAGCGAGGTTGTCGTGCACTTCTTCTTCCACTCCTAGTGTCAGAGGTGGCTTCAAATGGCCCGTTTTCAACAGAGACCGATGCAACCTCTCGAACATTGTGTGCTTCGGCATACGCCTGTACGGAAACCGTTCCTGGCACAACCGTAGCGCTACTCTGCCGTTCCCATTAGCATGAGATGCATGTCAGCTTTTTCTCTGTGCGTAAACTCGCCCATCACGCTCGACATCAGAATTGCGAATGATCCTCTGATGCATCGGATCGTGGTTTGTTCGGCTCATTACCGCCCTCTACCACTGCATTACCAGCCAATCACAGCTATAGTTCCTATTACTGTTAGTGTTCCCTTTTTTTGAACATTTATTGTGAATACTGTATTGCTGCAAAGAAGCACTTTGCCTTGATTTTGTACATAAACACAGTTTCCTCTCATGTCGTTTTTTTGCGTTCCTGCCTTTACCCGTCGCTTTAGATCCTACATTCCTATACAAAAAAATGCATGTTTTAGTACGTTCCATCCCCTCCAAGTTTGTCCCATGATCTATGAAACGCCCTGTATATAAAGAAGAACGTCTGAATGTTTGTTTGTTCGCTAATAACTCAGTCACTACTGCAGCTATCGTCACCAAACTTTCTACAATTTTTTCTAGGTCTTGGAAAACGTCGACGTCCAATTTTTCCAAAAAACAAAAATCGGAGATATTAATTAAAAACACTAATTTTCGCCCTCATTTTTCCGAGTAGCAACAGTGATATCAGGAACAATGGCTTCGTGCCATTGTTGCGTGATTACGTAGTGAATTGTGGCACATGTATTGACTATTATTTTGTTTCTATCGTAGAAATGTAGCATCATATTCCTTATGACGTGTAATATGCTATTATACAAATTTTCAAATGATATCATGAGTAAAACTGTCGAAATATTTTCGACTGTTTTTTTTTTTTTCTTAATATATGTAGACGGATTTTTTTCCGAAATAACGCATTGTTATCTCCAGCGCACAAGACTTTTACTACTCAGAAAAAATGAGTACAAAAATTAGTGTTTTCAGAGTTTTTAAGTAATATCTTGGCTGATTAATGTTGTTCGTAGATGTTAATGGCCGAAATGGATTCGCACGAGTTTCCAAACTTTCTTTTAACCTTTTTAAAAAAATTTTTTATTTAACGTTTCGCAATGCTATTTTTATTTCATATTTTGTAAAACTTACAAATTTCTTGTTAACAATGTCTACGATTTCAAAGCGAGCAGTGACAAAAGTTTTCAAAATAATGCAGATTTTTATCTCCAGCGTATGAGACTGTTGCCACTCGGGAAAAGGAGGGCAAAAATTAGCGTTTTCAGAGTGTTTAATTTATATCTCTAATTTTAGCCATTTGGGGGGGGGAAGTGGACGTCGACCTTTTCCAAGACCCATAAAAGAATTGTAGAAAGTTTGGTGACGATAGCTATATTAATGACTGAGTTAATCGCGAACAAACACACAGACATTCTACATATATAATTCTTTATTTTCGCTCCTGGTGGTAAAACTCGAAATATTGTATACGCATAGCTTTACACTACAAACGCATTTAAGTGAATTGCCTTCTTTTAATAAATATACCTCATAACAGAAGAAAACATCCTCACCCGATTTTGTTACATCAAAGATCAATAAATTAGAGAAGGATTATCCCGGTATCATTCTCTCTGCTGTTAGATATGTATATTCCTCGCAATCTAAATTAACTGGCTTCGGGTACTTCCGCTAGTTATAAATATTTTTATAAATTATAACAGTGCATTTCTTTTGTTGTATCTAAAACCCATTAGTGTCTAATTGTCCAATCAGTAAAACAAATTATGAACTTGTGTTAGTATATATTGTATATAATTTAGTAATTCTCGTTTGTGCTACATTTATCTTCAACAGAATTTTGAATCCAAAATTTCTATTTTTAGTTTATGAGAGAATCTGAGTTTTTAACATTAGATACCAAGATAATGTTAAAAACTTTGATCTTCTTAATAAAGATATTTAAAAAATTTATAAAATCCTCTAGAAGAACCTTTGTTGAAATCATTTGCTATGTCTTTATGTGACGGAATATTCAAACACATAAAGCAAATTATCTTCTTCAGACTAACGCTGTAAATATTTAGCTCTATTTCCCAAAACTCTGTTGTAATTGTCAGCAAAGTAATATTTTAAACGCCTATGCCTAATCATTTATTCATTCTCTTAAAATAGCTCAGAGAAATACGGCGTCTATATTATGGGTCATATGACTCGCATTGTTCCTTACTCTAAACTTTATAAAAAAAAGTTTCTTAAAGGTTTCTTAAAAGAATTCTTAAAGGATTCTTAAAGGATTCTTAAAATACTAAGTTAGCAAATATCTTGTTAATTGTAGCAAAGACAAAAATAATAAGGAAAATAAAGAGACTCTTAAAAGTATTCTTCCCGCATTTATCATTACCCCAGGCTTGAAAGATCGGTTTCAGGATGATTAAAATTCAAAATTTGATATTTTTAGATCTCTTCTTATTTTTTCTCGAAATTAGAGAGAGAGAAAAAAATATAAATATTTTGTTTGAGTCATAAATCTTATACTGCAGTGTAATAAAAAAATTAATTTCTTCCTAAAATTTGAAATATGTTTTTCTTTACCTGAAAAAACGTAACTTTTTTTTCCGTTTTTTGTCAAGACGTTTTGTATAAATGAAAGCAGAATGGTGAAACTATACGAAACATCTGCTATTAAAAATGCCATATGCGATAGCAATTACTATTTTCATCTGAAAAGAAAATTTGTTTCTATTTTAAAAAAACAATATTTAGATTTTCATCGTACGTTCACAGCATAATTAATGTTTTGCTGATTAAATTTTAAATTTAAAGCTAGTTTAAGATGAGAAATTCTGTTAAATAATTCATATATGTACTCACATTTTGCTTTGTGCTGAACTCGAGACTCTGTTTCTTTCTATATTATAAGAGACAAAAAGAGAAAGCTCACTCTCACTACACTTTTAGAAAACCAATATTTAATGGCATTTTAAGGCGGAAATCAAGGCCTAATTTGCACAGAAGCAAATGGGACGCTTGCCCCTGACTTTTACTTTTAATGAAGCTTCTAAATCTGCCTACAGTTTATTAAATATATAAAATTTTATGTATCTTTTTGAATTCTAGGTTTTAAAAATATAGAAAAAGAAACCCATTCCATCAGAAAAAAAGATTATTTTCATGTCTGAAAGGAGTATAACTTTTCAATTCCTCATTTTTTTCTGTACTTGATTATTTAGTTCACTAACTGCTTAACTGCATTCATTTTGTCGTATCTTCATAACTTAATTTAGGTTTGCAGTAAAATCAGTATGTATTCTTTAATCTCTTCCCTTTGGTTTCTTTCGAAAGAAACAAACTTTTAGTTCAAAATGTCTACAATTATATTTTATGCAGTATATACAAAACTGAAAACATGGAAACAAAACAAACGAAAAGATGAAATTTACTTTTTGTTTAAATGACTTTAAACGAAAAACATTAATCTATTTTATTATTTTCCGAAACTCTTTATATAAAATGTATTTTACATAAAATGCAATTTGCATTGTAGCAGATACAACGTTGAAGAATTAGTGGGAGGCCTCCATAACAGCTTTTGTTGCGCGCCTCGAGTTTTGCGTACCGGACTCTGGTTTAAATCATAAACATATTTACTAACATGGTTGAATCAATTTTAATAACATTAATAAATCCATTAGTTTTAATATTAGTTTCTAGAGAGCTTGAAGTTCAATAAATTGTTTAGTCATTTAAGACGAATTCTAACCATAGACGGAGAAATAAGAATAGAACTCACTCAAAATAGTTACGCTTCCACTCAGAGAACTGTAAACCAATATTCCAAGATAACTTTTAAAACTTTATCTCCTTTAATTAGGCAAATTGTAATATTATAACAAACGGTATTAGAATTATATTTACAGCATAAAATAAGAAAATAATTTACTTTCTTTCTTTTCATATGAATAATTATTACTAATATAAATAGTTTTAGTTATGCTTTGTTGACAGAATTGTAGCAGAAAACAGGAAAGTTTAATTTATCTGTTCTTCACAGCAATATTTTTGCATACGAATTTCCATGAATTAAAAAGAAACCACTTATTCAGTTAATTACATAAAAAAACTTACCTATGCAGTTAAACATAAAAAATATTTATAATTAAGGGATTATTACGCTTTGCTTTACCTTAGATTGATTAAATATAAAGAAAAAATATCGTTTATGCGCTGAGTAGTTGAGAGTTAGAACACCAGAAATTCAAAACCTGACTGTAATTTTGCAATTTAATCAGTTTTAGAAATTTAATACATTTATCATTAGAAATTTAATACATTTATCATAATTAATTTAATCAGTTTTAGAAATTTAAAGTGGTTGGCGATGGCAGTGCTCTTCCCTTCTATTAAATTATGCATACGCTTTCATGTTTTCCTCCAACTAATTAATAGTGTCGATCGTTACTTAAGATGAGTGACAGAGGCTAGCACATATTTGGTTGACGGGCTTCGGAACATCATGCAATAATCTAAGGGTGACGGAGGCCAAACCCAAAATAACTGTCCCAGATTGAAGGAAGAAGGGCTTCTGTTTGTGAAAGTCTTCTGTTGGGGCTATAGTGACTTTCTATACATTTCTATCATATTTACCATGCCTATTCAAAATATCTGCATTCTAAAATATGCTTCGCTAATCTACTGATGCGAAGTTATGATAGCAAACTTTTTATTGATTTTTTAACTTTCCCATTTAACTTTGCATTATTAAAGCGCATTATTTTTATTTTATGCAAAGTTAAACGCGTTCCATTTTTTTTTCTTTTTTACATAACAACAACTGAACAGTCACTCATCTCGTTCAAATAGCAAAAGTTGTGTTTCGTGAAATATAAATAGGCTTTGAATAGGCTATCATAGTCGGGTGCATTGATGAGCGCTTGGTCTTACTTCAAATATCAGTTATCATATCAACACGGCAAATGTAAACATCTTTCAGGGTTTTTGAATGAAGCCTTTTGTTAAGTGATTCCATTATAAGCGTTTCGGATTAGTGTTTGACACCTTGTAACAGATGAGCTTATTCTAGGCTCAAGATAAGCGAAAAGTATTTCACTTAAGTATAGGTGAATCTTGTCTTTATTTACAAATGTTTTATTTTGCATTTACATACATCGAAGATGCATTTACATCTTCTTTCTTGAAATTCTTATTTTCATACTTCCGTCAGATTCCTTTAAAATAATTTAGCAATAATAGCGCTTAAGCCTGAAATAAATTATGGCTACATTTTCATAAAAGAAAATTTAATAAATCTAATAATAATAATAATAATGTGTATATAAAATTATAAGCGCAAGTTAATTTATCTTAAATTACCTTCAGAATTCTGAAATAAAATAACACTGTATGTATGTAATTTTAATATTAAGTTTATTACATTTTAATTGATTATTGAATTATTTCCTTTTCATGTTAGTGATATTAGATCATTCACTTTTATTTTGAGTTGTTTTCATAATGCTTAACTAATAGTCTAGATCTGAGCAGTACGTTATTATTAAATCATATGAATATTTTCTTTTTTTAATCATTTCATGTTAATTGACTCACTTCAGGACCATATTGTTTTACCTTAGTTGAGCGATTTTTCATCTATTGGAAGATTAATTTTAAAACTAAAGGAAATCGTAGGAGAAATCATTTTATAAACTGGATATCATTTATTTAAATCAATTGCATACTAAAGAAGAGGGTCGCAGAAACTTAAAAACTAAAATTTATTAAGTATTTGTTGCTCATAATATACTTCAATCCACTCCCATTAAAGTAAAATGAAACCAATATTCGGAAAGTTCTAAGATATTCATTAGTGTAAGAGAATTAAATCTACTGAATTAAAAAATTAGGAAAATCTCAGACTTGCGTGATCTTTAATTTAGAAATGTGTCTTTTTGATAAAAGTTAACACATTTCACTTTAAAATATTAATAGACCTTAAATAGAATTTTTTAAGAAAACGTTTATTTCCAATCTGCCAATATTAACTAAAAAAATTCTATTGTTTTGAAATTTGATTTCCTTGAAGTCTTTCACATTAACTAAAGTTTATCTATTTTAATAGATATATTCACTTGCAATCATTTCTCTCTGAAGCATTAAAAATTGTCTCTTTATATTCTATTCTTTTTATTTCTGCTTTGCTCAATAGATGGAGCTTCAGTTGTTGCTTTATTTTATTTATTTATTTATTTATTTATTGTCCATAAAAGCGAAGCATTCTTATAAAAATATATAGAATAAATTCTAAAGTAACTAATAACAAAGAATGTGAAGTTAAGTAACGTGAGTAAACTTAAAAGTCACATTTAGTGTAGAATTATTTTTCTTTTCGAATAAGAGAGATCTTTATCTGATTTTTTCGAAAGGCATAGAGTTTTATCCTAATTTTGCCTAATTAAAACACTTTTGATAATAAAATATTTAATGTATTAAATATATGCATGCATTTTTGTCGTTACTTACCAAAACTTCGTTTCGTTGAAAGAATTTATGCACGGTATTTTATCAGTTCCTTTTGTTTGATTATGAAAAATAATTCAGCGTAGATACCAAAGGATTTCCAGTGAGTTTTTGAAGTCACTCTTTAGTTTCAAAAGTTTCAATCATGAATTCCTCATTTTGAAATTTTGTCATTGAAATCTTCGTTATTATTCACCAGCAAGATATTATTGTAGACTTCAAAGTAAATTCAAATTTATTCTGATAAAGTAAATCTTTATTTAATAACTAGCCACAAGAATATTTCGATATTAAAATTATTTATACACAAGATATCAAAAACTAGCAACTTAAAGTTTTCATATGCTATAGTTAGGTAGAGAGTTTTAACCAGATATTTGTTTTTACGAAATGTTAGTTGGGCCTTTTCTTTATGCGGTATATTCAAATAATGTGTTATTGCAATAGCCAAAAATTACAGTTAATTAGAAATGATTGCAAAGAAAAAATAATATTTTCAATTGAATAAAAAAGTGACATTTCATCATAAATATTGTATTAAAGGTATAATAAAAAATTAATAGAATTAGAATGTGTAAAAAGGGGCTATGTGACGAAAGTCAAATTTTATAGGGGAACAAAAAAAATTTCTCCCGTTCCTGAGAAAAACGTGAGAAGTCCACAACAAAATAAATTACGAGATCGATGTAATTAGGATCCATGTTAATTCAGCGTTTTTCAAACGTCTTCTAACATTCTTGGGAGGAATGGGATAGTTATTTGTTGCCCATATTTGACTTTTGTCATCTAGCTCCTTTTTACATTTTCTGCTTTAACTATTAACATAAGAGTGTTCTATTATTTAGAGGTCTAAACGTATTCTCAATAGTTCGCATTTAGAAGATATTTCTCTAGAATGAAACAAAAGCAATTCTTAAAAAGTAAAAAATATTCAAAAAAAGAAGCTTAGTGCACTTTGCTATCTACACATAGTTAAACTAAAATATAAGCTCCATTAAAAGAATAAATCAAAGGCTTCATTAACGGGTGTTTACGAACAACGAAGACAACCCCGTGTAATGACGATAGATTAACTCATGCTTATTCTGGCTGCCTAATTAGAGTAATAATAAGACAACTTTTCATTTTTTCGTCAGAAAGATTCCCGTACAGCACACACACTAAAACGCTCAATTTCCTTCTCTAGCTCTCCTCTGTGGTAACTTAACTTCCTCTATACATAAATAGATTTATTTTATATATCCAACACATGACAAAGATATTTCATTTAGTAAAGAAGTTAAATATGGAGAAGTAAGCATTGGTAATAAATTAACCCTCGGCAATCCTGTAGACTGTGCCTTAAGAAAGCAGACTCAACTAGCATGTGAATGTTTGGTAATCTCTACGGTATAAAAAGATGCTTTACACGTCAATGTGATGTAGAGGTTACTTTAAGTTTCTAACAGTTAGTTTAAGTTTGAATATGCTTTACTGTCTGCTTAATATGTTTACATCTACTCTTTTCTACCAGAATGAGTTTTAATATCACGTTGTATGCAACTGAGTTTGAAGGAGTATATAAAGAAGGTTCAGCTTACTTTACTAGGACAGCTTAGGACAGCATCTCAACCTTTGTAGAGGTTAAGCTTAGGACAACTTAACCTCTACAAAGGTTGAGATGAGATCTCCTAAATGTAAACCCCAATGTCTGCTATTAGAATAAACTCGTTTCAGTCAATTTTCGTGCTCAAGACAAACTGGTTCTTACGACATTTCTTTGCATGCTGTTAATATTCCGTCAGAAAAATTCGTCTCTTGATAAGGTTTATTCACAATATCAAAAAAACAATCAAAGACGCAACAGAAAATGTGACCATTCTCAGTATCTGTTGCGCTAAACGAGTACAGATAAGTTACTACCGCTAATGTGTAAATAATAAGAAACTAATTTATATATATAAAGAGAGAGTATGAAATCAGTATGTCACTGACTGTCATTCGCATATATATAACACGAGTTTTCCTTCACGAATATTTATATGCCAGTTACCACCTAAACTTTATTTAATATGATTTGTTGACTACTCGTGCTAACTGTGCAAAAATATTTAATGTAAACAATAATTTGCATAAACAATGGAAAGATGCATGCGAAAAACTTGCGCTTTCATGAGTGTCTTAGTTTTCCTTCATTGCCACTTCTGGAGATTCCTTCTTCCCGCACACTCACAAAACTGAAAGCTTCTTTAATACAGGCAAGGGAAAGTAAACATGTAATTTAAGGAAAATTTCCAAAAAAAAATCCCTTTCTCTCTGAAAACGTTAACATACACCATTATCTCATCTTGGACCATTTTATAAACCGAAATAGGCTCATAACATGCAAATCAAAACAGAGAAAAAGATAAATCATTTTATGCCGTTGATAAATTATCAGAAATTAATTTAGCTGAGTAATTATTACAGATTAAATTTAATAACATATGTTTTCACAGCAAAACCAAAATAAAATATAATTGTAACCCATACTTCACGGGTATGTAATGCAATTGTAAACCTATTTAACAAAATCTGATTATGCATATATATGTATCCATTAATAATTAACCACTTTTCAAATGAATTGTAATTAGCGTCCGTTCCCTTGTAATGGAGTCGTTGACGCAAATAATCGATGGTCCCCGATGAATGTTAATGTCTCTGACCATACCTGAAACTAGCTTGACATAAGACCCACTCGTGCAATTACCATGTGCTCGTAGTTATAAAATCAATTTTCTTCAGTATCTATGAAAGGGATTGTTAGGTAATTGCAACCGGAGGTGTTTTAGCCTGACACTTGTTACGCTAAAACAGTGCTTTACAGTGTAGGAGCGGCTGTGCTGTGTTCTTCATTTTCTTTAATTATTTTAAGGAATTAGTTGGTGTATTAGAACAAGGGATATTAAAATGAAAGCTTCGTTTCGATGAACATTAAATATTCACGAGTTACCCATAAACTGCCTACAACGCAGTAATGATTTAATTTAGTATCACCAATCTGAAAGAGAACACTAATCTGCTGCAAATTAATTTAACTGTTATAACTAGTACCTGTGATATAAATAATGTTGTTTAATTAAAGCTTTCATCATAGGTTTAGGTAACACTTATTACCTTAACAAATTGCTTTTTCTGTCCAAAGATATGTGATCAGTGAGGAAACATTCATGACTTTCATTACATTAGAGTCTAAATTCTTATTATACGTTAGAAACAGGAGTGTGTTAAAGAATGTATTGATTTCGTTGCACATTTTGATATTCATTAACTGATTATCTAAAACATCATCTCTGAGAAAAAGAATTAATAATAATCGAATGCGTGGCAACTTTTGCTTCAAAAATTTTAACCAATTGAATTCAGGCTGCATGGGCACATGTAAAAAAATTAAAGTTATGTAAAAGTTCTTATTCATTTCAATTCACTTTTAAATAAGTGAATATTCTATATCTTTTATGAATATGGAAATTGAATGCATATCTTCAATGTTCAGTTCAAGCAAAGAAATATAGCTACCAAATGTGGTGTAGTTTTTAAGTACTACAAATATCTAAATTCGTACTGTTTTGCAATGTATTAGTTATTACCTGACAATTTGTTACACTCTTTGTCATTTAAACGTACACAAAGCATTATGATAAAATGCTCTATCAAAATCATACTTTCTTGTTTACGTCTAACAGATATATTTATTTCTGAATTTAGTTATTGAAGGTAGAAATTTCACATTTCTCTTTTACAGACATTTTGACAGTATCATAGGCAATAAAATGTGTTTGGAGTCTAATATCACTTATCTCAAGCGTTCATTTTTAGCAAAGCCAAATAGTTATTTTCTTTTCTCATGTATGTGGTATACACCAGACTTCTTTTCCATTGATGAAAACTTCGGTTTTTATTCTTTTAAGAGAGGAAACAAATGCGATTTTTTTTTCGTATTTATTAACTGTATTTATTAATTTTCCGCTTTTGTGCAGAAGCCTCAATAATATTTCCCAAATCTTATGAAATTAAAATTCCAATTTAAGTTTTCTCTTGCAATTTCAAATTACTCTGTAGAGACATTAAGTATTTTTGGAAGCAGGAAAGATGAAAAATGAGCAACGCCTTGGCCGGGAATTGAACCACGGACCTATGAAATACGCAACCAGCGTGCAGACCACTACACTACGAAGCCATGCTAAGAAGGCGGGAGAAATACCTTATACACCTCTCCTCTTAAAGGGCGACTGGGATTTTTAGGGGACCCAATTGCAAAGTTCTGGGTGTGGAGAATCATCATCCAACACCCTTTTAGTTCGAGCGCCACTGTAGAGACATTAGGTACGTTTGGAAACAGGAAAAATGAAAAATGAGCAAAGCCTTCTGTTATCAACCGATTACATCTTGCACAGTATACTTTAAATGCAGCATTTACTTTATAAAAAAAATGCTTATTGATTTTAAAAAATTAGTTTATAAATGCAGCTTTCAATATAGAATTTTGTGTATAACATTCTGAATTTTTGTTTCCTCATTAAAATATGTTCTTATTTCTCTTCCTGTTTGAAGCATTAATTTTATTTTACTTTGTATTATTTGAGATCACTACTCAAAATCCTTATATACATGTAGCGTTTGAAATAGTCCACTCAAGCAAATAATATTTATACTGTGTTCGGCATACACTGTGGAAGATAATCTGAGTTTTATCATGCTTTATCTAGACACAGTTATGTTGCTGCTAGCAGAACATTCGTCTGCAGATTCTCAATATTCCGACAGTAGCAGCAGCAAGAACTTATTTGGAAAGAGTTAACCTTTTCAATTGCGTTTTTACTTGCATCATCAATTTCAGCATATATGGAAAGAAAAACGGATTATTGAAAAAAGTGTGTATAATACAGTATTAAATGCTATGGTTTAGGTTCCTTTTATTTCAGTTGAAATCAGGCCATGTGTTATGATATTCTCTAGTATTGAGTTTTTACCTGCAGTTGCTCTAAAACTTAACTTTTAATTATTATATCGCCCGTTCTCTTCTCTAGAGGAACGCCATTCTCCTTAGAAAACAATGCATTTACAAATTGTATCCTGAACAGTTAATAAATACTTATTGGCGTACAAAATGCCTGCATATGTTTTCAGCTCGTGCAGCTTCTGATCCTTAAATTTAGTTCTGAAAGACAAGCTTCTCAAAATACTCTTAAAACTGTACTTTTAACTGATTCCACTATGTGATTATAATTCTCTCTACATCAATATGTATTAGCACATTGATCTATATTCCTGAATTTTAGGGACTATTATACTTTTGTCACATCTTAATATTGCATTTGAGACTTAGTAGTCGTAGACAGTAATATAAAAATAAAATTATTTTAGTTTTTACGTGTACATTTAGACGATATTTTTGACGGTTATAGACGTTTTCTAGTTACGGCAGAGCCAAGCTGTTCCTTCATTTCTCGTGTCTAGGATAAAACTCCAGATTTCCTGTAAGTTGGCCAAGAATTCATTCTGTAGCTTTTTCTAACAGGAAACGAAAATGCGTTTCTTTTATTATTAATTATATCCAATGCACTTCTTTGTTGACACAAAAAAGCCTCAACAATAATCTTCGATTCCTCAGGAAGTAAAATTGAAATATTAGTTTCCTCTCTCTTTTTTTTTATTTATTTTTAGTTTATTTTACTTATTTTCTTTTAATTTTTCCAAAGCCGTACTGCACTTTCAACTTGCCAGAACATCTTCTTCATCTTGAGTCTTTGTAACTAGATCTTTCCATGAGCTGTTTATGATTTCAGTATAAAAATTACAAAATATCAGTTAAAAGACAAGTAAGATATCTAAATATCTCCCATTTACTTTAATGTTCTGTTTACAGTTTAAATACGGAATACCCGTTTAACAGAATTTCTCGATAGAATCTAAAACTTAGGAAGTCCATTTACTATCATACATCCTTCACTGAAGCGAGTTTTCATAAAACTCTTCCCAGGCGGCTCAAACGGCTACCCCTTGTAGTAAGGTGGTCAATGGAAAAGGCTGGCTGATTGCAATACTCTTCGGCTTGGGTTCGGATCGTGGATAATGTACGGACATTTGCAACTGCAATGCCTTTCCCCCATGGAAAAAGGAAATCCTGTTGGTAGGTAGGAAATGTATCCTAGATATTCTAATAACATTTGCCGGTGTGATCTCGGTCGGATTTTGGATGGAGCTCAACCAAACAGCTCTTTGTATAGTATGCTTTAATTAAGTAAACGATATTTAATGCCAAAGGTACAAAGGATGTAGCGGCTAAGTTTGGAGAATACTTAATTCTGGTAGTAATCATAATCTAATTATTCAACTAAATACCTTTTGATACCGATTCGAAGCTTCTTAAATCAAGTTCATAAATTGTGTCTCATTTTTAAAATTAACGCTTTAGGCATAGCATAGGCCATAGGCATGTGCAGTCAGCTATCATTTTGTCCAATAAATACATTAGTTCCAGAATTTTGAAAGTAATTATCAGTGTTTATTAAATTTATATAATCTGTCATTTGTACATAAAACTGATTAGGAAAAGATAAATAACTAAATTTAATGAAACTTAAATATTTAATTGATTTACATTGACGCATAGCTGGTGATGTATCATATTAAAAGAACTTATGGAAACAAATTTTATTTCTTAATTTATTAGTCTACGTGACATTTTATTAAAGAAACTAATCAATATGCTAGGAAATAAATTAATTACTTAAATTTTCAATGATTTCTAACTTTTATTAACATACAATTATTAGTGAATTTAATTTATGTAAGCTCTGAATCCTTAAGAAAGCATACCAGTTTAACACTAAAATACATATGAATACGGATTTTTAACAAGATTTGCAAATAAAATCCAATAATTTACTTTCTTTCTCTAAGAATCAAAGAATGCGAAAAGTTATAAATAGGAACTTTTTTGGAATGCTATTTTCATCCTACTTTGTAATCTTGTCCATTTAGTTTTACGCTCTAACTTAGTAAAGTAAAATTTCTCTTGTATTCCGGCTTATAATTAAGCATGATCAATCATTCATTAGTTTAAGGATAAACTGAAATCAAGCTCAATTTTTTGTATAAAGATTTGAGATTTTAGCCTCATTAATTTCAGATATATAATAATTGGAAGCTGCTCAATAAGTAATGTTCAAGAGCTCTAAACAACAATAAACGAAAGAGCTTTTTCCACTTTATCTAACTAAATTAAATGCTGAATGAATCGTTATTCATTCCACTTAAAGCTTCTCTGGATAATCTCTTAGGGAAATCCTTCTGGTAATCTTTGCTGATCAGAACATTAGTGTATAAAATGCAGTAAAGATAGTGGTAATCTGGTAAATCTTTTGAAAGAAACCCACGTTCTTATTATCTGCTGCAGATCACCTTAATTAAATAAAGTTAATTCTCATATCTGCCGTTCATCACGTTTCAAATGTACTTTTTCCCTAAAATCTAATTGTTGACTGAAACTAGAGATACCAAATATACTTAGATTGATGTATGCCTTAATAATTAAACAAAACAAATAAATAAATAAATATCTAATATAGAAATTTTATAAAATGCACAGAAAGAAAGCCCCGAAGTTAAGAAAATATATCTGATTCTTTTCTTCAACTAGGTAATGTCTTAGGAATTACTTTTCTCAACGTTTTATTCCTAAGAATTGCACTTAATTACTACTTTCATCTTAGTGCACATTTTTTCTAGTTTTCCGAATCTGCAGCTATATAAGAGAGTTATAGAGAAATATTAAGGTCAAAGCTTTCTTATACTAACTCTACTATGGTTAAATATTTAACCGCTATGGTTACATATGAAACATTTTTAAACTAATATTATATCTTTGCATTATATTGTTCTCTAAAGCAATCAAAATATTAAGACATACTATATGCAGTCATTGTACATAAAAATGTATCGTTCTTCTAATAAAGTACGGAAGAATGAGAAATGTTCCAAAACGACATGCTTGTAAAGAAAAATTGTGTCAGATCTTGGATGAAAACTAGCTGATTTTTGTGACGTCAGAAAGCTGAGTCAGCAGTCTAAGTATATCTCATTTCCATACCAATCGGATTTAGAAACACACTGCGATAGAAATTCGTTCTCTGTGTCGACATGTTGCATATATTCATACGGCTTTTGAAATTGTCTTTCCGATGTTCAGAAACTACCTCAGAACAACCTATCAAGGAAGAAAATACCCCATTCAGATTCATATCACGCTTGATTATGCATGTTTCTCAAGTCTACATTCGCATTCATACCACTGGCATTTCTTCTTTGTTTTCATATACTTTCATAGGTCCAGATAGATTTATGAATTTCTAGTTACATTATTGAATATACTATGCGTACGATAGTACTTCCTGAAACACAAACTGTTTCGATTTTATGCTGCCTTGATGAAACCAATTAGCAGTAGTAATGAAATACATTGTTGCTTCAGATTCTAGATTTCGAAAACTACTAAAAACATCGCATTGAGAAGAGAAGAAAATTTCAAAAGAAAGATTTTAAAGAAAAAAAGATCTAAACCTAAATCTAAATTGTATCTAGAAAGAAAGATTTTACTTAATTTTATTTCAGTGCGTGATGCTTCTATAATATGAATATTTTGTTTTGCAGAAGACTTCAACATGCAATGCTAATATACATATGATTGTCTTATGGCTTTTCTTTCTGTAGTAAAATTTTTCTTCAAAACTACATATTGTGTTTTAAATCGGAACAAATTTATTTTTCTACTTAATGGAGTAATATTATGTTGCAATATATATTATCAGTATGTGCTAATGTTATATTTATTACGCTGTATGGGGTGCAATGTTATGAAACACTGTGAAAGCATCATAAATGTTTTTAATATTGATAGCAGTATAACTGATAAAGCGTCCATATAGTAGACATTAACCTTACTTATTACGATACAAAATATTTCACTCTAAAACAGTTTCATAATTTTGATAGTCCTTACACAACATGCAGATTAAATAAAATATTTTCTTTATAACATAATTAGATATAGATTAACCACGCGCGCTGACAGTCATGTTGATTTAAAATAATAACTTCTTTAAGTATCAAAAGAAAAACGAAATCTCATTCCTAGAAAAGTTCCTAATTTGAAAATATGCTACAACTTATTCTAATATATTCTTGCTTGACATTGCTCAATACTCATGAAGTGGGCCAAAATTCAGTGGAAGCAATTTTCCTGCTATACAAAGCTCTCGAGATAAAATGGATTAAATTTGTGAAACCTGCTTCAACTGATAATCTTGAATCGGTGACCATTTGATTTTTTTAAATTATGAATTTAAAAACATGTATTACCAGCATTATCGAAAACTGATCAATTCTAAATTTTCACTAAAATTTCGAGGAGCGTGATCACTTACTACCCTCTACTAATTTGAGAAAGAAAATGCAGTAGCATTGAGAGATACGTCTAATGCTTCTAAAGGCCTTTCATTTGGATGCGAATGTAAAGATCTGCTCTTTGACCAGGATAAGAAAGAGCATTATACTGCTTTTTATGAGATTAATAATTTTGGTAGTTAATAGCTACAATAACAGTCAAAACAGCAACAAATACTAATGTTTTAAGAAACTCCAGATCAAATTCCTGCATAACTGTAGCTACTAATTATTAGTAAATTAGTTTTGTTTCTTAGGGTGTAAAATATGAGAACTAATATTTTGTGGACCAGATCGCTTCAGTCGCGACTACTTTTGATCAGAAGAAAGTGGTTCATTTGGCATAAGCTAATATTTTGTAAACCAGATTTCCTTAAGTTTCTTCACGCTTTGCCACATTCTGAGGAGACCAAATTTTCACACCTTTTTACTTCTACTATAAAAGCAATAAGTACTATGTGATTTTAGCCATTAATAACTTCAATATGTAGTCCTTTTGTCCTTTCTAGTAATAAATAAAGTACAATTACTTTCTAATTACATAACCTAATTTCTAATAAATAATTGATGATTTTATTTTTAACATTACATTCCATGTCTAAATCTACAAGGTCTTGAAAAATCAGCTAATAATAACATGATGATGATCTTTGATAAAAGACTTAATTTTCTCAAATTTGTGAATTATAATACATTTTACGGATTGTGTTAAATATTAAAAATGTAAATTGTCTTGAAAAAATGAATTAAAAATATTTATTTCAAAACCGGATCTACAACACTGACAATTTCAGTGTACAACTGTAACATAGTATATAATAAAGTGTAACAGAGTAAAGAGTGCTTCTGCTAGTGCAGAACATTATAACATAAATAAGGCTCCACCTATGCTGAGAGAAGAAGTTGCTGATCGCCATCTTTCGTGTACAGTAAGTTATAGCAATCATAGTAATTGAGTATAAATAAAAGAACTTTACTTGACGTCACTTTTATTTTAGCAGATGCGATTTCAGCTAACGAAAACAATCTTATTTTTCATCTATAACTGAAACCGTTGTGATAGGACAGTTGAAGAAGGCATAGCGTTCAATCGCTGAAAGTGCTTCTGTTAAAATAAAAACGGAAAAAAAATGATGTTTTATTTGTACTTAGTTTTACTTCGCGTGTCATTATTCTCCAGTAACGATAACTTTAAAATTTTCAGGTTTTTTAATACAGAAGCTCTGTATTCTTCAAACCAAAACATTTATCAGATGAACAGTATGCAAAAATAATTATTCACACTTCCTAGCTTACGTTTTCTTCTCTTTATTTTTAATATTAAAATCTGAAGAAAACAGCTCGTGAAAAGCACGTTACTCTACATTAAATGTGCATACAAAATAAGAAAAGGTAATTGTAATGCGGAAATATTCTATTCTAAATTAAAGTGTCTGTAAAAAGAACATTTCTAATTTTTTAACTGTTCTAACACTTGAAAAGCTCTTAGAGTGCTGTTGAAAATGTTCCATTTTGGAGTGCTACAAAAAGGATCAAGAGCTGAGTGCTTTTTGTTGTTCTGGCGTTTTCTGAACAATTACACTCCGATCTACCATAGAATGTAAGAGCATTTTCTTTTTCACTGTACTCCGCATCCGTTGTTTTATGGCGTCTTTCGCAACGATTTACCAGCAATCATAATTCTATAGAAATATTTCAAGGAACATAATATGGTCGATATTATGATCGTAAAGATTATTTTCTTTCCGTTAAAGTCCTCAATGTAGTTATAACAAACGTTGACATCTTCTGTAAGTTGTTTTCAATGCTTAACAAGCATTTGCTCATTCATTTATATAACGGTTCTCGTTAAGCGTTTTAGATATTTACTGGGAAATTCATTTATACACTCACAACAAGTTTTTAACTCTATTCTAAGCATGATAATAATAAAAATCAAGTTCATATTCAAGAACATTTTTAAATAAAGAGCTATATGCTATGTAAAAATTAATCTGAATAGGAAGATTCTGTATTATTTTATTTTTAGTATTTAAAATGTAGATTACATGATTTGTTTGCGAATAGTTAACATGTTTCTCAGTTATCTCAGCTCAAAATGGGAAATTTAAAACTTAAATTTTTAAATGAATAAAATACTATTATATCTGGTGGGAATGAAATTCTGAATACTGAAGACCAGATTTAGACGCTTCTGTAAGAAGTTTCCTACTAAGGCTTACTCCTAAGGTAGATAGTTCTGAACTTTCCAATGATAAGTTAAAATCAGAGTTGGACAAAATGTAATTGTAATTAGGTTGCGTAGTGTGACTTGCAGTTACAATGTAATACGCAATGTACTATGTGAGTGCAATTACAATGTAACTGCTTTTCCAATTACCATTACAATGTAATTCCAGTTAAATTCTAATTATATGTTCACTGTAATTTTGAAATCTAATTACAATTACCATGTAATTGCTATTACATGGTAATTATAATTACAAATGTAATTGTAATTGCAGTAGGTAATTATAATTATGTAATATGGAAAGTAACTGCTGCTGATAATTTCAGTTATATACTAGATAAATCGTGGTCGTATTTGAAAATTGCAGTAAATCACGGCATTTCTGAAATGGTTCACCATTTTAACTACCGATTCGTTAAATAATACAAAGGATAATCACATGTAAGAAAATAGGTAGTATGTTCAATCTGGAATCATCCTGTTTAATTTTTGCATGTATTGCAGCTGTAATAGCACACAAATTATTAAATAAGCCTTTGTTAAGGACTACTCATATTTTCAGTAAATATGTACAAGAAATATAGTTAAAGAGGAATGCTTTTACAGGGATTAGTTTCGGCTGTTTCATGTAGAAGTAAATACACTTAACTGCAGTATATAAATATGTGTGTTTATGATGTTCGCCAACAGATATCTGGATTTGAATTATTTGGTTAAAGGAAAGCAAACAAACACTGTGCGCCTATGCAAAGAGATTCTTTAGTAGAGATTTGTTAAGAGAACTATTCGTCATGCGATGATTTGTAGGTACTTTATTTTTTACCATGATATTTATAAACTAAGAAGTTTTTGAACCGCTTTATTTTCAACCACAATAATTTTGCACCAACATGTTTTAGAACTGCGATGTTTTCTCTTTACTTTCATTTCTTCCACGATATGTTGTACCACTACGTTTTCGCCTTGCTTTGTTTTCTCCGCGATGTTTTCGGCGCAGAAAAATATCAGAATGTAGCTTGTAGTGTGTTCAAAATAAAATTAAGTAGATGAAAATTTATAGCATTTTTAGTTTGAAAGGAGAGAAAGGTTTTAAAAGTTTGCTCTATTTGATACTGGCAAAGCACTCGAGAGCTACCTGACTAAGAGGATAGAGGCCTTCGTGGCGGACATTGTTGGAGAAACTGGTTTGTATGCACGTTACACTTAGCGAAACCATGAAAACGCAAATGCAGCCAGCCCGTTCAGCGGGATTTGAGACCTGGACCGAACTACCTGACGGCAGCCGAGCATGCTTTTCAGCTGAAGTGTTTCATAAAGGCTATTAGATAAATGCACATTTTTAATGTTAAAATCGGAGGTCAAATATATAAGCCATAATTTATGTATTTTTCCATTAAGTAATTATACTTTCTGGTATGTGATCTAACTTTTTGCAAAAATTTACTTTGTGAACTTTATTCAAATCCTTTAGACATATTCGCTTATATTCACAATGATTTGTTTATTGCTTATATTTGAGCAATAATGTACTAAGTCTGTATATTCATACAAAAGTAATACTTTGTAAATTCACTACTTTAAATGGAAAAGAAGATACTAAATAAAATATTCTGAACTCGTACGATTTTTTACGCTTTTTTAATAGCTGTAAATGTATAAATGATTTATTCATGATTTCAAGAAGCATTGGCTCAAATCTGGGGTGCATGACATGTTTTTTGTCGTTAATGTTTTCAACTGAACACTTATGTAATGTCTTATGTAATGTCGGCAAAAGGCCAAGAAGCTAAAATGTTGAATTAAAGGCATTAGTTTGGTTTTACTCCAAAAGTCAGAGCCGCAATATACCAGTATTCACATAAATTTCATTCATGTTTTTGTATTACGATTCTAAAAATGATAATAATGAAAATAACGGTTGAAGGATGCGCAAAAATTTCTTTAATGTGCATTTGATACTTCTGGATTAAAAATATTGAAATAGCATGTTTTAGAGATCTACTTTTTTTCTTTGTAATGGATTGAAGTATGGCAAGCTGCACTACTAGAGCTGCCTAAGACAGGGGATGCTTTTGTGGATAGCCTTCGAAGCAGAACCTAGAGCGCATCTATGTCGCATATAGCTAAGCCCATGTGTAATGTATATACAAATACTCTGAAGGAGCCAGCCCGTTTGTTGATATTTGAATTAGAGGATCGAATTGCTAAACGTTTGCTGGTCTTATCTACGGCCAGTGGTAGACCATTTTCGTAAGAATCATTAAGATGAGAAACATTTCGTAACGTTTCGTACTTCATAACGTAAGAATATGTAAATTCGTTCTTTTCCTATAAATTGTTCCTGAGATCATTTGCATAATGTAAGAATCATCTCAGAAGATTAATTTTGAAATGATATAGTTTACAGAAATTTGTTACAAACATTTACTATTTTTAGGAAATGTAACTTTATTAAAATTAACCTAATTAAAAATTAGTAAAAAGAAGCTATTTCAATTAAAATTAGTTTTTTATCTTATCTATTTTTTACCTTACATATATAGCAAAGGCACTTTGGTACTTTTTATATTTTTATACATATATAGCAAAGGCACTTTGGTATATGTGTAAAAAAAGGCATTTTTATTTTCCAAAATTATTCAAAAAATATTTTTCAATTGGTGAACCAAATTACGAATCTTGAGGACATCCAAGTTGAGTTAATTATTTTAATTCTAAGTGTGTTCTTTCGTTGATGAGTAAGTTTTTTTTCTCACGATCGCGGCCAATTGTGCACCTTATTGTTTCACCATAAAACATTATACCGTAAACTGTACTTACTTTCAGTTTATGCTTTGCCTTTATAATCGTTTTAAAATTAAATTGACCACAATAATCCAGTCCTACATTTTTTCTTTTCTTAACTACTTGATTTTCATAACAATTGCTTCTTTGATTTTAGCATTTTTTCTTATTGTGAAGTGATGGCATTTTCTCTATTCTTTCCTTTCTTCCCATTAGGAAGATATCAGGATACATATAAATGTTTACATATATAAGGAAAGACAATGTACAAATTTAAATAAACTGCTTTTACAAAGCAAGCAAATATTTGTTTCATGTGTAGTGTTTTCTGTAAATCCTTGTTTACTTAGCTCAATGAAATATTGTTGAGATCACTCATTTAAAGAATTAAAGTTTATGTATCAACAATTTATGATAATTTTATAATTACATACTTTAAATGTAGATAGAAGTAACTATGCAATTTTAATCATATGCTTAAATGTATTTTTCTTCTTCATGATATTTATCAAATTACTTATATACTATGGTGCAACGTTACTTGACAAACTGGTTTTTAAATAAAGACTGACTCAACTTTAAATAAGAATAATAGGAGAGAGAAAGAAAAATGTGGGCAGCTTTAATTGAAACATTTTTTAATATTGTAAAAAATAAATTGAAGTATTTCGGTTTCTAATAGTTTTAATTTTTTAAATCCTAGCAAGATAAACCGAAAAGATAAGGAAAGATGGTATTTTAATTCGTATCAATTATGGAACAGTTTAACTTTATTTTACTTTAGTGTTATTCGATGTAGCATAACAGAATTCTCACTATAAGAATTTCGTTTCAAGTGAAAATGTTAAGAAAAAAATGAATTTTCTTGATCTACTAAAGAACTTGCTGTTTCAACAGTTCTTATGTCTGTCAGTCTAAAAGTCACAGTTGTTTGCCAAATACAGAAATATTCCTGTTGTAGAATATTAGTACTAGTTTCTCATCGTCACATATCTAAATGCAGCCATATCAATGCTATAACATTGCTAGAAGTGTAAAGCATTATGTGAAACTCATGTCTCGTAATGTAGTATAGGTCTTAAATTTATTGACTTCGCAATTAAATTTTATTTTGAATTACAAAAACGATTCAACTACATTTTTGTGTAAACATTTTTAGAAGTTAATGAAATCTGATTCTGTCTTTATGTTATAACTCCTGTTCAAAAAACTGTATTTTATGATTTTACTTCATATTACTGATCTACGAATTTTGATTTATCAAGGCATGTTTTCTATTATTAATATTTTTAGTATTATAAATTTAAATAATTTTTACGCTGATATTATGTGAACTTTTACAATAAAGGTAATTCAATAACATTTTAAACATACCTGCTCTTAAATCATCAACATGTAATAAACTCGTCAATTTTTCATTAACACTAAATTAATGATATTTTTACACAATTCTTATTTGTCAACATTAAAGTATGCTTTCAAAACAGATTACATTTATAGAATAGAATATTTACTTTAGCACTTTGGTTCCTGTGACGAAATACTGTTTGATATTTTCGTTTATAATTCTTACAATATTTGTCTCAAGATTGTACTAACCAGGTAATTTCTACCAGTAAAATGATTATTTAAGATACTAGGTTATATGTAACTATAACAAGACTTCGAGACTCTCCCTGAATACATTATGCAATAACAAATATATCTTCTTTCATTTATATATATGTATCTTCCATCATATTTCATCTCGGAGTTCTCCTCATTTCTAGATTGTTCTGGAAAAACTGTTCGCAGACGAATTTTCTTCCAAATAGATAACTTCTCATCTTTCCTATTCATTTTAGTTTGAATGAAAACTCATGCAGCCACCGCGTTAAGCTGATTTACATAATTCACGAATGTCAGCTACCGAGTTTGTGAGAACTAATTAATTCACAGAAACCGAAAGACTTGATTTTATTCAGGTATAACGGTAGTGAATGAGGTAAAGTATCTTAATTGCTAATATTTCTGTCGTTTATATAGTTTAACTCATTCCATAAAAAAAGGAATGCTATCGATGAAAAGAAGTCATCGGCATTTCATCAGCACTATTCGCTTTATACATAGCTTGATATTTGTTCTTAGTCATGCAATGGTATTACAACCATAAGGTTTGAAAGCAAACTATATTCTGATAAACATGAAATTAAATTTTTAACAAGTCTTAACTTCGGTATCCTCCGTTCACTTCAAAATCGAAGGAAGTTTCATAAATATTCATGTTATTATTTTTATAAGATTCGCTCAGGTCATGTGCCAGATTTTCATACGTAAATCACTCAAAGTCTTCTATCCAGTTGTATGGAAGTTGGAAATTTCTGCTACTGTGTCACAAATCTATCTAGACATGTCAAAAAAGAAAGGCGTATTGCAAAATGTTTTTACATTAAGGAATTTTAATACATAATCTTTTGCTATAGTATCTTCTACATAACCACAAATCTAATCGATATTACTGAAATTTTTGTGATGAGTTTAGCGGACATTATTACTAAAATTTGAAAGTTTAGGAAAATAGATGGTACAGCGGTTACGACTATCGAATGTTGGCATAAACAATTCCAGAATAGTATTTTATACTTGATATATGACATTCTTCTAGCTAGGCTAAATGACATTATAAATATTAAGACTGGTGCAGCTATCGAACAACTAGTATGCCGGATGCCTTTAAAAATGAATATATGGGTGATAAATCTCGGAGATACACGGATTATTTATGTGCATCTCTTTATCTAATTGAAGAGAAAAAGGCTACTACTGTGATATATTAACACCCAAAATATGCTAAAAATTTTAATTTGGACGATCAGTCCTGGTATCATTGCTAGTGCAACTTGGCTTTGTTATTACAGTGTTCCCACAAAATCTCAAAATATCTTCTGAAAGATGAAGATTATTATACAGTGTCATAAAAGCAAAATCTGCAAAGGAAAGAATTATGTTTCTTTTTTCCATTTTTCCCATTGAAAAACATAGCGCGATGAATAATTTCTTCTTGATACTCAGAAGATAGTTATTTCTAAAATGTATATTGACTCCTTCCCGCAAGTTCCCTTCTTGTGTTCAAGGACGTATGGCAGAGAACTGTATGCGACTCTACATATTGCATAATCAGAATGCTGACGATAGTAGCCAACTGGAGACTTGTGGCACGCAATGCCATTTTCCATACCCCACAAGATTAATAAAACTTATTATTGTTATCATTATTTAACGTAAGCTTCCTGGAATGCATATATTTTCATTCCTTTTTTTATGATAATGTACAACCCATAAAACTCAGTGCAAGTAGAGTTTCTGATAATGTGTATTTGGAAGTTGACTTTAGTGAGTTTTTGCTTCGCATGAGACTCCATAATATGCTCAACTGAACTGTTTTCAAAGAAAGTTTAAGATGAACATAATTATTCTCTAAAAGTAAACCTTGTTTGTAGTTTCGATACATAATTCATAAACAAAACATAAAGTGCGGCTCCCAGGGCCAATGCACATCTTCCAGCTGACTCACCAATATGCAATCGCCATTGCACTACAGATAAGACATTTTATCCTGTTTCCTTAGTTCAGGATATTATCTTTACTGCAATCTATTTGGTCCCCTACGATGTTGCACTCTTTTCATATGCAAGAATTCATCTGAAATAACCCAATCAAATTAGCAGAAAAGGAATTACAGCTGTATTAGTTTGAAATGCACTTTTTTCTTGAACAATAGCCGTGGAAGGGAAGGTTAAGTAATTGCTTTGAACTTAGAAGTGCTCTTGATATAAGGGAAATTATTTTGAAAAGCAATCAAAACTGAAATCTAAATGGCAATATTTACTGTGAGACTTTTGGACTATAATGCTGAAAAATTCAATAGGACTCTAAAAATTAAAAATGTATTTTCAAAAAATTTATATTTATAAATTATACTTTACTGGATCAAAATTTTAGGATTTATGATTTTTTTTTTCCTTTTGCTAGTACTTTAACGCTTTTACTTTAAAAAGGCTTCACTCTCGCTACGCCTTTTTCTTCTTGAAGGGGGGGGGGAATTAGTAAAAAAAATAAAGAATATGTAAAACATTAAATTAGCATATTAATTAAAGAATATGTAAAAGATTAATTAAAATAAAAAATATGTAAAAGATTAATTAAAATAAAAAATATATAAAAGATTAAATTATGTAAAGATTAAATTATGTAAAGATTAAATTATGTAAAGATTAAATTATGTACAGATTATGTAAGAAAAATAAATATGTAAAGATTAATTTCCGTTCTCTATTCTAAAAATAGCAACATATATTTGCACTGCGTCATTTCGAGAAAAATCTATGTCATATGACTATTACGTTATTCTGGTGATGTAAATTGAACTAAACCTCAAGCAGCCGATAATAAGTTTACAGCAATTTTAACTATCCAATCAAAATGCTTTGAGAACCAAAACTAACTCAGTTTGACTTAAGATTTCATCCTGAACATTACGCACTTTCTTTCTACGCTTTGCCTTAGCTGGACTGCAGTCTGTCTGCTTCTTCTTTTTTGCTGCAAATCTATCAAAAATGTAAGCCTTTGAAACAGGCACATTTAAAGTGCTGACTTGTGTGTAGCCGTAACATGTTGCTGAAAATAAAACTGAAGATTTAATCTGTCTTCGCCTCCAATTTCCTAGTCATTATGAATCAACACTTCTACTCCATCAAAATTTCTGCTCCTGAATTTATTGCATATATTCTTGTGATGTACCAGCTTTTGACCGGAATAAATAGATTGGTGAAGAATCATAGATGTAGTCGTAGCTTAAAGTATCAGAAGATAAGTTTAAAAAACAGGATCCATTTATTATTATTCAGGAGAAATAGCAGTTACAAAAAATCATATCTCCGAAGTAAATAAAAAGAACTACTAATAACGTTTTGTATGAAGTTTACTGCATCGTTACATTAAAGAAAAGACCCCGATATTCCTTTGCGAGTCCTTTTATAGCCTCTAGAAAGGCGGAGCTTCCAAGAAATGACGTCAGCTTCGTCAGTTCGCTTTAAATATCGCCTGAACATTCTATAACTGTACGTGTAGAAAAGGCGGGAAAAACAACTTGACTACGGGGCTGTGAATTTAATTCCACGTACTTTCAAATAATAGACAGTCGCCATTAAAAAAATGAAAAGAACATACAGTTAGAATTTTAAGTGTATTTTTGACTATGGAATTTTATTATTTCATATATATATATAATTTATTGGTACTGAATTTGACTTTTTTTTTGGGGGGGGGAGAGTCTTTGTGTAAAATAAGTTCTAAATTTCTTACTTTTTATCTTTATCAATAAAATTTCAGCAGCATATACGCGAAGATACTTTGAGTAATTATATATAGTAATTATAGTTTGAGTAATTATATATAGCTATAGAATTTTACTTTTGTCACTATTACAGTGCAATGTAGTTAGTACTACATGAACAAAATAAGCATTTATAAAAAAGAAGAAAACAAAAAATTATATATTTTTAATGTCTGTATATCGCCTTTAAAATGAGACAGTTCATTAATCTCAAAGAACATGCTCCACTTGTTATATTTAAATACGCAGTTGATTTATTGCAATGTGGAATGAGCCTGTTAATATTATTGTGTGTATTTTGTATACCTCTCATTAGCTTAGTCGGTAAGAAATATTGTTATGATTATTTAGTTAAGGAATCAAACGAACAAAAAAAAACTTTTGTTCGAGAAGATAAAAGGGCGGTGAAATACGATAAGGAAGTTTATCGTGGTTGGAGATAACGTTTCCTAGCTCCGTGCATTCCTTTTAGTTCCGCTCTAAAGGTTTCTGATTGGTATATTCAAAATAACTGGACAGAATCCAATTTTTACCACCCATTGAATTTCATGCGTCAACATATATCTTCAAATCTCCGTAAATGTGCTTTGTGCATGTAAACCAATGGAACAGCCCTCCCACTACTTTTTTTTTTCTTTCTCCGCCTGAAAAATCTCTTAGATCAATAATTCTTAATAACTGAATGAACAGGCCATTTTGCAGTTTTTACATCGCTTTTTAAAGTTTCTGATATGCCCACGGATATTTACCCGAATTTTCCTGGTCGACTCTTTTATTATTGTTACTTCTTTATCATTTTCTTACTTGCTATGGAGAAAATGCATGACAAATGATCGTGTCACCCAAATTATTTTTATGCTATTAAATTTCCAGCAGAGATAAGGAAATATGAAACGGAAGTGGGTATGCAATGGAAAGTTCAGTATTTAATCGAAGCGCAGGGAGTTGGACAATGAACTTTTGCCGTTTCCTGAGTTATTTGCAAAGTAGGGATATTTTTCGTTGTATCTTAAAATTAAATATGTTAAATAAAAAAACTTCCTGTATGAATTTATGGGTGAATAGTAAATGTTTCAATACCATCCCTGGGATAGAAAATAGCGCATTCTGATGAATTTGTCCAACTTGATGACATTTCTACAAATTTTAACTAATAATTCTCAGAGGGAAAAAAATAGCAATAATCAATTATGGAGAAAATTATATGTTTTCTGATCTGTCTTTGAAATTTTACATTAAACATTTTGCTTCGGAATGGCAACAGTCAGAAATTGATTTTCGATTTGCTTTGATGCTGCTGAGGAAATGTTAAATAGTTTCTAGAGTAGATCAATTCGTTTCGTATTTTAATAAATTTCCTTTTAAACTAGATTGAATGTTGATTTAGACAGAAATACCTCTGAACCACACATATAGAAATTTAGATGTGGCATTTAGATTCATCGTAGAATTCGGTTAGATGCGCAGCGCCATTCATATATTAGTCTAGTGTACATTAGCGTACAGTTATGTTTTGCACTATCACTTCCAAATGTCAGCATTGCTGACCTGTTGCGAAAATATATTAGTCCTATCTTTGTAAATATATGTTTAAAGGTAAGCATTGAATTTCGAGACATTATGTAGGATGGATCAATATTCCACACTGCGTCTCACTAATAGTCTCAAACATAAGCCAAATTGAGTTAAGAAGCTGTTATATTCATTGTCAATAATCGCACAGATCTCCTGCACTGGAGATATGTGCGTTAAAGAGATATTATTGCTCAATAATGATGGATGCCATATTCAATATTTACTGCCAGAATTTTTTGTGAGTCTCTTTATGGATGCTCTGGTAAAAAGAATTGTAATTACTTATAAAAACATTTTATTTTAAATTTCCTTAAGACAGCGGCATCCAAAACACGCTCCGCGGAGCCCTAAAGGTTTCACCTGCGCTTTCTCGATGACGTAATGAAGTAATAAAAATTAAATAAAATTAAAGAATAAGAAACAGAAAAGTAGAACTTCAATAACAAAATTAAAAATTACATTTTGAATGAAAATTTGCCAAATTTTAATTTATAGCCTCCTCTAAAAGATGATTCTTGTTCATTCTACTGCCACTAGCTTCGAAATTATTATACCGCGCGATGGATAGATAGCGAGACTGAACGAAACGTTGATTTGTTATGCACGAACTGTCTCTTACCGAATTTTAATTTACTTTCCTGGAATTGAATATCTGAATGATTTCTTAGAACTACGCATCAAAGAAGGTTGTAGAGACGTTAGGTTATTTCGAAACAGGGATGAAAAATGAGCAATGCTCTCGCCGCGAATCGAACCACGAATACGCGCCGAGAGTGTATACCACTACACCACGAAGGCGGAAGAAATACCTTGTAATGATTTCCTCTCGTTCTCAACGATTTGAGAATTTCTGGAACCTACTCAAATGTTACCGTTAGTCTCACTAAAAGCTAGCTAGTCGATTTGAAATACCTTCGTAGTGAATTTTAATAGCAATCCATCCGAGAGTTTTCTGTGCATTTCATCTCATAGTGAAGTTTAGTTTTGTGGTTAGTAAGTGTTCATTAACAAAGGCTGTGTTTTTATTACTGAGACATTTGAACCCCGAATAAATTAAATATATATTCCCAACGCAAAAATACAACATGATTGACTGATTTGGGTGCTTTTTTAAATTTCAAATATTTGAACGTTTGTGTTTTGGTATGAAATTTTTATTTCCTTCCATGTGATTTATTTTGTACGTGAAATTAGCATTCCGCAAAAGGGACCATTCCTGAATCTGCAACGTCATTTCAGCCATTTTTTTCAAGTCGCGATAGAAGTAGGTCAGCGAAGGAAATATCTCCCAATAAAAACTAAAATCTGTGGACAGTTACTATAATATGATACTTAAACTAATGATAGCTAACACTTATGTGTAAGTTTCGGTAATGTGTTGACCATCAGTTCTATGTTTTGTTCTAAATTTTGACGTAATTTACAGAGAAATCCTTCTAAACTGGAAAATATCAGTCTGATTTTCTCAAGAATAAATGCAACGAATTTTTGACTTCATAGCAAATCATGGCAGCAACTGCTGAAACTATTTTTGGAGAAAGAAATTAATCTTTATATCTAATCAATTAATGTAGAGCTCGAGTGCTGAAGCTCATACCATTTCAGGGCCTTTTATTAAACATCGTGCACTAAGTGTTTATTGTCAAGTGTTTTGCTTGATAAAAACTCTAAGTTAGATTCTAACATCCCTTTGTCAAATAACATCCTCCGTAGACATATCATGGATATGGCTGATGACATGGGAGGGATACTTATCAGCTGTATCAGGTATATAAGATTTGGATTATACCTGGAGGAACATACCAATGTACGAAGTTGGAGGTTTCAGTGTTCGCGTTTGCAAAGCTCTCAAGAAGCTATTAGGAGACCACTACCAACCAACACATTACGACAAGTAATTCTTAATCTTAATCAAGTAATGTATTTGGCTGATATGTTTAGCAAAATGAGTGAAAGTAATATACCGCAGTAAGGAAAAAAAGTGCCACAGATTTTAATGCAAAATCCAAACAACCTTCTTAAAGCTTCGAAGGATTCGTTTGAATATTTATTTTTTGAGAGTTCAGTCCAAGGTGCTTGATGACGTTAAATTAGTACTGAATGTATTCAGCGTAGGAGGAAACCTCCCCAGCTTATGCTCAGTGGTGTATGAGGCTCTCGTAGATTAAATATCTCGCAGTAAACTAAGTTTTAAAACACAACTATGCCGGAGTTTTGACTGCATTTACAAGATTAATTCAAAATCTTGTTTGAGGCAGCAAAATTAGTATTACTGTCATTCTGAAATATATATCTGTTAGAAGCAGTATTCTCCAAAATAAAATTTCAGAAGCTCCTGAAATTCAGAACTAGATATTCGCCTGTAATTACCATCAGCTGAACTAAAAATATTAAAACTGTTAAAAGTTATAATCCCTAATGTCTCATAAAACATTTATACATAACTTTTACGTAATGCTACAGTGCGCTCTAGTTGCACTATAGTTAGTGAAATTGTATTAGTAGAGTATTATATATTTAATTATAAGAATTTCGAGTAACAAGTAATAACAGACCTAGAATTTGAAATGGGCCTTTTTCATCGTTGTTATCACGAGTAATGTGAAACTTGTTGTGACGTAAACGGTTTGATTTATTAACCTATGGAGGGATATTATGTATGGCCACGTTATGACAAAATCTTGTATAATGGTGATAAACGAGAAAAAAAGGAGATAGTGTTAAATTTCAGAATTTTTAAAATATAATTTCATTGCATGAATATTGCACTTTCTAAATCTCTTTCTTTATATTCTCTTATATATCCTATCTTCCTCCCCCCGCCCCAATGTTGCTTTTAAATATCATTTACATATAAGATTATTATTTATTATTTACTATAAGCTAAAGAAGCTCTGCTATAGCAATTTGTTCTATAAAATGTTCCGTGAGTTGAAAGGTTTGGGAACCTCTGCTTTAGAGTAATCATAATTGTATGCATTTCTGGGCTGCTTCTCTTATTATATACAAATAACGTACATAAATATCTGCTTTTTAAATGATTTACTAACTTTTTGACCAGCTGTATTCGTTTTCTCAATGTAAAATAATGTAGCATATATCGAATATTCGACCGAATACATTTTAATTTCATTTTTAATATAGTTTTCGATTGTTCATAGTTGTTACTGAACTTCTGAAAGAGTATGAGTAGTGTCAAATTCATATAAATCTGGCTAAACAACAACCTTTGAAAACACACGTTGCATTTATTTCACTTCATTTAAGAGCGGTTGCAAATAATAACCGGTTAAAGGGAAAAAAGGACTTTTGATTTATTGCATTTACCACTCTGTTTTGTAAATTTATATAATTAAGGGCTATCATTCATAATTACCAATTATTTATTTTTCCCGTAATATACACTTCGATGAAGGAACACTGAGATGCTTGAATATAATAGCAAGCAGTGTCATATAATATAAAAGATGCCACAAGCATTCAGCTTTCATACATCTATAACGACTGTTTAATACGATTTTCCTGTAGTAGCGTATATTTATTTTAGCATACAGACCACGAGAAGTTGTGGATGACAAATAAAAGTGCTATTTATTACATGTGTACTCAAAGATTTGTGAACAAGCGTCGAAAAAGGTTTAATATTAAAAAATCAAAATGAGATAAAAATGAATTTGCGTTGACAGTTAATAATTTTTATAGCATAGGGTTAAGTCAATAATTATAGTATTTTGACAGTTAAAATAATAATAAGTGGGGAATTAAACGAAGTTGACAGTTGAGTAACGGAAGATAGCCGTCGTTTTTTCACTCATTATTGACAAAATAAATTATTTTTTTAAGTTCTTCAAATGGGGCAATATTTGTTGAAGTGTGCAATAGAAAAAGTTAGACATATGGGAAGAAATAATTCTATTTTAATTTTCCAAAAGAATAAAATAAATTGTTTCATTCTTTTATATTTTGTTGTCTAAAGCCTTTTAAACAGAACAGAAATCAGAGCTTAAGTAATAACAAAGCTTAAATTTTTAATTCAATAATCAGCCTTAGCTTAGCTTTAATTTTTAAAAAGCATTTTGTGTTTCGAAGAATGATCTGACGACAGTCTTTTTAGGAGCAGTATGCTATAGAAAAAAAAAGCGTCGTAAAATGCATAAAAAAATTTACGAATGAATTCCAATTTAAAGAATAACTTAGGATAGTTTTACATTTTAACTCAATGTGCTTTGTTTACATTTATATGTTTCATTTGCAACGATATTTCCCTCTATTATCACTTAGAATTCCGAGTCTGTTAAAGAGACTGTTTTTCATAACCGAAGGAGATAATACCTTATAGAATAAAAGTCTGTCATCGTCATTTTGCATGACTACAATATGCTTACTTTGAACTATCATTTTTACTTAATATACTTTCTGTTGAATGATGTTGTCTTCAGTTCTCGAGGTTGGCGTAAAGCAAATATTGTATAAAAGTGTACTGAATGCAAACAGATTATAATTCTCATTCCTTTAATTTTTCCCATTTCGTATTTATTTGCTGCTTTTCTAAGAATGGGAAGGATAATTTAGATTATGTTTTTTTATTTTCTACTTCTTTTTGTTTGAACTATTAACGCTGCTAATTCAGTGCTGTTAACAGTTTCTGTCGAGATGTTTCTTATTATTTATAAACATGTATATTTATGAACAAGAAAGTGTAAAAGATTCCTCATTTAAGTGAATGTAACAAACTTCCTATAACATCTGTAAAGCATATTAATAATTAATATTTAGTCAGTGTCCTAGTGTTTGCGCTCATGGTCGCGGATGAGGCAGTCGAACTATAGTATGTACACCATATTTGTTATACCTGCATTTATCAGTATTCGAATCAGGATCTGAAGATGTAATTTTGTTTATAATTATCTTTCTGGAAAAGCTTGACTACTAAAATTAGGATTTTTTAAGCGTCGCAACAGGTTTCTTTTTCACTGATTCACTTAAATTTACGCTTTCATTTTTCTTTTAGACATTGCAAAAATATGGGACAACAAGTTTAATATAAAAAAATGTTCAACCATTTATCACTACAGAAAAAAGATTTGGAAAAGAAAAAATAATTTTCGAATCTCATATCTTTTCTTAAATACTTCGTTCTCAAGATTTTTAACTGAATGCATGTCCTAATATGTTTCGTTCTAGACGTACTAACCTCCTACTACTGGAAAAAATTGACGCATGGTATAGCAGCGCTCTTGGCCTAAAAGAGATGTTCTTAGAAACTGGCTTTGACGAATAACTCATTTATACAAAGTAGACGTATGTAGATAGAAAAATAAGTGTAGACGGCACAAGCTCTCTCTTTTCTTGTAAACGGTAATGCAAACGAGCTATTTATTCATCCCAAATTTGAAGCAATGAATTTCGGTATAATTAGTTATACAGTTGGTGTCTGAGGATAGTGCTGTGAATGCTCATTTTTTACAGCAAAGGCAGCACCGATATTCCCCTGGACCATATCTGCCTTTAGAGGACAGCTTAAATGTTCGAGACTTTGAGAAAGGAAACTATGGCCTGCATATTCGCCAGACTTAAACTTCACAGAAAATGTTTAGAAAGCTCTCGGTTAATACGTTTAAAAAAATCATCCATCTTCTTAATCTCATAATCCACTTAGAAAAACAAATAAGACAATGCGCTTCAGTCTCTCTTCAACTTCACAGTGGAGAACAGGCATAGAACATGCTCGGCATTAGTATCTCAAGATGTCACGCTCTGCTGAAGGATTCATATTTGTCATCAATTTCGTGGATGTTAGTATTTATTCCAATCATGATTATTTGTCCCTGTCTTTATCTGTTTCTTCTATGTGGTGAAATCTGCAGCAATCTGAATAATAAAGATTGCGCAGTGTATCTGCTAAATATATGCTAAGTTTCATTTTTTCTCGTGGAGTGTTATTTATTCCATGAAATATCTCTGTTTCTGAGCAAGTATCGAATATTATCTGAAGATGGTTTACCTCCTCTTAAAGTGGGGCATATATTGGTGAGCATCCTTATGATATTTTAATCCAATTCCTTACTAATGATTGATCTTCAACGATCTTGAAATAAAGTATCGCATGACTTGCACGCAAGCCGTTCGATCACCAAGTTATTGAAGCCATTGACCACTCATTACTAAAATGTTATTCCTATTTCATAAACTGGCTGTCTTTAAGTATCCAGCAATAAAGAAGAGTAAGTTATAACATCCGTCTTTATTGCCTTCTGTTAATCAGATTATGTTCTCATTTTAGTATGCTAAAGGCAATGGAATTCCAGTTAAATTTTAATATTAACAACACGCATTAAGCTTACAGTTTGAAACAACTTTTTTTCAGAAAATACAGGAGAAAATATTTACCAATCAAACTGCGTAAAATGTTATATAAAATTTGAAAGTATTTTTCAGTTTTCTTGAATACATGGATATAATAGCTCTCATAATTATGTTTCTGAAAGTGACAGCTGAATGTACAAGAGTTCGGAAGATAAATGCATTTAGTTTAGTTTGTTTCACCAAAAATTTTATTTAAGATTAAAACAGATTAAACAGGTTTACTAGATACTTAGTCATAAATTCTAGGCAGGCACAGCATATTGGAAAATCTGTTTTAGTAGCTAATTACTCGTTCACTTCGTCTTGGTCTGCCTAGATCAGATGCTGCAACCTTCCACATAGCGCTTGAAAAATTGCGTCTATTTATTCAAAAAACAGCATTATTTCATATTGTATCTAATACTTTCATCTCAAAAAGCTAATATTATAATAGACATTTTTGTTACTACATACCATTAAACTACTTGGCAGTAACATTGAATATACAACTAATAAATGCTATAATATATTTTACTAAACATACTTATTTTTGGGCCGTATTCAATATCATTATCCATGCATTGCATTTAGATTAAGATTGACAGGAGAAGTACCATGTTTTCTCTTAGCATTCATAAAACTTCTGTACATCATTTATTTAACTATAACTTATGAAATATTATTAAGAGAAAAGTATATGTTTCACAAAATATACGTTTGGGAATAATAAGATTATTTTATCAATCTTTTTGTAACAACCATAGCAAACAAAATGAGTCAATATGTTTTTTCATATGTAGACTAGAGTCATGTTATTTTCTTTTCAGGCATGTTACTTCGAAAAAGTCTTTCTGAAACTTTCAAACATTAACATAAAAAACAGAACAACAGAGCTCCATTTGTTAGCATTTCATAAAGTAATTTTCCCTGCGAAACATGTCTGCTTTCTCAGATTTTTTGTCCCAGTGAGTATATTATATTTGAATCATCGACATATCAATCAATTTCCTTGCTGTGCCTGAGAAGAATTTTCCCTCGATAACTGCGATGTGAAGAATGTTCGGTATTTCCTTTGTGCCTCATGTGTAATGATTTTCGAAAAAATGCTACCTTTCCTTTATAAAAATTCCCCTGGCATGTACAAATTGAATTCGACGATTCTTTTCAAATACAATGCATTGAATCTTATTGACTTTGACACCAATCTTCAAAGCTTTGAGATAAAATCAATTCTACTTAAAGCCTACGCACAGAATAGTGTATGTTATCATAAATAAAATCAGGTATATCATGTGCATTGCCGTAAATAATTTTATCATACCATGAGGGAATATAAATTCAGAGTTATTTAATACGAAGACCGATTTTTCCGATACAAAGAATTATGCATTTATTATGCATGCATGTGAAACATTACATAAATATTAGGAAATTCTCACGGTTTCTAATGTGAATATTTAAATTAGTTCAAGTACTTCTGCAAAGTACAACAGGAACATTTCGCCCCACTGTATTACCAGAATGATTAAAAATATATCATAATTAGACATCTACCATACCATCCAATTTCTTGTTGAACTGAACGAAGCACTAAATGTTTTTATAACACAACCATATCTATGCTGTTCGTATATTGGTTGGTTAGAATCGCATTGTAAGGTCGTGGTTGGTGGAAAAACCGAAAATCTTTTCTCTTGCACATTTTGTTTGCTTCAAGGTAAAATGTGACACATCTTTATTATTTTCTGAAAATTTACCATTTCTGAGCATAATTATTTTCACATCTGTATTCAAGTGATAAAAGTTACAAAGAAATTGAAAGACTTATATCATGCGATTAACTTTCAAATGCTAGGTTTCCAATGACTTACCTCAGAAGAGTGTCGAAGGATTTCCATCTCGCCTGACTACTAGCTAAAAGTATCATAACAAAAGTAAAAACTTAAAATAAAACTATTAACCTTCGACCCGATTTTTACACAAACTAATTCACAGGAACTGAATTCTGATAGCTTGTGGGCACCAAATCACACGTTCAAAATGATTCGAAAGCAGAGTGCCCAATTAACACAACTGAATAAATCTTGGCTCAGCCCTAACTAAGCGCAAAGAAATCAGAGACAACCGAAACTTGCTCCAGTAAGTTATAGTGCAACAGCAGAGACAACGATACAAAATGACAGCCAGGCCTATGCTGCCAAGCGCTTTCTCGCTCTGCAAAAAAGTAGCTTATTTTAACTAATTTCTTTTCTGGTGGAGGATGACGAAAGCAAGAAGTGCTGTAAAGATAAAATAATAAGATAACGGGGTTAATTAAAATAAAACCTTACAAACTGAATCCAAGATTAGTATTGTAATTATTGAGATGTAGCAATAAGTATTGTCGCTTACCAATAGCAGCTTTGGAATACAACATACGAGCTCATACTTATGTTTTTCTTAATATATATGTGATAAATTAACACTCATCTTTAAAATTTCATGAAATTTCGTAGCTAAGACAAATATTGTAATTCTGAGGTACAATTTAAAGCAGTTAAAGAATACCCGAGGTGCCAGAAAATATATTAAAAGGAAATTTACTTTAAAATTCTAATTCTTATAAATGAACAGCACTTAACTGTTAAGGGAATGAAATAAAGTGGACCTGTTATACTTGATCTGTGATTACCAAGTTTAATTTTTGTCTCGGAAAATTTAACGTATTATTCAGAAATCAGCTTTACGAGTTTAGAATTTTGTACTGTGATAAAATCAAGTACACATTTTTCTATTGCATGTTAATCCTTCATTATAAAACTACTTTTCGCTATTATCTGAAAATGCAGAAATACCGTATTTAATAAGAAACTAATAAAACTGGAGCTTTTTCTTCCAAGCTGTCACATAAATTTGCCTCTATTTCTATCAAACAGCCATTGTAAAACCATTGATTTTTCCATTAGAGTACAACAGATGCACGTTCTTTTGACCACAACTTAAGTCATCAAAAGATAATTTACAGTTTACAATTAAAACTGAATTAAAGTAAAATTAACTCAGCAGGTCAGCAAGCTCAAGAATAAAGGAAATTGCGAAATTTCTTTTTTAAAACCAAAAAACAATGTCTGAACTTTGAAGGATTGTCATGTGCTACTAAATTAAAGAAATGTTTTGATTAAGATCAAGTAGAAACTTAAGAAAAAGAATGAAAAATTAATATGTATTGACTTAACCAAGCAATCGTTTCACACTTATCACATGAAAAATAAGTTCTAATACGGTGTAGCATAAGATAATTAGAAAATGTATCCATCCCTAAGAAGTTTCAGAACCGTGCAGAGGAAATGATAATTAAACCTTATTACGCAAATTAGGTGAGCACAAGTGATTAAATGAGCCTGAAGAGAACTTTAGAGTATAATGATAGGTGTGAAGTGTGAAGGAAATTTTAGACGTTGACATGAAGACTTAAGAAGCAGGAGCTTTGTTGATAATAAAGCAGGATGCGGAAAACTGCAATTAAGATATCTATTTAAGAGTAATATAATTTATAATCTGAAAAATCCTACGGTCAGTAACATGATTTTTTTTCTTTAACTCCTCGTGTTCCGCAAAATATACCAAGAGGCTTGCGCAAGTAATTTATAGCACTAACAAAGTAAATAAACAAATATACAACAGCACAAGCAAATGTGAGGGAAATAATTATGGGTAAAGGAAAAAACTAATTTAAATTTTAAAATTTATAAAATAAAGAGAACTAAGCAAAATAAATTGAGAATGAAAAATGAAATCTAATCTAAATTGAGAATGAAAGGATTCCAGTAACAGCATTAGTTTCCAAGACAAATAGAAACCTCTATTTAGTATTACGTCAGGTTACTGGTGGGGGGGGGATAAAGCATTGAAAGCAACACAATTTATTTTTAAAGGCAAATGCAAATGATTTTATGAGCTGAATCGTGAATATCTTATTTTGTTGAAAGTAATGCTGTTGATGACATGGATGCGTTAAATCAAAAACGTCTTTGTGGAATTAAACTGAAATAAGTCTCAAACCAGTGCTCGCGAAATACATTTAACATTATCAAAACGATCAAAACAAGTTAAATAAGGCAATTCATCTCAGACAAAAGTTTAATTATTTTATGCCGAGACTACCTAAAATTAAAAACTGTGTACGGTATTTGAATGTGCACGTTACCGCACAAATTGTCTAAGTTTACAGGATAGCAGATAAACATAAACGAGACGAATGTATTAACAAATCATGTTATTTGATTTTAACAAAACATACTAACGCTACTACTTAAAACGGAGGGTTGACTTCGTGGAAGGTTTTGTAAGAAAATCTGTCCCGTGCTTACTTTAAACATGGATAAATTACCAGAATTCCGTGCAGTCACCTTATTTAAACTCTAGAGAACAGAGCCCGTGGTGAACTGCTGTTTTTCATGACATAATCCATTCGGTGACTAATGGGTACATAAACGATAGAAAGAACAGAATCAATAAGAAAGCCAATTAATCCTCTAATTTTTCTTTTAGCAGAGATTAAGCCAGGTTATTTGTCGCATTTTATGGCTCCTTACTAGTACATGTTGCCAGAAACTGAGCTAAAGTTAGCAGGAGCAAATCAAAAACTAGCATGTGACATCAGAAACCACATGATTTTTTAGACCTCATAGATGCATGAACTTACATGATCTGTAATGTTATCAAGAAATCAATTTCCTTGGGTAAGATAAATTCAAATATATATAATGGGAGTGAAATTCTATCCTTGATCGTTTTATTTCACACATTAATTTTGACGAAAATCCTTAAACTACACTGTTTAAATCCTCATTGTTCCCATTGTTTAAATCCTCATTTTTTCTTTTAAATAATTCTTAGTTAGTTTAGATTACTATTGTTCGGTTAATTTATTCATATCCATTGTTAAAATGCTTCCGCGCATTTGAATAGTTCAAGCGATTACATTACTTCTTGAATTAGTGGTTTATTTATTTTTATATCACAGTTTTGCGGTTAATTTTCCGTACTGATTATTGAAATTACTTCATTTAATCAGATTCTAAATATAACAAAAAGTACTGTCTTTCACAGTAAAATTCATTTCTGTTGCGACTTAAAAATTTAGGGTCACTTTAATTTTTAAATCACTATAACTTCAAAAAGTCCTAAAAACTCTATCGTTATTTTATTTTCTCTTTCATTATAATATATACATAAACGTAAACAAATAGAAACCTCTATTAGCTTATAATATGAAACAGCGTAGACTTTCCCGGGATTAGACAAAGTGATGATTTTTTAATTTCAGTACTTCATGAATTTAATGGCATTTCTTTCTTAAACATTTCACTCAGATGGTCGATTGATCGTTATGGATGCATGGCAAGGAACAAGTACAGAATGTTTCAGTTCAAATTTATTTATGCAGTTCTATTTTTAAATACATTTTTATACTATTCTGAGGCAGGATTTGATGAGAATTTTGCTTACTTTTTAAAGAAGTATTGTGCAAAGTTTGTCGCCAGTTTAACGATGTTTGTCAATTTTTCGTCAACTTAGCCATTTGCGGGAAGCTTCGGAAAAACCTGTTTTCGAAGTCCTAAGACTGATTTTCCAGAAGCCCGTTCAACATCATATAAATACCACTCCAAAAGCAAGGAGAAGTCATTTGCTGTTCAGGTTTGAGAAATTACGGTTTAAAGAGAGTGAGATGAATTGCGCAGTAGAGTGTACTATGAGAGTGATATCGGTAAATTATGATATTTCTCATGAGTTCAGGAGACTTGATTCAATATCCGAGTTCTCCTTGAACTATTTACATTTATGAATGTTTACTCTCAACAACATTTCTTTGCCAATAAACTCTCAGTTTCTTGCTGATCATCTGGAGTGACTATTTAAAGGGACATTTATCAACCAGTAGTTTGTAACAAATCGTATCAGGAATTTCGATCTTTTACATTAATTTGGATTTTATCTTTATTTTAATTTAGATCTTATCATGAATTTTGGATAAGATAACCAGAGAAATTAAACAAACATTGAGAGTTATCATGGATCACCGCAAGTTCCGGTGAAATGAAAAATACAGTTGAAGCAAATGCCACTGCACTAAAAAAAGAAGTACCCTCAAACTGCTGAATCGACCTCCATTTTTCTTTACGGAACGAATAATTTTATCGAAACCAACGCCGGAATGTCTTTTAATGCTATTTTAGACATGAAAACTTTACTAGTGTTAAAGGAGAAATTGTTGATGCTATGTTCGAGAAATTAGCGGCTATAGGAGAACATTTTGAAAGCCAGATAAAGAATGTTTGTCAAGAAATTTCTACTGTTAACGAGAGATTCGAGAAAGAAGTTAAAGATTAGTGGAACCGTCTTCATTTGTAATAGCATACACATGTCCGATAGCATCCGTATATCCGTGCGTATAAAAATTAAATCCGTGCATCCTCGATTAACGCTCCGTCTCATCCTGCTATGAACAACATCAGGGTTCAGTTCCGTAGGGTCTCGCCATATGACAGGAAGTCGTCATAAAATGTATATAAATTCCAATTTGATACTGTTTCATAGACAAATTAGATAGGTCCTTGTCACAAAGGGCTTAAATTTGTCTGCTTCTTACATCTTACAGGTGTTTCCAGCCGAAAAAACTTCAGATGTTGACCCCTTGCTAATGCTTCAGAATTCAGTTTGAGAGAACATTTTTCAAGGACTATCTTCAATTACAGTTTGTGATTCGAGAATAAAAAGCAAAATAGATCATTCAAGAACTAACAACTAGCATCGAAAAATTAAGTCAGCTGGTATTTCTGGATTGCTTTCAGGAAATTAACGACACATTAAGTCTGGAGTTTTATTTTATTTTTTTAGGGGGATCAATGTTATTAAAGATCTTGATGTACAACAGGCTCTTCGAATAAAGAACAAAAAAGATGGAGGATCTCGTGTGTACCAAGAAAGTGAAACCTGCACAGAAATAAAGCAAAAGAGACCTTCGTCCTGTAAAGTGATGTCACCAACGCGGAAAACACGGTCCTAAAAGCAGCGACGGAGCCAACGTGTGGATTGGAGGCAGTAGCAGCAATCAAGACACATAGAAGCTGTAATAATAAATTTAAACAGTGGTCTCAAACTCAGATTGCGTGCGGGCTGAATGCACGATCTAAAAGCAGATAACGAGCCGGTATTTACTTATTTTTTGGTAAAATAAGAAAAAAATTAATAAAACAAAAATTTTTATTGCACTAAAACAATTTTTAATAAATTTTTCTCAATTAGAAAAAGATTATTTTTGATTAATTTTCAATTTCATTTACTAAATATATATTAAAACATATGTAACATAAAAATAATATTACTGCAAAAGAAAATTTAAATTTATATATGTAGTAGGGGAGTTGAAGATGCTAAATAACAGTTCCAACTTTGTTTTCCACACCACAGAACATTTAATAAAGATAATCAGAAAAGGTACAAATTAGATTAAATACAAGTGCCGTTTGATACAAAGAGGATTATGATAGCTTTTACCAGTCTTATCACATAACCGATTAGTGCCTACTCGCATTTGCTGATGTATTAAACAGTACAGTCCAATTTACCACCTTCGCGTGGAAAACTACAGTTCCTTATTCTACACCTTCACGTGCAGCTCACCACCTTCGCGTGGGATAGCACAAGAGTCTCTCTGTCTATGTCATACTCATCTTTCACCTCGCTGCTGGCGCATCGGTGAGGCCCTCTGGTGGTTGTGTCGCACTTACGGATACTACAGTTCGGCCTTCCTGACGCTTTTTCGTCCTCGAAAACACGGATCAGCAACACTGGAACATCAAGACAGCACCTGAAAATAAATTTAAAAAAAAAACAAAAGAAAAGGGAAAAAAAACAAAAAGAAAAGTGCGGAAGAACCACACATGGTTTTATATAGTAGAAGTCCACGGCTTCATGAGATCAGCTGCTGTAGTGGTACATCCAGGACCTTCATGGTGTCCCACTTTTTCCACCTGGTAACGATCTTTGCCTTTCCTCGCTGTTACACGATATGGACCGAAGAACTTTGGCCTTAACTTTAGACCACCTCCATATTGCGTTCTTTGTATGGCAACTAAGTCGTTCACATTGTATACTTGTGCCTCTTTCATCTTTTTGTTGTATGTTTTTCTATTCTCTTCCTGAATTTTTAGAATGTTTTTTCTTGCTTCTTCTCTCATATCTTCTCGATCTTTCATCATAGTATTTCTTTCTTCTTCTTCAAGAATTTCCATAATCTTTAAGTCCTCTCGATTTCTCATTTTAACACCAGTGAGAAGCTCAAATGGAGAACTCTTTGTGCTTCTGCTCTTAGTGCTGTTTAAGATCCTTTGTATATCGCCAACATATTTGTACCACTTGGTTGGATCATGTATGGATAATTTAGATAGGACTGGAATCAGAGTGAGATGAATTCTTTCCACTTGTCCATTTCCTCTAGGAACGCCTGTAGTTGTAAATATGTGCTGGATCTTCTCTTGATTACAGTAATCTTCAAAGTCTTTAGAGGTAAACGCCGTACCTTTGTCACTTATAATTCTCAAAGGATTACCGAAAGTTAATTGTTGCAGTTTCAGCTTCTGCAATGCCTCTTGAGCTGATGTAGACTTTACTGGATAGAGCCATACGAACTTTGTGAATGCATCAACCACGGTTAAGATGTGATTGTAGTTCTTATTTGTCGAAGGTAATGGTCCTATAAAATCGATATGAAAAGTGCTCAAAGGGATACTATCTTTTGGTATGGGATTCAACAACCCTTCGCTCTTACCTCGTTTTCTGTCGCACAAAATACATTCTACACAATTTTAAATAACTTGCTCAATTCGTTTTCTAAGGTTAGGAATATAAAAGTCGGTTTTCAGCAGATCTTCTGTTTTAGACACTGCGAAATGTCCCTTGTTGTGGATACTACGTATGATTTCTAGCTCTAATGCTTCGGGTACCACAAGTAACTCATGACCTCTGTCAAACTTGTATAATATTCCATTTTTCACTAGAAAATCTTTCTTTAGTCCTTGCTCGACTAAGGATTTTAGCAACTGGAGACGCTCATCACTTCTTTGCGCAGCTGCAATTTTGGCTGTAATTTCTCCCTGAGAACAAGTAACCATCATGACCGCGTTTCTACTTAAGGAATCCACATGCTTCATTTGTTGCCCAGATCTGTGAACAATTTCGTAGTCAAATTCTTCTAGAAGTAACGCCCATCTCGCCACTTTAGGAGTTAGATCTTTCTTAAACATGGTCTTCTGGAAAGCATCGCAATCCGTAACTATCCTGACCTTAGATCCTAAAAGGTAATTCCTGAATTTCTTTACAGCTTCTACTATAGCTAAAACTTCAAGCTCATAACTAGATAGCTTCTCTTGTTGGAGACTCGTTTTTTTACTCATGAAGTAAATGGGATGTAACTGTCCATCATCTGACTTTTGTAGCAATACAGCGCCGAAACCATGACTGCTTGCGTCTGTATGCAATTCTAATGGTGCTCCTTGTTTAAAAATATGAAGAACCGGACTTGTGGATAAAAGTTCTTTCAATTTATTAAATGCATCTTTTTGTTCAGGCCCAAATTTGAATTCTGCTCCGTTACGAAGAAGATCACTTAATGGTTTCGCTATTTTTGAATAATTGGCAATAAATTTCCTAAAATACCCAGTAAGGCCCAAGAAACTTTGAATCTGCTTAAGGTTTTTGGGTTCCGGGAAATTTTGAACAGCCCTGGTTTTTTCAGTAGAGGGGCGAACTGTACCATCCTCAATAACATACCCGAGAAATTCTATTTTTCTTTTCAAAAATTGGCATTTCTTAAAATTAATCTCCAAACCATATTCTTTGGCTACTTCTAAAACGTGTTTCAACTTTTCTAAGCCTTCTTTCTCATTTCGTGCTGGAATAATAAAATCGTCCATGTAAGTAACAACAGTGTCATCCCGAATTAAATCTCTAAACACATTATAAATAAATCTTTGAAACACACTAGGGGACGTGCACAAACCAAAAGGTGCTTTTAGAAATTCGTACAAGCCTGAATGAGTAATAAATGCCAAATATTTAGTGCAGTTTTCCTCAACTGGAACATGAAAAAAACCATTCTTTAAGTCTAATGTCGAAAAAACCTTTGCTTCACCTAAACGATCTAAAACTTCTTCTACTTGTGGCATAGGAAAAGAATCCTTAACTATTTTTTTATTTAACTGCCTAAAGTCAACACAAATTCGTGTCTTGCCCGATTTTTTCCTACACAAAACAATTGGCGAAGCATATTCTGAACACGACGGCTTTATAATCCCATCCTTTAACCATTCATCTATTTGATTATCAACAATTTTTTGATCAGCAAAAGGAATTCTCCTCGAACGCTGAGAAACTGGAATATCATCTTTTAATATTACTTTCATTTTTAAGTCTGTACTGCGCGGCTTTTCTAACGGTTTATACTCATTAATAAGAGTGGAAACGGTATTGCGTAATCCTTCATCTTTAATATGCCATAAATCTGTTTCGCTGTCTCCCTCAATGGCTGCAGAAATAAAAGACAAAAAATTCCTTTCCGAAGAGACGGAATCATTTTCATATTGCGTAATCATCACCTGGTCACAACAGATCATTTTTAGACAGGAAGGGGGGAAAATACAGTCTGTTATCAATTCATCAACTATCGCTGCTTCAATCTCTTTTTGTTTTTTGCTTTCGCATAAAGAAAAAATAAACTTAGCCGTTTCCGCTTTAACCACGTGACCAAACGAACTTTTGAGTTCTATACATCCATTTGATAATTTATTCGGAAAAAGGGATTTCTTCACAACTATCAATTCACTTCCAGAATCTATTAAACATTTTACTTTTTTACCATCAATCAACAGTTCAATAAATTCTAACTTATTTCTAGCTGCATTATCCGAGTCAATCTCTAACCCAGATACCTTTTCTGGAGACAAACTTTCCTCCTTTCCTAACCGTTTGGGACAATTTCTAGCAAAATGAAATAATTCCCCTTTACTCCCACAAACATAGCAAATACGTTCTGGTTTACTACTGCCCTAATTTACAAACTTCCATGAATCCTTGAAATTGCTCTGAGCTTTTCTAAGATTGTTTTTGGAAAAATTAAGCTTTTTATTTTCTGGAGTTTCGATTCGTGTGTTATTGGTATCAACTAAAGATTTACCCCTGGATGAATAAAATAAATCACATTCTCTTCCCAATTGATTAGGTGGGAACCAACTTTGACCCTCCCGAACACTAATATGTTCCTTTGTTTTAGAATCAAGAGTTTCATACAACTTATCAGATACAATAAGATCACACAATTTCTTAAAGTCATCTACCTCTCTTAACTTGCAATAATAATTGAAAGTTGCACTGAGTCGAGACGCGAACTGAACATGTGATTCAGATGAATGTCTCTGCGCATTTTTAAAATTGTTCAAACACTCACGCGGTGTTGGCTGAAATTCTTTCAAGATTAGAGTTTTTAATTTATCATAATCCGCGATTTCTTGTTCAGAAACATACGTTAGAACATTATTACATTTATCACCTAATATATTAATCAACACTTCTGATTTTAACTCCACTGGTACACTTTTAGTAGTAAAAGCTTTCTCAAGTGACTGAAAAAACAAATGCATAGCTTCCGGTTTCTGAGGTACAGCTATAGTTAGTGTTTTGACGCTTTTAATAATATCTTCAACACTAGTCTGCGTGTTTCTTCTATCACTCGATAATGATTGTGATTTTAAACTTTCTAATTCAATCTGCTTCTCAATTTGAGCTAATTTAAGACGTTCGATCTCTAACAAATAGTGTTCATTACTTGTTTTAGGCGTCCGATCCTCTGCGATCGACTTGACGACGCCACGAACAAATTCAACGTTCGTTTTGAAAACATCAGAATTTTCGATAATTCTTCTACTTTCAGCTTTTTTAGCATTTTCTGGAACAGTCTGTCCAATTTGTTCCGCAATTACTATTAAATCACTTTTCTTTAAATTATTTAGGAAACTCATTTTAAAAACGAAACAAAAGTATCACTATCTTCAAGAAAGAAATAAAGCAAAGTTTTCACAGTACCTTCTCTGAAGTATCCAAATATCCAAATATCCCGGCCGAGCCCCCAGATTTTCTGTAGTAGGGGAGTTGAAGATGCTAAATAACAGTTCCAACTTTGTTTTCCACACCACAGAACATTTAATAAAGATAATCAGAAAAGGTACAAATTAGATTAAATACAAGTGCCGTTTGATACAAAGAGGATTATGATAGCTTTTACCAGTCTTATCACATAACCGATTAGTGCCTACTCGCATTTGCTGATGTATTAAACAGTACAGTCCAATTTACCACCTTCGCGTGGAAAACTACAGTTCCTTATTCTACACCTTCACGTGCAGCTCACCACCTTCGCGTGGGATAGCACAAGAGTCTCTCTGTCTATGTCATACTCATCTTTCACCTCGCTGCTGGCGCATCGGTGAGGCCCTCTGGTGGTTGTGTCGCACTTACGGATACTACATATATATTTTCTGCCTGAAATGTAAACATTTGTAGCTGCAGGAAATTTATATTGGCTACTCATAGAAAATCAAACATACTGATGGCTAAAAATTAAATTTTCAGGCTGGCAATTATTTTAAATAATTCAACTTATTCAGTATTTAATTTAGGAATTTGGCCGGTAATTAATTTATTTCTAGTTAAACTGAAATTTTAAAAAATTAGGAAAATCTTCCAAATTTTCCAAAAACTTTTCAAATGGAAGGAAAAATTAGAATAATAATAAAGAACTGAAGATAAAAATTTGAGAATAAATAATAATAATAACCTTTCTTTTATTTATTAAAATTTTCCCGACACATGCAAAAAAATACATATGTTTGTGTTTATATAATTACGAACTTCTTAATTTCTTTCTAAAACTGACAAGTGATGGCATTTCGATTCTGATAGAGTTTGTAGCCTTGGAGAAAAACATATTTTTTTTTAGATTATTACAAATATCATACAGAATTTTTATCTCTCACAATATCACAAAAAAGCATTACTTCCCATTTATCTTGAAAACGCATCCTTCTTCAACTTACCCTCTCCTCCTTTAAAGACATGGCTTGTGCAGTTTAATATTTTAATGCAAACTTCCACTATAAATTTATTTATAATTTTAATTCAGCAAGATGAAAGAAAGTTTCAAGTTATTCACAATTCCAAACGACAGGAATTGATACAACGTAGGTATAATGACAATCAGAAATACGTTTTATATGCTGTGCATTAATTTTTCTGCATCTGCGTAGCAATGCGAATAACGCAGGTATTCATTCAAATGAACAACTAGTGACTGACACAAGGAAAGTATGTATCAGATACAGCAATTGAATATAAAAGAATGATAATAATAAACACCAGAATATAGAAGTGGCACCAACTGTAGGCTGGTGAAGTGAATTTACTTATTGTACCTACGTAAATAATTCTCCCACCCATACCCTAGCCAAGGAAGTAAAATGAGAGAATTACAAAAAAAATAAACAGTGACAAAGACGAAACGCCAAACTTTGCCTCTTGTCTCTTTTCCCATCAATAGCAGTTATGCTCATAAGTTCGGTACATATCGCCATGCCTCTAAACCTAAAAGCGTATTTATACCAAATACGTAATTAAAATGTATTCGCGGTCCGCGTAGAATTGCTTCGGAGGTTGCCAATTTAAGACCATTAGATGAAATACTGAAACTGCGGGGCTGAAGAACATTTACAGAGACAATATCCTGCGCGTAAAGGACCAAAAAGTAAAAATCACACGAAAGAGCACAAACATTGGAAACCGCGAACCTTTAAGTTGAAGGAGAAGGAAATTGATCTCCTTGCCTATTGATTGTAGAGACTGGTGTTAACGTAACTATTTTCAGAGCTGATATAGCCCGCTAAATGAATATAGGCCTCCTGTATATGGCTCCATCCTAAATTTTATAAATTGCGAAAGCAGAAAAATGCCAGGGAATCGGAAAATAAATATGTGCATCCAGTGTATAGCAAACAGTCTGTGTGGCTGATGTAACGGGTCCATGTATTCTCAGAATTGATAGAAATACGGATTTTGCTTAGACGTCAAACATAATGACTACTCACTTCTAATGAAGGTGAGTTGCTATACGATAATTACTCACAGTAATACTCTTATCCACCTAGAACGGAATAAATCTTAAGCATTACAGTGAAAACTCATGAGAAGCTACGGGTAGAAATAACGAGAAAAAATACACATTCGAAAGGACTTTTGGTTGCGGCTGCTCTAGCGGACTTAACGAAAGAAAATGTGTCTGACAAAGTTACTAACATATTTATTTTTTGGCGTTGGGCTCACGAATGTTACACAACACCACACTGCCACAAAATGCCATCAATCCTATTAAGTAGCCTCCTTATTGTTTTCCTTTCGCATTTTCCTCTCGCATATTTCCAGTTTTTTACTTCCTTATCATTTTTGAAGTACATATGTATAATTTTCATAAAAAATTCTGTCTTCGTGTTTCCATAAAAATGTTATCTTTGCGATGCGGTTTCTCTCCAACGAGGCTAATGAACTGAAGACAATTTCGTACAACATAGGATCTTTGCAATAATTTCGGTTTCTCACCAATTAAATTATCAAGCATACTTTAAGATTTATGGTATATTTTTTTTTCTTTTTCAATTTACATACAGCTGGAATTTTTTAATGCATGTTAATGGAAACATGTTTTTTTTTTCTAAAGAGAGTACGCGATGCAATCTTGAACTATGTGTGATGAATGAATATAGGAAAGTAGTTTTTACAAGAAATTACATGTTCTGTAAAACGTGCAGAGCAATATAACTCCGGATGCTACAGAAAACCTTTCAGAAGGAAGATGGCAAACGTTTTGCATCAAAGAAAACGCTTTAGTTTAATTCTGTATTACAACAGTACAGAAAATGAATAGTTCGCCGTATTTGGACAAAACTAGAGTAAGTTTTAATAAAATTTCTGTCAAAAATAAATTTTATGTTTATTTGTTTTAGTACTTAAGTTCACTTTATTCACTTGCTTATCGTTAATAATAGTTACTAAATAAAAGCACATTCTTTCAGGTTCAACTTTTATTACTATAACTTACTGTATTTGAATCATTTCATTTATTACTGTTTTTGTTCTAAAATAATGGTTTCCCTGGTAGTTTGTCATTAAAAGCATTATTTTCAAAAACTTTTATTGCATTGATATCGAGCTTCAGTTGTAAAAAGTTATCTTTTTCATTGTTTTAGACGTCATATTATTAACACTTTGGACAGAATGAGCAATTACTTTTATACTTTACACATATAAATATATTTATGTATATTTATGTGATTTATGGTATTTTGATAATTCTAATGTAATAATTCTAATACTAAATAATTACAAACAAGGGATCTTTTGAATTAGGTAACAAATAACGCAAGAAAGCTAACTAAAGATGTCTTGTAATTTTGTCTACTTAGGAGGTTTTCCTTCTTTAATCATGTTAACTGACGACAGAGAATATGAAATGAGATTACATGAGCAAAGATTTCTTTTTAAAATGCAGGATGCGATGATTCCAAATGATTCCTTAAAATTCTCGAGAGTTTATGAACATTAACTATTGTATATTATATTTCTTGGAACAATGATAGTAATAAAAACAATTTTATTACCTTTTTGACCTGTAAAGTCACAATTTAGCTTCAAAAATAGGTAGTTATAGAGAAATAAGTCGTTAATTTTAACGTGACAGTTCAACATTTTTTTTCGAAATTTAATTATAGAAAAATGTTAAGTTTCAATAGATCTGCATTTTAAAAAGACCTATTAGGTTATGTACATAGATTTGTATATATATGTAAATCAATATAGCGCTAAATTTTATAATTAAATAATTTGAGAAAACTCTAAACGAATCAAGTCAAGGAAATGTTTGTATTCAGAAGGATCATTCTCGTAACAAACTGCGGTTAATTTCATATAGAAAAGTGAATAATATTTTCAACTTGACTGAGTTTGGGAACATAAGAAGCAAAGTTTGCTCATATTTTCTACACATTTATGACTTTTCACTAAATTTATAAAGATTTGTTGCGGAGGTTATAAGCAAAAGCCCCAAATACTGATATCGGAAAAGGTTCCAAGTATCTCTATGCAAAACTGATTTATATGTAACAGCGCTTCGAAATAAATTTAACTGATGCTGAATAGTCTTTCAAACTGATTTGCTTTTAAGATCCGGAAACTGCAAATGCGGAAGAAAAATAATAGCGTTCATATAAAATATCCGACAGTCGACGGTAGTGACTGCTCTCTGTTGACGTACTCTCCTCACAGGTTGTCACGAGTCAATTTAATGCAAAGATCAAAATTAGAGTGCTGTCTCTGTTTAAAATGGTCCTTTCGGGAAGGGGCTACCCCAACATCCAACTAGTTCAGGAAATAGAAGAAATACTTGCTTGGATAAGAGCCAAGAGAAGAGAACGTTTGAATCCCATTTTATGCACTCAGCGAATTAGATGCATTCCTACGAATAAGCTGAAGCACCCTATTATCAGAACTCATAATATGTTTGGTTCTTTTTACCTTTTAAACAAAAGTTGTATCTTAATATATGATACATAAAATTAGCTTTCCTTTTACGAAACAGTATTTCCATCTGCGAGTGAAATATATTTCCGTTCATTTTACGAAAACAAAAGTTAAATTCAATTTCAGACACAACACTAATTCTAAATTTGATTTGAAAGGAAACATTTTTCTCTGTCTATTTTGATGATCCCAGCTATATCGCAGAAAGGTTTTCAAAAATAATGCAAAATCGTGCGGAAAGTATGCCTTACGTGATATTCAAATCATAATAGTATCATAGAAAAATATAGAGCTTCTGCAATAAATGCAAAAACGTACATACACTGCTCCGTTAAATTTAGGCTGCTGACAAAAACAAAAATTAGCTGTTGTTATATATTACAAAATGTTATGCATTACAAAATGTTATATATTACAAAATGATTAAACATAATTCGTACGAAAGCATAAATTAATATAATTACTATGTTTGCCATTTGTTTAATCTTAAAATAGTGAATTTAAAATGTAATTTATAGAACTTTAAAAATTATGTAAAACATTTATCTTCCCTATTTTGCAACGAGTCTCTTTAATATGGTGTATGGTCAACTCTGATAGAGGTATAAACCTCCTATCTTGATTTCATAGAATTTACGAAACTCTTCATTAAATCTGTTGATCAAGTGGAATGACACGCCATTCCTGTGAACGTTCACATTTGAGATACTGAAGTGTCCGTTATCGTGCTGCAGTTCGACTACTTAAAACATCCCACATATTCTCAATTAGGTTCAGTTCTATTCAATAAGCTGGTTAATCCATTTGAGATATATCTTCTGTTTCTAAGAGTTCTGACATCAGAAATGCTCAATGAGAACGATAATTATCATCCATTAGCAAAGGATTTAGACCAACGGCGCTCTTAAGCAGACTTACATGGTTTTCCAAGGCCTCCTCCATATATCTTCTACTAGTTACAGAGCCTCCAAAAATATATGCAGTTCTCTGTGACCATTTTTGGGTTATTTCGCCTTAAATCACAAAATTGCTTTCGCATGGGAACTTTCATGAAGAAGAAAAAACAAACTGCGTATTCATTGCTCCCTATGTATAAAAGCAAAGTTCAGCTACGTCTGAATTCCTCAGTAAAGAATGTACAACGGCATTTCTTTTAGCTCCAGTAAATATGATAGTGATACTATCTTAAACGGGCCCGCTTTGAAAGATGAAGTGCAGAGGACATTGGTTTTTCCCGCTTTAAATCAAGTTTCGTGCAACAGTGTTAGCTAATTCGAGTTTCTGTGGTCTAAATTCGTTTGTAGCTGTTGCTCTTGGATTTTTTTTACCATGCTATCTTATTAATTGCTTAAAATGTGGGCATATCATGTCCAAAATGTGGTACGCTGAAGGATATTCTGATCCTGAGCTACCTCCACTTTTGTTTGTCCCCTTCCCTCAGATTTAAAACCGACACTTCTGCTTTTCACTTAAATGATGCCTTTCAGTCATAATTAATGAATACTGATCACTCTGAGGAACCACATCAGCTTTAAATAACACTACCCATTTAAATTCCAATATGCGCATTAACACTACCCATTTAAATTCCATTACGCAACACGTTGTCAGTAGCCTAATTTGATTATTTCATCCGCCAACCAATGCACAGAAATCCAATTAACCTAAATACTTACGCTATTAGACATTTGTGGAAAACTTTAATCAGTGAACATACTTTTTAGTTAGTCCTTACTGCATGGTTAACTTCGCGAATCAGTGTATATTATTCCCGGAGAATAGAAACTTCAGTTAATGAAAAATTTCTTTCTTTTAATAAATTAAATAAACGGCAGTGTATTTTCACTTTCCGTGTGTGTCCTTTTGTCCTTCTAAAAACAGGAAGTTCTTTTTTTATTCTTCGAATAAGCAGTAATACAAGCGTTTTTAAAGCAGTTAAGCAATAATAAACGCTAAATAATGTAGATGCGAAATACTAAGAAAACATTCATGTTCATAATCAAAACTGTGCATATATCTATCAAATATATACATATATCTATAAAAAATAAGAATTTTTATGGGTTAAAGCTTATGATGAAAAGTTTAATGTGTTGAATAAAATTGTGACAAAGTTTAATCAAGTGAACACCTGTAGGTCCTTATAACTCAAACCACACTAAAACTTCTTAACGCGTATGAGTTATGATTTATTTTATCCCTCATTTTAGCATGCATTTGTGGCATAATTGATAGCACACTCAGCGCGTAGTCAAAAGGTCCAGGTTCGAGTCCTGGCTAAGGCACTACACATTTTTACATCTCCTGCTTCAAAATAACTTCATGACTCTGCGGCGTATACCTTTTAAAAAGGTGACTAACAAGTTTTAAAATACGCATTTTAAAATTTGGGACTTATGAATTGTATGAAAAATATTTGGAATAACAAATATGTCTTCTACTTTTGAGAGATAATTCACTTCTTACAGAACCACGCTTCCTTTGAACGAGGCTTTTAATTTAAGCTTTCATTTGTATCAACAGTGATTCATGAATGATATTTAAAATAGTGCTTTATCAAACCATAAAATCAGGGGGATCTCATCAAGTCGGTTTCTCAGTCACGTATATTATGAAGTAAAACTTTAAATCATTTTATAATGATCACATAATTTTATTCTTAAAGTACAAAACTACTACGGTATTTATTTAATTTTTAATCCCTCTATTGCCACTTTCAAGTGCTGAAATCATGTTATGGATTCATATAAAAGATGAACTGTAGAATAAATATGCCGGTAATTTTCCCATGAATACTGCGTCCGTATTCCAAATAGAATCTGAAAGCTTTAAAAAGATTGTAAGAGTCATTTGGACTAGTCTGAACAGAACTTCAATTTAAAGAACCTTAACCATGGTCCTTAATGGTCCTCCTGCAAAACCCTTACAAGAACTAAAGCAAAAGTAGAAGCCTGTACGGGCTATGCTTCCAATTGAAATCCCTGACAGCCTAACTGACACTGTGAAAGGAAATGTCAACTGTATCTTCAGATGAGAACGAACATACTCTTGTTGAAACCTGCTTTTGGGATTATTCTTGCAGAATCACTTTCTTAATATTATTATTTTCCGCAAGAGATACTCTCTCTTTTTTATTATTTTTTTTTATTCCTCAGAGATGCATAGGGCACAAACTATGCCAAGTACAAAAAATCATTACATAATTTACGATATTAATAAACTTCACGTTTTTATTTCATTTATTTACAATTATTAGAAAAAAAAAAGAAATTACTTATTGCTTAAATTTCAGTGGACAATTGGACAATTTACTTTACCTTTTAGCTTATTAAATCTTCTTTCTGGAGACAAAACAAATCTTTTCTGAATGTCACATTTTGGCTAAATACAGGCAGTTTATCTTTAGAAACTTTCTTTTAAGGCTTCCCGGATATCACACAAAAACAATTTTATTTTGTCTGTCTAGCAGCCGTTCAGTATTTGTTTAGTAAATCTACTTAAACCTGGGCAATCAAACTATCGTATGCTTTATTAAAATTGAAGAAAGATTAAATTACCTCTTCATGCCATATGATAATAACAATTCGATATACACACACAAATTAAATCGTCAAAATCATGCACCTGCATGTTTTATATTTGCGTGTGCGTACATATTGTAGCTTGTATTTTGATATTTTACTCTATCGTAAAGAAGAGCGATGCATATTCTGTGGTATGTTTGCAAAGAAATTACTACATGAAAGCCAAAACTCCACTTTTCAAATTCCTTTAACCCTACGTTCTTACGAAAATGTGATTTTGTAGATTCGTTGTTTTTAGCGTGATGCCTAAGATATTGCTCGCCTGTATTTCTCAAAACAATTCATATATAATTTTGAGGCAGTGAATACTTGCTATTTTTGTACTGGTACATAAATCAGGATTGACGGTCAGATGCTTGACCACATTATTATTGTCATGCTATTCATAGCCTTAAAATAAAAGTTAAATCCATTAGAATTAAAATATTCTTTTGAAAGTGAAATAATAGATCAAAAGGTACAGAGCCTTATATAAAAGTTTAGCCCTTTTATTTATTATTCCCAATACTAGACGTTATAATCCTATACTGAGTTCCGTGAAGGTTATATACTGACGGGTTTGAATCAGAAGTTGGACAGTACTGGTCTTGAGTATATGGTTACTTTTAGTGGAAGCATGTAGTACGTTTAGTCGTGACTGGGTGAAAAAGTATGCGGTAAGTGTGTGTTGACGTTTTGTTAAATTTGAAAAAACTCGCTAAGCAATACTTGAAATGTTGCAAAATTTATATAGTGGTGAAATAGTTTTTAGCATTTCAATAAAAGATGCATTGCGAGTAATGGACAAAGCACATTTTGACTGGTTACAGATGCCAATATTGAATATCCATGGGCAAAGAGTAAACAATGAGTATTATGTTAACATTTTAATGCCATTTTTGTACAGCTATGAAAGCAGAGAGAGTGGATTTGCTCAAGAAACATTGTTTTCATTCCAAAATTATCTACAGTTGCATACTGCTGGTGTGCCATTGGCAGCACGTTTTGAATTCGATCTCTGTGCAGTAGAATACTTTGATATAGCCTAGACTTAGTGACATGTAATTTCTTGGTGTTTTCAGAACTGAAAAGGTACCATGTAGAAAAAAGTACTTTTCAGATAAGGAAAAGAAAAAGTCACGCGGTCAAAACAATTCGCAGCTCCAAAAAGGGGTGTCACAAAACAGTCTATTTCATGTCTTCGGAAAGCTTAATAAAACGTTGGGGAACGTTTAATTTAATGTGAAGGACTGAAATTTAAACACTAAAAAGTGCACGTCTAGTAGAGTCACCTGATTCTTAATAAGAAAATAAGTGTTAAAACTTTTTAATCAGCTTATGTAATTAATTTTAACATAATTTATTGATTCTATAAAATTCATCGACATGTAGGAGTAAATATATAGTTGTTACGTGTGAACATATAGTTCACAAATTATGAGACGTTGAACAACAATAACAAGATGATGCAAAGGCTAGATTAGTAACAAATGCTCCGAAATAAAGACACTAAACCCGGCAGCTGTGGCCGAATATAAACAAAAATTGTCCTATGGGCATGTAGAGGAAAATGCATAATTTACGAATTACTAGATGCTGAACATCAATGAGTGAAGCCGATACATTGGACAGTGTTCTCAGTACGCTAATTAAATTAATAAGCAAAGGATCTGAATGTTTAAGAGATATCGAAGATCATCGCAGTCACATGATAATGTGTGGGCTAATTGCTCTTAAAATGGGCTGTATATCGCAAACTACCCTTTTCCCGTTATGTGTTCCCAAGACTCTTTTTGTATATCATCAACCGTTAAATATATTCCCGGCGTTTTGGGTTTTTATTCTGGCCCAACCTGTATAGCTTGCATTATTGAGAAACAAAAATCTGTCTTCTGCCATTATTCGTGTAATATGAATCTATCTTTGCATTCAACATTTTTCTCAAAATTTCCTCTTGAAAGAGAATCGATATTTATGAGTTTTCTTTCATCGTGTTATGATATTTTAACACGTCACTGTAAAAGTATAATATCATTATGCTATAAGACTTGCGTCTATTTACAAACGATCTTCTTTCAACTAGAATTTCTGGAGTTTCGTCAGTTAATTATGATGAAATACTTAAGAGTTATTTACTTGCTGAGGGTATACGAAATTATCGCATTTTGCTGGCCGGGCTTTTGCGGAGCATGCTTTTGTTAGCACATTCAGCTAGCAATAGGATGATCCGTGGCCCGAATCTCAACAACAGCACAGTTAATTTTCATTATTGTTGTTCCTCAGAGCCTTATCATCATGATTGAACTAATAATGTGGTGGACAGAAACTCATCACGAAGGGATTTCATCAAACTGGGCCTTTCTCCGCTCACCCTTTAAGGGGGGGTGTAAGGAAATAACGTGTTCTAAGAACTTAGCATATCAACCTAGCAACTGGACGGTCGGTGGTTGGAATCCCGTTGAGGCGTCAAATAATTTTCCTTTTTTATCGGACCTGAAAATTTAATAGCCTCCACAAAATATGTTTTCGTGGAGATGTTACAATGTTGTCAATCCAAAATCTATTGCAAGTTCTTGTATGTTATGTTTTCGGAATACAGTAAAAACATTTCTATCCGTATATCAAATTGTTTACTATGCAAAGAGAAGTTGGGCTTTCTGATATATTTCTTGAAACAAAATAGACTTCACTATGCGTCACATCTTAATAAGGATTTTTTTCTCATGCGAAAGACTTAAAAAAACTAATATTTTATATTGTCCATGACAGTACTGAATCTAATACAACATATGCAGACATTTGCATCAGAAAATAATTCCAAACGATTCTTATTTTAAATAACAACAATGAATGAACTCATTTCCAAAACAAATTTGAAATAAAGTGTTGAAATAGATTGTCTTCACATTAACAGTCTGAAACCTGTATTATTTTCTGAAACAATCAAAAGTAATCACAAAAACTCAATTTATTATTTTACAGCTCCGAAATATATAACCGTCTGCAGCTATACGTTTACGCCTGACTCACCTACCCCGACAGAGATACCATTATTTGTAAAATAGTGCCTTTTTCCCGCATTTTCTTCACCGGAAGCAATTTATCTCATCTCGCATCATTCAGAGTGAAAAATACTTTTCTTCGCATTTTTATGATCCACTCTTCAAAGTGAAAAGTTTTGTACTTGAAAAGGAATTGTCAGCTTCGGAATAAAGGCCACATTCGAAGATGAAAATTGTGTCTTTACTTTGATTCTACCTTTACTTAATCTTTTAGGCTGTTGTATTCTTTAGAAAACCTTTGATTTTGTTTTGCTGCTTACATGACAGAACTATAATGTTAATCTTAACATATTTGGTGTATGATACATAAAATAAATTATATTATTTTTTGTCATTAATACACAGTTTGTGATATTTTATTTGAATTTCCAAATAAATCAAGAACAGACTAACCTGAATAATATCTGTGCAGTACTTCACATTCTTCATCGTATTTTAATCTGGTTAAAGGGCTCATTGTCTCCGGAGCTTTGACATACCACATATGATATCTGAGTTCAGGAATTCGATTTGAAATGTTTATATATAAACCATGCAGCTAATTTTGATTTTTGTGTTTATTCAAAGATGCCTGTAATTTACCTTTCGTTTATCTCCACCATTTTAAGAAATTATAATGTGTATAAAAATATCGTAATATATAATGTGTATAATATATTCTTATATTTAACAAAAATATGATATATTGATGAAAAAATATGATACTAAAAGGTATATTGAGAATAAGAGTACTACGCAAATATTAATCATTCTGTGATTAAATTTCCTATTATCCTATGCCTTGTCTCTGCTTAGATTAGTTTGAAACAAAGGGATAATAAATAGTGGACGTGATATTAAGCATGTCATTGGGAAGATTCCTTAGTTTTCAGATAAGAAGATTTCGTAATTTCTGTATTTTTTTCCTGTGAGTGTCTAGTATATGGACTTTGGAATATGAAATATAGACTCTCTCAATTTTCAGCATAGATCGTTTTGTATATAAGCGTTATATAAGCAAAACTATTAGTGTTAATCCCGCAACAGGATATTTAGTAATTTTTCTTATTTTATAATAAGAACATTGCTAATTACAAGTAACCTTATAACTAATATCTGAATAATAGCCTTTACTCTTCATTTAACTGTTCAATGGTTACTTAAGGATAAAAATACATCTGTATGGAAATTTTGTATATGAAAGATACGGTACAATGAAAGGGGTGTTTGTTAAGCTCAAATGTTTAAATGTTCTTGACTAGTAATAATTTTTCAGCCGTTTTAAAAGGTTCAAAGCTATATGCATATAATCATTTTAAGTCAGTGTAACTTTTGTATTTAGAAATAACAATGACCTTTGCCAATTAACTGCCATTTGCATACAGCATCTGCTGCAATTTTTGATACTTTCTCAGAAAATAACACCATTTGACACTAATAAATTGAATAAACAATTAAGTTCGAATTGCGTTTCTTCTATTCATGGCGAATCTTATTAATAACTTCGATAAGAGAAAGAAACACTTTTGGCGTTTTCCACATAGATGCGACAAAAGATTTATATTTCTACCTTTTAGTCATTATATTTATATAAAATGTAAAGCTGTGCATGAGCACTTGTACTTGACCCCTATGAGGAACATTTCTCTTATGCAATTTTCATTATAAACATCAGGTTTTGTTAACTAAAGTCTATAGCAAATGTTTGTTAAAATTGTCATAGTTGTGATGGCTTAATAAGGCAGATTAAAGGTCTTTGTAGCTAAAAGCTGAGTTTTAAACTTTAAAAATTTTACAGCAAAAATAAAGACTTGAGTAATTTCTTATCATGTGTGGCTTTCGTCGACTCACTAAATTTTGAATTGCTTAGAATTACCTGTAATTGTTTTTGGAAAACTCCCTAACTTTGCTTTCTAAAAGCATTTCTGAAATCAGGTAAAACGTGGGTCTTTTTAGATAAACTTTGTATACTTTTGAATATTTTTGCCCACCTGCGACCAAAAGCAATATAATTAAATACCATAGAACTCACCATGGATTCAACTCTTAACCGGCTAAATGGATTTGCTGCATCAGGGGTTTTGTAGCTTTTGCCACATGTGCCGTGAACATTTCTTTATGTAAAAGCATTCAAAAGACTTCTTTAAAAATTCAATATCCGCCAAGATTTTTTAGAAGCGTTCCTTAAAAGTGTAAAGACTTTTGAATGCTTTTTCATAAATAAATACCTATCTACTTACCTTCTAAAGTCTAAAGTGAAAAACTCTTAAAATTTAAATTCAAAAAGCAAAATCTACGTCATTCAATCCAGAATTAAAGTGTGAAAAAAAACCTGTTAAATTATTGAAAGACAGTTTCAGTGTAAAGACACGGTATTCCATCTTTTTAAAACAGTACACTTTCAAGAAAAAATTGAAATAATAAGACAGTTTACATAAACGTTTCTCATCTATTTCAAATAATTCCTGTATGTGAAGAGAGATATCAAATACGTTCGCAATAAAATTTATTTAAAATTATTATTTATCACAATTCAAAGTGATTTACAGAATATCCTCCAGTGTCTTTCAGTATATTTTTAACAAAGTTTATTTCAATATAATTCAAACAAAAAAAATTTTAGAAGTATAACCATAACGTAGAATTCTGAATACGGTTAACAGAAAATATTTATCTTCTGCATCCTCCAGTCACATAACTTTTGGGCTCTTATTTTGTTAAAAAATGAATTCAGAAAACATTCATGAAAATACAAGGTCAAACTGTAAGATGTTTTGCCTCTCCTTACCGCATTCTTTCGTGGTGTAAATGGAAGCACGTCCGCCTAGCAATCGGAAAGTCTGGAGTTCGAATTCCAGCTAGCACATTGCTTATGTTTTCTGCTCCAATAAATCGAAAACGATTCTACAAGTGACTCTCAAGCTAGAAATATGGTGGATCATAATTCCTCACCACTAGAATTAGGCGGCTGGGTGATCAACTCCTCAGTCACTCTCTTTACATAGAGGCGGATATAAGGATCTTTCTCTCCCCTTGCAAGTGCCTCCGTGGTGTAACTGGAAGCACGTTCGTCTAGCAGCCGAGAGGTCCGGAGTTCGAATCACGACGGGGGCACTGCTTTTTTTTCCTGTTTCTTTCATCGATAAACCTAATGACTATAAAACATATTAAATAAAATATTAATATTACTAGTTTGCAGGAAGCATTATTATTCGTTTTATAAAAAAAACTCAAAGGACGTTTGTACTAATGCCAAAAAATGTTCACGCTATGGATATAAATGTCTTATTAAATCTATACTATTAAGTTAGTAGACTTGTGTATAAGATATTGTTGGTGCTATTCTTTTTTTTTTTTTTTAATCTCCTTTTTTTTTTCCTTAATTACACTTTATTATTTTCCTTAATTTACGGATGAAAATACTGTAATTGTACATTGCACCTTTCAGCGTACCAAGATGCAAGTAATCCCATGTCACTTCGGTAGATTTTCTATGATCCATTATAAAAATCGGTTTTTGTGCTCTAGTTTCTATCTTACTTACGGAAATGTGGTAAAAAGAAAATAAAAGGAACTCTCTCTCCAAACACGTCTTCAAATACTCGCCCAGAAGCCGGAATGCGATTCCTCTCTTGCTGATTGAGGATTACAGCTAAAGTAAGAGTAAACAGGACATGAAGCAAAGAAAGGAATTTGGCCCGTAGGAATATTTTGGACCCAAGATTTAGGTTACAGAGGTCAAAAAATGCTTTCTCTGTGGTTTTTATTCCAAAAGATGAAGAAACTTTGGCTTAGAGGGAACTGTAGATATCAAAAAGGTTACTTTCATGTAAATAGATTCGTTATTCTGTACATAAACAATAAATATATTATAAAAATTGAAAATGTTGAGTGCGAGTAATTTTCTTTTTGTACGGTTTATCACTTTTTTGCTTTTTCTTTTACCTTGTTGACGGTGCTTAGTTAACTGACAGTGACAACTCATTCGAAGGCTATATAGCTGTGTCAGGAAAGACTCTGTCATTATTAAAGGGTCGCATTCCTAGAGGACTTTCGAAAGATAATTAGCTTGTATTCACTTCATACACAAGTAAAGCCGCAAAAAATACCTATTCAACTAATCCTTTAGCTGGGAACCGAGCCCTAGGTAACTACCAGTGCTCGGTTGTCCTGTCCATTTGGTGGACGTTGTTGTGGAGTTAAAAGGATATTTCATTGACTCTATGCAACGAAGCTCTTATCTCACAGATTTTGATTCTGGCATTTAAACCTTTTAAAGATATGATTAAAATTCGCATTCTGGATCTAATGACTGCCATTTGCGTCATTGTTTTAAATTGCATAATTCTAATATAATGGTCATTTTTAACTGTAAATAATGATATAAAAGATTTGGAAATTGTGTAATGAATCCCGCTCAAAATTTATACATAAATTATATGAATATAGATTCTTACTGAGTTGCGAGAAAGAAGCTCATAAGAAGAAAAGATATAACAAAAACAGAAGTTCATAAAGAACTTTTCTCCTGAAAGAAAACTTCTTTTCCTTCCATTAGATTACGAATAAACTCTTTTCTCCTATTCAAAGGATAAAGTTTTAAAGATCAAAATTTTAACTCTTTATCCTTTAAAAAAGAAATCATGGTAAAATTTATTCATGCATTTAACTCCGAAAAAGAATCCAGATCTCACTGAATTTCAAAACTCCAAGCTGAAAAGGACAACCGAGTAAAATAAAAATTGTAATCAGCAACGTTATTTTAAAACTATACAGAACGCTGGTGATAAAAAAACGATATTAAACTAACTGAAATTGCGTCATTTCATATATTATTCGTATTTACCAAACATACCTCTATTATTCCATAGTCTATTGTAGTAATCTATCTCCATTCTTCAAAAACATTCTGACATCAACCAGGGTAGATTTTTCTGTGTTAATCTGTTCGAAAAATTATAAGTAACCATATTAGTTCAATACAATTCTTAAGACCTTTCAGTTTTATAAATGGATTTAAATGAAATCGACCACCAATTAGCAGAATGGCAACTAACTGTTTCATCGTATTTCAAACTAACAGTTAGTTAAAAGGTTAATTATGTGTAGTCCTGTCACAATCCAGTGCTCCCGAGTAAGAAACTTCGGTATGTGATGGGAGTGTCCTAGTACTTCCCAGTGTGAGGGGTTAATCTTTGTTGATTGTACGCTGAATATTTGATGTACAGCTGGTGGGAGGAGTTGGTTGAAAGTTAAAGATAGCGTAGCGGGAAGGTCTTATCACGTTCTTTTCCAAATTTCCTAAAATTAATGATCAGATATTCGGCATGTTTGTTATAAATAACTTCTGCGCTCAAATTATACGCAATAATTTGCTTCACAGTTTGGGTGTTGAGGTTTATAAAAATTTCCAAACTGGTTTTCAGATGTCTCATTAATATTTTTGTCATGACTTCCGCAGAAATTTATCTAAAATAATGATGTTGCTATTTCTTACTGTAGCAATCCTATCAAAACATCTCTGAATCACATTTATGTATCATAATCTTCAATGCGTTCAAAACTTGTTAAATCGAACATGTGGTTCAGAATTCCCCCAAGTATTTAGTTGATCAAATTTGATTTTAGCCACTTCTATTTGTAGCATTTTATTCTTAAAACAGGGAAACGAAGAGCGCAATCTTTTAAAAGGATAAAAGTAAAGAAATTTTATTCTGGAAAATTGTCATTTCATTTTGAGCAAATATGAAAGCTAAAATAAAACAGTCGATTGACCTCACAATAATGTTTATACTTTCATTTCAGAAATAATTGTCTCACAATCTTTAAGAGCTCATCTACTTTCTAACTTTAAGATTATGGAAATCTTAAACGATTTACTTTGTAGTGATGGTACTAAAAGGTTTCAGTTTTTGTTTAGGTGGTACGCGTTAGTTAAAAGTTTGAGAACCGCTGGTCTAGACCGAAATCCGGTACTTAACGTTTTGCGGTATATGTAGCTATCTGTCCTCTTTTAATGAATACTGCAGTATATTTGAAAGAAAGTTATTTTTATCATCCTTAGAAAAACTAACTTCTGTTCTCTTGTGACCCTTTTAATTTCCCGGTATAAATTTTTTACTGCCTTTCTCTGTCTTAGAAGTGAACTAAAATTTAAATTTTGACAGCTCAGGGAATTTAAAATAAACTAGCTTGGAAAAGGACGTAAAAAGTCACAAAATACTTGCTGTTTAAATTAGAAACGATTCAAAATATATTTTCTTATGAATATAAAAACAGCATAAATTCAGCTTTTAATTTCTTCTCGCCATGGCCTTTTAAAAGAAAATGAAAGAGTTAAGATTATGACAACAGCTAAATTTTCATCTTATCTGTTCAGCTATAGTGTACACATGAACTTTATTCAAGGGATATTATAACTTTTGCTAAATAATCGTCTACGAACGATATCATGAAAGCACAATAATAATTTAATCTAGCACTTGTTCTGTGTGAAATATCTCAAATTTTACAAGTAAACTGATCGATATATAATATTAAATGCTAAGTACCAAATCAGTAAATACTTGAGGACTTAAATTAACTAGGGAAATCAACACTGTAAATGAAAGTTGTATTTCAGCCTTTTCTTCTTACTTATCGTCATAATGCTTAGGGTCATAATTTGCTGTGTAAATTATCTTTGCATACGTACGTGTATAAATTTCGTATTTGCTCTGCGTACTTTTGTACTGCTTTATATCTTGATTTTTTTAGGTGCCGAATCATTAAATAATATTCAACAGTTTAGTTAACAAACTTAAAATTTTAACATACTTGTTTAAAATAAATTCTGACCAAAATATTCTTTTGCATCTAAACATGTAAGTTAATGATCACATATCACCACCTAAACTAAATTCAAATTAATGCAAAATTTAATAATACATTTTTGGACCGTTTTAGTTACATTTACAAGGAATATCTCAGATCAGGGGCCCTCAAGCATTCTAACCTGTTATCTATTTTTCGTTCAGGAATGTTTGTCATATGGGAGTCAAAACTTCTTAGAGTTTCATTTTTGTACGTGTGGTAGTGCTGATTAAAACAAAAAAGGGAGGTGCGCAACTAGATGTTATAGCCAAATGCAAAATTTTAACATTCTACGGCTATTCGTTCTTGAGTCATGCGAGATACATACTACGTAACGTACGTACGTATATGCAGACATCAGAAAAAATCCTTTTTGAGTCCATTTTAAATCAATTTTGTAATCCGTTTTGGAAAACAATATTCTTTATTCTATCCGTCCGTATAAGGACAGGGAAAAGCAAATGGAGCATTAGAACTTTGCCTGTGGATTTACAGGTTTCACACCACTGTTCTAGCACAACATCCATTACAGGGCATACAGTCTCAGCCAGAAATCCACTACACAGTGTGGAGCATTCTCATTTTTGCCTACTCGGCTGACCCTCCATGTTGCCGGTCTCCGTCACCGATTCTGCATTTCACGATCCTATCTACCAATAAGTATTTGAACATGTAAATGCTGATATCTGCGGTCCTGATACGCATTCCTGGTACCTGCGGACACAACATTGGCGTTACTCGAATGCAAGATGCCAGGAAGTGCAGAGTTATCTGATTTCGAGAAAGATAAAATCATCGGGAGTACGCCTCCTGCCAGAACGCATTTGGCCCACCGTAAATTTCGACGGAGGTGGAATTATGGTCTGGGAGTGTTTCTTATAGTATGGACTGGGATCCTTGGTTCAAATTCATGATAATTTCAACGCCGATGTCTACTGCACTACTTTGGATGACAATATACTTCGTACGTTGAGGCAGTTTTATGGGTTGGACCCACTTTGTTTTCAAGATGACAGCGACAGCTGTCATGCTGCCAGGTATACGATAGGTCGGTATGGTGACATTGGGATTAACAGAATAGCTTGGCCTGCCCAAAGCCCAGACCTGAACTCCATCAAGAACCTCTGGGACGCGTTGAATCGCCAAATTAAGGGGTGCAACAACGTCCCACATTGGAGAAGTAATTTACATGTCTTCTCCAAGCCGTGTGAGAGAAAATGCTAATATACCAATAGCCGTCATACAAGGACTTATGGAAAGCATACCCCAGAGGAATGAGGCTGTAACTGCGGTTCTTGGAGGCACTACCAACTATTTAATACGAATAAAATTTGTTTTTCTTTTCTATCCCAGGTGCCCAAATACTTATTGACAGATAGTGTATATAACTCTAATTATTTTATTTTGATATACCAGTTGTTATTTTGATAATACTTTGCCTATTTATATTTCTTTGTTCCGAAGTACATTTTATCTGTTTCGTGGACAATCCTATTGGAGGCATGTATAACTATGTCATTTAATTAGTTTTGGCATATTTCTGATCTGTCATATGCCATGAACTGCATCATAATATTTTGTCTCGACAGACTTTTTTTGTCTCGACTTGTCTACACTCAGCATGTATCTGATATCTTCTGGTGTAATTTGCTGCCTGGTTTTGCAACGGTTTCCTTTTGTGAGTCAGCAGCTAAATATGTAATGCTTGGGATTGCTCCTTTCTCCACCTATCTGTTTCGCTTAGATGTCGAGCAAAATACTATGTGAAAAAGGGTTATGTTCCATTATGAATAGATTTATTAAAAAATTATATGAGATGTGATCATACAAGGGATATTTATGCATTTGATATACTATTCTTCATTTCTTGTGCTCCATTCCATTCCCTTTTCCATATTTCAAGTGTTCTTCTTCTTCTTAAGAAGCTCTTGATATGCGTTTCCACTGTAGGCAAGATTATTTCTGTGCTGTCCGTACGTACCCCCGTCACGCACAAAATCTTCTAAATGGTTTCAGCAATGATCGAAATGGATATTTCTGTTAAAAAATAATATCCGAATTTTTTCTCCATTGCAATACTTCCTTTACTACGTACTAGGAAGTAAATACACTGCGCACTTAGTATACTATCTGTGTATTCCTAGCAAGATAATAGCAAAGCTTCAAATATATTGTAAGTTTCTATCAAACATTAACCTCTCTTCTGTACCCTCAGAAATTCATGAGCTCAATTTTATTTTTTAACGCACTGAAATGCGTCTAACGTTTTTATATTAAAAATAAGGTTAACCTAATGTTGAAATTTTGTATTTATGGAGAATCCATCAATACTAATTTAAGAATCATCCAACTCAACTAAGTTGATAGGTATAAACTTATTTGGACAGGTTTTAAAGCAGCATATGTGAGCGAAAAAAATCGTCTTTTTTTATTTGCTATGGATAACTTCATAAGAAATAATAATAATAATACGAAGTAACATCAAATGGTAATGGATAAGTACGCCCTAAATAATCCATATATTCAGTTGTCAGTAATAAACTATACGATAATTTTAAACAAAATATATAAATAATTATTATTATTTAATTATCTGGAACAACGTTCACTACCATTATCATTTTTGTTCTTGTATAAGGAAATGGTCTTGGGCTTTAAGCTATCTCTGTGCTGTAGTTAAACCTAACAAAAAATGGAGCAAAAGCCTTTGTTTGCACAAGTTTATTATAGCTTCGCCACTAGCATTCTAAACTTTTGAAGCATTTATCATCTTTTATCATTTCGTACTCCTATTATTTCATCTTTTTTTCCCTTTTGCCCGTCGGAACCCGAAGGGATTTCTCTCCGGTGGATGGATTGAATCATGATCACGCCCCGCAATCATGCGCGTTATACTACAATCTTTCTCCCTCAACTTATGTCATTTGCAGCAACAGAGAATGGAAGGATCCTCCTCCCTGGCGGTGTTATGCCTCAGTCAATCCTTCTGCCGAAATTAATGAAGAGGAACATGATTGAAATGGATCTGATTGTCGGGATGCGAGCTGAGTTTTCTCGGAAACCGCCACGTGAATTCACTGCTGAAGCTGATAATGGAAGCAATGCTTAGTAATTCAATCGAGTCTTTTGTGAGCACAAATATGGTTTCTTTTGTTCTGCTTAATGGAAGATGTGATGTATTACTTTAATAATATCCAAATTTAGTATATAAATTTACTAGTGCTGTGTGCGTGACCAAGTCAGGGAAATCCCTTGCACATTTATAATTCTGAAGCAATTTCCATTTTCAAATGTCAGATTAAAATTAAACAAAGGAATTAATTCATTAACTTTTATATGAACTTTAAGTCAATGAGTTTCAGTGTAAGTGAACTTATAATACGTGTGGTTGCTATAACGTCAAATGCGAGGAAATAAAATAACTTTCCAGAACTCGAGTGAACAGCCTTTTGATGTTGCTTAGAGACTAAAATATTAGAAAGTCTTTTAACCAAACTTACTTTTCGAACGGGATGGCAAATATGAACAACTCAAATCCAAAATGAGACAAACGAATTCCTTACAGATAATATTTCTTGTGTAGAATATTCACTATAATCCTAGTATTAATCTTTGTGAGGAATTAAAGGCACTGCTATCATGTATTTTTATGGTTTAACATTTAGCATATTTGTTCGCCAAAAGGAAGATCTCATGTGCGACTTCGAGACAGAGCACAGTTTATGAATTCAGGGTTGCTGCCTATATTTTCAAGAATTTCTCGCTACTAAGACCTTTTTACCTGACATCATAGTTGTAACAATGAACAATATTCTCGTCTCCAACTTGGGTGGATTGTCTGGAGGTCAACTTTGCATATTTAAGTGAAGATTAACAATGTAATGCTTTAAGTAAAATAGAGACTCAAGTAGGCCTACGTAAATGCGTGTGTCCTGCAGCTGCCGTATGAAAAAATACTCAAAATTAGTAGCTGCATTCCATGTTCTTTTCGGGAAAAGCTGTAAATAGGTTTAATTGTTTTAGTCTTAAATCAGTGGTGGCCAATTTCTGTTCTTCGACAGTAAATTTAAGCTCTGTCCTGCAACCATGGTCGCACAGCTGTTAGTTCTGTGCAGCCCATGTATCGGAATACATAATAAACATCAGTAGTATAGTGTATTAGTGTATAGCGTCAGATTATAGTGTAGCGTCATTGGGGTTTTTGAAGTAGGAGACAGGAAAAATGTGGAATGACCTTGCCGGGACTCGAACCACAGACCTCTCGAATACGCGTTGAGTGTGCTTTCAATTATACCACGAAGGCATGCGGAAAGGACGGAAAAAATATCTTATAATAGTACTAATTTCAAATAATCTTTGCAAACAGGTTTGCAGAGAGAGCTCGGCGACAAAATCTAAGACCTCAGAAAAAAATTCAAAATTCCATTGAGAGTACACTTTTTAGTATAATATTGTTCCGCGCGTACGGGTTCGTAAATAAATTGAATTCACACAGCTCCGATGATAGGTTGATAAAATTTATTTTATCAAAAGAAAAACTTCAGAGGTCTGAAACTTTCAACAAAAATTGTCGTAGAATTCTTCAAAATATCACAGGGTACAATCTGTAGTTAAAATTCAAACTACTATGACCATTAAACATAACGCAATGGAAAGTGCAACTAACTCAAGCATATCTCAATACTCCGACTCACGCTGAAGTGACAACCCATTACAACAACTGAGAGTAGATGCTGTCTCCTGTCTTGTACTGTTTTCACCCGGCTTACGAGATATTTGTAGTACTTTCTGCTTCTCGAAATTACTAAAAGACATATGATGGCCGAATTACGGTTAAAGCTAATAAAGTGATCAAATACATTTATTCAATTACGATACATATTACGGCGATACAGAGACCAGAACAAAATGTCACCAAATGGTCGCCAAGTTTGCGACTTTTAGCGATTTCTCGCAAAATTTGGCGACAAAGATTATTCGCCTAAATCGCTGCCTGCTTGGCGATATCTCTGCCAATTTAGCGAGATTGCCATTTACTCAATGTTAAATAGACTTGCCCCTGTATTCTTACTTTCTTGCTTTTCGGGCAAATTTCGCTTTTCTAGATATACATTACACAAAAATAAATAAATAAATAAATAAAAATACAACAATTTCACATATAATTGCACTAAAACCATGTATCTATGTACAAAATAACAATATTTATTTTCTTAACTCTTAATGCTTAAAATGCAATGCAAATTAATGAAAATATTATATGCATTCACGTGAAGAGTTTACCAGTTTTCAATGAAGTTGTTGATACAATTAATATCATGAAAATAGTTTTAAGATGATTAAATATGTGAAAGTGTGGACACATTCAGAAATCCGTGGTCAATGGTAGCAACTTTTATAGCTTTGCTGAGGGATGCAGATAAATGTTTCACAAGCAACATGCGGCCATCTCAACCCTAATTGTCCATTATTAATGTAAATACAAGCCAGAACGGTATTCACATGTTTTTCCATTATTATATAAGCAATCAAACAAAAATACGACCACATTTTGCTCATAATGCCTTCCACAAATCTGCAAAATAAGGCTGAATTTTCCTAGAATACATATTGTTATCTAAAATTTAAATTTTTCAGATAGTGAAAAACTTAAAAGCTTTCGAAAATACGCGAGAGATTATTAAAAAAAGTTATCTAAGAATATTTCTTCTAAGTTACAATTTTTTTCCGGTTTTCAAATCTGAGTTTGAGCATAGCTAAATTTTTCATTTATTTAAATAAAACCCACAAAAGACACAAAACTATCTAATTAAAATGGAAATTATATTATATTTTAAAACTAACAATAAACTTATGAATTATTTTGGTGAAAATTACAAGTTCAAGTAATAAGACATCTCATTAACTGATGTTGCTAATCAGTAAAAACATTTCAGTAATTAAGATCATCAATCAATAGCCATCACTCGAAATGCAGCTTGAATTCTTTGCGAAACTTCTCAACTCAGCACTTTATCTGAAATTGTGAGACTTGAAAAAGACCCTTACGCCCATCAAGAAATCTGGACGGAAAAAGAAAAGAAAAAACTTTCTATTACTTCCTTGGAAAATTTATTTTAGATATTTTGTGCACTTTCATCCAAATTAAAAGCCTCGAAAATGATTTTCTAATTTTCTAGTGTTTACTAATTCTTTTCAAATTTGAAACCGCTTTTAAGATAAAATAGATTTGACTAAAAATAAATTTTAACGAGTGTCACTTTTATCTTAGCTTAATTTGCAAGCTGTAATTCATTATAACCGCCTTCAACATTCATTAGCAATCAGGTCTATTTTCTTGATATCGGACATAAATTTAATAAGAAAAAAAATCCTTTATGGAGTGGTTTTTCATAATCTCATGAAATTTCATCATGGTCTCCATTAAGGACCGTAAACAGATGCCAGTAATTATTTATGCATAAAATTGTTTCCCCTTGATGTTTATACCAATGATTTTTTTAATATATTAATAGTTCTTTTGAGATTTAAAGTTTAAATATTACGAGCGCAAAACCGTATCTTGATGTAATTAAAATATAAAATCAGATTTCGAATTTTTTAAGATTTCATGCTCTATGTTAGAGAAAAATGAATCCAGTGTAGTTTTGACATAGCCATATTTTACACCTGTAAAATACTTCTGAAAACCTGCTCTTTGAACACCGAGTATAGGGAAAGAATTTCGCCATGTTAGGAAAGTCATAAGATTACTCACTGAAAACGAAATCGCAAATTTACATGGTATGGATAAATTATATAATCTTGCACTTAAGAATGAATATCAAAGACCATATTTGTGAATTACATTCAACATACTATTCAAGTAGAAAGCGAGAAACTAGGTAGAAAGCACAAAATATAATATTGTAGCATATTGAATATAAAAGCATACAATCCTTTACAGCAGGGGTTCTCAACCGGTGGTACGCGTACCGCTGGTGGTACGCGTACCGCTGGTGGCACACCAGAGAAAAATAGGTGGTACGCAAAGATGCAAAGTATTTTTAACTATTAAATTCAAAAATTAGAACCCCAACATCTTTATTGAGTTTTTCTCTAACACTCGTAAATTTATGCGATCTGAGCTTTGTTCGAGATGGGTGGTGGTAGTTATACTTTGTAGTGGTAGTACTAACAGTTTTCAATTTTTGTTTAGATGGTACGCGTTAGTCAAAAGGTTGAGAACCGATGCTCTACAGGATACAGAAGAATTTATGGCTACGGCTTTAAAAGATATATAACACGGCAGACGTAATAATCTTTATAATACAATGCGCACTGGAATTTGAAATGTGAAAACAGAAACACTGTACGTACGAAGAGCATGGAGAACGAAAAGTAATTTTAATCTGAAATATTTACAAGAAATAATGTTTGATATTTAAAGAAGTTGTTAAAGTGAATAACCACCTAATGCAACGCATGCATCAATATGACGACGCATCATCAATACGAGCTGCAAATTTATTCTCCTAAGCACGTTGTCGCAAGAATTCCAGTGTACGCTTTGTTATCAATCACTTCGTTATCATTGGGATGCATATATTGCAGCTGGTTGTCGTTCATTTGAAAAATTCTTATGATAAGTTTAAATATTTTTTCTTGTAAATGCCTATGATTAAAATGTCTATTCGTTCTCATGTGCTTTGTATTTACTACGTTTCTAAATTCATACTTCACTTTCCATTGCACACTGTTATTACGAAGCTTGTTACTTTCATCGTGTTCTATCTCCCTTTAAAGTTGTGACCAACAATTCTGTTACTCTTTGCATATGTATTCATATGTGAGTTTAAACTAAATCATGCGTTTACATTTGTAAAATTAGAAAATTGCGACATTTTCAATAGTAGTTTGATCTGCATATTCAGGTAGGTTTACCCTTTTATTATGAATATTTGCGCAGCTTTAACGAAATCTGGGGTTTGAGTTAATCCAACCAGATCGTTAATGTATTCGACGTTCTCCAATATGTATAGCTTCTAAGGTCCATTCTAAGACCTTAGAAGGCTTAGGTCTGTAAGGTTCTAAGGCCTTGCCTATACCATTTTCGTTCTTCGTTCTTCTTCTCGATTTCATTATAAACTAAGATATATGTTAATTAAACTAAAACATCTGGTCTCTAATTAACGTGTGTTTTTGCTAGATGTTTCGTTTAAATTGGGTTTTAACCAACATCTTTGTAACATCTGAAACAGTAGTGTAAAGAAAAGTGTTATTATGAAGTGTTGTAACATATTATAACAATTTAAAATGTTTCTTTATAAAGTTAATCCTATTAATTTAGCGATTTAGAAATATTCGTTTAGGTTAGGTAATTGTGAATACAACAACGCAGATGGAAGGTATATTCCTATAAATATCCGGAACTGGTGTCTTAAAGGAAGATAGAAGATCATTAAATACCATTCCAGTGGTTCTCTAAAGACTATTGGTCAACTGGTCGGTTCTGAGAACTGAAGACAGAAGTGCATAGGGAGTAAGAGACTCATTTCGAAAGTGTGAATTGGCTAATTCTATCACCAGAATAAGAGTCTTTATGAAATTCAAATCTTGGGTCTCATCCTCAGAACCCTTCGTGACATTTGCGAAACAAACATACTAATAACTAAATAAACATAAACAACATACAGTATTTCTTAACAGATTTTCGTTAATTACGCAATTTTAAATTTTTCGCAGACTAAATAATTTCGCAAATTCAAATTCTTTATAAAATATTTATAAACATTTTTACACTATTTTCTTATGGAAACACATGTATTTCATAGACGAGAAGGGAAAGCAACGATACTGCTACACGAAATAAAATAAATATACCCATAAATGCATTGATTCAAGAACAAAGTCTTCCACTATTATTATAATATATCCTTTATAGTGTTTGCGAGCTTTTCAGACTGATTTAACTTATTTCATTGCACAATAAAGTAATGTTGTGCCCGTTTTGAAAGTTTGTCTCAATAATACAGGACATATCAGTGTTTTAAACTTTACTGTTTAATGGCCTCCAAGATAGTTTTATAACTGGTGAAGTGATTTTATTTTCAAGCCAAGTCAACAATGTAACATTATAGTGGCGCATTTAGATGTCACTTGTCTATAAACCACTTATCACTTGATATTATACCTATTGCGGGTATATGCACAGTTGGGAACGTTCGTTTACACAATTTAATAGTCATTTCAACAAGCAGTATACACGTTTATTTTAATTAAGAAGTGAAAGATTGATTTTTACAATCTTATGCAGAGGACGATATATTACTCTTTCCGTTCTACTATTTTAAGCAGTTCAAAGTGTTGACAGAGACAAACTGCGGCAAAAAGCTTTTATTATATGTACACAGCGCAAAAAAAAAGTGAAACAGTTCTATACCTCCCGTTCTACTGCGTCGATTGACGAAATTCAAATTCCGTTTTTCATGTCTCGAAAGCACGACTTAGGATATATATTAGATTTACATATAACATTGTTCTAATATAGGTCACAGAATTGCACTTTTTCTGAATTGACATGCCAATTTTTTCCATATTTCGATTCTACGACTAAAATCATGGCTAAATATTGAATTTTGTAAAATTCGGTGCGAAATTTATGGCGAAATTTTAAAATTTATCTTGACGCATTTTTTTTTCAGTTTGCGCCAAAAGTAATTTAGTTGGCGAACGTCTTAATTTATAGCAACCTATTTTCTTTTCCTTTTTTTTTTCATTATAAACGAGCGGGAAAAGGTTATCGTTCATTATTTCAAATAATTTTAACAAATTGAGTAAACCGCATTTGGCGTTATTATCGCTTATAAAAGATGTGCCAAATGTAAATTCACGTATATCCCAGAAACGTTTGAATAAAAAATTCTATTTTTTTTTCAGGTATGCTTAGAAATACCTCTGCTCTAAGATGATGTTAAACATTTTATAGGTTATAATTCAAAATATTTTTCAAAAAATTTATAAAAATTATTTAAAAATACAAATTTTAAAAATAAATCATAAAAAATGAGCGAATTTTGTTTCAAATGAACCTAAATTTCGAATACTGTAAGAAAAATTCAAGTAAGATTAATAAAAAAGAGATATTAATAAATTTACGTATATCAAATTCAATTAACAATGAGGAGCTAAAATTTTAGGAGCTAAGTTTTTAAAAATTACTCGTGCGATTTTTACAAAACTTGACAGTTTGGCATAATTTGAGTCGTAGAATCGAAATATGGAATAAAATTGACATGTCATTTCAGAAAAAGTCCGATTTTGTGTACATTAGAACCTACATTAGAACAATGCTATATATAAATCAAATACATACCCCAAGTCGCGCTTTTGCTACATGAAAAGTGCAATTTGAATTTCGTCAATCGGCCCAGTAGAAAGGCAACTATAGAACTGTCTCATTTTTTTTTTCTGCGCAGTGTACATATAAACTTAAGCGGCGATAGTTTATGGAGTTTAGCTACTCATTTACTAGCAAAAAAGAGATACTTTCATTTCATAAGCTTGCTACAAAATTGGCAATGTAGATGGTCAGAGGCAAAGATAGGGTGAACGACATTTTACGCATTGCCAGAAGTTTTAACATGGAAATCAAGGCCCACCGTACCTGACACAGTTCTTGAGAGCTCATGGTCCATTTCCAGTGTACCTCAACAGACTTAAGGAAACTCCATTCTGCGAATGAAGAGAGGAAGACGAAACGAACTATTATTACTTTCATTGTGTTAATACGAGAAATAGGGCATTTAATTCAGCGTAGTGTGTTTGGCTAATATGGACGGTTAAACACACTCAAAAATCTTGACGAATTGGTTTCAATTGTAATAGGAGGACCGGAAAGTCATGTCGCTTTCTTACATTAAATTCAAACGAATAAATGTGTAACAAGTTTTTATTTTTAATCAATAATATAATCACCCTCATTATCAGCAACCTTTTGCCATCTAGTATGCCGATTTCAATCCCAGACCGATAAAAATCAATTGGTTTTTGAATGAAATATCTCGAGATGGCATTTTGGACATCATCCAAATTTTCACATTTATGCCACTAAGAAAATGTTATAGGGATCGGAATAAATGGAAATCGGAAGGTGCGATATCGGGCGAATATGGTGGGTGAATCAGTACCTCACACCCCAATTCATTGTATTTTTCCAGTGTTTGTCTTGCACAGTGCGGTCTTGCATTGTCGTGTTGCAGAATAACGCCTTTTCCGTTGACAATCGCCAGATATTTTTCGATTAAAGATTGGTTCACTAGATCCTGTTGTTCACAATAAAGGTCTCTACATTAACAGTTTTTCCAGGTTTCAGCAATTCAAAATGAACAATTCCGCGAATACTCTATCATACACACAGAAACGTCTTTTCGGGATGTAAACCCTTTGTAACCCCTATTAAAACTGCCTTTTGAGTTTTGGATTATCATATAGGACATATTTTTTGGTCTCCACTAATCAAACGATCAAAAACCGGTTCTGTATGGTGCCGTTGAAGCAATAAGTTGCATGTGATGGATAGATAGGCTTTGTTCTTTTCGGACAGATTATGGGGGACTCAAACACTTGCTTTCTTATTTTTCCATTCTGCTTTAAATGTTCTTCGATGGTCTACCAAGGTTGGTTAAGAGTGTTTGACATGGATTTGCTTCCACTTCTGCCCTTAGCATGTTGTTGTCGACATGCGCAGAAACAACATTACTTTCCGGTCCCCCTATTATATGACAGTAATGTATTGCATTTATCTACTTGTATATGTTTCATCCATTTATACTACGTTATTTTCACATCTTCCTATGTACCATACTGTATAATTTAGCATGAGCTTCTGTAGTGTATTTGTATCATATTGATTTACCAAACAAGTTCATTTTACTTATATTTTGTAATGGTGTTTTCAGAATTACTAGTACGAATGCCCAGGCATTCGCACGTAATTAATCTTGCAACGTGACTTTTGTACTATGAGGAGCTAAAATTTTAGGAGTGACTTTTGTACACAATAATTATGCTGCTCGAAGTATTGGGTTCATTTGTATATTATTAGATTAATAGTGTTGTTGTTTTGTCCACGTTTCGATAGATAGTAGATTTCCCTCTGGGATGTTACATAATTCCGTTTGGTTCACTTCCGTGGTTGGAAGCTATCTCAGCAGCGCACTCATCCAGCATTACAAACTATAAAATATTTAGCTTCTAACTGATGCAATTCTCAAAAACATTTTGACACAATGCATTCGCAAAAGCATAAGTGATTTCTCCTTCTAATGAGTTAGAATAATTAATTTGTTTTAATATCTGCCTCTGCCCATTTTCATCTCCTCGTTTTACCACTGCTTAAATGAAGAATGAAATGGAAATGACTTAAGAGACGCAAGGTATGACTATTTTATCAACAACCTTCCCCTGAAACCATAGCATCAATAGTTATCTCCTTGTAATGCCGACCACTCTAATAAGCTTTGGGAAGTTAAATTAAAGCAGTTGTGAGGCAGACAAAGAGCGTAAAATTATCATGGGTAGGTTTAATTTTTAATCAAGTTCCTTTAGTAGAGCTTAAATAATGTGAGGACCATTTAGCCGTATCCTAAAGTTAGGCGTACTTCTGTCCTATATTGTAAGCAATTACGTTGAACTGTCTATCATATTATTAGCCTGAGAGTTGCTGTAACTGCTTTTTGTTTGAAATCTGTAAATCGTAAACTGTAGTTAAAATTTAAGCTCTTTGCCTTACAATTGCATATTTGTTTAGATTTTACTCGGCGAATTTACTTCTGTCTTAAAATTACATACATATTTAGATTTTACTGTGTCTGTTAGTTTGTTTAGACTTTACTTTATTGTATCTTACTGCTGCACCTATACCAAAAAAATTAAAGAAAGGATTAAGAGATCGTAAGAAAAAGCATCCAAGCTCTTACATTTATATAGTTTAAATTTTAGTCTTCATAAATTTGTCATTTATTTTATATTATTTGATTAATGTGCTGTAATAATACAATAGTTACAAAATTCACAAAGAGAGAGCTTGGGTAAAGAAATCGTAAAACACGTATTATAATCATCTCAGCATAGCTTCTGTATGCCATTTGTAAAGAAGATACGGCGTTTTAATTTTCTTGGAAAATGTTTGCATTTTCCTCTCCACTTTCCTCCTACTCTGGGCTTAGATATTTATTGTTTAGTTGCACAATTTCATAATTAAAATCTTTTTGCCATAAATGAGAGAGAGAGAGAGAAGCTAAATTAAATATTTTAATTCTGCTACGCTTATACGTTCACACCATTAAATTTATTAGTAGTTAATTAAGGAAAAATAGCCGCCCAGACGGGAAAGTGGTTAGTGAATGTAACTGTCGTACCGAAGGGCCCGGGTTTGAATCTGAGAGATTGCGTACATGTAATTTGGGGAGACCAACAAATTGTGGCCCACCTATTAGGTGCCTCCATAATAAAATGCCCGCCGCTTTCGACCGTGATAGTGGTCAACGTCTAGGGACGGTTTACGCGCGCCATTGCAAAAAATTGAAGAGTAATTAAACAGTAATCTCAAAGGGATAGAGGACGAAGTTTCGTCTCATCTGACTTCCTTACTAGAAGTATCACAACCAAAGTAAAATCAGTATAAAATATTTATTGATATGTCGGCATGACGGTTTAGAATAACAGCTTCTCAAACAAATTCAAAGTAATTTAAATATATTCATGTGAGATTCTTCCTCGATACAAGGGAATACTCAAAGCACACAAATCTTTGCCCGCAAACTACTGCAAATTTCAGAAATACGAAGTAGACTAAATTGTCAACCTAAGCTGTCAAATGCTCTCTGCTAAACTTTGAAACTCGACTCCTTATTTTTAATTAATTTGCTTTCTGGTGGAAGCTGACGAAACACAGAAATATAGAACTTTTAAAATAATAAGCTAATTGGTAATTAAAATGAATCCTTATATGCTCAGCATGTTCACTTTTAGTTCAGTTTTAAGTGCGTTAGAAAAGACGACTTTTAAATCTAATCCTTCATTAATCACCTTCCTTTCTTTGCATGCTCGTATTTTTGTTTCGAGCTCTTTTGATATACGTATATATAAAAATCTTCGTATACCTCTATAAGTGTAATTTGAAGTAATTATAAAGCGCTGACGTAAGATAGATTGAGCATCGAAAGATCCATCTTCCTCACTTTGATTGATTCAATCTCCGGCGGCTAATTTTGCCTCAGAGCTCATCTTGAGACTAATTTGCTAGTCAATAGATTCTTTTATTCTTCTGCAGGAGATGGCATCATACTTCCGGAAGTTATTTGTGAGAAACGCTTTTCAGTGAGTTAACAGCATAAGGATAATTTCCCCCTGGGAAGCATAGTTAAACCTATTTTCTGAAACTAAATTCTTTTCATTTATATAATTGAAATTTACCTTTATCTGTGTAAGAGTGTAATGAGCCGAGGCGAGGAAAAGGAAGCATTTTTAGATAAATAGAGAAGGGAAGTTACAAAAGATTTCAAAGCAAATGGCAGCGTAAAGTAAATAGTAAACAAAGAGTTTAAGAGACGAAACATCCAGCTCGCTAACAATGGGTATAAACTGAAGATAGTGACTATATTTTAATTGCCTATAATTTTATAAGCGTTGGATAAAGCAGAAAAAGTTTATAATGCAAAAGTCCCAGTAAACACGAAATAAAAAAAAATAAATAAATAGTGTAAGTTAAAACTTATAGATTTAGTTTTAACTGCTAAATTATAATTTCATATTTTAAAGACCTATTAAACCACTTTTTTCATGTTATGCTTCACTTGTTTGTAAAAAATTATTTTCGATTTCCATTTTTCGGGGGATTAGTTTATTTAGCATGAGGCTGCTTTTTTTTTTTTTTTTTTTTTTTTTTTTTTTTACTTTAAATTATAGGCACTGCACGTTCTAATGTTTTTCAGTAACTATGTATTGATGGCCTTTTTGGGTAAAAAATGTATTAGTTAGGTTAGTGAAAATAAAAAGCAAAATATCCCATAAAACTGAAAGGCCTCTATTTTCGATAATACTTAATAATTCTTATAAGTTATTTATTCTTATAACAGATCTGTTTATTTTATTTATTTATTTATTTATTTTTGTAAATTTAAAATACTTGAGTAATTTTGTAGCAAGTTATAACCTGCAACGTTTTGCAGTAAAAGAATAAAAAATTTACCAAATTTATCGATAAATGTATCCAACTTAATATTTTACAAGTTTGCGCGATTTAAATAGACATTCATTTAGGTAATTATAGCTATGATATTTCTGTTTTCTCCTGTTTCCTTGACATGTTATCCATATTATCTCCCATGTTCCTGATATTTCTAGTACTGCGAATATTCTGTGTTAATTCCATTTAAATGTCATTGCTTTTAATGCTTAAATGTCTATTATGTTAGTTATATTTAAAATTTTCTGTGATATCAGTTACATATAAAATATTACTATATATCTGTTGAACCGAGGAGATAAAAAATGCACGAGTCATTCGGCTTTTTTATTGCGGCTTTTCATATAAATTACGCATACAATAGTAACAGATACACAATCTATAAATAAATAGCATGGATCCTTCCCTCACAGTGTTTTAGAAAGTACGTGCACATAATGCGACGAGAGCGAAAACGTTATGCAATTTTTGCGCTCGAAGAATGCACTTTTTTTTTCAATATGTTTACACGTCGTTGCCACGTTTTCATTTTGTTCCCATTCGGAGTCAAAACTTCAAGTAAATCGTTCAGTCACAGTGTGACAATTAAAAACTGAATACTGTACTCATTATATTATCAGGAAGGACAATCCAATAAAAGATTTTTTTTTAATAATTCTGAAGCTTATTAGCCAACATGTTCAAAGTAACATACAGAAAAGTGCGTTGCTTTACAAAGTACCTAAGAGGAATTCCTGCCAAAAATGAAGTATATCTGTAAGGGCAATAAGTTGAAAGAGTCAAATAGATTATTTCCTTTTCTGAACCGTGCCTAACAAAGATGTATCCAGCGGTTCTCAACCTTTTGACTAACGCGCACCATCTAAACAAACCTTTAGTACCACCACTCTTGAACAAAGCTCAGATCGCATAAATTTACTAGTGTTAGAGAAAAATTTCAAACAGAATGTTGGAGAAAAATTTCAAACAGAATGTTGGTTAACGATCTAATGTTCTAGTTAACGATCCTAATTCCAATCCATCTTTGCCTTCGGCCTTTAAAGAGATTATGTTTTAGTTCTGGTTTCACCAACAGATGGCGCCACTTGCTTATTCTTGTCCAGGCTTTCTTATCTCATCTAATCATTATTTCCTATCTTGTTCATTTGCGGTTTTGAAGCTGAGGATGGTGGTTGGGTAAAACCATCGAAACTAGTCCTGTGAAAATTTTGAAAATATAACGCTGATTTTTGTTGTTTGACTTCTGAATTAGAATGTTGGGGTTTTAATTTTTGAATTTAATAGTTAAAAATACTTTGCTTCTATGCGTACCACCTATTTTTCTGTTGTGTACCACCGGTTCAGAACCTCTGAACTAGACCTAGGACGAACCTCAAAATTGTGCTCACTAATTATTTTTATAATTTTCACATTAGCATTTAATTTATTTAATTTTGTACCGCTTCGCATTTTCCACCCAAGGTAAATTGACTCACTTGTCCCCAACTTTTGTACGACTATGCTACCTTGATTATTTCCAAAAATCTTTTAAAATGGAAAACGTATCAGCAATCGAAGCACAGACTGAGAAGAAGATCGGGGGGAAAGAACTTCAATGAAGCCATAAATTATTTTAAATCCATTTCTTTATACATTCAATGAAATATTCTGCCTAAATATTTTATAATCATTCGTTTAATTTAGTTAAATAAATAACATTTTCTTCAGCTCCTGTAATTTTTTCCATTTCCTCAGGGGATGCAGAAGGGACAGGCGTTTGCTTTCTTTAATTTCATATTTTAACTATCTCTGAATTTAAAGAACACTTTCTTGCTAATGGGTGTAAAAAACGAAAACATTTTCCGTCTTCAGTCTGAAATTTTTGTGATTTAAATTATATCAAACCTTGCTGAGTCTCTCTCACTATTTCATAGGGCATGCAGTATTCAGTCAAGCGCAGTATTAGAGTATAAATAACTTACAGCAGATTGAAAACGCTTATCTTATTTATTTATATTTTTCGGAACACTTTTTAAAATTTCAAATCTGTGATTTGGGCCTGTTTCTTATCTCCGTAATTTAATCATTTATTAAACGGTCTCTATGTCATTTATTGCATGTAAATATAAATTTTTACATTTAAAATGTCTTTACGTTTAAAGAGTACTTATGTCTTCATATTATGAAAAATATTCTTTCATTTTTTTAATTCTTCAGTTAAATTTTATATATCATGTCGAAAGGAACGTTAATGGTTTTATTTAACATGTGTTCAATACTAGACTTAAAATTACTTTATAAAATGTGTAACCATTGAAAATGTCGATCTCTAAAAATAATAAAGAGAACTTCAAAGAAAGGAACTGATGATGTGCAAGATAATCTGTAGTGTAATTACGAAAGGTTGATTATGTCATTAGGCAGTAAAATTTACTCTGTTTTTATGTCTAATGGTACGATAATAATTATCTTGATCACGTGATTCTCGAATTATGGGGGGAATTCCTCTGAATAATTGCTAAGGTTTGTTCTTGTTTGAGCATTGTTAATATTTTACTCTGTAGAAAACTCTGAAACTGAATAAGGATTTTTATTAGCAGGGAAGACAAATTCATCAAACTGAAATTTGAACTAATTATGATAAGAAGATGTTTCTTCGAAGGAAATTTTTAAGAGCGCAAGAACTTATACTGGGTATGCGAAAAAACGTTACATTTATATATGCAACAAAATTCATATGTGTTAAATTAGAAACTCGCAAACCAATCCACTGCGCCGTTACACGTTGTATTTATAATGAGATATATTTAAGTCACTTCCATGTTTCGAATATGATGGCCCAAATATGAACGCAATTCTGATGTTTACAGTCGAACCGTCTGCTACGGAAACAGTCCATCGCACGTTCCTATAACATAGTAGGAACATTTCTGATTTCCATGCGGATGCTCTTCCATACTGAGCTCAGCAATGGTATTTCTTAACACGATTCCATAATGTAAAAGTAGGTTTACGGCTTCCACTGAAATTCTTGTAGACTGAGATACACCGCCGTCTTGCTGGAACCAAAATGGATCAGTTGAAGGGAAGCATGTGGGTTCAAGATGTATGTATTCGGCATTTAAATATAAAGTGCCATAAGGGTTACTTATTTTTATCCATTCTTGATAAAAGTCTGTCTAAATATTTCTATTCAAGAAAACTTACTTCGCACTGGAACTTCCTGTCCTAAGCCGCCCTGACGTCAAAATAGTGATCAACTGAAAGACATAATATTTAAGACGTGAATGCGACTTTGCACATTTCATAAATGATAAATACGTAAAGATGCAGTGCATGTTTGTGTTTTTTTAGTTAAAAAATGTATAAGTTTTATTACATTCAAAATGCCTTTCTCCACACACTTTGTACAGTAGAATAAAGTAGGTTCTGATTACTGAATGAAATTAGTAGCTATGTTATTAAGTATTGATGGAGAAAAAATTACTCGTCAGCCTGCTTTTTAATAATTTACGTTTCATTTCCTGTCAGCATAAAATAAAACTTAAAACAGCTGGCAATCTCAATGCATCTCTAGTGACTTTTTTATTATTATTAATAAAAGTGGGGCTAGAAAATTTCTGTTTACTTAAAAAATGACTAAAAGTGAAAAGAAAATTATCTTCGAATTGAAGGAAGTGATTGAAAATTATCTTCAAATTAAATTTGAATTATTTTGATAGCTATTTAATGCAATTTTTTATATTCCAAAAATATTTAAAGGTCTGGTACTTTTCTCAAAAAAAAAAAAAAAAAAAAAAAAAAAAAAAAAAAAAAAAAGATTATTTCCTTTTTAAATGTGTTTGCTTATTCTCATGCAAACTGATATAATGTCTGAAGCATTTTGTAAATTTGTTTACAAAGAAGTAATTGTGCAAGGTATTTTCTCCCTACTTTCTGCATGCCTTTGTGATGTAATTGGAAGCATACTCGACGTATATTTGAGAGGTACAGGGTTTGAGTCCCGTCAAGGGCATCGCGCGTTTTTTACGTCTCCTGCTTCAAAATAGCTTAATGACTCTAGAACTGGAGTTAACACAGTAGAGTAAAACTTTAATGACATTAAAATTTATTAATATTAGATTAATTTAGTAATATTAGAAATCAGTTTAAAAATATTAGAAAAATTTAATATAACCTTCTTTTGACAAAGTAATGTATGAAGTTAAAGGAATATTAATGCTATGAAAGGTTCAACATTCTATATTTAGAAAGTATTAATATCAAATATTAGAAGAACATTCTCTCGAAATATTTAATTAAAGAAATTTCATAGAAATCATTTAAATATTAGAATAAAAATTATCCTTAACGTCAAATCTTTTCTCAGTTCAGGTGCATATAAATTAGAGAACTGATAAATTTGAATCTGCCTCAGATACGTGGATAGTAGAATAATAGGTTCAGTTTATTTTATATTCTGAAGTATCGATATTTCATCACTTGATTCCATGACATAATACGTTTAGTTCCATCATATTTCAGACGTTCAGAATTATTATCACACTTCCTAGTTGTCGCAGAACTCTGTGGGAAGTCGAACAGTATTGAAACACATGAATTTTATTTCTTACACTAAATATAAAATAACCAACAATTTATTTAAAATGCTAAAACTAATTTAAACACATTTAAAATTTTATTTATCGTGAAAAATCTTCAATAAAAAGAAATTTTTCGGCATTTAACAGACAGATTTTTTTCATACTTCGTCTATCTGAATTGCCTCGAAATCTCCCCGCCCAACTTAGCAAATCCTATAACCTCCCAAGGGAGGCGCGCCCCACAGTTTGGAAATTGCCGAGTTTTATTGTCTAGCATACGCCTATAGTTCTTATTTGTCCTGTTTTCTGGATGGTAAAGTTTTGTTTCAGCTTTTTAAATTAATATTTGCCAAACTGGAAGAGAAACGCTCCAACGCAAAATTTAAAATTAAGCAAAGCAAAAACCTTATTTTAGCATAGATTTTGAATAAAACTCTATCGATGTCGATGTGATATCCCTCTTTTTCATGAATTCTTCATCACCCTCGAAGTCGATCGAATTTTTTCAAGGTCTACGACAAAGTAGGTTTCTTTTATTCTTAATTTTAATATTACCAGAAAATTAATGTAACAAAGTTATAAGACATAATTTTTTTCTATAGTTTCAGCAGTATCCTGAAAGCACAATTTTATCATTCTTATTCGCTTTCCTACATATTAAAGAAAGCGAAAAGACGGTTAGCAGTGTGAGATTTTGGAGGCGATACATAAAATTCCCAGATGCATTTGACTAGAAACATTACTTTTTCTAACTGACAGTCGCAAACACAGACCCATGTTTTACTGAAAGTCCTCTGATTTTAGATGAGAATTTTCGCTTTTCTTTTATGCGATTCCTAAGTGTTGCAGCGTTAAAAACTTATTTTTAACACTGAAAGACAGTACGTACGCCCGCAATTTATGTAAGTTTAATGACGAATTAACAATACTCAATTTAAAATCAAATAAATATAATTTCTCTTCACTAAAAAATATGTATAATGATATGGGAAAATTACCAAGTATCAAACAAATGAGTTGAAAATGGCATAAAATTTGTTTCGGGACTCTTTCTTACTTTAATGCAGGTTGGTTGCGAAATGACGGTAAATAATAATTGGTATTCATAAATAATTCTTTGGCTGCTCGCCACAGTTTGATAAACAGTAACAGCATCCCAGAAACAAAACACGTACATCGTGATAAGTGGATGACCCCTTCCTAAACGTACGAGCACACTGAGAAACATCTTGAAGACATTTTGGAAGAAAATCCTTCGGAGAAGTGCGCCAAATTAAACAAACATTTTTTAGCGTTAAGGGAATTTTGTTACTCAACGTCAACATACCGAGAAACGGCCGTTGTGGTTTTTCTGAATGACTACCGCATGACCTAAATAGAACTTACGATGGTCAGAAAAACTGCCAGCAACAATTTAGTGCTTTTCCTGAGCTTCTCTTGAGAAAGGGAGTTCAAATGGCTCTACGGAAGTGGCTCTACGGAGTTTGCGCAAACTGAGTAACCAGCCGTTCAGGAAAAACACTGAATGTACAAGTTTTGTTTTATCCTTATCTTTTACTAGATCATGTACAATTTCAAATCTAAGGGTGAGGGACGTTTTTACATTAGAAGTTAGCGGAATGAAAATTTTATATGTGCAAAACTGTGTGTGTATAATACAATTAGTAAATTATAATAACTATGTATATGCATACGTAACAATGTATATCCTATATGTATTAAATATATGTATTCATATGATATAATTAGCAAACTGACATACCTATTCGTTAAAATTAAACATTAATTATTAATTAAGCACTGAGAATATATATACATTTATAGAATGTAAAAACAATACAAATTAACATAAATGTGAGTTTAACTCCCATTTAAACACATTTGTGTTAGACCGAATAACTTGATCTGCTTTATTTGATTACGGCAAAGCACGATAGAGCTATCTAGCTTAAGAGGAGGAATGCCTTCTTGGAAGATTTTCTAAGGTAAACTGACTCGTATCTACGTTACACATGGAGAAAACTACGAAAACGCTCATGTAACGAGCCCATTCGCCTGGAATCGAACCCAAATCAAACTACCTGTATTCAGCGACTTGCCTCTTGGTGGCTGTCGGACTGAACCGAACAGAAAAGATGAATAATTAATGTCTAAAAGAAAGTTTCCTACCCCTTGGCTAGATAACCATGTTTTTCGCCTCTGTTACTTTATAGGTTCTGAAACAAGCTAGAACTATGGCTTATAAAGCATTAAAAGTTCCTTAGAAACGTCATTAAAACAATTTCTTTTTTTTTCTTCTGTGTTTTTCCTATAAGCTTCAAACTGCCTTTAGTTGATTACATGTGTTATGTTAGTTTTGCAAGCAACAAAAAAATTATGTGTAAAGCTAGATCGTGAAGCCATGTTTTTGTGGGATACTTTTAAAAATTCTCTAAACACACAGAAAAAAATAAAAATTAAAACGAAAAACTTACGATTTTAATGTGAACTGGAAGCTTAATTTTCAGCAATGCACAGTTACTCATTACTCTTTGTAAATTATGTGACTGTGGATGATAAATTTAAAAAAAAAAATAAAAGGTAGAAAGTTTTAGCATAAAGAAACTAAAACGAAACAAACTGATATCTGAATCTTTTGCAAGCTTTGTTACAAACTTATTAGAAAACTTGCATTTAGAATTTAGCTTCATTTTTAGTTAAGCATTCTGTTTTAAAGTAATCTTTTGTGAAATGTATCCTAATTCTTAATAATTTCTGAGTAACAATATTTATGAAAATGAATATATAATGTATGATTTCCAGCTTTGATGTTTGTTTACACAAAATTTACCTGCAATTCAATCCCTATCGTACTATATTCTAAACGGCTACTGCTTATGTTACTTTTTAAATCCAACACATTTATGTGTTTGTTCTGATTATGATGGTCGATAGTTTTTACTTGTATATTCTATAAGACACAAATTTAAGGAATTACTCTATTCAAAACAGCGGTCCTTGTCTCCACATAAAATAATAATGTCATTCATAAATCGCCAAAGTAGGATTTTAGTCATGAAGTTGGACTGTTATTCGTAAAACTGAAAGTCCATATTAGCTGAAACAGAGAAAATTAATCTATACATTGTAATGTTATAATTTGGTATTTCAAATAATACCGTATTATTCGACATAGTTTCTTGTATGATTAAATATTAAAGTCCATAACAATTGTCAAAATCTCTAATTCGGTTAACTAGATATATATGTGCATATGCATATATAATAAACATTATATATAATAAATACAAATTATATAAATAAAATTATACACATTATATATATATATAATACTATATTACAAATAAACAAATAAATCTATAAGTACAGAATAAAGTATTACGTATATACAGGGTGATCAGCGAATAAGCCCTGATTTCAAAATTAAATATCTCTACAACAAAGATCGATAGAATTATGCAGTAAACTGTATGTTTATTAGCAAAACTGTAAAAATGGTGTACAAAAGTTTAGAAAATTTAGTTACGAAAATCATTAACAGATGGCGCTCTGCGCTTAAAACTTTTTCTCTGAAAGGAGTCTAAAAAACAAGTAGTTTTTTTTTTTTTTTTTTTTTTTTTTTGGAGTAGCGGGATTGTTTCGATAGGCAGTGTCTTTCAATGCGTCCCACAGAAAGAAGTCACAAGGACTCAGATCGGGAGAATATGGAGGCCAAGCAATTCCTGTGTCAGTAAACTGCTGATAATCTAACGCAATTACTCTATTTCCAAAGTATTCATGAAGAAAGCGAAAACCTTTGTCTGTTCGATGTGGTCGAGCCTCATCTTGCATAAACTAATCGATACCTGGTCGATCCTCCAACATTAGTTGAATGCTGACAAACTGTTCCAAAATCGTAACGTAACGTTCAGTAGTTATCGTTTCTCGTATAAAAAAGGGTCCGGTAATGCCTCTGGCGCATACCGAAGCCCATGCACTAACTTTAGGCGAATGCAGTGCTTTCTCCTCACACAAATGAGGATTTTCGGAACCCCAAAATCTCCAGACTTGTTTATTAACAATGTCATTCAAATGAAAATGTGCCTCATCTGTGAACCAGATGCAGCTCACATCAAATCTGTCTTTGTCGATCATTGTTAGAATCTGATTCGAAAAGTCAACCCTTTGTTGCACACCTTTCATGATGTTTTGGGATTTTGTATGGAAACACCCGTAGGCTATTTTTTAATTTTTTTTTTTCTTGCGTGCTTGTGTACTTTAAACTTGTCTCTGATGCAATCCGTCGGATTCTTTTCCTAGGATTTTGCTGAACAATTCCAGAAACTTTGGCTGCATTTTCAGGAGTGATTGCAATTTGCCTAGGCCCCTTTCAATCATCAGCCACGCTGCCAGTCCGTTCGAATTTCGCGAAGAGCATGCGAATGGTTTTCGCATCGGGTCCAACTGGAACATTGAATCGATTTTGAAAACTGCGACGTGTTGCCGTAGGACTGTGTTCTAATCGGTGAAATTCCAGAACAAAAAAACAAAAAAATTTCACTTTCTACGATAGCCTCTTTTCACTAGCCAACAGTCTTACTGTTCACTTTCAACGTGTCTCAAGAAATTTCAGTAAACTATGGAGATTTTAAATTTACTCCTTAATATGAATTAGGAAATGCAAGACCCTGTCGATTTGTTTTTCTGTTCCTTTCATTTAAAATAAGTGACTAAATGGCCATAATACGCTCGAAATTGGTCCCTATAGCCCAAGGGAAAAGGTTAAAGGCTATTGATAGGTCATTGCGATTACAGCTCCCTCTGTTGACGATTTTCGTAACTAAATTTCTAAACTTTTGTACACCATTTTTACAGTTTTGCTAATAAACGTACAGTTTACCGCATAGTTTTATCGATCTTTGCTGTAGAGATATTTAATTTTGAAATCAGGGCTTATTCGCTGATCACCCTGTATGTATGTAAGACAAAGAATCTATAGAGAGAAGATTAATACGCCAGAGTAAAACTTAAAACTAGGCGAAACAGCAGCCTTGTGCTTGGCGTAGATTTTAATAGAAACTATCGATTTTGAGGGCGAAGAAGTACGGCTCCCTCTTCGTCAGGAGCATAAAAATTCCGAAAAGAAGAGAGGACCTAGACCGTATTTTATACTTACCAAAACCAAAGGGTGTCTGATGACAAAATGAAAAGGCCTTTAAAACTTTTCATTAGATTAAATAAAATAACTGATTAAAAATTTAATTCATAAAAGCTTTATCAATGACCCATGATTATTGACAAATCCTTTAAAAAATGTTCACTTTCTCATCAAAGAAGACATTCCGTTTTTAACCGTACCTCATTCCATTTCTTCCTTCAACTAGTTAAAAAAATTGCACAGGCTCTGTAGAAGTTTCACATCATCTTATCACCTATGAATAAAATCCATTGTTCGATTCTTAAATAGTCTCTTTCTGTCTTCAATTCTTGCGAAATTAATAGCATACCATTGCTAGGCTATCTTGAAGGGTGGTTTCAAATATATCGGCCAAACTAAAAGGCAGTTAAAATTTCGCATCAAGGAACACGATTCTTATGTCAGAAAAGAAAAGAATTAATCATATTTTCTATAGCTAATCATAGCTGAAAATTTAATCGCAGTTTTGACTTTGGATCTAAGAAAATTATCCATAAAGCTTCTTCAGTGGGTGTACTGGATCGTCTTGAAATTTTTCACAACAAAAATTTTTGTTGATTAGTTAATGACATTAATTCTAACCCAGACCATCCTAACACTACTTTAAATTGTAATACCTTAATTCTTCATTTTTCTTTACTATTTCCTTGGACAAATGAAGCTATGCTGTTTTCTGTTTTGCTCTACCCTTTCTATAAATGCTGTCGAAATGCTTCCCGCTTTCCCGGAATTTGCTGTTAATGAAGAAGGACCTGTCGAAAGAGTTCCAGATAAAATCTATGCCATACAACTGTTGTTTTGCCTACTTTTAAAGAAAATATAACATGAAGTACAAATTTTAGTTTGCAATAGCCAATTAAGTTACTTTTCTAATTTGGTTATTTTTCTTCTACTCTTACAAATAATGATGTACTAATAATAAATCTCTCTGAACTGTTTCATATCAAAATTAATCCATATGATTTGTGGCAATCCACGAGCCGAGGTCGATTTGTGGTTCCATGTTTTCGGTGTTCTTAGCGGTGGCTTTACTAGTTGCGACATCATCTTTGTTAGCGGATGGAAAGTAGACACAAACATTCGTTACTGAGTTTATTAGACTGTGTGAAGAACAAGTTCGTACAATAGATATACAAGTAGTTCGGCGCTCGCAGGCGCCCTCTTGCAGGGAACAAATCAAAATTTACATAAGGCGCGAACATGCCGCCCACCTTGAAATACTATTTCAACATTTAGTGGTTAAAATTCAATAAATTTAAAACACAATACAATATTAAAATTATGATATAATACTTAATTTATAATACATAAATTAAACTCAAATTGGTAATGGACACAATTTTGTAATATTTCTTTTAACCATGCCATCTGAAGTCTTAATAGTCAAAACCCTAACAATAATATCAAGACCAGGATGTAACTGAGTAATTCTACCCATTTTCCATTTAGTTGGAGGTAAGTTATCCTCCTTTATGAGACACAGATCATTAACTTGAAGATTTTTAGTTGGCAAAAGCCATTTTGGTCTTTGTTGTAATCGACACAGATATTCTTTGTGCCAACGCTTCCAAAATTGTTGAACCATTTTTTTGAATATGTTGCCATCTAGTGAGATGGGAAACTTCAATGTAATTTGGTTCAGGAATGCTTGTTAATGATCTACCAATAAGAAAATGACCTGGCGTTAATACTGACAAGTCATTTGGATCATTAGACAAACTTGTTAAAGGTCGCGAATTAAGACAAGCTTCTATTTGTATGAGAAATGTTTCAAATTCTTCATATGTCAATCTCGCCTCACCAACTACTCGTTTTAAATGGTATTTTGTTGATTTTATGCCAGCTTCCCAGAGTCCACCCATATGTGGCGCACCTGGAACGTTTAGATGCCATTTAATGCCATTATCAACCAAATATCTGCTAACATTTTGGTTATAAGTTGCAGACCTAGCAAGCCTTTCAAATTCCATCAGTTTGCGTTTTGCTCCAACAAAATTGGAACCACAATCGCTATATATATCACTGCTTTTGCCTCTGCGGGAAATGAACCTCTTACGAGCTGCAATAAAAGCGTCTGCTGAAAGATCAGTCACTAATTCTAGGTGAATAGCTCTTGTCGTAAAACAAACAAATAGAGCTATATATGCCTTGAATGACCTAGAGCCTCGACCCTTATTGGCTTTAATTTGAAAAGGGCCTGCGTAATCCACTCCACAGCTCAAAAACGCAGAAGCAGGCGAAACGCGACTAGACGGCAAATCGCTCATCAATTGATTAGTGACAGATGCTCTAATTTTGCAACACTTTATACATTTCCTAACTAAATCTCTGATAACAGCTCTACCATTTATGATCCAATATTGTTCTTGAATGCAAGATTGCATAAGTTGTGGACCTGCATGCAAAAGTCTTTCATGGTAATGTCTAACAATGAGATGAGTTAAAATGTGCTTCTTTGGAAGCAAAATTGGATGCCTAAAACCATATGCAAGGTTTGCATGTCGCAAGCGACCGCCCACCCTGAGAATACCTAAATTATCTAAAAATGGATTTAAAGATAAAATTTTGCTTGTACCAGATAATGATTGATTTCTGCCTAAAGTGTTAATTTCATTCTTAAATTCAACACATTGCATTAATTTAATTAACACATGCATAGCTTTAGTTAATTCACTAGTTTTTAAAAATCCACTTACCTGATCTGAATTTTTACAGTTATTTACAAACCTCAGACATAATGCTACAACACGTTTAAGTTTAGTGAGAGAGGAATATTTATAAAATAAATCATGAGCGTCTGTCAAGTGACTGGCAGCAGTTGTTGACTGAAAAGCACATCTTTGCTCTGGCACAGAATCATTCAGTAGTGGTGCAGATAATGCTTGCTGAAAAGGAAATAAATTATACAATAAATCTGGACCACGTAGCCACAATGAAGAAACCAGTGCAGATGATGACACACCACGCGTTGCAAGATCAGCAGGATTAGCATTTCCACTCACATGATGCCACTGGACAGGAGAGGATAAAGTCTGGATTTTTGCTACTCTGTTGGCGACGAAGGTCTTTCATCGGCTTGCTTGAGATCTTATCCAGGCTAATACAATAGTGGAATCAGTATGAAAATAAACTTGCGATATAGAGTATTTAAAGCCCTACAGGTGAAATCCATTAATTTAGTCAACAGTAATGCTCCACAAAGTTCCAATCGGGGAAGTGATATGATTTTAGTGGTGCAACTCTTGTCTTGGCTATCACCAACTGAACATTGATTTGTCCAGTATCTAACACAGAACGATAATAAATTGCAGCGGCGTAGGCCTTCTCTGAGGCGTCACAAAACCCGTGCAGTTGAAACTGGTTATCTGATTCAACCAACAAGAATCGTGAAATTTTGAAACTTTTAATAAATAACAAATCTTCTGTAAGTTGTTTCCACTCACATTCAATATCTGGAGGAACCTTTTCATCCCACTGCAACTGATGTTTCCACACTCTTTGCATAATCAATTTATACCGAACTGTGATCGGTGCGAACCATCCAAGAGGGTCAAAGGTCTTTGCTATTATTGAAAGTAATGTTCGTTTGGTTAAGACTTCAGGATATGATGAATTGACTTTGAATAAAAACATATCTGAAGCTGGATGCCACAGGATACCTAACGTTTTTTACAGTATAATCGTCTATGTTCAAAGAAACATTTGATAAGCACAAATCTGGATTAATTGAATTCAAGACTTCTTTGCTGTTAGAAGCCCATTTTCTTAGAATAAATCCTGCACGTGACAACATCTGATTCAATTGCATTTGTAATTCTATAGCTTCAGTAACTGAATTGGCTCCGGACATCAAATCATCAACGTAGAAGTCCCTAAGACATGTCTTGGAAGCCAAAGGAAAATTAGTTGCTTCATCTATGGCTAACTGCTGTAAACATCTTACCGCAAGGTACGGAGCTGATGCAGTACCGTAAGGAATCCTAGTTAATCGAAAATCCTGAATTGGTTTATAAAGTGAATTGCGCCAGACTATTCTCTGAAAGTCTGCATCTTTTAGTATAATTTGTCTGTACATTTTCTCTATATCTGCAGTTATAGCTATTCTGTGAATTCTGAAACGAATAATTAATGTTGTCAGATCAGTCTGCAACTGTGGACCAACCATCAATTTCTCATTAAGAGAAATACCGCTAGAATATTTTGCAGAGCCATCAAATAAGACTCGAAATTTATCACCATTTTTATCTGGAACTGAATGGTGCGGAAGGTAAAAACTAGAATTAGCTGGAACATCAATTTCATTTTCTGGAATCAATTCCAAATGACCAAGTTGTTGATAGTCCTCCATAAATTTTTGATATTGACTGGAAAGAGATTTATTCTTAATAAATTGACGTTCAATGCTTTGTAAACGATGTACAGCAACATCCCTTGATGACCCAAGTTCATTTCCCGATCTACGAAATGGAAACTTAACAACAAATCTACCTGTTGAATCACGAGAAAAATTCCACTTGAAATGATTTTCACATTCAATTTCCTCTTCTGTGTAATGCTTTATCTCCGAAATTTCTTCCAACTTCCAAAATTTTTCAAGCTGGAGCTGAACATTGGTACAACTAGCATGATTAGATACAATTGTTTGTGATACGCTTTTAGTCTTTCCGATAATGACCCAGCCGAATATTGATTCCAAGGCTGTTAACGATGACCCGGAACAATTAAACGTCCATGAAGCATTATCTCGCCAAATACATCTGCGCCTAAAAGAATATCTATTGGCCCAGACTGGAAGCAATTTGTATCTGCCAACCACAAATGTTTGAAAGATGTCAAAACAGATCTATCAACTTGATATTGAGGGAGGTCACACGTGATCTTGGGTATAATTAATGCATTAACTGAAATGCTTGCGTTTTTATAAAATGGAGATGTTACTTGTAATTGAACTGAACCTGAAACCTTTCCAATTTTTTGCGAGCTCAGGCCACTTATGTTTACACTTATGTTTGCACTAGTGCGCTTTAACTGCAGTAAATTTACACAGTGCTCTCGAATAAATGAGCCTTGGCTACCTGGATCAATTAGCATCCTGCATTTTTGTAAATCGCCATTAATATCTTTAACATAAACATCGCAGTAGGCAATAAAACTGCTTGCGCAACAGGCACCGTGGCGTTATTGCTACTAATAGCAGAAGTTCCGTGTTCCATGGGTATATGACATTTTTCATCATTTGAATTTTTCGAACATAACACTGTATTATGTGGCTTTGAACAATATTTACACATTCCTGTACGACATTTAAAAATGGAATGCGTTTTACTATCTTTCAAACAATTAGCACATAATTTATTCCTTTTAATAATATCCCATTTTTCTTTGATAGTGAGTTCTAAAAAACTATCACATTTAAATAACTGAGAATGAGAATTACTCTTACAATGAACGCACACATTAGCCACAAGTTGGGACGAAAAAGCAATATCTGCTACCTGAACCGCGAGTTTTAATTTCAGAAGGCAAAACTGCCTTCTCCCTCTGGCACTTCGCCAAAGAGGCAATAGCATTCGCTCTGTTTAAAATAAAACGCTTGAATTCAGCCAAAGCAGAAATTTTCTTGTTCGAATGCTCTATCGTCCACTCTTTTAGTGTTTCATGATCAAGTTTTCCTTTTAACAGAAAAATAATCATAGTATCGCAATGCTCTACCGGCTGTTTAAGGATTTTTAATGTATCAATACACTGTTGTGTTGTATCAATTAATCTCCGCAAACCTGAAGCTGATTCATGTTTTAGAACAGGTTGTGAAGTTAATTTATTTAATGCTGCGTTTATTATTTCTATTTCGTTTTCATAACGTTCAGTAAGCGCTTCCCATGCCTTTTCATAATTCGCGTTTGAAATTTGAACTGATTGTAGTAAAACAGCAGCTTCACCTTTCACAGAAAGCTTAAGATATTGCAATTTTTGACTGTCACTTAATGTACTATTATTTCCAACACTGGCAAGAAATAAATCCCTGAATGATATCCAATCAACATAATTAGAAGTAAACACTGGCAATTCCACGCGAGGAAGTTTCAAGCCGTTTGCATTAGCATTTATTAAATCTTTGCCTGAATTACTAAGTTTTCTTGATTCTTCCTTTAAAGTAATTTTTAATACATCTAATTTGGAAAATAATTCATGCATTTCTATTTCATATATACTAAACTCTGCGTCAGAACAAGTACCAAGAATGTTATCGTTTAAACAGTTCACTTCAACACTTAATGCACCAACATCATTTTCGTATACTTCAATGGTAGAAAAAGAATTTTCTTGATTTTGTAAACTATTTACTTGTGAAACTAAACGAGTCAACTTACCCTTAATAATTCGCTTTCGCTTTAAAAATCGACTCCATATTCCTGCTGCTGTTTTCACAATTCAGACAAAATATAAATCCGTTTTCCTTGCACGAAATGTCCTCCTATACCAGAACGTTAAAATTGTCTTGACACATCATCCAAAGAAATGCGCTGGCTCACGACGGACCATGTTAGCGGATAGAAAGTAGACACAAACGTTCCTTACTGCGTTTATTAGACTGTGTGAAGAACAAGTTCGTACAATAGATATACAAGTAGTTCGGCGCTCGCAGGCGCCCTCTTGCAGGGAACAAATCAAAATTTACATAAGGCGCGAACAATCTTCTCGTATCTCGGTGGCTATGAGTATAGTACTCGGGTCTATTTAATGCGAGCAGAATTCTCTATCACTAGCTAAAAAGAGCTCCTATGCGTTAGGTTAAAAAATTCCGAATCTTTCAAATTTAGTGAGCGTTGGTTGGTTCCTCGGACGTCGCATATCTTCCTCCAGCAGCTGTCTGCTAATGAAGAGTTTGTTGCCGTGTTATGAGCAATGAATTGATGTGGTTGATCATTGCGTCGGTGGGCTGTGTTCAGCTATATTCATAAAGTTTTTAGCTGACTTGTCCAATTCTTACTATTTTTAATTAAAATTATTTCAATATAAAATCAATAATCTTAATCATTAGTAGATGTAACATTCAATCAATTTTTCCTTAAACCTAAATTTTTAAAATTATCTTAAACACATAGATGAAAAAAATGCAAATCAATCATTAGCATTAAACTTTTTTTACTTTACCAAACCATGGCTAAATATTAATCGCATCACATACTATTAATAAGATTTCAAAGTCTGACATTTTAGCTCTTAAAAAATTTTCAAATGGAATAGTCAAAATGTTCAAAATGTTTAAAACGCTTTAACTTACAGTCACATTTCAGTCACTAGAAAATACAATCACGTCATCAATATAAGACTCAGCGTAGAATTTTCCTTGATGAGAAGTTTGTTCATAGCTATCCGGAAAATTGCAGCCATGCTTTTAGTAAAATAACTCTTGGAATCTTTTCAACTTCTTTGAAATCAGTATCTTCATCATATATTGCACTGACATTTATTAAAGCAGTCTTGAACAGCAGCGTGAACGTGCTTTGAAGTGTCATCAGGCATTTTCACTATATAACTATAGTCAGTATGCTTTTAGGTGATCGTATCAAAGCCTGTGCATCTTGAATAAACTTTGTTTTCACTATTGGGGACTACGACTATAGCTCTGTTATCTTCCTTAAATTCTTTATGACGGATCTTCCGATTATGATAGAATGCACAAGCTTGGTGTTTCCCAACGGTGGTAAATCCTGCGTTTTAGCTTAGTTGTCCATGACTGTTTCAAGATATATAATACGCCATTAGGACATTTTCCATTAAGCATCTGGAACAGATTAACACCAGTCGTAGCATTAGAGATTTCTCGATAGGCCCAAAGTAAATATGGTATATGTTTCTGCCAATCTTGCGAAAATTCTCTGATGGTATAATGTATCATTCCTTTCAAAACAGCATTAAATCTTTCTACAAGGCCGTTTGAACTTGGATAATAAAGAGCTGAAAACCTTGATCCGATTCTTTTCAAAACTTCTTGAAACAACAAAGCAGTAAAGTTAGTTTCTTGGTCTGAAGCAACATTCTGAGGTATTTTAGTGCGTGTAATAACCTGCAGCAACGCATCGTATGTTGGTTTTGCTTTAAGATTCCTCAATGGTGCTGCTGCTGATCATCTCGTACATAGATCAACAATACATATATTTGTAACCTCCAAAGCTTAGTTTCACAGATCCAATGATATCCTTGTTGATTTTCTACAATGGTTAGTTGGAACTTGTCACAGGCGTAATAGGAATCCACTCAAGAGGATATTTAGTTTGAAGTTCACAGAAAATACAAGTATTGCAATATTCATTCACATCTTTCTTGATTCCAGGAAAGTAAAAGGAATATCTCAAACATTTGGCAATCTTCTTGTTTCGCTGGTGACTTACTCATAACCTAGAATGAGCTAAGTTCAAAATTTAGTTCCTTCTCTCATTGGAAACAACTAACTGGTAAACCCTTTCTCCAAAAATCGTATCCTTATGGTATAAAAAGTTATCAATAGCAATGAAATTATTACTTCCTTTCTTAGAATCTGGCGAACATGCTTGTATAAATGGATCACTTATTTGTTAAACCCGAAACAGTCCTGAATCCGAAACAGAGCTATTTTGTTTCGTGGTATCTTTACAATAATCTTTACAATCATCTTTACCTATCTTTTATATAACAATACATAACATTCTTTTGTTTGCTTAATAGTTTCCTTATATTTTTCATTAGTAAGATTTTCCTTATCATGGTTAAGTATTTCGTCAAAATCTACAGTTTCATAAAAATTCAATTCCACCAAACCATCTTTAATAATGTTTTTACGTTTTTGTGTTCAAAATTAAATTTTCGTTTATAACTCCATTTAATTTATTAAAAAACACTTAACGACAGAAGGAAATCATTAAGTAATTTATCAACCATTGCATATGTCATAAAAATAGATGATTACAATTTACCATCTTCAGAAAACTTAGATAAAGGTAAGTTAATGAGTGAAGCCTTCAAAGTTTTTCGAATGCTGACGGGAGTATAATACTTATATATAGGTTACAATATCTTTCTGGAACAATATCGTTTTTAAAAATAGTTAATTGCGTACTGCATTAATTATTTTACCATCACAAATAAGTTTAACAATCGGTAAGTCATCGATTAATTCACTTTCAATTTCTTGTATTACATTAAAGTATTTAAAGAAAATTTTTGTGCTCACGTCATTAGAATTATTTTTAATTTCTTCCCTGTTAAACTTTTTCTTATTTTCACGCAACAATATGCTACGATACTTAGAATTACATTTTTAATATTTTAATTGAAATGAGCAATTTTTTATTCTGCAGTTCCTTTCGAAACAAAGCATCGTTTGTAATCTTTTAAACTCTTTTTCTTTTCTTTCGGTGACTTATACTTTTTTTCAAAATGTTTTCTTCACTTCCTCAAAATAAACACAAGTCGAGCACCTCCGGTTTTGATTAGATTATTGGAATGATTGCCGCTAACAGTCGTAGCACTGATCTTGAACGAATTACGAGAATGGAATTCATCAAGGGAAATAAAATGCTTTTCAGGAAAATTCAATTAATTCTTATAGCAAAGATAAATTTTTAACGAAGTTCTTTCGCGACTTTTCCCGTTTTAGAACAATTTCCCGTTTTCGACAATTTCCCGTTTTAGAAATTTCACGGGGTCGTCGACATTAATCTTTTGCGGTCTTATTAAGTTAATACATAGGTATCATGCTGCTCGGAATAAATTTCGTTGAATGAACAGTAATACATAATATGCAAGATTAAGAAGCTTCTCGACTTAATATAATATAATATCAGTATGGTTCTTTGCTGTGGTGACTGAGAGCAGACATACGACTAGAATGGTAAAAATGTTTTGGTGGCTGACATGCGACTTCAAAGGGTTAAAAATTTCACCATTTGCTTTCTGAAGCCTAAAACCAAGCGCGACGTCCCTAGGAATACTTTCGTTAACAAAAGATAAACAACCGTATGATTTAGTTTTGATTCCTAATGAAGTTTGTGATCTTATTTGTACGTTACAGGTATCATATAATTCTAATAAAGCATGAATATCATTCAAACTTCGGACAGGTCTCAAACTGAACAGTTTATGCATGTATGAATTAATAAGGAGATCTTTATGATTAAATCTTTCCTTAAGAATTTTAAGTGTTTCTTCGAACTTCCCTGGGGATAACGAAATTGCTTCGAAAGTTTCTAAAGCTTCATAACCTAATAAACTAAGCAAATGACTGAACTCATAATTTTTCATTGTCATTTATTTCCGTGTCAAATGTAATATAAAATGTTTGCCACATCTCGCATTTCCATAAAATTTATCAATTATAAGTTTTACCAATTTAATATTGTATCTCCTATTAATAGTACCAGGAATAATAGATACATCTCTATTATCATGAAAACAACCATAAGAAGCTAGCTCAACATTTCGCTTTCCTTTTAATAATTTCGTGTCTCTAAAACTCCATTTTGCAATCTTTTCTTCGTATTCCAAGGCATCTTCAGTTTTAGATTTAATGTCGTTTATGTCAGTTAAATCTCTAAATTTTTCATTTAGCGCTTCCAAAGAAAGATCTTTTAAAATTTTAAATTCTTTACATTTTCAACATTACAAGAAGAAATTAAAGATTCAATAGAAAATGTTACTTAAAATACGGCTGAAACAATAGCTTTCCGTTCTATCTTAAGTTTGGAAAGTTCTGCTTCAACCATTTCTGCTGTGATTAAACTTCACTTTCCGAAGAAATAAATTAAAGGAACACCTCTTACCTTTTCTCTCGAATCGAATCACTTGCACTTTAGTAGAATATTCGTAATTCAGTTCGAAAATACTTAATTCTTTATAAATATGCCATCCCGCTTCTTGCACCATTGTGAGACTTTCATCGTGAGGTGCGTTCTTGACGTATGAATATGTACATTATACTTACTTAGTATAAAACAGCAATTTGGTTACAATACGAACAAATAAACAGATATAATTCACGTAAAGCTAATAACAATGTTTCTTCTGGCTTGCAGCGTAACATACTGTAATGTATTTTGCAGTAACTGACAAAACAGACAATCTTCTTAGTAGAACATAAATTTTATTTCTAGTTTTCTAGTTCACGGTGATAGACAAATTTTATACAATTCTTAAGTGGCAAAATTTTCATACTACTAGCTGGTAAAACTTCAGAATTGTAATCTTGAAACAATTTCTTACGTTGGTGAGTTACGGTTACATAATACAAATATGGCGTTTCCACTTCAACAATAAATATAGTTATTTATTAAATAACAAGATATTACAATACATAAGCCTGATTCGGTGTCTTACTGCAGAGAGGCAAATGCGCGAACCTGTTAGGTGCACATGCGTGATCATGACAGACTATATATACTTTTATGTGGGAATTTTCAGTTTGCTGTGTAAAGTAATTAATTACAGTTATTTTAATTTGTGTTTTTAACACATATTTTGCATTCAAGCGTTATTGTGGGCTTTCCTTGGGTAATAAGTGCAAATTATTGAACTTAGGAGCTTAATGAAGAGTACTATGTCCACACCTCTAAATCTCTGTTGAACGTTTTCGATAAAATGGGCAGCTCTTACACTAGTTTACCTAGTAATTTTGAAATCTGTATTAATAATTAAATAAATAAAAACTGCATAACTATTTGTAAAACATCATTGTAAATATAATGTAAATATATATGATCTGTATTTTAATTAGCAGCGTATATACCAAATAGGGGAATACAATTTTACCTTTATACAAGTATTTTTGTCTGTGGCTAACCATCTGTGAGTCGTTTTACTGTATATAATGTATATAAGATTCGATTTCTATAAAACACTTCTACTGAACACTTTCCTTCTTTTGGACAGTATTATGTTACAACAGTTTCTCGAACTATATATTTCATATATTTAAACTACGAAGTAATCAAATAGAATGCAATGTAACCTTCCGTCCTCACAAAAGTAAGAGAATTTGGAATAGATATAATAATTTTCCTAGAAAGCTGAAATTTGTGAATAAGACAGGAAGATGAATTGGTCGCCGGATGCATAACTTTAAAACGTTTTCCTTTCATTCTGTAAGGATTCAGATTGTTCCCTGTCACACATTTTTCCTTGGTGGGCAAAAGTACTTTAGTTTTTACCAGATTAGCTTTTTCTTTCATGAAGGAATACCTAAATTTTCTTCTGCATTAACATACTCAAATAAAATTAAGAGAATTTTATACTGTCACGAATTTGCGCTTCAGTTTTTGTCAGGTGTATGTAGTTCTGTATCTGCTAGAAATATTCGGTGACAATAGTATTTAATTTAGGGCTAGAATGCAAAAACCAAAGAGATGCGAGTTATCTATAAATGTGATTGTGCTGATGCTCATAATATTTCTGATTTAAATTTTTTTTCTCTATTCAGAAACAAGGAATTTATAGAACTTCTTAAGGTATGAAGTATAATTTTATTCATAATTGAAATTTATTGTAATATAAAGTAAAAATATTCTATGTAAAAAGTAAAAATATTAATAATTGTACTAAGGCCGTAATATTATTGCGTTTTAAAACGTACAAACTGCACTTTAAGGTTACTGAGAAAATATTTCCAGTATATGGTATGCTATTTCCTTGAAAAGTTATGGGAATTGTGCATTTCGAAGAGTGTATGTGTGTGTGATTATGGCAAAGCCTCGAGGGCTATCTGTCTAAGGGAAGGAATGCCTTCGTGGAGGACTTTCTAAGGGAAACTGGCTCGTATACATGTTACACATGGGGAAAACCACGGAAACGCCCATGCAGTCAGCCCGTTCGCGGGATTCGAACCTCGAACCGAGTGTTCAGCGACTTTACCGCTCTGCCGCTGGTGGGCGAATTTCGAAGAGAGACTAGATGTTCGGAGAATTTTGAGTGCATATTTTTCCAAACACCATTTCCTGGATGCTTTTTTATCCCATTACGTAACTTCTATCGTATATAGTACTGAATTTTCATTGATATAACTTAAGCATTTTGTGACTGTATTACAAATTAACAGCACCTAAATCATTACAGACGCTTTTTTACATCAGTATGATACCTTTAATTTGCTTTCAGAATGCTGTGGTATTTTAATTAGCAGTTACTTCTATGTGTCTGAGAAATAGTAAGACTACATGGTTCTGCACACTTTATTTTAGCATTTTTCCGCGCCTTCAGAAATAAAATAATTAACTATGCATTATTATCCAAGTAGAGATACAGTTCGTAAATGTAATTTTATTAAAATAGTATCATTGTTTAGTATTGTGTACGACATTCTTTGCATCAGAATCAATGTATGTTGCTAAACTAACTTGAAACGTGCAGATTGGTGGTAAATTTTTTTTCTGTTATCAATATTAAAATCCATTTGGGCGGAAACTCGTACCGATAGAAAAGCGTTCGTTTATGTCGATGTTTACTGTCCTTTTTTTATATTTTCACGATGGAATTTCCTTCCATGAATTACTTCGCTTGATATCAATTACATCAAATTCCAAAGGTGAGAGTAAAAAGAATGTGCCTGGAGCAACAAATAAATTTGAAAGCTTGATGATAAAAGCTTATAATTTGTTTTTCCCCGAACAGGCAATAGTATATTTTACAGTGTATTGACCCTGGAATCTTCTGTAAAATAGTTGCTTTATAAATGCATTTTTATGCTATTTGAGAAAAAGGTTAAAGTAGGGTTTCACGTTTCCATCGAAATCACGTTTTCTTGTATTCTTAATGGAAATGAGCGAGCGGTTCATGATCTAGGACGCATTTTATTTCCTTGTTGGTTCTCATTCAGTTTTCGCAAAGCATATTCAGTTTGGCATTCCCATAAAAATATATTTCTGTCATGGTAATTTTTATGTACAAGATAAATAAAACAAGAATCACTACTGAAATTTTAATTCGTGTTTTACTAATTGCTAACTGTTCAAAAGTAATCAATTGTTTGTAGCTATTCGTTAGTCTGTTTAGCTTGCTGGATTTCTTTCGCGTATAGCTGTTTGCCATTACACATTTGAGTTATCATATTTTATCTGCCCATAGTAATATGAGCAGTATTTACATAAGTTTCCTATTTTGAATTTATTTACAAGGTAGTTTATATTCTAGATTTCGTTTCGAAGCTTTAAAGCTTTTCTTATTATTTTGTAAATGCTACTTAGTTTATTTTGCTTCTCTGCTGTTTGAGCCTTACAGCCATCAGTGCAATGAAGCAAATAAAAACTAAAATCTGTATTACCATATCAAATTCCGAGTTTCGTATTTTGAATATTCTTTTCGATTAATCAAAATCACCTTAATTTCTTATAGATAGCTGCATTTATTATACAGATCTTTTTAGAAATGTGGCTGTAGCATTTTCTTTGCTACAGAACGTTTCAAAACCAATTAATATTACATGTTTCCACCATGAGAATTGTAGTCATGAAATGAATTCAAGCCTTAGTGCAAAACTATTAAAACATTAAGCCTTTAATCAATCCCTCGTAGCGAAATGAAATGCCATAAAAGCATCTGAGTATTCCTACGGTCTGAGTTTAGTTACATGAGCTGGCTTATTTTATGACTCTTATAAAGCTTATTTATTACATGAACGCAAATCTATATTTCTTGTATTGCACCTAATAAAGATGGTATGAACCAGTAAGGAACTTTATAAGGAATGTTATAGATCCCATGTTTGATTATAAGCAGCAGCGATATAAACACGTTTTTAATGATGTAATTTAGGATATGAGGCTTTCATTAGATTCCACTACATGGATTTCGTCTGAAACACGTTCCATCATAATTTGATGCAAAAGCAAGCGAAAACTAACAAGAGTGTATCTCAGTATATTACATTCAGACTCAAGAGTAAAAGAAGCTTTAAAGCTAGACAATAGACGTGAATATACATCTATCGTATCAAAGCATATAACTATTGTATGCATATTTCTGTTGTATTAAACAATACATATATCTATTGTATTAAAGTTCTTTCATAATATGTAGTTTTGTTGTTTAATACTCCATCAAAGATCATTAGATGTATTTAAATATTTCTCTTAAAACTCGAAATTTTAATTTAAAATAATATTAGTAATTCCCCTAATCACTATAGTTCTTTGGTTCATTAAAGGGTTTCTTATTCTTAAAACTGATACATTTAACGGTAGTGAGTAAGTATTAAAAGCGTTTTTACACATCTAATTCTCATTGTGTTTTAATGCTCTTCTTAAGTAACTCATTGTGTGTGCATATCCTATATCATAAAATTTTAATTGTGTGTGCATAATCCTACTTTGAACTATACACAACTGGCCCTTGAAGTATGCAAGAGTGTTGAAGGGTCAGTATCTCACGCAATTCTAATGTTACGTATAACTGTTGATTACCCCTAAAACATTTTAATAGCCTTCGCCTCATTTTCTAACACATTTTCTGAGTTTATTCCGAGCTTTGTGTGCATAACATTACAAAACTTAATCTCATAAATGTCAATTAAGTCAAATTAAAATGGAAAATAAAATTAGTAGCAGCCTAAATAAGCCTTGACTTGAGCATTATGTATGTATTCGCAAAGCAAATGCTCCTTTCCGAGGCTAAAGTTGATAAATAAATTTAAGCAACGGGGAAGCCTAATAGAGTAACAGTCAACAAGGCTGCCGAAAGCTCTCTCTCTCTCTCTCTCTCTTTCAAACTTCATAACTCTGCGCTTAGTTGTTTTAACTAATTTATATTTTGGTTGGAAGTGGCAGAAGTAGTAGTTATAGTAAAGCCGAAATAAAAAGATAACTATGTTAATTAACATAAAAACATTATAATCTGTTTTCGAATCCAGGTGAATGGGTTAGTTGCATGTGCGATTTCATGATTTTTCTCATGTGTAACGTATGTATGAGTAAATTCCTCTTAAAAGTCCTCTATAAAACTACCCATTTCTATTGGGGATACCCTCATATACTCTAAGGTATTAAACTAAGCAAATAAACAGCAAAATAATAGAGGGATTAACTTTTTCTTTTCAGTAATTGACAGAAAATATTCTTAAGAAATATTCTTTTCAAAGATGAATATGTCAACACAATTTGCTTAATAAATCAGAATGTCAAGAATCAATTGATAAAAGAACTATTTTTTTCAGAAAACCTTACTTTAATAGAAGACATGAAAAAAGTGATAGATTAAGACACAATAATTAAGACACAATAATGCATATTTTACAATAATTAAGACACAATAATGCATATTTTACAATAATTAAGACACAATAATGCATATTTTCATCTTTGCCTGAAATGAAAATATATCTAAATACTGCTCTATAAAATAAACATAAAAGTTTAAAACGAACAAGTAAAATTTATTATTAAGTGATTCTAGATTTTATAAATTAAAATTAAACGCACAATTTCAGCAGCCGTCAACCCATCATTAGTATCGACAGCTTCACGTAATTATTGACAAGACCTGCAGAACGTGGCAAAAGCCCTGAGACACGTCTAATTGCCACTTACGGTTAATAAACTCTCCTCAGATAATAGTGTACGTCAGTTTTCAGGCCCTTTAAGCCTTCTGAATGGCTGGTAACAAGCAGCAGCTATAATTTAATTTCTAACAGTTTACTACGTTGACAGCAACTCAAGCTCATAAACCAAAATCGCAGTTAATTTCTCTTGATAATCTGCTATACTTGCATCTCTTTTTAAGTCTTTCTCTTGTATATTTTGCTTAGGTATTTCTAGAGAGAGGGAGTGAAACGACCTTGAACAGATAGCAAAGCAACCTGAAACATAACTTAGATATTTCGTAGAATATCATTATTTTAGGGTACGTAAAGATAAATTTGGAAATAAATCTATTTAAATAAAGCATGATGAAAGGAAACTGTGTCTCTGAAGTTTTCGTATTTCCATTCACTATCATTCAACGCCGTGATAAAGAAAATTGTTAATTACGGAGCTACTAAATGAGCTGTCTGTGTGACAGATCTCAGCCATTCGTCGACATTTTCTCCCTAACATAACAAAATCTTTCGGCCCCGCTTCTAAGGAAGCATCATGCTTACTTTCCGGAATATCTCCATTATATCCTCTACCTTAGATAGAAGCCTTTAGAACCAAAATATTATAGCTCAGGAATCAAGCTTCCTTATATGCATTAACATACGATCCGAATTACCAAACTCTTCGTATTCTCGGTATCCTGCAAATTCACGTCTGACATCAAAATCTGCTTTAAAGACCCTATAAATATCAATATGTACCCGACACTAATATATAGATGGATCAAATAAATAAATAATGAATAAGTCTGTATTTTCCATTAAGCCGTATATCTAAATTACCTCGGAAAGGACGCTTTTGCTCAGAAAATAAAGTTTTTCGAGCGGAAATGTTAGCTATTTAAAAGGAAATAGAAATTGCAATTAATAATAAATGCAGTCAGCTTATAATCCAATCAGATTCACTTTCTTCGTTGCATGAACTATCAAACTTTAAACACCCTTCTCCGATAGCATAAAAAATCTTTCATCTCCTCCAAAAAAGTAGCCAAATTGAAATTTCGCTTGGTCACACACGCAGGGAATGCCAGGAAAGAAGACGTCGACCTTCCTTGCTAAAAGTGCAGTTTCTACTCCAGATTCCGAAGCTATGAACTTAAAATGCCCTAAGTCATATCTAAACAAGAAGCACACAAAAAATAATTCAAATTTCTCTCAACGAGTGGGACTTTACTCCTCAAGGTGGGTACAGGTAGAAGTGGGCCGAACACCAGAGTTTCACCATTGGTCGTACAAGTATAGCTCTGCTTCATTAACAGCGCTGTTCCACACGAATTTTAAGAGATGACACCTCAGGAGGCAGTCAGAAGATCCTACCACCTACCTCTTGAGAGAACTTTAGGCTCACCATGAATTTTCAGTGCCGTCCTATTCCCATACACACTATAGGCTTACAAATATCCATACCATCTCCAGGATTAGGACCCGGGCCCATCAGAACGATAGTCAGCATACCAGCTGGGTGGCGCTCCTCAGAGCAGGAGAGGAACAGGAGAACGCATGAATTGATCAATGCTATAAACTGGAAAATATGTCTTATTAATCCCCCTTTAAATCAATTCATGTCTGAACATGTCCCCTTCCACGCCTATTACAATGAGAAAAATATCTCTTTCTCAAACAACCGAGTTTACGTCGAAGAAGAAACGCAGAGCATTACCTCTTCTCATATTCACTAACACAAGCGCATCACAGTATTCGACCAACTGCAAATGAACTCGAATTTCGAAAATATGTCACAAATGATCCAAAATTTTCTCAGAAAATCAATAATATTGTCAAATACCTTACGGAGTAAGGCTAAGATAGTTGTTAGGAATAATTCTTACGAAACAGGCTCTATTTTAGCATGCATACCTTATAAATAATGACTGCATGAAAATATTTTTTAAAGTTAGCACGGAGCTTCTGCAGGAGGCCTCGCTGAGTCGGTAGTATCACGAGTATCACCATATGATAAAATTCTGGTGTCCCGTATGCTTATTCTTTTCCTGTCGGTTATCTAGAACAAAAGTGTTACTTGTATATTTTGATTAATTTAATTTTTTTCTGTACAGTGTAGAAGAATTAGAGTCAATAAGTTAAATATTTTCAAAATCTTCTCTATTTAGCATGGTCATTTTCATTTACGTATTGTTGCGTGCTTACGGGTTCGTAACAGATTGAATGCACAAGTCAGATAATAGCTTAATAAAATTTATTTTTATCAAAAGAAATATTTCGGAACTCTCGAATTTTCCACAGAAATATTCGTACAAGTGCACACAGTACAATCAGTGGTTACATTTAAAACTACAAAGAACGTTAAACGCAACGCAATACAAAGCGCATCTAAAGAGAAAGCTAACTCGGATTATCTCAGTTCACTTGGAACTACAAATCGCAACAACAATAAATCAGCAACTGAAAGCAGATGTTCTCTCTTCCGGCCTTAAATAGTTTTCAACCGGCTGCCGAGAAATTTCTAGTACTTTCTGCTTTTCAAAGTTACTGGAAAGCAATACGTGGGTGGAGTGTGTGTGTGTGATTATGGCAAAGCCTCGAGGGCTATCTGCCTAAGAGGAGGGATGCCTTCGTGGAGGACTTTCTAAGGGAAACTGGCTCGTATACACGTTACACATGGGGAAAACCACGAAAACGCCCATGCAGCCAGCCCGTTCGCGGGATTCGAACCTCGGACCGAACTACCAGTGTTCAGCGACTTTACCGCTCGGCCGCTGGTGGGCAATACGTGGGTGGAATTACGGTTACAGCTAGCATAGTGGTCAGTAACATTTATTTAGTTACAATATTTATTATGGTGTTACAGGGACCGGAATAAAATGTCTTCAAATTTTGGTGACTTTGGGCGATTTCTCGCCAAATTACCGAGAGTACTGAAAGTTAAATACACTTGTCCCTGTATTCTTACTTTTCTGGCAAAGCTTTCTCTTAAAGTTTGTCTCACACTACGTTCCACAAAAAAAATACAACAATTATAATTCTATAAAATTATCTAAGTACAAAATTCGAAACAGTATATACATAAAATTAATACAATAGCGTAAGAAATTTTTATTTATTTACTTATCTAATAATTTTATTATGTAGATAGATATGTGTGTGTATATGAATATATGTAGACTAATAGAAAGAGAAAGATGGACAGAGATACTTAATTTATTTAGTAAGAAATTTATAAAGATTTCCCCAGTTTTAACAGAAAATTTATTTCAGACTAATATTTTCCAGTTTTCTAAGGCCAAAACCCTGCACTAATCGGAAAGCGTATGTCAGAATTTTGCTTTTTCATAAAAAAGAAATTGTCGATGATTCATTGTTTGCGATTATACCACATTCTTCTTTTTCCTAGTATCGAATTTATTTTCCGGAAGTAATAGGACATAAAACTTCGGGATTCGCTTAGATTTCCGCATCAGGACCCCAGATCTGTCAGCCTCCCGGTGGATATTTGCTAGTGTGTAAATTGATATTTTTTACCAGAATAAATCCCCATTTTTCTCAAGAATAATCCAACTCAAACACATTCAGACTTGTCTTGTCTCGAAGACTTATCGCGAAAATCGTCCTTCCTTTTGTGATCTGGTACAACAATCAGATCTTATCGTGTAGTACAGATGACCATATAATCTTTAAGAAATAGGACTGCCTTTTCGTTACGTTCTAATTCTGTCCTTTTGTAATTTCGTAATGTGCACTGCTTCGTTATGTTTACTGTTCTGGTATTTCATTCAGAGTCTCAAAGCGGTGAATATAAAATGTTATAATTTCCTTCTTAAAATAAAAGGACTCCTAGTTATATTTAATTTACAAATAAATCCATATACATTGCTCGCCACTTTTAAATTGTAAAAATTTGATGCGTATTTTTTCCATAGATATTTCAAACTCAAGAATCTATGTAATATATAACATTATTGTTGTCTGGATTTTAATTAGAAGTTGTCTTTTAATCAATGCATTTAAGCCAAAAGCTGAAAAATATAATTAAATCAAGTGGTGTAATTATTTGCAGTCAAAAATAGTATATTAAAATTAGACCTTGGAAACTTTCAGAAATAAATCATTCTTGGATACTTAGGTATTAACGAAACCACCTTGGCGCAATCTGGCAACTTTTCAACAGATGAAACGTCAAAGTTACTTATCGGATGCAAGTTGATGGTTTTTGAGACTTTTTTAAAAAGATTCCGAAACCTTTGATATCCATTGTTAGCTGGCAAACGTTATCAACATATGAAAAGCAAACAGACTTTAGTAATTTTATTATTATATAAGTATTACGCGAAAGGTTAAAAAAAAATAACACGCATTTTTCTCCAAACCATTTTGTAATTTTTGTGTGCTGTTATTCTTCTCAAGTACACAGCTATCTGCTTATACTTAAAAAAAAATCAGAGAATTGCACAGATACAGGATCGCGCGAATTTCGGTAATATCGGCTATATACCAAACGCATCTCCTCGTTATTCCCTTCACAGGTTTTGCATCAAAATTCTGTGTTCCTGAAGAAATGCTGCAATTTCGCAATTCCTCAAGCGCATATTTAAAAATTAAGTTTAAGACATAAAATATCACGATTTGTTTATAAAAGCCGCTAGAATACAGCAAAAAGAACGCATACAAAAAATGGCGACGTTACTTGACTCAAAGACTGTTAGGAGCATGGTTGCAGGGTTGCCAGAGTTTGGCACATTCTGAAAATTTGGGAACTCCTACTAAGATGGCTACGTTAATACGTAAGTACCCACTTGTGTATGGTCACTAATGAGTATTAAAATAAAACTAATTTAAAGGAATTTATAAATTTACTTAACTGTAGTAACAAAATTATTTGTGTCCACCTTAAGCTTTAAGCCTTTTCTTAATTTCCTTCCCTGCGTTAATAACTACGGTGTAAGCTCAGTCAGTTTATAAACTATGTCGAAGAGAAAATAATTCTCGTTACACTCTTTTTTTTAATTTCTAGTTTCCGTAACATTTAAAGTAGAATGGATGAAATATGATGCAAACTTTAATGATATTTTTCATTATCTTAACTCCTACTTCAGCGCATTTTAAAAGGTGTTTTAAGATGAAAATATTACGCAGTTCCAATTAATAAAATGCATAAAAATAAAATAGTCTCTTTAAATCTTAGCACGACAATATCACGTCTGTGTTATTCTGAGAGAAAATATGATAGTAAAAACGTTATCTGCGAATGGAGAAAAAACTCTCAATAAAGTATTTGATGTATCCTTCATCATTTCGGGATATTTTTTACAAAAGAGGCTTAGCGAATGTTCGCCAAAATAACGCCTCTTTCGATTGTTAACCTAAGTGCGTATCATGTTCTCTAGCTGACGCATCCAACAGAAGTCAGCCGCCTGCAGCGACGGATATTAAATGCTTTTTCTTATTAGTTATCGAGTCTTTCGTTGATAGTTTGCTGCATAATCTTCTCATAATCCCACATCAGAGATTTCGGTTTGTCGTTTCTTTTTGTTTTTCCATTGTCAGCATGGTGTATATGACTGGATTTATGATTAAAATATCTTTTGATGATATATTTCAAGACAAGTTTCCGAATTTTGCGTGTTTTTTGTGTTTGAAAAACAAAATTAAAAGTATTGCGAACTAAGAGTTTATGTTAAGTTTTATATAACTAAAATTAAAAACTAGCCTCTGGAAGGCTTAAAAAGTATCTCGTAATCAACACATTGATAAATATTAACGAGGCCAGTAACATTACATCATGCTTTGCTTATTTCCATTACATAAACTGATCTCGAGACTTTTACAGTGAAAGTGCACACTGACATTGTGGTCTGCCTAATTTCAGTTTGTTTTGCTCTTCAGTGCTATTAAAAAGTCTTATAAGCATTCTCCGTTTCAGTGAAACCAGTGGTATTATTAACAGAAGATACATATAATGCTGCTTGGCCATTCCTTTTTCATTCTTTCATTAGTTTGTTAGATTTAGCTCGCAAATATGTACTTTTACTAACATAATTTTTAAAGGAAAAAAACATACTCGTTAAACTGTATATTAATTTCAAGTTCAAGAGATTTATTTTATTGCCTTCAACTTTTATTCAAACCTCTTTTTTTAAATCTTTTAAATTAGGTTTTAAAACTGAGAAATTAAATTAAGAGCACAGTCCTACTTCCATAAGTCGATCTAGGATACAGCTCAATTATTTTAAACCGCAGGTAGTAGCGAACGCTGTGTAGTAACGTGCATAAATTTGGCGACGTTTACTTGATAAAAATGTGCATAGTAATACATTATCAATATTAATAGATAATCATAGATATATTAATAGATAATAATAAATATGTAATTTATAATAATAAAATATATTGTACACTATATGACTTTATATGCTATACACTGGTGTGCAAAAATTAAGGACGAGACGGTTTTTTCAATATAACTTTGTACAAAAGCTTTCCAAATCAACACATTTAATACCGTAAGATCCCCAATACGTAAGGACATGAGTAATGTAAGCAACACTTACTAAAAGAGAAATCAGAGGGATAAAAAGAAGCTTTATTGAAAAAGTAGCATGGAGCGCAATGCGACTGAAGGCCGAAACATCCCTGTGATGGGTGTCCAGCAAGAAACATCCGGTCTTTAATAGGGTATATGATCTCCCCTGACTGCTAGGCAGGTTTCACAGCGTCTGCCCATGCTGAGAATGAGGGTGTCAATGCGTTGTTGAGGCATTGTTGCCCATTCGTCTTGCAGCGCCAATCGAAGCTCCGGAATCGTTACTGGTGGTAAGGTAGGAGCTGCCAAGCGTCTGCCTAGAAAATCCCATACATGCTCGATGGGATTGAGATCCGGAGATTGTGCCGGCCAATCCATACGTTCAATATCCTCACTCTCTAAGAGCTGTTCGGCAGCTACTGTGCGATGACATGGTGCATTGTCGTCCATGAAAAGGAACTGCGGACCCATAGCGCCTCTAAAAAGACGCACATATGGAAGAAGAATCTCGTTACAATAACGGGTCCCGTTGACTGAACCTGCGTCGAAGATGTGAAGGTCTGTACGACTACCAAGCATGAGGCCTCCCCAAACGAGAACACCGCCACCTCCATACCTGTCCCTTTCAATGATGTTCGAGGGATGATTGCGGCTTCCCCGCTCTCTCCATATGAGTATGCGATGAGAATCGCTACTCAGACTGAATCTGCTGTCATCTGTAAAGAGTACTCGTCCCCATTCATTGTCTCTCCAATTCCGATGTTCCCGGCACCACAGAGAACGCCTTCTCCAATGGGCAGGAGTTAGAGGTACACACCGTACAGGGCGTCGTGCAAACAGACCACGACCGTGCAGTCTTCTGGCCACGGTAAACGCGATATCGGTCGTCCATTCGCCTGTGTCGTGTGTCTAGCGATTTCTCTCGCTGTCTGCCGCCTGTTTCTTCTGGCCTGTAAGGCAATATACCGGTCATCTGCGGGTGTGGTTCCTCGTGGACGACCACTACTAAACCCCCGGATAGCTGTTCCTGTAGTTTGAAATTGTCTCCAAAGTCGTGAAACGATGCTGTGAGCAATTCCGAACTCCACTTGTCACACTTCGGCCTTTCTCCAACTTCCCAATGATTCGACCTCGGGTAAAAGCATCCAGATGTCGTCTAACAGATTGATTATTCGCCATTTCTCGCTGAGGCAGCAATTCGGTGTGATTTTAACTGCTATACGACGTGCAATCTCTTTGCGAGAAATACTGATCTTACACCGACAATATGCTTTATACTACTCAGACACTCCCCCATTACGTCTACCTGCATATCTGCACATGTGCTACCGTACATCACCTTACTTAATCTCCTGATTGGTCTTTCTGTCCGCTCTGCCTCTTCGTTCAGCTGATATGCTAATTTTTCGACTTCGTCCTTAATTTTTGCACATCAGTGTACTATAATATAATAATGCAAAATTTACTCTCCGGAATTGTTGTTCTCCCCCCTTTTTTCATGAATGGATAAGAGATTACGGCTTCTTTTAAGTTTAGAAAAGGTGGTAGCATCACTAATTTTACCCTTAGAAGGCATTGTAACGTAAATAAAAAATTTTTGAGCATGAGAGCTGCGACAGAATGTCGCTAATAAGAATAGAATACTATCCCCGTCCTAAAATTTAAAGGGAAAATCTATATATGCCTAGGAAAAGGGAGGAGTCAGAATTTTTACCACTGGTAGCCGTGATTACCTGCTGGCGTTTTTATAGCCATCAAAGATGGAAAGACCAGTTAAGAAAAGTGAAATACTGGACAAGCCATCTGTAGCCTGAGAACGTACATGCGGTATCGAGGAAGACTGTTTTCATTCACATCCCTCCCACTTACAGTCCAACCCCACTATAACGAATTTCAAGTGACCGGAAGTTTGGTTTGCTATATCCGGTGGTTATCTATATCCGTCTCAATGCGAAAAATAGATTACCTTACAGAATCATATGAAAATTTAAAAAAACTATCAAATAAAAAGTACTATCATTGTCACCTCATCCAAGATAAATGAGTAATAAATCTAAGTTTAAAAAAAGAAATGTCATATTAAGTTATAATTTTTTGCATTAATAATACATTATAATTTAATAATACATTATAATTTAATTATACATTATAATTATATCTTTTTACACGATAAAGTATATTTTAGCATAAATAACGTGATTCCTAAAATCAGTCATGGAATCCTCGAATTCCAAGAATCATGATTCCTTAAATTGCTTATTTATAACTATGAATAATTACTTTACCCGCGTGCTTTTATAATTGTACAGAAACGAATAACAAAAAACATTTTGTCGAAAATACCATTAACTTAAAAGATGTATGTCTGCAAAGCAAAGATACAATAACTTTAGTTAAGCATTTCTCCTATACCTTGTAAAAGATCTAAAGGGTGCAAAACACACATTCGGAGGACAGAACTTAGAAAGCATTTATGGTCAAATAAAATAAACAGACAAGGATAAAATTTTCATTTCCTAAAAGGTGAATCGAGTGTGTAGCCCATACTACTAAGATTCAGTACTTCCTCTTTCTCACAATAGCGAAAATTTCTAAATTTCCATCATATCATCAGCCTTAAGTAGAACTCCGTCTGACAGCTCAATCAAAGAATTTCAAAGGAATCAGAGCACCTGTCTACGTTCTTCGGTTCAACGGTCACATATACCATACGCAAAAGGAACATCCCGCTTGTTTCGCATAGCCTTTGTTTAGAACATAGAGAACAGTGGACATAAAAGTAATGCAAATGTGCTTTCTTTGCTGATGGAATGGGAATGGCGATCCTAACACCCTAAACTTGGATAATTTTAAGGGTTAGTAATTTGTACGTTAAACTTGCAGAAATTCTGGAAAATATGTGTAAATTACATATTAGTTTCAGTCCACAATATCCTTATACTTCGTTATATTCGATTTTTATGCCTTTGGAGGTTCCCTATTGCAGTATAAAATAACATTAAATATATAGGAAATTGGACGGGATAGATGAGTTCTTTCATAATAGCGAGGTTCGACTTACATCCATCAAGAAAGCGCACGCACGTGCATATAGTCATGAGTACTGTTTTAATATACGTAGAGCTTGTTTCACTGGTTGTGTTTCATATTTGTCCATAGGTTGCTTATCCCTTGGCGTGCATTCTGAAAATTCAAAGGTCCCCCCCCCACTCCATTGTGAACCGCGGATATCGAGCTAGTACTGTATATTTTAGTTTACCATTTCGCATATAACTATCGTAAATAAAAAAATAAAATAAAATAAAATAAAATAACGATTACACTTGCAGTACACAGAAATAATTTTTTCCCACATGTTTCATTTAAAGAATTAAATTTGAGTGTAATGGATGTAATTTTTAAAGGTCAACATTGTAAACTTTAGAATAAGTCTGGTATGCCGTCTGTGATTTCAAGAAAAGGGCAAATGGTTCATCTTAGCTAATTACTTAATTGCATATTCTTTAGCTTAGCGTACTTTACTTGGTTTGTTTTTCGTGCTATAGAACTAAAATTCTTGACCCAAGTAATTAAGCAGACTGATGAAGATGAAAAATGATGCGATTTATTGCGTTAGAATGTGTTCCACGTCAAAGCCAAATGATAGTTAAATAAATATTGTTTCACAGATTTCCTTCGGTTACTGCACATTTTTGACATTTAAACAAAATACATAGCTTTTGGATGCATAGAATTATTTAATAATAATTCTATGCATCCAAAATTACGATTAATTATTAAATAACGAATAATTATTTGCGTTATTTAATAATAATTAATATTAGGATTCCTTCTAACGTTATAGCAGGAATCATTTTACACAGTTTCGTTCTCCTCCTTGGTGGAAAATGGGATGTAGTTTAGGCAGATAGCCTTCGTGTGTGCTTTCTCTTAATTAAGATATCCAAATCCAAATCTAGGTGCACTTGTTTCACATGAATCATTCATAGACGACGGTGCAAATGAAGAAATTCTACATAAAGTTTAGGACAAATAAATATATTTTTTCTGATTGCATTTTTTTTAATTGTCTCAGTTTAACAAATCCATCATATTGCTAACATCTCGTTGTAGACGTCTGCTGAAAGTGTTAGCATCAACAAGAATCATTTGATAAATTTTGATTCAGTCTCAGTGAAACTACTGTTACCGATAAATGTTACGTTTATTTGTTTTAATTCTTTCGTGGAATTTCCTCATTTATTTACTACTTATACCACACAACTTTTTTTTACCTCTGAAGTATTTTAGCTCGACCAAAATTACAAACAAGATTAAAAATAAGTATTAAGGATACGGTGAAAAAGAGTTTAGGGGCTTTGCTATCGAGGTCTAAGACGCCTATTTTCATTGTTACCTTCACTTATGAAAGACTGATCCATTAATATCGCATGAGCCAGTGTTTGACACAGTCATAAAGAAAAGTGCTAATATTGACCAGTTTCTTCTTCGTTATTTACTGCATGAATTCTGAAATAATCCGGAAGCTAATTTATCTAGATGTTATCTCTAAGGGACAACATGATGAGACCGGAAGGTAGCTTTCAGTCGATTTCCTATAGGGGATCGATGTTAAGCACATATGTGGCTATTCTGTAGAAATGAAATGAACTTCGATAAATATCTTTCCTTTTCCCAGCGACACATCGAGATGAAAATTACATCTGGATTCTTAAGCACCGGTAAATTCTTTATACTCCTAAAGGTACGATTAACTGTAAATGCTTGAAGGGACATAATAAAGCAGCATGCTTATAAATGTAATTTGTAAAGTGTAATGTATTTCTCATGCTAAATGAAGACTTTTAATGAAGATAAGGTCAGTACAATACTACATTCAGCGCTAGCTTAAATGTTCTCACTTTACTAATTAATCTAACACAGGTATGCACAAATAAAGAGAAAGTATTGCTGTGAAAGTTTCTAGTTTCTAGTGATCGAATCGTCTGAAAATAATTGCTGTTCTATATAGTAATAATTAGGTACATCTATTTTTGAAGTCATTCTTTGCCTTATTTTCAGTTTTCCGTTGCAACAAAAACTAAATATTCTTTTAGAATTAAATACAAAAACAGAATATATTTTTTCTTAATGAACTGCGTGTTTTATTTTTTTTCTCCATTAACTGGGTAAGCAACTTTATCATTCATTGAAATTAATGGCCTAACAATAACCTGCATGATTTTCGAAAGCATGCAGAATCACTTGCATAACAAGCGCTTTCCTATTATATCTTCCTTTAGTTTTCCGACACATATCCTATCATTTCCAGACTCATCCTTCATTTTACAGTACTTTTAGAACGCAGGCCCACCAGCGATCTAGCGGTAAAGTAGCTGAACACTGATAGTTTGGTCGAGGTTCTAATCCCACAAACGGGCTGGCTGCATGGGCGTTTTCGTGGTTTTCCTCTTGTGTAACGTGTATACGAGCCAGTTTCCCTAGGGAAGTCCTCCGCGAAGGCATCTCTTTCCTTAAGCAGATAGCTCTTGAGGCTTTGCCGTAATGGCATAACTAAAACTAAACTTTTAGAAAAGAAAAATATTTCAATAGACTAGTGGACGTAAAAGAAAGCAAAGTATTTTTAAATTTATAAATAGTAATGAATTTTAATCCCACTGCAAAACTGAATGCTTTATAGAAGAATTAATTCTAGGCTTTCCGATATTATCTTCAATTGTGAAGACTGAAAAATTGATTTGATCCCTTAAGGACAAAACCCTAAAGGACAACGAAAAATAAAAATATTAAGTATAAGTGCAAACTTTATGTATAACATAGCTACATTTCATTTTCAAAACAGGTGCTTCTGAATTTTTCAAAAGCATATAGATATCATTTGATAAAAGCTTTCTAGTGTAGCTGTCTTTTGAGTACTGGATGATTGATAGGAAGAAAATTTCATTTCTTGCTTGACAAGAACCCTTTCCCTATTTTGTTGAGCATACGTTCTGTGTGTATGTGCAGTGAGTGCGAGAATTTGCATATGAACATGTATACATGCATATGTACATATATATATATGTGTGTGTGTGTGTGTGTATGTAATTTAGATTAAAAGATTCATATACTTGCATTCGCAGCCCATTAAACGCACTTTTCTTTACTTTTGAGAAGTATATTCTTAACATGAATTACACACTTCGTACTGGGCGCAATAAGCACCTTTTCTTGAAAAACTACATTGGTACCGATAACACTTTTAAATACATTTGAAGCGGCAAGTGACAGATAGAAATAAGAGCGAAAATTTGTCGTAACTCAGAAAAAAGAATCATATGACATGGACAATGATAAATGATGCAGTTCAGAGAGATTTATTATAATTAGTTACTTTTAGGATAGAAAGGTGAAATAACCAAATTAAAATAAAAAAGTAAAGGAAGATTCAAGTTAAAGTTAGGATTTCTTGTTACATAATTTTTATCTCTCCCTTCAAATGGAAAAAACTTAGCGATAGAAAAGCATTTTTAGAGAAAAAAATTATTAGAGCAGCAAAACATGAAGAATAATATTACGCTATGGACAAAATAAATTATGAAATTTGGACTAAATGATAGATTTAAAACGTTGTGAAACATAAATTTTGAACATTATATTTCGTAAAATAATTAGAGATTTCGGAATCCTATAGAAATTTCAGTCCGCTTTGGAAAACGTTCTTGCTCCTGAAATTTCCAAATGATAATCAGAATTCTTCAGGGAAAGCTTTTCAAATTTTTCATACAAAATACCTTATATATAAAATCATTTCCGTAACCCAAAACTCATTTCGATACATTATAAGAAATTTAAAAAATTTATAACCCTCTAATTTTAAAATATATAATTTACCATAATGCCATTAATATTATAATATTATATTAAAATTATGAATACATTCTTACTTAATTTTGCATTTTCAATGCCGAATTTTATGAACACTGAAGGCTGATCAGTTCTAAAAAAATATTTCAGCAAATTGGGCATATCCACATTATCTGACTGATGTGCTGTTGCACCAGCGGTAAGGAGATTCTCAAAGTGTTACTGGAAAGAGCCTTCTGTTCCTTGTCTAAGGTAACTGACATTTTAGAATTGCAATAAAATGTTCCACAATAATAAAAAATAATAAGTGTATTAAAAATGTATTACGCTGAATAGAGGACAGACAGCCTTCAACTTTTCTTGTACGAGAGGATAAAATGAACAGTTTTTATTTTCAGAGGTAAAAATAGGCTGCTCTGCGATTTTTGAATCAATACTCCCTCCAACATATTCTATTATTCACACATAGTTCTTGCACATTCCATAAATACAACATTTATTTACCGTAATTTCAAATTAGTTTTTATGTTCATTTCACTTTTTAATTTCAATATCCATATTCAGTTTTATTATAATTATTTAATTTCTTAAATCGTTAATATTTTAACATTCATTATAACAATACTTCAGGGTCACAACTTTTAGTACATTCTATATTATTACTCAAATAACATAAATTTATTATCATTTTCTATACTAATATTTAAAATTATTTCATTGTTATTTATACTGTCATATCTAGACATACGATACCGCATATACCATCATTCAAACCAATAACCCTGTTGGCAGCCGAATGTCCATGGTCCAAGAAATAAACTTTACGATATAAAGTGGATCAAAGCCCGCGTAAACCACTGTAGGAATTAACTTCTTGATAATTTGTCGAAAGAAAAGGCTGTGATAAATAATGACGCTCTGAACTGGTCACTAACTAGCCAAGTTCTCAATTAAAATTAAGTCTTAAGAAAACATACTGTGCGCAAAATGACAGGAATTTCTTTCCGCAAGGATGGAAAATATCTAATCTTCAACGAGTGGACCCAGATTATTCGTCAACAATTCCACACACTGACAGGTTTATTTCAGGACACGTTCCTTCCCAGGATATTTCTGTGAGTAAAATATATAGCCGTCTCAGATTTATGTCTTTGAGGGGAAAGAGGTGATCCTTTGCATTACTTTTTCAGATGCTCATTGATATCACAGTTCGCTAAGTTAACTCAGCAGTATTGATAAGTTAATAACGTGTTGAAAACAAGCAACTACGAATAAAAAGCATTATGATGTCTCTCGAATCTAGTCTATAGAGTCTATTAAAATTTTTTGGAAGTATGGAATGTGATACATTCGCCGGGTTTCTAAATTGGACCTTCCGTTTGCTATCTTCAGCACGAAAACACGCGATGAATAAAAGAGAATATTCTTCCCTTCTAATCTTCCCTACTTAAAAGGGCAAATGAGAAGAAAGAAACCTAGCCGCCAAATCCAAGTAACGATTAATATTCGTCCATCCTATTTTAGTTCGGGTGGCATTCGGTAGTGTCTATAACAGTTTGTCCTAAGAAAGGAACATGAAAAAATCTGCGATGCCGTCAGCGGTATTCGAACTTCGGATATTCTGTCTGTTAGCCGGACTTGCACGAATTACACTACGAAGAATGCGATTCCTTACAAAGGAAAACCAAACCTCCGCACAGATTGACGAGAAACGATCCATATCCCTCCAAACTGTGTCGCGTCGATTGCAACCCAACTACCTGCGATTTATGTTACTTTGTCTCTACTGTATTCAGAGCGTGGTTGAATTGGGAAATGAACATCACAGTTGGACACCAAAAGCAGTGGGGCCACGTACTCTTTGCGGATATGTCTCGAGTTAACATCCAGAACTATTGCCGAAGACCAGTGATAAAGCGAGAGCCAGGGACACGCTAGCGGGCGTCAAACATCATCGAAAGAGATCATTACAGTGGAGGATTAATTGTATGGGCTGAGATAACAACGAACGTCCGCACCGACCTCTACGTGATTTCCTGAGGTTTTCGTCACAGCCGTCTGATATCACGACGAAATTCTACACCCTCTTTTACGTCTTTTCGTCGCTGCAATGTGTACCGACGTGATATTTATGGAAGATAACGCCCGTCCGCATAGAGCTCGAGTGGTGCAGAGTTATCTAGAGAGTGAAACCATTCCACATCTGTCGTAACCTGCTAGATCATCGGACTTGAATCCCATACAGTATGTGTGAGACATGTTGGGACGACAGATATTAGACTGCACTGTGCCCGCAAGCACACTCTACAAGTAAGCTCCGACAGCTTACTAAAGGAAACTGTCACATCAAGCGATCAGCGACACTATTGCCAGCTTGCCCCACCAGTATCAAGAGTGCATTTCAACTAGAGACCCGTTTTCATATTGTTATTAGCGTGATATTTACATTGCACATTCTTCCGACTCATTTGGACTTCCGCGATGTGATGTTTTTTTTTAATATATATATATTTTTGTATGGCTTTGCTGTGTGGCCTATCTTTATTGTTTGCTACTTCCAACGATTGCGAAAATAAAGGTCTGCTAAGGACTTTTGTAGACATGATGTATATATTCAATAACAGCAAAGACCGCGTTGCTTTCTTAACTTACTGTGGAGTACTATTAAATTAAACTATTAAATGAGCTATTAATTTGCTATTAAATTAAAAGAAATATTCATTGTTTTTTCTAGTGTGTACTTGCCTTTTTTTTTTACTTTTTGTCATATTATGTCTTTCTATTCATCGATTGAGTCATTGCATTAAATGCTATTAAATTCCGCTATATAGCTATTCTGTAATATTCACTTTTATTTAGGTATACAGACGTATGTCATATATATAAATACGAATACAATATGTCGAAATAGAGTAACATATTTTCGGTTTCCTTCGCACTTAAATACACGAAAAAAATATTTCAGTTCTTTTCATGACAAACATCACCTAACACGAGCGCATTAGAAACATATAATTAGTATTCTTAATTTTATATTGCATGCAATCATACTTGAAGGAAGATTAAAATCAGTTAACTCGTACTTAGTTGTCACGTATGCCATTTGGAGGACGCATCGTATTTCCGCACTGAATATACACGCGACTTAGAATCCTCATTCCTTCTTATTTCCATAAATTTACAATTTTCGGTTTTGTAATCGTATTTTAATAAAACTAAAATTTAATATGTAAATTATTTTAATATCTATTTGAATTTCGTAATATTTTCCCCTATTAAGCAGGTTTTGAATCTACTATTTTCTTCACATTTCCTATAATTGTTTCTCGTCATGCTATCATGATCAACCAAGCAAATTGAAGCAGTTAAAAGAATTTATCTCAGACTAATTAGAACAAAAATAGATGTCATATCAGTGATATCTATTTTAAGTAGTTGCATATAATATGTAACATATATTTACTTAAGATAGTAGCTTTCATAATTAGAAATGACACTGACATGAAGCATTCTTTACTTAATTCTGAATATTAACAATCTATAGTCATATTAATGTTATCATATCAATTAATTGCTAAGCCGGTATATTTTTCATATATTTTACAAAATCTAAACTTGCACCACTCAAGAGCAAATGGCTGCAATATGTGGAATTGAAACTAATTAAAAGCCTACAGCCGTAGGGTATAAATACGCCATAGAGTATAAATATGATCGTTGCGCCAGCTGCTTTTCAGCTTGCAGATTTCTACGCTCCTGAAGAAAAGGTACATGTACCTGTGTTTCCTCGAAATTAGTTGAGTTATTTACTAAATCTATGCCAAGCAAAGTTTGTTGCTTTGCTAATTTTATGTTTCCATTTTGCAATTCGCATATTTTAATAAAATAGTGACTGGCAAAAACTCACAGATCAGTACTATTGAACGTTAAGTCACGAAATTTTCTAACTGTTAAGAAAAGAAAACGGATTGTACTCGCTTCTGACGTTTGCTGATTTTATGAAAAAAAATTGCAAAATGTAACTTAAGTTAACCGCTTCATCAACCTATCTGTATGTTTCATAATTTGACTGGAAATCAAAACAGCAATTATTTGGTTAAGGTTAAAAAAAATAATGGTCTTCGATATCATTTCTAGAAATTACTAAGCCAGTGATAACCCCATTGATTTATTGGCAATATTGTTTTATTTTACGAATGTACTGAAGCTATGATTAATCTGCATTTAATGTCAATGGTGCAGAAAGCTCGATAATATTAGTGTTCATCAGTTTTAGCTGCCTTGTCACTACGTTTCTGAGGGGAAAGCCATAAACCCAAATGCAATAAATATATGAAATAAAACCTATAAATTAAACGTCAAAAATGATTTTTCCTCCGCGTTCTTAATTATGTATGAAATAAATGTGAATTCTTAATATATCTAACCTTATTAAATAAAACGTTTTAAGAGAATGATATTATATTTAAAGTTTTCGCTGAAGGAATACGTACAGAGAGAACTTTTTAATATATAATCTGTATATTAATGATGATACACTGTTTTTTACTATACTGTTATTGTTTGTTGTACTGTTCTATTAATGAATTAATATTAGGCAATAAACTATGTAGTTAAAATATGGCAATAGAATTTATGTAGAAATAAATTGTTTTGTAATTTGTAAGATATGAAACAGTAAATTTTTACAAAATACTGAATTTAGAAACAAATTAATCACGTGTTTTATTCAAATCTGTATTTTTAACGATATTAAGCTCTCCGTAGCATATTTAAAACGCAATAGTTATTCGCAAAAAATACACAGATTTTTTTCAGCTGTGTTCAGAATGTTCCACTCATAAAACGTATTCACGCTACAACGAGTAGATCCGCGAGTATTTAATAGCTGTCGCAAACAGCTGCTTCCTAACATTTTCCATTAGCAACTAGTTTGCGGCAATTGATTAGTTAAATTTAAACATTTTAGGAAGGATACTTAACGCTGCGTGACGTATAGTGACCTAGCATATGTTTTCAAAATAAAATCAGGAATATATTTGAGCATTCATTAAATGTAATTTCACTAGCATATTGCAGCTAATATCAAAAGTTCATTCCAATATTTTAATCTTAATTTCAATATAATATAATATTATCGAAAAATGCTAGTTCTAAGTGATTTGAAAAAGAAAAAAGGAAATGTTTCTCCTCTTAGTTTATATTTTGAGAATAGAAACATTTATGTGGCATTTTTTTCGCCTTAGGTTTCTTTCTGTCACCCTATATAGAAACTCACGTAATAAGTAATATTTCAGTTTGCTGTCAGAAAAGTCTATCCAAGTCTCTTCTTTCCTTTTCATCGCAGGGAAGGAACTACTCACTTAGAAGTGATTTATATCTTTCCTGAATCTCAGACATAAATAAGTGCGCAGATCCAAAATCTTATCTTCCTCTACAGTAATGTGATACCACATCTCAATAGAAAGTATTGTCTTGGATAAGTGATTCCTGTTTCCTTTCCCATTATACATATTATTCATTGCTTCAGTGAAGACGGTTCTGCATTGCATGGAAACCATCTTATTGAAACAAGCGCTGAATAATCATTTATCTTAGGACCTTTTTTTATTATTATATTACTTCTTAAGATGCAAAAATTGCAAGCAAATTCTTATAACTGATTTTCATTTTAGGAATAGGGACTTCTATGGTGTTTCCTGGAATTACTTAGCAGATTTGGTTAAAAGTGAAAAAAAAGACTTGTTAATTTTAGTTTCTAGATGCTCACAAATTTCATTTTTAAATTTTCCATTTCATTGAAGATTTATACAGTCTTACTTGATTGATAGTGATAGTAATACAAGCGTTAGCAGGATTCGCAAAATTAAATTTCACAATGCCTCTCCACTTCGCGTGGTTGTAAATAATGCCGTCTGTAATGTACAAATATAAAGTACTCAAACAGGTTATTTTATTCGACATATGTTTATAAAATATATTTTTAAATTGTGTGTACTCGTCTCTAAGGTACTAAATTAGCTCTTTGAGGAGACACATATTATTTTCAATGGCTACCTATCCTTTAGATTGTTTAAGGGGTAAATTTAAACAGTTTTATAAATTAACCGAATATTTATGTTATATTTATTTTGAGTGAGTGTACGCATTTTCAAGTGCAGGTGTTATTTATTCGCATGATATTTTAAGTTACAAATTTAAACGTTTAATTTGTTTACAGTTCTGTTCAAATTACAATGAGTAATTCCGCTATGAGTCTATGCATGTATAAAATAAAATTACGTACGCCCGTCCTCAGCAACTCAGTTACGTAATTGCTATGAACGATAATTAACCAAGTTAGTTTGGTTTGGTTTATTTGATTATAGCAAAGCATTCGATGTCTATCTGCCCAAAAGGATGAATGTCTTCGTGAAGGATTTTCTAAAGGAACCTGCTTCGTATCCACGTTGCACATGGTGAAATCCAAGAAAACACTCGTGCACCTATCCCGTCTGCGTGAAATCGAACTTAGCTCGAACTACCAGTGTTCAGCGACTTTACCTCTAAGCCGCTGGTGGGCCTCCAACTGGTTAAGACAACTCTGTGTATGTAGACAGTAGGTTTATCATTCAACGTTATCCTGCACGAATTAACCGAATATTTATGTTATATTTATTTTGAGTGAGTGTACACATTTTAGCCTGCACGTTAGCCACACGTGACGTACGTGACGTTAGCCTGCACGTTAGCCACACCGCAGAAGTTATATAGTTACATTATTAGGAGATATAGTCAGGAGTCATTTATAGTGGACGGTATTGAGCACGGGTCCAAAGACATAGAATCAAGTAAAATATTATTTTAACTTACTTTTTTTTTTTTTGCATCTGATTTCCTTCAAAGTTGTGAATGATTTTGTGAAAACACTAAAAAGTTCGCATTCCATCAAAATTCTCTTCGTCTTTTATTCAGAACGTTTCCTTTGCTCTACTTATAAATTTAATAAAAGTTAAAATTTTTATTTCTTTAGCTTACGGTCGAGTATATATCGTTACAAATATTAATTCTTCTGTTATGTTTCTTATGTTAACAGCTTTAGGCTATAAATTCGCTAGCCTGTACTCAAATACTTACTTATATTTTTGTAGCCTCAGCAGCTACATCTGGAAGGCGTAATAACTCTTTCTCTTCTAATTGGATGTTACCCCTGCTTTGGCTTAACCTCTGTTCTCATTTTTAGACTAGCTAATGTTTTTCATTATATAATAATATCGATTGATAATCTGTCACCTTTATTTCTTTTTAATTTCATAAGGTTAAAACACTTCACGCTAAGAGTTTTAACTTGTAATCTAATATACGCCGTTCTTCAACGCACAGTTTTCTCACTAGTGATTAAAACAAACTAATATTCCTCATCGGTAATTTGACTGCAAGTTCAAGAATGCAAAGATGAAAAATGTTATTGAGCTTCCTTCCACGTGTGCTAAAAAACATTAGGCATTTATTATTTCCTTTATCAGGTATTTTCTCTCCTCTTCTAAGCATGCCTTCGTGGTGTAACGGTAGCACACTCGGCGCGTATTCGAGAAGTACAGGTTCGAGTCCCGGCCAGGGCATTGCACATTTTTCAGGTCTCTTGCTTCAAAAAATAAATTCTTATGACTCTACAGTAGCGCTCGAACTAAAAAAAAAGGTGGTGGACAATAATTCGTCACCACCATGATTTGGCGACTGGGTCCTTTAATTCCCATTAACGTAGACTAAGTCTTTTACTTAACCTCAGATACACGTAGGCTGACATTGCTTGAGAATGCTCTATGTGGAGGAAGACTTATGAGATAACACCTCACTTTCTAAATGCAGTAAAATCTAAGAAAATCCCCCTGCCTCCAAATGATCGCCTTAGATAAGTAAGACTAATGATGTTTAATATAGGTATTTATTTGTATTTTCCAAAAGTGCTAGACACCTTCAGAAATGTTATGTTAGAAAGGTGGTCGGCTCGAAATGTTTCACTAGAGATGACACAAACATTTTATTCCACTAATTTTAGAGTCGCTGGGATTTATTTAAGCGATGATGATCTGCCAAGAAAATTATATAAAACTGTTAGCGAAATATAGTACGAAGAAAGTTTTATTGAAAATTATATAAACAATTTTATAAAAATTATATAAAAAATTTTCAATATTAAATTAGGCTGCACAAAGGTTTGGTAATGAAGATTCTTTTTTATAATTGTAACCATCAAAATTTCTTTTACGAGTTAATAGTTTTCCATCAACATTTTAAATTACTCGTACTTCGAAAAAGGTACATATGAAGGTTATGTTATCAAATGGCAGAACTGGCTTATTAATACTGAATGGTAGATGAATACTCTTTTGGAACTCTTAAATTTATTTATTATTCTTCATAAAAATTTAAGCTAAATGCTCAGTAGATGAATTATTAAAAGCCACAAAATTCTTCTTTCATTTTTTTACAAACGAAAGTAGCTGGATTATGTTTAAAACACTAAGGATTTGTTACTATTTAGAACATAAAATATTTATTAAATGTTCTTTAAACTTAGAAATGTTTGTGCTTTGAATATTTTACATTACTTCGTAGTATAATTGTTGTAACCAGTCTCAGTTGTCTGATCTAATCGGAACCAGCCTACGAATTTTATTGTGGCAAGGACTGTAAGATTTCGTCTGTTGTGTCCATAAGCCTTACACACCATATAGGTGACAAAACGACTTTCTTCAGTTCTGCCCCAATTTTGAAGTACAACACCACGGTCCGAGGGTCTCTCACCCCTCTTCTAGCCCCAAGCTATCCAACAGGACATATGGTTCGAGTATATTTTAAGTGCCCCCGTGCCGCACAGACAGTATACTTTCTGCAGGATTCGAACCCGGTCCCTTCTGTACGGCAGTCAGTGTCACTAACCACTATCCCGTCTCGGCAGCTCATAGCATAATTAAAATTTCATACCACTCATAAACTAACATATATTATATCTCGAGTCGTAAGCTCTAAAAAATGACTATATTACTAAAATATTTGTCTGCATAATTATTCTACGTTCGCCATCAATATATTCGAGTCAAGCTTACTCTTAATTCCACGAATACGCACAAAAAGCATATTTGCCGCAATATCATTTTAGTTTCTTTCGAGTTCGCTTTACTATTAGCAAAGAGTTAAAACTGCAGCATAATTATTAATGATAATTATTTCATGACGTATATGTCATCTTGTCCCTTTATTAGATTATCACATTCATAATTTCGAAAGAAATATGATAGCTATAATTCAATCTAAATTGTGGATGTAGCTTGGTAAAATTTGGCATTAATTTGCAATTAAATATTTAAATTAGCATTTACAATTTTCCTTTTCAATCAACTAAGAAAGAAATACAGTTACAAATAACTGATTAAAGTCACTTAAATCTTTCATGTGATTAATTAATTATACAAAAATGAGTTCTAATTTTTAATCGTACTCTAACTCAATCGTCATATTACAATTATTGAAATGTGCTATGTGCAACAATTTCATTCATATAAATTTTATATTTATCGATCTTTTCTAAATTTTTCCTTATTTATGTATCATCTGACATTTGTAGTTTGATTTATAACTGTTACTATCATAATACATAACAATAAAAGTTTCACAATAAATTAAGCAAAATTTAATAACAAGAAAGGTTTCTAGAAACCGTCTTGTAGCTTTTTTTTTTTTTTTTTTTTTTTTTGCTGAAGTATGTTATATCCAATTTGTTAAGTAAGCTATGTACAACATTGTTTTCTTAAATCACGTTTGAAGGAGACTGAAGTTAAGTAAGTGTCGTTTTTGACAATAAAATAATATTCCAAATGCTTCAAAATTCTACATTAACATATCTGGTAAGCGCTTGTCTTGTTAATTGCTCGGTTTGAGACGGAATAAGCCGATCCCGTAAATTTACAGAGTAAAAGATATTTCATAAGAGAGACATTTTATTATCCTTTGGCTTTGTCCTGTTTTCATAAAACTGACATTTTGGAACTTTGGATGAAAAGGGAATTTAAATGAAATTCAGTTATATATTCGATTTGTCTTCACTTTCAGATTCTTAAAACAAAGTACAATTCAGAGCATGAATTCTCCAAACATTATTTGTTGTCCTCAGGAGAACGATTATTACCACAAGCTCAGACAATGAAAAGGGCGGTGTTTAGTCAACAGCTTGGCCACTTGTGGCTTCTAGTGACAAATGTCTTTTCTTAGACAGAAAAAAAGAATGTGTATCACGAATGTCGTTAAAGTAGCTTATTAGTCTGGGAGCGAGCTCATTTGTATAAAGCAGAGTGCTTAAACAATTTTCGTCGATTGCGCACTGCTTGAAAAAAACGTAGGCGAATATGAACGCTGTAATTTAACAAGTACGAATGCATGGCTTCCCAGCTGAACCTGTTAAATCACTGATTGTAGATAAGAGTAGCCCGGTTTCACCCAGCTAAGATTTCCCAACAAACTGTCTCCATCAGCCACTAAAAATAAGATACCATATTCTTTATTTAATCCAAACCTAAATATTCAATGCAGATACATAGCTGTCAATAAAAGGACTATAGTTCACCATACGCTTTACAATCCTAATATTGCAAATGCTGTCTTCTTCTACTCCATCATAATTAGGACCCAGGAAATATTTATAAACTAAATTAATTCTTAAATTTAAGTCATAACTTCTTTATTTACATAAAAGATATTTTATATGCACTTTTTTTTTTAAATAGCGTAAAATATTGATCAAATGACATAAATCATGTCTTACAATATTTTAGTGTACAGAAATTCTAAATACATGTGGGGGAACTGATCTGTACAGTTCAAAGATTTTATAACAGTCCTTTAGATATATTGGTTAACAAGGTTTTAGGTCTGATAACTATCAAGATGTTCAGATAAAATATTGTATAGAACACCAAAGATTTCATATTTCATTTTGTAGAATGATTTAAATTGTTACCTCATATAACTGGCAGAAAAATTAAAATATAACTGAAAGCAAACGTGGCAAGCTTTTGGGACACACCTTCCGTAGTTATCCTTACTACCACAGAAATAATAGCATTTCTTTCCCACAAAAATTGTTTCTTTAAAGTCAGAAATAATAAAACAACATAGACAGGAGCACTAAGTACAGAAATACAGAAAACTAAAATATGACCATTGTTTACGACTACAAAATTTATTCCAGTGAATTAGGAGATGCGTATGTGCGCGTACACACACACATTTATATATTTATCTATAATATATAAGTTTCGTGTATATTAAATAGATCCCCAGTGAATGAAAGAAACATGTCCTCAAAGTATAGTTTTTGTAGATAAAGTAACTCAATGGAGTATACGTTTCTCGGTGGGTTGAAGTCAAATAAATGCATGAAATTTTTAATAATCACAAAATGTTACTGCCTGTAAAAATGCAAAATATTTCAAAATTCTAAAGTAACGAAGTAAGTTAAAATGTTTTACATGCGGTTTATTTTACTAACAAAAGCTACTTCTTAAAATACAACCTGTTCTGTATATTAGATTTAAATTCCTTAATTCACTCAATATGTTAAAAAATAATATCAATATATGCTTCGATATATCACGTTAAACATTTTTAAGATTTATACTTCAATCCAAAATTTAAGAAATACATTTTCTCACATTTTGAACTTATGTGTTCCATGTGTTCGCCATTAGAAAGCAGTGTCTCTTAAAGGCAAGGTCAGATAGGGGGTCTCGGAGATCGTAACTCCTCTTTCAATTGATCGGTTATTTTTTTTTTCCCCTCTGCTTTTAGACGCCTTCCTTACTGTCATTTTTCACACCCCTACACAAGGAGTATAAAGTATCCCTTTGTTAGACATGACAAGAATTTTTTTCGCTCAGCGCAGAAATTTACGATTCCGAGAAAGCCGATAAGCCTTTTTTCGCGCCATTACCAAATAAATGCGATACATTTCCTATTTCGGAATTAAAAAGACATCTCCCTCGTAAAGGCTATGGATGTCGAGGAAGGTACGTTAAAAAGAATGCTTAGTAACGTGATTCACTTTCTCCTTCATTATACCTTATTATGTCTGCACACTGCATTTTGCGTTCGGCCATGTAACATTTCTTTATCTATCATGTTCTCGCTTCTCTTTGGTAGCAATGACACTTTATCAAAATTTCTAAATTACAAAAAAAAAAAAAAAAAAAAAAAAAAAAAATTCATTTTTTAAATTTTGGCTTTTTTTTTTCAAGGCGCTAATATTATGAGTCCTAATATCAATGTTAAAAGTGCATAGTTTTAGCATGCTTCCATTTATCTTAATACCAGGAAAATCTTTTTGACAAGAAAAGAAACTTTAAAATTAAACTGAGAAATAGATGAATACTGAGCGAGAAAATTGGTATTCATACTGAATTTGGCATTGTCATAAAACAGAAAATTACAGGCCTTGTGTAATTTTGATAAAATACATACCCCTTTCTTTTTTTTTGAAAAGAGAAAAATTTGAAAATAAGATTCCTTTGAAATTAGCACCAAAATTAGTTTTATTTTTCTACATGATGTGTCATAATTTCTTTCAGCTGCTTTCCCCCTCCCAAAATTGAATATTACAGTTTTCGAGTTTTTAACGCAAAAATAAATAAATAAATAAAACTAAAAGCATTTTGTCAGTGCCGAGAATTAAAGGTATACTAATATACAGTATTAGTTTAATCTTTAGAAATTACTAACTTGCTTTTATATGTTGACATCATCCAAAAAAGTATATTTTATAAAAATTAGAATGCGAACAGTTTGTCTTGTTGTTGCTTAAGTATGAAGTTATTTAATATTATAATTCATCTTTCATTTAAATACCTATATTAAGGTTTCAGCATAACCTGAAACATTTTTCTTTCCTGTGTCATCTCTTCATACTCTGAAAATACTTTTCTGAGCGCTAAAAATTTCGTACATTTCTTCAGTTACTAAACTAAACAAATAAACAGCAGTTGTCTGCTACGTATATTCAAAGCATTTTTTTACATGTCATTTTCATGGTTCGAAAATTACGAGTACTGTCAATTTCAATTAACGACATCCGTGCGGAGACAAGGAAAATAGTATATCATTTAAGTAGCGTGTCATGGAGAATGTATAACCTTGACTTTTAGGTGTTCTCTGCTTTGTAAGACATGAGAAGAAGGTTCATGAGTGTAGAAGAGCCAACACGTATGAGGTTGGCTCTTCACTATCTTTTGCGTGTAAATGTAATTTCAGTTTTAAAGAGCCGGACGTGGAAACGGAGTTTTAATTTTCGCAATTTTGGTTGCACATTCTACTTCTGAAAGGAACACTGTTCTTTAGTACTTGTTTCTTTCTCTTTAGTTTTGCATTTTATGTTCGATAAGATATTTTTGCGATCTCTTTAGTTGAAAATACTGTAACTGCAACAAATTGAGGCGTGGGAATGCATGCATCATCTGTTGTTTAAACTAGTACATTGCTATTTTAGTCAAATTGTTATGTCATCAACAAACTGATAGAAACATTTTTTTAAATTTCGTTTAAAGTGTACAAAACATTTCATTTTCGGGGGGGGGACTATTTGATATATATATATATATATATATATTGTTTATATCCAAATTGCCGTATTTGTTTTATGAAATCTACGGTATAAATCATATTTGTGTGCAAAACTGTTCAGATTCATATCAGACATTAACTTATACAGGAAAGATTTCACGTTTGCAACGTCAGACATTCCATGCGTACTTCCGGCATTCATCGGTGCAATGGTTAGTTTCGTATCATATACATTCCAGCTGTGCAACATTTATGATAGGTATTATTGTCAAATTTTCAATATTATTTGGACAATAATACAATTTGAACTGTCAGTGTACTCGATAATGCATATCCACAAAGGTGTATTTTGTTACGAAAGTTCGGTCTAATTCTCTGGAGAATAGAGGATATAAATAACATACACTTTCATCTCAGCTTTATGCTAATATGCCACTTTTTTCCAAAGCTTTTGTTGGATATCATAACTTCTCTTTCATATTCTCGAACTCTGCAGTGACACTCGCTTTATATAGATCAGTTATTCACTCTCTAGTATAAAGTAAAATATATAGACAGGAAAGACACTTTTAACAGGTTATTTGGGGTAGGGGATAGTTGCAAGTGTGAAATCTGGAGACTTGAGCTGCAATCGTCTTGTATACTTCCACCAATCTGGCCATGAATATTAGTTATTTTAGGTTAGCACGCTGAAAATAAATTAACATGAAAAAAAACATAAAACTTTCTCTTCTATACTCTTGGTTGGTTTATAACACATTTTGTCCGGTAAGAATAACATTTTTGCAAGCAAATAAATTGTGATAATTCTTTCGAACACTGAGTGTACTTTTTGATCATATTAACATTTGAAAATTATTCTTATTTCTTCACATTTTATTATGTTATTAAAACGGGTTAGTATAAAAGAAGCATAGACTTTGAAAACTGCCTCTTTCATCAAAAGTCTTTTAAGGAGTTTTCAATTGACAAAGAGATTTAAATATTAAGTGTATAACTACACTCAGAATTAAAACATGTTAAATCTTAATTAGAATTGCTGTATTTCTATCATGAGTTCCCTTTCTGCTTTATTATTATTTTAAAAAGAAGTTAGTTTCCGTCATTATCTCTAAATTTAAATTTCAAAATGAAAATTTGAATTAAATACAGTAAAGTACAGTTTATACATTTCTCAGTTATATTGTAAGGTATTTCTCCCGCCTTCTTAGCGTATCTTCGTGGTGTAGTAGTTCTGCTCGCTAGGCCGGTAGTCCAGAGGTGTATTATTTGATAATCACATTTTAGTTATCACTGTTTTAACGACAACCTTTATTATTATTATTATTATGCGGTCTTCTTTAAATCTAACTTGAGGCTAAAATGTTTAAGAAATAGAAGATATTCTCGTCCAAAAACAAAACTGGATTTTAAAACAACTTCGACAAGGGTACGTAATTGATAAATATAATTATGAAAAAAATGGGTATTCATATGAGAGAATTTTTCTAACAGAAGAAAAGGCTGAAACTTGGAGAAAATACTCTTCAAGGAAACTTTGCCCAAGATGAATAATTTTCTGACGTTGATCATATTTTATTGAAGTTTTCATTCAATGTCAGTAGATGGGCCTATGATAATGGAGAATCTATTCTAAGAATTTAAGAGGACGTTCATTTTTTTAACTGAATAATTTAATTTTCTCTACGGAATCTCATTGCATGTCACGGTGAAACCAAAGATGTTCCAGTTGATTCTGCTGAAGACTGGTTCAAGAATTTATCCAAAGAAATGAATGGGTGTTAGCTGAAAAAGATCTTTAATGTTGACGAAACCGGTCTCTTCTTTTATCTCGTACCTGCAAGAACCATAGTCTTCAGAGGCGATCAATGAAATGGGACCAGAGACTGCCTCACTGTTTTTACCCTAGGCTGAATTTTGTTGGAATGAAAGGATGATGCCTCTATTTATAAGAAAATCAAAGAAACTAATCTATGCTCAAAATTGCAAGAACCTTGTCGTTATGATTTTGAAGTTCTGTTATGGTATAAATACCATTATATTATGAAGTGAGCAAAATTGTGTGGTGGCAATGGGCATTTGTTTACGGGAATTTCTCAAAAAATAACGAGATGGCAATAAGACAAAATCGTAAAGTTCTGCTTTCTATGGATCGTATCACCCTTCTGAATCCTCCTGAATGTCTGAAAAACACAAAAGCTGTTTCAACCAAATTGTGCAAGTGTATGGCAACGTTTAGATGGCGATATGATCACGATGAAAATATTCCTTAGAAACGTATTAATTGAGATAATTTTTCAGAGCTTTACTCAAGATATACCCAGCAAAAATGTGAACGTATTTGAGCTTACGGTTATGATCAGTCCTTGGTCTCGAAACAAAGTGTAGAAAAAACTTTAATTTGAAAAATTGTATCATTAAAGAAAGATTTCCAAATCCAGATTCAATGAAATCGTTGATAGCGAAAGTGATCTGAAACTGTAATTTACAGTAGATGAAGGAGACTGGGGTCACTCAAAAATTCCTTGTTTGTCACAGTACTAGTCAGAAAACATTCAAAAACTTACTTAGATATATTTTGCTTTGTCCATGGATGGTTCAAATGAATGGTGCGACTCAAACGACATTTGAAGATTTTTGTTTAACTAAAAACTAAAATCACGATCTATATTAAAATATTCTTGGAGTTTCATATTATTTATTTAAGACGATCAACTGAAATAAAGGTATAATCAGTTTGCTTGTATGTTAAAAGTTCTATAGTTTGAAATTGAAACCATTAGAATGAAATATTATACTTTACTTACTATAAGTATAGTTTTGATATTTTAAAATATAGGTTGTATTTTAAAGAAACAATAATTGGGATTAAAATTGAACTTGTATAATAACAATAGCTACAGCTGAAATTTACGTATCGCATCTTGTATTATGTCTTTCTCCTTTATACGTCTTTTTGAAGTGTCCTATGAAATACATATAAATAATGTATTAAATATTTTATAATGTATTAATATATTCAGTTTTACTTTCCCAAGACATGTGCTGAGCTTCTCATGTGTGTGCGAGAGTGAGCCTGACCGCAACGGCAGCGGTAACCATACTCACAGAATCTATGAGCTGTGGGTATCTGGGTCCGAGGAATTTCCGCCGCGAGTACCTAAAGAAGCAGTCTGCAGTTGGTGGGTATCTCAGGAAAGAGATAATGTTTTTTGACCCTGGGGTGAGAATATGGAGTTCTGGCTTTGTTCGGTGACATACGAAATGAAATTCGCTGCGTATATTAGAGAGCTTTTTCAATTTGTTGCGTTTAGAAAATAAAGGCAAGTTTGCAATTTCCGAGTTCCAAAAGTTTTTCCCAAGTTAAGGAAAATCGCGCCAGGCTTATTCTTAATATGCAGATAACTAGAGTTATGTTATGTTACTGTCGGTGTGCATAAGTTGTAGATACACTGTAAATAAAATTGCATTAAACGTTCAAAAAATCCTGAATGGTATTTTATTTGTAATTGACTATACATTCCATGTCGGAGCCTGATGTAGTCAGATGTGTAAAGAAATAATATCTAACGATAAAGAAAATTTTGAGAGTTTTGCTCCCAACAACAGGTATGCTTACAGTGCTTCCGAAGAAAACATTTAACATAATGTGTATTGAGAAAATTAAGATCTGACATTGAATCGAAACCAGTAAAGTGATGCGATAGTAAAATACTGACAGGGAAAATTTATCTAAATTTATCTAATCTCAGTTTAAATTTTATGGGATCAAATGATTTTTTTATAAATATGTATAGAAGCGCATATAAGAAAAAAAACTACCTTTTTAAAAAATATATCACTAATTTTAAATTAAAAAGTAAAGCCAAAATATAATTAATACATGCATAATAATTCCTTAATTATATTTACATGTACAATTATATGTACATTACATGTGTAATGGGTTTTTATTCGTTTCGTGTTTTTCTGACAATTTTTGCCACTCTAGCCTGAAAAGAAAGTTTTGCGAATATTCTATGCATACATCTTCTAAGGTATTTTTAAAAGCAAAGTAAAATTACCCTGAGATAAATTCTTAGTAAAAATGAAAATTACGAAAACATTCCTTTTAAAAATTTTAAAATTAAGAGAAACTCCACGAAAAGTTTGTTGCAGTAGTTTTAATTGGGTTTACATTCAAATGGGATTTTGAAAAAACATTTTCTTAGCCTTATTCGATAAAAAGAAATCTTAAGAATACTTTTCTTAAATTTATTTTAATCTAAGTAGCATAGGAGCATTCGATGAAAATAGAATCGTGTATACTTCAATAAAGAAAGTCTGTTAAAGTAGTGGAATAAAGGAACGTCGATATCAACAAAATTATTTCATTTTATTATATTCTTCAAATTATGAAAATTGTTTTAATGATAGTTTGTTGTTTGCAGTCCAAAATTAGATAAACGTTTTTCTTTGACATTTATAAATTCTTACCTTGTTATGTTTCTTACTTTGTTATTAACATTTCCTTGCGCTAAAATTAAATAACTACCTTCCAATGCAGTTCATGTGAAGATTGGTGATTTTTTCCTTTGGGACATCTTCGGGATTTTACATTTCTACGCTGGCTAACCACTAGTACTTTTTTAATAGTATGGAGCACATTTTTGGATTAGCCACTCCAGTTGCATACTGTTGATCATCATATACAATCCTCACATGCTACCTATTTACAGCTCTAGTGTCCCAAACATGACTTTGAGAGTTCCCCCTTTTACCCAAGACGCAGCGATCGGTGCTAGTTACGTACACCGTGGGAACTAAAGTCCTAAACCAGACTTTATTTTCGAAACCATTGGTCGTAGACATGTACCTGTACTACGAATTACAAAAATGGTTTAAATTATGCAAAATTTCACAATTTGGCACTTTAAAATTTAAAGAAATCAGCTTTGTAAAAATTACGAACTCTAACTTTTTATGCGTTCCTCTGGTCCCTATACTTAGATTTAGGAAAATTTCGTTCTCATTATAAAAAATAAAACGCAAAAAGTTTTTTTTTTCTTATGACGTGTTTCGCCCTTAGGCCCTACACGGAAAGGGAGGTATGCCCCGTGTAGGTCTTTTTAAGGAAAACTGGCTCGTATCCAACCACGAAAACACCCATGGCACAAGCAGTTTGACTGTCGTTCCTTGCACACAGATATACGTCGAAGAGACCATATCTTGCAATACAATAGTTGACATATAAATTAATATGGGACTGAGAACTCATAAGTCAAGAAAATTAAGCTCAAAATCGCCTCCTTTGATTTACTTTGTTTCATTCATTCTGCGAGAAATCCTTTATGGGACGATTAAGTACCTTTTTTACTCATAATTTTGATCCCGTTATATGTTTTAATGAAGATTTTTCGTGCTGTACTGAGATTCTGAAAATTTAGACATAAATCTAGACAGCAGCATTTGCCAGATTCTTCGAAATGTTGACAAATTTCATGTTTACAGAGACAAAATATTAGCTAAAAAATTCAGAAAGGAAAGGACAGTTCTGAAAAGACAAAAAAAAGGAAGATGCAAAAAAGTCATCAAGTATACTGTTTTACTCAATAAAGATTTTTACAGTGCTTAGTTACATATTACACAATTCGATTCATCAAGCTAGTACGAAATTTTATACTGCTTTATTGTATACTTTCCTTTAAATTTATCGACAATGGGGACTGAATTTTCTGTCATTTAGAAGCTTACTGCTCTGATTTCTACCCTGATCTAAAACACTTATTTTTTTAAAAACGCGCTAGATTTTAGCTCTGAATTTATTGCAATAAAAATTTTTATAAATATTACAATAAATAAAATTTCTTTGAATTTTCGATTGCTTTTGTAAATATTTAAGCGAATTTAAAGTACATCTATGTCGAATAAACATTTTTACACTTTCCTATGTATCATACATCTGAAGTCTATCATTTCAAGGCACGTTTTTGATTTCTGGTCAAAAATGTGGTATTGCAGGATAAAAAAAATTAACATAACAATAATATTAACGTTTCATTTCCTTAATTAAATTATTCTAATAATGCAATGAATTTTATTTGAAAAATGTTAAGATTATTTAAAGTGATAATTTTAACTTTCATTCCTTGTTGAAGCCACCTATTTCCTTGAAGTATCATTTTTAAAGCGAAGGGCATGAATTAACGTCATAGATGATAAATATACAAATAGTAGCTAGAAGCAACAAAACTATCTACAAAGGTTTTAACGACACAATTGCAGGTGTTGATCTAAATTAAATTGCAAATATTGTTGATATATGCGCACAGCTCACAAATCCGAAAACAGAAACAAATGATATAAAGATACCATCGAGTGGGCAAGCAGCACTCTGAACTATTACATGCTTTAAGGAACTTTTGATACTATTACATTAAAGTCATGTAAAACTACAGGCAACATTGAATTTGTTACCTAAAACATTTTTTCTCAAAAATGTTAATAGCTGTGTTTATAGTCTCACGGGCGCCTGAAATTAGCTTTCTGTTTTTCATAAAGAAGAAAAGTTTGAAACCTCTCATAAAATTTTATGAAAGGCGAGCTTTATAAGTTGCAGTATAATTCGTTTTGATGCGGAGCGGTGCCAAACTAACCAATGAATAATCCATCTCTCATGCGGTAGCGATGAAGTGGACTTAGCAAACATCACTAAGTTCAAGACTTTTGATTTATTGGAAGCCATCAAGATATCTAAATGGAAAGTCAAGTGGTTCCGGCATGATTTATAATACTTGCTTCCATTTTAGGAAAAAAGGTTTATTATGAGACTATAAGTTATACAAAGTTTCGCCATTAATAAACTGCGATCATATGAGTTGGATCTCAGAATTTGTTCACTGTACAATTAATGAAGCGTCACTAAAATAAAATTTATTCCTTTTAGATAACATCTCGGAATTAATTCTCTGTGGAGAGATATTGACGAACTGTATGCAACTTCAGCTTTAAGCTCTCGAACGAAGAGAGTAACTGGTTAATAATATATTAGATTAAAATGTAAAACAATATCCAGATTGCTTACGTTTGCAGTTTTATGATTTTGGTGTATCGAATATCCATTATTACTTCAGAAGAGAAAATTAATTATTTTAACTTGCGTTAGCAAGTCAACTAGGATTTGAATCGAATGTAAGGGGAAAAACAGTTTCGTTTAGGAGTTTCAACATTAATATATCATTTATTCTTTTTTGTTGCAGATAAGTTCTTTAAGTTTTCTACATGATGCAGTATGCTACTAAATCTTAAGAGACAAAATTTTCGAATCTAAAATTAAAACCTGCTGCTTATAAACATTGTTATTTTGATCTCAAATAAGCATAAAAGTGCATTTGTAATATATATATATATATTGCTTGAAAATAAAAATGGCTGTAACATCAATTTCCTTATAATTTTCTGTTTAAAATCTCAGTGTTTCTTATTAAGTGAAATTATAAATTGTCTTTTTAAATTCTAAAAAGTGTGTTATTTTGAATATAAACATGTAGACTTGTTTATGTTAAATTAGTTATATTTTGTTGTGTGCAATAATTTCTGGAATTAAATTCCTTTTAAATATTTCAAATGAAATTACATGTATCCGAAACTTGGACAAAGTTGAATATACAACTCTTCAATCCGACCAAATCTTAAAATATTACGTTATAGAAATACTTTAGAATACTATTTCTGTATGCTTTCTCATATCTGTATGTTCTGCTTTCATTATACTTGTATACTTCACCGAGTAGTCTATAAAAACCAAACTTTTAAGCTATTTAATGGGCAGTACATTTGCTAGTCTCAGAAAATTAGCTTAATTTTAAAATTCACGATTAATGCATTTTAAAGATGTGTTATTTTAAACGTATAACAATAACCTGGTAGCATTTTCTTGAAAACTGAAAGCGATAAAACTTTGTTTTAGTTTTACGTAGATGCTTCAAAGGTAATAAATAACACACATTAATTTATTACTTCGAAGGTAATAAATTAATTTCAAGAAAGAATTTTCAGTCGTCAAATTACTCACACATTTCATTTACAGTCGCACAGGCATTGCATTTGCATCGAGACGTACACTGCTCGGGAAACGTTATTAAGTAAATTTTTTACACTTTGTTAAAGTTTGTTAATAAGTAGCTGATTTATAATTATTAACAAGTGACAAAATAGTAACCATGAAGTACCCAAAAAAGTTCTTCAGTGTCGAAATATTTGAAATAAAATATTTAAAACTGTCTTTATTTCAGAATTAAAAAACATAGCTCTCTAAATGGACAAATACTAAGGAATAAGTTAGTCAAATGAAGATTTTCTTATATATCTAAATGCGTTTACGTGGGTGGTACGCATAATCACTAATTCAAAACTATTTTAGAAAAATATTATATTATTAATCTAGAGTAAAATTGTCTTTACCGTAGTGCATTGGTTATTTTAGTTGGAGTGAATTCTGGAATTCTGATATTGTTACCAATTATAACCGTTTTATAATTCTTAACTGTTTATTCGTTTAAATACCAGTATAATTTTAAAAAGGCATTTTGTGTAGTCATCACTTGACAGCTTATAAAAATTGTATTATAAAAATTCCGGACGAGGCACCTGGCAAATAAATTCGATCCTAAAAATGTAACTTATGTACAAAATATTTTTAAACCATAATGTACACCCTCGAAATAGATAAGAATAAAACAATCCTTTCTTTGATCCTTACAAGGAATCTGGTTCATATTTATGCATTCAAGGAGTGGTTCCACTTTTTCCATCTATCCTACTGATCCCTTTGTCAGAGCTCAAGGGAAAGATCCCTCCATTTCTTCTTTAAAAATAGAAAAAAGACGAAAATATTGCGTAGAGATTTCGACACTGGAGAGCCTGAGTTAAATTTGACTATAGAGGTAAGTAGAGCAGTTGTAACACTTCTTTCAAGAGAGTGGTTTCCCTAAAAACATTTCGAGCTATCTAGTTTTATTTCCTATTACCTGCATAAGAAACAACTTCGTTTTATCATATTTTTTTCATGTTTTATGAGAAATATTTCTTCTTCGTTTTATCTGCATTTCTTATCAAGTTCTGAAAGAAACTAGGCGAGGAACACATGCAGAAACATTTCGCTGAGCTAGCAGTTCATGCAGATACTAAGTTGTTCTATCGTTCAAATTCATATTCAAAATCACACAGAAAAACGATGTCAGTTTTCATTTAAATCGCACTTTGGATGCTTGAAGATTATTTTTTATTATTTACTTTATTCCAGTTTAGCTTTAAGAATAAAAATGCATTTGAAAACAATAGTATACTAACACGCTATTATACACTGTTGTCTCTTATTAACTGTATATCAAATAACAGGTAAAATAGGAACTTTTTAAGTTAAAATGCATTTTAGTTTGACCGTTTTGGGTTAAATTTACTAAACAAAATAAATTATTTAACAATTAATAAATTCTTTATTTTTAAATGAGAAAAATACACGTTATTAATCTCTACATTAATCTACACGTAAAGCTACCCACAGACTGATGTAGTTGCTTCTTAATAATATTTTCATTAAACGCTAATGCCGCCACATAATTCTGTTATGCTGAATTTTTTTCATGATTTGCTTTCTCTTAATTGAATAAACTTCGTCTTAGCTCACAAACATTTGAGATTTAGCTGCTAAATTTTTAAATGACGATATTTCCTACTGCATCATTATTACTGCAGTTTGTGTTTCTATGTAACCAAACACTTCAAAATATGTAACACTGTAAGATACAACATTATAAAAATATTACATTTACGCCAGTGCAAATATACATAGAAATAAATTTTCAGTTTTACTTCAGTTCGCATGACTAAACTCTGTGGCATACTAATAGATGGATTTTTCACTCAAACATGCTAAATTAATAACCCTATCTTCTCTTTTTCTTTTGTAAGGCTAATATAACAAACTTTCATTACAATTTGCGCAGAGCTTCTAGTGTTTTTTTTTCTTTTTTCTAACCACAATAAGAGCTGCATGTAGTTTTTCACAAGGTTTTAAGCTGTATCTATTATCTTGTTAAAAAGTTTGTTTAAATGCGTAAAAAATGCCAAAAAATTAATTATTTTAAGATGGTATGAAAATTTTTATAGGTTATAATTAAAAACTGTTTTCGGAATATTTATAATAATCATTTTATATATAAAATAATTTAAAGTAAATCACGCGCAAAATGTCCGATTTCGTTTTCGATTAAGCCTAACTGAAGGTAAAACAGAAAGAAAACAAGAAGATTTAATTCAAACCGCGATGCGAAAAAATATAAAACAAATTCATCTAGCATTACGGAGCTAAGAATTTGAGTCTTTTCTTTTTAATGCTCTTGTGTTTCTTACAAAACTTGGCAATTTGACATTATGTTACGCATAGAATGGAATTATAGAAAAATACTGGCATGCCTTTTGAGAAAAGTCCGATTTGGTGCCCAAAAAAGACCTATCTTAGAAGCATTTTATAAATAAGTCTAATAAATACACATTGCATTTTGTCGACAAGGCAATAAAGCTGCCTCTTCTCTTTAATGGGCTATTATAAGTCTTGTTTTAAACCAAAGAGCAAATATTTTACAAATATTATGCATTTCTTTTTCAAAATAAAATAGTTGAAAGTTAAATGGACAATATATTACATTTCAAGCAGATATGGCTCGAATTCTTAGCTGTAATAATAATAAAATAATACTATGACTATGAAATTTTTACAACAGCACAGTGTGAATTACAGTTAGTTTTACGTAGACATGATTTATCTTATGATTTATGATTTATCTTTTTTTATTCAGATTTTGGTCACTATCAGTAGCTCTTCCTGAAGTGTGTAAATGTTTGCATTCTTACATCTAAGTAAATGTTAACTTTCTATAGCAACATAACCATTCATTTTACAGAAGTAAATGATAAACTAACATCTGTGAACGTTTCATGTATTGCTGACATAATTTGTTGACTGACCTCGTTTTTCATTGTTTTAGGTTGCATAGCTTGTGTTATTTTTACTTGGTTATAAGTCTCCAAAATATTGTCTAGTATATTTACTGAAAAATATGTCTGCGTATAAGCGGATCAGAATGATTTGAGAATCAACTGTATTCTAACTTCTAGGGAGTAGGAACTGAACACAACGTCTTTAAAGATAAAATATAACTCTGACATCTTACATCATTCGAAAAATTAAAAGCATTTCATATTGCGTGCAACATGAGTTTTAAATCTAGAGAGCATGAGTATATGTCCTCAAGTATTTAACTCAAGAACGAATTTATTAAACTCTAAATAAATAAAGTCTTGTATATAAGACGGTCTCACACATGTGAGTTTAGGGATAATAATGAAATTACTTAATATATGCCTTAATGGTTTTTAAATTTAGGCTGATGATGAGTACAAATTCCAAGAGATAGTTAAAAAGTTTAAAAAAAGCATTTTATAAGCCAATACAGTAATCTTTAGTTAGGTTTGGCCTTAAAAATATAAGAGCTAAATAAGATGTAATTTCAGTGTCCTTGTTAGTTGCATATAATACGGGGTCAATTGAGCTACTATGCTAGAAGTGGTAGATGAAACCAGTTTTGTTTACTGAAAATTAGAGCCTTTTTAAAGCTGTGTTTTCCAACCGATGAATCACGGCACACTGAAATGTTGCCAAGTCCCAGAACATAAAAGTAATCAGAAATAATATCTCTTTTCCGGACACAACAGACGATAAAATTTTCAAACAGTCAGAAATCTCACATATCATTAAAAATTTATCCAACAAGAAAGCACCAGTGCCAGATGGTATTGACAACAGAATTGTGAAAATAGTCCATCAAGCAATTTTCACTGTTTTTCTCAAATTATATAACAAATGTCCTAACTTTCATGGTTTTCAGCATGCTTTAAAGCAGGGCAAAACGTATTATTCAGGAAACATACTAAAAACCCGTCAGATTCCTCTGCAGCAGGGAAAGTCTTAGAAAGAACCTTTGCTGACAGAGTGCGTCACCACATCGAGAGAAACAATACCATCAGCAAAATCAGTACGGTTTCAGCCCCTGAAATAAATACTACCCGCAATCTCCAAACTTCAAAATATTATTTACCACAGTAAAATGTCCAACAAGCATTCAGCCATCATGTGTGTGGATTTGAAAAACGCATTCGATTAGATGTGGTGGCCAAGTATCCTAGAGCATTAAGAGATATCAAATGCCCAAAGAACATTTAGATGATAATAAAAAAACTATCTGTCAAATAGATCTAACAGTGAAACATTGCAATCCACAAGATTAATAAATGGGGAGAATATATATAGATGATTGTCTTTTCAGGCGATGTAGCCTTTGCTGTAAAAGGACATTGAAGGGACCATTCTGAAGCACAATTGTAATGATACCCTTTCAAAATTCAGGGACCTCTGCATTTAACAAAAACTAATCATCTCGGAGACAAAATCAAAAGTTATTCTAACTCCAAAACCGATTGAAACTCTGCAACGCAATCTATGCATAAAAGTCAATAATCATAAACTTAAAATAGTTATGGAAATAAAATTTTTAGACTTAATATTAGAATCGGTTCTCCTGGATAAGAAACCTTTACAATATACATAAAAAAAACTCAAGAAATATTAACAGCCCTTTCCAGAATGCAGCGATCTACCTGGAGTCTTCAATCAAAAATACAAAACATGCTTTATCTTACAGTAATTGAAAAGCCGGTGCTTTAAGGTGGAGCTATGTACTCATACTCAATGAAGGCACGTAAACGAAGAACACTGGCTTCAATCCAACGACCACTATTCCTCTAAATAGCAACGGACTTTTGTATAACACCATCTGCCGCCTTAATGTGTCTTAAAGGGGCACTCCTCTACTGTACGTGCAAGAAGGAAGAAGAAACTGACTCGCAAAACATTCTGCAATTACAAAATTGTATACAGTAATGATCAGGAAATGAATTTCCAAGAAATCCATACATGTGGCACCCAGCATCAAATTCGAATATCAGAACTGACATCAAATCAAAAATTAATGCAGAAAGCGGATACTCAATCGCCTATACAGGCGAGTCGAAATTTAACAACAAAGTCGGGAGTGTTCATATTATTCTGATTTCACAGCATGAAAAATGAAATCTGGATAGGCCATCTGCGCGAGTATAACAGCGTATTCCAATTCGAGCTGACAGCTATAAAAGAGGAATTATTTGAGCAACACATCAGAACGTTAACTTAATTACCACTTTTTCGGACGGTCAGCAGAGATACAGACAATTCCATATTACAGAAATGAAACTGAAATTGTACAAGAGGTTTATAGTTTAGCACTGAAAAAGGCCAGTGCTATAATAGTAATAAAATGGGTAAAAGCTTATGCTGATCGAGTGTGTAATGAAAAAGCAAATACTCTTGCTAAAGAAGCTGCACAGAATGAATCACTGCCTGCAGTAGAAATACCGTTCTCAAGAACACATATCAAAAGCTCCTTAAGAAAATGAACACTTGAAATCTGAAAAAAAAAAAAAAAAGAATGGTATGAAGCATATGAAGGAAAAAGAGTATATAAAATGTATATCTCATATAATTTATTGAAAGCTATTCATACCGGGACATGGCCCTTTTCCCCGCATAATAGTTTCTCCAAAATTTAAGAGAAACGGATATATTTATATGTGGAGAAAGGGGCGATCCCGAGCATTATACATTTATCTGTCAACTCACAAAATAAAACCATTGCAAAACCAGGCAGACAATTACACGAGAAGACATCAGATATATCCTGAGTGAGAAGCATTCAAGACAAAAATCACGGAAATTAGGATACAGCTCATGACGAACAACAGAAAGAAATATGATAAAAACTAACGAAATGAAATATTTATACATGCAATCCAACAGGTTTCTAGCACATGAAAGAAATGTACCTATGAACAACAAAACATAAATATACAACAAAGCATTATCAAATACCAATTGTAATTTTAAAATAAAATAATTGGAATTATATATATAAAGAAACGCATAATGCATGACGGAGACCGGCAACATGGAAAAGCCGGCCAGTAGGAATAATGTAAGAACGCTGTACACTGTCTAGCGGATTTGTAGCTGGCCTAGTTCACGAGGTGGGGCGCTGTATGCCAATGACATTCTCAGTTTTCTGTGTAATCTATCTATACGTCAATGTTATTAGCACTTCGATCAGTTAGGTATCGAATTACAAAGAGAAAAAAAGTTCCTTCAAAGCCTTGAAACCATTCCTGAACAGCAACTTTCCCATTTGTCATATTCATCCCTGAAACATGAATTGAGAAAGCGCTGTTTCAGTTTCTGAAATTAAAATAAATGTCAGCATTTGAGGAACCAATCTACTACAAGCCTTTGGCATATACAGAATTTTTATGCAGAATAGTTTTCAGGAACTCAGCACTGGGTACATTGTTCATAGCAAACTAGAAACTATCACATGTCGATTTTCCATAACACGCAAAGTTTATCCAGAAACTAATAAGATTGATTTTTCTGGGCCATGGGGTGCAGCATCAAAGTGTGACAGTTTATGAAAATGTTTTGCAAAGGTTCGATTTGGTTGTAAAGCTTTCATAGAGTATGAACTGCTTACGTGGGCAGCTGCCCGAGCGTTGCACAGTAACCAAAATGCAGAGGAGCGATATGCATTTCAAGTCTGGACTTGAAACCTCGGTGTGTGAGAAGCTTCTCTATAGAAAGGCTATGGAAGAAAGCCTATGAGAAGGATGGTTTGTTAAAAGCTCAAGTGTTTCGATGGCACAAAATGTTCAAAGAAGGAGGAAATAGTATCAAGGATGAACAACGCATGAGGTGTTTGTCAGCATCTTACTCTTAGGAAAATCTAAATAAGATGATGGTGTGGTGTATTTAATTATGGCAAAGCACATTAGGGCTATCTGCCTAAGGAGAGGGATGCCTTCGTGGAGGACTTTCTAAAGGAAACTGGCTCGTATACACGTTACACATGGGAAAAACCACGAATCTAAGTAAGATGAAAGTGTTTTTTTTTTACTTTGAGTGGTATCTGGAACTTCCAAAGCGGCTCCTCCAGTAGCAGAATGGTTAGAACCGCTGAATGCGAGTAGCTCGATTTGGGTTAAAATTGAGGCGAACGGGCTCGCTTCGTGGTTGGATTTTATGGCATTCCCTATATGCAACGAGAATGCGAGCCAGCTACTCTTGGAAAGTTCTCCTCGAAGTTAAGTAACTTAACCTAACCTTTTAGAACGCTGTGTCAAAACTCTCTGTTCAAATATCAGATGTATCGTATTTAGTTGCAAATAATAACCCGCTTGCTATATTTTTGTTCTAAAATTTGGTAGGTTCTTATAACCACCGAGCGTTTTAATAAGTAAAATTGCAGAGTGACAGGTAGGAATTTACTTATCGTATTCTATAGAATAATTAAACTTAGTAAATGCTAAATAAACCATGCAAATAATCACCGTATAAATAAACCGCATACCTGCTGCTAATTATAATAGTCACGTCTCGCTGAACTTTCAGTTTAAAACTGCTTCCACCAAACTGATCACTAGTATGCCTGATAATAAACTGGTGACAATTGTATCTCTAACTTTTCTTAACACAAATATATAAATATAAATAACACAAATATATAAATAGTAAAATATTGAATTTTAATAAGTACCTTTCCTTTCTCTTGTAATCAGTTTGAAATGAATTTTTATTAGAACCATATCCTTTTCAGGTATTCACCTACATTTTCATTTTTTCAAAATAATTCTAAAATGGAAGGAGGTTCTTATTTTAGAGTAAATACAGTAATTTGTTTCTTTTATTATTTAAAATGCAAGTGTCATTTTGCGTCACGCTCAAAATCAATATTATGCCGTAAGTAAAAAAAGTAATTCCTTACTAGGTTATTATTTATAGCCAATTAACGAAAATGTACGAATTAGAAGTATTTTAGACAGAAAGGAAGCAAAATTTATTTCCAGCCTAAGTCAATTTGTCAAAACAGAAATAGAAGAAGGCAAACTATCGATTAACTATTTAATTAACTAAAGCATAACAAGTTTTCTGATTATACTCTATTCTCTTACATTTTATTTTACATATATCAATATTTGATATTAATCCACACAACTCAGCAAGAAACTTTTTCTCAGCATTATTATCATTTTCTATACCAATCAAACCACTTGTAATGAGATTTTTATTTATCAGTTTACATTTAACAAAAACTCTTATTTTATTCCTCAAAAGGTAGCGAATTTCTTTTTTGTCAGGAATGGTGAATAAGTTATAGCGAAGCGTAATTTCCTCCTTTTATACCGGCACACTTCTGGTGCTTAGTCATCAGCTTTGTATTTCCTTCTTTCAGCCTCAATTTGGTAGCCATCTTTTCAGCAGCGTGTCTTCTCGATATTGCATCATATATATACTAATACAAGGAAGTTTTCAGGAATGCTCGTTCGAGACTGCTTCCGAGATTGCTTACATTTATTTGCAGGCCATAGAGCTATTTAATGGAGTCAGAGGACCCCAATGAGCCACGGCCGCAACCCGTATTTCAAGACTAAATGAGACAGCAATGGATGCTGACGTGCAGGGGGCTCTGCAAGCGGGAGAAATAATGCTTATGTTGCTTTTGTAACACAGGATGATTTTGTCATGCTTCGATGTGTCCTGGCAAAAAAATACTCTAATATTTTTATTTTGAGGGTAAATAAATATTTTTTTAAATATGATAAGAAACATTCTGAGCGCTTCGTTTCTTTTAAGACAGGAGTATTTACCAAAATTGTTAGAAATACTTTTAGAGGAAGTTTAGAATTTACAGACAAGTTCTTTGATTATAAAATAATTAAAATTCTGCTAATTTCTTAAAATAATTCACTAAACATTTAATTTATTAAAGTTATTACTTCTGATGCAGTATTTTATACATTATACATCAGGTGGAAATATTGTGTCACATAATGGGTAAATAATGCTCGCAAATGTTACTGTACTTCGTGATAGATTGCAGAGCACATAGGAAATGGGGCTGATTCCTCGAGATACATGAAACGAGATAAATTTAGATGATGTATCAGACAACAATGATGAAAGCATAAAAATTCGAAATACGTAGTGCAAGTAAAAAGTAGCGTTTTAGAAAATATGAATTGCTGTTATAAAAACTGAAGTGTTATTAAATTTGCTGGAGTAATCCAGAAAATGTAATCTCATGTACAAAGAATCAGAATGATAAAATTTCGTTTTTGCAATTATGGCGACTAATTTAGTTCTTGCGTTAGAAATGTTTTACAAATACAGTAAAATTACTCCCGTTCTATTAGAAAGAAAATATTCAGATACCTTGTAAGTTTTATCCTAAGTTTTTTATAGTTATTTTTAAGTTAAAGCTCCGTTCCTATTCATCCTAATTTCAGCTTACAATTTCCTACCAGAATGTGTTTTTAGAATCGCGTTTAATGCAAATGAATAGGAGTAGTATTTAAGTCTAAGTTCCAGTGACTTCGAGAGTTAAAGACTTCCGGATAGTACACTACTTATATAAATATAACCTAAGACTTCAAGAGAGAGACTAGCGCGTTTCTGACTAGCGCGCGTTTGCCTTTTGGCCGTATCTCTAAGCTGTTACTACACACGGGCTTATTACGGGCCTTTGATAGCTTTGCTAGCTAATTCGATATTTAGGGACCAACTAGTTAGATCTGTGGTAGCTTCGGCTACTTCTCTTTAGTTAAGCATTAGTTAAGTTCTTATTTCTTTCGCTTTTGAGTTTAAGCCCAAGTGGAGGATTTGCTGTATGCCCTGAGAAAGGGGACGACTGTTATTCTTTATTTTTAACGATAAGGGATAATTAACCTTTCTTAAGCTTTTCGTTTTTGTTACTGAACTTAAGTGATTATTCTTTTAGCTGTTCACTAGGTTCCTCCACACTTAAGTTGTAGACAGAAGGCAGGAGCCTCACAACATTTTCGCTGTACTTCAATGAATATGCGAGGCATATCTCTCACTTTCATCATTTATTATTTCATTTACATATGCTCCCATTGTTTTCGGAAAGGATACAAGCTCAAAAAAATACTGAATGAACTTAAAAAATATTGGTAAATAAATTTACGAACGAAAGTAAATACATCTTGCCAATTGCATCTACAAAATATTGTGAAAATATTATGAAAAATTCACAGGTGAAATGAATTCATTGATATACAGAGAGTGGAGTTCTGGGTTTTTTGTGAACTTCATATCTAAACATATCTATCGGCGGGTAACCACAGAGAACTCTTAAAGCTTTCTGTCAGCCTAACAAAGCTCATTATTGCTTCGGATTTAGTTCTTCCTTATACATAATTCATATTCCTTATACATAGCTCTATTTGGGAAGCTTCCATTAACGATATTCGCAAAGAGGTAACTATTGCCTGCACACTTTCATGATTTAAAAAACAAATTCTAATCTAACTTACGATAAAGTCTTTAGATAAGACTTTAAATAAAGTCGATAAGACTTTAGATAAAGTCGTCATACGGTATCTATCTGCATTAATGGAAGATTTTCTAAGTAAAATAGCTCCCGCTCACGTTATATGGGAATTAAACAGCGGAAACACTCACTAGAGGGTAAATTTATATAATGTACAATATTCAAGGAATTTCTGCTTCTCAAAGGCATTTAAACACTATTCAATACCTTTCAAAATTTTCCAGAATGTTGCATATTTTTCTCCAAGCTTGAAATTCAGTCATATTTTAATAATCTTCTTTTATATAAAGTTAGGACTTCGGTAATATAAAATAATTGTATAACCAGTTGCACAAACAGACATATTCTCTGTCATGAGAAATAAACTGTTTGTAAATTCTATCTATGCTATTATAGTAACAAAATTTCTTCATGGTGTTTGGAATTGATTTATGGTTGATAATGTTTGAGATCGTTTGAATCCGTACTCACGATACTTTGTATAAATAGATTTCTGCTTATCCATCTCCATTAAACAAGTGCTTTTAGTCTTGGAAAAAAAATGGAAAAATTGAGTCATGATTCTGTTCAGAGCTAAGGGATACAAAAATTTTCCATCTCCTTCCCATTGGTATTTCTGTTAACTTTGTACAGCCGTTTAAATTGCTAAAGGAATTTTAAACTTTGTGTCCGTTTGCTTTGCTATATCAGGACAGCGGTAAATTTAATGTTCCGATAATAATTTCTAATATAGTGCAGCTTTAAACTTAAATTTTGAATAAGTTAATAATTTTTGTTCTCGTTCATAATTAAAGTACTTAATATTCTAAATGGTTGCTCCAAAATAGTTTTTAAATCATCAAAAACAAATTTCTAACTTAAACAAATTTTAATTTGAGCTTTTGATATTTTCTGAAGTTTTATGAATTATATCTAGTATTTTCTTCTTTTCGAGTAATAGTATCCATAACATCAACAATATGAGAATTAAATATCTGAGTTAGATAGTTTTCTGTTCTCTCACTTCTCATACGTCGTGTATTCAGTAACCGAAAATTTGCTTTTCTCTTTTTCTTTCTTTGCCTTTTCACCATTTTCTAAACTTCATTCACAGTCATTCTCATTAAATTTGGCCGGCATTAACCAATGAAAATTAAGTATTTTTGCTGTTTATGCCGTTCTCGCGTGTTAACTCGCGTGCTAAATTAACTGCGATAATGAAAACAAAAGAAAAAAATGAATATTTTATTCCATTTTTATTCAGGTATTCCGTAGTTTGGATTTCATTATTTGAGTATTTCCTAAGGCATTGTCAGGATATGCGATATAATGCCAACAATCATTTGCTTATGATATAATCGATGGGTTACGATATCTAAATCATTTCCCGTTGTCTCATTTTGTTTAGAAGCAGGTGATGCAGTATCTTTTTAATTAGAGGGATAATAATGTCATGGGTTTGCCAAAATAGCTTTTTTTTAAACTGCTTTTGTAGTATAACATCTTTTACTACAAATTTCTACTGAAAAAAATAGTGTGAAGTCAAGTTTTGAAATTGTTGAAGTATCAAAAATTCTTGTTTTGGGGATAAAGATTTTGAGGAAAAATTACTGTAGGCGGAAAAAATATTTCCTAACTTAATGACGTTAGTTATGCCTTCCTCATTCATTAGCAGCATTTAAAAAAGTATTTTAAGCAGTTGATAACAAATAAAAATAAAATACTGAATCAGTTAACAATTACCTTTGATTGATGGACTTCTTCTCACAAAAAAAATTGAAACCTTCAGTAACTTCAGATTTTACTATTTCTGAAAGGATAATTCAGCAAAATATGCGAAAACATTGAATAAATACCTTTAAAAATAAGTTGATAATATCTGTGTGTATGTAAAAAGCATTTTAAATAGCTGAAATTTCGATGTCCCATGACATTAAGCACTAAAACTAGACTAAAATTTCATGACAAATTAATACCCGCTAAGTGCTAGTTGCAAGAAATACGGCTAAGAGTTCTGTTAAAGTAGCTGACAAGTGCAATTCATGGTTTCATAAATTTCTGCAATGACGAGATATTTTACTTTTTCTGTTCACGTTTGTTAATTTAGTGGTTTTATACTGAGTTCATGTATGATTCAAAGTACTAACGCAGTAAAATAGCCTAAACAGAGCGAAAAAAAATCTCTTACCCACCCCACCCCAGATTTAGTACTTTCTTTCTTTTCTTCTTCTTCTTTTTTTTGGGGGTGGAGGTGCTTGAGTTAGTATTAAATATTTTTGCTGAGTCATCAGTTTGTAGCCAGCCTATTACGCAGGATCTAAATCGGACAGTATTACCAGTTTTAGTGATCTTAAACTCTGGGCCCCAGGTGACCCGAGACACAGAGAATGTCCTTTTTCTAAGTGAACGTTAAGTTTACCTTTCATGCTATGGAATTTCTTGAAGATGCTTACTAGTACAAACAGCTCTTCTTTTTACATATACTTATGCATCGCTCGCGTATCACTGAATGATAATTAGAATTAAATGTATTTTTTTTTGTTCTGGTAATTTGATAGCAGTTTGAATTCAGCTGATGAGTTAATATATGTGCATATATGCAAGGAAGCTTTATTAATTCAAAGCTAAATTAATTCGAACAAAGGCTGACGGTTCGCAATTCTGAGTTAAGAAGGAATTATTTCAGGAATACTTTCGATAATTCGAAAATCCACTGTATTCATTTTCACTTCTTAAATGGAGCAATATTTACTGGTTCCTCAAACAAAGATAACGAACAGGATTTAAATGTCACTATCGTTGTTTTTCAAATTAATTATTTGCCATGTTTTTGCGAAAAATACTTTTTTTATTCCATATTTCTTCTCCTATAATTGTTGATTTAATATCAAACTTTGCAAACTGAATCGCTCCTGGAAGAAAATCTCTTGCACTGAAGCTAACTTTTTAATCTCTGAACCCCAGAAACAAATGTTTTCAAAACTGTATTTACTCCTCAGTCTGAGACCGACGACCGTCATATTAATCGTTATATAAAACTTTATTTTATCATAATCTCATATCTTTCATTTTTAATAGTTCAATTCTCTTTTTTCGCATTTCAGAGCTGTTTCACATTTGCATTAAACTTTATTCCGCATTTTTTTAATTTTCGGAGAACCTTCCGTTTAATTATATCCTCATAGTATATTCCTCGTTTCATGTAAATGATAGCTTTTTTACTGTCCTTACAGAAACTCATGTGTTAAGACTTAACCACCGAGAAACTAAAAATAACCATTGTACTAAGAAAGATCCGCGTGTGGCAAAATACTTCTTCAAATTCACTAGTGATATTTTACATTATTTTTTCTTTAGAAATGATATTAATTCTATGACGATATACTTGCACTTCAGTTTAAATACGAGCAAGTTTAAAAAATTGATTGAAAAGTGCCACGATTTGTCTAGCCAATGAAGGTTAATCTATTAAACATCCCTTACTGCGTCAGATTCATTTAATAGAGTAGGAAATCCCTTTCAAATCAGCTTGGCTGGCATTTGGGAAGATGAATGGCCTACATTTTCCGAGATTAAATACCCAGACTCTGGCAGCCGTGTGACAGATTTTGTCTAATTATGTATTGAAAACCAATGTTTTTGCGCAACTTAAAGCACGTTAATTATGCAGCGATTATAAATACAAAGAATTTCAAGCTCCCATATGAGGCTTTCGCATAAATTTCAGACTTTATTAGAATTTTAATGATCATTTTCTCACCCGAGCTTAATTTGCTTAAGAAAGTTTTGTTTACCTCTATCAAAAGCAATTTTAAATACGCTAAATTTTTGATAAGTTAATGAAACTTCAGAATTCTGTTGCGAATAAAAATATTTCTATGATAATTTTATAGTTTATAATGCCTTATTTATATGCAAAGTAAAATATTCAGTATTTTACTCTCCATCGGTTCGCCAGTGTTCAAACGGGTAAAACTACTAAGGACTGGTAGTGAGATTTACTTCTTCCAAACTGTGTGAATTTCTTTTCATAATTACCTGGCAGTTTTTAGTTGTCTTTCATCCTTGTTTTACGTTTCAAAAACTTAGTCCTGTGATTACATGTTAAATGAAATATTGTTTTTTATATGATGCATCAACATAAGCATAGTTCTTAATTTTACATGTAATAAATATAAAACGTAATGTCAGTGTGATAATAAAGAAAAAATAAATAAGTAGTTAGCTGAGATCCCCCCTTTTTTTTCGCAATATATGCTTGGATTATTATTTCCCGTAAGCATCCATAGCACTTACCACTGGAAAACACCTTTGTCACCAATACATTGAGCTATTTACTGTTTGCTGAAATTCTCTAATGCAAGAGCAAAGCGCTTTTCACTCAAATTATTTTTTGCTTTCTTGTACGAAGTAAACAGCGAAAAGTTTCGGCTATCATATTTCAAAGAAAATATCCATTTTGATCAGTATCGAATGCAATTTAACAATTTTTTTGCGTGATATCTGTACGTAAGGACAGAATAAAGGACTCTTTTTCCCAAAACGGATTGAAAATAGATTTAAAATAGATTCAGAAGAGATTTGTTTTGTGTCGTCTGTAGGTAAGTATGTATGTATGTATCTCCTATAACTCAAAAACGAGTAGCCTCAGAACGTTGAAATTTTGTAAATAGGACTGCTATAACATATAATTGTGTCACCTCTCTTTTTGGTTGCAATCTACCGCACCAAAAGTATATAAATATATATATGTACATACACTCTTTTGCAAACAAATCAAAGCACCATGATGGAAGTGATTGTTTTGATAAAATTGAATATGTGTATAGCTCATACACAGATAATAAAATGATTTAAAACTCAAGGTCATACTACATGTTCACGGCTTACAATCACCCATTGAGCGTTCAAATTAGTATTTGGTCGAACCACCCCTAGCGGCAATGCAAGGCAAGGAGTGGTAGAGATTCTTAATGTCATCTTGCGACAAATTCTGCCAGGCATTCATCAGTTGTTGCTCCAGATCTGAGATATTTTGTGGTGCCCGAATCTGGCGGCCTACCATGTCACAGACATGCTCGATTAATGAAAGGTCCGGTGACCTTGTTGTCCAAGGAAGAGTATCAACCGCACGGAGACAGTACAGATATATGCGAGCGGTATGTGTCCTGGCATTATCTTGTTGGAAAATGGCCCCAGGATGATGTGACATGAAGGGTAATGCAACCGGCGGCAGGATGGTATCATCATATCGTTGAGCTGTTAAAGATGTCCGGAGGATGAGTAAAGATGACTTGCTGTCATAAGAAATAGTGCCCCACACTATCCCACCAGGGGTTATGACTGTACACCTTTGTAAAACAATGACTGATTGGGACCGCTGGCCCCGTCCTTACCAGACACGAACACGGTGGTCATCTGCTTCAAGAGTGAAGCGGGATTCATCGCTGAACACTATACAATGCCAGTCTGATGACAACCATGATGATCGGCTGCGACACCACTCCAGACGACGCCGCCGATGTTGTGGGGGTCAAAGGCAAACGTCTTAAAGGCCTCTGTGAGCGTAACCCCGCCTCAGACAAGCGCCGTGATATGGCGGACGGTATCACGGGAGGTATAGACGTAGCTGTAGTGCGTTGAATAGTCGACAATAGAATCGTTGGGGCGATTCGAGCCTGGCGAACAGTCATCCTATCTTGCCTCGCATTAGTGATCCTTGTCCTCCCAGAGCCTTCATTTCGTCGGTAATTTTCTTGTAGCAACCATTGCTACCAATACCTTTGCACAGCAATGTCTGTACGCTGCAGATGGCGGCCTGTTGCTCGGTATGACCACCCAGCTTCATGCAACCCTACAATGCGACCACGTTCGAAGTCGTTTAGTTCTCTATGAGGTTTTCAATATCGTCGTAACGGAATCTTTAGTTGCTCCTTTATGGAATTACAATGGCAGCAACAAGAAAAGATAAATTTTCCACCTCCGTTACTGGTTTTATACTTTTCGAATTTCGCACTAGGAATGTGCGCTATGATCGCAATGCCTATTCATTTGCCTTGAAACTGATCATTTGCATATTCGATCAAGATATTTTTGCATACTAAATTTCATCAAGATCGCAAAAGTCCTTCATGGTACTTAGATTGTATTGGCAAAAAAGTGTATATATGCACTCTGTTGTTGGGCTCGGTTAGCTCAGTTTCTTTTATTCGGTGTCCGCCGATAACATCGCGGCAAAATCATCGCTGGCGAAAACGTCGCGGAGACAACAACGCAAGGCGAAAACGTCGCGGAGACAACAACGCAAGGCGAAAACGTCGTGCTACAAAACAACATGCGAGAAAACGTTGCAAAGAAAAAACATCGCCGTTCTAAAACATCGTGGTACAAAATATCGTCGTCGAAAATAAAGCGGTTCAAAAAGTTCGCAGTTTAAAAACATCGTTGTCGAAAATATCGCGGTAAAAAATAAAGTATCGGCAAATCATCGCAGGACGATGACATCGCAAACCTGCTTTTTTCAGGCTTTAATAATTTTAAATGGATATTCTCATAATGATTTGTGAGCGCGATATGGAAAGAAAGATAATTTTTACTTTCATACTTTTTATTAACTAATAAATTTTTGCTGAAAAAGTAAGAAGGAAACTTAAGAATTAACTGAAGCAGAACAAGAAATAATTTTCATTATAAGAATATTAGATTGACAAAAGTGAAGAAAATAATCTCATAATTAGCAATTTTTTATAGATAAGGTCATGCAGTTACGTAGCTTCCTTTTTCTAAACTTTTTTAGATTATACTTTTAATGAAAAATTACCAGTAAAAACTTTATAAAAAATGATTTATTAATTACCTTTGTTAGTTAACTATGTCAGTTTAAAATTCTATTAAGTGCTATAAGTTGCCTTAATTTTCTATGCTTAAATTTCCTTCTTACTTTTTCAGCAAAAATTTATTAGTTAATAAAAAATATGAAAGTAAAGATTATCCTTCTTTCCATCTTGCGCTCAGAAATCATTATGGAAATATCCATTTACAATTATTAAAGCCTGAAAAAAGCATGTCTGCGATGTTATCGTCATGCGATGATTTGTAGGTACTTTATTTTCTACCACGATACTTTCGACGACGATGTTTTTAAACTGCGAAATTTTTGAACCGCTTTATTTTGGACGACAATGTTTTGTATCACGATGTTTTAGAACTGCGATGTTTTGTATCATGACGTTTTCGTCCTGCGTTGTTTTCTCCGAGACGTTTTCGTCCGCGATGTTTTCGGCTGTAACATTTTATTCTTATACGTTGGTAAATTGTGCATTTTTTTCTTTACAAATGATTGAATTATGTTGTTTTTATGTTCCACTTAAGGTTTTTATGCCTTCTATTTTATAGCTATTGCATATAGCTTTTTTATTCTATAGTTATTGCATACAGAATTAATCTGCATGCAATAGCTATAGAATTATCAATAATTTAAAAGTTGTTCAAGTGCGCCTTAGTCTAAGTTAGCAGCCATGTTTGTTTGCATTTGAAACTTAACAGAATAGTGAATTAAGTCAGTTTCAGCACCTTCAATATCTTTTTGCCGAGTGGAACCAAAAGTAAACTTTTAGTTCTGTGCTCTGAAAAAAATCTGCCTTCTTGCCCGCTGGCCGAATAGCGTTTTTTGCGTAGAAACTCTAATTTTAGTTGTAAAACTTGTTTTAATTGTATTTGTTGTTTTATGTTTTCTATATTTTTTAAATTCAATGAAGATGTTTGGAGGATTTATGTATTTTTGTCTTGCCGCGAAGTGAGAACTGAATTAATTGAATGAGAAATACTATACCTCTAATGAAGTTCGAGGAAATAAGTTTAAATGAAATGCTACAAAACATAGGTATAATTATACGCATTTTGCCTGCATAATAGGTCGTACAAATAAGTCATGCAATATCCGCATCGGATTATTTTAATTTTATGAAAAGGGTTTATGGCGAGAACGGGCTATAGACCAGGTGCTCCCTAACCGACCACCGACAGCTCTGAAACAGTTGTTGGGTGTGTGCGGCGACGTTACGTCAGGCGCTGTTGTGAAGGATGATGAATTATTGTGAAAACCCATTGCTGACTACGAAAGGTATCAGAAAACGTGCATTTCTTGATGGGTTGTAAGCAAAAGCGTATGGCAAAGGTACTTAAAAGTATTTCCATAAGTGCCTCCATATCATGAATGCCTGCAGGGAATAATAATTCAGTGTGCGTACAAGTCTAAATAAAAAGAAATGAATAGTACCAAAATTAGTAATAAAATACATAGTAAATAAAATAAATTTAAAAATTTTTGGACATACATTCTGCTAAATTTCTGTTTGTAGATTTAACACTTTACATTATAAGGAATTATCCAAAAGTTCCAAATTTCTCTACACATACATGCCTTCTCTGGAATTCAAATCCGAGCTCAAGGAAACAGTTTCCGGATCCCATACCAACATGCCAACAGATTGTAGCTTCATAAATCATGTTATATTGCACCTATACAATGCAGTGTATTTAGAAAGCAAAGTTTAAAAGAAAAAGGAAAGAAAGAAAAATTCAGTGTATTCTATTCTTCAGAGTAGTTTTCAGTGTTAAATCTTCCATAAAATTTTAAATACTAAAATAAGAAGAAAGCGAGTTAACACTATAGATATGAATGGTGCCAAAATTTGTAATAAAAAGCATAGTAAATAATAAATTTGACTTTTAAACGTTTTCAACATCTATTCTGCTAAATTTCTACTTGTAGATTTAGCACTTCATGTTATAAGGAATTATCATATTCATCTGTACGTACTCTCGATGGGTAACTAACTCGTAGCATGTTCGTTCAGCTAGCAACTGTGAACTCGAATCCAGGTGAAGGCATAGCTTATTTCTCACGTTTGTCATTGTAAAAATTCTAAATTTCTGTACAGTGGAGCGCGTCCAATATAAAATGTGGTGGAAACTATAATTCGTTACTAACTTCATTTAGTCGACTGGGTCCCGTGCTTCTTTCCATTCAAAGAACCTCTTTTCCACTCTCCTGGGCCTTGACCGTGGTGCACAGATAATAGATGATTTTCTCTTCCAAAAGACACGCAATAATAGCTTAAGCCTAATAGCAGGCCTATTGTCCTCATGGTGATGCAGAAAATGGGAAAGAATATAAGAAGTTATCGCATTCTCTCTGTGCGTAGTTTCATAGTTTAACTGACAGCATGTCGAGCTAGAGAATAAGAGGACCGTAGTCCGGATTCGAGCGAAAACACAGTCAATTTTTTACTTTTCACATTTATCTCCAAAAAAATCCTAATGTCTCCACAACATAGTGCATGCTTCTAAGTAAATTTGCTACTGTAATGTTACAGTTGCATATCTTTTGCAATTCGAAATTAAATTCTGAAAAATAAATAATTCCTCTATATTTTCCTTGCGTTTTTCATTACAAACTGATTTTACATAACAGTACAGAAGCCACAGAGAAAAAAAAATATCTCTTTCGCTAATTAATACATTTAACACCAACTGACACTCTTTCTTAAAACTATTTTGTTTGAAAATATATACCATAATTTTTAATATATGTACTGCCGACATCCCTCCAGAACTATGTTTTCAGGAATTGGCCGAGACACAGTTCAAAGCATTGGATTCTTTCAGGACTCCATTAAAATTCAAACCACTGTTTTACCTGCTCAGATCCATGTTCTAAAAGATGACATGATTCCTCTTGATGCGTTTATCGGACTCGACGTTTTGCAGCAAACTCAATTCGCATTTGATAAAGACGGTATTCATTTCTGTAACAGTTACTTGATGAGATTTTTGTCAACATTGCTAATGTTACCGACGATCCAACTTTTCCATTTGATCTTTCCCACATCTTGAACTCTAAAATTCGTGACGAAGTCCAACATATCGTTGCTTCTTACAAACGCCATCAAATTAGAGACACTGAAATCAGGATGAAAATTTTGCTGCATGATGAAATCCCCGTAGCTCAGCGTCCCCGACGACTGCCTCTTGCTGAACAAAAAGTTGTTGAAACTCAAATTCAAGACTGGTTAAAAGATGGAATTATTAAACCCAGCTGTTCCTATTATGCTGCGCCGATTGTTTTACTTAAAAAGAAATGCGGTGACACACGAATTTGCATAGACTATTGAAAACTAAACAGGACAATGATCAAAGACAAATTTCCTTTACCGTTAATCAAAGAAGCCTTAGATAAACTTCAAAACGCTCGAGTTTTCACTTCACTCGACCTTAAAAACGGATTTTTTCATGTACCTATGGACCCAAACAGTACAAAATACCACAATTTTTTGTGCACGTCTATATTACAAGGATTTCAGAGCCTGAAAATTAGCAATAATGATTTAAAAGCCTGCTGAAATTATATTTTTACTGCATTGCAGAGGCGCAGTGGTTTACAATTAAGTCCTAATTTGTTTGGTGGGATGTATTTATTCCTCAATTACAGCAATATGTTAACGCTTGTGGTCATTAATATTGTTACAGATTTGGTATTTAAATAGTTAATGTTAGTCGAATTATGAATACAATTGTTTTATTCCCCGTGCAGTGCAGCGCCTGACGAATATTAAAAGAATGCTAAGCCGGAAAATTAAAAAGTACAAGAGCAGGTGCATTTAATATTTAATAAATAAATATCTCTTTTTAATTTCGAGAAATTGCTAGAACAATTTTGCGCATGATTTAAAAAGCTTATAAAAAGGAGGACCTCTCAGTTCAGTTAGTTAGTTGTTGTTTTAAGAGTTTGTTTAGAGAACTGCTCTTGTTGACCGTAGCGAATTCGCAGATTAGTTTTCTCTAGCTGTTTTGAATTAAGTTCTGTTTATAAGGCATTTCTCCCGCCTTCCTAGCGTGCCTTCGTGGTATAGTGGTTAGCACCTGGGCCGGTATTCCAGAGGTCCGTGGTTCGATTTCCAGTGAAGGCGTTTGCTCATTTTTTCATCTTGCCTGCTTCCAAAAATACCTAATGTATCTACATGTTGAACGTTTTAGTAGTTAAAAGATAACTACTGTGAAATATTGTAATATTGTATGAAAATCTGAGGAAATTGAAACATTTTGTTTTATTTGTTTTGATAATAATAATTTTTTTCATTTTTCATAGGACTTGTGCATTCAATTCGTAACGAACCCGTACGCACGCAACATTATATTACTGTTAAAGAATGTTAATACATTATCTGGAGGTGAAAATCTCTATAATGCAATATAATAAAGTTCAAATGTTTTTTTCTTGAATGAGACTATAGATAAATTGCTGTTGTATTTTATCTAGAGAAAATTTTGCAGAGATAATGTCAAAACTTCATTTATTGCCATCTATGCTTCTTTATCTTAAAGATTTCTGTGCGTTTATGGGTTTGCAAACAGTATTTATTTAGAAATAGGCATGATGGTCTGAGAACAACATACCTCTTGAACTTAACCAATACTCTTAATTGCATTATTTCTTTCTCCATGGGAGCAGTCGAGGGTAATAAAAATATTATCTGAGTCTTCACACCGTTTTGGTTTCTGAGTAGCTTTCTCTTATACGTGTTTTCCATTGAAACTATGATAATTTCATATAGCGAACGAACATTATAGCTTCCAATGACAGTGAAAGACTTTTGGGGCGACGGAAGTTCTTAATAATCCATTTATCTCCGGGTTATTGCTTTCCAAAGAACATCGGTTGGGATATAAATGCTTCGCAAATGGATTTGATGATAAGGTTCAGTATGCATGTTTTATATGGATTCAGGTCACTCTAAAGCTTAAGTTGCTGCAATTTTTCTTGCTCAGTTAATTCGAAAATACAGTTTGGATGAAAACTGCATTGACGTCATTTGGAATAAATACCCCTTGCTACTCCTAGTTATTGACTTAAGTAAGATAAGGGTAGATGCGAAAAATATATGTTTTGAAGACTAGGAAATTTCTGCAGCTGGGAGTTCATGCATTTGTATGTGCACAATTGGATGAAATTTATTGTTTGAAATACTTGCTGGATATGCACTAACTAAATAATTTTGTCTTGGTTAAAATGCATATTCAGAAACCATAAAGATACTCAAACAAATAGTAACCGTATATATGATTTCTTGCTTTCTCTAATTTTGCTTAACTGAATTGTCGTCTATTAGTTAAACACATTATGGGTTTGTATTTTCGAATTTAGTTTCGAGTTTTCTAATTGAAACTATAGCTCTTAATTGAAACTGAAAAGTTAAAGAAAAGACTATCTGTGTGGAATAAAATTAAAAACTATGTGTTTCAGTTGAGTAGAGAATATTCTACATCGATATCAAAAATTAACCTAAGACGTAAGGTAATTTTGCGCTGCGATCGTTTGAAGCTGGAAGAAATCTTAATAAACGATGATCAGCTGTAAAATACTGCATGGCAAAATGAAAACGTCGAGCAAGATACAAAATTTTTTTAAGAAGGAGGGCCAGAGGAGGTGAAATCAAATGTTTAGATATTGAATAAAAATTTAAGTAATTATTTTTCGGGGTTTAATTATTAGATGTAGATTTTTCTCAAATTTATACAGATAGCTAAAAAAATAGCTAGATAGAATGACAGATAAATTAAAATTATTTCCAGTGTTCACTCCATTCACTAAGTGTGACTTGTGTTAGTATGCGTAGAAACTGGTGAAGGAATTAAATGCGTTAAGCAAGGCTTTTGTGCTTAAATTAGGAAAACTGAATATGGATTTCTTGTTCTTTTCTCCTTTCTCTTCTTGTCTAGAAAATCTTAATTCTGATTCATCAAACCGACCAGATCCTTATATTTTAATCATAAGTCTAAATTATTTTTCGTAGTTCTTGAATCTGAATAAAAATAATCATTCATTTTATGCCTATCGCGAAATGCTTCACTTACTTCTTTAGCTTCTTACTGGTCTAACAATAATTGCCATTCCGCCTTATTAAATTCGGCTATGCTTCGAACAATACATGTTCATTCTCCCTCCCAGAAATTTTTCGTTATCTATTTTAAGCAAAAACGCTTCTCAACTAATCTAAATTTAACCCTTTTTTCCTCGTCATTTAGATTTTAGCTCTGCCATGGGAAAATTAACCTTCAGGTCTGTTAGTGAATATGCTATAAAAATGACATCGTTAATTACATACAGTTTGATATAAAATTTTGCGTTTATAAAATACTGAAAATATGACACCTAAATCTGCATTCTACATTATTATTATTTACCAATTATATAAATACCTTATAAAAATGTAGTAATATCTGTAATATCAAACAACTCAATATGAAAATAGAAATTTCAGGAAAAGTTACAGTTACTCAATTCGAAACTGTTATATTGTTACATATAAAAAAGTTATATATCGTGCTTTTTGCCATAAAGGTTATTAACCAATGATATGTATATCGCATTTGTCATAGCGAATAAACGCTAAAGAAACTTTGACTAATGATAAACGTACTTGAATTTGACTTGCATGCAATAGTTCAAAAGTTAAGACTATGTAAAACACATTCGGCAAAAGATTTAATCGGAGCATAGATTTACTCACCATATATTAAACTCTAAAGGTTTCCTTTCAAAACAGATCTTAGAAAGCGAAATATTATAAAACCTTCCGCCTGGAGGCATTCAAAAATACAGGAGGTATTTTTTCTGATTTTGTTATTGTATTTTATTCATATACAAATATTCCTTTCAGCAAAATCTGTATGTGGGCCTAATATATTTTAGCTGACGGTGGAAGCAAGCAAAGAGGGTCGCTTTCCTTCAGCCCTTTATCCCAAGAAAAAGATACTTTCGCAGCTGTTGTTACATCGAGAATAGGTGGGTCTCTTGAACAGAACTTTCCCATTCACTACTTAAGTGTCTTAAGTTACAGTCCCCCCCCAGAAAAAAATATTCCCTACACTTTTGCCTCTGGTAGAAAAAACTAATTTTCCCTTGTGGCAATCCTAAAGGTCTCCCAGTCGAAGCAACACAATTACGTTTTCATTTGCATTTTATAAATTCTTCACGCATTTTCCGTTTTTTATATAAGTTTTGAAAGGCTTCAGTAGCACTTAAATTTAGTCTAAATAACAAATATTTGAACAATATTCAAACACTCAAGTTATTCCAGAAAGTTGCGAGCAGTAATTTGTCTCAAGTCTCAAAGTAATGCAGAGCCGTTTAGTTTATTCTAAATGTAATATACAGCTTCACCTTTGTATGCGTTGTTTTCACTGTAACGTTTCCAATTTGAAATCTTCTTTTTAGACGTTCGCCCAGTTTTGTCCCCTACTAAGTAACGAAATAAAAATATCTCACAGAAATCCTCATATCATTCAAATTTCATTAAACCAAACTGAGAACAAACAGTATCTATAAATAGTGGCACAATCTAGATTTATTTATTTTAGCTAGGGAGAGCAAATACAAGATAGGAGAATGATTCTAGGAAAAAGATGTATAAAAAAATTTTTCCTTCCTTCAATATTACGAGTGAATTTAAGTAAGTTATAAGGTATTTTTCCCGCCTTCTTGGCGTGCCTTCGTGGTGTGGTCGTCTGCATGCTCAGCGCGCATTTGAGAGGTCCGTGGTTCGATTCCCGGCGAAGGCGTTCCTAAGCTTTCAATCTATCTTGCGTGCTTCCAAAAATACCTAATGTCTCTACAAAGTAATAAATTTTATTTTTACGAAATTGCCTTCTTCCCCTCTCTTTCTTTATGGACATTCCAATACAATTCTAAAAACGTATGCTTTTAATCAACTTCGCTTAAAAAATATGTCGAACATTCTTTTTTCAGCGTCAGATTACAGAATTCAAATAGTCTAGAAGTATACCATTTAGAAACTTATTTAGGTGGGATGGTTTAGGTATGGTAGGTTTATTATTCTCTCAGAACTGCTTTTTAATCTTGAATACTTTTTTTCCTCTTCCTTGTTGCTGTCACTTTCTAAATGGAGTAAGACTAATTTCCTTTGTTTCATCTTCTTATGCTTCATATTTGCTTTCTGATAAAATAATCTGAAGTATCTCGGCAGCATTGGGTTTTCATTAAATTAAATTTGAGTAAATATATTGATTGAGTTCAAGAATTCCACTTGCTGCAACTAAAAATGTTTAGCGTCAAATGCAATGACTCTTTCCTACTCTCTGATTCATTGACCGTGGTTAATCTCGAACTAAACATTTCTAGAGGATGGGGCATTAAAGAAACAAACATTTTATGTAAGTTACAAAACTAGCGCCAGTAGAAAAAGAACCTTAACATGCTGAAATACAGCAACCCAAGCGTATTAAAAACTGGAGTAATTTTTGTTGCGAATATAAGTATGGATTAAGTTTCGGTGGCTATTCCTTTAATTATACAGTGCTTTAACGATAACACAATTTTTAGTATTCTCTTTCATTCCTTTAAATTATGAATAACGCTACGCTTTTTATGAGTGTATCATTTTTGGTTTCTCTTTTGCGTCTTGATTTTTAGGTTAAAAAGTCAGAATCCCTTAATTTCAGACATTTCAGAGCGAGAGTAACAGAATAATTATTTAAATTATGTCAAAGCATTCGATGGTTATCTGCTTAAGAATGAAGCAAGTTTGTGAAGCAAGTTTCAAGGCAACTGGCTCGTAATAACACTACCTAACCACGAACACTTCTATGAAGCCAACCCGTTCGTCAGGATCGAAATACCAGTGCTCAGCCGGTTTACTGTTCAGCTTTGATGGTCTTGTATGTTACATGAATATTACATTACGTTTACAGAAATTAATGTGTTTTGTCGTCATTTTTTGGTATTTCATGGGTTTGGTACTTCATGTAACTCGTACAGGTCCTTGAATGCTCATTCAAAATGTTTGATCCGATTTCACGTGATCATTACTCCGTATCTATTAATTATGAGTTAATTTGCTATACATCAAATGAAAAAGAATATTTCCAAGCTTTCAGATGTACCAAAATACTTTTGGTAATACTTGAATCATACTTTCTTAGCGAAATTTTTCATGGACATCGGGTTGGTCGCAATAGACTTATTGCGACCAACCTTAATGATCCTGATTTGGTTACCTAGGTTGTCCAGTCTTATGCTACGTTTTCTTTGTGAGTCAATTAAAGATGCTGTGTTTTTCTGCTTTTTTCAATAAGTCTTCTTCTTCTTCTTGAGCTCTACAACTCGCTAAAGGCCAAGGCTGTCTCTCTAAGTTTTCTCCATCTGACCCTATCCGGCGCCACTGTTTCGGTTTATTCATATCAGTTTCGAATTCTTTTCCACATTATCCAGCCATCTAGTGGATGGTCTCTGTTTCTCCTCGCTTCCCCTCTATTTTTCAGAAGGTTATCTTTTTAGTAGGAAATGCGTCAACATATCTATAAATATGGATTAGCCATCTAGTACGAAATGCCTTTAGAATTTTGACAACATCAGGTTCATTATATTTCCTATAGATTTCTTGGTTATATAATATTCTCCAAGATTCATTTTGCCTCACCGGCCCAAATGTTTTCTTTAGAATTTTTTTTCGAATATCAGCAGTAGATCTTCCACCGTCTTGTTAAGTGTCCAACATTTGCTTCCATACAGAGCCACCGGTCTTATCAGAATCTTACATAAACTTATTTTGTTTTTATGCTAATTAATTTGGATTTAAGTTGGTTTCTACGTCCACAAAAACATATGTTTGGCCGTAGATATCCTGTTTTTAACTTCAATTGTAATGTCATTGCAGACTGAAAGTATTGTACCGCAGATATTTAAATTGTTTAAGTCCCAAAAGTATAAAAGTTGATCCTTAAAAGGGGTAGATGCATGATTTTATTTGTTACCATGATAAATGTTTTCTTATCTTCATTGATGGTTAGACCTATCTTCCCAGCTGCATATTCAAGGGAGACACGTGCCTGTACAACAACCCCTTTAGATCGTCCAGTGATATCGATGTCATCGGCTAAAGCTTAGCAGTTGAATTGTTCTTTGTAGAATAGTTCCACTTGTGCTTAGTTGGAAGTCGCATTAAAAAACAACGTTTAACAACAGACAACGTTAAACAATAGACGATAATGAGGCTCGCTGTGGTAGACCTCAATATAAGAAGGTTCTGAGAAAAAAGACAAAATTTTAATTCTGCATAACACACGCTCAAGTGTTATTCTTGAAAGACTTATCAGTTTCCTTGGAATGTTAAATTCTAGTATAGATCATTAAGTCTACGTGTGTCTAAAATTGCAACATTTCACCTGTGGATACATGTAACGGAGAATGGGCCTAAGAAAATTTGTCAAGAGCTATGTATTTTATTACGTTGGCATTGATCGTAAAATTTAAAGAAGTTACACAAGTCATCTGGGTAACTTTTTAAGGATTTTAAGTTTTACTAACGTTTGTTTTATTTTAAAACTTTACTCTCCTCTCTTATTTTCCACTTCCGGCCAGAATAAACGCGGTTAGTTTTAATTATGCAAACTGAGCTTGAAAACTGTTAAATATTAAAGACATGGATTTTAGCCAAAAGAAGGAGTTAGAGAGAGAGATTTCTCGCTGCCTTAACTCACGCACGCTTTTCAGTCAGTTGCTGTCCACCTTTAAGGCCAGAATTTAGTTCTCTTGATACTGAAGACATATTGTAGTTTTCCCGCATTCTTCTTACTCCATACGTAAAGTTCAAAAAGCCAATCTTCGCGTTACTAGTCCTTGTAAAGTATTTGAGTTTAGTTCTTACTTAATATAGTTAGTTTGTAGTTCTTAGTTTTACGTTTTAGACCATAAGTACTGGTCTTTGTATCCCGAGGTGCGGAAACAGCTCTAAACTGTGAAGAATAAAGGGTAATTAAACCCTTCCCACTTGTGTCGTATCTTCTACACTTTCACGAACATAGTTTAAAGTAAACCCCCTGTTCTTACTCAGGACTCCAGTATGTTTGCTAAAGCAATTAGAAGAAATAGTAGTCCTGATAACTCTCCTTTAATTTTATGGCTCATTTGTCCCTCTGTGTTTGCAAATTTCAGACATTGAGCCATATGCCAAAGAGTAGATCATTTCGTAATTCCTGTATTTATTGCAGATACGGGAATATTGCTGCACTTTTATCTCGAATTTTTATCTGCTACGGGTTCTGCCATGCACAGATTTCCATTTCTATGTCTAAAGTGTGATGTCCTAGTTTATGCTTAAGAAATCAGAAATATGAAAAGTTTTTGCTTTCGTAAAGAGCAATTTTTAATTGTCAAAATTTTTACTGATTAGCAAACATTCGTCAGTGCTAATAAACCTTGATTCCCAAGCCTAAACATTATGCGCTTATAAACATTATCGCATTTTCTACACAAAGTAATTTAAGAGATTGCATCTTTTATAACGCTTATCATTTTTCCGATGGTCAAACAATAACGTTTCTTTCTTATTTGCGTTTCTAACCTAAAGAATATCATGATAATGACAGTAAGAAATTTCGAATTTTACGGCTGGTAGATTTCAAATGAAATAAATTGTTTTTGAGAATTACCATCGAAACGAAAAATTCTTCTTGTTCCCAAATTACTCGAGTATCGTTCTTCAAGTATAACTTACATTTCAAAAACAAAATTCACCTTAAAAAAACTCTTACTTATAGTTGACAGGTCTGCGAAAATAGCATAGGTTTTTGAGAGTTTATTACATAAAACTTCTTGTAGAATTTCCATACGACAGTTTTAATTATCTTGAATATCCGGACCGGAAGAAAGCTGCGTCCTATCACGCAAGAAAACTTATCAAAATTCATCAGCTTTTCTGTCAAAAGACTAAATTCGAAGCTGTTATGCATGTTGGTTCAGAAAATTGTATTATGCAGGTTTAAGGTTTTATTTAAATTACGTTTCATGAAATGAAAAAAAAAACACTAAGCTACATTTTTGAATTTTTAAATATTTTTGTGTTATTCATCGTTTTTATGATCAAAAAGTATTCTTGAGTTAAGCCCTAAATTCTGTTACGAAACGTTCGTAGTTATCTCATATTTTAAGTTATTTTACTAAATAGCAAAGTGCGCCGTGAATTAAATTATGTGAAATATTTAGTAAATTAAATAATATACTGGATTAAGCCTTTTTTTATTTATACAATTTCCATATAACATCAATTAGTCGTCTTTTTCGAATTATCATTTCACAACTAAACCCGACAGAAAAATATAATACAACATAGCGAATCAAATCTATGACACAAGCATATTTCTAATATCACAACGGCATCCTTTAACATCTTAATTAATCTCCCATGTGAATATATCTTGTTGTGATTGTTGACATTGATTCAAATTTCTTAATGCGTGCGTAACTGTTAAGTATAAACCAGAATTTTAAAAATTCTATATAAATAGAGACAATTTAAAATAATTATTTGCTTTGTAACTTAATTATGTGACTAAATTAAACAGAATGTAGTTAAGAAATATAGGTCAAGAAAAGCACATCGACATCACGAAAGGACCAGTTTCCTCTCAGTTTCGAGGCGAGAAATTCGGTGTTCAAAGCACTTAAGCCGAGGAACTCCTTTATACTGTTTTATTCTTTCTTTTTTCTGTTTATTCCCTTGACTCAATCGGAGGACTGATCGGACTCCAGAAGAGGCTATCGGTCATCTATTGTCAGAGCTTCCTAAGACGAATGACTTGTCCACACGCGAGACAATTTCTGAAGTTTCGTCCTGCTCCCGCAACTCCAAAACACATAGACCATCTCCTTTAACTTTTACTTTTTTATTCACTTCAGGAATATTCGTCCTTATTCATATTGATTGTTTTTACATGGTCTTGAATTTCAAATGTTTCTTGCGTGTAATGTTTGAAAAAACGTTCTTTTTCATGCAATGAATATTTCACAGATGCATTGCACTGAATTCAAGTACTTCAGAGACATTTTCTTTTCTGCTTTTTACAGTCGCTTTTCTCTTCAAAAAATAAGGTTTTGTAATTTATTTGAAACCTGTTTTTATAATTTATGCTTTTGGATTATTAGGGTTTTTTTTTCAAATTATGTAAAATTAATACGCTGAAAATACAAATATTTAACATAAGAAAACAGTTTCTAAAGATATCCATCTCGGTATAAATGTCAAAATGCTAAGAAAGGGTGAATATTTATACTCTAACACAGTTACAAGTGCCTTATCCTGCACACAGCAACGACCGCAATAGTCTTTCTTTATATTTCTTAAATATAAGAAGACTTTTTAACTTACTCTGTCAGGTTTTAGTGTGCTATAATATTTCATGCAGCAAAGACTCTAGCTGTTTGTGCCAGAAATTCTGTTCTGCTTATAGCCCATATTTTTATTCAGTTTTTTAAATAAGAAATCTTTAATTTCTGGTATTATTCATAGCGAAACATAATCAGATGTTGCTTTAAATAAAATAGTTTAAGGGCCCATCACCTTTAAACTGTTTAACTGGAGACATCTTTAAGAAATCATTAATTGTTTATTGATCTGGTCATTTCAATTAATAAAATTTAAAATAATTTATTTTTAACATATTTAACTTTATAAAGATTCACTAAAAAAAAGGAGTTCATTTAGTTTACCAAAATATCATAGCATATTTTGGTAAATTAATGAATTCCTTTTTTAGTGCTCTTAACATGCTGCAGAAAATTTTGATGTATTAGATATCTCTACGCGCAGACAATGTTTAATTAATGTTTTGATCAATTCAGTGTGTCAAAGAAACTCTGGTTGACCGGAACGCCAAATGCTCGTCTTTTAAATAAACGTTCTTGTGTTTTGAATTCAAGCTCATGGATTTCAGTCATGGTTCTTGTATTCATCACTTGCGCGAATTACTAACAGGGGGACCTTTTTCTACGAAGAATTGGAATTAATTCATCGTTTTGGTGCCCATATCATGAAGCCTGAAGTAAAGCGCAATAAGCTTTCATTTTGAGGATAAGTGAGAATTAGTTTTTGACTATGCAGCTTGAATCGATAAGGAAAAAATATGCAATGTTTCGAAGTCGAACGACAGAAATTATAACAAAAAAAAACTGTTCTTTAAGACGGACAGTTAGGAACAGAAAGAAAATACTGATGAACTAAATTAAATGAACAATTTTTTGACAAAAATGCTAAAAATTAAATAAATTAAGCAGAGCTTTTTATTACGTAAGAATTTATTCCGAAATACTAGGTAGCGAAGAATAAGCCAAAAAATTAACGAAACAGAAATCCTAAAGTCCCAATCACATTATGTTTCGGCTACGCGGGACTTGATGTCGAAAGTGACAATTCTCAGAATCCGCACAATTCCAGGAAACCCACGTAGCTAGGTTACCATTTTCACTTACTACAAAGACTTGAACGCCAAACACTAATCGATTATCGCTCATAGTGGTATCACGAGAGGCTTCAGAAGCAGAACTTTCGTCTGATTGGTTGTCTCTACCCGGGACTGAGGTCCAGCAGAGACATTTTCGGTGAGGTTTCAAAATATCCTGCGTAGCCGCAACATTGTTTCCGTAGGTAAGCGGGACTTCGCTTTAGGCGGGGCTCTTTTTTCTAGGAATCCTCCAGTTTAATACCAGAATCTCGTTCCTCAGAAAAGTCCCGTATAGCAGGGACTGTAGCCATGTGTGATAACCTCTTAAGTTTTAGGTATTTAAAAGATTTATTAGTATTTTGGTAATTCGGAAGGTGTTTTTGATAACAGAGCTAATACTATTTCGCAATCAAAACTAGTGAATCAAAGCTAGTGACGGATCAAAACTAGTGAAATTAAGTTTCACAAGTTGTTACGGTGATGTGTGCATGTGGCTTGATTTTTGGAACTAGTTTAAAAATCCCATTCATGGAAACGAAAGTTAATCTGACGTTGAAAAATCTTTATACCTAAGACGATTGTTAGGGTAAATTTCTCTGAATGCAGTTAAAGGAAATTGCATTTTTAATAATCATCATGAGAGCATTTGCTTCAAAAAAATTTCCAAACAGAAAGTTCACCGAATGAAATTATTAATGAAAATGAGAATGACAGTAAATCCCAAATAACAGTTTTGTCAGTATCATATTGCAAACACGAAAAAGACTCAAATTCAGTTTTATTACAAAAAATGCCCAGTGAGAATTATAACACATTGCAAATTGAAAGTATTAGGCTATTATTTGATAATGCTTAAATGCATTCCTTGATAGTGAGATCATTAGCGAATAAGTTAAAACTTGCTATGATAAAGAACTTAATTGTCTATAGCTGGAAATCGCCATCCAGAGGCAAAACTATTAAGGGTTACAGCAATTCAGTTTCAAAAGTGTAATGACCTTAAGAAGTTAATAGAACTTAAACTAAAGTGGTAGTCACAGATAAAATTACAAATGCATATATTTGCGCCCCGAACAGATCATTACAGGAAATATTAAAATGCCATTACCAATCATCAGAACTCCTTTGCTGACAGATCAAAATTACTTCAGTTCGGATAGACGCTTCAAACTTACGGGAAATGAATTCGGGTGGTTGCGAAAAGATAAACAAGACTTTAACCATTGCTTCGGTGCCTACAGCCTTCTAACACGGCTACGAAAACAAGAGAGTTATAATAATTGTACTCATTGACAAATAAATAAAGAGTTAAAAAGGTTTGGACAAATTGATAGCTTGGGTGTTGAATCTCAGTTTGGACATAATTCATTGGATGACTCTGATATCATGAAACAATCTGAAGCAGAAATAGAATTTAGAGATAAATGATATCAGGTTAGATATCAAGTTAGATTAAACAGAACCCACAATTCGATTATGATTTTAATGCTGCAAAACAAAAATTACTCAGTTTAAAAAAAAAACTTAAGATTAACTTACCTCTTTATGAAGAGTCTAAAAGGGTTATAAATGAATAGTTAGGTGAAGGTAGTATAGAGGAAATAAATCCTGAAACAGAATTATTTCAAAATAGAACATTTAATATGCCCCCATCATCCTGTGAACAGAAAGACAGTGAAACTACAGAATCAAGACTAGTTAACTATGCTTCGGTCAAAGAGCTAAACAGCACGACTAAACAGTGCAGTCCCTTTAAAAGAATGATAATCTTTTAAAAGGACTAAATTTATATCCAAACATTTTGAAACTACATCTAAATTTTAGAAAAAATAAAATTTTCTTCGTGGCTGACATAGAAAAGGCTTTCTTTACATGACAATATTGAATTTAGCTTTTTAACATCTAAATCAAGAGTTACACAAGTGGAGAAGTTAATTTTGTCACTGTTAGAAATGACATCATTACTGACTGGTGTAAGAATACTCAATGCCATAGAACCCACACCATTTTTCATACTAGGGCGATATTTTCTCGTGGACCAGTTCCACAATAGCGTTCTGCTATATCCCTGGAAATGCCAAATAGGGTAAACCTTTCCTTGCGAATAAAATTAATGAAATTCGAGAAATATCCGATCCAGCGAACTGGAGACATTGCAGCAGTCGAGATGATCCAGAAGACATAACATCATGAAGGCGTAAAGAAGCAGATTTGATAAGCAACGAAAAATGGTTTAGAAGGCAAAACTAGTTACAACAGCCTGAATGAAACTGGTCTCACGGTAAATTTGATCCTTTGGCTATGAAGTAAAGATGATTAAAGTTTATAGCATCAGTGAATGTGACGTTTGACGAAAATAAGAAATAGGTAAATTACTTGAAAGTTTTGAGTATTCATAGTTCAACTAAAAAAGTGTACAGAATGACAGCCTATATTAGGGGATTCATATATAATGCGAAAAGCAAAAACAAGGAAGGCAGAATTCAATCTTATTTAGGTATAAGTGAAATTTCCGATGCAGAAATCTATTGGATTAAGAAAATGCAGAAAGAAAATTGTCCGGAAGAATTATCAAATTTGAAAGTAGGTTAATACATTCCCAAAGAATCAAAAATTCGAGATTTAATCCCAGCTTTAGATGAGAAAAGAATTATTATGTTGCGGGAGATTACAAAACTTAAAGAGGAAGTTTTATGAAAAGCATCAAATTCAATCCAATGCCTTCAAAGCACAGATGCTATGATTAGGTATACCATGGAGAAATTTCTGATACGCTAGTCAAGTTTTGAGAAGCATTTTGGGTTATAAGGAAGACAATACATACAGTCTGTTCTAAAAGGAGGCATAACGTTATAATACTCGTGCAGGAATACAGTTTACAGCTCCATTGTCAACTTATAGAACTGAAGAACCTTCCCCCCTTTTGCAATAAAAGGGACAGACTTTCCTTGTTCACTCTTTCAGAAAACAGTGACTATAAATTTAACATGCTTTTATTTATCTGTACTGTTACGCGAGAATCCAACTAGAATTAGTTTAAAAAATGACAAGAAAAAATTCATATTCACTTTCAGGAGATTTGTATGTAGAAGGGGTTCTTGTTTTATCATCTGCAAGGATTATGCTAAAACATTCAAATGAGCTGCAAATGGAGACAGATAAATCATCCAGACATAAAGTAATATTTTTCATTCCACCAAATCAAACGGAAATAGATGGTTGGATCAGTAAAAACAAGTTAGAGAAAAGCAGCTGGAAGATCTACATCAATTTGAAAGAATTAGAAACAGTTGTAATCGAAATTGAAGGAGTCTTAAATTCGAGATCTTAACGTATATCTATTTAAAATCATAATAACCGTTTCTCTTAACACCTTCGCAATTTTTACTTGCAGAAGAATTTTGAGTTTATCTTATGTAAAACGGAACAATTCAGTCTATTCAACTAAGGATGTTTCGAAACACTTTTATTACAGAGAAAACTTATTTAATTTGTTCTGGAAAAGATGGCAGAGTGAATACCTTATGAACCTACAATCAGCACTCACAGTGCAGTACTCGAAAGAAGTTAAAAAATTCAAACGTAATGACCTGGTGTTCATAAACGATGAACATTTTCCACAAAACATTTAGAAAATGGCATCACAGAAGCTTTCTCAGATTCTGAAGGACAGGTAAGAGCTCATAGTATTAAAACTAAAGATTAGATAATTCGAAGACCAGTTCAGCTCATATACCGATTTGAAATACGAGACTAAAGTGCTTTATGATTAACTTTGAAAAGTCTATATACAGATTTTATCTTATTTTATTTTTATTATTATTATCATTAATTTATTTGTGAATTTGTTATTGAACGTTTGAATAATATAATTTAGTATGACACGCAATTGTAATGTAGAACTTATTGGCTTATAATAGTATTATTATGCGTAATTTAATTCAAAACATTTAACAAAGATTTAGATATTCGTTAGATTAGCCCTTAAAATTTATCATATTTATGTAATAATTAGAGCTTTATTCATTTGTTATTAATATGTAGGAGAATCTGAGTTACTATGAATCCTAATTCATCCCAGGTGGGAATGCGTAGAGAATTTTAATATATAGATGACACTCTGCATAGACTCTGCATAGACACTGTTTAATTGCATAGATACTGTTTAATTAATGTTTTGATCAGTTCAATGTGTGGAAGGAATTCTGGCCTGTAATAACAGGAACGCAAAATGCTCGTCTTTTTAAATGTTTTTATTGTGTTTTGAATTCAAACTTTGTAGAGACATTAGGTTATTTCGAAGCAGGAGACGAAAAATGAGCAATGCCTTCTCCGCAACTCAAACCTCGGATCGCTCGAATACGCGCCGAATGTGCTGACCATTACACCACGAAGGCATGCTGAGAATGCTCTAATACCTTCATAAAATGCAATCATGGCTCATTAATTCATCACTTGCTCTGGTTACTAATGTATGAGAACTCATTTCTGCGTAGAATTTGAAATAATTCATCGCATGCTTAATATAGGAATCCGATTAATTATCTCTAAAATGCTAATATTTGAAAGCCGATGGGTGAGCTATAGTCTTTACTTCTGATTTCTTTTATGTATTCGATCTCAGGACGAAATACCAGTGTTCCATGGTTTACGAAATACCAGTGTTGGTTAATTCTATGCCCGTTGCTCTAAGAAAGTAAAATTAGATGAAATAATTTTTATCTCTCTATTACGTGGGCAGATTTCTTGAGTAAAATATTAAATTAATCGTGTAGCTTTGTAAAAATTGATTAACTATTCTTTTCTTTGAAGAAGGTATTAAGCGGACTTTAAAAGCAACTTTTAATTAACAGTGTATCACCGCAATATTAATATTTCTCTTAGATGCCTCTTTGTCTGCGGCTTCTTATCACTAACCTTTGTCACTTATTCGGACAAGCAATTTATAGCTGGATGATGATTAGGACTACATCCAAGATCAGAACAATGCCGCTATGTTACGTGCCTCAATATAATTTGTGTCAAAAAAAGGAGAAAGAAAAGGGAAAGTAATGTATAAATTGTATCCTAGAGGGTTGTAACAGTTCTAGGAAAAATATCCTATTAAATATTCAGTATTTTAGATCAGTGTTTCTGGGCACCTCCAAACTTCTCTTTTCTTGTCTTCTGCTTCAAATAACCTAATGACTCTACAGACTCTTTAAAACGGTCCTGAGTACAGTACATTCTTGTTCAGTACGATCCGTTTGTTCCATCCTAATTTGCCTTAAACACTTGTCCAACCTTCTATGACTACCAGACGAAGTATTGCCTTGTCTCTGCCTTTCAGTACGAAACCCCTAGATAAATACAACAATATAAAGCAATTCATGAATTTATTTGAACTTCTACTTGAAGATACAGAACTAAAACAACTGAAAAAATTAATTTCCGCTACTTGAAACTTAACAGACAAAATGTTTATTAATGAAAATACAAACTTAAAGCCTAACAAGCTGCCTGTGTATACTACTAGTAACTTAATTTTCAATCACAGAAAAACTCAGCAATTAATGCAAATAGTGTTAAAGAAATACGAAGGGCTGTCGGCACGATGGACTGAGGTTTTCAGTCTTCTCTAAATTTTCATGTCCGTATTTCGATAGAATAATCTAACCAATAACGTGCAAGTAAAATTTTAATATAAAATATAACGTGTTAGTTAAAATGAATCTTAAAACTGAAGACCGATTGCACGTATCTTAGAGTACAATCTTTTGTGGAATTTGTTTCTTCTACAGAGCATCACTTATGTTCCAAGTATCATTTCCACCGCTCTCTCCAACTTGAAAGCCTTCAAAAAGTGTAGACCCATGCAACTTTTAAACCTGATCTTTTGAACAGATCACGATGTTTAGAGGTTTATATATACACATAGAACTGATATCGCATTCTTTGCGGGAGTATGTGTTACGCCGCATATGATTCTGATGTGAGTTATTCATGTGCATTTCTTATTCCGCATAAATTTTAATGAAGATCTAATGAATTTTGTATTTTGAATAAATTTAAATTATGATGCAATATATTTCTTTTTTTCGAATACATTCTAGTGATGGCGTATGTACCAGACTATGCATAAAATAATATCCATTGCATTAAAGATTTTCCAAGGTTAATTTCGAGCTTAACCTCTCTCGTTCTTCGAAAAGACGTCTTGGCAAATGGACAAATGAGATTTTTATTTTACGATCTGCATAACAGCAAGCAATTCATTACTGTATTTTTAAAATGATAACAAAATATTTCAGTGTTTCATCGCACCATGTTAAACTTCCTTTACTAAAGTTTGGAGAATACTGTAGGAAGTGTCTCCCAGAATGACAAGGTATTGAATTGTGCAGTCACACCACATCATAGCTGCAAACATTGTAAAATATTCTTTCTTTTGAAATTTAAGTACTGTTACCAAAAGTCTTACGGAACAAACCTTTCTTCTCCCTTGTCTAGAAATAAGAGATATATTTCTCTAACAGTAAGTCTGTTATTAGACCATAATCTGTTAAGAGATGTATTGTAACGTATTTGTGGTCTCAGACTCAAACTGCATGCATAACCTAAAAACAACGGACGGGCTTCATTTTTTTTTACTTATCAAAACATATCATAAATAACGGTAATAATATCATAATGAAAAATCAGATATATATAAGTTTGGTACCTGCAAGACATTTTTATTGTGTGTATTTTTATTCCAAAGTGTAAAACTTTGGAATTCAAGTATATCGACAGCTAAATATTAAATTCTTAGACTTACATTTCCTTCAAATAATTCTAACATGTTTAACTAATCATTAAATAATTTACTTTAATTTAAACTAAAAATAAACAAATTAGGGAAACTTTTTAGGTTTTCAAAGAAACAACCTAAGCTCTTTCTCTTATTTATTAAACATTTCGTCAAATTTTGATGAATAAGTAAAAATACATATGTTTGTAAGTAAAAAATGATCGACTTCTTTATTTCTTACTATAGCTTAACACTTGACGCTGTTTTAAATTTTGCTACCTTTGATAGAAATTATCGGAAATCATTTTCATCACGGACAATTTTTAACTTCGAAGAAAAAGACGTTAACATAGAAATGTATTTCCAAACAAAAGGATTATTCCTAGTGCAAAAATTCGTAAATGAGTTTATTTAATTTTTGACAAAGCCAATAAAGTTAATTAAATCTATATTTTCAGATCTCCTAATAAGTTTTATATCACACTGTAAATTAATGACTACATTTATAGATTTTCTGGATCTTCATTCATGTTGGTTTTTAATGGAATTGAAAAATGTAAGCTCGAGTTTCAAAAAACTAAAATCTCGACATACTTGCAACAAATATATAATTGAAATGTTTGCGTGGCCCGCATAAAATTGCTTCTGGGGCCACATGCGACCCGCTTCTTCCCTGTTTGATACTGCTGACGTCAAGCACGGGAATTCAGGAAGGATTTGCTTTGTATCTAAATTACTTCAAGGGATTTAACTAGCCCTGCAGTGGATTTCCTCAAATCCCCCTTTAGGCTACGGCTTTCCGAAACAGCAGATAGTATCATAAGCTAATCTCAAAAATCTACTAAAACTACCCTCTAATTTCTCGTATGCTTCTCTATGTTGCCATCAACTAGAAAAAGAGAGACAGGACTGAAACAATTAGTGTAAATCTTCGCATACCTAATAGGCCGTGATGAACAAACCTTTTCTTTGACAAGGAGAAATTAAATCCAAACTGGCCACTTGTGCCAGCTTCACAAAGTGGCCTATTATTTTATGCATCAGAATTTTATGGCAGATATTTTTATATTTGACAAAAGGTAATTTCAGAAATTTTCATCCATTGATCAACGAATTAAAATTATTACGGCGCAAAATAAATATTGAAATATTTATTTTGGGTCGTAATAATTTTTATTATACAAATGCAATGACTTGTGATTATCCTGACATGTTCAATAATTAAGATTTTATCAATTTCTTAAGTTTATGTGAGTAGTTAGTGTCATCAAACGGGGATCCATCGTTAAGTTAATCCATATCACTTGTAAACAGTAATATTACTTAATTTATGGCTTTAAATTAAATCGCTTTCTCTCTTCTTCCCCTTTCAAAATCTCACAGTTTTTCTTTTCCCGGTTCTCAGCAAAGTGCAATTACTTTAAGTTTTGAGCAAAACAATTTGTCGAATATACCAATATATTACAACCTTTTCGTTTTACATAGGTATAAAACAGGACAAAAGTATATATTTAATGCAAACGAAAGTATACATTGAGCCTTTTCTTGAATAGAAACAACAGAACTAAACTCAAGCTTGATAGCATCTCATGGCCATTATCGATTTCACATGGGACGAATAAAGTAAAAGACTGAATTCAATAAGAAATGAAGTTCTTGGAATTTCATTATCATTTTTCGTATATTTTTCGTATTACTCTGTCCATGGAAAATTAGAGTATTTTTTAAATTTACCTAAAAAGCGTTTTTAATTTTTTGTAAATTTATTGTTTTATTTCCTCCCAAACAAGCAATCAAGAGAGAACTTTAAACGCTTTGAACTCCTCCAGTATGACATAGTACCCCATCTGAACATCGCTGTTTTAAAGTAGATAAAGATATACTACAATTCAATGCGTTCTTTTCAAAAATGCTCAATTTTAATATCTTGCTGGACAAAAATAAATGAATTATGAGTTATTACTCATAATTATTTACATGAGTTATAACGATTATGAATAGTTACTCACTCTGTTTATTTCAAAATTTCGTATACTTCTGTGTGTTATTCTCTTGTGATGCGGAGAGTTTCTATACGATAATTTCTCTACTTTCAAACTACCAGTAACCTAGGTGGTGTTATTGAGAAGTGGCAATGCAAATCCTGGATGTGTGGAACTTAAATTGTGCAGACTCTGTCTTTCATAAACGTCTTCGAAGAAAAAGGTCCAACAGGAAAATATCGAGTGGCCTGAGGCGAGAAACTTCACTTGCTTTGGATTCGTTTTATCTTGCGTCACCCGATTAAGTGATCGTTTCCACTATGTACATTTACCAGAAAATGCCGTCTTTGGTAGTCATTCTACTTTAAATTCTGGTCTAAACTATCACTGAATGAAACAATCGATTACTAATTGTCAAACTAAGGAACCGCATGCACTTTTCCTTGAGGCCAGTTAAATATATATTCCACAAGATTGACGCCGTGCGCTTGCTTAGTTCTTATGCTGTGAAGCCTTTAAAATAACAGACAATGTGTCAGTATTTAGAGTGCTTGAAAAACAATAGTAATCCTGACTAAACGATTTGTTGGATTACTTAAATAGAACTCTTTCAAGCGAAATATATATATATATATATTTCTTAAATATACATATATATACACTGAATAAAATCTTCAGGGAATAAAATAAATAAATGCATGCTTTCTTATGGCGTATTCCTAAAATTACTCCAAATAAAGGCAATAAAATACCGTTTCGTTATTTTTCATAAGAATTTCCTTCATTAATTAACGAATTTACTAAAATCAATTTGGAAAAGTCTTTTACAAAAACTTTTTTTTTCTTTTTTTTTTTTTTTTTTTTTTTTTGTAAAGGTACTGAAACATCTGAGTTAATCTTCATTTATGAACGTGAAGAGACATTAGGTATTTTTAAGAAGCAGGAGTCATGAAAAATGAGCAAACGCCTTCGCCGAGAATCGAACCAAGGACATCTAAAATACGCACCCAGCGTGCAGACCACTACACCACGAAGGCACGCCAAGAAGGTAGGAAAAATACCCTTATATACTCCCCTTTTAAAGGGCGACTGGGGTTTCTAGGGAACCCAATCGCCAAGTACTGGGTGTGGAGAGTCATCATCCACAACCCTATTAGTTCGGGCGCCACTGTAGAGACATTAGGATTTTTCGGAAACAAAGAGATTGAAAAATTAACAACGCTTTCGCCGGGAATCGAACCGCGGACCCCTGGAATACGCGCCCAGTGTGCAGATCATCACACCACGAAGGCATGCCAAGAAGGCGGGAGAAATACCTTATAAACGTTCGCACGGAAAAAGCTTTATGTATAATGAGCACACTGAAGACGTAATTTCAGAAGCCGTTGAAAGCTTAAAATGATCTAGAATTTGTGAAATAAATATATCATATAAAAATAATTTTCACTTTAAAATATTAAGTACTCTTTTACTCTACGCATTTTTACCTAATCTCATTATTTGATATATCATTGCTGAAGTAATTAAGATTTATTAAGATTTAGCTTTCTAAAGCAAAATGATTTCCTTCGCTACAAAAATTAAATACTGCATTGAAAAGAATTCAAAATCCATTTACAGCTGTCTTTCAACTTCATATTCTCATTTTCGAAACCTGGCTCTCATTTTTCTGAAAAATGCAATTTTTACCCTGCTAATACTTATTTTTTAGGAAAACGAAACAGCTCGCATCATGTTCTGATAAGCTGCTTGTGATGTTGTTGCTATAGCAACGCTCATTTCCTAAACTCTGTGTCTTGTGGTCCGGAAGGGATATCCAGCCGATCAAGGACTTTTCCCAAAATTGATGTCGCAAAAAAATCTACGAAACTCTGCATTAGTCCATCGTTTCTATTACTTATGTTATTTTTATGGTCTGTAGCCTTTCTAGTCATTTCTTTCGAGTACATAAGCTTATTGGAAGAGAAACGCATTATTTATTTATGACAACCCGTCGGTTCACTCTCACAGAATGTAGATTTACTTCCGTTATTCTTCATCTCTTACTTTGAGGCATAAAATTTCCTTCCGTTTGCTTCAGAACATAAATTCATCATTAACAAACAAAATTTAACTCCATGTTTTCCGAAACTAAGTTCTCCGTTTAACTTTTTTTTTTTTTTTTTTTTTTGTGCTTAGGTACATAAAAGTATTATTTTGGCTGTATCTCCGATTACAACAGCTTTTAGTAATTGATTTTCTGCCACGATCTGATGCAATAAAACATTTCTGTTTTCATTTCGTACGGTATTTGATTGATTAATGAATCGTAATACTTTCCTTCCAGTCTTGTGCTTTTACCCACTTTATGATTTTGTACAGCAATTCATTTTTTTAGGTATAAAACAACTTTAAACAAACTGATGCCAATGCAAATTGTGAAATTTTAGTTGAATAATTCAGAACTAAATCCTGTTGAAGATACGATTTTTTTATAAGCTAAGTAAAACACATCATTCTAAAGCTGGAGTGTTAATTGTCTTAGTAGGAATTCAATAATTCCCGGCCAATACTAACTAAAGCCACCAATTCTGCTTAAATTAATTTCCTGTTCTTCTTCACTTAATTCAAACTGGATAAGAAAAATTTTAAAGTAATTCATAACCATTTGTAATTGTTATTGTTTACCTACTCAATAATACATATTCGTTTTTTAAATCAGATTAATTGCAACTCATGACATGCAATACCATGATTCAGAAAAATAATGACATTTATCTGAGAACTTAAATAAATTTCTATTACTTAAAACATTTTTTAAAAAACCACTATTGTAAGAATAGGTTTAATTACAAACTTCTTCTTATTTTTGTCAGAATTATTTTTCTAAGCGTTTCTTAAGTAATTCTAAACTTCAATTTTCTGATTATGATTAAAGAGTTGCTTAATTTTAAATTATTGCATTTTCATAGTTTAAAAAAAATTATTTGAGGCAACGAAACTTGTAGAAATCCATGAAAGACCATTTCACCGTGGTTCAAATAAGCATTTTTAATTTGTAAATTAAACATTCAAAAAAACAGAGACGAACGTTAATTTAATTTTAGCTTTTCTTCGTAAAAGAAACATTTTTTATCTTAGAATGTCTGATTATATAGTAAATTTTGAGAAACTAAAAAAATCTATTGCTTTTATAATGATGAAAATTAGAACAGTATGGGAGCAAGCACTAAAGTATTCCTTTCTGTGCATATGAACTTGGTGTAAATAAAATCTTTTTGAATATATAAATAAATCATAAAGGTAACGGCGAATGTTTATTGTGCTTTTCAGTTTATATTAAAGCTTAAGAATATTAAAAACATGGGTAACATAAAAGTATCATATCGTACTTCTAAAGATTTTGCGCTTCTTACAGCTAAAACATGAATCATTCTCCCATATAATTAAAACATATATTCAATGGAAACAAGTTGACATACATTAATGAAAATCTTATTGACAAAAGAAATGTAAGAATTTTTATCCCATCCTTCAAATAAACACGTGGGTTGCTTAATCATGAATATACTTACAACGTACTTATAATAGCTTTGTTATCAGCAGAAAAATAATAGGAATAAAAACATTGATAAATAACGTAAGTGGTTATGTATGGAAAAATCTAAAATTTTTCTGTTTTCTATTCCTTAATAATAATGATGTAAGACGGCTTCAGATTGCTATTTCTCCTACAGATTTTATAATTATTTGAATGTTTTCTGTTATCTGCTTCCCAGTACTGCAGATTTTAATTTAGCATAATAAAAATAAGGATGTTCTGTACGGAACCTTTTCAATTGAGGAAATTTTTCATTTTGAATTTAATTGATCTACTTAAAAATGAAATGAGATTCAGATTTTGATTTTAATCATATGCTAGTAATAAAACTTAACGCTTAACCATACAGACCCACACATGCATAGAATTGGCATAAGCTCTATGTACACATATGTAAAAAGACTATATAATTTAATATTAATAATGCAAATAAAAATAAATTAATATCATTCGCCTAAATTTTAACGAAACAGATAACAATTAAAGAAATAAAATAATAGTGTATATAGTTTCTTCTGTGATTTAGTTAATTCCACCTCAGACTTAAATTTAATGAAATCAAAACTTCCTACATTGTAGTTAATTAACTAGACAATATCTAGATTTTGAGGATATGCGATATTTTTACTAAATAATAAATACATAAACAAAATAACAATGGGAGCTTAAGATAAAGTGTAAATAAATGCTTGAATAAAACAAAGCTTAGCTGGAGGGGGGAGGTAGTAGTAAATATGTTAAAAATTTTATTAAAATCTGTCAGATATCAGTAGAAATTTATTCAGCGCCTCCCTGCTTGAAGGTTGTTTATATACATACATTTAACGATCAATTATAATTATCGTCTCGCGATAGAAACTTCCATCGATTGTTAAAACTTGTGTGCCTGCTTTCAGTCGAAATCAGCTTTATGCTCATCAAGCATAGAATAAATTTTTGTTTACTTCTTCTATGTTGCAGGTACGTAATCGGAAAAAAAAAAAAAAAAAAAAAAAACTCAGGAGTGTTTTTAGTGTTTACAACTCTTTGGCCCACTTAAATTGTAAATAAGTTAGTCTGCTAATTTTGCTTCTATAACTGCGTTTAACTATCTTTAATACGTTGTAATATCCGTATAATATGTATAACATAGTATAATGTACTTATATCCATCTGCAAGCACAGACGATGTAAGCAGACGCTTAGGATACTGATTTCCGAAGAGCGCCAGCTAAGCTGTTTTTCACGAGTAACAACTAAATAAAGGTATATTTCGCTTTGAATTATTATTAATACGAATAGTTGAGGTAGAGCGACATCGGTACTGACTGCCGAGGGCACCGAAAATAATAAAGTGGGTCTGCTTATATCCATTTTCTAAATTCACTTATAGTTAACTTTTTACCTGCTGAGCTTCTTTTGAGAATAGGCGGCTATAAACTCTAAATGTTTTTATAATTTGTTACTTAACTCTTTCTTGGTGTTGTGCTATCAAAAGTTTATCCTTGATCTTTAGACAACTTCGTGATACGCTATCGCTTTCAAATTTCGTATACGCACTTGATGACATTATCATGAGAAAGCGATTATTTCAAAATGAGATTTAGATTTTTTACAATTTTTAATGTTAAAACGATTTTTAGCACGTATCTTCGTTTGACGATTAAACTAAATATCTCAGAAATTTACTAATTTCGCTATCCAACTGAGCGGAAAAAGGAAATCTCTTAAATGAAATTTTGAATAATTTCAAATTTTGGGCAAATTTCCCCAAAATCGCTAATTTTCTCCAACAACTTGACGTCCATGGTTTTGAAAATTGAACATCTAAAAATGTATTGGTTGCAAAGTGTTGAAATTATCCCACATTACAAAATAAACTCTTAACGTGTTTTAAAACAGAAATGAATAAATAATAATTAAGTGGTTTTGTACACTTTTTAAAAAAAAATATCATACGATATAAAACAGAAGGGGAAGCAATTTCCCCTTCGTTTCTTCAATTTCAAGGTTATTATGTCATTACGTCACTTAAATTTTCTTGCCTCTATACATATTTCTCTCAAACTGATTTTAGTTATTAATGCAGTTTGCCCCAAACCTGCCATCTTTGCAAATGCTCCGAACAGTTATAGTTAAGCTCTTTGGTAGCAGGCATAAAGCGAGAGCATCTTACATTCGAATCTTAAAATATCAGCTACCGTAACTGCAGGTTGACCTGTAAAATGTCAATAGAAATACTAGTTTAATCATGAACATCTCAGAAAGTTAATAAATATTTTTTTTTCTGTTGAGAGTTCTTAATATTTGAAATTCGCTGGCATTGCTGCAAAGGATTTAAGTCTACTACAGAAGTGTTCTGTCATTTTTATTAAATGCTATATCTTCTCCTTTTTTTAATAGATAAATTTTGCGTTTATGATTCATTTAATCTTTAACTGTTTAACCAACAAGGTTTAAGAACAGGATAACTTTTTAACAATAGGACTGGTTAGCGCTTTGTAGTGAAATCTACCACGTCATTTTAATTTTTTTCTTATTTCTTAAGTTTATATGCATTTTTCTTTCTCAAGTTTATGCATATTTTTCTTTTTCGTTCGATTTAAAAATGTATTGTCTCAATTTTGTTGTGCTACGCAGTACTTTATACTTTTATGGGACTTTAAAATTCTAGCATCCAAAAATATATCTTCATAAAGATTTGAAATTTTCAAAGATTATGAAAAAAACTTTTCACTCTCTTTTAAAATAAGTGATAAAAAATATTAGTTGGATTACTTTCTAGAATGTTTTAAAGACTAGACACGTTTTTGTAAGCTTTTGTTTAACTCGTTTATGGTGCTTGTTTCTATGGTTAAAATTTTGCTATTCATTTTACCTTATATGATGTCGAGCTCTAATGTCAAGCAAACACTCATTGTGACTGACAATATAATATAGTGCAGCGATTCTTTCGATTTAGTTTTCTTAACATTTAATTACGAATTAATTTTTCGCATATATCCTCGTTTGATAAACAAACTAAAACTCTCAGAATTTTACTGTGAGCATTATCGTATAGGGCGGAAAAAAAATTAAACAAAATCTTTTAAGTTAAATTTATAAAACATTTTAACGTGATATCTTATTTTTTGGCTAAATCGCTCTATTTTTTCCGAGCATTTGATGTTACAGAATTTTTTGAATAAAAGAATGATTGTACACTGTTGAAAAATAATTTTTCAGATGAATAATTTGATTGATAAGGTGTCACTGAGACTAAGAAAGTGAAAATAAAAATGCATAACTAAATAGAAGTCTTTATAAAATAAGCTTTTATTTAAAACTCATAAAATTATTAATGAACTAAATTGAAAAAAATTATTATTTTAGTTTGATAGGAACATGATATTAAGTAATTCTATTTACAAAACGTATCTACAGTTTTATATCACGAATAATAAAAGCTTGGACGCCTAAATAACGAAATCTAATAATCGAATTGCGTTGTCAAATGTATAATCCATTATCTTTATAAATTTATCAAGGCCACCCCATACTTTTATTTTTCGAGAAATGAAATTGTAGATGAATTTGGTAAACTAATTACTTAACCTTTGGTTTCCGTTTAACTAAATGGTCAATTATTTTTCTCTTTTCAGTTCAGTAGATCTCAAACGCTTTTTACCTCAAATGCACCCATTCACCACTGCTAGACGATCATCCTGCCCCTCCTTTCAAAACCCGGAAAAGTAAATGTACATTTATTTAAATTTAGAGTACATTTTAATGCCTTTTATAAACTAAACAAGAAACATTATAGAAATTGCTGATAAATACCAAACTTGAATAATAGTAGTTTTTATATTCATGAACTAAAACTAAATACTTAGCAGGTAAATAAAAGACTGATCGCATTCCCCTCTGAATATATGGAATTTCCCGCCTAGTTGAGAATCCTTGTTTTAGTTCATTTATGATTTTACGAGCTTTAAATAAACGCTTATTTTATAAACTTTTCTTAAATTTTCACTAGCCACTATTTTTAACGGTAATCTAAGATGCATGCATTGCTTTGGAATTCCAGCTTGTTATCTCTTTACGAATACAATAAATTACCAGTGTTCAGAGATTTTGAATACTTTCAGATACTTTGGTGTTACATGAAATAAAAAAAACATTAAGTAGATTTATAATCTTAATTTTTTCTTGAGAATATATTTTGATCCGTTTAATATATTTTGATCCGTTAATTGCTTCCTCAAACTAAAAATACTTCATATATGTTTTTGAAAACATTATCTAATTTCTAAAATATTTGTATAATATACTTATAATTTTTAAATTCAATAAAGATCCTTGCTTATACTTGCGGATTTTTTAAAATTTTCATATGCAAATCAAAAAGTCAATATAATTGCAAAAATGTATTTTTCCTGCAATAGAATCTACAGGGAATTTTTAAGTACTCTTAAAGCTAGAAAATCTTTCATATTTATGGTGTAATGCAAAAAACCAATTTTAATGTGTGTTCCTTACGTAAGCCTCGTTCCACTGCACCTATGATATTACAACAGCAAGAAATATTAAGTTTGTAATTGGAAATTTATATCGAAAAATACTCTCTAACCACAATGAAACTAAATCAGGAACACTTCAACAATTAATTTATCTCCGCCTCAATCCCATGTTAGAAAAATTTCATTTTATATTGCAATGATATCTCATAAACGTGACCTGAAATGTTTTAACTCCTTGTCAAGACCTCGGAGACATAACACTGTATTGTTAGCAGCCGACTTATCCCATAAGCTGCAGCGTCAGCAAAAGAGGGGAAAAGAAAAACACCGCCCATGCTCAGTTCATTACCCTTTCTTTCTAATAGCAGAGGAATCTTGTTTCGAGAGGCCATTCTGCACTCCAAATCCATAATATATTAAATTAAAAAGCTTCACTTTCCTCGTGAAAAGATGCATCCACCGTGCCAACTCTCGTTAAATTTCGCTCCTTTTTTATTCCCATGCTTTTCCAAAGTTAGATTATATTCTTCCTTCGCGCTACAAACCTACGGCATTACTACTTTTAGTTTAAGGATATTCTTATCCTGCAGACAAAAGTTAAAAAGCTGTTAGTACTAAATTAAACCAAGCGCACCGTAAGTTACAATGAAATACTTTAGATGCACTTCTAGTTTTACGTTCATTCATGTTTAAAAAAAGCGACTGTTTTGATGCCCTCTTTTTCAGTTTTCCCTTAATTGATAAACTTACTCAAAGAAATTAAGATGATAGTCTCGCATGGTCTCAAAATGGATACCAACGAAATATTTCTATTTGTTAATCCTAACTGAAATTTAAATAGCAGAAATATTTATTTTATTTTTAAATTAAATAAAGCGTCTAACTTTAACCCTTTCTACACATATTAAGATTCTCAGAAAAAGTGATTTAATTTTTGCGATGTAATAAGCTTACTCAAACTATGACCATATTAAAAGTTTGCATGCTTTCGAATGCAATTTTTAGTGCGTATATATATAGAGAGAGAGAGAGAGAGAAAGGGTAAGTAATTTAAAAACAGTTCCACAAAACCCAAAAGAAGTGAAATTCAATACCAGTAGATTCAAAACTCTGTTAATATTTCAAAGGGGAGGGGTTTCAATTAAGTCTGATGTACCACCTCCTGATAACGTTATATCAGATTTGATTGCATTCCTCTGCTTATGCATTTATTTTTTGTGGTTTTCTATTTTTAATTATTTTTAATATTTCACATTTTTTAGTTCTTCTGACTTTTGGTTACTTTTACATATTTATAGGGTATTTTGAAATTTGTTGGTATTAAATATCACTTCTTTTTGGGTCTTCGATTAATTTCTTAATTTTTGTCTATACTGATTAATTTTCAGCAGCATATTAAGCGGGAAAAAACTGGGAATAATTTTGTTTTTAAATAAAAATTTGTAAATGTCTCTCTCTCTCTCTCTATATATATATATATATATATATATAATGTTTTCAGTTATTCCAACACATCGTGAGTGAATGGTGAGGCTATTCCATTTCACGTTTTGGCAGATGGTTGACGAAGCTATGATGATTGCACCCCGGAGAAAAATGACGTCTCAGGACTTTTCACTTTTAACAGCATATATTTATTTTATTTTAGAGCAGATGATTTTTTTCCAGATGAAGTTACTCAAATAACTTATTCAGTAATTGAATTATTAGATACGACTGACTTTAATACGTTATAACGTTCTAACAAAGAAAAAGGAGCATAGCGGAGACGTTAGCACAACGAAGGCGAGAAGGCATCTGTGTAGGAGAACTTATGACGCAGCATTTATATGAAAGGTTATGTAACAGAGTAGCTTCTAGAAAAATGTAGAAAAAATCTCCTGGATTTATTTCTAACGCGCTTCTAAATTCAACAGTGGGTCAAGGACTGTGTGTGATCGTCTTATGCTTTTGCTTCTTTTCCGGCGATGCTTAAGTGTTTTACCTCTCCTCCAAAGTTATGCGTTTTATCAAGTGCTTCTAAAGTGATTGATTTTAGTGTTCAAATTGATGTGTATGCGAACTTTTAAATTCAAGATTTTGTGATTGGAATGCTAACACGCTCAAAAACGGCAAAAATGTCAACTGATAAGCCAGAATCCGTAGCTATTGTGGATACAGTGAAATTTCAGTTCCCTATTTTTGACGGCACAAGTACAAATTTTCCAATAGACAAATATCTTCTATTGTTTGAAGAGAAATGTGTCGCAAAGAACATTCCAGAAAAGGAAAAGAAATTTGTTTTCTCAGAGTGTATTAGAAGAGAGGCTTTAGCCCTCTATTTACGTGATTGTTTAGATAAAGACTAAAACAACATAAAGGATATTTTCGAGACATACTTCACAACATCGGAATCTGTTACTTTTAGTGATTTTGTGTCTTTAAAATACGAGAAATTTAATAATATTGATGTTTATTTTCGAAATAAGTTGAAATTAGGAGCCAGCTTGAAACTAATAGATTCCACAATGGTGGAAGCACTTACGGAAGGACTTCCTGAGTCTCAAAAAATGCTGTTAACAGTGCAAAAAAATAGACACACCGAAAGACTGGATTACTCTTGCTAGGAAACTGTTTCCAGTTCATATGCCGTTGGATGGTCTAGGAAATAGAAATTACCAATTTGTTTCTCCAAGGCAAACTGTTCCGAGGTGCTATTATCCCAGACCAGTGCAAGCCACTCCTTATCAAAGTTTTCGTAGTGTGAGACCTTTTAATTATCAACAAGTGCAATACCGACCTCTACAGTATGCGTATCGGCCAATTCGATATCCACAATTACCTGCTATTAATTATAACACGGTTCCTAAAAAAGAAGTTAAAAAATGATATTACTTTAAAGTGAATGTCCAAATTGGACAGGAAAAAATTCCCAGTATTATTGATACGGGATCGCAAATTAACGTTTTACCGTTAAAAACTTTTAACAAAATTGGTGATAAATTTAGAGAAATTTCAGTGAAATCCCACGATAAAATATTTTCAATATCTAGTCAAGTTCGTATTGAGAAAATAATCAAAGTAAAGTGTAAATTAGGTAAAATAGAAAAACTTATGACGCAGCATTTATATGAGGAGGTTATGTAATAGGCGTGAATGTTCTAGAAGGTACTGGTCCAGGGAAAGATCCTGAATAGCAGAAAATTAATTAAAGGTTGCTGGTTCGCAAAGAGCAAAGCCATCGTATTTTTTTTATATTTTATATATATATATATATATATATATGAAGTCAAAAATGCTGCTAAGCGGCTATATTTCTTTAAATATAATGATCGTAGGCTTGGATTTCCAACAGGGAAAGCTTTTAAAAATAAGGCAAGACATCTTAATGAAAATAATTCCATCCTTATGAATGGAAAGGCTCTGTAAAAAAATAAAACTTTTTTTGTTGTTCTCATAAAGTAAACATATTTGAGAAGATAATGCCTTTACCACTTTCTCAACTACTTTTTATATGTGCCTCAGTAGATTTGATTATTTCGAATTTTCACAAAGTCCATTGATTTAGAAAGAGAAGATAACGAATAACTTTCGATGTGAATTAATTTTGCAAAACCACACGTAGTATTACTGCAGAAGGAAAAGGACTCTTCTTGGCCTAAATGCGTAAGAATAGAATCACTTCATTTTATAATTTATGTTTTTTAAATCTTAAGATTACAACAGATGTTAGGTTAGCTGATTTATTGCTTTAAAGCAGTGGAGGACAATATGTATCTACTTGGCATGGAAACAAGCAACAGTGCGCTTGAGCGTAATACGTATTTTAACTCTTTGATCTGCAAATTTGATGATATCTCGATTCTGTCATTCTGAAGTAACTTTTGACCAATAAAAATGTGCATAATGTTTTATTAAATTCCCTTGCATCTTTTATTAAATTTACCATTTGCTTTACGAACATTTATTAAAACTAAATTATTGCTCCATAAATGTAAGAAATGTGGGATAACTGGAAAGCACAGGTTTCCTCGGTGCAAAAGAAGAGTATCTTGATTAAAATTAAGTGAGTTTGCAAAGCCTTTTTGTTTGGCTCAAAACGAATCCCTTTTTAAATACTTTTTCTAAGCTTATCTGACTCTTAATAACTATATTACTCATCTAAATTGCGTAGTATATATATTGATGTTGTCACTTATACATTAACAAGTTGAATAAAAAATCTGAAAGTAGTGATATACAGGCTTGTTTTTCATGTTTCGCACCTATTGTAGGCATTAACAGGTGTACATCAACTACTCATTTAATTTACGGGTATAGATACATTTATTAAAAAAAATCTGAATTATATCGAAATATTATATAAACGAGCCGCAAAAAAAAATATTGCTGAGCAAATCAGCAAAAAACAAATGGTTGAGAGAGAGGGGAAAAGAACTCCATAAGATGAAAGACGGATTTATGATTAGTCAGGTTGTTTAGATAATAGAAGGATCTCCTAAAGCATTTGACAAAATTGTTTTTAAATTTAAGCTAAAACTCCTCATTGGATAGAGGACTGATTGTTGGCATTGTGCCAATATTTAAACTTGTGCATCACTAGCATAATACTGTATGTGTATGATAATCATTATTTCAGGAATCAGGCAGTTCGGGAAGCTTAATTATAAACATGTTGTAGAGACATTAGGTATTTTTTGAAAGCAGGAGATGTGAAAAATGAGCAATGCCCTCGCCGGGACTCGAACCACAGACCTCCCGAATACGCGCCGAGCGTGCTGACCACTACACCACGAAAGCATGCTAAGAAGGCGGGAAAAATACCTTATAATGTATATATTTTTAAGACAGGAAGAGAAAGTACAAATTAAAAGGAACACATTCTTTAGGAACTATTACATTTTTTACATATACCCAATAGAAACACCGATAATGAATCTTGGAAAACATCCTCAAGCATTATTAAAAGTTACTACTTCATGAATATTCAAAAGAAGCATCCAGCCGTCCTTAAAGCGATCTCTGTACATTGTTGCGGCTTATCTCACTTGTCTGACCTAATCAGAACAAGTCCATGAATTTTATCGTGGCAAGCAGCAGAAGACTGAGACTGTGGTTGGAATGGACCTTCAGCACCACATAGTGACAGTACGACTTTGTGCTGCTCCGTCCCAATTTTTAGGAAAAATCTCCGGACAACGGATCCAAAAGTGTCCCACCCCTCTTCACTTACTACCAAACTACTCGAGAGGACTTTTGACTGCCTGTGTATTTTAAGCGACCCAATGCTGCACAGACACTTTACATTTATGAACATCATTTGCATTTTTGGACAAATATGATCTGTAATCAAAAAAACTGAGACTGTGCTTTATGTATTACAAATTTGATTAAAAGTTAAAATTTAATTCACAACGTAAAATTCAAAATGACAGATGCAAGCATCAAGCACTTACCAGTGTTATTTACTTCTTTCCTTTACGCTGCAACTCTTTTTTTATAATTTAACATAACGCATAGGCAAACAATTATTTCGGATTTGCACTCCAAACATCTTCATGGACCTAATTTCCTGATTTCGAAAATATAAAATGAAAATTATAAATATAAATTATTACAGTTTTTTCATTTGTGGATGAAATGTTTATTTTTTTAGACAATAGAAGAACACCTAGCATAAAAAGTTCTAGCTGAGTAAAAAAACTGTCAAGTGCTGAAAACATTTTCATTGAAGCTGCTTGAAAACATCTTGAGCGTTTCGAAAACTGTAGTGAATAATTGTATTTCTTTTTTATAATACTCTCTTCAAAAATCAGTAAATAGTAGCATTTTTTTTCGCGCTTCATGTAACATTATAAACGAAGAATAAATAACACTACTATCAGTGATAAGTGCTCCGATAACTGCCTAAAAGTCTAAACTGTAAAATATGTCGGAACTACGATATGACTACATAAAGAGAAAAAAACTAAGAAAAGAAGCTTTACCTGAAACGGCATAATTTAACAGTCGAATTTTCTTCTCTTTAAATTACGTAGTTCTAAATTCACAGATCATTTAAACTCTGGGGGAGACTAAAAGTATATCAGAACTTCTGAGTATTGTTCACTTCTTTAAAGAAATACTTGAATGTGATGCAACTTGATTTCTTTTTTCTCACTTTCTCCCGCTGCTTATAATTAGCAAAAACTGCAGTATCTCAAATACGTTTCCGTTCATTTGCTTCCAAAGAAAGGACTTTCAATACTTAATATTAAACTGGCATAAACTCACTCTTAGAAGGAAAAGAAAGCAAAAATGAATAAGATAGATAAAATCTCACTAAAATGGAAAAAGAATGCTTTTTTCTAATCTATCCGATTCTTATTAATGAAAAATGAAAGATAACACTAGTGTCAGTTTCCATTAAAATTGCATCATCAAATAAACTTTTTATTTCACTGGAAAATTTATTATTTTAAGCTGTTATGTTGCGGTTTCAAGAAAGAGCTCAGTGAGCTGTTAAATATTCAGATTCCATGTCTTGAGTTATAAACATACAGCATTATGTTTAGATTACATTGCCTTCGTCCGTATTTGTTCAAAAACTTGAGCTAAATATCTTCAGCGATATCAGATAACAAAATAATGAATCAAAAGAATCTAAACTTTCACGCAGCAAAGGATTTCAAGGAATTTTTTTCTTCTGTGTGACATTTTAATTAAAGATTATGAAAGCCATTGTTTAATGAGAATCCGACAAGCATACACTATTATGTATTAAAATAAATACTAACATAAACTACGGTAAATACTATTAACGAATTACTATCAAAACACAATTTTTGTAGCGGGAGAGGGGATTCTTTCCAGCTAGAAATCAAAACAGGCAAAAAGGAAACTGTGTCTTAGCATCCATTTGCATTAGAAAATAGCACCAGTTAATATTTCAAACTTCAAAATTCTCATGAAATGAAAACTAAAATGTTAAAAATTACAGTTTCTGTATCATCGATTAACTGTGATCATATGAACACTTTTAAGAGCTCATGAATGTGAAGAAAATGTATCAGAAAACATGTCAAAATTCAAAAGCATAGTTTCAATATAGAATAGAAAAACAGATTTCCAAATAAAAAATTTCGTATTTATAAGGAGCTTTCTTTTATTTTTAACTGCTTCAGAAAGTAGTAAAAATCTAATTCGGTATTTTTTTTAATTTACTATCATTGTCATAGATCTATTTTTATTAAAACATTAATTTGTGAATTACAATGGGGTTCAGTAAAAAAAACATTATATTTCTTGTGCTTAAATGCGCAATCTAAAATCGATGCACTTAACCCTAATTGGCTTTATAGAGTTCTTCTTTAAAGTGCATCGATGGTTGTTTCCTGAACAAACAAGAAACTACAAGAGCCAAAAGATGACTTAATTCGAAACAGCAGTTGTAGTATTTTGTTTTCATTTCAAACTTCCACTGAAGAAAATAGCATTTGCACAAGCTGCAACTTTCGGAAACTGCATAGTTTGAGAATCGTAATTTACGGTTGTATGGATCTGGAGCAACAAAGTGAAAGCAACCGCTCAAGACATTAAAGAAATGGGAAAATCATTCAGCCAGCGCTTTACGATAAGCCACACGCTGGGATTGAAATCCTTTTCAATTAGGCAAAAGAAGTTCCGAGTCAGAGCATTGCTTAATGACATGTGAACAACTTTTACTAAAAGGATTGTATGTATGCACGTACACACGTGCATGTATGCATGCACGATTGTTTTCGTTTTAAATCTTGCATCTGGATCTAATACAGTTATTTTTACGATGATTGTCCTTTTCTCTCTTAAGCTAAGCCCATGTCATAATTTTTTTTTTAAATGTGGGTGCATTATCGCAGTAATCCTATATTTATCTCGTGTAAATAAAGTTACATTCATCTGAGTGCAATGTTTGTTGTTTGCTTTCTTTCATATGTCTAAATGCCTAAAACTGATCTTTAACGAAAAATTTTTCTTTCTGTTAGCCAGATTACAAACAGTATGTTACTATACCATTAAAACTATGAAGAGATATGGTCAATATAGCGAATAAATTTAAGTGGTACATAGATTCCAAAAGGAACTCAAGATATGAACCATTTCCTTGCATGTAAATTGTCATGTTTGGTTGGCAAGTGCTTAAGATGGTTTTGAGAGTTGCATTTTATATATTATTTGAAGTCGTGTAATAGAAAATGTTGCAATTTAATAAGCCTTTTCAAGAAAGCAACTACCAAACGGTGTATTTTACGACAGAGTGGCTTGAACTAAAATCATTGTTGTAGTTTAAATCAGCGGTTGTCAACCTTTAGAACTTCACGGACCACTATATATATAATTTTATATTTAGCGGACCACTAATATGAATTTTTTAAAAAAAGGTAAATACATTTATACAATAATAATCAGCAAACTACACATATTTCGTTCACATTCAAAAATTACATAAAAAGTACAAAAATCTTACCTTCTTGTACAGAAAGCTTCACATTTCCATATCACTGAAAAGGAACTTCACGAAAAGCAAGAACAAATAGGCAAAAGCAAAGCAACATCAATAAAATGATAGTGTTTTGCAGCCAGTTTTCAATTATTGTAAACATAATAAGCATCGATTACTCAGGAATGGCGCTTTCGATCAACAGTTAGGCGAAAGAAAAACGGAAACTTCCAGTGATGCAGTTATAAACAAGAATGCAGATGATTCTCATAAAAATCCATCAACTTGCCTATTGACACGGAGAAAAACTGTGTTATTAACTACTACAATAGCATATGTTTTTAGAGAATTCCAATTCGTGCAAAATTGATAACAGCAGCATATCCATGGATGGCAACTCTCACTTTGAAATGTCGCCAGGTACACTTGCAAAAGTAGCTAAAAAGTCGTTATATTCAGAAGGAATTTCGCTAAAAGTAGTAGCTAAAATTTAAAAAAAAGAAGAGTACAATCCATATTCCATAATAGTTTTTGTTACTCGTCATTTTTTAAACTGACTTCTCATAAAAATAGTTATCACGGATCAGTGGTCCGTGGACCACCGGCTGGCGATCGCTGATTTAAATAGTACTTATTACTATTTGATACGAGTTGCAGCTACATTTGATGGTTTTGCTGCAAAAGGCCATCATGAGAATACTTAAGCTGTTCTAATTTTTATTTTGAGCGATGTATGCATATTTACTATGTTATAAAGCTAATTAATGATGTTTACTAAATTGCTCAGTAACTTAAATTTTCTTGAGTATATTGCTCATATCTCTAATAGACAGCTAAATCACGAAAATTTCAAAGTAAACAGGTACTCATTTATGCGGATATGTTTTATTAATAGCTCATTTCTTATATCATGTAAAGTTGCGCGCCTCCAACCTGCACGCAACAAAGTGGTGACTGCTGAAACTGGAAATTAGATAGAGTCTTGAGAAGGGTTTAAGTCCCTTTTTATTCAACTTTAGAAATTACAAATGCGTGCTCTTGACGCTCCCAAACTACGCCGACCCGGCGGTAAAATAAAGATAAGAAACTAAAAAGAGATACTAACAAGTAACTAACTACGAGGCTCTCTCAAACGTAACTAACCTCACCGCGTTCTAAAGTACCGCTGATAATTCAGCAAACTCTGAAGATTACGTTGAAAGATTAACAATTTGCCTCGGCAAGCACACAGGCCGAAACGCGTGGTTCTTCAATTTCTGACTAACTACCTCCGCGCTCGTGAAGTAAGAAAAGCACACCTTCGAAGTCTTTTCCTTTCTATTTAGGCCCACCAGCGGCCGAGCGGTAAAATCGCTGAACACTGGTAGTTCGGTCCGAGGTTCGAATCCCGCGAACGGGCTGGCTGCATGGGCGTTTTCGTGGTTTTCCCTATGTGTAACGTGTTTACGAGCCAGTTTCCCTTAGAAAGTCCTCCACGAAGGCATCCCTCCTCTTAGGCAGATAGCCCTCGAGGCTTTGCCATAATCACACACACACACACACCTTTCTATTTAACTCAGAATACTTCCGCTGATAATTTGAATCCTTGCGCGTTCTACTAAAATTTACATACTCTGGCATTGGCAGTTCCAGGGGAAAGTAAGGCTTGATAGGAAAGATAGTTTAAACTTAAAATAAATGTTAGTTAAAATAAATATAAACCTTACAATCATATTAAATATTAAAGGCAAAATGTTTTAAAAGACAATATTTATGTACGGCAAACGATTCGTATAATCTCTGAAAATAAAAGAAAAATTTGGAAGTAATTTGCATAAAAAAATTCGATATTTTTCAGAAATGGAGTAAACTTAAATCCGCAGTTCCTTCACAAAATTTCTTCGTGGTGTTTCCTAATTCTATTTATATAATGTTAACTTTTGACTTGATTATGAAGATAAATAAATCTTCTTTATTTATTTTTCTACTCAGATTAAATTATAATATTACATTGCGCAAATCATGCTGTGCATAGCTACGTAAAGCATTGTCGTATATAAAGAAGTTTGGACTAAATTTCATTAGAATGTTGTCCTTCCTGTTAACTTATACTGAGCTTCCAAACTGAAGCATAATGCAAAGGTATTTGATCTATGAAAATATCGTTAAATATTAAATATTTTTTTAATTTTTCGTTTGATTTCCAAAGTAATATTTTTTAATACTGCCTCTCTTAATGGAGAAAGAAATTGTTTTGAATAAGGCAAACACTCACGTTTTGGCATTTGTAAAAATTACAAAATCTAACTCTTGTACGTTTTTTCAGTCATATCATTATAATAAGCAAAAACGTTCTATTCATTCTAAAAAAGGCATCCCTCCCCTTAGGCAGATAGCCCTCGAGGCTTTGCCATAATTACACAAACAAACAAACAAACAAACTATTCATTCTAAAAGATGAAAAAAAATTATTTACCGTACGACAAAAAAGCAACCGCGATATTTAATTTTAAACTTTGAGAAGAGGTTTTCTAAAAATTCAGGATTTGTACACAAGTTGAAACAATTAATTAAATTTGTAGTCCAAGGGTCTCCCTTCCCTCTTTCCGTATCAACAAACCACTCGGAAGGACATTCGGCTCGTCAAGTATTTTAAATGTCCCCATGTCGCAAAGAAGCTACACCCTTACAAACATCCAAGACTTCTCCTGCATTCTATATTGAGCTCAACAGTGCAACAGCTACCAACTGACGGTAACCACTACATCAATCAAGACTGTGAGATGCATTATAATTTACATTAACTAGTTGCATTATAAATTTCACCAATCAGAGGTATTATTGATATGACTTAGCGACCCTCTCTAACTTCGCAAACAATTTTATTGAAAGCCTGAAACTATATTTAAAAACTCGAGTTTATGAGTGACGCATTAATGATTTATTCTATTACATAGGGTGTGAGAAGAATTTTTTGTTAACTAGAATTATGGTGGATATATTTATAAACAATTATCATTTAAATATAAATCAGATGAATACAACATAACAGTATACAGTTTCGAATACAGAATAAGGTAGGGGTTAATAAAAACTACTAAAAAGAAATGGAAGGAATAAAAAGGCTAAATATCCTAAGATGCGGAATAGATTTTTTTTAAAGATAGATTAAACGTAGTAGATATTTTTAACAATTATGGTAATGCTGCTAAAATATAATTATGGTATAATTGCATGTGTAATAAATTAAATACATTTGAAATTGGAACCAATTACATCAATAATTGGGAAAAAATCCTTAAATTACTAAAAATTGCATTTATTTCTTTTAAATCATTCAATTTCTAAAGTTTGTATAAATGATACAATCTTGGAAACAACAGGTGAAACCGCGCGAAAAATATAAGCATATATCGCGCAGGCCCGTGTTGCCAAATTGCGTGACACTAGGTAAAGTTGTTAAAATGGTAGATAAAATTTTTCCAAGTGTTTAATATTTAGGAAAAGTGAGACTTCGTAATTTTTTATTGCTTTTTAATTTAAAAAATTCAAAGCATGAGTATTTGCATCACTTAAAACCCTTTTGTAACTCGAAACGTATGTCTGTAACCAACATCTGCGAAAGTAAAGGCTGCGTTAGGACTTTTATGGACACAGAGTACATTTATATATATATATAAATAGATAAATAGATATCAGAAGTTAAGAATTGCTATTTGAAAGTTTCTTTAAAAAAGTTTTAAGTCTCTTGATAACATTAGTATGATCATTTCAAGCATTATTACATTGTAGTATGAAAGTTAATTTCATTTATTTTTAACTTCAGCTCATACTAGGTTTTCATTTAATATTTATTTTGTGCTCAAAATTTCACAATGTCTGAAAGATGGAAATAGTATTTGGTAGTATCAATCAAGTATCCAATTAATAATGATAAATGATATTTTGTAGCAACCATATTCTTGTTGAGCATTCAAGCTAGTAGGGGGGGGGAGATAGAGAAGGCAAACGCAAAATCGTACAGTTCGTAATTTTTCAAGAGTTTCATTCATTGGGATATATTCTGCTTTAACGGAGGAATGGAAAATTTGGGTATTTCTTCCTAATAAAAAGTTGTGTAGCTGGCAAACATCTCTTCTGAAATACATATACTGCCTCCCAACCTTTATCTCCTTTCCTTTTCTCTGTCTGTCGCTTTCTCTTCGGGAAGTGCAAATGTGCATACAATTATACTGTAAGGTATTTTCTCCCACTTTACTGCGTGCCATTAGGGTGTAATTAGAAAGCACATTCGGCTAGCAAGCGGAAGCTTTGCAGTTTGAATCCTGGAGAAGACATAACTCATTTGTGATATTTTTGAGAAATGCCTAATGTTACCTACAGTGGCGCCCGAACTAAAATGTGATCATTAATAATTTGTTACCACCAGGATTTGGTGACTGGGTCCCTGCCTCCCCACTTGCCCTTTAAGTGAAGACTATAATGTATTTTCTCCCTCCTTAGCACATGCCTTGTATTGTAATTAGAAGCACATGCGGCGACAGTCGGGAGGACCGGAGTTCGAATCTCGAAGACAGCATTGCAAATTTTTTCCGTTTACTGAAATTGAAAAATTCTGAAAGACATCTACAAATGACGCCTGAACAAAATGTGATGGACGATGATTCGTCAACATCAGGACTTAGCTACTGGGTCACTTCCTCTTAAGTCGTTTTTTATGTGAGAAAGTAATGTGAGGTACTTTTTCCCTCTTAAGCGCGTGTCTGGTAATGTAATTAGAAAGTACATCCGGCTAGCAAGCGGAAGGTCAGGGGTTCAAACACCGGCGAGAGTGTAGTTCATGTTTCTTGCTACTGCAAACCTAATGGCTCTACAGTATTGCACTTAAGCACATAAATTTTTCCTGAAAATACTTTTTGTGAGCACCACTTAAGGATCTTCTGATTTACTTTGTAACACAATGTTCATATAATAAATTAAGCTTCGCAGTTTACGAAATTTCCCTTTTTATTTATTATATTCGCAACTTAATTCAACTCATTTTTGTTTTACTATTTCTAATTATTAATGAGGACGATTTCATCATATGAAACGACTGATAGGGTTTTCTTTTCATTTAAATATCTCTTATAAGGTATTTTCTTCCTCCTTCGTGGTGTAACGGTAGCACACTCGGCGCGTATTCAAGATGCCCAGGTTGGAGTTCCGGTGAGGTCATTGCACATTTTTCACTTCTCCTCTTCAAAAAAAAAAAAAAAAAAACTAATGACTCTACACGATCTTTGCTCAGCAATTTAAATACCACATTTCATATTAAGTATTCCTCTTGCATCAAAATTATCCTCTTCCCAATGATATAAATTCACATTTAAAATTTGTATCAACTGGTTAAAAAAAAGACCGATTGTCACATCGGGAAAATTCGTCTTAATTCGGTTATTTGTGTTTTGAATTATCTTCTGAAAGAATTAGCCTTCAAAAATTATTCTAACTTGTATATGCTATTCATTCGCAAAATTTGCTTTAAGACATATTTTAAATTCAATTGTTTCTCTTCCCACTGTTTCGGTTTATGACGTATTTTATTCATTATGGAATTCATATAGATATAGGTTTATTTCATTCGTTATGAAAACAAAATCATTTTCTTTCTTGCACCACTTCTATTTATTGTAGCTATTAAAACCTGACAGTTAATTTTACAGTTTATTAAATTATTAAAAATAAAGCATACTATAATAACTGATTAACACTGCATTGCCATCTTCATCCATTTCAACCTCTAAAGCTTCAAAAATGTTATGCTTCTCCAGAGCAATCACAGTGTTTAAACAAACAGCATTATTAATACCAAAGGAAAGAAAGAAACCAAATGCTTTTCAAATATCAACCTACACCACAGAGAAATGTGGCAGATTTTGAAACAAAGAAAGGCATCATCAATAAATAGGAAATCTAAATTGAACACTGAGTCATTCCTGGGACTTGAAAGAAGTAAGGAAAGCGCACGGGAAGGAGTTCTGAAAAGAATCTTCTCCTTATCTTTATGAATCTCTGTCTCTGCTTACGTCAACTTCAGCGAAGGAAACATTTCGTTTTATTTCGGCTCAAAATTATTCTCTTCCCAATAACATAAATTCTCGCCCAAAATTTATTGCACTGCTTTCAGTATCAAGTGTTCAAATGAAGACAGACTAAAACTTCCAGAAAATTCGTCTTGATTAAAAAGAGTGTTTTCCTTTTTTATATTAACAAGACAAACTGCTTTTAAAAACAAAGTGATTTCTTTTGCTATTGGACCAGTTTTTATCATTGTCTTGAAGTTCCTTGATACATAGATCCATTCAGTTGAAGCATAGGAGATGTCGCGCTATATTTCTTAATTTCTTCTTCATCCCAGAGAATTTAAAGCTCACTAAATGTTCTATTATAAAACTGGTGCTAAACTCAACGCCTATATACATTTTACTTACACATTTTACTTTACATTTTACTTTACACATGGGTAGGGATACAATGAGAAAGTACATATATATATATGTGTGTAATATTTCTCACGCGAAATATTATATGCATATTTTAGCAATGTAACCGTATTCCGAAGTGACTTTTGTGGCATTTTATATTCCATACTTTTAATTAATGTAGTTTTTTATATTTCTTGATTTCAATAGAATATTACTTTTAAACATAGCAACAAAATGTGCTTAATGAATCAAAAAATATAAATTTAGGCCAGAGTATGAGTACAAGAACCATGAAAAAGGAAATGCGAAAATGTAAAATCAAATAAAAAGATTATAATGGCTTAGATTCTATGTACAAATTTATCAATTCTAAAGCTGATTCACAAAGATCCTCTTCTTCAGTAGCAGAAAAATGTTCCTTAGCAAAATAATTTTGGTCTTTGAAACAAGAAAAGTTTGCTAATTATACTAGAAATCGATAGAAGTTTGGAAAAAATCTTGTAAAGACATTAGGATTTATTTGGAAGGCAGAGAGATGAAAAATTAGCAACCGCCTTCGCCGGGAATCGGACCACGGGCCTCTGCCCCCGGCCCAGCGTGCTACCGTTACACCACGAAGGCACGCTAGGGAAGTGGGAGAAATACCTTATAATCTAAGTAAAGCTAAGGTTTTATGGACTTATTTTTACATTTATTTTAAGTATGGTGAGCAGGAATTTTAAAACATGTGCTTGAAGAATTTTTCAAACGATTTTTATAAGAATTGAATTATTATCGTGACATTATTAGGCCGTAATGTACCACAATAATATATAAAAAAATTATCACTGTGAAATGAAAATGTTCATACTTTCAATTCATATTATTATTAGAGTCTGCATGTTATCTTTACCGTAATGAACCGGAGAAACTTTAAATATGTAAAATTCTAATTCGTGAATTCGATTGAAAATAGCAGTAATTGCGTTAAAATGCGGAATTTGCCCACCAGTGGCCGAATGGTAAAAGCCGCTGGATACTGGTAGTTCGGATAGCTTTCAATTTGGACTTATATATTTCAATTTGTTTTATAAATGCATTTTTCAGGAAAGCTTCACAGATAGTGACGAGCTAAGTTTGAAATCAACTCTCATGCTAAAAGTACTGAAGAAACAAAATGTCATGATAATGAAGTTATTATTTTGTTTCTCGCGTAAAGCATTTGTATGAAACATTCTACAGTTTCATATCCCAGTACCTTGATGCAAATTTATGCTTTGTATTCATAAAAAGCAGAAAGAAAACTGAACTTCCAGAATTTTAACCTTATTTTCATAATGTCTGAAAAATATTTACAGTTTTATTTAGCTACATTGAAATGCATACTGTAATACCCAGACTTAGCGCAAACTTAAAGTTGCACAGCTTTTTATTTTATTTTACACATCTATGCTTGTAATTAATTTTCATTTGAAATTGTCAGTAATTCAGAAAATACTGATGAACAAAACATTAATTTGCTTATATATTATAATAGAACAAGCTTTAAGGAAATAATAGGCATCAAAGCGTAATAATTTATGCTAGCCGCCTCTAAAAGTCTCTTTCCCTCTTCAAAAAGGGCAGTTAAATTATAATTAGGTTGACAAAATATGCAGTTATTCTATATTCATAAACATAGTGCAGTCTTTATTTTATTCTTTGGCACACAGAAAAAGCTAAGAATCAAGTTTCATATTCTTAAAATTTTTTCCCACTTCATAGTTATGAGTTGAGTCGTCAGAGATACTTGTTAAATTTTATGAAGCCATCGTTATCGAAATAACTCCATTTTTACGTAAAATTTTTATTTTAATACTATTCTATATTGATATCTATGAAAACTATATTCTTTATTATGTATGTTTCATCTGAATAAGTATTTTTCAGGCTTCGTTACTATTTAAATAAAATAATACTAGCAAAGTTAGATTTCAACTTGATCAATCAGCGAATCAAATTGATCTGTCCTATAAATCACGAAACATCGGGGTATTGCAGTATATGCACGCTACACGTATGAAGTTTAAATTAATGCGAAAAGAAAATATGGCGGAAAATTAATTTAATAAATAACTTTCTGTTTGAGTTTGTTAAATGACTATATAGTATGTGCATATACATGTATATCCACATGCATTAGTTAAAAAACAAATAATATATATGAATTACTTGTGGCTTTATAAAATCATACATATGTAGCATGTGATGTTAATTCTTTCGATGTTAAAGAAATAATTATTACGAGAACATTCGTTTTTCCTTAATGGTTATATATAAATGAGATTGTAACTATAAAATGCAGTTTTTTCGTCAAACGTTTTTAGTTAATGACTTAATGGCGTTCACATCGATTTTTTTCCTATCCGTTCGTTACGCTAGTGCACTAATATTCTCGGTTAAGAAAGTTATTTTTTTGCTTTATCGACAGTTCTTTTGCTTAGTTTTATATTATCCTATTTCCAGAGTTCATTTTAATTTATTCAAAATTTATCGATGTTTCGCATTGTCGTAGATAAATACACCATGATAAATAGCTTCTAGTAAGTTTAGTATTTATGTTTCATTTAAATGTAATAAATTCTGAGTTAAGTACTTATTTTAGGTATTTGTTTAATTATGTTGGTAGAGTATTATGGCTTTGTAAACTAATTTTTGCGTGAATACGCAAAGTGAATAGATTAGAAAATATGCGAAAAATATTTGGAATCTAAATTCATTGTTCATAAATTGTTTGGCATTTAAAGTCATGCCGGCTCTGCTGAAATACTGAAACAGCAAAATTTCATATTGCTTTATCAGTGATGGGTATCGTCTATGAAATAAAAAGAAAACTTTTCGTATTAATTTATACATCTACCTTTTACACGGATATAGGAAGTAACCACATTAAGGTGATTTGCAGGCATTGGCATGTATATATATTCAATTTTCATAAGGTGCAAAGAAATCATTGATATACATTATAAGTGTAGTTATAACTCATATCTTTTACAATCTCGTTTATTATTTTTTTAAATCACGTGCTTTAAAATTTTATTGCCCTATATTGCTTGCATCTTTGTTTTTGCATATACACACCCACACACATACACATACGCACTGAGCGACTAAAATACTAAAGGATATCCCTAATAATATTTTGGTCCATTTTTAACTTTGATCACAGCCGATATCTTTTTGGGAATAAACTCAACAAGTCGATGATATCGTTCCTGAGGAATATTACATAATGATACATAATAGCAGCAATAAGTTGATTCAGATTGGATGGTGGCGTTTCTAATCGTTGAAGGGGTCTTCCTACTTCATCACACAATTCTAACAGAATTTAGGCGAGGGAATTAAGCTGCCTATCGAAAGAGTTTGAACTCAGTATCATACTGTTCAAAACAATTACAGATCAATCTATCAAGGTGACAGAGCGCATGTTTTGCTTATTACGTACTCCGCCCTTAGGCACTACACGGAAAAGGAGGGATGCCCCGTGGAGGTCTTTTTAAGGAAAACTGGCTTGTATCCACGTTACAAATGGAGAAAACCACGAAAACGCCCATGCAACCATTCGCCGGGACTCGAACCTCGGACCGAACTACCAGTGTTCAGCGGCTTTTACCGCTCGGCCGCTGGTGGGCTGACAGAGCGCATTGTCTCGCTGAATGTGACCATTTACATTAGAGAACATCGTAGCCGTAAGTAAATACACGTAATTGAAAATGATATTTAGGTAAACTGTGGTGTTGAGTATTGCTTCCAGATGAATTAAGAGATCCATTGCGTTCCAGAAAAATATTTCGAATACCATAATTCCAGGAACACCAGCTTAAAAAGTTGTCATTAGGTGAGATATGTTCATACCGTGAATATTTACTGTTTGTGCCGTATCCTGAACCTGCCATCTGCATGAAGCAGCAGGAAACGAGATGCGTTGGACCAAAAACTTTCTTCAAATCATCAAGAGTCTAATTTTAATGTCTCTCTTGCACAGCAAACGTGATCTCATTTTCAAAGCTAATATACACACTCTTAGCTGTCTCGTGCTGTTAAAATCAATCCGTTGCAAAATCCATCGTGCAGCATGCTTGGATATGCTTTATGATACACGTGGATTATATTGAGCTGCAATTTGTCGCATTGTTTCCCTTCTGTTATTATGGGCAATTCGTGCCGACCGCCTTTTGCTTCTTTTGTTCGTCAACATTCTCTGCCCAGAATTATTCCTATTGCTTAAATGTTTTTGCTTAATTGCCACTTTTTAAACACCCTAGGTATTATTACCCGAGAAACGCTAAGATATCGATGGATGGAAGGCGAGATAACATAAATGTAGAAAAATAATATTATAGCGTTCACAAGTACAGTTTCTTAATACATATAAACACATATGTAGAGACATTATATTATTTTAATGCTAAAAAATGAGCAATGCCCTCGTCAGGCCTCAAAACTGGATCTCTCGAATACACTGTAAAAAAAAAATCTGTAAAGTTACTAAGAAAACTCATGGAAAATGGGATCCCATGGGTTATTTGAGTAACAGAAACAGGTGTTTTCTTTGTAACATTACAAGAGTTTTGCCTGTAAAGGTTACAGAGCTTTTTCTTGTAATATCACAGCATATAGTTATGTAAGTAGAACATATTTTTCTCATGTAAATTCCCAAACGATATATCTGTAATGGTTACAGATTATTTGCGTGTAATATTACAGCAAATAATTATGTAGAAAGAACATGTTTTTCTCATGTAAAATCCCAAACGATATATCTGTAATGGTTACAGATTATTTGCGTGTAATATTACAGCAAATAATTATGTAGAAAGAACATGTTTTTCTCATGTAAAATCTCAACAGATATATCTGTAACCGTTACAGGTTATTTACTTGTATTATTATAGCAAGTTATTATGTGAGTAGAAGATACTTTTCTTACGTAAAATTCCAATGGTTGTATCTGTAAAGGTTTCAGATTATTTCCTTCTAATATCCCATTAAGTAATTATGTGCGTAGAATATATTTTTCATAGATAATACTAAAGGATATGTTTATAAAAGTAGTAGATTTTTTTTGTCTAAAATGATGCTTATTATAATAAAACATATTGAAATCAAGATGTTTTGAGTAAAACAATATCTTCATGTGTATATCATTATACAGATATATGCAAGTGAAGCATAATAGTTTGGCTTTTTAAATTAGTCAATTTGACCTCAAAATAGCATTAATTTAAAAGATGTGCTTTCAACAGCAATGTTCTTTTTTCAAAAAGTAACATTAGTCTGTTGCAGAGTATTTTTGTTTTATGAAGAGAAACTTATGTCTGATATTATTGAAAGGCCTTTCATATTATCATTTTGATTAATTTAAAAGTTCAAATTGATATGCTACTCCTTATATTTGCCCTGTAAAATAGCTGAAAAAAATAGTATGTTTTATTTGCATGTTAGTGTCAGTTAATAAGATATGTTCTAGAACTTTCTTTTTAGTAATTTTAGCTAAAATAGACACATGTTGCTTTAGATTTAACTTATATGAGACGTGTTGCATGTTGATATGATCATATTATTACAGTAAAAGACATTTTGTGAAATATTTCTATGAAGAACTCAGAACAGCTGTTCTTCATATTTCAAAAATATATTCTCTCCTTCTAAAAAATGACATTTTCAGTAAATTAAAGAATTCAACATAGCAATGAACTTCATTTTGTTACTACAAGGAATTCAAATTTTGTTCATACGCTTGAATTACAACGTCTAACTAATTTTTTTATTCTTATCTGCACTCAGTGTTTGTCAACAGTCTGCTATTGTTTGAAATAATGCATAACTTTTTTACTTACCTTCAAATAATTTCCTTTGTATTAACAGATAGAAGTCTTTCATTAAAAACCTAATGTCATGCTTTTTGAATAAGCATAAAACTTTGCCAACTGACCTTAATTTTTAAAGCCTTGTTTCCCTTAAAATTCTTAATACAATTATGCCTTTAAGAAATTTATTTCTAAAATTAATACTTCAGTTTAGCTTAAAATTTAATGCATTTTAATTTTACCTATAATTTTTTACAAACATAATATGTAATAAATCTAAGCTTAATATTTACCATTTCGAAAGTGATACTAAAAAAGTATTCCTAGATATTATAAATTTCGAGATTCGCATACAAAATTGTGAAATAAACATGTGACAACAGAAAATAAACTTTATGCTCTCTCTATATTACAGCATGTTAATTAAGAAGTTTATTGAATTTATAATTTTATTGTGAAACACTATGAAGCAAATAATATGCTAATTAAAATACAGAAGTAAAAATAATTTATTACTTAATTCGTAAACTTTACATAAAACCTGAAAAAAAGAATTAATTAAAAAATAACATAATTTAATAAACATTTCATAAAAATTCGTTTCGACTGCTTGGAAAAAATGAATGGTTTTTCTCCTCTTTGTAAACCATGTCTCCTAAATAAAGAAAAAAACATTTCTTTTAAAATCATAATCATGCTCTTAAAAAGCTTATAAAAATTATTTTAATAGATGTTTTAAACATGTGCTTATATAACACTTTTAATCATATTTCTTTATAATATCTTAATTAATTAAGAACAGCTTAAATTCTTTAAAAAATTGGATTACAGTGAACCGTCTCATTACGACAAGCTACCTCAGTCAATCACTTTTTAAATTTAATCAGCATCCCTCATAAAATAACTAATTAGTAAACATAACTTCGCTAGGATGCCCACTATCATTTAAAGATCAAAATTCTCAGGAATCACGTAGCTTAGAGAAGGTTCATTGTACAAAAACAGCCAATATTCAAATATTTTCATAAATGAAGTCACCATAGTTATTAAATATAATATACAGTATACTTATATTCAGAATTCAGAACTTGAATAAATTTCTCGAACTGTTTTAGCATTCGAAAAATATTATATTTATTACGTTAAATTTCTAAAACAATATTACATATTCGTCCAAAGGAATCACTGGGACTCGGACAACATTTTCCCCCTAGCTTACTTTTAGCACAGGATTCTGAATATGTTTTAAAGATTTAGGTAATGTTTGTCTTCCTTAAGGCGCTCACAAAACAAGTTACCCTAAATGTTTTGTCCGCATAGTGGTCATTTTCATCTTACTAACTGATTTGCTAGTGGATTTTGGATGCATGGCCTATCATTGATGAAACAATAATAGTGAACAGCTTCAAGAAAATGGGGATATCTAATGCTCTTGATGCCATATTCCCACTTATTTTTACTAATTTTATCTTCCGAAAATTAAGAGGGAAAAATTAAACGAATAATTTAATTTCCAAAGGACACAGTCACAGTAGGAATATAACAAATGAAAAGTAATCATGGATAAACTACTACTATCACAATATTATTTATTTAAAAGAAACCTCTATTTCAATAAGAATACACATAATTGCAACATCTAATAAGTTATTTCATTTCTTCTTTATAATTTGAACTTCTGTCATTCTCATTGTTGTTCTTGCAAATCCTTAGCCCTCAGATCATACATAAATAATTAGAGAAGGTTGTGGTCCGATGCTTGCTAGGGTGAACATTCAGCTGATATGGCAAAATTGCACAGTGAATGGCAGTTGGTATTTGCTTTCACTATCATAGATCATTGTTTGTATTAGGCTGAGATAATATTCAACAGTTAGAAGAGAAAGATTCAACGGGGCCTTAAGTGTGCAAAAGTTTGCCTTTGTTAGTATGACAAAAACAATCATTATGTTGATAAATCCATTTTAAAATCTTGGAATATTCATTTTCTGAATGCATTAAAAGGGGGAAAATTATGTAAATATTTTTTAATTTTCAGAATCTGGTTCTAAAGCTGGGTGGGGTGGAATATGCAACGCAATACGATAATTCTGAAGATCATTGCTCGTGGCAGTACAAACTAAACGGCGATAACTTGCATGCTGTAGAAAAAGACACAAATTGCAGTTCCAGATGCATTAAATGCTTTGAGGTCTAGGGAGTAGCAGTGGGCAATACTAAGAGTGAAATTCAATGTATAGGGAAGTAGGAATGAAAATTACTTTTATTAGATAACTTAAATGGTTATGTTACTAAGCGTTCTTATTGGAATGTAGGTTTCTTTTAAATAATAATACTATGATAGTTACCAGTAGTTCATTCATGAATATTTTTGATTGGTTATGATCTTATTGTAATCACATCCTTCAAAATTAAATTGATTGCTTAATTTCCCCCTTGATTTTCATACTATAATATAAAAGGAGGAAAATAGTCTGGAAGTAAACATAACTCCTCTTTCTCTCTCTATATATAGACATGTATCTTCGTGTGCAACTAAGCAAAACAAATGTGACTTTTTCTTCTTTAAAAAAATTGTGTAAATAAATAGAATTAAGTTCATTTCAAAGACTTATGACACATGAAATATACATTATCAAAATAAATTAGAAAATTAAGTTCAAATAAATTTTAAGCTAAATTACGTGTTGCAATGTAAGTTGCAATAATTCAGTTGTAATAATTAATACTAACAAAACCAAACATCATATTCCCATTCTGCAAAGTATAAAAATTCTTCTGCAAAACTGAAAAAATGACCAACACTTTGGCTTATTTGATAACTTTCAAATTCACTCCTTTGTTTGCATTTAGAATTTATAACTTTAATTTTCCACAGAAATTTGTTTTTGATTTTAAAAAATTTCACTGGCATAATTTCATTCACTTCAGCATATATTAATAGATGCAGAAGGTTTTTGTACCTTACATAATTTTAAATCTTATGTAAACTAACGTAATTAATAACAAAATCAAAACATAGATCAGAAACAGCATAAAATTTAATTAATAATTACTACTAGTGTCACACAAAATGCTATGAAATTAATTAATAAAATAAGAATGAGATAAAATATATAGAATTAATATTCCACATGTGTGAAGTTTGGAAGTTTTACGTTAAATATTTTTTTTAATTAAGAATTTTTAAAAATGACCCCTTAAAGCATGGGACCTTTCGTAATTAGAACTTGCAAATCTGCTTCGCTAGTCTTTCATAACATTGCTTTTCTTTTATTAACAAGAAATATTGCATTCAGTTATTTAATTTAAGATATCAAAAATAATGCTACTGAAAGGCATGAATACTTACTTAAATTTGAAATTAATTTGGTTGACTTAAAATAATATTTAAAAAAAATAAATCTTCATATATAGGTCTAAAAATCAGACCTTATTAATTTTCTTTTATTTGAACGATATCTGAATTCTGCCTTAGTTTGGACTAGTAAATCATTGGGCAATTAAATGCCAAGCTATAAGAGAACTAATGTAGTTTACAAATGCACTGAATTTTATTTCCGGTATTAACTTTCAAAGAAAGTAAAATTTTCTGCATATTTGCATCATTTGGATTGATAGAATATGGCAAAGCATGCAAAGGCTATCAGCCTAAAGGAAAGTATATATTCATAGGCGGTTTTGTAAGGAAAAGTAGCTTGCATTTCCATTTATTCATGTGTATATATATATATATTGTTAATGCTAAAATCAATGCTTCATTAAAAATTCATTATTATTTTATTTTTAATACAACATACAGATACAGAATTGTTTTAAATTCCAATAAACAATAATAATTTATTTTTAAGAAAACTTTTTTTATGATTTATATATTATATTACATGAATAAGAGAAACATTTGTCAAGAAATGTATTAAACTTGTATTAGCAGATTCATGCTATCCTAGTAACAAGACTATCATACTTCAAAACTGTATTAAAACTGGGCAAAATAAAATCAACATAAATTCTACATTAAATGCTTAAAAACTTATAAGTATGCAATGGTAGTTATATATGCAATATAATATATGTTGTCATTTATAAAATATTAATGAAATGACATTTTTGGAAATAATGCACAAAATTTTAGTTTTGTTTTATAATTAGTTTAACGAATTGTTAGAAAAATATTTTAGGTCATTTCCATTTTTCCCCTGTTGATATTGGTATATTAAAATATATGGAATAATTAAGTTGCATCTAGTTAGTAAAACAAAACTTTACGAAAAGTATGATACGGCATATTTTTAATCAATATAATTACTTCATTTTGGAATTATAATATTTTCGTAAGAAATTAATACCACTGAAAAAAATATTATTACACTAAAGGAATAAACGAGATTCTCGACCGCGTTGTTCAAGTTTTTGTAATTTTACTTCATAACACACTCGTACATAAACATATTAGACTGAATTATAAACCAGGTATAACTAATTAGATAATCCTAGAAAAATAATAAACTAAACCTAGTAAGCAAAAAAAATATATACATTACATTCAGAATTCTAAATGTTTATATAAACGTTTCTCGCAAGGCCTGCCGGGAAAAAGATGTCAAACGTTCTTTGGTCAGACGATTGGAAAAGAACGCTAAAATGATTAGTTTTGTTTTCAACAACCACATTACCATTTCAATTATATACCACAAACAGTGATTAAATTTTGGAATAATTAGTTTTAAATAATAATAAGGGCAGTTGAAGGCGTAATTTATCGGATGCACAATGACAAAATACTACTATTAGATCTGCATTTGGAATAAATATTTTGCACTCTTTCAACTCATTAGACATTACGAACACTGATATTAATTAATCGCAAAGCTTAAACGTTTAAATACTTACTCACTACATATAGCATGAGTGCATGAGAATAATCTGCATAAAATGAACAAAAAATATTTCAAGTAGTAATTGTAAACATTTTCTTACTTACCTGCGCTATACAACCAACATGCATTCAGCCATGTTTTTTTCTGCAACTAGCTTTCAAACACTTTTCTCCTGATTGGCTAATTTCCAGTCAGTCACGTGATTCTTCCGCGCGGCTACTGAAACATTATCTGTAATGTTACCGCTACAGTTTGCTTTCAACCTGTTACCATTACAGGAAATTCTTCTGTAACTTTTTGATTTCTGTAACTTTACAAAACTTTTGCCTGTAAAGAGCGAACTTTTTTTTTACAGTGTACGCGTCGAGTGTGCTGACTATTACACCCACGAAGGCATGCTAAGAAGGCGGGATAAATACCTTATAAATACTTTAATAAGCAGATTTGCATTCCCAGTTATTTCAAGGTTTGCCGAATTTTCTTTCCTTATGCCAAGACTTAATTCCAGGGGCACTAAATGATTAATAACAATGTTCGCAAATATCCGAAGAATCTTAAAGACTTATGGTATAAGACTATACTCGTTAGTCACCGCAGACTAAATATTATTAATTAGCATGAAACATTTTGCTTAGTAGTTATGGATAATGAACGAACGTAAGAAGAGCAGCTTTCAAATGGGATGGTACTGAGCTTTTGGGCAAACTAGTTAAGGAAGGGTAAGTGTAGGTGATAATTTTATGAAAGAAGTCTTGTGTATTCATTCGTTACGCTAGTGCAAAAGCGGCAGCTTATTAAGAAGCGAATAACAGTTAATATTTGAAAAATATTCTGTTCTGAAATACCGCTATTAGTTTTCGTCAATGATCCGGAAGTCGCGACGTACTGATCTGGAAAACGAAAAGTTTCTGTTATCTATTATTATCAAGGTCTTGATTCTGATAGGGCCTAGTGACATATTCTCATTCTCTTCAGCCTTAGATGGAACTTCTACAGCGTGTCATAAACATAACAAAAAAATCCCACAATGTACAAAATAAATTGCATTCCGTTCATAAACCTGATTCTTCAACTATTACGCTGAATGTAACTATTGCTGCAAAAAGAGAGATCGTAACCAAAATCTTTGACCTTCAGTCATGTAAAGCATTAGTGAAATGTATTAGGAATATAAATTTTTCAGCTACTGTCAGGAATACCTGCCAAGTTTTCTCCAAGTAAGAGCTTTAATCTTTTACTTTTGGATGGGGGAAAGGAGAAAACGATTTATTGTTTCTCGAATTTTCTCTTGTCATCGTCAACAGCGTTTAACTTCAGAGTGACACTTACATCGTTGAATAAGAAATCATGAAATAATATTTTAGCATATCGTAGGATATTATTTCGGTCAAACTCTTGTACTTCCCCGAATTTTGGTTAGAAATTTGGATTACCCTCTGAACAGTTACAGCTCACAAGTTACTTTTTTATACTTTTTGACAATAAATTAGCTTTCGGTCAATAGTTCTGACTCCATTTGTTTGACTAATCTCTGAGACCATAAGAAATTAGCACTCTTGCGTCTTGCGTATCTTACGTGTATCCGTCCTAGCCACTATTAGACAGGTATGGTATTGAAATTCTAAATAAGGCATGAGTAAACTCAACCGAAAACTTCCTGATATAACTCCTGAAAATCAGTTAACCTGGAATAGTAATACATTAAACATTTCAAATTATTTGTCTATGTATTAAACTGATGTTACTTTTAAAAAATAAAAAATAAAAATCGTTATGTCATTTTTTCAAGAAAATTCTAATGAGGAAAATTAACACTTTGAAATGAAAGAATCCAAGAGTATATTTATTTATTTACTAAATTCTATACTTTAGCATTTGCATTTTTGTCCACTGTAATGGAGTAGGCAAAATGTCTTAGCATCTTTCTCTCTTTCAGATTTAATTCGAATAAGTTAAATTATTACTTGCAATTTACTTGAAACTGGTTACCTACGGCAATTTCAAAGATTTATATTTGAATCATTACGAGTAATACCGAAGGAAGTAATGGACATTAATCCGAAGTTTTGGATCTTCACATTTTTATCTTGGACTGATGCTATTAATTTTCTTGGTAATATAATACGCTTTCTATATTGTAATAAAAGCGTAAACAATTTACGCATAATCTTACGTAAGCATACGAATTTGCATTACAACTGCTCGAAATTGCATGAGCGATTTTATAATATGAACTTTAATAGCGAATTAATATTGGACACAATAATTTGTGCACAAATTTAACTAAGTCAACGAAGAAAAGCTATTGCTTTAATTCTAATGTTATCTAAGTAAGAAAATGTTGGTTATTACTGCAAATCATGTAAAACTTAGAAAAGATTAAGACAGAAAATATTGTACGTTCTAAGCTTATATCTTCTAACACTACTTAGATTTCGTAATTTGAGGCATTTGTTAAATTTAGGATAATTTTAATTCCAAATTACTTACCTTTTTCCATTTCAACAGTGCAACATTTTCTTCTAATATTTTTCAACTTATTTTAACGTATTTGATTTTCTTACGTCTTCCTTTTCAGTCGTTATTTTATGCCATTCGATTTACTCTAATTTTGCATCCATCTTACTTATCATCTCAACCTGCATAAGTGTTAATTCCTGAATTAAAAAGCTAATTGTTTGTAACACCAAAGCCTGTTTAAAAATTCATCTGCATTAAAATTTACTATAACATTTTACATAAATAAATAGTGTCTGGAAACTCTTAATTCATACGTTGAAATGTAATGTTTTGATGAAGTATTACTAAACAGAATTTTTAATCTCAGTATAATGACGATTTCATTCCTAGAAGAATAAATATTAGAAGAGATTCTAAATTTAATATTAATTTATCAGCTTCAAGATCTGTAACTGAACATTTGATATTTGTAGTGATGCTGTAAACAAGAACCACTTTTATTTTTACACAAAATCTTACGGAAGCATTTTGTAAATGCATAAAGTAATTGTTTTTTAACTATTCAATTAATTTTTATCACAAATAGGAACGTTTAGCTGTTTTAAAGCAGAAAGTATAAATTAAAGATAACAATATAAACTGAAACCTTTATGAATTGAAAAATTAATGAGGAAAGTTTATCATTTTAACTTTTCCTGTGCAACATGGTTTGGCATTTCGATACGTTTTAAATATATTAGTGTTTTTCGCATATTTTAATAAGAATGAAAGTTGTTCCTAAATTTTAGCATTAATTTTAAGCTAAAAGGTATGCAAAAATTATATCTGAAAACTCCATGTGTTTGTTTTTCTTCTTATGATAATTTTCTGTTGAAGCCCATGTGCAACGCAAAGCTGGGTCTTAGAGCCAAAGAAAGTTAGCGTAATAATTTTTTTTTTAATTTCTTTTTACGTTTATATTTCTTTTAAACCCTTTAAAACACAAAACATTTTCAAAATAATCGGAGAAACACTGAAATTTAAGCCCCCCCAAAAAATTAATCGAAATATTTTTCATAGCAATGAAAATTTTAAGTAATATTTTTAAAACGGATTCTACAGTATCATTTAACGTCAAATTTTTCAATACCGATTCATGCATGTGTCATTATATTTCACAGAAATCCCACGAATTTCTATTTAACTGCTATTAAAATTTGCATTTTTTTCCCCAACAATGCTCAAGCAGTTTGTTTGCATGAATGAAATCATGATTAGATTCATAACTGCCATTCATAAGTATTTCCAACCTTTAGTAAAACTGAACACTTTAATTTCCTACTTATATTTTTGATTCTTTTAATACAGAGCAAGGGGAAAAATCTTCTGTAAAAGAAAACATATACTTTTCTTTCAGTTACATAATTACTAAGCACTAATCTTTCTTCTAGCTAGATGAGAGTCATGTTAACAAAACTAAAAAATCTAAGATTTTCTTATAATGACTTCCTTATATGTATTTTAAAGCAGTTTCTTTTATATAAGACAACATATTTATAACGATATTAATTTTCATTATTTTAAACGGGAATACCTATGAGTACTTTTGTATCTCCTTGTTTGTTGTTAAATTAGTTTCTTATTCCTCTAAACGCGAATAAAAAATTTCATTATCAGAAATTAGAATCTTAAGAAAATGCATCCAGATTCACTGTATTACATTTTTTTCTAAAACGTTTTACCCAACGTATATCATTTGTTTTAATAAATTATCGGGCTGATAAAATTACTGTAAAGTCGCGAGTTCAAACAAATGATCATAGATGGCGGTACCTGTTTGTGTTTTAACCTAGCAATAGAAATCGCGATAATAATATAATAATAGACTTTCTTATTTGCAGTATTCGTTGAAAACCACTTATTATTCGTATTTACTTCTTGAAATTTATTCGTTAGATTTAAATTCATGCTTTCTAAATGTTAATTATTAAATGTGAAGTTAATTTTTGATACTATAAAACTTAGACTTTGTTAATGATGTAAGTAGTAAAATAGAATATTTACTCAATAAATTTTAAAATCAGTAGTTTAATGCCAATTAATAGGATAATATTACATTATTTGAATGAATAATTCAATTAAATAAACTGAAGCAGAATAAATTATACGTATATAAACAACTGTCTGAGAAATATTAATTGCTCCTTCGCGAAGGGAGATAGCCTTTGCATGCTTTATATGATCAACTGAATGAACATGTGAGCCTTTAGAAAATTTTTCAAGAAAGCGTCCCACAAATACAGATAAACTTTTCGTGCTCTTCTCATATAACTGATTAACCAAATGTACCGTATTCTTATTTATTGGCGATCATTCAGAGGTACGTGATTTTTTGTGAATGCCAGTTTTTTTAATTCACTTGTATTTTCTGCAGAAGTGGAATTAATTTGATTTGATTCCTGCAAGACAAATTACAGCTAATGATGCAGGATGCCTCATGGTGGGCTTTCTAAAGGACACTGGACTATATTTGCGTGAGAAAGGTACATGCACGGCGCCTATTCAGCCATCAGGAGTGTAACTTCATGAGCGAAAGCGCGGTTTTTGTGGTTTTAGCAACTCGGCTAGCGGTCGGCTTTAGAATGCGATAATCATTGCATTTTTATCTTCGAAAGTTTTTCATAGTTTTTGTATGCTTGACCTTAAAAGTTGTTCAGGACTAACATACTTCTGTTAATTTTATACTGCTGTAAAGCCTTCACATGAGACTAAGTAAGAGTTGGATATGGAAGCTTCTAAGCATATTTTTCATTATTCCAGCTTGATGATATGACGTTTTTACATTTTTTTTTTTTTAATGTGCCATTTATTCTCTCCATTTTATATTCTCTGAACTTTCAAAATAAGCCAGAACTTGTTTTGATATTGGTTGGATTAATGTTTACATAAAATCTGTATGCATTTTAAGGAAAAACTGTACAATATTTCTTGAAATATATAGAATTTGTATTTAAAACCAACATTGGCTATTAGTTAGTTTTTCGGAGTACATTTGTTTCCTTAAGAAGATCCCTATACTGGAATCCTTGAAATGCAAAGAGTTTGTCTATAAAATAAACGCCAAATAACCACTATCAAAGTTGGCGTTATTTAATAACACCAACATCAAAATTGAATTTTGAGTACTTCTGAATTTCGCATCAGCTTGTTTCTTTCCCGTATATTCTTCAAATAGTGTGATTGCACAACGCAGTAAAAATAAAAATAGTTCTTCTATAAATGCAGCTTCTCATAAATTAGCAATATGTGTCTTGCTGAAAATTATGCTTATTAGGAGTCTCTGAATTATTTGTTTTTTTACATACAATCACTTATATGCATTCATATCTTAGTTATTTACACAGATAAAGTTTTAAAAATATTAAACTTTTACATATCTCTTGAATAACTGATAGCTCACGCGTGGTTTCATTTTGAGATGTGAATCAAATAAATTCGGACTTCAGAATACGACGGTTTAGGTCTAGTTACCCCTATCAATACAGATTCTCGAAGTTTAAATTTTTATTCCGGGCTTTCACAATGAAATAAACAGTTAGTAAATTCTTTAGCCTGTAATGTATTTAGGTTATTTGAAGCAGGAGACGTGAAAAATGAGCAATACCCTCACAGAGATTTGAATCTGGACCTCTCGAATACGCGCAGACTGTGTTACCGTTACATCACAAAATCATGCTGGAAGAAGGAAGAAAATGCCTTATAAGCCTATTAAAAATATAAGAAAACTACTGGTTCTTTAAACACAGAATGAGGTCGGAAAAATGCATCAGAATTAAATGACTTAAATTATTTTCAAGTGATTTTAGAATTTAGGTTTTTATTAAACGTAATATATAATTTCAGCTTCCATTTAAATTTTAAAATTTCTGAAATGTTTTGATCAAATATATATAAATATTATTTCAGTTATGAAAGGGAGCGGTATCCTTCGCTTTCAAATAAAATAGTAAAATAGAATAGTATTGTAACATAAGCTTCTCCAGTTCATATAGCACAAGACAATTGAACTATTAACAAATGAAATCAATTTTAAACACTAGTTGTCTGTCATCGAATTTAATAGTCAGAGTTCGCCAGTCTAATTATATGTCATTGCTGAAAAATATGTATCCTTTTAATCTGTAAGCATTTATTGTAATCACTACTTTAATCACAAAATATTTGAAACTGGTAGATTAGTATAAGGTAAAGTACATGAAAACATAATTATTATTCTTCCAGTACGAGTAAAAGTCGGTCAACCTCTGAAAATATCTCGAATTTTATTTCATCTCATAATTTCAAATTGCAGATTGCATTGCTTTTACCATAAATAACCAAACAAGGAAATATAATTTCAATTAAAAGACAATTAGGAATAAGCGCAGCTTCTTGAAAGTAATAACAATAAATAACTAAGAATAAAAAACCTTCAGCTTTAAAGAAGCAGGAATACGGCAATAAGAATTACTTTAATGGGCGTAACCGTTACTTACTGTTCTCGGAAAGGAATTCATCGAGAATTTTTATTTGCTGTCTTTCTCTGAAAGTTTCTGAACTAAATTCAGTTACGTAGCTTAGAATCTGATGTTAAACCTTTTTTTATTCTGCTGACTTCTTTTCAATTTTAATCACTTAAGTGGCATTTAATTACTTCGTATTTTCTTATTTGAGTTAGGTACCAAAATCTAAGACTGAAAAAATAACGATGATAACGAAAAGACTACTTATAATTAATCAGTAGTCGGCCTTCTCTTTAGTTAACTAGTAGTTAAATCACGGTTTATACTTAAACTTATTCCTTTTATGTTTTACTTATTTAAATTATGCGGTATTGAATAACACGGAATTAAAAACTTCAGAAAATTTTCGGACTGTTCTTTTACTTATGATTATACAGATTTTATGCTTTCTGTTTTCATATATGAGTTACACTTACAGATTCAAAATGTTATCGTAAAGTTAAAATTTCTACGTATCCGCAAATTTTGTAGGATCATCAACGCAGCGAAAACATTGTTACTTGATAGAAGACTTAAATGGTCAATTTGGTTTAGTTAAAACTCAATCCATGTGATCTAAAAATTCAAAATTGCGCTGTTAGTAAACTTGAATGTTATTTAAGTATTTTTATCAAATTGATTCGTATACAGTTCGATTATTTTTAATATAATGAAAATGATATAATGAATATTATTGATCATTAATGTTCTTGTAGATCTTTTTGGCTAATACTTTTTTTTTCCTTTCTGTCATTCAGAAAAACCATTTGCGCGCACATGGGTTCAAACTAATGTAATTTTCAAGACTTTTGATACAACTATGAGTGATTTAAACAATTTGGGCGAAACCTCCAAGGATTTCATTCTTTGAATATTTGCTGGTATCCGCGTAATAATCCTAAACTTTCCATTCAGCGAATCCAACAGGACTGTGCAGTACAAGAGCAATACAAATTACTGAACTTGTTCTAAGAGTAAAACTTTCTGAAGATGGAATAGAAGCTGACCAATGTCTTTATTATTCCCACTGTTTCTTCATATTAAAAATTTTTAAACTGCAAACTGGGCAGCCTTTGGACAATAATTCTAGCAACACTTTAAATGAAATACATGCACGAAATTTATCTAAGCTGGATTAAAGGAATTTTTGCCCAAAGACATTCATTTCTATTGTTACTTCGTTTTAGTTGTCAGATGTTAGCATAAATTAGAACTTTGGTAGTTATTTTGCTTGCTTCATCACAACATTGCTTTTTACCGGAAACTTTTTTTAAACTGCTGAGATATTACGAATATGAATCTGCGAATTTTCAGAATTTATGAGAATGAGTTTAAATACTCATTTTGCTTACAACATCTAAGCTTACTTTTGCGTGAGTCGAATGAAGAATAATTTTTACACAGCCGCATATGCTTCTTAAAAACAAAATGTAGCCAGAAGCCAATAAAAGCTAAAAAAAAGTATAAAGCCAAAAAAACTGCATATATTGTCTAAATGGATTGATTTAAAAAATATCATATGAAATTTATTGATTCCTCGTAATTAATTTTAGGTGTGCTGCAAAATCAAACTAATCATCGAAGCGTTTCAAATTTAAAGCTGCTGTTTAATTGTACTCATAATTTTTGTTTTAAGTATACTTTTAACGATTTTTAAAGTATGTACTAAGTTTCGTTTAATAATATGACCTCCAAAGTTCGGCTATGGTGAATTTTTATGTTTATTCTAAATTTCGCTTAATAACACTGTATTAAGTTTCGCTTTGCTAATACAAAATCTGACTTTCGCTACCCATGTTATCTCTAGTATAAGTTAAATTTCTTAACTTTGTTTGATGGTTTCGCAGCATTTTACCTATCGATAGTACTGTCTTTTAACTTAAAAATTATAGTTTGTCATATTATTGTCTCATCCTTGTTTTGCTCCGGAGAAAAAATTCTCAAAAGGCACATAAACTGCAATGATTACTTATCGCACTTCGAAGACCGAAATGAGTTTCGTAATTATCTGCTTCTGATATGCCAGTTTTGCTTTTTGTATAAAGTATTATATGAATTAATTTTGAACGAATTATTTACAGAGACCTTAAAGAGCATGAACAGGTTTTACATACTAACATCCTGTCCGCATTTTCAAATTTTGAATTGTAGTTTATTATAAAGCATATTTACGATACAATCGCTAGTTTTACTCACTTAAAATACTTATAAGTTAATTAAATTATTTCAATCACGTATTTAAAATCTATCAATGAAAAGCTACCTGTCTTTTATTATCACTATCACTTTGAAATGTGAAGGACCTGAATAGGAGGCAGTTTCCCTAGAAAATCCTCTACGAAGACATACTTCCCCTTAGACAGACAGCCCTAGTATGCTTTGCCATAATCAAGTCTGAAATGTGAACTTAACATTTCTATGCTATTCTAAAAACCTTATTATTTCGACTGACAGTCTTAACAACCGAAATTCAGCCAAGTGGGGTTGAAATCTATAAAAATTGCCTTAAAGGTTTTGCTTTGGAAAGTAACTTATTGTAAGTTATATATTTATTACGTTCTGCTTTATATATAATGCACTTAATCTGTTTATTAGGTATTTAAACTATTTATCCTTTCTAGGGACCTAAGTTGGAACAGTATCCGAGAGTTAAGCGAAGGAACATTTTCCAGTTTCTTGCGCTTGCAAGAATTGTAAGTATAGCTAAGCTTATATAATTTTCTAAATGTTAATTAAAATTACGTTCATTATGACATTCACTCGCACCTTAGTTAAGGAGAAATCATCGACTTGTCTGATGATAAGACACTATTGTAAAACCTGCATAAAAATCTTGGGAATTAAGTCAGCATTAAAAATATTAAGCTTAGAAAAATATTTACTTAAACTGGAGTAAAAAATAAAAAATAAATAAATGAAATCTGAAAGCTTTCAGATTTTACATTATGCATAAAAGGGCGTTTATTAACGTTTTGTGTATTACCTTTATTTATTAAATATCATCTTCTTTGCACTTAAACATAAAATTCAGTTCAACAGTAATATCGCAAAATAATTTTAAAATGAGCATATCTTTAGAATTTCCGATACCAAGTCTCGCGCGCTGGAGATAATTTTTTTTTTTTTGTGCAGTGTTACCATTGCTCGCTTTGAAATAGTTGAGTTCGTTAAAGTGTTACAAAATATGAAATAGATAATAAAACAAATTCCAAATTTGGGCTTCCAGATGTCCATATTCGTGTGGAAACGTACGTTATTCAAAATTTGATGGCTTTAGGTACCGTTGTATATGCCATTGTGAAAAACATACATACATTTATGCAAATTCTTCATTATTTAATTTCTTTAAATATAATACAGAACTCTAATACTTGGTGGCAACAATTTGAAAAGTGAACCGACATTTATAGTTTTCAAAGCAAAACGCAAAAACGAAATTAATAGCCCCTCTGGGCTAACGCTCTTTGGGCTAAAAATAATAAGCATATGAAGAGTTTTATAGCTATTAGCTTTTTAATATGAAGTTATTAATCCCTACTGGATTATGTAATGAATCCCTACTGGAGTATTCCTATCATGTAAAATTTTCGTAAATAAATTTCAAAATTGTTCGGATGAAACGGAAAAGAAGACATATTTTTTAGTATACAAAATATGTATACGAGAGATGAAAGCAAAAGTAAAACAGGTCTGAAGGAAGAAAATTATAGGAAAGCAATGGCAAGTTTCGTTCGTCTTGTTTGGTTATATTTAACACTCCTCCTCACACCGAAAAACAGATGAATACTATTTTTTTAGACAGCAGATGAAATTGAGATAAAAAAAGGTACTACACAAACAAATATAACTCTAACGTACGAAGCATAGGACCAAAGCAAATAAAGAGAACTTAAAATAAAAAAAAAAAAAGTTGAAGCATTATTTAGGTGAAAAATGTTTCCCGAAAAACAGAGAAAAAAATTCTTTTGGCTAAGTATAGGGATTGCGACTTTGACAATCTGTCAGTGTAGGATATACGTGTAAACAATATTAAGAAATAAAAGAGAAGGTAAAAGTGTTCTTTTATTATCATTCTCGTATTTTCTTAACACGTTTCTTAGTAAATATTGGTATTTTCTTCATTTCTTTATAAATATCCATGCTCCTTCTTCAGACTGCCATGTCTTTTTGGATAAGAAAGAATATCATCCCCAATTCGAGGGTATACAGAATTAGGTAATGGAGGATCCAATGATTTATTGCCGTGAAATTGGATGAAAATATGTAACTTAAATGAAAATTTGACATATTTTCCTCTCAAAATTATGGTTACTTGCAGTTTCCAAAAATATATATTCCCTCTGAATAAACACAGAAATTAAAAGGCAAAGTTATATGTTATTATTATATCATTTTAAAAGTACATTTAAAGGAAAACAAAGTACTTCACATTTAATACAATTATCTTAGTAACTTCTAAGAAGGATCATTTATCGAAAAAGATCGTAATAGTGAGTTAATTCATATTAATAACTTATCAATTTCCTCTAACGACGAAATGATTGAAGATTTTAATACTTCTTTTATAAAAATTTAACGTTGAATTTGGCAAAAGTTTAAAACAAAAATGCTCTACAAGCTTGCCCGTAGATTTAGACCTAAACTCTGGAAACAATGGACATGGGAGATCTGTTTACCTGCACCGCTTGCTCTCTTTAGTGCAAGGTGTATATTTTAACTATTTTCTTCATGGTTACAGCTGCTTCCTTGGTAATCTCTGTTATTGCCACTCTCATAGCTTTTCCACTCAGGTCTTCGGCTTTTCTTTAATTTTTTGCACAGTTGAGTTCTCAATCGAGGAAAGGAAATTCGTGATTTTAAGGAAGGAACTATTCAAGCTTAGATAGGCAGCCCCTAATAATTTTACAAGAAACTCATAGGACCGAAACATTTTAACATAAGTATGATAAAAGAGTAACGAAATCGTATAAATAGATTTCACAGCTAAAATCAACAAACCACAAAATCTCAAATATTCCTTTGATGAAACATCATATAAAACCAATTATATGAGCTGCTCTTACAATTTTTCAATTGTTATTTTTCCTCCAAGGAATACTAGTGATTTTACTTATGCAAGGAAGATACCATGGGCTCGGACGTTCATCAATTATGTTTTTATTCTTAAGGTATCTAAATTTTGCATTTTATGTACAAATTGTACCATTTTCAGTAAACATAATTATGTTCTCCTTATTATAAATTTCTGAATTTACTTTAATATTCAGGAAGTTAAGGTTATAGATGTTTGTGTTCTTCTGTAGCAGAAACTAAGTCCAACTCCGTGCAGACGTAGAGCGAATTATCGATGTGTCTCAAGAAAGTTTAACAAACCTTTTTATTAAATCAGAACTGAAACATAATTGCATATATCGTGCTTGACCAAATCAGTCAACCATTTTTAAATATCTAATTTAAAGTATCTATAATGCAAGGCCGAAGAATGCAATTTTATCTCAGCTAGCAAAAACCTAGTAATATGGCCTCGAGAGGCAGAAACACGCTGTGATTTACAGCCAGAAACCTCAGCTTAAATACTTGGAAACCTAAATTTGCATTCTGGAAAGGAAATGGAAAGGAGAAATGACAGTAAAAATCTAAATTATATTAAATAGTTAGATTAACATAATGGAATCTTACAAGATCTGTTTTTACTTCCTTGTACGAAGTAAAAAGGAAGTATTGTAATCGCGAAAAGTTTCAGGCAGCATATTTCAACGAAAATATCCATTTTGACCGCTATCGAAAGCAATTTAACGATGTTTTTGCGTGATATCTGTACGTAAGGACAGAATAAAAGACTCGTTTCCTCCAAAAAAATTATGAAATTGCTTTAAAATTAATTCTGAAGAGAATTTTTCTTGGCGTCTGTACGGACGTATGTACGTACGTGCGTACGTATCTCGCATAACTCAAAAACGAGTAGCCTCAGAACGTTGAAATTTAGTATATAGGACTGCTATAACATGTAGATGTGCACCTCGTATTTTGGTTGCAATCGGACGCACCAAACGTATATAAATATATTTATATATATATCCACTCTGTTACCCGGCTCAGTGATCTCAGTTTCTTTACTCTTGTATATTTGTAAATTGTACATTTTTTGCTTTAAAAATGATTGAATTATGTTGTTTTTATCTTCCAGTTAAGGTTTTTATGCCTTTAATAAATCTGTATGCAATAGTTTTAGAATTATCAACAATTTTAAAGTTGTTTAAGTGCCGCTAAGCCTTTTTTTATGGCGGCCATTGATTGTTTACCTTTAAAACAGCAGACTAGTGGATTTGTTGCCAATCTAGAGAAACTTAGCTTCGCAACAACAAAGATAACGCCTTCATTTATTATTTCCAATTAAACCATGCTTAATCCTTTCTGGAATTTTTTCGAGGAAATAAGTGTTTAAGATTTACTTCGTAATTTTTAATACAGATATTTTGAGTTTTTATGTATTTTTGCCTTCTCGCGAAGTGAGAACTGAATTAATTGAATGAGAAATACTCAATCGTCTGTGAAAAACTGTTTCTTTTTTGTTTTATTCGCTTAATTTCTTTTATACATCATTCTAGCTTTATTATAGTATTTGAATAGAACATGTGGCAACGATTAGATAATTCTATTCTTTAAATGATATAAATTTTGTGCATTATGAGTTATAATATGAACGAAATATAATACTGTTAAGTGAATCTAGCGCCAGAGTGTCGCTATGGTAAACAAATACTAGAGTGAATTTTAAAGAATGCATTTATTCTATTGTGGTTTATGCGCTGTCGGCGAAGTACATTTAATTCAATCCAATAAGTTTAAATGTAATGCAAGAAAAAATGCGTATAATTTAATATTCCTTACAAGGAAGTCATGTGGTGTACACATCAGATTTTTTTAAATTATAGAAACAGCTAAATTTTCATCATTTTATGTAAAGACGTACTTATTAAAGGCATCACTGACTTCACACTTCATATGCAATTCAAATTTTCTTCCGCTTGCACCTTAGAAAATCACATAATTCGATTTATGTAGTGTGAGTTACTTGAGATTTTATGTTGAGTTACTGCTCTGCCTTAAATTAATATCTAAACTTTACGTGCATAATACAGGTGCCTCAAAATACGTGAAAAAATATAAGATTCCTTTTACCTTCAAAGATCAATTTTTTCTTCTATCAAATAACTGATTAATCATCATATCATTTATTCCAAAAGCACTTTAAGCATTCGATAAGTTTTATAATGTAGTATTGCAAGGGAAACAGTCAATACAAAGTGAATCGAAGGGTATTTTGGTAACCTAAACGCCGATTGGAAGGAAAGGGGTTACAACCATAAATAAAACCATGAACCTGCTCTCATATTGTAAAATGAATCTAGAAATCAAATCCCATGATCAAAACGAGAGCTGAACTACGGCAAGAGCCTTCTAGGTGTTAGTTGTAAGTCAGAATGAAAAATCCATTGATTTAGGAGGAATGGTGAGCTATAATGCTGTATGTGAAGATGGAAAATCCCCTACTTATTTTTAATTTCAGTACCTCATGTTTCTTGCACCCTCAGAAAAACATGAGAAGGTGGAGGAACATTAATGTAATGAAATAAACAGAAGAATGTCGAGAGTGTTTCTGCTGTTAGATAACCGTCTTGAAACAAAAAACTCACATTCCGTCTATAGGAAAAGACGCAGTGATAGCGTATACAGACACGGAGAAGCAGAACCAATTGCTGATAGACTCCAGACTCAATTCACACCACATAATAAAGGAGGTTTTGCTAACACCGCAAATTCCTTCCAACAGGACGTTGAACGTTTCCTTACCTCTCCGTCTACGAGAGATTTACAGTACACAACCATGAGTGAAATTAGCGAATATATCGCTGAACTCAAACCTAAAAAGGCATCAGGATTGGACTCTATTTCTAATCGCATGATTAAATTTTGACCCACCGTTTATCTATTTTTCTTAGTGATGCTTAAAAATTATATGATCATGCATTGCCATTTTCCTCAAAGCTGGAAAGGCGCACTTATAGTCCCTATTCTAAAAAATGGTCAGTGCCACTCAAATCCTCAAAATTATAGACCTATCAGCCTCCAATCTTCGTTATCTAAGATATCCGAATTTGTGCTACTTAAACGCCTAAGTGATTTTCTCGCCCTTACTGATGAACAAGTTGGCTTCAGAGTAAAATACTGCACAACGCACCAGCTGCTGAGGTCTCATGAAGGTTTCGTAGCAAAATGCTTACAGGCGCATTTTTTCTTGATATCGCCAAAGAATTTGATAGGACTTGGCATATAGGTATTATTATCAAGCTCATGCGACTTCATCTTTCGCCTCATTTAATTCGCATAATTAACTCGTATCTCTCTAATAGATCTTTCTGTGTACGAGTTAATTCTATCATTTCGTCTCCCCGTCCAATCCTTTAGTGTGTAGCTCAAGTTAATCTTTTAGGACCAACTTTATTCACTTTATTTATTAAAACCATAATCACCTAGTGTCACTCTAGCTCTTTACGCGGATGATACAGCCATCCTTGCAAGACATAAACACCTGGATAGATTTGTTTACAATATTCAGAATTATCTCTCAAGCCCTGAGCACTGGCTCATGTGCGTCACATGCCATGTCGCCACATGCCAATGAGCCTATTAATCGTTAAAATCTTTCCTATTAGCTTTTTGCTTTAGTGTTTGTATTGTGTATAAAAAATACAAAAAAACTATAAAGTTATAAAACTAAAAAAAAATTATAAAACTATGAAAAATGAAAATAAAAAAACCAAAATTTATTCTATTACTCTTACTAATTTTTCTATCCCTAAACTTTCTTGAGCACATGTGGCTACCCCTAGCTTGCATCAAGTAAATTATGGATTTTTCTTATTTCTACTCACTTTGTTTAATTCTGATGAGGAGGTAGATTCTTTTACACCATAGGCACTCCGCAATTTAAAATCATTGGCACTGGAACTTGCAGTTCAGTGTGCCTCCTTTAAAGAATCCATTTCTCTATATTCATATACAGATACTACTTACAGAACGCAGATGCCTGGAGACAAAGTTTTATTTTATTTTATTGACTCTTCTTTCAGTTCTCAGTCTGAAGGGATGACTTCACGATTTTATGGGAGGCGTTATTCAACTTCCAGGAAAGCATCCTCCGTAAAAAAAAAATAATGTAAGCCCGATGAAAGAGCAACATAATTATACAAAAATTTTGTAGCTAAAATAATAAAATAGCAGAAATAAAAAAAAAGTTTTTGATGAAACGTAGACATCACAAATCCAATAAAAGAAACATCAGACTCATAGACCTAACAAAAATACTTTTTTGACAAATTCATTTCTCCCTAATAATATTTTCGCTATTTAAAAGTATTATTTATTCATTACTTTCGCGTCGTTGCTTTAATAATTATAACGTTGTTACAACATCCTCACAGCCATCCATTTTCGCTTTCATCGAAGAAGAGTAATGCGACTTTCGTTTTATACCAAAGTTTATTTTCTTTATTTCGTTATTTTTATTAGTTTTATTTCGTTTTATACCAAAGTTTATTTCGTTTATTTTCTTTTGCTTCATTTATGGCATTCCTTCTGTTGCATTTGCAGTCTATAAACTTTTCATGTTTTTCTCATTTTTATTTATCAAGTTTATATTTGTAAGACCTCTATATGAATGCTAAGAAAAGAGATAGCGCAATTTGTATATTCTGTAATGATTCATATCTATTATCATTTGATGGAGATGAAAGGCCTTTGTGTTATTTGTAGCAAAGTTTTGACGATTTGACAAATGAAATTATGATTATTTGTAGAAAAGTATTGACGATAACTCTATGAAACCAATAAAGCTGAAATGATATCTTCAGAATGTTCATCCTGAGCAAAGGAACAAGGAGTAAAGCTTTCTTGAGCGTTATTTGGAAATTCTTAAAACGATGGAGTTGTCGCATTAATAGTGAATTCAGCAGAACTACTCCATAAGCTGAATAATACGGTTACGAAAGCTTTCTGTGTCGTAGAATTTGAAGTATTTACAAAAAAAAAATTATATACGTAATTGGAAAATCTGATCAAACTCTGCGCTCTCAAAATGAAGTAAATTGTTTAGTGAAAAACAGACTGGGAGAAAGAATTGCAGTAATTAAATTATCATATATTTCTGTTCAAAGAGACATCAATCATGTGGTCACTAATATCAAAAATCGAGTTGTACAGGAGAAAAGATCTGTAGCGTTTGCCTTATTTTTAATCCAACTTAATAAAACGATTGCTAGAATGTATTGTCTGCAGTCCTACCGGATTCATTTAAAGACGAAACATTCTTAGAAATTACTTAAAAAGCCTCATGTATTTTAGAAACGGTTTTACGCTTTTTAATCGACACAGTTTTGTGGGATAATGTCGATGGGTGTTGTAAAAATAGAACATGAACTGTGTTGGAGGCAACATATAGATTACATACTCATTCAAACTAAAAATTTCGTCAATGATAAAATTAATTCACTGCATCACATACCACATTACTGATTCGATAGCTCTTCTAGCTAACGTGAGAAGATTTTGGATCAAACAACTGAAACTGCAAATTTTACTTAAGCACATTTTTCAAGCAACTGTGCATTGACAATGAATTACCGTTTTAAAAACAAAAGTATCTAGAAAATCGGGCAAGCCTATCATTTGCTCCATTTCTATGCATATATTAAGCGGCCTTCAAAAGGAAATGTTAGTGGCAAAATACTGGAACTACAAGATGAGTTCAAGCTACTTTTAGAAACTTTAGATAAGATGGAATTTTTGTCCTGGTTAATGAAGAAAATGAAGAATTAATCAGGCGTTTTGTCTATTTGGATGGAGCGTTTGGTTTTGTGTAGCTGAATGAACTGAATCTTCTTCAAATGCAAGGAAGGAACAAATAATATGGTAAAACTTATTAATTCACTGAAAGCTTTCATGAGCAAACTAAAAAACTGGAAAAGAATGTTCAGTCTTCAAGATGCTTCAGAGTTTGAGACATTGCCATCAGTCGTTCAGTTCAGTGGGGAAGGAGAAGAATTTCCCTAGTTTAGTTTCTAAAAAACGATAAACGGTATTTCGTAGCATTTGAAAGCATTAGAAACTGAATTCAATCAGTAATTTTCTAAACTAGGTAAAGGTGATTTAGATTTAGTAAGAAACCCATTCAGATGTTCAGCTAAAAAGCTCCTGACCAAAGCAGAAATGAATTTCTCAAGCTAAGTGTTGATTCATAAGCAAGACAAATTTGTCACAAAGATTTAGGCCTTCACATGCGGATCCTATCCAAACATGAAGAGTAGCTACTGAAGGCTAAGAATAGCTTACATTGTATCTTTTCAAGTCTTTCTCTACTCACGTATCTCAGAATTGGTGGAAAAGAAACACAGTTTTCTCATCTTCACCAAAATTTATAAGGAATTATTGCATTCTTCTGTTCATGCTCTTGTGTTGTAAGCGGTAGCACATCCAGCTGGCAATTGAAAAATCCATGGTTGAATTCCTGGGAATAGTATAACAGATTTCTAATGTTTAACGTCTCTACAGAAGAGGTCTAAACTAAACGATAATTCGTCACCACTTGACTTTGGTCTACTGAGTCTCTTACTGCTCGCCGCCTTTTAAGTGGAGAGGAGGACATAAGGAATTATCTCATTCCTCGATGACTAATGGGATAATTCCGCTCTCGCTTAAGTTGTTTCATGTTCACTGAAAAATTTGTGCTTGCAATTGTAAAACCTGTGGTTGAAATCCAAGGGAGATCATAGATGATTTTTCATGCTCGAGTTTCGAAAATTACTTAATATTTCTACAAATAGAAAAATATATTTGTTCCGATAAATATTTAATGTTCCAAATATTAGAAATCTTTTGAAATTTTCGTGAACTTTTTCCGACTTGATGAAACTTATCCTGCCATTTAATTAATCAAATCTACTTTATTTAAAAAACTTATCAAAATATTAATAACTTTATAATTAGTCTGTTCTAAAATTTTACCAAAGTTTTATTTAATTCATGTAAATTTATATGTAATTTCATACTACATGAAATAAAAATCCACTTTGCAATCAGAAAGGTCTTGGAAGCATTTTTACATATATGAAAAGAGGGGAATTGAGTGAAAAATACAGAGAAGCAATTGGATTAGCACTTATAATTCGTAATTTGAGTGCCTTGCACTTAACAAAGATTTTGTTTACGATATTCACTTCTCTACCCTTTAAATGTTTTCAAATTACATAAATTCTGAAAGTACTGATATATTTCAATCTGTGCAAAAGCAAGGAGATATCACATTATATGATAGACATGTTTTATATCATACATTAGTTTAAATTAATAGCGTTTCTGCGATTGTCCTGAATTAGTGGGAAACTGTTTTATAGAATTTTAGGACCCAGCAGAGGCTATGTAATTAAAACTACTAAAGTTAGTAGTTCATCCGAGGATACATTTACAGCCGAAAAGACACATGAATGGCCAGTTTTGCTTTTTCTCTGGTATGAGATGAATACGAGCAAATTTCTCACAAAAATTCCTGGAGAAAGATAGTCTGAGGAACGTAAAGTATGTTTGTTCGTAAGTTTCTTTCGTAATTGAATGATTTATTACTGACCATTGTTTAAAGTAATTTTTGGTTTGAATTTTAACCTTTAAAAAAGTTCCTTAAAAAGAAAATATTCATTTTAATCTGGTAGTTAATAATATCTTCTTGGCATATGATATAAACTTTACTCTCCTATATGTCTCATAAAAATGTTATGTCTTTCTTAGTAAAATTTTTTATTCTAAGTAAATTTCTAATTTTGTTTTGTCTATTAGCTTTTTGCTGTTTATGATAACTTCTAATTAATGCTAATGCATGATTTTAATCCTACGTTTTCTTTTCAGAAACATTGCCAATAATCTTCTGGAATTCATTCCCGAATCAGCATTCCTGAAATTATCCACCCTTCGAACGTTGTAAGAATAAATTTTTGCAATCTTTATTTTACAATGAAATGTATAAAAATTTATTTACACTATCCCCTGGCCATATATATTAAACCACCACAATAATTTACAAAGTACAAATTTTAAATGCAACCACATATTTTGAAATCTTGTTAGATAAATAACTCTCACTGAGGTACTTCTATGGTTACAGATGATGTATGTAACAGTATGAAGTCAACAAAAAAATATAAGTTTCATTTTATAAAAATTAACTTTGTAGGATAAATGTTATGATAAAATTACTTGTCAATATTGGGGCTGACGCTTTTACAGATCAAACTGCATCTTAAAATTAATTATCAGTGGAAAAAGCATGATAAATTACCTGTATAACAGAAAATATAAAAGTTTTTTAATTACATGAATACTAATGCTTTACAACATAAAAAATACCAAAGTTTTAACAAGATAACCAAATTTAAAAGTCTTAGAAGATCAAAATTAACAGAATAACAAGAAGATAAATTCAAATTAAAAAACGTTTTGCAATGCTGATAGGATTGTATCAGATAAGCATCTGCAGCAAGCCTGAGCTCATAATGTTGTGAAGGAGATACATTCTAAAATGCAACTCCTTGCTTCTTCAGTGTAGAAAAAAATAATTTAGAATGAATAGCATATGTTTCAGCTATTGAGATAACGCAGAATCATAACTGGAAAACACTGATGTGTCATTTAGACAACTTCCGTCTTAAAAAACCGTATGCGCAGTTTCTTTTCTGAATTTCACAATAAGCGGAAACTGTAAAGTTAATGGATATAAAAAGTTAGAGTTAATTTATTAAAAACTTTAAAAATAAAATAATGTAATATGTGTTCCTAATTTCAAAGTGCCTTCTCTAGAAACTTTCAGATCTTAAAATTAAGGGGTACACAGTAAAATTAAGGAGTACACTTGAAACACACAGCAATAATTCGTCAGATATTAGAATAGCAAAATTTTAGTTTTGATTATTTGAAGATAATATCGTATAAATGTAAATAAACAGTAATCGTATTCACATGCTTTCTCTTATTAACAATTTTGTGACTATTTTATGCTATTTAAAAAGTGTCTGCTTAATAAAAAATTAACTTTAGCTAAGACACAGAAACGACGGTTTTAAGCATCAATATATTATTGTAAGCAATTGATCTGACACTGGAACTAAAGAAAAAGCTTTGAAAATTTTTAATGCTAGAGAAGTTCACTTTGAGCATACGAATACCCGTTATTTAGTAATTTTTTGCAGTTTAAGCGTTATCTCTAAACTGAAGTAAAGACCGCCAGACTAGTATATGATTTTTTGACACATGAATGCAATTTTGATACTTTTAGCAATAAAACTTAAGTAATAATTTAACCCCCTTCAGATTTTTCATCCGACCCATGGTAGCACTAATTTTAAAGGGATTTTTATACATAATTATTTTCCTTCGCTAAGCTATCCTTCTCATTAGACATTTTTATGTGCGAAGTCGGCAACCTTTTACTTTATTGCATGAATGAATTCTTGAAGTTTTAATTTTAATGACCGGAATTTGAATTTTAGAAATACACAACATCTAATCATAATTCTAGATGTCATGGAAATTGATTAGAAATATGTGTAGCAGGTACTTATTTATGAAACTGTAAATTTATACAGTTTATCATTTGAATTCCCGGGAATAATTTATATCAAAATCTTGTATTAATCTGATTATCTCCATGTATAGTTAATTCATTTTAAGCTACTTATAAGCAGTAATTTGCTAATTTAGGAGTGATATTTTATAAACTGAAAGTGTAACGGATATTATTTCCGTATATTCTTTCGATGCAGTGGTCAGCATGTCAATCTGGCAGTGTGAAGACTAGTTTCAATTCTGGTGAGGAGACAACAAATTTTTCCAAAATCGTGAAGTCTGTTCAGTGTAGTTATTTCATTTCTTAATGATGAATATAATGATTCAATGACTTGAATCTAAGTAACAAATTTATTATATATCATATACAGTTATAGTCATATACAGTTTCTGAATGCTGATTAAAAGATTTACTCGAATATTAAAACATTCATTAATTTTAAATATTTAATGAATTATATATGGCTTCAGGTGTTTTACAACTTTTTCATTTATTATAAGCTTCTCGACAATAATGTGCAATCATGTCTGGGATGATATTCATAATAGAAATAAATATACAATATATTTTAAGCAAACTAACATTAGAACTACCAGTTAGTCAAAATAGCAGACTCCTTCTTTCGAAGGAAACATTTATACGTCAATCCTCACAATCCTAGAAATAAATATGAAAAGAATTTGAATTGCTGAAGCATCTTTTGCAGTAATTATCACATAACGAAACTGGAAATGCAAGTAAAATATACTGCTGAGTGATACTGATATAAGAATAAATTTTCCCGCCTTAAGGTGAAGAAAGAAAAAGAAAAAAGAGAAAAATTTATTTCAGGTTTTTATTTTAACTGCATGGTGTAAAAACTAGAGACACAGCTATAATTTTTAATGCTAGCTATAAAAACCAGTGCACTTGTCGCTCTTGCACATGGAGATAACTGTAAGTATTCATCTACATATACTACAGTTTCATATGATAGTTTTATTTGCATAAATGTCATTTTTCCACATTATTTTTGAGAAAATTAAATTCGCTAATTAGTTACTCACATAATTAAACTTCAATTTTATATCTTTCAACCTTTTAAAACTTTGATTCGTTAAATATAAGAGAGAATATGAATGATATTTAAAGACCTCTAGACTGCAAGATAACTCTTCAAATTTCATCGAACATCTTTAGACTAGTACTGCTTTTATTTAGATGTACAACATAAATTAGGAAATCTAATCCCATTACTTTTCTGTAGATATCTTCAGAACAACAAATTTCAAGGCATTCCATCACGTTCCTTTAAGTCTTTGGTGAATTTAGAGAATCTGTGAGTATGCAAATGTTTATTTTATTAAAGTGCAAGTCTGATTGTCGCTATTTATTCTAAAATAAAATCAGCAGATATAATAAAGATATCCCTCCATCTTTTTTTAAGGTATTTAAGTTCAAACAATCTATTAACTATACCAGACGAAAGTTTTTCCGAATTGCACCGCCTAAGGAAACTATGGCTCGACGAGTGCAATTTGTTGGAAGTTCCTGCTTTATCTCTTCGTGTCCTCACTAAGCTGGAAGCTTTGTAAGTATCCTTTTACTTATAAAATGTTAAATTTTGTAACGCCTGCTGGCTATTTATACAAGGGCGGTCCTAAACCTCGCAATGATTTCAAAAGCTTATGCAAATCGAACAAATGGGTATAAAAACTTATCCAAAAATGAATTGTAAAAAGTTCTTTCAAGGGATGGCATTTAGCTCAGATTTTCACCGATAGAGTACGCTTCAACTACAGCTAGCGATCACAATCAGAATACTGTTGAAGATGGTATTGAAGAGCTTTAGTTGGCCTAGGATACCCAGAACTATTGCCTTTGTGACAAGTGTCTTGCATGTGAGTAAATGGTTTTCAATACCATTCTGATTCTGATCATTAGTGCTGATATCGTACGGTGCCCTATATTGTCAAACGTGGAAATAAATATTTGTAGTCTGCTTGTCATTGCAGTCTACTTACTGCTCTCCGTTATATTAATTGGCTTGATTTCTGTAAAATTTTAAAATCGTAACAAACTCTTTATATCACTCTATTTTCTATTTCACCTTGCATTTACATTATGAAAAACAGTGGATTCTGAACTTCACCTGACTTAAAATAGTAGATTGTATGTCACGTCAGACTCCTTCCTTAAGAGCAGTGGTCTCAAAATCAAACGGCACGCGGATCATATGCAGGATCTAAAAACGGCTTCATGGGCCAGATTTTTTTATTATTATTATTTTATTAACAAATTTATTAACAAAAATGCTATTGAAATATTTTAAATAAAGTTTAACTATTAGTTAAATTTATTAACGTTCATCAAAATGCTCATAAAAATATTAATAATATCGGGTTACAAAAAAATTCAGATTTATATTTATTTCTTATCTGAAATCTAAAATTTGGCACCTGCAAAACATTTTTTGGCTATAGTTTATAATTCAAATATACTGACAGCTAAACATTAAATACTTAGATTGACATTTCTTTCAAATAATTAGCGGCCGAGCGGTAAAGTCGCTGAACACCGGTAGTTCGGTCCGAGGTTCGAATCCCGCGAACGGGCTGGCTGCATGGGTGTTTTCGTGGTTTTCCCCATGTGTAACGTGTATACGAGCCAGTTTCCCTTAGAAAGTCCTCCACGAAGGCATCCCTCCCCTTAGGCAGATAGCCCTAGTGTGCTTTGCCATAATTAAAATACACACCACTTTCAAATAATTTTTGCAATTTTAATTAATCATTAAAAAACTTACTTTAATTTAAACTAAAAATAAACAAATTACAAAACTTTCCAAGATTTTCAGCAAAATTTACCAAGTGAGGCAAAACTTGAGAATAAATAATTACAAACTAATCTCTATCTCTTAGTTACATAATTTTTCTTCGCCCCATAAATAAAAATGCGTATGTTTGTGTATAAATAATTAAACTTCTTTGCTTTTTACTACAGTTTGATACTTGATGGAGTGCTGACGAAGTTTGTAGCCTAGGAGAGAAGTAATCTCCATCGCGGACTGTAATACTTACCTGTCATTCGGGTTCTTTTCTTATATTATTATAATTTTCAAGTGTAAGCTGTTCCCTTTTTAAATGTATTTTCAAACAACGCGATTACACTTAATGCAAAAAATCGTAACTGAGCTTATTTATTTTTTGACAAGTACACATAAAATTTTATGAAATCTATGTCTTCCAATCTCTGAATATTTTTTATATGAAACTGTAAATTAATTAGCTCTTTATAGATTTTCGAATCGTTATTCATGTTTCTTTTTAATAGAAATAAAAATAATGTGAACTAGAACTTCAAATAATTAAAATATACAAACCTTTGCTACAGACACCCTATTTGAAACAAATACATAATTGAAGTGTCTTCGCGAGGGGCATAAAATTGCTTCGGGCCACATGTGGCTTACGGGCAGCCAGTCCTTAGTAATCATAAGAAAATGTCTTAGAAAGTTGTGAGTGATGTTTGTCTAGTTTGAAGTCAAAAGTATTCAAAAGGTTTTCATTTTCAATCATTTTCATCTTTGGGATAGAGATTCATCTTTTGGAGGAGAGTGCTATAAGTGAGTGCAAAACGATTTTCTGGGGTAATTATTAAACTAAATCTCAGAGCATCATTTCATTAAATAAAGTTAGATTTATCTCAGTTACATGGGAAGCATTTCTTCGTAATAACTAATTAATCGTTTAATGTGGTACTGAAAAATCTTCATTTATGTTTTACATCTTTAACAATGATTCGTATTCTTGTAATAAGGGCGAAAAAAGAAATTTTGACTAGGCATCAACAATGTTAAAAAAATGGACTCAAATATGTTTCTCCTCTGGGTTTATGAGTAGGCAATATAAAATTTTATTGTATAATTCAGCATGGGAGAAGTAAAGCAACAAGAATCAACGTTATATTTGTAAATTTTGCAAGATAGTTTCTATGGTTTAACTACAGAACCATCGAAACTATCCTGCAAAATTTACAAATATAATGCTGATTCTTGTTGTTTGACTTCTCCCATAATCTTTATTCGACTTGTTATTTTAACCTAAATGATTCAGCATATTAAAGAATTCAAGGAGATAAAGCTAATAGCTTTTAATGAAAGTAAAGAAAATATATTAAAATTTTAGTGAATTGAAGTTAAGAAATTAAGCGCTCGGGGTAGCGGGAAAAATTTTCGGCTGTGGCGAGTTTAAAAAAGAAATATTTAAAACTCCTCTTAAAAAGGCATATCTTTAATTTTCTGATAATGGAATTCATAATTATATTTTATTTCAAATTATGAATTTTAATCTTGTAAAAAATTATAGAACATGAAAGCTGAAAAATATATTTAGCGGTCAGAAACATCCTTTTATATTTTCGTAAACAAAATCTTGATTATTAACCAAACGAATTAGCTTTTCGAGAGGTAAAAAGTAACAAAATAATAACTTCTAAACTATCTAAAAATAATTAAATTATAGAACCAAAAGATATAGAAATAAAACTTAAAACATATAATGAAATTAATTATGCTGACTTAAAAAAGGTGTAACTAAACAAGAAATATTGTTTCAAATTTCTTTAAAATTAAACCTGCAACTTCTAATCAGTTTAAAGATTTTCTTTGCTTTTCCGTTCATATCAGAGAAAAATAATTAATTATTTACCACAAAATATACAGGTTAAATTTAAAACAAAAATTAGGTACACTGCAAAATCCTTTTCAGTACACTGCAAAATCCTTTAAGAGTTTAGAACAGGAAATAAGAATGTCTTATATAATTTTTTTTAATTAAAATATATTAATTCTTAGACTTAAGTGCAGGAAATAAAGGACAAAGGTTCTTGCTTGAAGAGTATTTTGAAAATTGTTTGAAAACTCATAATACATATTACACTTTATTACTCAACTTCGTGTGTTATCGAGTTCCTTTATTACGATCATATTATCCCAAGTCATGCATTTCATGCATATTTAACTGTAATAAACTGCATTTAAATTATTAAATCTCGTTCTTTATTAATACATCCCAACTCTTCATGCAGAATGTTAAAAAAATTAGCGGCTTTATTTTAATAAATAATGACCCTAGACATATACTTTTAACCGCGTTCTTAAACTGAGGATGACTGTTTATATAATACTCGTAATGCAGCAATTCCAGCTAATAAATATTCATTATGTTTTAATAGATTAAATGCAAAATGTTTCGAATCTTTGCATGCAAAATTCCTAGATTTATGCTTACTTCTCATGTAATTAAGAGTACTTCCATCCGCATGAAGATACTCTTCAAGAGTATCTTCATGAGGAAGGGGTTAAAATTTCATAACGAGGGTTACTTTACCCATTGCGGATTCATTTATCTTGAAAACAAGCAATTTTTTTATAGTATCTCTCTTTATCTGATACGCAGAACTTAAACTTCGGTCAACAATGAAAAGTCTATAATTTCGTTTTAAAAACTCTGTTTGAACTGTGCACTTATTTGGACATTAGGAAACGTTTTGAATTTAATTTAGGCATAAGGAATATTTTACAAACTTGGCTTGTTGTTGTACGAGAACCATGCAAAACGTCACATTTCATCTTTACCATCACAGTGTTTATCCTGATTTCGTAAAATTATCTGTCTCATTTTGTCAGTGGAAGTATATATCTAGAATAAATGAAAAAAGAAATCCCCCTTTTACGAATCCCCTATACCTGTAAGTATGAAATCAACAAAGCGTTTCAATTCTTTCGTATTTTATAATATCTATTTTATTTGCAGGAATCTAGCTTCAAATAACATCAGAACGATTCCCGATTTTGCCTTCCAGAATCTTAAGAAACTTAACATTTTATGCCTTGAAAACAATGAGATTGAATATATGGGCCGAAATGCATTTGAAGGACTTGTTTCACTGAAGGTGTTGTGAGTACATACCAATTTCTTATAATTTTCAAGTGATGTCATTTCTTTTTCTTTTCAACATTGAAAAATCTATAATATAAAACAGATATTGAGGGCAGAAAGCTGAAATAAGAAAGTAATATAAGCAGATGTTCTTAATGCCTTAAAAATCTTGTATTTCTTATTTACAGAGAAATCAATGGAAACCAGCTGCTCGAGCTTCCTTTGGCTCTGTCTAGTCTGCCGAATCTAAAAGAACTGTAAGCATTTTTTATTATTTTATGTTGCTAGTAATTTTAGAGATATGCTTGACAGTCTGACTGAAATAATTGTGATAGAGAATACTAGTAATAGCAGGGTGATATTTTTAGAGGAAAGAATTTATTTGTAAAATTTTTCTATTAGTTAACGGATTACAATATTCTCAGGATTCAAATACTTCAGAATTTTTTTTACACTTTTCTTATATATTTCTATCTCGTATCAAGTTTACTATTATTTATTCCGTACCCATATTTATTATATTAAAATATTTTAATTAAATATATTAAAACTTTAATTAAAATATATTAAAATTTTAATATCTTTCTCTCTCTCTCTCTCTCTCTAGAATCTTACATTGTTAAAGAAGAGTAATAAATACTCTTATGTATTTTATTTCTCATTTAGTGTAATGTTTAAGAGTAATCAGAAATTCTTATGCGTATGAAATTTTAGAGTATGATGTGTGAAGAATATTATGGAAAAAAATATTTTGATTCCTGTCAAGTATGTCACACAAATTCATAAATAAATGTTGTACAAACAGAAAAGAGAGAAATAGTTGAATCAAGCTCTACAATAAATAGTTTTTCCTATTGATAATGCAATCCTGCTCTGATAATTTAACTAAATGATCAAGGTTTCACTCAGCTGCGGTTTAACGCGGCACAAAAGATTTGAAAAAGGAAAGCCATAAATAGTCCTTAAATTTTAAAATGCTCATCAGGTGAAAAAGGGTTGTAATTTATTGGAATGAAGTAGTTAGTACTATCTTCCGATAACAATTCTATAAGCAATTCTATATTATTGATGCTCGGTTCGGACGGATGCTTCATAACTTCTGCAACTCTTTGCATGCTTTGAAGGGGTGGAGTTGTTCTTAAAGTTATGCATGATATTATTCAGTACAGGTACAATATTTTTTGTCCCTTTAGCTTTCGCTGAGATTTAGTCTTAAATGTCAGAATCGCTTACTTCCCTACCTACAACAGAAAGAAAGTACCCTGAAAACGTAAAGTGCATTCAATTTCCTCTTACTTATTTTGGTATTACTAATCGTAATTTATCAGTTGATTATATTTTTATGACTTACGTTAATACTGAGTTATATACAGCTTTCGCTAGTTTCTAATAACAACTCTAGTTTCATGTATACTTATTAAGTATTGAAGCATAGTATAGGCGAGGTAGAATTAGGTAAACAATTTCGGGATGCTGTCAGTTGTTAATAGAGGAACGTAAAGTTACCAATGAATTTGTTCAGTCATGAAGAATAAACCCCAAATGTTCGAATGTGCTAATTTGGTTCCAAACGAGTTGTGACTTTCTTCTGACAACACTTCTTAATGAACCTCCGTATAAAGTAAGTCGGAGATAACGGCAAATTATTTCGACTGCCATTGGATATCTCGTTTAAGAGATTAGCTTAATTGCTCTTTATAGTTCCATGATTATCAAGCCATATGGTCAATAGCCCTGTCCTGCTGGAACTAGATCAGACTTATAGTTGTGTTCTGTTAGATTGCTGGAGTGACAAAGGTATTGCATCATACTCACTTTGCAAGTTACTCTGCGATATAACATAGTCACGCTGTGATGTGAGAGTTACACAATTTCGGTCACCATTCAAAGACCAGCAAATATGCCACTGCAAAATTCATACCATGCATAACCTCTAATGATTACAAAGGGATCTCAAAATTCTCGTCTACCTTTCTTCACTTCAAAATAGGTAATTCTGTTTATTCATGAACTTATAAGCGTGTTTTACTCAGTGTAATATGATTTGGTAAAGTCGATTTGCGAGCCACTTTTTGAAACACTGAAACTTCTTTACTTGTATGTATTGGAGGCTGAATATTATACAGGAAGGGATGCATAGCCTGTCGGAGGATTTTTCAAAATGATGTTACATATTAACCTAGTTGAATGGATCGCCGTCGAGTAGATCTTTTATGCTTCTGTACCACAAGTTCTTTCACTCCCTTCTTATCTTCATTCGCTACTATTCTCGGAACATGTTTTTTCCTTTCGCTGATTATTCATTTCACAGAACATTTCCACAACAGCAATAGGAATGAAACTTCTCCAGAAAACCACTTTTAGAATTTTCTTTGTGCGAATATTGAAAATTGTGCGCATATTCTTAAAATACTTTTTCAACAAGGAACATATGATATTCTTTTTTGTACCTAGTCACTATCATGAACTGAGCACAGTATTGACAATGTCTAAGCCTTTTAAAAGAAAACAATTTTCAAATTGGACAAATGGTATATTTTTGAGTCCATTTATTATCCATCATTTTAGATTGCAAAGAAAATTATAAGCTGTGCGTTTCAGAAAAATTTCTTCACCGCCATTAGATTTTGTTTTGAATCTGGATGGTAGGGTGCACAAGAAGGTGAGAAAGAAATTTTACAATCGATGTACTGTATATTATTAGAAACCCATTTTAGTTTTTCCAGTTATGAGAGAAAGTAAGATCTATTTCACAATGCTTTTAAGAAGTACTAACAAAATACCTTTTTAAATGATTAACGTTGCTACACTGAATGAGCAACGTACTTCTATAATATCAGAGATAAGCATAAAATCTTATAAATCGTCGGTTGGCAACAAGTGCTCTTGTTTTTCTGATTTTAATTTGTACTAGGCAGTACTTTTTTTTTTTTTGCTAACTGAAAACAATAACGTCGTTTTGTAGTGTTTGAAAAAAACTGAGTTGTTTTGCATTTTGATTTTTTTAAAATTAAGATTGATAAGAAAATGTTAAACATCGAGTGTGACATAATAGCTTAGGAAACAAAAAGAGATTTATACATATATTTAAATGTCAAAACAAATTTTCTTCTAGGCTTTGTTTAATTTTTTATTTGCGTATCAATTGGCTTTCTCCCTCTTCTCTTTAAATTCAAGTGAAAGAGATTTTAAAATAAAATGAATCAAAAGTGTTTGCTTTTGACTTCTTCGTTATATAATAATTACGGGTGGTTTTCTTACGCAAAAATGATATGTTGAGAGACTGATATAATAATGATAAAAAAGCAGAAAAAAAAAATAAATTTTATGATTCCATATTATTACAGAACGAGTTAGTTTACATTCGTTTCATTTATCAGAGTTACAGTTCTTGTCATTACTTGTTCTTGACTTTTATCTGTTAAGAAAAATTTCTTGTCTGTTTTACTGTTTAACTGCTTCAGGTAAGTGCAAAAATTCTTTTTGATTTAATTGCCCGCCTTCATTTCATGTTCCTTAATTTTGCTGAAATTTATGGAAAGGGAAGCATCCTTAATTTAATAAAGATGAGTTCGTTGGGATCTGATATCAATTGATTGCGTTTTAAGTTATGTATAATTTGAAATAACTGCTGATATCACAATTGACTTTTATCTCTTAAGAAAAATTTAAGGTCTTTTCTAAAGCCAATCACTTAAACAGAATGAAATATCTCCATAGAAAAAAAAGAAAAAAAAACTTGTCTTCTGGATCGGTTAAACAAGTTGAAAAATTGGTTTTCCTCTCATTCTATTTATAGCTTTTGATGATTTATTACAAGACAAGTAAGCGAAGCATTTTTATGAATGATCTTCTCCTTCTATCAATCAAGCCAGAACTGTGTAATCTTTTCAACAATTAAAGAATTTTTTTACTACCCTATTGGTTTAGGGGACAAAAAGAGACATTTCATGCTGAAAATTAGCTAACAGAATGCTTCTTGTTAAATAAATATAAGGATAATTCCCTAAATATTAAATAAAGACTTTTAAGTGAGAAAGATATGTGAAATGAAGATCTCACTTGTTTAATGATCAAAGCATCTGCCTACTGGCAATTCTTGCAGTCTCGACTGTTTTGATTTATAACGCTTAGAACATTTCATGTGGTCATTATATATTCATATCGGAAACGTATAGTTAATGGATACTTTTCTTAAGTGTATGCAACCCAATGCTTCAAACGTTTCCGAGGCGATACTAAGCATTAGAAAATGTTCCACAGAACGAGATGTTTGTTCATCGGCTGTTTATGTTAACAATAAAGCTTCTGGGAAATGAAAGTTATACACGTATATGCAACTGCGTTGAATGTTAGCCTCTCTAACCTTTCCGTAATTCAATTATTAGTCATGTATAAGTGCACAAATTATTAATATATGCATATATATATATATATATATATATATACAGAGAGAGAGATGGACAGATAGGTATTTACATAAAAATAAATAAATAAATGCATGCTCAGATGATTAGATAGATAGATAGATATACGTACGAATTCTTGTGCAAATAATAATAAACAATACATAATTTCCTGTAAAATATAAAGCAAGTATTTCTAAGATCTAAAATACCGGAAAGGAGAAACCAATGCGAAAGTAAAAATAAAAGCATAGGATGAGGTAATAAGTTCAGAATAATTAGACAGAACATCAATTCAAAAAAAAAAAAAAAAAAAAAAAGGACAAAAATTTAAAGCACCATAAAATAAAAATCCAGCAAAACCTTGATAATCCGAGGTAATTTGGACTGTAGTTGCCTCGAATAATCGAAAACTCGGTTAAACAAGAATAAATTTTAAATTATATCAATTTTTCTGTCGATAATATTTTCTGAGATTGTTTATTTGAAATTCCAAAAACATGCTCATATGTACTACAAATTAACATTTTAGCAAACTCTCTTATTAGCAAATAAAGTTTATTCACTACAGTTAAACAAATAATCTCTAAAAGATTTGATATCGTGGCAAAAATTTTCATAAAAACCTGGACTCCACTGTATAAGAATTTTCCCAATTTTTTGAAATTGTGTCTGTTTTCTTACGTTCATTTTCGTAAGACATTAGTTTTTCTTTTTTTAAAAAAATATGTATGATTCGTTTTTGTTTGCAATAGATCTGCAACTCTTTGGCTGCCGTATGATCACGCCCAATTTCTGTCAGCAAAAGAAGAATCAGGGAATTTATCTAAAAATTAAAGAGCTGTGATTAAAGCTTCAGCATGCCTAATTGTCGTATTATCTTGTTTCGTATCATCGTCATCCATGACGTGTAATATTACATTTAACTCACAAATCTAAATTATTATCTTCCCATATTAATTGTTTATGCATTATAATGAATCATGTAGTTATTACAATCATCAGAAGCATTAACATTATTATATACCAGTTGACTAGAATTATTTTTAGACCTTCATATAATATGGAATGCATGCAAAATATATACATACATCAAATTTTTATTTATCATTTGAAACAGAAATATTATTTCAATAACACTACTTAGCAAAAGCATGAACTATTTCAATCACATTTGCAGCGTTATCAATATAATTTTTGTTTTGTTTTTAGGTAAACATGGTTAATTAACAGGTTCTCAATCTGAATTAAAATTTATTTCTTTTGAGACGGCGCCAAATATAGTAAAATATTAATTAAATTTTAATTTAATTGTATTTCAATAAATAAAGATATTTAGATAAAAACTATAATGAATATTTCACTACGTTGTGTTGATGCAATAACCAAAATAAAGAATGAAAATTAATTACTTACTGGTTACACTGCGTAATGCCAATAAATCAAACTGTGCATTGCAGGAGAGTTTTTATTTCTTATTTCTTTCTTGTAGTTACTCATTAATAACCCTTACGGCCGATACAAAGCTCTAATATCAGTTAAATACAATATTATTACAACAATAAGATACGTTTTAAAGTTGTGTAGTCCAGATTCGTGATGCGGAGAAATTAGAAGACAAGAATCTATCCTAGTAAACGTCATCTCGAATATTCTTTTTATCAGTATTTGATGAATTAAATCCCGGTGAAGAAATATCTTAGTGGAAAACTAAGTAGTTATTTATCAAACGGAAAGGAGAATTATTAGGTGAAAACGGAATACAGAAGTCCTAAAGCCTCATGTAGCAGTTGAAACATCGAAGAATTTTCTTTTTCGCAAACATATTTTTTTCCAGTGGCTAGGTAAAAAGTTACAAACAATGAAATCTTATAAACAGAGGTTACAAACAATATAACTAAGAACAAAAATACCAAAGTCATTGCCTATGAAGCGTTCTTGCCTCCCAGTATCTCGACTCTTCTGTACGACCACGAAGAGCCCTGCATCGAAGCAGGTGGTCCCGGTCCATTTAATTTTTTTCCCGCAAACATTAAAATAAAAATAAATCTTACAACATTTTAAATTTCATTTGGCTTTTTTTCAGTATTTTTAATTGAGCATTTTTCTTCCATAGATTCTTAACGTAACTAGTGAAAATGAATTTTGCATATTAATAGATTTACAAAATGTGCTTGCTTGCGTCAGTAGTACAATTTTCATTTAGACGTCAAAAAGTACGAAGGATTTCTTTAGAAGGAAGAAAACGCACTTATCTAAGAAGATGTTAATATTTTATTATTATCAATGCAGTAAAAATATAAAATTAAATCAATTTAAATTTTTCCCGGTAGTTTGAATCCGAATACAGTTTATTACCCTTGACGAAAATTCAAGTAAATAAAACGGCAAAGGAATCTCTTCTTTCGGAAAGATCTCTTTATAACCTATGAGCAGTCTTCATGTTCGAAGCTGGCCACGTCCTTGCTGCTGCTATTATTTTCCTTTACTGCTTGCTTTATTCTCTTATTTTCTTCACCAAAGCAATGAAAATTAAAAAATCATGTATGCCTTACTGTCATAAAACATTGCACTTATATGTCATCATTGCTTATTAATATCAGAGTATCTTCTGATTCATAATCACTGGTTGTTATTATAGAAAATGAAGGCACTTTTATTTTATTACAGGTCTTTCTCCAACAACAAAATTCGGTTTTTATCCAAGTCAAGCTTCAGTTCGAATCGTCATCTAACCACATTAGAATTGTCGGGAAATCCTATTGAATTCGTCGACAAAAGCACATTTTCAAAACTGCCATATTTAAAAAAATTGTAAGCATCATTCCCTCTTTTTTTCCCTTCTATTTTACTTTGTTATATATTTCCTAGTTGTCTTTTCTAATGTTTCTACTTTCAATTACTTTATACTCTTTTTTGAAAAATGCTTTTTTTTTTAGAACATTATCAGAGATTCAGCTCTTAGAAGATTTTCCAGACATAGCGGGCACTTCATCTTTAGAACACTTGAGGATCGACAGAGCAAAGCTAAGCTATGTTCCTGCTGACTTATGCATCACAACACCAAGTTTAAGGAGCTTGTATGTTTTGTTTACAGAAATTCGATATCCATTTTAAAATGGCTTTCACATTTATTTCATGTGTAATATGTTATTTGGCTAGTTATGTGTTATTTGACCTAATATCTAAAATATCCGAACATCATGTGTACCTGAATTCTCAGATTTAGAATTGAACAATAGTAAAAACCGTTTTAATATTAACGTCTCTAATCACTGGATTAGATCACACAATGATTTCCAGATTCTTTTCTTCGCGTTTCGTCCTATGGTAAGAAAAATCTTGCTGTTTCATCTTCTTTTATCTCTTATCTCCCTCATCAGTATTCCCAAATGACAAAACCTTTTCAATTTTATCCTCTTTTGAAAATTCACTGTTGAGATAGGAAATATTACGTGATGACTGCCCGTTGGTTTGCGACACTTAGTAGTCTGATTGTATAAAATATTTTTAGAGCGATGCGCAATTGTAAAATGGTATTTTGTTTTCAATCACAGTTTTTTAAAATTTTAAAGTTCTAGTTCTGATGTTGCTACTTGATATTTTCATACATGTCTGTTTAAAATGTGATCATTAGTTTATCAAAACCTGAATTTACTGAAACCAAATATGATAACAACCCAGAGCTAATATTGAAAAGTAGATCAAAAATACATTAAAAAGACATTTATTAAAATCTAATATGTTAAAAAGACATATATTAAAAATTAATATATTAAAAAGACATTTATGAAAAAATGCACTACAAAGGAATTTGTAAAATAAATTCTAAAAAAAAATGTTTAATAAGTATAAGAAATCGAAAGCTAAGCCAAGTGATAACAATAAGCCCCACCTTGCCTAAGCCATTTTAACTGATGAAAGCGTTGTTTCACAAAGCGACTTTTTGAAAAGGCGATAAATCAGGAAAGAAGAAATCGATGGGAAATGGCAACGAGCGAATCAGCATATTTTTGATCCGAGGATGAATTGAAACTAAACACTTCTACTCCCATCATTAACTACAAGTTCATGTTAATGTTTAACTAATAAGGTTTCAGGAGCTGGTAAAGCTGATTCAGATAATTTATCTTAATAAAAAAAGTAACAGGTAAAAACCTTTCGCTATTAAAATTTATGCCACTAACTCATATAGCTGCTGACGATATGTATCCATGTTTCGAGAGGAAAATACAAACACTTTAAAATAGTTAAACTATAGAACACACATTTACACTATCATAAGGAAAATAAAGGTACGGACATATTTATGGGCATATGCAAAAGCTGTGGCCAGAACATCCATGAAAATAATTTTTCATGGCGTATAGAACTTTTTAATAACGATAAGCAAGATTTTATAACAGTATAAACAGAGTTTTAACATCAGAAAAAAAAAACATGTAGTTTTCCCAAAGCGATCTGCAAAATACTGTCAAAACTGCTGCTATTGCAAACGCTTATAATGCTCACAGTCACAGTTATTCTAATTTCGTGATAACTCTGTCTGCGTGATTGTAAAGGCGCTTTTACCAAAATAACAGGCAGCAAGCATTGTAACTAAGTAATGATAGTACGAGTTGTGAAAAGCGAAATACAGTAAATTTCGCTTATTGTGAAAGCTATCACACTTTCCCACAACAATCGCCACAAAACTTTTAAGGGGTGATCAAGCACGTGAACAAACATCAGATGCGAACTGTGGAATTTTGCAGTCGTCTATAGCTCTCAGAACAAAGTGTAAAAGAATGACATCCATTCAGAAACCTTCAAACTGGGAGCAGAAATATTTTACATCAAGGCCATATTTAGTAAAGACAAAGTTCTTATATCACATCTTATAAACCTAGGTCTTATGAAAGTTTTGTAAGGCACTGACATGTAAATTGTCAATATAATAACAATGTAATAACTGTCAATAATGTCAATATAATAATTGTCAATATAATAACTAATAATTGTCAATATAATAACAATGTAATGTCAATGTAATAACCTCAGTTTCCTCTCTTGTTTTAAATGAAACTGAAAGTATTATTAACGGACCAGATAATTAAAAAATAAATGTTCGATTAAAACATTTGTTCGGGAAAAGAATTTAATAGCACAAATATTTACGAACTTCACTAATAAATTTAATGGACTGTAGAAATTTTACTCTTACATCTGTTAACAGAATTTCACACACATATATGAGAACTTACGTATTCTACTCGGATGGACACTCTAGCCACTCACATCTTAATATACATTTCACAAGCCCGAATTTCCAGCTCAATCAATGGCGGCTAGCTTTTTGCCTTGTTCTTTTCTGCTCTTAGTTGCCAGATCCACACGTAGTCAATACTAAAAAAAATAGATCTTAGCTTCATTTCTTTTCTCTTCAGCGTTAAAAACATTGAACAAATAAAGTTGAAATGGTAGATTGTATTACCTTAAAGAATGGCATTATTAAACGCCATGGTTGAAATGAGAATCCCAATTTTAATGTCTTAATTAAGGTATTTTCTCCCTTATATCTGCATGCCTTCGTGATGTAACGTAGCACACTTGGCGCGTATGCGAAAGGTCCAGGTTCGAATCTTCAAATCTCAGAGGAAACGAAACTTCACTTTTTAAACTCACACCTAGAATTTTTTTCAAAACATCTTGCTGCAGTGATGGATCATCAAGGAGAACGATGCAGTGATATGTGGGAGTTAAAACTTGAAACTCAACGTTTATTTATATACCTCCAATAACTTAATTTAAGAACCTTACACAAACTTCGATAAACTGTGAAGTGAGGTAGTTAGTAAATAAATAGAAGAAACATCCTTAGCATCATGACTTGAAACATCAACAGAGAGAGAGACAGAGCTAGGATATGCCTGAAATGGAGCGAAATCAAGTAAATTTGTCCTAAGGAGGTGGTTTGCGTAGAGTTTCAATGAACAGTTCATCTCAGGCATATCGTATTTAAATTCTGTGAATAGTGAACCATGTTTTAAAAAATACCCTATTTGAAGACTTTAGAGTACAGCTGTTTTATATGCCCCCTACCTGTCAATTCCTGCAAATTCCGAGGTCAATACCACTTGCCAATACCGAGGCCGAACATTATTTCTGACGTATCAAAAAAATTTTTGTTATCTTCCTAAGAAATTTATTCCGCAAGATTTGCAGTACTATAGTCCTTCAGACACAGGTGAAGCAGACTAAACGCTCATCGTGAGATAAATTTGCCAATTCCTTAGCAATCCATCGGTGAGCCTCTTCGCAAGAACGAGATTTTCGTGACCATGCCTGGGACTTTAACAATATGTCTGAGAACACGCCAAGGCCGGTTAGGCTTGGAGTTGAATTTGATGCCTAAATATTCAGCGATTGAACTTAGAAACTGTCTCATAGAAAAGCGTAGATTCTTTTGTAATATTATTTTTTCTGTTTTGTTTTGATTATAAGAAACTTCGGTTCAATTTTAGTGATAAAAGTCCTGCATCTGGTGCACTAGATTTCACTCTCATATATTTTTGACTGCATCCCGACAGGAGTAAATTTGTTTAATTGTCTTGGTGATTAGTGCATCCTTGCAACGTACTAGCACTCAATTTAAGTCTTTTATTATAGTATTTCACATATATACCAGATAAACAACAGGAACACCCATAATAACTAACATAATTTAGTCCTGAATGTTGTAATATATGGGAAGGGATATTTTCTGCCCGTATACAGCATGCCTTTCCGCGGAGAAACGAAATCAGAAGAGTAGTAATATTTCTATCAATTTCCAGACGAATTAATTTGAAAATGAAATCTGAACGGCCTTTTCATGTTTGGGCACTGACTTGTTCATGAATTCTATAATAAGAACCATCTGCATATTTCTTGACAAATTCCTTTTGAATCCAAACTGTTCACCCGAGAACTGCCCTTTCCCATACTTGACCAAAACTGGAAAAGAGATTTATGGAATAGTAATTATGTTTCCAGCTGTGATTTTTTGTGGCTTGGAAATCAGAACAATTCTCGCGCTTTATGCAAAATGTTATAAATGTCAGTCAACTTTACAGTAGACTTTCTGAACAGGTTCATAATCCTTTTAATAGTCCTTTTCTCCGATCTAAAAGAATTATTATTTTTCATCGTCTGACGATATGACAAACTTTAGTCTGACTGTTTAGTGATAGAAAACGCATTTACGCCAGGTATTCACGTAATTGTGAATGCAAATAGTGAAGATATTATTGTCATCGGCATAGTTGGCCACAAATTGGTGTTGAAAGTTCTCAGCGAATAGTTGTGTTTTGCTCTCGTTGTTGGAAATACGAGTCGTCCTGCTTAGGCATACTGACATTTTTCTTATTTTTGACCTTGTAAGAAACTTGTAGATGATGTAAAATTTGTCATTCACGGGACGTTTTACAAGCCGAATGTTAAATTGACTACCCTGTATAATATAGGAGTAGGCTCAAAAATATGCTAGTATTATATGCCAGTATACATGCATGAAATTGTATACATGTATCTAGAAATATGCCAGTATATATAGAGAGAGAATTATGCCAGTATAATACGCCAGCATACATATATAAAAGATATCTATATTTAGAAATATGACAGTATATATACATATAGAAATATGCTAGTAAAATATGTACATACTTATGTTGAACATACTTCAAATGAAGCAGTGCGAAATCCCAAGGGCATGCCAAAATGAACTCTAACCTTCCGTCAACAATTATTATAAAGCAATGATCTTGGTTTGAATACTCTGCCGTTAATTTTTAATGATATTCATCATTTAAATATCTTATGATCGAAGATCGTTTCCCCATTTTGAAGCCTAAATTTTATCTCCAGAAGCGGTGTCATACCATATTTGCATACTTGGCTGACATAAACCGGATTTTAAAAGCTGTAACTATTAATATTTATAGTTTCTGTCTGAGCTATCCATTTCTGAAAAACGTCATTCGTAATTAATTTAGTACATTTTTTTCTGTATCGCTTTCTGGGTCATCATTTAGTTTCTGAAGTAATAGTGCTAAATTCAGAAATTTAAAACTAATAGCGCATGGGAAATTAAGCCTTACATTACTAATTCATCATTCCCACAATACCAGCTATCTTCACTCTAAAGCTATGTTTATATGCCTTAGGACTTTAACAGTCAACTGATTAAAAACTTAATTAAACAATTAAAGATACGAATTTTATTTTACATTATTTACTACATTTTTAATGCTTGTGCTCAATTTTTTTTTCAGGAACTTGAAATCTAATAAATTAAGAGAAATTCCTATTTTGAGGGGTTGTAAGGAATTACGCTTAATGTAAGTACTATCAGAAAATTTCTAATTAACCACCAATATTTTAATTTGTTAAATTTCAGGTACTAACCTTCTGCAGAAATAAATCTTGGACTTTATCAGCCTTGCATTCATTTCAAACAAGATGGAAAGTTCAAACGAGAGAGAAATGTCTCGCTTCCAAACCTTGATAATACTGTTCTACACACCTTTTACTATATAAGTGGCTTATCTTTACTAATTTGAGGGTGTTGACTATTAAAGTGGCATTAAAAAATTTCAATTACCTCTCGTTAGACTAGAAGAGAAACACGCTAATGTGACAATCAAAACCGTGAAAAACAACCTTATATTTAGCGTAGGTATAATGAAACACTCAATCGATTTCGAGGGCAGCTAAAGGTCCCTCCTCATCAGGAGAAAGAAATACATAGAAAGAAGAAAATAGGAATCACAGAAACACGTGGTGCTTATCAGCACTGCACGTCGTTATAACTAGATTTTTAATCAGAGTTGCACTGGCCGCCTACTTTTACTGAGCCAGGCTGTCTGATCAAGCATAAAGAAATATTAGCGAAGTTAAAATAGGGAGCGAGGGGCAAATGCACATTACGCTCAAAATCTGAACTTCAAATAATGGAAAGCAACCACTGAACGGATTTTTATACCCTCTGGTAGTACCAAGTGCGAGGAGGTAACGCCATCTATCGGCAAAAATAATTGAATTAAGACAGTAGAATTTTAAAGGCATTAGGAAGGACTGGATTGGACTTCAAATCATTAACTAAACTTTCTAAATCTTTGTGAATGTGAAAAGCCTCAAGAAAATCCAATTCGCCTATGGAAGAAGCCTTTTGGATGATTTTTGCAGACCCAAAATCAAAATTATGGTTAAAAGTCCAGCTATGATACGCTATTGAAGACTTGTTAATTTCCCCTTTTTTGACATAAGATTCATGTTCCTTGATACGAAACTTCAACGCTCTTTTTGTTTGGCCAATATATCTTAAACCACACTGACATGATATACTATAAATTCCCCAAGAATTCAAGACAGAAACGCAATCTTTTAGAATCGAAGGGTGAATTTTATTAATAGGGGAGAAACCGACTTGAAAATTGAATTTCTGGAGAATCCGTGCAATTTTATAGCTAACAGAAGGATAAAATGGAAGCACGACAAGGTCATTGATATTATTTCTAACAGTGGAATGTCTTCTTTGATGGGAATCTGAAAATTTTTTTTCACGGCTTTATCAATAATCACGGGAGAAAATCCACGGTCAATCGCAACTGCTCTCAAATAATTAAGTTCATTGGTAAGCAAAGATTCAGAGGAACAAACTTTTAGCGCGCGGAAAACATAATAGTAAAAAGAAGCCATTTTTTGCTTAACAGGGTGGCATGACTTGGCATGGGGTGGTAAACAAACTGCAAAGGGTTTACGGTACACAGTGGTGCTAAAATCGGTTTCATTGCGGATTATAAGAATATCGAGGAAGGGGAGGGAATTGTTGGATTCAATTTCAAGAGTGAATTGGATGGCTGGATCAATTGAATTCATAATAGATAGAATCTCGGATAAATCCTCTTTATAACCGTCAAAAAGTGCGAAAGTGTCGTCAACATACCGAATCCAAAGACGAAAAGATAATTTATCAAATAATTTCATCTCAAAATAGTGCATATAAATGTCAGCAAGTACCGGACTGAGAGGATTACCCATAGCCAATCCTTCAACTTGACGAAAATATGCATTTTGGAAAACAAAGTGGGTTTGACTTAGAGAAACTTTAGTAAGCGAAACCAACTCATTAATTTCAGTATGTGTGAAGTGAAATTCCCGAAGCCTAGTTTCAAGACAATTTAGTGCTCCTTCGACCGGAACATTAGTAAACAATGATTTGACATCAAATGAAACCATAATGGAACGAAGTGGGGAAATATTTTTAAGTTTATCAATGACTTCAACAGAATTTTTTACAGTGTGAATATTGTTATCAAGTAGAGGAGAAAATCTGGAAACTAAATATTTGGCCAAAGGATATGAAGCAGTACCTATGTTGGAAACAATTGGTCGAAAAGGAATACCGGTTTTGTGGACTTTTGGAAGAGCATAAAGTCTAGCGCAATTAGTAATAGGCGGAATAAGTGATTTCTTCAACTGAGTTGGCAGAATGTGGGAAGATTTAATAGCACTTTTTACTTTCATGAGGTCCGAAGTTGAAGGATCTTTAGGGATCGAGCAGTATGGGCCTTCATTTATCAATTTAGAGACTCCAGTAATATATGTGTGTTTGTCCATAACAACGATCTGTCCGCCCTTATCAGCTTTAGAGATAATGATATTAGTATCAGAATTAATTTCACGTAAGATCTCATTTTCCTTTTTGCTAAGATTAGAACCCAAAGATTTATTGTTAAAATTAACGTTATGAGTAATTAGGTGGCGGATTGTATCCTTCTGCGTTTCCGAAATTTTGGAGAATTTAAAGGCTTTCTCTATAGGGGCGATGATTTGAGGAATTGAAGGTTTAGATGTCTTTGAAAAGTTGAAATTATATTTTAATACTTTTAACTGATCCTCCGAAAGATTCCTATTGGAGATATTAACGATGGAGTTAACGTTTACAGTGGGAAGATCAGCTAGATAATTGGGACTATCCGACTGGTGTGTGAGTTTTTGGAATTTAGAAATGAGCACATTTTTATGCCGTTGACAAACGGTATCGGTTCTAGACCAGGATGTATGTTCAAATGAGGAAAACTTTTCAGTGGAATTAGCAGTTTTTAAATGGAGGTAATATAATTCAAATTCAATTTTAGATAAACGTTTGCGTGTGTCCCTTATAATGTGACGAAGAAGTGCCAATTTGAATTTATGCAAAATTTTTGAAACGTGAACGAAAGCTTTAAGGCTACATTTCACATGTATAAATTTGGGAATGAAATTTTGATGTTTGCATTTAAGTAGAAACTGTAGATGATTCAAGAATTTCGTACGCTTAAGGCGTAACTTACAAAATCGGTTCCTGTCAGTGGACATATTGTGAAAAGGGCACAAGCAAGAAACAAGTGAACAAAAGAAATGTAATTCCGAAAGTCCAAACAAGTAATTACTTATAACATGAAAAAAACACCAATAAATAATGAAGACAATTTTCATCAACAAATGACAAAAACATTCCAAAAGGAGAGAAACATCCAATACTGAAAAACCAATAGCCACGTGGAAAGAAGCAACGAAAGTCAAAATCGTGCACGTGGTAAACCGAAAAAATATAGAATTACCTCGAAAAAAATGATTAAAAATCTAGTTATAACGACGTGCAGTGCTGATAAGCACCACGTGTTTCTGTGATTCCTATTTTCTTCTTTCTATGTATTTCTTTCTCCTGATGAGGAGGGACCTTTAGCTGCCCTCGAAATCGATTGAGTGTTTCATTATACCTACGCTAAATATAAGGTTGTTTTTCACGGTTTTGATTACCTCTCGTTACTCCAGCTTAAATACATTAGTGCCTTTAATTAACGTTAAAAATAACAATGCATGAATAATGTGTTTTTATCATTGGAGCTGAAGACAATGGTCCCCACTGTGTGAAAGCTACAGATAAATGTAAACAAAAGTTTCGACTGCTTTGAGACATCAGAATAAAAACATTAAAACATTCCAAACTTTCAGAACATTTCTCATTTCATATGGTTTCGAAACAAACTATCAAATCACAACCAAAAACAAAATAACATAGCAGCATAACATTCCACAATACTCCACTACCTCATTTCCAGTATCCTCGAAAACATTCAATCTTTCTCTATAAGCATCCGTTCTCCAAACAACCTCTAGATTTTTGTGTTGCGATTTTTGTATCGGATTTTTGCGCTGTATATGTGTTATGGTGTTGAGATGCTAATAAAACTCACATCATGTACCTGCGTGAATAAGCTAAATGATTTTACTATATATTCAGAGGAGGATCGTTTAAATCAAGAGAAAGTGCCATTACTCCTGAAACAAGGAAAACTTACTTTTCAGACTTTATATCCAAAGTTGGGCGATCTTTATTTCAATTATGCGTCATCCTGAAAATACAAGCAAAGCATCTCTTATGAATGTTTAAATATAGAATGAATTTTACTGTAACATATAAACAAGAGCTAATTTTAAAAAATGTAGCACGAATTCGAGTTCAAGAAATTAATTATTGAAAGTTTACATAATATCCTTATTTCAATTAAGCTGAATCCTCAAAATACTAGCAAAACATTCTTTATGGGTCTTAAAATGTAATACTGATTTTTTGTAACTCTTAAACAAGAGCAAATAATAGAAAATAAATTGCATATTCGTGATCAGGAAGTGAAATTTAGAAAAAACAAATATTTTATTTCTGTAACAGACAAACGGTGAAAGTTTATAGAACTGAGTAATGAATTTATTGTTTATGAATCTATAGTTCTATAGTTATTAGATGATTTATGTAGTATCTGCATATTTATAATTTCCTATTAAGATAATAGCTATCGTATAATTCATATTAAACTTAACAGAACTTTAAATCTGCTTTTAAATCAAGCTCAGTTCGTTTAATATACCTATTTGTAATTTGCATAGTTACTATTATTTTAAATTTACAAGCTGTGACTGTAATACGTAAGTAGGCAATAATGGGTCTATAAAGTGTAGGATTAATAGTGTGAAAAGGCAGGGCATTTATATTTCCATACAAAACTCCAAAGAATTATTTATTCAGCTTACTACGGTATTTTTAAGTTTTAAAAAGAGAAAACACTTCTAACAGCTCTGCAATCGTAAATGGCAACGGAAACTGAAGGCATTTATGAAAAATGTCCCATATTCTCCCCTCGTATCTTAACGGCTAATAAATTTCACAACTTATGACTGCTGTCTTATATTATACTGTTGATATATGTGCCTTTTCCCACCATTACTCAGTTTCATCACGTACTTGGCTTTTGCCCCTTGGGGTACGCGAACCGCAGGTTAGAAACTACGGTATAACAGGTATGATTTCCATATAACTTAATGATTGAATATTACATACATTTTTTAATGCTGACTTTTTCCTGCGTTTTTTATTTTTACTCTATTTTATTTTTTTCAGTGATCTTAGTTACAATGCCATAGAATCTATTGATGAAAACCTTTTCGTCGATCAAGGAAATCTAATTGATCTGTTTCTTAGTCATAATTTAATCTCAAGAATCCTGAAAAACAGCTTTCTTGGACTTTCCAGCCTTCAAGTATTAGATTTGGAAAGCAACGAAATCGAAGACATACATCCTGATGCTTTCGTTCATTTTAAAGACCTGAGAGATTTGTAAGTACTATTTTTAATACAATATCTGTTCTAAAAAAATTAAGCCTTAAACATACTACGCATATTTTTGAAATATTCCTGTTATTGGAATAAACAGTTATTTTCTGTAAAATTAGAGAGCTTTGCGAGGCTATACAAGACACCCTACTCTAATTATTTGGCTGTATGTTATTGACTTGCTGTAAGTCTTAATGGAGATCTTTTCAGCCTGGACTACAAATATAAATTACCAATGAAAGAGCTATGGCTTGCCTACTACTAAATAAAATTTTGTGAACTTTAAAATCGATTATGCTGTTTACAAATTATTAAGCTGTTCATCAAAACAATCAATTTAAAATTTAAAGTTTGATTAACGTTTTTTGAATAATTGTTTATTAATATTTTAACTTATTTTTGAACTCATGCTCAGTTTTGTTTCTCAGTTGACAAGATTCATGATGCAAAATTTTATGGATCTCTGATTACATTTGACGTGCAAGAGACGGTATAAATGTAGAGAAGTGAAAACATATTAGTTTAATTTGTATGGAAATGTCCTAGAGTATTCCGCGTATGTATTTGCATATGCTTCTGTATCTCATATGTAAATATAGAAATTCCATATGTATTCCATAGGCATGTGTATAAATTAAATATGTATATGCAAAAATAAGCATAACATGCAAAATTATGCTTCTAAAATGCTTTTGTGTCTCAAAGTTAAGTCTAGTTTGCTACTCTTGCTAAGTGAAAGTTTAAATCAAACAGATCAACAGAAATTTCTCTGGAGGCATTTTCCCTTGGTTAGATGGAAACCTGACTGAACAAAATGTACTTATCTGCCATAATAGACAGAAATTCAATAAAATAGTAAGAAATATAATATAATATGTAGCTTCTTTTTATATTATGTTTATCACAGGTACGAATATTGTATAACATATTTTAATTATAGTGAATGGGCATATATTCCTAAAACTAAATAAAAATAAGACCTCTGCTTATTTTTTAACACATCCAAACTCTCCGTACACCACATATGTACAACGCGGGTTTTACGAAAGTAAGTTAATTAACACATTAAATATTACATCCATTAAAAAAACAATAACAGAAAGATGCAGGTAAGTTCGCTAGCCAATCACACCTAGCAATTTTATATCGTTCTGAAGACATAATCTATTTCCATTGAAAGTAGGGCAGGAAAAAATTAAATGTTTCAAGTCTTGAGGTACATTTTTCGAATACTCATATAAGTTAACTGATCTTAGATTGAAGCGAAACAGGTAACTTGCAAATTTACCGTGTCTAGATAAAAACGAGGATACTTTAAAATTTATAAAAAAGACTGACATGGAATATAGTCTGTCTAAATAGAAGGAAAGAATTTTTTGCTTTGCCCGATAGTGCAAGATGAAATAGATTTCTGATTCCGTTTAGATAAAAGCTTTTCATAGTAAAAGGACTTCCAATAACTCTTTGAAATATTTATATTGAGGCCGATGGTTAAATTTAAAGCATCTTTGGCTCAGAAACCAGCTCTTTGATTTTCGTAACTTCCAAGGTCACCATGCATATAACGAATATCAACCCCTCTAAGGGAACTGGAAACTAAGAAAGTTTCGATTACCAGTTTGTAGAGGCTAATCAGAAAGTGGAGAGAAAAAGAGAATCAGAACACCTAAGGTACCTTGAGGATGCAATCCCATTATCCTTGATCCACCTGACGGCAAGATAAATGCAGAGGAGTCCTGCTTGAAAAACTATACGTTAATTTCGAATACGATGATTAAAATAGCAAACTTGATATTGGTCATAAAAATACCAGACCAACCTTATTGTACATTTTATTGGCATCTATAAATTAAACAAAACAAATACTTTTCAACCGTCTATTAAAAATCACAGAAATTTATATACTCCAAATTAGATGGATGAGGAATATCGGGAAAAGATACATTTCCCTTTATGCAATCTTCCAGAGAGAGTATCATTTGACACTGCATCGAAAACCTTACATTCAGTTTCGAAATCAATAGGCAGAATTACTGCAAGAATAAAAGTAGCTTCATATAATTTAGTGTTCTTTAACCACTGATATTATACAGAACAATTCTTCGTTGAGTTTCTCTCAAAATTCTTTTGTTAATCTTCTTTGAAAAAGCATATCTTCAAGTAGAAGAGCCATACGAAATGAAAGGCACAATACACAGCTTACATATTGATTTCTTGACATCATATTTTACCCAAAAGTATGTATTTTTGGCAATTCAGTAAAAACTATTAATAATTTTTTCGTATTTTGTAGAAAGGAATTCAGTGTGCTTTTTCCATGGGAATGTTTGGTCGAGTAGGACACCATTGTACTGAGAGCCCAATTGGGAAAAAAATCCGACATTTTTGTGCTTTAAATAAAATACTATGAAAAGCTTTCGGTGGAAAATTAAAAGTAAGTGGCCTGCTAGTGCAGTTTTTAAACAACCGTGGAGGTGACTTTAAAGGTCATTTATTATTATGTTCCAAAGAGTAGAACCGGAAAGAACAACCTTTTCCAGAGAACAAACCTTACTTTTTGACCCAAGCAAAAGCTTAGAGGTCTTTTCGCTTAAGAAGCTTTTAAGCAGGTTATAAATTATATGTGCTATGTCAGCATCTTTTCGAATTTTTAAGATAAACAGCTACCAAGCATTATCTTAAGCACCTTTGAAATCGAAACAAATAAGATCTTTGTAAACTTTATTTGCTTCCCATACCGTAAGATATCGTTGAGGCGAAGAACGGCATCTTCACCAGTTCCGATGGGTAAACCCGAACTGAGAATCACTATAAAATGTTTCTGTCTCAGATATCAGTTTTTTTCTATTAATGAATAGATTCTTTTGTTAATTTAGCCTTATCATTATGTTTCAATTGAAAATATTTAATTTTATAGATATCTTTAAGAATACTGTTCCTTTCTCTCTGGAATCTACGCCTTTCAGCATTTATATCTCCCTATAACAATCAATTTCCTTAAACCACCAAAGAATACCATTCTTCATATTTTTATTCATCGGAACTGATAATGAAGTACATCTAAAACTCGCGGTAGAAAGATTATTTACAACATTGTTTAATGTAATCCAATCAAAGCGCCTATCAAGAAGAATATTCACGTCATACATTTCTCTCTTATACAGCTCTGTACATAATGACCAGTTTTAATTTTTAATTTAAGACCAGTTTTTAAATTAAAAGTACTCGAATAAGAAGATATATTCGGAAGATACATATCAAGTTCAAATATAATCATTTTACTATCATAAAGGGAGTCTTCCTCGGAACTATCATAACGTTGAATGTATGGAAGAAATTCCAAGTTACAAACTGTAATGTCAATATAACCAGAGCATTGATTGGAACTGAAAGTATGTCCACGATTTTCATAATTACGAAAAAGTGAATCCTATTAATAAAATCGCCAATCTTCGTTTCTCTACTATCTGAAATAGGACTATGCCAGATCTCTCATTTTCTGTTGGAATCCATACCACATTTTATTGATGTTATTATCACTATCAATTACCTATTGATGTTATTAAATACTGTCAATAACTATATTAAGAGAAAAATGTACACTGTGAATGCTTCGAACTAGAAAACACTGAGGTTACTTATTGGAAATCCATTATTTCTAAAAATGTTATTGCAAACACAATAAAAATTAAGATGTAAGGACTAAAAACTTTTGCACAGAATATATTGACTTCCGCGAAGAAATCAACAAACATACAGATATATTACTTAAGACCGGCATATCACTTAACTGCATTATTCAACAGTTATCGTAATAGTACATAATTTAATACGTAATTTTCCCATGATTGTCTGTCACACCCCATTTTTGAGAAATTTATGTTCAGTGTCACTAAAGTCTTCTTTAAGATAGTTATTGGATAATATTTTTTAATTTTTTAGCACAAAGGGCGTTAGCCGAGAAGAGCTATTAGAGTTTTGGCATTTTGCTTTGGTTCACTATAAATGCCGGTTCATTTTTCAGTTTGTTGCCACCAAATATTAGAGCCCCGTGTTATATTTAAAGAAATTAAATAATGAAGAATCCGCATAAATGTATACATGTTTCTTGCATTGTAATAAAACAATGGTACCTAGAGCCATCAAATTTTCAATAACGTAATCTTTCCATAAATATGGGTATCTGGAAGCCCGAATTTGGAATTTGAAATTTGTTTTATTATCCATTTCATATTTTGTAACAATTTAACAAATCTTTATTAACAAACTCAACAATTTCAGAGCGAGCAATGGCAATACTGTACGAAAAAAAAAAAAAAAAACATTTTTATCTTCAGCGCGAGACAGTGTATCGGAAATTCTAAAGATATGCTCATTTTAAAATTATTTTGCAATATTGCTATTGAATTGAATTTTATGGTTTAAGTAAGAATAACATGATATTTAATAAATAAAGGTAGCACACAACACTTGCTCTGTTTTCAGGAGCGAGTTAATTGCGATTAATGTGGGGCTTGATGCTATCATGTCTTATGATTGTGATTTTGGGGAACTACGGATTTTATCGGACAGCTGCAGTGCACAACATCTTACTGGCTCTTCCTCCGCAAACGATGAAACCAGCGTATCTATTCTGCTCAAACTGAGGAAGATCTCTCAGGACCACGATGTTCACCTCCAGTGGCCCCCATCACATGTTAACAGTAGTGGTAATGAGGTCGCTTGAAAGACTCGCGAAAGAGGGTAGTGAGAATGAAACGGTCACTGGCTCTTAACTTACTTCCCAGGAAATTCACTCAAATGAGATATATAAACTCAATTTAATATGGCGTATTCCGCCCACGCACTAATGGTGCACAAGAATATCCCCTGGCTCTCTGCTAGAAATCAAATGTGACCGTAACTCAGAGATTTCTCTGGCTAGACTAACAAGTGGCCACCTTAAATGTCTTTCCTTTGATAGTGGCAGAAAAATCCACCCATCTTGTAAAAACTTCTGTGACCATCCAGCTTCACCGGATCACATACTGGGTTGCACCGGACTTTCTAAGGGGGACATAACATCCGATCCCCTTATTGTTATTGATTTTTTTAACGGTCAACAACCTTCTGGACCTGATCTGGCATATGTCAGATCTTTCGAGGATAAGCAACAACAACAGCACACAAAACGTTAAAAAAAAGTTAGCCGTAATGTAAAATCTGAAAGCTTTCAGATTTTATTTTTTAATATATTTTTGTTGACGATAATTTTATTTATTAGCTATTTTATTTGTCAGCTATGCTAATTTTTACATTTTTTTCATTTTTTTATGATTTTAAAAAACTGTGCAGTATTCTCATTATTTATAAAAGGGTTCATTTCTTTTCAAGAACTATAAGAGCCTTTAGGACCGAATATTTCAGCATTCTGTGTTCCTGCATAATAATATGGTATTTTATTTGCAATCTTTCCTTTCCTTTTTATGTTATATCCTGTTTAGATACTTAAACCTGCAAATAAAAATAAGTACCAATTAAAAATTGTGCACTTGCATGGCTTATGTTTTACCCATAAATCATATTCATGTGTATTTCTTTATTTAATTCCCATACCCAATAAATGATTTCCGTCGCTAGGAGGAAAATTAATACATAATATTTCTTTCCTATCTCGCTAGAGATTAGCTATTTCTCAACTTACCGCCAAATTTCCACCTACTTTCCCTCTGTCAAAAAGTTGCATAGTAGTATTAACAGTTAAGTATAGGGTAACTTATTAATTTTAGTGCTAAAATTGTGTTACCTTTTGCCACAAGTTAACATTTTTCCTATTTTCACATTAATTTTACATTCATCTGAAACATTTTATTTACTTGCTTCTTCCAGTAAATTCAGTAATCTTCCAGTAAGCTAATGATTTATACAGTAGCAAACAATTCCAGTCTACAAATTTTTATGAACTTATATATTGTTTTATAAACTTATGACTTTTAATTTCTTACATTTTATATGAACGATAGTCAAATTCCAAAATATTTTACTGGTTTTGATGGGTCATTCCTCTCAGCAAATGCCTTATTAACCTCACGTAGTATGGATATATTTCATTAGTTTTAGCATTTGTCTTTTCTTTTAATCTTTCTGATCTGGTCAATATTAAATTAATACCAAATTCTGTTTTACAGATTTAATTTAATGGATTTTCTGATTTATCTTCTAGCTGACTTATACTCTACAATCATAAATTTACTAAACCAGATCGAAGGTGTGTAACTCCATACCTAATGGTCCTCTGAGGTCATAAGTTAGCTATGTTGTTTTTTTATTTATTTATTATTGTTTTTGCTGTTGAATTCACTGAACATTCTTGAGTTTTCATTGAATCCGAGGTTTAATTCTAACATCCGCTTCATTTCCTTAAAGATTATTTTCTGTAATTTAACGCAGAATTATGCTTCTGCGTTAATGTCGTTATATGCCCCTGTTCTTTCTATTTACTACTTACTTCTAAAGAGTATTTTATATCTTGAAGCCCTTACGTTTTGCATTCAAAATTTTTTAAACTTCTAATGTTTTGATAGGTTATGTTCTAATTTTGAACTTTTACGAAAGCAGAATTTTTTCTGCTGATGTCTCTATCACCTAGAGGCCTTATTTTATTTCTTGTAAGTTTAACTCTTTGTTTTATCCACAAGAACAACTTGCTTTTCTATTTTCAGTCTGTAATTTTATCCATCAATTAAGGTATAATTTGTTATTTTTGTTTAATTTCATGTTTTATATTTCAACTACGTGCAATCAGTCCAAAGTTATACAGTCACCACATCATACGGACACGAATTCTGTTGGTTTTAATAAAAGAGCTAGTCTTCTGGGGATCCGAACACTACTGCATGTATTAGCTCCAGAACTGCCACTGTTATCCAAGTAGTGAGATACGATCCAAGGAACCATAACTGTTTTAATGATCCATTTGGGGTTCCGCCTTAATACGGTATATATTTGATCATGCATGCCTTAATCTTTGAAACAAGCATATTACTAGTAGCAGGACCCACCATGCAGCTCTTTCAAGTTCACAGAACTTTCGAGCTGTCTTCATTTCGAATCTGCCAGTGATAGAGCATACCTTGGAAATGCGCTGGTACCGCTATCTGACGACGGCCCTTTCGTTTATTTTACAAGCATAAAATCTCAATTTGTGGTTAAGAATTTATTATGGCATATAGCCCCAAATTGACCTGATTTTGAAAAATCGTTGGAATGACGGAATTAGAAGAACTGATTACAAAGCAATCTCGGCTGAAGACATTTCGCTTAGTCGTGGAAAAGAATATTACAGAGTTAAAAAGGAGATCAAAATTTTTGCCTTTCAAGTTAATATCACAGGCTGTGCGAACTTTTCAATTTTTTTCTAAAACTTGAAATCACTGTAGTGAACTTCGAAGAAGATTTGTTGTCGGAATTCAGATAAAATGATAGGTTAACAATTAGTGACACGAAATCACAAAAAAAAATGTCATCTATAACTTACTACCATACTCAGATCGGAAACATGACCATTTCTACTTGCAGAATGAAATGAGAGCTCGCTATATTGGAATTAAACAGATGTATTGCAAACCGAAAAGCCATTTGCTAATGACACTAAATTGGAAAGAGGGAACTCCAGCTTGCGAAAGGAATTACAGATGGACGTTAAAACAATCGGAAGAGATTATGTATCTCGATGAGTAGAAGCTCATGCTTCTTTTAGCATGACGGGCTAATCAGGATTAGCAAAGAAGCAGTTGTAATGTTAAACCCTTCATGTATTATACTCATTATTCAAAGCTCAGGATATCTGTTATATATGATCTGCTGTTGCTTTTGTTTGCTGAACGAAGCTTAGAAGCATTGTGCAAAGAGAAAATGAAGTCAATTCAGTATCTAAATATATTGAATGACATTCCCCTTATTTCATCAACAGAATTCTTTTCTGAAGTCAGTGGTGTATTCCAAGATGATGATGATAGTGCCAAGACTCATTGAATTCAAACTGAAAACGTTTGATTCTAGATACCAGTCACCATGGAATGACCATCAACTCAAACGAGGATACGTGTGATATACTAGTAAAGAATTAAAGCAATGGTTCGAAGCTTCTTTCATCTCATCAAAACTGCAGAGAACTGTTAACGCAACGCTGCTTAAAAATAAATGCAAAGACTATGCATAAACAATGTCATGAAATGTGAGTTGTAGTTTGTGTCTGGCGAAATATTACAGTGCGCGACTTGTTTAAGCGAGCGTCTAAACGCAAATTTTTCCTAACACTTTTATTTTCTCATGTTGACATATTCATGGTTTTCTTTTATTCCAAAGTTTTTCTAATTTTATCTATGTTTAAAATCTTTTGCCTTAAAGTGGAAAGGTATATCCCATTTCAGCTACCAGCTCCCTTCAATTCTTCATAATGGGTTCTAGCCATCTTTCAAAGTCACATCCTTTCAGGAATTCATTTTCATCCAAATATTAGAAAGCGAATTGGAATTGTACATACATTATTTCTATTTAGTTTGGCTGCATAACATCATTCTTGCTTTTAGTGCCGATTTAATACGTTTTTAGAAACCCTGGTGAACTCAAAATTACAGTGAACTCAAAATACTTTCACATGTAAATTAGCGGTTACTTTTTACGCCTTTCTGACTTACAAAAGGTTTCATGTTAATATCGTACTTTCATCAATTGGGAGTGACTTATACCTGCATAACCTTATTACACAAGAGTGTCAAATTTAATTTCATTTTGAAACTTTATTCCTGAAATATTTACAAACATACAGATTATACTTAACTTTTGGACACAAATCTGTTTTAGAATGTGAACAAAAAATAAAGCTTTGTAATTATAATCTTCCATGTCAACAGGATTAATTTGAAATGTTTATTTCAGAAATCTGGGAGCTAATTCGTTTCCAAAATTGCCAACTCAAGGACTTGAAAATTTAAGACAACTTAAAACGTTCAATAATAGGAACTTGAAAGAATTTCCTCCAGTAGAAACATTTCCAAGGATAAATACGCTCGCTTTGTCGTATGCCTATCATTGTTGTGAATTCATAGCCTCGGCTGGACGTAGGACTTCCTCACCAAGATCATCAACTTCTCTTCAAGAAACGATTGTATGGCTGTCAAAGGATGATGTTGACATGGCTTCTTGGAAAAACTCAAATTTAACTGACATTTGGCCGGGATCGGAGGAACAAATGCTTCATCGTAAGAAAGCACATGTATTGTGTATTTTAAAAAAATGCTAAGCAATTGGTCCTGAAATGTATGAGTTTATAAAATATTTAAATATAAAGAATAATTTAATTATTTGTATACAAAAAAACTAAATAGTAATAATTAAATACAAATAATTCCTCTGTTATGTATACCTAACTGAGGAATTATTTATTCTCATTATTTGTTGTGAGGAATGATAGTAAAAGATTTTTTTATTTGATTTAGAATTTTGTTTCTAAAGATTTGTTTTACTTGCAGCTACGTAATTGCATTAACTAATAATATGAAGAATTTTTGATAATTTTTTTAACACGTAAAGTCAAATTTTGAATTAACTTTTTTCATTCAGGTTAGTGAGTTAAATTATGTCCTATCATCAATTATGCAATATATTTTGATATACGGTCATTGAACAAATCTGACAATGATATAGGTGTATGCATGTACAGGTGTCATGTTTTAGAGTGCAAATTATTATTATTTTTTTTTTGGTTTGTTTTGTTAACAAAAAAAAAATTATTTTTCTTTCTTCGTTCTTTTATTTATTGATTTATGTATTGTGGCCCGCCGGCTATTTTTAAATCGGGCCCGCGTGCAGTTTGAGTTTGAAACCACTGCGATAATGTATTAAACTTGAATTTTTAAGTGAAGTATCCCCACCTTTTTTTTTTAACTTGAAGCATAAATGAACAGGAAACAGATGGTCTTTTAAATCTGTTTCAATTTTTAGACTCTAATTAGTAATACTTATTTCAACGTTCAATACTTTTGTGGCTAGAACAACTGAAACAAGTCGGAAAGAGAGACAAATTCAATGAGAAAGTTCATTTGCTTTGGTACTTCAAAAAAATTTAAGTTCGCTTAGCCGTTCGAAGTCTCAGTGGATTTGTTGGAACGAAACTTGTTTTAGTTGGCCTAAGTAATCAACTTGGTTTGAAGCTTTAAAACGCCTTTCCCTTGACAAATCCTGTGTCAAGCTTTGAACAATAGAAATTAAAAAATGTTTTTGGTTACTCATATGATTCCATTTTTCATGCTATATAAGCATTTTCGGTTCAAATATTGTTTATTAATTTTTTTTATTTTTGCAATGTGTTTCGGAAAAAAGGAAAAAGTAGCATTTAAGTACTCTTACGACTTTTTCTAGGTATTTTAATCCTAACTTTTTAAAACATATATATATATGATTTATTTCCTAAACAATATTGATTAATTGATTATGCTATCTCCTAAGTTTAATTAAAGTAGAATTATTTTAAAAGAGTGAATCCATACTGCTAAGTTATATTTTGAAAGATATTTTGAAGTAACTTGAAAGTAAAATGTTAATAATGTTTTAACGGGGACTGGAATTAAATAATCATGAAGAACAAAATTTCAATTGTAAAAGGAAAAATTAAATTAAAAGCATGTAATCATTGTCATTGATCGGAAATTAGTTGACTTTTCAAGGGGAACAAACCAACTCCCGTTCAATGAACAATAATTAATAAATAAATACGTAAATACGAAGGTGTTTCGTCTTATATACATAATGTCTTACTTATAAATTAAGAAATATATATATATATCTTCACTTTTAAATTCTCACATTTTTTCACTGTAATTCTTATAATATTGTAAACTACAGATCCAGGTTTTTACTTAAACTTATTTGACAGATACGTTGTCATTGTTATTTCTAGTTAGTGTTCTTTCCTATTCTCAGAAAACGATGTATATATTTTTATATAAAAACTTTGAATTTTTGAAATGTAGGTAATTTTTCTACAAAATTTGAGGAGCTTGCGAATCAGCTATTTAAGACATTTGGAAGAGACTACACAATACCTGACAATCTGGCTCAATATGCCGAAGAATATTTCGAAGATTACAAGTCAGCATTCAACAATGAAGAAAATCCCTTGGCACGATTTTCACTTCAATGTTTGCCTGAACCAGGTGAGTTTATGATTTTCAGCTCTAGAATGCTTAAACAAATTATGATTTCTATTTAGAAACATACATCTTTGTTAAAATTACAACAATAAAAATTCCTACCGAAGTTTTGCAAAATTATTAAAATGTATTTAAAAATCATTTAGGTCCTTTCATGCCTTGTGAAGACCTTTTTGGGTGGTGGAGCCTTCGTTGTGGCGTCTGGGTGGTGTTTCTGCTCGCTCTGCTAGGAAACGGAATAGTTGTAATAGTTCTCATTATTGGGCGAAGTAAGATGGATGTTCCACGCTTCTTAGTGTGCAATTTAGCTGGCGCTGATTTTTTCATGGGCATTTATCTCGGGATGCTTGCTGTTGTTGATGCTTCAACTCTTGGAGAATTCAAGGTCCTTATTTTATATATCTTTTTATTCTACAGGTTCTTCTCGACTTACAGTGAAGTTATATCAGTAGTAGGAAACGGAGAGTTCACGGGCAGAAGGCGCAGCGAGGAGCAAGTCCGTACGCAGAGGCGCAGCAGATACGAAATGTGTTATGTTTCTTCATTTAACTGATAAGATGACGTTAGACATTGATAAGAGATTATCTTTATTGATTTTCCCAAAGTTCTTTGTTAATCAGTGTTTAGACTTTGTATTTTTTCTCCGGTTTCCAGCTATATTACTCGGTATATGATGGTTATTTCCTAGGTACATTTAACAGAGCTCAGTCTCGTATTTAATGATTGATTCAAAAAGCCTTAATTTTAGGTGTAAATTTTTTTATGTTTCCGCATATTTAAGCCTTGTAAGTTCCTATATACTCGGGATTTTCCTTTATTTCTTATATCTTATCTTCATAGTACCACATTTGCTTTCCGTAATCTTAATTACATTACTAATTTTTATTTTTAAATTCATTTTACCCGGACGTTTTTCTTACTTGTCAGCAAATATTTGTAATGTTTTACAAGTGTAATTACTAAAATACGGTTTTTTTTTTTTTTTTTTTTTTTTTTTCGTTATATTACTCAATGTTAGATGTAATTTTTAACTTTTTTCGTGATTTTTAACGTTAATGATCTTCAACATATTCTGTATTTTAACTTTTTTCTTATATTTTCTGATCATACACATGACCTTTACTTAAGTTTAGATGTAAAATTTTTAGCCGGTTTTGTACATTTTAACCTTCATAATATTCAATGTACCCTAATTTTTAACTAATTTACTATATTTTCGTACTAGTATATATATGACTTTTATTTGATTTCTTTCATGCTTTTTAACATTCATAATTTCCAATATAGTCCTAATAGTAATATAATTCCTATAATTTCAGACAATATACGCAACTTGAATTTAATTTTAGATGTAGATTTTAACTTTCTTACTTTCCAGCATACTCTGAATTTTAACTAATTTACTATATTTTCACACTATGTACATAATTTCCTTTTAATTTATAGCTACTTTCATACGTTTTAACCTTCATAATTTCAAACATACTTTTAATTTTAGCTTAATTCATACATTTTCGAACTATATATATGAACTTTATTTATTTTTGGATGCAAATTTTAGCTTGTCTTATACATGTTAAAGCTTCATAATTTTTAAATTACTCTAATTTTGAACTTGTTTATTAAACTTTCCTACCATATACACTAACTTTAATTAATTTTAGATGTATTTTTTATATTTTTCTGACACTTTTTTCTTTATCAGTATTTAAATGAAATGTAAAAGTTTGTAATGTATTCGTATGAGACCTGAGTAACAAATCCTTTCCTCTAAGCAATAAACGGTAAAAAAGAGTAATCTTATGGTAACTTATCAAAAGACTTAAGCAATAAGAGTAGGGTAAAGAGATATTCATTTAAAACATAATATGAAACAGTTGACAGCTAAATAAAGATACATTTCAATATAAATGAAACCTTTTTTTTTATTAAAATACATACTAAAATAATTTTTTCTTACAAATTTTCTATTCTATCACGTAAAGGTGACAATGAAATATTCTTTAAAAAATCATCACTGGCATAAATATCACAGCAAGTGTCTACATAAAGTTTTTGAGCAAGTCTTTTAAAGTTCATTGACAATATTGCTTTGTTAGCATTATTCATAGCATTTTTCCGAATTGTCTGCATTATACAGTTATACAGGGGTGGCGACACTGACTTGGATGATCGACTGCACATCCCTCACAGATAAATACCTGGTTGAGACTGGTTATGTACTCATCGTAAATAACATTGTTAATATTCTGCATGCATTACTCTCAAGTTAAATATTTCAGTTGCTGGCATTTTAATCGCCGTTTTCTTATCTCATGTGGTAACACATTTTGAAAGAAAACAGTTTGGATACCATGTGTTATTTTACTGTATAAATCTAAAAGTAATAGGGGGACCGGAAAGTAATGTCGTTTCTGCGCATGTCGACAACAACATGCTAAGGGCAGAAGTGGAATCAAATCGATGTCAAACACTCTTAACGAATCTTGGTCGACCATACAAGAACATTTAAAGCAGAATGGAAAAATAAGCAAAGCAGGTGTTTGAGTCCCTTATAATCTGTCCGAAGAGAACAAAGCCAACCGATCCATCACATTCAACGTATTGCTTCAATGGCACCATACAGAACCGTTTTTTGATCATTTGATTACTGGAGACGAAAAATGGGTTCTATATGATAATCCAAAACGCGAAAAGCAATTTTAATAGGGGTTACAAAGGTTTTACATCCCCAAAAGGCTCTTCTGTGTGTTTGGTGGAATATTCGCGGAATTGTTCATTTTGAGTTGCTGAAACCTGCACAAGCTCTTAATGCAGATCTTTAGTGTGATGAATTGGATCGAGTGAACCTATCTTTAATCGAAAAATATCCGGCGATTGTCAATAGAAAAGGCATTATTCTGCAACACGACAACGCAAGACCGCACTGTGCAAGACGGACACTGGAAAAAATGAATGAATTGGGATGGGAGGTGCTGCATCACCCACCACACTCGCCCGATATCGTACACTCGGATTTCCATTTATTCCTATCCCTACAACATTTTCTTATTGCCAAAAAATTTGAAAATTTGAATGATGACCAAAACGCCATCTTGAGATATTTTACTCAAAAACCAATTATTTTTATCGGTCCGGGTATTGAAAATCTGCACACTAGATGGCAAAAGGTTGTTGATAACGAGGCTATTTCATTATTGATTAAAAATTAAAATGTGTTGAAAAGTTATTCGTGTGAATTTAATGTAAGAAAGCGACATTACTTTCCGGTCCCCCTATTATATCGGTCTGATATGATTCTAATTCAAAACAATATGCTACGAGGCTGAAAGCACCGCAGAAGCTTTTAAAAATTTATTGAAAAATACATTTCGCGTTTGCACAAAATACCACCAATTGATTATTGGCTATGAAGGATGCTTCGGAATACTTGAAATTAAATTTTAGTAATTTTTTTATGAAATCATATCACGTCGCAGAAGTCATACTCACACTCTCAAGGGAAGATACACAGTTTAAAATAATTCTTTTCTGCCAAGTTCTGTATATGAATTCGAACGTCATTATTTCTACTCACAACGATGGATATACGAGACATCCGTTCCAACGACCAACAATTGTTCACTTCATCATGATTTCCTGATGACTGATAATGACGACTCAACTAGTCATCCTGCGGTATCTCGAATATTTCATCTTCTAAATGTGCTTTCTTGCACGGAAAAGTCTTTTTCTTCATATTCGGTTTTGGGGTTATGGAGATAATTATGTCGTCATAAAAATGGAAATCCATTTCATCAGGAGAACGCTTCAGTTGCGGAGATATAATTTTTCTAAACGTAAAACTTATTTGAACAGTCTTCAGTTCGGGCTGGGATGGAATACCGTGTTTCCAGACTACATTCGTGGCAGCTTTCATCACTAGAAGCGATTCGTGCTCCGGACTCAAAATGTGAGCCACATAATTCTCTCTTGTAAAATGCATGATAGGGTCCAACCCTATCATAATGATTCATCTAAGGTTGAACACATGGTACAGTTAATATCACCTTAAGTTGGTAAACCAGCGATTAGGGAAGTCAGGACTTGTTAAACTAGGATATGTACATATCCTAGTAATGGTAGTTTAACAGGCCCTCATTTCCTAATCGCTGGTCTACCAACCTAAGGTGGTATCAACTATCTCATCTGTTTAACCTTAGATGAATCATTATGGTAGGGTTGGACATATTAGCATCATTCTTGAAAACAGGATGTTATCGGAATAAATAAGGCGATAATCGATTAAAAGAATGAAATCTTAACGAGATTAATGTATCAAATAGTCCGTACTTATCATTAAATGACAGTATAAATAAGTAGTTTAGAAACATCTCATCTCATTAGATTTCTCATTTCATAGCAAATCTTGAAGGATTGTACTTCGAAACAGTTATTCTTAATTTAGAAGATGAGATATAGCACATTTAGAAGATGAGATATTCGAGATACCGCAGGATGACTGGTTGAGTCGTCATTATCAGTCATCAGGAAATCATGATAAAGTGAACAATTGTTGGTCATTGGAACGGATGTCTCGTCTATCCATCGTTGTGAGTACAAATAATAATGTTCGAATTCATATACAGAACTTTGCAGAAAAGTCTAATTTCAACTGTGGATGTTTTCTTGAGGGTGTGAGTATGCCTCATGCGAAGTGGTTATGATCTCATGAACATATTACCAAACTTTAATTTCAGGTATTCCGAAGCATCCTTCATAGCCAATAATCAGTTGGCGGTATTTTGTGCAAACGCGCAATATATTTCTTCAACAAATTTTAAAAGGTTTTGTGGTGGTTTTCGCCTCGTAGCACATTGTTTTGAATCAGATTCATATTAGACCGATATACTTTTAGATTTATACAGAGAAATAACACAGGCTATCCAAACTGCTCTCTTTCAAAATGTGTTACCACATGAGATAAGAAAACGGCGATTAAAATGCCAGCAGCTGAAATATTTAACTTGAGAGTAATGCGTGCAGAATGTTAATGTTATTTACGAGGAGTACATAACCAGTCTCAACCAGGTATTTATCTGTGAGGGATGTGCAGTTGATCATCCAAGTCAGTGTCGCCACCCCTGTACGACGGAGACAATTCGGGAAAAAGCTATGAATAATGCTGACAAAGCAATATTGTCAATGACCTTTAAAAGACTTGCTCAAAAACTTTATGTAGACACTTGCTGTGATATTTATGCCAGTGATGATTTTTTAAAGAATATTTCATTGTCACCTTTATGTGATAGAATAGAAAATTTGTGAGAAAAAATTATTTTAGTATGTATTTTAATAAAAAAAAGGTTTCATTTATATTGAAATGTATCTTTATTTAGCTGTCAACTGTTTCATATTATGTTTTAAATGAATATCTCTTTACCCTACTCTTATTGCAGAAGTCTTTTGATAAGTTATCATAAGATTACTCTTTTTTACCGTTTACTGCTTATAGCAAATGATTTGTTACTCAGGTTTTATACTAATGCATTACAAGACTTTACATTTCATTTAAATACTGGTAAAGTTTTACTGTTCCTAATGAGTGGAATTTTCTTAGTGTGTACTTCGGTCTTGGATATTTAATTGCATTTTCCCTTAATAATTCTTGTGACTAATCTAATAATATGTAGCAGAAATATACTTATCATTCAGAATCCTAATTGAAAGTTAATAAAAATTAGTTTAATCAGTATTAAATGTATCTAATGTGTTAATTGTACTACAAAATGATTCATGACTTTTGTGTATATATTGACAAGCTAGATGAAGTTAGCTTCAAGTTTTTGCCACTGATAGTACATCTGAAGCCGATAAGAATCTGTTAAGACTCATTTTTAGGTAAATAATTGCTTTCTATGGCACATTTTCTTTGTTGGAATTCTAGGTAAATACCTTACATTCGATAAAGGTTATATCCTCATTTGTGTAAAACATTAAATATTCTACAGTGGAAAATGCTTATTTCGTATTTGATTCATAAGAAAACAGTTCTAAGATATAGGTATTCGGTACTGAGGAAATACTGTACAAGATGAATGATTTAAATAGCCTTTGGAGTTTTTCTCTTTTTAAAAAGGTAATATTTAGCAACGTTAATTAAATTACAGTTCTCGAAAACGCATAGAAAGTTCCTATAATGTAAATTTATATGTACAATAATAGGAAAATAGAACACTTATTTGGGCGTAATTTTGTATTAAAAAGGAGTTATTATTCACTAAATGGTTATTAGTAAGAAATATGTAACTGATATAATGAGTATTTTATGAAGAAATTTCTCTATTCGGGATGAAGAAGGTTAAAATATTCAAAAATGTAGCACAGATTTTGGTAAAATGTCTCTTATTATTTCTTTGTTTGGTTCCTTCTGTAAATATATCATTACCATTTCATACCATAGATTGCGTTCATAAGAAAATAAATGAATGAAAACTGACATTCACGAAAGAAAATAATAGTATAAGAAATTAAAAAATAGACTATATATAAAATTGTCTAGTGAATTAAGTTGTAGCTGAACTAAGTTGTCGAAAAATGTTTTAACATTATGCGCTAGAAATAAAAGTATATCGATAAAACAAAATTTCAGGAAATGAAATGGTAACCAATGGGTAAAATCATTGAACGCTGGATAATTCACCTCTGATTCGATACTAGAATGTTTAACTTAGGAATTTCTTTTATGCATTTAACGTAAATAATCGTTAACTTCTCATGAAATTTGTTCATGAAGGTTGATATATCCGTAGTGCAAAGAAAAGGTAATAAAGTAAAAATTTACTTAGTTGGAACATTTAAAACTTAAAAATAATGGTATGGAATGTAGTCAATTAGCAAAAGATGCTGAATTAAAAGGTATTAAGCGTTCAACATACTAAGAAAGATTTCTGTATAAGTACATGAAAATATGAATATGGCTCTAAAATTATAGATGAAAATTGAGGTTTCATTCTAAAAATTCGGAATCTATCAAGCTAGCTTAATGAGAATCGAGATTCAAAACTGAACATTGGTAACACTAAAGAGCTTAAATGCATGCATTCAGATATAAATGATGCAAAAACTTTAAGGAAATACATATAAATATAAAAAAATATGCAAGAAATGTTAAAGTTTGAAATTTTGAATGACGTTAATACTGAAGTAAAATAGTAGAATTAGTCATGGTAAGACTACTACAGAATGATAAATTGTATAATTGGGAAATTAAAATAGTAATATAAAATATAGACTAAATAAGGGTTATTCAACGAATTTGATATGAATAGTAGTTAAAGGTTATAAAATAAAATGCTTAATTGAAAAATATCTATATGATTAAAAAATTTAAACATGTAAATTTGGCTAAAATAGTAAAATCAAAAGCGTGATTACATTCGAAAATTATGAAAAAAGAATTAAAATTTTGGGTATGCCGGAAAGTAGAAGGAAAAAAGTGTCAGAAAAATATAACAATTACATCTAAAATTAAAGAATGTTGATGTGTATGGTAAGCAAATTTAATAAACAAGTTCAAAATTAGAGTAATTTAAAAATTACGAAGGTTTAAAGTATACGAAACAAGTTAAAAATTACATCTAAAATTAAATAAAGTTCATATATATTGTCAGAAAATATAGGAATTAAGCTAAAATTAAAAGTGTGTTTGAAATTACGAAGGTTAAAACGTATGAAAGTAGCTATAAATTAAATGTAAATCATGTACATAGCGTGAAAATATAGCAAATTAGTTGAAATTCAGAGTATGTTGGAAACTAAGAACGTTAAAAAGCAGAAAAGAAGTTAAAATCTACATCTAAAATTAAATTCAAGTTGCGTATATGATCTGAAAATGTAGGAATTATATTACAATTAGGACTATATTGGAAATTATGAATGTTAAAATGCATGAAAGAAATCAAATAAAAGTCATATATATACTAGTACGAAAATATAGTAAATTAGTTAAAAATTAGGGTACATTGAATATTATGAAGGTTAAAATGTACAAAACCGGCTAAAAATTTTACATCTAAACTTAAGTAAAGGTCATGTTATGATCAGAAAGTATAAGAAATAAGTTAAAATACAGAATATGTTGAAGATCACAAACGTTAAAAACCACGAAAAAAGTTAAAAATTACATCTAACATTGAATAATATAACAAAAAAAAAACGTATTTTAGTAATTACACTCGTAAAACATAGCAAGTAAACATTAAAAATATAGGGTGCGGCGACGTTTATAGTAGGATATTAAAAGCACAGCATAAGGCAGTAACTGTAATTTATTTATTACCTCTTATGTCAATTAATAGTTAAAGGTATGCCATTTACTAATGTGTAAGTCATTGTCCATTGCATGGATTACTTTTTGAATATGATGCCCCCTCTGCACAACACATTCATCTAGGCGGCGTCGGGACGTATTCCCTGGGACATTGCCGACGGCAGTTCGGATACTATCCTTCAACTCAGGAATGGTGGCACAACTTGTTCGAAAAATTTCTTGCTTCAGGTGCCCCCGAAGTCAGCACATGAAAGATCAGGTGAGCGAGGCGGCCAGGAAATGTCACCAAAACGGGAAATTACTCTACCTGGAAATGTCTGTCGCAATGGTCCATCCATTTGGAACTTTCCCATAACGTCCCAAGTTGAAATGTTGCCGAAATAGACGCTGGGTAGCAATAACAGAGTAGTTATTCTTGAAATAACTTTCAACAGCAAAAGCACGATGCTGTGCACTCCAATGATCCATATCACTGTCACACTCAAAATGGCAGTTCATTAGTACACGAATGCGGCACGAGCTGGCGCGCATTCATGCAGTACGTCATTGTGCTACGCAAGTCAGATTACGCTATGAACGCTGCCGCACCCTATATTTGCTAACAAGTACGAAAACTAACCTGGGTAAAATGAATTTAAAAATAAAAATTAGTAATGTAATTAAAATTACAGAAAGTAAATGTGGTACTATGAATAGAAGATACAAGAAATAAGGTAAAATTCCGAGTATATAGGAAATTAAAAGGTTTAAATTATGCTGAAACATAAAAAATTTACACCTAAAATTAAGGCTTTCTGAATCAATCTTTAAATTTGAGACTGAGCTTTGCTAACTGTACCTAGGAAATAACCATCATATATATACGTAGTAAAACAGCTGGAAAACGAAGAAAGAATACAAAGGCTAAACATTGATTAACACAGAACCTTGGGAAAATCAAAGATAATCTCTTATCAAAGTCTAACGTCATCTTATCAGTTAAATGAAGAAACTTGACACACAAACTTGACACTATTTGTTAACTGTATGAAACTTAAGTTACATACAGTTATTAGAAAATGTTATGTTATTAGAGAATGTTATTAGAAAATGATTCCTCAAATGTTATTATTAATTTGTCTGCTGCACCTCCGCGTACGGACTTGCTCTGCCTTCTGCCCTTGAACTCTCCGTTTCATATTACTTATATCCTGATAAACCTATTGTAGGATGAAATCATCAGAAGTCTAAAATCCTACTTAATACACCCTAAACTACAAACATTTATGAGCATTACAATAGCATAGCCTACCTTTTTGCGCTCATAAGACTTAGAATATCCTATACTCATACAAAACCCTTCTTTGCAAAACCTATTTTATAACAAAATGACAAATGTCTCATTTAATTTATTGAATACTGCATAGAAAGTGAAAAACATAATGGGTTCAAGCCCTTGTCATTAACGCACACAATTAAAAATACTGCAGACTTAAAGAGCGCGCAAAGCACTGAACCTGAGCTAGTCGCTAAGTAGAAGTATATTGCAGAAACAAATTTATTAATTTGTCTCTCTTTAAATATAGCTCAAGAAGAGCGGGCAAATAGCACTGGCATGAATATTTATTGAACTTTCGCTAGCGGAATGTTCTTCAGAAAGACACTAAATTCTGTCAGTACGATTTGCAACCAAGAATATTGTGTTTATATGATTTATCATTTTGCAGCATGCACCGTATGTACCATGCATTATTGCATACTGATACCAGAAAAATCAAACAATTAAAATTTTGAAATATGATTTCTACTGAATGCGAATCTCTTTCACATTAGTGTATGGTAAAAATCCGTAAATCGAACCACTGTAAATCGAGGATTACCTGTATTACTGAAATATAATTTATTAAAGATTGTGTAAGTAAAATACACCCCTATGTACATCACTGTGTCTTCATTATTTCCAAAAATTTCATTGTTTTATAGAAAATGATTCCTCAAATGTTTCAATAAAATTACAATCTGCACTTACTTGTACTTCTTGGTTTAGAAGGAGGGATATAGTTGATTCCATACATCCAAAAAGGAAAATTATTAAGTTACAACTAACAAGTAAATCCATATAGCTTAAACAAAACTAACTAAAAACAAATAAGGATTTTAATCACCAAAACTCAAATTTTCTGTCAGAATGCTCTGCGTTTTAAGAATTCTTATCTTTCGGAACCTTAGGTCAAGGAAATACTAGCACACAGTTTCACCTAGCAAAACGTATCAGTCTGTTTTATCCAAATTAAATGTAATCTATTTCTTTACTCTTTACTTAAGTTACATACAGTTTCAAGCCTTGCAGAGTAATTGACTTTTTTTACCGATATGTTTGTTCGTTTGCGGTTCATTACTTCGTGTTCCTACTTTTTTTTTTTTTTTTTTGTTGTTATGTTTTCGGTTTTCGCCAGAGTGTTTTTATTCTGGTGAATGATGTATACCAAGTGCTACTGCTAGGGGGAAGAAAAACTTTAGTTACCTTTACTTATATTCACTCAAACTTGGTTGTAAACGTTTTAGTGAATATTTATGATTTTGTATCCTGCCAATATTTTTTTTAAATTGCAGTCAAGTTGATTGCCAAAACCTAAAAACTAGGATGACATTGTATTAGACTTTTAAATCTCAATTATATTTTTATTTGCTGGTATAATTATATTCTGTATGGTCTGGATGCTGTTTCAATATTATGCACTAGGCATTTGGAATCAAAAGTCTTTACTCAAGGAAATATTAAACTTAAATATCTGATTTCTGAGAGTTTTAAAAGAATATAAATATACAATCAGGGCAGTTCTTTTTAGGAGTTGGTTTGGCATTCGAGGGCTATTTACATAAGGGAAGGGATGCCTTCGCGGAAGATTTTCTTAGGGAAACTGGCTCGTATATACGTTATACATGCGGAAAACCATGAAAACGACCATCCAGCCAGCCCGTTCGCCGGGACTCGATCTACCAGGGTTAAGTGACTTTATCGCTAGGCCGATGGATGGCCTTTTAAAAGTGCAAAGACCCATTTAAGGCAGCATTTCTCAAACTTCATTCAAGGGGGACTACTTTTATATACCGGAATGCTCTGCAGACCACCTTACTCTTATACCCTTCGAAAGCAATTTTTTGGCACATGTTACTTCAGTATACCCTTATTTTGAAAATATATTTAGTGAAAATTTGTTTAGTTTTATATAAGTACTAACTAATTAAATTTATATAAGAAAATTTGCATTCGTTTTTTGATAATTCAAGGTTGTTAGAATTTGGATAATTCTTATCTTATTGAGTAAAATTTAAATTAATATTGGAGTTCACTTTCATGAGATGGAGGAATCTCCCGCTTTTTGCATAGCTATTTTTTGTTTGGATGTATGCTGGTAACAAGCATTGCAGTCGCAGTGCTTTAAATCCTTCTTTTGTTGCTAAGCCTAGAGTGGGGAGATTGAAGCTAGGATAACCAGTAATAAATTTCATAAAATGTCAATCTTGAGAGAAAAAGTGACAGACGATTGTATAATTCCCAAGCTCTAAGAATTTCAGCTATAATTGTGATATGCTGAATTTGGAATTTATTTTTTATCTACTTTAGAAATCTAGAAGGACCATAAGAGCAGGCTAAGAAAACTACAGATTGAGAATTGCTGCCCTAAGGCGTTCAGTTTAAGACTGTATTTTCTACAACAGTTTCAGACTATGATAAAATGCATAACCACTAATGAATTTATTTCGAAAATAAAAATTATAGGTACTTTTATAGCATATCTTGTATATTAACAGTTTTTTGAGTCCAAATAGTAAACATACGAACAATAAAAATCTACAAGATTAAAGTTCTTAATATTTTTCATAAAACTAGTACATTTCATAAATCTAAAATTTATAAAATCTAGTACATTTTTATAAAATTTAAAATTATAACATAACAATTTAAGCACATAGAATTTTGAAAACACGCGAAAAAAGAAGCTTACTCCAATTTATTACATTTTACGTCACATTTCTTCTGATCTTTTCTAGATTTTTATAATACTATGTCGTTAATATTTACTTTAAAGCATGTTGTCTAATTTATTTTTTCTGTTACTTTTTGTATCTTTTTATAAAATTTGTTTCGTGTTCTCATAATTTTGCAACATATAAAAGCATAATATTTTCTTTTGTTTTCTGATTTCCTTCCCCTTTGGGGGAATTTTTTTCCTGCCTTATTTATTTAAATCTTCACATTTCTCGCTTCTTGATCACTAACCGTTTTAATTAACTTGTCATTGCCCAAGAAAAGTACAATATCTTTCTTCTTTTATTAGAAAAATACTTCTTAACATTTTCCATTTATTGAAGATCGTAAATATTTTCTTATTCGCTTCAGCTCTGAAAAGCTGTATTTAACCGAGTTTGTAAACGATGGCACTTTCAGTGCAACTGACATATTTGAAAGATATATATATATATATCTTTCAAATATTTGAAAAGTATATGTTGTATATATATATATATATAGAGAGAGAGAGAGAGAGAGCTTTCAAATTTGTTTACTTATATGTAATGAAAAACCGTACACAACTTTTGGAAATTTGTGGTAAACTGAAAGACAGAACTTATTTAATGCAATTTCGTCGCCTGATGATACGATCCTTAGAATATCTGCAAGTTTTTTACAATTTGCTTTTCAGATTTTTTTGACAAACTCTTAACGACACAAATAGCAGGGAACAAGTTATAGCAATGATTTATTATGTCTTTCTCTAAAAAATTTAAGGTCGGTGTCTATGTCAAGCTTTAAAAAGCTCATTCATATTAGATTTTGATTCCCTACTTTAAAAAATTTTGCTTTTTTTAAATTTCTACTCCTAGTATAACTAAGCTGTATACTCCTAAAGATCTAACCAATTCAATTGCTTCTTCTATGGCCTTTTATTATATCCTCTAACCTGGAACTCTTGATTGCATTTCTAAGTTTCACTGTAATGTCAAACTGTATATCTTCCTATTAAATCCCGTGTTCCTTTTATTGACTTTAATAACAATAGTATTTCAGATCATAAGGCATAAAAGAAATTTAAATGCTGTAATTTGTTTTAACAAACTTTATGTCTCACTAAAATGAACAGAGTTTTCTTTTTATATCTTTTAAGCTCTTTTAAGGCATAAATGGTATTCTTAAGTTCTTACTAAATAGTTCAGTATTTTTAGTTCTTGCTTCCCATCTTGTTTCACACAATGATTTCAGCGTCAAATGCACATAACTAGTCAGAATTTTTCAGTGCTTCCTGGATGCAGAAAATAAAGTAAACAAGCTTTGTCTCACCATGCCATTTTTATTTCATCACAGCAACAATTATACAAAACATTTATTGTAACTGTTAAAGATTTTTAACTACATTATTAACAACAAAGTTCCTTCTAAGATCACAGCAAGCTGTGTAGCGAGCTCTTCGGTTTCCTAAACATGTGCTTGTGTCCCACTTTTTTAACCTTACATGTTTTTTTTCCGTTATCGTTTATCTTTCCACGCCAATCTACAAAAGATTTTCCAAGATCAGGTAATATATAAAGCAATAATTGAGTAAGACTATTTTCCAAATTGTGTGATATCTCCCTATTCTCTATAACAGAAATAATTTAATCAAAAGGCTCTGTAATTATTTCATTCTGAATGGTCCTTGCTACATTACCGGTCTTTTAGGTTTTTCTACTCGTTGAACATATTCACTCAACAAGGGTCACATTATACAATTAACTCAACATATCATAGAAAGCTCCCATTTACTGGGTTTTCTAACATCTCTTGATCGCCCTTAAGAAATTTCTTCCCGGTGAAAGCATAATGATATAAAACAATCTTTCTAAAATTAATTTCCATCTTGTCCCTTCCTTTTCAATTTGATCTTATGTTACTTGATCCATTAACTTTGAGCTTTGAACCTTACCATTTGCAGGTGATTTCGAGATAGTTCGTGATTGCGGAGAAGCTAAAGTGTTATTTTTTAAATCACAATATAGGCAAATTTGAAGTAAACTATTTATAACAAGAGCAATACACAACATCCCTTTATGTGAGCATGTAAGGCAATAATGCTTGACCTTTTTCACTATTTGAAAGCCTACCAGTGATAAACTCTAAAACATTTTGTTTCTTTGTACATAGGAAATAAAGAATTCTCCTCAACAAATATCAGTGAGATATTTCTTAAATGAACTGTTTGTAAACTTAATGTGCATAATTAATGTCCGCGTTTCTCGATTTTTTGAGTCGAGTACACACTGAAAAAAAAAATGTTTTTTTTTTCCCGATTTTTCTTCTCCTTTCTGGAACTGGAAACAAACCGGCATGTTTATCACTTCCAAAAAAATCTGAAGATGCTTGCATAATCTCCTCTGTTTTCTCCCTGTTTAAATTTTCATTTAACAATCACCAATAACTCATGCTATACATAAAAGCTTTATGACACTATCTTTAATTCACGTTTTTTTCTTTAAAAATGATGAATTTTTACCGGATTGGGTTTGTGAAAATTTTATCACTATAGTTGCTTGCTTTATTTCCTGTATTATTGCATTCTTAACACCCAGTCACACGACCATCTTGCATTTTCTTTAAAAGTGCACTTAATTTACCTTAAGTAATTTTTTCAAGAAAATGCAAATGCAAGAAGAAAAATACTATCTTACATTTTCTGTTTACTCTTTGACTAATATTTACGCGTAATTTGCGTTCAACAAAGACATTACGCAGACAGAAATTACTTGGGATAAAATTTCACTCAATAAATACATTTGTATATTCGCATAAATAATAATTTGGGGTGGGTACTCTCCGGAATACAGTTCTTTCACTGAAGTAATGTCTAAAGCAGAAACATCTGCAGGTAGATACATAATAGGCTAGTAATATGTTTGTTAAATCTATTTGTGGAAAAGATTTAGAAATTCAATATTTGACTTTAATCTTGTCTGACGATCCCGGTTGTAAGCATATCGTCTGCCAGATAATGTAATTCCATCATTTCTAATAATGATATTTGAAAAATTAAACATTAAAATGCGAACATTATCAAAAAATAACAGGACAGAAAAAGAAGCTTACGAACAGAATCTGACTTCTAAATTTCTGTTTGAAAAGATAACAGTGAAAACGTCAGTCCTGTAATGACCAGGTCGAAAGAAACAGTGTTTACTGCATATTTCGAAAAACTTAAAAATTGCAGCAATCCCAGATCCTCTCCCGCGCTTCCAAAGAAAAGCAAAGGCGAGAGAGCATTAGTGCATTCTAGACAAAGCAGTTTCTTTTAGACGAAAGGTTTTAGGACACCAAGTAAAAGTATATATTGAAAAATTATAAACTGAGAAAACGCAGTTTAAAGAATGTAAACTGCCTAAATCGTCATTAAATCAATTCAAATTTCTTAAAAAATTTTATTACTGAATTTCAATATATATATATAAAATAAAACTTAGTACTGCTCAATTGATTAATATGAACATAAATTACAAGCTTTTGTTTAAAGCCTTATCTGGCTAGAAATATCGCAAAAAAATCCTAAAATGCAAGTAGAATTTTTCTTTACCTGTTTTTGTTTTTTAAAACACGCTCAAAACAATTTGAATGCATGAATTAATTATAATATATTTTCTAAAACACTTATAATCAATATTAATAATATTAATTTGTCGTTTTATTCATTTTTTCAAAAAGCAAAATTTGAAATTTTAACAGTCATAAAACATTTTATTTAAAACCCCTCAGCAGCCTATGTGATTTCTTCTCTTATTTTATGTATTTGGTTTCGTATATAAAGTGCATTTTAAATTAATTTAGGTTAATTTTAATTAATTAAAGAATTTAATGTTTTTTCAGCACTATTTCAATAATGCTATAGTCAAACTTGATTACTTTCTTTACACCACCTCTTTCTATTCGTCTCTTATCACAAATAATTTCAATGTTTGAATAAGCATAACATAGTTGACTGATAATGCACATAAAAATATTTGCTGAACTCAATATATATATATATATATATAAATTCAAAATAAAGTAATATATATAGATAAACTTGCCAGTTCAAAGGTGAAAAAATTTTTTCCCAACTTCACTTTGTATTTAAATAAATCAGTTTATACACATAAACAGAGTTTGTTGATAATTGGAGTCATATTTAATTACATTCCTTTTCATTTACGCTGATTTTTAGTAAGTTACTGAAAACATTAAGAAGTAAAAAAAAATAAACACTGAGGGGGTTGGCATTTAAAGTGCTGTCAAAATTTTTAAAAACTTTTTTATACCATTTATTATCATCAGATCATTTGAAAATTTTTCTTCAGTGTATATTAAGGTGTTTTTCCAGCAAAAATTGAAATATCTCTAATTTCATCGATTTTGGGGTACGTAGGAAAAAGATTAGAGAATGATGAAAATCATCAGGTTTTTGTTTGGAATCTTAATGAATGAAAATTTAATAGACTTTTCGACTGTTTTTCGTGAGGGCAAGACCATTTTTTGGTTTTGGGTGATCTCATCATTTACGTTTTGCTTGTCACTGGCAATTATGGCTCAACAAAAACGCCTTTTGAATGTCGATGGCCGTAATACTTGCAGCAATACATAAGCATCTGAGCTTAACCCTTTCCGGCACGCTACCTTATAAAGTTAGAGTTTTCATTAAAAAAAGAAAAATTAAAAAAAATAAGGTAGGCAATCTAATTAGGCCTAAAGGAGTACGCAAGTAAAATTTTGTGAAGATAGCACTTATCGATTAATTCTGTGGGCGGGCCCAAAGTGGGCACACACTGGTTGAATAGAGCTTCGAAAAGAGTGCTGAAACGAGCATTGTTGTGAATGAACTGACCGATGAGATGCGCAGAAACAAAGAATACATACTCTCAGTTGTCCTAGTTGTCGGTGAGCGCGGTCTGGGCATACCTAGGGTTTCTCCGTTTGATTTTAGGCAAGATTTCAAGGTAAAAATTTAAAACTAATATTAAGGAGATTAGCATACAGCCAAAAAATAACATAGAAATTTCTTTTCAAACAATTCCTTTTATACCCTAAAAAAAGTCTGGAAGATTTCTTTGAAAAATGAGGTTCTTAAAAAACTAAACATGGCTAAAATATATGGACTGGTTTGTGTTGAGCTGCCATCTACTATAAATAAAGAAGGGTCAGAGTGACCTATAGTAACCTATTAATCATTTTTCATTCAATTTTTCTGTGCGTACAGAAGGAAATTTTTAGGTGTGTCCACACCGGACACACTGTGCCCCAGAGGATTAAAGGACGGGAAATTATGCAGTGCTTTTCAATATTTTCTTCTGAGGGTACTATCGACGGAACTGTTTTGGGAAGTTCTTGCTTGGATGAAATTACGAAGCTCCGGAATTCGTCAGCCGAGCTGTTTTTCCCGAGAAAGAAAAGTTTTCTTCCGGTGGGTCCTGTGGCTTTATCTAGCCCTTTAGGGTTGTGAACTATGCCTATCTTACATTTATCAACGTGTGCGGTTAAGAACCACGAGCGTGTTCAACTCATCCCTGGTGTACGGTTCCCGATATCCAGTCTTCCCAAACATCTGAACTGAGGTCTCGCCAAGAGCTTACCGAGCCTGCTGATTTCGTCTAAGCATGTTCCTAAATTCTTCAGTGGCAGAGGTCTTGGTGTCTCCATTTTTCTACTCCTAGTATATATTACTTGTCTATTGGAAGGTGTCTATTTTTCTGTCAAGCTTCTGTTTACCGATGGCGAGAAATATCTTCAAGGATAAGTTTTTTTTTTCCCCTTATCTTTATTTTCCTGTTTATATTTCCATCCGTTTAACGGATGGAATTTCGGTGGACTGTAATTAAGTAATTAACTTTGCATGTTTTCTTGATTTTGAATTAATATAATCACAATTACTGAGGGGTTAATTGATAATATTACTATGTTAAGAAAATGCCTCTTTTGCTTATCTGGCTGAGGAAAAAATTGTCTTCTTGAATTAATGATTAATAATGGTTTTTTTTTCTTCTCTGTAACTGACTTAATGTGTAAAAAAAATGAAACTGTGTACTCCAGTAGTTCTACTAGTGAACTTGGTACATAATATTTGAAAAAAAAATAAAGAATGTTAAATTGTGTACCCAATCTGTTCTCATTAAATGATTACTTAATCAAAAATTCCCATGTAAAAAAATAGTATAATAAATCTATAAACGTTTAAATAAAAATGGATACTAAGAAGCTTAAATTAATCAGTCGATTATTTGTTTTACTTTAGTATTATTTTATTAATGGTCTCTTGAATAGTCATTCAACTGGCACGAACCCGGCAAACCCAAACACAACTCAAACAACGCTATATTCGGTTTTACTTATGATTAAATTGAATTTAATAAATTATTTGAGTCATAATTTACAATCTCATTTATTATTTGGAGAAATTATTGAATTGGTTTTGAATAATACATATTATTGATACTTTGAATTCGGTATATAACAAAATTATACTGCCGTGCAAGCGGTACATTACAAATGGTACCATGACCAGTCCTCGACATTACAAATGGTGCCGTTCATAGTTCACTATATTACGTTAGTACCGCGAAAGAGGGTACTTAACAGCACTTACATAATTGCGAATTTACGTACAATCGAGGATTGCTGTATTATAATTTTAAATACATTTTAACAATATACATTTATAAAATTTTGCTTATAGTTCTTGTTTTCAAACTTTAATAAGTAAAAGAGCCAGAATCAAAAATGAAAATTTGTATATCATATATTTGTTGCTGCAGTTTTTGGAGGAATCTAAGTACTTATAAGAGTTCTAATTGCATATATGTATGCATTATCTATCTATTATAAAAATGTGTTATAAAATTATACTTTTATTTCACAGGTATCTGCAATTAAATGGCAAACATCAATTGGCTGTGAAGTTGCAGGATTCCTGGGTGTCTTAAGTAGTGAATTATCAGTGTTCACACTTTCAGTAATTACCTTAGAGAGGAATTATGCAATTACTCATGCAATGCACCTGAATAAGAGACTCTCATTACGTCATGCAGGTTATATAATGTTCGCTGGATGGACATTTGCAAGCGCAATGGCTGCAATGCCTCTTTTCGGAGTCAGTGATTATAAAAAATTCGCCATTTGTCTGCCATTTGAAACTGAAGATGTTTATTCTCTAAGTTACGTCATCTTTCTAATTCTAATAAATGGAGTGGCATTTCTTATACTAATGGGCTGCTATTTGAAAATGTATTGTGCAATAAGAGGTTCTCAAGCATGGAATTCCAACGATTCTAGAATTGCCAGACGAATGGCATTACTTGTATTTACAGATTTCATTTGCTGGGCTCCAATAGCCTTCTTCTCGCTAACAGCTGTGTGTGGACTGCAACTGATATCATTAGAAGTATGTACTTTAATTTGTCTCACAGTTTTCAAACTCCTGTATATAAATATTTCAGTTACTGAATTCAAACATTTTCCGAAAATAGTTGCATGTACCTACATTTCTTTCTATTTGCAAATAATATTCTGTGTTAAATAACTTAATAAAATAGCACATTCTCTAACCTTTATTTAAATACGCTTTATTATGCTAAATATGAACATTCAACATCTATTGCAGTTTAACTTCTACACGGAGTAGTGTCTTCTGCTTCCATGAGTGACACTTTTATAGCACTATGAAATGATTCTGTGTTTCGATAGCTGATATTTGAATTTTTCTTTTTTTTTCCTGTAAGGTACACGCATACTGTGCCCGTGTAATTAATATGCGTGTGATATGCTGTGAAGTTAAATTGGCAATTGTACAGGGGTGTGAAAAATTAGCTGAAATTCCTGTAAATTATTAAGTTAGAAATACGGAAGCACCAAATCTTTAGCAGTAAAGACTTAATGTTTTATTAATATTATGTTAATGATTGGTTCGTAATATTTTTTATGTTCTAAAATGCTAGATTTTTCCAACTTTAAGACACGGAAGAGATTGTTGACAATGTGTGTTACTGAAGAACAGGAGAAATTTTTCTTGAAGAATTGTACAAGAAGTTAATTAATCATGATTTATTACTTTTATTTCCCACAGTCTACAGGTTCTAATTAAAACAAGTATTACCCTAACATCTTAAAGACCTGAGTAACAATACAAGGTATTCTGATAACTTTCTGTTCCCACTTTGGAGGTTTACGTACAGGAGCTGAACACAGTGATACTACAACTTATCTTAGCTGTATAGTTGGCCTTATTTTAACTGCAAGAAACAACCTGTGCACTTTAATAGAAAGCGTGGAGAAAATTGAGTATGTTAAGTTTACATAATAGACATAAATAGGCAGCTTAAGTCACCACGACTTTTGTCATCGCCACGTCTTGTTAAATGTTATATGACACGTAGAGGAGGTATTTTTAACGCGAACGATGAAATATATATATACCTGTCAATTAGAAATTAATTATGGGTGTAATGTGCTCAGTAAATCTAGAAACGTTTGTTCTCCATATAAATGCGTCTAGTGAAACACGATCAAAGGCTATATTGCTGTCTAGGAAGATTATATCAGAGTAGTTTGCCTTTCGCAGTTCTTCAGTTAAAAGCTCAACAGCTATATAAAACTGATACTCGATCGAGTGTTTCTTGCGGAATCGGAGCTGACGCGGCATGATAATTTCTTCATTTCAAGCATTGTTAGTAGCATTAGTGGCACCATTGGCATTAGCACCCACTAGTAGAAGCTGAGGAAATCTAGTAAGGCTCTGTGATTCCAAGTAGCAGAAGGGGACGTTGAGAAAGAAAGAGCAATATGAGCACGCTTGAGAAACTTGACTAAACCCTTTTGAAACGAATATTCAAGTATTGTCTTGATCATAGATATAAATATTAAATATATCTTCATAAAACTCTTACCCAATAATGGCAGTCGACTCTGCACAGATGTTGATACAACTTGCATATAGAAATAGAGTCAGTTTTCCTTTCCAGGTCGTTGAAGTTACAAGCTGTCAGTCTAATATTCTAAAAACATGATTACAAGGTCACCGTTCAACATCCAGTGTATGCCAGTTGCATATTTCTTTTCATTACAAAGTATTCCACTGCGCACGATATGGTAGGAATTTTTGCATGTTTTACAAAATTCTTTAATACAAATGCTTTCAGAAAGCTTTTATCGTTATCATTATGGTTTCATATTGTTTGAGGCTTTTTAAAAATTCTGATGTTATCCGATTTCAATGAGTATTGCAGAAATATCTGTTCAGGTACCATACATAATTCAGATGGCATTTAATTTATCATTGTTGCAAGGGTAAGGGACACTGAATAAACTCATTGATGTTGAGGGGAGACTCTAAAAATGCGGGTGGTGAATCAAAAAGAAAGGGTTGAGAAACTATACTGTTGAGAAATTAAACTTGACATTCCAAGCAATATTGCTCGAACGAGGAAGTAAATTTATCGGGCTATGAAGCCGCATCATCTGCAGGCGTTTTTTTCCCTTTGTTTTTTCCCTTTCCTTTATTGGAGATAATACAATTGTTTTTAAGTACTTGGGGAACAGCAGAATAAAAGCATACTGATAATGATTTTATTAGGTTAAAATCATATATCTTGATATGGCTTTGATCTTTTTGTTAATCTTGTTTGAAAGTATATTAATATATATATATATATATATTACGCTGGTAAAGATATTAAAATTGACCGATTCATTTTAAAAACATGTTTGTTAAAACCATTATCCCAGGGATAAATAAAAAGGGCTAGCTCATTTCTTTGTTCGACTCCTCGCCGACGCGAGCCTAATAGGGAAAATTAACAGGCAGTAATCTGACGTCACTGTGATGCCACCTGTTCTGATTTCCCGCGTTTAAAACTGTAGTTTCATTCAGCTGCGAGACGATTTTCTAGAGGTTACATATTCCAAATTAATTTTAATCATATATATATCTGTTTTCTAATAATGTATATATTTAAAATAATTTATATATATGTAATTTTAGTCAGTTTTTATTTTAAATTCTATATTGAAAAGTACCGTTTACGTAATATGGCTTTTTGCGCTGTAGTAACTTGCCGTAGCACTTACAGAAGTACAAAAGGATGAGATATTTTATTTCATGGGACCAAAGGATCCAAATGAGATTTTGCTTTTGACGAAAGAATGGATACACAAATGTCAAAGACAAGATTCTATTAATGCGAAGAATGGAAAAATCTGCAGCGAACATTTTCTATGCAGTGTTTATGAAGATGATATGAAAAATCGCTTGTTTGGATAGCCACAAAAAGAAACTTTTGAAATGGAATGCTGTGCCGAAAGTAAATTATGATGACAATAATAAATCGAAATTGATGATGACAATAGTAAATCAAATTTTAATGATTTTGAAATAAAACTCACAAATGAAAATATAGATATTTTTGAATGCCCTAAGTTTAAGGATAAACAAGAATGCATTGATAATTTGAAGAACAAAATAATATCCTTAGAAAATTGTATTAAAGTATTGAAAAATAGAGAAAAGAAAAATTTTAGTATGTTTGTTCAGCGGCAAAGAAGGTGGACGACATCTAGACAGAAATTGGTATCAGAAATTAAAATCTCAAATAGCGAAATTTTTTTTGTGGGGGGGGGAAGCACAAATCGGAGAATTTGAAAAAAATGTCTAAAGCCTATTTTTATAAAGACGCAGATTAATGTATTACTGAAAAAGAAGGAAAAAATCAGGTGGACTAGTGAAGATATTTCACGTTGCATTGTCATAAGACCTCTGTCATCTTAAAGCTATGATTTTTGGAAAGAAAAAGAAATTAAGAAAAAAACTGGAATATCTTTACCTAGTATTAGCAAATTAAAGAAATGGTGCGCTAAATTTTAGTGTAGTCTAAGAATTCAAAGTGATGTTCTTACTCTAAAGAAGGAAAGAGGCGAATATTTGTATTCTGTAGAAAAAATATGCGTTCTCAGTTTCGACGAAATGCATATAGATTGAAATCTCTGCTATGACTCTAAACTGGACCAAGTTCTCGGTTCTTTTCAAAATGTGCAGTTTGTTTTAATCAGAGGTCTCATTTCGCGCTCTGCCTCAAATTACTGAGAAACCACGTTTTAGATAAAGGATTTGTTTTAGAAGATGGAACTGTTTTAAATTTTGTTATTATTAAAGAGGTTTTAAATAGAGATTGAGAAGAAATCAAATTATGTCACAAACTAAAACCGAATTATTTAATGGTCAAGGGAAACGAGAGACAAAAAGTCACTCCAGAGAAAACATTATTTTCAAAAAGTACCGCAAAAGGTATACTCCACCCCACAGGAAATCAAAAAGCATCTGACTTCTATGAGTTAATCGATAATATCTTCGGTATTATGAATAGTACCAACAAGAATAACAAGTATTTAACAAACTAATTTTGTTAAGTACTTGTTAAAGTTATTCTTATTGTATCCTTTGTAACTAATTATTGATTAGATTTTGTGCTAGATTAGCATTCTAGATAAAATATAATAGTATAAAACATTAAAGTAATTGGCATAAAAAGACTTGCTTCCTTTACTCACACTTTTGAAAAATTAAATAACTGTATTAGGTACTCTGAGTAAAGCTATTTTGTCAAAATTAAGGTAACAATCTTACATACATTTATTTAATCGTAATATAGATATAAGTATAAATTACGAAATTATTTAAAAAATTATTATATTGAATCGGAAGAGAATTATAACAATGTAAAATTTACAATTAGGCAAAATCAAACGTAGGTTAGCAGAAATGTTGCCATATATGTCATTGTTAAAAAATTTTATCAACTTTGTACTATTAAAATTTTTTGATCATTAAATAGATAAGTGAAAGTTCACTTACCTTCTAAATAGGGCTGCCCTGAACTGCCTGCTTTTCCTTCTTGTAGGTATCCGTCTCTATGATGAACTTCGATTCACTTCGAAACACAGCTATAAACTTTTTAAGAAAATTTAATTCGTATGAAAGATATCTACAAAATATTTACAAGTTATAATGATTACAAGCATAATTTATACGGAGACGGTCTATCTTTATACATCTGTTAGACGCGTCAGCCGTTCAACTGACTACTTTTAGTCTCTTTCGCCAGAGGGCGTTCGTGGAAGTAAAGTTCTAGTAAGCAAACGCGACACTCCCACCTTGAGGTCCAGTATCAACAGAGGATGGACCTCAACTGACCTGTAGTTCAAGTCTTTTGAGTTTTCGTCATACGTCGAGTTCAATACCTCACTAGCATATCCGACTCAGGTGTAAAGTTGAGTTCAAGAGGTATGAGGTTCTTAGTAGGTCTTATAATCTCACCTTGTGCAGTTTTCAGTTTCACTAATCTAATGTGTCCGTCGTGGGATGGAAAAATTTCCACGATTCTAGCTAAGGGCCAGTTTATCCTTTTTCCGTTGTTGGACACAATTACAAGATCACCAACTTTCATAGAAGATGGTTCGCGGATGAATTTTGAGCTTTGTTTTAGTTGCCCTAAATATTCTGATCGAAATCTTTTTCGTAAATCTTTTCTCAATTTGGCTCTGTAAAGGTATCTTTTATTGATGGATTTAGAATCCAAAAGATCTAATTCAGGAACTCCAGTCTCTGGAATTTCTGTTAGAAACATTGCTGGGGTGAGAGCTCTTAAATCCTTTACGTCTTCTGACAAATACGTGAGAGGACGGTTGTTCATAATGCTCTCGCAGTCACAAATGATTGTCAACAATTCTTCGTAGTTCAGAGAAGATTTTCCTAGTACCTTTCGAAAAATTCTCTTTAGTACTCCAATTAATCTTTCCCACCACCCTCCCCACCATGGCGAGGAAGGGGGAATAAATTTCCATTCAATTTTCTTAACTGTTGCATTTTCTAAGATAGAATTCCAATCTATGGTCTTAAACAAATTATTTGATCCAACAAAATTGGTTCCATTGTCGGAGTATACAGCGACAGGTCTACCCCTTCGAGCGATGAATCGCCTGAATGCGTGCAGAAAACTTTCGGTTGATAGAGATGAGACTAGCTCTAAGTGAACTGCTCTATATATTGCGCAAGTAAAAATGACGATCCATGTTTTTTGGCCTCCTTTTAAAATTAAGGGACCCGTCAGATCAACACCACTAATCTCAAAAATTAAAGCATCTCTTATTCTGTCTTCAGGTAGTGACGCTTGAGGAATCTTATATGAATCAGAGTCGAACCTTCGACATCGTACACAGTTTTGGATAACCTTGCGTACGGTCTTCCTACTCTTTATGATCCAATATTTTTCACGCAAAGCGCACATAACGAATTGTACTCCAGCGTGACTTAGCCTTTCATGTTCAGATTTGATCAGTTTTAATACTAATGGATGTTCTGAGGGAAGTAAAACTGGGTAACGAAAGTCAGCATCATCGTCTCTCTGAAAGATACGTGTCTTCACTTTTATAAGGCCATTGGAGTCCATGATAGGTTCTAGAGCACGTATTCTTTTATCTTTCAATCCTTCGAAAGATTCTCGTTGGATGAGTCGGAAAACCACTATTTCAGCTCCTTTTAGTTCTTCGACTGAAATTCTCCCATGAGTTCTTTCAGATGGTAGTGTTGTAGCATTTTTAACGAATCTAAAGATCCAAGATACGACCTTTATGATCTTTTCAAATTTTGAAATATTGTCAAAAAGTTTAAATTTATCTGTATTCGTGTTATTGCTGGCTGAAACCACAGTTCGTTTTCTCTCTCCATTTACTATATCGAAGTCAGGATGTTCTCCATCTGCAATAGGCCACTCTTCTGGAGGTCGATAAATCCAATCTGGTCCTTTCCACCATTCGGATTTCCTCAATTCTTTTGCAGAGCAACCGCGTGATGGCAAATCCGAAGGATTAAACTTTCCGGGAATGTGATGCCAATGATCTGAGTTACTCAATTTTCGAATCTCATTTACTCGATTGGCTACAAAAGTGGACCAATTTTCTTTCTGTTTTATCCAAAAGAGAGCATTTGTGGAATCCGTCCAGTAAAAAACTGGAACCTCTTTTAATTTCAAGTCTTCTCTTATTGTATGAGAGAGCCTGGCTCCAATAGTGCAAGCGAGTATCTCTAGTCGAGGTATGGTGAGTGCTTTTAGCGGAGCAACTCTTGCTTTAGATTGTATCAATTGACAGGTGACTCCACTCTCACCGCTGTGTCTAAGGAAAATGCAGGTCGCATACGCGTCCTTGCTTGCGTCTGAAAATACATGCAGAGTGGTACTTTCGTCTATTTTGGGAAGCAATCTAGGAATTTTGATGTCTTTCAAATATTTTAACTGAGATGACCATGTGAAAAATTTCCTTGCTAGATCATTCGGCAGATTAGTATCCCAGTTAATTTTCTGTTTCCAGCACTCTTGCAGAATCAGTTTAGGCATGAGAGTAACTGGACTAGTAAACCCAATTGGGTCAAAGATTTTACTCAATTCGGAAAGAACAGATCTTTTGCTCAATACAGGGTTTTCTTCATATTTTACGTGACAAGACAAAGTATCGTCAAACAAGTCCCATTTCAATCCCAATACTGACACAACATCTTCATAATCTTTATCAGAAAGGTTTAGAATTGAAGTTTCATTTTTAAGTCTATTATGTTTCCAACCTCTTAGGTCAAATTTTGCAGTAGCCATTATTTCTCTAGATCCTTTGATAAATGAGTTTAATTCTTCAATTGATTCCACACTCGCTACGCAGTTATCCACATACATGGCTTTCTTTAGCTTTGAAGCTATTTCCTGATGATGTTTTGGTACATTTTCCAAATGGTAGTTAATCGTGGCAGCGAGTAAAAAGGGGCTGGCGTTTACGCCGAATACAACCCTTCGGTGCCGATATATAGTCAGTTTTTCAGGCTGTCCTTTCTCCCACCATAGGAAGCGGAGAAAATCTCGATCCGCTGGGTTCACACCTATCTGAAGAAATGCTCTTTTTATATCCGAAATTACTCCATACTTCCCCTCTCGAAATTTTATCAAAATTTTGGGGATCAATTCAAGATAATTAGGACCCTTTTCCAGACAGTCGTTCAGAGATACCGAATTTTTCTCCTTTGCAGATGCGTCGAACACTGGTCGAATTTTGGTAGTCGAATTTTCCCGAAACACGGGTCTATGTGGCAGATAATGCCCTTTGATCTTTTCTGCCTCCGAAATATCGATAGGTTCAATTATTCCCTCTTCTACCCAATCCTTTAAAACAGTTTCGTAGGCTTCTAAGGAATTCTTTGTCTGAAGGGTTTTCACGCAAGACTTCAGACGCTTTTCTGCAAGGATTCTATTATCTGGCAACTCAGGATGAATTTGAAGCCATGGCAGTGATACCTGATACCTTCCAGTGTCATCTCTTTCTAAAGTACGGATGAAATAATTTTCTGTAGCCTTTTCTATTTCTTGTTTTGTTTGAGAAAGAGCTGGTTCAGTTATTCTGATAGAATCAAGAGACCACAAGTCACAAATTTTTCTGTCACTAATGTGTAGTGATAAAAGAATTTCATTAAAATTCTTTCCCTTTACCTTCGTTCTCCCTAATATAGTCCAACCAAGGTGTGTATTCATCGCTACTAAACTCTCCGTTACGTGTTTTGTTTCCCCTGTAAAGAGTTTTCCGGCATAATCTGCTCCTACAAGCATGTGTATTTCGTTAGGGTGTTTTTCAAATAAACAAGAATTCTCATTAGTTACATCACTGGGAAAAATTTTGTAACCTCTTAGTTTCTTTAAGCATTCCCTATCCTCCAATTTTGGAATATGTGAGCATATGGTTTTTTGGCTCAAAACTTCCATTTCGCATGTGAATCCTGTTTCTAGATTATTTAACTTAATCAGATACTTGTTGTGATTTTCCCTTTTTTCTATTCCTCCAAAAAGCCCATGAGTCACACTTTCCTGACCTAAAGATTTTAGTTTTAATTTCTCCGCAAGAAATGTGCTGATATATGATCTGCTACTTCCGGTATCCAGAATTATTCGTATAAAATTGCTTTCACCATCTCCGTAAACATTGACAATTAAAGTTTGCAAGATTACGCTTTCATAGGATGAATTATTCGTTAAGGCCTTATTTTCAATTTGTTCTTCCTTAATTTCTCCGTTTTCGGTTTTAAAACACATTATAGTGGCATGTCGTTGTTTACATAATTCACACCTTATTCTAGAAGTGCAAATAAAACTAAGATGCCGTGGGCGTAAACAGCGATAACAGATCCCTTTCGCTTTGCATTTCTCCCTTTTTTTCTCAGTAGACCATAAAGATGCTTGTTTACACGTTATAGACTCGTGATCAGAAGAGTCGCAGAAAACACATGGTGTTTGTCCCCCCCGCAAACTTGCGTTCGTTAACTCCGAAGCTGTGTGTTTCGCAATAGGTCTGGGTTCACTCAGTTTGTTATGCTTTTGCGGCGCCGCCTTTGGCTGGACCGTCTGGAATGTACGTTCCCGCGCAACTAACTGTTCAGAAAGAAATTCCACTCGGTGATTCAAATCGTAATTTGATTTCCGAACTGTTTTATTATACTCCAAAACCAAATCTGCGGGCAATGTTTTAAGCAAAATAGGTGTTAATAAAGCTCCATATGTTTCTGAGGTCATATTTAATGATTCAAGACATCGAATATGTTTCTGTATATAATTGAATAACTTACGGAAATTTTGAATGTCATTAGAATCCTTTAGAGGTCTTATTTTCAGTAATTTATCTATATGGGCGTTGATCAGTACATCTTTATTTCCAAATCTTTCTGTGAGGAGTTTAACTGAAGTTTCGTAATTTTCTTCGGTTAAATCGAAACCGTCAATGGTGTTATAAGCAGTGCCTCCCAAAAAGGATTTCAAATAATTAAATTTGCTTATAGCGTCAAGCGTTTTATTTTGGTGTATGGCTGATGAAAAAGTGTTCCAAAATGTCAGCCATTCGCAGCTCTCGCCATAAAACTTCGGAATCGTAAGTTTAGGAAGCTTCACATTATGACTTTCGATTTTAACGTTTTCTATAATACTTTCACTTAACTGTTCAGTGCTTCGTAACACATTAAATTTTTGTTGTTCTATATTAATTTCTTTCAATTTTTTGTTAGCTTTGTATTTAAATGTAGTTATTCTTTCACGATATTCGTCAACACCGTTTAATTCGTGGTCAAGATAATTTATGTCTATTAATTTTTCTATATCGGCATCTATTTGTTTTAACTCGTTCGATTTTTCATTTAAGAGTTCTACGGAAATTTCTAGTTCCTCTGCATTCACTTCTGTTTTTGGTAATTCAGTTTCGATTCGGCCAATTAATTTTGTAACGGCAGCCCTTATGTGGCCGCGTTTCCTTTTCAATGTATCGATGAATTCCGTCATTATTTAATATTCAACAATTCAACAACTATCAGCAATTCACTAATTATTTATGCTTATGTATTGTCTATATAACTGATATCAATTTAGACAGTTTCAATAGTTAGGAAAACCGCAGTTACTGGCAGTCCCTGTTCGGGCGCCATGTTAAAAAATTTTATCAACTTTGTACTATTAAAATTTTTTGATCATTAAATAGATAAGTGAAAGTTCACTTACCTTCTAAATAGGGCTGCCCTGAACTGCCTGCTTTTCCTTCTTGTAGGTATCCGTCTCTATGATGAACTTCGATTCACTTCGAAACACAGCTATAAACTTTTTAAGAAAATTTAATTCGTATGAAAGATATCTACAAAATATTTACAAGTTATAATGATTACAAGCATAATTTATACGGAGACGGTCTATCTTTATACATCTGTTAGACGCGTCAGCCGTTCAACTGACTACTTTTAGTCTCTTTCGCCAGAGGGCGTTCGTGGAAGTAAAGTTCTAGTAAGCAAACGCGACAGTCATATATGTTTAAAACTATGTCAATGTAAAATTGTTTTTTGAGTAAATTTAAATAGCTGCTATTATAGTTATCTTAGAAGCAGTATAAAAATTCTCTCAGTTCACATGCAGATAAAGAAATGATTAGAAATAAACGTTCATTAAATAAAAAACCTGCAAATAAAAATTGAAAAAAACCCACGGAACTTTATGTTAAAAGAGTAGCACATTTTATCTATTATTTTAAAATTGAGTAAGTATTATTAAATTTTTTAATGGTTCAGTCTAAAATTCATAAAGCAGTAATATTGTCTCTTCCAAATTATAGCTATCTTTCACACACAGCTAATTTCAAACGCTGGTTCAAAATCGCTAATTTTCAAGCTGTGAATTGCATCTGCGCGCTCAGTGTCATCATGACTACGTCATCACTTCTCACTTTCTGCTTCAGGGGGAAAAGCTCTATGAGCTAGCCCTTCTAAGTCCTGCCATTATCCGAACTATAAATTTTCCTTTTTATATCAGACAAACCATGTTGCAATCCCTTAATTTTCGGCAGCATATGTGAAGTAAACAGTTTATTCGTTTAATTAATATTTCAATCATTTATTTCATTTTTTTTCAGTTGGGTCATTAGATACTGGTTCAGTGTTTTACATATCCTTTTTATGCTTATTGATTATCTTGGTACCCTAGACTTTTTAAATATACAATTTTCTTAATGTACTATATTCTCACATTGTTTTCTTTTATTCCTCTCTCACTACAGGAAGCAAAGGTTTTCGCCATCTTTGTATTGCCGCTAAACAGCTGCGCCAACCCCTTCCTTTACGCCATATTTACCAAACAGTTCAAAAAAGACTGCATTCATATTTGTAAGAGAATCGAAGAATCCCGTGTAACTAGAGGGATAGGCAGAGGTAGACATAGTTCCAATTTTTCGAACAGACAGACTCCTGTTACTACGAATTCAGCTGCCGCTGCTGCTGGACAAGGAAGTGACGGCGATCCACAGCGATGCCGCAACCCGTCTACGGATGTTTGTCATTGTAGCAAAACGCCGTGGAAGTGCAAGAAAAGATCACGTACTGGTTGGAAGGAGTGGGCTATCAAATACTTTTTGTGCAGAAGAAAGAATTCGGAGCAAAATCAGCAGGATGGGTTTACTTACGCCATAGCTCAAATACAGAGAAACATGGAAAAAAGGAACAAACATGCAACTAGCATCTCCAGCGAAAATTTTTCTTCGCGCTCGGACAGTTGGAGGCAAGGTAAATTAGACGTGTGCTATTTCAGTTTTAATAATTCATCTATTACATAGAGAGGAGAGAGAACAAGAAAGTACATATAAACTTAGTTTAAATATACAATAAAATTAATAGGTAAATCGAAAATATCAATTAAATTTTATTATTTAACAAGTTTATATGCAAATCAGGTTAGGAAAGATATGTCTTAAAAAGGCTAATTTTATAAAAATTCGATATTCTCATAAATTTGAACGTTCAAGCATGAAAGGGAAAGATGATAAAAAGTTTCCTATTTAAAAAAAAAAAAAAAAAAGTATTAAAATTGCTCAGGCTGAGAAGACTTTTCGCATACTTTATGCAGCAGCAAAATTTCCAAATCCACTAGGCAGTAAATTTATTAGTTGTAACAAATTTAATCTTTGCACTCCTAACTCACTGTATCAGAAAGAATTTAGGCACATTCAAATGTATATTTTCTCAATAATCACTAACACGAGATGTAGGAAGAATTAAATTAAATCGTTTCAGATTGCAAAGGATAAGAAAAACTGCAGTCAATTAAAGAAACCTTATTCAAGAAATACCCAATAAAATTTTTTTGCTAGAAACGTACTGAATTCCTCTGCTACTGTATATTACTTTACTATAATAACACTTTTTAATTTATATACAAAATATAGAGAAATATACGAACTTCAAAATAAATTATTTAAAATAAGTTAACAGATTGGCTGTACAATAAATATGTTAAAGATTATGAAAGTTCATGAAGCATTCTATAAATAGTTTAATGAATAATATGATCGAAACGCTGTCATATAGGATATTTTCATCACTGAATATCTTTACTTCAGAGAATCTCCTAAAGCTACTAATAAATTTCTAGCGGAATTCTAAAAAATGATTCAACTATATTAAACAGAATTGTCGTACGTTAAATCTGGAATTTTATATCTACATTCTTGAGTGTAGTACATTTTCGTGCTTTCTATTATCAGTAGTGTATTGGAAAGAAGATGTTTAACTTCCCTTTTTCCTTAAGAATGGAAGAAGTACTGGTAGGAATTCCAGCAGAATGTACTATTATAGCCCATTTAAAGTTACTTCTTTGTTAGGGTGCTATTTTTAAGCAGCTAAAAATCAGAATGGTTGTCCAAAACTTTTTGAGTTTTGAACAACCATTCTGAGTACATTTTTTGAGTAAATTTTACCTTTATTTTTGTTCGATTCCTTTTACGTATGGAGCCCACCAGCGGCCGAGCGGTAAAATCGCTGAACACTGGTAGTTCGGTCCGAGGTTCGAATCCCGCGAACGGGCTGGCTGTATGGGTGTTTTCATGGTTTTCCCCATGTGTAACGTGTATACGAGCCAGTTTCCCTTAGAAAGTCCTCCACGAAGGCCTCCCTCTCCTTAGGCTGTTAGCCCTAGTGTGCTTTGCCATAGTTAAATACACCACACCACCTTTTACGTATGACTGATTCCTTTTCTTTGCCCAACAAATGGTATGATTATGTGATAGCCATATAATTTTTGAGCTTTCTTTGACAGTAATCAGGAAGAGAAAAAAGAATTCAAATCTTGAATAGAAGAGACTTACACTGCTTTCGAATACCTCCTTTTCCAGGCACAAATGCGATGCAGGCATGCAGCGCAAATATCATAAATCCCAACACCGTAAAAGTGTCATTCAAAAAAGTGGGCTAGTGGGAGTATTCTCTAACTTTATTTCGTAAACATTACGCAGAAATTTCTAATCGCTCATAAATTTTAATCATAGTAAAAATCCAAAGAATGAATCTATCTGTAAAGCGTTTTCCCAAGACGTAGAAAAACTGAAATGCGGACTAGTTTTCCTCTCGACGTTTACTGAGAAAATATGTAAATTAACAAATTTTGAGAGAAATCAGTAAAAACAGTTGCGTTTAAATAAAATGCTTTGCGCAAAAAGAAAATGTAAATTTAGAATTAATCTTAGTAAAATGTTATTTGACAAAGATAAAATAGTGGCACAAGTTATAAAATTGTTAATAAAATATTAAAATTTAACTTATATATTAAGGAAAACTAGAAACGAGACAGTAAAAATTATGTAGAAATGTAGAATTTATCTGATACCGACGCAGAAGAAATAGAAATGCATACATCTCGGGTTCGTATATTTTGCGAGGACACTTACTTTAAGCCTTTACGATTTCTACACATCTTACAAATAGTCTTATTCTAGTACCTGAAACTAAACAGTCCTCCGTGTGTACTTTCTTGGAAATTTATGTCTATGGTGGAAGCGAAATATTATGAATATTTTGTGATAAAAATATTTTGATTTTTCGCTTTGATTTTCCAATAGTAATTATTATTTTATATTTCATCGAAATATTAGCGTTTATCTTTTGTTTCCATCATGGCACAGGACTAATTTCTGAAATTCACAAGAACATGCAAAACATGCATGTTGCTCTGGCATAATTTCTGTTTTCTAATCTCGCACGTATAAGGAAATATCTGAATAAAGCTTATCTGAAATGAAACTTACGCTTCTCTGTTTCAGATTCTTATATACAGATTAAATTTGAATGTGTATTTTTTATTATTGTGCATTTCTAACATAAATTTTCTATATTTTAGTTCTCAATGTGAGATAAATGCTTTACTTTTGCTAGGCATCATAACTTCAAATGTTTTACTTTTGATTGGCAATCAAAATAATCGTTTACGATCACACAGAGGTAATCATTAAATGTTTTCTGTTATAGTATTCTTATAGTCCAGCGGTAAATATAACGGAAAAGAGTGGGAGAAAAACCATCTTTTAACAAGAAACATAATTTAAAATACGCCTTATGTCGGTGTAGGGCAAAATTTCATCAATAACCGCTCTAAATAATAGTTTACTCAATATTTAGCTGTATTATTTTGAATTTAAAGAAGAGGTATTCAGATGTTAGTTTTACTTTATAGGCTGCACTGTAGAATGTTAGTGCTCGTTTCTCTTACAATTAGTATGTTGATTCAAACATTGAATATTTTAGAGGAAATATTTTATTAGGATTTTTTTCTCAAAAGCTTTATGCCATATGTTTTATTTCAACCATCAGATACATAACTTGTGAACCGGGAATAATTCTGCAGAAATTATGTTAGAGAAAGTTCACAGAAAGTAGTGTCCAAAAGAAAATATAAGTATCTGATGTACGGGAAATGATGTTTTGAAAAATTTCATTCGAACCAGAACTAAAGCATAGATTTTAATAAGTATAAAATATGAATGCACATTCTGGGATATTTTTCATTTATAATAGAATAGAATAAGACGTGGCGATCTCATTTGTATAAATTCTAACCTAGCAGCGGAATTACATACATTTTTGTGATCGCGTCTCTTAAAATCAAGGCACATTTAGTGTTTTAGAAAACTTAAAATTTTCAGCATTCCATATATATAAAAAAAACTTAGAATAATTGTACAGTGATGATAAATGAGGGTAATTAATGTAGTTGAGTTAATTTTCTAACAACTGGGATGGGTGTGACAATGAAAATTCCTCATTATAATTTCTGCTTTAAGAAAAATACATTATTTTACATACATTGAATTAGAAGTAAGAGAATATCGAAGATCTCCCAAAAAGTATTATAACACTTCAGTTCAAATTTGGACAATGTACACTAGTAATGTAAATGTTTTTAGTATTTATTAATTTATTATGTGACATCAAGGAATTAAAGTATGAGTAAAATGTGGGCGTGTAGCATTACGTGAAGAAATGGAAAATCAAACCTCTGTCTCCTATTCGGAAAAATAATTAAATATTGTTCTTTTTTTCAAGAACAATAGTTAGTATAAGTTTTGATGCGAAATACGAACAGAAATAAAATTAGATTCCAAAGGAAAGTATTTAATAGGAATAATGTGGAATATAATCCCAAAGCGTAATATAAATTAAAAGCCTGAATAATAGCATTAATAATATTGAATAGTATAAAAATCAAAAAAGGGCTTATTTAGAAGGGGATGGGAAATAAATAAAGAAGATTGTACGGTGTTGCATCAGGTTCTTCTATTTACAATAAAATTAATGTAAAATTCCTTACCTGCTGCATCTTCAGTGTTCTCGACGCCAGGCTTCTAATAATCACGTTTTCCAGTAAGAGTTTCTATTACAATTAGCAGGCCATCTTGTCTTTTAATTATTTATTCAAAGAAAACGCTAATATACACTATTTACAAGGTAAGTGATAATTATTTTAAGACAGTACATTTTTAACTCTGAGTCTTTACGCTCCTCAAAGCGGTTCCAATCTCGACTGCTTCTCGGAACTTAATTACAGCAAAAGTAAAGGAAGAGATGCCCGCCACCTAGTGGCAAGAATGTGACATCCTCCCACCTTTTGATTTTACCTCGATAAGATGGGAAAATCAAAACAAAATTTATCAATAATCAAACAAAAATTCAAGTACAACTTTCACAAATATGAAAAGTAACTAATGCTCTAAAATTAATACTTACAAAGAAGGATTACACATCTAAACATTTTCTACATTACATTCAAACCATATCCAGATAACATGTTCCAATTGACAACTGTTAGGACAATTAAATTTCTAAAATACTGAAAAGAAACAAAAATTAGTATAGCAATTTAAAAATATGTAAGAGGTTTTACAGTTTTACGTCCATATCTAGTTTGATAGTTCATATCACTGTAACACTTATCCGCAGAGTTTTTTATGTTCATGGTGAAGTCACTAAACAAGTTAGGTCTATCAAGTTCGAGAGGATAAATACGTTTCACAGGTCTTAGGAGTTCACCCGTTGCAGTTTTCACTTTGACAACACGTACTTCGTTGTCTTTCCCAGGATATAGTTCTACAACACGACCTATTGGCCAATCTATTCTCTTCTTGTTGTCGCTGCCGACAAACACCAAGTCATTTTTGTTGATAGTCCGAGTAGATCGTTTAGATGGTTTTTGCACTAGGATAGCTAAATATTCATCACGAAATCTTTTGCGGAAATGTTCTCTTAAGTTCTGCAAGAACTTGTATCTTTTTGTCAGATTAATGGTATCCAGGTAGTCTAAGTCAGGCACTCCGACGTCGTGCACATCTTGTAGAAACATTGAAGGAGTTAGTGCCGTAAGATCATTTGGATCTTCTGAAAGGTACGTAAGGGGTCTTGAGTTGATTACTGATTCGATATCACAAAGTATAGTCAACATTTCCTCATAAGAGACACAGGACTTGCCGAGAACATTTCTCAACATCTTCTTCACTGTTTGTACCAACCTCTCCCACCAACCGCCCCACCATGAAGCAGTTGGGGGATTAAACTTCCACTGTATTCTCATACTAGTTGAATTACATTCTAGTTCTTTCCAATCTATCGATCTTAAAAGATTTTCAGTTCCAACGAAATTGGTGCCATTGTCGCTGTAAATAATACTTGGACGACCTCTTCTGGCAATAAATCTCCTTAATCCCAAGATGAACGCATTTGTTGATAAACTTTCTATCAGTTCAAGATGTATCGCGCGATAGACCGCGCAAGTAAAGAGCAAGATCCATGCCTTTTTTCCTTTTCGTAAATAAAGAGGACCGGCTACATCGACTCCGGTCACTTCAAACACTAGAGCATCTCGAACTCGATCTTCAGGAAGAGGTGCTGGAACAGTCTCTATATTTTTTGCGCTATATCGTCTACAGCGAACACACTTCATAAGAACTTTACGTACTGTTTTTCTTCCTCTCAGGACCCAGAATTTCTGTCGAATATTGGCTAGTACGAATTGCACACCAGCGTGGGATAGTCGCAAATGGTAATCTAAAATTAACCTATGAACTAAGTCATGATTTGAGGGCAATACAATTGGACAGAGAAAATTTTCTTCTTCCTCTCTTCTAGTAATCTTGGTCTTTAACCGAATAAGGCCATCTGAGTCAAAAAAGGTACAAAGGTTGCTAACTTTAAGTTCTTTGCCAAATGCTTCTATTTGTATTATCTTGCATATTTTCTTTTCTACAGTTTCTATTTCCGGGACCGTGAGTTCTCCTGATTGTTTAGAATCTGGTCTTCTGCAGTTGTTGATAAATCTGCATATCCAAGCAGTTATTCTTAACATTTTATGGTAAGATGAATATTTCTCAAAAAAATGTTCTACCCTTTGCGTATTTAGTGCAGAAATGACTGATTTCCTTTTTTCTGAATTCACTATTTCCATGTCCGGTATTTCCCTTTGTCTTGGCCATTCTTCCTGATTTTTCTTCAGCCAGTCGGGGCCCTCCCACCATCTAACTACTAAAAGTTGTTTGGCGGTGCAACCTCTTGATGGGAGGTCAGCTGGATTTTTTGTTCCAGCAATATGTTTCCACGTTTTTGGATCCGCCAGTTTCCTAATCTCCCTGACTCTGTTTTCCACAAAGACAGCCCAGACAATCTCTTCCCTTTGAATCCATGTCAAAACTGTTGTAGAATCCGTCCAAAAATGCGTTTCCACATTTTGCCATTGTAAACCATTTAAATCAGAAGAGCATAGTCTGGCACCTATCGTGGCAGCTATCAATTCCAGACGAGGGATCGTAATAGATTTTACGGGAGCTACCCTAGACTTCGATGCTAACAGATGAATTTCAACTCCAGAATTCGTCACAGTTCTCAAGAAAACTGCAGCAGCATACGCATTACTACTGGCATCACAGAATGTGTGAATGCTGCAGAACTTCCTATTGTCCTTGCTGGAATGTATCCAACGTAGGAGGGATATTTCTTTTAAGAGAAAAAGGCTTTTATACCAATTCACAAAATTTTGTTTTGTACTCTCGTCAACTTCAGTATCCCAAGAAATTCCTGTTTTCCATAGGTTCTGCAACAATATTTTAGGATACAAGAGAACAGGACTCACAATACCAATAGGATCAAATATTTTGTGTGTTACAGCGAGAATTTTTCTCTTCGTTATTATACCCATTTCAAAATCTTCTAGCCAATTCAGATTCAAAGTTAAATTATCTTTTTGACAGTTCCATAACAGACCCAATACGGGTGAAATAGTTTCCTGTTTCAGGTTATCTCCATTATGTAACCAACCTCGAAGATTAAACTTTCCTTCATTCATTATTTCTCGAGATTTTTCGATGAACTGAATCATCTCGGATTCTTTGTCAAAACTGGCAACAACGTTATCTACGTAGAAGCTACGCAAGAGTTTAGCTATTATCTCCGTATCATATGAAGAATTTTTCATGTACTTTTGTAGATGGAATTCTATAACAGCTGCCAAAAGGAAAGGACTACTCTTAACCCCAAATACTACCCTAGTATGACGAAATATTTTCGTTTTCCTTTCTTCCACATCATTCCACCAGAAAAACCGAAGCCAGTCTCTATCTTGAGGCCTTACACTGATCTGTAAGAAAGCCTTTTCAATGTCTGCTATAGCAGCAAACTTGCCTTCCCGAAATCTCAACAAAAGAGATGGAATTAGTTCTATCAAATTTGGTCCACACTCCAAACACTGATTTAGAGAAGGAGACGATTGTTTCCTCGCAGACGCATCAAACACCGGTCGAATTGGTGTTGAGCTATTTTCTTTGATCACCGGTCTATGCGGTAAATAATGTCCATAGTCAACCGCAATATTTTCTTTAACTTCTTCGATCACTCCTAAGTTACACCAGTCATTAAAAACTGCATTGTATGAAGAAAATAAATTTTGAGATAAAAGTTTCTGGGTGGTAGATTGTAGACGTTTCAACGCTAAATCCTTGTGGGTGGAGAGTGGTACATGATTCTCCGCCCACGGAAGTGCGACTTCATAACGCCCTTCTTCGTTTAGAGATACAGAATTTTCGAATTGCAATTTTGCTTGCAAATCCCTTTCCTCTCTAGCCTTTTTTGTAACTGGATCTGTTATTCCGATAACATCAAGCCTCCACAGTTCTGACAACGTGGCATCAGAAATATGTAAAGATAACGAAAGCGTGGAAAAGGAATTTTCTATTTCATAATTGTCAGTGTTCGCTTTCCCCATGACTGTCCACCCAAGTCTTGTACTTACAGCAACTAATCTTCCCCAAGGAAGAACTTCGATTTTACCTGTAAATAAATTTGCAGCAACATCTGCCCCTAACAACAAATTAATCTCTTGGGGGTTCTCCTGGAATAATCTGCAATTTCCATTTTCAAAAACATCACTGAAGTAAATTCCTCTTCTTCTAAGTTCCCCAATCCAGTGTATATTTTTGATTTTAGGGAAAGAACATATTTTTCTTTCATCCAATACATTGATTTCGCAATTATACCGTTTATCTACGCTACCCAATTTTATTCTATAACGTTTATGTTTTTCCGAAACTTCTATGCCGCCGAAAAGTCCGTGGGTTACACTTTGTTCACCTAAGCTTCTTAATTGTAACCTTTCTGCTGCATACCTGCTTATGTATGAGTTTTGACTTCCGGTGTCAATTATCGCTCGAACAAATTGGTTATTCCCTCTTCCATATATGCGAACAATTAAAGTTTGCAAATATACTTCTGAACATCCTGCTTGATTTGAAAGTACTTTATTTTCTATCTGTTCGTCTTTTTTAATTTCCGAAACCTCGACAGAAGGATTTTGTTTATTACACATAATAGTTCCATGTTGTTTTTTACAAATAGAACAAGTTATTTTTGTTCTGCAGTTTTGAGCCAAATGGTGTAATTTTAGGCATTCATAGCAAGCACATTTTCTTTTTAAAATGTCCCTTTTTTCTTGTAATGATAAGCCGGAAACGAAACTACAGTCATAAGTCTTGTGAAATTGATTACAGAAGACGCAGTTCATATTTTCCTCTCTGCATTCGGATTTTGTAAACAAATCTGTAGCGGTCGGAATCTTTGGTTTATTATGTCTATTTGAGAGAGCATATGCGCTTTTCGTTGCAGGGGGGGGGAAGAAGACTGTCGCCGATCGGATACTTTTTGCTGTTGCGAAACCGTTGACCTTGTGCGTTCACGGGATGAAAGTTCTGCGTGTAAAAATGACATTAAATCTTTTATGTTATAATCTGTGCCAACATTTTGTGTTCTATGAAATTCAAGCGTTAATTCTGAAGGCAATAACTTCAAAATCATCGGACACAGCAAAGCACTGTAAGATTCCGATACAACATCTAACGCTTCGAGACATCTAATCTGTGTTTGTACTTTATGATACAAGTTACGAAATGTTTTTATGTCATTCGCATTTTTTAATGATTCAATATTCAGCAAATTATTCATGTGCGCATTAATAAGAATGTCTCTCCTTCCAAAACGGTCGTGTAAGATTTGAATTGCTGAATCATAATGTTTCGGCGATAACGGAAGTCCTTGAACGCAATTAGCAGCTGTTCCTCCTAAATACGCTTTCAGGTAATTAAATTTGTCTACTTTGTTCAATAATTCGTTATTATGTATTGAGGACTCAAAACTATTCCAAAAAGTAAGCCATTGACTACTGTTCCCATAAAATACGGGAATCGAAAGTTTTGGTAATTTAACATTAGGTGTGTCTTTTATATTTTGCTGTGTGTTCGGTGCATTTAAGTCATGATTAAGTTCCTTAATCCGTTTCTTAAGCCTAAATTTCCATAACGTTACCTTCTCACGATATTGTTCTGTAATTTCGAATTCATTTTCGAATTCATCTACACTCAGAATTGGTTCAACTTCTACATCGGCATTAGCTAGTGTTTCGGCTTTAGCATTAAGCTGTTCTAACAATTCTTCGAGCTCATTAATACTACCTTCAGATTTATTTAATTCACTTTCAATTTTCTTAAATAGTTTTGTAACGGCAGTTCTTAAGATACTTCTTTTCTTTTTTAATTTATCTACTTCAGCCATTATCTTTCTTAGATTCAAACATTTACACAAAAAATATACGTCTCATGAAAAACAAATATTTAACTCTTACTTAGAAAACAAAATTATTCTTTTTCTAAATACTTCAAGAACAAGTATTAAAATCTTCAATTTTAATATTCAGCTTTTGAATTCACTTTATTAGAACTTTTCAAAAAACCTGGCGTCCCTGTTCGGGCGCCATAAAAATGTTGCATCAGGTTCTTCTATTTACAATAAAATTAATGTAAAATTCCTTACCTGCTGCATCTTCAGTGTTCTCGACGCCAGGCTTCTAATAATCACGTTTTCCAGTAAGAGTTTCTATTACAATTAGCAGGCCATCTTGTCTTTTAATTATTTATTCAAAGAAAACGCTAATATACACTATTTACAAGGTAAGTGATAATTATTTTAAGACAGTACATTTTTAACTCTGAGTCTTTACGCTCCTCAAAGCGGTTCCAATCTCGACTGCTTCTCGGAACTTAATTACAGCAAAAGTAAAGGAAGAGATGCCCACCACCTAGTGGCAAGAATGTGACATACGGCTTTTGAATATTAATAGATGAAAAAAAATCATTCAATGCAAATTTCCCCAAATAAATCATTCAATGCAAAAGGCAAGAATTTTAAAGGGCAAAAAAATATATTAATAAGTTTCGGAAGTTAGAAATCAGTTATAAGAATAAAATTACGACTTTAATTCGTTAATTGCACATATGCCCAAAAATAGCTATTTTAGATCATTAGAAATTACTATTCCCAGAAAGCTTTGTTTATCGTAAATATTATCATTCTAAATAAAGTTTTAATTTCTGAATCTATACGAAAGAAATCATTCCTTCAGATGCATCTTTGATACACACTTCAAATTTTTGCTGTAAGAAAATAGTTTTATGAATTTCTATTTATCTCGTAAAAACTACTGAAGTACCAAACATATTCTAAAGAAAATAATTAGAAACGAGTTCTCTCTTTTCTGATGTACCAGCACTTTTTCCCATATTCGCTGACAGATAAGCCTTCATCATACGGTCAACCATTCTTTCTGGGTAAGCGTTTGTTATCAGGCTCTAAGCACATCTTTGTTCCCTTCTTAAAAGGGTTCTAGTGCAAGGATTACTTAATTTAAATTTAGTCTCTTTAAGAGAACTTAATGCTTTTTCATTAGTTATCATAACACTTAAAGTTAATGCAATCTTATTATATTTATAAAAGTTTCTCCTCAGAGGCATTGCTGGCCGTGTCTCTTTAATTCAAACTCGCCTAACGAGTTTCCGCTTTTCCCCTCCCCCAGACCCGAAGCACTTGCGACATGAAGTTTTTCGCGAGTGTTTCCGCTCTCGTGTTGTTAACACCACATGACCATTGATCAAGGAAACATAAGATGCTTTTCAAAATTCATGATGTAACCCCTCCAAATTGATTCTGGCCCTTATTCGACACCAAAATTACCAAATTAAGTCCTTCAGTGTTTTTACCTTTTTTCACTGTGGAAGGCAGTTACTCTTTTTGTTAAATTAACATTTTGGCACTAAATTTACCTCTTTGCGGAACCCTCTTTTTGGCGATAAAGATAATTCTTTGACGATGTGGGATAAAGGCTACATGCCTAAGAGCCCCGTAATAGAACCCTTCCTTGGTCCATTATTTCTGGGGAACTCCTTCTTACCTGCCCTCCCTGAGCTTCCGACCTAGAAGTGTCATTTCCCCACCTTAACGCTAATTCATGTGATCTTACATTCCTAGCCAGGATGAATTTCGTAGGCTTGGACAAGTGAGATAACTCTCTTTCTCACGCACACACACACATACAGTATCGGATGTGACATATATTGGATAAATATGACGTAAACTGAGAATGTCATTATGCATATTTACGTTTGAAAGTTATGTTTGATGTATGTTAAAGTCATGATGTATAACGAACCGACAAACCTGCTTTACAAACATTAAAAATAATCATATTTTAAAAAGTGACTTGTGAAATTGATTTAGCTTTTTATAGAATGAGAAAAATCACAAAACTAATTATTATTATCTAAGTTATCTTGCTAAAAATGCACTTAACGGGATAATAGCATGACATTATCATCATTAAATGGCATGGTAATCACTTTGCACAAAGAATGTTTTCCTCTAGATCTTCTGTAGTTCAGGATTTAATTTCACGATTTTTGCAGTTATTTTTTATCGCGTCGAAGTACCATCGAAATACAATATTTTCAAAGCAGACAGCTGCGTACCGTTTAGAAGCAGGCAATTATGAAAGTGGAAAGTTAGTCTCAGTGGTTCAAGCTAGACACAGTTTTTACTTACTTAAAACAATTTAAAAACTCAGAAACTGTTGCTAGGAATCCGTGGATAAGGTTACAGAAGAAAAATAGCTGCTTCTTGAGATCCGTTTCTCTCCGTAATTGCCCATTTTAACTGAAACTTGACTAGTAAACCGCTGAATTTTAGAAGTTTTTAACGGTCATTGAAAATTTTGTACCGATTCAATCTGTATACAGGAGACATAATTACATCCTTAATTTTTATGGATTTTTGGCCAAAAATGAATGGTTTGTAAAACATTAAAAAGTTCAACCTAATAGTTAACAAAAGGAACCTAGGAAAACACTTTTTTTCTTAAATCGCTAACTTCTGTTTCATTAGAACTTAATACAACATTATCAGAGTGTAATACCTGATGAGGAAGTTGTAGTGTTTAGTCAAAAGAAGAAAAGCAGGACTCGGAACAGGTGTTTCCACATCTCCGACAATAAGGAAGGAAAGTACAACATTAACAAGATTGCTCTGCAAAGAATATTTCAGATGCTTCTAACAAATCCATTTGTAAAGCAAACTATTATCTTGCCTCCAAAAATTCAAATTTTTGCCTTTTATTGCAACAATAAGACTTAATAGAGACCTTTTCTACTTATTTCTGTTTAACATATCTTATGTGTGCACTTATCCTGATCTTAAAAGATCTACTGTTTCGCCCCAGATGAGTAAAAAAGCGTTCACAAAAAGTTTTATAAAAGGCAAATGAATGAAGGTTCGATGTTTTGTCTTTTACACTTGAGAACTTAATTTTATCGACAAATATTTAAAACAAGAAAGGGAAAAGATAGTTTTTCACGAACTTAGAAAGGAAAGGGCGGAGTTTAAGGATAAATGTTTGACCCCCCTCCCCCCGCTAAAAAAAAGAAAAAAAATACCGGACCTGCAATCATGGACATTTACAAAATCCTTTGTTACTGTAGTTTTGTAAACATACGACAAACTGACGGCTTTTTAAAATTCAGGATCAGCAAGCACTTACTGTATATTAAACATAAGGAAGTGAAAAAGGTCTACTGTAACTTCCATTGTTAGAATAAAAACCACAAATCTGAATTTTTGGAGGCCAAAATTACAGCATACTTCGCTCCTCAATTTGAGTTTCTTAGGACCTTCTGAAATTTTCCTTCAGAGCTATCATGTGGACGACCCAGCTTCCAACCCGTTCCAGTCAAAGCCGCAGAAAAACCTATTCTGAGCAACAACCGCTTCTAACTTTCTACGCCAAACACTACACTTCTACCACGTTCATAACTGTAACAACAGCGCGTTGTAATGTTGGACTAAGCTCCAATAAAATTACAATCAACGATTAAAAAAAGTTATTTTTGATTATGATTAAGTTGAACACTTCATTCTGTCCTATTACCCGGCACAAAAATGTTTTGCTCAATTAATGATTTGTGTTTTTAACAGCTGGAGTCTACAAGCAAGGTTACTATACTAAATGGCTTGCTGTTGCGTGACGTTAGTGATTGCTTGTCTTCTCAAAAGTAACTACTTCCTTTGTGGCTTCTTTCTCCCATTTTATAAGTGATGTCAGCGTTAAGAAGAGCATAACCCTGTTTGTCTTCTGACTTTCTCCACAACAATGGGTCTGAATTCTGTTTAGCGTCCAGTTTAACATCTGATTCAAAATTCTTTTTTTATCTGGAGGAAGACAGGAACACAAAACATTCCCGACATCAATAAGCAATACGACTGCTGCTACAGTGTAGATGTGATAAGTAGTAAGAAGGCGTAACGAATATTGAACACACACCCTGTACGTGTTTCATATAGGATATGAGCAAGATATCGAGACGAAATCTTAAAACCATAAGTGTAACATTTTAGAGGTTCATGGCTCTTTTGTGGATGGTAACTTCCATCCATATTGAGCAAATATGATTTATGAGTTTCTAGAAACCGATGGAATTGAGCGAAAAAATTGGCAGCTATATTTTCTGGTTTGAATCCTATAAGGAACTTACGAGCCAGCCTTAAAACACTCTTGCATGGCAAAAGTCGTCTTCAAGATTGCTTGACACTGAAAATGAAACACCATGCATAAATGAAAATTGTCAGATGGACGGAGAACGCATATATAAGTACAGCATAAGATCGAATATACAGGAGGATCAGTAAGCGTGTGGTGTTGGTGTATTTAATTATGGCAAAGCATACTAGGGCTATCTACCTAAGGGAAGGGATGCCTTCGTGGAGGACTTTCTAAGGGAAACTGGCTCGTATACACGTTACACATGGGGAAAACCACGAAAACACCCATGCAGCCAGCCCGTTCGCGGGATTCGAACCTCGGACCGAACTACCAGTGTTCAGCGACTTTACCACTCGGCCGCTGGTGGGCGAGGATCAGTAGGAAAAAGGACGACTTCTTGCGGTGCTACAGCAAACAAGTCTTCAAGAGGAAAATAAAATCGACGTGTAAGATAGTGCTCTGAGGGATGGATGGCGTTTTGCTACAGCTATCCTCTACAGTTCTTCTTTCGACCTAGGTTGTGGCCAAGCAAGTAAATGATAGCTAATCACGTCATACATGCTTGAAAAATTTGAGATCTGTAGGTTTCGGTGACCGAAGAAACATCCGAATACAGGGGCTTGTCTGCTGATGATTGCCTTCTGCGGTCGTGCATTATTTTGCTGCAAATAGCAAAGGAGGTAGATTAGGCCAAGCACTCACCTCATGTATCATCGTAGCTATATTTGCACTCTAATATAAGACTAGTTATTCATGGCAATGACATCCCAGACTTTGATGCCATTCGAGCAATATGGCATTTAACATTCGTAATAGGATTCCATCTGTTTTCGCGTCACCTTCAGTTTTTTATTACAGGTGAAAAAGAAACGAGACTCGTTGTTGTTAATTAGAGTTTCTTAAACTGTTGGTTGGGGGTCGCGAGACCTGCAGCAGGAGGTTGCCAAAATTTTAGCAGTTTTGATATTGCTTTAATTTATAATAATTTTACAATTACCAAATATTTTTACATACTATGTCTGAAAATAGATAAAGATAAGACAATACAAAGAAAAAACGAAAACGTTTCGACGCATTCTTTTTATAACATAAACGTTCATTTTACTGCTTGCTTTGCACGTGACTCTGTCATTTCGTCTGTTACTTATTTAAAATTTTCACATTGTTCTATGTCTTAAAATAAGAAATTAAAGTTAATGACCTAAAACTGCAGTAGTATATTACAGTACAAGTTTAAAAAAATTGACGGTTTCACTCACGCGTGTGTCGGATTTTCGCAATGCTTATGGGGGTCCTACAAAATTTTCGTAAATATTATGTGGCCCAGGTGTCGCGAAAAAAATCTCAGTGATAAAATGGGGTTGCAACTGCAGTAAAGCACAGTTAACACGCCTTTCAATGTTCCTTTCAGAACAGATATATATAAATAAGAGAGATGTATAACCGACATTTGAACTTAGGATGACATGCATTCATTGCTCTAAACAGTTTTATCATTGTGCCCATTGCTTTACACAATTCTATCCTACATTTGGTTTCTTAAAATGTTATTCATATTTTAGTCAAATATTTTATTTTTGAAATCGCAAGAATCAAATATCATAAGATTAAAAAGTTTTAAATTAAAAAAATACAAATATTAAATTTTACACAAAAATTTATTTTTCTTCTCTTTCTCTTCAGGCATTCTGCTTCATTCTTGCTCTTTTTCTTTAGGCATTCTGCAAGTATATTAAAAAGCATCCAACTTTTCGAAACAATCTTGGTATTTCTGACAATCATTTTAAATAAAGTTATTTTCATAAAGGCCCACAAACGGCTGAAAAGTCGCTGAACACTGGTAGTTCACTCCTGAGCTCGAATCCCGGTAAACGGGCTGGTTGCATGTGCGTTTTCGTAGACTTTCTCATGTGTAACGTGTATGCCAGCTGGTTTCCCTTCGAAAGTTCTTCACGAAGGCATCCTTCCTTTTAGGCAGATAGCCCTGCTTTGCCGTAACTTAATAATCCAATTCAATCAATCCATTTCATCAGTATTTGGTCAGAGCCTTTATCAGTCTTTAGAGGCTAAGCATTTTGAAGGTATGAGATCAAAGGAAAGACTGGTTTCATCAAGAGGTTTTGGTTTATTTAATTATGACATAATTTAAGTCTGGCATAATTTGAGTCGTAGAATCGAAATATGGAAAACATGGCATGTTATTTCAGAAAAAGTCCGATTTTGTGTCAAAATGTCTATGTTAGAATAGTGCTATATATATATCTAATATATATCCTAAGTCGCGCTTTCGAGACATGAAAAACGCAGTTTGAATTTTGTCAATCGGCCCAGTAGAACGGGAGATATAGCAGAGTCCTTTTTTTTTTTTTTTTTTTTAAATGTATTTTTTGAGTTGTGTTCCAAAACATCCATAATTTATTAAATTTTGCTTTCGCTTTCATGTCGTGTTCGGTTTATATTTCATGTCGTGATTAACTTTAATTATATGTTGCGCTTAACATTGGATATCTGATACTGAAGTGACATTTTTTAAGTTTTAACTGCCTGATTTTTGCATCACTGATATATCAGTCAACTCACAGCTAGTACTGAATCTTAAGCCGAAGGTCATCATACTTTTTACATCGTTTGATCAACATACGTATATACTTTAAAACTTATATAATTTAGCTGCTATCTTTGGCATGGGAAGCTGAATTTAGTTTCGCAAATTATTTTTTGTAAACTATTGTTTGTACGATATTTCATTATGCACTGTTTTATTACTATTTAATTACTAAATTTATCTTTTCGAGATGTGGTTTTTTAGCAGTTGGCATCTTACTCTCTTTAGAAACCTTTGTAATTAACTTAATATTATTATCTTTTCATCGGAAGTAATACTGATATCCATACCGAAATTTTACGAAGCTACAGGGACAATTCTTTACATAATTTATCAAATTTCGAAACTTATGAAGAATTAAATGCCTATAAGCAAATTATTTTTTCAACATTTATAAGTATTTTATAGAATGACATCAAAGTACATTTTTATTTCAATATTTCTGCATAATATTCTAGTTAAAGATTTCGGTATTTTTACTACACTACCTATAACTTCTTACAGTCATAACACTTCACCATGAAATTTTACTTACTTGTTTATCTTTTTAGGGAACATACCACTTCGTTTGTTGGATCATGAAACACGACGAGGTTCTTGGTCACTTCAAAGGAAAGCATCGGAAGATTCCAACATGTCTTGTAGCCGTCAAGATTCATCAACATCGACATTCCACATGTCACGTTCAAGTTTTAGCAGTGATAGTTCCTCTCAACCTCGATCATCTAGACCATTGCTGGGCAATGCAATAATAAATAACCGAGAATCCTTTCGAACAGGAAGAGAAAATAAACCAAAATTATGCAGACAAGGAGCCGTGACCGATGAACGAACACAGGCTCTAACCAGACATGAACTGGGTCGGAATTTGTCAAAAGAAAGAAGCGTGGACGGACTATGTCCTGTCTGCGCAAGAAAAGAAGGTTTTAAGAGTAAAGAACTGGAAGAGAAATTTGCTTGTTTTTATAATCGTTTAGTTGAAAGCAGTTATGGAGAAAGCAGCGATACATATTCGTCAAAAGAGGATCAGATAGTTTTATCAAGTGATGGTCCTTCAATGAATGAAAAAGTTTATGTTACTCCCCTTCAAGAAATATCAAATCCATCAAGCACTAACCAAAGACCACACATTGAGGTGAATCCAATGGCTGAGACCAAGAACCTTGAATCCGCATGCATAGAAGAGTCATCCATTACAAATCATGAAATGCAATTAGATAGCAAAACGGGTCACTGCCTCGATACCAAAGAACAAGAAAATGAAAAATGTAAAAGCTTAGTCAATATAAATCTGCGAGTCAACCGAGAGGAACCTAAGAAATCTTCATCAGATAACTCACTCACGAAACATTCTCAGAATAGCTTACCGATAATATTCAGATCGCTGCCTAGTCATGAAACATTTCCAAATAAACGCCATAATTTAAAAATGGAACAAAATATTCTGAGTGCTCTTCGTTCATCAAAAAGTGAAAATGTGGTGCAAGAATATACAAAAGAAAATAGTAGGACACTTATAGTATGTTCCAACAATTTAACTAACAGAAGTGAGAGCGCTAGCAATGAACATTTATGCTGGGGTTTACTATCTCCTTCTTACAAGGAGACGGAAATAAAAGCTTCTTCTTCATCACCAACTATTATGGGGAAAAGCTGTGAAACCTCTCCACTGATAGATCACAATGAAGAATGAAGTCAGTTTTAAATGTGAGTTGTTACCTTCCAGCTAGTCTTTTTCCACTTATATTTATTTATGTTCCTGTAAAATTTGATTAAAAAATAACATGAGAATATTTAAATGCATTTTTTTAAAATAAGGAGGCATTTAATATTTGTATTTTTATCCATGCGCGATTGTGAATAGCATTTTGATGAGAAAACAGAATAACTTAAACTAAGACAAATTAACAAGGAAACGTTTATGGGCTGAAAACAATAATATTCCCAGATCGCACACCATAAGATTATGCTGCTATGCAAACTTTAAGCAAATTATAATAATTATTAATTGATTAAAATTAAATAATTATGCAAATTTTAAGCTTATGCACCATAAGCTTAAAATTTGAAATTTTGATCTGCCAATAGTTTAAAATAAGTATATCACTAATTTGCAGTCAATACATATCATTTCTAAACTTTAACAGGCCAATAATATGGTGCCTTTAAGTAACTTCTTTCGGGAAGCGAGCGCTGTTAAAATATGCGTGCAGTGTCAGATGTTCCGTATTATTATCCAGTGAGGTATATCAATATAATGAATGTTCTTATTATTTTGATATACCTCACTGGACCATTATAACTCAGTACTCAAGGAAGTAACTATAATAAATAAAAAGATAACATATTTCTAACATTCTATTTAAAAAAATAGTAATTTCTCTTGCATTTAAATTTCCTTCTCAAAATTTTGACGAAACTACTTGGGATCATAAGAATTAGTAAAAAAAAAAAAAAAAAAAAAAAAAAAAAACTATCTTAATGACCAAAAAAGATTGTCTACAATCAACTCTCGATTATTTAGAAATAAATTAACCGGACTGGCGTTAACTAAGCGCTACCAAAAAGAAGTTAAGTTTGCTTGTCATGGAATGATGGAAAAATTGCTATTTCAAATCATCAATATAAACAAAACAGTACGGAAAATGTGAAAAAAATAGTGCATGAAATAATGGCAGTGACAGCAGATGATGCAATAATATTTCAGAGTGCTTTTTATCCGCGACAACTCATGATTTAATTATACATAATCCTTAACATATAAACATTGTATAATTAAAAAAAGCTCTGAGCCTACTATTTTATTTGAATTTAGACCGAGTAATGTTGTTCAGATTCACTTGTAAACATTGTTTCTTTAACGCCATTTATAATTTATTTCTTTCCTTCTTAATGATATCTATTATTCCGGTATTTGATGTGTATTCTTTTTCTTTTATTTTGAATCCTGGTTAAATTTACGTAATTCAACGAGATTATTCTCTAGATTAAATTGCTTAAAATACAGGTCAATTGTTAAAAGAATTTTTCTGTTAATGATTACTAGTGTAAACTAATGAGAAGTTCAATCAGATAATCAATTTATCTTTTAAGAAGCAACTGAAAATTTATTTTAAATAAGGGAGAGAAAGGAATAGGAAAAAAAAAAATTGCATTGCATTCAGTGCAACTATATATACATTTTAAAGCTCTCAATAATATATTCATTCTAGAACTAAACGGAACTATTTAATTACGCATAACATTTTAATGTTATCTATCTAGCGAAAGACAACAGTTTTAGGGGTAACTTTCGGGATAAAATTTAATCGAAACTAGCTCATACACTAGTGTGGAAAATTTCAGCATCTTTTTTTATTTGGATCGCAAAAATTCAACAGGGCTTGGTTTATTTGATCATGGCAAAGCACACAAGGGCTATCCGCCTAAAAATCAACTGGGGGGACACAAAGTTCATGCTCAGAGGCACAATGCAGTACTTAAAGGGTTAAGAAAACATAGTAGCAAGAAATATATTATATATATAGATAGATAGAAATATATTATATATATCTAGAGATATATTATATATATAGAAATATATTATAATATAAGAAATATATAGATCGTGCCGCGAGGCGTCTCCTTAAAGTGTCCTCCACATGTTCAATGGGATTTAAATCGGGGAAATAGGCTGGGCAATCCCTTCTAAGGAAATCTTCACCCTGCAGGAGCTCCTGAACCACATGAATCCTATGTAGCCGTACCTTGTCATGCATAAAAACGAAAGTAGCACCCAAGGAAAGACGCACGTGGTGGTGGGTAACTTCATCATAAAAACGACCTCCAGCATGTGAACCTTTGTCGAAACTGTGGAGCTCCTTTCGTCTATTCATCATAATGCTTCTATGCAATTCATCTATGCAAGAACGCCAGGACTGATGTTAGTGGGATAAAAGGGTATCTCTACTTCTCCGTATTAAATGGCACCAAGAAGCCTTTGTCAAACTGAAACGACTCTCGTCGCTGAAAAGGACGCGGCTCCATTGATGAGCTTTATGTTCTCTATGCTAAACTGTGCCGCTGACAATAGTATGCAGCGTTCAGGAAGGCGGGGGAATAGATCACTTTATGAAGTGGCGTGGCCACAGTAAACCGGGACACCTGTCGTCCGGCTGCCGTGTGCAACTGCTGAATAATGTTGCCCGCTGTCTGGTTTGGATCTCTTTTCGCCTGCAAGACGGTATATTGATTATTCATCCTCGTTGTTGGCCGACCAACATTAACCTTCCCTTTCTTACAGTTGTACCTGGCGTTTGGAAAACTTTCCAAGCTCTTAAAACAACGCTTTTATCATTTCTAAACTCTTGGACAACAGACGTCGAATTACGTCCGTCCTCAAGCTTGCCAGTCATTTTACCATGTGTAAAGAAGTCGTGATACTTTCCAGTAGCCCTCCTGCACGTACAGTCTCACTTTCACTTGCAGAAGAATGCCTGGGAATGGCGCCTTCCTCGCTTCTTTTTAAGTTGCCTTGTACTGCAAGCGCTGACTCCTCGCGTTTTGCTCGGCTCTAAGTCATGGTGGTGATATATGCATATGTATCCTTCTCTTTATGAATTGACTTTTCATTGCGGTGATCGCAAAACGCCCTTTTCAACAATTTCATAGTTGCATGTTGAAATTTCAATTTGTTGTTTTAGCACACTTAGTATTTCTTTATAATTTTTATAATTTTAGATTTTTTTAAACAATGATTTTTGTAAATTCTTTAATTTCAAACTTATCTATTTCTTCTTAAGTACTCATTCCTATTATTTTAGTAGCTTTATACAAGTTTTATTTAATATTCTTTAATTTTTCCCCCTCTCCAACACATATTTTCAACTTTTATAATGAACATTATTTTAATCATCAACGCTTAACTTCATAAATATTTCTGCTTAAATTACACGTGTAATCAGGTAAATTTGTGAATTTATGAGATTTTCCCATTGTGTTTATTACTGAAATTCACATTAAAGCAGCATTCCATACTGAACATCACATTCTCTGCAATTACCTTTAATAACATTAAAGATCTACAAATAGTAAAGAAAAATAGTTTTTTTATAAAACCAACTAATAAAGATTTCTTAAAAAATGCTGAAATATTAAATTTTTTTCTTAGCTTATGCAACAAATAAATATAAAATCTAAGAATACTTTATGAAGCAGTAAAAGTGAAGCTTTAAATCAGTTATCCAATTTTTGTCAAAAATAAAAAGGTGTGCCAGTATATTAAGATTTTAAGGCAAATCAAATCATTCAATCATCGTTAGTGACAAGGTATAAACTCACTATAATCTTAAGATTAGTTCAAAATTCTGGGCTCTATCCATTAGTGAAATGGACACATGTGAGTGATAAAAATATATAATGTATAATTATTGTCATGATCGTCTCGATGTGATTCAAGCAACAAGCGACATAAAATCTTGCAAATACATAAGTTTTTCACCATTTGTGAAAATAAGAAAATGTGTGCAAATGAGTCAAGGGAATAGTTTAAATCTTCCAATGTTTTTTTACAAACCTTAACAGTGTTAGTAAGGGGAGAAAATATTAAACGTAAAGCTCGAGCAATAATAGAATCTGGCTCTCAGCTATCATATATTCTCAAGACAACAGCAGAAGAAATGAAGTACCGTTCCAAACGGAAACAGTATCTACAGCATGCCACTAAAAATATCCTCAAGAATGACAAAGTCATTCATATGCATTATCTCATCTACTGAGGACATGTTTTGCATTACACAACATTTTTTTTTTCTCTTTCTGGAAACAATTGACATAATCAAATAAATCAAATACGAACCAAACTTCAGTTGACAATGAATATATCAGAAGTAGGAGAAAAAATGCTTTCAAATTATAAGATTGCACTGCTCAAGTTTACTGTTTAAATATAATATGCAGTCAATTTTAGTAGCAATCTAAATTTGCTGCAAAAGTATTACAAACTGCATATTCATTATAAATCGCCAGTAAACTACTCAAATCTCTGAGAAATTGATATTGTACATAGATGAATTAAACAAGACTACCCCTCATCGTATTGGCAACACGATATAATGCTGGCATTCACATTTTCTCCTTTTGAATTAATTAGACAATTGTTTTCTGCTTCTTCCTCCTCCTCACATTAAATAAGACTCCACTAAACACATTCCACATTTTGCTCACAGGTTATGTTCTTTGTGTTTAAATGCAAAGGAAAATTCAAATATTTTTAAAAGCTAATAATTATTTTTAAGGACTAAGAATGTTTCACTTGTAAGTGAGTGAGACAAAGAATGTTTGGTTGGAAAGAACCACATGATCACAACTACTTAATATATTTTCTTAAACTTTTCTTCTCTTGTCATGCAGATGCTTTACAAAATTACAGCTAAATTTTAGACGTTAAAACCAAATATTAAAATTATTTATGTAACTGCTGTAATAATTACACTGACATTATGATCTTCTGTAATTTTTTGTAATTAAAACACATTTTAATTAGAAAAGACAGAACATGCTATCATATTTGGCTGTGAAAAGACACTTCATTGCCATCTGCGAGACCTCTAAATATAAGCAGAACACAAATGGATTTTAAAATAACATTTTTATTCTGAAGTTAGACTGTTTTTAATTTATTACTAAACTCCTGAAAACGTATGGAATCAGATTGAATAAGTAACTGACAAAGCTTGAAATAATACCTATTTATCATTCTGATTAGTGTGAATCTAGGAATTATGACTATTTCATGGGAATATTTTATCATATTTCATTTAATGCTACAAACATTGTAGACATTAGGATTTTTTCAAAAGACGGAAAGATGAAAAATTAACAACTGTCTTCGCCGGGAATCTAACCATGGACCTCTGGATACCAGCCTAGCGTGCTACCGTTACACTACGAAGGCATGCTAGGAAAGTGGGAGAAATACCTTATAACATATCTAAATGTTTCATGATTATTCTGTGAATCTCGAATTTTTCAGAAACTTATTTTAGAGATTAATTATATTACACAAAAACCAGCAGCTTAAACTTATTGCATAATTCTGAATTCAAATCATTAATTTATAGAAAATGTAAATTTTAAACATTAAAACCAAATATTATAATTATTTATGTAATAGCTGTAATAATTACACCAACATTATGATCATCTGTAATTTTATTAGTTAAAACATTTTAATTAGAAAAGACAGAACATGCTGCTGTATTTTGCTACAGAAATAAATTTTGCCATCTGCATGACTTCTAAATATGAGCAGAACACAAATGCATTTTAAAATAAAATTTTTATTCTGAAGTTAGACTGTTTTTCAGTGTATTACTAAACTCCTGAAAATTTATGGAATCAGATTGAAAAAGTAACTGACAAAGCTTGAAATATTACCTATTTATCATTTTGATTAGTCTGAATCTACGAATTATGAATATTTCATAAGAATATTTTATCATATTTCATTTAATGCTACAAACGAATCTAAATGATTCATGATTAGTTTGTGAATCTCCAATTTTTCAAAAACTTATTTTAGAAATGAATTATATTATACAAAACCAGCAGCTTAACTTTATTGTATAATTCTGAATTGAAAACATTAATTTAATGAAAATGTAAATTTTATGTTCCCGCTGAGGTTAAAAACAATACCGGTTACCTGTGTTTAAGATTCTTCTTAAGTCAAAGGTAAGAAAATATATTAAGCATATTAAAACATCAGTCACATAAACATGCATATGTTATTGTATTTTAAAATTCTGTGATTGCAAAACAATACTTGAAACACCTGGAAAGAAGGTTAATGCTTTATGAATTCAGAGTTTTTTTACTTTTAAGCTTATTATTTTCGAGTGACATTTAGCTCATCATTTGTTAAAAGGCTGGCAACAAGTGCCTCCAAAAGTCTTTAAGAATTTGAAAACTTTACACATGGCTAATTATAATACATCAATTTATATTTAAGAAAATACACTCTTGAAAGAATCATAAATTTTAGTTTGAAAGGAAAATATATGACAAACCTGTGCTAAATCCTGAATATTTATGGATGTCAGTTAACGAAAATTTTAGCCTACTTTGCAGTTTGTATTTTACTACTGTCAAATGAATATAATAAACATACCAGCTCACTAGAAAATAAAAAAGGATGCATATAGGAAACAAACTTAATACTTTATTTCAAGTAGTTCCATTTGTTTAAGAAATTTAACTTAACAATGAAATGACACAATACAGAATAGATAATTCAGAGTGAAGTAAACAAAAAATATAGCTTTTATTGCATGAACAGGTATGTTTTTTGTACAGTCCTTTGAAAGGAAAAAGTGGCCTCCAGACAATAGTTACTTTCAGCAAAACAGTTGTCATTAAATATTATATATACATATGAAAATTCTCATACAGAATAAAACTAACCATTTTTTTTTTCTATATTTAGAAGCTTGGATAGGTATTACTGCACATACTAACTGTTTTAAACTTTCACCCCAGTTTAGAATTCCGAGGGAGAACACCCCAGTTCCGAGGTTCAAAGGTCTCCCACCTTTCTTACCCTACCACCAACCAGAGAGGATTTTAGCTTTCTGTGTACATTAAGTGCCCTCTTGATGCATATATAAGCTTGTATCAGACACTATACACTTAAAAATCCATGTCTTCTCAAAGATTCAAACCCAGGCTCTAGGATATGGCTGTCAGCTTCCTTTAGAAAAAATAAAACTGCATCCTTTAGAAATAATAAAAACAAACTCACTTATATTTAGAACATTTAACAATTATTTGGTGCTTAAGACATATCAGAAATTTTTCAAAATTTTACTGTGCAAGTTCTAAGATTAAGTTTTGAATGACCACGTATAAGCATAACTGACAGACTTCTGCATGTTTCCATCAGTTATGCAAGGACAACTCAAATTTTACCACAAAGATGCAATAAGCAGGAATTGAGCTTATCAAATGCTACAACTGATGGCAAAATTACTCCAGCATGTGATATAGAAATCTCTAATAAGCTATTATAACTTTCAACATTTTATAAACCAGATATACCTTTATACCAAAGAAAGCAATGGCTAATCATATTTATGTACTAAAATTAGATATTAATATTTGAAGATAAACATGGTTGTCATCTGCTTTTTTGTTACTTTTCCTTAAAATCTACAAAATGCTAAACATTATTATGAGTTCCAAGCTTTCCTAGTCAGTGATCTCTTAGGATTGTGAATATGCTCATCCTGATTTTATGAACTCGTGAATTTGTCCTAAATCAAGTAAGATATCAAAATTATACTTATATTTCTGATAGACTGCATTAGTGAACTAACTGAGTAAAATGATGCTGAATGGAATGAATTCCTTTACTCATAGTTATAATGATGTTACAAATACCAATAATGTAATAATCTTAATAATACCAATAATGTTAGCTTTCCAAACCACCTCAATATTTGTGGATGAAACTAGACTAGGTATAAACATGACCATGAATTGCTACACAGAGATTTGGGATTTATTAACTCAATTTATTTAATACGGAAGGCCAAAAGTTAATGTATTTTAGGTCAAACTGCATACAAAGATTTCCAACACACATTGCTTAGAATGGCATGAAAGAAAATGAACAAGTGAATGCACTTAAGAAGTGGACTTTGTGTAAACTACAGATAGACTGTATTATTCCCTTATTCCAGAAAAATAAATCAATACTTCAATGACATTGGAAGATACATAAATTTATCAATGTACTAATTCCAAAATAAAGGATTAAGCTCCTTGCCTGAATCACTGGACTTCAGCAGATCTTTTATAATGGACACCTATAATGAATTCATGTTTATACAATTCCTCCTATAAAAGGCTGCTGAAATGAAAAAGTACGGCCAAAATATCCTACATTGGCACGACATAAAAATTTAGGATATAGAATACGAGATTAAAAAATCAAATGTTTTGACATATGCATTTTTTAAATATCCTTGCATATATTACAACAATAAATTCCTTTACACATATGACTTTATAATGTTGCAGTTTCATTATTCAATTTAATATTTTAACATAAAAAATTAATTTCATAATGTATATAAAAATGAATGAAGATAAAAAGTGTTTTCAATAAATTTGAATTTATGCTTTATTTCATCTGTTTACATAACAGAATTACAAGGTTCACTACCAGATCAAAAATGCAGCATGTGCTAAAAATATAAAATTTCTAAAAGTAAACACACTATTAATTTACAAATATATAAAATTATCACAATATTTTAAAAAGTCACAAATTTTACACAATTATATATTACTTCTTTATATGGCAATGCAGAGTGTACTTAGCAGTTTGTGTGACAAATAATTCCGTACATTTAAAAGAAACTTATTTTACAATATTTATAAATATTTTTTTTTTTTTTTCAAATTCCCAATTACACCTCCAGCTATCCTCCTTATATGCATATACATATATACACGTATATACAATGGAGCATCAACCTGGATGAGATTCGACCTCATCATTTAAAATTCGTACCTTTGATATTTCAATCAAAAATTATTACAAAACAAAATATATTAAACATGCTTATTCTTATGACATGCATCTTGTTTTCATACATTAGTTATTTAACTCAGTTCTTTATCAGCTTACAAAGATTAATTGCGGGACTAAAATTCAAGGGAATAATTTTTTTTTAATCACATACAAGTTCCAAAATATCACACGAATACTTTTCTCACTGATTAGTATCAACAATTTTTCTAATTTTTATGATATGGAGAGAAACATTATAAAAGATTCCAATTTTAACTTTTTATAAACTGAATCTTTGCCTATGACAGAAAATATAATCTAAGTGGGGGGGGGGACTTTTCAAATACACATATTTATGAGAAAAATATATTTAATAAATGGAAAGATTACTTGAAGAAAATGGAAAGAATACAGAACATACACAAATTACAAATACAGAAACAAATGACATGAATTGCCCTGACAGGTATAGCAATTAGTGATGCAGGGTGCCATATTGTTGGGTCCAAATTCAAATCCTGGAGAAGGCTTAGGCGTTTGTAAAATATAGCATCTTTGTAGCATGTGGGTTCTTAAAATACAGAGAGGCAAAAGTTTCTGAAGTGGTATGGCGGTAAGGGAAGAAGGGTTGAGACATCTTTGAACCTATTGCTGATGACATTCTCATTCAAAGCTGAGATAGAACTGGGCTAATAATGAATGCGATTCTGTGCCCCTTGCCATGATGAAATTCATAGATTTGTCTGATGTTACTTAAGTCACAATGACAACATAACTGACATGATACCTGAGGTCCCATTGTGTGAAAACACATATGTTGAAATATCAGTTTTCCAAGTATAATTCACATTAGAATTATAAGTCATCCTGTTCAATATAGCAATTAGTGATGCTAGCAGCTACATTGATGGGTATGGCTTTAAATCCCAAAGAAAACTTATATGGTTGTAAATGTATGGTATCTTTGTGGAATACGGGCATTTAAAATACACAGTGAGCTGAATGTCCCCTCAAGTGGTCTGGTGGTAAGGGAAGAGAGATAAGACACTTTTGGACCCATCCCATGGTAGATTCTCCTTCAAACTTGGGATGAAACTGAGCAAAAATTTACAGTCATCTATATGGTGACAAAGGCCTATGCTAACAATGAAATAAATCATGTATGCTTTGTCACGATAAAATTTACGGACTTGTTCAAATGTTACTGTCAGACAAGTGACAGAAGTCACAACAAAACTGAAATGATGCCTGAGGTCCTACTGTGTATGTAACCATATATGCCAATTTCACCACATAAGTCATAGAATTAAGAGCTCAGTTTGAGAAGAAAAACAGCAAAATATACATTCAGAGTTATCCTAATAAATTTTTTCCAATAACAACAATTAACAGAATGGTACCAAGAGGAGAAACAGTGATTTCAATTTTTTTTAAATCTATCAACCGTGTTGATTACAAGTTTTAAAAATAATCGGTAAATAACAAATCAAATTATAAAAGACCTCAGATTTTATTTAGATTTTAAGACAACATATTTTAAGAAATTGTTTGAACTTACTTTCTAGTAAAATGCAATACAGATATCCCTGTTAATAAGTTGTGAATAATGTGCTCATTTAAATTAATACCATTAATATAATTAAATTTTCAAAATATGCAGAGTAAAAATCACACTGAAAACATATTTGTGAAGCAGAAACTGTTATGCAATTTGCATGTACAAAATCTGCATTAAAAAACTGAACAGATAAAGCTCCACTCATTACATAGTACTATATTAAGATTTACAAAACTAATTTTGAATTAAAAATGGAAATTAAGCTGTGACCAAATATATCACATTATGAATATCTTGGCTTTATGAATGTGGCCAATGTTTATGACAGAATTTCTAAGGAAGAAACAAAATACCATTTATGATTTATTGCAATGTTTTTAACTAAATTCCATTTAAATTTGCATAAATATATATTACAATTTGCAAAATTTCAAGCACAGAGTTCTTATGTTTCTTGTATTCTTATGTTTGTAAGTACAATACAAATGTTTGATTTCATTCACCATGTTTTTCATTTATTTTATATTTATTGCAAATATTTTGCAGAAAATTTTATCTGAGCATATCTCAGTCTCTGTAGTCCATAAGGAAAATTGTAGAATTCTTCCAAAAAGGTGCAAATTGTTATGATACTATGAAGAAAACATATACAGTATTTGCACCCAGAAGACATCACAATGCGAGATGGAAATGTTGCGAATATATGAATGTCATAATAAAAAGTATGGCATATGATCGAAAGTGCTACAGCACTCCTTGATTTTGTACACAAGCCAGACATTTGGAGTCACTCAGGGAAAGTATTGAACATTGACAAATCTTCAAATGAAGATGCTCCTCCTTGATCAAGCATCTGTAGCATATCAGTCAATTCCTGCTGTTGAGGTTGACTGCTACTGCCTCCATGTGTCTGTGGGTGACTGCCAGCAGCTGTGGATGAAGGAGGTCCATCAGGTGTACCCGGACCTTGCCATTGGCCCCATATTCCTAATACAAATATATACATATATATATATATATATATAAACAAATTATATATTAAACAAAAATATAAATTATATTAGTAAAAAGTATCAGCAAACCAAAAATAAAACATAAATCATTCGAAAGTTAGAATATTTTATTTCTATAACAATTACAGATGGTGGTGATGATAGAGACAGTTTGCTTGTACAGTGACAACTTGGAGGGATGTCATCAGAGAACATGAATTTGATGGATAGTCCAGTTAGGTGAGGAGACCTACACCTCCACTGGAATGCTCACCTGCATCTTTCCTGACTAAAGAAAACTTCTGAAGTTTTGCTTGTTATTCTCATTTCAGGTTTTTTCTTGTACTGCCAAGCACACAGGACAATAAGCATTGATCACATCTTTGATGTCAACCATATACCGGTGGAAGCCACAACAGTTCCACGAGGTAAGGGTGGTCATTATGTTTGATATTTGTTCTTCCTGTGCTGCATTTTAGTTTTGTGTGGAAGCAGATGTTTGGGAACTTCTAGCCCCCTTTTACTTTCTTACTATCTGAATTTAAAGATTCAGCGACCATCTTTTTTTTTCGGGGGGGGGGGGGGGGGGTATCAGGTGAGTTGGATTTACGTTTTTCTTGATGCTCATAATCTGCTAGATTTGGGTTGGTGATGTTTGCATACTAATTAAAGTTTGGGTGATGACTGCATGGCTTGATTTAAGAACACTGGTGAAAGACATATTTGGTCAAAGCTGTGTGCTTTGAACTAGCCTTCTGATTTTGTGCATGAGCGAGATATTGCTGGATAATCACCTTGCAATTTATATACAATGTTGCAACGATGCAATTATTACAATCATGGCTGATCTTTGAGCATTGGGTGCATGCGAAGCTGCCATGACAGGACATCTTAGAATGGCCAAAAGGCTGGCATTGAAAGCATTGCATAGGGATTGGAATATAAGGTATTACAGGACAATTTAGGTATCCAGCCTTAATATTCTTAGGAAGATCAGGTGGTCAGGATCATGCATTTTGTGTTGATCAACTGATCTTTTTACACATCTTAATCTGCTTAACACTGCAGCCAATTTGAACAGAAAGCTCGGATATGATCTCTTCTTCAGAAACAAACAGAAGTTTGATTTCTGAAATTACATAGGGAAGATAAAAGAGGAAGAAAGCATGAAAGCATTGCATAGGATTTGGAATATAAGGTATTACAGGACAATTTAGGTATTCACCCTTAATATTCTTAGGCAGATCAGGTGTCAAGATCATGCATTTTGTGTTTATCAACTGATCTTCCTTACGCATCTTAATCTGCTTAGCATTGCAGACATTTTAATCAGAAAGTTCTACAATCGCTTCTGCAGAAACAAACAGAAGTTTGACATCTGAAAATACACTTCAGCAATAATTCAGTGATTTGCATGCTGTTAGAGTGATAGTGGTTTCTCCAAGATTGGTTATTTGAAGTAGGGAAGCAGACTGTGGCCCAAGTTGTACCAATGAGCAAGTCTCAAGAATGGAGACATTTTATATTTCTTGGCTCACAAATACAAGAACAAATCTACTTACTTTTTTATGAAAAGGAGACATCTTTTGCAGTTCACCTAGGAACAACAAGAAAGCATAGACTATTGTTAGGATTATTCGTATCTGCATCGATACATACTTTTAACACAAGACTTCAGAAGAATCGGCCCTTAGAATTATGTGACTAGATTCTGGTTCTTTAATTAAATACATATTTGGAGTTGCCATTATGGAAAAAGAAAATTTTTGGGTTCAACTATGCCACCCACCACAGAGCCCAATAAGAGAACACAGATTCCTGCGTTAGGTCTAGGCAGACATATACACAGACTGAAGCCCCACAGTCATCTTTCCCAAAAGCTTACCGACAGTCGGGTCAGGAGACCAGCTAATTGACAATGGTGACAACTAAGTGCCTCCCATTTAGCCAGCTAGGGGTAGAGGAGATAAAAACAAAGATAGATCACTAGGGTTCTAGGATGGGATACCGGTGTTACCAAGATGATCCCCTAAAGGGCTGGGTACTTCAGGATTGCCACACCTGTACTCACAAAAAGTGAGCCTCGAGGGCTAGAGATGGAGAATTTAATTACCTGCCACAGCTAAAAGTTTCAACAGAATATTTTTAATAAAATGATATTAAGAATTTTGCAAAATACCTGAATATGCATGCACATACTTTCTTGTTTTTAAAATCTTGTTATTCTCATACTTGAGGGACAACAAAGCAATCAAGAACTTTTAAATGGCATATGCCAACCTACTTGAAAACATTATACTGGTAATAACATATGATAAAGAAATTGCTTTTGGAAAGGGATGAGAGTAAGGTGGATAGCAAAATATTCTAATTCATAAGTGTTTCCCAGTTGAAAAAGGTTATGAGAAATACTGCCTTAAATGGGTCTCTGCACTCCTAAAATTGTTATTTAGACGTACTTTTAAAAAGCAAATACAGAGCTTGCATTCTGTTAAAAGGCAAATATAGACAGTTATTAATAGCTTTCACACCCAACAGTAATCGCTCTCTCTGGTAATTCCTTGCAGGAGTGGTGGGATGAAGAAACTTAACACTTTTGAAATACTCAAAGAAAGAAAACATTCACCTCTTTAAGAAACAATCTAGCATCTACTATAACCCTGAGTGGGTTAACAAGCAATTTAATAATATATTTAGCTTTCAGGATTAGTAATTAAACTGAATATTAATCTAATTACTAAAAGGATCTCAAATAAATTAATGCATTAAATGAAAAAATTTCACAATTTTGGAAAATGCTAAAAATGTCACTTTAATTAAAAAAACTCATCAGGAAACAAATACCATTTGATGAGAAAGAGAAGACATATGCAAATGAAGAAAGCATATACCTCTGGGGCCAGGAGCAGATCCAAGTTGTGTATATGTAGGACCAGATGGACTTCTAGCAGGGGAATTCATTTGATTATAATTTTGACCAAATGCTTCTGAATTGGCCTAAAAAAATTCAATTAACAATTCATAATTATGAGCACGATAAAACAATTAACAAACATATTCTTAAACTGATAATTATACGGTATGAATATAGTGAAAATATGCATTAGCAAATAAAAATTAGAAAATTTTTGTAAAGAGAATGAAAGATTATATATCATATAAAACAAATAATCAGCTCAAAATATGTTAACCCTTTTGGGACTGGTATGTCATATAAGTGTTGGCCGACAAATGTATCACAGTGTTAGGTGTGTCATATAATAATTGCCATTTAAATGGACTGCTAGAATGGGTTCACTATATAGGAATTTTTATATAGAACATTTAATTAGTATCTTTTTTCCTGCCACTAGATGTAGCTTAATGTCTGTTATGGTGGAATTTATTGAGACTGGAGAATGCTGACCTTCACTCCATTGGAACTTTCTGGTATTTGATTTGAGAATCAAACAGGAAATCATGGGTTGAATTATGTAAATAAACAGAGCTGTCTATAAACTGCATCAGCTGATATAAACACACGGAATGGTCTTAATACTTCTCAGCACTGTTTCTACTTTTGGAGATATGAGGAAATATGTCCTATTGTTTTAGAAGTTTTATTCATTTCATCTTAGAGTATGGTTAGCTTTGAGGCAAATATTTTGTGTATCATTTAGCAAAGTACTTTTTTATGCTTCAAATGGCAAAGAAAATATAATGATAAAGTTTTCGAATTAATTTTGACAAACACCAGAGTGTTCCTCACATATAATGTGCCGAAAATAGGAATAATTAGACCAAAAATTTAATTTATGTGAATGTTTCTGAAAAATTAGGATTACCAGTGCAAACTGCCCATCCCAACAAGATAGTGCATTCTGTCAGTATGCTGTTCCAATACAGTGTTTTGATGACTGAGGTGCCCATCATAAGGTTTCACATAGCCTAATTTCTTTCCCATTCCCTCTATGTAAGTAAGGCAGTTTTTTATATGATTAAAAAGAACTGAAATATTTATCTCTTAGGTACTGCATAAATTCGTAAGTGTGGCTGGGGGTGTGAGGGCGGGTTGGTTAAATGATGACAAGGTTAAATGATAAAAATATAAAAAGAGTAATTTTTTAAACTACTTGACTTGGTCACAGAACTCAATGTACAGAATAATAAATATGACATTCTAATGCAACTTCACCTAAAAATATATGGGTCATTAAAGAATAATAATACAGAATTTTAACCCATCAAAACTGCAATGCATAAGTACAGATGTTCCATCAAAGTAATGGCAGAATAAGTCTCTATCTTTATAACATTATTTCAAATCTGAGTAAAATGTTATACTATGCCATAATTTTTATTTGTATACACAATTGTATAGTATACTAAGCATCATGGCAAACAGGACTTTTCTCAGTCAGGATCAGTAACTGAACATGAAATTCTTTAAAAGAGGAAAAAGAATAAATAATTTAATAATAGTGAATAAAATAAATAATACACTAAGTAACGTAAAAATCTCAATATGCAATTCTTTAAAAGGGAAAAACTGAGAATAAATAATTTAATAATAATGAATAAAATAAATAATACACTAAGTAACATAAGAAATCTAATTTCTGAATAAGAGATAAATATACACGATGATTTTTATCCTACTCTTATATAAGCATATGCTCACTTACGATATTCTAAGTATGAAAGATTCTTTCAAATGTCCAGGATAAATATTAACTAAACCTAAAGAACAGAAATGGAAAATACCAGAAAAACTAAATACTGACTCCTCAGAAGTCACCAGAACTTTGACCACAAGAAAACATGCAACAGACCTTTCCCTCAAAAATGATTCAGAATGATGACTTACTTGTGCGAGATGTCGCTGCACCCAAACTGCTTGTGGTGATGATGATGATGATGTGGTGGCAGATGGCTTAGTAATGCGAGTCAGCACGCCTCCACTTGCACTGACTACAGCTGATGGGGGTGTTTGTGACATAGAGGCTCCTAAACTTCCAGCTCCACCACCTACACTCGTGCTAGGGTAATTAAGAGCAGAATGCTGCTGCCCACTACTTTCATAATTTCCGTATACTGTTTGACCTGAACCTGGACGCCTTTCCTGGATGCCTTGAGACCCTAAATAACAATAAAAGGAAACAAAAATAAGTTACAATAAATGGAACTTTATTACTTTAACTCCCGCCCTCACACCCACAGCCGCACTTACAAATTTATGCAGTACCTAAGAGATAAATATTTTAGTTCCTTTTAATCATATAAAAACTGCACTACTTACGTAGAGGGAATGGGAAAGAAATTAGGCTATGTGAATATTTAGCAATAAATTTATTTTTGAAGTTGAAAAACAAAATGTGAAATGTAACCTACAGAAATAAAAAACCAGGCTATAAAGGATATGCCAAGCATTTTTTTAGATAAATTATGAACAAGAGGGTTTTAAGAACATTAAATAAAATTTTAGCTAAAAATCAATTTTCTGCCCCATTCTAAGCCACAAGACAATGCGACTTCCAGCAACAAAAGTACTACATCTTTTATTTTACTTCCAATATGTAATTATAAGAAAATTAACTACCCAAAACTGAAATTCTGCTTAATATAGAATAAACAAGTAAATAATATATAAAAGGTGTCCAAGTAAGCACTCTCTAAATTATGCAAATCAGTACTTCAATTCTAGGCAAATTAAATATGTATGTTATTGCTTCAAAAGATAGTTATCAGTAAATTAATAACCTTTTAATCAACTTTGAAGTTTATAATGTTTAAAACAAAATTTATTTTGCTTTTCTGGACGCAATGCCACTTTTCATAAATGTGTTTGTTAAAAATTATTGCTCATACACAGTTCTTTGTGACAGAGTTCATTGTGGCTTTTATCCACACAGAATGGGTAATATCACTACAATGAGTTTATGAGGTATTTGCAGAAAATATTTCAAAACATCAGAATACACATCAAATTTTTTTTTAACTTAAAATTAAAATGGAATATGTACATTTGCAGTCGAATTTAATATATATATATATATATATATATGCAGTTGATTCTGTTTTACACTGAATTATGGCAAGAAAAACATGCATACCATTTCAGCTAAATTTTGCCTAAAATAACAAAACTGAAAAAAACAGGTTAGCAAGAGGATTTACACAAAGATCAAATATACAGAGCTACAGACTCAAAGGTCACACAGAGTTTTCTTCAGCTGAGAATACAAAAGTTGGAAAGGCGAAAACGTCTTCATTTGGCGATTTCTTGAAAGCTTTTTATATCCATACAGACTTTCTCTTTTAGTAACAATCCAAATTTTAAACCCCATTCACTGCTAGCCTTTCAATATCTTAAAAATTGCTTCTTGTTTATTTTTCCAGCATTAGAAGGCATGAGGGGTTGCATTTTACTTCATTTAGCCAATAATTTTCTAAGCTTCTTGTGTGTTTTTGCATAAGCAAACGTTTTCCTTCTTATACTTGAATCTGCAGCTGAAAAATATTCTTTTTGCTCTTTGATAGCACCGCACATTCTATTCAATTTATGTCAAATTTTAGTGCTCATATTTTATTTAGCTCATTTGACATGCTCTTTACCAGCAAAACACAAATCTGTTAGATGAACTAAAACTTCTACCCATAATAGCAATAATAACAAAATGTTTTATCTAACTGGGATTGCTTGAAATTAATGGAAAGTTTTTGCTGTTGTCACCATTTACAAACCTATCACAGTAAAGGGAGTCAGACATTTACCATGCATTCAGAAGTTTCAGAAGATAATGAAGTATGATACAATTAACTCAAGAGCATTTTCATAACATGCTGCATAACTTTTATCCATTACTGATCCTCGGAAATACATACTAGTGCACAGATGTATATCATTAAATGTAAGTTGATACTATTTTTTCTTTTATTATCTCGTGATATTACTAAATTTTCCGGTTTACGGTAACACGAAAAGGCAAAAAGTCCTAGATTTTGTTTGTTATACATTTTCTGGGTGGAGACTTAAGACACTTTAAATATAATGCACCCCTGCATAAAAACATTTCCTATCCCTCAGCTACAATACTGCCCTGTGAAAATTACACACAACAAATGCGACACAAAAAGCTTACAGACGCATATGCAAATCAAGAGAAATGCAAAATGTTGTATTTTTATTTTGCAATTCTCTTGTCAATCTAGGCAGAAAAATGTTCCTTAGGGCAGGCATTACAATTTTATAATTTTTACTTCAAACTGGTATCTAAGTTTATTTTTTTTAAAAGACCCGATACATATTCCTAACCCCTTAACTGCCGCGGAAAACGTACAAGATTCATTTCCCAGTGCCACGGGTTTTCACACAGGCACGCATAGTTATGCGATGTATTAGGAGGAAAATAAGTGAAAGTTTTACTTTCTAAAAACTGTTTACTTTCACAAAACAAAGAATAAAACAAAAAATAAATGCACAAAATTTAATGTTTTGAGTAAAAGTATAATAAAAAAATTTAAGTATAATTAAAAAAAGATCCCTTAAACAGAGTTTCAATCAATTCATTTTTAGAACAGTAAAGTGTAATACCAGGTTTCAGTGTTATACCTTGTGAAATCAGTATGCCTAAAAAAAAAAAAAAACATATATTTCTTCTGAATTGGTTGAATGCCACGATTTTGTTCTTGATTTTTCGTTTGCAAGGTGTTGGTTCATATACTTGTCTACAAAACGATTAGTTTCAGTAACAATATGAAGCATGAGCAGTTCATCAAAAAATAATTCAAAAAAGATAAAATGGGTTTGAAACATCTGTTATATCTCTCTTTATTCCTGGAACCTACTACAAAAATTAAAAGAAAATGGAGGACATAGAATAAAAAAAAAATGCGTTTTACTCAAAACACCAGCCAATACCGCGCAGTCATTACTTTCACCGCTTTAGACACACCCCTCTCTCCAATTTCTCCCCACACTTCTCTGAAATAGTATTCTCCTTCGCATGCATTGTCAAGGTCATTGTGGTATTGCATTCCAAATAATTTTATGGGTAGCAGCGCAAAGCAAATGATAGTAGTTTGGAAGGGCATATATATACGCTCGGGGCAGTTAAAGTATCGGCTGAGCAAGGCGTATATATACGTCCGCGGCATTTAAGGGGTTAAACAAAGGCAGCTTCTAGCCTACAGCCTAGACATGAAAAAATTCCAAACAAAAGAATACACGAAATAATGATTTCTGCAAGAATGACTGCCTTTCAAAACTCTTAATGTTGCAATAAACAATCATTCAAGGAGTGTTTCCGCATAGAAATAAATCAGTATACTGAAGTGGACTGAGTGAATACAACGTGCAAATTTTATGAAGCCTAACATACAAGAGGTTGTAACTTAAAGGAGGAATTTATGGGATAACACCATTGTTGCCATTGCACTATGAGCAAATTACACAGGCAAGAAGCGTATTTATGGGATAACACCATTGCTCCTAATGCACTATGAGCAAATTGCACAGACGAGAAGTAGTAATTTAAGGAAAACTTCATTTCTAAACATAAGAGATTAGGGCCAATGGTTTTATAGGATATAAAGCCGCAAGAAATTCAGGTCAGGATTTAGGATTTTATGAAGATATTCCAAAAGATGATGAGAACGTACTTAAATAAATGTAAATTTTTGTTCATAAATAAATGCTATTTAATACACACAAATATGTGAATAAATGGAGATTGTTTTAAATAAATAAAGTGTTGTTCACACATACAAAAAAAGATACCCTTGCTCAGATTGATTACTGCCATACATCTCTTGGAGCGCAAATTAATACAAGATCCAGTCTTCTTTCCAGGGAAATAATGGCAGTAATCAATCCACAAGATTACAAATAGCAACATTGTTGGCTTACCTGGATGATGTGCACGAGGTACAACAGAAGGATAAACTTCCCCAGATCTAGGTAAACTGTAATCCAGTCCTTCAGGCTTAGATTGAGTTGACAATAAGTTCCCTGGTCCCATACCATGACTATATTGGTTCATAGCACTTTCTCCAGAAGAGTTAACAGGACCTTGATCAGGACCAGAGACAGGTACATCTTGTTGATGATGAAGGCTTCTGCAGAAAGGCACATTTTTTAAATGAAAGTTTTTTAATCACATATATGCAATTGATAAAATATATCATTAATATATGAATTCATCAACATTCAGACACATTTGCAAATATAAATAATATATGCAAACATATATTTTTACAACAAAAGTCAGAAACAGGGCATAGTTGTGATAAGGAAAGAGAATTCTTATTGCATAGCAAAAAAAAAAAAAAAAAAAAAAAATCAGGAATCGGCTTAATATCCTATTTAAAAACTTAACAGAGCTAATTATTGCAGTAAAAAGCATTGATAGACATTGGCAGGAGATTTAAAATTACAATCATCCCATGACATTGTAATGCATGATTTATATAAACTCAAAGATATGTAAGTGTGCAAAAGACATAACATCCAAACTGAAACTTGCACATTACAAATAAGGGCTCCCTAAACCAATGGTGCTCAAACTTCATGGCAGTGCAAACCCATAAAAATGCAAACAATCCCAATCACAGCTCTATCTTTTGTTTTATACCATTATACCTTTAGCTTTATACCACCAGTTCAAATTTTCCAGGGTTTTTCCCAACTTACGAGCACACTATAAATTTTTGAGACCCCATTCATGACCTATAGTTTCAATATTGCTGCCATAAACAATTCCTCTTCCCCCACCTATACTTCTTGAACTCAAACTAAAGTCATAGATATTGACCCTATATATATATGTACGAAGAAAAATAAAGAATATGTAAAAGATTAAATTAACAACATAAATTTCTCAATTCTAAAAATAGTAAACTTTCTGCACTGCGTCATTTCTAGATTAATCCACGTCAAACGACTCTTATGTAATTCTGATGACGTAAATATAATTACAATTCGAACAGCCAATAGTAATTTTATAGCAATATTAACTATCCAATCAAAATACATTGAGAACCAAAACTAATTCAGTCGGTATTAAGATTTCACCCTGAACATAATGCACTTGCTATGCTTTGGCCTAGCTGGACCGCTGTCTGTCTGCTCCTTCTATTTTACAGCAAATTTATCTAACATGTAAGTTTTTGGAACAGGCACATTTAACGTGCCAACTTATTTGTGGCCACAATATGTTTGCTGAAATAAAAAATGAAGATTTAATCCGCCTTCGCCTCCAATTTTCTATTTATTATGAATTAATACTTCTACAACAATTGCAAGATAAAAAATATAAAAACGAACTTCTAAATTTAATTCACTATAACCTCTTTTATTTTTTATTTCATTTGGGAACTTCATCTCTCTGTCTTAGATATAGCACCATAAGTCTAAACCGCATCATTTAAATTAATCATGCGATCTTATGTAATACTTAACGCAGACGCGTCTTGACCAATCACCAAATTGTAAATCAAAAGTTAAATCTGAAACTTTTGCCTCCTTCCCTTCTTCCTTTGCATTACTGCTGTGATACTTTCTCTCCTTTCGCTTAAGCTTTCATCCTGTTACAATGCTTTGCTGCAATTATCTATGTGCTGCTATGACAGCTTCTACTGGTATAGTATCAAAATTGTGAAGTGTTCTGGAAGTGGGCACGACTGGAGTGCCAAATGAATTGTGGCCACATACAAATTGACAAAATAAATGTGCCTTTCCAAAAAGCTTACATTTTAGATAAATTTGCAGTAAGATAGAAGAAGCAGACAGACAGCAGTCCAGCTAGGCCAAAGCATAGAAAGGAAGTGCATTATGTTCAGGGCGAAATCTTAATACAAACTGAATTAGTTACGGTTCTCAATGCATTTTCATTGGATAGTTAATATTGCTATAAAATTACTATTGGCTGTTCGAGTTTTAGTTCCATTTACGTCCTCAAAATTACATAAGAGTCATATGACATGGATTAACCTAAAAATGATGCAGTGCAGAAAGAGGTTACTATTTTTAGAACTGAGATGGGAAATTTACACTGCTAATTTAATCTTTTACATATTCTTTATTTTTCTTACATACATTTTAAATACATACATATATATATATATGTAGAAAAATATTTGAGAGAAGTGTTCATTTCATTTAGAATAAAATTAATTTAAGGCATGCTAAGCTCAAAATTTAAAATTTGCCTAGCTTTAAATTTTCAATTACGATTCTCCTCAACTACCACGTTTACAGTTTAAGAAATATTTCGAGATGGTTTAAAAAGAAATCAAAAGAAGAACAAATCAGAAAAATGAGAAATAATAGCTATGACCCTGGTAAGTGTTTTAGAATGGTTTAGTGAAAAACATTCTTGAATCCTCATGCACATACTAGAATGAAATCAAGAATACATGACTGGTATGAACAGTTCCAGTTTCTAAAATACTGTGATGTAGAATAAACATACTTAATTCATTCTTAATAGCTTTTAAACCCCAACAGGGGTTAGCATCACAATCTAATCAAAAACTATAACATGCTTAAATTCTTAAAAGATTGGAATCAAATGGAAAGACGACTCACTGATGACCATCAAAAGGTTGGAAGATTTGCATGCAGGTAATCATTTACTTAGCTGAATGCTTGAGCAACCATTTCTTTAACTACATTTAATAGAAGTCAAAAGCTGTCAGTAACAATATAAAAAAAGTAAGTTAGGCTGCAAAATCCTATTAATTTTTCAGTACTTTGCAATTCAAACATGCCACACAAAATATGACTAAGCAAACAGTAATAAATATTTACTAAGCAAACAGTAAATTCAGACGACGTTTTCATAATTTATTACACAAGCAAACCTTCAATTTATGCGAAAGTCTGAGGTAAGAGAAATGACCCAAAATAAATAATTACATTAACAGTTTAAAAAGATCTTCAGCAGTTTCAAATTGTTTTTATATGGGACTGATTTTTTAAAATCTTCAGGGACTGCAGAAACAGCAAAATTTAACATTTATTATTTAATGATTTTCTTACTTGAACTGTAAGAATCATTCAGTTGGGTAAAAGTCCCTTCTTTTTATAATCAATAACTAAACGCTTGCTCAAAAGCATTTGTCAAGAATGGAACTGATTGATTTCATTAGTCACTTAACACTAGCATTACGGAAGGTATCATTTTGACACCTAGCGAACTTTTATCTCTAGCAGCTTATCTCTGGAATTTTTTTCGCAAATTTCTTAATCTTTTCTCGACCTTTTCATAAATCATCGTGATTTACGAAATAGTAAAGAGTTCAAGAAAATCATATTTTTATTTTAGCCCTAACAAATGATAATACCTAGAATTACGGCAGGTGTCATTTTGACCCCTTTGAGAGAAAAGAAATGTGAATACATTTCATTGTATTATCTGAACACTGTTACTTCTGTAAACTATTTTTACTTGCACCTGCTAAACAAAATACAAAGGAAAAGAATATGGTGGGTCTGTGTAGTTTCACATCTGCCAGTCACATGATTTGAAATATGTGCAATACTTTCCTTTGCGGAATGAAATCGGAGAAAAGAGATTATTTCGAGCTGAACGTTTTGTAGATTTTTCATAGATATTTTGTTTATTATTCATAGCAAGTTTTAGCGAAAAATTGTATTATATTTACATGAATTCATTATAGTGATGTACTAATGGCACGTAGAAAAGGACTAACGCATGAAGAAATCTTGAAACTGATGCAAGAACTATCCGATGCCGATTCCGGTTCTGAAATCGAAAATAATTCTACAGATAAAGATGGAGATGAAACATCTTGTGATTCTGAATTTATTATAGAGAGTAATCAGGCAATATCGAACTCTAGCTAAGGTGAAAGAACAAATGGATTTGTTTCTACGAGTTCAAAGTCTGCCGTACCTAAGAATGGCAAAGCGGGAACAAGTAAGCGCTCAAAAGGGAATATGAAATTCAATGTAATTCAGCCTAACACTTGTAAAGAAATTGCTAGTGATGGAACTGTATGGAAAGTAGAAAATACTTCAAATACTTCTGGTCGTTGCACAATATCGACCCTTGCAAAATATCTTGCGAGAAAATGCAGGACCGACATCCTATGCTAAACGTCACATTTGTTCTGGTAAAGCTCTTAGTGCCTGGAAGTAAATAATAAATGAAAAAAATTTTACGCATCATAAAGGAGTGTACTGATGCTGAAGCCAAGCGTAAACTTCATAATTCTTTCACTATTTTATTAGCAGAACTGGAAGCATTCATAGCGTTGTTGTACGTAAGGGGGGCATTAGCCGTCAAGGGCTTACCAATTTCTAGTTTGTGGTTCAAGACTTGGGGACCAAAGGTTTTTCATAAAACTATGAAAAAAGAGAAATTCCCTCCAATTAAAAAAATGTAAGAAGCGAACTTTCTTCTTCAGTTGTGATGAAACAGGATTACATAACACTTACATCATATCAAGGTAAAAGGAAAAAAAGTGTAATTTTGTTAAGTACACTCCATTCATCAGTTGAATTTGATCTAATGAAAAGAAGGTACCTGATGTAATACAGTTTTACAATTCTACAGAATTCAGGGTAGATGTTTTGGATCAAATGGAAAGAAAATACTCCGTGAAAGCACCATCACACCGTTGGCCAGTACATGCATTCTACAATATTTTAGACTTAGCAGGCACAAATGCGTGGATTCTGTATACGGAAGTTACAAAAGAAAATATCAGCAGAAGGGATTTTCTATTGCGCTTGGCAAAACTAATAGAAGAATATATATCTAGTAAAAACAAATTTGTTCTCTCTTCAAGTGGCTTTGTGAATGGACAACATTCAATAGAATCAAAAAAAGGGGGCAAGAAATGTCAAGTAAGGAAATACAAAGGTTACAAAACTTCTAATATTTGCGACAAGTGTTATAAATATGTATGCGGATATTGTACACAAAAAATCAGAAAGATAAGCGTGTGTGCTAATTGCTGCGCTTACTAATATATTATCTGTGAATAAAATATTTCTATATATTTCTATGTACTCTTTATAGCAAAATGTTTGTTTTAAAGTACTTTAATATTTGGATTAAAAACCACTCTTTTGGAAAAATTTTCGTAAATGTTTATACATTTTATTTTCTGTGTTTCTGAAATGTAAGCTATCAAAAAAAAAAAAAAAAAAAAAAAAAATTACATTTTCCGATGGAAATATTTAAATGCTTGTTCATTATTTGACTACATACCTGCAAAGTCTCTATATTCTTTAAAATAAACTGTAGTTGTCATAATTTGCGTTATTTTAATTTCTTTTTCACAAATATATCATATAGAGAAATATGCAGATATCTTATCAAGGGGTCAAAATGACACCCGCCATAATTCTAGGTATGTGAAGACCATGGTAATTCTAGTGTTAACTACCTTAAAAATAAGAAGATTGCCCAGCAAATACCATAGTGAGTAGACTAATACCCCACCTATGAGAAGGGGAAAAGGCAAGCTGGTGCACCCACACTAGTGGTAAAGGAGTCAAACAGATCCACTGAATTAGAAAAAAGTTTTTAAACGTACTGAAGAAAAACCTAGAACTGTAACACAAGTCAGGCTCAAAACAGTACACATCTTTTAAAACATTCAGTTTAAAACAACTTTAGTTTTATGCATGTCTGAACTAAAAGAAATAAACATGAACTACACAATACACCTTTATAATACACAAATATGAACTGTACAAAAGTAACACAAGAACTGGCTCAAGGAAAAAATGAGACAATGAATTAAATGCTTTCACCATAATATTATTGAGAAAATTGAAATATTTCATCACTCCACTGTTTCAAACTAGTATTAAAGCCTTTGACTTCAATAACTGTTTTGACAATATCCCATGATATAAAGATACTTTATATTCACCATCAAGGCACATACAGATGAAAGAACATTTATTTTAATGTAATAAACATGCTTACTTGGCAGACGTATTGGTACAAACAATATATTCCACATCATTAGTATATGGATTAAGAAATGCAAAGCTGCTGGTCCTTAACCAAATCCATTCACGATTCTTGGCACGGAATCGATACATAACAGACATTACTTGACCTTTCAACTTCAATACTGAAATAAAATTCATTCAGTAAGTTATTATCAGAAATTAAAATTATTCTAAGTGATAATTTTGCTGTTTAAAAATTCACAACCCCCTTCAAAGCCTTCTTGCATCAAAACTATCGTAAAATTGAACATTTTATATAATAACAATTTTAAGAACGCAAACTACATTTGAAAACGCACAACTGCATTTCTATACAGTGTGAACGAAAAGATGGTGACAGCCATATCTTTGCAATTCCGTTATACCCCTTGCTATGCAACTATAATTACAGAACAAAAAGGCTGATCAATGTAACTTAATCACAATTCTGAATCACAATTAAGAAATTTTCATATTAAAGTGATCAACTTAATGTGCACTACTTAAAATAAGTAAAATCAGCTGTTAATTCAAAAGGCAAATTATAAGAAAAAGAAAAGGAAAAACAATTAAAAGAAAGTTTCCAACATAAAACTTCAAATCACCTATCTTAAACAGTTAACTGGCAGTCCACGACTTAAAAGCTACTATTAATTCTAGCTGCAATAAACAATAATAAAGAAGAAAAACTAAACTGAACCAAAATCAATCAATAATTAAAATTTATACAAAACTGAAAATGTAACTACATCACTGAAACTTGAATGAACTATTCCATGTAACAACAAAAAATTTATGAACTTTGATTAATAGCAATATATGTTCAAATGCTAATATAAGCACAGAAGAAAATAGATTATAAGTTTTCTTTACTGTAATTTCTAAAATAAAATTCAAAAGCATAAATACGTTTTCTCCAGACATGAAGTTCTTACATATTTTTTATAGTAAAATAGCCTAATTCCATAACTACAAAACCAACTGCTATGAAATTTAACCAACTGCTATGAAATTTTACCAACTGCTATGAAATTTAACCAACTGCTATGAAATTTTACCAACTGCTATGAAATTTTAACAGTAAATTTCAAAAACATGTACATAAAATTTCATTAAAAAAATTTTACTTTTACATGGAAAACTTGAAAATTTCTATTGATTTTCTATTCTTTTGCAATCTGACTATCAAGATAACCTTCTCTTCAAATAGTCTGTGGAAAGTCACATCATACACAGTAAATAAATACTTATATTTTGCTATCAGAAGCTTGTACTGTACTCATTATAGAAGTCATGCATGAAGTTATATCATCTACAAAGCAAAGATTTGTAGCATTAGAAATGAAGTTAAAGCATCTTTCAGCTATTTAGGTATGATGTTGCATTTTGACTGGGGATGGATGCAAGGAAAATTGTATTTCTTTGGTTAGAAAGATTTCCCTTTCACACTCTGTTCCTTTGTCACTCAATTGTTTTCTTTTAGTAACAGACAATTCAAACGATAAAAAACGATGAGAGTGTCATTCTGTAATGTACAAAAAGTAACATTCTCTTAATCTTTCCATGAATGTCAGAAGCACTGTAACAAGAGTATGTATTCCAATGGATGGTATTTCAGAGAGAACTCCAGTAGTAATTTCTTGCAAGCAGATTCCGTGAATTTTTTTTTTTTTTTTTTTAAACTACATTATGCTAGGATGTGAATAAGAGCAAGGAAAAATTTCAGGAGATTTAATGGAGTTTTCAGTTGAAATAGTTTGAAGAGTTATGTGTTGGTTGGCACCAAAATCAATCCATAAGCATTATCAATGTACAAAGCAATTTACTTACTTTTTGTTGATTACTAAATCCTTCATTTAAAAGGACAACTGGAATTGTATTTATGTTATACGTTTCACGTAAAAGATATTATTTTACAAAGAACTAGTCCTAATAGAAACAAAACCATAAATTTACAAATTTATTACTGATAATATAAAATCAGAAAGTTCCTTTCATTTGTCATTTTTTTGTTTTGTTTGTTTGTTTGTTTCTTTTCAGGTTTTTAACTATGCAACTCATTGCTTTAAGTTTACAATCTTAGTAAATCATTCCAATTAAGAAGTTCTTAAACATCTAGCCCTTAAAAGTCTTCTGAACAGGTGTCTGCTATAATATACCTTCCAAACATGAATACTATCATTATATTAAAAAAGAAACATTGCTAAAAATTCCAAGACAAAGTGCATGCATGAAACTGAAATCTACATAGCAGTACATACAGCCAGAGCCAGGATAAAGGTCTATTGAGGCAAGTCAGATACTTGCCTCAATTGATCAACTAAAAGGAGCCCCATGTCATCTAAGAAAACTAGAAATTTATTTCAAAAAGGCAACTATAATTGTCAATATTTAACTGAAATGCATAAAAAAGCAACATCTCAGAAGATATATAAATTAATTAGCTTGTTGTGGTAAAGCACATTAGTGGTATCTGCTTTAAGGGTGAGATGCCTTCGTGGAGGACATGCTGAGGGAAATAGCTCATATACACATTAAACAATGGGAAAACCATGAAAACACCCATGCAGCCCATTCGCCTGGAATCGAACCAGGTCAGAACTACCAGTGTTTAGCCATTTTACTGTTCAACCACTGGTGGGCATAAATTCATATTTTTGAACTGCACTACAGCCTATAACAGGCCAAGGTCATTTCAACATGCTTCCTCCATTGGATTCGATTACTCACTATGATCCACTAACAAATGATTTTTAAAGTCTTGAGATCTGCCTCCACACAGTCTTGTACATCCTTTGCAAGGTTTTAAATTAATAAGACTTTATTAACACTATTTCTACTGATTCAAAATTACTAACTTCTTGATATTTGTTTCTATTCTCTTATGTTATATAGCTTTGTATGACAAATTAGTGAAATGGAAATATATTGAACTATTTATAACATAACTCTGTTTTAAAATACATTAATTAGATATTCTGAATTCCTGATAATCCAGAAAATCTTAAGTAGAGAAAAGCTTCTATTTATCAGAGTGCTTTTAAATGATATGGAAATATTATATATACCAGTCAAACTGTGGTTCTCCATCCCCTCAATTATGTCTCACGAGCTTACAGTTCCTGTACCTATTAAATGTAATTTTCTAGTCTCATTTTTTTTTAAGAATAGCTGCATCTTGAAATAGAAATTTTGCAATGACAAACTCTTTATCAATTAGTAATTCTTAAATTACTTTAAGGTAATAATTGAATCCATTGCAACTATCCAATGTGCACTAATTATAAGAGCAGTGAACAAGATAGAAAAAATTCGGTTTCTGAAAAATATAGCATATTGATCATGTTTTTTTTAGCAGCTCACAGCCATCGGGGCACCACAAAAAATGTGAAGATCATTTAAAAAATAATACATTGTCCTCTCAGATTTTTTTTATCTTCAAACAAGAGCCTTTTTTAAGTTAGAGATACGAGTATATTAGGCTTTTTTAAGACTCATGCAGATTTTAGGATAGATAAGATAAAACATTCATATTTGGTTACAACATTTCAAGGCCAAGCAAGGCAGGTGATTTTTATCCATTTTTTGCAAACTTTTTAAGACCAGTTGCCATAGTATGCTGCACTCACACTTCTTCCAGCTGGAACTATGTCCGTCTTAAGAGATTTCTTGGTAGTCCTAGGTAGGGATCACCATTTAATTCATCTATGATTGAACTTGCCAAATTTTTGGGGACCATGAAAAAGATGGACTTCACTGGACAGACTTCAACATCATAATTAATTCTTGTCCAAAATTTGATGAAATCATGCTTTGCCTGATTATTCAAGATAGAAATCTCAGATTTATCATCAAATCTTCATTTTAATAAAATTGTCACCGGCAGTAAGGAACCCACAGGGCACAAGCATTTTCTCAACAAAGCTTTTCTTAAAATGCAGTATGTTGGTGATACTGTTGTAGCTTGAGAATCTTCACATGTTGTTTGACAACTTCTCTCTTTCCAGCTTGTTACAATATTTCCTTCTTACGTTCATGGTCTTCCTGTGGCTTTAGGTTACATTTAATATCCAACATGTTCTTCATGAAAGCGAGTAGCTCAACAGAAGACATTAACTATAATTTACTGCCTGATTCTTATAAACTTCATGGAATGGAATGCAAAATTTCATTGGAACTATGACATATTAGCACATAAAACTTTCAATTTTGAAATATGATGCTTGGTTTTCTACAGTTATAACAGACACAAACTGTGTTTCAATCACTTAATGCTGTACTCTAAAGACCTCAAACCAGACTCGTGCTTTTGTTTCATACTCTCAGCTGGAATTTACAAATACATATAACTTGCCCTGTTCATTAGGAGTTACTGGGAATCAATAAGATTTCTTATAGGGTATGTATAAGCATATCTATTAAAACTGATTAAAATATTTGCAGCATCACCTTCAGATCTGAAACCCAGCCAGTCCAAAATCAAAGAGACTTATACCAAATAATATGGCATAATTAAATAAGAGAAGACTGTGCATATATGGGAAGAAATAATAGTCAATCTGCATAAATAGAAAAGTTCTTCATTCTTCGAGTAATATGTAACATTCATTATATTTAATTATATTTGACATTCTTTTTCCTATTCAGTACACTAAAATTTTTAATAGGATCATTAGTTTCCTCATTTTTTCATGCACTCTAAAATGGATTTCAGAATAATATGTATTAGAAACATTGCATTCGATCTACAACATGGGCAATATTTTATATTAAATCTTCTAATGTATTAGAAAATGTCCACCAGAATTAGCTGAATTGAGAGCGATATGAAACATACCTTCTGTAAAAAATGTTTGCAGGAATATTAGCGTGAATCTTGCTTTGCATGACTGATTATTCCATCTATTCTATCAATGTTATACTAACCTCATCACTTGTCCTAATTGGTGTTTTTGTGAAAAAGTCTATATTGTGGAGGAGGATTTTTTTCTGACTGCATACCACAAGTTACAGTGTTACTAGCTTTTTCAATAACTTTTATATAAATCTGCAAGTACTGCCATTGCAATAAGGTATCTCAAGTCCTGCTTAGCAATATTAAAAATATGTACATTTTTTAAGTTCTATTGGAAAAAAACTAAAGATAGTTCAAAACCCCAATTCCTTTGAATTTGAAAGATTTTTGAATACCTTTCAAACCATTCAAATAAAAAAAAAATTTAAAATAGTAATACAATTTATTACTGAAAGTTTTTTTTTTTTTTTAAATAAAGTGAAATTTGAATGTGTGTTTAATGAAAAAAAAAATATAAGAATATGTTTTTCAAAAATACACCAGTATTTAATAAAAAGATATGAATGGAATTCAGTAAACAAAATATAAAATTAAATTTTGAATCTTGAGGTTCATTTTCTCAATACAGTTTGATAAACATATCTGAACAACAGCTAAAATTTCAGATACAGTTAAAAATTCAATAACCATAGTTGACTAGATCAACTGGTAGACAACTAAAGTCATGTTTGTATTGTAGCATTTATGCAACTTAACATAAGTTCTCGGAAGTACCAAAAATTTATTTCTCACTATTTATGCTAAGAATTATCCAGAAAACACAGCATACCAATTAGCTGATTGAGAATTCTCATGGATTTCATTGGTTGCCATAATGTGACAGTGTAAAACACAGGACTGTAATAAGACCGAGTTTAGTGATTCAGATACCAGTGAAATTTTAAAAATGATATTCATTTATTAGTGAGCAAATTTTATAAAATCTTTCAAACATTCTGAATTAAAAATATTTGGCAGTTCTTAAATTAGCATACAAAAAATAAAATAGCATTCAGATTTGAGTTTTAGAAATCCAAATTTTTCTAAAGATTTGTAGAATGTAAGGATTTGAATTCCTCATCCTTAGCAGAAACAGAATGTAGTTGATAAACTAATTTTTCTTAAAGAAATAGATCAGGTAGGGCTAGATTTTAAACTTCGTATGTTGGCTCTAATGTTAATTGCATGGGAAAAACAAAATTGCACTTTTAAAGTTAACATATTTTAAACAATGTTCCTTTTTGGAAAAGCACATGTATAAACCAATTTCCTTTAGATATCTTTCACAGGCATTCCTCCTCTTCGGCAGATATCCCTCATGTACTTTGCTAAATTTAAATAAAGCTTCATCAAATATCAATTTCTTTGGTATGGCTGGTTGTGTTATTTCACTAATTTTACTCTTCCAGAGTAGCACGAAAATATTACAGAAGCTATTTTTTAAATTTCCTATTCTGCACTTAGACAAAAAACTTGTCATACTGTTATACTTGCAAAGAGTATTAGAATTCCTTCTTTTAATTTCAATATACTTCTGCTAAAACTATTCAAAATTATGAACAGTGTGGATGGAACCCCCAAAATTGCTTAGTTTTCTATCTTCAAAAAGAAAAAAAAAAAAAAAAAGTTCAATTACATTGTACTATTTTAAATTCACCTACCATAAAAAAATTTCTGAATATTATACAGCAGAAGAAATAAATGTGATTAATATTTACATGTAACCACACTAATTACAAATAAAAGGCATAATTATCTTTAATCTACTTCAAATGCTGCTTTTCATGATGTAAATAAGAAGCTGTGACTCAGAAAATCAAGATGTGGCATTCCAAATTTCTTGAATCTAACATGTGCCTCTTACTACTCTTAAGTTCAGCCAACCCTTGTGCAGTATAAAGTCCGAGATCTGGACGTCCAAATATCCGGAATGATCTAAAATAAAGAACCTTAAAGCCACCAACAAAAATTTTTTTAGGAATTTTTTTAATGCATATTTGATTTCCTCCCCCCCATAAGAAAACGTGTGGAGAATCCATATTCTTAATTTCAATTGAACACTAAATAAAATACCTTGTTAATGAAGAAACAATCATTTTAGTATAAATTTGTGTGATCAATAATTTGGCTGCATATCTACCTGGCATACATCTCAAACCGAAACATTCCACATAGAAATATCATTTAATTTTACAACTACTAATATTTTAATTCCTGACGCCAACCTGGCGTATCATTATTTATTATATTTTTCTTTCATCACCGCATGTTTATCAACACATGAACTCTTGAGTAATGCCTCATGCATCGATGCCTAAACCATATTTTTTATATTAGCAATTGAATAACAAAGAGTATGGAAACCTTTTATTGTGCATTACGCTTGGGAATGATTACAGATCTAAGTTAAATGCGCTAAATGTTGACGAGAAAAAATGTAACAAAAATTTCTTTCCATACACTAAAATAAATTTTGTTAATGATACTCATAAGACAAAGGATTACATTTAGTGCTATTTGAATTACGAATAACTTATTTTTACTCACATAAACCCAGAACCGATGCCAAGACACGTATGCCACACTGGGTGGCAGAATTTAGGGAAGACAAAATTTCTGGCATTTAGAGAAGCACCGAGTAACAAAATTAAGGGATGATAAAATTTTTAGAATTCTGGAAAAGCCCTGGAATACAAAATTAAGGGGCGGAAAAAATTTAGAGCTTAGGAAGGAGCTTCATAGCAAACTTTAGAACTTCCAGAGACTGCATCAAACACTGCAACAAAACAACTAGCACCACCACCCACGTAACCTTATGTGGGAATTTATTTATTCAAGACTCAGCCTTAAGCATGTGCAAGAATTAGACGCAAGTATAATAAATAACTAAATTAATAGAATTCAGGCTTAACTGTCTCAGTGCACAACAGAGGCAAGACTTAACGGGACATTTTGTCTTTTGTCGCTAGTCTCATGCTACATAGCCAAAAATGTATAGCAGGCGTCTATGAATGTATAGCATTGTTACAGATTGTGTATTTAGTTAGCTATTTTTAATACAATTATAATTAAAATTGTTTCATATCCCCGTGCAATGCAACACAAGACTTATTTTAAGAGAATGCTATGCCAGAAATGTAAAAGTACAGGAGCACACGCATTTAACATTTAATAAATAGACATCTTGTAATTCTACTCTTTTGCTTTCCAGAAACCTCGAGAAAACAAATTACGAGAACCTTCTCATGACTCATTAAAAAGCTTTAAAGAGGTCGAAGAGAAACGTCTTAGGTCAGTTGTTTAGATAACTGTTGTTGTTGACTGTAGAGAATTCGTAGTGAGATCGGATTAGATTTCTCTGTGTTTTGGATTGAGATCTATTTGATGTTTCAGTAGTTTAAAATACAGCTGTTGATTATATTGCATGATAATGCAATATTGTATAAATATCATTGAGAAAAAATCCAGCATCTTGTTATATTTTTCTTGTGATAAGAACAGATTTTATTAACATTTTATCAGACTTGTGCATTCAATCTATTACGAACCCGTACGCACGCAACTTTTGTGATGCCAAACAATTTCAGATAATATATCAGACTGCGATGCTCCTTAACTTTCTGATTTGATCAAGCTTATTATTTTTTGCCAGTTGTTGTAATTACAGCAATTTTATGAAAACTAAAGTTTGAACCTTCGAATATGTCGAAAAAAGTTTCTAATTCCGGAGCTGCAACAGGATCAACAAAGCAAAAGCATATTTCGATATCCATTAAACAAAAAGTGGAATTTCTGCAGAAAATGAATATGGGTATATCCATCTCAAAACTATGCGAGGAGTGTGGCATTGAGGAAAAGCAACTTTATGAATTTTTTTTTAATTCTGACACTCCACTTGCAATGAATAACACAAAAATTATCCGCTATGCTAAATTGACAATCATGACAAAGTGATGGTTGAATGGGTCAGACAGCATTGCTGCATAATTAATAAAGCCATTGACGAGTCCAATGCTAATGGGTTAAAGATTCCAAAGCTAGACTAACAACTTTAGCATGCACAAATGTTGCAGGAAAGCACAAGTGTAAACTTTTCATAATCGGAAAAAATACATGACCTTGAGTATTTAAAGAAGTAAAGGTTTCCCCGTTATATATCAATGCAAACAAAAGAGCATGGAGGACACAAGCATTAATGTGTGGTTGGTTTGAAAATCATTTCATACCCAAGGCTCAGCAAAATTTGAATTTGTTTGGTTTACCTGGTGACGCAAAAATTGTCCTGATTGTAGATAACTGTTCGGCTCATATTTGACTTAAAGTTTTAATGAAAGATAATGTATCTGTGGTAGTCTTTCCTCCACACGGTATGTCCATCATTCAGCCTATGGATATCGGAATAGTGTGTGCACTGAAATGCAAATATAAAGTAGCATTTTTAAAATCAATGTTAAATTTCTTGATAATGGCAACACTATTCATGAATTTTTTAAATATTTTAGCACAAAATGTGCTGTGTGGAGCATTGCAAGATTGTGGGAGATGTGCCTCCAAATTAAAAAATACTTGGCATAACTTATGGCCAGCTACTATATTTCATGGTGAGGATGATGAAAGCGATAGCCACAAATTTGAAGGCTTTCGGGTATCACAAACCACAGGTGAAATTTTCCAATTAATTGATTTTGTAAAGAAATAAGGAGAAGCGGTAATAAATGAAAATGATATAACAGAAATTTTTTATTGCGATGACAATGCTCTAATCATCAATCAACAGACAGTGAAATCTGTAGTATGGTTCTAGATTCAGAAAATACTGATACCAATAGTGAAGAAAGTGACAGAGAGTCTATTGAAAACTAAAAAATTTCGATTGCCAAATTAGTCAGAATTCTCAACTCAGGAACTACAGGATTTGAATAGTGAAACTGTATAACTGAACAAGAAATTATGTCTGTATGTAGAATTGAAGAGAAAATATTAGCACAAAAAATGAAGCAACTTAAACAATTTGCATTCAAAGAAATTTTAATAAAGTAAAAATATAAATATTAGGCCCTTTTTTTAAATTTTGTTACCTTTTAGATCATAAATGCTTCATTATTCCATAAATCATGATTACATATTTTTTAATTTTGTAATTTTTACATGCCATTTCACAAGATTTAAACTGATGATCTAACATCCAGAAAAATCCTTAATACGGAATTGCTGAAGTCCCCACAAGTACGGATCTCTGACTTTGTACTGTATACGCTCTTTTGCGAATAAACTGAGTAACGAGCTTAGTAATAATCTTCGTAACATACTGTTGTAAAACCAAATTAAATGCAAATATTAAGTAATTAAACATTCATTTAATCTTCATAAAAAGTTCTACAAATATCCACAGTAGATTAAGAAAATTCAAATAAATAAACCTAATTAAAAAAAAAATATGTTGAAAATATTAGAGGTGGAGGAATGGAATTGGTACAATTTAAGTTTTGTTAATCAAAATTCATTTATTGCTCAAAAGAATTTTGGTGTTAAAGGGTAGAAATTAAAAACCAAGAATTCAGTGATCTTCTGCATGATTCGATGAAAAACTAAAACTCTCCCAGTGAAACAACGAGAGCTGATAGTTATGTGAATGGTTTATGAAAAATATTTCATAGCTTGACTTTATTCACAAAATCTTTTAAGTTCCAATGTTATAGTAAAAAGTGTGTAAATTATGAAAGTAAATACATTAAATAAAGAGTACACACATTATAAAATAAGTTTGAGTGAAAATGACATAAAATTTGTAGTAGAGTTAGTTACATAATATATACCTTGCTCAAAACTTTCTTTCATATGAGTTTGGTCCTCAGGGTGAAAGAAATCAAAGCATATCTTCCCTAATAACTCCTGTGGCTGGTAACCAAGTACACCTTGTACTCTAAAAATAAATAGCTGCATTACAACACAGTATTATGAACTGAAGAAACAAGACATTGCTTTAATGTTTATCTGTTGCACAATGGAATTTTTATACTTAGATAAAAAAGTTATTCATTACAGTAAATTTAGAAATACTGAAGCACCTCACATAATGAGTGAAAAATATCTTGTATCCTCCAATTAATCTTCGTTAAAGGATTTAGAGTCTACTCATTCCAATTATGAGGTCTGAAAAGAGTCCTATATTGTTATTTTTCATCACTACCTCCCTGTTCTGTGACACCTGCTGCCTTCCTTGGATGTGGCAAGTGTTTCTCGGGTTCCCTCTCTAAATCTGAACACTGATCCTGTCACCTGTTACGACTATGATAACCTACCATCAACTATTGGTAAGGCAGACACTTGAAAAATATGGCACCAGGACGAGCCCAAAGTTATACAGAGTCATCACATAATATGAAAATGTGGTCAGATTAGTTTTGGTCTTAATAAAAGGCTCATCCCCAGAGGATTGTATCTCTACTGCACGTTTTAACTCTAAAATTGCCTCAGTTATCCAAGTAGTAAGGTACAATTCAAGGAACCATAACTGATTTTAGGGCTATTTGCAGCTTCGCCTTAACACAGCATCTGCTTGCATGGCTTAATCTTTGAGATAAGCACATTAACTACTGGCAGGATAAGCCAGGTAGCTTTTTGATGTTCATAGAATGTTCAACCTGCACGCAACTTGATTCTGCCAAGTATAGTGCACACCTTGGAAATGTGCTGGGAGCTACACACATGGAATCTTATCTCGTATGCTTTAAGTAGCAGATACAAATTCACTACGCCCTCCACAACATCAGTCCCGGGAGGTGAGCCTTGATGGGCAATGTAAGGCTTTTATTGCGTGGGATGCATAATAAGCATATTTCAACATTACACACCTCATTTAAGTTTTCTCATGCATTAAATGCATCAAGTTGAGCAAATACTAAAAAGGATTTTTATATAAACAATGTTAAGCAAAAGACTAGGAGAATAAAATCAATTTTTTATTACCACCTTTTTATTACCCTTTATGATGAAAAGAAAAGTTTCTTCAGGGAAGCATGAGAAGTCATAATGCTACGTATTAATGCAACTGAAAGAAAGAAGAAAGAAAAAAAAAACTTTTTGAAGAAATAGATATTACACAGATTCCTCACTTTTAAAGCAAAAATTTATTTATTTAATAGTTAGAAGAAGTGCAAGACAGAGCCAAGCAGAGTCAACCCAACAAGCTGATATGAACAGAGTGACTGATAACAATGCAATTCACTATTTAAGATCTATATATTTGGAGAAAACTGATATCACTCAGAGACATTTTCAAAAACAACTTTCCAAAAAACCAAAAGCAGATATACAAGAAGATAAAGGGTATGTCAGTTTTCAACACCAATCAGTGGAAGACAATAAAAAGACTCAAGATTAAATAAAACTGAAAATCAGAAAACACATTCACGTAAAAAATTGCTTTTGTAATTAAAAGTGAATAAATTCCTAATATTTTTATTTTCGGCGGTGTTATTAATGTTCACCAATTTTTTTAGAATGTTTCATACTTTGGCCCAAGTTCAGGAACAGACAAAAATTACTTTCACAGCAACCTACAAGAAATAGCATAGCATATAACAAACACTACTTGGAAACAGATAGGGTTCGTTTTGTAAGGCACCATTATAGTTCATTTACTACATTTCATATGCTGCAAAAGTATTATACATTTCAATATCTATAGAACTGCAAAAACTTATCAGCAACATTAGAAGTATAATTATAGCAAAAATAGATAACTAGAAATAAAACTAATAATCTTAAACAAAGTAAATTACCTTTGGTCCACAAATGTAAATTTTCCTTCCATGTTATGTCGAGATATGAATTCATTTGATGAATTAGATCCCATGAGATCACTATTGTTGGGCGTACTTGTAACTTGAAGTCTTCCAATTGCAACAAGACAGCAATGGCTACTTCCATGTGCATCTTCGGGATCCAAGCGCTCCATTTGAACACCTGGAGGGAAAATATCTAATCAAACAATTTCAAATGTTTAAACTGCTTATTAAAACATATCATGCATAAAAATATAAATGAAAAATTAACATATAAAATTAAAATATGCATAAAAACATTAAATGAAATGTTAAAAATATTGTATCAGCAAAAAATTAATCCAAGCAACTCATTCAGAAAAATAGCAGAAAACTCATTAACACATGAAATATTTAAGACAGTATTATATCTGCACAAAAAATAATGCCAGTTTTGATATTTTGCAAGAATTTTGTCTTACACACATATCAAATAATAAATATATAGAAATAATGATTTAAAGTCAACAAAGAACATTAATTGCACTGACAGTTGCTCACAGGCCTGGATTAAAATAATTTATACAAATAAAGTTACATTTTTAAACAATCTTTATCGTCACAATACAGTTTTTTTCCCCTTTGCAGATGTTTTATATTTTAAATAATAATTTTGAGTTAATTTATTGTACAATTATAATTAAATAAAAACATCTAAACCAAACTTAATAATCATAACTGAATTCCAGTACAAAATCAGATTCAGAATGAACAGAACTTTGACATTCCTGGATTTCGGAAATTTCCAGCTTTTAGACCATTAATTTAAACCTATACTAAGATGACATGCACAAATTATAATATTAAAAACATGAAATTATTGCTTCTGGAAAAATAAAGCATTAATGACCTATTCAACTAACAATTATTAAATGTAGAAATTACTTATTTAAATGGTTTTCATAAAAAGGGTTCCATCTTAAAAAGCCTATTTTAGGCTCTCAAGTACATTAAAGAAACATATGGCAAATTTTAAGTGAATTGGTCAATAACTGCTTTAGCTATCACTTTTTAAAAGCTGATATATGAGCAAAAGCATAGTTTCCCCAAGAATACATTTAAACTTACTTTATAAATCACATTTCTTTATTTTATAAATTTAAAAACTTCCAAATTTATACATCACACTTTCTACTATCGCAATTTTAGAAAAATTTGATTTCCTTTACCTCTTGTTACTAGCATGTTTTGGTAATGGTCATGAATGCCATTTAGAGTTACCAATGCGTTCATTATGAAGAGTTTCGAGTCTTTCAATAGTAAAAGGTTCAGAAGTAACATAATAAAGTCAAGATTATTTGAAATCTTAAGATTCACAAGAGCAATATATGCACCCAGAGTAATTGTTAGGAGCTCAATAAACACATCTTTTAGCACAACTTGCCATAAAAATACATTATAACTTCATCTGCATTTTGATTTCCCATAAAAGCATTTTTTCAGCAATATTTGGTCACAAAGTTCAAAATACAAAAGCTTTAAATCATTATTAATCTTTGAGAAAAGCCTTTAGACTTCCCTGTATATTTTTGCCTTCAACTATAGAACATTGTTGAGACAGTGTTCATGCATTGTTTCATTTAGACCTGAACAACTGTGATAAAAGGTTGCTAAAACTGTGGTCTGCATTGCACACAAATTATTTGAATTGCTAGCGAGTTGTGATAACATTCTAGTTTTGCATTTTATTAATTAATTTTCTGCCTTTTATTAATTATTATTATTTATTTATTATTTCTGCCTTTTTGCATTTTATTAATTTATTTGGTTCCCAAACCCTTATGATTAGCTTTGAATTTATAAAAATGCATCACTATGCTTTTTTGTATATCCTGATATATTAAAATTTTGTGATGGTGCTTTTCTATATACATCTTTAGCAGCTACATATCCTTAAGAATCACCACATCATAAAATTCTACATATTTCAGTTGCTTCAACTGGCTTGAGCATTCAAATATCTGATATGGACCGACTTCATACCTGACAATGCTTAAAGCTATAGAAATGATTAAAAATTAAAGTTTAGTGGAAACTTTCAGCAAATAAGAATATAACTGATTTAATGAAAAATAAATTTATTTTAATGTAGACTGTTAGTACTGCAATGTCTAACTACTACATAAGCATTCCTAATTTAAATTGAGTTCTTTTCCAAAATTAATGCATAATAAACAGAAGCTCAAAAACAGTTTTTTAGAATAATATATTTTAGTTTTAAAAATTAGAAAAGAAAGCTTATTTAATCATGTACTGCTTTATACTGTTTATTGAAAATTAGTAAGTGATATATTTCAGGTAACAGAATGAATTGAAGTCATTAAAAATGTCAAATTATTTAGTATGCAAATGCATAATTTAAAACAAATTCCATTTCATTCGTCTTTTTTTTCCATTTGTCTAAAACTAAATTCCCTACCTCACTAAGCGAACGTGTTCACTCGGGTATCAAAATGTAGGTAATTTCTTAGTGCAAAGAGTTTTTCAAATTGAATGGAAAATTGTTTGTTATGCAGTGTGTCTGCAAAAATTGTGGGACAATAGTTACACGATAATTTGTTGTTGTCTTCAATACTGTATTATATTATGCTACATAATTTAGCACATTAAGAGAAATTTCCAGATAATTTCAGCTGCCCAGTCAGCAAAATTCTCTCCTGTTTGAAATTGTCATCCCATGTGAATTTTTCTATTTCCTCTTATGCTCTCAAATAATGTACAAATCTAAACCAGTTTCAAACTCCAGACTGCTTTTGAAGCAGCTTTGACATCAACCATGGCAGCATATTTTATATGGTGGAATTTAAATTCTATGATATATTAGCGAGTATCTTTACTTGCAGTTACTCGAAAAACTTCATTGTCTGGTCATGCGAATTCTATACTGACACATTTGAATTAACTGTTTTTCTCTTTTTTATTGAAAATTTGGCAGCTATTCATTAGTTTCATTAACACCTCAGACATTATGCTGTCATATCAAAACTATTTCAGAAATGAGTGGCCAAGGTATGCCCTCAGGAATTTGTACTTGAATGTAGTTGCTGAGATATATGTCTAATGAATGTCAAAGGCATTCAGTCACTTAAAAGGTCAAGGTTCAGAAATTCAGATGGGGAACATGTGTTGTCTTATACAATGATTTGTACATTATTTGAGAGCTTTTACATCCTGTTTGTTTTCTCGGAGCTCAACAGACAGTGACATTTCACAAATGCTACTCTAATCCATTCTGAACATCTTACAGAAATAGAAGTTGGAATTTTATTGATGGGAGAGTAAACAACCCGAAAGTTAAATTTCTGCAAAATATGTGCAACTTTATAGCTAATTGATGGAAAGAAGGGAATGACAACAGAATTTTTATAATCTCCTAAAATAAGAGTGTGGCTTTTAGTGTGTTCAGATGAGAATTTTTTAACTGCTTGATTAATAATGTTGGGTGAAAAGCCCCTGTCAATAGCTATTGCTTTTAAATAATTTAGTTCTTCATCAAGGGCTAGTTTGGAGGAGCAAACTTGAAGAGCATGGAAAACATAGGAATAAAATGAAGCTAACTTTTGTTTAGTCGGATGACATGATTTAAAGTGTGGTGGAAGGCAAACCGATGAAGGTTTACGGTAAACTGTAGTACTGAAGTTGGATGTGTTACGTGTGACCAGAATGTCGAGAAACGGAAGAGAATTGCAAGTCTCAAGTTCAAAAGTGAACCGAATAGCAGGATCAATAGAATTCATTGTTGAAAGAACTCTATTTAAATCATCTTTATTACCTTCAAACAGGGTAAAAGTATCGTCTACGTAGCGGAACCATGCCGGGAAGTTTAAAGTTTCAAACAATTTTGATTCATAATAATGCATGTAGATATCAGCCAGGATGGGACTGAGGGGGCTTCCCATGGCTAATCCCTCAGTTTGCTTGTAATATTTATTTTGGAAAACAAAATGTGTTTGTTTCAAACAGAGTTGAGTGAGAGAAATTAGCTCATCAATTTCGATGCAAGAGAAAGGAAATTCACGAAGTCTGGTTTCTAGACATCTTAATGCACCCTCCACTGGGACATTGAATAATGATTTTACATCAAAAGAAACCATGAGTAAATTACGAGGAGAAATGTTTTTAACCTTTTTTACAAACTCTATTGAAATTTTATGGTGTAAATGTTATTGTCTAATAGAGTGGAAAATCTAGAAACTAAATATTTAGCTAATGGATACGAGGCAGTACCTAAATTTGATACAATAGGGCGGAAAGGAATACCACTTTTATGAATTTTGGGAAGAGCATATAATCTGGCACAATTCGCAACAGATGGGATAAGCGAATGTTTTAAGTTGCTTGAAATGATTTGCGAAGATTTGATCGCAGTTTTTATTTTGGATAAGTCCGAAGGTGAAGGATCTTTAGGGATCGGATTATATGGTCCTTCGTTTACGAGTTTAGTGGCACCATCGATGTAAGTGTTCTTATCCATGACGACTATCTGGCCACCTTTGTCGGCCTTTGAAATGACAATATCCGGGTTAGAATGAATCTCGCGCATTGTAGCTCTTTCTCTCGCAGTTAGATTTGGTTTCAAAGGTTTATTATTGAATTTCACATTATGAGCGATAAGATGCCTAATCATTTCTTTCTGTGAATCTGAAACTTTACTGAACTTGAAAGCTTTTTCGATAGGAGCCAAAATCTTTGGAATCGAGGGTTTACAGGTTTGTGAGAAGTTAAAATTATATTTTAGAATTCTCTCTTGTTCTTCTGAAAGACTAACATTAGAAATATTAACTATTGGCTTGATGTTTACAATGGGAAGATTTTTTGAACTACTTGAACTGGAAGACTGTAAAAGAAGTTTTTCGAATTTAACTGCAAGGGTGTTTTTATGACGGTTAACTGCATTCTCCGTTCTAGACCAAGACTTTTGTTCAAGGGCAGTGAATTTTGGATATGATTTAGCGAGTTCCAGATGAAGCTTATAGAGTTCATGTTCAATTTTGGACAATTGTTGACGTGTATCCCTTATCACGGACCGAAGTAAGGCAAGCTTGCAATTTAACAGAATTCTTGAAACGCGACTCGACTTATTGTGTCTTAATTATGTATTATTTTGTTGTGTACAATTATTATATTATTTTACTGTGATTAATGAATTTGTAATGTTCGTATTTAAGAATTAATGTATAATATTTAGTATTGTTTAAACTTTTCGTTCGTTTACGGCAAAGCTCTTTGAAGTTTAGCTGAAGAATAGATTCAGAAAAAAGGGCACAAATGTATTTCCGTTTCTCACGAGTCGGCTTTCTGTGGGTGTTGGGGGTCGGACTGCCCAGCTGCATTTTCCTCTTTCGCTGGGTTGACCACTTGCTTAAAGGTGTGGAGGAGAGAAAGTATTTCGGCTTTTTCTGAAGTGGAGAACTGGGTAACTTGTTTATTACTTAAGGATGTCGCAAGTTTAACTGAATTACAATTGGAAACATTCCTTCTGTTGCACGGAAAGAAAGGGTCTGTCATCTTGTAGAGTTCCGAGTTTCTTCGAATACTTGAGGCTATTTATTGCCTTTGTTCTAATGGCTAGAGAGGGGGTCCACGTTTTGCTTAAAGACTGGCTAAATTTTAATTTTATTAATGTTTGAGCCAATAGTGAATTAGAAGCATTTCTTTGTGAATGTCAACCGAGCTTTCTTAAGCCATTGCACGGTAGGAGGAGGAGGGAGATTTTTTTGTGATATTTGGACCAGTTTTGATTGATTTTTGAGAGGAGCGTAGCCCGGCGACCCCTTGTGGGTGACAGCGGTTGCAGTTAATATTGTTTATCTCCGTGGCACTGTCAGCGGGAACCGGTCCAAGCTCGTCGCGGGCTCCTTTTGGTTAAATTTCTGCATAATTGGCTGAAGATCCGGGGCTAGGTCCAGCGTCTTAATCATGTCTTTGACGTTTTCCATGTGTAGAAGAGTTGAATCTGAATTGCTCGCGCTGAAGTTCCAGTTTGCTTTGGAAAACATGGAAAGAGAGTGGTCGTCATCATCTTTTATCTTCAGAGGAACTTCAAAATAAAAGGGGAGGAGGTGTTTTTATCAACTATTACATATCGATTGAACATTGTTTCTGACTTCAGAGTGTTCAGACTTGTTTTTAACAGAGATGAAATAGTTGACCAGGAGTGTCTAGAATCGTCATTCAACATTTTTTTTGTCACCTATAATGTATGGATCGAACTTTGTTTCTGACTACACGAGTTTTCAGATTTATTTAAGGACAGCAATGAAATAGCAAACCATGACTGTCTTGAACAACTGCCAGATTTATTGTGGTTTTATCAACTAATAAAGTATCAACGGAATACTGTTTCTATGTGAGAGTATTCAGATTTTGGGTTTTTGAGAGCAATGCTCCAACCATGAGTTAAAATTGTTATTTTCATTTTTGCCTTCTCTTTCAATAAGTAATTTTTAGGATTTTGAAGTGTTAAATTCTACAGCTTTAGTTAACATTTTTATGTAGATTAATATTCGAATATTTTGCTTTTACTCAATTAATTAATTGTTGAGAAAGTTTTATGAGTAATAAATAGTTGAGGAAGTGTTAGCTTCTTTTTAATGTTTAATTGTCATGAGTTAAATTCTTGAGTACATGTTTAAAAGATTAATAACTATGACGTGTTTCACTATGATTTTGTAAGATATGAATAATGTTAACTGTATTTGTTAACATTATTATTGTTATTGTTATTGTTATTGTTAACATTATTTGTTAACATATAATGTTTATTTCTTTGATTAAAATAATGAGTAAATTTTATGATTATGTTTTGTAGGAGTAGTCTGGCTGGGAATATTCAATAAATGTGTTTATTATTTTTATTATTGTATGTTTCTTTGAGTTTTTAATCATGGTCTACTGTAGGTTACCCGTGTGTTCCTTACAGAAACATGGTTTTACTCCCATTCGAACCTGGGTAGTAGAAAATCTGTTTTAAGAGTTGTGACTATAAAATCGGCCTACTTAATTTATTTTGATTTTGATAAGTAGACTTCTTTGGTGTGAGATTTATACTTCCCTGGTGTTTTAAGAGATTTGTGTTGCATTTAAAATGTAATGTGTTTTACGGCTATCTCTAGATTAGTGTTGAAATATATGTGTTTTCAGGTTAGATATCTGAATTAGTTATATTTTAGTAAGAGATAGCATGTTAATGATTTTGTTGTGGAAATGCCTTTTTGCATTTTGGTTGTGATAAATAATCTTTCTTTTTACCAAAACACCAGGGAGAATATTTTCCTTTATTTCTTTGATATAAAGTGTTAAGACTGATTATGTGAGTAAATGTTTAGTTAAGTTTTATTTTTATTTTATTTCGCGGCACCAAAGAGAAAGGGAAGTCAGTTTAAAAGTTAAATGGAAAAAAAATTATTTTAATAATTTTAACATTTTTTCTACGTAACATCAGTCTTATCCAAAAGTATAGTTTTAAAAAGGATCAAAAGGGGAACAATCAAGTATTTTCATTACACATACGCAAAAATCTTAATTTTTAACAAAATTATGAATCATAGAAAATAACAGCATAATTTTGTTCTCAATTAAAAATTTAAATGCTTCTGAATATGATACAGCAAATAATCCATGTCTACTGAGAGAAATTAAATATACTATACTTCTGCAATGACATTTCTTTTCCTCACATATTTTTGCCTTTAGGCATTTTACTGCATTGCATGGAAAATTTCCAAAGTAATTCTTTACTAGAGGATATAATTTATCAAAAAAAAAAAAAAAAAGTAGCATAGCTTTGGCATCAATTCAAAATAATTAAGCAACTGACAATCTCCCTACATTCCCATAAAATATAATTTATCCAAAGACAAAATAATAATTTAACATAGCTTTGGTATCAGTGCAGAATATTTAAGCAATTGACAATACTTGAATGTGCTGCGTTTAAAATTATACACATAATAAAAACTGATAATGCTAAGTATATAAGTACTTCATCCAATAAATGCTTTGTTATAACTAACAACTCTCAAAATTTTGAACATCTGATAATGGTAATTACCATAAAAAAGAAGGTATGAATTTCATAAATAAGTTTAATGCTTTAAGCGCAATATTATCACATCATTTTGAACATCAAAAGGTACTGTATTAAGAACGAGGCTCAGTTTTAAAACAGTATGAAACAAACAGAAATTCCCAAAATAATATTATGTTGATGTAGAATTTCCTTTTGTTTGCTTTTACTAACAGTATACTTTTTAAATCATTAAACAATTTAAAAAAAAATTAAGATTAATTTACTCAAAGAAAGCCACAGCACGAAAAACAACAACAAAACAAAAAATTACTTGACAATAGTTTAGAACATATGTTATTTTATAATTTTGTAGAAAGAAAAAGCAGATTTACAATGAACATTTCACTCACTGCTAATCTGTAACTTTAGAACTTACCTGAAGGTGGCCAGTTCTTAATATACCCAGTACAGTGAACAACAGCATAAGCATTTCCATCAGTAGATGGCCCTAAGCTATTACGCTGCCTCAACCGATGTAAATGACCAGAACACATTGCATCAGGTTGTAAATTGCCAATCTTCATACGACAAATAAAACCTCTTCTAGAACCCATACATAAACGCATTGATGCTTAAAAAGATAAAGAACATTTACAATTGTGTAGTACAACACATAAGCAAAACTAGAACAAAATCTAAAAGCAAAAAACTAAATTTCGTAATAAAATTGAAATAAATGAGTTTAATAAAATGCAATATACAGGGTGTTGGTGAAAAAAGTGATAAAAAAGACATATTTATTGAAATCAATGTGCTTAATACATAGAATTTATATAGATGGAAAGAACGACTCAAGAAGCTTTTTATGGCATCGATATACGAGTGCCATTTGCAGTTCAGGCTATGTCTATATAATATTCTATCTCATTCCACATCTGAAAGAACCACTGGTACAGGTGCAGGATCTATTACCTCTTAACTCAAGCTAACAAACCAAAAGTACTGGCTACAGACAATCCTGTACGCTTTCCTCCACAGAAAGAAATCTAAAGAGAATAAGGTTGCTCCGTGCCAGTCTTTCTGGCAAACGAACTTTTCAATTTCTTCATTTTAATTATGTACATCACAATGCAAAAACATACTGATCTTCAATATATGTGTTGCTCTTTTTCATCACTTCTTTCCAAAACCACCGGTATTCCCCGAACACTTTAACCTTTTTTTGATAGTTTTTAACATACTTTCAGTTTAAAAGATTCAAATGTATTTAAAGTCAAGAACAAATTTATGCAGGCAAAAATGCAATGATCACCAATATCAGCCTGAACTATGACCTACAATTTTACATTAAATATCTTAGCAGGTATAAAAGAAATTAAGTACCTTCAAATATGTTTCATAATTTAAAACCATAACCTCAAGCTGAATGTAATTAATACACAAACCTCAGCCCACTCAAGAAATATTAAGTTTATAAATTGATATGTGCTCATCCCAATGATTCAGTTTTAACTTTTTTTAAATATTCTGCCTTTTAACTGCCATGTTCATGTTTTGGGCATCAATCTTTAAAAATTTTAGTTAGTTTTAAAAGTAATCAATCACACTGTTTGCAAAGTTATATCCAGTTTATCTAGTTCACAACACATTAATTAAAAATTAATACTTTGAATTAAAAAAGCATTAAGAATGAGGAAATCAGCATTTGAGGGATAAAATTGGATAGCAAAGACTACACACTGGCAATGAAATTATGTTTTATGTGCAATTGCAAAACTAACCCATGCACTGAAAGTAACCTGGACAGTCAAATTCACATGTTTAATGTTGTAATGAAAACAAACACCATCCTACTTCTCCCTCCCATTCTTTGGCATCACACTGGAGAGAAATACCATGAACTGATGAATATTATGGAGGGAATAATACATATAGTTATATTAAAACTTTTAAAGATGGCTTGTCAGCTTCATCAGGTGTTGAAAATTCTGAGGGCTACATTCAGTACTAGTTAAATGGCTACAAGCTATTTTATTGCATATTTTTGATCGAAAGCTGTCTGAACTGGAATGAGCTATACTGAAACAAGCAAATCTTCCTATTCTGGTTCAAAAATTGAGACAAAATAAATGCTGATCCCCGAAAATTATACAATGTTTGAAAACTCAGACTTCTGTAATTACATTTATAGCTATAAAAATTACATAAAATAGTTCACATTACTTTTAAGTACACAAAATATGCGTAAAAATTACTTACATTGATGACCTTCCTTTTTAACAGTACCAGCTGAAATATATTGAGAAAAATATATATAAGAAAAATGGGCAAAAAATGTCACTTATTCCTAATATTAAAGTATAGAAAATAACTTTGTGATAATTTAAATGATATGTAAAATATAGTAAATGTCTAGACATTCAGCATTCAACTAACCAGAAAGCTTAAATAACCAAAGTATTTTGAAATTTTATACTCTTTCTAATTTTACAAAAAATTATGCAAATAAGATATTTTAAAAGCATCATAAAGCATAAATAAGGCTATTACTCAGAATTCTGCTATGACATCTAAAATGGAAATACAATTACACAGCTTTCATCAATAGGATATTGCTTACATACACACACATTGTATATATCTTATTTTCCAAGAAATGGTTCTTCGAACTGGAGTCTTTCCTATTAAATCATTTATGACAAACAAAAACTGCCACCAGACAGTATGATATAGCACTACTAATGCATCAGCAAGACATTACAGATAATCGCCAAAACATTCTTCATGGTTTCATGTAAATCTGATGAATAAATCAGTTTAGTTTTGTGAAGAAGGATACAAGTTAATTGCTGTTTATCGATTTTTCTCTCACATTTTCAAAATATTAAGATTTCTGGAACTGCCTTAGACGAAACAGCATGCAGTGAAGTATTAAAAAAATTATGGGATTAAAAAAGTGAGCATTTTAATGGGCACAATACGTATTTATTTGAGAATGAATAAATAATAGCAATGCAAAGCAAAGTTTTACAAGTTATATCCGTAATTTTTATCTCTTGAATGTCTTACTAAATAAAAAGCAGTATGTTCCTTCAAAATTCTGGCAGCATACGTGGCCAAGCTGAGTGCATATCCACCTTTCTTTCATGGTAAATAAAATTTCATAAATGGTTTTAGATCTTCGGCTTTCATATGATAAATGATAATATTGGCTTTCATGTTTGAAATGCCTTTTCCTCTGAAATCTAACATAATTTCAGATAATAAATATATAAATAAGCATTTGTTGATAAATAAAACAACTTTTTATAATTTTTGACCAGGAATTTCTTCATCCATTCGTTTGGCTATTGCAGTTTTTATATGCCCAACTATCAGGAATTTTCATGTCTGGCATTTTCTGAGCTTTCCAGGCAGCTGAGCCTTATTATACTTACTTTTAAGATCAAGTATTCGCCCAGCATTTGGAGATTCTTGAGTTGATAGCTGCTCTCTAACTTTATCGACGTCATCAGGATGAACCAGGTCAAATATGCAAGCATTAAACCAGTCAGCCTATAGAAATTAGTTTAAAATTTTATTTTAATGTTTACAAGAAGGTTACATTTATCTTCATTTAAGAGAAAAATTAAATTTTTTAAACATATGTTCTTTAGATATAAAAATATTGCAAGAAGCAGTATAAATGGATGGATTAGCATTTGTTTTACTTTTTTAAGCATATCTAACACAACTTAAACATCACTTCTCTTTAAATCGAAAATAAGAATAAAATTTTAAAAAAATTACTTGAGACTGATTCAGCACAGGAGATACAGAATCAGATACATAAATAATACGTCCAGTATCACAAGCTATGACGAAAAGAAAGCCATCAGCAGCCTAAAAATAAAACATTATCAAAATATCTTTAGTACTCACAATTTATTGACCAAGAGAAAATATGTGTACATTATTCAATAAACACAACCTACTTATCACACTCAGACCATGAAAACTTTATAACTGATTGGTAGTAAGCTGGAAGCTGAGAAGGTATATAAAAATATTACACAAGGAATTAAAAAGAAGCATATTTTGTTTTGACCTACAGTCAAATCTTGATTCAACAGGTGGATTAACCAGGCCCTGTCTTAATTAGAAGTTAAGTTTGTTTCTTCATATTTTAAAGATGCTTATTTTTCCATTATTCACAATTTGCGCATTTTGCTTTGAGTAATGATACACAACAAATGTATGCTTCAGATTAAACTACTGTAAAACACAAGCAAATTGTAAGTAATTTTTTCTGTTAATAATAAATTGGGTTACACTTTTTCCAGTGTTTTTAACCTCCCCACAAATTAACCATAAACAGCATCCTCTTATTATATCAATTAAAAGGAGTTAAATACACATTCATAATCAAAACATATGCTTCATTACAATATATATCAGGGTTCAAAAAGGGTTTATACATTATGCCTATTCTGCGACCACTGACATGAAGGTCCACCACTATCCTCAACTTCTCTGTAGGACTGTTTGCCCTTTGGGACAGGGAAGGATCTCAGTGTGTCTGAAACTGAATATACTGGTTAATCAGAGTCATATGAGAAAACAACAGTTTCGTGCCATGGCTTTATTTACCACCGAAAACAAATACCCTAGAGACACATGGCTACATATCTACAGATGGATTAATGTTTAATGATGAAGACAGAGCAGGAACCAATGTGTGCTGTAATCTTTTTTCATGCTATGTGTCAATAGGTGCTCATTCCCACCCATTATGGTGGGTAAATCAAGGCTATTTAAATTGAATTAAAGCAAATGGCTATCTGCCCTTCGTCATTCTGTGGAGAGGTTATTTTGTCAGACTCCCTGTCTGCTCTCCAATCTTTTGCAAATAGACAATACATCGATAATATCCGCATACGGGAGTGCAGCAGAAAGCTCTCAATGTGAACCTCTGTTTTTTTTTTTTTTTTCCAGTGGATCCCAGACGACTGTGGGATTCCTGGGAATGAGATTGCCGAGCTTTTTGGCCAAAAAGGGCACAAGGGCCCTCCAGAGACCTTTGAAAAGCCTCTAATTTCACTCAATCAAACTCCTGATAAAAAGAAGATATGCCTCCAGGATAAAGCAAAGAGCACTCCATGACTCAGCTGGTAAGCCATGGGTCTCACTGCTTGAGGATACACAGTTGGATCCCAGATTTTCCTAGAAGTGCAGTTGTGGCACTTTTCCACCTAGCCACAGGCCATGACTTTGCCCGCATACTTGCATTGGCTTGGGCTTTCCAATTCTCCCTTATGTCTTCTGTGCAGACAACATTAAATTTTTAATACTACTTATCTTGCTCGTGCTCTGCACTTGTGTTTCTAAACTGTAAAGTTCAGAAATATTGGAAGGCTAGAGATCTAATGGCATCTTAACCAATCTTCTTGGCATTTGTAATAAATAAATATATATCAAGGTTTTATTGAAGCTCAGCTTTCAAATTATGTATTTTTCTATGAGCTAATGGCACAATTTTGTTGACCAAATGCAATGAACTAATGAAATTATGAGAAAAATTACTTGCTTATTGCAGAGCAATGGAAAAAAGTCAGTGTATAACACAAAGGTCTACCAAAAATGTTAAAAGAAAAATATGAGCACTTTGGGTCCAACGGGCCTACTCTCTTAAAGAAACCTTTCTCAAAGCATGCCCATTTTACCGAAGTTGTTGAGGTCCAGTGTAGTAATGTGCAAGGTCACCCTCTTTGTGTTTCTAAAGCTTTTTCCCGGGGCTTTGAATTGAAGTCTTATTTTTGACCGGATCGGATCTTTTAAAACCAGGGTGTCTATTCGCATTTTTGTTGCATAGTTGACTTGTGACAGTATGAAAGCGGCAAACATATCATGTATTTTATTTTACATGGGAGTAATGTCACAAAAATTATTACAAAATGCATCAACGAACAAAGATTCTATTGACGAAAATGAGGATGGAAGTGGTAATGAATTTTTAGCTTGCAAGATATTGATTCAGAAACTAATTTAGATTCTGAAAACGCAAATAAAAATGACATAAATGACTTTATTGGAAAAGAAAAATATCGCAAATGGGAAAAAAATGTAATGCTTGCTCTGCAATAAAGTACAGAAAAATGAAAATGTGCTGTGCTGAATGTGAAAAATATTTGTGTTTGGAACACAACACTTTATTCAATGTGCTGCTAACACTGGTTGCTGCTTTTTTTGTGTGTGGGGGAGGGATGCATTTTTTCTGTATTAGTGCTAATAAAGAAAATGAAGAATCGACACAGAGTAAAGGTATATTATTTTTTCCCTACACTAACATATAATACATTTTTCTATTTCAATAAAAAATTTTATTTCATAAAAACATTGAGAAATTAAAAATTTTAATATACACACTTTTAAGTTTAATGATAAAATTTATTATTAGTATAAATGTAACATTTTTACCTAAAGATTTATAATTTTTTCTTCAAAAAATATGAACCGCGTGTTTGGACCCTGTACAACACACTCGTGTAATAGAAGAGCACACAAGTTGTCGTGTTAAAGCTTACAGATGGGAATCAAGAGAAAGCCATGACTGCTTTCAGTGCAGCTTGCTAAGCATTTAAGTTATGAAAATATTTGTAAAAGATAGGATTTGAAATTTACAGGCTGACACTTTTAATTCACAGGATCAAATAAAGATTAGATTTCTTTTGGGAACAAAAGTTTAGCAACTGACTTGAAGTTAAACAGAACACTGCAGTTGAGGAAGACATGTGCATGGAAGAATGAAGTTTCATAATAAGAAAATTCATAAAGAAAAATTAAATAAGGTGAAATGAAGAAGAAAACCTGCAGGTAGAAGCTGATAAGCTAAGTAATGTTATAATGGTGATGCTGCACTAAAAAATTACATCCTGAACCATTTGAATATTGGTGGCCAACAAGCTAAATCTTTACTTGAAAAGATTATTGACTAAAAACCTGTAAATAAACACAAATTATTTATGAGATTATTTTTAATAATACTGGCAATAACTGTAGTATATGGTCTGATTACAAGTCTTTTAAAAGTGCACATATTTATCTTTTATTATGTATGCAATAAAAGGTGCTTTAAAACTTCATTTTGCATAAAGCAGATTCTAGATGTCATTTTGTTCTAGCAGTAACCGAAGATATTTAATGTAAAGAATTTTCTTCATCTAAAACGAAGGGATCAAAAGACCAATTAGTGTAAACACAAATAAAAATGTAATTAGGTATACAAAATTAAAAGTAATTAGACATAGATAAAAACTAAATTGCACTAGTGTAAAATGTGAAGCAAAAAAGAAAAGACAAGAATGAAAACTACCAGATCAAAATAAACTGCAAATTTTCCCTAATTTAAGTCTCATCAAAATGGTGAAGGATAATAAATTATAACAAAATCAGCTACTGGAATATAAGTATTAAAGCTGAACATTGAGAAAACACCAGTGAAATAAAAGAAGCAACCAAGAATGAAAGTCTATGTGTCTCATTGGCAGAGCACATTCAGTTGCAACATTTCTAAATTTTCTTTCCTCTGTGCTTCATTTATTACATTTTAAAATTAAGTAAACAAATAAATAACAGCAATTTTATGCGCAAGCTAAAAATGTTTATTTAAATTTCGTTTAATTCACAGTTTTTTTTTACTACAGATAGACACACACTCATGCATATATAAATATGTTAAAAATAAAAATTACATGTTTAAAAATTAAAAGCATTAATAAAAACAATAACATGATTACTAATATTTCACAAGAAGATCAAAAACACCAACTGAATATGCATTACCTCTAAAATCAAATGCTTTAGTTCCTGGTCAGTTAGGAAAGAGGGTTTATATGTGCCATCACTACTGGTATTACCAGTACCTAAAATTATATAAACATAAATGACATTAGAAAGGAAACCCTAACACACTAAAATGATTTTAAACTTCTGAAATTCTTTGATAGTTATCATGAAACTAGGTTTACCACAAAATGTGGCAATAACTATCTTAAATTCTTTGTGCTGTAGATAATACATTGGGAATTCTAAGTAATTTCAAAATTTCCCTCTGACTTTATTTCCCGATTTTGCTTCTATCATGTAACTTATGACTGGACAGGATTACTTAATTACAGCAAAGTACACAAGGGATATTTGCCACAATAATTTGGAATAACAAAACAGTCAGCGCAAGATTTATTTTAGCAAATGACATAACTTAAAACCATGATCAACAATTTAAAAAAAAAAGAATAAAACTTTATATTACCACTACAAGGTAAATGTAACAAAGTCAACTAAATGAGATACAACACTGATGTGTTTAAGATTTATATGCCTGTTACATTGCTGACAAAAAGCAATGGACTCGTAAACAGTTAAAAAAAAAACAGTTTTCAGAGTTTAAACTAAAAATCTCTTAAAATTCTCGAGCTCTTATGCAGACTTGCACAAGGTATATAATTCTTGAAAAATGATAAACTAAACTAATTCTAAAGAGGGAGAAACAGTTGTTAAAAAACTTACTACTCCATATTAGCAAGACTAACTGCTTTCTACAATGTGAAGTTATTATTAAATTTTTACATTTTATTTGTTAATGTTTCCAGTCCCCATCTTCTTACTTTGAAAGGTAATAGGCACAAACTTTTTTATGATGAGCAAAGAGATGAAGAATGGTTTTCTTTATTGTAAGAAAATAATAAAAGACCAAAATGCATTATACACATATCTATATTTTTATATCAAATAAAAGAATGCAGATTTTAACATAAAATCAGAATTTTAATATTTTTGAAGACTTTTGCCATGTAGAACTTTGGGTTCTTATTTCATTCTATATTTAGAGAAGTTTGGGAATAGCAAAGAAACTTCCTTTATTTTCTAGTGCTTTTACAAAATTCATATATGTCTGATATCTTTCCAAATGCTAATTGTTTCATTCTTAATCATAATTTTTAGATTATGCTTTAGTTGTTATTTATATATTAATACTCATTTCATTCACATCAATATACAAAAAATAGCGCTTACCTCGCCATATCTGTTGATTAAAATGAAGTTTATTATATAAACAGCTTTTTCATTCATATTATCATAGAAACTAATACAGTCAAAAGTTGTTAATCCGGACTCGTCGGAACTTCGGCGATTCTGGATTATAGATCATCAGTTTAAATCTGGTAAGATGGCATGCAGAAATTATAAAATTAAAAATATGAAACCGTAATTTATGAAATAAAGAACAATTATGATCTAAGGGGTATCAAAATTTACAAAAAAAAAAAAAAAAAGCCTAATATTTATTTGTTTACTTTATTAAACATTTCTTTCAATGTAAGTTGTTTCGTTTTTTATGTGATAATACATTCTCTTTAATTCTATAAACAGACATAATTTCTTGTTCAGTTACAAAGTTCCGCTGTTCAAGTCCTATAATTGCTGTGTCGAGAATACCGACTAATTTGTCAATCGAAATTTTTTTGTTTTCAATAACCTCTGTCACTTTCTTCGCTATCAGAAGCGAATTATAATGACGAGGAATTTGATTTAAATCATATCAAAGACAGAGTACATCGAGATGAAATACTACATTTAGTAAGGAATTATAAGCTAAATAAAATAAAAACATCTGCCCTGAAAATAAGGATAGTGCTGACAGATAAACTTCCAATTCATTGCGTGCCACGGCATTAAAGATAAACAAAGGATATGTCTTTATCCATTTTTTGCAGCAATTCCACTTTTTGTTTGATGGACATCGGAACATGCTTTCGCTTTGTAGATCCTTTGATAGCTCCAGAATCGGAAATTCTTTTTGACATAATCGAAAGTTCAAGCTTACTTTTATAAAATTGCTCTAACAGTGCAAAAAATAAAGCCGGATCCAATTAGAAGATTAAGGAACAGCGCAATCTGCAACATTAACTGAATTAGATAATTTTAGCTTAGCTTATACCGTCCGTTATACATTAAACGGGCATTCGTAAACGTATTTTGCGCACACGCCTATTCGCAGCCGTAAAGGCAGAAAGTTTGTAGCTTTGAGGTCCGGATGTACAGAGTCGTAGCTAGGGTTTTCAGCGCCCAGGGACAACTGAAGATTTCGCGCCCCCTACTGCTTGCCAAGGATGGAAAACATTTAATTCTAAAATGTCATAACATCAGTTTGTCGCCCCTTGGATTCTGCGCCCAGGGACAAATGCCCCCCTTGCCCCCTCTAGCTATGCCCCTGCGGATGTAGGAAAGATCATTCCGGATTATGGGTGTCCGAATTAACGACTTTTGACTGTATAGTGTTTATGTATTCTTATGAAGGAAACAGTATAGTGCATATCCTCAGAAGTGAAATAATGTAGATTTTCCATAACTGAGCCTTGGTTACAATACCTATTTTATGAAATTGAATTATTAATTCATGCAAATGTGTTGGGCTTTTGCAATATAAATCTGATAGAATTCAAACTGATACCATTAAGAAAGCAGTAAAATGCATTTAGCAAATGCAGAAATATTTAAAGTATGCAGTTCGAATAAATTAACCAAAGTAATTCGTTATTATTAAATCAATTAGCTTTGTAAACAAATTATACAACATTTTTATTTAATACAATCATTTAAAAATACTAAAGCTCTGAAATGTAGGAAAGTTTTTTTTTAAAGTTCAAATATTGCATAAAATTGTAATTTGTTAAAAGAGAAATAATGGTGAAAGCAAATGTACCTTTAATTATAACTAAATAAAAATTGTTTGTGATTTATCTTTCAGGGCCAAGTTTTTGATTGATTGATTTTTTTGTACCAATAACTATTCATCCAGTACTGCAGATTTAGCAATAAATCACTAACTTGAAAAGTAAAATTTGAGTTTAGTTAAAGATTATGTTAATTTTCGAAATGTGTTTGTTCAGAAGTTAACATTAGATTATATAAGAAAAATGTTCAAATACGTAAATATTCTGTATATAACAATACAAACAATTTTTTCATCTAATTTTTTTAATTAAAATGTAATAATTCAGTTCATTTTCCAGAAGAAAAAGCAATTAAAAAAAGATAGAAATGGAGAAGAAAAAATAGTCAAATTATTTTTAAAAAGCCAAATTATTTTTTAAAAAAATGCTGCACACCAAATAGGTAAGCAATTTTAAAAAAAGATAGAAATGGAGAAGGAAAAATAGTATTAAAAGCCAAATTATTAAAAAAGAATGCTGCACACCAAATAGGAGAAAACACTTTTGTTATATATACTTCAATTTAAAAAGAGAGGGAAAAAATAGGCACTAAATCAAGAAATGTAGCTAAATTCTTAATAAGCTATTTTTTTTTAATAATAGCCGAGTACTTTATTTAATAGCCATTATTAGCCTTACGCCATTACAAGGGCAAGATGTAGTGGCCATTTCATAATGGAAGCACCATAGCTGGCCACTGTTGCCTCCTGTGAAGGGACAGATGGACAGTTACAACCATGCCGTCTCTGGGATTCGAGCCCGGACCATAGCTACGGCAGTCACGGTCATTAACTACTATACCAGCTGGGTGGCTAAGGAGCTAATACAACAACTTAAACTTTTAATACAATTTATAAACTTTGGAAATATTTAAGTGTCTTTAAATATTAAGTTCTAAAGTGCGAAAATGAAACCATGTTGCTTCTGAACAGATAATACTCAAAATATATGCAATGTGATATGCTTAGAAAATGACCATAATACCACTTCTAGATCATATATAATATGTTCTACATTTGCAGGTATGCTATATTTTATATAGAAGTATAAATAAATCATAAATACATGACAATTATTTTTTAAAAACTTAATATGATGAGATATAACCTTAGTATGATGAGAAAATATCACGATTATGTTGAATATTTTCAATAATTTAAAAATTTCGAAGTTTCTTGAAATATTTTAACACCTTGAAGATTTCAACTTCTTATCAATTTATAAAACATTGTACTTGTTATCCATTTTACCAGAATTCTCTAAAATACAGATAATGTGACACAGCAGCAGTCATTTTAAAAATAGTGCAGTGTTATGTGATATGTCATTCACATCTTTAGTTACATCGCAGCTGTAATTTTGTGATGTTATATTCATGTCACCTTGTAGAGTCATTAGGATTACTTTGAAGCAGGAATAATGAAAAATGAGTAATGCCCGCGCCGGGACTCTCGAATAAGCGCCGAGTGTGCTGGCCATTACACCATGAAGGCATGCTAAGAAGGCGTGAGAAATACCTTGTATACTCCCCCTTTTAAAGACTGACTGAGGATTGAAGAGACCCAATCGCCAAATACTGGCGGTGGAGAATCATCATCCACCACCTTTTGAACTTTGGGCGCCACTGTAGAGTCATTAGAATTATTTTGAAGCAGGAGTCATGAAAAATGAGCAATGCCCTCGCCGGGACTCGGACCTCTAGAATACGTGCCGAATGTGCTGACCATGAAGGTATGCTAAGAAGGCGTTAGAAATACCTTATAACATTATATCATAGTCACAGTGTGATGTTACATCAATATTGCAGGGTGACTTCATAACACTGTCGTAGTATGATCTTACAAAAACAAAACAGTCTGACTTCACAGCAACATCAAAGTTTTAATTCCACACCATCAGTGAATAACTTTAAATCAATGTCCCAGTGTGACTTTACATCAACATCGCAATGTGACTTCACATAAACGTGGCAGAGTGACGTCACATCAATGCTGTAATGTGACGCTGATGCGGACATAAATAGCTCTACTGGTCTCGGGCTGAACTTAAACCCCGAATATACAGTATAATGTACTACTACAAAGGGGGATGGAAGACCATTAATTTTCCAGTTCACCAATGTAAAAAGTTAAAACAGTTTAAACGTTACTAATGAGAATAGAAAGACTGCTATAAACAGAAACAGGAGTATGAAAGAAATTTTAACGAAGGATGTGTAGGTATGAAAACAAATACAGAAGAGTCCAGTACTTTTTTGCTACGATCCCTTGCCGAAATAATTCTAGATGTCAAGCAGAATGCAACAGAGGTAGAAGGAGCAATTTCCCCCGAATCCGAGGGTTAGCTGAGAACAAAGTAACAAGTGACAATTTTCGTCCCCCATATTTGGTTACATCAATCGAAAACGTCTGCAGGTACTCTTTTCTGCGGGAAGACATTAGCCGTTGGAAAGAAAATTTTACTCGTGGTTGTAAATTCCATGCATTTCCTGGAGAAGCTTCTGACATGTGCGTGGGGACTTTCTTCTAACGCTTCAACCTTCCTCTGCCGGTTTTCTTCCCAAGGAAAAACGCATGCATTCATAAATTAGAATCTACCTCTTATTTAATTTTCGAAATCAAAGAATTTTCTGCTGAAATCGTATTTTACATATAATAAGCGCCTGAGCCCTCTTATTCAGTTCTCTTGCGCTTTCTATCTAGAATTACAGTCTGTCTAAAAAATTAAGAAGTCCCCGAACCGGGGTCGGATGGAATCCGGTTCAATTTAAGCTCTGCCGGCTCAATTTAAGAAAATACGATAGCTGCTTTAAAAATAAATGACGACGTCAAAATTAACGATTCTAGATATAGTACTCTCCCCCCTAAATTCATCTGTTCTCCCAAGTTTGAGATCCTTCTATGTTATGAAACAAACTCAAATTAACCATTTAGACTTAGTATAAATACCGCTGGCGAATTAATTCCGTCATTCCATTCCTTTCCCTAAGTGCTGCTGTCATCCTCGCGTCACTTACCTTCTTTTAAAAAAAACCAATGTACATATTTATCATATTTAATTATGATTGAATAAGTGTCTGTCAAATTAATTGGATATGTGTGAAAATAAGATTGGTGATTTATCGAAATCTAGTTTCGCCGTCTTCGTCTCTTCTTGGCACTCTGCCAGCACGACTGCGCATCAAAATTATTACATGCACATAGAAATTTATAATATTTAATTATGACTGAATAAGTGTGAAAATAAAGATTGGTGATTTATCGAAATCCAATTCGTCATCTTCATCTGTTAGCCTTAACCATAAAGCCAAGACTTCTACCAAAAGCTGTTAAGAGTTCCAGTGTTTTCTACTACGCATTAAAAATATGGCACACACACATATATATATTTCAGTAAATAATTTAATTAATCTTAACAAACTGTCTTATATTTGCGCAAAAGCTGCAAAATCATAAAATAATAATTTATTTACGAATGGATTATTTAGTATATTATCTCCTTTGACAAAGGTAGTAAGTATTCTATTGAAATGAAGTAAATCATAAGCATATTTAAAAGTTGAATCTTGAATAAATTTAAAATGGAATATTTTAAAAAGGTATAATTAAAAGTGAAAATTTAATCAATAAACCAAGTAATTATCGTCATTGACCAGAAATTAATTGACTTTTCATGAAGAACACACCAACTTCCCATCAATTAACAATAATTAATAAATGCAAAGGCGTTTCGTCTTTTTCTCAAGTAAGAATTATTATGACAAAAAAGCTTTTTAGTAAGATGAGTTTAAGCTAAGTAAGTTTAGTTTGAGTGAGATGAGTTGAGGTAAAAGCGCTGTTTAGGATTCAGTAAGAAAGTGGTTGTTCTGTCAACTTTTAAAATCAATCTTAAAATCGTTAAATATTTTTGTAAGAATTTTATATATATATATATATAAATTCTGCAAAGCATCTTTCACACTCTGAATCACTATATATACAATATCATTACAAACGAAGCTGTCTCCTCAAAGCAGACTAGAAGAAAAAGTAATCATGCGGAAGTTTCGGCTTCCCAACAATGCATCGCAATCGACGAAAGTAGGCAAATGTGGCAACCTTGGGATCTTTTGATTGTGGAATAACCACCGGGGTACACGACAGATGAGTCATTTTATCTTTGCAGCTGCACAAATTATTTAGTCTTCAAGAGCAACCATATCAACGATTTACAGTGAGTATATCATCAACGGATGGACCAGCGCTCACCAAGCAAACAGACCGTCCCCCCTACACACATTATCCTCCTGCAATCAGGATCGGTATACACGGTCCTAGGAAAGTATATACCAATCAAACGGCAACAGTGAAAGACAGAACATTAATACTCAACAGAATAACCTCAAGAAACATCAGCGAGCGTACGGTGCAGACCCAGGCTATAATAGCTAATGACCTGGAAGTGAATCTTTAGGACTACACTTTTTTACAGGATACTGACACTTGCCTACCGAGTTTTGCGACAGATAGAGCTAGTTTTCTGCTCCATCGGAATGATAAAAAGATAAGGGTGTGTTGATGACAACATAAGGCATTCCTGCAAAGATTATGTCTTTCAATGTGAATATCAGCAAAGTGGGGCTCTGCGATGTTGCGACGAGCTTTCTATCTGGCTTATTGCTAAACTCATTCAATACAACCAGAAAGTGTTGGTTCATCACACTTTTACGCTCTCATACACTTTGAAACGGCGCGAAAATAACTTGTGATTCTGGGATCATGCAGTGACCTCAGGTCTCGGGGAATTTAAGCATCATATACGGACACCATAGCACCATACATAGATATCTCGTTGAAATAATATTGACGGAAATAACAGATCCATGAATACGGGACAAGTGTTTATGATGACGAGCTGGCGCCAGAGCCAGTGCAACCGGTGCGGCAGAATTTGAGAATGGCAAAATGTTTAGAATTTGCTAAAGCACTGAGCAACAAAAATTTAGGGATGGCAAAATTTTTAGAATTTAGAGCAGGCACTGAGTCTCAGAGTTCAAGACCCGCATAGACAACACCGGAAAGCAAAATGCCTAACGTCGTCATATGTATCATGACTCAGAATTTCTTCAGCAAACTTCTAACTGATGATATCGAAGAGCGCCGTCATGTACATGCTAAAAGACGAAAGCATATCACTAAGGTGCTTCTAATGTCCATTACTATCCAACATGACATACACAAACAGAAAATTAATTAATGGAATGTCGAACAAGAAATGTAAAGTCCAGTTTCACAACATATTCGTACACACAAGTGGAGGGACAGGGTAAATTAGAAGAGAGGGGGAAAAGAGGAAGTGTGCCATGAACTATTTTTTCTTGTTACGGTTGATTCTTTTAAACTTGAAGAAAAAAACGACAAAAATTATTCATTTTGAAACAAACTTATTTGAAATAAAGATCATTTCAAATCTTCACGCAATTAAATAGCTGAAGAGAATAACAAAACTGCTCAAAGCTATTGCAGATATCATTATATAATCTATTTCTCTCATCTTACTCACTCAAAAATGCACATGCATAAAACACATAAAGAAGGTATTCAGGAAGCTAAACTGGAAAAGTAAAAATAATTTGCGAATTATTAAACTATGTTCTCGATGTTAACCAGGAAATTATTTGCAGAATGGTAGGTGAAACAATCAACGCTTCAAGATCTGAGTCTCTAAAAATAAAAGTATTTCCAAGACGAATATCAATATATATCATCCTTCAAACAACTGTATTAACGATCCTTCCAGTTAGCAAACGTACCACACACCTTTTACGATTTCACAACCTAACGAAGATAAAACAAGACATAAAAAAAAGCTTTGCAAGATAAATATTAAATGGCATTTCACATGACGCCAGTTCAATTCCTTATACATTACACGCCATTCTGAATACAATAAACATTAATATATTGTAAAACAAATCGATTGAAGGAAGTGGAGACAAACACTTTGTGTATAGAAAAGATTTAAATTTACCTTCCTAAAATGAAATGCTTAAAATCTTGGCAAGGTAGAAGCAGAAGAAAGAGGGCAGCGAAAGTGGCAACCCTTGATCGCCATGGTAACCACTGCTAGAAGATTGATGAGGCAGTAGGATAAAATCATTACTGATCCTTTGTTCGCTCGCAATAGCAGAGGTTCATTGTATTATTCAGCAAAGTTAGATCTCATATTTTGAGTCGAAAGTTAAATGGAAATCAAAACTTTGCACTTGAATTTTCATTTTAGATTTTCTTTACGAGGGATTCAGTAACATAAAATACTCTGCAGACTGTTAGCCGAAACTCACTACAAAGATAACAGAAATAAGGACAACAATGATTGAGTTTTCTTCGGATGGATTTCGACTGCCGAAAAAGAACTACTGAACTATTTCTAAAAATAAAAAAAATTAAAAAAAAAAAAAAAAATACACCGATATAAATTTTTGCCTGGTTAACTGCGCTAATTCAGAAAGAACGAATTCACACGAAGAGAATATTCACGAGATACCCAATATATATATGTATATATATATTAAAACCTATTACGGAAACATAGTATCGATATCAAAGATCCACTACGACTATAAAAATACTGAAGGAACAGCAGAAAAACAAAGTAATATAAAATGTAGAAGAATTAAGGGCATAAGTTGACGTTTATTTATCGATTTTTTAAAAATTGCTTTATTTAAAAAATGCTGAAAGCCAGAAGATTCAATGCTTTTAAATACCCGTTCATTGGCTAAAGCCAAATAAAGCAGTCATAATAATTTTTTTTTTTTTTTTTTTTTTTTTTTTTTTAAAGCTGAAAGGGAAACATAAGTAAAGGATGAGGGTTCTAAAGGTTTTAATTAAGTATACATTTTGTTGACTAAAATCAAGTACTGTTTAACACAAGAGAGTATGTGCACGGGAATTTCTTTCCCACACACACTGACCCACTGTTTACCTTCTCTCCCTATAACGTTAAGCCTTAAAAATAACTGCATACTCATAACATCTATTAAATATTTCTTTCGATGCTGTAACAAAGTTAAAAATTTTTAAAAATATATATGCACAGCAAGGTTTCCAGACATTTACAAATAAAACTTCCACAAACTGCCATTAAGAAGGCAATTTTAAACTCGTGTGTGGATAAAGACGAGCCCCGGAGGGACGTGCACTAGAGGGAAGTTATTCACGAAGTGCAGATGACACTCGATGTAGCAGAGCATTAAATATTGAGCATTTCCACCATCCGACCCAACAGCGGGTGATGTGCACAAATCACAAACTTGATTCTTCCCCCCATCCAATCACGACCAAAGCTGCTGGGTCCCGAGCCACGTCATTGCCAAAATGAGCACCACATCAATAATTTGGCGCCACAGGACGTACGCAAGGGAAACAAAGAGAATTCACACTCAGTTATTTCTAGGTCGTATTATGTAGCTCGAAGAACGTAGAATATCCATGCTTAGTCTGTGCGTGACGATACTGATCTAAACTTCAAGCGTTAAAGAAATATTACTTTTAATAGTCAAAGGAGAAATTAATTTTTTTAACATTTAAGTAAAGAGGAAAATGACAAAACAAAATCTACTGATAATTTCCCGACGACCCCTTAATAATAGTTTCTCGTTCAAACCCCGGACACACGTGGAATCTCTTGCACCTGGCAAATTGCCGTAAAGTACCAAAATGCTCATGCCCTATATATATATATATATATATATACGTATAGCCCTATTTATGTTTTCCATTTGCAACTCTGGTATAACAATGGCCATAAATTTTTGTTCAAATACATGTGCCTAGATGTCTATCAGTATTTAAATGTATGCATTTCAAGCAAAGTGTTGATACACTTCAAAAGTACAGTAAAACGCCAAATTACAAAAAAGAAAAAAAAACTTAATAATCAGTAAATATGCATCAAAATTCACGGCAAAATTTTAACATGAACTTACCTTAGTTTTTTTTATTAGCGATGAATTCATCCTAAAAATCATGAATGATAAATACTTTCAAATATCATCAAGGAAAGTTAGTTTATATAATTTATAGTGAGCATTGCTATGCTAAGAACTGACAAACAAAATAATTAGATTTCTAGTATGAGTTTTGGAGAAGCTGAGGTAAATATGTCTCAAATTTAAGATTTAGTGTTTTGTAAGCATGTATACATATTTTGTAAGCAAGTATACATCTGTTTCATCTTTCCCTTGCTTTCGGTTTAACACCACAAGTACTTAGCTCTTAATAGCTACTTAATTCTTCCAAATGTAATGGCAAGCGATAACGTTACATTCTCATAAATGCTGTCATTTAAAACACCTCTTCCCATATATCAATTTTTAAGCATTGCATCAAAGATTGCATATTGTCACTAACAGGATAGCGCATTGCATTAATTTTAGCTCTAGGTAGGTATATAAAAGATTTTTCTCAGATAATATTTACAACACCTTAAGCTCCACTTTCAGTTCACTGTAGAACTATGCTTACTACTGTCTGACTGGGTAAAACAGCCACAGAATTGATAGTTTCTTGCCAGCTTCGATTCCAGAAGAGGCTGTCCGAATGGATGTTTCTGAAGATTCCTCATGTATGACGTAAACAATTAGCAAGATTCCCTCGGAAGTTAGCGATGGAAGTCAACACGTTTTTAAGCAGATACCCATTGAACTCTTTGTCCTAACTAATCAACTAGCTAGTCAATCCTTGTGATACTTTCTATGCTTCAGAAAAGTCCAGCAGTAGAACTTTATGAAATAATCACTAGTTTTTTTCTTTATCTCCACAGCTTCTGCATATAATTTGAAATCAAAATTTTATAGCGAGGTCGTACGTTTACTTTCTTTGCAAACAAATTGATTTGGCCATTTTTTGATAGTATAAGATAGTGATTCGAAAAATTTTGTAAAAACTTTTAAAAACAATGTACTTAAATGATGTTTAAACCACAAGGTGTTCATCATTTAATCACCGGATAACAAGATAACACATAATTTTACAAATTAAAAGTAAATAATTTATACCTATATAATCTTCAGTTCAAGGAATTTCATTTATTCTAATATTGGAGGATGGCAACATAGACTTTTTTTTTTTTTTTTTTTTTTTTTTTTTTTAAAGCAATGATGTACATTTTTATGTTGCAGGAAACGAAACCTCGGAAAACACTTTAGAGGCGATTCCAACATGAATTTAATAAAAATCCTCCAATGGAACAATCAACTAAAATTGGTCAAAACAGTTTCAAGAGGCCGCACATGTTTTGCATAAAGAAAACGGGGGTAGATCACGCGTTAGTCATGAAAATGTTTCCACCATTTGAGATGCGTTTGTGTGAAGTACCAATACATCCATTCGCCGCGCCAGCCTGCTAATAGGAATTTTCAGGTTGACTATCCATAAAGTTGCCCATGAATGCTTGAAACTTACTGTGCATAAAGCAGATATGGCAACAAATAGAACCTAACAATCGAGTTGTTCATAAGGAATTTTCCATAGACATTCTTGACTGTACTGGTAATGATGATCAAATCCTTCAGAAAATCATATTCAGTGACGAAGCAACGTTTCGTGTTTGAGGATAGGTTCACTGACATAACTGCAGGATTTGGGTGTCCGAAAACACGCATTTTGCAAAGGAAATTGAGCGAGATAATACTTTACGTTTGATGCTAATTCATAAAGAAGTGACTGGTCCATTCTTTCCTGGGAGTCATAAATTAATTCGGATGATTACTTCGATATACTGAGTTTTTGATACCGCAATTAAAACAAATGCAGCCAAACTTTTTTTCCCCTACAAATTTTAATATTCTATAGATATTTTTGGCTAAGCCTAGCGAAAACAGAATTCTCCCCCAATTGAGTACAAATGCTGATAGTCATATAACAGGCGGTACAGCAACTCAGCTGATGGTAAGTAGCTTCCCAACAGGATGGGGTCCCCTTTCATTGGGTTACACGTGTTCTTTGATGAAACATGCCCGTATCATTGGACTGAAAGAGATGGATTAATTTCATTTTCACTCATCGTTCTCCAGACGTCATACCACTACGCAAGGCCCACTGGTAGTTCGGTTCGAATCCCGTGAACGGGCTGGCTGCATGGGCGTTTTCCTGGTTTTTCCCTCATGTGTAACGTGTATACGATTCAGTTTCCCTTAGAAAACCCTCCGCGAAGATATCCCTCTTCTTAGAATATTCAAGAAAAAACACCATTGCTGAAATGGAAAACTGGATTTATACAGAATGGAAGTTTTGCTGGGAGTCGTATAACAAAAAAAACAAAAAAAGGGGTTAATGAAAAATATAAAGTTAAACAAGAAGATGAATATTATAAATAATATTGATATAAATCAGGTACTGACCAAACATGGGCTTATTTTAATCGGCTTATTTTAATTATTTCCCGGCTTATTTTAATCGGTTTCATCTACAGAATAATGATAAATGTATAATATGTGATAAGTTTTGGAACGCCAGGCACTTCGTCGATGAATGTACGCTTACTCGGAGTGTAAGAGAGAAATAAAGAAATAATTTTAAGGAAGATTTTAATAGGAACTATTCAAATTTGAAAGATTTTGAAGAAATAAATGAAGATTATAAATAGGAACAAAGAACTGAAATTCTGCACTGAGACTCACATTTTGGATTTTATGTGTTTTTTCTTATATTTTTTTTTTTTCTGGTCAGTCTCATTTTTTGATCATACGGCCGGCTAGGAGGATCGGGGCTGTGACCTTATAATGATGATAATGATCCCTAAGGCAGATAGCCCTCGAGGCTTTGCCATAATTAAATAAACGAAACTACTCCGCAAACACTTAATAACATCTGGAAGAAATCGAGAAGACTTTATATTCTCCGATATTTAAGGAGCAATAAATGGTGCTCATGTTGAAGTTTATTAATATAAAATTCTTTGAAGTGCTAAATAAAATACAGTCAATTTCCCCCATTTCTTATTGTGTATTATTTAAAACATATTTTTATACAGTAAATAAATTATGGACACCCTGTATATTAAAGTAATCTAAATCTACACCTTAATAATAAAGCGGCAATATATTAAAGTAAAACCAAATCATAAAAATATTTTAGAAGATGTGAAAAACAGTAGTGGAATGGAAACTTTCAAATCAGACTTTTAAGCTTGTAGAGACATTAGGTTAATTGGAAGACGGAGAGATGAAAAATTACCAATCGCCTTCGCCGGGAATCAAACCGCGGACCTCTGCACGGCCCAGCGTGCAGAACCACTACGCCACGAAGGCACGCGGGAGAAATACCTTATAAGCTTAAAATAGTTTTTTTACCAATGTTACACAAAATCGCCTGCTATGAATTCACATAGGAGAAATTTCACGTATACTATAAAATTTATTGGTCTAATTAAAATAATAATAATACGCAATAATATCAGAAGTGCCTAAAAACCTTTACACGAAGACTTTGACATGACTAAAAGATGACTGATTTTCATACCTTTAAAACTTTCTTTCGAAAAGTTATTGTCAGTTTTACACATTTTTTTTTTTTTTTTTATTCTCTCTATAACGTAAATACAAGTCAATTCCCTTTACAAAGTTAAAGTTCTTCATGAAGGCATTTTCTACGTAGCTGCTGAAGGCCTACCAGAAGTCCAGCGCTAAAGCTGCTAAACAATTACAGTTCAGCCACGGCTCGCATTCCTACGAACGAGCTAGCGTTAGCGTTTTCATGGAGAAGTTACAGCTTACTACCACTGCGTTACTCCCGGACAATTTCTATCAATAGTTACCTCAAAGTGCATCTTTGTTTATTTGATTGTGGCAAAGCACACAAGAGCTCTCTGCCTAACGGAATGGATGACTTCCTAGAGAAATGTTAAGGAAAACTAGGCTCGTATTCAAGTTGCCCATGGGGAAAATTAAGAAAACGCCCATACATCCAGTCCGTTCGCTTGGAATCGAACTCAAGACGAAGTGCCACTGTTCAGCGTCTTTACTGCTCAGCCGCTGGTGAACCTGAATGCAAGTCAATTGAGTGCATCTTCATGATAGTATCTTCGGAAGAGATTTGACGAAGCCGCTTAGTGACATATTTCTGCGTCGCTGCCTTGTCCTGTAAATTTTATTTATCGCAAATAACAATTATAGCAACTCTGGAGTTTAAAAAATACATAATTTGCTTACCTCTTAAAGTTTTCATGTGAGCTACTGCCATGCGCAAGATAGTCAGTTTGTCTGGTTTCCGTGCCAAGGCACTACATGTTGGTACCATATCGGATAATTCGGTTATATAGGCAGTCATTTTATTACGCCGCCGTCTTTCGATTTCACTGTGGTTTTCTCTGAAATACAAAATAAATTTATCAATTACTAGATAATTACAATAATAAAGGCTTTTAAAATAAACTTATGAAAGGAGATAACAAAAATTAATACCGTTATGTATATATAAAACAGAAACGATTTTAACTTATGTACAGAACTTCTGAATAATAAACTGATATCCCGATCAATGTCAGCTCGATGTTATTCAGTTCTTTATTTTATTTCACACATTTATGCCTGTAACTTCCATTTAAAATTATCAGTAATTCAGAAACAGAACATTACTTTGCACATGTATCAGAAGTAGCTTTAAAGAAAAAATATGCAATCAAACGTAATATCTCTTGCTCTAAAACAGGGGTCCCCCGACCTTTTTGTCCCTAACAGCACATTCTAGAATATGTGTTGAAAGGCCACCATTTACTTTTTCAAGGTGAATTTATAGTTGGATAGAGTTAATAATACGTGCACATAAGAAAAGAGATCGGTGGCATTTCGCTTTGTGCTGGTATCTGTGTTAGACGATATTTCTATCTCATTAAAAATGAGAAAACTTCATGTGTTTTCGGCCCTTATTTTTCTCTAACTAAAACAAGATCAAGCGCAAAGTTAGACCCCGACTTAAGCACCTTTCAACCAATTACTGTTATCTAAGAACAGCAGTTCCATTCTCCTTTATCATCACATATAATAGCGCCCTCAGACTCCAACTATTAGCGAGGATATTATAGAACACTATGTAAAACAAATTATTCGTGTAAATACGTATATGAATGTGGTTAAGTTTACTTGATAAATTATGAAATAAGATACTACCAACATTAAACAAAGTTATAATAAAGTATTCTGCATACTACAATGCATTATACTCGTATAAGCATACCAATGTCGGCGCCACAGAGCCAGTGCAGTCGAACCGAGCGGAAAAATTTTTAGAATTTTGAAAAGCAACGTGCGACAAAATTTAAATACAGAAAAAATTTTTAAAACTTAGAGAAGGCACTGGGTGAATGAATTTAGAAGGGCAAAATTTTTAGAATTTAAGGAGCTACCAGGCAGCATAATTTAGAACCCACAAAGATATTACACGGCGACAAAATTCTTAGCGCTGTCCCTGAAGCGTACTATTCAATAAAGTACTATAAAATACATTATACGCTAGAATATATACTTTCTCTTACCTATAAAAGAAAGGGATTGGAACATTTTACTTCATAAGGTATTTTCTCTCTCCTCACCACGTGCCTTCGTGGTGTAAATGGAAGGCACATCCGTTTAGTTACTGGAAGGTCTTGAGTTCCCGTCCTAGCAAGTGCATTCTTTGCTCAGATAAAAAAAAAACCTAATACACAATACAGATTTAATCCGCAAAAGATGAGTAAATAATGCGGTTCTTGTGCTGTACAACATAACACACTGCTTCAAAAGATGATAAAAATATGAATTATTCATTTTTTTTTTAACTGACAGCGCACTAGTAGTTTGTAGCATCACTACATTTATACTCTGGAGCTTTTATTGAGACAAGAGTACGAACTTTAAAAGCAAGAGAGTTGTGATAACACGTTACCAGGATAAGAAGTAGAAACAACAGTAGGAAAAAAAAATAGTACGGATACCGAAGCAAAGATAAGTAGTCTGACACTGGTAACTGAAATTACCTATTAACATATTAATGACTATTAAGAAGGGGTGTAAGCTCAGAGGTTTGAGGTGTTTCCTGTAACCAAAAAATGCACATAAGTTTCCAAAGGACCATTTTCATTTCCTGCATTTAATTACACTGGCACGAAACGATGATGAGGACACGTAAGAAGAAAGCACTTGGTAACGTTTGAGCAGTTGCATTTGGGCTACGTTATGCACTGTCACTTCGCTGGCATTTCGAAATTTACAGAATCCTCCCCCCGTTAATCTGAACCGCGGATACACAGGCACAACTGTAAATCTTCATACTACCATGCATATATCTTCTGAGAATCTTTTTCTTATTAAGATTTAACACATGTGAATAAAGATCCAATAGAAAGCAAGCCAGACTTGAGGTTAATGAGAAATTTCCAGTTATTTTAACAAGAATAACAGGAAATCCTTTCAAATTAGAATAATTCACCACTTAATTGCCACATGAGAGCAATTAAAAAGAGTATCAGCTTTAAAAATTTATGTCAAAAATTAAAAAAATATCTAGATTTTTGTGTTAACTCGATGCAACGCTGTGAGAAAAAAAGGCACTTTGATGAGAGCTTAGTTACATCAGAAATTTTATTATTTAAAAAATTGAACAAAATAGGTTTTCCAACTTAATTTGCTTACCAGCCTCAAATTCTTTACCAAAAGAATATTTTGAAAATACATAACATTTTCATTTCCACTGCATAAAAAGCATTTAGAAGAGAGCAGAAAAATTAACTTGTCTTGCATTGAATTTCTTACACCGGATTCACAAAAAAATAATATATACATCATATGTGTAAGTACACGATGTATAAGTTACTAAGCAAAGAACAGCAGTGAAGCAGTTGGAGTTCATGTAAGGCATATAACTACCATAAATTTTGCTTCAAAACCCGAACAAATTTTTTCCTATCTAGTTCATGTTATAAAGAGGAAGGCGAAGCACCTCGTATAAACTACACTATACCTGAGTTTTTCGCCAAGCCACTTCGGAGACAGAAACCGAAGAGACCCATTACTCGACCCTCACTGCCCCCCTTCAGATGCTGCCGATGATAAAAAGGATCGATTCGCAATATCGGCAGTGTGGTTAAAGGCATTATTGGAATGGAGCATTCGAAAGGAAAGGAGATAGCAAAAGGCGGGGGGAAGTACGAGGACATTAAAGGTACTTCCGCCTGAAAGCACGCAACCTCGGAAAACGAGACCTTATCACAGATAGCGATAATGAACACCCATTTCTCAGCTTGCTTTTGAGGAGAGATTAGAGACCCCACAAGTACCGGTACACATTCTCGCTCCCTTTGTCGGGCATATCTGCTTTAAAATACTGTAGTTAGCAAATATTCAAGATGATATGAGCAGTCGGAAGCCTTTAAAGAGTAAAGGTGCTTCTTGAAAAACTTTGATAACCCCTCAATTGCCAAACATAGAATAAAAAGAGTTTGAGCAGATGCCGCTTAATTTATTTAAAAGGAATTGCTCCATAACACTTTTAATTGCATGGAAAATTAAATACTAACGGCAACAAACTGTAATAACTCATTAACTTGTAAAAAAGTGTGAAATGGTGAGCACCATTTCTAATAATTTTACATGCGAAACGATTACTAAGGCATAATATCATTTTAAAGATGTAAAACAGAAAGGAACCATCGAGACACTAAATTGGTTTTTGAAAATTACAGATATCTTAATAAAAATGCATAGAAGTTTTAATACTAACATGACATGAGTATGTAAAATGATTTATTTTTACGCTTTTCAGAACGAAATCAGCCTAAATATTAACTAACGTTTAAAAATATTTTTATTATAAATAGTTTTTACTAATTATGCTCCTTTTATTAAAGAGCATTGCATACTTCGTTCGAGTCAGTATATTTAAGTTAAATATTTACACTAATCTCTGCACTTTAAATAAAATCATAATCACATTTTAAATAAAATTGCTGCTACAACTCTTTTATCACTAAATACGGGTTACTAAAGAAATTAGGGTCATTTCGCTATTTGCTGCAACTCGTATTATTGGCTTCAATGCGATCATTATTGAAGCAAAATCTTTTCATAATTTCTAAACAATATTTTCCTTCAATAATCTTAACTATGCATATACTTTTTTTTGCCCGGGAAGGGCGGCACATTGATTCCAAAAACCGATGGGCCTAGTTTCGAATCTCGGAGAAGGTATGGATGCTTGTAAATGCATAGTGTTTCTGCAGCATGGAGGCACTGAAAATATGGGCCAAGCGAAAGTCCTCTTCAGTGGTTTTTGGTGGCAGGGAAAGAGAGGCGAGAATCCATCTGTCCCGCCTCCCGTGGTGCTTTCCTTCAAAATTGAGGCGGAAGACTTTGGTGCAATTTCACGTAAAATCAGGCGCCTGGGCGTAAGCCTCATCGAGTGTAGAACAGCGTAGCGCAGAGCATAATTTTTCTGTATGGCAGTAACGTGATGAGTTCTTAAATGAGAATAAATTTTCTCGGTGGTGCTTAGATAAGTCTTCAGCATCTACATCTCAGAGTTACTCCGATAAGCAACGTCGTAGGTGTAATGGCAATGAAAACGTGCTACTGTTCCAAGCAATTATAGCATAGATGCAAGGTGCGGAATTGAGGCGGAACTGAGCAAAGTAGTACCGTCAGTTATATGGTGCTAAAGGCTTATGCCAACGACTGCTGCATTCCTTGTCAGGATAAAATTCGTGAGCTTGGTCTGATTAGGCCATACCACTGATATTCAATTTAATTTATAGGACGCCTGCGAAAGATCACCAGGTTATAAGTGACAGGAAGTTACCCGAATTGATCATCACTCTCCATAGGACTTTTAAAGATTTAAAAAGTACTTACTTAATGACTTTAAAATTTATCTACGATGTTTCTAGATCTCCTTTTGAATATCAATAAATATGGAACTCTTTAAAGTACATATACCACTCTTACATTTTTTCAATAATGCTCTTTTGCATTATTGAAAAAAATGTAATAAAGTTACTAAGAGGGAAAAACTCGAGACTTTAAAAGAAACGGAATTTTTAATTTAAGTAAAAATCAAAAACATTTGCAGCCATGAGATATAGTTGGAAATATAAATGTATTTCTTTTAGACAAATAGAGAAAAGATTCCGAAAGGACGCTATGTAGACAGATTTCGCACAATGCTTTAACGAATAAAATGGAGAGCTCAGCATTACACATTTTATTACGCATTGGATGCAAAAATATATTTCGAATCATGCGTAGAGAAGGAAAAATAAATAATCTTGAAATTACGATTTTAAAGTTACGTTGTGGGTTATCTTAAAGTACAGTAATCAACGAAGAAGAACTAAGAAACTTCCAAGAAATCAAACATATTGCAAAAAGCCGAATTAGCAGCAATTCCCCCCCCCATTTTAGCAATAATTCATCTCCGCACTATAAACAACAAATTAAAGCAATTAGATCAGCTAAAAAACGCAATCAGCAATGTGGTGGGGTAAAAAAGTTACAGCATAAGCATACCAGCTGAGTAACTTATCAGCAATTAATTAGTAACATTTAAAGAATGAGACACATTTTTGTCTTATTGCCCTGTAGTATCTATCACCTAACATGTGTTCAGAGCTAAAAATCCATGAAAGAGACATTTTTAAAGAGTGTGGGGGTGAACTGACGTGCGTGATGAAAAGATTGTGATACAGCGTTATTCGATACGCTTACCTGACAACAGACCAGGATGTCAATTACAGGGGAACAGGAAATTTATTTTGTTCCGCCAATATTATATGAGCGGTTAGGCATTATCCAGAGAGGCATCCATTTCCTTTCTGCCCAACTCTATTACCTATCCGCACAGCAGAATTTATTAGAAATTAGGATAACGAATAAGAGTAGGACTCGTATGAGGAAATGGAGCAGAGAACGCTTTCCGGAATACTGAAACTAGACTGTTTGGCCAAATACTCGGAAAGGGTATAGCCTCATTTTTTCTAAAAATGGGCAGTATATCACATCTGGTGATCATCTCATAAAAAATTTCACAGTTTACAAATAGCATAGGCACAGTCTGAGTACGATGCTCGAAATGTGAAGAGCAAAGAACATATCTAGAACTAATTCAACTTTATTAAAATAAATGGAGGACCGAGGGAGAAATGCTAATGAAATGTAATACCAGGCCAGAAAAAATTTTGCACACCAACACGGTCAGTATTTTAAGGGCTCAGGAATGCGGCATATGACATAACGCTATATTTTTAACAATTAAAAAAAAAAAAAAAAAAAAAAAAAAAAAGCGGGAGGGATCAAAATGTCTTTCTTGTAAAAATGCGATCCGTAATAGGAATTACTTACAAGCGTACTTTACTGTACGGATATTGCATGCACACTATTTCGTAGTGGAGAAAAATAATGGCAATTATATCATTTCTAATCGCTTTAAATTGCAGCATAAATCTTTCACGTATGTATGGAAAAAAAAAAAAAAAAAAGAAAAAAAAAAAAGAAAAAAGAAAAGAAAAGAGTCTCAGCAACCCAGTATTAAAACTAATCGCATACACCCACTGCTTGACTGAAATGTCAAATATTTATACGCTCATCACAATGCAAGCAATTTATTTCAGCTAACAAGTGAACAATGTTTATATAAGGCATATAGGGCCTTGCATTCCATCTGTAATTTAATTAATAAATGACAGAAATACTTTAATTAATGTGATTAGACACCGCATTTTTTATTGGTAACAAAACATCAACAATCAAAAATTTTATATTATTTTTAGAGAACGGTAAAAACTATTGTCGTAACAGTCCTTAAATATAATAGATATCATAAGCTGCCTCACTATATAAAAAAAGCTCAGTTCGATAGTAACATGGTATGCATCTCTTTCCCATTGGGTAGTTCATTTTCATAATAATTAGGGTATACTTTCTTTTTCAAAGAACGACAAATACATACGGAATATAAAATTACCCTTACAGATCATTAAAAACGAGCTTTATAATAACATAATGATAAATTAGGAAACTTCTGCTCGTATTTCTCTGCTTATCTAAAATATCTTTTAATGAGACCTATCTTTAACTTTTTTATCTTTGTTTGCCGCCTTTGCAGTTCTAAATATCATTATACATACTCAGCACAAACCTAAAATTATTAATGGCCCGAATTTTACATACGATCGCAAACAGCTAAAAATAAATCGAGAACAGAAAATTTAACAAAAATGTTTAATTCAAGGAGGTTATTTATCATCGCACCCATACTGCACTCAAAAAAATATTCTTAATTAAAGAAATGAATGACATTAATTATTAAAATATTTTAACCTCAAATTACCCAATGTGATATACTAAAACGTTTGTCAGAATCTTACTGCTGGTTGGTTTATGTCATTATGGTAAAGCCTCGAGGGCTATCTGCCTAAGGCGATGGATGCCTTCGTGGAGGACATTCTAAGGAAAACTGAAGAATCTTACTGCACCAAGACAGCTTTCGTGCTGACATTTGATGTCTAGGTAGACACAGACGAACACCGACACAGCTAATTTTACAATCAAATTTTCCCTTGTGTTTTAATACATGCATTAGCTTCAATTATATTTATTGCATTTACAAGATACTGTAGTTAAACTCACACTATTAACACAAATACGCAATTAAATTATACGAAAAATCTTCAGCTTTTACTCAAGTAACATGCTGGGTAAATCTCAAAAATGAATAAACAAATTTATTGTGTAAGGAAAATTTTACATTAAAAAGTTTTTTGTTAAGTAAACATGAGTTTGCGAGAAAATATGCAAGTGTTTCAAAATTTAAAATGAACTCATAGCCCACAGAACAGGCAAAAATGTACTAGCTCTAGTTAGTGCGGAAAGAAAAGGAGAAAAACTGGGAGAAATTGCGTCTGAAAGTTAGTAATGCCGCATTTGCATTCACAACTCTCACTTACGCAAATCTTTGAAATCGGAAATAGCCACGTAGTTTAATTACCAGTCTGAAGTAGGAGGTCAATTCAAAACTGAGTATTTTTAAAAAGGAAAAAAAAAAAAAAAAGATGAAAAGCATCTTGTCTTTTTCCCTTAGAATAAGTGTATAACATGGATACGAGCCAGTTTCCCTTTGAAAGTCCTTCATGCAGTCATCCCTCCTCTTAGGCAGATAGTCCCCGGGTGCTTTCACATCATCAAATAAAGCAAGCCACACCCTAAGAATGAAATTACTCTAATTTGGGCACATACTTTATCTTAAAGGAATGTACCTCTCTCGGATCACAGTCGAATTCACTTAATGAGTTTTTGGAATGATGAATGGCTAAATGAATTTAAATTGAATGATCGGCTTAATGAATTTAAAATATATATACTTCACTTGGCTGAAACGTCAAGTGCAAATTCACCACCTCGGAAACATGCATATTATTCTCATATGCAGAAATGACAATTTTCGCCCTTAAGAATTTTCCAGCCCGAATTCAACTTCGACAGACTAGCCAAAAGCAACATTTACCACACATGAAAATAATATTATTGATTTGTATACGGCTGCATCCTATTACAACACCCTACTATATATACTACTACTATTATCCTATACTGCAACATCCTATTACAGCCATTTTTATTGGATGATTAAACTGTTTTTAAAAAGATTATTTACATCTAATATCTTATGAGATCTTCACGCTCGTACATCCTTAAAAAGTTGGAAGAATATTACGTCCTCTTATTCCCGACAGTTCAAGACGCAATGCAGTTGCCGCTTTCCCTCTGTCTATAGGACATGATTGCTTTGCCGCCCACCTGCACCACATGGGCATTTCAAGCGTTCCTATTTGCCCACTTTGTGATTCTGAAGAAAAAATGGACAGGGACCACCTGCTCTGATGTGGGGTTCTTCGTGATCTTATAGAAGAGTCGAGATACTGGGAGGCAAGAACGTTCTTTAGGCAATGACTTCGATCTTTTTGTTTAGTTCTATTGTGTGTAACCTCTGCTTATAAGATTTTAGTTCTTTGTAACGTTTTGTCCAGGAAATAATTAAGACATATTGTATAAGCAAAATGCAAACTAATTTTGCAGTTTATACGGTAATTCTGGATACTGATACTCAGTGTACTGTTCCATAAAGACGCTTCCTTAAAAGTAGTAGATTAAGAGGTTTAAAGAAGTATTTCAGAACTAATTATAAAGAAGAAAGAACCTTCACCCCCCCAAAAAAATACCCGATCGTCCTTTGCTGTTAAAGATGCATTACAGTAGATTAGCGAGTTTGATTTGCAAAGCCTAGGTCCACTGATGCAGTAGATTTATTCAAATTTTACAAACTTCACTTCAGACATAAACGTAAATCAGGTTTAGATGACTCGGATAGGAGAATGACCAAAAAGAAGTAGGCTAGGAAAAAAAGCCTACTTCTTCTGGTAGAATATATTTTCTCGTTTTATATAAAGTTGAAATCGATTATATAAAACGCCACCTTATTTTGAAAACAAAAAGAAAATCGAATACGTTTCTGTTTTCAGATATATGAAAGTAATAGCTTACTATAAACAATGTCCTGCGTACATAAAAAGCTTTCCAAACTAACGCACAATATTTTCAAAATAACTGAAAATTAATAACCCCCTCATTACATAGAAACAGGGCTTAATTTCTAAGATTAGAAGTGCCAGAGCCCTACGGAAGACCGTCAGCAAAGAGGAACAAAAGTAAATAAATAAATAAAATTACTATTAAACACATTAATAATTTTAAAATTAAGTAATTAATTAATAGCTATTTAATTAATGTTTATAAATTGTTATTTAATCAATAACTATTATATAATTATAATTTAATTAATAATTATTAGATAATTTATTATTATAATTCAATTGATAATTATTAGATAATTATTAATTATAATTCAATTGATAATTATTACATAATTATTATTATTTGTTGAAATAATTAAAGATTGAAGTAATTTAATAAGTAAAATTAAATAAAATGTAAAGATATAAATTGAAATTTTCAATATAATTTTATTGTTAAAAAATTTTTAAAGATAAAATTTCTACTGAAATTGTTATTCAATGACATAAAAGAAGTGAGGCAGCCTTCTTATTCAAGGCTCCGGTGCGATCAGGCTAGAATTATGATTTATTACAAAAACTAAGAAACACCGGAGCCGAAATCCGGTGATCTGATCGTAGTGGGGGGGGGGGAAGTTCTTTTATCATCACAAAAACTAAATATAGCTGATGAAAATTCCAGGGCGAAACAGAGTATGCGGGGGTAGAAACAAAAAATGAGGGGAAATTTGGTGAGAGAGAACGTTCTCTTTGACCGCGGCTCTCTGCTGATATAATTATAGCCATCAAGTAGATCTATGTTGGGGGATAAATGAGTCCTGAATCTGACTCCTAAGGATGAATGTAAAGTTGCTATTTACGCTTCCCCCCCCATTAGTAGATACTGTGCTTGAGCAGTTTATCACAGTATTTCACTCTTATATTGTACTCGCTGTCACTTAACGCACATTTAAGAACACAAATTTTCCTTCCTGCGAGGATAACAATACAGTAGATACGATGGCATGGCGAGAAATTTACACGTTCCTAAACAAACTCCTCAAAATTTATTGCCCTTCTTAAAGGAAAAGGTTTCCGCATGTGAGCGAAGGAACTTTACTTGAACGTCTCATGTTCTCATGAGTTCGTATTTCTAGGGAAATAAAGTATTGCAAAGTCTGCTTATTGTTAAACTAAAACGTTAGGAATTTAAAATTTTTTCCCTTTAAATTGTGATTCATTTCATAAAAAGAAGTACAGGAGCTCATCTTATTTAGGGCTCCGGTGCGCTCCGGCTAAAATTGTAATTTATCTTAAAAATTTAGAAGTACCGGAGCCGGGTTCCGGTGGGCTCCGGCGCAATTTAAGCACTGCATAGAAAGCTACAAAATTCTAAAATTCTACAATATTACATAGTTAGCTTATGTTCTAGAATATAAGCCAATTGTCACTGCATTATGGTTTGTAGAAACATAGCTATTTTAGATTCAGAAAATAGAATAATTTAGATTCATTTGCTGCTAGTATAAAATATCAAAATTAACCTTTTTACCCTCTATATACGTATAAATTTTAATTTAATTTTCCTCCAGCCACCTGTTTGATGAAATTATATCAAAGTTTCACACTAAAATAAACATATTTTAATAATAAATTTCGTAATAAATGTATTTTATTTAATCTATTAACTGTTAATATTCATTAACTTTTATTTTAAATTTTTAAAAATCCATAAGGATTTTTGATGTCAAATGTTTTTAAATACATATAGAATTTAAAAGCACCTAATACAAGACTTTAAGCTGGTCAGATTGTTTCGCATTGCTATAATGATACTAAATACTGCATTTATGTAGATATCTTCACAATAGATGCACGCCTCAGAGAAACAGGGCTCCGAATAGGGTATGCTTTTGCCCATTAACTTGAAGAGAACGGGAGGGGAAAAGGGGGTTGCTTTTTAAAAGGTATATCCAGCATTTTCGATTCAGTCAACATTCAACTAGAAAACTACTTTTACTATTTTACTACTTAATTCTCCTCTCAAACAGATGAACAGCGTAGCACTGTGCCCTCGATTTGACAAATGTCCAAGTTTGATAATTCAAGCTACTCTTGGAGGTTCTCTCGTATGCAATGCATGAAGGACGTCCAGATTTAAATAATAGTAATAGTAATAATAATAACAGCCGCGAAGCTGTACAGCATCATTAACTCGCATCCAGAAACGCATCAATATGCAATAATTACCAGTTATACGTGATCGAATATAAATGAATTCAATAATGCTTATATTACCGTATTTACTTGCGTGTTTTCCCCCCATTTTTTAAACTTATTTTATAGTCCGAATATAAAGGGGAGAAAATTACACGAATAATTTAATTTTCCGAAGAAAGCGGTTACATAGCGTTAAGAACATAACATATAAAAAGCAGTTACGGATAAACTACTGGTAACTATCACAATATTACTTCTTTAAAAGAAATTTACATTCCAATAGGAATAGACAGTAATATTAACACGACAATGTCTAATTGATATTGAACCCACATCTGATGGTAATCGAACCAGACACGACACGCAGCGGGACGTATCCGGCTCAACTACCTTTTAAAACTTAACATGAAGGAATTTTTAGCCTCAATTTCCAAAAGCGACATAAGAGGCTTTCGAAAGACAGAACACATCAGATGTAGATAAGGCTACAATGAGCTGGAAAGTAAACAACAGAAGTAAGGTGAAATCACATGTTTGGAAAGTTTCTTAAAAGTGTGAGAATATCTGCAATCTCCGAGTCGTTTAACAAGAATTTGTACAAAATACTTTTCAAATTAATGCAAGGAAAACTAAAAAGTATGAAATGCTAATACAAAAATGCAAATACATACTGAATGAACTTAATAAAAATAATCAAGGGAATACAATTTACCAATAAACTAGCCCTCAGAGAGAAAAACTATATATAACAGAGGAAGAGGGAAATTATGAGTTTTTTTTTTAATAAGTCTTTAGAACCTAGCTCTAAAAAGCTAGGGGGGGGGAAATACGCGAGAAAATATGGTATTACTTGTTAATGCTAAACTTTGACTAAACACAGTATCATACATGATAAAAATTCATCTAAAATTATGTGCCAATGAGCGAGTTCAATAATCGACTTATATCCGATTACGCAGAATTGTAGTTACTGTGCATTGATGCACTGCTGGATAACTGCACTGGACTCCTATAATGCACTGCTATTCGTAGTAATTTCGTTTCTTTAGGCACAACTTTGTAATCAGCGATATTCTTCCATATCGCATTGCTGAAGAGTTAAAAATTTTACTATTTTGCTAATTTCCTGTTAGAACAGCGCTACAATCATTTTTATTCGGTCGGACATGTCCATTTTATTACAGACGGGTCTTATGTATATATTATATAATAATCTAAATTATTCATTCCGAAATAAAAAGTGTCTACGGACTTTCTTATGAATCTACTATTCCAAGTTCACACTTTTTTGTGATATTTCATAGATTCTTATCATATTTGGTAATCCTAATATTGAGGAATATGTAATACCGTGTATAGTACTTTTTAAAGACGATGTTATGTAGTACAAATTTTAAAATCTGTTCAAATAAAAGTATTTAATGCATTCTAACCAGTAACAGAAATATGAAATTTATACTTGCACATTTTCTTATGCATTATAGTGCCAAACGCCATAGCACTGAAATACTGAATCCAAAATACTTAAGATAAGCAGTATCGCAAAGGTTTTAAGCAATAATGCGTAGGACCTTTAACCTTAGGTCAGAGACAAGCTGTGAAGACGTAACTGCAAAATTCCTCCTCTCTAATCCAGACTTGCCGTACAGGTTCGTTAATCATACATTCTGCATTCCTATTTAATTTGCTCCCTCACGAACACATGCTTTTCGCATACTGCGAAAACTGAAAGAATAAATAATGTATATATATATATCTAAGCTTTATATAAAGCACAGTAATCAAACTAAAGTAGAGTGTTCAAGCCCATTAGGACGTGATTAAGTATAAACTACCGATCAAAGTAGCTTATACTTTAATCACAAAAAAATAGTGCAACTGGTGTAAATTTACTACTCAAGTCATCGAAAAGAACAAGATTTCCTGTCAATGCTCAGAAGACTTAATAATATATAAAACTATATCGTTAGAGCATAAATTTAATTTCCGCACTGAATATATAACAGAAGGAGAAACATAAATGCCGTTAAGACATTTTTCTAACAATAAGAAATCTAAATCCCAAACCTGTGTAGGCTTATTGACAATTTAATAAATAATGAACTAAAGTTTTAAAAACATACGGACAACATGAATCTAAGTTCACATATACAACTAAATCAGCTTTTATACGGAATGGGCAACAAAAATTTCAATACGCGAAATTTTCCAAAGCTATAACGTATAGATAAAATTATACGTCAGAATTTCAATATTTCAGACCATAATTTAACCTACTGTGTTACATAACATTCAGTAAAAAAGCATACAAGAAACATTAATTAAATATAGCAGATGAGTGAGATAATTATTTAAAGTACTTATAATACATTCAAACCAACCACTATGCCACTCTGATCGGTAAGGTGATTATCGGAGCCGATTGCCATGCCACTGGTTCTCGGAATACTATTGCAATGAAGACTAGGATCTGGACACGGCAAGCACACAAGAGCTATCTGCTTAAGCAAAGGAATGCTTGCGTGGAGGACTTTCTAAGGTAAAGTGGCTCGTAGTCACTTCAAACATAGAAAAAACCCCGAAAACACCCAAGTAGGCAGCCTGTTCGCCGAGGTTTGCAACCCGAGTCAAACTACCAGCATTCAGCGGTCTTAATCATTCGGCCAGTGCTGGGGACCATTCCGAATAAATGCTTGTAAATGTATGATGCCTTTGGGGAACTGATATATTTAAAATAACGTTTAGCCAAAAGTCTCCTGAGGAGCCTAGCGGCAAAGGGAAGGGGGTAGGAGTCCCTAGGATCTGTTCCCCAGGGACTGTCCACGAAGGCGAAGACGGAGCTGGACAAACTCATACTTGTCACCTATACGGTGCCAAGGCTTGGCTAATGACAGATGCTCCCATCTGGCCACGAAGATTCTGGATTATTTTTATCAGGAAGAATTAGTACAACAGGACTACAAAATTACTTAAAATGTATTAAACGTAACTGCTGTTAATGATAACGCAAGAACTGCAACTAAAGTAAAATAGTCGTCGACTGATAACGATTCATCACTTCTAATTTATATATATAAAAAGAGAGAGGGGGGGAAAACTTTTTTCACACGGAAAAGGAAGGAGAAAAGTCCTTAATCATCATTTCTTCAGAAATTATTTTAGCGCATAATTTTGGTGAGAAGCGAAATAAATTATTACCATAGTTGAGCAAAGGAAGCTCGCCTATATGCTAACGATTCTAACATAAATGTTCCCAAAAAGGATTCACCGAGTCGTTTAACTGATTAAGAATTTAATTGGTAGTTTAGTTGATTTGAAAACCGGCCGAATTGATTTTTTGGCCGCCCCTGATGGTGGCATTGCATGCAGTTAATCGTCTTTAACCCCCCTTCCCAGTTAATTCCCAAGTAGGCGAGCGCTGTAATTGCCACAGCCCCATTAGCTGCTTCAGAACCGCACTTAAAACACCAATCTCTGAATAAGCGCTCTTAACGCACAAAAAAAGTCGATAATGAGATTTTCATACAGGCACGCGAGCCTTTCCTGAGATTAATTACGGAACAAGTGAAGAGAAAAATGAATACAAAATACCACCTGAAATACAGCAAACAATGTTTTATGCAAGCGTTCAAGTAGCTGCAACAAGCAAACTTTTAATGCAATGTTTCATTTCAAAGTAATTTTTATGCATAACGTACTCCCCCCCCCCCCCAAATCTAGTAGAGAGTGGAAGTATCTAAGTAAAGTAGTGCTAAAGAAGAGCAGACACACAGTATAATAGTAAAAGACAATTTTTAGGAAATGGTTTGAAGAAATTTAGAAGATTCCCCTTTAAAGCACAACATATTCACATAATCACTTTGGCAGTGCATTAAAACTGCTTTGTCTCTTCTAGTATAAATAAAGTTTAACAAGTAATTTAGAAAAACTTACACGCCAGGTGACAAAGCTCAAATTTTGAGCCAGGTATAGTAAAATTATTATTTCAAATTAGATAATACTAATTTATTTTCTTTTAACCAATTATTTGGAAAATTCTGCAATGCACGAAACAGATATTAAAAAAAATAACCGGGAAAAAATTATATACCAGCCGATCTCCCTCCTGCATATTTTTACAAGATTTAACACATTACGTAATTAATTTTTTTTACACAGTTAAAATTTCTCTAAAAACCTGTTGGTTATCGTAAACTGATTTATAGACTTCAGAATGTAAACAGGTTAAATAATCAATCAAAGAATGACTGAAAAATATGCGGTTTTTATGCGGGTGGAAGAAATCAACAGACAAGTCAGAAATAAATTATGATTAAACTTATTTTCTAAATCTTAAATTACTGTTACTAAAAAATGCGAATATATAATAAAACCGTAAAATAAGTCATATTTATTGAAATACAAATAAGCATAAGGTACATAACTTCCCGTACCCTCAATTCTAAAACAAATATTATTTATTTTAATTGCAAAATCACGCATGAATTTTAAAAACATATGAAATGAAATAACATATTGTAGCATTTTTCTCTGACACCAGTTATTACGTTATTTTCTTCCTTCACGTTCGTACGGAGTTCGTGTGGATTTGGAGTGAATAATGACGACACTTGATGATGAAGTATCGAAACACACTTTACTTAGCCAATATTAATCAGGACAGCTCCAAAGTCCCTTTTTACAGTCGTCGAAGATCTACTATAAACACGCTGGAACAATCAGCGACCCTGCCTTCACCCTGTCAGGCAATAACGGTGGAGACAGCTTCACTGCAAAGCACCAGAGTACAGCTCCCGTCTCTGCTCGGTCGTTCTCGGAACTCCACGTACTCTCGAGACTCTCCATGCTACAACTCGCGATGCACTCGACGACACACAGATCACAGCTCCCGACTCTTCGGTTCAGTCGTTCCAGGAGCTTAACACACTCTCTCGACGATGCACTAACCGCGATACACTAAGACTCTTCGATGCACTCGACGACCCACTCGGCACTCGCTGGCCGGCTGTCAACTCGATTGTCTCCGCACGGACTAACTAGATGAGACACACTCTCTGACTGCGGACCAGCATGGTTTCTATAGCTTTCGGCTTGTGTTCGAGAGCATTCTGGGCTAAACCGGTAAGAATACGTTCCAGATGGTTCTCCATCCGTCCATGGTACATCGCCAATTTTGTCGCCAAACGGGCTATTTCTCGCCAAATATGGCAACCCTGCTTTCCATTGCTATTTAATGGCCACCCTAAACCTGCTTTGCGGGGAGGCTATTTTACCGCGCCTGTACATTTCGTAACAATATTGTAATTAACGACAACTTACATGAAACCGCGAAGACGAAATTTCTACCAAGCTTTGTGTTTTTGAATTTTTATAAAACAGAACTACTGATTTCGGAATTTAAAAAAAAAAAAAAAAAAAAAAAAAAAAAAAAAAAAAAAAAAAAAAAGATAATTTGCAACTTTTCTCGATCTAATGCGAAATAAGTTTAAGTATAGTCTGTAGTGTATTAACACATACGTGAAATACGTGTACTAGTGCTCGTTTGGAAATGTACCGAGTTTTCGGTGTAATAAGGAAGCATTCTAATGCGTACGTTTATTGCAAAAAAATTTTAAGTAACATCCAGAGAAAATCAAAGCATGTTTTCGTCAGCAACCCCATATAAAAAAAATTCATGTTATACCTTTTTAGCTTTTTAGATTTTCAAGTAACAGATGAAATATAAAAAAATGTAAGCTTTACAGATATGAATTCATTGATTGTATGGATTGCTAATATGCAACAGAATTTCACAGTTTTAATTTTCACAGAACAGGAGCTAATTGTATCCTTCTCTTCTCCCAACTGCTCCACCAGCGGCCGAGCGGTAAAGTTATTGAATACTGGTAGATAGACCTAGGTTCGATTCCAGGCGATCGAGCTGCTTATATGGGTGCTTTCGCGGTTGTCCTCGTAGGTAACGGTAACGTGGATACAAGTCCTTAGAAAGTCCTCTCTGGAGGCTTCTCTTTAGGTAAATAGCCCTGGAGTGGTTTGCCATAATTTAACCAGTTAACTGTGGCTCCCTCGTTTAAGAGTGCGCACCGTTTTGTGGCGCCAGAATCGAGCCATGACGAGTATATTCGTCAATCACAGAGTAAGTTGCGCTGGTAAGATATTTGATGAAAAAGATGGGTTTATTTTATAAAATTTTATTACTAACATTTACTTATTTGGTTAACATAAGCATATATTACATACATATTAAGCTAAATATTATACATATAAAAGTAAGAATTTAAATTCCTGCTGTGGAGTGATATTCAGCAAAACAGGGTACTATACACAATGGGACTGCAAATCGAACACCAGTAACGTGATTCTTTCCTGATCTATGTTTGTAGCAATGCGAACACTACGCGTACGGTTCCCCCCCCCGATGTTTCGGGTATATAATCCGGAACATGATTCCCGCCGAACTGGTTTATATTAGGTCCAAATGGCCGAGTTCGTGTCGATTTATTTCTTTCCACCGGATACGTCGCAAAAGTATCTTCAATAAATTTGAGCAAAACGTTGATACGCGATAGTGTTCCATTATTTTTTTTAATAATATGAGTGCATTCAAACACATAATATCTAAGAAATGGAGAAATATCTTTTTGTAGTACTTTTTGAGTCGTTTTCTTGCTCTGGAGTACGTTATGATAATTCCATCGCTCATATTCACTCCATCCATTTTTTTATTATAATCAATCACTAGCTCCGGTTTCTTTGTTATTATTTTCTTTTCTCTGTTTCTATTTAGTTGTCATTATGTCCAGTACTTAACTAAATAAACCTCCCTCTTGTCTTTCCATTTCATTATACGCATGACGAGTATACTCGTCAATACGCACAATCGTGGCGCTTCTCCATGACGAGTATACTCGTCAATCACAGTTAACTGGTTAAAAATAAACCAAACCTTCTCCTATTCAACCTTCCAATGACAATGTAAGCAACGGATTATATGCAACCATTACACTTTTCAATACAATATTTAAACAATAACCAATTAATGAATACAGATTTTTTTTTTTTTAATTTTACAGCCTACACTAATAGAACACTAACAGAAATATGCGACTGTATTACACCATTAAATATTCATATTCAGCAAATTTTTAGTCCTATTTTTTAATCAGCCTTCATTAAAATTCAAATAAAGTAGCATTTAGAATTTTTAGGTCGTTGTCTTGTACTGGCGGCAAGCCTACACGATTACCTAACGATTAAAACGGAGCCCTAACTTAGCTTTTACAGGTTGCTGCGGATCACAATATTTGGTGAGAGAAAATTCTGTATAAATTAGTTACCTTTCCTTCCTCGTGAGTTAACATAACTCAGAGCACATTAGCCATATTATAAAAAAAAAAAAAAAAAAAATATTCAGTGAAATGATGCCAGAGTATGATAAAAACTACATGATATAGCTGCTAAACTTTAAATCTGAAAAATGGGAGGTTTTCATACTGCGTGGCGACGCCATTTCAGAGGAACTACAAATAGATTTCTGTTCACTTTATAATGCACAATTCAGGTACGTGAGTTATTAATAACACGATTCTGATAGTTATTTAATTACATATCCTAAATTTTATGTTCTTTGGCTAATTTCAATTTTTAATATTCTTACCTCTTCCGATTCTCCTAATTCTTCCGATTAGGTAAGAGAATTCCAAGTAGAAAATGAAAACTATTATTTACCAAAGTGCTTTTAAAATTATAAAATTAAAATTAATACATACAGCAATTATTTTGGGTAAACTTTACAACCGGGGGGTGGCCCCAGCGCGCCTAAAGAGCCGCGTGCACATCTCGCACGCGAGTGGTGCTGCTCTTACGCAAATAAAATATAAATATGAAATATGGTAAACTAAAAATACTCAGTGTCCAAAAAAAAAGTAATTTATTTCATTTCTTTTTAAAAAGTTACCAGACGTTTCTTTCCATTTCAAACTTGTTTCACTACTTTTCAAATGATGTAAATATGGACTTGCAGCTCTTATTGACATTAAGTTTGGCCACTCCTATTTTATATTGAGGTAAAGGAAAATTAAATGCAAATATTAACTGATTAAACATCGCTGGATTCCTCGTATGAAGTTCTACAAATATTTACAGTGGGTTAAAGACGATTGAAATCAAACAGAATTTTAATAACAAAAATTTAGTAAGATCATAATGCAAATTCAGATGAAACAAAATTTAATAAAAATTATTCCGGAATTCACTATAATAATCTGCTACTTTAAAATAAATATTTCAAGGCTGTTTTATCACTCTCCCACTTACAATCTAACTCGTAATCGTTATCACTGCACAGTCTTTATTTTCTCCACGTCATTTGAGGCTGTAGTTCAAGTCAACCATTATTAGTGCGCTTTTTCAGATTTCTTCGAGTGCATCTGAAAGCTAATTTAGATTAGGCAACCTATATTTTAAGCTTGATTACTTAGAATTCATTTTTAATTTGACCTTGTTTAAAAAGAGAATCATTGCTTAAAGTTACATTTAAGTAAGTAATAATGTTAGTCTACATTTAAGTAATAATGTTAGTCTACGCAATATTAATGAAACGCATTTTGATACATAGAAACATATGAAGCGAAAGCAAAATTTATAACTCTAAGTATTAATTTAAAAGTTAAACAACAAAAATCAGCGTTATATTTTTTAATTTTCACAGGACTAGTTTCGATGGTTTTACATAACCATCATCCTCAGCTGCAAAAGCGTTTTGTTGTTTGACTTTTAAATTAATATTTGTTCGGCGTTGTATTATTGTATCTTAACTCTGTAAGTGTTATTAATTTACTCCGCTATTTTGCATTCAGAAATTAAAACCATATGGCAGCGCACTAATTCATAACATTCAATAACGGCTTTTGTGCATATTGCTACAAAACGCAATGTACCTTTTTACATAGTAACTTACAAATATTCTAATATAATCAAAAGAATAAGATTTCGGATTAATCTCTTTCCTTGAAGAACCAGTTAATGATGATGACTTGCAATGTGTTTTGATTGTCCGAATAATTGAGCATTCTCCTGCATCATTTCGGTTCGGTGCACAATCGAAGCATGCTAAACAGAAATGAAGTGGGAGGAAATTTATGCGACTCGACCCTTTTTCCGCAGCTATTGTTTCCATGGTTATAAGTAAAATCGGGCGGCGGGAGAAAAAAAACCTTGAGGTTACAGTTTTAAAGTAACCGACTATAAGGGTGGGGGAATGCAAATTCAAGTTCAAGTTCAAGAGTTTATGAACAAGCATTTGTTGCTGTTTTCGTGAAGAATCCTGAACGCATGCAATATGGCTGAACGCATACAGAAGGCTCTAGTTCGCAATGTGGGTTCTGGTAAGCAATCCACGATATTCCGAACTCATGCAAGACTGTTCAGTGAAAAATCTGTAAATGATGAAATTAACAAACACCACCAAAGTGATTGAATACCTTTTTGGATAGGTCTTTTAAAAACTTTTCCCGGTTCTCAAATTATGAAAAGGAAAGTCTTCCACCCCATGCATTTAAGAAGGAAACTTCTTAACACCATGTTTTACCACTTATACCGACGAATGTGATTCGCTATTAGACGGTCAGAATTATGCCGGATCACCGACAATGAAAAAATAACTGCACATTAACAGCTAAGTTATGTCAACTTCATAGATCATAATCTCCTTAATGAATAAACATATCAAGAAACTAACTGCACAACCGCATGATTGAAAAATAATTCTAGCTTAAATTCTTCGCCATATGCCCCCTTTCTCATCTAAAAATTTCCAGCAAGGTCCCTTTGGCTGTAGGTGGAAATACAGTTCCAAGAATCAACTCTTTGCTACAGACACAAATATAATTCAAAGAATCAAGTGTTTGCTACAGGTAGAAACAGCTTTCTACCCATAGCAGGAAGTTGATTATGGAAACAATTTACAAAATAGAACAGCGTTCCCAAACTTTTGAAACTCTTTATATTTTCTAATTAAGGAGCTTGTACAAAAATGGGTAAATTTGCTTGCGAAACTAATTTTTCTGACATGACTACAGTACGTAACATAAAATAAATAAATAAATAAATAAAAATAACTATAATGAAATTTTAAATAATTATGTTAAACTGATTAATTAGTTTAAGTAAGGTTACAAACTAACAGCAATACAATAATCCACGATAGCTTCTTAAGGTTATAAAACTGAATGTTCCCATGTCGCATTTGCGATTCTTGGGAAAGATTTCACAGCACCTGGCTCTCAAAGATTTTACTGAACATCTGGCAAAATTATATACCTGTAAGATAATATGACGATTAACTACTGAATATGCAAAACAAGACAGGGAATCACATGGCGAAAAACTAAAAAGATGATTATTCAATTCATCTGCAGTCATTAAGATAAGAAATTTCATGGTACGATTTTCTAACTGAATTTTTAAGTCAAATGGTTTTCGTTCCCTACATTGAACAGTTGGTTTCCAAACAAAGACCCAGTTCTGACAATGTTATACACTGACTACCAATAAGTACACTCATGTCCATAAATTAAGGATAATTCGGAGTCATGCGGAAATCGAACTCTAAAATAAATATATCACCTGTAAAATCACTATACACATCTTCAAGAATCATATGCAAATTTCAGGAAGTAACCAGATGACACCGATGGTACGTCACAATGACGAGAGTGTAAGACAGTGATATATAAGGAATACAGGCAAAGAATTGTTCGCAGGCGCTTTATAAGCATTTCAGTGCAAGAACCGAATAGTTATGACACAAAGGACGCATTTGGATGATTTTTTTACGTGGTAGAATTATCGGCCGTCTGGAATGTGGGCGTACCCAACTGAAATTATCAGACGAACTTGGAATTGCCCAGTATGTCATCTCCAGGCTTTAACAACGATTCCAAGATGATGGTAATCTGAGTATACGTTACAGCACAGGTCGCCCCAGAGTTAGAACGCCGAATGAGGACCGGCATTTGGCGGTTACTGCCAAAAGAAACAGGCGGAGCACAGCATTGCATCGTCAGCACTGTATTGCATCGTCTGGGAGACATACAATGTATTAACAATTATACCAACCATGTAATATTGGTTTTTGTAAATAGTGTTTTTTTTTTTTTTTTTTTTTTTTTTTTTTTTTTTTTTTTGTAATTTACTCCAGGGAGAAAAAATCGCTAATTTTTTTAATAACAAACATATAGCATCTTTTTTTGCTCTTTACCTTTTGTTTAATAAATAAGCTTTACAAATAAGTCAAATTTGTTTTGCTTCTAACTCTTCTTTTGCCTGATTTTGCATTATCCTTAATTTATGGACATGAGTGTATTTGAACACCTGTGATAGAAAAGAAAAACTAACTTTATTCAAAATCAATAGTTCGTAGAGCCTCCACGAGAGGTAATTACAGCGTGGACCCTCCGGGGCATACTTTCCACAAGTCTTTGTATGACAGCTAGTGGTATTTTCTTCCACTCGGCTTGGAGAAGACATAGAAGTTCCTTCACCGATTTTGCACGGGTAGTGCACCCCTGAATTCGGCGATGCAACTCGTCCCAGAGGTTCTCGATAGTGTTCAGGTCTGGACTCAGGGCAGGCCAGTCCATTCAATGAACCCCATTGGCACCATACCAAGCCTTGGTTAACGTCGAAACATGATAACTGGCATTGTCATCCTGAAAGTAACAGGGGTGCAACCCGTAAAACTGCCACAACGTAGAAAGCACATTGTCATCCAAAATAGTGCAGTAGGCATCGGAGTTGAGCTTACCATGAATGGGGACCAAGGGTCCCAGCCCATACTAGGAGAAACACCCCCAAACCATAATTCCACCTCCGCCGAACTTGACTGTTGGCACAATGCATTCTGGCAGGAGACGTTCTCCAGGTAGACGCCAGACCCAGACCCTGCCCCTGCGATCCGAACGATAGAGGGTGAACTTTGATTCGTCACTCCAAAGAACCCGTTTCCACTGATCTACGGTCGAATTTCGATGTGCTTTGCACCACATTAACCGAGCAGCGCGGTTGGACTTTGTGATCAAAAGCTTATGGGCAGCAGTACGACTATGAAAACCAAGCAGATATGCTTCCTTACGCATGGTATTCATTGAAACAATACTCCCGGATGCCTGTTGAAACTCCTCGCGGATGAGAGCCATCGGTTGGGTGCGGTTCTTTCGAATTTCTCTGGACAGCACTCGTCGGTCTCTATCTCCCAGTTTTGTTGGTCTACCGACTAGGGCACATTCCGACAATCACCGCTCACCTTCCACTTCTTAATCACATAGGCCACTATCGATTTTGGGTACTTCAGATCGCTAGATATGTCCCTTAAGGATCGGTTACATTTGTTAATGATAATTATAACTTTCTCGAAATCAGAGAGCTCCAAACTGCGAGGCATCTTGCATGCGACTAAAGCCGATGCTGTTTCCTACACGATATATACCGGCGGAGTCCGTGACGTACCTTAGGACCGCAGATATCGTCATTTGCATAGGTGTCCAAATACTTATTGGTAGTCAGTGTATATGTAATAAAATCAGTTAAAAATAACTACCACTTACACAAATAACTACCAAATTTTTTTAATTCAACATTTCTATTTTCTGCGAACATATCACGTTACATCATAGCAAAACTCAAATTCGAGAAATTGACATGAAAGTTTATCCTAAAAATATCTTTCTTTGCAAAGAACATATTTATTGCCCACAGAATTATGCTGCATAACAAGCCCATGAACAAGCCACAAAGGAAAACTCAACGTAGGTTGTTGTGCCCCAGCGATGTAATTATTTTAAAGAGGGGGGGGGAGTTACCATGATTTCCCAGAATATAACCCAAATATAATATAATGACGCCTTAAGAAAAATCTTCATGGGTTTATCTACCGAAGCAAATAACTAATCTGTACTTACTATAATTACTTATTTAATCACTTCATTAATTCAAAAATAATGCTGTTTAGCATACAAAACATTAACAGCAATTACCTGCTATTTGGTAAAGAGCATTGAAAAGCATTGATCCGTATATGACTGACTAATTTTGGAGAAAAATATTGAAGCAAAGAATCTTTCATTTTTATTTGAATTTTTAGCTAAATCAATACTGCTATAAAACATGACAATAAATACCTGATTAAATGACTTCAAATAAATGGGTGAGATCATGATATAAGGTGGTTTTTCACAATAAAGGCAATTTTGAAATGACTTACGAATGCAAACTGCTAATACGTTAAGGAACGGAAAACTTAAACTATACTGATATTAAATATAAAACAATTAAAGTAGAAAGTTTAATATCCGTAGATGCAGATATGAAAAATAACTTTCCATTAAGTACAAACATAACTCCTATCCATGTACTAGGAATCATTCTGCTTATTCCAGAATAAAGTAACAACAATATCTATGCAAATACAAGGTCCCGTTACTTCATGATCATTTAAAAAACTCCATCTATGATAGAAATAAACAAATATCACAGTTACTACTGTTAACAAAGGTAGATGCAATAGCGAGTGAGAATATTTATGGTCAGTCGTAAAATGCTCGCCCATCCAAACAACATGAACTTGCATCATCTGGATACCACGATGGAATATGCAAATGATTACGCTTTCAGCGCACGCGCAAATCATAGGTGTCTGAAACGCTCCTTACAATCTATATTTAAAGGGAAGAAAGACTGCTGTTTAAAATTACGTGAATTGTTTTTTCATGAGCCTTTTGTGTGTTCAGCTTCAATATGCCTCGCAGAAAAACACAAGCATCATTCGAGCACGTTTCTGAGTTCGACAGAAGCAAAATCGTTACATATAGAAATTGCGGATTATCTTCCGGGCAACTTGTCATCGTGTTACAAGTAGTCAAGCTACAGGCATGCGAATATGGATTCCCTGGATGCAGAAGGGAACAACTGACGGACAGGAGAAACTACAACCGCCTCGTCACACTACTCCACGGGAAGACAGCCATATATTTGCGCGCATGGCAGTGAGTGAGCGCGCTGCTCCTTCTGCAACCATATTAGAACTAATGCAGTCTGTAACACAGTACTCAGCGTCTGAACGAAAAATTCGACGTCGTTTACAGTGCAATGGACTGTCCGCTAGGCTTCCATTGCTTACTTTAAACGACAGGTGTATGCGCTTGCAATGGTGCACTGAACGTCGGAGACGGACATCCGAATGGAATGTTCGTCCATAAACACACTGTCATGTCACGATGGGCGGATTAAAATTGGAGACACCGTGAACAGAGGCTGCTCGACTGTTGTGTTACGTATCGTCATACTGGTCCTGCACCCGGTGTTGTGGTGTGATATGATATTGGACTGCAATCCCGCAGCCTCTAGTATGCATTATCGGTACACTACTTAACAGCCAACGCTGTATCTCCGAAGTTTCGCAGTCTGCTCTCCTTCCTTACCTTCAGGGCTTGCCTGCTACCACATTTCAACAGGACAATGCGCAACCACACGTCGCACCGTATTTACAGTAAAATGCTGAAATAGTGTTTCCGAGAAGAACAGTATTGTACTGTAAAATGAAATTATATAAGAATATTTTTTATTAAAAATTAAGACTCAGATTCGAAATTACGGAATACTCTATTCGTTATGAATAATTTACCACGTAGTTTGTAAAACGTCAGGTACTAGTACTTGAAACTTCAACTGGAAATTTTCTAGCAAACTAAAGAGCTATAATGTGACCAATTTCAATTCTTATTTTGATTTTCATCTATATTCTAAAATGGACTATGCTTAAAATGGATCTTCGTTGTCGACTACGTTTATCTGGTAATAAAAGGAGGCGTTTTTATTATTCGTCACGATGACGGCCGTGAATCTGACGGATAATCAAAATTTTGCTGATCAAAATACAATAAGTCATGAAAATACAATATCCAAGTCGCTAAACGCATATCGATAGCAGTACATCAAACAGCAACGTATAATTAGTCTGAACGCATAAGAGGTAAAACACATGAAACAAAATGATAACCATACAACAGTGTATTATAAACCTACAATTGCATGGCTGAGATGAAAAAAAACGACAAAATATATTCATATTATATTGAGTTTTAGTTAAGTTTATCCTGAGTTAAAGTCATTTAACAAAAATGAGAGATGAACCTTTCCCACAACAGGAAAAAACTCATCAGACTAGTATGAACTATGCAGTTTTCTCGAAGCATATAAATTTAACGTACATGCACGTATTTTTACTGAATGAATGAGACAAAGAAATGAGCCAGTGCCACGCATGGGTTAAGTTTGAGCAGGAAAAAGTAAAATCAGTGATGGCCAAGGGTAATGAGACATGACATGTTTTTGTTATGACAACACAAGGATAAACAGTTGTACAATTTATCAAAAATTAAGCTAATACTGGTTAAAAGGGTAGGAAAAAAAAACGCAATTACATTACTTTTCATACCCATTCAAGAGTATGAAACAACAAACAGCATAAAAAGTATGAGAACCAAATGCATAGTTTAAATATTCCTGAAATTTGATATGCTTCATACTTTCTCAAAAAATTGAAGTTTCTAACAGCTTTATTAAAAATAAATGTAAAAAAAGAGAAAGAAACGAATAGAGAAAATTTGATTTCAAATTCTTTCTTCAAACCCATTAGCTGCATATAGGTAATACAAATGTCAAAAAGGAAAACTATGCAATAAATAACAGCACAATTGCGCAAAACAACATAATACAGTTGACCCTTGAATCATGTGAGAAGTTAGGTGGACCAACATACTGGGAAGTTGCAAATCCAGGCATAAATTGTGCATTCCCCAATATTGTAATTAACGGCTAGATGTATGGTACATACCTGAAATAAAATAAGCTACAAGAAAAAAAAGTGACAAGACGGAAAATTTATATCTATGACGCTGAACTAAATTCATTAATATCTTAAGTTGTCTGTTTACAAGTCAGCACTCGGATTCTATGAGTTTTCTTTTTCTTTCTCTGGATACTTGGCTTGAAACTCATGAAGTCTGAATCTTACCTTAGTTCCATATTTATATACCACGTTTAACAACTTATTAAACTATAACTATGATAACAGCCACACAGTTACATATAATTTTCTTAGACAAATTTTTATTATGCTTATATAAAATATCTTCAATGAAACAGTGATTAATCGCAAAAATGCACGCAAACATAACAGATACACCGATTGTATCAAAACTTCACATACAAATGTTGAGCGATGGTAGAGAATACTGATACAAACCATATTCACAGGTTCGAAAGAACGATTGGCAACAGACAGGTGATGAAATATGCCAGCACTTCAGACTGGCACCTAGAGCTTCCTCATTACAGATTGCAGCATCATAAAGAAAACAAACATTGTATCAAAAATGCTAAGTTGGAATTCATAAACATACTCTGAGTATAGGTTAGCCGGCTGTATACACCATCATAAAAATGTATCAAGAAAGACAGTCAACCAGACATGTACCACAATGCTAAATGTTTGCACATTTTCATCAGACCCAGTGTTAACATGCATCTTCCAGGATGAAGATGCAGAATATCAGTCAGCAACAATTGATCTCAAACTCCCATCATTTAACAGGACAGGCTGCATGCCGTCGGCAAAACGGGACATGAAGAATTTTCCACGACACCACAGCTTCAGTAGTTTTAAAGGTATAATCCCACTGCCTTTACTTAAAGCTGTCACAGTTCTTATGGATCTGAGGGCACCCCATTACTGAGCATCTCGAGGTCTTCAGACATTGCAAGTATTTTTTAAATCTCTTTAACGCTGCACAAACATCATACACTTATAAATATCCAAGCCTTCTCTAGGCTCAAAACCAGGCTCTAGCAATTGACAACCAGCACTGTAAGCCATGATACTGATCAAAGTGATGCATAAAATGGTCAGTAATCCAGGCACAAGCATGTGTGCAGCTGCTGATCCAACAACTGCATGTACATGCCACAGTCTTACATTCATTTCACAAGCAGCAAATCCAAATATTGCAAACAGAAGGCTATCTGCAACGTACAAGACATGCAGAGTGGTTTGTGCAGCAAATTTTGGTTACCAGAAATTCCCAACTTGAATTAAATCCTTGGATGATACATAGTTTTTCCGTGAAGAAGTATTCATTCTGCAAGGTGCATGTGCGAGACCAGGAAATTCCACATTCTGTGCTCCACAACATTCTTTCGCTGTTAAATGTGTGGGTGGGTACGGTGATTTTTTAGTTGACCTATGCCTATCACACTTTCCTGGATAAGGTTCTGCCTGATTTACTGAATGATGTTTCCACGAATGTTCATTATTAATTGTGGTTCCAGCACAACAGAAATTCCATCTCATTATGCCATTGACATATATATCTAAACCTGATCTAACACATCAATGGCCTAGGCATCGAAAATGCATCACATGGCCTCCTACTTTTACCTGAACACTGTACACGAAATGCCCATTGGCATGGCTCTCATGCAAAAATTACGTTTTTGTAGCTAATAAGAGTTATCAGCATAACTACAGGTATCCTTGATAATGTTCAGCAATCCATGAAGTGATGGTGTCAGGCAAGACTCACTACAAATGGTTAGAGCTTTGAACAACTCTTGTGAAACCGTAATTTACCACTACCAGCTGTTGTGCAGTTAGGTTTCACCAAATAAAGTACTTTACACTGTTTTCAGCAATGTATTCTTGCTGTGTCACTCTGCCTCTTCTAACTCATATGAGTAGTTTTTCTGATCATACTTTCCTATATCAATATGGTTCATATTAATGCCCTTGAACTTCCCTCAAAGTTTGTACAGTTTTCAGACATCCTGAAAACAAGTGAACATGGGATTTTTAAAAAGTTGCCCATACTTTTATGCAAGAGCCAGGAACATGTGAAATTCATATTTAATTAATCTATTGCAAATTTAATGTCTGTAAACTTACCCATTTCCCTAAATTTATCCATGGTGTATGCACTGGCTTTCAAGCATTTTCTATAGCAAAAGAAATAAGAGTTTGCAAACCACATTAAAGTCTTGGTTTCCAAAAGAACAATAAACACTACAAAAATATAATTATTGTTGAAATGGAAGTTTTAAACGTGCAACATAAACTTTATAAACTAATGCTGCAGTGCTGAATTCTGGTCTTCACTCAGAAAACATGCACAGTTTCATTGGCAGAACACGAGACATCAGGTGACTCTGAAGCACTTCCGAAAAACAATTATTCATAAAATACCCCTGGTATTTTATAATTGGATTTGTGCGCTTTTTATACATTGCTTTAATTAATTGGGCATATTTCAGGATGAAGGTACATGTACTTAAAAAAGTACATGTTACTTACATGTCACAAAAACAAATTCTAGGATATATATATGGCCTTACCAGTCAGATCTGCTAAAAAGAACTCAACTCTTTCATGAGGCCTTTCACCACAATTTCAAAGCATCTTAAAATTAATAAATTTCCAAGGCAAATCTGAATTTAAAGAAACCATAATGGCCCTTTAAAATCAAACTAAATACTTCAGGAACAGGGTTGCCACTCAAAGAGGAGAATGAAATTCCCTGACTTTTCCAGGTTTTCCAGGTATGTTTCGAGAATATAATTATTGTTGAAATGGAAGTTTTTATGTATGTGAAATAAATTAATTCTCGGACTGACAAGGGTTTTCGGTAACAAAACTCAAATTTCCCATAAATACCATTTTGTCAAGGTATTTTCTTGATTTCATTGCCATAATACCCCTGGTATTTTATAATTGGATTTGTGCACTTTTTATACATTGCTTTAATTAATTGGGCACATTTCAGGATGAAGCTGCATGTACTTCAAAAATGTCACAAAAACAAATTCTAGGATATATATATATATATAGCCTTACCAGTCAGATCTGCTAAAAAAAACTCAACTCTTTCATAAGGCCTTTTACCACAATTTCAGAGCATCTTAAAATTAATAAATTTCCAAGGCAAATCTGAATTTAAAGAAACCATAATGGCCCTTTAAAATCAAGATAAATACTTCAGGAAGCTTTTATTTTATACCATTTTTATTCAATTACATATGTATTTCTGTACAAATCAATCAACCTAAAAAAAATAACATTCAAGTATTATTTTGGCATAAAAGACACACAGTCCAACGAAAGTGTTAGCGGATGTATGCTAAGAGACTCTTTCCAAACAATTGTTATACTATTAACAAACAACTACTTTATTTGGAGGAAGTAAAAGTTGTAATGAAGTTTTTGTAAGGAAAATTAAGGAAGGATCATTACAAATGGTCAGATTTAAATTTCCCTAATTTGCTGCTGTCTCACAACTTTTTCTCTTTCATGCTGCCATTTTTATTCAGCAATACTGTTTAACATCAAGGGTTTGCAATAATAATTTTTGGTCCTTCGTAATAAAACAATCTTAACTTTATTAATATACAATAACACGCCGAACAAGTATTAATTTAGAAGGCAAACAACAAAATTCAGCATTATATTTTCAAATTTTCACAGGACTAGTTTTGATGGTTTTAACGAACCGTCATCCTCAGCTGCAAAAGTGCAAATGAATGAGATAGATATAGTGATTAAGAGTTCTTTTTAGACTGGAACCAATTAATCCAAAATCGGATAATTTATCTCTCTGTTAACTGGAAATCTACTATATTCCAGCTGTGCACTTCTAAACCCCAAATGGTACAGTAATGATAGCTTTCCAAACCAGCAGCGCTCATCTAAGCAACGCAACAAACTATCCACTCAGATAAGATACATACTCAAACAGCTAAAAATAATCGCTGGCAACACATACAACAACTCTAAAATCCAAGAACATTTGTCAGTATGAGGGAGATTTATACATTCGCTTCCATGGTATATAGCTCAAATTTCACCCAAGGCTAAGTGATATGGAAAACATACCTCACCATGTGCTGGCATGTGATTGGCTAGTAGAACAGGTGCCCAGTGTATGACTGGTAGTGAACATGTTAAGCAGTATACAGTGATTAAATCATGTTTGCAGTGGCTTCCAAGCACTTTCCGCAGCAAGAGTTAAGCGATTCAGAAATCATAAACTCAATTTTTTGCCTCCTGAAGGAAGATTAAAAATTACGAAAGTATAATTTTTGCTGAAATGTAAGTTTCAAATGTGGAACATAAAACTTGTATGTTAATACTACACAACTGAATTTCTGTTTACACTTTGACTACAAGTAAAGTTTCACTGACAGATCATAAGGCATGACATGATACATGAGCAATTCTGAAACATGTTTTTCTACCACACATCAGTATTCAGTTTCTTCATTTTGAATTCATAAATTCTTCCTTAATAACCACAAAGATTAGTCAATATAATTTTTTTAAAGAAAAGTCTAAATTTAAAGAAAACAATGGTTATTTAATATCATGCCGATACAAAACATAATTTCTAAATGCTTTAGTAGGTTTTTATTCTTTTATATTTCTGCTAGTAACATTTAATATTCTACTAAATAAACATTTATATACAAATCACACTCCAAAAATTAATATTCAATTATTTGATTTTCCTCATAAAAAGTTAATGCATATATGTTAAGACAAATTTTTCCAGTCAACACCAAATGCTCTACCATCTGCAAGAACTTGATCATTCAGAGAACATAAAAGTAATAATGAGGTTTCTGTAGAAGACATGCAAAAGAGATCAGATTGCATTTTTTGTAACTGCAAATGTCAACTGAATTTTTCTCTTCTGTTTTGGCATTTTTCCTAGACAGTTTTGCTGCAGCAATGATTTGTTAATCTTAACTTTTTTAAGACGGGAAACAATTAATTCACAACAAGATAATCTGTCCCAAATTAATTAAGAATCTACTGTATGCTAACTGCACACTTTAAGCCCTCGAATAGTATTGCATCAACAGTTTCCTAAAAAGAAAGCTCTCCAGCAAGCAGAACAGGAAAGCATCCACCTAGATAAGACATATACTCAAACAGCTATGGAAAGAATGGTTGGCAAATCCAAAATCATGAAGTTTCATTTGTATGATGGGGTTAACAAATTCACTGCCAGGGTAAGCTTAAAAAACTTTACCCAGAAACTGACTTCTGTGGAAACATATACATCACTACATGCTGGCACAGAGAGACTATTAGATGATACCACCACACCTGATGCTCAATGATGACTGGTAGCAAACTTCTTAAGCAGCATACAGTGATGAATTGATGTTTGCAAAGGCTTCTTAAGCAGTTCTTGTAGCAAAAAAATTAAGTGTTTCACAAATAATACATGAATTTCCTGATTCCTGAAGAAATGCTGAATAGAGTACAAAGTCTGAAATCCGGACCCGTCAGAACTTCGGCGATTCCGGATATTACATCATCAGTTTTAACCTAGTAAGATGGCATGTAGAAATTATAAAATTAAAAATATGAAATCGTGATTTATGAAATAATGAAGAATTTATGATTTAAAGGGTATCAAAATTTACTAAAAAAAGGCTTAATATTTATTTGTTTACCTTATTAAACACTAGCAGCTTCGCTGCCAGCCTTTGTATGGTTTTTAAATGTACCAGAAAAATGGCTGAAGGAAACACCAAACGTGTATAACAAAATTACAATGAAATAAGCAATATCCCTTAATACAAATATTAATTATCCTAATAAATAAATTAACCAACTTCCATTTGCAAAATCTTAAGAACTCATATGGTATAAAAGAGATTAAGAACTTTGTTTCCTAAAAAAAATCATTCAGAACATTTCAATATCTTAAAAACAGTGAAATGAGCAATAAATAACATAAAAGAATACAAAAAAATTCTGAAAAGCAAAGTATAATTAATGATATTTTATCTTATATTTTGAAGAGAAAAAAATTACAATGAAATAAGATATATCCCTTAATACAAAAATTAATTATCCTAATAAAAAAATTAACCAACTTTCCGGTGAAAAAAAAAAAAAAAAAAATCATGCAAAACTTTTCAATTTCTTACAAACAGTGAAAAAAAGTAAAAAATAACATGAAAGCAACTCAAAAAACATAAAATTCCGCACAGAATTTTACTCTACAGAACAACTTTATCAAAAAAAAAATAAATGAATAAATAAAAAATATAAAAATAAAATAAAATAAAAATAAAAATGTATTATATATATATATATATCTATATAAATGACAATGAAATATGCCAATCTCTTAAAAACAGTGACATATGAAATACGATGAAAAATTGTTGCCAAACCCATATTTCTAAAAGAATGAAACTATTCAAAATGATGCGATTTCAGCAAAAATCTATCAACAACAATAAGACAGGAAAATTGTTGCCAAAATAACATTTTTAAAGATGTGAGATGTGAGAAGTGTACTCGGAAGCTTCATTTAAAAAAAGTTTTAAAAATACAAAATATTATCATTTTTCCTAAATTCTTTTTGTAAAATCAGTTGCAAGGATAAAAGTTTAACATGTCCAAAAATCAAAGAAAAATAAACTGTACATTTTTTAAAATAAATTTTTTAGAAAAAATCCTGTTGAAAAGGTGTTAAGCTCCCTTTGTTAAATAAATTCCTATTTAATCGATTTATTGAAACACTAAATTTATTTTAAGTTCGTAAAATAGCTAAGTCCCTACGTTTCATGACGATATGAAAATGGAGTGTGTAGAGTAAAATCTCGCTTTCCTATAGCCCATTACGTCTCAAAATGATGCGATTTCGTCACAAAACATAAAATAAGAAAAATTATAATTTGAATTTCAAAAAAATCGCTTAGAGGTGCACTGGCTCTTGTCTAGATACACGTATGTACCAAATTTCGTAGCCGTGGGTCTATTAGTTTATGCGCAACGCGAACGAAAGACACACACAGCCAGACTCTTTCTTTTATTATATGTAGAGATTTCTTTCAAAGCAAGTTGTTTAAGTTGCTTCTTTTTTGTGCTAATATTTTCTTTTTAATTCTGTAGACAGATATGATCTCTTGTTCAGTTACATTGTTGAAGTCCTGTAACTGCTGTTTCGAGAATTCCGACTAACTTGTCAATCGAAAATTTCTCGTTTTAAGCGCTAGATAACTTACCGCCTGATCAGTCATTGTGGGTCCTAAATTCTGCAATTCGGAGCGGCCATACAAACCCTGCCGCTGGTTCTGGGCTTATGTGAATGAACAAATCAATTATTCTTAATTCAAATAGCCCTAAATGTAATCTTTGGGTCTATGAATATCATCAACAAAATCTATTTTTAGCATATGGAAAGAAATTTTTGGTAAATGTTTCCTCATCAACATTTTTAGCACATTTAACTTAAATCTGTAATCATCACCAAGTGTAATGTCAAAATAAAAAGTTATAATACTCCTTTAGCATTCATTTACTACAGTCAAAAGTCGTTAATTTGGACACCCAGAATCTGGAATGATATATAATCCGGACCTCAAAGCTACAACTTTTTGCGCATGCATCTCGTTGCGCATAGGATTTTACCCTTTACGGCTGTGAAAATGCATGTGCGCTTGCGCATAATATGTTTATGCATGCGCGTTTAATGTATAACTGATGTATAAGCTAAGCTAAAATTAGATAATTCAGTTAATGTTGCAGATTGCGTTGTTCCTTAATCTTCGAATTGGATCCGGCTTATTATTTTTTGCAGACTGTTAGAGCAATTTTATAAAAGTAAGCTTGAACTTTCGATTATGTCAAATAGAGTTTCCGATATATATTTACTAATACGTAAAGAATCTACAAAACAAAAGTATGTTTCGAAGTCCATTAAACAGAAAGTGGAATTGCTGCAAAAAAATGGATAAAGGCATATCCTTTGATTATCTAATCATTCCGAAATATGTTTATCAATTTCGCGCTGCTCTGCGGGGGGAGGAGGGGGGACGCAGCACGCAATGAATTGGAGGTTGATCTGTCAGCACTATCCTTATCTTCAGGGAAGATATTTTTTTTTATTTGGCTTATAATTCCTTACTAAATGTAGTATTTCATCTCGATGTACTCCGTCTTTGATATGATTTATATCAAGTTCCTCATCATTATAATTCACTTCCGATAGTGAATAAACTGACACAGAGGTTATTGAAAACGAAAAAATTTCGGTTGACAAATTAGTCGGTATTCTCGACACAGCAATTATAGGACTTGAACAGCGGAACTTTTAACTAAACATGAAATTATGTCTGTTTAATAGAATTAAAGAGAAAGTATTATCATATGAAACGAAGCAACTTAAACAACTTACATTGAAAGAAATGTTTAATAAAGTAAACAAATAAATATTAAGCTTTTTCTTTTTGTAAATTTTGATACCCATTAGATCATAATTATTCTTTATTTCATAAATTATGGTTTCATATTTTTAATTTTATAATTTCTGCATGCCATCTTACCAGATTTAAACTGATGATCTATAATCCGGAAAAATCGATAATCCGGAATCGCCGAAGTCCCGACGAGTCCGGATTAACGACTTTTGACTCTAGTATAAAAAAATTGTTTAGGCATCGCTACACGAGTCATTACTCAAGTTGTCATGTTTTGATAAAAATGCGGTGATGAAAGGAAAGTATAATAAATAATGATTCACCAGGTTGGCGTCAGATCATCAATGCGGAACGTTTCGGTTTGAGATGTGTGCCAAGCAGATACGCAGCAATGGAACCAAATTACTGATGGTACAAATTTATGCTAAAATGACTGTTTCTTCAACATCAAGGTATTTTATTTAGTGTCGAAGTGAAATTAAGAATCGTAACTTTCCAGATGTTTTATTATGTGCGAAGGGGAATCAAATGCGCATGCGTAAAGCCTAGGAAAAAATAAAGGCCAAAAAAAAATTTTTTTGGTGGTTTTGAGGTTCGGATTTTAGATCATTCCGGATAATGGATGTTCGTATTTCGGACATTGTACTGTATTACAAATGAATCATTTTCTGCTGAAACAAAAGTTTTAATCATACATTGCAAAACCTTAAGTTAACACTATACAGCGAAATGTAATTACTTACACTTTGGGAACTGGTACGATAACACTGACACGTGTAGCCTGAGGTGGCACATTGGCGCTTCCAAAAAACATGTTTTCTCTAGATGAGACATCAGAACTTAGTTTCTTAATTTTGAAATTAGTTTCTTAATTTTGAACTTATACATTCTTCCATAATAATAACATAAATTAGTTTGATCACAACAGACGAATGCGGACATAAATACAAAGCTAGGTCTTAACTTGGCGTTTTTTAACAGTGAGAATGCAAATGAAACAGATTTCAAAGCAGTTTACTGACATGCTCATGTGCAATACTGCCTAAACAGGAAACTCGTATTTTTTAAATTCATGTCTAACAAAGTCTGTAATGAAGTGCTTTTCTTCTTTAGCTGCAACAGCTAAGTACATTTAACAAAATATGTAATACGATATATTAAATATCAGATACTAATTACCGCATGCTAAAGGAATGAAATCCAATTTGTTTTACAGCTCCACATAAACATTATCTAACCTTCACAAGCTTAAAATAGGTTCTAAGTGCAGAATTTTAAACATACAAAAGCTGAAATTAACATTAATCTCAGAAATCAAAAGCATATAAATTTAAGTTTCATAGTTACATTACTTTTACACTCTAACTGCCAGATTTACATTATCTAGTTGATATATTAGCTAATAAGTGAATTAAAAAATTACTTGCAAATAAGAAAATAAGTGTGATCATTTATATACACAACAAGTACATGTGTGACCATTTAGAAATATTGAGAAAGAATGATTATAACTGAGCATGTATGTGAAGAAAAAATGTACATTTGTATAATTGGGGGGGAGGGGAAACCCTTAAACTGTAAATAGATTTCAAATTAATATGTTTTTCTGAGTCTGATGTAGAACTAGCGATCTCAACTCATCATTCCAGCGAGTGCTTTCACTTTTGTAATAAACAAATTATGTTGATTTTTTTCTTTTTATATTCAGTAGCTGAAATTTTGTGTACAAAATGGTTCAAAAGGTCTCAGACTTTCTCTAATGGCAGATTTATAATTATAAAACAAATAATTTTTACGTAGGAATATGTAGCCCCAAAGGCAGAATCTATGTACAGAAGAGCTTTGCTTGCCTGAAACTTTAGATTGTGATAGGTCATTTGAGTCTTGGATTGCTGCTGGGCGGAAAAGCTTTTTTTGTTGAACATCCAACTTGTTCTCACTAATTTCTTCCTCAGGGTTATGTAAAAAAAAAAAAAAAACCTTGCCTATGTGAACCTTGTATCCTCTAGACATATAGTGATATGATTAGCAAAAATCACGTTTGACAGAAAACAGAACTCCCCACACAGTACGGTTACTACAATGATATCCACAACAGTTTTAAAAACATTTTTGCAAAAATCTACAGTGCACATCACACAATTCAACTTTTACCTCTAAATGTCACAAATTTGCATTTAAGGAATAATTCCAGCACAGTTACAAGTCTTCTGAGTGGGATTTAATACAACTTTTAGCCCAAAGGGTGTTAGCTCAGAAGGGCTATTAATTTCGTTTTGGCACTTTACGTTGATTCACTTTTTAAACTGTTGCCACCAAATATTACAGCCCCGAATTATAGTTAAAGAAGTTAAATAATGAAGAATATGTATAAGTGTACATATGTAAAACAACGGTACACATGGTTATCAAATTTTGAATAACGTAATCCTTCTCCGAATATGGGCATTTGGAAGCCCCCAATTTCGAATTTGTTTTATTATCTATTTCATACTTTGTCAGACATTAAAGAATTTTCGACTAACAAACTCAAAGATTTCAAAGCGAGGAATGGCAACACTGTAGGGAAGAAAAAATTTTATCTCCAGCGTGCGAGACTGTGTATCGGAAATTCTAAAGATATGCTCATTTTAAAATTAGTTTGCGATATTGCTGATGAATTGAATTTTATGGTTTAACTGCGAAGAATATCACATTTAATAAATAAAAGTAACACACAAAACGTTAAAAAAAAAAAAAAAAACCGCCCCTTTGGGCATAAAGTAAAATCTGAAAGCATTCAGATTTTTTCACTTTTTTTTTTAATACAGGAAACAAGTATTATCGTACTAGGCTGATGAAAAATAGCCAACATGGTGTTCCCACTGAAGTTCACCCTTCATTTCCCCTGATTAAACACGATAAACTAGTAAACAAATTCAGTATAAGCAAATGATTAATTTTTCTCATTTACTACAAAATACATTAAAATAGCTGAAAAGTTTATAAAAATTAAAGGAAATATGCATCTAATAATTCAAAAAGGCAGGTGATGCACTTTACCATCATAAAATATTAAACCTAGAAAAATTCAATTTACATATATCAATTATAATAAATATTTTTCTTACGATATTTCAAAATTAGAGACGCCAAGGATTACATTAGTTTGAGAAGTATAAAAGGCAGCAACTTTTACATTATAATATTACTTATAGTTAAAATTTTGAAAGAGAGGAGTGAAGAATATAGGTCGTTAATGGGGGAGAGAAAAGATAAAGACTATAAAAACTGTATTTGAGTTAAGGTTAGTAAAATATTTCAAGAGAGGCGGGGGGGGGGGGGGGGCAGAATCACAATAACACTTTGACTTCTTTTTGAGGGTCAATTTTTTACGAGTTACTATTTAAAGCACGAACGTTTCACAACTTTTGAGGATGATCTCTACTTTTACTTTCTGGATGTTTCCAAAAAAAATTAAGTATTCCTCAATTTTCCATGACTATTTTCATTGTCCTCACTTGGTACTCCTGAAAGAACTGAGAAAAATATATTTCGCATCCTTGCATATTTTACTCAGCAATTTCTGCAAATGATTTGATTTGCATAGTTTTTCAAATTAATCATTGAATTCAAGAAATGGATTATTCCCTTCAAATGTGCATTTCTTGATATTCCTTATACATTAATATTATTTGAATATTTATTTGAAGCCCTTAAAATCCAAGCTAAGGATATTCACTATTTTTTCTCATAAGCCCACCAATAGCTGAACATAGGTAATGCGACTCAAGTTCAAATCCCTGCGAATAAGATGGCTGCTTGGGAACTTTTGTGTTTTTCCTGTACATAAATTGGAAGTTTTTGTTAGAAAGTGGTCTCCTCAGACAAACAGCCCTCATACACTTTCCCTTAATCATTCAACCTAATTCCAAAGATAAGAAAGGAAACATAGTCAACATGGATTATTTTAGACAGTTAGTTCAGGAGATTTTATCTTTAATATTTTATATGACAACCCATTCTCGATGTCACACACATTACAGGCAGTCATTAATGCAAAAGATGGACCCACAAGATATTAACTTTATTTTCTGACTCATTTGACTAGAATAAATGAAGTATCTCTCTCTCTTTCTCTCTGTATTTATACTTTTGTCACATGCAAAGTATCGAATTTTGCTACATTTTATTGAAATTCAACAAATTCTGGTTTATTTTCTTGATTAGGCATAAATTTACGTCTCAGAAGTTTATTTTGATGCAGTTATTTATTTACATTTTAAAAATACAAGTATAAATAAAAACAAAGGTATTTTGATGATTGCAAGAAGACTTTTGTTACTGCGTATGCGTTCGAACAACTTAGCAAACTAACTTTTGGGAGCATAATTTCATTTGTTTTAGAGTAATAAATGATAAAATATACTAGTACCTATACATAAAATACAGTGTTTCAACATCTGTTGAATATGCAGTTTGTTTGTTATTTTCTTCAGACTACCTGCTATCTCCAAAATATTTTTCTACATATAATATATAAGACATACATATATATATATATATACAACATATATGTGTTTCTCTTTTCAACTTCTGATCAAGATGCTGAACAGCCAAACAAATGATAGCAGGTGGGAATGCGCATATCCCTAATCATAATCACTATCTACGCCAGCTCACTGAGCTGATCTGTAGACATGTAACGTAAATATGGCTGGTGTGATTGATGCTCCAGCCAAGTGTCACTTGTGTACAGTTGTTCGATTTCTTCAAGCAGAAGGGAATAATGCAGCAGAAATTCACCAAAGAATGAGCTCAGTATACGGTGAAAACTTTGGGTAATGGTGATGGGCATAAACCATACAGAAAATTTAAACACAGACAAACCGATGCTTACAATGAAGGGGGAGAAGGGCACAAGTCCATTGCAACAGACTATGTTCAACGAGTTGACCATATGGTTAGACAGAAATGAGGTTTACCATAAGTGAGGTGTGCGCGGAATTTCCGACATCATCTTTTTACACGATCATTACAGAACATCTAAACTACAAAAAAGTGTGCATTTGATGGGTTCAAAAGATGTTGTATGACAACCACAAAACTCACTGAAAGGCATCAATGCTGACGCTCTTTGACTGAAGAAGTTCAAACAAAATTTCACATCGAGAAGGTTAGACTATGGTTTTTCTGGGACCGAAAAGGTGTGTTCTTTGTCGAGGTTATGGAACTGGAGGCTACGATCAATCCAGCTGTTTACTGTCAGATTATAACAAATATGAAGAGTCATTCAAAGTAAAAGAAGAGGAATGCTACACCGAGAAACAGTTTGCATATGAAGAGTCAGTCTACTGCATACCAGAAAAATAGAAGATGCAGAATTTGAAGTACCAGTATGAAGAAATTCTGAAATTTCATATAAATTTTATCTTCTTCTGCTATTTTAATACATTAAACTTTTATGAATTTAATTACTAATTTAATTGCCTAGAAAAGGTACAAATCAAACACTGAATGAAATGCAATGCAACCAAAAAGTACATGGTATCAACACTTAGAGTGGGGAAAAAAGCATAATTTCTTAGATACACTAGGCTGTAAATAAGCACATAATATAGAATTTGCTGCATTAATGAACATACTGGCATCGCAAACTTGCACAAACATTTGCCTTTTACAAATTATACTTTTGAAGAGTCTAAAAAAATAATAGCTGAAAAAAACTTAAAAAAAAACTTAAAACAACTTTCACGATATGCCTGGTCTGTTTTACATGGACCAATTAACTGTCATATGATAGGCAAGTAATTTCTTGGTTAAATGTACATTCTTACAAAGTGCTGAATAAACTGAGTTTTACAACTAATACTTGATGATTAAAGCTAATACCTAAATTAATGTACATTTATGGGCAACATTTAGTTTCATCTCATTAATATGCCTTCTGTAATAAAACTTGCAGTTATGGTTACAATGGATTTGTGAATCTAATTTAGATTTCCCTCCAACATGAATTTATTAAGACTTTACACTTGCAAAACATTCTACAGAGAATGAAGAAAAAAATATCCATGACTAAACAAGATAACCAGGTTTTAAGTGAAGAAAAAGTACAGTAGTGAGCTTACTTTCTGATACTAAAACTACACATAAAATATATTTCCTGAGAAATTTTAAAATAAAAAGCACACCACCACCACTACAGAAAATAAAATGTTTTAAAATACTCAGGCAGACACACACAAAAAAAATTAATCATCATTTTCAGTACACTATGCTGTAGATACAAACTTATATTTTGTATTTATAACAAAAACTATAACCATAATTAATTCCTTTATGGCAGATTTGATACTGATATATAAAATTAAAATATTTAGAGTTTTTGTTAACCTTGAAATTTGGAAATCTAAAAAAGACAGAGGAGGGAAACAGTTTTGTTAACTGAATATAGAAAAGCACATCAGAGCTATCTGACTAAAACAATGCTTTCATGGACAGCTTTCTGTGGGAAACTGATCTTATATTTCCATTTTACAAAGGGAAAACCATGAAAACTACTACACAGCTACCCTATTTGCTGGGACATGGACACAGAGACATACAAAAAAAAGATGCTTTTGAGCCATGTATGAGTTTTGGACAACAACTTCATCTATCAAAAAGTTGATTAGTGATTTTTAGTATATTTTACAGTAAACTGATGCTACCCTCTTGCACTTTATGGCTACAAAGAAAAATTCTTAGACAGACACCAGTTAAAAGCAATGATCAACAATAATTGTGAAACGTGTATCTACATTTGTAACAACATTTTTGATTTACTTAAAGTGCTTTGATTACACCAATACTTCCCTGTGCAGTTCCTCAGAACACTAGGGCCACGACAGTAGATGAGAAATTAACACCACTGAATAATACCAACAGTTCATTATGGGTTTGATCCCAGATGAACAGCCTAGCCACAGGCTTTGTTTTCACCATGTGTAATGTAAAGATGAGCCAGTTTCTCTTAAGAAGTTCTCCCTCCCCTTAGGCAGATAGCCCTTATGTGCTTTGCTATGCTCAAATAACCAACCTAACCATCAGAACACTAGAGTTCTCTAGGAAATAAATGAAGAGGCTAATCATATGTTAACATATTTTTATTTTATAACAGTAATATAAAGTAACAAAAATTTTTTGAAGCACATTTTGCTGTTACTGCTATATCACAAAAACAAAAATGCCAGTATAAAACAATTTCCTGTTCTGAATTTTACTAATTCATACTCATTTACTAAATTTGGCTACTTATCACAATGGAACTAATTACCTCAATTTAATAGGACTTATTTTATGCCTTTTCAGCAGCATCAATGAATTATTAAATTACATATTTTTGTGCAACTGAAAGCTTCTGCATAAGATTTTGTACAAGCATTTTTTAAACTTTTTTAAATTTTAATTGAATATTTTTACTTTTAATTTTGCCAATGCTTTCAATTTTACTTTCACGGAACATAGTGTAAACCAGAAAAACACACAAATTTCGCATAATGCTAATTCGACATACATGGTAATCAGTTTAAACAATTCTGTAGTATAAGATTATTTTCTGCTTATGAATAAAAATGAAGCTACCATCAATCTGCAGTCATTTCTTTTAAATTCTATAATATAAGTAATCTACACAACTGTTTGAATAAAATACTATGCCAGCATCATCAATTGCAATATATAATCAGGATTTTTCAATAAAGTGGTAAAACATGCTAATTTGGAATGACAGTTTTGTTTTAAGGATTAACAAATTTATTAGTAAGATGTATTAAAGGTCCTATAAGATTTTGATAATGTTGAAATCCCTTTTATCCAAAAACTTTAATAAAAACATCACATAGGAAACACACCACCTCTTCTCATTAAGAGAAAAAAAAAATTATTCTCAGTTATCTGTTTCCATTTTTAACATTAAAACAGATTAGAGATTAATAAGGAGCTAAGTACAGAATAGTTGAATTATTTTTCACTCCAGGCAAATAAGCTGCTTGCATAGATGTTTGTGATATTTCTTCTCATTTATAACATAAATATCTAGTTAGTTTTCCTCAGAAACTTCTTCACAAAAGCCTCCCTTTCTTCAGAGTAGGTACCAATATGTACTCAGCCACGTTAAGGTAAAGAACTTCAATCACATTCATCATGTTACAAAAATTACGATTAACATTGATCCTGATAAAGAAATTTGGAAATCTGACAAAATGTTGACATGATTGCAAATTATTGCATAATATGATAAAAAGGTCCAGCATTACTGAAGCATCATTTTTTTTCAAGGGGGGATAATGTTTCTTATTTAAATGCTTAGACATGAAATAAAAATTTAAGAATTTGATGTTTGTTAACTGATTATTTTTTCACTACTATAGCTAATAATTTCTTAACTCATATTAAAAATGAACGAATTATTTATGTTGTTTACTACTAATGCAAGTTCCAGTAATTTGTTAAATTAATGAATGAATTATATTTATGCCATGTTTTCCTGTAATGAAAAACTGAAGGCATTTTAAGGTGCATGACTGACAGGAAGTTTAAAACACACGATGAAAAATGCACATTAGTTCACATACAAATGCAGACCTGAATTTTTACATTTGTAAATGGAAGTAAATATAATAACAAATAAAATATAAATGTTAATACCAATAAATGGCCCTTTTATGGCCACCACACCAATAAATATCACTTTTCTTATATCTAATGAACACAACGTAGGTAAATTTGTCACTTAAGCCTTCTTCAGAAGCTGGAAAAGAAGTACAAGACCCTTGCAAGAAACTTCTTATTTAAACTTAAGATAGAGCTAGGTAGACAACCTTTATGTGCTTTGCCATAATTAAGCAACCTAATGAATTAGCAACTCCAATTTTCTTATAATTACACAACACCAGACCATTTTCATAAAGCACAAGAAGCATTTAATTGTTTATATTCTTTTTTACAAAATGATTTCAATATGTTTTCCAAAGAATTCTTAAAAGCTAATTACTTTTTCACAGTTTGACACATTTACTACAGATTTACAAAGATGAGTTTTATACCGTACATAATATTAACTAATAGCATAAAATTCTAGGGGTTTTTAACCAAAACTCTTTAAATCATAATATTAAAAACATAACCTGCATATTTATTTTAAAATTCTTCAATATTTTTAAATTTTCTGTTTCTACAGCTTATAAATATAAGTGAACAAGAACAAATGCTAACATACAGTGAAAATTTTGATTCAATGCTACTTTCTGAAAATTAATCATAACAGAATATAAATATAGCTGATATAATATAAATATAGCTGATATCTGGTCTTTTAGAAATATAAGAATGATTTGCTAGAGTTGACAGAGATCAAACTACATTTGATTAATAAATGATGCACCGCTAGAACTAATTCTCATGCTTAAAATTATTAAAAAACAACATTTAATGAAAAAAAATTTTTGAAATTTTCTATATAAATTTCTTGTTACTCATACAGTATATATAACTCTGCCTCATTCCTATATCATACCTGACAACTTTGAAATATTCAAAGGCAGGACGTTTTCACATCCCATGACAATGCTATTTCAAAAGAACTCCAGAATGACAAATTTGATTTAAAGTCAAATGCATGATGTGGGTTATTAACCAGATACTATACTACTATATAATTTTAATGTGGAATATAATAAATAAAAATTTAGAATAACAAAATTAAAATATTAAATTTAGATTTTAGGCAAAATTCAACCCTTTTTTTTTTTTTTTTTTTTTTTAAATCTTATAGCATTGAAAATTACAGAAAAAATGGAAGGAAAAATATTATTTATCAAAATGCTTTTAAGCATGGTGAAAGTAAAATTAATGCACTACTGAAAAATTTAAAGAAAAATTAAATACAAATATTTACCTATTACTAGTTAATTTTTAATGCTTTAGAAAGCTCTGTAACATATTAAAATAGTTGAAATCAAATAAAAATTATTCTAAAATTGTTTGAAAAATAACACAGTTTGTGTAATTTAAGTTCCATTAACAAATGAAATGATGTTGCTTTATTTATTTATTTTTTTTAATTGTCATCAAAATTTTCTTTACAGTATTTCACTTGACATTTATCAATATTTCTTTTTGATTTACGTTTGAAAGAAAATCTGAATTCAGACAAGTTTAAAATTGAATTCAGACATAAAAACAGATTTAAAATGTCCAGGTTCAACTATGGTGGTTGGCAGCTTTGTTGAATGTAGCTTTATTATTTAAATTATATACTGTACCAAAAACTGTAAAATTATCTCCAAGATTAAAAATACCTTTGTATTTTTTATAAAAATATCAAAAAAGGCGACAGTTTGGTAAAATCATAATAACGTGATTTTAAAATTTAGTACAGAAATTATATGCATTATTTTTAACTTGCAAAATATTGGGGGGGGAGGGAACCACAACATTTCTATGTTCTAAAGCACAGCTGTGCCTTTTTGATACTATTTTATTAGAGATAATTTCAAAAAACATATGTAGCTGAGAATCTCTTGCACATGATTGAATACATTCATTTAGTATTATGACAGCAGAATTATGAAGGAAGTCATTTAGAGAAATTTCTAATATTCAGAAGTTTCTAAATAAACTTCCCCCCTTTCTTTAAAATTATGCAACTAAAATTTTTTTCATGATCCAATCCTTTTGAAAAATAATTCTAAACTATTTTAAAATACATTTTTTAATTATTTTCCCAACTTTTATTAGTTATTAACATATGTCCCAGCACCTAAGTATTTATTTCTTTACTTTAACATTATAAAACATAATGGTACCTATATGCAAAATATTGCATACAACTTTGAATTGAAATATTTAATATATATATATAATTTCTATGAGTAACACCCCCAAATAATAAAGCACTGAAGCATACATCTGAATATGCAATCATATCTAAGTTAGATTTGCATCCTGGAATGTTTATATTCAATAACAAAAAGAAACGGATATTTTACCAAACTATGACAACAGAATCTAAAAAGGTATAAAAATCATCTACATTATCATCAAAATTTTGAAAATATTGAATAAGAGAATCTAAAACTAAAAATTTACACCACAGCCGTATCAAAATTTAGATGACAGAACAAAAACGTCCTCAATAAAGTTAACATAAAAATAAAAAGAACTGTAAAAAACATATAATAAAGAATATGTGTGAATCCAAAATATTACCCCCCCCCCGGAAAAAAAAAAAAAAAACTAGATTACCTCGCGAATCTCTCTTTATCCTGCATGTTGTCTTCATCCATTCTACTGTACTTAGGCCCTTGGCCTTCCTCTTCATCAGAACTAAAAAATAAAAAATGGAATAAAAAATTACAGACAACTTTCTTAAAAAAAAAAAAAAAAAAAAGCCTTCACCATCATGAATTTCTTGCACCCTTTGTTAAAAAAATAAGAATAATTGCTATTTACTTCCATGATTAAATAAAATTTAGTGCAACAGTACAGAACTAAGATGGTGAAGGCTACCTAAATGGCTTTTTGCAAGTTAAAACCCGAGATAACACTGATCATACAGATAAACAGTAAAGGATTGCAATTTAATAATTTTTCTTTGCTAAAATACACATTGCAAATCTGAATTAAAACAGAAGTACAAAATTTAAATTATAAAAATATTACGAATGTACGTTATCGGGAAACAAGAAGAGTATTGATAATGAAAGTGTGAAAATAAATCAGCACGGAAATTTAATCCTTGCTTCGATCGATAAAATATTTTAATACTCAATTTAAATTAATTATAAATTACATAAATACGCTCACTCCTTTCCCAAACGCTTTTCTCTAGCACCATAAGTACAAATTTCAAGTTCTTAGCCAAGAATCTAAGCTTAGCAAATAATCTCACATTCCAAATATCAAGTCTCACCACCGGCCGAATGGTAAAATTGTCGAACCCTGGTAGTTCAGACTGAGGTTCAAATACCGGTGAGCGGGATGGCTTCATGAGAGTTTTTGTGGTTTTCCCCATGTGGAACATATTAGCGAGCGGAAGAAAGTCTTCCAAGAAGACATCCCACCTTAAACGCAGATACACCTCGCATGCTTTGCCATAATCAAACAAACATCCTAATATCAAAAGAATACATGCCGCAATGTAAACTGCAGATATTTTTTTTACGTGAAAGGGAAAAAGATAGCCTAACATTTACACACATTTTAATATTCTTTGTTATACCTAAGATATCTGACCCTCTGCACTTATCTTCAACATGAAATTCAGTACGCATATTTAAATTGAACGAAGCTATTTAACATCTATTCAACATCATCAAGAATAGAGTAAAGAGGAAAGACTGAATGCAGATACTCAAAACAAATAAAACAGTATCAGTTAATCTGCCTAACATAATTCTAAAAAGAAAGAAAATGACGATATACACGAAATACTGATTTGATAGTATGGTTAAAAAAATGCGCATTTAATCAAATTTAGAAAATGAGGTACACGCTATATTCAGCTAAATGACTTAGTGTTGCAAAGACTAAACAGTATGAAACATATAGTGCATTAAACAGTTACACTGAATTAAATGAATTAGCCCAAGAATCAATTGTAAGCTTTACAAATATGTAACTGCTCATTCTGGTTTACATAAAGAATTCATTAAATGAGGGACATTCACATGAAAAAAGAAAATCAAACTAACCTTTTGTGAACGAAAGATTCGGAACCTGAAAAAAAAGTTTCATCTTATCGGTAACACGCATCGAAAATGATGAAATGGCTCAAATCCCCCCCCCCAATCTCGAAAACGTAGTATTAAATAGTTCACCAGTTACATTCACATAGTTCCTGAAATTCGGCCATTACCCCGTTACTCAGTCATTTTTTTATTTTATTATCCTTTATAGCATAATATAACGAAATCCACAGAAGTAACTGGCCAATATGCGTCTCGATTTAATTTGGGAAAAGGGAAATTCCATGCCTAGATTTCCCCGAAATTTGGTAAACAGTAACAATTTGAATAATCTTTATAGCTTTGAATAGGAAGTTTAACAAGTAAATAAAATATAAAAAAATACATACCCAGCTACACAAAAATCTTTGAGTACAAAGTAAATAATTTAAGAAAACATTCCAATTCTTAAATTTTCTTTTATTCCGACAAAACTATAAATAAATACATAACTTATTTCAAAAAAGTTCTTATTTCAAAAAGTTAAATATTCATGTAATTTCTTGACTACAGATGCAAGCTTTTAATTTCAAAGGCAGTTTTTGTTCAATTAATTAGCTTACACTTAGTGACACATACGCTTAGTAGTAATTTGAATGTTAATTTAAGGTTAGTTACAAATACTTCAAATATGAACCCCTTTTCCGTCCTCATACAGCACAAAAACGTTAAAGAAAAGCTATTCAAAAATGATTGAGCCATTTCAGATTTTCGACAGATGTTTGCGACAAGGTGATACTTGACTTTTTAATAAACATAAAAAACATACACATAACTGTTTAATAATTTAAGGATTCACACACATATAATGCTTAATTTAAATCCCGCGTTATTAAACAAAACAATATGAAACAAGTTTAAAAAATGCAGTAAACATTCGAACAAATGGTTGGAAAAAAAACTGACTTGAGCCGTTTATAGAGAAAATAAACATTTTCAAATTCAGTTCACTTTGATCATTAAATATTTCCAGAGATAATGTATTTAATTATATTAAAATTTTACAAGCATACATTACATCTGCAATGCGACAGAAAATGGGTCTAACAATAATAATATAAAAAGTACGAAATATATGGATTTATACATTATTAATTATTTATAATGATACACTGCTACAGCCAATCATCTGTTTGGTAAGTTAGAAAAAAGCTGTCTGGAGTAAAAACTTAACTACGATTTAAAAAGTGAAAAGCTAATAAAATACAAATTGTTCTTTACGTGAAAGCAGCTGACTTACTATTTGCAAATTACGAAACTACGCAACAATTAAAACTTTAAAAAAAAAAAAAAAAAGTGTACAAAAAAAGATTATAAACAATCTGAAAGCACATATGAATTCCCTCATTCATAATATGAATTAGTTCAATAGATTAAGTTTGTTTATTTGTTAAATTAAATGAGGCAAAGCACACGAAGGTTATCAACAAAACAGACTATAATTAATTCACAGCACACATCAAATGAGAAAGAAACGTACCTAATTTTGACACCAGCTTATTAAAGATGAGTTTACTGATATCAAATAATATCAGAGTAACATGGCAGCCAAAGTTTGAAATAAAAACAGAATATATATTTTACTCGCAAAAATGTTATACTGCTGATGTCCGCGCGTATTCCATAACACTAACTTAGGGCTCGTAAGATCATTACACCTACAAACAGAACTTTTTGTTCCTGGTGGAAGCGAGTTTGCATAAAATGCTGGTACCTTCCCCTTATATGATTATATGCATGAAATACTTTCTTACAGAAAGCTTTATGCGGGCCAAAGTTCTTACTGGCCACGGTTAAATTACGCTAGTTGTTTTATCTCTTGTAACACTGCTCTTATTATCAAAATAAGAACTACTAGTAGAAAGTATTTAAAGTGTGACATTCTAGTCCGCTGTTTGTTTACTGAAATAATTAACCTACGAAATATGTTTACAAAAATTTAACCACAGCTGAAATGAGCTGAGGAGGAAAGTACGTTTTCTCGCTGGTATTATTTAATTGGCTCATTTAACTATCTGTAAATAACTGGCGCACTGTTGGATAATGGAAAATATTGAAAAGCAGTTTAACTTCATTATATACAGAATATTTAAAATCTCATAAAAAATTAATTTTTAATAGCTTTCTGAATTTCATTTCATTCAAAATGCGAACGTGATATAATATTTCAACTAAGGATTGAGGTTAAATATTAAACTGGAAACAGTTTTAAATGAGAAAAATCATTCTACGAAGGTCAAGAAATCAAAAACATTTTATCAAGTTTCGGTTCAAGGTACTTAACAATACACACCTGTCACACACACGCACGCAAGTTTCAGCAATATTCTTCTAGCAGAATTTACCTCTTCTATATATTTCGTTCGATTTCATTGATCTTCAAATCAATAGCTTAAGAACTTTACACTAATTAAACGTAAGCGTTATTTCCCAGACGATTAAGAAAATTTTTCATTGTATATGCAAAGTACCATAAAGAAAATTAAAAAAAAAATAAAATAAATTAAAAAAATGGGAATAAATCAAAAGAATCTGAATCAATTTGAACTTGATTTAAGGATTAAATACAGAATAATGATAGCTGAAGGGACAAAAGAAAGTTCGAAGTAGTACAGGCTCGTCACATGAGCAGAGTTCTCTTCAACAATGGTCATTAAAAAGCATTGACTTACCTTCTTGCCATGGTCACTCCTGATGGCAAGAAGATGTTCAGTGATTTATTGAGCGGTGAAATAATATCTAAAGCCCCAGTTTTATCAGATCAACTCGTACATATATTGTCAATTTCAGATTAGATGGTCGCGATTCCACACTCTTTTAACTATATACTAATAAATTACACTATGACAATAATGTCTGCGCAATTACAGTTTCCTTTACTCATGGAAAAAATGCCAGCTCTTCCAGCTAACTCTAGGCTAGATTGAGTGAAAGTAATTGAAGGAGATTTTTGAACTGCACCCTTGCGGTGTAACCGTTTCTTGTTTTGCAAAAAGAAAACGAGACTGCCGTCTGAAAAATGCCGCCGGAGTAGGACGCATCTTGCGTCTAGGAAACCGTTGTCTTTTTCTCCTGCAAAATTAAGCTGTAATGCTGCTTTTGTATACTAATTCAAACCTTACTGTAATCTAGGATTCACTTATTAAGTTTTAAAAATAAAGTTAAAAAGACAACCCATTCTTATATCTTCCATCCCGGGAGTTCTACATATTACGCACGTTCTGCAAGGCTGAACGTCATTATCTGCCACTTAGGAAGTAATAATCATTTTACAACTGTAAATGAGTTGGTAGACTCCGTCATCATACCCCTCACACGTTAAAGATACGCAGATTTAAGAGGCAATTGATTGATGACAACTGCGATCTGTGAAATTCTTCAAGAAGCGCTTAAGTTCATTCTCTTCGCACTCATTTCTAATTAATATCCAAGGCCAAATGGCTTGCATATTGATTATGAGTCCACAGGAAAACAAAGATCAGCAGTTACATCAAGACGATACCGTCACACAAAATATCATACCTCCAGACTATTTTACTTCGATTGACAACCGAGCTCGGACCTCCCAATATATTGATCAATGACCACTAGCAATGTGACACTTGCACACGTGGTAGTTCCGCACAAATGACATTTGCCTACATCTTCCTTGCGACAATATGAAATTTTCCAACAGCTGTATTCAGCTGCGGAGAACAAATGACACTTCCGCACAGCCCGACAGAAACAACCAATGAGCTTAATGATTTATTGATATGATTTTTCTCAAGCAGTGTTCGTTCTTAATCTGACGATAAACTTCTTATAACTATAATTAAAAAGACCAACTGTATAAACCGTGAATTTAAAATGAGCAACTATGTCTATCGACTAAAAATTTTATAAATTATCTTTAATTACGTCAAAAAATAATCTATTTTGGGGCTATGAAAATAAAAAATTTTGAAAATGATACTTTTTAAGAAAATATAAATATATTATTTTTTAACGTAGATCATTTTAATTGTACATTAATCTCCTATTTTGAAAATAAAAGAAAATAGAAAGAAATCAGCTAAAACTACTGATTTGTCTATATAAAGAGCAGCAAAGCATGACAAAAAAGGATTACAGTTATTCAAAATATTCTGATACTAAAATAAAATTGGCATATACATTATTAAGAATATAGAAATATGTATACAAAATTTCACGCTATAAACGAGTTGTGAACATATTGAGTTTAAAATATGTTTATTCTGATATTTCTAGACCTGATTCCTTGAGATATTTAACATTCTTTACACGTTAACACCAACATAACGTAAACATTTTGTTAAAATCATTATTCGAGCAGTCTAGTAGCTTAAAATTTTGTAAAGCAAATTAATATTCCAAGTCGCTGTTCCAAGTTATCGAAATATAATCAAGAAGATGCGGCTTTGTGCAGGAACTGCCACTAAACTATACAAACTACTACTACTCAATTACTAGCAATAAATGGTCCTTAATGTTGAGAGTCCCAGCTTTGCAGTTTGAGCGCAAGTGCCATTATACCCGACTACTACCTATCGAACCATATTTCCTTTTAATTTCTACATCCCTTTAATGAGTTTTAAAAATTAAGCCTTCCTGCATATGGCTTAAATTCATATACAGACTACTCGGGCATTGTAGTTAGTATCACATAAGCAGCTATAGGTTTGATAAATAAAACAAAATATAAATAAATAAGTTTGATGATATTTCTTCTAGGAAAAGGTTATATGTCACAATTTTATGCCACTGGTAATATTTATGCGCTCGTGAACAGTTCTATGCGAAGCGGTTTATACTGCTAGTAGACTTTAAATAAATTTCACAGCTGACTGATGAACGGCAACTTTCATTTCGTAACTAAGCAGTTTGCTCTACTGCTTTTCAGACGCTGAGTTCACACGTTGTCAAATTGTGAAACTCTCCCTAACTCAGAATTCATATTGTTAAATCTAGAATTTTTAAAATTTCATTTTGCCTTCTCCTTTCTATAAAATACTCCCGATTGTGTATTTAAAATTTAAAATGCACATATGCGAATATTACTCATAATGCTTACTTAACACAATTTTATAATATGCACAAATATTTCATTTCGATATTAATTCGCGAGTCTCTTTGGGTTTAATTTCGATGAAAAAAATTTCAGATTTGAAGCCAAGGCATCTCGATCGACACAAGAATGTTTTGACTAGTAGCCAAGAGTCATTACCTTAACACTTTTAGACTCCAAATTAAAAAAGAACACGACAAATAAGCTACATGCTGAAGAAGCCAAAAATCAGCAGCAGAAATTGGCATAACGTTAAATAAAAATGAAAGAATTATAGTTTTGAAGATGACACAGAAACTTCTCATGTAAGCACATGAGCACATGATTATTTTAGTGGCGTTTTCCTATTCCCTGCTGAAGGCAGTTCCGTTTTATCTCTAAAACTAAACTAAAGCATGTTTACCAACATTATACCTATTCCTGTTGACAATTTTTGATTTCTTCAGCATTTACCCTGGACACACACGGCTGGGCGTCTTTACGCTCAGTCATGCGTGTCTTTGCGGCCAACCCCTCCATTATAAATTTATAAGGATCCTAATGGAAGCCTTTGGCTTTTAAGCACTCTGGACAAGAAGGCCTTTGCTTGCCCATAAGAAATTTCTAGTTTATTCTAGTGTCTCGCATTTCTCTTTAAGAAAGGATTAAAACCGGGTACTCATGAACTGCAAGCGCGTGCTCTGACAACCACAGATTTACATTTCTGAATAGCAAAAAACGTGAGGGCTACCTGACTACAGAAAGGAATGCCTTCGTGGTGTACTTTTTAAGGAAAACTGGCACGTACTCGTATTACAAGGAGAAAACCATGAAAACTTATTAAGGGGAAAACCATGAAAACTCTTATGCAGCCAGCCCGTTAACCGGGATATGAACTCGGATATAGCGCTCAAAGGTTTTACCGCTAGGCCGTTGGTGTGCCCTGATAACCAACGAAGACTCTGATCAAATGCTATTTAATTTTCTGACAGCTGTAGCAGTCAGATGTCCTTATAGATATATTTAAGTATACAAATTATCTATCGGTATATTACGAATACAAACTGTATAGTTCAAGGTGTCTTAATCAGAAACTAACGCTACTCTGTGACCTATTTTATTGTATTAATTCAAGCCTTTGCAACAGTATGATCGGAAATTATTCCGACTCGTTATGAAAGAATGTCATCCAACACTGACGACGTCTTCTGAGTTTACAAAATTTTTTATACTTTATTCATATTTTTTTTTTAATTTCGGCTCAATTAAGCGAATTGCAGACGTCATTTTCATAATTAATCAATCATAGCTAAAACCACGTTTCGTCAAAAAATTTCAATGAGTAATCATTCATGTTCTTACATTTACGCCCTCAGTTCTTATGTAACACGTTTAAATGGTTTTCATGTCCCTACCAGGAAAGGGGTTTCAGCCTAACTCATTTTACTTCCTGCTTCCAACTGTCTTCAAAATTCAGTTTAATCGGGATACCTCAGCAGAGCCGATAAATCTGACGCACATTTACGACACCAGTTAAGACATTAGAAACACGATTTATCGAAGATCATAGATACTAGAGTATAAAATATATCAATAAAATGTTACAACTTCATTAATCGAAAAACATTAAGCCAAAAAATTACATATTTGAAAATTTAAACATGGTACAAAAATAGTTTTGGGCTACGTCTGTTGAGCCCTAGGCTGTAGATGATTTTCATTTATTGTTTTGATGAAGCTTGTAAGCGTACCGTATCGTTAAAGCGCGTAAAATTATTCCCGTTTACTTTTCAGTCAAAATAAAGGATTATTATTTAAATCGTATTCAATTACTTTCTTGACAAAGTCAACAGATGGTAAAACCAGGTACGCGCTTTCTGTTTATTTTGGACTAAATTTCATAACTGTAGTTTTAACATGCATCTGTTATTACGATTTTCTGGCTAAATTTAAGGCACGTGTTATTGTACTTAGAATATTAACTGACAGTTACAAACATGGCATAAGCGCTGAATTTAACAGCATATAAGGTAGCAGTCCGATAACATTGAGGGAAAACAAACATTCGCATTAAATAGCTACATAAAGTAACAACATTTATATAAATAAAGGCTGAAAAAATATTTGGACCAAAAAAGATATGATTCTTCGAATGAAAAATACCACTTTTAAGTAAGAAGTAAACTGATGCATCAGAAACCATTATTTATACAAAAAGGGTGGGAAGTAGTTCATGAAACTGTCTCCCCCTCCAGAAAAAATTTTAAAACTTTAACATCTTTTAAATATCCAATTCTTTGGAACGAACAATATTCATGCTTTTGAAACACGAACTACAACAGAAAAGCCATGTTTCCTACAAAACATAGGTTAAACAATTTTAATTCTTGAAACCACCGTTAACCACCGTTATAAAATTATTGGATGAAAATCTGTCAAATGTTGAGAGGAAGATAATGCTCAATGTTTCCTAAAAGGATTACAATATAATGAATTATTTGGATTTAGTATAAAACGCAATACAAGTCATCTGTAAATTGTGTTACACCCCGCCAAACCCCCAAAATTAGATCAATTCACCTTTCTCAAATACGGAAAAAGCGCTCGAATTTTTGACTACATCAATTGCATTTTACAACACCTCCTAACTCTTCTACTAAGAGATGTTGATTTTACTCCTTACATTATTATCTTACTGGTATCTTCAAAGTATGCCTACTTAAACAGGTTTTATCGTTTCGCTTTTTACTGCATACAAATGAAAACCTTTTCCTCATTTTAAAAGTAACATCAAATTATTGATACTAAAAGTATGAAATCACCACTCGAATAAAACAAAGTGTAATTCCCCTCCCCCCTTTACAGGTATAGAAGGGAAACTGAGCTCGATTGTTACAGAAAATGAAAATAAATTGTTCAAAAGAGAGATAGAGGTACGCAGCCCCAATTCGTGAGCTCGTTTTATAAAGCGTGGGAACGAACGCCTCGAAGAGACACCGGAAAAGCATGCAGAATGGGAGACAGGTACAATCCGTAAAATATGACAAAGGAAGTTTCTTTCAGCAGTTATTACTCAAAGAGAAGAAACTAGAAAAAACATATTCTATTCTCTTTTCGTTAAATAAACAATTTTACACCAAAAGAAAATAGACCGGTAATTGTTACAGTAGTTAAATTTTCTAAACACGTATACACAGTATTTCGTTTCCAAATTTACCACAATTTATGATTTAATCCTCATTTTAAGGTAAGTATTAAAGATATCAAAATCTGATAAGTAAAACAGGAGTAATGCAAAATAATCCACCCAAAAGCAAAGCATTACAAATTAACTACATAATTAAATACTTTACACTAACACTTTATAAATATTTTTCTTCACGAAAGGGAAAAAACGTCCTACATCGTAATTTCATGTCAAAATGTAAAACCGAATTTATGTCGGGTGTTTAAGTGACCATCACTTATAAAAACGACAACTTAGCAGTAATAACATTTGCATTTAAAATATTCATGGCATAGTGCATTTACAAATTAACGAAATATCAACACGTTCAAAGACCTTACACACATATTTCAAATGCTTTTAGCTTCCCCTTCTCCGTCCTTCTTTTTTTTTTTTTTTTTTTTTTTTTTTTTTTTTTTTTTTTAAGGCAACGTTTTTAAATTTCACATGCAACTCCTCAAGCTGCAATACTAATTTTAAATTGATACATCAAGACTCTTGTCTCTGCAAGGAAATTCTAACTGAACTTTAATTTTGATGCTAGCTTAATACACTTTCATTCAGCAAGAATGCGCTTGCAATGAAACTTGAAATACATTTTCGTAAAACACGCCTCTATTGAAAACGTCCAAAACGTTAAGTTCTCTTATGCTAAAAGAAAAAGGGTAAAATGATGACTAGCATTTACTCTAAACGTCTCAGAGCAGCATCTTAAGTGCAGTAAGGACACAACGATGCATTTCGACTTCGCAGTATACTTCTATGCTCAGAAAGTGCATGCAGAATGTTTGTAAGGCAGTCTATTTGAAATATAAAACAGTTATTTTTTAGTCATTTTTCTAAACAACATTAATCAAAATACACTCATTTCATCACTCTTGACATTTCAGGAAACACCGATAGAATGCCTATCTATCATACCCTAGCAGTCGTGTCGTTTTGGATAACCTAGTGCTTGAAAACGGTGATCCCATACAGTCAGATTTATAAGACACATCAGCAGAGTCAGAAGATGAGCAGGCCCACCAGCCGGCCGAGTGGTAAAATCGCTAAACACTGGTAGTTTGTTCCCGGGTTCGAATCCCGGGAACCCCCCACCAAACAAAAAGCTCACAAATGCAATCCAAGCGACCATTAATTCTCAAGTCTATTATAATAAAACTCTGTCCATGCAACTAATATGCAAAAATACACATTTCCACTGATGCAAAAATACACTGATTTAGATAGGCAAATTTGCGAACATCTTTTCAAGGCCAGTACATACCTATAATAATAACACAGATTGTAAAACCAAATATTACGCAACAGTTCTATCTGAAAGAAAAAAAAATAGCACCTGGTGTTATTTAGAAGAAACTGCCTTGAAATGCCTTTTCAATAAAACCCTCTGCAAACAACTTTAGACACTATACTTACGAATTTCAAAAACTTTGCGAAAAATGCAATAATATTTATCAAGCCCTATTATCGAAGCAAATGCAGTCTACACTGGTGTGCAAAAATTAAGGACGAAGTCGAAAAATTAGCATATCAGCTGAACGAAGAGGCAGAGCGGACAGAAAGACCATTCAGGAGATTAAGTAAGGTGATGTACGATAGCACATGCGCAGATATGCAGGTAGACGTAATGGGGGAGTGTCTGAGTAGTATAAAGCATGTTGTCGGTGTAAGATCAGTATTTCTGGCAAAAAGATTGCACGCCGTATAGCAGTTAAAATCACACCGAGTTGCTGCCTCAGCGAGAAATGGCGAAAAATCAATCTGTTAGAGCAGGACTTAGAAGAGAAGGGCTAGCTCATAGAGCTTTGACATTTGTGTATCCATTCTTTCGTCAAAAGCAAAATCTCATTTGGATCCTTTGGTCCCATGAAATAAAATATCTCATCCTTTCGTACTTCTGTAAGTGCTACGACACGTTACTACAGCGCAAAAAGACATATTACGTAAACGATACTTTACAATATAGAATTTAAAATAAAACTGACTAAAATTACATATATATAAATTATTTTAAATATATACAGTATTAGAAAACAGATATATATGTGATTAAAATTAATTTGGGATATGTAACCTCTAGAAAATAGTCTCGCAGCTGAATAAAACTACAGTTTTAAACGCGGGAAATCAGAACAGGTGGCATCACAGTGACGTCAGATTACTGCCTGTTAAGTTCCACCATTAGTATCGCGTCGGCGAGGAGTCGAACAAAGAAATGAGCTAGCCCTTTCTATTTATCCCTGTGTTACACGACATCTGGATGCTTTTACCCGAGGTCGAATCATTGGGAAGTTGGAAGAAGGCCGCAGTGTGACAAGTGTGGCTGCAGAGTTCGGAATTGTTCACAGCATCGTTTCACGACTTTGGAGACAATTTCAAACTACAGGAACAGCTATCCGGGGGTTTAGTAGTGGTCGTCCACGAGGAACCACACCCGCAGATGACCGGTATATGCCTTACAGGCCAGAAGAAACAGGCGGTAGACAGCGGGAGAAATCGCTAGACACACGACACAGGCGACTGGACGACCGATATCGCGTTTTACCGTGGCCAGAAGACTGCACGGTGGTGGTCTGTTTGCACGACGACCTGTACGGTGTGTACCTCTAACGCCTGCCCATCGGAGAAGGCGTTCTCTGTGGTGCCGGGAACACCGGAATTGGAGAGACAATGAATGGGGACGAGTACTCTTTACAGATGAGAGCAGATTCAGTCTGAGTAGCGATTCTCATCGCATACTCATCTGGAGAGAGCGGAGAAGCCGCAATCATCCCTCGAACATCATTGAAAGGGACAGGTATGGAGGTGGCGGTGTTCTCGTTTGGGGAGGCATCATGCTTGGTAGTCGTACAGACCTTCACATCTTCGACGCAGGTAGAGTCAACGGGACCCGTTATTGTAACGAGATTCTTCTTCCATATGTGCGTCTTTTTAGAGGCGCTATGGGTCCGCAGTTCCTTTTCATGGACGACAATGCACCATGTCATCGCACAGTAGCTGCCGAACAGCTCTTAGAGAGTGAGGATATTGAACGTATGGATTGGCCGGCACAATCTCCGGATCTCAATCCCATCAAGCATGTATGGGATTTTCTAGGCAGACGCTTGGCAGCTCGTACCTCACCACCAGTAACGATTCCGGTGCTTCGATTGGCGCTGCAAGACAAATGGGCAGCAATGCCTCAACAACTCATTGACACCCTCATTCTCAGCATGGGCAGACGCTGTGAAACCTGCCTAGCGGTCAGGGGAGATCATATCCCCTATTAAAGACCGGATGTTTCTTGATGGACACCCATCACAGGGATGTTTCGGCCTTCAGTCGTATTGCGCTCCATGCTACTTTTTCAATAAAGCTTCTTTTTATCCCTCTGATTTCTCTTTTAGTAAGTGCTGCTTACATTACTCATGTCCTTACGTATTGGGGATCTTACGGTATTAAATGTGTTGATTTGGAAAGCTTTTGTACAAAGTTATATTGAAAAAACCGTCTCGTCCTTAATTTTTGCACACCAGTGTATTTGATTTTCAATGCATTTTATTCACAATGTTCTATGAACAACACCAATACTGATTTTCTTTGTCCAAATGTTACGAAAAAAAGACGCAGAAACACAACAGACAATGTAATTAAGAGCAAGGCAATGCAAACAAAAGGGATTTACTACAATAAGTACTAAAAATCAGCACTGGATTCTATCACAAAAGGAATTCAAGTTCATCAGTTCAGCTTTATGAAATAAGGGCAATGTTCAAATAATTGGCAGCATTAATGTGTACGGCACTTTATTACTCAAGTACTATATTACTAGCATTTACAAAACATATGCCTACCTAATTCACAGTATCGTTTTGCCTTTATTGTACGTATATGAAGAAGTATTTCCTAATTCTAAAAATACAATTACTGATAACACAATAAAACGTAACTCCGTAATATATATTTCTTTACGATAAAATGCTCTACGGAAACCAATACAGAATAAATTTACGGAAATGCTGAAATATAAATCATTCAAACGACTTTAATTTTAAAGATGATATGAAGTAAAAAATTCTCTTAACAGTCGGCGATTAATATAAATAGCAAGTTCACACAAAACCAGAACACAGCTTATATCCTTACACAGCTGAAAACCGAAGCATACAAATAAGGCGCTTAAAAACTAAACCAAGAAAGCTCTTCATTACGTAATAACTATTCAAGAGCTGCGGGAGAAGGGGAACAAAAAGATTCAAATTAAAGGGGAAGCCTTTTTTATCTGAACCCTGACATTGCTTTCCAACTACATAATAATTTTTTGCCCTTTTTCTCTGCGTAGCTGTATACCCATGACCCCAAAATCCTGCTGGGGCATTATAAATATCCCATGTTTAACATAAGGTCGAAACTAGAATCTCGATAACCTTTAAATGCATGATCACTAACTTGCTGAAGTATCTACAAACAAAGTACACAAGTAAGAGAAGTATTTTATGTAATTCACATAACAAAATTACCTTATCATTACTAAGAATAGAACTTAATATTAATACCTGAAAATTAAATTTTAAAAATGAAGTCACATTTAACTCCAACGCTTAAAAAAGATTAGCTATGTTTAATAATTACGTTCCAGTGTTTACCGACACCTATCTATAAATGACTCAAGTGTTTTAAAATTAAGTACATAATTATATTATTAATAATCGAAACTATATTATTATCTGAAAATGATAATAAGAATGGTTTATAATTTTGTCTGTTCAGGGTACATAAATGGCATCACATTAACTCCAATGTTTAAACATGACGAGCCTATATTATTTCACTTTTTTATTTAAATCTGAAATGATAAAAAAATTCATGAACGCAAATAATACTGCACACAAAAATTTAAAAAAGGAAAATAAAAAATACTCTTCTAATTTATGAATTAAGATCCATATATTAACACAATTTTGTTATTTAAAACGGGTGAAAACCCTGAAAAGGAGAAGAGGGAGATTATTTTAATGCATATACGTATTTATATATTCCTCAACCCAATTAAAATAATTATAAGTAGCCGTTACACTTCTGAATTCAGAAAAATCATTTGACGATTTGCATAACATTTGAAGCTAGCACGTCAAATTGCCCATATTTTAAATGCAATTACCGCACATATTAACGTGCGCATGCAAGAAAAAAAGGCTCGGGAAAAAAACGCATTCTCGCACTGTATCAAAAAAAGAGCCAAAACTGTTGCATAATAATAACGTACAATTGTGCTCTCAGACACAACGATAAGGAATTATGGTCGCAAAGTACGCTCTTCTCCAAAATTATCTACCAAAATGTTCAAAATGGGAAACTTTTAATTTGAATTTCAAAATAACAAATTAATCATTTTAAAACAAGACTTAACAGTAAATGAAATAACTGTTAAAAAATTCAACGTTGTATAAGCCTCCTTATTAAAAGATAACAAAAAATATCACTTACATACTCACTATATAAACGACTGCTAGTTAGATCGAAAAAAAAAAAAAAAATCAAACAAATACCACATCTGAGTAGGTATAAAATACTGAGCAACTGAGAGGAGTACAGTGAGTACAGTGAGAGGAGTACAGCAACTGAGGGCTTACCAGGAGGCATGTAGTACAAATTCACCATCTTTTGATAATATATTCCAGATAGTGATTGAGTAGTTTAACATGTTGTTATTCCCTTAATCACATTTTTATTATCCTACGATAATGTACCACATCTGTTTGACCTCGATTGACTAATTCTGATAAAGAAGATCCTATCGTGATATTATTTTGACACCAAGTCCCAGTGTCATACTAATGTTGTGAATGTCAATAGTGGTGTCATACCTATGTCAGGAGGTGACCAACGACCTTATCAGAATTAGTCAATCAAGGTCAAACAGATACAGATATCTTTAGATAGTAAACATGTGATTAAGAAAAAAGCGGTCGAACTACTTAAATCACTACTTGGAATACGTTATCAAAAGATTGTAATTCACGCCCCCTCTGGTAAGCACCGCCCAATGTGATTCCCTCGGTGGGGCAGAACAGTCACTTTATACCTACTTATCTGCCACATTTTGTTTATATAAAACATGAAATTATTATTACTACAAATTGCTAACTGAAATTATTCGCCAGAATCAAATTGCAGAAATTAAGAATAATTAATAAAAAAGAGAGCAAATATTATTGAATCAAATCAAATAAAAAGTATTACCCTGAGCTATGTCATATAACCGAAATGAGTCGAAATTGGAAGATTACAGAGGGATTATAAGCAAATACAATATTCGATTTTATTACTTCTCACAGGTTTTTCAGTTCTAACAGTAATAAATGAAAAGTGCAAATAATTTCAAAGTAAAAGGCTACACGCGTTCGATCGGAAACACAGTTTTCCCTTTCTTAGCCATATACATACTAAGAACCATACTATTTCTTCCCGAAACGCTTTTAACATCAAAATTCATGTCCAATTTTCATTTTTTTCCTTTTCAGTTTATAACTGTTTTGTCACAACTAAGACTTTACAAGAAGTATTTTTATTTTAAAAAAATCAACGTCTATTAGATCAACGTTTATGCATCATATTGCAGAAATCTATGGAGCAAATTGTTTCTATGAATGCTTTTATACACATAAATATAGCTCGTATTTTCATTTAACAATCAAACCACAATGTCCTCGACATTCCACCTAATAAGTTTCCTCCAATTTTATAAATAAAAACCACATAATAAAAAGTTCAAACGATACTAGGTACAACAGCAGGATACCAGAAGTTAAAATGATAGTACGAACCTACATATGCGTTCGCGCACAGTCACTCAGTATGCACTATAAATCCGTGTATATGTAACAATATTTGCGTGTACAGAAGAAAACGCATGATACGAATGCATTTTTTAAAGTGTGCGCTTACAAAATGTGCTAACACAGCCGTTCTTTAACTTAAATGCAGTCTTCCTTAAATTTTATATCTTTTTATCTTTCCTACAATATCAGCTTTCGTGCACTTTTATAGTACATTCGTTAAAATTACTTGTGACAAGAGACTTTTTAGATTATCACTGCTTATGTTTAGTTACATTTTGATATTTGTTCTTGTCTTACAGCCCAGTTTAATGTCGACAATAACATAAATGTTCACAGAAATGAATTATTTGTTGATTTTTAGAGTTTTCAAGTAATTATAAATACAATCAGCACACTCAATTATAAATTTAGCCAGTCCAATACGCGCTTAGAGTAAAAGCCCACAACAATCACCTAACGTAAGAGAACGGAAGCTTGAAAAAGTAAGATCGGAAATAGCTTAAGTAATTGAGCAAGTAATAATTGCTTACAAGACCTCTGTAGTAGCATTTTAATTTTTACAAAGCTCAATGAAATATTCAACTTTTCGTGTCCTTGGATTTTTCTAACTTGATCAAATGAATCATGATCAAATGAAAAAAATTCCCTGACCAAGCATTACGAACTAAATACCTATTTAAATAAGAGTAACTCGATACTTTTATGCTTCTACTACGAAATACAATGAAATAACTACGAACGTTGCAAAAATTAATTCGTATTCATTATTAAAATTATATTATTATAGTAAAGAAAATGAAACACATACGCACCTAATTCAAAAGAAGTAAGGGTTTTTAAAAAATATCAAATTCTGAAAAAAAAAGTTCATTCCGCAAACGAAATTTATAACAACAGTACATCATTCATAAGTAGTACTTCTATGGGTCTCCAAAAATAAGTACAAATATACTTCTTAGAGTTACACTGGAATGATAAGTGTAATTAATGTAGTAATTTATTACAGCGTATAGTTACACAATATAGTAACTTCTAATTTGCATTACTCATTCTCAAATTACATTAATGAGCAATGATTTATTATAAAAATTAAGAGCGGAGGGATAGAACAATAGTATTTCTCAACAGTATGAACACAACAGCTCATAAGTTAATGATGACAGCCATGGAATGATAAAATTGTTTCAAATATGAGCTGAGTAAAATGTTTTGTGCAAGAAAAATATTACGATTACTCTTTACATTCTTTTTTCATAAAACAGGCAAATTTTGTTTACAGATTACAATTCGAATATGATTTTTTTTTCTTACTTGAGAGGTTTGATCTAACATCCTTGACTTTTCGCAAAACGTTATAGATTTTTCCAGACTTAAAAAAAAAAAAAAAAAAAAAAAAAATTATATATATTCACTGACTTTTATAAGTGAACAAGAGCACTGAAAGAAGTTAGGCAATTTTTCAGGCAACGATTTCGTTTAGATTCTTAAAAGCTTTAATCACATTTCGGTTTCCTATTTAAAGGTGCCTGCTAGTGGTTAAATCAGGAAAACGAGTTCTGTGCCCGGTTCATGCCTCTACTGAGTTTTCTCTCTCCACGAAGGCATCTTTCTCATCGAGCACATAGCCTTATTGTGCTTAGACATAATTAAATAATTCAATCCACTTAAGGATGCTTTTATTAGTGGATTGTCAGAATTCACAAATCTGGAAATCTATAATGAATACAGAGAACTGCGAAGATATTTTTTGGAATATTAACCAAAATTTCTGCAAGGACTTTAACACTTTGACTTCCGATTCAATAGATGGGAAGAAGAAGCATTATTATCAATACTTATTACGCAGCGTAAGAATATATTACAACTTTAAATAACAAAATCCTTTATATAGCATAATATCAGCATGAGAAAAATAAGTTAAAATTAGATAGCACTCAAGCGAAATTCTGCGTGAAGAAAGAGACTGACAGCTTGTATCATCTTAATATAAAGGAAAGTCTCCGTAAAAGAAATAATGTTTTGTTTAGGCGGGATAAGGCATATTGTATAGCCTAAGTTAAAGAAGTCACACATTAAGTACTCACTATTCTAGGAAAGAAGCACAAAAAAATATTGTAATATAATTAAAAATAAAAATTTTGAAAAATGTTTTATTTGCCAAAATAATGTTACTATATTTGAAATCTTCAGACAAGGTAATTGAATAATGCACAAAAATTAAGCATTCAAACTTGTACTTAAAAACATTTCAATAGATTACAGTGAGAGATATTATTTTGAGTCTTGTTTAGATCCTTGTTTCTGAGATGATGAGATTTCCTTTCACAGCAGTAGAGTTACCGCAACATAAAATGCTTACCGCAAAAATCAAAGGTACCCGTGAATAATCACTATTCGACAAGCACGGATTAAAGTTAAGTTCTTGTCCAAAAAGGAATTTAACTGAACTGGACAATTTCTATCTTATTTTGCCTTTTCAATTTTTTTTTTTTTTTTTTTTTTTTTTTTTTAAGACGATAGAACTAGTGAGATTTCAGTTGTCCTACAAAAGCGATATGCCTGGAAGGTAAAGTCAGTCAATGACATTCGACCCCAGTCTTTTATACGTGTTAAAGAAAAGAAAAGGGGGGAAGTACTTAAAAATGGTTTTACTTCGTTTTCAAGTTGTAGATCCATATATTTTTTGTCGTAGCTTTTACAAAATCCCCTCACGTTATACACACTTGTGCGAGACTCAAAGAGGAAGCTTTCAGATCAAGATAGCTGATTAATGAAAGCAAGTAAATCACCAGCTACATTAGATAGTCGCCATAGTATAAGAGCCAGTTCGAAGTTTTTTAAAAAAGGAAATAGTTTTCTTATGTTATTTTTTTTCCCAGTCCCTATCTTTTTAGTAACAACAAGAGCTTAGTAGAAGTAAGAAGAAGGAAAAAAAAAAAAAAAAGAGTAATCTTAGGTCTGTTAAAAACTGCTCGTAATATTGCACGTTATACAGAAAAGCCTAAGTTTTAAATAACAATAAACAAAGAAGTGATATGCGAGACATTGAACAAACATCCTTGCGTTAAAAAATTTATATGGCTGATCACATACATATCTCTGCATCAATGGAAAATTTTCTTATCTTCATTGCACAGATAGAAGAACAAAATGGCTCACATTCCAGAAGCAGTTCACGTAACATATTGGGGAAAGGATTAAATATTGAATAAGAAATCAGTTTGAACACTAACAGTTGTCATTACATTTTATTTAAAACAAGCTCATCATTTACTTCAGTAGAAGAACTACCATCTTGAACAAAAAATTTGGTTAATTGCATATTATTACGATATTTTTTTGACATGAGCAGAGTAATGTAACTTTTCAAAGATTTCATTTCAAACTTTAACACTGAACTAAAACAAATTAAATTTAACAGTAATATAAGGATATGGATATATGTAATGCTTTTCATTTGATATGACACGGGGCTTCAGGCACACAACATCATGTTCTAACTGAACACAGTTTAAGTGTTCCAGGAAATATCTGAAACTCGGTGCCCTCATCGTTTGCAGTTGAAATATTCAACGATTTTTGTCTCAAAATGAAATTTAATCATTTGTATTAATGAAACACTGAAGAGCAATACAGTTAGCAGGTTCGAACTGCAAGGTTTTGCTCATAAGCAAATGTCTTTCTGAAAATGTACTGGGAAGTGTTTTAGAGATTTAAAGCAAAATTTATTGAAAAGAAATACCACTAGCAACCAAATTGCATAATGTACTAATATTAATAAAACCTTACAAAGTTAGGTGTGCTCCCAGGGCATGAAATGCACGCAGATACTAGTTTATCATTAACATAAAATAAACAACTATTCACTACTTTATTATGAACTGTTAAAATGTGTCGCCACTAGGCAGTGAGTGAAAAAAGGTACAGAAAACGAATAAAATTAACTAGCACAATATACTATTAAAATGATTCCGCAGTCCATCTCGTTGCTGCTGGTACAGAGACTCAATCAAGTGCTGCCAGAATTTGGTTGACGCAATCATCTCCATATAAGAAATTCATCAAACCAATAACCTCAACATTATAATAAAGTGTGATCTTCTGCAGCGTTCGGTTATTTTTCACTGTATTGAGTATATTACTGCAAACTTACAGTAAGACAGCAAAACTTGTATGACAACTATTCAGTCCCAAATTGCATCTAGTTATGCTGGTATTGCTCTTAAAAAGCATACAAAAGATAAAGTAAAACCGCTTGATAGGTTCTGCAGACTTTAAAAATATTCCACTTGTTACAAAACTTCATTTCTGATGTCTGGTGTTATAAAATGTATAAATTTATACTAGGTTAGGTTATTTCAATATGGCAAAGCACACGAGGGCTATGTGCTGATGGATAAGGATGCTTTCATCGAGGACTTTCAGAGAAAAACTGGCTCGTATTCTCGTCACATATGCAGAAAACGAAAACCAAACATGCAACCAACCGGTTAGCCTGGGCTCGAAGTACAATCGAATTACTACTACTATTCAGCGGTTTTAACTAGTCAGCCACTGGTGGGGTCTTCAAATCTATACTAAATTGTAATTTATAATGATATATTAGCATAACTGTTTATAAACAGACGACATGAACTCAGGACATCAATGAAAAGTTTACAGATTCTGAAAAGTTTACTTTTTCCTAATTTACATTATCATACGAATGCAGCATTTAATACGTAAAATCGTAATGTAAATGAACTGCTTAAGACTTCTGGTCACCATTAGGTTATTTACTGATAAGTTTCTGGGAGTAAAAAAATCACTCGCAGATTGAAACTATAACAGGTACTGCAGCCCTAAGTCCCATATACTTCAGGGGTCAACTATATTTTTAAATTCCTCGTCTAAATTAAAGATTGTAATTAACATTACAATTGTATGCCATTTATTATTCGTATCTATCAGATGACGACTTTCTTCCTTAATTACTCGAAACTCATTTCTCTTTCCAAAGACAATAAACTGCTCACCAAATAAGAGTTGGCATGTAATCCGACATGCAAACAACTGTAAATTCATCATAATGAAACTTTTAAAACAAAATAATCGATGCTAGGTGTCTAAAAGGAAGAGGAAGGCACTCAAAGATTTAGAAATCACAGTATTGAAAGTTTTCCTTGAAAAAATTTCTGATAAGTTTTGGATGGAAAAACTGAAAGAAACCAAATCAAGTGTTCTGCGCTTATATCTATAATATTGTATCCTGGGCAGCATAAAGCTCTACACAACACCCAAATCCTGTAAAGATGTTTGCATGCCGGAAACACATTTATGGAATAAATGTCCTTTAACTACCAACTGAAAAAATCCTCCTGAAATCTCCCCCCACCACCACCACCACCACACACACAAATTCAAATTTCACTTTATTTTACAATTTGGTAAAAACACATTTTTACAGTAAATTTTCACGAACGTTTTATTTTAAATCTCTTTCATACATGTCCAAATAACGCTCGCTTAAAATTGCTCTTATTTGAAATGTTTACTTTATTATAAGTCAATTCATGTCTTGGGGTCCCAGTCGTGTCCTGGTATATTTTGATACACCGAACGCGACTGGGACTCCAGGAGCTCAAACAAAAGCACTTGATGAGAAGTAGACACTCTAAAACTAAAATTTAACTCAGTGCAACTTTTCGTATCAATTTCTCAAAACCACTTCATTTGCAAGTAGTTGTCGCTCCATTATTGAACAAAAGGGATAGATTTGGGTCCAATTTAATATATAGTATCACGCTCTGAGAATTTTCCAATATCTTGTAAGCTTAATTATTTTTGCTTCCTCCACTGGAGGTAATCAACCTTGGATAAATTCAATTATTTTTTTTCACCTAGGAGAGGATAAAACCTGAAATAAAGAGAGGAAAGAAGAGAACAACGTCAGCTCCCGCTTTAACTTTTCTTTATGTTATCGTGGAAAATCACCAACGCAAAACTTACAGCAAGCGCAACAAAAACTACAATATACAAGAGGAGAAAAGAAATTGCGATTCGAATAAATCTGATTTTTCAAAGTTCCAAATGTGAGAAAATCGTAAAACTCATATCCGCAAGGAATATTAGAATTGCGCTCTTCTCACCCTATGAATATAGTTCAACTGAATTATGAAACAAATAAAATGCTTCTCATCAGTGTTTCTGGCAAAGCAATACCCGCCTTATAATACCAGACTTTCTCGAAATAAGTCAAAATGGATTATGCTGTTCAATCAGAATTCTTGTACTAAACGGACAGACGCTTTGGATTACTTAGATTATAGCAAAGCAGGTGAGCCTAAATAAAAGGATATATTCGCAGAGGATATTATAAGAGAAACTAGCTCATATTAACACTACATATGGGGAAAACCCTAAAAACTCTAGATGCAGCCTGTTCTTCAGAATGTAAACCTGGACCACCTGTTCAGTGGTTTTATAATTCGTTCACTGGTGGGCCTTTGAGCAGGACTTTCTAAGGAAAACTCTCATAGTCACGTTACGCCAAGGGGGGAAAAACCTGAAAAAGGGGCCACGTAGCGAGTTGTTTCGGATAGATACAAAACCACAATTGATCGTGGCCGTTACCGGATGGCTCACAGCGACCGAGCGGTAAAGACGCTGAACACTGGCAGTTCGATACGTGGTTCGAATCCCGGCGAATGCATTTCCCATGTGTAATGTGTATACCAGTCAGTTATCCTTATGAAGTCCTCCACGAAGGCATCCCTCTTTATGCAGATAGCGCTAGTAAGCTTTGCCGTAATCTCATAAAACTATACCATTGCCAAATACAACGCAGGAAACAGATCTTTTGGATGCGTACTATTTTCTTTCCATTATTTAAAACACAACCTCTATCTTCCTCCAAATAAAAATGGTTAAATTCGGCAAAATATTTTTTTAAAACTTAAATACTATATTATGAGCCATAAATTACTATAAGCGAAAGATTTCAGCTAAAAAGGACGGAGAATTTTATTTTTAAAAAAAAAGGAAAGAAATTTGCATGAAAAGTTCCTTTTTATCTCCACCTGTGTATCCTTTCAAATAATGAAAAGCATTTAAAATCTTTGCATTTAAGCCAATAAGCAAAATGTATAAAACTGATTCCATTGAGTTTTAAAGACGACACTATTGAATTTTAATTTGCTACACCCATTTAGTCCCCCTGTTTTTGACAAGGTATCAGAAAATATCAGAGTTTGGGGGTGCTTTAAGAACACCCTACATATTGGGTCACGGTACTTCTGGGGGGGGGAGGATTCTCTGCATGTTGAATTTTTTATACTTTGGCATATTTTGATGAAAAATCTCGCTTTCTGAGATCGACTTTTAATAAAGCTCATCACATTTGTCGAGGCTTGCAGTGGCGTTGCTAGGAAGGGGTAAGGAGGGACAGCTGTCCCCGGGCGCAGCATCCAGGGGGCGCCAAACTGATGTTATGAAACTTCAGAATGAAATGCTTTCCATTCTTCGCACACAGAATGGGGCGCAAAATCTTCAGTTGTCTCTGGGCGCCGAAAACTCTAGCTACGCTTCTGGATGCTTGCAGACTTCATTCAATTTAATAATCAAACGCTGAGAAGAAAGGGCTAAAGGATAACACAATGAAGTTGTTCTAAACCTGTTCTGCCCCACCACCTTCGCCCCATATGTCAAAATGCCATCTTCTCAATAATTTTCTTTGCTCAAGATATGCATTCTAAATAATAACAAAATTAGAAATATTTTAATTTATTATTCTATACCGGTGAATATAAATTTAAAGTTTCATTCCATTTGATATATAAATATATTAAATAATGAAAATTTTTTATTTTCTTTCGCTGCAATATGAATCGTCTACAGCTATATGGTTTCAGATGCACTGCACATGGCTTTACCGCGAACTTTTTGACGCAGTGTGAGTATATTAGAGTTAGGTCAATCCTTAAAGTAGTAAAATTCCCAGTTCAGAACTCGTGATATAATTATTGCAAACTCTAGAGAATGACTGTTTTAATGCCAGTACAAAAATCCGAGATTGAATGCGCACTATTGGTTAGTTAATTGAATTTAATATACTATATTAAGAGCCGTGAAATTGTCCACAAACGCACATAAATCTTTGTCTGCCGCTTCTTAACTGTTGTCGTTCCATACAGAGCTTAGACATATTAGCGAGTATGAACCTAAGCGGAAAAATACGAGCGCTTATCTGAACACAGGAAGATTTAGTACTTTTTTGAACAATAAATAACGATCATATCCGCAACGGTTTACAGCTTAATCTCTCTAAGGAGAATACCTTCGTGGAGTACCTTTCTAAGTAAAACTGGCTCGTAACCATGTTGCAAATGCAAGAAAATACGAGAACTCCTATGAAGCCAGCCCGTTAGCTTATTCATACTTTCAAACTCTAAAATGTTAATATTAGAACTATTAACTCGCAACTCTTTATTTTCCCAAAGCAATAGTGGAATTCGAATATGTCAATTTTGGTTTTCATTAATTAGGCATGAAATACGTATAAAAATTTTAGGAGTTATGCCTACTTTTAAATGTAAATGAAGTGATGTAAAGTTTTATAAGCACAGAAATTTAAATATGGCAAACAAAATTACATATTCAGATTTAAATCGTAGTTATAGTTACGATGAAATGAAAAAAAATATCGGGCTGCACATTTACTAATCGCAGCTTAACTTGTATAGTGACAACTGTGCCATTACGTCCCGGGTTTTAGATCCTAAATGAAGCTTTGATGTTAACCATCATTGTATTTAAACAAGTATGGGCATAATCTTGCAAGTGCCAAATTTTTTCCAAAGCGATTGTCTCTGATTTATGAAACCTGGGAAACCGACTTCTTCTAAATTAAGAATGAAATAAGGAGCAGTGCTTGAAAGCTCTACTTTTCTGCTACGGATAAAACGGAGACTGGTTCATGTTGTTTCAAAAGCTCTCAACTTTTCTGCACATATCTGCTGGCGAAAATTTTAAGAAAGCGCACGCTTGCTAAAACACTGTGACAGTTGATATAAAAAGTAGAGAGTGCTTCTTATTACTATCTACTCACTTTGTATTAAAAAAAAAAAAAGTGTCCCCTCACTTAGCACGTTAAATTGAACGTGATTAATATAAAACGTTCATAGATTTAGTTTGTGAGTCAGTACGATATCGAAAATGTGCTACGCCAACAGAACGGAACGAACTCCAATACTGTATATCGGACTAAAACTTACAATCATTACAATGTTCAGCTTTCTTCTATTTGGAATTATAGTAGTATATATGAAGTATTAGGAAAACTAAGGTGAAGTTTAGATCAGGAAAAAATAAATAAATAAATAACACACACTTAAAAAAACTATTTAACACACGCAGTATTCCAAATGGATACAACTACTTATTTTACTGGCTAAAATAGTGAAGGATGAGATGCGTGTTCTGTTTAATAACTTTTTCAAAATACGTATAAAATCAGTAATCCTAAAGTTTTCACAATTTTCGGAATTTACTCAGCAGCAACGCTGTCGTTTTACGAATTATCTTAACGTAAATCTGCACAAGTTTATCGGTGAAAGCAACTGCAGCATGCTTAAAAGGTTCCATTAACTGTACTCTCATTTTTTCCCCACTTCTACAACTTATAATAAACTTTTAACTTGTCTGCTTTGATTAAAACCAAGCTTAGAAGGTACATTACGGCTGCGTCTCAAAATTTTAAATAAGATTTTTTTCCATTCCACTAATTCTCAGTCTGCGTTTTCTATTTATTAATTGCTTAGCATCATATTCTTAGCTACATATAAAAGGTTTAGCTTCTCTGTTTCAGTTAGAATTAAGCTAGTAGGAGTAAAACTTCTCAAGATTTAATACAGTGATTTCCTCCATTTTGGGATTCTTTTTCATGTTTTTTTTACATATAACCATTAATTGATAAGCGCAGCTTCGGCAATATTTTTTATAATTTGCCCTTAATAATTCTTAAGCTTGCTGATTTCATTCCTAATATGTGTGAGCATCTTTCAGCAAGCTTTTGAATTCTTGTGACACGGAGGGAGATAAAGCAGTATAATGAATTTCTTTTCCAAGAAATTTCGCATCTAAAAAAATTCGACAGAAGAACACTTAGACATCTTCCTGTACTCGTAGCAAGAACAACAGGGTTACACATAACAGAAACCCTAATATAAATGCATGTTGCTGACATCATATCCCGCATGTTTTACGACTGGGAACTTAGATATGCTTCATAAGAGCCACTAACACGATAAACATAAAAAAAGAAAAGCTATAATATTTTCATGTTTTTAACAGCTGAAAATTATTTGTGACTCTTCGCGAAGCAAGGCATACTAAATCCATCGCTCAACAGAAGCATTTCCTTAATGCACATTTAAGAACGATACTCAAAAATACGAAATTGTATTCAAATACGTAAAATGTCTGAAGCAACAAAGGGACAACATATGCAGAATTTTTCAGCAGAACACAATGCAAAAGCAGCTCTCGAACGGAAAAGAGGAAAACATTCGATGCTTTTATAGTTCTATTCTTCCATGAAGCTGAGACAATGGGAATGGTGAGAAATTCCACCTTTATATTTCATTTCCCGAAAAGCCATCCATAGCTAACATAAGACCGGATGAGAAAAAAAGTGATTGGAGGTAGGGGGGATGCATTTCAATATTGGCGAGCGGACCAGCGGCTCACCGCAAATTCCCAACCCCGAAACAGAAATAAGCACAAGACTGACCGAGTGCGAGTAAAAGACAAAAGAAATGTTATAAATTATCCAATAGAATTCGAGGCCGAAGCGAACGTGGCTCAGATTCTCTCGCAATCCATGGGTCATTATGGAAGAGAATTTGTGGGTGAGGGTTTTCTTCCAATTTTTCTTTTTCTTTTACGAATGAAGTATTTAGGAAATGGTTGCATTTCTCCAATTGCATCGGAGAAATATTGATTCTCTCCCTTTTTCTTGCATAATTAAACGACTGCATTTTTATGAAAGCAAATTTCACTGTTCTTTCCAAAATTATAAAATAAAACAACGCCTAAGTATTTGCATTTGAAATAATTTTTTTTACAGGCTGAGATTAAAAATTCTACTTGAATTTCGTAAAAAAGTACTTCATTGTGTAAATACTAACTCGAAAATAACTAAAAGCGTATACCGCTAAAGCTTCAGAACAATACTTGGTTACTTAATTTTTTACAACTTCCAAGCAACATAAATCAAATAAAATCCATTTCTACAATATGCCGCCCAGGAAAGATGTAAAAAAAAAAAAAAGCCTGCGACGTCAACTGCCACAGTAAAATTCTTTCGAGATTCCAAATCAGTCGAGTAAAAAGAATGGAATGCTAAATATGAAAACAGCTTTCGAAGAACAGATGTGTGTGTGATTATGGCAAAGCCTCGAGGGCTATCTGCCTAAGGGAAGGGATGCCTTCGTGGAGGACTTTCTAAGGGAAACTGGCTCGTATACACGTTAAACATGGGGAAAACCACGAAAACGCCCATGCAGTCAGCCTGTTCGCGGGATTCGAACCTCGGACCGAACTACCAGTGTTCAGCAACTTTACCGTCGAAGAACAGATGAAACTGTATAAAGGGATATGAAAACTTGTAATATAGCACATGTCCAAAACCCTCTTTCTCCAGCAACATACATTTTTACTTACAAAATAATAATAATCAGAACTGAAACGAAAATATGACATCAGTTTTACATATTAAAAAGTATATTTTGAAAACATTCAATTAAATTTTAAAAAAATATCTTTAAAATAATATATTGTTTTCAAAATCAATTTGCATTTTGGTTCAAGGATGTAACACGGCATTTTATTTTCAGCACATTTAGGTAGCGTTTCCTGAAAGCATTAAGAAACAAAATAATCTTCATTATGAAAAGTTTGTCAAAACGTACTATACTTCCACATAAAATTAAATTACACAACAGAATACAATACTTATCGTAACTTGACTGCGGCAAATTTAAGAAACAAAATTTCACATTCACAGCTGTTTGTATTGTCGTGGTGAATGAACTAATTTTTCTAATCGCGGAGAACATAAAATCATTGCTTTAATAAAAAAAAAGAAAAGCGATAAAAGATAAAAAGATTTTGAATTGTAGTTTAATTTTTCGTTCTTAACGCTTAGTGTTTGGGTAGCAGACCAAGATTTTCAGTCTGTCTTAATACCATGGTCTACAATATCCTGTAGGTACGTATGTTTAGCAAGGTGAAACGAATGAAAGTGGCAGAACAAAATTTGCTGTTTTCTACGATTAGTTCAACTGAACATATAATACCACAAAAAATTACCTATTCTTGAAAATAATAACAAAATGCCCTAAGGATCTGATGATGTGTAAACGTAAAGACAAACCCAGTACACCAAATGACAGAAAAAATGAGCAAAATAAGAAGAGAGATAAATTTTAGCAAGTCGTTACGTTTGAGTAATCTGAAATCATAGCCTCAGTGTAAAAAAGTTGCACGATAACCACAGTCGTTCTTTGCGAGTAAACACACGCATCTCGGGTCACATCTAAACGCGCGGAAAACCAGTTCGACTAGCGAAAGAATTACACCAACTATTTTTCCGACACTTAAAAACCGAAACCTATTTTGTAGCAATCGTGGGCGCGAAGCAAATCAAAAGCTTTTATCTGATTCGAACATGACTTGGAAAGCATTTGAAGATACAATTCGATGCTAAGACAAGTGTTTTATATCTAATGGAAAGGACACCTCGAATCGCTGACTGGAAAGTCAAGATCGCACGGCAAAGGCGAAAGAAATTTGGATTATCTCCCAGATGGTAAAAATTACTGTATTTACTCTCGATTTCACCACACAATATTACTTATTGTCTTAAAATTTCGCGTCTACAAGACATAACTTGAGGTAAAGAAACATCTACTCATCAAATCATTTACCATGGATTGGACAGGCTTAAATACACTATGGGAAAGGGAGAACATTATTAAACCCCAAAACATCCCATGCAATCAGCCCACACACCGGGATTTGTATTGGGGTCGAACTACCAGAGATCAGTAGTTTATTTCTCTACCGCGATGGGCTACTTCAGCCTATTATATATATGTATGGTTATACAAACTTAAAGTTGCTAAAGTTAAAAGTAAACTGGAGTCAAAGCAAGGGTGTTCCTCAACAATATTAATATTAGCAATCGTGTATAAGCAATATTAGCAATCGCGTATATATATATGGTTATATATAGAGAGAGAGAGAATGGTCATCATATATATAGTTGTTAGGAATCACACACATCGTTAGACATTTTATACATAATACATTTTCATTAACTTCAAATTCAAGCCAGTGCGATTTGTAATTATCGCCGACAACAAACAGACAATTGTTATCAAGCTCGCTAATTTCTGCAAACATAATTTTATATTATTAGTTTTAAATACGAAAATAATATGAAAGTAACATTCGTATCTTCATTCAGGCTAATTCCCACTTGCTTATACTGATTGTTCATCACTAATCACAGATAGAAAATATGGCTGGAATCCGTATTAGATGCTCGTTTGAAAATTAACGAAATGATGCAAGATAATCAATTTTCAATTCTTAGGAATTTAATACACAGCATGTATGCTGAGTACAAACAGGTTTTGTACTAAAGAAGATGGATACGTGACTAAAAGCAAAGAGTCGAACTGGAAGATAAGCTACATAAAATAAAAATAATGAGAGCAAAATAATGATCTTTGCAAAAAGAGGTTCTAATTCTCTAACTCATTAGCATAAATCGGTAAAATCACATCATAAGATACAGACGTCCGGAATATTCAGATTTATGAATTTTTTGTAAGCGGACTGTCAGAATCCATACCTCTGAGTATTATTTTCTCAACAGACTTTCAAGTAATTTACTGAAAACATCTTTTATTTACTAAAACGGAATTTTCACCGAAACATGAGAAAACATACAAATCAGCTAAATGTTCTCTTTGTCCTATAATATTGCTCCTAACCGAAGCACAAGTATGGTTGTTGATTCATATGAGCTACTAAGAATACTCCAAAATCTATAACATAATATATAGAACATGAAAACTTGAAATTATGCGCCTTAGAATGTTATAGGAAATGAAGCCGAGATAAAATCATGCGCCTCAGAATGTTATAGGAAACGAAACCGAAATAAAATCTAGCAGACGAAAGATTTCCCGCATTCCAACTCAACGTCAAAAAAAGAAAAGACTTTTGAAATGTTAATTTAAAATTATTTATGAAGAGAAGGACTGGTAAACCCCTCGTTGTTGACAAGTCGCATTTAATGTTTGCGGCAAAAAAACATGGTGTAATGTATTATTAAAGGAAAACATACAAATCAGCTAAATGTACTCTTTGTCCTATAATATTGCTCCTAATTGAAGCACAAGTATGGAGTGCTGACCGAGTTATTGAATCTGTTACGCTTTTCTCAACTAAGTACCTATATAAGGGTGGTTTCTCGTACATACTATAGCTAAAAATTAACCATCACAATAATCTAAACTTGCAAATGGGCCTCTAGATTAATTCCTAACTGCACACACATATATCAGAAAGCTGGGTCTAACATACTTTCTCACTGAAAAGTACTTTTGAAGTTTAATAATTCCTCAGCACAAGAATTTTGATGAAACATTTATCTTTGGTTTCATATTTTGTTTTTTAAGATTTCCCGCAGAAGACATTCAAAACAAACGTGCAGACTTTTTAATGAAATTCTGGTTTTTCCCCCCCCCCTCCCCCTCCCATTACAAGTGTGAATAAAACGTAATTTTCAGGCAATAAAAGTAGAATTATTTAAATAATTTTGTTAAATATAAAAGGTTTTCCATATAAATTCCTCAATCAGTATTTTTTTTTAAACATGTCATATGAGGAAATTTTATGCTGTGGGTATAATAGATTTTCAGCCGAAATTAGGCTGCTTTCTGTTGTTTAATATAATTCAATAAAAATTTTATTAAACAATATAAAGAAAAGTTTCAGAACCAATATCTTAGAGTATAAATTCTCCCTCTGACTTTAAAAGTTGCATATAGGCGTGAGTACGTAATACAGCTACCCAGCTACGAAGAGAAAACCAATTGCATTGATGATCCATTTTCCTGTGATAAATCAAAATGTAAGGGAAAATATTCCCTTTCTCTAAGAACCCAACGGTACTGAAAATTTTAAATGACCACAACAAAGATTTACTTTTGTGGTAATACTATTATTAATGATATTATTCCAGTTAGAAACATGAATTCACCAGAACAATATATCTCACATGTAATAAATAAACTCAACATGACTCAGCTTTTTTGGGGGGAGTACACATATCAAAACACAATCAGCATCCTTATATAAACTGCACTTGAACTTTAATTATTCAATCTCTAAATATTATCTCTCCCCCTTCCTGAAGTTCTAAGCAATAATAAAATTTTAAGGCTAATTCATAGCATCAGATATACTTCTTTAGCAGGATGTAATTTTCCTGTTACAAGTTAAAAAGAAATTTCAAGGGATATGTCAAAACATTATTTCTTAGACTACATTTCCTTGCATTTAAAGTTCATTACAGTGATTAGCCACATAAACTACAAGATCGACACTTTTCCTTTAGAATTTTAATTAACGAACTAGAAGGAATAACCGAAGTCTAATTTTCTTAGCATTTTCATTTTCACGGAAACTAACAAGATTAAATTTAATGATGAACTGATTATTAAGTAGCACTCATAAGTTCGTGATTTTCTCTACTTAAAATTCCGTAGTATGAATTCATCAGTTCTACTTGTTTAAAAAATAAATGAATGAATACAGTAGAAGCATTTTAAATGCTAAATTCTCTGCAGATGAGGTAGCACTCTCATGCTCAAGCACAGTACTAATGTATAGAGCGCAGTAAAAAAAAAAAAAAAACAATATATCGAAGAAAATTTCTAGGAATTACTTAAATTAAAACAGACAAACGAATAAAACAGTCTCATAAAAAGATATGACTGTCTACATTTTTAAAATCATCATAAATAACGTTTGAAAAAAAAAAAACTCCTACCTAACTAGATGAGATGAAGCATGCATCAGCTACGCAATTATATGAAAGAATTATTATAAACATAAATAACATTTTGAAAATAACCAAAAAATTTAATTTTTCTATTATCACGAGAAATTCACGACGGTATGCCGTCGTGAATTTATATCATTACTGCTAGTATACTGCGAGTTCTAATTTTATTATCATTTATTTCGAAAATCGTTCGGAATTTCCTTTCTTTCGATATATTCCGAACAATATATGCTGATTTTATTTCTATAACAGCAGTAAGATGAATTAAAATTATTTAAAGCCTTTTTACCAATTATTCACTAAACTGCAATTACTAAAACAATTTTTCTTAAGTTATGAACCAATAATATTCTAATTGTAATAACAAAAATGTGCTGGACAAAAAAATTTCCATTTTCATTTTCAACTTGTCTTTTCAAGCTCATTTATTGTAGTAAATTTATTAGTTTTTTTTTTACTTAGTGATTCAATGACATTTTTTAAATATACAAAACGACCTGATTACCTTACTTAAGATGTGCAGCACATCTTTTATTTTAACTGCTTATTTTTTTATATTTCTTCCCTTAAATAATTAGCAATTTTTTTAATAAACCAACTGACAGGAACATTATTATCTTCTTCCTTCCTTTCTCTTAAGTGTAGCTAAATCGTTTGCAAATGCTAAATGATGTGAAGTGAATCATTAAAACTGGGAAAGAGAAGGTAAACGTTAAATCATAAATAAAAATAGGAATTCAAACTGAGAAAGTTCGTAAAACGCTACAAAAATAACCTTCATTTTAATAAAACACCAACTATTCTATAGATAAATGCTTTTCCACAATTCAAACATCTGCGAAACCGCAATATAATATAATTCTATTTTTCAAATACGAGATTTTTAAATGTATATCTTGTAAACAGCACAAACATTTAAATGAAATGAAGTATAGGAATAATAGTTGCGCTTCCAACATCTATTATTAAAGCAGATACAACAGCTTTTCAGGCAAAAATCACGAAAATAATGTTCGAACTTTTTCAAAATGAAAGAAAAGAAACATACTCTGTCTGACCCTATTAAAAATATTATAGAAGACAAAAGTTGATCCCCAGTTTTAGAACTATCACATCAGAAATGTAAACCTAATGTACTCTGAAACGTCACTAAAAACATTTGTTTCCAAAATTCGATGTATGGGGGGAGATAGATGGACTATTGTTGCTTAAAAAACGGGTAGTCTAATAACTTTGAAATTGCAGTGAAAATGATGCAAAGCTTCATTAGGAGTCCTCGGATTCAATCACAGGTTAAGTACTAGTAAAAGCAATGACTACCTTGCTATAATGGAAGTGGTGTAGCTTCATTAGAAGACCTTTCGGTCCGACGGTGGGCAACGGAGCGTAGAAAGGGCCGTTTGCCCCTAGCAAGCAGGGTCAGGCGGAACTAGTGAGGAAGCCGTCACGCACGCTTCCTTTGTGAATGAGACAATGGACCAAAGCAAAACTGGTTTCCAAGACGAGTGGCTGGGCCACCTGATGAGGGCCGATCGGCCCTCTTTGCCGACAAAAAACTCATTAGAACACCACGTTAATCGGCCTCAATTTACTTCCACATTTCAGACAAGTAAATGAAAGTGGATCCCATTTAAATTGACGCAGGCATTCCTCTTAGAGGGTTACAACTCAAAAGAACAACAGAGAAAGCTAAAGACACAAAAACAAAAGTATACAGCAAGATGTTGATTAACGACTTTCATTACATAAGAATCGAAAAGAAAAATTACGTTGGCTTGTATTACACGAAAAATAAAGCCGGTTCTAACTATTCAGAGGGCGCTATTTAGATGGCAGCCATAAAAAAAATGACGGAACAGGAAACGCACGAAAAACCAAAACAAAGAATACAAAAGAATGTACGGGCATATTACCGACGTTTTGCGTACACAAACTTTTACACATTATTTAGTGCTACCGTAGCTAATATTCTGGCACAAGCAAATTTTGTAGTAAAACCAAATAAAAACAGACCTTGTATAATCAATACAACAATGAATTTCGTTAAAAGTTTCGTAAAAAAATCGCTAAGGGTTTAATTACTGTAATCAGCGTTTACTCGGCCTTAACTTCAACAATAATATGCGAAATATCGATTATAAGCTCCAACTAATATATTTCATTTACATATTTTTTATATGTAAATGCTCAAATTAATATACTTCCGATACATATTTTTACACTGGCATTTAATGCAACACGAGATAGTTTCATATTATCTAAAAGATACACTACATATTACATAACATTATATAAAAGATAAATAAGACTAAAAATTCCATAAATTCTCAGCACTGCAAATTTGAAAACACATTTGTTCGTTTTGCATATCTGGAGGTTTCTCTAAGGGAAACTGGCTCGATTTTCATGCTAACAACACGAAAATGTCCATGCAGCCAGGTCATTCGCCAGAATTCGAACCTGATCGAGCCACTAGTTTCACAGGTTTTATACACTCAGCTAATGGGGGCCTTTGAAATCGTGTATTTTGAGCGTAGTTCAATAAGAAAATAAACTGCTGGCCATTAAAATTGTAGCACCAGGAAGGAATGATCCGTTGAACGTCAAAATCACATCAAAGGGAAAAGAAGCTGGGATATGCAAATGATTAGTATTTCAGCGCAGTTATACGACATTTGGAGCACTGTATAAAAGAAAAAGTTGTGTAGCGGATTTCTCATTCGGAAAGTGCTTTGTAAGTGTGGAGTTTGCTCAGAATATTGTGTTATGCCTCAAATAAGAGGAGGAAATGCTTACCAATAAGTTTCGAAATTCGATAGAGGCGGAAGGATCGTTGCCTATCGAAAATGTAGAATAGCGATCCGTGATATCGCCGGTCGCACTGGTCGACATTCAACCACTGTCATGCGAATATTGAATAAATGGATTACTGAGGGACATACTGAACGGCATGCAAGATCTCAACGCGCTCTCATGACTAACGCCAGAGAGGACAGACATATTATGAGGTCAGCCCTGCAAAACCGTACGACTACACCACAGATCATTTGTCAGGAAATAGGCATGTTTGCAGCACGCCCAGTATCAGCTCGTAAGGTGCGTCGACGTTTGCAGCAGCGTGGACAATCAGCAGAGTGACCATTACTTCGGCTTCTCTTGATAGTGCAGCATAGAGAGAGACGGCGACTCTGGTGCGCCAAACGACAAAGCTGGGTACAGGAGTGCTACAATACCGCCTTTTCAAACGAGTCCCCGTTTTACAAGCAAGCTGTATTCTGATGGCCGTATACGTGTCTGGAATGTCCGAGGAGACCGCACGTCGCCTGCTAGCATCCGATATAGGCATAGAGACCCTGCACCTGGTGTAATGGTTTGGATATGCGACACGCACATCTCTAGTTCGGATCGACCGTAGTTTGAAAGCAGATGAGTACATTTCTCGTATCTTACGTCCATTGGTTATGCCCTAACTTCGAGGCCCGCAAACGCCGTGTTCCTACAAGATAATGCAAGACTACATGTTGCACGCCATGTCCTGACCTTCCTCGATAGACAAGGGAGATAATGCAAGACCACATATTGCACGTCATGTCCTGACCTTCCTCGATAGACAAGGTATTCGATTACTGCTCTGGCCTACACGGACTCTCGATCCGTCGCCAATTGAAAACATCTGGTTATGGGTTGCTAAGACACTATTCCGTCACCTTTCTCCAGCTAATACGGTTGATGAAGTGTGGCACATACTTGAAACAACATAGAATGAATGAGTGGGCCATTTCTGTCATCCAAGCCCAGTTTGACTCAATGCCTAATGGTGTAAGGGCCATTTCTACTAATTTCGCACCCCTGTAAACCTCAAAAATGTTTACAAATTTAATCATTTTGTCTTCATGCCATACTGTTTTTACGTGCAGTAAAATTCTTTTCTGTATTTGCTTTCCTTGATGGTGTTGCAATTTTAATGGCCAGCAGTGTATTTGCAACTATGTACATTTTGTATAGGCGAGTTGGTAATTATAATAAATGCAGCAGTTTAGAAGCACCGATATTTTAAGTGTTACAATTTAATATCCCACTGCTTTTTGTTCCAAATGCAAAAAAATATACTAAACGGAACAGAATTATTTTTTTAAATAACGCTCTAAAATTTTTAATCAGCACACTGTAATCCCCTCAATCAAGACAGCACGGATGACTTTTCTTCAAATAAAAGTACAAAACATACTGAACCGCAGATTCTGGCTTTTTACTGAAGCATTTATTGTACTGAAAGAGAACTCAAATTAAAGATAAAACAGCATCAGTAATATGTCGTAGATAAATGAAATGATGCGCTATTAAAGAGGTTGGTTGATTTTTTAATCTAATGGCACAAAACCTCGAGGGTTATTTATGCGCCAGATAAATGGTGAATAAAATTGAAGATGCACAAACACACTGTATCAAGTGAATTGATGAAATGAACCTGAAATGCTGATGAAGGCATGGAGAAATGACTTGAGAAATGCTCTAGCAGCAGGCAGAGCAGGATAAAAGGAAAATAACTTCAAATCATATGGTAAGAAGGAATGTCTTTTAAAAATCTTATGAGGTTGATGTGGGGGTTTCTTCCAATGAGATGAAGGCATGGAGAAATGACTAAGAAATGCTCTAGCAACAGATAGAGCAGCATAAAATGTAGTTCAAATCATATGGTAAAAAGAGATGTCTTTTAAAAATCGCTATTAAAGAGGCTTTCTTAAAAGCGCAATACAGAATAAGTTACAGAAACTTGTTAAAAACATTAAGCAAATGAAAAAAAATATTTAAATACTTAATGAATGATAAAACAGCTACTGAACAAACTCATAATATCAAAAAGACAGCGAAGGATTAGAATCAGAAAGAATATTTAACTTAAAACACATCCCTACCATTCAGTTCAAACCCAGACAATTTTCTGCAGGTTTACAGCAGTTTATTTCATTTAAATAAAAGTTCATATGAATCTATCTACCTATTTAAAATTTTTTCTGTATGTTAATTACAGCTTCCGCGGAAAAAAGTTTGCAAAGAAGGTGCAACTGATAGTTAAAAATATTTAATAAATAAAAGCACATTTAAAAACGGGCATAATCAAGAATTAGTTAGATAAGTCACAGTCTGAAAGGTAAAAGTGCGCAACATTACACGCTACCCACCTACTTATCATTACATCCGTAATTTTAGACTTGTTACGTGTCAAGAATTTTCGTATTAAACAATTACACGAAGCTGCTTAAAGTGTCCCCCCCCCCAAAAAATAAAACCTAAGGCAGATTTATTGCAATTAAATAACACCCAATGATCCACTTTAAAGTAGTACATTTATAAGGAAGGATGAATGTTACAGAAACTGTACTTAGATTTTAGAATAGAACCATACACAGTTAAATTTAAACATTAGCTTTCAGGGGGGGGGATCGGATAACAATGATGATGCAGAAATACTTATCTTCTGTTATCAATTAGTCAGTGAAAAACACAGCTTTTATACGAAGTTTAAAACTTTAAAACGAATATCAGGATCTTGCTATTTGTTGAATTACTTAACAAACATTAAAAGCTTCCGTACAAAAAAAAAAAAAAAAAAAAAACAGACCCTAAAATTTCTTTCATATGCGCAAAGAGAAGGGAGTTAATGATGAGACGCAGCTACCGAAATTTCTCCACCTCCAAATTTCAGACGCATTTTAATCAAGCTTTAACAACCACCGCTTCTGAAAAAATTCTTAAAAGCATATTACAAGTAGCTCCTAACAGTTGGGAAGCACACAAGCCTAGCTGCTTACAAATGAGAAGAAAGTTTGTCGGGTCAATTATCAACAACGGACAAGTGCTCTTTTATGACGTGCCTCGCACAAAGAAAGTAAGGGTGAGATATTAGCAGACGAGAAAATTAGAATCTAAATTGCATTTTCCAATACGCCGCGAGAGCACGCAACATTCCACCATTACGCTTCATTATTTGCGAGTAGCTAGGGAATCTTTGCAAATCGTGTAGGTCCGGTTCGAAGAGGCAGCTGCCACCTATCGATCTTGGAATAGATGGATGGGCTATAATTGAGAGTAATGATGCAAGCAGGTGATGCTTTCTCTCCCCTACGCAGCAGATACACATCAGTACCGGATCTCGAAGCGCAGGCCCCTGCCCCTCACGCTTCACGATCGACAGCTACCTCACGAGCGTGCATGTTCTCAAATATAATCGCCTGGAGGCATTTAAAAGTTTGTAGTAATAACCAATTATACACTGAAACATTTATTGAAATGAAAAGAAATGTTATTATGTATGTATCAGTGACCTCGTTCACACTCGGATAATAGGGAATGAGCTCACATACGGCATCGCTAATTATCAAATACATAAAATGGGTCTTATCTCTTTTTTTTTTTTAATTTCACTTTTCTCCCACGATCAAAGATTACTTATTTAGTTATCATCGAGATTCATTCAAGATTACTTCGAATTTGGACCTCCCCTCAAATTTCAAGGGGAAAAAATGCAACGGATCTCTGAAGACGCATTTCCCTCTCCCATGAAAGTAAGGCGCAACATTATAACGTAAATTTATTTAAGTACAGTCGCATAGCAAATTTTTTTTTTTTTTTTTTTTGTTCGTTTGTTTGTTTGTTTTTTCCAACAGCCGTTCTTTGATGGATTCAAATAAGTACGACCCAGACGATTGTATTAAATTTCAATCCACAAGATATTTCAGATACAAAGTATAGTCTTACACATTGTATATACATATACACAGAGAGATTAATAATTTTTAATTAGTCATACTCTGTCAAATTCAAACTGGCATGCCCATACCATATAAATAAACAGAGCCTTCATTGGGCGAAAGTATTATAAAAAAAAGAGTTTCACAATACCAGACACTGAATAGAAGAAAGTGGGGGATATTACAATATTACAACCATGCCGTAATAAACGTCGATTTTAATAACATTCCTTACGCAAACCCCCATCCAAAAAAAACTAATTCGCAGTAATTTATTTCGTAACCAACTAGTTATGGATAGCACATAAATAGAGGAGACCTATAATGTTTCCATGCCACAAAGCAGCCAAGAGGCTGGTAGAGACAGAAATAATAACTTCAAACATAAACTGAATTGCAATTCTGCTTACAATCGTGGTCATTAAACGCGCGCACAAAACAATCCCAAAAAGTGCTTTTAATGTTATTTCGATTGCAAATACTGTTATTTGACAAATATAAAGCAAATAAATATATAAGCCCCCCGCAGACTAAAGGAATTCTGTCGCCATGGGAGATCGGATATTTGCAGTTGGATGGCCTAAATTGCGTGTCATGAAACAGCCAATTCTTAGATACTTCAAAGCGACGAACACAAAACAAGAAGCAAGAAATTACGGTTGTTATGGCTTTTGAAATCGATTGCTTATGACGCTATTTTTGTTCCCCATCATCAGGTAGTTTGTTGTAATATTCAAGAAGTACGCTGCATAAAGGTTACAAATGTCTAAAAGGCGATATAATAAGCACAATGCCTGAAGATAGTTAAAAAGACTTAGGTGCGTGGAACCGACGAGATTACGTGACTACAAGCATCACAGCTTTCTGTGTGTATACTTGGAAGCATCATCAGTACTTTTTCTTCAAGTAACTGCTCATTGTTTTATACATTTTTCATACACTGAATATTTAGACAGTACAAAATTATTAATGCATCCATCAAATAACAGAAAAGACAGAACCAAAACGACTAAACAAGCAATTTTAAGTAATGAGGAATCATTTCTAAAAGCAAAATAAATGAAGGCCATCAAAAATATTTCTTCTTAAAATGGGGATTCTCAAATTAAGCACTCAAAATGAACCTAAAAAAAATCAAAATACGCTAAAAGAGTTTTCCAAAAATGGTGATGCTATTTCCATCATACTGAACTTAATTTCAGCTAGCAAATTACATTACGTGTAAACTGCCGGATCAAACCAGGTATGCATAGATACTTTTTTAAATAGAAAGAAATTCACATTATATAGCTTGCTATGATGCCATATTCAAATTTGCTAATTGACACCTGAAAGGCTAAATCAGTGTATCGAAACATCCAAACCAGCAAAACGTCCTGGAATAATATATATTAGACCTTCGGTTTAGTTATTACATGCAGGAAGGCAATAACAATGCTTCTGGTTGCTCAATGCGAAAAGACATACTATAATGCGCGAATATTCGATATCATACACATCACTTAACTTTAAAGTTTTGAATTCAAAGACAAAAGGCCGAGCTTCAACAATAGATGCAACGATTTTCATTGTTTGACTCACAAACTGTTGCATACGATTATGTCTAAGTAGTCACGAGCGTCATTTTTTAGAGACTTCATCAAACACAAAACATACATATACGCACACAAGAGGAAAGGCGGAAAAAAGTGAGGAAAAAGAAATCCGCAAGTAGATGAATAATATACTACTAAAAAAGGAACACAAACGAAATACAAGTCCAAAGCATCTATCTCTCTCTAAATTACTAATGCTAGGAAATGTTTTCTAACGCTTACATAAAACACTTTTTCACGTCTATCCACTAAGTGCGATCACCAATGGTTCGTTGCATAAAACCACAGAAAACTAGTATTTTATTCTATTCTAGTTTCGGTTCCAACATAGAAAAAGGGTAGGCCACATAAGGTTTCTCGCGTGTGTAGCATGATTATGAGAAAATGTTCCCTAGAAAATCCTCCAGGAAGACATATGTCCCTAAACTGAAAGCCTTCGTGTAATCCTTGCTCGAGTACTTACCAGAATAAACCACATCTAGCTCACTAAGGTACTCTATACTGTTTAAGGCATGGATGGGAAGATATTTCCTTCTCTAAGGTAAATGATAACTTGAGAACACAATGCATAACTGAAAATAATGTTGTTACATACATTAAAATTGTACACATCTAAGACAACAGCAAGCAGTTCCACATATAATTATGATGATGATGATGTTGATGTGATGTATTTAATTATGGCAAAGCACACTAGGGCTATCTGCCTAAGGGGAGGGATGCCTTCGTGAAGGACTTTCTAAGGGAAACTGGCTCGTATACACGTTAACACCCATGCAGCCAGCCCGTTCGCGGGATTCGAACGTCGGACCGAACCACCAGTGTTCAGCGACTTTACCGCTCGGCCGCTGGTGGGCTCCCACATATAATTATGCCGCGATCACGATTGTACTGATTATATCATGAAACAGCCAATTCTTAGACACTTCAAAGCGACGAACACAAAACAAGAAGCAAAGTAATCACGATTGTACTGACTATAAACTGAAAAGACGTCGAGTATACCGATCAGCAAACAACCTAAGAAATTTGAATTTTAATGATTTCTTCTAATCAGCAGTTAAACTAATGCCAAATGCACAAGATATTATCATAATATTCTACTGTTTGTCGAATGCATTGCTGAAAGCATAGCAAAAATGTGCACTTAGATGACTGTCCATCTTGGAATGGTGTCCTTAGGGAGGATCTTCGAAAGGAAACTAGTTTGCATTTATGTTTTTCATGGAGAAAACTAAGAAAACCCTTTCAGCCAACGTGCTCGTTAGGAATCGAACTCGGGACAATGTAAAACTGTTCAATATCTCGATTTTTTTAAAAAATAATAGTCAAAGTTAAAGCAACAACAGAAACTATCGACTTATTGATGCTAAAAATCGCAATTGCATATCTATTTTGAACTGAACGGATGAATTTCAGTAATTTTTAACTAAATGGTTACTATGAAAATTTATTTTATCAAAGGTTAATTGTGATAAACATTGGGCTTGTTTACTCGCTAATAATGTCACCAGTTAAAAATGCAAATAGAAATTTGAAAGAAAAAAAAATCTCTCGATGAAAATCCTAAAAAAGCAGAATTTCTAACGACGATTCGGGAAAACGCTCACGACTTAAAAATAAAATAAATAAATAAAATCTTGCACACTAAAAACGCAATGCGAGGCTTAAAAAAAAACATGAATGTAATATTTTTTAAATAAATCACAGGATAAAGACAACATTTTAGCTGTAAGCGCTATGAACTTGAGAGTCGAAACAAATTTCGCCATTAGAAAATATATAACGTTGACAAAGAGGGGTGAGCACAACAGACGAGGGATACACACCAACAGTGAATTTCCAGACAATTGTTGATTTCGTTTCTAAGGAGATGATTTTGAAACACTAACTGAATATATCCCATGCATATATTAAAAATGCCGCGGATGCAATCACAGGCTGAAGACAAAATGGCAAAATGTCTTGATACGCGGCTACCGTAACAATTAAAGGGAGCTGCCATTTTTTCTGGAAATATGTGATATGTGAAAATGGGGAATATGTGAAATTTCACACGAAAAAAGCAACAATTCAACAATAAAGCACTTACTTCAATAATCCAACAACTTCTAAAATAGGAAGGGTAAAAAAAAAAGATTTAATTAATCTTATACGAACTAATTTAAAATAACTCTGAATCGTATTTCATTTATTCAAAACTTTAAAGCGATAGAAGATTTAATGCTTTCGATCCACATTTTACAGATCGCAAACAATAAAATTATCACCTCAATACAATGAAAGAGGGGGAAATCTATACAGGAATTTAGGATGACAATAAAACTGAGAATGCGCGATTTTCGGTTTATCGCATACGGATTTCTATGCCTTGGACAATTTCGAAAAATTCGCCTTTAATCCAACGCTGACTGTCTGCCGCCGCTGTTGGCATTTGAGTTGCTGCAGTTTTATTTTACAAATATGTTTTCCGAAAGTGAAATATTACATTTTTGCGTTTAGTTATTACTTTTAGAATAATGACCCCTCCTCAGAAAAAGCGAGTTGTACAAAAGTTTTACGGCCCACAAGCGGCCGAACGGTAAAGTCGCTGAGCGTTGGTAATTCGACCTGGATTAGATTGCACGGGCGTTTTCGTGGTTTTTCCCGGGTGTAACCTTAACACGAGCCAATTTCTCTTAAGAGACATCCCTCCCCTAAGGCAGGTACCTCTCGCGTGCTTTACAATAATCAAATACACCAAACTGAACTCTTTTATCTCCGAAACTCTATTTTTCAAGCCCACATAATATACTATCGCTTTTCTTTCTTGCTGAGCTTTCTCAACCCCATATAAATAACTAAAAAGCATTCTAATAGTAGCAAACTTAAAACACAGAGAAGATGCTGTTGAAACAAATAAAAACATTGTTGAAAATGTTTTAAAGAAAACAAAACGGAAATCTTTCGCCTTTCGTAAAAAAGCCATTATTAGATAGTTAATAGCAAGTGTTTTCTTACAATCGAGCACCGCATGCATACTTTTTAAACAGCTACACATAGCTGCATGATAAAAAGCAAGGAATTTCTTCAGATGTATTCAAAAGTTATTGCACTAGTTTTGTCAGGACTTCGTGCGTCTCCTAAAGCTTATGGCGCAGAATTCTTTTCTCATCTCTATCCCAATTTATTTCTAAAGGAAGTGCTTTGTACAAACAATTCCAGGAAGAATCATAAAAAAGCACTAGTAGTTTTCTTACTTTGTCTAATTACAAGAGAAAAAAAAAAAAACTGCCAATGTAATATTTAAAATTAGGCACAGAAGCAGTCTCACAAGTTTTGAATAAAATTTTACTGATTCCTATTTCAGATACAGGATCATCATTAAAAACAAAAAAAAAATTTCAAACCCTACGCTAAAGTGAGGTTGCTTTTTTGCTTAATTTTAAATCTTACTCTGTGTCGGACAGAACTAAACTGCTTTGCTTCAACATTTACAATCGTTACATTATTTTCTAAAAAATGTTCTGCCTTTACGAAGTTTTTTTTTTTTTTTTTTTTTTTTTTTTTTAGATTACCGAAGAAAAGTAAACGGCGATTACAGAAGAATCTAACGGAAGTCATCTATCATTGTCAAATACGCGTAAGCATAGATGTCTCATTACGTACACGATAAAGCAATACTGAAAAAAAAAAAAGAAAGGATTGGTAAGCCTTTACTTCCAAAAAGATATCTCCAAGCTCCGGTAACGTTCGCATAGACAATTAATTTCCAATTAATTCTGCTTAAAAAGGAATCATTCAGGCAGCTACCAGCTGCAGTTAGTTCCTTTATTAAGTACAGCCGAAATGCGCTATACCGATAAGGGATCGAGAGTTTAGTTCGCAATATCCCATCTGATTTAAAAAAAAAAAAAAAAAATCACCTCACATATTACTGTAAAAACAACCGATTGCTGAAAGAAAGGAAAAAACTGATTAACACATACATCTTTCAAAAGAAGTAAGTAATAAATCTAATTTAAAAAATCTGTATTAAGGCTTAATTCCATTTATTCTATTTATTATTACTAAACGTTTTAGTTGTTTTTCGCCATACAAAAATAATTTTATACGATAAATTACTCAGCATAAAAGACATGGCTTAGAACCCTCCCTCCAGTTACATATCTTCATCTAAAATACATATTTATGATTAGCAGTTGTCCAGATAATGGCCTTTTGGCGCCTTCTTTGAACGGTAAACCGTTTCAACAGTCTTTCTTCAACGTTTCTACGCTCGGCATTATTAAACTTTTCCCTCGTATCGAAATTTTTCTTTTTCTTTTTTTTTTTTTTTTTTTTTTCCCCCCATGAGTAAAAATTACCGAGTTTCTATTTCTCCACAAGGTACTGTGGATTTTAATAAACTGTATTTCTGACAAATATCGATGTGGTTACATCCATTCTGTATTTTTCAAATAATGCTCAGCGTTCCTTCTATACAGAACGGTATAGCGGTAGTTCGGTCCGAGGTTCGAATCCCGGCGAACGACAGTGCATGGGCGTTTTCGTGGTTTTACCCACGTGTATACGAGCCTATTTCCCTTAGAAAGTTCTCCACGAAGGCATTCCTCCCTATAAGCAGATAGATCTCGTGTACTTCGCTGTACTTAAATAAACCAAACAGAACGGTATACGTTTACCGCCTGGCTTACGATGGATTCTTGAAATTGAAAATTTCACCAGTAAAGAGTGAAACGAATTATGTAAAATAATATATGAAGTCTCCCCTTATAGAAATACACGGGAATAAGGATGAGAGAAATAGTATAGAAAATAAATCCAACTATGGAGTTATGTATACATTTTTGAGACTTGGTGGTAAAATTAAGCAAATATTCAACGAAATTAAATAATAAATTAATGTATATTAAATGAAGATTAAATGAATGCGTATCAATTAAAATATAACTCTGGGCAACGATAAGCAGTAAAGCTAATCTTGAAATTAATCAAAAACTTCACTATACGCAACATTTAAGGTAAAAACACTGTTAAACATTAATGTACATATAACATAAATGTACATGTGTAAACTAAATATAAAATTCAGAGCAGAAAGCTCGCTTTTGATTTAACTGAAGCGTAATAATAAATTCCTACACAGTCGGTGCTAAATAATGAATACTTTCTTCCCCAGATAAGGGGGGAAAATCGTCCATGTTTTAAGGTTGCGGGAGGGAAAAGAAAAATGCCTTTAACCTTGATCAACTGTTTGCGTCCACGGCACACACATTCGCCTTTTCTGATATAAGGTATAAAAAATAAAGATAACTTCATCACTAGTCTGGCTTACCAAATTTCTAGTGAAAATGCATTCAATTCCTCCATGATATGTATGGTTGCAAGGCAAAGGCGAAGAAGCCCCTTTAAAGAATATTCTAAATCTTGCAAAAGATAAAGAATACACATTCTCCCCCCCCCAATAGAGCTTCGACAGCATTTTTACGAAAAGAAAAGTAACCGTTTAGGATAACAAATTTCCAACCTCTAAAATACGAATTACCAATACAGCCCTAAGCTCATCAAGAACTATTCACTATTCCCTCTTTCCCTGAATAGCTAAAATTTCTATTACAGCATCCCCTTGAACAAAGCTCCGTCTGACCGCTCAAAGAACTTGCAAGTTCTTTGGACTCAATGGTTATGGACACTATATGGTATCCTAAAACATGCTTACAGTGTGTCCTGTGCCCAAAAAACTAAACTTTACACATTTTAGAAAACACAGAAAGGTGAGGGATAAGATAAAAAGCACAATAATGTAAAAATGTTTTCTACTAGTCTAACATGGATGGAATCCTAACATCCTCAACATGGATGATTTTAAGGGTTCGTCATTTTCCAGTTCAAACTTGTAGAAATCCTGGAAAAAATAACGAACACACAGACACAATAAAAAAAAGACCTTCATAAGTTCGCTATAACCGATTTTCATACATTTAGAAGTTCGCTATGAAATAACATTAAATGTAATAACCGGACGGTTCTTTCGTTACATCTTGGGGGTCCTTTATAGCGGAATTTGAGTGTATTGCATATTATACTTTTGCCACATACAACTTCAACTTTTAATACAGTAAATTCAACAAATACAACACAAAGAAATATTCTGTATTTTAACTTTACCGAATAAAAGGCTTCATTAACTAAAATTAAGATCTACTTGAATTTTAAGGTTCAAACAATTGAAAATCCATGTCATAACCCGGAAAGTGAAGCAATTATACTGCAGGCATTTTACTTGTTGATTTTTGTTATTGTAAAGCACGCGAAGGCCATCAAAGGATTGGAATTATTTAGATAACAGCACTCGAAGGTTATCCGCCTAAAAAGAAAGATACCCTCTTGGAACAATTTTATGGAAAACAGACTTGTATTCACGTTACATACGGAAAAATCACCAAAACTTCTATTCAGCCAGCCCATTCCCTGAGACCTGAACTTGGGGTTAACTATTAATGTTCAGTGGTAGCTGGTGGGCGGAATGCCTTTGAAAGGAATTTTTAATGAAAATAGTTCTCATTCACGTGACATATGAGGAAAAGTATGAAAACACCATGCTGAAATAATAATTAAAAGGCCTCCAAAGACTTTCATGAAAAGTTGCAAGAAATAACGAAATTCAAATACTATACATCACTCATTCTTTTTTGATAAAAACGTCATGTAATATGGTATATTTTGAAAAGGAAAAAAAATGGAGACTAAAAAGACACTTTCATCAAGATTTCGATCGTGACAACTTAAAAAATCTAAGCAATAACTTTTTTTGGTGTGTGTATTATAAAAAAAAACCTGTAAAATTTGACGTTAAAGATCCTTTCAAAGTCTTCCTGGAAAAAGCGTATGAGAAAAGCCTAAGACAAGGCAAGAGGAAAGCATGCATACATGTACAGAAAAATCAACACACACACACACACACAAAAAAAAAAAAAAAAGACTGCCAACTAGGGATGAAACATTTTCTAAATAATTTGAAAAATATTCTAAAACCTAGTAACACGGCGGTAATATCATGCCATTTATTTAGGGAAGTAAAGGAATTACTTGAAAATTCTGTAATGGAAATTTCCAGTTTTAGAAATTTATTGGAAACAAGGAGTCATGATATTATAAAAAAGCCTTTCTTTCAAAATATTAGTTATAATTTTGATTGATGAATATCCCGTTAATCACGTCTCAATTACTATTTTAAATACATTTTGTACCAAAAGTTTTTCGTATAAGGTGAAAAAAATGTTATCGATTCGCGGCTTAAAAACCGAACTCGAGAAATACCAAGGTCATAAAAGTATTCGGTCACCTTACAAATCTTGCAAATTTCGGCAACTAAGCCCCATAAAAGTATTCGACCAGTTGCCGGAACAAGGAAAATGAAAATTGTATCGTTAATATTTTGTTCCATTACCTTTTTGTACGACAGCTTTAAGTCTAGAAGGCGTTGATTTGATCTGCTTTTGAGACAAACTGCTGCCAATCTTATTCCATTCTGTTTGAAAATGTTGTTTCAATTGATTTTTATTTTTCACGAAAATTTTACTTAAAGCTTTCTTCTACTATGCCCATGAATGCTCAATCTGGTTCAAATCTCGCGAGTGAGCTGGAGTTCATGATTTTCAGGATTACATTATACTACAAGAATGATGCAGAACAGAATGTATTAGTTCACTGTCCTAATGGGAAAAGAAGTCGTCCTTTAACCTTAATTTATTGGTACCCTTTCTCATATTTCTTTGCAAAATATATTTATGAATATTCCGATTCATAATGCCATCAATAAATTCTAGCGCACTCACTTCTAGCTGCTGATATACATCTCAACTTTCACTCCGTACTTGAAAACGGCTTTGATATGGGCTTTCTCCAAACAATTTCCTCTTGACTTAAAATTCTCATCACTGAAAATAACAGTATTCTAATCAATTCTTACTTTTTCAACACAACTGACCAGAAATGAGTTCAGCAGAGAATTCCAGTCAATTTGGAAATTTGCCTTCGCAATAAATTACTCCCCCATGATGATCCCCTTCACCTAAATCAAGACTTCGAGTTTTCGCCGTTTTAGAACTCAAAAGAACCAGTTTCCTACATTTAAATTTACTTAAAATAAATGTTTTAATTTAAACGAAACATGGAGTTTGCATATTCAAGAAATGCATGTGGTCCAACATACTGGCATTTTGGTAAGGTGGTAAAATACATTTATGCAATTAATTTAGTTCGTTAGTATATTTTCTTGAATTTTTAATTAATGCATTTTTTATTTTTGTACATAATATACAAATATAATAAGAAAATTTCTGATAATGTTTTTATTTTAACAACATTTAGTGTTTTAATTTGTTTAAAGTTTCAAATCTCGTAAGGTGGGCGACTCACTGTAGATTTACTTCAGTTAAACAGGAATTTCAGTTTAATTTGTAAAAATTAGTGTCCGTCCCAACGGTCACTGATCCGTTCACAAGTCAAAAATCCCGTTAAAGTGAAAAAATTAAAACGGGAGATGAATACCTTCCCGATTCATTTCACTTGTTGATAAAAATGAAAATATATATATGACCAAATTTCAGGCGCAAATTCATCGAAAGACATCAGGTCTGTCATTCTCAAAACTGCCTTATATGTAAGATCAAATGTTATAAATTATCGCAAGCTTTGAGGATTCATAAAAGAACTGGAATGCAATCTAGCTTAATGCGAGAAATGCCTTCCTTAAGGACGAAAACTAGCTCAATCCGTTACATAAAAAGACAACCACTAAAACGACATACAGCCAGGTCGAACTTTCTATAGCAGGCTTGTCATATAAAATGAAAAAAGCAATGTTGATATTTAACAAATATAATAAAAATTTAGAGCCCTTACTAAAAGCCAATATATTAACAAAACAGCTATTTTGCAAAGCAGAAACTCATCATATTTCAAATTCTTTAAATATATTACTAAAAGTCACGGATTTATGAAACTCGCGTGAAGTTCTGGAGCCCCTTACCTTATGACATAGCGTAAATTCGCTTTTTTTTTTTTTTTTTTTTTTTTTTTTTTTTACACTACTTTAATTTGGAAAGTAATTTGAAGACCTTGAAACATGGGTACCTCGAGGCTGCGATTTATAAGATGTTAAACTTGCTTCATTCCTAATCCTCGTTATTTACTCTTTCTGCAATTATTTTTAGAAATTTTTCTAAAATGCCAACTTTTATTATGTACAGTCGATCATATCAAACTGACCTAGATGTAACTAAAAAATTTATCTCATGAATAATAAACTTCCATTTGCACATTCATTAAGAAAAAAAACTTTCATCTCATGACTGTAATATTCACGCATTTGCTGTATTAAATGACAAAAGTAATTTACAGTTACCTCTTCGAGTTAAATCCGATAATTCGAAATTCCAGTTATTTTGTCAAATAAAAAGGATAATATGGCAGGGTGCGGAAAAAGTTTAATGTTTTTCCTCACCCCTATTCTGCTGAACGCTGGTAGTTCGTCCTCTACTTAGTAACTGAAAAATGGAAATAACTATGTTTTCTGCAAGTGTAATGTGAATGCCAGCTGGTTTCTTTTAGAAGGTCTTTAGGGTACTTCGCAGTGATCAATAAAACTACCAAATGCTGAGAAGAATGGTTATGTACAATTTAAACTCTGCAGTGACATAATGAGTGAAACTGTGTGGTGAAATGCTAATGTAGATAGCAATGTTTATCTGTATTCGGCGAAAACTGCTTGAACCAACATCTGTATTATTTACCGAAGAATGTGTTAAGAGTAGATGAAACAAGCAGTTTTTTTAAAACAAAATTCTCTTTAAAAAGTGACTTAAATAATGAACAATATAAGCGGTAAACGCAGCATACAGAAGATAACTGTAATGACAGCTGGAAATGTCGATAAAAAAGGGGAAGATTAAATTGCTAATGACTGGTAACAGGCAAAAACCACAACGTTTTACACACGTAAAAACACTGCTTTCTGATTCTAGGTAAAATACTACGGCCAAATTAACACGCGAAATTCGCATCAGAACTGGTAAGAACTGAAAATATTCCTACCCCCCAGGAAACAAAAAAGTCGTATTGCTATATCATAACGTACCAAGTCACAGTTAAACTACCAAAGCATAATCTATCTGTGTTGAATACCTTACATCTAATACCACTATTAAACTACTACTCATGGATTAGAGCATAAGTTTTTAAAGATCATATACATATAAAAATAATTTTTTTAAACATACTTAATTTCCGATGAATTATGATAAAAATTCCAACATAAGTCTATGAACGACTATCAATGATTTATATGCTGCATGTTGCTGTGAAACCTTCCAAAAATATCCAGCCCAAAGCCAGATTTATTTAACCTTCTAATGGATTAGACAGAAAAACCCAGAGGGGAAAATAGATTTCCTAATTTTTGTGAAACATTCAAAATCTGAAAAACCTTACATTCGTACAATATGTCTCAACTGACCGTAATTTAAAGTCATTAAGCATTTAAATGATGAAGAAATTATTACGAAATATCTGCGAAATTTCAACATGGAAAATAATTAATCATTGCTTCTGAAATACGCTTACTACCAACAGAAAAATTAGTTGCATAATCTATCGAGCATTGCATCAAACTTAAATTAAACATTAGATTCTCGAAAAATTTATTATTTTTTATTCTATATTTCATCGCTACAATCTATCATCTTCACGCATCAGATGGAACGCATACATTTGGGAAACGTAAAATGTTCTTGAAAAGAAAAGTCTAAATAAACATAATTTCTAACTATTACAACAAATCATCAAACATCACAGCGAAAAATGTTTAATATAAAATTTCCTCTTAAATACATAAAAATTTATCTGTAAAAAGTGTAGTAGATGAACAAATATAAATATCGCCGAAAACCAGGGAATTTTTAACATTACTGCCCTAAATGTAAATTTATATACAATATATATGCTGATATCCAAACACCAGACATTTGAACCGCTAGTTCTTTTAATCCAAATAAAATTAAACTTGTTGGGAATTTATTTAGGCTTTTTTCCCCGCTGATTAACATCACATAAAATGATATTACAATACACGCTTTTGAAAAGCTATTACATTGATTTAAATGTCTCTACGACAACGAAAAGCTATTACATACCACATACAGACCTGGTTTTCTATGTTCACTCTTTAAGCCACTGCTTACGTATAACAAAGCCTATTTTCCAAATCCAAAACTAGACTAAGTAAACGTGGTAATGTCAGTTCAAAAGTTATGCAAAAATAATGTTTAAACAGAAATGGATTGCGTGTTTAGGTAAATAAATTTAAAAAAAAAAAAAAATTATGGTATAAAATATACTGAAAAAAAATTTACAAAAACAAAGAATAAAAGTCCCTGACTTGGATTACAATAAACATACGTTTGGACTACAGAACAAAGAAAACCCAATTAAACAAAGGGCGGTGGTCTCAGTTAATTCGGATATTCGGCGTATATATGAAAAACTTAATACAAGAAAGCAAAACCTATACAGAATTTTTAATAACTATGTAACCCGTGCTATAACTAATAAATACAGGCAAAACGTACCACATACCTAAAAAATAAACAATGATAAAAAATCAGTTAAATAATTTGCAAATTTATATTTAATCTGTAAATTTAAGGTTATTTAATAATATTATTACAGAAAGATAATTTAAAGGTAGGTAAAATTGAACTTACAAATATTAGAAAAATTAGCATATTTAAATGCTTGTCATCATATTCCTTTTAACCATTCATACAGTCTTATAATGCGAAATCTGTTCAAAACTTTACAAACTGTGTCAACGAAAGCGTCTTATGTCAGCGTAATAAATTTAAAAAAAAAAAAAAATTTCAAATTCCAATTCAGATTTCTTTGCAAGCTTAATAAACTAAGAGAACAGACGTAACTGCAAATGTTTTCATGATCCTATACATTTCATTCTTTTAAATGACATTTAAGAAGACAATGCAGTATTATTCTCCAGAACTTTCCCGAGCAATGATGCTTAATTAGAAAGAGGAAATTGAAAAATCTTATTTTTAATGAAACTACGCAAAGGTTTGTTTCGATGGCAAGATACGATTCGCGATTAGGAAGAGCCTGCTGTATTAACATAGGAAAGCTATTTCCCGGTTCGCATTGTTATTCTAGAAGCAGTGAAGTACAATGAGCCGAAAATTTCACGGATCAAAGAATCAAAGCAACAGAATGAGCACCTTAGTGATGACAAAATTATGGTGAGGCGGGTTTCCAGATTCGCAGACGATAATGCACGATATTCAGACTTCAGAAGCACTCGAGCTCGGAAAAAATTATGGAAAAAAAAAAATCAACCAAACACAAAATGAAACAAACAATACGGAATCTGGCTAGAAGGGGGGGGGGAGTCCGTCTCGACCATATTTGCTCTTAAGTTCAAAACAATTCAAAGAAAATATAACTTTTGGTAGATACGCAACGCAAAAATTTCAAATTTTTCAAGGAAACAATAAGTTACATACATTTCAGTAAATAAGCAAGGCAAAGAACTTACACCATTTACGCATAATTCTGGTTAATTAGAATGTGCCAAAGCAAATTAACTAGAAATCCCAAATAATCTTACCTCATACTGTTAAATTAAATACATGATCACACTGATAATTGTTAATTTTCCCTCTCCCTGGGGGATAAAAAATGCGCGACAAATAGCATACTTGCTATCTTAAACCATAATGAAATTCTTCAAACAAAACACACCTGAAGATTTAGTTAACGATAATGATGAAAATTAATACGATTATGGATTCTGCAACACGGAACAACGCATATGAATACTCTTCATTATTTGTGCATTTAATAAAGCAAAATGAAATACTTAACTCTACTTATCTGAATCATCAAATATCCAAAGTTAGCTTGCAGTAGAACGTTTCAATTACCCAGTGGATAACCCCCGGACTGTGTCTGTAATTTAAAACGTACACAACAGATTTTTACCACATACTTTCAAGTTTTCGGAGTGATCGCTATAAGTAATTGGAATAACCGTAATTATATGCCACCCATATTATTCGATTCTTATTTAACACAGTTCAAGACAACAAATCAAAATCGAACTATCTAATATTCAGCGAATAAAATCTCTAAACAGTACTAGCAGTTCGACCCGGATCAAATCCCGATGAACGGGCTAATTGCACATAGGTGTTTTTGTAGTTTTCCCATGTGCAACGTAACTAAGAGTCGGTGTCCTTAAAAAAAAAAAAAAAACTCTCACCAAAGAGTCCTTCCCTTTAGGTAGATACTCCTCGTGAGCTTTGCCATATTAAATTACGCAAATAAATTGAAAACACCGAATTCCAAAATTTTCCTCAATTTATTTTGAATATACACATATTATGTTTCGTGTTTGGAATATAAAAATTTTCCTAATGGAGAAATCACAGCTTTTCATCACATGGATTCTTAATATTTTCGATACGTTTGACCAAAATACTGAATAATTCCACGTTGTCTTTGGTTACTATGATCCAGATTTTTGAGCCTATATACAGGAGGTTACTTAGTACATTAATTATCCTTATAAGATAATAAAAGAAACAATACGCTTAAACAGAAAAAAATCAGGTAAAAAGATTTAACGACTTTAATGTGATTTTGTTGAAAACAACTTATGATTTGAACTGCATTTTCAAGCTTGGAACTTGTCCTTTTCTAATGCACAGTCCTCTCTTCAAACTCCCCCAATCGGGAATATTTCGACCGCGTAAGAAAAAATTAGCTATTTTTAATTTTTTTGCAAATAGATAGCAATATTATTCAAATATTATTATTATTATTTTATTATTTGGCGGTAGAAATGGTTTCGAGTTACCGTTAACCAAAATAATTTATTCTCTACTGTAGTAGGATTTTACATTTAATAGTATTAGTTGGAATTGAAACATTTAACAGGATTATTACTCGTACAGAAAATAATAAAAACTCAAGTAATCCGCCCAGAAATGAAAGGAAGTAAAAATTAACACTAGCAACAGTAATTTTGAAAATGTGAATACTATATGTTTTAGCTATAACAGCTTAAGATGATATGTTTAAATCCTTATTTTTAAACATTGCTTTCGAAATCAAAGCTCATTCTAGGAATACAAACAGTATACTGCTGTATTTTATTTTCAGATAACAGAAAAAAGGTACTACAATAATAGTCATAAAATTGGGAGGTGGCGTGCTTACCACAACCAAGTGAAAGACGCGTATGCTTTCGTAGATAATTCAAAAACGGAAAGTTACAGGTACCAAATGCATTTAGAAAACACTATAGCATATTTAAAACCACTCACGATTTCAAACAAGAACCTTTTGAATAAACAAGGTAGGGTTGTCTTAAGAACTGTGTTATTTCTTCTGTAAAAAAGTTAATGCGGTGTAGTTGGTGAACTCAAATTCCAAAACTGAAAGCATGCATTAAGTAAAAAGATTTTTTGAAAATTCCGTTAACATTATAATTTCCTGCTGTTGAAGGCATTTGAAACTGTTAACATACCTAATAAAACAAAATTTATGTCTTAAAACTGTGGTTCACTTACATGAAAGAATTGCCGGAACCCTTTTATTTAGCCCTTTTTTCAGATATAATTTATCTCGAAAACTAAGAAGTAACAGAGCCGGGCTCCGGCGCAATTTAAGCTCTGCGGAGACTACAGAATAAAATGCAGCTTTATAGTTACAAACTGCTCCTAATGTCTGTGGAAAATAAAAGTGTAGAACCTTTCTGTACTTAATTTGTTTAAGTATAAAGAACAGTTAACTAACACAGCCATTTAAAAAGACATATTTTATGTGTGATGAGGTGGAAAGATTGTCCGAATCGTACAAAAACCGCTTTTACAAATTTGTTTAGCTTATTTTAAAAACTAATTGGAAGAACATATCTAGGACAAACATGTAACGAAATAAAGCTAGTAGCTATCTTCTTCAAACGCCTTGTGTGCACGTAAACAGATAAATGTAAAATGTTAAAACAAATCTCAGCACAAAGGCGTCCTCAATATCGCTTTAAAATTTCGTTTTAACATATATAATCCCAAAGTTATAAAAAGAAATATCAAAATTTTATTAAAAGCGTGCTTAACGCTGCTGCAATTATTAAGATATTAGAAGCCAAATGCAGTAATTAAACAAAATTAACTGTTACTTTATAGTCATGCAAACAGAAAAACTTGAAAAATCCCAATATCCATTTTTTCATCCACAATTTTTCTCGGAGGAGATACACTATCTCTCTCTCAAGCATCTCTTTTCCACAATTTATCGGACATTGAAGGAAAAAAAAAGGAAGATCAGGTTCCTAATGATTGTTTTTTAAATGGTACTATCAACTTAGCTTGCTAACCCTAGCATTTTTCAAGTTCTGTCTCTCAATGAGAAGAGACGATATGATTTAATAATCGGTTTTATTTGGAATATCAAGCTTCTGATGTATATAAACCATCAGATACAATATATATAAATATATACCATATTTAATGACGTATCCCTTCGCCTACATTTACTAATTTCACAGCCTTGAAACAGTAGAAAATTATGCAATCTATGCAGTTTTGGCAGACAGCGAAAGGAAGAACTTGGTATAATAAAAATGAGTATATATGTAAATGTAGTAACTATATTTTTATTGATTATCGTCTTCAATACTATTTTTTACATTATTCTACCTTTTATACCATGTTACGTAACTTAAAACTTCACAATTAATCTTCAGATATCTTGTGATTTCGATCCATGAAAAGCTTTTTTCTTGAAATTGTCATTGCGAATAAATTCTTGTTTTTTCGTAGTTTTAATTTCATTCATTCCCGCATAGTTTAACACCTGCTATTTAAAATATCTGTGGTATAACTGCAAGCATTCTTATGCACTCAAAAAGAAAAAAGAAAAGAACAAAAAAATGGACCAAAAAAGTTCCAACTACAGTGATTCACTGGAACTGATAACATTTCATAAACACACTGCACGTACTAACTTTTAACACATCATTTCAAAAGCGTCTGAAGTTCTCGATCGTGAGACCGACAGGTGGATTCCCGAGATAACTGTAGAGTGTGTCACAAGTGCCTATAATATTCTAAGAGACTACAGACCACCAGCGGCTTTAAGCGGTAAAATCGCTGATGGCTACATGGGCGTTTGCGTGGTTTTCCCATGTGTAATACGTATACGAGCCAATTTCCTTTAGTAAGTCTCCACGAAAACATCCCTCCTCTTAGCAGATAGCCTTGAAGTGCTTTGCTATAACCGAATAAACCAACCATTCTAAGATGCACCCCAGGGTGGAAAATAAAGAGTAACACTCCTTTCTTGCAACTTCTTTGTATTTTGGGGGAAAAGGAGAAAGATAAATATATATCATAAAAATAAAATGAAATAGAATACAAAAACCTTTTATATCCGATTTTATGAACACATCCTGAAGACAATTTACCGAGCTCACAGACTTTATTTTTAGTGTTCCTTTTTTTCCCCCCTTCTTAATTATTATTTATTACGTGCTCCACCATTAGGTACTACACAGAAAAGGAGGGATATTCTACGAAGGACTTTTTAAGGGAAGCTGGCTTGTATCCATGTTACACATGAGGAAAACCACGCAAAAGCCCATGCAGATAGCCCGTCCGCCGAGACTCTACCCCGGACCGAACTACCAGTGTTCAGCGGATTTTACCGCTCGACCGCTGGTGGGCCCTTTTTTGTAATCTTTTATCGAAACGTTTAATATTTCAGACATTCTACGAATAAGTGTTATATAATTTTATCTTGCTATTTGACGAATTTTTGCGCAGGTACCCAACTCGCAATATATCGTAATGCTACGATTATATCCGTGGCGTCGCCTAGGAATTTGAATGAACGGACTTGCAATGAGTACGAAAAAAAAAAAAAAAAACTTAGAAATTTCAGGTTTGTGAGAGGAAATTTATGCGAGTATATCAAAATTTTCTAAATCGTAAGCGGAAGAAATAAACGAATATACAACAGTTTATACAATATTACAATTATATTTGGTTCCGGTTGAGAACAGATTTACATAAACTCACCAGCGGCTGACCGTATAAGACTGATAGTTCTAATCGTGTTCTAATACAAGCAAAGGGTATTTTTGCGTTTTTGCCTATAGGTAACATAAATACAAGCCAGCTTCTCTTAGAATGCCCTTCACAAAGGTATTCTTCACGTTAAGCACACAGCCTAAGTTTGTTTTGCTTTAAGCCAATAAATCCTAAATCTTTTGATAATATATTCTTAATTTTTTTACACTTCTAAAAGTAATGCATTTTCAGATGCTATTGTTTCAAATTAAAGAATATAATCAAAGGTGTGATACAGAATTGAGAATAATGGTTGACATCTACTTTGTACATTTTTCAAAGTAATTTCACTGCATGTTTGGTGCTGTGCACTGTTACTCTTTGATTTATTTCTGAATTCTTTCAACTTAATTTACATTTCATTTTATATTAACGCAACTTTGTCTTGATCTGAAAATCAAGAAGAAAGAAAGCAAGTCAAAGTTCAAAGTCAAAGTCAAAGAAAATCAGTGTCTCTGATTTTTGAGGTTATGTATGTTTAACTGAATGCAAAGAAAGAACGCGTGGACCCTCTGCCAAGAAGCAGGGATGCTTTCAAAGATATCCTTCTATGGGAAACTAATCGTTTGTACGTTACGCAGGGTAAAAAACAAACAAAAAAAAAAAAAAATGCCCAAGCAGCCTCCAGTTCGCCGAGATTACAACCCGAATCGAATTATCGCTGTTCAGCAGTTATAGTCATTCGCCGCTAGTAGACCATGTGTTATTGTTTCATCTTTTGTATCTTATTTTATGCGTTTATAATAATATATATCATTCCTAGTTTTTTAATAAGTTTTTGCTTGCTTTTCTTCTTCCCGGACTATCATTTAATGTATCTAATTACATGCACGTAAATCACTTTACTACGTCCATTCAGCTATTTACCGAGCGGGGTAAGGAAGCAATTTCATACTTTACAATTTAAATCGCTCACATTCTAAATAATATTCACTTGATATAAATAATGTCCCATCACAAATTCTGCTTCTCTCTATTAAAAATTACAAGATGCAAAACACGTGCTCCTATATATTAAAATACTGAGCTTTGAAAAATTTTGATATATGGAAAACTGCAATAAAATTCGAAAGCAAGAGCAACAATTTCAGGGGAAAATTCATTGGATCAACGGTTATAGCTAGCGCTTGCAATACTATGCATATTATGAAAAATCATTCCAAGTTAAAGGTAGAACATAGTAAATACAGGAAGAAGGAATACATTTAGACATGTGGGCGTGATAAGAAGGGTAATGCTCAATGCAATGGTAAAAATAAATCGACGACCATTAGCTATATTCATGTTAAGAAATCTTATGATGAACTTGAGGATAAAGAGATTCAGGCAGGTGTAGAAAAAAAGACTGTCCACAAACCGAAGGCCAAACACGTGGTACGACGCACAAAGGCAAATTGTTCTTGGTCTCTAACAAAGACTTTCTTTGATTGTGCATCGCCCAAGTGAACTATACCTACACTATCATTAATAAGTCGCTAAATTACAATGCTACTTTATTTTTTAAATGTGCACAGTAAACAAAAATATAGATATGAATTCTCTGTTGGACGTTGGGAAGAACATATAAATCACTAATAAAATTAACATAGCCTTTTGAAACGCTTTCTTGGCATAATTTATTAAACAACTCGGAGAAATTTTTATACGTAACAGAACAACATTACAAATATTAAATAACATTTAAAGTGATTTCTTTCTGTTTCCACTGAACATGATCCGTTTGGGGGGAAAAATCAGGCGCATAAAATATAATAAAATAATATGAATTTGACAATTCCCGTTTTACAAAAAAAAGGGGGGGAGAAAGAAAGAAAAGAAAAAGACGTTTTATGCACATCACTTAAATTGCTCTTCTTTCAATAAAAATAATTATACTTGCGAACACTTATGTTATTGATAAAGGTATTTTTAGAACCTCTGCATTTTAAAACGGCTGATTTATAAAAATATGATTGATCATGCAGTCTGTAGTTAAAAAAAAATCCGACATGCTAAAAATACAGATGTGTGATATAACAAGCAATAAGTAATTTAAATTGTGAATTTAATGTTCGGTCAATTACACATGAAACTAACCTTCGTTTTACAACAAAATGTCATCACCAAATCCATAACTGATTTACTTTTCCAAAACGGGACACAAATGAAAAACAAAATCTGGTTACTATAGCAATTTCATATAATTGCCGCGGTCTTCTAAACTACTCCCCCCCCCCCGCGACACATAACGGATTCTTCCTCCACTCCATTAATTTTCCATTGGAAGATCATTTAAATTCCCCCAGTGAGACGACTGATTCTTCCTACACTGTGCAAATAAATATAACTTGCTTTTCTACAAAAAACAAAAACAGTAAACAGAGCGGCAGGTAACAGCAAAACAAATTCCGAAATGTATTTGTTTCGTTCTTCGAACTATAATAAATTAAAAAAACTGTTTACATTTTAAATTTGAACACAAGGGGGAAATGCTTACGACTGAAAATTAAACTACTGAAGAGATAAAAGTGTCTGACAGTGTGTAATAAAAACATATAAAACAGTTACGCTTGCATTCAAATGAAACAGAAAACAGCTTTGTAGGCGGTGAAAGACGGACGATTACTCTTATCTTTAACCAGCTCTACATAAAAAAGGGGCTCAAACAGATAACATAATACTCATGAATAACGTCATACGGAATCCGTGGAAATGTTTCAGAAAACGTCACGCCTTTAGCACAAATGTTTAATTATCTTTTTATATGGTGATCACAGTTTCAGTTAACCAGTTTTAATGTTTGAAGATCAGCCTCTGTCGCCCTATTGGCGAAATAGCTTAATGAAACTGAGAAATCTGTAAATGGTGAAGTAACTGATACTCAGAAACAATATTTGAAAAATCGCGGTGATAAAAAATAAGCACTGTATAATATATATATTGTGTGTGTGTTTGTTTCTTTAACTGATACCACACAGCACACTAGAGAAATCTGTCTAAGTATAGCTTCTTGGAGAATTTTCACACGGAAAATCATGAAATACAATCAGCCCACTTGCCGATGTTTGAACCGTACTCAATTACCAGTATTCGTCGGCTTTCTCCATTTGGCTACTAGACGGATCACGAATTCTTGTAAAATATAGTTATGATGAAATGGGTTTAAAGGCAGAAACTTCTTTCCTCGGAATGAAATACGAAGACGCGAAGTCTAGCTAAAGCATTAAAAACAAACTACTTCCAAAAACGAAGCTTAGTTACGGCGTTTAAACGACGCGCTTCCGAAGTATAAACTCGAATCTCACCGCATACTTAAACTGCATTAATAAACTTAGGATTCCTACTCACACGCCAAAACATCATATTTGATCTCTTACATGTAATTAGTCACTCTTAACACATATTAAATCACAGAAACCACTTACAGGGAGCAGTTTTCAATAATCACTCTCTCAATTGAACGATCAATTACTTAACTATGAATAAACAGACATGTTTGCTTCAGCTTATCTCAACTAATTACAATTCCGAACACCTTTCTGCATCAAATCATTCCTACTTTCAAAAAATTACTTTTCATCAGAAGATACGAATGAACGATTCTTGCTATACGTGGTATAGAATGTTCTTGAAAAGCTTTAGACTTTCACCAGTACTTCTAATTACTTTCTGTTACAGATTCAGAGTAGTCACATAACACTTTACAGTCGTTACCCTAACAGATACGACTCCGATGAGTACATTGCTCGCATACCTTCGGAGCTAATTCCAAAGAAAACGAATATTAATTAAATATGGACAGGTCCGAAACTCAATTTGGAGTGCGCTGGGATTTACGGTTTTAAACAATTCACGAAAATATATTCAAAATCATTCAAATATTTCAAGCCAATATAACTGAATTTCTGTTTCATTTATTTAAAAAAAAACTGATGAGCTTAATAAATTAAAAGCAGTCTATGTTTCCAACTCCATCAAATTAATTTATACGTAGTAAGAAATTATCAAGCTTCTTCCAGCTGAGATGTAACTACAGTAATTCTTTTTAAAGTAAACACAAATTTGCTATAACAATAGCACATAGCACACACTAATCATAACGAAGTTCTAATTCAAAACTAAATTAAATAAGAATACTCACACAAATCTTCGTCTTTTGCTGTGCGGCGAGGCAGCGCCCGGCAATTGCGTGGCCGGACCCGGAGCAACCCCCGGCATGCCCCCAACACTGGGCATGGGCCCTACCGTAGGGGCGATGTACGAAGCAGGGGGTGTATAGTGCGGGGGGCCCGCGTATGTAAACATGGCCGTCCCCTCGAATCAGTACCACCGCGTCCTTCCCTGTAGCACTAGCATAGTTCTCATACACGTGATCTGCGACCCACTGGACGTTCGAACTAAAATCCAAATATTGCTAATCAAAATAAAAGCCGTCGAACACTACAAACACAGCCTCTCTCCGATCTCACCAACCGACCGAATGACTATGAGCGGCAAAGGCAGACGGCTACCGCCGCAAAACGGCGCCGATTTCGGAGGGGGCGAGTATTCATTGCTAACCGCTTTTCATTGGTCACAGAGCTGAAAAGCTTTAGCAATAGTAACGCCCACATTTGGAAATCCCTCAGTGTTTACTTTTGCACAGACGTAATTAAACATATTACTTCCCTAAGTGTTTATGTGAATATAGTTGTAAGGTAAAGATTTTGCAATAAAATTTAGAGTTTCCAGCCGTACATAATTAAGCTACATTCATAAGCGGTGCTGAGACAAAAAGCACAGCACCAAATAGAAAAATGTAACAAGGGATACTGACCATATTTTCCCTTCAAAATACTTCAAATGAAAAAAAATAACAATAATAAATCAATAAATACTTCGTTTAAACAAATTAATAATTTTTTTAACGAATTACTCAATCTGGAAGAATTCGCCACTTGACATGTGAAATAAGATGAAACTAAATTTAACGAAATACAGAAATGCAATTTTAATCTGAAGATTCATAAAGTCGTTATTCTGAAACAAACTAATGGTTACCCAGAAACTGCGATAGATAACGTGAAAAACATTTTTCTAATATGTCACGATATGAAGTTAACATATTTGCGCTTATCTCATAATTAAAAAAAAAAAAAGATTTTTGTTCAGAATGTAATTTCCAAGCGATGATTACCTGTTGAACGGAAACTGGATTTGATGAATTATTATCAACTATACTGAGGAAAAAAAATATTATCAATCAGCAAATATTTTATGTATGAAACAGAATGGGATAAATTACCGAGACATTTTTAAGGTTTTCAAATTTCATACCTTAATTTATCATCTCAACATCCGAAATCCTATTTAAATTAAAGCAAAAGAAAGCCCAGCTTATTCAACGAGATCAGAATTCTATGCAGGTCTTAAGGATATATATGAAACAAAATGAGATAAGTTCCTGAGACATTAAAGATTTTAAGTCTTAAACCTTAATTTATTATCTCAGCTTCCAGAATCCAATTTAAATTAAGACAAAAGAAAGCACAGTCAATTCGAAGAGATCAGAATTTTTTATGGAAGCCTAATAAAGCGTTATTTATACATATATTGAAGAAATCTACAAAACAATTCCAAATAGCTATCTCGTTCTACCTTCGAACAAAACTTTAGCAATATGTCTAGAATCCAACGATTTTATGCGTTCGATTGCCGATGAGTAAAGAATTTATTAAAATGGACGACAGTATATCAAATATACATCACAACAAACATTATAACCTTAAAATCAGTTTTAAAAAAGAAAAGAATTCCAAATATTCTATGATAAATTTCTAAAGTTAGAAATGCAGAAGGGTAATGGAAACGCGCTCAGAAAACCCAAGAGAAAATAATAAGCAGAAAATATAAATAAAACAACAAAAATGAGTAATTAAACTTAAATAAAATTTAAAGAGCTAAATGAATTATTAATGCATTAAACGAAATTAAAAACAAATTACACTCCTGATCATCTGCAATAAAAAACCGTAAAAGAAGCATCTAATATGACGGCTTTACACAGACAACTGCGGTTTTAGCATGTCTATCTGTTTCGCTCCGTCCCAAGTTCGATGGAAACCTATTGAGGGCGATGAGTCTGAGGGTCTCCAACTCACCCTTCACTAACCTCTCGAGAAAGCTTTCGATGAGGCATTAGCAAGCTCTATTGGTGACTGGTGTCGTTTTTTTATTAGTGCTAATAAACTAATCTTTTTGGTTTATTCACAACACAATGAGTATATTTACATTATTTAAAAGATTATATTAATTACAATAAAATTGCTGATTTTATAATTCACCACACTGAAACCTCGGCCTCTCTCGCTGAAAGCCAGTCTCTAAATTTTCTCATTCCCACTGAAGGCGCCACTTATTTTTCTGTTTAACGTATATGACAACCAGGCACTACACACAATTTTCAGTGTCCCTATGGCATAAACACGCTATACACTTACACGCATCCATGCCTTCTCCGGGAGCGGGTTTTCTTGCCATCATGCTTATAGGGTATCCAGTAAGTTTGAAATTTGCACCACGCATATATTTCGATAAGACACGCAGATGATTCGCCTAGCAGAAGCGCATATGCAAATCACGTACACCAATAACGCCCCCTAAAAGCGTTATAGAATCTGGGAGAGCTGTAGGCTCATTTAAGTACTGAAATTGTGCGTTTACCAGCAGTTCGTTTGCGTTCAACTATGCTTCGAAAAAAATAAAATGGCAGTCTTCAGAGTTTCTAAGATACTGGCTAAAAAGAACAGAGAAAGAACAGTGACTTAAGAGTACGCGGATTATCCTTCCGAAAATCATTGCTAGTGTTGGATGAAATCACGCCACAGTGGTTGCGAATATGAAATTAGTCACTGAAGGAGGGGCGCACCGACGGATGCAAAATGTTTGGTGGTAAGAACATGAAGAATGAATGTGAAGGCTCGTCATACCATCGAACGAGAGTAACAGGAACATTCTGCGGACTGCACAGAAACATCAAAAAACGTAGTGCAAGAATCAGGGTCTGAAGCCTGTGTCAGCATGTACCATTCGACCCTGACAGCAGAGGAGGAAAACAAGAGGTCCATTGCAAGGATTACGATTAGCGCTACATCACATACGTATGCAGTTGCAATAGTGCTCTGACACCGAACATGAAGAAACGAATGGTACGACACTAATTTTACAGATGAATTTCGATTCTATCCACAATATCACGATAGTATCCGAGTCTGGAGGTACCACGGTGACAAACACCATGACCTTTGCATTAGGTAGGTATCACCATATCGGTCCGTCACCTAGAATTATGATTTGGAAATCATTGGATTATACTTCTGCACCCAACTATTACTCATTTACGGCACAGTGACCACTACAGCTCTGAAATTTTGGAGCCCTTTATTAATTTTACCTTCAAGGCTTTCCTGTGGCCACATTTCAACGGGAAATGTGCGTACGCAACTGCTTCACAACGTTCAAAAATTCTTTATTGCACCTCAAGTCGCCATACTGGTTCCACATGCCAGTTCTTCCGATCTATCGCCCGTCGAACACATCTCATCGATGACTAGCCAATGAGTAGCCCAGCATACACCACCAGCAACTACGCAGATGAACACTGCAAACACGCGGATACAGCATAAACTGCCATACCGCAAGCACGCGTCTAAAGCCCCTTCATTCCAATGGCAAGGAGTGTAGCAATAGTTATTGTCATGCATGGCAGCTACAGAGAATACTGATTTTGTAGTGTTCCGCATATCGAACGGAGTTGTAATTTTAATCAGCTCAAACCTGTACTGCATATTATGTTCAGTAAATATGGCTTTGAAATTTCTTATTCTTCATGGAGCTACGTTCTAGATGGTCAGCAGTAAAAAAAAAAAAAAAAAAAAAAAAAAAAAAAAAAAAAAAAAAAAAGGCAATTAAATCTCTCATTAAATCTCTCATAGACAACATACTACCGGATAAAAAAAAGTAATAATAATTTTGGGCAATATTCAAAATAAAAATTTAAAAAAAAAAAAAAAACTCCATTATTTTTATATGTCATCCATTTAAAGACTTCTTGTTTGATCAAATGGGTATAACCTAAAAATATTTCAGTATCACATTTGTACATCTGGTTTATCCTCCTCATTTTCCCAAGTTTACGTAAACAATTTGCTCTTCCCAAGAAAAGCGATACGTCTTGGTGGCTACTATCAATATGGGCGTTACTAATACTACTATTGATAATAGCAAATAAAAATAAATGTTGCACGAATTTTCTGCTCATATTGAGCAGTTCAATTTCATTAAGTCCATTAACAAAATGATCTTATTTAAATGTAGACGCTGCTATTGGAATTATACTTTTTCTTTTAAGGGCTGAAAAGTATGAAAGCCCATTTCGGTGGACTCCAGCACAGTATGTTAACATTATTCTGAAAAACCTATTCGTACACATGGAGAAAATCCCCCATACATAGTCAGCAATATATTATATTACGAAATCGAAAACGAGGACTTTTCCCTCATAAAGTTTTATTCATTTATTCCACTGAATAGCACGCTCGACACATAAACAGCGATTTTTGCTCATAACTCATAGCAACAGAACTCCACAAATGTAAGAATATCGTGGAAACCACCTTTGCACTCATCCGAAAGCCGCAATGAATTAATCTCTTATGTCGTCACTAAACACGGAGCAATTAAGTACCGCAGATATAGTGGGCAACATGTTAGGACACCTTATCGGGGTTCATATCAGCCCCGAAAACAAGCTCGGAGTCCAAAGCAAAAACTTTGAACCATGAATCAACACAGTAAGAGGGGAGGGGAAAAAAAAACACGAGAAACACCCATTTTTCTAGGAACTGGGACTCACTTTCCTGTTTTGAACAAAAAAAAGTGTTATTGATACAAGGTTTCTGCATAAAACAAGTCTTCAATCTCGTCAACAGTAAATTTTATCACATACCTCACCATAATACTCAAGTAGTAAAGACATGTTCGTGAAATGGATCATTTGAAAGATTTCTTGGTGAGTAGTATTGTATTTTAAAAACTAAATTGTACTGTTTCAATACATATACATGTAATAAAAAAATTAAGGGTTGCTAAACCCAACGGAGATGAGAAATCAAAATATAAATGACGATGTGACGAGCAATTAGAAATCAATAACGTTCTTGCATCTCTACTGAATTTATACAAGCAAGATGAAAATAAATCAGTTTTGGGAAGAGCTATTTTATGAGGAAACCAGTGTGTTCCGTTACCAAAACTGACTGACTACGGAATATACAAGGAGTAATTTAAGTGATCCAACTCCCACATTTTTTTTATTAATGTTTACGCAAAATTGATGTCAAATAAATCTTATACGTTGCACATTTACTTCGCAATATTTTCAATTATCTTTATTTTCTTTGTCGGGGAAATAGGTAATAATAATGGAAGATAAACATTCACGATCAAATAAGATGCGTTGTCCATGCCGTCTACAATTACAGATTGACAGGAAAGGAATGAACTGTGTCCCATTCTGCTCAAATTTATATAGTCTATAATATGTATGACATTCAAGAATAACGATATAATTTATTGTATAATATCTTAGTTAAATGTCATTGCTTGCAAAGGTAAGAAAATGGAAAAACTCAGGTTCCAATATGAATTGACTATTCCTACGTTACTAAAAATCCTGATTTAAATTCATTCATTAGTTTTAAAATTCTGAATGAGAGCCCTTTATGTTAGCTTGCATTAGAAAATAATGCGATAACGCTACGAAGCTACTCTTTGATTCTACGAAACATGTCATAATGAAAACTGAAACAATGAACCTTTTTAAGCTTAAATCATTTACAGGGATTCACACAATAGGTCGAAGTCGAATCTGTTTTGTTTTTATTTAATGATACATTTAAAAATTTTATAAGGACTCGATGTTTTATGAAATTTAGCCTATGAAATCGATTTTCAGAAAATATTACTTCATGAATAAAATGACGAATAACAAAAAAAAAAAAAAAAAAAGCTTAAACATATATCAGAGCTTTATCCTATACTCTAAATAGTTCGAAATTTATAAACAAAAAAAGGCGATCATTTAAAAGCTTTATATAGTATTCAAGTGAAGAAATTATGAAAACTTAACGGGTGTATACATCGTTAACGGATGTAAATAATGTCTTCAATGGAATAACGCTTAAAATAATGCTTTTTCCTAAAAGCACTAAGTTTTGTGAAATCGGGAGTTTTTACAAAATGTTTACGAACCCCTCTACAATAACATCGCTCAATACTATACAGGGGACACATATTTATTATTCATTCCAAAAACAGACATTGTTTCACCATAATTACATTTAAAAAAAATTCAGAGATAGGCGTTGAACAAACTGCAACGCTCCCGGGGACCTTCAGCAAAAGAAAGCATATAATATTGCTCACACAGAATTACAGTTATACCGCCATCGGTTTATCACAAAATGCCGAGAAGAATAATGAACAGATAGCCTTTATTGTGACACAAATGAGTCCCTTCCATTAAACTCAGATCCTCTCTCTTATTTAAGCTATCTTATCAGGGGGTAAGCCGAGTCAGTTACTCTACAGTGTGACTGTCAGAAAACGAAAAGAAACTACCACAATTAAAAAGATAAAAAATACGCGTAGCAATAAACTCAGGACCTTTCGTTAATCGCAGTGGTTCCCAAATAAACACTAATGTTGTTTGCGACAAACCCCCGATAACGAGATAGTCCCTTACCTGGCGGCTGCAAAAGCTCCGCCCCCAGAGGTACCGATCCAGCCAATAAGGAGGGGAGAATGAGAAGTAAGGCGGGAAAACATGAGGCCAGGTAGGGAGGGAACCTGTTCAGGACGCGAAGAGCGAAGGCCAAGGACGCCGCTTCTTCGCCCTAAAATTTTTCGTCTATTAACTGACCACTTATTTCCATGCTTTCCGATAAACCACAAGATAAAACCATTGATCTGTATTAAAGAAAATATCAGTTGTATTTCTATTAAAAGTACCAATTACGTAAGTGGTTTCCACTTGAAAGATTTCAAAAGTCATAGCATTTTACATTTCATCGAAAACAATGATGCTTATATTTGATTTCTCTTTAATTTGACATGTCGAAATTAGGTATAAGTAGTTTTGTACTGATAACCCGTATTGAATCTTTATTCAAATGGTCAGGAGCATGTGAGAATATGAATTGCAATGAATTTGATTAATCTTTTCTACTACAGTATGCAATATTTCGATGAACTAGTGAAATGATCGTTCTTTGTTTTGATAAATCAGTTAAAAAATTATCTGAATTCTTTATTTTGATAGATCAGTTTAAAAAATGATTTGGAATATTTCCGAAAACACCCTTATCGCAAATGTGATTCTCATTACTTTGGAATAAAAATGAGAATTTAAATTAAATATTTGTTAATTCCTTACATTTCAAGAGAATTCAAAGTAATTTTTAGCAACTTATTATTAATTTTTCTTATTACTGAAATTAAGGTTCATGGTACAAAGTTCTCAAAATAAAATATATTACTAAGTTATATATAAATATTAATAACTTAAAATAAGGCAGAGGTCAATATTATATTCCAAATATTTTCTGGCAATTTCATTTGCTAATTAGTTAATCTCCCTACCCAGCAATGCTATACCTAATAGTTGAAAGTATGTCCAAGTTAAGCTCACAATTTTATTCCGATTTCATTCCGAACCGGAAATACCTTTTCGCCACCATTCTCAACTCAACCTTCGTTTATAGCGTAAATGTAGGCCTCACCGGTGCTCGAGTAGTTAAGAAGGCTGAATGCTAGTAGTTCGACCCGGGTTCAAACCCAGGCAAAGGAGATCGCTGCATGGATGGTTTTTCTTATGTTAATACGTATACGATCTGTTTGTTCTCCTTTAGAAAGTTCTCCATGAAGGTATCCATTTCCTTAGATAACCTTGCCGTATTCAAGATAACCTTGCCGTATTCAAATACCTAACCTCATACAAATATAAACGAGTTCATAACTTCTTCACCTTCTGTTCTTTACACTTATATAATAGCGCTATTTGTGCATGAACCAGGAGCTCACTGATTTGCATTTCTTTCTATAAGATTCCGTTTAGAATGGAGCAGGTACTCAAATCAGGTACAGAGAACGATTCCTGAGTACCTTCTACGAGTACCGTCCGCAGCTCCATACACAAAATACGTATCAAGCTCCGCGGTAATGCAGCGGTGTATGTATGTCGCTGGAAATCCTCACGGAGAATGACGATTTACGCCAACAAATTTACCGCTTAAGAGAGACCTGAAACATACCAACGCGCCACTTTCGCACAACAAAATCTGCTTATTTCAATCCTCTCTACATTTTTGCCAGATATTTTTTAATCACCCCGTGTAAAAAAATATATTATAAAAACTTTTTTAACCCTTTAGATAAAGGTAAGACTCTTGCATTTAATTCATTGTTTGACAATATAAAAATCAAGTACTGATTTATTTTATTAAAACAACAGCATAGTTAGCATTTTACTTAATTTCTTAAATTATTTTCCTTAGCTCCTTAATTTAATGTTTTATGCTAATTTGTGAATTCCTTAAAAATCTGATAAGCATTTTATCGCATTTGATATTTATTAACTGTACTGCAACGTAAACTAGATTATCCTGGGTACTGTGAAACGAAGCTATGTGGGATAACTGAAAATTTCAGTCATTTTGAGTTAAATAACATCGTTTCAAGAACTTGCTCCAATTGATGTACCATTTTAAATTCCTTTTCATAATTCAATAAAATTAACGCGAATTAAAAATTTTGTAGCTAGAAGTATATGCGGTCTCCATGTCACCTATTAATTACGATACTGATACAGTATATAAAAAACATTATTTGTACTAATGATATAAGACTTGGCACATGGATGTTTGCCATTACAGGAAAATACGCTCCAAATAATTTTTGCGCCAATAATGCCTAACGGTCATAATTAAATTAAGCACGTTTTTCTTATCTCTTACAACAATGTTTTTGTTTTCAAAATAAGTACTTCCAATTAAAAGTTTTTAAAGTGCGACATTCTATTTCCTTCTTAGTTTATTGAAATAATTAACTTAAGAGACAAATCTCTTACGTTAAGAAAAATTTTATCATAATCGAAAAGAATTGATGATGAAAGTTTTCTTGCTGGACGTATCAAGTAGGTACAAATACCTTTCCGGGGGGACTACTGCTTAGGGTTTTATAATGGAAAAGATACGTATATTTTTAAACCACCCAATTTGCTACAATCTATATACTATTATATCTTCAAAGATAAAGACATATCTTATTACGCGTAGGATCAACGGATCACAGTTGATCAGGTTGATTAAACGAAAAGGTGCACTAGTACGGAAATACAGGCTCTAAACCAAATGACTTCATTTAAAAAATTTCATTTTTCATACTAGTTTTTTGTTGTTTGATTACGACAAAGCACGCGACTGATATCTACCTAAAAGGATGGATGCCTTTATGGAGGACTTTCTTAGAAAAACTGGCTCGTATCCACGTTACGCATGGGAAAAACCCGAAAATGCCCATGTAGCCAAGTCCGTTTGCCTGGGTTCAAACACAAGTCGAACTATTAGTGTTCAATGACTTTAGCTAGGCCATTGGTGGGTCAATTTTTCACAGTATTAAGAGTTAAAAGAATAATAATACATATTTAGAACTGAATCGATATGTAGTTCTTTTTCTTGCTGTTCTTTTTAAACGTTACAACTTATTTTAAAAGGACTTCTTACATGGTAATGTTACCGAAATATGACATTTTAATTTTTTTAAACAGACGATTTCAACAAAGCAGTTTTATAGCTTCAAAACAATGATAAATATTTATAATTTTTTTAAACAGACAATAATGGGCTACCATATATTGAAAATGGGCAAAATTAGGTTTAAAGCTTCTACTAGAATAATACAAAAATATTGTTTCCGGTACAGAATAATATCCTAAAAAGATAAATTACACTAAAAGTTATGCAGTTGAAAGAGTCGACTCTACCTCTTTTAACTTATAAAAGGGAGTGTAAAAAGATATATAAATGAAGAGAAAATATAGTTCCAGATCTCCAGCATTCGGAAAAGAACTACTAAACCTTTCTCCTGATGCTGACTTGCGAATAGACCAGTCAAGGCTGAAACAAGATCGAACTGAATCGGCGCTAAGCTGAAAATACACTGGTTTCTACCCCTATACTACTTTTGTATGTTATAATTTCCAAGCTACTTGCATACTCTTCCTGCTAAACTCCGATTCCCAATTTATTCGTTATATCTATAAACACATGAGTTTACAAGTTAACATTTCCTATAATGCAGTTAAATATCTAAAATAGAAGTTTTAAAATATAAGCACAATATTTTGACGAAATTTATATAAAAAAGCCATATATAATGGAATAAATATTTCTTGCGAAACATTCTGCAAGCTGATTCAACTCCTGAAAACAGATTTAATAAAAAAGAGCACTGGCTCTCCAAAATACGCAATGTTATATAAGAAAAATTATGCAGTTCATTGACATTTGGGTGTTAAAAATATGCATGCCACTTATAGTTTTGTTTCTTTACAGCCTAGCATTAAGCGCTTTCTCAAGGATGTTGCAAAATATTGGTCTAAATTATCATAAACTCAAAAAATAATAATAAATAAATAATAAAAAGAAAATAATTCAATTCAAAATCAGGTGAAATGCGTCGCTTTTAAAATAGAAATCATCCTTATTCACAGTTATTTCATTATTAAAAACTGTACAACTGAGAGTGAGAATATAACACAGCGGTTCTCAACCGTTTGACTAACGCGAGCACCTAAACAAAAATTGAAAAACGTTAGTACCACCACTACATTTTACAATGATTATTTTTAAATTTCTCAATAGAAATATTTAAAAAAAATATATATTGCCACTTGCACAACCTGTTCGGTATTTGTATTAAATACGCACACATAAAAATATTAGATTAAAAATTGGTTACCATTTTAATTATCAAACCTAAGTTATAATACCTTAATTCTAAAATTTATTGTGAAATTTGGGCCTGTTTTAAGAGAGATCAATTTTTGTATGCTTGGTCATATTTCACTTAAATTTAATCGTAAATTAGGGTCCACTTTTAATTTTGTTCTTAACTCTTTTTTTTTTTTTTTTTCCAAAATAAAACATGGAAGAAAAATCTTTGTTGACACAAATAGGCTGTGAAAAAAAGAATAAAAATTTAATAGCTGTATTTAAAATACCTTTAAATTCTTTCTTTCAGTTCAGCCTAAAATTAACAAACATGTTATTTTTGAAATCTTCAGTTAGACTTCAATCACAGAAAATTTTTATGAATTGTTCTTTTCTTTACGAGATTTTTGAATTTAATAGTTAAAAATATTTTATTTCTCTGCGTACCACCTATTTTTCGCTTGCGTACCACCGGTGGAGAATCGCTGATATAATACAATACAATGGCTTTCTTAAAAACTTTTCGAACGAAGGAAGAATACCGCAGCAGCGTAACCTGAAGTTCTGCCGTCAGACGAAATCTAAGTTTGCAGCCTGTGCACAATCTGTGAATTTATACCGTCCCTCTCGATAGACATGAATATAGTAAAAAATTTCATGTTAATATATATCATATATTATTTAGCTTGTTCTGTTCGCAAAACCATCAATGTCATTGTAGAGATGTACTTCACTGCTGCAGCTGCTATTATGTAGAGAGTATAAAAAATATTTCTTAAACGCAAAATAAGCATTTATAGTTCTTAAATACCTCTTTAATTACCTTTCTTTAGAAACCTTTTCTGAGAATAGCAATACTTGCAGCAACTGTGAGGAAAGTTCGCAATACTATTACAATATTTGGGACTTTGTTCTGGAGATTAAAGTATACTACAAAGTTCAAAAGGATCGCTCTGCCACGTTATTGTTTAGTTTTCCTTAGCAATAACGGAAATAAAAACTCTACAATATTTCTCTTCATGTCATCGTGATCATAACTTATATGATATTGCAATTTTCATCGAAACGTTTCGACGAAGTATAAAAGATATAATAAGATTATGAAGCAATAGAAATTTATTTGAATACATTTTCTAGTGGGGGAAAAAATAAAATAAATAATTTCTTCTCAATTTAATTTCATAAGGAAATTCAGGATCTCGTTATTCAATGCTTCAATTATCTACATACTCAACCCTCTAAAATAATGTTCCACATGGAAAATGCCGCCTGGGACAGATAGCACCCACCTGGCCCCTCTAGGTACGACACTGATTTAACGTGCGAGATAATCTGACTAATATGTGTTTATTTACCACAAAAGAGTTTAAATACTTTTTTTTATAAGCTAACCAACAAAATTTCATGTAAAAAACTAGATACATGCATTAGTTAATAAATTGGAAAAAAAAATTACTGGATAAAATTCATTCAGAGTCTCAACTTCCAGAAACAGTAAACTGACATTTTATATTACATTACTTTAGAGTGCAATAGACGCACCGCAAGAAATACCACTTCCGCAATATTTTCAGAATTCCCTCCGGCAAGAACTCGGAGCTGAATCGAAAAGAAATAAAATATTTAAGAGCTCCTCCAAATCACTTGCTACATATTTCATAACTTTCCAGTTTATTCCTTTTTCCCCCCTTTTGTTTCTAAGAATTAAAATAAACATTCAAAGATTCTGCAGCACGGATAGAAGCACTTTTATAAAATGAAATAGAAACGCAAACTGATTACAAATATTAATAATCTTCATTAAAAATTTACTAAAATTAATAAAAACTGTCCAATTTTATTATAAGAGCATAATTTACGTGGATTCTCCGCCCAACAACGTCTAGCAAACTGAAAACTATTCTGCGAGTAGAACATGAGCAGAGGCCATAATATTCACAACACGCAGAACACAAACGTTAAAAAAAAAGTTCACGCCCTCAGAGGCGGAACAGATATGATAAACTGTAACTAGCATTCGAAGCTTAACAAGCGAAAAACAAAATCTCATATTTTTAAAGAATGTAACAAGCTAGCATCAAATACAGGGAGGCGTGAGGAAAAAATTGTTCAGGGGTCAATAGGTCAAAAATAAAGCTTGCTATATTGGATTTCACAGGAGAAAGTTTGCTGACCAGCAAGAAAGGGCTTACATGATCTGCGGTCGTGCATTAACCCCAAAAAGTAGACTCACAGTATCCCAAGCAGATGATCAGACTCGTTTCTAAGAACAAGTGCAGGTTTGTCAGCACAGACTCCGAGTATAAATCATAATAATGATCGCAAAGAAAAGCTTAATGATTATGAAACAAAGTTGCCAATTTGTAACGGAAAATTAAGCCTCGATACACGGCAGGCCAATTAATATATCACAGAAAGAACACGAACCTCGCAGGTAGTAAATAACCATGTATTTTTTAAAGTACATGTAGTAGCTATTCTTCCACTTCTTCAAATAAGACTACGCAGGTAAAAAGAAACAATACAATAACTGTGATCAGCACTGTAATCTCAATGCATTCTTTTTGCTCTCGAAGCTTAATAATATTCAAGCATGTCACATCATAACCAGCACCCTTACAGTCACCAATTAAACTGCAGACTGAATTTAAAATGTTGTGCTCTATTTGAAGTCTTAATTACAAACAACGTATCCCATCAAGATAGGTAGGAGAAATGCTTGCATTTACTGTTATAGTTAGCGTTATAATGCTAATAATGCAAAAATCTGACGCTGTTTACAATTACTGTAATGTCCAAAATAAAGTAAACCGACAAAAGTGTTTATAATTATAGCATACAGCAGGGATAAAAAAAGGCGACTAAATTGAATTTACTTCGAAAAGTATTTTATGCATTTATCCAGCACTGATATACTGCTTTTGAATGCTAAGTCCGGCAAATAATATTTCTGCATGCTTTGATTATTGTGCAATTGGCATAAAAGGAGGCAACATTCAAGTAATTGAAAATAGCATTCGAACGAAACAACAACGGAAAGACATTAACATTTCGACAACGAATATTAATTTTAGGTAATTGTCTATATGACTCACTGCAAATATTGTAGTTTAAAACAAAAAATACAATAATTTTATAAAAGATACATTTTAGCATGAGAATTACGAGGAACAGATATTTCTTAATTCTCCTGGAAAGTATTGTTTTCCTAATAGTGACTCTCGGAAATATTGAGTTTTTTTTTTTTAAAGCCCAAAGAAGCATTCGCCCAGAAAGGGCTATTAGCCTCAAAACGGGATTTTGCGTTGAATTAGTAAAAGTATGAATCACTTTTCAAATTGTTGTCACCAAATATTATCACCCTGTATTATATTTAAAGAAATTAAATAATGAAGAATTTGCATGAATGTATGGATGTTTTTTGCATTGCAAAAAAACAACGGTACCTAGAGCTATCAAATTCTGAATAGCGTAGTCCACCACCCGAATATGGACACCTAAAAGCCCGAATTTCTTTTCTTGTGGATGTCATATTCTATAAAAATTTAACGAATTTTTGATTTACAAACTCAATGATTTCAAAGCAAGCAATGGCAACACTGTACGGGAAAAACACTTTTATTTCCAGCGAGCAAGACTGCCTATCAGAAATTCTAAAGATAAGCTGTTTTTAAATATTTTTAGCCCAAAGGAACATTATCCTAAATGCTCTGGAAACGTGTATGTAAATGGGGAAAAAAACGCCCCTCTGGGTGTAATATAAACTCTAAACATGCACTGATGATCGCAAATCCATTGCTATACCAGAAAATGATGAAAATTATGCTTATAACAATTCTTTACCATCAGATGCGGATATATTATTCCACAGAAATTAGTGAATTCCGTAGGCATTTTTTTTTTTTTTTTTTTCTAAGAACGCCTAGAAGTTGTAAAAAAGAGCAAGAAACATTCCCGTACAACGTTGAAACACGTTATTTTACTATATATCGCGTATTCATTCAGATCTAATCGAAACAACTCTTAATTTTTGAATACAGTTCTCCAGTTCAGCAAACCAGAACTATCAATTTATCTCTTTGTTCCATATGAAGAGGGATAAGAGAGTTTCAGTTAAGATTTACATTGAAATCAAAATAACTCATAAGAATACTACAAACAAATTTTGGCAAAATATCAGTAAGTCCGTAATCCTTTAGGGTTGGTCGGTTTAGCTATTTAGGGCAAAACAAGAGAGAATAATGATGAGGAGAACATGTGTATTGCGTTAGTCATGAGGAAAAAAAAACGAAATTACTTGGAATTCGCTTCTTATGAATGTAAATCCCAGGACCATTTTAGCTACTCATGAACATGTTACAATTGGATACTATCAGTAAATATAATCATATTTTTCTAAAAACTAGTTTAATACCTTTTATGCGACGTTATTCATTTGCACGAACTAATTCATCTCTAATAGTCATTCATTTCATTTGCATTATTCATGCAAAATCCACACGAATTATTATATCGCTTTGATACTGTTTTTGTCACCAATTCTACCTACTGTTTTAGGTTAGGCTATTTGAATACGGCAAAGCACATGAGAACGGGAAACTGGCTTGTGTTCACGTTATGCATGGGAAAAACAAGGAAAACCAACTATGTTAGCTAGCCTGTTCGCTTGGGTTCAAACTCAAGTCAAACTACAAATGTTTGACGGCCTTCACTCGGCCACCGGTGCGACCTGCCTACTAATGGAGAAAAACTTTTATTTAACTATTCTTAAACGCAATGGTAAAGACATTTACAAAACTATGCAGGAATGAGTGGTTCTCAGTGCAAATCAAAGAGAGAGTGAGAGGCAAATCGTTACAATTTTACAAATAAAAAGCTCTTTGCTTAAATTTCGACATTTTATTTCATTTTGGGTCAAATGCATGAAAATTCTGCGTATAGTCAATATTTGAATTTCAAAAGCCTTCAACAGTGGTTAATCCCTGCGAACGAACTGACTGTATGGGACCCAAACTCTTAACATGATTACGAGTAAGATTTCTTTAGAAATTCCTCCACGAAGGCATCTCTCTCCCTTACACAGACAGCTGTACACAGTGCTTTGCTATAATCTAGTAAATCCAATCCATTCAGAAAATGCTGGCTGTAATTTTGTTTTAAAAGATTTAAATGTAGATCTGTTGCGGCTTTCTTCAAGTCATCCTATTATCTATCTATCTATCTCTCTCTATATATATATACACATATCAGCTTTATGTATGTCATATAATTAAAATATAATGAAAGGAGAATACTTCTATGGGGACGAGGAAAATTTATATTTGGTAGACACTTTAAAGAAGGATAAATTTCTGGAATTCAAATGTTCGTTTCACATTCTGCGTACGGACTTAAGCTCTAACAATCCAAAGAAAAATTAAGAATTCCAAAATTCTAAAAATACACATAAATGCTGTTTCTCTGTCCATGCAAGTGACAGTACAAAAAAAAAAAAAAAAAAAAAAAAAAAAAAAAAAAAAAAAAAAACTTGTATCATAATATAGGCTTATTCTAACAGATGTTAAGCAAGAAAACTGAGATACTGCACGTTAAGTAGTACACTAGCACTGCTAAAATCCGAAGGAAAAAATAGAGCTCCTTCTAGCAAAACTTTCACGCAGGTAAAACAAATATTAATATTCAATCAAGGCCACCAGTGACCGATTAAATAACACCATTGAATTCCCCAATTCGTCTCGGGTTCAATCCCCAGCGACCACGTAGGCTCCATGGAGTTTTTTACATGAGATAACTTCTTTTTACAAAGTTATGTACAAAGGCATTTCTCCTAATGCAAATAACCATCATGTGTTTTGCCATAATCGAATAATCAAATACTGCATTTACAAATCGAAATATAAATTTAGGATCACGAAAATTAATCGCTAGTTTGCTGAGCACTAAATAAAAGTAGGCGAGTGATGTTGAATGGTTCCCCACGATACGACAGCATTTCCACCTATGCTGTCATTTAAATATATGGTTTAGTTTACTGGCCTGAATTAGCAAACAGAAAGAGTCATATAATGATTAATCTTAGGAATATTTTACCGTTATCGAACGTGCGTTCCGGAAGTGATAGAATCGACTAGATTTAAGTCAGAAAGCGATGGTACTTTTAGGAGACTACTTAAAATTTTCTGAGATACTTGACTTGGACACCCTGTGTATGTTCCTGTCCACTCTCTTTAACAAAACCAAATACTTTAATTTATCAGCAGTAAAAACAGTTTCCGGAGGGAGGAGTAGAAAGTATTAGCTTTCATTTCTATTGGCATTTGTTCAGGTTTTTGCTGCCGAAAAGAACCGCTGGTTAAAAAAGTACACATGGACACCTATCAAAAACGTCAAAAAAACAACAGATTCTAAAATGCGTAATAGGAAATAGGCCAACGCAATTTTAAAACAATCCCTGTGAAATAAAAGCAAAATTACTAAAACGCAGTCTTTCCTAAAGGAAGCTGCCAAAAAGAAGGAAAATCATGCTTGTAAACACATACGCATATTAGGGCGAACAATATCTCCTCTTTCGTCCGTAGGCGGAACAGTAATGCAGGCCTTTCACAAGCAGGAAAATTTCGAATAAATTTTCGAATAATTTTATGTAGCCGTATTTAGTCCGACACGAATTCGAGCTATTCGGGAAAATCATTCCGTAGACCAACTCTACATATGATCATCTACTTTATTTTTCCGTTATTACGAAACAGATAATAAAAAGTCAAAAATTAATAACAAATCCTTATATCTGATTAAAAACTATCTTGCAACCAACCTTAATTGAGGAAGGAGAGATCGAATATCGTTACATTAAAGAACGCAAATCAGATGTTCAAAAATATTCAGATTCTGATCCCCCCCAAAAAAATCTTTTTATGATTTATTAATAAATGCTTATTCAGAACATTTCTACACTCAAAATGATATGTGGTTATTAAAATAAACATTTATCATTATAAATATACAATTCAATGCCAGCGTTAGAATGCCAACTATAAGAAATATTCAATTAGAATAATTCACTATAAGAATTTAATGCCAACTATAAGAAATTCATGTACATCAAACTTCTGGTGCTCAGAATGAATAACATTTAAAGTGTTCAGAAGAAAGTGTTAAGATAATGCAGCAACAAACATAGAAAACGCATTAAATTTTTGAACTTTAAACCTGATACTAGACAGTACGTATGAAATATTAGCTTAAAAAATTCAAATTCTTGATAGTTATATTACTCTTATGTGCAATGTCTAAAATATCAAGGGATATAAGTCACATTTAACTTCTAAAATAACCAAGTCATATACTTGAAATGTACAGCTATTGTGATCTCAGAATATCCCAAAGCCTATATGTACACTGGTGTGCAAAATTTAAGCAACAATGTAAATTTTAATCAGCCATGAAATTGTAGAAACGGGGCTCTTGCGTTCAGTACAATGAACACGCAATTCAGTAGAAAGATCATGCGTATGCAAATGTCAAGGAAAAAAGTCACAGGATACGTAAGCGTACACAAAACGCGTACGGTCGACGCGCTCAACTTGAGATTACCATAAAAGGAAGGATGGAGATGCAATTAAAGACATTCGCTGCATGTACAAGGAGTTCTTTCGTGAAATATTGGCTAGAAGAAATTATCTGGATGACTTCACACGTGGAAGAATGATCGAAAATCTGGAGTAGGGGCGAAGTGTGACCAGTATAGCTGAAGAGTTCGGAATCAACAAAAGTGGCGTTTCGCTTCCATACCATAGGTACAGCTATTAGAAAGGTTGGTGGTGGCCGTCCCAGGAAAACAACTGCAGTAAATAACCGATATATAGTCTTGCAGACGAAAAAGAGTCCGAAACCAGTCAGCAAGCGCCACAGCTTAACAACTGTGAACAGCAACGGCGACAATTGTCGTGGTTTACTGTGTCCAAACACCTTCACAAAGGTGGCCTATGCGCCTGCCGTCCTGAACGCTGCATCCCTTTCAAAGTTGGCCATCGGTATCACCATTTACAGTGGTGTAAGGAGCGCAAAAATTGGGCATCTCATCAATGGAGTCGTATTCTCCTTACGGATGAGAATCGTTTTAATGCCGCAAGCGATTCTCAAAGCAAATTGATTTGGAGAGAAGTCAGGACACGGTTTAATCTCAGTAACATTACGGAAAGAGACCGTTACGGTGTCTTGAAGATCTCGTCTGGAGAGGCATTATGCTGAACGGGCGGACGGAGCTCCACGTTTTCGACAGAAGTTCTGTAACCGGAGATCACTATCGTCAGGAGGTGATCCTTCCCCATGTGCGTCTGTTCCGAGGTGCAATTGGAGCAGACTTCGTTTTTATGGATGATAATGCACGGCCACACCGGACTCTTACTGTTCAGAAGCTACTGAAAAGTGAAGATATCACTCGAATGGATTGGCCAGCGTGCTCCCTTTATTTAAACCCCATAGAACATGTGTGGGATGGTTTGGGGAGACGCTTGTGACACGATTACATCCTCCGGGGAACACCCAGAAACTGAAACAGATGCTGATTGAGAAATGGGCACTCTTACCTCAAGATCTGTTGGACAATCTGGTGCTGAGTATGGAGAGACCGTTCGAAGCAACCATTACAGTAAGGGAAGGGCATATCCCATACTAAGGAACACCTGCTTGTTGTTCTTCCTCTTGTACTGTGTAACGATACTATGAGTTCAATAAAGCCTGTTTTTGTTTGATTCCATACTGTATGCATTGTATTCATTTTTAGAGCAATTATGCTTTCGTCATCGTTTAAATACAAAATGCTGTCTCTTAATTCTGAATTTCATGTCGCTCAGATGATTTCTCGTGGAGGTATGTCAAAAAGAACACCTGTTGCTTAAGTTTTGCCCATCAGTGTATAATACGGTAAAAATGATTTAAATCATATGTACTTTTTGAACTTTTTGGTGCAAAAATAGCTTTTTTGAGTTTACTGGTTACTAACTACAGTACATATAAACCGTTCTCCTTATCACACAAATAACATCCTCTTTTAATTTTACAGATCTAGATAGATGGTGTCCTGAGGAATGGCTCTCTATTTCCTGTCAACCATTTGCCAGAGTTCATCTTCTAAACGCGGCAGTGGTAGGGTCTACAAATGGCGTTCCATTGGAGAGAGATCAGGGCAGAACGGTGGTAAGGGAAGGATTTGCACACCTTGCAAAGCACGTTGGCAGTCTGTGGTCATGCGTTATCCTGCTGATAAAGGGCACTGGATACTCCCTGAAGGTAGGGGAGTGTCACCGGCCACAGTACGTCATCCACTCATCATTGGCCCATCATAGTGCCCTGAATGCAAACTAAAGGGGACTTGGAATGGTACGCAATTACGCCCAAACCATGATGCCGCGTTCTCACGCAATCGGGCGTTCCACATTTGCTGCCGGATCGGACCTGTCTCCACATCGACGTCACACTTGTACGCGGCGACTATCATTAGAGAAACAGAAGCATGACTCATCTGCGAACACAACCATGTCATTTCGCCGTTCACGTCGCTCAAGCTCGACACCATTGAAAACGTTGGCGTCTATGATGTGGTGTCAATAGCAGTCCACGAGTGCAGGCCAATTAGCCACAATCGACGGCAAATGGTTCTGGTCGATATGGGAACATCCAAGCTGTCTTGAACATTCTGCAGAATGGAGGTAGAAGTGGCTTACGGGTGCGCCCACGCATGCTGACGTCACTCTGGCTGTACCAGTACTCCTCGAACTTGCCACATTTCCTTGTTCCAGCCATCGTCGCCACAGCCGGTGCACTGTAGACGCGTCCAGCTGTGTGTCAGCTGAGATTTGCCTTATGGACCAACCTGCCCTTCTCAGTCTAATCACACTGCCCCTCGCAAAATCGTCTGTCCGAATTTCCTCCGTTGACGATGGCCTAGCATTCCCTGCTATTACACGCGTCCTCTGAGACAAGAACAAATTTTCTACGATGATTTCCCTAGCAGAATATGCGGCATAAAAATTGAACATTCCGCAGATTTCTTCCCTTACATCTTCGACGTTGGAGAGCTGCGCATTTCACATCATTCGCATAACTCGATGACGTGCGTCTATCCTGAAATTTTCGTAATTTTCGGGTCACTCCTTCTTGGTGTTGCATTTTCAATGTCGGTTAGTATTTATTTATTCTAAAAAATAAAATACAAAATGTTTGCCTCCTGCACGATAAACATTGATCGAGATATTTTATTTAAAAGCTGAAGATCATATCCAAAGCAGTACCAAATAGAACAGCGAAATATTTGCATTTTTACAAAGCTAAAAATGAAATAGAAATTTAGAAAAAGATTTCTGATCTTAAGTTAGGAGCAGTTCTATGTACATTGTCATAAAATGTATAAAAGTAGAGATCAACATATTTTTTTTTTTTTTTTTCTAAAAAAGAAAGAAAAGAAAGCTCTTATTTATAGAATCGTGGTTATTCTTGCAACAGGTGACCTACCACCCACCTGTGAGCCATGATCAATAACAAAGAAACTAATTACCGTTAGCGCACTGAACCACACGGAAAAGAGTAGTACATAAATAAACAGAAATTACATTTCCTTGTTTTTATTACACAGCCAGAAATTTTATTACATTAGCAAATTATTATATTAAAGTATACAACATTACCAAAGGAATGCACTCACATGATCCAGAGATCAACTTATCATATTCCTCGATGGTTATCACTGTAAAGCACATTTCAAGTGATCCTACTTGACGCTGTCAATTGAAGCAGTTCTATTTCACTATGTTAAAGTCATCCTTTTACTACTATATTAGACATAAAACAACACTGACAGCCATCCCTATTTTACATTAACACAAACACGGTCCTTTTGTCTTTCAACATGGCCAAAAATTTGTCCTCACTGTTCATAAGATTTCCACCACAATTCAACAAGATGACGGGGCATCAGCGCGTGTGCTGATCCTCTCACACTGCGTACAAGTATTTGTTTAAAATGACCCAACAGACATTCCGAGCGTTGCCACTTTAGCAGGATCGACAAAATATGTCAGAAGATTTAGATCAGGTGGGTGTATCACGTGATTCATACCCACAGGCAAACGCAAATAGAGGGTAAGTCCAGGACTTAGAAGAGAAGGGCTAGCTCATAGAGCTTTTCCCCCTGAAGCAGAAAGTGAGAAGTGATGACGTAGTCATGATGACACTGAGCGCGCAGATGCAATTCACAGCTTGAAAATTAGCGATTTTGAACCAGCGTTTGAAATGAGCTGTGTGTAAGAGACAGCTATAATTTGGAAGAGACAATGTTACTGCTTTATGCATTTTAGACTGAACCATTAAAAAATAATAATACTTACTCAATTTTAAAATAATATATAAAATGTGCTACTTTTTTAACATAAAGTTCCGTGGGTTTTTTTCAATTTTTATTTGCAGGTTTTTTATTTAATGAACTTTTATTTCTAATCATTTCTTTATCTGCATGTGAACTGAGAGAATTTTTATACTGCTTCTAAAATAACTATAATAGCAGCTATTTAAATTTACTCAAAAAAACAATTTTACATTGACATAGTTTTAAACATATATGACATATATGGCAACATTTCTGCTAACCTACGTTTGATTTTTTGCCTAATTGTAAATTTTACATTGTTATAATTCTCTTCCGATTCAATATAATAATTTTTTAAAATAATTTTGTAATTTATACTTACATCTATATTACAATTAAATAAATGTATGTAAGATTGTTACCTTAATTTTGACAAAATAACTTTACTCAGTGTACCTAATACAGCTATTTAATTTTTCAAAAGTGTGAGTAAAGGAAGCAAGTCTTTTTATGCCAATTACTTTAATGTTTTATACTATTATATTTTATCTAGAATGCTAATCTAGCACAAAATCTAATCAATAATTAGTTACAAAGGATACAATAAGAATAACTTTAACAAGTACTTAACAAAATTAGTTTGTTAAATACTTGTTATTCTTGTTGGTACTATTCATAATACCGAAGATATTATCGATTAACTCATAGAAGTCAGATGCTTTTTGATTTCCTGTGGGGTGGAGTATACCTTTTGCGGTACTTTTTGAAAATAATGTTTTCTCTGGAGTGACTTTTTGTCTCTCGTTTCCCTTGACCATTAAATAATTCGGTTTTAGTTTGTGACATAATTTGATTTCTTCTCAATCTCTATTTAAAACCTCTTTAATAATAACAAAATTTAAAACAGTTCCATCTTCTAAAACAAATCCTTTATCTAAAACGTGGTTTCTCAGTAATTTGAGGCAGAGCGCGAAATGAGACCTCTGATTAAAACAAACTGCACATTTTGAAAAGAACCGAGAACTTGGTCCAGTTTAGAATCATAGCAGAGTTTTCAATCTATATGCATTTCGTCGAAACTGAGAACGCATATTTTTTCTACAGAATACAAAGATTCGCCTCTTTCCTTCTTTAGAGTAAGAACATTATTTTGAATTCTTGGACTACACTAAAATTTAGCGCACCATTTCTTTAATTTGCTAATACTAGGTAAAGATATTCCAGTTTTTTCTTAATTTTTTTTTCTTTCCAAAAATCATAGCTTTAAGATGACAGAGCTCTTATGACAATGCAACGTGAAATATCTTCACTAGTCCACCTGATTTTTTCCTTCTTTTTCAGTAATGCATTAATTTGCGTCTCTATAAAAATAGGCTTTAGACATTTTTTGTAATTCTCCGATTTGTGCCCCTCCCCCACATTTCGTTATTTGAGATTTTAATTTCTGATACCAATTTCTGTCTAGATGTCGTCCACCTTCTTTGCCGCTGAACAAACATTCTAAAATTTTTCTTTTATCTATTTTTCAATACTTTAATACAATTTTCTAAGGATATTATTTTGTTCTTCAAATTATCAATGCATTCTTGTTTATCCTTAAACTTAGGGCATTCAAAAATATCTATATTTTCATTTGTGAGTTTTATTTCAAAACCATTAAAATTTGATTTACTATTCATCATCAATTTCGATTTATTATTGTCATCATAATTTACTTTCGGCACAGCATTCCATTTCAACAGTTTCTTTTTGTGGCTATCCAAACAAGCGATTTTTCATATCATCTTCATAAACACTGCATAGAAAATGTTCGCTGCAGATTTTTCCGCTCTTCGCATTAATAGAATCTTGTCTTTGACATTTGTGTATCCATTCTTTCGTCAAAAGCAAAACCTCATTTGGATCCTTTGGTCCCATGAAATAAAATATCTCATCCTTTCGTACTTCTGTAAGTGCTACGGAAAGTTACTACAGCGCAAAAAGCCATATTACGTAAATAGCACTTTACAATATAGAATTTAAAATAAAAACTGACTAAAATTACATATATATAAATTATTTTAAATATATACATTATTAGAAAACAGATATATATATGATTAACATTAATTTGGGATATGTAACCTCTAGAAAATCGTCTCGCAGCTGAATGAAACTAGTTTTAAACGCGGGAAATCAGAACAGGTGGCATCACAGTGACGTCAGATTACTGCCTGTTAACTTTCCCCATTAGGCTCGCGTCGGCGAGGAGTCGAACAAAAAAATGAGCTAGCCCTTTCTATTTATCCCTGGGGTAAGTCACCTCTTGTTATAGATACGAATGCGAATCATGTTCTTAGGAAGCACTAGCAGAAAGCGAACCCGTAACATTACTTGCAAGAATTAAAAATGAAAAACACTTCTAGTTTAGTGAATTTTTGCATGATCATTAGATAATGAATCTAAAGCATTAAATCATTATCTACTAAAACTTCATGAGAATATTAATAACATATTTTTAACGTTTGAAAACTTATAAATTACTTGGGTAAAAATTTTTTCATGAGACTAATTGTAAGAAAATTACAAATTAAAAAATTGCTACATACTAGTAAGTCACAAAATAATATCTTTGAATGGCAATTAAGAGAGAAATCAGCCTTGAAATATTTTTACATATTTAGAAAATAAACTCTCAGACCAAGTCAAATATCCCATATTTTAAAATTAAATATTTCAGTCAATTTTTGTAGTATGGGAACTAAAAGTTTTGATCTTTTAGAACAAATATAAAATTTTCCTAACTAGGTACTGAGACCAAAAGACCGTACAGAAAGTTAAATATATTATTTTTTATAAAGTTGCTTTCTTTAAATTAAAAAATACCAAAACATGAATATTGCGTTATTCAGCACATTTTTCTGGTTTGAGATATATATATCTACGACTTATGCTCACGAAAATTAAAGCCGAGTAAAAATTTCTGTGGTCACCGTATGTGTGTTAAATCTTACTTCAATTTCAATGAAAACGATATATCGAAATTTTAGTTTAGAGTCAATAATACAGCCCATTTTAATGAGACCAAAAAATTTGGATTAAAAACTAATTATTTGTCCATGCAAAATAAATCTCAGGGCTATCTGTATTTGCATTGATACCGTGGAGGTAGATCTAATAGCGCAGCTTTAGTTTTGAGGTCATCAGTTCGAATCCCGAAGGCTTGTGAAGTCCCCCCCGGGCATTATAGCTAACTTTTTCTACTCAGTGTTGCAACAGTTGTATCTAATAATTTATATCATTTATCCATATAAAATTTTCTTGTGAGAATTTGTTAAACCTTCTTGTACGAATTCTTTAAGAATTATGACATGTTTTCATTTCGCATTTATAAAAATGCAAATATTTCGGGACTTCTTCTTTACATCGTACAAATGATATTTTTAAATCACTGAAAAAACATTCATGAATATATTACACGGTGGTGGCATTTTTTTCAGCGGGAGAGAGACTTTTTTTCAATTAAAGATTATAAAATAAAAACTATATTTTATGCAGAATGCATAAAATATAACTGTGCAAGGCACGCATTAAATCATTAACTATATACTTCTAATAAAAATCCAGCCATGGTGTTTAAGAATTAACGTTAATATAGCTTCCCTAGAGCCTCCCTATATCTAATACAGTGATTCTCTACCTGTTTTTGCTCCATGCATCCCTTTCATTATTGCTAAAAATCATTCCCTCTTCTTTCCAAAACAGGAAAAATACATATACGTTTATTAAGATTTTAATTATTTTTATAGTACTTTCATTAAATGAACTACAAAAAATATAGCAAATGTTGATAAATAACAAAACTTTTTTTTTTTTTTTTCAATATTCAGAAATTATACCGAACAACTAAATAAAAGACTGGCTGCTATCCCTTCGATTGAGAACCACAGGATATACTTTTTACACTATGCAAATTTCCCACAACAGCCATCGAATATATTGAAAAATTAAAGAAATATCACAGAACAATTGAATTTTTCGTTGCAATTGCTCAGCACTTTTTACATATCAGTTCTTTTTAAATTATTGAAATGACTAACTTTTTTTTTCTTCGTTTTACCTTAGCAGCACAGTTTAATCTTTAGACATGCATTATTCACAAATATTTACGTTCATTAGAAATGCAGAGAAGGCATTTAAATAACTTTAGCACAAATAAACTTATTATCGATCACAGCGCTTCACATAACTACCGTATTGTAAACTCACATATCTAAAAATTACTAGCATCCTTTTCCATTAATTTCACGGTTCATAACCAGGATAAAGGTTTCCAGAGACTGAATTCAAATACCACTAGAAACTATCATCTATCAATACAGTGACATCTGGTAGTAACAAATGTAAATAATTTACAGGCAGAAGTAAACGCAGAGGCACCACATTAGTGTGAACGCATGTCTGTCTGCAGTCGTATCACAGATATTCTCCTCCAAAAATGGATCGTGTACGCTCTACCCTAAATCGTGAACAGGGCTTAACTAAAATGCTATTTAACTAGCATACTGGTGTACTCGTGACTAAAAGCAGTATTACGGCATAATGTATTTTTCTTCGGAGAATTTTTTTGAACGGATAATATTTTAGTTTAAATTAATAAATAAATACACAATTCCACGCAAATTTTAATACTAACTCATTTCTGAAGTACGACGTAAGAAAAGCTATTGTTATTCATTCCAGATACATTTCTTGAATTACTAAAAACATACGCACACGTGCGTGTCATTTTAAAAATTAAAAAATGTAAGTTTCGGCAATTTGAGAAAAATGACCTTCCGGAATATAATATTCATTACCTGTGCGTGGCACACATAATACACATAACGAATACCATATTCGGAGCAGAAATAGACTGATAATAAGCTTTGGATGAGGTAACTCGGTAAAAAAAAAAAAAAGAAAGAAAATTTCTGCACTAAACAAACAATAGTGCTGCCATCTGATGACCGAAAGCTGAACTAACGCAAAATGAAAATACCTACGCAAGTAGGAAAATAGTATCAGGGAACAGAAAAGTAAAGAAAAAGGAAGTGGAGTCAGTTGACACTACTATTATAATTTATTTAATTATTACAAAACGCATTAAATTTATCATACATGAACAATTATTTAACTTATATTATTATAATATAAATTAAATTATAAAAGGCTTTCTAAAACTGACATTGAATAAATTCTCGTTAATTCGAATTCGAAGTAACAAAACAGTTCAAATGATGGAAAACATCCGGGTATTCAGTTCTTGAGATTTTCAGCTTTATTTCCTTTCCTTTGTTAAAATTGAAGAGTTCACTATATGAGTCAAACTGCTACTCTGCAGCGCTTACACGAGTTCCACTGGTAAGCTCAGTTTTCCTTTAAAGATTGATGTAACGTTCTTATGTTACATTTTTAGATACTGCATAATAGTTTTGTTTCTAGAGACAGAAAGATCAGTGATTTATTTAAACTGCAAGGCATACCGAATTTTGCATAATAATTTTGTTTCCAGTGACAGAAAAATCAGTGATTTATTTAAACTGCAATGCATACCGAAATTTAACGTTTTAATTAAAAAATGAATTTAACCAAAAATAAATGTTATAAAATAACACCATTTTTATTTGAAGCAAAATTTAAAAAGGCCAGATGATTTACGTCTTAATCCATTAAATAGATTTACAATTAAACCGGACTCTTTCATAGGTCTGTTCAAATTGAGAATTAAATGGGATTTTTCCCGCAGCTTTATTTTAATTAAAGTCAATAACAGAGAATCTAAAAGTTGCTAATAAAGAAGAAAATAACCTTCCTAAGAAATGGCATTAAACTAAATAATTTTGATTTAAAATGCTTTTTAAATAAGAAGTGCAACTGGTGAAACACAGAACCACAATAATGATTGTCACTTTTCTAACATATTTATATGTACACTTTAAATCATTAGCAAATTTTAGCTCCTCTTAATAAATACTGATTTACTATATTGCACTAATTTCTAAATAACTACATGTATTTTTCTATAACACATAAACTTTATGTTAGCAGTTTCATTCATCTGACAATGAGAATGCTTAAAAAGTACACAATCCATTTCTATTTTCTAATAAAGAAAATATTTAATCAAAAGTCAAATGAAAAAAACACTTTGATTAATAATTTATTACACAAAGCCATTTTTAACACAGGTCAGATCTTCACCATTAAATTCAATACGTTCCTAGCAGAATTATGTTCATCACCTTTCAGTTAATTAAATATTACAAATTAATATGTGAACATTTTTTGCAATTTATTAAAACTTAATATAGAATAATTAAAAAAGATACACATATATGGACACATTTAAATTTACATAATAGATATGTAAAAAATTACATGTATAAAAAATTCTGCCAGTAATAATTATGTGTACAGAAATTGCTAATTCTTGTAAATGAGACACTTCAGAACATACTGATCTAATTAAAAAGTGCCCCAATTATCTAAAGCTTGATTTTAAAATTTAGGAAAATGCAAACAATCAGGCTAACATTTTACAAAGTGAAAAAGTGTTTAAGATGAATTATATAATCAAAATGAGGTTTAAAAGAAAAGAAGAAAAATAATTTAATAATAAATGTTTCTTCTAATTAAAATGTTGTGATTTTCTATCCTTTCTCTTTTGCATGAAAACTAATGACTTTTTAAGCATGTTTTTTGCCATAAAGTACATTAATTCCCATTCATTTTGAAAAACAAGTAAATAAAAATTAAAAACAAAGTTAAACTAAAAAAAGGCTTAATATTTAAACATTTATGTATCAAACATTAAGTCTTATTTCTTAACATCATCTACAAGAGCTGTTGGAGAAATTTACACAATGCATTCCTTCATATGTTTATTAAATGTCAGTGATAAAATTCAGCACAAGCTGCATTCATTCCCTACCTGCAAAATCTGATCACTAGCTTTCATTGCATTCTTTAAAATTAATCATTCAAATCATCACTTCTTGCACCCAGTTCCTCATCTTCATATTAGCAGAATATACACTCATGTCCATAAATTAAGGATAATGCAAAATCAGGCAAAGGAAGAGTTAGAAGCAAAAAAAATTCGACTTATTTGTAAAGCTTATTTATTAAACAATAGGTAAAGAGCAAATAAAGATGCTATATGTTTGATATTATTAAAAAAATTAGCGATTTTTTCTCCCTGGAGCAAATTACAAAAAGAAACTATTTAAAAAAAACCAATATTACATGGTTGGTATGATTGTTAATACATTGTATGTCTCCCAGACGATGCAATACAGACCGTACATGGCACGTACCTAGGTGCTGAGTATCAAATTATCGATTTGATCTTGGGGGATATTACACCACTCAAAAAGCAATGCTCTCCGAAGTTCCGGTAGACATGTAGGAGGAGGTTGACGGGCTGCAACTCGTCGGCCAAGCATGTCCCACACATGCTCTACTGGATTCAAGTCCGGTGAGAATGCTGGCCAGTCCATACGGGTGATATCCTCTGACTGAAGGCATTCGCTTACGATGTTTGCACGGTGAGGACGGGCGTTGTCATCCATAAACACAAATTGTGCGCCCATGGCGCCCCGAAGCAAATGTACATGTTGTTCCAGAATGATATCCCGATAGATTTGGCTTGTCATGGTTCCAATTTGAACATGCAGGTTAGTTCTGGAACCCAGAATAATTCCACCCCAAACGAGCACTCCTGCAGCACCCTAACGGTGTAGTTCAATGATGTTTTCTTGGTGGTAACAGGTACCTGGAGCTTTCCATGTGAAAGTCCGGCGAGAATCAGACTGCAAGCTAAACCTGGACTTGTCAGAAAACATCAAACAAGCCCACTGTTGGGGTGTCCACAATGCATGCTCTCTACTTCAGGCTAACCGCAGGCGATAGCGAGTTGCAGTAAGTGGAACGCATCTGACAGGTCTACGAGCATATAGACCAATCTGCCCTAAGCGTCTGTACACGTTCTGCCTTGAAATTGTCGTACCAGTGGCTGAAGAGAGCTGGCGAGACAGGACTGAGGCTGTGCTCCGCCTGCTTCTTTTGGCAGTAACTGCCAAATACCGGTCCTCATTCGGCGTTGTAACTCTGGGGCGACCTGTGCTGTAACGTCTGCTCACATTACCATCATCTTGGAATCATTGCCAAAGCCTGGAGATGGCACTCTGGGCAATTCCAAGTTCGTCTGATAATTCCAGTTGGGTATGCCAACATTTCAGACGGCTGATAATTCTACCACGTAAAAAATCATCCAAATGTGTCCTTTGTGTCATAACTATTCGGTTATTGCACTGAATTGCTTATAAAGCGCCTGCGAACAAGTTTACTTCTTTGCCTGTATTCCATACATATCACTCTCTTACACTCTCGTCATTGTGACGTACCATAGGTGTCATCTGCTTACTTCCTGAAATTTGCATATGATTCTTCAAGATGTGTGTAGTGATTTTACAGGTGATATATTTATTTTAGAGTTCGATTTCCGCGTGACTCCGAATTATCCTTAATTTATGGACATGAGTGTATTTAATAATTATATAGCTGCAATTCTTATAACAATAAAGGTGTTCGACACTGCAGTCTGCATTTTTTCTTACTGCAACTCTGAAATAATTCACATTTCTTCCACTCTATCATTTCCTTAAACGAGATTTATATTACCATAGCAGAGAAAACAAATTAGTATTGTCTTACAGTTTATACTTAACTTGCTATTTGCAATCAATAATATTACATGAAAATGGTTGATAAGCAAATGAGAAGTAATTTCTGGCCAACATTTTAATAACTGAAATGTAAACTCACATTCCTCAAGTGCAAGTTACAAGAACAGCAGCTAATAAACACTTTCAAACAACAGAAACACAATGAAATTTACAATTTAAAACTTCAATTATATTACACATAATGATGCAATTTAACAACATTTTTTCAAAATGATATGATTAGCTTGTTTTGCAACATTAAATGAATTTGACATCAAAGCAAGCTGCAATACTATAAATTACTGAAGGTACAGTTAAGATCCCGCTTAACATGGAGGATACGTTCCAGTAAAATGCAGCACTACATGAAACAGCATTGAACAAGGTAATCTTAACATGTAATAACACAGATGAGAGACTAAGAAAATGTTAGTTTTTTTTTTTTTTTTTTTTTTATAACATTTATATTTAAATACTCTTTTATTACATTAAAGATTTAATTTATTTACAGCATTAATTTATTGCTAATATCAATCTTTATACATAAAACATGCATGAAAATATAAAAAGAGTAAAGAAGTTACGTTTATGATACGGAAAGTTATTCCTCATTTGACAAAGTCATCTTTTGCTGCATTTGTCTTTTCCTGTTTCATTCAGCAATTAGATGTTGATAGCAAGATATCACATCAATGACATTTTGGGCTTCTATCAAAATTTAAATTATTTTGCATAAACTGATTCATAATTTCCATCTCAGCAGCTAAACTTTTTTTTTTTTTTTTTTTTTAGAAAATCCATTGAAAGTTTCTTTTGTTCATCATCTTCAGAAATACTAATTCTGTCATCTTCTTGCATTTCTTGATTTATTTTTTAAGATCATTATTAGAAAGACCTTCATTAGTCATAACTTGCACTAATTCCTCAATATATCTTGGATATTTATATTAGCCAACATATTTCATTAGCTAGCTTGACCATTTCATTGACATCAACAAAAAATTATCTCGTGTCAACATCTTTGCTTAATGCTGGCCATATATTTTTCTATACTCTTTTCAAATAGCTCTTAATCACCTCATTTCAGGAAAGACTGATGTTGCCCAAAGTAAGTGTCCATGACATTGTAATGGTTCCAAAAATCTCTAATGGGTTATTTACTTTTTCCACTAGTTTTATCAGCCAGTTGTTGGAATGTCCACCACAGATAACAAGCTTTAAACATTGAAAATACGCCTTGAACTGTTCGTTGGATTAACAAAATTGTCTCTGGAAGCAACCATTTTTACTGGAATGCATGCAAAAAAGTATTAGAAACCATTTCTACTAGAAATATCTAAATTAATTTAATTTCTACAAATTAAAAAGCATTTCTACTGGAATGCATGCTGCTATGTCGCACAAATGTGTTGAATGACTTGAAGCATTATCAATCAAAAATAAAGCTTTTGTTTAAAGTTTTTTAAATCCACACTAACATTTAAAAAATAGGCAAAAATGTTCGATAAACCAATTCTGCAAAAATTTTTTATAGAGATTTAAGATTTTTTATTGGTCTCCCAAATCGCAGATAATTTTGGAATTCCCTTCAATACTCTTGGGGTTTTGAAATTATAAACAAGCAGTGGTTTTAATTTAAAATATACTTAAGCATTTCTACTCAGTAGAAGTGTTAAATGATCTTTCACAATTTTAAATCCTACACCAAACAGCTATACTGATAACGCATACAGTTTCAGAAAATCCCAATATTAGCATGTAATGTTAAAACTGCACTGAGTGGAGCTTTACAGCAAAATATTTCAATTGGAATATATTACAAAGTATAACTTGACTTATTGTTGTTGCTTTTGATTTGTTTCAATAAAATAAAGGATACACGCTATTTACAATAATTATATTTATCTTTTAAATATCAACACAGTTTGCAAGGTTATGTAACAAGCAGAAACATGCCAAGATTTTGCTAATCATATCACTATATATCTAGAGGACACAAGGTTCACATAGGCAAGGTTTTTTTTTACTTAACCCGGAGGAAGAAATTAGTGAGAACAAGTTGGATGTTCAACAAAAAAAACCTTTTCTGCCCAGCAGCAATCCAAGATTCAAATGACCTATCACAATCTAAAGTTTCAGGCAAGCAAAGCTCTTCTGTACATAGATTCTACCTTTGGGGCTACATATTCCTACGTAAAAATTATTTGTTTTATAATTATAAATCTGCCATTAGAGAAAGTTTGAGACCTTTTGAACCATTTTGTACACAAAATTTCAGCTACTGAATATAAAAAGAAAAAAATCAACATAATTTGTTTATTACAAAAGTGAAAGCACTCACTGGAATGATGAGTTGAGATCACTAGTTCTACATCAGACTCAGAAAAACACATTAATTTGAAATCTAATTACAGTTTTTTTTTTTTTTTTTCTCTTAAGAATACAATTATTTAGAGAAAACATTATAAGGAGTTTAGATATTTTTCCAACTTATTAAACTATAACTATGATAACAGCCACATAGTTACATATAATTTACAATGCTCTTAGACAAATTTTTATTATGTTTATATAAAATATCTTCAATGAAACAGTGATTAATCGCAAAAATGCACGCACACACAACAGATACACCGATTGTATCAAAACTTCACATACAAATGTTGAACGATGGTAGGGAATACTGATACAAACCATATTCACAGGTTCAAAAGAAAGATTGGCAACAGACAGGTGATGCCATATGCCAGCACTTCAGACTGGCACCTAGAGCTTCCTCATTACAGCTTGCAGCATCATAAAGAAAACAAACATTGTTTCAAAAATGCTAAGTTGGAATTCATAAACATACTCTGAGTATAGGTTACCCGAGTGTATACACCATCATAAGAATGTATCAAGAAAGAAAGCCAACCAGACATGTACCACAATGCTAAATATTTGCACATTTTCATCAGAACCAGTGTTAGCATGCATCTTCCAGGATGAAGATGCAGAATATCAGGCAGCCACAATTGACCTCAAACTCCCATCATGGAACAGGACGGACTGCATGCTGTGGGCAAAACAGGACATGAAGAATTTTCCACGACACCACAGCTTCAGTAGTTTTAAAGGTATAATCCCATTGCATTTACTTACAGCTGCCCAGTTTTGATAGACAACACCTCGAGGGATGGATCTGAGGGCCCCCCATTACTGAGCATCTCAAGGTCTTCAGACCTGCAAGTATTTTTTAAATCTCTTTCACGCTGCACAAACATCATATACTTTTAAATATCCAAGCCTTCTCTAGGCTCAAAATCAGGTCCTAGGAATTGACAACCAGCACTGTAAGCCATGATACTGATCAAAGTGATGCATAATATGGTCAGTAATCCAGGCACAAGCATTTGTGCAGCTGCTGATCCAACAACTGCATGTACATGCCACAGCCTTACATTCATTTTACGAGCAGCGAATCCAGTTATTGCAAACAGAAGCTTATCTGCAACGTACAAGATATGCAGAGTGATTTGTGCAGCAAATTTTGGGTACCAGAAATTCCCAACTTGAGTTATATCTTTGGATGATACATAGTTTTTCCATGAAGAAGTATTCATTCTGCAAGGTGCATATGCGAGACCAGGAAATCCTACATTCTTTCACTGTTAAATGTGTGGGTGGGTATGGTGATTTTTTAGTTGACCTATGCCTATCGCACTTTTCCGGATAAGGTTCTGCCTGATTTCCTGAATGATGTTTCCATGAATGTTCATTATTAATTGTGGTTCTAACACAACAGAAATTCCATCTCATTATGCCATTGATGTATATATCTAAACCTGATCTAACACATCAATGGCCTAGGCATCGAAAATGCATCACATGGCCTCCTACTTTTACCTGAACACTGTACACGAAATGCCCATTGGCAAGGCTCTCATGCAAAAATTACGTTTTTGTAGCTAATAAGAGTTATCAGCAGAACTACAGGTACCCTTGATAATGTTCAGCAATCCATGAAGTGATGGTGTCAGGCAAGACTCACTACAAATGGTTAGAGCTTTGAACACCTCTTGTGAAACCGCAATTTACCACTACCAGCTTTTGTGCGTTTAGGTTTCACCAAATAAAGCACTTTACACTCTTTTCAGCAATGTATTCTTGCTGTGCCTTTCTGCCTCTTCTAACTCATATGAGTAGTTTCTCTGATCATACTTTCCTATATCGATACGGTTCATATTAATGGCCTTGAACTTCCCTCAAAGTTTGTACAGTTTTCAGACATCCTGAAAACAAGTGAACATGGGATTTTTAAAAAGTTGCCCATACTTTTATGCAAGAACAGGAACCTGTGAAATTTATTTTTAATTAATCTACTGCAAATTTAATGTCTGTAAACTTACCCATTTCCCTAAATTTATCCATGGTGTATGCACTGGCTTTCAAGCACTTTCTACAGCAAAAGAATTAAGAGTTTTCAAAACACATTAAAGTCTTGGTTTCCGAAAGAACAATAAACACTACAAAAGTATAATTATTGTTGAAATGGAAGTTTTAAACGTGCAACATAAACTTTATAAACTAATGCTGCAGTGCTGAATTCTGGTCTTCACTCAGAAAACATGCACAGTTTCATTGGCAGAACACATGAGACATCAGGTGACTCTGAAGCACTTCCGAAAAACAATTATTCATAAAATACCCCTGGTATTTTATAATTGGATTTGTGTGCTTTTTATACATTGCTTTAATTAATTGGGCATATTTCAGGATGAAGGTACATGTACTTAAAAAGGTACATGTTACTTACATGTCACAAAAACAAATTCTAGGATATATATATGGCCTTACCAGTCAGATCTGCTAAAAAGAACTCAACTCTTTCATGAGGCCTTTCACCACAATTTCAAAGCATCTTAAAATTAATAAATTTCCAAGGCAAATCTGAATTTAAAGAAACCATAATGGCCCTTTAAAATCAAACTAAATACTTCAGGAACAGGGTTGCCACTCAAAGAGGAGAATGAAATTCCCTGACTTTTCCAGGTATGTTTCGAGAAAATTCCAGTCTATCCGCGTAATGTACGTTGGCTGTGCTAAGAGGTAAATTAATTATGGTATTACTTGTACTGTGTAGCAAATTCACTTAATTATTCAATAAATCCCAGAGGACATTTATTCTTAATTATTCTTGGTACACTTTGTTTGATAACTTTGTTTACTTTTCCGCTTAAAAAACTTAATAAAATTTAAGATATATACATTGGATAACCAACTGTACGTTTTATTTCATTATTACTCATGATCATCCCCAGTTCAACACGAGGCTAATCCGGTTCTTATAAATCACAACGCAATGCTAAAAGTTAGGTTAGATTTTAGGTAAATTTAATTTGTGTGAGGTGTATTCTTAAAAGGCACCTTAACACTTGAAAACACAAATATAATTCTAATAGGAGTTGTTTTCTCCACTGAAGATTGAAATTTGAATCTGCCCAATCTGGAATAAAATAAGGCTTTTTTTGCAGCCATTGTGCAGCTAAACGAAAGAAAGAAATCTATTTAATGATATTTTTTTACTAAATTGAGGTATTTTATATTTATTTCGCAGCATACATAAGGAAAAAATATGTGCATTAAATTTCGTGATGTCATCATACTGCTAGAATTAATTTCAAGATTATGCCAGAGAAAATTTCCTGAAATTTGGAAATATTATTTACTAATGATAAATAAATTTAGAGGGAAGAAGCAACATTAAATGATATGAATAACATAAAAATAAAGATATATACTTAAAAATTTAATTAGAATAATCAATGATATTTTAGCGAATATAGTTACATATGGTTATCCTAGATGATTGATTACTATTTTTTTATTTTACTGCAAAATGACAAGGTATTTATTAAAAAGAAAAGAAAAGGAAAAAAAAAAAAAAAAGATTTTGCGGTAAAATCCTAGTATACGATACGGCCTTCGCATGATTTTGAAAATTGTCGCCAAGAACAAAATGACCCGTTTACTGCTCATCATCATGTCGCCAAATCCCGCTGTACCATACATGGAAATTATTCTGACCAAAGAACGTCTATGTAAAAAACGGAGGGAAAATTTGCCAAGGGATTTGACGCCGAAACGGCCAGAATTTCCCTCTCCGCGATGTGTACAGGAAATTGAGAAACACGTGTCAAGAAGAAACGTTCTTTGACAAAAAAGAAAACTACGAAAATCCGTTTTTAAATTATTGCGAAAAATCCAAGAAGAAACGTTTTATCAAAGAACGTTTTTTCTTGGATTTTTCGCAATAATTTTAAAAACCTATTTTTGTAGATTCCCCCCCCCGTCAAAATAACTAATCCATGAATTAATTTACTTGCGCCAAAAAATATTTTCTTTTCCTTTAGAGCTTAAAGACATTTTAAACGATATTCATTTTATGAACTCTGATAACGTGACCTTCGAACTTCGACACCGGTTTCGAGCTTTTCCGACAGATACTATATCGCGCATGAACAGCTGTTTCCCGCTATGATGGAACGGAGCAACGTCTGTTGCAGAGAGGTTTTCCTTCTTTACAATACATATTTTTTTAATTCTAACCTTCATGGTACCGTATACTAGGATTAAACCCATTTTGTTTTATACGAGAACAGGTACTTTCTTTAGTTCATGCACTGCACATGCGATTCTCGAGGTTACTGGAAACCAAAAGTTGCGGGAAACTTGCTTGCCTTTCTAAAAAGACAATCAAATTGGAGCTGCGAAAATTGGCTCTACGCCAGCTGCCCGAATGACACTCACGTGATACACAATTCGCCAAAAAAGTTATCTCTTCTGTCGTCGGCACAAAACTCGCCTTTCTTGGCGGGATCGTTGTATGAAATTCCCTGACTTTTCCAGCTTTTGACTAAAACACTTAAATTCCCTGACTTTTTCCTGAATTTTTTGGTCAATTTCCGAATTCCCTGACTTTTTCCGGTTTTCCAGGTAGCGTGGCAACCCTGCAGGAAGCTTTTATTTTATACCATTTTTATTCAATTATATATGTATTTCCGTACAAATCACTCAACCTAAAAAAATTAACATTCAAGTATTATTTTGACATAAAAGACATACAATCCAACGAAAGTGTTAGCGGATGCATGCTAAGAGACTCTTTCCAAACAATTGTTATACCATTAACAAAAATTACTTCATTTGGAGGAAGTAAAAGTTGTAATGAAGTTTTTGTAAGGAAAATTAAGGAAGGATCATTACAAATGGTCAGATTTAAATTTCCCTAATTTGCTGCTGTCTCACGACTTTTTCTCTTTCATGCTGCCATTTTTTTTCAGCAATACTGTTTAACATCAAGGGTTTGCAATAATAATTTTTGGTCCTTCGTAATAAAACAATTTGAACTTAATTAAGATACAATAACACGCCGAACAAGTATTAATTTGGAAGGCAAACAACAAAAATCAGCGTTATATTTTCAAATTTTCACAGGACTAGTTTCGATGGTTTTAACGAACCATCATCCTCAGCTGCAAAAAGTGCAAATGAGCGAGATAGATATAGTGATTAAGAGTTCATTTTAGACTGGAACCAATTAATCCAAAATCGGTTAATTTATCCCTCTGTTAACTGCAAATCTACTATATGCCAACTGTGCACTTCTAGATCCCAAATGGTATAGTAATGATAGCTTTCCAAACCAGCAGCGCTCATTTAAGCAACGCAATAAACTATCCTCTCAGATAAGATACATACTCAAACAAGCTAAAAATAATCACTGGCAACACATCCAACAACTCTTAAAATCCAAGAACATTTGTCAGTATGAGGGAGATTTATACATTCGCTTCCATATAGCTCAAATTTCATATAGCTCAAATTTCAACCAAGGCTAAGTGATATGGAAAGACACCTCACCATGTGCTGGTATGTGATTGGCTATTAGAACAGGTGCCCAGTATGACTGGTAGTGAACATGATAAGCAGTATACAGTGATTAAATCATATTTGCAGTGGCTTCCAAGCACTTTCCCGGCAAGAGTTAAGCGATTCAGAAATCATAAAGTCAATTTTTTGGCTCCTGAAGGAAGATTAAAAATTATGAAAGTATAATTATGCTGAAATATAAGTTTCAAATGTGGAAAATAAACCTTATATGTTAATACTACACAACTAAATTTTTGTTTACACTTTGACTACAGGTAAAGCTTCACTGACAGATCATAAGGCATGACATGATATATGAGCACTTCTGAAACATGTTTTTCTACCACACATCAGTATTCAGTTTCTTCATTTTGAATTCATAAATACTTCCATAATAACAACAAAGATTAGTCAATATAATTTTTTTTAAAGAAAAGTCCAAATTTAAAGAAAACAATGGTTATTTAATATCATGCCTATACAAAACATAATTTCTAAATGCTTTAGTAGGTTTTTATTCTTTTATATTTCCGCTAGTAACATTTAATATTCTACTAAATAACCATTTTATATACAAATCACACTCCAAAAATTAATATTCAATTTTTTGAATTTGCTCATAAAAAGGTTAATGCATATGTTAAGACAAATTTTTCCAGTCAACACCAAATGCTGTACCATCTGCAAAAACTTGATCATTTAGAGAACATAAAAGTAATAATGAGGTTTCTGTATAAGACATGCAAAAGAGATTAGATTGCCTTTTTTGTTACTGCAAATGTCAACTGAATTTTTCTCTTCTGTTTTGGCATTTTTCCTAGACAGTTTTGCTGCAGCAATGATTTGTTAATCTGAACTTTTTAAGACGGGAACCAATTAATTCACAAGATAATCTGCCCCAAATTAATTGAGAATCTACTGTATGCTAACTGCACGCTTTAAGCCCTCGAACAGTTTTGCATCAACAGTTTCCTAAAAAGTAAGCTCTCCAGTAAGCAGGACAGGAAAGCATCCACCTAGATAAGACATATACTCAAACAGCTATGGAAAGAAGAATTGGTAAATCCAAAATAATGAAGTTTCATTTGTATGATAGGGTTAACACATTCACTGCCAGGGTAAGCATAAAAACTTTACCCAGAAGCTGACTTATGTGGAAACATATACATCACTACATGCTGGCACAGAAAGACTATTAGATGATACCACCACACCTGGTGCTCAATGATGACTGGTAGCAAAGTTCTTAAAGCAGCATACAGTGATGAATTGATGTTTGCAAAGGCTTCTTAAGCAGTTCTTGTAGCAAAAGAGTTAAGTGTTTCATAAATAATACATGAAATTTCTTGGTTCCTGAAGAAATGCTGAATACAGTACAAAGTCTGAAATCCGGACCCGTCAGGACTTCGGCGATTCTGGATTTGGGATTTTTCCGGATATTACATCATCAGTTTAAATCTAGTAAGATGGCATGTAGAAATTATAAAAATAAAAATATGAAATTGTGATTTATGAAATAATGAAGTATTTATGATCTAAAGGGTATCAAAATTTACTAAAAAAAGGCTTAATATTTATTTGTTTACCTTATTAAACACTAGCAGCTTCGCTGCCAGCCTTTGTATGGTTTTTAAATGTACCAGAAAAATGGCTGAAGGAAACACCAAACGTGTATAACAAAATTACAATGAAATAAGCAATATCCCTTAATACAAATATTAATTATCCTAATAAATAAATTAACCAACTTCCCTTTGCAAAATCTTAAGAACTCAAATGGTATAAAAAAGGTTAAGAACTTTGTTTCTTAAAAAAAAATCACTCAGAACATTTCAATATCTTAAAAACAGTGAAATGAGCAATAAATAATATAAAAGAATACAAAAAAAAAAGAACTTTGTTTCCTAAAAAAATCACTCAGAATGGTTCAATATCTTAAAAACAGTAAAATGAGCAATAAATAACATTAAAAAAAAAAATCTGCAAAAAAAAAAAAAAAAAAAAAAAAGCAAAGTATAATTAATGATATTTTATCTTATATTTTGAAGAGAAAAAAATTACAATGAAATAAGCTATATCCCTTAATACAAATATTAATTATCCTAATAAAAAAATTAATCAACTTTCCGGTGAAGAAAAAAAAAATCATGCAAAGCTTTTCAATATCTTACAAACAGTGAAATAAGCAAAAAATAACATGAAAGCAAATCAAAAAACATAAAATTCCACGCAGAATTTTTCTCTACAGAACAACTTTATCAAAAAAAATCAATGAAAATGTATTATATATATATATACATAAATGACAATGAAATATGCCAATCTCTTAAAAACAGTGATATATGAAATACGATAAAAAATTGTTGCCAAACCCATATTTCTAAAAGAATAAAACTATTCAAAATGATGCGATTTCAGCAAAAATCTATCAACAACAATAAGACTGGAAAATTGTTGCCAAAATCACATTTTTAAAGATGTGAGATGTGAAAAGTGTACTCGGAAGGTTTATTTTAAAAAAAAAATTTAAAAATACAAAATATTATCATTTTTTCAAAATTCTTTTTGTAAAAGCAGTCGCAAGGATAAACGTTTAACGTGTCCAAAAATCAAAGAAAAATAAACTGTACATTTTTAAAAATAAATTTTTTAGAAAAAAATCCCGTTGAAAAGGTGTTAAGCTCCCTTTGATAAATAAATTCCTATTTAATCGTTTTATTGAAACACGAAATTTATTTTAAGCTCGTAAAATAGCTAAGTCCCTACGTTTCATGACGATGTGGAAATGGAGTGTGTAGAGTAAAATCTCGCTTTATGTCTCAAAATGACGCGATTTCGTCACAAAACATAACATAAAAAAAATTATAATTCGAATTTCAAAAAAATCACTTAGAGGTGCACTGGCTCTTGTCTAGATACACGTATGTACCAAATTTCATAGCCGTGGGTCTATTAGTTTATGCGCAACGCGAACGAAAGACACACACAGCCAGACTCTTTCTTTTATTATATGTAGAGATTTCTTTCAAAGCAAGTTGTTTAAGTTGCTTCTTTTTTGTGCTAATATTTTCTTTTTAATTCTGTAGACAGATATGATCTCTTGTTCAGTTACATTGTTGAAGTCCTGTAACTGCTGTTTCGAGAATTCCGACTAACTTGTCAATCGAAAATTTCTCGTTTTAAGCAACTTCTCTGTCACTTTCTTCAGTATCAGTAACAGTATTTTCTGGATCTAGAACCATACTACAGATTTCACAATTCATTATTGATTGATGATTGAGAAGCATTGTTATCACAATGAAAAACTTTTATATCATCTTCATTTATTACCGCTTCTAAGCATTTCTTTACAAAATCCGTTAATTGGAAAATTTTACCTTTGTTTTGCGATATTCGAAAACCTTTAAAGTTAGTGGCTATTATCATCAAATTTAGCTATCCTTCACTGTACATATTTGACTATGCATCACGAGTTTGGCAACTAACAAGTCGTTCCGTTAAATTTTATTTTGCTTCTATCGCAAACTGAGACAATTAAGCCTGAATTGTATTAAGTTTAGTTATTTATTATACTTATGTCTATTTATTGCACATGCTTAAGGCTTATCAGAGTTCTGAATAAATAAATTCCCACATATACTTAAACCTTATTGAGGGCCGGCGCTAGATAACTTACCGCCTGATGCAGTCTCTGTGGGTCCTAAATTCTGCGATTCGGTGCGGCCATACAAGCCCTGCCGCTGGTTTAGGGCTTATGTGAATGAACAAATCAATTATTCTTAATTCAAATAGCCCTAAATATAATCTTTGGGTCTATGAATAAATCTATTTTTAGCATATGGAAAGAAATTTTTGGTAAATTTTTCCTCATCAACATTTTTAGCACATTTAACTTAAATCTGTAATCATCACCAAGTGTAATGTCAACATAAAAGGTTATGATACTCCTTTAGTATTCATTTACTAATATAAAAAAATTATTTAGGCATCGCTACACGAGTCATTACTCAAGTTGTCATGTTTTGATAAACATGCAGTGATGAAAGGAAAGTATAATAAATAATGATTCACCAGGTTGGCATCAGATCAACAATGTATCTATGTGGAACGTTTCGGTTTGAGATGTGTGCCAAGCAGATACGCAGCAGTGGAGCCAATTACTGATGGTACAAATTTATGCTAAAATGATTGTTTCTTCAACAACAAGGTATTTTATTTAGTGTCGTAGTGAAATTAAGAATCGGAACTTTCCAGATGTTTTATTATGTGCAAAGGGGGAATCAAATGCGTATGCGTAAAGCCTAGGAGAAAAGTAAAGCCAAAAATAAATTTTTTGGTGGTTTTGAGGTCCGGATAATGGATGTTCGAACTTTGTACTGTATTACAAATGAATCATTTTCTGCTGAAACAAAAATTTTAATCATACATTGCAAAACCTTAAGTTAACACTATACAGCGAAATGTAATTACTTACACTTTGAGAACTGGTACAATTACACTGACACAACGTGAGGACTGACGTGGCACATTGACGCTTCCAAAAAACATGTTTTCTCTAGATGAGACATCAGAACTTAGTTTCTTAATTTTGAAATTAGTTTCTTAATTTTGAACTTATATATTCTTCCATAATAATCACATAAATTATTTTGATCACAACAGACGAATGCGGACATAAATACAAAGCTAGGTCTTAACTTGGCGTTTTTTAACAGTGAGAATGCAAATGAAACAGATTTCAAAGCAGTTTACTGACATGCTCATGTGCAATACTGCCTAAACAGGAAACTCATATTTTTTAAATTCATGTCTAACAAAGTCTGTAATGAAGTGCTTTTCTTCTTTAGCTGCAACAGCTAAGTACATTTAACAAAATATGTAATATGATATATTAAATATCAGATACTAATTACCGCATGCTAAAGGAATGAAATCCAATTTGTTTTACAGCTCCACATAAACATTATCTAAACTTCACAAGCTTAAAATAGGCTCTAAGTGCAGAATTTTAAATGTACAAAAGCTGAAATTAACATTAATCTCAGAAATCAAAAGCATATAAATTTAAGTTTCATAGTTACATTATTTTTACACTCTAACTGCCAGATTTACATTACCTAGTTGATATGTTAGTACATGTGTGACCATTTAGAAACATTGAGAAAAAATTATTATAACTGAGCATGTATGTGAAGAAAAAATGTACATTTGTGTAATTGAGTTACACTAATGGTGTTTATTCTATTATCTATGAAAAATACATCACAAGATGTACACTTTTTTCCAGCTATTTGCAACATATAATAACAGCCAAAGACCAAACACATTGATTAGCAATATCAGCTGATGAATTTTCCCTTTACATTTTAAAATGAACAATAAGATTTACAAATATGAATATACATGATGTTTTAAAATATCAACTGTAATGACTGCAACAATAACAGCAATTTAAATAATGATATTTAATTGAAAGGCTCAAAAAAATTCCTAAAACTTATAATTATTCAAAATTTTTAAAATGGCTCACAAGTAATTCAACATAGGCTACTCTCATAGAATTTAAATGTATTTCAGCTATATTACGAAATACGTAGTAGATGAAATATTTTTAGTTTCTTAAAACAATATCATGTGTGAGTAAATTTTAATTCGAAAGAAACAATAAACAAGTAAAGATGACCAGCTCTTAACCTTTAAATTTTACAAAAAGAATTTTGCATTAATTGAAAACCTTTTGAAAACTTGAAAAAATAGATTATGTAGATGGTAACTATCTGATCTGCAAGCCAATAAAAAAATTAACACTTTTACTCACAAAACAAAGTTTATGATTAAGTGGGAATTATAGCAATTCATTTCACTTCCCTACTTGTTAACTTGGCACACATTTTAGAGTATTTAAATCTCAATTCCATCTCTGCATTTCCCATAGAATGGGTCTTAAAATATTACTAACTTATTTTTTCTCAAGATATTTACGTTCCAATTCATAACTAGAGTTCAACAGAAAATAGTGCTTTTACATTTCCATGTGAATTATACAGACATAATGTCAGGTTAAAATACATTTGTTTTATTACAAGAGTCTTTTTATTTATTGGTTTCAACAACAGTGCTTATACATTTCTACATTAATTATATATATATATGGTGTCAGGTTAAAATATATTTGTTTTATTACAAGGGTCTTTATTTATTTTTTAATAAGGTGATATTATTAGGCCTTTTTATTTTTACTGGTTACCAGATTTACATTCAAATGATGCACAAATTTTTAAGAAGTTAACTATATTGAAAAAACATCTATTAAAATGAACATTATCAGTTACACAACATGTAATGTTATTTAAAACTATACTTACTCCTTGATACCAGGTTTTCTTTTTTTAATCACCTTACTTGTATCAGTACCTGGAAAGAAGAAACAGACCTTTTAAGAACACAGTATAAATATTAATTTACATCTTTTTAATGAACTATAATAACCTTTAGTTAACTTACAAAACTTATAATGAATAAGCACTTAAGAACACTGCAAGTTATAATGATTAGAGCAGACTGAGGGTTTTCCATGCCACTGACTCTATGTCAAGGCATGGAAGGTTTAAGTAAGGCAGCTAAGTATGGTAAGCCATGCAAATTTATGACTGCAGTGTCTTTACAAGGGTTCTGTCAAAGCTGGGAGGGGTCTTATACAGATATCCCTTCTTTACTTTGCCTAAATTAAATAACCCAATCAAATCTTTGAAAGAACTTATTTTAAATTTTTAAAAAAAATAAGACAAAATGCACAAAAACAAGAAAATATCAAACTGGCATAAAGCACCAGCAATCAAACACTTTCATAACATAATCAGAAAAATATTTGTAAATATTCTTACCATAAAAAGTGTATGAATTATAAAAACTGAATCTGGGAAATTTTTTTTAATTGTATTCAACCTAATCAGCTACCAAAATAAAGTACAATTAGTTACAGTTACATAAAACCATGACTATTTTTAATGTTTCAAAAATAAATATAGCTGCTATTATTGTTACTGGTTGCTTTTGGTTTAACATCATCTTTCATGAAATTTAAATATTATATTTCAGAAGAAAAATAAAATGTATTCAAAAGCATTTCAATATGAGGCTACTATCTGAAAAGAGCATTTACTGCATAAATATTTCCATACAAAGCTTTATTTTTTAGTTTAAATAAGCACCATACCTTGGTTTTGATTATGTTATCTATAAATATTCATTCAAAAAGCTAAATGAAATTATACTGATGTAAAATGTTTTGCATAAATTTCCTGGGGGGATCAAAAAAATATTGCTTGTTAACCAATTACTTTCAGATAAATAATTATTTACCACTTCAAATTCAGCTGAACTTTATATCAGAAATTAAAGATGTTTAATGTCATATTCATAAAAAACAAAGGAATGAATATATTTTTGAATAACCAATGTGAATTCAAAAACCTCATCAAAAATGTATTATATAAGAACATACGGCGAGAGCAAAAATGCAACATGGTGCTAACACACAGATTACCTGGTGAGGTATAAGAATACACAGCCGGTGCTAATGTACGATCACGTGGTGAAGTATAAGAACACGTAGCCAGATTTTGACAAAATTTCTTACAGTTTGTTTACAAAGAAACTACTCAGTAAGGAAAAAAAAAAAAAAAAAGCTTTCATTTACCATATTTACTCGCATATATTTTCCCTTAGTATTGTAGTGCAAGGTTCTAAAAATTTTATAACTTATTCAAATACCTTGTGTTCAGAAAGTAACTTTTCCTAAATTTTAAAATAGATTCATCTATGCAGCGATTGTTTTCATTTTATTAACTAATTTGCTCGTAGAGTTTAGGTGCATGGGCTGATTGAGCAAACAATAATAATGAAGAGCTGCAAGAAGATGGGGATATCTAATGCTCATGGCATTCTGAAGATCATTATACATGTGGAAAGACAAACTGAATGGTAACAATGATGATGACTTGCAAACTGTAGCAAACAACACAGACAATTCTAGCAGTATTAAATGATTTGAAGCCCAAATAATAGCAGTGGGCAATAACAGTGGGTGCGATTCCAAGATACAAGAAGTAGAAATTAAGATATCTTATTACATATTGGCACCATTAACATTAATGTATATTCTCATTGAAACAAAGATTTTAAAATAAATAATATTGTGATAGTCATAATTCATACATGAATACTTTTCTTGTTATGGTCTTATTGTAACCACATCCATGGGAAAATTAAATCATTTGCTTAATTTTCCCCTCTCAATTTTTATATGATAAAGTCAATAGAAAAAGAGGGAAACAAACAAGTAAATACGATAGATATCTAACTACTTTAATACAATGAAAATAAAAGTGATACTTAACCCCTTTCTGTGCCATTTACCTCGATGAAACTTGGGCGAGTGTTATGGGTCAAAGCGTGGTAAACAAGCCAGACTCATGCTTGTGAGCAATCAAAATACGAGCCAAAACATAAATGCCTTATAGTCAGTTTTGCGAGATACTGCTGGCGTGGAAGTAAACTTTAATCCTTCTGCCTTTTGTACATATTATAAATATATTATGCTTTGTAATAAATAACAGTTTCAAAATTATATTTCATAAATAAACGCTTCAAGTAAGTAAACTTTAATCTTCCTGCCTTTTGCAGATATTATAAATATATTATATTTTTAATATATAATTTTAATAAATATTACATAGATAGGTTATTTAATTATGGCAAAGCCTCGAGGGCTATCTGCCTAAGGGGAGAGATGCCTTCGTGGAGGACTTTCTAACGAAAAACTGGCTCGTATACATATTACACATGGGGAAAACCACGAAAACACCCATACAGCCAGCCCATTCGCGGGATTCGAACCTCAGATAAATAAATATTATATAGAATCAGGACTAACTCTTGTGGTGTACTGATAGGAACCAACGTTCGATTACGACTGTGAAATTACGATGTGAATGTTCACGAGCCGGGCTCATGATGTTTGGCCCGGCTTTCTGTTCACTAGCCTGGCTCGTTAAAGCACGGGAAGGGGTTAATGTATATACTACTACATGGATAAACTTTATTCACATGGAACAAATTAAATATAAATATTAACTAACTAAACATCTGTTGAATCTTCATTAAATGTCTTCAGTAGATTAAGACAATTCAAATGAAATAAAATTTAATGAGAAATATAATGCTGAAAATCACTAAGGGGTACAGAAATGGAATTTCCACAATTTAAGTTTCATTAATTCAAAAAATTTCATTTATAGTTCAAACATTTTTCTTAGTAAAGGCTCAAATTTCAAAACCAAGATATTCGGCTATTTATCCAGAGATGGGATTGAAAAACTGGGACAGTTGGCAGTTATATATTCTGTTTGATTAAGTAGAATATTATTGCATTTTTTAGTTTGTTCTTCATATCTATCATTTAATGATTCACCTCTAAAGTCACTTTGAAACAGGATGCAGTATTTCCATTAATTTCAAGAAATGGAGACTTTCTATACTATGAAAATGATGCATTTGTAGCATAAAAAATTTTAACTTACGAAACGATCTACTTTATTTATTTAGATCATATGGCACGTGTTTTGAATTAAATAATACAGTCAAGATAAATCAGATTCAAGCTAGAGCCTAGACCTGCAAGGAAGTGACACATTTTCTTGCATTATACTAAAATATTGTGTTTAAAATATTTTAAACAACTTTATTCCATTAAATAGCTTCTACTTTTTTGTATTCAGTAATTAAAATCACTTTATAAAAGCACTGCACATTATCCTAACATTTAATGCACTTTTCATCATTTAAAAAAAAATGAAAGAATATATGATTTTAATAATGACTTTTATTTTAATCTGCTGATTAAAATCATTGACACCTTGCTGTTAAATGATAGATGACTAGCAGTGTTAAAATTTAATGCAAAGAAGACTGAAGTTCATGTTTCTAGTGCAGAAAAGACAAGAAAAGCTGCTATCTGAAGGCGTCCTGGTTTCTGGAAAAAACCATTTGCAATTTTTAGAAAAACAAAATTATGTAATTGATCAGGAAGTAAACACTGCTTATAATCAAATGAGAGTATTTCAAAGTTTTAAAACAAGCTATTGTAAAAGGTATGTTTCAAAACTATCATTTTTAGTTAGAAGGGATATTGATCTCAAAACTGCATTTTGCATCGAATCACTTTAAATGTCCAAATCACTTTTCCCATTGTTGCTGCCAAATAATATCACCCTGTATTATATTTAAAGAAACTAAATAATGAAGAATCTACATGAATGTATGTATATTTCTCACATTGTGAAAAAACAACGGTACCTAGAGTTATCAAATTTTGAATTACTTAGTCCTCCACCCAAACATGAACACCTGGAAGACCGAATTTGAAATTTGTTTTACTGTCCATTTCATAGTTTGTAAAACTAATGAACATTTGATTAAAAAACTCAATAATTTCAAAGTGAGCAGTGGCATCACTGTAGGGAATAAACATTTTTATCTCCAGTATGCGAGACTGACTCTCGGAAATTCCAAAGATATGCTGTTTTCAAAAATTTTTAGTCCAAATCCTCTTGAAACATGTATGTATCTGTAAAAAAAATAATAAAAAAAAGCCTGTCTGGGCATAATTTATAAAATCTGAAAGGTTTCAGATTTTATTATTTTTTTACATACTTCTTATACAAGTCTTGCTCAAATTTTGTTTAAAGTTTCAAACACAGATTAATTGCTTTTATGTGTTTTCTTCATCTAAAACATTTTTTTTTTTTTTTTCCTGTAACCAGAAATTTCACAAAATTTTCAGCCCTATGCTGTGTAGATTTCTAGTCTTTTATTTTAATTTTAGATCCATACTACAAGTAATTTTCAGCAATATCATTAACCTTGGCACTAAAAAAATTGGCTCTACTCTTATATGCGTGCTAAAATCACCAAATGTGGCGATATGTGTTCTGCGCTGGTTTTTGGTGCGTTTGCATGCTGTGGGATGGTTTGGGGGATGATGCTGCTTATGGCAACCCTTTTGACGTTGAAACTTAACACTTTTGCTGCAGTGGTTTAATTGCTCATTGGTTCGTGTCATGTGTGTTATGAATGTTGCAATGAGAGAAAGTGGTGGCAAGATTCCAGTCGCGTATTTTAGATTGTGTGCAAAGTAAATTTAGCATTAAAAGGTACGATGTTGGAGTTGTTAACGAGTCTTTTGTTCAAGGTGTGTTTATGTGGATCGATGTGCATTTTTGGAATTTCTGTGGGAGTCAGGACTTTTAAAACAGAGTTTGGAGTGTCCGAAATGCAGAGCTGATATGAAAACTCGGACGAAGAATGATATTTCTGATAGACTTGTGTGGGTTGCTGGTAAAGTATGTGGCTGTCAGCGAAGTTTAAGATTTGGATCATGGTTTCCATGTAGTAAGTTAACTTTGGAGGAAGTTTTTATCGTTACTTTCGAAATTTTGAATCACAGAAAGACATGTAATATAGAAAAATCGCGGCACTTTTGTTCACCGACATTGTGACTGGCGAAATTTTATTCACGTATGTATTATGGTAAGTGCATTTTATTTTATTGTTTTTACTTTGTAGAATGTTATGTTCATTGTTTTTTTACTATGAATTTCTGTTGTTATTTGAATTATTTGTAATTTATTTTAGTTTATTTTGTTGATTTGTGCACAATGCCTAGATTGTGCAATTCGTAGATTTTTTTTTAAAGTTTAAACCGAATGCTGTGTACATGGTATTCTTTGAAATATTTTGTTGTTATGTTAATTTATTAAAGCGAGATGTGCTTAGTTTGTAGATTCCTTCACTGCCTAGATTGTGCAATTCGTAGATGTTTTTTTAAGTTAAAACATATCACTGTGTACATGGATTCTTATCAAATATTTTTGGTTAGAAACTTTACGTTTTTGCTATCTAAATTTTTTGTTTTTATTTCGAATTTTTATCTTAAATTGTGTGTTCAAAACGTGGTTTTTGCATGTGCGAAAACTGCGTTTTTGGAGTCATTTTAGACTTAAAGTTTGAAATGTAGACAAAAAATTTAGATAGTAATATGGCACCGTGGAGTTTCTCACCAAAAATATTTGGCGAGAAATTTGTCGCCAAGCGAGGGTGTATGTAAGAGTAGTTCCAAAAAATTAATTGCAAGATCTGTTCCTATATATGCACATACATGTAATCAAGAGAAGTGTAAAACAAAATCTAATTCGCTTAGTGGGGATTTTGATTCCTTTACATTCCATCTAATCCTTCCAAATTCTAAACAAATACAAATGTAAAAAAAAAAAGTAAAAACACTGATTTCGGTATAAGTGACTTTAGTTTAATGGAAGTAGAATTTACAAGAAAATATGAAAACCAAATTCACACAAAAGTATCAGAACTTCTGTTTTCTTGATTATTATTGCACAAATGATTCTGAAAACTCTCACAATCTTTATTGTTAACATGGTTAATAACACATGTTAAATTTTTAAACTATTTCAGGACTAATGCAGTGGCACTATTAATAACCAAAGGAAAATTATAGAAAATCATCAGCTCAAGTTACAATATGAAAGACCAGAAAAAAATTAAACAGAACCCCAAGTTTCATTTCCTACTAAAATTAAATTTTTCAAAACAACGAACAAAGTTACAGTGGGTAAAAAAAGTATTGGCAATTGCCTATAATTGATCATATTAGTTAACAAAGGAAATGCTTGACAATTTTAGATGAACATAATGAAAACATGAGGTAATAAACAAACAAATCTAATGAAAACTTCTGTTTTAATATGATATTTACACAAAATATACAACAAAAAAGTAAATTTGCATGTCAAAGAAGTATTGGCAAGATTATGCAGCACAATGTGGGAACAAAATTTAATACATTGTACTCAGGCCTTTTGCATATGTAACAGCTTGTAATCTACTTCTCATACAGTAAAACAAAGTCTTGATTGTACTATCAGGAATTTTGTGCCATTCTTGCAGAAGTAAACGCTTAAGTTCATCTTTACACAAAATTTTATGTTTCCTGATTTCTAGGTCCAATTTGTGCCATAAATTTTCAATTGGATTTATGTCAGGGGCTTGAGGTGGTGTCGTTAACTGGCGAAGAATGTTATACAGTAACTACTCCTGTGTGAGGTTAGCTGTATCCTTAGGGTCATTGTCCTGTTGAAACATGAATGATGTTCCTAAGCCAAGATGCTGGATACTGAAATTCAAGTTATAGTGCAATATGTCAGTGTACGTACGTGCTGTCATAATACTATTAATGAAGCACAGATTACCAACTCCATTTGCTGCCATACAGCCCCTAACTAAAACACTCTCTCAACCATGTTTCACAGTCGGAGTTAAATGCTGAATTCCAGCTCAGTGTTTGGCTTTCTTTACACAGATTGTGGTCTATCAGTCCCGAAAATGTTAAACTTCGACTCATTGGAGAAAATAACCGTGTTCCAAAACTCGTCCGATAAATTAACATGAGATTTTGCAAAATCCAATCTCTTTCCCCTGTTTATTTCTGAAATGAAAGGTTTCTTTCTAGCTGCCCTTCCATAACAACTTCCTGTATGTCAAACATTCCGTATAGTCTGTAGACTAAAAGTTTTATGCGAAGTATTAGCAATATCTTTGGCTAACTGGGGGGGGGGACTTAATTTTAGGGTTTTTCTTAACCTCTTTGATAATGCTAAGTTTTATCTTGCAGAAAATATTCGAGTCTAATCTTCTTGGAGTCTAACCACTTTCAATCTTATTTTCTGTTGATCCTGTCTCTTTGAACTTTTTTATAACACTTCTAACAGTAAACAGAATTATGTTCAGTTGTATTCCTATAGCATGATAAGTTAAACCCTCATTTCTGAGCTGAATAATCACATTTTTAACATTAACATCCAACTCCTTCGACTTTGAAGCCATTTTATCACATTGATTGCAAAATAATGTTTTAAAAGTACTGAAGTAGCACTTCAGACTTTATACTAACAGGGTGTCGTATCAGTCTAAAGATGTGACCTCAACATAACAAAATTTGCATAGCAGTTAGAACTTTGCCAATTCTTTTTTTGAGATGAAAATTTATGCTTTTGTTGAATATTTTGTGTAAAAGGCATATTAAAATGAAAGTTTCTATAGATTTGTGTTTCATTACCTGCTGTGTTTGTTTTAACCTGTTAAAACTGTCAAGCATTTCCTTTGTAAGCTAATATGATCAATTATAGGAAATTGGCAGTACTTTTTTAATCCACTATATTTAAGACAGTGCTATATTATAATCATGATTGAAACATATAGTTAAAATCATTTTGTCCAAACAAAGTTTTATGCTGTACAAAACACACAACCTTTTTCAAAAGCATAATTTTGAAAATTTGAGTTTCCCAGAAACATTTATCCTCCCTTGGAAGGGATATCTTAATGGAAGATTTTTGATGGGAAGTCTGGCTATATATTTACATTACATACAGGTAGCCAGAACTTTATCCTAGATTACAACTCCCAGTGTTCAGCCAATGGTGGGCTAAATTTTATACAATAAAGCATCCACAGAAAGTCAACTTTTCTCTGTCACAATCTGAATCGTTCCACTAGGCATTAATAAAATTGTCCAGTCAGTATTTATAACATAAAATTGCATGAATTTATCAACCAGACAAAATCTCAACCAAACGAAAGCTGCTGCAAACACAAGCCAATAAAGCAGTTCTATTATATTGTGCATAACATAATATTAAAGAAAAAAAAATTATGTCTAAAACATTCCTGACATTCCAGATCAACTTCAGAGCTGCAATTTTCAATAAAGGCAAAGCACACAAAACTTTCAATTCAAATTTTGACAGAAAAGCCCTAAATATGACAGTTTGACTCTCTCCTGCTTAAATAATAAAAATGTGAATAGAATAACTAGCTGTATAAGCTAACTTGAGTATAATTAAATACAAAAAGCTTGCTAATTCAGAACTGGAATAACCAGTCTAAAAAGATTTCTTTTTACACAAATAACACTAGTAAAATACATAAATCAGGATCATTCACAGCATTTCATTTCCTATGGGTATACCCCTTTTTACAAAATGCATCATATTTTCAGCCCAAGTCTCAAATGCTATTCTAAATATTTTCAAACTGTAATTAATTACAAAACCAATTAAGGTAATAAAATGAATGATCATTCAAGGATAAATATTCAGTTGTAAAATTTTAAAATGTCATTGTTAAAATATATAGCTCAAACTTATCACAAAAATAATCATGGAACTACACTGTAAATAAATGTTTGCTCATTTGAATCCAAAAGTTACATTTTAATAATTATATATAGTAGCGCTTACACTAAAAATGGCTTAATACTACCAGCAACTTTTATTTCACTTTCTTTAACATTTTGAATTTTATTTAATTTTGAGCATACTCAATAGCATAATTTAAAACATAAATGCTTTCGCTTTGTAACATTTTCTAGTTAACTACAGTACAAATTTCTGTCTTTCCATATGAAAATATTTATAAAGAGTTAATTTTACTTGAGATAAATGGTAAAAAGCAGAAACTAAGGCAAAACCTTACTTTGCAAACAGGTAGGCTTATTTACAAAAAGTTAGATGGATGTGATTAAGCTACAGATAACAGCTGCAAATAACAAATGTAAGGTCTAGTGACAGGTATATGCTATTGGTAAAAGAAAATCTAGCTTAAATCTAGAAATAACTTAAGAGCACAAAAAGAATTTATTAAATCTGTCAGTAGAATGGAATCAATTTATGTAGTAACCCTAAAATGTATCCTGAGTTAATAATACAGGAGTTTCAAATGTACTAGAATATCAGTTACTGTAATTTCAAAAGAAAGAAATTTAAAATAAAAGTTTTGCCATTCTGTACAAGAACTCCTAGCATACAAAATAATTATCAGTTAATAATGAAACAGAAATGCAGCAAAAAGTAAAATTTAAATAATAAAAATGTTTAACCAGAAAAAATTATCTCCAGTGCATATTACTTAACCCTCTAAAACGCATTTTTTTTTTTTTTTTTTAAATCTGTCGATGAAGACCTCTATTTAAACAGAAGTTACTAGCTAAATTTATATAATTACTCATTTTTGTTTTCAAAAGCTTTCAATCATTAAGATATTTACATCGTTAAAGAAAGTAAGAAAGCAAAACATTTAAACATTTTAAATTAGCTAATGTATATGTGACAAAAGATCTCATAACTGTATAAAGGCAATTATGCCACTCAGAGGACTAAACAAAAAAAATACTTCCCTTTCATTTTTTCAGTATCAATTATCCATACCTTACTTGTAAGATCTATTGAAAACTGCCCTGTAATTAATTCATAAGAATAAAATATATGCTGTATTGCAAATGGAACAAACACTCTTCTGAGAATTAGTGGTTATATGCGATAAAACATCTTTCCTGTGAATAAAAGACACAGTGCTACTGAAATGGTTTCTCTTTTTGGTACAGTGCAACATTCAAATATAATTAACTTGAAAGTCACAAAATGTGCCCAGAATAGCTGTAGGCATAATCTATTAAGCATAATAATGTATTATTTATTACATAGGTACTTAACATGTATGATACCAGCTCTGAATGCTAATAAAAAGTTTGCTCTGCTTGCATACAGCTTCCAATACCTGAATACTTTATATAGTACTAAAATGCCTAACACATTTTCAGAATTACTTTAATATAAACACATATTTAGCAAACACTACTACAGCCTTTCATCTTTTCCTTATTTAGGGGTAAGAAACTATTAATAAGGCATGATATAATGTACAAATACACTAAAAACATTCAGAAAATAAAATAAAATAAAATGAAAGTTAACAGATGATACATTGGAATACTTTTATATATCTTTAGCATGTCTTCCAAAAGTAGCATTTGGAATACTATTTTCCTTTATATTATTTATTTTCCATTTAATTGGAAAGAAAAAATAATCCTCTGCAGCTTGAATTTTGCATCAGTTGAAAATATTATAAACAATTGAAAGGGTTTTCATAGAAGGGCACAGTTCTTTTCTACTGTGCTTAAATATAAATTCCATAACATCTTTTCTTTTTTAAATGACTAACTAAAAAGAACGAGCTTACATTTTTAAATAGAAATATGCTCAAGTCACAAATAGAATTTTTTAAACAAGATAATTATTTTTTAATAAAGTCGAATATAACTTTTTATAAAAAGATAATCACCTTATACTAAACCTTATAATAATGCTAAATTTGACCAAATTCTATTTTCTCATCATTTTGCATTCAGCTATAAAGTAGCTTTGTATATTATTTAGTATTCATATAAAATATTATATACTAATCTAACAGAGTAAAAATTTATCTTCTCACACCAAATACCAAAATAAATGAATGTTTGTTTCATTACACTTATCAATAAAAAAAATACTATTGAGCAATTTATTATGCTTTACTGAAATAACATTGTTATATTTTAGCATCTTTTTACTTCCTTTAATATCAATATGTGAGATTTCTGTTTTAAAAAGCAAATATTAGCTGAAACAGCAAGAATCTGTACATAATATGAAAGAATGTATATCTCAGTGTATTAGACTTTGGTTCAGGACATACCTTATATTTTCCAGGACTTCCCAATGTAACTTCTAACAACCTGATTAATGATGCAAGCTTTTTAATTCTAACAGTTTAGAAATTTTGAGGCATATAAGACAGATATAGAAGATATGAGATAGGTCTAGAAATCTTTCAAGTCAGAATTGCAGACTCAATTATAAGACAAAAGTGAATAAATATAGCTAACAGGCATCTTAATAAAAAAAAGGGGGGAAGAAGTTAAAATATTAAGAAAATGAACATTATTTGAATAAACTTAAATGAGAAAAGTTTTTGACTTTTCTCATTTAAGTTTTTGACTTTTCTCATTTAAGTTTCAGTAAATGCAAATTTCAGTAAATGCACATAATTATAATTTGCACTCTTGATGATCATATGTTACAACTAAATTACATTACTGTTCTTGTACAATTACTGTACTGAGATGCATATGAATGTATTGAACCTTCATCAAACTGCATTTTACAACAGAATGATTAATTTATGTCACAGGAAAATAATTCACAAAACATCGAGAAAGACTTGTTGAAAGACGAAGTGAAAAATATCTGAGAAAATGTAATAATCATTAAAATTGATTTAAATATTTTACCTTATATCATAATCACCTGTTAAGTGCCCATATTGTAAACAAGACAGTCCAATACACAAACACTGTAACAAGACACTATTAAGTCATTTTGATTTTTAAAATAACGAAATAACTTCATTTAAAATATTTAATCAAAAACTTCATAAGCCTAAAGCAGTATTTCCATTTTTTCTTCCAAAACAATCGTACATAATTCGAGATGAGATGATTTGAAAAGCATGGTTCGACTACTTACATAAATGAAACACAGATGTCAGCTGATAATAAGAGAACTCATTATCATTTACTGCATATGTAATCGAAATTCAATGATAACTACCTTAAGAACACTATATATATTATTCTTGCCTAGCCCTGTATTTGAGTAAGGCCTACCTGGTAGAGGCTGAGACGGGGTAGGTGCAGTAGTCGTTGCCATCGAAATCCTACGAGAACGTAATAATTATAATTGGTCTTTTCCCACACTCTACATAGAAGTCCGAAACGTTAAATACAAACATGTAGCTGTTTACAAATAGAAACCACGAATTTCTAAACTACAGAACACGCTACAAAAACTCTCGTTGCCGTTGGCAAACGACACTAGGGTTGCTATGTACTTATTACTGCATGTCGCCGTTGGCGGCACGAAAAGATACAAGGTGCGCCAAATGCTAAAAGAATAAATTCCTATGAAATTTAAAGTGCAGGGCTACTAGGCACGTTCCTATGAAAACGCATTTTGCCGCTTTCGCACGGTCGGTAGCGGAGTGATTTTTGACATGTTCAAATGAAAGAAAAATAAATTTTGTTTCTGTAACATATTTTAAAAATACAGTGAATTGTTTATTTAACTGAGAGTTTTCTTTTTTTTTTTTTTTTTTTCTCATTTTGGAAACAAAATATTTTAATATATGTTTTAAGGCGGGATTTCTTTTCGTAGTGCATGAAATTTTATAACCTTCGCTAAGAGAATCTAATTTGGAAATAAATATTTGAGTCCACGAAAAATTAATCTAATTTTACAAAAGCACAAATCGAAGAAATAATGATTTGTCTACCAACTCTCAGGTATTAAAATTCAGTATGATATGAAGCAATTTGAGTGGTAGATGGAAGCATGCGGATAGCATCGCTCATTCAGCCGCGGGGCCCACCAGCGGCCGAGCGATAACTTCGCTGAACACTGGTAGTTCGGTGCGAGGTTCGAATCCCGCGAACGGGCTGGCTGCATGGGTGTTTTCGTGGTTTTCCCCATGTGTAACGAGTATACGAGCCAGTTTACCTTAAAAAGTCCTCCACGAAGACATCCCTCTCTTAAGGCAGATAGCCCTCAAGTGCTTTGCCGTAATCTAATAAACCAAACCATTAGCGGCGGGAAGACTGAAAATCACTCACTTCACTTTGAATAACGTAAGTTTCCACCCGAATATGGGCATCTGGAAGCCCAAATTTGGAATTTGAAATTTGTTTTATTATCGATTTCATATTTTGTAACACTTCAACGAATTTTGGTCAACAAACTAAACGATTTCAAAGCGAGCAATGGCAAAACTGTACGAAAAAAAAAATTATTTTAATCCCCAGCGACGGGATTCTGTATCGGAAATTCCTAAGATATGCTCATTTTAAAAGTACTTTGCGATATTCTTGTTGAACTGAATTTTCTGGTTAAAGTGCGATGAACAGGATATCTAATAAATAAAGGATTGGATTGGATTATTTAATTATGGCGAAGCACACGAGGGCTATCTGCCTAAATAGACAGATGTCTTCGTGGAGGACTTTCTAAGGGTAACTGGCTCGTATACACGTTACACATGGGGAAAACCACGAGAACGCCCATGCAGCCAGCCTGTTCGCGGGATTCGAATCTCACACCGAACTACCGGTGTAATAAATAAAGGTAACGCACAAAATGCTAAAAAAAAACGCCCCTTTGTGCGTAATTTAAAATCTGACACTCTTCAGCTTTTTTTTTTTTTTTTTTTTTTTTTTAATTATTGTTTTGTTTTTTACTATTACGGTGACTCACGCCAAAGTTGAGGACTTTTGAGGGAAATTGGCTCTATCCACGGAGGAATACAGAAAAAAAATCACGCCCCCAGCGAACGGGCTGGCCTGTGCAGCCAGCCCGTTCGCTGGGGAGGGGAGAGTTTGAACCCCGGACCAAACTACCAGCGTTCAGTGAGTTGTTTACAGCTCGGCCAGTCATGGGCTATAGGGAGATATTAAGGAACTTTTCACGAAGATATTTGGTTATGAATAAAATAATATCAACCGCATTCGCAGTATGTTTCAGGCTTAATAATATTTCCTTCACGATCAGTTAGCAGCTGTGGAAGCAAATGATAACAGAAATAATTCACTCACAAGATTAAATATATTTTTTCAAAGCAATATTCGCATAAAACATTATAAAGATATTATTTTAATTATATTTAATTACTACATAATATGCACGTATTTAAAATTTAGAAAGTATATCTTTTAATTAATACTTTACAACTGTATGATTATGTAGAAAGTTAAGTGAAAGTTTTAATAATAGAAACTTTTTTCAGGAAAGGAGGTGATATAAATTCTGTACATTTTTTATATGGCAATGCGTTAAGTTTCAATATTTTAAAATATTTTTAAAACATTTATTATTATTACGTAACCATAATGTACATACAAACCTCGCATTTAGTACGTATACAAGTTTCTTCTTTCCTTCAAGTTTCTCTCTCCTTTTCTTTACGCCAGTCTAAGACTGCCTTTTAACCTATGTATAAATTTTATACTGGCATGTTTATTTTCCGATTAAATACAATGGATATTTTTAAAACAATTTTCAAATTTATATCTAAATTGTATACATTTAAATAAATACAAAATGCGCGATCATTATCTTGATTAAGACAAAGAGCCTTAGCTCGCTGTATAGAAAGAGAAATATTTCGTTTTTCAGAAGAGAGACTGAGAAGAAACATGCTGATTGGCTATTAAATAATTAGATATTCGATTTCTTCAAGATCATTAGATAATTCAGTTTAATTTGTGACATAAATTAACTTCTGAATATCTATTTAAAATATACTTAATAATACGCATTTAAAATAGTTCCAGCTTCTTAAAGAAATCTTTTGTCCAAAAACTGATTCGTCAGTATTTAAGGCAGTGAGCTAAATCTCCAAAATCCCGTGTTTTGAGCCTTTTCTGAAAAGAATTTGGAAACTGTTAATAGAAATAGTTAGTTCTTTCCACAAACAACCAGATTCTTTTGAGTCAGAATTTGACTCAAGCTTTGACTTCAGCTGAATGAATGTGTTTTAGCAGTGAAAAATGTCTTTCTACGTTAGAATGACAGAATGAAAAAAAAAAAAAAAATGTTTTCAATGTGAAATAAGGCCTTGGCTAGCATAAACTGAACTTATTCAAAAGGGCCAAGAATTTAATCCAGTGGAGAATCATTTCAAAACTTTAAATCTATATGCGTTTTAAAAACTGAGGACACGTATATTTTCTGCAGAATTCGAATGTTCTCAAATTTTCTTCTTTGGGAAAAGAACATAATTCTAAATTCTTAAACTACACTGCATGAAAATTTAAGGCACTACTTTTTAGTGCTCTAGCACTAGGTAAAAGAATTTCAATTTTTTTCCCCAAAATTCGTAGTTTTAAAATGGCCATGCTCATATCACAGTGCAGTAGGAAGTATCATCATTAATCCACCTGATTTTTTCGCTAATTCGTAGCTTCATCAGTGGCCGAGTAGTTAAGTTTTGAATGTCGGTAATTCAACCCGGCCCGTACCCAAGCGAACGGACTGGTTACTGAGGTGATTTTGCCAATGGGTCAAGAAAATATCAATATATCCGCCCCTTGAAAGTTCTTCACGACGCCCCCCCCTTACCCTAGGCCAGCTAGTCCTCGTGTTCCTAGTCATATCTGAATAATCTGACATGATTTCCTTTTCTAGTGAATTATAAAACTGAATTATTGTAGAAATATGGTTTAAACTTAATCTCCGGTTTTGTGCTTATTTTTTTATCTGAGACTTTAACATTTGAATTTCTGAAACAAAATATTTTCTATACGTTTCCCATTGAACAAAATTTCTAAATTTCTCCTATTTTTCACTTTAATATTTTAATGCAATTTTAAAAAGATTATTATTTTTGCCTTTAAATTATCATACTTTTATGTGTCTACAGAATTAGGGCTTTCAGGGAAATTAATCATCATTTATGAGTGGTATTTCAAAATTAAAATTTTACTTCTCAGAGTCATCATTTTCGTATTCAGGATCAGATAGCAGCTGTGGAAGCAAATGATGACAGAAATAATTCACTCACAAGATTAAATTTTTTTTTCAAAGCAATATTCGCATAAAATTTTTAAAGATATTATTTTAAGTATATTTAATTACTACATAATATGCACGTATTTAAAATTTAGAAAGTATATCTTTTAATTAATACTTTACTACTGCATGATTATGTAGAAAGTTAAGTGAAAGTTTTAATAAAGAAACTTTTTTCTTGAAAGGAGGTGTTACAAATTCTGTACAATTTTTATATTGAAATTCGAAAGTTTCAATATTTTTAAATATTTTTAAAACCTTTATTATTATTACGGAACAATAATGTACATACAAACCTCGCATTTAGTTACGTATACAAGTTTCTTCTTTCTTTCAAGTTTCTTTCTCCTTTTCTTTACGCCAGTCTAAGACTGCCTTTTAACCTAAGTATAAATTTTATACTGGCATGTTTATTTTCCGATTAAATACAATGGATATTTTTAAAACAATTTTCAAATTTTTATCTAAATTGTATACATTTAAATAAATACAAAATGCACGATCATTATCTTGATTAAGACAAAGAGCCTTAGATCGCTGTATAGAAAGAGAAATATTTCGTTTTTGAGAAGAGAGACTGAGAAGAAACATGTTGATTGGCTATTAAATAATTAGATATTCGATTTCTTCAAGATCATTAGATAATTCAGTTTAATTTGTGACATAAGTTAACTTCTCCTGAATATCTATTTAAAATATACTTATTAATCCGCATTTAAAATAGTTCCAGTTTCTTAAAGAAATCCTTTGCATAAAAACTGATTCATCAGTATTTAAGGCAGTGAGCTAAATCTCCAAAACCCCGTGATTTTAGCCTTTTCTGAAAAAAATTTGGAGACTGTTAATAGAAATAGTTCTTTCTTTCCACAAACAACAAGATTCTTTTGAGTCAGAAGTTGACTCAAGCTTCGACTTCAGCTGAATGAATGTGTTTTAGCAGTGAAAAATGTCTTTCTACGTTAGAATGACAGAATAAAAAAAAAATGTTTTCAATGTGAAATAAGGCCTTGGCTAGCATAAACTGAACTTATTCAAAAGGGCCAAGAATTTAATCCAGTGGAGAATCATTTCAAAACTTTAAATCTATATGCGTTTTAAATCTGAGGACACGTATTTTTTCTGCAGAATTCAAATGTTCTCAAATTTTCTTCTTTGGGACAAGAACATAATTCTAAATTCTTAAATTACACTGCATGAAAATTTAAGGCACTACTTTTTAATGCTCTAGCACTAGGTAAAGGAATTTCAATTTTTTTCCCCAAAATTCGTAGTTTTAAAATGGCCATGCTCATATCACAGTGGAGTAGGAAGTATCATTATTAATCCACCTGATTTTTTTGGCTAATTCCTAGCTTCATCAGTGGCCGAGTGGTTAAGTTTTGAATGTCGGTAGTTCATCCCGGCCCGTACCAGTGCCTCCTAGATATAAAGCCGTCGGACATGTCTGTGACGTCACGAGCACTAGGCCGTAGAATATGAAAGTTTGCCATTCTCACTTATACTTACACTCATTATACTATGCACTCACATTTATTCTACACACTCACATATTAGCGTACATACGTTTGTTAACTGATATATGTAATTATTAATTTAACTAGATTTATTGTATAGGTTTACTTTCAATTACATTTTAAAAAACTGTTAAGCTTTATGTAAATGATTAGGTTAAAAATTCGTAAAACAGTAATGAAATAATAAAAAACTTTTATAAAAGAATATACGTAACATTAGATACTGCACACATAAAATTAAAACCTCGGTGATGCACTTAAACAAAATATATTAAATAAATTCAGAAATAAAATTAATAATAATAATAATGGCCAATCAATACGAAGATAAACATAACGGGTATACGTGTGTTACTAATAAATAAGCAATTAATACTTAATTTAATTCAACATTAGTAATAGCAAGCGTTTATTTCAATGAACAAAATACTTCATGAATTTCAATGAACAAAATACTAATTCAATGAAAGTTACATTTCAATAAATACGAACTTACCAAATATTTCTTCTCCTCGACAGCACGTGCTAACTTTCCAGTCTATGTACACCGCAAAGTAATGGCTTCCCAACTGAGAATCCAAACCTTGAGAACATCACGTGGGCCTACTAACTTTGCCGTCACACTTGTTTCTACAACCTGTCCATTGGCTTTATAATCTAGGAGGCACTGCCCGTACCTAAGCGAACGGACTGGCTACTTAGGTTGTTTTGCCAATGGGTCAAGAAAATATCAATAAGTCCGCCCCTGAAAGTTCTTCACGAAGCCCCCCCCCTTACCCTAGGCCAACTAGCCCTCGTGTTCCTTGTCATATCTGAATAATCTGACATGATTTCCTTTTCTAGTGAATTATAAAACTGAATTCTTGTAAATATATGGTTTAAACTTAATCTCCGGTTTTGTGCTTATTTTTTTATCTGAGACTTTAATGTTTGAATTTCTGAAATAAAATATTTTCTATACGTTTCCCATTCGCCTCTCCACCATTGAACAAAATTTCTAAATTTCTCCTGTTTTTCACTTTAATATTTTAATGCAATTTTATAAAGATTATTATTTTTGCCTTTAAATTATCATACTTTTATTTGTCTACAGAATTAGGGCTTTCAGGGAAATTAATCATCATTTATGAGTGGTATTTCAAAATTAAAATTTTACTTCTCAGAGTCATCATTTTCGTATTCAGCGTCAAAATGAATTTTCTTCGAACTTCATTCCGTTTGTAGTTTTTAAAATTACTCCGCATTATTTTTCTTTTCTCTTGCCACCGACTTTTCTGGTGTTATTTCTTCCAAATCTGAGGATGGTAGATTTACTTTTGGCACAGTACTGAATTCTAATATTTCTTTTTCCCCTTCCTAGGCAATTCAAGCAAGCGATGTTTCGTGTCATCTGCATAATAACTGAACAGAAAATGTTCTCTGCAAATTCTCGAGTTCCTCATAAAAATCTTGTCTTCATTTATATATACATCCTTTCGTCAAAAGCAATTTCCTTTGAAAAACTTGGAATGCAATATCCCAGGGGTTCTCAACCGGTGGTACGCAAGAGAAAAATAGGTAGTACGCAAAGAAAAAGTATTTTTAACTATTAACTTCAAAAATCTCGTGAAGAAAAAGAAAAATTGATTGAAGTTTCCTGTGATCGAACTCGAACTGAAGATTTCAACAATAATATGCTTGTTAACTTTTGTCTCAACCGAAAAATAACTTTAAAGGCATTTCAAATAAAAGTATTAAATTTTTTTTTGACTTTTTGCACAATTTATTTGTGTGAACAAGGATTTTCTTCTATGATGTATTTAAAAATTAAATACAGAACAAAATTAAACGTGGATCCTAATTTACGGTTAAAACTAAGTGAAATAAATAATACCAGACACAAAGAAATTTTTCTCTCTTAAACAGGCTCAAATTTCGCCTTAAATTTTAGAATTAAAGTATTATAACTTAAATTTTGATAATAAAAAAGGTAATCCATTTTTAATCTAAAATATTTTTATGTATGCATATTTAATACGAACAGCCAATAGGTTGTGCAGATGGCAAAATATATTTATTTTTAATATTTCTTTTATTATTTTTATTGAGAAATTAAGAAATAATCATTGTAAAATGTAACGGTGGTACACAAGTTTTTCAGTTTTTATTTATATGGTACCCGTTATTCGAAAGATTGAGAACCGCTGCAGTATCCTGTTCTTTTTTATTTCTGTAAGTGTTATGGTCCGTTACAACAGCGCAAGTACCGCAGTAACACAAAATTTAAAAAGAAAAATAACTGAAGTAAAACTTACAATTTTTTTAATGTTTCCATAACTAGAAAATAAATGCACATACCTGGAATTAATCTGAGATATTCACATTAGAATAACGCTTCGCAACATAATAGAACTGCAGTTTAAAAGGCCCGAAACCAGAACTGATGCAACGTAGTGATGTCAGATTGCTTCCTGTTAGCTCCATGAGGATCACTTCAAAAAGGGGTCAGTCAAAGAGGGAATGAACTAGCCCATTTCTTTAAGCCTGGGCAGATAGCCCTTGCTTGCTTTGTCGCATTTAAATGGCCTAATCTAACCTTCACTTCGGTTATCCTATGTATGATCCAAGAGTTGACTTCTGAAAGAATAACAAATAAAAAAGTTAAATTAGCTTTGTGTTTAGGGAAATTTATTTTTAACGTTGTTTACGCCAAGGAGAAGAAAATACGTCAATTTTTTTTAAATTATGTTGTTTCCTAAGACAGAAATAAAAACAACCAGGTTTTTTGTTTGCCATGAAAGAAAAGCATATATCCCTTCCCCCTCAGTATCCTTAAACAAATATGGCCATACTTTTCCAATAGACAGAGGGAAAATTTTCATGTAACGCTCTCTGTAGGCAAAGCAAGAAGAGGAGTTTACCTGCTTGGAAAAAAACAGAAATAGTAAAAAATATTGTAAAGCATTAAAAGATAATGTAAATGTAACAAATGAAGATAAAACATATGATGCGAGCGAATTTCAAGAGTTTCATTAGATGTAATGCATAAATTGTTTCTACCTCTAACTTCGAATCACATACCAATTTGCGATATGTTCATTTTTCTCATATTTAATATTATGAGATTAAAAATAGTTAAATGATACGAAAATTTTATCTAGTGTCTACATATTCATATTTAAAATTAATTTGCTGTTTCTCATCACCATGTATTAATGGTAAGTTTGAAGAAAAACTTCAAATTAGGTCACAAAACAAAATTTTTCTCAGTTCGTATGCCTTGAAAATGCTTCTTGAGTCTCATTTTTAGTTTAAAATGAATAACATTTGGAAGAAACGATTGTTATATGTTACAACAGATATGTGTATGCATTTTTGGATATGATGTTATTAAGAAGTTTAAACTTGTGATAATGTTTATCAAAAAGTGACATTTTTCAGAAAACTGGGTTTAAGTTCACATAAAACCTTTTTAAAAATTTCTGACCCATCATATTCAATAACGGATACACAAAAACTTTTGTAAAGTCTTTATAACTAACTTATAGGAAAAATTAGGAAAAAGTATTGAAAATTAGCGCGCAAGGAGCATTTTAAATCTTTAATTAAAATAATTAATTATTTGTTTTAAAAATTTTTAATTTAAAAGAAACTGAAATTTTGAACATACATTTTATAAACTGATGGTATAATACGTATATATATATAATTTCTTGTTGAAAACACAAAAACTTAAAAAACTAATTTTTAAAGTCCACCGTCCCCTTAAGTTTCTTTTTTTTCAGCAAAAATTTATTAGTTCATTCAAAAATATGAAATATAGAAGCAAAAGACTCCCTCTTTCCTTCTTACGCACCCAAATTATTATGCGAACATCATTTACAACTTTTAAAACCTGAAAACGCATGTACGCGATGTTATCGTTCAGGTGATAATTAGCAGGTACTTTATTTTTTACAACGATATTTTGGACGACGATGTTCTTAAATTGCAAAGTTTTTTAATTGCTTTATATTCGGCCACGATATTTTGTACCACTATGTTTTATAACTGCGATGTTTCCTCTTCGTTTTTTTTTTCCTCCCACGATGTCTTGCACCACTACGTTTTCGCCTTACGTTGTTTTCTCCGCGACATCTCCGTCCGCGATGTTTTTGGCGGACACCCTCGGGAGGATCCCGGGTAAGTGCCCAGTGGACCTATGCGTTAAGACGGCCCTGGAGGGAAGAATGAAAAAGATCAATAATTAATTTGTTTTTTGTTTAAATATCAATTTGACAGCAGAATAAACTTATTTCTAGGTAAGTGTGAATGCCAGAATTATCCAAAGCTTTCAGGCTAGATGGATAAATGAAAAGCAATATTTTGCATTTTAAAAGCTTTGGTTGCAGTTTTAAATTAAAAGTAATCAGATCTATAATTTGAATATTTTAGTTGCGTATTTTAATTATTCCTTTTTAATGGAAGACACTGGCCATTTGCACTGTTTCTTCTTTGTAATTTTTTAAAGAAAAGATTGGATTTAATGTACAAATTTTTAAGTATAAAATAAAGTACTACTTGTAGCTTTCCATTAGCCATTTCATCACTTTCTAAACTAATGGCAACTAATTCTTAGGAAATTATTATGTTTTCAAACTATTTCCTCATCGTATCTGCATTAGAAAAGCAAGGCAGGTATGGAGAAAGGGGTAATACCAATAAAGTAACTTTTTCTTGCATTTCAAGATGAAATTTTGCATCTTTAAATATTTTACATATCAGACCGGCTGAATTCAAGTATGACAAAATGCTATTTCTTTAAAAAGGCCCAAGCAAACTGAAACGATAGAAATAACCATAATGTAATTTATTATTACAAGCCCAGAATCTAAAATAAAAGAACTAATGATTCTAATGTAGTATAATTTTTACTACAAAATTTTTTAGCCGATATGCCAAAATACTCTCAGTTTTTATGATGATAGAACTAAATATCAACAGAATTAAGTGAAAATCCTACATTTCTGAACTTTCAAAAAGTTAACAGTATTTTTAACTTATTTTCTCTTCTGTAGTACCAGTTCTGAATAATTCAGTGTTAATCACAGAAGTTAATATAAGTAAATTACACCCTAATTAAGAATGAGAAACGTGTGATTCTTCACAGAAGACTAATAGAGACAGAAGACATAGCAGCCTCCCTCTTCTTTTCGATACACTTACTCATTTATAGGCAAACGGAAATTTCCAGCCCCGTTTGTTTTCATCACAGCAATTTCTGAAACTACATTTGAAAAATAATAATTGTAATTTAATAGACGTATTCGCTGCAATGGAAACACATCTTTAAATCTTGAAGCTGTCATCTGTTTCTGTTGACTCTTGAGCATAACTGTCAGTTATATTTCAAGAAAGATCGATAAAGATGTTTTTAAATTTTCTCAGTTAGCTGTACATATTTTGCTTACATTATACATAGACTGTGGTTAACACTTAAAATTCTCGGTTCTTAAGAAATAACCAATAATAAATAATTTTTCTTCATATCAATCATTAATTTTTTACTAACCTCAGTAAAGAAAATTTGTTCAAACTCGTTGCTTATTTTTTAAGAAAAAAAAATCATAACTGAAATTAAGTAAGTTTTAATCAAACGTTACACTTTGTGGATTTTAAATTTACGAACTCATTTCACTAAAACCTCGACACACGCTCAAAAGAATACCAAACTTCTATTGCAGAGAGAAAAGACATGTAAATTCTAGAATTAAGTTTTTTTTTTTTTTTTTTTTTTTTTTTGCGACGTCATTAATAAACACCCATTAACATCTACTCAGTTAGAAATGAAATAGACACTGCAGACAATGGCCAAATGACAGGATGCGACTTTTGTCTAACTATTCCTTAATTTCATCATGCATGTTCTAAACTAAATAGCTTTACCAGTTGTATTGCTTCTTGAAAGAGTGTTCAAAATTTAAATAAAAAATCAAAAGTATCTTCTAATGACATTCATGATGCAATGGAAATGCATCCAAGTTTTTTGCGGTATAAATAGATTTCTTTAATTTTTCTCTTCTTAGACACCTAGCCAGGTAGGGTGCCCTTAACATCCTTACCCCCTAGTGTGCCTAAATTAAGTTCAATATTTGGATTTCTCTCTATATATATTAATGTGCATAAAGGGAAGGCTTTCAATTTGGATGCATTGATTTTGTTTTTCTTATAAATCGATATTAATACAGATCTAATCAACAAACTTTGCTTTTAGGGGTAAACTTATAAAGTATATTTATACTGCGGAATAAACCTGAAATGGAAGTTAAGAGCAGTTAATGAAAATTCCCAGGCTAAAAAAAGGGAAGAACATTCGTTTTTAGTCAGCGGTCAACATATAAAAGTTATAGTCACTTTTATGATTCTTCACGGTGCTCTTTTTCTTTTGCCATCTCAAACAACAAAATTAGCATTAAGAACCTTAAATTAATTTAATTTATTGCCAGTTATAAGAGTACTTTAGAAGTAACAAAGAAGTTCATCTAGAAGTTACAGAACAAAAGCAATAAATATAATTAGGTTACTTTCTTGCGAGATGGATAGAAGACAAAAGTTCAAATTATTTTTAAAAAGTTTAAATTTAAAGGCTTAGCAACCTGATTCCGCTAATCCTCGACTAATTCAAAGACACTCACCAACTCGTAACAGCTCTAAACGCAGACAATCAGAGGAGTTTTCTCCTGTGAAAGGCTGAAGTTGACAATCTTCTCCTCTAAACTTAGATTCCCGCTCCTGTTAAACTCTGACTTCATTCACATATTCTAGTGAAGTAGACTAAACAGCAGAAGCGCCAGGAATATTTAACATAAGAAATAAATTGTTTAATAAGATAAATCTCATAAAGTGAGAGAAGTATCTTATATTACCTAATTTCTGGTTAATTACAATCTGTTGTTTAATTTCAATTATACCAACAAATGTAGCAAAAGAACAGAAAATTTCTTTTTGATTAAGCAAACAATACAAATTTCAAGTACTTTAGTACAACAAATTTTATTTTTAATCCAAATTTTAAAATATGTATTTCCTTATTATGTCCGCTTTTTTAAAAGTATTTGTACTGAGTATGAACTTTCAGTTAGGAGAGATTTGAATCAATGATTGAATTGTACTAAATAATCTTTGTTTAAATATTCTGATACGTAATATCAAATTATGAAAATAATAATTGTTTTCGCTGTGCAAGGTTCCTTGTGTTAAAAAAGGGATGTGAATTTATATTCAAAACTTTTGAAATAAAGTACAGCTGTGACCGCCTTCATTTCTGTATGTCTCTATTATCCGTATGCATAAATTAATCTTATCAATTTTGTTATAAAATTTATGCATCTTTTGACCTAACCAGCAAAATTCTCCACAATTCAAATACAGCACTGGCACCTTTCTTTATGAGAAGTTTTTAATGTTGCCAAAAATTGGGGAAAAAGTTTAACAAAATCAACTGCTGAACATAAACTATTGCTACAAATTTTTTGTACAAGATACTTTCAAGACTACCTTTCCAGATAACAGTTGTTCTCAAATCACTTTAAATGCACAGCCATTTAAAATTAAAGGAACGAAAAAGTTTTAAGTCATAACTAAAAAGTAATAAAAAATATAAACAGTGGACGACAGTCAGTCAGATTATTGGCGCAAAACCAGAGATGGTTATAACGCGCCAAACGCGAGGTAGTACGATCTAATTTGATGTATTTACTCAAAACAAATTATTAATAAATAGAACAGGAACGTAGACAAAATGTTCCAAATCCAGAGGATGAAGTCGTATAAAAACAAAATAAAAGTGCACAAGTGTTAAACATTAAAATGCAATACGCAATCTTTAAGTCAGATTAGATCAAGTAATAAAAGCCAGTCTCTTTTAAATAATAAAATAAATTACAATTGACCTCTCTTCTGATTAAACGATAAAGAGGTCACAGCTATTAAAATATTTCGGACGAAGATTATTAAAACTTGGACACTCAATTAAAATGTGATGTACAGATAGACAAACATTACAAGTTAAACAAATAGGCTCATTTTCAGCTTTCAGAAGGTAGTTACGTGTCATTCTAGTGTGACCAACACTGAGGCGAGCCAAAAGAACTTCTTCCTTTCGATTTCTATTAAAATCCCAACGCTCAATTTTAGGCTTTACACTTCTCAACTTGTTGTAAACTTGAATGTCCTAAAGTTGCTGCCATTCTTTTCGAATCTCTTCTTTGACGACATAACAGATAGCTCTAAAAGGGATGAGGCGACTGGACGGTTCAACAGCAGATTTCGATATGACATCTGACAGCTCATTTCCTTTTATTCCTGCATGTTCTGGAACCCAGCAGTACAGGATTTATATCCACGACTCGTTAAGTTTATATGTATCTTCAAAACATCGACTATTACAGCATTCTGAGTGTCGGAAAACGCTTTGAGCGCACTATACGAGTCTGTATATAATATGAACTTCTAGTGGCAGAGTTTTGAGATGTACAAAAAACTATAATATATTGCAGTTAGTTCAGATGTTAAAACTGAGAAAGCGTGGTGCAAATGTCTGCCCTCTATGTGATCTTCAATTACAAATGCCATCCCAGCATGAACATTTGACTTGGATCCATCCGTATAAACCGAAATTTAACTGCTATATTTATGCCTGTGCTCAGCAAAGAGTTGTCTGCAAACGATGTTGTTAGTGCTTGCCTTCACGTGATGGTCGAAAACATCAAGAAGCTGGATCCGTGCATTTTCCCAAGCTGAATTTTCAAAATCCTGTACTGGTTGGAAGCACATATGCGAGAAGGAGAGTTCCTCAATGACATGGCGAACTCTTAAAGGAAAGGTAGGCACACATAGGATGGACGTATTTCAAATAAAGTGTTACACACATTATCAAATAAGCACAGCTTATTAGGATGTTGAGGTTGCGATAAAATATTAAAATACTGCAAAAGGGACAACTACTGCCACTTCAGATAAAGTGATGGTTCGTTAGAGTCAACATAAAAGCTGTGGACAGGAGATGTCCTGAAAGCTCCAGAACAAAACCGCAGAGCTTGATGGTAAACAGGTTCTATTTTTAACAATACTGATGACCGAGCGGATCTGTAAACAACTGAGCCATAGTCCAGTGTAGAGCGGACAAGTGTAAATGCGAAGCATAGAGCAACGCTCTGCACCCCAGGAGATGTTCGCCAAGACTTTTAAAATATTTAGTGTTTTTAAACATTTTTTTTTCTCAGGTTTAAAACATGAGAAAGGAAAGTCAATTTTCGGTCGAACCTCCTAAAAATTTTACTTCAGACGCAACTGGAATAATTGTACCATTCAGATATAACTCAGGATAGAGACCTCCCTTCCTACAAAAGTGCACGCACAAAGTTTTCTGTTTCAAAAATGTAAATCTATATTTGTCTGACCATTCTTGCATATTATTCATAGTCATCTGCAATTGCCTCTCTACGTATCTCATGTCTGCCTCTCGACAGCTAATCTGTAGATCATCAACATATAGAGATCCCAAGATGGTGGGAGGAAGCTCTTTTAATACAGATTTTATTTTTAAGTTTTACACTAAGCACACAGCCTCGAGGCACACCCTCTTCCTGTTCAAAAACATCCGACAAAACAGAGCCAATCCTTATTTGAAAAGTTCTAGGGTTCCAGAAATTCTGAATGAAAATTGGTAGGTTGCCGCGCAAGCCACAGTCGTAAAGATCTCGAAGTATACCGTATCTCCATGCCTTATCATAAGCTTTCTCAATGTCAAAGAATACTGAGACAAGGTGACTTCTTCTTACAAAAGATTTTCGAATGGATGTCTCTAAAAGGAGCATGTCATCTACGATTGTTCTCTGCTTTCGGAAACCGCTTTGATAAGGTGATATAATACTATTCTTTTCCAAGAAGTAGACTAGGCGGCTGTTTACCATTTTTTCAAACAGCTTGCATACGCAACTCGAAAGGTCAATTGGCCGATAGTTGGAAGGATTCCTTGGATCTTTCCCTGGCTTAGCAATAGGAATGACAACAGCTGTCCTCCATGCACTGGGAAAAGTACACTCCTTCCACATTCTATTGTAGAGTGAGAAGAGCAGTCAGTGCTTCAGCATTTCGTAATTCACGCCATCAAGACCCGGAGATGTATGTGTCTGCAACAAAGCTCTCCTTAAAAGTCTCTATTATAAGGCTCAGATTTGGAAGCTCTCCTCCATGCACTGGGAAAAGTATGCTCCTTCCACACTCTATTGTAAAGAGTGAGAAGGGCATTCAGTGACTTATAGGACAGATGCTTTAGCATTTCATAATTTATGCCATCAAAACCCGGAGAAGACCTATGTGTCTGCAACAAAGCTCTCTTTAAGTCCAGCATAGTAAATACTCTATTGTAAGGCTCAGATTTGGAAGAGTTGAATGCGAAGGGATTCCTTTCAGAGCGCTGCTTGATAGAGAGAAATGCAGGTGAATAGTTTCTGCTGGAAGAAACGCCAGCAAATGTCTCGTCAATAGTATTCCTAATTTCTTCTATGGAGCTAATGACTCTGCCATCTTTTTCCAAAAAAGGAAAGTGAGGGGGAGTCTTTATATATTCCGCGTGCTTTTCTAACTCTTTCCCAAACCCACTTACTAGAAGTAGAGGATGTTATTGATGACACATACGAAATCCAGGAATCCCTCTGCCTTCATAATTTTTCATGCACTTGCTTTGGCTCTTTTAAGTGCTATAAGGTTTCGCAAAGTAGGGTATCTACGAAACATTCCCCATGCATTTTTCTGTTTTTTCAGTGCTTCATGACAGTCACGATTCCACTATGGTTTCGAATACTTTGGTATTTTCCGTGATGTTCTAGGGATGGAGAGTATACCTGCCTGAGTAATAGCAGTTGTAACTGCTTCCACTGCATCATCGATAAGCACATCTTCTACCATTTTCTCTGTGAGCTCTGCAGAGGAAGGGAAGAGCTCCCAGTCTGCCCTATTGAGTATAAACCGAGGAAGTCTTGACATGGGGTTTGCTCCTTTTCATGCATGAGATATAAGAATGGAATAATGATCGCTGTTGTAAAAATCATTTCCAACACTAAAATTGCAAAATAGCAATGAAGATGGTGAACAGACGGCTAGATCAAGACCGTGGAATGTCCTTGTAGGTTCATGGAAGTATGCGTCCTGCCCATTATTCAGGAGACAAAGGCAATGATCTTTAATTATCTGCTCAATTTGTCTTCCTCGTGAATTGGTGTCTTTGCTTCCTCACATGGCCGTCCTATGGCCGTTAAAATCTCCCATTATGATAAAAGGCTCAGACAGCTGCGCCACAAGGTCATTTAAATCCCGCTGATCAATATGCTCATTTGGAGGCAAATAAAGAGATACAAACTGAAACTACAATATGAAAATTTACTCGTACAGCGACAACTTGGAGGGATGTCGTCAAAGGAAAGGAACTTAATGGATAGTCCAGTGAGATGAGGAGACCTACATCTCCACTGGCACGCTCACCTGCAAGGTTATCCTTCCTGACGGAAGAAAAACCTCTGAAGTTTTGCATGTTGATGTGGTTTCAGATTTGTCTCCTGTATTGCCAAAGCACACAGGATGACAAGCTTTGATGTCAAGGAAATTTTCTGTGGAAATGACAGTTCCATGAAACGAGGGTGGCCATTATGATTTATGTTTGTTCTTTTTGTGTTGCTTTTTAGTTTTTCACGGAAGCAGATGTTTGGGAACTTCAAGTCTCTCCTCTACTTCCATACTATCTGAATCCACAGATTCAGAAATAGTTCCATCTAGAGAGCTATTGCTAGGGCTTCTATTTTTGTTTAACTGTTTTTGGAGGGACAATTTTTGGATTGCTTGGAATAACTATTTCTTTATTTTGTATGACGTGTGTTGGATTTTCCTTTTTCTTGTTTGCAGGCTGCTAGGTTTCATTTGGTGGAGTCTGTGTACCTATTGAAGTTTGAGTGCCAATAGTACGAGTTGATTTAACGGCACTGGCATATGATTTATTTGATTGAAGCTGTGTGCTTTGAACTAGTCTTCTGGTTTCAGTATACGAGATGTTCCTGGTGACTTTTGCCGTCTGTACTTCCTTTTCTGTTTTCCATTTTGGACATGAACGGGAAAATGCTGGATGGTCACCCTCGCAATTTATACACAGTTCCACAGCGGTGCAATTATCACTATTGCGGCCATTCAACGAACATCGAGCGTACGTCAGGTTCCCACGACAGGACATCTTGGAATGACCGAAACGCTGGCACTGGAAGCATCGCATAGGGTTTGGAATATAAGGTCTAATGGGGCAATTAAGATATCCAGCCTTGATATTCTTCGGCAGATCAGGTGACTTGAAGGTCAGGATGACGTGTTTTGTGTCAATCAACTGACCTTCCTTACGCATCTTGATCCGCTTTGCAGCACAAACCTTTTGGTCAGCTAACTCGTAAACGAACTCTTCTTCAGGAACAGAGAGAAGGTCGACTTCCAAGATTACACCGCGACAATAATTCAGTGTCTTATGCGCTGTTATAAACAGTGAAGGAATCGACAATGTAATCATTTATTGTATTTTTCGATTTGTGCACTATGTTTGGCCATTGCTTTTTCATTTATTTCAGCTTTTATGCTTTTCTCGTTTTATCAAAGCTCATGACATATAGAAGATGTAAGATGCTCATTATTTTGAGAAGTTTGAAAACTCAACGTTTTGAAAGAAATTGCAATGCAAGAATAAACTGGCATATGCATGTTAAATGAGTAGCAAATATATGGAAAGAAATTTCCCAACTATTTATAAATTAAACAAGAAAATACAGACAAACCTACCAGTTAAGAGCTTTGTCGAGACGAACTATGTTTAATATAAAATATAATAAAAAGTATAATAAAGGATTAGAATCACTCTGTAGTTAGTTCAGATAGAAACAACCAAATGGCCAAGGAAATGATCTCCCCCTTGCAATGTAGTACATCACCCTTGAAATCCCTACATAAGCAAGACCAAAAACTTTCTAAGGATTCTGCTGGCCAATCATTCACTGAATATTCTGTAAGGCACTTGACGCAGTTTCTAATTAATAAGAGAAATAGTTTTCGTATACGATACTCCAGAATACTCTTCTGTTAAAAAAGTTGTTTTGATTTCATTTAGCAATCAAAATAAAATCTTTGCATTTTTTATATAGTGTTAACTCTTCTTTCTCTAAACTCTATGAAGATAGGGATAATTATTCATAAAAATCTGAAAGAATCACTCTCGTAGAAAATTTTACACGAACTTCTACTACTTTTCATGAGGAACATCAGCCTTGCTATTCCAGATATGAAGGTAATAAACTATTTATTTGATGTCTGATGACACAAATGATATTCAAATAATAACAACTCCATTATGACTGCTCTTTAAAGGAAAAGAACAAACGATTTTCCATGCTTTCGGTGTAAAAAAAATGCACACTTGCAAGCAATAACATGTAAAATAAACTTAAAATAATAAATCTGAAGTTGTGTAACAGTGATGGTTCTGGTTTGGGTTAATGAGATTACGAGAAAGGCTTCTTTCTATTTGAAATAATTCATCCGGACTCTTAATCCGAGCAGCGTTTTTGTTCAATACAGTATTTCTGTTAGACATAATCGCTCCATATTCACAGAATTCTCGAAAGGCAAAGAGCAGAGGCCATAATTTAGTCACCAATTCCTTTCAGAATTTTATAATGCTTATATGAAGTCATACTGCTTTCTGTAATATGTCTTATACTTTTACATGACGTTCATTTACCAACTCTTAATATTTTTAACATTCTTAAACTGATCTCATATAGCCCTATAAATCTTCTATGTTTGAATGAATCATTTCTACTACGCACCTTAAAATTTCAGCTCATCTTCCTATAGAGTCATTAAGTGTTTTTACCCCTTTCTTTTCTTTTTTTTCCTTTCTTTTTTTTTTAAAGCTGGAGACTCGTAAAATGTGCATTGCCCTCGCTGGGACTCGAACCGTGGACCTCTCAAATACGCGTCGAGTATGCTTCCAATTACGCCACCAAGGCACCTCAAAAGGAGGGAGAAATTTCTTTATACCTTTTAGCTCTTGTTCATAGAATCATCATACTGCACTGATTACGTTTTAAGATAACGTATGTGACGAAGCCAGAAAACGAAAGCTTCCTAGACAGTGGTTATTTTAGTAAACGTGATTAATTTAGACGCGGTGGAGACTTGTAACTCTGTAGCGCAAAATTTTCCAGTGCATGCATTAAGTTCAGCTTGATCTTGCTTACTGTAATAAATTCGAAGCACTTTAAAACTTTGGCTTGTTATTTGATTAAGGCAAAACAACTCGAGTGCTATGTACCTATGGGAAGGCATGCTTTTATAGCGGACTTTTTAAGGGAAGTTAGGTCATATCCACGTTGAAAAAAACCACGACAACTTCCATATACCCAGTCCGTTCTCTGGAATTTAAACCCTGGCGTCGAGTGTTCAGTGACTTTACCTCAGTGGACAGACACTGAAAGGCTTTATGTCTTTGGAAACGCACGAAAATGAAACACCACTAAAAACCATTGCACTAATTTAATTCTTTCTAGTAATGCATATGAAATTTCCCTTTGAATTTTAATGCTTCCGATTAGAAAACTTAAGAATCTGTGTTAGAGACTGAATGTGAAAACTTTACGCCAGAAAGAAAAATATTCCAATCTTAAATAACTAAAACTCAGTAGAAGCTGGTTATTAAAAAATTATGTACATTTATGTCGTTCATTAAACAACTAAATAAAAAAGGTAAATATTTCTTAAATTAAAACTGACAAAAATGTTATTTAATTTATGTTTTACAAATGGTTATTTAGGTTTAAGTAATAAAAGTGGTAAAGTAAAAGAAATACATAATTTAATAACATAATTTTCAATTCATCATTCATTTATTTCAAAAAGAGAATTCATGTCTGTGATCCTTGACATAATTTTCTGGCATATATTTAAAGAGAAAAAAGAGGTTTTATAGGTTCTGAAATAACAGATTAATAGAAGACGCAATGAATTTAAAATTTATTGCAGAACGCTTCCGTTACCTGGGACTGGATTTAAAAATGTATGTATGCATGTAAGTATGGATGAATGGATGTGTTCATGTATGCATGTATGTACGTAGGTATGTGTGTATACACAAATAGTACCATACATACATACATACACACGTGCATACATACATGCATTTCTGAACTCGGTCTCGACAATAGAAGAGTGCCTTTATTGCTTTAGAATAAAATCAAATTTACTTCGAATTTTTGTCAGTCATTTTAATTAAATGTTTCTCATTTTTTCACATATTCTTAAAGCGTTTAAGAGTTAAGAAACCCTAAATTTTAATTAAACCATAAAATGTGTTTACATGTGCAATACTTATCACCTGAGTCGGAAATATTAGAGTATTAATACGAAAGCTACGGAAGATAAAAATTCTGTGTCACAATGCGTCAAAAATATGAAACTAATTTAATTATTTAAATTAGATGTTTTTCAGTATCATTTAATTTAAATAAATTCATTTTTTTATTTACTTATTTTTTCATTTCTCACTAACGTGGGAATTTTGTTTCTACTGATACAGATTCAAGTAATTAAAATTGTAAAAAAATGAGCCTGTTTGAGAAAAATTGTGTTTCAACAAATCCCCCCCCACATAAATTCAGATAAGGCTACGCCCTTTTCTTGCCCCATTTTTAAGCAGTTTTAGTAGTCTTTCCAGTTTTTAAAAATATAAACATATGTACACCTAATTTTAGGATCCATCGCGGGTACTATAATTCATCACTGACGGCGATATATTAATGTCATACCTATTACTACAGAAAAAGCGGCTTAGAATCCGTACCAGCTCGATCTACCACGAAGTAAGCGCTTTTGGCTTATTCATTACACAACATTTCTAGAATGAATAACAAACACTACCTTAATTCGAGCAAAATTGTTGAATTTTAAACATATCGTAACTAACCGGTCGACCTTTTCCACCGAAAGCCAGTAACTCTCTTTCACATAGATGGCGCTACTTACTTTCTAGTTAACACTTTCGAAGATCAAGCACTGCAAGCATTTTGAAAGGAAGTTTAAAATTTCTGTATCGTTGCCGTATTGTCAACATTCACACATACCAGAATGTACATAACTTAGTTTGTTTTACCTTTTAAAAAATAATTTAATCAAATCTATCTAAATTCAGCTGCACATATTTGCTTACGTTCACAGGATCGACACGTAGTGTTGGCCAAGAGGTAGAATCAACACTAGCGTACGCAAGAAATGATTAAACCAGCGTAAAAATAGTAATGGGGTAAAACTTAATAGGTCCTTAAGAAAGTGCATAGGCGCCTATGTGGGTAGAAATGCAATTAGAGTTTGAATGTAGAAAAATTAAATGCGCATAATTATTTAATATTATCAGCATTTTAGCAACATAGTGATTTAATATGTTTATTAATTTAAAGTATTGTTGTCTTATTTTCTTTGCAGATGAAGACTAAAATATATAAAAATGAAAATTATATAAAAAACTAAATATTTTATCTCACAGAAAAGTAAAGTTATCAAACTGCCAAAACATTTTAATATACCTAGCAAAATGCAATATTTTTTCATATGGAAATTTATTTTTAATTTACGGATTTATAACAAATATTCTAACAAAAAAAAGTTTTATGTGGGAATGTATTTTTTCTACAAACTATCAAAATGAAATATGTCTTATTAATTGCTACTAGATTAATGAGTCAAATGGGTAGAATTATTGAAAGTAGGGCTTTTATTTGCAGTTCGTAAAGAGTCCTGAGGTATATTCTGCTGCTTTCTACGCCTAGAAAACAAATACCTTGATGCGTTAAATAAAGTAAATTGAGAAATTTTGTGTTTACTTCTAAATCTTTCAATATAAATAAAACCTAAAGTTGCTTATACATGCTTTAATTTTTATGATTTGTCTAGTATTCATGGCGCAAGTCTGTTATTAAAGCATATACCTATATCGCAGTTTACATGCTTCCCGAAGTTCATTTCCAGATAAGACTGAACTCGCATTGTCACGACCCTCTAATTTATAAATACAAATATCTGTAAAAACTCTCTCATAGGTCCCAAAAAGTTTTTTTTTAATGCAATTATCACTTGCAAACTTCCCTTCTTACTCCCTGTTTTATTCGGTTCATAAGAATTCGTAAATCGAGAAACCGCTGAATTTGCATTTATTCGTTTATTTCACTTTCATGTGATTATACTTTCAATTACCAATTATAAGTTTCTTTTTTCTTAATGAAAGTAACATATAAATATTAATGATTTACATTACACCGAATTCTATCAACAAGACCTTTTTTCACAACAATTTGAAACAAAAACTCGTTTTCAAAAAGTGGGTGAGGAAAAAAATATCTCGCAGCAACTGCATTTAGGAAACGTGATATTCATCTAAAATCACAGTCTCAGCGTACGAAAGTTAAGTATTCTAACCCTAAGACAGAACATTAGAACAGTCGCATATCAGAGAAACTCGGTTGCTATTAAAATTGCTTTTAAAATGGTTAGATGAAAAATCATTAACACCTATTTCCACCAATCAATTTGAGGGAATATGGTGTGTGGTGTATTTAATTACGGCAAAGCACACTAGGGCTATCTGCCTAAGGGGAGGGATGCCTTCGTGGAGGACTTTCTAAGGGAAACTGGCTCGTATACACGTTACACATGGGGAAAACCCCGAAAACACCCATGCAGCCAGCCCGTTCACGGGATTGGAACCTCGGACCGAACTACCAGTGTTCAGCGATTTTACCGCTCGGCCGCTGGTGGGCAGAGGGAATATGAATAAGGTATACTTACGGTAGCAACGAACACAAAGCGCACACTCAAGATGCTTTAAACAGTCATAAAAGTAATCAGCAATATATGCTTCAACAGTGAAATAATTCTAAAATACTCAAGAACTAAATAAGAAACTGTAAGTTTTGATGTACGTAAGAAAAAATCTCGCTAGAAAAGGGACAGAAATCGGTCATTAGGGGGCTAGAGATACTGAAAGTAAAAAATCGTTTAGCGGCTTGGATTAAAAACGTATCTAACAATTATACGATAAATATCTAATGATAACCGCAGAGTATATGCAGTTAAATGCCCATAAATATATATTAAGAAACTATTTGTGTTGTAGTGTGTCTATGAAAAATTAGTCTAGATTTTACACGTGCGTTCCTTTCTATAGTATCCTTTTTTTATGAAGCAAATCATGTCTTAAAAAAATAGGGTTTGATAAAGAAACTTAAGCACGCATAATGCGAAAGATGAAAGGAAAGAAGGCGCTTCAGTGTCTTCATAATAATGGCTGGAAGTATATTCTGTTACGAATTTTGTATTTAGATAGCTGATTTTAGTAAAATTATAATTAAAACTGTTGTATTTTCCTCGTGCAATGCAGCGCGAGACAAATTTTAAGATAAAGCTATGCCGGAAAAGTAAAAATACACGAGCACGTGTATTTAAACATTGGTTAAAAGTTTACCTTTTTGCTTTCTAGAAATCTCGAGAAGCAGAAATTAGTAGAAAGATCTCGCGCAGCCGGTTAAACACTGTTTAGGCCAGAGAGAGAACATCTCAAGTCAGTTCTTTAGTTAGCTGCTCTTGTTATTTTTGCGAATTCAGCGTGAGATCGGATTAGCTTGCTCTTTAAACGCGATGTGCACTGCGTTTTGCTTAACGTTTTTAGTAGTTTAAAGTGTAAACTACTGATTATTACTGCGTGATATTCTGAACACTTGAACGATTATCTCTGAGGAAAATTCCAGAGTTCTGATATATTTCTTTTGATAAAAATATATTCTATTAACCTATTATTGGACTCGTTCATTCAATCTATTACGAAGCCGTACGCACACAACAATATCTTTTTTTTTTTATGAAGTAAATCATGTCTTAAAAAAATACGGGCTCATAACGAAGCTTAAGCACATATAATGCGAAGGATGAAAGGAACGAAGGTGCTTCAGTGTCTTTATAATAATGGCTGAAAGTCTTTTCTGTGAATTTCGGCCTATGGACTACAAAATTCAAATTAATTTTAATTAAAAAAAATTATTCCATGCTATTTACATGAAAATAATAAATTTGAATAAAATCGTAATTAACGTAACACTTTCCTCTCAGAGGTTAATTAATTTTAGCCTCACAGTTTGTTATAAAATGCCACATATGAGTTTAAAATAATATTTAAATCTTTGGCCGTATATAATCATACAATGGAACTTCCGATTTAATATTAATTATTCGGATCATAAGCTCAGGAAGAGTTACATACATTTGTTCAATATCAGTTGTTGACACAAAATTAAAAGGACAATTACTGATTTCCGCTCTGTTTTAAAAGACACAGAATACAGTGTTTGTAGCTGAACTGACAATATGTTGCAGCTACTTTAATAATAACAAAAAACCATCAGACCAGAATGCACGGGATAACAATACATGTAATAGTAATAATAACGTAAGGAGCAGGGTTGTTCTGTTATGCCAGTGAAATAATTTTGTATCAAGTCACAGCGATTTAACATATCCTCTACTTAACGCATTCGTGGCCATCTAAAATAATAAAAAGCAAAATTACATAAAAGATTCACGATTATTTTAATCAGTCCAGATAGTCTAATTTCATAAAACTTATATAAATAAATTTTAATAACAGACTAAACGTGTTGCCTTTCTTATTAAACTAGCCCACCAGCGGCCGAGCGGTAAAGTCGCTGAACACTGGTAGTTCGGTCCGAGGTTCGAATCCCGCGAACGGGCTGGCTGCATGGGCGTTTTCGTGGTTTTCCCCATGTGTAACGTGTATACGAGCCAGTTTCCCTTAGAAAGTCCTCCACGAAGGCATCCCTCCCCTTAGGCAGATAGCCCTCGAGGCTTTGCCATAATCACACACACACACACACTTCTTATTAAACTAGCTTAATCAAGCATTCCGGTTCAAAAATCGTAGACTTAAGTGGCGCAGGAAAAATTTAAAAATGAACTGTAGGGTTACAATTTCATAAATGCGACAATTATTTTTATTATACTCCGAAAAGGAGTGGAATAAAGAAAAATGTTTTAAAGCCTTTTGTTTTTCAGTGCCTAAGAACAATTTATAACAATCAAATACCCATTCTGGATCGGGCTGGCTGCGTGGGTGTTTTCGTGGTTTTCCCCATGTGTAACGTGTATACGAGCCAGTTTCCCTTAGAAAGTCCTCCATGAAGGCATCCCTCCCCTTAGGCAGATAGCCCTCGAGGCTTTGCCGTAATTAAATGACCTAACCTAACCCATTCTGGATATTTGGTTGTTATTTCTGGATGTGAATCAGGTTATTTCTTTCTTTCAAACCTTCTCTGTATTAATTCTGGTATGTTATTATTTTTTTCAGCATATATTGGCAGTACTGCTATTAGCTCAAATATCGAGTCTTTCATTTTATTCCGTATTTCTTTTATTGAAGAATTTGATTGATTGGGAACACAACGGTCATTCTGAGGCAATCATCATATATATTATTTTTGTAGTAAAATTCCTTTTTCCGCCTTTACCTATGCAACGAAACCTTGTGAAATTTGCTCAAAGAACCTCGAAAAAAAAATAAATAAATAAATAAAATAAAGTAAAGTGGGATTATCACAAAGCATAAGACAGACTGGATGAGGGCCTGTACATCAATAATATTGAAGAATTCCCGTACGAATTATTTGCACAGATCCAGTTAAGCAAGACAATTGCGCCTAAAGTCGTCAGATTACAACTTAACGCCTAGAAAAATTAAAAAATTTAATTTTCATAAAAATTAAAAAAAAAAGAAAAGATTCTGTATCAACTGTGTTCCCCTCCCCGGTTGTCGACTGGGGGGGGGAACTCCCGGCGTTCTGGCTAGGACCAGTACCTAGACAGACTCTACTTCTGAGGTAAAATTAAGTCTTCACAGTGATTAAAGCCGTCGTTTATTTGGTGGTTGGTTCAGGCTCGGCAGGATCATATGGTACTTCTGCCCCTTGGTTGTGGGAACGTTGTATGGTCTGATAACATAGGCCTTGGGACTTTGGCGCCGCTTTAGCTCCCCTTGGTCATCACCGGGGGGGGGACAATCGATGTCTTACTTTGTAATCTTTGATTTTAGGTATATCCGCTGCCCTCCACATTGACTTTGTCTGCTTATGTCTGTTTGTATAATTTTTGTGTGAAACAAAATCTATACTCCCTGGCTTAAAAATAACCATTTCAAATCATAATAGAATAACTCTTACAATAATATTTAATCATGGATTTCTACAACCAGAAAATAATACGTATAATAAATTACAGTTTGGAAATAAAGAGCGTTAAAAACTTTCTTTTCCGATAAAAGGTATACAACACTTAAATAATATAAAGGGTAATTCAGCTAATGTAAAATGTATTACGCTAATTTTTCAAGCACTTTTAATGATCTATTTTTTTTTCTTGCTTTTAGCCCACCAGCGGCCGAGCGGTAAAGACGCTGAACACTGGTAGTTCGGTCCGAGGTTCGAATCCCGCGAACGGGCTGGCTGCATGGGCGTTTTCGTGGTTTTCCCCATGTGTAACGTGTATACGAGCCAGTTTCCCTTAGAAAGTCCTCCACGGAAGGCATCCCTCCCCTTAGGCAGATAGCCCTAGTGTGCTTTGCCATAATTAAATACACACACACACACACATTTTCTTGCTTTTAACGAAGCAAAACCATCGGTAGTTTTTCAAAATCAACTTGATCATTTAACCCATGTTCTGTAGACAGAACTGTTATGTTTAAAAGTTTTCCTTCACCAAATGAAGATCTTACATAAATTTTTGTTTTCAGTTTGTTGCAGCTTCTTTAGCCACTAGCTGGCAATGTTAAAAATAGTTTTAATGCTGCTTTCAAATTCAGATACGATTGAACTAAACTATATTAATGTATTATTTTTAAAAGATCTAAATTTATAACTGCTTTTAGAGCCTGGAATTATTGATATAGCATGGTTTTTAAAACAATTTTTCTAACTGAATTTCTGCATTACTTCTAACATTTCGAGTGCTGGACTGAATTTTTGAATGATTTATAACAGGATTTCATAAACTATGGTATATGTACCCCTAATGATACTTTGCATTATTTTGTGGTACAATGTTTGTACAAAAGATTTAAATGAGCATTCAAAATTAACGTAAAATGGCGCCCCTTTATTACATATCTCGTAGATGATGGTACTTATATTTTTTTATTTTTGTGGCAAAATTTTAAAAAAATTGAGTTCCCCATGACTCCCGAGTGATATCATTCCAATATTTAAGGAATAAGTTATATAAACTGTTGCTTTTAAAGTTCTTAATTGTTGCTTTTAAAGTCTAATAACATGTTATACTTCTAAAAAAATATTTCCGGAAATGTCACCTGCCTATCATTTTCTCATCTGCTGTAAAGAAAGACGTAACGTTCTATTTAGTTTGCAGCTTTGTACAGTTTCAGTTTTTGATTGCAAAGCTTTGTTCTGTGTCTTCTATTATTAAATTCCATGTGGATAACATGCGTAAAAGTTTAAAATTAATCTGCTTCATAACGCTATCTTTTTTTTCACTGCAACAATTTATCTTTTGATGCCATACCTTTCAATAAACGATTTTTTTCCTTCGTCAACTGTAGCTTTAATTTCTCGTGTACGAGGTTTACAGAATTAAATTATAGCACTAATAAAATTAATAAATAAAAAGTAAAGTAACACTGCAAAGAATTCCAGAATACTTCATTCTGAATTTAGATTTTACTTTGGTTATTTGCAAATACAATTCTTTAACATCATTTGTTCTTTATGTTCATTACATATTTGTCTTACTCTAAAAACTAGAAGACTAACACATATTGTACACTCTGTAAAAAATAGTTCCGTGTGTGTAGCTCTACAACGGAAAAACCCCATGCTTTAAAATAAGGTGTGGTTTCGTTATAAATCTTTTGCAATAAATTTTTACTACGACTGAATTAATAAAGCACGAAGTCCATAAACTCTTAACTGAATAATGCATATCGTAACACTGACGTAAACTGAACATGTTTTTAATGCTGAAATCATTTGGCTTTCTTAAAATTACACTAATAATTCTATGCTCCTGTTCTTCTCCTTTAAATTTTGTACTCACAAGTGGTCTGAATGTTTAACTCTAGGAGCTTATTTTAGTACGGTTCATAGCGAATGGGTTTGGCTGAGTATAGTTTTCAGATTTTTTTCTGTGTGACTTGAATACTCTACGAAAGTATTCTCCTTAAGCAGACGTTCTCGCGTGTTTTACTTTAATCGATTAATCAACAAACTAGACTTTACCATTCGCATATCCTTCATCAGTCAAATGAACTTTTATTGCAACAAAGGCTTATTTAAGCTTGTGCGGAACATCTGTCTCAAATAAGCCAGCTAATATATTATATGCCAGCTAACTTTAATTGAAACATGGTAATAGAATGGCTGTCAGATAATATTTTATTATTATAGTCCTTATCAGCTCAGGGGGGCTTCCAATGTGCTAAATTTCGTGAATATGATAGCTGTCTGAGGCTGATTTTTATTCGCAGCAATAAACAAGCTTGCTACCTGATGAAAATGGCTTAGATGTTTAATCGCAGTGTTTTTAATCTTTAAATCAACATCGCTATCGCACCCATTTGTTTCTTTATTCATATTTCATTCTTTACGAAAACTGCATTTAAAAAACATTTTCTTAAGCGAGAAACGTGTTTTTAAAATATATCGCTTACATTACTATCAACGGAGGGAAAGTGAACTTTTTAAGACATCATATTTTATATCATTAGTTAAATTAATACTAGTCAACATGTTCGTCCTCCGTCTTCCTCGAAAGAAGTCAAAACTTTGAATTTTCTTTATTTCTTAGATACTAAACAATTCATTTTTTTGTTTTACTATAAACAACAGAACAAAGTAAAGGTATAAAAAAGAAGTCGTGTCCTACATTATACGCTTACATTCCAGTCTTGACAAAAAATGAGACTAATGTGCCGGCCGATTCATTTAATCAGGCCATCAATATGCGCTATTGCTCCTGAAATAACCGTAAATGAAACCAAACTTGCTTGGATTTTCAATGCTATTTTCAATGGCGTTTATGCGTTAGATCTGTTGCAATAAAACTTCGCGTCGCCATCCGTACTCAGTTAATGAACTCTGGAAAACTTATTATGACTAAGTTTAAGATCTCTAGTTCAATTAAAGGAAAGTAGTAAAGAATTTCTAATGTCAGCAGCACGGTGCTTTCCAGGTCAGTTTAGTTTATTCCTCTCAATATAGGGTAAACAAGCGTAAATAAACGAAATGGCGAAATTTTAATACATGAAACCTTAGTATTTTTTAGAGTAAATTAATATTACTGATTCTTCTCTTATTTTCAGCTATATGATTTATAACCAATTATTCGATACTTTTATGTAATCCAAAGCTGAAAGTTAATCATATTTCTTTCTTTTTTAAATTAATTTCCGAATTCTCGTAACTAATTTGACCCCCCTTTTCAATTGTTCATCTGAGCCAAGTGCCTCACCTGTGCTCACAGGTATATATTCTCTCTGAAGGAAAAAGGGTAAAAAGGAAGATTTCTTGAAGAAAAGCATGTACTAGTGTAATGAATAATGTAATAAGTAATTATACATACAGCATATACAACTATTAGCATGTAGAGACATTAGGTTATTCTTAAAGCAGGAGTGAGGAAAAATGAGCAACGTCCTCGCCGGGAATCGAACCACGGACCTCTGGAATACGCACCTAACGTGCTGACCACTATACTACGAAGGCATGCTAAGAAGGCGGGAGAAATACCTTATATACTCCTCCTTTTAAAGGGCAGATGGGGTTTTTTAGGGGACTCAATCGCCAAATCCTGGGTGTGGAGAATCATCATCATCAACCACCCTTTTAGTTCGGGCGCCACTATAGAGACATTTTTAAAACAGGAATTATAAAAATGAGCAACGCCTTCGCCGGGAATCGAACCACGGACCTCTGGAATATGCACCCAGCGTGCTGACCACTACACTACGAAGGCATGAGAAGGCGGGAGAAATACCTTATAAGCAACTAACAATTGTATATTAATTTGTTATTACAAGTAAGTAAGTAGAGGAACGAAACAAAAAAAGTACTTTTTCGCACGAAAAATATTTCATGACCGATCAAAAATTCTCCTTTCGTAATGGACAACACATACTTTAGGATGCATTGGTAAGATAGGGCCGGCGCTACAGTTTTGGGCGCCCATTTACGAATTCCGAAATGGCGAAATTTTAATATTCCCTTTCCTGGTGTAGTGCAAGAGATTTGGAGGAGGGGTGGAATCCTGCAATAAAATGGCACATGAACAATAGTCCGCTCCTTAAATTTTTGTAAGGTTTCTTTTAAATATGTAATTCGGCGTACATGAAATTTTCATTTGCTTGCTACCCACGCAAGATTTTACAGGCTTTTCTTTTTTTTCCCGCGACATTTTCAGGTATGACGTAATTTTTATTTTGATTTCGAAAATTTCCGCATCAATAAGTATCATCGTAAACGTTTTAAACTAAATGCCTAAGTTAGAAAGTGTTAAATTAATTGCAGAAGGATTTTGAGCTTTTTGATTTACCTCTGCTGCAGGTACTTCTTTAGCCACATATCTAGCGGTAGACTTTAATAGTATTTTTCTTTTTTTAGCTATCATTTTTCAACAGATTTTTATTTTAATATGCTGGCAAAATTTATTTCCCTGTCGTGTACTGTGGGCAAAACTCTCGGTAATGAGACGGCTTAATGACTGATGGCCATTCCCGACAAATGCATTAAGTTGTATATGTGCAGTCGTTTGAAATAGAAATATAATCTCACAAGCTGCATCATAAACTTCTTCTAGATGATATCGTTGACTCAAACTGCTTTTACTTTCTCTGTATTGCTGAACTTGGAACACAAACAGCACATAAGCGTAGGAAAAGCAGGGAAAGCTTAGGAATTATGTCAGCGTTCTTATTTTCTTGGATATTAGAGTTGCATTTGCTATTGCATGGTGGACTGGTGTCTATTTGCTTAGGTGTCTCAAAGTCCCTAAGAATATATTTTATTTAAATAACAGCTTCTTGCAGTTACGTTTTGCTGAAATTACTTTGGTTATTGTAACGAAAAAAATTTGATTTGGAGAAAGGATGACCTCAGGGTTCCGTTTCTGGCAGTGGCGTAGCGAGCATAACTGGCATCCGGGGCACAATACATTTTTGGCGCCTCCCCGAACAGTATCTAGCAATATAATATATAAAATGTAATCGTAATAAGAATTTAATACAAATAATAATAAAATGCAGTATCTGCCTTAAATTACTCTATAATATATTATGATAGTTACTACCTAACTACGCTTCTGCAAATGGTATACAGTTTTTCGGGATAACAAGCTCAGGTTAGGCTTTAAATTTGAAACAAAAAAATCTAGTTAAAAAAAAATGAAGACTAAGATTGGAATTGGAAATGGGTTTGTGCCAGTGGAAAAATCAGGCATATGCTCATCTAAAATTAGTTAAAAAGATATTTATTTTGCATATTCATGTAATTGTTTTAAAAACAGTTTTTAAATAATGCAAAAAGTTAATATATATTATACATAAGCAGATATATTTATTAATAATAATATAATGTTATAATGCATTAATTCAATTAATTACTATGCATACATTTTTCTTGCCTTTGTTGAAAAAATTTATCAGTTCCTTTATCAAAGTCGAACAGTTCAAATTTTTCTCTTTCCACATTTAAAAATGCTAGGCCACTTAGGCGATCTTGTCCCATCATTGATCGTAGATATGCAAAAATTAAATTATAATTTGCTGAATGAATGTTTACAGCTAGCAATAGATGCTACTAAAATAGACGTATTTAAAGTGCGACTCAGTTTTGGAAAAAACAATTTCTCCATATGAGATCATAAAAGTAAGAAGTTATAATGGAGTTTTAGGTCCAATTTCTTTTCTCCTGCGAAGTTACATCTTGTAGTCACATACTGAGACATAGAATTCTGTTCTATTAAAATCTGTATCAGAAAAATTCACCAATATTTTTACAATTCTTTTCAAGATCGTTATCAGGATTGTCCTTGTTTAATAAATTTTCAAAGTCCAGCAAAAATCCAAATTTTGAATTAAGATCACTTAGTCGTGTAAATCGTGTACTTATTTCATGCTGAAGATGATCAAGAACGCTCTTTATAATGCGAGAAATTTCACTTCTGCGTAAAAGCCAACATCTCTAGCCAATTCTCCGGGCACTTTTCAGCGTCTTCCAACACGGATTGTGATTGTAGCCAATTTTTCCCAAAGAGACTTCGCCTTTTCTATTCCCTTTTCATAGACCTCGTCTCGAATTTATGCAAGTCCAGTCGCTAATAATTCAATGTCATACAATGTTTCTAAAATTAATTTTAGGATCTTGTATTCTGACTGTACACAATCAGTTCCCCGCAAGTGTTCATGCCAGAAATGGAGTTAAGAAATTAAAAATTTAGTGTATTTTGCAATAAAATTATAGCTTCACTTCTGGTGTCACTTGTGGTAGAACTGTCCTCTCCTAATTTTTCTAATAGTTCTACTAATTCTTCCAGTTCATCGACAGTAACACTGTAGAGACATTAGGTATTTTTTGGAAGCAGGCAAGATGAAAGATGAGCAATCGCCTTCTCCGGGAATCGAACCACGGACGTCTGGAATACCGGCCCAGCGTGCAGAGCCACTACTCCACGAAGGCACGCTAAGAAGGCGGGAGGAATACTTTATATACTCCCCCTTTTAAAGGGCGACTGGGGTTTCTAGGGAACCCAATTTCTAAATCCTGGGTGGGGAGAAATCATCATCCACCACACTTTTAGTTCGGGCGCCACTATAAAAACATTAGGTTATTTCGGAAGCAGGAGAGATGAAAAATGAGCAATCGCCTTCGCCGGGAATCGAACCACGGACCTCTGGAATGCCGGCCCAGCGTGCAGAACCACTACACCACGAAGGCACGCTAGGAAAGTGGGAGAAATACCTCATAACACTAACCGCTTGTGCTCTGGCACTCAGTCTTGTTTTAGATTCCTGTTTAACAGTTTTCTTTAAAGCATATTTTAAATCCCATTGTAATGTTGAACTTGAGAAAAAGAGGTATATGTTTCCAATTATTCCAAAACATGATACAAAGACTAGATTTTGCTTAGCTGCAGTAACTCCTACTAAATTTAGTGAGTGGTTATCACAATTTACAAATAATGCTTCATTATGTTTTTCTACAGTTCTTTGTTGAACGCCAGGTATGTGACCTGATATCACGGCAGCGTTATCATAACATTGTGATCTACAGTTTGTTAATAAAATCTGATCAGAATTTAACTTTCCTAAAATTGTATTTTCAACTGAGGCTGCATCTTCAGCATGTATTTCAATAAATCCCCAAAAGATTCTTTGATCGAAACTTTTCTGCTGGTAAAATAAATACATACATGCCTAAAGACTTGTGACATTTATTCTCGATGAGCAATATCAGGAGTCGAATCAAATAAAAGTACGTAATATTTCTTTTGATGTCACTTATTAGTTGAATTTTAAAGTTAGGTATTTTTTATTGGTCGGTCGAATAGATTTCCCTTTTCCCTCCTTTCCTTCTTCAACTTGAAAGCATGGACGGATTTTTTTCCTATTGAGCGAAAATGTGAGTGTTCGTTATTTAGCATTGCTTGTGTCACAATTTGTTATTATGCTTTAGTTAACGTAAATGCAAGTTTTCTGCTCCGAAGTTTACATTTAGTTTAAATTATTATACATGTGTATAACACCTTTTATATTGTTTAACAATGATGTTTTACTCGAAACATTGTGTACAGAAGCTTTTGAGTAATTTTAAGAGTTGATTTGTTTTGTTAACTTTACTTCTCATTGTTGCCCAAAGTTTGAGTTATATTTTAATTAGCCCACCTTCGTTTAATCTTCATTTAATACTATTTATTTATTATTAATTTCGTTTAATGTTTCTTTAATCTTATTGCCAAGTCTCAAAATGTATATACAAATGTAAAGTTGGATTTATTTTCTATTTTTAAATTTTCCCATTCTCATCCCCATTTCAGACCGCAGCGAGTTTCAAGTGCTCGGTTATTCAATTCATCACAGAATCGGGAAAGATCGAATTCTTAGCTCGTAGTATAACACAAAACAAGATTTAGCAATTTTTAACTTTTGATTTTTGTTTTACTTGATGTACATTAAGCGCTCAGTTTCAAAGTGAAAATATTTATGTTAAATTTACTTTATACAACTGTATTTTTTCAGTTAAAATTTTTTTAAAGTAGTTCTTTATCGAGAGATAATTATTAATAAGAATTGAAATGATTATAGAACATTGAACGGTGCAATTTTTTGCTGACGCCAGTTTGCAAGGCTCGCTTCGGCCGGTCCTGTCTGCAGAAAAATTGTACTTACGCAAAATATCTCTAAAGAGGCCAGAATGCAAGAAATTAACTAATTAAACTTCATAATTCGCATCTGTAAAACATCTTCATGAGATCTTTCAAGAACAGTTTTTTCCCTTAATTATAACTTTGCTATAAAACTATTTTTAATTAATGCTTAGTTTCCAGATTATTTTGAAGAACAGATATTTGATATTCAGGTTGCTTTGCTCTATCAGTTTTAGATCTTTTAAATAATTCACTTCCTTTAGAATTTTTTCCTTAAAGTAGTCAGTATAAAACAATTTGAAAATTAAGATAAGAAGTTTTCTTCTGGAGACTTTTTTCCCAAGAAAAATAATTAAAGCTTTATCTTCTAATTTCTCGAGAACTTTCATTATGAACTTTTCAAGATATTTCTGGAGGATTTAAATCAAAAAACTATAAAATGTCCAAAAAATAAAAAAATTAAAAAATTAAAAAAAAACCCTCATAAAAATTTGTGAAAAATATTTTTATAATTTCTATATTCTTTGAAAGTAAAATGAGGAGATAGAAATAATTTGTTAAAATTAAAATTATTTATATTGCAATAAAAGATTTAACAAATAAGACATTAAAACAGGCAAATATTTCATAAAAATTCTGTCACCAGATATAATTACTTAGATAGTTCTAGTGCTACCTGAATATCTAGGTGGTTTTCTTCGTTAAAACTAAATCGCTGAAATAAATCCTCTCTTCTCAAGAACATACAGTTTTTGTTACATTTATTTTCTTTATACATTTGAAGTACATTAGAAAAGTCTGCATAAAATCTGAAGATTTTTTTACTCTATTATCCTACAGTCCTATTTAAAGCATGAAGTATTATATGAAAAAAGTTTTGAAACTCTTAGTAAGATCATTAATTTTATGCTTCATTAACTTAATATCCGGAAAATAGTGTTATCCAACAAACCTTGAATGCAAAGTGTTAATCCGATTAACATTTCAAATGCCTCCTGATAATATGAAATTCTAGATTTAATTAATTATTCTTAAGTATTACATTGAAAAAGTGCATTTAAATTCTAATTATTAGGATTTTTTTATCTCTTTTATGCAAAGAAAGTTCAGAAGGAGTTTATTTAAATTTTGTTAACATACATGTCTAAGAATTGATTGTTTTTCTTTTTTGATTTTGAATGCTTTACGCATTCTTACATTTTGCAACATTTTGGAAAAAAACTTTCAAATTCTCGAGATATTGTTTTGAGAATTCTTAATTCACCGGCTGGAAGGAAACGGTAAAGGTAATTTCATTGGCGAATGTTGTGCAAAGCATGACACGACGTGTGGATTCTTGCATCGCCCTCCATGGTGGCCATATCCCGTAGTGACACCTTACACGAGAATGCCTGCGGCGGTAATTGCATATTTTTCACTTTTGCGTGTTCAGCACAAAATGATATTTTGTCTCTTGAGCGCTTTTCAAAGCCTTCTGGATTACAGTGAAGAATAAATTATCTTTATTGTTATGTCCTAGTATTATGGCATTATTTTATTTCACTTGGCATCCAACCACAATTACCTTTCCACTCGTTATATAGCCATTTGTTATTCGCCCTTAGCAGTTATCAACCATTGTAATTAGCAAGAGAAAGTTACCGAAAGATAATCCGAGCATTGAAAAAATGTATTTTCTTACTGTATTTTAAATATAATATCATATTAAAAATTATTAATTACGGTAAATTAATATATAATGCGTCTGGGATGGTTTGGTTTAGTTACGGTAAAGGACTCGAGGGCTATCTGCTCAAGGGCTTGCCCATGCAGCCAGCCCGTTAGCAAAAATTCGAAACCCGGACCGAACTATCAGTGTTCAGCGACTTAACAGCTCGGCCGCTAGTGGGCCCGTAAGGCGTTTGCGACTTAGGAGTGAGTTTCTCCTTCCACCATGCGAAGTTCTGAATAAGGTCCTTCCATGTTAAATGTAGCTCATGAACATATCGAGGTAATTTTTTTATATTCATTTGAGTGCTATGGTAAAAAAATAAGTACCTTTCCTGAATTGAAGTTTAGGCGTATATCTTTTAGTAAGGGACTGAATTTGATTAGCTAAAGCTGAGTTACCTTCCAGTTGCCGCATTCTATTGAATAATTTATCATAAATTGCGTTTTCTTTATCACAAAATTAAAATTTAGAGCCTCAGATATACAAGCTGAGTGATCATTATAGCAAATCACATCACTTAGAATTTTACTAGATTTAGCGGGATTAGGAATTGCAGAATTTCCCACTTGTCTGTAAGTTTACACCAAGGAGGTAAGAAGAAACTATAAGATAAGAATAAGGTAGAGGAGAGGTAAGATGAAACCTCCATGATTTATACTCCGTCTTGAAAAGGGAAGTCGTCTCCTATACAACAGCTCTTCTATCGCTGAAGCTCCAACTCTAAATTCAGTTTCTTAAAAAATTCAGTTTTTAAATTCAGTAAAAGAACATCAGCATCAACAAAAAAGTCTAATTTGAATTACTATAACTTCTAATTTGAATTACTGTTACTTTTAATTTGAATTACTGTAACTTCTGTAAAATGTTGCGAAACTAGTCTCACTAATATCGTCAAACCCGTGAGTGCAATATCCTTTAGATGTAAATGATCTTCGCGTTACAAATCATTTTTCAAGCAAAATCAGCTGCAACAATTCAACATGCAATTCTCATTTTTATGCGAAAATATAAGTAACCAGATAGATATAGCAAAAAAGAAAAAAAAAAAAAAAAAAAAAAAAAAAGACTGGAGCTTCAAAATGTTATCAGTGAAAATTGGTTGCGGAGATCATTATTTTAAGCATAATATGAAATTAGCAGTTATTCTTTTAACAAATTATAATGGTCAAATATTTCTTGGATATAGTAGCTAACTATTTATATAGTATAACAGTTAAATGAATACGCAAGTAATAAATACATAGAATCGAAGCAGGAGACTTGCGCCCGTTGTTAAGTGAAATATGCAAATTTGCAAGTTAAAAAATTCAGACTAGCATGAAGAAGAGAGATTTAGTTTAAAAGCCGAGAATTTAAGCTGAAAGACTTCAGCTATTTCCCAGAGATTATTACCATCGCTGTATATTACTCGACTGTATATGATTATATTATCATTAGGTTATGGCAAAGCCAACACCGTTTCGAAGAGTAAGGCCTCAGTTGAGTCGGATTAAGACCTTCAGAAGGTTTAAGCATTTAAAAAATTCTGATGCCCCCCCAGTAAGTTTACGCCACTTTTTTCTTTACTCTTTTTTTTCTTTCGGTTTAGTTTAACTACACTATACATTATATTAATGGTTAAAGCACGAATAATTATTTTTTCCTCTAAATGGCCGAATTTTTGCTTCTGAAGCAGAGTGTGAGTAACTAAACCATAAAATTAAATGCGAAATAATAATAATAAAATCAATTTTCATTAATTATAACTATGCTTATAATTTAAATAATAGCAATTGATAACCATGCTAGTAAAATTAATGAAACAATAAAATCAACAGTGAGAAAATTAAGGATATTAAGACATGATGCTACAAGATGATGTCATGATTATGATGAAAGGATGATAAATACTTTGAACAGCATTTCGTTTCCTTTAAGACATACTTTTCATTCATATATTTCGAGAAAAAGATAGAATTTTCCCTGTAAACATATCAAAAAATTAATCGTACGTTCGGCCACTACAGCCTCTGACTTAATCTTGTTATTTTATTGTTTCTTCCTTTGAATACGCGCAGAGTGGTACTCATGTCTCAAAGTATTTCTGGGAGAAAGATTATCTGAACCAGACACGTATTTTGCTAAATAATCACGCACGGCTGTATGATTTAATTTATGATTTAATTTTTAAACACATTTGTACCATATCTTCAACAAATGTTTCTTTTTCCATTTTGGCACGATTTTACACTTGAAAAACTACCGACAACTGTAATCTGCCGCTTAATCCCGAATGGGTCTGGGGTGGGTACACATGCTTTTATTAACTGACTGGCATTAGATATATGTTCGTAAGAATATTCCACTTCTGGCTTTCTCACGAATAATACAGTATTTACACATAACGATATGTGCAGGACCGGATTAAGACTTTTAGAGGCCCAAACCACTTAAAAGATTTTGGTGCCCCCCAAATATTTACGCTAGCTTTTTCCCTCTCTCTCTATCGATTTTGGTTTACCTCCATCATGCATTCCATGGTAAAACGTGCAACAGGAAATTTTGTAGTATCTCCTTTCATGAATACCTAAGGATCTTTTAGTGCCCCTTTCCTTGATACCCTAAGCACATGTTGATATTTCTTAGTGGTTAATGCAGCCATGGATATGTGTGTTACTTAATTACAAACCTCCTTGTGCAAACTCTTTTATTCTGACTATTATTTCCTTTTCGGTGAGCCCATACTAAAAAAAATACCAAGTTAAATTATGTATTTAAAAAACAAAGGCGCATTTATTTCATTATTCCGCAATTTGTGAAACGATTGGACTGATGAATTAGACAACCTGCACATTTTTACACTTGAAAAACTACCGACACCTGTAATCTGCCGCTTAATTCCGAATGGGTCTGAGGTGGCTACATATGTTTTTCTTAAATGACTGGCATTAGATATATGTTCCTAAGAATATTCCACTTCTGGCCTTCTCACGAATAATACAGTATTTACACATAACGACACATAACGTATTGGTATGCATAAGAGACTGGCAGAGATTCGAAATAGCATACGAACGTCCAGAGAGTTTCTGGACGGTAAGCGTGACGCAAATTAAACATATCTTTGAATACTTACTTTTCCCTAATTTTAGTTCAAAAAGTTCATGGACATATTTCGCATTTAATTGCTAATACCTGTAAGTTTCGCATTTATTCGTACATATTTCAGTCGTTTTGGTATGGGAATGGTATTTCACTTTGTATTGGAATACATTCTTGATCGGGATAAGTATAGTCAACAGTCTTCAAATTAAAACGATATATTATGTAATGTAAAGTGTTAATCAACTTTATGAAATTTTTCATTATCTCTTAAATTTGCTTATGAAGGGGTAAATAAAATCAAGTCTTTTCCTATTAGTAATAGCAAATGTCAAATTCCAATAGCTTTTAATAACATTGATCCTTAACTATACACGCCTACAAGTATTACAGTTTTTAATTTCGGCTTTACTTATCTATAAAAAGGATAAACAGGTTCTAACAAATTAATAAAACAGGATGTTTGTTTAATAAGTTATGGCAAAGAGTGCCAGGGCTATTTGCTTAAGGGAAAAATGTTCGTGGAGAATTTTCTGAGGACTATATTCCCGTTACCCAAGTAAAGAAAGTAATTTTCCAAAATAAATATTAATAAATTATTTGTATGATACAATGACTATAAACTAAACCTGAATAATAATTATATAACCTTACCTTTGCACAAAGAAGTTTTTTGGGGATCTGTGGGCTTATTTCTATAGAGGAATGTAAATTTATGTAAATGAATAATAAGATAACTTAGTGAATGCAGCAAACAGGTGCTGCTTAGTTTACCTCTAGTTTATAATGATAAGAGAGGTAACACTCGCTCTGTGATGAATTTGATAGCTTAAGCAATTGTTGAATCATGAGTCAGATTTAATAAGCACGGCAGCCACCTGTGGGTGGAAATCTTACACATTTAATATGAAATTAATAATAAAGACCTATTTCAGTTTCTGAATATTTTTTTTATCCTGTAAATAGCAATGATTTTGTTACGTTTGTGTACAGTTAAGCAAAATTCCCTTTGTTATTAGTAATTACATAAATTAATTACATTTGAGGTTACCTTCATCGAAAACTAGCTATTAAGTTCTCTAAACTGCTACTCATTAGCGAATTAATGGTAGAATTTATCCTTTAAGTACTTTGCACTTATTTCAGAAAAAACAAATGTATAAAACTAAATGATATTTTTGTATATATAAGTAGTTCATTTATGTAAATTATAAAGACGAAATGTTTCATAGTAGGGTTATTTTTAAAGAAATACTAAAGTTGGTGGTGAATAAATAAAAATAAAAACAAATAAAAAATTAAATAAAAATTCGTGATATACTAACACGTTTTGAACAAGAATGTATTTTTTTGGAGTATATAAATATATTTGAAAAAGTAAAAGGATAATTTAATTTTACAGTTAACTATAAAATTATAACAGTCGTGGAATTGTAAATATTAAAATATGTAGCAAACTACACGAGTCACTCTTCTTTGACTAACCTAACTATTAAAACTAACAATGTATATATTTACTATTTTAAATTAAAACGAAACAGGCAAAATATGATATAAAATTGTAAAAAGTTTTAAATTTAGAAGTTAGTGGAAACTATTACATACAAGTTAATATAATAGTTTCCATTGACTTTTAAATTTAATTTTTTCAACTTTGCCCGTTTTGTTTTAATTTAAAATAGTAAATAATTGTTATATAATCTTAGTAGCAGTAGCATAGGGTATTGTTTTATAATATTTTAAAATATATATCACTTATCGTTTAATACTGCTGAAATGTCCTATACATTCAAATTTTTAGATAGGGATGCATTTACCAGACGGGAAATTAGGTGAAAAAAGTATGGAAGAGAAACACATAAGTGAGAAATTGCATGTCAAAATATCCTGTTGGTAGGCAACGCGTCGTGAGAAATACAGAATAAGGCATAAAAAAGGTTCTCTAACTGCAGTTTGAAGCGGCTGTCACTGAACGCTATCGAACTTCTAACCGCTTCAACAAAAAACACATAGATTTTTATTTTTTATTAACTCTAGAGCTACTAAGAGAAATTTTAGGGAGCAAGGCTGAGATTTAGATATTACCTTCGCGGCTTCCGAGTTACTGCAACATACATGTAATCAAAGAATTATTTTAACAACCTGAAAAGCAAATTCTCTTTACTAATGAAAAAGCAAAAAAGAAGTGCAAAAGGAAATTATATCGTTAGTTGTTTAAATGCAATAGTTATAAAAAGGGAAACATTTTGTGTCATAAAAGGGTTGTAAGATTCTAGTTAATTTTAAAGTCACTTTTGTTGGCTAGCGATTATTCGCTAAGTTCAACTATATCAACAAACTGAAATATTCTGGTAAAAAACTGAAATATTCTGGTTTGAAAGCAAGAAAAGGTAAGGAATAGTTTGTTGGAAGGATAGGAAAGGTTGCTTAACATAAAATTAACGGTTAAGTAAATCAAAGAAATCACCACGGAGTAATCTGACCATATTCCAAAATTAATCTTAAAAAGCTTATATGCATTGGATTCTTTAACAAATTACGGTCTTTTTAAATTGTAATTTTCTTTTTAAAATTAATGTTGCAATAAAAATGGATAAAAAACTAACAAATTTATTTCGTCCGCTCATAGATTGTCTAGTTAAGTGTTGATCTTTTTAAGTATGTCAAATGCAGTTTTTTACTATTAAATATATCTGTTTTTAATATTAAAGTTATTTATAATGAGCCCATATTAACTTTTGTTGGTTTTATTAAAAGGAAATTTTATTATTTGTATAAAATATTATTATCTAGCGACTTTGCAGAATCATGATAACAGTCCACAAAGAATTTACATCATTAAATAAATGAAGAATGAAAATTTGTTGGAAAATTATTCTTTTAAACATTTGACTTTTTCACTGTTAGATATATTTTTCTTAATCATGAGCTTTCTAAAGCTTAAAAAAATTAAGGTGTCAAAATGCTTTAATCTTTCCCATAACGTTGAACTGTTATCAGTTATATACATCAGAGTCAATAACGGAAACACCATTTATGTTTTACATATTTCAGAATTAAAGTACATGTTGTCAATAATATCAATTAAAAGTACGTATGATCTATTTTCCTTTTGTCTTAGTAAGTAATCTCATAAACTAATCATGACAGATAACTTTAAAAACTAATCATGACAGATTTTTTTTAACCGAGAACGCTTGTTATAAATACACTCTTAGACCAATAAATAAATAAATAAATAAATAAATAAAAAACTACGCACCACGACGCACCGAGGAGATGTAAAGCAAATTGGACACAAATTAATATGCATACAGGTTTCAACGGAAAATGCAAAATTTGACATTTTGGCTGCGAAGGAATGAACGATTGTCGCTAAAGCGCCTCTGATCTGCACAACTGGCAGGATATTAAAGAGGAGAAATTACGATTCCAGGTCATAAATTCTTCACGAATTTCATTCCGTGTACCCTGGTAGACAGTAACTATGCCTCGCATACAGGTGCGAGAACGATATGCGCAAATGTCAGAATTTGAGAGAGGTCGTGTAGTTGGGCTTAAAGAAGCCGGTTCGTTTTATCGGGGAATAGCTCGACATTTGAGCAGGAGCGATGCCACTATTAGACGATTTTGGCAGGAATGGGTGAACCATGGCCGCACACAGTGCCAAGAAGGAAGCGGTTGGCCTAGAGAAACGATAGAACGTGAAGACCGAGCAATCGTCAGAGCGGCACTCACAGCCCCAGATGCATCATTATCATCGATTGTACGTGCAACTAGTGCTTCAGTGACCGCAAGGACCATTAATAGACGGCTCACAGAAAGGAGGCTGAGGTCACGGCGTCCCTTGCGCCGACTACCATTGACCTATGTACAATGACAAGCCCGTTTGCAGTGGTGTCCGACTCATTCGCCCTGGAATGTCACTGACTGAAGTAGAATAGTCTTCAGTGATGAGGCCCGCTTTGAACTGAGCCCCGATGTCCAACGAAGGCGAGTCTGAAGACGTCCCGGACAGTGGTGTGATACCAACCTGACTGTCTTCCGCAGACAGACCGACAACCAGGAGTGATGGTCTGGGGTGCCATTTCATTTCATAGTAGGACCCCTTTGTTGTCATCCGTCGCAACCTCAGAGCACAGCGGTACCTCGACGAAGTTCTAAGGCCCGCTGTGTTGCCCTTCATGTCACGCCACCCTGGGCTTACATTTCAGCAAGATAATGCCCGCCCCCACACTGCACATGTTTCTACTGCTTGCCTTAGTGCTTGCCTTAGTGCTTGACGAACATTACTTTGGCCAGCAAGGTCGCCGGATCTCTCTCCTATTGAGCACGTTTGGAGCACTATGTACAGGCCCTCCAACCAGCTCGGGATGTTGACGATCTAACGCGCCACTTGGACAGAATTTGGCACGATATCCCTCAGGAGGACATCCGCAAACTCTATCAATCGATGCCAAGCCGAATAACTGCTTGCATAAGGGCCAGAGGTGGACAAACGTATTACTGACTTTTCACTTTGTGAAGCTTTATCACTTCAATAAATCCTCCAGTTTTTCTCAAACTGTAATCATTTGTTTTTCTGTACATGTACATCACTTCTACCGATTTTCGTCGCATTCGGATAACTCCTTGGTGCGTCTTTTTTTTTTTTTTTTTTTTTGTCTAAGAGGGTATTTCACTTCACTTGAATGTTTTAATTTATGACTCTCATTTTCATTTATTTCATGGAAATAAACGTGTAAAAGCAAAATCCCCATCAACATTTACAGCATTAATTCCGCTTTCTGAGTTGTATTTCAATATAAAAATTCACAGATCAGCAGCTACTTCGTAGAGACATTTCTATTTCACGAAGCCAGGAACCGCGAGTTCTACTGTGCCCTAGTCGGAATTCGAACCAAGAATCTTGAAACTTCTAGCTGGACGTACTACAGTTTTAGAACAGCACGCTCGGGGAAGGGCGATACGATATCATTTCTTATATTCTCTCCCACTGAAGGGAGCTTGGAAGAAGCATGGGACCCAATTGACCAAATCAAAGTCGTAACAAATTATGCCCCACTACATTTTTTTACTTCAGACTTCACTGTACTATCTTTTAGGTTTTATACTGTCAGGATTCATGAGAAATCAGAACTACGGATCTTCAAATTGATAACTGCGAAAGTTGACCACTTACACCATGAGAGTACGTACGGGTGGGGGACGCGATTATTCCTTATAACAGCATTTCTCAAAGCATTTCTATATTTACTAAAACGCGTGTCATCCGTAAGTCTTGAAATGTATTTAGATTTCTTTCAAAAAAAATATTCGCGGTATGACGTAGTTCCTATACAACAACTTTTCCTTTTTGAAATCTCCCACACAAAACTTAAAAATGAACTTTCCTCCAATATCTATATGAGAACAGCAAACTCTTATAACCGCTCCTGCTACTGAAAGCAGCTGCGGTGTTTTGTAACGATTGCTGCCAGTAAGTGGGTTTGAATTCACGCTTCTAAACACTCCGTTATCTCACTCCGGATTAGGCTGGAGGAGACAGGAGCTAACTACCAAAGTGGGCAAAAACTAATAGGCTAAAACAAGGCAGAGTGCATCAGCTGGGCAAAAGGGCCTAAAAAAAAAAAAAAAAAGAGGCCAAGCTACTAAAAGAGGAGGGGGTGCCTTTCGGCTAAAATGGGAAGAAGCAAAAACCTAAAAACTGGTCTAAGCATGGAGGTACTCCATGGGTCTCTAAGAAGGGGAGAGCCATCACGGCTAAAAAAGGAAGGAAACAAGCGCAACGAAGCAAAGCCTATCGACTAAAAGGGGCTGAGAGGGAAGGCTAAACGGCGAAAGGGAAAGAGAAAGCTTTGTAAACTTAAAACAATAAAGGGGGGAAGTCATGATGGCTAAAACAGGAAGTGAAGGGACGGCCAGTGAGGTTACAATGCTAGCGTAATTTAGAGGGAAAAAAACTTTTTACATAAATGACCAATTAATTAAAGCACAGTAAAATTAAAATAAACATATATACAAACAAAATAATAAGCATAGAAAATTAAATTATAATCATAAACATAACAAATAAATAATAATAATAAATAATAATAATAATAACCAAAATAAATAATAATAAAAAATAACAATAATAACAAAATAATAGAAAAATTCAAATAAACATATAAACAGATATATAATTTGCTGCAGGTGTAAGTAAACACTATAGTGACTAAATAATTGAACATTGCATTGAAGTGAATGGAAGGAGAAAACAATCAGAATGACATAAATATTGTAGGATTAACGATAAACAATAAAGTCTGAGTCGTTTACATGTATAAGTTGCATAATTGACCTTCATGGCATTAAGAGTAGAATTACATTTTGCCATTGTTCCCAGTGAAGGCAATGGTGATAGAAGAGATGTTCTTTCTTTTACTGTTATTGGGCAAGACGGTGATGTAATGGAGAGCTTCTGCGATCTCACCACTTGTCCCTCAGCCACATCTCGTGTTTTTTTTTATGAAATCTTTGAATATATTGCGGAAATTTACCCTGATTTGTCAAGACTTGTTTTAAAATGTGATCTGATTGTATACCAGAGAGAGAAATTTGTGGGAAAAAGGCATAAGTCGAACGTCCTGTAGAGTCCTCCTCCCATCTTTGCTGCCATGTTTTAAGCGATTCTTGCAGGATTTGAGGTTTGGCCGAAATCTCTGAAAGTGGCACTTCAACATCTATCTGATCTTGTGTTGCTCTTTTTGGTTCGGAATCTACTCTTTCGTTCCCTGCGATTCCAATGTGAGCTTTAATCCAATTAAACTCTAGAGAGTGGGAATCTAAAAGAGTTTTTATGATTTCTTTTAGGGTAAGAAGGCTTCTTTTCGTAATTTTATCACTATTTAAACTTTGAAGGGAACTACAGCTATCTGTAAAAATACGAATAGGAATGTTGTCAGTTACTGAGGAACCTACCAAGATGAGTGCTTTTTTTTAAAGCAAGAATTTCTGCTTGGAACACGGAAGCCGTATCATTTAATGTATAAATTTCTGAATGAACTTCGTGCCCATTGTTGTACGTAACGAAAGCCGCACGTACATGTTTACCAATCTTAGATCCATCTGTAAAGATTTCGATATTTTCCTGTGTTGGAGTATTTTTATGCTAGGGAATTACTATGTCTTGATTAGCAAGGTGTGTGTGGAAGTGCTGGACGTTTTCGTTTAAGGTATTGTGCCATATAACAAGATTGCTTATTTCCAAGTTTTCCTTATAATGAATTAGTCTAAAGAATTTTCTCTCCATCTCAGCTTTTATGTCTAAAGGCATAAGGCCCGAGAGAACTTGCAGGACTGATGTGGGAGATGTTGAATAACACTTGGTATTACATAAAAGAACAGATCTTTGTATTTGTAAAAGTTTTTGCTTTTGACGCACGGTTCTCGTGAACCATACAGGACACCCATAAAGTATTAATAGCTCGATAGCTATCAGATAAAGTATTTTTCCTTTCTTGCTCCAGTTTTGAGAAATGATCCGATTAAGTTTATTAATTAAATTTTGTGTTTTCTCCTTTAAATGTAGTAAGTGTGGAATCCATGTGAGTTAAAGAATAAAATCCAAGTATTTTAATGTAAAACTTCTTGAGATGGTAATGTTGTCTCACTTAATACGTGTAGGCGATCTATGTAATTTAATGTCTTTAGGAAACAAAAAGGAGGTTAATTTGGTTTTATCAATACTAAAATTAAGTTGATATTTGGTGCTCCAGTGCTTAAGTTTTTCTAAAGCTCTATGAGCCTTTTCTTCAATTTGCAGTCTGTTGCTACCAGAAATGATGACTAAGAAATCATCAGCATATGCTTGAATGTTTACGCCTGTATCAAATTCTAAATTTAAAGCTGCATCAGCCAAAATATTCCATAAAGTGGGCCCTAGGTTAGAACCTTGAGGTGCCCCTTTCTGATAAGAATGTAAAATATTGACTCCATCTCTTTTACATTACATTTTCCGTTTGCTCAAATAACTTCGAATCATCCGAAAAAGATTTCTTCGACATTTGACTTCATTTAGCCTTGACAACAATCCAGGCCACCAAAGGTTATTGAACGCAAATGCAACGTCTAAAGAAATAACACAAGTATGAAGATTGTCATTATATTGTTATGAATTTCATTAACTAGGTTATTTACTGCATCAATTGTACTACGACCCGCTATGAAACCATAGTGTTGGCTATTGAGTATTTTCTTTTGAGTCAAAAATGAGTTAGTCCTCGTGCAATAATCTTATCTAATATCTTTCCCCATGCCGATAAAAAGCAAATGGGTCTGTTGGCATTGGGATTTGTAACATCTTTCCCTTCTTTCTGAAAAAGGACTAAATTACCAATCTTACATTCTTCTGGAAAGTAACTAATTTCTAAACATATGTTTATAATTCGAGTCAATAGATTTAGATTAGCAATAAAGACTTCCCCTACAATATCTATGCAAGTTCTTTCCCCAGCGCTTTTCCTCCTTTTGTAGATTTGATGATATTGTTTATTTCTTGGGTAGTTATTGGGAGATCATCATCTGTGTCTAGAGTTATCATGGAACGATTTCTTATCTCTCTGCCTTCTTCCTTGTCATCTTCAATGTTGTCCTGAGGGAAGTGAATGCAAATAATATAGTGTAGAGTATCTTCAACTGTGTTTGTCCAACTACCATCTGTCCTTTTAAATTTTACAGAGTTTAATTGCTTTATATCCCTTGCCTTTAATTATATCGTAGTAAGTATTAAAGGGAGATTTCAGTTTTAAACTTTCCCAATAATTCTTCCAAGCTTGTAATTTGGCATTATATTTCTTTTATAAGCCACCGCTGCTTTATTGTAGATTTGACGTTTATCTTTTCTCTCTTGATTCCTTGCATTTTGATAGTTTTTGCGCAATTTCTTTAGTTGTCTTCTTTCCTGTGTGAGAGCACGGGTCCACCAAGATTTTGTAGTTTTGTGTGTTTTATTAGATGGTAAATGCCTTAAATATTGTTTAAACAGCATCTTTAATTTTTCTGAAATTAATTGTAGAAATAATTTCTGCATCAGAATTCAAATTAAATTCTGAACAAGAAGAATCTGTTATCTCCTGCATTAATGAAAGACGCTGAGAGTTTTCAATTCTCATTTTGAGTTTTTGAGAAGAAGGCTTCATATCCATATGAATTTTGAAATTAATTGCTTTATGGTCACTTAACGTATCTCTCGGATCAACTTCCCAATTTTCTTCCTTGTTTAGGTTTATTCCCATTGGTGTGCTAGCGGGTTTCGCTTCTTCAAGTTGAAATTGCTTGACAAGATGATTTATTTTATTTTTCTGTGATAAGAGATAACTTCCATCTTCCTTGCGATTTATTTCCATGCCTAAGAAATATTTAGCTTCACCAAGATGCGCTATTTGGTAACGTTTCTTTAAATCATTAATTGTTTGAAGAATTAGTCCTTCTTCTGTAGAACTTATTAGGATGTCATCAACATACACTATTAAATTAATTCTTTTATCACGAACCACTTTTGTGAAAAGACACGGATCTGCTTTGCTTTGACTGAACCCAAGATTCTTCAATGTATTTTCAATTTCTGCATTCCAGCACCTAGCTGCTTGTTTGAGACCATAAATCGACTTGTGTAATTTACAAACTTTATGTCTTTCTTCCGGAATAACGAATCCTTCTGGTTGTTCCATATGTATTTCTTCATTTAAGTTGCCATACAAAAGAGCTGTTTTAACATCTAGTTGATGTACCTTGGCATTATTATACGCTGCCCATGCTAAGAAAACTCTTATCGAAGTGTGTTTCACTACTGGTGAAAACGTTTCATCATAATCACTGCCGTATCTTTGAGTAAATCCTTTGGCTACTAAGCGTGCTTTGTATTTTATATTTTTACCAGTTTCATCATATTTTGTCTTAAACACCCATTTGTTGCCTACTGCATGTTTTCCTGGTGGTAATTCAATAAGTGTATAGGTTTCATTTTCTTTTAGAGAATGTATTTCTTCTTGCATAGCCTTGATCCAAGCTTCTTGCTCACGTTTTGGTAAGTTTAAAATTTCTTCAAAGCTTTTTGGATCTTTATTTTTAGGTAAGATTGATTCTTCGTCTTCTGCTTTATAAGAGAATCTTTCCGGTGGGACCCCTTTGGTTGATCTGCTAGAAACCCTTCTTTCTACATTTGCTTCACATTTAATTAACTTTTCTGAACTTTTTGAATCTTCTGCAAAATCATCGCCAAGAGATGTTTCTTCATTATTTTCTTCATCTTCTTGCGAGTTATTGAAGTGAATTAATTCTAAATCTTCAGCATTATTTTCTGCAGGTTTGTCAGATAAAGACGCGTTTTCTGAAAATTTAACAGTTCTACTTACTATTATTTTCCTTCCACCTACATAAATCCTGTATCCCTTACTTCGTAAATCGTATCATACGAATATTCCTTCTTCAGCTTTGTTGTCGAATTTACGCCGTTTTTGTTTGTTCACATAATAAAATGCTTTACAGCCAAATACTCGTAAGTGACTTAAGTTTGGTTTTCTACCATTCCACAATTCATATGGTGATCTATCTTGTGGCTTTAGTTGGTAACCTATTTTGAAGATATGCGGCAGTAGCTGCTGCTTCAGCCCAGAATACTTTCGGTAATTTAGAGTTTATTAGCACATCTTTTGTCATTTCTATTAAAGAGCGATTTTTCCTTTCTGCGACGCCGTTCTGTGCCGGACAATAAGGAACCGAAGTTTGATGGAAAATACCAAGTTTCTTTAAATAATTTTCAGTACTTTCGTTACAGTATTCTGTACCGTTGTCGGATCTGAGAACCTTTATTTTCTTTCTAAATTTATTTGTTGTCGATGCAACATATTGTTTAAGTTTGTCGAATACTTCATCTTTTGAAGTAATAAAATAAATTTGAGTATAACGCGAATAGTCATCAATGAAAGTTACGAAATATTGTTTCCCTTCTAAGCTGTTGACTTCAATTGGCCCACACACATCTGTGTGCACTAAATCCAGTGTAGTTTTAAATCTAAAACCAGTTTTGGAATAAGATTTTTCAATTAGTTTCGCTTTTACACAAGTAGAACATTCCACACTATGAGTGTATTTGCCAAGTTTAATGCCGTCTGCCAAATCATTTTTCTCAAGTGTTTTTATGGCATCTATATTTCTGTGGCCTAATCTTTGATGCCATTTTAGTATACAGTTCGTATTAGAACATAAAACATCATTAGCTAAGTATGCTTCCTCGTCAATTGAGTTTACGGTCAATTTATATAAACCTTGCTGAGCGTTGCCGTCGGCTACGAGTATATTGTTACGCTTTATGTAACACTTATTACTATCAAATGTAACAATGCAACCTTTATTCGTAACAGATTGAACAGAAAGTAAATTACTATCTAAACCTGGTACATACAATACATTTTCTAATTTTTAATTGTGTAACCTGTCCCTTAAGTTTTGAACTTTAAAATAGCCTTCACCAATACTATAAGAATTTAATTTAGCACCATTGGCTACAGTTACTATTTGTTTATTAGAGTCATTTAACTGAGAGAAAAAATTCTTATCACTCGTCATATGAGTTGAGGCTCCTGAGTCGATAACTCATTCTTGCGTTTGCGTGTTTTCATGTTTATTTTCCACTTTTAGAACTTGATTAAACTGAATCTGCGAATTTTCAGTTTCAGTACTTTTAAGATACTTATTTTCTTTAAGTTTTGTTATGTTTTCTACACTTTGCGTATTTGCTATTTGGAATGCATTACTTTTATAGTTTTGAGAATAATTTCTTACTTTACTGTTATTTACATCTGTTTTCGGGGAAGTTCTAGCGTGGCGTTTTAAATGAAAACAGTCATTTATCGTATGGTTATTTCTCTTACAACAAGTACAATATGGTGTAACATACTTTGATTTATTTTCGCTTTTACTTTTTAAAGCAACTGAATCGTATTTTTGAACTTTCTTAGTTTCCACATCTCTACAATACTCATCTATAAGTTTGTTTTTAACATATTCTAGCGACGATTCAGCTTCCGATTTACTTTCTATTGCAGTTATTAAGGAGTTGTATGAATTTGGTAAAGAACATAGTAATATTGCTATTAAGTTATTTTCTTTAATTTCTTCACCTATACTACGCAGCTTTTCAGCCAATTCTAGTACTCCTTTGATATGTTCCTGCATTTTAGAACTTTCATTATATCTAATGTAATATAGTTTTCTAAGAAGAAATAACTTGCTTGTTAAATTTACACGTTCATGGACACATTTTAATTTCTGCCAAACTTCTTTTGCAGATTTACTATGCAAAACATGGATAATTTGCGAATCCGAAATGTTTAGACATATTAAAGCTTTAACTTTACGATCATTCTTTAACCAAATATCAGTAACAGTTTCCGGTTTTTCTTCGAATACAACATCATCTAAACCTTCTTTTATTAGTTTTTCTATTTTAAATTTCCATGCTGAATAATTTTCGTCGGTTAATTTCTCTACATAAACTGATTCTTTTAGAATAGACATAATTATTCGTTACAATTATTCTTTTAAACTTTGTAACTAGTATTTTCAACAACGTGTTTTAATACTTTATGCCCCTGGAATCTTACAACATTACAAAATTTCAATTTTAGAAGCATTTCCACAAGGCCTAATCCACCCTAATCAGTCTCATAATCTTTTGTTGGTTTGTGCAGTAGCACTGAAGGCGTATTGAGTAAGTTTCCTCAGGCGCAGTTTTTATTAAAGAATCATAAGTCAAAAAATTAACTACGAAATCTTTATTTAATAAAATAGGATAATTTTGCTTAACTTAAGCATAACAAAAAGTAATAATATTCACGGACATTAAAACACTGAAGTATTGAAAAGAATAACTTACATAGAATCATCATCAGTCCTAAATATCAGGATTACCTATTTTAGGCCATAAGAAAAAAGAAACAGGAACATACTTCGACATAGTACTTGAAAAGAGAAAGTACTAAACGAATACACTTCACGTAGCTAAGGTGAAAGTCAAATATACTGCATTGCTTCACGAACTTTACTTTCTCTCGACAATATATATCTTGGCGCACGTTCGTTTCGTATGCCTTTCGAGTTTCATTATGCAAAATATCTAAATTTATGCTAACAGTAAAATATATGAAAATTAAAAAATTAAAGTGTATAAACTGATTTATTTACTACAGTGTATTTTCTTTTTATATTAAATTCTTAATTTTTTAATGAAATTTAGCGTTTTTCTTATTTGTGGGTCTGAGGTAAGTGCCTCACTCTCGTCAGACATTCCTGGCTCTGCATAATAACTACACCTAGATCTACGTACGTATTTGAAAATCTCCAAATAATAATGATTAAATCGGTGCAATAATTTTATTCTCATTCTGTGTATTATTCTTATAAAGAAAGAACATTCTTCTCTGGTCTTCTAGAGCGGGAGTGTCACATATATAGTGGACAGGATCGTTTCCGTAATAACCTTTAACGATTTTCTTCGGAAATCTGAAAACATATGGGAATTCCCTGTGGCTGGTAGCTGATTGCGAAATACGTAGGTAACTCTGAAATTTTTTAAATGGACAATATGCGCTAAAAAACAATTATTTATTAGATAAATAAATTTGAACACGTGTGTGTCCGAAGACAATAATTTGTAGCCACAGCTGAAATTTATCTATTATAGAATAAATTTTGAAAGAAAGGAAACCAAAGCTGACGCCAGAGAGTTATCGCGCTATAAGAGTTTTAACTTTAAAGTTGTTCTATATCAAGAAAAATGCCTTCAACGCTTTCAGTTAGCATATAGAAAGGAAGCTCTGTCTCATACCACTGTATTCAGATATTTTACAGAATTTTGCAGAGGTCGAAATTATCTCCTGGATGGAAAAAAAAAAAAAAAAAAATACAAGTAGTCTTTGTCAGCTGTAGTCGCTGAAAGTGTTACATAAAAAAAATGTTAATCTGTAATAATTGCTGTACCTACCATGTGATGCAGAAGGAACCTGACATTAGATCCTCAGTTTTAAATAAAATTATCCGAGAAGAACTGCATATGAAAAAATTAGTTTGTCACTGGGTACCCCTTAAATTAACGGAACATCAAAAACCGGAGTATTCCGAAACAACAAAGAAATCCTGAAAATACTTAAGGAGGGTGGTTAAGTCATAACTAGTGATGAAATAGAAATACCATTTTATGATATTCTAACACATCAAGAAAATAAAGTAGGGATCTTTGAAGACGACCTCAAATCAACGATGATGAAAAAATAAAGAACAATGAAAAGAGTTGAAATATGCCGTTTCCTTCAGAAAAACGGAACTGATCAAAGCCATCAAGTTAGAAAAGAGATACAGCCGACTGGTACATTTCTAAGGGTTAATTTCTTCACGAAATGAATATTAAGGATTCATGCTTCCTCATGATAATGCCTTTTCTCATTCAGCAAAACTTACATTCGAATTTCTTGAACAAAAACACATCAAATTAATAGACCATCCATCCTATCTTCCTGATCTTGCTATGCATTATCTTTAGATATTCCATCTAAAGAAATCTGCGTGGTCGTCATTTTCATTCCGAAAATGCGACTAATGAAGCTATAAAATCATATTTTTCATTGATTCCAAGAAATGATGATAGGTTGAAGCATTTAATCTTTGAAAAGTTCATCTACAAAAGTGTATTGATGTCGGAGGAAATTGATTTACATTTGGTTAGTTTAACATATTCCATTTTGCTGTATCTAAAACATTTCAGAGCAATGCTCATATAACAATCCGTTCAATGTTTTTTTATAGTAACATTTGAAAATATTTTAAAGGGGACTCATGCCATTTTGCTTTATTCCTATCTTCACTGTTCCACGTTTATTTTGCTTTTTCAAGACAAGTTTTAAACAATGTTTTCTCAGATTAGTAAATCAACACCAGTCTGCTTTAAAACTGCAGGTTTTTATTCAACCATCTTATAACTTTTAAAGGTTTTTAACTAGCTAAGAACTGCTTGTAACCGAACCTAACGGCTAACATTAACGAATTATTTCTAATGATTGGCAAGTTATCGCTTCAGTTAATACTTATCTAGGAATGCACAAGATAAAATCAAGGCTGGATAACCATTAAACAATATAAGCACGTGTTTATAACATTAAGGAAAGGGCGCAACAAAAACATTTCCCAGTTTAGCCAGGGAATGCATGGTGCAGCTAAACCAAAACCGAGAGAGAGAGAAGGAATGAAGAAAAAGATAGCGTAAACATATGCGAGGGCACCAAAATCTTTTAAGTGTTTAAGGCTTCTAAAGACCTTAATCCGGCCCTTGATAAAACTAAAGTAATATTTAACGTATAAATTAATTAATTACTGCTTGGAGTAATACAACTAAAAGCTGTAATAAAATAAATGATGGGACAACTGTCGGCTATGAATTATAGCGACTGTTTGTTAAACTAGAGTAGTAATGTGATTATGCAACAGAAGCTTATTCAGAGTTACACTATCTTTTAGGCCTAATGAAAAACCATTAATACTGACAGAACTCGGCTAAACTCAGCTGTTTTAATCCTTTGTGTTTCGAGCGGCTAGAAAGCAACGAGAAGAATTCCACTGAGCTCTCTGTTACGGTTATATCCTAGTTTTAATCTATGCCACTTGCCATTAAATTGATGCAGTACAAATATATTATAAAGGATAACTTCAGTGAAAAACAAAAAAAATAATTGTCAACGTGGACCGTTACTGATGTTAATCTAGCACAACAAAATAATACAAATTTAATTAAAATGTTATGTAATTGCTTTTGAGCAACCAACAAGGAAAATTAAATTATTTATTAATAATTATGGCGGTTTTATTTCGCAGTAGCCGAAAAAGATTAAGGAATTCCTGACTAAAATATTTCTATTCTTTCATTCCTTCACATGTATGCTAAAGATTTAAACGGAAAAATGTGTTTTCCTTCTTTGAATCCCAAACTGGAGTATACGGAATTCAGATAAAGACCTTTCGCTCAAAGCAACGCGGCGAATAAAGATATGAACATAAGATAAGCAAGCTTTCTTAAATTTTCTACCAATTATAGTTCTACAAAGAATACCAATTCTATTACGCATCCTTGATCGTTGCTAAATGTAGCGCATAAACACCATTATACTAGCAGTCTAACTACAGAAAAGATTCTTTTTTCTGTCTTCCCTAATTAAAGTTAAGTTGAAGAGCCAATAAGTGCTTTGATAATGAACGCAACACTGAAAAATTCTTTTACGAAGAATTCGAATGTTATTGTGATCTGAAAGGATCCCGATCAGGTCCTGATTTCATCATGCCCAAAAGCGCCTGCTTGGAACTGCTATCTTACAGGTGTCAGTTTGACTTTTGATCCGTTTGAACAGGGGCGTAGCTAGAGGGGGGCAAGGGGGGACATCTGTTCCCGGGCGCAGAATCCAAGAGGCGCCAAATTGATGTTACGAGATTTTAGAATTAAATGTTTTCCATCCTTGGCAAGCAGTAGAGGGCGCGAAATTTTCAGTTGCCCCTGGGCGCTGAAAACCCTAGCTACGACTCTGCGTTTGAAGGACGAAAATCCCAGAAGACGGATCCAAGGGTCTTCCAAATCCTCTTCCCCTACCACCAAACTCTCGAGGTATTTTCAGCTCGACAATATTTTAAGTACTTCCATGACGCAGATGCTTACAAAAATCCATATCTTCTCCTGGATTCGAATCCAGGCCCAACACTTTGCAGCAGTTTTCCCCTACCACCATGTCAACAAATAAGCATAATTCGCATGCGAGTCAGATTACAGCTTCAGATAAGATTACTCCTGATTTAATCTTAGACTGGAAAAATATAACTGCAATGTTTAGCCCCAAAACGCTATTAGTCTTGAAAAGTGATTTCACACTTCATTCCACTCTGTTGCCATTCGTTAAAAATGTAAGATATTTATGTTTCAAATTTATTCTGTTATGGATTAACAAACTAAGCTATTTAAAACCAATACAGCATTTAAAATGCATTTAATTTATGATGTATCTAATTAAAAACATTCAATATTTTTACAGAATTACATCATGTATTTTTCCTCTTTACAAATATACAGAAGCTATCTAACGCTCCCATGTTAGTTAAATCGTTCTCACCTCTTTTTGCCTCCTACAGCCCTTTCACCATTTCTCGACAACGATTCCCTCCCTCCTTCCCAAAACTCGAAAAATACATATACTTTTATTTAAATTTAAAATTTTTTAATGCGTTTAGTATATTAAACAAGAAAATGTATAGAAAAGGTTGATAAATACCAAAACTTGAAGAAATATTTTACATTCATAAACTGAAAATAATACCTAACAGACAAATAAAAAGCTGATGGCATTTTCTTCCTTGGAAACTATGAAGTTTCTCCCTGGTTGAGAATTCCTGCTCTAGAAATATATTCATCTCGTATCGTATAAAATATTTCGGTATTTTACCTGGACCATCTCTATTGATAATTTCTACTGATACATCATATTAAGCTTTAAAAGAGCCCTTTTGGGTGACCGTTAAAATCTGAACCCTTTCAGACTTTTTAATGTTTTTAAAATTTTTGTTTTTTTCTTTTCCAAATTTTATAACCTGTCGCAAATTCTACAGGTGCGTTAAATGTAATAGAAAGATTTAGTGCCTTTGCATTGTCTAACAGCAAAACTAAGGCAGAGATTTATTTATTTTCGTATTAAATCTTTATCCTGTGCCATTTTCGAAAATTCACGTAAGAACGATAGAGCCCAGTAACTGGCAACCCTTACAAATTTGTATCTTTTTATTTTGTTTTGTTTTCCAGCCACTTTCGTAAATTTTAATTCTGGGCACGAAAAATTAATTTTGAGACGCATCAACATCCTTTTATACCTTCCATCACTCTTTTTTTTTCCCTTCCGAAAGTTCTTCATATTCTTTTTTAACTAGCGGTTCAAGTTCAATATTCAAGCAATGCACTGTATCGTGATAGTAGGAAGTTTATGAGGTAGCTTGCTGCCGTTAGCTTCTTATCAAAGTAATGAAGGACGAATAATAAAAACAAACTTAAAGAAACGTGATAAGTATATGAATTCTATTAAAGTATTGAAAAAAACAAGACCAGCACTAGCGTTTTAGGCATGGAACTCGCCTGGATGTGTAGAATTTTATCAAGTAATCTTGGAAAGTCTGCAGTTTCATCTTTATAGCTAAATATTTTGATTGGAAACTATGTGAAATATTTCACAGAAATCGAAAAAAAATTATGTATTTAAATAAAATGATTTCCAAAATACAACAAAGCCTGAATCATCGTGTTAAGAATTGCGTAGAATAATATGGATGAAATTATAGTGGCTTCAGTAAGAATTCAATTATTCTTTCCGAAGAAATGTAACTGCAGGCAAATATTTTTCTCTATTTGGTTAATTTTAATACAGAAAAAATATTACAGACTTTAAATCTTTTAAAGGGACAAGATCTCTAGGAGCTAATAATGTCAAACTAGAGTTTTGGGTAGCATTAAGGAGAAAATTAAGTAGCTTTTCTAGACATTTTCCTTTTTTCTATAGGTTCCGGAAAAGCGTCCAGAATTAACACCGGAAAACAAAATATTTACTTTCAAAAAAGAGTAAAGGGACAAATCTGGAAGAGAATTGAGCATAATTTAATTTCAATGTAATTGATTAATAATTGAACTACAAAGTAATTGCAGAAATAAGTAATTCAGTTACAATGTAATTACATTGTAATTGAATTACTAAAACTTGAAATTATGTTGTAATTGGATTATTGATATGTGTAATTACAATTAATTACAGTGTAATTTCTGCTACAATATAATTGCAATTACAGTTAAAGCAATTACAATGCAATTGTAATTATAAACCTTGAAATAAAACATTAGTTCAGTTACAATGTAATTGCATTTTAAATCGTACAGTTACAGCATAAAGTTACTTTGTAATTATAATTAGATTTTACGATTAATTTTTAATTATAATTAGATTATAAGATTAATTTTAAACTAGAATTGCAATGCTGTTCCAAATGCATTATAATTTTAATTAGATTTCATAATTGCAGTGTAATTGCAATTAGCTTATACTTTGCAATTATAATTACAGTGAAATTATAATTGGAAAAGCAATCACGATGCAACTGCAATTGCAAAATCTAATTATAATTACAATATAATTCTAATTGCAATCGCAATTACATTTTGCCCAACCGTGGTCTGGGATTTACTTGTGTTCTAATTTATGAATGACCAAAATGAAGATTATTCCATGCATTCAGAGTGAAATTCCACTAACGTAATTCCTACTATAGATTTTAGAAAGATTTTGTATTCTGATAAAACACATTAAAGTTTCACGATACCATAACATAGCAAAATTTATTTTATTTCCAGAAAATACTTACCTTTATTCTAAAAAATTTTGTACTTTTTGATTCCGAGTCTTTTCGAAATTGTATTAGAGGGACAGGAAATGAAGATTAATAGTATGAAAAGATCTATTTTTATTTCTCATACCATATGTATACTTTTATATGACTGGATACCTCTAGAATGGTAGATAGTAGACCATGGTTCTACTTTTAAGAGATGAATCAAATGAAATGAATATTCAAGACTGCGACACTTCTGTTTCCCCTAAATCAGCGATTCTCAACGGGTGGTACGCATAAAAAAAACAGGTGGTACTCAAAGGGACAAAGTATTTTTAAATATTAAATTCAAAAATATCGTTAAGAAAAAGAACAATTGATACAAATTTCCTGTGATCGAACTCTAACTGAAGATTTCAAAAATAGCAGACTTGTTAACTTTTGGCTGAACCGGAAAAAAAAAAAAAAAAAAAAAAAAAATTAAAAGCATTTAATAAAGGTATCAAATTTTTATTGCCTTTTGCAAAACCTATTTTTGTGAACAAGGATTTTCATCCATGTTTTATTTGAAAAATAAATGCAAAACAAAATTAAAATTGAATCCTAATCTACGGTTGAAACTAAGTGAAATAAGACCAGACAAAGAAACTGATCTCTCTTAAACAGGCCCAAATCTCACACTAAATTTTAGATTTAAAGTATTGTAATTTAAATTTTGATAATTAAAATGGGAACCCATTTTTAATCGAATATTTTTATGTGTGCATATTTAATACAAATAGCCAACAGGTTGGGCAAATAACAAAATATATTTTTTTATGTTTGAAAAACTGAAAAATAATCTTTGTAAAATGTAGTGGTGGTACTAAAGTTTTTCAATTTTTGTTTAGCTGAGACGCGATAGTCAAAAGGTTGAGAACCGCTGCTCTAAATCATTTAGCAAAACTGAACGAAACACAATTTTTTACAACAGTCCCGTTGAAGAAAAGAAAAGAAATCTCATGCGGCCAGCACATAGCCTCCAGAGGACAATCAGATTTTATTCACGAACGATCAAGTTGAAAGTTTACTTAAAGCTCGTTGCTATTCCGCCAGTTCCATGTCTCGTGTAACTAGTAAAGTAATAGTTTATTTTCTTAAGTAAACTATCACTTCCGGTTGATCGTTCGTTCTGATCTGATTTGTTTATAAACTTTATGGCTCAGTATTAATTACTAACACCACTCATTTTTTTATTATTCTATTTTCCCATACGCCCGGCTAGCTCAGTCGGTAGAGCATGAAGGCAATGATAATTATACATGCTCATGTACACATCCGTTCTCATGCTTCAACTTAAAAATATCGCATCGATCGTAGTATAGCTTCAGTGATTTAACAGGCACAGAATTTTTAAAGACAGCGTATCTTTAAAATTCCTGATAGAGGGTTAAGTGTTGCCATACCTTTCATATATTATTAATATTTACTGTATTATTTCTTTTGACAGCGATAACATTTCGTTGCAGCATCCTTTTATTTGAAAAGAGGTTTCACACGAGAGTGAAATGAATACATTAAAGACTGGAGGCTAATACATTTAATTGTTTCATAATGAGAGCTCGTCTTCATAATGAGCTTACTTACGTTGCATTTGGCCTAATTCCAAGAATGCATTGAATGACTGTAAATGTAATATATTGTTCTCAGTAACATACCTACTTTAAATGCCAAATTTGAGAAATTTTGGATTATCTCCTAATATATTTTTTTACGAAGGTATATTCAGAGCTTCAAGTAAATATCCCATCCGGTTTATTAATTTAAACTAAACTCTAATATGTTGCTCCCTTTGATATAAAAGTCTTAAATACTAAAGTTGATATTATTCGGGTTAAATTTAAAAATAGTTTTCCATTAAAATTTGTTATGGGTTTAAAGTGAAGTACAACATCCAGTTGTTCATTAAAGAGTGTTATGGATTTCATATAGAGTACCACTGCAGCTTGTCCAGTTTTATGCAAAATCTAATTAACTCTTCATATGAATGTAGAAAGCTTAAATACCGAAAATGGAAATTTTTGGAAATTCCGTATCAAATTCGTGGACGAAAAAAATCTTCACACACATATACACATATACACGAACGCACAGACATCGCTCTAAAGATAGAAAAGGCATGTCGTGAGGACCTTAATTCATGCTCATTCACGAAAAATTCACTATCGAATTTTTGGATCGAAAACATCACCTCTTTTATCTTTGTATAGTATATAGATTGATGGGAGCTAGCGATAAAATTGGTTTCCGAAGCCGAATAGTCAAAAGAGGAAAAATCATTAATTGAAAAAATGAAATTAAAATAAAAATGTCTGAATGCTTTCCGATTTTATATTATGCCCAAAAGGGCGTTTTTTTAATGTTTTAACGTTACCTTTATTTAGTAAAAAATATCATGTTCTTCGCACTTAAACCATATAAAATTGAATTCAACAGCAATATCACAAAATATTTAAAAACAGCATATCTTAAAAATTTCCGATAGATAGTCTCAGAGATAATTTTTTTTTGTAATGTTTCCATTGCTAGCTTTGAAATTGTTGAGTATGTTAAAAAAATCGTTAAAGTTTTGCAAAATGTGAAATAGATAATAAAACAAATTCGAAAATCAAATTTCAGGCTTCCAGGTGCCCATGTTCAGATGGAGGATTATGTTATTCAAAATTTGAATGGAGGATTATGTTATTCAAAATTTGATGGCTCTAGGTACCGTTTTTTTTTCACAATGCGAGAAACATACCTACATTCATGCACATTCTCTTTATTTAATTTCCTTTAAAATAATACAGGGTGATAATATTTGGTGGCAACGATTTGAAAAGTGATTCAGCCTTTTACAGTAGTTCAACGCAAAATCCGGTTTCGAGATTAATAGCCTTTGAGCTAACTCTCCTTTGGGCTAAAAATGTGCTGGGACTGTGTGTAAATATAACTGAAAGTAGCTGTTACTCATTTGAGTTTCTGAATGCGAATATCTAAAAGGTAGTTTTTACAACAGATGCATTAAAGCATTCAAATACTGTATTTGAAAGAAAACTAAAATTCAGAATTTTTATCTAACGGATTTCACTTTTAAAACGATTCTCAACATAAATGTTTTTGCTTATCTTTTCAGAGGTCAAATTTATTTAAGACGTAATTTTAATAATTTTTAAGACAATTTGTGCTTTAAAAAATCGTTTCCTTCTGAAAGGATGTTTAAATGCTCTTTGCGGAAAACTGGCACAAAAATTTTAATTTACTGTAATTTTAATAAAATGTTCACATGAACAAAATGTCGCAATCTGAAATCAGTTCTCATGTTTAGACCCATGGAATTACGACTAAGTGTGCAAGCAATATTTCGTCGTTTAATCTTGAAACTCCTGGTATGTGGCATAAACACACACACTTGTAATCAAGATGCTAACAAAATGGTGAACTACAGATCTAGAATGTTTACAGAAATCTTCAGAACTATGTATATATATGTTATAAGATATTTTCTTCCTCCTGCCAGTATGCCTTCGTGGTGTAAGGGTAGCACACTCGGCGCGTATTCGAGAGGTCCACGGTTCGAGTCCTGGAGAGGCCACTGCACATTTTTCCCGTCTCCTACTTCAAAAAAAAAACAATATGACTCTATATGAGTTTAATTAGGTTGGTAGTAGGGTTCTGAGGGATCAGCTTCTTGAGTTTATGCCCTGTCCACCAAACGGTAAAGGTGTGATGAAAAGTTTCAAATAATGAGCCATTTGTAGACTTCCTAACATGAAATTTACTGTTTTCATCAATAAATGTGTGTAAATTTCAAAAACGAAACCGGCCAACTGCACGAAAAGTATTTTCTTTTATTTCAGACTCCATGAGAATTTTCACTCTTTTCTGAAGGAGACATTTAGCAATGTTCTTCTGTTTTTGTTTCAAAACATTGGGAGGCTATTTACTAAATGCTATTTCTTAAATCCAAATAACTGTAGTCAAAATCCAGAGAGAAAGAAATTAATTGCATAAATTCGCGCATTAAAATTTACTCACTAATGATTAGGTTTGAAATTTTATATTTGAGTCCTCATTTTGCACACGGAACTTAAATTTTAGTTTTTAAAGAATTTGAATTGCTTTCTTGTCTTTTTTCAGCACATCAATAAGCAACATTAATACAAATTGAGAGGATTAAAACTATCGCAAGTAAGACGATATTTGAATAGTTTGCATTCTTAATGCATTCGTTAAATTTTATTATAAATATCTATAATTTGATTTTGCAATTTTCCACCACCTAATTTTTATTTTATTTAGACAAAATTTTTCTGTACTCCCTTCATTATTTCCGATTGATATTGTTACATTTTGTCTATGGTTACATTTATCTTCATGGCTATGGTTGATGTTGTGCTATTAAATTTTTCAATTCTCAGAATATGATTAAATTTATTTAAATGCTTTATTAAGCTCTGTCTAAGGGATTTGAGTATAAAAAAAGTACCTCTTAGAATTTTCTGCATTGGCATTTTTTTTTCTTTTTTGCGTCTCCTGTTTGTAATAAAGTTGCCCGTTCATTAGATTTATAAAAGCAGAAAACATGAAAAATGTGAAAAATATCCTCCTCGAGATTCGTATTCGGGGCCACTTGATTCTTAGCCGGACGCGTTTCCATTTACACGACGAAAGCATACTGTAAGAGGGAGAAAATACCTTACACATATTTAATTTAACAGCAAAATGAGAGGAGGCGCTTGCAGTGCAAGGCAACTTAAAGAAAAAAAAAATCATTATTCTGCGAGTGAAAGTGAGATTGTGCCTACAGTGTGGCTACAAGAAAACATCAAGGCACGTCAACAAGTGATAGAATGATTTATAAGCTTAAGAAGGGGAGTAGTTTGACGTCTGTCGCCTTATCTCGCTCTGGTTTGGATTGGCTTATTTTGATTACGGAAAAGCATTCGAGGGCTATCTTCACAAGGGAAGAGATGCGTGCGTAGAGGAATTTCTTGTGGAAACTAGCTTGTATATACATTACGAATAGGGAAAACAACGGAAACGCCCTTATAACTAAAGTTCCCGGCACGTTCGCCGGGATTAAAACCCAGGACCAAACTACCAGTGAAGAACGACTTTACCGCTCGGCCGCTTGGTGGGCCGCCTATGGTTTCGAAATGAAAAAGAAATGTTGCTTCAAGAGCTCCGAAAACCTTCTAAGAGGTAGGCACAGCCGTAAGAAACGTTGGTTGTGGTAGGCCAAGGTAAACAACGGTGACTGATGACCGATCTATAGGCTTGCGGGCGAAAAGAGATCGAAACAAAACAGGAGGCAACATTGCTCAATAGCTGTGCATGGCACCCGGACGACAGGTGTCTCGGCTTATTGTGGCCAGATGACTTCATAAAGGTGGCCTATTCGACCACTGTTCTGAAAGCTGCATACTATTGATAACAGCCTATCGGCAACACCGTTTACAGTGGTATAGAGAACACAAAGACACCTCATCAGTGGAGTCAGGTCCTCTTTACCGATGAGAGTCGTTTCATTCTAGCAAACGATTCTCGGCACAAGCTGACATTGACAGCGGCAAGGATACGCTTTCATTCCACTAACATCAAAGAAACTGTTGGGGTGGTCCTGGCGTGCTTATATGGGGAGGCATTATGATGAACGAACGGACGGAGCTATACATTTTCGACAGAGATTCACTTACGAAAATCCTTATGTTGATGACGTTATCCTCCCCCACTAAGGCTTATCCAGGGTGCCATTGGTCCCATTTGTTTTTATGGATGAAAATGCACGGCCACATATCACTCATGCTGTTGCGAAGCTCCTGGAAATTGAAGACTTCCACAGAATGGATTTATCAGCGTGCTCCCCAGATTTAAATTCCATCGAACATATGGGCCCACCAGCGGCCGAGCGGTAAAGTCGCTGAACACTGGTAGTTCGGTTCGAAGTTCAAACTCCGCGAACGGGCTGGCTGCATGGGCTGCATGGGCGTTTTTTCCCCATGTGTAACGTGTATACGAGCCAGTTTCCCTTAGAAAGTCCTCCACGAAGGCATCAGTCCCCTTAGGCAGATAGCCCTAGTGTGCTTTGCCATAATTAAATTCACCACCACACCATCGAACATATATGGGATACTTTAGGAAGACGCATAGCGGCTCGATCCTACCCTCCGGAGAACACCAGACAACTGCAACATATGCTCCTTGCAAGAATGGAAACTCTTACCACAAAAGCTGTTAAATAATTTTGTGATCAGTACCTACAGACGGCGCAACGAAACCAGTGTAGTTAAGGGACTCCATATCCTTTATTTACTAAGGCTCTTTGGTTTCTTTTTCTCACTCTTGACCAGGCAGTTTTTTGTACCAGTCTGTAACCAGAACGTTTTTCTGTTCGTTCCGTACACTGTGCGCCCTATTAATTTTTTGCTGCTATACTTTTCATATTCTTTAAGTATCACAATGTGCCTCTGCTGTATAAATTTCATGCCTTCCAGTTGATTTTTGCGGAATTATGGCCAAAATCAGAAACGTTGCTTCACTTTTGCACACTTGTGTAGTAGCTGCCGATGACGAAATGCTGAAAAATAATATCTAAATCAAAGAGCAAGAGCATAATTTTGCGTTTTCCTTCACTTTTTTTATTTATCTGCTATTTCGCATGCTTCTACGGTGAGCAAGCATGAAGACAAATACTTCATGTCATACTTAATAGAATAAAAGCAGCCAGATTCTGGGATCTAGAAAAACGGAACTACATAGCTTCCGTCCAAACGCTTCCCGCTTGCATTTTTGTACGCTTCAGGACTGATTATTAACTGTAACTAGGTTTTATATATACATAAATGCATTATGGGCTCTTTTTTTTTTTAGATAAACGTTGGTAAATTGATATTAAACTGATAGAATCAATAGAGCAGAAAACGTAGTCTTTAGAAACGTTTGGGCAAAAATGTATTAAAATTTTACTAATTGAAATTAACTTTGTTAAGAAAAGAAAGTATCAAAAATTCCTATAGGAATATTTCATAAGTTAATAATATTTCAAGAGATATTGCCCCCAGCACAAAATGTTGTCATTTTGGACTGAATGAAAGTAAAATTAATTTCACCTAGTAATATCCCTTGTCAGCTTGCTATTGTGGTTATGCCCATCATCATCACAAACTTTCAGTTTAATATGGAAAGGCTAGCAGTCTTTCCTTAGTGTAAAAGTCTAGCAGTCTTTAGTGTAAAAGGCTAGCAGTCTTTCTTTAGTGTTTCCTTAGTTCTCTTTCCTTCTTTTTTAGTGTAAAGCATTTAGCACAGACTCCTTTAGTTGAAGATAGTTGGGAATATTGCAAATAGTAGCATATTTTTATTTAAATTAAGATTCCGCTTTATTGCTTTAAAAAATGCTCTTTTCTTGTGCATTATTATCTCTTATAGATTAGTTTTATACTTCTTTTCATATAAATAAAGCGAGAAAATATCTATTATACAATACCATAATATCAATGGATAGTTTAGATCCTGCCAGTTTGATGACTGGAAGTTCATTAAACATATTCATGTTTTTATTTCCGAAAATATTAAAACAAAAATGTTTTTCGGAATGTTTTTTTAAGAAACTGAGTATAGGAATTGAAAGAAATTTAGCGTATATAATAGGAAATATAAATTTTTTTGAAGGGAGATGGTGATAGATGATGCATTTAGATGTTTCAATAATTTTACCTCACCAAAAATGTAAGAGAAAAGAAATAAAACTGGTATAACATTGAACAAAAGAAAAAAGATAAATATATAATAAGGGAAACTCTAGTACCTCCTTTTTTTGATGAACTGTAATAAAAGTAATCAGATTACAGACTATTGTAGACAAAAACGATATAGGAAAAGGGTTTTATGAAACATGCTTTGGAAATCCAAAATTATTTTTATAGATAAAAGATTCAACTGAAACACTCATACCTAAGCTAAAGATGGACACAGCTTTTCAATGTTACTCATAGAAATGTATTTCAGCTTCTATCTGCGCAGAATGAACATTAGATGTTTTCTGCCAAGATCTACCAACAAATTGCATGTGAGAATCATTGCTTTGAGTGGATAAATTTCATTTTGGGAACACTTTTACCGAAAGTTCATAAAACATTATGATGAAAGCAAAATTCTAAAGCTGAATTATTCATGTAATCTCAGTGGCTGTGCAACATGGCGTTATAGAAATTCAGCCATGTAAGAAGAGATTAATAATGACTTAGTCATGTGAGTTTTACATAGAAGATTAAGTCTATAAGATTTTGTCCGATAAATATATCGCCCTATATGATCGATGCTTGTGAGACAAATTAGCTTCTAAGAGTTTTGAACCTAGAAGGGGTTTTGGCGAATATGCGCGCATAATCAACCAAGCATGAAGTTTTCTCCGATGCTTATGATGGTAGGTTAATGGCATCAGGAATGTTAATAGCAACTGATGTTGTACCTCAGTGCATCCAAGAAGAAACAAATTTTAGCCAGTCTATCCTTAGCAATCTGATATCATGTTAGGCAGAAAGATGTATTTCTATAGCACAGCTTATCAAAGTTACCTGGCTCCGTGCTGGTCAATACGCATATTATCATCACAAACTTATGTAACAAGCGAATATGAAATGTGTAAAGCCATGTTTAGTCACAAATTGCATCTATTTGTGGGACAACGGACATCATGCTAAAGATATCTAGTTTGTCCTCGGGCAAATACAAAGCTGTTTAACGTAGAAAACTAAACATACTTGAAGGTATCTTGTAATATAAGCACAACTACTATAGCATGATTGGCCTTGTTGATTTTACCGAGACATCCTTTCAGTTATTGGTATATTTTTCATTTCGCTGATAAATGTATAACATTTAACCGAAATCTAAAATTTATTTAATTTGTATAAATTTTATTTAATTATATATTAAAGCTATTTCATAAAGTTGTAATGAATAAATTTTTATGTAAAGAACATAAAATAGTTACTGTTGCTAAAGTAAAGATTTATGCAACATATTTTCTCAAATCTGTGCTTAAATTTATATTAGTCACGTTTATTGTTTGGGAAAACAGATCAGACACTTCTTGTACATCCTTACAATTGGTGAAAGAATCATACTGCTGCTGAGATTAACAATTACGCATATTTTACGTAACAATAGCATTTTAAAAGATAATAAAGGATATGATGATATGAAGACAAAACATCGTTGAAAACATTCAAAAAATTAAACCGTAACCTAAATTGGCAGCAAAATAAAGCAGCTACAACTTTCGTTAATAACTCCAATTTATTGCTTTTTCATTTATTGCACAAATATATTCCAAACCAAATTATTGTTTTTATTACTAATTTTCAGAAAGTATATTGTTTATTTGCTTTATCGATAATGTGAAAGCATACGAGGGTTATCGAACTAAGATAACAAATGACTGGGGGATTTTTTAAGAGAAACTTGTTGATATTCACGATACACTTGAGGAAAAGCAAGAAAACGTTCATGTAGGCAGCGCGTTCACCAAGATTCGAACCTTGTTCGAGCTACTAGTGTTCAGCCTAGTCGATCTACCAGCTGTCGTGTGCATTCCGTCAGTGGTGAAACCCTGGAAGAGTACAAATACATTTTTGATGCATTGATTAAATCAGAATACTTTAAATGCATAAACATTAATTCAGCGCTTTATGTGGAGTAGAAATCTGTCAGGCACTACATAAACTAACAGACCAATAACTGTACCATCAGTTCATCTAAAGAAGGTAATTTTTATGAATTTAACGATAAATAACATTTTGCAAGAACAAAAGAGCTCTTTTTCGAACAACGTAGCCATTTCCTTTTACAAAATTAATAAATCATTGGAGCTAAACTTGATGATAAAAATGGAAAGACTACTATTTCCAAAATTTCACTAACCATTAATTATAGACTGAAAGAACTAGAAAAGACAAGTATTGGACTATGAAATTATTGGTGAAGCGTTTGAGATTAAGCAAATAAGAGATCGTTTTCCTTTGGTGTGTTCAAATGCTTTGCTGAAAATCACAAGAATCAATAACTATTTCAATTCAAAGAAATCTTTTACATGTGCTAGGATTTTATTATTCATCCTATTTTTATTAAATAAGGAAAAAACCGTACGTACTTGAACACGTAGGTTGCATGTTATAAACTTATTTTATCGTTTAAAGTTTAGTCTTTTAAAATTCATTTAAGAATCACTGTAAAAGCAAAGTAATAACCAAATGAACTTATTTAATTGTTTTGTTTTGTTTTGGGAAGCGAGAACTTGTGAAATATTTATTAGAAAAATATCGCTGTGTTTTCTAATGACCGGAAACTTGAAACTTGATGTATTCATCAGGAATAATCCATACCTATCGGTTGTTTAGCCCTCTCATCACAGAGAGCGTTGCCCAGGATGCACCACAGGGAGTGACTGATTTACATCCTCTAAAACGAGAAGTTCAGTGCCCGTTTTGACGGAGAACACCCCGAGGTACAGATGCAAGGGTCTTTGCACCTTTTCCCGTATCACCAATACCTCTAGAAAATACTTTCGGCTCTCCAATAATTTAAGTCATACCACAGACACTTGCAAACATCGAAGCCTTCTCCGGATTTCCGAGCTCGGGCCCAATGATATAGCAGTTATTTTAGAGTTGAAAAGTATAGAAATATATATATATATGTGTGTGTGTGTGTGTGTGTGTAATATTTTAATTGCGTAAAATAGACCGGTACTTTAACTTTCGATGGTCGCCATGGCTGAGGGTGAAGAGCATACAAACGAAACTAACAAAAACTGGATTTTAACGAATCACCAAGCTTTATTTTCACACATATCAAATTATTTTGGTAGACATTTATCCAATCGTAGTGAAATAAAATAATTTTTATGTACTCTGGTTTTAAAAGTACGACGTAAGCATCTTAGACAGGAAAGCATAAGCAGCGCGGAGATGTTGGCAGGGCAGAAGTTAAGAAAATGAGTGACGTAGTTACTTGCGAGGTAGTATTTATACTAAGTAGGTGCATAAGTATAACTAAGCTGTGATTGGTTAATTTTAGGTTTTAGTTCCATTTTTCAAGCAGCGTTATGTAACATGGAAAGATCTCGAATTTGGGAGAACAGATGAATTTAGGGGGAGAACATAAAATCTAGAATAGCTAATTTTGAGGCCGCCAATCGTTTCTTAGAGCAGCCGTCGTATTTTGTTATATCTTACTCATATATAACATATGTTACGGTGAAACACCGAAATCTGGAGAATGTCGACTTTCACCGGTGAATGTCAACATTCACATAATCGCTTGGTGTATGTCCGAAATATTTTCCAAATACGCTTATTTCTGACTTACACCGGTGAATGTCGACATTCACCATGTACTAATGGTGAATGTTGAACATATCACAATATTATATTTCCTTCTCCGTAATTCATTCGCGAAAAAACGCACTTGAGACTCAGAATAAGAACTTAAGAACATAAGACTTAAAACGCACAGTACATTCAAAATGAGAAAGTAAAATAATAGAAGTTATAAACTTACCAAATTATGTGATTCAAATTTTATTTATTGCAACAACTTAAACTATTATGACACTTTGAATTGCACAAGAGGCCCTTGCTTTTACAACTGCATTTATTTGTGGAAAACTTCCTTTTGGAATGGCAGCGTGTACATATACTCCTCTCTTTTCGACCTACACCAGAGCATATCTGTGATTGTCGACATACACCAGTGAGGGTCCGAATGTACAAGAATGTAAAGAAATATTCGATCTTTCACCAACGTATTTGGTGAATGTTGACATTCTCCTGTGAAAGTCGACATTCTCCAATTTCAGTCTTTCACGGTAACATATATATATAGACAATGTATATATATATATATATATATGTATGTATATGTATATGTAAAATTGAAAATTAAAATAAATTATGAGAATTATTCATTCCCCTAAAATACTTTCAAATACAAGATTTTAGTTTTTAATGCTGATGGAAATTGTATTACAGATGGCCAAAGTAAGGTGAATGTCATTTCTCAGATGTAATAAAAGAGATGCACACCCAGTGTTACCATTTAGTAGAATTTTTCAGCAGTTTTGAAATACTTTTAGTTTATGTTTAAAGGTTCGTTTTCTTGGGTGCTGTGGTGCTAGGCACAAAAGACGACTTTACAGTTAAAATATTTGAATTAATCTATTTATGCAGACCACGAATTTATTCAACACATCTAACAGATGAAAAAAAAAAAAAAAAAAAAAAAAAAAATCACTAAGCAAGTTTTTGATATCATCTTGCAGCACTGATGTAAGAGAAGAAAGAGAAATTTGAGATTTTTAACAGTGTGAAAGAATATATTTAAATATATTCATTAAGTAAAATTATTAAATAAATTAGATTTAATATTGCCGTAAATGCGATTTTTCTGATTGCAAGACTTTGATAATTAATTCGAACTTATTTTAATGTGCTGAAATTTTCAGAAAGAAATTGAATTTTTAAAATACTTCCGCTTATTTTTCAGATTTTCGTTAATATTTCAACATTAAAACATTAAGGAGTAAAGATATACTTTGAAAATATATGCATATTTAATTTAAAATACCTTAACTATCTGAGTTTTCTTTTAGGAGCATAAGCCATATGCCGTTGAAAGATTTGAAAATATCACAAGTTTCCGTGCTGGAGTCTCAACTGTCTAATTAATTAGAGTGAAATTTTGAGTTAATTAATAGAAAAATTTCTTCGAGCCGAAAAGCATGTATGACCAGGTTTTTGTGATAATATAAAACATTTTTAGAGTTTTAGTTGCTCACAAAAAGTTAACACCATTTGTAACGTTATGTAATAGCAATAACGAAGCGTGACTGAACTTTTGACCAGGTGAGAAGTACATTTTTGCCCATAAGTTAAATACAATGTATCTATGGGAAATTATGCTTTAGTAACCAAGATATAGATGAGCCTCGAGTGAAGACGAGAACTGAGGTCTGTACGGAAGAAATGTTTTGTAAAATAAATTAGATGATAATAGAAATCAGAAAATCAAAAATGTGATATCCTGCAGCTCTCTGTGATGAGAAATGACATCAATGTTTAAATGTCAAACTATCCAAACAAATTTTTGCTGTAGATGAATAACGTTCAGGCGTCAGTTTGCAATAATTTGTGTTATTTATGAATATGCTTTTATGATCATTTATTTGAATTTGCATGAAGAGGTAAGATAACATAATACTAAATGGAAGCTTTTAAGTATAATAAATTAGTTTCTGAATATTTTACATATTTCTAAAAGTTGTGTTGCAAAACCTTTGGCAACCACGTGTTAATAATTGAATTCAAAATGGTTATCATATTTCTTGAAAGAAAATAAAACTGTTGATTTCTTCCCTAGATTTTTTTCTATTATCAGAAATCTGCGAATCTTTCTGTGGTAAAAAATCGGGAAACATATAAATATTTGTTTCCCGTACTATTTTTACTTTCAGAAAAATTAAACTACTCTAAAAATTTTTCCTTTTTTATCAGTATATAATTCAGTTTATTAGAGCCCTTCAAAGCTCTTTCTGTAGCTAAAGTACCATTTTTTTCAAAAGTTTGCAAAATGTTTGAAAGATAGTTTCAAAATTCTTTAATAGTTCCGTTGAAATACAATCATGACCAGAAGCTTTCTGAAATTTTAAATTCTTAACTATTGCTTTAATCGCTTCCATAGTTGGTGCTCCAGCTTTTAGATTAGTGCAAGATTCAAAAGCAATAGGAAGCATCATTTTCATAACAATAATTAAAATGTTGATTAAAATGTTTAGGCCATCGCTTTAAAATATTCAGTTTATGGGCAAGAATCTCGCGAAATCTTGCTTTTACTGAGACTAACTGTCTGCGATTTATTTTACAGTAGAATGCCCTGGATTCATTAACGAATCTCAGATGCTCAGCATCCCTAAATAAATTCTCATTAAAAGCCATTTCCTTTATTCTGTAGAGTTTTCTTTCCTCTAATCTGAGGCTGCAGTACTCCTCAGCTTTATTTCTTGCATGTGCCTGTGTCAGAAGTTTATACGTTTTTTTATTATTATAAGTTTTTTATTATTATAAGTTCCTGAAGTATTTTATTCATTGATTAGCTTGTTTATGTCATTAGAGTCAATGCTGCCACATAGTCAGGCCCGCTGTTACCTTAAAAGATATTAGATGCAAATCGAGGCTTCGCTTATTTGTTATTAAATGCATGTTTATATTAGATATAAACATTAAGCTGCAGCTTCAGCATATAAACATTAAATATTAAGCTGCTGCTTCAATTTTAGGAAAACTTACTCTTCACAGATGACAATATTTCACAGATGACATCTTCACAGATGACATCTTCACAGATGACAAGCTTAATTACACCTGAAAAATAAAACATGCACTTTTAATTATTAAACTCTGAGTATAAAAACTAAAATCTTCTGAAAAATTTATGAGGCCTAGAACTTTTGCTTGAAGAACATCATACTTTCCTTAAACAACAAACATTGTTTTAATTTATCTACACAAGCGTAACACCAGACAACTAATTTTTAAAACTTACCGCTTAGTTTTCTATTCTAAAATTTTGTAGCATGACGGTAACCGATTAAAATTAAATAATTATGTGTCGTTCGTATGTAAGCGTTACTACTGATAGCTCAATTACAGTTATGTGGCTAGCATTTGTAAAGAAATATCAAAAGGTTTAAATTTAATTACGTAATTAAATTGTTAGTTATTTGTACTAATTTTAGTTATTTTTTGAAGTTAGAAGGCAGTAATATTAGTTTTCAAAGAATGTTTAATTTTTACTATTATTAATATTATTACTTATTTATCTTAACAACAACCTCTTTTTACTTCCTTGTACGAAGTAAAAAGGAAGTATTGTAATGGCGAAGTAGTTTCAGGCATCATATTTCAACGAAAATATCCATTTTGACCGCTATCGAATGCAATTTAACGATGTTTTTGCGTAATATCTCTACGTAAGGACAGAATAAAAGACTCATTTCCTCCAAAAAAATTATAAAACTGCTTTAAAATTAATTCTGAAGAGAATTTTTCGTGGCGTCTGTACGAACGTATGTACGTACGTATCTCGCATAACTCAAAAACGAGTAGCCTCAGAACGTTGAAATTTTGTATATAGGACTGCTATAACATGTAGATGTGCACCTCGTATTTTGGTTGCAATCGGCCGCACCAAACGTATATAAATATATTTATATATATATCTATATATCCACTCTGTTACCCGGCTCAGTGATCTCAGGTTCTTTACTCTTATATGTTTGTAAATTGTACATTTATTGCTTTAAAAATGATTGAATTATGTTGTTTTTATCTTCCGGTTAAGGTTTTTATGCCTTTAGTAAATCTGTAAGTAATAATTTTAGAATTATCAACAATTTTTAAAGTTGTTTAAGTGCCGCTATGTCTTTTTTATGATGGCGGCCATTAATTGTTTACATTTGAAACAGCAGAATAGTGGATTTGTTGCCAATCTAGAGAAACTTAGCTTCGCAACAACAAGGATAACGCCTTCATGTATTATTGCCAATTAAATCATGCTTAATCCTTTCTGGAATTTTTTCGAGGAAATAAGTGTTTAAGATTTACTTCATAATTTTTAATATAGATATTTTGAGTTGCCTTCTCTCGAAGTGAGAACTGAATTAATTGAATGAAAAATACTCAATCGTCTGCGAAAAACTGTTTCTTTTTTGTTTTTTCTTTTATACAAGATTCTAGCTTTATTATAGTATTTGAAAAAAACATGTGGCAACCATTAGATAATTTTATTCTTTAAATGATATAAATTTTGTGCATTATGAGTTATAATATGAACGAAATACAATACTGTTAAGTGAATCTAGCGCCACAGTGTCGCTATGATAAACAGATACTAGAGTGAATTTTAAAGAATGCATTTATTCTATTGTGGTTTATGCGCTGTCGGCGAAGTAGATTTTATTCAATCCAATAAGTTTAAATGAAATGCAAGAAAAGATGAGTATAATTTAATATTCCGTACAAGGAAGTCATGTGGTGTACACATCAGATTTTTTTTTCATTTTCCTATTTGGTATTTCACTTACTTTTGTGTTAACTTTTTTATTTAATATATATTTATTTTGTTTTGATATCGCAACACATGTTAAGATACCAAGAAACTTTGAATCCCCAGTTAGTAAAAGAAAAGACAAAACAGCTAAATAGATTAAAAGGAGCCATTTTTGTCTTTCTTACTTTCTTTTGAAAATGAAGGAAATGAAGAACTTAACAGACCTGAAACTGTAGATCAAATTTCTTGGAAAGGGAGGAAAACGTTGGCAATAGTGTCAGGAGAAGACGAAAGTGAAAATGAAGAGCATAAAAAAAAAGAGAGAGAAAGTATGCAAGGAAGAAAAAGTTATAAAAACAAATCAAGAAGCTTTCAAATAAAGTTTTCAATCAGAATAATAGTGTTAGGAGTAGACGAAAGTGAAAATGAAGAACACGAAAGTGAAAATGAAGAGCAAAAAAAAAAAAAAAAAAAAAAAGAGAGAGAGAGAAAGTATGCAAGGAAGAAAAAGTTATCAAAACAAATCAAGAAGCTTTCAAATAAAGTTTTCAATCAGAATAATAGTGTTAGGAGTAGACGAAAGTGAAAATGAAGAACAGCAAAAGAGCATAGAAAGTATGCAAGGGAGAGAAAAGTCATCAGAACAAATCAAGAGGCTTTTAACGAAAGTTTTCAGTCAGAATCTTCATTTAGAAGTAATGTAAGCTGCTTCTAGTTTCACCAACACAGTTATGTTGTCAGGACTTGTGTTTCTCTTTATTTGCTTTGCAAACATGAATGGTCCTGAATCGGGACAGGGAGCTTACTCAAGCTATGTTCAAGAAGATGTGAAGTAGACAACACAAGCAGGAATGGTATACGAAACCCTTTATTTTCAATCTCTTACAGGATCTTCCGAACTTCGGAATACAGAGACCAACCACTTGTGGTCTGAACGTAAGAATATAAAAACTACTAACTAAAACTCTAACTAAAAGCTAACTTTGAATTAGTATACAAATGCCTAGCACTAAGACTGGCCTTTATTTAAAAAAGGTACGTATGTAGTACTCCGAGCTGCTTAAACTACGATACATCTGCAAATATCAAGAGGGCTAAAACTCTGGCCTTAAAGGCAACCAGCAATCGAGTGAAAACTCGTAAAACTACAGTGGCAAGCGGCTTGCTTCCTAAAAACTCCTTCTCTCTCTCGCTTGGCGAAAAGCCACAACTTAAGTACTTGAGCGTTAGCAAGACAATTTGCATAAACAAGTTAAAGCATTTAATTCTGGCCGGAAGTAGAAAATAAGAAGTGATAGTACAGTTTTAAAATAAAATAAACGTTAGTAAAACTTAGGATCCCTACAATGTGATCAGCTACTATTTTATTATAATCAAAGTATTAATGATTTTATCGAGACTATTTTAATAACTATGTTTGAAAATGATAACAAAGGAAAAAATTTTTAAATAGAATGAGCAAAATGCAAGAAGCTATGTGTGAAAAATGTAAATGAATTACATTTTTACAGTAAAAAGGTGAATGGAACAAAGAAGAAACGAAAGTGGCTAATTTTTCAGGAAATGTCAAAACAGTTTACTGCTTTGTTTGTATATATATATATTTTTTTTTTCAGTCAAGTAATAGCTTAGTGAAGGGTTTTAATGACAATATAAATACATTATCTCAAATGTTATGTGATCATGAGAGTTCTGCTGTGAGCATGTACGAACGATAAGCTTACATCTTAAGTGAAAATCGCGATCTATGAATGATCATATTGATTGTGAATTAATGAAGCATATAACGTCTAAAGAAAATTGTTGAAGAGCACTTTAAAAATGAATAATGTTAAGTTACTAGATTAGCTAGGCCTAGTATTAGAGAATATTTCATTCTGCTCTTTGCGGAAATTATTTATTCTGTTTACATTATTTACGATAATCTGTTTATTTCTCAAAATATCGGATTGAAGCATAAGCAGTAGTAGTTCTGGTAGATCATATTATTTTTTTACTCCATTTGATCAATTCACAACGTTAATGCCCACCAGCGGCCGAGCGGTGACGTCGCTGAACACTGGTAGTTCGGTCCGAGGTTCGAATACCGCGAACGGGCTGGCTGCATGGGTGTTTTTGTGGTTTTCCCCAGGTGTAACGTGTATACGAGCCAGTTTACCTTAAAAAGTCCTCCACGAAGGCATCCCTCTCTTAAGGCAGATAGCCCTCGAGTGCTTTGCCATAATCTAATAAACCAAACCACAACGCTAATATTTAACGCGACAACGAAGGGCCCGAGCTCGAATCCCGGAGAAGACGTGGATGTAAATTGGCTGTCCCCTCATAGGAGGTAACGGTAGCCGCCTATTAGGTGCCTCTATAATAAAATGACCCCCCTTCTGGACTTAGTAGTGGCGAAAGCCTAAAAATGGTTAGTGCCTGACATTATTAAAAAAGTAACAAAACGCTAGAAACGTTGATATTTGAAATAAAAAATGCTGCTGATTTTGCAACGACACCTAATTCAGTGCTATGTATTGCATTTAATGATCTACAGGTTAATGCAAAAGCTCTGCAGCCCTTTATGAAAGCATTCATTTTGTGCATATATATATTTAAAAAATAATTTAAATGCTGAGTTAGGTTGTACTTTAAAGACAATTTTATAAAGAATCCAGACAATTTTTAAGATTTAAAATAACAGTATCATTATAAATATTTTACATGAAAAAATCGAATGAAACAGTAAAGATATTACGGAAACTTTTTTTTTAATAATTTCCGTAAACCACAAATAAATTCAGAAGAAAATAATTTCGTGAAAGAACAAAATGTCAAATATTTTACATTAATTAGTGAATTTTAAGCATGCTACAAGTTACATATGTAATTAATATTTAATAGGAAAAGCTTTACTTTTAATTACTAACGTGCATCCATTGGGCATGCTATTCGCAAGTTTGATAAGGTCATTGGATTTGAATGAATTAGTCATTGGATTTAGATGAACTTAAATCCCAGTTAAACCCAAATATTGCGAAATCAGCATTTACCTCGAGACTTCAATCTAAGAACAAATTTCTGCCACTCACCTAGCGCAAATGAACAGAAAAAAAAATTATAGAGGAATCTCGAAATGTGTATAAAGCGCACCGCCATTAAAAAGAATAAATAAAAAAATAAAACTTGTGTTAGCATAAATTTAGATATTTTGCATAATGAAACTCGAAAGGCATACGAAATGAACGTGCGCCAAGACATATATTGGCGAGAGAAAGGAAAGTTCGCGTGCAATGCAGTATTTGACTTTCACCTTAGCTACGTGCAGTGTATTCGATTTTCATCCTAGCTACTTATATCACCGCCAAAGGTCTAATTCAGTAAGTACTTTCTCTTTTCAGGTACGGTGTCAAAGTATGTTCCTGTTTTTTTCTTATTGCCTAAATAGGTATGCTTGAAGATGTATGACTTATATTTGTATGTAAGTTATCTCCTTTTCGGTAATTCAGTGTTTTAATGTCTGTAAAGATTATTACTTTTTGTTATACTTAAGTTAAGCAAAATTCTCCTATTTTATTAAATAAAGATCTCGTAGTTAATTTTTCGACTTATGATTCTTTAAATTACTCAGTGTGGAAATTTAAAATAGAACAACTTCTAATAAAAGAAGGTTTAGATGATGTTGTATTCGAAGAAAAACCGGGAACTGTTACTGATATTTGGTTAAAGAATGATCGTAAAGCTAAAGCTTTAATATGCCTAAACATTTCGGATTCGCAAATTATCCATGTTTTGCATAGTAAATCTGCAAAAGAAGTTTGGCAGAAATTAAAATGTGTCCATGAACGTGTAAATTTAACAAGCAAGTTATTTCTTCTTAGAAAACTATATTACATTAGATATAATGAAAGTTCTAAAATGCAGGAACATATCAAAGGAGTACTAGAATTGGCTGAAAAGCTGCGTAGTATAGGTGAAGAAATTAAAGAAAATAACTTAATAGCAATATTACTATGTTCTTTACCAAATTCATACAACTCCTTAATAACTGCAATAGAAAGTAAATCGGAAGCTGAATCGTCGCTAGAATATGTTAAAAACAAACTTATAGATGAGTATTGTAGAGATGTGGAAACTAAGAAAGTTCAAAAATACGATTCAGTTGCTTTAAAAAGTAAAAGCGAAAATAAATCAAAGTATGTTACACCATATTGTACTTGTTGTAAGAGAAATAACCATACGATAAATGACTGTTTTCATTTAAAACGCCACGCTAGAACTTCCCCGAAAACAGATGTAAATAACAGTAAAGTAAGAAATTATTCTCAAAACTATAAAAGTAATGCATTCCAAATAGCAAATACGCAAAGTGTAGAAAACATAACAAAACTTAAAGAAAATAAGTATCTTAAAAGTACTGAAACTGAAAATTCGCAGATTCAGTTTAATCAAGTTCTAAAAGTGGAAAATAAACATGAAAACACGCAAACGCAAGAATGAGTTATCGACTCAGGAGCCTCAACTCATATGACGAGTGATAAGAATTTTTTCTCTCAGTTAAATGACTCTAATAAACAAATAGTATTTGTAGCCAATGGTGCTAAATTAAATTCTTATGGTATTGGTGAAGACTATTTTAAAGTTCAAAACTTAAGGGACAGGTTACACAATTAAAAAATTAGAAAATGTATTGTATGTACCAGGTTTAGATAGTAATTTACTTTCTGTTCAATCTGTTACGAATAAAGGTTGCATTGTTACATTTGATAGTAATAAATGTTACATAAAGCGTAACAATATACTCGTAGCCGACGGCAACGCTCAGCAAGGTTTATATAAATTGACCGTAAACTCAATTGACGAGAAAGCATACTTAGCTAATGATGTATCATGTTCTAATACGAACTGTAGACTAAAATGGCATCAAAGATTAGGCCACAGAAATATAGATGCCATAAAAACATTTGAGAAAAATGATTTGGCAGACAGCATTAAACTTGGCAAATGCACTCATAGTGTGGAATGTTCTACTTGTGTAAAAGCGAAACTAACTGAAAAATCTTATCCCAAAACTGGTTTTAGATTTAAAACTACACTGGATTTAGTGCACACAGATGTGTGTGGGCCAATTGAAGTCAACAGCTTAGAAGGGAAACAATATTTCGTAACTTTCATTGATGACTATTCGCGTTATACTCAAATTTATTTTATTACTTCAAAAGATGAAGTATTCGACAAACTTAAACAATATGTTGCATCGACAACAAATAAATTTAGAAAGAAAATAAAGGTTCTCAGATCCGACAACGGTACAGAATACTGTAACGAAAGTACTGAAAATTATTTAAAGAAACTTGGTATTTTCCATCAAACTTCGGTTCCTTATTGTCCGGCACAGAACGGCGTCGCAGAAAGGAAAAATCGCTCTTTAATAGAAATGACAAAAGATGTGCTAATAAACTCTAAATTACCGAAAGTATTCTGGGCTGAAGCAGCAGCTACTGCCGCATATCTTCAAAATAGGTTACCAACTAAAGCCACAAGATAGATCACCATATGAATTGTGGAATGGTAGAAAACCAAACTTAAGTCACTTACGAGTATTTGGCTGTAAAGCATTTTATTATGTGAACAAACAAAAACGGCGTAAATTCGACAACAAAGCTGAAGAAGGAATATTCGTATGATACGATTTACGAAGTAAGGGATACAGGATTTATGTAGGTGGAAGGAAAATAATAGTAAGTAGAACTGTTAAATTTTCAGAAAACGCGTCTTTATCTGACAAACATGCAGAAAATAATGCTGAAGATTTAGAATTAATTCACTTCAATAACTCGCAAGAAGATGAAGAAAATAATGAAGAAACATCTCTTGGCGATGATTTTGCAGAAGATTCAAAAAGTTCAGAAGAGTTAATTAAATGTGAAGCAAATGTAGAAAGAAGGGTTTCTAGCAGATCAACCAAAGGGGTCCCACCGGAAAGATTCTCTTATAAAGCAGAAGACGAAGAATCAATCTTACCTAAAAATAAAGATCCAAAAAGCTTTGAAGAAATTTTAAACTTACCAAAACGTGAGCAAGAAGCTTGGATCAAGGCTATGCAAGAAGAAATACATTCTCTAAAAGAAAATGAAACCTATACACTTATTGAATTACCACCAGGAAAACATGCAGTAGGCAACAAATGGGTGTTTAAGACAAAATATGATGAAACTGGTAAAAATATAAAATACAAAGCACGCTTAGTAGCCAAAGGATTTACTCAAAGATACGGCAGTGATTATGATGAAACGTTTTCACCAGTAGTGAAACACACTTCGATAAGAGTTTTCTTAGCATGGGCAGCGTATAATAATGCCAAGGTACATCAACTAGATGTTAAAACAGCTCTTTTGTATGGCAACTTAAATGAAGAAATACATATGGAACAACCAGAAGGATTCGTTATTCCGGAAGAAAGACATAAAGTTTGTAAATTACACAAGTCGATTTATGGTCTCAAACAAGCAGCTAGGTGCTGGAATGCAGAAATTGAAAATACATTGAAGAATCTTGGGTTCAGTCAAAGCAAAGCAGATCCGTGTCTTTTCACAAAAGTGGTTCGTGATAAAAGAATTAATTTAATAGTGTATGTTGATGACATTCTAATAAGTTCTACAGAAAGAGGACTAACTCTTCAAACAATTAATGATTTAAAGAAACGTTACCAAATAACGCATCTTGGTGAAGCTAAATATTTCTTAGGCATGGAAATAAATCGCAAGGTTTGGTTTGGTTTGGTTTGGTTTGGTTTATTAGATTACGGCAAAGCACTCGAGGGCTAACTGCCTCAAGGGAGGGATGCCTTCGTGGAGGACGTTTTAAGGGAAACTGGCTCGTATACACGTTACACATGGGGAAAACCACGAAAACACCCATGCAGCCAGCCCGTTCGCTGGATTCGAACCTCGGACCGAACTACCAGTGTTCAGCGACGTTACCGCTCGGCCGCTGGTGGGCCTAAATCGCAAGGAATATGGAAATTATCTCTTATCACAGAAAACTATAATAAATCAACTTGTCAAGCAATTTCAACTTGAAGAAGCGAAACCCACTAGCACACCAATGGAAACAAACTATTATAACCTAAACAAGAAAGAATATCTCCTAACTTCAAATGATAAATTTCGCCAAGCTATTGGAAGTCTTTTGTATATATCGTCTATCACAAGACCAGATATCACAGCTTCAATTCACATACTTAGCAGAAGGTGTAATAATCCACGTCAAAAGGACTGGAATGCTGTTAAAAGAATCATATACTTAAACACGACAAAGAATCTAACCTTACAAATTTCGTCGAATGAAGAACCTAATTTTACAGTTTATTCAGATGCTGATTGGGGACAAGATATTGAAGATAGAAAATCTACATCAGGAAGTGTTGTTTTATTAGGAAAAAACTGTATTTCGTGGTTTTCAAGAAAACAAACATGTGTTTCTTTATCTTCAGCAGAAGCTGAATATGTTGCACTATCGCAAGCTACGCAAGAACTATTATGGCTATTAAAATTAACAGAAGATTTCAATCTACCCCAAACTCTACCGATAAAGGTATTTGAAGATAATCAGTCTACTATAAGACTTGTAGAATCTGAAATTAATAAAATAAGTTAAATTAATGAAATAAGACTTGTAAAATCTGAAACGCGCACAAAACATATTGATACAAAAGTTCATCATATACGCGACTTGAATAATAAGGAATAATAAAACTTGCTTATCTTTCAACAGAGCAAATGGTTGCTGATATTATGACTAAACCAATTCCTAAAGCTAAATTTCAGTTTTGCAGGAATGAATTGCAATTGGTATGAGTTTCATTAGCAAAACAGAGGCAATGTTAGCATAAATTAGGTATTTTGCATAATGAAACTCAAAAGGCATACGAAACGAACGTGCGCCAATATATATATTGGCGAGAGGAAGTAAAGTTCGCGTGCAATGCAGTATATTTGACTTTCACCTTAGCTATGTGCAGTATATTCGATTTTCATCCTAGCTACTTGTATCACCGCCAAAGGTCTAATTCAATAAGTACTTTCTCTTTTCAGGTACGGTGTCAAAGTATGTTCCTGTTTGTTTCTTATTGCCTAAATAGGTATGCTTGAAGATGTATGACTTATATTTGTATGTAAGTTATCTCCTTTTCGGTAATTCAGTGTTTTAATGTCTGTGAAGATTATTACTTTTTGTTATGCTTAAGTTAAGCAAAATTCTCCTATTTTATTAAATAAAGATTTCGAAGTTAATTTTTTGACTTATGATTCTTTAATGAAAACTGCGTCTGAGGAAACTTACTCATTACGCCTTCACCAACAACTTGACACAACTGTGCATTGTTGGTTCTTAAAACTGATATAGGCCGCAAAGGAAATACCTCCAGCTCAGCTAGCAAAACGACACCGCACAGTTTGGCAGGGAACACGGCCACAACTTTTCAGAGATGGGTGGAGTTCTTAGGTTTGACATCATTTACTGTTAAGTACCATGCATAAGCAAAGGCCTTTCTCCCGAATATTTTAGTCTTTTTTAAGTAAATTAATTGGGAAAAATCTGCGTTTTATTCCCTTCCAGTTTTTAAGAGATGTTTTTTTTTCAATAACTTCTAAAGTTTTTTTTAAGGATTTTGGGTGTTTTATTTTAAAACTAGAAGAAATTGGTTAAAATTACATTTTTTTTACTTTATCTTAATTTGCTTGAAATGTAAATTTCATTTAATTTCTATTTGTCTAAATCATTAAATCTTACTTAAATTTTGATTTTTGATTTATAATTTGTTTACCTTGTAATATCATGGTGATATGCATTTAGATTTGGATTTTATACACACGCTTCATTATTATCATGAACACTATTTTTAATTTAATTGCAATTTAGTTATGAAGCAAAACGTGTAATTTATGGCTTCTGTTCGCAATATGTATCATATTTTTGGCTATGAAATTAACACTGATATATAGTTTTATTTTAATTATTCGTCTGTTACTAACAGGAGTGACTTCTATGACGTACGTTTCCCATGTATTTAGCGTATCAAAACTTGTAGGATACGCTCCTTCTCCCAAAAAAAATTCCACCTCGCCCTTTTTTGACTAGGTCACAGAACTTTAAAAAGGACACGCTTATTTGACACATTTATGCAACAAATTTAATAGAAAGAATTTACAGCCACTAGGCGATAAGCTGAAAGTCTTAGATCGATAAAAATGAAGACCGTTATTCCAACTTCTTATTTCAGCTAGTATTTCGCAAATGTAAATTTAGATTTTTCGAATTGTTCCTGAAAGTAAAATCTGTGATGAGGACTTCTTGTCTTTATAACAATAGACAAGTAATTCATAAGAAGTTTAACAACTCATTGCACAATATCCTTACCTTGAGGATTATTGATTGAGTTCTAAGCCCAACTGCAGTACTCAAGAATCAGAATTACGATTGCAAGAATCATTAAATTATCAATAAACGAAGAATTAAAATTCTTTAAAAAGTTATAATCAAGACTTGTATTTTAAAAAGTAAAGGCCACCAGTTTGTGAAATTTATGATTTAAGTTTTACTAACAGTTAATATTATGTTAATTTCTTTCCCATGTGCCTTACATTATCATAATACTCGCTCTGACCAGAGGTTTCTGCAAATTTGACGACAAGCGGCATAATGGCATGTAATTTAAACTTGGAGCCATTCACAGAGTAGGAACTAGAATTTCTAAAGGCATGGCGAAATTCAGAAAGCGTAAGAAGCTTAGCTAGTTTTTGTTTTTTGTCCGACTGAAAATGTTTTTTAGGTCTGTGAAAGTTTTCTGTTGCTAGAATTACGTTTTAACTTTAGCATACATGCAATTGTCGATGACTGTTAACCAGAAGTTGTACGGTTTAATATATTCCCTCAATTTGTGATTATAGAGTTTTATATTAGATTTTACGTTGAGTCTTATTTTCTGTATTAACCGTTAAATAGTAGCAGAATCGATAATTTACAAGCTATTAAATATAACTTCTTACGATCAATCGTAAAATTTGAGGACAAATAATCCAAGAGTCTTAGAAATAATGAGTTTATATAGTATTATAGAATAAAAATTACAAAGTATTAAAAAATTATCTATTACGTTAACTTTATTCCATTTAGTTGAACACTTACGTCAAATATTTTGATAGAACAAAAGAACAGAATGCAAATATTTGACCTCGGAATTTAAAAAATATTCCCGGTAAAAATAAATCCAAATGTAGACAGATTGTTAGCATCATATCAAATCTAGATTTTTTTGAATGATTATTTTTGAAGTAATCTTTTATTTTGTGGAATCTCATCTTTAATGCTTTACTTTAATGGGAAGGTTGAAAATTTCCTTTTCTAGTTTTACTTTCTTATTTTCATGCAAAATTTTACAGATTCAAAAATTACATATACATCTGCACTTGGAAATTTTGATAACGAATGTAGTTAACTCTCTCTTATCTAGCTTTAACTCTGTAAGCCTTAGCTTGGAAGTTCTGTGTGATGAAAGAGGCAAGTAGATTAACACATTAACACGCGCAGGAAATTTTCAGAAAGTATGGTATTCATAATGTATGGCAGATATTCGTCAGACACGACCGAAATCCATTTATTACCGTACATGTGAGGTCAACCAGCGGCCTAGTGGCAAAGTCGCTAAACACTGAATGATCCCACCGGTGTTTCAAATCTCAGCGAACGGGCTGGCAGCGAAGGCGTTTTCGTAGTTTTACCTATGTGTAAAATGTATACGAGCCAGTTTCCTTTAAAAGGTCTTCCACGAAGACATCCCTCTTCTTAGGCAGATAGTTCTCGTGTGCTTTGCCATAAATAAGCCAAACCATATATGTGTTTAAACGATGTATTCATCTTACAATCGATTTTTATATACGATTTATACATAGAGTTAGTTATTAGAGTGAGTTAGAGTACTTTTGTATACCCAACCTTAGTAATTAGATGATACTGTAAAGCTTTATAACTGACTATGTTCATTTAAACTTTCTACATTTATATTAACTTTTCTCATTTGCTGACCTGATCAGCATAGTGGTTAATACTCCTAGTTGCTGTATTGTTTAGGTTTAAGCTCAAACTTTGGAAAAGGCATGAATATTTGTAAGTGTATAGTGTGTCTGTGGTACAGGGCACTCAAAATGCTTGACGAGTCGAAAGTTCCTTCGGGCGGTTTGGTGGTGGAGCAGGATGGATGGGAAACAAACGAACCCATTTTCCGGGAAGCTGTACATGAAACCTAGGACGGAACATTCCCATTCTTGCGGGTGTAAAGTCAGTGGCTCCCTGTGATGCACCCTGGACAACCCTCTCAGTGATTAGACGGTTAAATGACCGATGGTTGTTGACCATTGCGCTTGAATGCATTAAATTGAAAGTATCCAACCATTTGAAACGACAACAACTTTCCTAATTTCCCATCAAGCATAGCTGCAGCTGCTTTTATTCGATCGGGTATTGCCAGTTTACAAGAGATTCATATAAGGGTTATAGTTTGAAACAATTCATATTGAATTAAAAAGAGTGCATACGAACTTTTTCTGCTTTAGTAAAAGAATTGCAAGTATGATAAGGATCCGATTCTGTCTAAAATAACTAGATTACATTTTTGTAAATAAGTTATTTCCCTTCAAAAAACACTTCTAGAGAAATGAGAGAGGAAATTTAGACTTTTAACTTTTTTCCTCCCAATTTTGTATTAACAAAACATTGTGATAGCTATTTTTGCCTTAGAGGATTTGAAGAATTGAAATTTTAAAAGAACAATTTAATTTGATCTGTAAGTAGTCTAATGGAGGCGAAGGCAATAAATTTATTGCGGAAACTTTCGCAGCTTCAGATATATCTGGACTAATAATTTCGAGAAAAATTTTGCAGCTGACGATTTCTAATAAAATTTTTGGCGAAAATGGGTCGCCGGAAACAAAGCAGCAATAAAACTAGATAATTTTGTAACTAAATAAACATTATACAATATTATACACCCTAACTGAAATTTACATTGGTAAACAAATCAAATTCTGGAACCATAGTCAACATCGTTATTTTAGATCGAGAAAACCATTTAATTGAAGGATGTTTTTATGCATTATACTGCAAATACAGATTTTCATTTAATAGCACGTTTTTAAGAAGAGAGCTTTTGGCATCAGACGTGTTTATCTGCATTGGGTAGGTAACGGAGAGCGATTTTGTGTAACTTCGAGAAACGACTCTCTCAAATTTCCGAAATTCACTAAAACTTAGGGAAGCTTAAATTTGGGTTTTTTTAACCAGGTTCACTCTTCAGTTGTGGAAATTCTAAAGGAATGTAATATAAACATTATTTAAATAAAAAATTAATTTAAGAATGGTAATGGAAATTAAAACAAAAATGAGAAATAGGAAATTTGCAGATTTATTCGATATTTCCTAAAAATTCTGATCGTAAAATCGTAAAAAAATCCCTTAAAACTCGAGAAATCAGTGGCAGAAGTACGTTCTCCGAAAAAGTCTTAACGACGGCTATTTCTACTATTTCCTTCAAGAATAAAAACAATTTATAGTTAAAATTTAAACAGTAATTCATAACGTTTTTGGTAAAACAAAAAATAAGTTATTACAAATTTAGTGTCCGTTAAAATCAGTTTTCTCTGCTTGTTTCATTAAAAGAAGTAAAGTTATCATGCGTTTGCTGGGACTCAGGAATAAACCTGAAAATACTTAATATCAGGAATCATGGCTTGGTTTGGTTTATTTGATTATGGCAAAGCACTCGAAGGCTATTTGCCTAAAGGGAAGGAGACCTTCGTGGAGGACTTTCTAAGGGAAACTGGCTCTTATATACGTTACGCATGGGAACAAACGCGTAAACGCCATGCAGCCAACCCGTTTGCCGGATTCGAACCTCACTTAACTACCAGTCTTCAGCGACTTTACCGCTTGGTGGGCCATAAGGAATTATGACTTACAGTTATTGGAATCTGTCGCATACACCTTTCTTCTTTTAAAACATTGCTTACTGCGATATATTCAGCACAAAATTGTAATACTGTTTGACTTTTTGTAATTAAATTCTGCGGTTTTATCAGTCTAGCCCAAACTAATAACATATACAAATAATGATTTTATAACATGTACAAATTTTTGACGAACTTGGGAAACAATCTTCGTTGAAATGTGAATTTATCAGTCATAATTAATACAGTTACCTATTATTTGTGCTTTCAAAACTTATAATTAATGTTATTTACCTTCTGTAATATTTACACTTGCAATTACTTGCAAATGATGTCATTATAACCATTAGCTTTCACGAGATATATTCGTCATCCATGCATGAATGATGAGCTCTTTCATGAAATGAAACTGCTGCTTATATGCGTTTGACGTGTCACGCAGTGTATTAATTTTGGAAAATGACTATTTAGTATACAAAAATTTTGATGTTTTCATCCTTCATGCCCATTCCATGTGCGTTAAGGTGCATTTGAAGTCCATTTCAGGACTCCCATAGAGGCTATGTTTTTAAATATGATTTTGTTTAAGCTCATTCCATTTACTGAATTGTTCTTAAAATATCCAAAATCATCAAATTTATTTCTAACATCAATGGGCTTTTGAGTTTTATTATTTGCTTAGCAGTTTTAGTGAGTTTTTTAAAATCTTCTTCATCTAAGATATTTCCATTTTGAGATCATAATTTGCATTTCATTTTAAGATTTTGGACCTGGATTTTCTGTACTAATAAAAAAGTTGTACTTATTTCTAAAGGTTTTCACTTGTTTCCGGTTCACTGTAATCATAGACCATGTATTTTTAGTTCTTAACAAAGTGAAATGTTCAATTTATACTGCTCCTTTTCATTCCTGAGTGTTTTTAAAGCGCATTCAGATCACAGAAGAATGCCGAAAGCCACAAAAATAAATCATGGAAAATCTGTTTCACATGTACGAAAGCTCAAGATGAGTGCACCTGAACTTCTTTCTTTTTGCGCCGTCGTAAATGTGAATAAATTTGCCTTAAAAATTCCTGTACTAAATCATCTTTTTCTAAGTCAGATATCCCTTGACCGTTTTGACGTAATAAAAGTTCACTTATTGATTATTTCCTTCAAGTTAATCTGTTCTACTTACCAGCATACTATGGAAAGATTGGTGAAATTTTGGGTATTCAGTTAGTTTTTAATATTAAATGCATCTGTATCAAAAAGCAAATGGATCCAAATGCAAAATACATCCTCTTAATGAAATACACCTATGGCTGAATATAAGTTGAATTTTCGGCTTCTAAACTCATATTTAAAAATTATGAGTTTAAAGAAATTAGTCATTATCGTGATTCTGGTGTAGTTTTACTCTAAATTTCTGATCATTCATTGTATTCGCTCTTATGCACATATACTGACTTTAAATAAAAAGCATTCAAAACTTAAAAATTATTTCAGAAGCATCTTACCTGAACCTTTTTTTTCCTTTTCTAAAAATTCTCACCTGGTTTGAATCTCTGTTTAATCACGGCCCAAAGAGGTAGCCGAAAATTCGCCGGATCACGTCAAGTACAGAAGAAAAGAAAGGGAAGAGAAGCAAAAAGTTATTTTGCGATCGATATTTTTCCAAGAGCGCTTAACAAATCACTGTTGTTCTGTGTTCAGTATGAACTCAAAATTAGACAGAGAAGCTTAATAACGTTAACATTTATGTAGCATTTTCTTCAGAAATTTGAAACATTTGTTAAACGTTCACACCAAAATTAGTTTGTAAAATATGCTGTGCATATAAGCAAGCTTTTGAAGAATTACACGGGGTCATTGCAAAATAAACATTCATTCATTTATGTGATTTGGCCCACCAGCGGCCGAGCGGTAAAATCGCTGAACACTGGTAGTTCGGTCCGAGGTTCGAATCCCGCGAACGGGCTGGCTGCATGGGCGTTTTCGTGGTTTTCCCCATGTGTATACGAGCCAGTTTCCCTTAGCAAGTCCTCCACGAAAGGCATCCCTCCCCTTAGGCAGATAGCCCTAGTGTGCTTTGACGTATTCTCAATACACCAACACCATTTATGTGATTTCTGTCTTTATATCGAATTTTAACTAACTATATAGTGCCCTTGTTTATGAAATTTAAAACTAATGATTATATTTTTTGTTTTAACTTATGTAACATTTTGCTTGGTTTTTTTTTGTATAAATATTATTATTTCAGCTGCTTATTTGTGCACCAAAAATTTCTTGCAGAATAGCTAAAGTAACAGAAGGCAAAATGATTTAACTAAAAATATAAAAAGCACAGTTTCCTTATTTGTAACAAACTGCAACAAATAACGTGATAATATATTTAAAATCTTTAATTCTTCAAATAAATATTACAAAATTAATCAAATATTCTTTAATCTGATTAAAAGCAAAAGCTTAAAAGAACTTAGAATGCTTTTATTTCAGCTTAGATTTTATTAGCAAACAAAAAACACACGTAGAAGGAAGACAAGGGAATCTGCTCAGACAATTACATTCCAAACAAAAGGAAGGATTTAAGAACAATTTTGTTTAGTTGCCTGACGAAAGTTTCTTTTGTTTCAAACAAAGCATGGATGAAAACTTCCAACTAACAAAGCTTTTTCACAATGATAAAAAATATATATTCTTTATAGATGTTGAGAACTCGAAAGGAAGTTTCATAGAGACAAAGAAAACTAAGATTATAAAAGTGTGTGTCATAGAAAAGCATTTTACGATTAACAAACTTGCAGTAGAATAATTTTAAAGGGTCATATGTATCTTAGGATCGGATAACTAATATCCTTTCAATGACTGTAATCTAAGGCTTTCAAATAAATGCAGCAATATATTTACAAATTACACAAGAGAAATTCTAGAGTTTTAAGCCAAGTAGCCCAGTTATCTTATTATTTTGTGTATACTGTCACTTCTATTGTCTATCTTATTACTTTTCCTATGCTATCACTTCTTCTATTTCTGCAAATTAGTTAATGCATATAAGAGTATAGTTCGCGGATTTGAGGAAAAGGAAAACTTCAGCAGTTTTCGCTAATCACGTACTCTGTTTACACCTCTCTGTTACTGAATTGCTTAACTGTTTTAGCTTCGTTAGACTCAGTTGTTTCATGAAATATTTAAAGCTGAACCATATCTTATTTAGAGGCGTGTTACTCTATATTTGTTATTTTAATTTGACTGGAACGCTTCTTCTACGTTATCCACAAGTAGCGGCTTCTAATTTTCTCTAATTGAATAGCTTGCGTAGCCGTCAGATTGGCATATTAATAAACATGTTTATTTTAAACCTTCTTCTGATGTTGTGTTACTCTGTTTGAAAGATACGAACCTGTCTGTTTGTCTTTATGATTTTACGAGTTAACCTTTAACGTAGTTTAGAACAGCACAAAATAACTGCTAGACAATGATCTGAAAATCTCAAAGACAACTTCACTTTTTTGAGGTTTTTCTTTTCTTTCTTTTTTTTTTTTTTTTTTTTCTTGTGGTGTATTTGTATAGTAACGTCTTTTAGAGAAAAATATATGTTGAAAAATATCTTGCACAACAGATATGCAAACATATAAGAGATTTTTATACCGATTTGAAAGAATTCAGTATTGATGTTTGCATCATTCAAATTAATCTAAAACCAATAAGAGCAGCGTAAATATTTGCCAAATCATTCAAAGATTTTTAACTGGCTGATAACAAAATTCTTCCTTTTAATATGTTAACTTTCAAGCGTTAAAAGAGGAAAACCGTGTGACAGAAATAATTAGATATTAAGTAATTAATTCATTGAAGAATGGTAAAATATGTATTAAACGGAAAAAGTATGTGCTAAGGAAGTAATTAAAGAAATATTTATATAAAAAAGGAGAATATGCAAAAACCTAGAATGTGAAAAGAATGTAAAAAGAAATGGCGGCTTAACCATTTTGAAGAAATTAAGAAATAAATAAATTAATAAATAAGAAGGTCAGCACTTTTTCTAGTTTAATGTAGTGTTAATTGCATGATAAGAGTGTGAAATAAAATTAGCAGTTTTAATTATTTTCTCTCCAGTAATCTTGTTAACAGATTTTATGCATAAATAATGCAAATAAGTATAAGAAAGGGACATTCAGGTAGCTTTTAAGCAATCTATACCGTGCATTGAACGCAGAGGAAAATCCATCATTGTGATTGGTTGCGCTTTTCTATGACATCATTCTTTGTCTGCTAGGAAACGCCTTAATTCCATTTGGACTAGAGGATGAATCTTGATATACTATCTGGATTTTCTTTTCAGAGTGATATAACGATTTCATCATGGAAAAGACTGTTATTAATACTGAAGTGCTCCGTGTGTGTGTTATTATGAGACTTCACTTTTTACTGCACCGATGCGTGGTGGCTTTAATGTACACAAAGCATCTTTTTTGGAAGTGTGTGAGTAGAAAGCTGGCTGTATGCTAATTCCTTAAATTTATATTAATGATGAGTTCAGTCGAAGTTCCTAGCAATAAAATGTTTCCAATAAATGAAATCTTGAGGAATTAAAATCTTTCACATTTAAGCTGGTGGTGTTATCCTTTTATTATTTCGTATGAGTTATAATAATGCAGCGACGAAAGCATGATATAATTCTGTGTGAAGGAAATTATAACATGATTTTAAACAACGACTATTGAAAATTTGCAACAAAGAAATAAGAATATATATATAGATATATATGTTGTTGGGACTTATCTCAATTGCCTGAGAGTGACATCAGAACAAGCCCACGGAATTCATCGTGGCAAGGACAGCAAGATTGCGCCTGTCGTTGGCAAAGTCTTGAGCACTGTAGAGGTGGGAGAGGGAGCCACTGGCCAAGCTACCGACCTAAGGTTTAACCAAGCGGATTTTGTGCCTGGTCAGTGGGACGAATGACTGTCAGGGCATTTTTTTTTTTTTTTTTTTTTCCATTTCAAAAGAGAAGCTTACAGAGTCACAATTTTTTTGTGATACAGGTCATCTGAGTCACATAGGATGTTGGCCACATAGGATATTTAAATTAGCTAAAATTACAATGATATCTTGTTTCGTGATGTTACATTATAAGGTATTTCTCCCACTTCCCTAGCGTGCCTTCGTGGTGTAACGGTAGCACGCTGGGCCGGTATTCCAGAGGTCCGTGGTTCGATTTCCGGCTAAGGCGTTTGCTATTTTTCATCTTTTCTGCTTCCAAAAAAAATCCTAATCTCTCTACAACATTGGATATAATTGCAGTTATTCTTGAAAGGTATTTATGTTACATTTCGCGTTTCATAGTAGTATCTTAAGTTTCATTTACATTACACTGTATATTTTTCTTTCAATGCATACGTTATGTTAAGGTGTAGTACATTACACCCTACATTATATTGTACAGTACATTCATTATACATGGAATTACTGGGGATTATTATATTATATACATTATATTAGAATACAAAACATTAAATCATACATTATATTATTCAATACACTATGTTTGGAATTACGTTGAATACATTGCATAATTTATAATACATTGTACTTTACTACGTTCGCGTTTCACATACGTGTCTTTGATACAGAGCGCCTTACTGGAATACATAACACATTACTGGTACTTAATATACTGTACACTACATACATGATACTAGTTACTTAGTACTTTATATAATATTGGAATACATTACTGGATTACATTATTGGGTTACATAGTGTACATTACATAGTAAGAAATGCGTTATACTTTACTGTGTTCGCTTTTCAAAGTTGTGTCGTGATTTTCCTTTCAATACATGTGTTTTTAGATGCAGTATGGACTATATTACCGGATTACATAGTACATTACTGGTACTTAGTACATGGATTACACAGTACATTACTGGTACTACATACATATTGCTTTACATAATGCATTACTGGAATTCAGCATTGAATTATATTATTGGAATATATTGGATTTTTGGATTACTCAATTATAGCAAAGCACACTAGGGCTATCTGTCTAAAGGGAGGGATGCCTTCGTGGAGGACTTTCTAAGGGAAACTGGCTCGTATACACGTTACACATGGGGAAAACCACGAAAACGCCCATGCAGCCAGCCCGTTCGCGGGATTCGAATCTCGGACCGAACTACCAGTGTTCAGAGTCTTTTACCGCTCGGCCGCTGGAATACATTGAATGCGTTACATAATGTTTAGTACTCTATGCCATACTCTGAATTATTCACCACTCTGTACACGGTATCATATAAGACAAATACATGATTTACAATTTAACCTTATATATTCTTCAATTAATTTGTTATGTTAGGATACAACACATTACGCCATGCATCATAATATTCAATTCACTATGCATGGCATCACATGGAGTATATTACACAGTCTATAATACATGAATACATTACATAGTTGCATATTAGGTTTCCTAATCTTTTCACCTTGTCTTATCTTTCAATACTTATGTTATATAAGGATACAATTCATTAAATCATACCTTATATTATTCAATACATTAAAAGTGAAATTACGTAGATTATATTGCATAGTATATATTACATGGAATACATGGTATGGTTACATAATAAATCATTTACTATTCATCTTACCTTACCTTTTAATACATATGTTACATTAAATCCCACAATATATTATTCAGTACATTTGATCATGAAATTACATTCAAACATGGAAAGCATGGAATTGCAAGTGAACATGAAACACACTACTTAATTAAGACACAATAACACGACGAACAAATACTAATTCAGAAGTCAAACAACAAAAATCAGAGTTATATTTTCAAATTTTTACAGGACTAGTTTCGATGGTTTTACCGAATCATCATCCTCATCTGCAAAAGCGCAAAAAATATAACCTAGTCCTGTGAAATATAACCTAGTCCTGTGAAAATTTGAAAATATAACGCTGATATTTGTTGTTTGACTTCTGAATCACACTACTTAGTATATAATAGATAGAATACATTGTATAGTAGCATAGTGTTTCATTTACCTTTCACATTACCTAACCTTACAATACCTATATTATGTTAGAATACTATACTGTAGAACATACAATTCATTACATGAACCTTACAAATTACATTACAGATTATTATTTACATTGACACCTTGGTGTTTGGTCACTCTAAGCCCAATGCTTGAACCTTGTTAGTTGTTTTTGCTGGCAGTAACATCTGGCAGCTATGTTGTAGAGTATTTTTCCTTGCACTTGTGGATTATATTTGATAGTCTACGATGCGTTCCACTATGCTGCAAGAGGTGTTGAGTCTATTCGTGTTTGTATCGCTCTGCTGGTTGTTTCATATGAAACGGTCTGGTTGATTCACATAGAAATGCGTAGTGATCCGGTGTACCTTGTAGGCCATATTCACATTGATCACTATCCCTAAGTCCAAAGCGGTATAGATAGTCTGGGAAAGGACCGTGTCCTGTGAGGAATGTCGTTAGTGCTGAAGAGTGAGACAATATATTTGTGAAGACGCTTAGGGGGAGAAACATAAATGTTCTGCGTCCCGTGCTTGAAGTGTTGCAGCGGTACTGCCATTGCGATATTAAGGCCTGCTGTGTTATTCTTTTGAGATGGGAGTCAGGGAGCGGCAGGTTGTACTCTGGTAGATGGCGGCTTCTTTAGCCTTGGTATCTGCATGCTCGTTCCCTGCGATGCCAGTATGAGCTGGTATCCAGGATAAGTTAGGTCCTATGTTAGGTGATATATGCAGTAGTTGCTTCTGGATTTCATGCACTAGGGGGTTTGTGCTTGGTCGGCCAGCAATGGCCTTTAAGCTGGATTGTGAGTCGCTATAGATGAACACTTGACTCTGATAAGCGCGTGAAAAGTAGATCCCTTTCCTAAGAGCTGCCAGTTCAGCTTGGAAGATTGAATTGTTTTCTCCAAGTCTTGTTCTCCAGCTCATTTGCTTTAAGTACGCAAAGCCCACTGCCGGTTTCTAAGTTCATTCTCAAACCGTCTGTGTAAATTGCGAAGCTGTTATTAGGAGGTGGGAAGGTTACATCTTCAATATTAACTGTTAGGTCATGATGTGAGGGTCCGCCTGCAGGCACATCTTGTTCCCGAGTTTTTGGTCGATTCTGAGAACGCAAGTAATAGTCGCTTCCCGCTCCGCCAGGATATCCATCGGAGGGAGGCCCGTCAGTATCTGTAGAGCTGCTGTGGAGGTAGTCCTGTAGCTTCTGCTTATGCTGAAGAGGTGAGGACGTTGAACTGAGTTAAGAAGTTTACGCTCATGCGCCGTCAGATTCCTGGCCCATATGCCTGAGCCGTAAAGTATGATTCTCTGTGTTGCCACATTTTGCCATTCTTTGAGGAGTCTTGATGAGACTCCCCATGTTGATGCTGCTGTGCGTTTCATGTGGTTGTTAAGTTTATTCGTTTTTTCTCTGACATACTTGATGTGAGGTATCCAGAATAATCGATGGTCAACAATAATACATAATACCCAGATATTTCAGCTTTTGCACTGTTTGGATGGAGGTGCCTTGTAGCTTCAAGGATGGTTTCCTTTTCAGAGGGCCGTTTGCTTGTGTCTTGGTGGGGTATGACGATCTTATGCTTTCGCGCCCATGCACTGAAGTGATTTAAATAAAATTGGGCTGCGGATTCAATTTTGGATCCTCCTTTTACGATCATTAAAAAGTCATCCGCGAATGCTATTAGGTGACAGTCTGGGATGTCCCGGAAATCTTTAGGGATGGTATGTGCCACTAGAGACCATAACATGGGCCCTAGGCACGATCCTTGTGGGCAACCTCTTTACAGCTGTTATGTGATTAATCCGGAGTCCATTGTGGCCTGAACTGAGCGGCTGTGGAGGTAGCTAGCAATTAGATCCTGGAGATCAGCTGAGCATTCCATTGCGGTCAATGTCACTACGATGTCTGGCCATCACAGGGAGTCAGAGGCTCCCTGTATGTTTAGACTTATGATTAGTGAGTGTTGCCCTGTTTTTTTTTAACCTGCAGTAATAACTCGTGAATGGTATGTTCTGCTGAGAGACCTGCCTGGAACCCAAATTGGTTACTGTCAATGATCTGGTGCTGCTGAAGAAAGTAAGTGAACCGTCCAAGAACTACTCTTTCAAGAAGCTTCCCCATGGCCGGGAGAAGGCAAATGGGACGGTAGGAGTTTGCTTGTTGAGAATCTTTGTCTTTTTTATGGAAGAGGACTACCTCCGCTCTTTTCCTTGCTATGGGGAAGTGTCGCAGTTTCCAACAGGTTTCGATTAAAGCCATGATTAGTGTTGGTTCAATTTCAAAGATCATTTTAATGATTGAATTAACGATGCCGTCCGGACCAGGGGCTTTGGATGGATTGAGAAGTTTAATAATTTTTCCAACTTCCGGGAGATTTGGGGGAGGTTCTGCTGTTAGTTTGTGAAAAACGTGGTTATGGAACTTGTTTCGGAGTTCTGAATGTTCCGCTGTGTCCTAGGATCATCTTTAAAGAGTGTCTTAAGAATAAATCGAATGGTGTTCTTTGTGCTGGAAGCTGTGGGAAGGATGTCGGTGGGAACTAAGGTAGGGCGGAAAGTTCTGTTCGTTGCGGTGTGGAACGTTTTGCCGCATTTAACAGTGGTTCTTGTGCAATAAGCTCTCCAGGCTTCCTCTTTGGCTTTGATTATGCTCCTTTTATACGCAGTTTGTTGCTTCTTATAGGTTTGGTAAAGTAGAGTTCTCTGTTCGGGGGCTGAAGCAGCCTGCGCTTGCCTTCTTAGTTTTCTCAGACTACTTCTTTCTTTCGCTAGGTTGGTATTCTAGCACTTTTGCTTCGTTTTGAAGGTTTTGTGGCATGCGTTTATGCAGGTGTTGATTAATTTTTCAAATACTCTATCTAGGTCTGTAGTCTCTTGACTGTTTTGTAATTCTGAGATTAGAGGTTCCACGTAAGGTAAGAGGTGTCTTTTCAGTTTGGCTGTGCTTCCGTATTTTGTTTTGAATCTTCTTTTTACCAAAATTGTGGTTTCTGGGTGGACAGTGAAAGTTAAAGCCCAGTGATCACTTAAAGTGGTGAACGTGGCAACTTCCCAGTCTTGAATGTTCCTGGCAACTCGGGATGAGGCTGGAGTTACGTCCGGCCATCCCCTGGCTCGGATGGTGTCAAAGGTCGGAGGGGAGTCAGTTGCGTTAATTACTGTTAGGTGGTTGGATTCTATGAAGTCCATTAGTGGGGCAGCGCGACCGTTCTCCTCTGCTGCTCCCCAGAGAATGCTTGCTGCATTGAAGTCGCCTCCAATGAGTACTTTGCTGAAAGGTACTGAATGTATGCAGTCTAGTTCTGTAAGGATTCGCTCTATGTCGAGACTCGGTAGGGAATAAACAGATACGACTAGGAAGGTGTCTTCTTTGCTGCTGAGGGTAACGTTCCATTATGTTAATTTAACCAGTTATTATTTAGATCTTTACTGTCACTTATCCCCTCCATTTCCCTTCCAAAATGTAAATTTAGGTTAAGAGTATTTAAGACGAGGATTTCAGATTGTAAGACAGAGCTTGTTCCTGGCTCTCGAGACCACGTTACTAGGTTTCGCTAGCTCGGATAAGATTGTAGTCTTCTGCTTTGCATTAACTGCCGACATTTAAATTGTTATGCCAACGAGAAATTTCAGCCACGTTAAATAAATTATGTGGTCTTAGACTAAGCTTTAATTTAAAACTGACTATTACTTTTAAGTTATCTCATCACAAGTGGTTGGCTGATTTTATTAAGCACGAAACGTGTATTTTATGTTCAAAGTTCTGATTTAATAAAAAGGTTATTTTGTAACTGTCTCAAGTCTTTGCCGTTATCTTCAGATGAGCAGTAATTCGCTCCAAGTCTGTTAGGAATTTGATTACCAGTTTTTGCTACCAAAGGATACCAAACTCTATAAACTGGAAAGAATTTCAAACAAACACTTGCTCAATTATCACTCTTTATTTTATGCTTGCAGTAAAGATACAATACCCTGCATTTCGAAACGTGTGTGTGGTTGATTTATAGCGGCTAATACTTTTTTTAACTTATGAATATGTGCAGATAGCTTGTTTTGGAACGTGCTTCATATGATTTCGCTGGAAAAATTAGAAGGAAATCAATTAATTACTGTTTTATAATAAATATAAAAAAGATTAAATGTTTTTGCTTGTTAAATGCAAGAGAGAGGATGATTCTTATACAAGGCCTCACTGATTTCTAATCTGTTCGTGATACCATTCCATCAGTAATCGCACGAGAGAAAGCACTAGCAACGGTAAATACGAATAAAAAATCGTTCATAGGAAACAAAACCAAAAATAAAAAAAAGGAGGGCAAGACAAAACTGATTTCATTTTTGTAAACACCTTACAAAAGTCCGAAAGAATCAACATAAAATACGCATTTAAAAAAAATCACTGTTGACCAATGAATGAAATGAAACTGCAATAACACAGACATACATATAAAAAGCAGTTGAGCATTTATTTATTTTAGATTTATTTTATTGTTTTTATGACTAAAATTTACTACAAAAATTTTGAAAATCTTGCTAATGCTGTAAAGTAGTTAAACGGATATACATACAAGTACAAATTCTCTTTATGTTCAGGAGACAACACCTCTTTAACCAAACTTTTACTAGAACAGCCCTTGATGTAGATCTAAGCTTAAATTTCTCCCTCGACCTCCTATAATTCTAACAAACTAGGGACTATCACTTAGGAGTTTTAAATATAACGTGGTGAATAGTAAGAAACTAAATTAATTCACGCCAGCAAGTGCACATACAATAGCAACTACTAGTAATATCGCTTCGAAGAGGATAAAAGAGTTGTGATTTCCCTTTTATTTTTTGGATTTATTAGGCCTTCATTTTCATGAAACGGATATAGAATTTACAGAAAGACGAATACATTTAAAAAAAAAAATTCGAACGCTTTCAGTTTTTATATTATGCCCCCAATGGGCCTTTTTTTAAAAAAGTTTTTATTTGCAAACACATGCACGTTTAGAGAGCATTTGAGATAACGCCACGTTGGGCTGAAAATATTTAAAAATAGCATATCTTTAGAATTTCCGATAGACATTCTCGGAGCGTTGGAGATAAAAGTGTTTTATTCCCTACAGTGTTGCCTCGTGCTCGCTTTGAAACTAGAATTTTTTTAATCACAAATTCGTTAAAGTTTTACACGATATGAAATAGAAAGTAAAACAAATTCAAATTTTGGACTTCCAGGTGCCCATGTTCAGGTGGAAGACTATGTTATTCAAAATTTCATGACTCTAGGTAGCATTCTATTTTTTATGATGCGAGAAACATACATGCATCTATGTAGAGTTTTCATTATTTAATTTCTTTTAATATAATACAGCGCGATACTATTTGGTGACAACAATTTGAAAAATGATACAACTGTTTATAGTGGCAAAACGTCGTTTCGAGACTAATAGCACTTCTGGGCTAACTTCCATTTGAGCTAAAACACATATTGTGTTATCATTTTCATATAATCAGCATAAAAAGTTGGCAAAAATTAAAATAAAGTTACCCGTGTTATATTTCTTACTTGAATAATCATAGACCATGATTTTGTCAAATTCATAATTTATCATTGTAATTTATGCTGATTCTAACGTTTTTTTCTCTGCTGATTACAAAAATGAAATCAGATTTTTTTCTGTTACTCACAGTTCTCTTGTAGTATAGAATTACTTTCCCTTATGTTATTGTCAATGTGGTTTTACTTCATGCGATTATTTAAATATCCTAGGCGATAGATAACTTTTGTTCGCAACACGTACATTTGACAAATCATCAGTTCTGTATTTAACAAATTTTAAAGGGAAGCAAAAGTGTATTCCTTAAATATCTTTTCTTACTGTTTTCAGATCTTTTAATAAAACCTTTTCGTCATTCAAGGCATTTAAGGAATGGTATAACGAAAGCGATAGACAAACAACCCCCCCCCCCTCTTCCAAAGAGAAAAAACTGTAGGTGATGGAAGAATGTCTTGATTTCATTTCTGTAATCAGCAAGCAAAAGTACATCAAATTCAACGTAAATTATACATTTAATGATTTCCGTTTTGATTTGAGTTGCACTTTTGATATGGTTCGATAAAAGACGTAGTAAGAATCAGCATAAAGTATTTAAAAATTCATCAGTTTAACATTTATCAAATGCTTAACTGTTTGCTTATTAAATGGAAATGTTGTTTAGAAATGATTGTTTTAGATTTTCCCTGTTGATTTAAAATAGCTTTGTAAAACTTTCGCATTACCCAGTGCATTTGATTAATCACATAAGGGAAAGCAACAGTAACAATACATAGGAGAAAAATGTAATTTCATATTACAAAAAAGAGAGAAATATAATGGGAGATACAAAAACAAGTATGCTTTTATATTTCTAATCAGTACATAAAAGTAGACAATAATCAGCATGAATTATACATTAAAAAATTAATTTTGACCAGTGTACTTAGGGCTTTTTATTCCTCATAGTACGAAGTAACTTTGGACGTATCGTTTAGTTTAATCTCTTTAGCGGGCTACAAATATTTCTTATCCAGCATTTAAAAATGTTCGTTCAATATTCATTTGCTCTGAATAAGTAAATCTCATTCTGTATTCCTAGTCTTAAACACGGTTCTCCGCTTTCAATTTAGGCTAATTGCAGTGGAACATTTCATCACGATCTTCCCTTCCATTTAGCACTGGGCATAATTTGAATGTCTGTAACCATCTTCATTTTGTACAATACTTTGAAAGAGATGCTAACTACCCGAAAGAAAAGATTTTGTCTTAATAAAGCTTAGTCAAAGCTGAATAGTGCCTAATGATAGTCAAGAAACATAACATATAATGGGAGATACAAAAACAAGTATGCTTTTATATTTCTAATCAGTACATAAAAGTAGACAATAATCAGCATGAATTATACATTAAAAAATTAATTTTGACCAGTGTACTTAGGGCTTTTTATTCCTCATAGTACGAAGTAACTTTGGACGTATCGTTTAGTTTAATCTCTTTAGCGGGCTACAAATATTTCTTATCCAGCATTTAAAAATGTTCGTTCAATATTCATTTGCTCTGAATAAGTAAATCTCATTCTGTATTCCTAGTCTTAAACACGGTTCTCCGCTTTCAATTTAGGCTAATTGCAGTGGAACATTTCATCACGATCTTCCCTTCCATTTAGCACTGGGCATAATTTGAATGTCTGTAACCATCTTCATTTTGTACAATACTTTGAAAGAGATGCTAACTACCCGAAAGAAAAGATTTTGTCTTAATAAAGCTTAGTCAAAGCTGAATAGTGCCTAATGATAGTCAAGAAACATAACATAAAACACAAATTATTTCCAAAGTACTAAAAATGCAAAGCTTTCACATTCTATGGGCGTTATTTTATTTTCAGAATGGATAAACTTTGGTTGTTGATTAAGGCTCTTTAAGAAAGCCAGCTAGAGGTGCTATTAAAATTTTAACGCTTTTGAAACTTCTGAATAAGCGATGTCATGTACGAAATGAGAATCGCTTTGATTAGGTAAAGCTATTTCTGCTACTTTGAGGAAGAAAACAACGGAGATCTTAACTCATGCAAGGATTGAGAAATTTCAAAGAATATCGAATAAAGCATTTTTATGTAAAAGATCATAGACAATTACCTTATAGCTAAAACTCTATCATAAGCTTGTTTCTTTCTTCATCGCAAACTGGTTTTCACAAGCACTGAATTACAGACGAAAGCCTTATAATAACAGAAACATACAATTTAAATCTTTAACTATTTTTTGTCATAAAAAACGCTAAAAATAAGTAGGTATTCGGATTTAATAAAAAGGTATTTCTTTCGCCTATTAAGCTTGAAAAATAGTTGTCTAAAAATGCTAAATAAAATCAGTATATTAATTTGTTGTTTATGTTTTGCAATGTGTAGAAATATAAGATCTAGAAGCTATTTATTTTTTAAGTCGATGTAAGTCCATTATGTTTTAGGGGAAGAAAGATGGCTTACAGATTTATTCTTACACATTAGCCAACTAAAAAGCATGGGAGATGCTAAAATTTGGGATATTTCAATTTCAAACATGTAAGTCTATCAAAAAAGAGAAAGTGATTGTTTTTATATGTAATAAGAAGTATTTAATTATGCGTATGTTTGGAGCGTAAGTTGAACAGGAATAGTAATGTTCTAAAACCTAAGAATCGATCTTTGCTGAAAGGCATGTCTATAGTAAATCACCCATGAATGTAATTTTCCTTTTAAATAAAAAAAACAAGTAATGCTACTATCAAATAAAACAAGACTTTTCCCTTTTAAGTAAAGTTTAAAAAAGAAAAGGAAATATATAGACTACTGATTTTTGTTCACTTCTATTAAATTTTATTATTTACTGAGTTATATATACGGTTGGAGACTTTTAATCAGTCTCCAACCCTACAAGTGGAAGAGTTAGAAAAATCTTCTGCAGCTGAAGTACAGTTATAATTTTGATCCAGGGCCACTAAAACTGCAACAGTCGCTTTCTTCCTTTTTTTCCCTTCTTTCTCGTTTTCTCTTTCTTTCTTTTTTCTCTCTTGCTTTCTATTTCTTTCTTTCTTACTTTTTTCTTTTTTTTTTGCTTGACAGTTTCTTAAGTTAGGATTTAAAAGACTGAAATAACCCTCCCAGAAAGATTAGTTAAGTTTAACGTTTTGAAATCTTGACTCTTTTTCAAGATTCAACTAGGTTCGAGAATCCTATTATCCCATACTTAGTTTCTAGGCTTTATCTGTCCTAACTAGTTCTCCATAATTTATTCCGAAAAAATTAGCATTGATTTCTATCGAATCTTTTGTCTTAAACGTTACTAATAGAGAAGCTAATTTTTCTGAAATGCAGTTGTTACTTGGAAAACACGTCGCCCAGACGATATAGTGGTTATGGGAACCGACTGTTGTAGCAAAGAGCACTGGTTCGAATCCCGAAGAAGGCATAGTTGTCATTGTCCGTCCCTTCATAGGAGGTAAAGACGGCCCACCTATTAGGTGCCTCCGTAAAAAAAAAAACTGACCACCACTTCTGACCTTAGTAGTGGCCAAGCCGAAGTCGGCTAAAAACCGCCATTGATGTAAAAAAAAAAAAAAAAAAAAAAAAAAAAAAAAATACTGCAATACACGTTTTTGTGTCAATTCAACTTCCACCCAAAAATAACATACCGCCAGCATTGTGATACTGCAACTTATTTGAGCTTGTTCGTTTTGCATTATGAGGTGTTGGTGTATTTAATTATGGCAAAGCACACGACGGCTATCTGCCTAAGGGAAGGGATGCCTTCGTGGAGGACTTTCTAAGGGAAACTGGCTCGTATACACGTTACACATGGGGAAAGCCACGAAAGCGCCCATGCAGCCAGCCCGTTCGCAGGATTCGAACCTCGGACGGAACTACCAGTGTTCAGCGACTTTACCGCTCGGGCCCTGGTGGGCCGTTTGCATTATGAGGAATGCTTGTTTTGTTCTCAGAATAATGTTTCGAATTGCAGAATGAATGAAATATAAATAATTAAGATTTTAATCAACTGACTGATTCATGTCATATTTAAATTCCGGTTCTGCTAATCTGTTCAGATTCTACTTCTCTTCCAGAAAGTCACCGGATCCAAAATTGCAGTAAACACTTTTCACTAACACGAAATATCGCAAGCTGGGCATGATTTAATAACGTTAAAACTACTCTCTACCATAACTGTTTAAATAAATAGATTAATGATATGAGACCTTTGCACAGTATTTAGACTTTTAGATTTTGGTCTGCAGCATCTTTTCGAACTTTATCTTATTATGTAATTTTCTAAACCAGGCAATGTTTAGAAAAACTCTATTTACTGCAACATATAATTAATTAGATGTACGAAATTTTCTTGAATCTATTCCTTTTTCGGAGCTGTAACTTTTACCTGCTTTGGACTAAAGTGCCTGGTATAATGGAGTTCTGGCAACCCCAACCCTAACGTAGAAATACATTAAGACGTAGTCTGATAATATAAGAGAGCTTAAGTGTGATGAAGAAAGGATAAAGAACATGCTAGAAAGTAAGTAATGTCTTCATAAGCAATAAGAAAAACAAAGAACAGCTTGCGTTCTGGAAAACAAAAGATGATAGCTCATAATGTTTCTTCAGTAAATACATTTGCTACTTTCCCACAGTTCAGATATTTCCAATTGGTTATTGTTAGTACTCATAAAAATAATTCTGGAATATTAACCGTTATTAGTACATAGCAGTTGTTACAGAATAGTGCTAGAGTGCTGGCTAAAAGCGTAAATAAAATTCCAGAGCTAAATCTCAAATCATTTGAAATTTATAAAATGATAAAACTTTATTTAGCTTAAAAATAAACTATTATTGATAAAGAGAATAATGCCATTTATTTGTTAGCAATAATAATAACAAAAATAAGAAATTTCGCTTCTAATTGAACAGTTTTAATTCCATTTTTTCAAACGTACCTTATCAAAGCGTTGTGTAAAAACTATGAATAATCAGTTTTCCTATTTTCTCTAAGCTGTCAATGGCGATATAATAATAAATTACAAAGTAACCAAATAAGCAATAATAACAATGCGAAGAATGAAAACTGTTTATCAATAAATATTTGAATTAATGCGTAAACAAAACTCAAAATAAGATGGAAATTACTTGATTGAAAACGCTATAAATCAATCAGTCAGAAAAGTGAAAGAAATTAACTTTATTAATAAATTTAAAATTTTGGATACAGGAGCTTAAACTGGATTACTTCATCATAAAATGTTACTTAATGTTAATAAATGTTACTTAACTATTTTTGAAAACTCACAAATTAACTTCAATTACAAAAGTGTTCTTTGGCAAATATAGAATTCACTTCAGATGGAACATCATTTGGACATTTGATCACATGGTTCAAATAAAATGTAATAACTTCTTTTACAATACAGCATTTCCTATTAAGCTAAAGGCGTTTGACATTATTGATTAAAGGAGCGATTGGAAAAGGCATCAAAACTTTGTTTTTATTCTTGAACATCCTTAATCCTTAATCATAGAGGCTGTTTTTCATAGTTTAACTATGGATTATGTACTGCATGAAATCAAACACAAAGTTTGTCTTCTTATATAGTAATAAAGTTTCTCTGCACAATTTCAATGCAAATATAGCGTCATATATGAAGTTGAAAGAAATTTTCTAAAGAATGTTTTCCCCAAAAGTTTTGAAATGTCGCCTGTTCCTAACATAAGAAAGAATGTATTTCAGGAAATAAAATTTTGAAATAAAACGTACTTGTCTCAGAAAATTAAAATGTACATTTTATCGAAACAAATACTCATAGTAACTATTTCCACCTCGATTTGCGGACAATAAAATTAGTAAAAAAAAAAAAAAAAAAAAAGGCGAAAGAAGAGAGGAAATACATCTTTTTGCATCAAAATGAATCTGAATTTTATTGATACCATATATTACAAAACTCATAAGAAGATAACACCATTGAAGAAGTAGTACTATGCCTATGTAGAGGAAATAATCTTTCTTCTTGCCAATGATGTAAAAGACTATTCTTCATCCAATTTTCATCATATATTAATAATCTGAGTTTTGCTGCAAGTGTCCCCCCCCCATTAATTGTGAGTTTCAAGTTTTACGTCTTTTTACTTTCTTGTACGAAGTAAAAAGGAAGTATTGTAATCGCGAAAAATTTAGGGTATCATATTTCAAAGAAAATATACATTTTGACTGCTATCGAATGCAATTTAACGATGTTTTTGCGTGACATATGTACGTAAGGACAGAATAAAGGATTCTTTTTCCTAAAGAACTGAAAACTGATAACTTATAAAACTAATTTAAAGTGGATTCTGAAGAGATTTTTTCGTAGCGTCTGTCCGTCTTGTACGTGCGTACGTATGTATGTATCTCGCATAACTCAACGAGTAGCCTTAGAACGTTGAAATTTTGTATATAGGACTGCTGAACGCTGCTCAAGTGGACTGCCGCCCTTAACTATAGTAAGCCTTACGGTATTTGTTTCCACTTGGCAGATGCTGTCTAATCATGACTCGCTGATCCGACAGCATTTATTATTTCAAAATCTTAGGTTTCATAATCACTCATTATTTTACATAGGTTTTTAGTATCTATAACTGCCTGGTTGTTAACTCAAGTTCTATTTTAACTACTACGCTGCTAACTATACTACACTACTTTAACATGGGCAATGTTGCTATACTTCCTTTTCACTACAATACTACTTCAATGTTTTTGCAATCGGCCGCACCAAAAGTATGTAAATATATGTATATATGCATACACTCTGTTATTTGGCTCAGTGAGCTCCGATTCTTTATTCTTATATGTTTATAAATTGTACATTTTTTACTTTAAAAATGATTGAATTATGCTGCTCTTATCTGCTGGTTAAGGTTTTTATTCCTTTAGTTAACCTGCATGCAATAATTGTGGAATTATAAACAATTTAAAAGTTTTTTAAGTGCAGCTAAGCCTAATTTTGGTTTTACATAGCAGCCGTATTTGTTTATATTTGAAACTTAACAGAATAGTGCATTATTTATCCAATCTAGAGAAACTAAGCTTCGCAAGAACAATGTAACGTCTGCTTTCATTATTGCGTATTAAATTATGCTTAATTCATTCTGGAATTATCATTTAAGTTATTAACTTGTTTAAGTTATTAAACTGTAATTTTAATTGTAAAAATTGTTTTTTTAATTGTTTTAACTGTACTTAGCGCTTGATGTTTTTCTATGTCTTTCAATTTTTAATGAAAATATTTTGAATTTTTATGTACTTTTGCCTTACCGCGAAGTAAGAAATGAATTAATTAGTAGTACATGCGCATTAGGTAAGCGGCGCTGAATCGTCTGTGAAAAACTGTTCCTTTTTTATTTGTTTAATTTCTTTTACACATCGTTTTAGATTTATTATAATATTTGAATAGAACATGGGGTAATTCTTCAGATGATATAATGTTTGTGCACTGTGATTTATAAAATGAATGAGATGTAACGCTGTTAAGTGAACCAAGCGCCGAAATGTCGCTATGGTAAATAAATATAGTGAACTTTAGAGAGTGAATTTATTTAAGAGTGCAATTTATTCTATCGTAGTTTATGCGCTATCGACCAAGCAGATTTAATTCAAAATTCATTAACTGTTAATTCAATATGTTTAAATGAAATTCAGGAAAATTGCGTATAATTTAATAATTTGTTAACTAGTACAAGGAAGTCATGTGGTGTACACATCAGATTTTTTATAGTCGGTTTTATACATGTACAAACTTATTTTCATCTAATTTACATTCGATGAATAGTTTGGAAACATTCTTAAATTAGGCCCTACTACATGGTAAAACTCAAAACGAATTGTAGGAAGAGTGATTCGTGTCCAAGTATTTTTTAAACTGAAACATAGCAGAGCTTTCTATTCAAATTGTAACGTTGTAAAGACGTCGTAAAATTTACCACGACCACTTTGCAACCTCTCGGACCAGTTTGCAACATCGTGTGCTACTTGGGACTACTAATAAATCTAGCAACTCATATCGTGATATATAAATGTTGCTTCGGTCACATATTCCAACTGTATACTAGTCGAACTCTTCAGGAATTGCTGTTGAATCTTCAGCTGGTTTTCAAATACAGCCAAATCAAAAATAATGATACAGAAATAAAAGATACTTATGACTACTGCAATGAATGTACTATTTCACAAATATAGATGTAAAATGAAAGTTCAGCTCTCCAAATTTCTTCGGACATGCACAAATATTGAATGTGAAGGTCCTTTGTAACATGGCAGATGTTTATACAATCGTTTAGTTCCTGAGTTCTAGCCAGAGAAGAACGCTCAAATGACAGAAAATAATGCCAAGTCGTTTAACTCCTGAATTCTAGCCAGAGAATAGCCCCCCTAATCTGATTGTTAACTAGTGGATCTTTAAAGACAGGCAGATGACTTATGATCCGGCTTTAAGTTTTAAGTAAAATAACTGCGATTGAGCATTTTAAAATAAATCTGCTTTTTTAATTCCCTTACTAAAGGTTACATATTAGGTGTATAAAAGATAAATCTGCAGCTTGAGGGAATATCAAAAAAGATCATTTAAATTAAAATATTATAATACACGATAAAGTGAGCCTACAAGCTTTGCTTCAGGCCCGAACTAGTAAACTTCAGGCTAGCAAACTAGAGAGGAAATAAGTAACATAGTTGCTAAGAGAATTAACAGCGACACATCAGCTATAGCTGCCAAAAGATCTTAAGAACTCTGTGCTGAATACATGATCTAATGTAGAAACCCCTGGAAGTCGGCAAAAGTAGAAATAAAAATGAAGGCAAAATAATAAGATAACCGGTTAATAAACATAAACTCCTCCACAGGCGATAGTATAGCTTGTTCAATGGAGCCAACCGCTTCGCCTGACCGCTGCTTTACTTTATTAAGTCCTGTTGAGAAGTGAGCATAAAATATTTTCTTTCAAGTATCCCCAAGAAATAAATTACAAAGCTGTGTGAAGAAAAAAAGGGTCACTTTAAGGCGCAGAAAATGTTTATCTTTAGCTTACATCACATCTAAATCAAGAGTAGCAAATCAACACATCATGGGCTATCTTTAGCTTACATATGTCCTCCCTCTGTACCTAGCAGATTTTCCGTGAATCAAATATAAAATTATGCCTGTTCTTTTTGCCGCATGAATGAAACGTGGCTTCATCACAGAACGCGATTCTGCCCACGAAATCATCTACGCTAAATTTCTCCCATTTAACTTTTCGGCAATTTTTAGTGCGCATGCTTCGTTGTAGCACTTGAACTGCAGAAGTTTATGCAAAACAATCCACAATTTTGCTTACTTGTCAATTGGCCTGATGCATGGACTTGATGAGGTTTCAAATCCATGCATCAGGCTAAATGACGCAAATGTTTTCCGCCATTCCATTATTGACTTCTGCTTAGTTGTTGGCTTGGACAAATATCAGGAAGTTTGGTCTTTTTTCTTGCATAAGCAACCTCTGCCTTTAAACCGTTTCATCTACTTTGCGACGCTGTGACAGTGAGGTGCTTTTTCAAGCCAATTTGATTCGAAAATATCCTAAACAACGATTACTAATACAGTTTTTATGCGTTCAAGCCCACAATGAATATTTTTCACAGATGCTGCCATTTTGAATGACATTAGAGGAGGTGAATTTTGAATTCAGCTAATGAGTTTTCCACTATTGTCCAATGAAAGTTAGAGAGTTATAACCTTTCGTTTAATACATTTATCTCTAAAATAAGTTTTTATAGGGATCACAAATATGGTTTCTTTTTGTACTGTTCATTTTAAATTATCTTATCTTACCTAGGATTATCAAAGCACCATTGCGAAGGATGTGAACTGGGAAAAAAAAATGTGTTTCAGGTACAAAAAGTGTAATTGCAGCATTTTAGTATGAATGGTTGCAAAAAATGTGAAGAAAATTGCATAACAGTACCTAACATGCGTAAGGAGGGAGAATTAACTTCGAAAGACACAAGAGCTCCCCAAATAGACAGCGATTTCCTCCATGAAAAATGTTTTGTCAGTTATTCAAAGAATGAGTAATATTAGTAGCCTAGGAGGAATAGCAAATGTTTCAAGAGAATGGATCATGACTGTCGTTGGTGAAGCAAGGAATATACAGAGAAAAAATGGAAGCACTTGCTGTTTGAAATAAAATTAATCAAAGGGGAAAAATTAGACAGCATTACTTTTAAATTGCCCTTGTACTGTATATTTTGTGACTGCCTGATAGCCATTACCTGTTCTAAAAATAACACCACTGTGATCGTAATTGGCAAAAATAGAACTATTTGCAATTCTGTTTGTTATTCCGAGGATAAACTTGCTGCGGATAGCTTGAAATCTATTACATTGTTACATACATAATATAATTCAAGAAAGCAAATTACTAATTAATAAAGAAACACTTCATTGCATGATTTCTATTTCAAAAGGCAATCATATGTCAAAAATTAAGCTAATGTTTATTGAGAGCAAGTCGCCTTTAAGGGACTAAAGAACCACAAGGTCGCGAGCCGCAAGGTGTCCGAGAGTCGTATGCGATCATGCCTGTCATATATCATTTGTAATGTAAAACCAGCGTAAGGTTTTCCATTATGAACGAAAAGAAGTGATTTATATATGGAGGTACATTTTTACTAAATTATAAAGTGATTTATATAAGAAGGCAATTTTTTTTCACTTAAATAAAAATCTTTTGAACGTTACTTTGCTGGATTAATTAGTCGGATGATTTAGTAAGAATAAGTACATCCATTTCGTTATCCATCATCTTTTATCAAACTGATATCAATGTGAAACTAAATTTAATAACTCTCAATAGTTGATGGAGACATCAAAAAGCGTAAAGAATAATGGGAAAACAAATTGTTTCAGCAATATCCGGTGGCTTTGTGGTTCCTATTTTGCGGATATATCGTCTTTCGCATCGACTCTTGGATTCGTGCCAGCAAAGATGTAATTTTCCATTTCAGAAGAAATAAGGATAAGCGGAGCAAATATAACGCTTGAAATTTCAGCAAGATACGCAAAAAATAAATAAATTCTATTACTGTTGCTTAAACGGTATTAAACGGCTTAAACGGTTATTAGATGAGAGTCATATTTTACGTAATTATTTATTGCGCACAATTATAATTCAAAAGGTTTAATATAAGTTTTAAAGACTGCACTTTGACCATGGAGTATTAGTAAGTATTCTTACCTCCAATGACTTCGACAAAGGGATCGAAACTAGATCCAGCCATCATCGAGAGCTTTACCAATTAAGTTACCGAAATCTACTTGCCTTCCCTTTTTTCCTTCTCTTCTCCCTTCTTACACTGTGAAAGCCAGCTCCCCTTATCGAATCCCAGCGTTTTAATTTGGAGTGCGATGTCTCTGGGGCCCATACACATGCTGATTTTTGCAAAAAATAGGGCATCTGGAGAAAATTCCTACTGTATATGTATAGACGTTAGGCATTTATACACTCATCTGCAGATGACGTTATAATCACCAAAGCGATATGTAAACATAACTGAAAATAGTCAAGAGAATTTAATTAGAGAAAAAAGTTTCTGCGACATAAAATGATTCATTAAGAGCTATAGTAATATTAATGTTATGTAAAAAGGTATCAAGCTTCAGGCTATATTTACTAGAAGTAGGTTTATGACTATATTACGCAATTAGAAGTTCAAGCTAAAAACAGATACAGAGCTCTATCGTTATTCCGACATACTAATAGTTCTAACTCAGCATGTTATTAATGATGTATTACAAAAATCTTGTTTCACAAATCGAAGTTTTATCCTCTGTAAATAGAAAAAGACTGCAAAGGATTACTGAGCGGAACCGATAAGGAGGAGACGAAGATGTCATCCTTGCGCGTAAGCCTTACTAATCGCCTCAATATCGTTCCAGTTTTGGTATACAGACTGCCTAAGTAAGGAAGTAAAGAAAAAAAAATTCCTTAAATATAAAATTTGTTTTAAACATCCTAGTTTTAAGTATAGTTAGTTTATTAAATATGACTGGACACGAAGGAAAAAGGAAAACCAAAGAAAATTTCTCAAGTTTTCGAATATTAGGGAACATCTGAGTAATTATCCCATGTACTAATGCGAGTTTGCAGATGTATAGCTGATTCACAAATGCAACATACAGTAAAGTCGCTGAACATTGATAATTCGTCCGTGCTTCAAAACCCGACGAACAAGTTGGCTGCATTGGGTTTTCAGGTTTTCCTAATGAGTAACGTTAATGCGAGCCAGTTCCCTTAGAAAGTCCTCCATGAAGGCATCGCCCTCTAAGGTATATAGCCTTAGTGTACTTTTCCATAGTCTGATAACATTCAAATCTTTTTAAATTCCAGTTTAAAGCGACCGAGAGGCGAAGGCTTTTAAATATTGTTATTTACGTCATGGGTTCGATATAAGAAGGATTTTTAAGGTTTATAGAAGAAGTTAATTCTCTTCTAAGTACCTTGGGTGCATTTATGGTTTCCCTGTTATAAAACGTAACTAATACAATAAGACTTGCACAATTATGACATCTCTATCACAGTAGTTAGCCCGAGAGTGCTTTGTCGTCACATAAATAACAATCCAAGTCTAATTATTGGTTTTAAGGAAGCGAATTATAAGTTTATGCTTCTCCGGCGTGTTCATATAATCAAGTTAGTGTTTTCCGTTCGGTATGTCGTTAAGCCTCAATAGAAGTGTCTAAAACGTTTCAGATTTAAGCTCATTTAAAAAAAAATTTGTTCCTGTTTCCAGATTTATAATTGTGGAAATAAGAATTTTGTGCAATGGAAATAGTGTTATCACAGTAAGAAACAGACGATGATTTGATGATGATATCTGTGCTCATATGTCAGTCAATCATAAGAGTACTTCTTGACAAATTTTGTTGGAAAACGCCGAGCCCGAGTTTCGTGTTAAGAGGTAACTGTTAATGCAATTAAAATAACAATAACAATAACAGCAAAAACAATCACTTAAAACTCAGAGTCAGTGTGCTGGAAGTTCGCGAATATTTAGTTAAGTGTAGCGTCAATCAAAAAAGTTCGGAAGTCACTGATTTAAATAATTATATACTAAAATGACTAAAATTTTAGTAAAAGTTTTCGAGGTTCCTAGTATCACATCAAAAGAACAAGTTTTTTTTAGGTACACCAGACGTAATTCACAATAGTGAGGATAATTCTTTTTGTTCGATTATCTTTAATTAATGTATAAATAAAAACATCTAAAGCAAAGCCGACGATTTTTCCTTTATTACGAAATATTTTCTTTTAATTAAAAGAATTAAATAATGATTAATTATTAATTAATTAAAGAACAAAATTAAAGAATTTCAGTGTCTCATATCGGATATATTATTTTTTTAGTAAACGTATTAGTAACATTCAGAATTAGGGATAGAAAATGCAGGTCCGAAAACGTCGTTTAAGGACTCTTTTAATATTTTTCTTACTTCATAGCGAATATATCATATTTCTGCATCGAATGAAAAGAAACTGTTGGATAAGATAAAAGTAGGTTGCTTTATGAAGCAATTTACCTCGTCAGTGAGGGTTTTTGTTTAGAAAGTAATTTCTGAGAGTACTTTACTGTCACAGTTACATTACTACAGAAAAGAAAACAAGAAGAGATTTCTTGCGTGTGTGTGTGGAGGGGAAACACTACGTAGTTCGATTCGTTGCAGCCAAGCATAGAATCCGAGATAAAGTGCTAATGCTGTGCTATTCCATTTTCTAAATCAGTGTTTCCCAAGCTTTTTAGCCTCACGATCCACTCGCATGAACCTACTATTTGTTACGACTTAAACGCATATTGTTACTCTGAAAAAAAAAAGGAGATTCCTGGAAGGAGATTGATAATAAATAAACACGAAAAATTAATTAATAATTACAAACTGTTTCTTAATCATCGGCAAATGTATGTAATTACGCAATAAGAAAAAGTGCGCATCAGAACTTTTCATGACCCACCAAAAATTGTCTCCCTACTCCTGTAACTCAGTTGCAGCTGGATTTTATGATGATTAACATTTCTAACTTAAATTTAAAAAAAATGAGAATAAATTTAATGATAAGCAATTAAAAGAAAGCAATAAAAACATCAAGAAACTGGTGGATTGTTTAATTTGTTAAATATGCTTCAATTAGTTCCATTACTTGCGTAAAAGCATTTCCGATTTATTACGTTTCAGATCTTAACTTCCTGCTGTAACTCACTGCGAAAGGACTCAAAAATTATTTTATGTTCAACAAAAAAATTATTTTAAACCAGTGGTGGCAAACTGATGGCTTCCGTAGCGTTTGACCTTCGAAGCAATTTTAAACGGGCCGCCAATACATTTCCCGTAAATTAATTAGCGTTTATTATGACAAGAATTTTGAAGGTTTGTGTGATTATTGAAAAGCCTCGAGGGTTAACTGCCTAAGAGGAGGGATGCTTTCGTGGAGGACTTTCTAAGGGGAATGGCTCGTATACACTTTACACATGGGAAAACTATGAAAACGTCCATGCAGCCAGTCCGTTCGCGGGATTCAAACCTCCAAGAATTTGAAGGAGAAGTTTAAGATTTTCAATTTTACATCATTTTCATTACTATTAAAAACAAACGGGAATAACGCCTCAGAAAGTCTGAGAATGGTAACTAATTAACTTATATTGCCATATACTCGTATATCTTATTCAAAGATTTGAAGATGGAAATTTTATGAACTTTTTCTTTGTACTTGTCCAAAGATAAATACGCTCAGCTACGATGAACTTTTGCAGTAAGAATAATAATATGTTTGTGAGTACATTTACTTGTGAATAGTTTTTTTCCGGCGTTAAAAAATAATAAGAAAAGAACCAGACTGACCGATGAACATTAATAACAAGAAATAAGAAATTGAGTAGAATAAGAATTTCATAATAAGAAATTGAGAAGTTTATAATTATTTACATTCGGCTGTATGTATTTTTCTTATATGCGTCAAAGAGACATTCAGTAAATAAAAGAATGAGAATGTTTTCTTTATTTATTCTCAAGTTTTATTTCGCCTAGAAAGTTTTCATAATTTGTTTATTTCTAGTTTAAGTACGTCATTTAGTGGCTAACAGATTAAAATTAAGATTATTTAAAATAAATACAAACAACAGATTAAAATTATTTAAAATAAATATCAGTCTCGAAAATTTAATATTTAGCTGTTAGCACGTTTGAATTACAAACTGTAACCCACAGATATTTCTGGCAGGTACCGGCCTTTAGATTTCAGTCATTATTATTACTGTTTACGTGTTTTTTGATAAATATTTAGTAAATAAAATTTTAAATTTAGTCAATAAATTTGCGTGTTTTTAACAAACTTCCCCCCCCCCCCCAAAAAAAAAAAAAAATTGTGCCAGCTCGTCAGGTATTTTCGGATAGTGTGCGACTCGCAAGCAATCCGAGTTCAAACTATGCGACTAAAGTAGATTTTTAAAGTAATATTTTTCTACTTCAAAATATTAGGTTTAAAATTTTATTTTTTTAATATTACAAGGCGTTTTACAACAACAACAACAACAACAAAAAATTCTTTTCCCATTTGCAGATTTACCTAACAGTCGTATTTGTTAAAAAACAAAACAAAACAAAACAAAAAAAACTTTCAAAATTCGCCGGTAGTACAATGAAGCACTTTTCCTATAAACGTGTTATTTCGCGGCAGGTTTCGAGGATTTCCTAACATATTTGAGCAAAAATCGCCGTCAATCCGTTTCATGAAGCATTTTCCTGTAAGCGTTCTTATGTCGCGAAAAGATCCAGCGATTACCTAATATATTTACTTCGAAACAACGAAAGAACCAACGCACAGCGTTTGACACGGTTTTATTTTAATTTACTGTTATTTACTTTAATTTACTGTTATTTACTTTATAAGCTACTGTGTTGCGGAAGCCTCCCGGTTCCGAGTAGCAGCGGATACCGCCTTTGAAACAAGTTCGTAACTTTCGTTTCACTATAGTCACGAAAGCGAGCATTCGGTACGAAGTGTATAGAATAATATATTGCAGCCAGAAGTAGCGATAGTAAGCCAAGAATAGAAGTTGACCAGTAGGGATATTTCGTCTGCGCATGCACTAAATCTCGATTTCCGGTCCTCCCACATTGCTATGGCTGCCAAGACCAGGAGATGAGTGTACGATTTTGAGATAGATGGGTATTTCTTGCTTAAATGACTAAAGATTGTGCCAAAATGGGGTGAGTTAAATACAAAATATCATTCGCGCGTTCACTATTAGACCTTATAATGCTTAAAATTTTTATAAAAACGATGCTGAGATATTTCCATGTGCAAAGTGGTTTGTGAGATGATGATCCGTGTTTCTGATGGAAGGAAAATGTTTATCGTTTTCTGACACCTCTGATAATCATACGCGTTTCAGAACTGTTCAAGCCTCTGCACGTGCAAGCTGGAGGGGATTTTTGAATACAATTCTGTGTTGTGCAGGTTGCGGTAGGATTTTATAATATGAATGTATAAGCAGTTCTACTCGTAAAATATTAGCCGTGCTGCAGGGAGGCTGAGGATATTAATCTCTGTCACCAGTAAGATTTTTGAAGGAAGTTTGTTAGTCAGATTATATTTTTAATTTGAATTAAGGTCTGTTGTGCCCTTTTCTTGTTGCATAAATAAAAATGGTTATTTATTTTCACCATATACGTATTTTCAAGTATATTCAGCTGAAACATGTTGACACAAAATAAAACTTTAAATACATTTTGTGCATTAAAAAATTCTTCGTTTCTGTAATTTCAACTATGGAATCTTAAAGATAGAATTGTAAATATGCTTGTACTTGCATTACGATTTTATACAGATCGCAGCGAAGTATTTTAGTCGAGTTTTAAAGATGTAAAATGACAAATGAATGATTTAAGGTTTGTTTTCTTTATAAATGGGCGTGGTTTAATGCTGTATAAATGCTTGAAATTTTTCTAATGGAATATACTACTTGCTGTTTGGGATAGTAATGAAAGTAGTTTCTTCTTTAGCATAGCTTTTTGCTGTATATCACATACATGTGATATAGTATGAAAACTGGTGATGTGGTTATTGCTTTGCTATATTAAAATTAGTTTTAAAGTTCATTTTACTAAATATAATCCAAAATGAAATAGCATTTTATATTTCTATAATATTATCATTGCAAAATACTGATATTTTATAAAACTATTTGTTTTGCTGGGAGGGGTTTTGCATATTAAAGGAGGGAGGGGGAAATCTCCAAGCAACAGCATTTTTAGCCATTTTCATGGATAATTTTTAATAAACTTCAGTTGTATTAATTTTTATTATGGTAAATTTCAATACAGACATGATTCTTATTCCTGCAGTTAAACAACTCTAAATGCAAATTGGATTCGTTTTTAGTTTATTACAAACTAAAAAAAAAAAAAAAAAAAAAAAAAAAAAATCCTCAAAATAATATTTATTTTGCTTGCTGCTACTGTGTTATATAAAATTATGTTAGTTGTGAATAAACTGTACAATAAAAATGCAATCAAAATCTAAAATAAAATAAATCCAAGTTTTCAAAAATAAGTAATAAAAGTAATTTTCTAAATGTAAAGGAATTTTTCTTTTTCTAAATGTTATTCATATTCTATAATATACATTCATAAATATAAACGTATTTGATGCTGCCAAAATATATTTAATGAGTCTTATTCATGCTGTTATTTTAAAAAAGTGAGTTAGAAATTTGAGTTGTTAAAAGTAGTTTTCAATTGAAATCAAGTATTAAACTCATGTTATACAGAATAGTTGATATATATACAATTTAAAACCATTTAATACTTGTAAAAATTCAGCAACATCCATAAATTTTAACTGCAGAAGCTTTGGTTGGAGGAAAAATAGTAGCCATATTATAGTTTATAGTTCTTTTGTAATTAATGAAAATCCATCATAAGGAAAAGAGGAAAGAATTCTTTAGCACAAGGTTTTTAATAAATGATCAGGTTTTTATTTTATATTTATGTCTTGAGAGGATTTTAATATGTGTTTAATTTTAATGTGCATCTTCATTGTTTTTCTTTAAAAAATTTTTAAGCTGTTAACATTTCTTTCAGTTGTATCACCAGTACACTATAATTTTATCAGATCATTCCCAATATTCCATGCTATTTAAGTACTAAATTCTTATCTGTTGTAAAAATAAGGCAAAAGATTGAAAATATGGTTTCTCTTTAAGTTTTATTATTCATACCGATTACAATTCTTTCTTTCTTTCTTTTTTTTTTTTTCCTGTTTGATTTTCATTCAAATATATGTTTTAACTGTGCTTTTGTTATCTTTAATAAAAATAAATGTGTATAGGTGTTACTGAAGTAACTTCTCTTGTCTAATATTAGTTTAATACTCTTCAATAACTTTGGCTATTTTATTAAAAGTAAATATTAATAACAATCCCTGCATTCAGTGTTCTGTTAGTCTTTTATTGTAAGGAATTCTATGTCTTTATTTCATGTTGCATGTAAATATTTCCAGTGTTTTCTAAATTTGTCATTAACTGTTATGTTAATGACATAACAGTGTATAGAAATTCAATGTATAGAAAGCAAGTATTATCTGGTGAGAATAAAATGAAATGTACTTAGTTTCATATCAGCAACTTGATATTATGCTTTATTAAATTCGTGTTTCATTACATCATTTGCAAAATTAAAACTTTTTTGGGGTGGGAGGGAGGGATTTGAAAGAGCTTTTTTACTTAAGTATTTAAAAAAGAAATCTTATTAAAATCATGTGCCAGAGTTACAGTTTTTTATTGTAAGGAACATATAGTATAAATAAGTTAATTCCTAATTCAGAAGTCAAACAACAAAAATCAGCGTTATATTTACCAAATTTTCACAGGACTAGTTTCGATGGTTTTACCGAACCACCATCTTCAGCTGCAAAACCGCAAATGAACCAGATAGGAAATAATGATTAGATAAGATAAGAAAGCCTGGACAAGAATAAGCATCCAGGCTTTCTTATCCTATCTAATCATTATTTCCTATCTGGTTCATTTGCGGTTTTGCAGCTGAAGATGGTGGTTCGGTAAAACCATCGAAACTAGTCCTGTGAAAATTTGGTAAATATAACTCTGATTTTTGTTGTTTGACATCTGAATTAGTATTTATTCGGCGTGTTATTGTGTCTTAAGTTAATTCCTGTAAGTTGTGAATAATTAATTACATATTACTGAAATTTATTATTATTGCTCATTACCTTATCTTTCATTATCAGTTTTTACTTTTTCTATCTTATGTACATTGAATTAAGCATAAAAAATTGTGGAAGTACATAAATAACACTATTTCCTTGATACATTTATTTTAAATTCCTGAAAATTGTTCAGCATCTGTTAAAGATGGCGGTATTTTCGAAAGCCGTGTTTTACCAGGGCATTTAAAAATAACTTCGTTAGTTCTTAGTAGATGGCGCCACATATCAATGATATTTGCTTAGCATTTAGCCTAGCTTTTTGACAGTTATGATTCACCCCCGTATCCCGTCCTATACCTATAAATATTAAATAACTCTCGAAATAGTACATGGACAATATTTAACAGCTTTGTTTTGATCGTTTCTTCAGTGCTATGTAAAATCAAGGAACGTGTGCCAGTGACTGCTACAGGCAGGGGCAATGTTTAAATGCATATTTAAATTTTTAAACCTATATACAGATATTTTTGGGTAAATTTAGGAATTCGAGATTTTTGTTCATATAGACCTTAATTTTTGTGAGAGGAGTTCAGAATTTTACGTGTTTTCATTACGTACTTCAAATTGATTTCTTTCTGCGTTTCTGTTTCACGAAAATTGATTAAAATGCTGGCCATATGATAGCATATTAAAAGAAAACGGTAGCATTATATAATTCATAAATTTAATTAAGTCATTAACTAATTCCTTTTATTTAGAATATTGTTCTCTTAGCGTTTAAAAGATAGTGTATTTATTTGTTTACCCTTCTGAAACATCAGATATATTTTTAGTTTTTGATGAATTTTTCGTCCTTGAAATATCCATGATATAAATCATATGCCTTTTGATGATATGCCAGTCTCATATATGGTTATTTCTTTAATAAAAGATACAGGAAATAATAGCGTCGTTTGGAAAGAAATCTCAGCATTCCAGAAGTAAAGAAAACTTGATGATAATGATTGTCTCCTTCCAATTCTAAGAAGTGAGGAGTTTTCCGCCTGCTACGTTTTTTTTTTAATTATTAAAAAATGATAAATTTTCATATACGAAAACTTCGTTTCAACACAAATGCCTGCGTTTCCTGCATGTTTTTTCAGTGTACGTCTGAAATAAATAATTCTGAAAAAGAGAGAGTAGAATTATATGTTTGCTATTATTGTCTGTATTTGAACTCTAAAGAGGACTGCAACAACTGCGGAGATCTGGTTAGCTAAGTTTTAGGTGTTTACCAGTTGCAGAACGTTAAATTAAGGAAGTCTTAGCAGTATAAGACTTTGCCCACCAATAATTATTACAAGTAATAACAGCAGGAAGCCATATTAACTTATAATAGTAGTCTTGAAGAGAAATCTGTTGGCTGTTGAATATTTCATCCCCTGAATTATTGTTCAGAGTTGTTTAAATGCTCAGTGACATTATATTGACTTACGCAGTTTATTATATTGGAGCTACCTAACCTAACTCAGTTTATAGGCATTCTAATCATCATACATTGTAACTACTATTATAAATTAATATCGCTTTCTGATGTTATTATTTGTAATAATTGTAGTCTTAATCTATTTAATTTGTTGCTATTTAATTTTGTGCATTGCTACATTTATTATTCAATAGCCTGTAAAAAATACAGGTGTTTAACAGAATATTATAAGGTTGGTAGATTTAGCCGGTCGCAAAATTATTTCCATGATGTTTAAACGCTAAACCACTTTCGGTTTCAGGCCTCGCAAAACTTGTTTTTTTTATAGATCATATCTGCCACGGAAGAAAAAGAAACACTTTTTATACTCCAATGAAATATATATCCTTCCAGATTTTAACCTTGAAGACGCTTGTCGTCCCAAGAAGCAAAGTAATTCCATTTCATTTTTTCGAAATCGAATTCGCAATTTTTTTCGATGAGTCTCCATTTAAACTGTAGACTTACTCTGTAATCGAGTAGAAGATGTAAGTGGTATTATTGATTTGGTTAGGAACAGAAACAGAATCAGATTCTCATGAAGCATCAATTTTAAGAGTTAGAATTGAATCTAGCTTGAGAGCAATGAGACTGTTTCAATATTTTATAATTACGTTGCAGAAACATAAAGGACGTTTATATTGGTAAGGGCTTTTATGCATTTTTCCTACACTGTCAGAAACCAATAAAAATGTTTCGCAATTTCCTCGTTGATTATGAATTGAGAACTTTATCATTTGGAGCATTTCAAATTTCACCTTTAGTTTCATTAGATTAGTCTGACATACATTTTAATGTTTCAATAATTAATCTTTCTTTTGAAGGAACTTTTATGCTGGTTTCAAAAGCGCAAATAGATTTCCTATCAACTAAATTATTCTAGTTACTAATACTATTTAATGCTTCTGTAAGAAAATTTGAAAAATTATGTATTTAGCTTCAAATTACAATAGTTACAATAGAAACTTGAAGGATATGATCCTTCCTCTATAGGAAAAATAAACCAGATTTAAAAAAGGGGACTATTTCAAATTAAAGTTAGAATTCTTATTTACATATTCTTTATCTTGCATATCCCCTTCAATCAAGAGAAAAATTCTTAGCGACAAGAAAGCCTTTTTTTTTTTTTTTTTTTTTTTTAGGGAAAAAGCATTAGAGCCGCAAAAATTGAATGATTGCAAAAAATACTAAAATATGAAATTATGCAAACATATTAACCAAAATAATAAAACAGTTTAAATGTTTCACAATTCTTCAGATTTTCTCTTGAAATATCAGAAAGCTGTCCTAAATATTTGGAGTCCATTATTTGTTTTTCCGAGGAATAAATGATATAGAAGTTTACATTTCTCGGGAAATTCTGGGCTTGAATATTATTATGTAACATTCACAATCCTTTTCTTATACTTGTTTCATAAAATTGCTATATTCAGTACAAAACCTAAAAATTTTGTTTTATGCATTCAGCGTGATATTAAAATAGTTATTTACTTATTATAAAACAACTCGTATTTCTTTATTCTAAAGCTACACAATGCACTTGCATAGAAAAATAATAAAGTACAATATAATATCAAAATAAACTTCAATAAAAAAATATGTGCAGATCCTCTAGATGCGAAACAACGTCACAGGCAGTATCACAAAAGTTCATACACCAGCGCGTGTGTAATGGTGTATGAACGTTTTGGGGAAGGGACACGGTCTTTAAGTACGTTATCAGTGTATTTATCTTCTATGTTGCCAAGTAAATAACCAGTTTTCGTAAGTGTTATTTTATGCGGCGCAAGTTGTTTAATGTGTATTTCTAATCGAAATTATATATTTTTTTTCGAAACTAACCGATTTAAAAATAATTTGCAACAATATTCTGAATTTACATAGTTATATTATTTTTAATATTTCTAAGTTATTTATTGCACATATAATTCTCCTTCCATTTTTTGTTTTTATTAACTTCAGGAGTTGCTATTATTCAGCTTCCAGGTTTTTATAGGCCATCAGTGGCCGAGCGGTAAAGCCGCTGAACTCTGGTTTCGTTGGGTTTAGTTCAGGAGTTCTCAACCGGTGGTACCCAAAAGAAAAAATAGGTGGTACGCAAAGAAGCAAAGTATTTTTAAGTATTAAATTCAAAAATTAAAACCGCAACATCTTGATTGAGTTTTTTCTCTAACACTCGTAAATTTATGCAATCTGAGGTTTGTTCAAGAACGATGGTACTAAAAGGTTTTCAGTTTTTGTTTAGACGGTACATGTTAGTCAAAAGGTTAAGAACCGTTGGTTTAGTTGATTATGGCAAACCACACTAGGGCTATCTGTCTACGGGGTGGGATGTATTCGTGGAGAGCTTTCTAAGGTCAACTGGTTCTGTACACGTTATACATGGGGAAAACCACGAAACGCCCCTGGAATCGAATCCAGGTTGGAATTACCAGTGTCAGCAATTTCACCGCTCGGCCGCACCGTGCTGGGTTCGATTCCAGATGTTTGCTGCATCGTTTTCGTGGTTCCCCCCCCTTGTGTAACTTGTATGACAGCCATTTTCCCTTAGAAAGGTCCTCCACAAAGGCATCCCTCTCCTAACCCTTGTGTGCTTTGCCGAACTTAAATAAACTAAAATTTTATAAATGCAATTTATACAGTCCGACCTCGATTTATCTATTATTCTTTTGGTTCGACCCGAAACATGTAGAACTAGTGGAAAATTATCCTGTTTTAAACACTTTTTTTAAAAAAAAATATTTTTGCTGTGTATGAACTTGAAATTAAATGGATAACGCTTAAGTGCAAACTAAAATTTTAACATTTTTAAATAGAGAAAAGGATTTAAATGGAGTTACGATGAACTCACCGATAACCCTAATTATTAAATAAAAAATTTCAAGAGTTAATTGGGGTTTATCAGCACACATAAAAGTAGCTGCAAAATAGTTTAGTGTTCATAAAAATAAAATTTCTAAGCTTTGCGTGCAAAATGCGCCTTATAATCTCTAAAAATGTGTAGATATAAAATCTAAAAACAGAATAATTGGTTAAGCGAAATTTAACGCATGCAACAATGTGGTTAAAACCTCTTTCTGCTATAAATTTTGGCTATCGAATAATATTTGGTTGGAAATTTCAGTTTTTTTTCATAAGAAGACATTTTATTAGATGCCTGCTTCTGAGATATCAAGAGTCTCAGTGATGTCTGCCCACCAGCTGCCGAGCGGTAAAGTCGCTGAACACTGGTAGTTCGGTCCGAGGCTCGAATCCCGCGAACGGGCTGGCTGCATGGGCGTTTTCGTGGTTTTCCCCATGTGTAACGTGTATACGAGCCATTTCCCTTAGAAAGACCTCCCCGAAGGCATCCCTTTTCTTAGGCAGATAGCCCTCGTGTGCTTTGCCATAACTCAACACACCAACACCCAGTGATGTCTAAAGGGGAGAAAAACATTCTCGTGCAAATGGTTTTATAGTGAAAGAATATCGTTCATGTAGTTGATCAGTTTTCTCCATTTTCTGGTGCGGTTGGACAACACTAACATTTTTAGTTCACTGGAAACTAACTAATCTTAATTTTATATCTATCTCTATATATATATTACATGTTCTCTTGCTATTCCGTATTACATATTGCATAAAACTAATTTCATAGAACTCATGTTTATACCTAAAGTCTGTAAGAGAACTGATGGTCCGAGTAATCCTTTGTTTTCTGACAGTTTGATTAATAAACATGATGCGCGACATTTACTGGCCAATTTCTCGCCATTTAACGACTTTCTTTTAGTTTTTACCAAGACAGAAATGCGTCTAGGTGCAGTAAATTTTCAAACTGGTCACGATTAAAATTGATGCTCTGAAAAAAAAAAAAATTCCTTTTAATTCTTCTGCTGCGATTCTTCATTATTTCATACGATGTAGACTTTGGCATTGCAAGTCGTGACTAAATATGATCGAAATGAAAGGGCTAAATATGCTCTTTTACTTTACTGTGAACATAACAACAGAAAAAATAAACATAGAACTGTCGTTAAAACGCATTTGTGGCATTAAAATACAATTGGCAAAAGCGGGCCAAATGCTGGTTTAATTCAGCAGTGGTATATATAAAAACTTTTTTATTTTTTGGTCTTAAGTCTTAAAATTATTTTTACGATGCTTATTACAATTTCTGCTTATAAATTGAAAAACTTAATTAGGGTTAACTAGGGTGTAATTTCTGGTCACATGCATTTTTTTAATAAAAAATTCCACGAAACTGTAATCAAATGAAAAAAAAAAAAAAATCTCAAACCCTTTACTTTGCAAAGCATGGATCGGTTGGTTGTTCATTAAGATGCAGTTGGTTACGAATTCTACCCCCGTCCCAAACCAGCTAATTAAATTTATGCAAAGCAGCACTGGCCTTGATTTTCGCACATTTTACAAAAATGTTTTAATCACAAAAAGAACTAGGCATTTGTTTGTTTGCCTTTTGTTTCAGTTATAAACTGTATTAGTTTCTGAAAGTAAATATGAGATTTCCCCTACTAGTTAAACCAAGGTGCAGTATCATTTTTTGCTCAATATTTACTGGAACATTCATGGTCACACTGCTTAATTTCTCGCCATTGCTGATGTGCAGTACTGATGCCAATTTTTTTTTTGTTTTAAACTTTACTTTAAAAAATATTGTCGTCAATTAATTTCTTTGTTTTTTTGTTGATTAACGCAAAAGTAATTGCGGCTGTCTGTCTGCAGGGAGATGAATACGTACGAGTTTCCCTTTGAAAGTGGTTCTCGAAAGCATTCTTCCCCTTAAGCAGACGGCCACAGTGTGTGTTGCCAGAATCCAAATAATTCTACCCGATGGAAAAGATGCCATCGTGGAGGATTTTCTGAGGGAAGTGGGTTCATATTTACACTTCAGATGGGGAAAAACCACTAAAAGTCCATGCAGTCTGCTCATTCTCCAGGCTTCGAACCTTGGTCGAGCTACCAGCTTTTAACGGTCTTAACCACCCGGCGCCGCTTGTTGGCTGCAAATTTTATAAAGCTTAACTGCAAACTTTTTTTTTTAACTAACAGTTTTTTTTTTAACTAACTAGGGTGTAGGCCTGACACCTTCCATCTGCCAGTTAACATTAGCATCACGCTGCTTTGAACGCCTAGTAAGCAAACGCTCGCGATTAATAGTTTCAAAACCTACTCTATAAAGTTATAAAAGGAGAAAAACTGAAGAGGGGGAAAAAAAAAATAGAAATAAGCATTCAAGGGAAGGAGGACTTAAAAGAAAATCATAAAAAATTTAGTGCAGATGATTTAATACCAAAGTATTTAGCAATTCGGAGACAAGCAGCAGAAGCATTGAAAATAATATAAAAAATTAAAAGTTGTTTCAACAGTCTAAGGAGAAATATTGCTTCATTGCAAAATTCCAAATTAGTTCTCAAAGTGTATTAATGGAATAGGAGCACACAGTTATTTATGCTATGTACTATGATAAAGAACCATTTATGTTAGTAAAGATGACAAAAGCACAAGACAATAATGCTTACCCGAAATTTCCCGAAAGAAGAAGCAAAAATTTCCCTCTGCCTAATATAAAATGAAAAATGTGAAACTTCATTATACTTTTTTATAGATAGATTAACAAAGTGTTGTTTCATTCGTTATGGATCTTGAAGCAGTAAATATTCTTTTAAATCTCCCCAGAAAATTCTTTGGATAATTGTTGTTTTGTAGGGAATTGGATTAAATCTCTACAAAGCAATACTTATTGAAAAAATTTTTGCGTATCAGATAACTGAATTTATAACCAAAAACTTGTTTATTATTTTCCTCCTATTATGAGATAAAATTACATTTGTGTAATTTAATTTGATTGCTATAACGCTTTGCCATAAGAAAATGAGTTTTTTCCCCACTGTTTGTGCCAAAGAGGATTCTGACCAGTAATACCGTGAGTGATTAGAAATTACACCAATCCCAACTTGGTTCCTTACTGAAAGCTTAGTTATTCAAATTACATGTACATTTTTATAAGTAAATAAACCTTTTATTATGTGGAAATCTGAAGGTGCTTACCCCATAACAGAATTGGACATGTTTGGCAATTTTTATAATAATAAAGTTTTTGATTTTTGACCAGAATTCGTCCTTGATGCTCCATGCATTGTTATAAAATACATTTGTTCAGCGTTAAAGTATTGTTATGAAATATGTTTAACCCAGTGTTGATGCCATAAAAACTTAAAATAATAACTGATAATAAAACCGGTTTATTGTCATACTATCGTTGGGCTTTCATTATCTGCAGTCTGTCGTATTTCGATTTCATCCAATGATCCCAGTTATTTTTTTATCGTCCATTAATGAATACTATTCAGTTTGGATGCTCCCGCATACGGTTTTCCTAAGTGCTCTACCAGTTTGAGGATTGCGTTGTGGGGCATATTCAGTATGAGCCGTATGTTTATCTTATTTCATTTTCGTTATATTTGATGTTCACACCTTCACTTAGTTTCTCATTTATGATACAGGTGATCAAGTACGTCTTTAGAATTTCACTGACTAATTAACATGCAAAATAATTCGTTTTGGTATTCTTTTATCTGAGAGCAGTTTTCAATGCCTTTCCAGTAGAATGAGCTTGTATGGTGCTTATCATCTCATAAACACTAACCTTCATTGAAATAGTCCCACCTGTAAAGTTGTTTAAGTACTGACGTATTATCCCGTAGCCTGTGAAACTTTCTAAGCAACTTCGTTTAGTGCCAGTTATGCATAAGACTGACATAACATATAACATCTACGCTTTTGTTTGATGTAACCCCCAATGATTGTGGATAAGCCACTTTTTGTTTTTATGAACAACGATATAAATTAACTGTTACTGTTGTAATCTTGCCTTGCATTATGGGGAGGGGGAAAGTTTAGGATTGTAGAATAACATTTATGGCTGCACTCCGGTTCATGTACAGCTAGTGGAGAGAATTAACATCTATTGTATAGGAATAAGGAAAGATGCATATGGGGTATATGAGGAAAAGGGAGGGCAGATGTATGGGGGAAAAGGACATATATTGACGACAAAATAGTAATAGATTGGTATAATCACCTGCGGGAAGTTTGTACTCATCGCGTTCTAAACAGATTTCAGTAAAATCGGAGAACCTTATAAAATACTAGAAATCGGGAAGGCCTTTTTACGAAGCTCAAAAGCGAAGCGGTTCGAATACTTTCCCTGTAGGAGCTGTTCGTTGGATATGTGCACAGACTGGCGAATGTTTAATTGTAAGAGGTGCAGATAGAAGTGCGGCTTAGAATTCTACAGGAACGATTTGGGAAGCATTGGCAGGATCCTTGCCAAATTTCCTGCTTTGATGGTAGCCAACTTTTATGGTCGACGAGGTAATATGTAAATACTGTTGTTTGAATTTAAACCAGATTAACTACAGTGAGTAATATGCATGTTATAGAAAAAGATTTCAAATTTTACGAATTCGAAAATAATTCAACGGCTAATCATAGAAAAAAATCTAACTTATGTAGCTAATTTGAGTGTCAGTAAGTAGAGGCTTCATGGTAGAGAATCTGTCTGTAGCGTCGCAGTACTGTCTCTTCGCCAAATTAGTGGACATCGTCTTTAAATCGCTGCATTACAATATAGCGCGACGTTATTCTTCGCTTTAATATCGTTTTCTCCCGTTTTGGTAAAGTTAGCTGCTTCATATTCTTAAAATTCGACCACAGAAAGTCTTCGACATTAGTGCACAACAATACTTTAAATTCAACCCAAATAACAGTTGTCTTAATCCTGATAGCATATATCAATTCCACAGCATTCAGTTTCATACTGTTGCCAGTTGCCAAACGAGTATTGCATTACGAGTAAGTTGCACGCAGCAATTCCGTATGCAGACCAAATATGTAGGCAAACGTTATCCAAACCCATGGGAATGTTTATACCCGTAGTATTTACAAGTAGGGCAATTTCAGTTGAAGATGCGTATAATAGTTCATGATTTGAAAAATATTGTATCAAATTCTTCCATTTAAGAAAATTAAAAACAGGAAATCGTTTACAGAGCACAACAAAATGAATAAAGAAGAAAAAAAGTCGACGTGTCTGAGAGTGCGAATTCATGCACATAAATTGGCATACTGGGAAAGTTGAATTAGTAGCGTTAGAAGCTAATTGGCACAATTCGGCTTTCGACTGATGAGGGCAATTAGCTTCAGTTTAGCTAACGATCATGTAATAATTTAATTTATGAGGCTGGTGATGTTCGTATATAATGTCACCAAGCCATCAAAAATATGAAATAATTCTGAGTAAGAATAATTAGCCTAAAACCAGCATTTTATTTGTGCCTTGTATAGGGAAAAGAATTATCAGATCATAAAAATTTCTGGTGTTCGTTATTGATAGTTTAAACCACCGGTTAGATTTAATTATTAAACGGTTATAATTAATTATTATATTAAAAGTAATTTTTACCAACAGAAATATTTTCTATTCTCACTTATTACAAGTGTTTTGCTGCATAAATTTCATGAATTCCTTTTTTACATGTAGCGCAAATTAAGTTGAATCGTTTTAATTTTATTACCATTTTTTAAACTGCATACCTCGCACTGTTGCAAGATTCGTCCAGGCAATTTTTCTGTAGAAAACTTTTTACTTATTGAATTTTTATTTATTATTTCTTACTTTTATCTTTAGAACGCGTTGTAAAGACAAAAGAAGTGTGAAATACGACATATGAAAACGGTCATTCATTTCAAACAGTGAGCCATTATAGTAGCGCATCACGCTAAGAGATGAATTCTTATCTTATTAAAAAAAGACATAGTTGAATGATATTAATCAAAACCGCAACTGATTTGAATACGACTGCTCTCAATAAAAGAAAAAACTATACTAACAAACAGCAACGCGATCGCGTTTCTACGCATTTTTGGCACAAGTGCGACAACACTTCGCTGCACTCAAAGGGTCTAAATTTTATGTGATATCTAAATTTGGAATTTGCTGAATTCTAAAGAATTTTTTATCAAGTGTATTGATAATATTCGTTTCATTGTTTTTTTTTTTACGTTGCGTAAAATTCCATAATTTTCGGCGCATAGTTTGAAGGATACGTACATACATAAGAGCGACTGTAGAACTTTCTTTAGAGAGTTATGAGGGCCCACCAGCGGTCGTTGAACACTGGTAGTTCGGTCCTGTTGAAGGGCTGGCTGCATGGGCGGTTTCGTGGTTTCTTCCATGTGTAACGTGGATATGAGCCAGTTTGCGTTATAAAGTCCTCCACGAAGACATTCCTTCCTTCGAGTGCTTTGCCGTAATCAGATAAAGTGAGAGTTATGAAAATCACACACTTCTCACTATATAAGCGTCATCGTGAAAATTGTTAAATTGTTTTCAGAGAAATATAAAATGTAAAGTTTCTGCTGGGCGTTCAGTTACAAAATATTCAATTACGAAATATTTATTGTTTGAAGATTTCCCTTTTTTAATGTACAAAAATGAGATGAATACTTTTATTCTTTCACAATAAAAGTAGAATTTCTGGAACTTCTGTACATCGAACGCCTCCTTAATCAGTAATATGTTTAGCCATCTATGTCAATTATTTCGTATTATTACGTAAGGTTTTACATTTTAAGTTAAGCTTATTTACTAAAAATGATTTGCTGTCACTGGGATTGCTTGGAAATAACCGTATTAAAAAAAGTTCCTTAGTCTTTTCTGTTTCTCTCATTGTTATTTTGTTGGCTTCTAGCGTGTGACCCGCAGGCCATTGCTGAAATCAACATGTTTCCTTTTTCTAAATATTATAAATGGATTGATGAATTTCTGCGACTGTGTAAGTTATAGTTTAAATTAAATAGCATATCTTATAAAATCCACTTAATCGCGTAAACGATGCACGTAAAATCAAGTTATAAAAAAAGTTACCAAATTTTTAAGGTAACATAAATTTTAACGCATGAAGGCATAAATCTACAACTGGTGCGAAAGTACTTTGAGAGTGTAATTTGAGCTTTTTTATGCATTTTAAGAAGTAACATCCAAAAAGCTCGATCTAAGTGTAATAAATAGTACATCAGTATTTCTTTAAAAGGTGTGATAAAAGACGTAATTTAAAAGGTGTTATAAAAGACGTAAATCTTCAGAAACAGGAATGGGGGGGGGGAAGTGTTGAATTATTTTCGCTATTTCGGGTGTACGGAGTATGTCACGGCCAATTCCTACTCAAGAACCGTGCACTTTGATTGGGTTCTGAAGTTCTCCCCAACCCTAGTATTGGATTAACCTTTTCAGGGACACTGATACCCATGTGTACGTTTAGTTTTCTTTAAATGAAAATTATTCTAAGAGGGGGGGGATTAAAATCTGGAGAAATGTTTAGTAGAGAATCTCTACAGTAAAAACATAAAGCTCGCGTATAAGGTATTTTCTCCTTCCTTTCCGCATGCCTTCGTGGTGTAATTGGAAGCTTTGACATATTCGAGATGTTCCAGGGTTCGAGTCCCGGCGAGGGCATTGCATATTTTTTCATGTCTCTTGCCTCTAAAACCATGTCATTTTGAGTGGCGAAAGAGCTGCCACTTAAATTAGGAGCAGTTTTTGTACGAAGCAGACAAAAAGAAAGATTCACACCCTGTTCAAACCCTCCTTATGCCGCTATGATTTTGGGTATTGAGCGTCTCGTATCATCACAGGGAGTGAATAGAATGCACATTGTTGAAGGTAAGAATGCGTTGTATGCCAAAAACGTAGAATACCTATCGTTGAATTTAAAATGGTATATCTATGTAATGGACAGGAAAATGCTCATCTTTAAACATAACTTTCATTTATCGAATAAATATAAATTTTAAGCGAGTTCCACTTTTATTTATTCTGTCTTCTGACCTAAGCGAATTATTCTAGTTAACAAGAAGTTAGGGTAAAAACAGCTTCTTTCCGTCTTTTTATCAAGCCAGTTTAGAGCGAGGCTGATATTTGAAATCAATAAGCAGTTTTGAATTGCTTGCGAAAACTATCTTTGGAATGTTGATCTGTGTGTCTAAATTGGGTTTACTATGGGGATTCAAAGTCTCAAATTACAAATGTATGAGGTGTTGTAGGATTTTTGTATCAAGTTGTCCGGGAGAATGGTATTCTTTTCATTAGTAGCGCAAGCGCGGTACATGTTTAGCCTTTTTACAACCTTTCTAAAATTTAAGTCGAATTAAAAATTGATTTTTTACGAAGCTTGAATCTTCGTGTTTAGATGTGTTCAAGTGCCGGTTTACCATTTTAAGTAACAGTGGTTTTCATTTATTTATCAAATTCTTTTAATATAGATGCAAACTTTTAATATAAGCAAATTTGTTGTTGCGGGCTTTAGTACTCCAAATTACGTAAATGGTAAACCAGATAAGTGTAATACTTTTTGAAGATTTTTTGCCTTTAATTCAAAGGAAACTTAACGATGGGAGAATTGAAAATATTTCAGTATTTTTTGAGTGAATTTGTGGTATGAATTAATTAAAATAAGTTTAATTAGTAGTAATTAGCAGGTTAGCGCTGAAAGAAACATCTGCGTCAACATAATGAGAGCTATTGAGATATGGACTCTTGGGGGAGGAGAGAAATTTAATTTTTTTTTGACTCGAAGAGATAAAGTTGTGGTCTTTTAAAAATATTTAATGTCAACTACTGACCGATTTTTTAGAAAGGTCCGCTTTTGCATCCTTCTTACTTGGCATAATAACTTAGACATATTAGCCTAGATCCTAGAATATAGATAAGTACTGCGAATATCTCATACTGAACTATGAGACAGGAATACTGAAGTTCATCTCTAGATTTTTTGAACCAAGGATAGAAATATAACCTTCTCAAGGCGTTCGATTACTTTTACGGTATTTTGAGAAGTTTTTGTTAATATTTACTGTTATTTTTAGAAAGTAAACTTTCGATGATAAATTTTAATTCGTTTATCATTTCTCATAAAACTTAAAAATATATACTTAAAAACGTTTGTAGTTAAAAATCTGCAGATTTAGGGAACTGGTATTAGTGCTGATAACGCTGTATTTTTTTTTTTTTTTTTTTATGTTAGACATAGCAGCAATTTGTGGCAGTGTGTTGCGTATGCTATGTATTTAATGAGTTTTTGATTATACTAAGTTCTGTGAAGTCTCTTCCTCGGTCTTTCATCCTTGGCATAACCCTTTTTAGCAGAACTGATGGAAAAGTTCTGATTTAGTGAAAGGCAGTCTCCCTTTTCATGCGGCTATTCATTGCTATCGACGACCAAAAGTATTAGAATTCTCTCTTATCTTTTTGTCCTGCTTCATTAGTAATGCTTTCAGTGCAGAGATAATTACTGCTATTCATCATTCATCCTATCATAGTATGATTTGGGGAAGAAAATGTTTCGCTTCGTCTTTTCGATAATGCAACGCTGGACATTAGTTATTTGTTTTAAAACAGGGAATTATTATTGAATGAAGCAATTAGAGAAGTGTTTATTAGGCCTTTCTTTACTCATCTATGCTGTATTTTCAACCACCGTCTTAATTATGAATCTGGAAGGAATACGAGTATTCATGAATTTCGGTCTTCAGACAGAAAAGCCATGGAAGTATGCGTTATTCATTGAACGGATTCATTCCTGAATTATGGCGTATTAAAAATTTACTGTGAAAGAATTTAAAAGTTAGCGAACTTTTTACGAGTAAAGTTTAGCTGATAAACAGTAGAGAGCTCATTAAAACTTAAATAATTTTCAACATTCAAGAGTTTCCTATTGTTCTAGATTAATTGCCAAGGTAAATGTTTATTTTTAATCGACTGTGGTTAAGCACATGAGGGTTATCTGTCAAGAGGAAGGGGTACCTCTTGAAGTATTTTCTGAGGAAAAATCGTTCATATATATGTAACACTGAGAAAACTACAAAAACGTTCATTCAGCCAGCTTCGTTTACATGATTTGAATCCAGGCTGAATTACTTGTATTCGCCACCCAACCGGGACAGTGGTTAGCAACGGTGACTACCGTACCGAAGGGCCCGAGTTCGAATCCCGGAGAAGGCATGGATGTTTTAAATGTAATAGTGTCTGTGCGGCATGGGGGCCCTTCAAATATGCGGAGAGCCGAAAGTCCTCTCGAGAGGTTGGAGGTAGGGGAAAAGGGGTGGGAGATACTGGGACTCTTCCCACCGGGCTGCTGGCCATCAATATTGGGTCCGGAACTGGGCAAAGTCTTACTGTCACCTCTAGTGTGCCCAAGGCTCTTGCCAGCGACAGACGCAATATTGACATCTTGCCATGATAAATTTCGTGGGCTTGCTCTGATGTCAGAGACCTGATCTGATGTTACTGTCGATCGGATGAGATAAGTCACAACAACAATTACTTGTATTCAGTGGCCGGGCTCAGCATCCAGGCGGCTCCAAATTGGTGCTCCGAAATTTTAGTATGATATATATGCATTTAGAATCTTCTTTCTTTCCCTCTTCCTGAAAATCAGTGAGTGTCACCTCGCCTTTATAGATCTGCTAATATTTTTTTTTTCTATTATTAGTACCATTTGATTGTTCCGTAGACTTTTTTTTTTTTTTTTTTTTGGCAGGAAACGAGTTTAAAACTCCTTTGATTGATGTAATATAATTGCTTATTTAATATCTCATTTTATATTTGTAGATTAGTGTTTTATAACATATGCTATTTTAAGTGTTTCATTTATTTCAGGTTGGTTTAATTTCGGAATTTTATTTTTTGTTATTTCGTCGCTTAAGAGCGAATTCTTCTTATGAGGTTTTATTCGGGCTGAATGGAAGTGTTTTGGCATGTTTGAGAGCATTTAATTTCTTTTTCTAGCCGTCAGTTTTTGTGTTCTTTGTAAACAATTTTTTTGGCCTTTTTTTTTTTTTAAACAATTTCAATCTAGTTCATGCCTCATGATTTTCAATTGTGATTGGCTACTTTGGTAATCCAAGCGAGACTACCCTTTCCTTTCTCAGGAAAAAAAGCACCTATCCCTGAAGGGATCTTTTTGTATTCTAATAGCCTAAACAATTAACTTTAGCGATTGGAAAATCAATTAAGGAGAGGAAAAAAACTCTAAAATGCTGCAGCCGTCTGCTTTATTGAACATAGTTAAGACTGAAATCGCCAAGGATTGTTAAGAGTATAAAAAACGCTTCACTATAAAGTAAACGCTCTCATTTTTGAGCTGGTTCCTCTCATGCTGCGTGCCCTTTTAATTTTCACTTCTGCGGTTGTTTAAAAGAGGAGGAGGCAATTAATTAAACAATTTCATCTTCAGATATTGGTTAAACTTTCAAATTAGTGCACTAATTTCCGTGTTGCATCAAGAACTGCTTCTGTTTTCTTTTCTTTCAAATGAAGTTTCTTGTTTTAAATTTTCAAATCGGGTGTAGATGCAGCGTTAGTATCTTGTAAAGCAAAATGTTATTTTCATCTAAAGAACGTAGGTTTTTCATCTAAGGAATATATGTATCTTTTCTAAGGAGTGAATTAAAATAATTTACAGCCGTATCTTACTAACCGATTTTAGTTTAGGCCTGCATCCATTATACTAGTCACTAGTATGCTTGGGAAAAAAAAAAATAGCAATATCATTTATTTTTCCCAATTATTTTCCATTCTTATCAGAATCAAATTAATTCTAACCAGAACTATGCTCTTATGAAATATTCACCAGCATTTTTATTTCTTAAAATTTATTCAAAAATGTAAAGAGGCTCTTACTTTTCGAGTCAATACAGTCGTTAGCATTTTTATGTATTAATATAAAATGGTGAGGCAGGAATACGTTTTCGTCGTCTTAAAAGTAAATAGAAATAAATTATTTGTACTAACTGGAAGAAAATCATGAAGAACTAGCTTGCCGTCTGATGGTTAAAACTTAAGCCGGTACTGATTCCGCCCGAGGCTTAGCAGTAAAATCACTGAATACTAGTAATTTATCCCGGGCTCAAAATCTGGTGAACTCTTCCTTAGGCAGATAGTCCTCATGTGCTTTGCCTTAATCAACTAAACTAAACCAAATCAAAATCTGGTGAACTCTCCTTGGGCAGATAATCCTTGTGTGCTTTGCCTTAATAAACTAAACCAAACCAAATCAAATTCTGGTGAACGGGCTGGCTGGGTGATTGCTTCTCGTAGTTTTTCTCGTGTGTAACGTGTATACGAGCCAGTTTTTCTTAAAACGTCCTCCACGGAGGCATGTCTTCCGGTAGGCAAATAACCCTTGTTTACTACGCCGTAATCTAAATAATCCAGTCATTCTGCAGGCACCAGCTCAGTGCTTAAGAGAGCTATACATACAACTTAAGACAGCTATTTTCTGGTTTGTATAAATAAATTAGTAGATTTAAAACTACTAATTTATTTATTTATACTATGTTTAATACTGTATAAATACGTAGATCTACTAATTTATTTCACCCAAACGCTAGAGCTTCCACTGGTATAGCCCGTCTGCGCGAGAAATTGGTGAACAAGATCCATCTGCACGCGGAATTTTATGACTCTGCTATGCGAACTGCGCGAAAAAGGTTTTCATCTCCCTCAGACACTGCAGCATATTCATACTGCCCGAAGGAGACATCTAAAACAAAGTTCTCCCTTTTCAAAGTGTGTATTTAATTATGGCAAAGCACACTAGGGTTATCTGCCTAAGGTGAGGGATGCCTTCGTGGAGGATTTTCTAAGAGAAACTGGCTCGTATACACGTTACACATGGGCAAAACCACGAAAACGCCCATGCAGCCAGCCCGTTCGCGGGATTCGAACCTCGGACCGAACTACAAGTGTTCGGCGACTTTATCGCTCGGCCGCTTGTGGGCCCCCTTTTCAAAAAACTGAGGGGTTTCTTCTCAGGTGTACTTTTCGAAGCCAAATAGTAGTCAAAGTGCATAAAACAGAAAAAGACGGATAAATAGCGTTACCTAACACAAGAACAAGTAAAGGAAACGTAAGTAATAAAATAACGAATTAGGAGAGTTATTACTGGAATAACGGTAATAAAAGCAAGAGCTAGCAAAGAAAATGAAACTTATTTATAAACACAAAAATTGGCATTAGAAACGTCTTTAATTAATTACAGCAATAGAACAACTATTTTTAGTTTTATGAGTTGAATAATTTTAAAGCTTATGAATTGCATTTCTTTTAAATTGCGTTAGTTTTACTTTAATTTTACATCTTCCTCTAAAAATAATACCAATGAAACCTGAACTGGACTAGAAAATTTAATATAGTTAATGGTGGTATGCGAACGATTTTACAATACCAATGTATGTAAATGCTTGCTAGAGGTATTTTTTATTAATTAAAATAACGATGCAAATGTTTTAATAAATTATTAGTTAGATATATTTATTCCCTGTGAGTTGGATGTATTGAAAATAACGATGCAAATGTTTTAATAAATGATTAGTTGGATATATTTATTCCCTGTGAGTTGGATGTATTGAAAATAGTACTGTATCTGTGATGTATTGAAAATAGCGATAGTATTGAAAATGAATATATATTTCCTTGTTTTTTAACATGCACAAATTAGGTAAGCTAAGTAAAGCTTATATCTGAAAAGTAAATTAAAGAATTTTTACCTCATTTATTGGTAAACCCTTGATATATCGCAATAGGAAGACTAAGCTGTAAATGCTTTAATGCCAGCAATATAAGTGATTGTATATTATAATATATAATAAAAAAGAGAAAAAGACGTAGCAATGTTGATGGCGAAGTGCGTAGAATTTATAGAACTTAGATCGATATTGAGAAGGAAGAATTCTAATTGTGTAGAATGCTAAAATGTTGAATCTGTAATCACTAAGAAACTTGGCTGTCGAGGTGGGTTAAATTCCATTTTTATTTAAATTGACATTTGTAAACTCATTTCATTAGGCACTTATTTTCAGAAAAGTTGCATTGATATTGTTGCGATAGAAAGAGAGTACAGCGAAATAGCTTATAAGCGACACAGAGGGTAAAGCTAAAGTGCACAGTTATCCAGTATGAAAGCTCACTAAGAGAAGGTTATGTTTTAGGTTAGAAAGGATTGAGTTCTCAAAATTTCGAGTTCAAGCTCCGAATCAGCTACGTCATCAGCATTACGCAAGCCATGCGACGTAGACTGATCTCGAAATGACGCAGTCCAGAAATATTGTTATTTTTTTTAAGAATAAAGAGGGTATAACCAAATTAAAAAAGAAGTAATTTTCAGGCTACTACTAAATTAAATTATAAAGCTGATTTACATATTTTTATCTTGCATGTATATATATTACATGTAAGATAAAAAATATGTAAATGTGTATCATACATAAGTGTGCATATATATATATATATATATGAACGACTAGGGTGTTAAAAATGTAAAGTGTAGTAAAATTAAAAAGCATAAAGGGGAAAGAAATTAAAACGTCTATTGCAACAGCATTATTATACGTTTGGAATTATTTACGTATAATCATAAATTTTAAATAAATTTTGATTATTATACGAAGATGATTTTCTAAGACATAGCTAGAAAAGGATAATATAAACTGCTCTACAAATTAATGTAGCTTCTGTCAATAATTGAGATCCAATAATTAGTATGTTATCCTATTCTTGGTGTTAATCAGTTTTTACCAAATAAAAAAATAAATTTTACTTTGATTGATTGAAAAAATTGATTTGATGGAAAATTTCATTGATTACAGAAAAAAAAAATATATTTATTATTTATTTTTTTAATTTTTGGTTTCAGTCGAATCTTTACTTTTCAGTAAAAAAAAAAAAAAAAAAAAAAGAGTGTTGCATGGAGAAGCTCATGAAATTAAACGCTTGCTGTACAGAATGAAAATTCTGAAATTAGAAATTAGCATGATAAGTAAATTAAAGATATTTTAACTTTATCCTAATGATTGGAAAAACTTTCGGGTAGATTGCGGCAAGGTATGAAGATTACAAACTAAGTTAACTTCTGTGCTTATTATTGTATTATTAAAGGGATGTGCAAAATGATACGTTCAGGTAAAAACGAAAATTACCAATACGTAAAATGTTGAAGTATTTTTAAGTGATAAATTCAAAAAATATACATTACCACATAAAGAGAAATTTTTTTTTCTATGCAGAACACACACATTATATCCATATCAAATGCGCACCGAAAAAGGGAAGAGCTGTTAATTAGTTTATTTCGATTATGACAAAACTCACGAAATCTGTCTGCTTATGGTAATGAATAGTGGAATATTTTAGTGAAGAATATTTTAGGAGAAACTGGCTCATATTCACGTTATGCATGAGGGAAAACAGTGAAAACTCTCATGCAGCCAGCTCGTTCGCCGGATATGAACCTGGGTCAAACTACCAGTGTTTAAGGTCGCTGTTGGACTGAAGAACTGTTGAAATTAGACTATGAGGTGTGTTTGGTCTAGTTTATTATGGCAAAGCATTTTAGGGGAGGGATGCCGTCGTGGAGGATTTTCATAGGGAACTGGCTCGTATACATATTACACATGGGGAAAACCACGAAAAACACCCATGCATCCTGGATTCGAACCCAGGGCGAAACTACCAGTGTTCAGCGATTTTTACCGTTCGTCAGCTGAGTCTAATGAGATGCTGCTATGTGTTGAACAATAGCATTAAAAAATAGAAAGAAGGTGCGGTACTATTTAACTCAAACGTGTGCTGAATTTTAAATTTACATGTTTGGTAAATGAGTTAAATTTATCTTTATGCCATTATGAAAGATTCTGAATATAGCATAAAATAGTCAGTGAAAAAAGAAATGTTATCTAAATCGTCGTAAACTAAATGTAGCAAGCATTAAAAAGCATTAGAAGCATCTGCTATTAATTCTAATACTGCTGAAAAATTTTATAAAAATTATAAATGAGGGATACATAAAATTGCATTAAGTCGTTATATAATAACTTACAACAGTTAGAAATATTATTAGCGGGATTTCGCAACATCTCTCATTACAAATAATTTCATTTAAGTAAGAAAACGAGACTTGAAAATAAGCTGCATACTGAAGATTAATCTGTACCAAGGCGTTAGAAACTTTTCTCAGTGAACTAGAGATACTATGCAAAAATATTTTTAAAATTATCATTTAAATATGAATTGCCTGAATACAGTACAGCAATATACAAATTCTGTATATAATTCTGTTCAAAATATATGCAGTGAAAACAAATATATTATGTGGGTTTAGAAAGAAATAAACAGGAAATTAAAAATCCCAAGATATGAATATGAGAGTTCGAATTTCTTTTATTCGTTATGAAAATGCTGCAGATGCTCGTAATTATCAGTTGTTAATAATTAAATGTATACTATAAATTGTGTTTCAGGTTATATCAGTTAGGGAAGTACTTAAAAAACAAAATAAATATTTAAACATTTCTAATATTAAAATATGTGTTAGAAAGTTGAATTCCTTTAAAATAACATCAGTGATTAAAAAAATCGAAAAATAAATAACAGCTTAATAAAACATATATTACAGAAATATTGATGGGAGTTTAGAACCGTTTAACTAACCGAAATTTTAGATTTTATGAAGATAATATTTCAAATTAATTTTAGAACTTTTTGCTTAAAATGACAGATTTGAAATTACTTAAAAAACATCCTAATAAGTAATAAGATTTGTTAATTACTATCTAGAAAAGAAAAATAATATAAACTGCACTACAAATTTGATAGGTTGGTTACATATATATGTATGTATAATCTATTAGTTTTACATTTGTCAAAACGTTTTCGGAATTCAGCGTCCACCAACGGCCGAGCGACACTGGTAGTTCGGTCCGAGGTTCGAATTCCGCAAACAGGCTGGCTGCATGGGCGTTTTCGTGGCTTTTCCGATGTATAACCTGTACACGAGCCAGTTTTCCTTAGAAAGTCCTCCATGAAGGTATCCCTTCTCTTTAGCAGATATCCTTCCAGGCTTTGCCATAATTACTTAAACCAAACCGTCTTCGGATTTCAAGTTCTTAGAAAAAAGGGAAAAGCATAAGGAAAGTTGTGCAGTTCGTAGTTTTTCTAGCATTTCATTCTTTAATTTACCCTTTGCCTATTAAGGTGGGAGATGAAAAAGTTGGCCCTGTTCGTTGATCTCGCGGGCAGTTGGCCTATTAGTAAGAGCCCCCCCCCCCTTAATTAAATTTCGCGCAGCTGTTACACTACCAGCTTCCTAATTTAGTTAAGCGGATGAGAAGAGGGTGGAGAAGACATAAAGTAACAAATTAAATTCACAAACTATTAACTTTTGACCTTTGTGATTATTAATGTTTAGATTTTTGATCTGTATGAGAATAGTCATCAAACTTCAGTTTTTCTTCATGTATTTGAATAGAGGATACAATTCGGGTTATAGTTTGTGGTCTTGATTTTAACTGGTAGTTTTATAGTCCGCGCGAGAAACACAAGTGTGTATTCAACGTAAGAATCTCATTCCACGTGATATATATTCCATGTAAGCTCATGCGTAAGATCCTGGAATCGGCACTTTTGTTTTTTTGTTTAGCATACTTTATCCGTGAAGGTGAATGTTGGAACAAAATTATCATTTCCTGCAGAACTTTCCGAAAAGAAGTGCTATCTTAGTGAGCATTGTTTTGGAGATAATGGTGTCGTCTTCTCTGTCTGACAAAAAGTTCAAAACTTTTCTTCGATATATGTTTCTTAGGTGTTTTTATGTAACATTTTATTCCAGGAATCTCATATTTTGCTAAAAGTTTAAAATTGACTTTTTTACTAGTTACTGCACCTCAGTCTGTTTTCACGCATTAGTGCAGTCGTGAATTTCTACTCCAGTATCAGTATTATCAAGCACAATGTGTTACACACTGAATAGAATTCGAATAATAGGCATTTGTGTATTGAAAGTGATTGATTTATTGCCATGAATTTTGATTCTTGCTACTTTTTATAGCGATGACTGATAAGAAAGAGTAGATTGATAACCAAAAATTCCTTTCGACTGTCGTTAAGGAGAGGGAGAATATGAGAATATAAATGTTTAAAAATGCAGTCGTTTTGTCGTGTTTAAAAAGCAAGAAACAGAAGAGACATTTGTTTGTTTAGTTGATTATGGCAAAGCACATGAAGCCTAAGGGAAAGAATGCTTTCATAGCGGACGTTTTAAGCGAAACTGACTTGTGTTCCCGTTACATATGGAGAAAACCACGAAAACGCAAATATTGCCCTTTCGCCGGCATTTGAACCCAGATCGAAGAACCAGTGTTCAGCAGTTTTATCAACTTTAGAAACGAAACTTTAAACTTAAGGCTTTTAATTTAATTAAGCCTAAAGTCCCAATCACATATTTTCCACTACGCGGGACTGGACGTTGAAAGGGACAATTCTCAGAACCCGTACATTTCCACGAAACCCACGTAACTAGATTACAATTTTTACTTACTAAACAGACTTGAACGCCAAACAGTAATCGATTATCGTTCAGATTGGGATCACGTGATCCTTCAGAAGCATAACTTTCGTTTGATTGATTGATCTGTACCCGGGACGCATATTTCACAAGTGCACATCAGCGTAGCCACTGAGGGAGAAGTGTCAAAAGTGGACCAATGAGCTACTATTGCTCTTCTGACGCTAAATCTTCGTGCATGTGAGCGTATGTTGTTTACGTTTTAATTTGCATTTGTTTCGCAGTTGTAAATGTATGGCGAAATAGTAGAACATTTCGTAGAGCTTTCGTTTAATGAGTTTAATTAATCGCTGACATTTCCCTTACGCGATTTTTATCACGTATTAATATTTGGATTGATGTTCACGGCATATTATCGCTCTTTACATCGAAAAAATGCTCAAGCAACAATTAGCCTCGAATATTATGCATTTACTAACACCTGTGGATTAAGAGAATTCAAGTGTATGTATATATTTTTTTAAATTCAGCTGAGAAGGACTGGAAGTGTTACAATGAATCTAGTGTTTTCTTAGTTTAGACTTGTATTCTTTTGATTTCTAAAGTGTAAGATTCAGAATACATATTGTGTATGATCTGATTATATCCATTGTTAAAAGTTATATGTAAATAAATTGAATATATTCGTTGTGAATAAGGTAAACTCACTCTGTTTGATGAGTATTTCTTATGTAAACAGTATATTTAAGAGTGAGCAGTTATTAAATGTGAAATTTAACACACTAAATGTATACGAATGCAAATTAGTAAAATTCACTTTGAATAAATTCTGCATTGGCTATTGTTATAGAACATCTTTTTCATGTAAACTACAATAAAAAGTGTTGACCTTCTAATAACATATATAATTGGCGTAAATATTTTTCTCATATGCATAGTTTTATGTAAAAATATCGTTTGGGCTCAGATGTTTATCACATATTTATTTCTTCATCTTATTTACCACTTATTAAGTAATATTTCACAGGGATATTTTTGCGGAGTATTCAACATGTGTTTGTATCTATTTCAAATTCTTTCAACTAGGTAGTAAAATCTTCACATTTGCTCATATTTTATCTAACTTTGCAATGAAAATTTTCAGAAGAAATGGACGATGCTTTAATTATTTTTTGCAGAAGATTGCGTAACAGAATATTTTCAACCATCTTGCTTAAATCTTAAGGCACGCGAAAAGTCATGTGACATGACAGAGATATTGGATGCCCATTGGTCCATCTTAGAAGCCACTCCCTCGGTGGCTACGCAGATGTGCGCTTATGAAATATGCATCCGGGACGGAGCTGCAGATGAAACATTTTCGGTGAGGTTTCAAAAAAATCCCGCGTAGCCGGTACATCGTTTCCGTAGCTAGGTTTGACTTCGCTTCCAGAGGAGCTGTTTTTTCTAGGAATCCTCCCGTTTAAACCAATGCTACCAGAAATCTGGCTTCTCGGAAACATTCCGTCTAGCAGGGTCCGTCGCTAGATGCAATAACCCCTTAAGGCAGACTAAAGATGTACACTATGAGTAGATTGTTTATTATAATAAACCACAAAGCTATTTGCTTTCAGAAGCATGTTTATGCGTAGGGTATCTTAAGAAAGAACTGGGTCATGTTAATATTACAGGGGCGCGAACTCCAAATCATTCTTGCAGCTATCCTTAGTATTAAACCCAACGCGACTAGTCGGAATTAATTCTTTTACTCATTCAGCCATTGATTTTTTTTTTAGGTACGTGTAGACAAGAAACTGAGGTCGATTTACCTTAACGTATATAAAAGTGTGAAGAAATAGAGCGAAAGAATGGATTATGCATAGCGAATGAATGGGCTATAACTAAACGCGAAAGTAATCGGAAGAGGGGAGAGGAAGCGCTAGCTTGTCTCAGATTGGTTAATAGGTTGCGAGCAAAGAGATCCTAAATCATTAGCTGTCTTGAATGTCTCTATTTTATATGCAATTTAAGAAATCCTACACCAATAACTCATTTTCTTTTTTTTGTTCGAATTAGATCATTGTTACAAAAATAATAAAGAATGAGTGTTTTGGAGCATGAAGGTTTTTGCTTGCTTATGTGGAAAATATCAGTTGATAATATTTTTTCAAAGATGAGGGGCTAATTTCAAAGTAGACAGAGCGGACAGAGTAGATATAGCAGATTACGGTTTTTACAATAACGCCACGTTGTCTTATGTAATGTGAATAAAAAATGAGGGGAAAATTGTTTATGCTGTTGAACGAACCAATCTGTATTCATGCATTTTGCATTAGACAAGTAAAATAGTAGCTGTGTGGCTGAAAAATGATGAATATGTGTTTTTGTTGTAAATTTTGTGCATTTTGTTTCGAAATATGCAGCATCTGCTGTCAGCAGCTTTTTTCATAAAATTCAATGAAAAGAATAAGGTTGAAAAGAGTCTGCTCGGGGAAACCTGGCAACTGCCCAATTTCTCCAATTGTCTTGTTGATATTATGTAGAGAGAAATTGTACTTTTTATTTCCCAAAAGGTTTCTACTTTAAAGTGTATTTGCTTGCTCTACTGTTTTATTTACCTTTATCGTTATCTACACACTGTTCCATTGGGACTGTTGGGTTTTCTGTCATGACATGGTACGGAATTCCAAAAGAAAGCGAATAAAAATATTGGCACTTAATGCTTGGCAGTCTGGAACTGGAATGGATTTTGGGCTATAGAAAAAATTGCGGTCAGATTACTAACCCACTGGGGGAAAGTGTAGTTTGTTATTAGAGTGAACCGTAATTCTTTCAGCGTGCACGATGTCTGAATTCATTATTAGGTGATATGGCCTCGCCTGTCTTTCTTTGCTGATTAATTTGAACCACTTTTCGAGATTATTTGTATGACCTTATTAGATGCTCTTTTAGTCAATGTTCTTTTTTATGCGCTAGAACTATAAACAACGTTGTGCTATCAGATTGATTTCAAAATGCGCGCGAGTGATTCGAATGTTTTATGGGTTTCTGACCTGATAATAGTTTTGCTGTATTCCTTAATTGTTTATCGTTTATTCACAATGAGAAACAGAGTGGGTTCAGCTGATATGAGCCTCTCGATAAATACGCCACTATGTATAAATGAAAGAGGTGATAGGTATTTTAAACTCACAAACAAAATTGAGATACGAAAAATTAAAGCAAATATCTTTCGATTTTCATTTTCTAATTTCAGATCCAGGTACTTTAAAAGAAGCTACACTAGTTTAACAGAATTTGGCACTTCAATAAATAAATAAATAATGCTGCAAAAAATTTATTCAAAAATATCTAGTTTTAAAAGCCAGTTATTTCAGGAAGCGGCGGAGGAAAACCAAAAGCAGACTACAGAGCTAAAGCAGCTTCTAGTTTAAATCTTTTAAAGATTTCTCGGTCCCAGCAGCGGCCGAGCGGTAAAGTCGTTGAACATTGATAGTTCGGTCCGAGGCTCGAATCCCGCGAATAGGCTGGCTTTCGTGGTTTTCCGAATGTGTAACGTGTGTACGAGCCAGTTTCTCTTACAACGTCCTTGACGAAAGCATCCCTCCTCTCAGGCAGATAGCCCTAGATCGCTTTGCCATAATCAAATACCTCCGCCCTGCCCCCCAAAATTAGAAATTTCTCATGAATACAGTTTAGTTAAGTTGTAACGGAATTTCAAAGTTCCGTGAAGAATATTTAATTTTGACTGCTACTGTGAGTTGTGAGACAAACTTCACCAAGTTTAACGTAATAAAATATTATTTAAGGTCTTCGCTTCGTCAAGAAAAACTTTCAAATATGACTATTGTCTTTTTATAACACGAACTGAGTAATAAAGTAGGTTTTGAAAAAATATTGATGATTGTGTTAAAAGCGAGCGAAATAAAATTATCGAAAATTGTTCAAAACTCTGTCAATAATTGTTAATACAAGTGCTTTTTACACTAATTGCATTACTGTTTATATTGTATTAGTGTTACTTGCTATTTATTAAAAGGTAATTTTTTGAACATTTTTCATTTAAAAACTATAAATCATTTTACTAAATATAGAAAAATACGATAAAAATATTATAAGATTTAAAATTACAATTTAAAATCGCTATCTTTTGATGAATACAAAAATTTACGAATATTGGTAATTTAATTCTATAATATACAGGTGGTTATCAAAATAATGGAAACATTCTAGATTTATAATGAATTCTTTATTAATATGGCTTAAGACCGCCTTTGGCACGTAATACAGTTTGGATTCGCATGGGAATCGAATCATGCTGAATAGTGTGTAGAGAAATATTGTACCATTCTTTTTCATGGAGGTAGTGTGAAAGTTTCGGGAGAGATGCTGGTGTAGTATATCAATTCCGGATCGAACTCTCTAAAACAGACCATAACGGTTCCATTATATTGAGGTCGGAGGACTGGGGGGGGCGAGGTAGATGTTTCATTTCATCCTCATGTTCATGAAATCATGATTGGACAAGTTTGCTGCATGAATAGGCGCATTATCATCTTGGAAAATTCCATCTCTTGCATCAAACAAAGTTTGCATCATAGGAATGACCTGGTCAACTAAAACTTCACTATACTTCTTCCCAGGGATCCTTCCTTGCAGGATTATGATTGCGCCAGCAGAAAACCACAACACGGCTGTCCATACCATGACAGATCTACCTCCATGCTTGACAGTTGGAAAGAGACAATCACGATCATACGTTTCTGCAGGTGTCCTCCAAACATGCACCCGTTCTGTTCTAGAGAAAAGTGTGAAAGATGATACATCTGACCATATGACTGTTTTCTGCCTATGAATCGACCAAGTTTTGTGGTTGTGGCACCATTGTAGACGAAGTTTTGCATTAACATGTGTGTCAAGTGGCTTGGGAATTGCTGCTTTGCCGTAAATATTGACAGAAAATGACCAGATTGTTTAATTTCAAAATTTACAGTTTTCGATGTCATTTTCAACTTGCCTTGAGGAATCGGTTAATTAAGTTAGAATAATTCGGGGAAATAAGTTTAAGCGAAGTGCATCAAAAAATGTGTATAATTTAATACGCTGTATAAGGAAGTCATGTGGTGTCCACGTCAAAATTTTTTTTTACTTAACATTTTATGTTTTCTTTAATATGATCTGCAGTCTGCAGATATTTTTAAAATTTTAAAAGACTTATAAATATATACTTAGTTTTAAACTACATTGACATAGATGCGAATTTTTTTTTAATTCGTAACAAATATTTAAACTTTGAAAACGGCTGGCAATAATTACATATTTAGCATAAGCTTAATGCTAGCGAATCTGGACATTGTGACGATTTCTTTTATTTAGTTTATTTGGATATGATAAAGCATGCAAAGGCTATCTATCTGAGGAAAGGGCCGCATTTGTGGAGGACATGCTAGGAGAAACTGACTGTATTGACGGTATGCATGAAGAAAATCTTTGAAAACATTCATGCAACCAGTCAACTCGTTGAGATGCGAATTTGATTCGCACTACCAGTGTTCAGGGTACTAATCTATTCGGCCATGGGTGGGTGCTGCTTTATTCAGATTATTCAATATATTTTCCATCTTACTTCCTTTATGAACGAAAATTTTAATGGGTGGATTTTTACAAGTGTAATCTTTTAAATAATTTAATTTTTAAAATAAGGTGCAAGTAATGATTTTTGCATAATTCTGGGGTTTTTGAGACTTTCCCCTCTAATATCTGTCTTTCTATAAAGGATCTAATGTTTTATTTAAAATCTCATTGAGAAGTAACTGCAATCTAAAACATGTTTCATGATTGCGTTTTCTATTGAACCTATTTTTTACTAAAATTTTCCTTTCACAGCGTTATCTTTTATTCTTGCATGAGTTTATTCTACAAGTAATTCACGCATATAAAAGGCGTTTAAAATTTTACTATTTAAATATGCATATGCTTTTTAGATTCTGTTTACTGAGTATTAAAGACTGTAAAACGAAATTTTAGATGAAGTAATTAATAAACATAATTTACCAAAGTTGTTTCACTTTCGGAATATAAGCTTTCGTGACTGCTATCACACGCAAGATATTTGCGTGAACTATTAATTTTATATTTAGGTAGTTTGTCTTGGGTTTTAAATTAGAAATTGAAGAATGGCCTCTTAAACAACGTCGTCTTTTACGTACGTATTTACAACGTCTTTTACGTACTTGCAACTCCTTTTTCTCCATTTTTGGGCGCTTAGTGACAATGAAATAATTTAGTGTTTGTCGTTCAAGGTCTTTTGTCCTGCAATCGAAGTCCTTATGAAGGGGATGCTTTGTTACGAGGTTCAGAATCCAATTTAATACGTTTTAATACGGAAGGGGTAGGATCTTGAGAACTTCAGTTTAATTTTAGCTAATTCAGACTAATTATATATATGTGTAATGATCAGTATTTCTAAAAATAAGAGTAATATCGCGTTTCACGAATATAATACTATTATTCTCTAAGACGAACATTCCCTTATCTGACCGAGACTATCAAATATGATACCCGTTAGCGGACAAGTGTATCAAACGAGTATCAGTGTGCCGAACTGTGTACAAGAGTCAGTACGCTGAGCCGACAATACAGATAGTTAAGACTCTTAACTCTTTTTGGTGTCGGCTGAGTATAGGTAGTATGTAAGACCTGTGTTCAAGTACCTGCGAACGTTGTTGTGGCTGCATGGGTTTTTTCCATGTGTAACATGAATGTGAGCTTATTTCTCTTAGAAACTCATTCGTGAAGACGTCTTTGAGGTATCTATTATGCTATAATATATTTTAAACAACTAATCACATTCCTGAACTGTATACACTCACTTTTTCATTTTTTGTCTCTGTAGCCGGTAGCGTATAATAAATCAGTGTTTAAGAGATGCCAAGGCACTTTAGCTGCTAACGTTATGACGTTTGGGTAGTTTCGAAGTTAACAGTTCAATGCATGTATGGATTTTCATCTTAAATTTCATGTATCTTAAGTAGTTAACTCTAGGTAAGATGTTTCAATATCCCAAGCTTAAAATATCTGCTGAACAAAATGTAAAAGCGTTGACTTCCAGTAACGTGATTAAAAATTACTGAAAATACAGCTGTTTTATGAAGTTGAAAAAAAAAAAACTGATATGGACACGTGGCTTCCTTGTACGACTTATTAAATTATACACATTTTTAGGTGCACTTCATTTAAATTTATTTCCTCGAATTATTCTAACTTACTTAACCGATCCCTGAAGGCAACTTTAAAATGCATCAAAAACTGCAAATTTTGAAATTAGATATTCCGGTCAATTTTTGTCGTATGACAAGTCAAACTTCTTATAACTGCATTTTTTCATGACAAGTGTAAAACTTTCGCAGATATAAGTAAGTATAGGAACATGAAGACCGCAGTAAAAGTTAGATTTTGCTATTTGTCGAAAATTAATTTTTTTTTTAAACTTGAGATTCCCAAAACATGAATATTTTTGTTATTTAAAACGCTTCTGTAATTGGAAGTATATATCTGCGACCGACATTTGCAAAAATAAAGGCAGGGTAAAAATATTTAAACCGGATATATATAATGTGCTTTTGGTATTGCCGATTGCAATAAAAAAGGGAGGTACACAATTAGATGTTATAGCAATCCATATAACAAAATTTCAACATTCTACGGTTAATCGTTTTGGAGTTATGCGAGATACATATGTAGGTACAGACGTCACGAAAAAATCTCTTTTGAATTTATTTTAAATCCATTTTACAATCAGTTTTCGAAAAAAGAGTTCCTCATTCTGTCCGTGCGTACAGACGTCACCCAAAAAATTTAAAAGTTCTCCGAATAGTTTGGAAGTGTTCAAAATGAATGTTTGCCGAAATATGATAACAATTTTTTTTTTTTTTTTTTAGATTACAATACTTCCTTTACTTCGTACCCAGGAAGTTTAAAAAAAGTATTATGTAATAAAAAAGTAATAAAATAGTATAAAAAGTATTAAAAAGTATAAAAAAGTAATCATGCCTAGTATTTTCGCGCATTAAGCTGTTGAAATATTATCAGTAAAACCATAAAGTAAGAATTATGTAAATTGGTATTGCCGATTGCAATAGAAAAGGGAGGTACACAATTAGATGTTATAGCAATCCCGTATGTATCAGTAAAGACATAAATTATATGTATCAGTAAAAAGACATAAAGTAAGAACTATTATTCTTTTTCCTTTAAATTGCATTGATTTTTGAGTTGGGGTTTTGGTTGTTTGAAGTGTTTTGGTTTTAACATTTATTAAATTCTTTTTTGCATTTATAGGATTATTTGAAATTGATTACTTATGAATTTCTGTGTTTGGATTTTGCATTCAGAATAAAAGCGTAGGAAGACAGAAAAGAAAAGCTTATTTTTTAAAATTCTAAACGATTTCAGATAGTTACGAGGTGTGATGAGGAATTCAGTGGTGAACGAGTCAAAATGGGATTGATGTCTTTTGGAATCATTGGGAGTTGATGCAAAATAATTTGAATGCATATTTAATGTATTTTTAAGAAGTAAAGTGCATTCGAAAAATGAAATAGCTAAATTTTTGTTAACTGACGTAATAACTAATGCTCAACAACATATTTGATTAAAAATATTTCAATATCAGAACACTGTTATTTGTTTCATGTGACAAGCTTTGAAACAGTTTTTGGTTTTGTTTAGGCATAGCTTAACATCACGTTTTTCACACGTTAGTCTAAAGCAGTGATCTGAGCTTCGACTTCTTTAGGGTTGCACGAGTTAAAATAAAATTTCGGAAAGAAAATTGTAAAGCACTTGCGCTAGTGATTATTAACTAAAAATATAAAGATAAAATTAGTACAGGTTGTTTTTAAAACTTAATATGTTGGCATCAGACATCAAAGAGAATGACGTGCAATACTTTGCGAAACTAAACCGTTTTGTAATGGAAAATGAATCGAAGAAGTAAATAAATCAAACTGTTTCTGAACCAACCCATAGACCCGAATTTAAGTTTCATACTTAAAAATAATCTCAGAAAATCGATCAAAATAATCTGGGACTTTATTAGTCCAATCCCTACAGGCCGTAGTATATAGTGTAAAAATAGTAAAATTATAGCATCAGAAAAGCCAAAAGTATTAATTTATTAAGTTTTATTTAATTCAATAGACCGAGTGATGCTTTTACAATTTCTGGCCCACCAGCGGCCGAGCGGTAAAGTCGCTGAACACTGGTAGTTCGGTCTGAGGTTCGAATCCCGCGAACGGGCTGGCTGCATGGGTGTTTTTCCCATGTGTAACGTGTATACGAGCCAGTTTCCCATAGAAAGTCCTCCACGAAGGCATCCCTCTCCTTAAGACAGATAGCCCTAGTGTGCTTTACCATAATTAAATACACCACCACTACACCACACTTTTTTACAATTTCTGCTCCTCTTACTACAGCTTGTAGGAGTTGGGCTGATAAAGACGCAGATTATTTTAGGTATTATTTAACTTTAGTTTTTGTCTTTTTCGGTTCAAAAATAGACTAATTTATTACTTCTTTCGTTGCACCAAGCCCCTGATGACGATGCAAGGAAAGATTAAATTTCTTTTTCATTTTTGGTCTTGCCAATTTTTGCCTCTTTCTTGCAGTTCGCCACTGTTCATCATCATCATCTCCTCCCCCCCCGTTTGGTTTATTCCGATTTAAATATCGGATAGATTTTAAACGTATTATTTATATGAATTTATTTTGCATTGTTACCATCAACTGTAAAATGTTGCATCTTCCGGCGCGCAATCGGATTGCGTTTTGAACCTCTAACTTTGTGTTTATTCATTCATATATATGTACACTCTTAGACAAACAAAAAACAAAAAATAATAATAAATAAATTAATAAAATTAAAAAAAATAATAAAAAGACGCACCAAGAAGGAGTTATCCGAATGGGACGAAAATCGGTAGAAGTGATGTACATGTACAGAAAACAAATGATTACAGTTTGAGAAAAATTGGATGATTTATTGAAGTGATAGAACTTCACAAAGTGAAAAAGTCAGTAACGCGTTTGTCCACATCTGGGCCTTATGCAAGCAATTATTCGGCTTGGCATCGATTTATAAAGGTTGCGGATGTCCTCTTGACAAATCTTGCGGATGACAAATTTTGTCCAACTGGCGCGTTAGATCGTCAACATCCCGACCTGGTTGGAGGGCCCTGCCCATAATGCTTCAAACGTGCTCAGTAGGAGAGAGATTCGGCGACCTTGCAGGCCAAGGTAATGTTCGGCAAGTACTAAGACAAGCAGAAGAAACATGTGCAGTGTGGGGGCGGGCATTATCTTGTCTGAAATGTAAGCCCAAGTTGACGTGACATGAAGGGCAACACAACGGGCCTTAGAACTTGGTCGACGTACCGCTGTGCTGTAAGGTTGCGACGGATGACAACCAAAGGAGTCCTACTATGAAATGAAATGGCACCCCAGACAATCACTCCTGGTTGTCATCCGTCTGTCTGCCGGAAGACAGTCAGGTTGGTGTGACACTGCTGTCCGGGGCGTCTTCAGACTCGCCTTCGCTGGTCTTTCGGGGCTCAGTTCAAAGCGGGACTCAACACTGAAGACTATTGTACTCCAGTCAGTGACATTCCAGTGCGAATGAGCCCGACACCACTGCTAACGGGCTTGACGTTGTACAGAAGTCAATGGTAGTCGGCGCAAGGGGCGCCATGACCTTAGCCCCCTTTCTGTGAGCCATCGATGAATGGTCCTTGCGGTCACTGAAGCACTAGTTGCACGTACAATCGATGATAATGATGCATCGGGGGCTGTGAGTGCCGCTCTGAGAATTGCTCAGTCTTCACGTTCTATCGTTTCTCTAGGCCTACCGCTTCCTTCTTGACGCTGTGCACGTCCATGATTCATCCATTCCCGGCAACATCGTCTAATAGTGGCATCGCTCCTGCTCAAATGTCGAGCTATTCACCGATAAGACCAGCCGGCTTCTTTGAACCCACTACATGACCTCTCTTAAATTCTGACATCTGTGCATATCGTTAGCGCACCTGTATGCGAGGCATAGTTACTGTCTACCAGAGTACACGGTATGAAATTCGGGAAGAATTTATGACCTGGAATCGTAATTTCTCCTCTTAAGTATCCTGCCAGTTGCGCTGTAGCGACAACCGTTCATTCATTGGCAGCCAAAATGTAAAATTTTGCATTTTCCGTCGAAACTTGTATGCATATCAATTTGGGTCCAATTTGCTTTATATCTTCTCGGTGAGACGTGGTGCATCTTTTTTTTTTTTTTTTTTTTTTTTGTGTGTGTGTGTGTGTGTGTGTGTGTGTGTCTAAGAGTGTATATTGAGAGGGGGTGTTTCGTAAGATCTGTTTTTCATATTTTCAAATATTATTTATATTTTGAAAAATTAACATTATATATGATAAACCAATATACTGCTCTTCTACTTCAGCATTTTTCTTTTAATAGACTCCAAGAGCTTTGATTGAAGGAAATTCATTTAACAAGTCGATAATCGCCATTACTGACAGCCCTCTTCTTCAAAAAGGCTTTCTGTATAGTAAATCAAAGTAAACTGAAACTGTTAGGTAGTCGTTGAAAGAGTTTACGTATGACATAACGTTCAAAATATCACTGTACCCACAAAATCCCTTAATGTGGTTAAATCATAAAGTTCCAGCACTATTCTCTCTATTTTTTAAAGCCAAATATTTTAAAACTGCTTTTATAATATTAGGCTTGATTATGTAAATTATGAAATTTTATTTTAGTTCTTTATTATTTTTGGTTATTCTAAAAAATCTATTTAGACGGCACCGATTCATTTTTACTTTACTTTTTCTCAGCTCTGCTTAGTTAATGTTAAAATTTAGTTTTAATGGTGAATTAAGTATTGCTGTATCATATACTTCTGTATGAAAATAAAATGATTTGTAAATATGTTAGATAATTCTTTCTTTGTTGGTTTCATAATGTTATTTGTGTAGAATAATCTAAAAACATAGCTGAAATATATCTTTTTAGAAATTTCTTTGCTTATTTATGTGTTACACTGAAAGTTGATGAATTTTAAAACATTGTGAATACATATGTTGTTCTTTGTATTAATTATCATAAAAATTTTGGTGGTTAAGTTAGGTTTAAGTAACCGGTGATTCAGCTGTTGTTTTTAAAAATGCAGTTTAATTGTTTTAAATGTTATGTGTTACTGAAATAATGTAGATGCTCAAAATAATAGAACTTAAAATACGATTCTTATTATTATTTTGAGGGAGCAGTTCTTGATGTGACTATGTTTACTCAGTACATTCTCCTATACTAAAATTTTAAGTTTTAATGAAATAAAGTTTCAAGAGCTAAGTTATCCCTACTTTGGTAGTTTACTAGACAGAATACACGCTGATATTCTATTCTATTGATATTTCAGCTTTCCTCTAAGTTAAGCCTCGCTTATCATAATTATGCCTTTTTTAATCAAACACATTAAAAACTAATTATAGCATCAAAGCGGTTTATTTTATTGTTTTTAATAAAGCGGTTTATTTTATTGTTTTCTATTGCGTTTAATATATGAACGTGAGGAAGAGAAGCATGTCAATTTTGTTTGCTGTTATTTTTTTTATCATTGTATATTGAGATGCCTTTAAAACAAGCTTCTTTCTGTGGGCAATAATAATTTATTAAGTAGGGGTTCTGAACTTTTTTTGCCCCATGCACCCCTTTCACCATTCCTAGAAGATCATCCCCCCCTCCTTTCCAAAACACGAAAAAAGAACTATATATTTATCTAGATTTAGATGATTTTTCAACGCGTTTTATAAATTAAACATCAACAAAGAGTATGCAAAATGTTGATAAAAACCACAACTTGAATAAAAGTATTTTTTTTATATTCATAAACTAAAATTTAATAATTAAAAGATAAAAACAAGGCTGACTGATTACCTCCTGAAACTTCTCCTGGTTGAGAACCCGTGTATTCAAGCTTCCCTTGACTTGTTTCACAGAGCATGTAAATAATCCATTTCACAATTAGTCAATTCATTTATTTTTGTGCGTATTAAGTGCTAAACTCCATATTGTGTATTTCCTAAATTTGATTAAGAAATTTTAATTTTTCATACAGCCGTAAAGAAAAGTTAGAGACACTATCATCTCCAGTAATTTGATTGGTTTCAAAATATGTTTTAGTCCAAAGGGGCGTTGTTTCACTTTTCAAATTGTTGCCACCAAATATTAATCGCCCTGTATTAGATTTAAAGAAATTAAATAATTAAGAATTTGCATAAATGTATGTATGTTTCTCGCAATGTGATAAAACAACGGTTCCTAGATCCATCAAATTTAAAATATTGAACGTTTCCACCCGAATATGGGCATCTGGAAGCCCAAATTTGGAATTTGTTTTATTATTGATTTCATATTTTGTAAAACTTTAACGAATTTTTGATTAAAAAACTGAAGGATTTCAAAGCGAGCAATTGTACAGAAGCGAACGTTTCAAAGCGAACGTTGTACAGAAAGGGAAAAAAAAAAAAAAAATCTGTCTCCAGCGCGGCGAGACAGTGTATCGGAAATTCTTAAGGTATGCTCATTTTAAAATTATTTTGCGATGTTGCTCTTGAACTGAATTTTATGGTTCAAGTGAGAAGAACATGATATTTAATAAATAAAGGTAACACACAAAATGTTGAAAAAACGCCCTTGGACGTAATTTAAAATCTGAAACCTTTATGTTTTTTTTTTTTTTTTAATTATGTGTTACGGATAACAAAATTTTCGTAGTGTTATTTTATAGTTTATTTTTTGAATCCATAATCGATCTGAAATTTTATTTTTTGGGGGGATGGGGACGATATTAGCATTCCTTTTACTCTGCTTTGTTTTTAAAAACCTTCAGAATGAGACATGCATGAGCGCTATCAGGAAAGTTCAGGTTACTTAAAAAATCGCTGAATTCATTTCGACTTCTTCGTTCATCATATAAAATACCAATTTACTGTCTTGGAGGATTCTAGATATTAAATTTTTCGTAGATTTCCCCCCTTTCTTGCGTCATTGTCAGCGATCGATAGGCAGTATTGGCGTATTTTGGCGAGGAAGCGTGTTCTCTCTTTCCCTCTCTCTCTCCTCGTACAAGAAACACGTGCTTGGTCTCTCACATCATTGCTTGTGGCGTGTCCGTTTTCTCTTGCGTTTATTATTGGAGCTCTCTCTTCGTACCAGATAAGCATCTCTCGAACGAAATTTTATTAATTCATTTACATTATTCAAGATGTAGAAATGAATATGTAGGAAAGCACAGCTTTTCATTGATTTAGAAATTTCATTTGAAATATCGTGTGGTTAATCAGGGACTTGTGTGGGGCAACATTAAAAAAGAAGCAAGGACTTGGTAGATATCATCTTCTATTACTGTCATGAACGGAAAAATGTGAAAAGCCCTTTTATCTTCACGAATGGTTTGTTTAACCAATTGTGCACTGATATATTTCTTCAAGAAGTGCATCTGCAGGGAATTAATTCTATAGAAAAATTATCAATGCAACATGGCATTAGCTTGGAAAATCTTGATAAAGGAACTGTCTTTATCTTTGTGATCTTCTTTATTTTTTCTGTACAGGTTTGTATTTAGGAATTCCTCCGCTGCTATTGGAAAGAATTTAGCAGAGCAAACCTTCCTTTTAGTCGACTTGAATATTCAACAATGTTAAAACTCGTGGAAAACAGCTAACGTGGAAGTATCTGGTAATTTTGGAATGCCGTGCAAAGAGAGATTGCAGTGTTTGAAAGAAGCCCGTCGGAAATTCTTCACGCTATTTCTTTAGTCATGCAATTCAAATCTGAATTTCTATTTTGCCAGAAATTACTTTAGATGTAGCAGAACTCAATTATTTTGATATTTTGCTAGTATATTTTCTTTTTTCCCAGAGAACTTTTTCTACTGTTTTGATGTTGTAGTTTTTTCTTCTTCTTCTTTTTATGGGATGTTGTATTTGCTTTGCGAATAATTTCCGGAATTGTCGCCCTTTCTTCGAGGGCTGCCAATTATTGCTGACAGCCAAGAAAGGTTTTTCTTTTCGTGCTGCGGTGCTTGTCTAGCATTTTTGTCCTGAATGGAGCGTATAACATTGATTTCTTATTTGCTGTGTCTGCCCGATTTATTGGATCGTAGCTGAGACTTTACTCTCAGTTTCACAGATAGAAAACATCTGGTAGAATTTAATGTATATGCTATTATTTGTCTTGCATTTTTTGCACTTCTATCTCAGATTTTTAGTTAAAATCTTGCTGCTGCGAGTGATTGAAACATAGTTTTCTTGTTCAACTTCTGTCTTTTCGTTCGAGTAATGTGTTGGTTTATTGTTCAGGCTAGATAATCTGAATTTATTTTATTAACCTTCAAAAATTGTAGTCTTAAAATTTGAAGAATTCTTAGCTGATGCGTTATTGTGAATAGCCAGTCAATGAAGTTTGAAATTATTGCTTTCATTCGGAAGGATATCCAAGTATTTTAGCTGTTTCCATTAATATATTACAGCACACTTAGCTAATGGGGGAAAAGCTAGTATTTCTCAGTAGAATGAGTCACTAATGGCCGCCGTTAAATGGCATTATATTTCTCAGCGTCCGTTCGTTAGTTTCTTGTCAGATCAACTCGAAACGATGCGGAGTAACATCAAGGTAGAAAAGAAAAGTTCGAAATGAAAGAATGGCTTTGGCAAAGAGCCAAGGGCGTATCTATGAAAAGGCACATAATGCAGACCTCGGAAACGGAACCTTTTTAAAACTCTTCTGTGTGTTGTGTTTTCAGTACCTTAGATGTCGTAAATTGTTAACCGTGTCAAATGAAAACATTTATCTTCTACGGAAGCGTCGTTTTCTTTAAATTATCATTTTAAAATTTAATGTCTTATCTTTATTTGGCGTATTGCTGTGGAAATTTAACGTAAGAATTTTGCCATTACTTACAGTGCAACTGCGATGTATTTGTAGCAATAAATGAAAAATATACTATTTTTCACTGTTATCTAGTTAAATCGTAATTGATTATTTCACGTTCCTGTTAACTTTTTATGATTAGAATGCCTCATTTTGGAAAAAGGAAAAGTAATATGATTGTATCTATAAATTGTTGTATTTATATACGCTCTGACAACTATACGAAATATTATTAGATTCTGTGTATCTTACACATGATTTGTCGCAATACGGGGCAAGAGAGAACCAATATTTTAATTGTGCCTTCCATATTTTTGACATGGGTCATCATTATCTCCTAAACACCTATTGTGAAAATGTCTTCTGCACATTTTTATGGGTGCTTCAACAATTATCGTGCTTATTGACAGACTGATGATAAAACGATTGCTTTGTGATTGGATGAATCATGTCTGGAGAGTTAACGTCGTCTCAAATTCAGCAGCTGTACGTCGGCAGCCTTCTTATTGGACAGAAAAGGCATGTTTGATGATTTTTTTCCTCTCGTAGATGTAGAATTAATCTAAAACATTCTATTGTAAATGAGAGAATAACTGTTTTCGGGAACTTTTGACCCATTAATATTTATCTCTTAAACCCTGTTATGTTCAAATTTAATTAAAAATAGTGTTTTACTTAACAAAATTATTTGATAGTGTTAGTTATTTTAAAATAAAAGACAAGAGAAAAGTTGTAACAAATCGAAAATAACACGATTTAAAATGTGCAATGACTTGTTAAAACTTCCAGGTTCACTAACTTCGGAATACCATTTTTGAAATGGAAAACGAGAATTTTCAGATTGTATGTAATATACGTATGCTGTAACATGCAGTTAATAAATATTTCCTCAGATTGTGGGTCAACACTTAATTTATATTAGGTTTATAATTAAAGTGTTCTTAAACGATAGTCTTTTATGTAAAAGATATAAAACCGCGTACGAAAGCATTGCCAGAACATCTATAAAGATGTAAATTGTAGAGAAAATTTTTTTCCTTTCAAAAGTAGCATATCTAAAACACCTTTTTTGAAAACATTCACGTAATTTTAAGTTTTATTTTGCATATCTGATAATGCATAATAATACAGAATGCAATAGGGAAAATCTGTGATTGTTTGGAATATAAATAATTACAATCTCGAAATAATTGGTTTTAACGCCTTTCCATAAAATTACCTAAATTTTACACTTTTTTTTTGTGTGTATGTGTTTTTATGTGTATTAACGCGTTGAATACTCCACACAGTGAATAAGTAAATTTTGAAAGCTTTTTTTTTTTTTTTTTTTTTTATTCTGTTATACGAGATGTTATTATATCCATCTTTCTTAAGCATAACAAGAATTTCCGCAAAATTTTTCCTCACCAGTTCTTTATCAGCATTTGGTATATGATATCAGATAAAACATCAACTGTTATTCTGCGTTGTTTGGAGTCTTAATCTTGCCAGTCTGAGGGAGCTGATGTACTGAAAAATGTATTTCTGTTAATTTACTGGAACAATGCAACTGCGTTTTTGTTGAAACTTTATCGAAATACTTATTTTTTGGTTAAGGTAGTATTTGGGAATGCTATACTCATTTATATGTAAGTTTTATTTTTAAATATAAATTTTAAATCTAAATTAGGAAGGATATTGCGTATAAGCTGCGCATGTACGTGAGCTTATAGTGTTCTTGAACGAAAAAGCATGGTCATAAAAATGTGTGCTAGTAACCACTGCATCGTTAATATTTTGATTGATAGCTTTGTAAACTGTAAGCTTTGTAATTTTTGAATTAACAAACTCAAGGATTTCAAAGCGAGCAATGGCAACACTCTACGGAGAAAAGAAAAACTTTTTTATCTCCAGCGCGCGGAACTGTGTATCGGAAATTCTAAAGATAGGCTCATTTTAAAATTATTTTGCGACATTGCTATTGAACTGAATTTTATGGTTTAAGTGCAAGGAACATGATATTTAATAAATAAAGGTAACACACAAAACGTTAAAAAACGCCCCTTCAGACGTAATTTAAAACCTTTCAGATTTTTTTGATTTATTTTTAAAATTTGTATTTTTAAATAATTTTTATAAATTTTTCGAGTTTTTTTATTATAACCTACAAAGTTTTTAACATCATCTTTAATTAGATGTATTTCTAGGCACACTTGCAAAAAATTAGTTTTTTATTCAAAATATTCTAAGATATACACGAAAGTATGAAGGATGACCTTTTTTCCGCTCATTTGCGATGAGCAAAAATAAAGGAAAATTGGTTGCTATAAATTAAAATGTTCGCCAAGTAAATTATTCTTGGCGAAAACTGAAAAAAAGTACGCCAAAATAAATTTTTGAATTTCTCCGTAAATTTCGCCCCGAATTTTACAAAATTTAATATTTAATCATAACTTGAGTCGTAGAATCGAAATATGGAACAAAATTGGCATGTCATTTCAGAAAAAGTCCGATTTTTGTCAAAATACCTATATTAGAATGATGCTATATTTAAATCTAATATATATCCTAAGTCGCGCTTTCGAGACATGAAAAACGCAATTTGTCACTCAGGCCAGTAGAACAGGAGATATAGAACTGTCTCCCCCTTTTTTTTTTTGGCGCAGTGTCCATTTAAGCAGAAAAGAAAATGGACATACGGTGCGTCAAAAATAACTGAAGGTTTTTTAAAAGCAATAGGAAGCCAGTACAAGATGAATATATATATTTTTTATTATGTTTTCATCATTAAAGCTTTGAATTTTGTTTTGATACTGTTATATTTTTGACTATTATACAGAGAAGTGACCATCCTACAGTTAAATACATTATTTCTGTCAAGGCGGTTAGGACGTTATTGTATTTCGAAGCTTCTTCTGAGGAACCTATATACTTTTGAATTCGGTGTTTTAACTCAATAATAGTACAAGGACGTGAGTTCTACGTTTTTATGGTTTAAGTTATGGCTAGGTATGATATATTGTTAAGAATGAGGGCTTTAATAGCATAAATGTGATGATTTTTTTCAAATTAAAGAAACGCTATTAAATTAAGGATTGTGATTTTACTTTCACTTTTGCTATAAAGCTTGTTCACCACTTCCAGTTAGGAATGGCGCACTTCTGGAACAGCAAGTTACTATTTTTAGAATGGTAAAGAAATTACTCAGTTGAAAAGGAGTTTTTGAAGTCTATTAATAATTTAAACAAAAATTGTATCTTATATATGAACATGATGAAAGTTTTTGGGTATCACGCAGAAGATGATGATGATGGTGGTGCTGGATAGTTATCGATGAAGATACAGTCGGTGGCACTTTAATAGGTAATTTTATTTAAACATAATTCCTATAAAACGTACGGAGCCATTCAAGTGCCGTGGATGGCGCACCTGCTGTTTAGCAATTTCAAATTCACCTTTCACAAATGTATAGTATTATAACTGACGACAGAGAAGTGGCAGGCTACATGTTGGCTGGAACAGGACATATGTGAAAAGATTATATTATTGTATAGGAACAGGACATATGTGAAAAGATTATATATATGTTAGATTAAAAGTAGTGAAGTTGCTTTGTTTTTCAGTAGATGGACTCCTTAGTAGTATTAATTGATGAAAGTTTCCATTTGAATTTTCAGTGGATAAAAGATTTCAGCTTCACTTTTCATGTTACAGCTGCGTCACTCGCATTATATTAGAATAACATAATAGCTATGAAGTTTGGAATAAAACACTAATAAAATAAAAAGTTAGCAGTTTTTTACGTATATTGAGCTGCAGGACAAAAGAGAACAGTATATATGTAAATGCAATTTTTGCTTACTTAACAGGCTTGCATTTACATATGTATTATGTGGAACTGACAAAAATTTGAGTCTGTATTATAAGGTATTTCTCCCACTTCCCTAGCGAGCCTTCGTGGTGTAGTGGTTCTGCACACTGAGACTGAGCCGGTATTACAGAGGTCCGTGGTTCGGTTCCCGGCTAAGGCGGTTGCATATTTTTCATCTTTTCTGCTTCCAATTAAACTAATGACTCTACAAGTGGCGCCCGAACTAAAAAAGGATTGTGGATGATGATTCTCCGCACCCAGGATTTGGCGACTAGGTCCCCTAAAACCCTAGTCGCCCTTTAAAAAGGAGAGTATATAAGGTATTTCTCCCACTTCCCTAGCGAGCCTTCGTGGTGTAGTGGTTCTGCACACTGAGCCGGTATTTCAGAGGTCGTGGTTCGATTCCCGGCGAAGGCCGTTGCATATTTTTCGTCTCTTCGGCTTCCAATTAACCTAATGACTCTACAGTATCAGTCTTCAAAGAATATAATATAAAACGTAATTATGAGATTAAACATTCTCAGAATTTCTCTAAATTTACAGATAGCCTCTAGTTAGAAAAATATGAATCTTTGAAATGTGGGGTAAAATCTCAGCAATTAATATTTAAAAAATAAATGCTAACCAAGAAGCAGCAGCTCGTGCTAGGTTCCGCATGGCTCATTCAGGAGCGAAACATGGGAAACCATTTACTAACAGTGCATTAATTAAGGATTGTATGATTGTACCAGCAGACGAAATGTGTCATGAAAAAGCTAAATTATTTATTTAAACAGAAAAACAACAGTTTGTCAGCAAACACTGTGGCTTGAAGAGCAGATGACATTGCAGAAAATATAGTAACTCAATTGTTTGACAAAAACCGACACTTAGTGTGCTTCTCTTTGGCTCTGGATGAGTCAACAGATGTTTCAGATACTGCCGAGGTGTTATTTTTTTATTTCAGGGATGGATAAAATTTATGAAGTGCATCTTGACGTTCATAGCATTAGCACGACCTCTGGAGAAGATATTTTTAAAAGAGTTGAGAAAAAAAAAAAAAAAAAAGAAAAAAATCTTAAGTGAAAAAAAATAAAGTATATCACTACTGATGGTGGAAAAAACAAAGGTGTCGTTGAACTTGCATCAAAGGCCGTAGAAAATGACACTGGTTCAAGACTATAAACAGTCTTATGCGGAAAATACTTGAATATGTTATAAAATTTTAAAGCCATTCATCTCAGCTATTAATTAAATCAGATCACATGCATTCAATCATCGTCAGTTCCGCTTGTTTATTGCAGAACTTGTAAAAAATGTGTAACCATATTGTACCGCAGTACGCTGGCTTAGCTGCAGAAAAGTTCTACGTTTTTTTGAGCTCCGAGCAACTATCGAAACTTTCTGGAATGTAAAGAATTGTCCTATGAGTGAATTACAAAACCATAAAGGGATGAAGTTATCGTTTTACATAGATTTAACTAAACACATGAAGGACCTTAATTTAAAATTACGAGGAGAAAATTAGTGTCTGCTCGATTCGATAAAAAATTGTTTTGTTTCAATCCCAGTTGAACAAAAAATTTTTCACGCATTTTAATACATGTCAAACATTCAGTCAGCAAACTGAGACTCCATTTCCAATAGACTTTGCGACTAAGGCTCTGGGTGCTTTAAAAATAAATTTTGAGTCTCGTTTTTCAGATTTGAAGCAATTCCAAACAACATTAAGATTTCTCAAGATCCTATTAACACCGACCTAGAAGCTCTTGCTCCATAACTTCAAGTTGAAGTGACTGATTTGTAGTGTAGCGATATTTAAATGTATATAATAAACTCATCGTTACTGGAATTTTCCATTCACACGGTTTCATCAGTTGCATAAATGTTTTCATGGCTTTACTGCCATTTTCGGAAGTATTAATTTGTGTGAAAAAACATTTTCCAAAATAAAATATATATATAAAAAAATACATCCAAAATAAAATATATATATAAATATATATAATAAAATATTTACAGATCCAAGTAATTCATGAGCATTTGAAGTCACTGCTGATAATTTCCACAAGTAAATTTGATCCACCACTGCAAACAATTGTCAGTCGAAAGTAACATTTGCATAAATGTCATTAGTCATAAGTATAATGTTTAATTTCATTACGTGCTTACGTCACTTATTGTACGTTTTTAGGACAAATTTCGTATAATTAATTATAATTAAAATGTTAAATTTCAGTATATATTTATATCAGTATTGTGTTTCTTCTGATTATTATTTTGTAAGATTTACTAACGTTGTAAATTAACGTACCGTGGGCGGTAGTTTGGAGACCTTTGCATTAAGCCATGTTTATGAATTGCAGTGTGATCACTCAAAATCTCGGAAAATAAGTTTTCAATAAATATCAATAATTTCGCGAAGAAACTTTGAGAAAAACATGAAGGTTAACTAATCTTTTGTAGCTCGAAATAGAAGAAATTTTTGTATTATGCTACTAAGCTGCAATTTAATGGAAATAACATTGGAGATAAAGATCTTAAATGGAGTGCCTGGATGGGGCGATGTTATTTCCAGTGATTCTCAAAAGCGTCTATAACTCTTAAGAGCTTTGAGACAGGTCTAGGATGACAAGTTCTCCGAAGAATTGTGTAATATTGAAAGCTTTTGTAAGTTTATCGACAGCTTCATTGTCTATCTTTCGGAATCGTTTCACCATGCTTCTTGGATGTGTATCATCACCTCTAACCCTTGGGCAGTGATATTTTTGCTAACTTTCAGAGGCTTAGATTCAGTTGTACCAAAGAGGGGCCTTATCGTGTTCATCTATAAACCGCGGTTTTTTCTTTGCTCGGGTGACCCGAAAATTCATGTGCGGAATGAGTCCTGGCCGACGCTGCGCACCTTACATCATAGCGCAATGGCTTACATCCATTATAGCCGGCATTACTATATGGAGAATATCACATCTGATATACTGTCATCTCTAAAGATCTTTCTGGCTCTTTAATTGCTCTGCGATATGTTATATTGCCTGTATTACCGCGTCTGTTGGGGCTAACTTTCAACAAAATAATGACCATCCACCCAAGGAAAGTGTCTTCAGGGAATGTTTGTATAGTGCCTCGACTCTCCAGAGTAGCTTTCCGGGTTTTCGGGTCTCTACTCACATGTCCATGTCGGTACGAATATGCTTAAGTATTGGCAATAGAGGCGCTCTACAACATGTCAGTATATGACGGTTCTGGACTGTGCTTTTTCAGTGAGGGGATTAAGTGCTATTCAGTTTTGTTACTACTTCATCTTTGTCGTCTGACTGCTCAATGAAAAGTTTTATTATGTTAGAACAATTTTCTAGGTGAGCAGATTTTTTTTGTAACATAGCTCTCTCTCTCTATATATATAAATCAAAATAATATCCATCCTCACTTCAGCAGCCACACCAGTGAGTGGGTTAAGACCATTGACGACTGGAATTTATTGAGTACTGGGGTATTTTCGACCAAGATTCGATTCCAGGCGAACGAATTGGCTGCATGGTTTTCCCCATGTGTAATGTGAATACAAGCCAGCTTTCCCTTAGGCAGATAGCCCTCGTGTGCTTTGCAATATTCAGATCACCTCCACTTCTATTATGCCTTTTTTCTCCGTTATGTGGCCAGTGAATATATGAAATTTCATGGATTAGAAGTGAAGCAAACAAAAGAATACCCTTTCCCAGAAGAAGGTCCCTCCAGTTATTGAAGTGGTGTTCGCTGAATGCTGGGCATTCGTCTCTTCGATCCCACACTAAAGGACTAGTTGCATAATTGGTTTTTCTCGCATGTTACCTGAATACGAGCCAGTTTCCCGTAGAAATCCGCTACGAAAGCACCTTTGAACCTAGGCAGATAGTTCTAGTGTGCTTTGGCATGGGCAAATAAGTAACCAAACTCCCAAAGAAATGCTTTCATCGTGTTCTGTATCGATTATTAAATTTAAGTGTTTGCATCAAGATAGGGTGAAAATATTTCAAAGACTGAAGATACGCTTTCTTATCTTAATTCCCCTTGAATTTAGTATTTAACACATTTGTCGTTGTGTAGAATTCTAAATTCAAATATGGATAGAAAATTCTGCGCATGATTACATGGCGAATAGTTTTGTGCTCATTGTATTACATCAGTAAATACCATAATTTAATACTGAAGTGTATCTGAATATGCTAGTTATGGATATTATGTAGCTATTAGAGAAGTGCCCCATCACCTTATATTGATAAAACCAGTTTCAGAATATGTTATTTTATAAGCTGTTGTATACTATAGCCATATCTCTTGGAAATCGGCTAGTGGTTGAGCGAATACCACTGGTGCTCATAGTGAGTTTCATATCAGGTTCGGTTTTGTTTGTACTTATTCTCAGTTATCTGTACTTGTAACATAAGCTATATAATCGCTTTCTATAAAAAATACTCCACAAAAACTTTTTATGTGCAAAAACGATATCTTTCGTATTTTTATTTATAAAGTTACTTAAGTAAATCTAGTGCTTTTGTTACTAAAATACTTAAGTTTTCAACGATTAGCTATATATTACGAAATTTAATTCGGCTCATTTCTCGTAACAAATTCATCTGTGAAGTGAACCGAAATAAATATCGCACATTTCTGGTGGTAAATCCATCCTTATCGATGTCATGATATCTGAGAGGCTGTCAGATTTTAAGAACTTTTTATTTGTTATCATCATTGAAGAGGTCATTTAATCCGGATGATCTTGAATGGGTCTCTGTGGTGCTATGCTGTACAGCAGCACAACGGATCGACGGAAGGGTCTCAGATTTTTTAAGTGTTTCAAACGTCCAAGTTTAGCATTGTTTTTCCTTGTAACTTTTTCCCTAGGTGTCTAATGTATGCATGCTAATATAACCAGTTGGAAGCATTTATAAAAAGTATTTTTTAATGTTTTTATAAAAAATGCTGCTTTTATTTATTTAAAAGTGAATTATTTTTCAGAGTTTTACGTTATAACTTATTTATTTCGATTACTAGTTTAAGAAAATTGATTTTTAAAACAGTTTATTTCATCAGTAAAATAATATATTATTTATCGTAAATAGACGTTTTGGGGCATTTTGATTTTTCAAATTTTTTGATGCATCAATTGCAGAAATTAAGAATAATTAAATTAAAAACAGAAAATAATTTCTTAATACCATCCTGGAGATTAGGTTTATGAATGTGCTGCACAATTAAATTAATTAGTTAAAAAATATGAACTAGTTGGAGTGTTCGCAAATGGCTATATGCCACCAAAAAAAAAAAAAAAAAAAAAAAATCCTCAGTCTGTTCTTTCCAGCTAGACAGTAATGAAATTTAACGGCAGAAAATGGCGTAAAATTTTTATAATAACTGAATGCGGGTAAACGATTAAATAACCTGTTGTCCCCTATAAATAAATCGCAAGTTATACAGGTGAAGCACTTAGCAACTTGGAAGTACTGATTTAAAATATGGGGACTGATTGAGTCCATTTTATGTATTTCATGTATCATGTTTAATGTATTTAATTTACACTTCATTTATTTCTCTTCCATTTGTTTAAATTTATGAGTTAAGATATGTTGCATACCTTTTGCTTTTGCAATATATTTTTTAATAATCAAAGCAAAATAAATGTTAAAAATTTTAGTCAAAATTATTTTTTTTTAATATTTTATCTCAAGAGTATGCTTTTGTTAAGCTGAGAAAGGTTCTGTATCGCTTTCTAACATTAAATCTAGTAAATAAAATCGTTAAAAGCTGGTGGATGAGGCTTTACGGAAGAAAAACTGAAGAGATGGCCTTGAATGGAATCGAAGAGACTGCAGGATCAAATTCTGGTACTTTTAAATCGGATTGAGATATTTCATATTATTATTTGATAATTATAACGATATTTGATAATTTATGTCAAATATAAATTAACTGTGATTTATAGAAATGATTTACTAATTAAATTGATTCTGTTTCAGATTGCGCGCGGGTCAGTTTTGAATTTTATTCGATTATCTAAGAAATCTTCAAAAATAAACTGCTTGTTTTTGTTATATAGATTTATTTAAAATTTTGTTGAAATGTTTAGTTTTTTAGAACTTTTTTGACTCTGCATGTCTATTATGAAAGCCCTTCCCCTTCGTGGAAGTACGTTTCATTGGGATTAGCTTACGACAAGGAAGTGGCTGTTTACTACTTTTCTTGGAAAGAAATAGATGTTGCGACTCCTTAGAGAAAGCTCATCATTTAAAACTTTCTTCCTGTATTCTTCATCTTCAGTTAACTGTAGCCTCCTTCTCTAAAGTTCTTCAATTAAATTTGATGCGAAGGGTGCTCTCAACGCTCCTGGAAAGATAACACTTTATTAATTGAATTTTCTTGTCAGGAAACAAAGTTTCTTTTGTTAGAATTTCCTAAATTAGAGCCTTACAACGACAAGTAGCTTGATGTGTTTTTATAAAAAAGCTGTAGAAGCGAACTGGGAATTTTTTTAACTGCATACTCATTATTTTAATGATTTTCCTTTGCGTGAGTAAATTATTTAGTCTTTGTAATGTGAAATTGATGATCCACTTTAAGTGTCATAAAGGAGGACTTAGAAGAAAACATGCTGAGATTTTTTTTGCTAGCGGTTTGAGAAAAAGAATGCATGGGAAAGATTTCTAAAAAATATGAATTTAATGCATGTTTACGTGTCCCTCCCTGGAAAAAAACTGCTTTTTTCATTAAGGTTTCATTTACGAATTTGCGCATTTTAAAAGATTTTTTCGCTTCTTCAAATTTTAACAATCTACTCCCCATCGCTCTTTTTGTTTATTTATTTATTTTATTTTTGACATAACTTTTAGGTGATTACGGGAAAAGGTCTGTGAAGTTAGAAGCAGTAAAATGTTTTTGAGTTTATTTGCCAGGTACAATTACGCATACTTTATTTTAAGCATATTTATTTGCTGTATGCCTGTTACTAATAACCTTTAAAAATTCGTTCCCTTCTGCCCCGCAAGGATCTGTATTAATTTCACTGCTAAAAATATAATCTTTGTTAAATGAACAATAATGCATTATTTGCTAATGCCTGATGATGAATATTGATAGCTTAGTCACGTAAAATATATAACTATAGAAATTTTAAAATAAAATCTTAAATTGGTCTGATTCAAAAGAAAACATTTTTCCTAATTAAAACAATTTACTGAAGCTTTAAGATCAGTGATACAATACGTAAGACAAGTAGTATACTTAAATATCTGTGCACGCGTAATTGCTAAAATGTAATCCAAGATATTTGTAATTATCACCACTCGCACGAATAAAATTTTTACTCTTTCTATGAGCAAATAATATGACATGAAATAAGGAGTTAATAATGTTCACCTTTTGAAAAGCTCTTAATTTCACACAGAAAAATATCTAAATGCTTTTTGGAAGACGAACTGTTCTTCATGTATTGCATATTTTGTGTGTGCTGTTAGATTGCATATGCATTTTTGTGTACTATTAAATTGCATATTTTATGCGTATTATTAGATCGAATATTTAAATAAGTTGTAAATTTCTCGTATGTGTTACTTCGTTGTTATTGTAAATGGTGTTGGAAGTATTTAATGTAATAAATCTAGAATTTCGTTAGCATCTCAGTTTAATATGAAGTTTAGCTTGATTGATTTTCTATTTAATCATTTTCCCCCGGCAAAAATTAGGAATTTTTACGGAAATTATATCTGCAGGAAATGCATTGCTTTCTTTTCAGCATTATATAGTGCCTTCTCGTTGTAAAGTGGGTTGTGGAATTTCAGTCTGCGTTATAAGACATTTATACGTTAAACTGAGGACGAAGGTTTCTTCTGAAAAAATAAAGAACATGTATATCACAAGAGAAAAATTTTATAGGAGAGGAATATTTAGTTCAAATTTTCAACGATAAAAGGCGCTATAACGTATGGACAGTATGTATCACAATCAGAATAGCACTGAAACTGATAGATTTTTTATTTGGGGGGGGGAGGCTGTTTGCTACCCAGAATAATTCAAGTTGTGATATGTGACGGATTCCTTGTATATGAATAAACCATTTGCAGTCCTATATCATTTATGATCATTACTGTTGTGGCACAGCGCTATTTATCGGTGACAATTTGAGTTAAATTTTCTTTCCTTCTTCCCGAAATTTTCCCTCCTTGCGATTCATTTTTCTACGAATTACTCTTCGTTATAATCTTATGATCGTATTTGATGAATATCTGGGACATTAACAGATTTTGGACCGCTGTGTTTGTAATAATGAAATTCCAAAAGCTTTTTTTATGCGTTTCAGTCATAAAACAGTGTGAGGGGGAAAAACGAAAATAGAAATAATGTAAAAGCATTGAGTATACAAAAGTTAAATATATACGAGTTTGTATATATAAATGAAAATCAGATTATGTATGTTCTTGACTCACTTAATTCGTATATTATATATATATATATATGTATATTACAGAATCACTAATTTTTATTTTAATTTAGCTCTAAATTTCTTACATAAAATATAAAAAATATAAAATCTGAAAGAAAATTATTAAAATTGGAACCAATTGACTGCAGACCTTTAAATTCATAATTTTTAATTAAACGCATCCCCTCTTAAAGGATACGTTTTGCACTATTTCTGTGTCACTTTGCAAGAGAATCAGCGTAGCTATTTGTTGATGACTGCGTGGGATGTGTAAATACAATTGCACCTAAAAACTTCTGTTCCTTATTAAAGGTAAATGTTTTTTTAGTATTGTATGATAAAATCAAACTCTCAGTCTAGTTTTGTAGCCAAAAAATTCTGTTACAATTACGTACTCATAATATAAATAAATGTACACAAATTGAAATTTAAGACGAATAACTTGTATCCTCAAGTTTTGTCATAGAAATTTAGTGAGCAGAATCTAACATCACCCTACAATAATAATAAAAAAATGAAGTGTGTATTGTGTGTGTGTGTATGTAGTAGAACTTTGTGCTCAAAGTATGGTCACAGGGATGTGACTGGTGGAAAAAATACTAGTACTTAGCCAGTTCATGACCATAGCTGACTTTCCTAATAAACAAAAATAGGTATCAGGAGCATTTGTAGGGGAACAGCGGAAGTGTACTATCACTGCTTATATCCTCCACAAGGAGAGGATTGCGCATCCACTATTACAGTAAGGATAATTTGACTCGAGAGTGTAAAACCTCGGGTCAGATTATAATCAAGATGACATGCAGTCTTTTAAGAATCTGGTATGATATCCAGATTGCAGAATGTTAAAGGGTAGAGTTTTTTCCTCATCTCCGGGTTTAGGAGAACTTACACAACAATTTTTGGACGGAAAAACTCTTGGAAGAAGAAAAGAGTAAAGAATTTATTTTAATGCGATAGTTTAGGTTTAGAGGTTCGCAGACGTGATAGTTAATAGTATAATTTAGCAGAGAGCTAACTAGAGAAGATGAGACTAATCCACTTTTTAGTCGTGGCGGAGGAAAACTGTTGCATAAATGGGACTGGAAAGAAAATCAGAACTGGTTTGATGTTTATAATATCGTTTTTATTTTGAACGAGAGCAGTTATTCCGAAATACATTTTAACTTAAATTGGTACAACACTTGGAATGCTACGCACGCCATAATATCTGCATAGTTTATATTTTAGGTAATAGAAAAAGAAGTTTAGCGAAGAGACGTAACTTTCCCAGGCAAAGCAAGTAGGTGAAAAAGTGATGCAGTCTTATAACTACAGTAATAACTGCAGTTGTATTTATAAGCTCGAAAGGTCTTTGTTTTAATACTGAGCAACAACTGGACAAAGTTTTTCGCACTGTAGAGAAATTACGGGGAAAGAGTAACGTAACATGCTGCAGAGTGATACAATGGTGCAAAGCGTATCCTTGAAGAATGGATGTGTTTAATTAAAAATTACGAATTTAAAGCTCTATTGCTAGATGGTTCCAATATATATATGCACATATGTGTAAATTACATATACTGATCGTAAAGTGGAAAAAGTAAATAAAACAATATCAATATCGCCTGGTGCATTGCTGTTAGAGAGTTCACCATTTTATGCTTATATTAATTCTGTTTGTTTAATTTTCTGTGTTTCTCATATAAATTACATGTTATAATTCGGAAATACGTAAATATGTGCATAAATATTTCCAAAGTTTTCAGCTGTTATTCCGCTTTTGTATTTTTGCGTGAAACTAAAATTTCGATGTCGGATAATTGCATGGTTTTAATCTCTTGGAGAAACGAAAGGAATTCCTTTTTTGTGCTTTTGTGAAGTAATGAACAGAATATGGCTCCTGTAATCTGAAGATCTAAATTGTATTCCCGACGAAAACGCAGTGAAATATTTCGGGAAATCCCACTCCCAAAACTCCTACATGACAAAGTATGGAAGGAATGAATTCATTATAAATGGACTACACTTTTCACACTTTTAGCTGGATACGTTATTTAAAAGATTCCATTATTCATAAAAAATGATTTTGACTCTTGCAACCTTTCTTTGCAACTTACGGAAATCCCGAACGGTGTTATTTACTTGTGATTACGAGCAGCATCCGCATCATATCTGGAATTGCTTTATGTTGATCAATATAACCGGGTAATATTTTACATGAGATAGAAAAAAAAAAGTGTTTTGTCTTTTAAATAAGTAAATAAAAGTAGGTCTAAGAGAATTTCTGGCCGTACAGTTTTTAGTATCGGTAATTAAAATTTGCCGTATGTTTTTATTAATTTTCTTCGATATATCCGGACTTAAAACCTAAATTTATGCACAGAAGGTGATTTCACATTTCCGTTTAATTTTGTGTAATTGTAATACATGAGGTAAAATTTTCTCTTTTTAATTATTGTTTTAGCATTCTGGCAACTGCTTTATTTATTCGGATATTACTCAAGCTCACGGGCTGACTGATTACTGCCTACCGGAAGTCTGGATTTGTGTTATATACTCGTATGTGTGTGTGTGTGTGTGTATACACTATTTATTTTTTTTTTAATTTTATAATTGTGAAGTGTTTTAACTATTCATACTAACACATTTGTTAGTGAATTACATTTCATTGGAGTTGCAGTTACTTCTTTGTGAAATCTAATGTGTAAAATTAGTGCAATTAATAAAAGACGCTTGTAGCACCATTTATTACGGACCTTTGGCTACAGAATTTCCCTCCATCTCTTCTAATTATGATGTTTATGTGCTATCGTTACAGTACCGCATACGTTAGGCAGAAAATTTCAATCGTTCTGTCATTTGTTCATGCGCTTAGCTGATAATCATTTAGTATTTACGTCATTTAGATTTACCCGCTTAGCTTTTGATATATCATTAGAGGAGATGAAAGAATTCCGTGCTTCATGGGTAGATGTGAAGTTTCAAATTTCCTGCCCTATGCAGGCACTCTAAAACTGCTGAAATGCAAATTCTACAAGATCTCTGCTTTATGCGCTCTGACTTGAATATTTGAATTTATTATGCATTTACTTTTATTCCTGTTATTGGAATTTTCTTTTAAACATCTCAGAGGTTTAGACCCAAACTTTTCATCTCCCTAGATCTGTGTGTATGTATATACCGTTTAAATAGCGATATTCATACGTTTCCAACTTTGAATGAAATTTCTTTAAAGGAAAAAAGTGTTGGATGGAAAGAAAATATATCAGATATGAAGAATGAGAAATTCTTTGAATCTGTGCTCAGCTCTAAAATTCTCTGCATATTTATTCCAAGTTATTTTATCCGCGAACGGTTAAGAAAAATACCAGGGGAGAACTTTTTTCCTGATGTATGTGTGCTCTTTGCTTCTGAGGCTGAAATCTAGTTTCGCGAAGCAAAAGCGGGTTCTCACACACATGTTACGAATTTGGATAAGTATATTCCTAATACCGTTGCCTTGGATACGACTAGTCTTTGAAGTATTGGTAGCTCATATTTTAAGTATCGGTTTTTAATTTCGTGTTTCCCCCCTCAGGCTTTCATCTATGAAAATATCGAAGGCGCAAGTTTAAATGTCGAATATGTCGCCTCGAGTCATATTTCTTAATCTGTGCTAGTTCTCTGCCATCCTGGGCAGTTAACCGTCTCTTTAGAGTTTGATAGCATTTTGAATTAGTTTTTCTTGCCAAGGAAAAAATAACCAATTTATTTCAGAATATTTTTCGGTAAATAAGGTTGAGTAGAAATGGTTGTTAAATCACTTTGGAATTTCAAATGATGTTAAAATTCATGAATTTTAGGAAATAGTTTAAAATGCCAATTCTTAGGAAAGGGAATGAGAAAGCTTAATATTTTTGTGAATAAAAATAGTCTCATTAAAATCTTGCATGAATTTCATGAAACCAGAGAAAAGTTACGCATCTCAAAAAATAAATAAATAAACAAACAATAATAAGCTTTCTGAGCTTGTCATAAGGTTCCTAAGCTTTGTGAAAGATAAATAATTGTGTAATTTAGAAAGCTAATAAACATACTTTATACATCAGTGCTTTTAATGTTAATATACGCATCTACATGTATAGTGAAATCTCGCATTCGTTTTATATTTCGAAAGCAAATAATATTTATGTTCATTACAAATAACTGCGAAGAAAGTATGGCTTGAAGCCCTGAAGTTTCTCTAATTTTGTTTGATTTCTTTTCTTGCATAACACATTAAAATAATTTCGCATATATAACATATATATAAACGCACTCATAAAATTCAGATAACGTAAAATATTCATTGCTTAGAAAATTCAGTTAAACTCTTTATTCTGGATACTCTTCTTTTCTATAAGCTTTCATTTAGCTCACTCAAGGTGTTTGTTGCTGTGGGCAAAAATTTTTTCATCGATTTTTAAACTATTTCTTGATAATCTGTTGAATACAAATTTTGTACACACATTGTTTGTAGATGACAGTATAATGAGGTGAGGCTATGTTTGTCAAAACTGGATTTAAATTAAATGCTAAAAGGATTTTTTGCGCATATCTTTGTGCAACGAACAAACTAAAAATGTCAGAATTTGCTGTTTGTACCATTAGATAGGGCAGAAAAAGTATCTTTAAGATAAAGTTAATATGACATGTTTAACGTAATTTGCAACTTTTCGGTGAATTTTTGAAAACCGTTCGATTTTTTCGACTATTTAACGTCCATTATTCTAAAATTCTAACATCTAAAAATGTATCTGTTATAAACTTTTGATATTTCCACAGTTTATTAAACAAACTCTAGTTTTAAAACAGGAGGAATGATAAAAAATATCAATTGGGCAATTTTATGCACTTTTTTTTAAGTATTTTACTGTAATAAGTAGAAGCCTTTTTTTTTATTGCCGTTCTACTTTGGGCGTCACGTGGAAACTGTTTTAAGGTTATGATAATATTACGTAGTACTATTTTTCTTGCTCCGATATAGCTTTTCCTAAAATTGATTTTATTTATTAAACCCACTCCCCCTTGCTAAAAAGAATTACTGGCGAAGAAATTAAGGTTGCTGTAGAAGTCTTCTGCCATTTTATAAATGCTATTTCTTCCTGCCTTAATACATAGATTTTGCAATTGTAATTCGTTTCATTTTACTAATCTAAAAAGTGACGGAGTTTAAGGATGGATTAACGTTTAAAATTACTTGCAGTCTACAACGTCATTTTAATTTTTTTTTTTTTTTTTTTTTTTTCCATTTCCCAAGTTTACGTGCATTTTTCTCAGGATTTCATTTCAAAAGCTTATTTTCGTAATTTCATTGTGGTAAGTAATAATATTGTTTTATGAAAAATTCTAGTACCCCAAAACGTATCTGTTTGATTTGAAAGATTTGGAAAGCTTATAAAACAAATTCTTTACTCTGCGTTTTTACTCTAAGCTTTTATTTAAGTCACTAATGGTGTTTGTCTCTCTAGTCAAAAGCTTTTCGTCCATCTTTAAACGGCTTCCTAATAAGCTATCGAGTTCAAATTTTGTACACACAACTATTTATGGATTATAACGCAATATGATGAAGAGATTTTTTCAATCTTCGATTATTTTTTAATTTAATATTGAAAAGATTTTTAGCACATTTCTTCATTAAGCGTACAATGTAAAAATCTCAGTTTAGCGATTTGCATAATTGCATACAGCGAAAAAATATCTTATATATGAAACTAATAGAAAAGTTTTAACATAATTTCTGATTTTTTGGCGAATTTTTGAAGACCGCTCGACCTTTTTTTCCACTGTTTGATGTAAGAGATTTGTTGGAAGTAAAACAGTGATTGTTGAAAAACGATTCTTCAGTTGAATAATTTGATTGGCATTGTATTATTTAACCTAAAAAAATTATAAAAGCTTTTTATAAAATCAGCTTTTATTTAAAACTCATGAAAAATAATTAATGAACTATAGAAGAAAAATAATTTTATCATGCAGTTTCATGGGAACGAGAAATTAAATAATTTTCTTTTTTAAAAATTCATCTGCAATTTTATATCATGAATAATCAAAGCATGGGGCACTCTTAGATGAATTTTCTAAAGAGATTTCTTCAACATCTTCACGCAAAATTATATGACAAATAATTTTTTTTTCGTTTTAGTTATTTTATGAGTTAAATAAAAGCGTATGTTATATATAAAATTGTGTTTATTTATGCACATGCTTAGTTAATTCTATGTATTTCTTATGCGTGAACTTTAATTTGTGGTGTCGTATCTCTCGCTGGTTGACACTGTAAAATCTTTTAAACAAATAAATTGTAGGCTAAGGACTGAATTATATCTTTTTGCGACCTTTTAATCTATTACACATGCCAGGTTAAATATGAAGTCATCGTCCTAATTCATGAATGGTAATGGTGAAGACGTCTCACTGTATCACAGTTTAATAGCCTAACCTACTTTAACTAATTTCGACGCTGTTGTAGTTCAGTGTATTAGAGAAACGTATAAAGCAATTAAAAATGAAAAAATAATCGTGCATATTATTTCCTTTCGTCCTTCTTCCCCCCCCCTCCTCTGTGTAACAGGACCTTTCTTCGTATTTGTGTAAAATTCATTCTTGGATTTTATGCTTAAGTCATTGTAATTAAAGATACTTATCCTCCTGCGCTTAAATGTTTTGTTGCTTATCCGTATTGAAACTAATGGAGTCCACTATTGCAAATCCAGACGACTGACGTGGCGTATCATTACATACTTGCTTTATAATTGGATTCAGTTGATATTTGAACAGTTCTGTGTTTCTTTTTTCCTTGTTGAGCAATTTCAATCATAGCAGGTGACGCTAGTGCTAATTTACTTTCTTGTTATTGATATAGAAAAGGATAATAATTTTAAGTCCAGATGCCTTATTTTAATTATTCGCACTTTCAGATATAAGCAAATATGCAATAAGAAAAACCAGGCATTTCAGAAAAGCACGCACATGAAACCTAATGAATTAAGGGCTAAAAATTGCTTAAGTTTTTTTTTTCCTCATTTACATCTGTAACAATTTAAGGAGACAAATAAAGCCATTAAGTGAAGTTGAAGCCTTAAAAAGTTTTTTTAAATTAAAATTTTAAAAAAGTTGACATTATATATGTCTGCTAAGAGTTTAAAGTAACTGATAACATTCAGCTTTGCTGTAGTGAATTCAGTGGGACAATCCTATACCTTTTGTTAAGACTATAAACTACGTTTGAGTTTCTGGGTAACGATACAGTGAATAATTTGAAATTCGTAACTTAAAAATTATATATCTGAAGGCAGATCTTCTCTCTGTCTGAAAGCTACTAATTTGCTTTAAATATGTTTTGTAAGCAATTGAGCTTTTTTAAAATAAAAATGTAGAATCAGTTAGAATTTTTGTGAAGCCAAGAAACTTGAGAAATCAGTTCTCCTATTTCCAGACCACCTGATTGCTAGCACGACGTACTTCCAATTACACTATGAAAGCAGGCGTTAAGAAGGGAGAAAATAACAAACTTTGGCAGCATATTCCGGTTCCCATTCTTTTGATAGAATGGGAAGGCACCGTGGGGTTTACCTTATGTGTTACCATGCATGCGTGCGAGTTTCCGTTAGAAATTCCATCAAAAAAAATTTTTTTTTTCTCCTCGTGTCTACTAGTTATTGCCCTTTAGGAAGCCGGGAAGATATCCTTTCTAAAGTGGATATAGCTCTGGAACTCCGCATATACAGGTTACCCAGCTAGTTAGACACTTGTTGCATTGGGCTCTTTTTGCATATTTTTCATGCTTGTTCTGTCAATTTAAAATTGTTTCTGTTTAAAATATTTAAAAGCGTGTTTGCTATGAAATGGAAATTACGATATCACGGCAGTAATGAAGGAAAGGTCGTGATGATTTTTACTGTTAATGAGTATAAGCGTGTAATAATTATTATGAGGAAATTTCGCTGTACCAAATCCTAACAAGAGAGTCAGCCTCAGAGTGTGATGAGAGTGTGTATATTTATCAAAACTTCTAACTCTGTTAATTTTATCAGCAAACTCTGGATTTAAATCACATCTTCCGGTCTTCTAGTAGAGTACCGAATCTGCCGCTTTTCATTTTTTCGTCTTTTGCTAAGGAAATTTTTTTTCAGCAACAATTGAAGTTTATTAAATTAACTTAATGAAACTTAAATTGTGCAAATTGAATTCCCGCACCGCTAGTAATTTCAGTATAATTTTTCATAGTAAATTTTAAGTGATCTGAATTGTCTTGATATGCTATTCTACATATATGTAGTTCTACATGTAGTATATGCACATATATGCAAGTTCTACATATATGTAGAACTTTTAAAGGAGATTCAACCATTATTTAATCGGTTAATAATTGTATTTAATTTTGTTTTACATCAGTATATTGTACACTGCTAATTTTATATACACAGTTGTATGTACATTAATTAAAATTTTGTTGTATTTAAAAGTACCTTGATCAAAAAAGCTTTTCTTCACTACTCAGGATTTTCTCCGTGAAAAGAATAAGAAAATTATGCAAGGGTATTAGCCAAAGAACATGAAATTTAGAATGCATATTTAATTATGAATAGTGCGGTTACCAGAGTTATGCATGGTTAAGTAAATGCAAATCTTTTTTTTTTTTTTTTTTTTTTTTTTAAATGATTTCGCCTTGCGGCATTAAAGTCTCCCGGAAACGGCCAGTTTTCGCTCGAGAATCTTCCGGGTTTTCGTATTTCAAGGTTGAAATACGTAGAATTCTTCAATTCTGGGACGATTTTCTGTGTTGTGTGTAAGGTTTTATGGTTTTTTACTTGATTGGTAATGTACGTGCATTAATAAGGACCGATACTGCATTCTAAGCATATTTGTATTATTACAGTTATTATTATTTATTGCATCCTAATTAGGCACTACACGGTAAGGGAGGGATGCCTGTGGATTGTCTTTTTAAGGGAAACAGGTTTATATACTGGTCATATACAAGGAAAACCTTGAAAACGCCCATGCAGCCAGCGTATTCGCCGGGAATCGAAGTCCGAAACGAACTACCAGTGTTCAACTGCTTTTACCGCTCATGCGCTGGTGGACCAGAGTATTCGTATCTGTACAGTTTTCATGGAATTTTAGGAAGAAACCGCAACAGCAATGTTTTAGAGCAGGGGTCCTCAACTGGGGGAGGTCTTCTCTGGGGAACAACTTCATAGTTTCAGAGTGGGATGATGTCAGCCTTTTATTTACCTGTTTAGTATTTAGTTTTAGTTTACGAATATGAAAAACTACTGTTATTCAGATTTTGGTATTTATCAACTTTTTCTATACTTTTTTCTGTTTAATTTATAAAATATGTTAAAATACAATCTAAATCTAAATAAATGCCTATGTACTTTTCAAATTATGGAAAGGAAAGGGAGAAATGAATTTTTAACAATGATGAGTGCTTGCATGGGGTAAAAAAACGTCGAGAACCACTGCTTTAAGAGTAGTAGAGTGCTGTTGTTTTTGTGTTGTTGGCTAAACTGATAAGGTCATTCTTTAAGGTCATTATTGATATCATTTTGTTTATTATTTCAGGGAGCAACCCATCTTTACAACAAAAGCGCATGTCTTCCACATCGATCCAAAGACTAAAAGGTCATGGGTTCCTGCCAGCTCTCAGGCAGTCAACGTTAGTTTTTTCTTCGATTCGACCCGTAATCTTTATAGGATCATCAGCGTTGAAGGAAGTAAGGTAATGCTGCTTTTTTTTTTATTTATTTATTTATTTATTTTTTTTATTATTTCCCCTTCAAGAAAGAAGCAATGTTTTTTGAGTTTGTTGTCGTTTCTTGTGCAGATGAACTGTTGCACTCAAAAAGATCTGAGGCTAACTATAAAAAATTTAGTGTAACTAATAAAGGATCATTATTGTAAGAAACTCATAATAAAGTGTGAAATCTCTTCTGTGTTTGCCTGTGTAGAATTTTAGCAAATATATGCAAAATATTTTTGCTGTGAAATAAAGTGAGACAATCATATTTAAATTCTGTAAAATCGTTTTGTTCGTAAGAGGGTTGTGAAAGGCATGTAGAATTGAACAGAATTCAGTTTAATTCCAGAGAACTCACTAAGGTGTTAAGTAAGCTGCAAAATGGGAAATACAGCAAACACTCGAACCTAAAAAAAAAAAAAAAAAAAAAAAAAAAAAAAAAGACTGATAAGGTATTCTGCAAGGTATTTTGCAACTGTTAATGAACAATTAATATAGTTTCCTTTCAAGGCATAATATATTAATTTTTGCTGATAAATATGTTAGATACTGTACGTTTAATATGCTAAAACTACATTTTTTTTTTCGATAGCTAACTGAATTAAAGTTTAGACTTTATCGCCTAATTTCAAAGAAATAATTCTAGATCATTCAGTTTTTCGGAAGCTTTCGTTAAATTGCCAATTAAAGGGAAATTTTAAAATGTGAAATATGGTAGAAAGATACGTTTTTATATCCCCGAATAATAAGAAAAAATATTGAAACGTCTTTTGTCAGCTGAAGAGTTTCCTCACGGTGATTGCTATGCATGATTTATAAATCCTTAGTCAGCTACTTGAGACCGAAGGTGGAGTCGGGTGCTCAGGTTTGAGCGCATTGGTTAAAAATATTAATGGGTTATTTTTGAAGGGTAGTCCGAAAGATGGAGGAGTAGTTAGTATTTTAAATACTTGGAATAGCTCTTATGCAATTAAAAATTAAACGTGAAGAGTGATGTTAGGAAGAGTGCTCTTTCTTTCCTTTATATTTGTAAATAAACTACTACAGTCATATTCGCGGATTCAGCATCCACAGTTTCAGTTATCCGTAGTTCACAAAGAAGGAGAAAAGTCTTTTGAAGTTTTAAAATGTGCGGTAAGTGATAAACAGCGTATGGCCAAATGTGAAACTCAGTTACTGAAACAAGGTAAGCAATATATTCCCACACGAAATGCACGTATGTACATTTGCACGTCCGCTAAATACGAGGGAAAAGATGAAATGGATTTTTTTCGGAAACTCGTACGTTTTATGTTACAGGTCGTTTTTCAGATTTGCGTTTTTCCTAATTGATCTTTTCGCCGTAATTGGCTTAAAAATATCAAAAGTGAACCACAGCTGTCAGCGATCACAATATCCGACTTCTCTCCCCCCCATTACATAGATATTCTCGCTAAATTTCGCAAGCTTCCTGTTCTCATTAGTGGCATTCTAGGGCAACTACCTTCGTGGAGAACTTTCTAAGAGAAACTGGTTCGTATAGAGGAAGAACCAAGCGGTGTAGCCGACACCCCCGGGATCAAATCTGGGTAAATTCACAACATTCGACTCTGGCTAGATCTCAGGCGAACGAGCTGACTGCATAGGTGGATTTCCCCATGTGTAACGTGAATATAAGACAGTTACTTTTACAAAGTCCTCCATGAAATCATCTTTCCTGTTTGGCAGATGGCGCTTGTGTTGTTTACCGTAGTCAAATAACCTAATGCAGGCGAATGGGTCTTCTACATCTCTAGTTTTCGTAGTTTGTCCCATGTGTAAAGTGAATACGAGCCAGTTTTCCTTAGAAAGTCTTCTACGAAGGCATACCTACACCTAGGCATATAGCCCTCATGTGCTTTGCCATATTCAAATGAACTTACGTAACTTAACTGGAGACCGTACTCTTAGTATTTTTATTTACGTTGTAACGTCTGTTATGGATTGAAACGAACTTTGTGATGTCGGTTACTATAAAAACCAGAGTGGTACGTTTGTTTTGAGCGGGAATGATCTCCACCAGAATAGCCAGCTATCAAACATACAGCTATAGAATTAAAACACTTAAGTTTATTCTAACTCACCACTTGAGTGATTAAATTAGAATATACAACCTAAAATTACCAGCCAATTTAGACCTGGTTTCAGCCCTAAGCTTCCTTTTACGAAGGATATAAATTCAAAATTTAAATCTAACATATGCAGAGACTATAAGACTACGTAGAGAACGGCAGAATTTCGAAAATACACACATTTATCAAACAGGATCAAACTTCAGCCTAAAGTAATCCGAGCAAGAGTAGTTTTTTCTTTTATCTGCAGGGCAAAGGAAGCAGGCTAAAATTCTCACACTCCTGTTCGTAAAATTCTACACTTTGTAGTATAATTGCTTGCCACTCAAAACCTGTATAAATTCTGGAAGGAGCCAACCTCATGGCTAAGAGAGGCACAAAGGAAATAATTAAATTAGCTTTTCGTTAATAAAACATAAATGCCACATTCGCTCCTTGCAGAAGAAGAGCTTTGAAAGAGTCCTCAAACGGATTTTATGAAAAGCTTTAAAACCCTAAATTCGAATATTTTTGTGTAGTCTTTTTATATTAATTTTATTCCTAAAATTTCTTTTATTTATTTAACTAAAACGTAGCATAATCCATTTTTCCGACTGCACCTGTAAGTATCTATATAGAACTTGAGCACACTATAATGCATTCCTTTTTACTATAACACATTTATTTTGATACAAAACCTTCATTTTACTACAACCCTTTTATTCTTATCCATACTACTTAAAATCCTTTATCTGCGGCCTTCAAGTTTGTTCTGAAAATGATATAGTGTATCTGCTGCTGTCTTTTCCACATACTGCTGCCCTACTCAGTTTCGCGTATCATGTTAGTACTACTCATAGCTTCTTGACAACGCCTTAATACCACAAAATCTTCCCTAATGGCTACATTTCCTGTTTTACATAAATGTACTCACCGTAGATTTAGCTTATTTTACTCATATTCACTTTCACCTTCACCGAAAGTTGAACTACTACAGCTGTTTTTATCTTTACACAGCATATTCTACAATTTCAAGCAATTAACTTGCCATCTTTCTACATTTAACCATATATCACAATTCAGATACTCTTAAATTTAATATCTTTCTGAAATTAATACTTCAACATGCATTGCAGTTTAAAGTACACTCATGTCCATAAATTAAGGATAATTCGGAGTCACGCGGAAATCGAACTCTAAAATAAATATATTACCTGTAAAATCACTACACACATCTTCAAGAATCATATGCAAATTTCAGTAAGTAACTAGATGACACCGATGGTACGTCACAATGACGAGAGTGTAAGAGAGTGATATATAAGGAATACAGGCAAAGAAGTTAAATTGTTCGCAGGCGCTTTAAAAGCATTTCAGTGCAATAACCGAATAGTTATGACACAAAGGACGCATTTAGATGATTTTTTACGTGGTAGAATTATCGGCCGTCAGGAATGTGGGCGTACCCAACTGGAAGTATCAGACGAACTTGGAATTGCCCAGAGTGTCATCTCCAGGCTTTGGCAACGATTCCAAGATGATGGTAATGTGAGTAGACTTTACAGCACAGGTCGCCCCAGAGTTACAACGCCGAATGAGGACCGGTATTTGGCAGTTACTGCCAAAAGAAACAGGCGGAGCACAGCCTCAGACCTGTCTCGTCAGCTCTGTTCAGCCACTGGTACAACAATTTCAAGGCAGACCGTGTACAGACGCTTAGGGCAGATTGGTCTATATGCTCGTAGACCTGTCAGATGCGTTCCACTTACTGCAACTCACTGTCGCCTGCGGTTAGCCTGAAGTAGAGAGCATGCATTGTAGACACCGCAACAGTGGGCTTGTATAATGTTTTCCGACAAGTCCAGGTTTAGCTTGCAGTCTGATTCTCGCCGGACTTTCATATGGAGAGCTCCAGGTACCCGTTACCACCAAGAAAACATCATTGAACGACACGGTACGGTGGTGCAGGAGTGCTCGTTTGGGGTGGAATTATTCTGCGTTCCAGAACTGACCTGCATGTTCAAATTGGAACCATGACAAGCAAAATCTACCGGGACGTCATTCTGGAACAACATGTACGTTTGTTTCGGGGCACCATGGGCGCACAATTTGTGTTTATGGATGACAACGCCCGTCCTCAGCGTGCAAACATCGTAAGCGAATGCCTTCAATCGAGGGATATCACCCGTATGGACTGGCCAGCATTCTCACCGGACTTAAATCCAGTAGAGCACGTGTGGGGCATGCTTGGCCGACGAGTTGCAGCCCGTCAACCTCCTCCTACATGTCTACCGGAACTTCGGAGAGCATTGCTTTTTGGGTGGTGTAATATCCCCCAAGATCAGATCGATAATTTGATACTCAGCATGCCTAGGTACGTGCCATGTACGGTCTGTATTGCATCGTCTGGGAGACATACAATGTATTAATAATCATACCAAGCATGTAATATTGGTTTTTTGTAATTTGCTCCAATGAGAAAAAATCGCTAATTTTTTTAATAATATCAAACATATAGCATCTTTTTTTGCTCTTTACCTCTTGTTTAATAAATAAGCTTTACAAATAAGTCAAATTTGTTTTGCTTCTAACTCTTCCTTTGCCTGATTTTGCATTATCCTTAATTTATGGACATGAGTGTAAATAAGAAATCTTTTCATAATAAAAGGTGATCTTTCACACTCAAGCTATTATTTTTAATTTTACCTAATTACACTCCTCTAAAATTTTCTTCAGTACATGTATGTTACATCGCCATAATTTTGGAACAGTACTTCATTTTAAAATATTAACAAAAATTAACTTTCATTTTTGCAATCCATTGCTTTTCGCGTTGGTCCACTTACGCAGTTATCACTGACACCAGTCTCAGAATCCTGTAGCTTGTAGATTTCTAATCCTGCTGCATTGGCTGTTATCGATAATTCCTATAGCTGGATATGGGACCTCACTCCCTGAAAGCGGTTGCCTTTGGATTCCCCCTTCGAACTCCGACTTTTTTAGTGAAGTCTTGACCATATAAATTCCTATCTGCCGTGGTTTGGGTGTGTTGATCCTACGTTGCCGAAGTAGTGGCCCGTCCTCGGATTTCCTTTTTCTTTTCCCCGCTTGCTCTCGGCTTACAGTGTCTCTTATTTGCGCTATATTGGAGCTCCTGTGGCACATGTGTGTGCCGTAAATTGGCCCCTTCATAGGCTTATGTTTTAGATCCTTTCGACGGTCGGAAAGTCTTTCCTCTCCTTCACAAATATAGCTTATTAAAGGGTGTCAGTATCTTTCGGCCCAGAAGTACTTCTGCCGAGGATTTTCCCGTCGTTTCATGTTTCGCGGACCGCAATGCGTACTCTAATTCTTCAGTGTACAAATCCCTGCTGCTGTGATATTTTTTTCACATAACAACGAGTTACCTATGATATTTCTATTTGTGCGCTCAGCATTATTTTACTGAGGTCGGAGTCATTTTCATGTGTTTTATGTCTAGGTCTATGTATAGCTTCCCAAAAATATTACATATAAATTGCGGTTCTTTATACGAGATTAGTTTTAGCAAAGCTCCATATTTTAAAATAATTTTTAAAGCAAATTTACTTCGCCACTAGCTGATGCACGATGTAACTTTACTAGTTTACACCACGTAGAAAAATTACCAGCAGTCGCTGATAAATAACTTGCTTTATTTACTTTTGACTTCTAGCAGAAGACTAACAAATCTGCTCCTAAAATTTCATTTGGTAAGCTACTTCATTTGGTAAACATCTTATCTTATTTAAAAAGCTGGCTGAGGCGAAATTTATGTGTTTATCCTTTTGGCATGTGACACAGTTGTGGATATATTGATTTGTAATTTGTTGCTTGTTAATTTCTCGATATTTACGTTTAGAAAATGTATCAAGGAAAGCATTTATATGCTCTTCTAATGATTCGAGGCGACAATTATATCATCAAAATATATAAAACAATTTTTTTCCGAGGTCCTCCCGAAAAATGATATCCATCGCCTGCTGAAAGGTTGCTGGACTATTCGGTAACCCAAACGGCAAATGTATAAACGCTTTAAGTCCCTAACTTCATTTATTAACATCATCCTGGCAGCTATTTGAAAGTATCTGTTGGTCGGGTCTAACGCATTATGTATCGCGTTCTATTTATTCTGCGAATTATTTCTTCTATAGTAGGCAAAGGATACACGGGTTTGTTCTTGATTTTATTTAGTTTACGGTAGTTAACAGTGAATCTTTTATGTCGAAAATCTGTTACTGGATGTTAATTTTTCTTTCCGAACAAGACTACAGGACTCGTGTATCTGCTTTACACCGGAAGTATAATTTTGTTTATTAATATTTTGTTTCATATATTCCTCAATGATTCTCTCTTTTAACCGCACCATATCTATAGTCTTTGATCTACAGGGAACATTTTGACCAGTTTCAACCTCGTGTGTTATGAAATACACTATCTGACACTGAAAATGCAACACCAAAAAGGAGTGGCCAAAAAGTGATGAAACTCGACAAACAGAGAGAGACAGCAACGAACAATAAGTGACCTTTATGTTGAAATGATATAATTAATACAGAGCGAGAACAGCGTCGCCTCAGTAGGTTGTAGGACCACCTTTGACGGCGATACACGAAGCAACACGTCTAGGTTCAGTGTCAATAAGACTACAGATGGTGCCCTGAGGAATGGCTCACCATTCTTTCTCAACCATTTGCCATAGTTCAAGCCTCTGAAAGTGGAAGATTGTTCAAATGGCGTCCAGTCGCATCACAAATGTTCGGGCGTTATCCTGCTGATAAAGGGCATTGAGCATTACCTGAGGGTAGGAGAATGTCACCGGCCGCAGCGTATCATCCATATATCGCTGGTTCGTCATAGTGTCCTGAATACGAACTAAATGTGACCTGGAATCGTATGCAATTGCGCCCCAAACATGATACTGCGTTGTCGCGCGGCGGAGAGTTCCACATTTGCTGCCAGATTGGACCTGTCTCCACATCGACATCACACTCGTACGTGGCGACTATCATTGGAGAAACAGAAGCATGACTCATCTGAGAACTCGACCCTGTGCCATTTCGTCGTGCACATCGCTCGAGCCTGGCACCACTGCAGACGTTGGCGTCTTCTTAACGGACGCCACGAGTGTAAGCCACTAGCCACCAATCGACAGCAAATGGTTCTTGGTCGATATGGGAATATCCAGAGTGTCTTGAACATGCTGTAGAATGGAAGTAGAAGTGACTTGCGGGTCGCCACCGCTTGTCGGCGGATGCGTCGATCCACGCGTGCTGACGTCGCTCTGGCTGCACCGGCACCCTTTTAACTTGCCACATTTCCTTGTTCCAACCATCGTTGCCAATGCCCGTGCACTGTGAACGTGTCTAGGTATGTATCAGCTGAGATTTGCCGTTTGAAACAACCTGCCCTTCTCAGTCCGATCGTCATGCCCTTCGTAAAATCTTCTATCTGCTGGAACTGCTTCCGTTGACGACGGCCTGGCATTCTCTGCTATTACACACGTCCTCTGACTCAAGGACAAATTTTTTACGATGATTTCTACGATGACACGAAAATTGAACATTTTGCAGGTTCCTTCCCTTAAATCTTCTTCAATGTGCGCTGGAGAGCTGCGCATTTCACATTATTCACATAAGTCGGTGAAATGAGTCTACCCTGAAACTCTCATAATTTTTGGGCCACTGCTTCTTGGGGTTGCATTTTCAATATCGGGTTGTGTATATTAGGAGGCCACTATTATCGCTAAATAAACCGGGAAATTCCTCTGACATCGATTTTTCTTTTTCTATGTCCCACCGCCAGATGTTCCAACTTAACGTTTGGCGTCGATTATACTTATTTTATCACTTATTAATGTTATTATGTTTCCTTTAAAGTTAATTTGTGATTTACTTTTTTTTGCAAGACATCGAACCCAAAATAACGTCAGCTTGGTAAGCCTTATCAAACTAAAAATACAATCTCTTGAGTTTCTTTTTTAACTATTAGTACCGAACATTATTCATCTTGTGCAGCTATAACCACATTGCGCTGTACTTCAGGTAATGTGTATTTTTGGAAGTATGCGAAAAAAAATTCTGCGACACAAAACACTTCTTTCACTATAAATACCCAGCATAGTTGTCGTTCGTATATTATTGATTTCGAAAGGTAGCTCATCTTTCTTAAGTACAATAGCATTCAGTGCTGTCTGAGAGGATTTGCTATTGACTTGGGACGCTTGACCTCCCTTTCCTGCGTGCTGTTTTAGTTTAAATCTGTACTATGGTCCTTCTTATCGATAGTCTTTTTCCCTGAATTTTCGCCGTTGCCTTTTGCTTTCACGCTCGGTTTTTGGTTTGCTTGCCAGCTCTATATCCATTGTTTCTACGAAACAATTCTTGTTAAGTATATTGACAGGCGAGAGCCAATATTCGACCTCTATTACGTGTACTTTCATGTTTAGTTGCTAGTTGAAACAAGCCATTTAATGTTTGGGGGCTCCTTAATTCGACAAAGTCCTGTAACAATCGCGGGACTTTTCTGTTCAAGATCTTACTTTCTCATTCCCATACAATAACTTACAAAGTTTCACTTTCCATGGTGAAAAGCTCATTAATTCCTCCCCCTTTACTTAAAATCGAATATATAGCTCTGTTTCGAAGTTCACGCTGTTTTTCACTGGCCTTCAACAGAGCTTGTTTGAAAGCTTATGCAAATAACTTGATGAACCGACAGGGCCTAAAAACATCTTCTCAATAAATCTTTATCAGTTGAAAGCTTGTCCTAACATTGATGCGCCCACCAGCGGCCCAGCGGTAAAGTCGCTGAACACTGGTAGTTCGGTCCGAGGTTCGAATCCCGCGAACGGGCTGGCTGCATGGGCGTTTTCGTGGTTTTCCCCGTGTGTAACGTGTATACGAGCCAGTTTCCCTTAGAAAGTCCTCCACGAAGGCATCCCTTCCCCTAGGCAGATAGCCCTTGTGTGCTTTGCCATAATTAAATACACACACTAACATTGATGCGACTGTCAATACTTTCTGTGACCCCGGCGTAGCGTACACCACAAAATGTCTTCAGTTTCTTCTAAAAATTGAAATATCGACCCTGTTTCATCAAATACAACCTTCGGCTTGATCGTAACTCTGAATATATCTATTTACCGGCCAAATCCTTATAATGGATCTCTTCCTTTCCTGGAGTCAAATCTTGGTAGGGCCTGTCTAATACTGCACTTTCACCTGTTTTTTTGCGCCATTACCACTTTACTTTTGACAGGTATTTATACTACCAGATTACTTTATTCAAAATGAAAACAATATTGCAATAACTTTTCTCCAATTTATCACGTGGGCGCCAGTTGTAACACCTGTTGTGGGTTTTAACTAACTCTTTGATGTTAACTACCGTAAAAATGTAGGTGTTACATTTATTTTGAGCCGTAAATGTTCACCACCAGAATAGCGAATCATCTAACAGACACAGAACTAAAGTATTGTAACCCTTTGTTGCATGCAAATAATCTAGAGAAGTTAAACGAAAATGTTTATATATTTTCTACTAAAAATAACCTTAGTAATAATAAAAGAAAATAATTCAAATTTCGTTTTAAATACGAGTAATTGCTACAGTGGACAGCATGCATATACGTACATGCATACAAATCTCTACCCAACGATTATTCCCAACGGTTATTGCATTTGAAGGGCCCACCAGCGGCCGAGCGGTAACGTCGCTGATCACTGGTAGTTCGGTCCAAGGTTCGAATCCCGTGAACGGGCTGCCTGCATGGGCGTTTTCGTGGTTTTCCCCATGTGTAACGTATATACGAGCCAGTTTCCCTTAAAAAGTCCTCCACGAAGGCATCCCTCCCTTAAGGCAGATAGCTCTCGAGTGCTTTGCCGTAATCTAATAAACCAAACCAAACCATTGCATTTGAAATCATTTCCTGCCCTGTTTGCAGTGATCATTACCATCTTCTAAATGTTAAAGCTACAACTAACATGTACATACAGATCCTCCAAAATACCTTCATTTCGTCGATTGTGATTGAATTCATTTTGCTACGATTTTGTAACCTGTACCTATTGGATTCAAATGTCAAATGTTCTAGAAATTCCTTGCCCAAACGTAAACATTTCCAGTGGTGTTTTAGCTTGATAAGCAGTACATTTGGGTTTCAATTCACTCTTTTCGGTAGATCTTTATCTACCCACTCCACAATTTTCTCAAATTCACATTTAAAATAAAATGTCTAAAATTACTAATTATGAATAAAAAATGGCAGTATAAGAAAATGTAAGCAATATTATATAATGTTTACTATGAGAAATTGTACTAACTCGAAAACAGAAGTAGCAGCGATTTTCCGAATAGCAATGCTTTACTTAGTGATGCGTATACACCCATTTATGATCGACAGTTGAAAGTTCTAATAATAGAGAATGAAAATTCAGGAATAGAATCTGTTAAGACATTTACTGAAGAATAAATAAATTTAAACTTTTGTGTACTAGAGTGGACATGATGCAACAAAGGGTTATTCTACTTCACCATTTGTGGGTGATTAAATTAAAAAAATACACCATAAAATTACCAGCCTACCTGGACCTGGTTTTAACACAAAGATTCCTTTTACGCAAGATCTAAATTCAACATTTTAAATCTAACTTATGCAGAAACTACACTACCTAGACCATTGGCGTAGCCCGTATAGGGTCATAGGGCAAACTTTGTTTTGCAAGGTGGACCGGGCTACGCCCTAAAAAAACAAAAAACAAAAAAAAAAAAAACTACCTAGACCATGACAGGTATAGGTAGAAGGGGGCTGGATACCAGAATTTCACCATTAGTCGTACAGGCCCCGCGGCACCAATTGTGCAGTTACACCCCGATTTTGAGGGGAACACCGTGGGGCAGTGGCGTAGCTAGGGTGGGGCAAGGGGGGACATCTGTCCCCGGGCGCAACATCCAAGGGGCACCAAATTGATGCTACGAAATTTTCCAATGAAATGTTTTCCATTCTTGGCACACAGAAAGGGGCGCAAAATCTTCATTTGTCCCCGGGCGCTTGAAACCCTAGCTACGCCCCTGCCGTGGGGGCGGTCCGAGGGCCGTTTACCTTTTTTCCCTTATCGCCAACCTCTCCAGAGGAACTTCAGCTCGCCGTGTATTTTGAGTGCCCCTTATCGCACAGACATTATGTGTTTGCAGACATCCCTGACTTCTCCGGGATTCAAACTTGAACCTGTCGATTCGGCAGCCAGTGTCACTAACCACTATACCTACTAGAATTTCGAACACACACACTTAACAAACAGGATCTAATTCCAACATAAAGAAATCTCAGAAAAATCTTTTTTTGTTTTGTTTTGTTTTTTTGTTTTCATCTAACGGTAGGGCAGCGGAAGCAAGCTAAAACTCTCACACTCCTGTGAGATTGTACAATTTACAGTAAAACTACTTACCACTCAAAATCTACATGCATTAATTCTGGAATGAGCGAACTTCTTTGCGAACTAATGCATAATGGATAGAATTAAGTTAAATTAGGATTTCTGTAGTAAAACGTAAATGTCACAACGTTACAATAGATTCCCTGACGTAAGAATAGAGATGCTACTAGTACTTCCAAATTTAAGAGATACCGTGAAGATTATTGATTCATTAGAGAGGAAGCAAAAATTTTAGAGAGCAAGTTTTGCATCATTATATTAACTGTACATTACATTTTATTAATATTGATAATAGTATCTTACTCTTAAAATTTGTGGATTAAGAATTTCAGCGAATTCATATGGTACATGATTCTGTATAGCATTCACGGTATTATCCTCGGTGTTACTAGATACCTGTGGTATGTTCTGGAACTAATTCTCAGAGGATACGAGGATACTGCTCTATTAATAAAATCTATAGCATTGCTGTTATGTGACTTATGTATGTTTTGCTGCTCTTGTATAAATCTTGCTTTTGATTCCTTTGTATGTATGTTAGATTAATTAAAAAGTTGTAACAATTTCTTGTTTAAGAATATTGCACAATAATTCTTTTGTTATTGGCTACATTTCACGTGTTTTATTTTTAATTTAAAGAATAAACAAACACTTGAGTTCCTTATTAATTGTGCTATTGAAAAATCTGATAGAAATGCTCATTATGGGAATTGTGAAATTCTCGGTATTCTTTGAAAGGTATTTTATTGTTTGTTGTTGTGTGTGTATACGTGTGCTATTTAGCGTACTCATTTCCTTTCCCACTATGTAATTTTCGTAAATGCTTAATTTGAAAACTGCTGATATTCGAGCTAGTCTTAGTGTGAAATGTTAAGTTTGCAGAGGGATAATTTTATTCCCATTTCTCTGTTGGCATGCTTACTGTGCAGTTTTGTATCTCTCCTTTTGTGATACACCGTGCTTTGTGGTGTATATTTTATTCATTGATTTATCTTTCTCTTTGCATAATTAAGCATACCAAGCTTATATGAACTCATTTACTAGCCATTGTTATGGATTTCTTTTGTAATTGTTGCCAGTATCAGCAGGGAAGTGTTTAAATGAAACAACTATCATTTTCTTAAAAAGAAAAGAGAAAAAAATCGATTGTTATTTAGCTTCAGAAAATCCTTTCAGTGATTCGCCTTTGCTCTCTAGTGAGCTTGTTATAACGATGCAAATGAATATTCCGATATTTTGTATTCATAATCAATAAAGGGAGAGATTTCCGGAGTTACTTTGACATAGAAACTTTTTTTTTTTTCACGCTGTTCCGAACCTCAGATGTATTCCTTCTTCGTTTATGATGTTGCAAACATAGAAGTAAAAGGGGGAAAAAAGGTTCGGTTTATTAAAAACAAATCTTGGTTGCTACATTGATTTATTTACTTACAAATCTCTCATTAATGAGCGCTTAAAAATGTCATCTTGTTGCTTTATAAAATGAATCTGCGTTTGAAGTGTGCAAATATCTGCTTGTTAAGACATTTTTTTCCCCATCTCTTCCCTCAGGAAATATGGGGCATCTGCTTTTATTCCTGGCAAATATCTCGCATAAATCTGCTTCCAGCCCCTTCATAAATCCTCTTCGGGCATCCTTTGCATTGACATATCACATTCACGACTCTCCGCCTTCCTTTACCTTGATTTTTTTTTAAACCTTCGCGATCAAAGTATATATCAGTTGCCCTACCATCTCTCTTCTATTCAATTCTAAAGGATCTGAAGTTCCGCTCACCTTTTTCTTCTCTCTTTCTTTGCTTTTTTTTTTCTTCTTATATCTTTAGAATTGAAAGCTAGCTTTCCTTTGCTCTGTTTCAATGAATTAATATTTTTTCCAGTGTTCGAACATTTCATGTGCAGAACATGCCTGGAATAACTCTAAAATAAAAATCCGTGAAATTCAGATGCATCCTTCTTGTAGATAAGAATATCTTTTTTTCATATTTTATAATAAAGTAATGTTCCATTGCAAGAAACTCGTTGGAAGGAACTTTTTCATGCATGAAATATTATGCTTTGTTTGGAGAAGGGATGAAGATGTATTCTTATTTATCAATGGGCACCAAATTGAATGCAAAATTATGTTTATTCTTATAGATCTGAAGCTTTATACATTCTGTGAAACAGCTTGCTAACTGGTTATTCCGCTAGCGAAGTGCCTGTAAGTGGGGGGAACCGGGAAAAACTTTTGATTCTGTTGTTGATATTCGTGCATTAATAGTTAAGGAAATGGGCTATTTTTGTAAACTTGAAATTGAAGGTTAAAGCTTACTTGGAGTCGGTTATGATGAAGGAAATCCATACCTTAAATAGCTATATTAAGGTTCTGCTAACTTCTTATTAGCATGATACCTACTGGTAAATTGGCTTTTGGTTATATGAAGACATTTCAGATTCTGTGTATGTGGTTTGTCGGAAAGGACATACTAATTCAACGTTATTATATGATCACTTCCATTTCTCTTTAAACTATTAGATTCTGTGTCGACTTTCTAAGAAGAGAGATTTGTCCATATATGTGATAAAGTGATACAAAGTTGAGTCAAGAGTGCTTATTATTTATTTTTTATTATTTTAAGAATTAGTATCAGTAGAAGGAAAGAGTTTGTGGATTTTTGTCTCTGAATGGATAATCTTGTTATTTTAATAACTAGATAACTTTTGAATTTTTTTTAATAAGCGTTTAGTCATGCACACTTTTGGTTATTTTGTGTCACAGTGTGTAGATATTGTTTCTCTAATGGCAGCTTGAGGAAAGTACTTAAATGATTTTTTTTTTAATTTAGTGCTAAAGAGGAGAGGTCACTGAACTTCGAAACTTAAATTTTAGTCTTGAGGTAGGTACCAGGTAGTTAGTTTTGTTAAAGTACACTAGGGCCATCAGCCTTTTGAAGAGAATGTTTCGTGACGGTGTTTTCAGAAGGATATTGCCTCTTCACTACATTACATATAGAGCAAATCGCGACAGTTCTTATGTAGCTAGTGTTTATCTCGAATAATCGCACCCAGGTTGACTGTTTAACTGAATACAATAAAATACAAGAAGGCTGTCTATCTGACTGAGGGAAAGGGTACCTTCAATAGAGAATTGTCCAAGGGAAACTGACTCGTATTTGCGTTGCACACAGCGGAAAACACGTACACTTTTAAAGGTGGGCCTTTCGTAGGGATGTGAACTCGGGTCGAATTACCAGTGTGCTGATGTCTTATCCATAAGAGGAAGAATAATACCTAGGATGGATCTACCACTGTTCAGTAATTTTAACACCTTGGCAGTTTATGCTTTTTATGTTAAAATCATTGCCAACTAAATTGTGATTACAATAATTACAAGAAGCCTAGCTACTGAAAACCTGCATGAAGGCCATACATACTTTTTTAGATGTAGTTCGTACTCTTCTTTTGCATGTAGTTGTTAGAGCTCGCGTCTTTTGCTGAAAAATATGTGCGTAAACATTTTAATGTAAATTGTAAATAAGCTAAAACGAATAAAAATTCTTTATGGACACATCTTTCATAAAGGCAGTTTAAAAAATAGAGTGGAATATCTACGTCGTTTTCTCATGTTTGCTCATTTGTCGTCGCATTTCTTAAAAAGCCAGTTTTGTCGTTTCCTTCCTTTCATCATTGATTTTTTTTCTAAAATTTACTTCTCCCACTTCTGGTTTTTGTATTTCAAACACAATTCAGGAAGTTTGGAAATCTAGTTAAAATAATTATACTACGCTGCAGTAATTAACTTAGGTATTTCGATATACTTGAATAGGTTTTTTTTCGCCGTCGTCGAATAACTAGGTAGTGGCTAGGCTGTTTAAACTGCTGAATGCTAGTAGTTCAGCTTGGTTTGGGTTCGTTGCTAGGCGAACGGGCTGGCTACATGAATGGTTTTCGTGGTTTTTTCCATATATAGCGTAAATACGAGTCAGTTTCCCTCAGAAAGTCCTCCACAAAGGCATCCGACCGTTTAAGCATAGAGCCCTCGTGGCTTTGCCGTATCTAAATAACCTAACATAACTTAACCTAATCTAATTCTTTTTAGTGAACTTGTCTAAACTTTAAGGAAATCTTTGTCGCAGTAACTTTTTATGTTATTCATTTTCGTTTCAACATCGATGATAGAGAAGTGTTAATAATCTTCGAAGCTAATAACTTTTAGTTGATATAGAATGAAATAATAAATTTTTTAATTCAAAGTTCAACTTGCTGAAGCTTATTTCAACTGTACTTTGGTTGATAACTTTCTGAAATTGTTTCTAAAATTTCCCTAATTTTAAACACCCATACCAAAACAACTTCAGTAAATCTATCTTATTACTTTTGCAAGATAAATGTTATTTATTTATGGTTATGTATGTTATTACATACTGTTTTGAAAAATCTGAATATATGTTTCAAATCTGTATTCATGAAAATTTCATGATAGATTTACTGATGAGAAATTGCATACCTTTGTTAGATCCCCTAAAATGTGCATTCAGATTACTCCAATATATTAATGCTGGCCTTTACAGCATCTGAATTTACGACTCGTCGTTAGATTAATTTTCGATGCAAGAATATCTCACTTTTACGAAATTAATTGGGTTCCAGAAGTAATTCGTAAAGCAAGAGTTCACAAAGTAAGGTATTTAATTCGAATTTTGCCGTCCGGATGATAATGCCTGATCGCTGTTTTGCATTGGTTGGAAAAGTTTGGGTATTTTTCAGCTTCCCCCCCCTTCAGATCCTACTTTTGTTTTTTAAAGGATAAATTCGTAATTCAGATTTTGAAATCAGAAATTTTTGAAGTAAATAATGACTAGTCAGTCTTTGATGCTCCTTTTGATATCTTCAATTACATTGTCACATCGATCTAGCAGCCATAAAAATTTGAGGATATTGCTTTGAGATGATTAAATTATGATGAAAGTATTAAATATTCTTGCAGCGATTTTTATCAAGTTTCTGTATTCTGTGTGATAATTTTCTTTACGAAGATAATTTTCATTCAGCCAGCATAACTAACTGTACATCGCTCCTTCTCACCATTCGTAGTTTTGATTTTTACTGTGTGGGAACCTCTTGATGTAACTAACTGTACTAGATATAGACATGGCCTATGGGTGTGTGATCTGCATTACCGATTTCAAACAACGTAATCCATTAGCTTGTCGCATGCGAATAACTTATCTCAGAAATTTCATAATTTCATCATCAAAGTCTGCTGGAAGACGTTGTGTAACTGTTACTGGCTCATTAAACATCCACAGCATCTTTTGCTTGCTCGAAAATCACGGCTTATCTCCATCCGACCAGCATCTTCACGAGCTTGGAAGCGTATCATATCAACAGTCACAGCATAACCGAACTTCTTTTCTCATTCACATACGATAAATCATTTTCTTTCGACTGCGAAACACTTACCTGCTTTTCTGCGAAACGAATTCCTCTTGCCCCTTGTTCCCTGAAGTTCATTCCTCTGCCTTTTCCACCGCCGCACCTTGGATTCATCCATGTCAATTGACATCCTAAATCGTTTGCCCGACATTTCCCTTCAAACGACATGTAGACATAACTTGTACAGTTCTATGTAACGTTCATCCAACTACAAAGTATTTATACTCAATCGTTAAATATGAGCAGCTGTGTTTGCCACACGTTTTTATGTTCCATTTCTAATCATTCGCGTGTATAAACCGCATCCTTGTTTTTCGCATGCTTTTTTGTGAAAAACAGTGTGGCTTATATACAAGAGAAAACGGTATTTATTATTCTTCAACTTGAAGTTTACAAAGTAAAGAAAGCAATAAACTAAACTTCCGCTTCTTGCGGCCGTGCTAATGCAATATTAAGCGATATTTACAAGACAAAATATCAAAGCTAAAGAATTGGATGTTCCTGAAATGACGCCTTGTTTCACGTAGCAAAGTGCAAAATTTACTCATAAGCAGACAGTACATTAACAGAAAGAAATTTGATTAGGATCACTGCATGTTGGTTCTCGTTGCCCAGAATTCTCTCTCTTTAAACTTAGATTTTCGTATGTTATTTGAACTTAATTCATTTATATTTCTGGGCGAGTTGAATCAAATGAAGTGCAGGAAAGATATAACGTAAGAAATAGCTTAGTAATAAAAATAAAACTGAAAAGCTAATTATTTGCATTTATGCTTATCTAAAAATAAAATATCGTTTAGAAAAAGGTTCTGTGTAGAGAATTTCTATGTAGGTTATTCTGAAAAATATTGATCTCATATATATATATAGTATTTTAATTGCGTAGAAGACATCCGGTACTTTAACCTGTGACTGTAGACATGGCTGAGGATGAAGACTTGATGAAGCAGAACTGAACTGAAGAATCACCATCTTTATTTTCACACATCTCAAATCATCTCTTTGGCAGACAAATTAATTTTAATAATCGTTGAATATAATAAAGTTTTATGTAGACTGATTTTAAAGGTGCGGCGTAAGCAGGAAAGCATTGAGAGATGTTTGCATCGCAGAAGTCGGAGGGAAAAAAAAAAAAAAAGTAGTTCCCCGCGCAGCCATATTTATACAGCGTAGGTGCGTATGTGAATCTAAGCCGTGATTGTTTAAATTTAGTTTTAGTTGCCTTTTTCAAGCAGTGTTGTGTAATTTAGAATGATCTCGGATTTGGGAGAACACCAAATCTAGAATAGTTAATTTTGGGGTTGCCAATTATTTCTTAACATAGCCATAGTATTTAATTATATCTTACACACACACACATATATATATATGTATAAATATATATATATATAATTATTAACTTAACCAGTCAATTACTCACCAAAAATCTACTGCTAATGAAGTCTCTGTTGTCAACAATCTTAAGGACTTTCACCGTAAACTTAAAATTTCAATTCTACCAAACTACAACAGATTTTCTAACTTTTATGCCTTGCCCAAGTAGTACAAGAAACCACTGAATTCAGGTTTATAGCTAATGGAACGAGAAATTGTAAAAAGAATATTAAGTACATATTTACTGTCAAACTTAAAAAAAATTAATTAAAAATAGCAAACTGCACTGCGCCATTGCAGGATTTAACAGATATTTGTAAGTAAATTTAGTTTCTGGCCGTAGTTTTGTAATAGTTTGTGTTATAGAACAATTTGTACTATTACATGTATACAATCATGACTGAGAACAATATACTGTATTTTGACTATATGTTATAAAACAGAAGTGGCACTTGGATCTCTTAACCGATTTTCGTTTCAAAATATAGAATCACTGTAATAAGAGTTTAATCTAAAATAATGCGGCATATATGAAAGCTTTTTTATTATATCTCTGTATGAATTATTTATATCAAGTCATTGAAGAGAATGATTTTTATGAGAGGGTTTTATTTGCAGAACTGTAAAATTCTTGCAATGCAGGCAAACCAAAAAAATGCACTCTTACTCTGTCGACAATGACGAAACACAAGAGCGAATAACAAAGTCGAAAACACCTATTGCTTTACCTCTTACTGATCCCGCAGAGCACGGCAGTCGCTATTCAGCTATGATTCCCAAAACTAAAGAAGCATTGTTTACTCATACCTAAATATTGTGGAGATAGACGTGCAAATAAAAACATGAATTTAGATTTTTTGATACAGTAAAAATAGCATCGCAGAAAAGGAAATTATAATAGTTTCAAAGTGTTTATTTTAAATATGTAATAAACACTTAATTTTCTTTAATTAAAAGCCAATTAAATTGTTATTTAATTGCCTAGTATTTTTAATTAAAAGAAATAGTGTGGCTTATATACAGTGGGAAGCGTTCGATTATGTTGATATAAATTTAGAAAAACTAGTTTTTATACATTGCCCTACACATGCGTACTAAAATATAATATAAAATTACGTAGTATAGATGTTTATTGGAATAACAAATTAGATTTTGTTTAAAAATAATCAACCGAAAGTGAGTATTTTACATAGGAGCTATTTAACTACTTGCGCTAAAAAGACGTGCCACACACGTCGAGATGCTTTTGTCTCAAACCGCGAGCGACGTGAATACCACGTCGATAGGCATTTATCGCAAAAATGAAAATAACGTGGTGCACAGTCGCCTAACAACGAGATTGTTTATTTCTCGAGTTACCGCTCTGGATGGCACTCGCAGACGCGGAGCGGCGTAAATGAGACACTTTACCGCTTGTTATATTGTAGCGCACGGCACCGCAACCGTGAAGTTTAGTCGTAGCGCAAGTGGTTAAAACATGGAATTGTTTATGCACATGGCGTAGGTCATGTGCTGGTCACATAAAATTTTTTTATTTAATATGTAACATGAAGAATTCCTATAGAAAACAAGCCACAAAGGCAGGGTCGGATCAGGTCTAAGTCCTGTAGTCGGATTAAGAGGCCCTAAATCAGAGGTTCCGAACGAGGTCTGTATTGTCGCTTGGGGTTGATCGGTGAAATTTTGAAGGAGGTTAGTGATGATCAAGGCGTCGATAGCCGAATATGCACCGGCAGTTGATCGATATAAACAAAGTCCTATCGATTACTAAAAATTTTTTAACAATAATAACAATTAAATACTTATTGATATAAAGCTATATCGTACAAAATCAAATCTTATTCTAAAAACATGGGTACGCTAATTTTTTTGAATTTAAGTCATATGCCACATACCCGCAGATTTTCGTAACTTGGTTACTGTTATCCAGTTTCGTTAATTCATGTATGCAAAGGCCCACCAGCGGCCGAGCGGTAAAGTCGCTGAACACTGGTAGTTCGGTCCGAGGTTCGAATCCCGCGAACGGGCTGACTGCATGGGCGTTTTCGTGGTTTTCCCCATGTGTAACGTGTATACGAGCCAGTTTCCCTTAGAAAGTCCTCCACGAAAGGCATCCCTCCCCTTAGGCAGATAGCCCTAGTGTGCTTTGCCATAATTAAATACACCACACCACCATGTATGCAAAGTTGCTACTCGCGAATAATCCTTTAATTTTGGTATCAGACTAGACATACGATTTTTTTATTTCTTTTTTACGAGAAATAATATGACAGATGAACTCCGTTCATGATCATATTTGCGATTCATTGCCAATACTTTGGCTTAAACTCAGCTTTGGCACCTTGAATGAGGTTACTTCCTTGTGAATTTGGGCGTGAGAATGTTTCGTGTATTTATGCCTCCGCCACCAACGTGCAGTTTATTCGATTATGGCAAAGCACTCGAGAGCTACTGCCTACGAACGTGCAAGTAGCAAATAATAGTAAACTGTATTTGTTAAGATATGTGATTCTGTTTTATTTAGAAAGCTTTACCGCGACAAGAATTTATATTTCTTTTGAAGCGTTGCTCCAAATCTAAAAATTTTGTTACTTTTATTTCATTCGGTTTAATAAGAAAAGATTCGGATTTGAAATTTATTTTCTTTAAAATTTTCTTTGTATTATTTCGACATTTAGCTTTGTTCCACTTTTGCTATTGCTGTTTAACAAGTTCTCTGTTTTGAACTTTTCTATTTAAGCACTTTCATTAGTTGGAGGAGGAGAGAAGAAATTTAAAAATGAAGCGCAGGAAATAAGAGCGCTGGGGTGGGTGTTTAGTGTCATTTTGCCAAAAAAAGCTTGTGCCCGAATTCATTATCATCGTCTTACGAACTCAACCGAATTACAGACATTCAGTAGATTTGGTAATTTTCCAAATGTGCCGAAGTATTCGATTTTTACTTTATGTTGTTAAGTTTTTTGGATGGGTTTCAGAAAACATATTGTCCCAATAAGCGAGAAAAAATTTGATTGTCAAAATACTTCAGTCGAACCTCGATAAGCCGAAACTAAAGACAGTAGAAAAAAAGTTTCGAATTGTTGAAGACTCGCCTTATCTAGAGAAGTGAACATTAATTTTGAATTCTTTATTTTGTTATTCCATTTGATCTATCGAACTCCGAATCGTTCGAAACTTGTATCGTATTTAGTATCTCATAACGTAACTTAATACTGTATTTTAAAACATGCCCTGTACTTTCGTTAAAATGCCTTTGTGCGTTGATGGTTAGCTGTTTGTTCAGGAATCAGCAAATTGCATTGTGTGCAAAATCAAGAGATTTTGCAAATTGTGTCTATTTTTGCGAAAAGTATTGAACCAAAGGTATTAATTATGCTGCCAAAGCATTACGCAGATACTCAGAGTCAAATACGTAAGCGTTTATATGCGTGTCTACAGAGCTGTGATTGTGGAGGGGATGTAAGCGCAAGAGAGGTGGTCGGTGATTTGTGTGCTCGTATTCCTTTACTGCATTCATCGCGTTTTTCGCGATAATTGGATAAATTTTATAAAGTATCAGGTACAATGAGTAGCCACGAACGTATGGATGGCGGAATGAGATAGAGAATAGTCGGTAGCATAGAGGAAGGCCGTCCCAAGCTCAGGTGGCTACAGAGCTCAGCGTAACGTCCATTGTCGTCTGCAATTTGTGGAAACAATTTCAGGACACCGAAGACATATCGAGAAGACCTGCAAAGTCGACCAAGATCTACGACAACGAATGAGGATCATTATTTGGCACTTTCAGCGTGCCGATGTGAGCTGTACGAAGCCGCTGGAACCCGAGTTTCACGGTCTACAGTTTCCCTAAGACTTCGTGCGATATGACTGTATGCCAGAACTGAGTCCAAATTCAGTCTGACCACTGATTCTCGGAGTACCTCTATCTGTGGAGAGCTAGGACCATGATACCAGCCTTCCTGATCAGGGAAAAGAATCATTACGTTGTGGAGGTGTAATGGTCTGCACAGGCTTGATGACCGTACACACTTGCGTGTTTGACAAAGACTGCTTTACTGCTATGAGGTATAGGAAAGCGGACTTAGCGCCGTATTTTCGACTTTTCAGGGGCGCAAATCATGATTAGTTCCTGTTAATAGACGACAATCCTCGTCCACATAGGATTCAATTGACGATTACCTGGAAAGTTAGGATATTGGCCAGCCAGATCTCCTGCCCTTCCTGACCTTAACTCTGTAGAAGATATCTGTCTGGGACGCCCTTTCGAGGGCAATTTCATCTCGCTATCCCCCTTCAAGAACCATCCCGGACCACACTCTATGAAACCGTTGAATGGTTGTTTAATTTTCTTAATATATTTATTCTTTGCAATCTTCGAATCATGTATAAAACGGACGTGAGATGTTGATGTAATGAATATAAACCCTTGCAGTGCTTTTTAAAATTCATCCATTATAGTTAACAGATACTTTTACTAATAAAAACTTTTTAAAGGAGCCAACAGTGACTCGTATTTTAAACTTCAACCAGTCAAAATCTAGCGGTTAAATTCCACATTTAGAGTGTTTTCCCTGTTTAGACAGAAAATAACTACTTGGAAAGACTTCGAATAGTGTAGTGATGTTTTCAAATGAAGCAATTTTATTGTCTTTTACTATTAATTAAAACAAATCTTAAATTTGATTTAAGCAGACATCTAATTAAGATAATTTTGAGTTTTTCTTTTAAGAAAGAGAAATATGAAAGAGAAAATATGAAAAGCAAGAGAAATATGAAAATGTCATTTTAAAGCATAGTAATGAATCAGTAATAATGCAATATTTTAAATATTTGTAGTAGTAATATTTGAAGTTTGTAAGGGAGAAAAACTAATTCCTAAATGCAAAAACATCATGCTTTGGAATCTTTCGTCCTATGTGCTTTGCCCTGGCAACTATTAGTTTATGTCATGGTCATTCGGGAACTCTTGTATGACAAAAGAGTCCTTCCATGAAATTGCATGTTAAGAGTGAATGAATACGTGAGCTAAATTCTGGCGCTTTAATTGAAAGATCGAGACAGTAGATGGATTTTTTCAAGAGAGCTGTAACTCAAATTGAAAGTATAATCATCTGACGCTGATTGAATTTTATTTTTTTTTTAAACATTTCGAAAAGTTTCGTTTTAGAAAAAGAAATTGGAGAATAGTGGAATTGCAGGCTAACTAATTTATCAAATTTAAGAGATTTCTTTTCTTTCTTTTTTCTTTTCTTTTTTAGTTTTCTTTAACCTTACTTGGTCTTGATATACCCGATTATTTCGAATTATCTATATATTACTTTGCAAGGTAATTTTGTATTTTAACCTCGATTTAAGGGAGCATGGCAAAGGGCAAGAGAATTATCTGCCTAAGGCGCGGGCTATTTCCTGGCTCTTAAGCACGATATAACGTGGAGAGTCAATAAAAATGCCCATGCAGACTGCCGCTGTCGGTAAGTCCAACCCAGATCGAACTACCAGTGTTCCGCTGTTGTATGTTTTTTGGCTTTCGGTTCGTTTACAGAGCTTGTTATTTGGAGCCAGTTTATTTTCACTTTCAGCGTCATTCCTCCATCATTAACAACCTTACAAGGGAAGTCTGTAACCTTAAACTCGCAATATTTTTTAAAAAATAAAATTTCATGTAAAAATAAATAGTGATAAAATATTATCTGGTGTAACGCTGTAGATTAGTAAATCAAATAAATTTGATAGAAGTTTCGAAAGTTTGATTTGAAATAACTCGGATGTTTTTGCTTCTTCTAATTGCATGCGTTTATTTTGATTGATCTATTTTAAAAACTTTTTCGCGTGTTCAAAAAGAAGAAGAGAAGCGTTCTTTGGAAGGAATTCAACTAAACAGGATTAATGTTGCAAGATCGATTTATTTATTTATTCATTTATTTTTGTAGAATTACTGGGACGGTTTTATCATTAATCTATGCTAGTATGGAGTGTAATACTAAATATTTTGAGAAGTGAATGTAAAATTCGAATCAGTTTTGGAAATTCTTCACTTTGGTCCCTAGAAATTTTAAAGCAGTTTTTCGAACATCCTCAAATCCCTTCATTTGGTTTTTAGCATTGGATCTTCTATACTAATGATATTAAATAAGGTCTCATTTCAATATTCTTCATCGCTATGCATATAGAGTAATGCAAATTCAGATATTGAAATAAAAACTGCTAATGTTTTTGCTCAAGCTAGGTCTTTTAAAATTAAGTGATTAAAAACTGTCTTGCATTGCCTTGCAGTAATAATATTAAAAAAAGTATGCCTCATTCTTACGTATGTATGTGTATTTATGCTAAAGTAGCACGCTATGGGCTGAAACTGTGAACACTGGTATATATTTTTATCACATTATGTGTAAATATTTTTGTAATATATACTTTTTACTACATATGTGAAAATATAAACATATACACGCTCGCGCACATGTATTACTAAGACTATTTTGCTGATTTCGGGCTAATCACGTTTGTAACTAGCATTCAGTAAAACTTCAGATTGATATTTTTCCGTACAATATTTTGCAATTAATAACAATGCTGAAATTGAGTACGTTCTAGTTTTTATATCATAAAGTTAGCAATTTTAAAAGTTTATACTTTTTTTTTCATTAATTATGAACTTCTTATGTATTGCCGTAACTTTCAATGAAATTCATATTCCTCGAGAACTTTTACTTGCCGTGATTGATCGCATTCTTCGTTTCAATATTAAAGAAGAAAACAATAGTTCTTAATCTTTCTTTCTAGTCATGATCTAAATATTTGATTATAAAATTTGTATTCGCTCTATGTGCCACTAGTTGACATCTGTCGTATTCTCTTAACAATGCCTCAAAGAAATTTCAGTAAAGGAAAAAATTGCTAACCACTCCTTTCCTTTATATATAAACTTTGACAGAATCATCCACCATTCTGATTCAGATTAAAAAAAGAAAAAGCCAACGTTAGCTGAGATGAATATTTCCTGCATTGGTTTATATGAGAAAGACATATTTCTGGCCTTATTCTGGTGCACGCTATTTCGTGATTCTTTTTTTTAGGTAGACGTTTTTCCGTTTATGTATTGCGATGCGTTTCTTTCTTTAGTATACCGATCACGGACTTTATATCCATGCCATAGAAATATGCAAGAATACCAATGCATCCATTAACTTACTGGAATTTATTCGTAGGGGTAATTTATGTAGTTCAGAAATGACTCATTTGTTAGTTCTTTGTATCATTGTTTGAAATAATAACAAAAGATATTTTTGAAACTATTTTAGCAATTGGGTTTAAATAATATTATACAATAGACTTTTTTTTTTTTTTTTTCAGTCTTTAATTTAAAAGTTATTTCCTTCATCTGAGGGACTGTCTCTGTGGTAAAAACAGTACGCTTTCTCTTCTTAAATAAATTTTGTCAGTGTGTTTGTAAATAGCACCACCTCCTGTTTTAATATATCATAGAGATTACCGAAGAATTGTTTGTTTACAAGTGTAAGATTGTATAAAATATTTTAGTTCACAGATTATATGCTGCCGATGAAAGCTAAATTGTGTTTAAAATTTCTGTTTCGCTGTAAACTCGTATCGAGTGGGAAAAGTTCAGTCTTAGAAACCTTATAAAGGCACAGTTTGGTTTATATAAGATTTCTTACATTTATTAAATAAAGAGTATTTAAATAACTTCTTGTTTCTTTTTCACGTTAGGAACGTTTTTAGCGAGGTAATTTTTATTTCCAAAAAAAGCAGTTTTAATGTCGTAAAGAGTGCTCTATTCATGAAATGTTACGTATTTCTGCCATATTCGTGATTAGTAATTATAAATGTATAAAGTAAAATTCCAAGAAATTATACCTTTAATATAGCTTTTCTTATAAATCTTTATATCAGTAGCATAATTAATAAGATTGCTCCGCTGCCATAATTATTTCTCTTTTCCAGAATTTATCTTTAGATCTGCCACATATACACACTGTCGGTGTGTTCTATTTTTTTATAACTAGGCATTATTAACATCTCTCACATTTGAGAGCACTGCCATGCAAACAACAGCTGATAGTGTATCTGAAACTAATAAAATGAATTAGGTGACAAAATTAAAATTTAAAATATTTTCCAATATTTTAGAATGAGAAAGCTTTTATTTAGGAAGTTTTCTCTTATGTTTTTTTTAAACTTCGGGTTTGATACAAAAGGTGATAATTAGCTATTTATAAACATTTCTCTCATCGAATTAATTTATTTCTGTTTTCATCGCAACTTCTAAGAGACTGTTTTCGCTGTCTCTTAGAACCCATCAGCGACCGAACGCTCAAGTCGCTGAATACTGGTAGTTCGGCCCGAGGCTCGAATCCTAGCTAACGGACTAGCTGCATGGGCATTTTCGTAGTTTTACCCATGTGCATATGAGCCGTTTCCTTTAGAAAGTCCTCCATTGAAAAAATCTCTCCTGGGTTAGGTAGATAGCTTCGTATGCTTTGCCGTAGTCAACTAAACCCTTAGAAAGTTGTCCACAAAGGCGCATCCCTTCCCTAAGCCAGGCAGCCCTCGAGTGTGCTTTGGTTGTAGTATAAACTAAACCTGTCTCTTAGAAGAGCTTAACTTTTCATTAATTAATTTTGCTGAATGTATTGTGTTTCGGATTAAAAGACAATAGGACGTTGAAATTAATTATAAGCAATATTTTGAAATAAGATATACAGTATTTATTAGGCAGTAATCCATCGATTTCAGCGTTTATTAATTTTTATTTTCTCATTTGTAGAATGTATTTATAATTCTCTTTCCTTTGCTCACTAATTCTGTCACGGCCGTTGATCAAATATCCAGTGATACTGACACAGGATTTAAATTATAGGTTCAGCTTTGTTTTAACGTTAACTCTCGAGCTACTTTAATATTGCCTTTTGTCTTCTTAATCCGAATAAAATTATTCGGAAAAGTTCTATAATTTCTTTCCTTTGTTGTATCTTAATCTCTAGTATTGGTATTAATCGTATTAACATACTGAGCATTTTTTTTAAAAATAAAACAAAAGCATTTTTTGCAGTGGAAAAGAACTGAATTGCTTGGTTTCTACTATAACATAAAGCTGCTTGTTAACAGTCTGTAGAGTACTAAATCATTAGGCTTAAAATTGCTGAATATTGAATCATTAGGTAGAGATGCATCTTGCCATGAAAGCCTCTTTTAATTCTCTAATTAGTCTTAAATTCTGTGTCTATGGACAGCAGGTTTCTCGTCAGACTAATCCAAGTTCTGAGAGATTTTGTGTGATTATACTTTTTATTTTGCCAATTAGGAGCTTTCTCATCGCTTGTTATCGCATGAGAAGTAAAACTCATTTAATGTACTTTCTTTAATCAGACTTAAAGCTACTTCCTAGAATACGATCTCTGCGCCTATTAAAATTTGTTCTGAAACAATTGAAATTTTGTTATCCCTCTTTAATAATGCGCAGACAAACATTTTCGCTTTATGCTAGATGAAAGTTTTGTAATACAGTGCCCGAATAACAGTGATTTCTGTGTGTTACATAAACATAAGTCTTACTAAAATTGCTTGCATGGGCGCACAACCAAAAGTGGTTAGTTTAAATTATTTGTAACGCTCACAAAGCAGACTTTTAATTTTTCTTTATGGAATAATAAAGAAAAACAATTCTAGTAAAAAACATTTTCATAGGATCTATTAATATGCGGTGTATAAAAACCAATATTTAATGAATATGTAAATCGACGGAAAAGTGGTTTGTAGTAGTGGATCATGAAGAAGTAATATAACATTTAACGCAGGAAATGCTGCAAAATTAAGTAATGTTGAATATTGTTCCATAAATGCTTTTATTTGCAGGAAAGATTAATATTAGGAAAATATTACTTACGATTAGTTAAAAAAAGGGCCCTTAATTTTTCTTAAGTTAAAGATTACAGCACATTAGCAGTTTGCTAAAAGCATGACAGACTTCTTTCCTCAAATTAGCGGGCAAAATTTTTTTGATTATTTTTGATTGCTGGTCTGACGGCAGTCAAAAACTTTAATGGTTAATTAGAGTGGTAATAATTCGTCGGTTGAACAATACATATTTCTTCATATTCTGGAATGTAGCAAAATAAAAAAAACAGCTTTTTTTTCCACTCTTAATTTTTGTTCTCTTTCATAATAAGAAATTTTGTTAAATGCGTTTTCAAGAAGGATATGCACAGCTACTACCTGTGTGCATGTTATGATTAATTTTTGCAAATTGTAATGCTTTTCGAAATATGTTCAGTTAAATAATTTGCAATAAAAACTTTTGAAGTAAGAAAAATATTTAAAAAATTATATGTAAATGGGTGTAAGAGAGAAAGAGAAGTTTGATATTTTGTTTCTCAAGACGTTGCAAAAAGGCAAGTTTAAGAAATGGTTTAATGATTTAAGAAAACTTGCCAGTTTTCTTTAGAAAATTCTCCACGAAGGCATCCCTCTCAAAGCACACAACTTGGCATGCTTTGTCATAATCAACTAAACAACCGGCCGTATTATCAGTTTATATTTAAAGCAATAATAGGCATTTTAATCAACACTTGTTTAAAAATTTAATGAATATTTTTATATAGGGATTGAGATAGATTACAGAAAATTCAATTAAACTTATCTAAATGGCTTATTTCACAGGCAATGAAACAGTGAGCTAGCTTATTTCGAAATTTTTGTTTGTTAAATTTTAGATCATGGCTGTTTTTCAACTCGATTTTTCTTAAAACCAAGTGTGTATCCTTAAACACGTTTCCTTGAAAATCTTTATCTTTAAACACGTTTCCTCGAAAGAGCAGTTTCACTGAATCATTATTTTTCTGTGTTAATGAAGATGCGAATTCCTATAGCTTACTAACGCCGGTAATCGAATGGTTTCCTGAATTTCGAGCCCTCGAAGGCATCCTTCCCCTTAAGTAGATAGCCCTAGTGAGTTCTGCCATAATTAACTAAACCAAACCAAACCTGAATTAAGACGAATAACTGCCTATTAACTCAAATCAAAATATATAATCAAAGTAATTCAAAGGAAAATAATTCAAGTATTACTAAATCACTGTCTTGAACCTCTGAAGCACCTTAAATATTCGAGAGATGGTTTTTATATTATATTTTCCTTCTATAGAACGAAATTTTCTGGAGAGAGACTTCTGGAGAAGGAGCCTACAACCTTTGACCTTTGATTTTCATACAACCTTTGAACGCTGAGTTGACTGTTTTGAAAAGCAGGATTTTTCACCGAGCTCGCCAAAACTTCATTTCGTCGTCATTATGCTCTTAATTAATTCAGTGTGTTTACTCCTTAGCATATGCATTACCAGAATTGTTTTATCTTTGATCTGACGGTTTGAACTACTCCATTTTTTAAAAATTTACTTTGAATTAATTAGTAAATAATGATGTAGTTAATGAAGAAAGTGAATGTTGAACTGAAATTTTTAATCTGAAAATTAAGATCAGAGAGTGAGTTTTTCACTTATAGTCAAAATATACTTTTGACCTTTAATAAAAGCGACTTCACTTACGATATCATTGGAGACGAAGGTAATACAGATGCAAGATTAGATCCTCTTAAAATAATGTTGCAAAAACTATGATAGCAGTAATTTCGTGTTTTATTTTATTTAGTACGTTATTTGTTATTTTGGTGTTTCATAATCTGTTATGTTACTGACTATAAATCCAGCCAACTTATTTTTCTGAAGATAGTTTCGAATATGATGTTTTTATCCTTTGCCCCTGATGAGGGCAAGAATACGAGACTGGTGTTTGTTTTATTGAACTGTTGAACAGAGGCTAAAATTATAAAGGTTGTTCCTTATTTACGTAGTTGTTTTATCTTTTGTTTTCTTGCAAATTATTTGATAAGAGGAAATGATTTAGTAGGGCTTATTGATATGAGAAGACTAAGTTTATCTATTTGAATGAATTCGATTAATAGGTAATTTAATACATGCGAATTTAGAAATATAAAAACCTTATTATTGCTCGACTAACTTACAACAACGTAAATGGTGTGAGCAAGAGGTGTGCTTACTGATTCATTTCTGCGGAAAAAATCCGTAACTTGAATATGTCAAATCACTTAAATGGCACTGTGCCTGAGGGGAGGGATCTTTCGTGGGGGCTTTTATAAGAGAAGTTGGCTCGTGTTTACATTAGACATGGAGAAAACCGCGAGCGCATCCATGCAGAGAGTCCGTTCGCCGGGATGTGAACTCGTGATGAATTACTAGTGTTAAGCTGTTTTAGTCATTCGACCGTTAGTGGACTTTTGGAATTCGAGACCTGATGATGTACTGATGATGAGCTTTTAGATAATTTCTAATGGGTGCATTGGATAAAATGTATTAAAAACATTTCTAAGTAAATACTTTTGTTTTGCGTATGGCAGCTAGAGGATGTTCAAAAAAGTACACTTAGAAAAGTTTATGTTCCAGAAATTCCAGAAGTAAGGATTCTGTTTTATACGTACAAAGTAATACCTTTTGTTGCGGTGCATGAATTTTCCATTGATATGTTATTTTTGACAAGTTATAAGGTATTTCTCCCACTTCCTTAGCGTGCCTTCGTGGTGTAACGGTAGCACGCTGGGCCGGTATTCCAGAGGTCCATGGTTCGATTCCCGGCGAAGGAGGTTGCATATTTTTCGTCTCTTCGGCTTCCAATTAAACTAATGACTCTACAAGTGGCGCCCGAACTAAAAAAGGGTTGTGGATGATGATTTTCCGCACCCAGGATTTGGCGACTAGGTCCCCTAAAACCCTAGTCGCCCTTTAAAAAGGAGAGTATATAAGGTATTTCTCCCACTTCCCTAGCGAGCCTTCGTGGTGTAGTGGTTCTGCACACTGAGCCGGTATTTCAGAGGTCGTGGTTCGATTCCCGGCGAAGGCCGTTGCATATTTTTCGTCTCTTCGGCTTCCAATTAACCTAATGACTCTACAGTATCAGTCTTCAAAGAATATAATATAAAACGTAATTATGAGATTAAACATTCTCAGAATTTCTCTAAATTTACAGATAGCCTCTAGTTAGAAAAATATGAATCTTTGAAATGTGGGGTAAAATCTCAGCAATTAATATTTAAAAAATAAATGCTAACCAAGAAGCAGCAGCTCGTGCTAGGTTCCGCATGGCTCATTCAGGAGCGAAACATGGGAAACCATGATTATCCGCACCCAGGATTAGGCGACTGGGTCCCCTAAAACCCTAGTCGCCCTTTAAAAAGGGGAGTATATAGGGTATTTCTCCCACTTCCCTAGCGTGCATTCGTGGTGTAACGGTAGCACGCTGGGCCGGTATTCCAGAGATCTGTGGTTCGATTCCCGGCGAAGGCGGTTGTATATTTTTCATCTTTTCTGCTTCCAATTAACCTAATGACTCTACAAAGTCACCGTTACTCTGTCGTCGAAAAATATAGTTTCTTTTATGTCCGCAGTGTCCACGTCTGCTTAGAGTGGTCTCCGATTATATCATTGATGTTGCTAGTTATCGTCACTGATTTGCAAGTTAAGTCAGATAAAGAATGCAGCTATTAATATAGAGTCCCTTGAATTTTGAAAGTAACGAATGGAAAAAAGCTCTCCATATTTATTCCACACTTCGAATGCTTGCTTAATTTTTTGTGACGCTCAGTTCAGTGGAAATTTTCAGGTCTTTCTTTGCATATTTTTGCAATGATATTTCTATAAGAGTATTTGTGGGGGGGGGGGTACATTTCCTTAATAATATGTTTATAATATGCACATAATATGCAACTCGTACGTATCCTGGTTGCATAGAAATTTTCATGAACATTTTACTGAGAGTCACATTGCATGGATTCACACATGAAGCTAACTTATTTTCTTGTTAAACTAGTGTGTTTCAATTAATATCCGTTAAGCCTTTCGTTTCCTTGCGAAAGTATTTCCACGCGTTCAGAAAGCCTTTATGTATAGTATAATAACTTGTATTTAGGTAACTTTTGTTCAAAACTTAAGATCTTATTTTAGAACGCCTTTTTGTTTATTTTAAGTCATAAAATTAATATATGCCCACCAGCAACCGAGCGGTATAGTCGTTGAAAACTGCCAGTTTGATCCGAATTTTGATTCCAGGTAAACGGGCTGGTTTTCGTGGTTTTCCCCGTGTATAACGTGTATACGAATCAGCTTACTCTTCGCGGAGGACTTTCTAAACTACCTAACCTGCAGTGCTTTGCTATAATGAGAACAAACCAAACCAAACTGAATATTATGTATCCTCTACGACAGTTGATTGTAAATAATTTTCTTAGGAGCTAGGAGATTGAAATATATCATTCAAAGACAGAAGGAGAAAGATTATAATGACGCATTTCGTATCAAGTTCCGTTGTTGCGATTAAAATGTATTTCAGCGAAAAATAACTACTTTGATCAAAAAGACCGGATAAGAACCACATTTTGAAAGATTTCTCCAATTAAATCTCGTATCCATCTAGATAAATATAGACTTATCTACATTTAAGTGGAGATCCTTGCACCACGGTTGAAATTCTCCTTGGATCGGAGTGCATCCAGCTTTCTCTGCGATTCGGCCTGAACATCTCACCAAATCAAATAGGCTGTTTTTCATTTTGTATTCCTCCTAGGGCAATAAAAGTGTCTCAACGTGTCAAATCTGGCGAAAAGGAAAATAAGGAAGCACTATGAGTTATTTAATTTAAGTTAATCGAAAGTTACTCTAGAAACCAAAATTTAGAATGAACTTTTTAAAGTCATTTATTGTTATTTATTTTATTAGTGCAGCTAATTTGAATAAATTAAATATTTTTGAAGAATTGATTGATTTACCAATGTATAAGATGTTAGTGTATATTGACTATGAATATCGTATTCCTATTTTTATACCTGACCTTTTATTGTGAATGCATTTCTGATGCTTTTTTTAAGGGGGAAAAAAACTTTTTGATAAAATTTCCCAACCTTTGTTGTGTCACCGCCTCATTTCCAAGGTTTTTCTCCTCCTAAACATCCCTTTCGAGTTTGTCTCGCATCACGCATGCTTGCAAAAAAGCCTTCTGAACATGAACTGTAAATACTGACTGAATAAATATGCATTGAAATTTTAAAGTATTTCTTGCACTGCATCAGATTATTAATTAAAACTCGTCACTTGTTACGAATTACTACGATAATGCTTAAAATCTTTTGTAAGCATTTATAGTGATAAGCTTTACAAAACATACTCAGAAATTTCTCCCACCATGCGCATAGGGATTGCATAGACAGAACATGGTACTTGCACGTTCAGGATATCCCTGCAAATATGGCATTATAGTTATAATTTTAGGCTGACAGTTTGTAAGTTGCACTTCTTGGAATAAGAAAGCGACCCTACATACTACTTAGCTCAACATGTATGAAAGGTCGACTGACATGATTGGATATGATTCTTACTATGCGTGGTTGCAGTATTTGTGTAATCAAGTGAATGTTTAAATATTTGTTTAAAAAATGTTGAGGCAACCAAATATTTCAGTATTCAGGCTTATTACCGTTTCCTTTCAAAGCCTCCTTATTGCTCCTCGGACTCGTAATGTCCCCTTGATTTTACCATCCATCGGTAAGCGGCATTGCTCCACGTTGGGAAATTATGCTTTATTTGATTGTAGGAACTCACACTAGCTGATTCATGTTCCACCTGAAACAGATAGATTAAAAATATATCATGAATAAAAGTTACAGCTTTTAATTGAAGCCACGTTTATTTTTCCTTATAGTCCAAATGCTTACCGTGTGAAGATAGAATTTTTATAATATACAGTAATTTCTCACTTTTCGATGATGCATTTTTTTCGACATTCTGCTCTCTCGACTTGCTTTATTTACAACCAGAGCCTCTAAATTTAGCTATTGATCTAGTTTTTTTGGGGGGGATCCATGTTTTACATAAATATTGGTATGCTTTTTTTTTTTTTTCCTTCCATTTTGCTGCTGTTTTACTTAGATATGTGATGTGTTATTTAGTTTTCGAGTGTGGTTATTTATGTTTATGTGTGGCCTACAAGTAAATGCATTTGAAATCTAAAAAATGATCGGGTTTGTGATTTAACGTTTATGGGTTTTCATAAGTACTTTCATTCTGTATCTGTTGAATAAGCGGGAAGATGCATGAGTTTGGTTTTAATAGGCAGATATCCAAAATGAATTAGTCAGGCTTCATGTTCTTGCAAAGCGAATGTGATGATGTTTGATTCATATAGTGCAAATTAAGGCAGTCATGTGGACTTTTGGGAGTGAGTAAATAACGTATGTTATTCTGCATGTTAGATAAAATAAATCCACGCGTTGTCACTTGATAATGTAATGTGGAATCATCCTGAAGGTTTCATGATTTGCTTACATCACGCGGGTTTCTAGGAATTACGAACAGAATTATCGTTTTGAAGAATTAATCCAGACCAAGCTTGAAATACCCCGCAAAATATTAGATTACTGTCATTTATTTCAGATCTGAAATTCAAAGTAATCTCATCTAGTTTGCGAAGTTAAGTGGATAGAATATGGGGAATTTAAGCCTGGTGTTTGCAAATTTCTAATATGCTGAATGTAATTATGTATGATTAAGTTGATGCGCCATGTTTTGGAATGGAAGATGTCTACTAAAGCATATCGACATATTTGGATTAACGGAGCTATAAAATAGTTTGTCGTAAATATTCTAAGTTTAAAATTTTAATTCCTAGTTTACGTCGCAGAGAAGTTTTGCAGGCTATTATAAGTAACTAATGGGAGTTACTAGATGAAGCATTCAAGGAAATGCAGCGTTTTATTCAATACCATGGATTTGTAGCTCCTTAATTTATGTATATCACAATTCTATTGCAACATTAGGGATTTCGGGCTTAATGAGTACGTTTTAAAATCAGTTGTTAAGGGATAAAATGTTTGCTTAATAAGAATATTTTCAAAGAAAACCGTTCTTTAATTTCAGAGAAATAATGTTACTAACCAAAATGCGGTCAATGTCTGTGATTATATTTATATTGATGAGAAACATGCGAATGTCACATTCACAGTTGGCTGAAAAGATAATCTTTAATACACGTAGATTTTAAATTAAACTTTATTGATTTCGAGGACAACTAATATGAATCCCTTTTCTTCAGGAACAAAGAAATATTGCTAAAAGCAAAGCATCTTTGCTTCTAAAAAAGAGGACCCCGTGTTAATATAATATTTGGAAATCGATAGATTTTTTATTGCAATGGCCCACCAGCGGCTCAGCGGTAAAGTCGCTGAACACTGGTAGTTCGGTCTGAGGTTCGAATCCCGCGAACGGGCTGGCTGCATGGGTGTTTTTCCCATGTGTAACGTGTATACGAGCCAGTTTCCCATAGAAAGTCCTCCACGAAGGCATCCCTCTCCTTAAGACAGATAGCCCTAGTGTGCTTTACCATAATTAAATACACCACCACTACACCACACTTTTTTATTGCAAAGCTACGCCAATCTAAAGTGTATTTCTATGTTAGTCTAGTATTTTGAAATCGATAGATTTTTATTGCAAAGCTACGCCAATCTAAAGTTTCTTTCTTAGCTTAGAATTTAATGTAACTCATAAATTTTAATAAAACCTACAATATAAAAAGTGTCTTTAATTATATAAATATATTAACAGTGCAAGTGCTGTGAATCCTTGAATTTACTCTTAATTCGAGTAACAGTAAATTCATGGATTCACAGCACTTGCACTGTTAATATATTTATATAATAATAATAATAATAGTTTTTGAGATTTTGACTCGTGCCTGAAAAATAAAGCTTGTAAACAAAAGTAATTGGATGAAATAATAGACTTTGTATTCCAAGAAATTTCAATGAAGTTTTTTATTGCGAGTTCTTTCTAATTTTTTGTAGGAGCTTGTCGTTTCTACCTTTCCTTGAAGTAAACAGCTCTTTTATTCAGGCAGTTTAAATTCGCAATAACTTTCTAGGAAATATTTTCAGTTAGAACATATTTAGGCCCACTTAATAATACGCATTCGTCTTATTGCCAGTGAAACATTTTTTTCAGTAAAAATGAATATCATTGTGTCAAGCAATAATCCTAGAATCTGCAGTTCTGTATTTCTAAAAATCTCGAAAAGCATAGGGACTGCATTAGGACACGTAAATACGAGCCATTTTACCTTTGAAAATCCTCCACGACATCCCTCTCTTAGGCAGGCAGCGTCGTATGCTTTGCCGTGTTTAAATAAACTATTTAAGGACAAAATCTGAGGAATTTGCTAGCAGACCATTGCCTCATTAATTTTATGAACAGATTCGACAAAATAATTCTTCGTGAGGAGATCTAAGTGTATGTTATCATTGAACATAGTAGAAAATATCTTTAATTTTTATGTTTGATGTTTGAGTACACTGATGTATGGTTTTTTATGTAATGTATTTGTATTATGTGTGCAAATATATACCGTATGTTTCTGAGCATAAGGCGATCCGTTTTACAAGCTGAGACATACGATTCTGCTGCAAAATTTCAACCAAATCTGGAAAACTCGTACATAAGTCGAATTTAAAATCTCCTCATAAATCCAGTTATATATCGCTAAAAGTCTGAATAATGGGTCATCTAACTTATCATATAAGCTGAATGTGAACGGGGAGTCTTCATCCATTCGAAAAATAAGCCAAAAATGATCGTCCGATCGTTCAAAAGATGTTGCATAGCAATGCTATGGTCAGAACTGAAGGTTATATTATCTACAAAGTATTTGATGACGATCCTTAATGATGAACTGGAGGGATTTGAATGGTTCATGCAGACTTGACTGTAGCAGTAATTTTTTTTTTCGGAATGCAAGAAAGGAACAGAGAACTAGAAGCTAACTTTAATCATCCTTTACAAAAACTAAAGTGGCGTATTAAGAACACGGATACATAAAACCAAAACGAAGATCTTCTATGCGTGTTACGATGTCATGTTTATTGACTATTGGCAATAAACCAGTTAATCGCACTGCTTGACGAGGGTTTTTTTGGGGGGGGGGCGGATCAAAAATAGTTGACGGGAAAATACGTAAGTACCTCCCAATTCTCAGTAGAAAAACAAAATTGCTTTAAATTTTGAGTTTATACTTTCTTGATTTATGTGAATTATGCTGAAAGGCGCCAACAATAAAAAATATGAAGATATACTGTAAGAAATTCTGTAAGATTTGTTTCAAAAATCTGTTTTCAGGATAACATCATTAAGTAAGAAATTTTTTACTTTTTCATTGTGACACGAGTCAAAATATGTGAATATGGCAGTATTTCTGTCGCTGAATCCAAATATGTAGACAAAATTTTCTCCTTACATAAAAGATTTTAGTGACACTCAGTTTCAATTGATATGGGCATCGATTAAAAAGATCATTTGAAATTGTATGACTTCTGTAATTATCTTGAGGAAGAACTCTGAGTACGGCAGAAATCAGCAAGCTTAATGGCATTTGAATAGCTTTACTTGGCATTAAAAATTTACGAGGGAAATCTCTAAGTTTATCGCGCACTCTTCTACGATTAGTAGGATAGGGGAAATGAAAAATGTTGAAGTTCTAACTAACATATTGTATCTCATAGGTTCGTAGGACTTTAGAAGATAGTCCATTTTTATTTGCTAATCGTCTGCACTCCGACTGTCTCCGACTGTATTTGCTAATCGTCTGCACTCCGTCTGCACTCCGACTTTGAAGGCACGTGGGATTAGCGCTCAAACTTCACTTTTTGCCGCTTTTTTCTTACAGAAATGGCTGCTAGAAAACGTTCAGCGATTATCTTGATTATTTAATTAAATTATTGAATTATTAATTAGACTGATTATTAATTAGATTTATTGAATCTGGTACAAATACTGTGAAGTTGGACTTTGCCTTGAACCCTGTTCTGAACTCTATCGTACTAAACTGCATTTCTAAGCTATTTTTCCCTCAGCGCTTTATATTTTCTTAAATTTTATACATTTTACTTTTTTATATTATGCGATAAATAGAAATTAACTGTAATTCGACTGAAATTTGTTAAAAAAAAGAATTTTTTTGGTGATAACATCTGAAATTGGTTTTTCTGGCAACTTAGTTTCTCATGATAAAAATGTATATGAAAAATATTTTCTAGAAAGAAAAAGTGCACTTTTCAGTTCTCCGATATATATATAGATTTAAAATATGAAAAAAAAAATACATAACTTTGGAAGCGATTTCGGTTCACAAATTGAGCAGTCAGAGAGTTAAATTGCTGAAAGTAGTTGATTTAAATAAAGTTGTAATTTGAAAAGTAATTTAAAGACATTATACCGCATCTAGTGGCAAACCTCTGAGATATGCCAATTTGGCAAGCAAGGTCATGATGATAAATGATATCTATATACTTTGAAATAGCAATGCTTTGACTGGCCGCATAAATAATAAATGTCATTGTAACGTCAACGGAACGAGTGCAATGGAACAATAGTGCTAAAATCGAAAACTAAGCTATAAACACTTTATGATACTAGCGATAGATGCTAGCATGTTTGTATGTGAATGGAGTGTTAAAAATGTAAAGTTTCTATTAAATTAACATAAAGGAAAAAACAATTAAAAAGTAAATGAAGACATAATATTATATAAAATAGTACTGTTATAACAGTACTATTTTATATTTGGAATTATTTATTTATAGTCATAAATAATTCCAAATATTATTTTAAATAAATTTAAATTACTGTGCTAAGAAGACTTTCTAAAACTTATCTAAAAAAGATAGTCTAAACGGCGCTGCAACTTAATGTATCTTCTCTCAATAATTTAGATCCAATACTTTATATGTTAGCCTATTCTTGCTATTAATCAAGTTTTACCAAATAAAAAATAAATAAGAAAGTTTACTTTTCAAAAATTGATTTTTATTTATTTATAATTTTTGAGGTTTAAAACCTATTTTTAGCTTATTGCTTAGAGAAACTCATAAAGTTAAATACTCGAAATATGGCATTTACATTCTGGAATTATCGTGTTAAGTAAATTGAATGGAATTAATACATATATTGATAATATCCTTATGATTGAAAAATATTCTGCGTAGACTGCGACGAAGTATCAATCATATAAACTGAGTTAATTTCTGTGCTTAATTTTTTTTGTTATTAAACGGATGTGCAAAGAAATACGCCGAGGTAAAAGGGCAAATTACCAATGCATAATTTTTTTTTATTCTATTAAGTATTTTTAAATGATAGATTTAACAAAAAATATACATTGCTTCATGCAGAACAGTTTTTCTATGCCGAAAACATGTAATATTACCATATTTTAAATCTATACCGAAAAAGAAGAGCTCTTAATGAGTTTGGTTTATTTGGAGTATGGCGAAACGAATAAAGGCTGTCTGCCAGTGGTAAGGGATCTACGAAAACTATTATACAGCGAACCAGTTCGCCGAGATTTGAGCCTAGGTGAAACTATCAATGTTTAGGGACTTTACAGCTAGGTCGTTGTGGACTGAAGAGTTCTTGAACAATGTATTAAAGAAAATATAAGTTACGATACTAGTAAACACAAAAGTGTGTTGAATTATAGATATACATGTTTAGTAAATGGGAGTTCCATTTATATATATGCCATTATGAAATATTATGAAAATAGCATAAAAATAGCAATGAAAGAAAGAAATGAATTTAAACCGTTGTAATATAAATTAATTTAAATGTATAACATTAGGAGTGTCTGCTATTGATTCCAATACTGCTGAAAGATTATAAATAGGATATATTATAAATCCCACGAACTCTGTGTTATAAATTACAACAGTTAGAAAAAATATATTAGCGTGATTCCACCCTCTTTCTTTGGAAATAATTTCATTGAAGCCCCAAACTAGATTGGAAAATAAGCTGCACACTGAACATTAATCTGTGCCAAGGCGTTAGAAGCATCTGTTAACTAGAGTTATGAACTATTAACTGGATTTATGAACAGAATTTTTAAAATTAGAATTATTTACCTAAATTGATAGTTTACCATCTAAGAAGTTTTATTAATATTTATTTCGTTAAGAAAACTAATTTAAACTACTCTACAAATTAATATCAGTATCTTCTCTCAAATCCAATGTTTGATATATATATATATATATATATTATATATCAGTTTTATGTATGTCACTGATCAATCAGTTTTTTGTATGTCAAAACTGATACATATACATCAACAGCTAAAAGCTACGACTTCAAAATTTTCGAATCCCTGTGAGGCACAAACAAGTTCTGACACATTGTTCTTTTATGTGTTATAAAACTACAATAGGAGTGTAAAAGAAATTCGTTTTTATTTTAATATATACCAGATTTTCATATAATATTTGTTTTATTTGCACGGTTTTCACAATATCTGAAAAACGAAATTATAGGGTTGTAGTCTGAATCAGGTATCAAATTTATAAGAGTAAATGACTATTTATAGCAACTATGCTCGTTCTGGAAATCCAAGTTCTTAAAAAGATCGGAAAGGGAAAACTAAGTTGCTTAGTTCTTCTTTGTTCTATTTATGCTTTGTATTTTAAGTGGAGGAGGAAAAAGTTGGGTATTGTTCGTTAGTGTTTTGGAGTTAGTACATAGGTAAGCCCCCCACTCAGTTAAATCTCGCGCACTTGGTAGAGTATCGTAAAAATTGAAAGTAAAATTAAAACGTAAATGAAAATATTTATCGTAATTCAGTTGTAGTACACTTATATATAATATATGTAATTTAAATATATTTGTAATTTAACTATATATGTAATTTAAATTCTGAAAAGACCGCACATTCTTATAAAGTATTTATATATTATCAAATGACATCACTCAAAAACGTGTAGAAACAAATCTATAAATATCTTGGATCGTTTATTCATTTTTGATGATATAGTGCTTCTATGAAATATTTTTGTTTGTAATTATAAAATATTGGGCATGTTAATAAGTATTTTATTTCTTTTGTAAAAAACGTATTTTCCTCCCCAGGCGGTTATCAACAGCACTATAACGCCAAACATGACCTTTACGAAAACATCGCAAAAATTTGGCCAGTGGTCAGACATCAGGGCTAATACAGTTTATGGTTTGGGCTTTGCATCTGAACCCGAGCTTAATAAGGTAGGTTGCATGTAAGATTTTCCCCTCATTTTTTAAACATGAGTATTTTATGTTCAATTTATTTATTGCTTTATATGTATCTGTATATGTGCTCGCTTGTACATACGTATGCGCAGACAGGATGTTCTAAAGAGGTAGCTATGTACTTTTTCTTACTTTAAATATATATCCTAGATATGCACTTTCAGTTCTAAAGTTTCTTAAAATAAGCTCGAAAATTTTATGAGAATAGTTTCAGCATTCAGGTGTACCGGTTTTGAAAATACAAAATTTAACCTTGTTTTAGTCGCCGTAGAGAAACATTCCCAATTAGTATGTAGTGTCCAACAGGTGCACTTCTGTGTGAAAGCCTGGAGTAGTAGTAACTACGCAAGAGAAGGGTTAAAGTACCCTTTATTAGCTCTTTAAAATTTACAATGCGTCAACTCGACGCTAACAAACTTCGCCTCTGCTTGGGAGGTAACTGAAAATTAAGTAACGAAACTAAAATTTGAAGATATTAGCAAGAGATAGAACTAACCTACAGGGTTCAGCGAGATCCCGTTACTTAAACCCCCTTCGAAACTAGTGGCAGCAAGTAAATGCAATCAAGCCACGTGAACTAGCAATAAGGCAAACGTATCTCCAGCAGAGATGGCGGTTGTAGCCTGTCTTTTCTACTACCGAAACTCGGCTTTTAAATACTTTCTCAAAGTAGAAATTTGCATTCCTTCACGTGTGCTACAAAATTTAAATATTCTGGCACTAACAATTAGGGGAATGAAGGCTTATAGGAAAGTTTAAACTTTAACTTGTTAGTTAAAATATAAATCCCTACAAGTAAAATATTCATTATGGTTACTACATTGAAATATATACATGCATTCTTTGTGCGCAAATTTCACGAAGATTACTGAGCAAATTTGCTGACTTAATAAATTTTCAACCTGTGCTCTTGACCGGAAGTAAAGTATTGTATTTACTCTACTGTCATATTTTAGTTTCCTAGACTTTATACATATATTCAAGCGATAAGAACCTACTCCCGCATACGCGTACCATACATGTGTTTGAGCACACGTGGATTTTAACCGGTATTCGCGGTATTTCGTATCCACCAGTTGTTAAAGCATAAATATCGTACCCAGATTTCTATGGTTTCTGATGATCTTTCTTGTAAAATACTTTTTATTATTATTTATTAACAGAACTGCACCCGTGAGCTTTATGATTACCAAACAAACGTTTATTTTTCTAAACATTTGTTTAAAATAACCAATATTGGTTGGCGACTTTTCATGTGGATACGGATAATCAGAATGTACCAAAAACAATCGTGAAGCCAATAAGTGACATTGACATACATACTTATAATGTAGTAATATTTAACACATTCAATTATATGAGCTTTCCGATAAGTTGAATTTTTCCTCTTTTTACCAGAAATAGAATACACAGCGTGTAATCTTCTCCTGTCAATTTTCAAGCGCTAAAATTAATGAAAAAGTTAAAAATAAATAAATTATCGAAGAAAATATTCGAGTAAATACGTAATTCACAGATGATTTTCCGACATTTTCGAAAAGGTGAAGGAGCAATTACGAAACAAATATTGATTAAGGAAACAGTGTTGGGTAAATCAGAATTAATAATTAATTGTAGCTGGCCCAAGATATTATTAATTTCTTTTATCTCGTCGAAATTTGCAAAAAAGAGAACTTTTTACGTTTAAGTTATCAGCAGATATTGAACATTGGTTTTTTAACTTTTTGCTCTAAATGGCGAATAAGAAAATTTTAAATTTTATATTTAAATTGGTTAACATTGAGTGCTATAAGTATTCTCATAAAATTTCGTACATTGTTTTGAGAAACTTTGTAACTGGAAGTACCTGTCTAGGATCAATAGTTAAGGAAATGAAACTTGTAACTATCTTTTTTGAACTCGTGGTGTGTGTGTATATATATAATTTATTATTGAAGAAGGCATTTCATATATCATCTCTAAAGAACAGAAATTTAATTAAAGCGATATATATATATATATATACTCGCATACACACCTAGATGAATATAAAAAGTTATGCACCAAGAAAATTTTATCCGAAAGAGACGAAAATCGGTAAATGTGATATGCGTGTAATGAAACGCTAACAGTATCATAGGAATTGAATGCTTTATTCAAGAAGGACTGCAAGAACAAAAGAATCAGTAATGCGTTGGCTTGGATCACCTCTGGCCCTGAAGCAAGCTGTTATTCGCCAGGACATTGACTTGTAGAGTTGACGGATATCTTCCTATGAGATTGTTTGCCATATACACGCTCGAACTGTCGAGTTAGATCGGCACGAGTCAAGGACTGTGGAAGATGCTTGCTTATCAAAGCCCAAACATGCTCTTTGGGGAAGAGGTATTTCGATCGTAATGGCGAGGGAAGTATTGGAGGAAGACAAGCTCTAGAAAGTCGTCCCATGCGCGGCCGGTCATTATACTGTTGAAATACAAGCCCAGGGGTCCATGAAATGAAGGGCAATATTACGGGGCGCAGAATCTTGTCGACGTACTAATGCGCCCAGAATCTGACGGTGTGCAGTGGTGAGGGGCAGTCAGCACAATGGCCTCCATGACCTCAGCCCCATTTCGCTGAGTCGCATGTCAGTGCAGTCTCTAGTGTCACGGTTACACGTTAGATCATTGATAAGGACGTATCGGTGACTGTGAACGCCGAGCGGACGATTAGTCTGTCCTCGCCTTCTGTCGTCGCTCGGTCGACCGCTAAATTCTTGACTCTCTGTACAGCCTTGGCTCAACCAATCATGTCAACATGCTGAATGATAGCATTCCTATGACCCAGATGTCTAGCGATTCTGCAATTTGATCACCCTGCCTCCTTTAGTTCAACTGCACTCTCAAATGGTGACATCTGCTCATACTGTTCAGGAACCCGTCGGCGAAGCATGGTGTAGTCTACGTCGGTTGACGAAACCACATTCACGTGAAAGTTTGCATTCGAATGACGTATGTTTTATACACCATCTTAATGTTCTTTTAGAATATACCAGCTAGTCGCTCATTGGCCGTCAAAAGTTAATCATTTGCATATTCTTTTTTAAGGTACAGGCATATGCAGTTTTGTTAACTCCTTCTTGGTGGTTCTCCTTTTATGTTAAAGATTGTATATTAATTAGTTTGCTGCATTTAAAATAGATTTCTTATTTTGGTAAGCTATGATTTAAATTTTAGTTTATTAATATCTGGTGAGCAAAGATTATATTAGAAGTTTTGTATGCATCTGTCTTTCAAATTTATTTTCCACCGATGAACAACTGTCTTAGTTTGTTTTTTTAAAGCAAAATTAATTGTGAAAATTAAATTTTGTGATTTTTCTCTTCCATGTTATTGATCGTGTTTCCTGGTTTATGGACTGCGAAAGTGGCTGATATTGGTATTATGTACCTTTTATTAATTACTAATCATCAAGTGAATTGTTATTGGTTTGAGGAAAAAAATTCTTAAATTTGTTTCCGTGGTTCTTGAAAATGTTATGCAAGACTTTGATATCAAAAAGCAATATGTCAAAACCTAGCGCCTTTTTAAATCCAACCTGAAGAGAAATTAGCCAACGTATGATTTAAATTAGACAAAAAAAGTAACCTTAAATAGGCTTAGATTTTGAGTAAAAACCTATGTCGATTGAGGGTGACGAAAGAAGTCCCTTCGTCTAATCATCCTCAAAATCTTCATCTATCTAAGGTTTTCTTTTTCTTTCTTTCTTTTTTTTGGGGGGGGGCTAATTGTAAACACTTTTAAAATGTATCAAGAAGAGCTTTTTAGTGGCACTGTTTCTGATTTTCTCATTTGTCTTAGACGGATATTATTTAGTATCTGTTCTTAGATGTTTGCCATTACTGATGAACTGTTTGGATGCTTTCCAGTTTCTCGCACAATGGATCTTTTTACTACACTCCTAAAAGTAAACGACTGAAGAAACAACAACATCATGTTTAACCCTGGCTTTATTCCTACTTTGCATTCGCCATGTTTCTCATTGTCATGTCACTTCTGTAATACCTAAATAACTTATCTGGATTTGGCTAGATATAAGAAAATGAGAATATATGTTACTAATTATTCATGTCTATACATCTAATCACGTCTTTGTGTTCTGGTGGTAGTAATGCTAAAATGAAGTCGGTAATCATAGAGGGTAAAAATCGTTAAGAATTTTATGAGTCTGAAAATGTAAACAATTTTTTTAAAAAAAAATTGCATATTTTTCTTTTGCATGTGTTTTCGCTGTGCTATTTTAACTAAGTCACCAAGTTTTATTGTCAAATGTGAAATATCCTTAGGATGGTAAATGCTTTTTTTTATCTTCTAAAACCTTTTAAAAGGTTGCAAATTTTGTAAATCTTCATTTTTTTGATTAGTGTATTTAAAAAACGGTTTTCTGTTTTATTAAAATTCTATAGATTATTATAGTTAAGAGATATTCTTATTCATTTCCTTATCACGGGATGTTTTCAGTTCATTATTTTTTGAATTTGTGATCCAAAAATGGCATTTAAACGTTAAATTTTAAGATTTTACTTGATTAACATTTCCCGGAGGTTGTGGTAGTCTTTTGTACCCTATCTCGGATATAGATGGCAGCACCATCTGAATTTGTTTACTCGCTGAGTAAGGCGAGAATTCCTTTCCATTATTATTATTAAAATGCATCTCTCATCTCAAAAATTCTTAGATTTCAGTAAAATTTCTGTAGATTTCATTGATTTAGCGGTTGCCGATTGAGCGAATAATTTTTAAGACCAATTTTTAGACGCTATCGTGAATTCGAGAAACGAATGTGCTTACAATCACGGAAGTTTAGGAGCGGTCACAAAAGTGTGCAAAAGAACTTTACGAATAAAAGTGACATTAAGACGAATTTCGAAATTTGTGTATTTTCCCCTGAATATTGCTAAGAAAGCAATTTGGACTTTCTGCGATGAGAAAAATTATTATTATTCATTTGGGCGATTATTTTATTCAAAACCTAGGTTTGCGTTACTTCAGTGCTAAAAATAATAAGAGTAGGTAACGCGGAGACAAGGAAATTGAGAAGGATTTGTCGCATAATTTTTATTATAAATGATTGTCTTGTGATGCGAGTTTTAATTCATTTCATTTAGGTAATTAGTATATTAAACTGTTTTAAAACTATCAATCAGTGAAACTATGTGATTTTTTGTGCTTGATCTTAATTCGTAGTGAAACGCCATCTTCCTTTAAAGCATATTTTTTAGAATAATTGTTACCTAAGTAATTAACACCGCTGAGGAGCGATGACAACTGCATTTAATGTAATTAAGTTTTTGGATCTTCTTATATTGCAAATAAATTTTTTTGAAAATGTTGCACCATAGTTCATTAATTAAAAGCGAGAACATCGTAAAGGGATGTAATTACGGAGCAGCTCTACCTAACAGTTAGCGGATTTCGAGTTCAATTCCGCGCAGTGGCATTGTTGTTTTTCAAGGTTCTTGCTCAGAAAATCTTGTTAAGTCTTGAATAATTATTAATAAGTCAATTATTAACAAGAATAATTCCTAATGTTAATTATTATTGTTAATAATAATTGATAATTACCTGTAATAAATTATATGGGTTTTGCGTTTTCTCCTCAGTCACCCATTATTGTGTGGGGGGCAATGTACTGAATTAAAGGTATTCCTCCCATGGGTCCTTGTAGTGTCATACTTTGCATCCATCTTTTCCCCAGTAACAGGAACGCTGGAATCTATCAGAATTTCCTTAATGAAATAATTCTGAGTCAGTCTCGAAGTGTATGCATTTTTTCGGGTGGGACTCACTTTAGAACAAAGAGAGGGAGCTTTTGATTTGTTTTTGTATTGCTTAAGATTTTTCATTCTTTTGTTTAATAACAGGAAACTTTCCCTTAGCTGTAGCTTAATACCTGTGTTACTTAAGCCTGAATCGGTATGCATTATAAAAAAGTTTTTCTCCCTCAGATCGATTAACTAAAAAATTAAAATTAAAATTAAATCGCGCGGCTGTAAAAGGAAAAAAAATAATTCCTTGTCTCTACTTAGTTTAAATAAATACTTTATGACAAACAATTGCTTAAAAAGAAAGCTTATTGCTTAAAAAATAATCGCATAAATCATGAACAAGCAATAAAGCTTAAAAATCTGATTAAAATTTACAGTTTTAGTGAACCGAGTCCAGAAACATTTAAAACAGATGTAATCCAACATATGAAAAAAGAAATGAAAATTTGATCAAAAAATATAAAATAAAAATAGTTCTTAAAATCTGTAACATGACTAGCAAAAGTTTTGAAATGAAAAAAATATATTTGCCTGCATAGTAGAAATCTAGAAAGAAATTTTAAACTGATTAAACTTGATAAGAATAATTAGAAAAAACTTCTTTTGTGACATAAAGTATGTAGTAGTAGAAATGCAAAATTTAAGAATGGTGGCTTTACATAGATTAAGACTCCTTGAATTACCTGGATTATTAATATTGCCATTAAATTTAACAGTTGTGAAATAAGGTGCAAAGTAGAAAGTCTTTCCATTTATTATTTTCAATGATTTGAATAAAATTGTGGAAAATTTATTAGTAATTATAAAAAGCTGTTTTAAATTTCTGTAAGCGAAAGTGCAAATTTTGAAAGTGGTAAAATTTAGTGTCTTTAATTGGAATGTTTTGGGGTATTAATTACTTTTCATTATTTTTAGTAATCCAGCAGAAATTGCAATTTGGATTCATTTCCCAGAAAATTGCTAATAAATTTTGTTTAAGTTATTGAGGAAAAACAAATTCGATGACTTTTTTATGGTTGTTGGTTCCATTGGTAATAAAGCGAAATTTAAAGGGCTTTTTCTTAAACTTAGATAAAGCATACAGGTTGAAGAATCTGTTGTATTCCATGGAAAGTAATTAGTTTGTTCAGTGTGGATTTTTTAGTGGCATGAACTTTTTCATAGGTAACAGGACGATGAAGTTTTGCTCAATAAGCTCGTAAGATTTTTTTTTTTTTTTTTTTTTTTTTTTTTTTTTTTTTGGCAAATAATGCTAAAATTGTTGCTGGCTTTGTCAAATCTGCTGATGATAGATTTTTTTTTTTATCTATTTAATTCTGCAAAGTAAATTGGGCCAGTTAATCCGCCTTTCAAAGTTGTTTGATTTAGTTAAGCTCATTTTCCTTGTAGCAGAGAGCTTTATTTTTCCATTCGAAGAAAGCTTCGGTGGGAAAGCTGAGCTGGTAGCTGATCTTAAAAAAACGAATTCATCAAGGTTGTCTTTAATACTTTTATGGCAAAAAATTTTATGCAATTTAGGAACTGCCTTAAACTCATTTTTTAATAATATCTTTAAAAGCATGATCTTCAACAAATTGTAGATTACCAGTAGGATGTGTTTATGGTGTAGATCAGGGGTTCTCAACCGGTGGTACGCAAGAGAAAAATAGGTGGTACGCAAAGAAGCAAAATATTTTTAACTGTTAAATTCAAAAATTAAAACCCCAACATCCTGATTGAGTGTTTTCTCTAACACTCGTAAATTTATGCGATCTGAGCTTTGTTCAAGAATGGTGGTGGTAGTAGTACTTTATATTAGTGGTGGTACTAAAGGTTTTCAGTTTTTGTTTAGATGGTACACGTTAGTCAAAAGGTTGAGAACCACTGGTGTAGATCAATAAATTGAATAATTTATTGATCTACACCAGTAATCAAATTTCCTGACAGAAAACAACTTTGTCTATAACTAGTGGTATCGTGAGGTTTGGTTGTTTAAGCTACTAGTATTCTTATTGTATTTGAAACAGATTTGCGTAAAGTAATTTTGGCAGGAAAAAGGATTTGCGTTTTTGAAAATTTTATTAAATGTAATTTTATCAAAACTAGGTTAAAAGAAAGTAATTTTGTAGAAATGTTTTGTAATATTCTTACTAATTCCCGTAATTTTCAAATGAATAAAGTCGAGTACCAAATTTTTAATAATTTGAATTCTCTTGAATTTCTCTGGGAAAAAGATTTTAAGCTAAAGCAGAAACGTGTGAAGAATTTTTTACGTGTTTTTAGCAAAATGGGCTTTACCGTAAAAACTATTTAAATGAAGAAGTAGCTAAATGAAGTATTTTTTACGTGGTCGTTGGAAGTAATTGATTGATTTATTGTAATTTAAGATTCAATTGAAGTTGTTTTAGCGCTTGATTACATTATTTTTGAATGGCCTAAATTTTTTTTTTTCCATTTTGAAATTTGTCTTTCATTTAAATATATATGCATGTAACTGATCTATGTGTTTTTCATTGTGAATAATTAATGCTTGATCATTATTTAAAAAGCAAATGCGATAAATCATACTTCATTCCATCTGTGGTAATAAACATTGAATTCAATAGTATGTAGTCTTCCCCCTCCATAGAAGGAGATAAGTTTAGAATATACGCTGCTAATTATTTTTAGATTTTGCTGCAGTAAATCCAACTAGCATAACAACTTACAAAGCTTACCGACATATGGTAAAAAATAATTGTTTGTGTATTATTAAAGTTTCCCACGACAATTAACTACCTTTTTCCTCCCCCCTTCTCTTAACAATAGCACAATTTTCCGATGAAATAGGACATTTAAACATTTTAATGTTCAACCATTTTGTATTGATGATGTTTTAGATAGCTGTGTGCTGAAAGGGAATATGCCGATGGGAATTAAATTAATGCGAAATTCAATCTTAGACTGATCTGTTAAAATAACTATGTATTTCGAGAAACTCTGGCACGGAAGCCTCCATGTGCGTATAAGAGTTGTTATACTCCCTTGTTCACAGTAACATCAGCCCAAGCCCACGAAATTCCTCGTTACGAGAAACGCAAGGTAGGCCTGTCGTTGGCAACCAGGCTTGAGCAGCTTGCAGGTGATTCGGCCTCCAATTTTGATGGAGAGCACCCCTCTCTCCTTCAACAAACCACCTGAGAGGACTTGCGGCTCACCGCATATTTAGAGTGCGGCCATGCCGCACCGACACCATACATCTACAAACATCCATGCTTTCTCCGGGGTTCGAACCCCGGCCCTTCGGCACTTCAGTCAGCCACGCTAACCATTATACCGGTTGGGCGGCACGCGTATGAGTTGTACTTTAAAGCCAAGGTCAGTCTGTGACAGAATTTTGCGTTTGTTTAATCCATGGTTAAAAAATGTAAACCTTTATTTACAGAGTAATTCATGAATTCATGAATATATAGGACAAGCAATACATGAAATGACAGAAAAACTGTTCCAAGTGGTTGTCCAGATTCCAGGATTGGGATTTTATTTGACTTAATTTTGCTCAACAGAAAAAGATGATTATCATTTTCTTGTGATACTTGCTTCAGCATTTGCTTTGCTATCCTTTCCAAGAATACGTTAATTAAACACTTCGTTAAAGATGCATTTTCAGTATTTTGATGATATTCTGAAATTGTGCGATTTCCCTTTTTTCATTTCATTGTATGTTAAATTGACGCTGGATTCATACCTCCAGAATTATGCCCTTCTGCAATCGGTCAACCATTTTGAATCACCCTGTAATTCAGAACTGTTATCGGATATTAATCATATATTTATATTAGTTATGAGTGTTTGAGAAAGATAATGAATTGTACTGAATATTTTTCAAAGTATTTAATTAAGATTAAAGGTATACAATCTAATTATATTTTATTTTGATTCTTGTTATTGTTGAGCATTTTCCTCATATTTATTCATTACATCAGAAAGCAATGAAAAAGTTATGAAGGGACAAACAAGATGTTTTCAAAAAGGACTGCATTAATCGTCAGTGAAATAATTAATATTGAAAACGTATAAAACAAATGAAAGAATAAATACACTAGTCGGGGAAAAAGTATAAGAGGAATAATCTTCAGCCAAGGACGCTATTGTGGCATTTGAAAGCCGAATGGGCTCTTGAATTAATGAAAAGGCAGAAAGGTAAGGACCATATTAATTTTGTTAATCAATTCACATGTAAAAATCCAGGTACAGAAAATTTTATCATTTCTTTGTTGTGTACTAATTAAGATAAGTGAAAGTAATTAAACCATCTATTAAATTACATCAGAAACTGCAACAAAGCCAAAAACTAATAAAGAAATAGGAGCACATAATTAAGAGAATAGAATTCTTGAGAATTTTTTAAATAATAAATAAATATTAAAAGAATTTAAAGAATTTGTAAAGTATTCATTTATTTTACTTAACCAGTTATTCTATGTTCAGAGTTGTCCCTTTCCGTTTTCCTGTCGGAATGCTAATTTTAGTTCCCGCGTATTGAAATGAGGTAGGGAGAGATAGTATTTTAAAGGGAGGTTTAGATTGTTTAATCAGAGCGTGAGTGGCCGGTCGTTAAACACTGAACACTGGTAGTTCGTTCCGGATTCGAATCCCGGCGAATGGGCTGGCTGCTTGGGCGTTTTCGTGATTTCCAAGCCACCTCCACGAAGGCATCCCTCTTGCAAGTCAGACAGCTCTCGAGTGCTTTGCCATAAATAAATAATAATAATAATAATAATAAAAGGCTGGTGAAGGCCACGTTATTAGTTGAAATTCTGCTATTGTATTCTACTATTACTGTACTATTCTGCTAGTCTGCGTTGTTTTGTTCTTGCCAATAGGACTTTTGACGCCGGCGTAGATTTTGAGCCAACATGCACATTATTCATTTCTGTGTAGCCTTTGGCTAAAGATCTAAATTAGTTTTAATTTGAATTCATTAGTTTTGAGTTACGTTATAAATGCTGGCTGGCTTTATAGGCACAAGAAGTGTCTTCTGTTAATAAAAGGATCTGTTACACTCTTTTTACGTTTCTCTATGTTCTTACCGGACATACGATAAGTCGCTTAGATCCATCAATATTCTGGATTTAGTGTATGCTTCTCAAGAAGAAGAGACTCTACAAATATGAAATTAAGAAAAAAGCATATTATTAATTTTCTGTAGCCCTGTGTTCCCACAACCTTTTTCCTAATAATTTTAATTGTTATGTTATGGTACCGTTTTTACATACTGTATTCAGACATGCGTAATTTTAAACACTCCCTGGGTAATCTAGCTGAAACGTAACCTTATGGGCCTTTCGGTGTTCATCATGGCCTTCACAAGGTAGATTGTGGCATTATTGAATTAAAGACAACTTTCAAGAAAGATATATTTCTCCTAATTTAAAGCTCTTCATATTACTTCAGTATTCATTGGATTTTATTTTTATGAATATTTCTTCAATATTCTAATATTTGAGTAATTTATCAATTAATTTTGCGTTTGCAGTTTGATTTCGTTCGTTTTTTATGTAAATTACTTTTATTTTTTAATTTAATCCTTATAATGCAAGAAGCAGTATAGGGATGACGAAATTTTCTCAATCTTGGTTTTGACATCTGGATTTCTTTTAAAAAGCATTCATACGGTTTTTGATTTTTCTCTTTTATTAACTTATGAGGTAAGCTTACTTCATTCTCTGTACGGTGATAGCTTTCTTGGCTGACGTTTCTTCTATATCTTTATTTTGCTCTTTATTAAAAGCACATTTGTTTTAAGAGGTGTCAGCAACCCTTATACCGACAATGTTACAATGACAATGGCCATTTTCGATGCACCTTTTCTCAAAATCTGCTGTAGATACACGCATGAAATTTTTTGTCTAATTAAAGTATACCTATCTTATTATACTGAAATGAGCTTTTGAAGCATTTGCAATTTTAGAGTAATTTACAGAATATTTTGTTAGGCATAGTAAAATTTAGCACTTTTCTCACACAAAAACGTTAATTTTTTTTTTTTTTTTTTTTTTTACTTAGTTTATCAAAAAAAGCTCATTTCAGTAAATATTAGGAAACCTAATAAATAAGCCATAAAAATTTTAGATACCCGTGGAGCAGTAGTTCCTGAGAAAAGGTACATCTAGTTTTATAAAAAATCACGTTTGGAGAAAAACGCGTTTTTATGTAAAAATTCTCATTAATCAAAGCACTCGATGACAAATTAAAACTAGATTTTTTACCGTTCTAATTTTCATAGAGATTAAAGAATGGTATTTTTGGAAAGATAAAAGTATAGAGAATTTGAAAATGCAAAAATCCGAAATCACCATTTTTTGAAGATTTTTTGGGTTCCAACATCCTTAATTCAACTTAGCCTGCTTCGCTTCATTGCAGTATATGGTGAGTGTTACATGGGTTATATCAATTGAACGATTGGGAAGATAACGTAACTATTAACAGAAAGTATACCGGAGATTTCTATTTCAAATTTCAGGAATAGTTGCTCATTCCTGACAACTGAATAAAAAGGAGCGTTGGACGTTTACGCCGAATCGTACAATTTGACTCCTCTTGCTAGATGACTTTTATTTATTGATTATTTATTGCTACTTTCTGTTTCCATTCCCCGACTTTTCCCGGAGTTCTCCCTTATATTTAATTTGCAGTTTGGATTTTGGAGGAGAAAAAGGGAGACTTTTACGAGGGCAAGCGATGAAAATTTGGAGTGCTGCCAAAATTGTCTGCAACTGTTTTCGTCTTTCTCAGAAATAAACAGATGTGTAATTTAAAGTGTGGAAAAGATGCAGTTGTACTGCATTGATTGTTCGATACCAGCGTTGGTCATTAACAGAAAACGATTATATTAAAGTATCACCCAGACTGATACTTATTTAAGGTAATTTAGTTTGATAGCGCAAGATCAGCTGCTCGAATGAGGCCAGCTTGCGGGCCTGATTCGTATCCGATTTCCGGTAATGTATTCATTAAGAGCTCGCACTGATAAGCTCTGTTGAAAATTTCATCCACTAATATTGTGAGTATGAATATTAAATTTTTTTAAGTGAATATTGCGGGCATAAAATTTGTTACATGGTAATATAAATTTCGACTGAGATTTAATGCTTTATATATATAGTATGCTATATAGCAGGGGTGGCCAAAGTGCGGCTCGCGAGCCTGATACGGCTCTCTTAGACAATTTGTGCGGCTTATCATGCATACAAAATATATGTATGAAATATGGGTAAACTAAAACTATTCAGTGTCCAAAAGGAAGTAATTAATTAGTTTAGACTCTTTTTACAAAGTTATCAGGGATTTCTTTCTATTTGAAACCTCCTCCACTACTTCTATAATGATGTAAATATGAATTTGGGGCTTTTAGAAAATCTAGATGCGGCTCTCGAACATTCCTGAATTCAAACGTGCGGCTCTTACTGACATGAAGTTTGGCCAACTCTACTATATAGTATGCTTTGTCGTAATCTCAATAAACCAAAGCTTAACATTAATTAATTTATTATGTACAATGTCTGTCTTATATTAATAGAAAGTTTTCATACTTTTGTCTTTCGACATTTTTTTACTCATACATTTGTTTTTCAAAAGAAACCAAAAGACTCCTTTTTACTTTTGCCAAAACTAAAAATGAAATACGGTGTTGTCAATAAATTCATTTTTCTTTAAAAACTATTAAATTGGTAAGTAACTTCCATTTATCCATGAATATAAATAACATTTAACCATGAATATAAATGACATTTAACCATGGATATAAATAGCATTAAAATGACAAGAAGGATTTGACAACAAATTTTATAATATACAAGTCCGGTTTTTTCTTGTCACTGCGTTACATCTTCCCGCAAGTTATTACTCTCTTATGAATAAAAAGCTCTTGCCAGAGTTTTCATTTAGAGAGAACTTTACAAATACCATACTCTTTAAAAACATCAGAATAAATAATTTAAAATCTGAAAGCTTTCAGATTTTATATATTTTTTTTTAACGGTTTGTGTGTTCCCTTTATTTATTAAATATCATGGTCTTCACGCTTGAACCATAAAAATCAATTCAAAAGCAATATCACAAAATATTTAAAAAGAGCATATCTTTAGAATTTCCGGTCTCGAATTACCCAGTCTCGAACGCTGTAGATAAGTGTTTTTTTTTTCGTACAGTGTTGCCATTGCTCGCTTTGAAATCTTTGAGTTTGTTAATCAACGATTTTTTATTTTTTTACTCAACGAAACGTTTGACAAAATATGAAGCAGACAATAAAACAAATTCCAAATTTGGTCTTCCGGATGCCCATATTCAAAAGTGGATGTCTCTAGGTACCGTTGTTTTTTCGCAATGCGAGAAACATACATACATACGTACATTCAAGCATGTTCTTCACTATTTAGTTTCTTTAATGCAGGGCTCTAATATTTGGTAGTAAAAATTTGAAAAACGAAACGCGGTTTTCTAGTGGACGACGCAAAATTCCAAAACTTAATAGCCCTTCTGGGCAAATTGTGTCTTTGGGCTAATTATTTTCTTTAGTTTTATAATTTGTGCCTTCAGCTTGTGCATTTAAACATTAGGAAGGACAACTTGTGGATATTAGAATTTTTTTATGAAATTTGTATTTATCCAGGCTTGTTTACGTAATCGAAAATATTTTATTATTATTATTTTCAATTTCAGCTTTTTTCAAGTTTGTATAGAAAAACAGTTTTCAGTGTAGACGTATTAGTATTATTTATAAAAGTTTGTTGAAATAAATTAAAAGCTAAATATACAGTACACCATCAACGATAATCTACAAAGCATAGCTATAAACATAGCTATAAAATTCAAACAAGCATGTGAAAAAGACTTTGGAATAGAAATTTTGTATTTTATAAACTTAAAACTGTGTCAGGATAGCTCCTTCAAAGAGCTGACCAATGGCATAGTTGTTAGTTATTGACTATGCCTTCGATTTTTATCTGGACTTATGAGTGTTTTAGTAGTTTTTTCCATGTGAAGTTTAATTACACGTTTTTTTATAGCTGTTATTTAAAAAAATGTTCTGAAACCTCGCTTCGATCCTTGCGGATGTAAAATATAATAATGTAGTTATCATTCAGTGATTTTTTAGGGAAATAATGAACTAGATTTCCTGAATGACAAGAGATTTACTTGATACTTGTACTTGACATTTCCCTGTTACTCGTATTTCAGTGAACAGGAACTACTATGCTTTGTAGTCGGAAGACATCCCAAATGTTTGCAATGACTTTTAAGCCCAGTTTTCATAAATGTCACATGTAGAAAATGGGAAATACGAAAATGTTAAGTTATTAACTGCAATAAATATTTCGAAGTCCAGTTTTATTTAATGAAAATGCAGTTAGAAAAGAAACTAACGTTTGCGTGTAGTATTTCGATCTTTAAACTTGGTAAAAAGAGAGTGAAACAAAATAAACTAACAAATACTTTTATACATAGTTTGTGATAGCATCGTTACTTGCCATTATCATGAGATACGTGTATTCCAATCTAATGATAGAAATTTAAGTAAAAGATTAGGGTACTCGACTACATGGTAACCAGTTTAATCAAAAGGTTGAAAGCAAAGAAATTACATTATTTAAAAATAATCAGTTCAAAGTGTTAAAACCAGTGATAACATAATTGTTTGTCAGGAATTTGCTGTCTGTTCTTTTCTAAAACTTGACTTAATGCTTATAGGGTAAAAAACTAAATTTTAGACCCATAAAGTTGTATTCAGTGGGATAGCTTCGATTTGATAATTCCTGTAAACTAATATCTTTCTGTTCAGCGTATTTGATTAGTAGATTAATTTTCTATTTTTAATTTTAAATAAGCAGACTGTATTTATCCTTATGAAATGGGAATGCAACAACTCTTTTGTTGTTCTCAATGAAAAATTTATTTTCTTTGACGTGATTTATTATCGAAATGAAGAGAACGCTCTAATGATGTTTAACAGGCAAAGATAAATCTGCTACCTAGTAGTTATAACGAAAGTAGAGTATTAAAGCGTTCACTAAATGTATATTGCTCCTGATACTTATAAGTTTAACTCACACCCTTAATGTTGATCCTTAATTTTTAAAGTTGAATTGTAATTCTGAAGTATAGCCTTGGTGTATTAGAAATTAGCTTATATTGTTTTCTGTCATAAATTTATAATGTAAAAAGTAAGTATTAAGGGATGTTTGATATTCTAGCACGATGTTAAATATAAATACTTTGTATTTAGGAATTGAAAGCTATTTTCTAAGTAGTTACTAAAAGTAGTAGTTCTTAAAATGTCACATTTATTCAATCATATAAATACAATATCGTTATTTTGATTTTACTGAAATTTCGCGCATAAAATGCATCGTTGAATTTAAACTTGAGGTAAACATTTACAGAGAATCTGAAGTCGGTGCGATTTTAAGGGTAGTACTTCTCTCGTATATTGAAATCATTTTTGCTTCCTTGTTTGTATATTTGTTTATGGTTGGTTATCGGGGAGATACAAAATCGCAGATTATTTTTAGATGGATGATAAATGCCTTTTATTTCTTATGGACATAGAAAGAAGTAGAACGAACACGTACGAAATTATCGACCAGCGAAATCCGAAATAAAGGTAATGGACCTTGTATGAAAGAGCTTTTGCATCGGTAAGCAAATTAGATAGCAGACGAGGGGAAAGGAAAAAAATGTGGAATAACTCATAATTGAATAGCAGACGTTCCGTGAATGCATCTGTGGTCGAATATCGTTCCTGAAGAACAGCTTGATTGCATTTTGCATTGCGTGATGATCATGTATTCCTCTTGAATGCTCCAACTTATATTTATGCAAAATATATCAGGAAAGGTTCCATATTATCGAATTCAGTGGATGCATTCCAATTAAGGAAAACTGAGAGCATCATATTTGAATTTTTCTTTATTTTTAGATTTGTCGTGTTTTATGAAAATAAAACGCAGTAATTTTTCGCTAGAACCAGGCAATATAATAGTCAAGCTGATTCTACTTCAGTTACCCGAATACAGATTTGAGTTGGTAAAGGCTACTACATGGGCGCTGAAAATACTGATTTGTTTAACTTAGTTTTCATGGTGTCTTATCTGTCAGCGTTTCTTATGCATTATTTTTGATTTCATCATTAAATGGAGGTATAAGGTATTTCTCCCGCTTTCTTGGCATGCCTTCGTGGTGTGGTGGTCTGCACGCTGGGCGCGTATTCCAGAGTTCCGCGGTTCGATTCCCGGCGAAGGTGTTGCAAATTTTTCATCTCGCCTGCTTTCAAAAAATACCTAATGTCCCTACAGTGACGCCCCAACTAAACGGGTCGTGGATGAGGAATCTCCACCCCAGGATTCGGCGATTGGGTCCCCTAAAAACCCCAGTCGCCCTTTAGAAGGGGGAGTATATAAGGTATTTCTCCCGCTTTCTTGGCATGCCTTCGTGGTGGGGTGGTCTGCACGCTTGGCGCGTATTCCAGAGGTCCGCGGTTCGATTTCCGGCGAAGGCGTTGCAAATTTTTCATCTCTCCTGCTTCCAAAAAAATTCTTAGTGTCTCTAAAAGGGTACCTAGACCGAAAAGTGATCAACGAAACTACTACAGTAATTCACTTGCGGAGTGTTCTTCTGCAGAAAGAGCGTGATAAGGTTCGATTCCTCATCGAATCCAATTGTTACTAGGGAAGTTTTATATTTGTGATCAGCTAACCACGTATTACCAACTTTAGATTGTTGTTAAAGCACTAGGAGTTTCGTGAATGTAAATGAACAAATATAAGAGAAATTCTAAATGTACAAATGTGTAGAGCTTAGATTGTGGTGTTAAGCTGAGTTTAAGTATATCAAGAAGATGGCATGATTAGATTAGTAGCCTAAATTAATATTTATTGGAAATTAACAAGCAAACTATGGCCCAAAATAAATCGTAATGTGCGCTCTCAGCATTACAATTCTTTCATACCTCAGATTTGGTGGAGCATTGAGGATGCATATTCAAATGGCGCATGCAGTTGTTCTTTGCCACAGAATTAAAACTTTTATTGAATTTCTACCTTAGCCTGCTTTCAGATCAGAAAATTAGAAACTTTTGTGGCAGATAACAGTATGTGAGATTTAATTAAAGTGGATAAAAATAACGACTAATTGTTATTGGTAATTTTTTGTATAAAATATTCATAGATAAGTATTCTTAACGCGTTATCTTCATGACTGTATTTAATTACCTTTTCTTCGTATGTAAAGTTCTGACAAGATAGTTGTTATGTTAAAGAATTATGGCAAGTGCGAAACCAGTTGGATTAGCACCCGGAACTTGAAATCTGGGAAAACTGATTTTAACCTTTCAGCCACTGGAAGTTGCTCTTGATTATCAGTAATATTTCAAACTGTATATCTTTGGTTTTCCTTTTTGGATTAAAAAGTGCAACTTGACAGAGTACTGAGGGTTATTTCTCTCTCCATTTTTTTATACTCATTTTTTCAACAGCATAAAAATCTAGATTTTAACATTTTTATTTATTTATTTATTACCGATTTTAGGATGGTGGCTAAAGACCATTTATACAAATGGTTTTCATAACTGAAAAAAAATTAGCAGAATAAAAGTGAAATTTCTTTGAAGTTCCTGCTTGAACGTTATTGAATGAAAATTCTTTATTAAAAAAAAAAAAAAAAAAAAAAAAAGTTACCTTTTCTGTGCATTTCAGTGCGGTGAAGAAAGAGGCGATCAAAAAAGTAAATCCTTTTCAACGGGAACTTGACGGGTCTGTCTATTCAAAATAGTGCCCTGTAATATTATATGCGGCGTGTCTTGAAGAGGCCTTCGAGTGGCAAGCTTTGTAGAAATTAATTAAGGTAGAAAATACTATTTAGCTGTGGTTCTCTTAAAAAAAAAAACGACGCAGTGAAAGGATGAAAGTTGAGGAGCTGGAAGAAATCTTTTTCTCTCTTCGCGTTTGCACACGCTTCGGTGACGAAATTGTTCTGCCAAAAAATAACGCGTGGCTCAAAAAGAAAGTTAATTTGACTGTGACAACAGGGGGTCTTCTTTTGTGAATAATTGAAATAATGGAAAATGTTCGTAATATCGTTTAATGTTTGCAATTGTGTCTCAGATTAAAAAAGAAAAACGGAAGCTTCTAAAAAGTAATTCTGTATTTGACTAACGGATTAAGCGGGCAGAATAAGGTTTCTAATTTATTAGCCTGTGGGATGGAAATTTCTTTTATACCGAGCTCTCTTTATAAGGTTTCCATTAAATTAATAATTGAAAATTTATCCATTCCGGTTTAGTGTAGTGTACTATTTCGACCCCATTTTTCTCCTGCAGTTAAAACCTTTTCCACGATCATAAATATGTCTTTGTTTGCTCTTGAAATCATCTCTGGTTTTATTGCGTTTTTCTTTTCCGATATGTATGAGGGATCTATTTCTCTTCGCTATCATTAAATGTAACTGGATCTACCTAAGTGTTAATCTTTACGATTTTAAGGTTTAAAGATGAATACAACCAGAGGAAGGGTGTAAAAGACCTTTTTATTGAACGCAATATAGTTTACAAACGGCACGGACTTACGTGCTTACAGTCACCGACCACATGCGGTGAAAAGCTTAAAAGATAATGTAACACTAAATATAAAGAGCAGGTCTCAAGACTACACAATTCAGTTTAATTTAACAGATTGACTCAGAACCTAAATCGACAAGGTAATAATTCGACGGCAAGAATGCGAACCCGATATTCAAGTTTAACACCTGGAAGATATAACAACGTGCGCTCGCAATAGAGGAACCACGCTCCGACTAAACGTTTTGCTACATCAGTTTAAATGCAGGTATAAAGAAACATTTAAAACATGGAAAACTCTTTCAGGTACTGTTTTTCTGATTTCTCTTAGATTAAGTCTAACACCAATTTATAAAAAGGGGGGAAGCGAGATTCAGTAGGAAAATACTGAGAATACATGCAACCCAGAATCTTTTTTTATCCTCCAAATTTTAACTTATTAAAAGTAAAATATAATTATTATAACATACTTCTGTAGCACCTTGTACATTACAATCACGTACGGGTGCCTTTTCTTAATATGCACACACACACACACACACACACACACACACATGTGATGATTTAGAAACTGATGATACAGCATTAAGGAGTGGTGAGCTTGTTGCATAAAAGATGTTAGCTGCAGTGATCAATTAACTTGAATTACGCAACTTAAAGGACTAAGTTTGCTTGCCCGTTTTTTGATCATATTTGTGCCTTTTCTACATTTTTAGAACAGTTAATTTTGATAGAGCAAACAGCAACGGACAGCAGAGAAGCGAGAGAAAAAAAATGTGACATGTTCAAGATGAAATTTTGGTGCAGTTTGTTTAGATTTCAATTCAGATTTATCCCTATTGGTTAATTTTAAGTTTCAGTTTGAAATTATTATTGGCTGAAGCATTATGTAAGTTCCTGCGTCATTAGCGTTTTATATAAGAATCACACTAAAAAGACAATTTTGAAATAATGCATTTAGAAGGATTTTTTATAAGCAGTTACTAGTTTTAAAATGAAGAGCTGAGAGAATACTGTAAATCAAGTTTAGTATTTTTATTTTTATGTTTCTATCTTTCTTATATATACGTATATGCATAAATATATGTAACGGTAATATATTATAAATAAAAGAAAATGAAAAGACGTATTTAAACTTTAAAAAAAATTAAATATTTAAATTAAAACTTAAAAAATTTTAATTAAAACTTAAAAAAATATTATAACTGGAATATTTTTTGGTTGAATTTGTCAAAGAGCGATCTGGTAACATGGCTGCTTTGTTTGCATTGTTATTCGGAACAGCGCAATTCATTTCATGGTCCTTTCGCCTTCATTCACGGTAGTAAGCCATAAAATACACTATATGAATAATTTTTTAGCTCTAATAAATTAGATTTTGAAAAGAAGTTTTTCTTCTTGTCATGGAATTTTTTTGCCGAGTCACGATGTCTTCCAAACCTTTTTTAATGGCTGTCGTCGGTATTTCGAAGCTTTTTATAATCATATCGAAAATTTCAGAGTACGACTGACTGCAGTGATGCGCGATGTCCTACGCAAAACGTTATGTCAAAAATCCAGGAATTTCTGCACGAAGAGGGATAGTTTTGCCGCGCAGTCAAAAGCACGAGAATATATATCATTAAGAGTATTTCATACAAAAGTATATGCAATTACCTTAGGGTTTTGGATTGCGGAACGTAAAAAATAATTGGAAGAATTCAGGCGTAGAGTTAAAGGTAACTGAAAGAAATTCACATTAAAGTGTTGGACTAAAATTATATTGCACGTTTTTCTCTGTTTATTATTTTATTTGTTTATTATTTATATTTTGGGAAGCTTTTGAGTTCAATGTAAATTCATGCAATGAAAGACTTATCACTGGCTGCCGAAGCGCCTTTATTCATTATTATTTCCATTATATAATGTTCAGATCATAAGTATATTTCTTATTTAAAGTTGAGGTCTTCCAATTTGTAGTTTCTGTTTTAAAACAAAAGACTGTTTTCTTTACACACACAATCGCACTAGCTTCGAACTTGTTAGTAAGAACGCATCGTCTTCGTATAGTACATCGATGCCCATTAGCCTTAATAGCGTGCCATTTCCCATTGACCAGTGTGACATACTCCTCTTGTATGCGCTGTCAGCAGCGGATGACAGACTGAGGCCGATATCGTGTTCTGCAGTGTGTGTAAAATAGTATGTTAATTTGGCTTTAAGCAAACTTTAACGTCTCTCCTTTAGGTATAATCGATGAGATGTAATTTCGACCCTAAACGCACTGTTCGGAGTTTTTACCTTAATTCGGAACAGTGTAATTTTTACTTTAATCCAGTGGTTCAGAACCATATTGTGGTAAATAGTGATTTATTTATTAGTGATTTATTTTATTTTGATTTAATCAAATAAACATGAATGGGTGTTTCAAGATCAAATTGAAAACTGTGCATCTGCGGGGTTTTAGATCCGAATTTAGATTTTCAGTCTCTCTCAGCGCAGCTACCAACAGCTTGGTAGTAATTACTGCTAAGGCATCTGGACTTCTTTTTTCTTTATGATGTCGTTTCTTTACAGAAAGAAATTTAAATGGAATTTTTTTTTTTTTTTTCCAGTTTATTCGGTCGGCATCTGCTTTTACGGATTCAAAGCTGAAAATGGTAAGGATTTGCAGGAATTGCCAGATTTAACTGCAGACTTCTTCAACAAACTATTACTATTGATGGGAATAGATGTTTCATTTTTATAATTCAGAGGCAAACCGACAGCCATGTGCGTGGATAAGAGAAAATTTGTCTCGATTAGCGAAACATCGAATTTAAAAGTTTCTAAAATTACACTACTTCCCCCCCTGCACCCATTGAATGGATACTATTTCGTTTAAACATTAGTTGAGAATGGCCCAAACCCATAGCTGTCTATCTCATCACCGAGAATGTTACGTAATATGCACCGCAGGAAATAGACTGATATTACGCCCGCAAGAAGGGGGCATAGCAAGCTACGAAAATCCATACCTTCTCCTATATTCGTAACCAGGCCCAACGATATGGTAGCCAGAACTATTAACTACCGTATGATAAGGTAGCAAAATAGTACTGGTGCTTTCTTTGATTGTTGGGCGCAATTCACAAAGAATTTTAATTTTTGTTTAATTTTGGGCGCAATTTTTGTTTGAAGTTGAAGTAATAAACTTTGTATGTTATACAAGTCCAAGTAATAAACTTTGTATTTTATATCGGAGATTTGAAAAGAGTTCGTCGTGTTAGTTGAGAAAAGACTAGATCGAGTATCGTATTTTTGTTGCTCCTTCTTACGATGCAGTTATTATCAGAATTTTGATTGTAAAGAAAAATATTATTTTTGTTAATTATCGCTTTATCTTCCAGGTTTGTTATCTTGCGGGTAACTTTCTTTTCTGGAAAGTGGTATATTAAAGAAAACGTTTATTGACAACGTTTTAAAAATTCAAAATAATAATAATAATAATAATAATAATAATAAATTAATTAAAATAAGGGAATGAAAGAGAATTTTAATAGTTGTCGTCTACGAAAGCATGTAGAGGTTAAATACTGTTTCTTTCAAATTTTCTTTCTTTCTTAGATTGAATTCAGTCTGAAAAATTTGTTGACCCACTATGTGGATTCCACATGTTCGATCACGTACCCATACTCACTATTATGCTTCAAGCTGAAACTTATTACATTCTTGACTTACGTATTTATAGTTCAAGCTGTAGCTTAACTATTATGGAACGATCTTAGCCAAAGAAGCCGTCTTTTAGTACTTGAATATTATTGCTTAAGTATTTACAACCACATAATAAATCGATTACAATAAGTTGTGATACGACTACTGAAATCTATTTATTTCTGTATGGCTTGTTAATGTCTATTGCACGCTACTAGGGAAGTTATGATGGCATTCTTTTTAAAAGCTGCGAATTAGGAAATATTAATAGTTTAATACAAAAGGAAGGAGTAATATTGTTTAATGATCTGTCCTTGGGCTTTTTAAACTACATGGTAACACTATCATGGTTACACTAAAATTTTACAAAAAATTGTCGCTAATCGAAGGGTCATCCAATTCTACACTAGAGCCGACTTATCATTCCCTGCTTTCCAAAACTCGAGAAATATATATATGTGATGTACCAGCTTTTGTCCAAAATAAATAGATTACTGAAGAAATATAAATGTAGTCGTAGCTTAAATTATCAGACGATAAGTTTAGAAAACAGGATCCATTTATTATTGGTCAGTAGAAATAATAGTTACAAAATCAGATATCTGGAGTAAATAAAAGAATTACTAATAACTTTTTGTATGAAGTTTACTGCATCGCGAGTCCTTTTATAGCCTCTGGAAAGGCGGAGCTTCCAAGAAATGACGTCAGCCTCGTTGGCCAATCCAGTTCGACTTTAAATATTTCCAGAACATTCTATAACTGTACGTGCAGAAAAGGTGGGAAAAACAACTTGACTACGGGGCTGTGGATTTAGTTCCACGTACTTTCAAAATAAGAGAACGTCGCCATTAAAAATGAAAAGAACATACAGTTAGAATTTTATTGTTACAAATATATATACATTTATTTAAATTATCTTTTAATCAAATTTATAACTTAAACAAGAAAAAGTATAAAAAATATTGATAAATACCAAAACGTAAATAAAAGTAAATTTTTATATTGATAATTTTTTTAATGGCGGACACTAGCTATTTTTAGGCTTTCGCCACTGTTAAGGCCAGAAGTGGTGTAAAAAGGAATACTTAACAGGTAAATAAAAGGCGGTAACACATCCCCCCCCCGAAAATCTGAAATTTTCCAACAGGAGGAATTCTCCTTAAATGAGAAGCCCTGTAATAGACTATTCATTATCGTTGATCGAAAACGACAGTGGAAAGGAGTCTGAATGCATACGTATCGTGTCAGTTATTTAATGTATTCACGAGGGTGAAGTCTAGAAATTTAAAAAAAAAAAAAAAAAGTATTTTTATGTGAAGAACACTTTTGATATGGCTCCTATTTCTTTATAAATTACCTAGGTTGGGATTTAAACCCATGTGGCATGGAAGTATAACTTTTTATATTACTTTGTTCAGTGTTGTGGATATAATTTTCATCAGTTTTTGTCTGTCGTGTATATTTGTGAAGCGGTGGGAAATCAGCGGCTGAGCGGTAAAATCCCTAAAACCGGTATCCTGGTAAACTAGTAAATCCGGGTTCAGATCCTTGGCGAACGGACTCGAAAGTTAGAGCTTTCGTGGCTTTCCTCGTGTGTAATGTGAATAATAGCTAGTTTCTTTTAAAAGCGACTCACAAAGATATTCCTTCTCTTGCGCAGAGATAAAATTTTGCATGCTTTGCCGTAAAGCAAGCAGTTCAGTTAATCGCTGTTTTAATAAATGCATAGTGAAATTACTTAGGAAGAAGTAAATTTTGTTGATCAAGCTTCGCATACAAGTTAAATAATGAGCTCATTTCAGCACATTTATTATCATAATTTTTATTTTATACGCAAGAAAATTTTTCGATCAGGTTCCTTTAAAATACAATTGTGGATTTATTTTACTTCTGTAAATTATTTGCAATTTCTATCTGCGCATTTCGTAATGTTTCTTCTAAAGTGGAAATCTCTTTTATCGATTTTCTCGTCATCAGCATCTCACAATAAATGAAAATTGTTTTCATAAAGATGGATTTTATTCGAGTTGCATTTAAAGCGCCATCACAAAAGCCTGTATCTTTACATGTTGGCTTATGTAATTCAGATGAGTATATTCAACTGTTGTGTAATCAGCATGCATATGTGTGCCCTTGAAGGCATCCCTCTTACTGTGCAGATAGTCCACTTCTTGTCATAATCAGTCAACCAAGTTTTGCAGAATGCAATCTTAAACTCGAAGCGCTTGTTCCTTCTAACTCGTTCTGAAGCGTTTTTATTTTGGAGCCATCTTCTTGCGTAAACTATAAGAAAATTTTTACGTTTAATTATCTGGTTTTGTAAATTAAACTTGTAATAAACGTTCAGAACATTTCGAACAACAGCTGTAATATATTAATTTTAATGTGGATGGCTGGAACATAGGATGGCGAGTAGCAAAAGGACAAAAACATTAGCAACAGGTTGCATTGGTGATGCATCTGACGCCTTATGGAAAAATAAAAATGTAACTCGTGATCCACTTCTTGCGGAATGAATTAATTAAATGATTTAAAATTAAGTTTGTTTTCTGTAGTTTTGTTTTCATATTAAATGCATGGAAAAAAACTGTGATACTGTTTTTTTGGAAGAAACTAGAAATTTGGCAACTTATTTTAGTGTAATAATTGCTCCTCGAATTCTTGGCTTGTGTATTTGTATTGCCCGCAGAACACACTGCGCAGTTTTGCTTACGCATTGCGTTCTTCAGTACTTTTTTGAAAGGTTTAAAACCTTCCAGAAGTGTGCATATAGGTTAAGAGTGAAGAAAAGTCGCTAGTTTTATAATTTTTATCAAAAGCCTTGTGAAAGTAATGACTGCGCGGTTATTGGCTGGTGTTGTTTGAGTAAAACGTATTTTTTTAAATTTGTGTCCTCCGTTTTCGTTTACTTTTTGTAGTAGGTTCCAGGAATAAAGAAAAATATAACGGATGTTTCAAACCCATTTATCTTTTTCTAAACTATTTTTTTGATGAACTGCTCGTGCTTCATATTGTTACTGAAACTAACCGTTTTGTCGAAGAGTATATGAACCAACACCCTGCAAACAAAAAATCAAGAACAAAATCGTGGCATTCAACCAGTTCAGAAGAAATATATGTTTTTTTAGGCATACTGATTTCACAAGGTATAACACAGAAACCTGATATTACACTTTACTGGTCTAAAAATAAATTGATAGAAACTCCATTTTAGGGATCTTTTTTATTATGAAAACATCATTTTTATTATACTTAAATCTTTTTATTATACTTTTGCTCAAAACATTAAATTTTGTGCATTCATTTTTTTTTCTTTTATTATTTATTTTGTGAAAGTAAACAGTTTTTAGGAAGTAAAACTTGCACTTATTTTACCCCTAGTACACTGCATAACTACGCGCGCCTGTGTGAAAAGTGGCACTGGGAAATGAATCTTGTGCGTTTTCCGCGGCAGTTAAGGGGTTGAAAGGGTTCCGTATTTCGTTCACTTTTATCATATTGAACGTTTTTGTATGTATATTTATTACCTGTGTGCAATTTAGAATTTGAAATTTGAGAGTTGTTCTAGTTCTGGAATTAAGGCTTGTCTCTTTAGCAGTGAATCGTATTCGAGTTTGAAAGCATTTATTCTCTCCTTTTAAGTTTCACACCAGTAAGTTAATAATTCGGACGAATTCAAATTATTCTCTCTGTTTGGTGGAATGTTTTCGAGATTTAGATTCTTCAAGCTGTTTAACATGCTCTTAGTGGCAAAGTTGCGTTCTCTTTGCTTCTTTTAGAGTGGAAAATTCCTATTTTGAGAATCTTCACAGGTTAACAATTTTAAGTATGATTTATGGCTTTTTGTTATCTCAGTAATGTGCTTAGAATTTACACAAATGAAGTAGCTGTTCAGTATTTAAAAATGAATTACTCTGAAATAGAAATAAATTTTGTAGAATTAGATTGAAAAATTTCTGAAAAATTCTGCCGGGCTTATAAAAAGGTATCAAAATTTTAAAGTAATTATTGATAAGATTTAAATGCATCTCCCTCACTTGATTGTTACATTATGTTTTTCCCCCCTTTCATGAAAAGGAATTGAAGGTAAATCTTCAGACTGTATCTGTATTAAAATGTGAAAAATTCTATCCTTGAAATGTAAAATTTCTATCCATTGTAGGAAATATTCTTTCTGATTCTGAAAAATGTTCTCAAATACTATTTTCTTATCTTGACACAATTCATGGAATGAGGCACGCATGTCGTGACTTTCGAGACAATAATATTTCCCGTGTCAGAGCAGTCATCACAGATCTAGCTCATTCCATTTGTTTCCCTTTTGCTGGAGCACCGTGGGATAAGCTTCGTATTTTTTTCTCCCCCCTCTTGAAAAGTTTCGATCTATGTAAAGGGAATCGCAGAATTTGCTCTCCCTCCACATGAGGTTCTATCTCGCACACATCCTAATTCATACTGCGTCAACGATTTCACTGAGGATGGATGCTCGTCCTTCTCCATCCTTTTTCAAATTTTCTCGTAGATTTAACCTGCTACTCGTAATCTATCACATGTCAAGGACTTTAGACGCCCAACTGTGTTGTCCTTCGAACATCTGCCCTTGCTTTTGGTGCACTACAAATATTCATCTGAGCTTTTTCTTTTAGTATTTTCTAATTTAAATGCCTGGAATTTTTATATCCCGAATATAATTTGCAGAAATCTTTCATTGTATGTGCATAATATATGTCATCACTCATTAAAAATAAATGGTTCTTGAATAGAACGTAAATCTTAAATTCACGTGATATCTCACGTGAATAAACAAATACATGGCAAGCATGGTCAGGCTGCTAAAAAGCCCGACTGCTAAAAAGATAGAAATAATTAATCCTCTTTTCGAGCTAGTCGCAATACCGGTACTAATTGAATGCTTTAACTAATGAATTAAATTTATGGTTTTATTTAGTTGATTCACGAGTTTATTCTAAAATAAATATTTTAAGCTTTTGTTTGCTACATCGTGTCAGGGAACAGATTGGCTTCATGATAATTTAAGGCATTGTGTTTCTGACCCTTTGTTCATCCTGCACTCTAAATTTGAAAGGGCCGTATTCGATTCTTAACGATTGAAATCTGCTTCTTGCTTCGGGTGAAGACGGAACTAATCATTCTCAGATGGGAGCTTACCAGCGGCCGAGTGGTAAAGTTGCTGAACTCTGGTAATTCGATTTTGGCTCGATTCCAGGCGAACGGGCTAGCTGCATAGGCGTTTTCGTAGTTTTCCCTATTTGTAACGTAGACACGAACCAGTTTCCGTAGAAAGTTCTCCACGAAGACATTCCTCTGGTTTCGCTTGTTTTGCCATAATCAAAATAAACCTTTCAGAGATGAAAGTCATTTTTCCTTCCCCATAAAATCCCTTAGAAAGTCCTCCACGAAGGCAACCCTCCCCTTAGGCAGATAGCCCTCGAGGCTTTGCCGTGATTAAATATCCTAACCTAACCTTCCCATAAAAAAGGTTGACAGTTTTCTTATTCGTAAAAAGGGTGAAGCCTTTTCGTTCGTTCTTTTAAGAATTGACATAGATCACTTGGTGATTTCGCAGCCTACATAGGGCGAAATTACAGTATTGCAAACTATGATATGGCATTTTCTGATCATGTTTGTGTACTGGCTTTCCGATCGAAAAACAAAAATTTAACATAGAATTACGTGACTTTATATATCCGGATTTAATCTCGATTTTAATCTACCTATTATCACTTACAAGTTACGATTTTGAAGTGAAAAAATTAAGTTATTCATTGCTGTTTGGATATTTAGTTTTTTTTTTGGGGGGAGGGACATCACAAGAGTATCTTTAATTGTAATACGTACATATTGTAAATCTAATTACAGAATATTCCTTATTCTATTATTTATCTGATTCAGGTTTATTTTAATGCATAGAGTGTATAATTAATTTTAAATTACTTTTCAATTTTCATCCGAAAATTTATAATTTGTAAAGTTGCTGAATAACAATGATTAAATCTCTTCCCAAAGTAATTGGTAATTTTTTTTAATTTAATAGTATATTCATTTATTTCTTTATGTCGGGTAGAAAAATATTTTAGTGCACATTATTAATTGATATAATACCGTAAACAATAATTCTAATTTTCTGGTTTACTAGTTTTATGTGTAAAGAGATTTCATTTACATTCTTTAGTTTTCTGAAGTTTTATTTCTTACGCGGTTAAACCTATGTTAACGTATGGAATGATGGTTTTTGTGAACATCTTTTAAAGTAGATTTTTGTTTGTGTACTCTTTACACCAAATTACCGATTTCCTTCACAGTTCATTACTATTTGCATAGTGCTGAATTTGAATTTATGATCTTCTTGGAGAACGAGAACTTACTTCGGGTATAACTTTATTAATTTTTGTTCAGCAAATTGATTTCATTCTTCATTGGCTGCCATCCTATGTGGAAATGTCACCTTCGAGTGAGGAGGTTATTTGTTGCGAGCCCACCCTGTTATCGTGAGTCAAAATCTTTACTCGTTTTTATTTTGTGGAAATTTTCAATCTTAAAAGTGTAAAATTATGATGTTTAACCCTCGACAAGGATGAAAATCGCAGTCACCTCTCAAAAGGGGCGAATTCTCATTGGAAGAAATTAAATGTGTGGAAACTGCGATTCTGAAATTATTATCGTTCGCAGCAGAGCTTTGAAAGTGATCTTTAAATGCATGCTAATAGTTTTCAAAAGTATTTCTTATTAGTTAGAGTTTTAACTTTTTCATTACTTTTTTGATGTTGTCTATGCGTCATTTCAGGAATGCGTATAATATATCTTTGTAACTGAAATACAAAGCATGTAAGTTCCAGAAGTGACTTAGATATTAGGGCAATTAGTTAAGCCTTAATTTAAATCTATCCAATCATAAATTACCGTGACTTGTTATGGTTAACGCCATTGCTAATCCTGTGACTGCTCGTTTCACTCACTACTTTGAAGCTGTCTTAAGTCATTTCTGCGGAAGTAAATTAGTGTTAAGTTAATGAACAAAGCTCATCCTGAGGGGGGGGCTTATTGTGTAGAAGCTTGTAAAGTGTTGTATGTAACACTAACCTTTAGCCGTGTTCCTTTACATTGCAGAGGTGTTTTTTTTTTTTTTTATTTTTATTTATTATTATTATTATTCCTGTGGTGGGCTCTAGCCGTTTATACGCATTGGCCACAACTAAGGTCGGAAGCGGTGGTCTCTTTAATTATGGACAAACCTAATAGATGAGCCATCGTTGCCTCATATGAAGGAGGACAGACAGATTACATCCATGCCTTCTCCAGGATTCGAACTCGGGTCCTTCGATATGGCAATCAGAGTAACTAACCACTTTTCCGTCTGGGTAGCACGTTGCAAAGATTTTAGATTTAATTTGTTATTTTTTTCCCCCTGATTTGAAGTTGTACGCTGTTTTTTTTTAAACCTGCCTGTAACAGTTATATGTACCTAAATTCTAATTGAAGTCCAGTTATGAATTATCACTGTGTCTTTGTATCTGAGTATATTATGACTGTGTGTTATTTATTGACCAAAAAAAAAGTGTTCAGACATAGTAATTGTGAAAGTGAGGTGACCTAGACATTTTACCGTCTTTCGTATAAGCTACCAATATTAACCATATTGATAGTAAATTTGATGTCTCGAAATTTCGCTTATATTACAAGTTTTGATAAATTCTGAGTTATTTTTTTCTTTTGTCCAGTAATAGTTTATCGAAACAATCTCGAAATTGCATGCTTACACTCTAACCTGATTAATTCAAACTCAAGCGACTTTTTTTTCCTCCTTGCTTTTAATGCGAGAACAAAGAGCAAGCACTTTCTTAGATAGATTTAAATGTAGGTACCGTTATATTTTCAGTTCGAAGTTTGTCAAGTGTGCGTTTCGTAAAATCAAATGATTTCTGAACCGCTTACAAAAACAACAGTTTGTAATTTTCTTAGAGTATAGAAGAAAAAACTAGCTATTCAGCTGCATTAGATTAAATAATTGAATTTCCAGAACTTTCTCTGTACATTGTCAGTAGATTTGCGAATACGTTTAGAACATTCAGCTACTCCCTCCCCCAGGAGAAGGAACCAAAATTACGTATGAATTATTGTAGATGTCAAAGCCATAGTTAAAAATTAGGATTATCTTAAAATCAGTCAAAAATTGTTAACTACGAAACTTTATCCCAGCAACGTATTTTAGTTATTTAACCCTAATAAAATATACGATAAGTGACATTTTAAAATTAGTTAAGTCCTTTCCTTAAACTAAATAAGTAGAAAGTACGGGATCTTTTTCATTTTAGGATAATGTGGATCTGTTTTCTTTCGGAAGATACATGTGCCAACTTCTAGCAAGGAAACATACTTTATTCACAGCCCAGTTTGGATTGTAGTAAACGCTTTCTAAACATAAAGGAATATATCTGTTAGGTAAGTTATTTCGAAAACAAAGAATGAAATAGAATGTCTGACTTAAGGAAAAATTTGGCAGCACATAACTTTGAAAACGAGAGCAGCGTTAACTAAGTAAAACGTATTTACTTTAACAGTGGTCAATAAGTAACTTTGGCGTGCACACCTTTCTGCAGAATATTGTTTAGTATGTTGTTCTCTGAAAAAGATGGGCTGGCTGCATGGGCGTTTTCGCGGTTTTCCCCATGTGTAACGTGTATACGAGTCAGTTTCCCTTAGAAAGGCCTCCACAAAGGCATCCCTCCCTTAAGGCAGATAGCCCTCGAGTGCTTTGCCATAATCTAATAAAACCAAACCAAACCAAACTCTGAAAAAGATCCAAAAATGGGCTAACATTCTGAATTATTTTATGAAGTAGCTGAGTACTGAATATTGTTCCACTCTGTGTGGTTAATTTTATTATTAACAATCTAGTAGCTGATCACTTTATCCTCAGTTTTTTTCATGTAATTTTGGCTTTTATTTTCATATTATAAAGCCCCCAAGTTCAATTAATTACTAATGGTTTATCTTAAATTCGCAATGGTGTATTTTATAGTATGATGTAATAGAGGTGTTTTCGTAGTCCTCCCCCCCTGCATGAATGTGAGGCAGTATTCTTTAAAATGTCTTTACGAAGACAGCCCACCAAGCCGAGCGGTAAAGCTAGTGAACACTGGTGATTTGACCTGAGTTCATATCCCGAGGATCGGCTGGCTCCGTTTTGTTATTTTCTGCATAAGTAACAAGGATACGAGCCAGTTTCGCCTTAAAAGGTCCTCTAGGAATTCTCCCTGCTCTTATACAGATAGTAGCCATGTCCTTTGCTATATTTGTTCTGCGTACAGGCTGTCTTACTGGAGGTCATGGAAAGAACTTTGCGTTACACTTGAGCAAAATGTATTAAAGCTTCCACTGCATCTTAATACAACGTTGCTCTTCAATGCGGTAAAGTCACTGAACACTGCGGTCCGAGGGGGTTCGGATTCCAGCGAACGGGCAGGCTGCGTGTGCGTTTTCGTGGTTTTCCCCATGTGTAACATGTATACGAGCCAGTTTACCTTAAAAATTCCTCCACGAAGGCATCCCTTCCCTTAGGAAGCTAGCCTTCGATTGCTTTGCCATAGTCTTAATAAACCAAACGCATCTAAAGAACAGTCATTCTGTATGTGGTTTAACTTTTCTCACTGGTCTGCAGTAATTCTTTTAAGTTTTAAAGACTACCTTATTACACAGTGATGGTAATTTAGATGTGCACCGAAAGGGAAGAATCTGAAGTGTATGGGGCATCTTCAATAATAACCCTAATTTGGGATTAAAACTTTCATCAAAAAGGTGAAGTATGAGAGAAAAACTGTGGAATTTATTAAGTAGAACCAGACTATGAATTAAGTAATCCAGTTGAAAATATCTTTCCTTTCGATAGTACATTGCATATTAAGTAGTTGCATCTGGAACCAAGCCATCATTTAGAATCTGATATTAATACACCAGTGATTTAATTCGCCTAAAAATATGCATAAGATTAGAATTTTTTAATGATGTTTGGTTTAATGTATGTCCAATTACCAAATTATTTCTTGTTATGCTTGTATTTAATATGTAGTCACAACTTGTATTAATAGTTGCTATTTATACAGAAAATATGTATTCTTAGATTTAACTTGACTGATAAAACTAAAGTTAATCAATGTTCTGTCGACTTGCCAGAGAAATATAAGGAATGTTTATTTAATGTAGTGCGAGGCCGTTTTGTGTAAATTTGCCAGATTTAACTGCTGCACCAAAACGCCTCACTGGGAGTTGAAATTACCATGTAAAAATCAATAAGCGCGCATATTTTAAATTGCATATTTTGAATTTATCGGGATTTCTGCGAGCCGGTAATGAAAGACCAAAATCCGTAATGACATTCATCACTCTTCGAAGAACAGAATCATATGTTTATGTACTGCTGCTGTTTACTTTTGCTTAGGTTCGGAAAATGAGCAGCACGAAGCTTAGCTCTGTTTGGCGCCCGCCTAAATCAATAGTTTCAGTAAGTGTGAACAAATATCGTGATAGTTTTGTATGATGAATGATTCCATTATTCACGGCTTGATGCCTAGACATAAATCACTATCAAGTACTACGCGCATAAAAGGAAATGAATTAATATTAAGAGCAATATTTTCATGCTCCCAATCACAACTAAATAATAATTTTATATTGGGTATGAAGAACTTGTTTGAAGTGCTACTTCATCTCATACATAACTGCGTGTTCTAGTTCAGTGCTGGATTTTATTTCTTAATCAATGCAAAAATTTAAAAACTTTGTAAGTGTGCCCTGATTTACACTGCCAAGTTTTAATTCGAAAATATTCCGAATGTAAAAATTAGATTCACTTTAATGTTCATCTAAGTAAAATGTATAGTGTTGATGTTTATTAAGATTTAATAGCAGTACATTACTTGAAATTTCCTTAATTATATAGAAAGCATGATGATTCGTAATGTTTTGTCGCAGTATTTAGTTATCATTACGATTTTATTTATCTTCAATAAATCAAAACTTAAGTTACTAAATTATAAACTAATTACCAACAAAGGCAAATCAGCTAAAAGGTTTATTGTTCTAATTAAAAATCTGTTTTCGATTTTCTGTGTGTTCATTATAAAATCCTTCTGAAGGAAAGGCAGATGGGTGATCCAAGGTATGCTAAAAAATAGTTTTGAATCATCTGGATGGTTGTTTAATTGTATACCTCACCAGTAGCCGCTGAACACAGGTAGTTCGACCTGGGTTTCGAGCCCAGACGAACGGCCTAGCTGAATGGTTGCAGATTCCTCCACGAAGCCATGCACATATATGGAGACATCGATACGTATTTAAGTTAGTAATCCTGTTTAAATAAATTTAAATGTTAAATCGTTTTTGTAGACGATGATTTCATTCATCATGTTCATTTTAAGCATATATATATACGTAATTAATTTTCTATTTATCATTGTTTACTAAGAAAGGAAGTGTAAAACTATCGCAAATTGAAATTAGGAAATGCCATTTCTTGAGATGAGAGTGACAAAACTTAATAAACTTACGAGTTTACAATTTGTATTGGTATGTATCAAATACATATACTTGTATTGATATGCATCGAATGACATATAAGACATTATATATATACATATAATGATGATGAAATAACATGGAAAATTAATGATTAATTTCACTATTAAGACCAAAGCGTACATTTAATAAATTTTAATAAATTTATTAAAAACATTTTAATAAATGAAAATGATGTACAAATTATATATATGCACACACACACAAAGCCTTTGTTAATATTGTTGTCAAACTTTTGTGTATATAATATAAATTTATATTGAATTTATGTCGTTTCAAAATTGCTGCAATCATCATAAAATTCTGTCGAAGTCAAAAATATGATATTTTATCATACATAGCCTTAATTCAAAAACTGATATTTGAATACCTTTGCGATTTCCGGTTAGAACCGTCTGTAGTTTTCCACCTTTACGGTATATATTAAGGTTGTAGAGTTAGTAGGTTTTTTTTTGAAGCAAGAGACTTGAAAAATCTGCAGTGCTCTTCCCTGGACCTTTCGAATACGCACTGAGTATACTTCCAATTACACCACGAAGGCATGCGGAAAGGAAGGAGAAAATACCATATAAGGTTACCTTACAAGAACATTTATCCACGCTGCATAGCAAACTGCCTATTTCCAAAGGTATTCTCTTCGTCTTTAGTCTAAGACATTGCATTGGTTTATTTAACTAAGCCACTTTAGTAGTGTACTTCTTAATAACTTATATTTTGTTTTTTAATATCTGTAATTGATAAGTATTTTCTCTAGTATTGTAATTAACAATCATTGTTTCTAAACCATATATTTCTGATTATTTCGGTGCTGAATAATCTTTTTCGCAAATGTCTCAGCAGCTTTATATAATTTCATAATTGCAGTTGGTCGTTTGTTTCCCTAATCCGTCAATTCTAACTTATTTTCACGCCTACTTCCCAGAAATATCTAAATGAGTAACAATGTAAAAAATGAGAGTAGAATGCATTAATATGGCTAATTAGAGTGAGATTAACCCTGGTATCTGTGAGTAATATTTTCCTAGTTACATGGTATACTTTCTAGCAAACAAAATTAGTTATGTATAGCATCGTATGGAAGCTGTATGACCGCGAAAGTATAGGAAGTCTTTTTTTTTTTTTTTTTTTTTCCCTGCCCCTTCGTTGCATTATGTTGGGTGCTATTCAGAGTTTTTTTAACAACTCATGAAAGGCATGCGCGAAATTAAACTTTTTAAATAATATTTTTTTTTAATTCTAATTGACGTGTGTATGCACGTTATTAACTAATGCCACGTTCCGTAGTTCATTACAACTTCCATTTGGATATTTTAAGAATTATGTGACAGTTCGAGCGCGTTAATTTAATGCTTTTTAATTTAAGCAGCCTGAGCAGTCAGCCTGACAGCCTGAGCAGTCAGGCATATTTGTTTAGTTTTCCCCATTAATAAAGATTCAAAGTTTATTAATAAAAGTGAAAATTCCTTGACACATTTCAAGGACTTTTTTTAATATTAATTTCCTAATGATTGTCTTCATAAGTACTTGAGCAATTTTTTGTAAAATTTTGCAGACGTACGCTAGGTACTGAAAAAAAGACCTTATAAAATGTTTTTAAAAAATTTTGTGCCAGAATATTATTTATTTAAATACATTCATTCCGAATATCAGTATTACGATTAGAACACGTAGTAGAAATGCTTTCCCAGTTACACTTTAAAATGTTAAAATTAAAACTTTCAATGCTGCTTAGCGTTTCTTTTTTAATCGTTGAAGACTATTTAAATTCTTCTATCGCAAAGGACAATTTATAAAATACCCTACACGCAGCATGTATAATGTCCGCACTTTTTATTCAAAAGTTTTAGTTGGAATTTCCAGGTATGAGCATTACGGGTGTTTCATTTTTCATTGACTATCTGCACTTGTTCTGTAAAGGAAACACCATGATGACTATTGAAAGACAGAATATGCTCAGAAAATAAAATAAAACTATTGCTAATTAAATGCTTGGCACGGCAAGTTCAAAATTCAATAGCGCATATCTGCTGAGTTTTGAGTTGTGTTTTTCAAGAAACACATCCATTCAGTACCACATTTTTAAAAATTATTTTATAAATACATTATCCGAAACACATTTATTATATACGCTATCACAAAACCACACACACGTTCAAAAAATAAAACCAGCTCTTACGTGAATGCAATAGCTGGTTTTCTTTTCTGAACTCTCATCTTCCGGCGAATTGTGTGGCTCAACTGTCTTTTTTTCTGTCTTGATCGAAGTGTTTTATTCCCACAATAAATCATTCTGAGTTCCAAACATTTCATTGAAACGCCCATTACTTTAAAACTTTAGGGAATGATTCCCTGCACGCTAACAATACCTATCTGCACATCTCTGCGTTCTCCCCCCTCTACCACAAAGTGATCTTGTTGGCAAATGCTTGTCGACAATGCTTCTGTCCCAGTGAGTCATTATACGAAGGCATTTTTTACAGCTCAACATGGAAACTGAAGAATAAAATTACCAGATCAGACATTACACGAGCGTATTATGGTACTTCCAAATTTCTTTTATGTTTGTTTCTGATAATATGTATTAAAATCTGTATGCCGCCCTAATCGGTATATTAGTTGGAGGAGGATGGGAGACCCCTGGATCTGTTCTCCAGGAGCGTTCTGCTTCAAAATTGAGACAGAAATGGGCGTGCTAATGACAGACGCTGTCCTGCACTGCTCGTCACGATAAGATTCGTGGATTTGTTTAGATGTCAAACAAACGAGATAAATCACAACAACAAAAATTATATTTTGAATTTATTTGTTAAACTGTGCAAATTTAAAAATAGAGCAGTAAAATTCTGGTATGTCACAAAAATATGTAAGAAGTGATATCTGCTAAATAAAAAATCAAAACAAAGAATATTCGAATTAGATTTAAATGCAGAATACTGTTTTTAAGGTTTTAGTTATGTTAAGATATTGAGCACGTAATTATTACTACAGAAAGGTATGAGGTATTTCTAATTTGTGATGTTAGAAAATTTTTCTTATGTTTTCTTGTAATACCTAAGTTCAAATTGAAAGCTTGTAATTAAAAGATATATTATATCTTGAAAAACGCAGTAGTCTCTTAAAATAAAATAAAAGAAAGGAAAATTAAACTGTATATAAGATTTTTTAAAGATCATTAGAAGGCTATCAACAATTGCGGAATTAGTTTGGTTTATGCGATTATGGCAAAGCACAGGATGGCTATCTGCGTAAGGGGAGGGATGCCTTCGTGGAGCACTTTTTAAGCGAAACTGTCTTGTATACACGTTGAAAATGGGGAAAACCACGAATACACTCATACAGCCAGTACATTCGCCGGAATTCTAACCCCGAACCGAACTACCAGTGTTTAGCTGCTGATCAGCTACAATTGAAAATTAAGTAAGAATTTAGAAATCAAACTGAATTGAATAGAATGGATTTCTAATTTGATAATCTGTTCTCTTCTACCAGAAAGTCCTTTTAGCCCAAAGGGCGTTAACCCAGACGGGCTATTAATTTCGTTTTGGCATTTTGCGTCTAAAACTTTATATATCCGTTTCACTTTTCAAATAGTTACTACCAAATATTATCGCCCTGCGTTGTGTTTAAAGAAATTAAATAATGAAGAATCTGCATAAATGTATGTATGTTTCTCGCATTGTGCTAAAATAACGGTACCTAGAGTCATCAAATTTTGAATAACATTATGATCCACGGAATATGGGCATATAGAAGCCCCAATTTGGAATTTATTTTATTATCGATTTTTTGTAACACTTTTTGTAACGAAACGTTTTTTTGTAACGAATTTTTTTTATTAACAAACTCAAAGATTTCAAAGCGAGCAATAGCAACAATGTACAGGGGGGGGGACATATTTTTATATCCACCGCGCGATATTGTATATCGGCAATTCTAAAGGTATATTCATTTTAAAATTATTTTGCGGTATTGAACTGAATTTTATTGTTTAAATGCGAAGAACGTGATATTTAATAAAGAAAGGTAACACGCAAAACGTTAAAATAAACGCCCCTTTGGGCGTAATGTAAATTGTGAAAGGTTTCAGATTTTTTAAAAAATATTAATTAATTGCTTTTCTTACCTATTTATTTATGTAGACTAAAGATACTTGTAAAAAGGTGGGTCCTTCGTGCAAAAGAATGAATTGATATTTAATGTCCGTAATAGTTTGACTATAAAAATAGTAGACAAATGCATTAAACTTTTTATCTTTGCCATGCATTTCTGCATAAGTTGTCTGCTGTTTTATGCGTAAAAATGCCAACAATTTTTTGGCTAATTTCTACGTTTATGACAAAAAAAGGCTAAAATTAATATCAAGGATTCGGGCTTTAAAAGATACCCTAATGCTGTTAAAAATAATTGTTTAAAGAAATTCTAAAATGCAAAAATCTAAGAAAGTCCTTTCTCCTGCTTATTTGTATTGTATTTTAGTAAAATACTTAAAGAATAAACCAAATGGTCATTATTCAAGCAATTCTTCTTCCCGCCCCATGTTCAGTAAACTGCCAAGAAAAGCATTTTAGGCATTCTGCTCCGCACTTTCACAACTCAGTGTTTTCCTTCCCTTTCTCAAGCGAAGTCCCATCTTTGTAACTTCAATGCATTTGCGAGCATTTCTTTCTAATGTCAAAGAATAAAAACACGTATATAATATGCAGATAGCAAGTATGAAGCAGTTAAGTTGAAATGCAATGCGTTAATGTATTAGAAACTTGCTCGTAAGTCTGCAGTATCGATTGAATGATATCAATTTTTACTCACTGAAATTGCGAGCAAAAAATAAAATAAATAGATGGCTTGAGAAAAATGACCCCCATCTCTAAATCATGAGGAAAAAGCCTCCGACGCCGAGACATATAAACAATGAATGTATTTTTTTCCATCTCTTTTATTCATGAGCTTGAATCCAAAACAGAATTGCTATTTCTTCTTTCGGAATCCACTAACGTTTTCCTTCTGAAACTTGTTTCCGGTTTGAGAATTTTATCTCGCTGAGAGCGATAAAAAATGAGCTAGAGAAAACAAAGTTTGATTCTTCATTTCCACTTCACGGCCGTTGGAAAGCATTCTTTAAATTAAATGTGTGAATGGAGCTCTATGCTATCGTTTTGTTTCGGTAAATGCTGCTGACCTTCTTTAGGTATTCCCACAAAAACATTTAAAGAATCCAAGAAATACATATTTTCAGCATGTATTGAAAAGGAATCCTCCTTTTGTGCCTGTGCCATAGGAAAATCACTGCAGGTCGATGTGGTCTTCTCTGGTTTTGTTGAAATGTGATTTCTGTTTCTGGGAATAATATTCTATCATTCTTATCCTCATATGGGTTCTTTAAAATTATGTGAAACATCTCTGATCGATCGTCTGTGTTCCATTTCTTAAAAGTAATGACATCTAGCTCATAGATTTCTTCACACGGGGTCTGGGAACTTCATCTGAAGAGTCTTTGATGGGTTTCTCATTACGCGAATAGCTTAGGAAACCACGGGCAGCGAAAATTTTACTTCCTTGGGAAAGAAGACGGGACAAGAGAGGAAGGGGAAAAGTTTAGTTTCTTTTTGAACAAATGTCCCCCCGTCCCCTCCTAAAAATAGGAAAAGAAAAAAAAAGTTTTTGAGATTTGCTAGAAATTGAATTCTTAGTGCATGAAGAAACCTTTCCGTAGATAAATAAAGTGAAGTCGTTTTCCGTGAATGTTTTCCTTCTACAGCCGTTTTTGTGCTGTTTTCGTTTATTTTCAATTATATATTTTTCCCTTGTGTTTTTATTGTTATGTGTTCTGAAATTTTTCTTTTAAATCTTTTATGTCATTTTATGGGTTGTGGTTGTTCTTTTATACTTCGTGTTTTTCGTATTTAACTTTTTTTTTAAAAGGGGGCTCTAAGAAGTATCTTGTGGAGAAGATATTTCATTTTGGGATTATTCTGTATGTGTGCGGTACCTTCCCTTTGCAGGGTTGCATTTTATAGTTTAAGGTTGTTTACCCAAGTGATCAGAGATACGAATTCTCAAACCATACGGAAATATTTTAAAGTTTGGTGACCGTATAGACCAGGGGTCCGCAAAGGGCTCGTTAATGACCTCCAGAGGTCGAGGAAATTTTCAAAGGGGTCAGTGCAAAGGTTCGATTGGGGTCGATAGCCGAATATGCACCTTCAATTGATCGACATGATCATGATTCCGTTGATTATAACATTTCCATTAATAGCCCACCAGGAGGCCGAGCGGTAAAGTCGCTGAACACTGGTAGTTCGGTCCGAGGTTCGACTCCCGCGAACGGGCTGGCTGCATGGATGTTTTCGTGGTTTTCCCCATGTGTAACGTATATACGAGCCAGTTTCCCTTAGAAAGTCCTCCACGAAGGCATCCCTCCTCTTAGGCAGATAGCCCTAGTGTCATTTGCCATACTTAAATACACCAACACCATTTCCATTAATAAAACTGGCTATTAATTGTTTATTAATATAAAACTACATCATGTAGTAAGGATGAAATAAATATAAAAAAATATATACTAAAATTGTTAAATGTGTTTTAAAAATCAATATATTTTTAAATATGTAGGGTGGCTGTAATTAAAGTTCCACTTTGAAATGATCATAAAAAGAAAACTACTGGACGAAATGTTATCAAACTTGATAATAGTGTAAAGGAGATCATGGGAATTTATTTTCCTAAAAAAAAAAAAAAAAAAAAAAAAAAGGTGGGGGTCAAAATCTCACCACCGGGGGGGGAGGGAAATCGCTGTATGCAATATTGTTAAACAAAATAAGAAGATATAGGTTTAAAATGTGTTTAATTGTTTCTGAAGCGTGTTACAAAGCATGTTCAATGTGGCGTCCACCATTTCCCGAAAGCAAGTTAAATCATGTTACTGCTTTCTCAACAGCAGCTCTTGGGATAGCAGGTGGAATGTTACGGAGATGTCGGTGTATCGCATCTTTCAATTCCACCAGATTGTGTAGATTAGCACCATAAACAGTCTTTATGTCTATGCGCACACTTTTGCAAGTGGTTTGCGATCTCACATTTTCTAATTGCTAATTTGTGGTTTTCACTGACGGATTTCTCCGTTACACTGTTGGCGCAGCCGACTTTTATTTTGTTTAACGCGTTTAAATGGTAATTTTGTTAGGTCAATGTTTCTTAAGGGTATACAGCATGTTAAATCCGTGTAACAAAAGGTTAAGTTAGATTCTGATCCTTATTTCGTTTAATAATATTGCAGACAGCGCCATTTCTCCCTTCCCCGTTGGTGAGTTTTTTTAACTATTTTTGTTCGTGAAAAATAAATTCCCATAACCTCTTTTGCATGATTACCAGGTTTGATAACATTTGGTCCAGTAGTTTTCCTTTTATGACAGTTTCAAAGTGGAACTTTAATTATAACCACCAGGTATTATATTTTTATGCAATAAGTGCCATATAAAAAAGTGAAACGCAGAAATACAGTGCACTGAATGTGCTAGTATACCTCCTAGAACCCCTGAACTGCAATATAATCTGATCTTGACATTATGACTCAAGAAAAGTCAATTGCACTGAAAGACAGTGTTCAAGCACAAGTTTTATTCTAAACACATAGGAGTGCTAAGTTTTAGAATTTAAAAGTCATCCGAGAGAAATATCCCCAATTTTAAAAGTTGTTAACAAACCAACAATATTGACTTTCCTATTTCTTAATTACTGGAAGCAGGCTTTAGTCAAGTCAATAATAAATATTTTTGAGCGAAGTGATTTAAGAATTATGGTCAGTAATTTTATGCCAAATGTTTAAAACAATTTCATTGTTGCATCAAATACAGTCATCATATTAATTAAAATCAACCTTTTGTGTAACTAAAAACTGTTATTTTTTTTCTTTCTGAAATATTGTTTATGTCTGTGAAACTAAATATAATAATAATAGGAAAAATAATAAAACATAAATATAATAAACTATTTTTACATAACTTTTATTCGTATTTTTAGTCTAATTGTTATCTTTAAGTTATTTATGTGCAATTATTTGATTTGGGGTAATTTTGGATATTGTATATTGTAAAGAAAGATGTAAGGGTGTCTATGAAGAAAAGTCATTTCTTTAAAAGTGGTCGAAGCAAGAAAAGAGTTGGAAATCCTTGATATAGAAAATATGCAAAAAGACATATGTCCTAGTAGATAAAATTTGTTAAGAAATTGTTTTAAAATCAGTGCATTTATTAATTTCCTTTTTGTAAAGCAGAAGTAACAAATGTATACCGAGATGCTAATGGGACAGAATCTGGCAATGCTAAAATTTTTCCTTCTTTTGCGTGCGTAAATACGTATAATTACAGTTATTGGAATGCAAGCATTTGATCATTTGAAATTAAGAAAAAAAAAATAGTTACTGTAATGCGTCAGAATACCTTCAAGAACTTTACTAAAGCCTAAGAGATCAAAAACGCGAAGCAGTGACTACACTTACTTTGTGGATTCGGTTCCTAGTAGTAGTATTGGCTTAATTGCTTGATTTTGCTCACGTATCACATAAATATGAGCCAGTTTTCCATAAAAATATCTCTATAAAATATCTGTCTTTCCCTGGGCAGATATGAATGTCTATATCTATGTCTTTCCCTGGGCAGATAATCAGGAGTGTTTTCCCGTAATTAACCCTTTGCACTTTGTTGGCTCAGCTATGCGAAACGAGCACAACCTGTCATTATTCAAATAAATCTGGAAGGGCGTATGCATACATACTGTGCTTTCTATCGCTTTGAGTATTGATCATATCTGGAGAAGAATGGTTCTATATTACAGAAAATGACAATATATTAAAGCGACTACATTTTGCGCTGTAGCAAAAAATTGTAGGACAAAAGTTTGCCCGAGTTCAAAATAACCCACCTGAAATAGGTATACTTTTAAGAATTTACTTCCTAAATTTTTAATTATTAAAATCGGTTCGGATATAAAACTCATAGCTCCCAACTCTCCTGGTTTTTCATCATATCTTCATGTTTTCAGGTGAATTACTAAATCTCCCGCGTTTTAGCTTTTATCCTTTACTAAAGAAAATGTTTCCCAGCAATATATAAAATACATTGAATTAATGAAACTTAAATTATGCAAATTGCATTCTTCCACCTGTATTGGTTTTCAGAATAATTTTTCTTATTAATTTTCTTTATCTCATTTGTACTTTTTATTACACTTTTATTAATCTTATAAAATTTCTTTTAATCTGAGTTATCTTAATCTACTGTAGACATTTGTAGATTTTTGTATGACGACTCAAGCAATGTTTAATCACTTAATATTGGTATGTAATTTCCTTTTACTTCAATATATGGTGCATTACTAAGTTTATTCACTCAGATACTATTTACGTAAATTATTAATTGTGTTTTCATCATGTTTCATAGTACTTTGATAATTAAAGTTCCGCTATTCGGAATTTTCTCAGTATAGAATTGTAAGAAAATTTAAAAAGGAAATTAGCCATTGAAGCAGCTATGAAAACTGTGGACTGCAAATTTGTACTTATATTTTTTCTCTCCAGTTTCTGAAAAATAACTGTTCCCCGCTTTTTTTTTTTCAAATTTATATGTATAATGTGTTAAACATTATTCAGATTAAAAATGTTCCAGTTATTAAATTTTCGGATGGCAGATGGTACATTACCTATCGCTGTTTCATTAAATTAAACTCCGTTCAATCATAAAAATCCGAGAACGAGATCAGCACTCGGTCAGTTTCATGGTCCTTCTCTTGATTTGATATACTAGAATGTCTTCTAGATTTAGACTTATATAGCCGGGTTAGAGAGATTCGTAAAGGAATGACAACTTTTCGAAGACTGATGTTCCTTCAGTAATAAGATTTTTTTCCTCTCTAGAACTTCTTGAAATTGGAAGTAACATTATTCTTTGAAAGGTTAAGGAGAAAAAAAAATACCTTTTAAAAGAAAGTTTTAGCTGGAATGCGTAGGATTGTGGCCAGAGCAAGAAAGAGTAAAGTAGAACGTCTTTTCTTCCCGAAAAGTGCAATATTGAGTAAATTTGATATGTCAAGGCTATTACAAAAATAACTAATTCTTAAAATTCTAGTCGAAACAGTTATCCTATAAAAAGATTTATCATTGGGCATTAAATTATACGAGTATTACTGGGCATTAAATTGTAATTTGTAAATCGTACAAAAGAATTGTCTTAACCTGGGCATTAGAGAAATTATGGGGTTCGTTTTTAAATGTCGCCCTAAATAACTGTAGGATTAGATTAACTGTCTTGAGAGTAGTGGTTTTTTTTTTAATTATTATTTATTACGAGCTCCGCCCTTAGGCACTACACGGAAAGGAAGGGATGCCCCGTGGAGGTCTTTTTAAGGAAAACTGGCTCGTATCCACGTTACATATGGGGAAAACCACGAAAACGCCCATGCAACCAGCCTGTTCGCCGGGACTCGAACCCCGGAACGAACTACCAGTGTTCAGCGGCTTTTACCGCTCGGCCGCTGGTGAGTCCTTGAGAGTAGTGTTGTATACTGTTTTTAAAAGCGAGAAGCATTCATTAGAGACGGCACTCATGTTTACTTCTGTCGTGTTTTTCTTCTTATACTGTTATTCGAATGATGATAGACCTTTTTTTTTTTTTTTTTTTTTTTTCTTTTATGATAACATTTAACTGAATATCTGTAATCTCGCTACACAGTGATTTAGATTTTCAGTTATTAATAATAATTAAAAATTCAACTTATCTAATTGATTTAAAGTCTGAGCTTAGTATAATAAATGTCAGTTGACACTTACCAACATTTGTTTGACTTAAACCAACTTCCCACTGTAATATTTATAAAAAGAATAAAACCCTACGAGAGAGGTTACATGCCAATTTTTTTTTATTTTATCAGTTTTAAAGCGCAGATTTTATATACACCATGTGCACAAAAGTTGTTATCCGTCTTAATTTTCGCAACCGTTCGTCATAGACACCTACGTCTAGTCACTATGACGCAAATATTCCTTTTTTGAAATTTTTAAATTTAAAAGAAATCAGTTTTATTAAAATTACGGAATCTACTATTCCCCCCCCCCCACACACTGGCGTGCACTGGACATTATGTGCATTGGACAATACTAAGGCCGGAGGGGATGGTCACTTCATTATAAAGGCATCTAATAGGTGGGCCACCGTTGCCTGCTGTGAAGAGATAGACAATTTACATCCATGCCATCTCCGGGATTCGAACCTGGGCCCTTCGATACGGCAGTCAAAGTCCATACCACTTTCCCGTCTGGGGCGGCAAGGAATCTAATCTTTTATACGCATTCTCGGTCCGTATAGTTATATTCCGTAAAAGATACTGCTCATTATAAAAATAAACAAAAAGTTTGACACTGCGCGATAAAAACTGGCCGAGATATTTAATTTCAGCATTTACGGTTTTTGACACCATTTTCAACTACTCATTATAAAAAATAAACAAAAAGTGTGACACTGCACAATAAATATTTAATTTTAAAATTTACAGTTTTTGGCATCATTTTCAATTTGCACTGAGTGTCGGTTGTTAATTAAATTAGAGTAATTATTGATTAGTTAGGTTAATTTTCATTAAATGCTATTCAATGATATTCTGCTGTGATTTACTAGTGTCTGTAATTTTGTTACACTTGGAATACCGAAAGAATTTTCATGCAAATAATTTATAAGTTTTCAAAATCTAAAAATACGTTACTAATATTCTGATTAAGTTTTATTACTTTAGAATCATAATCTGGTGATCATACAAGAAATTCATTAGTTTTCAAATATTTTTTATTTTTAATTAATGCAAATAACATTATAAGGCGGCTACTGGCCAGTAATGAAGCCTGCCAATGATTTTTAGAATACGAATTCTCTATTTTAATTATACATATATAAGTATTTTTCACAATCATATATGTGGAAATACTCACCACCCTTAACATCAGAAATATTTTTCTAAATAGATATTTTATTTTTAGCCGCATACAAATGCAAGCACTTCGCTTTTTAATATGTGTATGGCTCCTGAATACGATCTCCTACTTTAATATCAAATATTTTGGTCAGTTTTGCTAGTGCGGTAGTAAAACGTAATGAGAATAAATATTTTAAACTTTGAAAACTCAAAAATTACTTTGTAGAAACATTAGAATATTTCGAAGCAGGAGACATGAAAAATGAGCAATGCCCTCGCCCGAACTCGAACCACGGACATCTCGAATACGCGTCGAGCGTGCTGACCATTACACCACGACGGCATGCTAAGAAGACGGGATAAATACCTTATAACTTGTTTGAAAATTTTTTCATCATACTAAATGTAACAAAATTATAAATTAATTAAGAACGCAAGTAAATTACGAAAGCATATCATTGAATGGGATTAAGCTGTTCTATTTTATCACTCTGTATTCCTTCTGCTTCGAAATTATTATAAGGAATGTTGATTTAGTACTTGTTCCGAAATAAAATTAATCACTACGCAGTAATCACTACGCAGGTGTTGGGCGGAAACGTTAGCTAAACATTATTGGAGGTGTGCAAACTTGTATTTGAAAGCCACTAAAGTTATCTGCCTAAGGGAAGGTATGCCTTTGTGGAGGACGCTTTGAAGGAAACTGGCTCGCATTTATTTTAAACATGGGAAGTACCACGAAAAGGAACTATGCAACCAACCCGTTTCATTTGGGATGGGATACAAACCAGGTCCAGATACCAGTCTTCAGTAGTTTTAACCACTCGGCCGTTGGTAGAGAATGGAAAACTTGTTATAAAGTGTCTGAAAATAAAATGCATTTAGGATACGTGGTAAGTTTACAGTAGGATTCTGTGCTTTTAACCTTTCTGATTGCTTTAAATGGTATAAGTAAAATCAAAAATCTTGTGACGTTTGTGAAACTTTGCTATAATTTTTAACGTGCTGATAGTGGCTCATGATTTTCTTCATTATTTAGATACTTCATTAAGTGGTACTTTTATTAGTCTTTTGTATTTCAATTCCTCTTTTTTAGCGTCATTAATAATATGAAATATGATGGAATGAAATAAATTTAAAGTAACTGTTGTTTTGTATCATCGCTTTATTATCTTCTTTTATTCGATTGTTAGGAAGTGTTTTGCTCACTTTTACAAAAACGTAGTTCAAGCTTTGTGTGAATGAACCGCAGCTGTTTTCGTCACTTTTCAAAATAACTGTTCTTCTTCAACATCAACCCTTTGCTGTATTTTTGAGGTTGTGGTTTATACCCATTCTCATATTTTGTTCCATTGTATCATCTCGCTGCATATCTTTATTTTATTTTCTTCTCAGAACTAGAAGATGATAAATGATTCTCCCATTTCCGTATCATAGATTGTTGTACAAAACGCTATTAAATCTTCAGCTTGCACTGAGATGGAAACGAGAGAAGAAAAGTGTTCCATCTTTTCTGATTCGTTGCAGTAGGTAAAATGACGAGATGAAATCTCTCTCTCTCTCCGCTCCTTGAATACATAATGGGAATCTAAACAAAAAACAACTGTATTAGCATTTTCTTTCAAATCATTGCATCGTAGAAGAAAAACTTTAAAATTTAACTTCGTTTTGTCATGACAGATCTCGTTGTTAAAGACAAAATTGAACATTCCGCTGTGTCCATTATTTAACTCTCGTATTTTAGTATCTACATCTAAAAATGCTGTGTTATCCTCGGGGTCATCTATCGGTCATATCTTTTCCCTTACGCTGAGTGACGATGTAATGAAACCGAAATACGTTTGCCCGAGGCTCAGGTTGACGATCACTGCTCCATAACTACAGTGTGTGGGGCACAAATTGTTTTTGCTTCCCGGTCGAGTGAGCTAATTCGATTTTCACTGTTTCCTCTCGTACTAAATACCGTGTCTGGGGCCTATAAAAGTCTGTTGCCCCGGCAACCTCCCCCCTAATTCGAGTTTCCAACGGATGACCCACTTTCCGGTCACTAAATTTGAAACACTCTTGTTCTCGCTTTTAATCCAATTATTGGGGGGGGGGAGATCTTTGCAAATTCACCGTGCCATATATATATATATATATGTCTAACTAAAATTATAGGGGCTATTTTCATAATATAAAAATGTATTTCCTTTTATGTTGTGTACATATCTTTTGTCATGAACTTTAATTCTACCTATATTTCGTTTTAAAATATGAAATTGCATTATTATACTCTGTTTTGCTATGTATCTTAAACTTTTCGTGTAATGTTGTGGAATCTGCATATTTCTCAGTTGATAGATTCTGCGATATTTATTGTTTGGAAAGCTTAGTTTCTTGTTTTGGGGGTTCTGAGTTCTTTCCCTTAAAAATTTTAGATTACAATTACTTGTTCTTAACTTCATTGCCTTATCTGTTAGCATTCTACATATTCTGTTTTATATCGGCGGTCATTACTTCTTTCCCATTTTCCCCCTGTCTTATTATTTCTTTTCAAGTGGAAATATTTGTAATTATTTTTGATTATGTTATGTTTGAAAAGCTAGCGCCCAAAATTGTCTAAAGTCTTTTTTTCAAACGTATACAACGATAATATAATTTATAATGAGTTAAATTATTTGTTCCCAAACTAGTATACCGTGGTGTCGCGGAGCACCGTGGATTGTTAATACGGACGCTGTTGAGATATTGCACTACTTTCAATTAAAATAAATATTGCAATACTTTCACAGAAATAACATTTAATCCACGTGGTTTTAAATCAGAGAGTCGTTGTGCCGATGCTTTAATAGGAGGAATATATCACACACACTATATCGTGCTTTGAAAGCTCCTGCCAGCTCATTAACTAGTTTGAAAATTATATTTAAGCAGGTAATGTCAACAAGCTCTGGAGGATTCAAGGCACATTTAAAGCTAAAGTTTCATCTGTATTTACTTCTGCAGCTTTGCGACAGCAGGGAACTCCTTCATTTTGGGGTACTATTAAAGCAGTGGTTCTCATTTTGTTTTGTCCCATGCACCCCTTTTCATCCAGTTATATGCTTTATTTTTGTATGCTTTGCTAGAATATCATTCCCCCTTTTTTCTAAAACTCGAAACGTTTAGATTATTTTTTAATGTCTTCTATAAATTAAACAATGAAAAGTATAGAAAATGTTGACAAATTCCGAAGCTTAAATAAAAGTAGTTTTTATATTTATAAACTAAAACTAAATATATAACAGGCAGATAAAAGGCTGACCGCATTCCGTCTTGAAATTATGAAATTCTGCGCTGGTTGAGAACCCCTGCATTAAAGTATGAATAGTCCATTAAGCTACGTCATGTTTGTGCGAAGCTGGACTTAAGCCGGCAACTGTGATAAAAACAAGTGTCGTGTAAAAATTGCCGTGGAATTGGAAATAAAGGCGGTCAAAAAATTCAGTTTGACTCCAAGACATTGAAAGGTGTATAAAAAGAAAAGACTCGCCCCATTCATTTCTGTTCATTTAGTATTTAATGGTAGGTCATTTAGGTTGTGGAAAACATGCGTTTCGTTATGCAGATTGTTTCTGAGTTTCAAATCATGTATATTTTATTTATTTTTTAAGTTAACCTATTTAACTCCCTCACTTGCACACTTTAAATGTTAGGTAGGCTAAGTTCTAACTTTAGGAGCCATAAGAAATGTTATCATATGTAGAGCGTCGCGAGCCGAAGATGTTTGAGAACTACTGAGTTAGAATGTTACTTGTGAACGTACTTAACATTTATTTTCAAAATAATCACTTTTGAGGTATAAAAGAAATCTTACAAGGGATACAAGGAAAAAACTTAGCGTTGATGAATTCGATTTGATATCACTTGTAGATTGAAATAGTCAGTGGATTTCATGCTTGATTCGTTGTTAAAAGTTTTTCGGTGTTTGGAGCATAGCTTTAATGCTATTTCTGTAGCTGTTTCTTTTCCAGACGTGTCTTCAGCAGTACAGCTTTTTAAATGCGTTACCAGAGATTCTGACGTGTATATATGTTAATACTTATGAAAAAACATGTGTGTGACATCGTGTAAGTGAAAGAGTGAATGAGTGACAGAAGAGAGGCGTATGGTAGTCCAGTTTATTTTATTTTATTTTATTTTTGTTACAAATCTAAGTTCATTGCAAGAGAAAAGAGTGTTTAGGGAATCTGACTCAAATTATGGATTGATGGACTACTATGAATAGGATAATTTAGATTACGGCAAAGACTTTAGAGCTGTCTACCTAAGGGATGACGTCATGGAAGACTTTCTAAGAAAAACTGTCATTGCAGATGGGGAAAGCCATGATACTTCCATTACTTCCATGTAACTTAAGTCCCTTTGCTGGCATTTGGACCCGGTCAAGATACTAGAGTTAAGTGATTTTACTGCTCTCTCGCTGATGTGTTATGGGCTAATGTGAACTTTTGCTAAGTGTTGACTATATACATTAAAAGAAGCCTTTGAATATATATTTATAATTTAACTAATGTGCATTGGCATAAATTGCGTAAAACGCTTTTTTTTTTTTTGTGTGTGTGTGTGTGTGTGTGGTCTGTGGCTACTAAAGTTTTAGTTACTAAAACTAATACCGAAGAGAAACCATGAGTTTTTACTACAATCATGTCCATAAATTAAGGATAATGCAAAATCAGGCAAAGGAAGAGTTAGAAGCAAAACAAATTTGACTTATTTGTAAAGCTTATTTATTAAACAAAAGGTAAAGAGCAAAAAAAGATGCTATATGTTTGATATTATTAAAAAAATTAGCGATTTTTTCTCCCTTGAGCAAATTACAAAAACAACCTATTTACAAAAAACCAATATTACATGGTTGGTATGATTGTTAATACATTGTATGTCTCCCAGACGATGCAATACAGACCGTACATGGCACGTACCTAGGCATGCTGAGTATCAAATTATCGATCTGATCTTGGGGGATATTACACCACCCAAAAAGCAATGCTCTCCGAAGTTCCGGTAGACATGTAGGAGGAGGTTGACGGGCTGCAACTCGTCGGCCAAGCATGCCCCACACGTGCTCTACTGGATTTAAGTCCGGTGAGAATGCTGGCCAGTCCATACGGGTGATATCCCTCGATTGAAGGCATTCGCTTACGATGTTTGCACGCTGAGGACGGGCGTTGTCATCCATAAACACAAATTGTGCGCCCATGGTGCCCCGAAACAAACGTACATGTTGTTCCAGAATGACGTCCCGGTAGATTTTGCTTGTCATGGTTCCAATTTGAACATGCAGGTCAGTTCTGGAACGCAGAATAATTCCACCCCAAACGAGCACTCCTGCACCACCGTACCGTGTCGTTCAATGATGTTTTCTTGGTGGTAACGGGTACCTGGAGCTCTCCATATGAAAGTCCGGCGAGAATCAGTTTGCAAGCTAAACCTGGACTTGTCGGAAAACATTATACAAGCCCACTGTTGCGGTGTCTACAATGCATGCTCTCTACTTCAGGCTAACCGCAGGCGACAGTGAGTTGCAGTAAGTGGAACGCATCTGACAGGTCTACGAGCATATAGACCAATCTGCCCTAAGCGTCTGTACACGGTCTGCCTTGAAATTGTTGTACCAGTGGCTGAACAGAGCTGACGAGACAGGTCTGAGGCTGTGCTCCGCCTGTTTCTTTTGGCAGTAACTGCCAAATACCGGTCCTCATTCGGCGTTGTAACTCTGGGGCGACCTGTGCTGTAAAGTCTACTCACATTACCATCATCTTGGAATCGTTGCCAAAGCCTGGAGATGACACTCTGGGCAATTCCAAGTTCGTCTGATACTTCCAGTTGGGTACGCCCACATTCCTGACGGCCGATAATTCTACCACGTAAAAAATCATCTAAATGCGTCCTTTGTGTCATAACTATTCGGTTATTGCACTGAAATGCTTTTAAAGCGCCTGCGAACAATTTAACTTCTTTGCCTGTATTCCTTATATATCACTCTCTTACACTCTCGTCATTGTGACGTACCATCGGTGTCATCTGGTTACTTACTGAAATTTGCATATGATTCTTGAAGATGTGTGTAGTGATTTTACAGGTGATATATTTATTTTAGAGTTCGATTTCAGTGTGTCTCCGAATTATCCTTAATTTATGGACATGAGTGTACTTAAACTAATACTGAAGAGAAACCATTGAGTGCCTTTTACTAGTTTTTTCTATTTCTGTCTTTTTTAGAATATGCAGAATTAATTTGAATTTTCATTGTTTTTATTTATAATAATGTTAATATTTGTATCTCATCATTTCTTAATTTTTTTCTAATTCATTGTATATAGGTATCCAGTATTTCCCGACGAATGTACTAAGTATACATTTGTCTTTGGGCTAAGTCTAATCTAAAACATGCATTCTGTTGTAATTGTACTGCGTAATATTTAATATATAATTAAGTTTAAAAACGCAGGATTATGCACGTTAATAACTTTCTGGTATTCATTTTTATCATCGATTCTTTAAAAATAAGTTTAATTTCCAGCCGGTGATCTGTATTTTCAAGTAATATATTTGAAAAATGATTGCTTCCTTATTTGCAGTGTTTATAGCTAAAATAGAAATATTGCTTTAAATTGTTTAATATTCTGTTGGATTATTAAACGTAATTAACTGAACAGGGCAATATATTTGCAAATGAAGCATCTCCGATTTATAAGGCGCATGTAAAATAACGTTTACTTAGTATTTCATGCGGAACTTAAAACTTTCCAGGAAGTAAAAATGCTTTTGTTATTAACATCAACAGTGTATTTAATATTGATAATTTATTTCTAAATAATGTTTATGAATTATAATATTTGTCAGTCATGTAAAAGTTTCTAGAATCGCTCATCGTAATAACAGCTTCCAGAATCCGTAGGAGTTGCTCTGCGTGCTGGAGCTTCATCGACGTCTTTGCAATGCTCGCAACAATAACAAGGTGCTGTCAGTTTTATTGGCTTTCTGATATTTATCTTGCGCGAGACATGTCTTTCTGCTGGAGATGTCATTGATTTTGTCATTTCTTGGACTGGGTTGATCAATGACTGCCGATTCTTCCCAGTTTCCTCATTTATCCCTGGTTTCTTGCCATTTTTTGCTTTGTTGCCGTTATTTACTTTTTTATGCATTTTAGATCTATATTTCTCCGTGTGATCAACTTTTACTAATTAATTAATTTTCTAATTCAGTGTCAAAACTGATATCTAAATGGCTGTTAATGCCATCTCGTTTTTATTTGTGAATTCGTGATTTAATATTTTCATAAAAGACATTTTAATTTTTTCATAATACGAGTATATGCAGTATTCTACAGACTGTGTGCTTACTTCAATTATATTGATCTCGTAATCTGTAAAAATTACTAAAATGCTGTGTTTTGACTCAAAGCAACGGAGGTTAAAAGCATGGTTAAAATCTTTACCTTTTCTAAAATTTCTAATAAGTATTTAACAAAAATGAATTCTGCTCTGTGAACTTTAATCAGTATTGTTAATGAACTATGTTCGGTTATTAAATTTTTCAGCAATGCGCCTTTGCGTGTGATAGTAAACAGAATTTCATATCGCGTTTACGAAGAGTCGTAAAAAATTATCCTGGAATAGAAATAAACGAGCTGAAGGTGATTTCGTTAAAACTGCACGACAGAAATAAGGCTTTACTGTAATTTCAAAAAATTAAAACGACCGCCCGAAAAAGAATTCGAGAAGGAAATCTTTACCTTTTACCTGCTAATTTCTCAACAGGGAATATTTATTTAAAAAAAAAAAAATTATTTAAATAATTTTTTTCAGTTCGTATTAGGGAGACATATAATGTATTTTAAATAAAATAAACGTTTCACGCTTTGCTTTTAAATATCTTTCTTTAAACAGATTAAAATTTAACTCTGTTACTGTTTAAATCTTTGAATTCTTTGTTTTCTTTTAAATAAAAAATAGAGAAATTTTTTTAAAAAAAATATTTAGTAATTTCATTTAGTGAAAAAGTATGCCTGGCTGTAGATGCTGGTATTCCCATATTAGGACATCCACAGAAATATATTGAATTTTTTACCTCGTAATAGTTGCTTTTTTGTTTAACTAGATTCAATTCAATGATAAATATTTTTAAGAAAATTTGATTTTACACGAATTAAATGGATTATTATGATTAAATTCACCCAAAGTATTAAATTTTACCCCTGAATTTATTTAAAAAGCATCCTCAAATTATTAATTGAGCTAACGATTTTGTAGTATAGTAATTTGGTTAGAAACTTGTAAATGAAGTGCCTGATTTTCGAAATAAAGGCATGACTTTTAAGATTTTACTCAGTAATTTGAGTCGGAAGTCATCTTGAGAAGGTTGGTAGGTGGGGAAGTGGGGTGGGAGACCATCGGATCTGCCCCCCCGGAGTATTCTCCATCAAGCGACAGAACTCTGTTGCGGGTATCAAATTCGTCACTCCCTGTAATATATACTAAACAAACTTCTGAGTCAAGAGACAGCTAAAATACCGATGGTTTCGGCCTCTCTCGGTATTGGGGCTAAACGTCTCAGAAAGCAGTGAATTATTATATTTGATTTCCTTTTCACAGTAATTATAGAAAGACTGTCTTTTTAAATCAACTCAAAGTATGTGGAATTAATCAATTCACTAGGTCGAGATTTATGCCGTCAGATACCCTGTTCAAGATTTGACAGTATATTTCTGTGTCCTTTATAATCTAGCTTAGTTATGAATGCAAATGCTTGAAGCTTGTTTGACAGGCTAAGCGGCATTAAGAATGGAAGTTAATTTTCTTTTGAAGTACAATATTTCGAACTGAAGTTCTCTTTATTCCTTAATTCTTAAAATCTGTACAGGTAGCGTGTTTACTTGCGTATCCTCCCTACTTTTTAGCTCAAGGTTCTCAAATTTTATTTTAATAAATATTCACGTAATTTTTCCCTTCCTCAAGGCGTTGAGAATGAAAGGTCCCCTAAATTTTCAAACGGATTCATCCACATAGACATTGTTTTCGTCTTCTAATTGATTTGCTTGTCGATTTTGGGTGTGTGGGCTAATTGATAGACAAAAATAGGGAAGAACTTCAAGAAAGCGAGTATATCTAAAGCACTTGATGATTCTAAAAATCATTGCATGCAGGAAAACATCAGTTCCAGCAGCACTAAGTAATTTGAAGCAGGTTTCTGTAAAATAATTAATTATGGTGTAAACTTCATCAATAGATGTAGCTTGAATATCATGAAATTTATTTGTATTTTATTATTGGTAGTCATTTTAGAGGATGTTTTAAGTAAGTAATGCAATATTTTGTTTTAGCTTATTACAATCATTTGTTGGTAGCAAAGTGAATCGTGTTTAAACGCTTTTGTGATGTGCTGTAATGCGCCAAGTGCCTGAATTTCTGCGCGAAGCTATAGTAAAAAATATGTTTTAGCAAAATTTGCCCAAATCGAGATTAAAGAAGTGAAAAAATCATCATCATATTGGGTAACATCCGACATGTCTATGATGAAGATGGTTAAGCATTGATGTACAATGCCTCTATCTTCTGTTTCTTCGGAGTTTCATTAAAAATGTTAGCTTCTTCTCCTTTTGGGGGGGGGTGGCTGGGGAGGAAGAACTGATGTTATAGCTGGTGAACAGAATTGGTTTTTGAGTTGCTTTTCTTTCTGCTGTAGGCTTAGAATGGAATCCTTTTCCTCCATCTTTCTCTGCTTTCATCAATGCAGAATTCTTTTATGGCAAATGTACACCGTTCTAGGGCATTCCAAGGTTATTTTATTTCCGGGATGTTTCGCGAAAAGTTTTGAAGTGGTCGAAGGATGAATTGGGTCTTTCTGCTTAGCGGTAGAAGCCAACTAAAATTTTTATTTGTTCTTAAAACTTGAGAAGGAAAATCCTCATGATAAACCTCGTAACTTATTTTTCTCTGATAAGGATATATACGTTTCCCTCTGGAAATATTCAAATAACTGAAGTTATTCTGTGTGTTTTCCTTGTTCAGAATAGAAATGTGAATTTAGAAGTTTTCAGATGTGTGTTACGGAAATATGTGATGTTTTTGGAATTCTTTTTACCATAGATATATTTTCATATAGTACGACAGCTATTATCTCGATAGTCTATTTGTTTGTGCACTCCGAGTTCTGCTTCCAGGTTACTGTACTATTAGAATTGCTGAACTGATGTTAGGGTTACTATACTTTCAGCATCAGCTGTTTTATATCAGACATGTAGCTCGTTCTTTATTGGGGGGGAAAAAAACTTATTTTTTCCCCTTTATCTCAGTTTTTCGGAAATGGTTCGTTTTAAAGAGCAGGTTTCGTTACTGATATATGGCTGTGTTTATTTACTAAAACTGATAAGTATTATATACGTTCAAAATTAATTTATAATGTTCTAGTAATAGCTTTAAAGACCAAAGATCGCTTTCCGGGAAGTTTCTAGACAAGTGTCATCTCAATCCGAATAAATGACCTTTCTGAATTAAACGTAACTTTTTTTTCTATTAAGTAACTTTTTGTTTTAAGCTTTTTCATCTGTCAGTAATATTGCTCTCAGAAAGTATTACAAAAGTGAATTTGAAAATCTCAGCTGCTTTTAATAACTTTTTTTTTTTTTTTTTTGTATAAATGGTATTTTTCTCTCATCGAGTTTTTCTCGCGATAGGTTTCTTTATCTTCTTCATAACTTTGACGAAATTAAAAAGGTGAAACCAAAAAGGAAAAAATTGAAAAAAAATTGAAAAATAAATATAAAATAGAAAAAAAAAACTGTCACTAAAACACTTAGAAGTGCACAAAAAAATTGTTTAAAAGTAAGCTTTTGGGCTTAAACGCGATAAAATTGCAATAGAAGCGTAACAGTGATTTCTTTATTTAGTCAAAAGAAAGGAAAATAGTTGAGATGCCAGAGATGAACGGTAAACATGGAAAATACTATAGTGAAAAAAACTGCATATAAAAGAGGGAATTGACTAGTTACGTTTTTATTATTAAGGGAGAATCTCACATGTCATCTTCGCAAAAACTACGTTTCACTTGCTCGAAAGAATCATAATGGACCCCTCCCTCCGAAAAGAAGCTATCTATTATTCTCAAATTTATAATTTTATCTAACCCTAGAGTTTCCTCCTACGTAGTCAAGTCAAGCGAAAATCTAAACTTAAATTATATGAATAAGTATAAAAAATTAAATCAAAATTAAACGGGGTACACACCTGGTAGAAAGCATTTATAACAGCTGTGTAAAATCAAAAGCAAGAGCATTGGTTGTGATTCAGCCATTAGATGTAATTAAATCATTGCTCAATTTAAGCGGTTGTTTATATGATCCGAAGATATTTAGTTGTTAAATGATAGTTTTTCTCCAGTATTTCTAAAATAAAAGAAGAAAACTGGTAAAAGGTAGTAGCAATCAGTGCCGTGGGTCTTAGCAAATGCAAACTGCCCCCCCCCCGCCCTCAAAGAAAAAATTCGTTGAGAAAATAAATTCCGATTACGCATGTAAATGGACATGATACTCTACAAGCCTTCTAGATTTTTAATTTCCATATTCATGAATGAAAATATAAACTAACCACTTTTGATTTTCTGTGTCATTTATTGCGAGCGCTAATATCAGAGTTAAACTATGTTGATAGACAGTTTTAATACAACATACCTGCATTCGTAATCCGAAGAAAAAGAACAGAAAACGTGCTTCTTTTGTAAGGATCTTAAGTTTTACTAACGTTTATTTTATTTTAAATCTTTACTATCACTTCTTATTTTCTACTTCCGGCCAGAATTATAAGCGTGAAGGTTTTTATGCAAAGTTTGTCTGGCGAACGCCAAGTATTTAAGTGTGGCCTTTTTGCCAAGCGAAAGAGAGGAAGCAGTGAGTTCGAAGCACGCCGCTTACCTTAGAAGTTACGCAGTTGCTATTTGCCTTCCAGGCCAGAGGTTTTAATCCTCTTGATAAATTAAACGTATTGTAGTGTTCACAGTCTCTGTGCTACATACGCTTCCTGTTATTATAAAGCCAATCTTCCACGTGTATTATTCTAAAGTTAAATTAGAGTTTAGTTTTATTTTTATACTTTTTTACGTTAGACCCCGAGTGGAGGGTTAGTGTATTCCGAAGTACGGAAGTTATTGTATATAGAGAAAAATAAAGGGTTTTGTATACCCTTCGTCTGTATCCTGTCTACTTACCACAATTAGTGAACATAGCTTTAGTAAGCTCTCTGTTCCGAGTCAGGTCCTTGTATGTTCCCGAAGAAGGTTAGAAGGAACATTGAACCTGATAGTGGCGCCCAACGAAGAAGAATAACCATGGCCGAGCTTCAAGAAGAACCTGTGCTACCTGCAGAAACGGCTCAGAATCCAGAAATGCCAGCTGCCGCCCTGGAAGGATTCGGTTACATCGTCCAGACCATGCGCGCTTCGATGAAACCAGAAGCAACGTTTAACGGAAACTCACCGGTAACCAGTTTTTTGGAAAAATTGGATGACCACTTCATGCTCTACCCCGTGCACGAGTTCCAAAAAGTTACCTTAGCTACCAGCGCTTTGAGGGGCCAAGCGCTTAACTGGTTCAAATGTATCGGCAGAAGTCTCTTGGGTCAAGCAGGAAGTCCCACCTATACTTACGAAAATTTCAAGACTGCCCTACTAAAAGCCTTCCCTGTTGTAAGGGATCGTGCGAAATTAGAAACGGAACTTTTTAGTATATATCAACAAAGAATCGAAAACCTCTCGAGCTTTATTTTAAGAAAAATTCACGTTTTCAAGCTCTTGTATGGAAACCGTCCGGATCCTGAAATAATTCAAGTGATTTTGCCGAGGTTACTACCCCAAGTGCAAGACTTTATTGAATTAAGAAATCCGACTACACTGGAAAAGTTATTTGAGCTAACAATCCAGTTTGAAAGTAGAAGAACGGCGGACGTCGAAAGAAGACGCCAATATCAACAGCGAAACCAATTTGGTACGCCAAGACTACAGCAAACTCAAGCATACGGCTACGGAGAAAAAGCGAATCAGTGGGCAAGGAAACCCGAGCATTCAAAAACAGCCGGCGAACGTCGACAGTTCAATAGCAACCCAGGAAAAAAGTCTCAAGGCTAGGGGAAAAAGAAGGAAAGCACGGAAAGGAAAAATAATTTAAACTAAAACGGATTTCTGCTGACGAGAGGGTGCGGAAAACCGAAGGCCACGAAAACCCCTCTTCCTACAAGTTAAATACAGCAATGGTGAAAAATTTGACTCTTCCGAAGATTGAAGTCTTGGTGAATAATATCCCGGCCACCGCACTCCTGGATAGCGGCGCGCAGTGTTCCTGTGTGGCAGAAGTCTTTTTTAGAAAGTATTTTCGCAAATACCGCATATATAATGCGGATAATACGACAGTATTAGCGGCGCAAGGAGAACAATGTAAGTGCGTAGGTAAAGTACCTTTGTATATCCGTATCAAGGACGAACAAGTAAAGGTGATGTTTTTTATAGTAAAGAATTTGCAAGCACATTTAATCTTAGGAATAGACTTTCTTTCAGACGCACAAGCTACACTGGATTTTAATGAAGCGTCCCTTAAGCTGACAATGAAACCAGTGCGTGTAGAAAAGGTTGAACCGCCAAGGTTAAATCTTGACCACCTGCCTAATGACGAGCAAGATAGAATCCGACAAGTGGTAAGTGAATTTGCTTCGTTATTTAGTGATATTCCAGGATTTACTCAGGTTACTAACCATAGTATTGACACCGGAGATGCATTGCCAGTTCGTCAAAAACCATACCGGTATGATAAGAATAAGGAAAAAATTATAGAATGGCATATTACCGATATGCTACGTAAAAAGATCATAACGCCCATCTCAAGTAGTTATGCTAGCCCGGTGGTTTTATGTAAGAAAAATAATGATTATCCTTTGGAGCATCCAAAAAGGTGGAGATTCGCTATTGATTACCGTAAATTAAATTCCATAACGAAATATCCGGTATATCCGTTGCCGATCATAGGAGAAATTTTAAGGAACATAAAATCAACCAAATTTATGACGACTTTAGACATAACGACTGGTTATTTTCAAATAGGGGTGAGGCCTGAGGTCGTGCCTAAGACTGCTTTTATAACCAAGTCTGGCACTTATGCATTTTTGCGTATGCCGTTTGGCCTTTCAGGCGCCCCGGCAACATTTCAGCGATGCATGGACATTGTGTTAAGACCTGTTCTTGGAAAGTCCACATTTATCTATTTAGACGATATCATTATTACTAGTGATAATCTCGACCAACATATACAGGATTTAAGACAGGTGTTTTCTTTATTAAATGAGGCCGGTCTAAAAGTTAATGTCGAAAAGTGCAAATTTGCAGCCCCTGAATTAAAATATTTAGGTTACAAAATATCTCAAAAAGGGATCGAGACAGATGAATCAAAATTAATCGCTGTACAAAAGTATCCGACTCCAAACACGGCAAAGAAGCTCTCTTCTTTTCTAGGACTTTGTTCATATTATAGGTCCTTTATAAAAGATTTTGCGGCTATCGCTGAGCCATTGTTAAAATTAAAAAGGAAAAAGGCAAGATTCTCGTGGACGGCCGAAGCCAATAGTGCTTTCGAAAAATTAAAACAAGCATTAACGCAAGCCCCTGTGTTAAAATTTCCTGAAAAGGATGAAAATTTAGAAATTTCAGCGGATGCTTCGGATTATGCGGTAGGAGCGGTACTTTCGCAAAATCAGCAGCCCGTGGCATTTTTTAGCCGAACTTTAAATCAAACACAAAGAAACTATTCCGCGACCGAGAGAGAGGCACTTGCAGTTCTGTTAGCAGTGCAAAAGTTCCGAGTCTATTTTGGAAAGGCGCCGATAACAGTATACTCTGATCATGCGGCGGTAACTAGATTGTACTCAGGGGAAAATTTATCCCCAAGGTTAATAAGATGGGCACTCAAGCTGCAAGAATATAATCTGGTAATCAAGCATACCCCCGGAAAGGAAAATATCGTAGCAGATGCCCTATCACGAATTAAATTAGACGAACAGGGTAATACCGTAAAAGTTGCAATGCTTACAGAGTGTACAATAAATTCCCGAGAAACTGTAATAACAGAACTGGGTAAGGATCCTGAGTTTGGAAGTATTTATGAGTATTTGAAGGATCCTGAAAATTTTAGCCACCAAGATATTGTGGCGATAAGAAATAGGGCGGCCCATTACGAACTAATAGATGGTCTATTATTCTACACAAAAACTACGAATTCCAACAACGAATTTCGACCTGTTATCCCAGCTAGTCTTAGATTAAATATCCTGCATGAGCTCCATGACAGCCCTTTAGCTTCTCATGCTGGTATTCGAAAAACTATCCAACGCGTACGCGAGGCAGTCTACTTTCCTGAACTGCAAAAGTTAACAAGGGCGTATGACCAGTCCTGCCCAACATGTCAAGCAGTTAATTATACTAATTTCCGCCCGGCCGGGTTTCTAAATAGTATTAAATCCGAATTTCCAAATGAAATAATTGGCATCGATTTATTGGGCCCTTTCCCAAAAAGTCAGTTAAATAAAAGTCGCTATCTCCTTGTTACGGTTGATCATTTTAGTAAATGGACCGAAATTGTTCCCTTAAAACGAGCCTCCGCGAAATTGGTTACCGATTCTATTTTAAATAAATATATTTTAAAATACGGGGCGCCCCTAAAAGTTATATCGGATAATGGTCCTCAATTTGTAAGTAATATATTTGAAGACATGTGCCAAAAACTGGGCATACCTCATTTAAAAATGGTCCCGTATCGGCCGCAATCAAATATAGCGGAACGGGTCAACAGAAATATAGTGAAAATTATCCGTAGTTATGTTAAAAATTTTCATAAAAGCTGGGATAACTATGTCAATGAATTTGCTTTCGCCCTTAGGACCGCAAAACATGATACAACGGGCAAAACTCCTGCTGAGTTATTTCTAGGCAGAAAGATTATAACACCGTTAGATAAACTATTTTATGTGCAACAAAGAGCCCCAGAATTTAAAATGGGTGATATAGAAAAACTAATAAAAGAAGCAAAAAAGAATACGGAAGTAGCACAAAGAAAACAGAAATTATATTATGATTTGAAACGACGGGGAGTAACTTATAAAGTAGGGGATGAAGTTTTAAAAATTAAGCATTCACTTTCTTCAGCACCAGAAGATAAAACTGCCAAATTTTTTCCACGATTTGAAGGACCATATGTTAAAGAAAAAATAACTCACGCTGTTGTAGTGTTAAAAGCCAGAAATGGTGAAACCTGTTCCGCAAACATTGATCAAATCAAGCCCTACTTCGATCCTAATAAAATGCAAATCTTTTCAGATCTTTTGCAGGATCCGGCACGGCTGACACCGCAGGTACAAGTTTCAGAGGTGAAAAAACGACAAGTACAAGGGCAAGCCAATGAGAGACAGAAGCAAGTGAAAAGAAAATTGCCCCGCGGAAAAATGGAAGGTAACAAGAAAAAGAAGCCGTTCCACCGTCCAGAAAACAGAGTTCACGAACACCCCCAGAATGAAGAAGGGAGAAGGACGACGTATGTGAAGAGGAGAAATGACGGCAACTATAACCCGGCTTTAAAACGGAAGATCTACTCATCCGACAGAACTCTCCGCAGCAAAAGTCGCCGAACTGCGGAAGGGCCATCAGCGGCGGAGGAAAAAGTACAACAAAAATTTGAACGGCCAACAACGAGGTCCAAGCAGGATCACGACAGAAATTTCCCGGTTCCGCCAAGACCAGCTGCCATCAAACGGCAAAGACCACAAGCAGAGGAGAAAAGGAAAGTATTCAAGGGTGGCCGTACTGGTTAAAAAAGGAAGCTTCCAGAGGAAAGCACTGAAGGGCGAGCCCGTACAAGAAGGAGGATAAACCAGACTAATATCTGCAGTACCTTTAAAGACTGGGCCCAGAAAAGGATGTACGAATATTACAAAGATAAGTAAAATTTTATGTTACTTTGCAAACTTAAGTTAATCTTTCATTCTTACTGCAAGTGGCAGATTTCAAGAAGTTTTACCTCATGCGAGGTCTACCTTTATCGCCAAAAGGACGAGAAATGAGTTGTGACCGATTTTCGTATTATGTTTTTAAATTACTCGTGCGTAAAACTGAAGTTGATGTATAATAGCGTTGTGTAAAGACTTAAATATTGTAAAAAGTTATTGTATAAATTTTATTTAAAACATTCTAGCAAGAAAGAAGTTTTAGTCTGAAAGACTTTTTGAAATGTAGTATTATTTCAATGTAGAAAGAATTGGCACTTGCTTTGAAAAGAATAGAAGTTAACAATGTACTACTAATGTATGTTTTCAAATGTGTAAAATTAACGGCATGTTGATATGTTCTTATATACATGTGAACTGTTATTTTAAATGTTAAGAAATACCGTGATATGGTAAAAGTGAAAGTAATGTTAAAAATTTGTTATTCGTGTGACTGTAAAGATTAAATCATGGCGAATATGTGGTAAAGGTTGAATGATGTAGTTAGGCTCTCTGACGCTACACTTTAGAGTTAGCCACTTTTAGAATAGTACCTCAGGGATTAGAGTTGAAATTAGGGTGTGTTAAGAGGTCTCGTTATGTTGAATTTTAACACGTTAGTGTTTTGATTGTAGGAGGAAGTGTGGCACACGTAGACAGAAACACATTCGTGTTTGGTGTTCTTTTACAACACATGTCAGAGAGCACGGGGAGAGATAATTAAAATAGTCATGAATGAAATAAGAATGTTAAGAGTAGTATAATTCTATATGTTACTTGCCATGTCATTGTGTAACATTTCATTAAACTAGTTTTCCTTCCAGATCTCTGGAAGGAACCAGAATTGAATAAAAGCTCCTGGTTAGATGCAGTACAGATGAAAAAAAGATTGTTGTATATCCTGGGAGCTGCTATTGTAACAAATTTCTTTCTTTTAAATTTTCTAGTTTCTAGCTAAGTTGTGTTTGTAAAAGGTTGGCCTCGCGTTAGATTCTAGAGCTAAAAGTTTTCAACAAGGTCGTTTTAGACCTCAGTTTCAAACTAATTAACTCTGGCGGGAAGTATGTAAGGATCTTAAGTTTTACTAACGTTTATTTTATTTTAAATCTTTACTATCACTTCTTATTTTCTACTTCCGGCCAGAATTATAAGCGTGAAGGTTTTTATGCAAAGTTTGTCTGGCGAACGCCAAGTATTTAAGTGTGGCCTTTTTGCCAAGCGAAAGAGAGGAAGCAGTGAGTTCGAAGCAGGCCGCTTACCTTAGAAGTTACGCAGTTGCTATTTGCCTTCCAGGCCAGAGGTTTTAATCCTCTTGATAAATTAAACGTATTGTAGTGTTCACAGTCTCTGTGCTACATACGCTTCCTGTTATTATAAGGCCAATCTTCCACGTGTATTATTCTAAAGTTAAATTAGAGTTTAGTTTTATTTTTATACTTTTTTACGTTAGACCCCGAGTGGAGGGTCAGTGTATTCCGAAGTACGGAAGTTATTGTATATAGAGAAAAATAAAGGGTTTTGTATACCCTTCGTCTGTATCCTGTCTACTTACCACAATTAGTGAACATAGCTTTAGTAAGCTCTCTGTTCCGAGTCAGGTCCTTGTATGTTCCCGAAGAAGGTTAGAAGGAACATTGAACCTGATACTTTAACTCAATTTTTTTAGTATCTGAACTCATCAGTGGCCGATTGGCAAAAGACTATAAATTTTTGGGACCAAGTCAGCAAATAAGCGTCAGAATAAAAGTCGCCCCTGCTGCACCTCTAGGAAATGATTAAGGAAGTACAGTTTGTCTATTGGACCAGTCCCTTATTCGATAACTGCATTAGCAAAGAAATATTTATATTATAGCAGGAACTGTGACTAGCCAGTGTTATTTACATAATTTATTAATGTATTAACTTTAAATTCGTAATAGAAACAAATTTGGCAATGCAATCTAAGGAATTAAGAGTGTCATAACTTAAAGTACTTCTGCTTCAGAGGCAGAAAAGAGAAAACGCGTCTCTGAACTTCTCTAAAGGATATGACTTGTTGCATTATCTCCGGATAAGGGGTTATATTTGGTTGTCATTCGAAACATGCGAAAAAGGAATTTTTTCTCTTTGTTCTCTGGTATCGATCCAGACCTTACATGTATTTATGACTGCAACTCATCCCCTTGAAAAATGGCACTGGGGAACTGCAGTCGTAAAACATAGCCGAAACATCTGTCGTTTCTGTAATGCAAAAACCTTTTCTTGTTCGACGTTGGAAAGAACTTTCATATTTGTATATGTTTCTTCTGTTAACGTTCTGTTTTTCTCTGAGAGATTCCTCGTTTATTCCATACTCAGCGAGAGATTCCAATTTTTTTTTTCAATATTTATTCATTATTTTTTGTTTTTTGACTTTATGGTGAGATAACAAAAAAGTGCTAGGAATAAATTCGAATGCAAAGTGGACTTATTCTTTCAGTCGTTGTTGGAGAGAGGTCGTTGAGAAATGGAGATGTCTGTTATCTTAAATACGCTTTTGAATGGTATTATCAAACACTCTGTTTCTGACGGTAGAACCTTTGAGGTGGGCTAAAGGAATTTATTGTTGTGAATGGATTCTGTTAATATCGCGCATTTTTTCACATTGATGCTAATTCTTTTCGCTGAAGTTTGTTTTCCTAGTTTTATAAATCCTGTGACTTATGATTTTGTATGCGAATTCAAGGTCACTTTCTGTTTACTGTACTGGGGTATTTTAGTGTATCCTGTGTATGCCTTCATGCATAAGACAGTTAAATCTGATGTTAAGTAATCATAAGGTATTATAATTTCTTACAAATATATTTCTGATCTCTGTCGAATCTGTTTTTCTTGTAGCAGTGCGGGATGAAAATGAAATCACACGGTACGTTATTTAGAGCATCATGAATGTTCGATTGAAATCAATGCACTTTCGCGCTGCCTGAAAGAACTTGGGGAATTTCTGAAAACCTTTCCAGTTATTATTTAATGTGAGTTTTGGAAATCATCTTCGAAGTTTGACTTATCTTTGCAGATAAGTGTATTATAATGCTTAATCCTTAAAGGAGGTAATGAGAAAACTATTTTAAGATATACTGTTTATAAGATATATTTTGTAATTCAAATTTCCAGTGCTCTATCTAGAATATAGAAATACATTCTGCTTAACCCTGTACCAGTATCCGCTTCAATAATTTAGCAATCGCGAGACAGCTTCATCGTAGTTTCAGAATATTGTTAAAGCAACAAAAGTGTTTAATTTCGAAAGTGTTAGAACGAGTCGTAAAGTACCATTTATATAAATAACGATCCGAAAAGATCCGAAAGTATTCTTAACTTCTATTTTTTTAAATGAGGTTCGGAAATATAATAAAATATTAAGGACACTCTTGGCCCACCAGCGGCCGAGCGGTAAAGACGCTGAACACTGGTAGTTCGGTCTGAGGTTCGAATTCCGTGAACGGGCTGACTGCATGGACGTTTTCGTCGTTTTCCCCATGTATACGAGTCAGTTTCCTTTAGAAAGCCCTCTACGAAGGCATACCTCCAGAGCCCTCGTGTGCTTTGCCATAACTGAATAATCCAAGGACACTCTAGCAAATGTCATGTCGTTGCTTGTTGTTTACATATTCGAAAGTCCTTTAACGATGTCATTTAGATATACAAATCTGTGCCCCAATCGAAATTCTTAACAAAATGGATCAAAGTGTTTCTCGAAATCTATGCTGCTTGGGAATTAGATTTAATAATTTATTTTAGCTATATAATTTGAGATTTACGTCATCCTGCACTATCTCAGTTGCTTTTTTAATAAATTGATATAGTCATTATTTCTTCACATATAGTCAGGTATTAAAATTTCTATCCGCAATGTTAGTGTCAGTTCCTAATTAAGGGTATACTTTTAAAAGCGTTAGTCATATTTGTTGCGAGTAAAATTATGATGTGAAGTTTCTCCTTGCGAATTCTCATGTGGATGTTCTCCGAGCCAATCATACATGTCTTGTGTGAAGTGAATTTATGAAAAGCATAGAACATGCATTGTCACCAGGGTCATTTCGTGGAAAATCATGCTAATAATTTTGTACCTGCCTTCCTACATTAAGGTGCTTTGAGGAGATAATGAGGAACCAATATCACAAAACAAGAATTTTATTGTGAAACCCAAGGGCATGAATTTGCATTATGCAAGCAAAATAGTTTTCAAAAAGTCTGAAATATGCAGTTCTAATCTAATACATTAATTAAAGTTATTTTTATTACATGGAGTCTCGGACGGAAGCTGTAGGCGCTTATCCTATTCACTGTGACTCTGCTATTCCAAACTTGATTAATGGCTTCCCTCACGCGAAGGCTGAGATTGTCGTGTAAATCCCAGCTGAGAATAATGCCTTCATGGCCATCTTCAGAGGTCGTCTAATTAGTTTTGACCTCTGATTATGAAATTCTTAAATTATTGAAAGCTAATTAGAACCTTAAATCTCTAGAGTTGCTTTTCTCCAAGCTATCACTAGTATAATGGATCTCTCTCTTGAGTTTTAAACTTGATACCGATGGCTTTTCATATGCGAATTTTGGATGCGCGCAACTGGAGCAGTGAATATTGCACAGGAAGTATTATAATTTTAGCTTTCCTCCAAGTTCCTTCCATCCAAATATTTCCAATCATATTTTTGGTCCTTTAAAGTCAAAGTGATATATATGCATTTCCATTGTAGTTTTATGTCGAAATCAAATTTAGTCTATTAATTTAAAAATTGATTTCGGGATTATACTCGTAGGATGCATGCAATTATAACTATAAGATATAAATATCTGAAATGGATAAAAATAAAGCTAAATCGAAATTTACGGACTTGAATTAGAAGGAAGGGGGAATCTTAATATATATATTGGAAGTCATATCAGATCTGCGATTTTGCTCATGAACCAGCGCATATGCCGCGTATAAATTATGAATTGCATATTTTTTCTCTCGTTTTCCTTCGGGAAGTATCGTCTTAACCTTTTTTATTAAAAAAAAATAACTTCTTAACTTCAGCGCACTAAAATACTTAATTCCTGAACTAAAGTACCGAATTTGTGAGCCTAAATACTTGTGCAAAATGGTTATCATTGAAATGCAGAGAACATTTTTAATTGCTTTACTATTTTCATTTTTTCCCCTTCTTATATTCTCTGTTGTACAGTGATTACGCGTTTCCTTTTCAGCCTATCAAGTAGGTTTCTGTTCATTCAATTCATTCAGTTATGAAAGTGAGTGATGTTTCGATTAGGCTTGATATCATCATAATTTTCTAATTTACTAGTCCCCCTTTCTGATAAAGAATGGGATGCTTGTGAAGTGGTCACGTGACACCAAGAGATAACATCACTACGTGATGTGATTGAACGCGAGTTACTCTCTCTCACGTGCTGGTATTAGTTTCGCATCACTTAACTTTTTTTTTTCTATAGCAAGTATAAATACTAGAAATAGAACTTCTAGGTTTTTTCCCCCTCCTTGTAGTCCCATGAAGTTCTTACTCTTTCACTTAGTTTTAACGTGTAGAAAGAAGTTTGACGTTATTAACTTTGGTTTTCTTGAGGCAGTCTTCTTCCACCCTGCCCCAGGAAAGTTTAAAATATATTTTATTGTGCAGCATTCAGCTGTTTCCCCATTATTATTTCTTTTTGTTAGGTATAAATGTGGATTCTTGCATGAATTATATGATACTCTGGTAAAGAATCTGAACTGATTATGCAAGAGAATGCGCAAAATTAAACGCTGGAGAAACATTAATTTAAATTTACATATTATGGTGGGATGGGATAATTCTTTTCATCTTTTAGCAGTCCATGATAAAATTATGCGTAAATTCATTACTCTCAGTTTCTGTGAAGCATTAGATAGATTTTTTCAATATCTTAAGGCATCAACTACGTTAAATCTTTATATATATATTTTTAATGCTAAGACAGTATTTTTATGCTTTTTCGTTTGCTTCCATGCTTGAGAGGAAGATTATTGAGATTTAATGAATGCCAATACTGCACAGAGTTTCGTAATCAATAAAGATGACATTTCTTTTTTTTTTTTTTTTCCCTCCCTTTTTAGCGGTATGAAAGAGGAGAAACTTTTCTCTGTTTTGGTAAAATCCATCGTCTTGGGGGGAAAAGAAATGTTTTATTTCAATTGGCGGCTTTCAAATACTTAAAATCCACTTGTTCAGCGAATTTGAGAGCTTTTTGCGGAAGATGGAATTTTCTATACTCCAAAAAGTTTTCTCTTTTCCTTTTTAAGTTTCTTATCTATTATTTTCTTGAAGTCTTCCGCCTCCCCCCACTTCATCTTATGCTTCAGGAATGGTAAAGACAACTGCCCGAGGAAGCAGCTGGGCTTATTAGTCTACGCTACTCTCTTTGAAATGCATTACGAATGCTTTTGGTTAGCATTTGCATCAGTAAAAAGATGGAGCAGTTTCAATTTCTTTTTATTAAGTGGCATAAAAATTCTCGAAAAGTGGAATAAGAAAATTTAAAAGCTCTTTTAAAGTGCTTTTGTATGATAGTTTTGTGAAGGTTAGTCATTGTTTCAAGTAACGCAAATGCTTGCTTTCATTTATGTATATTTCGTTGCATCGTTCATGTAGGAAGTAAAGTAAATGCAGCTCATTGCTTATTCCTTGAAAGCTGAAAGAAAACTGCTGTAATGAAGTTTTGAGTCTCTTGATTGAATTTTCAAGAACAGAGATGGATCGTAATTTACGGCATTAATTTTATTACAGAAGCCGAATGAGAAGTTTTTTCTGTTGTGTCGAAGTTCCCAGTTTTAGCCAATTACTGCTGTGGATGGACAATACATAAGGACATTGGAAGGTTGCCGTTAACTGCTATCTGATTGCTGAACCATCTTTTTCTGTTGAACCGAAAATGACGTAATTGCTAAAGAAAACCTAAGCATGTAGATAAATATCGGAACGAATTACGAAAATGTAATCACTTTTGGTATATTAACTTCCTCAAATTCCTATAGTGATTAACAGTGTTCATTAATAAATGATATAAATAAAAAGTGTTAGAATTTAGCAACGTTTTTTGTCTTATTCGAGGTGGGAGAGTCAATTTGAGAGACTTTCTAATTTTATAACTCTTAGGAAATAGTTTCTGTCGAGCATAACCCGCTATCGATTGATTATTTTGAGATCGGAAGTTACTGTACTGCTTAGATTAGGCGTATCCACTCCGCTGCTTTTGAATATGGAAATGATAGCTAGTTGGATAATTTTAATGAGTATACGAACTGAAATGAACTGAACATGCGAGTTTAAAACCAAAACAAATAAAGAAAGATTCTCCTAAGACTGAAAAGTTTCAAAATTAAACCGATATTTTTCCATTCTCATAAGAGCAACAACTTATTTCCTTCTGAAACTCTGAATGGACAGTTCATGCAAACACCAAAAATGATGCGTTGTTGATTGGTATTTTATGAAGAAACTGAGAAGCTATTTCAAGACTTTAGAATGCACCAACTGCATTCCTTACGCTATTTTAAGCTGATGTCAACTTTACCTACGAAATGAAAATGAACTGTGTACTGTTGCGTTCAGATATGCAGCATTTAGAAAAGAAAAAAGGAAAAACCCGGTTTTAAGTGAACATTTATACAGTGAGAAATTTATAAAAGTGGGTTTTAAGTGGACATTTATTATTTATAAAGTAAATTTCATTTCATTTATAAATTTATCATTTATAAAGTCAAATTCATGAACATTTCTTTTCGGGAGTATATATATTTGCTAACCGCAGGTTCTCAGTATCAAGTATAAAAATAAACGTACGAGTAAAAATAGAAAATTAAAAGCGAAACTTGGATAAACGCCTTTGGTATACTCTTCGCTATCGCTCTGACATCGATTAAACTAGGTGTAAATGCGAATGTTAGAAAAACAACAGTAATTGACGTAGAACAAAGTCAATTAACATTTTCTTGCACTGAGTTTTGCTTAGTATGCCTTTCTGCGCCACTAGGTGTTCAGAAATGAGGCTGAGTTTTCAAATTAAGAATGTTTTATGCATATTCTTTTTTTAATAAATATTTTTTTGATTGAAATAAAAACATAATTTTATCAGAAGCAATAATACTTGAGATTGATTATATTGTGGGGATTAATAATTATTAAATTCTGTATTCGCCCTTGGTATGTTTTTATTGTTTAGTGCGGCTCTTAGTACATCTTTGATTGGACTTTGCTGTCCAGCATTTTCCAAATCCGTGTTTTAAATCAGTTTTTATGGCTAAACTTTTTTATATATAATGTGCTCGCGATGTAAACAAATAGCTATTTCTGAGAACGATCCATTTTTATTTACGTGAGATTTGATTTCGCGTGTGATTTATTTCAAGCCATTTGATTCTCCTCTTTCTCTGACGCTTTTTCCCACTGATTGTTATAGATCGTTTTCTTATTGTACTTATTTGTACTTTTATATTTCCCAGAAGACAATGTTTTTTTAAGTTTAAAAGCTGGACTTTCACTAAAGTGCGTTTGTTGTTCGATTCTGGAGAGCTTTTTTAATTGCTTTTTTTATTGTATTTTTCCACCGAGAATGTGCTTTATATAATATTTATTTATAAATTACGTTCTGGTGGATGGTTTTTCAAGATGCTTATTTTTTTTAGTTTATTTCTGTGGTGTTTACTTTAAGGTAACGGGTATTTAAGAAGTTTCACAGCATTATCAAGTGCAAATATGAAAGTAGAAGTCGATTTTATATCAGTCTTATGTAGTATGATATAATGCTTGAGAAAACGTTCTTGGAAAATTTTGAGCAATTAGACTGTTATTGCATCTTCACATATTTGGCATTAACTTTTTGGTTTTGTTTACGCAGTTTTACTGTTCGCTGGGTGCGACAGGTATTCTTTCGTATAGTCTTCACAACTATCGTATGAATATCACGTTATGCTCCTTGTCGTCGTTATTCTCATTACCGTATGTCAAACACATACACCGTTCACATTTTCAGAGTCCGTGTGAATGAAATGTCAAGAAAATAAAAATTTCCGTTGCTTGAAAAAGAATGTTTTTAAAGCAGTTAAAAGGTGCTGAAACTGTGTGATTGGCCACTTTGTGCCTAGAATTATTTGCTTTTTTTTTTTTTTTTTTTTTTTTTTTTTTTATTTCGCATTTTAAGTGAACCACCGGATATCTTATAAAACTGTTACCTTAGATCATATGACGTTTCATCGTTTATGAGATGCCTCCGGTTTTGACGATAAGTTCAAAATATCGTTATCGCTTTCTAATTTAAAATCTGAATTAAGTAAGTGGATTTTTTATTGTTCTCCGGTCTCATTTTTTTCTTCGTACGGACAATACTTCATTTCTAAAGCATTTATTTTGTTTTGCTTTAAATACTTATTTTCGCGCATTTTTTGAACCGATATATATCCTACATAAATCCAATATATATCCTAAGTCGCGCTTTCGAGACATGGAAAACGCTATTCGAATTTTGTCAATCGGCCCAATAGAACAGGAGCTATACAACTGTCACACCCCCTTTTTTTTTTTCTTGCGTAGTGTACATTCTGATCAACATTCTCGGCGATATGATAATTAACTGACGGATGGGTTCTGACGCTACCGACCCGTACTTATAAAGCAAGTATCCAGCAATTAAAAAAAATGGGAAAGGGGGAGCCACCTCTTGATCACTTGCTGTGAAAATTACAGGTTATATTTCCAGTACTAAAATAGGTTTAATGTAGCAGTGCGTCAATTGTATTGCGCAAAATTTATAGGAATATATATATTTGTTAGCCTTTCCTGAGTATTAACGGAAGTGTGTGACTGTGAGTGTGGTTTCTGTTTGCGCATATATTTCATGAGTATTTGGTAATTTTCGTAAGGCAGGCACGCATCCAAATACACATATTGAAACATTAAACAAAGGGTAATTAATAGTTTATTAGTATTACTTTTTTATTATTATTCTTTAATTTAATTGGTTATAGCAATTCTTACATTTTTATAGCTTTAATAACACTTTAAAAGATAGGTTTACATCTCAGGCTTAATTTTTTTTTCACTTGTAGTTTATAGACACAATTTATTGTCCCTACGCATTTTTCGTCAGATAGGACAATCTGTTAAAAATAATTTAAAACTTATGTATAAATATATATGCACTTTGTGTTGTACTTATGGAAATAAGAGATTCTGTCATTTTCGCTTAATCTTCAAAAGATCAATAAAATGTATCTCACTTGAGTGTATACTATACACTACCAATTTTTTCCTCCTCTTCAAATTTCTCGTACTGAAGATTCTTCCTATTCAGCCTGATTATCTCCGTAGCCGATCCCCTTCCCCCATCTGTATTTCAGTAATATCCAGAATTTCCATCTCACTGATGAAAAGAGCATCACGGCTTCTGAACTTAGGTCTAACAGCGTCCGTACTCTTACTCTTTGGGGTCATTATTATGTAAATAAGAGCTTCCTCAACACGAAAGCTGCGATAACGCTGCACTAATAAGGACTAAAGCCAGAATGGAAGCAAATTTAATGGATAAGTTTGGGTACGGAAGCAAAGTTGACTCGTACAAATATGCGGATATTCAAATATCTGATAGGAACCACTGAGTAAGTCTGCGTCGTCATAAACGTGTCAGCACTTTAATATACGTTAACCAATGTTCGTCAGGGCATAAAATCAGCAACGCTTCCCCAGCATAATGGTGCTAGCAACATTATGATAATTAGTTTTTAATTATAGCACTTTTGGAAAGAGTGATATATCGTTATGCTAGGTACAACTGCGCAGGTACAGGATTTTCGTTTATTTTATTAATCAGAGTACGAAACGGAAAGCGGACACTCTTTAGCGGTGCCCCTGCGTAACTGTGCCACTCTTATGAAAGCTAATACTTTCATATAAACTTGACGTTTGTAAAAGAGTCAGCATTTTTGAAAAATTTCTTTTCAAGGTCTCTGCCTTTGTAAATGCTGACCAGTCTGCTTTTAAGGGTGATTGATGTCATCTGTGTAACGGAGCAAAGTTACGAAGCCTTTCCTGTCTGGCCATAGATACCCGCTATCAGCACCGACATATTTATATCTTAGTTGCCAATACCTGGTTGTGATCCAGCGGAACTGCGAACTAAGAAACGTGCGCGTCTGAGGGTGACCTTGTAACTAAAGGATGCACATATGACTCCTCAAGAACTATATTCACCTCCCGTGTGGTTACATCGTTTGAAATTCGCATACAAGATGTATGTTTTTAAGCAGTTATTCTGCACCTTGCTGTATAGCCAATCTTCACTTGTAATGCCTTTGAAACCTATTAACTGCTTATTCCTTCCTAGTGGTTCAATGTAAAATTTGAACAAGTGAAACCGTGTATCCTGAATAAACTGATACATAAACGTGACTGTTACATAAACGTATATATATTTTAGAAGCAGCCTCTTCGGTACAATATCGTTATATGACACAAGTGCATTTGTTACCATTGGGAGTTAAGTTGTGCTACATCATTTTTACGTAGTCATTAATTGAAACAAATTAATCATCTGTTTTAAATTTTTTAATTTTCATTCCAAGTATTATCTCCCTCTCTGTGTATATAAATATTTAAGAAAAATAAAGAATATGTAAAAGATTAATTTATTAAATTAACTTCCCTTCTTTGTTCCAATCATGTTTGTTTCGCTTCTTCGTAAATTAATTTCCCTTCTTTGTTCTAAAAATAATAATCTGTCTGCACTGCGTCATTTCAAGATTAATCCATGCCATGTGACTCTTACACAATTCCGATGATGTAAATGGAACTAAAACTCTAACAGACTATAGTAATTTTACAGCAGTATTAACTATCCAATAAAAATGCACTGAGAACCAAAACGCCTGCTTTCTACGCTTTGGCATAGCTGGACTGCAGTCTGTCTGCTACTTCTTTCTTACTGCAAATTTATCAAAAATGTAAACTTTTGGAATAGGCATAAGTAATGTGCCAACTTGTTTGTGGCCGCAACATGTTTGCTGAAAAAAAAGTTGAAGTAAATCTACCTCGACTGCCAAATTTCTTATTCTTTGTGGATTGGAGTTTCAACATCTCTAAGCCATCAAAATTCCTGCTGTTCATTACTTCTAAGTTTGTTTCTATTGTGTGTGTGTATCTATATATATAATTAGATTTTATAAGTATGGATTTATTTCCAGCTTTGACGTTTATTATCTGGTAAACGAAAATAATGTTATATCATTGTTCTGAAAACTGTTTTTATTAGCAAGCCACCTTAGGGTCACATCTAATGTAACTCGAAGCTGTTTCTTAGAATCAGAAGAAGAGTTTGAAAGGATATTCGATTCTTTTGCTTATAGTTTTCAAGTAAGAGTCAGGCCGCATAGCTGGTAATAAGACGTGCAGTCCGTCAACCGATTTATTCAATAAATCCTTCTTCAGATATAAGGCATGCGTCTTTCAAAGGTTATAAGTTCGTGCGATAAGGGCTAAAGTTGCTTCAGATCTGCGAGAAACATCGTTACGTGACAGGAATCCGGCATATCCTCATAGGGGAAAGCCTTAAGCTCAGCTTTCCGCTCGCTATTGGTGACCTAAAACAGAAATCTACGAACTTCACATTTCTCTGCTATAAATGATTTGTGGGATTTTTTTCTTCAAATCTATCAGATTATTACATATTCGGTATTTATAAATTTCATTTCAAAAGTAAGCGTTATTTTTTAATTCAAAACTAAGGTAATTTGCTAAATGTCTATTACAGAAAAAATAGATGGAGATCCGCGTGAAGTGTTTGTTATGATATAAGAATCTGGGGAAATTTTGAATCACAAATATATGATTCTCATGTCCATGAAATGTTTTCACATTTAATTTGACTTAAACTTCAAATTAAAAAAAAGTTAATGCGTTTCTAAAATATATACTCAACAGCGAATTATTTAAATCATTTCATGATTGTTCATAAAGCAAATTATTATTCATAAGGCAAGAGCATTATCATTGTTTTACTGTTTCAAAGCTCTTGAAAAACTGTGACGGTATTTTAAGACGTGTAATACTCTTCACCGGAAAGTAGTGTGTAATATAATAAATTGAAACCACCAAGCCTTCTGGCTGCTGTTTAAAGCGCATAATTGTTACCGTATTAGTGTAATATTTGAAGATGAAATAGTACTTTAGAAAGGACTTCGCTATCCCTTTCTTTAAGCGGACAACCGTCTTGATTTGATAAACAATCCAGTATGAAACGAAAGAACACAAAACGCTCTTTCAAGTGCTATAAAAGTTATTTTTATTCTTTTTTCTTGTCATGATTATATATTTGAAGAATATGATCGACTTTTGATATAAGTTTTCTTAAATTCGTTTTCCTTATTTTTACTAATGTCACTTAAACCTTCAAAAGAAAACCTTTTACCGTTAGAACGTTTCTGGCAAGCGGAACATGGTAAGCAAAATATATAATTGCGTGTTCTGCTTTTGTTTTGAAAGAAACGCATGCATCTTTTATTCACTGATATAATTTCTAATTTGAATAAAGTAAAGTTTGTGGCTTCGTGTAAAATTTGATTCCTTACTGCCGTAGTAGAACGGTCATGTAGAAATTTGTGACCTAAAGAATAATGACCAAAAAATTGCTTGAAATCTTTACTTTTCCCCATCTTAGGAAAAAAAAAAAAAAAAAAAAAAAGTCCCCAAAATATTGCGCTGTGTTTTCAATCGATCGTTAAGACATTTTATTTGTTCGTTTTCATATTATTTGAGGTCGAGCATAGACGTAAAAGATTTTTTCAGCTTTTCATTGCGTCTGTTTTCTATTTCTGTTAATTTATATCTTTTCTATAGGTATAAACCGTCTGTTTTGTTATGATTGTATTCTGTTTAAGCGAAGGGTTGCTGCTGAAAATTAATGAAATCAGATGTTAGTTAGGTGTGCCCTTCTTTATCTTCTTATTTTAATGAAATGCAAGAATTTATACAACGTTCGAATTATTGGAGTCTTTTATTACATTTTAATAGAGGAATTTCAGTATAGACAAAGGAGTTCATACTTTCGCTGGAATGTTTTAATGTGTTTACACGTTAAGCATCGTATATTAATTAAGCTCTCAGTAGAAACTGTGCACTGTCAGAAAAGTGTATGTTAACTATGAGAGTTATTTCCCTTCTTAGTATTTCCTCAACTGCTACGTAATATATGCCAGATTGTATAATGAAAGGTTAAAGGTTCAAGCTTTGGCTGTAGTTGGAACAATGTAGTTGTAGAGACATTACGTTATTTTAAAGCTGAAGAAGTGAAAAATGACCAGTGCCCTTGCCGGGACTCGAACCTGGACCTCTCGAATACGCGCCGAGTGTGCTGTTACATCACGAAGGCATGCAGAAAGGTGGGAGAAAATACCTTATATAATCCCCCCTTTTGAAGAGCGACTGGGGATTGGGGGACCCAATTACCAAATCCTGGTGGTGAAGAATAATCATCTACCATCTATAAGTTCGTCCGCCACTGTAGAGAAATTAAATATTTTTGTAGCAGGAGAGATGAGAAATGAGCAGTGCCCTCGCCGGGACTCGAACCTGGACCTCTCGAATACGCGTCGAGTATACTAACCTTTACACCACGAAGGCATGCTGGAAGGAGGGCGAAAATACCTGATATAGTAGCTGATGATCTGCATGTTTTTAGTACTGCGTTCCACTTACATTTTGTAGAGAAAATATGTCAGTGTAATAAATGTATGTGTTACCTCGAACTTCATTTTCTAGATGTTCCGATATCTCCTAATTCGTCTTCTACTTATCCTTATCTATTGCAGCACCAGTTTTTATTCTAGTTAAGAGCTGAAGCAGAGGAATATCGACCGCGATCTTTTCTGCATGTCATCTATTCCTATCAGTTCTGCTCTATGTCATTCTTTATGCGATCATGCTATTGCCCTGCGGACTCCTGGTTCCTGAGTTTGGGGTTCGACAAGTTATAGCAGAAACATTCTTGGAACTCATTCATAATTGCTTTTTTCATATCTATTAACTGTCGATTTTTAGAAATCTTGTAGGCTTGTTGAAAATTTGTAGTTTTTGTAAAGTTCTGTATAAAGCCAATGCTTTGAATTTCTTCTAACTGACCCCTTCAAAATATATCTCTAGAAAACAGCTTATTGCTGGCTACTAAATTATCGTTTTGGTATTACTTTATGATATTAAAAGTACAGATTCATTTTGACGAAGCTCGTGGATGAATAGCTGAAGTGGCTGAACACTATTTGTTCTCCGTTGGCTCGCTGAATGGACTGCGTTTTATGGCTTCTCTCATATATAAAGCAAACATTAACTAGTTTTTTTGTAAGAAGTCCTGCATAAAAACATTTCATCTCTTATGCAAATGATATTTGAATACTTCGCCGTAATTCAGTTATAATATATTTCAGTTTTATAGAAGTATAACAATCTTCTTAGTTTTAGACTAGACATAGTACTTTCTGTACTGCCAGTCGTAAAATATCAATTTAATGTAAACATTGGATAACGTAGGCAGTTAAGTGCAAACACTAAATGCAAGAAATAGGCTTCTGACATTTTTCTGGGTCCAAAAATTTTAGTATAAAGAACAACTTTGCATTTAGCCTTCAACTATTTTTAAATCAAAGCAAAATTCTGCCTGCAGAGGTGCAGTTCATTTATTTTTAAAGATGTCACTATGTAACTTCTTATTTCAAATTTTGTTCTGATTACATAAAATAATAGATTGATTGGTTAAAAATTTGGAACTTTTTTGCTTAATGATAATGAATACCGTATTTACTCTCGTATTTTTTCCTCTAAATTTTAACCGAAAGTTTCATTTTTATTCTTATTGTAACCGCATCCTTCGGTAATTATATTATTCGCTTCATTTTCTCCACTCGATTTTCACACATAAAAGTAGCATTAAAAAAAATCTGGTGTGGACACAACATGACTCTTTTGTACGTTCTTTTAAATTATAACGCATTTTTTGGCACTTCATTTAAACTTATTTCTTCGAATTATTCTAATATAATTAACCGATCTTTCAAAGCAAGTTGAAAATGACATCAAAAATTGGAAATTTTTAAATTAAATATCCCAGTCAATATTTGTCATACGGAAGTCGAACTTCTTATAATTTTATTTTTTCATTACGAGTATAAAAACTTTCCCAAGTATAAATATGGAAGCCGGGAGACCGCTAGATTTCATTATTTGTCGAAAATAATATTTTGTTTTAATTTGACGTTGCCGAAAACAGGAATATTTTCGTAATTTAAAACACTAATGTAATTGGAAGTATATGACTGAAACCAACGATTGCGAAAATAAAGGTAAAGCTGATTGCTGAAGCCGATATACGTTTCGTACTGCCGATTTCCAAAATAAAAGGTTGCAGTTGCACAACTAGATGCCATGGCAGTCCTATATACAAAATTTCAACGTTCTACGGCTAATCTTTTTTTTTTTTTTTTTAATTAGAGATACATACGTATGTACAGGCGTCACGAAAAAAAAATCCCTCTTGGAATTCATTTTAAATCCACTTTACAATCTATTTTGAAAAAACAAAAAAGAGCCCTTTATTCTGTCCGTATGTACCGATGGCACGCAAAAAATCACCCAAATGGATTCTGGAACAATCATATTGGTATACGGTGTTTGTTTATTGTTATGTTGCAACAGAAAGAGACGGCGCACTCTATTTGCTATATGTATCTTTGATACTTTTTGCTCTTACAACACTATGCAAGCTAAGCTTTTATTATTACCATAATGTAATCCCGGATTTTTCCGGCGTCTTTTGTTTCACAGCAGCTTACTGATTACTCCGTGATGATATTGAGAACGCAACTATGGACTCGGTAGCTCCGCAGTGTATGCAGTTTTGAGCATAAACATCTCTGATGTGTTCTGGAAATGCATTCCCCCAACTCACTTAAAAGGATATTCGAATACAGGTATATTGTGGTGTTGCTGACTGATAAGAATCGTATGCTGTTTAGACACATTTCGTGGCGATAATTCGTGCCAGAGTCACTGGGTGTAAAAATGACAAAAATCCGTGCAGAAGTGCTGGGTGTCCATTTTGTTTTTCAAGTTACTCAGTTTTTTACACACTGTCTCTATATTCGTAAATATGCGCATTATAAAACATTTAACTTTACATGTGACTGACCTGGATATACTTTTGATGCCATGATCTTGAAGATTTTCTGTGAATTTTTAAGATATTCTTTTTCTATCATATGACAATTATCTGATCAGGTTAACGTCGCCTAGCTTAGTCTGAAGGAATTATCTCTTTTCCCCCTGCATGCTTTCATGGTGTTAGCGCACATGCAACTAGCAATGGTAAAATTCGTGCTTCGAATTTCGGAGAAAACACACTTGAATTTTCATGTTTCAAGCTCAGAAAATTCTAATAGCCTCTGCAATGCCTTCCGAATTAAAATTTAATGGATGACAGTTTGTCCCCACTTGGATTTAGTCGACTGTATCTTGCGCTTCTTTCCAGTTGCTTTTTAAAGGGAAGAATTGTCGCATCCCTCCATTCGCAATTTCGGAGTGTTATTGATTAGCACATTAAGCTAGCGATGGTTCAAATCCCAGCGAGGGCGCAGTTCTCGTTTCTCCCTCCGGAAAGCCTCTCTACAAGGCATTATTGCATTTGAGCGTAAAACTATCTGCCTGATAATACTACCTTCGAAAATCTTAATGGTAGGCATAAAATTGAAAAAGAATATGCGGTATGTATTCGAATAAAGCATTGTATTCAACCGTTGTGAAGCAATTAATCGCCATTTAATCGAAAATTAGAATAAAATTATGAGAAATTTTGCAGTAGTTCGAAAAGCTCTTTAGAATTACTTAAGTTGGAAAAGATTTTACAATGTATTTCTAGAGGCTTCTGCTTGGAGCGGTAATGTATAGCAGCTTAAGTAGTCTCAGCACTTACTAACGCACCAAGTCTTTCCAGCTTAAGTAATTAGACTAAGTAGTCTGAAATACATTAAAATCAATACTGTTATTCAGGAAACATTATTTTAAATTTGCTCTGACAGTTGCTGCATCACCTTAAATACAAACAGATATGAGGCCTACGCTAAATATTGAAAAAAATTGGAAGAAAAAAAGAGCAAAAGCTGCATGTATGTGATTAGGATTTAAAATACTTCTGGCTTAGTGTAGATTAAAATTATCATCATTAAATAGAGTGGTATATTTTTTATAAATGTGAAAGGATTCGTTGAATGTGATTCCGCAAACTTGACAAGTTTTGTTGGGGCGGGGGGGGGGTACTTTAATCACAATAAAAATTAAGTGAATGTCAAGTAATAAATGATCATAAATTTCTTCTTTTCTGATATGAAATTTGGCCGCCTTAACACGAGATATGAATTTTCTAATTTTTTGTTTGATGTGTAAGATAATCCCAGAGTTAGTAAGCATTAAAAATTTGTACTTTAGTGAATTTGGTACGTACAGTAATGCAATTAACGCAGAAATGTATGAGATTATAGGGGAGTAAGCGATTTTATTATGTACACAATTCCATTCTCCAGACTACGCTTGATATGTGCTATTACGAAAGGACAGAAAGCTTACCAAGGTAAATTTTATAGGATTGCCTGGGGGAAGATTAATCCGAGTTCCAGACAGTCTTATATGGAATTTAATGGGAGCTTGCTTCTTCATATGTTGATGACTTCAGTGGGCTCTCCAGTGAAGTTTGAATTTTGCCGAGTTTATAGCTACTTTTGAACTCCAGTCGTAGTTATTGTTATTCAAAGAATTAATCGTTTTAATAATAATTTGATATTAGTTGCAGTCCTGCGACAATCATCGGTCTTTTTACTACGTCTCATATTCTTGAGTTGAAGAAAAGATCACGAAACTGCTTGGTGCTGTTTTCTTGTAATAATCATCGGGAATGATTCACAAGATAATCACCTGACTTTGTGTTGCAATTCCTTTATAGGCATTCATTCTTACAGGTATTGTGATGTCTACTAGTCATAACTGTAACTAAAAGTTTTGCTTTGTGAAATTAAAAAAAAAAAGTATATATCCATGCCAACGCTAATTGCTTTGCTACACGATGAAATTCAAGGAAATATACTTTTTTAAACCTTTAAAACTAACTCTAACTTCTTTCTGCTTCACAATGTCAATGTTTTCAGGCATTCTAAGCTATCAAAAACGATGCGATAGTAACTCTGTGATTAAATGCCTGAAGAGGCGCTCTTCGAGTGGTTTCCGGAATTGCAGAGCTCTGAATCAAGTATATGCGTTTCGCTAGATCTTATTTCGAAGGTGACTGCGTAATCACTTTTTGCATTTAAAACAGAACTGCTACAAGCATTTTCGTTCCCTTTTTGAACATAATATTCCTTTAAAAAGAAGAAAAGGGAAATTAAAAATAGTCGCATCCAGAAAGTAACCTGAAAAATGAATTATTATTCCAAGTGATGTTTCGAGTTTAAGTTCTTATAATGAGTTTGGTTTCCGTAATCACGACCCGATTTTTAAATGTTGGCTGTAAAACATCTTGCTCGCACATGCTAACGCACCCTTGCACTGAACTTCATAATTGTAAAAGGGAGATTTCAAAGCATAAGTGTTTTGTTTAAAACATACTTTAAACACTTAGAAATTACGTCGCGTCAATTTCTGCTTTAGATAAAAACAAAATTTTGTTTCTTCAAATATAAACATATTTTCAGGTTTATAAGCCTAGCTTGCAGACTTAATCAATGTGATTCTGCTAATAATATAATTTATTTATCAAACCCATTTATTTCCGGAAGTCCCGCTGATAACTGCGTTGATTTAATGTATTTTGTCAATAAAACTCCCGCCTTCCCTCTACAGCAAAGTTATCTTTACCACCAGTGCGCTGAAATATCTCTTTTCCTGTGATTTGGTGGACAAAATTTCGTTGATATGGTAGTACAAATCTTTGTTACCGAGCAAGGCAATAATTCATGTTTGGGCTTCGTGCCAACTTTTTGATCCTGTATATACCATTTGAACTGGTTTTCATCACTTTGTTGTTTTGATTGGTACCTAATTCTTAATCAACCGTAATCTTTGCGACGAAGTTAGCTTCCTTTTTTTGTGTGTGCATTTTAAAAAGGTGGAATTAATATGTTAAAATTTATTTTTTAAAGTTGTTCATTTATTACTTTTGTTCTCACTACATAAAAAGGAAAACATTAAATATTTTGAATTGCACTTCTAACTTTCAAACATAATCTAGATTCTAGCTTACTTTCTGCATATTTTATTCCAAATATTTATTGTTTATTTTTTATTTTCTGACGAGTTTCACGAAACTAATAATGAAATATTTTGGAACTGAAACACAACCGTTTTTAAATTCAGTCTTATTATTTTAAAAATTATGTTGTTCTAACCATGTGTTTAAAATGTGAATTATTAAGACTTGAGTGAATATTTATCTGAAATTCTCTCGCCATTGTTATGAATGCAGATTCTTGAGACCCTTTACTTTTCATATGAATCAGTTCATCGTATAGTAAACTGGCAATACTTTTTTCCGAAAACAGTACGGAGTAAGATAGTTTCGGCGTCGAGAAAGGGGGAGGCGAATTTGATGCAAATCTTACTGTTTCATGAAGTGAAAACTTCAATTTGGTTTTCTCAGTTGTTGACACATGCTAATTTTACACTGAAACCATCCAAACAAATTCAGTCTTGTGTGAAGGCGGTCACCTTGGAGAATATGTTTGTCGGTGTGAAGTTTAGCATCAATGTTTATTAATGTTCTCAGAAATAGTGTCTGCTTTTAGAGAGGATCACCAGAACGTCTTAGTTGTGTGTTGCACTTTGTTGCATCAGTTGTTCCCAGTAGGCAGAGTTGGTTTTAAATATTATAGATTTGTTCTGATTATGACAAAAAAAGTCTGGCTCGTTTTCAGTTTTATTCAGGAAGATTTATTTAATTTCATATCTTTCTATATGCAGAACTACGTTGAATAATTTGCAATTAGATCAAAATATTTTCTTTCGGAAGTTAAGCTTTTCTTCACGTATTTGTGATTGACAATATTTTTAAAAGGTGATTCATTTAAAATTCTTCAGGTGATTTAATTTCGTGCTTCGATTTTCCTATTACGAAATCCAGCTGATACAGAAATCCAAAAATTGTTTCACGAATTTGTCTATTTTTGGCCTTCGCGAGTTTGCTCAAATGTATTTCTAGGAAGCATGATTATTATTGGATATATTTCTAATTCTACGAAGCATCATCACAGTCGTATAAAGCTAAGCTAACAAAAGTCAAGTCATCCGTACTTAAAAAATCTGATGTAAACAAGCACCACACGATTTCCTTGTACGGCCTATTAAATTTTTTGCTTCACTTCATTTAAACTTGTTTCCTCGGATTTAATTAGAGATATATTTCTCATTCAGTCAATTCAATTCTTCCTTCGCGGCAAAGCAAAAATACATAAAAACTGAAAACATCTTCATTAAAAACGTTAAAACTTACAGGAAAACTTTTAAAACACTAATTACAGTTAAAAGCAATTACATATTTTTTTGCGGGGGGCAATTAAAATTAGTTTCTATGCAAAAAAAAAAAAAAAAAAAAAAAAAAAAAGCAAATCTGCCGACCAGTAAATTTTTGATGCACAATAATTTAAATTTGGCTTTTTGACCCACTGCGCAAAAGGACACTGAAGTTGGTGCACCAACTATCTTCACTATACTACTACTACTACTCGTTGCTGAGCAGGCTCCCGATCAGGGTACCACACGGGATTTTCACCTACTTCATCGGAGTTGGAACTAACCCCGGCCAAACCCCAACCAAAGACTTAAACGAGAATACAGACAGCATTATTATTTTTAAGGAGGGGGGATAATAAATAATTCACTATACTACTGAAAGTTTCAAATGTAAACAAGTAGTCGCCACATTAGACCTACCGCGACTTACACTTGATAATTCTGATATTTCAAATTGTTGATAATTCTGCAACTGTAGCACGCTGATTAACTGAAGGCACAAAAATCTTAACCGGAACATAAAAACAACATAATTAAATCACTTTTAAAGCAAAAAAATGCATAATTTATCACCATATAAGAGAATGAGTAATATATATACACATACACATATTTGATGCAGCTTATTGCAACAAAAAAGGGTGGTTGACAACTAGATGGTATAACAAAATTTCAGCGTTTACATATACAAAAATTGAACGTTTGACGGCTGGTCATTTTTGAGTTATGCGATATACGTTCGTATGTACAGATGTCACGAAAAAAAAAATTTCTTCTCAGTCCATTTTAAACCCTCTTTATAATCCGTTTTGAAAAAAAGAGCCATTTATTCTCTCCGTACGTACAGATGCCGCGAAAAAAAAAGGGGGGGCAGTCAAATTGGATATTTTTGTAGTAACATTGTACAGACATTTTGAGTTTTTGGAAGCCGAAGAGGTGAAAAAGGAGCAACACCTTCGCCGGGAATCCAACCACGGACCTCTGGAATACGCGCCCAGCATGCAGACCACTACACCACGAAGGCACATTAAGAGGGAGGGGAAAATACCTTATAACATGATACCCGAAATTTTTCACGATTACAATACTTCCTTTACTTTGTACAAGAAAATAAAAATCCAGAAATATTTAGGGAACGCCTGACATTTTTCAGGTTAAACACTAAAACGGGGTTCTTCACTGAAATATGGGACTCTACCCCACTGTTCGGAGCGTCTGGTCAACTTATTATATTGCAAAGTCAGATTTTGTTTTCTTCCGGTAATGAAAATTATGCGATGCAGTATGTAGGTCACACAATTCAAGTTTAAAAAAAAAAAAAGTCCCTTTTTAAAAGTTACAGTAAATTATAGAATACGGAAACAATATTAATGTCGCATGCTTAGCGATGGAGTAGCTTCGTGGAAGACTTGTTAGAAGAAATTGGCTCGCGTTTACATTATACTTGGAAGAATCGCACTTTTCTATGTAAAAACTGGAACATTTTTTGTTATTTTTTAAGAATTTCAAAAATCATAATTTAGAATTAGTCTGTTGTCTGTTCTAAGTCATAAGTTCGATCAGAACGATGTTTGTATAAAACCATTGCTTGTAAAACAAAAAATTTACGGATTTGTTATACTCAACTGGGAAAGGGTCACTCTTCTCGAGTCGCGTTGAATGGTATGATAGTAAAAGGAGGCTGACTGTACAATCGTATTTGGATTCCACTCTCATTCGACACAAAAACGTTTACGGTTGTACTCTCATTCCAGAATCGAGGCACTTAAAAATCTGTCGTTTCGAAAATCATTTCAAGAGGTTGATTGTAGGCAAAAAGGGAGGGAAAAAATGCTAGAATTCCATCCCCGAATGTATCCTTAGTCAAAATTAGAATAGAAAGGAGGCGCTTAGAAATAAGTAATCGAGTTCAGTCGCATTTCTGAAGTACCCATCTCAATTGCTTTCTTGAAGCATTCTTTTCTTCAACTGCATTCTTTTTAAATTAAATCTGCTGTCTCTAAAGCTAACCATATACATATGCTAGTTTTATATGCCATAGCAATTTACGGACGTACGGCATCCAAGATAAATGTAACATGGATAAAAAATCTAAGTTGTTTAAAATCATTGGGTACGATGAAAAAGGTATTTTATACTGAGTTATTTGACGGCATTGATTTAAGTATCTTTTAATGCTCGTCATTGGTTAGGAGAGCCTGCTAAGGTAGCGTAGGGCCCGGGTTCGAATCCTGGAGAAGACATGGATGTTTGTAAATATATAGTGTCAATGCGGCATGGCGGCACTCTAAATATGCGACGAGTCGAACGTCCTCTCGTGTGGATTGGTGGAAAGGGAGAGGGTTGGGAGACACCCGGATTCCCCTCCCCAGTTGTTCTCCCCTAAAATTGGGGTGAAAAATAGAAGTCCAACCTCACTTTGGAGTAGGCTGTAACAACCATTGTTCCATGTAAGATGGCCAAGAGAACAACAACAACGTACGTCATTTAAATAAACAGTATAATGGCCACTAACATGAAGCTTAGTTTCTTGAAGTTTTCAATTAAATTAAGTATGAGTTTTCTATTTTTTTTTTTTTTTTTCCGTGAATGGTTTAGGAGAAAGAGTAATGTATTTATATAAATAATTTTACGGTAATTATATCAACAAATTATACGTCGGTTATTAAAATCTCACCTTTCTTAGTTTTACTATAATAAATCAGTATTGTTTTGCTGTATTAATATGGCTTAAAAGCATAAAGTGCTGGTAATCCGAAGGTTTTTCTTCCCCTAATAATGACACTTTAAGTGAGATCACTGCAGTTTAGGAAGAAATTTACATATTTTTCTGATTTGGTGCTGCCCGTAACGATTTAAATTTCATGCGAAAAATAATTCCTTGAATTCTGCGAAAAATTTTGCTGCCTGGCATTTCTTCCTAAAATGTTCGCGTGTTTCTGCGCGCATTTCCTGTTGAGTTTTTTTTTTTTTTTAATTGATTTAGCAGAAATTTTAAATTCAAATTCTGTTGTGTCTTTTTCAGAAAACCTTTTTCACGTAACTTAGATTGCATTGCAACAGTTATGTTTTTTAACTTTATTATGTTTAACTTTTTATTTCTCTTGCTATTACGTGGTAATGCATTTAAGTTATTTTTAGGTTAAAAAGAAAGGAAAGAAAAGTTTCCTTAGATGCATCCTGAAACGAATTAAATCCGATATACGTGCGGACAGGTGTGCGTGCTTTGATTAATTTCTCATTTTTCTTCAGCGTAACAAGGGTTACAGAATGCGAAGTTTTGTGAAGTTACGAGTGTAACTTATTGAGTTTTGTTTCCGTTTATCATGTTAAATGCTAGTCGTGGTCTAAGCAGTAGCTTCATAAATTGTACGAAGACCATAATTTCTTACTTTTCAGTGAGAAAGTAAATTATTTTTCTCTGAAACTAGAGAATCATCAGCTGTATGGTGTATTTCCTAGGGACTTGACAAATACTAATTCTTTTCGAGGGTCCTCGACAGGAATGTGAAGGATCCTACCACTACTAATCAATAAAGACAGACCCATCCTTATATATTATAGGGCTACCAATCTTCGCAATATTTCGCTATTTCTGGCGCCTGTTCCAAGTTTTTAGCATCTCCCAAATTTTCATTATTCAAAAAGTTGTTTTCTGTACCTGCAATATTTTTCATTTAAGATAATTAACTGAAATGTAATGGGCCCAATATAATGTATAAAGCAATTACATTTTATGAAAGAACTAATTTCATAGATGTGTTAAATTTTTTTTAATTTAAATTTCTTACATTTTATAGTCCTGTTCATTTCTGTTTTAATGCTTAGAGCCTTGATAAACATTGAATTCTTATGCATGCTGGATAGAGTAATGGTTTTCCTTTATGTATTACTTGTTCATATCGATTTTGTAGTTCTAATCCCCGCTTTGAAGTGAATGATAAATACAGGGGACAGCTATCATTTTTCTTGTAAAGTTGTATTGGGGAACTGACTATACTGTTAATCAATAATTCATCTTAGGTTCGCCAATTTTTAATATTTGGCGTTTGCAAAACGGGGAGCGTATATAATCGGTGGTGATACAGCGAGAAAATTAAGCGCCATGGGCTTGGCGATGTTGGCGCTGAAGGTAGTGGCCATCTACCGAGAGAGTGCCTAGCAGTTGTTTAGATGAAAGCGAAGTTGCGGGCGGACTGATGGAATGCTCCCTTCTTCACCTGTGGATCCGCTACTGTATTCCTCTAATGGGAAGAAGATTCTTCTCACATTCCGTCCTGCGACACCAGGGCATGTGATTCTGGTGTATGGCATTATTTTACCTGTCCTCCGCCGGGAAGGTAAGATCATTTTTACCTACCATTCATATTGCCCACAGCCTGCAGTGAAAAAGTGGGATTTTTCCCACACGTGCATGGCATATTTTCTCCCGCCAAGGAGTTGGTCCAACTAGGTTTATGCTAAACGCGAGCTATAAGTCTATATCAAGTGGGAAGGTGTAATGAGGTAGACTTTTCGTGCATGGCATTGTTTTCACCTGTACTGCGACGTAAAAGAACTTTCTCGGTAGTTATATGGTAGTGCTTCTTTGGGAGTTTAATAACATGAGCTGATGATTTCGCATTTACATGGCATTATTTTTTCTGTTTTCCTCCAGAAAGGTATGTACGCCTGTTATTAAATATCAACTTGCGTTTTTAAGGCAGAAAGCAATCCTTTATTTTTATTTAATTATATTATATTAAGGAGAAGACAAACCTTTATTCTCATTAAGCAATATTTATAAGTTCTGTTTTTATATCCATGTCAATCTTGTCGTTTATTATTATGTGAAGGAAACCTGAGTGACCCTTCGTAAACTGAAAAATTAACGGAATCTGAATTGTGTTATTTCAGTTTATTACTACATATTTGTGTTTATATGTGAAATTAATAATGTGATTGAAATTATATAATTTGATTTATATAAGTATCTAAAAAATCATGAAGAGGGCAGTGAAAAATTATTCGTGGGTCAGACAAGAATAAAATATTGAGAGAGAAAGGAAAGTACATTAATTGTCAGTCTTTCTTAAATTAACTGCCTGTTAATATTTAAGTTCTTTGTTTTAACCTTGGTCTTCTGTTACTTAATTTGAAACTGTTGTTCTTTCTAGATGAGATTTTCGCTATTAGCATCCTTATGTAATGCGTAACTTCACCCCCCCCCCAAAAAAAAGCATTTTTTTTTAAGTCGGTAGACTTTTATTTTTTGCAGATTAATATTATCCCATAAGTCGGTTCTTATGTTTCTAATATTGCAATATACGAATGTTACATAAAAGGAACTTTTTTCTTTCAATAAATCCTATGTTTATGTGAGAATTATTAATACTTACTGTACCCGTATTTCAAGCGGTTATTAAAAAAATTGTCTTTTTTCTTCCTTTTTTGGTAGAAGAGTTTTTTAATAATATATCTTATTCTTTCAAGCCATTTATGATTCTTCTTTTGGCATAGATCGAGAACGTACCTTAATTTAGAAAGCCGATGATAGAAAATATTTAAGAGCTAAAGATTTAAATAATAAATGCCATATGTTTACTGCATTTCTAGTTTTTGCGTGTATTCTTTTTTCGCCTTATAATAGGCTCTTATAATTCACCTGCAGACAAGTAACAGAGCATTGTATGAACTGCTGTGTATGATCTATCAGAAATTTTTAAGCCAAAACCGCTGTTTTTAGGCTAAAGATTGTGAAGATTATGTTAATATATAAGAATATTTAAAATCCTAAATGTTAATTATAAACTGCGTTTCTGTAAGTGTTTTTCAATCCTGGAATTGTATTAAAAATGAAAAATTTCATTGAAAAGAAGTGTCTCCATCGAAAAAAAAGAAAATCATTGCTCATAGTTTCGACAGGATTTAAGATCACGATATTGTTATTCGTAATCATGACTTTAGCATATTATTGAAAGTCTGTAATGTATTCAATTGCGTTTCTGTATTGTATTTTTATGATTAGTTTTCTGTGTGATAAGTGACAAATTATCGTTGCATAGTAACGCATTAAAATTTGAAGTCTTCTGAAAGATGACTCTTTAAACATGATGAGGAAAGACTGAATTTGGTGTGTTAAGTTCTGAAAAAATCTTCATTCTTTTTGTAAAAAGTGCCTCGTTATGGCACCTTATCTTCTCCATAATCCCTCTTTTTACTTCCTTGTACGAAGTAAAAGGAAGTATTGTAATCGCGAAAAGCTTCAGGCAGCATATTTCAACGAAAATATCCCCTTTGACCGCTTTCGAATGCAATTTAACGATGTTTTTGCGTGTTATCTATACGTAAGGACAGAATAAAAGACTCTTTTCCTCAAAAAAAACTAAAAAACTGCTTTAAAATTAATTCTGAAGAGAATTTTTCGTCGCGTCTGTACAAACGTATGTACGTACGTGCATACGTACGTATCTCGCATAACTCAAAAACGAGTAGCCTCAGAACGTTGAAATTTTGTATATAAGACTACTATAACATATAGATGTGCACCTCGTATTTTGGTTTCAATCGGCCGCGCCAAACGTATATAAATATATTAATAAATATATCCACTCTGTTACCCGGCTCAGTGATCTCAGTTTCTTTACTCATATATTTGTAAATTGTACATTTTTTGCTTTAAAAATGATTGAATTATGTTGTTTTTATGCCTTTCGTAATTCTGGAAGCAATATTTGTACAATTATCAACAATTTAAAAGCTGTTTAAGTGCGGTTAAGTTTTAAATAACATGGCGGACATATTTGTGTACATTTGAAACAGCAGAATTGTAGATTTGTTGCCAATCTAGAGAGACTAAGCTTCGCAACACAAAAATAACGCCTTCATTTATTATTGCGAATTAAATCATGCTTAATCCTTTCTGGAATTTTTTCGAGGAAATAAGTGTTTAAGATTTACTTCGTAATTTTTAATACAGATATTTTGAGTTTTTATGTATTTTTGCCTTGTCGCGAAGTGAAAACTGAATTAATTGAATGAGAAATACTCAATCGTCTGTGAAAAACTGTTTCTTTTTCGTTTTGTTTGTTTAATTTCTTTTATACATCGTTCTAGCTTTGTTATAGTATTTGAATAGAACATGTGGCAACGATTAGATAATTCTTTAAATGATATAAATTTTGTGCATTCTGAGTTATAATATGAACGAAATATAATAACTTTAAGCAAACCTAGCGCCAGAGTGTCGCTATGGTAAGCAAAGTGAATTTTAAAGAATGCATTTATTCTATTGTGGTTTATGCGCTGTCGGCGAAGTAGGTTTAATTCAATCTAATAAGTTAAATAAAATGCAAGAAAAAAATGCGTATAATTTAATATTCCGTACAAGGAAGTCATGTGGTGTACACATCAGATTTTTTTTTTTTTTAAGATGTATCAAATTCCTTTTTATGTAGCTAAAATTTTAAACGATGAAATGATTTACCCGTGGACTATTTATTCGTAATGACTAGAGGTTCGCAGGCATTAGTAGTCGAGATTTTACTTAATTTTAATGTGAAAAATATGATAAATATACCATGCAGGTTAATGGTTAAGAGCCGGTTAAACATCATGCGAAAGGGATCTTTAAAATGCATAATTCACGGTGTCTGGCTATCGTTGCGACCGCGCGAAATAATTTTTTTGCTCTACTCGACTTCACAAATAACCAGTTCTATGAGTGTTGCCGTTCGGCAGGAACTAAAATCTTTAACTTATCTTTCAAGTGATATCAGTGTGTAATTGCTTAACAAATCTTAGCGATTCAAAAGCAATAAATACACATCTTAATTATTTACATCTGTATTTTTCGTATCAGAAACGTGCTTAGGGAAATCTTCCTAAAAGTTTATGGACATTCTATAAACGTAGTTAACACAACTTTGCATTTGTCAAACCACGCGACTTTCCAGTTCTTCCTAATGCGCTAAAGCTAGCATCTTAAATTTACCTTCCGTTTGGCCTAGCTAAAAGCTAGTGACTATTTTGTTGCTATTGGATGTAGCATAATATATTTAGTTTATGTTTTAAATTATGATTGTGTTGCTTAAAATAATAGCGACTTAAAGGCAATTAATGTGTTTTTATTGATTAAAATATTAATTTTTTAATAATGTACCGGATTAATACAAATGAATTTTATTAACAATACATCCAAGTGACAAATTTTATTAATGTATATATATTACTATGTCATTTGGTTTATTTTTTATAGATTTCAATGAAATATTTCTTTTGAATGCAAACAAAAGAAAAATACAGCATACAGTTAGAGGTCTTCGAACAATTTGTTTCAGATTTATCTTGTATGTCTTATTTATTTGGTTTGGCGCTTTTGTTCCATTTTTTATCATATATTTTATTATTAAGTGAGTGATGTTTAATCTAGTGCAAAGGGAAAATTCATACGTCGTCAAAATTTGCGCCATGTGCATATGTAGCGTAAATGTCTGCCTAAAATACGTGTCTGCTGCCGACAAGCATTACTCAGTCTTCTTCTTACATTGTCATGTAAAACACTTCCTCAGCTCAGTAGAGAAAAAATGGTTCTCATTATTTGCGCCCCAAAATGATAATCCCGCGTTTTCAATTCGAGAGTTCTCTTTGTATGAAAGGCACCGCTTTCTTGTCTCGTGATCGATTTTTCGCTCCTCCCCCCCCCTCCAACACTTTCTTCTTCTATTCGTCGGCTTGGTCAAAAGTTTCTTGCCTTAGTCTCATAAAAAATCTGTTTTTGCCTTAAATTTTGCTCCATCACTGGAACTGAGAGTTCGCCTGCGTGAGGTATAATGGTTAAAGGTATGTTTAAATTTGGCGTTTTATGCGAGTTTAGTTTATGCTCCAGTAAATTATTGCACTTACTCGAATGTGTTCTCTATTCTCAGCCTCTGCGATGCTGGTTGACATAGTTACAGTCCAAAACATGAGAAAGTGCAATTACTGAGCTAAAATGACAGGTTAGAGCCAGTTCGTTATTTTTGGATAAATATTATAAGCTGCTTTTTCCTATGCACTTATCCTGGACAATATGTATGCCATAGTACTTACTAAAGAGGCTCGAAAAGCGTTTGAAATTCAAGATAAGTTCACTTCATTATGATCACCGAAAAACGGATTTTTTTAAACTTATTACGAGGTTATCATATCGATCATTTCGTACTAAATTTTGATAATTTTATTCCAGTACTTACGAAGGTGGTCACATTTCCATAATAGAATTTTGGATTTACCTGCTTCAGAGGTGAACTAACTGCTTTAGTATTGGGTAGTTAGGTTTACGTTATTGCCTTTATGTTTTGCGTCTAGTTCGCTATTCAGGCTCATGTCCGCTGATGCCAAGACATGTTAACATACTGATGACTACGTGACGCTGGATAACTGCGTTAGCTCGATAGTCCTGTGTAGCACCAATGACGTAGGAATCGCGAAGCATATTCGCACGTGTATTTGAATATTGTGATTAGCACTTCTATCAGATTTGTTAGTCTCCGCCTCTCAAAATGCGTTTAAAAATCATAGTTTACGTACAGTTTTAGTTACGACAATACGGGTTTTTTAACTTCTTAAATATGAAGGATAAACTTAGCATTATCAGTAACTCTTACATTGGAGGAATTATAGTTTTTTGAAATACTAACGGGCAACTCATTGTCCGAAAAAAAAATCGTGTGGTGGTAGTTTCGTTCTAGGTTCGAGTTCCGAAGAAATGGCTGGCTGAATGAGCGTTTCCTTATGTGTAAAGAGAATGTGAGCCAATTTACCTTTGAAATCTCTCCACAAAAGCATTGATTCCTTTAAATAGATATGCATAACTATAGTGCATAATTTGCTGCGCTCAGAAAAAAAAATGGAATTCTGATTTGAGTTCATGAATAATGGGCAAGCTTACCGGCATAAAAATCAATGCTGCTATGTTTTGGCAGATCTTATTGGAGAAAACTAACATCCGATACAAAATATATCATCCACCAAGTGAAATATACTGGATAGAAATCGGGTCTGCTGATTAGCGGAAATAAAAAATTTTATGCTGGGGTATTTTTGATTTTGCATTCTTGATATTGGAAAATATTTTCCTTTTTCGTACTGTTACTTTATAGTGTCTATATTATAGCTCCTATTTTGTAGCATGCGTGTATATCTGAGATATATTTCACAATCCCAATCAATTCTAACGTAAACATAAAGCTGCCGGCGAGGTTTCCGTGATGGATTTAATCTGAGCTGTGAGTAAGTGTTCACCAGATATGTACTCGTGCCTTCAAATATGCGTGGAATGTAGTAGATCCCTAAGGTTATACTCACGGAGTTTTAAATGTAGTCGTTCATAATTGCTTTTGAAGCTGCGGCTCTTAATTTCCATCCGCAATCGTCTTTAATTTTTACAAACCTTTCTTAATATATATCCCAATGGTTAGTTTTATTCTTTTCGGCTGCATAGGTGTTTTCATGGTTTTCCTTATGTGTAGTGTGAATAAGATCCAGTTTTCTTTAGAAAGCCCTCCATAAAGGTATCATTCCCATTAGTGGGAGAGAGCTCTCGTGTTGTTTGTCTTAATTGATTAACACAAAGACCGTATTTGGAAAGAAACGCAGGAATGTATAAAGTAAATACAGCATTTCAACAAAATTGGATCTTAAGAAAGATAACAATGACATTTAAAAATATTAAAATATCAGTGCAGAAGTTACAGCAAAGTACCTAAGCATAGAGCGTCCCATTAGCGTTGATTTTATTCTGTTGGTTATGAAAAACTTGGAATGTACACGGGATTTGTCGGCTAGCGACTAGAAGTCCGTTGTTTTTATAGCAAGTGTTTAGTTTAGCATTAAAAGTAGCTTTGAATTTATTTGGCTCTTGTTTTACGCGAAATTCAAACTCTATATAACGAACCCGGTGACTTTATATAACGAAACAAAATTTCTTGGTGACGAAAGTCATTGCTGTGTCATAGAGTTGTGGATTATTTGGCGTTCGCATGTTCTATACGTGCCCTGTGATTTTGAATCCTTTCGAAAGGTCAGATAACATTCGAATTTTTACAAGTAAGTTGAATTAATCGTAAAACACCTGCAGGAATCTTTGCGTACTTCCTTACGCCCAGTTTAAATTATAGACTGCGTTTCAAGTTATTATAGTCATAATAGCTCATTAGTAAATATGAGCAATAATTTTCCACTCTTTAGTACGTGCAGCGTTCAATGTGTTTTCATGAGTAACAATAATGTAAGTCAGTTTTTAGTCTTCAACGAAGATATTCCTTTCCTGACTATTATTGAATATGTGGCTTACCCAAATTTCTTATATGCCTATTTAATAATCTTAGGGAGGCTTTTAGTGTAGTGGCCAGTATTCAAGAGGTCCGAGGTTCGAGTCCTGGCGAGAGCATTGCTCATTTTCCATGCCTCCTGCTTCGAAATAACCTAATGTCTGTACAGTGGCATCCGAACTAAAAACTGTGGTGGATGATGATTCTTTACAATCAGGATTTGGCGATTCGGTCCCTAATTCCCAGTCGCCCTTTAAAAGGGGGAGTATATAAGGTATTTCTTCCGCCTTCTTAGCATGCCTTCGTGATGTAGTGGTGAGCACGCTCGATGCGTATTCGAGAGGTCCGTGGTTCGAGTCCCGGCGAAGACATTGCCGCCCTGCGAGGGCATATTTCATCTCTCCTGCTTTAAAAAAATACCTAGTATGTCTACAGTTTGAATAGTGTTAATACGAAAAGTCAAACACTTTTTTGTGGTGCTTAACAAAAGATTCAGTATTGCAACTTTCTGTGAAATTAAATCCATAATACTGTAAAAAATAGTGTGAATTTGTTTTAGAGTAATGTAGAGGCATAATGGATTGTATGTTGCCATTTATAGATTTGTACGTTGATGCTGTTTTTAATAACCTAAATAAGTGTTTTATCACATTTTTGAAAGCTGAACTGAATGTGCCACAATTTTTTTAAGCGTTGCAAATAATTATTGACTTCAAAAGCGAGTATAAGACTGAGTAACTTGGAAAAAACAACCACAGTACCTGCTGTTATGTCAACATTTCGTAAAACATTTTACATAAATTTATGAAAAAAAAATTGGAGGTGGAATTTCGAGCAGTAACATTTGCTGATGATTAGCATAAATCCGACTCATTCGATAAAATGTTGCTAAGAAGTTGCAACTGATAATTAAGATTTAACAGTTGCACGTACTGCAGATTTGAAATGTTTTGTTTTTACCAAAATTAAAAGGCAAATTACAGGAACAGAAATTGATACTACTCCTTTTTTTAATTCATTTTCTAAGAATATAAAAATTAATAAAAGAGAGGTCGTTATTGAAAACAATATTGATTTATGATTCTTGCGTGCAACAAACTTTTTTCTTTTTTTTTTTTTTTTTTAAAGAGTAAAATCACATAATTCTAGATTCAGTCCTTTTAATTTTCGAGTTTCATAAACATTGTTATTTCTTTTGAAGGGTTTCTATCTTTCTTCCTTCCGTTTCAGATTTCAGATTTAAAAAAAAAAAATAATTAATATTTGTTGCCTTTTTTTTTTTTTTTTTTTGTTAAAAATATTGATCGCTGATGTTGTGATATTATGATAAGCAGCGCTTCCTGGGCTATTATCGTCTAAAAATTGCTCAGTTATAGCAAACATTAAAACAAATTGGCGATTATTAGTAATTTTTTCCTGTGTGTATACTTCCTGATCATATAGATGTGCATTATGTCTATTGCATCATGATAATGCTTGCATGAAATATTCTGTACAACATCGTATTACTGATTACCGTCTTAAGCCACGAATTTCGAAGCAGCTCACTTCAGTTCCTGGCACAAGAAGCCGCTTCGCTGCTAGCATAGTACTATTGCAAAGAAAACATCTTTACATTTACTAAGTGTCATTGACTCACGAAGCAACATTTGCTCTCGCTGTGCATTATATTTTTTTAGGTTTTTTACTCGAAAAACTAATGTACATTAATTTAAGCAAAGAAGGAAATTAAATTTCGATTTAATTATTTTAGTTCTATAATTAATGGAGGTTTTTTCTCCAGCTAATGCGCTACAGTGGAACAAATCTTTATATAAGAAGTGGTTCTATTTTAATAATAATAAGCCTCTTTGAATAGCAAAATACTAATTATCTTTTCTTATTCATATTATTAAAATTTTTCAAAAAGAAAATAATCCGAAATCTTCACTGAAAAGAGAGCTTTTATTAATATTTTTTATATGTACGTTTTCTGCTGCCTCAAATTACTTTTCCTTTATTATTTAGCTAAAAAAAAAATTTAGATTTTTCTCCACTTTGCTAAATGTTAAAGTATAAAAAAAATCTGCAATAGAGCTCATCAAAACTTGCTTCGTTATGTAATGTTACTGATGATTTTTTAATAACGGCTGTGCGCTTCATTTTCTAAAGGGACATTTTTAATTAGCTGCAGTGAAATGTTTATATATGTCGTATAATAGCTTATTTTATGTTTAGAATTCTAGGCGCAAAATGTAATTTATTTAATTCGAATATTTAAGATCGCAAAATTGATTCGATAGAGAGATAAAACACAAAATTGGCTTTTCGAAAATCGATACCTTATAATCGTTAGTTCCAACAATATAAAAAGGATGATTATGTAGCTGAATTTACTCAGCTTGCTTTACTTTTTTTATATGTAATTAAAGTTATGAAAAAAATCCTTTTGTTGCAAAACTTACATTTTAAAGAAAATGTACTCCCGTAGATATTCTTTTATCTTAGACATCAATTTTCTTTATTTATGCACATATGAAATGCATTATTTGAAGCAATTTTGTTTCTTGTTTAAAAGACTTCTAGTTTATCGGATTTATATGTTGTTATTATTACTATTTTGCTTTACAATAATTTTTATAATTTGCTTGTATTTTCTTGGAAGCACTTCTCTTAGTTTCTTCTGTTACATTTCGAATTTGCAATGTTCAATAAAGCTGTCAATAAATATAATTTTGCCCTTGAGAATGAATATGCAAATGTGATAATGATCAAAATCTTTGCAAAATAACTCTGGCTAATAATTTTGAAAAGAACTTAGATTTTGACTGAAACGTTATTATGCTCTGAAAGATTTTCCAATATGAAATTAAAATTGAGTCGTCTAGATTATAAATTTTAATTTCATTCTGTTTTTTATAGTGTTTCTGGATGATCACGGGAAAAAATTTCTTTTATGGTTATCAGATGCGGAACAAAACATAAAAATGCTTTGAAAGCCTTAAATTAATTCATACAATGCAAACAAAAAAAGTCATTTCTATCAGAATTCGAATTTCTGAAACTAAATCCTATCAAGTTACTTTCTTGTGATAATTTTGTCATTAAGGGTTTGTTTGCATTTTGATCTCAGTCACGCAAAACGAAGTCCTTGAATTCAAAACGTAATTTACATATTTCATTCAAAGAGATTTAAAGTATAATATAGTTTTGCATTTTTTCCCCTCCCCCTTGTGTTTTACTTATGAAATTAATCCCTACGTAATATTTATTTTTTCCCTCTACGCAGCTATAGGGATTTGTTTAAAAATTGCAATTTTTTGTAATTCTAAGTTCTATACCGGCATTTCAGAAGCAGGTTGATTTGAAAACTCACACTGAGGATATCGTCTGATGCTGATATAAGCAAATACATTTGTTTGTAAAATTGCATTTCCTTTGCCAATTTTAATGCTGACAAAATGAGCTTATGTACCACACATTGCTGTTTTCATAGTAATCATGCCATATACTTTAAGCTAGGTTTTTAATTAAGTATCATGTTAAAATCATATAGCACTGTTTCTCAGATTCTGCGCATGAAAATTGCTAGTTTTCTTGTTCGCGGCAGATTAGTGTAATTCTGTATAGCCTCTAAAAATTTGCTTTTAATTTCAAAAATTTCGCCGAAACTTTTAAGATTATTGATGCAGTGTAGAGGATGCTGTACGTGTATTGGCATTGTTCTATGTATATTGATTTTATTATATTGATAATGAAGCATATTCATTCTCGGGAAGAAGAATTGGCTCCCTAGTCTTATTATTTATGATTAATCGGGTATAAATGAACAGTAAGATACTTTACATCGCGCAGTGATGATGCATTATATTACAGTATCATTGCGGATATAATAATGATTGCAAACCAGCATTTTCAATGCAAACACTTGATTAAAGAATTGGTATTTTTGGAGTTACGTGCTGACACACCATCACCCGTCATTGCTTTATTTGTATTCCATCATCGTTCGGAATTAAATGGTATTAAAACTCTTCAAATCCTTTTTTTTTTTTTTTTTTTAATTCTACTGCTTAGGAATTATAGCAAGGTCATCATAACGCCCTTTTTTGGTGTTGAGTACCAAAAACCAGACTTGAGGATGGTAACTGTCTATTCCAGACCGGCATCTGAAAACCTATGTAGTTTCTTAAGAGTGAGCATCATAAACATTTTTCATCATATACGTAATAATCTCTGTCGAAATAGTTTCACTTTAAAACGAAGATAATTAGCTGTAGGCCATTTCGTAATTAGGCGATTCCTCATCTATATTGGCATGAGTAAGGAGTTCCGTCTCCGATGCCTTGGAACTTGTCAGTGGCTTTAGAGACATAATGCTGGGGATTTCTCTTTTAATGAGGTACATAAGTATTTTTGAAAGAAAAACTTCGAGTTCTTTTATTTAGTCTTTTTCCAAGCAGCTGTCGATTTTGTGCGTAATGAGGTAACGGAGAAGGCATTCATTTTGGCTAATTAGGTTTAAGTAACACTACTCGAAATCCACATTTATATCATTAAGCTTTTCAGATTTTCTCGTAACATTCCATTCTCAATGATTTCGTTTTCTCATGATCTCTGCGTACAGTTTTGTTCCCTTATCTGTAGTTTTTCTTATCTGCATTTTATAGAGGCTCAAAAAAGGATTAAAAACTATTAAAAACTTTAAAAAAAGAAAAAAATTATACTTAACTAGACCGGGCTATTAATATGGCGAAGTATAGCAACAGAAAAGAGCTAGTACTTGTCTTCTTGTGATATTTCCCACCATATGCATCCGCTATTCAGTTTCATGTTTCATTACTTACGTGGGGCTTTGAAGGAGATCAAGATTTGTATCCTGATTGCATGAAACAGTACGTGCTAATTGCATGCGTACAGGCTAATTACATGTACTCATTGCATGAAACAGTACGTGCTAGTAGAGTACTGGAATATTTTTTTAAGTATTTCAGTTCTGAGCTATCTCATGAACAGTAATCTAGAACAGCGGTCGCCAATCGGTGGTCCTCGGACCACTGGTGGTCCGTGAAAACGTTTTGATGGTCCGCAGAAAAATTGGGACATTATTTATATTTTTATGAAGATTCAGTTTTAAAAATGACGAGTAACAAAACCTATTATGGAAAATGGATTATACTTTTTTTTTTTTAATTTTAGCTACTACTATTAGCGAAATTCCTTATCAATTTCGCAACTTTTTAGCTACTTTTGCAGGTGTATCGAGCGACATTTGAAAGTGATAGTTGGCATCCATAGATATGCTGCTGTTATCATTAATAGCGCGAACTGGAACTCTCTTTCCTTTTGAATTACAAACATATGCTATTGTAGTAGTTAATAACACAGTTTTTCTCCGTGTCAATAGGCAACTTAATGGATTTTTATAAGAACCGTCTGCGTTCTTGTTTATAATTGTGTCACTGGAAGTTTCCGTTTTGTTTTGTCTAACTGTTGATCGATGGCGCCATTGCTGAGTAAGCGATGATTATTATGTTTACAATAATTAAAAATTGGCGGCATAACACTTTCAGTTTATTGATACTGCTTTGCGTTTGCCTGTTTGTTCTTGCTTTTCGTGAAGTTCCTTTTCAGTGATATGGAAGTGCGAAGCTTTCTGCACAAGAAGGTAAGATTTTTCTACTCATATAATTTTTCTATGTGAACAAGATATGGATATCATCGAGATTGAATAGTATTTTAATTGTTTCTCATAATCAGGGGCGTAGCCTGAATTTCCATAAAAGCATGCTGCTGAATACCAAATGTTTCGAAAATTATATTAACATTGATAGAATAGAAAATTGAATATTGTTTTGCGTATTAATATCTTTTTTTTAAAGTCTGATTTTCTTTAATATATATAATTCATATTAGTGGTCCGCCAAATATAAAATTATATATGTAGTGGTCCGTGAAGTTCTAAAGGTTGACGACCGCTGATCTAGAACATCAGAATTCCATACTTTAGTTCGTACACAGGAAACTGCGGGGAACCTATAGATTACAATGTAGAGTACTGTATGATATTGTTTGGTTTAAGTTAAGCTTTACCATACATATGTATGTTACATAATTTGTCAATCAGTTGTACAATAATACAATCTGTTGGATATTAATCGCGGTTATATTTAATGTGATAGCTGTTTGGAAATCCGGAAGTTGTGAGGGCATTGTTGTATTTCTGTTTTCTTTTTATCAGGAATACATTAATTTAGAAGTCAGAGAACAAAAGTCAGCGTTATGTTTGCAAATTTTCACAGGATTAGTTTCGATAGTTTTACCGAACCATCAACTTCAGCTGCCAAAACGCAAATGAACGAGATAAGATAAAAATGGCTGGACAAGAGTTAAGCTACTGGCGCCATCTACTGATGTAACGAGAACTAAAATAAAATTTCCTTAAAGGCTGAAGGTAAAGATGGATTGGAATTAGGGTCGTAAACTAGAACAGAAAGATTTTTTTTGAATTAGAATTTTTAGAGGTGTTTCATATTTAAAAAATCTTTCTGTTCTAGTTAACGACCCTAATTCCAGTCTATCTTTGCCTTCAGCCTTTTAGGAAATTATGTTTTATTTCTCGTTTCATCAGTAGATGGCGACAGTAGCTTAACTCCTGTCCAGCTATTTTTATCTTACCTTATCTAATCACTACATGTTATCTCGTTCATTTGCGCTTTGCCAGTTGAGAATGATGGCTCGGTAAAGCGACCGAAATTAGTCCTGTGAAAATTTGCAAATATAACGCTGATTTTTGTTGTTCAGCTTCTAAATTAATACTTGTTCGGCGTGATATTTTATATTAAATACATTAAGATATTTATATACTGAAAGCTGTCCTCACCCTTCTATACGTTTTAAGCGGAGTTTCTTCAAATTTTTGCCCGGTAACGTTACATTGCCAGATTATTTATCATCTATGCATTCTAGATCATCTATGCAAGTGTTTTCATTTAACAAGATCGACTTTATTTTGTAATAATTTGGATCAAATAAACAAAAGAAATTGAATGATTTAAGCTAATTTAATTATTTTTAAAATTAATTCTCTTACGTGTGTATAAAATAAAAAGGGGTGGAAATATCAAACAGGGAGGGGAGGCGAAGAGAAAGAGATTGTATTTCTTGTTTTTACTGCTAAATTAGGAGTTTTAGTATACATTAAATAGCCAAACCTCTCAAAGCTTTTGTAAAAATTGAGGGATATTGGTAATAACCACAGTATCACTTGAAACCAAGCATTTAACCCCCCTTTTTTTGTTATGTTCACTTATTTCATCTCGGAAATGTCGCTCAAATATCGTAGCTTCTCCTGGTGAATTTACTATGTTGTAGTGTAGCCTTTCCAACATAGGTATCGAATCACGGCCTTACCAACCACTGTCATCTTTGAAACTACATTTCTTTTCCAGTTGGGAGAGTAAAGCGAAGAAAGCATTAAACTTTCGTGAAATTTCGCACAGTGTGTTACAAAACTTGAACCTAACACCCTATAGAATAACTGGTTATCACCGTTTTTTCCTTATGAGGCTCAAAACGCTTCATCCTACCTGCGTGTATTATATATTTATGTATTCTATTGAAAAATATAAAATGGCGATAGCGAATTTTACATTTCATCCCCCTTACGTGTCGAACTGTTGCAGTAAGAAGTGTATGTTAACAAAACGAACTCTTTATATCCGTGTTTATTATTATGATTGTAATTACATTGAAATATTTCAAAAGAAGATATGGAAGTCCTCTAAATTACGTATGTGTTAGCATTAAACATTCCCCCCACCCCACCCTACCCTTCGTGATGAAGCCGAATATTTGGCATTTCAGATCAAGTTAATTGATGAACGCAAAGGGTTAGCTTTCGAAGTGGGGAGGGATGCTTTTTTGGAGAATTTTCTAATACTGCACTGTCGCATTTGCGTGACCGTATTCGCTCTGCACATGTGACATCAGTGGATTTGAGACCATTTAAACTCCTGAGTTCCTTGATTGGCAGCGCCCACCAGCGGCCGAGCGGTAACGTCGCTGAACACTGGTAGTTCGGTCCGAGGTTCGAATCCCGCGAACGGGCTGGCTGCATGGGTGTTTTCGTGGTTTTCCCCATGTGTAACGTGTATACGAGCCTGTTCCCTTAAAAAGTCCTCCACGAAGGCATTCCTCCCTTTAGGCAGATAGCCCACGAGTGCTTTGCCGTAATCTAATAAACCTAAACCTAAACCTAAACCTTGATCGGCAGCAGGCTGGTAGAGTTAGCTGGATAATGCGCTAAGGGGGGGAAATTATGAAGGCTATCTTTTTAAGGAAGGGGTTATTTGTTGAGGACTTTCTCGGGGAGTTTTCGTTTGTTTATTAAAATTACAGCACAGCACGGTACCCGAGGGCCTAATTGGAGGGATGCCTTCGCCGAGGACTGTCTGCAAGAAACTGGCTCATATCCACACTAAACATGAAGAAGTCACGACGATACCGACGTAGTCGGTACCTTTCATCGGGATTTGAACTCGAATTAACTACCGATTCTCATTGATCTTATCTAATCGGTCACTGGAGGGCTTTAAAAAAGTAATTAAATAAGTAACCAATTTTCACGCTTTTGCACTAATAACAGTTTATTAAGCCATGGAGCGAATGAAATCGGTGATACGACTAAATTTCGAAAGCCCCAGGTTTGAGTCCCGGTGAGGGCATTGCTCATTTTTCATGTCTTCTGCTTCCAAAAAACTCATGTCTCTGAAACATGAGACGCTGAATGAAAGGCAGTGGAAAATTTAAAAGAACAATACTAAATATTTTTAATTAAATCGTAAACAAACAAATTAATTCATCTAGAAATATAGTCAGCAAATTCCTGTAAAGAGTCGAATAGAAACTATAAAAATTCCATAAGAAATGAAATAATGAAGCCACTAAATAATTTTTTTGTCCCCATAACCTGACATTTTTAGCTCGACTGAATACTTTTTTTATATGACCTTTTATTTTTAATTCTTGTTTTAAACCAAACAAATGAGTAGCATTTTTATGGTTTTTCAGTTTCTTTTTTAACAAGAAAGTGGAAGTAATGGATAATTGTACCAGAACGTGATTTTAATAAAAAGAAATTTAACCAGACTTTAAATTTTCTCTTTGGAAGAATCATAAGAATGTTGTTATATATATATAACAGAGCTTTTTTGAGAAGGGGTCGTGAACAGTTTTTTCATGTGAAATGGTTTTTCTCGAATCTGTTGATTTACATATTTTATGCAACCAAAAAACTGTGCTTTGATAATATCAAAGGAAGAAACGAGAAATTTTGTAAGAGAAAAGGAAAGAAACGGCGTTCATTACAACGAAAAAGTCAAAGGAAAAGGAAAAACGCAGACCGTCTAAGGCTTATGAACGTGTTTTAATAATTCTTAAATAATGACGTATTTTGTATTTTTAGAAATTACTTAAATGAGCGGAATATTCACAGCAAGCACCATTTTAAACATTAGAATATCCATTTCTTTACTTCCCCGTTTATTTGCTTGTTTTACTTGAATAATGGCTTCGATTTGATAGTTTAAGTGTAATTCATTAGTTTTAAACAAAATGTATTCTCTTAACGTTCAGGTGTTTTATAGTCAGTTTTTTATTGAAGTAACTTTAAGATATAATTGAATACGAAAACCCTGAATGTAATGAACCAAGCTTTCCACTTGAAAGGTCATGGATTTAAATTCAACTGAGCTTAAGAAACCGCATTTTTTTTTAAGCGCGAGGAGCTTCTTTAAAACTTCGAATGCTTAAATCCATGATGATTTTCTTTTACCTTACTTAATAAAAACGGTAGTCTTCCTGTTTAAATTTAGTAAAATATGAATAAAGCGGTGAAATCTTTAAAGAAAATTGGGTAGAAAAAAATTTTTAAATAAGCGCATCTCTGCAGCTTATAGTCTTCTTAAAAATGGGTTTCTTGGGCCTTGGATTGAAGTGAAAGAAAATGTGCAGTAGATGAAAGTACAATAAAAATGTCTATCCCAGAAAACAAAGATTTTGTGGTGCATTCGAGCTTTGTGCTAATTTGCAAAAATAAGCTTAGCTTTTGTAAGCTTTGCCAACGGGATCACGACAATGAGCTCGAATTAATCAAAGACATTTTCTGCCCTAATTGAGTTGTCTTTTCCATAAGCATTTTCATTTATCTTCATCTTGCGTGCTAGGCAGTTAGTTGAACTTCATTTGCTATATTTTCCTTGCTTAAAGTCTCTGAGTAGATTGAAGAAATCCAATGCGTTACTCAGATTACTTGTATTTATCAAAAGTTGATAAAGCATACAAAAAAATAATCGGAATTTAGAGTGGTATATCAAACGCTGTTAGATGAAAGGTATTGAAATTGGTCCTGTCTTATTTTATTTAGTGCACAAATAAAAATTTACTTCCTGCTATAAATGTGGAACATTTTGTTTCAATTATGATTAATATGTTAATTTAACAGAAACACGTAGGGGCTGAAATTATTACTAAAATTATTGGTAAAAAAAGAATCTGTTACTTAAAAGATTTTTTATTTCAGCATTAAAATTTTATGGTAAGAAAATCTTAGCAATGTGGACGTTAATTTTTGCGCGTACCTGATTATTTTGTAGGCAACCGGATTTCATGTTATTGTTTATTTTTTCATAAGTATTGTTACGCATTCAGAATAAACCATTGACTTCAAACCATAACGCATTTCGCAGTCGTAAATCTGCCATTTCTTGAGCCCCCTTTTTATGAGTTTGGTGCTATTTCACTTAATCATAAGGTCTGATTCGTTTTTCCTCGTTAGAATTGCTGTAAAGTAGTTAATTTCCACAAAGCATTAGTTTTCGTTGGAGGGCAGAGCTAAATTTCTAACAGGAAGTTACTATGATTCATTCTCCAGCACTTTTTTTTTAACTTGAAACAATAAGCGCTTCATTTCTGATGACCACTACTGTGAACGCTAAGGTTACTTACGTCGCGCATGGTTCCGCCTCATTTAAATAAGTAGTTCTCGGAAGTATCCTTACTCTGAGCTCCCTCCAAGCTGGCCCTGATTCAACGCAAGTATTGGAACCACGCTATTTACGTTCCGGTATGGGGTTATTTTATTAGCTTTGTAGCTAATGGAGCTTGAATGAATGGGGGACGTACATGAGGAAAACGTTAAGTGGGTAAATAAGCTTTCTGCTTTATTTGCATTTTAGTTTCACATTAAATATTAAAGTGAATTTACCGGAGATATGGTTCTTTTCTAATTTATAATACTTTGCAAAAATTTGAAAATACAGAATAAACAAAGTTATTTTTCTCGATTTTTGTTTTAAGAACTATTATGTAACTATTTTATATGAGTTCCATATCTTTACGCTTTCTGATTGATGGGTCTTAATTGCTCATGTAAAGAAGCGGTAAAGCAAATAACGCATAATAGTTGAAAATTTAATTACTTTTAACTGATGTGAACTTCAATATGTAAAAATATAAAAGTATGTTAAATGGCAATCAGTCTTTAAAAAATGAGAAATATTTAATTCGGTAAAATTTAAATGAGAAAAAATTGAATTCAGTACCACATAATTGAATTCTATTTAGTGATAATTCAATAAAATTAATAAAGCGCACTACTTAAATGTTGATTTGGGGGATTTCTCCTAACATTATGTGTGTTACTTTGCTGTTATAGTACATTATAATAATGCATATAGTACATTATACAATACATTGTTATAGTACATTATAATAATGCATTATAATTATAATAACGCAGTGGTTTTGATACTTTTGATAAAAATGAAGACCGTTTTTGTACGACTGCATCAGCTTTATAAAAGAGCTGAAAAAGAACGAAAATTATGTTGGAATTAAATTTGACTTTTTGATCCTCTTATTTGTTTCCTCTACGATGCGGAAATCTTGCATCTCACAGCTTTCGAGACGGTCTTCTTTAAATTTGGAATATCTGGGATATGTTGTTTGTTGAAAAATTTTTAATGTGACGTAAAAAGGCATATTATTCTATGAATTTTAGTTTTAGACATTGTTTAGTTATAGCTGTTTGTGTAATAATCCATCGCCTAATGAATTAAACTGAAAAACTGAAGTTCGGTTATTCAGTTACTGTAAATTCGCAATCAAAATTAAATACTTTGTGTAATTTGCCTTTCGTGGTTGAAGCAATGTTTGAAGAAATTTTCTTCTTTCCTTTTTTCCTAGAATAAATTGTTTAAGTCATTACGAACCTTGCTGTGGAACTAAATTAAGTTATTGCTGGTTGCCTTCTAATGCTCTACGGGAATTCCAATCGATTGTAATAGCCGCTAAGCTACTTGGTGTATCAAAGAATGTTAATATGAAAGCAAATTCCTTTTGTTAAGTTCTTAAACGCGTGAATAAATCAGATCTACAGCTTCAGATAGAATTGTGCAGTTGTTTCCTACGAAATAGATTTCCTTATTAATCCAAGTGCTTGATTTAGGAAACATGAATTACCATTTCTGAGTGAGGTAGCATTTTAGTTGCTTTGATTAAGAATATACGTGTGAGGTACTTGAACAATCTTTATTGTACTGTCTTGCTCAAAATTAATTATTTTCATTCCAATTTATATATTGTTCGATTTTGATTCTGTAAATATTGAGATTTTTATGGTGTCTTCTACTTTGATTTGAAAGAATCGTTGAGAAAAATGCTTTATGCTTCTAAACCGTGGTTTTTACAGGAGATAAAAATATCTTTGTTTAGAAAATGGAATGTTCAATTTCAGTAATTCAATCTTGAATATAAAATGAATATGCAAGTAATACTAATGAAACTGAGACAAGTGGCCGTTTAAATATGTAATACATCAATATTTGTTTAAAAAATATATAAAAACTTATTGGCTTTAGAGAATGCGGTGTTAAAAATTTTGTGTTAAAAATTTCAATGTAACGAGTTAATAGCTATATTGTTAATGTTTCCATGTACTTCACAACATTTCAGTCATTATGTAAATAATGTAGCATTTTACAATTACATATTTTAGCAATAAATAGCATTTTACATTCTGCTGTAATTTCATGTGTCTCATGAAAGCAGTTTAATGTGACTTTAAACTTTACCTTTTTATGATACTCTGGTACCATCAATTAAGCGTTTTATTTTGCCAATTTTTTCAGCGAATTGGAAAGTGATATTTTGTGAAGTAAATAGAAAACATCTCGAGCTGCTATTGTGTACTTCAGTCATAAATTCGGGAAGTCCTTCACTGCGAATAGCTACTAAAGCCAAATAGAAATTTATGATATTACTGTCCTCGTTGACCCTTATACCATGGCAGACTAAAGATATTCTGTAGTCAAGTCTGTGGTGCCCCATGCACTTTCACCTGTTAAATTTTGTTAGAAAATGTTCTGCTTTCCTCGTCGCTTAAGATTTGGCAAGTTAAACTTCAATATTATGATGTTCATGTGTTCAACATTTTTATTACAGACTTCAGTATTCAGCAATGTTTTCGCTAAATTTGATTTCCTCATTTGCACAAAGATAGTAAACTGATACAAATCAATCATGTAATGAAAAAGTGTTTTTGTGTTTGACATACTTTTGTCTTTACCCGAATAGGGGCGAAAGTTTTTTCAGGATTTTTTGTATTATCAGGAATGCATACTTTTTATTTAATTCTAAACCACCCTTCTTTGTTGGAGAAAAAAAGGAAATAAATACAATAAATATCTGAACTTACCTTTCTTTAAAGGCCTTTTTTTATTATGTTTCATTTCATTTTCTGCATTTTTGGCATTAATTGGAGGAATAAAAATTATTATATTGATTAAATTATTTATCAGTTAAAATGCAGTATTAAATAATTAGCATAAGTAGCTTTCCACGCGACAGAATTTTCTTCCCATTACAACATGTTACGAAATCCTGATTGGGAAACTGTGATTCAGAAGCTTTAGACGTACTAATATTACTAAATGCACTCTGCAGGAATTTCATCTTGTAGATTCTATTAATTATATCTGTCTGTCATTTCTAACTTTGACTTCAATATACATAATGCTGTAGAAATGTGTATTTTAGCTATGCATTTGGAAATTACGAAATTTTCTCGTACATAACACTAATGAAGGTGCTCCTCTAATAAGCATATATTCGGAGAAAATCCATTTTAAGAGGAATCATTTGTGGCTGGAAGAGGTTATTAGATGATACGTAAAAACTCTTCTTTTTTTTAGCTTAGATGCTATACTTGAAGGCCATTAACACATCAATATGGAATTAATGTCGCAATCAGTTTTAGACAGGACGCATTTTTATTTTAAATTTCATTTCACTTGTTTGTGATATATAAATCAATGACTAATTCCATTTCAAATGTGTAAAAGTTGACCTACGAAAAGCCATTTTTTGGACTTCCAAGCTATTTTTATCCTTTTTTAATTTAATTGATGTCTATCCCGCAAAAATTTAATATCCTATATATTATCTTAGTATTTATCCCACAAAATGGAAAAAGTAAAGCCTTAAGTTCAAATGTGGATTCATCTCGAGTAAAAAGTAAGGAAATTTTATAAGCTTTTTGGATTTCTGAGCGTCAAAACCAATTCCGAGAATAGGAATAAAATTTCTGTTTAAATTCGTAACTGATGCTTTAAAGTTTTATTGGTGGGAACTAAAATGATGACTTTTAAAGCGAGTTGTTTCAGCTTTTATCGAAATGAGGGAACATCTGTCACCCATATCGTTTTATAGTAGTTTCTCGATTTAGAGGCAAATATGCTTCTCGATTTTAGAGGCAAATATGCTTCTCTATTTATGCTTCTCGATTTAGAGGCAAAAGAGTAGTTTATTTTAAATTATAAAAATTAATTTCTTTGTTTTGCATGATATGTAAAATTTTTAGAAAATATGTAGGTAGCGAGGACTGTTCTTTTCTCCCCCTTCCTCCCAAAGGCTCTAGGATCGTTCGAAAGTTGATTTGTGATCCCTGACACACATGTCGTTAAAATAATTCACGTGTTTCCTTGTATTAATTTTAAGATGCATTCTATTTTTTTATTATTATTCGCAAAACTGTGCGTGCCGCACGGATAGTTTTAATTCCTTTTGCGCGGAGTGCGGCGCAATCAAAAGACTCATTGACTGAAACAGAATCTGGAAGAAAACATCTTTTTGGGCTGCGATTTATTTTCTAAAGTAACAAACTGTTTGTTGGAATTTCTTCAGGCGGTATTTGGAAAGCCGCTTTATTGTGAAAATCCGAATGCGCTTCAGGCCTTCGTTCAATTTATTTCCAGTTCTATTCAGTAAATTGTCCTCAGCATTGTTTAAGCTCCTTTCTAAACTCCTTTTATACCCGCCAAACCCAGCGTTTTTATTTCTCTAAATCCTTCCAGGAAAACTTTTACAATCAGTATGTTTTTAAAGTTTTAACTTTCAGTAACATTTAATAAACCAGAAAATGATGGTTATGTGAAATACAAATAATTTAAATGCTTTCTCGCGTATCCTAATTACAGTTTTAAATAAGTAAAACCATTTTCTGGTCATTTAAGGCGCTTTTTTTTTTTTTTTTTTTTTTCATTTTACTTTACTTAAATACTTAGTTAGGTTCGTAAACTGCATTTATTCATTGTAATTGAAAAATTATTTTCATTAATAATTAATGCTCAAGTTTTGGGAAATCTGGAAAAATACGTTCACTGCAACTGCTTTCAGAACTAAATAGTGTATTAAAATAGCTTTTAGTACTGTATTTGTTGCCATTTTCTCCAAGTCTTACAAAATAAAATAATAAGTTTTTACTATATATTTATTGAATTTCCATCTACACTTATTTAGGGCTTTGCTATTTATAGTATACGTAAGAAAGTCTAATTTTAGTTGCACTATTATACAACCGTCCTTCATTCCTGCTAAATGGAAATATTGAAACGATCTACTTAACTTTTTTCCCAGCAGTAATTTTTCAAATTAGCCTGAAAAAAAAAAAAAATCATTTCATTTGAAATAACAGTCCATAAATAAAGAGCTTTGTAGTGAATTGGAAGCAAACTCGAAATCTAAAAAAGTATTATTTCTAAGATTTTTAGCTATCCTTATTCTGTAAACACAATATATCCATACCTGCCATATCCAGGGTTCGACCTTGGGCTCAAAGGCGGTTGCAGTCTGCCTTCGCTAACCATCGTACCGTCATAGGACGATTAAATATAATGGAAGTCATGTTATACCACAGAACTGCATGTAATATTCTGGGGAGGGAATATTCATGCAAGGTAATATATTGATGTTTTACCGCATGATTCAAGGTCATTTCATTTGAAATAACAGTCCGTAAATAAAGAGCTTTGTAGTGAATTGGAAGCAAACTCGAAATCTAAAAAAGTATTATTTCTAAGATTTTTAGCTATCCTTATTCTGTAAACACAATATATCCATACCTGCCATATCCAGGGTTCGACCTTGGGCTCAAAGGCGGTTGCAGTCTGCCTTCGCTAACCATCGTACCGTCATAGGACGATTAAATATAATGGAAGTCATGTTATACCACAGAACTGCATGTAATATTCTGGGGAGGGAGTATTCATGCAAGGTAATATATTGATGTTTTACCGCATGATTCAAGGTCTGGTGTCCGAAAGCTGGGAAATGGAAACACTTGTAACTTCTACAAAAGATCATGATTTTAAAGATACTGTTCATTTCGAGAACGGCTGCTTTATAGTGTTGTGGAAGATTAGTTATATTTCCCTAGTCTCTTGATATTAACTGCAATGAAAATATATGGCTTATTATAGGCTTCTGATTTCGAAAAGATCACTTGACTAGCATAAATAATCTAGAATAAGGCCTAGAAACTGAATGGAATAAAGTAGTAAAGAAAATAGCTTAAAATCTAGTCTTCTTCATTGAATGAAGAAGACCGCTGCTAATGGAGCGCATGCTAAATACGTGCAAATACTTCCCCTCTTGTAAAAAATAAAGTATTATTACATAAATGATTTTAAAATAATAGCTTAATCATTATTTAGAATAGCTGCTACTGAGTGGAGAAAAGCTGTGTTATTTGATGCGTATCTCATGACTTGATTACCGATCAAGTTTAGCTGTTATTTTAAATTGATAAATTTACTGTCGCTGGTGTATTTTTAAGTACCCTCAGTGTTTAAATTCCTGACGAACTAATGAATCTACAGTTTAATATGCAGCTGCTTTTAATGCAGTAGAGAGATGGGAATGAACTCGCAGTTCCTGTAGATTTAATATAGTTATTGCTGGAATACTTTGTTGTCCTTAAATAATTAAACTCTAAATGTCCAGGCATGTAAATACGCATGGCATACATTTGACATGTAAATACGCATGGCATACATTTGACATGTAAATACGCATGCTAGTAAACTGCCTATTTCTTCTCCAATATGAGTGTTTTATTATAGTGAAATGAAATGTATTATCCTGAATGAATTTTTCTAAACGTCATACGTATTTTGATTTCTGTCAAACTGTGTATGGTATTTGGTTTGTCTTTGTGACATTTTTGCGATAAATATTTAATTACGCTGTAATTATTCCCGGTGCAATGCTAGTTTCTTTAAGCCCCGGTCCTTAAATAACTTTGTAGGCGACTTTGGGTAAATGAGCAATTATTGCTTTCTTCGCAGTTTTTTTTTAGTGTTGTTAATTATAGATAAGTACTCTGTATTCAAAGTTAGAAAGTTCAGGGTACAAGCCATCCTTCACTTTAAATAAAAAAATTGCTAAAATCTTTTTTAAATAAGAGTAAGAGTCTATTGGTTAAGTAGCGGAACACTCATCCTTGATCCCGTGTTCAGCACGTAAAGGGCATGGAAATTTTTTAATAAATTCTGAGAAAGGATCAATATCTTTACTGCTGATGACGCCTTTTATGGGATTCTCACGAAGCCTTTTGTTAAATGAAAATTTGTAACTCTTATGGAACATTATTTTAATGGAAATAAGCAATTGAATATAAGCCTCGATAAGCAGTTTTTAGCGTTTTAGCAGTTGTGTAGAAGTTTAAATCAATGTCCTTCAGATCATACTAGACTGACAAGCGAACTATCGCTCCGATGGAATTAATATGGCAAAACCCTGAAAAGGTTGAAATAACCTTTTTATTAAATTAAACAGAAATCACAATTTGTGCATACAAATAACCTCTGTCATTAGCGGGTATTTAAAATAACATAAGCTGAATTTCAAATTCGAAGTAACTTAATCGGAGACTACACAAAATGATATATTTAATCAGGCTCAAATGTATTAACGGTGGCTAAAAAATGGCTAAAGACGGAATGATCTCAGGCGGAGTTGGCGATAGTACGTAACTTGCGGGCGAGGTTGCCAAAAGCTCTAATACTAAAGCTTTTCAAACCCTCGACTTAATTACTCAATCAATTAATTTGTATTCTAGTGAGAAATGCGGAAAGGGTAAGTTATAATACAGGTTTAAATCGTAATAATCGATTCATTAACATAAATAACTTAAAAATTATCCTAAATATTACACTTATTTTCAAAACATGCAAATCGATTAGTGGTCTAAAATGATATTTAAAGGTGATCTACGTAGTCTAATCAAAATACCAGATGTAGTAAATTTTTCACTTGGGTTAAATAAATGACGTAGTGTAGGGACATTAAGAAGTTAAGTTGGTAGTTAAACCTTGTGAATCTAATTCTTTATATATCTTATTAAAACCCAAGGAATTTTGCTCAGAGATCGCTATCGTTTTGACACAAAAAGTGTTAATTTGTTCGAGTCATATAAACAATAACTGCAAACTTCAGCTTTCTAACACAATATCGTAAGAAGTAACATGAATTAGAGAGTGTTCATAATGCAAATAGCTTTGTTTGAAAAGTAACATACGTAACTTAACCAAGCGTGCTTTACGCGGAATATCTACATATGCCATCTGATTGCTCTTAAGAAATAAGTGTCCGGTGGAACATAAAAATAATCATACCCCTTTGTTCGGACTGACTAATTAGCTAGGCGGGCTTTACTTAAGGCAAAATGAGCAGTTATTTGTTTACGCTTTCATGGTTCTTTTCGATGTGAATAAATTAAGAGCTACTCCCTTTAGAAGTCCTCCATGACCCTCTTCATAAGTAAATTACCGTCGCATAATTTTATCTTAATTTTAGCAAAATACGCGAACCGTACTGGAATAATTAAAGCGCTTTTGAGAGCAAAGTCGTCAATATTTTGCATTGTAATTCTAAACTCATGATAATTGCATGTTTGCTCTAAAGCATTGTTTTAATAAGTTTCTTTTTAATTGATTCTCTTAATTTTTAAGATATGTGGTAAATGAAGTGAACCCAGATGAGAAACGAAACCAAACTCTAGGGTTTTCAAGTTAAAGGAATTTTTAGCTCACGCCAGAAATGACAGGAAAGAGTTGTCGTTGGAGACTCAGGCGCAATGACAAATTTGAGCACCCTCATGCATGTTTAATTTTAGAAATATATCACTGCTGAAATGGCCAGAAGTCTAATAAAAGGGAGTGTATTTCAAATCTGCGTGCAAAATAGTTTCATCAATTCAAGCATAAGCTTAAGCTAGATTTTGAAGATATGTGATAAGAAGAAAGGAAATATAAATGTGCAGTGTAAAACTAAAAAGAGAAAATTATTAGACATCTTCTCAAAATTCGAAAGCTGTAAAGTAAAAAAGAGTTTTTTTAGATACACATAGTCGGTGATGAAATTATAGGTCTAAAAAGCTAAGGTTTCGTTGCGTACTGTTCTTTCTAAATGATTTTATTCAACTGTTCTTCCTTTGGAACTCAAGGAATTTTATTCCGAGGTCAGCATGGTAATAAAACAAAAAGTGTCTACTGTGCTCATAAAAAGACATGTGAAAGACAAATGTAAATTGCAGCTGCCATGCTAGATCCCGACGGTATAAAAAGAAAAGCGGGTAAGGGTGTTTAAAATGCAAACTGTTCTGTCTTTGGAATTATTTGGGTAGTATTTATTCCAACTCATGAACGTTTTCAATTATTGATTCTTTTTTGTCAGTATCGAATGTGTGTGGAATGATCATTTAGTTCGGTATAATGAGTAAAAATTTATCAAAGCACTCGTAGGATTAATGAAGGCTTGACAAAATGAGTTATTGTGACAAATTATAGAAACATTTTGCACCAAATGAATCAGGGAAAATCATTTAATATAATTACGTAACGTGTGTGAAATATACATATAATTAATACAATTTCCTGCGTAATTAATAGCATGAGATTGTCATTTATCTTTCAGCTCATCAGATATCCATTTTTCAATATTTTCTTACCCCCCTCCCACTTTGAGGTAGTTAAACGTACCATGATTAAGTTCCAGAAAGCATTTTCGGAAGCAGTGTTTTGCTAATACGCGTCTAATGTGCATTCAGAGTATTAGAATCAGCAAAAAAGGAATGGAGGCTTTTTTAGAAGTTGTGTTTGGCATAAGTTTTATACACATACAGAATTTCTTCACAAACCATATATAGTTTTTTTTTTTTTTCAAATTATGGCATTGTTATTAATGACATTTTAGTTTATGACTACGGGATTTTTTTTCCCAAGTGCTTTCGAATTGCTAAAAATATTCACGCATTATCTTTAGAGCGTATTTATAAGGACGATTAGATCACCTTTTATTCGTCTGTTTTTTAAACTTCCCGATTTAAAAAAAGTTAATATCCCAGAATTTAATTTAAAATTTCTAATAAATTTTAATAATTTTATTTCAAGTAAGCTGAACGTGATTTTTGTTTTCATTTTATATTCAAAGCATTCCGAAAGTTAAATGTATTTTTAGTACTACTATAATAGGAGAGCTAAAATTTAAAATGAACAGACTTTTTTAAATAGATCGACAACCCGAAAGATTTAAATGCTTACTTTATTATTAAAGCTAATATTAATGACTATGAAAAGCAATGAAATTGAAAAGTTCCGAAATTCATTCTTTTTCTTATTGTGTATTTAATGTGTTTTATTTATTGTTATGATTTAAAGCTCCATATTGTGAAGTAATGTATCCATGACAGAAAAACGAAGCCAGTTGTACATATGTAATTAACAGATGCTTGGGTGTGACATAAATGTTTAGATAGCTGATGTAAACGTTCGTCGTCGTCGTGTTTTAAGGTGAAAAAGAACTGTAAATAAAACAAACCCTAACGAACATACTTATTCACGTAATTACCGAAAATTAGTAAGATCATCATCTTAACTGTTCTGAAAATGAATTGCGTTTACGCTAATTTCTTACCAGTTGCACGGGACGTTATCGTTATGGCTTGATCTAGAATCTGCTCAGTAATCTTTGATAGACATTCGGAACTTCGTTGACTTTTAGAACTTCTGTCTCCCTCTCTGAACTTTCGAAACCAGTGACGACATGTGCTATCGTCAAACGCATCCTCTCTGTACATGTGACGAATATTTCATCATACTAGTACTGCTGCGGTGCTGTTCAATTGACCAAACGTCAGCAAACAGTGTCTGATATGTTTTTCATCCTTTGTCAGTTTAAACCGTTTGATTTTTTTTTATGTACCGAGTGATTTACTGTCACAAACATGTTGCCTTTATATGCTTCTGTCTACACGTATTACAGGTGAAAATTCAGATCATCACAGCATTATGTACATTGTCAAATTCATTCGTATTAAATCTAAAAAAAAAAAAAAAAAAAACTTTTGCATCAACCCAATAATATAGAATCTGCATATGATCGGACGATCCGTAATTAAGGGCTTTTTTGACAGTCAACACATTCAGCTAGTAGTTCAGCAGAGAGTTTCGGGTTCGACTTTCTTGCATAGGAAAACTCTTATTACTGTATAGCGGAGTTAGAACTAAAATATGACTTATAGTAACTCGTTACCACCTTGGCTAACTGGATCGTGCCTCCTACTACCAATTAACTGAAGGAGTGGGAATGTAATAAATTAAAAGCATTTCTTCCATGAATCCTTGTGTACCAGTCTGGACATTCAGCTGGCATCTGAAGAGTTTCGGATGCTATTCCCGGAGAAGGTATGTTTGATTTTTCAATTTACCTGCTCACCAAAAAGAATGAGAAACTAAATTCTAAAGGCTGTATAAAGGAATTTACTTTTGCTGTAACTTAATATTATCCAGCATCTGTACTTCTAAACATACGTACGTATAGTCTTTTACATAATTCTGTTTTAGTTCAGTTTCCTTTAAAACACTTCATAAATTCATTGCTCATTGGAACAACTTCTAAACATGTTTCTGCCATATTTACAAGTAGAAAAAGTATAGTAGATTCTGATGAGTAGCGAAACTTGATAACTCAACGTAGAATGCGTTGTGAATTTCCATAAATGAGCCAAAAATGGCCACGCGGAGTTTTTTTTTTTTTTTTTTTTTTTTCCTCTTTTTTTTTCCCGTGCTGCACTTAAGGATACTGATTATCTAGCTTTTAAAATCCATCGTTTTGATGAGTGAATATTTCTGCTATTAAGCTAGCTGCAAGTGGTCCGACATGTATTGGACATAAATTGCTGACTACTAGAGAAGGTATTTCTTATAATTTTCTGCATAAAGAGAGTGCGCATAAATGAAACGAAGAAATGCATTATCACAGAACAGTAAAGAATATCATCAGTTCCCGTAGTGTCTCGATAAGATCCAGAATTACGTAGTAATCGCCATTCATATTTCAGCACCTAACGTCATTTGATAGCGCGCTTTCATGATGCCCTTGGGCCTCGTTCCGACATTACTTGTCTCCTAGGGTTCATCGACAGTTTCTGCCGGAAAATCGCTTAAAAAAAGTTTTTTAGATCTGGTCGTTCAAAATTTTTTTAGTTCACAGTTATCGTCTAGCGTGTCATCTGTGTAACAAAATTCTTTTATATATGCGGTTTTGTATAAATGAAAAATGGTGTATCATTGAAAGTATTTTCTTGGATTTGTTCGCGTTCTACGTTAACTTGCTGACATTTTTTGGCCTAGCATTTCGCAGTGCTACTGTGCATTTTATTTATTTAAGGAAGTATATGGTTTTATTTAAAAGCCTCAAGACAGTGAATAGAGTCTTTCTTTTTATTTTTACTTTGGTAGTCTTTTACTAAAAAATGCATAAATGTATGTTTGGTACTTTTAAATCCTTACGTATAGGCTTATACGTTTAAGCTGTTTGGTTATGTGCTATTGCAGTTACTTTATTAAAAATGTTAATTTTTACTTAAAATTATTACCCTTGACTCCCGTTTTAAAATTATTTATTTTACATAGAGTTCGTTTATTTGTCAGTGTTTGTTCTTAGTTTTTTGACTCTCCTTTACAGTAATATGTTTAATTTCTATGCAGAAGAAAACTATTATACTTAAATTTTTGTTTATATCAGTATAAAGAAATCTATTGTTTCCGCCGTATACAATGATGATAACATATCACATCATTCCACCTTAGTATATTAGAATTGCATAACTAAGCGAAAATGTAGCTGTAATATATGAGCTGGATCTACGAAAACGTCATGAAAAGGGCAAACTTTTAAGTTATTCATGATTATTGACATTTCATGTACTCGAGCAAGTTGAAGGAAGCTATGAATCCTTTAATAGTATTTCTGGTAGTTTTAATCTTTTCCGTCGGATATTAGATTCTCTGATAAAAAAATTCAAAGCAAAAGAAGTACAAGGTTTTTTTTTTTTTTTTTTTTTCGAATGCTAATAAATTATTTGTAATGTGAAAAGTAATCGTCCTATTTTAAAAGTCTTATTTTCGGAACCGAAAACTTGTACAATTAATTTAGCTCTAGAGTAAAACCGGCGTTTATTTTTGTTTGGTACTCCAAACCTATACTTAAGGATTTAAAAGTACCATATAGTTGCTGCGTTATTGTCATATGCCAAAAAAGAGAGAGAGACAATTTTTGTGCGACTTCCATGATAGAAGTTAATGTATCAGCATAAAGCAGTTTTAAAGGCTGTTAACTGTAGGTAGTAATGACAATGGTTAATATTATCTCTGAAATCAGCCCGCAAAAAGAATATGCCGGTGCAAAATTTTCATGGTAATATTGTAAACATGTAACAGAAGAGAACGTTGTGAGCTATCCTGCTGCGGCCGATAAAAAACTCTCAATGATCGTACACAGCGTCGTCTGCCACGCATAATTCATGGATATGCGACATTGCTGCGCATCAGAAAAGTACCATCATTGGTGCCCCAAGTTATATCAATATTTTAACAGTGAAATGTTCTGTTTCTCTTGCTGGAAGCCGGAAAGGATTACTCTGTTACATGCTTTTGTTGATCTCCTAACTCAAAAATCATTTCCTTCGCTGCAGTCATGTGTTTTGTCACTGAAAGTAAGATGACTGAAAATTCGTTCATCGAGCGCAAGTATTAAGTATTTTAAACGGATGGGTGATTGTGTGGGATATGAAGAAAACTCTGGGCTCCTCAGATAAAGCCAAGGGTAACCCTGTAATATGTGGGATTTATTCTTAGTTGGCGAGTATCAGGGCATTTAATTAAATCGCAGAACTCACTAATTAGTGGATGATGCATAACCATTTTCGTGGATTATTTCCTTTTATGTGATGCATTCACTCAGAGGGAATGGACTCTTGCGGCATGACAATGTACCATTGCTCAGGTGCACCATTCACCAAATAGTGGCTCAAGTAGTATTCCACCAATGGTGTTATGATATGTCAGTCTTATTTCGAAGATGTAAAACCCAAAAACTTCTGTATGCAAAACAGACGAGTGTGTTAATTTTAAGAGGTAGGTTTCCGAGCTTTGTAGCCATTGAAAGGGGAAAATATGACATAAATGGTTACCAAAATCAGTATATAAGGCCTTCTTTTTAAATACAGTATGTAATGTAAAATCCGAAACATACGGAAATTTGATAAAATATTTAACTAAAATGTATTCGTTACATTTTGGAATTTTTCATCTTTCTTGTAAAAAATGTAATTATGCAACCATATTTTAAAATCTGAATCAGGGAAATTAATTAATAAAACATAATAGTATTGAAAAATCAAAAACTATGGAAAGCCAAATGTTTTATTCCAAAATTATATTTGCATTAAACATCCTTTCAAAATATGGCAGGACACTTACGCAAATTCATCACTAATATTGTAATAGCTTTGCTGGACAAAAATCGTAAAAACTAATAACAGAAGGACTATTATTTTTAACGACAAATAATATTTCCTTCCTTTTCTTCTGATCATGTTTAGAAACTTTCTTATTTAACCCCGTATTTAATTCTTGACACCTAGAAATCTAAAGAATGCTTTTGTATACTTTAAATGGCGTAGAGAGAAAAGAAATAGAAATCGACTTTCTCGTAACTTTGCTTTCATCTTCTACAGGGTTTTCTGTTACATTGCATTTCTAGTGTAAGATTTTTCCTATTGCTTTCCAGACGAAATACCATTCCTCAGGGAAATGTACACACAACTGCTATTTTCGACTGCATGTGACATACAATCAGGCGACTATCTTTTCTCTTTGTGTGTTTCTCGATTTATTACAACAGGGCAGATTATTTTTATATTGTCTTACTTTTCCTTCTTTTACTTTCACATTTGATTAGTTATATATCTGGTTTTTCTCTCTCCTTCCTCCCCCTCCCCCCAAAAAAAGCAGTTTAAAAATGTGCATTATGTGTTCTTCTCAACTGGTTGTTTTAATTGTGAAATATGAAAGATATGCTAAAGTTTTTATTTTTCAGTTTACTTTTCTGTATAATTTTCTTATAAAGAGAGCTAAAATGAAACAATTTAAGTTTTCATCGAAACGCTTACCTTCGAAACCAAGAATTTCGCTTAAAATTTTTGACACTTTGGACAAGATGTTTTCCTACTAGATGCAAATTTTAGTGTGTTCAGTTGTGGTTAAAATATAAGGTATTTCTTCCGCTTTCCTAGCGTGCCATGGTGGCGTAGTGGTCTGCACACTGGGCCGGTATTCCAGAGGTCCGTGGTTCGATTCCAGGCGATGGCGTTTGCTCTTTTTCATCTTGCCTGCATCCAAAAATATCCTAATATCTCTACAAAAGGAGGAGCATATTTCATCTTTATGGCTTAGGTTTCTAGACTTCGAGGTTAATAGGATCTCCAGACGTTTGAAATTTCAAACCAAAATACTTGCTTTAAACTCTGCGGAAGATTCGAACCTAATCTGTACTACATTTCTTTGATCGCTGTAATCTGTTAGCTTTCAGTGACATCTTATTTGGAAAGAATAAACACAATTAATAAATAAATCGTTGCATATAATTATCGAAGTCTTTTTATTATACCTTATTCATCCTTCCTGACTTTTGAATTAAGATTAAATATGTTGTGGTGATCCATTTAATTTATCTAACAGTTAATTTTATTTTAAAGCAACTTTCCTTTTATTCTCGTTTTCAACCCACGCTTTCTCATCAGAATATTAATGAGTTAGCGCGCGTGTTTTCAAATGAGGTAGGCAGAAAGAAGTAGTATTTAAGGGAACGATTTGGAAAGTGATTTTAGAGCGTGTTATGTCTGCTTGAAGGCCTCGTTATTATCTTTGTTTTACTAACTATTTAATTCCCTTGGTGTTGACACTTCTAGTTGAGCGCCATTAGTCTTGTTTACGCTGACTTCAGTCAGAGCTTGCCTTTGCGTTTAGTAACCTCTGAAAGGCCATTAGGCTAATTTAATTCTATTTTATTTTACATGACTTGTTACCTTTTGAGTTGAGCTAAAAGTATTTGCCTTCTGTAAGCATGAGTCGGTGCCATCTGTGAAACTTTTGTTGAATTAATAAAGAGTTCTTCACACCCTTTTGTGAACTTTGTCGTACTTGAGGATAATTCTTCACACATTCTTTTAGCATCTCGGTAAAATATACTGAAAAAAAAAAAAAAAAAAAAAGACGCAAAAATGTAAGGGTCACCCAAATAACATATATATATTCAAAATAGTGTATGCTGTTTTATTTAAGCTGTTTGTTTTGTACTGTCATATAAATTTGTTGTTTTATTTCATTCGGAACTGTAGTCATTGTACGAAAAAATATGAATATAAGTTATTTCGTGTTTTCGTATGCAATTGTTATAAAATATTTACAGAACAGAAAAGGAGCGATAGATCTGCGTTTATACAATCAGATATGTGCGCTGAAGTTTTGTTCAGGTAGTCAAGTTATTAATATTAAAAATTCTGATGGAAAGGAAATACAGGGGGATTATGTTTTAGGTTCCTTTGCAGCCTATTCTTATGAACATGTAATAATGAATCTCGAACTGCAGATTTTCGAGATCATGAAAAGAGAAATTCGGGAAAATAAAATAGTTCAAGTTTCTGCCACTTTGCTTTTCAGCAAAAATTTTATTTAAAGTAGGAAATGTTCTTCTCTTCAAACTAGAAAACAGACTTTTTATTGGAGGGGGGAACGAACCGTCGCTGGGAGACTATTCTATTCCGACTAGCATGTATTAGAGAAAAAAGACCGTGCTTTGCTCTTCAAGTTAATTTAGAAGAACTGAGCAATTATTCAACTTCTTTGCGAGAATATCATAGTTTGAAAGGACTGTGGAAAGGGCTTATTGCAAGAACAGGATTAGTTTGAAGAGACTGGAGATTTGGGGGGGGGGTGTTCTAGGAAGCTGACGGCGACACATTCCACAAGAAGTTGATGAAGAAGCGGCTGTTGCTGCAGCGGACAGAATTTCCTGTTATCAGGAAATTTTTCCTGTTACACTTTGCGAAAGGTATTGCGTTCTATTTTTATGTATTTTTATATATTTAACAAGGATTTTCCATTTATTATAGAAGTAGGTTTTTTGGAGCTAGAATTATTGTTGCCAGTGAAGAATTAAGATTTCTCTTCCTCCCTAGTTTTTTGTATATATTTACTTTCGCTGCGAATGCTACTTTTTGTATTTATTTTACATTCTGAGTGCCTACATAAATTCCAGATTTCTGTAAAATTCTCAACGTTTATTCTGAAGGAGTTTTTCTTTTTTTTAAGAACCATCTCTCCCTGAGTGAATTCCCAAAGTAATCTGCGAAAGTTATTTTCTTATTTCTGTGTAATGTGTCACGCCATATTGTCGTTAAGCCAATTATTATAATTTAAAAGCCTTCAGAGCCTTTCTTGGAAAAAGTTTTCTTCCATTCATTTTTACAGTGGGGATTTGGATAAAATTGCTGCTACATTGGACTCTGGAATTTATTATCCATTTCAATGTTAGCCTAAGTGCGTGACCTCATGTATAGTAGCTTTGTTATTGCATTCGCCAATGTTTAATTGTCAAGGAATTGTTACAGTAAAAATTTTAAAAGCTATGTAATTAAATGAAAATTAAAAACTGTGCTGCGTTGTAACGCCACTGTAAAGACTATTTAATTGAATTGCATCTTACTGTTTGCCAATTTGTGTTTAATTTCGACGAGGAAAATAATCACTTTAATTGTGAAGAATTTATTTTGCTTTTTGAAAGGAGTCATTACAAACAAAATTGCCCAAAATTACCTACTTATTATTTGCCTTTTTTAAAAAAGTGTACTCGAGAAACTGACTTTTTTAAACTCCTAAGTACTACTTTTAACTGCCCCCCCCAATTTGAACAACGCCGGTTATATTTTGAGAATTTGTTTGAACTAAGTTGATCTCCATCGTGTACATTCAATATGTATATTTATGCACCGATGTCGGTTCTTGCATCAGAGTTTAAATGCACCACGTGGAAGTCATTTAACTGAAGTATGTGTAATAAATGCCCTTTGTGATTGGCTTGAATATCCTCTACGCCAATAAATTTTAGTCATTTTTGCGACGAAGCAAAGACGTGAAAATAACAGTCCGAAGAGGGTAAGGAATGCTAGGAATCTTTAACTGCTTGACCGATGGTGGGGGGCCATATGCGTTTTTAGCTCAATTACTATTTGCTTAGGTTTTTGTTTTTTTATTTCTTACATGTGGAGGAAAATTCATCATTCCAGCAAAAAAGATGATTTTTTAAAACATAAAACGAAATGTTCCGCAGTAAGAATTGCGGAACTACCCTTTTTTTCCCACCTCCTCAGTACTGAATATGTCTGTTACGTGCCATGTGGCTTGTAATTCATTTTTATTCCTGTGCTTTGTTAGTCACACCAGTGGCCGAGTGGTTAAGACGGTGAATGATGGAAGTTCAACTGTGTTTGATCCGAGACGAACGGGCAGGCTGCATGGTTTGTTTTCGTGTTTTCCAAATCTGTAATGAAAATACAAGCCAATTTTCTGTAGAAAGTCCTCCGCGAACGCATCCCTCCTTTAGGCAGACTGCTCTTGTATACTTGCCATACTCGAATAAGCTAACCTAGCTGAATTATACTTGCATTTTATATGCTGTCAAATTTAGCCTAAAACTATTTTTCAATATGCATAATAATTTTAAATGATGTTTCTGTATTTTTTTTCCCCGTGCAGTGTTGCTATTCCTCGTTTTGAAATCGTTGAGTTTGTTAATCAAAAATTCTTTAATGTCTGATAAAATATGAAATAGATGATCAAATAAATTCCAAATTAGGGCTTCCATATTCCCATATTCCCATATTCGGTGGAGGATTACGTTATTCAAAATCTGATGGCTCTAGATACCGTTGTTTTATCACAGTGCGCGAAACATGTATACATTCATGCAGATCCTTTATTATATAATTTCTTTAAATATAACACAGGGCTGTAATATTTGGTGGCTACAGTTTGAAAAGTGAATCGACGCAAAGTGCCAAAACTAAATTAATAGCCATTCTGGGCTAACGTCCTTTGGACTAATAAACTTCCTGTCCTCAGTTTGAAAGTCAAGTTGTTTTGATGAAAATAAACTTTATTTTTTCTAAAGGAAGGATTTTTTATTCGTAATTACACCCATAAAACTAGAATTCGTCTAAAAATGACATCTTAAAAATAATTCGTTCAAGCACTAAATTGAACTCTGTTTCTGGAATTGCAGTTTTTCTATGATCTGCATCAGTCTAAGTCCATAGAGTCTTTAGTAAACTACAACGACTTCCTTTACGTTCTTATATAAGAAATAAGTGAGGGTAAAAATGATTTAGAAGTAGTATGTTAGTTTAATAACTGTGTATTTATCAGACTAATTTTCTTACTACTAACTATCATTAAAATCCGGTACAATGACTGACAAAAAATAGAATTCATTCTTTTAAGAAGCTACTGAGCAAAATCTTGTGCAATAAAGAAATCGGTTCTACGAATACTTTTTGATGTACAACCTGTCTGCATATATTAGTCGATCTGGAATGCATTTGTGGAGAAAATTGCAGCAACTTTATACGAAAATTCTGCTTTTTATACTAGTTAATATATTTATATAATTCTGATATTCATATATTACTCTACTGCTTCTCCAACTTTACGAAAGTATATGCAAAGAACTTTTTCCCCTGAATAAATGTCGCGTTGCTTGGTAATAGCTTAGCTTTGGGTCTAAAATCATTCGCGCACTAAGATGGATCGGTGGCTAAGGCTTTTCACAGTGTGAAGAGCAAATATGCAGAGACTCAGATGAGATTCTTCCATTTCCCAATTAAATGAAAGAGCCATGTTTATCCTCTTAGACGTTGTGCAAAGCATTTTTTAAGATGTCACTCACCACTTGCTTTTTCTTACTGAAAAGCATTCAAAGGGATATTACTCCGGGAAAAAAATTCAGGCATCGTATCTATTGAGCTGCATATATGTAGAATATTCAGTGTGCTTAATAGGGTTAAGTATTTTCTGCATGCAATCAAAACAACGAACAAGTTTTTAATACCCTTATCTAAATTCCATCTGAGTTAACTCACAGAAATTCAACATATCTCGTTACTTCACAAAGTCGTCGTTTTCGCTTTGCATATCAAATTTTACGAACCAATAAATTTACTTGTTAGAGAAGTAGAGAAATTTTACAACATCTGAAAATGTATATAGCTAATGCTTCTGATGTTTTCCGTTATTAAGGAAGGTGAATTGTTTTCCGTCCAGTCTTGAACACTAATATTGCCGAATATTCTTTGTAATGCCTTTGAGAAAGTATACGTACATATATCTCGAAATATGAAAAGTTCATAAATTCAGGTGTATCCATATATATAAATAAATCCAGGGACACTTCGACATTAAAATACAGAAAAATACATCTGTCTCGTGACATTTTGGGGAAATTTCGGCTTTCTTAGGGAAACACCATGGCGGTCAGAGAGTTAAAGTGATATTTTTATGAGTTGGGAAAATGAATGAAGTGCGTAATCTGTACCAGGTATTTTTTCACAATATGCTAATGCTGTTCTTGAAATTTTGAACCGCAAACATTTATCTTAATCTATAAGCTGAAGACGAAACTTTGCGTTAAAAATAAGATAAATGATGATTCTTTAAAATAGGAATAGTGGGAGTGTTAGGGGCTAATTAGTCATAATATGTATGTTGATCTTTATGTTATGTTTTTAATCCTCGGTAGTTGAAGGAGGTATAAATTTGTATAAAATTAATACTACTGTTCTTTTTTCTGTTGACCTATACTTCGGGGGGGGGGGATGAGTTTATTTTAAAATAGTGTTAAGGCTGGTCAATCAGCGATCCAATATTAATCCTCTTTAACTTCACCCTTTTCATTAAAAATCAGGAGAGAATAAAGAGAGATTAATTTAATAATATGTAATTGTACATTAAATTTTTCATACGGTTAAATATCCTTCAATAAGGATTTATATAGAATTTTAATAATTAAAAGAAGGAATCTGTAAAATATTAACGATTTCTTGAAGGCCATAAAAGTCAAAGTTTTTAGTATCTATTCTAGAATAGTATTATTGATACTTCTAATTTATATCTTTCAGAAAGGCATATTTAATTAATTCCCATATGATTTACATTAAGACGATTTCTGATTTTATATATATATAATTAGCTTAAATCAGAAAGCATGCTACTATTGCAGCATTTTTATGAATACTCGATTTTTGTCTTTGCGCTACAGGTGTAGATCAGTACCCAATAATATCCAGTATAATTTTACAGATTTTATATTTGAGGAATTATACTTATTCAAAGATAAAAGTTTCAATTTTGAAAATTTGTTTCACATTAATATGCTAACACTGTAACCAACTGTTGATTAGATCCGCCCTTAATGATGCTGAACTTAAAAGAGGTGCATAACTCATTGAATAAGTGTAAAAAAAAAATGTGTTCGGTGCTTTTGACTGATGAATAAGCTTAATGGATATAGCTACTATTTATGACGAGAATTTATTTAGAACTCGAGACTGATAGAATTCTACTAACCTTAAGTTTGTAATATTACCCCAAAAAAGAATGCATTTTAGGGAATTTATTTATTTTATTTTGTTTGAATTCCACTGAATATTCATCTTTTATTCATAATTTCCCTCACAGATGATAGCTTTACTGAATTATTATAATAGAATTTATTTGAAAATTTTAAACCTCTTTCATTTTCTTTTGAGGAAGAATGGCATAAAAACTTCTACTACTTTAGGAAAGGTTCTGGAAATGAAATCATCTGGAGTATACTATTAGCATATGCATGTCGTATTTATTTTTTGAAATATATATACTTCATATTCTTTCCTGTGTACTTAAAACCAAAAAATGGATAACTAAATTTAACCCTTTGCATTAAAATTTTTTCTGGACTAAATTTTGTAGCCACTCGGAATGTTTCGTCTTGTTATGCTTATGTAATGAACGATTTATTTGGGAGCAAAATTTATAATAAAATTTGATATTTTTATTTTAATCTTGCTTACTTATCAGGTAAGCAAGATTATTTTAATCTTGCTTACTTATCATTGCAGTCCTTTTGTACTGAAATACTGTAATTGGAATATCAGTCTTTTTTTTTTTTTTTTTCCTTTTTTCCTTTTCCTTTTTTCCTTTACTGGTTTAACAGTGCCGCTCTCATCAGAGTCACGCTAAACTGTGACCAAGTAAATAAGGCCTATGAACGCCCATTGTTATGTAGAAAATTCATCTTGAAAGGCCGTTAGGAAGGCACCCTTCTAAGGCACATATCCTTTGTGTTTTGCCACGGTTCATTTTAAGTATGAATACGAACCAGTTTCCTTCCAAAATCCTCCACAAAAGCATTTCTTCTCTTAATCAAATAGCCCTCTTGTGCTTTCCTTTTTTTACAAAACAAATAAGCTTGTTTAATCGTAACTGATTAAATAATCAAACAAGCTAATCATCAGAATCACATTGTAATCTTTCAAAACAATTACTTTCTAGGTACTTTTCATGTTCCTCAAAAATAAATTTATCATCAGTGCTACCTTGAAAAACTGTTCATTCTTAATTACATATTTTCAGCATGATGAATGGTATATTCTATGTTTTTTTTTTTTTTTTTTTTTTTTTTTTTTTTAGTGAAAGGAAATCTGATTGGTTAGTAAACAAAGAATTTGATGGGCTGATGTTAAAGGAAATCATAGTATTTTAATTCTTTATTATAGCTTATTTCTGGTGTGCCTTGGAAATGCACTTTGTTTGTAAATGATTACAATATGTCTCGTGTTTCTGGCGTGTATTATGAAGTCGGATGTGACTTGCAACATGCTTTCAAAAATGCGCTAAGGGCGCTTTTATTATGCTCACTTTCTGCTCTCTGTCATAGCGCGCAAGCGGTTTTACTAGGCTCGTGAATTATCTGCTCCATTTCCATCGTAGCTCGAGCGAGAAAATGTGCAACGTGCGTTCAACGATGAAAAAACGCCCTACAGTAACGTTCTGCTAGCTCCACAAATGGATTACCTTCTTCCATGAATACAGTGTGGTCGAGAGAGAAGCAAGGTGTTCGACCTTTTATAACAAAGAATCACATGTACTCGCATTTACATCTCAAAAATTCTGCTACAAACGATGTTAACATATGCTGCATTTTAAACCGGCATGTAATGCACTATTCATTCTGTTCGATTTTATTAAAAGCGTAATCTTTGTTATTATTCCTATTACTATTCTTGTTACTCTTTCTGAACTTTCCCCGATGATAGTGAATAATAACTCTTTTCGTGTCTTATCCCTTTGATTTAAAAAAAAAAAAAAAATATTTATTTACCTAAGTTAAGATCTTCATTTGCCCCCCTAAAACGACTATTTAAAATTTTTATTGGTTAGTTTCGTTTGAAATAGTTTTCATTCAACTATCGGGTTTACAAGTGACTTATAGATTCTCTGGATTTGAAAAAACACAAATTCTGAAATTTTCGGTGTGTAAGTCGGGAAACATAAATAAATAAGTTACTTTTCTTTCGTAAAATAATTAGTGTGCAGTGACTGTAAAGTAGAAATAACTTTAAATCTGAATTTGATTATGAGCCGCCTGTAATTTTTTGGATCTGTAAAGATCGAGATTGCGTTGGCTTCTATTCTTGTTTCTAAAAAAAAAAAAGGGTAGTTCTTTTTCGATAGGCAGGAGATTATATTAAGGTGCTGTGAGATACTGAGCTAATATATAGTTTCAATGACTTTCTGTTGGCATTGCTGTTAAATAATTAGAATTTGAATCATTTTTTGAGTCTGTTTGGTGGGATAATTTGATTAAACCGAATCTTCGCTAGTTCTTGGTTCCAGATTTTAAATTATTTTTTTTCAAATGGCATGCGTTTATTATGTAGAAAGTAGTATTGCGTGTTTTTGCATTTTGTTTGCATTCGTTGCATTTGCATAATATTTTTGATTACCTCTATCCATAAAGAATGTTGCTACAGATATTAAAAGTGTTTGATAAAACACTTATAAATAGTAAATCGTGCAACTTTATGGAAGCACCTAAGATATGGAGATTTGTTTACCTAATATGGTGTAGGAACGTTTGAGGCATCCGAAACTGTTTGGAATCTTCTTGTAATGGAGGTGTTCTGGTCGATTTTGCCAGGTATTGTATACTGTTCTTTTATTAGAAATTGTCCAGTTCTTTGTCAGATGCTAAGAGATAAAAACATAATCTCACTTTATTTTCCATCAGACCAGAGTGGTTGAGTGATGCTTAAGTCTGGTGGCTGTGTAGGCCAGGGAATATGTGTAATTTTATCTTCATGTTCTTCAGTCTATAACTGAATAATTAAACTTTAATGAATGGAGCATTATTATCTTGAAAGTTGGGGTTACCTGTAGAAAGCAGTGCCTGTGCCATTGAACGGATAAGCCACGTAAAATGTCAGCGATATTTATTTTGTCTTATAAGGTGACAAATTGACATGCTGCAGACTACAATATAATTAACCTAAGCGTAACTGAACCACCAACGTCCTTTACTGAAGGAAGCAGACAGTGTGAACTATAAGCTTCTGCTGGTGTTTGTTCTCTGCACATAAATTCGACCTAAGGATGGAAAATAGCGTGAAAATTAGTAGAATCCATCTCAAAACGCAAGAAACGTGTAATTTTCGCTAGAGGAATGCTATGAAATATTGAATGTCCCCTTATTTCCATGTTTTTATTAAATATAAACTGTTTATTCGAAGTGTCCGAATGTGTGTTTCCGAGTGTTCATTTTCAAAATTTTAAATGTATATTATTAAAAAAGCTTTGAATAACTTTTTTCAGAATAAGCAGGTTTTAAAATAGTATATGTGTATAGTAGTATAGGTTACAGCCGAAAACATCGCGGAAAAAACAATGCAAAGCGAAAACATCGCAGTTCTGAAATATCGTGGTTGAAAATAAAGCGGTTCAAAAACTTCGCTGTTTAAAAACATCGTCTTCGAAAATATCGTGGTAAAAAAATAAAGTACCTACAAATCATCGCATGACGATCATGCGATGATTTGTAGGTACTTTATTTTTTTACCACGATGATATGCGTTTTTCAAATCTCATAGTGAAATATTATGTAACTGACTTTCTTCATAACTAACAAATCGACATCCAAAAAATTTATTGCGCGCTAGGCATAAAATGTTAACGACACTTTAGGATAAACGGAAATAAAACAACATATAATTTTCATTAAAACTATATCAGATTAACAAATGTGAAAGAAAATGATGTGATCATTAACTTAGCAATTTTTATAGAGGTAAACTCATGCAGTTATTTATCTTCTTTTTTCTAACATTTTTAAACTGTATTTTTCATGAACGATTATCAGTAAAACTTTATAAAAGAAGCTTAATTTATTAATAACCTGTGTTAATTAACTACATAAATTTAAAATTCTATTAAGTTTTTTAAATTGCATTAATTTTCTGCTCATTTTCAATTTTTAAAGTGTCCTTCTAATTTTTTAGTAAAAAATTATTAGTTCGTTCAAAAATATGAAATATAGAAGTAAAAGAATCCCTCTTTCCTTCTTGATTTCTAAGATCTTTATACGAACATGCGTTTACAACTTTGAAAACCGAAAACGCATGTGTGCGATGTTATCTTCATGCGATGTTTTCTAGGTACTTTATTCTTTACCACCATATTTTTAAACTGCAAAGTTTTTAACCGCTTTATTTTTAACCACAGTGTTTTAGACCTGCGATGCTCTTTGCTTTCTTTTCTTCCGCGATGTTTTGTACCACGAAGTTTTCGCATTGCGTTGTTTTCTCTGCGAAGTTTTCGTCCTCGATATTTTTGCCGCTCCGTTTTCGGCGGACACCGTAGATTTATGTTTTAAAATAGTATATGTGTTAGAAAATAAATTCACTTTGCTACTATTTAGTAACTTATAGTTGCAAATAAAGCTAAAAACACAAGTGTTCGAAAACAAGTTTGAACCACTATATGTCTCGGCCCACCAGCGGCCGAGCGGTAAAGTCTCTGAACACTGGTAGTTCGGTCCGAGGTTCGAATCCCGCGAACGGGCTGGCTGCATGGGCGTTTTCGTGGTTTTCCCCATGTGTAACGTGTATACGAGCCAGTTTCCCTTAGAAAGTCCTCCACGAAAGGCATCCCTCCCCTTAGGCAGATAGCCCTAGTGTGCTTTGCCATAATTAAATACACCACACCACCACTATATGTCTCTACGTAAGTAAATTTTCAAATTTATTATTAATAGATAAGTTTTATATATATATTACCTTCATAGAAATAATTCTTTATGAATCCCAATAGATTAAAATGCGAGATTAAAATTCCTTCTAGAATCAAAAAAAAAAAAAAAAAAGTTTCCTAAAATTATGAATCAGTTTTAAACTGATCATTAAACTGTGCTTAAAATATTATATATTTCATTACAAGATATTGTTTCCTGCAGTATATTTTTTCTTTTAACGCATTTTCGAATTACAAACTTCTATACAATGTGTTAGATTATTTAATTAAAAAAAAAAAAGTCCCTCCCCCTAAGCGTAATCTTGACTAAGAGATTTGAGGGAAGATGAAGTCCGATCTGCTCTGCTCTTCATTTCTTGATGTCAGAATTTTAAGCGGATTTCTGTTTCAACAATTTTAAGTACCTTCATTCTGCGAAAAGATTACAGGCACAAACATTAATGCATTATTTAGGATATCAGTATCCTGGCAATCAGTCAGCCTTCTCTAAACTTCATACCGGCCGATACTGCACTAACTCTGAATACGAGCTGCATAAGCGAAGTGTATTTTTATGTATAATTTGATCAATCTTCTTTCCGCTAGTTGGAGCTTAACAGAAAGATCAAGCAAAAATTTTATCAATTGTTAAAGGTCAGCGATGAATTATATAATAAACAAAGAGCACTGTTCAGTCAACAATTATCAATGAAAAACGAGTAAAATAATCTCAAAAAAGGAGTAATGAAATTTTAATGTTATGGTTTTAGGCAATAATGTCAGATTTCGTTAAGTGTCGAGAGAAAGTAATCTTTATATAAGGTGTATATATATGTGTGGCACACACCCTATGTAATGCTGGCAATGATGTCTTTAGTTGAGCCGTGGTTGCTTTTGTCACATTAAAGTTTGTGCAGATCAAGTAGTAACAAAAAGTAGTTGATTGCACAACAACAAGTATTTCGGAAAAGTTGTTTCTTTTTTATCGAAACAGTACATTAGCAAACACAATATACGCTTCAGATATTTAAAAAAAAAAAGAAAAAAAAAAAAAGGTTTTTAAAGCAGGCCCCAAAAAATTTACCAAATAGCGTACACGCTCTGATTCCGGATGATCTTTTGATCCCATGAGCGTATTTGCTAACGAGAGTTTCACACCCCCCCCCGTCTACAATAAATTTTTATGGCCATATACTACACCCGCGTGGAAGCAATGTATCCAGTAATTAGAGAAGTAAAACACTTCATAGATTACCACAATAATAATATACAAAAGATAAATTCACTGATCTTTTCAATTAACAATTCAAGTTAAGTTGGTAAGCGGAGGAAAGTTATAAAACAGCATACAGCAGGGAAAGTTTATTTCATTCATTTTAAGTATTGCCAGATCATAAATTATTACGCATTACTAATAAACTCAACTCTTTCCTGATAATGACTATCCCTGGCTATATCATTAAATAATGAATGTAAATATAGTATTACCTGTCTTTACAGCTGTAGTAAAATGTATTTGTAATTAGTGGGTAATTAAGAAAACTATTTTAAAGACCTGAATTTCCCAAACTAGAAGAATCTGGAAATGATGATAAATAATAACAAAATTGGAAAGGGAAAGAATTAATAGCTAATGTTATAAAAAAAATATAAAGGCGGTGTATTATCAAACGTGTGATTGCATTTTTACTCTCTGCGCACATTTGGGAACCTGAGAGGGGAGTTACAAAAATGTTTACGTGCAATAAAAGAAAAAAAATTTTTTTTTTTTTTTTTTTTTTTTTTTTTTTTTTTTTTTTTTTTTTTTTTTTTTTTTCAATTCAGAACAATCGATGTTTAGGTTTTCAGTGACTGTTTTTAACTTTTTAGTATCAATTAAAAGTAAAACTTTTTTTTTTAAACTCTTCAAAAAAATTTTAAACGCATTTTGAGATAATAGATTAAATACAAATTTTATTTTTTTACGTATCAGTTGGTTAGTTCACAAAATTAATAACTTTTTTGGGCATATAGCATGACTTGAAGATGAAGGCAATCTTTTCGCTGTTTTGTAATTTTTTTATACGAAATTTTTCTTGCGTAGTACAACTTACAAATATTTGTTTATAGATTGTCAAGGACAAGAATGCTTGAATAGTACTACAATAAATTTCGTTGCTGAATTAAAATGGAATTTCTCAAACTCTTTCTAGTTACACTTAGGAAAACGCATCAAGTAGCTTGAATTGGTATTTCTATCCTAATGCGATTATTTGTTGACTTTGAATCAGTGCTGTTGGCCTGAATTTGGCTTTTGATACTTGCACATATGTCTAAAATCTGTGCGAGATTTTTCTTTTTATGTTGTTGTAGCTTATTTTCCTTGTCTAACCTAAACAAAACAAGTCCGCGAATCTTATCGTGGCAAGGAGCGCAAGACCACGCAAGCATTGCCATGAGACAGTAGGACTATATACGATATAGCTGACAGTACGACTTTGCCCGGCTCCTCCCCAGTTTTGATGGAGAGCACTCCGGGAGGGCGGATTTGAGAGTCCCCTACCCCTCTTTCCCAACCACCAGTCACTCGAGGGGACTTTTGGCTTGCTGTGTATTTTCAGTGCCCTCATGCCGCACAGACACTATACATTTACATCGTGCTTTCTCCGAAATTCGAACCCGAACCCAACAAATGATACTGCAACCTGGAGCGCTAATCCTTCTACCGATCGGAGTGTGTTTCGTTTTTGTATGTGTATGTGTGTGTGTGTGTATTTTAATTATGGCAAAGCACACTAGGGCTATCTGCCTAAGGGGAGGGATGCCTTCGTGGAGGACTTTCTAAGGGAAACTGGCTCGTATACACGTTACACATGGGGAAAACCACGAAAACACCCATGCAGCCAGCCCGTTCGCGGGATTCGAACCTCAGACCGAACTACCAGTGTTCAGCGACTTTACCGCTCGGCCGCTGGTGGGCTTCGTTTTTGTAAGTTTGCATTGAACCCTTCACCTTTCTGTTATATTGGCTGTTGTGAAAATGTTTTACTTCTCCTGACCTCCTGTGAGTAAACCTCTAGTACCAAAAAGAAAATTTATCTTTAGTTAGTAGCGGCCGGTGGAATAACGAAAGGTAAAACGACGCAGTCGCGTAACGTTTGTCTCCATTTATATTTTGTAGAAAACAACGTTACGTACGAATTCGCAAGTACATTTAATGTCATTCCGTAGTTTTCTGAACGCTTCCGATTCTATCTCCGCCTGTATTGTTACATACTACCAAATATTCAAAACAGTAATCTTTGTTCCGCTTCGCACCTCTTTCTTATCATTTTCAGCTGCATTTCCTCAATGAATGGTATCCGACCTGATATAGCTTCCCGTCATTTCCGTGCTGTAATGGAGAGTGGTGTATTTACGTATTCCGTGGATGTGACGGCTTTCTATTGAGAAAAGTTAAACCATTCCAAGAAAACTTTTGCCGCGGGGACTAGCGAGAGAAAAGCCTAAAATAAATATCTAATTGTGCTTTATATTATACTAGGTGTACCCGCCCGGCGTTGCCCGTGCATTTAGAAAATGCAGATAAGTGAATAGCGCAGGAATAGTAGTGTAGGACATGTAGACTGTCTCTCTCTCTTCCCCCCCCACAAGCTACAAAAAAGAAATGAATTGTAATTAATCGATTTAATGTATCGTCAAAACAGCAAACTAACGCTAGAATAAAGAAATCAATTGTTACAATCGAACGTTATTTGAAAACAAATAATAATATCAGTGAGTCAAAAAAACCGTGATTAATTAATTATAAATAATTTTTTTTTAATTTTTCTAATTCAAAAATCGAAAATCGGGCTTCGAGGTCTGGTGGCCAGCCCCTTTGTGCTTCCGTATAAAAAATTCCAGGTCCCTGCGTGCGATAGATTTGGCTGGAGAGCTCGGTCAGACAGACAGACAGACACATTACACTTGCTTTTATTATTACAGATTACTGCTACGAGTGTGAATTTTTCATCTTATTAAGCATAAAGCGGCATATTTCGTTTTTCGCCTTTGAACTGAAAAGGAAACCTGAAAATGAAGAATACTAATGATTTCTGGGATTCCTAGTAGTACATTCAATTCGTAAAACTGGCTTCCACGTGTGCCATCTGAGACAGATTACCCTTGCGTGCGTTTATCTGATCAGTTACTACTTACCTACATTAGCCCTTTCTTTCTCTGAAGACATTCTCTTATTTCTGTGTTCATCGTTGGAACTGTCATCAATTATATATGTATGTGAGTGTCTGAGTACTGTGGAAATACGTCTACCTATTTTTTCAGTATGCATTTGCTATGAATTTTCTTCTTCTGAATATGCTTCTGCGGAGTGGGAGAAGAAATAGTGCATGAAAATTTAATTAATGTTGTGTAATATGAATTTCACAGGAACATCCGCCACGTATTTACCAGCGTGGCATAATATTGAAGTTTCGTGGACCTTTTTCCAGTATAACAGGAAAAAAATCTGCATATATATATATTGTAATTCTGTATGTTGCTATTATCGCCTTGCCCATGACCTTATTGAGTGCCGGATGCAGTTGAAGAGGGTATTTTAAACTTCAAGATAATTTTGGAAGTTCGATGACTTAAGTTTTCATACTACTACAAATAGACAAAGAATGGAAATAATTCGTGATTATTAGATGGATAATGAGTGAAAGCCCATTTAGAATTTGGAAAAAAAAAATGTAGAAATTAATTGTAATAACATAAAATCTTTTGGAAAATTTTTCAAGGCGATTAAATTTATAAGCTTGTAATGTCGTTTGTTAAAGTAACCCGTCTTGTAAAAATAATAAGCCGAGTTGGGTCACCCTAGCTGTCGGGAAATTGTAGAAAAAGACAGAAGGAGCAGTTTCGACGAATAATACTCCACCCGCTACCAAATAGGTAAGGCCAGTAAATAATAATATCTCATTTGGTGTTCTGTTCCAGAAACTGAAACGCCTAGTTGCTTGTTGTTTCTCAGTATTTATAACTTGAATATGGATCAGTATCTCATAAACTCTTTCACGAAACGTGTGGTTTGGTTGGGATTAGTAGATTATGGCAAAGCACACTAGTGCTATCTGCGTAAGGGAAGGGATGCCTTCGTAGATGGCGTTCTAAGGGAGACTGGCTCGCATACACTTTACACATGGAGAAAACCACGAAAATGCCCATGTAGCCAGCCCGTTCGCCTGGAATCGAACTCAGGTCGGAACTACTAGTTTTCCAGCTATTTTACCGCTCATCCGCCCCTCCACGAAAAGGTAAGGGTTATCCGGAAAGTAGCGAACCGCATTGAATAATTCGAAAACGGGCCTTGTTATATCGTAATTAAGCAGAGAAATAAACTAGACTTCCATTTCAGATTTGTGCGCCATCATTCTGCGATTATTCGATCGAAAGTGGCATGTCGTTGTGGAAGTTCCTGTCCTGTCCTGTATAGCTATTATATTCACAGTGAGTAAAGAAATTTTTTAAACATTAAGTTAAGCATTTTAAAATTTTACCTGGGCTTCACTTGTTATAAGTTTTTTGAATAATTTTCACTGGTGAATATGCAATTTTAAAAAAGTGAAGATTTGCAGTACCGTTCGCTTTTGAGTTTGTGAATACGATGCTTAACACATAACTAATGCTTATTCAATGACACCTCTTTTTCGACTGAGTAGCTTGCGACTGAGTGCCTGTTCATGTATGTAAATAGCTTAGCTTTGATGTGCTGTGGAATACTTTGCCGTAAAAAAATAGACATGCTAATCTTACTTGAAAAATAGTAGTTACTGAAAATATCTTTACTATGTTATAAGCAGTTTCACGACGTTGAGGTTAAATTGGTATTCAAACGTATTTGGGGGTGTTTCTATATAATAGCATATTTTTTAAATCTTTTTTGAATAGTAGATTGTAGATCTTTTTTTAATAGTCGTCTGGCTTTGAATGCTGAGTAAGTTGAAAGTTCGATCTGACACAGAAATTCGTTGTTTTTTCAGCCTGTTCTTCATCGAAAGTGTCCATACTAGAGACAGAAGCTTCAGGGTGGAAATTTTGCATGTCGGAACTAACTTCAATTTGAAATTTAAAAAATTCAGAAAGAAAAAAATATATCAGCCAAATAAATATTTAAAAAAAAAACTGGCTGACGTTATTTACATAAATGTAAATGTGTATTTTGCCTTTCAAGTCTTACAACAATAAACTTAAGCAATCAGCTCATCTACTTTTTTTTTTTTTTTGTTCCGTTTGGAAACTTGGAGAAAAGAAAGCTTTCTTGCAAAACAAAATCTCTCTTCTTCTAAAATGTCAAATGGTAGAAACGCTGAAATCGTTGTTCAACGGAATGAGGGGCTTCTAATGTGTTTATTTCTCATTAAGTGAAGTAAAGGATTTCCTCGACAATGTAAGCGTGTTCCTAATTTTTGCAAGGTACTTTTCTTAAGAAAATCCTACAAATAGTTTTGTATCACTTTTAAAATTTATTTAAACAGCGGTTTTTATAAACAGAAGTGGGGAATCTCTTTAAATAAATGTAGAGATCTTTTACGGAATCTGATATCGTTGGTGCAAAAAATATCGGGAGAAAGTATATTTTTGTGGATAATTTCTGGAGTCGTCAAGTAATTGACATTTCATTTTCTCTGAAATATAAGGTTGTTTTTATCTGAGAGTCTATATCCATTTTATATATAAGTTATGAAGCTATTTTGATCACGTATGCGCAGTCAGTTCGTCTGTCACTCTTATAAATATATAAAAGCGGGTGGGGATGAAGAGAATAGTAATCTTGGTATCTTAGCTGATTCAGCTGCAGTCTTGTAGCTTCCGGATTAGGTAAGGGATCGAGACAAAAGCTTTTTTCAAAGCGTTGGTTAGTTTAAAAGTCTTCCAAACGATTCAAAGTACTAAAAAAGAAACTCTCATGTATAGCATAAAAATACCGCAGATGTTATACTATAGTATTTTTTATCATTAATTACGCAATAAGTTCCATGTAAGATGCGAAGCTTTAAATTTTATTTACTATATGATCAGTTGTTATTTGATTCATTGTGTCGGCTAGTAGTAGAATGTAGTTTTGTTGTTCTGCTACATATTTAAGCTGCTACGCAAAAAGCTGAATGTAGAATTAAAAGAGTTACTGCGGCTTCAAAAATTAACAAATTAATGGAAGATAAACTAAACAGCGTCGCCGTAATGTTACGTTTTAATTAATGTTATGTGAATATGAATCTCTTCGTATAGAATTAGCATTTCTCCTGTACATGTAAAAAGAGAAACAGTCTTAAAAGTGGGAATTGTGTTTTCGGTGCTGTTTGCATATTTTTTGTGAGTATAATAGATTTCTAAGTCAAGTTATTATTACTTTTTTTCGTAAAATTTAATGCACACTTTATTCATTTACTATTTTTTAATGCGTGGAATTTATTTTTATTATGTCCGGTGACACTTAGGAGTCCTTTGAAGGCCACGTAAGGTTTTTGATCTAGGTAGCAAGTGTTGCTTCACATTGTTTAAAGTATATCTATTCCACATAATATTAGTAGGCTGTGATTCTATATATAAAACTATTACCCGAACGTTTTAGCCTTGTGATCCACATATATCAAATTACGACTTATTGCGACCCACGTGCTTATGGCTCTTTCGAAGGAAAATCAGAATAGCAGTGAAGTAATAATTAATGAGCATAACTCTTAAAAATTAATTCATACTCATAAATTAATTCGTAATTGCGTATAAATATATATAATTACGAAATAAGGGAAAGAATACTTTTAACTATTTGCGACTTACACTTTGGGAATCATTGATGTACATTCGGTGATTTGTTATTAAATGTTTTCAATGTTATTTAAACTGTTATATATAAAAGTAAATGCAGAAAGGGCGAAGCGATCAAACATGTGAAAGATATTTTAGACAATGCGGCAGTATATTCTCAAACGTTTTCACTGTGGGCATTAGGGTTCTGATGACCTTATAGCTATTAGTTCTTCACATACTGTTTCTTAAAGTAAGTCTGCTGCCCTTTTTATAGTCATGGTGGTTGACCTGAGAACTATCGCTGTAAAACAACTTTTGTGAATAGCATGTCGTAAGTAACATTTTTGGGTTACATAAGATCTTGCGTATGTTTGGAGCTCCCTATTTCATTTACCTTTCCATTTTTATGTATTTTGAGCAACGTTATTTTGAGCATCATTGTTAGTTTATATTTTTCTTTATCTGTAGAAGCTTCTTCCTTGTTACGTTCTCTGCTTTTCCACTGGCAACAGAAATTCCTTTTATGCTTATCTGAAATCGTTTGAAAAATTCATTTCCTTTGCTTTCTAAAAATTAAATTCAAGCAGAAATTGTCAATATTTGTCTATACTCTTATTGGCGGTACTACGCATGGAGGAAATTGAGCATTTTCATTCAGTTTTGGCTCTGCGTAAAATTCCGGAAGGGAACAATCCCTTAGGAATGCTTATTTTTGGTGTAAGAAAATGTATATCTCTTTTAAGTACAGTATCCATATAAATATATATATAAATATATGGATATTATTCTTGAAAGATATATATATTATTTTATACACACACAAACATATATATAGATACATATATATAAATGGACGTATTCGGCTTATGACCAGTGATTAGACGTTGGACTTAATTTTCGATACAGTTCCTATTGATGCTAAAAATAATGTTGATTCCTTGTTAAAGACACTCGAGAATAAACTGAGATAAAAATTACCTTATTTTATAAAAGCATGATGAATTGCATAGCTCTCTTAAATTCTGTCTCTAAAGGAAAGCATGCTTCACCTGTCACGTTTTCTTTTCATTTGATATAACTACAGTCATGGCGTAAAGAGTGGTTGTTTAAGAGATGTTTTGATACTTATTACGCCTTTTAACATCATCATCTCTCATATAAAAGGGAAGGGGTTGAAGTCGTGGTTCATTTACAATGCAGATCGATGTAAGTATATTTTCATCATCTGAACTGTATCATTTAAGTATGCCCCATAAACGACGTAATGGAATTTTAAGTGAATGTAATCTTTCATTTGAACTTGGGGTCGTTAGTGTGTCTTTTAAAAATCCAAGTTTCATCGCTGGAGGAATTCATCGGGAAAAGAAAGATACCATTTATTATTCTTAACAATTTCTTTTTACTTTTGCATGCACAATCGTTGGAATAAGAAAGGATCTTTGGGATGATTTCGAATAATAAATTATGTTTCCTTACTATGAAATTGATTAAATATGTGAGATTGTATACGAGGTCTGCGTCATAGTTCTTTGCAACTTAAATAATCGTTATTGTTTTTTTTTTTTTTTTTTTTTTTTTGTGTGTGTGTGTGTGATTATGGTAAGGCCTCTAGGACTGTCTGTCGAAGGAGAGCGATGCCTTAGCGGAGGACTTTTCTAAGAGAAACTGGCTCGTATATACGTTACACATGAGGAGAACCACGAAAACGCCCATACAGTCAGCCCGTTCGCGGGTAAATATTCGTCGTAGCTGTGTATTTCGTATTGTAAAATTTAATAACATTTGTACAGATTTTGATTCACAAAAATAGTTTCAATCTTGCGGGTGGGAGGACTCTATAAAAATAAAATCTAATTTCTTTTATACCTTTTTTGGGATAGTTAAAAAAAAATTCCATATAGTAGAACATTCATTATACTGTAGTACCCTCTACTTTAAAAAAGATTGTTTTACAACTTCAACACGCTGCATACAGCATAGAATGTTTATTATTTCTTTGTAAGAAAAATTATGTATATGTGCATTTGTATAATATCGGTAATGATATTACAGTAGAAGAAATGATATTTTAATATTCAGTGGGACTGATGAGCTTAATAAAGAGTTAATAGCTTAGCGCTGTTATGTTTAAGATTTATAATAGATGTCTTAAATCACCTTGCTCAGTTGTAAGGATTATGTTAATTTTATTAACAGTTAAATTTTGAGTTAAACTTCTTTCCTGGCAAATTCTTAACTTCAACTTACTACTTCCGGCCAGAACGTAGTTTTAGAATCACGTCTGAATACATAATGAGGAGGAGCGGTATTTAACCGCGAAGTTCTACTTGCTGTGTTAGAGAGAATCAGAGTTTCTGATTGGCGCGCATTCGCCTTTTTGGCTGCACTCTCTCAAAGCTGTTATTACGCTCGGCCGTACTCAGGCCCTTGATAGCTTCGCAGTCATCTCGTGTTTAAGGGGCCAACTCCATTAAAACTTTGATAGCTTCGGCGATATCGCTTTAGTTTAGATTAGTTTTAGTTTACTCCATAGCCTCTTAAGTTCAAGCCCAAGTGTCGGCTTTTATTGTACACTCAAAGACGGAGTTCTGTTAAATCTTATTTGAATAATAAAGGGTTATTTCGCTTAAGTTCTTATCAGTTCTTAAGATTCCTCACGTTCAACAATAACTTAGCAAAGTGAGGAACTCTACACAGTAAGTTAAAGGTGATTTCTTTCTTCTGTTAAAAGTTGTCAGGACTTGTATGTCTTTTGACTTGCTGTAGAAACATGAAGTGTCCTGAATAAGAACAGGGAGCTTACTCAAGCTATGTTCAAGTATGTGTGGAATGGACGACACAAGCAGGAAGGGCTTACTTTACCCTTTATTCTCTATAAGATTGCAGGTGTTCCCGCACTTCGGGATACAGAGACCAACCACTTGTTGTCTGAACTTAAGAATATAAAACTACTAACTAAAATTCTAAATAAGAGCTAACTTTGAATTAGTTTACAAATGCCTAACACTAAGACTGGCCTTTTTAAAAGGTTACGTATGCAGTACGCAAACTGCCGAAACTACAATACGTTTTAAATATCAAGAGGATTAAACCTCTGGCCTTAAGGCAAGCAGCAACTGATTGAAAACTCGTACAGAATGCAGTGGCAAGGCGGCTCACTTTCCCTCTCTCTCTCTAACTCTTGGCAAAAAGCCACAACTTAAATACTTGGGCGTTAGCAAGTACAATTTGCATAAACCAGTTAACACATTTAATTCTGGCCGGAAGTGGAAAATAAGAAGTGATAGTACAGTTTTAAAATAAAATAAACGTTAGTAAAACTTAAGATCCTTACAAAGTTGGCATTCAGCACCAAAATCATTTTCCTCTAAGTGTGATAACTATTTTGGGAAAGAAGTGAAAAATATAATTCTATTCTGTATGCAGTACGTTGAAGTTTTTGGATAAATCACACCTCTCTTACTGTAATGGTAAATTATTGCCGTCTTTTGTAGTGCTTTGAAATGTAAAGCTTTCAGTCATCCCCTTGATGTCTAATGCTTTCCTAGCTATTTGAAACGCTCCCAAGAGGAGCTTTGGGAAACACTGATTTAGGGCATTTCTTTAAATGATGCGCTTCAGACATTTTCAAACAATTTGTTCAAAATATTTTACGGAATTGTTTGAGGTGCAGAAGAATATGTGTAACAGACCTATTTATGTAATTACTGTCATGAATTAAAGTATTTTTGACTTACAAAAAGCCCTAAAAGCTGCAAATTAAAATATTTACTATTTATTGTTCTGAATCTGATTTAGAATTATGCTATGTTTCCTTCGCATAAGGAATGAAAACTTCGTTTGCGCGCTTTCATCCCTCCTTATTAATGCATATCATTACTTGCCTGCTAACTTGTGTTATTTGGCCTTCTTGTGAAAATTTCTTAAACAAGTAAAATTGAATTTATAAATGAGTTACCTACAGTCGTTATTGTTTCTCCTGTCGGTAAAGTAATTTTGCTGTTTTTTCTCTTCTGGCAGTTCGATTCTTCATCTCATTATTCGTATAATTTATTTTTTTTTTTATTTTACATGTTTAGACTGAGTGTTGAGGTGAGAAATCTTGTTAAGTGAAAGCAAAAAACTACAGTTTCATCTGGGGCTGAAGCAGCCCATCTGAAATTCCATCCCCATTACTACTGTCAATGGCTGTAATTATGAACCTCTTGGTAATTAAAAGTGCATTATGTGAAAATATTGTTATCCTTGAAGTGTTCGCGGTAACCCGTTCTTGATTACCATATGTGTTAAAAGACCCTCATGAAATTAAGGTGTGAGGCAAATTCTGGATAGAAATTCGTTTGCAGATGAATGGTTTGATCACCTAGCTGCGAAATATTACATCTGCTGTGCTCATTTCCTGTTTATTAATAGAAAATATTTTCGTTTTCTGTGGCATGTTTATAGGTGCGACTTGCTATATATAATAGTTGGTTGTGAGTCGTTGTTATAAAATCTTGACGTCTCGGGAGCCTTTCAAATTATGTTGAAAATACAGGCAAATTTATCTATAAATCACGGTTTTATTACTGTGTTTAATGTATTAAAATTCCTTTTTGTGACTTCATATTTGCGTAATGCACTGAACCCCAATGGAATTTTAAGAGGAAACTGAACTCATCAATTTTGTTAAAGCAAAAAAAGTATGGTTAAAAATATAATTAAAGTATATAAAATTAACTTTATCTTGAAACTAACTTAGAACAATTCATTTCCTTTAAATCCGTACAATTAGATGAATATAGTTGTGCAGATTTATTTACTTCATTTGTTTTCGGTTACTATTTTTAGTTACAAATTTTTAGGTTAAGTGATTTAAATCGAAGTATTTTTATCAATTTTATTTTAGCTTGTTTATTAGATAATTAAATGTGTGAAGATATATATCTTCTTGAGTGGCAATCTTTGGGTTTCATATATGCAACTAAATCTGGGAAAATGCAAATCACGAAATTACTCTAATGCATTTTATTTTCATTCTATAAGTTCAAGCAATATGCATTTAAATCCTGCTGGAAGCTATTGTATTTCAGTGAATATATTTTTTCAGACAGTAGTAATTAAAATATAATAGCAATTAATATAATAATAAAATAAATAGTAATTCACATCGCATTCTTATCCCAATTACATTTTACTCGGTAATTTCTTGGTATTTCTCTCTTCTCTTTCTCCAGACTGGTACATGGCGCTATTTCAAAGTATTGTTATGCGCATGGTCACAATTTCCGTTGCATATACCCATAATAACATCATTTGCATTTCAAAAGTTTTTCATTGTTTAGACAGGTATACTAAGAAAAGGCACTGCATTTCAAAATTTTTTCGTCGTTTAGACACATATACCAAGAAAACTTCACCGTGGTGTTCTGAAAAAAGTAATTCGTTGCAGGGCTATGTTGACTAACTAAAATGTGCTCTAGGTTGGATTTATTTATTTTAAGGCTAAGTTCTGAAATTTTAATGTAAGAGAGAAATCCCCTCGACTAAAGTTTCAAGGTGTTTATCTTGATGCAGAACTTCAAAAGATACTGTTTGCTTTTTTTTAAAAGGCACAAAAGAAAATAAGAGGTTTCTATACCACATATGTCTGCAGCTTCATCTGTTTTCGTTAGATCCCAAGTGAGAATTTTGGCTGAAGGTAACATATGCTATGCTCAAAAAATCGTCGTATTGGCTATCGATCGCATTCCTATACGTGACTTTGTATTATCTTGAGAAAATATTTGAAAGGAAGAGTGAATTTCCCATTTGCTGCGCAGGGAATATGAGTTTATTGTTTTTCTTTATGTTTTTATGTGATAAGTGCTTATTTTTATCTGGCTAAATACACGAAAAAAAAGTGTTTTTTCAAAAACTGTGGAGACTGCTGGTAAAATTTACCATATTAGATGTATTCCTGTTTTTCTTAATTTTCTGTCTCAAATAAAAATCAATTGTACTTGCATATATTTACGTATTACCGCATCCAACACACATACTTATTCACACATATACAGTATATTTTTGCTGTTGTTTTTCTTATGGGATTTGTGCATCTCAGTGTAGGTATTTCATACACTCGTAAGAAATAAAACAAAAATTTAAATCCGTGTTAAGCAAAGAACTGCCCTCTTTAAATAAAGTTAAATTTTCCCAAATGACTAGTTAAATTAAGAACACTGTTGTTGGTAATAAGTCGAAATCCGTTATTAAAAACATTGCTATGTGTATTTTACCATTTCATTTTATATTCTAAGACAGTCTTTTGTTCTGTCTGTGCTATTCAAATTAATTAGTGCATCCTATAATTTATGACGTCTTCATATCGACAAAATGCATTTAATTGGTACCATTTTTTTTAATCCCTCTCCTCCTAATAACAAGAAAAGTTGCAGGCATGTCACACTTTGAACCTTTTTATACATCCATACCATATATTACCCATACGATAAGATTGATATCCGGGAGATTATTTAAGGCCTGATATAACTTTGAAATCACGTATTAATATGTTGGCATCTTGTTGGTACATTTAATTTCTTACCGCGAGGTAGCTTATATATCTACGTATATAAATGTGTCCCAATAGAATTGTTAATAGTTGACTATTGGCTGTACAGTAAGTTACCCAAGTAATAGCTTTTACAAGTTGTCCGCTATTAGAAGCTGTAGGACATGCGTTATGAAATTATTTTTTTTCCTATCTCTAATTTTGTTTTTTAAAAAAAACTGCATAATGTAATAACTCTTAGTCTGTACATCAATATTCTGTTATAGGTTTCCGTTTAAACAATCATTTCTTAATTATTTTCACATAATTTATCTTTGTGACTTCGAATTCGTAGTAATCTGTAATGGTGTTTGCAACAATATATGTGTTATCCTTTTACTATTTTTATTCGCTTGTGAAAATCAGCTATTTGAATGCTACATAAAAGCGAATAAAAATAAAATATAATTAAGCATTAAGAAGCATTTATCGTTACAAATTCGATTATTTAATACAAATAATAGTGGCTGTTTTTATTCAATTAAATTTGACAATTTAATTGAATAAAAACAGCCACTATTATTTATCCGATGACGCATCATTGACGGTCATGACGAATTTAGTCATGAAATTATCAAATTACAAAAATTTCGATTTACAAAATACACTTGCACATTCTTAGCACATTAGTCAATCTTTTCGGTTAAGAAGGACTGCTGTAAAAGGCGAAGTGTGAAGGATATTCAGAAGTTAAGTATTCGAAGGGCTATGTATATTTATGTTTAATAGCGCTAACAAATGTTTTATGAAAGTTCGTACTTGAACTGTTGTTCACTCACAAGTTTAAACGTTGTATGCCGTTATAACTTCAGAGTTATAGATCATGTTTTTATAATAAAATTACTGAAACTACGGAATATATTATTAATTTTTATTTGTTGAGTCCCCTTAATATTTTTTTTAGCCACGAAAAAATTTCGGTTGCTGAAAGCTAACATAGATCCAGAGTTAATTAAAGATGCTAGAAGTTTCTGAAAAATGAAGCATCTTGGAAGATTTGCGTGGTGTATTTCGTGTATATGCAATACTGGTAAACGGAGTCCTCAAAAATACATTCAAAATGACTTTTGGTTATATTTGTTAGTTGTTTAATTAATTATGATAAAGCACTTTCGAGAGCTATCTGTCTAAGGAGAGGGATGTCATTGTGGAAAACTTTTCATTACAGTTATCTTTCTCAGAGAATTATCGTTATTAAAATTTTCTAAAAATCTCGCATTTTGAATAATACAAGCAGGTATAGTGGAAAAGTTAAACACGATAGCAATTTTACTAATTCCATGTGTTTATTCATTTATAAAATTATCTTCAGACAAATGTTAAATCACTGCAAACGCGCACACGTCCAACACAAAAAATAAACAAATAAGTTAGGAGGTCTTTTTTTATGCTCAAAACAAATTTACAAATTTTTGCTGGTTTCTCCTTTTACCAGTTATTTTATCATGTTTTTATGTTTATAAAGTCTGCCTGCCTGGGCATATGGTTCCAATGGCATCATGTTTAGATATTATGTGTCAAGCATTTTTCTTGTTCCTTCAAATGGTGAACATTTTACTTTGAATTTATGATTTTCTTCTACATTTTTTATCTCTGCTGGCTGTTGTTTTCTTGAAAAATGCCATTTTTCTAAGAGTCGAATATTTCTTCGACGTTTCCATGAAATAGATTATTTTGTGATAGACTGAATTTTCTCCCCCTTTCCACCCACCAGAAACACATCCTTCAAAAGTCCTTCCAGTACAACAGTTTTTTTTTTCTTTTTTTTTTCCCCTGGCGTATAGTTTCATTCAGTTTGAAATTTAAGAAATCACATTATCTTTATTTTGGCCAGTAATATTCGTCGTTTGATTTCTGGCTCGAAAACGGAATAGGAGAAAAAAATTGATAGGGTGAGGGTCATTCAGTAGAGAATGTAATTTGATTCCTTTTATCCTAAAAAATCCCTAAAAGGATTTTACGTTCTGTGTGAAGGGATTGTGCAAATCGATAAGAATTTTATTGTATTGTTCAGCATTGAAATTATTGGAAACAAGCACGTAAAAGTTTCTTTATCTAGACGCGGCGTGATACAGCTCAGTAAAATCTAATCCAGTGGTAGAAATAGATAGGAAAGTGGTTTAAGCATTTCATTCTTAAAATAAGTTAGCTGTCCTTTCATTTTGAACAATCTATGTATTTAATATTTAAGTGGAAAAGTCAAATTATAAAATATGGTAAAATATCTGAAATAAAAAGAACTGCGCTGCATGCCTGTTCGATTTAAAATTCCTTTTGAATTCAGTGTAAATGGAGATTTGTCAAATAAATATGCAGTTTGGATCGATTCAACAACTGCCGAAAGCACTTATTTAAAAAAAAAAAAAAAAGTTTTAAAAAAGTAGATCACATTTACATAGATTTCGGATACGATGGTACTGTACATTGACAAAATATTTTAAAAAATACTGTATGTAATTTCACTTTTCGGGGGGAGGAGGTTAGTTATGCAATTAAAGGCTAATAAATTTTAATTTCATTAAATAGTAAAGGATGTAGAAGGTTTCAAGTTTATAATACTTACAACTATATTTTATTCCTGTATTTGTTTGATATAATTGCCGTTTAATTTTCTTGCGATCCAGCTGAAATTGGAGTCGCTAAATTGAATTAATACGCAGGTGTTTAAATAATTTTAATTTATTCCAAATGCATTTTCTTTAATCAGAGTTCTGCTAACTTAATCAAATTCTCTGACTGCTTAGCTCTAAAAGAAAATTTTTTTTTTCTCTTTTTTTTAACTTTTCCCCATCAGAGTAGAAATTTGTATTCCAAACGTCTCTTTTAAGTTCTTGCATTAATTTATCTTGCAAAATTTCTGTTTAATTATTTTTTCTATAACTCCCCCGCCCCTTGACAGAAACAAGCCTACTATTTTCTAGAAATCATATGCATGTAGAATTCTTGGGCTTAGTCTTTGAGCTTTCGTTTAACTAGGTAACTAGGTTACCTACTAGTTAAACGAAACAGTTTCATTTAATTAGAGTATCTAGTTAAACGTTTTGTATTACAGTCCAAAATTTCCTTATTTTGGAAATTACTGTTCAGGCTGTTTTCGCTTATTCATAGAGCTGATGAAACGTATAAAAAACAAAATATTTAAACGTATTTTTTTAATTATGAGCACTGTCACCCGAATATAAAATTAAATATATCGTGTAAATAATTTAAGCCTAAAGTGCTTGCCATCGTAAGGCATTCCATTCTTCGTTGATGGTTCTTTTCTTTTAATCTTGTTGAGGACCTTAGTATGCTCTTTATATCACTATTCTTGGATACTCATTTTTTATTCGATGTTTTTTAATAATCTTTAAACATTTTCTTTCAGTTTATCGAGAAGTTTCAGGAGGTGAAAGAAGCAACTCGGCAAGCAGCCCAGCAGAAAGCCCAACAGCAGACGAACGGTAGCGCTTCCACGCCCGTTACGTCGGCTAGCGCGTCCCCTTGCAGCAGCCGCAGCGTCCCAACTCCACCTGTCCCGTCCCAGACGCCGACTTCTGAGAGTGGTGGTGCCGAGGACTGCGTCCCTATATCCGCCAATCAGCTAGATCACGTTGTGAGCAGTCTCCCATCAAATGTCAACGACATTGCCAATACACTCAAATCATCTCTCGTCGCACATCAAAGAAGCCAAAGCTTGTCCGGTCTTCAAGCCAGCAAGGTAATAATACTATTATTGTTTATATATAGGTCCTTGGATTTAAATCTAAAGCTCTGTAAGTATTATCTGTAGCCAAAGCCTTTACAAAATATTTAGAAATTGAACTCTCCAATACTGAATTAATGTACACTCTAAACTGACTGGCCCTCCACTAGTCAAGAAGCTAAAACAGCGTAACGTAGGCATTTCTATTCTGTGTTTGATTTCTGGTATCAAAACAAGTTGGCTGCCTGAGAGTTTTTATGGTTTTTTAATTTTTTATTTTATTGCAAATCAGCTTCCATTTCGAAAGCCTTGATTACTTGACCGTAACATAATCATGTTTGTACCTGACTACTCTTTTCTGCCCAGTGTTGAACTAAACGTAAACGCGATAAAATTTTTGAAAAAAATAAAAAAAAAAATATTCCGCTTCTATGGTGCATAATGTAATTTGATAAATGACGACTGAAAATGAAAATCTTCCTGTTTCAAATGTCAAGACAAATTTAAAGTATTGTTGACTGGGAGTGGTAAAATTACAGTTAAAAGTAATTTCAAAATAAGTGATAATTAAAATAAATTTAAAATTTCAAAACACATAAATTGACGGGTCAAAAGCAATTCAGATATGTTACCGGTTTCCAAAAGTTAAGCAAGAAATTGAAAAATCGCGATAAATCGATTAAAAGTTTGTTCGAAATTCTTGAAATTTGAATATACTGCAAATAAAGGCAAGCTGCGTAGAGTAGTATTGTGCTGCCATGACTTTATGTAAATACGATACAGCTTAAAACCAACTGTTTGGGAAGGAATCGCTATTCAGTGAATGACTGTATGTTAAACGGTTTCGAGAGAGCCGAGGTGTAAAACTGAGTTCGATGCAACGATTTTCATTAGAACTGAGTTATAGAATCATTTGCCGTCTAAAAGTAGGTCAACAACAGCCTGGCTTAACATGGCTAAATATCGACCGTTCTGTGGTAAACTGGTTATTGAACCACTTTTTCTGACTACTGTTTCAGCCACTCGAAGACCTACCGAAGGTAGGCCAAGAATGACCACTTCTGCAGCTGACCGGTATTTGCAACTTAGTGGACGTCGCAACAGGACTGCGATTTTATCTCAATTTAGATTCGCCCTTATTTCTGCTACAGGAAGTAAAGTATCAGAAACGACAGTACAACAGTACGCAGAAAGTTGCATGGAGGAAGTCTGTATGCTAAGCCACCTGCATTGTACTTCCCGTTTACTTACGCTCTTTGAATTAGGTAGGTACATAGTCATGTATATCAGACTGAAAATCAGCGGAGATCTCTTCTTTAATTGATGAGTCCCGTTTTGCTTTATAACGTGATTCTCGACGTGTGTACGTATGGAGAGAAGCAAACATTCGATATCTTCTGTCTAACTTAAGGTAAAAGGATACCTGTGAAGAGGTAGTGTTCTTGTATGGGGGGGAGTATCTTCAGATGGCCACACTGATCTGTATGTGCTGCCACATGAAACTCGCAGTGCTCAGAGGTACAGAGACAACATACTGGATCTTACTGTTCTTCCGTATGCTGCCGTAATTAGAGATACCTTCATTTTGCAAGCAGATAATGCTCGCTCCCATACTGCCCGCCTCGTGCACCAATTTCTTGAAGAAGAATCTGTTGTTCAAATGAAATGGTCAGCACGCTTTCCCAACCTTAATCCTATTGAGCATATGTGGAACGATCTCTGGAGGCATGTTGCTGGCTTCCAACCCCCTCCCTAGAGCTTAGATGGGCCTAGAACTGCTTTGCGTGGTCCATGCAGTTCATTGGCAGCATCATAAACAGCATGAGATATTGCTGTTCGAAGTGATTATACTAACCACTGAAAACTATTTTGTTTGATTTGCATATCCGAATTTTGATTTCATGTCCCTATAGATATCAAAAAATTTTAATATTATGTATAGCATTTTCATGTGTTTTTAAGTTACTTGTGACAATAAATTTTACTACCAAGTGTCGTCCAATTTGCTTGCATTATTTTTGAGTTATAGTCATTTTTCCGTTTTCAGAGTTGACAACTCTCCCGATTTCAGACCGTAGTTACACCAACCCAATTTACAATACACTTCTCTCGACTTTCTCTTATTCCTAAAATTCCTCGCGATTTTTATGTAGCTTGGCTTCATACTTCATTATTTGCATCCGAGCAAGTAATTTTTTACATCTGAAAGCGTTTGATTTTCTCTACATTATATATATATCTAAAAAAAAACCAAAGTCGTTTCATCAGTGAGACATTACGGCGCGCTTCTGCTTTGTATGTGAGAGCACACTTGTCCTATAGCATCGTATTTCAGTTCTCCAGTAAGGATCAAAGCGCCGATGTGGGCTATCTGGCATAACTAGCGTCTTTTATGTTACCTCTAGTGTTTTATACTCACCTCACGGTACTTATACTTGAAATGCCTTATGCATAGGTCTTCTGTACACATCCTAAGGGACAGTGTGCCTAAGAGAAATGAAAAGTTTTGTAAAATAAAAAAGTGAAACTTAAAAAAAAATTTTTTTTAAATATAAATGGGAAAAGAAAAATTTTTTTTAAAAAAATTTTGAATAAAAAAGTGAAATGTAAAAAATAAATTTGCTTTTGTGAAAATAAAAACCTTGAAAAATTAATTTGCGAAAATTAAAAGTAAACTATACGTTTGCAGAAAGTATAAACATGGAATGAAAATATAATAAATTTCATTTAGTAAGAATGAGGGGGAGAAAGAAGGATGTTTGTAGAATTAAAAAAAGAGAGAGCGAAAAGAAAGGTAAAATAACACCAACGTTTGGCCGCAAGCTGGAACTTGAAAAGAGATGGTACTTAACACCGTAATCTGGATTTGTCCGAAAAGTCCTACACGCGTAATGGTTTGCACGTTCTCCTGTTATGCGAGAGGTGGTAGGTTCGATCCCAGCTTTTTAAAATTCATGGAAAAGGTACTGTTATTAAATCAAGAAATTGAATGACTTAAAAATAAATAAATATTAAATAATGGGACTCTCAGTTAAAAGTAATTAGAGATTAAATTATTCAAAATACTAAACGGAAAGTAATTAAAACTGATGTCATTCAAACATATGATTCAAAAAATCGCTGCCACAAAAAGTACTTTGAAAAAATATTGTTATTGGCACAAAAAAATAAAACTATTGCGTATGACGTCATTCAACCCGTCAACATCATTTCCGGGAAAATCAAAGACGGCGGCATCACCTTTCTGGTGTCACGTGATCCAAGGCTACGCTACCTTATACCCTCGGCCGTCTCACTAGGACCTCTGGTTACTATTTAGGATAAAGGTCTTGTGAAATTTCCTTAAGTATCTTTATCGTTCCTTTTATGAGACATGACTGCATCTAAATCCAGCATGATGTTTTGGTTCTTACAAATATCCGCAATAATAAAGTTAACACATCACTTTCTGACATTTTTCCTTGCGCGTTTTCACTACTTATTCATTAAGCAAAATGTCTACGATTGTTGTACAAGGGTCACTTTTTAAAGATGATCTCATTATGCTTCTAATTAGAATTCGTTTATTTCTGATTGGAGTGGAAAGGAAGCTACTTAATTCAATACATTATTTTGTTATGGCATAGAAGGAAAACATAGGAAAAAATGAATGCTATATTATGACCTGTTTGTTTTCAGGTATACCAGTATCCAGTATAGTGGATGCACTCCTAAATTGAAGCTGCTCAACTAAAAGTGGTTATTATAATTTGTGGTAGTTGTGCAGTGTGATTTGGTTGTTTTTTTGTGATTACGACAAAAGCGTCGAGGGCTATTTGCCCAAGGGAAGGGATGCTTTCCTGGAGGACTTTCTAAGGGAAATTGGCTCGTATACACGTTACACATGGTGCCAGCTCGATCGCGCGGACCGAACTGCCAGTGTTCAGTGACTTTACCGCTTGGCCGTTGGTGGGTCAGCAGTGTGTATATACAGTATTTTTCTGTATAGTTCATTTAGCATTTAAACAGTAATTAAGTGTAATTTTTCTATTATAGTGTAATGATTAGACCCCCTTCTTCTCATTCCTCATTTCATTTAGTAAAATACCTGCTTATAAAACCCTACCAAATTTTAGAACAAAAATATAACAAAGAGGTGTTATTTTCAAGTAAATATTATATGCTTTGCTCCCTTTTTCGTATTTTGTAAGTTTGCATGTTGTTTGGTTATGCAAGTTTTAAAACAAGTTATTTTGGTAAAAATAAGTATATTTCAGTATATTTTCCCACCCTAATAAAATCAGTAGAATTTTTTTGCGTTATCTGCAGGAGTTTAAAAATAATCTTCCAAAAGCTCTAGCAGACTAGAAGTGCAACCGCCAGCGATCAAACGGTAAAGTTACCGAACACTGGTAGTACAATCCGGCTTCAGATATCGGCAAAAGGCTAACTACACTGGAGTTTTCATATTTTCCATGTGTAACGTGAATACGAGCCAGTTTCTCTTAAAATCCTCTCTATAATGGCATTTCTTCCCCTAAAAACATAAAACACTCGCATGCTTTACCATAATCCATCTAATCCAATCCAGGTGAAGGATGATTAACAGTGGCTTTAATTCTGAATGTCTGTAGTTGTAATCCACTTTCTAAGCAATGTATAGTCTTGGCTTTCTCTGACGTCCAATATGTCAGTTTAAACTCAAACTCGAGAGTATCTATCTTGGTTCCGTGACTTCTTTCATTGTCAGTAAGGGATTATTACCAAGTACAGTACCATCTACAACATGGTATTGCAACATTTCCTTTGTTAAACGGCGCAGAAAGTTGCTCGGAGTGGCAGTTACCTACAGCCATTTCAATTGAAATAACATTATGCTTTATAAACTGCTGACCATTTAAAAGAAAAGGCGATAAAAAAAGCCTGTCTTACGGAAAGGTGAATAGATTACCTGGATGTAACTTCTTATTATGTTAATTGTGAAGCATCTGCAGTTACCAATTCCAAATTGTGAACGAAAAATTCACCTTTTGGAATAAGAACTTGACGGAGAAAAATGAGAAAGGCGTAAACTGGTTCTTGAAGTACCTCTTAATCGTAAATTAACTGATGGAAAATGTGAATTTAGAGAGGTTTGTTTAGAATCATTAAAATATATCATTTCAGGTTTTAAGTAACTTTATGAATGTTTTTGATAAGTCCTTCATTTCTGTAAGTCTTCTTAATAAAGTCGGTGCTCCTCTTTCAAATGTTAATTAACTAGAGCGGGAAATAAATCCGAATAATAGCATACCGAGTCTTAGTTTGTCTTATATGTTTGAATGTGGAATCAATTATCTCGCAATGGGTTGTTTGAGATGCTGTTTTAAAAGTCTTCTGTCTTAAGGAAGTAAGATTAATTCACACATGCTATTTCAGTCCATTACTTTAATCGAACAACTGCTTATTACGGCGTCTGATTCCCATTTTCCATTCCGTGGTCATTAATGATGCTGATCAATTTAGATATTCGTGACATCAAGTCGCATTTGGTTATGCTTTTCAGAAAACTCACTGGCGATTTTACGTCAAGTGAAGCCATTCTCTCTAAATATTAAATTCCAAATAATAAACCTTTTCGCTATAATAATTCAACAAAATAACCCTTAAACATAATCTTTTTAATGATGCCTCTCTTTGTTAAAGAATTTCCTAGCAGGTTTTTTTATGACACTGTTGTTCAGCATGTTTCTTGAAATTCATTGGCCCCAAAGAATTCTTCTGTAAATTCTATTAAACTGCCTTCCCCATCTTGGCATTTTATTAATATGGACTGGATTGTTCAGTAAAAGAATTATCTGTCCAAGAGAGGAATGTTATTATGCAAGGCTTTTCTAATGGAAGCTAGATTATTTGTATGTATTACACATTTTCGTTTTTTTTTTTTAATTAATGTAAAGTACGCAAGGGCCGTGTGGCAAGGAGAGGATCCTTCATAGAGAGCGTTTTAAAGAGCGTCTGGCTCACATTACATCACATCTAGGCCAACCCATAAAATCCTCTTTGGGCCCAACCAGTGGCCGAGTGGCTAACCCTTTGAGCGCGAGTACAAAATTGCTTAAGGGAAAAAAAATCTTTCCTGCCTGCAAAATTGATCGCAGTTGAAATCTGTTTGTGTGCGGATACGATAAGAACGTTTCCCGCATATATTCAGCATAAAATCACGGATAACGCGTTCGGAGGTTTAAGACTGCTGAATACTGAGAGTATGACGTGGGTTCGATACTACGCAAACAAGTTGCCTGCATGTCTGGTTTTTGTCATTTTCAACATGTGTAACGTGAATACGAACCAGTCTCCCTTAAATAATTTTCCAGAAAGGCTTTCTTCCAATTAAGCAGATAGCCCTCCTGTGCTTTGCCGTCTTCAAATAACCTAACCAAACAAAATCCTCACTGGGATCAAACCCGTTCACCGGGATTCGAACCCCCATCGAACTGCCGGTGTTTAGCGGTCTTATTTGCTCTGCTACGAAATCAGCGATCCCTTGTCGGGAAATTACGCAGGAAAAAATAATCAGTGGCCAACCCGGGTAGACAAAGAATAGTAAATTGAACGAAGCAAAAAAAAAAACTGATGTTTCGTGACTTAAGACAGTGGGTATGGGCTTATTATTAATGTATTTATAGGCATTCTTACACATATATATACACATATAAGTAAGATGTTCGTGAAAGGAAGCTACAGGCTTTTTCTTCTTTAAACGTGTTTTTTTTTTTTTTTTTTTTCTTTTTTTAATTGTTGATTCTAGGCATGCACTTTTCATTTTATTATCGTTTTAAGTAAGCTAGAGAATATTATGAGAATAATTTCAGAATTGGGAGGTTGAAAGATTTTTGAAAACACGAAGTTTAACTTTTATATTGTCCCTATAGAGTAAAACGGTTATATTCAACTATACTCAATACGGATTCATTAATCGCCGTTTGTTTACTATAGTTGTTTCTTGAAGTGTGGGGAAAATTTTATGGAACAGTTAATTTCGCTATTAAGTGTGCTTTGTCAGTGAATTTAATTTCTGTTGTCTTCCCGAATTTTGCACTTATAAGTGCAAAGCGTTATTCGCATGTAACATACTGATGCATAACGAACATTTTGCTGACTGGGCGTTTCTTCTACGGAGAGACATACAAAAAACTGAAACTCGTATTTTCGAAGCCATTCTACCCTTCACTGCTAAAACTAATTCTAATAATAAATATTTTCAAACATATTTTAAAGAAAATGTTTTATTTGGAGGTAGATATTTAGGATCAACAGTTGAATAGTTTAAACTTGTAGCTACCTTTCACGAACTCTTTATATGCGTAAGTAGGTACAAATATGCATTGGCGAACCAAACCGTTATGAACATTCCCACATTTTTCAATGAATTCATTTGGATGACATGGAGGGCACGTGATTAAGTGGAAATGGTATTTAACTGGCGCTGGAAAAGGTAAAGAATCATTCTTGCACTTACTTTTGAGAGTGATGTGAAAGGCTGCTAATCTAAGCGAGTTTGACAGAGGGCAGATTGTAATGGCCCGGAGATTCAGAACGAGTATCGCGGAAACCGCACGACTGGCAGGTTGTTCACGGTCTGCCGTTGTTAGTATTTATGCAAAGTAGATAAATGACGCTGAAACCAGCAGCAGACGCCAAGGTGTTGGTCGTCCACACGTCATCAAAGAAAAAGATCTCAGAGACTGTCCTGCTTGGCACAGCAAAATTGGCGCCAGGCATTGGCTCACCTGACAGCCCAATACAATACAGTTCCAAGTGTTTCTGAACGCAAAGTTCAGCGGACACCGTTGGATATGAGACTGCGCAGCAGATCTCCCACTCGTGTGCCTCTGTTGACTAAGCGTCATTGTCAACTACGTCTTCAGTGGGCCGGGGAACATCGATACTGGACCATGGATAAGTGGAAGACAGTTGCCTGGCCGGATGAATCACGATTTCTCATTCATCACGACCATGGTCGTGTCAGGGTACACCGAACAGTTGCTACCCCCTTGTACAGCAGGTCATACACAGGCTGCTGGTGGTGGTATCATGCTTTGGGGGATGTTCTTATGGGCGGACCCTTAGTTGTAGTAGAATAGACCATGAAAGCTGCAGACTATGTGAACATAACTTCGGATCCGTTGAACTCTTATACGGCATCTGTCTTCCCAACTGGAAATGGAATCTTCCATCAGGACAACACCCTATATTACAAAGCTCGAATTGTGTTGGAATGGTTCAACGGGCATAAGGACAAATTCTTAATTAATGGTTTGGTTTATTTAATTATGACAAAGCACACTAGGGCTATCTGCCTAAGGGGAGGGATGCCTTCGTGGAGGACTTTCTAAGGGAAACTGGCTCGTATACACGTTACACATGGGGAAAACCACGAAAACGCCCATGCAGCCAGCCCGTTCGCGGGATTCGAACCTCGGACCGAACTACCAGTGTTCAGCGACTTTACCACTCTGCCGCTGGTCCGCCCCCTAATTAATGTCCTGGCCACCTAACTCGCCGCATCTTAACACGATAGAGTATATTTGGGACGTCATAGAGCAGCAGCTCAGAGCTTAAACACCACCATGTCGGAATATCTCGACTTTGCGTGACCGCTGCTTAACCATTTTGCGTACACTGTCTCCAGTCATATATCAAGAACTTGTGGCATCCATGCTGAGGCGAGTTACAGCAGTTTTGCAGGCCAAATGTCGCGCAACGCGTTATTGAATAGGTAGTCATAATGTTTTGGCACTTTAGTGTAGATCACCTCATAATTTAATGTCATCAAACATAAAAATGGAAACACTGAAGTGTGCATTCTATGGACTATTTGGTTAAACTAATATTTTATTTTAAAGGGAACTGTATATATAGCATGTGCTTTTAGGAAGTAGCGTTTTGGGGGGACGCAGAAAGAGTAAAGGAATTTGAGATCATTAAGTAAAAAATTCCCGATCTCTTCGATGATGTATTCGTTATATTAGCCTTATAGCTTTATTATGTTCGTGCTGTATTTGAAATGGAAGCTGTTTCATCAGCCGTGGTAGTAGCCGTAAACCTAATCTTCTTTTTCATTCACTTTAAGACCATCATAATTCTTAAACATTTGTATAACTCTTAATATTTGTTAAGAATTTTGGTTTCGCAAAAAAATACCCTTAAAAAGGAAAGTTATCATTGTCGTATGTATTTAGTCTCGGTAAATTAATTTATCTCTTAAATTCCATGTCAAAAAATACTTGTCCATTTTTACAAGAAGTTAAAAAAAAAAAAAAAAAAAAAAAAAAAAAGATATTTTTCCTCCTGCAACATAAGGAAAGCAATTTTCATCCAGTACGTCGTATTATTAACGACGAAAAGATTGTAAGCAGGTCCGATATCGAGCTGTTGCTATGATCATTAAATGTGTATGTGTTGCAACTTAGTGTATGATAGGCTTCAGTTTTTCAAAAGCGGTTCCCCTTCAGTAATTTGCATCGCAGTATCTTAACATCCATTCACATGGCCAAATTACATCCTTACTTCCTTCTAAATTTAGTGTAAAAAAAGCACCCAGTTTTTGCCAACAGCTGAATACTTGCTATTTAAGATTCCATCGAGAATTATGGTCTTTTCATTGGTCATTTAACTGTCTTACTACGAATGAACGTTGTACGGAGTGCACCACAGAGTGTGTTCATTATTATACACTCGAGAAGGTACAAATACACTTGCTTCCAAGCCTTAACATGTGGGTCGAACCCACTATCCTTGGTATTGGACTAGCAGTCAATCTTCGCTTATCACCATATTGTCCAGAGTGGCACACATGCAAAAACATGTAGACATTTATGTATTCTGACATATCTGTCTCAAATGTGAAGTGGTATTAGATAAAGTATTATTCATCTGAGTCTCGTGTTTCTTTTCTACATATATTCTTGGAAGCATGATTAAACTGTTGTTGTTGTGTTGGGACTTATCACATTTGTCTGACAGTAACATCAAAACAAGCCCACGAAATCCATCGTGGCAAGGGGAGCAAGTCTGCGTCTGTCGTTGGCAAAAGCCTTGATCACCGTACAGGTGCCAGTACGACTTCGCTCAGTTCCGCCCCAGTTTTAATAGAGAGCACCCCGGAGGGACGGATCTGAGGGTCTCTCACCCCTCCTCTTCTATCAACCTTTCAAGAGGACTTTCGGCTCCCCGCATCATTAGAGTGTCTCCATGCCACACAAACACTATGCATTTACAAACACGCAATGCCTTCTCCGGGATTCGAGCCTGGGCTATTTGGGTACCGCAGCAGGCACACCTAACCACTATACCTTCCGAGCGGTTGATTAAGCAACTAAATAACTTTACTAAATATCTACTTTGCGAGAGATCCAGAGAAAAACAAATTCACGTGTGGTATCTTAACTGTTGACATTTGCTTGCAGGAACTCCTTTTAAAATTATTGTTTACTAAAAAACCTGGATTTAATTAACTACCAGAAAGTGTTTGGTAAATTTAGTGTCACTAATTAATCATGTTAATTACAATTCCTGCATCATAACCAATTTCAAATGCTTTATTTGTCATTGCTTTAGCAGTAATCGATGATTAGAAAGCAGTTGGTTTGGTTGCATGAGCAGGATAATACTTTAATATTAGTCTGCTATGTATGTCATTGTTGTCCTAATGTATTCTCTACAGAGAGCTGTAGTGTATAGAAAAGAGTTAAATCAGAATCATTAAATTGAAAAGCCTGTAAATTCTTACACCATAAAAATGTCTTAACAGTACTCATTGATAGGCCATTATTCATAAATTAGTCCTACAAATAACTGTAAAAGATTCTTGGAAGAATATTCAAATCTTTTATTCTTGGAGTATTTTTATTTGGAAGCAAACGAAACCGTGTGGCATTTGTTTCAAGAATTCACATTACTTTGTCCTTTGTAAACTGCGAGCTAAATTAATGATATGCTTAGGTTCTTTTAATCTCCTCGTCGTTCTGAGAAATGCAATAGTTAATTACACGTTTTGACGCATACTGTAATTTTATTTTACATTTTACACTTCTCTACTAAAAGTTATTATTCTGCATCATTGCTTTGTTTAAATCCCTCGCAGTGCTCTTTCAGATCCATACTTTGCGAAGTACTTAACTCAGTTTAGTTAAATAATTTCATTCTGAGATTGTTTTCACTTGTCGTCTACGAAAGGGTAGTTTTCAGTATTGTGTTCATTTTTTGGGAGGGGGGGGCAAGTATATTACTAAGAATTCGTAAGCCTTCTAAAACACTTTTTGCCATTATGGATGATTTATTCCCATGTTCAAGCTTTAAAACTTTAAAAAAAAGAGATAAAAAGAGTTTATGCTTCAGTGTTTGGGGTTTTGTCCCAACTTTATTATTTTTTAAAATTAGTTTCAAGATGTCACTTGAGCTTTTTAAAAATTATTGTTTCAGCAACGGATTGCGTAGAAAGAAGTAACAGTGGCTCTTTATTTTGCAAAAATCGCGTATTCTAATTAAATTCTCCGCTTAATTAGTTTTGCTGAGTACTTAATTCGTAGCTCCTTATTTAATTAAACTAAAAAATTGTCCCGAATTAGTTAGTGAAATGGACGACGAATTGCGATGCGTAGTGATCTTCAAACTGTAGTACAAATACCCTTAGGGTATTAATATCTTACGAGTGATTTCCGGGAGGTACTCACTCAGAGAAAATTAGCGATATGAATTAAGTGAAAATTAGCGATATGAATGAGAATTACCGAACTGGCTGAGAGAAAGTATCTTCTTCGTTTACATGAGAAATTTATTAAGTATTGCTGTCATAATGATATTATTATTTCGAATAAAGTAGCACTTGTATTTTATTACTACTTTATTTCCTTATATTATCAGACATGAGGACAATAATTTATATTTCTCTATTTCGTGTCATAATTTGTCATAATTATTCAAGATCTTCATGGATGCTTTTAAACATCAGACTTTTAGTTCGGACGCAGGACTGCAGTTCTAAAAAGTCTAAGAGTCGCTAGCGTAGGTGATTTTTTTTTAGGTCTTGACAAGAACTAGCAGACTGAAGATGTAAAAAAAATTCACTGGATTATCCTAACTAAGAACATCTTAGCAACATTTCACTAAGGATTCCCTAATAAAATTTAGACGCTTTGCTTTTACTGAAAATGAAATCTTTGCTATTATTACGTCATGTAATTATGATTTATGTTTGACTTTTGCCGTTTAAACCCCTGAAGAGAAAGCAACGTTTATGTCTAAAACGTTATCAACGTTATCCGCCAAACATCTTGTGCCTTGAATCTAAATAATTGTCAGTCAGGCCTTTGGTAGAATCTTTCTTCTGACCTTAACCGAATTAATGATAAATCAGCAAAAGTAAGACTACTATCAGTTCGACTGCATGCAATTACTCTTATATCAGTGATTACATGCACACACACCCTTCCACTAATATATACTGTTTTCTCAATCTTAAATGGTCTGTGTCTGTTAAAAAATAGCTGAGCGAGATCTAGATTTTCTCGATATCTGTTATCTCTAAAACACAACGGTTACTTAAATGAGAAAAATATTCAAAATATTGCATCTCCTTTCTTTTGCAACCGAAATCCTGTTTGGGTTTTTCTTTGTTGTTTAAATAATCCTCACTGAATTCTATTTTAAACTTTTTATGCTGCAATATTTTAATACATTCTATAATTTAAAGAGAATATTATAACATGTGTATGGTTATTACTATTATTTTTTACTAACCAGTTATTTTATGTTTTGAATCTTTACTGTCACTTCTCGTTTCCGTTTCCCTACCAGAATGTCAATGAGACAGAAAGATATAGTATTTAAAGGAAGGTTTCGGGACTTTAATTCACAGCGTGTTCTGCCCCTCGAGGCCAAGTTACTAGGTTTTTGCTACCTCAGGTAAGATTTTTTCTTCGGCTTTGCATTATCCTACCGACTTTTAAATGCTTACACCGGTTAGAATTGTGAGTCAACCTTGCATTAAATTGACTTGTGCAGTCTTTGACCACTAGCTGAATTTTATATTTGATTGTACTGTTACTTTAAATGATATCGCCACAAGTGGTGGGCTGGTTTGTAGCACGAGTTGTGTGTGCATTTATGTTGTAATTCTGATTTAATAAAAAGATTTGCGCTGAAATGTTATTAAGTCTTTGTAGTTCTGTTCAGACATAGCGATAATTCGCTTAGCGTCTGTTAGGAATTTGATACTAGTTTATGCTACCAAAACAAGTCAAACTTAATACATGTATATTCGTTTTCCTGTGTGCTATGTTTAAAAAAAGATTATTTTACACATCGAGGTGGGATAAGAAACTACTCAGCGTGCATAGGAAATTTTCGAGCTTCAAAAAATTCTTGAAGTCATATAAACTATAAGCCAATGTGTAACGTGTTGATCCTTAGTGTGTGAGTAGCATATTTTTGCAGCATAAATTCTTAAAATTAACTGAGGTTGCAAACGCCTAAGTAGTGAAAAACGTTTAAGAAAAGATTCAGATTCACATGACATTTCTGGCAACGAGAGAGACGAAGATGAAGAATTTTTGATATCATGTTTAATTTTATTCTGAGCTTTCCCTCTCAAGTAGCACATGCATTTGGTGGTAGTAGTTCCCGGATGCTTTTGGGGCTTACTAGTACGGGTCACTTCCTTTTAGACAGAGCAGATGAGATGTATAAATATTGCTTCATACATGTCAACTTCTTATTTAGAAAATATATTATTTTCGTACGTGTCCTGATAATAAGACATGGTAAGAGTAGTTAGTTTCTTTATTATTATATAAACTTTGGAGTACTTTCTTGAATGCGTTGGGCTAACATTTCGGGATCTAATTAAAATACCCTCTGTCAATCAAAGCTGTCATTTCATATAATTAAATATTACATTGTTGTAAAGTTTCTGCGACCATTTATATCTATTATGTGAACGGTTGTGCATCTCTCACCTTTTTTTAAAAATCCTTTAGTCATGGAGAAGTGTAAAATGGCCGGACAGTGTTCGAAAGACTCTCTTCTAGTCTATTCTTTCGTGTGAATGTTACTCATTACTAGGCCTTGTTTCACAAATTGTTCGGCCGTTACACGAGATAAGACTTCTTATCTAGTTCTCTATTTATCAATTCAGGTGAGATATTCGTCACTGTTACGACCTGCGCCGTTCAACTATATCCTAAATGATAGACTTAAATCTCTAGGCATCATCAAGCGTATGCGTTACTCGAATCACCGCTGAGCATTATGAATGCAACTCTAACACTAACCCCGTGACAAAGGCCTCCAGCTCATTAACTGAAAGAGAATTAACGACCTAAATGTGCAGCTTCTGTGTTCCCGCGAACTTTCTGTCCCACCATCATTAACCTTAAATTCTATTATCGGGCGATTCTTTCGATGCAAGCTTTAAATACACGGGAATTCATCAAGATTCACAAATAACGGGACTTCTATTCAATGCATCACAGGGCGTTATTGTTTCTTAATTATCTAAGTCCTACTACTCATTTGCTGATAAAGTACTTATGGTATACTTTCAAAATGCTGATTTCATTTTGTGTTTTCGACATGTTTTTCTGGTGTGTCAATGATTATATGTGTAATAAAACGATTATTTTTAAACTTTTCCATAAGCGTCTTAAGTTTTATCGAGTTATAGCATTAGAACTAGATTAAACTGCGTAAATCATCTTTACATAATATAATGTATTTTCTCCCTCCTTTCCGTATGTGTTACTCGTGCGACGTGTAACTGGAAGCATACTCGACGTGTATTCGAGAGGTTCAGGGTTCGAGTCCCGGCGAGGGCATTCCACATTTTTCACGTCTCCTGCTTCAAAAAAAAAAAAAAAAAAAAAAAAAAAAAAAGAAAGAAAGAAACCTAAACCTAGACTCTACAATACTTGCCTGTGATAACTACTCATTAGAAAACTGTGCAAATGGATCCACAAGCGAAAGCTTGATGTGAAGTTTGTTTTTAATAAGCCAGGTAATCGCATCCTGAGGAATAGGTTTATTCGTGTTGTATCAAAGTATAATCAGGACTATCTACTTATGAGAAAAGATGCATTTGTAGAGGGTTTTTTAAGGATAAGTATCACAAACTCACTCACTTATGAGGAAAGTAATGAAAACTCCCATGCAGTCAGCCTACTCGCCAAGATGTTAACCCATTTCGAATTCCGCTCGGCCACTCGTAGGCCTGAATCGTATGGAAGGTGTTCTTATGAACTCTCTCTCGTTAAATTTTAGAAACCTGTATTCGAATCTAGTATTTTTTAATATATAATTCTATGCATTAAATAGCTTTATGCACTCCTAATTTTCTTATTTTAGGCCGTTGCTGTATGTTTGTACGCTATTGCCTCCCTTAAAATCTAATGAGAGAAATTTCTTTTCTTCTGTAATAAGAATTACAGGAAACATTAAAATATGTACTTTCTGTATTTCATATAATTTCTGATATGTAAATGCTGACTGTCATATATGCTTTAAAAGTTATTTTGAATGCAATTTATCTTTCTGAAGTTTCATCACCTTGGCGTTTTCAAGAGGAATTGATATTTATTTTCTTTATAAAAGTTTACGTTAAAGAAGTCTATTGGAAACGTTATTTAATATCACTGTAGGCTGTTCCTTTCAGTAACAAATGCAATAGTTTGCTTATTTCTTGCATGTCTGACAGCTCATTTCGTAAAGCATTTGTCATTTCTCTTTATTTCTACGCTTATGTCTAGTTTTCTTGCGTTACATTTTCCTGGAACTCTAATGAGATTAGGCATGTTGTCAAAATATTTTGATCATTGTAGAAATATTTTACCTTTCGTGAATATTTCGAGCTGCTGTTATGAGATGGAAAATACACGTCGTATGTCACTCAGATTTTCTCTCTCGTGAAACATTTCTCCGGACTTTGTTTGGTTATTTATTTCCTTCGATAAAATGATTGACTTGAAGCTTTAATTTTATTCTTCATTGCTACTTTCATTCGTAGGCACGCAACTGAAAACAAAGCTTGAAGAAAACTCGAATTGTGAGGCAGACTTGTCCAGACTTGCAATGTCTATAATTTTTCTATCTGAAATAAGTTGTGTGAGGATCTATAGATATATCTATCTAGTATTTATAAAACTTCTCGTGCTAAATACTTATTGTTATGGTCTCATTAAAATTCTTTTGTGATTGCTTATTAGTTTACAAAATATGTCAGCAGTTTCTTTTCGGAAATGATTTTTGGTAAGAATATTGCTGTAAGTAATCCGTACCTTGTCTTCTTACCTGGATTTATAAGTGATCGTGAGTAGGGGTGGCCAACTTTTGCATACATATGATGGACTTTCAAAAAATGTGTTGTGATCTACCTACTAAAATCGTGACGTTTAACACATTCAAACTTTTGTCTTGTGAATGTGTGACAATGGAGGAGGAGGTATAAACTGAAAACAAAGCTTGAAGAAAACTCGAATTGTGAGGCAGACTTGTCCAGACTTGCAATGTCTATAATTTTTCTATCTGAAATAAGTTGTGTGAGGATCTATAGATATATCTATCTAGTATTTATAAAACTTCTCGTGCTAAATACTTATTGTTATGGTCTCATTAAAATTCTTTTGTGATTGCTTATTAGTTTACAAAATATGTCAGCAGTTTCTTTTCGGAAATGATTTTTGGTAAGAATATTGCTGTAAGTAATCCGTACCTTGTCTTCTTACCTGGATTTATAAGTGATCGTGAGTAGGGGTGGCCAACTTTTGCATACATATGATGGACTTTCAAAAAATGTGTTGTGATCTACCTACTAAAATCGTGACGTTTAACACATTCAAACTTTTGTCTTGTGAATGTGTGACAATGGAGGAGGAGGTATAAACTGAAAACAAAGCTTGAAGAAAACTCGAATTGTGAGGCAGACTTGTCCAGACTTGCAATGTCTATAATTTTTCTATCTGAAATAAGTTGTGTGAGGATCTATAGATATATCTATCTAGTATTTATAAAACTTCTCGTGCTAAATACTTATTGTTATGGTCTCATTAAAATTCTTTTGTGATTGCTTATTAGTTTACAAAATATGTCAGCAGTTTCTTTTCGGAAATGATTTTTGGTAAGAATATTGCTGTAAGTAATCCGTACCTTGTCTTCTTACCTGGATTTATAAGTGATCGTGAGTAGGGGTGGCCAACTTTTGCATACATATGATGGACTTTCAAAAAATGTGTTGTGATCTACCTACTAAAATCGTGACGTTTAACACATTCAAACTTTTGTCTTGTGAATGTGTGACAATGGAGGAGGAGGTATAAAACCAACATGATATTTCATTAATAATATTTATAAATTGAAAAGTAGCCACGGAGAAATTAGAGATTAAATTTTATTCATAATTTGCTGGGTAACCAGACAAAATAATGATAATGAATCACGAATATTCAGTACAGGAATTGGCAAAAAGGGACTTTAAGTATAGATATTTTTCGTGAACTTTAAATATAAAATGACCTAAGAGGGTTTACTTATCGCATAAACATATAGGTTCGAAAGAAGAGTAGGTATATTTACTACATTTGGTAAATATTGGGATACTTTTCGCGAATGACACATCTCCAAAAATTTTCGTCAGTTTGTAAGGTCACATCAGTTTACTGAGTTATAACTTCGTTTTTCTAATGCATATATTTTTAATATTAAACGCATCAGTTTTTTTCGTTGATGCGTTTTACATTTAAATCTTTTTGGGGGGAATATTGTTTTTGCCCAATAACTTTTTCAAAATCATGAAATCTGACCTAGTCTTCAATCGCCTTTTTAATTTCTGCTGCATATTTTTCAAAATTATAACTTTTATGGTTTTGTAAGTTATGATATTTGGAAAACGATTAAAATTTGTTGTTGAAAATCATCTATTAGCATATCCAGTAATGTTGATGATCGTTTCAATTTTAATTTCTATGTAAAATTTGTAAGAAACGTCAAATAGCTGAGCCATATTTCTTCATTTAAATTTGCATATGATCTTGATCTTGTGGTTCGAAAAAGATTTTTTTTATCTCAGTTAATAAAATGCGAAATCATTGCAAAAATTTACTTCTACTTAGCACCTTACATTAATGTGTAATAAAATTCTGCTGTCCTTCATCAACTTGCGAGACAAAAGTGCCGTTTGATGTATTTTCTTCGTGTGGAATCAACAGTTTTTATGCTATGTCCATGACCTTCATGAATTTTATTTCCTCATGTGTAAATTTACTTCATAGTTTACACTTTAAACTAAAATCTTGTTAGTTTTTTGTTAATTTTTTGTTAATTCTGTGTTGGGGGCCCACCAGCGGCAGAGCGGTAAAGACCCTGAACACTAGTAGTTCGGTGTGAGTTTCGAATCCCGCGGACGGCCTAACTGCATGGACGTTTTCTCCATGTGTGACGTATTAATACGAGACAGTTTCCTTTAGAAAGCCCTTCACGAAGGCATCCCTCCCTCCCTTCTGTGTAGTGCCTATAACTTTATCCCCATTTTGGGGATAGAGTTATAATACTTTATGCGGCCTATCATAGTTCATTATCTTTTATGAGGCCTATCATAGTATCATTACGCGTGACCTATTTCTTGTTATTGAAACTAATTTTTAAAATGGCAATTCCATATAAATAAGGAAGTTTTCAAAACACTTTAACATATATACACCTTTAGTCCTTTATTTCGAAGCAATCATACCCAACAACTCTCCTTTTGGTGTAAAATCTATAAAAACCATACGAATAAAATTGCAGTTTGCTGCATGACTTATATCTGTCGATTCATCAAATTGAAGGACAAAAGTAATAAATCTATTAATGTCGTTATAATAATTGTTCTCTTATATTATCATTCGTTTTCTAAATCCGCTGCATAACAGTATTTCGAGACAATTGTAAATCTTTAATTTCAGCAATAATTTCTTAAAGTCTTGTTCTTAAATCTATTAAAAAGTGAATATGACATTTCCAAGAGAGTTTCTTTTTACAAATTCCCCATCAGAAAATGGTTTGCAGTTTTTTTTTTTTTTTTTTTTTTTTTTTTTTTTTCCCCTAACATATGGCTTATTTCGAATGATGCAATAGCCACTGAACGTGATTTCAACATGGACTTTTTAAAAACATTTTGTTCGGCTCTTTCTTAATTGAGCCTTAAGCTGCCTCAGTTTACCTTTCCTCAAGTCCTGTTTTATGGATAATATTTTTGATATATATGCAAAGTTGAAAAGTACCCCTCCAAATTACCCTGTTTAATAACGGCTACAGAGGCATTGTATAAAGCAACAGCCTTTATCACTCATCATTGTGGAAAAGTTATCAAGTTGCCATGCTTCAGGAAAACGTTAAGTCTTTTTTTGAGGGGGGGTTATTGTTCATTTTAATGGGTAGTAAAATGCAAAAGTAATGTCATCAATGTACATACATTTTTTCACAGCAGTAGTATCAAGAAAAATTAATTCGTTTTATAAAAAAAAAAAAAAAAAAAAAAACTGTTACCACTGTGATAAGTAACCACGACCTTTTGTTTCTATGAGTCACGACTAAGTTGCGTTTGCGGGTTGAAATCATCTTCTGTCGGATGTGATCGATCAAAAATCGACTTGATAGCCATTCCTGTTCTAGAACATTAGTCTTGAAACCAAATTCTGTGTAAAAATTTAGTTTACATCCTCACCATACTAAAACCTTTTTTGATAACTTTTAATAAATTACTTCTTGTTTATTTTTGTAAGTTGAGAACAACTTACGAAGATTAGCAGGATTCGGTCTTGCTTATAAAAATAATCTTTTACGCAATTTTATGTGAATCGTTCTTAAACACCTTTTTTTTGGTTATCTAATTATCTTCGCTAGGCCCTGGCTGAGGTAATACAAAGAAACATATTTGTAGCTTTAATTCTGTTAGTACATTATCTTAGTTATGTAAAAGGTAACCAGAAGAAATGTAACATTAGAAATTTTGCAGATAACTAATATTGTAAATTTATTTCAGATTTAAAACTTTAAACTTAAAACTTGTTAGATTTTCATTAATCTTTTTCTAATTCTGTGTCGGGGGCCCACCAGCGGCCGAGCGGCAAAGTCCCTGAACATTGGTAGTTCGGTCTGAAGTTCGAATCCCGCGGACGTTTTCGTGGTTTTCCCCCCATGAATAACGTGTTAAAGCGAGCCAGTTTCCTTTAGAAAGTCCTCCACGAAAGCATTCCCCTCCCTTCCGTGTAGTGCTTTTGGGCGGAACACGTAAATAATAATAATCATTCTGTGTCGAAGGGATTCCAATACACTATTTCCCTCATGATTATTATATACTCAGCTTTAATGTGTGTATATTATAATATATAACAGCTGTAAAACTCAGAGTGTATATAATTATTATATTGTATTTGATGCACATTATTTTTGTACACAACAGCCCTTCTCTGTATAGTGGTAGTGCAGCTGGCTGCTGCGGATGGAAAAAGCTTGGATATTTATAAGTGTATTCTGTCTATGTAGCGTAAAGGCACTTAAAATACAAGCTAGCCGAATGTCCTTGCGAGAAATTTGGTGGTAAAGGAAAACAGACTCTCGCATCCCCCCCCGAGGTGTTTCCATCAAAATTAGGGCGAAACTTTTCCGTTCTTACCGGCTTAAAAATCAGTCGTTCTTCTCGATTATGAGACGACTAAATGACTCATGGATATTGGCTAATTCCAACGATTACATTAAATTTCTAATGTCCGCCTGTGAGACAACATTAATGGACAACTTATTATCAGGTTCAGCTGTTGTTTTGAAAATTTTGGCAACTTAATAGGAATTTCTAAAATAAATGAATAAATCAAAATTACAGTTTCCCATCAAACTATAACTTTCGATTATATGTATAACTGCTGAAGGCGTTAGGCTTTTAAACTGGATTTTTGTTCAACTTTTGAAAGGAATAAATAATTATAGATATTTATATATAACATGAAAAAGGATATTAATTTATCTTAGTAATAGCAGTTAAAAATCTTTGCATGGCTTAAATCAAAAGCTGGAATATTTATTGCGCACAATTTACCAAAAAGGAAAGAAACACTTACCTCATATATGATGAATGTTTAGGCAGAATCTGTTATAATCAATTTCCTTGCACTGCCTCGTAAAAAGCATTGCGGTATAGCTAAATGTACACACTGCAATATAAATTGTGCATTGAATTCAGCTGTACCTACTTTCATTAACAGGGCGATATTCGGGCTGATTTTATATTCCCAAAATCGAATGGGATGTATCTCATAATTATTCTCGAATTGCTTTCTCGTTAGTCATGATATCTGTAATTACATTTAGTAATATTCGCGAAATTGGAAGAGATTTATGTTTCGAGAGCGCACTTTTGCAGGAGGAAGGAAGAATTGGGATTAGATAAAATGCTTAATTGGAAGGGAAGTTGAGAGCAAACATTTAACATCGGAGAGGAGTTTTAAGTACCCAGTCCTTATCCTCCCTTTCTGTACACACGGAAAAAGAGATTAAAAGCATTTATACAAGTTAGCTCTTTAAGCAAATGATGGATACTTAATCAACTTGTTGGAAAGCGGTATCATTTATGTACAGTCACTGTGAATAAGTGCTTTAACAAAGGCATTAGCACGTGGAAGAGAGGGTGAGAGCATTTTGTCCTTTTTATTTTTACCATCTTGATTTTTTCCCGTTTCCTAATTGAATAAGGAATTTTCGTTTGAAACGAAGGCGATTATAAAGGTCGCATCTAGTGAGCTGTGTTTCCTTGGAAAGAAATCTTGCACATGACTGGTGCGAGAGAAGATGTGAGCGATTTGCGGTCAATCCAGAGAGATCAGAATAATCTGAATATATTTTCAATGATGTTCCGCTAGTGAACCAAAGAAAATTTTATTGCACCGTATGCGAATGACACTGTTAAGTTGATAAAAGTGTTTAATCTTGCATTGTTTGTTTTTCTTTTCCGCATGTACAGGAATAAAAACTAAAGGCGTACTAAATCAATGTTATATGGAAATGGCGGGGAATGGAATGGTACTGGGGGAAAAAATATTAAACCATTAAATCCTAGTTTTTCTATGCAGGGTTCATCTTTATTATCTACGTGTGCATATTAAATGCGATCTACTGGACGCAGATAATCTTTGTGTACTTTGGTAAACTTAATTCGAGTAAAACATATTTTAGGGAGTGAGAAATATTGTCGGAATTGCCATGGCTGATATGAAGGAAAATTTATGCTCCTTCGTGAAGAGTTGTCGATAGGAAACTGCTGATATTCACATTACTCACATGGACAACCATCAATGCTGCCAGTTCATTCGCCTGGTATGGAATCCCGGTCTAATCCCCAATGTTCAGCGATCTTAACCACTCGGCCACTGGTGGGGCAGGAAAGAGAATTAACATTAGATAATTAAATACTAGGCTTCCTCACAGTCTGACTTCGTATTTCCTTATGCTTTCCTAATAAGAAAACATAGTTACATAGTTAAGTATAATTAGAATACGATGTATCACCTTTATATTTTGACTTCATCTTTTGCTGAGTTAACTAACGGCCGAGTGGATAAAACTTTTAATATTAGTAGTTCTAAGGCTAGAAACCCTGCAGATGCGCTGCGTAACGGCATACCTTCCCTTAGACAGATAGCCCTAGTGTGCTTTGTCACTATCAATTAAAAAGCAACAGCTTCTGTTAGGTCGTATTCTATAAAACGATTTGATAAATTAAAATGTTAGTAAAAAGTACATAAGACTTGTAGAGTCATTAGGTTATTTTAGAGCAAGAAATGTAAAAAATATGCAGTGCCATCGTCGGGACTCGAACCCTGAACCTCTCGAATACGCGCTGAGGGTGCTACCGTTACACCGCGAAGGCCTGCGAAAAAGGAAGGAGAAAATACCTTATCTACTCCCCCTTTTAAAGGGCGAATTGGGATAAGGGGACCTAGTCGCCAAATCCTGGTGATGAAAAATGATCGCCCACCACCCTTTTAGTTCGGGCGCCACTTGTACAGTTACTAAGTTATTTTGAAGCAAGATATGTGAAAAATGGGCAATGCCGTCTCCGGGACTCGAACCCTGGACCTCTTGAATACGCACCGAGGGTGCTACCGTTACACCGCGTAGCCATGCGAGAAGGAAGGAGAAAATGCCTTATAGACTCTCCTGTTAGTTCACCTTATGTAAGAAATCAACTGATTAAATATTGACATGACTACATTCCTTCCCTTTAAAAGTATGAATATGATTGCGTTAGTATCTTCATAATCCTATTTTAAGTAATGCTACGAGGGCATTTCGAAAAGTAAAGATACAATGGCTCGCATTCCTTACTCCAACCAGAATCAACGTTGAAATGCCGAACGACCGCGAGGAGAAAGCTAACGGTTCAAGGTTAACACCTGTGTTGCCAACCTGCTCACCAAAACTTTTCTTTCCCACTGGCGTACGGTGTATCTTTACTTTTCGAAATGCCCTCGTATTTTTTTATTCAATTTTCCTGTTGTGAATCGGAGAGGTTGGTAATATAGGAAGGAGATGTGGGACCCTCGGATTTCATTCTTCGAAGGATAAATGTTACTTAGATTTTAAATGATGTACTTGATTCCAGTTTTTTTAGTCATCAAGTGCATAGTATATAAAATTGTTTTTAAATTCAGATTGCTTTACTGTTTCTGTCAATGACAATTTGTATATTTTGCATTTGGTAAGTTAAATTGCTGTAGTTCGTGTGCTTTGGATTTTCCTAGCTGTTACACTAACTCTCACATTGCTAATCATAATAAAAATTGCTTTTGTTTTATGTTTTGCGATATGAAGTGAAGTTGCGTTTCTGGTTTTATAACCTGAATCTATTTTCACTCTTGCAATATTGTACGTTTCTTAATCTGTAGCATTAATACAAATATTACGAATTTTTCAGCGAATTTCTTTTCCTTTTATGTATTTAAACATTATGCATTGTTGCAACTGAAAGCGATATGTGTTTGTAAAAACTGTATTAGCGTATGCTCAGTTTAAAATTTAAAAAAAATAAAAATAAAAAATCTGAAAGGTTTAAGATTTTAAATTACGTCCAAAGGGGCGTTTTTTTTTTAACATTTTTTGTGTTACATTTGTTAATTAAATATCATGTTCTCTGCACTGAAACTATAAAATTAAGTTCAATAGCAATGTCGCAAAATAATTTTACTAAAATGAGCCTATCTTTAGAATTTCCAATATACACAGTTCCGCGCGCTAGAGATAAAAAGGTTCCCCCTTCCCGTAGAGTGTTGCCATGGCTCGCTTTTAAATCGTTGAGTTTGTTACTCAAAAATTCCTTAAAGTTTTACAAAATATGAAATAGATAATAAAACAAATTCCAAATTTCAAATTTGTCTTCCACATGCCCATATTCGTAAGAGGATTACGTCATTCAAATTTCGATGGCTCTGTGTATCGTTGTTTTATCACAATGCGAGAAATATACATCTATTGATGCAGATTTTTCTAAATTTTATTTCTTCAAATATAATGCAGGACTCTAACATTTGGTGGCAACAGTTTGAAAAGTGAAACGGACATTTATAATGATTCAACGCAAAATCGCAAAACGAAAACAATAGTCCTTCGGGGACAAAGCCCCTTTGGACTAATAAATTTTAGATTTTTTTCGTATACAAGCAAGCAAATTTTATCCTTTTTTGTATAAGCTAAATTGTGTCTAATTAAAATCTTGTATTTTTTGTGCATGTATTCAAAGTAAGTTGCTTATCTGACAGTTAAGCATTTAGACTTCTGGTATCTAATTAGTACAAAAGAGGCCCAAAAGTGACCGAATGAATAATGCCGCTTAGCACAGGTTAGTTGAACTTAAGAACCCTCGCATGCTTTTGTATAATCGGTTTAACAGTCAGCAGATAAAAGATTTTAATTTTAACATAGGCGGTAGAATTCTTGTCCACTTTATGAACAAAGTGAAGAAAGTGAATGTTATATGACAAATCAAATTAGAACATGAGAATTTTTCATTTCTTTTGGATAATTTCATCAGTTCAGGTCCATCGGCAAGAGAGTGGCTGAAACTACAGTTCCAGGCTTGATTCTCGATGGTTTAAAAGTTAAAGTTGAATCGGTGTTTTCGTGATTTTGGGAGTGTGTAACTTGAATGCAAGCCATATTTATTCAGAAATTTCTCCGAGAAGATATTTCTGTCTGTATATGTAGCCATCGATTGTTTTGCTATAATCAACTAACCACCTATTTCCTAATTCTATCTGGAATCCGGGTACTCATTACTCGACGAGCATGCTTTACCACATTATTTAATTAAAGAAGTACCATCTGAAGTTCAATACTTCTTTAATTAAGTAAAGTTAGTTTCATGGCAATAAAATTCAGTACCGTGGCTGCTAAGTTACTTTTTAATGGAGCAGTGTTAACTTTGTTTGATTTTTAATGAGTGCTGTTCTCGTGCTGTTGTTATTTTGGTTTCAGGCATTTTTTTTTTTTTTTTTTTTTTTTTTTTGTCTTTTCCCAATAGGAAAGCAAGTTTATCAGTTTGAGAAAAATGAAACAGGAAAACGAAATAAATAAATAAAGAACTGCATGAAAAGGGTTTTCATACATTTCTGATACAGTTCTTCCTCTTTCTTGCAGCTATGCCCCCCCCCATTTTTGGGAGTGGAGAAGTGAGATGTCTTTCCCATGCTATTTAGAATGAAGGGGAAATTAGACTATGATCTGCATCTCCAACTATCAGTTATCTTGAATAGTATTGTTATTTATAAACGCATGAATGTTCTGTGCATAAATACCCTAAAATGGTAATAATTGCTCCGAAGAGAAGTGTATAACTTCCTATCTAAATTCGCCTTGTAATACCATTGTGAGCCTTATATCTGAAGTTTCGTATAATGCTTTGAAAATCCAATTTCATTTATGAATAGCGAAGAAGATTACTGTATGCCCCACAGGTTTGAATCACTTGATGGAAATTGACTTTCCGGACGAAGCTAACAATTCCAGAAAAGTATTTTCTCTGTACTGGGTATTGATTAAACTAAAATTTTGTCACGTGAAAAGAACAACTCCATCACATTTACCACGCTTTTAGCTGATTGACTTTCCTTTATGGTTACCATGAAGAAATGATCGGTCTGAAATCCTTCTGCGACGACCGTTTTATATCCTTCAGAAAGCCTTTCTGCTACCATCATTCTATTGTGAATCTGAATGATGGTTGAAGAGATTTAATTTTATGCTGAGAGAAATGCTGTTTCGCCGTTGAACATAGATGGGAGTAAACTGCTCGTTAAAAGAATATTTGGATAAGGGTGTGTAAAATGGATTTATCCTTTTTCTTTTTTTAATTTAAATGATCTTTCTTTTTTTCTGAAATTCGTGCCGGAGTGGTGTAAATTACGTCCATTAAATTTCCATTCAACTTAAGATTTGTTCCAGCTTTACTTCATCTTTTTTACTTCGATGCATCTCTGGAGCATTTAGTTAAAACCGTGATATGTTTTAAAAAATATAAAAAGGGATTTCAAAAGTTCGAAGAATTTGATTGGCTAATAATGCCGTCCATTTAAAATTATTTACGTCTAGTGTCTGGGAAATTTTCTTTATTAATAGGAATAAGAAGCAGTCTTATTGCTATATTCTTTTATTATTACCCAATTAATCAGTTTTTCATCCTTTATTCTCCTTGGAGATTACTTTATTGCCCTGTTTCTTCTTGTTAATTGACTTTTTTAGTCCAAAGGGGGTTTGTCCCTGAAGTACTATTGTTTTCGTTTTGCGATTTTGCGTTGAATTACTATAAATTTCCGTTTCACTTTTCAAACTGTTGCCACTAAATGTTAGAGTCCTGCATTAAATGAAAAATCTGCATAAATGTATTTATATTTCTTGCATTGTGATAAAACAACGGTACATAGAGCCATCGAATTTTGAATGACGTAATCCTCCTACGAATATGGGCATGTGGAAGACCAAATTTGAAATTTGGAATTTCTTTTATTATCTATTTAATATTTTGTAAAACTTTAACGAATTTTTGAGTAACAAACTTAAGGATTTCAAAGCGAGCAATGGCAACATTCTACGAGGGGGAGGGACCTTTTTTGTCTCCAGCGGGCTCGGAACTGTGTATCGGAAATTCTTAAGATATGCTCATTTTGAAATTATTTTGCGACATTGCTATTGAACTGAATTTTATGGTTTAAGTGCAAAGAACATGATATTTAATAAATAAAGATAATACACAAAACGTTAAAAAAGATCCCTTTAGACGTAATTTAAAATCTGAAACTTTTCAGATTTTTTTCCCCATATATATATATATATATTAGCATTATATTTGAGGAAATCTTTCGATTTATCAATGCTTTGTTGGAAACGGGCGTTGTTTGAACAGCTCTGGAGATTAACAATTTAAGAATTAAACTCTGATGAGAAAAATGAGCTACGGAAAAATTTTGGTGATGTAAATCAGTAGAGTGTGCTTTCATGTATGTAGTGTTAATTTCAAACTGATTTTTCAAATAATTCCTTAGGGAAAGCAGTTGATATTTTAAGTACAATCAAAGGAATATTATAACTGTTAATGAAATAATTATTATAACCAGGTTAACAATTACCGGTGAATGATGACCGGCCATTTAATATATTTATAATATGTACACATAATACAACTGTTAACTTATATTTGTACCTTTTTAAGTTCATTAAAGATAACTGTTTCAAACTATTGTTACATAACTCTTGTAATAATTAACCGTAGCTTTATATATTCAGAAAATGACACATGTAATGAATTACAGTTTTCGAGTAAAAGCATTAAGAATTTCCATTTTGATAAATGTCACGAGACAATAAAATAATATAAATTATGCGTGTTTCTAATATTTTGGACACTCTGTAATAAAAATGTCATCAAAGATTACAGTAATTCATATGCAAAGTTTTTGTCAAAGAAACACGTTTTGTAATTGGTTTAAGTCTGATGATGTGTAATTTAGATTACTGCACCTGACTGCATTTCTGGATATAGATTTATAGTATTTAAATGTTGTTTTGCAGTCGACTACTTTCAACTATGTCCCTTCATTGCAGAAATAGATTTGTTAACTTCTCTGATTTTTCGCAGGAGAGCTGCAGTCATTTCTATCCGACTGGGCATGTTCACTTTACTAGAGACTACACAGTGTAGAGCTGTGCTTTCTAAAATAAAAAAGGAATTGTACGCATTTGCCTCTAGACCTTACGTATTTGCGTTGTAGATGAAACAATTAATTTTGTCTGATTTGGGTATTTTTTAAAGTAAAAGGATAAATGAAAATAACAAATATGAAGTTAGTCTGATACGTTATATGAAATTGGCTTATAAATTTGCATGCATTATATTTAGCTTTAGAAATTACGTACGTTATTATTAGTAATAGAAACCAGAATAGAAATTCTTCTGTAAAGAAGAATGCGTAACAGGGTAACATGACAAAAAAAGTACCATTTTAAATTTGGTTTTTCATCCTTTCTAATTCAATTATTTCAAGAATGAATAATATATGGCGGCACACTCACTTTTATGTCCTTCATTTTACTATGCTTACCTGAAAAAAGTAAGCATATATTATAAAAGGAGTCGTAAAATAAATCGAGACCCAAATAATATGCTGAGGGTAAATCTAGCTTGTTAAAAATTAATGAGATTAGTATTATTAAATTACATGAAGAGCAAGGCATATTTATGACCCGGGGTCTAAATAAACTAAGAGGGAACTAGTGGGTATGCTTTGTTGTAAATGATATATTTCAGGAGTGGAATATGACATAGTTAGGAGAGCTGAATATATAGGATGGAATTGTCTTTCACTTAATTATGTAACTGGCAGAAAAAAATTTAACAGCCCAGGAAGTTAATTATTACAATTTTTGTTCTTTAAAATATATCGTCCAGTGTATTCATTTATTTGCATGTAAATTTTCTGAAAAGAGGCGTTTGAATTTTAAAATGAATATGTGTTTTAAAGTTAACGTTCCTTTTTTTATAAATCTGTTTACAACAAAATTTAACTGGCACTTTTGATAAATATTTTATGTAAGTCAAAAGAGTAAAGTGAGTTTGTTTTTCAGTTATTTTAACCAGTTTTATATTATGATTATCAGTCATTTGTAACGTATCCAAAAAATATGAAATATGCATTATTTCATTATGCAGTTTCGGGTTAGTTTCTAACTGGTTCTTTCATTAATTCGTGCGAAGCTTAGCTTGTTCATACAACTGTTTGCTTAACTGCGCTGCTTTTCCAGGCATGAATCTACTCAGTGCCGCAGCACTTAACGCGTGGCGGAGCATTAAGGTCCGTTAATTACTGTGGCTCAAGGTGTAGTATTATGTAGTCTGGTAGATTTCCACCACTTGACATTTGAAAGTGAGTACGGCGTGAAAGCAGCCGTGGACACGAATGTAAACGAGGTAAATGACCTTGAGTATCATGTTATTGCTGTCCGAGTGAATGTCCAGATAGAAAAGAATATTCAACGTGCATGCGTTTAAAATTATAAATGCTTGTTAACTCAAATTTTAATACGTCCGTGAATTTTGGTTCTTCGCAGGAGCTGCCCGCATACAATAACGTCATCAAATAAATAGATTAGAATTTTTATTGAAATCAACTATTGTGCTGTGTGAAATTTTCGCCATTAGTATCGACTTCCGTTTGCTCAACTACTGTCTTTCCTACGACATTCGTGACAGTGATCGCAAACACGCTTACGAGATCTCGACTAGTGGATTTAGTAAACAGAAGAAATAACTTTGGGTTCTGCTGCAGGGTCTTTTACGTAGTTTACAAAAAAAAAATCAGTGAATAACTAACAAGCATAATGGTTTTAATCGTTAGAAAAATAATAAAATCTTACATTATCCAATCTTATAAAAGCGGGTTCTTCCCCTTAGACTTGTGTTTTTCTAACCTGTATTTGATGCCATTACCGCATGGTTCTGAATGTTTTGCTTCGTTTGAACTCCACCACTGGCCGTCTGGTTAAGACCGCTAAATATTGGTAGTTCGACCTGCTTTGGGTTATCCCAGGAGAACGGGCCCGACTACATGGTTGGCTTTCGCAGTTTCTTCCCATTTTTAACTTGGAGTACGAGCCAGTTTCTTTCAGAAAATCCTGCACATAGGTATTCCTTCTCTTTGGCAGATAGCCCTCACGGCTTTACCATATTCATATAACCTAACCTGGCTGCGTGTCAACTATACGCATGCTTTCCGGTTGAAAAATATGATAACTTACGGAGAGAGAGAGAGAGAGAGACTGAGAAAAAGACTCCGCGAATACTGCTGTCCTACAGTTGGTAATCTGAATTATGGCATGCATCTTTCTCATTTGTCTAAAGGCCCATCCGAGGCCAAGTTGTTGAAGTTCTATTAACCGTAGATGAACGAGCTGGCTACTTCAGATTTCCGTTGTTGTCTTCAAGTGTGGGTGGTGTAACGTAGGCCCAGTTTCCTTTAGAAAACCGTTCGTGAGGGCAACTCTTTCTCTGAACTAATACTCCTAGCGTGTTTTGCCGCTTCAGATAATGCTGCTGGAAGTCTAGTTTTCCCTGATTTTAAGAAAAGAATTAATCTTAGGAATTCCTTTTGTTAACGAAAATGTGTGTGCATTTATATACAATATTTATAATGTATGTATAGGGAGTTATGTATATTTGTGTGTATATACATATGCATATTGCATATATACACACATTTTCGCGTATGTATATATACACACATTTACGTATATGTTCGAACATATATATGCGCGCACGCACACAAACATCTGTATACAGACTGTACTTATCTAACAAAAGATTTTTAGTGTCATTAGAACGCAGTGTACGATTCCAAGCAGCAGAATAACAAAAGAAGTTCGCAAGCTTTAAAATACCAATTTCCTGTGAAAGCTTCACATTTATTGAGGAACTTAAATATTATGTATTTATAAAAAGCAAGTTCAGTATAAGAAACAAAGTCAGCTTTTTCGCATTAACTTATGTGAGTTTGACATCTTATGAAAGCGTACGCTAATCTAGATGCAACTTCGACATTACAAATGAAACGTTTTGGGTTCATGTCTCGAAAAGTGTAATTTTTTCTTTTGCTGGTTGTTATCAATTATTTGAAAGTTACATTATTTTCAGTGTTACTTTGAAAGAAAATTTATTCATAAAAATTGCTTTTGAAAGCTTAACGAAGAATGTTAATTTTCTGTTCTATTTTGGTCTCTTTTCCTTTCTACCATTGTGTTAGCTTTATTATATGTATTTTTTAAAAGCAAATCAAAGATTTTTATTAAAAAAATGGAATGTGTAATTTCGTAAATTCGAAATTCTTTCAATTGAAATAATTACTTTAGGAGAAGATGCCATCAAGGTTCATTCCTCGACATATCGCCAAATGTTTCATGTTTTTATGTAAACATTGCAATTTCCGTAATTATAGTTGGTGAAAGATGCAAAGGTATGAGCGAGAGCGTAGCTATACTGGGAGATGGCGTAAAGTAGTGTAATTAGCTTTAAAAGATGAACTGTGGTAATTATCAGTTACCTCATATCTTTGCAATCGTGGGGCAACAAACCATGCCATTCTAATTGTTGTAAGCGATGCGTTACAAGAGTTATTGCTGTCGTGCATTTGTTAAATCCGTTGGATGTTCGAAATGAAATATGTAATTTTTTCAACATTTTACAGAGCTTTCCTGTTACAAAACTTTTCTTTCTCACGCGCATTTGATGGCAAGCAGCTGTGAGAGAGTGATTTATTCCTTGCTTGCCACCGTGATATGGGCAGAGAAGGAAACTATCGCAGAACTCTTGCAGCATCTTAAAACTGTAATACGGACATTTGAGGGTAATCCTGTTACAAGCACGAGAGTAGTTGGGCGTGATTGGAATGTCAGCTAACCAATCATTTGGAGGGCTGTCAACGAAGATAAATGCATCCGTATGATTTGTCGTAAATGCAGCCGTTGAAACCGGACAGTTATCCTGTGCAAGTTAATTCTGCCTGATGGTACATACAAAAGTCTGCAGCGTTCCTGACATCCGTTCGTATAACTTACTCACAGGCTTACGTTTACACGCTTGGGTATGTTTAACAGTCACCATTCTTACATGTGAGCGCATGACAGTCCATGGCACAAAATTGCATACATACAAAAATAAATGGTTCTGCATTAATGTTTGATAGAACACGGTACGCACTAGGACTGTACATTGTGTCTAGTAGTTTGACGTAGTATGCGCATTATCTTTCTACAAGATACATATATGTGTATTTTGTCGGAAATTCTTTCCGCACCAAATGTGGTTCCAACACGATTAAGCATCAATTCATTTCAACAGTAATCTCAGAATTACCTCGACGCTACTTACGATTACAGTTGAACGAATATATTCAAAGAAGAGATTCATTTCACTGAGCGAATAAACAAATATTCTAGAAGACGGAGTTATAGCTCTTTTGCAGTTTACAGAGAGCTCTTGTTGAAGGCTTGCCATGAAATAAAGATGTCTTTCGTTCACGAACTGGTTCTCTTTACTGAACGAACGCATGCTTCATTCACGAAAAAGAGCTCCGCTCTTTTAGAGTTTACCCACCGAAAGCTTCTGCTGGAAGCATGCCAGGGAATTTCGATTCCCATTTTTGGGGAGAAAAGGATAATATTTGTTCTCCCATGTTAAAAGTGAGTTTAATTTTTATTATTCCCCAACTTTTTGAAATTGTTTATTCTAGAATGTTATTGTTAGCTCTTTGTCGAAAGAAGATTTTAGCAAATCTCAAAACTTCAGCTGAAAGAAATCATTTGAGAGAATTAGCGTTTAATTGAGTCAAATCCTCTAATCCCACTGCTCTTTCGATTCTTTTCGCTTTTCACTCCAACCTCGCCTGCTGTTTCCGATCCCACTGCTCGTTCGATTCTTTCCGATTTTCGCTCCGTCTTCGCTGGCCGCTCTTGATTCACTCTTTGTTCTTCTTTTTTCTTCGAAGTTATTGTTAGTGAGCGGTGAGTCTTGAAAAACTGATTCAGTTCAGTTGTAGAGACATTAGGTTATTTCGAAGCCGGAGAAATGAAAAATGAGCAATGCCCTCGCCGTGACTCGAACCATGGGCCTCTTGAATTCGCGTCGAGCGTGCCGACCACTACACCACGAAGGTATGCCAAGAAGGCTGAAGAAATACTTTATACAGTGAGAGAACAATTCTGATCCAATCCAATAAAAGAGCGGTTTAGCCCTTCTCTACTTTCGACCTCCGTTGCATTGGATGGGTTAGACCTGTTTCTTGACTACCTACCACAATTATCAGATTTGATGCACGTAAATTTCATCTTCTGGGGACACTTTAAGAGGGTGATCGACGAAAGTCCCATTGAGTTCGATGAAGACCTAGTCGCTAGAACTAGTTTTTTCTGCTAGAAATACGCATGCAATGTCTGGGATCTTTGTTTGTGTACACCAACTCGTGCGCTGCTACTATGAAACTTGTATTGGTCCAACTTTCAAGCTATTTTTGTAAAAAGATGAGTCCTTAAATTATCTGTTTTTAACTATTTTTCTTAATCTTCCTAATGCGTCTCGTATATTGTAAGTTAAAAAACTGTAGTTCGGATTTTCTTGCTTATTTTTCAGCTAAATTTTTTTAAATGGATTGTCTTTGAGTTATTATATAATTGCTCTGAGGTGGTATGAAAGTGCCATTTCAAATGAAATGCGCTTCCAATAATGAATATGTTCTCCACAACAACCGTTCTCTGCGGTTTATTAATTACCCCGCAACGATAAACCACAACTGTATAAACAGCTCAACTCGATAGATTTCAAAATTTTTGAAATAGTAATGATTTTGTTTGGAGGAAGGAATTCTTGATAATGACTTTGATTACCTACATTTTTCACACATTTTTCGGTATTGCTTTTACATATGTAAAAAGCCCATCCTTTTATATTCTATTAATTTCACGGTAAAAATGTAAAAAATCAAATCAAATAACCGAAATTTGTTTTAGAATTACTAATTTATTTTTAATATTTATTTGTTAATGATGTAATTATATATTATATATTAACCGTTCAATTATATATTATTAATTATATATTAACCGTAATTATATATTAACGGTTTGATTAATTTTATTAGATTCATTTTAATGTTTTCCAATGTTACATGCGTACGGGTTCGTGCTCGTGCGTACAGAACCGACGATAGCTTGATAAAATTTATTTTCCGATAAAAAACACTTTACAGTTCTTGAACCTTTCACAAAAAACACTCGTACAGCTATTCCCAGTATGAAAGAGTACAAATGTACCTCGTGTAGAGTTACATCGTGCAGTAGTTTCCACTTACAGTAATTATAACAGAGCACAAGTGATTTTCATAGTTTAATTGTAGTCTCGATAGCTTCGGGATAAAATTATTCTTCACTGTCTGATATTCACCTGAAAAGAAAAATGGCAGAATAATACATAAATATGCGAAGTCCCCTTTTCTGTGAAAGAGATGCATTTGATTAATCTTACGTCTGTGAAATCATTCTTATATTTTTAAGAAGTCTTCCTCTGGAACCTCTTCTCTTTGCTCCGATTATTACATCATTGTTGTAGCCAGTACTCGATTTAAATAGAATATTAATAACATTTTATAACTTAGTATGTATTATGTAACCTTCCATTTTTATATTTTAAATGTGTCTGAATTGTAAATAATATGTTTGGGCGATGTTGAAGGATGTTAAATCAATGATATTTAATATACGGTGGTAAAATAAACTATGTATCATCTTGCTGCTGTATTTGTCTTAAATTTTAGAGCGGATTTTTTTTTTTTTTTTTTTTTTTTTTTTTTTTTTTTTTTTGTGGGACATTTATAGTTAACGTACTTTCATGTCCCTAATCTCCTGAATAAAGCTGTATTTTAAATTAGAAATGCACTTACTCATTTTTTTATAGGATTATGTTCATGAAATTTATAAAAGTGAGCTTTGTTAGGCTCTAAGGAATATATTCTGCGCATTGAATATTTATTGTTGTGATTGTCTTCAACATAATCATTGCATTGTTTACTTTCTGATCTGTAAATCAGTCAAGAGTTCGTATATTCCATTTTCGGTTATCAATCTTTCTTTCAGGAAAAAAAAAATAATCACCGGCTCTTACGTATTAAATAACTGAGTGATCACATGACTGAGACATTGATTGATTCACAGTTCTCTGCTGAATAGGCTCGATTCTCGTACTAAGCCGTGGATGTTCGAATGTGTTATAGTTCTTCGTATTCCAGTTTAAATAATAGATCTCACGCCACCGTTTGGGGCAGAGGTCGTGTGTAGTCTTCAGTCGTTTTTTGCTGCAGCTGTTCACAAAGGTATCATAAATCATCAACACCCACCCACTTCCTTTAGTTTAGCATTCTGGTTAAGATCTCTAAACACTGATACCAGGTAAACACCTGAAAATATTTGAGCTAATAAAACCTAGCTATGTTAAGTAATCTTCACGGATGCTTATTTTTTGTTTGTTTTGTTTTTCTGATTCAGCGATTTTTGCCAAAGCGTATCAGGAATATTTACCTAAGTGGGTATGCGTGCTTATCGGGAAGGACTTCCTGAGGAAAACTGATATTTAACGTCTCACATAGAGAAAACCATGAAAGCACCCATGCAACAACACTTTTATTGGGATTTTTTTGCTTATTACGTGCTTCGCCCTCAGGCACTATACATAAGAGGAGGGATACCCCGTGGAGGTATTTTTAAGAGAAACTGGCTCGTATACACTAACACATGGGGAAAACCACGAAAATGCCCATGCAGGCAGCCCGTTCGCGTGGATTCGAATCCTGGACCAAACTACCAGTGTTCAGCGGCTTTTTCCGCTCGGCCGCTGGTGGGCCTTTTATTGAGATTCGTACCGGGATGGAACCTTTAGAGTATAGCCGACTGCCAGTCGCAGTTTTCTCTATGTTTACTACCTTTTGCTATGTTTTTCATCTGTAAAAATTATTCAAATTATAGGATTTATTTAATTTATTTCTTATTCGGATTACCTTCCAAAATTTCGCTTAATAATGGTTTATATGAGTTATCCCCATATTTGTTAGTTTTCATAGTCTTAGTAATCTCAATAAATTTTCTGTGATAATATAAAATGTAATTTTTGAAGGTGAAGTAGATGTACTGTTCATATACGGAGATAGCTTAATAACTCTCCGAATGATAGCTTCACCACTGGCCAAGTGGTTTAGACAACTAAATACTGGTAGTCCAGGTAAACGGGCTCGCTTTATGGCTGGTTTTCGTAGTCTTCCCTATGTGTAACATGAGCAGGATCCAATTTCTATTAGAACGTCTTCCTCAAAGGCATCCCTCTCCTTGTGCAAATTCCCTTGTATGCTTTTCAAATAATCTTACCACTGCGAATGATAAAAATGCACTAAATCACTAGCACTTGCATTTAAAACTTGTAAAAAGAATATAAAGATACTGTTATTTGGAGAATGCTCTGAGGACAAATTAGGCTAGTATTTCCAAATAAGTACAAAAGTAAGTTTCAACTAGAAAGTAAACAACAATGAAAAGTTTAAGATTATGGGTTGAATCCAAAAACTGCATCCAAAGGAGAGAGAGAATATACTGCCATTTGGCCGTCGTTTCACGCACACTGCAATTTTTTTGTATTTACGAAGGGAATCGTTTATCGATTTTAGATCGAATTATATAGAGAGAGATTTCGATTATATACATTTCAAACCACGTGAAGTAACCAATTAAGTTGTCTCATATGCTTGCACTGTATTTATTCTCTATTGATTTGAAATACTACAAAGTTTTCGTACCGATTTTTTTTTTAATTTAATAAAGCCACTTTCAACGTTTTTCCTTTTCATTAGAAGTGTAATAAATTTTGAAGTACAAATGATTTCTGCGTGTTAAATTCATGAGCTGTCTCAATTATATAGAAAACAGTAAATATTTTTACATCTGGGAAATTTTTTTTTAGTTAAGCAAGTTGCGTTTGTTGATTAATTTATTTGTTTAATTGAATATGGGTAAGTGTACGCGAGCTATTTGTCTAACGAAAGTGGTGGTTTCATGAAAGACTTTCATGGGGAAGCTGGCTTGTATTTGCATTCAGTCATTATATTACCAATTTTTTCAGTATGCGTTTGTATTCTCGTACACTTTAGTGCCCGCCGTTCCGGGGAGGGGAAATCTTCATACACTTAAAGGAATTGATATTAAGCAAAACACTTTTTCTTAAAGTAAGGGAATTCTTTTTAATCCTTTTGCTTGTTTAAATTTCGCCTGAAAATTAAATAAAATTGGAAATTCTTTTGGAGCTGCGAATTGTTTACCTTAAAAGTTTTATAATAATCGTTTGCTGTTGAAAGATAGTTTGCCTTTAAACTTCAGTTGCTTAAAAAATATTATTTGCGCCTGAGGAAACGCAGTTGGCAATGTTTTCAAATGTCTTTCTTGTCATTCTTAACATCACTGTAATTTATTTTCCTTAAGAAATGAACATATGTAAGAAGTGAAAAGTATTGTAAAAGAAGTTAGTCTTAAACAAAAGAAGCATTCTATTTGTTTCGATGACATTGTTCGCTGCGTGAAATATGTAAGCCTTTTCTCTAGATATTTAAAAATAGCTTCCTGTTTTATATTTACTTTAAGCGCTTAGTTACAAAATTGTATGTAAATGACAGTTTTTGAAAAATTACTTATAAATTTTATTTTAAAAAAAAATTATTTGCATTGGGAAAAGATTTGCACCGTTGATTTAAACAGATAAAAATGGTAGAATAAAAATAGTTACTGCGATATTATTCTGTTATTCTTAACATTGTTTCTTCTAAGAGATGGCCGTCGGCAATACCTTCTACGAAACAAGTGTCACTGTAGGCAGATATTTCTTTAAGCGTAAGAGCTGTTTTAAATTATCATTTCCTTTATTTTAGCAGCGAATGCAAATTATTGCATATTATAAAACTCTATCGATATTAATTCTGATTTTGATTTCGACTCTGCAATCATCAGTTGTAAAGCTGTAAGTGTCCAAAGTAAATTCCACTTTTTGCTGGTGCTTCATATTTTCTTACATTTTAGATCAGCTGTGCTAATTTTTTAACAAAGCCCCCCTTCCGTAAATGCATATACTATGATTTTTGTGGTGTTTAAGCCACTGAAAAAAAAAAAAGTGTTTTCTTTTATATATATATACAGAGAGTATTTTAACACTTTTATAACGGTTTCGATATTTCGATAAAGAATTTTAAAAAAGCAAATGTTTTGGAATAAAGATTTCTGGCAAATGCTTATTATTTGAAATGAGAAATATCGTCTGCTACTTTTGAATTTCTTCTTCTTTCAAAGTGTCGCATATAAACAGGATCTGGATTGAAGAACACGTTTTTTCGATTTCCGAAAAGAAGTATTTATATTCCGTAATTCAGTATTATAAAGCATAGATTTTTTTTCGGAGGAAGTGTTGTCCGAGCTGTTGACCAACAGATCCAGCAGTCGCTTCACCATGATATGTGGTTTCAACATCATGGGGTCCTCAGCTCTTGGAGAACAGTGGATCAAGCATGGTTGTCCCATTCACTAATTTGCAGGATTGCCATACGCATCCTCTCTGGAATTTGTTAAGGATCTTGTCGCACGCATCTGCGTAACTACCCGAGAGAAGCCTCGAATATTTCAAAGCATCCATGATTCCGTGCCGCGCGATTTCAGGCTTTTTTGCAGCTGGTGACTAAAAGTTCAAACAAATTCTGTAATTTCCCTTGATATAGCAATTTTTATATTTTTATGAATAAAATAAAGTTCACTTATGTGTTGCGCTTTCATTTCTCGTGTTCTGTGCACACTTTCACATGATCATAGAGTTCTCGACTCTTCACACTGCTATTTGATCTTCATTCATCTTTGCTTAACCTACCCCTCCCCGAAATTTGTACACGCAGTAGCGAATCCCCTTGTGTATAAGATTTAAAAATAGGTAAGATAAAATACTGATTTTAATTTGTAATAGCCCCTTAACTCTTCTCTTTAATATAGTCATTTCCTCTCTCTTTCTTCTTTCAGCCCTAAAAGTGGTAACTGTTTGTAATAAATCTCTTTGAATTGCGTCATTTCAAAATTAATCCTCTTTGATGATTTTTATATAACGCTAATTACACAGATATTTACATAACACTTCAACCAATAATAATTTTAAACTTTGAGATTAATGTATGAATCAACTTAAATGATATTTTATTGCATGCGAAGTTTTTCGTTTATAAATTTTGCCTTCTGTTCTTTTTAGTTTTATTTTACTAAATTAAAAAATGTAAAATTTTTGGCATCGTTGCCCATAATTATGTGTGCCCACATATAGTATTTGTGAATAAAAATTGTTTTGTAGCATGGACGGAAATTGTGCCTGGAAGACTAAATTTTAATCTTCATTGTGAATTCCCCTCGCTGAACCATTGAATAATTTCATTTGTATTACCCAATGAAATGAGTAAAATATCTGTGTAAAAAAAAAAAAAACACCATTTCATTAGTTTGTTACAAGTAAGTGTTTCGGAAACTTTTGATAAACCGAATACTTCGGTTTCTGATTTAGATGCCCTTTATTTTGCATAATGAATGAAATATATGGAAAGTTTCCGAAGGAAATCACAATTGTACTTTTAATGAAATAATTATATTCATTTCCTTCCTTTAAATACAATGTTTGAAGAAAAGATTAAGTTACGCCAGCTATAAAGAATTTCGGCGTTAGGAAAATGTGCTTCAACGTAAAAGTTACCCATAATAAAGAACGACAGAAGCGGATGATGTGCCTTGGGAAGAGGAGGCTCTAGGGATGGGGATGCTTCATGATGAATGGGTTTCTTGGATGTTTCTTCTGCCTCATCAGCAATAGGCAAGTTCTCCTTAGTTTTATAAATTGGGATGATTTCTTGTTTCCTTAAGAAAGTATTGTCTGAGGACAGCTGTGACCATTTTAGCTAACAAAATGTTTTGCGTCTGGTAACATTATAGGACCGAAATTGCTTTTGTCAAAGTATTTTCGATGTAAGCAAATTATTGTTTCCCGATTTTATGCATTTGTGAATGTATAGGATAGAGTTACTAACAAATTTCATCATATCGGCTTCGGCATTGACCGTTTTACTGGAAAATTTAAATTATAGGAGTTTACAAGCTTGTAATGTAGTAATCATGATAAGTTATTATTGCCATCTCATCTTTATTCTGGAATTCTATTAACAGAAGCTGCTGAAGAAATATTTTAGCTAGATTATGTTACATTATTCTTCCTTTTGTTACGGAAAAAATATATTTGCTTGGAGTAGTTCTTCTACTTGTCGAGTATCATATTAAAATTTCGCACCGCATAATTTTCAAAACGTGTTTCTAAAGTGGTCGAATGTCTAAAACCGTGAAGTATTGGTATTTCGCCCCATGTTCTATTCACGGTGATTATGTGAGGTTTTCCTCATGTGAAGGTCACATATCGATGAGTTACTCTTAAAAAGATGTACGCTAAGGTAACCGTTCCCTTTGTCAATATTCATTGCGAATGAAATAGCTATTTATCTGGCTTACCGTCACTGTACTAATAGCGATTTTAAATTTCTAAGCAGGAAAATAAAGAACTGTACTCGATGTGTGCTGCGTTCATTTTAAACAGCCTAATGGAGGCTTCATTAATTTTATTGGAACCTTTCAGCATAAAAAAATTGCATAACAAAAATGTAAAGTTGTTTTGTCATACTCGAGTACCTCAAAGTGTTGACTTGTAGTCCACTCATGTTTAATAAGAAAGTTAGTCAACACCTTGGTAATACCAAACGAAACAGGAGCTAACCAGATAACAAGATTTCTTGGTAATATTAAAGGAGGAAAAATAGGAAATAGCTTTTGATATGAAATTACAAAGATGACTTACTAATTGAAGAATAAATTAAGCCTTTGATATGAAATAGAGAACCACATCCAAACTTTTAATACAAGGATGACTCAGTTGAAGAAAATTATCTAAAGCAACTCAAGCACATTAAACATTAGTTTACATTTAGTTAGTCGAAATGTAGCTACGTCCACTAGAAATTTATTAGAATTTAAATATATCAGCTTAACAAATAATGTGATATAAATGTGGCACAGACCTCCATTTTTGTTTGCAATTAAGTTATGTATTTCTTAATAAATGGTAAAAATGTGCCCTTTTTTTTTAAATTACTAGCTTCTTATTGAGCTGAGAAAGTGTTACAAAATTATCTCTAGCTTCTTGTGTTGTCACATCTGTAGCTACTCTTTGGATTTTCTCTTACATTTTTTCGTCTAGCTTTTTCAACATATTTATAAATCTTTGATTTATGGTAGCGACATGCAAAACTTGAGAGGATAACAAAATTATTTAAGAGAACATTATTGGAGGTAGTAACTGTAACCGGCCTTCTTGAAATGTATAATAGAGTAATGAATATCCAATTTGTAAGTCCTTTTCAATCTATTGAGCTCTTCTTTTAACCCCTTCCTTCAGAAATGATATACTAAACCCTCTTGATAAAAGTAATAAAATTTCAGGGGGGATTTGATATATTTGATTATGGGCAAACACATGGGAGTTATCTTCGTAAGGGAAAGGATGTCTTCTGAAGGACCTTTCTAAAGGAAACTAGCTTGTATCCACGTTACACATGGGAAAACCACGAAATTGCCCATGCAGCCAGCCCGTTCGTTCACCGGGAATACAATTACGAGTGTTCACTGACTTTACCGGCGAGTAAGAATGGTAAATCAAATATTCTGCAATTATTCGAGTAAACCGTTTTTCCCACAGAAATGATCCTATTATATCACATGAAGAAATTGTATTAGTTTGCGTAACATGTGTGGGTATTCACAATCTATTCAGTAGCGATTAAAAAAATGTTTAGAACCATCCTCATAAAGCTTGTTCAAAACGCTTTTTCCGAGTATTTTCCGATCTTTCACTGACGAGCTAACATACTTTCTTTCCCTTTCCTAGTGTTATTTTTCTCTACTTGGCTCATTGTTCATTTCTGTGACTTTAATGATTAAAAATGTTACTCTTGCAGCCTTTTATTAGATAAGCATGTTATGAATGAACCTGAATCCGAGATCCTTTCTCGTTGTTCAAAATGCCGCACGTGCGGAAGCGATCTTTACTAAGAAAATCCTTCTTGGGTTTCCCCCCCCCTTTACCTTTACGCCAATAAACTGTTTATCGTTGCTTATCGCAGCCAATATCTGCTCAATAGAAGACAGCAGCGAGTCTTTGCTTCAGTAGACCAAGTCTGTAATCTTATTATTTAATTGAATGCATTCATGGGCAAAGGAAATTTCCCTTTGTCAATATTATTAAATTGTCGTTGAAAAGCTTCGACTTTATTTTATTACTTTTCTGGAAGTTTGAGGGGAAATTAACTAGGGAAAAGTTGTGAGCGTAATTGTTTTATCGTTAGCGCATTTTCATTCTTCATTAGTGCCGTTTTTGTTATAAAATAAAAGCCTAAATAGAATTTTATCATAACTGCCAGCCAATTACGTTCGTAATCATCATCAAAACTTCTTTCTTGTCAAAGTAAATGAATAAATATTTCGTGCTGAATGTCTTTTATATTGCATTTGTTTTTCATCTTTTGGGAATGGGTTTTTTTTTTTTTTTTTTTTTTTTGTGAAGGGGTGGCGTTTTACATTTTCCCAGCTATGAAATGTGCGAGAAAGAGTATGTTTTATGACAGCTCAAAAATTTAAGACAAATCTAATAAAAAGCGCTGGTATTTTTTCGGGGGAGGAGGTACTCAATCATTTATTATAATTTGTTTACCAAAAAAGGAAGTAAGAAAAAAAGAAACCCTCCATTTTTTTCTTAATCTCTTCAAACAGCGGATAGATTATTTTCATTGCCATACTACGTCTAAAATCTTTCTGTCTTTTCTTTGTACATGTATATGCCTACCTGCCCAGCTTCTTAAATATTTGTTGGGAATGTGAGGAGTATTTTTTCATCTTAATCAAATAGAAAATTTAAACAGTTTATCGGTTTAATGTGTTTTATAATTTTGTAGAGATGATACGAATCTTAATGAAACTCAACAAAAGAATTACTGGATACAAAGGCAGGAACCTGTATGCCTAAAACAAAAGAAGAAAAAAAAGGAACATATGTAAACACTGCCAGGTGTATGATTGTAGAATAAGTTATAGAACTACCAATTATATAAAAAGGCTAAAACGAAAGGGAAAAAAAAAAAAAAAATCTTAAAAGCACACGTAACGGGCACCAAATCACAGAAGTTTATGACACTCTTTATTTTAAAAACACCCTAATAATATTTCATCTGTATTTTTTTAGTACTGTATTTAGAAAGAGATGAAATGCATGCAATGTGAAAGAAGTGTTCGCCAAAACCTGTTAATGTAATCTTTAAATTACAGAACTAGAAATGGCTTGAGCGAAAATAAATAGCTAAGTAACAAATAAAGGTTACATTCACGTATTGAAAAATGTTTAATAGGTCACGGTATTAGAATATTTAGAATAATATAATTGTAGTTAAGAAGGAGTCAGTAACGAAATATGTGAGATTGTAACCCAAAAAATTCACTGTGGATTGGAATTTTTTTTTATTTAGCGCAATAAATAAAATCCTGTAAAACGATATCTATGTATGAACTTAATGAGTCATTCTGCTACATCTAAACCTAATAATCTCTTTTGTGTATGGAGGCATGTATGCATCTAAAAATATTGAAGCGCTATGGACACAAATATTATGTAAAGTTAAATTATATCTTAATAAGGAAAGCTGGGATAAATGCAACTCTTGGTACTATAAAATTCCAAACAAATCTTAAGGAATACGGAAGCCGATTAGATTTTGAGTGGCATCAAATATATTACTCATCACTGCAAGGAAATCGTAGGCTAGTCTGCCTAAGTAGTTTTATGATATATTAAAATATTTCATAAAATATTGTATCATGTGAAAATTTAAATAAATTTTATGCTTGTCTTGTAATACCAGCTGATTATGCCAGAAGAATTGAAAACGCGTTCTCGTTATTTATAGATTTCACGACTTACTCATCAGTACAGTAATTCGAAATCCCTTGATGTGCGTTATAAGAATTGTATTATTCAGTGAATATTTGTAATACCTATAAATGTAACATCGGACAATTTTAGTAAATTTTTTTGTTCTTCTCCCCCCAATCTTTATCTACGTTTTTATCTGTCACATATCTTTTAAAAATAGTAATAAAAAATAGTTAGAAAATAGTATTTTTTATTTCTCTACCCCAAAAATATCACAATTTTTTTTCAACAAAATTTTGCTATGAAATTAACTTTCAATGGTTTAAACACTTGATCCATTTTTATTTACATTGGTTCTAACACTGAGCGCATTATCATCATTTTATATTTATTGTACTGTAAATTTCCAACTATCCGACATTCAGATATGCGGGACTACATTATCTGAAGCTATTGTTCTTATTTCTTTACCAACGGAAATAAAATGTGGATGTTAAGGGGAGTCATCACCTTTACACACTCAAAAAATCTTTTTTGTTATTATTATTATTATTATTATTATATATAAACTGTAGGTATTTCTGAGTTTGTTAAAACAAACGGCGTTACGATATTCGAATTAGAACCTTAAAAATTATGAAATAAAGCGATTCCGAGTTAAACTATTGCCAGATCGGGCATTTATTTCATCACCTGACGTTTATTTACATCTGTACGCGCAGCTGCTTACGAAAGTTCACTCGTAGATTGCTTTAATTTCAAAAATTCAGAAAAGAATGGGCACTAGATTACGAAAGCGAAAGCAAGAAATGAAAGGCAAGAAACTTAGTGACGGTAAAACTCGCAGTGGAAAAGATTGCCTTACGGATGATATTATAAAACAATTGACATTTTATTACGTAAATGCTATTAGAAAACATTGCAATTCTGTAAAAGATATGCAAAAGGTAGTATGGGCAATATTTTACCACAAACTTTCAACCGACGTGGAACCTACTCAAAATTTTTGCCCAACAGGGCAGGATTCATGGTGTACATATCAAAGAGCGAGTGCGAGTTGAAATCTGAAATCGTACAAACAAATAAAAATTCAATTCCACCACCTGTAATGAATGCTATTAAAGATATATTTAAAGATCTTAGCATGCCATTATTACAAAAAAAAAAAAAAACTGTTTAGGAGAACATACACAGAATCCAAATGAATCGTTGAATACTTTGATTTGGAAATTGTCCTAAAAATTCCGGTGTGGTTATAATATTGTTAAGACAGTGAATGAGGCAGTTATTATATACAACGATGGCCAAGCTAAGCGATTACATACTATGAATGCACTTGGATACCAAATTGGTGATAATGCAGTCAAGTTTGCAGCAGCACTGATCAACGTCCTATTCGGTCAGCCGAAATAAAGACTGAGATGTCTACAATAGATACTCGCAGAGCAAGAAAAAGAGCCAAACTTGTTGCAGTAACAGCTATTGAAGAACAAGAGGGTATGGTGTATGCAGCTGGGCAGTTTTAAACTGTTTTGGTGTTATTTGAGAGGCAATATACTGAAAATTTTGAAACTTCAAACTTTAAAACCATTTTTCTCAAAATGGTGATTTTCATACTTGCGCGCACTCTTTAAAAAAATCTATCATAGCTATTGATTTAAAAATTTCAGGGTAAGTACATTATGATATTCCTTAAAAAAATGCACCTATCTTTTTCTCTAAAAATTAATTTTTAAGTATTTATATAATTTTACTTAAAAAGTTTTTAATATTTTTTCTGTTTTCTAAGATCTTATTGTAATGGTGTTAATATTCTTTGATATTTTAAAATTTAAGTAGGTGAAGAATTATATCTAGTAATGTTTCATCACAAAATTGTAAAAATTATTACTTTACTTGTCTTCTTATAGTCTCTTCCATATTTTACATCATTTCACTGTTTTAAGCATAAAGAAAATTTTTGTTGTGTAAGACGTAAAACTTTTTTCTGACGTAATAATTATTATTTTTTTAAAGCAGCCCCCATCCAAAGAAAGGTTCCTCATTGCTATTTCAGTGTTTTAAGTATTTGGCATAGAAAAATTTTTATTATTATTTTTTTTAATATCCAAATGATGTATGAACCAATTTGTCCAATATTGCGAGTTCTACAGTATTAAAATTAAACTAATTCATTATTATTCATTAATTAAACTAATTATTTTATTCCCTAAAATGCTAAAGTTAACAGCATAAGGTGTCGCTTCTTAAAGAACTGTGTACTGCATTATCTTTTTATATAATTAAAATCAAAGAAAAATTTAAAAAGTGAAATAAATTAGCAACGAGTTTAATTTTGTTCGACTAGGAACAAAAAGCATTCCTGTAGTTGGAGCTGAACTAGTGTTCATCTGTGCATGCAGGCTTTCATTTTCAAGTAATACTGAATGGGAGTTTAAGAATGAAATATAAATGCATGAATATTAGTGGCAACATTCGAAACTTGAGAGAGGGTTGGACTTTCAAACCCCAGAAAGGCAAAATTAGAAGTTCACGTTAGAGAGCATTTCTTGCACCTATCACGCCAATTCTTTTATCTTTCAGCTAATTAAGCAGAAAAGTGGTGACATCATTAATTTATGCAATATGTATTTTGTAGCTCTATACAGGGTGTTCCACTCGAAAGGGGCCCTGGAAAACTGTGATAAAAATCTTATAACAAGGGGAAATAAAGAAATGAAATCGCATTACAAGAGGTGCTGTACACACAGTTCAACACGGCACTGCATGTTCGCGTACGTTGCTGCCAGAGTATTGATCGTCTCTACCTGGATTTCACGGCGGATGTTCTAACGTAACTCGTCGATGGTGCGTGATTTCTGCTTGTACACATTACATTAAAGGCGACCCCATAAAAAAAAGTAAATTCTGGAAAAATGATTCCGCCGCAGTCATACTCGCTATAGACGTGTGGCATGTTGCCCCATCTTGCTGGTACCAGCCAAGTGTCAGCTTCTCATCGTCTAACACTCTAACTGGTTTACAGATTCACAGTTCATAGTACGCTTCACTGGTGACAGTAGAGTAAAAAAAAAAAAAAAAAAAATTGGCCGGATGATGCCCTGCTGTGATAATACACAGGGCACGCCCATCTTTTTGTGAATGAAGGGTATCCTTGGCGACTATATGCTGGTTGTCACTACTCCATAAACGTGCGTTTTGTTAGTTCACGTATCCTGATTAGTGGAACAACGCTTCAACACTGTACCACATGTATTCTGGCGGCAACATACACGAAAATGCAGCGCCGTATTGAACTGTGTATGCAGGTGGGGGAGGTCACTTTCAGCACCTTTTGTACTTTCACATCTCAGGCATGCGGGTATGTCATTTAAAAATTTGGTTTCATTTCTTGTTGTTATAAGATTTTATCACTTTTCCTGGGGCCCTTTCGAGTAGGACACCTTGTATATATACTGCTTCCCAAAGAGTCCTTACCTGGAGTTTATTTTCACAACCGAGTAGACATAAACTTACCGTTGCAAAAATATTTTAAATGACGCAAAGGGTCATGCCTTCGTATTTTTAAATTCTAAAAAATTAATTTTTTATAACATACGAAATTAACTTTTTATACTTTCCGCCTGTTCCTATACTTATATTTATTAGTAGGAAAATTTTGTGCTTGGTATAAAAAATGAAACACAAAAAGTTTGACTCCCATACGACAAAAATTCACGAAGATGCTCGATATAAAAAATTGGAAATCATATTCAGGGGTCGTACATAAATTGGAGAACGAAATGTTTGCATTTATACATAAATAAAAATAAAATACCATTACGGAAAGGTTTCTGATATTAAGACAAACATTTCTGTGAAATATTGAAAAATCTTAGAGGTTTAAAAAAAAAATCTTAGAGGCGTATCCAATTTATGTTCTAGAAAACACTAGCCAACTCATAATGACATTCGCATGATTATTAAATTATGATTAGAAAGTAATAAAACTACCATTGTGTACAATGCTGTAGTTTAAAAAAAAGTAATAAAACTACGTAAAAATATTAAAAACCTACTTTTAGGCTTTGAAAACTGATAAATTACTAGTGCGAAAATTCTTTTGGCATGACAAAATTACAAATTAAAGACTCTTGTAAATTACACTAGAATATCATTGACTGGCATTTAAGGGTAAAATCAACTTCGATATATTTTAATTTATCTATTAACCGACCTGACAATGCAAACTGAAAGTGAAATCAAAAATCGCAAATTTTTAAATTGAGTATGAGTTAATTTTTGTCATACAGAAATCGAACTTTTTAAATTTTAGTTTTTATAATAAGTTCAAAATTTTCTTAAATATAAAGTTAGGAACCGGAGGAACGTGTAAAAAGTTATATTTCGTATTTCATACAAAATTAACTTTTTTTTAACTACAATATGAAAACATGAATCGCTGCGTAATTTAAAACATTTTTGTAACTGGAAGTATATGGTGCAGCTGATGCTTGCGAAAATAAAGGCCGGTTAAGGGTTTTTCTGGACACGGCGTATAATTAAATTTAACCAATTTTGTTGAGCGAAGCATTCGATGTAACTTGCTTTAAACCCCTATGAAAAGTCTTCTCTTCAGCCCGCATTCAGCAGGCAACTCTTGAGTGTGAAAACCCGTTGATATCAAAGTCAAGAAAAAGTTTTCTTCCCGGGGGGGGGAGGGATCTCTACCGTTCTCTTGAGAAATTGTATGCACTGAAATTACAGTGGTGGACCGATGCTTGGTATTTCTTCGCTTGATGAGTTTTTACAGGAAGTTAAGACTAAAAAAATGTTTATTGTTGTTGCTGCTGGCTGCCCAGTAACTTTGCGTGTGTCAAAACAAGTACGTGAGCACAAGATTTATTACTGTTTTGTTATTGTGACAACAACAACATTTAGCTATAAGGAGCCCTGGAATCTGTCAAAATTCTAGATTTAATCTGAGAATTATTTTCTTTTAACGATTGATTTAATGATATTTTTTAGGTTTGCATTAGAAAGAGATATTTTATTAAATGGTAATTAATGCCATTATTAATCTCTAACTTAGAGTATTTTTCTGAAATTTCTTCAAAGTAGCGTATATGTAACATGATAGTAAAGAAACGAGGGAAATGATCCATGAATATTTTCATGGGCGACTAACAGGAAGTCAATGGTTAATAAAAATTGTTGCATTGTTCGTAGCGTTATAGAGACCTTTAGAGTTTTTCGAAGTTCGAAAACCGAAGAAATCCACAATGCTCTCGCCGGAATTTCAATTCCCGACCTCCGGATACTAGGCGGATGTGCTTTCCAGTTACACCACGAAAGCATACAGTAAGGAGACAAAAAAACTGTACATTCTTCCCCACTTAAAGGGCGACTGGGAGGAGAGGACCCAGTCACAAAGTTCTGGTAGCAGCGAATTATCGTCCAATACCTTTTAGATCATAGAGACATTTAGGAATTTTCGAAGCCCAGAAACCGAAGAATATGCAGTGCCGTCACCGAGATTCGGAATCCGGACATCCCGATACTAGCTGCACATGCTTTCCAATTACACCACGAAGGCACGGAGTAAGAAGAGAGAAAAAGCTTACAGCGTAAGAAAAAAAGTAGTTTCATTCGGTATTTTCTTCCGAATCTAGGTAAACATTGATAATTTATAGCTTAAGTAGCCTTTATAAGGACGAGAATATGATACTTATGCAACTTAATGCATTCGTCGAGAATGGGCAAACCCATCAGTCAATATAATCATCAGTCGTTGCCCGGGGAGAGGTTACCGAATTACACCCGTGAGAAAGGGAAATTAGGTTCTAATTTTGATAGAAAGCCCGGGGGGAGATGGATCCGAGGGTCTCCTACCTCCTTTTTCCTATCATCAACCTCTCGAGAACATACAAAATTCTGTTGTGTTGTTGTGATTAATCTCACTTGTCTGACATCAGAACAAGCCCACGAAATTCACCTTGGCAAGGAGGTAAGATTGTGACTGTCGTTGGCAAGGGCCTGGGCACGAAACACCACGAAGTACTACTCAGTGCGATCGACAGTACAACATTGCTCAGTTTCGCTCCCAATTTTGAAGGAGAGTACGCCGGGGTCTGACGGTTCCAAGTATCTCCCACCTCCTTTTCGATTACCACCAATTTCTCGAGAGGACTTGTCGGCTTTTATTTTGAGTGCCCTCATGCCGCACAGAAACTATGCATTTATTAACATTCATGCCTCTTCCGGGACTCGAGCCCAGGCCCTTCGATACGGCAGTATTGAGTCGCTAACCACTATCAGTTGGGCGGCTGCAAAATTCTTTTGGCGAGACAGTATTTTAAGTGACCCCCATACCTCAAATGCACTATACTTTTAAAAAACAGCCATGCCTTCTCTGAAATCCGAACCTAGACTTAAGGTTATTCCTCTAATACCGTGCAAACAGGGCGGCGAGATAAGAGTATTGAGAACACTTTTCTGCCAGTCTGTAGTGTTAGTTGAAATAGGTTGGTAACTATTCAGCTTCTAATGTGAGAAATCTTAATACAGTCAGTAAGTCTCCACGAGCATTTCACGCGTATAATTAAATTAGCCACGAGTATAATTATTTAAACTTCTGTTTTTATACCTTAAATGTATTTTAATGTTTCAGCTTCATATCGATCGCTTTTATTGTAAATTAATAAATACTATAATTTTCTCTTACTTTTTAAATGGAAGTTTAAATACTGACTGAAATCAAACAATTTGTGATTAATTTCCGGGATATATGTATCTTTTAAAAACTGTTTCGGACTTCGTTTCCGTGCGGTTTGCAAGGATTGCAAAAATAGTTTAACTACTCTGAAGTTGAGAAAGATCCTATTAAAACGTCACCTCAAAGTTGCGTAGAACTTATTGTACTTCGGTTGCTTTTGTAGGGTTTCTTTTTGTTTGTATTGTGAAACAAATTTTTCTATGCCGGTAGCATAGATATCATTCGCGGCCTGTCAGAGTTACAAAATACGTCTTACCAGAGGTGTAAAGCATAGATTTTAAATGTGTTGGTTCCGGTGATTTTTTTCATTAATTAATATTTCATTATAGCATTAGAAGCAGTTTTCCGTTGCATTTAATGTTAGACTTCACCTCTAAAATTGGAGTAAGCATTTTATACGATTCTGAACTAGGATTTTTTTTTTATGAAAATATATTTTATTGTTTATTCTTCTCTTATTTAGTGCTTCATCATCTCTTCAACATGGTTTCTCTTACAACTTTAATTTCTATGTAACAAAATCTTCATGAATGTATTTTACCTAATACTTATTATTACAAGTAGCTGTAGAATTTTAGGATCGACAAAGGTATTTGAATTTATTTGTGTTAAACTAGGCCATATCTAAGGTCTTGGATGATACCAATTGAGTCTAACACTAAACTGCAGTATTATTTCAAGTTAGTAATTTATGATAGTCTTGTATATCTATTTTTTGGAGAATGCTTAATAACTTCCTAAAGTATGTGTTGAAACTCTGTTTAAATCCTCTCTCTCTTTCTTCAATAATATGCATAGTTTGTGTTCCACTGTAATTTTCTTTCTGGTCTATGAGATAAATTAGTGCTGGGAAAGAAAATTCAAATTTGTATGCGGTGGCAACTTACTATGTTTGAAAATGCTTATCAGTTGATTTTTTTTCATGCAAATGCCAAAGTATATTAAAACTATTCATTCTCTTATATTTTTTACGAAAGACCTCCTCTAAAAAATATGAAATGAAACAATGATTTCCACATTTATGGTCGAATTTATACTAAAATCTCGTTACATTTTCATTCTGAAGACTTTCTCTCAGCATGAGGGCATTTTCTTTTCAGTTTCGTATATGAATATAATTCCGTGTGAGCCTTTGAATATTTTAACTTTTCTTCTTTTCAATGTTTTATATGTGCATATTAATCTGAAGATCATAATTTGTAACGCTGATTTTTCTAAACAAATTTTTACATTAAATTTTCGTTCTTCTTCTTTTGCAAGTTATTTCGGAAGCTAACTCAATGTAATTTCGTAAAATTACGCATTTTGTTGAAGTACAGATGGTAATATCTGCCCTTAATTGCAGATGACAAATACAGAGCTCGATTTAGCACTTTATTGCATGTTCGAAAATTATATTCCTGTGCCGTTAACACTATTTCGAAAACTTTGTCATTTTATACAATGCAGCAAATTTTGTTATAATTTTGCTGATGCACTTAATACTCAAATAACTCCAACTGCATTGATTTGGAATTGTCTAACAATAGCTTACTGGATAAACATTTCTAACGCATCATATATTCGAGTAGATTCTTGCTATGAAGTTGCACCGTATACCTCTCACTACAATAGGAGTTTTACCTCCAGACATTCCTTTCTGTAAATGTGACCGAAACGATGGGAACAACGAAAGTGCTGAAGTGACTATTAAAATCATTAAAACCACCTTGAAGCTCATACTTTTTTAAAACAAAGTTTACCCCAACTAACTTAATATTGATAATTACTGCCGTATTCTTGAATTAAATTTATGAATTCTTGGAGTAACGCTGGATGATTATTTGTTCGCGTTCCTCCTTTTGCTCAGTGTAGTGGAAACATCTCACACAATCAACAATCAAGTGTTTCTGTGACGTCATGTCCTGTTCTCTGAAAACGTTTCCGCTGCGATGGCCAGCAGCTGAGTAATGCTTCCCGAGTAACAGTTAACACACGTCGCACTCGAGTTTTCGCCATGGAGAAATTTATTATAACTGAACGGGTGAGTATATTTTGCGCTTCATTTCCTTAGCTGCAATCGATCTTTGTTGTAATAAATGCCTTTGTAGTGTTTGATGTTCCATGTGCGGCCCCTTGTAATCTTGAACCACTGATAAATTACGACAGCTAACTCGTATTATGGCCGCATCATCTGTTAAAAGGCTGTAATTAGCCTCTGCGTGTGATGTTAAAGAGTAACCTTCAGAGTGCGTGGATTTGTTTTCAATAATTACACTTCTTTGGTGAACCGATAAAAATATATTGCAGCGCATCTTGTTTGTTGTTATTCTGAATGTTCTGCCGCTTATTGTTTAAAGCTCGATTAAAAACCAGTTCTATAAATGCATTTTTAGATTAATGCTATTCTGAAGTGATTTTTCTGGCAAATCTTTGTGCTGTTTTCCGCAGATATTTTGACATACCTAAATGCTTTGTTAAATGAAATATAATAAATAAAAATAATTTAGTCCTTTAACTGTCATACATAAAATCATGTGTGATGCCGGAACTTCATATTAAAAAGGATGAAAAATCTCTAACTTCATACATTTGACGGATGGTTTATGTGGTCTAAATATTTTCATATTTTGTATTGTTTCGCTTCATTGTATGTAAATTTCATTTGCGGACTGAATAATTTATATTAGCTTCCAATAATACGCGGCCGAACTGTCAAGTGTGTTGAAATGTATTTGTTAAATAAATGAAAACGCATATCTGTTTTTTTCCACAAATTTCCGTGTTTCAAACGATATCAGATTTCTGTGTTCTGTTAAAGTGATATTTTGTCTTTGTAGTAATCGCCAAATAGTGATTAAATCGCAGCTGCCGGTTTTGTAGTGTATAAAAAATAAAATTTCTTTTAGCACTCTTCTTTATGCGATACTTAATATAGAATTATTTCAAAATAAGTTAAGGTATGCCAAAATTATTAAATGATTGTCTCTGTTCTGTTAAAATGTATACTATCACAAGATGGCATTTTTGAAATGCATATATTTTTAATGATAATTTAGTCTTAAGTGATATTTAATTACTTAGAATTTGTTTACGATTTATATTTCGAAGTAAGTTTGTTGAATGACGGTGTAAAAGATGTTTTTACTTATAGACATTAATGTTCAAGAAGAAATTTTTGCGCTTGAGGGACAGGATTTATATATTAACTGTCTGTAAGTCAGTGTGTTTTCATAAGTAAGTAGTTTCCGATACCAATAAATATTTCCTTTCGTGAGTCTTGTGGAAATTGTAAATTAATAATATTTGTAATTATATGGGCTTTGAACCACAGGCCGTCTGCTCCGCATACGCCTAGCTCCTGCCTTCCTTCGCCCCCGAGCTCACTTTTGCATAATTTTCATTCAAAGGCATCTTCAGATGATTCAGCATTCATGGCACTTCCTAAGCAATGCATCCATGTTGTAAACTCTTTTTTTTTTTTTTATTATTATTATTATTATTTAATGTTGTGAAATATGGCTTGTTAAGGTTGTTTCCTAAACGTGTTTATCGGGCCGAGTAGCGATTTGGAGAAACAGTTTCGTTGACTCGCGAAATACACTGAAAATATTTTGTTCCGTTACATAATTGCGTTAATTAATATGTAATCATTAATCAGTTTATAACTAATTCTTACTACTATTTATATACATATATATTTATGTTTTTCTTGTGAGTAGCGATTTGGGGAAACAGTTTCGTTGGCTCGCGAAATACACTGAAAATATTTTGTTCTGTTACATAATTGCGTTAATTAATATGTAATCATTAATCAGTTTATAATTAATTGTTACTACTATTTATATACATATATATTTATGTTTTTCTTTTTAAATTGCTTTCTTTTAAGAATTTTCTTTCGCTGCTCCACCTCCCATAGCAAGTGAATGCATATTGGTCATGATAATTTGCAGTTACGTATACGTAGGTGGCGATGCTAAAAAGTATAGAAAATGCTGATTTACGAGTTCTGTATCTGCCTTCTCATATTCGACGTGCATGTTTATGCGATGTCAGTCTTTTCTCGTAATCCCATCAACAAGTGTAAGCACCTAGTACGTTTTGTCGTCGCGGGTGAGAAAGACATCTCCTGACTATGCGGCGGAGATATGGCTGAATTCTGTGTGAAACAGGAAAAATGTAATGAAACTCTTCAAATGGTACGGTGTACATTTGGTGTTAAAAGCCATGCTTCGGTATTTCAGTAAAACAAGTACTTCAAACCGGTAAATGCAAGTAATCCACGAAGCACATTCTGACAAGTTATACACTGTTGTTACTATTGTGAAAATTGCTTACCCACCAGTAAGCAGGGAAAAGTGACCATTATGTTAACATCTTACAAATAATTTGCCAGAAAGAAATGATTTAGAAATGATTTTATGAGTTGATGATGGTGTATAAAGAAATGATTTTGTTCCAGGAAATGCCCATCATGCATGTTGCCGCTTTTGCTGTGAATCCCGTCATGCATGTTGATGCTATGAAATTGCTGTTCTGTCTGAAATCGATTTAATGGCATGTGATTTCTGTGGTTTTTTAACATTAAAAAGATTAGAAGTTATGTTCAAATGGTCAGTGAAATAGCCGCCCGCTGTGTGTGTCACAAAATAGCTAATTCATGTTTAGTGTTTTGTATAAAACACTGTGAAAAATTTAATTCAGTGTGAAGGACAGGTAAGTTATTGTGCCCGTTGTGTGAGGATCTTGCTAGCGGCAAGAGTCTTTCTAGTCAAGAGTCGTAGAGCACTTTATGTACTTACTGTGTCTGGAACTGTTAGCAGACCGAATTAGTCACGCCCTTTTTATTTTTCAGCTGTATATACATCCTGTGGCTCGTTATAGTTGAAAACGGTATCAGAAGAGCTACAGGTCCATCAGACCCCTGAAATCGGAAGACTTTGGTGAGACACAGTCCAGATCGCTAAAATCTCCTGACGCTGGTGTTATGACTCTTGTAATGTCATGAGCAGGCATTATTGAACAAGTTAATTGCTCCTGCAATGTCAGAGCACATCGTCTCACACCTAGTAACAGCTCTAAGACTGCGACTTGTGAGGAAACCACACACATGAATTTCTTATCTTTGTCTGGTAAACCGCAAATCCTTCGCCATTCTAATTATGAAACAATAAAACTAAAATTCAGGAATAGTAAATCTCACAGATGTTTTTCCAAAGTTTGATACCACTCTATGCCACTTCATTGACTTCCGCTATGTTTGAAACCATATGGAATAAAAGTATGCAAACGAGTCTTAGTTACATATTTTATACTACTAACTACCATATCATAATGCCGCCCAGACGAGATAGGGGTTAGTGACAGTAACTGTCGTACGAAGGGCTCGGGTTCGAATCCCGGCGAAAACATGGATGTTTGTAAGCTCATTATGTCTGTGCCCCAAGGGTGCACTCAAAATACACGGCGAGCCGACATGTTCTTGAGAGATTGATGGTAGAAGGAAATGGGTGGTAAAATCTCAAACACTACCTCGGAGAGTTCACCCTCAGAATTCCGTCCGGGACGAAAGCACAGCAGTTACGCTCCAGCGATACCTATGCGTAGGTGCGGGCCTTGCTTCAGCTTGTTCGTATGCCGGTATAGGGGAAATGGGATTGTAAACTACTATGTCGGCATCCGCCCCAGGTATTTAAAATAATTTGAACGCAAATTTAGCAGGAGTTATCCGCTATCAGGCAGCCGCAGCTCAGGAGCCCAAGCTCCACTTCAGACGGCATTTATTGAATCATAAGTAAAATTACAGAGTTACAGTGTCATGTGCATCAAAATCACAAAACTAAGTTCTTTAAATACATTGAAATGATTGTACGTAGTCCCTAAAATTCAAAATATTATCCCGAGTTACATGCTAAAACTTTTAAGACTGAGAATGTGTGATTATTCTGGTTATAAAGATAACGGGTGGTAGATCTAAAATTGTGCTATAGTACTCTCAGTCGAAACCTTACAAAAAATATGTACTAATACTCTTAGTAATTCAGTTCTGCAATTTAATATTAGTAAGTCCATACGTTAATAATAAAACACAAATCGCATGATGGGTCCAAATTAGTAATAAAAAAAAGGTCAAGTACCAATGATGGCATTATTGCACCTGCATATTGTACTTGCATGCAATAAAACTCATAAATAATAAAATATATACATACAGCAAAATATAATAAAATACATACATTCAAATATTTTAGCAAATGAATTCTAATTTCAATTACCAGTTGTTTCAGTGTATTATAGAATTATTAACAATTGTTTTAGTATTTGCGCAGGTAAAGATAAAATAGACCATTTGGTCAGAAGAATCATTTAACGGAAGATAGGTTTCAAACTACACAAGATAAGAGTATGACTTAACAAATATAGAAGTTACTAGATTTTTTTTTAAATCTTGAAACTTTAGAAATTGTATACAAGATATTCTAATATTACGTATATCTAATATTTTTAGCAATTGAATACTTTATTTATGCAACTATTAAAACACTTTCTTAGTACCAAAATATTTACACTGCAAAGATAATTATATAATCTTAATACATACAAATGGAAATAATATCCTTCCTAATGTCCCAAACAATTATAAACACAGAGTGGTTTTTTTTTTTTTTTTTTTTTTTTTTTTTTTTTACTTATTACATGCTCTGCTCTTAGGCACTACACGGAAAGGGAGAAATGGTCTTTAATGGAGGTCTTTGTAAGGAAAACTGGCTTGTATTCCAACTAGGAAAACGCCCGTTCGACAGGGCTCAAACCCCGGACCGAACTACCAGTGTTCAGCGGCTTTTACCGCTCGGCCGCTGGTGGGCCTTCACCTCAGAGATTGCTACTTAAGACTTTTCTTGTATCGATTAAAAAAAAAGATTCCAATTTAAATATAAATTCGGAATAGCATTTTCAGTAGACAAGTATACAATTTCTGAAGTTCCAAGAATAAAAAAATGTAGTAATTCGTATATTTGCTAAGCCAATAGCCTTATCTTCTGTAATTCGAAACCTATCTTTCCGTAAATGATTCTTCTAGTCAAATGGTCTATTTTATGTGTACTTTATCACGAATCTTATAAAATAAAAATTACATAACTTGTATATCTGTCATGTGAGCAAGCATATTTGCATATGCACTGGGTAGTTTTAAACGTATTGTACTTCAGCAGTCTATCAGAACAGGAATAAGAATTTTAAGTCCAAAAACTTAAGCTAAATGATTGTTTGCCATAGGAGATTGCGTAGGATTATTTCTAATTTTCATTGGCTGTAGCAAAACTCAAATTATTTTCGATTTCTGAAAAACGCTTCATTCTTGCTAAAGACTGGAATCAAACCATCATGTAACACATCACCAGTTTATCTGTTCTCTCAATTTATTCTCTGAGCGCAGCGTCTTCGTTCGACATATTCAATTGTTTAGACGCATGATTTAGATGTGTATTAATATAAATACCCTCTGACAAAGTAATCTCGATTTGTTTTAGAAATAACTAAATAATGCAATCTAATAAAGGCTCTGACATTGTTCTTTGTGTCAGAAATATTTTTTATGAATTATGATAATCCTTTCTATTATTTCGTCTAAAGTAACACAACATTTTAGCACATTTTGTACTCGTATTTATGATACAGTGGTGAAGATCATTTTGATTCAGTTATTCCGTAATTGGAACGCTTCGGTCGGTTTTACCAGAGTCCATACTTAGACGAATCAAATGTCACTTCACCCTTGCGCCGATAACGTGCGTTTGAGAGCAAAATTTTGCCTCTACACGCACGCGTCGTTATTCGAAAAGGGCACTCAGCGGCGCCAAGCGCTATTCAAACATGTTGGTGCTTAGAGTTTCATTCAAAATTTCTGAAAATGAGTAATTACGTGTAACTATTTTATGCTGATATATTCCTCAAAATTAACTCATTAATGTTTAGATATGCAGTGGTTTGAGCGCATATTTCAGAATGATAGATGCTTTCTGACGTGCCTCACAGAGACGTCCATTTTATTTCGATATTTTAACCCTATAATAGCTAAAATTTACCTTAAAATAAGTAAGGAGGATTACAGTTTAAAAGAACAGAAATTGTGGTATTCGGAGCAACAAATTGGATAGGTTTACCTTTTTTTTATCCGCGAAGGGGGGGTATAAAAAGCGAGAAAAAGTATGATAAATATTATCTCTGAAATTTTTAGTTTGTGAACTGAAATGAAACTCGAAACTCACCTTGTTTATGGCAGCTTACATAACATGCTTGTATTAGACGTAAGGGGGATGTTTTTGTAAACTCGCATGGGATTCCCTATACATCATTCAAAAATTTTTAAAACTAAAACTGCACTTGGGCAACATGGCTCCAAAAATTTACGGAGCCATGCTGCCTGGGCTACTAAAAAAGGTATTGGCTTGTTAATTTGTGTAATATTTAAAAAAAATTCACAGATTCTATTGTCTTTGAGCTCTTTAAAGACCTTAAATACGTCTAATGTGTTTCCAAATCAGGTTTTTTTTTTTTTTTTTAATAATGAATGAATGATTATGCATACGATTTTGTTTCCTTATTAATTTGTATGCTTTTGCTAATTCATACATTGATGTAATACGAAAGTAATTTCTATAGTATTAGAGTAAGATAGCATCTAAGGTTACAAAATTCATAACTTCCTTTTCAATCATGCAATACGATGTTTTCTTCCTTCCATATTCGCATATTCAACATCGTCTTTACGGTTGTTACAGCTTCCCTAGCAGTTTGCTTATTGCCTCTCTCATAGGTGTTACAAAACAGCCTTCAGCCCCTTTTTTTTATTGCCTATTCTAATACTTCTACTATCAAATATCTATATTTCCTTGAAAATTAAATTTAAAATATATTTTTATATATTTCCATTTAACCAAATCCTGTCCAACGGTGTAATACCAATGCACGTTGAGAGACCTTAAAAAATAATCTTTTAAGGATATCTGGTGACTTCTACGTTCTTCTCGAATGGAACCAAAACATAAAAGGGAAAAATATAATCCATGTTATTTTTGAATATTTCCTCATAATTCTTTATTGTAGCCTAGATGTATACACCATGATAACCTATGAGCGGTGGAGATCATTCGAACGTCTGTCGCTCTTCCAAAAAACGTCTATGTTCTTTGGCTCTTCGTAATACATATTCTTTGGCTCTTCGTCTTTCTCACAGTCTGCATCGTGCGAACGTCGCCTGATGGATTAGATCATAGATTTCCAAAGGGGTTTATATGGAGCCGCAGGGGTCTACTCCGACCTGCAAGAGTTCCATGTCAATGAAAGAAAGAACTGGAAGTGCATGAGATGTAAATAGGGGTCCACAAGACTGGATCCCATTTAAGCAGGTTCTCACCAAACTATAGGCGCTCCGTAAATGCCATAATGCGTCTAACAAAGATTTTACCTATATATAAATTAACTAATAATATATTAATTAAGTATATTTCAGAAACTTCTGTAAGTGGGTACCTGTTCGCTTTGTGTTCGCACTACTTGTAAAAACTTGCACATTTGATACTAGTAGCAACGCACTGGGCGTATACACGCAGTATCAACGTGTAGAGACATTAGGTTATTTCGAAGCAGGAGACATGAAAAAGGTGCATTGCCCTGGCTGGGACTCGGAACCTGGACTTCTCGAATACGCGCCGAGTGAGTTGGCCATTATACCACGAGGGCATGCTAAAAAGGTGGGAGGAATATCTTATAAACGCTTGTCCAAACATGTATTACAGCTTTACAAAGATGACGCAGACTTGTACCAATTGTGTTTCCAGGACTTGTTTAATTTGTTAATTATAAACACTGCATTTCTCCTCTTAATTTTGATTTTCAAAAATGTAAATAGGTAGTTAAGTATATATAAGTTAAAGTGAATCAATGTCATCTTTAGAGTTTCAATGAAAATTTCTGAAAATGAGTAATTACGTGTAATTATTTTATGTTGATATAATCCTCAAAATTTATTCATTAATCTTTAGATATGCAATGGTTTTGAAGGCATGTGTCAGAATGTTGGATGCTTTCTGACGTGCGTCACAGAGCTCTTTATTAATATTATGTCGATATTTTGTATTAACCCTGTGGTAGCTAAAATTTACCTTGAAATAGTTGAGTAAGAGCTATATTTCTGCATTATATATTTATGAATAAGAATTCTTGAGGACTTCAGTTTAAAAGAGAGTAAATTGTGGTACTCGAAGTAACAAATTGGGTAGTTGGGTAGGTTTAGTCTTCTTTTTTTTTTTTTTTTTTTTTTAAACCCCGGAGGCATAAAAAGCGAGAAAAAGTATGATAAAAATTTACTCCGGCATCTCTGAAATTTTATGTTTGTGAACTGAACTGACCTTGTTTATGGCAGCTTACATAACATACTTAAAAAAAATTAAGTAACTTTTTTACCATAAAATATTTATTTGTAGTCCCTCCGATTGCGTAAAGACGCCAATCGTGTGTACAGTCTCGCGTAGTTTCTAAAATTTAAAATGGGATGTGCCCAAAAATAACGACAAAGGTAGCTCTGCCAATTGTTTATGTTTTGTGGCGAAGGAAGCATCCTGCTTTAAAAACCTATACAGTATTTTGCATTATAACTAGCATAACCCAATTTCATATCCAGCAAGAAATTACATTTTGCTGTTGAACGGATAGACATTTTGTGCTGAACGTAAGGTGGGATTTTTAATTTTTTTAAACACTTTTATGTAAAGTAAATTTTGTGGAGTAACTTCATTTAGTTAATACTACAAACTGGTAAAAATTATTCCCCGACTTACAAACTCCCTAATATTTAACTCAAGATTAAATCATTCTATCATTGTCGAACAAACATCTACTTGTGCCTTTTATGCAATAGTTTTAAGCAGTGTATAAAACCATCCAAGCTGGAGGATCACCTCAGAAGGTGTCACCCTGATAAAACAGGTAAAGATTTGAAATACTGTCAAACACTGAAAGAAAAACTTCAGGAGAGACCCACGGTAGACAGTATATTCGCTACGACGTTAAAAAGAGACGATGATAGTTTGCTGTCATCTTAAATAAAGCCGCATACTATCGGAGAGCAGCTAAATTTGCCAGTCAATGAAGGGGTTTTAAAAACTGTTCTAAATAAATATGCATATGGTATACTCAAAAGAATTCCTTTGAGCAACAACAGTGTTCAAAGGCATATTGATGAAATTAGTGATGATGCTGAAAGCTTCTTGCGTAATTAATCTGCAGAGGAATCATTTCTCCATACATTTGGATGAGTCAACTTTCCCTGGTAATGTAGCACTATTATTGGCCTATGTTCGTTATGTTATTGCTCAAGAAACCCATGAAGAACTGCTCTTCGCGAGAACTTTGGCGACAGACACTGAAGACAGATCAAAATTCAATGTTTTCAGAGATTATTTGATCGAAAAGGAGATCTCTTCATCAATTATATAATGTCAGTAGCAGCAGATAGAGCACTTTTTATGTTTGGGCGCTATCGTTATTTTATAAGAGTTTTTTGGATGCTAAGAATCTCATTTAAAAAGAAATGACCATGAAGGACTTAAAGCATAGTTTAAAAAGAGTATTAAAGAGACCTCCCTATTACTTAGAGGCTTTGCTTATTTAACAAAATTTAATGAGGTTAACTTGCAGTAGCAAGGTGACAATCTAAATTTAATAAAAACCTAGACCATCATAGCATATTTTCTTGCCAGAATTAAACGAATGAAGCAAAACTTTGGACGGCAGATATTTTCCGACTTTCCCAGTTTGTCACACGCAAGCTGGCGAGTTTACGTCGTTTCATCCTATGTTCAACATTTAAATGCCCTTTACACAAGTTCAAAACCAGGCTTGAGGATGTTTTGACTATTTAAATACCACAATGGATCCGCACGGTGACATTGAAGAATCGGATGTCATATTACAAGGAAAATTGATTGGAATAAGCACTAATGAAAAATTTAAGGTACAGTTTAAAAAAGGGTATCAACAATTGTGGCATAAGAGAGATCTACTTATTACTTATCTATCGGCAGAAAGTTTTTGATAAATTCTCCAACTTCATACCTCGGGGAAAGGGCTTTCAACGCGGTTACCAATGTTCTTCCAAAAATTAAAAAAGGGGAAAAAAAGAAAGAAACAGATTGGAATCACTGACCGAGGAGATTTAAGGTTAAGCTTAATTAATTTGAAGCCAAATATTAAAAATTTGCTTCTAAAACATGAGGTTCATCCTTCTCATTAAAAGCATTCTTTTTTTTTTTTGTGTGTGTGTGTGTGCGTGCTTATTTTATTTATATTTGCGTTTTATGCCGTTATGATAATAAATGAATAAAAATTTTACATTTTTTTTTAATTTTAAAATATTCCGCTGTACTGTAGACCCTATCATAATGAGTAGCTCCGTGTTAGCACAAAACTTTTGAAGCTGATGAATTTTTAAAAATTCAGTATTGGGTTAGAGTTCCGAAACCACCTGAATTTTTATTAGCTTAAAATTTTGATCAGCTAGTGTAAAATTTCACCTGGCAGCTGTTATTGTCAAGTAAATTTTCACCCTGTCATGTAAATTTCGCACTTATCACGTGGCATGTCCGTTCATTTTGCTTTCGCCTGGGTGTTTTGAAATGCCTTTGGTGAAACTTTATCTTCGGTTTCGTTCTATTTTGGAAAGCTTGAGTATAAATCCAACACTGCCTGGCTCGTTCTAGAATAACCTCTAGGAAGGGGTCTATAAAAAGCAGAAAAAATCGGCAAGTGATATGCGACACATATAAGTTTGGGAACCTCTCTAGTTTAGATACTGCGTATCTCTTAAGTTTAGTACGTGACGTCCACATCTGCTTACAGTAGTGTAATGGTCCATTCCTCTAATCCGACAACAGTCCGAGAAGAAGTTCGGCCTTTGGCCACCGCCTGTTGTCACCCAAGTTCCTCGTTATTCTCACAAACGTTGACATATGCAACATTGAACAGTTATGATTATTTCATCCAAATTCGGTGCGATATGCCGAAGTGATAAACCAGCATTTCTGAGTACATAGATTCTGCCGCCACCCCCTTCCCGTTTGGGAAAAGTAACATATCAACGAACTCGAAGTATCGCAGTTATCAAACAACAAGATTTCATTCAATTTTTTAAATCTGAAGTGTCAAGAAAACGTATTACATTCTGTCAGGCCTTTTTACTATTTAAGCCTCTCTCACTTGTCGCTGGTGCTTACAATTTTGATCATTTGGCCAAAGACAAACTTTACCAACGATACCTCCTGCTTTTGTAGGATTATGACTCTTCTTTCTTTATTGCAATTTCATTGTTAAGCAATGTATTTTTCAGTGGAGTAAGGCTTTTTTTGACAAACTAAGTACTTAAATATTAGATTGAAATTGTGTATAATTGTTATTATACAGGGCCGTAGCTAGAGTTTCCAGCGCCCGGGGACAACTGAAGAATTTGCGCCCCTTTCTGTGTGCCAAAAATGGAAAACATTTCATTAAAAAATTTCGTAGCATCAATTTGGCGCCCCTGGGATGTTGCGCCCGGGGACAGATGTCCCCCCTTGACCCACCCTAGCTACGCCACTGTTATTATAATTACTGATTGAAACTAAAATATTTAATTGAAATGTTCTTATTTCTTTCAGGCCACTGACAGCCCGAAACATCAAACCAAAGACAAAACTTCTGTTGCAAGTTTGCCACAATCTACTGTAGAAGCACAACTGAGATACGAAAATGATCGCCTCAAATTAGCACTTGCTCAAAGGTATGTTATGCCTTTTTTAATAAAACGTTTCCTTTAGTGAAATTGTAGGCTTTTCGATTTCTTTAAAGCCATATAATGAGGTGTTAAGTGTAGAAATTCGCAGATGTTATTCTTAATCAGCAACGTGTAACCTGTGGAGTATTTATGGTACTTAGTTATGGTACGGAATTTTATGGGATTATTTTCAGAGTATGTTTATCCGTCTGTCTTTAAATTATAAAGTTTCCGTTCTCTGTTTTACTGGCAAGGTCTGGAACATTAGGGGTGAATTCACTGCATATTTCTGTCTTGATAACTGATTAATATTTTCAGATAGTTAATTCTTTATGCTGTAAATCTGAAATGTAGAGCTCGTTAATGTTGACATTTCTGTCTCCGCCAATAAAAAAATACGCTCCGTCGCAATTCAGATCATATTAAAGTTTGGAATTTTTGCATATTTTCCAAAATTTTATCTTTTTTTAAGAATCTGCTTGCTCGCTGACAAGGAAGGTCTTCCAACCTTAGACTCTTGATTTTTTTTGAAAGAAATATACATAATCCACTTATTAAGAAGTATAAAATGTTAAAAGAATTACCTGTAAATGTTTCACAGTAAATCCAAAATAAATTCTTAAATATGGCGTTTCTGATCGCCAATGACGAACTTTCCAAGGAAAGTTTAAAATTTCATGAAATCTCAACAGCGCGGAATCGCCAAATATGGTCCATTCGTATTAATTTGGCAGTCAAGTTTTTTTAATTACTTCTAAATGAGAAAAAGCTCTTGCTCGAAGGTATGTTATTTTTTAGCATTGTAGCTTCTGTATTACTTTATTTCCAACAGTTTCAATTGTTTTTATTGAAAACGCTTCCTTAATTTTCCAGTAAAATTGTAATCTGCACTTAGGTGAAATTTAAACCAATATGAGAAAAAGAGGCTCGCCAGCGGCCGAGCAGTAAAGTCACAGAACTTTGGTAGCTTGACCTGGAATTGAATCCTGACGAACGGGCTGACTGCGTGCTTGGTTTTCTCCATTTATTACATAGATAGGAGTCAGTTTCCTTTAAAAAATTCTCCACGAAGGCATCTCTCCCGATAGGCAGATAGCCATCGAGTTGCCTTGCCTTGACCCTTTCAAGACTGCGCCGCCTTTGTTTGTTTTTCTCGCCCGAGACGGAGGAGAGTCGAAAGGAATGCTCCCACAGGACGAGGGTTTTTGCGTTGCTAAGCCTAACTTTAGAAAAAAAAATCATTAAAAAAGAAGATTAAGTCGTAACGCCATAATTTTAGGTACCATTTTAGATTATTTCTTAAGAAATCGTATATGTTAAAATCAGCGTTTAATAGTCTTTTTTTCTTTGCTTTACATGAAAATATATTAAAAGAATTGTTTTTACTTTAAAAATAATTTTCGGATGAGCTACTCAAATTATTCCGAAGTTTTAACTGAAAAAACACATTAACAAACTTCAAAATTAATTTTAAAAAAGTAAATAAAGACTATTTACAAGAAGTAACAAAATCTTTCACGGGAAGTGGAAGGCAGGAACTCAGAGAGCTCAACCTCTGATAAATGCTCGTATCAGAATCACTAGAAATATCACTTTAGAAAATAAATCATCACTCATCCATATCATTAATTGGGTCATTTACTATGACAGTATATCCTCCCTCTGTTAAATAACGCTTTCTCGCCATAATAAACTGAAGTCAAGGCTTTCCAAAATAAAAGGGAAGAACACGAAATATATCCGAAAGCAACGTAAAACGTAAGTAACCTTAAAAGACCCTACAAAGTTTAAAAAGAAAAAAGATTCAGAGGGATGTCAGAAACGCGAATGTTTATAGTACGTGGGGAGTTAGAGATGTTTTTTGTTTACATTAGGTAATAGTAAGTCCCCCTGGGCTAGTCATGCTCTTCTTATTTCAAGTAGAAGGTAAAATTTATATTTATCTCAAATCCTGTGGCCATGCAGTGCCATCTTGTGACGAAAGTTATAGTTTTTAAAACGTTTCCGGGCACTGGCACAAATGTGCGACGGCCGGGTGTGAACGAGAAAACGCCAGCGTGCCGGCCGGGAAATGAGTGCGTTTCTTGCTGGCACGTACGTGTGATGGTCGGTGGGAAAGGGCTAATCATATAACCTAACCTGGGGAAAAGGCCTAGATTCTCTGGGGGTCTAGTTCGGTATACAGGTTCTCTAGGGATATTCTTAAGTACCTTGAAGCGATTTTTTTTTCCGAATTTTTCCCACTTATCCTTGAATATTTGAAATAATCAATCCGATTTCAAATAGCTTTCTTTTTTAAAATATTTAAATAGAGAATGACAAGTAAAAGGAAAACTATCCAAGTTTTGCTTGCAACTGTTCTGTATGTCTTTCTTTAATTACACCAGTAGCATTAGTGATCAAATTCTTGCCGTACTTTGACTGCAGTATATCCTTTATTAGAGTTTCTAGATCAGTATCTTTGTGGAATCATGTGGGCTTTTGGATAAAGGTGCTGCAAGAAGGTGGTATTTTTATAGCTCTTCTAAAAGAAAAAGTTACGCGTTATGACTTCAAAGTTGTGGCTTTGGAACACCCAACTCATCAGAATCAATGTGAGCGATCCACTGCTCTGAGGCAGACTTCGTGCAAAAAACATGACAGTCGACATGCTTTTTAATAATTTTCTAAAATTTGTATGCTTTATTTTTTCATTTGATGTGCATCAGATTTATAAATGCTTAAGAAATACAGAATTATCCGTATCTAGTATCAGGTCAGTCCCCTGAAGTATTACAATTTTCTGTACATAAACTGGTCTTATAAGACTGGACGGAATACTATCTGAGTAAGTAAAACCAGTATTATACCTAGTATATAAATCATTTTAATAAATTTTGACTTCAGGCATTCTGTTTAGAAAGTCGCTCTACTGATAAAATAAGACAGAGAACTGATTTACATATGACTTTCAGTGTTAATTTCTAAATTCAGTATGCTGGATACGTGAATTTCCCGACATCATATATTGTTGAAAGTAAGTCAATTTCTGTTTCTGCTGGGTGGACGTGTCATTATTCTGATACTAAAGAGTTCATGAAGCTTACTACAAAGCAGGGCCGAGGGGAAACAGGCCTGCATTGCAAGCGAGCATCATTCAGAATAGGGCGCCGTTTTGACAGTTCGCAAATGAATATATGAGTGCATAAAATAATAATTCAGGGGGAAGAATAGAAAAAGATGCAACCTAGATATAAAAATATTTTTACGATGAAACTGTGCTTTACGAAGCATGAAATGCGGTTAGAAATTGACTGTTAAAAATTCAGAGATTTTGTACAGTGAAAAAGCTGCTCGATTAGAACTGCTGTGGCGGCTGTATACTTTTTTTTTTTTTTTTTTTTTTATCATCACACTGGCTTTAAACTGAGTGCTCAAACCGGTATTGGAAAATAAGTAACTAACTGTATAGGGATCTTTGACATTACTAATATTAGCAATATTGTTCCGTTTTTGGAACGCAGTGTTTACAATTTAATGCAGTTTACAATCCAAATTTTAATAATGTGTATTAATAATCATATTCATTTTTACAATACAAATATGAATATCAATAAGTAATGAATATTTTCAATTAAAATTAATCAAATTGAATTCATTTACGTATTGAACAATAAGAGAACGATCATTCGAAATGTAAATTATTTGAACAGAGTTTTCGAGAGAAATACACAGTTCAGGACTACTAATTCTGAAGTCAATCTAGTAAGGAAGGTTTTCAAACTTTTAACTTCAGGTTGGTTGGGAAGGGGGAGTAAGTTTCATTTATTCCAAAAGAACAACATTGGTTTAAATTAGCCACTAAATCCATATAGAAAATAATAATGGAAAAAACAACTAAAGATGAAGTTGGTGGATTGCGAATTTTAGACAAAAAATTTGGCAGCATTTTTAAGTTTCAGAAAGTCGCAAAATAGCGCTGTATCGGGAAATTTTATTATTTTATGTATTTTAACTGTCCATACCTGGCTATTCAGCAGCTAATGTTTGAAATCTGTTGTGTCTTATTTAGTTTGTTGCCGTAAAAAGAATCCGCGCCTTTTTCCATGAACTGCTGTAAAAATTGAATTAAAATTCAGCCTTTAACTATTTCTTATAATTTAACACTTTTATCCTTATAAAATTATGAGGGTACACTTTTAGCTTTTAGAAACTATTTATTTACAATCTTAGAATGTATAATCACAGAGAACTGCAATACCAGCATAGTTCTATTTTTCAAATCTGTATCCAAAGTGTTGCCAATTACAAGTTACTAAATATTAAATGTTACCATTTACAAATTATTAAATATTACAATCCTGAGACTAAGTGCCCACCTGGAAGCATGGGAAAGTGCATTTTGAAATTCTGGAAAATCGCATACAGTACTGGAGCTAATTTGTCTGTCTTTTACCTGTTCTTAAGTAAGCAGACTCACAGATGTTTTCTAGAAATACTAACAGTTCATGGTTTAAAGACTTTCTTGTAAGCTGCATGTGCACTGTTGTTCTCGGATTCTAAGAATCTTTGATTATATTAAAGCACAGATGAGTCATTTTTCGGCTTTAAGAGATAACTTCGCAAAGAGCTTTTTAAGAGAAAATGGTTCGTATCCACGCTATAAATGGGAAAACCACTAAAACTTTGTTCATAGCCAACCATCATTCGCCGGGATACGAGTATTCTATTAGTACTCAGCAGTGAAACTACCGACACTCAGCCTTCTGATCCATTCGGTCAATGGAGATCTATGGACTTGCAAAAGTATTTTACTGCAGAAAACTGCATATATAGCATACATCATTATCTAAATAGCATACAGCGCATTTATTTGCTTTAATGAGTATTTCTGAGCCACCTAACATTGTCAACAAAAGAAAAATATAAATTAAAACTACAGTTCGGTAAATACGACTTTTTAAGTTCTCAAAAAGTGTACAAAGCTATAGAAACTTTTGTCTCTTGTCCTGAAGCTGCTAATGGCGTACTAAAAATAAACGAAAATCTTTTAAAAATATTTATAAATTGATGATTCTACTATTTTATTACTTATATAAAGTAATAATTAAACATTTGGGAAAAGTTGGAAGATGTTTCAAAACACTTTAAGATAAGGGTATTCAAGGATACGACAATGAAGTAAATAAGGAAGAGAAAAAATGAACTTCAAGGTTTACACTGAATTCAAATTTAAAAAAATAATACAGTCAAAAGTCGTTAATTCGGACACCCATAATCCGGAATGATCTATAATCCGGACCTCAAAGCTACAAACTTTCTGCGCATGCGTCGCGTTCACGCATGTGCACAGGCTTTTACGAGAGCGCGTAAGACCCTTACGGCTGCGAATATGTTTGTGCGCATGCGCGTTTAATGTGTAACGGAGTTATACGCTAAGCTAAAGTTATCTAATTCAGTTAATGTTGCAGATTGCGTTCTTCTTTAATCTTCGAATTGGATCCGGCTTATTATTTTTTGCAGACTGTTAGAGCAATTTTATAAAAGTAAGCTTGAACTTTCGATTATGTCAAATAGAATTTCCGATATATATTTACTACAAAGCGAAAGTATGTTTTGAAATCCGAAATCTGTTTATCAATTTCACGCTGCTCTGCGGCAGAGGGTGGGGGCAGAAACGTCATTATTAGATTATGATAGATTAGAAAGATTATGTCAAATAGAATTTCCGATATATATTTACTAATATGTAATTTGTATCTACAAAGCGAAAGTATGTTTTGATATCCGAAATCTGTTTATCAATTTCACGCCGCGGATTGGAAGTTGATCTGTCAGCACTATCCTTATCTTCAGGGCAGATGTTTTTATTTTATTTGGTTTATAATTCTGTACTAAGTGTAGTATTTCATCTCGATGTACTCCGTCTTTGATATGATTTAAATCAAGTTCCTCGTCATTATAATTCGCTTCCGATAGTGAAGAAAGTGACCCAGAGGTTATTGAAAACGAAAACATTTCGATTGACAAGTTAGTCGGTATTCTCAACACAGCAATTATAGGACTTGAACAGCGGAACTTTGTAACTAAACAAGAAATTATGTCTGTTTAATAGAATTAAAGAGAAAGTATTATCACATGAAACGAAGCAACTTACATTGAAGGAAATGTTTAATAAAGTAAACAAATAAATATTAAGCTTTTTCTTTTTGTAAATTTTGATACCCTTTAGATCATAATTGTTCTTTATTTCATAAATTACGGTTTTATATTTTTAATTTTGTAATTTCTGCATGCCATCTTGCCAGATTTAAACTGATGATCTATAATCCGGAAAAATCGATAATCCGGAATCGCCGAAGTCCCGACGAGTCCGGATTAACGACTTTTGACTGTAATAATAATTTTATGTGCTTCAACTCTAAAAATTTAGTAATAAATGACGCAGTTAGACTCAATGAACTATTATTCATTTCTCCATCTCCATTGAAGTCTACATTCATTTTAATACTGAAATTGGTATTAAATATGGGAAATCAAATTGAAACAGTAGACCCTTATGATATCGTCTACGAGAAAACTATGATGCACTATATGAGACCATGAATTATGGGTAATTTTAATTAAAAAGCACAACATGAAAATCAAGATTTTTTTTTCATTAAAATGAAAAGATTTTAAATTTCTATTTCCTTTGCTAACTTACTTGCCTGTATTTTCTGGGCCCACCAGCGGCCGAGCGTTAAAGTCGCTAAATTTTTGTAATTCGGTCCGAGGTTCAAATCCCGTGGCATGGGTGTTTTCATGGTTTTCCCCATGTGTAACATGTATACGAACCAGTTTCCCTTAGAAAGTCCTCCACGAAGGCATCACTTCCCTTAGGCAGATAGCCCTAGTGTGTTTTGCCATAATGAAATACACCGCCTGTATTTTCTGATCACGATAAATTGGATCAACAAATATTTGCAAGATAAAGGATCACTATTGTCTTTTTATAATTCTTTTTTTAATCTTCTGAAAGGTTTTAAAATATTTTATTAGAATACAGAACAGATTTAAACTACAAGAATGTGCTCAAAGGCGGGAAAAAAATGGTACAGTCAATTCCCTGTTTACAGGTGTGATACCGAGAACGATGTCCACAGTTAATTTAAAGACACAGTTAAACCCGAGGGCAGTAAAAAACACAGGAAAGAGGAATAACCCATATTATTAACAGGGAAATACTACTATTAACAACTTATCTGTATTTTAAGTACTTTAATCGAAAGAAGAAATTCATTCGGTTACTTATATAAAACATTATTCAAAATAGTAGTAATTTTTTTTTATCGTTTGGCTGAAGCCAAACTTATTTGCCCACCAGCGGCCGAACGGTAAAGTAGCTAAAAACTGGTAGTTCGACCCGGGGTTCGTTCGAATCCCGGCGAACGGCTCTCTACAGGGACGTCTCTGTGCTTTTCCCCATGTGTTACATGTATACGAGCCATTTTCTCTTAAAACTTCCTCCACAAAGTCATCCCTCCCTTTAGGCAGATAGCACTCGAGTGCTTTGCCATAATCAAATAAAGCAAAACAAAATTAACTTTTTTTAGACAGGGCAGGTTTAATATGCAATCCTTTTAACCACCTCCAGTAAATCGACCCTTAATTGTAATAGTAATGAAGATATATATGACGAGGTAGAATTTAAAGCTGCAGTCGAAATTTGGCGAAGACATGGAAGTTACAATGCAAATATCATTGACGAATCCCTACAAATCTGAATATAAATTTACAAATAAGTGGTTTTATTTGTTTTTAGATATTGTGCACACGCCATTAAGTGAAAGTGTTTATCAACTAGAAATGTGGCTTGACAATTTTTGTTTCTTCATAATATATTGAACGCTAATAATAGATTTATTAAGATATTATTATTTCAACTGCAAAATCGAAAAACCATACATGATATTAAAGTGTAGATTCTGTTTAAATAAGTAATTGCTATGAGGATAAATTAAAACTGAAACCTTATGACATTTAATTAACCTTATTTTAGAGTTTATCTTTTTTCTGAACTCAATGATTATATTTCAGACCGTTTTGATTTTACCCGTTGATACTCATCCGATGAATAATCAAAATTAATATTTTAAAATTAATTTAAATTATTACGTCAATCGTAATCGAAAAAAGAATGAAAAAAAGATTAATCTTGCATGATTAGCAAATAAAAAATAGCCGAATTATCTTAATGTTAAAAGAATTCGCGAAATTCGAAGCAAGATATTCGTTTCAATTTTATTTCATAATATCCTCCCCACTCAACCTAACATTTCTTATAGTGCAAAAAAAAAAGAGAAATTGAAAGGCGCCTGTTTCGAATTCGCAGCCGGCGCTGAAGTCTCTAGCTTCGGCCATTTTTCCAAATATATTTTGTTATTTTTGAAGGATTATATACACATTGAAGGTGTATCTCTCTCTGGGTATTTAATTTCATGTTTTGTGCAGTAGATCATGTCGAATCAGAATCTGAGGTTTGTAACTCATGGATTTCCCTTCCTTTTGCTCAGACGTTAAAATAGGGTTGTAAAAATTTTTCTCAAAATACTGTCATCCCATGTTTTAGCATTTTATACACTGGCGTGGATCTTTCAGCTCCGCGAATGCGAAAAAGTGGGAAGTGGAATTGCAGACACTGAAAAGCAATAACGCTCGTCTGACAGGAGCTTTACAGGAAAGTACTGCTAATGTTGAAGAATGGAAAAGGCAGCTTCAAGCTCTAAAAGAAGAAAATACTAAAATGAAATCAAGAGTAAGTATGATATTTATCCATTTCTTTTCTTTCTAATTATTATTATTCTGTTTATAATACGTGATGGCAAGAGAGGGGCCGATGCTAGGTTTTTCGCCTCCCGTGCAAACTTCGCGACTTCTAAATTCTACCGGCTCTCCCCAAGGGTGAAAATATAATAAATTTTTATGAAAGTAACTGTGACGTTACCATTGTATTTTTATTTGAGTGAACAGGGTTGCTACAGCTTGCCGAGTATATATAAATGCTTAATTTGTCATTTAAAAATAAGAATTCAGAACGACTATTTTATTTGTTTCCAAGCCCTCCAGTCGTGCTGAATGAATATAATTTACACTAATGTCAATAATTGTCATTTTAATTTGTAGTCATAGTAACAATAGGTTAAGAATTACAGCTGTAATAATTATTGCTCATTAATTATTTCATTTCTAATTTATTATGAATTATTGGAATGTATCAATTCATTCAGCTGCTGTCCAACCACATATTGCACGACGATGTCTGGTACACTTCCAAGCAATTTAGATTGTTTGAGCAGAGTGCCCATTTGAAAAATGGCACTTCTTGGGGGATAACCTAGGGACACAGAGAATATTGGAATGCCATTTGCGCAGCCTTTATTCTACACGTTATGTACACATTATAAGTTTCTCCCGCGTGGATCGTGATCATTCACCGTATCTCGTGGGCTAAATCTTTCTAAACAATAAATGCCTGTTTTTCTTAGTTGCTGATTTGCACATAAAACTTTCAGTTTCTTCCCAAGACTAGAAGTAATTTTCAGAACATTGAGGAATTTTTTTAACAGTTTTATTATGCGCAACACTGAAATGTTGAGTGGCCTTCCATGTATCTTTCCATCTACGCCGCACAATACTACCCTGGCGACGCTATGCTAATATAAGCAAGACTCTGCTACAGCATCCCGTAAGAGAAATTAGTTCAACTTCCGAAATCCGCAAATTTTGCAAGAATTGTTGCAAAGATGATACAGAATTTAAGAAATGATCTAGAAACCGCTGTTCAAAAGCAACATTAGATGATAATTGTTATAGTAACCCTGTTCTTTGTGTGACTTGCTTCAAAATAACTCTTGTATTATTTTATTATGATCATTAATATAAATAAAAATAATAATAGACTGTAAATTTAAACAAACCCTTTCTTTCTTAATAATCTTACCATTTGAATATTTATATATCAAAAAAATTTTAATGTCAGGGTATAACTTGCGTATTATTTATTGTACTTGGAATCTTACTTTTGACTTACGAAGCCTGAATGGAAAATTGACCTAGGGCATCAGTACCGACATAGTGTTTTACATGTAAAATTCTTCTCATGAATTGAAACCTCTTTATGCAAATATTTTTGGCCCAAATCTGTTTTCTTAATCAAATAGCTGTTTTCATTGTTTTAATCGTATTAATATTTATTGATCTATAATTAAGTCATTGCAACACGTTCACATAGCACATTGTTTATTCCACACGAACATTAACTGACTATTACTTCACTTCAGTTTGACCAGCAACTAGTGTGTTGCCACGTATATGTAACATCTCCCCTCTTTTGGGAAACTCATAGAAATCAATGCATTACATAATTATCACATTTGGATGGTCGATATACATTACGACCACTTCTTGTTTTATATACACAATCACGATTAATATTATTGCTATTATTTTGATGGTGAGGATCATTATGTATTTTTGGATGTTCACTACTTATATTTTCCTCATTTTCATTACATAGATCATAATAGTCTAATGTCACTAAATTCTGATTTTTAGTTCTTCTTAAATGGAATTTATTCCGTCTAATTACCCTATTATCTTTTGTTCTAATCCAATATGATTTAGGAGTTGAATGCTTTTTTAAAACTATAGCTTTATTCTTCTTCCATTTATTTTCCCATCTCAACATTACCTTTTCCCCTGGAATAAATTCAGGTCTTTCCCTTGCATGCTTATCATAATAGATTTTAGCCTGTTTCTGCTTACTCCTCACCTTTTCTCTATATTGATCTTTTACAGTTGGTTTCAATTCTGTTTGTGTAATTGGTAATCGTGTTCTTAAATTCCTACTTATAGCATTTGACTTGGTGATAAATTTATACCTGAAATTGGAGTATTTCTATATTCCAGTAAAGCCTCATTTAATTTCTCTAATACTGCTTTTCTAAATAAACTCTTAGCTATACCTCTCCTGTAAACTGGCATCTGATACTCCAAGGACAATGCGATCACGTATGACAGAGTCACTCTGCTCACCAAATTCACAAGATTTTACAAGTTTTTTCAGGTCAGTTACGAAACAATCAAAAAGTTCCCCTTCTTCTTGTTTTCTCTTATTGAATAAAAATCTCTCCACCACAACATTTGTTCTAGGTGTCGTGAAAGCTTCAAACCTGTCAAGCACTTTTTCATGGTTACCCTGATCTCCTGTTGAAAGATTGAACGTGTTGAACACTTCAACTGCTTCCTCACCAGCGGCATTTAAAAATAAAGCAACTTTCACATCTGAATCTTTTGAAGCATTTCCTGAAGCTTTCATATAAATCTGGAACAGCTGCTTAAATCTGCGCCAGTTTTCAGCCACATTGCCGTCGAAACTTAGGCCTTGCGGTGGGCGACAAAATTCCATCTTGCGTCTGCTGAGAGGAAAAACAACCAAGGGGATTGATTGCCTGGCAATTAGTTGTAATACTATTCATTGTATTAATATTTATTGATCTATAATTAAGTCATAGCAACACGTTCACATAGCACATTGTTTATTCCACACGAACATTAACTGACTATTACTTCACTTCAGTTTGACCAGCAACTAGTGTGTTGCCACGTATATGTAACATTCATTGTATATGAAAATACAATTATAATTAATTGGTTTAATTGCTTAATTAAGAAAATTGATTAAAGAAGTCATTAACCTATTTTCGGCAATAAAACATGCGTAATTAAAGTTTATTTTAAATTAAAATTATATTTTTTACATATACAATTTTTATAAATATCTGCAACTGTGTAGTATAAAGTCTTTAATCCGGACCTCAAAGCTACAAACTTTCTGCTCATGCGTAGCGTTTACGCATGCGCGTTTAATGTATAACGGATGGTATAAGCTAGGCTAAAATTATCTAATTATCTATTTCAGTTAATGTTGCAGATTGCGTTGTTTCTTAATCTTCTAATTGGATCCGGCTTACTATTTTTTGCGGACTGTTAGAGCAATTTTATAAAAAGTAAGCTTGAACTTTCGATTATGTCGAAAAGAGTTTCCGATTCTGGAGCTGCCAAAGGATCTACAAAGCGAAAGCATGTTTCGATGTCCATCAAACAAAAAGTGGATTTGCTGCAAAAAGTGGATAAAGCCATGAAGAAAGTGACAGAGAGGTTAGTGAAAACGAAAAAATTTCGATTGACAAGTTAGTCGGTATTCTCGACACAGCAATTACAGGACTTGAACAGCCCAACTTTGTAACCGAACAAGAAGTTATGTCTGTTTAAAGAATTAAAGAGAAAGTATTAAAACATAAAACGAAGCAACTTAAACAGTTTACATTGAAAGAAATGTAAAGTAAACAAATAAATATTGAGCTTTTTTTTTTTTTTTTTTTTTTTTTTTTGTAAATTTTGATACACTTTAGATCATAATTGCTCTTTATTTCAGAAATTACGGTTTCATATTTTTAATTTTATAATTTCTGCATGCCATCTTACCAGATTTAAATTGATGATCTATAATCTGGAATCGCCGAAGTCCCGACGAGTCCGGATTAAAGACTTTGTACTGTATTAAAAAGACGTTATGTGCAAAAATTTCGCCAGTTGTGAAATAACTACCGTACCCCTTGTTTAATAAAGCACTTCAGTTGCAAACGTATTTTAATTTATTAAGCGGTTGGGTTTAATAAACGGCGATTCGTGTACTGTAAATCATAACAGTTTTAAACTTTAAGTAAAATAATAACTAACAAATAATTCAATAATTGATCCTAAAATAGTAACTAAAAATTATAACTAAAATTAAATTATTTATCCTGTTTTTAAATTCATTTTTTTAATTTTGTATAAAAATATTTTTATTATTGCATTATTGATGAATATTTATGTCTTACGATCAAATATTTTATTTGCGCATATTTAATATTGTTCAGCAATAGTTTTTCAAAGTTATTCTCAATTTTATGAAACAGCTGGTGGTTTTTTGATCAGTACATTTCAGTTCCAGTTTTCAAATGATGATGTCACTTTACTCTGTATCGCCTTCGCTGTCAGTTTTTGCAGTTTTTTAAACACTTCTAATAACAGTTTTTACTCTCGTTATCTCAGTATTTTTGCAAATTCATACATATTATTGAAATGAATTTTCACAACTTCCCTCAGTGATTTCTCAAACATTAGATATAGCATACATTTCTTGAGGCTTCTACTACGTTCATTTAAAAAAGTAGTTTTTAACTGATTTTAAGAGATTAGCTTCCTGCACTGTCCATAATATGCATGACTCAGAGACGTAGCTATTATTTTCAGCACTGAAGATCTTGCCTCCCTTTCTGTGTGCCAAGAATGAAAAAAGCTTCATTCTAAAATTTCGTAGCATCAATTTGGTGCCGATGGATCCTGCACCCGGGGACAGATGTCTCCCCTCACCCCGCCCTAGCTATGCCACTGGCATGACCTGTAGTAGAGATCATCTTACTTATCTCCTTCCATCTACTTTTTCACAATATTCAATTCTACTCAAAATTTCCTAACCATATTTACTGTAATGACATTTGAAAGCCTTTATAATATCCTGGACTGACGATTAGAAGTAGTATTTGCAGGAAGCAATAATGATGTTTTTCAGAAAGACATGAGTGTGTATGGCACAGATATGATATATTTATATATATAATAGTATAATTTATAAAGTTACTTTTTCATTTTTCAGTTTGCTAACTTTATTTCAAAAAAAAAATCGGTAAAGTACTATTTGTTGTCCATGTGTTTTTGTTGCTATGGAAAGTTAGTGGTAAATTCTGACTCTTTTCAATCATAAAGGTTTTATACTTTTGTCAGTGACCAGGGCTATCTTCTTAATTGTTGAATACATTTTGCATGTTTATAACACAATAATTCATTCCTTCAGTTTCTTAAACCAGCTATTGTTTCACTTTCACTATTGCTTAAATATTAATGTGTATTTTAGTAATATTATGTAATGTAGTCCAGTTTTGTCTGTATTATGAATTTCATGTGGCTTGTATTCATATTTATGTATTTAGCACAAGTAAGGGCTTGTATTTAGCACAAGTAAGTGTAAAAGTAATCTTTCATCCAGTTAATCAGCCCTATGATGACCTGCCTCTTTCTTTTGACCATGCACTTTCTAATGACTAGTGTTGGATTTCTCTTTCTCCAGCTTGTGAGCATCTATCAGTTGATACAAAATTCTCTTTTAGTACTCTAGGAATTAATGAAAAAAACTCTTTTTTGATAGAAATTGAAACTTTTTTTTTTTTTTTTTTTTTTTTTTTTTTTTGTTTTATAGCTTGAAACCATTCTAGAAAATCAGTTTCAACATCTTTTGATTTTCTTTTTTGTATTTCTTTGAGATGTTTACATTTGTTATTAGTCCTTCATTAATTATATCTTATTAAAGTAAATTGCACAATACTGCTTGAGAAATTCCCAAACAAAATTTAATTTTACTGTGCTTACAGTTACTAAGAACACAAGAATCTTTTAATTTGTCCTTTTCTTATAGGTTTATATGTTTTCGCTAGACATTCTCAAATGTTGCAAGGGCAAAACGAATTTTAAAAAATGCTTCTTCAGTGATTTATCCAAATTTCAAAGGAAACCTTTTGAACTAGCAGAAAGATTGCTTTTTGTCTCTAGTTAATGCCATTGTCTTGCTCTTTGTATATTTAGTTAGCCTACAAGCATAACTAATGCCTTCTTTTCTTTTTTCTTCAACCTGCAGTTATCACTTCTTTCTATTTAAAGACTATTTCTGTATGGTACTGCTAAGAAGCATTTTATGAACTTTTTTAGAACCCTCTATGAACATAATATGTCTATCTCAAAGGGAAGATTTTGAATGTAAAAATCTTAAAAGATGGGATACTGAAGTTGCACTTCCACCTGCTCTTAACCTGGTGTTCCAGAAGGAACTCATTTACTGTGCCTGTAGGTGGTTGTTTTTGTTAACCTTAAGATAAGAACATTTTGCCTCTTTGAAGTCCACTGTTGATGAAGAACTCTGAAAATAGTATCTCAGAGGTACAGGTATCGGAGTGATAGGGAAATTTCAGTTGCACCAATAAAAATTCAAATGTTCCAAGTTGTTTTTTTTCCCCACAATTTTTTATGTTCTTTATTTTAACTCAACCTCTTTCTTTATTGTAACCCAAAATTGAAGTGAATATATTCTGTTCTATTCATATTTGAAAAAAAAAAATTCCTGAACATATTTACTCAGGTGCACCGAAATAATGTAGTTCAATGTACCCGACTTTTAACTTAGCGCAGAGTGCATCAAGAGGTTAACCCATTTCATTGAAGCACTACATACCTGAACAATGAAGCCATCGTCCACAATACATTTACTGGATGAACTATGAAATGTTTTGATAGGTACATATGATATGAGAGTCAAACGTTTTGTTTTGAATTTTTTATAACAAGTACAAAATTTTTCTAAAATGACCGGGGAACACGTCACAGAGACTAGAAGGACATGTAAAAAGTTAGATATCATAATTCTTACAAAATTGATTTCTTTAAAATTGAAAATCCCGGAATATAAATCTTTACATCATTTGAAGCATTTTTATGAGTGGAAGCATATGTTTACAACTAACAATTAGGAAAATAAAGGCTAGGTAAAAACTTTTGTGGACACAGTGAGTATGCAACATACATATATCAGAAGCTTAAAAACTGTGGTTTGAATGCTTTTGTAGGAGGTTTTTGAATCCCTATATAGCATTAAAAAGTTCTGGTTAATTATTCTTTTAAATATTAAAGCATAGTATGAGCTTTAATGCAATTTATTTTTACCCTAGTTCATACTAAGTTTTCTTTTTTTTTTTTTTTTTTTTTTTTTTTTTTTTTTTTTTTTTGACCATTTTCAAAATACCTGAAAGATGAAAATAACGATTGTAGTCTCAACCAAATGTCCCACTTATAAAGATAAATAAATAACTTTTTATCACAACTGTGTTCTTCTGGAGAATTCAAGCTCTTGGAAAAGAGAGGAAGGCAAAAGCAAAGTCAAATAGGTCCTGATTTTTCTAATATTTCTTTGTTTGATCTATTCTTTATCTATTAATTTGAGGGGATGGAAAATTTGTATGTTCTTCTTTGTCTCGTACCTTTGGCACACAGATAAAGCAACACCACCTCTTAATTAAACCTCATGCAGCTACCAAAATACCAAATATCCATCCATGCACAACACAAAATATCAAATTTTAGTATTTCTTCAAATGTTAATTTCAAACAGAGCTTTTAATTATTAATTAATGTTTTTTAATGTAATCACTTATCCTTCAGATAAATATATTTGAACATTTAATAGCTTTTTCCATCTTTATTAGCATTTATATATGGCCCCAAAAGTGTGAATTAACCCCCTGAGGGGCAATACTGTCTTTATCCAGCCATGAGATTTTTTGTCATTACCTATATATTAACTTATAATTTGCTTTCTTACTTTCTTTAATGATGTTAATACCATCTTAAGTAATGGAAATTTATGGAACGAGAGATTAAAATATGTAATTATAAACAAATTTAACTAATAAATGCTGTTTAAATACAGGTCTTCATGAGCAGATCCAAAATGGTGCCACTTAAAGGATTTGTAGAATATCTTTGGTCATTTTGATTGTGTTATGTTGAATTCCCCCCCCCACACGCACACACGCACTTGACTAACTTGGATATGTAAAACACTTTTTTCATTATTGTTTTTTACCTAGCTTCTGTATAAAAATGTTTTCATCTTGTTTGTTTTTCCTCTTCTCAAAGCTAGAAAAGTGTGTGTTGGGGACCCTTGAAAGAATAGCATGCATAGAGTTACCTGTTGTCTTGACAGGAGCCTGCACGGGCATATGGAATTAGTTTTTTATATGTCTTTATACCAGAAGGAAATAAAATTTAAAGCATAATGTCTTGACTTTTCATTAAAGTCATGAAAACGCAAACTTCTACAGCTTAATTCTTCTACAGGCTATTTCCTATGGATGTTACATATTATGCTAATTATAATTTGCATTACATGTAATAACCAAATAATTTTTCATGTTGAAAATATAACTTCGAATATTCCTGGACTATTTAAATGGTGGTGACATCATTCCGCAGATACTATGACTAGCTAGCTGTCCCAACTTTCTGTATCTGAACTTCTTTGTCTCTTGGGTTATTTTTCTTTTTATATTTATCTAAAGAAGAAACAGAGATTACTGTATTTGACGGCATATAAGACGCACTTTTTTTCCTAAATTTGGTCTCAAGAAAAGTTACCTGCGTCTTATACATGAAGATAATTGCATTCAATAATTGTTTATTTGGCTTTTACGGAACGTGAGAACTAAAAAAAAAAAACGCTATTGAAGCTTTTTTTCCTTGTGTGTGGCCATCTAAATAAAGGTGTATCTTATATACTGTCAAATACGGTAATCTGAGGACTATATAGGTGACATAAGGAAATTCTGCATACCATGATGTAATAGACAGCCTACAACCCCAACACCAGGTGATATATTGTTAATATTTTTTTACTCGCTGCATTTCCTGTACTTTTGTCTTTTAAATAGAAACATTTGCTTACCATTTCCTAGAGTCCTTTGTTTACATCATAAAAATAAAATTACAGGATGAGATATCCATACTGATTACATGCAGTATGTATACACAGAAGTTGAGTGACAGCACATACTGAAGGGCAGCCATCACAAGTTCACCTGCAGCATTTCCTATATTACAATCGCTACATTGGCCTCATAGTGTTCTGCGGTTTTCATATTACCCTTCTACTCTCTGTTATAGGAAACCACACAGAAATCCAGCAAAAGCAAAAATTCAAGTGCAGAAAACCATCAGAAAATATGAATCGGCACAGCTTCTTCAAAATAATATACTTGCCACTTATATAGCAGCCTGAACATTCTAAAGCATTCACTGAGCTTGAAAAATATCTTTGTTTTGACATTTGTTATGCAAATAGTTTGTTTCTTGTATGAATTCTGCTATGTCACATGATTTGAAGTGAGTTTGAAACCATGTGAACTTGAAGCCTATGGCAGCATGGAGGAAAGACAAGAAAATATTTATATTCTAAGTGTAATACTTGCCATGTTTATAAAACATGCAATATGCTGGCTGATAAAAGCATGATTTCATGATCAAAACTGTAGTCACAGAAATTACACTTTCTTAATTATGTAAATTTTTTAAGCATTTTCTGTTAGTATTCCTAACACTTCATTGTTTAAAACAAACTTTAACATTAGAAAGAGACAAAAAATTTATTTAAGATTTTACCTCTGACAAATTTTACTAATTTTGGTTATCAAAGTATAGTACATTCAGATCATAAGAAATATTTCTCTCTAAATGCATTATTAAATATTTTAATTTATAATCAATGTTTCTGTATTTGAATTTGACTGATAATGCACCGAGCCTCTATGGAAAAAGTATGAACGGAACGGAAATGAGGCTGTGTCTCCCAATTAATTTTGATATTTTTTTAGCAAAAAAGTCATTAAATTTTACCATAAAAACATTTATAGTTTTCTTGTTTTATTTTGCTCACCTTTTAATCATCCGTAAGTGTCAAATATAAAACTGTGTTGACAAATAGTTTTTTTAAATTACAATATTTTGTTGAATTGATACAGAGGTTAATTGAGTAATTGCTATATACCCCATTGAATAAATGTTTAAAACTGTTTCAGAAAAGGCCAAAGTAATATCCAAAAAGTGAATTAGTCCCCAAAATAATTTTTTGATTTATTTTGCATTTCTTTCACTATCCTTTATCTTTCTGTGTCTCTCCCTCTCTGACAACTGCTATATTGTGTATAGGTACTAGAACTAGAAGCTAGCCACGGCAATCCAGAAGCCATAGCAGAACTTCGAAAGGAAATTGGTACTTTAAGGAGCAAAAAGGAAACTCTTGAAGAGCAAGTGAATAACAAAGATAATGTAGGTATTCTCTTAATTTTCTGTCTATTAAAAATTCCAATTCTTTAACAGTATAATATGCTGTATCACCGGTTTTTTACTAGTACTTTTAGGTTTAAATAAACTTATTAAGTTGAATAGCATCATTGTTTCTTTGTATTTTTCCATCAATGTTTCATTGTTTAAATTTCATCATTCTCAAAACCTTAAATTATTATTTTTACCCAAAATTTTACCCAGACATCCCTAAAACAGATTAATCAATGAATATGAACTCTACTCTTGTGCAGTCCACTTCATAAAGTAAAATTTCTTAGTCAGATATATATTGTTAGCAAAATGTCTGTAAAAAGGAAACTTTAAATGATTACCTTGAAAGAAATTATTTTAATTGTCAGAAAACTCTACTGAATAACTCTCTAAAGCAGTGCTCTCAAACACAAATTGCATGCAAGCTGAATGCACAATATGAAAACAGTTGACACTCCTGAATTTTTTATAATAAACAGAATTTTTAATTAGATTTTAAACATAAAATACTTTCCTAAGATTACCGCCCCCAAATTAAAATGCTCAGTTATTAATAAAATTTTTATTTCATACTCACTAAGTACTTTTTATACAAAGTGTATAAAAATACTTGCATATGACAAGTACTTATAATGAATTTAAATTATTTAGGTGTGGTATCATGAGAGTCTGGCCACCCCTGAATTTTTCTGCCCGCATACTTTTACACACTGCATCCCCCATTAGGAAAGGCCCTGTAAATGCAGAGGGGGTGAATTTATTTTGTATCTCAAATCTAAAGATTATGTGATAAATTTTCATTGATTACAATATGTAATTCAAAATAGTGACAGTTAATATTAAATTTTCTGACTCGGATTTATTTCAAGTAATTCTAATATGTTTATCTAATCTAATGACCACTAAACTGCAAACTAAACTCAGTGGCATAACAGCCCTAATGGGCCAGGGCCTGCAGTGCCTAAAAATCTGCCTTTTTGACCGTGGGCCCCAGGGTGCATAAGCATTATGCCCTGAACAAGTGGTCAGCTTAATTGCAGGACCCCCAGTGTTCAGTCCCCAAGTAAACTTGGTACTCATTTTATTGACCCAAGTGATGGAAATCAAGGGATGAAAGGCTGAGTTGACCTTGCCCAGCCCGGGAATCAAACTCTGGACCTGTGGTGCTGCTGCGTGATGCACTAGCCACTGTGCCATCTGGCCTCAATTACCATTAAATAACTAAATTTTAACATAAACTAAAGATAACTTGTGAAAGCTTTCCAAATTTTCGGATAAAGCGTTCCAAGTGGGACAAAGCTTGAGAATAATGACAACCTCTTTTATGTATTAAATTTTTCTTTGACACTTAGAGTGCACATGCACATAGTAAGTAAACAGTTATAAATAACTTTCTTTCTCGGGGTTAAACAGAAGGGCTGGCTGATTCCTTTATGCGACTGCTTGCTGACACAATCTTCATAGGAATGGGGAACAGGAAGTAGTTTGACGTCACTATGTTGCATATGCTCTAACTTCACCTGTTTAAAACTGGCAATGTGGACATCCCAAATTAACTTTAATCACATATATTGTTTTCTAGACAAGTAGTGTCAAACTCTAACTGGCGGCCCACATAGTAATTTTATGTTGTCTGCAAATACATTTCTCATAAATTAAGTATTTAAGATTTTAATGGTCTGGAGTCCTATTTTACGTTATAATCATTACCAAAAACGAACGTATCTCTTCGTAAAATCTAGAAATAGAGCTAATTAATTTACTCTGTAATATAAATCTTGTTCAAAGATTTTAAGATACAAATTTGAATAACTTTTATTAGGACTTGTCAAAAGATAAATATCTTACGTTATGAATTTTTATAATAATACTCACTTTGTTTTTGAGTACATTTACATGAAAACAGCCCCCCCCATAGTTGAAAATTAATAAATCTACGTAAAGAACCAAACTGCCAATGACTATCTACAATTTGTGGTGATACTTTTTGAAGAAGGGATTCTATTAATGTGAAGAATGCAAGAATTTGCAGCGAATATTTTCTATATAGTGATTGTGAAGATGACATGAAAAATGGCTCGCTTGAATTGCCGCAAAAGAAACTGTTAAAATCAAATACTGTGCTGAGGAAAAAAAAAAAAAAAATGTTTTTGAAAGACTACATGAATTAAATTTGAAGGAAATTAATTTTGAGGCCGATTACGAAAATGGCGATAGGAATAATAAATCAAATACAAATGATTTTAAAATAGAACTCACAAAGTGACGATGTAAATATTGCTGAATGCCCTAACTCTAAAAATAAACAAGAATGCATTGATAATTTGTAAAAAACAGAACTAGCTCAGCATTTAGGTAGTTTATAATCCCATAAAATGTCACAGTAAATTCGTATAAAAAAGATCTTCCTCCTTTGCCCCTCTTTTGAAACATTAAATAATTTTGTTCAGATACTGAGCAAAGTTGTTTTGTCAAACTTAAGACAACAATCTTATATAATTTAAATTTAATGTAATGTAAGTGTATAAATATCAGTTAGACAATTATTTTTACAGTACCTGTTGTTATATCAAATGGAAGAAAAACACATCAGTGGTAAAATTTATAATTAGATCAAAAAAGCAGTGTTTAAATTAGAATAAATTTTGAACAAAACTATCGATTTCAAGGGCAGTCAAACATAATTTCTCTTCTTTTGCTGCAGAAAAAAATTCACATATCTATTCATAACTACTCCAAACTGAGGGGTTCTTTTTTTGCCTATCTTTAAAAATTGTTATAATAGTTATCTTAGAAAGAGTAATAGTGGTGTATTTATTTAATTATGGCAAAGCACACTAGGGCTATCTGCCTAAGGGAAGTGATGCCTTCGTGGAGGACTTTCTAAGGGAAACTGGCTCGTATACACGTTACACATGGGGAAAACCATGAAAACACCCATGCAGCCAGCCCGTTCGCAGGATTCGAACCTCGGACCGAACTACAAGTGTTCAGCGACTTTACCGCTCGGCCACTGGTGGGCCATTGAAAGAGTAATAGAATTCTCTCCCTCGTAGTATTCAGATGAAGGAAAGATAATGAATGCCATAGTTTTTTTTCGTCGTGATTTAGTAATAAATGCACTGGGAGGAAAACCTACAACTTTTAAGAAAATGTAGCATATTTTACCTGTTACTTTTTAATTAATAAATAAGTATTGCAGTCAAATACCGAAAATCCGTTGACTTGAAATTCACCAACTCCTAAAATCTGCGGTGCCTCTCGAAATATAAACATTCAATATATGGGTTCCGGAAACCACAACATGGAGAACGAAATACCAAAGAAAAAATACTTACCGAATAATGACGTCATAATTACGGAATGATAATGAACAGAAATACCAAATTATTGCCATCATGAGAAAAGTTTTTCCTGTCCAGGCTGCAGCGAGGTAAAAAAGCAGACAATTCACTCAACTTCTCTTTCAAGTTCGCGATTCATGTTGTCATATTTTATGAGCTTTATTTCATGAGATTGTTTAATGCTGCCTTTTTTGGGGGGTCCAGATGTTTTGTGGATATATTAAAAATATTTTAAATTTCAGCGCTTTTTAATACAATGACAGATAAGAAACACGTTCAAGATTTTACTGCTTGCTGCGTTGAAAAACGTAAACACGTTCCATTGACAGTAATGCAAAAAGTGGAAATTTTACAAAAGATGGAGGCAGATACTACTTTTCAGTTTATAGCAGGATCGTATTGAATTGCGACATGGACCGTGTATGATATACGAAAAAATAAAGAAAACCTGCTGGAATTTTGCAGCAAGACTGATTCTAACATTGGAATCTAAAACTGGAAATCTTTGCATAAGGCAAAATCTTCAAACTTCGATGCTGTCTCTTGTACAAGTGGTTCCGGCAACGGGGTACCAATTTTAGGACCGTTCCTCAGAGAAAAGGGGAAACAGATTGATGCCGTTTTAAAAATAGAGGAGCTGTGTGATTCCAGCAGCTGTTGGCTGAACAGATTTAAGCTGAGGGCATGGCATACGTTATCTGAAAGCATGTGGGAAAAAACTTTCAGCAGAAAAAGATGCTGCAGAGGAATTTATTGATGAATTTTCTGTGTTAGGGCAGAAGAAAATCTTAGCACGGAACAGGTTTTTAATATGGACGAGACTGGACTTTTTAACGATGTTTGCCAAGAAAGACATTTGTGACAAGCAAAGAAACTGCACCATCAGGGGTGGAAGAAGCTAAAGAAAGAGTTACTATTTTAGTATGCAGCAATGCAGCTGGGATTTGACAAATGTAAACCAGTGCTAGTGGGTAAGAGCACCAGCAGTCCCAGAGCTCTCAAAGGAGTAAAATCCTTACCTGTGATTTACAGGAATAATAAAAATTCCTGGTTCACAAAACATATGACCGAATGGTTCATGAAACATTTTGTTAAAGAGGCTAGAAGGCATTGTAACAATGCGGGGTTACCATCAAATTGCAAGATTTTACTAGTGTTGGACAACGGCTCTACACATTCAGATGCAACCACTTTAACATGTCATTATGTTGTGGCCCCCTTTTTTTTACCCCCAAAGTGTCATTGATCCAACCAATGGACCAGGGCATAATACAGTGACCTTCAAGAGGGAGCCATTATAAATCAGTTTTTGAAAAAATATTTTCAAGTGACCATTCTATTTCACTTTGTGATTATATAAAAAAAGAAATCACCATCAAAGACTGTATTTATTTATTTGTTATTAGCTGAATCATGGAATTCTGTTTGCCAAAACAACATTAGTAAATGACTGACATAATGTATGGCCATCTTCTCTGTTTATTGAAACTGAGAGTGATGACACTGAATTTTATGGTTTTAGGGTCAGTGCAGGAAGGGTTCAAGCAAGAGAATTGCTGTTACATTCGAAAAAAGAATAAATGAGGAGGCTTTGAAAGAAGAAGTAATCATTGAATGAATGATGTGTTTAGATGAGCCAACATTGGCATGTCAGATGATCGATGATGAAATCATTAATCGTTGGCTCTGTTTTGAACTCACCACAGCAAGAAAACTATTGAGACACTGACACAGGTAGTGAATTTGATAGAGTGAGAAAATATCTTTTAATGAGAGTTTGGAACATGGTGGAGAATATCTAAATTTTTTTAGAACAACAGAGCTGTGTCACAGAGCAAGAGATTATAACTATATAATTAACAAAAAAAAAAAAAAACTTACTCTGGAACACCTTAAAATTTTAAAGCAAACCTCTATCAAAAAAATGTTTCAAACATGTAAAAAAAAATGAAATACACTGCTGGCCACCCAAATTCCAACACCAAGAAAGACAAGAAATATCACAACAAAATTTATTTAGTGATAACATGTTGACCAAGTAACAAATGATTAAATTTATAGATTTCTGTGAAGTGTGGTTCCTTCCAGAATCAGTGGCCAGAGTAGCCACCATTGTTGGAAATCACCGCTGCCACACGCCTCGGCATTGATTCAAAGATACTTTGGATGTGTCTTGGGGTACAGCAGACCAAGCAGCTTCCATATGTTGCCAAAGTTGATCTTCTGTGGCAGCTTGAGATGTAATCTGAGTCAATCGTTCAGCAACCATGGACCACATGTTTTCTATCGGCGAAAGATCTGGAGAGGGAGCCAGTCAGGGAAGCAATTCAATCTGGTGATTGACGAAGAACACTTGGACAGTTCATGCCACGTGGGGTCGCGCATTATCCTGTTGAAATATGGCTGTGGGCAAGCCCTGAAGGTAAGGAAGGACAATTGGCTCCAACATCTCGGAGATGTAGCGCTGGCTGTTTAAAGTACCGGCAATGCGTATTAGAGGACTGCGAGAGTGATATCCAATACCCAGTGCAGGACCAGTGTGGCAGTGCATAATGCAGCTGTTCAGCATCCTCTTTCCATGGTGTCTCCAGACTCGAATCCGACCATCGTGGTGTTACAGACAGAAGCGTGACTCGTCAGTAAAGACAAATTCATTCATTCTACCGTCCACATTCCTCTTTCAGCGCACCATTGGCGATGTAGACGTCTGTGGTTCTGCGTCAAGTGTAGACGAAGCAATGTACGTCTTGCGGACAGACCACTCTGCTATAAACGGCGTAAAATGATACGCACAGACACTGGATGATGCGTTACAGACTGAATGTGCTGTGCTATGGTTCGTCATGTGACTGGGCGATCCGTCACTGCCATGCGCACAATGTTCCTGTCATCACATAAAGTGGTGCACTGAGGTGGATGCGATCGAACACGTTGGTCCGTCGTACCCTCCTGCATCCAACGGTCACATATCCACATTACAGTTGTTTGGTTTCGTCCAACATGACTACCGATTTCCCTGAAAGATAATCCACACTTTCAGTAGGCCACTATCCTTTCTCTGTCGAATTCAGATATTTGATCAAACGATGATCGCTGTTTACTGCTAGGCATAATTGGCCTTTTTTTTTTTTTTTTTTTTTTTTTTTTTTTTTGAAAAAATCACAAGAAAAAAATAATTGCCGAATTTGAAATTTTCGAAAACTCCAACCCTGAAATAGCACTTTAAAAAGTGGGGCCACAGGCGCGCGTGATAAGTGTCTGCACTGAAATTCTAAACATTTGCTTATCTCACCTCCGCTAATGCATGTTGTAAATTTCATGTTATTTGTACGCTTTCTTCAGGGTGGTGCATTTATGGTGGCCAGCTGTGTATTTTATGCTTTATGCTTCATTAGTAGCCCTTATTTTTTAGATGTGTTTATTGTTATGTCCTTGATGCTTTTAAATATCCCTGTAATCAACTAATATAAATGAATAATATGATAAATATATATATAATAATTTAATGCATATAATAAATTAATATATATGTATATATTGTAATAAATTAATTAAATTTATGTAATATGCCTTATTTATTTTGAACTTTTAGTCTGCACATTATGATTTATCTTTTCTGTCCTGAAATCCTCAAAATCCTAAATCCGCACAACCTCTGGTCCCAAGCATTGTGGATTTCTGGACTTCTACTGTATTAACTTTTTAAACATTATAAATGCTTACAGTAATGACATCTTCTCGTCTAAATTAATGCTATTTTTTCATGCACTGTTTTTTCAAATTTAAAACTTATCTTTCATTGCTGTGAATTGCGTCTTCGCAGTCAATGTCGCATGGCTATGTCATCACTCCTCACTTCCTGTTTCAGGGAAGAAAGCCCTGTGAACCAGCCCTTCTGAGTCCTATTTCTTTCTTACTACAATTTAGGGTCATTTTGATTCTGATGGAAGTTTTTAGCTTTGGAGAAAAATGCTAAAAACTGTCTTAGTCATAGATTGCAGATGCTCACAGTCAGATTTTGTTTCATAGGGTTATTAATTTTCAACTGTGAAAAAGCTATTTATGTTTATATATAAGTAAAGCGATTATTTTTCCTACAAAGTTTCCTGTCTGAGATATTTGATTTATCTTTCGAAAAAATATGAATAAAAGTTAGTCAAATCTGTATCTCCAAATTCTTATAAGATTTATATCACATTGCAAATTAATTAGCTCCATTTATATTTGTAAGCTTTCCGGTTCGTTATTTACGTTCACTTTTAATGGTAATGAAAATTATGTAAAATCAGACATAAGGCATTGAAATCTTTAATTATGTTCTTGAAAGTTCTTTTTTAATTTTTTTTTTTTTTTTTTTTGTATATTCTTGGGATTTTTCATTTGAAATAATAAGGCAGTATTTAAATGTAGGAAACACACAATTTTTTTTAAAAAATTCCAGTTTTGTTTCTCATAATTGGTATTTAAATGGCTCTCAGAAAGAAATGATAAATCTGTTATCCATTATTATGTTTTGTTTTTAATGGTTTTATATTTTTGGTGTCATGAAAATTTTGAATTTTATTAAATCAGAAAACCCTTTTAATACAGCCCCTGCACTTAACCTCTTTACCTCATTATAGTAAATCATTTCTTTATGCTGACTTTTAATTTATTGAAGCAGTGCAACAAATTCTTGTTGATTTCAAGATCATCCATGGCTTAAGCTTACTGTTGTAGTTAGTGTTTCCATAGCATTATCCATTTGAAAACTTTTCACTAAAAGGTTTCCTGATGATTAATAATGCGATATATAGTGAAAAAAGTATTCTGAATGTTTTCTTCTTTTAGATTATACTTTAATTTTATGGATATTCCATTTCTTACCAACTGTAGAAGTTGCATCATCACTTACAAATCCAATCATTTTATTCCAATGTAATTTATATCTGTTATAATTTTCATTTCATAAAATTTGTCATGTGCCCCTGTTTTTCCTTTTCTGGAATATTTCCAATAATTTCACTTGCTTCAAATTCATCAATGACAAACACCTTGCATAAAAACAGCAAATTATGCTATATCTGTGAATCAGCACTCTCATTGTCTGCTATTGGATTGCTGCAAAATCTACATTTTTCCTTTTAACTGACATTGTAAATAACTAGTGGTTTCATTAATATATTTTGCTACCATGCCGTCTGACAACAAATTTTTTTAATAATTGTTGTTTGTCAGAACAAAGAAGTTCAACAAACTTAAATGATCTCTAAGTAATTATCATTAGTAATGGTTTTGACCATTTTGCAACAATATGCTCAAGAGCAAAACTTGCATGAACTATTATTTAAGTGGATTTATTTGCTTCAGTAAAAGAAGTCTATCGTTGTTAAGACAGATTTCAAAAATTGTAACTTTCATATCCTCCTGTTCATTTCATAATTGCAGCATAAATAGTATTTGTATGGAAACTATACTATCTTATATTTCGGTATTACAAATAAAACATATAATTTGCAGCATGCAGTAGCACAAAAGAACAGATTTTCCTATTTATGTAAAAAAACATGTCCTTCTTTGCCCACTTTTCTTTAACCCTTTGTTAAAGACATGGCTTTCATTTTAATTTCTTAATTAAAATCAGTATTGTAAATTTGTGACCTTAATTCAATGATGTGAATTATAGTATAAAAGCAACAGTAAAAACTTGTGCTCAGTTGTAAGTTATTTTAGGTATTGATGTAATGCAAATTTAACAAAAAGCATAAATAAATTGGCTTAAAAGAATCACATTAGTTTGTCTATAAACAAAAAAAAAAAGTATTGCAAGATGAATTCCGTAGCTGTGTATCCAATTAACTTTACTGATTGTAACGTTAGCGAGTATTTAGTAACGTTAATGACTGACTGTATGCATTGTGTCTGCAAAAGTCCTTGTATAGCCTTTATTTTTGAAACCATTTATCATAGATATATATTTTCTATTACATAAATATTTTAAATGATGCAATAAAGTTCCAGTAACAAAATTTTGTAGAAACAGTGTATATCAGAGGTATTGACTGGGTCAAAAAAGACTACTGAAGCACCACAGTTTGTTAGCTTGGTTAACTGAATTTATTGATTGGACTGATGGGGAGAATTCTCTCATCTGAAACTGGTTACTTGGATTGACATGCATACATACACTGTATATATAGTATTATAGTATGCCATACAGTAGCAAAGACAAAATCTGACACACTTCCTTCTATATCTTTTTCCATCCATAGCTGTCACACGCTTTGTCCCAGTCTCTAAAACTTTACATGCGGCAATTAACTAAAATTATGTAATTAAAATGTATTATTAGCCATCTAAAATTCCTTTAGAGCCCTGAGACCACTGTTACATGCTTTTATGTACTATTGTTTGATCTACTCCATGAATTTTACTGCATTACATCCATTTTTAAGATCTTTTATAAGTAAGTTGGTCACGATATGTGTGATTACATATTCCAATCATTATTTAAGGGAATATATTACATCAGAAAATGCTGAAAGTATATTTTCAGAAAAAGTTTCAGCCATACTTTCTCTTAACTAGATACTGATAAAAATGTAACTGATTTTTTTTTATTTATAAGGTAGCAACTCTGCTTTTATCCATTCAAAGTAAATCATAATACAGAAATCCTTACTCTCCACAAAATGAATTGAGCCTTTTTGTTATTAAAATTATTATCTAATAAAATTAAATTTAGCCATTTAATGTTGCCATGAATCTGTTGCATTTAATAAAATAGTAGTGCATGTTTGTTTAGTCGTATGTCATCTTGAAGTAAATTAAGAATCAGTATTTTAGTAAATGCTAAAGAATCAGGGACTGTTTACAAAATTAAGGGGCATTTAAATATTGGTTCAGTTGGTGTTATAGATTTATAGGTTTTGCACAAAATGTGCATCAGATTTTTCAAATTCTTTAAAATGTTTAATATTTCTAAATAACATAGTTTTTCTTGAATTCTAACAGTAGTATATGAATAATGTACAAACAAAGGAAATAAAGAATTGGATAATTTTTGAGATAATCTTTAAAAATAATACAGTCAAAAGTTGTTAATCCGGACACCCATAATCCGGAATGATCTATAATCCGGACCTCAAAGCTACAAACTTTCTGTAGCTTTTAACTTAATACTTTTATGCATGTGCATAATACATTTAAGCATGCACGTTTAATGTATAACGGGTAAAATTATCTAATTATCTATTTCAGTTAATGTTGCAGATTGCGTTGTTCCTTAATCTTCATATTGGATCCGGGTTATTATTTTTTGCAGTCTGTTAGAGCAATTTTATAAAAGTAAGCTTGAACTTTCGATTATGTCAAATAGAATTTCCGATGCTAGAGCTGCCAAAGCAAAAGTATGTTTCGATGTCCATCAAACAAAAAGTGGAATTGCTGCAAAAAATGGATAAAGGCATATCCTTTGTTTCTCTGACAATTCCGAAATCTGTTTATCAATTTCACGCTGCTCTGCGGGGGGGGGACGTCGCGTTGCGCAATGAGTTCATCTGTCAGCCTTATCCTTATCTTCAGGGCAGATGTTTTTATTTTATTCAGCTTATAATTCCTTACTAAATTTAATATTTCCTCTCGATGTATTCTGTCTTTGATATGATTTAAATCAAATTCCTCGTCATTATAAATATCACGATTACACATCAAATAGTTTTCTGGTTGCAATTTTCTAATTTCGACTATGCGTAATGTATGCTTTACGCATGCACGCGCTGAAAGAAATGTTTAATAAAGTAAACAAATATTAAGCTTTTTTTTTTTTTTTTTTTTTTTTTTTTTTTCCCTAAATTTTGATACCCTTTAGATCATAATTGCTCTTTTTATTTCATAAATTACGGTTTCATATTTTTAATTTTAGAATTTCTGCATGCCATCTTACCAGATTTAAACTGATGATCTATAATTCGGAATCGCCGAAGTCCCGACGAGTCCGGATTAAAGACTTTTGACTGTATTTTAGAAAATTTGTCTTAATTCATTTATTTAGATGGTATTTGATTCGAGTACTTTTATCTGAAATGCAAAGCTGTAGAAATTGTACATTCAGATGAGACCTTTCTCTCAGTTAAGCATGGAATCCTTAATATTTTGTAAAAATACAGGGTCAAATTTTTGTTAACAATCTAAAGTAGTGTATTTTTTTGGCCTTTACCAAGTTGTACTGCTTTTCGCCAGTGTACTGCCATTATTCCCTGCAAATTTTCATGTATTTCAAATTTGGGCTATGTGATAGCAATATAAGCACATGAGCATTTAAACCAGTATATAATAAAATCTGTGTATATGGATGTATGTATATATATAGTACAGTCAAAAGTCGTTAATCCAGACTCGTCGGGACTTCGGCGATTCCGGATTATCGATTTTTCCGGATTATAGATCATCAGTTTAAATCTCGTAAGATGGCATGCAGAAATTCCAAAATTAAAAATATGAAACCGTAATTTATGAAATAAAGAACAATTATGATCTAAAGGGTATCAAAATTTGCAAAAAGAAAAAGCTTAATATTTATTTGTTTACTTTATTAAACATTTCTTTCAATGTAAGTTGTTTAAGTTTTGCTTCGCTTCATGTGATAATATTTTCTCTTTAATTCTATTAAACAGACATAATTTCTTGTTCAGTTACAAAGTTCCGCCGTTCAAGTCCTATAATTGCTGTGTCAAGAACACCGACTAATTTGTCAATCGAAATTTTTTTGTTTTCAATAACCTCTGTCACTTTTCTTCGCTATCGGAAGCGAATTATAATGACGAGGAACTTGTTTTAAATCATATCAAAGACGGAGCATATCGAGATGAAATACTACATTTGGTAAGGAATTATAAGCCAAATAAAATAAAAACATCTGCGCTGAAGATAAGGATAGTGCTGACAAATCAACTTCCAATTCATTACGCGCCCGCCGCCGAGCAGCGTGAAAATGATAAACAGATTTCGGATTTCAAAACATACTTTCGCTTTAGATCCTTTACATATTAACAAATATATATCGGAAATTCTATTTGATATAATCGAAAGTTTAAGCTTACTTTTATAAAATTGCTCTTACAGTCTGCAAAAAATAATAAGCCGGATGCAATTCGAAAATTAAGGAACAACGCAATCATCAACATTAACTGAAATAGATAATTATTTAGCTTATACGTCCATTATACATAAAATGCGCACGCGAAAACGTATTCTGCACTTGCGCACACTCATATGCGCAGTCGTAAAAGTTCTTACGCGCACGCGTGAACGCCTCTGCGCATGTGTCAACGCGGTGCATGCGCAGAAAGTTTTTAGTTTTGATGTCCGGATTATAGATCATTCCGAATTATGGGTGTCCGAATTAACGACTTTTGACTGTATATATATTTGCTGACTAGTTTGGTCTGCAGTTTTTGGATTATCCTACGAGATATTATTTTCAAGCATTTTTTAATAGTGATAATTCAGGGTTCGTACAGTCCTTAAAAGTCCTTAGATTTTAGGGAATCGATTTTTGGTCCTTAAAAGTCCTTAATTTTGGCTAAAATCAGCCGAAGGTCCTTAATTTTAATCATCAGAAATTTTTATCTGTTTTTACGACTGTCATTTTGAGTGTGAATTAGCATTTTGAGGAATATTTTTGGCGATTCACTGCCGTATATATGGTAATCTTTTGAATGGGTTCATGAGTTATAATTTGTTTCTATTTCTAATATAAATGATGGGATACTCGAGTTTCTAAGCAAAAAGTGAAACATAAGCATTTCGAAATTCATTTTTTCTAGTAAAGAGCTCTTAAACAACTTTTTGCTTTTGGGGATGTGAATTCTTTTATTAAACGGTTCTAAATTTGGCGACTTTTCAACATTTTGGCGATTTTAAGATTAGTCTCTATAGAAACTTTTTAATTCCAAAATCTGAAAATGTTTCGACGATTTTTTTTAAAACATCGTAACATTGATAAATTTTATTAAAATAATGGTAATATATTGAAATTTTATTTAAAAAATAACATTAAAATAAAACATTTTTATTTTTTTGCTGTCATATTATAAAGTTTCATTTTGGCAACTTATACAATATTTTAAATCTGAAAAATAAACAAGGTATAATTCTATAAAGCACAATTTACGAAACAGCTCTTAGCAAAAGCAAAATTAGCTGTGTAATTAATTAAAAATGTCTTGTTTTTAATTTTTTCATAGTAAGAGTTTTTCCCATGTAATTGTCTCAGAATATTCAAAATTCTCAGAATGTGCATCAGTTTTCTCTATAAAATTTATTTTATACGTTTCCCTCCTACTTTTTTCCAAAATATTTCTGTCTTTTTTCTGTTACAGAAATGGTAGGAATAATTTTTCTTTAGGATTTTAAACATTGCAGCTTGTAAAGTTTAGAAGGATTAGAAGGCAAGATTTATAGACCCACGATTCTAGAAGATTCGAGAAATATGTGACAAAAAGAAAAATGTCTCCAAGGTATCAAAACGTAGTGGATGGATTTTACAGAAAGTTTACAATGAATTTCTTAATTTTGGAAGAACATCTGGAAGAACAATGAAAACATAATATTTGAATGTATTACTTCTGATACTAGAATCTTAACATGTTTATCTTCTCTACTTTTCACTAGACAGAAGCATAGAAAATATCAAAAATGCTTCTGATCTTATCACATGGATAGGCATTATAGAAAGGGTTTTTTTATTAATAAAGAAATTGGAAACTTACAATTTAAAAGATTCATCTAATATTTCTTAATGCATCATACACATAGCTGGCACTAGGCATTTTCCCACTTGATGCAATCTCTGTGGATCCTAAGTTCTGCTGCCTACTTACTGCCTTTCTAAATTCTGCTTCCAATGCTTGCTCTAAATTCTAAAAGTTTTGCCATTTCTAGATTTTGTTGTTCGGTGTGTTACTAAATTCTAGAAATTCTGCCACATCAGCTATGTAACCGTCCTTTACTATACTATATGTTTCATATTGCTTGTGAATATTCATATTACTAAAGAAATAAAATTAGCCACTTTTTCTGTACATTCTAAATGCATTTAGTGTTTTTTAGAATAACGGAAATCCTTAATTAAATCCAAAAATTCTAAAATGAAAAGGAAACATATTGAAGAAAGAAACTTATTATATAAAGGAAATTATTCTTCAAAGATATGTGCAGCTATTATTATGTAAATTACCCAATTGTTTATGATTTCAACCTTTACTATAATTTTCCATTTCTATTTCCTCGTATGATAGGGTTATTAAGCCAGATTAAATTGCAATTAAATTGTATAATCTTTGACCACTAGTCCACATTATTAGTTTGAATTTGACTGTTCTTGTTTAATTATGTCAACGTGAGCTGTAATTGATTTTGTTAGCATCAGAACATGCCTTTATGTTCCGAGTTCTTTAAATAAGAGGCGTATTTAAACCTTTGTCTGATATTGTAGTTAATTTCAGACATAGCAATAATATGCTTCACGTCTATCAGAGGTTTTGGACTATTTAACTTTTACCAGATCAATTAAACCCTCATAGGTACATTATGGAGAGGTTGAGAAGTTAGGAGATGAAGCACGCAGAAACTAGTGAGAGCATTAGTTTGCATATTGAGACAAATCTCTAATTGTTAGAAAAGATGCTTAAAAGAGAAGGAAATCGATATAAACGTTCAAATATGACCAACTATCATAAGTGTAAAATATTTAATGCTACTTGATAAATTGCATAGTTTATTTTATTCTCAAACTTGTTAACAATTATGTTAATTAATTCATGTTTAGTAATAATGCATACTACTTAGGGATCTATTTTATTTTTAGGATGGTGTTACAAAAGGGAAATTCAGGCATAGATAATATCTTCAATTGAATTTATTCAGTTCCCATTTGCTCATAGGTCCTTAATTTTTTTCATTAATGGTCCTTAAAGTAATTTCCGTGTGCAGAAGTGTGTACGAACCCTGTAATTAATTAAACATTATGAATGATATTCAGCAAAACCACCAAAATAGTAATTTAGGTGGGAATTACTGAATTGTATTGCATTGTTCTTAAGTCAAATTTTAACTGATAACTTTTGCTTAAAGAACTGACATCCTCAAGTAGCATATGCAATTACATTGATTTTAAAGTGAAATTATGCATAAAATTAACTCACTGTTTATTTCTAGTAATATTTTACTTAAATTTCTATTCATACTTTTATAATTATGGCAACTGTGTGTTACATAATTTACATATTTTTATGTTTTAAAATATCTTTTCAGGTAAATGCTCTGCAATTAAATTCAGCATTTTGCTTTCATGATTATATATATTATCTGTGTCTTAGTTGTAAACATTTACAGAAAAGTATAGTTTTTAAAACTTTTTCTCCCGTATATGGATTGAGGAATGTATTAGGTAAATAAGATCTTTCTAAAAAAGTATTCTGTTGCTAGTTCAAAAATTTTTCAAATCTAAAACCCTTTTAGGTTATACATCTGATTAGATAGTAGACTGGATAATAGGTTTTGATAAATTAGTCTTTTTAAAAAAATAATAGGTAATAATTATTGTATAATAAATTCTGATGAGTTAGTATTTGGAGTGAGAATTAGTCTTTTTAAAAAATGCTAGATCATGAATTAAATTTTACTGGTAAATTACATATGCAATTTTAAAGTTGGAGGAATTTCTAATGCATGTCAGGTTCCTTTTTGAATATTTAGTAACTATTATAAAAATTCTTATGCACATTCTTAAACTTCATTTCCTTTTCCTTGCATAATAGTAATTCTCTAATAAAATGTCTTTAAAAATCTTTTATCTAAGGAATTGGAGCAGATGCGGAAGCGAATTGAAGATAATCATCAAGGTCAATCTGCCAGCCAGAAAGTTGAAGACAAGCTTAAGGTGATTATGTACCTAAATTTATTCTACACTATAAAGTGCTGAAATCTTATAAGCTAATTTTTCTTATTTATTAGTAAAAGAAATTGTCAGTATGTTTTGCTATGATCATAAGTATCATATACTGTAATAAATTTTCCATTTTAATAATACTTCTTTTTATTGAGATCTTATTCTTCATCCTGATATACCACTGTCTAATTGTTGTCTGAGTTTTAAAGCAAAATATTTTTGTATGTTACATAGTGCATTATAATAGCATTTAATGCTGCAAGATGTGGTGAAAATTTCTGGTAGCATCACAGTTGTAATTTTATGCAGCAGTAAATTATTTTTTAACAGATTATGAAGAAGAGCACTGTCACTACAGTGAAGATATGAGAAAATTCTTCTGTGTGTGTGCTTATGGCAAAGCCTTGAGGGCTATCTGCCTAAGGGGAGGGATGCCTTCGTGGAGGACTTTCTAAGGGAAACTGGTTCATATACACATTACACATAGGGAAAACCACGAAAATGTCCATGCAGCCAGCCCGTTTGCGGGATTCGAACCTCGGACCAAACTACCAGTGTTCGGCGACTTTTACCACTCGGCCGCTGGTGGGTGAGAAAATTCTTGATTTTGTGCTCATAGCCATTAAAAAAGATTTGTAATCACACAGGCAAACAGTAAAGCTGTGTTCGCACTGGTCCGTTGGAGGGGAAAAAACTCTTTCCGCATACGTCAGTTCATACGAGGGCAGAAACTTTCACTTTTAAAGTTGTCACATGCACACGCTAGATGGTTCTTCATATCAGAAAAAACTAATTTTTGCGTGGTATTTTGGCTTTTTACCGTTATATTTTTTTAATTAAAGTGAATTCCATTTCAATTAGATGAATGTAAGAGAAGAAGAAAGCAGTGGTTTATATTATATGAGAGATGACAGCAGCAAGGAGATGCAAATAATTTAATTGAAGAAATGTGCTTTAAAGACAGTGAAATTTTTTTTAACTTTCATATGCATCGCATAAATTTGATGAATTTCTAGCTTTCATTGAATCATTTATCCAAAAGCAGAAAACTTTTCTCAGAATGTCACAGAAAAGAATTCTTTGGAAGATAAGAATATGATATCCCAGAAAAGGATCATTGTATGTATCTAATTTACTTTATGAATTTTATTGACTTTTTAAAAAATTCCTAATTGGATTTTTCGATTTTAGATAGTGAATGTTTCATGGAGTTCACCATAAAATTTTTTGCATGATGTATGAACGTCCCTTAATATAATTGCTTTAATTAATGTAATAAAAAAGTTTTGTTTTATTTAAATGTATGTAGGATTTATAGGATTATTAAGCTAAATATCACACTTGAAAAAAAGCAGTTATTTAAAAAAATTAATAAACAATAGAAATTTTTTAAAAAAAGTGTTTTAAAACATAGTTTCTGCCTTATGTACATATTTTTTACCTTAAATGTAACTGCAGTTACTTGAATTACTTATTCATATATTAATGAACAGCTACTGTCTAAAGTTTTATTTTATAGAGTCACTTTTGTCTAAAGCTTATTGAAGTAACTGCATTTTATATAATATTTCTTTTTCTGTTTCAAAAATTTCATTCCAGAGTTAGTAAATTTGCCGATATTCATGTAAGTCTTCTAAGTTAATGAAAATTTATTTTCAAGATTAAACCTCTGGCTAAGTTCTTTTAAGAAATGGTTTACTCAGCACCACTCGTTTAGAATTAAAAAATTCACTATTTTTTTAATTAGGTAAAACAGCAGTTTTAACCAGTATCACTTTTGCTAGTCTGGCATCATTCGATACGGAATCAGATCAGAACAGTCAGATCGTCTTATAGATTGTGTCAAAGGCCCTCTGTTAAAAGAATAATGCTTATAATGCCACCTGGAGGGTGAAAATTATGTTTATAGTCAATTAAAAATTAATGCAAACTTCTTTGCATAAAAAGATATCACAATAGATAAACAAAATTTCATGTATTCTCACCATCATCAAAGGCGAGAAAAGCAAGGCCTGAACCCTCGATACAAGTATCTGGTATCATCTGAATTTTCTACTCGGTGCGCTAAGGTGTCTTGCGAGAAGAGTTGGTTTTCAGACTTAATGTTAAAAAAACTGAATGAGCATTTTTTTTTTAAATCCCAACTCCATTACAACATCCCTGGTGACACTTGAATTCACAGTCTTTGACTCTGAAAACCAGTGTTTTATCCATTAGACTACAAGAGCAATTTTAAATTGATGTAAATTTGAAGTAAAACTCAAAATCTGGAATTTCAAAATCCATCACTATTTTCTTGTAACAGTCTATTGCTTTAAGTTACTGTATAAAAATTACCAACCATAATTAAATGGTTGGTAATTAAAGTGGTAGTGGTATTATGGTTGATAATTAAAGTGTATTACTCCTACTAAATTTGAGAATTTTTCTTTTAAGATATTCTATTAACTTATTCATTTTTAATTAGCATCTCAAATTTTCATTAAGATTAGTCATCTTGAGTTTACATTTTCCTCAAGACGAATCTTTGAAGATATACTCATTTAAAAATTTAAAAAGTCTGTGGTGTAAATTGGACATTTGAAACGAGATATCTAAAACTGGTGTGGCAGGCGGCGAAAAGATAAGGTTGAGTCTACTCGCGTGTTCTCCGTCCGTCCAGAAAATACCACCTCTGAGCTATCTTCTGATTGGTTGCCACTTTCTGCCTGAGCGGGTGATCACGTTGGTGTGAACTGCCCTTAAGGTAAACAGTAGAATTATGAAAGTTTTCTGTTTGAAGTAAAATTTCTTCCATCAAAACATCTTAAATCTTCTTTCTGTAGTCTTTTCTGCAAGAAAGAAGAATACAGAAGTTTGCTGTATTGTTTAAAAGAATATATTTACAAATCTGAAACTTAAATTCTCTTCAAAATATTCCCATATGACTTTATATGTCTTGGCATTTTTCATGCTGCTTGCAGTATTTTTTGAATATTATTAGAATATTATTGGGTTATCAGCAATTTGTTCTGAATTTTTACAATATCAGAAGCCCTCTTTGTTTCCACTTTACCCACTAGGGAAAAAAAAAATCTGATTGAATGAAAAAAGGTACATAGGCAGGGTATATCATAGTCACACATTTGTTTTCAAACAAAATCTGCTGCACATTTGAAGCTGTATCAGTGAGCATTGTCATACTGCAAGAATCAATTGTAAAACAAAATTAAGTCTGTAATCTAGTGTGATCTACAAGAGCAGTGATCAAAAATTGTCCACAAAGACTGGTGAATATTATCTTTTCACCAAATACTTGTTAGCTGTATTCATGGAAACTCGGTTCTCACTAATGTAAAAACAGCAGAAATGTACAACTAGCATTTGCTTCTTTTAGAGCAGTTAGACTACTCGTTAATTTTAAAATATCCGCACTTCTAGCAATAAAAGTTTATATGACTATTATAACCATTTTAATTGCACTTCTTGTAAAAGGAGATGGAGTTTTCCATATCACTTGCCATTTTCTGTTCTTTGATATTGGTCGCTTCTGTTTGCCAAAATTAGGTTGCTAATCTCAGTTATAAAAATTTTGATTGGTGATATGGATTCCAAAAGCTCTTGGGTTCTCCCTATATTGTAAATTTCTGTCGTTTATTTAAAATAAAAATACATTCCATTCTTCATTTTTTAACATAACTTCATCATACTCTAGCTATTAAAAGTTGTGAGGTTTCTCTGAATTAGGTAAAAATGAGTTTAAATAAAGCCATTAAAAATTCACTTATTGATTCTCTAATATTTTTTATATAAAACTTTTAACTTTTCATTTCATGCTAAAGACAATAAAAAAATTGCGTGTAGAAGTTGCAAGTTTAAAAAGTATTTCTTGTAGCACATAATTGTAACATACTTCTCAAATTTCATAAAATTCCGACTAGAAGTTACAAGTTTAAAAAGTATTTCTTGTAGCACATAATTGTAACATACTTCTCAAATTTCATATATAATCTGAACTTTAAAATCATGTTTGAAGTAAATATAATGTATGATCATTATGCTGATAAAGTATACTACTAGCTATTTTTTTTATCTGTAAGTGCTACATTTTACTACTACATTTATACTTATAGTGTCTAATACCATTTAAATGTATATCATGATTACAAAATAATTTTAATACATAAGTAAGCATACCAGTGAAGGAAGTATGTAACTTTATTTTGTGTTTGATAATATGACATAAGCAGCAGTTAAATAGCTTTAGATGGCAGTATCGGTAGTAGTTACATGTGACGCATTAAAAATTCTTGTTGATCATTGCTTAACTCAAAGCAGATTATGCATTGAGGAGACAGAAGATTCAAAATGCTTATGGTATGTAAATTCTCTGAAAAAACGGTTGTGTTACCTGTGTTTTAATGTGCATGATTTTACTTACTATTGTAAAATCAGGAACTTTTTTAATACTGATGCATAGCATTAATCAATGCCTGTAGATTATGCCATTAGGCTAAACTAGAATGAGAGCAAGATTTCATTAAGAGTGTGATATTTTTTTTTTTAAATCTTGTATAAATAAAAATATTAGACCTTGCTTCCTCACCTGCTCAGAAATATTTGGTGATATGGAGGAACACTCTGTATCTCCATGCTGATACCCAGTCGATTTTTCAAGATGCTGGCTATTTTTTACTACTTTCATGTCTAACAAAACATTAATTGATACTGTTGACTAGCCTGAAGGTTTTTTTGGGGGGGGAGGGGTTTAGCATCGTTACATTTTTTGGTTACTTAGATGTTGAGCGATATTGTCATTACCTCCATGAATAATGAGAACTTTGTGTTATTGATTGCACTGCTTTTTTTCATTGTTAAATAATTTATCCAGTTTGATGGGAAAGATTATCGTTGAATCTGCTCTTTCATCTTCATGTCAATTTCACTTTGTCTTTCCAAAGAGGTTAAAAACGTTTAAAACAAGAATCTGTAGAGTGTGCAGCATGTGTACACTACTTACATACCACATAAATTTTTATTATACTAGTAAAATATAGTACAGTCAAAAGTCTTTAATCCGAACTCGTCGGGACTTCGACGATTCTGGGTTATCGGTTTTTCCGGATTATAGATCATCAGTTTAAATCTGGTAAGATGGCATGCAGAAATTAAAAATATGAAACCGTAATTTATGAAACAAAGAGCAATTATGATCTAAAGGGTATCAAAATTTACAAAAAAAAAAAAAAAAAAAAAAGCTCTATATTTATCTGTTTACTTTATTAAACATTTCTTTCAACGCGCGCATGTGTAAAGCATACATTGCGCATAGTTGAAATTAGAAAATTGCAACCAAAAATCTATTTGATGTGTATTCGAGATATTTATAATGATGAGGAATTTGATTTAAGACGATGATCAAAGACAGAGATAAAAGACTGATGAAGAGTACATCGAGATGAAATACTACATTTAGTAAGGAATTCTAAGCCGAATAAAATAAAAACATCTGCCCTGAAGATAAGGATAGTGCTGACAGATCAACTTCCAGTTCATTGCGCACCGCGTCGTCCCCCCCCCTGCTGCAGAGCAGCGTGAAATTCATAAGCATATTTTGGAATGATTAGAGAATCAAAGGATATGCCTTTATCCATTTTTTGCAGCAATTCCACTTTTTGTTTGATGGACACTGAAACATGCTTTCGCTTTGTAGATCCTTTGGTAGCTCCAGAATCGGAAATTCTTTTTGATATAATCGAAAGTTCAAGCTTACTTTTATAAAATTGCTCTAACAGTCTGCAAAAAATAATAAGCTGGATCCAGTTAGAAGATTAAGGAACAACACAATTTGCAACATTAACTGAAATAGATAATTAGATAATTTTTGCTTAGCTTATACCGTCCGTTAATCATTAAATGCACATGCGTAAACGTATTATGTGCATGCGTTAATGGATGCGCAGAAAAGTTTGTAGCTTTGAGGTCCGGATTATAGATCATTCCAGATTATGGACATCCGGATTAAAGACTTTTGACTGTACCTAGTGTTGTTTTTATTATTCTGTCCAGCCATTGCTCATAAAATCTAATCCTGCAGAAACACTAGCAAAGCACACACAAATAGAGCTTTAGCACCTAAGACACAGAAGTACTGTCAACATGTATATTCACCCTACTAGTCCATCTAAATATAAGCATTACATTATATTAAGTAATGATGAATTTTTTTTATGTTACTGCATTATCTTTAAATATTATGTTAGCGAACTGAATAGATTAATTCTTTGATCACTGCAAATTTCATTTGAAGTTTCAAAGCCAGATATATGTAATGAGATGACTGTAAGAAATTCATAAAACTGTGCAAAAATCATAAAATTTTGCATTTTATTCAATTATAAATACATCATAATTCATGCAAATGATGTGAGTCACTCAGGTTTCAAAATCCCAGTGATTAGTACTTGAAAAATATTTCAAGTAAATATATCAAAATTCAACAGATTGATTACTTATACTAACTCGGTGACTTACCTACAATTCAATAAGCTCTGGCATTTGAAAAAAAAATCAAGAACTGTTCCACACACGAACTTCAAAATTAAATGCTAGTCAAAAAATATAAAACAGAGAAAATTTCATATTTGCTAACTCTGTTATTTACTATTATACAGGTTTTAACTTTAGTGGGAGTTGATATTCTACTACTTAGAGAGGCATATCTACCTAGTAGGAACTGCTGTTTTGTCTTATCAACTGTTAAGTTCCTGTGCTGAAAATGTTGCAGATCTCATCAAAATTAATTCTTCTGGCTGTGAATAGTTTTTAGACCATAATTTATTAAATTTGACCGATCATTTTTATTATACTTAGCTGAAAATTGTATTGCTTTAGGAATTCCATGTTTTTGGTTGATATTTTATCTACTCAGGTTTTCAATGGACTCTCAACTAGACTTATTCAAAGATTGCAATTTAAGTGAGGCTGATTAATTGAGCAGGGGGAACAGCAGATATTTTTAACAAATGCTCATGACAAAAGCCATGTCTTGCTGTACAATAAAGTAGGTGTAATTTTTGGCGAGGGGCATTAGGGCAAAATTCAATTTCATCTAAGTTTGGTAAAAAAGTATAGAAGACTTTTAGGATTTTAGTTCTAAATCCCATTATCTGCTTAGTTTGAGTAGAATTGAAATCTTATTTGCTTTTATATTTTCTACCCCCAAAATAATCATAGACTTTTTGGTAATCATTGCAATGTATTATTAGCCTTAGTTGCTCATGACAGATTTCAAGGTTAGCTGTCAACTTATACAAAAAAAATAATAATAAATAAATAACAAGAAGCTATAGAAATCGTTTCTAAGTACAAGGAACTAATAAATTGACTTCTATAAATTCTGTTGAATGATGCAATTTTTTAAATAAATTTTCCTGAGAAATGAAAAGTGTAAAATTAAAGTGAATAAATATTTCTTTAATTAGAAACTCCCTCCTCCTGACAGTCTCATATTACTTTAAAAAATAATATAGCCTTGTTTATAAGCTGTTTTTTCCTACAGTTAATCATTTTGAAAATGTGTTTTGGTAATTGTTTTAATTCTTTCTACATTCTAAAATGTCTTTTTGTAACTTTAAAGTGAAGATATGACTATAGATAAATGGCTTCGCTAGCTGATGCATAAAAATACTCTGAAGATATGCTATCATATTTAAATACTGGTATATAGTAGTTTGTTAACAAGATAAGTCAAATTTGCCAGTTTATCTTAATTAGTAGCAATACATTTTTATGATCATGATTTTCATCTTGAAAAGACGTTTTTACTTCAGCTGTAGGTTTTCTGGTCATGAGAAAAATTCTTTGCTGCAGCCAATGCCTAGGAAGCAATACATAATATTTTAGTATCTCATGTACAAAATTTTAATTATAATATTTAAATATTATACTATTGTAATATTTTTAGTATACAGTACAAAGTCCATGATCCAGACGTCCAATATCCAGAGTGATCTAAAATCCGGACCTCAAAAATGGCAACATTTTTTGGGGGGGAGGTATGCTTTATGCATGCGCATTCGGTTTTCCCCTGCATATAAGAAAACACGTGGAGAGTCAGGATTCTTAATTTCACTTCGGCACTAAATAAAATACCTCGTTATTGAAGAAACAATCATTTTAGCATAAATTTGTATGATCAATAATTAGGCTCTCCATTTCTGAGTATCTGCTTGACATAATATATCTCAAACCAAAACATTTTACATAGATAATGTCATTGATTTTACACACACTAATATTGTATATCCCTGATGCCAAGTTGGCTAATCATTATTTATTACATTTTGTTTTCATCCCCCCATGTTTATCAACACATGACAACTTGAGTAATGACTCATGTAGTGATGGCCAAACAATTTTTTTATGTTAGTAATTGAATAATAAAGAGTGTGTTAACCATTTATGTTGACATTACGCTTGGCGTTGATTGCAGCTTTAAGATAAATGTGCTGAGAAATATTGACAAGGAAAAATTTAACAAAATTTTCTTTCTATATGCTAAAAATAGATTTTCTTAATGGCCAAAAGATTACATTTAATGCTATTTGAATTAAGAATAACTGATTTGTTATTCACATAAACCCAGAACCAGGGCCAGGGCTCGTATGGCCAAACCAGGTGGCAGAATTTCGGGAAGGTTCTTGCTAGCATAATTTAGGACCCCCAGAGACTAGAGTAAGATATCTAGCACCAGTCCTCAATAAGCTTTAGGTATATGTGGGAATTTATTTATTCAGGACTCAGACAAGCCTTAAGCATGTGCAAGAAATAGATATAAGTATAATAAATAAGTAATACAGTTCAGGATTAACTGTCTCGGTGCATGATAGAAGCAACATAAAATTTAGAGGAACAACTTTAGTCTCCAATCTATAGCTAAATTTTCTGATGATAGTCACAAATTTTAAAGATTTTTGGATATTGCAAACCAAAGGTGATTTTTTCTAATTAACGGATTTTGTAAAGAAATGTAGAGAAGCGGTAATAAATGAAGGTGATATAAAAGAAAATTTTCGTTGTGATGATAATGCTCCTCAATCAACAATCAATCAATGAATGGCAAAATATGTAGTATGGTTCTAGATCCAGAAAATACCGGTACCGATAGTGAAGAAAGTGACAGAGAGGTTACTGAAAACGAAAAAATTTTGTCTGACAAGTTAGTCGGAATTATCAACACAGCAATTACTGGATTTCAACTATGTAACTGAACAAAAAATTATGTCTGTCTACAGAATCAAAGAGAAAGTATTAAAACCAAAGCAACTTAAACAACTTACATTGAAAGAAATGTTGAATAAAGACAACAATTGAATATCAAGCTATATTTTTTATAAATTTTGATACCCTTTAGATCATAAATGCTCATTATTTCATAAATTATGATTTCATATTTTTAATTTTATAATTTCTGCATGCCATCTTACTATATTTAAACTGATGATCTAATATCCAGACAAATCCCCGGAATCGCTGAAGTCCCAACGAGTCCGGATCTCGGACTTTGTAATGTATTATGTGCATCATATCGGAATTAGAATGACCACTTTTTCCATCACCCGGTACTGAAATCTGTATTCACACATTATGAGTGAGTTACATGCCCAAATAGCTGAAGACCAGATTAAATTAGGGATCCATAATGTCTAAAATTTGAAATATCTCTACTGTTTATACTGCTGACAAAACTCAGTGCTTAAGGTGTGTACATATGTATTTTCCCTCGAAATTCTTTATGAATAAGTTAATTAGATGTAGAGGTGAAATGTGATTATGTTGTTTCTTTGAAGTGAAAACTGTTCTTTATGATTTTTGAAGTTAAGTTATACCTTTTATCATCTGAAATTTGAATTATGCTTTTTTTTTTTTTTTTTTTTTTTCTGTGCATTATTTATTGTCAGCCACATCTGATTTCTCTTTTAGTTTTTAATATTGTATGTTAATATGCATGCACTGAAATTGAAAACTGGTAATTTTCTTCAATAATGACTTTTTACAACCTAACAAAAAGATACTGTGTACAAACTGCTAATATGTTTAAATGATATAAAATTTGCCTAGGTTAAAAAAACCTTTCTGTTATAAGTAGCATTTGAGAAATGAAGGTTTTCATACATAATTCAAGGGGAAAATGTGGATTTAAAAAACTTCTTGTAGGATTAGTTGTTTTAAATTTTATGACTAACTTGCCTTAAAATTCTGAGCATATGAATATTTTAAAATACCCCATATTAATAAAAGTCTAATTTTAGGTCCTTCTGGCAGACAATGAAGGTTTGCGCAGTAGCGTCAGTCGGCTGCAGGAACAGCTTGACACTACAAAGTCAAGTAACAAGGCCAAAAAAGGCGCCTTAGAACAACTAAATCAAAGATTGGCTCAAAAGATTCAAGAACTGAAAGACATTCAACATGAGATTTCAAATTTACTGAACTCCTGATACTTGAACATCATGTATCATATGCTTCAGTGCCCCTGGTCATAAATTGTAGCTCCCTACCAAAAAAATATCCATTTGGGTCTTTACTGAAGAAGCTTGTTTAGCTTATTCCCTTGTTATCTACAAAGAATTCAAGGCTCCAGAATACTCTATCCACTTAATTTGGAATTTGATTCATCTGTTCAACATGCAAAACCAAAGATGTGCATTTTGTCATTCTTCTGGTACATGAGCAAATATTCAAACATCACAGTTACTGCTGTGCTTTTGCAAGTTCCTAAGCAAATATTTCTTTAGCAGCTATTTTTCATTGGCTTCATTAGATACCTGACTTTATCATTTTTATCAATTTTTTGTTCATTAATTAATTTTATGTTTGATTTTCGTGGAATGTGTCTTCAATGATTTTTTAACTTAATGTTCTTCATCGTGTGTACTTTCTTGTGCATACTGTGATAGAATTGTTTTTTTAATTTGTTAAAGTTTCATACCATATCTTGCCCCTTCAAGAATATTCAGTCGTACATTCTCCTGTTAAACAGATATCTGTGAATACCACTGGTAGCCAGTTTCATTTTTATTGCAAAAACTGTTAATTTATAAATTACTTTTCACATCTTACTAACATGTGCATGAAACATTAATAGCCATTTGCAAAGATTTTAAGAATGAATCTACTGTTTTACTTGACATTAACACATTTTAATGGACGTTACATCATATTTTTAATTCTTCTACTAATGTTAAGTTACTTACGGTTTCATTAAAATTAAATTTTTATATAGTTATTCTGTGTAAACCTTTAAGAGATTTGTTATATAAGTTTAAGTTTTATTCACCAAATAATTGAAGTGTAAAACTGATAAGATCATGTTAATCATTTCATCTGCTGTGTCCAGAATTTTTAAATTATGCATTACTTAATTTTCTTTTATGACCAGTGGCTGTTATGCATGCCACATAGATCTATGAATTCTATTAATTGGCTGTGACTGAGCTATTATATTTATATGAATTAAGGTAAAATTGTAAGCTCTCAAAGGCTCACATATGAGCTCTCAAAAGGAGCAGAAGAAAGAAAGAGGCAGCTATTTCCTTTTAGGTAATAGTGTATTGGATGCCCACCACTTGTAATTCATTAATTTAGTGACAAATAGTGAATGAAAATGCTACATTGCAAGTTCGAGAAAACTGAACTTCTACACTACAGTTAGCAGAGTTTCCAAGCCAACATCGAATTGTAATTACTTCAATATTCTTATTCATTTTGAGTAAGAAATCGTGTTTTATGAAATTTTGCATAGTTATTAATTTAAGGATGTATGACTTTTGTTTTAACTCTTGTTATTTATTTATTTCAGTGAAATGTAGCTAAGCCATTGGGTTTCTCTCATTAATTTTCCATTTTATAAATCATGTGGATTATATGTGTTATGCTCAGTCTGTAATGAATATTATGTATGAATTTATATTTTATGTAAAATATCCTGTGTAATTATTTGTAAGCTTAGTTTTTCGTGTAAGTTATTTTACAATTTTTATATCTAGCTTATTCATCTTTTAGTTCTTTCAGACACTCGTCAGATTTTCACTATTATGTAGCACAAGAACTTTGATCTGCAAATATTAATGTTTCTTACCCTTTGGCTTAGAAGTCAGTGAGAGTAATTAATTGCAAGTTGCTTTCATTGCAAATGACATGTAATGTTACTTTCAGGTTTCTGGATTTTTTTTTTTTATCAAAATTGTTTCTTGCGTATTAAAACGATTTTTGCTCTCTGGCAATTTCTGAAGGCATTAAATAGATGCACGCATTAGTCTGATGCGTCCATCAAATGTTTCATTTGGCTAATGCCTGAAGGTGCCATAGTTGAGGATTGTTATGCAATGACATTTGTCATTGGCAGATGAAGTTTGGTGCAAATATGTCACGTTAATTTTTATCTTTTTCTACAGTTGCTCTTTACATTTAGATTATTTGTGGAGAATAAAGATGGTGCTCTCCCAGTCACAGTGTATTTGATTCCTGCTGCAGACATGTTGCACTGCCATTATAAGAGACATTATTCTCATGTTCGCCATATTTATGCTAATAGATAGGTTATACTTTAAAACCAAAGTTGAATGTTTGTGATGACTGCGTCATTGAGAATTAGGTTGATATGAATCAGTTTATACAGTGTTGAGTAGATTGCAATTCTAAAAACTCTAAAGATGTAGTTGAATGCTGTCAACCAGCAGCAGGTCTTTTTCATCTCATTATTCATTTGTTACATTGTTACACTCTATGTTGTACATTTTTGAGAATAAATTTTTCAATATGGTTTTTATGGATAGAATAATGATAAAATGCCTGAAGCTAAAATGTCAAAAAGGGTATCACCAGCAGTATTATGCACGTTGATTTGAGCCCTTTTGGCATTAACATTTGTGAGATTATGTACTTTGTTTAAAAAGGGTATTTTACTTGTTTGATACTTGAATCTCTTAGGCAATATTTGAAGATCTGACAAACAGTGCCCTTTCTGGATGATCTAACTATGTAAAATGATCTGAGGTATATAGGCCCTTTGGGCATGCAATATGTGTATTAATGTGTTTTAAGAGCTAATTTTTTTCCCTTGTACATTCATTATAGGACAAAATGAACATGAATAATTTACTCTTCAAATGTCTCTGTGTATTCCTTTGTTTTGAATGTCTGCATTTAATTTCACATCTATGAAACAATAGCAATACTGATATGTATTTTTACACATTACACAACAATTTTAGTTTTCTGAAATTTTAAAATGATATATATAAAATAAATTTTTTAATTTTTGAATTATTGAAATACTAAAATGCAGTTATATACTATAATTATGAAGTAATCCTATATTTCGGAATGAATTTGTAATTAATAAATTTAGTAATTGAAAAGCGTTAGATTGCTCTTCTAAATTCACTTAATTTTGTTAATTATGGGAACATAACTTTCCACATTCATTTGATTGAATTTGAGTGTTTAGGTTTCTAACATTCAGGTTTTAAATCAAATTTAATAAAAACATGTAACTATAGAAAAAAATAAAATTTAAAATATTTTATTCCTTTGAAGTTCTCATTAATTTATAATATTGGTATTATGTTGGGGAAATAATAAACATTTCATTAGGTATTCAGTGAAATAGTTTCATTTCTTTATGCTTATGCAATTTTTCATGCCTTCTTCAAAGGGCAGCCTGTTCTTATATTTTTTATGCATACTGAGAACTGCTGCTATAGCTAGCTGATAGATATCAAGGAGAATGCTAATTTTTAGAAATACCATTTTAGAGGAAACCAATTTTTAGATTTGCTAATGCAAATATCATACGTTACAGTCAGTTATGATTGACTGTTCAAATATATGCTAATTAGGTAATCCTTAAAGACACCAGCATTTTGATTTATTTGAGGAGGTTCATTTAAATGCTGATACCAAAGTGTTTATAACTTTATCATAAAATAATTTTTGATGATATTCATGTTTCTGGGGCTGAAAGAAGAAATCAGACAGTGATTGCATGCTCAGACCAAGGTTTCACTTTACAGACCTTGTTCTCAGATGCAATGAAGCTTTGCTCTTTTCTTTGATATTGATTATTAGTAATTTCTTGAATATGAAAACGATTCCAAACAAATCCGGAGATGTTGCATCATAACCCCTTCGGATGTGGTAACTGTTGTAAATATTTATTCATCAATTAAGGAAAAGAATTTTCTTACCTCTTCTCTTCGGTAGCACATTGCATCACCATAGTGGTGGTTGTTGTGTGTACCTTTTAATTCTTTAGTGGGAATTTAAGATGTTCATCTAAAAATATGGATTCAAGCATATTACTATCCACCAGTTTTACAAAATTACTGAGAATATTACAGGAATTCCAATAAAATCTCAAATTGAGTACCCAGCATTACATAGATTATGGCGATACCACCGCTGAAATCATACAAGACACTTAAAGATGAGTTTAATGCTATTTTTAAAGACAGAATCAAAAATGAATTTCTTTAAAAATTTTCCTATTTGACTCTGATGGTCACAGAAAATTATATGGTACTTAGAAGCGAATGGTGTTCAACATTATGTTGCACATGCCAGAAAAAATCAGCTAAAGTTGTTTTGAGAAGATTGCCCCTTTTAATGATATCAAAACCAAATTAATTCAGGAAGGTTTTAACGTAATCTATACTATTAAAATCTGTTGAACATTTGTTTGTTTGCTGGTTTGTTTGTGGCATTATCTCCTCCGGAACGGCGGGGAGTTGAGTTTCGAGAGAGTATTTTTTGGAGGGGCAACAGTCTCGCATACTGGAGATAAGATTAAAATCTGCTTTATTTCGAAAGGTGTTGCGACTGCTTGCTTTCAAATCATAGAATTCCTTAAAAAAGTTTTAAGTTTTACAAAATATGAAATAAAAATAGCATTACCAAACATTAAACATATTATTATTATCTAAGGCCATATTCTGACTTTGAAAGAAAGCATGCGATTTGCATGTGACATACTTTATGTCAAATATTTTTCAATTATGTCAGCATTTTAAATAAATAGCTGCTGTTGGCAACTTTTTTGTGTCAGTTTAGTATAATTGACATGATATGTTATTGCCACTTAATTCTTTTATTGATATTGAGAAAAAGTTGTTATATTACATTAAATTTAAATCATGATGTCATATGTGTTAACCTGAAGTTTTTGTTTCCTCGTTTGGCAACAAAAAATTATTTATGAATTGGTTGGAAAGAATTAACTGATTTCATTCACACTGAAATATTTTTATGCACTTTTCTTTTCAGGTGTACATAGAACTCATAAATTTTGCTTTGGTCGCAGCTATCAACTTTCTACAGAGTACATTAAATTAATATTTCATTTTATTTTCCGTTTTTCAGTACATAGAACTTAAGAATATTGTTTTGGCCATAGCCCACTTGTTAAAGTATAAATTCAGAACACATGTTTCCAGATTTAGTTGCTTAACGAACATGAAATGGAAAGAATCCATGATGTTGAAAATATATTGTGTTTTCATGTCTCTGTAGAAAGTTACCTGCTTAAAGTTACCTGCCGTGCCTCACAATGTCATAACTGCCAGCGTTTCTCCCATTCCTCTGCACTCCTCTTATGCAGAGTGTAAACTCTTACCGAGGTGTTTGAAGTTTCCTGACTCATATAAATCTTCACAGTGTCAGAGTAAGTGGATAAAAAATATCTATCTTAAATATAGGTCTGTAATTTAGGTCATGCAACCAATTTTAAGCAATACTCCCAAAACCCTATGAATCTGAAAAACAGAGCTTCTGTAGTATCCGAGTTGCATCACGTGGCAGGCGCAGATAAGAGAATTGATACTTTATCGTCCATTATTAAGGAAAAGATTGTTTAAAATTCTGAAAAGTCAGTTTTAAAAAATTGGTAGTAAAAAATTCCTGATGATAAAAGGACCAAACAACCTGAAACAAATTTTGTGCAGAATGGCTGGTAGAATGTTAGAGGTCAAGGATGCTTTGACACCCAATTGATAAGATATTCCTCTGTCTTTCGAGGAAATATTTAGTACAAATCATTCATGCGTGCAAATTCCAATTTTCGCATTCATATTGTGTATGAGATTTATTTTGAATTTTAAGCATAATTTTTAATTAAGCATTTTTTTTGTGTGTATATTTCTTTGCTTGGTATCTTTTGCTCTTGGATTGGATTTTGTAATGTAGATTATTAATATGACCATAAAGTTTCATACTTACCTTTTACCAGTTGAATTTCATATAATTTTCTATGCTTGTTATACCAGCTTGAGAGCTTGCCTATTTATGTTGCACAAGATTTGGAATGCGCTGCAGTGTGATTATAACATCTTCGTAAATTTATGCATCTTAGTATATTTTTAGCATCATTTATTGCAGATACCCTCAGACATTTTCCTTTTCCATAGAGACTGGATCTCCGAATCAGAGTACTTTGGTGAAGCATCAGTATTATCCTACTCACTTACTCCATTCATTCAAAGCGGCTTGGTCTCTTGTCATCGTTTAGAGTGTTATAGAAATCAGCGGGTTGAAAATTATTTCGATGGTTATATAGCTGCCGTTTACACTTGCAGTGGTAGGTTTTGAGCTAAATTCAAAATGGTGCAGGTGACTGATACTTTTTGAAAGTGTATCTAATGGTCAGTATCAGTGTCAGATTAGTATATTCAAAAAAAATATTTAAACTATTAACTACAAATTTAACCCATTTTATCCCACTGTCCTATTTAAAGGACAGCTGGAAAATAGCACGTAGAAATCAGTATTTGCTTGGTGCGAATATTTTGCCAGCTGGAATATGTAGGGATATGTATTAGCATATGCTAGCGTGAGTTATGTGTCTCGCCCCCTCCTACTTCCTCTGGACATTTTGATTATTCATCGCATTAGTGGGCGTGGTTTGTTTCGTCTCTTTGCGGTTGCAGAATTCGTTTTCAGTTTACTCTGGACACTTGGCTGGGCATTTTGTATGTGAAAGTACTCTTTCCTTATCATCCTGGTGGTTAATGAAAGCTTTAATTTTATTAGGTGAGTTTTAGCGCATTGTTTTTTAACTGTCCTCTAAATAGGACAATGGGACGATAAGTATGCAATTGGCACGTTCTTTCCCTCTTTATAAAAAGGAGTAAAAACAAAATTTCTAGTGTTTTAACCCTGCTGAGTATGTCAGTGCAAAGGTTTCTGAAGTCAGAGGAAGCATTAGAACTATTCAATAGTTTAGATTCAGATGAGAGCGAAGTTGAAATTGCTGTGTTACCACCAGATGCCAGTGAACTAACTGACGAAGATGAAGGGGATGAGAATGAGGTAAGTACTGGTGAGATTATTGCAACAGATGTTCCTGGGTCTCTGTAGGTTATAACTGAAGATAGTTTCCAACCTGAACCGTCAACAAGCTCTAGTGTTTCCCTAACAAAGAGTAGAAAAAAAGCTAAAAGACACCAGTCATCTTGGATAAAAAATAAATCACCACAATATACAAAATGGAAACCACAGGGTGAATCAATTGCAAGTGACTTATTCAAGCAGATGGAAACTGCATTGAAAGATAAAACTCCATCACAGCTTTGACCAGTTTTATTCCAGTGAAGTCTATGATCTCATTGTAAAAGAAACTGTGTGATATGCAAATGATGTAAAAAACGAACACGATTTCTTGACCACTGCCAACGAAATACGTGTTTTTATCGAAATTTTGCTTCTAACTGGTTATCATTCAAATGTCTGCGGACGTGACTACTGATCTGATGCGAGAAATGATACTCCTCTTGGTACTCGGTTTGTGATGAAACTAACACAGAATATTGTGAATCTTTCAAGCTACACTTTAGATTTTGATAACTTTTTTACTAGCATTTATCTTTCAAAAGTCTTGGTGAACAGAGTTTTCGAGCTACAGTAACCATACGAGAAAATCGGATAAACCACGAGTTTCCTTTAAAAGAATCTAAGTCTATGCGGAAGAAAGAAGCACGTCTGATTTTGCATTTGACGAGAAATCTGAGATTTTCCTGGTGCTATGAAATGATAATAGTACTGTCACTGTTGCTACAAATTTCAGCACTTTAGAACTATCTGAAGAGGCTAGTGATAGGACACAACGATAAAGTTAACGTAAATATGCCAAATTTGATTAATTCTTATAATAAACATATGGGCGGTGTGGATCACCACGGCTGGTTGGCTGGACTTTATTCCATTAAAATTCGTGGAAAAAAGTGGTACTGGCCACTTTTTATAAGTTCGCTGGATATGGCTATGGTAAACGCCTGGATAATTCACAAAACTCTGAAGCTCTAAATTTGAAGGAGTTCCGAAGAGCTGTAACAACAGTTTATCTAAAAGAAACTGTGATAAGAACAAAAGGTAGACCTAGGATCTGGACTGTACTTCTGATGCAAAAGAAGACATCCGTAAAGATAGTGTTAGTCATTTTTTACTAAAGCAAGAAAAACAGCGTCGTTGTCAAAGAGAGGGCTGCAAAGGAAAACCAAAAACATACTGTGGCAAATATGACAAAACACTTTATCAGGCTTGCTTTGGACCTTTCCACCAAGATTAGAGTGAAATTCATCTGAAAAGTAAACTATCTTGTAAATAAGGAAGTATTAGTCGAATAAAGTAAAATTTGTACACGGAAATCACTTTTCATCATTGAAGAGAACACTAAAAACATGTAAGTGCAAATTTTATCCCCTTTATCCCTGTGTCCTATTTAGAGGACGGCCAGATTTCTTATATAAAATATAAAAATTTTCTAATTTTGTTATATTTAGTTTGTTTAGGTTTAATTAACCTTAGAAAATATCATTATTTTCAAATTTGAACAAAATAAATAAATTGGGATAAAATGGGGTAATATTCATTTTGAGTGTATGTTTTAACATTTATGCTAATTTTTATCCCTGAAATCACTTCCAGGAATATTAAATAATGAAGTATCTTCTTTTGATTTCTTATTTTAAATCATCTGGTGAATATGTGCAAAATTAGAACCAATAATTCGTGTCATTGATTAATTCATACTGAAATTTGTTATAATAAAAAGCACTCTTTTCCCCATAATATTTCAGTTCGATTCAAATATATCGCACAAATATGCCAGTTTTAATAACAAGCCGGGTTCGGCAAAGTGTCTGTAGTTTGCTTTTCCTTCCTCTTGTAGAAAAGCGTGAATGACTTGATGTAGTTCGAATGAATGGGACCTGAAAGCTATTGTGAACTGTAGTAAGATAGCTATATAGTAGGGCTGTGTGTTCAGCTCTCATGTCCATGCAAAGTTATTTTGAATAGTTTGGCTTTCATCGGCCTAGTTTTTATGTAGTTTAATACTTCTGCGATACGTTCCAATACTGAATTCAATTCACAGCTCATCGACTTCGATGCAAGTGTTTCCCTATGGACGATGCAATGGGTCCACATAACATGTGGTACTTTGCTACAAATAAAGGTTGCAATCCTCCATACCTACCAAACATTGATCGACCGCCGTTAGTACACACACTGAATTATTTTCTCTTATAGACCTGTCAAGAATTTCAAATAAGTTTTGAGCCTTTGCACCTTCACTGATGCTTTGACAGAAAAGAAAGTCTTCAACAATTATATTATCATCTAGAAAATATACGAAACAAATAAGGGTATACATCTTTATTTCTATCAGTAGCCTCATCAAGTTGTTGACCAAATTCCTTGCCTTTCATTTTATCTATTAATTAGTCATTGAGATCCTCGGCTATATGACGGATTCCTCGACTAATGGTGTTATTAGATAAAGGTACCTTTGTAATTAGTTTTACCGTCGATTCTCCTACTATAATATTAACCGATAAAATAAGTTCTTCTGCTGTGGTGTGAGGTTTCCTGCATTTCGCCACCCTAAATGCCACTTTTTTGTTTTTGTAAATTTTGCAACTTCCTGCTAAATAATTCGCGCCATTTTTCAATTATGAGAGGATGAATGGTCTCCAGATTTCGTTTTAGATTACTTGGGGGCATACTCTCTGACGATAGAATTTTCAAACAGAGCTCACATTGCGGCCTTTTTTCATTCTTTATTCCTACTGAAATAAAGTCGTCTTTGCGATATTTCCCCCTTTTTGCTCCCCAACCACTTGTCGAAGCTTGATCACTTGAACTATCGACTTGCTTATTTAAAAAAAAAAAAAAAAATCCTTTCCATTTTGTGACTAACGTTTTGCAAAAACACAAAACAGCACAATTAAACCGAACTGCTCACATACCTAAATGTGAATAGATATTGGGTCATATAAAAAGTCTCCGCGCTTTTTTGGCACTAGATGGTATTGATGTCAGGCAACACTCACCGGATTGTCTCAAACGAACATGTGCTTAAAAGTTGACATTCGGCTTTCATTGTTTGTGAAGATAGTATTCTAATTCGTTGCTCGTGTAAAAAGTTATATTGATTTGAAAATGAGTGAAATATCTGAAGAAATACACTATGTGATGCTTTTTTTACTATACAAAAAATAAAAACATGCCAAAAATTTTTCAAGTGTATGGTGAGAATGCTGTGAGGGAACGAAGGGCCAGGAGTAGTTTTCTGAATTCCGTTCCAGAAATTTCGATGCCGAGATTGGAAGGGAATTGTTTAGTTTCTAGTCGGTATGTTAATAAAATACCGACGCAGAACTGACAGGTGAAACTGTAATTAACAAACGTCACCAATGTAGTATTGTGAGTTTTGGTGCCCACAATATTATTTGGTGAAGCCGTGAAGAATAACCTATTAAACCTTATGTTAACTAAACTAGCAAAACCTGAAATAAACTCATAAGGGCTAGTTAGTTCATCATTTGTGTGATCGTAATTAATGGGAGTCAATGCGTTGTGTTCTAAATTTCCGGAATCGTGCTAGGTAAGGATCGGACAAAGAGATAAATGTAATTCACAAATAAGAACATAACATAAATTTCAGATTAATTCTGGTTAATTGAATATTCTCAGGTCTAAAAGGAATTCTCACAGAATCATCCTTTTATCATAATTTTACATAGTTATGGACTACCCAGTAAATTTTGTATATTGACTTAATTTATAATTTCGGTATAAAATAACAAATATAACCTAGTAAGTACAGTTCAATACAAGCTACAAAGCCGAAGAAGATAAATTATTACAGTCTTCACTTTCAGGTGTTAAGATTGAATTTATAGTTGGGTGAATAATTAAGTCAGAAATTTTTACATTTTTAATTATTAGTTATTTGGTCTTCTGCCTAAATATAAGCCTCTTAGAGGACCATGGAAAAAGGTGAATTTTTCAAGAAAATGAAGTTAGAGTTTAATTAGGTGAATTCCTTCAACTTAAGTTACTTTATAGCAAGATTCTTAATCGCTATCAGACCATTTCTTAATTGTGGGATGAATAAAAGAGAAGGGGGGGGAAACTTGACTTTCGATAGAGGGGTACACGGGCTCCATCTGAGATCTTCGGGACTTGCAGTTGAAACGCCAGAAAGGATGCAGTTTATCAAGATATCATAAGCAGCTAGGCTTTCGGTTGAATAAAACCTTGAAGAAAATGTCAGGACGTCCGAACATATGACGATATGAAGTGATATGCTGAAGCATACATTTCCCGTATTCGTCAACGAAGATTCACCTTCCAACACGTGGAACACTGAAATAGTAAAAAATCGATTCCTCCAAGTTGAAATGAATAAAAACTTTCTAGATTCATCAAACGGCAGTCGGAAGAGATCGTAGTCAAAACCTTCAGTAGACTTTACTCATTCTGTGAGGGATGCAACCAGATAGGATCTACCATGGAAGAGCACACACACACACGCCATGCCACGAGGCGTAAATTCTTGGCTGACCTTAGCATGGTGAAACTGGAAGACGAATGCTACTAATTAACGAAACGCGGAACCATCCTTCATTTTTAGATATATTTACTATTTTGGGAGCAAAAGCATTTTTATGCTAACTAATTTTAGCTTTTATTTTCGCGAAGTGGGGATAAGAGCAACAAGGTCGGGAGCACAAGTGTAGCTTCCCCATTTTGCCTTCGCAGCTCACTCCACGGCAACCAACACTTACCACGACCCGAGCAAGAAAGTGACCTATACTCGAAAATCCTCCTTCACTTCTTTCAAAAACACAGGCTACCACAAAACTGGATTTTCGCCCCCTTTACGGACCAAATTTCCACTTTTTCTCACAAAAGACGGAGCAATATGCATTGCGCACGCGCTGACTATATCAAAGGCGTCCAGACCTACCCTGTAGGTGAAACATTAACCCTTCTGAACTTTCGTCACGTACTTCCTGTCCTAAAGGGCAACCGAAACAAAACAATTTCTTTCTAGAAAGTTCTACGGAAGTGCGTCACCCTGACAGAATGACTAGGCGAAAATTCGCTTTCTTTGCTTAATCCTTAACAAGGACCCAGAAATCTTGACTAAATTTAAATAAAAGAAAAATAGTAAAAGTATCATTGAAGCATTGGTTTTTCCCCAAAATTAAAGGATTTACATAACCAAATATTGACTTAATTATAAAAAAAACATATTAATAATTCAAAGAGTTAAATAAAAATTCAGATTTTTCTTAAGAAAATTAGTTCACATGATTCAAATACCATCAACACAACAGAATTGTCCATTATGAGCTACTGCAACCTGCTAAAACCATCAATTCGACCCTGTACTGTGCACAACTCGACCGTTTGAATGAAGCTGTCCAGAAAGGGCGTCTAGAATTGGCCAACAGAAAGGGAGTTGTGTTCCATCATTACAATGCGCGGCTACACACATTTTTGATCACTCGGAACAAATTGACGTAACTTGGTTGGTAAGTTTTGATGCGCCCACCGTATAGCCCGGACTTTGCGCCATCTGACTACCATTTGTTTCGGTCTCCGACAGAAGCGCCGCTGAAAATCACTTGGCCAAGTTTTTCGACGATAAACCATAGCAGTTCTCACCGATGGAATTATGAAATTGCCCGAAATATGGCCAAACGTCATAGATAATAATGGTCAATACGCAGTTGATTAAAATTGATTTTCAATAAAGAAAATTTGTGTTAAAAAATGTATCAAAAAAACGCGGACACTTTTTATATGACCCAATATTATAACGTTTATCTGTCCTAGTTTCGCAAATCACAACCTTCTATATCACTACCAAGAACACTTTATTATTACCTCTATTTATCTTAAGAATTTAATTGCTTACGCTTACAATAAACTAACCTGGAAATGCGGCCTACGGTGCCTTACCAAGGAGGTCTATTTCCTTGTCCTCCTTTGAAATTTACACAACAGACTCTTTCTAACAGAAATGAAGAAAAATTGTATATGCTATCTCCATATAAACACCTTTTTCTTGTAAAACAATTACGCACTTTTAAAAGTTTAAATTCAAATACAAATAAACTATTAATAAGATCAGTAGGTTATGTAAAATATATTCCTCACAATTCCTCTAACCTTTCATTCATAAACTAAAAAAATATCGAATGAAATAAACACAGTTTCCGTTTGTTTGGCGTTAATTACCACGCCTACAGGGCGATAATTCGCCATTCCAAATATGACCGCCAAGCATATGTTTCATCCAATGAGAGCAGACCATAGAGAAATGGTCTGTAGGCTTTATGAATATGCATGTTACAGCGATAATAGTACCAATAATTCGTGTCATTGATTAATTCATACTGAAATTTGTTATAATACAAAGCACTCTTTTTCCCATATTTCATATAATTTTTTTGTACTATATTCAACTTATTATGTGTCTACCCGTTCGACGTCTGACAGTCAGTCAATCCGCAGTGGAAATGCTAGATGCCGACTACGCAGAGACACCTCTTGTAATATCTGCGCATTAATTATGGGGAAGGTCATCTGGTCTTCTATGTGGACAGAGAGTAACAATGAATTAATTATAAATAACAAATGACTCCTAGCTTTTTTTTCAAATTAGAAAATAAGTGCATAATCAAAATTATCTCTTTAAAAATAATCATGTTATATTTTCTTACATAATAGAATTTTTTATGTTTGAGACATGCAAATTGACCTTCTTTTTAACATAAAATTAAAGGTAAATTCCAAACATTTAATCCAAAAGCATGATAATTGGTTAGTTTTTCTCACATCGGGCTTAATTGATCAAAACTGCTTAAAGCTCTGACCAATATTTTCGGAGAAATCATGCGTGCAAACAGTAAAAGTACAGTTTACAGTTTTGATAAATATTAAAGGTGCCTTCAAATCTAGTAAATTAATATTTTCTTGATATTAATAAAGAAATATAAAACATATTTATAAGTTTGTAAGCATGCATAATCTTCGTAAATTTAATTTAAACAATGAAAGTGCACAAGTGATAATTTTCATACGATTTCAGATGGCGTTATATTTTTAAAAGATATGCGAGAAGCACAGTAATTGGCCATTTTATACAGACATAGTGTGAGCAAAAATCGTCAATTCCGATAAGTGTTTACACTAGCAATCAATTCACAAATTAAAGCAGGAAAATCACATTTTTATGAAATCTTAATGGAAAAGGGAAAATACCTTGAAAATCTTCTGAGTTTTATTAAATTCTGAAAAATCAATAAATTTATGAATATACTAACCTTTTGATTGTCTGTAATTATATATTTCTATAAAATTGCATACAGATGTGTTGTATGTACAGTTAAGGGAATTTAATATGAGGAATTTCGTGAAATGCAATTGTAAACAAATCATCCATGTCTTTAAATGTCAAAATCTTAGAATTGCTTTTTCTTAGAACTTTGGTTCTAGAGCAGATGAAGAAATCGAATTTTAATGTAAAGGCATAAAATATTCTTACTTCCTGATTTATTCTAGAGTACTTTACTCATTAAAATAAACATAATGGATTCTGATTCAGAAGTCAAACAACAAAAATCAGCGTTAATTCACAAAATTTTCACAGGACTAGTTTCGATGGTTTTACCGAACCATCATCTTCAGCTGCAAAACCGCAAATGAACAAGATAGGAAATAATGTTTAGATAAGATAAGAAAGCCTGGACAAGAATAAGCAAGTGGCGCCATCTGTTGGCGAAACCAGAACTAAAACATAATTTCTCTAAAAGCCGAAGGCAAATTTGGATTGGAATTAGGATCGTTAACTAGAACAGAAAGATTTTTATGAATGTGAAATGCATCTAGAAAATCCAGTTCTCCAATGGAAGATGTTTTTTGAATAATTTTGGCAGCAGAAAAATTGAAAGTGTGATTTTCGGACCAACAATGTTGAGCAACAGAAGACTTCTGTGTTTCCTTTTTCCTAACATATGCCTCATGTTCTTTGACGCGAAATTTTAAGGCTCTCTTAGTTTGGCCAATGTAAATTAAACCGCACTGGCAAGGAATCCTATAAATACCCCAGGAATTCATATCCGGAATGGGGTCCTTGAGTATAGAAGTTGGAATTTTATTGATGGGAGAGTAAACAACCCGAAAGTTAAATTTCTGCAAAATATGTGCAACTTTATAGCTAATTGATGGAAAGAAGGGAATGACAACAGAATTTTTATAATCTCCTAAAATAAGAGTGTGGCTTTTAGTGTGTTGAGATGAGAATTTTTTAACTGCTTGATTAATAATGTTGGGTGAAAAGCCCCTGTCAATAGCTATTGCTTTTAAATAATTTAGTTCTTCATCAAGGCCTTGTTTGGAGGAGCAAACTTGAAGAGCACGGAAAACATAGGAATAAAATGAAGCTAACTTTTGTTTAGTCGGATGACATGATTTAAAGTGTGGTGGAAGGCAAACCGATGAAGGTTTACGGTAAACTGTAGTACTGAAGTTGGATGTGTTACGTGTGACCAGAATGTCGAGAAACGGAAGAGAATTGCAAGTCTCAAGTTCAAAAGTGAACTGAATAGCAGGATCAATAGAATTCATTGTTGAAAGAACTCTATTTAAATCATCTTTATTACCTTCAAACAGGGTAAAAGTATCGTCTACGTAGCGGAACCATGCCGGGAAGTTTAAAGTTTCAAACAATTTTGATTCATAATAATGCATGTAGATATCAGACAGGATGGGACTGAGGGGGCTTCCCATGGCTAATCCCTCAGTTTGCTTGTAATATTTATTTTGGAAAACAAAATGTGTTTGTTTCAAACAGAGTTGAGTGAGAGAAATTAGCTCATCAATTTCGATGCAAGAGAAAGGAAATTCACGAAGTCTGGTTTCTAGACATCTTAATGCACCCTCCACTGGGACATTGAATAATGATTTTACATCAAAAGAAACCATGAGTAAATTACGAGGAGAAATGTTTTTAACCTTTTTTACAAACTCTATTGAATTTTTTATGGTGTAAATGTTATTGTCTAATAGAGTGGAAAATCTAGAAACTAAATATTTAGCTAATGGATACGAGGCAGTACCTAAATTTGATACAATAGGGCGGAAAGGAATACCACTTTTATGAATTTTGGGAAGAGCATATAATCTGGCACAATTCGCAACAGATGGGATAAGCGAATGTTTTAAGTTGCTTGAAATGATTTGCGAAGATTTGATCGCAGTTTTTATTTTGGATAAGTCCGAAGGTGAAGGATCTTTAGGGATCGGATTATATGGTCCTTCGTTTAAGAGTTTAGTGACACCATCGACGTAAGTGTTCTTATCCATGACGACTATCTGGCCACCTTTGTCGGCCTTTGAAATGACAATATCCGGGTTAGAATAAATCTCGCGCATTGTAGCTCTTTCTCTCGCAGTTAGATTTGGTTTCAAAGGTTTATTATTGAATTTCACATTATGAGCGATAAGATGCCTAATCATTTCTTTCTGTGAATCTGAAACTTTACTGAACTTGAAAGCTTTTTCGATAGGAGCCAAAATCTTTGGAATCGAGGGTTTACAGGTTTGTGAGAAGTTAAAATTATATTTTAGAATTCTCTCTTGTTCTTCTGAAAGACTAACATTAGAAATATTAACTATTGGCTTGATGTTTACAATGGGAAGATTTTTTGAACTACTTGAACTGGAAGACTGTAAAATAAGTTTTTCGAATTTAACTGCAAGGGTGTTTTTATGACGGTTAACTGCATTCTCCGTTCTAGACCAAGACTTTTGTTCAAGGGCAGTGAATTTTGGATATGTTTTAGCGAGTTCCAGATGAAGCTTCTAGAGTTCATGTTCAATTTTGGACAATTGTTGACGTGTATCCCTTATCACGGACCGAAGTAAGGCAAGTTTGCAATTTAACAGAATTCTTGAAACGCGACTCGAAGGTTTTTGATTAGATTTGATTTGAATAAAATTGGGGATCAATTTTTTACATTTACATTTAAGTAAAAAGTCAAGATGATTCAGGAATTTTTGCCGTTTCAGGCGTAATTTAGTGAAACGATTAACGGATGAAGGCATGATAAACAATGCAGAAAATCAAACTAAATTAACTGAGCAATAATAAAGTACACACAAAATAGCAGAAAAATCCCTCACTGAAATGAATAGAAAACAAAATGTTTGTAAGCAAAATGCATGAAATCAGACAAGCAAAGCACAATATCCAAATGTACAAAACATAAACATAACTTGAAAATTGCAAAAATGTACTCACCGAAACTCCTACAATCACAAAATGGCGGCCACACCACGTGCAAAAAAGAAAGCAAAATGTAAGCCTGTTTGGGGCTTCTATAATTAAGACACAATAACACGCCGAATAAATACTGATTCAGAAGTCAAACAACAAAAATCAGCGTTAATTCACAAAATTTTCACAGTTCTAGTTCTAGTTCGGTAAAACCATGATGGTTCGGTAAAACCATCGAAACTAGTCCTGTGAAAATTTTGTGAATTAACGCTGATTTTTGTTGTTTGACTTCTGAATCAGTATTTATTCGGCGTGTTATTGTGTCTTAATTATAATGGATTCTCTTAACCTAGAAATAATACTGAAGAGATGGAGCGAGAAATGATCGAAAATTATGTTCAAAATAATTTTAAGATATTTATTTCTAAACATATGTGACTCTTTATACTCTGATTATAGAAAAAACAAGAATTGTTTATAAAGGACTCGTATAGTATTTGTTTTATTATCATCCTCCATAAGCCCAAAAGTAAAATTTCGCACAGGAACATAGAAACAACTTTACCTCAAAATAAGTTTGATGGTCTGGTATGATAAAAGATGATCATATTTGGCGAAGAGGGAGAGCTTCTCCCGCTTTCAAGTAATGCATAGCAAGACTAATTTAGAAAAAAATAGTATCTTATCAGTTTTGTCTGCTTTTTCAAAAGAAACTTGGCCGCCAAGCTTCACCATTTGAGTTGAACCTTCCCTCCTTCTATTCCAACCTCCTTGTAGCTTACATACTACCACCAATGAGCTTTCTCGACAACTCCTGTCGATACGACGCAACGGTCGAGTGCGGCTTTCTGGAAATCTCTCGCGTCGGCTAGCAAAGAATTCGGCGTTACCAAACCCAACCCAAATTCCGTACGCAGGAGGAGAGCGGTGTTGTAGGTTTCCTACACAGCGAAGGATTTATACAGCGCACACGATTTGAATTTAAATTCTGTAAAAGAGTTAACAGGAGCGCCTTTACTCTTCACGGCACACACTTTGGGAATCCCGGTACTAAGCGATTTACTTTTCTTCTAGTATAATGAACATGTGCTTTGACCTAATGCACTATAGCGGTGTATTTGATATAGCCCAATGATGACTCATAAGTGAAAAGTCGAGCAAGCATCGTCCACTATAAGCATCCAGAGAATGTGTCATCAACTTATTAATTATAAGTATATGGTCGATAACAGTGATATTTTCAAATATATTGTGATTTCGATGGCTGTTCACTACACGTATGTGCGGTGCCATGTGTGTGACATAGTGTTTTAAATGCGCGAAACTAGAATGACGAACGACTAGAGATGATCGTATGCCCCAACAAATAGCTTCCCATACTGTCAAAACTTGTGTAATCGCTGTATGCCGCTCGACAACAAATGAAACAAAGGACAGGACCGCTAGCCTGACCACATCCAGACCCGTGTGCGTTGGTCATTAGTACTGAGACTAAATCGGAATTCATCGCTGAAGATCACACGTCTCAGTCGGTCATACTCCAGCTTGCCCAAGTTCGGCAAAATCCATTCGAAACTGAGTTTCGAATGGATTATGAGGCCTACCACTGTTACGAGTCAGTGGTAGGCCTCATAATAGACGTCGGCAGCATATACCAGTGTTGGCCAGTCCTCTTCCACTGGTTTCCCCTGATATTACCTTCAAGGTGGTAAATGGCGTCGAATCGATGCTAGCGACGTTGTTGGTGCGGAAGGCTTTTATGATTGCGCGATCCTCGCGCTCATTTGTGTTCCTTGGACGCCAAGACACTCTGCGACGATAGACTATCCCTTCCATGATCCATTGTCTCTAATACCGAACAACTATGATTTTGCTTCGATAGAGGTGGCAGCTGATACGCCTGTTCAATCAACCTGCTTCTCTGAGTCCTATTATACCCCCTTCTTAAAGTCCGACGACCGTTCGTACTTCCGTCGATTACGTCTCAGAGGCATCTCTAGTCCCAGTACTGTCCATCCAAGTCGACAGATTCGTTTGAATAGCCCTACGGCACCAGAAAAATTCTTTCAGCTGCTCATCTCATATGCGCATTGCGCGTTTACCGTTGTCTTATTCGCGTCAAAATCTAAATCGTTTGCGTATCATTTACCAGACTGCATTTCTGCCGAGTTTCGTAATTGTGGTTCGGTTTCTTCTGGGTGTATATATTTTTCATCATGCTGCTTATCAATCCGAGAAAAAGCAGAAGTGAAAATTAGATAGCGCATGTAGTGGTTAAGCACCACCTTTATGGAAAACCTTTTCAGAGTTATGCTTTCTTAGATTAGAAGCGCAGTTTTTCTTGGCTAAAATTACTTGTGAAACAACTAAATTTACTCATGTTGCGGTAGCACCTGATGCCGATATCCTCACGTCCGTAAGTGATATTATTGTTAATTCCCCTAATGGTAAGCCATATGAAACTTCAATGAAACGTCTTATCGAATTTCATTCAGAAAGTCACGAATCAAGGATATGTACTTTACTGCAAAGCGTAAATCTTACGACTTTCCATTTATGTGAGCGCATGCGTAATCTCGCTGGCAATATTGTAGAGGAAGCACTCCTCAAATCTCGCTGGCGATATTCTAGAAGAAGCATTCCTCGAATCTCTCTGGCTGGTACGTCTTCCTACTACTATACGCAATATCGTACGGGTATTAAATGACGGATAATCACAGCTCACTGCTGTGGCAGACAAAATTTAGCCCAGTATTCAGTGCATAACCACCTCAAAATTCCCCGTTCGAAGCGCAAATTATACAGCTAATTCAGCAGGGGAGCGAATGTGCATCATTGTAGCCACTGGAGAAATAGTAAATTTAAATATCACAAAGGTTGCAATCGCCGTCGTTCAGGGGACGCTATAAAGAACCCCAAAATAATCAATGCTTTTATCATACTGTTGCGTGTCTCATCTTATCCTGCTATTCGATGTTTTTTCTGCCACTCGTCGATTTTGGAATTTCGCACTAATTCAAATAAGCTTTCCAGCGTTGTTGGATTTCGATGCTCGAAAAATTTCTGAGCTTGGATTCGTAGTCGCAGCGAAATTATTTGAATTACTTCCTCGTTCGGCCTCATGCCGTACCACAAATTAAACATTTGGACTTTTGCAAGATAAAGTCCGTCAGATCCTCGACTTTCTTTATACAGGGATTTGCTAAATAGCTCCGATTCGAACTTGGCTCAGTCCTTCACGATGGTGAACGCTTTAACTAATGCATTAAAGTTCTCGAAATTGTAGCTTTCGGTATCAGGCTCACCCAACACGAATTTGCCGATGCATTTATACCACGTTGAAGCGTGGTCTCTAAGCGCGGACGTAGCAATAGTAACTTTCTGCGCTTTTTGTACTGGATGCAGCAGAAAATGAGAATTTAACTGTCCAATAAAATTTAAGACTGAGTTATTTCAATCAAAAGTTGCTGGTAGTTTCATAGCAGCTCTAAGGGTGTCGACAATAAATCCAAATCCCTCCAAGGTACTCACCGTAGCCGACAGGGCGTGTGACGTTGATGAAAGAACGTTGAAAGTTGAAGTTTCATGTGACATAGTTCTTTTTATTATTTGGTAGCGATTATAAAGTCTGTATTCTTTGGCAACTTCTAGAAAAACTGTAGAGGAATTATCCTCGGTTCTTAGAATACTGAAGAAGGGTGTAAAATGACCCTTTATTCAATCACAAAAAGTTTCACTGTGTTTACATAGGCCAAGACTTCTGACTCAGCTTAAACAAGTAATGTTGAACTTATAACAAAATGTAAATGTAATTAAACTAGCCTAACTGCTCACAGGATAATTTAAACGCGCGGGAAGGCTTTGAATTGTAGAAGCCAATATGGAACAAGCCTAATGTCTAGAAACACTGAACGTCACAGAACCAAATAGTTGTTAAATCAAAGTAGCAACGTGTCTTTCAAGCAGGCATAACACTCTCTAAAATCAGCTTCCAAAGCCTTCGCTTGAGTAGCATTTTTTTCTCGCTTAATTTGAATAACCGCGCTCTAACTAACTAACATTCCAGCAGGAAAGCGTGAATGAAAAGGAAAGTTTGCTTTAACTAAAATTAACTATTAGTCAAAATAAATAAATAAATCCTCACAAGCTGAAATCGCGTTGTTTGTATTTCAGATATTCTTAATTGATGTAATAGTTTGATAATAAATTTCTTAAAAGAGTCCATATTGCAAATCGGTTGAGGTAAATGAGTGGTAGCTGTTAATGGATAGTAAAAGGCATTTTTCAGTTGGAAAAGTTGTTGGGAAGGGACCAAAACAAGTTGGAAAATGGCTGTGTCTATTTGTGCTGACTTTAGGAATGAAAATACATCTGCGTCTGTCAGTTTCTCCTAGATCCCATTCTATTTGCCATTCTTGTATTTTCTTAGCTAAAAAGAATTCTACATGTAAAACGTAAAGTTACTTTTAGATGAGAGGAGGTGCCAGGATATTTAGCTCCTCTGCTTCATAACTACTGCCTGCTTCTTTAACTGGTCTGTCTGCTGTTTCGTTGCCTATAGTACCTACATGCGCTTTAACCCAAAGAAGTTGTATATAGATTTGATTGTTACACTGTAAAAGATGTTAGATATTTACTATTAAAAGGAAAGGTATACTTGTGATTCATTATTGTCAGTAAAATTATTATTGTGTTGTATTTTTATATATGTTGGGTACGTACTCAGTGATGATTACAAGTTGTACACAAACATCGTTTATTCTACATTACAGTTATGATTAAAGACAATAATAGATACAGTTACATATATAACATCTCCCTTTTTTGTAAAAAATAATAATAGTAGTAAAATTAAATATATTCTTTTAAATAATAAGGTTTCTTAACAGTCCTACCAGATCGAGTAACGTAGTTATGTCCATTTGAAAAATTTGATGATACGATACCTCTTTCACTATTTTGTCACCCAACACTTCTGTTAGGTTTTGAAGGACTTACAGGCGCATCTAAATTTACAGTGCTCCTGCTATTCTCAGGTATCTCCGGTTCCTTTACAACTTCATTCTCATAGTTGTTTTGTATTGCAAACTCTTTCTGATTATTTCCTTTAACAAGGTCTCTTCTGTTCCTTTCTACAATTTTCTTATAATCCTATAGGAACGTGGTCTTTCTACTTCTTCTATAATTTTCCCTCTTTCATTTAGTTTTTTCCCTTTCTCTTTTATGTAAACATGATCTCCTGTTTACACTGGTTTTAACGGTCTTGCATTCCTATCATAATAACTTTTTTGTAAGGTTTGTCTCTTCAGTAAATGTTGTTTATGTTCTTCATATCGTTTAGCTTGGACGAAATTCTCTTTTATAGGCATCAATCCATTTACTTTTCTTCCAAACATCAATTCTGAAGGTGACTTAATTTCATCTGAAATAGGAGAGTTACGATATTCCAGTAATACTAAATATGGATCCTTGTTGTCAACTACAGCTTTTTCTAACATTCGCTTGACAGTTTGAATATGTCTTTCAACCATTCCATTAGATTGTGGGTAATTTGGACTTGAAGTTCTGGTTTCAAAATTCCATCTTCTTGCAAAATCTTTAAATTTTCTGCAATTATATTCTGGACCATTATCGGAATATACTATTTTCGGAATACCATGTCTTGCAAAAATTGATTTCAATTGCTTTATCACTGCTACACTTGGCAAATCTTCCAAATGTCCAATTTCAACATATTTGCTAAAATAATCTATAACCATTAGATAATCCTTTTCTTGAAAGTAAAAGAGATCTGTTCCCAATACTTCCCATGGACCATTAGGTATTTCTTCAGATATCATTGGTTCTTTAGTATTAGCTTTTTGTAAACTTAAACATGTTTGACAATTCAGTACCAAATCTTCAATTTCTTTCGACATTCCTGGCCAATATAATATTTCTCTTGCTTTGATCTTGCATTTTACTACTCCTAAATAACCATAATGAATTCTGCTTAACATATCTTTTCGTAAACTTCTTGGTACAACAACACAGGAATTTTTTAATATTAATCCATTTGCTTCTGATAGTTCTTCTCTGAAGTTAAAATATGGTTTTGGATTATTGTACTTATTTCCTTGATAGTTTGAAGAAGATTTAGTACTTTGTTGTTTTTGTTTTACATGATAGTCTTTCTTACAAGGCTGACTTTTTTCCTCTGAAGGTCGAAATTTATTACGTTTGATAGCTTCTATTTTATTTTCTTCAGTTAAAGTTTTCAGTTGAAGTTCTGCTAATTCAGAAGCTTTACACATTTTAATACATTTCTCCAATGTTAACTGATCTTCCCTTCATAATCTATCTTTGAGATTTTTATTTAGAATTCCACTTACTATTCTATCTCTTATAAAACTATCTTTTAATTCTGCAAATCCACAGTTGCTACTTAATTTCTTTAAATCGGTTAAGAAATCATCAAACGATTCACCTACATGTTCTGTTCGACAGAAAAATATATGTCCATCAACACTTTCGTTTGCTTTCGGTATGCAAAAATTTTCGAAAGCTTCAATTACTTTGTCAACATCCTTCTTATCTTCTTCACTTAAATTAAAAGTATTAAACTTTTCAAATGCTTCTTCACCAATAATATGCAATAAAATAGCTACTTTAATTTCAGGTGATTTAGTAATACCACCAGACGCTAACATATAAATTTGGAATTTTTGTTTCCATTTCTTCCAATTTTCGTTTAAATTTCCTTCGAAACATAGATTACTTGGTGGCTTTAATCCATCCATATTTAATTTAGGACTTTAAATAGTTTATATATACGTATTTTTAGCCACTTCCAATAAAAATAAACAACGCACTTACCAGTGATATAAGTTTCGATTTCACTGTAAACAACTTCCCATGATGTTTTTGCTTAGAATATCTTTAATGACGCTGCATGGTTCTTCAAAAAAGATTTTCTTTTTTAATCTACGATCGACTCGGCTGCGCCATGTGTTGTATTTTTATATATGTTGGGTACGTACTCAGTGATGATTACAAGTTGTACACAAACATCTTTTATTCTACATTGCTCATCCACTATTCTATATTACAGTTATGATTAAAGATAATAATAGATACAGTTACATATATAACAGGCATACTGTCAGTACAAATAATTGCATTTCCTGATGCTGTTTTAATTACGTATTGGATGGCTGTTGTAATAGCCAATATTTCATCTTGAAAAACACTATTCGTTTCTTTAAGCTGTCCTTTCTAGGTATAAAGTTCCCGTAAGCCTTCTAATGCTACACAAGCGCCGCCGACTCAGGGGCCGTTCCTAGACCATTGGCTGCCCGCGTACTTTCCTAGAACTGCCGCCCCTAGGCTATTGGATGGATGCCCGCGTACTTTCCTAGGACTGCTGCCCCTAAAATTAAAAACAATTGCTCAATGTTTAATAAAATTTTTATTTTATATTCACCAAGTACTTATATATGACAAACTGTATAAAATCTATTTACATATGGAAGTACTTAGAATGAATTTAAAATATTTAGTCGTGGTTATCGCGAGAGTCCACCCGCCCCTGATTTTCACCGCCCGCGCACTTTTACGCGCTGCTTCTCCGCTAGGAACGGCCCTGCGCCGACTTCTATAGTACTTACAAAAGCATTTTTGAATATAATAATAGGTGTCTCTTGCATAATAAGATGTCTTTGCATGGTGTCATGAGCAAAACTCTCAGAATGCTCTTATTGCTAGATATTATTTCTTTACACACCTGACTGCAGTAGGCTCCGACAAAAAAATGTGTAGTCAGTTACGACAAGTTAAAATACAGTTCTGGATTTTTTGAGTATTTAATACAATTCTATTTTCAGTTATATTTACAGATTAGACACACCTACAATGACATAAAACCTCTGCTTATGTGCATGTCGAGAATAAACCTGGAATTTTTTCCTAAACTTGAACTTAATAGCTTTTGAAAATTGAAAGCCGCCAATTTAAACACAGGGAACTCACTTTCTAACGCAGCAAATTGAAAGAATTCTCCCTAATATAGGCATCGGATTTCATTTCGAATGTCATGCAACAAACCCCAAAGTGAATTCTATCGCAATGTTAATCTTTAGAATTAAATTTAGAACGAGCTACTCTCAAACATAAAGTTCTCATACTCGCGCAAAATTCTATAACCATGTTTTCCACTGCCGTTGTTTACAGGTTTGCCTTCGCACACAATTGAAAAACACAGAGCATATTATTGATTAGGATCTGCATGTCTGATCCTTTCAGTCCAAGATGTGTCTGTATGATCTTTATAGGTCGTTCATATTGTATAGGACAGCACGTGACATTGTTAAAAGTAGTTTTCCGCCTTAGGTGAATGATTCTTAAATACACAACCTCTTCTTACGCTCCCCCTGTATGTGAAGCCGGATAAGACCTGCTACAGCTATGCGTCGGTGGCAGTTGTTCGATATGCTTTACTCAGGTTCAGAGAGAACGGACGTTGGCGCATTAAGAGGCATTTGATTTTCCTTCTTACTATTGGTTGTGCTCATACTGCTCCTGCATAAAATATTGTCTTTTCAGCTACTTTGGCCCCAGCTGGCTCCTTGGAATTGCCTATTTTACGGCCTTTTACATTTGTTTTGAGCGGAAGAGCTTGAATGTGGGGAATCCACGTTAAGTCCTGGATCCCATGTAAGTCAGAGATATTTTAATGCTTTTCCAATTTTATTATTTTTATCTAGGAGTTTAATACAAGAGCGTCTTGATGGATTAGTACCTGGTCTTGGTATTATTATTGCTGCTATCTTTCCTATTGATATTTCGAGTTTTAAATTTTGGCATACAGATGCGAATTTTGTGCACGCAGTTGTTCCATAAGTTTCGCGGTCTTTTCTGGTATGTCCTTTAATATGGATGTCAGTGTCGTCAGCTCATGCAAATACGAGTATGTTGATATTATCTGGCCAGTTTGCTTTGAGGTTGGAGTTAAATGCCTTATTCCAGGAGCTAAATGTTAAATTCCCGCGCATGATCTAGGTGGACAAATTCTCTCTTGAGTTTTAGAGGTTATACCACAGTGGTGTGCTATTAGTAAAGCTCTATTTGTCAGATATTGTCAAAACGTTTGAACAGATTTGTTGGACATTGAACTGTTTGAGCGCTCTCTTTATAATCAGCCACCAGGAGGTGTCAAGGGTGCACTTAATGCCGTACGAAGATTTGCATTTCTATTTTCTTATATTTGTTATTGTTTTATGTTTTCTAAGGCATGTATTGTATAGAGGCCAGTTCTAAAATCACATTGTCTTCAACTAATTAACTAATAACATTACTCCCGTGGAGGTGAAGTTGAGCCTATTGATAAGGAGCTTTTCGTAAATTTTTCCCAGTGCAGATAGTAAGCAGAGTGGTCTTAGCGATCGAGGACTTTTAGCTCTTCTTTAACATAGAATGACACTTGGCCTATTTTAAAAGATTTTCCGAAAAGCTTATGTTTGAGGAGATGATGAAGGAGTGCTTTGTATGCAGTCTTTAGGATTGGATAGTCCGAACTCTCAGGGCCTCGGGCCTTTATCGGAAAACTTTTTTAATTTCTGTAACAGTGAAAGGGAAGTCATCTTCAGTCGCCAGAACAGTCGTGTCTCCTTCGAGCAGCTTCTGCTTCACGGTGTGATTAGCTAGATTATCTGCTGGAAAACAGTATTAAGAAAGATGCTGGCTATGTTGGATCCAAGACTTGGATTATCGTCGGTGGCTGGTTGTTGGATGTGAATTTGTGATGGTTTGTAGATCTTTTGTATAGTTAGTTTATCAAAGAGTTCATAAGTATGTAAACTAGCGCTTTAGGAATTTCTCCAGCTTTTGATTTTTGCAGATAAGATGTTTCATTTATATGGTACTCTCTCTGTTCTGAAGGCAAAAAGAAGTTGTTTGTTTTCGTTGCCTGTAGTAGCACTCAGTCTTCTTCGCAATGCTCTGCATTTTTCGTTTACTGACGCAGTTTCTTTGTCCACCAATTAATGCTTTTTAGTTTCTTAGATGCTCTTTTAGGGGTTATTTGATCAAATTTTGATTTAAATGTTCTCAGTAGGTTTTTCTGTATATACTTCCGGAACGTTTGGACTGTTGCAGTTATTGAGTTGAAATTCTTCTTCGGTGAGAGTGAGCTGATAACTGGCTTTATTTTATTTTTAAGAAGTTTGTATCGAAGAAAACGGTGCAGATGTTTTAGTGAGTATATTTGTGGTTTTAGCATTTCTCGTCATCTGGAACAACCCACTCCTGGGTTATATTAATGATATTTCTGGCAGGCAAAGTTAAGTCTAGTCAACTTTTACTGTAGCTATCATCAAACGGTGGAGGCACCTTTATTGTGTTAAGCATATGTAATTTTTTTGCTGCATATAATTTTCTATTGCTTGTCCTTTAGGATTTATGTCAGTATAGCTCCAGATAGTGCTGTGGGCATTGAAGTTTCCACTAAGAAGTTGTGGGATGTCAGGACATATAGTGCAGAGTCTATCTATTTCTGTTAATCATGATGTCATCCGTAGGTGGACATTAGACAGACCAAAAAGTCTATTCTAAGAATTTCATTAGGAAAAGTCGCGCGAATACTATTTAGATACCGCTCGGGCTATAATTAACGCCGTTAATTAACTAACATAAATTTCAGGACCTGACATACGCTGTCATTACCTTCTGTAGATGCAGAAAATACACCGCCTCGCGTACCCTACGCACCGTTTTCCTCTTCCCTAAGCGAACAGCCGTTGGTGCGTCGTGCAGTTTCTGCAAAATGCTTAGCCGTAGTGTGGCTAGGATGGCTGGCCCTTATATTCATGGTTTTCATTTGTTGATTTAGTATAGAACAGCAAATTATCTACAATCTCGTAATTTTGGGCCATATTTATAATTGCAACAAGGTCTGGATGTTCAAAGTTATCTGGATCATTTAAATAAGCATAGATATTACCGAATTTTGAATCCTTTAGCATCTCAGCAATGTTTGTTTCTCAGGAATCTAAAACTTTAGACGTTAACGTAGCACATTTTATTTGATGACCCTTTTCATCCAGTTTGATTCTTGATAACGCGTCGGCCCAGGTATTTTTCTTGCCTGGAGTATGCTTAATTATTAAGTTATATTCTTGTAACTTTAAGGCCCATCTAATTAGTCTGACGGCCGCATGGTCTGAATAGACAGTAAAAGGTGTTTTCCCAAAATAAACTGAACTTCTGAACTGCCATTAACACGGCTAACGTTTCTCGGTCGGTTGCTGTATAATTCCGTTGTGTCGTGTTTAACGTTTTGCTAAAAATGCCAATGGATGCCCTTTTTGCATTAAAACTGCACCCCCGGCGTAAGCTGAAGCCGCAATCTCCAAGTTCTCGTCTCCTTTCGCGAATTTTAACAATGGTGTATTAATTAGAGCTGTTTTCAATTGTTCAAAAGCCGTGTTTGCCATCACTGTCAAAGAAAACTTTAATTTTTTGCGTTTTAACACTAACAAAAATTCAACAATATTGGCGAAATTTTGAATAAAAAAAACGGTAATACGAGCACATGCCAAAAAATAGATGATAGTTTCTTTCGCGCATTTGGCAGAGGATAATTTTTTATTGCTTTTATTTTAGAATTCTCAGTCTCGATACCCTTAGCTGAAATTTTGTACCCCAAATATCGCAATTCTTTCGTTGCGAACTTTCATTTTGATGCATTAAATTAACGGTTAACCCAGCTTCCTTTAATAATGAAAAAAACTTCGTGGAGATATTTTACATGTTCCTCAATGGTGTCGCTGATTATAATGATACCGTACAAGTATATTATTGTGGATTTCCCGGGGACGGGACGTAGGATAATTTCCATAGCGCGTCGAAAATTTGAAGGGGACCCGCAATACGTAAAAACGCATAAAACGCCTGATTTTGTAATAAACGCCGTTTTATTTATGTCTGCGGGTTTCATGGATATTTAAAAATAGCCTGAGCTAAGATCAAGAGTTGGCATGAATTTCGTAGACCTAATTTTTCTTATTATTTCCTCAATTACCTGTAAAGGGTAGACCGGAAATTTGGTTATAGTACTTTTCAATTTTCTATAATCAATGCCAAAACGCCAAGATTTTGGATCCGAGGGGGGGGGGCAAATTATTTCTCTTTCTGCAGAACACAACTGGGCTCGCATATTCAGAATTTATGGAGGTTATTATCTTATTGTGTAACATCTGCTGTATATGGTATTCTATTACAACCTCCTTCCCCTTATCATATCGATAAGGTTTCGCTTTATTTGGTTCGCTTGATTTTAATTCAATGGAATGAGTGACTATCTGCGTATTCTCTGGCTTTTCGAAAAATAATGAAGGAAATTTACTTACGAGTTCTTCCAGGTTGGCTCTTTCATCTTGCTTTAGATGCTGGAGGTTGACTTCTGGTATGATTTCAGCTTCCAACACCCTTGGCTCCATATCCAGCATAATTGAATTATTTGCAAAATCAATTTTTGCATTCGCGGCCCTAAGGAATTCTGTGCCTAAAATTACTTTATTTTGTAAATTTTTCACCACGAAAAATAAAAGTTTCAAATTTTCGTTTTTCACCTGTACATTAAGCGAAAGTTTCCTGACACATTCACAAACTTTTCCTTGGGCGGCTGTCATTTCCGTCGTACTCTTTTTAAATAGCCTTACTTTTCTAAAATTTATATAGTAGACATTTTGATTTAGAAAATTTCCTTCAGCTAGGGTATTCACGAGCGCCTCCACAGGTGCGTTGTTCAACAGAACCTTAACTTACGTTGTTCAATAGGTAGTTGGGAATTCTTCACTACCACGGTATTTCGGAGGAATTTTGCGATGCACAGGGGGCTCTGGACCCTCAAATTCTCGCCCTCTCTATTCGTTTAAAGCCTTCTTTCCTCCCGATGTTTTCTGGGTACGCTGGCGGTATTTGGCTTCATCATTTTCATTCTTGCTCGTTGACGGCTTGGCTTTAAAACGTTTTCCTCCGTTGTATTTATTTCTTTTCGCGGCCGGCTGTCAGGAGAACTTATGATGATATCCCTGGGTAAGAAATCTGGAACTTTCCGCTATGCGCCGATTCTGGAATTTTACGGCTAATTCGAATAGTTCTTCTAGCGTTCAGCCCACCAGCGGCCGAGCGGTAAAGTCGCTGAACACTGGTAGTTCGGTCCGAGGTTTGAATCCTGCGAACGGGCTGGCTGCATGGGCGTTTTCGTGGTTTTCCCCATGTGTAACGTGTATACGAGCCAGTTTCCCTTAGAAAGTCCTCCACGAAGGCATCCCTCCCCTTAGGCAGATAGCTCTAGTGTGCTTTGCCGTAATTAAATAAACCAAACCAAATCTTCCAGCGTTCGTGGGTTTCTGAGTTCCACGAAATCTTCTACTGCGGGTAATAATCTTGGTAATTCAATTTCGATGACTTCGCTATCGGGCTTCCTACCGTACAACATATTCACTGTCTTGACTTTACATAGGATGAACTCGGTGAGGTCCTCAACTTTCCGTTGGTAAAAGCTTTAACTTCAAGTTTTACACGATCATTAACTATTGGGAAGGCCTTTAAGAGTGCCACTTTAAAATTTTCAAAAGTGTAGGTGAGGCTTCCGACTCCTCCAAGTAAGAATTTTCCAATTCTTTTCCACCATGACTCTGCCTGTCCTCTAAGGGCACTCAAGGCAATCGCTACCTTCGGTCTTTCGGGTACCAGATACAAATGTAAATGCGTATCAAGGGCTTCCAGAAATGAAATGACAGAGTTCTTGCCGTCGAATATCACTGTTGGTTTAATTGCCGCTCTCATCGTCTGTATTAGGAAACCAAATCCATTCAAAAGGCTGGTCACTATCGGGCCGGCGAATTCTGAATCTTGTAAGGATGATTGACCGTCCTGTTGGTTGGCCATCGGAATCGAGTAGTAAATCGGGCGCCAGATGTAGGATCCACTTGCTTATCTTCTAAGTGACAATTTTACGTGTAGTAAGTTCTTGTAAGAATTACACAGAAGAGTTAAAAGTACCCTTTATTAAACTCTTTAAAATTTACAATGCCTCAACTCGACGCTAACACACTACGCCTCTCTTGGACGCTAACTGAAATCACAGAACTAAAAATTTCGAAGATGTTAACAAATCGTAGAAATTAAGCTACAGGCCTCAGATTTTCCTGTTTCTTAAACTCGCGTCGAAACTAGTGGCAGCAAAGTAAATGCTGTATGCCACGTTAACCAACAATAACTCCGAGAGTAGAAGCTCACGCAACAGAAGTGACGGCACTAGCCTAACTCTCTCCAACTTTCCTTCTGAAACCCGGTATTTAAACTTTTTCTCCTCCAAGTAGAATTTGCATTCCTTCACGCGCGCTACCAAATTTAAATATTCTGGCATTGACAATCAGGGTAAAAAAAGGCTCATAGGAAAGCTTAAATTTAAATAAAATTGGTTATTTAAAACAAATATAAATCCCTACAACTTTGTTTATTTGCCTTCACGCACAAAGACATACATAGTAAGATTAAGCTAAAGAGAGAGATTTAGGGGTGTGTTATGTTATGCATTTACAAAGAAATTTATTGGTTTACTAATACTTACTAGCCGATAAATAGGCGAGAGTAGTTTAAATCACACATGAAGTATTTCGGTAATAAATGCTAATTATTCCCACTATAAGTTAGGATACTTTGAAGTTGGTAAAATTAAATTCTGAAATTGTTGTTCAAAAGCAAGAGTTTTCAACGAATGGTGCGAGATATTTTTTTGCTTAAAATAAATAATTGTTTAAAAATTACACGCATGACATTGGTATGCGGCAAAGCATATTTCCTGTACATGCTTCAGTAAGATTCGCCGCAGGTATTGTTAACATGAATGTAATTATGTTTTCTTTTTTAAAAACTGCTTTAAGGGATGCGAGAACATATGAAGTTTTGGCTGATTGGTGATTTATCACTAACAGGGAGCAATACTGAAAAACCCGAGTTCTAATTGGAGTACGTCCCAAGATGCCAGTATTAACAGGGATTGTAATCTTCTACGGACTGTTGCAATGGAGCAATGGGCCTATTTGACACAGAAAAACCTCTAAATCCTGTAAGTCTGAAAGAGGACTGTGCACATACATTCTCTCACTTTTTACTATTCAGGAAAACAAAGGATAAATAAGTTAGAACCAGTCAGTAAGCTTCGTGTAATCTTAACTTTTGTCATTACTGAGAGGGAGTTAAAATTATTTTTAACAATATATTTATCAAATTATACTACAAAGATTATTTTCTATATTTTAAGTATTAAATTACTATTTTGCACCTTCTTCACTGGTTCTAAACTCTCCTCATCGGCTTTATTAGGAAATGTAACATCCCAATTAGATCACGACAGAGTAATAAATAATTTTGTATCAAAAAATTTTTTGAAGAAAAATAATTAAATATATTATTCATATAATTATGTGATCAGTGACTTGAAATAATAATTATTATTATATTACATAAATTCATCGAACAGTAATTTTAATAGCTCTAAGATTTTTCATGCCTAAATAACTATGAATTTTTATAAGCTTCAAAGCAAGGTTAGTAAGTTTCTTTTTCACGGTGCAGATACTGCAAAATCGCATTTTATCATCACAAAAATCAATTTCCGACTTGCTGACATGTAAAAAAGCACTTAAAAATATTCTACAATAATCCCCTGCTTCATCCGATGCTTTTGTTTAAATTTAAGATAACGGCTTACAAAGCAGGTGTTCTCTAACAGATAGACTTTACCCATCTAACTAGCGAACTCGCATATTTTGTGGTGGACGTGTTTTCTTTTCTTATAATGAGTTCACGGAACTTTCTTAGTTATGCATTCTACAGCGAGAGATATGCAATTTCATATCAGAGTATTTTATTATTTTCTGGAAGATTTTCATGTATGAAATATTTCTTAATCACTTTTGATGAGATCTACCAAAATAAAAAGGAACACAAAGCACCGAGATGCTATTTTTATGCTTGTTTGTTATACTCACTCATTAAGATTATAAATTTTAAACATTTTATAAAATAGCGCATTTTCTTCGCAGGCAGCAGGAAAGAGCTGATTTGACAGATATTATTAGCAAAAATGAGCCATACTTGCTATTACTTAAAACAAGGTGATTCTTTCGTCTATCTCAATCTAAGTACAGTAAAAGGCTACATAAACATATTTTGAATAAATTTAACGTAATTAATTGTTCTACAGCCATAAAACACGTTTAGAAACCGTGTTTGCTTAGCAACTGATGACAAAGGGCAAAAACGCTATATGGCTCAATTCCGAAATTTACCAACCAGTTTCAAGCAATATATCAGGATCTCTACGAAAATGCATCGAAAATCGAGGAAACAAAGTTTGGAAGGAAAGGAAAAATGGTCTTTTTGGAGAAAAAAGACCAAACGTTCGTAACATGACATCTCTCATTACAGATTTGGATCGGGCAAAGTTTTTTTGTGCTGCTAAGATGCTTAATAAACAGAGAAAAAGAGGGGGGGGACAGCTGCCGAAACTGCAAAAATTGCTGCAAATGCAAGCCCGCAAAAACTGAAGAAAATAAAAAAATGCTCTTTTCGGTTTCTCTTCAAATTATAACATATTGCAATACACTAGGGCAGCCGCATGGTTGGTACAACATGAGTGCATCTGTTCACAAGCTTCTTGCGCATGGTAACGGCATCAACAAAACTATCTGTCGGTCGGTTGTCACTCCAGGAAATCTTCCGTGTGAATACAAATACCGACATACTGAATACACTTACAAGATCTGATGCCGCCCACAGAAAAACTAGGGTCACGGGAAGAAAAACCTATCCGCAGGAGGTGATGGCCATGCTTGATATTCCAGAATTCCTACATGGATTATCCATGGACCAAGCTGATGATATTCAGAGTGATGATGAATAGCAATATTTACTAAGATTTATAATACGTTATTACCAAGTACCAAATTTTAATTTTTCATTCTTTTATTGCAGAATAAGTGCATAAGAAGTAAATGACTTTTTTTTTTTTTTACTTGAAATGCCTTAAAATGCTTATACTATACAATGCACACTCCGAAGAGGACTTTTTGATTTGAATTGTCTTAAAAATCTTTTGCAACTCTGAGCCTCACAGTTTCCATGTACACTCTAATACAAACTGCATCAACAATAATAGTTTTCAAACTTACTTTTTAATGTACAGCATTTCTTTCAGTCTAAATCAGACACCTTAATTCCTTTCGCGAGCTACTTGCAATCATTTGCCATTTGAAATGCAACTTGTTTTGAATAAATATAGTTTAATTTTTTAATACAAATCGAATTTGAAATAGAAATGTCGCAGTGCCACGTTTCTTTATTAATCGATAATTTAATTTCTGATATTATGTATGTAAAATTTGGATAGATTAAAAACTGTCCACTGTTGGCTTGTCATCAGAGCAACAAATGCATAAAATTACAAATAATTGCATTTCTGGGTTCTATTCCGGTTATGTTACTTTTTGAATAGGTAATGGCCATCGGAATACACTAATACGGAGTTAATCTAAAAGGCTATGCTAATATTTTATTTAATTATTCTCCTTAATATTTTTTCTCTGAAGTTAATTTTTTCTAATATTTTTTCTCAGTATCTTCTTACATTCCTGTGCAATCCCTTTATTCACAATAGTTGTCATCCACCTGGAAGATTTGCTATTCGTTGTAGGATAGTACTTTTATTCAGTCCTTGAATGAAGAAACGGCACTAGGAAATTTCCACTTGTTACGCACTTGCAACTGAATTAAGTAGTCTTTTGACCACGATTTTCAAAACGATTGGGAAATCTGTGTGACTAATTTCCACCGTTCACGGATGGGAATTTTCTCATTTGTTACATCAGGCTCAGGAACACTTTTTAACTCGGAACCTATAATAAAGTGACTCGGTGTAATGACAGAAAAATCATTTGGGCCCTCAGAAGCAGCCACTAAAGGACGGGAGTTAAGTATGACTTCAATCTCCACTAGACACGCTGAAAATTCTTCTTGTTACAAGATCTGCGATCCTATAACACGTCTCATGTAAACTTCATGGATTTAATGGCAGCCTCCCATAGGCCTCCAAAATGAGGGGCTGATGGAACATTCATTGTCCATTTAACGCCTTCGTTGGTCAAGTAAGTACCAAATGCTTCCATCGTACACGCTTTTAAGTAATTCTTTGCATTTCAGATGGCTTTCCTCGTCATTCTATGAATCGTTTCAGAGCTGCAATATATGCCTGAGCACTAAGATCACTAACAAGTTCTAAATGGACTGCTTTCGTTGCAAAGCATACAAACACACACACGTACATTTTCAGTGGTTTAACACCTCTACCACGTCTAGGGATGATCAAGAATGGTCCTGAAAAGTCAGTTCCTGGTCTAAGAAATGGTCTTCCGGGATTCACTCTAACAGAAGATAAGTCAGCCATCATTTGTTTCGAAAACACAGAGCAAAATCTGGCACAGATAACACACTTTCTTATTTCTCTGCGTATTGCAGTTTTTACTCCTATAATCCAATACTTTTGTTTCACTGCAGAGTTAACTAATTGTACTCCTCCGTGAATATAATTAAGGTGATAAAATTTCACTAACAATTTTGTAACAGAATGATTCTTAGATAATGTTATTTGATGTTTCACAGAGTCTGGTAAGCTGGCATTTCTTAAACGTCCTCCTACACGTAGTATGCCACTGTCATCTAAGAGAGGGGCCACTGTTGTCTAAGAAACGGGTTTAGAGAAATTAAGGAACTTTTCTTTAACACTCTCGCTTTCTCTAAAGTAGCTATTTCCTTTTTATACTCAATTCTTTGGACTAATTTGATTATAATATCATGTGCTTCTTTTAGTTCACTTGTTTCTAAGAAAGGAGTCAAAATCCTATTCCCCCCTCACATTTCTTATAAACATTAAACACCAAGCAACAACTCTCTGCAACTTACTCCAAACTGAAAATTTGTTCCAAAGCTGCTCAACTAATTCCAACCGAACTACAAAACATTTGACAGAACTTTTTCTTTGCTCTCTTAGTATTTCCGCACTGTCTACATTTGGTAACCCTCTAACCCACTGTTTAGGCCAACTCTCAAAACTTTTTCGAAACCAAATTGGACCTGACCACCATTTTCCATTAAGTACCAACTTCTTAGCCGAGATTCCTCTAGTAAGCAAATCTGCGGGATTATCGTCAGGCGGACAATAGTACCAATCGCTTGGACTCGATCTTTCCTGAATTTCCACAACCCGGTTGGCAACGAACTGTGTCCATTTCTTCGCACTTCCTTTCACCCAATGCAACGCAATACAAGAATCACTCCAAAACATTATTCTTCCAATTTTATTCTTTAAAATACTCTTAATGTAATTTTCCACTCTAGCACCTATTACCATGGCCATTAACTCCAACTGTGGCAGCGTTAGTTTCTTTAACGGTGGTGTCTGCGATCACCGAGGCAAGCGGCAGCACGATCGCTGCGCTCCGTAAAAAAGTGAAAATATTTCCTTTCCTCTTGGTGATTATCAATTAAATTTCTTTGAAAAATGTTTTTTTCCCCCTACAACACCTATATCATTCCAATGAATTTCGGCTCCGATGTTGACGAGAATAAAACAGCGGACAATGTAAGGATATACTCCAAAAGCCTGGAATTTTAAGATAAGTACTTTTCTTTCATCTAAACTAAATCAAATTTCTATAAATAAGTGCCTTTAAATCAATAAATCTTAATTTTTCATCAGTTTAAAGCATTAAAAAATACTTGAAATTGCCATTGCTTGTGGCTTCCTTTGTGTATCAACTCCAAACAGACGCCAGCGTTATCAGTTCATGTCTGTCAACACTTACAAAGCCCTTAAGGAATCTCGAGAGAGGGAAAATTTGGGGATGAGAGGGATAACTTGGGCATCGCGCTATTTCCCTCTCGGATCTTCTGGATTCTCTTTTCTTTCTAGATCGCATGAATATAGTTTCGCCTTTAAATAATATTATACCTCACCGATTTTTTCTCATACTGTTCTTTGCTATCTGTTAAATGTCCATATGTAAGGGATGGTTTATTCTTCACCGCATTAAATGAATTCTTAGAACTATGAGCTTATATAAATAACAGTGTGCCTCATTGTGTTATACTAACATTATTTAACTAGTAATAAATTATGATAGTAAAATAATTAATCTTGTAATAAATTATGATAGTTAAATTAATAAATACTGTTTAATTTGTGTTTTTAATACATATACTCAGTAATTTACACACACACACACACATATATATATATATATATATTTTTGGTGTGTGCGGTTGTGGTCTTGTATTGTATATGGTTCTATGTTGTTAGTCTGCTGCTGTTTTTTGAAAAATGTATGAAAATGTTGAGAATGAAAGTAGCATAAGTTACTTTGGTTAAATTAATATATACTTTTGTTTGATGACCTTTGTTGATATCTCAGGATGCAAGCGTACATATTACTTTATATTCCATGCTAAATACCTTGATACGAAGCATTTTAACACAGTCAATATTTGTTTTTTCCCCAGTAACACATCTATTCACCATTACCAAACACACCTGTGAGACACTATTTATTGTAAATGAAGACAATTTCTTCTCCTTTTAACTACACTCATGGACACAATCGTATTTTAGGATATTTCCTACTTCTTTTCCTTTCCTTTCTATAGGCCCTTTTTTTCCCTCTATTATTTTTGGGCCATTTATTTTAAATTTTATTTTGTCCCATCTTTTCTTCCTGGCCTTTTGAACTCGTACAAGATGTACGAAGTTCCTTTTTACTCTCCTCAAACACGAAATTGCCCCTCTTTCTATATACCTTTCCTTCGCACCTATGCTTGATTTTTCGCCCATCGGTGCAGAAAGACTTAGCGGGTGCAAAACAAGACATCTGTCTACTTTGTCTGTCTGTCTGTCTACACTTCGACATTATAAAAGATACTCTGTAATTCCCATTATTCTCACAATATCTAAAATAAACAACAGTTCCGTAAGCACTTGGTGAAGCATTGCAAAACACATGCACTTCCGATTTCTCATTCTCACAATCCAGAAAATATCTCGGAATAGTAACGTCTATTAATTATAATTACGAAGTTACAGCACGTTATCCACTTTTGCTGCAAGGCCACTGGCAATTCTTCGTCCCAATCACACGCTCTCTCCCAAATTTCCTGTAACAATACTTTTATACGCATCACAAACGGCACAATCAAACCAATAGGATCAAAGATTCTTGCAGCTGTCTGTAAACTACACCTTTTAGTGCGTCGCAACGTTTTCCCCAAATCCACCAAACTCTTCACCTCTAACGACAACTCATCTCTATCAGGATTCCAATTCAACCCTAGGACTTTCAGCTGTTAAACTCCCACTATCTCACTGTCACTATGTCGATTTTCTATCCACAATTTTTCTAATTCTCTACTGTTCCACATCAGTTTCCTCAAATTAAATCCACCACTCTTTGATACAGCATCGGACTACAACTCAAACGATTCTCTCACACTGTCTCCACCATAATATAAATCGTCTACGTAAAGTGATGAATTTAACATTTCAAATGACTTCGGTTTATTTTTCTCATATTTTTTTTATAATGCTTTATCGTAGCACTCAGAATGAAAGGTGAACTTTTACATCCAAAGGGTAGTCTTTTCATTCTCAAAATTTTATATTCTTCACTAGGGTTATCTGAATACCAAAGAAATTTTAAGAATTTTCTATTTCTTTCAGAAATTTTTATCACTAAGAAAGCCTTCTCTATATCACCATTAAACGCTATTTTGTAAATATGAAATTTTTGAATCACATCAAGAATATTTGGATTTAAATTTGGGCCAATTTCCAAACAATCGTTTAAAGAAAGATTACCTTTAGGTTTTGAACTACAGTTAAAGACTATACGAACTTTGGTTGTTTCTTTACCTTCATTAACAACTGCTCTATGAGGCATAAAATACTCATGCTCATCTCTCTCACATTCCTCAATAACTCCATTTTGCTTTTGGTCATTTATTATATCCATATACTCATTAGCAACCCAATCATTTTTAGAAAAATCCTTTTCTAACTCATTAAACCTCTTTTTAGCTAGAAAATAATTATTAAAAATATGCACGTCATTTTATTGAATTTTGTTTTATTAATAGAGCTAACGTACACACTGCAAGTAACAGGACAGATGATTTATGTATTGACCTTGACACTGAAGCATTGCATTGAGTTTATTCGGCTCCACCGTTCTCGACTTTGGAAAGAGGTTTATTTTGTTTATAGAAATGAATCATAGAATGACGAGCTTTCCCACAGAAATAATTTCTGGCTCTACACTTTTTTGCATTACACTCCGAAGAAAATCATTTGAAACAAAGGTTATTTTGCTTAATAATTTCAACACGCTCATTTACTGAAAGCCTTTTAAAATTAGGGCAATTTTGTATCTAGTGGCTTGGATTAAGTTTATACAAAATACATGTTTGATCTTTTGCTCCACATATATATACATTAGATATTTTTTGTAATTATAATTACGAAGTTTATTAACATTATTTCCGTCGCCTCTTTTATTATCGTTACCTGTAAATGATTTTACAAAAAGGGATTCTGGTTTTTGTTTACCTTTTGATGACAAATAAATATCGCATTCACGACCTAAAGTTTAGGGTTCGAACCATGTCTCTTCATGTTTAACTGCTATATGAGTCTTTATTTCACGATCAAGTTCACTGAATATTTTATCCGAAACCATAAGATCACATAACGATTTAAAATCTTTTACATTTCTCAACTGACAATAATATTCAAAATTTGCACTTAACCTTGATGCAAACTGTACAAAGTTCTCAGATGACAATTTTTGCGTAGAACGAAAATGATTTAAGCACTCTTGAGGGGTTGGTTGAAATTCCTTTAAAATCATGGACTTTAGTTTATCGTAATTATTAATATATTCTTCCTTCACATATATCATTAAATTAGTGACCTTCTCTCCCAAAATATTTAATAGGATTTCGGCTTTTAGATCTTCAGGTACTTGTTTTGTCCTAAAAGCCCTTTCAATTGATTGGAAAAAGAGATTAAAGGATTCTGCTTTAGTAGGTACAGAAATTGTTAATATTTTCACACTTTTAATTAAATTTTCCATATTTCGATTTGAGGTGTTCGTCTCAACATTGGATTTTATAGCAAGTCTTTCCTTGTGTTAGCTAAAGCTAATTCGGCCTCTAACTGAGAAAGTTTTATTTTCTCTAACTCTAATCTAATTTCGTTTTTCAATTTGTATTTTCTCTAACTCCAATCTAATTTCGTTTTCTGATTTTTGTTTCTCAATTGCATTTTCTTTTCCTCTACAATATTATTAATAACATTTTGCACAAATTCAGCATCATTTGCATAAACTTCTAAACTTTCTATTAAAGTTTTCAAAGTACCAATTTTCGCCCCGCTCGGAATTACTAATCCGCCACGAGCGTCAACTCGGCTTTTTTTAATGATTTAAGCGACTTCAGACTCATCTTAATTCAAAGAAAAATACAACAACCCTGAATTGACAACTAGAACACAATGAGCACAAAAACGAACACAATCAAACTCAACATAGACGCTATCAACTCAAATTATCAAGTAGGAACACCTCAATACACAACACTAATAAATAGAATTTAACACTAAACATTATTACAACAAATCGAAATAACTACTCACCATAATCTACACAATGGAATCATCATTTTCACTTTCTATTTCCGCGCAACACATATTCTCATATCACCACACTACTTTTTTTCACACAAAATTTGATGATGCACATTATTACATTATCATCTAATCCCTCTTCTTGACACCAAAAAAATGTTCACCTCTCTTGCGAACGGGGGCGGAAATTAGGACTCCACTCTCATCGAGAATCGATGCTGCCTTTCAGAACAAGACATTTATTCCTACTCACTATACATATACTATGATACAGAAAAACTAGCAAGATTATACAGCGCCCTCTTACGGCGGGCAAAGGATGGCGTAAAAATATGCTTAATGAACACTTTTCCCGCATGAAACTTTTATCTTTCGTAAGCCTAAAGAGAAATCATAATTTATTTCACCAATGGTTGTGCATGCTGAAATACACTGCCCTCCAAAAGTTAAGGAACAGCATTTTCAAAGCTCACCATTACAAAAATGTCAGTAATGTTTAAATTTACAGTTCATATGCATGACAGTGAGGAAGTTTAAAAAAATATATGCAAAAACAATAGCTACCACTTTGATTTTATAGAAATGAATACTTATATAAGAGATGGAGAAAAAATGCAAAAACTGTAATTTTTGTTCACGAAAGTTGATGTAGTTTCGTGGACAATATCCAGGGGAAGTCTTTCGCCCTGTTCGTGGAGGTGGCTGGCGATCGGATGGATGGAAATGTCACAAGCTGATGCTGCTAGACGTCTCAATGTTTCTCGCAGTGTGGTCCATTGATTATGGAATCAGTTTGAATCCAAGGATTCCGTGTCTAGAAGACATGTTACAGGCAGACCTAGAGTAACAACAGCAGGTAAAAACCGTTGCTTAGCTCTTTCGGCCCGAAGGAGGAGTAACATTACTGTGCCTTAGCTCATGGTAGATCATTTAGTGGCAACAGGATCAAGAATCTCAGTTACTACAGTGCGCAGACGCCTGCAAAATGCATCTCTGTTTGGAAGACGATCAGTTGTTTGTGTACCCTTAACTCGAGGTCACAGGGGTGCCCGTTTATGTTGGGCAAGAGAACGTCTCCTGGACCAGTCAACAATGAGCGTCTGTTCTCTTCACAGACGAGTCCATGTTCACACTGGAAAGTGATTCAGATCGTTAGCTGATCTAGAGGGAAGAACGCACCAGATACAAACAATCCCACATTGTGAAAAGATAGTTACAGAGGTGGTGAAATTATGGCTTGGGCTGGGATCTCTCTCGGTGGTCACACTGACCTGCATGTGTTCCATGGAGGAACTTTGACTGGTGTGAGATATCTAGACGGGATCCTTGATCAATATGTCCGCCGATACGCTGCTTCTTTTAATAATGGATTTCTTCTGATGAACGACAATGCGAAACCGCACCGATCTCGGGTTGCTGAAGAATATCCTGAGGGTCACTATTGTTTACGGTATTGAGCCGATGGAATGACCAGCTCAATCCCCAGATCTGTGTTTGGTCGTTGCTTCCCATTTCACTGACCGAAAACTTAACTGATAGCATGGAACGTCGCTGCCGCCAATGTATTGCAGTAAGGGGTAGACACATTCCTTAGTAGAATCCATTTTTGTTACCATCCCAGTTTTTCTCAAAAAAACTGTGATATACTCTTTCTCCAAGACCGGATTTCTCTGCCGAGAGTGCAATTTTTTGTTGTAATTCATGTTGAACTTTAGGAACATTCTTTGTCGCATTTATTAAAGAACTGTTTAGTGAACATAACCTGTAAATTTCTTGATTCATTGTCAAATTAGACACAAAAATTACGCTCTTCTTTAACTTTTGGAAGGCAGTGCATTTGGGAGTCATGGGAGGATTGACTGGTTTGATGACGATTTCAATTTTAGTCAAAATGTTTAATTGCAATTTATCAAATATTGCTATTCCAGATAGAGATCTTTCACCTTAATATTCAAATCTTCATATCAATAACGTCACATCAAGCAATGAGGTATCAACAAAATTTCCAGAGATAGTTCTGAGAATTTTCAATGGTACGGAGTGCAGATTACTAAAAAATTATGGCAGATTCTGTTGGATGCCACGCTGAAATACTATATCAGTCAGGGCCGTCATGAGATATACTTATTACTCAAATACCACTGAAATTGCAATCATATTCTTTTTTGGTGAATTCTTCTATACTAGGCATCAGAAAAAGTAGTTATTCCAAAGTTTTGGGAAAAAATGTTAAACGATTTCTTAGGCTAGGATAGAAAGATTCAAATGGTCTTAGTATGCTGGTCCTTACGTTAATTGTGTGGAGAAACAAATTGACATTTTTAAGCAAAAGGCTAAACAAGTTAAAAGCTTATTTTCAAATAAATATTCTTTCTTGAATAAGTTTCTCTGCAGCGTGCGCTGACATGTATAATTTACCCTTTCTAAAAGACTCAAGAGTTAAAAAGAAAACACTAAATTTTCCTTTAAATAATGATGTAATTTACTCAAATAACATTTTTGATGTAATTGTAGACCAATGAATATGCTTCCGATTCATTTTACTTCTACTTAAAACAATTATAAACGGAGATGTACACAGGAAATCAGAAGAAAATACTCAGTTACCCCGTACAAGAGTTACAAATTTTAATTTTCTTGCAACTTAGTTTTTCTGATTTACTTGCTATTTTCTCAAAATTCCACTGTTTAAATTTCTTTTTTTGTAATTCGCAACATTCGATTTGAATTTTGAATTTTTTTACCCTTGCCTATGCGGATGACGAAACACGAATTGAGTAATTAAGACACAATAACACGCCGAACAAGTACTAATTCACAAGTCAAACAACAAAAATCAGCGTTAATTTTCAAAATTTTCACAGCTGTGAAAATTTACGCTGATTTTTGTTGTTTGACTTGTGAATTAGTACGAATTGAGTAATTGAAGAGTTAGGTTTGGGGGCAATTTCCCCTTGATAAGTCTGTCTCCTGCCTGCTCATCAATTATTCACTTATGCAATTTTTAGGAATAAATTAATTTAATTTTTTGGAATACATTTTTTTCATGGTTTTAGATACAAGTGCAATTAATTTACATATGCTCTTAGAATTTAAATGATATTGTAAATTAGTTCGCAGCAATAATTACTTTTATTTTTTTGCAATTAAAATTCTTTAATTGAATTTTATATTTGCTTTATACAAATAGAGAATATTTGTTAAATTCAAACAGTAGATATAAGATTTTTTATTCATATTTACAGTGGTGGCCAAAATTGTGGACACTTTTGGAAATTGTTTTTGAACTTTGTATGCTTCTAGAAAATGTTACGTTTCTCAAAATGCAAACTTGTATATATCATTTTAAAGAGAATTTATTACTGAATTCAATACAAAACACAAAATTCAATTATTTGCAATACAAAAAAAGTTATATGTACTTTAACATAAATAAAAAACAAAGTTATGAAGTGGTTTGTAATGTGTAGCTTTCCTGGGCAATCACTGTTCTTGTTCTGAGAACCACCAATCAAATGTTAGTAACTGCCAGTAGAAGCTGACATCATGTTTACACTTGAAACAATTCATTATTTTGCTTTGTTCTGTAGAAGGAGGACCTGTTTCTTATACACTGCAATTACAAGTAGGAATTTTTGTAAAAATTTTTAATATTTAGTCAAGAAGCAATGACATCAAATAAAAGAGTAGATTGGACACCTAGAAAGAGATGTAATATTATTGTGTAACGAGAAAGTGGTCTTTCCTATGCTGAAATTGCAAGACAGGTGGGTGGTTCAGTGACTACATCTGGAGTCCGAACGTTTTGTTTACGATATCAGGAGACAAATTCAATAAAAAACAAAGAAGGAAAAGGCCGAAAATGGTGCACCACATCTATTGATGACAGAATAAAAAGACTATGTCTCCAAGATAGAAAAATGTCATCAGCGGCCATCAGAAGTGATCTGAATGATGCTGGTGTTTCTGTCAGTTCAAGACTGAGAGGTAGAATTCCACGAAAAAAGCCTTAATTTTCAGCAACGAAAAAAAAAAAAAAAAAAGACTACAGTGGGCAAAGGAACACATTAATTGGACAGATGATAAGTGGTCACAAGTTATATGGAGTGATGAAACTAAGATATCGTTATTCGGTAGTGATGGGCGAAAATATGTAAGATGTAGAATAGGAGAAGAGCTACATCCTGACTGCATTCAAGCAACTGTGAAGAACCCAGTTAGTGTTATGATTTGGTCATGCATGTCAGCAGATGGCATTGGTCGCCTTCATGTCATCAATGGGACACTGAATGCCAGAAAATACATTGACACTATTCTAGAACCAAAACTTCTACCTTACATCAGAGATCTCTTTCCCAACAATGCTTCATTTATTTTTCAGCAGGATTCTGCTCCTTGCCACACGGCCACAATATAGAAAGAGTGGTTTCGTACAAAGAGCATTAAATTGTTGTCATGGCCAGGAAACAGTCCTGACCTCAATCCTATCGAAAATTTGTGGCACCGTTTGAAAGCTCTTGTCCGAATGAGGCGCCCATCAAATAAAAGGGAACTAATTGAGGCTATAATTGTTTCCTGGCATCATGTAATAACGAAAGAAGAGCTTAAAACTCTTGTCAGCTCAATGAAACGTCGATGTGAAGCTGTAATCAAAAATAAAGGTTACCCTACTAAGTATTGATAACTCACTGCAATCATCACTATCTAATGTATATCGATAACTATTATCGTTTAACTTTTTTTGTATTGCACATAATTGAATTTTGTATTGAATTCAGTAATAAATTCTCTTTAAAATGATATATACAAGTTTGCATTTTGTGAAACGTAACATTTTCTATAAGCATACAAAGTTCAAAAACACAAAAATTTCTAAAAGTGTCCACAATTTTGGCCATTACTATATATACATATAATCAATGTTCATGGCTCTTGAACGTTCATATAATCTATCATGCGGCTCTCATTGTCCTTGAACGTTGGTAATCCCTGGTCTAAATTATGCATTTTACCAACTGTGCAGTCGAAATGAAATTTTAAATCCAACATTTTATTCCATATACTTGATTATTAAATTAGTAACTTATTTCAGCATATTAATTTCGTCTAATTGTTGTTCATTAATGGAGATTTATATTAAAAATCAATAAAAATTCCTTAGTCTCTACTCTTTTTTTCCAGAAAAACAAGAACTTAATACAGTATAAAGTCTTTAATCCAGATGTCCATAATCCAGACCTCAAAGCTACAAACTTTCTGCACATGCTATGTTTACGCATGCTCGTTTAATGTATTATACTAATGTATAAGCTAAGCTAAAATTATCTATTTCAGTTAATGTTGCAGACTGCGCTGTTCCTTAATCTTCTAATTGGATCCGGCTTATTATTTTTTGCAGACTGTTAGAGCAATTTTATGAAACGCAAGCTTGAACTTTCGATTATGTCAAAAAGAGTTTCCGATTCTGGAGCTGCCAAAGGATCTACATAAAGAAAGTGACAGAGTGGTGATTTGTTTCTCTAACCATTCCGAAATCTGTTTATCAATTTCGCGGTGCTCTGCGGGCGGGACCACGACGCGGCACGCAATCAACTGGAAGTTGATCTGTCGGCACTCTCCTCATCTTCAGGGCAGATGTTTTTATTTTATTCGGCTTATAATTCCTTACTAAATGTAGTGTTTCATCTCGATGTACTTCGATATGATTTAAATCAATTTCCTCGTCATTATAAATATCACGAATACACATAAAATAGTTTTCTGGTTGCAATTTTCTAATTTCGACTATACGTAATGTATGCTTTACTCATGCGCGCATTGAAAGAAATGTTTAATAAAGTAAACAAATAAATATTAAGCTTATTTTTTGTAAACTTTGATACCCTTTAGATCATAATTGCTCTTTATTTCATAAATTACGGTTTCATATTTTTAATTGTATAATTTTTGCATGACATCTTACCAGATTTAAATTGATCTATAATCCGGAAAAACCCCTAATCCAGAATCGCTGAAGCCCGGATTAAAGACGTTGTACTGTATTTCATGCAATAAACACACAAATAAAGGTAGCTATTACATGCTTCATATGCTGTTTCTCTCATAGGAGTGCAACAGTATTTTTGACTGACCTCTACAACCACACACAAACCATTCTGTAGACACCTTTTCTAATTTAGTGGTTCTGGAATGTGCATTATCTGAATTTTAAAGATATAAAATTTAACATTTCACTTATTTTTTAAAATCAAAATATATTGCTAATTACATTATTTAATAAATGCTTTATTTTGCAGCTTGATGCCAACATTTATTTAATCAAATTGGCTTGATGCCAATTTGCTACTTATTTACAAAAATCTTAGTTTATTTTACAGTAAATTTATTTTTGTTCATCATGCTATACAATTATTTCATTCAATTATTGCTTCGTTTTGACAATCTGTTGCATTCACAGAACCATGCCTAAATAGCAGTACTGGAATAAGAAACTATATTACATCTTTTATAGTGAGAAAATTTTCTTCAAACCTTCTGCCTGTTCCAGTAAAATTATTGCCCATTGTTATGTTAAGCTTGAATGAAAGATATAATTAAAAACTAATCTTTCTAAATAAAAGTATAACAACATTACATCCTTACAACACAAATGTCACATTCTAAAATTCACAACTTAATTCCCTAGCATTGGCACACATTCATGAATTTTGATGTAATTCGGTGCCTTTATTTTGTAAAAATTTTAAACTATAATTGAAATATGCTAGAAGAAATGCATCTACCTTTGAAAGAAATTAGAGCCTTGTTTTATATATCATACTACTATAAATGACCAGACACCCTCTGGAATGTAAATTGCATCACTTTTATGTCAAAATCAATTCAAAGAGATGAGAGATATACACTAACTATTGCTGTTATCAAAATGAATGAATGAGGCAATCGCATTTTGGCATGATAATCAGAGCTCACCAATTGGTTCATTTCACCCGTCATATTTCCGGCAAGTTTGCCAGGTTATATGCAACAGTAAGTGATAGAACGAGAAAATGAAACATGTGGGATTCATAAAACTTCAATTCCAATTCTGGAAACCCCAAAAATTCACACTGCATTTCTCGATGTCTGCAACTTGTAACACTTCAAGGACGTAGCTACAGTCTTTTTACTGTCTTTAATGCCAGTTTTGTCATATGTCAAGAGATGTCTGCACTTGGATTCCAAAAGAAAACTGTATCACAGAAGTTACTGATCGTTAGAAGAAATGTTGCTCATTGACTACAGATAAAAGTTCAAGATGAAAAGAAAGAGCTCTGAAAATCTTTCTTGAAATTTAAATATGAAATGGAGAATCCTTAATATGCTACTAATTTCATGAAAGGTGAAATTTTTCAATACAGAAAAATTAATTACATTTTAAATTAGGAATGGCATTCCAGAGAACTTATTCTTTCAATCTGTAGAATATCTGCTTTTCTTTCATAAAATGTTTCCATGGAACAAAATAACAGATGTGACTTTTTATTAACACACTTAAATAATAAATGCTTCTCACAACTGTTTCATTTTAATTACCAAATAAAAAACTTCACTCTGTCATGAATGATCTGAAATATTTTATATATTAAATGAAATTCATTACAAATGTCAGTATCTTCATTATTGTTTTAAAACTGATATTTATCACATTTTACTGCCTTCGAAAATTATGCAGATGCAACAGTCAAGATTATTTTAGAACAAAATACTTGTACAATTAACTCACATTTTCAAAGAACTTAAAATTAGGAATAGACAGACATATTTAAAAAAATTGCACAATTTCCTCAAAAATTTCTAAACTTGGTAACAGAAGTTGTCAGACTATATATAATGAATATAAAACCACGAAAATACTGCAATCAAATCAAACTCCTTCAAAATGGCAAAATACATGAAAAATTTCCTTATAAGAAATTTTTACACAGGATGTTCTAAGATAGCTTGGTTCTGATAGCTCTTCCAAACAAATGAAGCTAGAATCAAATAAAAGAAATCAATATATATTACTTCAGCTTGGAAAATAAAAAAACTATCCAAGTTTAATTTTGTGCACAATCGCCGCTGGGCTCAACCAAAGCACATTTTTCTGAAGGAATATGGTATTCAAAACATTAAACAAACGTTATGATGTTGTTCAGAATAGGTAGATTTGATTATCTAGAATTAGAGGAAGAGGTTTTCTGTGAAAATTTGAACACTTGTGTGAATTTGAAGTTAAAAAATTATGTTTCAAATTTATTCATTAACCTCATGTTGAGCCACTAAATCTTTTCCTTAACATGTGTTTGCATCATTCTTCCAAATTTACAATTCTAACAGGCCTTTCAAAATATACCATGATATGAAGGCAGTAAATGAAATATTTTTCTTCAAGATACATTGACTTATGTATTAACTATGAAAAATTTTGTTTGAAAAAACAAAAAGAAGTCATTTAACATCAGTGCAATTTCTAAAATCATAATTCATGGAAAAAATCAGCACTATAGTTTTCAATAAAAATAATTTTTTTCATATTTTGAGTCATTTAGTAGCATGCATATGCATGCCATACACAATAGTACAAACAATGAAAGCTATAAGAATAAAATGCTTATTAATTCAGCAGCAGGTATAAAAATTAAGATTATGAATAAATATCTAAAAAATAACACCTTTACAGATTTGGATGTTTTGTGCAAATGAAATTTCTTCGCTGAACACATATATGTATTAGATGTGAAACTGAGACAACATAGAAAAGAATTTTTTTTTTTATTGCTCAGGTTTCAGTAAAAAATGTATTTATAAGGGTTAAAAAGTCATAACTCATCAGATAGTGAAATGTTTGTTATTACAGAAACTGCAACACAATATGAAAGGGGTGGCAGTGATTTTGCATAATTTCAAACAGATCATATTAAAAAAATATCAAACGTCTCAAACTTTAAAGCATAGTTTAAAAAATGCACTTATATACACAATTTGGATTACAATAATAAAAGAAAGATTTTACTTCATTTTAAACTGCATATGATAATTTTTAAAAATTAATATATTACATAAATATATTAATTAATAAAATTAATATAATACATACAACATTTACAGCAAAAATGAAAAACTACTTCAATATATTTCTGTTGGGAGAACAGAATATTTCAGGTCACTTCAATTGAAAAACGTGACAGTTAATTTGAATAAGTAACCACGTAAAAGATGAATACTGTTCAGTTTCTCATTTCACCAAACTGAAAAAATAGATGACAGAAATACTGTACCTAGCATTTATATAAGGAGGTAACATTCTGAAGTATGTGATCATGAAGGTTTTATCATACATATTTTTTATATTCAGAAAATTTCACTCAACGAGAAATAAACATTAAAGCAAGCTTTAAATGTAAAAAATGCATTTGAAATACTTTCATATAATAACTAATGATTATTAACAGTAATTTTTAGAGCAACAGCTGAAAAAATTTGAAATAGTAATTTATATGAATCTGAGAATACTTTTATACCTAGAAAACAAACAGTATGCACCAGGTAAAACTATACAGAGTAAAACCAGTTCAAGTCAAGACTATTACTTAACATTTATGCAAACCACTGCGATCTCTAACATATTTTTAAATTTTACCCATTTACAAAAACAATATCTCTACCTGTAAAAAGTGCTTCAGGCAAAGCAGCAAGAAAGAGACATATAATGAAAATAATTTCTTTTTTTTATATAAAGGATGTTATACATAAAGTTTCAGACCAACTGAATTCCAGTAAATTTGAAATTACCCAAAATATTCTAAACATACATTTCATACAAGATATTGATTTCATATACATCAAGACTTTATAACCATTACTGAATTATAATTTTTTTTGGGAGGGGGGTCTTAACATAAATTAAGATTTGTGATTTATTGTTGCATTACACGTTTACAGTATTTACTTTCACATAGAATTCTGTGCATAAATAGACAATTTAAAAGCTTGTCATAAACTATACACAGGAAAAAAATATAGAAATTTTATTTTTTAGACTAGAAGGATATATAAATATGTTTTCAGTATTTTGTATATTTAATGTACAAGCTTTAACAATCAAGGAGACATATCTTTCAAACTAGTTTTAAAACACTTAACTATGGACTAGATATTTTAAAACTAGATTGTATGCAATGTATAGTCTCCTTGAGAAACAACAAAATCCCTTCCCTTCCACATCTTTTAAATAAAGTAAAACAATATTACAGACTCACAACAAATATATTTTTCAATAAATTATGTGACCTCTTTGGAGATGGGAGGAATATGACTAGTGATACACATCAGAATATATTTGGCAGATGTTGCAGTAATGCTGGGCTATGCATTGTCTTGGACAACTAAAAATTACACATTTTCATTTACTTTAACACAAGTCTACACTTCATATCCAACAGTCTGTATATTATGACCAAAAATATAGCAATTCAATTTCAAAACAAACAGATTAATAACATAATAATAATCGATCTTGTATATTTACATGGTATAAATAACAGGATTTTTTTATTGTTCACACATGTTAACTGAGTCACACCTTTTCTCAATAAATTAATTTACTAAATTTGCTCTGTTAAAAAAATATATATTTTAAGAATGAGGAAATAACAGCTCTTAGAATTTTTATCTGTATAATTTTTACTGATTATACAGATAAAAATGTTTTAAGTCAATAAGAGTCAAGAAAATGGTACAGACTCAAACGGAAAATATACATATATACACACACATACGTATATAACGTGCACATATAATCAGCGTGTATGTACATACATACATGTATGCATGCAAATGTACGACATACACCAAGATACATACACATCTAAACAGGAGACAGAATCTATAAGTTAATTCAAAGTGAATTCATTCAGCTGACTATTCATACTAAGTTCATATTTCTTATCAGATACAATTTAGTTAATATCAATAATCAATCAAATAGTAAAGATAAGTGAAATAAAATTTTTATTAATAAAGCGATCAGGGAAAAAATAAATTCCACAAAAGTTAATATACAAAATATTTAGTAATAATGCACTTACAGAAAATAGTGCATTCTTGAAAATCTCAAGATTACAATAAATTCTATTGTCTAAGACAATACAGCAAGGGAAGAAATGGTTTATATTTATAGATATAGAAGAAAGAATTCTCACATTCTACAGAAAAGGCTAATTTCATGGAAGAGAAGACTTGAAATGCCATGTCTTCATTATTTGCAGAAGATTAGCAAACACTCTTTTCTACATTTCCAAAAAATTTTTATTACCCTCCCCCTTTTAAGTTATTCAAGTCGCATAGCCAAAAACTTACATAACTGATAGTTCCCTATTCTATCATTTATCTTACAACCTTTTCATATTTTCAATAAACAGATGGAAATATACTTACATTATCACTTGCATTTCTTATTTTAACATTCACATAAAAACTGAAATAAATTATTTATAAAAACTTTTCTTCAGCCCAAACAAAATAAACACAAAGGTTCAAAGATAAAAAAACAAAAAATGCCTATTTACAAACGTTAAAGCAAAGCGATAAGAAAAGCACTAAATAGAGACATATGGTAGTTGCTTAAGATTAAAAATAATTCAGAAGCAACGAAGATTTTTTAAATACATTTTAGACTTGAGATTCTTATTAATCCAAAGAAAAGGAAAATCATGTAACAACAGTTCCAAATACATATGTAGATATAGGGCTAGAAGGAAGACAATGCAGCATGGGCATACAAAAGTAATGTGACAATTTAGCTATGATGCTCGTACGCTGTACCTTCTGCTATGATGCTCGTATGGTGTACCTTCCTTAAAGGAAAAAAAAAAAATATGCATTTGTGCTCTCATGCAAGGGAAATGTTAGGGCGGAATAGACTTTAATAATCATGGCTGTATTTTTGTATTAATTGACCTCATAATATACAACAGCCATAAAACCCCTAGTACTATCTTATGAATTTCTTTAAATAGAAATAAAGCTTGATTTCCTCTAAAAGCATTTGAAAAACAAAAACTGCATAAGAGTATTTTATGATAAACAACACAAATTTAATAAAATAATCACAAAAAACTATTTCAGATACACACATTTCAAAATACTACTTACATTAAAATATGTAACCAACAAAACTAATGTAACAAAATGTGAAATGAATTATTAAAAAGTAACATTAACCTGATAGAAATGCTATAAAACAAAGATATTAACAAGTTTCTGACCTAAGCTATCTACATTTTAAACATCTAAGGATAGGTAAAGTTCATAATTTTTAGTAGCTCTTTAATAATATAACACTAACACTTCATGGCAATACTGAGGTTCACATGTTTATAAATAGAGTTAAATAGACTTAAACAACTATATAAATTGTTTACACACAACAAAGACAAAAAATTTGCAAATTTACATCTGTTCTTTACAAAATGAGAAATATACTGCCAATATAATATAACATGGCAGTTGACTAGTGAAATTGTTTGGCATATTATAACTTAACCTGTATAAATTCATAATATACAGTAAAAATTGATAATTTACAATAAACAGTTTTAATTACAATTTATATATATTTAGGTGTGTATATGGTTATGAATCCAATAATGATCTACTTTATCTAATATAACAATGCACTCCCAAAAAAATTACAGTTATGAGCAGCAAACAGTTGCAAATTACCAAACAAATTTTTAAAAAAAGATTCAACGCATGTGAAAATGTATAAAAACTATAACAAAAAAGGTGGAGGAGGTCATATATAAAGAACTTACACTCAAGTTGATAATTATAATTAACAACTAAATAAATAAATAAGACAATAAACGAGATCAAAACTGTAAACTTCACATTTGACAATGAGGTACGACTAGCATGGTATACTTTAACTGCTTTAACCGTTCATCTTCTGTATATCAATGTATCTTTAAATAAAAATTTATGCAATAATCTGCAATCAAAATATTGCAGGAATGAATGCTATATAGGGATCTCTATACTTTGAACAGATATTAGAAAAAGTTTCCAGTAAAATGTCACTCATCAGGAGTCGCTTTATCCGTTGTAGATGCTAATACAGGTTCTGTGTTTCTTCTTTTCATTTTACTCTTCCGTAACATTGTTGCCTACAAACATGAAATTGGATAGGCATATGAGAACAATGGATATAGCAAGTTTATATATATCAATACAGCATATAAAATATGCAAAATGAAATTCAAACTTTAATTTACATTAGCTTACTATTTTAATCTGATTATTTCCCTTTTTTGTCCTAAAAATAGTAATTACAGCATTTGCCAGTGTATAAGACACACTTTCTTCCTTTGAAAATATATCTGAAAAATGGGGTTAGCCGATACTGTGGCTTATATGTAGTTTGTGAATGGGTCAAAGTTTCGCGAGATGCTGTGAAAACTGAGACAGTGGTTAAATTCCTTAAGAAGTGTGGCATTAGTAATGCACTGGATGGTACAGAAGACAATTTGTAGTATGAGGACTCATATGCTGATTTAGAAGACGTTTCAAGTGACTCTTCATTTAGCTCTGGAGATGAGTGTCTCAGTTTTGAATATGCAAATTAAGAGGTATTCTTTCCCAGACAGATTGGGTATTTGCAGAAAGTATTACTTTGTACTTATATTACTTTATATTTAAAATATTGTAAATTAATTATAATGATCACTAATAAAGGTTTATCCTTCAAAAATGTGTATAAAAAAGGTAACTGTTGTTACTGCTCATCATAATGTCCCCAAATCCCGTGTGTACCATACATGGAGGTTAGAATAAAAAATATGTATTGTTAAAATAAAAAAACTTCTCTGCAACAGGAATGGCTTTATCCCAACATAGAAAGAAACAGCTGCGTATGCACGAAATATCTGTCGGCGAAGATTGCGAAGTTTGAAGGTTAAGTTTATCAAGAGTACATAAAACGAATAGCATTTTAAATTTCGTTGAACTTTAAAGGAAAAGAAAATATTTTTCCACGCGAGTAAATTAATTGATACTTTAGTTATTTTGAGCAAAAAAAAGTACGAAAATCCGAGTATAAATTATCATGAAAGTCAACATTTCTTCTTAACACATGCTCCACAATTTCCTGTACACACTATGAAGGGGGAAATTCTTGCCATGAGGCTGCGTCGCCAAATCCCTTGGCGAGTTTTCCCCTCCGCTTTCTAGTGGCACTATAGCAAACTGATTTACATACCTTTTTTCTGATAACCTACCTTTTTTCACATAGATGTTCTACATTAGAACAGAGTACATGAGGGCTATTCTAGCCTCCATAGTACCGTATATTAAGATTAAACTGATTTTGTTATATACGAGAATGGGAAGGTATTTTCTTTAGTTCAACCTGCACTGCACATGCGAGTCTTAGGATTCTCGAGGTTACTGGAAACCAAACATGCCTTTCTAAATGACAATCTGATTGGAGCTGCGAAAATTGGCTCTACGCCAGCAGCCCGAATGACACTCATCCGATACATAATTCGCCAATAAAGTGATCGCTTCCAACGTTGGCACAAAACTTGCTTTTTTGGGGATCACCATATGACATTCTCCAGATTTTGATTAAAATATTTAAATTCCCTGATTTTTTCCGGTTTCCCAGGTAGCGTGGCAACCTTGTTTAAGAGATTATTTCAAAAAATTTTCTTCAAAAACAATAATTATTGAACAGATAATTAAGAACATAACAGTGAATGATGTTTCTAATCTGGTAGCAAGATAAGTTCTATTTCAGACTCCTTGTACTTAATGATATTTTTTACAAATTGCCAGGACTTAGAAGAGAAGGGCTAGCTCATAGAGGTGTTCCCTCTGAAGCAGAAAGTGAGAAGTGATGACGTAGTCATGATGACACTGAGCGCGCAGATGCAATTCACAGCTTGAAAATTAGCGATTTTGAACCAGCGTTTGAAATGAGCTGTGTGTGAAAGATAGCTATAATTTGGAAGAGACAATGTTACTGCTTTATGCATTTTAGACTGAACCAGTAAAAAATTTAATATTACTTACTAAATTTTAAAATAATAGATAAAATGTGCTACTCTTTTTAACATAAAGTTCCGTGGGTTTTTTTTTTTCAATTTTTATTTGCAGGTTTTTTATTTAATGAACATTTATTTCTAATCATTTCTTTATCTGCATGTGAACTGAGAGAATTTTTATACTGCTTCTAAGATAACTATAATAGCAGCTATTTAAAGTTACTAAAAAAACAACTTTACATTGACATAGTTTTAAACATATATGACATATATGGCAACATTTCTGCTAACCTACGTCTGATTTTTTGCCTAATTGTAAATTTTACATTGTTATAATTCTCTTCCGGTTCAATATAATTTTTTTAAATAATTTTGTAATTTATACTTATATCTATATTACAATTAAATAAATGTATGTAAGATTGTTACCTTAATTTTGACAAATTAGCTTTACTCAGAGTACCCAATACAGTTATTTAATTTTTCAAAAGTGTAAGTAAAGGAAGCAAGTCTTTTTATGCCAATTACTTTAATGTTTTATACTATTATATTTTATCTAGAATGCTAATTTAGCACAAAATCTAATCAATAATTAGTTACAAAGGATACAATAACTTTAACAAGTACTTAACAAAATTAGTTTGTTAAATACTTGTTATTCTTGTTGGTACTATTCATAATACCGAAGATATTATCGATTAACTCATAGAAGTCAGATGCTTTTTGATTTCCTGTGGGGTGGAGTATACCTTTTGCGGTACTTTCTGAAAATAATGTTTTCTCTGGAGCGACTTTTTGTCTCTCGTTTTCCTTGACCATTAAATAATTCGGTTTTAGTTTGTGACATAATGTGATTTCTTCTCAATCTCTATTTAAAACCTCTTTAATAATAACAAAATTTAAAACAGTTCCATCTTCTAAAACAAATCCTTTATCTAAAATGTGGTTTCTCAGTAATTTGAGGCAGAGTGCGAAATGAGACATCTGATTAAAACAAACTGCACATTTTGAAAAGAACCGAGAACTTGGTCCAGTTTAGAGTGATAGCAGAGTTTTCAATCTCTATGCGTTTCGTCGAAACTGAGAACGCATATTTTTTCTACAGAATACAAATATTCGCCTCTTTCCTTCTTTAGAGTAAGAACATCACTTTGAATTCTTGGAATACACTAAAATTTAGCGCACCATTTCTTTAATTTGCTAATACTAGGTAAAGATATTCCAGTTTTTTTTCTTTCCAAAAATCATAGCTTTAAGATGACAGAGGCTCTTATGACAATGCAACGTGAAACATCTTCACTAGTCCGCCTGATTTTTTCCTTCTTTTTCAGTAATACATTAATCTGCGTTTTTATAAAAATAGGCTTTAGACATTTTTTTCAAATTCTCCGATTTGTGCTTCCCCCCCACAAAAAAAATTTCGCTATTTGAGATTTTAATTTCTGATACCAATTTCTGTCTAGATGTCGTCCACCTTCTTTGCCGCTGAACAAACATTCTAAAATTTTTCTTTTCTCTATTTTTCAATACTTTAACACAATTTTCTAAGGATATTATTTTGTTCTTCAAATTATCAATGCATTCTTGTTTATCCTTAAACTTAGGGCATTCAGGAATATCTATATTTTCATTTGTGAGTTTTATTTCAAAATCATTAAAATTTGATTTACTATTGTCATCATCAATTTCGATTTATTATTGTCATCATAATTTACTTTCGGCACAGCATTCCATTTCAACAGTTTCTTTTTGTGGCTAGCCAAACAAGCGATTTTTCATATCATCTTCATAAACAATGCATAGAAAATGTTCGCTGCAGATTTTTCCGCTCTTCGCATTAATAGAATCTTGTCTTTGACATTTGTGTATCCATTCTTTCGTCAAAAGCAAAACCTCATTTGGATCCTTTGGTCCCATGAAATAAAATATCTCATCCTTTCGTACTTCTGTAAGTGCTACGGCAAGTTACTACAGCGCAAAGAGCCATATTATGTAAATGGTACTTTACAATATAGAATTTAAAATAAAAACTGACTAAAATTACATTTATATAAATTATTTTAAATATATACATTATTAGAAAACAGATATATATATATGATTAAAATTAATTTGGGATATGTAACCTCTAGAAAATCGTCTCGCAGCTGAATGAAACTAGTTTTAAACGCGGGAAATCAGAACAGGTGGCATCACAGTGACGTCAGATTACTGCCTGTTAATTTCCCCCATTAGGCTCGCGTCGGCGAGGAGTCGAACAAAGAAATGAGCTAGCCCTTTCTATTTATCCCTGACAAATTGAACAACACTGTTCTACAGCAAGTGCTTCTATCAAATGCAAAAAATCGTTTGACAAAATATGATTAAACACGGCAACGCAAACTGTTTGCACAAACATTATTTGTGGTAGCAGAAAACTTTCGTTAAAACCCGATATTTGTCTCTCTCAAAAGCAAGATTCTGAATACGGAAACCTTAAAGATGAGACACAGAAGTCGCACTTCCACCTCCTATCAGCTATTATTTGAGAAGGAACACTATCCATTTACAATGCCTCTAGGATTGTTTATATTGAGATAAGGCAATTCTGCCACTCCAAAGTTTAGTGCAGACAATAAACTCTAAAAACTGTATCTACTGGGGAATAGGAAAATTTCGATCAAAGAGGTTTTATGAAAGCACTGCATTTCACAGTCGACAATTTGTTAAATGGATGAGCTAGGAAAAGCTTTGCTATGTACACATTTTGGCACTAAGAATCCATATGCTGCCAATCTGAGTTTTATAAGTGGCGGAGATGAGTTTAAAAAACAGTGACTTTTCTATTGATTAATATGTACTTATTTTAGTTCTTGAAAATATGGTCATAATAAGTGACTGAGTTTATTAACATGTGATTTTAATAAGCAGCAGGCACTGTATACATGTATAGGTATAAAGGAAGTTATTAAATTGTAGAAGATATACATATCCTGATCCCCAATTAGGTTTCATTCTTCCACCTGGAAACCCTGCAGAAAAGCAAAATTTTTCATTATGAGAGTCAGTTTTGATAAATTAGTAGTTCTTGAGCCTGTGCCATAGAATTACATGAGAATATCTACAAATCACTACTGATCGCCACTATGAATACTTTGGTCATATTTTATTGGTAAGGAGAGCTGTTACTTTATTTCAAGCTATCTCCAAGACTTGCCCTTAAATTTAACAACTGAAATTATGAGAAATAGCAGATTAATGACTCAGGATATCAGAAAACTTAAATCATATTTAATGTTAACATCAAAAGCACAGCAAATAAGGCTCAGAAAATGACCTAGAAAACAGGCATTTATTATGCAGAATTATAACAGCCTCACATCCGAGACTGTTATTGCTTTTTTTGGGGTCAATCCGTAGATTATATTTATGCTATTATTCAGTTCACTTCTGAAAGTGAATTATCTAAAAACCTTTCATTCACTTTCTGATTATGATATTGTTACAAGATGTCCAGGCGCAGTGAGATAGGTTCCCCGCAAAGCAGTTTTAGGGTTGCCATAAAATGGCAAGAGATGGCAGGGTTGCCACATTTCACGATAAAATTGGCTATATACCATGGATGGATGGAGAACCTTCTGGAATGAATTCTTACCGATTTAGCCCAGAATGGTCTCGAACACAAGCTGAAAGCTATATAAGCCCTGCTGGTCCGCAGTCAGTGTGTGCCTCGTCTACAGTGTGAGCCAGTGTGTCTCTCATTGAGTTAGTGTCTCGTCTAGCGAGTCAATCAAGTTGACAGCCGGGCAGCGAGTGGCAAGTGGGTCGTCGAGCGCACTGAGATTCCATGGTTTATAACAGTTAGTGCATCGTCGAGAGAGCGTGTTGAGCTCCGGGAACGACTGAACTGAAGAGTTGGGAGCTGTGCTCTGTGTGTCGTCGAGTGCATTGCGAGTTGTAGCGCAGAGAGTCTCGAGAGTACGTGGAGTTCTGAGAATGACCGAGCAGAGTCAGGAGCTGTACCCTGGTGCTTTGCAGCAAAGCTGTCTCCATCGTTATTGCCTGACAGTGTGAAGGCTGTCGCGGATTGTTCCAGCGTGTTTATTGTAGAGCTTCGATGAATGTAAAACTGTTTTGGAGCTGTCCTGATTAATATTAATAAATAAAGCGTGTTTCGATACTTCATCAAGTGTCCTCGTTATTCACTCCAAATCCATACGAACCCCGTACGAACGTGAAGGAAGAAAATAATGTTAACAACTGGTGTCAGAAGTAAACTGTAACATAATTATTTGGTTTTATTACCAGAAGGTAGCAACTTAGAAATTAATTTCAACTAAAACTTCTGAACTGTCACAAAACTTTACCAGAATTTTTTATAACTTACAATCAGAAATTTAATTACACCTTAGCAGAATAAAAAAATATAGAGAGAGAGCATTAACACATACTAAATGACATTCTTAACCATAGAGTAACATGCTGGATTTTGAATAGGTTTCATCATAGACAACAGCAACATGCTAGACGTAAATTATTTAAAATTTAGCATTACAGGGAAATCTCCCTAAGAGAAGGGTTGCCTTTATAAAGGATGTTCTTAAAAACTGACACATATTCATGTTACATACTAGGAAAATCATGAAAACTCCCCAATAGCCTGTTTGCCCAGCTTTGAAACTGGGTCAAACTATCTCCAGGATTCATTGGTTTTATTATTTGGTTACTGGTCAGCCCTAGAAAGGAAACTATGCATTAGAACAACATATTTAGTGTGTTCATTGTGCCTTACTTACACATAGCTACCATTATTACTGCCTCAGACAGCACTACCATTCTAAGTTTAAAATCATTCCAAACTGATAAAATCTCATACCTCAAACAGGAAACTAAAAACCATTTTCACAAAAAGAAAGAAGTGAAGATTGCACCATTTTTATCTCAACGCAATGCACGTTTCCAGCACGAATTATGCCGGCAGTTGACTTATCAATTTTTAGTACATAAGTCTGCAGTTTTATTTATAAGCAAAAAATATTCTTAAATGTTTTGAAATGCTTATTTCATAAATATTATTTTAAACGTTTTTGATATATAAAAATTATATAATTTTCCTTCATGTTCCTTAATGTTTCTACATTAGTGCTCTAATACATAATTATTTCCAATCTGTGTATTTAGGCAGAGGTGGCAGTTCACTCTAAAATCTCTTCACAGTTTTCCAAATAAAAAACAATCAACAGAATTAGGAACACTGAAAGTAGAATTTATTGTTATCGACTTCCCGATGAAAGTACATTTTTGTGATTCTTCTGATAGTGCATAGAAATACAGAGCACAAACTTATAATACATACGTAGTTTCCTTAGTCTTAGAAGCAAAAACTGATTTTACCAACTTTGCTTGTATGCTAACAATGGTTATATATTTTACCAATATTAACACTTTATATGGAAATGCATTCAAAATAACATTTTGACACCATCATTGCCTTTATATTTAACTCAAGAAGTTTTTAATGACATTATGAGTAAAAAAAATTTTTTTCTACTTGCTGATATATTTCTTGCATCTTTAGTTTTAAACTTAATCCTCTCTGTCTATACATGCATATATGTATGTAATAATAAAATTCCATAGTCAAGAATACACTTAAAATTATAACTGTATGTTCTTTTCATTTTTAATGGCGACGGTCTCTTATTTGAAAGTACGTGGAATTAAATCCACAGCCCCGTAATCTAGTTGTTTTTCCCGCCTTTTCTACATGTACAGTTATAGAATGTTCTGGAGATTTTAAAGCGAACTGGAATGGCTGACGTCATTTCTTGGAAGCTCTGCCTTTCCAGAGGCTACAAAAGGAGTCGGCAGGATTGGTGTACCCAAAGAGGAAACTAAAACTAATTCCAATGGAAGAGAAAGAACTTTTTAAGTGCAAGTTGTGTCTATTTTTTACAACTGAAAAATTGTGATACAGCTTTGTCTTCACATTTTGAGCGCGTCTCATAGTTAGAAAAGCATGATTTGTATATCGTCTGCTGGAAAGAAGCTGAAGAATTTCAATCATTTATGCTGTGCTTTTTTTTGCAATTGAAGAATTGCGAATTGTGATACAGCTTTGTTGTTGCATTTTGAGCACGTCTCATAGTTAGAACCGCATGATTTGGATATTGTCTGCTGGAAAGAAGCTGAAGAATTTCAATCATTTATGCTGTGTTTTTTTTTAACAGCACACAAACGAGCAGGATTAAATAGTGTACTCAACAGCCAAGTAAGAACAGATTTTAAGAAATTATTTTTTCTCAGTGTGTGAACTAAGTTGCTACGACAATAGTTTGGTTTAAATATATTATGTTAAAGTAATTACCAGTTTATTTAAATTTCAAGTCTTATTCTAATTAATAGTATTCTAAGTAAGATTATCCTGAAATGTGTAGTGATAATCATAAAATTCGAGAATACAAAATTTTTATTTAAGTCTATTATTCTATGAAGCTGGTACATCACAAGGACACATTCACAAGGACGATTCACGTTCAGTGAATTGTCAAGATTAACGAGTTCCTGATTTGTCAACATTTTAACTGAAACTTTAAAATTTTCTTGAGAACAAAAAATGTGCACTTTTCTCAAAATATTCTTACAATAGTTTTTATATATATATATTTAAAAAAAAAAAAAAAAAACAGGATCCATTTATTATTATTCAGGAGAAATAGCAGTTACAAAATCAGATACCTGAAGTAAATAAAAAGAATTATATAACTGTACGTGTAGAGAAGGCGGGAAAAACAACTTGACTACGGGGATGTGGATTTAATTCCACGTACTTTCAAATAAGAGACCGTCGCCATTAAAAATGAAAAGAACATAGAATTTTAAGTGTATTTTTGACTATGGAATTTTATTATTACATGTATATACACACACATATACACTACAGATATTTTTTATTAATAAATGGCAAATGCGGACTTTTCACATCTTTTTTTAGACAATATAATTAAAGCAAACTGTGCACATTTAAACTGGCAGATGAGGCAAGTAAGCATGAAAAAAATATCAGTTTGTATTTTAGCTGGTGAATATGGAGTAGATAGTATTATTGAAATACTATCTCACTAGATACTATGATTGAAATACTGGTTGATTGGATATGTAATTATTAAAATATATTAACTATGTTAGCCTATGAGTGCAAAATATGCACAGTTAGAAGATGACAAACAACTAGGCATTTTCCTAAAGAGGTTGCAGTTGATGTTTATGCATTAAATTTCCGTTGAAATAAAATACAGCTTGATATAAAAAATAAATGCAAGTTGGAAAAATTAGACTTTTTGAATTAAATTTTTATTCTACATACACCATTGGTTACGCTCCTTTTAAATTTTCAAAACTTTTATGGAAATTATGGATTTACAAATATCTGAGAAGTTTCATTGTTTCAATATCTGACTTCTAATTTGTATCTAAAATTTCTTTAGCAGTAAAGATGGAAGTAAAGTTCTTCAAAGCATTTATCTATCCATAACAAAAAAATAAAATAACTTGTACAGTTGCTTTAATATACACGCACAGTAAACAAACTAATTTCTTTCTACATTTAGCTTCATCATTTACTGCTAACCAAAAAGTGGTATGAGCACTAGTTATAAATTCGGTAAATGCTTTTACTTTCCATTCCCCTCCCATGCATTAGAATGACTTTAATTGCATAAATTATCTAAAATTATGGAATTCTGCCACCATTCTCTCATTTATGCTTATTTAAATTTCATTATAGATCACAATGGCTTAAGAAAAGCAGCTATTTTTAGACTGTTTTGTGACAAATCGAACAACAGTCTGATTTCAATGTATTTCCTTAAGGCATTGGTTTAAATTCCCACTTTTTAAGAGGCTCCCAACATCAGGTTGTAACTTTTCATGTTGCTGCTTTTACTTCGACAATACATGGAAAGGAAATTGAAAGAATACAGAATCTATGACATGGGACTTTCTTAATCAGGCTATTGAAACAATAAACAACAATTAAGGCTAAGCTGCCTTATACAATATGGCATATTTGATCAAAGATAGTAATAACAACCAGATACAGATAAGGTAGATAAACAGTCACAGATCAGGTACATAAACTTGCTTCCAAAAATTTTCACACATCCACTGTATCATTTACAATGCAAAAATCAGTAACTACACAAAATTCTTGAGGGCTACATTACATAGCTGGTTTCAAATTGACTGAATGAGGAAAAAAGGAGGTGAGAGGATTCATTAAAAAAATTCTAAAATGTTGAAGCTAACAGAATGTTCCAATCTACATTCACACGAGGTTGCAATTTTCTTTCCTTTGTCATTAAGTATGATAATCAGGTTATAACATCTGCATTTGCTGATTAAATGTGGACAAGTACAATGTGGCAACACTTCAACATCTACTATCAGTTCTACAGTTCTCTTTCCACTCTTTGTAGGTATTAACTGACAAGCCACAAACACATGAGCTTGGAGATACTTGTTCCTAACCTCCTAGCTATTATAATTTGATTTCAATCATAGTCACTTAAAACAGCAGCCTTTCCAGTACATGCAAAAAATGAATAAAATGATGCTACAGTATGTCCAATATTCATCCGATATTTCCACATTGTCACATGCTATCTGTTATCTTGGTAAGAGTATTCTCACAGTGGTCAAAGTGTTTGGACTGAATAGTGGATACAGGATTACTTAATAGTTAAACTGAATGTCAGAGAGGTAAAAGGGAGAAAAAGCATATAACATGGATGATATCAAGATAGGAAAACTAGAAGTGATAAGTAAGATTGAATATTTTACATAAAACCTAAGAATAAATGAAATAAATATAAAAAATCACAGATTTTCTTATCTCCATCTTTCATATTCACCACACACACACACACACAAAAAACATGAACTACTTTTTAAATGTATGTTTTAAATCCCAATTAACAAAGTTCAGTACTGTCTGTCTACGGTAAGAACACCTCCCACCACGGTGTGAGGTGGCGGGTGGCGGTCGCTATAGAAACAGGGCTAGTATATTTCAAATAGGGACGAACCAAGGGTTGCTTTATTGTTATTTTGTTTTTGGCGACTGTTGGCTGAAGGGAAAAGAGTTTATCATTCGTCTTCTTGGTTTCATTCCAGCTGCACGCATCTTTTCTTAAGCCTTATATTATTACTATTAGCTATTTTTATTCTCGTTGTTATATCTTTTGTACTGGTATTTGTTCAAATTTGCTTCTATTTAGGTTGATTTTCGTAGTGCTTTGTTAATTTTTTAAAATGCCCTTCCAGTTTAAGAAAGGTCAACCTTTAAAGTCTCAGGCACGTCAAATCGTGTACAATGTCGCAGAATTTTACGCTTCTGAAGCTTCGGCGAACTCTTTAGTAGTTCCTCAAGTTTTGAAGAGAACATCGCAAGCTACTGGAGTATCGGAGTATATAATTAAAAAAATTAAGCGCGAAGTATCAACAATGGGGGAAGATCAACTTCTAAATACGCCTGGAAAGAAACGTAAAAGCCCTGCTAATCATAAGTCCGAAATTGACGATTTTGACAAATGTGTTATACAGCAGACTATACCAGACTTTTACATCAAAGAAAAGAAAGTGCCATCTGTGCGGAAATTATTGCCTGTCTTGAGGCAAAAAATAGACTTATCGTGGCAAAAAGACTCATTGTGCAAAGTTTTGCGTTCGATGAATTTTCGCTGGAAGAAATGTGTTAACAAAAGAAAAATTCTTATCGAAAGACCTCACATTGTATTTTGGAGGAACAATTATTTACGCGAAATGAGGAAACTCAGAGCAAGTGGACGCCACATCGTTTACATCGATGAAACATGGATTGACAGCAATTTAACTTTTAAGAAATGTTGGCAGCATGATACGGTTTTGGGCGCACAGATAAATGTCAGTTCCAAAAATAGACTGATTGTTGTCCATGCTGGCTCTTCCGCAGGATTTATTCCAGGTGCCCAACTTATATATAAAGCATCAGCTCAAAGAGGGGATTACCATGCGCAAATGAACTATGGAAATTTTGAAAAATGGGTGTTGGAAAAGCTTCTTCCAAATTTACGACCTCAAAGTGTGGTATGCATGGATAATGAATGCCCCGTATCACACAAAAATTGAAGATCCGACACCCACGAAATATGCTACAAAGCAAACAATGGTAAATTGGCTGATGAAGAAGACGATATGCTGCGATCCCAAAATGCGAAAAGCGGAACTGTTCAGCTTAATAGAATGCAATCGTCCTAAAAAAGTAATATATAAAATTGACAACATCATAAAGGAAAATGGGCATCATGTTGTGTGTCTCCCTCCTTACAACTGTGATCTAAACGCAATTGAATACGTTTGGTCATCAGTTAAAAGACTGATCAGGGAAAGGAATGTGACTGGGGACTTAAGCTTGGAAAATTTGAAAAATTTAACACAAAAAAAGCTTTGGATGAAGTCACTTCTCAAGAATGGCAAGCGCACTGCAACCACGTAGAAAAACTTGAAAATTATTATTGGGACAAGGACGAACTTTTAGAAGAGATAGTGGATGGATCAATAATTCAAACTGGCAGCAGCGATTCTGATTCAGAAGAAACGGAATCTTGCGACAGTGACTCAGATGACTTTTCAGATTTTATACCTCTATAAAAGTCCTCCACGAAGGCATCCCTCTTCTTCATCTGATAGCTTTGTCAAGTTGTGAGGATATTTCTAGGTTCAATATTTTCTTTGCCACTATGTAAATGAAAGATTACCAAAAGTGGGCAACAATGAGCCTGCGGCAGAGGCGAAACCCCCCCTGTGGATAATAAAGAACACTGAATGGTTGCTTCATTTCCCATTACTGTGTTCTTGGGGACCCACAAGCCATGGTATAATTTGCTTAAAAAATAATTTTTAATCTTTAATTGAAATAAAATAAGTTTTGTTTTATTATGAAAATATTAATACAAAATTACATTAATGCAACAATGCTCACTGCAGTTATAAAAGCCAAATTTTGTATAATTATATAAATTTCATATAATTTTAAATATAAAATAGGTAACTGAATAATTTAAGAGACCTTAATTTTGTTCTGATTTTAACATTTTATTATGTTACAAGCTATTACAGTGTCTATAAAAAGCAGCATGATGCATAAATGGGCGCTGGTAATTAAGAGGCCCAGCAGCGGCCGATCGGTAAAGTCACTGAACACTTGTAGTTCGGTCTCAGGTTTGAATCCCGTGAACAGGCTGGGCTGCATGAATGGGTGTTTTCCCCATGTGTAACGTGTATACAAGGCAGTTTTCCTTAGCAAGCCCTCCCCGAAGGCATCCCTCCTCTTAGGCATTTAACCCTGGAGGCTTTCCGTAATCATATAAAACAACCCAAACCACTGGTAATTAAGTAAAAAGCAGTTTTGATTTTAATTTACCTTCACTTCCTTTCATCATTAAATTGACCAGCTTTTGGTTTAGTTTGAAGGTATGGGAAAAGAAGACATGTTTGCAAAAAGTATTTATTGAGAGCATTTTTCTTCAAAAACAAGCACGGATTTTTAAATGCATTTCCCTACAAGTTATTTTGATATATTTTTACTCATTGTACATCTAGAAGGATGGCAAATTCAGCGACTTGTACCTCACACGGCAAAATCAAAGACCGTTCCTTAACTGCGAAAACTTTATTTATGCCATCAATTTTCATTTTCGGAAATTGAATGTCGGGGTCGACGCAAAGGGTCAATGAGCATTTTACTTGAAACTAAAACAAAATGTGAATATCGCCAAATCATCTTTAAATATGCCAAGGTGGCAAACTGAGAAGTAAATCTTCAAGACATTCCTACGAAAAATGTGTCACGGCTCGTTTCTACGGCAACAGACAGCTGCAGACAAACTGGCGAGAGCTGTTCTTACTGTAGACAGACAGTATTAATAATCTTTACCTGAATATAAAAACAAGCTTATTTACTGCAGTATGACGGGAAATCTCTCAACAAAACTGTCTATAGAGAGGGGGGGGAAATCTGCTTGTGGTAAAAACAATGATAGCAAATGAAGACTGCCAGATTAACTCTGCCAAAAAGACAAAAACTTTTTCATGTGAGCTGAATTCAATAATACAGTTCAAGTTCTCTTGCAAACATTGTCTTTAGAGGACACTTGTAACTTAATTTCTAATTATGTTTATTCTTCCATTACTCAGTGTTTTTTAATAATATTTTTTAAATATTTACACAACCTAATGAACTCTTAGTGCTATTCTGGTAAACTAGGAGCTGACTGTGCACTATTAAAATACAAAATACAAACACGGTCTATACCTTTTAGTAAACAATTTACTTACTTTTAATGCTGACCTAAGAACTACAACTTCACATGGGCTTTGTATCCATGGCTCTCCATCAACTTGAATAGGGACTTCAGTATTTAAACGAATCCTCAACTATAAATACAGGAAACAACCCTTGTCATTAGCACACGATCATTATTATTTAATTACTACAAATGGGAAAAGAAAATCAGTAAGTTCTTGATTACATAAATATTTTCATGTTTCGTTTTGAAGTCTTGTTTTCAAAATTTAAATTCTCCATCCTCTATATGCTTTTATTTTGCAATATTTCACATCTTAGTGTTTTACAAGTCTTTTTTAATAATATTTTGAGTAGCAATGGATATTGCTAATATAATACAAAGTTCAGATCATTTAAGTAAAACTTTAAGCAAAAACTATTATGTAATATTTCCATTTTAAAAAGAAAATTCTCAAGTTAGTACAACACAAGGTGAAAAAGAGATAGAAATAAATATCACAATACTAACATTTAAGGGTAGAAATACTTTATGTGACCTTATTCATCCATTTAAATTGTGTATTTGTTCCATTAGATTTACATGTAAGTACAGCAGCTTCACAGAACAATATGGATTTTTATTAATATATGCTTTATCAAACGCCTTACAATCATGCCCCCTGTTATGCTTTTTAAGTAACCCATGCTTTACCAGGAACCACACCTTGAAATTAAATCATTTAAGTTTAAAAACCCATTGTCCTGATATGGGCAATAATTTCATACTTTGTGCTTGCTGGCTTCATATTTAGTATGAGCCACTAGCCAACTAAAATGCTTCTAGGGATTTATATTTCATGCCAACACAGACAGTAAACAAGGCAGCGTGACAGCTTACGAACAGTGAAAGAGTTTAATTAGTTACAGATTTTTGCATTGTGAATTACTTCAAATTAAACTGTATACCAAACAACACATTTATATAGTTGTCTAGTATTTTAAAACTGCAGATCATATGTGCAGATTTTAGAAATCAATCAACTTAGCTGTTTAAATTTAAATGCTATCATTTTTATCAAGGTCAGTTCATCTTTATTTATTCACATTAGAATTTATCATCATTTATAAGATTTACTTAAAACTATAACTTCAGATTATAAAAAATTTAAAGAAATTTTCAACTTGTCAAACTGATAAGGCATTGGTGTTCCAGATTTCCTGCATATGTTGTTGTTGCTGTTTATGTTTTTAAAGCTTTTCCTAAGGTAACTGCACTGTGTCTCTTGATTGCCAAAAATAACTTCCGATACTACTTTAATTACATCCTGCAGTTATTTAATAGAAAAGCAGAAGTAGAGCTAAATCCTTCCAGCTTCTGACTAATTTATCTATTTACACTAAAAATACTATTTAGTTGGAATCAGAGATTCAAGACAGAGATGCAAAATTTACAGTGCTTGAGCCCAACACGACTCTCATTATGTGTGAAATAAAAATAACAACATAATAATTAATGAGTAATTAAATTAAATAAAATACTGCCACACAAAGAAAAATAATACAGAAATAGCAGATAAATGATTAAAAATGAAACAATGCAAAAATGGAATATGAAAATATGTGGTAGTAAAACATAATAGTTAAAATGAATATTTTGATCATCATTTCAGCCAATTTTCAACTGTGGAGTGTAGTATTTGATTAAAATATTTTGAGAAGATACATCAGCATGTAAGAACATTAGAGTCAAGAAAATATTTGAAAAAGAAACAATTTGAAACCAAACAATAAAACTGTTAAATATAAATGTACAAATACTGGTTAAGTATCAAACTTCACTCCAGCTATATCTTATTTCCTAAGCTCTGATTACATATAACCTCAAAATAAAAATTTTGTTATTTAAAATAAAATCATATAGTTCACTTTATTATATTTATGGAAATTGAGACACATGTACATTCAGTATGAACATCTATCTTAATAAATGTCAAAAGAAATATCATGCAAATGGTAAAATTTCTCATTAACACTGCAAACCGATTTCACATGCAAGGGAATTTGACAGTTCATGTCATTTGTGATTTCAGTGTTCTCAGGCTAGAATTGTAACTCCTCTGAAAAATGTGGAAGCAGCAGAACCAGGCCTTGTTTGGATTTAAACAGTGGCTTAATTTCTAAAAATTAACCAAGAATGCAATTTTTTTATCTTTTTTGAAATCCTGTATTAAATTGAGTAATTAAGTAGAGTATCATAAAAACAAGCATTTAAATATCAAAATCGAATATGAAAGTACTTAACATAATAAACTTGTTTTTAGTTCCAAAGGTGGCCTAAGTAATGAAATGAAATTTTGTAAATTCAAGACTATTTTCTATTGCCAATACCTGGATGTGCAACAAAATAAACCAAAAGAATGCAAAGATATAAAAATCTTTAAAAGCACAGAAAATCTTCCTTCCCCAGGAGACCAAACTTTAGCTTTACCACTTCACCATTTATCCCGAGATATACTCACTGATTTCAAGTGTTGTCAGTAGTCGTCAGAACCCTAATACAACATAATGCATACATACAACTATTTCCATACATATAACTATAACATGGTCACTGGCCTTCTGATACTTAAAATCATTCAAAGCTTTTAAAACTGTTTATTTCTCCACACTTCATGCTACTGATATTCTCGAGTTAAAAAATTTTACCTTACTACAGTGCAAAGTCTGTAATCCAGACGAACATTATCCGGAATGATCTATAATCCAGACCTCAAAGCCACAAACTTTTTTTGTATGTTTTATGCATGTGCGTAATGCTTTTACACATGCATGTTTAGCACAAAAAACGAAGCAACTTAAACAATTTACATTGAAAGAACTGTTTAATAAAGTAAATATTAAGTTTTTTTTTGTAAATTTTGATACCCTTTAGATCATAATTGCTCTTTATTTCATAAATTACGGTTTCATATTTTTAATTGTATAATTTCTGCATACCATCTTACCAGATTTAAATTGATGATCTATAATCTGGAGAAACCCTTAATCCGGAATCGCCGAAGTCCTGACGAGTCCGGATTACAGACTTTGTATTGTACATATTAAATCTTTACATTTAAATTAATAATAATTTTTTCCATGATGGCATGACTTAACCACTTGCACTACGACTAAATTTCACAGTTGCGGTGACGTGCGCTACAATATAACAAGCGGTAAAGTGTCTCATTTACGCCGCTCCGTGTCTGCGAGTGCAATCTAGAGCCGTAACTCAAGAAATAAACAATCTCTTTGTTAGGCGACGTGTGTACCATGTTATTTTCATTTTTCCGATAAATGCCTATCGATGTGGTGTTCATGTCGCTCGCGATTTGAGACAAAACCATCTCGACGTGCGTAGCACATCTTTTTAGCGCAAGTGGTAAAAAACAAACAAATAAATAAAAAATATGTTTCGGTCCAAAAAAGAGGGCAATGATAAAGCTAAGTTTAAAAATTGTTTTGAACAAAATTTACATTTTTTTACAAAGTGATTTACAAAGTGATGAACACCTTTTATTAGTGTCAATACATATCTTACTACAGTTAATCTTAAGCAGTAATAATAATAAAAATCCATTAACTTAACTAACAAATTACTGATCTTGTAGAGATCAAAGTATACTTATAAACAATACCTAAATTTAATAACAGAGAAGATACACACACACACACACATATATATATATCATACAGCTTCATTGATGATACTATGACTGGACTATGAAAAAATAACTAGAGTAAGAGATAAATACTTACACGCTCACTTATTGCTATAGCCATCTTAAATTTAATAGTCTGCTTATGTCAGTAAAGTTTGCTATACAGAGGGTGTTCACACATTTTGCAACGATTTTGATTTTCTCATAAATTTAAACATTCATTAAAAAATATAAACACGACTGGCATCACATTGGAATAAGGTATAATTACTGTCTGCAGCATTAAAAATATTCTTTTCTTTAAAATGTCACTGAAACATAAACAGTGGATTGAAGGCTATATTTTTGTGCTGTCCGAAGAAAAAAATGCTTACTCAATTATTAAAAAAATGTAAAAAGGATGGTTTTAGTATCTCTACATGTAAAAGAATCAATATAATTAATATGAAAGGGGGGGGGAATCAAAGTTTACATCTGACTGGGAAAAAGGCAAAAAAATGTATAGCCAACAAAGGTATGTAATGCTCTTATTAAATCTAATACAGTCAAAAGTCGTTAATTCGGACACCCATAATCCGGACCTCAAAGCTACAATTTTTCTGCGCATGCATCATATTGCATGCGCATGCGTAAGACATTTACGGCTGCGAATATGCTTGTGCACGCGCGCAAAATACGTTTACGAGTGCGCGTTTAATGTATAACGGATGGTATAAGCTAAGCTAAAATTATCTAATTATCTATTTCAGTTAATGTTGCAGATTGCGCTGTTCCTTAATCTTTGAATTGGATCCGGCTAATTATTTTTTGCAGACTGTTAGAGCAATTTTATAAAAGTAATGTTGAACTTTCAATTACTTCAAATAGAATTTCTAATATATATTTATTAATATGTAAAGGATCTAGAAAGCGAAAGTATGTTTCAAAGTTATTTAACAAAAAGTGGAATTGCTGCAAAAAATGGATAAAGACATATCCTTTGTTTATCTAAACTTTAACGTTTCCTTATCTAAACTTTGTTTATCTTTAACGCCGTGGCATGCAATGAATTGGAAGTTGATCTGTCAGCACTATCCTTATCTTCAGGACAGATGTTTTTATTTTATTGGGCTTATAATTCCTTACTAAATGTAGTATTTTATCTCGATGTACTCCGTCTTTGATATGATTTAAATCAAATTCCTCGTCGTTATAATTCGCTTCCGATAGCGAAGAAACTGACAGAGGTTATTGAAAACGAAAAAATTTCGATTTGACAAATTAATCGGTAGACACAGCAATTATAGGACTTGAACAGCGGAACTTCGTAACTGAACAAGAAATTATGTCTGTTTATAGAATTAAAGAGAATGAATTATCACATAAAAAACGAAACAACTTACATTGAAAGAAATGTTTAATAAAGTAAACAAACAAATATTAAGCTTTTTTTTTGTAAATTTTGATACCCTTTAGATCATAATTGTTCTTTTTTTCATAAATTACGGTTTCATATTTTTAATTTTATAATTTCTGCATGCCATCTTACAGATTTAAACTGATGATCTATAATCCGGAAAAATCGATAATCTGGAATCGCTGAAGTCCCGACGAGTCCGAATTAACGACTTTTGACTGTATCACATCTTCTAAAAATCCAGCCCCCCCCCAAAATCTATTGCAAAATCTTTAAATATCTCTGTAGGAAATGTGAACAAAATTATAAAATCTGATTTAGAGCTAATCAAAAGAAAAAAAAATCATGATGTTCATTGCCTAACGCTGAAACATGTTTCCCAGAGTAAGATGTGCAGATTCCTGTATGAAAATTATTTGGCAGGTGAAAAATATAAATATATAATTACAGTTGATGAGGCTTGGATAAACTTATCTGATTTCAATAGAAAAAGATAGATTTACTACTGAAAAAGAGGAAAAAAACACGTAATATGTTGGTTCAGAGAAAACAAGGAAAGTTTTTCTAAAGGTTTTATGGTTATTACTAGATTCTCTTATAACCGAACACTTAAAATATGGAAAGTAGAAAAAATTGTCAAAATTTATTTGGATCACTATCAGAAATATGTTTTAACATCTATTTTTAAAGAAGAAATTCCAGCTTTTTATCCAAACAATCTTCACTGTATTAAGTTCCATCAGCATAAGACTACAAGCCATACCACTACTGCTCTATTTTTTGAAAATATCAGAAATGAAACCTTAACTGAAGGTTAAATGCACCCTTTAGATGCACCCAACCCTAGTCCCCTGATGTGTCTCCTTTAGATTATTGTACACTTGGACTTTTACAAAAGCTCTTTATAAGTGATATCCTAAAACATTGGATGGACTCTGGAAGATTGTGAAGGAGGCATGGAATGAAATAAACCTTGATGTTTTAAGGAAATGACTTTTATCTTGGAAATCATGATGATCATAGTTCAAAAAAGGGCTATGAGATTGAACATATTACGAAATAAAATTCTCAGGTTTGTTTATATATATATATATATATATCAATTTTTGCAAAATCGTTACAAAAATGTGTAACACCCTTTGAATATTACTTAAAGCTTGCCCCAAGCCTTTGAAGAGAATTCAAAGGCAATTTATGCATTTAAACAATTAAACAATTCCTACTGGGAAGGAGATACTTCACTTACAAGACAGAACAAAACATAATGTACAGTGGTACCTCGATATACGAGTGCCCTAATATACGAGTGTTTTGGAGATACGAGCTGCCGAGCATGGGATATTTTGCTTTGAGATGAGAGCAAGATTTGAGATACGAGGAATCGCACACTACACTGCTGCACATGACCACAACATGCGCATGCATGTTGGCGTCGTCTAACAGTTTTTCCCACCTTAGATTAGACTTGTTTCTCTGGGAAAATACATGGGTCTGGAGGTGGATGAGAGAGATGTGAACGAACTCATTGAGGAACAGTCTCAGGCACTGACAACCGAGGAGTTATACTATCTACATTCGCAGTAGCATACGGTGGTTCAACGAAAAATTAGTTTTGAAGGGGAGCCAGAGGTGGAGGAGGTTATCCCTACAAAAGATATAAAGGAGATCTTGGGAATGTGGGAGAAAGATGTACAGTTCGTGGATAAAAATCACCCTGAAAAATTTGCAACTGGTCGTGCATCAGAGTTGTTCAACGAAACTTGCCTAACTCATTTCTGCAATATCCTGAAAGGGAGGAAGAAACAAACCTCCTTGGACAGTTTTTTTAAACAATCTGCAGGTGGAAAGGAACAAAGCGTGACGAAATATGTATTTGTTATTTATAAATAAATGTTTCTTCTTGTAAATATATTTTTCTTATTCAAAAACACTTAACGAAAACAACTGAGGTGGTGTTTTGGGAGCTGGAATGGATTAATGGCATTTCAATTCATTTCAATGGGAAAAATTGCATCGAGATACGAGCAAGGTTATGGAACGAATTAAACTCGTATGTCGAGGTACCACTGTACAAGGAAACACAATGCAACATTATGAACATACGGTAAAGAAGGAAAAAATAATCAGCTTATTTTCTGAAGACAAAGACTTCTGATGACTGGGATCCCTCATGTGTATTATAGCCTCATGAATCCATATATTCTACATGAATACAAGTACTTGTTGCCCCTTGAAGTTTCAAGTCCATTTCTGGCATTCAAATTTACTTTTTGTGGTGTTATCAAGAACACCCCTTGATATTCCTTATTGTGATAAACAGGTTTTAAAATTTCAATACCTATTAAGAACACACACACACACACAAAAAAAAAAAAGTTTTGAAAAACTATAAAAAAGGACCACTACATACAGGATTGCAACTTAAGCAGGAGAATGAAATTCCCTGAATTTTCCATGCGAGTTTAAAAAAAATTCCAATCTAGCCTCGTAGTGTGTATTGGCAGTGCTGAGGGTTGAAAACAAAAATATTTGTCCAGTACATAGGAATTTGATAAAAAAATATTACTTTTGAATCCTCAAAGAATTTATTAGAACTACTATAGTTAGTCTCCACTTCTGAATCCCCAAATCATTTATTAGAATTATTACAGTTACTCTCCTCAATAACTTTCAAATCAAGCTTTTGCCAAACTAAGAAAACTTGCTACAGAATATTCACATACTAAATCACCGCTCTGTTCAACAAGCAATTGTATCATAAAATTAATTAATTTGAATCCTCAAAGAATTTATTAGAACTATTATAGTTACTCTCCACTTCTGAATCCCCAAATCATTTATTAGAATTATTACAGTTACTCTCCTCAATAACTTTCAAATCAAGCTTTTGCCAAACTAGGAAAACTTGCTACAGAATATTCACATACTAAATCACCGCTCTGTTCAGCAAGCAATTGTATAATAAAATTAATTAAGCCCAAATAAATTCCCTTTTTAACTGAAGACCCTGAAAGACATTTATAATAAAATGTCAGCACAAATGTATTTGATTAAAGGTGCAACTTAAAAATTAATTTTAGGTGTACATTTACATACTTACAATATATTCCATCTAAATCAGAAGTGAAATTGTTGATTTTTTGACAAAATGTATAAACTTTTAAATATCGGATTTTTACCACCGTTAATTGCATAAAAATTGCGATGTCATGAATGACACAGCTTTATTATTTTGAAAAAGGTGTCACAAATAAATTCTGGAAAGGAAGTTGTTCACAAAATGGTGACAGAGGAGCAGTTATCTATCTTATTAAATAATATACAACTGCCAAACAATCACACCTGTAACATTAGAACAGTTGCTTAATTCTGAAAGGTAAAAAAAGCAGGTTTTTCTAAGAAGTCACTAGACTTTTAATATAAACATATATAATGCAAATTATATGTAATGTTTGATAAGAACTGAAGACAAAAAAAAAAAAAAAATCAATTATACACAAATAAGAAAAGTATATTTCTGATATGGGAAAAGAAGACATTTACAATATTTATTTTTTATTTTTTATTTTTTTTTTTTTTTCAAAAAGGTGAATACATAGGACAATTTATCACAAAACTAGATTTGTTATTTTAATCCTGCAATTTTTGAACCAACTGAAGAAACACCTCTCCTCAATTTTTGTTTCTCGGGTACAAAATTTTAAGCCCATGCTTTCCTTTTGTCCAATAATATTTCTTTACCTTTACTATCACACAGCTCTTTGTCTTCAAGTGCTTGATGATGCACACCAGGAGCAGATCTGGTACATTATAAGATACCAGGAGTTACGTTAATATTCATCACATTATAAGATACATTTACCTTTCTGGCATCATTAACAGTTTGCATTGCTGTTAAAAGTATTTTTTCACCAATATATTATTAACAGGCCACCCAGATGGGAAAGTCGATAGCGATCCTGACTGCTGTACCAAGGGGCCAAGGCTTGAATCTTGGAGAAGGCATGAATGTAATTTGTCCGTTCCTTCATAGGAGGCAATGATGACTCCCCTACTAGGTGCCTCCCCTACTAGATGATGCACACCAGGAGCAGATCTGGTACATTATAAGATACCAGGAGTTACGTTAATATTCATCACATTATAAGATACATTATAAGATCCATTTACCTTTCTGGCATCATTAATAGTTTGCATTGCTGTTAAAGTATTTTTTCACCAATATATTATTAACAGGCCACCCAGATGGGAAAGTCGATAGCGATCCTGACTGCTGTACCAAGGGGCCAAGGCTTGAATCTTGGAGAAGGCATGAATGTAATTTGTCCGTTCCTTCATAGGAGGCAATGATGACTCCCCTACTAGGTGCCTCCATTATAGACCACAGCTTTCTACCTTAGTATAGTTCAAAACCTATAAACAGCTAGAACATGCCATTGGAAAAAAAAAAAAAAATTCTTATTAACAGAGAAACCACTTTCTATAGTGGCACTGCCATTTGATAAAACTAGAACTAGTTTTACAACTCTCCAAAGTTCTTCAAAATCTGAATTATTAATCAAATCCTTATAAAAGTGATCAAGTTGCACTGCAGTATAATTAATAAAAATGTTTTCAAACACCCTTACTTCTGAATAATTCTTTAAGCTACACTTTTGATTTATCTACAGATGCTGAATCCATCCATTCATTTTCATACAGCAGCCTCTCCATCCTTTTCTCACATAAAATTTCATTAGATGCAATAAGCTTAGGATCGAATAAAGAAATGTATTTGATCAAGCTTCTTTCAACTATTTTTGATGGAAGCTTAACCACAGAGTTCTGAATTCTCTTTTCTTTAGGTCTGACTCTCCACTTTTAGCTAAATAGTCGCACCAGATCCTACATCCACATCTGCAACACTACAATATTTGACTGGATACAAGAATCTATTTTTGTCAATTTTTTAGGAGTTTTTGCTTTTTGCAGTAAATCTCTTTTGATAAATTCTGAAAGAAGCTGATTTAGCATACTATGAAACGTTGCACATAGGATCAGCTACCAGAAAAGATTATAGAAACAGATGTAGAACTTCTTCAACAGAAATAATAAAACATATTTTAACAGCTTCTCACAGTCTTTGGGTGTTCGATGATTCTATATATTGTTTCCCACACAAAAAATACCAATAGTTCTTTCAGCAACAGTATGTTTTCATACCATTTACTTCTCAAAATTTCAGCAGAGAAGTCGTATAATTAGTAATGGCATATAATTTGCTAGCTGAGTAGAATTATCTTTAATATCCATATATTTAAATAAGCTTTAATTTAAATAACTGCACTTAGCTTCTAGTCGGTAGCTCTATGCCCAGCTCTAAAGGAACTGTAAACGACATACAAACCGCAGAACCCAATATCTAATATATGAAATAAGTCATTACCATTTGCAAAATTTTCTTTCAAATCTTTGAGGAATTTAGCATTTGGTCCATTGAAGGATACTTAAAGCTATTTCATTTTATACAGTTCTCAGATTTTCTCAATAAAAACTTCTCAGATGGTCAGTGGCAAAAGCATGCCCCCCTAAAAAAAAATGATGTGAGTATCTTGTGCTCACTTCATTCTTCAGTTTGCCCCAAAAATCTATCTAATTCTATTTAAAGCTTCATCAAAGCAAATTATGAATTCAATGCTCTTATTAAAAAATAGGATCTTTCTAAAGCATGGAGTTAAACCCAATGACACTACAACATTTTTGTACATACCAGCTTTCACTTTATTGCAGTCATCAAACATTTTCTGGAACAGAAGAGCAGCATCATTAAACACATTATACGAAACATGTGAACAAACATGTTGTCCTTAGTTATGCCAGAGTTTAAAGTTGATGATTCAGCAACTGGTGCCAGAGATTACTGCGCTTCAGAACAGTTTTTATCTGCACAGAAATTTTTTTTAGAGTTCATAGAACTGATTTTCTTATGCTTTACACTGTCTATGTGGTTTGTGATTGCTTTTCTTCCAATGTTACTAAGCACAATATTTTATTGGCAAAACATGCACCTTGCCATATTAGGAGCTTCTTCAAGAAGTTGCAACCATGGACTTCAATGGGAACTGAGATGAGAATCCATCCAATCCAGATTAAAAAATGTCTTTTTTTGCAGATATTTTATATATTAAAAAAAAATATATATTTAAGAATATTTAAAAATAAGTCCAAGTATTTTATATTTATTTAGCAGCAAACATAAGTAAAAAAAAAATATGTGTACTTAATTTCCTGATGGTATGTCATCAGACTGATAGGACTACTTTCACACGGATGCCAGTGAAAACTGACTGAAATCAGAAAGTTAACCCTTTACAGTTGCATTAAGTTATCATGCTGGTTGGAATTAATTTTCCTTGAGCTGGTAATGTGAACTTTATAAGATCAACATGGTCCTCTGCTCTGGCGGCTGACAGCAGACACATGACTGGAAGAGTAGGCATATGACTACAAATGGTTAATAATGTATAAATTTAGAAGAAAGAAGCCACATTAAATCACATAAATAATATTAAGTTAATTACTTAAAATGATTGAAAAAGATTAAACATTAAGCTGCAACGATCAACAGTATTTCGCCAAATATATATATATACCAATTTTTTGAAAGGCACTGGTGTATAAAATATATCAGAAGTCTGTTATTAAATTTAATTTATTAAATTATTAATTTTAACGCCCAACACGACAATGTCAATTTATTCAATTTAATGCCCATACTGAGAGTACCTCACTAACAGATGGCAGCACTGGGCTTCTCTGCTCTGTGAGGTAAGAGTCTGTTTATAACAATTGTTTATAATTAAATATTACATTCTTGGGGAATGGGGAGTTTACTGACTCTGTTCCAGGAATGAATAAAAGTATTTCAGTTTCTTCTAAACCTTTGCTTATGCTAGTTGAGTTTCTCACTCATCTCTGTTTAGTTAATATTTTAATTTAACCACTTCACTTTTTCCTGAGACAAACTCATTGATTTCAAAGTTGTCATTTGACGTCAAAATGTCATACACTCATTGAGGGCCTAAAGTGTTAGTCCCGACAGACACCCCAGAATGATGGGAAATTGAAAAGAGGTAATTGATGGCTAATTTATCATGCTTTCTCTACAGCAGGTTTGTAAACTCACTAACAAACGCAGGAAATAGTAATGCACCCTTTTCCCTGGTACTAGAATGGAACAACTGCTCATTTGAAAAACACACTTTTAGGAGATCATCTTTGTTAATTTTCAAATAAGAGATTAGGGAACACAAAAGAAATTTTTCTCTAGTCTAAGGATACAAGTAGGCAGTTTTCGAAATCAAGTCTTCACAGCTGGTGAAAGAGGAAGATATTTATAAGGCCAGTTTCAGAGGGAAAACATTTATCTTTGGAAGAAATCAGATGGATCTGATCTTGCTGTATCTGATACATCTGATAAAGTACATTCACCAAATAATAAAAGAAGGGGAGTATATCTGATTTGAGTCACATGAGAATCAAAGTCATGCTCTTGATATCCAAGAGCCAGTCCCTACTCGTGCATCAGAATAATGTGGAAAGAGCTATTCTTCCTGAGAAAAATCATACATTATCATCTCATTTACGGAGGAAAAAAAGAGACCCTATGGGCCGAAAAATAAAAAAAGAATTTTGAGGTATACCAGATATAAGCTTGCTTAACAGCTTTTCTTCCCGAACAAAATTACCTAATACAATCTATATTTATAAAATATTAAAAAGGGCAGTGACAGGGCCCAATATTCAAGTTAGGGTTTGTACACATGGAATTTAAGAACTTATAAGGAACATTAATAAAAGAATTAAGGACCTGTCAGCAGAGAGAGTTTAATAAACGAAAGCACTTATCGATACCCGAGCTTCACTTTTGTAAGTTCCCTCTTCATTTTATGATTTCAGATATAAGCGAAGATTTCTGTAATTCTAAAGAATGTACAGAACAATGTACAGAGGAATCTGCAAATTTTATTTCTTTAACAATATAAGTATAGAGAATAACTAAAATGATATATGGTCAGGTCTAGCACCATAGCCACTGTGGCAGAATTTTAAGTAAAGCACTGAGCCCCCCCCCCAAAATAAAAAATAAAAGAATAATAATAAAGATTAGGGATTAGAAAAATTTTAAGAATTTGGATAAACACTGGGCAGGACTCATAGAAATTTCCCCAGGTGACAAAATGACTATCCCTGTTACAGTGCAGTGACACACATAAGGCAGATCTTTTAAATGTTCAGTTTTTAATTTCTTTATGAACAGAAAAATTCCTTTCTACAGATGCCTGCCGCCCATGTGACACAATTAGAACAACTTTTGCGATTTTCCATCTTGTGTCTTGTGAAAATAAAGTGAAGATTAAGAGAAATACTTTTTAGGATCAAAAGCAGAAAATTCAAATAACTTTCTTTTCACGCTTAGTAAAATTCTCCAAAAATTGTGTCATTTTAAAATATGACATGGGAAAATAAAAATGTTTCATTTTAAAGCTATTTCTTAATTATAATTCTAATAGATTTGAAAAATTCCCAAATCCCCAAATTAAAAATTTTTTTTTTATACAAACTGATCTTGAAATCACCAAACTGGTAAGTCGTTAAATTTAGCACTACATAATAAAAGAAATCTTATCTCTAAAAAGAAAATTTTTTTTGATGTAATAAAACTCTTCATTCTCAGGTAAAAAAAAAAAAAAAAAAAAAAAAAAAAAAAAAAAAAAAAAAAACTGAAATGTTAATTTTTCAATAGAAGCAGAGTCTCATGCTCATAAATTTGGGAACCACACTGCTAATATTAAGAAGTTGGAAAGATTTCAAATCATAACCCATCAAGTATATATTTTCAATGAATCACCAAAAATATTCCTAAAAAATGTTAGTTAACACTCAAAATGGCAATCGTAAAAGAATAGACAGAAATAGCAGATGCGTAAAATTAAGGACCTTCTGCCGATTTTGGCCAAAATTAAGGACCGTCCAAGAGCCAAATAGCATTAAAAAAAAAAAAAAAAAAAAAAAAAAAAAAAAAAAGTTTCAGATTTTAAATTACGTCTAAAGCGGCTTTTTTTAATGTTTTGTGTGTTACCTTTATTTATTAAATATCACGTTCTTTGCACTTAAACCATAAAATTTAGTTTCATGCCAATGTCACAAAATAATTTTAAAATGAGCATATCTTTAGAATTTCCGATACACAGTTTGAAGTGCTGGAGATAAAAAGGTTTTTTTCTCTCGTAGAGAGGTGCCATTGCTCGCTTTTAAATTGTTGAGTTTGTTACTCAAAAATTCATTAAAATTTTGCAAAATATAAAAACAAATACCAAATTTGGGCTTCCACCTGCCTATATTCACAGTAGGATTATGCCATTCAAAATTCGATGGCTCTATGTACCGTTGTTTTGTCACAATGCGAGAAATATAAATACATTTATGCAGATTTTTCATTATTTAATTTTTTCAAATATAATGCAGGACTCTAACATTTTGTGGCAACAGTTTTAAAAGTGAACTGACATTTATAAGAGTCCGACACAAAATGCCAAAATGAAAGTAATAGTCCTTCAGGACTCGCATCTCTTTGGACTAAACACAAAAAACCAAAGGACATTTAACGGCCATATGAACCCTGAAAGCAGGCACAGGGCAGGGTTTTTGGTATGATAGCAAGAAAAATTTTCTTTTTCGATATTAACAAAAACATAAATATAATTTCAAAAAGTAAATTTTTATTTTTCAGCTGAGTTGCATTTCCTTGTAACATAATGCTAGTTCACTTACAGCATATTACAGTTTATGCATGCAGCATTATATATATGTTCCATTTTTTGATACAATAATATTCAATTTAAATCATTTTCAAAAGCTTTTTTTCACATACTTTACAAAAGTATGGTCAACTGGGTGTCATCGTCAAAGTGCCGAATAATGTAAATTTCAGTTCTAAAATTTGAAATTGCTACAGAAATTTTGGAACTTTTTCACTCCAAGCTCAAATACCTACATTCAAGCATCCTTTTCTATGGATAAACATCAAAAGTAAGAAAAATAGATTAAAATAATTAACATTTGGCAGCTATGTGGAAACAATGCCTAACACGGAGATGTATAAAATACTCGTACATATCGGCCCTCAGAATTCAGGATTTCACTACAGATATTTTCTAAGCCTCAATTTTGTGTTCTTAGGGTCCACAAGTTACAACTTACACAAAATTTCACCGCAGTCTAAATTCTTTTACTGCCCCTGAAGGAATTAAATGGTTAGCCTTGATAACTGATTATTAATTTTTAAAAATTGTTGCTGTAAAATGACAAATATGGCACATATCACACATGCATTTGTTTCATACAAACAACTGTTTTGGACTATTTTTCTGCCTGGCTTACTACCGAAAGAAAGATGCGTGATTTTTTCCCCTTTCTTTATAAAAAATTTGCACGTTGTTTGTTTTCAACCAATCAGCTATCAGCTTTCTTGTAAAGGAGAACCAGTTTCCTCTTTAGATGTTAAGTGATCTGTGGTGATTGGCTGTTGGAACAAAGCAGAAAAATTGTTCCAAACAGTTGATCTTCCAAAACAAACGGATGCGTGATAGCAGACTATGGGGGGGGTTAAATTAAAGAAAAAGGTTTAATAGATTTTGCATACAAGATTAGGAGGCAGAGCAAAATCAGAAATTTCAAAGGTTACAACAATTTCTAATTTATTTTTACGAAACGAAGTGCGTAAAAACATTGTTATATTTAATGCATTTGTTTCTGAATTGGACTGCGAGTTATAACCATTGTTAATTTCTTGAAAATTAAATTTTAAATGTGAAATATTTAAAAATCAAAACAACAAAAAATTAAGTTCAGAGGAAATAATATTTTGGCATTTACCAAAGCATGCCAACTTTTTTAATGTAATTTATAAACCATCAGACATTTTTGTGCAATTTTGAAGATCGATAGTCACAAAATATCCATGCCACTGACGATGTTGAAAAGCTTAACAGTTCAACAATACAAAGACCGTAATCCAGACTTGTCGGGACTTCGGCGATTCTGGATTAAGGGTTTTTCCGGATTATAGATCATCAATTTAAATCTGGTAAGTTGGCATGCAAAAATTATACAATTAAAAATATGAAACTGTAATTTATGAAATAAAGTGCAATTATGATCTAAAGGGTATCAAAATTTACAAAAAAAAAAAAAAAAAAAAAAAAAAAGCTTAATATTTGTTTACTTTATTAAACATTTTTTCAATGTAAGTTATAAGTTGCTTCGTTTTTTGTGCTAAACGCGCATGCAAAAAAAAAAGTTTGCAGCTTTGAGGTCCGGATTATAGATCATTCTGGATAATGGACGTCCAGATTACAGACTTTGTACTGTAATATGATTCAAAAAGCATGAACAGACTTCTTTTAACTTTAAAATACACTGCATGAACATTTAGCATTTTAACAAGCACATATGAGAGAATGTTAGGTAAATAAATACACATTAAAAAAATCATTTCATAATGTGTAAAAGATCACAGAGTTTCACTTACCAGATTTTTTTTAACTGGACATGACAACAGAGAAAAGAATTATCTCAAAGTTGGAGCTCTCTGAACGAACAGACACAATTTTCTTTCATTCACATGCACTGTATGGCAAAGAGATTGATTTCTTGTTCTTCACAAGAACATGCAAGTCAAGCTCTGTGGACACTGTAGGTTACTTGGAAACTTACTTTACCTTTCTGAAAGACAATCAGATAGGTGCTGTGAAAACTGGCTTTATGTCAGCTGCCCAAATGCCACTCACGCACCACATAATTTACTAAGAAAGTGATCCACTTCCAACTTTGGAGCAAAAATCGCCTTTTGAGGATCGCCATATGAAATTCTCCAACTTTTCGAGATTTTGATTAAAATACTTAAATTTCCTGACTTTTTCATAACCTTTTTTGAAAAATTTCGAATTCCCCAACATTTCCCGTTTCTCTCGGTAACTTGCCAACCCTGTACATAAGTGTTACAAAGCAAACATGTACTGAAAAATGTGAAATTAAGCAACAGAACTGTAATACAATCAAATACCCAAGAGTTACTGCTTTTATACTAAGTTAGAATCTATAAGCCTTCTGAATGAAAACGTTTTCCCGAAATTTTATTTACAGCTAATCCATATTGTTAATTACTTCACTTTGTAAGAAATGAGTTGGCCGTTCTCTGTTCTTCCAGAGACAAAATACAAACTTGCACATAAATAATAATGTATAACATGAAAACTAGCAACATATGTAAAATGCGATTCACTATTTTTAGAAAAACCAGCACAAACAGTAACAGCATGATGACATTTTCCAAGACTACAGTGAAGTAATAACTTTGACCAATATAACTGATATTTGGGTTTATATTAAAGCAGACTACCTGCAAAATCCTTATACCTTGATTTTATAATTAAAAAAATATCTTTATAAACATCAGATTTCAAAACAGATGAAATAAAAATTTTTATTAGGTTTATTTTATTAGTTTTCATGTTAGAAAGTATTTAAGAAAATTCGAGTGAAAAACATAAACGAATGTGAGCTCTCTATGAAAACTCAAGACATCTTCCACTGCTAGTCATTCTGTTCCAGAAGTTATTTAACAATATTTTCAAATAAACACTAACATAATCAAAAGCAAAAGAAACTAGCCAGCTCAAAGTGATATAGAGTAGAAGTGTAAAAAGACTTAAGTTTAAAAATTCTCTTCATATTGCATATATGCTCTGCCAAGGTGATAAAAGCTTCCTTAAAAAATACACACCAAAGAGAACGTTTTCCTGGTTTACTTTAAGAAACTGATACTAAGTACAGAAAGCAAGGAAAAAATTTAGTCAACCTTCTTAAAATTTATGGTTTTTCTAAAACTTACAAAGCAAGTACCTAGTTACTTACTAAATCAAACATATCCACACATAACAGATCAGCTGCATATAAAATATAGGTTTTACTAAGAGTTAGCAATAAAACTAGCAAGTATTACATATGCCACAACCACCAGTAGAACAAATGTGATGAATGGCTGAAAACATAACAGGGAACTGATAAATGACATTAAATGGGGTTAAAAAATGCTCATATTGATTCTTTACAATTTTGAACATATAATTTGTTGAAACTGATATTTTTACAGAAATATACCTAAAAATTGTTAGCCATAAACTATACAGCAATTTCAAAATAAAGTAATAATTTCTAAATTTCTATTTCACCAAAATCTCCACCTTAAACTAATTAATTTTAATTTAATAATTAATTTTAATTTAAATGTCCACTGCATTTTAATTCAGGCACATTTTCAGTTCAGCAAAACCTACATATTTTGCAATTTGACACATTTAAATCACATGATTTACACACTCTTTAAACTCATCACTTTTGGATTTTACATTAATGCATGCAGAAATAAAAATACTAACATGTCCTCCTTGTGCAATACGAATAGCACTTCTTAAACCACTCTGTATTTGACCCATGTGTACAACACCTGTTACACCAACAATTTCCAGCATTCCATCATAATGTGTAGGCTTAGAGAAGCTATCTTCCTTTTCTGGGCCCCAAGGATTAGCACCTGAGCCCCAACTAAAAGGAGGTAAAAACATTTATGCTTTCAATAAATAATAATTATTACATTAAGAACATAGTCATAATAATAAATAATAAAGATTACTCAGACATACCTGAGAATATTAAGAATAATTATTCCTTCTACAGGCGGTAAATCAATAATTTTACCATCCACTTCTAACCGAATTTCTTTGTGCAAATCCTTCCATGTTTTTCGACTCACAATTTTTCTTAACCCCATCTTTACATACACACCTTTATTGTGTAACCTTCAGAAAGACAGATATAATATACAAAATGAAATTAATATAACAGCACATCAAATTCCCATCATAATTTTTTAAAATTTTTCTTAAAGGTATGATTATTCTTTTTAATATTTCATAAAATGCAATTACCATATTGATACATAAGGCATAAAAATGTAAAAAAAAAAAATTAACTTTTTATCTAAAAAAGAAGAATTTCAAAATTATTACTATTACATAAAAAGCACAACACCTTTGGGAATGCTGAAGAAATAAGTGCCCAGTTAACAAGTTTCTGTTGATATGCACATACAACAGTAGATCAAAAACAAATGAAACAAATACACACTTTTGCAAAAAAAATTGAAGCACCAAGGACTTTTGAAATCGTGATGAAATTTGGTATGCAAAAACATCTTGATCGAGCATGTCTGGGAATGGTAGACTGCCAAATTCGGGCACCACAAAATATTGCATATCTGGAGCGACAACTGATTAATGCCCGACAGAAATGTGTCGCAGGATCACATTAGGAACCTCTACCACTTCTTGCTTCGACGAACTTAAGCATGCATTGCCAACAGGGGTGGTTCGACCAACTACTAATCTGAACACTCAGTGGGTGATTGTGAGTCGCGAACAGGTACTATGACCTTGATTTTTTAATCATTTTATTATCTGCCTACGAGCTATACACATATTCAGTATCATAAAAAACAACCACTTTCTTCATGGTGCTTCAATTTTTTTGCAAAAGAGACAAATTAAATTAGTAACATAATTTATCATTAGAAATAATTCATTATTACTTAGCAAAAAATTAATTCTTTTCCTTAAGGGAGACAAAAAATTTATCAACTTTAGTTAGTTGCTTTTCATCATGCAAAATCAACCGATTATATTGTGCCATACAAATACCTGTAATATACTAATCATTAAAATTATTCAAAATACACTTTCAAGGTGGTTATCAGTAAAAGTAGCCCTAAGGTAGAGAATATGTTACATAGACCAAAAGATAAAGAAAACTGGGAAAAGAAATTATAATAGTCCAAATTCTGACTATCAGATGGTGCTGGTTGAACGGACAATGTTGTAACGTAATGTAATGTTAAAGGACATTATGCAAATTAGGAAGTAAATAAAAAATGAAAAGTAAATGCCAAAAAATCATCCTTCACCATGCTTTTAGAGTAAAATGATTGAGCTTCATTGGTCAAGTTGTTTAATTAAAGCTGCAATGAGAATTGGATATAGTGTGAGAATATCAGTGTTTGAAAAACTTGTCAAAAAGACCAAAGTTGAAGAAGGATTAAAAAAAAAAAAAAAAAAAAAAGAGATTATTACTAAATTTAAAGAGACTAGGCAGTTGAGTGTGATGCCACAAAGTGGATAGAAACACATAAAAAAAAAAAAAAACTACTGTTGCTATGGCTGATAAACTGTCCTGTTCCAATACTTTAAATACTCTTAATCTCAAAGCAGAAGACATTGTTTTGGGCCTCTGCTCCCTGATTCACCCACTGACGATTCATAACTTAAAGCTAGGCTTACCATAATATTTTTGCTTAAATAAGACATTTTTTGTTCAAAATGGGATAATTTTGAGAAAATACAACTGCGAATACAACCTACTAGGGTACATACCTATGACTGAAAAATCTAAATAAAGAAGTTATTAATAAAAAAACAGAGAATTAAAAGAAATTTTCAATAACCGAACTGAATGTAGCTTACTATTAAGAAGTTATTATTAGTATTTATATTTTCCTACAAAATTCTTTAAAGCACAGTTCATATTTTACTTTCTCGCCATGATAATAAAATTCTTACAAAAAAGGATAATTCTTTTTTAATTCATCAATAAACACAATTTCTTTGACAGAATTTCAGGAATTAATTTTACATTAAAGTACAAAATAATACATTAAAGTACAAAATAATCACAAATGATAACACAAACTCAACATATAGAATTATGATGTGGCCAGTGGGAAGTTATAGTGTTCCTGTCACTATTTAAAGCAAATAACTATTTAAAAAATTAAATAAAAATAACTGGAATTCATAGACTACATGCTATTATAAATTCCGGGAGAAAATATCTGGATGAATGAATATAAACACCTAAATTTATCAGGTCACATGCCATAATTTTGGTGGAAATCTACATAACATCAAAAATACTGAGATCAAGACAAAATAGTTAGATTGTCAAATGTGAGTGTAACAGAGGGGAAATATGTTTACTTCTTATATATTTGGCACTTTAAAAATTTTACCAAATAACTGGAAGATGACAAATTTGCAGACATAATTACACTGGGACAGTCCAGCTCAAAGCAGGATGTCTATTAAGACTTTTTACAGTAAAATTTATAATGGACTATGGAAAATTAAAGTTTCCATAGTCCATTATAAATATTTCAGATAATTTTGGATGTTATTCAGGGAGATTTGTTTTTCTTAACACAGAAAGGTACAGGAAATAAAAAAATGATAAGGAATAAATATGCTTTTAAGGCTATTTTTCTCTGTTTACCCACCACCAAATGATTAAGAAAACAAAGCTATAATTTTCTCTTACAATGTATTTGAGATCTTGCCTTTTGTGAAGAAAATAGATACTTTTTGTCAATAATCACAAAAAACTACTAAACTGACACAGTTAAAAGAATTATTTATATCTTGTAAAAGAAGCAGAAATTAGCAAGGATTTTCTCCCACTTTAATCATCAAATTTGTTCAGAATATTTTTCATTAATATAAATTTGTCCAGTGTATCGCATAAACTTCTTTATGTAACATTATTCAAATTAAGACTTCAGACATTTACACTAAACATAAACCTGCAGAATTTTCAAAATTTAAACTTTTGTTCACAAATAGTTATGTAGGAACTTGTTTTCTGGGAATATTACAATTTCATAGTGAAAGAGAAATTTTCTGTCATGAATTACATAAACAAAACTGCTAATAACAAACTATACATTAGTAATGGAAGGCAGTGCTGCCAGAGATTTTTTCAACTAAATTCGCAAAAGAGGGCTCACAAAATCGCAAATGACGTCAGAGATAACGTGATTTTGTGACGTCACACTTACGCATGCTCACATGACCTCTGAGATCATCACAAATTTACTGTCTATTGGTTTCGTAAGTTACTGTATTCGATTCTTAGCCTTTTAATTTACGTATCTTAGCTTTCACGAAAATTTTAAATATATTGCTCATTTTCAACTGTTTAAATACCTATTTCATTTTAAATTAATTCTCATTTAATTTAGGTTTCTATTTTTAAATTAACTTGTACATATCCATTCTTAAGAGATTCTTCACGTTTACACTTCCATTTTTAAGAGATTCTTGACGATTTTGTATTAAATTTTTTGAGTTGGCAATAAATTTTTTATTTATTTGCTCAATTGTGAACACTTAAATTGAGGAATGCTTTTTAGTGAGATTTCCGTTTTGCATTGTCAATTTATTTCAGATTCTGGTTACTTACTTATCACTGTTAAATTTATTTGCATTGTTATTTAGAAAAATGCCATTAATTTGATTTTTAAGACATTTCAATTGCTTAGTTCTTAACAATATTATAATCAGGAGAATAAATTTCCTTTCTTTCTCCATTTGGGTACTTAATATATGGTGCGCAAGCTGCAAGTTCTTTTGTTCGATTCGTTATCACCATAGAACTGAGGAGACTGACTGAAAAACGAAACGCATGGGGTAAGGGGGGGGAGGTGAGAGGTCTTGAAGCAGTTTTTCTCCTTTTTTGTTTTTTCCTATCATTACACCGGTGTCAGGCTGTGCAGCCTTGAAAAGGAAAGCCTACATGTACACAAGATTGCCAGATGCCAACTTCTATTTAAGTCTAAATAAACTTTTTTTATATATAAATTATTTTTATTTGATACATTATTTTTTAATACAAGCATTTTACGATACATTAAAAAAAATTTGAAGTCACAAAAGTGGCACAAGAAAATGATGGATGTCGCAAAAATCATGAAAAATCGCAAATAAAATTTTAGTAGCACAAGTTTGTCAAAAGTCGCAAATTTGTGAAAAATCGCACGATCTGCAACACTGATGGAGGGGTATCTGCAGTATTTAATACAAATGTATTAACTACAGACATGTTTTGAATTATTGAATCGTGAAGCAATTTTGTACATTCATGTAATGCATTCAATTTATATCCATTTTAATTAATTTGTCAAAAGTTTTTTTTACATAGGGGTGCTATACAGCGAGATTATAGAAGTGGAAAAAAGACTAACAGAAATTAATAATTATCCCTCCCCCCCAAAAAAAATTAGAAAAGGGATATATATATATATAACATTTATTCACGAAATACACAAAAAGAAATAATCATGAAATGTACATCCCTTTGATAATGTGTTTTAAATGAATTTATCAAAAGATAACACACCAGTTTATCAAAAAAATAATAAATTTTTAATACACACTATTACTAAATGTGCTTCCTATGGTAAATCCTTCATTATACTAGTGTTTTCATAAGCATTCAGTTTTCATTTTTTCTTTCCCCACTTTTTTCCTTTTAAAATTTTATCTTTAAATGTCATCACAATTTGTGCGCTTATCAAAAGTGAACTTTAGATAAGCTATATTTTCCATACTGTATATATACAAAAAATATCAAGATAATGAGCATAAAATTATTAATACTTCACTTAAGTATTAGTACCTTTCATATACAAAAATTAAAATATTTCAATTCATCCTTTCATCTAAATCTTTTCAGATACTTTTAGTATCAAACTTAAGAGGTAAAGAGATTTGAAATTCTCCACAAGCTTGGATTCAGATTCAAAAAGAAATCTTACTTATTCAAATACTATACAGTGTGAACCAGAAAGCATCATACAATTTTCCAAACAATTCCTAAAAAAATTAGAATTAATAGAAGAAGAAAATTACGTGCCAGCACAAATATCCAAGACGAGATCAGATTATTCTAGGGGGGGAATCAATCTAGGAGCTACAATGCTGAAGAGGCTTCATCAATGCTAGGCTAAAAGTTGCTGAAGATGACTACCGTAATTTCCTTAAAAAAGGAAGCATCAGTGTAAACGCCGCACTCGAGAAAAATGGCGGGAAAAAAATTAAAATTACACAGAAAGGCCGCATCAGCGTAAACGCCGCAATAGATTAAATTGCGCGTGACATTATCGTGGGCCGTATAGATGCAAAAACTCAACCTAAGTCCTGATATATGACATACCAGTTAAGAAAAATGCATGATATGAAACCATAACTCAAAAATAAATTAAAGGTAAGAAATGTACAGCTTCTGTGCCGTTTAGAGACATTTTCAAAAATTTTCCGCTCCCTTTTTACTTAAAAACTATCCAACAAGTACTTGTACCCAAACTGATGGGATCTGTATCTGGCAGAATGCCAAGAAAAATCCATTCATGCTGAAGGGGAAATACGTCAGAGTTCGTTATTGCGAGGCAGGTGGAGTCGTGTCCGCCTTTGAAAAAAATTGCAGAAAAGGCAGGGGTGGGGAGAGGATGGGTCCTGGAAGATTCATCGTATGGCAGAGGAGAAAGACTATTCAAACTGATGAGAATGTTGATTTGAAAGGGGGAAGAATGTTATTGTTCCGAGATCTCGTTTAGGGTGAATAAGGCATGTAGGTCTGTTCAAGGGAAAGAATGTAAACAAAATAACGTTCGCAAAAAGCAACTGAGTGGTCTTTTGTGTGGGAACAGCACCAGTCTATGCACAATGACAAGGCCATCCAAACTATGTACAATGACCATCATAGGAAATATTTTATTTTTAGTGCACCTAAACGCCGCATCCGCTGAAAATTTAAGTTTTAAACACGTAAATGCCGTGGCGTTTCTTCCGGAAATTACGGTAACTTGAAGCTTAGCAGCAATGCAAGCAATGATTGAGAGTTCAAACCACTGCTTGTTTAGACTGGCCTAATGTTTTGTTTTTCCTCATGCAAATTTAACCAGAGGACGGTCCTGAGTAAATCGACATGATTGCCAATGATATGTCATGTGAATTTATATTACAGAGTCCGTTAACTTGATATTTGTTCGCTTTTTCATTTTGCCTTGGTTTTTTTTTTTTTTTTTTGTAAATATTGCTGTTGCAGACAAGTTGTTTTAATTGTGAATAAAAATAAATATTACTTTTGTTTTCAGATATGGTCTTCCATTTCTATTTTTGAATATTAATTATGCTTCTAATAGATTGCTACAACCCCCAAGAGGTTATGGGCCCAGGCTACTTAGTGTTAAAGGAATGCAAGTGAAAGAAGCTGCTATCTATGGCCCAAAAAGACAAAGAAGTATAGTGTGGCTTAGAAGATGGTTCAAGGTGTCATGCTTGCACTGAAGATGTCATTGTTAACTGAAGATATCATTGTTACCAGAAGGGTTTGCATTGTTAAACCATGACAATTGAGATTGATGAAAAGTCACCATAAAGCTGTTGCTGAAGCTTCACAGAAGGTTAAAAAAAAAAAGGAACAATGTGTGAAAAGGAAGACTTCACGTTAAGAAAAAATACAGCCTTCACTGCATTATGCTATGGAATTAAAAGAGTTCAAGCTATTGATACAAAAATGTTTGAATGGTAAGACACACGCAATATTTTGCACAAGCAATTTAAACCAAAAACAAAAGCAAGACTAATTTAGCTGCTGAATGAATTTTTAAGTTTTAGGTGTGCATCAGATGAAAAAATAGGGTTATTTATCGCAACGGTAAAAATGACTGTGAACAACTGGACATAACTTAGATCTTTTTAAAGGATTTCAAGCAATCTGACATTTACCGGTGGAATAGAATAGTTGAGTTATAGTCCGAAAGCACAAAGTCCGAAATCCGGACTTCAGCAATTTCGGATTTTTCCAGATATTAGATCATCAGTTTAAATCTAGTATGATGGCATGAAGAAATTATAAAATTAAAAATATGAAATCGCGATTTATGGCACAATGAAGTATTTATGATCTAAAGGGTATCAGAATTTACAGCTTAATATTTATCTGTTTACCTTATTAAACATTTCATTCACTGTAAGTTGTTTAAGATGCTTTGTTTTTTGTGCTAATACTTTCTCTTTAATTCCGTAGACAGACATAATCTCTTTTCAGTTACATTGTTGAAGTCCTGTATCTGCTGTTTCGAGAATTCCGACTAACTTGTCAATCGAAATTTTCTCGTTTTCAGTAACTTCTCTGTCACTTTCTTCATTATCGTTTCGGTTTGATATGTATTATAACAAGCAGATACTCAGCAGCGGAGCCAAATTACTGACTGTACAAATTTATGCTAAAATAACTGTTTCTTCAATAACAAGGTATTTTATTTAGTTTCGAAGAGAAATTAAGAATTGGGACTCTCCAGATGTTTTATGCGCAGAGAGGGGGGGGAATCAAATGCGCATGCGTAAAGCCTACGAGAAGTTTGTGGTGGTTGTGGTTTTTAATATCCGGATTTTAGATAAGTCCGGATAGCGGACGTCCGCATTCCGGACTTTGTACTGTAGAAGGATGAGGATTTTACACTGAAAAAAATTGTTAAAGAAAAGGGAAGAAAGAAAGGGACAATTTTGTCAGGCACACATCGATTTAGAAGACAGCACAGTAAGCATATTTAATACTTAAATTATGTGCAACTACAAATAAAGGAGGTAACGCAGATAATTTAATTGGATTGTACACACAGCCACGGCAACTCACTTCTGCAACAACAGAAGTGCAGTGATAACATTTGAAGAAATAAATAATAAATGTATATCCTTAGCCACAGGAAATTTTGAGTATTAGGAAAAGGTACTATTAAATTTGCAGTAAAAGTAGGAAATCAAATTGAACTGAATTAAAAAGTGTTGTACAATCCAAATCTAAAATGAAATTTATCATAATGAGCACGTTTCGAAAAGACAGGTGAGCACATTGTAGATTCAAATGGTAAAATATGGATGTCATCAATAACTGGGACAGAATATGTTACTGAAATGATATAATGGACTCTACCATTGTAAACCATTTAAGTATGAAACAGACCAAAACAAAACTGGCCCTACATAAACCAGAATGTTAAAAAAGTAGATGATGTGAAGTTATGGCATCGTAGGTTTGAGGGAAGCCCTCTTGAAGACCCTAAAAAGTATACCATTATCACGGTCTATTATTGGAAACTTCTCTGGCAGGAAATTATACCTGCCTTGAAGAAGACAACATTTAGAGATCATATGATTTGAAATTAGGTGAAACACAGCATATTAGGCAAGAGCAAAGGAACAGCTTACGGAATTTGAAGGTGATCGGGTAATTTTAAGTCTTTCAGATGGTGCAGGAAAACATGAAAACTATTATTTCTCAACCACTTAATAATCCCATTCAAGAAAATCTGCAGTAGCCTCTTAATGCAACAGATGTCAATGACAACTTGCTTGCAGTTATCAAAATACAAACACTTTCAGAAATCCATTTATTTTACTGCAAACAGTCACACACTCTTCTTGACCAAAAGGCTTAGACAGCAAACAAACAACATACCTTTAGGAAATTCTAGATGAAAGTGAAATATTTCCCCAGAAGCAACGATACTGATCTTGGAGAATTCCATACCTCCATATCCTGTCATATGCTTTTTTTCATGCCCTCTCCCCCTCAGAAAAAACAAATGATTGGTCTCAAAAAGCGTATTATACATAGAAGAATATTATCAATTGCAAATCTGCTTTTCTGAAACTACTCTGGCTATGTAAAAGATTTTCTTCAAATAATGCATCAGATGTTTATGCATCAATTTTTTCTTTTGGCTCAAAACTTTAAATATACAAGCTATAAAAGCAATGATTTGAAATAGTCTTTTGATAAATACCAGGTTTTGCAACTGGAATGGGTATAGCATTAGGAAAAGTGCTTTCACTTCACATTCTATCAACAAATTTTTCCACATTATACCATCAGAGCCAGGGCTTATCTTAAGATGCTAACCTGTAGATAATGTCAAATTTTTGTGCTTGGATAAATTATGTTCTTAAGAATGCATTGGCATTTCAAACTTTAGTGCCCTTTATTTATAAATACACAGTACAAAGTCCCATATCTGGAACCGTTATTACTTCAGTGATTCTAGATTTTAGATCATGAGTTTAAATCTAGTATGAAGACACATGACATGGTAGCAATGTTTAGGTCAAAGAGAAGAATACTAACCCCACACATTGCTAGCAAAAATTTAACAATTTAGAAGAGCATTCAGCAGCAATAATTAGGGAGGCACAATTTTTAGAAATTAGGAAGGCAACAGACAGCAGAACTTAGGACCCACATCAATTTGATCAAAACTACCACATTCAATGGCAAAATGCTGAGTGCCGGCCCTTCAACCAGACACTCAGCAATTATCAATATGTCAATAAATATACTGTTATTGGCTACTATGCGAGTCCCTAGCCAGGTGAAAGCTTCATTCAGGAATTTCAGTTAGTCAGGAGAAATATCACATTTACAGCACACCTTTTTTTGGGGTTCGGTATTATATTCTCTATTTTTAGATTTTTGTAACAGTAGAGAATTTTTCATTAATTCATTTTTTGGTTGGTGATCCAGATACTAGATCATTCTGGATACCAAAGGTCCATATTTTGGACATGTTAATATGACTGACTGTATGCACATATATATTAAATTTATATTACATACCTGCATGAGTTCAATACAATCCTTTAAAATTATTTGATAAAACATTGAAAAATAAGTAAAAATGATTTTTAAAATTTCAAAACAGAACTGTATATTATAAAAATATTATTCTATATGTAAATTAAACATTTCATAAAACAATAGACAAAAACTAATTTAGAAGAAAAAAATTATGCTGGGGATATTTCATTTTCTTCGTAAATAAAAAATTCTTCAGATAGCAACAATTACCTGCTATTGAATTTGTTTGGATTTTCTTCTCTAGCATTATGAAAATCTAAGCATAAGTCAGCATCAATACCAATTCCAAAGTAGTTATTCATAACAAATATTGCAGTGTTGTCTTCAGATGTTGAACCGGAGCTATTAGCCACAGTAGTTATAGCCTTCTCTTCAGGTTTATCATCTGCATGAAATACGACTGTCCACCTATATATGCAGAGGAAAAAATTTTTGAGTTATGAAAGGAAAACCATTTAAAAAAAAGAAAAAACCGAGAGAGCAGGGGGAAAGAAATATACTTAAACTCCAACATGCAAACAAATTCATTCAGTTTTCCTTTAATAGTAATACTCCTCTAAATCAGAAACACAAATTACATTTTATTTGGTTATAAAGTACGAAATCCGAGATCTGAATCAGTCACGACTTCACAGAGTCTGGATTTGAGATTAATTGGATTTAATAACATGTCACACAGAAATTTTATATATATAAATTGTTCATGAGATAATAAAGCATTTACAACCTTAACGGAATTAAAGTTTATAAAGAAAAGCTAAATATTTATTTGTCAGTTTTACTAAACTTTTTTTTTTTTTTTTTTTTTTTTTTTTTTTTTATATATGCTGTTTTGTCTTTTGGGCTAATACATTTGCTTTAATTTTCTAGACAGACATAATCTTTTGTTCAGTTATTAAGTTCCATTACTCAAGTTCTGTAATCGCCACATAGAGAATTCTTATTAAACTGTCAATCAAAATATTTTCATTATCAACATTGTTACTTTCATCATGATTGGTAGCAATATTTTCAGGATATAAAACCACAGATTTTGCTGTGTGTTAGTTGATTGATGTTTATGGTACTGTTATCACGACAGAACACTCAGTATATTACATCATCTTCATTTATTGTAACTTCTTAAAAACATTCAACCTTCTGCCTGCAATATCTGAAAGACCATTTCGATTATCATCATCATCACCACCATTAAATATGGTAGCTGGCCATAACTTATGTCAAACATTTAAAAAAATATATGCAGATACATCATCCCATCACCTTCCAATACTCTACACAGCAGATTTTATATTACAATAATACAGAATTATTGAAACGTCTTGCCATTGTTCAGAAAATTTAGCACAGATTTTAAAAATCCTACCTTATATCTGCTGAAAAATGCATCACTGTGGTTGGTTGATTTAATAATTCACAAAACACAGAATCAGATTTTATTTTGGCTTGCAGTTTGAGCCTTGCATTTCTTCAACATGCAAGAGAACTTTTTACTAATATTCTAATAACAGATCCAGCAAATATGATTGAAAATTCCTGTCTAATTAAAGATTTTTGTGCTACATGCAGATATTTTTCATGAAATTGTTTTATTATGAGTTTTGTTAAATTGTGCTTTGAAAGTAATAAGATCAGAAGTTTCTCATTTTTAGATAGATATTCATTTTCAGTCTTCTTACTACTCATAACACTTTATTATCATCTAAAAATGGACAGACTCTGAAGACTGCTGCCTGCAAATCTTTTCCCATTTTCAAACCTTGAATTTATTTACTGAAGTTCAATCATACTATTCGAATAATAGTGTGTTGCAGCTCATTTCATTACTAGATAAAACAAAAGCGTTTTTTCCCCTAAACATGTCACCTTTGAATTAGATTTAAATGTTAACAACTAAGCAAATATGTGCTGCAACTTCAAAAATGAGGATATCTTTGATGTATGGTGTGTGGTGTATTTAATTATGGAAAAGCACATTAGGGCTATCTGCCTAAGGGGAGGGATGCCTTAGTGGAGGACTTTCTAAGGGAAACTGGCTCGTATACACGTTACACATGGGGAAAACCATGAAAACGCCCATGCAGCCAGCCCATTCGCGGGATTTGAACCTCGGACCGAACTACCAGTGTTCAGCGACTTTACCGCTCGGCCGCTGGTGGGCCCCATATCTTTGATGTAACTTCAAATGCAAGTTCATTTATGATTTCAGAAAATGATACTGTTTTATATGCATCTGGTAATCCTTTTTCAAATGTAGGAATTATTTAGACACTGGAGCCTCAATCCACTTTAAGCAAGGGGTCAATTGCAACATAATTCATGAAACCGTAATTTTGAAGGGGGGGGAACATGTGAAGCAAAATTAGCAGGATTTTCTTTTCCATCAATATGACTCCAGTTTTCAACTGATAAAATCAACTGGATATGAATACTTGCAACCTTTTAAGATCTGACTTTAGATTTGAGAATACGACAAATTATTCCATGCATGCACCAAATCAAATTTTATAATTAAAGCAGCTCTAACAGCCTAAACCCATGTGTGCCAATAATACTGTTGCAATAATTCCAGTCTTGTTATGCTGATAAGTTTCAGTGGTGCTACACGAGTTTTAGCTGTTAAAAGTCTAACAGAAATGTTAGAGTTGTCACATGTTTAAGTAAATATTGCTGCATAGCCCTTTTTCAGACATGTCACAAAACCCATGAAGTTCATATCAGGAACAATGAGACAGCAGGACTTTTTTTAGGCATAAGTATAGAATTCAAAAGTTTAACTTCTTTGGATAAAATTTTCTATTTTTGGTCATCTCATGATAAGTGTAATTTCCACATTTGTTGAAGGATCATTTTAGCTAGAATTAGAAAAGGAGATATACACACAAGTGGATTGAAAAACTTTACAAATGACAGAATAATCCATTTAGTGGAGACAGTTTGATAATCTATTTCATTTGAATTTATCATTGTCAGGATGCCAGTCCAAAACCAAGGCTTTATTTTCTATTACATGATAAATATTGTTGCAATTTGAGTTTCTTAATCCTGCATTTTTTAACAGTGATGGCATGTATTTAAACTTTTGCATCGTTTGAGTAAGTGAATATTAGATAGAAATTAAAACAGCAGTTACTAGATATTACAAAGTCTATTCTTTGCTGAAATGATAAATTCAGAAATTTTGAGCATTTGGCTAAACTATGATCTTCTTCACAGAAACCAGAACCTGAAAATAGCTACTAAAATATCCTTACACTGAAATATAAAGATACAGGCACTTCACTGATTGTTGGTTTGCCATTTTTAAGCACTGTTGCATAATTCTTTAGGAATACAGTTAATTCCGTACATTCTGGAATCTCATTACATTTAAGCTGAGTTTCACACCATAGTTTTGTATAAGGATCCAATTTTGTAAAATTAAATAAGTCATTAACATATCACTTTATCAATGGTTTGAAACAATACATCTAATGTGAAAATTACCTTATTAGTGTTGTCAACTAAATTTAAAACAGCAACAGCCGATTTACGGTAATTTCGCGCGTATAGTCCGTGGACTATCTGTGTTTAAAATGCGAATTTTTGAAGCTGCGGACTATCCACCAATGCGGATAATACGCTGGTTGTTCACGGTTAAAATCGTTGAAATTTAAAAAACATGCTGTCGTGAACTGCCGATGATCAAATATAAAAAAAAGCATGAGATTCCAAGAAAACATTCGTATGTATCGTATCGATAGTAAACCATAGAGCATAGTGCAAAACGAATGAGTAGTAGCAAGTAGAGCTCCTAAAAATCCAGGCTGGCGCATCAAGCGATGCCGGGATATGAGCCAAAGAAAGTCTTGTACGAGCACTCATTTAGCGCAACCAGAGTCTTTTATCCCAGTATCCTTTGCACTGCTTTAGCGCAACTGCCGGGAGGGGCAAAAGTAGTTGATGCGTCAGCTCGGTTTTTAGGAGCCATAGTAGCAAGTACCTGGAGTACGAAAAAAAAAGTGTGATTCGTTTACTTATAAGCGCGGTTTGGCAACACCGAGTGAGTGGGGTCGAAGGTCACATTTCATTACCAATTATCACGAGGATAGCACGTTGCACAGTATTTTGTTTTCGTATTTAGTCTTTCATCTTCGATAACGTTGATGAAACATCACCGGAGTTTTACTGCTGAATTAAACTCAAGGTAGTTGAGAAAGCTGAAAAAGATGGAAATAGAGAAGCGGGCCCTTATTGGTTTAATCCTAGTATCCAGTGCACACGGGATTTGGCTACTTTTGGCAACTTTAGGATGAGCAATGAAAACGGGACATATACGATGGGTAGTTAACGGGTCATTCAAAGAAAATATATAGTTAAACATATACATAGTATATATACTATGTGTGTATATACATATACTATGTGTGTATAGTATATATATATATATATAGAGACGTTCTTTGGATCATTTTTGATGTTGGCGATAATTTTCAAATTCGCGCCAAGGCTGCACCGTATACTAGGATTTTACCCCGTTATTTTGAAGTGGACGAGAAAGCGGTGAGAAATTGGCGCAAACAAAAGGATGTGTTTAAACAGCATGGGAATATTGCCGTATTAAAAAAACGTAATTTCGGACGTATAGTCCGCGGACTATCTGACGATTTTTGAAATTTTTTTTTATATAAAATAGTGTCTGCGGGCTATACGATGGTGCGGACTATACGTGCGAAATTACGGTACTTTGAATAACTGGTAAGCTTAGCAAACTTTCATTATATGCAAAAACTTGTTCTCTTTTATGTGACTTTCTTTCTTTTAAAAGATTTTACGCTATCTCAAAATTACAATCCAAAATCCGAATAGAATGAACTGTAGGATTCTCCATTGCGTAATTTTAAGTTAGCGTTGAAAGTGAAGAATCTTAAAAACTGATAAGCGAATAATCGCTTCAGTTCATGTGACAGGAAACAACAAGATAGAATGGTAAAATAACCCTTTATTATTCAAATAAGATTTAACAGAGCTCTGTCTTGGGCTTGAACTTAAGAGACTAAGAATCAAACTAAACTAATCTTAACAAAAGAGATATAGCCCAAGCTATCAAAATTCTAACAAAGTTGGCCTCTTAATGCTAATTGACTGCGAAGCTCTCAAGGGCCTAAAGTACGGCTGAGCGTAATAATAGCTTACAAGAGAGTAGCCTAAAAAGGCAGATGCGTGCAAGCCAGAATATCTGGTATCTCTCTCACTACGACAGTAGAACTTCACTGTTAAATACTGCACTTTCTCATTAGCATTCAGACATGATTCTAAAACTATGTTCTAGCTGGAAGTGGTAAGTTGAAAGTAAGAAGCAATAGGAAAGGAAGTTTAACTCAAAATTTAACTGTTAATAAAATTAACATAATCCTTACAGAATGACACGATACAATTCACCTTGCAGTATAATGTTCAAATAATGCAATTTTTGAGGACAGCATAGATTTGTATTACGTTTTACACATGCACTGAAAAGATCCTTGAAAGATATCCATTCTGCGACATTATCGCTAAAACTCAGTAATATTAACTTTGGTAATTTAATACTGTCAAGAATATGTTTTGAAATCATGCTCTCAGATTTATTTTTACTTATATTTACATTACTACTTTGAATTTTTAATATTTCTTCACCTTTAGATTTCTACAAATAAATTTTAGTGGCATACTCCTGAACATCATCTATTTTGCTTTTTAATTCCTTACCATGTGTAATTAAACTTTTGATTTTAAACCAATCTACCTTAGCTTAGTTCCTTTCTGTTTCAAAAATTCAATATGTTGCTCTAGTTCTATTAAATTTATTTCATCAGCTGATATAATTGCTTCGATTTTTTTAATGAAATTAGCAGCATTTCTGCAAAATGCAGTTCTTTTTGTTTTAAAAGTTATAAATTGTCACATTCGCACAATTCAAAAATATACTGTTGTCAAATTACTTTATACTAATAGTAAGATGAAACAATTGTATACTCCATTAAAAGTGTTCATAAAAGTCAGATATAAACAAGTGTTTCCTTGCAGGAATAGTCAACAATGACTTACCTTACAAGCTAAAATATCCCCCCCCTGCAAACATATGTAGTTTCAGATTTAGAACAATCATTAATGTCACTTGAAACAAATTATTCTCCACTAGCTCTTCAGCTGGAGTTAATCAAAAATGAAAATTCACTTTAAATGTCTCATGGCAGCTAGTTCACACCACACAGGGTTTATATTTCCTTCAACTTTGTTACAAAATTTAACCCACTGAGCACACATATCACAAACATAAAATGCTATCAACAGTTAGTTTTTGTTGCCACATTCATAAAGCAGAAAAACTTACAAACACTCTCCAATAACAAACCACAGATCAAGCAATCTTGTGCTTACCTCGCTGCACTCAATACCTACAAAAATATGAGCAGTTCAGCATGTCGAGAACTTCAATATCGATTGGCTGACTGACAGATGTACAGTTTTATGAAGGTAATTTTTGAATCATCTAGTTAACCAACCTAAGTCTTGCATATGAAATGATTTTCAAAACTAATCACTCATTAATGTTTGTAATCCATGCTCTTTTATTTAAATGATAGATGAGAAGGAAAAACTTTATTCCTTTACATGCCATGTACCTTTCTGGGTTATGAAAAGTCTACATTCAAGCATTCCTGCAGCATTTCAGGAGCCCAAATCCTCACTCTCATTTCAGACGCTTTGACAAGTGGGGATTATTTTGCTGAGGTAATTAAGGTATTTCAGGATACGTTATTGGCAAAAAAGAATGGTTTTACTAGCATTTCAAATTTGCTCAGGAGATGAAATTTTCTCTATGTGATTTTGAAGAATTTATCTGCAAACTCTTTAACTGCTTCAGTAAAATGTGACAATTTCTAGCTTGAAATTTTTAACTTCTTTTATCCCACTGATTTTTAAACTTGATAACCAACCTTTCAAATATGTATACTCGACTTTTTAAGTTCATAACTTCATGAAATATTTTGGGTTCAGCCATTAGCATTGGAATCGTCAATGCCCCACCTTAGCTAGAAAGGATTCCATCCTATCATGACTTTGTCATAATCTTCACTTTTAGTATATTAAACGATTTTTTTATCATTCATTGCAAAAAGAGTGCCAGAAACTACAAAAAATTCAAAATGTTTCTTTTCCTTTTTTAATGTCACATACTATTAACCCTTAAATGCATGATTTTTTATTGTTTCTAAAAAAATATATTTAATTCTAAGGAAAGTTTATTACACGGGAAAAATAATGAAAAAAAATCAGACATCAATATTTTGTATATTATGTTTATTTTTTCTTATGTTACATATCTGCTACAATGTGCACAAAATGACAATTCTCCTTACATTCTGCCAATTTAAAAAAAATTACATTGGAGAGATTTTTATTAACCAATACGTGTTTATTAAAGAAAAAAAAGGATGTATTCCATATGAATAACAGTTGCCATACTATGCGGCCTTACTTATGGAAATTTTTGTAGCAGTTTTTGTCTTTGCTGAAGCATAGAAATACAAGGCATTTTGTGCATGATAAATAGGTGAAACTGTTGCAACTAGGCATTTTGCATCTGTTTCTTTTGACATTCCAATTTGGCAAGTGATCGATTGAGTCTTGTCTCAAATCTTTTGGTGGTACCACAACCCTGGGACATTTTTTCCTTATTGTTTCCAGTTGCCCCTGTATTTCATTGCTTGGTCTTCCTCTCTTTAGTGCCCTGATTTTTTCCCTTTTGCATAAAATCTCTGCAACTTCAATTCTGAAACACTTTTGATTCAAAACTTGAGCTCTGGGATCTTTTTTTAACGATACCTCTTTATATAAGATCCAGGCATTTATTACTGCTAGATCAATCAGATGGTAAAAAAGCCTGAAATACCACCTTTTAGCTTTTAGTGTTACCCTGTGGCGATCTAAATGACTGTCCAACAAGTCTACTCCACTCATATGCTTATTATAATAGATTGTGACAACTTCTGGGCAGTCAACTTTGTTATGAGTTTTTGTAGATTGCTCGAAATGCTTTACTTTCTTTTCTGGCTATTTGCCTCTGAATCTCGAAAGAAGTACTACATATCGATTGTCTTTTTATATTACAGATGATACATCAACACCATCCACATTTGCTACAAATTCATCAGATGAACCTCGTGGAAACTTCTCTGTAGGAAGTTTGCATTTAGAAATTCTGTTTCTGCGTGCTAATGAGAAGCAATGTCTTGAGGCTTTATTTAGGCTAGATAGAAAAATGCTACCCCCAACCACCTGAAGGGCCAAAAGTATGGTTGTTAATCAGTGCATTGTGATTAGCTAGGTATGATTCCCTATACAAAGGTAGGTGTGTTTGAAAGTGACACAGAGGAAATGATTCCCCCCCCCACTTAGCAACAAACTCAATGTGCAAGCTAAAATATCAGCATGGTCCATGATGGACATCTTTAAGATTTTCTTATGCAGGAAGAGAGATCTTGCAAGGCTAGAGGTTATTTAACACAAGGCTGTTTTCATGCAGTCAATAAAACTATGCTTACTGAAATTGTATTTTTGAATGAAGTATGAGGAACTAGAAAGGCAAGCAGTTTAAGCCAAAAGAAGTATTTATAAAATTTTATAACAAAAACTGTGCCACTTCCACTTTTGAAAATAGAGGATTTTAAAGGATCATTCAGTTTAAGAGAAAAAAAAAAAAAAAAAAAAGCAATAAAACTTTACATTAATGTCATACACAATTACAGATTTCTCTAAAGGGCTGGGTACAGATGTTATTAGTTAGAAGGAAGGATCTTCTTTCAATAAATTAAATTTGCTTCCATAATTTTTCAGATAGTTACCATTACTCTTTTTTCACAGATAGGGAAATTTTGGAGTAGATTTCCCCAGAGATTCTTAACATTGCAGAAGATCTAGTATCTAAAAAAAGTTTTGAGAATCGACAATTTACATCATACTTAACTTATATTGCAGGTAAATCATCACACTGGAAATATTTTTGCACGGGGGGGGAGATGTTTAGTTTTCCACAAGCTTCTCTTCTTTCATAGTCATTTCATATTGAGACTAGTTTTATGACAACCTATAAAAGCTTCAAAATGCCTAGATTCTAGTCAAATCTGTACTCTTTACTAAATAATTTCTCAAATATATTTATGAAATTTTTAAAAATAAACAGTAGTTTATGCTACTAAAATCTATAGTACATCATTGCTACAATACCGTAATCATACTGCAAATTTTACTCTTAGCTGACTGTATGCTGCAATATGAAATATCCCTTAATGTCTTGAAGTAATGAAATAAAAAGAAAATGATGTGCAAGTTCTATTATAGTCCCATCCACATACTGGCACAATTAGGAAAAATAAATGCAAATACGCACGAACATGTGAATGGCCAATATGGTGAGCCACTGAAGCGACGAATCCAACGATATGCTCCACTAAGCTCTACACCCGGCCGTTCCAGAGAAGATGATGTTACAAACATACAGACGTGCACAGAGCGTTAGTAATTTTAAAGATATTTTTGGCTTGTTTATGAAATCAAGATGATGAATAACAAACACTAAGTGTTCTCATAGCTTTATCTTGACAGACCTTTCCGTAGCGACATGGCCTTTCACTCACTTAAAAAAAAAAAAAAAAAAAAAAAAAAAAAAAAAGAGGGCGCAGTTTCTTCATTTTCATTAAATTTGTATCCGAGGTTCGAATCCCGCGAACGGGCTGGCTGCATGGGTGTTTTCGTGGTTTCCCCCATGTGTAACGTGTATACGAGCCAGTTTCTCTTAGGAAGTCCTCCATGAAAGCATTCCTCCCATTAGGCAGATAGCCCTTGAGGCTTTGCCATAATCACACACACATTCAGTTAGTAAGATTTTTTTTTATTATTTTCAATTACCAAAAATTCTGATTTTTGAGTATCTTGTAACACAATGGGCATCAGGAGAAATTTTGTCAAAAACCCACTTAATCTTTCAGGCTCTGATTCTAAGCCATTGCTTAAATTATTTAAAACAAGAAAATACTGATAACCAGTAGCAAATCTTTCCTAAGAAATGCACAAGCGAGTCAAGATACAACAAAGCTAGCTCACCAGAATGAGAAAAGGCAAAGATATGTTTTTTATATGAATGTGTACTGGCATCTAGTTTGCCAGACCTTACACCATCACATTTCTGCAAATAGCTGAAATTATTATGATTTCAGAAAAATCTGCGATGTAAACAGACAGCTACACTAAAGTTCAATGGCCTGGATTTATTTGTTTTTAAAATATTAACATTTATGCCCATGATGTCTGAATAAAGTGCCAGACTGGAATGTTTAACCCTTCAATGCATGATTTTTTATATTTTTACCAAAAATTTTTTTCTTCAATGTCATAGCTTAAATAAATATGGAAAAATATTAAAAACATTATTTAAAATTTTTTATTGGTTATTTTTTGAATTTTTAGGTTTGATGCACATTAAATGTAAACCATGTGAACATTTATTTAAAATAATATATTTAATAAATATTGGCATACAATACTTAATTATTTATTTTTTTGAGGATATTGACTTTAATTAAAATTTTGTTAATACTTAATTCTAATTAATCATGTTCAGACCTTCATAATGCTACAGTGCATTTTTCACATCCAATAAATGTTTGTAATTTGCAGTTGGGCATTTTAACAACGAGTGCGAATTTCATTTTGTATGTTGTTGAATTTTGTTGAATATGTGGAACATGTTGCTGTGTGATGCAGGAACTCTCTCTCTTTTCTCAATGTAATCAATTTTTAAAAGACCGCTCCATCTTCCACGCATAAGAACTGAACTTTCACCCATTTTACATAATCCAACTACTGTACAGGCATGCAAATCCGAAAGGCAGCCAGGTTTAGAAAATCCTTAGGTTTGCTACCATTCTTTAGAGACACTCTTTTGTACAGCAAAAACGCATTAATGACCGCAAGGTCTTAGAAATGATAAAAAATCTGATATACCACTTTCTTGATTTCAGAGATATTTTATATCTTCCTATGTGGCTATCTAGCAAATCCATGCCCCCCAATATGTTTGTTGCATCATTTCACAACATTTTGGGCAGTCCACAGGAACTGTCTCTTTTTTCTTCTTATTTAATCTAGATATCTATTCAATGGGGTGTTTCCGAGCAAACGCATGCAATAGGAGCACATTCTTATTGTCTTTCCACACTAAATTCACGTATTTCAGTTCAACCGCAGTCTGTTCTCGACTCTTTTCAGTTGCTTTTCTGCAAGGAGTTTGCAACCTGGAATTCTGTTCCTATGTACAGTTCCCAAACAAAGAATGCTCTCATCAGCTAAATACTTCATCACATTAATTGAAGTATAAAAGTTGTCAAAATAAAATTTGAAATTTTGATTTTGAGGAATCTCCCTACAAAGTCTAATCACAACATTTATACTGGCTGCCAATTTTGCATCATTTGCTAAGAGGTTATGAAGTAGATTTTCTTGGCCTAAGTATACCTCAAACTTGTGAGCAAATCCATCGAGACCACATAAAAAATAGTTTGAAAACAATTACTCAGTAAATGAATATAAATAAAAAAATTAAAGGAATTTTCAATACAAAAAACAATACACATACTACATAATTAGAGACATAAAATTAATATTTCATGACTAAATAAAAAATTTATGCAAATATCGAGTGGGTATTGCTGATATAAAAATAATTATGAAATATTATCCACATGATCCACACATCCAAATAATCATGGAATATTATTATTCATGTATTATGAAGTCTTATAATTAAAAATACACTCTAAATTTTAACCTGATTCATATATACATCCCATTTCACTCTAGAGTGAAGTCTAATCATAAATGCATAATGCATACGAATCAAACAGAAAAATTTAAATATTTTATTTTAAACCAATTCTGTAGTTAAATCTTAATACAGAATTGAAAAGTACATATCTTCAGCTATACAGAGTAAAATTTTTAAGTATCTAACATCGAATTTATGAATAACACAAGGTTAGCTTGACCACTAAAAAAACAGAAATGAATTCTGTGTTCTTGGCACTAATGAAATAAAGAGTACAGTTTTATGTTGCCATCTACTAAAAAAAAGAATAGTCAAATACTGATATGGATACAGTAAGATAAAAATCAGCCCAGTAAACCATCTGTTTTGTAATTTTTTTAATGCTAAATTCAGTAAAAATTGATATGATTCATATATGCATCACCATGCACTGAAGGGTTAAGTAAAATATATATTTAGAAATATAAAGTAAAATTAGATCGTTCCTCTTGCAGTGACATCTGATAAGAGTCAGACTTTAAAATACACAATTACAAATTATTTAAAATCTGCAATTTAAGAATGAAGTGCAGTTTGAGATTTTAAAGATAGGCTAAAGAACAGTGTAATACTTTTATAAAAATTACACTGTAAATCATATTTCGTTTCATTTCTGACTACTAAAAACTTACATGTATGTGCATAAGTTCTATATCAGAACAATATAAACAGCACTAAAAATTATCACTAAATTTAGTACACAGATACATACAAAATTCAAAACCTGAAACTTCAGATTATTAAACAATAATTACCTATCTAATCGTATTTCATCTGCTTCAATAATATCCTTCAGTAATGTAAGAGGATCTTCACCACCGGTGTATCCAGGTCCCCAGCGTAAAACTCGAGCAAGGTCATTTCCAGTTCCTAAAGGAACAATAGCACATGGTGGAGACTGACATTCTGAATCTTGTCCAACATTATCAAGACATTGAAGAACCCATCCCACAGTTCCATCGCCACCACAAACTAAAATTTTATAATCTTTCACGTGCCTAAACACATAAAGCCTGGAAAAAAAAAAAAAAAAAAGATCCACAAAATTAATAATGATAGTCTATGACACTAAATATCAATAATCCCATAAAAAATATTAACAAATTATATATGATACTGAACTATTTTCAATCCTGTGTATCTTTCTACACTGTAATTTGAACTCCAGCACTTCAAGGTTGTAATGATTTATTTAAAATCCTAATGTATCATCCCTGAAAGTATCGAGATTTCATCAAACTACAGGACTTGATAATACATGCAGTCAATACAATAGTTATGAGGTTTTTTTCCCACTTATATATTAAGTGGGAAAATGACCTTGAAGTGCCTACAGTAACAGACTGTAAAATGATAAATTTAAGGCTATACAGTTAACAGTATTCATATTTTTTTTAACAAAGAACTATCAGATTAACACAGTATGAAAAACAATGGATTTACATAATGTAAAACATAACATAATAAAATAATTCCAGCTTCTTACCCTGGAAGAGGCCCACCATTATCCAAATCATATACTTGATATGGGTTTAAAAGCTTCCGGAAAGAACATATGAGCTCCAAACCCTGACAACCTCCACTCTTCACATTCACAAATACTAAAAGAGGCTAAAAAAACAAGCAATAAATAATGGAAAAAATGCTATAATTAAACATGAATGAACAGTTTCAAGTTTCACACTTATATTTAATAATTAAATACATGCATTAAGTTGGCAGTTAACTAAGTACGCTAGAACTAGAAAAAATTCAACAACATTTTACACACATCTCTAAAATACGAAAATTAATAGGGCAATGCAAGCACTATTACTGCATTTCCATAATGAGTATACAAATTTTGCTATTGGAAAGTCATTGAAAAAGTATTTTGCAATTTTTAGTCCAGAGGGGCTTTGTCCCTGAAGGACTACTGCTTTCGTTTTGTGATTTTTCGTTGAATCACTATAAATGTCCATTTCACTTTTCAAACTGTTGCCACCAAATGTTAGAGTCCTGCATTATATTTGAAGAAATTAAATATGAAAAATCTGCATAAATGTATGTATATTTTGTCGCATTGTGATAAAACAATGGTACCTAGCGCCATCGAATTTTGAATGACATAATCCTTCTACGAATATAATATCGTGTATATTCAGGTCAAATCGATAATAAAACGAATTCCAAATGTGGAAAACCAAATTTGGAATTCGTTTTATTATAGATTTCATATTTTGTAAAACTTTAATGAATTTTTGATTACTAAATGCAAGGATTTCAAAGTGAGCAATGGCAACACTCTACCCCCCCGGTAAAGTGTCCTTTTATCTCCAACGTGCGGAAGAAATCCTTTTTATCTCCAGCGCGCGGAACTGTGTATCGGAAATTATAAAGATAGGCTCATTTTAAAATTATTTTGCGACATTGCTATTGAACTGAATTTTATGGTCTCAGTGCAAAGAACATGATAATTAATAAATAAAGGTAACACACAAAACGTTAAATAAACGCCCCTTTGGACGTAATTTAAAATCTGAAAACATTTCAGATTTCCCCCCCCCTCATATATATTTTTTTACCATTATATTTGAGGAAATCTTTCGATTGATCAATGCTTTGTTGGAAACAGGCGTTGTTTGAACAGCTCTCGAGTTTAACAATTTAAGAATTAAACAGTGAAAAGAAAAATGAGCTACGGAAAAATTTTCGTGATGTAAATCATCAGTAGAGTTTGCTGTCATGTATGTAGTGTTAATTTCAAACTGATATTCAAATAATTCCATAGAGAAAGCAGTTGATATTTTAATTACAATGAAAGAAATATTATAACTGTTAATCAAATAATTATTATAACCAGGTTAACAATTACCAGCGAATGATGCCCGGCCATTTAATGGTAGTAACAATAATAATTAATAAAAGATAAAAGAGAGAAGAAGAAAATATATTATAATAATGTACACATAATTTAATATTTTGTAACACTTCAATGAATTTTCGATTAACAAACTAAAGGATTTCAAAGCGAGCAATGGCAACACTATACAGAAAAAAAGCATTTTTATCCCCAGCACGCTAGACTCTGTATCGGAAATTCTAAAGATCATTAGCGACATTGCTATTGAGCTGAATTTTATGGTTTAAGTGCAAAGAACATAATATTTAATAAATAAAGGTGAAGCTATATGAATTTGGTGACAGATTTCAAAATTTTATCAAAAGATGACATTGCACTTGTCATAATTATGTTAATTAAAAGTGGTGACATGCACACCACATATTAGATTTAATAAAAACATGGAGTAATTCTGTGTCTGAGAAACTCCTCATGACTCTTAATGAAGGATCGGACTCTGATTGTGATTGATGCTTTCTTTTAGAAGAGCAGTACAAGAACTTTTAAACTGTACTTCAACTGTCCTGATGAAATTCTAGTCATTAGTGGGCATAAGATGAAGCTCTGGTCCAATGTCTGCAATGCTCTGAAATGTTTATTACTGACAGCACTTTGGAGATGGAAAATTCGTCTGTTCACAAAATGTTCCATAGCTATGCACTGTCCACCTCCATCCAAGCAAGAAATTGTACAGCAAAAGTTTGTCACACTGGCAAATCAGCAAGAAACAACTCCCGAAAATGTATAACTTTAAATGCATTTACAGAAACAGAATTAATTTTAAGTATAGTAATTATTCTGTAAAATATAACAATTATGCCGACAGGCATGTCTAAAGATTGTGTATTTTCTCTTGTATTGCATATTCCCACACCATTTCTCATCTCCGCTTGTAATGCTACAGCCAAACCTTTCACTCATGTCAATACAACTGCTTTCCTCCCTCTGCTAGATTTCATCAAATGAACCATCTGTTTGAATTTATAAATCCTCCTCCACAGATACCTGACACATATGGAATTAGAGTCGTGCCCCATATCCATTAATGTACTGAACTTCTTCACAGCAGCTGAAGCACAATTAAAAAAAAAAAAAAAAAAAAAAGCTTCACAATCAGAATCTGATGTTTCACTGACGGTCACAACAAGTTTCTCTGATGCAAAATCACAGGAATTGTATGTATTCCATGTTTTTATTAAGTCTGATATGTGGGTGTGTATGTCACATGTTTTAATTAGCATGACAACTACGGTGCCATCCTCTAATGCTAAAATTTTGAACTTTTTTTTTCTTTTGCCAGACAAATCACCATTGTTTCGTGTATATTCAGGTCAAATTTAAGGAAACTCTAACCAAAGATTCTTCCCCCCTCTTTTTTTACAGCCTTTTGAAAGTAGAAACATATCTACAATCAGCCTGTATGTGTCTATGACCAATGGCTATAAAAAATGAAGATCATGTAAAGACTTTGGCCATTTTTGTTTTTTGCATAAAACAAGGGTAGGATAAAATATTAAATTTAATTTGCAACAGCACCTTCAGCCTCCAATTTAATTTGATTATTTTGTGTATCTATCCTAAAAACAATAACCTATTTCTTATGCTTATAACAGATGAGTTGACAAAATGTGTGCGCGCGCGCGTGTGTGGGAATTATTAAAAATTTAAAAATCAAAATTTTAATTAACTAAACGGAATGAATTAAAACCATAACTATTATTTTTAACCTGTGAATTTTCTTCCTTGTTTCTTTGTTTTGCTATACAACTGAAGAAAATTTTCTTGCTTTCTTGAAACATGTTATTAAAATGTAAATATATTATTGATCGAGGATGGATGTGTAGATTGTGGCAGTTTAGCTATGTTTGGGGGCAAAGTTTTATTAAGAATAAGATCTTTGAAAAGCTATGACTGCATGTCTTTATGCACCAGTCATGCTCACTGTCAACTACGTCAATATTTTTATTACATTAATATACAGTATGTTCTGGAAAAGATTAGAACCATTTTAAAGGATTATAGAACATGGCACAAATGTAACAAACTTCGTTAGAAACTAATGGCCATATCGGACTTGGTAAAAGTCAGCTCAGCACTAGCTACCAGTGTGGATTGCTACCACCGTCAATTTTGGTACAGAAGTAAATTAATGGTAAAGGGCTGGTTTGTATCTACTGGCTCGTATACCTCAAACCCCGAATGCCGAAATCTATGAAGCAATAGTGGATAAATTATCTGTTTCCCACCACTCAGCAATAATTTGAACTGATTCTTTTCATTTTCTCTATGGCTATTCATCTGTTCACAATGCGAATGCCATAATACAGAGCTGTGAGATAATCTCAAATGGCAGGCCCACTGCTCTGATTTCAGTCCAATCAACCCTCTGTAGCATGAAGAACAAACAGATCATACCTGTGAGGTCATCCCATTCCAAAATTACTTGTTAAATTGAAAAAGAAATGGAAGAAAATACAAGCAGATATCTATCAAAGTTTATAGAAGAAAATACAAGCAGTATCTGTGGAAAGTTTGGCTTGAAGATTAAAGAAATGACAGCAACAAATGATGGATTTATTTCAAACTGACACCTTACAGGCACCAATTAAAGTACTTTCAAAATGGATACCCACTCATTTATAGCAACAGATATCTACAGATACACTGCTGGCCACCGTAAATGCAAAACCCTGAAGGAAGCATGCAAATAAGATAAAATTTACAACATGCATTAGTGGAGGTGAGATATGTAAATGATTAAAATTTCAGCCCAGACACACATCACGCGTGCCTGTGACACCACTTCAAAGTGCTATTTAAGGCTTGGAGTTTTCGAAGATTTCAAGTTCGGCATTTGTGTTTTTCTTGGGTTAAAAAAAAAAAATCAATTATGCCTCGTAGTAAACAGCGATCATTGTTTGATCAAGTATCTGAGTTCGACAGAGGAAGGATAGTGGCCTGCAGAGAGTGTGGATTATCTTTCAGGGAAATCGGTAGTCGTGTTGGACGAAACGAAACAACTGTAATGCGGATTTGTGACCGTTGGATGCAGGAGGGTACGACGGACATAACTTGTTCGATCGCATCCACCTCAGTGCACCATTTCACATGATGACAGAAACGTGCACATGGCAGTGATGGATCGCTCAGTCACACGACGAACCATAACACAGCACATTCAATCTGTAACGCATCATCCAGTGTCTGTGCGTACCATTCGACACCGTTTACAGCAAAGTGGTCTGTCCGCATGACGTCCATTGCTTCGTCTACCCTTGACGCAGAACCACAAACATCTCCGCCACCAATGGTGCGATGAAAGAAGGATGTGGATGGTAGAATGGAATGAAATTGTCTTACTGATGAGTCACGCTTCTGTCTGCAACACCACGATGGTCGGATTCGAGTCTGGAGACACCGTGGAGAGAGGATTCTGAATAGCTGCGTTATGCACTGCCACACTGGTCATGCACTGGGTATTATGATATGGGGCGGTATTGGATACCACTCTCCCAGTCCTCTAATACGCATTGCCGGTACTTCAAACAGAAAGCGCTACATCTCCGAGGTGTTGGAGCCAGTTGTCCTTCCTTACCTTCAGGGTTTGCCCACAGCCATGTTCTTTTATTCAAATTTGGTTTAGAGGTGGAAGGGCTAGGTTTTCCGAGTTCACAATATGATCTTTTCCTTACAATGTGTTCGTAGGTAATCCACTTTTCATCCCCAGTTATCATCCAGTTCAAGAACGGCTCGATTTTGTTCCGATCAAGCAGAGATGTGCATATGACAACTAGATCATCCAAATTCTTCTCACTTGATTCATGCGGCAGCCGTCTTGAATATTTTCACACCAATCCTATCTTCCGAACATGGCCCGAAATGGCTTGCTAAATCAAGCCTTTCTGCCATCTCCGATGTTGTCGGAAAAGGATCTTGCTTGATTATGGTCTCAATAACATCATCATCGTCAATCAAAGATGGTCGCCAGAAAGTGGCATATCAGAAAGGTCAAAATCACCTAACCTATTTTTTAACCATCTTCTGTATGGCCTATCACAAACTGCACCTTCACCAAACACTTTCAATAAATTTCTACCTGCTTCTGTAGCATTTCTTCCTTTATGGAATTCATATAAAATGCAATGGCGTAAATGAACTTTATCAGTAGCCATGGGTACACTATTGCTTCACACTTAAGACTAACTTGTATCAACTTTTTTTTTAGTTAATTTGCTACGTCAGTACATATAGCGATAAAAATATAAAGCCGAATATCCACCAAATAAACATACGCTTACGTATCGAAAATTGTTGTCATAGAAATGGACAGAACTTTCTGGTAGACCAAATATGTATATGTGCTCGTGCGTACACACTGTGTCTATGTGCAAGTATTCACATTTATATATTCTTAAATTAAAAAATACAAATCTTGTATTAAATATGAAATCTAATTTTTTACACACTTCCTCAATATCTGAATAATTTAAAATTTTATACCCATTATAAAAAACAAAAGAAAATAAATTTGATTCCTGTATGACCAAAAACTGAACCATTAATTTCAAAATATGAGGTTTTTGACTTCAGCTTACCTTGAGTGATCAGTTAATAGATAAATTAGAGATAAATCTTTTTCTCTCCTTAAATACAATTCATTGATGTTCTTCAGCAATTTACTAGTGTGTAAATTTCTGTAATTAATAATTTCCTTAAAACTAGCATGCTGGAAAAATGTTTGCACAAATAATTTATAAGTTGAGAAAAACGTTAAAAGTACGTTTACATTCTCATGCAGTTTTATTGTTTCAGAAACCAAATCTAAAAATCACACAAAAAGTTTATTTATATGGCACTGTTGCTCAGAAGCATAATCTTCACCATTTGCCAATTAAGAAGTCCAAATACACATATTTAAAATTTTTGATTTATACAAATAATATTATGAATTTACAATATGAGAATACTGAAGCCTGCCAGTATTTTCTATTCAAGTAAGATTCTGTTCTGAGTAAGACCCGGCGTTACTCGCGCTAATCGTACGTGCGCAAGTGCTCGCAGAGGGCCTGAGAAGCCCCTTTATGGATTTATATTTTTTGCAGGTCATTAAACACCCCATTATGTACAATTGGTACATGTTAAAACAGAATGATCTCCACAGACATTTCTTTCACATTTTGTACATTATCTTAGATTTTTGGTCCTTTGAACTTGGGCAAATATAGCTTATTTTCTCTCAATTACTTTCTGTTTTTTAGCGGTAGGTTCTTTGCTCTTGGGAGATAGTTTTTCTTGCAAATGTCGAGGGAGACATGGTAACAGTGCACCTCTCCACTGTGTAGTCTTTCAGCAAATCTGTTGCAAGATCTCTCGAAAACTGACTCCGTTTCCTGTGCTGTAAGGATGGATGTTTTCCGCATTAGAGTAATACTCAAGCATTGATTGCAGCAGTATTTAGCAGTGTAAAGAACAGAACCATCGGCCATCTTTTGCTGATTCTTGCAGTTCAATACGCTGCTGACATTTGGTCCACCACATCAGCTGCTCCTTCCATCAAATTATAAAATTTTATTATTTCAGGTTTTTTTGCCTCACCTGTTGTTTGGTCAATAGCTTCGTCGTTATACATTGTAGATAAGAGATTAACATTTTTTTTTTTTTTTTTTTTTTTTTTTTTTTAAGAAACATACTACACTAAAGTCATGTCTTTCTGGAATGCAAACAAGGATGAATGCACCTTACGATTTTTACTGTTCACAAACTCTTTCAGTAGTTCCCTCTTGTTCTTTCTTATGGTGTCCACTAGAGTAATGTTTTTCTGAAGGAGATACTCTGCAAGTTCATAACTAGTATACCAGTTGTCGACTGTTACATTTCTCCCAGAATTTAACTTTTCTGTTAAACTTTTGACGACTTCAGCTGATGAATTATTTACATGATACAGGCTTTAGGGCTGTGTACCTGCATAAACTTCTAAATTACACGTAATGAAAGGTCTTGCATCAACAAGAGCGAAAATCTTTATTCCATACCTAACTGGCTTTTTTTGCATTTACTGTCGAAATGAACAGCGTCCTCTAAATGGTTCGAATTTTTCGTCAATTGTAACATATGATCCAGCTGTATAAAAATCCTGACAATTATGCACAAATGAGCCAAATGCATATCTTATTGCAGCAAGTTTGTCCATTTCTTTTCTCATTTGTCTGTTTCTAACATCGCCAAATCTTACGCAGCTCATAAGAAACAAAACACAATTATGAGACATGGTCCTATGAAATATTTCTATTCCCATTTCATCAATGTGCCATAAATCTCTCACATGCACATGGGATGATTATATATACCACATAAATATAGTAATTCAATAGAAGCTTTAATTTCGGAGAGTTTTGTTTTTTTTAACATCGCATTCTCAATGAAAGTTGTCACTGATAGTGTCAATATATATATTTGTACAGGTGACGATCTTATTCAGGATATTTTCATCCAGCAATAAACTCCAAGACTCAAGGGGAGAAGTTAAGTTTTTTGCCACTCCAACATTTCCAGGCAACTTTGAAATAATATTTCGCGATAAAGTTCGAACATTGTGATTAAATTTTGTTTTCTTCCAAATTGTCTTTCCATCTTTTCCAATAAAACAATCAACTGAATTAGAATCAGTAGTATCCTCTTCATCAGACGAAGTATTATGCTCACTACACCTTTCATCGCAATCAGACAATAAATCATCACCTTCGATACATTCGCCATCAGTCTAACAAACTCGGTGCACTTCAAACTCGAAATTAGAAACACGTTTACTTGCGGCAGGACAAAGCAAACCGAAAAATGGCTTTTTGTGTGAACAGAATAAAACAAAATTCCGGAAACGCCTCCTTTGTGTCAAAGCAGATCTTTGAGCTGATCTTACACTCAGCTAGACTGGGTGTGGTCATTTTCAGTATTAAGGGGTAGGGTTTACATAGCTTTAACAAACTGATCGGGCCTCAGGAGCTTGGCGCAAGTAACAACGGGTTAAAGAATAAAATATTGACAAATACTTTTCACGAGAATATGCACAAAAAGGCTCACTACTTAATCTATTAACACAAGAAATATTTTCCTACACTGACATTTTATTTTTAAGTAGAAATGTAAACATTTCATTTTGCAATTTCTGTGCAGCTCCTGAATATGATGCCTAACATAAATATCTCAGTCAATTTTTATCAAACCAGAGTAGCATTTTTTTGCATTGTATTTTCTATGACCTGTATAACATTTTCTTAAATTTAACCTTTCAGCATATGTGCAAAATTTACGAAAAATTCAGTTTTTAATGCATATTTTTCACATATTGAAGTTGAGACATCTGAAGGTCATTTCTAATCCTCCTTTCTACCCTTCCCCACATCATGGCTTTTTTTTAACTGGGCTTTTGTGCTACGTGGCAGCTTTTTCGTAAAGATTAAAACACGCGCGTGATTGTGGGTGAAAATTTGTAAAATATTTTGTAATTTTGTGTTATTAATTGCCGTGTATTATTTTAATTTGAATACATTAGGCTCTGTAAATTCTATATTGGTTTTCATGGTAAAAAATATGTGCAACTAGCTGATTTTGCTTGCATTCTTCAAGAATTACCTAATGAAGAAAAGAAAGCCTTTGGATGGGAGAACAATAGCGATTTCCATTCCATATTTTCTTTTATTTCTATTTTTTAGAAATAAAAATAAAAATATTAAAGTTAGTTTAAAGTGCATTTTTGTAACCAGTAAGAAGTAAATTTCCTTGCAGAAGTAAGTAATGCTAAGTTTACTTTTTTCCCTACCAAGGTGTTTTCCTTTTTTATTTCCATACTTGCCTTTGATGAATATTAAAATTAGCTTCAATTTTAAAATATAATTATTAAATAATAAATTTAAAATTTCCTATGATGAAATACATCATTGCATTTCCACCTCACTAACATAAAAACTTAAAAATAATTTACTTATATATTCACTCATTTCTGTCGTTTTTCAGGCCAAAAACAGTAAAACAACAGATGTCGTAAAAAATATGACGCGCGCGTTCTCATGTAAAATTGCGAAGCACGCGTCCTGAAAGGTTAAGCACAGGGACCAGGATAACATATAAAAAGTTAGATATCATAATCTTTACAGAATACTTTTTTTTTTCATTTAAAAGTGACACAACATATGCACCATCTAAAACATTTTTGTAACTGGAAGTGCACGTATACAATGAATGGTTTCAAAAATAAAAGCTGGGTAAACACTTCCGTGAACATGGTGTGTGACAAGTGTGATGAAAACATATAGGGGAAAAAAAGGTTGAATTTAAAAAGACACACTATAAATTTTCCTTTCAAACATTCCAATTTCTTGTCTTTTTACTTTAAAATGTGAATAAGGTCAGCTAGACTTTGATCTGCCATCAATACATAATATTAAGTACTTTAAATGTAAGAGGTTAGTAACTAAGGATTAATTCACTGCCATATCAGGATTCCAGGGGTGTTTGTGGGACCCCCAAAAAATACCCTGTAACTTTTACGGACTTGCTACCGACATTTTGGAGTTTCGAGAAGGGGGGAGGGAGAGAAATGAAAAATTACAGTTATGAAGTATTGAATGACCTAATTATAAAAGTTCAACGAATTACTTTTTTTGCAAAATTAATAACCATAAATTTTCAAACATATAAACTACTACATTTTATGTAAATATTTTAAATTGCCTGAATTAATTCTTTAAAAAAAATTATCTAATTTCTGCTGCTTTTTTTTATTTTCTGATGTTTGTGGGCTTGTCTTTCTTTTGTGGTGAACTTCATAATTGCAAGAAGGTTGACTTTTATTTTCCTCATTTACAGTTGAAGAAATTTCCTCAAGAACTGCACATGCAGAGCTAGAAGCAGTTTGCTTTTCTGCTAATGTAGAAGGTTTTTCAGAGACTTTTATAGGTGACTCATCTGAAATACATGTTTTTAAGTCCTCTTGATATGTTTTCCAACTTCTGTTCATATTCAGTAAGAGATCTTTGTGAATTGGATCAGTCGTTGGATTTTTTGAGCCATATTTTTCACATGAGGTTTCTTTAGAAGCCATTAAATCATATTTAATAGTCTGCACTGCATCTAGGGAATCAATCTTAAGAGACGTTCTATAGTCAGTGACAAGTGTATCCATTAAGTTGAATGCACTTTCCACTAATGGGCCATGGAAGCAGCTAAGGCAGGCTTTGACCAATTTAGCCAATGTAGGATACTTATAATCATTTGTGAAATCATCTTTTAAATTAAAAACTTTAGACCAATATTTATCAATTGTACACTTGACTTGATTTCCACTTTCATCAGATGTGTAGAGCATTTCTTTGGTGATATCAATATCACTCTGGTATAACCTTATTTCAGCTTCTACTTTTGACTTTTCATTATCACTAAAAATATGGGACATAAAAGATGATAATTTTTCAAAAGCTAATATTGTACTGGTTTTACCTCTTAGCTCTGGATCTAATGCTGTAAAACTAATTAGATATGAATTTTTAAGGGGTAATTTCTGTTTCATATGCTGTGCTGTATTAGTATAAGCTTTCATCAGAGAAATTTGGAATTCTTTTGCTATTGGATGATTTTTTGATAATTTCTTCAGGAGAGTGGAAGTTTCTGCACCAGTAAATATTACTTTGCTAGGTAGATGGAATTCTGGATTTGTGACATCAACCTTTAATAAATCATTATAAGATGTGCACTCTATATTTTCTGGCTTCATAAAAAAAAAAGAGAAAAATTTTGCCATCAATTTATAAATACTGGAATGTATTAAATGAAGCATTGGTTTTTTTGTTTCAAATAATTTAATATATGTGTTGAAATCTGGTAATACTGCTGAATATAATGCCATATGCAATAAAGTTTTGTTTTACATAACAAATAACCCATTTAGTATTCTTTTTTTCCGAGCTAAAGCATCCTTTGTGAGTTGTTGGGAATGCAAGCAAGAATACACCCCTTCAACAATTTTTTTTTGAGCTGCAGAAATATTTCTTTTATTGTATACAGTTTCAACATAAGAAAAATAATCCCCTTTATCAGTTTTATCCAAGTAGTGAAAATTAAATGCAATAAGAGCATCCCACAGCTCTTTGATTCTTTCTAAAACACATAAAATGTACACCCACCTATGGTCTGGTCTCTTCAAGGGCTTAAGTTTTTTAATGGCAAGGGATTCACAGATTTTGAAAAAATTTTCTTTTTTACTGCAGATTTTCATATCAAAATAGATGTCATCAAACAAATCTTCTAAGTATCTATCAAAACATGAAGCAAATTTTTTTGCACAGTTATTAGCTGTGTGACATGTGTCACCATCAATATCTAATAAGTGGGGTGCTTTGTTTGATCGTAGTCTGGTTTCAACACCCTTTTTTTTTTCCACGCATGGTGTTACATGAGTCCATTAATACACTAATTAAGTTTGCCCATAGAATATTATTATCTTCAATAGTATTAACAACTCCTTTAAAAACAGCTTCTGAATTGCAAGATTCCATCTTTAGAGATGCAAAATGATGAACTACAACTTCATTTTGATTGTTGTCATAAAACTGCATCAATATTGCCAGTACACTTTCTTGAGCATTGCTAGTACTTTCATCCAAATTTAGAGAAAATGGAGTCTCCTTTAAAGTTTTAATGATGTTTTCCTTAATAGTTTTTGCGAGCCCATATTTCCTCTTATAACACTCAGTAGTCCTGGACATTTCCAACGAGTTTAGTGCCATCTGATCGCGGCTCAACTGTTTGCAGAGTTCAATTAAATTGGAAGCTACATTGAAAGAAAGAGAATTCTCGGCGATAAACGAAGTTATTAATACCTCTTGGCGTGCTTTTCTTGTCACTATATCCAATGGCCGAGCATCAGTCTCCAGTAAGTCATCAGTATTTTTTGAATTAGCATAATTACTTAAAGTCATTGAATATCTAATGCACTTTGAATATTTTATGTGCATCACAGTTTTAGAATGATTTGTGAAAGCCTTGAATCCTTCCCCACCATACTTCAGCAGTGAGTTACAAAAAACACAATATGCTTGTCCAGCAACATTTATTTTCTTGCACTGCCGATGGTATCCCCATTACCATCTCTCCGTTCAATCCAATTCCACCTAAATGCATTCCGGACACCTTCTTCTAATTGTATAATATCACTATTTATATCGAGAAATTTCATAGTGAAATTCTCTTGCGTACATAAATAAAAAAAATATTTCAATAAACAAAATGAAAAATTTACACGTGCATCAATAAATGAAACGAAAATTTCACACAGTGGAGAAAAAAAAGTTGAGAAGCAATCAATGACAAATAGCTAATACGGCGAAAAATCCCCCATCTCTACTTATTGGTGCCACACCAGGAGAGATAAGACCTTTGAACCCAGAGTCACATGATCGCAAATCTGGCTGAACGAAGTCTGTCCCTTTTTTTCCTGCCGCGCCTACTTGCCAAAAAGAATCCAGAAGAGAATGTCCGAGAACCGGGGGAATGAATCATAACTCGCAATAAGGAAAGAACAAAAAAGAAGTTTTTTTCCCCTTTTCACGCATTATCACTGCCTTTGGAGAAAGAAAGGAAAAGTTTTCACCACACACACTAACCTTGCATTTTCTGCTTTCAAAGCAAACAAAATTACCCAGATCAAAATAAATAATTCATTATTATTCCTACTTCCTTTTGAACGACGATCCCCGGAATTTCCGGGTATCGAAGTTCAAAATCCCCGGAATACCGGGTTTCCCCGGAGCACAAACACCCCTGGGATTCTTCATGTGCTTTTCAATCTCATTTTAGATTTCGCTTTTTAAAAGTGAAGTTCAAATATAAACATATTTTACAGCCTCCCTCTTTACTTACATGACTACCCAAAGTTATAAGGGGAAAAAAAATAATAACAAATTTAATCTTACTTCACCTTCTACATCAGAAATTTTTTCTTAAATATGAAATACAGTAAAAGCCTGGTTATTCAGCATTCACTTAACTGAATTAAAATTTTAGATTATTTTTAACAAAAAATTATGCAAATAAGGGACTTGCAAAGATACTATAAAGCACATGTAGGACTAGAATTGGGAATTCTGTTTATAACACCTAAAATGGGAATACAATTACATGCTCTCTTTCAGAGCATGTTGCTTCCCTCACTATTGTATCTACTATATTATTCCAAAAATTCATCCTTGGAATTGGACATCCTTCTTAGATGTCTTTCTCACTGAAACATTAAAAAAAAAGGAAGCAGACAGTGAGATAGAGTGCCAATAATGATCACAATGAATAATTGTCAAGTTTTTAAATAACCTGATTAACTGGATAAGCCGATTCATCTTTATAAAGGTGGATATAAGTTAACTATTTGTTTTTCTCTTCCTTGCATTATATATATATATATAAAAATAGAATTAAAATTTGAGACTTGCCTTCTATGGAATAGGAGAACATTTTCAAAATTATAGGATCTTGAAAGCACGAAAATCGGCATCAATGAATGCAATATGCAATTTTACTTGAAAATTGTTAGACAATGGTGATACTATGTGAAATACTTGTGATTTGTTTAATATCCTACATCCAAACCTTGTATCTGTTGATTATCTAACTGAAAAAAAAAAGGTCTGTTCCTTTATACTTCTCCTGGTATGGTTGGTGCAAATTGGGTGGGATATCCACAAACTTTCATGGTTGACAGCATTTTGTAAGCAGATGTTTTATTTGTTTAAGGCCTATGAAAATATATTGGCTTTTTATGCCCAAAATGTTTTTTCAAAGATTTATTTAATTTTAAATGTGGGCTTTTGATTATAAATAAAGCGACTGTTTTTATAATTTGAAACTGGAAATTTCTTTTTCCATTCTTTTGGCTTTGCTACCGCAAATTGCAATTTTTCTAAGTTCAACTATCTGAAATGTTCATCTATCTAGCATTTTCAGAACTTTATGGATAGTTGCGCTTTTACTGTAGAACAATTTTTTAGCCGAAAAGCACCCCCACCTCTTTCAGCCATTTGGCTTTTCTTTGAGGTCCCCTTTCTCTGCTGACGTGCTCTACCTCATTTTAGCCTATTGGCTTTTCAACACCTTGGTAGTTAGCACCTGTCTCCCCCTGCCTATTGCGGAGTGTCTAAAAGGCATGGATTCAAACCCACTTACTGACAGCAATCATTACAAAATGCCGCAGGAGTGGTTCTAAGAGTTTGTTGTTGTTTACTACACAATGAATAAATAAAGCTATAAATCTACTCTCTCTGCCAAAAAAAAAAAAAAAAAAAAAAAAAAAAAACTTTCTTACCCTAGTTCCTTCAGGAATCATCTCTGGTATAATATTTGGAAGCAAAAGAACTAGTAAATTCTTATCTTCATAACTCGTTTCACGCAGCATATAGAAAGCCTTGACAGCAATGTCTGCATTGTCATAGGTAATGATAAGTGACCCATATTCATAATAAATTGGGCCAATTTGGCGAAATTTATAAGCTATGAAAAAAATACACATAAAAATGTACACACACTCATATAGACATATATTAAGAGACACACATATATTAAGAGAAAAATACATAAGTTACATAGTTTATTAAAATAATAAATAACTGAATAGTGAAAGAAGTTGCAGTTCAGGTGCTTTCTGTTTCACAGCATTTTTATGCACTTATTTATTGCAATGCAAGTTTCTGAATTTACCAGGCTCTTTGCATCTCTGAATCGATCTTCATTAACTTTTCTCATGCAAATTTTAATAATACAAATACATGATGCTTACGTAAATTAACTTATTTTATCTATACTATCAAATCTATTTTTGGTAGAATTTACCAAGAAATAAAAATGTATATATGAACAGACTTCTCGAAAGACAGAGACAAAACCTTCCCAGCAATGCTGACATTTGTAGCATTTTGTTGCCCAGTTCTGATATCACCTTCTGCAAGCCAAATTTGTTCATGAAGTTAGATTAATTTGAAGGTATTGTGATGCTCCATTAAATTATTTTATATGTTCGTTATATTTTAAGTTCTTAGATTATTATGTCGCTTGAGTTCTAATCTAAGGGAACGCATGGATGTTCCCTTGGGTTATGGTAAGTGCAGGTATGGCAAGGGGGCACTCAAAATAACACAGTGAGGTGAAATTCCCTAGAGAGTTTGGTGGTAGAGGAAGATTAGTGGCAGATGCTCAAATCACCTCCAGGATGTTTTCTTTCAGAAGTCCAAATTAGATGAAAACTCGCAGTTAGCTAGGAACAGAAATACCTCAATCACCTATGGTACTATAGAGGTGCTGGCTTAGCTTCTACCTGTACCTGACTGAATAAACGATGCATCTGTTAAGTTTAAAGCTTTTTAATAAAAACTCTCATTTAAACCATACAAGTAGTAATTACTTTAATAGGTGGGGCAATAAGTCACATGTCAGTCTCACTACAGACCAAGTTTAAGGTAATTAAGGAGTACCCTAAAAATAGTGTTGAACATTAAAATTGCAACACCAGGAATTGGTGCAACACTTGCTACTTGTAATGTCCTAGCAAAATGTCTTAATTTTCAACTAAATCCTTCCCACTGCTTAAAAAGAACCTTCTGATAAATTACTTATATGCTTTTATTTAATAAACCATTAAATTATTCTATTTCAATTTACTTAGTGTGACATTAATATCATTTGATTCATCACACTTCACATGTATTCCAAAAGTTGCTGATCGCTGCACTCTTCCATGGAGGTTCCTTTACTCATACAGCAAATATAGATATGACATCTACTGCAGTTTGAATCTACACTAATCCTTCATTAAAATGCTACTCGGAAATTTCTGAACTAATTCAGGTGCTATAATCTTTTTTACTAATGCTAGTACAGAAATTACGGATTAAACCCCAAGTCAACAAAAAGCAGCATATTTTCTAACAGCTAAATAATGCTGGATTATTTACTTACTATAAAGTTGTTGTGTGCTACAATATTTAATCGAGAAGACAAAAGTTAATTTTAACACACTCATCTTGCACAACATACTGTACTAAAACATGAAAATATTCTAAATTTATTTAGTTTAATTTTCAATTATTCAAAAAGAAAATGGCTCACTTTAAGGCTGACTGAAAATATAAATAAATAAAAGAATTAAGAATATCCATATAATCAAAGTAATCTCCAAGCAATGTTGCCAGATTGTGCAATTTTTCACAAACTTGTGTTGCTAAAATTTTAGTATTTGTGATTTTGAGACTTCCATGAATTTCCTTAGGCTACTTTTGCAACTTCAAAGATTTTTTTTAGTACATCATAAAATGCTTATACGTTAAAATAATGTATCAATTAAAAATAATTTGTATTATTTAGGCTTTTATTTAGGCTTAAATAGAAGTTGGCATCTGGCAATTCTGTATACATGTGGGCTTTCTTTTTTCAAGGCTGCACAGCCTGACACCAGTACATCGAGGAAGGGGAACAAGTGGGAAAGAAAGAAAAAAAAAGTACTTCGAGACCTCTCACCTTCCTTCCTCATCTCCCATGTATTTTAAATCAGTTCACCCCCTGTTTCTACGGTGATAACGAATCGAACAAAAGAACTTGCAGCTTGAGCGACACTGGGTACTCAAACAGAGAAAGAAATGAAATTCATTCTCCTGATTATAATATTGCTAAGAACTACGCAATGGCTTAAAAATCGATGCAACAGCATTTTTCTAAATAACAACATAAATTTAACAGTTATCCGAAATAAGCCCACCAGCCAGAATAGAAAACTCACTGAGAAACAGTCCTCAATTAACAAGTTCACAATTACGGGGGAAAATGAATTAAAAAAACTAACTGCCACCTCACACACACACAAAAAAGTACAAAAGCGCTAACAATCTAAACATGAGGAATCTCTTAAGAATTGATATGCACAAATTAAATTAAAAATAGAAGCTAAATTAAATGAGAATAAAAAAGAAATGGATGTTTAAACAATTGAAAATGAGCAACATAGTTTTAAAATTTTCATTGAAGCTAAGATACGTAATTAAAATGACTAAAAATCGAATACAGTCTGTAACTTACAGAACCAATAGATAGAAAATTTGAAATGATGTCAGAGGTCATGTGAGCATGCATAACTATGACGTCACAAAAATCATGTGATCTCTGATGTCATTTGTGACTTCTTTTGCAATGTAATTAAAAAAATTCCTGGCAACACTAATTTCCAGTAGTATCAATGCACTTTTGCTTACAACTAGAAAGATCATTAACAACCCTTTTGCGACGGCACACCTTTGTTTAAGACGCTCGACAAAGGTTTTGCATATCTAAGCCTAATTTTATATATATATATATAAAAATATATCAGGGGGAAAAAAAAAGTTTTGCTTCTAGCATCGTAATTTTTGGTATCATTTTAGGTTATTACTTGAGCTCTTATATATGTTAAAATTAGCACTTAATAACTTTTTTTCTTTATTTTACATGAAAATATTCTTAAAAAATTGCGTATCTTGTAAAATAATTTTCGAAAGCGGTATTCAAATTATTGCAAAGTTTTAATTGATAAAATCCATCAATAAAGTTTAAAATTAATAAAACAACACAATAAAGCCTATTCACAGTAAGAAGTAACAAAATTTAAAATGAAGACAGTGTGGTAAATCTTGAAGCACGGAGAAGTATCTCTTTCTAACTCTTTAGAAAATGAATCATCACTCTCATCTGCATTAACAAATGGTTCATTGACCATACGAGGGTATTCTTCTTCTGATAAATAGTGCCTTCTTGCCATAATAGACTGAAGGTGAGGCTTTCCGAAATAAAAAGAGAAGAAACGGAAATACATCTGAAGCCAACGCAAAACGTAACAATATTCCACATACTAACCCTAAAAGACTGTGCATAGTAGAAGTAAAATAGAATAAAAAAAGGAATTGGATGTAAATCAGACACGTGAATGTCTGCATTAGCACGCAGCAATTTAAAGAGCTTACCTCTGTTTACACTTTGCCTCCCCTCCCCAACCTCGCAAGAGCTGATGAGTAAAATACCAAAGTCAAGCAGAATATATCAAACTCAAGGTCAGGAACCTAAAACTGTGTTCAATTCAAAAGTAATGGACACAGGATGCAATCTAGTGGCCTTAAGAAAAACCTTCCAGCTTAAAATGCATATACAAATCACCCGTTCTCTGAATGCAATCTCTAGTGATACGTGGATGAAACGCCCGGCTGTAAGACATTCTCAGGGAATGTGTATATGGGACGCCCGTCCTGAAAGGGATAAAAAGAGCTTTTTGATATGAGTGTTCATAAAGAGCAATATGTGTGTTACAATCCCATATGGATTCATGTAATTGGAGACGAGCTAAGAAATTTTATAAATATTTTAAAATTCTGGATGTGCAATACCAGAAAACTAATTTAAAATTTCAAATCTGAGAGAAATTTTGAAGACCAATCATGAGTGGATCTGTCATCAGTCATTATTCGTCTAAAAGGTTATACAGTACAAAGTTTTAATACAGACCTCAAAGCTACAAACTTTCTGCGCATGCGTAAACGCATTATGCAATTAATGTATAACGGACGGTATAAGCTAGGCTAAAATTATCTATTTCAGTTAATGTTGCAGAATGCATTGTTCCTAAATCTTCTAATTGGATCTGGCTTATTATTTTTTGCAGACTGTTAGAGCAATTTTATAAAAGTAAGCTTGAACTTTTGATTATGTCAAATAGAATTTCCAATGCTGGAGCTGCCAAAGCGAAAGTATGTTTCGATGTCCATCAAAGAAAAAGTGGAATTGCTGCAAAGAATGGATAAAGGCATATCCTTTGTTTCTCTAACCATTCCGAAATCTGTTTATCAATTTCACGCTGCTTTGCGGGGGGAGGGGGGGACATCGCGGCGCACTATGAGCTAGAAGTTGATGTCAGCACTATCCTTATCTTCAGGGCAGATTTTTTTTTAAATTGGGCTTATAATTCCTTACTAATTGTAGTATTTCATCTTGATGTATTCCGTCTTCGGTATGATTTAAATCAAGTTCCTCGTCATTATCAATATCACGAGTACACATCAAATAGTTTTCTGGTTGCAATTTTCTAATTATGACTATGCGTAATGCATGCTTTACACATGCGCGCATTAAAAGAAATGTTTCATAAAGTAAACAAATAAATATTAAGCTTTTTTTTTTTATAAATTTTGATACCCTTTAGATCATAATTGCTCTTTATTTCATAAATTACGGTTTCATATTTTTAATTTTATAATTTCTGCATGCCATCTTACCAGATTTAAATTGATGATCTATAATCCGAAAAAAACCCTAATCCGGAATCGCCGAAGTCCCGACAAGTCCAGATTAAAGACTTTGTACTGTAGATGTTTTCAAGAATTATTAGCATTATTTACAATGTCTCTGCTTTATGGAAGAGGCATACGTTTTGTTTTCCCATTGATTTACTCAAACCATTTGCTAGAACATCAACCTTGCTTTGTAAGAAAATTCTTATAAGCTTTATTATTTAAGGAAATATGACATCTTAGTGGCATATAATTTTGTCGCTTTCTGTATTATACAGTTAATTTACAGACAACTGTAATTAAGTTCTACAAGGTAACCAAGAAAGTTCTTGCTGTTTCTAATATGACATTGGAAAAGCTAACCCCAACATAAAAACAGTTTCCAAACCTGGCGATGAAAAGGTTAGGATGGGAGTCTGAACACTGACCAAGAGTATAAAATAATAATACCAAGCAATGCATTGGTACTTCAAACATAACTCACATAGCGACTGACTGAAATGGACATGTAAAAGGTGCTCGTTTGGAGTTGTTTGCTGTATGATTTAAAGTGGGCCCGTCAACACACGGAATCAAGTCATTGAATTTTCCGGGCCTTTGGGGATGTTTAACGAATGAACCGCTAGCCACTGGTTCCAGAAGTTCAAGTCAGGGGATATGTCTCTTAGCGATGCAACGCAGCGGTCGGCCACAAGCGCTGGATGATGAGGCCCTGAGAGCACCTTGGAGTGACAATAGCCAAACATGTTGTGAGCTTGCTGCACACTTTCAGGTAAAACGATCAGACTCCATTTGCACTGCATAGGAAAGGCCTACAAGCTGAGCAAGTGGGTACCCCACCCACTGTCTGATGAAAACAGGCAACAGTGCCTGTTTATCATTGCTTACTCGGTACCTAAATGCATCCATATTTGATCAAGTACTCACCAACATTGAAAATTGGGTCCAGTATGAGACACCCAGGCATTGGTTGTCACCACAAAAACCTGCGTCTCACACTGTGAGACCTTATCTCCAACCACACAAGGTCATGCTCTGTATCTGGTGGACTAGTCACAAAATGGTGCATTTTGAGCTCTTGCCAGTGAGCCTATCCATCACGACAGGCGTCATCAGCCACTGATGCATAAAGAACCAGCACTGGTCAATCATAAGGGTGTACTCCTCCATGACAATGTGAGGCCGCATGTGGCTCGGGAGACGAAGGACACCACCAGCGACTGGGCTAGGAGACACTACTCTATCCACCATATTTCCCAGACCTCATGCCAACAGACTACCACCTACAGACTACCACCTTTTCCATTCCCAGGACAGACCTCGAAAAATCCCCTCACAGAAAACTTTGCATCCAAGACTCCCAAGTTTTACCGTGATGGCTTCGCACAGCTAGCCACTCGTTGGCAAAAGACACTTTATGCCGATGGTGATTACTTTGAGGATTAGCAGTGATTATTATTTGTTTTATGACTTTTTCTTTCTGACTGTCAAAATGGCAAGAACGCTTTTGGTTACTTTGGGTATAACCTGTTTAAATAAATGAAGGTTTTGAAACTAAATGACTCATTACATTTATTTGCAAACTCATAGGACCTAATTACTGAGTAGACCTTTCATAAATTCGATAAACTAGTCAATTCTGTAATAAGTTGAAGAACCTCTACTTCATGTAATATAATATTTAAAAAATATTACAGATTTCAGTCTTTAAGCAAAGAAGCACACTAAGTTCAATAGTATAAACATTTAGCCTCACCTTTAATACATGGCAAAATTATATTCATATATCAAAAGAACTGCTTTAGAATACAATTTCTGTATTATTTAATTATCAACCAATATTTAAGTTTGAATTTCTAGTTGATATATATCTATGCCCAAGTCATGAAGATATTTGCTCCGATAAAAAGGGTCACCAAGAGGAGAAGTTTCACAAGCCTTGACTTGAGCTGCATTTGCAAAAATCAAGAATGATAGAAGTCCTTCACTGCTCAATAGCCTAACGTGCTTTTGGCAAAGCATTTCTTGTACAGCAATGGTTCAAAGTGCTAGAAAAAATGGTAACTTCTCAAGGAAATGTTAGGAAAATATTAAGTACGAGGCACAATTTCCTATCTTAATGATTTGCTACATGGTTGAAACAGCCGCACATGGTCAAAATTTTGCATAATCCTCAAAGTTCACTCACTTCCACTACCAGTTAGAACTTGATGTCATTCAATGGCCATTTCATTTGCAACAACCCAATAATATAACTCCAATATAATTTTTGCATTTATTTACAGTACCATAAAGAATAAAAAAAAATTAATCATAGTTGCCTCAAAACAAAGCACATACAAGGTTAAATTTTACTTTAAATGTAGCTGCAAAGTGAGATAAAATATATCTGAATGAGATTAATAGTAAGACATCAGCAACTTTTAACCTAAAACATTCGTCACACAGATTATTACTTTGGCATTTAACTCTTTTTATGTACACAGACAATCCATCACAAGATAATTTAAATTGAGCTAAGAAAACTTTGAAATGTACCTTAAAACAGTTATTTAACATTTTATAAAAGGTTAAAAAATGTAAAATATGAAATAATTGAGTAATTTTGCATGTACTTACGTTTTCCTAATTTATCAACTAGAATTTTTTCATATTGCCTTTGAGATAAATTAGGTGGGAGATTGCCTACAAAGAGAGCTACATTGGAACTTGAAACATTTTCTTTTTTTTGGAGGTAAAATCTAGTCAGTTCTTTTTGCCGGACAGATTCCTGAAAATAGTGTTGTTGCTAATTAGTCATATGAATACAAATGGAAACTAATGTAATGTATTTTTTATTTTTCCATGCAAATATTAATTCCAATATGCCCCAAAACATTACACTCAAATTTCACGTTCACTTTCTGTATAATTAATTCAAAGCATTTCTTTAAAATACTTTAATATAAGACGGTAATAATAATACAATTTGTAAACTTTATGCTATCTTTGAACATTAAAGTGACATAAAAAACAAGGTACGCAGTTGATAATGAAATTCAAGAAATATGGGTTTAAAGGCACACATAAAATCACCAGGACAATATTGAATGGTGTACAAAATATTGCAGTGATGAAAGACAGTGTGAAAGTCTATATTCTCAGTGAAATAAACAGTGAGTATGCACCGAAAAGATTCATTTGATACAATTTAAACCAAAATACTATCAAGAATGAAAGAGATTTCAGAAATGGAGTGAATTTTGGCAAAACAAGAAGACAGTTTTTTAAAAAGACTAATGAGGCATATTTCCTTCTGCTTCAGTTTATCAACAGCCAAAGTTGCTGCATTTAGGGTCAAGAAAACCCTATGGTCATCTAATAGTGCCTAATTGTCCTTAAGAACAACTGTTTAGCATGGTTTTTAGGCAGGAAGCATATTATAGACCTTTCCTTTTTGAAGATACTGTCTCAAATGCAGTTACGGTAAATTACCCTGACAATTTTCTTTCGCATGCTCTAGATGAAAGATACAGCATAAGTATGTGGTTTCACTGACAAGAAATATCTCCCACACATCATACTAGATAATAAACTTCCTTTATGAAAAATTTCGTATAATCTGGCCCTGAGGGTTATTCACTGATTACACCTAATTTAACCCTCTGAGCGGCCAGGGTTTTCGCTAAGAAAGCACAAATTTGCCAAAACTACTATGAGAACAAATTATTTTAATGTAAAAACTCTCCCAGTATTTCATACCTGGATTTGTTTTCTTTTGATATATTGCCTTAATTTTTTTGACATATTTTAATATGCATGTATATATATGTTCTTACAGATATCACAAAAAATATTGTAATTGCCGCTTAGAGGGTGAATTGAGAACGGATTTTTAACGCTCACAGGGCTGAAAGGAATTCCTACATCATTGTCCCTCATTTACACCAGCAGAGATTTGCAATTTGCGTTTTTGGCGAGTTCTTAATTGTTTCCGGAAAATATGACCAGCAGAGCATACCGTGTCTTCCTAGAAGTTTAGGCTGTTCCACAGAGGGGCATGTAATTTATGCATAACAGGGCCCTAGCACACTTTACTATAAACCGAAACATCCTGAACATCACATACACCAGATGGTAGATTGGATATGGTAACCCTGTCGCCTGGCATCCCTCTAGTATTTTTTTGAGGCAAATGAAATCATTGATGTTTGAGACACTTGTGGACTCGGGAAGATGTCATGAAAGCCATTGTTGCAGCAGTCAACCCCCTTGTAAGATATTTTGAGAACATACTGTGTTCAAAATCGATAAAATTTCACATTTGGTCAATTATGTCCAGAATTGATGGACAGATTTTAGTGAAATTCAGTATAGATATAGGTTTCTATAATATAAAAATTATACCATGGTGCACATCCATGATAATGTTTAACTTTCCAGCACGCACGTTTGGCAATTTTACATGAGCACTCGTGCATCGTATTTTTTACGACATTAGTTATTTTACCGTTTTTGGCACGAAAAACGACAGAAATGCGTGAATATTGATAATAAATTTGTTCAAAAATAAAATATTAATCATATTATTGCAAAATACAAATGATATCACATTCAAATATAAGTAAATTATTTAAGTTCTTATGTTAATGAGATGGAAATGCAATGATGTATTTCACTACAGGGAATTTTAAATTTATTTTTTAATAATTATATTTTGAAATTGAAGCTAATTTTAATATTCATTGAAGACAAGTATAGACAGTAAAAAAGAAAAACACATTGGTAGGAAAAAAAGCAAGTTTTGCATTACTTAATTCTGCAAGGAAATTTACTTCTTCCTGGTTACAAAAACACACTTTAAACTAGCTTTAATGTTTTTATTTCTAAAAATAGAAATAAAAGAAAATAAGGAATGAAAATTTCCATTGTTCTCCCATCCACAGGTTTCTTTGTCTTCATTTTCTTCATCAGATAATTCTTGAAGAATCCGAGCTAAATCAGCTGGTTGCACATATTTTTTTGCCATGAAAACCGATATAAAATTTACAGAGTGAAATGTATTCAAATTAAAATAATACCTAGCAATTAATAACACAAAATGACAAAATATTTGAGAAAAAAATATTTTTCGAATTTTAAAACATGACCACGCGCATGTCATAACTTTTATGAAAAAGCTGCCACGTAGCACAAAAACCCAGTTTTAAAAAAAAGTCAAATAACTTATTGTTGGTACATCCCATGATGTGAAGGGTAGAAAGGAGGAATAGAAATGACCTTCAGGCATCTCAGCTTCGATATGCGAAAAATGTGCATTAAAAACTGAATTTGTCATAAATTTTGGGCATGTGCGCGCGCTGGAAGGTTAAGATGCACCCCTATAAGATCTAAAACAAAGGTAGCAAGATCAAATTAAAAAGGGAGCTTAACAAGAAGTATGATTCTCTCTAACAGTCATACAGATTTCAGAAGGTGACTTCATATTGCAAATGAGCCAGTTCATAAGTTCATGTGGCAGCTGATTTCATTCCTGCAGCTATGCTGTCTTCAGGTCTTGGAAAGAGACTTGCTATTGCACATCACTCAAGAGCATTCTAGACATGTTCTACAGGGTTTTAGTCTGGAGATTGGCTAGCCAGTCCTAACGAAATTTTCCAGGGGGAAAAACAACAGATTAGCCCTATGTAGATGAGTGCTGTTGTCCATGAAACTGAATTTCAAATGTACACAGGAAAAGGTGAACGCAGGGCTTTAAAGATCTAATACACACTCTTTTGCAAAAAAACCTAAGAACCATGAAGGAAGTGGTTGTCTTTGAGGAAACTGAATATGTGTATAGCTCATACACAGATAATAAAAATATTAAAAAATCAAGGTCATAGTACCTGTTCACAGCTCACAATCACCCATTGAGTGTTCAAATTAGTTGTTGGTCAAACCGCCCTTGGCACCATTGCATGCTTGAAGTCGTTGAGACAAGAAGTGGTAGAAGTTCCTAATGTCATTCTGCGACACATTCTGCCAGGCATTCATCGGTTGTCAACCCCAGATCTGCGATATTTTGTGGTGCCCGAATCTGGCAGCCTACCATTCCCAGACATGATCAATTGGTGAAAGGCCTTGCGACCTTGCTGGCCAAGGAAGAGTATCAACCGCATGGAGACAGTCCCGAGATATGAGAGCAGTATGTGGCCTGGCATTATCTTGTTGAAAAATGGCCCCAGGATGGCATGCGATTAAGGGTAATGCAACCGGTCTCAGGATGGTATCAACATATCGCTGAGCTGTTAAAGATGTACGGTGGATGACTAAAGATGACCTGCTGTCATAAGAAATAGCACCCCACACCATCACACCAGGGGTTATGGGTGTATGCTTTTGTAAAACAAAGGCTGATTGGGACCACTGGCCCCGTCCTCTCCAGACACGAACACGGTGGTCATCTGCTTCAAGAGTGAAGCGAGATTCATCGCTGAAGACTATACGATGCCAGTCTGATGGCAGCCATGATGATCCGCTGGGACACCACTCCAGACAACTCTGCCAATTTTGTGGAGTCAAAAGCAAACGTCTTAAAGACCTCTGTGAGTGTAACCCTGCCTCAGACAAGCACAGTGAGATGGTGGCTGTAGTGAGTTGAATAGTCGACAAGGATACCATTTGGGTGGTTTGGGCTTGGCGAATAATCTTCCCATCTTGCCTCGCATTTGTGCTCTTGGCCTTCCAGAGCCTTCATTTTGTCGGCAATTTCCTTGTAGCAACCATTGCTGGCAACATCTTTGCACAGCAGTGTCTGTATGCTGCAGGTGGCGGTCTATGGCTCAGTATGACCATCCAGCTTCATGCAAACCTACAATGCAACCATGTTAAAAGTTGTTTAGTTGTCTGTAAGGTCTTTGATATTGTAATGGCCATCTTTAGTTGATTCTATTCGGTATTAAAATGGCAGCAACAAAAATATAAATTTTCCACCTCTGTTACTGCTTTAATACTTTGCGAATTGCGCACTAGAAATGATTGCAATTCCTGTTCATTTGCCTTCAAACTTTGATCATTTGCATGTTTGATAAACATGTTTTTGCATGCCAAATTTCATCACGATCGCAAAAGTCCTTCTTGGTGCTTCGATTTTTTTGCAAAAGAGTGTATTTGCATCCCTATACTGCACACAAGAGAACCCATTAAGCACAGTGCAGAAAATACTGAGTTTGGACCAAGCATCAAGAAGAGACAATGTTTCTCTTCGGTGTTTAGGCCGAGTTCTGATTAAGCGTAATCACCGATTCTTGATGTACCTTCATCTGCCACTATCAGTCTTCCAACATTTGAGAAAGATACCAGTCAAATTTTCAAACTGACCAATATATGGAGCTTTGATGGCCTAGGCAGAATGATGAATGAACTTAAATATCAAATTTTATCTTTATTAAAAAGTTTCTAGTTTCTTCAATTTATTATTTCATGCTTTTTTCTCATTCTATTATTAATTTTAGATTATAAATTTGTTTATAATTGTATTTTTATTTCTATTCATTCATCTATTTTCGATTTCAGTCAATACAAATAAGTATGTGAAAATTAATATTTTTAGTAATATGTAAGATAGTTTGAAATACTGCTAAAGCTAGTCATTCACATTTATTTTAAAATTACTGATGAGTTATAGGTAAAATATTATTATATTGAAACTGAAATATTGTTAATGTAAAGATGCTTTAAAGATGGACAATACTGGAATGGATGCCATTTTTTTAACACAGTTTATAAGTTAGTTTATAAAAAAATGTAAAACTTTCTAATGTTTGTTTTATATCTGACTGTCTCGTAGTCTGTGTTGGTAGAAAGTTGCGCACAAGTTGCACTGGGTTAGCAATTAACAATTTTGGTTACTGTTAAGAAGCCATATTACAAAGTATTAAAAATGGCCTTCCTTGGAAAAGCTAAAAAGGATGATTGTTAGCTGAAGAACTTGGAAAGAAAGCATTTCTGGAATACAAAGTGATAGATTTAAAGAAGATAATTATGAATAGTAAGGAGTACAAAGATAATACTGTTATGGAATTATTAAATACATTTAAAAATGAAAGAATCGAAAGAGAAGCAAAAAAAGAGCAAGGAAAAGGGAATTCGACTTGAGAAGTTACAGTTAGTAGTGAGTAATAAGAATGCAGAGGCAAGGGACAATTTTGGACAGTTAGATGAGAACATGGAATTGCATTGTGAACTTCAAAACTTAATGCTAAAATTCAATCTAAAAGAGGCAGACATAAGCCTTTACTTAGTTTTATTTGATATAGCTACACTTTGACACAAATCAGACTTTTGATGCATTATTCAGGCTTTGGTTGCTAAATTTTGAATGGTTAATTCAAATTTGAGTTTCTACTTAAAATGTGTTTATAAAATTATGTTGAGAAAATGAGTCTCACGATTCAGGCACTTGCACTTTTTCAATAAACATAATTTTTAGAAATACATTCTTATACTTTTTCATTAAAGGCAGATTTCAAACTCTATTTTATTTAAAAAGCTTCAATGTTAGGTAAAATAAAAAAAATCATCTTCTTTCTTTTTGTTTGAAAAGCTAGAGAAATCTGATATTCATAAAATTCGGGAATCTTTTGAGGTTTGGATTTAGATCCTCAAAAATTTATAATCAGACTTACATTGATGTTTTTTCAAAGCAAATAAAAAATTATACATAATTGTAATATTTCTTAGCCAATTTTGAGATACATCATCATAATACCAATGTATGAAGGTTAAAAAATAGTATATTGAATAGCAACACTGAAACCTGAAGGATGCAACTGTAATGAAGTCCCATTCCCCAAAATTGTTTTCATCATAACTCCAGTTAGGACAATAAATACGAAATTTCCCGAGTTAGGTGTAACTCAGTGAACGGCAACCTACATAGAATAATCAGTTTGCAAAAGAAGATTCACACTAATGTTCTTGTCAAAATTTCTTGCAGAAGGTGTATTTGAAATAGATACAGCTTTTACTAATGATGGGCATTTTGTGAAATATTACGGGAGATTTAATATAAAATATTGTGCATGCCCTTGCTGTAAATCAGATGCCAATTTTACTTATATTAATTCTAAAATCCACTTAGCTTCAAAGAATACAGTAGATCTATCACTAACAATCGCATAAATATTTACAGTGTGAACTAAACAAGACGATGGGCAGGTGTAATTAAATATCAATAATGTTATGCGTTAGTTGAAGAATGAGAACAGTTTTCCTACTTGTTCATAATATTGAATGAAACGTTTTTCATGTTTCCATTTCCCCCCTCTCGTATAGTTTTTACATGCCATTCCTTTCTGTATAAGTCTGGTGTTGGACCATAGTTCCTAATTTGAACATGCCACCTTAAATCGTCCAAGCAGTTTTGGGAGATGAAGTTCGATATAGTGTATGAAAATATTACTTTATTTTCTGGTAACCTCTGTTGGTAAGTCCAGTTGCATACATCTGTAAATTACAGCTGAAGGTCTGAAACAAATGTAAGTGGTCAATTTAGATTGCTATAGAATGTCATTCTGAAGTAATGAGGGTTTGAAACGTATTCTGCAAGTATCTGGAATACCACGATTAAAGAAAATGAAACATCAGATTTCGAAACTGAAAATTTACATAGCAAAACAGCAATATGATTTTTATAGCACACTGCATGAAGTTTATAGTAGATACGTAATAAATCATAGTACAGTCTTTCGTTGAGCTACTCATTTACATAAGAATGAGTCAGGATGTAGAAGGTGATAAAAAGCCAAAAAGACCAAAATTATCAACAGAAGAAGGAAATGTGTAGAAAGAAAGCATATCATTGAGCAACATGGAAAAAAAAAATATCTCAAGCTACAAGGATGTCACTAGCATCAGTATACCACATTCTGAGAAATGCTTTGTAAGAAGAAAGCTTGCACCCTATACGTTCTTTACAGCTTGGTGCAACTCTGCTAAACCAAAATTTGATAATTAAGGTGAATGATGACACTCGAATAATCTGACGAAATGTATTCAATAACTTTTGGCCAGATATTACATTGCGGTCAAACCAGTGAGGAATTTCATCCTCCCCATGACACAAAAATTTCTAATGCACAATCGTAGATAAAACAAATAATCATCTCTCCCTAAGATGAACTAAAAGTTATTATGGAAGACAGTTCCAGGTGGAGAAAGTGTGAAAGCAAACGTTTCTCAGAAAAAGGCTTGAAAACCACCTGATTTGATTAGAGATGGACATGAAAAGGTTGTAGCCAAATACTAATAAGAAGTTTTACTTCATCCAACATAAAGTCTACACATGAATCCACCAGACCTTAAATATGAGCTTAACTTAAAGGAGCCCCTCAAGTTGACAGCTTAGTTCCTTCATAAAAGTTTTTTCAGTGATTGCTCAAACCATTTAAAAAATGAGGGGAAGATAGAGAGAGGCAGGGCAAGCAAAAAAAAATAACGACCATCTTTATTAACCCTAACGGGGGGAGGTCAAATATTGGCACGTACGGTCACAGAGACCGCGTCTCGTAATGATTTAAATAAGAAGTTTTATTCCAAATATTAAAATTTTATTTTACGCATACATTCTATAAACACATCTTCAAACGGGGGGGGGGGGAATTTTTTTTTTTTACAAAGAAATCAATCAACACAAGGAACATCTTTTCTGCAACATAAACTCTTTTTTACCCCCCCAAAAAAAACACCACTTACAAATCTAAATTATGCAAAACAAACTAGAATAACTATTATTTTTATGAATAATAATTATTTTCCATTAATTTACCATATGATAGATATATTCAGATGAAAAATATAAATATTGTACGAAACACACACAAAAAAAAAAAAAAAATGACAGTACCTTAACTATCAGTAATATCATTGTGTTCTTGCAAAAAATATCAATTTACTTAGCATATTCTTGTGCACATTCGCGACATGATTTTTGTGTACATACCAAACAAACTGGCGTTTTACAACTTGCGCATAAATGCGAAAGGTTTCAGTTCTTCCTTTTTCTCTAATATTTCCTTTGTGAAAAAGAGTTCCCAAATGCTTTTAGCATCCGTATTTTCTCCCAATTTTCCATGTGCTCTTAATCCTGGAAGAGGAACTATATTATATGCAGTTCTCGCATTTTGTTGAGGTTGAATAGATGACCACTTGAAGCGGTTTCTCCCATAATAATATTGCGTAAATGAAATGGCTTCAGTCTCTGGTTCAATGATTCATTGTTAGATTCAGAAAGTTCTGATATCGTGGAATATGAACTTTCATTTGCAAAATCTTCTTGGCATTCATCTTCGTCGCTAAATTCCCTTCCTACTTCATCAAGAATTCTTCGCAGCTCTTCTGCATAACGCAAATCAGGATATATGATATTTCTCACACCGAGTCTCAGAGCCATGTTTCCACCTGGGACAAAAATTGTAGCACTGAGAGGGAAGTGCGTTCTGACATACCACTCTCAGACAAAGGACTAGAATTTCACAATGAAGCAGGTGTAAAACATGTTAGCTAATGGATGAAAATTATCAAGGTCACAAAAGGAGAAGCTAGCGGGAAAATCCATTCAATCAGACTAAATATAGAGTAAGGGTGATAGGAACAACACCTATAGCGGTATCTGAGACTGCACCTCCCCAGTTACGGGTTAAACTGAAGAATATGAATGCTGTCCCCCTACCTACAACAGACATCCTGCTGTCCTACTAACAAGAATAAAATTTCAACAGTAAACAGCAGAGTCCATCAACAACAAAGCCACAGCATTCACAGATGGACACGTTAGATCGACAGTCTACATTCCTATGCAAAAGAACTTCAATTGTGCAAAATAGCAAGGATACCTGAAAACCAAGAAAGCATTCAGCATGCAGGACAGAATAAAAGCAGCATTCAAATACGGCCAGCGAATTACCTGACATTGAAATCGACAAATCCCCCAATACAATTAACTGAGAGAGCCAGATGGCAATATTATAATTTCACAACTTAGCAAACAATTCTAAAAATTGTGTTTGGAATTATTCAATACTAAAGAAACGTGCAAAATACAAAAACTACACTCATGTAGATAAAATGCCACAGTAGGAACCTACATAATGATGCTGCAGATATATTTGCAATGAAGGCAGCACAAAAGCAAATAGAATTTCTTGATGTGCCATTTCTTGAGACTCAGCTAAATATGTACACACAAAAGATCTGGTCACAAGAGTGCAAAGAAGACAATAAAGCTCAAAGTACACAAGGTTTCCTAATGAAATATTTGTTAGGCCATGCCCCATTCCTGGAATTCTCCTGAAAGAAGACTCTGGCAAACACCGACACATGCTCATGATGAGAACTGGGCAACACGGATCATGTTTTCAAATGTCCGCTAACAAAAGCCACGCCACTTAAAAGGACCCTCCAACACTGATATACCATTTAGACGTCTATTAATAACACAGCAACACATCCTGCTAAAACATTAAAAAATTATGGAGAAACTGAGTCATTACAGACTTGAAACCTGCCAGGTAAAATAATGCAAGACAAGCCAAACTTAAACAGCATACACAGGATACTATATACAATATTATACAACAGTATGATTAAATAAACCAGGAATTTACCCAGATAAACATGTACTACAGAATACATCATATAACAAATACCCGACTGCGATATAACAAATAAAGGAGTTCCATACCCATTAATAGCCTACCACCTCTTCCATTAAAACTCGGCAATATACTAATGGCTCCATGGTGGAGTTAATTCTAAAGACAGTGTGCTCGTATGTTACTTGTGTATTTCATGGTGAAGTCGCCAGTGCCCCACTCACTTCTGCTACCTACAGAAAATAGCATAGCACTCACATGCAATTTTTAAGAAACAGGGATTTATATGAAACACAAAAGATAAACCGCCTGAAATAAAATAACAGCTAAGAAAAAAGCGCAATGCATTATTTTCTAAATAAACTCCCAATTGTCTTTTGTGCTATCCCGGCAGCCATTATCGGGTCTAAAAAACAACATGGTCATTACAGTTTGCAAAAATCAAATTATTTTCTATTTTATTTCCAAATGATAATCAGCACATGATGGACAATTTGAAATGAACTAAATTATTATGCACATAAATTAATTAAAAAAAATAAATTATTAACTGATGAAGACTCGTGACATTGCATGATTCCTGTTCAGAACTGCAAACGTATTTCGAAAATTAAACGAGTGTTTGCTGCAGGCCAGTGGCACTTAAGAGGTCAAAGAGCTTCAAGCAGCTTGCAAACCATAGTTAAGGGGCCTGAGAGCTGCAGTTTGGCCATGCCTGTTATAAACAATTAGACTAAAATTGCAATCCTTTCAGATTTAACCAACTGATCAGATGAATATGAGATATGCAGTCGGTAACAATGTAAAGAAACTGTTTAGCATAGAAATTGGGTTACTAAAATTTCAGGACAGAAAGTCCATGAATCCAGTCAAAATGTGGTACATCATTCAATGTTTAAGCAGCCACAGCCAAATCAGCTATCCTTCATTTCGAAATGAAAACACGTAATCCACGAAAATCTTATAGTCAAAAGGAAGTTCCAGTTAACAAAGAACCGAAATTCTTTTCAAAGTTGTCTTCAAAGGTCATTCTTGTTTCGAGTTTGGTGAAGAAATTTTGCTAGAGCATGTCCGTCCAGCGAACAACATACCAAATCTAAGGTAGAAAAGTGACAAGGAGGATTAGAACAAATAATGATTACAACTAGTAAAGAAAATGATACAGGGTTACTTTCTGCCCCTATAAATGATCAAATGTCACCTTTAGCTGAAACAAATGTTGTTGAATTTGACTAGTTAAACAAGCTAGAAAAAAAGTCAGGAAACATGACTTAAGGGGTAATCAAAATTTGGTGCTCAAATAACAGTGATACCATGAAAGGCATCCAATATAATACCAATGGGGAAGTGAGATGAGAGATATACACATAAACCAGGAAATCGTACATAAAGCTGCAATACGAGAATGAGTTCTTAGAAAAACTTTGGATTTTAGCTGAAAATAATTAAAACACAGTTTGGAAGATGCATTACTAGTGAGTTCTAAAGTGATTTGTGGAGAAAGAGTGAAATAAGTAATGCTGCCCTCGTGTAAATGAGAATGTGTTTCGAAAATAGCGCACAATGTTTAATTAGCAAGACACATTTAGGTGAAGAAAAGACACAGCAATGCCTCAAACTTTTGTTTTACTGGCCAATGATTAGAAGTGCTATAAAAAATACTTTGAGAGCTGCAGGCAGTGTCTGCTTTAGAGAATGATTACCTAGAGAGATAGTATTCTTATCCAGCCACTTGCAAAACCTGAGAACCCCTTCGAAGTAAGGAATGCAGACTGTATTGGTCCCCTAGAACCACTGCTGCGTATAGGACGAACATTTAGTACTTGTATCAGAGATTTGCGTAAACAGTGGGCACAGATTGTGCCAGTAAGAAACATACAAGCAAAAATGACTTGTGATGTTCTCATGAAAATTTTAACTCAAACAAGCTTTCCAAAAATTATCTGTACTGATCAAAGCACTATTTTTACCTCACAGCTAATGAGAGCCTTTATAGATGCCTCTTATAGATGTTTTACAGACAGCACCCATATTTCCAAACCCTAAAAGCACGGGTGTAGTAGACCAATGGAAGAGAACACTAAAAGAAATGTTGAATAAGAACATTCAGTACCATTACCGTGATTAACATCTGGGGTTCCATTTTTGTTCTTTGCGTAGCTTGAAATTCCCTACAGCACCACTACTATTTCTCCAACCAAATGGTGTCAGTTTGTCTTCCAACAGGACCGTTAATGCGGTTTAAGAACTTTTGAATGGTAAGAGAGATATACCAGTTACTGCTTCTTGTACCATTGACAACTATTTAGATGACTTTCAAAATATGCTGCAAAGTGCTCACGCGATAGCATATGATAATGTGAATAAAAACCAGAGGGATTATGCTTTTAGGTATAATTTGAGGTCACATGAGAAAAATTTAAAGTAGGAGACCAAGTGTGAATTTTGGTTACATCATCACAATAACTACTAAATACTTCACAAGAACCAGTCATTATCATAGAGATCCTGAGACCACATTCTGTTTTGACTGGAAAATGAAAGTATGAAGGAGTTTTACCTAAATAAATTATATCCAGATGTGTCTAGAAGACAACAGGTTACACAATACACTCCCACCGACCAAAATAAAAAGACACAAAATATTATGAAGTACATCGAAAATTGTCACAGGTGATTAGTTAAGCAATAACAACACAAACTCGGTAAAATATTATGCAAGTATGCAGTTTTTAGTAGAAATCTTGATAGTATGAAAGTTGATGAATATTCTGTCAGAGTTACTGCTGTGTGTACACCCTAGAAGTTACACTCGTATCAAATCCCCCCTCAAGGGATTAAGATTATCAGTAAGATGATTACTTCAGAAGATCATCCAAAGTGAAGATGATTGGTAAATTAATTAGTTGCTCGAGCTTGAATTAACAGAGCATAGCAATTATGATTGGGCTCACCCTGTTGTATGCATAGCAAAAATGAACGTGGAAGTATGACTGTGTGTTTATTTTATGTTATTAAATAAATCTGCAGGATCAGACATATCCAATGAAACATGCAAAATAACTGCTCTGCAAGATTGAGAATTTGCAATGCATCACCTTGCTTAACTTGACAAACAGATACTGAAGATCCCAATGAGAGATGAAGAGAAGAATTATGCACCATTTGTGAAGCACTTAAGCTATTATCAGCAGAAAGTATTACCATTCAAAATAAAAAATGCGCAAAGCATATTTAAAAAGTAATGAACAGAATACTAATTCTATAAAAAAACTGTCGCTTATACAATAATGATTTGGTAATTTTTTCTGAAGACTGGAAGGAGCACTTAGAGCATATGAAAAGTATTCAAAACCTTATGAAGGCATACTTGCCAACCTATGACACTCAAAAATCAGGAGATTTTTTAAAGAAATCAGGAGATTTTTCACAATGTTAAAAAGACTTTTTAAATGATAAAAATATGGTTTTTAATAATGAATTAACTTTAATAGTAACTAATTCTTAAATGCAAGCAACACAAAAATACCTTACACATAAAAAAACATTTTTATTACTTGCATCGTTTACGGAAATAAAAAAAAAAAAAGGAGGGAATTTTAGTTTAGAAAATTAGGATGTTTCTTTCTTAAAGAACTAATTTTGTTCACTACAATTGACACGTAGGCCTGCTTTCGCTAAGAAAAGTTTTTCTAATGTGTCATCACTAATATTAGATCTAAATTTAGTCCTCGTTTACGCAACAACATTGAAAATCCTCTCACACTCTGTACTACTATGGGGAACTGTCAAGATGGCCAACACAATTCTAGACAGTTGGCTATATTTTAAAATTCCATCAGCACCTTTCAGTTTTCCAATTAAACTCCACTGGGTGTCAATCCTAGCTGATTTTATAACTTCATTCAAGTTTTCTAATTGTAAACTGCTGTTATGCAGCTGTTGGAACTGTTTCAATTTTTCCTTCCTTTTAGAACTCCTTTTAAAATAATAAAAAATATCAACAATGTGTTCATCCACATTTATTGGTAAAGAAGCTGCCCCTTTTTCAGCTGCTAAATTTAAGAGGTGACAGGTGCACCTCATAATCTGCAAATCTGAATTTTCCTTTCTTAAGATGCCTGCAACACCAGTCTTCAAGCCTACCAATACTGGTGCATTATCGGCACCAAGTGCTAAGCAATTATCCAGAGGGCCTGCATTTTCTTTTAAAGTTTAATAATTAGCCTGTCAAATGTCCTTCTAAAATGGGGACAGAAAGTATACTGCACTCAATTTCTTAAGAATCTGGATTAAAAAAAGAAACAACAATTGGATACAGTTTTGAATCGGTATTATTGCTTCTATCCGTAGAGAGGCAGAACGGAGCTGTTTTGTGCAATCAATAACTGAAGATTTATTTTTCAAATCCATTTCTTTAACAATTGCACCTGTTTTGGTTCTTGCACTTGAGTATTTCTTAGCAATTTCACTATCGGGAAACATTTTTCTAAATAAAGCTGCAGCGTGATCCGATGCATTCAGTGGCAGGTTGTGCTCCAGTAAAAAGGCAGAGAACAGACATTCTGCATTAATAACTTTTTGGTCCTTTGTTTCCGAAGAAAAATTCAATTTTTCGTTTTTTTAAAAAACAACTCATGTTATCCTCGTGTTTTTGTGTTCGCACATGTTTGAGAACATCCACCCTTCCACATTGCGAATTCGAAAAATCACAACGACAGGTGGTGCACATCACAAATTTATTACATTTCCTTGAGGAAATAATGAAAAGAAAGTCAACTGTGTACGATTTTTGAAACGTACACGAGTATTTCATTCTCGCAGACATAACAAAAGATGATAATTTCTAAAACTATTTCCCGAAGGCACGTGCACTCACACAACTCAGCACAAATTGAACGAAATAACTAAAGAACATCCAAATAACAGCTTGCCTTGTCCTCATTGGCTAATATACGCCAGCTGACACGCAGTGGAGTTCGATGCCCATTGGAGAATTGGAGAACGACGTTTCTGGGATACGTATAATGCTCTCACTCACAAAGCATAAGTTATCTGATTCGTAAGGTTTTGTTTTAGATATAATCTAGAGAAAATTCAATTGCTTTCAGACGTCCAAAATCACTTTTGTTCATATAACAAAGTATTAAGCCAAGTTCCATAAAAATCGTGAGAAATTTTAAGAATAAGAAAAAGTCGGGAGTCTCCCGCCTAAATCGGGAGATTTGGCAACTCTGTGAAGGATATGTTTACTGTAAATCCAGAAAAGTGCAATTTTGGTAAAAGGGAACTGAAATTACTTGTCGACATTTTAGGTTCTGGACCAGAAAAGTGCAATTTTGGTAAAAGGGAACTGAAATTACTTGTCGACATTTTAGGTTCTGGAAGGCATTCACTGTACCCAGAAAAAGTGGAATCTATGAAGATACCTAGACCAGGGTTTCTTAAACTGTGGGTCGCAAAAAATTTTAGCAGTTTGATATTTCTTTAACTTCTAATAATTTTACAATTACCAAATATTTTTACACAGTGTATCTGAAAATAAACAAAGATAAGACAATACAGACAAAGAAAAAAATGAAAACGTTTTGATGCATTCTTTTTATAATATAAACGTTATTTTCCTTGCTTTGCACCTGATGCCATCATTTCGTCTGTTACTTATATATTAATTTTCACATTGTTCTATGTCTTAAAATTAAAAATCAATGACCTAAAACTGCAATAGTATATTACAGTACAAGTGAAAAAATTAGTTTCACTCACGTATGTGTCGGACTTGCGCAATACTTATGAGGGTCGCACAAAATTTTTGTAAATATTATGGGGTCCTGTGGGGTTGCAAAAAAATCTGTGATAAAAGGGAGTCGCGACTGAAAAAGTTTAAGAAACCCTGGTCTAGACCAACAATAAAAAGGAAGTAGGAAGCACATGGTATTTTAGAACTTTCCAGCTACTACCATGACTACACTCTGAATTTTGCCACTTTACTATTTCATTTTACAAACTTGACTAAGAAGATTATCCTCTGACATCCCTTGGGTACATGAAGAAACAGCTTTTCAGAAATTACAGAGACATCTTTCCGATATGTAATCACTATTCACTCCTGTACTAAATAAACATTTCCAAATATATATTGACATTTCAGGGCTGGTGCCTGTATGTCTCAAACAGATGATGAAGGGAAAGAGTACTTCTATAGCCCAAAACTAACATCTTGTCAAAATATATGGCACTCAAGTGAGAAGGAATCCTGTAGTGTTTTCTCGGCTGTTCAGAAATTTGATACACATATTTTTGGAGCAGATATCCAGGTTGTATCTGACCATAATCCTTTTAGGTACCTAATGCAAACTCAACCCAACACAGCTAAGGTCGTCTGTTGTGGCATTACAAAGGTATAATATAAGGCTTTCTTACTGAATAGGAAGACAACATGGAAACGCAAATGCTCTATGGGGATTACCTAGCAGTAACTCAGTGAGTGGGTAGCATGGCATACAGAAGATAACAGGCGAACAAACTGTCTGTAACATTTAAGGAAATTCTTTATCATTATTTATATTTAACAAAAGTTATTATATATGCATCCTCTTTTATAATGATTCAGAATTGCGGTCAGGTTTATGTAAAACTACCATGGTAACCAAATGCCACTGACTATTCTGTACACTAATCTTATTTTGATATGAAATTATAATTTTATCATGTTATCATACAAGTGTTGAAAGTGCATGGTTTACGTACACGTGATTTTGTGTACTCCAGTGAAATGGTACGTTCTGGGTACGACATTGCGAGTGCATGCAGGGGTACACAGAAGAAAAACTTCAGATTTGACAGTGTGCATGATCTTTAAGGAGACATATATGCTTCCCAAGCAGGGACATATATGAAGTGAAAAAATGCTAAGAAAGCGCAAAGTGAAAGTTAACTGGTGGATGCTGTTGTGAAGGCGGACAGAAACTTTGCCAAAAAAATTGAAAGCGTTAGGACGACTTTATAAGAAGATGTGTACAACATGGTTCAAAGATTTCTGTCAATAATTTAATAAGTAAAAAATCTTTATTCCTTTGTGTGCATGTATTAAATAAATTTTAAAAAAATTTCTCATGAAGCTAGCTATCTTCCTTGAGTTTCATGGATATATCAACTTTATGGCCTGTTCTGCATTCTACAACATACAGTGAGGAAGTCAGCAGAAAACATTTTGTGTATTTAAGGAATTGTTCTTCAAAATATAGAGTAATCATCATTCCAATTTGTATTGCATTAATAACTATAAGAAACTTGCATCAGGTTAACTAAAATTACTTCAACAAACTTGATATCATTCTAATCCATATTAAAGGAATTTCATTATAATAATAACCTACTTACTGTAGAGTACCTGCTAATGAACAGAAGGGAAATAAAACATTATCATATTCCCTAACAATTGACACATTTCTTTTTATAAATTTTATCATTTGAAAATTGGAAGAGGAGAATTATGTGAATAATTTCTGAAAGAACTCGTTACAGTAAGAACACAACAAAAGTAGTCATGGATAAACTACAAGTAACTAGTATTGTATTATTTCTTTAAAAGAAACCTACATTCCAATAGGAATATAAAGTAATTTTAATATTACAATATCTAATAAGATATCTTCATTTCTACTTCCCCGTGATCTGTATCTCACTTATTCTTATCTTCTCTGCTACTCCTCAGGCCTCAAATCATCCATGAATAATTAGAGAAGATTAATGTGCTGCTGACTCAGTAGAATTGCTGTTTCATTGTGATTGGTCTATTATATAAGGCGAGCAAAATGTTCATCAGTTAGAAAGGAAGGTTTCTGTGTGACCTTTGTGGGTAGTTTGCATAGGTTTTTATCTTTGTTAGTAAGATGAAAACAATCATGACATGAATGAATGCATTTTAAAATTTAAGGGAGCTCGTTTCCTAAATGCACTGAGGAAGGGGGATATAATGCAAATTATAATCTGGTGATAAAAATCTATGTGGAAAAACATGGGAGAAAATACAGTATGTGTGTGAAAACAGGGTGGATCATTCAAAATGCTAATGGAAAAAGTTCATAAGCAATGATATGTTTATGCAGTGGTGAACAAAAAGTATTTAGTGCTCCTCATCTTTCATCTTTTTAAAGTTCTTGCTCCCCATCATGGTTTGTATTCACAAACTAATAAATGAGTTTGTGGCTCCTTGCAAATGCATTTTGCATAACACCATAAATTTGCCTCTGCAAACTAAATGTTTCACGAAGAAATGTTGCACTTATTTTACCAAGAAACATTTTAAAGATCATTTGGAGTCAATCTAACTTCATTAAAAGGAAAACCTATATTATTCGACTGTGCATGGCAAAAGTTAAACTATTTTTGTCATGGAAAACGAAATTTGCGTCCTCCTGAAATGTCAATAAAGTCTTCCATTTTTAAGATTTTTTTCTTAATATCATTTGTCTAAAGTTTCAACTTACAAATATTCACTTTGCACATATGCACACTGAAAAGCCCGGAAAAAACTAATAAACACAAGCCTACTGGGATCACACAGCAATGGCACATATGCATTAACAAATGCTTATATAAATCTACAGATAGAGAAAATTTTTACAGTTTTCACCATAACAACTGCAAGTTAAGCAAATTGAATGTACTTCTTGAGATGTCTAGTAATAAAGACCAACTGCATAAATATGACCAACACTGGTCGTCAAGGATCATTTCATATGAAACATGCACCATACTGCTCCAAGTAACATCAGAAATGAATACTAAAGCCTCAACAAATCAACAAAGAGCAATGTTCCCTAGATGATATGGGTACAGCAAGATGCCTCACTGTAGTACAACTGCTGAATGCAGAGCTACGCATCTTGCCCAGGCTCGGAAACATGTCTATAGGACAAGTGATGACTGAAAACTAGTAGTCTTGTTCGATTTTCGAGCAGAGAGAATTAACAAACAGCAATGTTCCCTAGATGATATGGGTACAGCAAGATGCCTCACTGTAGTACAACTGCTGAATGCAGAGCTATGCATCTTGTCCAGGCTCGGAAACATGTCTATAGGACGAGTGATGACTGAAAACTAGTAGTCTCGTCCGATTTTCGAGCAGAGAGAATACATGCAGAAAAAACCTCATGAAGTTATCGATCCTGCATGCGAACAGGGGATCATACAAAATGGTAATAGCTATATAATTTTATAATCTGTCCTTAACTGGCAATCACTGGGAAACTGCTACCTTAATTAGAAAAATCAGAAAAATTCCATACATAGATGTCCTGCATTCATTTTGATGGCTTTGACTTCCTTGAACAGGAAAACCTGAGTGATGTAAAATTTTATCACACAGGTCTAGAGATGCCAAATTACAGTTAAAGAACACTCATCCGTTTGGAGACATTCCAAAATTCTATGTGATCTAACACATCTGTGACATCAAGCAATGCAGCATGGAACACACAAACCTTACACTTTGGAATACAAAATAACCATGGCTGCTCTGCAAAAAGTACTTCATTTATTGTGTGTAGAATACTTGCATGTGAAAATTCATGAAAGGCCTAGTGCCATTATATTTATGCCTTTTACATCTTGCTGGGAGGCCTATAAGCAATAAGACAATGTACTAGCTTTCCCAACACTTTAGTGTATGCCTGTATACAAACAAAATGAAATAAGTAGACAAAAATTATTTTTCATAAATAAGTATCCATAATTATTTTAACAAAATCATAACATTTTTAACAAAATTACTAATGCACTACAGGAATAGTTATTACAAAACAATTACTCTAGCTATGTTTTTTAATAAATCCCAAGGTCCTTCTTGATTGTCCATTGCTCTTTCATGCACAGCTAAAAGAGAAAACAAAGTAGATTACACTATTGAAATAACTTTTTCAACAAAATAATAGTTTTATGAATAGTAAAAATAAATATTCATAACCTAAAAGAAATATCAATAAATCTGCTCTTAAAGAACTTGATAGTTGCCACTATTAAGATAAATATCCTTAGTTCTGAAAGATAAGTGAAAAACATGGTTATGCATTGCAATATATAGCAATAACGTGCTCAAACACAGCTGCTTAACCTAAGCAAAATCCTTCATTAAATGGACAGTGCAGTCAAATTCTTTGTAAAATCTCAGAAAAAATGCCCAAGCTGCAAGCATCTGAGCATGCTATCGACAAATTATTCAAAATATTCGAAGAAATTTTCTGCTCCAAGAATACTGCTTAATGGACTAAGTGTCATACTATGTTTATAACTCTCCATCTGGAGTAACATGTATAATTAGGGAAACTTTATTATTGTGTAGTCACAATGTTTAAATAAAGTACCAGGTACATAATCTATTCTGTGGCCGTTCTATATTGTCAACCTGGCTATTTTGTACTTTTTCACAATGCTATGTGTGCTTCTGTTGTCTGTTGTGTCTCAGTTCATACTATATATGCAATGCTAATCAAATAAATGTACACAAAATTCTTTTTACTATAGCAGACCTTAAGATTTGATCTTATTCTTTCCCATGTATTAATCCATTTTTAGCTTAACCAGGTTTTCACCAGCTTGACAGCCTTTCTTAGCTATTCCAGATGGTATTTTCATGACAGTTTGAGTTTTGCACGACCCATCTACAATTATTTACCTTTTTACTTAGTTCACCTAATTATTTTAAATTTAAAAAAAACTACGCAAATACATATATATTATCTTTAATATTTATATCATTATTAATATCTCCTCAGTAATTTTACTGGTATCATTCGAAAACTACTTATGCTTTCGATATTGGGTAGGGTATTGAACACAGGGATTCTAGTGCTACACCAAAAATTTCTTTGGCACAGTCAAATCAAAATATAGATAAAATACTGTAATTCATCTAACTACTTGTCAAAATGCTTATCTTAACTCACGGTTTTGCCCAGGAAAATCACATTTCTTGCAAAAATGTCATAGAGTCTTGACAAATATTCCACTTTTCAAATGTCCGTCCCAAAATCAAAACTGCATGCAATGAATTTTTACTAAAACCATGTTAAAATTACTGGTTATTAATATCTATTTCCTTACTGATTAATTACAACTATTGGTAATATTTATGGCAATTTTTTATTATTATTCCTCCATGCTCCTGTTGGCAAGAGTAATTAGCACTGCTGAAAAGCAAGGAAAGTATCTGGTCATCTAGTTACAGAGTTATACATTATAAGGGGTCAGTTAAGTGAAAATTTTACTATGTTTTTGACAACAGGAAATGTCTTCTTTCTTGAAAAGAATTCTTGGGTCTGTCCTACTTCCAAACATCTTCTTAACAGCTTATCAATTATATTATTAGTTATACTTCTGTTAATACTTTGTTTTCATTAAAGTTCCTTACACTTTGATTGTCTTTTTTAATTTACCAAAGAAGTACTTAAAATAATATATTCCTTTAAGAATAAATAAAGCCTGATGGTGAACTTACTTCAATAAAAATAAATGAAAGGAAAATATAACAAACAGTAAAGACTGTAAAAGCAAAATCCACCCATCCCCAGCAAAAATATATCTAGTCTTTTAATAAAAGGCACAGGTATATAACATATACCGGTATTCTTTCAATTTTTTAACATCTTAAAAAACGCTAATTTCTCTAGACCAAAAGCTGTAATCTTGAATTTCTAGTGTTTACTTTTGATTCTAAAGGCAGCACTGCCCTATCAATGATCAAAATTTTGCAGTTATGAAAATAATATGACACATACATGCTGAACTTCAATCAAAACTGAAAAAGATTCTTTATATGATTTTAATACCAGTATATAAAATATACCAGCGACCATACTGCGGGTACCATGCCAATAGATGGCAGCATCAGACTTATCCTTCTCTACTCTATGGCATGACATGGGGATGGAGAGTTTAATGAACCTAACAAACAATAATAATGTACTTTATGAATAAATGTAATTTAGTTTCTTTTTTATTTTTTGCTTACTTCAGTTGAGTTTTCATATGTTTGTTTAGCTAACATTTTAATTTCACCACATCAGCCTTTCCCCCCCCTTGAGACAAACTCATTGATTTCTAAATTGTCATCTGGTGTCATAAGGTTACACAATTATATAAGGGTTAAATGCAGCATGTTAATCCCGTAAGACACCCATTACTTTGTTTTCCAAAACCCTGGGTTTCAATAAGATCACACAAAAGGGAACCTTACTCACAAATATAACAAATAACCATTCGCTTTATGTTTTCACACCGTAGTGGAATGGAAATCTGATATTTGCAAACATGGCTTTATGCTTTAGGGAATCCTCTTTGTTAACACTTTTAGCGTGGCGCCGGTCTCTGGGGGCCGGCAGTGAACTTTCCATGTGGCCGGCATCGGTCCCTGGGGACTAGCACTGGAATTTTCGTTTGGCTGGCATCAGTCCGCGGGACCGGCAGCATTAAAAAATAAATATAGTCTCAATGAAATGTGATCAAATTTAGTTTTAATGAAATGTATTGAAATATTCTAAAAAAAAATACTACTTAGATTGCTGCCGGCTGAATGGAAAGGACAGCAAATCCGGCGCCGCGCTCAACGTGTTAATGTCGGGTGAAACACTAGAGAACATGAGAAATTCCCCCCCCCCCAAGTACGCGGCTTTCGAAATAACTCCTCACAGTTGATGAAAGGGGACAAAATGCTTAAGGCCAGCTTTAGATGCAAATAATTTATTTTGGGAAAGAAAATATTCACTGGTTCCGCAGGGCTAGGGAAGAGCTTCACAGTGTGTTTGTACTTTACCTCTATTGAAGAGATGTTCTACTTGAGCAAAATTATACATCGAAATTTTAAAAAGGGGCTGGAAATCAAAATGAGGTCTTTGAGGTGTATCAAATAATAAAATAGATTAACAGCGTTTCTTCCTGAACAAAATGATATATAACAACATATATTTACCAAAAATTAAAAAGAGGCCCTTAAGGTGCTCGAAAATCAAAAGTCTGCTGTGGGAGGGGTTTCTTGGTATCACAGCAAGAAGCATGTTCTTTTTATATATTATCCAAAGCATAAAATATAATTTTTAAAAGCTGAGTCAAAGTTTCATTTTTTGAGTTTTTATTTTTCACCCGAGTTACATTTTCTTGTAACATTACACTAGAATAATAGAGCATGATACGGTTTACTCATACAGTGTTATATTTGCTAATTTTTTTGATAAAATAATAAGATTGAATTTAAATCACTTTCAAAAGCTTTACATAAGTGTGTTTCAACTGGGTGGCATTATCAAATCACCTAAAAACATAAATATTATTTCTAAAACTTTAAATTTCTAAAGAAATTATAAAACTTTTTCACTTCAGAAAATGCTCTACAGGGGCAGTTGTAAAAAATATATACCAGCTTTCAAAATTCAGGATTTTGTTCTAGATTTTCTTTTAAGTCTCAATTGTGCATTCTTGGGGTCCAAAAGTTACAGTTTACCGTGTATCTTTTAGTGGACAATTATTTCACAAGACACTCTTTTACTCTCCATACTACTTTTATTACATGTACAAAAAATATCCTCACTCTTATACATGCTTATATCTACAGCTACTCGCATTTCAGTCATTTTCTTCTTATTAGTGCCCGTGATTCGATGCTTGGCGCTGTGCCTGCTTTAAGTCCAATTATGATATACCACATCAATAGTTATAGATATACCACATTCCTCCCCTTTATCATAACTGCAGTCTATCTGGGGGATGTCAAATTCTACTGGAACGACGCAAAGGTTGTGGCACTGCTGGTTTCTTTCATAACCTGTTTGTATCTATATGCAACAGGTCCTGTGGATGGAACATCTCGTACAACCTTGGGCTTGGAGGACGACACAGATTCATCTGCCTGGTGGCTATTATCTTTGGATGGTTCGGGAACTCCACTCTTATCAGGCTCTTTGGAAATCACGAGAGCTGGAGAAGGACGTATGAACCCCTCGTCTGTTATGATTCCTCCATCATGCATCTGATTGATATGTCGTCACCATAGCTGACCATCTACATTTATGGTGTTATGAAGTTGCCCATCCTTGGATTGGACGGTTCCAAATCTTCATCGCCTATCACCTTGGCGATAATTCCTTGCTGCCAATCTATCTCCTTGGTCTGCAAACTCGTAGCTTCCTTTTTGAACTCTGTCTTGCACCCTCCTTTTGAGATCTGGTCACAATAAATCTATTCTTGTTAGATTTCCCTCTTCAGCATTAGCATTGCATGGCTCTGCAGTTGGAGCTTTCCCTTATTGTATGTTTCAAAGTTCCTGGATAATTTTGCATTGTTCTTAAAGATTGTTTTGCTGTAAACATATACTGTTCAGCCTGCCCATTACTAGATGGTTTAAATGGTGCTGTAGTTCTGCGTTTGATTCCGTTACTCTGTAGAAATAGCTTAAACTCATGTGAAATAAATTGTGGCTCGTTATCACTCACTAACAATATTGGTAATCCGAATCGTGCAAAAAAAAGTTCCGTAAACATTCTATTGTTTTGAAAGTCGAGCTTGATTTCATTGGACAGGCTTCTAGCCATTTTGAGTGAGCATCCACAATTATCAAAAACATATGCTCAAAAATAGGTCCTGCATAATCGATGTGAATACATTCCACTGGAGCACTTGGATACTCCCAATGATGAACTTTTACCTAAGGAGGATCTATTTTATGTTTTGCACATTCAGACAGTTTTTGGAAGTACTTTCGCGATCTTTATGTAAATTATTAATGAATGTAATATTAATTAATGAATGAATGTAACAAACGAGAATGTAAATTATTAAAATCTTGATAGAAATTAAAACATGTGTAGTATTGGGTGGAAGCAAAAGAATACAGAATGCACTGGAATTTTCTACCGCTTTCCGCAATTCTTTGGCCAATAAAATGACGTGCACCTGTCTGCACTCGCACGCACCAAAGGTTATCTTAATGCAGAAAAAGGGAGAAAAGCTATTTCTGGGATTATGATTCACCGTTTGACGTTCGATATAAGGAAGTTGTTTATTTAGTTTCGGATTTAGTACGGGGAAAAAATGTGCGTTTGTTAAAAAAAAAAAAAAAAAGCAATAGAAAGGAAAAATAAGTGCTTTAGAGAAAAAGTAAGCACCTATACGGGCTTTTCTATTTTATTTTCAAATATAAGGACTTATAAGAACCGCTACGAACACTATTTTATTATATGTACAAAAAATATCATCACTCTTATACACACTTATATCTACAGCTACTCGCATTCTAGTCATTTTCTTATTACTGCGTGCGCTTGGCGCTGTGCCAACTTTAAGTCCGATTATGATATACCACATCGATAGTTCTCGTTATAACACAGTTCATGTAAAATTTTACCGCAATTTAAATTCTTTTATACACCGCACCAGAAAGAATTTAAAAAAAATCGCAATACTTTTTTTTGTAGCAGCATAATGCATTAATTAATGAAATTAAAGTATCTCTGCAAACTTCACAAAGTAAATGAATAATCTTTTTACTATCAAACATTTATTCTATTTGTTTTCCTTGCTAATTCTTTTATGACAAACAGCCAGCAGCATTTTCAGTAACACTGAACAGTATTTCTAAATTTAATGCCTTTTATTTCATTGTTGTTAGATTGCACAGTGATATTTACTTTCAGCTGTAAAGTAAGTTCACCAGTAAAACTTTCAGTTCTCAAACTGTACTTATATTAGCGGTCAAAGGAAACTGCAATTTGAAGTAGGAGGAAAAAATGCAGTACCTTAAACCATAACTTCTCTTACTACAATACAACCTGCTATTATTATAAATAATTATTGACATTCCTGTGCTACATTACATACTGATAACCTTATACTACATACATTCCAACATATAATGTTGTGTGCACTGCGAAGAAGTGGCCGAAGTAGAAAGAGTGTCTGCTGGCTGAGTGGTGTCATGCAACCAGTATAAATGATTCTGTGGTCCACACAAGATCTAAGTTTTTGAAAAAGCAGACCTGGATAAATGCAATGATTTTGCTAGCTTCCTTTCAGGAAGTATAGCCACTGACAGTGCATGGCTTTGGAACATTTTCTAGTCGGACGAGTTGCATTTGACCCCAGACAGAGCAGTCAATATACAAAACTGTCGCATACGGAGTACTGGAACTTCTGGTGTTGTGCTTGAATGGTTTCAGCATCCTGATTTTATCAGAGTATGCTGCAAGTTTTACTGTTTTTATGCTTGGTTCCTTTTTCTATGGAGGAAGCACCCTTCAAGGCTCCCAAAGATGTTCCATCATAGGTGCCCATTACTGCAAACTGCTTCACCACCACCCGATGTTCCTGCCTTACGAGAATGAGAATGCTTATGAATTACAGTCTTGATACAAATTAGTGCACCACTTCACACTCACAGATTAGTGAATAGGTTACTTCACGCCCACTTTGGAGATGATCACATAATTTCAAGAAGTTTTGTGATTGCCATCCCTCCTTGTTCTCCTGACTTAAATTACTCTGACTTTTGGTTGGGAGGATTCCTGAAAGATCGTGTCTATGGAGGAAGCATACAGGTTATTCCTGAACTGAGAACAAGCAGAATACATAATGTTGCTGTAACTAATTGAGAAACTCTTGGCACTACTGCTGAACAAGTTTTGAACATGTGATTGGTGCAAATGGAATGTCCATTGAACAATGTTGTAATACAATAAAGTTATGTGTTTATTGCTTTTCACATGAGCCTTCTCACCTAGTGATCAAAACTTGAACAATTACTCTTTATTGTAGTTTTCTTTTCCCCATGGTCTATCTAACATATATACGAAGGTTCAACTAAATAGGTCCACCAAAACAGCCTCTATGTAGGCATAAATAAGGTAAGTTCAATTATAACCACTTTGTATTTTTTACACTAAATGTTATTTTAAAGCCAATAAATTAATTTGGTACTATTGCATTATCCACCCAACAATGACAAGAAACATTGGGCAAAGTACTAAGCCGGCAAAGTAGGCACCCAGAATATACAAAAAGCATTTCACCTGGTACACCACTAATGGCTGCATATGCATTACACCAACATGTGATGTGCACAGTTTCGGAATTCAAAGGTTATCAGTAGTCTTCGCTTGTTGATAACGTGGGCATATTTTTTACACTTGCAAAGAATCGTGAATGAATTTGTGAAGTTTGCTTGCTAATGCAAAGATGTATTTTACAAATAATCAAACTGTACAGAAATGCTATTTCAAAGATTGCCAGCAACGTGAATAAGAGTAGCAAATTGGGTTGAGGATAGCCAAATATCATTTATGACAGCTCTTCACTTTAACTTTGCTGGTCAAAGAATATACACCCTGAAAGTTTTGTGAGGATGAACTTGATATGCATCTGAATACTACTAATTGGTGCAATTATTCATGAGAAGAATGCATGTCTACTATGAGAAAAAGAAGAATGTCAAAAAATTGGTTGCATTGGATGCATTGTTGAACTAGATAAATGTTTATTCACAAGACAAAAGGTTACATTCTTCTGCAGCAGTAGAGTTTAGCAAGGATTTGTAAAGAAGCTATGGAAACATTTCTATGTCTGGTTTCTGATTGTAGCATGGCAATGTTTATGGGTGAAATCAGAAAACATACTGCTGAAAGAAATACTATATTTTCGGATAGCTAGAGAAGCTATAGGATGGAAGAACTTGAGTGAGCCACTTATGATCACTGGAAAGTAAATCGTACGTAGAATTTTGTAGATCTTCTGATACATACACAAAACATGGACCCTACGGTCATATGTCGAGTGGAGGAATAAAAGGCAGAGGACACCAAGGCATCACCTTTGTAAAAATGTATATATTGTATGGATTGATTTTCATTATTACTATTGTTAAATCAATAAAATGCACATAGAATGATGAATTTGGCTAGCTTTTATTTATCTCTGATGTAGCATTATTATAGAAATCTTGCAGCACGCAACCAGTTCATGAACTGTCCTTAGGCGAATGTGATAACCCCTTTTCTGAATGAGTGAAATTCTTGAATTTTTTTCCCCAAGTTAAAACAGACCACATGGAGAATAGTGCCATGTTGCTCTGCAGTGCCGAGAATCTGAAATTCTCCGATGTGTTTTTTAAGATTAACCTGGTCAGTGTGCACATTGAGAGCAGTGTCAAGTAATTAGCTCTGTGATTAAGAGAATCCTGCAGTTCTCTGATGTTTTTAAGTTAGATGACTGAACACATAGGCCGAAGGTGAGGAAAAAAGAAAGTGCTTTATTATGGCTTTCGTTCCATTTTTAATTAAGTTGTTGCTATTTTATATAACTTTTGGAGTTTTATTATGGATGTTGCTTAATATAATTTTGGGGTTTCATTATAGATATTTCTTGTGTTTATAATTAATTTTTTTCTGTTTTATGAAATTTTCAGGGCATCCCAACTATTTTTTTTTAAATGGCTACTAATTTTTCAAAGGTTGGCGTTAAATTAATCAGCAGTGACTGGCAACTTAGCAGGTCGGCTAGGACAACAATGTAATGGTACCATTAATTTATCCACAACCAGAAAATCAACATGCAATTCCACAATCAACTTCTTTAAAAATACTAAACCATATATTACAAATAAATTAGCCACTTATGTAATGGTGTAAATGAGACACCCCGTGGTTAAAAACAAATTAACACAAGCTTTAAATGCAAAAAGTATTTTACTTACATCCTCTATCTAAAGTAACTTCGCTTAATCTGTACTTATTTATATCTGATGTATCCAATCCAAATTCCGTTAGAGTTGCTGACATGACATCTTCAACACTAGTATCACTTGTAACAGGTATAACCCTATGTGTATCAGCAGCTCTGAAATATAGCAAAAAACATAAGCCAAGTTAAGATAATTAATTACAAGATAATTAAGAAAATTAGTCCACATCCCAACATATATATATATAATGTTGAATGATCTAAAATTCACTTAGTTTGAAAACAAGTTTTTCTAATACTTCTGCAATAGCTGCAAAGTCAGATATAATCAATATATATTTAGTAAGTAAATTATTATTTTACTTACTAAATATATATTGATTATATTATCTCCTAATATAAATTTAGTAGAAGTATCAAAAAAGAGGGAACCCACATGTAGGAAGTTTAATTCCAAAAATTGTGTTTTAAACTTCTAAAACAAGGCTTAAATTCTAGTAACATAACCTTAAGGACGGCGCACGATGCAAAACACTTTTCCCCCTCTTTTACTGTTCCCTAATGAGAAAAGTCGCTATGCTGGTCATTTGTCTCCTCCATCAATGAAGTAAAATTTCCATGTTTGTCAAACTCTAGACAATAGTCTAGAATAGGTTACTATATATGCAACTTTTCTGAGGTTTATTTTGATTTAATTTAAACTATATAACATTTACTATTTCTGATCAATCTCGGTAATTATTTGTGATTTTTCCGTCTTTGTTTCTACTAGAAATTAAGAAACAAGAATAGAACTTGGCAAAATATAACAAATATGAAGTAGCTTTATGTGCCTGCAGGTCGGAATGCAATATTTGATAATTTATTTTCATTACTAAAGTAATAGTAATGAATAATTTAATGAAATAATGATAAGGAATTCATAATAATATTCATTACTGTTAGATTTTGAAATAAACATAAAACAATAATAAAGCTTTAGATCTGTTTCTTAATTTTTTTATTGTAATATAAAAAAGAAAATTAGAGATATATTAGTTTGATCATTTAACTAAACAAATATTACTTTGGACTATCAGGGCAAAGAAGGTACATCTGTAGGTATATATTGTAAAATTGAATATTGCTTACGTTAAAAGAGAAAAAAATTCTGCAAATACCCATATATTCAACTCATTTTATACCTGCAGTGTGAAGTGAAGTCTGATAAGGTAATTTCTTAAATCTTTGCATTTTCGTGGTGTCCATAGAGAGAGAGAGCACTTTGAGGCTTCTTTTTAATATTTGCTGAAGAGAATTTTAATCTACGATTTAAAATTTTAGAAAATATAAATTTATCAAAAATATTTTTCAGAACAGTTTTAAATGTTTACAAAGAATTCTACGTAAATTTTGTTTCATAGCCTGATTTCATTCAAAATCATCGTTATAAGTTTGATTTTTCCTTGATTTTAAATGAAATGGATATACATATGTTCTACATAATAAATATTCTAATTTATTTTTAAAAGATTAATCTTTTGTACTTTGAAAGTAATAAGGGCATACAGGGTGTTGACATTTACAGTGTAGGAAACGTGTTTTTTATATTTCTTTTAGTGATCAAAACGATTAGCCAGGAATATTTTCAAAACAAAATGCTTTCTTTTTCCACTTATATTTGGCCACAACTCTAAGATTGAGAAGCACATCGATTAGTTTCTCTGGTTAAAGTTTCAAACAATTCATCTGAAAATTTTTTTAAATGAACAGCAAGATGAGTTTCTGAAAATTTAGTCTTTATACCAGGATTACAAAGAAAGGTCAATATGTTAGCTTTGTCATGCTCATTTGGTTGTCTCCATTCAAATAAATTATTAGCATTGCTTTTGAAGTCATAGGCAACTTTATCTTCATTAAAAGATTGATTAAAACGTATTTCTTCTGGATCTGAACAGTGCGATTTTGTGTCAACAAAAGTTTCCCCTTCTAAATCTCTTAGCAAATTATTAATTTCATCCTGACCTTTGAAACAAGGTGCCATAATAAGAACTGAATAAGAGCGTGGGGAAAAAAGTTACACTGAAATCACAAGAAAAAGCTATAATGTTTAAAAGAGAGATAGCATCTGTTTTATTTTCAAGTACATTGGCGCGAGACGTCTTCGCCAAAACGTAGCCAATCAGATAAGATACGAAACACAATGCATAGCCAGGAGCTGCTCTGTGACAGGAAACTGGACCACCTAGAGATTCTAAAGATAAATGGTTACTCTAAAAGGGGGAAAGAAAGGCTTGTACAACAGTTGTATCATAGCTGGCTTAAAAGCAAGTAAATTTTGTGGTACAACAGTTGTACTGCCAGCTTTAGAAAGTTAAAGTAAATTGAAAGTAAATTATGAGGGAAAAAAAAAACATTTTACGGGGACTTTAATTTAAATCATGCATAACAAAATTTCAAACTTTGTAAAAGAAATTAAAAACAAATAATTATCACTATTGATCGGAAATTAGTTGACTTTTTGAGGGGAACAAACCAACTCCCATTCAATGAACAATAATTAATAAATGAGGTGTTTCGTCTTTTACTCAAGTAAGAATGATGTCAAACTGGCAAATTAAATTAGGCCAAAATTGTAGTTCCGTGAAGTAATGGGATCTATAACCAAAAGTAGAGTATCAAAGATCTCACTCTGAATGAAGCACTTTCACTAATACAAGATTCTTTATAAATTTTGAGTGAAAAAGCATTTTATGTAGTAAAATTTACAAAATACTTGAGTAAATGTTCTCCAACACCTTTGCTTTTATGCATGTTAATTCAAGACTATTTATAAAAATAAACAGTAATAATCTTAATTGGAATTATGAAACAGAACTCGAAGCAATTGAAATAAAAATGAGAAAATTAAGAAACATAACAATGTTATCTTTGCAAAAACAAATCAAAGTAAAATGTGAAATGTACATGAAGATATAAAAGGCCAGAAAATGCATTAATTAACTCACGTTCTTTCTAGTGTGATGTCGATAAAGTGTTCTTATCTGTGTCTTACACACAAGGGGTGTGTGTCCGAAATTCCGTTATCGGCAGCCGGGATACTTTGAATTATTTCAAGCGGTGAAACTTGTGAGTAGTAGTTTATCGGACATGGGAGTGACTAGGAATGTTTGAGGGACGTTTGTTGCAGAGTTCTTTTGTGAGTGAAAACGTCTGTTAAAATTTTGAATATACCAACTAATGAATGGAAATTAATTAATTTCTGACTAATTGTTGTGTCGGAACGAGGAAGAAAATTAGAAAAGGAAAAAAAGTAATTTTCACTGTCAATGAGCTTTTCGACAGACTAAAGATTAGGAAACAGGCTCATTTTTTTAGTAACAGCATAAAAAAAGTCTGAAAACAATTAGATTTTTACATTATATACAATTTTGTAATTACACTACATACAAATCCTCCAACTCATAGTCATCCAACTTATACTGCCTTCTCAGGTTTAATAATAAATTATCATATCCCTATAAGTTAAATGAGTTAGAATGAGTATTTAACGCCTGCCCTTTTTTAAGACAATGGTTAATAAATCGATTAGGTATTAGATTAATTTTGAAAATTTTAATAAGGAGCAAAATTTCGCATTGTAAATCTATCGTATTTGTGCATATATTTTTAACACGTTGTATTTGATTTAAAATTGCATTACTAATAACATTTTTGGAGATGTTGGAAGTCCATTTTATTAATTTGTGAAATTAAAGTTTCTTGTTTTGTGAAATTAAAGTTTCTTGTTTTGTCAAACAGTAAAATTTTTTTGTAGTCAATGATTTGAAGATTGAGATATTCGATGTTATTTTGCAAATGATTAGTTTTATTAAGTGTTAAGGCATTCTGGATAAATCTCTGAGTATTCGAACTTATTAAAAATATTAAATATAATAAGATCATCTATATACCTGTAAGTGTGCTTGTAGTAATTTAATTCTTGCTGTTGTAAATTTTTTTGGAAGGTAAATTCTTTAATAAATAAAAAAGAGATTACAGATCGAAGTACTGGAATGTGAGCCCATTGGAAGTCATCTGACTTGTTTAAAAAATTTATTTTGAAATTTAATGTAGTTATGAAAAAGGACGCATTTTAGGTCGGTTTTCCATTTACTAAGATTCATAATCGTGAGCATAGCAGGGAAAAGTGAAGGCAGATCTAGTAGACTAGTATAGATTTCTTCTAAAGGAAGTGAGGTATATAAGTTTTGAAAGTTACAGCAGTGAATGTTTTGTATGTCAATTGTTTGAATGGCATTAATGACAGGAGTGTTATTATGGATGATCAGGAAATAGTTAGGATTAGTGTTACAATCACATTGAAAATAAATTTACAAATTTTTTAAAGCTGAATTGCAAAATAATAGCTTACATTTTTCTTGTAGTTATTAGTTCAATTTGCTATAAATCTGAATTTTAACAGTGTTTTATGGAATTTGGGAAGTGCATAGAGGTTAGTAAATCTGTTGTAGCTTGGATTTAAAGAGATACTTAGTTTTTTTTATGAAAAGTTTTAATTCTGTTTATTATAGAATTTTCTGTAAGGTTTGCTAATTGATAAGTAGTTGCGTTGAAAAGTTCTTTATTAATAATTGCTACGTAGAATTGTTTTCATATAATGATAAAGTTATTATTTGCTTTATCTATTTTTGTAATAGTAAAAAGCTTTTTTAAGTTATTTATATCAGACAGTAGCTGTGACCAATTTAATGTACTTATATTGAAACTTGAGGTAATTAAGTGTGGTGGAAATGCGTTTAAGTATTTCATCTTTCCATTTTAAAAAGGTATCTATAGGTAAATTCAGTTGATAGCTTGCTTTAAATTGCTGATGCTGATTTCGAAAGTCTTGTTACAGTAATTTTTGTTTATGTGTATGACTGGTCTAAATTTTAATCTATAACTCATTAGCGTTTTTAGTTGATCGTTTTGTATGATATCCAGATTGCCAGTAATTATGTGCTGGTGATGAGCATCTACGTAAGTACTGTAAAGTGGTAGTTTGCAATGTCATTCTGCTGACTCATCTACTTTATAGTGGTTAGTAAGCAAGTTAATTAATGTCTTTTGATATTTAAATGCAACTATTGGTATGGTGTCTACAGCTGGGACGTAAACTTTACATTCATTGATTATTCTAGAGAATCGAATACTTGCGGATGCAGAAAATTGGCTTTAAAATAAATTTTGCGTAGAGCCAGACAATTAGAAAGTCTAAATTTAAAAAAATCAAGAACCATGTCTTTAACAATTTGTATTTCGTCGTAGTTTTCATGAATGAATTTTTTCAGTTTTGGAAGGATTTTATTAGTACATAAGTGTAACCAGTTGAGTAGTTTCTTGGGAAAGTTTTCAGAAACAAAAATTTGTACATACTGTAATTAATTACAAAATTGTATATAATGCAAAAAGCTAATTGTTTTCAGACTTTTCTTAAGCAGTGTAATTATGCTCATGTGTTTCAGTTTGCCCAGAGAATCCATGTATCTCTTGACTGTTAGCACAAGTGCCATAACCTCCTGAAATTACTTCTGAGATCTGATGGTGATTTTACCCTAAGTCAAGTTATCCAATTTCCTGGGTTGGGGTTGGAGTTTTATAATTCTTGCATTCTGAGTTAACTAATACACCACTCACTGTTGCAAGTAGTTATCTCAAGCTTTGAAGAAATCTCACATCTGAAAGGATTAAATCACTGAGTCCAAAAGATGTCTTGCTGGGCATAACTTGATTTGCATTTATTTAGTTTAAAAACAATAACTACTAAGTTCTAATCTACTGAACTTTACATTCCAATAACACGGTTATAACATATGTCAATGTTAGACAATGTTAGATGCAAGAGGGCATCTAGTCTTACAGCAATATAGTGTCACATATGTCACTTAACTATAAAAATATCAAAATGAACATATTTATCATACAAATAATTACCATTCATATTACCAGCATTTAAAAATTACAAAGGTGATTACATGTACAGTGAAGTTCAGTAACTTAAAATGCCAAAAAAATTTCTAGTTAGTTGATGTGCTGAGTAAATTAGTTTCTGTTGAAATATAGGTAACATTAAGCCTTTATTAATGATGTGCAAATTCTTATTTATATGCATGTTATATATTTATGATTTGAATTCTTTCTTTACTTTACAGATTCATATGTTAATGGAGTAATTTTAGAATTTAATGCTAATAAACTTCAAATTTGAAACCATGAAAAATACAGACCTAAATTTACCAGGATAAACTTTAACACTTCCTAAATTTGAATTTGGAGGTCTATATCTCAATAATATAGCAGGTCTTTTTCCTTCTTTTCTTGTCAAACTTTGAACAGGCATAAATTCCTCTATCTCTTTCTCAGGTGGCTCACCTATAATAAAAAAGTTTAGAATTGGCTCCAAAGATTCACCTAACTTTGAATACAGAATAAAGCAAGCATTTTAATTAAAGCACTTACTAAAAACATTTAAAAATGCTTACCATACACATCAGTCAAATAGTAATGTTTAGGATCATCAGATATGTGAAATGCTCTCAATGCAGCACACTGAAATACAGATTCTTTCATTAATACGAATAATTTATTCAATGCAGTTAAATTTTAAAATAAACCTGTAAAATTTTAATATAAAGTAAATGCTGCAAAAGTAAAATATGGAAGATAACAGTACACAGTATCAAGAAAAACAGGATGTATAAATATGAAATTTCATAGTTGGTTCAGTTGATTTGATTACGGCAAATCACTCGAGGGCTATCTCTGCCTAAGGGGAGGGATGTCTTCATGGAGGACTTTCTAAGGGAACTGGCTTGTATACACATAACGCATAGGGAAAACCACAAAAATGCCCATGCTGCCTGTACGTGGGAATTGAACCACGAACCGAACTACCAGTGTTCAGCGACTTTACCACTCTCCCACCAGTTGGCCATGACATTTTATGAGATACCTAAACTGAAAAACAGGAATGAAGTGATTCAGCACCGAGTATGTTAAACCCTTGACGAGCAGTGGTTGCACCCTGAAACCACCAATATTTGAATTCCCCTCCCACAGTCTTCTGTCCGAAAATTTTGAGTGAAAACCAATTGATTACTTATCGTTTACCTCTAAATAACACAAAATGACTGCAGAACCATACATTTTTAAAGTCTTAGTAATTCAGATCGCATGCCTTTTAAAGTTTGTTTTCAATGAGACAAAGTAACTTCCTTTTATTAATATAAACAACTTTAAATGCATATCATTATTTCTGTCATAAACAATAAAAATATAGCAATAATTGAACTGCATATTAAAGGGTTCTAAAAAGCAGAGTTATTACTAAACAATACATGCACCTACTTAGTGAAAATATCTTTCATTTCCAGAGATTTTTCTGATTTTATAAATTATTTTGTGTGGTTTAAATATAATTGAAGTATATTTTTCTATAATTAAAAATAGAAATTGCATAGAACTTTTATTAAAATTAATAATATTTTATATATATTTTGACAAAATATGAATAAAATAAATATTAATAGCAAACAAAGGATCCGTATCAAAAGACAAGCCATCCCCAATTAACATAAACCACAAACTTCATGTGTCAGATGACAAACTATAGAACACAGCACATATGCCAATAAAATGCAAATCCTAGTGGTGTAGTACATTTTGTAGCACAAGGGAGAAACCTCATAGAACAAGAACCAACGTTGCATGTGAAAAACATGTCAGAACATCCTTATTAGGTACATTCTTATGTTTTGCCTGCTATAGAAAAATTACAGAACTGTTTATTTTTTCATTTTTTCTGACAATTTTACTGTGACAAGTACTGCAAAAAATTTACATAAAGCAATTCCTAAATATATTTGTTTTTAATTTGCAAATTTCGTCATTTATTGAAAATATGCACGAAAAACGTAAGTCCCCCCTCCTCCCCGCTACTCCCTCAGCAAGTTTCAAAGTCTGGTTCGAGTCAAACGCACACTGGTTTAACAGCGCAACCATTACCCACAGACCAAGTAGTAGCACAAGAGTAGAATTTTTTTAAATTTATGTATTATTTGTCAAAGATCATAATATCTGACTTTTATAGTTTTTTAGTTAAAACATTATAGTAATAATATTGCATGCATAAAAGGGTTAATTAAAATTATGAAAAATTGTTGATTTTTATAAAAATTTCAAAAAGCTTCATTTCTTTCTCCCTCTTTAAGGAGTCCCATAGTTTACTAAAGATTTAAAGGATGCTTTTATGCTTTTAAAGACTCACATGCAAGCTCAATAACATATTTAAACAATTAACTTGCACAGAAGATTATAAATGTTTACCATCAGTATTCAAACATTATTGCAAATAAATTGTGACAAAATATTGATATACTATAATGATTTCCTTTCTTGCCTACATTCAATACACTTACGCTCCAATGATTCCAGTCTTTCAGTACACTTTTATTGTCTTTTCAATCTCGGTAGATAAAAAAACTACATTGCACAAGCTACACATTCATCAAATTTTGCTTTTATGTAACTAAGATTTATGCTTTATTTGGTTTGATTTTTTATATTATTTTGGGGCTGTGGAATGCTTAGCAATTTTTATAACATTCACTTATGCTAATTACTTACAACAATTTGAAAGGAATACAGTGCTCAGATTACTTATTTTCAAAAATAATATCATACAGAACAATGAAAATATACATACAACCATCTGCTCCCTAGTTGCATTGCGGGAAACTGTGATTGTCCTGAACATTCTTCTTTTCATTGAAGCATTTCCATCATAGACCTTTATAATTTCTAATGAGGCAAGAGGAAGAGAATTTGTAAGTTTAGAATAAAAATATCAAAAACAGGAAAGGAAAAGGGGGAAAGATAGAAAGCCAAATAACATTTAAAAAATATTTGTGCAGGAAATTTGACAGTTCAAATAGAACCAAACCATGACATTTCTAATTCTTAAAGACTGCTAATTCTAAAGCAAAAACAAATACATGAATGTTAAGAAAAGTAGGGAGGTATTTTGTTTAAAAAAAATGAATGACTGAACAAAATAAGCAGAATGCTTCTTCCCTTCTTCATATTTTAATGCGCTATGCAAATAAAGCGTTAAATAATCCATAAAATGTTTCATTTATAGATATACAAAGAACTCTGGTTTAAACATTCACTATTCTCTGTGTAGAAATTCATAATTTTCTTATTCGATAAATTCAATACACAGAAAATTGTAGATAATATTGAAAAACAACACACAGAAAATGACCACAGACGGTTCAAAGAAGCAACAGAAAATGAAATACATGTGTATGGACATCACATATGCATATTGTGAAGCAATTTTTTCAGGAAGAAGCCGAACGCTTGAAGGGGTAATTAACCAGCAAAGAAACAATAACAATAACTTCCCCAGAATACATTTAGAAAGCTTCAATTTTAACCTGTATTTTTGCAATCTACCAAAAACTAAATGGAGGTGGCTCTGGTGGTCGTGTTCCACAAGCAACTCATCAAAGTAAAAAGCACAAAAGTCTAAGTCAGGAAGTACTTGATGAATAAATCGTTGGAACGTTTGGCCGCGTTTCGCAAACCGTACAAGGTTTTTAAAGAACTCAAATAATCCAAATGGGGTAGTCATAGCGGTTCCAGGCATGTTCTTTGAGTTAACGTAGATTTGATGGTACACCCTAGCCAAATGCTGGAAAAATATTTTTTTCCAAAAAAAAATCTGCACAGTCCTGAATATGCAGTACGGTATACTACTCAGGAAGAGTCTAAAAAAAAACTAAAGCACAAAAAATAAGATACCTTGTGTTCCAAAATCTAAAAACATCGAGTTGATGCTGTTGTTCCTCTGCCATATGGTGGCCATGCACCTACATGGCAGAGAATCTGGCAGCCTAGACACTGTGGTTAGACATTTTATTCAAATTTCATTAATTTGTAAGAAAGCTATAATGTAATAATTTCAAAAAGAAATTTAAAATAACTATATACAGGGTGTTTTATAGATCAATGGACAAACTTGGAGGGGCAGGAGAGCGTACTAAAACATGCATTTTTTGTATAGGAATGTAGGGTCTAAAGTGACGGGTTAAAGCAGAAATGCAAAAAAATGACATGAGAGGAAAATGTGTTCATGTACAAAATCACCTCAAAGTGCTTCTTTGTAACAATACAGTATTCACAATAAATGTTCAAAAATGGGAACACTAACAGTAATCAGAACTACTGCTGTGATTGGCTGGCAATGCAGCGGTAGAGGACGGTAGTGAGGCGGACAAATCACGATCCGATGCATCAGAGGATCATTCGCAACTCTGATGTCGAGCATGACGGGTGAGTTTACACACAGGGAAAAGCTGAATGCATCTTATGTATGGTGCTGCTAATGGGAACAGCAGAGCAGCGCTACGGTTTCCGAACCGGTGTATGCCGAAGCACACAATGTTCGAGAGGTTGCATCGGTCTCTGTGTGGAAACTCTTCGAGTTTATTTCTGTCATTGGTTCTTGCAGCAGTGTATGGTGCAGGCAGATTTTCCATTGGATGTGCTATTCACTGATGAGGCAACTTTCTCACAGGACGGCATCTTCATTAGCCACAACATACACTTGTGGGAAACTCATAATCCACACGACACACGTCCACATGACTGAACAGCATCATTTACAAGACTTCCGTTGACTCACTGGAGGACCTCCTTGCATGACTATCAATTGCGGCTGCAAGCAAGCTCGAAATGCCCGTCGTTTTTCAAAATGTTCGTCAATCCCTTCTGCGACGTGCGATGTTACCAAACATGTATTACTGCTGGCAGTCACAATTTTGAACACTTATTTGTAAATATTGTATTGCTACAAAGAAGCACTTTGCGTTGATTTTGTACATTAACACATTTTCCTCTCGTGTCATTTTTTTTGCATTCCTGCCTTAACCCATCGCATTAGACCCTACATTCCTATAAAAAAATACATGTTTTAGTATGCTCCACCACCCCTCCAAGTTTAACCCATGATCTATGAAACACCCTGTATAATCCAAAAAATATGGCAACAGAAACAGCTCGCAGACACATGCTAAAAAGATGGAAATTAAAGATTGCAATGCATCATATAAGAAACATATACATACATACAAATAGCTATATATAATTCGAAACCATTTGTAATATAGAAGTGGTAAAAGGACTTCATACCTAAAATCCTAGAAATTAATTAATTTTTATAATTATATATATATTCAATGTAAAACAATACAGACATCAATGCAGAAAAATATATACACATATATAAATTAGCTCTAATCAAAATTAAAATGAGATATAAATACTCAGTAGCAACATCACATACCATCATCTTTATCTTTTTCTTTGGGCGAAGGATAATCATCAAATTCCTTGTTTTTACATTCACCAGGAGAAAATTCTTCCGATATACTTCGTGCTGTAAAAATGAATTTTAAAAACACACCAAAGTTTAAATATATGTTTATGGGTGTATTTACATATAAAACTAAAAATATTTACAAAAGGTTCAACATGGAACTATCATAACAAAATCTTACTTATACATATTCTAGATAAAGCATCTCTTTTTTTAACTTCCACGCCAATAATAGTTTCTAAAGGGACATCTGTTCGCGGAATGCTCACAGAACTAGGTGGCAGCATAATGCTCTCCAGACAACCAAAGTTACACTCATTTTGTAAACTCTTGTAACAAACAGCATGAGCCTAAAGAAATTGATGTTTTAAAAGTTAAAACATGTTTGTCGATGGATTTCATGCATTTAATAATCTAAATTTAGAAGAGTTTACTTAAAATTCACCTTAACAAAATTTAAGGATGATCTATTTTTCAGATTAAAAGATGTACCTACAAATTAAGATGCATATTACATAAATCCCTGCAAATTAAGATTCCTCATATCTTCATTCATTAACTGTTCGATAGGTTCATTCCAAAAATCAATCCTTCGGTGGCTCAAGAAAAGCACATTAAATTTCATGCTGTATTTACTGTTTATTTGGTTTTCTCCAAAAGTAAATCTGCACATTAGCAAAACATGAAGTTTTAAAAAAAAGCTGACATATCAATGAAAGACATAATTTAGAAAGAAAAACATCTCCAAAGATATTTTGTGATGCAGCCTAATTAAACAGCATTGCTTTCGAAACACACAAATGATTGATTCTTGAGACAAAATTATGAAAGAATAAGAACTAACACACATATACTAAACCTCAGTTTGCATGTACTTATTTATTGTATTCATTACCTTTGTAAGGTATATCTTAAGTTATTTTTAGTTTTATTCACCTTTCCTATCTCTTCCAGCTTCAGCTTACAATTTTTTACCAGAATGAGCTTTTCAAATTGCCTTAAATGCAAATGAGTAGTATAGAGTATTCAAGTCGAAGTTCCACTAACAGAGACAATTAGAATTTCCGAATAGCGTGAGTTTGCCTTTTAGTCACGTCTCTCTAAGCTGTTAGTAAGTCTGGTTGTATTACATGTCCTTGATAGCTTCGCTAGCTAATTTAATATTATTGGCCAACTAGTTTAGAAATTGTGTTAGCTTCGGCTAAATCTCTTTAGTTAGTTTTTATTTCTTATATTTTTGAGTTTAAGCTCAAGTGGAGGCTTTATTGTATGCCCTGAGAAAGGGGCCATCTGTCAATTTTTATTTTGAACAATAAAGGGTAATTAACCCTTCTTGAGTTTATGTTTCTATTCCTGAACTTGAGGGATTATTTGCTTAGCTGTTCACTAGGTTTCCCAACACTTAGTTAATAGATAAAAGTGAGGATCCCTACACCTTTATTACTTTTATCATCAACAATGTCAGTACTTTTACAAAAAATACATATTTATCCAATCAGTATGCAAAAATATAACATAAATTAGAAATGGGTAACCAACCTTTTAAAATATAAAATTCTTATAATCATCTTACTGCAGAAAGCTGCATTTGTGTTCAAGCAAGTCCAATAACAGATGTTTTGCATATTTATGCTGCAGTTGTGTTCAAGCAGTACAAATAACAGATAATTCACAATAACTTTAAATTTAAAATCTTTGTTTAAATGAGTATGACGAAAAAGTGAACAAAACAATTATGCATTTTAAACCAGCTGCCTCCTGTAATTGAATCAAAGTAGAACAACATATGAGAATTATTACAAAAAAATTTTTTTTTGAAACTTCCTATCATATTTATAAAAGATTCAATTTGAACTACTCTTGTTAAAATGAATGAATTTTCATATACTGATTTATTAATGTCTATCACGATAAATATTTTACAGTAGCTTATGATTATGAGAATAGTTAATGTGAACAATTATTTATAACATGAATACAGGAAAATTTCTTGATGTATTTCACCAATTGCATACAATAAAAGAAAAAATTTATTACTTTGTAACAAAAATATCATACAGTACAAAGTCTGAGATCTGGATGTCTAATATCCTGAATGATCTAAAATCCAAACGTCAAAACCAAAAATATGTGGAGAATTTGCTTCTATAGCTGCCTATCTGCTTGGCAAAATTGAATCGAAGCACTGTAGATAGAAACATCGATGATTTTACACCTACTAATAACTTATACCCCTGATGCCAAACTGCTGAATCATTATTTATTATATTTTGCTTTCATCACTGCATGTTTATCAAAACATGACAACTTGAGTAATAATTCATGCAGCGATGCCCAATCAATTATTTTATTAGCAATTTAATATTAAAGAGTATGGTAACATTTTATGTTGTCATTACGCATGGTGGTAATTACAGATTTAAGTTAAATGCACTAAGAAATGTTGATGAGAAAAAAATTTAACAAACATTTTTTTTAATATACTAAAAACTGATTTTGTTAATGATACTCATAGGCACATTTAGTCCTATTTGAATTAAGTATAAATGATTTAGTTTTAACATAAACCCAGAAACGGCGACAGAGTTCATATCACTGCACCGAGTGGCAGAATTCAGGGAAAACAATTCATTCTCAAACTAATTACAAGCTTCCTGAATAATATAGTTTAATCACAATTCTAACAGACTTAAGTTATCTCATTCCTTTAAAAGTACAGCTACAATTTTTCCCATTTATATGCTTCCAAAATTTCACAGCTAATAACTGTATAAGCATATGATATTATCTTATTCTCAGAGGTTCATTTCCTGCATTTAACAATGAAATTTTTTCTAAGCTAACCTTCCTTACCAGAGAAGGGAGACTTATTTTCTGACAGACAAGATTTTTTAAATAGATTTAGTCATCAATGCGCCCTTTGTGTACAAGATTTTTTAAATAGATTTAGTCATCAATATGCCCTTTGTGTCTGTACCTAGAGGTATTGCTGCTTGTAATGCCACCAACAGTGGTCCTGCAACATACTGACGTCTTTTATAAGTGTATCACTCTTTTTAAAAGTGTATCATGTTGCAATAAACATCACTTTCTGCACGTGTTCATGGAGTTGTATTTTCGCTGTCCCATAGTGTATTTTTTTATAACTGAGAAATCATGTCACCAATGTTACAGAAAATTTATAAGTTTTATAATTCAGTGATACTACTAATTTACCTATTGCAAAAGAAAGGCACCTTTCAATTAAAAACATTCAATTACAAAAGCTGTCCTGAATGTCTATTATCTAATATATAGAATCCATTAGGTGTTTGAACTGTGACTGCATGCACAGGTAAATCTGATAATTCCTAATATTCTCATCTACTTAAAAGGTCAAGATTTGAGCCACAGATCTTTCAATTACTAGCTGGATGCACTACCACTTGCATTATCAGAAACCACAAGGGAAAATACAGTAGCACAGGGCTGGCCAAACTTCGTGTCAGTAAGAGCCGCACGTTTGAATTCAGGAATGCTCGAGAGCAGCATCTAGATTTTCTAAAAGCCACAAGTTCATATTTACATCATTATAGAAGGAGTGAAAAAGGTTTCAAATAGAAAGAAATCCCTGATAACTTTGTAAAAAGAGTCTAAACTAATTAATTACTTCCTTTTGGATACTGAATAGTTTTAGTTTACCATATTTCATACATATATTTTATATGCATAAAGAGCAGCACAAATTGCCTATGAGTCGTATCAGGCTCTCGAGCCGCACTTTAGCCACCCCTGCAGTAGTAGATACAAGGTAAAAACAGAACTAGGTCTACCCAAGGGAGCACAGCAACGTCGCAATGGCGTTGCAAACTCGTCACGGATGTCATTGCAAAAACGTTGCAATATGTCGTCTTTAAGACAACCAGATGTCCGTGAACATCCACTGTTTTGCAACCGTTGCAAAGACGTCTTTTATTACTTCTTTGCAGATGAGGTTTTTGTCACATAGACGCCGTCATTGCGTCTTTCGCAGGTGATATTTTGGTTGTGAAAGCATTGTATCACGACGTCTTAAAGACGCCTAAATCTTCGCAAAATTCCACCTTTTTGCAACAGTTGTGAAAATGTCGTTATTATGTCCTTGTGTTACATATTGATTTATGCAGAAAAATAAGCTTAATAATTAATATATTTTTCTAATTTTCAAATTTTTGTATTCCTTGTATTTTTCTAAAGTTTAAATATTTTATCATTTCTTTAAAACCAGAAGATAATACAATTTTTTCTCTTTAGACTAAATATGCATAATTAATAATAGTCTTAATCATTTTCAGTACATTAAACTATATTTTTTAAATAACTTAAATTCTAAGTTATGATTATTTAAGATTTCATCCTTTTTTCCCGTGAAAGTAATTATGAAAGTGGTTATTATAAATATATAACATTAATAGTAAGTTTTAAATAAATAAAACTCATTTAGAAATAAATAAAAGTAAAGATTTATGTGGGTAAAAATAAAGAGTGTTTCTGATAACAGCATTATCACATTTATTCCTGTTAAATCTCAGAGACATTGAAAATTGCCCGTCACGATAAATTAGGAAGCGGTTCTTAAGGTAACATAATTAGTATTTTACTTTAACTCAAGTATAAATAAATTTATTAGCATTTCACAGTAAAAAATATAACCATTAACTTCTATATCTCCAAGATATGCAAATGAAAGACATAAAGTAGTTAATAAATGTGATCAAAAATATAACTAAATGGAATAACTTCCCATATTCATATCCAAAATGAAATAATAACCTAACAAACAACATACATGACAGCACTATTTAAGAAAAAACATGAACTAGTATTGTTTGAAAGTATAAATAGCAGAAGGAAGGTAACAGAATTAAAATTTCCAATTAATAAAAAAAATATTTGTGTTTTTTAAATAGTAAGCAATTAAAAGTGCAATAATTATGGATTGCAGTATTTACTAGTAATGTTGATGATTCTTAAAACAATTTCTTTTGATCATACGCTAATGTATTTACTTATTTATAGTTTCTACATTTTAGAATAGTGGTAGATTACAATTATTATTTCATGCACTTTTTATAATCAATAACCTTTTTGTTACTGTACATAAATAATTGAAATAATATAGTATACAATGGTAAGCTAAGTATGTTAAAGTAAGCTCTTTGTTAAATTGCACACGATGAAACTTTCTGTTTCTATTTATTATGAATTTCTTTGTTACCATGAGCACATAGAATGTGAGCGAAGAAAATAGAATATACTTAAATTTAATAAAAAATAAACCTAATTTCCAATATTCATTTATTGAGATAATCTAATAAACATACATAAGAGCAATATTCAAAAACATGTGAAACACACAGTGTTTGGAAGAATAGATACCAAACGAAAAGTAATAAAATTGCAATTTGCAATCAATAAAATCATTAACCTATTCTGCATACTGTATAAAAGACAATATACTATAGAATGTGCATTATTATTATTATTAATTTTCTTAATTAATTAATTGCTTATATTCATATATCTAATTCATCTTCAGCAGTTATATTAAGTACTGATACCAGTCCAATAATTTCTTTGTACTTTGAAAATAATGAACATACCATAACAGTTTGAATTGTTGTTGCTTCTGTATTGATTGCATTTTAAGCAAAACCAGAAAGTGGCTTACCCTTGTACGTTATTTTTGGTTTTATATGAATTAATTCTGAAAGCCAACTTTTTAATGGGAACACAATAATCGATTAATATGAATGATATGCAATATAGCACTTATAACGTTATAACCAAAACACAAAGCTAAAAAGTTTATCCAAATATTGCACTGTTGGAACCTCAGCGATTGGAGACAGACATTATTTCATGAACCACAGAGACACTATTTCATGAACAAATGGCAACGGCAAATATTTTGCGTCTTCGCAATGTTGTAAAGATGTCATAAAAGTTACCATGACCACTTTGTAGTGTTGTGTGATACTTGGGTATTTTCTGAATAATACCCAAGTATCACACATATAAATTCAAACTATCTATTAACTTCAAAAATTATGTAGCATGCAGTTCAAAATGGATACTGCTTTCAACTATTATTTAAACATTGGATGTAAATTCGATCGCTGTCCTTGCGATCTGAAAAAGTTTTTGAAGCATGTCTATATGTTTGATCCATTCCTTTAGTATATACACTAAGATATAAAATTGAACTTTTTACACAGGTCCAATAGGAAGAAATTTCAAAATCATTCTCCAACTGCAAAATGGTTAAATAGAAAGAATAACTTTCAGATAGTATATTTACTGAGATATTGGACATAAAAATTTTACTGTTTATTTTACAGAACTGAAATAACACAATATAAATCCCAATTTCATGTCGCCTACATGTTTAAGTTAAACCATTTGGAAAGGAGCTAATAATAATTTAGTAATAACCAAAAACTTATCAAATTTTGCTACTTGTTTATACTTATATGCTGACCTTCTAAATGGAAGACTACAAATTGGCATGAAGTATGTTATAAACAACTTTGACGGTTGACCACATTCTAACTGAACTAGGTACAAATCTGTTTTGCACCTCTTCTTAGGAAGCAAATCTTTACCAATACACAACACGACTGAAAGAGTTTCTTTTAAGTGAGGCAAACACAGCTAAGCTAGTCCCCTACCATTTCATGCATTAAACACTTTTGAATACATTTTAAAAGGATTAAAAGGAAGACCACTTTACCTCTTTTGAAATGGTATGCCATTCAAGTGTAGTCGGGGGTTTTGCATTAAAGGGAAGAGATGAAATTACGTTGGCTCTAATTTAGGAAGGTCTACCTTGCTTTCACTATTCCCATAACTCCACATAGACATGCTGTTAATTACTGGCAGTCGGTTTTAAGAAACTAAATTTTCTAATGATTGTTTTACATGAAATAAATTTAATTGTTAGCACTATATTTTAGCTCACTTTCATGAGAGCATTATACAGGCATGAAAGTGCAAGTTGGCAAAAAAAGCTGAACAACGCGCGGACACAAAATTACACAAAAACTAAATGTGCACACGCAACCTAAAAAAAAAAAAAACACATTTTAATAAAATATAAACCTTTTAATATAAAAAGTATTAAACATATACATATAATTAAACTAAAATAATACTTGTACTTACTATTTTGCTATTAATTTTATCTTCCACTTGTAAAAAAAAATCAGTAAATCATCAAGAAATTGTAATGAATTAACCTTCTTTAAGATGCTCTTTATGTAACTTAATTTAACAGTTGATACATAAATACTGTACACAACATTACAACACACTAATATACATATTTATGTTATATATTACTGCCCATTTTCAGGCAATGACAAGTTTTAGAGATAATATATATATATAACTGTTACCATAGCTTTCAATTATCTTCTTTTATTTCAATAAACAGTAATTTATATAACACCAGAAAAAGTAGTCATGTGAGATAACATAGTTACAAAATAACATATAGTTAAAGAAGGAATATAAAAAAATAACTATTTTGTCTAAGTCTCACTGAATCCTGATTAAAATTTTTAGGGAAAAAGCTTTTTCTTTCTTGCTACTTTTGCAGCCAACTTTTCTAATTTCCATTTGCGAGCTAGTCTCAATTTCTTTTCAGCAGCTTTTATACAATCCATTGATACTTTTTTTATTTTCTTCTTTATTTTCTGCAATGTTTTATTGCTTTTTTTTAGATTCTCGCTCCTTCGTGCTCATGATTCGAATTTAAGATATTCATACTGAAAAACTTACAACAAACAAAAAAGAAATAACAATTTACGCTTCGAATTACAGTATGTCACTTTACACACACTAAAACTTGCACATGCTCTGGATAACATCAATACGGTATCCATATGTCCAACAGATGGCGTCAGCACCGATCGCTGAAATTATTGAAGTCAGCTGTCGTTTGACGGTTGCTTGCTCTTCTTTGATTCGATATCATAGACCTTATAAGAAATAGACCAACCCAAATGGCTTTTTTCTCTCTTCTGAAGCATTCCCGGCTGTCACCTTGATCACATCTGGAGGAGTAGGGACGACTTGCAGAAACTTACAATGGTTGGCTATTACAGTGTGTATAATTGTCAAGAAAAAGCCGGTTGTAGCATCTCATTTCATAAATTAGAAATTCTACATATTTTCGTTATTGAAACTGAGATTGATTTAAAAAATTTAGCATATTTATCAAGCTTATTTAACGTTCCAAATAATTATAAAGCTGTTGCATGCTTTTAGGGCTGGATATTTTTTTAGCTCGTCCTATGCTATAAGAAAATTTGTAACTACTTCTTTTAGAACATAATATTTTAAATCTGAACTAACAGAACATTTCAAACAAGCAATTTTCTCTTGCAATTTTTATGCTTTTTATTGGTATAAATAAGTAAAAAATACTAAAATATTTAAAAAGGAATTTTTGAAAGTTTTGTTTAAAATTCCAAACTGTGCTGCTTTTTTAAAATTATAGATGAGTATTGCAGCACAATTTCTATAAAGGAATTTTATTTCAATTATATTTTATAATACATCATAGCGATAAACACTTTTGACTCCTTAATAATTTTTATACATTAAATTCTAATATTAAAATTATATTCAACCATCATAATTAATTTTGCTTGTATTTTATAGTGATTATTTTTTTAATTTATTTTTAGTTCTGCGTAAAACTTTTTTAATTTACTGTTAATTTAATTTATTAGCCCAAATGGTCGGCAGCCTAGAAAGTGCTGTTAGTTTCGAAGCAGCATTTTGCACTGTTTCACCATAAATGTCCGTGTCTCCTTGCAAATTGTTGTTACCAAATATTATCACCCTGTATTATATTTAAAGAAATTAAATAATGAAGAATCTGCATGAATACATGTATGTTTCTCGCACTATAACAAAAATGACGGTACCTAGAGCCATCAAATTTTGAATAACGCAATCCTCCACCCAAACATGGGCATCTGGACGGACGAATTTCAAATTTGTTTTAACCCTCTAAGCGGCAAGGCCGTATATATACAGCCTAATATTTATTGTGATATCTGTAAGAACGTATACATATGTGCATATTAAACTACATCAACGAAATTAAGGCAATATATCAAAAGAAAACAAGGTATGAAACACCAGTTGAGGTTTTACATTAAAATCAAAAAATAATAATAATAATAATAATAATTTGTTCTCATAGTAGTTTTGGAAAATTTGTGCTTTCTTAGCAAAACCCCTGGCCGCCCAGAGGGTTAATCTATTTCATATTTTGTAAAACTTTCACGAATTTTTTATTAACAAACTCAAAGAGGTCAAAGCGAGCAATGGTAATGCTGTACAGAAATTAACATTTTTATCTCCAGTGCAGAAATTCTAAAGATATACTGTTTTCAAATATTTTGCGATATTGCTGTTGAATCGATTTTTATGTGATTTACGGGCGAAGAACGTGATACTCAATAAATATAGGTAACACACAAAACATTAAAAAAGGTCCCCTTTGGGCGTAATATAAACTCTGAGTGCTTCTAGATTTTATTTTATCTTTTTTTCCCTTCATTACACTCAGAAAATTTTATGAATTATTAAAACAAATTATCCACTTTAATGATCATATAATCAAATTAATGATTGTTTTGTAATGTTATTATAGTTTGGAAAATCACTGCCTGAAAATGTTCATTAAATTAAAAAAAAATATCAGATCTTGTTTTGTACCTTATTCATTTCAAAGCATCGCTCACTATCAATCTTATTTGATTTTACTTTATATGTACACAAAATTAAATTCATAAATTTTGTGCTTAGAGTTTTTTGCGTTTTACTAAAGTAAAGATATTCGTACATGAAATACGCGTGAAAAAAATGCAAGAAATGCAGTAAAAAGTGCTTTCTATTAGAAAAAAACTGTGACTTTCAGAATCTCATCACTATACAACGTATCACATTTAATAATTAAAAACAGTTATGTATTACAAACGCCATAGGTTTCAGCGTTAAAGTAAACCAAATCGTCCCTACTCTTCCTTGTGGACATGTTGGTGACGCGCGCCCTGCCCACTGGGTTAGTCTATCTCTTACAAGGTCCATGTTCGATATTTGTACGCATCTAGTTCCATCTTTCCTCTTAAGCCCCACCTACTTCGCCCTGATGTGAAACAACGCAATTTGCGATCTCTGGCATGATGTAGTTCCCCCCCCCTAAGAAAAGAGGAAGAGAGAGAGCATGTTCTCCGTTTACCCGCCCCCCCAAACACACACACTTGCCAGTCACGCTTTCTCAACGGTTCTGCATCGATCTCAGAAACAGCTGGGTGACATTAAAAAAAGCGGAATTCCCCGAAAAAGAAAAATATACTGATGCAGTAATTCTAAGTTAAAACTAAGGAGGCTGAAGCAGCGCAAAAAAAAACTAGTCCTCACTCAAGAGATCATTAGAGTATGTGCAAGAAACATCTAAAGGCAGTTCAGGACAATTATCAGATGCAATAACACAACACTATGGGCGAAATCGTTTGTCTACCATATTCTTCATGATGATATATTTTCAAAAGATAAAAAATTACAATAAAAGGTATATCTAAGCTACACGTTCTCATCCACACAAACATGATTATTCAAAAGGGATATATTTTAATTTTTCACGGTGATTAATAGTAAAATTAAGAAATAATCTGTTTTGCTGACCTTATGCTCTTTCTGGGACAAACGGTATTTTATTAATTGTTTAATATGCCATCCATCAAATTAAAAGTTATTTATTTAGTACGTTTTCTTTGACTTTCCCTCTTTATTCAGTTTTGATAGGATATTCAGAGGGTATTAACCATAAAAGTAATCATCAATTTTCAAATTAAATCTTTGTATTCAAAATATAATAAATCCCATGACAACCAATACCTCTTTATGATGACCACTTCTGAAAGTGAATAGTCTTTCCGAGAACTTAAACAAACATAAGTAAAGATTTTCACCTTTCATATGCGTTGTCTTATTGAGGATTATGATTTTTCAATAACTGATCTTTAGTAAAAACCCTTAGCACAGCATTGCTTTTGACTATGTGTCTTAAAAATATGTTCACAAAATATTTTCCTTTTGCATTTTATGGGAGCACTCTATTTATGTGCATAAGCTGAATACATTGAAATCGCCTGCAATGTAACTTCTTAACCATTATTACTTTAATTAAGATAAAATACCATGCCTAACAAGTATTAATATAGAAGTCAAACAACCAAAATCAGCTTTATATTTACAAATTTTTACAGGACTAGTTTCGATGGTTTTACTGAACCATCATCCTCAGCTGCCAAAACGCAAATGAACAAGATAAGATATAATGATTCGATAAGAATGGCTGGACGAAAGTTTAGCTACTGGCACCATCTATTGATGAAACGAGAACTAAAACATAATTATTTGTTTCATCAATAGATGGTGCCAGTAGCAAATATAATGCTGATTTTTGTTGTTTGACTTCTAAATTAATACATTATAACTTTCTTAACCACTAACTTAATCATTATCGAAGTGATTCCTCAAAGAAACTGAGAACTTAAAAAATTTTACACACTTTCCATTAATGATGCATGCTATCTAATCTGTATTTAGTACATCCTGAAAAGGCTAATATGTAGCACATACAATAATAAAAAAGCTGTAATGTAGCCAACTAACAGATAAAATAACTCTCTGGCAACCAATTGTGTTCTGAAAACATCAAAGTGTGGAAAACTAATCTCACTTGCTACATTAGCAAAGGGGGGAAGAAGGGAATTCTTAATTGGAACCATGTGAAACTTTGACAACTTTTGATGCAGTGTGGGTCAAACTAACCTGCCATTTTTTGAAAGACCAATCAAGCACATTTATTTTAAATGCGTTTCCTGAAAAAGCTGTGCCAAACAGGAGATAGAAATAGATTATTAATACAGTATTTCCTGTTATAAATACAATGCATAAAAGCATTGCCTTCACATACCGTTGGATTCAGGACGTCCGTGGCTCGCCATTTTGGCCATTCGCATCTTCGTGCGACTTTAATTAGCAAAGATGGTAATTAGCCCGAAAAATGCACAAAAAATCGGTATCTCTGGAACTTACCGGCCGATTTCTTTGAAATTTTGAATTTTAAACCCGCGAGATGATGAAATGACGGATGGAATTGATTCCACACTGATTTGCGAATTAGGAGCCTAATTAACAGGATAATTAAAAACGCCCTAATACCCCTTTTTCTTTCCTTCCCATATCTTTGTGGACAGGCTGGGATTCGAAGGCGAGGGGTTTTGAGGGGTTGCAGCTGTATCCGTTTTCCAGTTGGAATCAATCGTCAAGGCCATTAGCCGGGGGACGAAATTAACGTAGTGGAGAATTTTTATTCATTATGCTAATTAATATTATAATTTGCCAATCTCTCTAGAACAAAGAGCATCCTTCATTTGACTATCTATGAGTTGTAAACTTCTAAATTTGGAGCCGATCGCATTATTGGTTCCCAATATATTAATTTTTCTTAATTAGAGAAATTGAGCCCAAAAATGCCCAAAAAATCGGTAAATCTGGAACTTACCGGCCGATTTCCTTGAAATTTTGAATTTTAAACCCGCGAGGGGATAAAACGACTGATGGCCTTGATTCCACACTGATTTGTGAATTAGGAGCTTAATTAACGGGGTAATTAAAAATGCCCTAATACTCCTTTTTCTTTCCTTTCCATATCTTTGTGGACAGGTTGGGAATGAAGGCCATGGGTTTTGAGGATTGTAAATTGCGAGCCGATCGGACTGTCGATTGCTGAGATACGTGTTTTTTGTGCATTTTTCTTAATTAGAGAAATTCAGCCGGAAAAATGCACAAAAATACGTAACTCTTGAAAGAATTAACCGATTTCGTTCAAATTTTGAATTTTGCACTTCCCGGATGCTCAAATAAAGGTTAGTGTTCGTTGTAAACTGTTTTGCTAATTAGGAGCCTAATTAGAAGATTCATTAAAAAAGCGCTACTACCTTATCTCCCCTTCCTAACTCTTGGTTGACAGCCTTGGATTCGAAAGCCAGGGGTGTCGGAGAGGGGGAGATGGTTTCCACAGGGATGAAATTAAAGTAGTGGAGGATTTTTATTCATTATGGCTAATTAATCTTCTAATTTGCCAATCTGTCTGGAACAAAGACCAAACCTCTTTTCAAAATTTGGCAATTATAAGATTGTAAATTGCAAGCCGATCGGACTGTCGGTTGCCGAGATCCGTATTTTTTGTTCATTTTTCGAATAATTTGTGATTTTTGGATCTGAATAAGAAAAGCAACTTTGAGTAATACAAATTAATATGTCTAATAGCTTAAATCAGCGTGCTCATTTGTGTTACTGAGCTACGTAATCATTCACTGCTTTTGTTATTATATATAAATGCATTAATATAATGTCTCTGTTCGCATAAAGCTAATATTAAATTAAATTTTAATTAAGAAATTTTAATTGCAAAAAATAATAATTAAACTATTTATTTAAATTCTGATTAAATTTTTTTTCGTTCAGGGTTTTAAATTGAATTTCTGTTGCTCGGATATGGTATATGGAAAGTTTTCTTATTATAAATAATTATGATTGATTAATTACATTAATTATATATTGATGCACCTTTGTGTGTGATTATGTTAAAGTTTATCAAAAGGAATTTTAATAACGAATCTACTGTTTGAATATAATACCCAAAAATTTTTGCGATTACACTTGGCAAAACGCCTGAGCTATAAAATCGCTGAACACTGGTAGTTCAGTCCAATTTTCGAATCTCGGCGAACGGGCTGGCTCCATAGGTGCTTTCGTAATCTTCCTTATGTGTAACGTGTATGCAGTATATTGTGGATGCATACGTAAATAAAGCGGGCGCAGCCCGCGCTAACTGCTAAACACTGGTAGTTCGGTCCAGCTTTCGAATAAAGGCGATCGGGCTGGCTGCATGGGTGTTTTTGTGATTTATCATGTATGCAGTATTTTCTGGACGTATACGCAAATAATGGGTGTTTTTGTGATTTTACACATGTGTATCCTGTATGCAGAATCTTCTGGAAGCCTACGTGAATAAAGCGGGCGCAGCCCGAGCGAAAGCGCTGAACTCTGGTAGTTTGGTCTAACTTTCGAATACCCGCGAAAGGGCTGGCTGCATGGGTGTTTTGTGATTTTAGGCATGTGTATTGTGTATGCAGTATCTAATAGATGGATACGTAAATAAAGCGGGCATAGCCCGCTCAAATCCGCTGAACACTGGTAGTTCGGTTCATGTTTCGAATCCGAGAGAGCGGGCTGGCTGCATGGGTGTTTTCGTGATTTTCCGCATGTGTATCGTGTATGCAGTGTCTTCTGGATGCATATGTGAATAAAGCGGGCGCAGCCAGCACAAAACCGATGAACACTGGTAGTTCGGTCCAACTTTCAATCCCGGCGAACGGGCTGGCTCCATGGGTGTTTTCTTGCTTTTACGCATGTGTATCATTTATGCAGTATCTTCTCCATGTATAGGTGAACAAAGCGGACGCAGACCGCTCAAAATTGCTGAACACTGGTAGTTCGGTTCAACTTTCGAATAACAGCGAAATTACAATGGAAACTCATGAACATTGAACAATGAAAAGCGGGCTTCTCAGCTGGCGGGCTTGCCCGCTAGTTTATTCTTAAAACAAAACATGTAAATACTTACCGTCATGCCACACCATTCACATCGCATTCCTGCAAGGCACTCAGATGACCAGCAGGTTTTCTTACAAAGCTGACATTTAGAGTTTCCAGGAAGATTTCCTTCTCTCCAATGATGATACTGAATAACCTTTGCCTATTCAAATTCACATAAGAATTATTTGCAATATGTAAAAATGCAAACTTTGAATACAGTTAAGAACATAATTCCTACTGTAACTAAAAACCAAAATTGAGATACTTTTATATCACTTCATTTTGAAACTAACAAATGGCAGGGTATGCTTTGAGCAGAGGTACTTCCTCCGACCCCTTCAAAATATTCTAAATATTGATACATTCATTTATTTGACTGTGAATATTCCTTACTACGATTCCGCTGCTAGAATAAATCAACAGCTGACTGACTACTTTGACAATTAAAACCATATAACACCTGAAAGATACCATCTTAATGAGGGTACAACAAATTCAAAACAAGACTAGCATTACTCTGATCCTTACAAAAGCTAAATTGGGGTCATACTGATATAAGCTATCTTACTTCTGAAGAAACTGAGTTTCCAATGAGGCTGAAAACAATTTCAGATATTTAAACCATGCTGAAGATGCTGAGAAGAATGAATAATAATGACATTTTACTCTGCATTGTTCGCATGGTCGGGGAAAACAACCTGAATTTACTTGTTGCTACAAGCTTGTTGAAAGGAGATTATTAACAATTTTTTCATTCACTTTTTAGCTACACAACAGTTTACTAAAACTGCAGAAAAATAAACTAATCCCAAATATTAAACAAAATTCATTATATACATCATCCACTTTACAGCAAACCTGAAATATATTTAAGACAAGAGCTGGAAATTTCAATGATGGACAGTAAAGTAATTTTCATGTTCAACAAGAATTAGTTTCCTACATTTTTATTAAAATTACTTATTTCATTCAATTAATTATAGTAGTTGCTCTATCACCATTCCTTGAATTTTTGAATTAAAAGATTTAAATGAACAACTGTTTGATATAAATGCTCAGTTAAAAAAAATTAATACTAGCATAGAGTCTCTGATTAAGCAGAAACTTAAAACTGAAATAGTAGGTAAAGAATCAGCAGAAAAAATAATTAAATGGAAAGGAAAAGTTTCTATGTATTTAAAAGTCTAAGCATAATTAATAATTTGGAAAATGCTTCTAGCAATAGAGCTACACTATTTCTCAATCATAGCTTATGAAATTGAATATATTAAAGTGTTAAGATGATACTAAGCATGTGTCATGTTTTCTGGAGGCAATTTAAAAATTCCATTCATGAAAGTGACAGATTATCTGATGTTGAAAAATTTTCAGACCTGAAATATTTGTTAGGAGAAATTCTGCTAAATGGAATTAAATGATTTTCTATAAAGAAAGAAAATTACACTAAAAGTATTGCTTTGTTAAAAAAAACATTTAACCGCTTAAGGACCAGCATGCTGAGAACGAAGCGCAGTCATGAGACCGGACCCGCTGAAATGTCCGCACATTTTCAGCAGTTAAGCCTAATTTTACAAGGAAAAAAAGGCGTATAAAATCAGCATTTTGATATTATGACTTCAATTTTTGAAGTTGTGTATTTAATGTGCTTGTTTTTAATGAGTAATAATATAAAGAATATCACAATAGAAATTAAACAGGCAAAATACTAAAATTATAACTATACACACAAAAATAAATACTATAAACATGAAAAAAATTACAAATACGTGATTAAAAAAATATTAAAAAAAACAAGAATTACCTATAGGTAATTAAATTCCAATTAAAAAATTCTGCTGTGTGTGAAATAATTCAAAACAAGGATCTACACACAAACATTGTATATTTTGCACTCAAAATGTGTTGTTTGCTTTTGCTTTTACTTGGTTTTAGCACACACAACGGATCTTCTCCTACCTTTATTACCTTTTCCCGCCAACGTAAATTTTCCAAAAATGTCTTCCAGTTAGATGGAAACCTGGAGTGTCCTGTGATTTTGGACAAATTTTAAGTTTTTAATAAGGTCTCAGCCATGGCTAACAGAATGAAACTGAATATAACCCTAACACATGTCCCAAAACTTCTTCATCTTCAAACCCTGTCTAACATCAGGTTTATATTAGAAAACTTCCTGTTTTCCTAAATCGAAAAACAGTATCCGCCATGATGACCAGAATGTGATTCCCCCTCTTGGCGGAATATCCGTTACCGATCACGCCAATACATACATTATACGTAAAGTAAATACATAATGCCTGGGTCATTATATATAATGATCAATTATATGTAATGACATATTAAATCGAGTAAGAAAAACAAAAACGCTGGCTCTTTCCTAAGAATTGCATAAGATGAGTAAGACGCATTATGCAGCGAGGAAAACTGATGGTCTTTTCCCTTCTGTAATAATGTTGTAATGTTACTTTTTAATTAACCAAGAAAGCTCATGTTAATTTTAAAATAAATGGAAAAAAGGACAACAGGTCTTGAGTTTTCCATCACAAATGTCCAGTTTTGTTACGCCTGCTATAATCAGAAAAATTTTGAAGACCAATCATGAGTGGATCGCTGATCAGTCATTATTCATCTAAAAGGTTATACAGTACAAAGTCTTTAATCCGGACGTCTATAATCCAGACCTCAAAGCTACAAACTTTCTACGCATGCGTACACGCATTATGCATTTAATGTATAATGGACAGTATAAGCTAGGCTAAAATTATCTAATTCAGTTAATGTTGCAGTTTGCGTTGTTCCTTAACCTTTTCATGACAGCGCACCTTTGTTCAAGACGCTCATGCGGGACGGAAGAGAATCGAAGGCAGTCACCGTACAGGACGGAGGTTTTGCATCGCTAAGCCTAATTTTATAACAAAATTCAAGAAAACAATAGTTTCGCTTCTAGCATCATAATTTTTGGTATCATTTTAGATTATTACTTGAGCTCTTATATATGTTAAAATTAGCCCTTAAAACATTTTTTCTTTATTTTACAAGAAAATATTCTTAAAAAATTGCTTATCTTCAAAAATTATTTTCGGAAGCGCTATTCAAATTAGTCCAAAGTTTTAATTGATAAAATCTATCAATAAAGTTTAAAATTAATAAAAAGAACACAATAAAGACTATTTACAGTAAGAAGTAACAAAATTTAAAATGAAAACGAGTGTGGTAAATCTCGAAGCACAGGGAAGTATTTATTACATTGTAACTCTTAGAAAAAGTATCACTTTTTAACTTTTTAGAAAATCAATCAGTACTCTCATTTGCGTTAGTAAATGGTTCACTAACCATACTAGGGTATTCTTCCTCTGATAAATAGCGCCTTCCCACCATAATAGACTGGAGGTGAGGCTTTTCTAAATAAAAAAAGAAGGAACGGAAATATATCTGAAGGCAATGCAAAACGTAAAAAAACACCACACAGTAACCCTAAAAGACCGTACATAGTAGAGGAAAAAATAGAATAAAAAAAGGAATTGGATATAAATCAGATACGACAATGTTTTCATTAGCACACAGCGATTTAAAAGCCCACCTCAGTTTACGCTTTACCTACGCCCCCACCCCACCCTCGAACAGTTGAGTAAAATACCAAAGTCAAGTAGAATATATCAAACTCAAGGTCAGGAACCTAAAACTGTGTTCATTTCAAAAGTAATGGACACAGGATGCCATCTAGTGGCCTTCAGAAAAAGTTCCACCTTAAAATGCGTATACGCATCACCCGTCCTTTGAATGCGATCTTTACTGATGCGTGGATGGGACGCCCGGCTGTAAGAGATGTTCTTAGGGAATGCGTATATGGGACGCCCGTCCTAATTGGATCCGGCTTATTACCATTTGCAGACTGTTAGAGCAATTTTATAAAAATTAAGCTTGAACTTTGGATTATGTCAAAAACAGTTTCCAATTCTGGAGCTGCCAAAGGATCTACAAAGCGAAAGCATGTTTCGATGTCCATCAAACAAAAAGTGGAATTGCTGCAAAAAATAGATAAAGGCATATTCGTCTCAAAATTATGCGAGTATGACATTGGAAAGTCAAACTGTATGTAACATAAGCAAAAAGAAAAAGGAACTTTTTGAATTTTTTGTGGATTCTGACACCCCACTTGCAATGAGTAACAGAAAAAGGGTCTGTTATGCTAAAAGTGACGATCATGACAATGTGATGATTGAATGGGGCAGACAGCCTCACAGCGAGGGTGTACCATTAACGGGTCCAATACTAATGGCTCAAGCCAAAATATTTAATGAAGAAATGAACTTAAACACTGAGTGCACATATTCAACAGATTGGTTAATCAAATTTAAAAATCGCCATGGTATAAGACAATTAAAAATTCCAGGTGAAAAAGCTTCAGCTTGTACTGAAGCTGCTGAACAATCTGAAGATGAATTCATTGAACTCATTACTAGTGAACAATTACCTCCAGAACAAATTTACAATGCTGATGAAACTGGTCTTTTCTGGCAATATGTACCGTGAAATACCTTGGCAACCTGTACAGAAAAGTCTCCAACTGGTGTCAAAGCTTCCAAAACAAGAATAATAATTTTAGCATGTGCAAATGCTGCAGGAACGCATAAGTGCAAACTTTTCGTAATCGGAAAACATGCACGACCTCGAGCATTTAAAGGGGTAACAATTTTCCCCGTTATATATCACACAAATAAACGAGCAAGGATGACACAAGCGTTGATCAATGCTTGGTTTGAAAATCCTTTTATACTCGAGGCTCAGTGACATTTGAATTCGGTTGGTTTACCTGATGACTCAAAAATAGTCCTGATTGTTGCCAACTGTTTGGCGCATACTTCACTTAAAGTTTTAGTGAAAGATAACGTATTTGTATTACTTTTCCCTCCAAATTGTACGTCTATCATTCAGCCTATGGATATGGGAATAGTGCACACACTGAAATGCAAATATAAAGTAGCATTTTTAAAATCTATGTTAAATTTCTTGAACAATAGCATGACCATTCAAGACTTTTTGAAATTTTTTAGCATAAAATCTGCTGAGTGTTGATGATGACACATTGCAAGATCGTGAGAGGATGTGTCTCCAGATACGTTAAAAAATGCTTGGCATAATTTATGGCCAGCTACAATATTTCAAAGTGAGGACGATGAAGATGATAGCCAAGAATTTAAAGGTTTTCGGACATTGCAAACTAAAGGTGAAATTTTAAACTTATTGGATTTTGTAAAGAAATGTAGAGAAGCAGTAATAAATGAAGATGATATAACAAAGTTTTCCATTGCGACGACAAAGCCTTAATCATCAATCAATTAACAAACGTCGAAATCTGTAGTATGGTTCTACATCCAGAAAATACTGCTTCATATAGTGAAGAAAGAGAGGTTATTGAAAACGAAAAAATTTTGATTAACAAGTTAGTTGGTATTCTTGACACAGCAATTACAGGACTTGAACAGTGGAACTTTGTAACTGAACAAGAAATTATGTCTGTTTATAGAATTAAAAAGCAAGTATTAGTGAAAAAAAAAAAAAAAAAAAAAAGCAACTTAAACAACTTACATTGAAAGAAATGTTTAATAAAATAAACAAATAAATAGCTTTTTTTTTTTTTTGTAAATTTTGATGCCCTTTATATCGCAATTGCTCTTTATTTGTTAAATTACGGTTTCATATTTTTAATTGTATAATTTCTGCATGCCATCTTACCAGATTTAAATTGACGATCTTATAATCTGCAAAAATTCCTAATCCGGAATTGCCGAAGTCCCGATTACGGACTTTGTACTGCATAGCATGAAAATCAAGAGAGATGATATTCAGCCAAAAAAATAAGAATACAGGGGCAAGTCTATTTAACATTTAGTAAATGGGCATTTTGCTAATTTGGCAAGATATCACCAAGCTAACAGTGGTTTGGGTGACTAAGTTTTGTAGTCAAATTTGTCGAGAAATCGCAAAAAGTCGGCGAAATTGGTGCCATTTGTTGACATTTTGGTCCAGTCCCTGTATAACTATAATGGCTATTGCAATTGATTCCCATATTAGCTGTACCCACATCCAATGCTCATATGTCTTCCACAAGGTCCATTAAGTGAAAAGGTTTGCCCAATATGAAACTGAGACACAGAGCACATACGTCAAGTCTGAAAACACAGGGAGAAAAACATGTCACAGGGAGACCAGTGTCCAGGGAAAATGCCAAGCGACTGCTTTGGAATGCTGAACTATGAGGTCCTCTGTTTCCTGCGAGTGAGAATCTTTTTTTTCAAGGTCAGGTGATTTAATCATTGAGGAAAAAAACAAAATTAACAATTTACAGAAAATGTTAAAAATCTGCCAATGATACAGTTTGCTTCCTGAAAAAACAGTTAGTGCATTTGAAAAAGAAAAAGACACAGTTGAGAAGACAGAAGTTTAAAAATGGCATTATATATAAAACATAAAATTATATAATATTATACATAAAAAGCCTTTCAATGCCATAAAAGAACTTTTACTAAATGACAGGAAAAACTACTAATTGATCAGAAAAAGGAAATGAGATGGGATGACTAAATATTAGCAGTTAGGTTCGCGTTACACTATTTAAGTAGAAAGACATATCTAAAGTATCCTCTTCTAGTATATTCAGCTAATCTTAGGCGTGGGCATCAATATTTCAATTACGGCAAAATATTTTAGATGATCCTTTAAAAAATGATGAAAACAACTAGAGAAATATAGCTTGGTATTCACAAATTTAAAAGCTATTAGCACATGGCCTTTTCAATAACTGGAAGTAACCACTCTTTGTAGACTTTGATAGAAGAATGACAGATGTCATTCTTTTTTAAGTGATTTCAAAATTCCATCAAATAGGGTATAAAGTTGTGGCTGTAGTAAGTGGTATGGGTGGATCTAACTACTCATTAAAAATAAACAATAATAAATAATTGTGTATGCATCTAATTACCAATGAAAATATTAATTTTTTTGCCGATGAGCCGCATCTTCTGAAACTTATTCACAATTGGCTTTTAGAGACTTATTAGTCCTAAGCGGTAACTCCATTCTAAGTAAAACTCCACTTTTCGAATTACTTTAAATTAATGCAGTGAATACAAAGTTTGCTGCAAACTGACAGAAACTTGCATTTATGTGAAAAATCTCCACTGCAAAATGTACGTCTAGCATCTCAGTTGTTTTCAGAAACAACTGCAACTGCATTAGAAAGCTATAAGCCTGGGTCCGATTTAACAAATTTCATAAAAAAAGCAAATAACTAGTTTCATATTTTTAATAGTTATATACTGAAAGTATTTGGATTGCCTGGTAAAAGTACTTACAGAAAGTATATAATAACTCAGGATGCAGCAATAGATAATTTTTGCAAAATTGTGAAACACATGAGGTGTACTGTAAAAAAAAAAAAAAAATCACTGCAGGTATTTCAAAAAGGTATTCTTATGTCTAGCACATCTTTAAAAAATCTCTTGCATTAGAAAGAAATATATAACCACTGATACATTCTAACACATCGTTTAAATCAAGATGCTCTTGAAGTTACATTTTCATAGTTAAGGAGTAGAGGAGGACTAGATAATCATCCTACTCCTCTTATTGGTTTATACCATTGAAATATGGTGACACTAGGCAAGAATTGTTTTATTGGAGTTCAAGGAAGCACAAATACAAAAGACAAATTAGGAGATGATTGACTAATTTCAAAAGTTTTGCGGCATGCTGGTGTAAACGTTTCTGTCAGATAGTTATACTGAAAAAAATATCAATTGCCTATATAAAACTTACAAACTAAAATTGTACATGACTGTCACAGAACACAATGGTTTAAGTTATACTGCAGGATGGATAGTAAAAATGTATCACATTGAATACCCTAATCTTGGGGAATTTTACATATAAACTAAAAGAATATCCAAATTATGTTTCACCGTGGATAAAGCATGTATCTCATGAAAGACTAATTCAACCATCCAAAGAGTGGAAAATGCAAATTCATAAAATGGAAGAAGAATTTTTAACTTTCAACAGTTCCACTTTAAGAAAGCGAGAAAAAAAGACCTTGTCAAAACTCTTAAACAGCAGCTTTAAGACACTAGTAAAAAATTACTTGCAAGATTTGCTAGAATTCAAACTTTTGTGGGATTAAAGAATTTAAATGAAAAATTAGTTGATCAAGAATATTCAAAAGCTAAAAAAATAATAGTAAATTCATTTGACAAAAATTACGACAATATAAAAAAGAGGAAGTAACTTGAAAATAATTTCTTAATATCCCCAAATAATTGCTTTAATTGATTGAAATTCAAGCTATCTTTTGTGTTGTTGTCTTAGGTGTGTGATTTTTTTAGCATAAGCTAAATTATTTTTCTTCAAGAAATGCTCAGCTGCAGCAAAAATGGTATATCCAACATATCTCTGTCAAAAACTGCATTTTTTATTAAACAGAACTGATTCAATTTGCCTATCTATACTAAAATTTTAGAGAGAAATATCTGGTTACTTTTGGAAAGAAAATATATTCTGTTGTATTATGTGTTATCTGATATATATATATATTTATTTTCAAACATTCATCTCAGAATATTTGTATATAATTATATACATTATATTAATTTTATATATATTGTCTTTATATAAAGTATTATATTACATCTTTATAATGTAAACTAAATAAATAAAATTAAATCTCAAATGTTTTTTACAATAGAAATTGCAAATATTGAAGGGGCCAGTTCTTTACTTCAGATTTCGAACAATATTTTGAATTAGCTTTGATTGTGTTAATTTTATAAATATTGCTACTGAATTAATGCAATTTACAGCACATAATTTGAATTTTGGTTTTGAACTTAATTTGCCCTTGGTTTAAATCATTCAAAGTTTATTTCTGTCTTTATTATACTCTCTTAGATAATACACCCTTTTTAACCTCTTCGCCGTACGTAATGCATCCGTTCATGTGAAACTTCTGCAGGGCGGCCGTAACACGCCTCAAGTGTTCTACATTTTAACTTTTAAACGTTTAAAACGCTTTCTAGATGTTAACTTGTTTGAGTATTTATTTTTGTTTGTTCTAATGAGGGTAGCACTAATCACGCATTCTATTTCTAATTGCATTTGCCCCGGGTTTTATGAATATTCGTGCCATTTCACACAAGATACAAAACAGTGAGAGATGGCTTCAACCTCTACTCAGCAGAAAGAGAGAAAAAATGAGGTTGTGAATTGGAAAGACAAGAAGGATATACGTTTGGTGAGTACAGTCCATAATAACTCGATGATTGATGTTGGAACATGGGAAAGAACTGTAAAAAAAAACAATAATTGTATAAAAGATTACAACAACAAAGTGGGAGGGGTGCACCACCTGGATCAGATGTTATCAAATTACCCTGCTGTTAGAAATAAGCAGATATATTATTATTTTTCCATTATGCTTAATTTCCTTATAATTTTACTTAATATTCATGAGCATTTATCCACTACGAAAGTCATGTACGGAAAATTATGATGTACAGAAAAAAACAACATTACACGCTACGAAAAACAGACGGCCGCCGGGGAGAAATTTTGGCGGACAGGAGAGGTCGGCGAAAGAGTTAAGTAAAAATATGTCAAATGAAAGATATGTACACTGCAAACTTATTTTTTGTGTTAGCATTTATTTATTTGATATACCTTTAGTTTTAAATATGTATTTCAAAAGCTGTATGTATGCAAGTTACAAAATGTTTATTACATATTTATATGTGTGAAATTATGATTTAGTTAATATCTCCCCCCCCAACACTTTAATGTAAACGTGTAGCAAACAAGATCGGTCAAATAAGTACAAATCCGTTTCAAGCGCCTACCATAGTTTCTACCCCCGTAGTACGAGAAAAAGACACAGAGGTCTCCCTGTGATGCCATGATGTGATTCATCATTCAACACGTTTTCACTCTTATGTGCAAGCCTTATTGATTTTACTAACCTTGTACCTTCAAATAATTTCAAGAAGCAGAAAGTGTAAGAGATTTCTCGGGGAAGGCTCGAGGAAACTATATACGACCAGAGACAGCATCAGTTTCACAGCTTCTAGTTCAGAATGCGTTTAGAATGCTGAGATATCTCCAAGTTAGCTTCACTTTTTAGATGCACTTTGCATTGTTTAACATTTTTAGTAGTTAGAAGTCTAACTACTGATTGTACTGTGTGATACTGTGAACAGCTGTATGAGTATTTCTGTGGAAAGTTGGAGAACTGTGAAGTGTTTTTTTGGATAAAATTAATTTAGTCTAGCTATCGTCGGTTCTGTGTGCATTCATTCTATTTTGAACCCATATGCATACAACAACACACTGTATGGATTACTAAAAGATAAAAACCCAGTCTTTAAAGAGCTTGAAATAAATAATTTATAATCACTTAAATCAATCCAAAGAAGCTGAATCTGCAGATTATCTGGTAACAGAAAAAAATGAAAAACCTCAAAGGTGGCATGCAAATTTCCACAAAGGTATTTACAATCTATATGAAAAAAAATCTTGTCTTTCAGACTATTCAGGACAAAAACTATTTAACCCTCTGAGCGGGACAGGTTTTTGCATTTGTCATGAAGACCTGTATTTATGCAGCATTTATTAGCTAAATTCATATATTTACTTATTTAAGCCTCTTTTTTCATTAACTTAAATGCATTAAGATTAGATTTACATTATTAACCCCTTCGCGCCGGGTAGCGTAAACGTGCGCTTATCGCGGAGGCCGGCCGTGTCTCACGCGAGTGTCTGTCCAGGGCCGGGGGCTTTTTTGCTATTAAGCCTAAATCCATGAAATTTCCGAAGTATCAACGCATTGTTTAATAATGCTCTATAGAGTATTTAAACGGCTTATGCTTCATAGATATTTTTATATATACTTTAATTACCTTATTTCTTGTTTAAATGCATATTTTACACATTTTATTTTCATTACTCGCCATTTTATGACTTTTAACATTATACATCTGAAAACTAAATATATTACTTAAAATTCTCTTTTCGTATGAAAAATTTGAAAACAGGGATCTACACACAGTCCTACGTTACATTCCTTGCACTCGCAATAACTTATTTGCCGTTTTGGAAGATTTTTCCGGGAATGTGAACAAACGAAGCATCGTCGTCTCATTTTCTTATCAGTCTTTTCTGAACAAAGTTTTGGAAAATGTCCTTCAGTTAATCTGAGGGGATTTAATGATTCTGCTGATCTTGGTGTGATTGCAACGGTAAAAACAGAAAGAATTCCCGTCTAACAAATTTTCTATTAAAAAATATTTATTCGATCTGTTTCTATTAAAAACAGAAAGAATTCACTTCTAACAAGATCAAATTTAAACTGAAATACACAATGCTTTAGCAAAAATAAAACTTCTCTACTTACAATAAACAACGAATGTGAGGTGCGAATTTAAAGAGACGTCATAAATCATGCCATTCGGAAACATTTATTTCCCCTTTTGTTTATATAATCAAAAACACGTGTACGTGACTCGTGCTTCTCTCATTTCGAGTAGAAGGTCTAACGTACATGTATCTGAAACCATATGGACATACAGTGCCATCTTGTGGCAAAAATTATAGTTTTTAAAACGTTCCAGGGCACTGGCACAAATACGTGACAGTCGGGCTGAACGGGAAAACGCTCTGGCCTGCGTGTTGGCCGGGAAGTGAGTGTGTTCATTGCTGACGGGTACCGACTGCTTGACGTGACAGTCGGCGCGAAGGGGTTACAGAAAGTAAGAAAGCAAAATTTCTTAAGTTATAAGCTAATATGTATCAAGTGACAAAAGATCTAGCCGGTCATGTCACTCAGAGGGTTAATGAATGAAATATGTTTAGGAGGCAATGTTTCAAAATTATAATTGACAATGATTTTGTAATGCAAGATGACCAACAGATATGAAAAATCACAACAAGAGTGAATGCAATATATAGGAATTCGTGGTGTCCTACACGAACCCAATTAATCAGCCAGAATGGTATCTGTAACTATAGCAAAATTCCTGATTAAATTTGACTAAAAAAACATAAGAAAAGAAATGGAAGTTTTTGTTGTTCGTAGATAAAAATGGACACCATAATGTAGAAGTTAAAAATGAAGAAAAACTTTCTTTTGCTCAATGAATCTAGCCACTCCAGCTTTTAGATCAGCAAATCATTCCAGATTATGTATGACAGTTTTCTATTGTGCCATATTACTGCAACTACAACAAAATAATGAAATCCCTCACAGGCAGCTTGCTACGGCTGTTAGAATCTGTTAAAATGGGATCAGATACAAGCCTATTGGATAAAATCGTAAAGCCATAAAAATACTGTAATAACTGTCCACGCAATAAATATGCACATGAATGAAAGCGCACATAGATAAATTCCCTCAAGGATGAATATGCTACATAGCAGATGTTTCTGCAGTGGCCAAAGGCTTTGGTAATTTAAAGCTTGCTGGTGTTCATGTTTTAAGCAGAGGCTTGCTCATGGTCGAATCTGAAATGCTTCAGCATCCGTATGCTAATGCGGGACAACTTGTTGCCATATTTCTGACCCTGTGTGATGATGTGGTTGATTGTTGTGCTGGTGGGCTGTTCAAGTTGTTCATTGAGCCCACTGAACACTTGTAGCGTGAGGCATCACGGGTGGCACGAGTGATGTAGTTTGTCAGTCCCCCCCCCCCAAGTGGGCAGGTAGAGGAGCTGCGTGTTCCTGTTACATCCAAAAGGGCAAAACTGTTGTCATTCACTAGTTGCAATCAGAGTTCATAGCCACATTTTAGTTAAAAAAATAAGCACCTATAAGCACTTTTCAAGCACATTTTAAGGAAAAAATAAGCACCTGTCTAATTACATTATACACAACTGCATAACCTTTAAAGAAAAATTAGACTTGTAATTTAAAATATGAGCTGTGCAATATTTATTAAGAGAATGAGCATTACCTCAACAATGGAAAACAATTAACTTTTTTTTTTTTAAAAAATTTTAAATGACAGTTCAATTTACAGAATTAGTTTACAATGAGAGAAAAAAAAACTATGCAATAATAAACGATATTACAAAATTTAATGATGATATTTCAGTTGAAAATATAGAAAATAAATAATAATAAGCCATTTTAATTGTATTCGTTTGGCACCAAATAATAAGTACAATTTATTTTTCCACTCATATTAATATTTAAATAATTTAACTTAAATAAAAATTCTGAACATTTTCTAAATTTTCATTGCATAACAGTTTTCCCTTAACATATATCCCAAGCAAAGTAATTTAAGTAATAAAGAGGCACATTTCTGAAATCAGAAGACAGGAAATTGCTTCATTCAGTCATCCTTTAACAGTAAAAGCTTAACTAACCCGCATACTCGAAATTCCCGAATATTCCGGATAGTAACTGGAAAAAGAGGAGTGGGGGAGATTGTAGCTGTTCGTTAGATTTAAATTTAAGCTAAGTAAATTATTTTGACATTTCGATATGTGCATCATATAAAAACCAACGGAACTGAGAAATATTCGGCTTAGAAAGCACAGTAAAACTCTTTTAAGTGTGCATAAACAAATCTCAGACTGAACATCAAAATTAATTATCAATGCAAAATACCGCAAACGTTATTGCGCAATACATGCGGTGCAATTCTTCCATATGGGATATTACGCAATCGGAATCAACACCTGCCGGTATTCGAAGAAAAAAGAACTAAATAAAGGAAAAGAAAGAGACTTACTAATCTGGGGTGTTTCTGATTCTAATTTTCAACAGACTGTATTTAATTTCCGGAATAGAATCAACCTTCGCTTGGGTTGGGTAGACCGCAAAAACTTTTAGTCCTATTCAATCCAGATTGGACAGTGACCAAAAAAGGTCCGCTGCTTCAATATCAAAGATTTTGCGGAGAAACTCCCAACCTCCGTACTGTATAATGTATTGGCAAAGAAAATGAAATTATTTTGACTATTCGATTACTTTCCTTTTATTTAAGCCATTCCGAATATTATTCCTTAAAGCTAATCTGTGTAAAAACACACCCATTTTTGGAAGTTTATCTATACTTCAGCAGTTACTGCAACTATACTATTATAAATATTCATACATATACTCATAATATAAGCATAACGATCATAATAAACACGAATATGAACTGACCAAGCAGAACGAGAATGCAAATTATTAAAATCTTGATAGAAATTAGTATTTGGGTGGGAGGAATTCTCGCGCGCACCATAGGTTACGTAATGCAGAGAAAGGGGGGAAAAGCGATTTCCGGGAGTATGATTCACCATCTGACGTTGCATATAAGAAAGAAAAGTTGTTTATTTAGTTTCGGCTTTGGTACGGGGAAAAAATGCGCGTTCATTAAAAACAAAGGATTAAAAAAAAACACTAAAAGCAAGAAATAAGCACTAAAAACAAAAAAAATAAGGGCTTTAAAAAAAATTAAGCACCTATAAGGGCCTTTATATTTTATTTTCAAATATAAGGACTTATAAGCACTTGTAAGGACCGCTACGAACCCTGTGCAATTGTTTGATGCTTTCGGAGTTTTAAATGTAGCCTTGCTTGCGGTATTTAAAAAAGGGAAGAGGGTCTTTAAAAAATACAGACTGGTTGGTATTGAGCTGCCATCTAGTATAAGTAAACAAGGTTCAGAGTAATAGTAACCTATAAATCCTTTTTCTTTCAATTTTTTTGTGTGTGCAGAGGGAAATTTTCAGGTGGGGCACACTGTGCCGCAAAGGGTTATATGACAAAATGACTGCCAAATTTTCACTTCAGGTAATAAAAATTTGGTACTATTCCGTTTTGAGGACCATAAAAAATTGCAGCAAAAATATATGTGCAAAAACGCCAAATCTAGTGTATGCGCTGATTTCAAATTGCGTAAGTTTAGATAGCTCTATATTTCTAAAGACGGCATTGAAATACTAGTTTAACTTGCAAATCTTTTTTTTGATAACGCTATGGATTTAACAATTTAGGAATTGCCCAGTTACGAAAAGTCTGCAATAGAATTTTTTCAAAGAAAAGGTATCATTCATTATAGAAAATTATGTTTGAAGAACCAACAAGATGAGATTATACTTTAGCGATAACTTGGTAGCGAAATAGCAATGCAGGAATCCATTCAGTTATGTTTAGTCTTTTTTATACAAATTACAATGATCTGAAATAGTTATTTACTCTTATGCTTCCATTCAATTATATTTAACCTTTTTATATAAATTATAAAAATAAAGTATTATATGAAATTAACCTTTCATCTAAATTAAAACAATATTCTTAGATAGTTATTTACCAATATACTTCCTTTATTGTGTTAGGGTTGCCGCAATTATTTTTGGCTGCACTGGCATCAACAATAGCTTGGCGATTTTTTACGGTCATCAAAACGGAATAGTACCAAAAATTTATATATCGAAGAAGAAAATAAACTTATAAAATAAGAGATCTAATAAAAGATCAACAAAATAAGTAAAACTAGCAAAGAAAGTAACGGGTTAAATAATGAAGATGTGCTGAAATAAAATAATTTTTTTCAACCACTAGGGTCATTGATGGGCTTATATGAATAAGAAGTTCAAAATTCATCTCAAAGATACTGAGGAAGACAAGAAAAAAAGAAAATTAAAGAAAAAAGAAAGCTACAAAAAACAATTTCTAAAAGAAAATTTTAAATCATTTTTGTAAGAGTATGCACGTCTCTAATGATATTTTCCATTATTAAAGATAAAAGTTGTTTTTCATTTGATTTGTGCATTTCATATTTTATTAATTCATTTATATTTGGTTAATTACATGTAATTATTATCAAATGTGTTACTAATTGCAATTTAATGCTTTGCTTTTTCATGAAATCTCATAAAATAAACATTTCTTTACTTCTCTCAAAAACTAACTGAAAACTTAAGCACAGTTAAATACAATGGGAAATATATAAAATCTGTTTTAGGGCAACAAACAATTCTGTTTAAAAAAAAATTTTTTAACATCATCAAAAATATTTTTACCTGATCTCGGCTTGGGGCATAGGTTGCACATTCTTTACAATCTGCAACACTGAAGTCTTGACATTCTGCATGAACGCAATATTCACACACTATAATGAGGAAATTAAAATGATTTCACTCAAAATTACTATAAAAAATGCTGACGTCCTACAGCAAAACATATTACATTATACACAATAGAACCCAAATATTTAAAATAATCACTAACTCTAGGAGTATGGGAAGAAAATACTGCAGCCTGCTACAGTCAAGCCTTAATAATACTTTGCAACTATAACTAAAGAAAAGTAAGCAACTTCTAAATCAGAGTTAAAAAGATTTAAACTGATATACAGTTGAACCTCTAAATAACAAACTCCTACATTATGAGTATCTTTGCTTGGCAAATTATTTTATGTTACAAATTTCTTCAAAAGAATTATAGTAAAGATAAGTAAGTGAATTCTATTCTTTGATGAAGTCTTTTTGAAAATCTGGCTACATTACCCTATGACATTTCTACTTTTCTGACTTGGGTAGTTAAGTTTTTCGGTTCATAGCTGGAATTTATAATGCAATATGCTGCACAGTTTTGTGCCCCTTTTAAGGCCTAGCTTAAAATGGGCACAAAAAAGACATGAATTACATTCCACTATAAACACTAACTTTATGCCTAAGGGATGTTAACACCAAAAAAGTTTGAATTCTAACTAGTACTTAGCATAAAAAGCTGGCTAACATAAGGCCTTGCTAAAAAAAAAAATGCACAAAGATCAGTTCCAAGATTCCTCGCAAGATAGCAACACACATTTGCTACTGCCCCTTTCCCTCAAAATATGCTAATATAGTTACAGCAATTTGTGATTACATTTGCATTGTTTATCCTTGTGGAACTCTGTATTTGTAAAATTAACTTCATCTGCAGAAATTATAACTAAACAAGCCTTCTCTAGTAAATCATACCTAATTTCCATACATTTATACAAGGCAAAGAGGTCATCACAATTTAAGGATCACATAAGACTTCACTTTTAAATTCAAATTGTTTACTATCCAAAAGAAGTTCTTTTTACTTCATTTTAAAATACCAGTTGATTCCCCTTCAGCCTCATGAATTAATTTATAAATTCTTCCCAAATTTGGAGCTGTTTGTGCTCTTTTGACAAATGAATTCTTTTCTTCTTCCAATTTTGTTCTTAAAAATTTAACAGCAAGAGTAGTGCTTGAAAAGGTTTTTGGAAAATGCATGCCTTAGCAAACGCAGCAGCTGTTAATGATGGCTTTTCAAAAGCATTAATAACATTACACTCTGTTTTAACACCTGTTACCTTTTTCTTAAACATAATTTTTAAATGTTTTCAATATTTAATACAGAGGGGGAAATTACTGAAATTAGAAAAAAATATTAAAAAGCTTAGAAACTGGCTCTCAAAAATGATTTCTAATTTAAATAAATATTTTTTAGCTGCATGTGTTTGCAACAAATATTTTTAAATAACGTTTCATTTTAAAACAAACAGCCAACACTAAAAAATTGCACTTTGAGAGAAAGAACTAAATTTAAATTAGAGAACTGAGCCCTGATCTCTTGCATCTTATTGAAAACTTTTGAATGATTACATTTTAGAAAAGAAATGGTTTTGCAAGAAAGGAAATTAATAACAAAATAATATTACAGCTCAAAATAATACAATATGCTAAGTTTACCTTTGAGGAATAGTACAGAAAATGATGTAAATACAATGATAAGTAAACAGCAATTGTGGAACTAAAAATGTGATGTAAAAAGCAATGATGAAAAAAATTACTGTAAGGTGGTACCTTAAATAGCTTCATTTTGTAAGATGCACATTTATAGCACATTAACACAGCAAGTGGACAGCAGTTAGAAAATTATTACAGGCAGGGCAATTTCCAGACAGACAAAAACCACCTGAGTTGATTTAATTTTAGCTTTCTGTCCCTTTTTTATCTGTCCTAGGCAAGATATGATTATAAAAACCAACTCAGTTTACATAAATGCCGAGTGCTTTTTATTTAACTGTTATATTTGCCATTATTTGGAGTACTTTCACAATTAGTGCTTTTTGAAACTATGTGCTCTTAGCAACAAATGAAAAGCTTCAAATCAACAAAATATACAATCTCATATTCATTTACAATGAATAATTAGAAACAAGCAAACTTTATGGTTACAAAAAATAAAAGAAAAACCTACAGCTGGAGTGCAGACACTTACTATTTTCAAATATCATGATTTCACAATTGAAGAAAAATGTAAGTAAGATATTATAGTTAAACTGCAGTCCATTATGTATATGTAGACTGTTAAATGTGGTTCGTGGTATGAAAATCAAGATTTCCTTCCCCCCTTTCTTAATATTATTATTTAAAACATGCAACACTATGCCGTTTTAAATACTTGTATCTTTATTTTTGAAATTGCAATGTTTATATATTTCAAACAATGTCAAAATATGTACAATATTCTAATCATCAAAATAAATAATACAGAAATAATTATATTTCTGTGATTTACTGTCTATGATGATGCTATTTTTATAAATGAACATCTAACAAGACAGCATAAAAGAGAAACTGGCAAGATTATTTCAAACAATGTAAATTCAATCAAAAAAAGGGGGCAGATGTACATGAAAAAGCAGCTCATAAGAAAAAGAAACTGATCAAGTCAGTTTTTAGATGTAATTCTCTGTACATCACTACTGCATGACAATGTTGGAAACATTAATAGTTAAACATATTTCTTCCTCAAATTGTTGAGACTACCTTCATGGCAATTACTCCAGTAAGAGAAAAAAAGGAGAAGAAAACAGTTATGGATTCAAGTGTTTTGGCAACAGAGAGAAACCAGACGAAAACAGTAGAAGTAGCATTTTTTATTTAGAAATTTAACTTGAACCATATTTTTGGGAATTTCTGAGTCGGCTGTAATCAGATAATCTTGTTTAAATTATTATCATTTTAAACTAAAAATGTAAATAATATTCTGTCAATATAAAACTAAGAAAAGCTAAATCATGTCTGATGATTATTATTTCTATGTTATGTATGATTAAATAAAGATGGCATTAGTTTTTTTCCTAGCAGATATTCAGAATGTAATCCAGCATCAAGAAAATCATCAAAGGGGTAAGTCTTGAAATTTATTGAGCCCTTATATTAATAGATTTAACACTAACTGGAGTATATACTAGTTTTATCTCCAAGACATGAAATAAGTATGTGAAATGTTCATGCTCAAACTCTGGTAAGCTGACAGCTAATTTATGAATTAGTTCTGGATTCTAATTTCAGTTTCTCCACAAATGACTTTGCACATAACTAGTTTCTTTAATAAAGCTCATATGGGTTAACAACAAAGACAAAAAAGTTCTCTTTTCTTCGTTACTGCTTTATTCTTAACCTGAGCAAAGAAATGTATATTATTGTAGACAATTATTGCTCTTTCCCCCACTTAAATTAACTTCCATTACAATTAGTTTGATAATGAATATGAAAAGAAAACGCATGCTTGATTTTCTATCTAGATGATAAAATCAACTTTCCATAAGAATGTCAATTTTTTATCATAGGTTGTCATATTCTCCTGAATACAGAATGAAAGACTTTATTTATTTATCCTTAAAAATAACAACATGAATTCAAAAATGTGAAATTCTCGTTAATTTACTTCAAACATTATTTTCTATGTCTAAAATCTGTTTTACTCTTCTAAATAAATAAATAAATAAATAAATAAATAAATATATATTAAATAAAAAACAAAAAAGGATTTAATATTTCTAAAAGTCTACATCACATTGATGAAGTTTTAATTTGAAAGTAATAAACTATTCTATAACAATTCTTAATTGTTTATTAATTCACTAATTAGTAAAAATTATTATGGTGATGTTTTTTCTAAATACTGTCACTTCTAGCCACAGGCTGTGCATATAATTGCAACATTTAAAATTATTCACTAATTTTACCTTACACACTAGGCAACATTGAAAATGCAACATTAAGAAGTAGTGACCCGAAAATTATGCAAATTTCAAGCTAGACTATGTGATTGAGTTATGCAAATGATGCGACATTCCCAGCTCTCTAGCGCATCTTGAGGAAAATACACTATCTGACATTGCAAGTGCAACACCAAGTTGGAGCAGCTAGAAAGTCATGAAACCAGGCAGAAAGACAAAGCACCGAAAAGTGATCTTCATTTCGTGATATACATAATACAGAGCAAGAACAGCATTGACTCAGTGTCCTAAAGAATGGCTCTCCATTCTCTGTCAACCATTTGCCACCACTCATCTTCTGAACGTGGCAATGGCAGGGTCTGCAAATTACATCCATTCACATCCCAAATGTATTCGATTGGTGAGAGATCAGGAAAGAATCTGTGTTGAAGCATGTTGGCACATGCAAGCAGTGTGTGGTTGGGCGTTATCTGCTAATAAAGGGCATTGGGCACTCCCTGAAGGAAGAGAGACCCACTGCCACATCATTCGCATATCAATGGATCATCAAAGTTTTCTGACTATGAACTAGAGATGAACTGGAATCATATGCAACTGCACCCCAAATCATGATGCTGTGTTGTCACATGGTTGAGCATTCCACAATTGTTGCCGGATTGGACCTGTCTCCAAATTGACGCCACATTTGTAAGTGGTGAATATTATTCGAGGAACAGAAGTATGATTCATCTGAGAACACAACCCTGTACCATTTAGCCGCTCAAGGAAATGTGGAAAGTTCAATGCATACCAGTGTAGTCATAGTGATTCCAGCACATGCAGATCGACGCATCTGTTGACAATCAGTGGCACACCCCCAAGGCACTTCTACGTCCAATTTGCAGCATATCCAAGACCCACTGGATGTACCCATATCAACCAGAACCATCTGTTGTCAACTGGTGGCTTCTGGCCTGCACTCGTGGCATCTGTTAAGACTGCCATCGACCCCACATTATAGACAACGTCTGCAATGGTGCTGGGCTCAAGCAATGTGGATGACAGACTGGCAGAGTCGTGTTCTCAAATGAGTCACATGTCTGTTTATCATATGATGATCAATGCATATGATTGTGGTGTCAATGTGGAGACAGGTCAAATGCAGCGGCAGTTGTGGAACACCCCACCACACGACCATGCAGCATCTTGACTTGGAACATAATTGCGTCCAATTCCGGGTCACCCTTTGTTTGTATTCAGGACACTATGACAGCCTAATGCTACGCAGATGATGTGCTGCGACTGGTGGCAATCTGTCGCAGCACATCCAGTACCATTTATCAGCAAGATAACACCCAACCACACACTGCTTGCATCAGCCAATATGCTCTGCAAGGTGTATAGATGCTTTCCTGGCCACCGTTCTCTCACCAGTCGAACACATCTGGGATGTGATTGGACACTATTTGCATGCCCTGCCATTGCCGCATTCAGAAGACGAACTGTGGCAAATGGTTGACAGGGAATGGAGAGCCATTCCTCAGGACACCGTCCATAGTCTCATTGATTCTGTACCTAAATATGTCGCTTCGTGTATTGCCGTCCAAGGTTGTCCTACAACCTACTGAGCCAATGCTGTTCCTTCTCTATATTATGTATATCATTTTGAAATAAAGATCACTTATTGTTTGCTGTTGTCTTTTCTTTGTTTGCCAAGTTTCATCACTTTCTGAGTGTTGCAGTTTCAATGTCAGTAAGTGTAATTTAAAACAAATTGCCTGGATAGTTAGTTATAAGTTATGCTTAATTACTATATACAATGAAGAGTCACAATATAATGACCAAATACTCAATAATGTGCTGCACAATGCTTGCTCTGCAAAACAGTGCAACTAGCCTTGTCACGCATGTCACAAGTTTTTGGTAGATGATTGGAGACAGATTATACCAAACGCCCAAGCAGTGGTCACATAAAGTCAAGATATACTGATATGGCAGTGTTTGAGCTCTGAGCTGCCGTTCCATAACATTCCAAATGTCCTCTATTGGGTTAAGATCCACAGAGTTAGGTGGCTAAGACTTTAATTGGAATTCATCCCTATGCTCCTCAAACCACTCCAACACAATTCGAGCCTTATGACATATGGCACTGTCCGGTAGGAAGATTTCATTTCCCAGTTAGGAAGACAAGACACCATGTAGAGGTGCAACTGATCCACAATTATGTTCAGATAGTCTGCAGCTTTCATGGTCTATTCTACACAAGTAAGGGTCTTAGAACTTCCCATGTGGACGTTTCCCAAATCATAATACTTTCAACACCAGCCTGTGTATAACCTGCTCCACAGCAGGGAGCAACTGGTCGCCTGTAAAACGGCACACCATGACACAACCGTGCATGTGATGAATGAGAAATTGTAATTCATCCAAACAGGCAACTGTTCTCACTTATCTATGGTCCAGTCTTGATGTTCCCAGGCTTACTGTAGGCACAATTAACCATGATGCTTGTTCAAGAGGCACACAAGTGGGATGCCTGCTGTAGTATCCAACACTGCCTGCTGAACTGTGTTCCGAAACACTTGCACTTGGACACCTTGGCATCTACCACCTTGGCATTCAGCCATGCAATTTCAGAAATACTCTTTCTGGGTCTTCGGGCCATTACAATCTGCCTCTATCAAATTCGCTTAGATCAGCATCCATCAACCACAAAAGGAAGTGTAAGAACAATTCCTTACCTTCTCCAAGCAACATTTAAATAATATTCCAACTTCCCCATGTGCCCTCCACGTCATCCAGATGAGTTCATTGAAAAATGTGGGCATGATCATAATGTTCTGTATCATCAGTGTGTGTGGGGGGGGTGTATATACATATATATATATATTGCAGTGCTTACTTTGACCTATACAAATTGGACTGACAAAGATACAGATTACTCTGAAGTGATCTAATACTTCATTTGAACTTAATTTTTGTAATTAATGGATTTTTTCTAGGGTTTATAATCCAGCTTAAGTTTACTTTTTACAAATTATTTATTTTTACTACATCAAATTTCACAGCACTGCGTACTTTGGCCTGATAGACAGAGATGACTTTCATTGCTGTTCTAAGACTATTTTTAAACTGTAGTTTGTGTCTTTGTAAGTTCAGAAACATGCTGTTTTATTTATTTACTTCTTTTGTAGAACCTATCCCCCTATGGACTATGTAGTGAAAGATGTAAATTTCGCTTTTCGTTTTAGCATATTTTGGCACCTTATTTCTTGCAGTTTATGACTATTTCTTATTTTTGCAAGCGATTTAGTCCGAACTGAAAATTTTGATGAATTTTATACATTTCTTTTCTTTATTTTGCATTATTAGCACCACTTGTTGCTGCAATCTGTGCAAATGGACTAGGTATGGAACTGTTTTTTTACTTTGTATTTATTTAATCTTATCTACTTACCTACATATATCAATATTTATATCTATATATAGATAAACAGATATGGCTCTTTGGAAATTCCTATATTTTAAGTTGAGCTCCATCAAATTGGAAGCTTGGCCACCCATACAGTAATATATTAAAATTATAAAATCATAACTTGAACACTTTTACATAATTTAGCAAAATATTTCCTCCCAAGACTTTCCAAAGCATCGCAGAGAGTAGGAAGATCTGTCTTCATGTGTTCACTGCTTGCGTTTGGCCATGCTTACAAGATATCTTACATGTATCTGTACAAGTAAATCTTCTCTTCCAAACCACTCTCGAAGCTGAGTGATTACTTTCGGATAATTTGATGCTATTGCTGGAAAACTCTGCACTTTTTTCATGACTCTGGAATGAAGAACAACTGCTTGCAAAAGGTAGAGAAATTCACCTTCATATGGAATACTCAGATTTTCATGCATCTTTGAAAACTGGCTCCAAAACGTCAAAAATTCCTTTGCTTCGCCACTAAATTTCTTTAGTTCAATCCTTGGCAGTTAACATTTACGCTCGTCAGATAATTTAGCAGGTCCGATTTACAGATACATGTAAAGGATTCTTTAACACCATTTCAATTTGACAATACAGTTCTCAAAATATCTATCTCTATACGATTCAATGTCTAGATGGATGGGCCAAAAACAAACGGGCCAAAAAATTTAATGGCTATTATATGATTCAATGTCTATGATGGACAAAGATGCAATTGAAGCTATGAAGTTATTTTATGGGGGGGAGATAATTTTACATATTGCAAAGAATGAAGATAATGTTAAAAAAGCACTGAAACATATTACTATATAAGATGTGATTTATGTGTGTGCTCAAGCCTGGTCGAAGAAAAGGAAATCTCTTTATAAAACTTTAGAAATAGGAAAGAAAAAGCAACACTAAGAGGAAGACACCTACTGGCAATGGAATAATATATTTTAGTGGGGAAAAGGATGCTAAGCCCTCAACTCAAGATGATGATTTAAATTAAGAAATGCAGAAAACAGGGAACCAACTGGCACAATTTCAAATTTAGTGCTTATTAATACAGATTTAGATTACTTTATGTGGGTATGGTCCAAATTACCCTGGATCAAAAGTTCTAGTACACTTTCATTAGCAGTCGATACTGCACATGTATTCATAATAATGTGCTCATAACAGTCACTACAAAAGATTACAAAATTTGCTTATTTAATTCTCATCACTAACTGAAATAAAGAAATAGAAGAAGTGAAGCTTGTTTTTCTTCAATGTACTATGAAACCTGTTATTCATATAAATTAATATTTAATCAGATGGACATGAAAAGCTTTTCTAGCATGTAATTGAAAATCTACTTACATATTGCTTTGTTTAATAATTTTAGAATTTAAGACCAACAACAAAAGAATAATTGTGCTATTTAAATACAAAAAGAAATAAAAGTGAAAAATTATCAATGTTTAGTGCTAGTGGGTATCATCTATACGTATTTGTAAAAGTTAGCTTTATTTAGTGTATATTTGACCTTAAAAATTAGTTTAAATTAGGAAATAGAACACAGTGTAGTAAGCCTGAGATTTAAACACATATAATTTCGTGAGATGACCTTCAAAGTTTTTTTTAACTCCATTCACATACTGAAAACTGAATAAGACAAAGCTGAGTAAATAAAGTTATTCTTATTCCAACCCAACTATGTCATCAGTCTTTTTTTTCCAGTTTCCGTTGTGAGAAACTGAAGAACCAGCCCTTAAAAAGCTGTTTTTGAACTGTTCTTCATTCGGCACCTAAGTCTAGATGAAAAGGATCACGATATTCAATATATCAGCCATTCAGTTTTGTTCTTCAATTTCACGAGTGGAAGGGTGAAGTCATATCAGTTATGGAGAAATAAGAGGTTAAAAATTAAAAACCTGGAAAGTTGTAAGCAACTCAGAGATGTTACGGTAACTGGAAGAATTGGTGGTTATGATATACATGTAACAAAAATATGTTTTATTCACCCTTCTTTTAATAAAATTATTTTTATAAAAAGAATTTTCAAGCCATTTTAACTAACAAATATTTGATAATTTACCTTGAATAACTAAAATTCTAAATATATAAACTACAATGACCATTTAAGTCCTTACTACATTTTATGTATGACTGATTGATATTACATTTCATGTATAAAAATTATGATTAATAGATTTCATATATAAGAAACAGTCAAAAGAATAATGTCACTATAATATGAATTACATAACAGAGAACATGAATACTAGATGTAGAATTTATTTGGGAAGAGGTAATGAACTTTTGCAAAAAATACATCAAAACAGTCTGGGTAAAATGATCCTATATTCATCTGCCAACTTATCACCAAATTACTTTTTAGGTAAAATTATCATATATTCACTTGTGAAATTTTTGATTTCTTGACACTTTAGCTGCCAGTTATGTGAGGTTGTATCGATAGTTCATAGAAGCTGTGTCATAGAAATAGATTGAACCCATTAGTAGACTTACTTATTATAAGATGTACAACTTAAAAGATTATTGTGTGTACTCCATTGATTACTAAGCCTTTAAGCATAGAATTTTATAACTATGCGGAAGCCCATGATCAGCACTAGAGGTAAAATTACTTTTGCAATGTGCATTACGTGCCGGCACATGGCATTATAAGTGAAACAAAATAAGTAACAGTATGCATTATTTTAGTGTTAAACAATATCACAAACAAATATACATATTACAAATGTATTTATTAACTATATACATTACAAATGAATTTATTACAAGACAGTTGCAATGATATTATTGCAAACTATATATTTCAGAATGCTATTGGTGCATGATCTTTGCTCAAAATGAAACTTTGGCCAATCCAAACCACATACACTGCTCGATATTAAAAATGCAACACCTAGAAGGAGCGGTCAGAAATTTACGCAGATTTTAGAATAGACGCACGTCACTGAGTTATGCGAATGATGTATACACAGCTCTCTGACGCATGTGAAGTAAGATATAAGGGAAGGAATGTGCAGAATGGGGAATATTCGTGTTGTTATTTCTGCCAGACGAATTATTGAAGAAAGTTGGTTTTTGTCCCGGAGGATACTTGTAATAGGAGAGAATGCCAGGCCGCCGTTAACGAAGGCACTTCCAGCCAGATAGACGATTTTACGAGGAGTATGGTGATCGGACTGAGAAGGGCGGGTTGGTCCTTACGTCAAATCGCAGCTGATACCCACATATATGCACGGCGCATCGGTTATGGCGAACGTGGTCGGAACAAGGAAATGTGGGAAGAAGGAGGGGTGCAGGTACAGCCAAAGGGACATCAGCACGCATGGATCGACGCATCTGCTGACAAGCTGTGGCGGTCCCGCAAGTCATTTGTATCACAATTCTGCAGTATGTGGAAGATACCCTGGATGTTCCAGTGTTGACCAGAACCATTTCCCATCGATTGGTTGAACATGGCCTGCACTCAGACTATCCATTAAGAAGACTGCCATTGACCCCACAATATAGATGCCAACGTTTAGAAAGGTGCCGGACTGGAGTGATGTGGATGACAGAATGGCGAAACGTCGTGTTCTCAGATAAGTCACGCTTCTGTTTATCCAGTGACAGTTGCCGCATACGTGTGTGGCATCGACGTGGAAACAAATCTAATCCGGCAAAAACTGTGGAATGCCCCACCGCGGGACAACGTGGCATAATGGTTTGGGGCACTATTGCTTATGATTCCAGTTCACCTCTAGTTCGTATTCAGGATACTATGACCGCCCAACAATACTTGGATAATGTACTGCGACCGGTGGCAATCCCCTACTTTCAAGGGCTGCCTAATGCAATTTTTCAGCAGGATAACACCCGACTACACAGTGCTCGCAAATGCCAACATGCTCTGCAAGGTATACAGATGTTTCCCTGGCCACCGCACCAACCAAACGTGTGGGATGTGATTGGACGCCATTTGCAGACTCTGCCCCTGCCTCGTTCAGAAGACGAACTGTGGCAAATGGTTGAAAGGAAATGGAGAGCCATCCCTCCGGACACCCTCACTCTTATTGACTCTATGCCTAGATGTGTTTTTTCGTGCATCGCTGTCCGTGGTGGTCCTACATCATACTGATGAGCTGACACCATTGTCGCTCTGTATTCTGACTATCATTTTGAAATAAAGATCACTTATTGCTGCTTGCTGTCTCTGTCTTTTTTTCCAAATTTCATCACTATCTGGCCACTTTTTCTTGTTGTTGCATTTTCAATGTCAAGCAGTGCACATACATTTACAACTAGTTTCCAACCTTCACTCCACGCCAATACCAGCATATATATTCAAAATGGAATGCCGAATGAACTTGAAAAGTCAACAACGAGGTTTGCTTTTCCTGTGCCCGCATGTGACTGGCACCTGAGACATCACTCCATACCACACGCAAGAGCATGATTGGCTCTTCAGCAATAACGCCAGTAACGTGCCAGTGTGTGACCGGCAGCGAATGTGTTAAACAAGGAAAAAAAATAGGCTAATAAATAAACAATAACCCCAGCAGTACCAAATTCCCTACACTGAATCTCTAAGCTAATACTAGTATCAAGTTCTGCACACATGCATTTGAATTAATAACTGTAATAGTAGCTTACAGAAAGAGTGTTTTGTTATGCTGAATTACTAAAAGAAAAATTGCTTTTATCCCCTTGATACCATGTTTTCCATTTTTAATACCAAAAAATCTTTCTCAGAGATATTTTTCAGAATCTACCTTTACTTGCCCCTGATGTGATGAAAAGCTTGCTCATTAGGCGGAACATAAACAAACCAGCTACAAAATATATTTAAGATAGAACTCAATGTTAGAAAAGCTGTGGCTCAATAAATTATTTACATGAGTTAACCACATAAACTCACAATTAATTGTAGAAGACCCCAAAACTAATGACTTACAAAAATTGAAAAATTTCCAGATACATGATCTATATTACTATAAAATGAGAGTGCTGACCTGCAGCGCTGGATTAAAGGCCCTAAGCACTTTTAAAGGCCCTAAGCACTTAAAAAAAATGTTGGTACCCCACCCACATACATTTACAACAGTTTTCCCCATGTCCTTTTCTCTTTGAGTGTTGGTTTAGCTGCCCTATACATTCCATGGTAAAACCAGCAATGGACAATTTTTATGTTGCCCCCTTTCCTGAGTTTCTAAGTACCCTTTTGTAGCACCCCTCTTCCTAGACCCCTAGCTTAATGACTAATTCAGCTCTGCTGACACATGAAAAGGAAATGATAAAAAATTTCAATCAAAAATAAATTCACTTCTTCAATCAAAATGTGTTAGAAATACACTTAGAATACATTTTTGTTAAAATGTTTATTTGCTTATATACAATAGAAAAGAGGTATAGCCATGCCATGTCCAATATTTAAAAAAGGTCTAGAGCAAAAAATGAGTGTGGATTATACACATTTACAAATTATTGGAATTCATACACTTAAAACGGGCAGCTTTCTAAGCACTACTTTATCTTCTCTCTTATATCTTTCACCTAGTACATTTCTTCTAGTTCAGTTACAATTCCAGGTACCTTCAAAGTTGATAAATACTTTTTTAAATCTATATGAAGTCCAAAAATCCACCTCAATACATAGTAAACTCAGAATTCAAGATACAACCAAATGTATTCTAATCCATTGCAGAAATTATTTTATATTACTTAACAGAGGAAATGCAGAACTGGAGATTTATAGAGTTTATTTTCAAAATTGAAGTAAATCCTAAGCAATAAAATATTCAAACATAAAACAAATGATAAAATATAGCTTCATCTAAATTAATTTTTCTACTACTAAAAGGATACTTTAAAGAACTTTTCAAATAATAAAGTTTGAAAACTAACCATGTGTTGTTACATGTAAAATTTGTCAAAATCTTATCTTTCAAAAACTTCATAGAGACACACAATATATTGCTATGAATTTTGTATAATGTAAATGAAAAAGTCTGAAGAGAAACTTTCACGGAAAATGTTACAGTGGCAATTTAACATTGACGTAAATGGTTATCTCACTAAAATGGCAAGATATCACCAAGCTGGCAATGGTTTTGATGACTAATTTTGTTGCCAAATTTGGCAACACTTTTGGTAAGGTCCTTGTATAACTGAAATTCATGCCATAATAAAATAACTATAATTGATCACTCTACGTAACTGCAACCGTATTCGGCCTTTATATGTAACCACATATGCCTTCCAGTAATTTTGAGAAAGTTCAGAGAGCTGTGTTCAGATATTGAGATCTTCATGCCAGCTTTGCGTCTTAGATGCGCTTCATATTGTGTTGTGTTTAACATTCTTAGTAGTTTGTTGTGTTTAGCATTCTTAGTAGTTTGAAGTACAGCTATTGATTGTGCTCTGTGATAGTGAGAAGAGCTGCACAAGAGCTATCGTGGGAAGTTTCAAAACCGTAATATGTTTCTTAGAAGTTTCAAAACTGTAAAATGTTTCTTTGGGGAAAATAAATTTTATCAAACTATCATATTGGTTTTGTGCACATTCAATCCATTACGAACCTGTATGCACATAACAATATGTTAAGAATTTTTTAAAGTTTTGGTAAACTGGATAAAGAAAAATGTTTGTGAAAATGGTTATAAAATCATTTTTATAAAAAACTTATACTAAAATGTAATATGAATCAGTGATACAACTACAACATATTACCAATGGTATAAAAATAATGAACAAAGTATTCAAACATTCATTACATTATAAAAAAAAAGGCAATGAACTTGAAATATTCAAATAAAAAAGAAATTGCTGGCATCCATAGAACTGACCACTATTCAATTGCTAAGATGAAATACATTTCACACATTGTAAATTATTCAACTCAGATACAACTACACTTACTAGAAAGCCAAAACATTAAGACCATCTACTAAATAATGTACTGCGCTACCTGTGGCCTGCAAAAGAGCTGCAACTCACCTTGCCATGGATGTCACAAGGTCTTGGTAGATCACTGGAGACAGGTTATACCAAATGTCTAAGTAGAGGTCACACAAAATCGAGATATTCTGACATGACAGTATTTGAGGTCTGAGCTGCGGCTTCACACCATGACCAATGTACTATATTGGGTTAAGATCTGGTGAGTTAGGTGGCTAGGGCATTAATTGGAATTCAGCCTTATGCTCCTCATGCCATTCCAACACGAGCCTTGTGACATGGGGAGTTACCCTGCTGGAAGATTTAATTTCCAGTTGGGAAGAAGATGCCAAGTAAAGGAGCAAATGATCCACAATTACATTTAATCTACAGCTTTCATGGTCTGTTCTAGCACAACTAAGGGTCCCACAGCCACCCATCAGAACATTCCCCAAAGCATAATACTGTCACCACCAGCCTGTGTATGACCTGCTGTACAGGAAGAGCAAATGTTCGTCTGGAAGACGGCGTACCCTGACACGACCATAGACATGATGAATGAGAAATCATGATTCATCTGACCAGACAACCATCTTCCACTTATCCATGGTCCAGTCTCGATGTTTCCAGTCCTACAGTAGGTACAATTGACAATGACACTTAGTCAACAGAGGTACACGAGTGGGAAGTCTGGTGTGCAGTATCATATCCAGCAGTGTTCACCTAACTGTGTGTTCCAAACCTTCTCCAGCAGCAGTTAAATACCATTCCCACTAAATAACATGCCCTCCATGTTATTCAGACGAGTTCATTGAAAAATGTGGGGACGGTCATAATGCTTTGGCTCATCAGTGTATTCTGGGCACAGTTTTGGCCAAAACATACATGACACAAAAATATTGGTTTTAATTCTTAGAATATTAACAACATAACATTAAAACAAAATAATTTTTAATCAATTTTACTCATTTTTCAAAATAAAGCAAATTTAAAGTAATGCAAACATTATGGGAACAGTTTCATCAAATGGTGCAAATGGTGCTGTTTGTTCCTGTCATTATGGTCAAATGGTGCTGATTTGTTAAAAGTTGCTATTTTTTGCAGCAGCAGCCTCATCAAATACTCATTCATTAAACATAACAACGCACACATTGAATAAGTACATTAAGCAAACAAAAAATGAAGGTTTCATAATTTCTTTTCAGTTGGAAAATTTTTAATTTAACTCTGCACAGCTTAAGAGCTATAACTGGCTGTGCCATACCATACCAGAATCAGAAACAAGAATCACAAATTCTACAAACCAGAGCATTAATGGAACAGATATTCATAATCATCCAATTCTGCTTCTTTAAGTCTGCTACCAGAAATACAGAGCTTAGGGGATACAAACTGCCCAGAAAATGAAAAAATAAATATATGAATAAATAAAATATTAAAATAATAAAATAATAATGTGACAAATTAAAATAAATCAACTAAACAAAAAACAACAAGGGCTTTTTTACTTAATCCCCAGGAAGAAACATGCTCATACAGGGGTTAAATTATGTTTCCACAAGTAAAAATTATAATAAAAGCAATAATCATTTTCTGAAAACTGTTCGAAATTTCCTGTGAAATAAAATGTGAAAATAACAAAAGAAAACAGTGCAATGGTATGAAAGTTAAATCTGCACTGAAAATTACTGTAAAACGTAATGCAATAATATATACAAGGCGTGCCAGAATGCACCAAAACAAAAACTTCAGGTCACACATTTAGTGAATAGGTGCAAAGAAGGCATTTTACACTTCCCCACATGTCTTTATTACGAAGTAAAACTAAGAATGGCACAAAAATAAAAAGCTTTATTCAAGACAAAATAGTAGATGAGATACTACTAAACACTTGGTATTTCTAAATTACAATCAAAATTTGCAGATAATAAATAAATGTACAAATTAATTAAAATTTACAGACATACACCACATAAAGTTAATTATAATCACAACAGCTCCTAATATACACTTTACATCATTGACAAAAAATGCCTGCACGATCTGGAAATTCCCAAGTATTTTTCATGAGCACCTACAGCACTGACTGAAAGCATGCCGACCAAGTCCACATACGGAATAATGGCTGCCTTCTATATTATTATATTTAATATGTTCCTATAAAGATTCCAGAGAGGACAGTCCTGGAGAGCAAGTGTAGGGGACAAGTGATGAATCTATTTTGGTCGGCCCATTGGTCTAGAAATGTAACATTCAAGTAGTCATCAACCTGAATGTTGAAAATGGCATATTGATGCCACATTTCATGCTAGCCACATTCATAGTACGCAGGCCATCAGTTGCAGCAAGACTTTTGAAGATAGAAATAAAGTACATTCCTTCATCCAGATGTTTCAAGTAATATATATCAGCCAATCAAGTAATCAATCAATCTTACCTAAAAAGCATTTACTTAAAACCTTAGTTAGTATGACTATATATCAGCCAATCAAGTAATCAATCAATTTTACCTAAAAAAGCACAGGTAACTAATGTGAGGGAAACTCCACAGCAGCACTTGTGTGAATCAGTATGCAAATTCAACACATTCAGGAAAATCAACTCTCTCAAAGCTCTCTCTGCACATTTAAACTTTTAGCTCTTTAAACATGCCATATCACATAAAACTGTTTCTGGCATACCTGACATTCCAACACATTTTCCATAACCTGAATGGCAGCAATAAAAGACCCTTTTTAGACGACAAAGCAAGCTATAAAACACTCTGTGATCAGGCCCAATCCTGTTAGACATGAAATTGGTAAAAACTCCTAAGCTTCCACTTCTTAAGTATTGATGAATTAAAAAGATGTATGGATGTCCTTCATCTTTTCATTTATATACTTATCTACTCCAAGTTGTTAATGACACTGTCCTGACAGAAATTGCAAGGTAGACACATGTCACCAAGTTATGCAAATGTGAAAAGAGCAGCTCTCTAGCACACATTGAAAAAGATATAAGGGAGGGAAGATGCAGAATGTTAAATTTTCATGCTATTATTTCTGCTAGGGAAATCATCGTAGAAAATTTGTTCTTGTCTCAGAAGACACAGAAGAATGCCAGGCCGTCGTCAATGCAGGCAGTTCCAGCAGACAGACAATTTTACAAGAGACATGATGATTGGACAAATAAAGGCAGATTGGTCCATACGGAAAATCTCAGCTGGCACATACCTAGACACGTAAACAGTTCCATGGCTGTGGCGACAATGGTCAGAACAAGGAAATGTGGCAAGTACGATGGGTGCCGGTGCAGCCAGAGTCACATCAGCATGTGGATCGATGCATTCACTGACGTTTGGCGGTACACCCTCAAACCACTTCTACCTCCATTCTGCAGCATATTCAAGATACCCTGGATGTTCCCATATCGGTCAGAACCCTTTACCGTCGATTGATGATTAGTGGAATGCACTCGTGGCATCCATTAATACTGCTATTGACCCGACATTACACACTCAAACAAAGTTTGCACTGGTGCTGGGCTCGAGAAATGTGGACAACAGAATGGCACAGGGTCATGTTATCAGATAAGACATGCTTCTGTTCTTCATATAATAGTCACCACATATGAGCATGGCATCGATGCAGACAGCTCCAATCCAGCAGCAATTGTGGAATGACCCACCGTTTGACAATGTGGCATCATAGTTTGGTGCGCAGTTGTATATAATTCCAGGCCACCTCTAGTTCATATTCAGGGCACTAGATGATGTGTTGCGGTCAATGACACTCTCCCACCTTTAGGGGGTGCCCTGTGCCCTTTATCAGCAGGATAACACCCCCGAACACACACTGCTAGCATTAAAGAATGTGCTCTGCAAGGTGTACATATGCTTCCCTGGCCACCGTTCTCTCCTAATCTCTTACCAATCGAACACATTTGGAATGTGATTGGATGCCATCTGCAGATCCTGCCCTTGCCACGTTCAGAAAACGAGCTGTGGCAAACAGTTGACAGGGAATGGAGAGCTATTCCTCAGGACACCATCCATAGTCACACTGACTTTGTACCTAGACGTGTTGCTCCGTGTATCGCTGTCCAAAGTGGTCCTACAACTTGCTGAACCAATGCTCTTCTTGCTCTGTATAATGTATATCAGCAGTTTTCAACCTCTGGTCTAATGTGTACCATTTAAACAAAAATTAAAACCCTTCAGTACCACCACTACAAAGTACTACTATCACCACCATTCTTGAACAAAGTTCAGATCCTATAAATTTATGACTGTTGGAGAAAAAACTCAATCAGGATGTTGGGGTTTTAATTTTTGAATTCAATAGTTAAAAATACTTTGCTTCTTGGCATACCACCTATTTTGCTCTTGTGTACCACCGGTTGGGAACCCCTGATGTATATCATTTTGAAATAAAGATCACTAATTGATCATTGGTATCTCTTTCTAAGAAGATACATCGCTTTCTGACCTCTCCTTCTTGGTGTTGCCTTTTCAATATCAGTAGTGTACTGGAAAACAATTTCTGGATTATTGCATTTTAATTTTTTAAAATGCTCCATGTGTCTTAATTTTTTTTATCTTAGCCGAACTGTTCCTGAAAAAGTGCACTGCAAACAAAACTTAGTATTAATTTGCGAGCTGCATGAAATGCTAACTTTTAATTAATATTTCTTTTTTAAACACCTAAATTTTAGATAAAAGTTCATACTTTAATACACTTTAATTGGGCTTTATTCTCTTTATGAGTTTGCTTTCAAAAATGCATACCACACATACAGCAGTCTTAAGATGTAAATAATCACGAAAATTTCATATGAGAAAAATACAATTTAAGAATACTTTTACACTTACCTTCAATACTTACTTCCTATTAAGCACTTCTACATGTTTTATTTAACACAGAAAATTTTAATATTTTATTTATGCAGTTTTCTATTAACAAAATAGTAGAGTGGTGAGAAATACTCCAATATTATTTAGAAATTTTCTCAAATACTTTCAGTAAATTCGACTAAATTTTTTTAACTGCATTAGAAAATTCCTGCACCATACAATTGCCCTTCCTTATTTCATTTTCGGCATGTTTACCTACTTCACACATATTTTTGGTAATTCTTTCTTTCTTATAGCCACTCAAACACCTGTTTCCACTTTGGTCTTTACGATGTTTATTCTCACCTCCGTGCAATAGATATTGAACATGAATTTCTCTTGTTATTCTATACCTGAAGTATTTAAGCATCCAAAATTAAAATCACTAATTTCTGTAATAGCCACCATTTCAAAAGACTTTTTTGATGCAAATGTTTTTTTTGGAGGGGTTGCAGTTCTTTCAAATGACGCTCATATTGTGTGTTTTCCCAGATATACACCTTGTTAACAGTGCATTACTGGCTACTGTTCGATACACTGATTGTATTTTAGATGAAACAGGTACTGTTAATTTGGTTTTCATCATTGAACACAATTTAGGTTTCTCATTTATTGCAATGTTGTGTGGAAAAAACAGCATGAAGCGACACTTATTCGGCATTTATTATATCTGGGTGAATCATCCATTGAAGAACAGTGGATTTATTTTTAATTGCAGTCCCTATAAACTGCATATTAGCAAGTTACCTTTTATTGTTTTCCTATAAAAATGCATTAACTTTAAAATTGTTTATTCTTTAAGACCACTTACCACAACTGATAATCACACCTTTATATATGATCACGTTTATGCTATGTCCCATTGGATGAAAGTGACTTAATAATAATAATTGCTTTTTATTTAAAAAGTCACATGTAATTCTTCACACTTCCTCCACACTATGCTTTGAGCAATTTACAGAATGTCATCTTTAAAATTTCTTTTCACATAAACTGTGCAAAAATTTTTACTTGTCCAGTGAATAAATACCAAGAGCCATTGAAAACACTTCCAAAGCTACGTGACCTTTCCCAATTTTTAGGAACATTTTACAAGTTTTTATTTGAATCAAAACACTTGTATTCTTTTGGATCAGGGCTAGAAAATGTTGAATTGAATACCTTCTAAAACAATTTGCAAATCAGCTCAATTACAGCAGTTGAATAGCCATGCATTCCTTTTGAAATTAAATCTGAAGAATTATTGTAGTATTCATCACATTTAACATTACACAGTAGAGATTTACTAGGGTTCATCAAAATATGTAAACACTTTTCACTCTCATTTTGACTAAAATTTGATGAAGATGTGCAAGTTTTTTTTTTTTTTTTTTTTTTTTTCCAGCTTAGTTACACTTACATTTGCAGTGACAATTAAAACTTAATCGAATGCTGGAATTTCACCACTTATGTCCTCTGATGTAGTCTTAGTTTTAGCAATTTTGTTCTGACATAACATCTACAGACGGCCATCTATTGCAAATATTCTTCAGTTGTGTACAACTTTGTTTTAGACAGTCTTGCTTTAGGTTTACCATTTGCTAATATAGCATGATTTATATTTAAAAAATTCACGAGTAAAAAGTACAAATAAAACAAATTCACAAATAAAATTTTATCAACAGTACTTTTTAACCCTTGGCAGAGCATTTTTTTTTTTTTGTAAGGTTATCAAAACTGATCAAAGAAATAGCAAATACTAATAAACTAAAAAGGTGATGCTTAAAACTGTAAACAAACACACGCAAAGCAGTTACAATTACAGCTAAAGTCAAATGTTTGCAAAAAGTATTAATTGTTGAAATTGAAATACCATAAAATTATTTCTCTCAAATGTTTATTTACCTTTTCACTGACATTTACATGATCTTTTGAATGTCACAAAAAATGTAAACAAACATATTCAAATGTTTTTAACTTCCTTAAAAGTAATTAGGCGTTTTTTTACAAATGATAAAGTTAAAACTGTAGAATACCACAACAAAGTGTGGCTTATTACTCTTACGACAGAAAGTCCTTGTCTAAATGAAGCCCAAGAGAAAATATGGGTTTCTTTTTTATGCACTAAATAATTTTTAAAAAAATTTGTAGTTACATTCCTGTAAACTATGTTTAGAAATTTTTCATTTTACAGATCGTTTTGACAACTAACCTCAGATGTTGAACAAATAAAGCAAAAATTTGTATTCATGTAGTTTGTTCAAATCATTTATAATGTAAAATGCAACCAAAACAATGCAAGAAAATATTACTTAATTCAATGAAGTAGGTCTACATCTGCAATATGATATCAATATTGATTAATTTAAAAAGCAAGACATGAACTAAGAATTATTATTATTATGAATTATTTTTTGCATATAATTAAAGCTTAATTCTTCCACAATGGAACTGCACACAGCAAAAAAGAAAACAGAATTATCAATCTGAAAACTTCCACACTTTACAGAAACTGCAACATTTTAAAATTCTTCTAATGTAATATGACAAAAAAAAAAATCATTAGCATATTTGGCCATCTGGTATATAATTTTTTTATAAATGTATTTTCCTATTTATGTCATTTTACATTAAAAAATGAAATGTCAGAAAATATGACGGCAAATGTTGTCATTATTTAACAGAAAAAAATAGTGATTCAAATGGTGATGCAATGGAGTACCAACAAATGCAGCAATTTTTATTTTGCCAGGAATGGGCTAAACCTTTGGCATGAATATCAAAATACCTCACACAAAAATATTTTTTGAGGTGATAAATACCTCAAAAATGACAAAACAGATGGAAACTACTCAAAGTGCCATTCAAAACTGAATAATTACACTACTGAAAATTAAAAAAAAAAAAGAAAAGAAAATACATATCACTTAAGGAAGGGGTTTGAATGTTACACATCAATGAATTTAAACCTGTTCGGCCACATAGGGACATATAGATCCCAACGCATACTAAAATTGGGTCCCAAAGGGTTAAACCTTCAATATTTATTTTCATGAGTTTATTCTATTGCTATACTTATTTTTCAATAAATAGGTTCACATTTTGAAATTTAATATTCTTAATCATAAGATGAAACATTTTCAGTACTTAAGTATTATCTACCAACTATGAACTCAATATGACACTCAATATGTTAACATGATATATAAAATAACATAATGAATTATACCATCCAAAATGATTATGGAATGAATAATTTGAAGATCTAGCCAAATATTCTGCCCATAAGGATAATGATGATGATGAAATTAAAGAAGAACCAACAATGCAGACAACAGAGGTTTTGGAGAACTGTTTCAAATAACACAAAAAGAGGAACATAATCCATCAACCTCCTATGGTGGAACAAAGCATTTAAGTTACACATGTTAACGTAGGCCTTGTAACCTCTTCAGCAAATATTTATTGAACCAAAAAGACAAAACCAACTCCCTAATACGGTCTTCCATCAGATGAATAGTATACAATACTGACATAAAAGCTTCATGTCTCCTATCATGACTTTTGGGGGGGGATCAACCTTCACTTTCTGATGCAAATTATCCTTCAGCCATTCCCTCAGATTAACCGTAAATATGAGGCGTATTCAGAAACTAAATACCGTTTTGAACAAAAAAAAAAAATTGTAAGACAATTTTTTCGAATCCAATTTTATTTTTACATGAAAATACATGTCAAACTATTTTTCAACATAGTTTCCGTCAATGATCAAACACTTGTCATAGCGGGTGACCAGTTTTTGTATACCATCGTCAAAGAAACTTCCCGCCAGTTTCGATAACCATGTCATCGTCAGATCCAAAGCGCTTGCCACCAAGCTCGCGCTTCATGTGCAGGAACAAGTGATAGTCGGACGGCGCCAAGTCCGGGCTGTTTAAAACGTTTTCTCCCTCATCACTGTACCGCATGAGAAATGTCAGGGCACTAACAAGTCGCTTTGTTTTGTGAACATCAGTGAGCATTTTTGAAACCCATTGGACGCAGTTTGCGATAATTCAAGCAGTCAGACACAATTTCGAACAAAACAGTACGTGAAATTTGTGGAAATGCCTCTGAAAGAGTTGTCATTGTGAAGCGTCTGTTCTCATGAATTGCTTCATCAACTTTCCTTACCAAATCCTTGGTGACAACAGAAGGCCGACCACTCCGAGCCTCGGCGTGGACATTTGTCCGACCTGCATTAAACATTCTTACCCACTTTCTCACCATTCCATCACTTATCGCGTATTCACCGTAAACTTCTGTCACTTGACGATAAATTTCGGCCGGTTTAACATTCCTCACGTTCAAAAATTTAATCACAGCACGAATCTCACAATCAGCGGGAGAACTAATCGTCTTAAACATTTTGAATGTGCACAGCAAACTGAAAACACAACATAGAGCAACCAAAATGGCGACAGTTGAAAGTCAGTGAACAAGAAAGACAAGTGCGCATGCGCGGGACGCCTACCACAGTGCTGCGACGGCGCTAGAATGAAACGATACTTAGTTTCCGAATACGCTACATACAATACGTACAGCATTACTGTGCATAATCTCTGTATCATGAAATGTTGTACTACCATCATACAATTATTTTTATCCATACATTTTATCTTTGCAGCGACAAGAATTGCAAAACTGGAAATAGTACCTCAAATGAGGTACTGTATTTTCTTTTTAAAATAAAATCCACTTAATGCAATTTTTTTAGACATGAATGTAAATATGACTTCCCCGTTGAAATAACAGGGTTGCCACTCAAATAGCAGAATGAAATTCCCTGACTTTTCCAGGTTTTCCAGGTATGTTTCAAGAAAATTCCAGTCTATCCGCATAATGTACGTTGGCTGTGCTAAAAGGTAAATTAATTATGGTATTACGGTCAAAAGTCGTTAATTCGGACACCCATAATTCGGAATGATCTATAATCCGGACCTCAAAGCTAAAAACTTTCTGCGCATGCGCCGCGTTGACACATGCGCATAGGCGTTTACGCGTGCGCGTAAGACCTCTTACAACTGCGCATTTGCATGTGCGCAAGCGCAGAATACATTTTCGCATGCGCGTTTTATGTATAACGGACGGTGTAAGCTAAAATTATCTAATTATCTATTTCAGTTAATGTTGATGATTGCATTGTTCCTTAATTTTCGAATTGGATCCAGCTTATTATTTTTTTCAGACTGTAAGAGCAATACTATAAAAGTAAACTTGAACTTTCGATTATGTCAAATAGAATTTCCGAATCTGGAGCTCCCAAAGGATCGTACAAAACGAAATTATGTTTCGATGTCCATCAAACAAAAAGTGGAATTGCTGCAAAAAATGGATAAAGACATGAAGAACGTGACAGAGAGGTTAGTGAAAACGAAAAAATTTCGATTGACAAGTTAGTCGGTATTCTCGGCACAGCAATTAATGGGACTTGAACAGCGGAACTTTGTAAGTGAACAAAAAATTATGTCTGTTTATAGAATTAAAGAGAAAGTATTATCACATAAAACGAAGCAACTTAAACAACTTACATTGAAAGAAATGTTTTAATAAAGTAAACAAATAAATATTAAGCTTTTTTTTTTGTGAATTTTGATACCCTTTAGATCATAATTGTTCTTTATTTCATAAATTACGGTTTCATATTTTTAATTTTAGAATTTCTGCATGCCATCTTACGCGATTTAAACTGATGATCTATAATCCGGAAAAATCGATAATCCGGAATCGCCGAAGTCCCGACGAGTCCGGATTAACGACTTTTGACTGTACTTGTACTGTGTAGCAAATTCACTTAATTGTTCAATAAATCCCAGAGGACATTTATTCTTAATTATTCTTGGTACACTTTGATAATTTTGTTTACTTTTCCACTTAAGAAACTTAATAAAATTTAAGATATATACATTGGATAACAATTGTACGTTTTATTTAATTATTACTCATGATCATCACCAGTTCAACATGAGGCTAATCCGGTTCTTATAAATCACAATGCAATGCTAAAAGTTAGGTTAGATTTTAGGTAACTTTAATTTGTGTGAGGTGTCTTCTTAAAAGGCACCTTAACACTTGAAAACACAAATATAATTATAATAGCAGTTGTTTTCTCCACTGAAGATTGAGATTAGAATCTCCCCAATCTGGAATAAAATAAGGCATTTTTTGCAGACATTCTGCAGCTAAATGAAAGAAAGAAATCTATTTAATGATTTTTTTTTACTAAATTGAGGTATTTTATATTTATTTCGCAACATACATAAGGAAAAAATATGTGCATTAAATTTCGTGATGTCACATACTGCTAGAATTAATTTCAGGATTATGCCAGAGAAAATTTCTTGAAGTTTGGAAATATTATTTACTAATGATAAATAAATTTAGAGGGAAGAAACAACATTAAATTATATGAATAACATAAAAATAAAGATAATTGCTTAAAAATTGAATTAGAATAATCAACGATATTTTAGTGAATATAGTTATATTACATGGTTAGCCTAGATGACTGATTACTATTTTTTTATTTTACTGCAAAATGACAAGGTATTTATCAAAAAGAAAAAAAAAAAAAAAAGTTTTGCGGTAAAATCCTAGTATACAGTACGGCCTTCGCACGATTTTGAAAATTGTCGCCAAGAACAAAATGACTTGTTTACTGCTCATCATCATGTCGCCAAATCCTGCTGTACCATACACGGAGATTATTCTAACCAAAGAACGTCTATGTAAAGAAGAAGAGGTTCCATACACGTAAATGCTATTAAGCGGCTAGAAAGTGGAGGGAAAATTTGCCAAGGGATTTGGCGACGGAACTTGGCGGCCATAATTTCCCTCTCCGCGATGTGTACAGGAAATTGAGAAACACGTGTTAAGAAGAAACGTTCTTTGACAAAAAAGAAAACTACGAAAATCCATTTTTAAATTATTGCGAAAATTCCAAGAAGAAACGTTTTATCAAAGAACGTTTTTTCTTGGATTTTTCGCAATAATTTTAAAAACGGATTTTCGTAGTTTTTTTTTTCCTCTCCTCAAAATAACTAATTCATGAATTAATTTACTTGCGCCAAAAAATATTTTCTTTTCCTTTAAAGAAATTTTAAACGATATTCATTTTATGAATTCTTGATAATTTCAGATACAGATTTCGTTAAATTAACTAATATGGCTAGATTTTTGGCACAAGCATTTTTCCAAAAACTACAAACTTTGAGAATATTGGATTTTGCACATCATAAAACTTGAACAGTTTTTGTGAAAACTACAAAAATTTCATAAAAGTTGGCCCATTCATTCCGCCAAAAATACATTTCATCAACATTTTCTACTATCGTGTTAAGTTCTTAATTACATATTAACACGTTTAGTATAAAATTTAAAGGTATGATTTCTATTAAATTTTGAAAATCATCAACAGTTACAGAAAATGCAGTTTTACCAACACTTCATGCAAGAAGAATTTTAATATTAATTCTTCATAAATAAACATTTTAAAATCAAGCAATGAATATGTCAAAGAAATACCCACTTTCGGCTATTTAAAATTTTTTTCAAATGGATGTTAAAATATTATTTAAAGGAAAAAATATTTGTTAGTTAAAAATTTTTGTCATGAATTTTCATCACAATTTAAAAATTCAGATGTATGTAATAGCCGGTTTTATTTATAGAATGAAAATGTCTACATCATCTGATTTGGTGGGAGCACACACAAACAAAATTAATAACACATACTAAAATATGTTCATTATACCAATGTTTCTGTTCCTACAAGCATTTTAAATTTTTCTGTGAATTTTTTTTAATAACAGGAGTGTAACCAAGTAATAAAAAATCTCATGACCAGATAAAAGTCTTCATACCACTCAAAGGCTTAAATAGGGCACATGACTGGAAGCAGTGATTACATAATATTTTCAAAGTAAAGATCATCTCTAAGAAACTACATTTAGACAACTTTCTAATAATATCGGGAGAAACCTAATGGTAATACTGCACAAAACAGCTGAAAATGTATTCAAAATTATACTGCATAATAGTATTCAAAATTTATTGTAATTAGCAAAAGAAACTGGAAGGGTAGATATGTATCATAAATCATTTACACACACTAAGATGTATTGAAGACAATATCAAAGTTCCTGTCTTTCCTATACACGAAGAAGTAAACACATAAAATCTCTTGCATTATATAGTCAGGCTGTGAATACTGGAAATTAATTATGTGCATCATTATAGATAATAAGCATAATGCAATGTTTAGTAGCATATAGATATGTAACTAGCACTGCATAGAAAACTCCCAATAAAATAAAACATAGATAAACTTATAAATTTAGCGCATAAATTAATTTTATCATTTTTCATAATGATCAGAAATTTTTCATTAATAAATTGCTTAAATAGTGCATACTATTTGTTTAAATTAACTGTAGTTAATACTTTTATTGTTACATGTTAGTATAATTCTAGTTTAAAAGTAATGTTTGATCCAACTCATCAGCTAGAAGACATGAATTTTACCATGTAAATTAATTCATGAACTACATAAAAGCAAAAAACTAAGATACTAAGACATTGATCTGATTGAAGGAATTAATAAAGAAAGTAATTTTGCAAAAATTAATCTCCCTTGTTTGGAGCTTCATAACAGAACTTGTCAAGGGAAAAGTGTTTTGAAGCTCCATACTTGGTCGATTAATAAGAGAGCCAAGACAAATTTCGTTCTGACCTGTTCACTAAGACTCGGAAGTGCAATACTTAATCAATTAGTCAATTAGTAGAATTACAAGTCTCATTGAATTGTCTCTTTTCCCTATTTGCCTTAGCTTTCTAACAGAAATATTTTACAAAAACATGTTATAAAAATTTTGCTTTCAAAATATACAAAGAAAAACAACCTGTGAATCCATGAAAAAGTTTTACTATGAAAAAAGGCAAATATGGAAAAATTCAATTATTAACCTCTGTTAAAGAATTAAAAGAGAAAGCCCTATAAAAACTTTTATTAATTTATAATTATTTATTAATTTTACTACTAAATTAATAAAAGATATATATTTTAAATAATATTCTTATTTAAAAATTTAGTATAATTCTACTACATCAACAAAACAAGCTACCTAACCTCAGCTTGATTTTGGCCAATGTTTAACATAATAGATTAAAATAAGCAGTCATGTCTCTCCAGCATACATGACACAAGTAACCTTTTCCATAATATACCTGATGTTGTTAACACAAAAAAAGCACTTCCCTAAATTACATGCCATATAAGAAATAATTTTAAACATACATTTTGAATTTAAAAAAAAATATGTCAAAATCTTACCTTCACATCTTACAGCATAACTATCTTCAATCCGCTTCCGACAAACACTGCAAAATTTCCTTTTCAAATGCCCTCTCTCTGACCAACAATGGGGAACAGGTTTCTAAAAAACATAAATCTTATTTAAAATTTCCTAAGTGCACTAATACAGGACAAAAATACATTACTATATAACTGTGCTATCATAACAAAAAATAAAAACACAAAAACTGTTGATGCTACTTGAATGATCACTGTCATCACTGAAGGCAATTAGAAATAAACATATCACAGCAAACTCATTTCTTAAACAAATTGAAAAAATTATTCTGCGATGAGGTATACTATTCTGCCATTAACATCCAGATGCTCTGTGGAATATAAGAAATACCACCCTTATGTCATTGAAACATATCATGATCCTATAAAAGGACTATGAGCTAATATTAGACTTGTGTACCCATCTGCTGCTTTCAAAATGAATGCACAATGTGAACTGAGTGAGGTTCAAGCACGATTATAAGTGCTTACCAATTCTGTCATTCCATCCATAAGATTTCAGAGAAGTTTCAGATGCTAGGTGCAAGAGTAAATGATTGTTAAAAATGGAAATTTGAGGAAGTTAAGAAATTTCAATCCTATGTTGGAAAGACAAAAAAATCCATGAACTGGGATAGTCAATATCTTCAATGTTTGATAAAATAAAACAGGCTTCATTAGAAACAGCACTTTGGAATTCTTGGAAAGTGATGTTACTTTACTAATATCTATTATAAGGAGTTTCCATTTTCATTCAATGGCAAGAGGCAGCGGGTACAGGTTTGGCTTGGGTTTTTTGGTTTATGTGATCACAGCTAAGGCCCGTGGACTATCTGCCTAAGGGAATAGATAAACTCGTGGATGACTTTCTAAGGGAAACTGGTTTGGATACACGTTATGCATGGGGAAAACCACAAAAATGACCATGCAGCCAGCCTGTTCATGGGATTGGAATCTCGGACTGAACTACCAGTGGTCAGCAACTTTACCTCTTATCCACTGGTGGGCCTGCAGCACATACAATCCAGTGATATGCTGCTCGTCAACTACACTGATGTAAAGTGCACAGTCGAGCACACAGGAAAACCAGAAGTGTCTCGAGAAGAGAATCACACTACACTTATGGAGGTATGACAACTCCCAAGAATGGTACTTATTAGAATGCCACAGTCCCCACAGTAAAATTTAACAGAGAAGGAATTCTCATGTGCTTCTGTTTTTCTTGGTTTGATCTTGATCAACTAGTCTTTGGGTCTGCAACTCTGTCAAAGGTTATGAAGAGATGAAATGGATCCCATTCCACTACTACATAGTAACATTTTGAAACTTGTCCGTTTGTATTTTAGCATATGTGTCCATTTATGGGGACTGATACGTTTCCTGAAACCACGATATATCAACAACCAAGGCTTGAACTATGGACCTTCCAACTGTTACTTGAACACACTAACCATCTACACAATGACAGGATACAGTGAAGAATCTGATAATTCCATTTACATTCATGAAGCAATTATCAAACCAGAGTGATATGAGAAAACACGAACAAATGAACTTAACTGGCTGTCTTAACTAAACTTGAGCCTATATTGCAACTCAACTAAATATCCTTGAAATGAAACATTGCACCAGCTGTAAGCCAGACCACATTGCTCAAAACCAGTATACAGCTGTTCACCATCTAGAACAAAAATGGTGCAAAACATCACGCATTCACAGAAACTGTCCAAAAAGTAAAAGTCTTACTGGAGTGGCAAGGCTTTTGATATCAGCAAATAGCAGATTATATACATAGAGCTGACATAATGTGAACTCTTCATACAGAGAGATGAGAAAATCTATCCCAGATAGCAGGTAAGGTGTTGGAAATCACAAATGATGCACAACTCACTGTTTGCACAGCATCAGATATAGAACAAAATTCAGTGTTAAGTTCAGCACTAAGCTTAATGACCAAACAAACAGAATAGTTAACAGAACAACTAAGCAAGTTTAACAGCTGTCTCGAAAACAGTACAATAAAAATCCAAGATACCACGATAACAGCAATCGTTCAAAAATTAGGCAACGTAATTTGCATGCAAATCATGCCAACACTGGTTACTGTTACTATCACCAAAAGTTTAAATCTGATGCTCATAAATGTACTCCTCCATGCTCATTTCAAGCGGAAAACTAAATTTCACTGCTATTTTGAAACAAGTCATGGATACTGAAATAGCAGCGAACACTTCCAACAGAGTGCACATATATGAAAAATATGAAGTTTCCTTGTTGACACAAGTAGTGACATTTCCTGCCTTCTGGTGCCAAAAAGGAAAGCATATCACAGCTAGTACTCTACATCTATTTGCTGCAAATAATACTAAAATTAAAACATATGCCATTAAACAACTAACTTGAAATCTCAGGCAAACTTTTAAATGGAATGTGATAATAGCTAATGGTTCAGTTCCCATAATAGGTGCTGATTTTCTCAGCCACTTTTGATTACTAGTCGATTTACAAAAAAAAAAAAAAAAAAAAGAATTAGTCGATACATTAACAACTCTTGTTGATAGCGGCAACTTGGAGCACAACTCTCAATTGAATGTTACGACTGTTTCCAAATGCTATCCATATCACCAAATTCTTAGAAAATTTTCAGAGCTCAGTAATCCTTCTATTCATAGCAAAGCAATCAAACATGACACAGTTCATTATACGGAAACTAAAGGATAACCAATCCACTCCAAAGCAAAATTCCGACCCGAAGTTTATCAGGAAATAAAAAAGGAGGTTGAATTAATGATAATACAGGAAATTAGTCGACCCCTCTAAAAGTAACTGGTCATCACCTCTAAATGTAGTACATAAAAAGCCTACTGGCCTTAGACCAGTTGGGAGATTAGAGCATTTAATTCAGTTACAGTTTATGATTCACATCCAATTCCCCACATACAAGATTTTGCATACAGGACTCTTCATGGCAAAACAGTGTTTTCTAAATTGCAAGGACTTATCATCATACACCCGCCCATGAAAAGCATGTACCTAAAACAGCGGTAATTAGCCCTTTTGGTCTTTTTGAGGTTCCTTACTTAAATTTTGGACTAAAAAATGCTGTTCAAACATTCCAGTGTTTCATGCACGAAGTGTTACGATGACTAGATTTTTGTTACACATACCAAGATGACATTCTAGCATTTTTAGAAAATGAAACACTTCATAAACAACATATTTCTAAAGTTTTACACAAACCAAGCAAATATGGATTTAAGTTAAATACTTCAAAATGTGTTTTTGGTGTTCCTGAAATAGAATTCTTAGGCCATTTAATAACCAAGAAAGGCACTAAACTTTTACCTGAACAGGTGAATGCAAACCTGAACTTCATAAAACCAGAAAATGTAACAGACTTCAGGAAGTTTTTAGGTTTACCAAATTTTTACCGTATGTACTTGTCATGTGCAGCCCATAATCAAGCACTATTCAGTGAATATATAAAAGATTCAAAAAAGAATAACAAGCAAAAAATTCCTTGGTCTGTGCAAAGAAGTGAAGCTTTTGAAAATGCTAAACAACAGTTAGCAAATGCTACATTATTAGCACATCTCCGCCAAATGCATCTCTTATTCTTCAAGTCTATACACCTGACTATGCTATTGCAAGGTCAGGATCTCTAAATAAAGTTACTAAAAAAGTACTCGAACGAACCCCTAGTAATTTTCTCTGGAATGCTCACAACCACTAAGGCAAAATACAGTGCCTATGATAGAGAATTATTAGCAATATACCCATCCAGTCGCAAATTTAGATACATGCTACAGAGACATAAATTTACAGTAGTTACTGACCACAAACCATTAATATTTGCTTTTAAAAAAACTTGAAAATTGTTAAACAAGTCAAACTCGTAAACTAGATTTTATTTCTCAATTCACAACTGATATTCAGTACATTAAAGGAACTGATAATATTGTTGCCGACACATTATCTTGCATTCACAAAATAAAAATTATTAGTCCTATTGATTCTGAAGAAATTGCTCAAGCGCAATCAAGAGATGATGAGTTAAAAGAAATACTTAACACTAACAATTTTTTACAAATGAGAACAGTTCAGCTCCCAAATTCAGAAACAATTATATTGTGATATATCTACTGGCATAGCAAGACTTTATATTCCCAAGGCATTTTGAAAATTGTACATAATTTAGCTCATCCAGCCATTCGAAAGACGTCAAAATTAATTTGTAGTCAATATATGTGGCCAAATATCAACAAAGATGTCACAAGCTGGGCAAGACAATGTATTTCATGCCAGAAATCTAAAATATGCAAAAATACTGCAGTCCCTTCACAATCCTTTAGTGAAACTTCTACATGATTTCAACATATTCATATAGATCTCATCAACCCACTTCCACCTTCCCATGAATTCACATATTGCCTAATAGCTATCAATCGGTTTACTAGATAGACAGAAGCTATCCCCATCATCGATATTCAAGCTAAAATAGTAGCAAAAGCCTTCCATGCAAACTAGATCACCTGCTCTGGTGTGCCAGCTACTATTACAACTGACTAAGGATGTCAATTCAAGGTCTTGTTTATTTAAGGCTCTAACTAAACTCCTAGATGTACAACAAATATGCACATCTGCTTATCATCCTCAAAGCAATGGCTTAATTGAGGAATTTCACAGTCTTTCAAAATCTGCTTTAATGTGTCATAACACTCTAAAATGAACGGAAGTTTTACTAACTGTGCTACTTAGCTTGAGACGAGCTCTCGAAACCACTGGTTGCACTCCTGCTGGACTTGTGTACGGAACTACCATTAACCTCCCAGATGATTTTTTTCGCACGTCGACTGTTGCTAATGATTCTGTTGAATACATTGAACAACTTCGAAGTTTCATGCAGCAACTTAAACCAAAACCAATTGGATCACATACAGCAAAAGCAGTGTTTAATCACAAAGATTTTAAAATGCATTCACATGTGTTTGTGCGACGTGATGCAGTACGACGGCCACTACAACCACCGTGCGCGGTCCTTTCGAAGTTCTCAAATGTGGTGACTGTGTTCAAGTTCTCTATTCATGGAAAAATTCTTCCGGTCTCAACTGACCAGTTGAAACCAGCATTTCTGTTGAATACCGACATGGATACTCTCTCTCCTGATACTTTGAATCCTATATCTGCTCATCACGCGAAACCAAATATTCGTCAAACTCGTTCGAGCAGACATGTACCAGACATGTTTCCCTGATTTTTTAGGTATCATCACGATGATACTGGAGGGGGGATGTGACGGACCACACAGAGATGAGAAAATCGTGTGTGCAATCTTCCCCAAGTGACTATTTATAAGCTTTTATGACGTGTCACATGACATGGTTCTGACCACAGATGCAATAATTCATTCCAGTTGACAGTACATGAGACATAACTTTACGTCCAGTGTCAAGACATTTTAGCATTCTGCACTCTGTTGTCTCGATTTAGGGAGGGCTGATGAAGAAATTACCTTGTTTTTCCTCTCATATTGGTTCAGATATAACGAATCAGAGGATGTAAAATACTACTGAAAAATTAAGGAGGCGTGGCTAATTCTGTCTGCCAATTGTTTCCATCAGAACAAGACCTCAGAATACTCTTGAACTCTCAGCTAGAGAGACTCTCATTAGCAGGTTCCTCACATCATGAGAACTATAAATCACTAAAATGACTGTTCTATCCTAGCCATGAATTATATATATTTGTAAAAAGCTTTACATAATTGTGATAAATATGTTTTGAGTTAAAAAATGCAGTATTACATAACCCCACAAATGTAACAACCATTATACAGAGTCAGATGCACTACCTGCCACCAGCCACCTACACATACATTTTTATGTTTGTTCCATCACAATTCCATCTTGGACGATTGGTTTATGTCCATTTGCCCAGTATGCGAGAGCTATCCGATTAGTGGAAAGATATCTTCTCAGAAAATTTCGGAGAAACTGGCTTGTGTTCAAATGACATACGGGTAAAACCCCAGAAATACCAATACAGTTAGCCCCTTCACCAGGATTTGAACTCGAATCAGACCTGAGTGTTCAGCAGTCTCATCTGCCTGTTTGCTGCTAGGTAGAAAGATGGGTTGCTGTTATCTTGCTCCTGGAATATTGGCCAGACAAGCTTTCAACCTGAACAATATTAAATACTACACCTGGAATCCTGAAAGCATGCAGTACTTGAGCTCCTTCCCTAATCACAGTTTGAGCTACATATATAAATGGCAGATGAATGTGCTAACCACTTACACTACAACAGCATGCAAAGCAAAAGGCAGAAATTATTAGCAATATAGAATATTAAGTCTTCAGTTCTGAGAGATTTGAAATTCTGATTCAAGGTACATAAAATATCAACATAACTTTCATTAATTAAATGGTTATCACACTTATGATTATAGGTGTATATATACTACTAAGTTTTCTAAATTCTGTTGTGCCACTTCAGTTTCGCCATATAGTGAAGAAAAATAATCTTCAGTTACGTTACATATCATAGCTGACATATAAGGAAATAAGGAAAACTGGGAGGTTCTAGTGCAAAAAAGCAGTTACTTAGACATTTTCATGCTGAACAGCAATACCATTTCAAAAGTTAAGACTGACTTCAATTCCCTCTATAATGTCTGTTTTAGGCTACTGAACTACAGTCAAAAGTCGTTAATCCGGACTCGTTGGGACTTCGGCGATTCCGGATTATCGATATTCCCGGATTATAGATCATCAGTTTTAATCGCGTAAGATGGCATGCAGAAATTCTAAAATTAAAAATATGAAACCGTAATTTATGAAATAAAGAACAATTATGATTTAAAGGGTATCAAAATTTACAGAAAAAAGCTTAATATTTATTTGTTTACTTTATTAAACATTTCTTTCAATGTAAGTTGTTTAAGTTGCTTCGTTTTATGTGATAATACTTTCTCTTATTATGTGATAATACTTTCTCTTGCTAATTCTATAAACAGACATAATTTTTTGTTCAGTTACAAAGTTCCGCTGTTCAAGTCCCGTTAATTGCTGTGCCGAGAATACCGACTAACTTGTCAATCGAAATTTTTTCGTTTTCACTAACCTCTCTGTCACTTCTTCATGTCTTCATCCATTTTTTGCAGCAATTCCACTTTTTGTTTGATGGACATTGAAACATACTTTCGTTTCGTACGATCCTTTGGGAGCTCCAGATTCGGAAATTCTATTTGACATAATCGAAAGTTCAAGTTTACTTTTATAGTATTGCTCTTACAGTCTGCAAAAAATAATAAGCCACATCCAATTCAAAAATTAAGGAACAACGCAATCATCAACATTAACTGAAATAGATAATTATAGCTTATACCGTTTGTTCGTTCGTTATACATAAAACGCGCACGCGAAAACGTATTCTGCACTTGCGCACACGCAAATGCGCAGTCGTAAGAGGTCTTACGCGCACACGTAAATGCCTATGCGCATGTGTCAACGCGGCGCATGCGCAGAAAGTTTTTAGCTTTGAGGTCCGGATTATAGATCATTCCGGATTATGGGTGTCCGAATTAACGACTTTTGACTGTAATTATATTATTTTGATGTAAAATATATTGATACTTAATTAGATATTCTTAATTTTATATGCTTTGGCTAGTTACATTTGGTAATTTTCTTATACTTCTATATCACTGAGATAAGGAAAGCATTTATTTATCTCAGTGTTTATAAATATCATGAAAAAGTTAATAATTTATGTACATAATACTGTGTGGATGAAACTAGCAATGTATTGTGTACTGATCTAGAATAAAATTAAACACAAATATTTAACTGACAAAACATTAGTTGAATCTTCTCTTTAAATGTCTGCAGTAAATATAGATAAATCAGATCAAATAAAATTTAGGAAGGGGAAAAATGAAAATTACTATGAGTAGAGGAAAGGAATGTGCACAACTTAATTTACATTAATCCAAAAGAAAATTATTCCTGGGAAGCATTTTTCTTAGTAAGGCTAAAAATTAAAAATTGGGAGATTCAATGATCTTACTGGGAGATGTGATGGAAAAAAGAAAGGCTTGTCAGCTACGTATGCATTCATCTACATGCAAATATTTCAAAATATTTCCATAAAGAAAGCAGTTTAAATTGTCTTATTGTTTCTAATGACAACCTTCCTTTCTTAACTGATGCAAGAAAAATATGCATGTAAAACTTTCTTAAGTAAATATGTATGAAATTAGGCATTTTGTTGAATCTATGGTAAAATATTTAGTCAGGTAAAAATATTATTGAAAAATATTCTAAAATATGAATATGTCTAAACCTTCCATCAAGAGGTTCAAATCACTTAAATATTACTGAAAGAAAGAGATGTTTCTTATGATTTCGCAGAGTTATGTGTACAAATACTGTACTTCCTTGCATATTTTTCACCCTAACTTTTTAGTGCCAGGTTCCGACAATTTTAAAAACAGTTGCATAATTTTGCCCTTCCTCAATGTGTTCACAGAATGAGCTCCCTAAATTTTAAAAGATTCAACCAAGAAATGAATTTTCCCTCTTACGGACAAAGATAAACCTTCGCCAAAAAGCTGCAAGGGTCATGCTAAAACTTTCCTGTCTAACTGTTGAACTTTATGATACCCTAATACAAGAAACGACCAGTCGCAGCAAAGCAAACATGAACCAACATTCTGTCCACGATTTTGCTCAGTCAGCTACATATTCACATTTATGGATGATTTGAGGCCTAGGGAGTAGCTAAGTCAATAAAGACATAAAACATTCAAAATACAGAGAAGTAGAATTGGATATCTTATTTGATATTGTAATGCTAAAATGTATTCTTATCGAAATGTAGGTTTTTTTAAAAGAAATAATATTGCAAATTACCAGCAGTTTACCTATGACTACCTTTCATTTGTTATGTTTTTATTGTAACCTTTTCTTTGGAAATTAAATTACTCGCATAATATTTTTCATCCCGATTTTTGGACAATAAAATTAATTTTAAAAGGGAAAGAATATGCAAAGAAATGAGGTATTTTCCCATCTTATTTTAGATGATTCCCATCTCATCTGATTGCACTTTAGTTGAGACTTTATCGGTGTGTGCTAGCAAATGCCAGACTTTCTTCATGTGTTTATACATTTGGCAATCATACATCAAAATCGGAGTCTTAATTTTTCACCTGAGATGAATACTGAGCATACCTATGTTCCCAATTTAATTAATTAGTCTGGAAACAGAATATTCTCTGAGCGAAGCTCATAATTAGCCACTGCTAAAGTTTTAAAAAATTTCAAGTGAAAAAAATGACTTTCTAAATGCATACAAGTTCTGCAAGCTAAAAGAACATTTTAATCAATAAATATATGCGATATGAACTATAACAAGCAGATAAATTGAGATTTGAGTTGCTAATTCTTTTAAAGGACTGTTTTCTTTACTAACTTGGCATTTTAAAAGAAAATTGTGTCTAGCAATGCTTATAACTTAATTGTTATTTGTTTACTTGTTACAGCTTTCCCCGTCTGGCTCCGATGTTGCCTCAACAAGGAAACAGTAGTAGGTTTCCCGGAATATCCTCTTCTGAAAAGAGGTTAAAGAGATGATGAATTCGAGTTATGGCAGTGGTTCCCAAACTGTCTGCCATGATGCCCCAGGGAGCGTCCTCTTCACAGGGAACTCATGAAATATTTTAAGAGCTTCATAATTAACTGAACCAAGACATTTGGCTTGACTAAATGAAAAAAAAAAAAAAAAAAACAGAAGCTAAAAATATCTATATATTTTTGTGAGGCTTGTCTTTACTTGGATCTTGTTTAACAGTAAGGTTAATGATGCAGAATATCCTTTTCACGTGGGCGGTAAAGACTAATTTCTTATGTTATGGAGTGTTCTGGAAGATCTTGCAGAAAGCATATAAGCAAGCATTGCCACCTCGATTCAGTCAGTTGGTTTATAACACAGTACAAAGTCCATAATCCGGACTCGTCAGGACTTCGGCGATTACGGATTAGGGGTTTTTCCGGATTATAGATCACCAATTTAAATCTGGTAAGATAGCATGCAGAAATTATACAATTAAAAATATGAAACCATAATTTATGAAATAAAGAGCAATTATGATCTAAAGGGCATCAAAATTTACAAAAAAAAAGCTTAATATTTATTTGTTTACTTTATTAAACATTTCTTTCAATGCAAGTTGTTTAAGTTGCTTCGTTTTTTGTGCTAATACGTTCTCTTTAATTCTATAAACAGACATAATTTCTTGTTCAGTTACAAAGTTCCACAGTTCAAGTCCTGTAATTGCTGTGTCAACAATACTGACTAACTAGTGAATCTAAATATTTTATTTCCATTTTCAATAACCTCTCTGTCACTTTCTTCTCTATCAGAAGCAGTATTTTCTGGATCTAGAACCATACTACAGATTTCGCCGTCTGTTAATTGATGATTGGGGCATTGTCGTCACAATGAAAAACTTCTGTTATATCATCTTCATTTATTACCGCTTCTCCCCATTTCTTTACAAAATCCAATAACTGGAAAATTTCACCTTTAGTTTGCGATGTCCGAAAACCTTCAAATTCGCGGCTATTATCTTCATCGTCTTTACCATGAAATATGGTAGCTGGCCATAAATTATGCCAAGCATTTTTTTAACGTATCTGGAGAGACATCCTCCCAACGTGCAAGCACAAAGCATACAAAAAAGAAGTTTGTGGCTTTGAGATCCGTATTATAGATCATTCCGGATAATGGATGTCCGGATTATGGACTTTCTACTGTATAAGTCAAGTGAAATTACACTTAGCACTTCATATAAATAAACAGTGATATAGATATAAATTAGTTCATATAGTATAAGCTAGTGTTATATTACTTCTTGTTTGTTGTTGGGTAAATAGTTTTTTGATGTTTAGCTATTGTATCGTCGATGATGGATCAATTTTCTAACAGTAGTAAACGTCAGCGAATACAACATATGGTGGAGGATATCAACCATCAATTAGTTGAAAATTTTAGAAGAGGGGAATTTGGATTGCAGCTAGATGACGCTAAGGACTCATTTCATATGCTCTGTATAGTATATACATGGTAATAATATTAAAGATGACCTTCTGTTTTATAAAAATAGCTCTGCAGGAGCAAAGGCTCAGGACTTGTTTCAGATGCTTGATGCATTCATATCTGAAAAATAATTTGAATTTGCCTACGTACATGAGTGCGCTGATGGAGTACACTCTTGTCTTGCTCCATGTCTGGATTATGGGCACACCTTATTCGAAGCACTTGCATCAAAGCATCTGCATTCTGAACTGAATCACGTGTTAGAATGTGTAATGTGGTAAATTTCATAATATCTTGTCCATTGAAAGCAGTTTAAAACAAAAAAAAAAAAAAAACCATGCAGGATATGGGACCTGAACACTAATCTTTGTTATACGGTGCGCAATAGATCTCTTGTGGCACTATTTTATCACATACCTTTGAATGGTGGCAAGAAATTTTTATTTTCTTTAAAAGAGCTAGGATACAATGATGCAGATTTTGCTGATGCCGATTTTTTAATAAAACTGCCATATTTATGCAGCATTTTTGAAAAGCAAAATTCCCTTAATCTCTGTCTGTAGGGAAAAAAGCATGCACCTTTTGAAGTCAATGGAAAAAATATCAGCTTTTATTAAAAAAAAAAAAAAAAAAGTATGGAGAAGAAAATGAATGAAGATTCATGCAAAAATTGTTTTTAATGTTGCAGCAATTTTTGACATCAAATGAATTTGATCTTTCTCAAAATTAAAAAAAAAAAAAAAAAAGTTTGAAAGGCATTTATCACAGCTAATTATTTGATTTAAGAAATACTTTCAAAATGAAAATTTCGATATGTTTGCATGGATTCAAGATCCATTTAATACTAGTGCTCCGTCTAAATTTATTTCTGTGGAAGAAGAGAACTTTACTGAGTTATCTTATGACAACAGTTTGAAAGCATAATTTAGCAGCATAGTATTCACAGAATTTTGGATTTCAATAAAAGAATAATATCCCCTTCTAAGTGATAATGCTCAGGGGATTTTAACTCCATTTTCAACGTCATATTTTTGCAAAGCTGTGTTTCTGACGGTTGCGGTAGTATAAAGCAAATATAGAGCAAAAATAAGGTGGGAAAGGAAATGAGGGCAGCTGTGTCCAGTATCATTCCATGATTTGAGAAAATATGGAGTGATTTGCAGGCTCATCCATCACATTAATTATTAATTTAATTTTAATAAGGCATAAAAAATTTTAAATGACGAAGATAAAAGAGATTTATTTTTATCTCTGACTTATGATTAGTCATACTTTCACTTAGGGTGCCATGAAAAATTTTCAATTGAAAAAACCCGGCACAACTCAGAAAATTTTGGGAACCACCGAGTCAAGATGGGGTCTCTTAAGGCTGAAAATGATATACAATTAATGAAATATCAGGTTCAATTAACTTTGGAACTTCATAGGTAGTTGATGGACACCAACACAGGGGCCATCTGGACAAGGCATAACCTTAGATGTTTTCTGTTCAGCTGATTTGCTCACAGAGTGCTTAGAAATCCAAAATCATCTCTAGGTTTAAATTGGTATCCAGGTCTGACCTGTATCAGAATATTGTTTTCAATACTCTTGTTTCTTTCTAACCAGTTCCTTTACCTGGTTGAATATAGTGGCCAATCTCTTCAAAAAAAGGGTGATTTCTGCTATAAAACTATCACTGGAGATAACATGCATGAGATCATGTGTAGCATAGCCTGGAATGTAGCTCTCTTCCAAGTTGGAGGAATGCAGCAGTCTGGCCAGCAGTTTCGCATTTATTCATTGTAAAAGGAATAGTCAGAAGCTTTTCTGCCCAAAAATGTTTATCACTTGCAAATATGGCCAATCTAGGTTTCAAACCTGTTCTTTTGCTTCACAGGATTTGCTTGAGTGTGAGGCACTGCAATGAACACTTCATGAATGTTAAGAAGAAAACTTGCTGAATGAAAGTGCTAACAAACTAAGTTCCATTCTCACTCATTAGCTCTTAAGGTAATCCATTTTGTAAAAAACCTCTTTGATTAATGTAATTGCATATTCCTTCACAGTAACAGTAAATAAAGCCAAAAAGCTCAACCCATTTTTGTGTTGTAGCCTTAACGATAAAAAACCATTTTCTTAAACTGGTACTTTGTGGTAGTGGACAAAATAAATCAATTGCAAGTGCTTCAAAGCATTGGTTATATACTGGATGGTTTCTGATCTGAAGGTTTATAATGGTTGTACTTATCACAATTTTTTATGTGATATGCAACATACTCGCACATTCTGTGAAATAATATCTTTGGGAAATTCTGTGGTTTGCCCCTTTAACACTATAATGCCCTGCCATAGGAGCATTATGATATTGCTTATGAATTCTTTCTCACTGATATATCTTACTACTTAGTTGAACTTCTTCCGATTCAGAATCTGAGAAATAGCAATACAAAATTCCTTGATTCATTATATAACCTTTTCTCATCCAATTAGAAAACATTTAATATTTTACTTTGCTTTTGAAAGATTCTATGATCATTTTAAGATATGTATCCTTCAGCTGTTCTTCACAGATTTCTGCTGCACTTCTCATTGGCATACCAATGGTTATTGAATAAACTTCATATGATTCTCCTTCATGGTTGCATACAGGACATGACAACATATTGACTACAAAATTAGCTCTTCCAGGGGTATTCCATCCTCAAATTATAGGATATTTCATTGCCCGCCTAGCAAGTCTACTTGCAGGTGACTTTAAGCTTAAAGCCCATTTCAATGGTTGGTTATCAGATGCCACTGCAATCAACCGACGATCAATATGGCCACAGAATTTATTCAAGGCTCATACTAACAGCAAGGGATTTTCATTTTGTTGAAGTAATTTCTTCTGGCAGCTGACAACAAATGACTAGCATATTCTATTGGATGTTCTTCTGAAACATTTTCTCATAACAGTACAGACAGCATATCATATATACTAGCATCCATTTGAATAATGTATGTAATAATGTCTTTGTTGCATCACTTTGCTTTCAGACAGGAAAGCTAACAAGAAGTCATTTTAATGCCTGGAAAAATTTCTTCCTCTCATCCCAATATTCTACATACGTTACTTAGAAATATAGCTATTTCTGGAAATTTTAGTATGAATCTTCTATACCAGGAATAGGTCTGCAAAAAAAACTGCACTCGTTTCACATTTCTTGGAGCAGAATCTTCATACAACAGAGGTTTCTTCTGGATCAATCTCTACTCTTCACCAGTTTTTTGAAAGCCTCTGATAGTATAACAGCACCTAAGACACCTAATTAAGTAACTAGCATATCTTTCAAGGCACTTCAAAATTTATTAATCTCTGAAAAGTTGATGGAGGACTTTCCAGTTGGAAAGGCATTCGAATGAAAGTTCCAAATGAGCAAACAAACACTGTTTCGTCTCTGTCTGTAAGACAAATGCTGACTTATGGTAACCGGACCACAAATCAGTGGCTGTCATATATGGTGTAGGTTTAGCAGATACAATAAGTCACCCATCTTGGGTAATGGATATGAGTTTGACATCACAAGAGAATTCAGTTCTCAGTAAACAGCACAAAGTCGAATTCAGGCACAGTGTACGGAGACTCACATTCTTCTATTATTTTCTTTTCCAGCGCATCATGAAGCTCCTTTTTTAAAATATCCTTCTTGGCCAGTATCATCTTAGTGTGGGGGTACTGAAACTAAATGATTATTTTCAGTATTTATATGGTGTCCAATATATGGAGTTACTTCTCCCTCTAGTTGGAACAGTCTTGCATTTCATTAACACAGCATTGAGTTTTTCCCTTTTGTTTTCCTTCACCTTAACTTAATCAAAACATTTTAAATTGCACATTATTTTCAAGACACTTGGGTGGTATGAAAACGTCATCACTAAACACAAATTTCTGTTCAGGGTTGTCATGATAATACCAACTATTATTTGGAAGGTCTAAAACAATTCCAGCGCTATGTAAAAAATCAGTTCTTAAAGCATTCTGTTATATTTTGCTGTAGGTAGCAAGTTAATCAGAACAATCATCCTTCAATTTCAATTTCTACTTAGGTCACATAAATTTCAGTTTTCTTCTAGAAACCATCAGCAAGAGTAACATTCACACTGGTTTTCCCAAATTCTATTCCTTGTTCTCTCAGAAGATGATATAATGCTTCTTTCGATACAGTGTCTCTGGCTTCAGTGTCAGCACAAACAAGTCTGCTTAACACATTTATTTTTATTCTCAAAAGAGTCATCTGGGGCTCCTCGATAGAGTATGTCCGAAGGTGAAATCTGCTTCAGCTTTCTTGAAAGAGGGGGAAGCAGATGAGACATTTAGCCTTAATAAAACTTGATTTCCCAAAACCATAAGCAACTAATAGTTGGTCAATCTTCATTTTTTGCATTGCCTTTTGATGAGATATCGTAAGAATGTTGAAGGTTATCTCTATAATTTTGGGACCATCTCATTGTTGAAAATTAGGGGGTTCTTAAGTAATGTTTTTAGTTCGTACATGTCTATATCTTTTTCATACAGATCTAATTTGTCCATAAACTGAAATGTGTTCATAAAATAATTCAAAAAATTCGATTCACAAACTCAGTGCAAAAAATAATGGATTTTTACTTGGCATCTTAGCTATTGCTAAGATGCTTCACTATTTCCAGTCAAACTATTGACTGAAAACAGTAACCTAGCTATATGCACAAAATACAGTGCTTAGTTACGTACACAAAACTTGTAAAAGGTATGCAACATAACCCATCAAATAAACTATAAGTAATTAGCATTAAATATGTATGATCCATTGCTCCTTTGAAAGAAATCTTTAATGTGCATATTACTGTTAGCTTCATAATACGAAATATAAGCAATTTTAGACAGAAAGTTTACAAATAGAAAATATTTCCAAATCCCTTTTTTCTAGCTTCCACATATGCAGACACACTATATTGGCAGCATAAATTTAGAGACAGGAATAATAATAACACCAAATGGCACAGATTGTACACAGGAGTGCTTCTCATAAATTCTAAGTTGCCTTAGCAGGACATTGGTCAAATAAGACAAATTTTGCAATTCCACATCAAAGAACAGGAAACTAAAAGTAAGAAAGAAAGTAAAAACTACAAAATTCTCTAGTACAAAATACCACTGGATAGAAAACCACACTTTTTAGTTCTCTGCAATCAAAATTATTCAAAAAAAGGCCTTCATTTGACTACTTAGTAAAATTTTTTACATTGATTAAAAAAAAAAAAAAAAAAAGTTTTTTTAGATTCAAACTAGTATTTAATATTAGTTCTTTGCAGAACATAACAGTTACTTCTTGTTCACTTTTTGTTCAACAGATGACATTAGAAATCCTTCAATACATGATAGTTGAGATTCATTTTCAATCAATTGGGTTGAGATTTCAAAAAGGTACTTCTCACTCACATTCAAAACTAATGTAAATTTTGCTAACTTTAGACAAACTACTGCTGTTCACATTTTTCTTTAACATTTAGTTCACTTAGATGTCTTTTCTAACACCAAAGAATACCACATTAATTCTTTAAAACTTTGACCTTTAAACCACATAAGGAAAAGAAATAAATAAATTGCTGTAATTTTTTTTTATACTTTTTCTCCAAATCGCTAATTTAAAATGCATTATTCAGTAATAAAACCATTTACTTTCCTTTTACATTCATTTTAAAAGTTAAAAAAATTAGAAAAATAAAGAATTCATTCAATAAACCCTTGAATGCTTCTGCCTGTCAAGAAAAGAGAAATAATGCACAAAAACTCTTTTCATATTTTTTTTTCATATTTTTGTATTACATGGTTGTAATTAAAACAAATATCAACACTACATAAAAATTTTAATTCTCATTATAAATTTACATTAAAATGCTTACCTTAATTACATGGGTAGCTATAGTTGAACAAGGTGACACAACAGTTTTCAGACATCTATCATGTACTACAAAATTACATACTGTAAAAAATAAAAAATAAATAAATAAAATATATATATATATATATAATCATATACTGAATAATATGCAATTGAATAAGATATAAACTAACACAGAATTACATAACAACTCGAGTGTACCACACCGTAATAAATTTTCCAGCTCGTACACACTTCCAAAATTTGATGAAAATTCAATCAAATTGAGATTTATAGATAATGGAATAAACAATTACAAAAAAGGGTTATTAATTTCACCAGAATTCCCCAAAAACGTTTCTACTGAGGCACAGAAACACTAATACTGAATTAAATAACAACTGGATTATCAACAAGGAAGTTATTATAACTTTTAACAAACAACTAATTTAAGATATTAACTACTACAATTTTGAGAACTTAAAACATCACCTTGCCAATTAACGAGATTTACAGTAGTTTAATTAAGCTCTACCACCTATTCCTCAGTATTAAAATCTTACTTGATTTCAATAAATGGGACCTGCCTTAAATAAACACTTCATTAAATATCAAATTTAAATGCTTCTACAAATTAACAGTATTCTTATGGGAACCAAATATTCAACTGCTATCTGTAACAATACAACTGCCATCTGTTCCTCTTCATTAAGAAATATAATTTTATTAACAATTACAATAAGCCAGAAATTTTTTAATTTACCACAATTTCCAGAAGAAACGTCGTGGTGTTTACATGTTTAAAACCTAAATGTTCAGTGGGTGCGGCATTTCTTACCCATGTGGCGCTTAGGTGCACTAAAAAAAAAAAACATTTCCTATGTCATTGTGCATAGTTTGAATGACCTTGTTATTGTACATACATTGATGCTGTTCTCACACAAAAGACCACTCAGTTGGTTTCTGTAAACTGTTTCTGTTTTCGTTCTTTCCCTTGAACGGACCTACATGCCTTAGTCACCCTAAACGGGATCTCAGAACAATAACATTCTTCTCTCTTTCAAATCAGCACTCTCATCAGTTTGAATAGTCTTTCTTCTCTGCCATTCGATGAATCTTCCAGGACCCATCCTCTCCCCACCCCTGCCTTTTCCGTTGTAAATCTACTGCAATTTTTTTCAAAGGCACACAACACCTGCGTTGCAATAACGAATTCTGACGTATTTCTACTTTAGCACAAATCGATTTTTCTTAGCATTCTGCCAGATACAGATCCCATCAGTTTGGGAACAAGTACTTGTTGGATAGTTTTCAAGTAAGAAGGGAGCACAGAAGCTATACTTCTGGTTTTAAGCTTAATGTAATTTCACATGCTGAACAAATTGGAAGCAAAGCAGCAGCTTGAGAGTTTGAAATGGAAACTAAAAAAAAGAAAAAACTTGCAAACTGGATAAAGGAGCAACGAGGAAAGGGAATGGCAATTTTGACTGTAAAAATTCGCTTACAAGCAAAATTTATGGCAAAACAAATGAACATAAATAATTTCAAAGGAGGGCCTTGCTAGTGTAGCAGATTTATGAAAAGAAAAATATTTCTGTCATACTAGAACAACAGTCGGGCAACAATTACTAATGGACTGGCAGGATAAAAAGGGATCTTTTCTAAAACATGTGACAGATATTACTGACAAAAAAAAATTCTTTCATCATAGATAATAAATATGGATTAAACGGCATTAGCTTTCGACTCCTGCAAACAGAACTGTTGATGAAACTTGTGCAAAAACTGTATCTGTGCTTACGATGGGGCATGAAAGAATGTCATTTACATGTGTGTTAGCTTGTGCCGCAAACGGTGACAAGCTAAAGCCGATGATCATTTTTAAAAGAAAAACTATTCCGAAGGGAGATTTTCCTAATGACGTAATTATTTGTGCAAACGAGAATGGATGGATGTACGAAACAATCATGCATGAGTAGCTACAAAAAGTTTGGCAGTGTCGTAGGGGATCCTTTTCCCAACCAAAAGGGTTATTGATAATGGATTCCATGTATGCTCATTTACTTGAGTCAGTGAAAACCAGATTAGAAAACTGTCTACGACCATAGCAATAATTCCTGGTGGTTTGACAAAAAACTTACAACCATTAGATTTGTCAGGTAATAAATCCTTCAAAGATTAAGTCCGAAAGCAGTGGGAGTGTTGGATGAGTAAAGGATTGCATATGTATACCAAAAGCGGCAAAATGCATACAGCATCTTATGAAGAAGTTGCAAAGTGGGTAGGAAGTCCTACATATCCTCCCTCAAATCCTCCTAGATATGCTTTAAGAATCAATAATTTCATGCTTTAAATTATACATAAAGTAACTTCACACGATTTCCTATTGTGTGCCATTTCTGTCACCTAATACCATCAGAATATAATTTTTAGAACAGATAAGAGCAAAGAAAACAGAAAAACTGCTGCATTTATGACATACTAATAACAGTATTATAACTACTTTTAATTGTAGATGGGATATATTTAATTGGGAATCTGCTGTATTTATGACATACCTAGTAAACTACTTTTAGTTGTAGATGTAACATATTCAGCTGGTGGAAAATAAAATTCTTATAATATATAATGTGTGTGTGTGTGTATATATATATATATAGAGAGAGAGAGGGGGGTGGAAAATGATTCAGTTTGCATTTAATGACTTACATACTTTTCTGAATGCCACAAAAAACATACTTTCCTGAATGTCACAGAAGTGCAACAAGATTTATTTATTCACATTTAAGCAAAATAGTAATCTTAATTACAAAATATAATATCACCGACAAATTACTTCAAACTTTTTTTTCTTATAAAACAGAAAACTGTTTTGTTGCTTTTAAAATTATTCGTACAGTCACAGCTCATGGTATATGAACTTGTGGCTTTGCAATTTTTCGGAATTCTAAGATGTGATGCCTACAAAATACTTTGGTCATCTCTAATATATCAAAATCTACACACTAAATTTATGCCAAATGATTTGATGAAGAATATACAGAAATACAGAAGCACTTTAAAAACAAGTATAATGCTCATGATTGGAAAAGGTGGGTTAATGACTGTTGATGCCAAAGGCGTCATCTGTGAAAAATATATAATATTTGTGTTCTAAAATGATGACGCTGATGTTTGTTTATAGCACCACCTTGTGGCCACTTGTATTGAGTTTGGGTGTGTTTTAAGATGCCGCCAAGAGTTGTGAACTATGAGGCCTTTTGAGTAATTAATAAATTTTAGTATACAGTCCATTTCTGAGTTCTTGCGTAAAGCGAGTTATTTAAGTATGAGTATAATTGAACTATTGTGGGCCCATTGTTGGTACTTACCCAGCCGAAGTTATACTGAGAATGTGTGTAGCAAATTGTGTAGAATGCGTCAAATTCGAAAGACAAGCGTTATGAAAGAAAACTTGTTGATTACTCTTAAATAGAAGGTATGTGGCCTTAATTGTAATAACTGTAGTTGTAAAAGTAGTTTCAAAATGTTTAAAAGTGCAAAAAAAGAAGATTATAAGCATATTGCTGTTGAGCTGAATTTAGACATTTCAGAAGCGAAAACTACATCAGATTTAATTGATATAATTAAAAACAGTGAAAGCTATACGAAGGATTCTGTATTAGTTGAAGGTATAGCTAATAATATTATCGATGAAAGGAAAAGTGACGAGAGCCTATTGCTAGAACTCGAGAAATTGAAAACGAAACGAGCGAAATCGGAACTAGAACTCGCGAAGTTGCGAGCAGAATCGGAGCGAAAACCTCATAGAATATGAGAAAAGGGAAAATGTAGAATCTCTTATTAAAAGTACATGCACATTAACAACTAAAATTCCAATTAGACCAGAAGGTTGGGGTTATTTCTTTTCATCTTTAGAAAGGGCATTCATTTCTAAAGGTGTTCGAAGGAAATTTAAATCGGAAATTCTTCTAAATTTGTTGGGAGAAAAAGCCACAAATGTTATTACATGCATTAAAGATGATAAATTAGGAGATTATTCGAAGGTGAAAGAAATAGTGCTATGAAAATTCGAACCATGCCCCCCCACATTTGCTTAGAAAATTTTAGGAAGACACAACGAATGGCGAATGAAACTTATGTGCAGTTCGCATCTAGATTAACTATGAGTTGAGATTATTATTTGAAACTGAGAAAGGTAAATGACTTGGAAACATTAAAACAATTAATGGTTTCTGATAAAATATGTCAAACACTTGATAAAGAGGTTATGTGTTTTATAAATATAAGGCAAGTAAATTCTTGGTTTAAACCTGTAGAATTGGCGAAGGAGATAGATTTATATTATACATCAAAAGGAAAACCTGTAGTGGATAATTCTAGGTTGAGTAATAAAAACAGTTATCCTAAAAATATGTTTTTCTAACTGATGTAAAAAAATTCGAAATGTATTTTGTCATGCAATGAAATTCATCCTTTGTGCAAATGCCCTGCTTATAAAAACATGACAGTTAGCGATAGAGTTGGGCTAGTGAAATCGAAACATCTATGTTTCAACTGTTTAGGAAATCATAAAGTGATTGACTGCAGCAAATTCCTTTGCGATATTTATAAAAAGAAATATCACGCTACTATTCATTCCCCTCGCAAACAAAAAATAAACAAACACATAGTTGTGCAGGTGGTAAGTCATGAAAATACTCATTCGAATTTGGACGCTTTGGCTCCATCATTTGAACCTCTGCAAGCTAAAACGAGTACTGATCAAAATTTTGTCTTAACAACGTGCAATTTTGCAAATGAATTAAAAGCTGTCTTACTCAGCACTTTTGTTTGTTTAATTAAAGATGCATCAGGTGACTTTTTTAAAGTTAGAGGTTTGTTAGATGCCGGCGCCAATTCAAATTTTATGAGCAAAAGGTTAGCAGATTTGCTTCAATTAAAGGGACAAAAGACTACATTTCTGTTTCAGGAATAAAAAATTTGTCTTTGAATATAAAATCTAGAGTTAGTGCAACTATTTTAACTAGAAATAAGAGTTTTGAATTAGGTTTAAATTTTTTGGTGGTTCCTAAAATAACAGAATATATGCCCTTTAGGCCTCTTGAAATTAATGTTTCATCTTTAGATAACATCAATTTAGCAGATGACAAATTTTTTTAGACAGGCCCAATTGAATTTCTGATAGGTGCACAACATTTCTGTTAGCTTTTAAAACCAGGTCAAATTTCTCTTCAGGATTCAAATTTAAGATTACAAAATAGTGTTTTCAGCTATGTTGTAAGTGGGACTCTTCCTGCTAAAGGGGAAAGTAAAATACATTGCGGGCTTATTACAGATAATTTGGAGTTAGAAAGAGCAATAAGAGAGTTTTGGGGAATCGAAAACATAGAGAGTCTGAGATTTCTAAGAGTAAAGAAGCAGAAATTTGTGAACAGCATTTTCTAAAAAACTATTCTAGGGCTGAAACCGGGAAATATGTAGTCAAGATACCATTTAAGGGAGATCCAATGTGTTTAGGGAATTTGAAACAAATCACGCTTAAGAGGTTGAACTCGTTGTGGACTCGTTTAAGGATGAAAATTAATTATTATTGTACTCTGATTTTCTACATGAATATAGTGAACTAGGTCACATGACTGAAGTGAAAGATGGAGATGAGCAAAAGGGGAAATATTATATTCCACACCTTGGTATTTATCGCCCTGAAAAAACTTCCGACACCTTTGAGAATAGTGTTCAATGCTTCGACTGCAACGTCAAAAGGTAATTCGCTGAATTCAATTCAGTATAATGGTGGTGTAATTCAAGAGGACTTGTTTTCAATTATAGTACATTTCTGAAAATATATTTATGCTTTTACAGTGGATATCAGAAAGATGTATTGAATGATATCGATTCATCCTACTCAACAGCAGATACAGAGAATTTTGTGGAGAGTCAATGGTCCAGTTAAAACTTTTGAGTTGAACAGGGTCACCTATGGCACAGTAAGTACACCTTTTTTAGCCATGAGAACATTATATCAGCTTGCTATAGATGAGTTCACAAATTTTCCATTAGCAGCTGCAGTTCTACAGAGTGATTTTTAAATGGATGATGTGATAACAGGGTCCACTTTCATTGAGTTCGGCAAAAGAGCTACAGCACAAATTAATTGAGATTTTAAAAAGTGCAACTATGACGCTGCACAAATGGTGTAGCAACAATCCGGAGCTTGCAGTTAACATATTGATGAGATATAAGATGATGAATACATATTTCAGTGCGTGAATGAAGTGTCAGCCCTTGGTGTTTCCTGGAAAGCAGATAAAAATTGTTTTAAAGTGAAACTAGAAAATGAGAACGAAATTACTAAAAGGCAACTTTTGCCAACAATAGTGAGAATCTTTGACCCACTTGGTTTATTGGGTCCCGTGATAGCTAAAGCTAAAATATTTCTTCAGAGACTATGGGTTTTGAAGCTCAATTGGGACGATCTTCTACCTGAAAAAGAATGGCAATGGTTTTTCTCTGAACTGCCACATATATGTAAATTAGAAATTAATAGATGCATTCTTGTCGCAGAAGCAACTTGACCTGGGTGAAAAATTGGCCTAACCTTCTCATCAAATAAATGAGTTTCATCCGACATATCATCATCGGATTACACAAGTGGTTCAGGAGCGTATATCTCAGTATCGCTGCTGTCTTCATGCTCTGATTCAGAATCAGAGGGTAATTCATGAAGCACTTTTAGAGCTTCAAAAAGAGTTAGACCTCTCTAAGAATTAAAAATTCTAAGAGTTAGAAAATTAATAATAAAAATTTAACTACAATTAATATTAACAATAAAGAAAAATAACTGTAAGATATACATACACAAAAAATATCTACACAATTATTGAAAATAAATGGAAATGAACTAAAAAGCGACAGCAAAAATTCACGCAGCTCCCTAAGTAAAGATGACTCGAGCTACTGATAAAATTCCGGCCTGAAAAGTACTCACAAAAATTTCAAGATGCCTATATTAGGGCTTTCATAGCACAAACGACACCTCACCCCTCAAGGCTGCTTCGTTTGAATTTATTCCCCCAAAACAACGGAAATAGGAAACCCATACAACAGATGTCTTCTGCTAAAACAGATGTTCTGATGCGTAATAGCGTGAGATCGCTAAAGGCGCAATGTTACCGCTAATGGAACACCTCGTTTTATTTAACCCATTAACGAGCCCGCCCCTTGGAACGAAATGCTTTGAAAATGGCCGTGCTGTCAGATAACAAACCCCTCCCCAAAAAAAAAACGCTTTCGTTTTCTGAAATCTCTCTAAAATGGCCCAGCCTAGGGCAGTATGTTTGCTTCCCCTTAGTGTGATGGATAAGCCGTAAAATTGCCTCCTCGCTATTAAATGGCAAGAAGTACTTCTTGGCTTTAGTTTCGTCTCTCCTCTTTCTTTGTACTTGCAGTTTGTAGTTTGTCTTTTAATATGCGACATCCGAATTTTCCAAAATCTTTTTAGGATTTTAGTTTCCAAGTTTGTAAATTTTCAATTATTCGACATGTTTTATTGGGCAGTATTTTAAGAAAGATCATTATTTATTTTGTTACACAATTTTTTTATTATTTACTTATCTATTTTACTTAGTTTTAGTAGGCCAATTTATTTTGGGAAATTAAATTCTAATCCATTCTTTTACCAACTCAGTTTTCATCACATTATAAGTCCATATATATTTACGATGAGAGTACAATATTTATCAGGAATTTTTGGAAAATTTGGCATACATATTTATATTTTAGCATTGAATTTTTTCCACAAGTTGTTCGTTAACAGTCGAGCCCATCTTCGTAAACGCTTGATCTTTTCAGCATGGAATTGGCAAGCAATAATCTTCCTAATGTTTTTCGGGATTTTATAGCAATTTCTAGAATTTTGATGGTTTTCTACAAATATTTTGTTTAGCTATTGTACAGTTGTTACTAATGTGGAATTTAAAAACAAAAATGTATTCCTTCGTCGATTTGAGAGATCGCATTTCAAATTTAAACGAAAGTTTAAATGAATTTGATTTTAAATGATTACCACAAACTAGAAAGAATTATTTCTCTGTGTTGGATGGATTTTCTCACTTTTCCGTATTTTATACATTAAATGCATAAAGCAGACACGCACAAAAATCCCTTTTGATTCTTACGGTTTCAGTTAAATGAATTGTAAAATATATATATATTTTAACTTTCAAAATGTAATTTTAAATTTATGCTCGTTTATGCATAAATTTAAAATCGAGGTCCACTTACAAATTATATGACTAAATTGCAGTATTTAAGCTAATAACTGAAATTAAGTACTGAAATGACATAGAATATAAGAATAATTATAGTCAATTTAAATAAATTTCTCTTCTATTGTAGTCTATTTAAATAAATTTCTATTTTCATTTAAAATTTGTCATTATTAGCATCTCCCGCAGTTTTATGCAATTATAGAATTTTCCGAATTCTATTAGGTCCTTAGCATCATTTCAAGGCCTAATAGAAAAGTGATAATATGGAAAGACTATGTCTTAAGTACCAATAGCCAAGTATTTGTAATTAAATAATTTAATAAAAATAAATATTGAATACTAGCCACTTTTTTATTTATTTTTAGTATATAACAAAAGAAAACAAGAATACTATTACATCAAAGAATTATTTAGTAAATTATTTTGCTAATTTTATATGAATGAGGAAACATGGTAAAAATGTTTTAATGATTGAATTCACCGTTAAAAATCAAACAAACCCCAAAATTCCTTTTTCCCAAAACTGCATAAAAAGTTTTGATTAAATATGATTTGAATGAGTTTTCCAATTCTGTTTTGAGTGATATAAATTAGGATATAAATATTATTAAATTAGGATATAAATTATTATTAGTAATAATTTTTATATTATAACTTAGCAGAATATCGTTTACTGTTAAAAATTATATCTAAAAGAATTAAATTTTGTAAATGAATAAAAAATATAAATAACTGTTCCATTTTTGTCCTTTATGCATCTATTTATATAAAAATGGAATCTGGCTAGGGAATTTACGACTTATATATGAACTAAAAATTGGTATCTTGACAAAACTTGTCAGACTATAAAAAACGTATATTCTGTGATATTTAGTGTATTAATCATACTTCTGTATACGTAAATGCAGTTTATAATTACCAGCATAAGTATCATAATGGATTTTATTAAAACGACGAAAACTGAATGCATGATCCTAGCATTTTCAAACTACGACTCTTTATCCCGTTAAGTATTGCATGGGTCGTAACCAACACGAGTTTTATTTATGAAATATTATTCCAAATAAAACAGGAAGCGTTAAACGATATGCATTTTAAACAGTTTTACTTTTTTATATGCATAGAAATGTTAAGTAGCTTTAAATTGTACTTCATTTCTGAAACTTCTGCGGTACTATTTTTAGAACAGATCAAGGACTTTAAAGAACAAGTACATTTTAGTAATATGCAACGTTAATGACATAGTTCAAATGTTATTGAACAGCTGTACGATTTGTAACTGGCACTGGAAGAAGCAAAATTTATCTGATGATCCAGTCTTCATTTAATGAATTAATAGAGAATGATACAGGGTGAGCTGCTGGTCAGCATGTTAGTTAAACTAATTTCTTTTTTCCCACCGACAGTGAGGCAGCCACTGGCGCTGTGGGCCCAGTGGACCAATCCACTGGGGCTGTTAGCATAGGCAAACTACTATTTTCTTGTACAAAAACTGTACTTAAAGCTTACAGCTTATTTTAAATAAATTTCGTATACTAATTACAGCTACCCTGAAAAGCTCTGTTTTCTATCTTATTTGTTTTAGATTTCAGATTAAAGGAAAATAATTAGTTCTGTTTCTCAGAGACGGGATTCCTGCCCGTTTGTTTTTCGTGGTTTTCTACATGTGTAACACAGTTTCCCACTGAAAGGGCTCCACGAAGGCCCATAGCTCTCATAAATAAATAGTGGAAAAAATACAAATTCATGTAGATTTTATGTAAAGTAACATCGCTTGATCGATGTGTATCTTTTGCATTGAAGAGGGGGGGGGAACTGCAGTTTTTGACACCATTTAGGAGTCATACATTAAAAAAAAGAAATTCTTCTGTCTAGTAGAAAAGGTTATGCTATTAGAATATGACAGAGTAGATGTGGGCTATTTGCATAAGGTGAGGAATGCTTTCGTGAAGGATTTTCGTAGGAAAGCCGACTTGTATTCGCATTCCACAGGTGGAAAACCACGAAAACAAATCATGCGCTTAACATTTTCGCCTGGGATCGAATACCGGTTGAACTACCAGTATTTGGCTGCCACAGACAGGACTTCTACACTTACAAAGAGCCTTTCGCTTAAGAACTGGTTATCACCTCTTTCCTTCCCGATGTTGCGCTTTTGTCGTTATTAGGGGACGTTGTTTACTGTTGTTTGATTTCAATGTATAAAGACAAAGCCTCTCAACCTGAAAGATAAAATGCCTTCAGGTAGGATTTATAGGAAACTGGTTCGCATTCGTTTCATGCAACAGGGAATTTCATGCATCCGAATTTTGTTTATGTTTTTTTCATTTAGCTCAAAACATACAAGTACCCTCTATTTTAAGAAAAGAATGTTTTTGGGGAGTATTTTATAAGAGTAATTTACTTGTATTAATGTTACACATAGAGGGAAAATCACGAAAAGATCCGTTCAGTTAGCTCGTTCATCAGTATTCTGAGCCAGGTTTAATTACTGTGGTTCAATGATCTTAATCACTTGTGTTCTAATGGGCCTCATGAGCTTTGCATTTTTGTTGATCAGGCTAATTTATGTTGAAATGGCACGAAATTTACCAAAATTTAAAAAACTGCTTACTGATGAAATATTCCAGTAATTTTTATTTATCAGAAATTTCGAAATGTGTCAGGCTTCTGGAGTATGTGTACATGTGAGCATATAACATTTAAATTTAGTCATTTTAAACATAAATCAGATAGCATATCTTTTATGGTACATTGAGTAATCTTCAGTACTATGTTACTAATTCCCTAAATATGAAAATATGTGAAACTTAAATTAGGAATTATAGCAAATCATTCCATAGAAATATGCTATGCCAGTATTAGTCTAGAAAGGATCAATTATGCGTAAATATTGTAGTAGGCATGTTAGGTAACAATTTGTCAGCAGTATAGATATCATTAATTTAAAGGAGATAATAACGTTTAAATAACGTTAAATAAGATAATAACCTTTTGTTTCAGCATAGTTCTGCTACCATTACTTTTAAGCTAAACATATCACTTGAAATAAATTTCTTTCTAAAATCAGAGGGATATTATTAACAATTCTTCTTTATAAATATAAAGTTTATCCTTTATTATATAAATAATTGAAATGCTTAAATTTGGGATTCTAATAAATATTTTATCTTAACTTTCTGAAAAATTGAATTTATTTTAAAATGTATAAAAATGAATTAAATCCTGAATTTTTTCCAGTCTTATGATAATAAAATTTTAGAATCATCAGTTTGTATATCAGTATATATTATAAGAAAGTATCTCATTCTTTTTTGAGGGATCTTGTGATGTAAGTGATAGTAGATCAGACTAGCAGTCGGAAGGTCTGCGGTTCGTATCCGTGCAAGAGCATAGCGGATTTTTCGTATTTTCTCCTCAGAAAAACGGAATGTATGGAAACATGATAGACGATAATTCGTGAACACATGAATTAGGCTGATAGAGTCTCGTACTTCTTCTCTTTCACCTTATAAGAGGGAAAAAATAAGGAATTATGCCATTCTCCCTATCTTGCTACAAATGGATGTTCTTCCAATTAGAATTTGGAAGACGTTGGTAGAAGAATAATTACAGCACTGCTGAATTTTCGCATTTCTTCCTACTTTTTCTGGTATCGCTTTTCCATTACAGTATGCTGATAGGTGAAACAACCCCGTAAAACGTTTTTTACATAATTTACGTTCAAGTTACATTAAAACACAATTTTCGGAATTAAACTTCCTACATATGGATTCCCTCTTTTTTGATACTTCTAGTAAAATTATAGTCAAAAGTCTTTAATCCGGACTCGTCGGGACTTCGGCGATTCCGGATTATCGATTTTTACGGATTATAGATCATCAGTTTAAATCTGGTAAGATGGCATGCAGAAATTATAAAATTAAAAATATGAAACCGTAATTTATAAAATAATGAGCAATTATGATCTAAAGGGTATCAAAATTTACCAAAAAAGAAGCCTAATATTTATTTGTTTACTTTATTAAACATTTCTTTAAACGCGCGGATGCGTAAAGCATACCTTACGCATAGCCGAAATTAGAAAATTGCAACCAGAAAACTATTTGATTTGTATTCGTGATATTTATAATGAGGAGGAATTTGATTTAAATCATATCAAAGACGGAGTACATCGAAATTAAATACTACATTTCGTAAGGAATTATAAGTCGAATAAAATAAAAACATCTGCCCTGAAGATAACGATAGTGTTGACAAATCAACTTCCAGTTCATTGCGCGCCGCGACGTCCCCCCCCCCCCGCTCAGAGCAGCGTGAAATTGATAAACAGATTTCGGAACGGTTAGATAAACAAAGAATAAGCCTTTATCCAATTTTTGTAGCAATTCGTTTTTTGTTTGATGGACATCGAAACATACTTTTGTTTTCTAGATCCTTTGGGAGCTCCAGCATCGGAAATTCTATTTGACATAATCGAAAGTTCAAGCTTACTTTTAGAAAATTGCTTTTACAGTCTGCAAAAAATAATAAGCCCTATCCAATTCGAAGATTAAGGAACAACGCAATCATCAACATTAACTGAAATAGATAATTTTAGCTGATACCGTCCGTTATATATTAAATGCGCACGCGAAAACATATTCTGCACTTGCACAGACGCATATGCGCAGTCGTAAATGTCTTGCGCGCACGAGTAAAACGCCTATGCGCATGCGTTAATGCGGCGCATGCGCAGAAAGATCTTAGCTTTGAGGTCCGGATTATAGATCATTCCGGATTATGGGTGTCCGAATTAACGACTTTTGACTGTATTAGGAGATAATATAATTAATATTTCTTTAGTAAATAAATTATTATTATCTTACTTTGTGCAAGTATTAGAAAAACTTCTTTTCGAGCTAAGTGAATTTTAGATCATTCAACATATATATATAGATATATACACCGCATTTTATAATTTCATTACAAAAAAGTTTTATACCTTAGAGAGTATATCTTTTCTAGTAGATTTCGTATTGCTTGAATTTTGAGGGAAAAAGAAAGTCAAGATTTTTACAAATAAAAACAATTAAAAAAAAAAATACTTTCCTCCGTTCAATGCTAGATCTCTTTACTGACGTGTGGGTGCGATTATAGTAAAGCCTCGAGGGCTATCTGCCTAAGGGGAGGGATGCCTACGTGGAGGACTTTCTAAGGGAAACTGGCTCATATACATGTTACACATGGGGAAAACCACGAAAACACCCATGCAGCATCCCCGTTCGCCGGGTTCGAACCTCGGACCGAACTATCAGTGTTCAGCGACTTTACCGCTCGGCCGCTGGTGGGCCTCTCTTTAATGACAAATTAACACCAATAGATAGGCTGTTTTCTCTCAAAGGTTCGGCCTTTCTGTAAACGATTAGGGAACTGGAAAAGCAATAAAATTATTTTTCACTCATGAATCGGCATCTTCAAGAAGCATCGACTCCCAGTGAGTAAAAGCGACCATCTGGTAAGATGTATTTTAGCATAAAATGGTTTGCAAATCCAAATAACATTAATTTAGAGAAATTTTTATGGATGCAATATATAATTCTTAGATAAAAGTATAAAAGTAAGTGAAAGGGGGCGATGAAAGGTGTTTTTCGCTACTTTGAATTTTTAGAATAGGGCCCCACACATATTACTGTCGACCCTGTATTTAGATTTGCTAACTTTACTAAAGCATGCGATATCTATCTTCTAAGATAGGAATATTTCACTTCCGGCGACTTTCTAAGGAAAACTTACATGCATTTAGGTTTACATATAGAGAAAACCATGAAAATTCCATGCAGCTGATCTATTCCTTCGCTGAAAATAGAAGCCTAGAAGAATTGATAGTGTTGTGTTGCTTCAGTGACTAGATTTCTCACTTTGGTTTTGGGATTAGAAATATAATTACAAAGATCTCCACTAGAGGAGATCACACTCTCCTTAAAAGTGGCATTTAGCACGAATTATTAAAACCCATCCAGGTCAAGATAATATGATTCGAGTTGTGATACTTAGTGGAAGATAAAAGTGGAACCTATAAAAGGCCAATAACAAAAATTGTACCTTTGCCTTTTCTTAATGAAAAAGTTTCAGTTACTTTATTTGTAGTTAATTATCAAGTTTAAGTTTGTATAATTATATAACCATCATTATTATTATTATTATTATCTTGGAGTGTTGTGTTTGTATTTTATAACTTGTGTTCTAAATTTATTGTTGAATGTAACATTCAAGGCCGGGCTGGATGTTGATGCCAGAGGCGCCATCTGTGAAAAATATATAATATTTGTATTCTAAAACGATGACACTGATGTTTGTTTATAGCGCCACCTTGCGGCCACTTGTATTGAGTTTGGGTGTGTTCTGAGACACCGCTGAAAGATGTGAACTAACTATGAGGCTTTTTGAGTAATTAATAAATTTTAGTACACAGTCCATTTTTGAGTTCTTGTGTAAAGAGAGTTACTTAATTATGAGTATAATTGAGCTATTGTGGGCCCAATGACCTTAATTTCAAAAAACGCTAGATGGAAATCATGGTAAGAGTCTTCACAATACTTGCTGCTAATTTTAACAAGTGTAATGAAATGAGATTACATGAAAGGCACCTGCAAGAGTTTAAATCTACAATTTGGACAATTTTAAAATATATCACTAAATAGGACACATTTTAGAATCAGTTCATGGACAACAAAATTTATTCAGAAGCAGTTCACTTGCTTAATCAGCTAAACGTTATCGCAAGACTTATTGACAATATGCAAAGTGTTACTACAGTGAAAAGTCGTTAATTTGGACACCCATAATCTGGAATGATCTATAATCCGGACCTCAAAGCTACAAACCTTCTGCGCATGCATCGCGTTGACGCATGCGCGTAAGACCTTTACGGCTGCGAATATGCGTGTGCGTATGCCCAAAATACATTTACGCATGCGCGTTTAATGTATAACAGACGGTATAAGCTAAGCTAAAATTATCTAATTCAGTTAATGTTGCAGATTGCGTTGTTCTTTAATCTTCGAATTGGATCTGGCTTATTAATTTTTGCAGACTGTTAGAGCAATTTTATAAAAGTAAGCTTGAACTTTCAATTATGTCAAATAGAATTTCTGATATATATTTACTAATATTGTAAAGTATGTTTCGAAGTCCATTAAACAAAAAGCGGAATTGCTGCAAGAAATGGATAAAGGCATATCCTTTGTTTATCTAACCATTCCGAAATCTGTTTATCAATTTCACGCTGCTCTGCGGCGGGGAAGAACGCCGCGGCGCGCAATGAATTGGATGTTGATCTGTCCACACTATCCTTATCTTCAGGGCAGATGTTTTTATTTTATTTGGTTTATAATTCCTTACTAAATGTAGTATTTCATCTCGATGTACTTCGTCTTTGATATGATTTAAATCAAATTCCTCGTCATTATAATTCGCTTCCGATAGCGAAGAAAGTGACACAGAGGTTATTGAAAACAAAAAGTCGGTATTCTCGACACAGCAATTATAGAACTTGAACAGCGGAACTTTGTAACTGAACAAGAAATGATGTCTGTTTATAGAATTAGAGAAAAAGTATTATCTAGTTAAAAACGAAGCAACTTAAACAACTTACATTGATAGAAATGTTTAATAAAGTCAACAAATAAATATTAAGCTTTTTTTTGTAAATTTTGATACCCTTTAGATCATAATTGTTCTTTATTTCATAAATTACGGTTTCATATTTTTAATTTTATAATTTCTGCATGGCATCTTACCAGATTTAAACTGATGATCTGTAATCCGGAAAAATCGATAATCCGGAATCGCCGAAGTCCCGACGAGTCCGGATTAACGACTTTTGACTGTACTATTCTGTCAAAAGCAGCAGAGTAGTTTTGAAGAAGCACTTGTGGATAATACTTAAGAACATTAAAGAGAAGGTTCAACCAATACATAGTCAACCAACACATACTTAACTAATATGGTCTATTATTTTTTTAGCGAGCATGGTTGGTCCAAAGTTAAAATATGGTTAATTACTCAGTAAGGAAAAAGCAGGAAAAGTCATGTGAAGTAACTTGACTTTTCACCATACTTAAACCAAAGACAAGAAGATATAGACTTTTCCCACAGTTATATATTCCAAAAGCATACTTGCCAACCTATGACACTCAAAAATCAGGAGATGTTTTTAAGAAATCAGGAGATTTTTCACAATGTTATAAAGACTTTTTAAATGAGGAAAATATAGTTTTTAATAATGAATTAACTTTAAATAGTAACTAATTCTTAAATGCAAGCAACACAAAAATACCATACACATAGAAAACATTTTTATTACTTGCATCGTTTAAGAAAACAAACCTTTAATCAGTTTTTGTACAAATGGTATAAACAGTGGCAGATTTTGCTTTCTTTAAGAAAGAAACTTCATAATTTTGTTCATAGCAATTGCCACGTAGGCCTGCTTTCACTAATAAAAGTTTTCTAATGTGTCATCACTAATATTAGATCTAAATTTAGTCCTCGTTTTCGCAACAACACTGAAAATCCTCTCACACTCTGCATTACTATGGGGAACTGTCAAGATGGCCAACATAATTCTAGACAGTTCTCTATATTTTAAAATTCCATCAGCATCTTTCAGTTTTCCAATTAACCTCCAATGGGTGTCAATCATAGCTGATTTTATAACTTCATCCAAGTTTTCTAATTGTAAACTGCTATTATGCAGCTGTTGGACCTGTCTCAATTTTTTCTCCTTTTTAGAACTCCTTTCAAGATTATAATAAATATCAACAATGTGTTCATCCACATTTATTGGTAAAGAAGCTACTCCTTTTTCAGCTGCTAAATTTAAGAGGTGACAGGTGCACCTCATAATCTGCAAATCTGAATTTTTCTTTCTGAAGATGCCTGCAACACCAGTCTTCAAGCCTACCAATACTGGTGCATTATCGGCACCTAGTGCTAAGCAATTATCCAGAGGGACTGCATTTTCTTTTAAAGTTTTAATAATTAGCTGTGCTATATTAAAGCCTGTCAAATGTCCTTCCAAAGTGGGGACAGAAAGTAAACTGCACTCAATTTCTGAAGACTCTGGATTAAAAAAAGAAACAACAATTGGATACAGTTTTGAATCGGTATTATTGCTTCCATCCGTTGAGAGGCAGAACGGAGCTGTTTTAATGCAATCAATAACTGAAGATTTATTTTTCAAATCCATTTCTTTAACAATTGCACCTCTTTTGGTTCTTGCACTTAAGTATTTCTTAGCGATTTCATTATCGGTAAACATTTTTCTAAATAAAGCTGCAGCGTGATCCAATGCATTCAGTGGCAGGTTGTGCTCCAGTAAAAAGGCAGAGAACAGACATTCTGCATTAATAACTTTTTGGTTTTTTGTTTCCGAAAAAAAATCTAATTTTTCGTTTTTTTTTTTTTTTTTTAAGTCATGTTGCCCTTGTGTTTTTGTGTAAGCACATGTTTCAGAACATCCGCCCTTCCACCATGCGAAATCGAAAAATCGTAACGACAGGCGGTACACGTCGCAAATTTGTTACATTTTCTTGAGGAAATAATGGAAGGAAAGTCAACTGTGTACGATTTTTGAAACGTACAGGAGTATTTCACCTTTCTCGCAGACATAATAAAAGATGATAATTTCTAAAACTATTTCCCGAAGGCACGTGTACTCACACAACTCAGGACAAAATGACCGAAATAACTAAAGAACATCCAAATAACAGCTTGTTTTGTCCTCATTGGCTAATATATGCCAGATGACATGCAGTGGAGCACGATGCCCATTGGAGAACTGGAGAAGGACGTTTCTGGATACATATATGCTCTCACTCACAATACAGAAGTTATCTAATTCGCAAGGTTTTGTTTTAGATATAGTCTAGACGAAATTCATTTGCTTCGGACGTCCAAAATCACTTTTTTGTTCATATAACAAAGTATTAAGCCAAGTTCCATAAAAATCGTGAGTAATTTTAAGAATAAGAAAAAGTCGGGAGAAATATATTGTAAATCGGGTTGGCGGGAGAGCGGTCGAAAATCGGGAGTCTCCCGCCTAAATCGGGAGAGTTGGCAAAGTCTGCAAAAGGTACCGAAAAAAAAATTCTAGCAAAAATATGGTGAAACCTAGTTAATGTGAAGAAATCAAAAATAAAAATACTATATACAAACTTCTATGACTTCATAAATTTACATAGCTGCCCTCCTACATCTGCTTCAAATCAGAACTTTCTAAACTTAATACAGAAGAAGATGCAAAACTATTTAGATGCAGGAAAACTACTTAAGGTCAACAAGGAAGAAATACAAGGAAAAGCTCTTCTTTCATACAAGAAATATGGCTTTAGGAACTTTACAGTTCAAGAGGATATGACACTTCTGTTTACTTGCAGGGCACATTACATTGATAGCATTTTAAAATGTTGTACTTAATATTTTTTCTCCTTTTATAATTATATTCAATAGTTAAAACTGCTTCTCAGAAAGCTATATCATTCCATTTAAATCAAAACCTGCAATATTGAAATTCAAGGGACCGAAATTTTGGTTCGCTATATATCAGATCTGATAGGAAACAAATGGATCATCTTGGAAAATAAGAATAAAAATGTACTGATGAAGCACAATCAAACAGTGATTAGCGGTGTTACATTTCCCAAAAGGTAACAATAACTTAAAAGAAAAGAAAAGAAAAAAATTTTAATTAAAAAATATTAAAAGTTTACTGGAATTATTATGTGCAAATACTAAATTTTGTTTTGTTTTTCAGTTTCACCACTTACGTTAATAATTTTATACAAAAACTTACTGGCATAAAAGTCATTGGTTAGACCCATCCCTCCAGCTACTTATTTCGATCTAAAATACATATTTATAATTAAGAATAAGAATCAGCCTTGAACAGAGTACTGTCTGACAACTCAATCAAAAAACTTGAACCGAATCAAAGAATCAATTCAAACTCTTCGTCTCATTGGATCAACTGTTCTTTGGCTCAATGCATGACAAAAGGATCGCTTAAGGTATATTGCACATCCTGGTTTTCCAAGAACTGCCTCATACAGCTGTTTTTCAAAACACAAAGAAAGGAAGAGATAAAAATACAAGAACAGTCATCTAAAGGTGTTTTTCACCATTCTAATAACCTAAACACGATAAATTTATGGGTTAATAATTTTCAGTAGAAATTTGAAGAAATTCTTATAAAAAATTTGAAAAATACAAAAGTTTTCAGTCCAAAGTATCCACAAAGTTTGCTATACTCAACATTTACACATCCGGAAGTTTTTTTATAGCCGTACAAAATAACATTTTAATCTATAGGAAATTGGACAGGACCAAAATGTTAGTTTGCTATATCCGGGTATTCTACATAAACTGGATTTGCTACAGCGAAGCTTGACTGTAATGCATTCATTACCATAAAAAATTGGTACAATAAAAATGGATCATAATGAAAGTTGCTTTGCAAAACAGGATTTGAGATTTGAATATATATTATACAAAAAATGTTAAGGTGAGGAATATATTTTAGATTAAATTCCTTTGATTTTTGCACAATTACAAAAAAAAAAATGTTATTTAATATGAACGCAAAATGCAAACAGCAGATAATACAAAGATGTAAGAGTTCAATTACCACAAATAGGCAAAAATTTATTCCTCACAAAACTGTAGTCAGCGATAAATGTTATTACTGATTTTTTATCAAACTTCTTTATATGCTTACCCTTAAACCACACAAAATTATTTTCTTTAAATATTTAGAACAGCTTTATTCATTTATATATTTGTTACACCCCTTATATGCTATATGGACTATTTTTAAGAAATTTGATCTGAATAAATGTTTCAATAAGCATACTGCAAAACTTACACTGAAAAATGAAAAATACCAATATATCCATTGTCATCATTTTCATTTATTTCATTTGATATGTAATATTTTTTCATCTAAAGTATAAGTAACTCTGCAAATGTAACAAGTGACTATGTTAAATTAAATCACATTAGTTGCTTGCAAAGGTATAATTTCTATGTAGAAAATTTATTAACAAAATTGTAGCATACTAAGCTAAAATATGATGGGAATTCTAATACGATTCTTTGAATTAAATCATTATACATATGATTATATATTATCATATCTTCAAAAATATTTTAATGCATGGATACCTAATACCCAGTACATAAGGCTGCAGAACACTGGTCGCATCCCAGGTTTTATTCCAGATGGCTGGGTAGGCTGGTTGCATGGAGTTTCTGTGGTTTTTTGCCATAAGTAATAAATTGAAAATCACTTAAAATACCATCTATGAAGACATCTCTCCTAAATTAAATAACTAAATGCTTTCTCAACAGTTTTATTTTTACAAATTAATTTTAAAATGATTAAGTTATGACAAAGCTGTCTAAGAGTTAAGCATTTGGCAGTGATTTCAGTATAATGGAAAAAGTTATGTTCTGATTGATTTCCATTTTTCAAGAAAGTTATTAGTTTATTCATGAGTATAATTACAAGAGAACATGTTATGATGCATAAGCCCTTCTTTTACACTCCATATATTCAGAAAACACTTTTAACATCAGCAAATATTAACATTCTGTATAAGCAAATATTAACAAGACACGTTCCCTCATATTAAGGTTTGTACTGAACACAAGCTTCCTGTGGATAGTTCTTCCCTTCAGTCAGGTGATCTGGCAGAGCAGAGGACATAACTGCCATTTCTACAAAACGGTACTTTCTAGCTCTTGGAGAATAATAGAGGCTGACTGGCAGATACAAACCTTTGATGGACATCTCAAAGATTTTCAGTCACACTGAGGTAAAAAAATAAGCTGGCCACAGTCATGAGCACTCAAATCTTCATTCTCAAAGTACTTACCCACTGACCCTGCTCTATTTCAAAGGGCATTACTATCCATCAAATGAAAATGTAAACACACTGCCATAATGAATTCACATGACAGGCTTAAGTACATGATACTGACACCTTTCAAAAATCATGTATCTACTATCATGTAAATCAATATATCTTAAGAGAATCCAGCCCATACCATCACACTGCCATGACTAAAAATGGGGCTACTGACTATTTGTTCTTTGTCCTAACAAGACATCTGTGTGCTTATTTTCAGATTCTAAAGCATTCTTACACCGGATCACTGCACTTTTGCTCAGAGTCATGCTGATAACCATAACAATAGTTCCTGTGGCCACAGTACTTAAAGGAACAAAAACTTCCGGTACCTGAGTTAGAAATTCCTTGACATTTAGGTTTTATCTTTCAGCACTAATAGATATCAACATTTCTACTGCTGTGAAATTGCTTAGAAAGTAGATGAGGCTCAATTATAGCATTTGGCTAATCATATGATGTAGAAGTCATTACAGGATATTGCACCTCAAGGATAACTATGAGTGGGTCTCCAGAAACTATCCTGCTTGCCTATAGCGGCTTTCACAAATGAAAAAGGACAGTATCAGAAAAGACACAGGAGGCTTTCTAAACATATACTGTTTTCCCTCATGCATCTTAGGTTCTGGGGAGCAGCAATGAAGAAATTCCATACCCTTTACACAAAATTTACCTAATCTAAAACCAACATTAAGTCTTCAAAAGATTATCAGTATTTATGTATTATCCCACTGCAGTGAAACTGTCACCAAGAAGCATGATTTAGTACCGATTATGGATACACCTGATATCATAAAACATCTGCAGTTTACTCGCCCCTATTGTTTTTTTATGAATAAATATATAAATTCACTGTTATTACTGCATTTCTTCTCTTCCATTAAAAAAAATTAAAATTTGCGACCTGTTTTCAACAGAACAGCAAGTGGTGGATTATCTTCAAGTTTTTATGACATTTCTCTTTCTTTACAATCTCCTTTACCTCTGCCCTAAATTGATTATTTAATTCTTAAAATATAGCATATACACTTTCTGACATATTTGTATATTATATAAAATTTTGTTTCCAGTTAGCATTATAATTTAGATTTCAATGGCCTTTCCGCAATGCTCCTCATGAATTTTACTTATCAATGCCATGCAAATGCTTGCATTGTCAAAACAAGAAATTTGAGAGGTCACCAAAATGTATTTTATGTGGCAACCCATGCATGTACACATGCACAGTACACGAGCGGCGATTTCCACTGAAGTCCATCTTCAAATTCAAACAACATTAGTGTTTTTGTAGCATTAAGTACATTTTTTTCCTTATAGGGAATTGGGATATGACTATGAAGTCTGCCGGCTGATAGAAAAGAAAGTATTCAATTTCTTCAGAAATATAATGTTTTGCCTAAAGTAAAGAATGCAAAAATTTACATCACATGAAGTTGTATTTCCTAAATGATCGAATTTTTACAGATCAAAATTTGTGCAAATCACTGAATTTTTTAAGTTACAACAGATCGCTGTGGAGAACTAACACTATGCACAATGGAAAGCTGCCGAAGATGGCGAGTTTTTGCAATTCTTTGATGTTTACTGAAGCTAAAACAGATCGCTGCATACATAGAGAGAACAGAGGGGGGGAAGGTGTGTTTCATTATGGATGCTTCTTGCATTTTTGATTCATTTAAGTAGTTGCTGTTTTATGGAATTCTTAGTGCCCTGCTATTTCTGAAAAATCGCTGCTATCTTTCAAATCTTAGCTCAGTGGAAAATTTTTGGAAATTATACAGTTAGTGGAATTTATTAAGTAGAAAATTATTTTATTATAAAAAAATCTGAAAGGTTTCAGATTTTAAATTACGTCCAAATGGGGCATTTTTTAAACATTTTGTGTGTTACCTTTATTTATTAAATATCATGTTCATTGCACTTAAACCATAAAATTCAGCTCAACAGCAATGTTCCAAAATAATTTTAAAATGATATCTTCAAAATTTCCAATACACAGTTCCACGTGCTAAAGATAAAAAGTTCCCCCCCCCCACAGAGTGTTGCCACTGCTCGCTTTTAAATCGCTGAGTTTGTTAATAAAAAATTCATTAAAAGTTTTACAAAATAGGAAATCAACAATAAAACAAATTCCAAATTTCAAATCTGGGCTTTCAGATGCCCATATTTGCAGTAGGATTACGTTATTCAAAATTGGATGGCTCTAGGTACCTTTGTTTTATCACAAAGCGAGAAACATACCTACATTTATGCAGATCCTTTATTATTTAATTTCTTCAAATATTATACAGGGCGATAGTATTTGGTGGCAATGATTTGAAGAGTAACACAGCCTTTTAAAGTTTTCAATGCAAAATCGCAAAACGAAAACAATAATCCTTCAGGGACAAAGCCCCTTTGGACTAAAAATTTTATTTTTATGAATAAATTGCATTGTGATGACTCATTTTGTTTCCAACATTAAAATTTTAATGATTGTTCAATTTCTCTGAAGTATGAATACCTTGTCAGATGCTCAGTGTGGTAAAGATGACGTATATTGCACCCTTTTCACAGCTAATTGTGTCATTGCATGGTGTCATTTAGTTCTATGACAAAATATACTCACATTCATAAATTAAGGATAATGCCAGTTCTGGCAAATAAAGGTTCAGAAATAAAACAAACGTGACTTATTTATAAAGCCCATTATTAAACAAAAGATAAAAAACAAAAAAGATGGTGTATGTATGATACCATTCATAAAAACTATTTTATGAATTATTTATGATTTTTGCTATTTTAAACTATTTATGATTTTTGCTTCCACGAGCAATTACAAAAAATATTTTCCTTACAAAAACTCAGCATTACATGGTTGGTATGATGGTTAATAAATTATACGTCTCCCAAACTATGATATACAGTCCATACAAAGCCAAGACATGTTGAGTATCAAATTATAGAGCTGATTTTGAGGAAGATTACTCCAGTCAGTAGGCAATGCTCTCTGCAGTTTCAGTACACATGTAGGAGATGCTTGACTGGCTACAAATCGTCAACCAAGCATGTCCCACACATGCTTTATCGGATCCAAGTCAGGTGAGAATGCTGGCCGTTTCATATGGGTGATATTCTCAGATTGAAGGCATTCCTTTACAATGTTTGCATGGTGAAGATGGGCAATATCATCCATTAACACAAATTCTGTGCCCATGGCACCCCTAAGCAAATGTACATGTTGTTTCAGAATCGTGTCCAATAAATCTGGCCTGTCATGGTTCCAGTCTGAACATGCAGATCTATTCTGGAGTCCAGAATAAATCTATCCCAAGTGAGCAATCTTGCACCACCGTAACAGTGTCATTAAATAATATTGTTTTGGTGGTAACGGGTACCTGCAGTTCTCCATATGAAAGTCCAACGTGAATTAGACTGCCAGCTAAATCTGGACTCGTCGGAAAACATCACATGAGACCATTATGACAATATCGACATCACATGTTCTCTACTCCAGGCAAACCGCTGCTGACAATAAGTCGCCAGGAGTGGAACACATCTGAGAGGTCTCCGAGCATATCTGTCCCAAATGTCTGTACACTATTTGCCTTAAAACTGTCATACCAGTTAGCTGACGAGACAGGTCTGATGCTATGCTCTGTCTGCTTCTTTTGGCAGTTACTGCCAAATACCGGCTGTCATTGGATGCTGTAATCAGAGGCAAGCTGTACATCTACTCACATTTCAATCATTGCCAAAGCCTAGAGATGAAAACTTTGGGCTAGTCCAAGTTTCTCGAATACTTCCACTTGAGTATGCCCACATTCCAGGCAGCCGATAATTTTACCACGTAAAAAATCCATACTTGCCAACCTATGACACTTAAAAATCAGGAGATTTTTTTAAGAAATCGGGAGATTTTTCACAATGTTAAAAAGACTTTTTAAATGAGGAAAATATAGTTTTCAATAATGAATTAACTTTAAATAGTAACAAATTCTTAAATGCAAGCAACACAAAAATACCTTACACATAAAAAACATTTTTATTACTTGCATCGTTTAAGAAAACAAACCTTTAATCAGTTTTTGTACAAATGGTATAAACAGTGGCAGATTTTGCTTTCTTTAAGAAAGAAACTTCATAATTTTGTTCATAGCAATTGCCACGTAGGCCTGCTTTCACTAATAAAAGTTTTCTAATGTGTCATCACTAATATTAGATCTAAATTTAGTCCTCGTTTTCGCAACAACACTGAAAATCCTCTCACACTCTGCATTACTATGGGGAACTGTCAAGATGGCCAACATAATTCTAGACAGTTCTCTATATTTTAAAATTCCATCAGCATCTTTCAGTTTTCCAATTAACCTCCAATGGGTGTCAATCATAGCTGATTTTATAACTTCATCCAAGTTTTCTAATTGTAAACTGCTATTATGCAGCTGTTGGACCTGTCTCAATTTTTTCTCCTTTTTAGAACTCCTTTCAAGATTATAATAAATATCAACAATGTGTTCATCCACATTTATTGGTAAAGAAGCTACTCCTTTTTCAGCTGCTAAATTTAAGAGGTGACAGGTGCACCTCATAATCTGCAAATCTGAATTTTTCTTTCTGAAGATGCCTGCAACACCAGTCTTCAAGCCTACCAATACTGGTGCATTATCGGCACCTAGTGCTAAGCAATTATCCAGAGGGACTGCATTTTCTTTTAAAGTTTTAATAATTAGCTGTGCTATATTAAAGCCTGTCAAATGTCCTTCCAAAGTGGGGACAGAAAGTAAACTGCACTCAATTTCTGAAGACTCTGGATTAAAAAAAGAAACAACAATTGGATACAGTTTTGAATCGGTATTATTGCTTCCATCCGTAGAGAGGCAGAACGGAGTTGTTTTAATGCGATCAATAACTGAAGATTTATTTTTCAAATCCATTTCTTTAACAATTGCACCTCTTTTGGTTCTTGCACTTAAGTATTTCTTAGCGATTTCATTATCGGTAAACATTTTTCTAAATAAAGCTGCAGCGTGATCCGATGCATTCAGTGGCAGGTTGTGCTCCAGTAAAAAGGCAGAGAACAGACATTCTGCATTAATAACTTTTTGGTTTTTTGTTTCCGAAAAAAAATCTAATTTTTCGTTTTTTTTTTTTTTTTTTTTTTTTTTTTTTCAAAACAACTCATGTTGCCCTTGTGTTTTTGTGTACGCACATGTTTGAGACCATCCGCCCTTCCACCATGCGAAATCGAAAAATCGCAACGACAGGCGGTACACATTGCAAATTTATTACATTTCCTTGAGGAAATAATGGAAGGAAAGTCAACTGTGTAAGATTTTTGAAACGTAAACGAGTATTTCACCTTTCTCCCAGACATAACAAAAGATGATAATTTCTAAAACTGTTTCCCAAAGGCACGTGTACTCACACAACTCAGGACAAAATGACCAAAATAACTAAAGAACATCCAAATAACAGCTTGTTTTGTCCTCATTGGCTAATATATGCCAGATGACACGCAGTGGAGCACAATGCCCATTGGAGAACTGGAGAAGGACGTTTCTGGATACGTATATGCTCTCACTCACAAAGCAGAATTTATTTAATTCGCAAGGTTTTGTTTTAGATATAATCTAGAGAAAATTCATTTGCTTCGGACGTCCAAAATCACTTTTTTTGTTATTATAACAAAGTATTAAGCCAAGTTCCATAAAAATCGTGAGAAATTTTAAGAATAAGAAAAAGTCGGGAGAAATATATTGTAAATCGGGTTGGCGGGAGAGCGGTCGAAAATCGGGAGAGTTGGCAAGTCTGAAAATCATTCACATGCATCCTGCACATCATAACTATTCGCTTAAGCAGCTTACAAAACGCTTGTGAACAATTTTACTTCTTTTCTACCATTTCTTATATAGACTTTTCTTACACTCTCCTCATTGTGATGTACTATCGGCGTCATCTAATGGCTTCCTGTAATTTGCATATTATTCTTAAGATATGTGCAATAATTCTACAGGCTAAATTTTTACTTAAGATATTTCTGTACGATTCTGAATTATTCTTAATTTATGGAAATGAGCGTAATTGGCACTCTAGTCGAGGTCTACTTTTCTCTTCTTATTTGATTTTAAGAGTGACATTGGAATGAACAAAATATCACAGCATACCTTGACAGATGATACCATGCGCACTGCTATAGCAAAACTGTCAACATGCTTGCACGGCACACACAAACATTCGCTTATTGGGAGTGCTTTTAAAAATGACAAATAAGAGAATACAGCAGTAGCACCACTCGCAGTCATTAATCGCAACTTTTCAATTGAACTATCGGCCTTTGCATAATAGCGTTATTTGATTTTATTTTTCATGTTAATAACACTATCATCCCACATGCAAGAATAAAAACAAGCGGTTGGCCAGATTTGGCCCACGGGTTGTAGTTTGCCGATTCTTTTGATTCGAAATCCAACTTTGTTTAATATCCAGTTTATTTCACTTAACAAACACATACAGATTAACACGACTTTTTACATGTAGAGTTTAGTATATGATCTAATGATCCAAACATCTTAATGATGAAAAACATTCAATATTTCAGTAACGTCACTTGACAGCTGCTTACTTAGAACAAGAATTTTCCGATCACAACATTCCAAAACAAAACCGGTTGCCAGATTCATGCATTAAACAAAATTACAAAACAGACAATTAAATAATAACAAACAGGAAATGCTAAATTCAATAGGAGTGGCTACACCAACCTCTCAATCAAGAGGTCAAGCAAATAACTCCAATATTTCGCAGACTCCACTCAATAATTTTATATTATTCAAACTAGGAATGCACATATTGTGGCACGCCGAGACCTTTTCATACTTTTGTTGAGATTTGACACATCAGTTGTCTCTAGAAGGGGTTGCGAGCAAAAAACATTTTACCACTCCCCCCTTCAATACTCATTCTACTCTGTACCCTAAAAGTAAGATTTGGCACTGAGCCAAGTTCCCGGCATCAACCAAAGCACGCATCTACTGCCTGAACACAAAAATTGCCCCTAGCCTGTAGGAGTTACACCTGTAGAAGATTGAGAAAGAGTCTGTGGTATGACATAGCCCGAGTGTGTTTGCTTGTTGCATGCGCTAATAAAGTGGAAGAGAAAAATATTTGCTTAGATCCGAAGCGGTGCATTCATTTTCTAAGCAATGTTGCACTTCTAGCTTCGTGACTATACATTGTTGTATCACATGTGTTTATTTTTCTTTTCGAGAGCATCAAGAAGTTTCATGTTTTGAATATTTCACTTTTTTTGCTTAAAATTATTTTCAAAGTGGAACCAACGTAGAATTTTTGCAAATTTTTGTTCCATGTGGTTTTAATATTTGCCATGGTGAATGGATGAAAAAAGAAAAGACAGCGGATGATAACAGGAAATTTTTGAAACATCACACCTGGATTTCGAAATACTTTTTTGTGGCGCAAAATAACAGAATTACATGCTTAATATGTAATTTTACGATTAGTGTTTGCAAGGTGCATATTATTAAGCTACACTAAGACACAAAACACTCAACATTTTCAAAGCTTGAGGGAGATGATTGAAAATGTAAAATTGTTCTCCCGTTGCTCAAAGGAATGTATTTACAAAGGCATCTTCACAGTTAGATAACTGAAGTTAGTTTGGGAATTGCAGCCTTAATTGCTAAAGGTGGCAGCCGATTTACTGATGGCAATTTTGCAAAGCAATGTATATTGTTGGCTTCCGAGAAAGTATGCCCTGAAGCTACGCATAAATTAAAAAATGTGAGTCACAGCTGAAAGAAAATTCAAAGAAGAACTGAAAATTTATCTGATCATGTTACTGAACAATAACAGAACGCTGCTGCCAAATTTAAGTACTTTTCTCTAGCAGCTGATGAGTCAACAGATATTACTTCGACAGCTCAGCTTCTTTTGCTTGTCAGAGGAATTTCTAAAAATTTTGAAGTAACTGAAGAACTCGCTGGAATGAGTTCAATGAAGGGGCAAACAACTGGAACTGATATTTTATCCTCAGTTTTAAATTTGTGATCTGCGCATAATTTTGTTATTAACAAACTTGTTAGTGCAGTAGAATTCCAGAAATCCACAAAGCCTGGGACCAGAGGTTGTGCGGATTTTAGGATCTTGCAGATTTCAGGACAGAAAAGATAAAGCATAATATTCGGACTAAAAGTGCAAAATGAATAAGGCATACTAGATACATTTAATTAAATTATTATATACATTATTGCAATAATTTATTATATGCATTAAATTATTATTATATATATATATAAATTGATTTTATTATTAATTGTATTATATGTACGCAGCATTGAGGTTTGCCAATTTCGCCTCATACAAAGATTTCCGGTTTCGGATTCCGGTGTTAGAATCACTGTTGCTGTAAAATTTCAACAGCTTTTCTTTATTTTTCCCATATATCATACACAATCGTGTCGCAATTCCATACCATTCTGCTATAAATCGAGGAGTAGCACCTGCTTCCATCTTTTGCAAAATTTGCACTTTTTGCGTTACTGTAAATGCAACGTGTTTACATTTATCAACATTGCAAGCAGTAAAATCACAAGTGTGTTTCTTATCTGTCATTGTGTTAAAAAGGGCTGAAATTTAAACTATTCTTAATTTATCCAAAAAATATCCGGATAAAAAAAAGGTAGCACTAAACAATCTCATGAAATGAAATAACAAAGTTCAGAAAATACAACAACGTGAATCATGAACTTGAACAAAGCGTTGAGTGAATAGTCTGCTTTTTTACCTTGATGCAGATTAGAGGCAGGAAAACTTATTTATTTTATCTTATTTTTTTAACTTTTTTATATCAATAATTTAATATTTCCATTTTGACTCATTATTATTCGGTAATTATGACATCATTATATGTTAAGTATTTTTTCTTCGATATTTCATACTCAATGTTGCGGTTTCCGGAACCTATAAACTGAATCTTTATATTTTGAGAGGCAACGCGGATTTCAGGAGTTGCGGATTTTCGATATTTGACTGTATCACTACTGATGGAGCTCCAGCCATGATTGGAATTCAGAATGGCATGGTGAGTCTAGAGAGAAACCATTTGGATGATAGAAGAAAAGATTTGCTTGAGTATCATTGTATCATACACCATAAACAGCCATGTGCAAAAAACTAGGATTTGACCGCCTACTGCAAGTAGTGAGCAAAACAATCAATTTTATTCGCTCACAAAGTTTAAACCACAGGCAATTTAAGGAAATCCTGGAACACACAGATGCACCACATGGTGATCTCGTATGTTACTCTGAAGTACGATGGTTAAGCCATGGACAGGCTTTGAAAAGGTTTGCTAATTTGATTGATGAAATAATACCATTCCTTGAAGAAAATGGGAAGCAAACTAGGATGTTAAAGAAACCATCTTTCAAGTGTGACTTAGCATTTTTAGTTGATGTGACAGTCCATCTGAATGACCTAAACAACAAAAAAATTGATGGGGAAAAAAACAATTCATCAATCACCTAGCCAATGCAGTATTTACTTTCAAACTAAAATTCCAGCAGTTCTCAAAGCAGCTTGGCTGTCAAAATTTTGTCGATTTTTCTTACCAGAAGAAACTCAAAGAAAATTTTCCTGATAAACAACTGAACTATTCAGATCAAACAAAGAGGCGGCTTATTTTTTTTTTTCAAAAGCAATTGGCAGACTGAGTTGCATAAGGTTAAATTTAAACTGTTCGGGGATTCATTTTCTGTTGTAGTAAGCTCCAGAAGATGTTCAAATAGAACTTATCAATTTACAAACTTCTAACTTGTGCAAATTCAGATTCCGTGATTTAGAAATTCTGGACTTTTATAGAACTCTATTTGCCGAATTTTTGCATAAAGCAAATAGATGTGCTACCATGTTTGGTAATACTTATATATGTGAACAAATATTTTCTCTCATGAATCTAAATAATTCAAAATTAAGAAATAAACTGATAGATCAACACTTGCAATCTGTCTTAAGAATATCAATACCTAACTTTCAACCAAATACATAAAAAATTGTTGATAACTAATCACACTAATGTATTTAAGTAACTTGTACACATTTTTATTAAAATATTTGTATACAAGTATTAAATTATCCTGCACAAGCATAAACTACTTTTTTTTTTTTTTTTTTTTTGGTACAACTCTGATAAACGCCCTAATTTCACCAAATGTGGCGATATGTGTTTTGCGCTGGTTTTTGGCGCGATTGCGTGTTTGTATGGCAACCATGTCGACGTTGAAAAGTCTTTTGGGGAGTAGTTTAAATCGCTAGTTGGTTCGTGTCACACGTGTTTTTGAAATGGCCTTTATGTTGCGATGAAAGACGTGGTGGGAAGGTTTCAGCCGCGTATTTTAGATTGTGTGCAGAGTAAATTTAGTATGAAAAGGTACGATGTTGGAGTTGTTAATGAGTCTTTTGTTCACGGATGTATTTATGGGGATCGTAGTGTATTTTTGGAATTTCTGTGGGAGTCGGGACTTTTAAAACGGAGTTTGACGTGTTCGAAACGCGGAGCTGATATGAGAACTCGGATGAAAAAAGGTGTTTCTGATAGACTTGTGTGGGTTTGCAGTAAAATTGTTGCTAATAAAGTATGTGGATGTCAGCGAAGTTTAAGGTTTGGATCTTGGTTTTCGTGTAGCAAGTTAACGTTGGAGGAAGTTTTTATTGTTACTTTCGAAATTTTGAATCGTAGGAAGGCATGTGATATAGCAAAATCGTGGAAGTTTTCTTCACAGACATTGTGTGACTGGCGGAATTTTATTAACGAATGTATTTAGGACTTTGTATGCTTTGTATCTGAGAAGATAGGGGGAAAGATATTTCTGCTTTTAGAAGAAGCTTTCATTATGGTAAGTGCATTTTATTGTTTTTATTTTGTAGAATGTTATATTCATTGTTTTTTGTATGAATTTCCTTTTTTATTGTTGTTTTTTGAATTGTCTGAAATTTATTTTAGTTTATTTTCTTGATTTGTTTTTAGTGTAGATTGTGCAATTCGTAGATGTTTTTTAAAGTTGAAACAGAACGCTGTGTACATGGTATTCTTTGAAATTTATTGTTGTTATGTTAATTTATTAAAGCGAGGTGTGCGTAGTTCGTAGATTCATTTGTTGCCTACAGTGTGCCATTCGTATATGTTTTTTTAAGTTAAAACATGTCGCTGTGTACATGGATTCTTGTCAAATATATTTGGTTAGAAACTTTACGTTTTTGCTATCTAAATTTTTTGTTTTTGTTTCGGATTTTTAGCTTAAATCGTGTGTTCAAAACGTAGTTTTTGCATGTGCGAAAACAGTGTTTTTGGAGACATTTTAGGCTTAAAGTTCGAAATGTAGACAAAAAATTTAGATAGTAATATGTATGTAATAATAAGTATGTTGGTTTTTTTTAATGCAACATTTTTCACATTTTTTGCAAAACTTATATAAAATGCTGCAGTGACACTTTGCACATGAAACAAATTTTTTCACATGTCATATCTTTCGCAGTAATGCCTCGATAATCTTAGGCAAAGACCCTCATTTATATAACCAATGGTTGAGGTTTTCACATTTTAGTTTCCTGCATTCATACTTTGTGAGCAAACAATATGCAATTCTGGATTAAATCATCTCTGCTTATTTACACTAAATGATGCTGCTATGTATGCAGTATCATTTCAGACAGCAAGAAATGTAAAACATTCTGCTTGTCCCCCCACCTAAATTGTTAAAGATATATATATAAAATTCTCTACAGTTATTAAAATTTATTTCTTAAAATTTTTATATTTTTCTATAAAACTTGCCTAAGATGAGGTTAATTTGTATATGCTCTAAAATACTTTTATTTTCTAATATTAAACCCAAGTTACTATGCAGTAATGCAATGCATATATCCATTACAATAATTATCATCAAATTATACTACACGAAGAAATGTTTTTAAAAAATTATAATCAAAAGCTTTAGGTTAAATATTAACAGATGATAATGACAAGATGCCTTACAGATGGTTAACACATGATATAATTCAGCTTTATGTACATAACGTTAGGTATTTCGGTTGATCTTTACATTATGGTAACTTGGCGTTTTTTTGGCGAAAATTTGGCGACCAACTCTCCTACAGCAACCCTCTATTTTTATTTTTTTTCCCGCCGCCATTTTGTCTTCACGAAGTAAAGACATGTTTCTTTTCTTTTTATCTACTGAACACTTCTTCCAACAATCTACTAGCCGAATTACACTTATGCTAGAAATTTTATCTAACAAAACTGCTTAATCATGACAAATATTCACTGCAAAATTGGGAAAAAGTGCACAATACCATACTCCTTACGCGTTTTTCAAAATAACACATACACATAAACCACGTACACGCCGACTTATTTTTACTTAAAAAAACATCCCAGAATTGCACAAAAATGGCATTGCGCACACTCTTCACTATATCCATGTACACTGCTTTTTTCTCATAAATTAGAAAAATTTCACGAAAATACATGACAATTTTCTCAATCTTTAAACCCGGTAAAAAGAACATATATGAAATTACCTGATCGCGAAAGAGTATTTACACTTTCCAAATATGAACATTTCCACATATAAAATAAATAAAGTATCCAAAAACTTTTACCTCTAAATCATCTATTACATTATACACATCACCAATGAATTCATACCGCAAGCATTACAAATACTTAGTATCAAATATTTAAATTATTTCCGTGCACGTTTACTTCAACTTAAACCTATACCAAATTCCTACAAACATAAAATTCACAAAATAACTATCATTTAATTAAAATATCACTAAACCATGTACACGTCGACTTATTTTTACTTAAAAAAAATATCCCAGAATTGCACAAAAATGGCATTGCGCACACTCTTCACTACATCCATGTACACTGCTTTTTTCTCATAAATTAGAAAAATTTCACGAAAATACACGACAATTTTCTCAATCTTTAAACCCGGTAAAAAGAACATATATGAAATTACCTGATAACGTATACCAAATTCCTACAAACATAAAATTCACAAAATAACTATCATATAATTAAAATATAATTAAATTCAAAAACACTACTTAAAATATAAATGAGCACATACATTAAATTAATAAAAATTACCTTACAATCCTAATTACTTTAAACTAAATCATTGCTAATAACAATTTTCCCAATAATACCAAATTCCTTTACTTCCACCTTACATTTAGAACAATGCATAAAAATATCCTCAAATAATTAAAAATACTAACTTACCTAATCTTCTTCAGAATCTTCATTACATGTCCGATAAACTTTTCTTTAGTTATGGCCATGGGATCCAAAAATTCACGAACACTGTTTCACACAACACAGAATAAACCAAATACAAAATTTCCAGATTTTTTCCCAATTTCCCCCCTTTTCCGATTCAAGAACCGTAATTCGTCCATTAATATCCCATGATCTCTCATTTCCCTCACACAAAATAATGCGTAATCGGAACTGAGTACTGCTCACATTATTACCAAAGTCCCAGGTAGTAACCTTTATCGCCTCCAAACTACCAGTTACCATATTGTAAAGATCAACCGGTATTTCTAGTTACAAAAATATGTCATGAAGCCAAATGTCTGCATTCGCACTATAATCAGCCAATATACGCTTATTCCCAAAGAAAAATTTTACTTGTACATGAATTACTAACAGCAACAAGCTAAATATACAAAAAGCTGTACTACACCAACACTGAAAATTACTTATTTCAAGAACTAGGTGCTTATTTTATATATGTTACTACAGGTTTACATCATATTTTAATTATCTTGTCAAATGAATCATACATAAACCAACCTAATGAGTTATATATATGTACACCTGCAAGATAATAGCATAACTTTGAAATTAGACAATCAAAGAACAGATAAATGCTTGTAATAACAGATGAAGATAGTTTTGTAACAACAGATATTTCAAAACACAGAAACATTAAAACCATAACATAAACTCCTAATGAATTCTTTCAGATAAGGAAATAGGTTTGGTTTATTTAATTATGGCAAAGCATACTAGGGCTATCTGCCTAAGAGGAGGGATGCCTTGATGGAGGACTTTCTAAGGGAAACTGTCTCGTATACACGTTACACATGGGAAAACCACGAAAACGCCCATGCAGCCAGCCCGTTCGCGGGATTCGAACCTTGGACCGAACTACCAGTGTTCAGCGATTTTACTGCTTGGCCACTGGTGGGCCCCAAATAAGGAAATAAGATATGCTAAATTATCTTCAGTACTAACATTTAAGGCCAGAAATTAACACTCTGTAATTCTTACTATTTCTCAATTTGTTTTTCCCGATTTCATTCACTTAAAATTTTATAAAAATTATCTGTATTTCTGTATAACAGACGTATGGAGCTGGATTATGTATTTTCCATATATAGAAATTCCCCTTCCCCGATGAAATTTAACACATACAGTGGCTCCCAAAAGTGTTCGTACACTTATGATTTTCATTGAAATAAGGCTCCATCCATTAATTAAATGTAAACTTTCTGAATGAGATTTTAAAAAGATCTATATCTATTTGTAACAAAATTACATGAAATATTTTTTAAATATAGCGAAACTTTATTTTTAAGAAATTAATACAAAAAAATGACAAACATTTTATCTCGCAAAAGTCTTCGTACACTTCAAAAAAATCTTGACATATTAGTAAATATTTTCATTAAATTAATATTTAGTAGGATATCCTTTAGCATTCACAACAGCTTTTAAACGTCTGGGAACAGATTTTACTAGTTTTTTTGTAATTTCTGTATCAATGTTCATCCATTCTTCCATCATGACTATTTTGAGTTTGCTTTTCGTTTTATGTTGTGTTTTCATACGCTAACCTCCAGTTATTTCCAAACGTGTTCTATGGGGTTTAAATCTGGTGACTGAGGTGGTACTTTCAAAACCTGTGAACAATTATAGAGACACCACAGGTGAACATTGAGAGCCGTATGCTTACGATCGTTAGCATGATTAAACATAAAGTTTTTTCCAATACCCAAATTTTGGGCTGATTATTTTAAATTGTCTCTTAAAATATTTAAATAAAGAGAATAATTCCTTATGCTATCAATAAATACCAAATTACTTAGTCCTGGTGTTGCCATGCACCCCCACCGCCATGTTTAACTGTTCCAACCAAGTTCTTAGAATGAAGTTCCTCATTTTTCTTCTCCATAGTTATTCGACCATCGGAACCAAAAATGTTAAATCTGCTTTCACCAGCAAATAGGACATTATTCTAGTACATTTCGGGTGTATTTATCATTGATTATGCGAATGAAAGCTTGAGCTTTCTGTTTTTGTCACTAACAAAATTTTTTTTTTACGGGCAGAACGCCCATGTAATGCAGCTTCTCTGAGAAATCGTCGAAGTTTCAGGTGCAACTGAAGTAGAAAACTTTGCATTAAATTCTGCAGAAACTTTTACAACACTCAAACGTGGATTTTTCACAAATTTTTCTAATAATAAATCTCTCATCACGTTTAGATAACTTTCACGGTCGACCTTTTCTTACCTTGTTTTCAATCCGATTTTCTTTTTTAAAAGGTTTTATCACATACTGCACTGTTGAATGGAATAAATTAAATAATTTAGCTAGGTAAAATCCTAGTATACGGTGCAGCCTTGGCGCGATTTTGAAAATTATCGCCAACACCAAAAATTACCAAAAGAACATCTATGTATATATAGTGATAGTATACTATACACTAGATACTATCACTATATACATAGTATATACTATGTATAACTATATATATTCTTTGAATACCCGTTTACTAGTGATAGTATACTATACACTATATACATACTAGTATATACTATGTATAACTATATATTCTTTGAATACTCATTTACTACTCATTGTATATGTCCCGTTTTTACTGCTCATCATAAAAGTCGCCAAAAGTAACCAAATCCTGTGTGCACCGGATACTAGGATTAAACCATTTAGCTATATTTCAAATTGATTTACTACTACCATAGTGAAAAATTATAAATTTTCGAATGCTGTTTGTAATTACGACTGCGACCCATTTTTCAATAATAATGGAATATTATGAAGTAAACAATAAAAAATTAAAGCAAACGATTTTTTAAATGCCACCACAATGCAAAAATTAAAAAAAGCGGCAAATGATAATTCTAATTTTGATTTTATCCAAAAATATTTCAGTGTATGAAGACTTTTTGTGATATAAAATGTTTGTCATTTTTTTATTATTAATTTCTTAAAAATAGTTTCGCTATATTTTAAAAATATTTCATGTAATTTTGTTACGAATAGATTATAGGTTTTATTATTAAAATCTCATTCAGAAAGTTTACTTTTAATTAATGGCTAGAGCCCTATTTCAATGAAAATCATAAGTGTACGAACACTTTTGGAGCCATTGTAAGTAAACTGGCTTTTAATTACAAAACCATTCACGAAATTATGTCCTTTCTATATACACAGGATTTAGCACCTTTTATTAAAACTTAAAAATTATCCCAACAGTTACATTCAAATATCGATGAAATCCAGGCCTTCTTATAATACAAAATTAGAAGCGCTCTGAGCAAATGAAAAAAAAAAAAAGAGAGAGAGAACTGAAAAATTGTGTACTCAATATACGCGATGACAAGCAAATGACAAACTTAATCAAGCTTTCACCGTGATGTTTTTTACATATGCATAAAATGTTCGTATTTACCATGTACACGCACATTATATATATATGCACTAAATGTATACATACTATTTAATGATATGTAAAAGCATTTATTCCTTGAATTTAATTTGTTAGACAACTTTTTATATCACATTAAAGTGAAATTCGAAAGTAAACTACAAACCTTCACATACGTAGCCTTGTCCCATTAAGCCCCAAAGCATATCTGTACAATGATGACAGTACGTAGGTTTATGAAACGTTTTTTTCGTAAAATAATGTCCGTGTCCGTGCTCGAAATCGGGTGCTGTTTCAGAATTTGGGCTCGTCTGATCACTGGTCCTGTCAACCGCATTAGGCCTACCGGCAGCAGCCATATTGTTCCACCGGCGGAATAAACTGGAAAATGCTTGGAGAGCCAGTGGTTCTAAACAAATTAACCCGTCTTTAAATAATGATATTAGCTGTTACTTTTTTTTAGCCTTTGCTTTAATAATATGACATTTAGATAGGTGTGTAGTAATGCATCATCGACAATGATGATACACAAATATTATTTCTGTTCCCCATTTTACACACATCTTGCGCCATTACGTCCGTATCGATAGGACGACGATACCAAAGCTGTATGTAAGCTTACATTCAGCTTTGAACGATACACAATTCAAAATACATGATCCAAATTTCCTTAAAAAATATAAAGGTTTTGACATAGCACTAGAGGTGTCGCTCCGAAAAATGAAATTGTAATATAAAAACATATAATAAACACAATGGGAAAATTATTAAAAGAAAATAGACGTCTAGAATGTTTGAAATTATAGCTAAATGTATTTTACAAGCAGAATGCAAAACAATGAGATACATTCCGCATGAGAAGAAGAGGAAAAATGTAGTCACGTGTTTAAGAACAACAACATCCGCATATGCTATGTTTACAATGGAGTCGATAGCAGATATTCCGCTGAAATTAATTGATTTTTTGAATTTAGAAATTTATGGCTATTGCTAGAAATTAAAAAATATGCTTGGAAATGATTTCTCTTTTCTTGATGTCAACAAGTAGGGTCTTTTGTTATTCAGAGATCGGAGATCATCATTCGTTAAGTGGTGTTCGACCCGAGGGCCTTTACCACTACATGTTTATCAATCCCCTAAGGACCTGTAAAATTTCGTTAAATTCCATAAACTGGAAAAGTCCTGTGCACTTGTAATAAAAGTGCAAAGTCTTCAGAAGTGAAGAAGTTGATCAGGGGTGGCGACTTATATCGGCCACAGATGAAGTCTTCGTTGGATAAGCTATAATAGCAACTAAATTTTGGCATATCTTTTACACATTATCGTATATTTAACACAGTATCGTACATTAGTAAGATGAAAAGGATGATAAAGATGAAACAAAATCTAGATTAAATAGTTGAAAATAATAAAATATATACAAGAACTACCATCTAACATTATGATGTATAGTTCTGGGCCGTTTATGCGGCTGTTCGATTAGATAGTCGTACTCCCCTATGTTTTTAATAACTTCGTGAGTGGAGGAATCACATTTTTCGTAGAATTTGAATGTAATCTTTAGTAATTCAGCATCTAATGGTAAAATCTTTAAAGAATTATGGATGACAGTGTTCCTAACGAACCATGGAGAGTTCGAGAGGAATTTGAGAGTTTTACTCTGAAAACTTTGAAGCCTTGCTCGGTTTGAACGTGCAGTAGCTGCCCACGCCGGAGCGGCATATAGAATTATGGGTCGGATTGCCTGTAGATAAAGTGTTCTTTTAGCGTTGATATTTAACTTCGAATATTTGCACATCAGAGGGTATATGCTCATTAAGGCACGTTGTGCTTTGACTCTGATATAATTAACATGAAATTTGAAAGTTAACTTCTGGTCGAGATAAACACCTAGATATTTTACTTGGTGGTCACGTGACACGATTTGTCCGTCCATTGTAATTTCTTCTAAGTCTTGAGGGATATTTCCTTTTTTAAAGTAAATCACTTTTGATTTTTCGGGGTTAATTTTAATTTTCCATCCTTTAAACCAGGGTGAAATGTAATTAATGGCATTCTGTAGTTTATTTCTTGCATGATATGGATTAAGTGAGTGACATAAAAGTGCCGTGTCATCGGCATAGCATGCAGTGAGAATATTTTCAATATTAGGAAGATCATTAATATATAAATTATAGAGAAGCGGGGAAATTACCGACCCCTGTGGTAAACCCGCGTGAATTTTTCTTGTGGTAGAATAATTATCTTGAATCTTAACTTGAAAAGTTCTGTTCTTTAAAAAATCAGCGATTAGATGGATGATGGCAGGTGGGAAATTATAGTTCATCAGCTTGATGATAAGACCGTGATGCCAAACTTTATCGAAGGCTTTCTCTACATCCATAAAAATAGCAGCAACTACTTCCTTTTTATTAAAATTTTCGCCTATGAATTCTACGATTCGGGCGATCTGCTGAGTCGTTGAGAATCCCTGGCGAAATCCAAATTGATGGTCTTTGATGATGTTATTTTCATTAATAAAAGTGGTGAGTCGAGACTCGATAAGCCTTTCGAAAAGTTTGGCAATCGCAGGCAGAAGACTGATCGGTCTAAAGTTATTTGTGAGATTTCCAGCTTTGCCAGGCTTTTTAATGACAGTTAGAATGGCGTGTTTCCAATTTTTTGGGAATGTATTAAGTCTTAAACATGCGTTAAAAATATTTGTAATAAAACGATGCCTTTCCTTGGGAGGTATTGCAGGGCCTTATTAGTGATATTGTCATATCCAGATGCTTTCTTTGGATTAAGTTTCTTTATAATTTTCTGTATTTCTTTGGGAGAAGTCGGGTTGTTTTGATTTTCAGGATCTTTGCAGAGGAAATCGGTCACGTGATTGATAATATTGATATCATTCGGGTGTGGGAAATTATTTATATTAAACTGTTGTTCATAGTTATCACCGAATAGGTTGACAATTTTCTTATGATCGTAAATTTTGGTATTATTATCATGAAGAATGGGTCCAATATTGGAGGGAGTGCTTCGGATAGCTTTAGTAACTTTCCACACAGAGTGGTCGGTGTGCGAAAGACTTTCAATGAAGTTATCCCAGCAATTGTTTCTGTACTCTTGGATAAGTTTTCTGAGGTTTCGATTGGCAGCATTAAATCTTCTTTTGTCTTGGGTGGAGTGTGAACGTTGATAAATTTTTCTTAGTCTATTTTTCTCTGTAATTTTCTTTCTAATATTGTGTGGGAGTGTATAATTAGTCTGTTTTGTAATAAATTTGGCGTGGTTGATGGCTTCGTTGATTTTACTGCTAAGATAGACTGTGGCATCATTAATCTCGCTGTTATTAGTTATTTTAGTGGTAGCAGATATGTTTTCTTCAAGGTGATAAGCATAGTTTTCCCAATTAATGCGACACTTTATAGGCGGAAGACCATGCTTTAAGCCATATAAAGTGAAGCGTACTGGTAGGTGATCTGAAGAAAGTTCATTATCCACTTGGAGAAAAGGTATTTGAGGAACATTGAAGGTAATTAAGATGTCTAATACATCAGAAGTATTTGAGATTTGATGAAGATGCGTAGGTTCATCTGGACCATAAATGTTGATATCAGGGTTGTTGATGATGTAATTATTAAGAATAATTCCGCCTGGATTATTTCGCCTGGAGTTCCAGTTAGCGTGTTTACAATTTAGGTCCCCAGCAATAATAGTTGGATAACCTAAGTTGTGAATATAGTCAAGATCTTGAGTGTTGAGGCTATTGTTGGGTGGCTTATAAACAGCAATGATGAGATATTCTTTATTGTCACTGTTCAAAATACATGCACTTGCTTCAAAGCTCATAAGGGGAAGAGGAAGGATGGTACTGTTTAGGCATTTTTTCATGAGAATAGTTGTACCACCACCACGGTTATGAAGACGGTCAGATCTATAGATGTTGTAGTTGGGAATTTTAAATTTGTCATTCGGTTTGAGGTGGGTTTCACTTAATAAAATAACATCCAGACTGTGCTGGTTGATGTAGTTTTGAATTTCAATTTTTTGATTTTTAATACCATTACTATTATAAAACATAAACTTGGCATAATTAATATGTTGCATGGTATTTGGATTAGCCGTATGGGCGTAATTATTCATGCTCGTTCTGGATGAATATCTTTAGTGCTGTCATTGCAGTCTTGAGCCTGGAGTCGGGGTTAGAAGCCTGCTTGTATTGCTGGTAAATTTGGTAAATTTCAGTAATGAACCCGGTGAATTCTTCAAAGGATTGTTCTTCTGTGTCTATGTTTACTGATTTTCGTTTATTTTTGGAGGATTGATCTTCTTTATCGTTATTTACAGATTTCTTATTATTCTTGAGGGATTTCCTGTCGTTAACCGTCTTCGGGTTGCTCTTGGTAATCGCCGCATATGATTGGTTGTACGGAGCAGTGCCCAACAAGTCGTGTTAAGGCCGAAATGAAGAAATCAATTAATTATGAAACATCTGTGCAAATTTCTGCAGAAAACGAGGTAAGATTTATACATTTTTCTTATGCGTGATGCTTACCAGTATTAACAATGCTTTTATTAAGAATATTAAATGTATATCAGTTAATTGAAAACTATTCCCAAGACCTTGAATAACGTTTTCCAAACTTTTAAATGCAAGTGTAATAATAGTATATTCATAGTTCATATGAATATTTGTTCTAAATTACTGAAAAATCAGAATTCAGAAAAGATCTGTTTATCTGCAAGAACATAAATACAAAGCCAATTTTCTCTCATTAATATTAATTAGTATCATAAAGCCTGAGTAAAAACTTAACCTGAGTAAAAAGGCCAGTAAAAAGTTTTGAGAAAATGGAAACATTTAAACTGAGGAACTAAAATACCATTTGATTGATAATTATTGAGCTCAACTAAAAGTAAAAAAAAGTAGAAAAATTAATTTGCAAATATTTTATTATTAGAAAATATTACAGAACACACAGATGAATGTTTGAGCTTGAGTAAAAACTTTATGGCCAACATAGAAAATAACATATAAGAAAAAAATTACAATTTCTTAGAAGGTTGTGTAGGAGCCATTTCTTCCAATTACTTCAAATATTCTTATTTTCATGGATGAAACAAGTTTTTGACAAAGGGTGGGGTCAGTTTTATACCATTCATCTTCGATAGTAGATTTCAGCTCTGTTGTTGATGTAAAATGTCTCCCATGTGCATAAGCTCTTCTTGCTAAGTCACCCCAAAGGTTCTCGATTGGGTTGAGGTCAGGTGATCTAGCTGGCCATTTCACAGTTTCAACATTGTTGACTTGGAACCAATTTTTTGTGCTGTTACTCGAATGGATCAATGCATTGTCTTGCTGATATTTCCAATTTTCTCCAGCAAGACATTCAACATTTGGAAAAAGATGATTTGTTAGGATATTTTGGTATCCTTGTGAATTCATTCTACCTGAAACGAATGCAATTGAGCCCACACCATTGTAAGCAAAACAGCCCCAAGTCATGACAGACCCTCCACCTAATTGGCGCTTGGAGAATATTTCTTTTTCATTTCTTATATCATGCCAGTAGAAATTCCAGCCATCAGGTCCATCCAAATTCCATTTTTGTTCGTCAGACAAAAATAATTTCTATCCATTGGTTGTCCATCCAAATTCCATTTTTTTTTTTTTTTTCGTCAGAAAAGATAATTTCTATCCATTGGTTGTCCCAGGTCATGACTTTCTGGCCAAAGTTCAAACGCTCTATTTTGTGTCTCTGCAGTAACTGAGGCTTTAAAAACTTTAAGGCTAGTAAAACGTTTTGAGAAAATGGAAACATTTAAACTGAGGAATGAAAATACCATTTGATTGATAATTATTGAGCTCAAATAAAAGTAGAAAAATTAATTTTTGTCAATTTTGCTGTATAAGTGAACCTTCCAGACCTTCTAATTGTGTTATAAATCGTTTTTTGACAAACTTTTAAACCTGTCGTCGGAATCAGTTTCCTGGTTGAGTACTTTCCAGTAGATACAAGTTGGCAAACTCACGTGAGGACAAAGCTTTAGGTCTCCCCAGCATTCTTTTTACCATAATTTTCTTTCAATTTTAAAAAATTGTTGACTACAGTCTTTGTTCTTCGTGTCTTTATCGCAATAGCACGACTACTCATTCCTGTTGAAGACAAAGCTTCGATCTCTCCTCTTTCACGATCAGTTAACTTCTTACCCTTCGCCATCTTCACAAAGATCACCAATACTTCGAAGAAACATATGACAAATATGAAAATTGCAGCGTTATCACAAGCTAGTAGTTGCAGTGGTAATTACACGATTATACGAGTATTATATTCATTTTAAAAAAATGACTGGTGGCCTTAAAGTTTTTACTCAGGCAGAAATACTAACTTTGTAAATAACCACATGTTTCTCATAATTACGTATTTACAAATTATGTTTATAGCATTTATTTCTTATCAATTAACTTTAATAATTAATATTATTTGAATCCTTTTTATTTCATTTTACATTTTCTCAAAAACTTTTACTGGCCTTAAAGTTTTTAATCAGGCTGTAGAACATTTTATGCTGCTAAAGTTTTATTAATTTCATCAGGCTATGTTTTAATATTTTAGCTGTTGTAATCGATTTTTAATAAATATCGGAATGGTGTTTTTTAATACCTTCCATTGTAAATATTAAGGATACCAACAGCTACACTGAAACATTTTAATATAAAAGGATGTTTTTATAAGAATTTATATTTAATTCTAAATTTTCACTGGAGAATGCTGAGTTTTTTAGTTTAAATATTAAATTAGCATTAGTCCATAGTGGTGTTGGTGTATTTAATTATGGCAAAGCACACTAGGGCTATCTGCCTAAGAGGAGGGATGCCTTCCGTGGAGGACTTTCTAAGGGAAACTGGCTCGTATACACGTTACACATGGGGAAAACCACGGAAACACCCATGCAGCCAGCCCGTTCGCGGGATTCGAACCTCGGACCGAACTACCAGTGTTCAGCGACTTTACCGCTCGGCCGCTAGTGGGCCAGCATTAGTCTATAACATGTGCCTTAAGTATATGCATTAGAATTACACTAGTCTATTACCTATGGTAGATCTTTTCAATACACTTAAAAATCCTTTTGACTTACATGATTTTAAAATAAAAAATTCTGCACATAAGTTATGTAACTTACAAAACTAAAAATAACTTCAAATTTATTTTTTGAATATTTAAAATGTAAAGAGATAGTACTTTTTTATTATTTATTATTATAAAATGAGGAAAAATGTATTATGAAAAATTATTAGTTTCACAGCTAGTTCTGCAGTGAACTCAGTTGCACAAATCTCTATATTTTTCTTTGTGACATTTATATTATAGTATACAAAATTTGTTAATTTGCAGTTCATACTATCAATAGGATAAGAGTCAGTAGGTAAAAATTAAATTTTAAGTTGTATAAAAGTATATATTAATTTTGAACTGCGCAGAACATTGGCCTCGTTATTCTTACGTGATTTAAGGGCCAACTGCATTTACTGTGCTCCGGAAATTTTGAGTATTACAATTTTCAGAAACCAACTATTTATACACTCTTAGACAAAAAAAAAAGGACGCACCAAAAAGGAGTTATCCGAATGGGACTAAAATCGGTAGAAGTGATGTACATGTACAGAAAACAAATGATTACAGTTTGAGAAAAATTGGATGATTTATTGAAGTAGCTTCACAAAGTGAACAAGTCAGTAGCACATTTGTCCACCTCTGACCCTTATGCAAGTAGTTATTCGGCTTGGCATCGATTGATAGAAGTTGCGGATGTCCTCCTGGGGGATATCGTGCCAAATTCTGTCCAACTGGCGCGTTAGATCGTCAACTTCCCGAGCTGGTTGGAGGGCCCTTCCCATAATGCTCCAAACGTTCTCAATAGGAGATAGATCCGGCGACCTTGCTGGCCAAGGTAATTTTCGGCAAGCACTAAGGCAAGCAGTAAACACATGTGCAGTGTGGGGGCGGCCATTATCTTGCTGAAATGTAAGCACAGGGTGGCGTGACATGAAGAGCAACACAGCGGGCCTTATGTCTTCGTCGACGAACCGCTGTGCTGTAAGGTTGCGACGGATGACAATAACCAAAGGTGTCCTACTATGAAATGAAATGGCACCCCAGTCCATCACTCCTGGTTGTCGGTCTGTCTGCCGGAAGATAGGTTGGTATCACACCGCTGTCCGGGGCGTCTCCAGACTCGTCATTGGGGCTCAATTCAAAGTAAGACTCATCAATGAAGATTATTCTACTCCAGTCAGTGACTTCCCACTGCGAATGAGCCCGACATCACTGCAAACGGTCTTGACGTTGTACAGAGGTCAAAGGTAGTCGGCGCAAGGGGTGCCGTGACCTCGGCCCCCTTTCTGTGAGGCGCCTATGAATGGTCCTTGCGGTCACTGAAACACTAGTTGCACGTACAATCGATGATAATGGTGCATCTGGGGCTGTGAGTGCCGCTCTGACGATTGCTCGGTCTTCACGTTCTGCTATTTCTCTAGGCCTACAGCTTCCTTCTTGACGCTGTGTGCCGCCATGGTTCACCCATTCCTGGCAACATCGCTCCTACTCAAATGTCGAGCTATTTTCCGATAAGACCAACCGGCTTCTTTGAGGCCAACTACACGACCTCTCTCAAATTCTGACATCTGCGCATATCGTTCGCGCACCTGTATGCAAGGCATAGTTGCTGTCTACCAGAGTACACGGAATGAAACTCGTAAAAAATTTATGACCTGGAATCGTAATTTTTCCTCTTAAATATCCTGCCAGTTGAGCAGATCAGATGCGCTGTAGCGACAACCGTTCATTCATTGGCAGCCAAAATGTAAAATTTTGCATTTTCCGCCGAAACCTGTATGCATATCAATTTGTGTCCAATTTGCTTTATATCTTCCCAAGCAGCACCGGAACGTTCAGAGACCGTGTCATACAGTTCTATAACGGTGTTAGGTGTATTTAGAATGTTCTACATAACGTGCTACAGTGGTGCGTGTAACAACCGTGTATTTAGTACGTACATTTCGACACACAACAATCGTGTTTTTTGAAAAGTTCCCAGATTGTGTTATAAAATACGTTCGACATAACGTGCTAAAGTTGTGCGTGTTAGAACCGTGTTCTTAGGACGTACATTTCAACATACAATACTGGTACTTTTCGAAACGTTCTCTGTACTAGAAAATACGTTCTAAACGACGTGCTAAAGCGGTGCGTATTATAACCGTGTTCTTAAAATGTGCATTTCAACGTACAATCCTGGTACATTTCGAAACGTTCTCAACATGTACTGTGAAAAACGTTCTAAACAACGTGCTAAAACAGTGTGTATTATAACCGTGTTCTTAAGACGTATATTTCAAGGTAGAACTCTGGTACTTTTCAAAACGTTCTAAACATGTGCTATGAAAAACGTTCTAAACGACGTGCTAAAGCGGTGCGTATTATAACCGTGTTCTCAGAACACATATTTCAACGTACAACACTTATACTTTTTGGAACGTTCTCACCATGTGCTAAAGTAAAGGCCCGTCCACACGAGTACGCTCGAAACGTAGCCGACGAACGCGCTTTTACGTTACCAGCGTAAAAGCGTCCAAACGAGTACGCTTGCGAAGAGTGCGTTTAACAAATAGAATTATTTTGCGCAAAAATCCCGTTACGCTGTAATATAGCGTCGACGGAGCTGTATTTTGTTACTTCGCTGTGCTTCTATATGTTTGCGGCAAGTTGCCCGAATCAGATAATTTTTTGATAGCTGAAACTTTACTTCATTAAGCAGAGACAAAACCGCAAAAAAATGACGAGAATGGTTCCGAAAGATTTATTCAGAGCGACCTGTTTAAAGAGGTTTTTTTTTTTCTTTACTGCCTCGTTTACGAAATGAATATCTGGAATTATTAAATTCCTACTATTAGCTCACACTCTCCGTATATCTTGTTCAAATTCTCAGTCGTTAATAAAATGCTTTTTTTTTTCATACACTCAAGTTCAAATACAATTTTTTAAACTTGTAGTGGATGACACCTGATGTTAATACAGCTTTTTCACATATTAAAATTTTTTAAATTTTTAATTTTAAAAAAAACTCTGTTTGTATTTTTATTTATTTATTTATTTATTTGTATTTTTCTTTGTGGACCTAAGTAAGAATTGACTTAAATTTTTTTAATTACTTCAAGATGAGTATCGACCAGTTTGACAGACTTGCAAATTCTATATTGTACGAAAATTAGGATTTATAAAATTGGTTTGGAATACAGTATATAAAGAGAATTAAATTACTTAATTCTCTTTATACTGGTCGGATCATTGCTTTATAAATATACAGTTTTCCCCTTTAATGAGAATTTTAAATTTATGCCAATATATACGGTTTGAGAAATCTGAAGATGGCGTGAACAATGCTGATTATTTTATTGCTGTAAATAGTTATGATATTTCTAAGCAAAAACTCATCTCTGTGTGGTTCTGACGCCATATTGAAACGGGTAAGCAAGAAGGTTTTCTGATTATGACACGTGATAAGAACCCGGTCGGCTATTGGCTTATACGCGCGCGTCTCGGGCGAAAAAGCTGAACAGGAGCGAACTCGGTTTTACGTCTTCTTCGTCACGCGAATTTACCCCGGCGTCAAAAAAAGTTGCGTCAACTACGTCGCAAGCGTACTCGTGTGGACGGGCCTTAAGTTCTACAGGACGTGATAAAGCTGTGCGTATTACAACCGTGTTCTTCTGACATACATTTTAAAGAACAACACTGGTATTTTTGGAAACGTTCCCAGACATACTATAAAGTACGTTCTGCATGATGTGCTAAAGAAGTGTGTGTTACAACTGTGTTCTTATAAGATACATTTAGACATAAAATACTGGTATTTCTCGAAACGTTCTCAGTATGTGCTATAGGGCCTCCAGCGGCCGAGTGGTAAACTCGCTGGATACTTTCGGTCCGAGGTTCGATTCCTGCGAACGGGCTGGCTGCATGGCCGTTTTCGTGGTTTTCTCCATGTGTAATGTGCATACGAGCCAGTTTCCCTTAGAAAGCTCTCCACGAAGACATGCCCCTTCCGTGTAGTGCCTACGAGCGAAGCACGTAAATAAAAGAAAATGTGGTATAAATTACATTATACATGACCCGCTAAAGCTAATTACACCGAGTTTCTTAGGATGTTCTTTTCAGAGCACCCACTGGTAATTTTCGAATCGCTCACTGCATGCTATCAAGCGCATTCTACATGACGTGCTTGTTACACCTGTGTTTTATGTACATTTTAATACATAACACTGCAGTGTTGTACCATGGTCTTCGTTAAAGCATTTGGAGCATGTGCTATAAAGTACATTCTACTCAGATTACAATTATAGTAATTACCTAGCTTTCAGGCAACCGTCAAATTATTCATTTTCCATAAATACTTTAATAACTTTTATTTTGCCGCAGTATTAGTTATAGAAAACATTTTCATTAAATATGTAGTTTAAAGACAGTTCGTAAGGCTTGTATTCCAAAAATAGATAAAATAATGTTACTTAAAAACTGTATTCTGCTTATTCAATGTAAGTTATTTAGAATTTCAAAGAAATATTTAAAAGTTCCTGCATATTTTTTCAGATGAAATGATGTCAGGTTTTTTTTTTTTTTTTTTTTTTTTTTTCTATTTCGCATTAATAATATAAACAGTACCAGCTTTTTAAGAGTAACATTTGAAATTATTTCTTTAAGAAGCAATTGAAGCAAAAATATTCAGAATACTGAAAAAATTTAGAAGCCTAACTATTTAACGAATTAAATTAAAAAGTTGTTGATTTAACTATTTCGCATAAGTTGAAGAGTATTTCTGAAAATAAAGGAAGAAAACACTTTTAATAGCTTACACTGTTATTAATGTCATGCGATAATTACGAAGCAAAAGAAAGTCTCTGTGACAACCATCCAGCTCCAATGAGAAGAATGTTTGGTCTTTTGTAGTGGTACTCTCTTTAAAGAGAAACTGTTTAATTCCAATATTTATTTTTAGTCTCAAAAATGTTGCCTACTTTCAAAAAGTAATTTCCTTAATTTTCCTTAATTCCTCTGAGAGTGTTTATTCACTTAAGTCACATTGGCATCGCTCCACATTTTAACAAAAATAAAAATATCACTACTAAGTATTAACTATAGTATGTTAATTTATCCATAAGGTATAGAAAATACGACAAAATAAGAATTTTGAATTATGGAATAATGTAGAAACTCCTATAGAACTATAGTCGTTCGCGGAATTTTGATACTAGCTAATCACTAGTTCTTGAAATAACTATTATATTCTTCCACCGAATGTAAAGTCTTTCGAAGTCCACTTAGCGAATCAATGCTCAGTTATTTTTGGTATGAATAAACTGTTTCGGAATAACAACAGAACGCTTCCGAAATGTTCAAAGGGCGTGCCATTCGTTCTATTACAGCTACCAATTACCACAAGAACGTTCAGAGGACGTTTAAAACAAGTGCTTCACGAACTTCTCCAGAGCGTTGAAGCAGAACGTTCTAAATTATCTGTATATGTTACAGTTCTAAAACACATCAAATACTTGCGTTTGTAGTACATTCATGAAACGTGCCATGAACTTTCTAGTAGAACAACCATGTGAATAGTATGTAGCTTTCTATGTGCAATATTGGTATCATCCCATAACATTTGGACATGAGGTAAGAAAAACTACATGTTTTTCGCGTTACAAATGCGATTGCACATATTTAGAATAGCAACAGAATTATGATGATGTTAGGACATGGGAAACGTTCTACACTGCGTTTCGATAAGTGTTTGCTACAGCGTGTTGTTGGTGTGCAGGCAAGCGTGTTGTTGGTGTGCACGCTACCGATACGTTTGCGAGCGTGCTAATTTTTTTCCCCCTAAAATGCACGAATTATTCGCATTGTAGGTGTTAAATGTCGTTGGTGATGAACTGTTTCTTTCAAGTGGAAGAAGGAAAAAAAAATCACTTAATGATTTTTATTTAAGAAAATTGTTTTATAAATTTTATTAATTTTACAAACATGTAAACACGGATACAATAATAATAATAATAATAATAATAATAATAATAATAATAATAATAAAGGATACAAATTTTGAGGCGACATAATCCACTTTTTGGCTTGAACATTTTCTATGTTTCTCACCGCTTAAAACAGGCGTCATAAAGAGCATATTTGTCAGGCACACAGACCAAAATCTCTCGCGAACCCCCACCTTCATATAGTGCAACAATATGTGATATTGTACAAGATTTACAATAAAGCAGAGTGATGCTATACAAAATTTAGGATAAAAATGAGTCAATTGAAAATAAAATTTATTTTCGAGCGCATGTGAAATAATTAACAACACGCATGGACCCGAACACCTTAATTAATTACTTATCAAGGGGCCTCGAGGGCCCTAAGTAATTGATCTGCGCGTTACCGAATATCAGTTATAGTGAGAACTGAAAAGTGAATGACATCAGTAGAAGACCATTAGATAACAAGCATTAGTAAATGCCAACAATCTTATCTAGTAATACGTTAATGCTTAATTGCTTTTCTTTGGTAGAGATGAAAAGGGCTTGGTATTATTGCAAGATTCGGATCCCTAAATATGGACAAATGGAATCCCTTCCGAGTGATCACTAAATGACTCATTTTTCCACAATTACGTTTTTACAGAAAAATTAAAAATTGAAAATCAGGCAGCATAAGAAATTTATGAATTCAGAATATCTTGATATTTTACACTTGTTATCCATTTTAATAGACATGAAAAAAGAAGAGTATGCAAAAAAATAGTTTTTGAACAGCATTTTAATTTCATGCTCTATATATTTGTTGCTTTAAATTTTTCCCTGTTTAAAAACTCTGCGAAAAGGAAAATTTAAACCTGTTATTTTTCGCAAATTTAAATAATTTAATCATTTTTAGGAAGATCACATATAGGAAGCTGAAATTTATCGATGATTTTTAATCACATGCGAGAAATTTATGTATATCTGCATCGAAACTGTTACGAATATTATTAAGCTGTAGATTTTCAAGTGAATTTATATAGTTCCTTTTATATAAATTTGTTTTTTATCAACTTTTAACTCAGAATTTGATTTCCTTTATGAAAATCCTGTCATCCAATTATCTAGAAGCTATTTACATATTATTTCTGGTATTTTATGCATTTAGTAAAATATTCGTTGTTTTAATGAAAAACAAATTTTATTTGCATTGCTCAGCTATTGGCAATAATATGTAAACAAGATATTCTTGAAAACGCTTAATTTCTTGAACAATCGTGCAATGTAGACGAAAGAGAAATGCATCGTACATCAAAGCTTATGCACATTCGGTAAACATGGAAAATAATATTTTACTTTATTTCCGAAAGATTTTCGCAGAAGTCTATGAGCAAGTGTTTTTCATTTCCTTAAAGTTTTTCGCTGTGACTATGACTCATTCTCGAGGGTTCAAAGTTTTACATCGAACTTGGATGAAAGACCTCAGGTTCCCGCTGCTTTTGATCATTCTCAAACTAGTTTTCAAGACATTGTGGGGCACCAAGTGTCTCACCTGTGGCCACGTTTATTAACAATAAAGCTGATCTTTCCGGTTACCGACCACATTATTTCCTTTTCACGGTATACAATAATGTTTACGTCCATTTCCAATATGCCAATATAAAACAGAAACTGGATCGTTTCAAGGTATTCGATGATTAAGAACTTTAGGTTTTCGTTATAACAATGTGAAGTTCATCAATTCCAGATTTCTACAACTTTTCAATTAAATCTAAAAGTGCATTTTATTTCGTTTTATAACTATATCCCTTTCAGTACTTACTCTCGTTATTATTATCATCATCAAAGAACCGTGTTTTGTATCCTGTTTATAAGGAACAGAAAGTGTTTTACTTTTCTCTTAGCTCTGTTATCTCTGATGAAACAAAACTTGGTATGTAAAAAATTTATTCACTTGAAAAAATGTCACCCGGAAAAAGGGAAACGGATAGAATGTCCCCGGAAAATAACAGAAAAAATGTCACCCGGAAAATTAGGAATGGAAAAAAAGGAACTCTAAAATCTCGCCAAATAATATCGCCAATCTGAGTTGGGGAAAACAGCCAAATTCTTATTTAACCAGGAGGGTTGTAGCGGGCTGTCTCAGTACCTACTACATACAAAGCCACGGCACAGCTGAAACTACGTCGCTAAAATCGTCTTTTTCTACAGACAGCATGGTTGCCACATGAAGCCACTTATCGCTGTTATTTCCTTAAGACGAGAGAAAATGAAACGTAGTCCCCCCTTGCAGAAGACTTATATCATTTGGTTTTAAATAAATAAATATGTATATCCGATTTGCCCTTCATCGACTGCATTTCCTAATTTCAAATGGCCCACAGCGGCCGAGCGGTAAAGTCGCTGAACACTGGTAGTTCGGTCCGAGGTTCGAACCATGCGAACGGGCTGGCTGCATGGGTGTTTTCGTGGTTTTCCCCATGTGTAACGTGTATACGAGCCAGTTTCCCTTAGAAAGTCCTCCACGAAGGCATCCATCCCCTTAGGCAGATAACCCTCGAGGCTTTGCCGTAATTAAATAACCTAACCTTGTAAGGATCTTAAGTTTTACTAACGTTTATTTTTATTTTAAATCTTTACTATCACTTCTTATTTTCTACTTCCGGCCAGAATTAAAAGCTTTAACTTATTTATGCAAATTTGTCTGGCGAACGCCAAGTACTTAAGTTGTGGCTTTTTGCCAAGCGAAAGAGAGGAAGGAGTTAGTCGAAGCAGGCCGCTTACCTTAGTAGTTTTACTCGGTTGCTGGTTGCCTTCCAGGCCAGAGGTTTAATCCTCGTGATAATTTTAAACGTATTGTAGTGTTAACAGTTCTCTGTACTACATACGGCTTCCTGTTAATATACGGCCAATCTTCCACGTAGGCCCTTGTTTATTATTCCAAAGTTAAGTTAGAGTTTAGTTAAATATTTTTATATTCTTACGTTCAGACCACAAGTAGTTGGTCTCTGTATTCCGAAGTACGGAAATTATTGTAAAGAGTGGAAAATAAAGGGTTTCGTATACCCTTCCTGTGTATCTTGTCTACTCCCCACATTTATTGAACATAGCTTTAGTAAGCTCCCTGTTCCGAGTCAGGGTCTTTTCATGTTCCCAAAGAAAGTAAGGCGGAACATTGAACCTGATAACCTAACCTAATTTCAAATACGTATCTTAACTTTTCTTAAATAATTTTATACTTAGAATAATAGAACAGAAATTGATTTAACATACTTCAGATGGTGGTAATAAAATACATCTTTAAGATCTGGCTGTTGCTGGTTTGTTTTTTGAATATATATTTTACTAAATAGCCTCTTCCTTAATAAAAAGGCAACAGTAATGCATAATGACAAGTTAACAGTTGATTAAAACTAAAAATCCCTAATCCTGAATTTATTAACCATGTTTTATTTTTGCAATATTAGTTTTTAACAACATTTGCTATTGACACATATTTGTTTAGCAATTTTCCGGTTTTGATCTTGTTCACTTCACTGTAGGATTGAATTTCGTAACATATAATAAACATGGAGTATGATTTGAATACTAATTTTGAGCAATATGAAAATTACTATTTTTGAGCATATATTGGTATTTATTCAGTGTTAATTTTCAATATAGGCGCAAAAAATTCCATATATTTAAGCTTTTTCAGTTAGATTCCTATTTTTGAAGAATATATAATTGCATCTTTCTCAATAACAAAAAAGTAAAATTGCAAAAATTCAACAAACATTACACTTGTTTGGAATTCAAAATTCTCAAGTTTCATTCTTATCATTTAATGTCTGTAACATCCCTTTTGTTTAATATGTACATATATAATTTTCTTGTAACTAGTAAATTTTTGTTCCTAAAAATCATTTATTTGTAACTTATCTAAGAATTTTTTTATCAGGATAATCAGCAGAAACTTTTAAAACATCTAAATAGATCAAATGCCCTGAATTTTTAGAATTGTAAGGAATAAGGAGTTTAGTGTTAAGGTATAAGATTTAAAAATTTCAGATCTTTATTAAGAAAGTAGCACAACTAGGGTACAAAACGCATTAAAAAAAAGACTTATTTTTTACCTGAAATTTTTCTACCAGTACAATAATAACTAGAAATAATAGGAAATGACACCATGTATTATAGTGAGAAAAAGGGGAGTAAATGTTTATTTAGGCAACTTCATGCTACTTACTTTTTATTACAGTAAATCCCTTTGAGAAAAAAATAACTTAGTACAAATGTATGAGGCCTTACAGCTGGGAAGAAATGAATGTACTTTTTCATTCTAGTTTATTTTTTATAGAGTTATCAGATGCATTTTCCCCTGTATATGTACAACTATATTTCTAGATATTTCATTTCTTTGACAGAATTAAACATAGAATAAAATGAAAATAATATATTAGTAAATATCTATAAAAATTAGTCATCTGGAATTGTATTTGACTACAAATTGTACATACTTTCTTCTTACAGTTTAAAATTAATGTAACAAACACGTCTGTTTCAATTAAAATAAGATTAGAAAATTTCAAGATATTGATTTTAAAGTATAAACGAAAGCAATATTAATTGACAAAGTATTTTATCTTCAAAAATGAATATTCCTTTAGTTTATGATGAAAAAGCTTAGTATATTATATAACAGACCTTAGAGCTTTAGCACTTTTTTATGATAATTGCAAATATTTCCCTTTTTTTGTGTGTGTGTGTGTGTGTGTATGTGTGCATGCATTTTGGAACAGGTGGCAAAGATTTCACAACACAAATAGAAAAAGCACTTTTTTATTCAACATATTATACACATTCTGCAGAAAATGTTCATTTAAAAAAGTGAATTACAAGTCTGAAAATATTAAGAAAAAATAGGTTAGTTTCACTCTCTTATTTTGTACCTTAAACACATAACATATTTCATTTCTGCTACATACATAAACTATTTTTTTTAATGTTTTCAATTTCCGTTGCTTAGTTAAATTTTTGCTTAAAAGATTATCATTTAACTTTTTGCAGTAATTATTTAGAAAAATATTTGTTGATGATTGTATGATATTTTTCAAAATAATCTGAGGGTTATGAAGTTTTGCACAGTCATTCAGTTCCAAAAAAACATTTTTCATGAAGTAAATTTAAAGTAATTTTACACACTGTATCTCGTGGATTAGCCGAAAATAAAAATTCTTTCTCATATTCGTCTGAAATTAGTTTCTTCACAACAATAAAATTATATATAACAGCATGTAAAATGTCAGGATGAGGATACATTAGTCCTCTATAAAAAACCTTAATTCATGAGTGAATATTTTCATCATTTTCCAAACCTAACGCCTTATCAATAGTAATAATGGATTTACATACATCACATTTTAACTTTTTTAGGATACTGTATCAGGTTCAATGTTCCTTCTAACCTTCTTCGGGAACATACAAGGACCTGACTCGGAACAGAGAGCTTACTAAAGCTATGTTCACTAATTGTGGTAAGTAGACAGGATACAGACTAAGGGTATACAAAACCCTTTATTTTTTTCTATATACAATAACTTCCGTACTTCGGAATACACATGACCCGCCACTCGGGGTCTAACGTAAAAGTACAAAAATAAAACTAAACTCTAATTTAACTTTAGAATAATACACGTGGAAGATTGGCCTTATAATAACAGGAAGCGTATGTAGCACAGAGACTGTGAACACTACAATACGTTTAATTTATCAAGAGGATTAAAACCTCTGGTCTGGAAGGCAAACAGCAACTGCGTAACTTCTAAGGTAAGCGGCCTGCGTTGACTCACTGCTTCCTCTCTTTCGCTTGGCAAAAAGGCCACACTTAAATACTTGGCGTTCGCCAGACAAACTTTGCATAAAAACCTTCACGCTTATAATTCTGGCCGGAAGTAGAAAATAAGAAGTGATAGTAAAGATTTAAAATAAAATAAACGTTAGTAAAACTTAAGATCCTTACATACTTCCCGCCAGAGTTAATTAGTTTGAAACTGAGGTCTAAAACGACCTTGTTGAAAACTTTTAGCTCTAGAATCTAACGCGAGGCCAATCTTTTACAAACATAACTTCGCTAGAAACTAGAAATTTAAAAGAAAGAAATTTGTTACAATAGCAGCTCCCAGGATATACAATAATCTTTTTTTCATCTGTACTGCATCTAAACAGGAGCTTTTATTCAATTCTGGTTCCTTCCAGAGATCTGGAAGGAAAACTAGTTTAATGAAATGTTACACAATGACATGGCAAGTAACATATACAATTATACTGCTCTTAACATTCTTATTTCATTCATGACTATTTTAATTATCTCTCCCCGTGCTCTCTGACATGTGTTGTAAAAGAACACCAAACACGAATGTGTTTCTGTCTACGTGTGCCACACTTCCTCCTACAATCAAAACACTAACGTGTTAAAATTCAACATAACGAGACCTCTTAACACACCCTAATTTCAACTCTAAACCCTGAGGTACTATTGTAAAAGTGGCTAACTCTAAAGTGTAGCGTCAGAGAGCCTAACTACATCATTCAACCTTTAACACATATTCGCCATGATTTAGTCTTTACAGTCACACGAATAACAAATTTTTAACATTACTTTCACTTTTACAATATCACGGTATTTCTTAACATTTAAAATAACAGAACATATCAACATGCCGTTAATTTTACAGATTTGAAAACATACATTAGTAGTACATGGTTAACTTCTATTCTTTTCAAAGCAAGTGCCAATTTTTCTACATTGAAATAATACATTTCAAAAAGTCTTTCAGACTAAAACTTCTCTTGCTAGAATGTTTTAAATAAAATTTATACAATAACTTTTTACAATATTTAAGTCTTTACACAACGCTATTATACATCAACTTTAGTTTTACGCGCGAGTAATTGAAAAACATAATAAGAAAATCGGTCAAAACTCATTTCTCGCCCTTTTGGCGATAAAGGTAGACCTCGCATGAGGTAAAACTTCTTGAAATCTGCCACTTGCAGTAAGAATGAAAGATTAACTTAAGTTTGCAAAGTAACATAAAATTTTACTTATCTTTGTAATATTCAGACATCCTTTTCTGGGCCCAGTCTTTAAAGGTACTGCAGATAGTAGTTTGATTTATCTTCCTTCTTGTACGGCCTCGCCCTTCAGTGCTTTCCTCTGGAAGCTTCCGTTTTTCACCAGTTCGGCCACCCTTGAACACCTTCCTTTTCTCCTCTGCTTGTGGTCTTGGCCGTTTGAAGGCAGCTGGTCTTGGCGGAACCGGGAAATTTCTTCCGTGTTCTTGCTTGGACCTCGTTGCTGGCCGTTCAAACTTTCCTTGTACTTTTTCCTCCGCCGCTGATGGCCCTTCCGCAGTTCGGCGACTTTTGCTGCGGAGAGTTCTGTCGGATGAGAAGATCTTCCGTTTTAAACCCGGGTTATAGTTGCCGTCATTTCTCCTGGTCTTCTTCACATACGTCGTCCTTCTCCCTTCTTCATTCTGGGGGTGTTCGTGAACTCTGTTTTCTGGACGGTGGAACGGCTTCTTTTTCTTGTTACCTTCAATTTTTCCGCGGGGCAATTTTCTTTTCACTTGCTTCTGTCTCTCATTGGCTTGCCCTTGTACTTGTCGTTTTTCCACCTCTGGAACTTGTACCTGCGGTGTCTGCCGTGCCGTATCCTGCAAAAGATCTGAAAAGATTTGCATTTTATTACGATCGAAGTAGGGCTTAATTTGATCAATGTTTGCGGAACAGGTTTCACCATTTCTGGCTTTTAACACTACAACAGCGTGAGTTATTTTTTCTATAACATATGGTCCTTCAAATCGTGGAAAAAATTTGGCAGTTTTATCTTCTGGTGCTGAAGAAAATGAATGCTTAATTTTTAAAACTTCATCCCCTACTTTATAAGTTACTCCCCGTCGTTTCAAATCATAATATAGCTTCTGTTTTCTTTGTGCTACTTCCGGATTCTTTTTTGCTTCTTTTATTAGTTTCTCTATATCACCCATTTTAAATTCTGGGGCTCTTTGTTGCACATAAAATAATTTATCTAACGGTGTTATAATCTTTCTGCCTAGAAATAACTCAGCAGGAGTTTTGCCCGTTGTATCATGTTTTGCGGTCCTAAGGGCGAAAGAAATTTCATTGACATAGTTATCCCAGCTTTTATGAAAATTTTTAACATAACTACGGATAATTTTCACTATATTTCTATTGACCCGTTCCGCTATATTTGATTGCGGCCGATACGGGACCATTTTTAAATGACGTATGCCCAGTTTTTGGCACATGTCTTCAAATATATTACTTACAAATTGAGGACCATTATCCGATATAACTTTTAGGGGCGCCCCGTATTTTAAAATATATTTATTTAAAATAGAATCGGTAACTAATTTCGCGGAGGCTCGTTTTAAGGGAACAATTTCGGTCCATTTACTAAAATGATCAACCATAACAAGGAGATAGCGACTTTTATTTAACTTACTTTTTGGGAAAGGGCCCAATAAATCGATGCCAATTATTTCATTTGGAAATTCGGATTTAATACTATTTAGAAACCCGGCCGGGCGGAAATTAGTATAATTAACGGCTTGACATGTTGGGCAGGACTGGACATACGCCCTTGTTAACTTTTGCAGTTCAGGAAAGTAGACTGCCTCGCGTACGCGTTGGACAGTTTTTCGAATACCAGCATGAGAAGCTAAAGGGCTGTCATGGAGCTCCTGCAGGATATTTAATCTAAGACTAGCTGGGATAACAGGTCGAAATTCGTTGTTGGAATTCGTAGTTTTTGTATAGAATAATAGACCATCTATTAGTTCGTAATGGGCCGCCCTATTTCTTATCGCCACAATATCTTGGTGGCTAAAATTTTCAGGATCCTTTAAATACTCATAAATACTTCCAAACTCAGGATCCTTACCCAGTTCGGTTATTACAGTTTCTCGGGAATTTATTGTACACGCTGTAAGCATTGCCATCTTTACGGTATTGCCTTGTTCGTCTATTTTAATCCTTGATGAGGCATCTGCTACGATATTTTCCTTTCCAGGGGTATGCTTGATTACCAGATTATATTCTTGCAGCTTGAGTGCCCATCTTATCAACCTTGGGGATAAATTTTTTCCTGAGTACAATCTAGTTACCGCCGCATGATCAGAGTACACTGTTATCGGTGCCTTTCCAAAATAGACTCGGAACTTTTGCACTGCTAACAGAACTGCAAGTGCCTCTCTCTCGGTCGCGGAATAGTTTCTTTGTGTTTGATTTAAAGTTCGGCTAAAAAATGCCACGGGCTGCTGATTTTGCGAAAGTTCCGCTCTTACCGCATAATCCGAAGCATCCGCTGAAATTTCTAAATTTTCATCCTTTTCAGGAAATTTCAACACAGGGGCTTGCGTTAATGCTTGTTTTAATTTTTCGTAAGCACTATTGGCTTCGGCCGTCCACGAGAATCTTGCCTTTTTCCTTTTTAATTTTAACAATGGCTCAGCGATAGCCGCAAAATCTTTTATAAAGGACCTATAATATGAACAAAGTCCTAGAAAAGAAGAGAGCTTCTTTGCCGTGTTTGGAGTCGGATACTTTTGTACAGCGATTATTTTTGATTCATCTGTCTCCATCCCTTTTTGAGATATTTTGTAACCTAAATGTTTTAATTCAGGGGCTGCAAATTTGCACTTTTCGACATTAACTTTTAGACCGGCCTCATTTAATAAAGAAAACACCTGTCTTAAATCCTGTACATGTTGGTCTAGATTATCACTAGTAATAATGATATCGTCTAAATAGATAAATGTGGACTTTCCAAGAGCAGGTCTTAACACAATGTCCATGCATCGCTGAAATGTTGCTGGGGCCCCTGAAAGGCCAAACGGCATACGCAAAAATGCATAAGTGCCAGACTTGGTTATAAAAGCAGTCTTAGGCACGTCCTCAGGCCTCACCCCTATTTGAAAATAACCAGTCGTTAAGTCTAAAGTCGTCATAAATTTGGTTGATTTTATGTTCCTTAAAATTTCTTCTATGATCGGTAACGGATATACCGGATATTTCGTTATGGAATTTAATTTACGGTAATCAATAGCGAATCTCCACCTTTTTGGATGCTCCAAAGGATAATCATTATTTTTCTTACATAAAACCACCGGGCTAGCATAACTACTTGAGATGGGCGTTATGATTTTTTTACGTAGCATATCGGTATTATGCCATTCTATAATTTTTTCCTTATTCTTATCATACCGGTATGGTTTTTGACGAACTGGCAATGCATCTCCGGTGTCAATACTATGGTTAGTAACCTGAGTAAATCCTGGAATATCACTAAATAACGAAGCAAATTCACTTACCACTTGTCGGATTCTATCTTGCTCGTCATTAGGCAGGTGGTCAAGATTTACCATCGGCGGTTCAGCCTTTTCAGTACGAACTGGTCTCATTGTCAGCTTAAGGGACGCTTCATTAAAATCCAGTGTTGCTTGTCCGTCTGAAAGAAAATCTATCCCTAAGATTAAATGTGCTTGCAGATTCTTTACTATAAAAAACATCAGCTTTACTTGTTCGTCCTTGATACGGATATACAAAGGTACTTTACATACGCACTTACATTTTTCTCCTTGCGCCGCTAACACTGTTGTATTATCCGCATTATATATGCGGTATTTGCGAAAATACTTTCTAAAAAAACTCTTCTGCCACACAGGAACACTGCGCGCCGGTATCCAGGAGTGCGGTGGCTGGGATATTATTCACCAAGACTTCAATCTTCGGAAGAGTCAAATTTTTCACCATTACTGTATTTGACTTGTAGGAAGAGGGGTTTTCGTGGCCATCGGATTTCCGCACCCTCTCGTCAGCAGAAATCCGTTTTAGTTTAAATTATTTTTCCTTTCCGTGCTTTCCTTCTTTTTCCCCTGGCCTTGAGACTTTTTTCCTGGGTTGCTATTGAACTGTCGGCGTTCGCCTGCTGTTTTTGAATGCTCGGGTTTCCTTGCCCACTGATTCGCTTTTTCTCCGTAGCCGTATGCTTGAGTTTGCTGTAGTCTTGGCGTACCAAATTGGTTTCGCTGTTGATATTGGCGTCTTTTTTCGACGTCCGCCGTTCTTCTACTTTCAAACTGGATTGCTAGCTCAAATAACTTTTCCAGTGTAGTCGGATTTCTTAATTCAATAATGTCTTGCACTTGGGGCAGTAACCTCGGCAAAATCACTTGAATTATTTCAGGATCCGGACGGTTTCCATACAAGAGCTTGAAAACGTGAATTTTTCTTAAAATAAAGCTCGAGAGGTTTTCGATTCTTTGTTGATATATACTAAAAGTTCCGTTTCTAATTTCGCACGATCCCTTACAACAGGGAAGGCTTTTAGTAGGGCAGTCTTGAAATTTTCGTAAGTATAGGTGGGACTTCCTGCTTGACCCAAGAGACTTCTGCCTATACATTTGAACCAGTTAAGCGCTTGGCCCCTCAAAGCGCTGGTAGCTAAGGTAACGTTTTGAAACTCGTGCACGGTGTAGAGCACGAAGTGGTCATCCAATTTTTCCAAAAAACTGGTTACCGGTGAGTTTCCGTTAAACGTTGCTTCTGGTTTCATCGAAGCGCGCATGGTCTGGACGATGTAATCGAATCCTTCCAGGGCGGCAGCTGGCATTTCTGGATTCTGAGCCCTTTCTGCAGGCAGCACAGGTTCTTCTTGAAACTCGGCCATGGTTATTCTTCTTCGTTGGGCGCCACTATCAGGTTCAATGTTCCTTCTAACCTTCTTCGGGAACATACAAGGACCTGACTCGGAACAGAGACTAAAGCTATGTTCACTAATTGTGGTAAGTAGACAGGATACAGACGAAGGGTATACAAAACCCTTTATTTTTTTCTATATACAAAAACTTCCGTACTTCGGAATACAATGACCCGCCACTCGTGGTCTAACGTAAAAGTACAAAAATAAAACTAAACTCTAATTTAACTTTAGAATAATACACGTGGAAGATTGGCCTTATAATAACAGGAAGCGTATGTAGCACAGAGACTGTGAACACTACAATACGTTTAATTTATCAAGAGGATTAAAACCTCTGGCCTGGAAGGCAAACAGCAACTGCGTAACTTCTAAGGTAAGCGGCCTGCGTTGACTCACTGCTTCCTCTCTTTCGCTTGGCAAAAAGGCCACACTTAAATACTTGGCGTTCGCCAGACAAAATTTGCATAAAAACCTTCACGCTTATAATTCTGGCCGGAAGTAGAAAATAAGAAGTGATAGTAAAGATTTAAAATAAAATAAACGTTAGTAAAACTTAAGATCCTTACAACTGTAACAGCAATATCCAGCTATATATGTTAAAATAGGTATATCAAATTTTATGTCGTGTATGTCACTATCATCAACTGTTATATCATCCATGAACTTTTGAACATCTGTGTCATTAAAAGCTTGTTCTTCGGCGTCTTTAAAATCTGATATATTGTTGCGTGCGTACGGGTTCGTTATGAAATGAATGCACAAGTCCGATGAAAAAATGAACAAAAATTTATTATTATCACAACAATAATGCTTAAATTTTCTCAAATTATCATGCAGTATTACAATATCTCACAGTAGTAATCCTTTAACTACTCAAATGTCCAATAGAACGTAATTCAAAACAGCTAAAGAAAGCTAATCCGCGAATTCGCTACAATCAACAAGAGCAGTTTTCTAAACAATAACAAACTAAGCAACTAACTACAAACTGAGATGTTTTCCTCCTTTTATAAGATTTTAAAATTACGCGCTAGAATTTTCCAGAACTTTCTCGAAATCAAAAAGAGATATTTATTTATTTAATGCACGCGCTCTTGTATTTTCAATTTTCCGACTTAGCTTTCTTTTAATATTCGTCACGCGCTGCACTGCGCGAGAAATAAAACCATTTAATTTATAACTGAACTAACATTAGCTTTTTAAATACCAAATTTGTAACACTGCCCCCTTCCGAAGGACTGCACGTCCCGGGCAGTACAATCCCTGGAAAGGAAGCTAAACTTACAACTGTGGCATAAATGCATTAATAAGCATTACATTACAATAATAAACAACATGAACAATAAATGCAATAAATAAAACAAATCAAATGCTATCAAATACAAATCAAATACTAAATGCAAATCAAATACTAAATACAAATCAAATCAAATACACATTTAAAAACAAAATGGACCATTGTCTTATACTATTTACAATTATTTACATTACATACTATGGCCATAGTAATTAGCTAACCTGTCGTAATGAACGACTTTAGGTTTAGAGTTCGAAGACTTACGGATCCGAACCACGACGTCATTCAGCTTGTTTAGGACCATGTACGAACCATCCCAAGGTAACTGTAATTCAGGCCTGACTCCTTTTCCTCGAATCGGGTTCCACAACCACACCTTGTCTCCTTTGTTGAATCTATGTCCAGTAGCACCCGCGTTGTATCTGGTCTTCACTTTCTCCGTCGCCAAGTTGACTCGCTTTCGTGCAGAACGGTGCATCCCCTCAAACCGGACCTGGACATCTTGGATGTGTTCCTCAGACGATGAAGGCGCATCCGTATGGCGATCAAACAGGCGGTCACAAGGCAGACGAAGATCTCGACCGGAGAGCATCTGTGATAGTGAATACCCGGTAGTCTGGTGTTTCTTTCCGACCCTAGTAGGATTTCGGCAGCTTTTTGAATAGGGTCTTTCACATGAGACGTCGGCGTTTCCAGGCGATGATTCCTTTTGAAGATGGATCGTCATGTCTTCAGATGCTGAGAACAACTTATTGTTTTTGAAGTCTAAGGAAAAATTGTATTTCCTTAAGAAGTCCAATCCGAGTATGCATGGATCTGTGATATCCGCCACATAAGCCGTGTGATGGTAGGCGGCACTTCCAAACGTGATGCTTACATTTAACTTCCCAGTTATGTCGATCTTATCACCAGACGCAGTCTGAAGGGTAACACAGGATGGCGTCCAAATAAGTTTATCTTTAAACTGTTCAGCTAAATCTTTCCTAATGATGGTAACATTAGCTCCTGTGTCAATGATCATATTGCAAGGAACTCCACCGATATTCCCATTAATGGACAGTCCGTTACTGTTGCCACTCACTGTATAAATTTTAAGCGCTTTAAAACAAGGTTTTTCATTATCTGACAACCTGCGTTCCTCGATATGGTCACTAATTTGTTTACTGAGTCGTTGCTGGGAAATGGTCTTATTTTCCGTACCTCGGGGTGTTCTGCAGTTTCTTCGTATGTGGCCTTCAACTCCGCAGTTCCAGCACTTTAGAATTAGTTTCTTTTCACTTCTGTTCCGTCTCAAGCCACTGACTTGTCTGGTAAAATCATCTGCTTTATATTCCGTACCCTGGGGTGTTCTACAATTCCGTCTTAGGTGACCTTCACTACCACATCTCCAACACCTTAGAGCCACTTTCTTCTCGCTCCTACTCCGTATCAAAGCGTCGACTTGTCTGGCTAAATCATCTAAACGAGCCATCAGTTGATCCACTGGCTCATGGACTCGCACAGCTCTAACTGGGTAACGATCTCTACTAGTTGCTTGCTGGGCTGCCTCGAACTTCATGGCGTACAACAGAGCGCTTTTATGTCCTTTACATCTGCCATTCGATGAGCTTTCTGTATTTCAGGATCCCGGATGCCCTCGATGAAATATTGCAGCGACAGGATTTCTCTTGTGTCTGTCGGGCACTCTGAAAAGGTGTAATGTGACAGCCTTTCAACATCCGTGGCGAGCTCCTGAAGTGTTTCGGTGGGCTTCTGCTGACGGGATTTTAGTTGAAGCCTGCTGTAGTCTTTCAAACACTTTTCACCAAAGCGCAGCTCCAATGCGCTGGATAGAGCTTCAAAGTCTAGTCTCTGGTTTTCGGGAAGAGTCTGCAGGATATCCGCTGCGTCTGCTCTCAGAGAAGTGGCGAGATGACAGGCCTTAGTTTGGGAATCCCATCCATTCGCATCCGAAACGATAGAAAATTGTGTTTTATACACTTGCCAGGATGTCTTCTCATCATATGTGGATAGCTTCAGGGGTGGACGAGCAGGCATCGGTAAGAATTTAAAATCATCACTCCTGCTCCCTGCCGTCGCTACGAATTTCTTTAAAGTATCGACTTCTTTCGCAACGGCTGAAACCCTATCAATTTGTTGCTCGACGGCAGAAACTCGCTCTTCTATATGTTCTTTTACAGAAGAAACTCTTTCTTCTATTTCTTCTTTCACCGAAGAAACTCTTTCTTCAATTTGAACTTTTACGGAAGAAACTTTTTCTTCAATATGCCCAACTTTATTTTCAACAACATCTATTCTGCCTTCCATAGCATCGAATTTGGTTTCTATTATGCAGGCAATTTCTCTTTTCATTTCGTACTGACTTTCTTCAATCTTTACTTGTACGGTTTTTATTTCTTCTTTAACAGAGTCCTTAACAACTTTTATTTCGTCTTTAAACGTTAATTGACCAGCTTCCAACTTTTCGTGAACGGCTTCCATTTTCTTTTCAACGGATCTCATCTCTCCTTTAACGGAATCTTGGCACAATTTCATTTCTTCCTTAACGGAGTTGACGGCTCCTTCCATCTTTTCTTGGAAAGCAGCCAATGCAGTCATCATTTGCCTGAATTGTTCTTCCATCGCTCTTGTTATTGGCATTCAAATCCCACCGCTGCCACCAAAAATTGTTGCGTGCGTACGGGTTCGTTATGAAATGAATGCACAAGTCCGATGAAAAAATGAACAAAAATTTATTATTATCACAACAATAATGCTTAAATTTTCTCAAATTATCAAGCAGTATTACAATATCTCAAAGTAGTAATCTTTTAACCACTCAAATGTCCAATAGAACGTAGTTCAAAACAGCTAAAGAAAGCTAATCCGCGAATTCGCTACAATCAACAAGAGCAGTTTTCTAAACAACAACAAACTAAGCAACTAACTACAAACTGAGATGTTTTCCTCCTTTTATAAGATTTTAAAATTACGCGCTAGAATTTTCCAGAACTTTCTCGAAATCAAAAAGAGATATTTATTTATTTAATGCACGCGCTCTTGTATTTTCAATTTTCCGACTTAGCTTTCTTTTAATATTCGTCACGCGCTGCACTGCGCGAGAAATAAAACCATTTAATTTATAACTGAACTAACATTAGCTTTTTAAATACCAAATTCGTAACAATATGAAGAGGAAATTTACCCTCTATTTCATAAACCTGTCTGATTGAAATATTATGGTGAGCTCCAGCCAGTTGCTTATACTTACCAAATCTAGCCTCTAACATATCCGTTTGTATTTTGCCAAGTAAAAGGTATTCAAAACCCAGTTCATTTATACAATAACTTGACATCTCAATAAAAGCATATGCTGTGTGAGCTAATGCAAAGTGAGTTTCTTTGGTTAGGGAACCAGATGCTAAATTCAAATTTTTCCAACTATCTAACCAATTCAAAAATTTGTTCATAAAAATATTTTTTTCATCATTGTCTGCCACAGTGAAAGGTGTTTCAAATATATTATTTTTATGAACCCCTTTAAAAACAGATTTTACATTTACAATTTATTTTAATAAATTTTCCAGTTTCTTGAAAGTTTATTATTTCTTTCTGCTGCCCAAAAGAAAACAATGCTTCAACAACATTATCATTAAAAATCTGCAGTGCAAGCTTTACACTTTGTTTTTCTAAGTTAGTTGGATAGAGAGCTTCTATTGTCAGACCATAAGCATACTTTAATAATTTACCAGTTTTAAATTCATGTAATTTTTTAATACAAGAAAAAGATGCAGTTTCAATATGTGAAGCATCATCAAAACTTGGAAAAAACATACTCTGATTATTATTTTTTGATTTACCCAGTTATTTCTAATACATTTTAAAATATGCACTGTATCAATAATAAAAAACAATGGCCTAGATTTGTCAACAGAATTTGGATAAACGATACTAACTTTAGGTGGTTCTGAAAACAGAGACATAGCCTTTTTATTAATTGAATTATTGTCGGTGACAACAGCAATAATTTTAAACCCAATATTTTCTAATCCCACTACAATTTTTTTTAATATAAATATGCAAGTTATCTGCACTAAGTGTTTTCACTGGCAAAATATGTACAACATCCTTATAAACAGATAACAGGCTACGAATCATGAAAATATATGCACTAGATGCAGCATTTTTACAATTATATGCCATTCCACACAAATTAACACCTTTATAATCAAATGCTTGATTTAGGTGGATTTCATTAATCATTAAAATAACAGGCAAATCTTTTTCTGATAATTCTTGAAATTTAAATTTTATGTAATTTAGGAATTTTTGGTTGAATTATTCATTTATTGGATGTTTATTAAAATCTGAAAAAATTTTCTGTTGGTCCGTGGATGTGGCATAATAATATTTTCCGAATTTCGAATAAAATTATATGCGTGTGGTGAAAACGTGTGAAATAAAGTAGAAAATATTAAAAAATCTGCGGAATACCTACTTGTTGTTTTTGAGTTAAAGTTTGATATTTGCTCAAGGAGAAAATTTATTTCATTGCTCTTATGTGGAATTCTCTCTTTTAAGGTCGTCATCAATTCACTTACAATTTGTAAGTAATGTTGAATATTGTCTTAAGATGAAGCATTAGAGACAAATAAGTCTACGCTCTCTAAAATACTTAAAAGATGTTTAAGGTTATTAATTTTTGATAGGATTAGGTCTTGATTCAATGATTTAAATGGTACATTTCTAATGGCTACAGATATATTCAAATTACAATCAATAATTAGCGATTTTAGAATTCTTGGATTATTGTCATTAGAAATATTAAGAATCATGGTATGAATGGGCCTGTGTATAACTATCCAGTTATTTGGTAACATCACAGTATCAAGACAAATTTTTAGTTCATCTAAGTTATAAAACATGTGTTTTCTTTCATACTCTTCCTTTTCAGCTAAGCTACAGGCTACTGCTTTTTCAAGTGCATCTCTTTCTCTTTTAAGTCTTTTAAGCTCTGGTTATTCCCTTGATGAAACACTGGAGCTAAGATGACTCGGACCATCAGGAAACAGACTTGGAATTGCTCGATTTTTTAAACGAGGATATAAAAGTGGTACAATTACCTTCTTTCCAGTTTTTTCATCAAAGAATTCAGTTTGTCTCAGAACATCATGTTGTTTGAAGTGAAGTTCACACACCTTTTAATACAAGAAAAAATAAATAAATAAACACGCATTAAAGTTTAAAAAATTATAAAATGGTAAGCATTTTGCAGTCCTTTTACATACATGCATAGACCTTGTAAGTCTAATCTAATGTAAGCGTATAATGTGTATGCTAAAGATTACCAACTAAAAAAAAAGGGGGGGAAATAGATTTTTCACTTCTAGGCTGCTTATAGGTTCCTCACTTCTAGTTTGCTTCAAATCTTCAGATGAAGTTATCATTACACGATGTATCATCGTTTTTTCTTCATATCAAAACTGGTTTGGAAACTGCGTTTTTTTTTTCATTTGGAATAATTGTCCCTAGTAGCAGACTAATTGTACAAAAAGGACTCTGTTTATAATTGTTAATCTCCAAGGAGATTTAATAAATTAACATCATTCAGTTTATTACACCATTGTTGTATAAGCGTCAAAAATGGCTGGCTTTGAGATAAATGAGTGGTGTCTGAGTATAAGTAAACATTTAATTACATAATAAACATTCATTTATTGTTTTACAATGATTTACACTAATGTTATGTGTTCCCAACATCTAATATGTTAAACAATAAGTCTATTTTGTTTGCTTCAGAAAGTGACAGTGTGTCAGAAGGAAACGCCGGAGTGTGATCTAGTGCCGCAAAATAGTAGAATTTCCCGGAAGAGTTGGAGTATCCAAGTTATTGCCAGGAGAGTCATCGAAGGGGTCTTCAAATTAGTGAGTATCATTTTTGTGATTTTGAAGAAGTTATGCCAGTTATTCTAGACTAGGGTGATTTTGGATATAGCTCTGTTATTGGGGATCAAAAGTTATCTTGTGGTTATTGCAAGTTAGTCTTGTGGTTAGCTTTGCTAATTGGAATTTAACTGTTTATTCTATTGTTCTAGTAACTGTTTAAATTGTATGAAGTATTGTAACGGTATGCTTTAGAAAAATTTAGTTTTAAATCAGTTCAGTGTTAGAGGACAGTATTTGTATAGTTGAGTTGGTGCAGGAAAAATTTGCATCTTAATTAGCAATTTTGATTTATATTTTGTATGTATGCATAGGTGAATTAGTTAGAGATCATTAAGTGTTTTAAGGCAATTAGTGTTTAGAATTAGTACGGTCTTACTCAGTTTTGGAGAAATAGACCTGTTGTTGTTTTGCATATTGGGGTAGGTTATTTTGCTTCAGTTTTTTTATAATGGGTGAGTTTATGAGGAAATCTACTAAAACTCTGCTATTGCAGTTAGCGGAGGAGTTTGATACAAATGTATCTCAGGCCAATAAAGTAAGAGAAATTAGGCAGGCTATTCCTAACGCCGAGAACCATAAAGAGGAAGCGGCGAAAAAATACGCAGCAAGAATTTGGGCTATGGCTGAGCAGAAAAAAGCAGACGAAATAGCCGAAAAAGAGAGAGTAGAGCGGGAACGTGAACGTGAACTAAAGAGAGCAGAACGGGAACGTGAACAAGAGAGAGCAGAACGGGAACGTGAACGAGAGAGAGCAGAACGGGAACGTGAACAAGAGAGAGCAGAACGGGAACGTGAACAAGAGAGAGCAGAACGGGAACGGGAGGGAGTTTTGATTTGGAGAAGTTAAAACTGATGAATGTGGTTGAGACTAATAGCCTAGCTTCCACGATTTCGACAGTTGAACAACCTAGAGTAAAAAGGGTTAATTTGAAAGATCTAGTACCGCATTTTTGAACCGAGTAATATAGATATTTCATTATTCTTTATGCTATTTGAGAAACAGGGTCAAAAGGAGAACATTAATGAGATCAACTGAGTCTCGCAATTAATTCCTTTATTACCTCATGATGTAGCTCAGTTAATAGTAAAAGAACCCGCGGATAAAGGGGATGATTATCAGCATGTTAAGAAATTACTCATGTATAGATTCAAGCTCAGTTCATTGACTCTAAAAACAAAATTTGAAGAACATGCTAGTAAAAACGGAATGCTATGGGTGGATTTAATGTATAAACTGAGAGTGTATTTAGAGAATTGGTTGGATTCTGTAGAAGTTCAAGATTTTGAAAGTCTTAAGGAACTTATGCTCACCGAGCTTATGCTTACAAAAGTTAAGTAGAATTGTAAATTCTTCGTAAGAGCGCAGATCAAAGGCCCAGTTAGAGTTTCAGAAGACTCTTTTGTTTGAACCAGTTTTGTATAATTACCGACCAGATTTTGCAGAGTACGTGATCTTCATTATATCTTTTTTTAGTAAATTTACATTTTATATGCATGTAATTCCAAAAATAAGCTTTTGAAATTATTAAATCATATTAATAATTTCAAAATTATATATTTGCACTTATATAATTTTGAAAATATGATGAATATTTGCACATTCTACTCAATTTCCTAGATCTGAAGTATTCCTTTTACTTCCAGATTTTGACCTTATGTTTGCAAAATCTGCATTTATTCCATTCGTCTTCCTATTACTGATAGGAAAAATTACAGTTAAGTGAGAGATTTGGAAGTTCATATAAATGTTTAATAATGAGAATAAATCCGGCATTCTGTCATAATTGAGTAAGACTCTGAATAATAAAATTTTAAGAAAACATCAGTTTCATTCACGTGAATAAAATAAATACATTTTCCAAAAACCATCCAGGAAATCTATCACAAGTATCAACATAAACAATCTACAAATGTATTTTTAAGTATTTAAATAACACATAAGCTGAAGATGAACCAAAAATGTATCATTGAATCGGGAATATCGGGAATTCATTGGCATATACCAACAGCAAAGATAAATTAGTTTCCAATAGCAAAGAGAAAACAGTTTCGAAATGTCTAAAAGACTACCTAGAGCACACTCGCAAAATGTTTGCGAAAAGACAATGACATCACAAAAACAAAAATTTTATGGACCATGACATTATTTAAAACTCTTCATTCGAAATTTTAGTTCTGATATAGGAAAATACACATTAAATAATTAAATGTGGGTAATCGTGTAAATGTTTGTAAAAAACAAATACATAAACTTTTAGGAAAATTTTGCATGCTTTCTATTTTGGTAATAATATTGGTAAGTTAGGAATATTTTCTGTACTGAACCTATGTATCTACAAAATTCTTTGGAAAAAGCGGAAAGTAAGCAGTCATTTCGATACTTCACTAGAAATCAAGTGTTATAAATGAACAACGATTTAAAAGTTAACCAAGAGCACAACGAAGTACATATATAAATTATTTTGCTAATCTGTTATGAACGTTTAAGTAGGATATATTCAGAATCTTCAAAATTAGTAATGAAACGTTCAGTTTAACTCTTGAGATTTTACTAAAGAAGTCTATGTAATACTAAAATGCTGGTTAAAATTGTGCTAACGGAAGGGAAAAATATGCCTTTTTTAAAATATTCGCATGGTATGTAATAAAAATGAAAGCATGGCCCCGGCTCAGCAATGCAATACAAGGTGTTAAGTGAAAAAGTTTCTAAACTTAGTTTTTTTGTCACGTACGAAATGTATTGAAAGAGGGAAAATTAGTAATATATTAGCACTGGACTAGGAAACAAATTCTCAAAGATAAATACAGTGTTACGAAAATTAATCGAAAAGTATAAACATGTACAAATATTTCTTCGCAATTAAGTTATGAATGTTTTCGTTTCAGTAGTTTCATTTATGTATGATTATTTAAGTCAGAAAGTAAAAATTTGGTAATGAAACACTCATTTCAGCCTTTAAGACTTTATTAAAAGTTGCAATAAACACATGCACTTGAAATGTAATGCAGTAAGTTAAAATATAACTCTGGTTCACCAATACAATATAATAGTTATGTACGGTTAATTATTCATTTCGAATATGATAAAAGAAGAAACTTTTGAGTCAAAGAGAGCCATATTTATAAAACAATGATTCTTGTTTTATTACTAATTTAAATCAAAGCGCTGATGTTTCTTATGAAGGTGATTTTGTTTAGGTATGTTTCTAATGAAATTAGTATATAAACGTTTAAGAAAGAAATAGACTTCACCAGAAAATCTATGACAACGAATATCAGTTATCGTGATAACTTAGAGGAAATATTCCAAGTCTGTATCAGTTTGGTTAAGAAGTCTCTATTATCTACATACGAATACGTCAATGTCAGAGAAAATTAATCTAGCCCTATAGAATGCTAAGATAAAAATTCCATTTCTTTTCTTAATTTCTGGTTCAGCGTGGTAGTGTTGTTAAAGTTAAATCATCCAAACGTGTAACAGAATTATTAAATCAAATAGTAGATAGAAAACGTTGGTTCTGCGCCATGAGGCGCTCGAGGAGCGACTTTTAGCAGTTTGGTCAACGATCGATATCCAAATACGCAATGACAATTGATCAGCACAATCAAGATCTCACTGACTGTAAAAAAAATTAAATAATTGTATATTGATATAAAACCTTATTATACAAATAAATCAAGTCATATTCAAAACATATGAGTGCACTAAGTTTGGTAATTTATAAATCATCCGAGAGAGAAATACCCCAAAATTAAAGATGTTACCAAACCAATATTATAGAATTTTTCTTCCTCTTACCTACTGGAAAGAAGTCAATAACTTACTACGGAAAACAAGAAACAAGCTGAATATTTCTAAACGAGCTGATTTAAGAATTAAGCAATTTTATGCCAAGTATTTAAAAATTATTTCAATATACATCAAGTGCAGCCATTACATTCGTTAAAATCAAATTCTGGGGAAATTAAAATCTGCGATTTTGCATTTTTTGCAAGTATATTTTGCATCTTGTTTATATCTTCAAAATTCAAAATAATAAGAATACAAATAAAGCATAAACCTAACAAACCATTTTTTTGTCCAAATCTTTTATGCATATTATTAGTCTAGCTCTATAATCTTTAAGCTATGTATGCACAACTATTTGTATTGTTATTATGTTGTATGCTATATATTACAGAGAAAAATATAAAAGGGTTAATGAAGAAAAAGCCTGGGAATCCTTAATTTAAACTATAAATTTTTTATAAAGTACTCTGTTTTACAGGGCTCATTCTTGATACTTTCAGATGTTATATATATATAAAGAATAAAATCTTATGGCTACTTATACTAATTTGTTTGTAGGAAAGAAAAAAAAAAAAAAAAAAAAAAACTCAGAGTAAACGACAAAATTATCTACAATCTAAAGCTTAATTGAGCAGAAAAATACAGTTTTTCATGAACTGAAAGCAGAGTGTTTAAAAAATTCAAATAATGTTAAATAGTTGTGCATACAAGTTCAACTGAGGAAAATTAATATTGAATTTGAGTTCTGCATTTCAGTGTTTATAGAAATCAAAGGTGTGCTCTTCTGTTATTGGGACTTCATTCAGAAACGTATGTGTGTATTCAGAAATGTATGTATACAAAATGTATATAATGTATTTTGATTTATAATCTATACATAAAAATCATGCATATTTTCTTCCTGAATGTATTTTATATTTTTTGTTTAGTTTACTGTTACATACATACTGACATAAAATTTTGATTGCAAAAAGGTTTCTCAAGTTTACTACTAAATACATGAGTAATGTTTTCTTTCAGACAAACTATTCTTTTTTTATATTCACTTTATTTTCATATGTTTACCACATGAGGGAAAAAAACCATAAATTAATTATAAGCGTCTTCAAAAGTTTGTTAATTTTCTATACTGTTTTTCTTTTCGAAACGAAATTTTATTTCTTACGACATAAACAGCCTGAAATTTTCAAACAATTTTTTGGATTAAAGGCTCTAAAGATGACTATAAATAACATTAATTAAAAAAAGTTATATAAACTTAGTACGATCATTCATTCTTTCGGCAATGTTTTGCTCATTTTCCTAATTACTTGAAATATATGTGTATATGTATATATATATTTTGCGATAAAGCACCAAATATGACACATTTAAAGTAATCCTATATTTTTGCACATGCGCAGCTGAACTGTTATCATGGGGCAAAAGCACGGAATAAATCTGTATTTAACGTTGCGTCTAAAGAAGTATTGGAGTTTTCCGCAGTTTGCGTACTACATACGTAATAGTTTAAAAGGCTAGTCTTAGCGTTAGTCATTTGTGTAAAGTATTCAAAGTTAACTCTTATTTTAAATTTAGTTACTTAGTAGTTTTTATATTTTTACGTTTAGACCACAAGCGGTTGGTCTTTGTATCCCGAAGTGCGGGAGCGCCTGTAATGTCGTGGAAAATAAAGGGTAATTAAACCCTTCTCATCTTGTCTCTTCTACACTGACACTGCATAGGACATAGTTTCTAGTCAAACTCACGGTCTAATCAGGACACGTTATGTTCGCCAAGTAGATAAGGAAAAATACAAGTCCTGATAAAAGAAGCTACATAATTTTGCTTCCTTTTTTTAGAATTTAATATTTAAAGACATGTCATATCTTTCCAAAAATTTCTGAATTCTATTAAAAATCTGAGTTCTTATCATAGCTTATTAAAGACTTACCTATATTTCCCAGAAATATTTTTAAGGAATTCTATTTGTCTTGCAATATTTTTTCGGCTTTTGATACTCTTTTTTTCTTCTCATTTCTCTCTTCTCAATTGCTTTTTCTTCTAGAAAAAGAATTAACTTATTGTATTTGATAATTAGATGAAAGAAAACCTGTTTTATTGTCATATTTACCTATTTGAATATTTTCTTGTATAATTGAAGGTTCCCTTTTAAATAAAAAAACTACTTTAAATTAACAAAATCTTTTATACAGTCTTAGTCTTCAAATAATCTATTTGTTGCTTTGTAGGGTTTATATTTATTTTAACTAACATTTATTTTAAGCTATCTTTCCTGTCAAGCCTTTACTTTCCCCTAGAATTGCCAATGCCAGAATATGTAAATCGTAGTAGAACGCGCAGAGTATTCAAATTTTAGCAGAAGTAATTGAGTTTAAATAGAAGGGAAGCGAGATTGTAAGTGTGCTTCTTGAATCACGGGCGTGAAGGTTGCTTGGTAGAAAGTTTAAGAACCGCTCGTTTCGGCCTGTGTGCCTATTTCGACAGTTCGTTGAATCTTTCAAATTATTAATCAGAAAGTTTGCTGAATCTCAGCTGTATCATAGAACGCGGTTAAGTTAGTTACGATTATAGAGCCTCGTAGGTAGTGACTTCGTTATTTATTCATCCTGTCATTTATTTTTAGTTGCATTTTTGTCTATTTTGTTCAACCGCCGAGTCGGCGTAGTTTGTGAGCGTCAAGTGAACGCAACTGTGTGTCACTACTACTGTTGCTGACAAGTTGGGGCCTCCCAACATCATATTGGCGCCCGAACACTTTACGAACTGAAATGGCCGAAAACTGGATGGAAGCTCCTGTACAATTCCAACAACAAGAAATGGCGAGCCAATTAGAAGGATTTGGATACCTGGTTCAAACGATGAGAGCATCGATCAAGCCAAACGTCAATTTCGACGGAAAACATTCGGTGGCGATATTTTTAGAAGGCCTAGAAAATCATTTCCAGCTGTACCCTGTGCCTGAAAGACAAAAAGTTGCCATTGCCACGTCTGCACTAAGAGGACAGGCCTCACTATGGTGGAAGAGTATAGGGAAATTTTTATTAGGAGAATTCGGAGGCCAAACATATACCTTTGAAAATTTCAAAAGATAATTATCAAAGGCCTTCCCCATAGTGAAAGACCGGAGCAAAGCTAGAAGCCGAGCTATATAGTTTTTATCAACGAAATATAGAAGAGCTGACGGACTTTATTCTGCGAAAAGTTAAACTGACGGATATGCTGTATGGAAAGAAACCTGACACGGAGATAATTGAAATAATCTTACCAAGATTGCTACCTGCTGTCCAAGATTACTTCGAAATCCGAAACCCAAGCACCTTGCAGGAACTCTTCGAGTTGGCGGTCAAGTTCCAAAATCGCAGAATAGCGGAAAAAGCTGGAGGGGCATCGTATTCTCAAAGTCTCCGAAGGCAATCCTCAAATCAACAGACCGGAAACACAAGAACACGGGGAAAGAGCTATCAAGCCAACTCATCGAAGCTCGAAGGTCAAGGCCCAAAAAGAAAATTTGAAAACAACCGTCCGCGTACCCAGAAGACTGAAGTTGAAAGGAAAGCTTTAAACGAGTAGAGAGGCCTGTAAAAGCGAGGGTCCAGACATTTTTTAGTAAAACTTTAAACTTTTTGCATTTTTTAGTAAAAGGAATTATACAGCTACAGAGAGAGAAACATTAGCCGTATTAATGGCTGTACACAAATTTCGAGTTTATTTCGGCAAAGCGCCAGTAACAGTCTTTTCGGATCAACCGGCTGTTGGTAGACTTTACTCGGGGAAAAACCTAACGCCCAGGTTAATAAGATCGGCTTTAAAACTTCAAGAGTATAACCTAATAATTAAATATAAACAGGGTAAGGAAAACAATGTTGCTGACGCAGTATCTCGAATAAAACTGGACGATGAAGACAATGAACTCAAATGCGCTGCATTGACTTCAAAAATTTTAGATTCTAGAGAAACAATTATTGCTGAATTGAAAGCTGATTCTGAATTTGGAAGTATCTATGCGTATTTGAAAGACCCCGAAAGCTTTGAACACACAGATATCGATGCAATAAGAAGTAGAGCAGAAAACTATGAAATAATAGATAATTTATTGTTTTATACGAAAGCAACATACGAAAATTTCGAATATAGACCAGTCATCCCAGCCTCGCTTCGATTAAGCATTTTGAAGGAATTACACGACGCGAAAACAGCGGGTCATTTAGGGGTCAGAAAAACTATAAAAAGGGTACGCGAGGCGGTATATTTCCCGCAATTATACAAAATAGTAACTGCGTATGTCAGGTCCTGCAATCAATGTCAATTAATAAATGATATTAATTACAGCCCGGCCGGGTACTTAAATAGCATTCGCGCTACATTTCCGAATGAAATTTTAGGCATAGATCTTCTTGGTCCTTTCCCCCAGAGTGAGTTAAATAAAAATCGTTTTCTTTAGTAATTGTAGATCATTTTTCAAAATGGACAGAAATTGTTCCACTTAAACGCGCGTCAGCCAAAACTGTCGCAGATGCATTCTTACACAGATACATTTTAAAATACGGTGCACCGATAAAAGTCATTAGCGATAACGGTAAGCAATTCGTTAACCAAATATTTGAAAACATTTGCACTGGACTTGGCATACGCCATATCAAAATAGTTCCGTATAGACCACAGGCAAACATCGCAGAAAGAGTTAATAAAAATATTGTAAAAATAATTCGAAGTTATGTTAGCACACATCACAAGCGCTGGGATGGCTACATAAATGAGTTAGCTTATACTTTAAGAACAGCAAATCATGATATTATGGGATAAACTCCAGCAGAATTATTTTTAGGACGGAAGTTAATTACGCCACTGGATAAATTATTCTTTGTGCAACAAAGAGAGGAAGAATTCAAACAAAAGGATATACAGTAACTCATTGATCAGGCGGTTAAAAGTTCGGATACGGCAATAAATAGACAGAAACTTGACTATGATAGAAAACGCCATGAAGCAGATTTTAAAGTTGGGGATAAAGTGTTAAAGCGGAAATTTTCTTTATCAAGTACCCCAGATAATTTCACTGCAAAATTGGCTCCAAAAAATTTGAAGGCCCCTATGTAATACAGGAAATCAAGGGAGTCGTATTGTACCTTAAGAACGAGAGAGGGGAAATCTGTAAAGCAAGTCCCGACCAGGTGAAAAAATAGTCAATTTGTCTCGGTTGAGACTTAGTTTTGTTTACTGTATTAAGCTAAGGCAAAAGCATTATTTTCTTTAAGTGTAAAATCTAACAACAAGCAGTTCCTGTTGGTCGAAAGACTGGTTCTGTTATGTTAAAGCCAAAATTTGGCCGAAAGTAAAATAACTTCGTATTCTTGTATTAATGAAAAATTAAGTTTCAGTGCCGCCAGCTTGGCGAAGAAAGAGTGAAGTAAAACTTTATTTTTATCTTATTCATTTTATGGTAAATTGTAAAAATCATATGTATTAGAATCTTGTAAATATAGGTACATACTTGAAAGTTATGTAAAAGTAGAATTTAGTCTAGAAGCATAAAATTTTAGATGCTAAAATTAAATGCTCGAAAGAAATGAATTCAAATTTAAGTATTAAACAGCAGATAAAATCATGCTTTAGAGCGAAAGCCTGCATGTCTAAAGATGAATGAGGGGGAATTAGAATGAATGTGCTTTGTAGAGTTCTCCACCTACACTTGAATTTTAAGAATATTAAACATAGCTCATCGAGTTTCAGTATGTCGATTAAGGTGTGTCTATTTGGTCGTTGAATTCTAACAAATCATTGTGGTTAGGGGAAGTTTTGTAATACAAAAACACGGAGATTCCCGTTTGACACCACACATGGTGGAGAACCAGGGTAAAGTTAAATTCATGTTTGAATACTTGAATGAATGTGAATTAAGCAGTTAATTAAGGAAAATAAAGGATCGAAAACGAAAACTTTATCCAGTGTTAAGAAAGTGTAAATCATAATGTATTTAGAAGATACTGATACTTATTCCTTCCAGATGCTGGAAGGAAGAGAAAAGATTGATTGCTGAAGACCAGAAAGGATCCTGTAAGAAGAGATGGTAATTTGATGCATCTACAGAAATTATTGTAAATTTTGAGGAAACAGTTTGTTTTATGTAAACGGGGCTCTTGAGTTTTAGATCAGAATGTGGAAACTTTTTCAACAGGTCGTTTCTAGGACCTGCTTCCAAGTTTACCAAATTCTGGCAGCGGCAAATTTGTTTATATTTATTTTAACTAACATTTATTTTAAGTTTAAGCTATCTTTCCTGTCAAGCCTTTACTTTCCCCTAGAATTGCCAATGCCAGAGTATTTAAATCGTAGTAGAACGCGCAGAGTATTAAAATTTTAGCAGAAGTAATTGAGTTTAAATAGAAGGGAAGCGAGATTGTAAGTGTGCTTCTTGAATCACGAGCGTGAAGGTTGTTTGGTAGAAAGTTTAAGAACCGCGCGTTTCGGCCTGTGTGCCTATTTCGACAGTTCGTTGAATCTTTCAAATTATTAATCAGAAAGTTTGCTGAATCTCAGCTGTATCGTAGAACGCGGTTAAGTTAGTTACGATTATAGAGCCTCGTAGGTAGTGATTTCGTTATTTATTCATCCTGTCATTTATTTTTAGTTGCATTTTTGTCTATTTTGTTCAACCGCCGAGTCGGCATAGTTTGTGAGCGTCAAGTGAACGCAACTGTGATTTCTAAAGTGAAATAGAAAGGGAGTTAAACCCTTCTTAAGGGTTTGTGTAATTTCCAGTTCATAGCAGTCACTACTACTGTTGCTGACAAGTTGGAGCCTCCCAACATCATAGCTTAATCTTTAATACTGAACGAACAGTTACGGGCATAAGAAAAAACGTGGCTCTGGAAACTAAATTACAAGAAATTTCTATTTAATGCATTCTCTTTCACCATTATTTCTCCATTGACAAATTACAATTTTATGCGATCTGTAAATTGTGAATTTAAAATAACTTTCTTACACTTCAGACATTCAATATATTTAAATAAATGTGTTACGTGAAAATGTTGTGTAATTTACTTAATTAACTGATTAATGAGAATATGTTGTTTTAAATGTTTATGCATTTCCTAAACGCATTTTGCTGCTCCTTAACAGTTAAGGCTTAAATTTAATACAGTTTTACACAGTTTATTACGCAGAAGCATAATCAATTTACGTGAAATAATAATTCCAGTTCTTAAAGCAGTTATTGTTACCAAAGCTATATTACGGAAAATCTGTTTTACTCCCTTTTGAGAATGTACGCTAAACTATTAACTTTATAGCAATGCTTAAGTACTATTAGTAGCTCATACGGTAAACTGAATGAAGCTCAGCTGTTTATGTGACAAGCTTCATAAGTTACAAATTTTAATCAACACATACGGGGAGTAAACACTTATTATGGTATCTGGAAAGTAGAAAAATGTTAAACACCCTTCTGACTCCGATAATGTATATTATTTACTTTTTCACATATCGAATCACGCAGCCAGAATAATCAGTCATTGTTCTTTTGATTTTCGATGGCTTAATGTTGCCATTCTAGCGGAAAAAAAATCGCACTTGAAGAGTTTCCCAGATGGCGCTTCAGTAACGCAAATGATGTCGCCATACACAGCCGTTAATAGAGTTATACGTTGTGTTCTTTCGGGTATGCAGGAAATCTCACTCTTCGTCCACTTTTGTGTTTCTAAGATGAATGCCTTTGGAAGGATCATTGTTCCTAGGAAATGGGGGTGAGATTTTGGTTATCAGCTACATGTGTCTGAAGATTAGTTATTACTTCATCTTTGAAACTGACACATGGTTTCAGTCTATCTATTGATATCCTTTTAATTTTATCTGAAACTTACATATCGCAAAATATCTCAAAACGTTGTTTAGCTAAATATGGTCTAAGTTAGGGTGGTTGAAGAGAAGATGAAATTATGTTATTAGAGATGAAAACGTGTGAACAATTTGCTAAGTCCTTGTGCACGAAAACTGGCTTTTTCCTATGGCTGTTTGTTGGTGATGGTTTTAGGTTTTGGATGTGATTTTGCAGTTTTTGTATAAAATCTGAATGCATGGCACTTGGGGAATTCCTGAAAAATTTATAGGCAAACATATTGGAGTGCCGTATACAAGTTCAGGAGAAGAACAAAGCAAATCGTCTTTAATGGCGGATCGAATGCCAAAAATAGTTAAAGGTAGGACATCAGTCGAAGAATTTGACGTTTGCAGCTGAGATTTCAGGCTGTTTTTCAAAGTTCGAGGTTGTCGTTCGATTAAACCGTAAGATTGTGGATGGTAAGCCGTGGTGCTGTTAGGCTTAAAAACCCAGGTATTTTCTCAAGACTCAGAAGAATTGGCTGTCAAATTGTCGACCTTGATCAGATGTTATCTTCTCTAGGATTCAAATCTCGAAATCCAAGTCGCGATGACATTTGCAATGGAATCTGCAGTTTGATCTTCTAAAGGTACAGATTCGATCCACCGAATGAATCTATCTATGATGGTAAGCAGATACCTAAAACCTTTGCAAGATAGTAAAGGGCCAACAATATGGATGTTAAGGTGCTTTAAACATCGATTGGGAACTTTGAATTCAGCAGCTGGAACAAGGTAATGTTTGTGACTTTGGCTCCTTGGCATTGTAAACATGTTGTAGAACACAGCTGACAGTCTTTATGCCAGGCTAAATGAATCTTTTTGTCATCAGCTTCGCTGTTGCATAAATTCCAGGATGGGATAAGTTATGTATAGAGAAAAATACATTTTCCAGAAATTCTTTAGGAATGTGCAGCCGGTTAAAATTAGTGGAGGTATCACATTAAATTTTCTTATTGCTATCCAGGATAGGAATTTGTACTATTTTGAAACTGGACTTTGTTTTAAGAATCTTAAGGTCTTCATCCTCCTGGCAATCTGCAATAACTGTATGATTAACTAAAGCTGGGGCAGCGATGGTGTCGATTCTAGATAGCGTGTTTGCTACGATGTTTTCTTCTTCAGAAATGTATCGTATGTCTGTATTGAATTCGGCAATGTAGTTCAACTGCTGGACTTGCCTTGGAGAGGCTTTATATAAATTCTGCTGGAAGGCGAAGGTGATGGGTTTATGATCAGTGAAGATAGTAAACGATCGTCCTTCTAGAATGTGTTTTAAATGCTTTACCGATAGCTACATTGCAGAAAATCAGATGAATAATTTAAATAAATTAGTTTTCGATGGTATGCACTGTAATTTTTCTGTGTTGATGATGGGAATCGAGAGAAAAGCTTAGCTGTTGTTTTTCCTTATTATATAGTGATGGATCACGACACCCAAGGTGGAATCAGACACATCTGTATAGTTAGGGTGATTTGTGCCTTCTAGTTCAAATGAACTAACACTGCAGAGTTGCACAGTGCGCCTTTGATATCGGTGAAAGCATCCTACGAATCTTCGGTCCACAAAATATGCACAAGTTTCTCAAGAATTCTGTTGTAGGATATTGTTTCATTGTATTTACTTTCGATGGAAGAGGTTTGATTCTCTCCGTTGATGATTGATAACCTGAAAATTCAACTTTGCCCAGACCAAATTTGCATTTTGCAATGTTATGCACAGTCCATAGTTATTGAGTCTTTGGAAGATTAATTCAAGAATTTTTTGTGTGTTTCAATGCCTGAAGAAGCAATGAGAATGTCGTCCAGATAGCAAAATACAAAGTCACTGTGTTCATAAACCTTTGCAAGGTTTGTGTAGCGTTGTGTAAGCCAAATGTCATATAAGGAAATTCAGAAAGTCCAAAAGGTGTTATGATGGCGGTCTTTGGAATATCAGCTTCATAAACAGGAATCTGTTGGTTGGCTGTTATCAAATTTATTTTTGAAAAGATCGTCTTTTCATACAGAATATCTGTACAGTCCGTTAGAAATGGTAGTGGGTAATGGTCAATAAGACTCTTTTTAATGACCGGATATTTGCCGTTGTGTGGTGGTTTGGTGAAAATATCAGAGATATATGACAATGTCGCTGCTTCAATAGAACTGACTATATAATCGTATTTTGTTTGATCAGCCGTAATTCCAGCATTGCAGAATTGGGCTTCGATCTGAAGAAAGCATATTTTGGTGTCGGGTTTCTAAAAAGAAGGAATTTTGATGCTGAACCTGGTGACAGTGGCAATTATTGCATTAGTTTCGGTTGGTTTACATTCATCTCCTTTAGCCATAGTAGATTAACGGATGTACAGCTATCTTTATTCAGTTTTTTTATAGCTTAAGCTTTTCCAGTTAAAGTTTGCTTAGTAAAAACTAGTTCATTTACTCTTAACGCATTTGATGAACTCTGCAAGTTTTCAATAAATTTACAGCTGAAGACATATTGCAGTTTAAAACAAAATTAAAATATTTAAAGTTGACTTTCCATTTCAGAAGTATTTCAGTCCCACGTTCCCTCTGAATTTATACTTCTTAAATGCATAATAAAATTGAACCATCAATTCTTAATGTAATCCTTGCGTACACAGAAGCCCTGCGAAATCGAACTATCACTCCATCCCCTGTCGAACTCAGGAAAAAAAGACTACGGAACTTTACAATGGGTACGTAGCTGCTTAAGACGCTTTCGATAACATATATTCGATGACAGGTGAACTATTTATAATGTGCGTATAATGTCAGTGACATCTCGTTATCATACAGAAACATCGTACGTTTTTTTTTTTTTTTTTTTTTTTTTTATATCTTATACTTCATAAGTAGAATTGAATCTCATCCGAGTAAAACAGTGTGGTGTCTGGAACTTAGGAAAATGTTAAACACTGTTCTGACTCCAATAAGATCAATATTTATTTATATGCTTCGCATATCGAATTATATAAACAGAAAACCAGTCATTGTTCTTTTGATTTTCGGTAGCGTAATGTTGCCACTCTGGCGAAATAAAAATCGCACGCGAAATGTTTCACAGATGGAGCTTGCTTTATACAGCACACTTGTTTTATACTGAAATGAATGATAGCAGTAATATATTTAATACATAACAATTAAAGCAAAATTAAATTTAAAAAAAAAAATTTTCAGAATGAAACGATTGTCTTTAAGAAAAGTACTAGAAGCGCGAGAAAATCACGGATGATTCTTTGCTATCCACAAATTTCTCCAATTATAGAAGGAAATCAAAAACACTTTTGAACTTGGTTACTTGTAAATATTTCAATGTGATTTTACAGAGTAAGGAGGAGGATTCGGAAACTATGCTTTAAAGTAATGATGAGATAACATGAGTTAAACGCTTTCTTTCAAGTCTTCTCGTTTCAAATAAGTATGAAAACAGACAATTCCAGTTACCCGAAATAAAATATCCGAAATTCTAGTTACGGGGATTATTTATTATTTATGTGTTATCCGAAATTAATTTCGTTTTTATATGATTCCAGTTTTTTATTTGATTTAAATAATATGAAGTTATGATATTTTACAATGCATACTTCTAAAAAACTGTTAATATAATCTATATGGATCTGTACAACACAGGGACATACCGTTTGTGGACGAGTCAGGCACTTGCCTGTAATGGGGCGCAAACACTTCATAAATGAGGATTCGAAAGATAATAAAAATATTTAGGATAAACAATTATGAGATTAGTTTCATGTATTAAAATCTAATGCCATGACTCTGAGGCTGTACAGGTGGACATTCTTTAAATTATTCATCTGATTTTCTTCATTAAAATCAAAAATGTTTTCAAACTGCAAAGTGCCAAAAAAGCATTAATATATGTTTCAGTATTTTATTATTATATGTTTTAGTATTTTATTATTACATGTTTTAGTATTTTATTATTACGGGTGTAAGGATCTTAAGTTTTAATAACGGTTATTTTATTTTAAATCTTTACTATCACTTCTTACTTTCTACTTCCGGCCAGAATTATAAGCGTTAAAGTATTTATGCAAAGTTTGTCTGGCAAACGCCAAGTATATAATTTGTGGCTTTTTGCCAAGCGAGAGAGAGGAAGCAGTTAGTCGAAGCAGGCCGCTTACCTTAGAAGTTTGACTCAGTTGCTGGTTGCCGTCCAGGCCAGAGGTTTTAATCCTCTTGATAATTTTCAAACGTATTGTAGTGTTCACAGTTCTCTGTACTACATACGGCTTCCTGTTAATATAAGGCCAATCTTCCACGTTTATTATTTTAAAGTTAAATTAGAGTTTAGTTCTATTTTTATATTTTTACGTTAGACCCCAAGTAGCGGGTCTGTGTATTCCGAAGTACGGAAGTTATTGTAAATAGAGAAAAATAAAGGGTTTTGTATACCCTTCTTGTGTATCCTGTCTACTTCCCACAGTTTTGAACATAGCTTTAGTAAGCTCTCTGTTCTAGTCAGGTCATTGTATGTTTCCGAAGAAGGTTAGAAGAAACATTGAACCTGATAGTGGCGCCCGACGAAGAATAACCATGGCCGAGTTTCAAGAAGAACCTGTGCTGCCTGCAGAAACAGCTCAGAATCCAGAAATGCCAGCTGCCGCCCTGGAAGGATTTGGGTATATTGTCCAGACCATGCGCGCTTCGATGAAACCAGAAGCAACGTTTAATGGAAACTCACAAGTAACCAGTTTTTTGGAAAAATTGGATGACCACTTCATGCTCTACCCCGTGCACGAGTTTCAAAAAGTTACCTTAGCTACCAGCGCTTTGAGGGGCCAAGCGCTTAACTGGTTCAAATGTATCGGCAGAAGTCTCTTGGGTCAAGCAGGAAGTCCCACCTATACCTACGAAAATTTCAAGACTGCCCTACTAAAAGCCTTCCCTGTTGTAAGGGATCGTGCGAAATTAGAAACAGAACTTTTCAGTATATATCAACAAAGAATAGAAAACATCTCGAGCTTTATTTTAAGAAAAATTCACGTTTTCAAGCTCTTGTATGGAAACCGTCCGGATCCTCAAATAATTCAAGTGATTTTGCCGAGGTTACTACCCCAAGTGCAAGACTTTATTGAATTGAGAAATCCGACTACACTGGAAAAATTATTTGAGCTAGCAATCCAGTTTGAAAGTAGAAGAACGGCGGACGTCGAAAGAAGACGCCAATATCAACAGCGAAACTAATTTGGTACGCCAAGACTACAGCAAACTCAAGCACATGGCTACGGAGAAAAAGCGAATCAGTGGGCAAGGAAACCCGAGCATTCAAAAACAGCCGGCGAACGTCGACAGTTCAATAGCAACCCAGGAAAAAAGTCTCAAGGCCAGTGGAGAAAGAAGGAAAGCACCGAAAGAAAAAATAATTTAAACTAAAACGGATTTCTGCTGACGAGAGGGTGCGGAAATCCGAAGGCCACGAAAACCCCTCTTCCTACAAGTTAAATACAGTAATGGTGAAAAATTTAACTCTTCCGAAGATTGAAGTCTTGGTAAATAATATCCCGGCCACCGCACTCCTGGATACCGGCGCGCAGTGTTCCTGTGTGGCAGAAGTCTTTTTTAGAAAGTATTTTCGCAAATACCGCATATATAATGCGGATAATACAACAGTATTAGCGGCGCAAGGAGAACAATGTAAGTGCGTAGGTAAAGTACCTTTGTACATCCGTATCAAGGACGAACAAGTAAAGGTGATGTTTTTTATAGTAAAGAATTTGCAAGCACACTTAATACTAGGAATAGACTTTCTTTCAGACGCAAAAGCTACACTGGATTTTAATGAAGCGTCTCTTAAGCTGACGATGAAACCAGTGCGTGTAGAAAAGGTTGAACCGCCAAGGTTAAATCTCGACCACCTGCCTAATGACGAGCAAGATAGAATCCGACAAGTGGTAAGTGAATTTGCTTCCTTATTTAGTGATATTCCAGGATTTACCCAGGTTACTAACCATAGTATTGACACCGGAGATGCATTGCCGGTTCGTCAAAAACCATACCGGTATGATAAGAATAAGGAAAAAATTATAGAATGGCATATTACCGATATGCTACGTAAAAAGATCGTAACGCCTATCTCAAGTAGTTATGCTAGTCCGGTGGTTTTATGTAAGAAAAATAATGATTATCCTTTGGAGCATCCAAAAAGGTGGAAATTCGCTATTGATTACCGTAAATTAAATTCCATAACGAAATATCCGGTATATCCGTTACCGATTATAGAAGAAATTTTAAGGAACATAAAATCAACCAAATTTATGACAACTTTAGACTTAACGAATGGTTATTTTCAAATAGGGATCAGGCCTGAGGACGTGCCTAAGACTGCTTTTATAACCAAGTCTGGCACTTATGCATTTTTGCGAATGCCGTTTGGCCTTTCAGGCGCCCCAGCAACATTTCAGCGATGCATGGACATTGTGTTAAGACCTGTTCTCGGAAAGTCCACATTTATCTATTTAGACGATATCATTATTACTAGTGATGATCTAGACCAACATGTACAGGATTTAAGACAGGTGTTTTCTTTATTAAATGAGGCCGGTCTAAAAGTTAATGTCGAAAAATGCAAATTTGCAGCCCCTGAATTAAACTATTTAGGTTACAAAATATCGCAAAAAGGGATCGAGACAGATGAGTCAAAAATAATCGCTGTACAAAAGTATCCGACTCCAAACACGGCAAAGAAGCTCTCTTCTTTTCTAGGACTTCGTTCGTATTATAGGTCCTTTATAAAAGATTTTGCGGCTATCGCTGAGCCATTGTTAAAATTAAAAAGGAAAAAGGCAAAATTCTCGTGGACGGCCGAAGCCAATAGTGCTTTCGAAAAATTAAAACAAGCATTAACGCAAGCCCCCGTGTTGAAATTTCCTGAAAAGGATGAAAATTTAGAAATTTCAGCGGATGCTTCGGATTATGCGGTAGAAGCGGTACTTTCGCAAAATCAGCAGCCCGTGGCACTTTTTAGTCGAACTTTAAATCAAACACAAAGAAATTATTCCGCGACCGAGAGAGAGGTACTTGCAGTTCTGTTAGCAGTGCAAAAGTTCCGAGTCTATTTTGGAAAGGCGCCAATAACAGTGTATTCTGATCATGCCGCGGTAACTAGATTGTACTGAGGGAAAAACTTATCCCCAAGGTTAATATGATGGGCACTCAAGCTACAAGAATATAATCTGGTAATCAAGCATACCCCCGGAAAGGAAAATATCGTAGCAGATGCCCTATCCAGAATAAAAATAGATGAAGAAGGTAATACTGTAAAGGTGGCAATGCTCACAGCATGCACAATAAATTCCCGAGAAGCTGTAATAACCGAATTGGGTAAGGATCCTGAGTTTGGAAGCATTTATGAGTATTTGAAGGATCCTGAAAATTTTAGCCACCAAGATATTGTGGCGATAAGAAATAGGGCGGCCCATTACGAACTAATAGATGGTCTATTATTTTATACAAAAACTACGAATTCCAACAACGAATTTCGACCTGTTATCCCAGCTAGTCTTAGATTAAATATCCTGCAAGAGCTCCATGACAGCCCTTTAGCTTCTCATGCTGGTATTCGAAAAACTACTCAACGCGTACGCGAGGCAGTCTACTTTCCTGAACTGCAAAAGTTAACAAGGGCGTATGTCCAGTCCTGCCCAACATGTCAAGCCGTTAATTATATTAATTTCCGCCCGGCCGGGTTTCTAAATAGTATTAAATCCGAATTTCCAAATGAAATAATTGGCATCGATTTATTGGGCCCTTTCCCAAAAAGTCAGTTAAACAAAAGTCGCTATCTCCTTGTTATAGTTGATCATTTTAGTAAATGGACCGAAATTGTTCCCTTAAAACGAGCCTCCGCGAAATTAGTTACCGATTCTATTTTAAATAAATATATTTTAAAATACGGGGCGCCCCTAAAAGTTATATCGGATAATGGTCCTCAATTTGTAAGTAATATTGTAAGGATCTTAAGTTTTACTAACGTTTATTTTATTTTAAATCTTTACTATCACTTCTTATTTTCTACTTCCGGCCAGAATTATAAGCGTGAAGGAGTTTATGCAAAGTTGTCTGGCGAACGCCAAGTATTTAAGTGTGGCCTTTTTGCCAAGCAGAAGAGAGGAAGCCGTGAGTTCGAAGCAGGCCGCTTACCTTAGAAGTTACGCAGTTGCTACTTTGCCTTCCAGGCCAGAGGTTTTAATCCTCTTGATAAATTAAACGTATTGTAGTGTTCACAGTCTCTGTGCTACATACGCTTTCTGTTATTATAAGGCCAATCTTATTCTAAACTTAAATTAGAGTTTAGTTTTATTTTGATATCTTTTAAGTTAGACCCCGAGTGGAGGGTCATTGTATTCCGAAGTACGGAAGTCATTGTATATAAAGAAAAAATAAAGGGTTTTGTATACCCTTCGTCTGTATCCTGTCTACTTACTACAATTAGTGAACATAGCTTTAGTAAGCTCTCTGTTCTAGTCAGGTCATTGTATGTTTCCGAAGAAGGTTAGAAGAAACATTGAACCTGATAGTGGCGCCCGACGAAGAATAACCATGGCCGAGTTTCAAGAAGAACCTGTGCTGCCTGCAGAAACAGCTCAGAATCCAGAAATGCCAGCTGCCGCCCTGGAAGGATTTGGGTATATTGTCCAGACCATGCGCGCTTCGATGAAACCAGAAGCAACGTTTAATGGAAACTCACAAGTAACCAGTTTTTTGGAAAAATTGGATGACCACTTCATGCTCTACCCCGTGCACGAGTTTCAAAAAGTTACCTTAGCTACCAGCGCTTTGAGGGGCCAAGCGCTTAACTGGTTCAAATGTATCGGCAGAAGTCTCTTGGGTCAAGCAGGAAGTCCCACCTATACCTACGAAAATTTCAAGACTGCCCTACTAAAAGCCTTCCCTGTTGTAAGGGATCGTGCGAAATTAGAAACAGAACTTTTCAGTATATATCAACAAAGAATAGAAAACATCTCGAGCTTTATTTTAAGAAAAATTCACGTTTTCAAGCTCTTGTATGGAAACCGTCCGGATCCTCAAATAATTCAAGTGATTTTGCCGAGGTTACTACCCCAAGTGCAAGACTTTATTGAATTGAGAAATCCGACTACACTGGAAAAATTATTTGAGCTAGCAATCCAGTTTGAAAGTAGAAGAACGGCGGACGTCGAAAGAAGACGCCAATATCAACAGCGAAACTAATTTGGTACGCCAAGACTACAGCAAACTCAAGCACATGGCTACGGAGAAAAAGCGAATCAGTGGGCAAGGAAACCCGAGCATTCAAAAACAGCCGGCGAACGTCGACAGTTCAATAGCAACCCAGGAAAAAAGTCTCAAGGCCAGTGGAGAAAGAAGGAAAGCACCGAAAGAAAAAATAATTTAAACTAAAACGGATTTCTGCTGACGAGAGGGTGCGGAAATCCGAAGGCCACGAAAACCCCTCTTCCTACAAGTTAAATACAGTAATGGTGAAAAATTTAACTCTTCCGAAGATTGAAGTCTTGGTAAATAATATCCCGGCCACCGCACTCCTGGATACCGGCGCGCAGTGTTCCTGTGTGGCAGAAGTCTTTTTTAGAAAGTATTTTCGCAAATACCGCATATATAATGCGGATAATACAACAGTATTAGCGGCGCAAGGAGAACAATGTAAGTGCGTAGGTAAAGTACCTTTGTACATCCGTATCAAGGACGAACAAGTAAAGGTGATGTTTTTTATAGTAAAGAATTTGCAAGCACACTTAATACTAGGAATAGACTTTCTTTCAGAAGCAAAAGCTACACTGGATTTTAATGAAGCGTCTCTTAAGCTGACGATGAAACCAGTGCGTGTAGAAAAGGTTGAACCGCCAAGGTTAAATCTCGACCACCTGCCTAATGACGAGCAAGATAGAATCCGACAAGTGGTAAGTGAATTTGCTTCCTTATTTAGTGATATTCCAGGATTTACCCAGGTTACTAACCATAGTATTGACACCGGAGATGCATTGCCGGTTCGTCAAAAACCATACCGGTATGATAAGAATAAGGAAAAAATTATAGAATGGCATATTACCGATATGCTACGTAAAAAGATCGTAACGCCTATCTCAAGTAGTTATGCTAGTCCGGTGGTTTTATGTAAGAAAAATAATGATTATCCTTTGGAGCATCCAAAAAGGTGGAGATTCGCTATTGATTACCGTAAATTAAATTCCATAACGAAATATCCGGTATATCCGTTACGGATTATAGAAGAAATTTTAAGGAACATAAAATCAACCAAATTTATGACAACTTTAGACTTAACGAATGGTTATTTTCAAATAGGGATCAAGCCTGAGGACGTGCCTAAGACTGCTTTTATAACCAAGTCTGGCACTTATGCATTTTTGCGAATGCCGTTTGGCCTTTCAGGCGCCCCAGCAACATTTCAGCGATGCATGGACATTGTGTTAAGACCTGTTCTCGGAAAGTCTACATTTATCTATTTAGACGATATCATTATTACTAGTGATAATCTAGACCAACATGTACAGGATTTAAGACAGGTGTTTTCTTTATTAAATGAGGCCGGTCTAAAAGTTAATGTCGAAAAATGCAAATTTGCAGCCCCTGAATTAAAATATTTAGGTTACAAAATATCGCAAAAAGGGATCGAGACAGATGAATCAAAAATAATCGCTGTACAAAAGTATCCGACTCCAAACACGGCAAAGAAGCTCTCTTCTTTTCTAGGACTTTGTTCATATTATAGGTCCTTTATAAAAGATTTTGCGGCTATCGCTGAGCCATTGTTAAAATTAAAAAGGAAAAAGGCAAGATTCTCGTGGACGGCCGAAGCCAATAGTGCTTTCGAAAAATTAAAACAAACATTAACGCAAGCCCCTGTGTTGAAATTTCCTGAAAAGGATGAAAATTTAGAAATTTCAGCGGATGCTTCGGATTATCCGGTAGGAGCGGTACTTTCGCAAAATCAGCAGCCAGTGGCATTTTTTAGCCGAACTTTAAATCAAACACAAAGAAACTATTCCGCGACCGAGAGAGAGGCACTTGCAGTTCTGTTAGCAGTGGAAAAGTTCCGAGTCTATTTTGGAAAGGCGCCGATAACAGTATATTCTGATCATGCGGCGGTAACTAGATTGTACTCTGGAAAAAATTTATCCCCAAGGTTAATAAGATGGGCACTCAAGCTGCAAGAATATAATCTGGTAATCAAGCATACCCCCGGAAAGGAAAATATCGTAGCAGATGCCCTGTCACGAATTAAATTAGACGAACAGGGTAATACCGTAAAAGTTGCAATGCTGACAGCGTGTACAATAAATTCCCGAGAAACTGTAATAACCGAACTGGGTAAGGATCCTGAGTTTGGAAGTATTTATGAGTATTTGAAGGATCCTGAAAATTTTAGCCACCAAGATATTGTGGCGATAAGAAATAGGGCGGCCCATTACGAACTAATAGATGGTCTATTATTCTACACAAAAACTACGAATTCCAACAACGAATTTCGACCTGTTATCCCAGCTAGTCTTAGATTAAATATCCTGCAAGAGCTCCATGACAGCCCTTTAGCTTCTCATGCTGGTATTCGAAAAACTACTCAACGCGTACGCGAGGCAGTCTACTTTCCTGAACTGCAAAAGTTAACAAGGGCGTATGTCCAGTCCTGCCCAACATGTCAAGCCGTTAATTATATTAATTTCCGCCCGGCCGGGTTTCTAAATAGTATTAAATCCGAATTTCCAAATGAAATAATCGGCATCGATTTATTGGGCCCTTTCCCAAAAAGTCAGTTAAACAAAAGTCGCTATCTCCTTGTTATAGTTGATCATTTTAGTAAATGGACCGAAATTGTTCCCTTAAAACGAGCCTCCGCGAAATTAGTTACCGATTCTATTTTAAATAAATATATTTTAAAATACGGGGCGCCCCTAAAAGTTATATCGGATAATGGTCCTCAATTTGTAAGTAATATATTTGAAGACATGTGCCAAAAACTGGGCATACGTCATTTAAAAATGGTCCCGTATCGGCCGCAATCAAATCTAGCGGAACGGGTCAACAGAAATATAGTGAAAATTATCCGTAGTTATGTTAAAAATTTTCATAAAAGCTGGGATAACTATGTCAATGAATTTGCTTTCGCCCTTAGGACCGCAAAACATGATACAACGGGCAAAACTCCTGCTGAGTTATTTCTAGGCAGAAAGGTTATAACACCGTTAGATAAACTATTTTATGTGCAACAAAGAGTCCCAGAATTTAAAATGGGTGATATAGACAAACTAATAAAAGAAGCAAAAAAGAATACGGAAGTAGCACAAAGAAAACAAAAATTGTATTATGACTTGAAACGACGGGGAGTAACTTATAAAGTAGGGGATGAAGTTTTAAAAATTAAGCATTCATTTTCTTCAGCACCAGAAGATAAAACTGCCAAATTTTTTCCACGATTTGAAGGACCATATGTTATAGAAAAAATAACTCACGCTGTTGTAGTGTTAAAAGCCAGAAATGGTGAAACCTGTTCCGCAAACATTGACCAGATAAAACCATTCTATGACCGTAATAAAATGCAAATCTTTTCAGATCTTTTGCAGGATCCGGTACGGCAGACACCGCAGGTACAAGTTCCAGAGGTGGAAAAACGACAAGTACAAGGGCAAGCCAATGAGAGACAGAAGCAAGTGAAAAGAAAATTGCCCCGCGGAAAAATTGAAGGTACAAAGAAAAAGAAGTCGTTCCACCGTCCAAAAAACAGAGTTCACGAACACCCCCAGAATGAAGAAGGGAGAAGGAAGACGTATGTGAAAAAGACCGGGAGAAAGGACGGCAACTATAACCCGGCTGTGAAACGGAAGATTGACTCATGCGACAGAACTCTCCGCAGCAAAAGTCGCCGAACTGCGGAAGGGCCATCAGCGGCGGAGGAAAAAGTACAAGAAGAATTTGAACGGCCAACAACGAGGTCCAAGCAGGATCACGACAGAAGTTTCCCGGTTCCACCAAGACCAGCCGCCTTCAAACGGCCAAGACCGCAAGCAGAGCACAAAAGGAAGATGTTCAAGGGTGGCCGTAGTGGTGAAAAACGGAAGCTTCCAGAGGAAAGCACTGAAGGGCGAGCCCGTACAAGAAGGAGGATCAACCAAGCTACGGTCTGCAGCACCTTTAAAGACTGGGCCCAGAAAAGGATGTCTGAATATTACAAAGATAAGTAAAATTTTATGTTACTTTACAAACTTAAGTTAATCTTTCATTCTTACTGCAAGTGGCAGATTTCAAGAAGTTTTACCTCATGCGAGGTCTACCTTTATCGCCAAAAGGGCGAGAGAAGAGTTGTGACCGATTTTCTTATTATGTTTTTCAATTACTCGCGCGTAAAACTAAAGTTGATGTATAATAGCGTTGTATAAAGACTTAAATATTGTAAAAAGTTATTGTATAAATTTTATTTAAAACATTCTAACAAGAAAGAAGTTTTAGTCTGAAAGACTTTTTGAAATGTAGTATTATTTCAATGTAGAAAGAATTGGCACTTGCTTTGAAAAGAATAGAAGTTAACAATGTACTACTAATGTATGTTTTCAAATGTGTAAAATTAACGGCATCTTGATATGTTCTTGTATACATGTGAACTGTTATTTTGAATGTTTAGAAATACCGTGATATGGTAAAAGTGAAAGTAATGTTAAAAAATTTGTTATTCGTGTGACTGTAAAGATTAAATCATGCTGAATATGTGTTAAAGGTTGAATGATGTAGTTAGGCTCTCTGACGCTACACTTTAGAGTTAGCCACTTTCAGAATAGTACCTCAGGGTCTAGAGTTGAAATTAGGGTGTGTTAAGAGGTCTCGTATGTTGAATTTTAACACGTTAGTGTTTTGATTGTAGGAGGAAGTGTTGAACACATAGACAGAAACACATTCGTGTTTGGTGTTTTTACAACACATGTCAGAGAGCACGGGGAGAGATAATTAAAATAGTCATGAATGAAATAAGAATGTTAAGAAAAGTATATTCTATATGTTATTTGCAATGTCATTCTGTAACATTTCATTAAACTAGTTTTCCTTCCAGATCTCTGGAAGAAACCAGAATTGAATAAAGCTCCTGTTTAGATGCAGTACAGATGAAAAAGAAAAAAGATTGTTGTATATTCCGGGAGCTGCTATTGTAACAAATTTCTTTCTTTTAAAATTTTCTAGTTTCTAGCTAAGTTATGATTGTAAAAGGTTGGCCTCGCGTTAGTTTCGAGAGCTAAAAGTTTTCAACAAGGTCGTTTTAGACCTCAGTTTCAAACTAATTAACTCTGGCGGGAAGTATGTAAATATCTTAAGTTTTACTAACGTTTATTTTATTTTAAATCTTTACTATCACTTCTTATTTTCTACTTCCGGCCAGAATTATAAGCGTGAAGGAGTTTATGCAAAGTTGTCTGGCGAACGCCAAGTATTTAAGTGTGGCCTTTTTGCCAAGCAGAAGAGAGGAAGCCGTGAGTTCGAAGCAGGCCGCTTACCTTAGAAGTTACGCAGTTGCTACTTTGCCTTCCAGGCCAGAGGTTTTAATCCTCTTGATAAATTAAACGTATTGTAGTGTTCACAGTCTCTGTGCTACATACGCTTCCTGTTATTATAAGGCCAATCTTATTCTAAAGTTAAATTAGAGTTTAGTTTTATTTTGATATCTTTTAAGTTAGACCCCGAGTGGAGGGTCATTGTATTCCGAAGTACGGAAGTCATTGTATATAAAGAAAAAAATAAAGGGTTTTGTATACCCTTCGTCTGTATCCTGTCTACTTACTACAATTAGTGAACATAGCTTTAATAAGCTCTCTGTTCTAGTCAGGTCATTGTATGTTTCCGAAGAAGGTTAGAAGAAACATTGAACCTGATAATGTTAAGAGAAATATAAATATTCATGTTACTTGCCATTTCATTGTGTAACATTTCATTAAACTAGTTTTCCTTCCAGATCTCTCGAAGGAACCAGATTTGAATAAAAGCTCCTGTTTAGATACAGTACAGATGAAAACTTGGTTGTCCATGGAGCTGATATTGTAAAAACAAATTTTTTTTAAAATTTCGAGTTTCTAGTGAGAAATGTTTGTAAAAGATTGGCCTCGCGTTAGATTCTAGAGCTAAAAGTTTTCAACAAGGTCGTTTTAGACCTCAGTTTCAAACTAATTAACTCTGGCGGGAAGTATATAAGGATCTTAAGTTTTACTAACGTTTATTTTATTTTAAATCTTTACTATCACTTCTTATTTTCTACTTCCGGCCAGAATTAAAAGCTTTAACTTATTTATGCAAAATTGTCTGGCGAACGCCAAGTACTTAAGTTGTGGCTTTTTGCCAAGCGAGAGAGAGGAAGGAGTTAGTCGAAGCAGGCCGCTTACCTTAGCAGTTTTACTCGGTTGCTGGTTGCCTTCCAGGCCAGAGGTTTAATCCTCGTGATAATTTTAAACGTACTGTAGTGTTAACAGTTCTCTGTACTACATACGGCTTCCTGTTAATATACGGCCAATCTTCCACGTAGGCCCTTGTTTATTATTCCAAAGTTAATTTAGAGTTTAGTTAAATATTTTTATATTCTTACGTTCAGACCAGAACTAGTTGGTCTCTGTATTCCGAAGTACGGAAATTATTGTAAAGAGTGAAAAATAAAGGGTTTCGTATACCCTTCCTGTGTATCTTGTCTACTTCCCACATTTATTGAACATAGCTTTAGTAAGCTCCCTGTTCCGAGTCAGGTCTGTGCATGTTCACAAAGAAAGTAAGGCGGAACATTGAACCTGATAACGTTTCTAAAAGCTGAGAAATATGTTAGCATGCCTTTACAGAATCTCTTTCTAGGAGGGAGAAGTGTGTATCCAGGTCGAATCCACAGCACAGACTGATTTGAAGTGGAAACGCGCGTGGTTTAAATAGCTAAGTGTTAATTCCTTCTAGAAAGAATTTTGTGTGTCTTGTTTTGATGATCGAGTCGAAGGGGGAGAACCCTCAGAGCTCTGGAAAAAATTTCTGAGTGGCTGAGTTGTTAAAAAAACACTTTTTGTTAATTTTTATTATGTCTTTAGGCATAATAAAAATTAACTACATACCCTTTTTGTTTAGGATGATATCTCACTCTTTCTAAAAATAGATCATGACTCACCCTTTCTAAAAATACACCGTAGCTCATTGTTTTTCTTGGAATTCTATTTTTAGAAAGGATGAGTGATGATCTATTTTTAGAAAAGGTGAGACATTTGAGCTCTGAAAATTTTTTCCCAGCCGATCCGATTTCGTTTTTTGACTTTCACTTTCAATTCTTCTCTTTTCTATAAAAGCAATACGCGTTTTTGTTCAGAACAGTGTGGGCTGTTGGAGATGCAACATCTCTCTCTCTATACCCAAATCTGGACCCACGATGATCTTAAGAAAAATTCTTTGAGAATCTCTTACCATTTTGGAACCTTAGATGAGCTGGATGTTTCTTTTCGTATTTCGAACCTATTTGTTGATCAAAGAAGGAGATTCCAATGAAATGACTTACGAATTTTGAACATGTCACCCGTTGAAGATTTTGGGGAAAACTCGATCCCTTGAGTCAACATCAGAGTGCCTCAAAAGCCGATATCGTTCTAGGATAAGAATGTTCTTTTTCGAGATCTCTTCGCGCTTTCGTCTACACAGAAATGCTTTTCATGAAAGGTAAGTCAGATTTAAAATATTTTCGAGTTTTTCTGTGGCTAGTCAAATGTTTTCAGTTTATAGTGTTCGAGTAAAACATTTTATGATTTTGTGTTTGCCATGAATCTTTAAAAATTTTATTTCGTCGTATGATGGCTAAATTTGACATGATTCATATGTTTTTTCCTGTACATTTTAAATGAGACGCCCCCTCTTAAACATAAGTTTTTCTACAAATAATGAAAATACGTTTCCCAAAAGGCTTAATGATTTTTAAAAAAATGGGCGTGTGTAGGTATGTGTGGGGTGGTCAGCTTTCTTCTCTTACGAGAGAGTCTTCCTCTATTCTCCTCTCCACGTGATGTTTCTTGGATATCTTCTCCAACATCTCGTGGTCGCTGAAATGTGTGCCACCATTAGCTTCTTCTGTTACGAGAGACTGTTCCGCTATTCTTCTCGCCAACATCTCGTGGTCGTTGAAATGGGTCTCCAGTGAAACGGTTATTGTTTTTTGACTCAAATGATTTTCGTTCTACAGATCCAGGTTTACCCCCCCCCCGTTACATGAAAACCACACGGAGTTGTAAAAAAATTCGGCTGATGTCAAGTCGATCACGTCGGCTGGGAGGATCCTTTTGAGATGGGTTGGAAAATATATTTCTGAGTGATTGGAATAAAAAATGGGCTGTTGATCACGTCGGCTGGGAGGATCCTTTTGAGATGGGCTGGAAAATATTTTGTGAGAGATTTGAAAAACAATCTAAGAATATATACTATATATATATATATTATAAAAACTTTTTGTTAATTTTATCATGTCTTCAGACATTATAAAATGAACGACATCCGTCACCTTTTTTTGGTTTGAATCCTATCTCAATATCGCATGCCCTCCGAAACGAAGCTTCTCTAGATCGTGTTGAGTGGATTCCTGAACACTTTCTAAAAGATCTGAGAGAAAAAATTGGAAACACTCGTGAAGAAAATAAAAAAAGTCGTCTTTCGGAAAGGATGCTCCGTTACGTAAACACCACAAGGAGTTGTAAAGAAAAATAAGAAATAGCACCCCTCTCTCTATTTTGAAAACGGTCACGCGAAACTTGTCTAAGAGTCTTCTTGAAACCATTCAGGAACATTGTTTCTGCTACGAGGAAACAATTATCCATGTTGTAGGTATCTTCAGCAGCGCATGCCCTCTGGAACGAAACTCAGAATACTTCTCTAGATCCTGTTGAGTGGATTCAGGAACCGAGGATCCTTTTGAGATGGGCTGGAAAATATTTTTCTGTGAGACTGGAATCAAAAAAATATTCTGATGATCTCGTCGGCTGGGAGGATCGTTTTGAGATGGGCTGGAAAATATTTTTTCTGAGAGTCTATTCTTAAAAAAATGGGCTGATGATCACGTTGATTACGTCGGCTGGGTGGATCCTTTTGGCTGGAAAATATTTTTCTGAGAGATTGGAATCAAACATGGGCTACATTCTTCTCCTAGAACTATGTCGGCTGGCAGGATCCTTTTGAGATGAGGCTGGAAAATATTTTCTGAGAGCTTTGAAAAAAAATCGGCTGATGCTCGTCGATCACGTCGGCTGGGAGGATCCTTTTGAAATGGTCTGGGAAATATTTTCTCAGAGATAGGGTGCACAACAGGGACTCGACGAAAGCGAAACGGGAAAATCCTCCAGAGATATCAGAGAATCCATTCTTAAAAAATCGGCCGATGTCTCGTCGGTCGATTCGGCTGGAAAAAACATATCTAAAGCTGAGGAATATGTTAGCATGCCTTTACAGAATCTATTTCTTGGATGGAGAAGTGTGTATCCAGGTCGAATCCACAGCACAGACTGATTTGAAATCGAAACTCGAATGGTTTAAATAGATAAGTGTGAATTCCTTCTAGAAAGAATTTTGTATGTCTTGTTTTGATTATTGAGTCGAGGGGGAAGAACTCTCAGAGCTCTGGAAAAAATTTCTGAGTGGCTGAGTTGTTAAAAAAAAGACTTTTTGTTAATTTTTATTATAATAAATATTAAATAATAAAAATTAACTTTACCTCCCCTATTTTGGTTCGAATCAGGTCTCAACATGCTTCTAAAGCAGATTTCCAAGAAGGAGATGAGTCATTCTTTTCTTAGAAATCTATTTTTAGAAATACCCTCTTTGTTTAGGATGATGTTTCACCCTTTCTAAAAATAGATCATAACTCATGCTTTCGAAAAATAGAATTCCTTGAAAAACAATGAGTCATCTCTTTCTTGGAAGTCTGCTTTAGAAACATGTTGAGACATGTTAAAATAGGGGAGGTAAAGTTAATTTTTATTATGTCTAAAGATATAATAAAAATTAACAACTATTTTTTTAACAACTCAGAATTTTTTCTTGAGCTTTGAAAATATTTTCCCAGCCGATCAGATTTCGTTTTTTGACTTTCACTTTCAATTCTTCTCTTTTCTATAACAGCATTACGCGTTTTTGTTCAGAACAGAGTGGGCTGTTGGAAATGCAACATGTCTCTCTCTCTCTAACAAAATCTGGACCCACGATGATCTTAAGAAGAATTCTTCGAGAATCTTTTACCATTTCGGAACCTTAGATGACCTGGATATTTCTTTTCGTATTTCGAAGCTATTTATTGATCAAAGAAGAAGATTTTAACGGAATGACTTACGAATTTGGAACATGTCACCTGTTGAAGATTTTGGGGGGAACTCTATCCCTTGAGTCAACACCAGAGCGTCCCGAAAGCCGACATCGTTCTAGGATAAGAAAAAATTTCTAAAAGATCTCAGAGAAAATTGGAAACACTCTAGAAGAAAATACAAATGTATCGTCTTTCGGAAAGGATGAAGGAGGCTCATGTTGAAAGATGTGGCATGAGTTGAGATATCTCGTCGATCACACCGGCTGGGAGGATCCTTTTTGAGATGGGGTGGAAAATATTTTTTTTCTGAGAGATTGGAATCAAAAATGGGCTGATGATCACGTCGGCTGGGAGAGTCCTTTTTAAACGGGCTGGATGAAGAAGGCTCATGTTGAAAGATGTGACATTTGTACCCAGGTGGGTGCACAACTGGGACTCGACGAAAGCGAAACGGGAAAACTCTCCACAGATATCAGAGAATCCATTCTTAAAAATGGGCTGATGATCACGTCGGCTGGGAGGTTCCTTTTGAGATGGGCTGGAAAATATTTTTCTGTGAGATTGGAATCAAAAATGTGCTGATTATCACGTCGGCTGGGAGGATCCTTTTGAGATGGGATGGAAAATACTTTTCTGATGATTGGAATCAAAAAATGGGCTGATGATCACGTCGAACACATCGTCTGGGAGGATCGTTTTGGGGTGGGCTGGAAAATATTTTTCTGAGAGACTGGAATAAAAAATAAAGGGCTGATGATCACATCGGCTGGGAGGATCCTCTTAAGATCGGATGGAAAATAATTTTCTGAGAGATTCAAATCAAAAAATGGGCTAATGATCACGTCGAACTCGTCGGCTGAGAGGATCGTTTTGAGATGGGCTGGAAAAATATTTTTCTGAGAGATTGGAATCAAAAAATGGGCTAATGATCACGTCGAACACGTCGGCTGAGAGGATCGTTTTGAGATGGGCTGGAAAAATATTTTTCTGAGAGATTGGAATCAAAAAATGGACTGATGATCACGTCGCCTGAGAGGATCCTTTTGAAATGGACTGGAAAATATATTTCTGAGAGATATGAATCAAAAAATGGGCTGATGATCACGTCAGCTGGGAGAATATTTTTTGAGATGGGCTGCAAAATATTTTCTGAGAGATTTGGAAAAAAAATGGGCTGATGTCTCGTCGGCTGGGAGGCTCGTTTTGAGATGGGCTGGAAAATATTTTTCTGAGAGATTTGAAAAAAAAATCGTAGAATATATATAATATATATATTATATAATATATATATTATAAAAAACTTTTGTTGATTTTATTATGTCTTCAGACATTATAAAATGAACGACATCCCTCCCCTTTTTTTGGTTTGAATCCTATCTAAATATCGTATGCCCTCTGAAACGAAGCTCAGAATACTTCTCTAAATTGTGTTGAGTGGATTCCTAAACCCCTTCTAAAAGATCTCAGAGAAAATTGGAAACGCTCGGGAAGAAAATACAAATGTGTCGTCTTTCGGAAAGAATGAAGAAGGCTCATGAACACTAGGTGGGTGCACAACAGGGACTCGACGAAACCGAAACAGGAAAATCCTCCAGAGATATCAGAGAATCCATTCTTAAAAAAAATGGGCTTATGATAACATCGGCTGGGAGGATCCTTTTGAGATGGGCTGGAAAATAATTTTTCTGAGAGATTGGAATAAAAAAATGGGCTGATGATCAGGCTTATCTTGAGAGATGTGGACATTTGTATCCAGGTAGGTGCACAACAGGGACTGGACGAAAGCGAAACGGGAAAATCCTTCAGAGATATCAGAAAATCCATTCTTAAAAAATGGGCTGATAATCACGTCGGCTGGGAGGATCCTTTTGAGATGGGCTGGAAAATATTTTTTTCTGAGAGATTGGAATCAAAAATGGGTTGATGATTACGTCGGCTGGGAGGATTGTTTTGAGATGAACTGGAAAAATATTTTTCTGAGAGATTGGAATCAAAAAATGGGCTGATGATCACTTCGGCTGGGAGGATCGTTTTTAGATGGGCTGGAAAATATTTTCTGAGAGATTGGGTGCACAACAGGGACTCGACGAATGCGAAACTTAAAAATCCTCCATAGATATCAGAAAATCCATTCTTAAAAAATCGGCTGATGTCTCGTCGATCACGTCGGCTGGGAGGATTGTTTTGAGATGGGCTGGAAAATATTTTTCTGAGAGATTTGAAAAAAAATCTAAGAATATATATAATATATATATTATATTATATATATATATATTATAAATACTTTTTGTTAATTTTATGATGTCTTCAGACATTATAAAATGAACGGCCCCACAACAGAGGAGGCGAAAATGCTATCATAATTAAAAGCCATAATAAAGCCTCTAAATTATCAAAAAACGTAAAGCGAAGGCTTTGATAATATCTCAAATGAAGGGCTACAGGCACTGCCTAACAGATGTATTGTACTTATCACCAATATTTTCAACGCATGCATTCGTCACTGCTATTTTCCCTCTCAGTGGAAGCATTCAATAATTATTAGCATCTTGAAACCTGGAAAAGACCTTAAATATGCCAAAAATTATAGACCCATCAGCCTGGTACCGGCTCTCTGCAAAGTTTTTGAACGTGTCATCAGTACAAGACTTACCAAATTGGCATTGATAGGAACCAATTTGGTTTCCGAAAAGGACACTGTACTACTCATCAGATACTCCACCTGGTAGAATTTATCGCCCAAGAATTTAGAAAAAAGAATGGTGTAGCAGCATGCTTTCTCGATTTTGAGAAGGCATTTGACCGAGTCTGGCATGCTTGGCTTACTCCACAAATTGTCAAATTTCCTTCTGCCTAATAGCTTCATTAAACTTACCTACTCTTATCTCTACTGTCGCACGTTTCAAGTAAAGATGTGGAGAAATTCTCTCATCAAGAAAGAGATTTTCCGAGGCGTCCCTCAAGAGTCTGTTTTAGGACCGAAATATTTTAATATTTTTATAAATGACATGCCTGTCCCACTACACTCAAGTACTTATAAATATGCGGACAATACAGTTATTTTAACCAGCTCTAGAAATCCACAAAATGGTCTTGACAAACTCCAAATGCAAGCTAATCTAATCAACAAATACTGTGAAATTTGGAAAATTAACGCAGATAAATGTTGGGTTGTTTTATATCGCAGATACAGAAAAAAATTCCCAGTTAATTCCACTATTAAAATAGATAACTCACCTGTTCCAGTAGCAAGCTCATATAAATACCTAGGAGTGTACGTCGACAAAGCTTCAAATTTCAAAGACCATATCCAGTATACCATCAATAAAGCTAATGCAGCATTTATGTCTTTTTACTCTCTGCTTGGAAGGAAATCTAAATTAAATCTGAATACTAAGAGAAATCTTTATATCACCCTCATCAGACCAATTCTACTCTATGCAGTTCCTGCATGGGCAACTGCCGGATAAACTGAACGCTAGAAAAGAAACGTCTTACCTAATAAGATTCTCCGTAGCATAACAAATGCCCCTTGGTTTGTGCGGAACGCGCAAATCCATAAGAATTTAAATATTCTCCCGATTCATGATCAAATACTAACTACAGCACACAACTTCTTTCAGAAAAACTGAAAAACTCACAATACCTAGCCATTAAAGAACCCGCAGATAAAAGACCGCGAACTATACATCATAATGCATTATGGTGGTAGTGTACAGTGTATATCTTTTATTTCTACTTATTTTACGTATCTTATTACTCTTTATTACTCAAGATCAGTTTACGTTATGCACAAAGCTTATGGACTTAGATTGCAACTTATATTTCTTACTTATTACTTTCATTTAACCAAGAATTTATTTAGTACTGTGTAGTGTTTTAAAGCAAAGACTTTGCTTTCAGTGAAAATTTTAGTTCGCGGTCTTATGACTCCTTCACTCGCTATTGGCCACCTCGCATCACGTGGTGTTTACTGTGCAACTTAAACAAATTAATTTTCTAACATGATTATTTAATTTTACTGTACCCAAATTGTGTTTCTGAAGAATAAGGACATTATTAAATCTTCAAATTCACCTTTTTGTTTTGGAACTCTACAGACTTATTTGGGCTACAATGAACCTCTGGTTGAGGCGATACCCCCATTTTAATGAATAATAAAGAGCGAAGTAATGATATATTTCATTGGGGACTCGCATGCCATGGCAGCGGTATTATAAATATAACAAACTTGCTAATACTTCACGGACATAATTGATGTTTTCTAAAATCAAAGTTTTTTAGGGTACTTGAAAAGAATCTTTATTTAACACGTGGGTGTGTAATCTTTATTTACCACAGTGCCACAGCAAAATCTGGTAAAATAGTCTGTCGGATCATTTTTTTAAATTCTAGTGGTTTCGTGTCTCCTTTATCCTAAAAATCAGTTCAGTACCTGTTGCGCCTGCGCGCGCATTTCATTACTAACGTCGGCGCATGCGTCTTGAGCTCTTGGAGTTTGTGACATGAGATTGTGAGCTAAGAGCGTGTGAGAGAATTCGTGGCTTCGAGTGGCCATGAACGTTGTAAATTAATGAGAATTAAAATGAGATATAATACAGTCCATTGTTCCTGAGTTTATTGAATTATAGTGTAGTGCCTGTGCAAAACATTACCTAATCTGAATATATTTTTATGAATATTTAATAAATAGATAAACAAATAACAGGTTTTAAACAATAAATTTATTACATTTCAGTTCATTGTAAATTAACACAAGAGTTCTATGTCTCAATAGGAAAAATTGGTCAAATTAGACAAATACTGTATTACAATACAAATAATAAAACATAATACATAACAAAAGTAAATAACTTAGTGAATGTGTAAACATCTTAAAAAATATCGCTAGTATTCTTTCAATAAACAACACAATCTCATTTAATTATAACTTCGTTGTTTTACTTCATAAATAATGATTACTTATTGCAGCAAAATCTGTATTAAAATCAGATCATAATCTATGAAAAAAAGCTTCCAGAAGCCGAAACCAAGAATACGAACAACTTTCTGAATGTAGAAATAATTTTAACCATATAAATTGATCCATTTGTGAAGCACCGATGACTCACACAGCTTTAAACAATACAAAATTTGAGTCACACTCGATGAGCATGGCTCCGAAAAGTAAGGCCGCTATGAATCATCGATGATGTACATGGCAGTCAATGTGTTAAAGTGCATGTAAAAACTCAATTACTAAAATAAAATATTTTTTTTTAGCTAATCGTGCATAGTTTAATATCTGTACAGCTTAAAACGAACTGTGTAAACTGTTTCATTTGACTTATGAATAATTTAGTGGGCAGTTTTTTTATTACGCACATCGGTGCTACATAAACTGCCATAAAAAATCAGCTAGAATAAGTTAATGTTTGGTCTTCATGACAGCTGGACGTGCTAGTCATGAGAACAGGCAAAGGCCAAATGCGATAATTCTTTATATCATGACCTGCATTCTCAAATATAATTTTTTAAAACTGTTTTCGATAATTCGAATAATGTTATATACCAAGTTCGCAATGCCAAAAATGAAAAAAGTGGCAAGCATATTAAAAAAATGTGTTTAAATTATAGCGATTTAAAAATCTGGTTAACTGATAAATGTATGAATTATTTAAAATTTATAAAAAGTATTGTCAGTCTGTTATTGAACAGTTACATTATTTATTATATTTGTAAGACGAAAATGCATAGTTTCTAGAGATTCTTAGATTCAATAACGGTAACTGTTAAAAGTTAGCTTTAAAAAAAATGTGGATATTGTCTTTAAATATGATTAAAAAAATGGCATAACATTTGCATCATATTCAAATATCACACGAAATAATTTTAAAAAAGTTTCCTTTTATTTAATTAACAGGGCATAACATGAAATCATTCACAAATATTCAAACGTGATGAAATCGTTCATCACCTTATTTGTGACGGAATAAAACAAAATGCAGTAAACTCTCTAGTTGCGTCCATCTCTGAAAATAACAAAATATGTCTAAGACTAATATCGGTACTGAAAATCACTTTCGCACAAGATCGAAATCATATGGAACCTTGAGAAGTAGAGAGGATCACCTCAAAAACAGGTAAGATCCTGAATACTGTTAATTATTAAAAAAGTTGAAATAACTTAATTTTTTAGAACTATCCTGAAACTGAAAGCGAAACTAACGATATATTATTTCAGTTAGGTGTTGCGTTGTTTAGAATAAAGACATAAATATATGAGAACTTCATTAATGTTTCTTAAACTTTCTATTTACACAGGAGTTCATCTGTCAAATTTATTGTAAATCACTTAAAATTGCTGAATATGAATTATTTTAAAATTACGCTATGAATATACATTTATAACAGAGAAAGGAATGTGACATTCCAAGTCATTTTATGTCTCATGATTATCAATAAAGCTCTAAATAAACACCGGTAAAATAAATTAACATCTCTCTAAGATCTAATATGAGGTATGGTTTTTTCTACAGCCAGACAGGTCGTGTATCGTGACGGCATACTAGACAGGACGCAGATGAAGAGCCCCTATGGCAGTCGGTCTCATTCCTGCAACAAGACAGTTTTCAACTCCAGGATGGTTCTTGGAGGGGGGAAAATTGCCCTCTTAAGAGCGTCCCAGACATGCTTTATAGGGATATATTATTTCAGTTAGGTGTTGCGTTGTTTAGCCAGGTGGCAAATATCCTCACTTTCCAGGTTACTGTTGACCAGCTGAGCCCTATGTGGACGAGCTTTGTCATCCATTAACAGGAACACCGGACCAACTGCGCTTCTGAAACATACGATCTAAGATTGCCTCTCTATACCTCATAGAAATCAGAAAGCCTTTGTCAAACACATGAAGGGGGTGTGGGGCCGTTCAGCATAATACCTACCCATCTATTACACCTCCACCACCGTAATGATCCTTTCCCATGATGAGGGGAGGGATGGTATCGTGTTCCAGGCTCTTTCCAGATGCAGACACAATAAGAATCAATGGCCAGGCATATCTCGGCTCGTGTAAAAAGCACGCACTGAAGTCTGTGTATTGAAGTGAGCGGAACGCAAATAGCAGGTCTTTTGGAATACAGCCCTATCTCATGAAGCCTTCAGACAACTGTAAACCGTGAAACTCGGATTTCAGCGGCAGCATATAGCTCAGGTGAGAGTTGTGAATCTGTAGCAGTTCTGTGCCGCAGCGCTGAAAGAGGCAAATAGTGAGCTTCAATCGTCGTTGTGGATTTTGGTCGGCTTTGGACCTTGGTTGTGGATCTTGGTCGAACTTTTCAAAGTCCTGAAACTGTTTCCATAAATTGCTGACAACACTGGGTGTCACATTGAGCTCTTTAACTATCTCCGCTTCTGATTGATCTGGCGACAATCTACCGTTAATCGCCGAGCGTGGCTTTGAAACAGGCATGTAACTAACTGGTTTTTACCCGAATCTGGGAGAACTCTTCTAGGCCATTGGCTTTATACATACACACCGTAATCGGCGGAACTCTATAACAAATTACTCTGGCTACCATTGCATTTAACTCTTTGATTCCATCGCAGAAGTGGACGCTAGTCCGAACTGGTGATAAAAAATTTTCCAACATGTAGATAGGTGATTTACTGTAAAGTGGTGCCAACTAGTGGTTATAGAACACATGAAATGGAGGGATGAAAAAATCCTCGAAGTCTCTGATATACACAGCAAAGGGGCAATGAAATAAGAATACAAATGAAGTGTAATAATTTAGATATTAAAAAAGGAGATATCAAATAAACACCAATATATACAGGTGCAATCACAATGCAGATTAATATCCAGTATTGTAATGAATTGTTGAAAACCCCTCGTGCGCTGACATTCTTTTCATGATCATAGCTCCGCAGATACGCACATGTACGATTACGTATTCGACTCTGAATATTTGCATAATTCTTTCGCGGCATAATTAGTACCTTAGATTCAAAACTTTTCTTAAAAATAAACATAATTTGCAAATTCTCTTAATTTTGCCCACGAGTGACTTAATGAAAAGTTCATTGAATTAAATTCTGTAATTTGTTTTAATTCCTTGTGCTATAGTCATTAAGTTTGTCAATTAAGGATGCAAAAATATCATTTCAAACAATTAATAGTAATCAAAGTGGGACATAATTCATGAAATTTTTCATTAAATCAGGATATTGTCAAGTCGAGGTTATTTTTACTTAATCATATTTTAGGAAAATGCTGAAACTTTAGTGTATGTTTCCAAACTGCCCAGGTCTTTTATGCATGCAAATAAAAATATTGTTTTTCTTTTTTTATTTTAATATAAGATAAATTTTCCCGATTTCATACACTTCAGATCAAATTAATAAAATAAATTGTTAATTCAAAGTTGAAAACAGCATTCAAAGTCTGGAGCTTAATGAAATGACAATTCTCTTTCAGTATTGTCAGTGTATGGTGTCTAAAACACATGACTAGTCACCTGGTGAAGTACAGGTAACATAATTTTTAGAATTCAGGAAATTACTTGATGGAAAAATCTTGAAGATATATAGATTACATTGGGAAGCCAGTCAGAACGTTCTCTTCCTTTTTTAAACCTCTTGCTACTGAACAAGGACCAAAATTCTTATGCATATATGACATGTTCTTGTATTGCCTTCTTTATAGAACTTAATAAATTTTAAAACAAATTGCAGTTATATTCCTTTGAAGAATTCTATCTCTTAATTATTATAAAAATAAAAATTAAAGAAAGATATAAAAAAGGATGCTCATTATTTTTGAAGTTTTAATGTGAAAGATAAAATAAATATTACACTACACTGAATTATAACTTCTGAAAACTGGCAATTACAGTCAAAAGTCGTTAATTCGGACACCCATAATCCGGACCTCAAAGCTAAAAACTTTCTGCGCATGCGTCGCGTTCACGCATGCGCGTAAGACCTTTACGGCTGCGAATATACATGTGCGCATGCGCATAATACGTTTACGCATGCGCGTTTAATGTATAAAGGACGGTATAAGCTAAAATTATCTAATTATCTATTTCAGTTAATGTTGCAGATTGCGTTGTTCTTTAAACTTCGAATTGGATCCGGCTTATGATTTTTTGCAGACTGTTAGAGCAATTTTATAAAAGTAAGCTTTAACTTCCGATCATGTCAAATAGAATTTCCGATATATATTTACTAATATGTAAAGGATCTACAAAGCGAAAGTATGTTTCGAAGTCCATTAAACAGAAAGTGGAATTGCTGCAAAAAATGGATAAAGACATATCCTTTGATTATCTAATCATTCCGAAATATGTTTATCAATTTCACGCTGCTCTGCGGGGGAAGGGAAACGACACGGCGCGCAATGAATTGGAAGTTGATCTGTCAGCACTATCCTTATCTTCAGGGCAGATGTTTTTATTTTATTTGGCTTATAATTCTTTACTAAATGTAGTATTTCATCTCGATGTACTCGGTCTTTGATATGATTTAAATCAAGTTCCTAGTCATCATAATTCGCTTCCGATAGTGAAGAAAGTGACTCAGAAGTTATTGAAAACGAAAAAATTTCGATTGACAAATTAGTCGGTATTCTCGACACAGCAATTGTAGGACTTGAACAGCGGAACTTTGTAACTAAACAATAAATTATGTCTGTTTAATAGAATTAAAGAGAAAGTATTATCACATGAAACGAAGCAAATTAAACAACTTACATTGAAAGAAATGTTTAATAAAATAAACAAATAAATATTTGGCTTTTTCTTTTTGTAAATTTTGATACCCTTTAGATCAGGGGTCTCCAAACTTTTCAGCCCGCGGGCCATATTGGGGCTTTAACGAAGCTTCGAGGGCCAAGATCCAGTTAGTTCATCATCCATGGCGATGCAACTATGATGAACAGCATACAAGTTTTTAAACGAGGCAGTGAGATTTTTGTGATTGGATCTATACGCTATGATCTTACAAAGAGATCCTTGTTTTTTAGACTTTCATGCAGTTTCACCTAACATAAATTTCTTAAAGCTGTTTTTGAACATTTGCAAAAATATAATTTTGTCCAAGAATATTAGAGATTTCTTCGGTTTAGTATGTACTTTGCTTTTCAATCGATTTATCAGCGCATTTTGTTTACATTTTGATCAGCTGCAAACATTCGTTCCATAAGCAAATTTTTTGTAAAAAAAAAAAAAAAAAAAATCTCGAAAATTAAAATAAATTACAACATATATAGAAAAATTAAGATTTAAATAAAATCACTACTGAAAATTTCTATGAAGCAACTTAGAATGCTACTATGAAACTAGAAAAGATAACACACGAAACCTTTATTCTTGTAAAGAGTACAATGAGAGTTTTCTACTTCCTTGTACAAAGTAAGGGAAGTATTGTAATTGCGAAAAATTTCGGATATCATATGTCAACGAAAATATCCATTTTGACCTCTCTCTCTCTCTCTCGAATCCATTTGAACTTTTTTTTTGGCGTGACATCTGTTCGTACGGACAGAATAAATGAATCTTTTTATCAAAATGGATTCAGAAGAAATTTTTTTCGTGATGTCTGTACGTACGTATGCAGGTATCTCGCATAACTCGAAAACGAGTGGCCTCAAAACGTTGAAATTTTGTATATGGGACATGTATAACATGTAGTTGCGCACCTCCCTTTTTGTTTGCAATCGGCTGCATCAGAACTCTATGTATATCTACCCAATCTGTTACCGGAGACGGGGAGTTTAGTTTTTTAGTCTTATATGCTTGTAGATTGTGCGATTTTTGCTTTCGAAGTGACTCAGGGGGTTAAGGTTTTTATAACTTTATTTAATCTGCATGCAATAGTTGTAGAATTATCAATATTTTAAAAGTTGTTTAAGTGCTACTAAGCCTACTAAAGTCGCTATTTGTTTACATTTTCAACTCCTGTTTTGTTTGAAGATGTTTTGAGTTTTTATGTATTTTTGCCTCGTCACGAAGTGAGAACTGAATGAGGAATCCATGTGTGTCCACATCAGATTTTATATAGAGCGTATTTCCCTCATAGTAAATTTAGAAATGATTGTATAATGTCCATATTATGTTTTATATACAACGCGCATGATAGGCAACGCATTTCTAGATTGGCTGTTATAAAATATTTAATGTGTATGTTATTTGTTACTTTAAATTTTAAAAAATTATTTTAAAGAAACCCCTGGCGGGCCGGATTATTAGATTTCGCGGGCCAGATTTGGCCCTTGGGCCGTAGTTTGGAGACCCCTGCTTTAGATCATAATTGTTCTTTATTTCATAAATTACGGTTTCATATTTTTAATTTTATAATTTCTACATGCCATCTTACCAGATTTAAACTGATGATCTATAATCCGGAAAAATCGATAATACGGAATCGCCGAAGTCCCGACGAGTCCGGATTAACGATTTTTGACTGTATTATGCAGCAAGATGATAAATACTTCAATAGAATAACAAAATGTAGCCCAATGAAGATTCAAGAAAAAGATTAAGAAATGCTCATGCTTTTTATTACATTGCTCCTTAAGCTAAAAAAAAAATTAGAACTACCGCGAGTGATTTGTTTTCTCATAAGCTCAAGATTTGATTATCTCTGAAAACAATCATCTTGCAGAGGTAAAATGGCAGTATCGAATAAAAATTCTAGTGAATCTAAAGTAAAATGAAATAAGTTTTGTACACACACTGCAGTTAAAAAAAAAAAAAAAAAAAAGTTGTGGTTGGATAAAAATGTACTTGAGTTACATATGCGGCATTAAACTGACATTTCAAGTTTAATAATTAAACGCAAAAACAAATTTAGATGGAAAAATCAAAATTTTATGCATGCACACACACACAGGGGGGAGGGTAAAGATGAAACTTATTTGTTTATTTTTATTAACAACAATTTATCCTTGCACTGTAATACATAAGAATTATAACTATCTCTGCCATATTCACTAAATGGAAAAAATGAATAAAAGTTTATATTAGGATATTTGAATACAGCAAAGAACATGAGGGCTATCTGCCTTCCCTAAGGAAAAATGGCTCACATTTACGTTACACACAGGAAAAACCATACAGCCAGTACTTTCACCTATGATCAAACTTCCAGCATTCAGCAGTCTTAACTACTCAGCTACGTGTGGGACTAAGTCAATAATCAGAATTAATATTTAGATATTCTATGACTTGAACCTAAGTATAATATATAGTGTTCATTAAAATGTTTTAGGTAAATCTAATATAAAAAAAAACTTAAATGTTTCATTTACTGATATTTTATGTATAAAATATGTGTCTTCTAGAAAAATTTTAATTGCTTATAAGGAGAAGTCTTTTGAGTAAAAAAAATCAGTATGTTGGGGTTCTCCATCCATACATTAATAGTTCAAAGCACATTGAAATCATTAGAAATGGGCTAGCCGTAAAGGTGGTTTTGTGGTTTTTCTGGATCCTAAATAGAATACCAGCCATAAAGGTAATTTTTATCTTTAGATAGTTACGTCATTGTGTGCTTTTTCATAATCATTAAATGCTATGTCACAGAAATTTAGGTCAGTTATCTAATTTGTGATTATATTGCTCAAATGTGTAAAGCTTAGTTAAAATTTTGATGTAAGCACAATATCAAGATACCACACTATCTTGAACTTTTAATTATATCAGTCTTTGGAAGTTTTAAGGTATTTAATTTTTAAATGTGTGAGTAGTAAACTAATACATATCCATGTCATAATACATTTTAAGCTAATAATGAAATGCAAGATCATCACAAAGAAATTGGATTATTTTTATAATTTAACTCAGAAACATTAAATCATTATTTAGCATTTTAATGTACATTTTTGAATAAGAAACTTGATTATACACAGATCTAATGCTTTTTTAGAATGAATTATAAATAATTAAGGACATCAGCATCTCCTCAGCTGGAAATGTAACCAAAATTAACGAAACCACAGCACTAACAATTCTGTTATTAAATCAGCTATTAAATAACAAATATAATTACTAATTTTTCAATAATTTAAAGTGATTATAAAAATATTTCACATTATAATATAAATGTTTCTCCCTACAAAATGGTAAAAGCATTAAAATTATTGACTAGCTTTTGAACAATTAAGTACTATATGTGACGTCATCAGATTATTTTGAAGCAGGAGGTGTGAAAAATATGCAATGTTCTCACAGGAACCCTGGAACTCTCGAATATTCATCGAGGCTGTTTTCAATTACACCATGAAGACATGTGGAAGGACAGGAGAAAACACTTTTTAACTATCTTACAAGTAAATGATCAACAAACATTTTGAAAGGAACAGAATACATCTACAAAGACAAACTGGTAATATTTGAGTTGATCTTCATTACTAAAATAACCTTAAAATACAAGTTCTAGTAACCCAGTACAAACATTAAATCATTATTTACCATCTTAAATGTACATTTTTTAAAAAGAAAATTAAATATACAATGATCTAATGCTTCCTTAGAATGAATTATAAATAGCTAAGGATGTCAGCATTTTCTCGCCTAGCACAGGAACCCATAAATTCAAGCAATCAGTGTTACCTACTCTGCTATTAAATCAGTTGCACGTTAAAGTTTTAATCTTTAATTTGCACAGATTTAATCAATATATATACTAATTTTTCAATAACTGGAATAAAATCTTTAAATCTGTTTATTTTTATGGAGTTAATAAACAGTTTATTTTTGTATTTCTTATATCAAGTGCCCAGAAAATATCCAGTATGATCATTATGTATTAGTTTCTATACTATATTAACTTATCAGTTGTATTTTGCTGTTTAACTTGAAGCGAAAAATTAAAATCAATGATACTTAGCTTTTAGTTGCTTTTCATTTTTTAATTAATCTCAAATCAAACATAGCTCAGTTTGCTTTATAAATGAAACTAGCTATTCAACAGAAAATTCTTCAGCAAAGCATGTGAGTGCTATTTGTCAAAAGGGAGGAGTGCTTTTGTGGAGGACTTTCTAGAGGAAACTGGTTGGTATCCAAGTTACACATTGGAAATTTGCAAAAATGCTCATGTAGCCAACCCTTTCGATTGGAATCCAACTCAGGTCAAACTATTAGTATTCAGTAACTTTACTGCTTGGCCACTGATGGGATCCAAATCAAACATATGTTTAATTATTAAAATGAGCTATTGAACAGAAAATTCTAAAAGAAACGATAATTACATATCCAAAACAAAAGTAACATAAATTTATCCAAACCATTTTAATTTGCTAATTAAAGGATATTTAAACATCATAACAATTGACTATTTATAATTTGAAACCATGCAATATGATTTCTTAATTTTTTACAAGGTTTAACCATATACAACATGATACACCATTTACTTATTATTAACTAATTGTATGAGGTGCATAGAAATTTGATGAAAATCTCAATTATAAAGTATAATTTACATATCACAATGACAAGTTTACATAAGTAAGTTGAATCAAGGATATTTTGTTGTTGCATATCTGTTACAATATAAAAACAGGATCAAATTAAATTAAGATAAATTAAAATTATTAAACATTTATTATTATACTTGTTTTGTGTTATAAAAACCTGCTGAAATCGGTGTAGAGTAATAGCTATTCTGATCATTCACAATTTACGAATTTTATTTGAGAAAAGATAACGTAAGTTCAAAATTATAAAAGAACAATCTAACTATGAGATGATAGAAAATAAAATTAGGACTAATATTTTGAAACTACATTTGTTCAAAGATTAATAAACCATGCTTCATATCGAAAGACATTTGATGATCCTGATAAAAACTTAATTCAGGAAATACTGAAAAATTATTTCAGTGATACGAATTATTGTTATAGTATTAAGTGATTAAAAAATATTTCAGAGTATACTGTAAATGCTTCTCCTTATAAAATAGCGTTTAATACTTTAAAATTAGTGATTAGCTTATGGAAAATTTCTGTCTGTATACGAACAACAAAGAACAAAAAATTTCAGTAAAGAACAAAGAAAATGCGCGAAGATCCCAAAATCACGACAAATTGGCAACATTTCAGTTGCTCTTCATTACTATGACAAACATAAAGTTCTTCTAGTAACCCAAAGACAAAACTCTTCATCTGAACGTCATGCGTGATTGACATTCATTATAACCAATGAGAGGGTGCCATTTAGTGGGAGGAGCGAGAAGAGGTCCGGTTAATAACGTGTCCCATTTAATACTGCTTACAAGTGCAAGCCAAAGTTCTGTTTATGTTACTTCTCGCCCTTCAGCGCATGCTCAAGAATTACCATCCAGGCGAAACTAGTCGATTTGTCCATGACGTCAAAAATTCGAAAAGTGGGGTAGGGTTTGGAAAACTACAATCTCAAATCCCAACCAGATCCTTTTGATCTTTGCCGCCTGGTAAAGTCCACTTGAAACAGCGGGTGTGGAAGAATTGATCGTGGCGAGGGGAAACCGGCAGAGAGTGTGGTATTCATTCTTGCTCTTGACTGTTGCGGTGTGCCCTTCGAAAGTAAAGCACTTTTGCTCTGCTTATTTTTGTAGCTCTTATTTAATATTTTACAATATTCTTTTAGCTGTTATTTAAAATTTTACACTTTTCTTTTCAGAATTTACGAGTTATTTTTTTCAGGTTTGACAAGTTAATTTTTTTTTTCAGGTTTTCCTTTCAGATTTTGCGGTGTGCGCTTCAAGTAAAGCTTTTTTTCTCTGCTTATTTTTGTAGCTCTTATTTAATATTTTACAATATTCTTTTAGCTGTTATTTAAAATTTTACAATATTCTTTTCAGAATTTACGAGTTATTTTTTTCAGGTTTGACAAGTTAATTTTTTTTTTCAGATTTTACAAGTTATTATTTTTTTCAAATTTACAAGTTATTTACTATATCTTTTGCTTATCTGTGAGCTAATTTAAGATTTTACAATATTCTTTTCAGGTTTTACAAGTAAATTTTTTCAGGTTTTCCTTTCAGATTTTGCAAGTTAATTTTCTGTTTATTATCGTGCTTAACTTGATTATTATTTCAGAAATAATAAGGCATATATATTCAGCACTGTTTTTATCCTTAATTAATTACTGGGCGTTATTAAAGTTTGATTTTTTACTTTTTGGGTAACAAACATTTCCATTAATTACCTTTTTTTCTATGTAAAAACTCTGGTTTGGGAATACTTACTTCGAGTACCAATTTTTATTTTTCATAGGTACAGAAGAAACTGAAAAGTATTTTTTTTTTTTTTTTTTCCAAAACTGTTTCTTATGCTTGGTTGATTTTAAATACAGCATTATTGATATATATTTCCGTACAATAATTTTGGTTTTTTGTTATGAATATTATGCGCTAAGTTATACAGCTGCTATTTACAGCATATTTATATATACACACCATGATAATGACTCTGTGTATTGATGCAATTGACATCATATCCTCCGGATGATGACATCATATCCTCCGGAACGGCGGAGAGTTGAGTTTCGTTCCCTTGTATTCCAAAAACTCGTGGAAAGCCATTTGGACCATTTTCATCATCGCACAACGTTCATCAGCCGAAATATTAATTACAATCTCCGAAAACTCAAATTTTCGCATTCATTTTTTCGAGTGGCAACAGTCTCGCGCGCTGTAGATTTTATATTTCGAAAAATGATGCCACTCTTCGCTTTCTATATTAGAGTCTTTTAATAATAATAATCAAAAAAAATGTTAGTTTTACAAAATATGAACTAAAAATAGCATTGCCAAACATTAAATATATTAATATTATATAAAGTCATATTCTGTGGGTGAAGAAAACACATTATTGCATGTGACGTCATTGTATGTCGAAAATGTTTCGTGAATGTCAGCATTTTAAATAAACACACACACAGATCGTATTTTATTCTCGAGTGTCAAGATGTAGAAACATCTTTTTACTCGACTTCTGATAAAGATCGGGTGGGGGGAGAAAGAGAAGGGTGAAAGGAGTAAGGGAGGCGGATGAAAGAGATTTTAAATAAAGAGCTGCTGTTGGCAACTTTTTTGGGTGAAAGTGCAGAATCGCCCACTGCTTGCCGCGATTTTAAGAATTGCACATACTTTGTATCCATGTACACATCGACCTATTTTCAATTAAAAATACGTCCCAGAATTGCAGAAAAATGGCATTGTGTACTCCCTTGCCTTTACCCATGTACACATCGACCTATTTTCACTTAAAAAGTCAAAGAAAATTGACAAAAATCCAATTCTCTTGTAAAAAGCGCCAATTCTTGCTCTTGTAAAAAGCGCCAAACAAATAAGTGGGCGATTTTGCGTCAAGCAAAAAATAAGTGGGCGATTCTGCACTTTAGCCCTTTTTTGCTTCAGGTGAGGATAACTGACTGCCACATTAGTTGTTTTATTGACACTGAGAAAAAGTTGTTATATTTCATTAAATTTAAATCATGACGTCGTGCTTGTTAACTTGTTGAAGTGTCAAAAGTTTTTTTTCCTGGTTTGGCAACAATAAATTAGTTACGAATTGATTGCTGCTTGAAAAGAATAAGGGTACAAATGTGAAACATAATTATAAATTTTGTTTCGTCCGCAGCTTGCTAGTATAGCAATAAAATCTGAATATTGTCTATCTCTTCAATTCTTAACAATTTGTCGAATAATTGAATCGCCATTTTGATGTTAAAAAATGCATAATAAAAATATCTATCCTTACAGTTTGGCCGCCGAATTAATAATAGTTCAAGGTCAGTGGCGTAGCTAGAACTCTCGGTCCCCTGTGCAAAAAGATTTCCGGCCCCCCCCCGCTCCCCAATAAATTTACTGTGTTTAAAAAAAGGGGGAGGAAGAAAGTTTAGATTTGCAGAGATTTTTAAATAAAATCCAGTAGGTTTTACATGCAAGTATATTTCGAATTTCTATATAAAATCTGCGCCAATCCAACATACAAGTTTTTTAGAAATATGTATGGTAAAGTTTTACCCCCTTCTTTGAAGAAAGAGCGGTAAAGTCACTGAACACTGGTAGTTCAGTCCGAGGTTCAAATCCCGGGATCGGGCTGGCTGCATGGGCGTTTTCGTGGTTTTCGCCATGTGTAGCCTATTTTTGATTTCTCTGGTGGGATCATTAGCAACTTTCTTCAGTTTTTTTTTTTTTTTTTCTTTTTCTTTTGGTGAGATATTTATACGTGTACTTGGCAGTACACATATAAATATAGATAGACAAAGGTGAGTAAGTAATAAAGTATTTGACTGATGTGGATTTATCAATCAAATCTTTAAAAGTGTTCAAATAATAAAAAAAATGATACTGCATGCTTTTACCATCCTGACATTTTGTATGCTCATATGAGGCATTTCTTCTTGCTATGGAATAATTTAAACCGAACTGCTGTATTATTTTTAAACTCTTTCCATTTTAATTCAACGTGAATATTTTTTCTCCGACTAGTCTCATCTCTCTCTTTTTCTTTTATATTACTTATAATTGTCTACTGTAGACATATCATTCGTTTTGAGTTGATATATGTGTTAAAATAACTAAATAGCAATGCAAATTTAATTTTAGGATGTGGACACAGTTGATGTTAGTTCATTTAAAAGGTGGAATAACATTATGGTTTTCTAACTTTTAAAATTATTTTCGATATTCTAATTTTAAAATCTTTTAATAGTAGCGTTTTCATCGAGGTATTATGCTATAAGTTTTCAGACAACAATTTTTTTTTACATTATTTTTGAGACTTAAATTAATATTGATTCAGATAATGTGAAGAACATTACATATAGGTGTGATGTGTTTAAATTAGTCCTCAATGTTTTCTACTATATACTATTAACACTTTATCTACATGTATCCCATGTTTCATCATGAAAGCATTCTCTTTTCACACTGGTATTCAATTCCTATATCGCTTTCCTTTAAATAACCATGATCCTGAATTCTACTAGAGCTATTAGGTCTGCCAAAGTCTCGCAGCATTCATTATAATTCAAAACATATTTTAGCTTTTCAATATCAGCAAATTTTATCATCAATAAAATCAACTAATTAGATTAATGCTTTAAAAGTTACAATTTATTGTTATAGGAAATTATTCTGAAAATGGTGATTACATTCGGTTTTAGGCAACACACGCATTCTATCAGAAAATGCTACAGTTTGAGCAGCATTGTGACAAGAAAGTACCTGTTACAATGTTAGTAGCGTATATGTATGTAAGAAAAATCGAGAATATGTAAAAGATTAAATTAGCAGCAAAAATTAATTCCCTTCTGTATTATAAAAATAGTAACCTGTATTTGCACTGCGTCATTTCGATAAAAATATACGTCATTTGACATACATAATTCTGGTGATGTAAATGGAACTAAAACTCTGCAGCTGATAATAATTTTACAGAAGTATTAACTATCCAATCAAAATGCATTGAGAAACAAAACTAATTCAGTCATACACAGTTTGAATTAAGATGTCAACCTGAACATAACGCACTTGCTTTAACCTTCCAACACGCGCGCTGTGCGCAAATTTTACGACAAATTCGGTTTTTAATGCACACTTCTCGCATATCACAGCTGAGACGTCTGAATGCCATTTCTATTCTTCCTCTCAACCCTTCCCCACATCATGTAATGTGCCAACAGGAAGTTATATGAGTTTTTTTTTTTTTTTTTAACTGAGGTTTTGCGTTACGTGGCAGCTTCTTCGTAAAAGTTACGACACGCGCATGGTCGTAGGTGAAAATTCGGAAAGTATTTTTTTCTCAAATATTTTGTAATTTTGTTCTAATAATTGATGTGTATTATTTAAATTTGTATAAATTTGACTCTATAATTTTTATATCAGTTTTTCATGGCAACAAAATATGTGCAACCAGCTGATTTTGCTCGCATTATTTAAGAATTATTTGATGAAGAAAAAGAAGACTAGGAAACCTTTGGATGCCAGAATAATAGCGATCTGTGTGAGGAAAATATCGAGATAAATAATATCAGCAGTAAATCTGAACATTATATTTCAGATGATGATAGTAATAATGATATAGAAAAATGGAAGGATGATGATATATTCTATGTTAGTAAAGATAAATCTTCTAAGTGGCAAAATCAGAAGTATACAAACTGCTCAAAGACGAATATTGTGAGCATTAACCTGGCTTACAACACCATGCTAAGGATATAAAGGATGAAATAGGAACATTTTTGAAAATAGTTGATATAAATATGCTTGATGAAATTTTGGAATGTCAAATAAATATACAAGTTTACTAAAAGGTAAAATACTCAAGAGATAGAGACCTCACTGAGTAGAAATGATGGCCTACTTTGGATTGTTATATACCATAGGAATAAAAAAAGGACACCATGCAAATGCGAAAGAATTGTTCTCAAGTGATGGCACTGGAATTGAAATAACGAGAGCTGTGATGAGCTACAAGAGATTTTAATTTCTGACAAGTTATCTTCGATTCGATGATAAATCAACAGGACAGATGAACATTAAAACTAACTTGGATTTTAAAATATAGTTATTAAATAATAAAGTTTTAAATTTCTATAATAAAATACATCATTTCTTTTCCACCTGACTAATATAAGCATTTAAAAATAATTTACTATCATTTAAATGTGACATCATTTGTAGTTTACAATAATAAAGTTAATATATTATGTTTTAACAAATTTATTACCAACATTCACTCATTTCTGTCATTTTTCGTGCCAAAAATGGTATAGTAACAGTTTTCGTGAAAAATACGACGTGCGCGTGCTCGTGTAAAATTGTCAAGCGCGCGTGCTGGGAGGTTAAACGCTTTGGCCTAGCCAGACTGCTGCTTCCTTCTTGATGCAAAGTTATAAAAAATGTAAGCTTTTCGGATTAGGCACAATTAATGTGCCAACTTGTTTGTGGCCTCAACATGTTTGCTGAAGTAACTGTACAAAATATGTAAATGTAGCATTTCTTTTTTAGTATTTGTGCATAGTTTCCTTCAAATGAACCTTAATGGGAATTTTTTTCACAAAAATTTAAAAGTATTAAAATGGCCTCAAATTAAGGTGTAACTGGAATTATAATTAATTCGTAATTGTGATTAGATTATATCATTGCAATTAGATTATGCACTTACAGCATAATCGCATAAAGTAATGAAATTAGAGTTCACAAATACAATATAATTACAATGCAATTACAATAACTTATTAATACTATAATACAATTACAATGTAATTTAAATCGGGTACTACAATTGCATACCCTCCACTCAAAAGGAGGTACTGATAAGCCTGGAAGTCATTATCAACAAAAAGCCTGTTCAGGACAGTTTGCTGACAATTTCCACCGGGCGGAAAGTACGTTCTTCAGCCTGGGCAAATCATAACAATAAAAATCATTTAGTCTCATGATTCACTACATTTTAACATACTTTTATTAGAAGAATAATTAGAACCGACATGACAAATATCTTCGAAAAATAACTGTCAAATATCTGTATCCATTAATTGATCGAGTTAAACACTTTTAAGTATATCAGAATAACAGTTCTGTATACCTTAAATACACAAATTATGGCAAAAGTTAAAGTAATATTCTTAGAAGAAGCATATGATATTACTCACCAGATGCAAAATTATAGTACATTTTTTGCCATAAATACAGTTTAATTACACAGTAGTAAAATGTGTAAAAATTAATGATAATAAGTTTATCAGAAGTGAATTAATTTTGCAAAAAAACTTTCGGCACTTGAAACACCTGGGGGGGGGGAGAGGTCTAGTAAAATTAGATTTGTTTTAACTTGACCAAACACTTTCTATATGTGGATCACTAAAGAAATAATTACCATGCTTAAAAACCAGATGCACATACCAGTTTTTCCCCCTTGTTACGTTTTACATTGAGAAATAACAAACAGTATTTCTCAATGTAAAACGTAACAAGGGGGAAAAACTATATGTCATGGTGAAAAATACTATTTTTTAAACATGGTGAAAAATACTATTTTTGAAGTTTTGTTAAAATGAAGGAATGCACATACCATCTTTCATTCAAGCATTACACTGAGAAATAACATGCAGTATAACAATGAAAAATTTAGATAAATTGAAGTAACACATACCATCTTTTATTCATGTACTACTAAAATGAACAAAACTATTATGCTTAAAAAACAGATACACATAATAACTTATTTTGTCCGTTACCCTTTACACTGAGATATAACATGTAGTATAACAATGAAAATTACTAGTTTTTTTGAAATTAAGGAACATGATTTTTTAAAGTATAACTCCACTTCCTGCACTGAATAGTCAAATTTCAAATGCATATTTATGAATGTTCACTGAAGCAGCACAATGACCCAGTTCTTCAAATTAAGCAATATGGAATAATATTATGGGAAAATTTATGCATACTTTTTTCTACTGCATGTCGTCTGATATGATCACACATGTGCCTAAAAGTGTATCTAAAAGAAAAACAAAGCTATATTTCAATATTAACAAAAAAAAAAAAAAAAATGTTTACAGATTAAAATTCATTCATTTTCAAGTATTATAAGAATCACGCATGAAACAAACTGCTTTCCCATACTATTAAGTAAAAGTTAACTGAAATTTTATACTGGAAAATATGCTATATTTCTATATATTACAAACAAGAAAAAAATACCATAATAATATACTCATAGCCTAGGAGAAAGTAACACATACAACATCAAACAAAGAAATTGAAATTTGTATAGTCATAACCTAGGAAAAAGTAATACATATTACATAAAATACAGAAGATATTCAACGTAAAACACACATATCTTCTAAAATCTCCTTTGTGGGTTTATATTTCGATTATTAGTAGAGGATACAGGAATAAAGTAATTTGACTGATATTTAGCATATAACGACAACACATCACACCTTAATGCTCTAAGACCTTCAATAGTTGCAACATTCTTTGATAAATTCTCAAACAATTCCATTGTTTCCTGTCTAATACTTTCGCAACTTTCAGCATTTTGTTCACTCGTTATTTCATTAACTATCGCCGAACGTTCTTTGGCATGCCTGGAATCCCTCTCAGTCACATCAATTACCAAATTATCTGAATGAAACTCATCATTTTCTGTCACACCAGATCTCTGAACTTCAGTTACCTGGTTTTGACATACATGATGAATATGCTTACAAATACTGAAACGGATACTATAATCAATACAAGTACAGGAGAATGCATGAATACAAATATTACAGTCATCACACCTTATGCTACATGCACAAGGATCATGAATCCGAACATCATAAAATGTAATTTCTCTTGAAATAACAGCCTTCGAAACTGACCACTGTTTCTTAGGCTCGATTTCAATTACCTGATATTCAGGCATACTCATACTCTGTCTGTGTCGCTTACGAATTTCTGTGACCCTAGTTGTCAATTTATGACGTTCAAAAAATATTGCACGATTCATCAGTTTTTTTGCAATAGCATTTAACACCAAAGATAAAGAATAATCTAGTCTCTTTATCACCTTTGCGTTACCATGTTCATACTTAAGCTGCTTGTGCCACCTTTCAACTTTCATATTTGTATTAACCCCTAATCCAATTCGATAGCAATAGGCCCATTTTTCAGGCTGAGACATATAATTTTTGTAGAAATATTCTCCAAAAGCTTTTGTTTCTTCATTAGACAAACAGCTGGTGACAAAGATATCCGAAATTCTTTTGAAAGACACTATGTCAATTTCGTGCATTATTTGCACTAACTCATTTGCAATTTTTAACCTTAAGTCACTGTTTTTTTATTTTAGATAAGTTTTTATTCCATGCTCTGCGAACATGCCAGCTACACAAAAGACACTTATCAACTTAACCAAAAACTTGACACCATGCATTATAAAATGCCGGAGCATCGTCTGACATGAAAACCTTAGGTTTAAGATTAGGAACTCTATCTTTAATAGCTGAAAAAAATGGTATAAAAGTTTGTGCTGTTATTTTTGATGAATACAAAATAGCAACAGCAAAACCTTCATGATTATCATCATTGAGAAGTACAGAAGTTAATTGAAATCCATACTGATTCATACCATGAGTAGAGTCTATCATAATACAGCTGCTGTTTAATTCCAGCAACCTAAGTTGGGCACCATTCATAACCCCTAAAAGGAAATCATCCCTTGATACACCTTGAAAACCTGGCAGTTCGTCACCAACTTTCTTGAACAACAAAATTGGACAACCAGATTCAGCTTTCATTTTCTGGACTTCTAAGTCCACCGATACTGCATCATTAGTGTCAAAAACAATTTCATTATTTACCTGAATACCTCTAGAAATATTTTGTAAATCTTTTAAGTGAGTAACACCAATTCTTTTTGTTGGTGAATAACTACTTTGAATGGACATTAAAATCTTTTCTTTTGGAATACCTTGCTGCATCATACCTGCTAACTTAGATTTTTCAGTTTTTGAGAGCGGCAATTTCCCAACTTCATGCCTATGACCAACATGCACTGATTGGTAACTATAATTTCAAAAATATCCCCGATCTCTTTCTCTGACACTTTTATTTCAGCAGGACATGTTTTCCCTATTTTAATTGAACCTCCACATTTCATGTGACGTATTCTGTCAGTTTTTAGTTTACATGAACCACTTCTATTACATAAGAAATAACTACGAATTGTCCCATCTGCCAAACGTTTAGTAGTTCGTTTGGCAAAAAAGGACTGACTACTTTTTTCAACATCTTCTTTCCAATTTTCGAATTCAGATTTAGAATGAAAAATAAGTTCCTGAAAATTTAACCTTATATCTGTATGGACAGAATCTATGTGGTCATGCAACTCTTTCATAGAAGTAAACCTTTCATTACACAGAGTACAATCTCTTTCATTATAAGTTTCCAACTTATGTTCAGAATGAAAATTTCTTATGTGTCTATATAAATTACTTTTAACAGAAAATGAGCAGTCACAAGAAGCACAACAAAACCTAGAACTTATCGATGACATATTAGTATATAAAATATTCTTAGTGTTATTAGTTTAACAACATAAGAACTCTGTAGTTATCAGAAAAATACAAATGGCAATCTAAATAGGAACACTTGAAAAAAACAGTAATATTTAGATGATTTTTAAATTGCATCAATACACAGAGTCATTATCATGGTGTGTATATATAAATATGCTGTAAATAGCAGCTGTATAACTTAGCGCATAATATTCATAACAAAAAACCAAAATTATTGTACGGAAATATATATCAATAATGCTGTATTTAAAATCAACCAAGCATAAGAAACAGTTTTGGAAAAAAAAAAAAAATACTTTTCAGTTTCTTCTGTACCTATGAAAAATAAAAATTGGTACTCGAAGTAAGTATTCCCAAACCAGAGTTTTTACATAGAAAAAAAGGTAATTAATGGAAATGTTTGTTACCCAAAAAGTAAAAAATCAAACTTTAATAACGCCCAGTAATTAATTAAGGATAAAAACAGTGCTGAATATATATGCCTTATTACTTCTGAAATAATAATCAAGTTAAGCACGATAATAAACAGAAAATTAACTTGCAAAATCTGAAAGGAAAACCTGAAAAAATTTACTTGTAAAACCTGAAAAGAATATTGTAAAATCTTAAATTAGCTCACAGATAAGCAAAAGATATAGTAAATAACTTGTAAATTTGAAAAAAATAATAACTTGTAAAATCTGAAAAAAAAAAATTAACTTGTCAAACCTGAAAAAAATAACTCGTAAATTCTGAAAAGAAAATTGTAAAATTTTAAATAACAGCTAAAAGAATATTGTAAAATATTAAATAAGAGCTACAAAATAAGCAGAGAAAAAATGCTTTACTTGAAGCGCACAACGCAAAATCTGAAAGGAAAACCTGAAAAAAAAAAATTAACTTGTCAAACCTGAAAAAAATAACTTGTAAATTCTGAAAAGAATATTGTAAAATTTTAAATAACAGCTAAAAGAATATTGTAAAATATTAAATAAGAGCTACAAAAATAAGCAGAGCAAAAGTGCTTTACTTTCGAAGGGCACACCGCAACAGTCAAGAGCAAGAATGAATACCACACTCTCTGCCGGTTCCCCCTCGCCACGATCAATTCTTCCACACCCGCTGTTTCAAGTGGACTTTACCAGGCGGCAAAGATCAAAAGGATCTGGTTGGGATTTGAGATTGTAGTGTTTGGAAATACGCTGCCGCGTCGTCAATCAGGGTTGTGCAGTTGACGTACTAAGTAGGTAACGGCTTTGCATATGTTTTCGCCGCTGATTTTTTTCATGTTTAAACGAAGAATACGGTCGTAGATCTCTGAATCGGTGGCGAATTTATAGAAAATATGTTGATGCTTTTGCTCTGCCAGAAGATGTTATCATTGCGTATTTCAGATTGCCAAACTTTACGGTTATTTTAATTTGCGATGAACTGATAAGAGTATTTGGAGCCACATTCAGAAAACAAGAACGCAGTTTCTACTGAAAGAAAGGTTTTTATACTATTCCTGAAATTATAGATATAAATTTTAATTATATGCTTTTAAAATGTAGAAGATAATAAGTTTATTAAGCACATATAGACATCCGATAAGCTTCTACTCGATTTATGCACAGCAAGAATTACGTTTATTTTAAAATCTAACAGTTGAATACCTTACGAACAATACTGTACACAAAAAGGAATGTCGTTCATTATTACGCGAAATTCACACTACTGTAAAATAAAAATTTAAAAAACAATTATAAAACTATAAAATAGCTTTATAATATTTTTCCAGTAGCAGTACTACTACTAGTGTGATACTTTTAAAAATAAGTTTTAGCCCAGAAGGGCTATTAACTTCGTTTTGCCATTTTGTAGAGTTTCACTTTTCAAATCGTTGCCACTAAATATCATCGCACTGTATTATACTTAAAGAAATTAAATAATGAGAAATCTGCATAAATGTATGAATGTTTCTCGCACTGTGATAAAACAACGGTACCTAGAGCCATGAAATTTTGAATAACGTAAGCCTCCATCCTAATATAGGCATCTTGGAGGCCAAAATTTGGAACTGGGAATTTGTTTTATTATCTATTTCATATTTTGTAAAGCATTTATGAGTGTTTGATTAAGAAACTGAATGATTTCAAAGCGAGAAATGGCAACATTGTACGGGAAAAAAAAAAGGAAGAAAACATTTTCATCTCTAGCGCGCGAAACTATGTATCGGAAATTCTAAAGATACGCTCTTTTTAAATTATATGATTTTGCTGTTGAATTGAATTTTATGGTTTAAATGCGAAGAACATGATATTTAATAAATAAAGGTAACACGCAAAAAATTTTAAAAAAAACGGCCTTTTGGGAGTAATAAAAAATCTGAAAGATTTCAAATATACTGTTCATAGCAGAGTTCTCATTTTTATATTGTAAAAGAGATATTGATTATTATTAGTTTTCTATTTAATGTGCCGAAACGCTGGTTTGACAAGGACTTTAACTGCAGAAAAATATTTAAAGAAACAGTGCGAATCTGGAAAAAAATCACCTTCAGTATATTTAAAAAACACTGATAAATTTATAAAATAATTTGAATTAATATAAAAGATTTTCTTATATGAAATTATCCAAGTGCATTTAGTTACAATATTATTAACGCGAATATCGTTTTGTGTAAGGGTAAAGAAAATATTTTTTCGCGCTAAATTAATTAATGGATTATTTATTTTGAGGGAAAAAAAAAGCAAGAAAATCCGAGTTTAAATTATCGCGAAAAGTCAAATAAACGTTTTGTCAAAGAACGATTCATCTTAATCCGTGTTCTTCAATTTCCTATATACGTCGTACATTGATTATTTTTACTTTGGTACTTGCATTGTGAAAATAATATTATTATCTTTTAATTATTTTCACAGAATAAAATCTTTTGAGAAGGAAGAATATTTTAAATAAGCAATTTTTATATATATAAGAAATTAAAATAACAGCAATGTAATGTTAAAAAAAAGTATTAGTAATTGTGTGACAAAGATTACAATACGAATTAATCACACATACAGGATAGATTAGTATAATTTTGGTATATATTTTATATTGAAAAAATATTTTCTTTCATGTTAATTATAGAATAAATTATTTAAAACATTTTTATGCGTGTGTGATAGCTGAATGCAGCAGCAATCGGCCTTACTGTAATAGCGAATGAATTTAAAATTGTTTATTTCTAAAAAGATTTGAAGTAAGCTTAATTCATTTACTCTTATCTATTTACCGTTGCTTTCATGGTATCCCATATCACTCTATATTTCTTAGTCCTAAATTCTTGCGTTAACTTTCCCCTTAAAAAACGGATAACATAGCAGCATATTCTGCTGCGTGTTGGTCATAATACTGTTTTGTGCCATTTTTTCAAACTACAAATGCAGCGTGTGAGTTAGTGAAATAATGGGAGAATATTCCTAGAACTTCAGCCAGCGCGCGCTATAAATTTCATCACTCGTCTGTACTGTGATTGGTCTAAAGCTCCTTGAAGCCTTGTCCCCTCTCAGTAAAGTCAAATGGACCCACCCGCCCACCAACTGAGGACCACAGAATGGCTTTCTCCGATAAGTTGTGATGGGTTGTCTATACCGGTTTTTTTTGAGTCAATATTGTTCCCTCAAGTTGTAGACAGATCCAGTGATCATAGGATAGGCGTCCAGGTGAGAGGAATAGAAAGGAAAGGTTCAGGAATGGTTTCCAACGGAAATAATTAGATCGTGGAATGGCTTTCAGTGCGTACTACTGAAAAAAGGGATATTTTCGCTGACTTATTCCTGAACTGTGGAAGGAGTTTCACTGCTTATTTTTATGCTCTATGTGTTATTGAACATTTTGTTTAAGGACAGATTAATTTTTATCAATTTATGAAACAAAACAAAACAAAAACTTCGTAGAAAAATACGTGTTTGCAATGTAAAATTGTATGCTCATTTAAAATTTGCTTATAACGTTTTGGCGAAATTACATAATTTTGTTTATTCCAACGAAATTTAATATTTATTCGAACTCTTATTACGGTAAAGTAACAGAGTATTACATGAAGTTATAATACGTAACTGTAAATTTTTTATTTACTTAACGTATTGTAGAAAATTGCAAGTGTAAAAAAAAAGGGGCAGACAATCAATAAGAATAATAAATAATACACTTTCTAACGAAACGCTAGCTACCCTCACAAAGCAGGTGCCCGTTCATAGTAGTAGGCGCTCAATCAGGGAAGCATGTTCCTAAAACGTACTCGCCGTACCAGTACCTCCTATAAACGAAGCCACGGCACGCCGCACACTACGTCACTAAAGTCGTCCTTATGTACAGAAAGCATGGTTGCCACATGAAACCACTTATCGCTGTTATTCCTTTAAGAGGAGAGAAAATGAAAAGTAGTTTTTATTTCCTTGCATAAGGCTTACTATATCGTTTGGTTTTAAATATATATATATATATATATATATGTGTGTGTGTGTGCAAATATATATATTCCGATTTGATTTCATCGACTGCATTTTCTAATTTCAAATACCTAACCTTACTTTCCTTATATATTTTCATGCTTAAAATAATAACAGTATAGTAAAGAAATTAATTCAACATACTTCAGATTAGTAGTAATAAATATATACTGAATATCTGGCTGATGCTGGTTTGCTTTCTGAAGAATATATATTTTATTAAATATTTTCTTCCTTAACAAAGAGGATAACGCATAATTAAGCAAGTTTACAATTGATTAACACTAAAAATCCTTAAATTAATTTTAATCAATTTTTAACGGCATTTTCTGTTTCTCATAAATACAAATTTACACATAATTGTTTAGTCATTTTCCGCTTTTTTTTCACTTCAGTGTGGGTCTGAATTTCTTAACAGATGAGAAACCTGGAGAATGATTTGAAAAATACTATTTTTTAGCATCTATCAATATTTATTCATTGGTAGTTTTAAAATACGGTAGCAAAACATTTCATATATTTAGGCATTTTAAATTAGATCATTATTTGAGAATACATAACTGCATCTTCCCCAATAATAAAAAAAAAGAAAAATTGTAAAAATTCAACAAACTTGACACTTGCTAGGAATTCAAAATTCTTATGTTTCATTCTTATTGTTAAATGTTTGTAACACCCCTTTTGTCTAATTATGTGCATATAATTTTTTTTTTGTAACTTGTAAATTTTTGTTCCTGAAAGCATTTCATTGTAACTTATTTGAGAATTTTTTAGCAAATGATAAATATGAAGTTTATATATGTATTTACTGGAATTTTTATCAGGGTAATCAGTAGGAACTTTTAAAACATCTAAATAGATCAAATGTCCTCAATTCTTAGAATTGAAAGAATAACAAGTTTAATATATTTTCCTATTAGAAATGAAAATAAATATAGCCTGATTGTTAAGATGTAAAGTAAGATTTAAAATTTTCAAAATAATTCAGATTTTTATTAAAGGAAAGCAACACAATTAGGATGCAAAACATATAAAAAGGATTTTATTTATTTATTTTTTTTGGCCTGAATTTTTTGTACCAGTAAATTTATAACTGGAAGTAATAGGAAATGGCATTGCATACTACAGTGGGAAAAAGGGTGGGATGACTATTTATTTATGTAACTTGATGCTACTTATTTTTTATTACAGTTAAGTCTTTTTAATATCAAAATAGTTTAGTATAACTGCATGAAGCCTTACAGCTGGGAAGGATTAAAAATATTTTTTTACTCAATTTATTTTTGATAAGTTTTCCCCTGTATATGTACAACCACATCATTAGAAATTTTAATTCCAAAGTATTTAATTTTAGTTTTGACAGAATTTAGCATGTATTACAATGAAAATATTGTATAAGAATACAGTGAATTTCCTCCATAAAAATGCATGAATATCTATAAAAATGACTCATATGGAATTGTAGGTAAAAACAAATTGTATTTATTTTCTTCTTACAGTGTAAAATTAATGTAATAAACATGTCTGCTTCAATTAAAATAATATTAAAAAATTGCAAGATACTGATTTCAAAATCTAAACAATAGTAATATTAATTGGCAAAGTATTTTATCTTCAAATATCAATATTTCTCTAGTTTACAATAAATACACCTATTTTGCACAAAATGATATTATATAAGAGACTTAACAACTTTAGCACTTTACTGTCATAATTAGTTAACTATTACAAATGCTTTTTTGTGTGTGTGTGTGTGCATGCATTTTGAAAGAGTTGGTAAAGATTTCACAACACAAATAGAAAAAGCACTATTTTTTTATTTAACATACTATCTACATTCTGCAAAAAATATTCATTTAGATAAAATGAATTACAAATTAAGTCTGAAGATAATAAGAAACAATAGATTAGTGTCACTATCTTATTTTATAAAGTTTACTAACTTATAAACATATGTCATTTCTGCTGTATGCATAAATTATTTTTTTAATGTTTTCAATTTCCGTTGCTTATTTAAATTGTTACTTAAAAGATTATCATTCAACTTTTTGCAGTAATTATTTAGAAAAATATTCGTTGATGCTTGTATGATGTTTTTCAAAATAATTTGAGGGTCATGAAGTTTAGGACAGTCATTCAACTCTAAAAAATTTTCATGAAGTAAATTTAGAGTAATTTTACACACTGTAACTCGTGGATTTGCCGAAAATAAAAATTTTTGCTCATATTCATCTGAAATAAGTTTCTTAACAACAATAAAATTGTATATAACAGCATGTAAAATATCAGGATGAGGATACATAAGACCTCTATCAAAAACCTTAATCCATGAATGAATATTTTCATCGTTTTCTAAAGCTAACTCCTTATCAATAGTAATATTGGATTTACATACATCACATTTTAACTTTTTTAGCATACTATAACAGCAATATCCAGCTATAAGTCAAAATAGGTACATCCAATTTTATGTCGTGTATATCACTATCTTCAACTGTTATTTCATCTATGAATGTTTGTACATCAGTGTCATCAAAAGTTTCTTCTTCAGTGTCTTTAAAATCAGATACATGAAGAGGAATATTTCCAAATTTTGAAGAATTTATTAGGGTTGGTAATGTACTCTGAAGTCTTAATTTACCCTCTATTTCATAAACCTGTCTGATAGAAATATTATGGTGAGCTCCAGCCAGTTGCCTGTACTTACCAAATCTAGCCTCTAACATATCTGTTTGTATTTTTCCAAGTAAAAGGTATTTAAAACCCAACTCATTTATACAATACCTTGATATCTCAATTAAAGCATACGTTGTATGGTATACTGCAAAGTGAGTTTCTTTGGTTAGGCAACCAGAGGTTAAATTCAAATTTTTCCAACTATCTAGCCAATTCAAAAAGTTATTCATAAAAACATATTTTTCATCATTTTCTGCCACAGTGAAAGGTGTTTCAAATACATTATTTTTATGAACCCCTTTAAAAATAGATTTCACATTTACAATTGACCACCATGTGTTTATTATTTTAATAAAGTTTCCAGTTTCTTGGAAATTTATTATTTCTTTCTGCTGCCCAAAATAAAGTAATGCTTCAACAACATTATCATTAAAAATCTGCAATGCAAGCTTTACACTTTGTTTTTCTAAGTTAGTTGGATATAGAGCTTTTATTGTCAGACCATAAGCATACTTTAATAACTTACCAGTTTCAGATTCATGTAATTTTTTAATACAAGAAAAATATGCAGTTTCAATATGTGAAGCATCATCAAAACTTGGGAAAAACATACTCTGATTATTATTTTTTTGATTTATCCAGTTATTTCTAATGCATTTTAAAATATGCACTGTATCAATAATAAAAAACATTGGCCTAGATTTGTCAACAGGGTTTTGATAAACAATACTAACTTTAGGTGGTTCGGAAAACAGAGACATAGCCTTTTTATTAATCGAATTATTGTCAGTGACAATAGCAATAATTTTAAACCCAATATTTTCTAATCCCACAACAATTTTTTTTAATATAAATATACAAATTATCCGCACTAAGTGTTTTCACCGGCAAAATATGTACAACATCCTTATAAACAGATAATAGGCTGCGAATCATGAAAACATATGCACTAGATGCAGCATTTTTGCAATTATATGCCATTCCACACAAATTACCACCTTTACAATCAAATGCTTGATTTAGATGAATTTCATCAATCATTAAAATAACAAGCAGATCTTTTTCTGATAGTTCTTGAAATTTAAATTTTATGTAGCTTAGGAACTTTTGGTTGTATTGTTCATTTATTGGATATATATTAAAATCTGAAAACATTTTCTGAATGGTCCGTGGATGAGGCATAATAATATTTTCTGAATTTCGAATAAAATTATATGCATGTGGTGAAATTGTGTGAAGTAAAGTGGAAAATATTAGAAAGTCTGCAGAATACCTATATTGTTATTTTTCTGAATTCAAGTTTGATAGTTGCTCAACGAGAAAATTTATTTCATTGTTTTTATGTGGAATTTTCTCTTTTAAAATTGTCATTAATTCATTTACAATTTGTAAATAATTTTGAATACTGTCTTCAGATGAATCATTTGAGGCAAATAGGTCTAATTTCTCTAAAATACTTAAAAGATCTTTAAGGTTGTTAATTTTTGATGGGATTACATATTGCTTCAGTGATTTAATAGGTATATTTCTAATTGCTACAGATATATTCAAATTACAATCAATCAATAATGATTTTAGAATTCTTGGATGATTGTCATTAGAAATATTAAGAATCATAGTATGTATAGGCCTGTGTATAACTATCCAGTTATCTGGTAAATTCACAGTATTAAAACAAATTTTTAGTTCATCTAAATTATAAAACATTTGTTTTCGTTCATACTCTTCCTTTTCAGCTAAGCTACAAGCTAAGGCTTTTTCGAGTGCATCTTGTTCTCTTTTGAGTCTTTTATGCTCTGGTGATTCCCTTGATGAAACACTGGAACTAAGATGACTCGGACCATCAGGAAACAGACTTGGAATTGCACCATTCTTTAAACGAGGATATGACAATGGTATAATGATCTTCTTTCCAGTTTTCTCATCAAAGAATTCAGTTTGCCTCAGAACATCCTCTTGCTTGAAGTGAAGTTCACACACCTTTTAATATGAAAAAGAACAAATAAATAAACATGTATCAAAAGGTTAAACAATTATAAAATCGTAAGCATTCGCCATCCTTTAAATACATGCACAGTCTAATAAGGGTTTTATTGTATTTTTATTTAATCATGGCAAAGCACTCAAGAGCTATCTGCTTAAAGGAAGGGTTACCGTTGTGGAAAACGTTCATCATTTAATTTCTTTAAAAATAACACAGGGCGATAATGTTTGGATGGTAACAATTTGAAGAGATATAGCCATTTAAAGTGAATAATGCAAAATCTTAAAACAAAACTATTAACTCTTTTGGGCTAAAAAGAGCCATGGATGCTGTCATAAAGTTTTGAAAAGTGCAAATAATTAGCACATGTTTGTTGTCATATGTCAAATGCATATAACATAAGTAATATTTAATTGATACATCCTCAGGTAACATACAATTGCTCATGTATATATAATTGCTACATCCTAAATATTTCTTTCTTCAGTTATTTGAAAACAACACTTGGTTATGGAATTACATTCAAAATGGTGATAATACAGTTATAAAAAGAATAAGATTAACCATCAGTTGATGGATAAGAATAAGATTAACCACATTCATTCGTACCATTCAAATATAAAGTTACTGGCTCTTTTTCTAAACATTTTTACAAATGATATGTTCACAACCAGAAGTACAAATTTACTTGTGTGCCTATGAATGTTTATATTTAAGAGCATAAAACATCATTAGTCATTAAAAAAATTCATTTTTCTTGAATTATTGAAAACATGTATAAGTGCTAAAATATGATACACAAAGAAAAAAACAAGAATTTGTATATTTAACAGTTTATTTGCAGTAATTAAATATTTTAGGCTATTCTTATGTAATTTTGGAGTGAAATATTCACATTCATCAATCGTGTTTGACATTATATTACTGTGGAAAGCTCACTAGATTGCTTATTTTCCATATAATTTTCTTAACTTTTTTCAAAAATTTTAAAAGTTATATAACTTATTAATACAATGAAACATTTTCATATTCCACTGCAACAAGTATAAATAAACAAAACCCCTTATATAAGTGTTTTTAGATAAGAAATTAATGTAAATTTCAAGCCCACAAGAACTTACTGCCAGGAGCAAGTGAACCACTGTAACAAGGTAGGTGTTATTGGCATAAGAAACTCGTACTTTTATAGATGTGTGTGTGCATGAAACAATTTAATAGGCTAATTAGGATTTATGCTAACATGTAATGAAAACTAGTAAGCTTACAATCTTAGGCAATATTATTTGAACAAGACAGTTTAATTTAAACACCTTGTAACTTATTCTAGAAATTAAAATAATTACTGTCAAAACTAGTCCATTTATACGATTGTTTTCTTTTACATATATTTCATAATTTTTTTAAGGATTTTAGAATTAATAAAGTTTAGAACATTGCATAATTAGCATTAATTTCCTGTTCACATGAGTTACGAGCAAAATGCATTCTCAAATGCTCCTAGCATATAATAAAGGGGCATTGCATACATTCAGTTTTATAAAGAAAAAAAAAAAAAATAAATAAAATAGGTGGAACGAGACTTATCTAAATCAAAAGAAATAGTGTACCCAAACAGTTAAATACTTATATCTAAAACAACTTTAAATTAACGGCTTTAAAATTACGACTTGAAGCATTTTATATTTATCTACTTAAAGTTATAATATGAACTTTATAAGGTTGGTGGATTTTCCATTGACTAGTTATTGAGAAAAGGGTCCATTTTATAATCACTTTAAAATTCAGTATAAGCTCTGTATAACATAAATTCCTGAAAGATTAATCAATCCCAAATCAATGTGCGTGTTATAAAGATCCCGACGCCGAAAATATAAATTACTGAAAGAATTCATTAATAATACTCATTCATAATGGGATAAGAGAAATTTCTGCCTAGTAAATAAATATATAACTATGCTTGTATAGAAAGTAATTAAAACTTCGTTTTATTTTCTATGGTTGAATGCAATGGAACTTTAGTAAATTATTTCCCTTGCATTGAGAATTTTTTGTTTTCGCATTTTCAAGTCATGTTTCTTTCAATGACATTAATCTTTCAGGAATTTTCTAATTTAAAAATGAAATGCATGCTTACCTTTGAATGTTTCATAGGCTTGAATCCATCTTTTCGTTTGCAGTTCCAAATCCATTGTTTTCTCAGTTGTTCTTCCGTAGGAAAACTAAATACAGCCACCTTCGGGCCATTCTTATAATTTCCTTTGCATGTTGCAACACAGCATTTATGTGGCATAATAAAAAATAAATAAAGTAATTTAAATGAAAAATGTTCTATTAGAGCACACTACACTTTCAAACAACAGTCAGTTCACTACGCTACGACACCGAAGCAAAGAATCTCTTACAGATTCTTTGACTGAAGTATATTCTTTCATTCTTTGCCACGAGGAAGATGGTAGGAATGACGACTTAGATGACGTCAGACCGTTCAAGCAACCCTAGAGGCTTGGCTTCGTATATAGGAGGTACTGGCCGTACCCCCTGCTGTGACAATGCTGAATCACTATTGGCTGACCGACTTGCTACGTAAAAAACGTCACTTGTTTGGTGACGTGACAAGCCGATTGCATGGATTCTGAACTGTTGTGAAAGTGTAATTTGTAGTTTGCTGTATAAGACGTAATAAATTTTGTATGCATATACAATTCTGAATTAATAATAAACCGCTAAAAGGTACAGCTGGTAAAGAATATAGAACACAAACCTTGGCACAGCTTTAGTATTAGTCCTTTTTGGCGAGAAATTTGTTTGGCGACATTTTAGAGCGATAAATGAAAAATTATGATAACCTTGGTAACCCTAAACACTGAGCTTAAAACATGCCGCCATTTCTGTCCACGCATATTTAACGAATTTGGTAGGTATCGGAGCTTTGATGGCAGGAGGGATTAATTGCATGTTTTTCTTAAAGTTACTTTTGTGTTAGGAAAGCACAATATTTAAAATATTTTTTATAAAGCCAAAATTTTAATAGTTAAAACTGGTGCTTTTAATATTACATCGCATGAGTCTTGACATTTTTTCATATGTCAACTCTGCATATTATAAACTCCACCCCCCCCCCCAAGGAAAAAAAAACACATTTTCAGTAGCATGAGGTAAACTTTTGGTGTTTCCTTTGCTAAGAAGATCAAAATTACCATGGTCTAAAAATACTTATTTGCCTCATATTACAACTATAGGGATGTGTAATTGCATGAATTCATATGTTCAAATCAGGACCAAAATCAGGTTTCATTATTGCTTTTATAACATTTTTATAATTTGTCTGACTATAAAAAATATAATGTTGCTTAGATTATGGAATATATTGCTTATAATTTAGAGTTCTCAAATTTTGTAAATCTTAGAACCTAACAGCTGTATATGAATAACCTTCACTGGGTATTATTACTTTTATTAATAGTATGTTGACATAACAGTCGACTTTTTATTTTAAATTTTATGCAAATTTTCTACATTACTTAAACATTTTATCTAACAGAAATCTTCATTTTTTGTAATAAAAACTCTATAATAAAAGTAAGAGTACAATTTATACATAAAAATTTGACTACATGGCAAGCACTTAGATACTGATTTCAATGTCTTTAAATGTTATTATTATAAAGTTTAGATATATTCTTATTAAGTTAGGATATACTTTTATTCTATTATAAAGTTTAGATGTACAGAACAGAAGGCACACTTTGTGCTTACGACTCAGTCAACCACTTGTGGCAAGATAACTTATGATAACAATTAAGTTCAAATGTAAAATTTAAATTCAAATAAATGTGTAGCCAAAGGCTACACAAATCAATTTAATGCAAAGTTGGTTAAAAACTTAACCGGCATGGAATTCAACTATCAGCAATTATAATGCAAGCCTGAAGACTACAAATCTTATCTTATCTAGCAACCTAGTAATATGGCCTCGAAAGGCAAAACATGGTTTGTTTTGAAACTAAAGTAACAAACTAAAAACTTCATTTAGATTCTGGTGAGAAAACGGATGGAGGAAATTGACAGTAAAGATCCCAAGCATAAAATAACTCTGGTTACAAAATAAAGGAACGCTACAATATACTTTGTTCCCTGATTAATTATTCACTACATGAAATAGTGTAATGCATTTTTGTTTGCATCATATACAAATTATTTATTTTATTTAAATGCTTTCCAAAACTGAACAGGTTTTTTCAAACATATTGACCATATTTTTCGACCTATAGATGCAACACTTCTTCACTTCAGAAGTAAGATTTAGAATTAAGAAATAAGAAAATAAGAGAGAATCATGAATAGAAAATAAATACATGTGCTGGCTAGCAGAAGAAGGATACCTTCATAAAGTACTTTTTAAGAGAAACTGGCTCAGATTCACATTACGTGTACGGAAAACTACAAAAACTCCCATAGCCAGCCTGAACTACCACTGTTCAGTGGCTATCACTCCACCACTAGTGGATTCCAATGACTGTTCGAATTTTTCACAGAAATCATCATCATTTATGATGATTGTTGTATTATTACCATTGGTACAAAATTTACTCATTATAATAATTTAATTTTAGCTTTTAAATTATAATCATAAATTACTTCTAATAAATTAAGGGATTAAAAAATGCACACTTAATATTTTTACCATTTACAAAATTTAATCATAAAAAATATTTCTAACACTGGTACAAAACTTGCCCATTATAATTTAATTTGATTTCCTTCATTTTGAAATATTTTTTTATTTTCTTTTAATAACAGAATCTAAGAAACTAAAGTAACATTAGTTTGAAATGCATTTATTAACCTTTTGTAAATTTCATTATTCATAAACATAAAAATTAACCTTTTGTAAATTTCAAATATTAGCTAAGTACTAATATAATAAAATATAAATATTAACTAACTACTTAAAATATTAATGTTTAATACATTAATATTATATTCTGTAATTTAAAATATTAACCTTTTGTAAATTTCATTACTCATAACATAATAATTGCTATAAATTCATTTACAGTAGTGTTTCAAGAATTTATCATAGCAGTTCTAGAAATGTTGAAAATTAGAGAAAGACTGTTATTTTTTAGGATTGTTATTTAGTCTAGATCGGGTTTTGTTGACAATCCGCCATTTTTTTTCCGATCTTCAAAGCCGGGTCTACCTTGGCGACCAACGTTTGTCGCCAAATCAAAAAATTCCCAAAAGGACCAATACTAAAGCTGTTCCCAAACCTTTTCAGACATAACGCTTGAAGTATTTTATTTGGACGGCATAAGATATGTTTACTAGGAAGACAAATTTCAGCAAACAAAATATATATAATTATGCAAAAAAAATTTCGTTACCGGAGCATAAAAGTATTTATTATTGTACTTTAGATTTTCAAATATCAGAGGTTGTGATATAATGTAAGAGAATTTTGATTTAACATTAGAGATTCAATTTTGAGGGAGTTGGAGCTTGGCATGAAGGGATTTTTTATTTATTTTTTAATAAAACAAGATTGGTTTTGTATTTTTGAAAATTTTTGACAGAACAGTTTAATCTTTTAATATTTCATTGGTATGTTAATATTTTCTGGAACTAAAATTAAAAAATGGAGGACTGTTAATATTTGCAGTAATAACCGATATTCTGAAAAAGAATATTGTTTTCGATTATTTAAAAATATAGAGCAACTTCTGATGATGTCTGTCTTTTAAAAAGGTACAAAAAGGCAAACTAGAACACTACTTTGTCATTGTCACAAGTATAGTATCAAAAAACATTGTTTCAGTTTTGGATGTGGGTATTCAGTTGCATACTAATTTATGTGAATCGCAGGAAAAAAATAAGCATTCAAAAACTTGGAAATGGTCATTATGGTATTTCTAGGCAAAGTTTGGCATGGTGAATTAATAATTTCAAAAAGTTGTGTAGTGGCTTTGTCATTCGGAAAGCACTTTGCAAGGTTGGAATGTGCTCAGAATATCATAGTATGCCTTGAATAATAATAAGAAATGCTCACCAGCAAGGGTCAGAATTCAATAGAGCCAGGATTGTTGCCTATAGAGTGTGTGGATTATCGTTCTGTGATATCGCCCGTTGCACTAGTCGACATCCAACCACTGTTAAGCGAATATGGCATGTATGGAATGCTGTGGATTATACTGAACGGCATGCAGGATCTCATTGCCGTCCCATGATTAATTTTCGAAAGGACAGGCATATTGTGAGGTCAGCCCTCCAAATTTACAACCACATCACAGACCATTAGTCAGAAAACGGGCATATTTGCAGCATGCCCAATATCTGCTCGTATGGTATGTTAACGTTTGCATCAGCATGGACTATCAGCACAGTGTCCATTACTTTAGCTTTCCTTAACAATGCAGCACAGAGAAAGGTGGCTACTGTGGTGTGTCCAACAACAAAGCTGGATATAGGAGGCGTACAATGTCGTCTTTTCAGACGAGTCCCGTTTCTGTGTGCATTATTCTGATGATCGTATAAGTGTCTAGAGGCTCCAAGGAAACCGCACATCGCCTGGTTGCATTCAGTATCAGCATAAGAACCCTAATGTGATGGTATAGGCAGCCACTGAGCACATGGCACACACATCTTTAGTTCGGATCGATGGTAATTTGAATGCCAGATCGGTACATTTGTGACATCTTACATCCAGGGGTTGTGCCCTATCTTTGAGGCCTGCCAAATGCAATCTTCCAACAGGATAATTCAAGACCACATGTTGCACATTGTGTTCTGACCTTCCTCGATATGCAGTGCATTTGATTGCTGCCCTGGCCTGTACGGTCTCCAGATCTGTCACCCATTGAAAATACCTGCTCGTGGTTTGCTGAGGACTGGCCTAGCAACCCTCTCCATCTAATACGATTGATGAAGTGTGGCATGGACTTGAATCAGAATGGAATGAGATGCCGATTTCTGTCATTCAAGTGAAATTCTACTCAGTGCCTAACTGGATAAGGGCTGTTTTTAGCTGCCAGGTGGAGCAGTTGTTTCGACTGATTTCGCACCTTTGTAAACCCCCAAGCTGCTTACAAATTTAATCATTTTATCTTCATGCCATACTATTTATGCACAACAAATATTTTTTTTATTTGCTTTCCTTCATGCTATAGCAATTTTAATGGCTATTAGTGTATTATTGATTAACAGTTATCTAAGAGACTTCAAGAGTAAGTACTTTACATAGTTTATAAAACTATTGCATATTTCTGTATAAAAAATTATTGATGCAGGATAGATAGTGCCTAAAGACTTCATGCAGCCATCAATGGAGTTGACAACACATTCATATTAGTTGATTTTCTTTATACTTTTCCCAACCACCAGTAGATTGCAAATAAAAAACAGACTTACAATTACAACATAGCCAAACTGTCCTGAAGTAAACATTAACAATATATACAAAGCCAAAATAATTATATTCGCATAATATGTGCATGACACTTTGTTACTAATAAATATCAGAGTGTCTTGGATCAAATTAATATTTGAATATATATTAATTAGGGATATCTTTGAAGATATAATTAATAGCATCATTACAACAAGGTAAAGTATAGTAAAACTACCCACTACTAGACAGTTACAGGATTGCTATATATGTGTACAGTGGTTCTCTGCTTCGAAATCAGGAACTCTCTATTTAATGGGGTATATCTGATAATGTGAAGTGTGCATTGCTGGAGGCTCGACTTATATTATCATCATGTTGGGAAAATATTTTGCATCATGACATAATTTATGTGCATGATAAGATACATAAAACTGTTTTGAGTGATATCAGCTGTAAATTTAGAAAGACACTTGGTACACTCCCTTATTAAAGTAGCTTTTCCATAGGTCTTAGGCATTGTTTAAGATTACATAAAGCAGTCAAGTTGATTCATGATGAATTACTAACTCTATCTCAGATTTTATTATACTTATGAAAGCTACAGATCGTGTTTAATAAAAAACACCAGAAATAATCACTGTCTTATTGACTAGCCATTTAGTCGCTCTCATACCATTTGCCATTGTGGCATAATGATATAAAACTAATGCCTTAGTAGCATTGCTCAGTCAACATCATGATATTCATGAAATTTTCTAAGGGATAAATCAAACAAAAATGTACGCAAAAGTCTTCTAAAAGATTATCTTCCCTAGAAAATACCAGCCAGATTTAAGACAAAAATACAGCACGTCTTCTGAGAAGAAAATAATTACTTACAAAATCATGTTTCCAACACTAATAAAGCACCTAATTATATATTAAAATTTCACAAGATCTACGCAATTGATATTCAACTAAGTCTTGTATATCTATTATTTGGCTTCATAAAGTAATATGTTGTCTAAAATGAAGTAGTCATATAAAAACAATATATTTTTCTTAATGATGGTTATATAAAATTTCTTAATAGAATGGTTTTTCTGAGTAAATGAATTAGAGTTTAAAACAATAAATATAATAGTGCTATAATAAAGCTTCGTAGGACTAAGGCTGGATTTCCTGCTAATTTGTAATTTAGATTTTTTTTCTGCTTTGTGAAACTTTTCTCTTCTTCATAACATCATGCTTTTAATGTACCTTTAAAAGCTAATTAATTAATTTTGACAAGTATTTTGCTTGAGAGATGCTCTCATGGAAGCTACTAAATGATATTTGTCTCATACCTGCTTTTCTGAATAGAAAATACATGAAAGACCAAGCCAGCCATGACCTGCCTGAGATCAGTGTACAAATGTTTTGTGTCTTTAAATATGAAGCTAGGTTAAGTGATGTATATTTAGTAAAACTCTTAATCTTTATAATAAAATATATCATAAATATATTATACCTACATAAATATGTATCACAGAACATTTGCTTAGATACAGCTAGGATAATTTCTCTTGTTAATGTTATTTTGCACAGATTTTTTAATCAAAATTGTCTCTAAAGTAATGTGCTATAGATTTGTTTTGAGATTTAGAATGATGTCAGACAAAACTGGACAAACTTTATATTTTCCTAGATCCAAATTTTCCAACTTAATGGAAATAATGCTTATTCATCACATGAAGTAAAATTCTGAGAAGGAAAAAAAAACTTATGAAAGCATTTTAATGAAAAATTAATAACAAACAGCAATACCGGTTTCTAGGAAATGATGATTTAAGTGAAGGAAATATTAATTAGAAAATATGTAAACTGACGTTTAACATGTATGTTACAAAAGTGCATAAAAGATAAGTTAAGTAAAATGTGTTTCATCAAAGAGTAAAATCTTCTATTAATGATTTACTATGAATAAATTATTAGTAGTTATGTGTACATTTGAGAAAGAGTATGAAAATCATCAGTACAGCGAATATGTTCTACTGATATTATCACTTAACGCAGTTACCATTTGACTGTTAATAGATAAAAATATAAAATTTCCTCAATTTATTTGCAGAATGATTGTGGATGAATCTAAACAACATAGGAACATTTCTTTAGATCAGGGGTTTTCAACCATGGTATACAAAGAAGCAAAGTATTTTTAACTATTAAATTAAAAAATTACCCAACATCCTGATTGAGTTTTTTTTCTAACACTCGTAAATTTATGTGATTTGAGCTTTGTTCAGGAGTGGTGGTGATATTAAAGGTTTTCAATTTTTGTTTAGATGGTACGCGTTAGTCAAAAGGTTGAGAACTGTTGCTTTAGATTAAATATTAGAAGAAAATGATAATTGCAGTTTGTCTAATTTGTAGATTTCCACAATGATTTATTATTTTTGGGGGTTAACATTAATATAAATAACTGTTGTAATCTTAAAACACTGATGGCCCTTAAAAGCATAACATTACTGAAGACGGGAGATAAAGCCATATTTATTATACAAATAAATTTTAATACATGGTTTAACTGTACATGTGTAAGCAAATCAGTTAGACTTAAAGTACATGGTTTAAAAAACAGTTAAACTTGGAGTATATCACCTCGTACAGCCATTGCATGAAGATAAACAGATACTGGATGTGCACCTAGAATATGTGAGAAAAGTAGATTTCAGTTATTACCAATTAACTGCTAATTATTACCAGTTTTCAGCTGATGTAGCCATGGGTAGACTTTGGTACGTTAGTTTTTTTATAATCATAGGCCTGATATATTCAGTGGATAACAGATCTGATGAAATCATAGATCAATAAAAAAAATGGTGGGAATTTAGGATTTGTTCTCTGTTATGTGCCATACATTCCTTGTTGATCACTAGTTCTAGACAACCTCTAAAGATAGACAGCAGTGAGCTTCGAAAACCTCAGAGTAATAATAAATGATTCATCAGATTTTAAAAACACTGCCTTTTCATAAATGGTATACATACAATAATCAATTTTTGGAAATGAACTAGAAACTAAAAAATTACCTCGCATGCTACATACGTTTTATGAACATTGATCACATAGCACACTTCCAAATGGCTATTGATTTCACATTTTTTGTACGAGTTTCCATACTGCATCATCTATCACATTTGAAGTCTTCGATTGGGCAAACATTAAGGAGTGCATTTTTGTACATAATGTACTGTTAATATGTTATGTACAAAATGCACCTGGTGCTCACATGGTATTTTTGTACATAATGTAGCTGGTGCTCACATAACATACACAGCAAAACATTTGTTGTACGTAAAGAAAATTTGGATAATTTCTCATTCTTTACTTGGATTCAATCATTATAATATGCATAATATTTTCAATATTAGAATTTTTAAATCTGATAAATCATTTACAGTAGCCCTAAACAATGGTGCCTGTTCAACTGCACATTAAACATGGAGGCTGTTTTTTTTGGGGGGGGGTTAATTTATTTGATTACAGTATAGTAACTTGGCTAAGGGTAGAGGTACTTTCAAAGAGAAGTTAGCTTATACATATTTCATATATGCAGAAAACTATGAAAACACACGTGCAGCCAACCTGTTCACTAGAATGTAAACCCAGGTCGAATTATCAGTATTCAACTACTTTACTGCTTGGCTGCTAGCGAAGCCAGAGCTAGATATTTTATCACCTAAATAGAATAACTGCTGCTTGCAAATTATGCCTTCCAGTTCCTGCCAAAATTCTAAAAATTTTGACGCTCCTATGTCTTGCTGCCCATTGCACTCATACAGGTTGCCCTGGCCACCGATGAGCATTAAACGTGAAGGCAACTGGAATGTAATGGACCATACGATTACACTTGGTTTCAGACCTGTATGGGGATGCATAATGCATGACATAATGCATTTAACGTGAAATTAGCATTAAACGTGAAGCAACTGCAAGCATTAAACGTGAAGGCAACTGGAATGTAATGGACCATACGATTACACTTGGTTTCAGACCTGTATGGGGATGCATAATGCATGACATAACGTGGCATTTTTTTGATGCAGACCATGGATGTGATCCTTGATGGTGTTGATGTATTAAGATTCATCTGGAAAAAATTCATTTATGTTATTTATCCTTCTATTTGCAAAGTTCTATGCACAACTATAGCTGTAGTCACTTATAATGTTCTAACGAGGGTTTGGTTAGGTTACTTGAACATGGCAAAGCATCTAAGGGCTGCTAATTTTTTCTACCAAAGTTAGCTGAAACAATGGTCACTTTAAAAAAAAACTACTTTAACTTTTTGCTATGTAGCACTTACTTAGTTCTGAACTGAAGAATAATATAACTGTAAAAGCCATACATACAGATTATGTTATCTTAATCAATGAGTCAAACTAGTGAGTTCATTCACCAGCTCAGGTAGGAAAACCAGATCAAGTAGGATAGTGCTTTTTTTTTTTTTTTTTTTTTTTTAACATAATTAAATATAAAGTATAAAGCATATGTGCTTTAAAAATGATAATTCAAATTGTGAGAAAGGTATCTATTTATTATTAATACATGTCAGATTTTTAGAGGTAGTTATTTCCCAGCAATGATGTCTGTGCGTTTTCTTTGGTGGTAAAATAAAAATCTCATAGATTGAAATAATAATCATTCCAAAAGCATATTGTAATAGTAAAGTTCTGATATATGCAAATAAATCATTATGTGGAAGAAAGAAAATTGGTTTAAGGGAAGCACAGCTTATTAATTTTTGTTCATCACAGTTCACAAAGTGTATAACTTACTCAAAATAATTCTAAAATGATGAATTTTGGTACTTTCTAATTTTCTGAACCTCACCAGAATGCTGTGAAAAAGTATTGATGGTCTAAACCATGATGCGAAGAAAACTTTATGTGGCTACACATGTCACTAAAAATCATTTATATCGCAACCCAAGTATACACATAGCATTCTCCCATACAGCACTTCTCCGGATATTTTCACCAGTGTGGTTGCAGATTATGATCCCTCCTATGGGAATTTCAGTACTTCAGCATTCGGGTGGACCACATACCGCAGTTTCTGTTGTCTCTGGTAAAATCTTTGGCGATGTTGCTTTCTGCATGCATACAACATAAAAGGCATCACATGCCTCTTTTTCCTTTCTCATTTTAGGATTCTGGTGCCAAAATTTTGCAATTTTCTGTTTTTTTTTTTTTTTTTTTTTTTAAATTTTTTTTATTAAAAAGATTTATAGGGAAAACAATGGTGAAAAAAAGCCTAGAATTGTGCGTGTCTTGTATTGAAGAAGAAAAATGTAAAACAATAGGTGGTGGTGGATGCATCGTTGAAATAAATTTAAAGATATGCAAACAAACATCCCTCTCCTAACTCACCAACAAGTTTGCAAATGCTCTTCAAAGTTGCCAATGAGTTCATGACTTACCATATCTGTGGTAAGAATGTAAATTCCATATATTTTATGGCTGTTGTTAAAGATGGAATTAAACACAGGAATTTTAATTTAAATATAGGAATTTTAATTTAATAACTTATATTATTATATTTGTTTCCCTTAATGGGAGAGCAAACATAAATATTGGTGCAAAATGTAGTTTAAAATATTAATGGTAAATTTAAAATACATTCAAAATGCAATTTGCCACACTAGATCATCCCCATCTTAAAAAAAAAAAAAAAAAAAAAAAAGGTAATGAAGTAGAAATAGATAATGGAAATGACACTGTGTATTTTAAAATATAAATGAAAATTTAGGATAATCCAAGCAATGTTTATGTGTCTAAAAAGTATATTCCTTACTACCTAATGCATACTAAAAGTTACTGATAAAATTAACTGACAAGTTACTTTTAAAACAAGAATATTAAGAGCGATTCAAAGGTTATATTTAATTTAATGGACAGTAGGCATATATATTTTGCTGTAAATTGACTGGCAAATGTTATTCAGTAAAGGCAAAGATCCCACGTGTGCTTTCTCTATATAACTACTTTGATCTAGTCCATCATTAACAATATTTTTCCTGGGATTCCATCTCAGAGTGAAAACTGAGATAAATTTAGGTGTATAATTGTAAACTTTCTAATCTTGTTCTTAAAAATGTGGTTGTATCACGATAAAAGATTAATAAACTATGTTAAATATTGTTTTTCCAACATTTCATTAGCAAAATGCTATATGGATATAACCCTCTCAAGCAAATAACCCATTTTCCTTCCTTTGTAATGATCCGGTATTTCTCAAATGTGTTATTGCATAAAGTGAAAATATATATTAACATATGAATTAATTCAGTTGTACATAAACTCACCTCTGACTTAACTGATTTTTTTAAAGGATTAAAACATAACCGCTCTAATCCGAACAAGTATGGCTGGAGTACGAGAAGCTTTACCACGTGACAAAACAAATGATGTCGAAAGCTCTCTGTTACGTCTAAATTCTTCTAACCAATAGCAGCGAAGCAGCTCTCACAGCAGGAGGTACAGCGAGTACGTTTTAGGAACATGCATCAGGGAAAGACTGAAATTCCCTATACTGAAATCCCTTTCTCTTTCTCCTCTTAGCTCATCCCTACTTTCACGTACCATACCTACAAATCTTGGACTCTTCCAGCAAACAATAGAATTCGTTCCTGTATTGAGCGTCTGCTGACGGCGTTGCTTGCTCGAGTAATTAAACAGTATAGTGAAATCGGGGCTAAAGATTACTGTATATAATTATATAGCTTTTTTGTGTAGTGTAGGAGATATTTGAAATGGCAGTAAGTTATCTTTTCATTTATTTTGTTTTAAACCAATTTCGTGCACGTGTTAAGGCCATTTTGCTATATGTCATAATTATGTTACTGGCCTTATATATTTTATCCCATCAGATTTTGTTGCTGAAAAGCTATTTGAGGTTTTAGCGATGCTGCTTTGTATAACTTGCAAAGTCGTTTTGTGGTTATATGGCACTAATGTATTGTTCTATATGGTAATTTCTTTATTATCGGCGTTAGGTTTTATCCCATCGGTTTTTATTCTTTAAAAGCTGAGCAATATAACAGTCATGTATTGCTTTAGAGTCATTTGAAATGGTAACAATAACACACTAATGAAATGTTAAGAGCCTTACTTCTAACCTAGTATTATTTTTTATAAAAGCTTAAAATTGGGTGCCCCTTGTTTTTTGGCGATTCTTTTTTGACGCCAGGAAGACATAATTTCAAGATGGCCGCTACACAAAACGAAAATAAAAAGTCAAAGAATTGCATAAACTCTGTGTCCGTGTACACATCAATCTGTTTTCACTTAAAAAAACATCCCAGAATTGCACAAACTAGGCATTGCGCACTGTTTAAATTTGTCCATGTACACATCAATCTATTTTTATTTTAAAAAAATCGGGAGGCTAAAGCAAAGTTACACTATCATAGTAACCAAAAATAAGATTTCATCGCCAAAATTTTAAAAAATCGTCGCTAATCGAAGGGGCACCCGATTCTACAATAGAGCCTTATTTTCATTTCTGCAAATTACCAGTATGTTCAAATTATACAACGGTTTCTGTACAGTATTCGGTAAAACTGGATATTACGGTCCAGTTTGGCGCGTTTTCAAAAAATTACTAAGTCGCCAAATCGGTTGTTTTCGCGCGTTTTCGAAAATCGCAAACTCATCATATCGCCATATTACATGGTTGCGAATTTGAATTAATTCTGTAAACATGCAAAAAAATAGATCATGTAAACATGCAAAAATATCAAAAGCAGGACTTCAAGAAAAATAACGAATAATAACTATGTATTTTATTAGATCAACAATATTAAAAGTTTTCGAAATATCAAATACCATTTTTAAAGCAGTAGCAAAATGGAGTAAAGCGTTTTATCACGAAATTTAAGAAATTGTAATAAGCAGTAAATGAGCAATTAATAATCGGAAAGCAATGATTCGTATTTAAGCCAAGAGGTTACCATATTTAGCGCGATTTCGCTTCACTTGGCGACTGGATTGTAATCTCCAGTCTAGTCCAGTTTTTTACCTATTGTATTGTAATCATAATTTCGTTTGGTAATTACATATTTTACTCTCATGTCTAAAATTTGGGCGTCTCCTGTTATTGAGGGGACGTTATGTTAATACCATTTTTCTATTTTAAAGGTTGTTTGTTTTCCTCAAATACCATTAATGAGTAGAATTTTTAAAAATTATAATTCCAGAATGACCCTCTCACTTCGTACCTTAATTCCTTTTTTTCCAATATATATTCAACATGAAATCGGGTGCAGCTGGACCTAGCAGAAATTTTCATATGTAAGGAATTGGAAAGCCATCCATCTGTATGGAAATTTACTTCTATAAGCTTTGGAGAGTTAAAAATGAAGTACAAAATCAGTTTCCCCAATCTTTTTCAATGAAAAAATTAAACAAGAATAAGTAGTTTGTACTTTGTTATTGCACACATACAAAAGACTTGGATATTACACAGACTGTATATTATGTACATATATATGAAAGTTATTAATATAGGCTACATTATATAATCTACTACAATTGTTTTGTCACAGTATTTAGAATGAAAGTCTGAAATATTGTGATGTCTTACAAAATATCAACTTAAACTATATGCAAGAATTTTCTATTAAAATTAATTTAATGTAATTTTCCATTAAAAAATTTCTGTGCAGACTTCATAATCATTATATGTATCCTGTTCTTTATGAATAATATACCAAACAGTAAAATTCCATGTAAAATAAATTTCAAGGTAAGATATTTTATATTTATTCGTGTGCATATGCAGACTGCATTTACATGTAATAATAAGCAGATTAAGATATGTGACAAATTTTCATTTGTATAATTTTTATAACCTTTATGGTTGATCTTTACATTATGGTAACTTGGCGATTTTTTGGCGAAAATTTGGCAACCAACTCTCCTACAGCAACCCTCTTATTTTTTTTCCCCACCGCCATTTTGTCTTCACAAAGTAAAGACATGTTTCTTTTCTTTTTATCTACTGAACACTTCTTCCAACAATCTACTAGCCGAATTACACTTATGCTAGAAAATTTATCAAACAAAACTGCTTAATCATGACAAATATTCACTGCAAAATTGGGAAAAAGTGCACAATACCATACTCCTTACGTGTTTTTCAAAATAACATATACACATAAACCATGTACACGCCGACTTATTTTTACTTAAAAAACATCCTAGAATTGCACAAAAATGGCATTGCGCACACTCTTCACTATATCCATGTACACTGCTTTTTTCTCATAAATTAGAAAAATTTCACGAAAATACATGACAATTTTCTCAATCTTTAAACCCGGTAAAAAGAACATATATGAAATTACCTGATCGCGAAAGAGTATTTACACTTTCCAAATATGAACATTTCCACATATAAAATAAATAAAGTATCCAAAAACTTTTACCTCTAAATCATCTATTACATTATACACATCACCAATGAATTCATACCGCAAGCATTACAAATACTTAGTATCAAATATTTAAATTATTTCCGTGCACGTTTACTTCAACTTAAACCTATACCAAATTCCTACAAACATAAAATTCACAAAATAACTATCATTTAATTAAAATATCACTAAACCATGTACACGTCGACTTATTTTTACTTAAAAAAACAGCCCAGAATTGCACAAAAATGGCATTGCGCACACGCTTCACTATATCCATGTACACTGCTTTTTTTCTCATAAATTAGAAAAATTTCACGAAAATACATGACAATTTTCTCAATCTTTAAACCCGGTAAAAAGAACATATATGAAATTACCTGATCGCGAAAAAGTATTTACCCTTTCCAAATATGAACATTTCCACATATAAAATAAATAAAATATCCAAAAACTTTTACCTCTAAATCATGTATTATATTATAGACGTCACCAACGAATTCATACTGCAACCATTACAAATACTTAGTGTCAGATATTTAAATTATTTCCATGCACGTTTACTTCAACTAAAACGTATACCAAATTCCTACAAATATAAAATTCACAAAATAACTATCATTTCATTAAAATATAATTAAATTCAAAAACACTTCTTAAAATATAAATGAGCACATACATTAAATTAATAAAAATTACCTTACAATCCTAATTACTTTAAACTAAATCATTGCTAATAACAATTTTCCCAATAATACCAAATTCCTTTCCACCTTACATTTAGAACAATGCATAAAAATAATATCCTCAAATAATTAAAAATACTAACTTACCTAATCTTCTTCAGAATCTTGATTACGTGTCCGATAAACTTTTCTTCTTTCTGTTTCAGGATCTTTAAAATCATACTTATATTTCACAGCAAGGTACCAGGTAAAATAAATAACTTAATAAAACATCTTTATTTCTATCTCGCACAACCTTAAACAAACATTTATTACTACCCTTTTCAATAGCACTAAATACCCATTTCGAATTCACTTTGGCCATGGGATCCAAAAATTAACCAACACTGTTTCACACAACACAGAATAAAGCCAAATACAAAATTTCCAGATTTTTTTCCGATTAAAGAACCGTAATTCGTCCATTAATATCACATGACATATCCCATGATCTCTCATTTCCCTCACACAAAATAATGCGTAATCGGAAGTGAGTACTGCTCACATTATTACCAAAGTCCCAGGTAGTAACCTTTATTGCCTCCAAAATGTCGCCAAACTACCAGTTACCATATTGTAAAGATCAACCATTTTTGGTTATCTCTAATATAAAATTCAATATTATGCTAATAAATTATCTGAATTTTCAAATCTTTGTATTATATGATGGTGATAATGAGTGGTCTGTTATTCATGTTTCTTATCTCATGGTAGCTACCCTAAGACTGTTAATCAAAGCTGAAATGTATCCCTGTCTTCGGTAATTTTCAAGAAATATTTCAATAAAAGCTAAGGTAAAAATATATTTACGGGTCCCCCTTGGTGAAAATTGATTTTTGGCAGTGCATGGACACCAAGTTTGTGCAATATTTGACTTGTTATTTTGGTTTGTGTAGCGGCCAAAAATTGCCACTACACAGAGCCAAAATAATAAGTCAAAGAATTGCACAAATTCGGTATCCATGTACACATCGACCTATTTTCAATTAAACAAAAAAATCAGTGCATTGCACAAACTTGGCATTGTGTAATCCCTTAACTTTGTTCATTTACACATCGATCTATTTTCACTTAAAAAGTCAAAGGAGCAGCCAGTTCTACACTAGAGTGAAACAAAAAAATATGTGATCTCAATAAACTACATTTTATAACACAATGAAATAACTTTATCTTACCACTACACAAAGGAAATATTCACTTATCTTATTTATAAATTTCCGTGTCTTCAGTCAAACAGAATTCTTTAACAGCATCCAAAAACTTCCTAAAATTATCTGAACTAGGATCTGTATACTGGTGTCGCCACATAAATTAACAAAAATATGGGTCTAAAATATCCTGTGTAGTGCAGGTGTTGTCTTCCGACGTTCTACCATACGCATTTCCTTCGCACAAACAAAACACTTATAATGGCTGTTAAGTAAATCTTCATTTACACACCAGTCAATTAATGCTTTTTTTCCCCTTTTGTTCCAAATCGTACTGAAACTTTCAAATTAATCTTGCCACATTCAGCCATTTTACCGTGTGAAGCACATAATAACCAACATACTTCCTAATCATCATCAAACACATAAACAGGCCCTTACAAATCTTCTCCCATCATTCAAATTCACCATAATCACGCTACCATTAACATCATAATAGTGTTTCCATAATATTCAACTATTTAGGTTACCATAAATGAAACAGCAACTTAGCGATAATCCAAGGGGCACTTCACTACTATACTGTAACCAAAGCTGAATTAACTATATAATAATTATACTTTGCTTACAGTTGGATATTCAAAATGTCTGAGTGACATTTATATGGCTTATAAAAATACTGTCCCATTTGGATGCTTTAAATAAGAGTTGTGTAGGGAAAAGACATTTTAAACATATTTTTAATCAATTTAAGTGTATTTGTTAAATTTCATACTTGACCTTCAAAATGAAGAAATGATGTTTCTGATTGATATTTTCAGTAAAAACCTGAAAAGTAACCACTAACTACACTGAACCTAAAAATGTTTCTGAATGAACAAGAAACTAATGAGATCAACAATGCTAAATTAACTGAACCTGTTGGCAGTTGATTTAAAATTGAGTATGTGAGTCTTGTAAATGGTATGAAAGCTCACCAAATTCATATTGATGCATGAGTCATCGTGTGTTAATCTGTTCCAATTATAAATTACAAGTACAAATCTTGTTCTCAGCTGCTTGGCATGTTTATGCATTAATTTTTGAATTTTCTGAAGTCAAATATTTAATTAATAACATTATAATTAAATAATGCCTGTGATAAGTGTAAATGAAACTTTGAAATTTTAACAACCAGCTGAACGTCACTGTTTTCATAATAACCAAAATTGCCTATTACATATTTATCAAGTGCTTATAATTATGTATTTAACAGTATTATTATCAGTAACTTAAAACATCATTACTTAGAACAAGGGCCAGAATTTTTCAACTGCCATTCACTCTTCCAATACCTGAAATTAAATCCATGTTATAAAATTAGTAAAAGGATGATGTAAGTGTTGAAAAATCTTAGATCGTAACTTGGTCGTGCAAACAAAGTGTTTTATTATTTTTTATATCAATAGAATAATATGCTGTTCAGTGTTGGATGAATTAGTTAACTATGTGTTTGAGCCAAAGGTTGTGAAACCACTTTAAATTTCTCTAACAGTATTTCTACTGCAGCCTATTTGTCTATTCTTATGAGGCAAAAACTAGAATACATCAAGGAAATTAATGTAAACTGTTTGTTTTACATTTGATGTTTTTCTGCACATTCTCCCAAAAAGGAAAGCCAAAATTTTGTTTAATATTTAATTCACAAAACACTAAAATTAATTTTTTAAGTTTTAATTAAAGTTTAGAAAAGTTTCATATTTGACAGTTCTGTATAAGGAAATTTTTTGAGCTGTTGCAAGCATATCTGCTGTAAAATTTTTTGCAAGTTTTAATTTTAATTCATGGAAGTTTATGGCCTCAGCCTAAGAAAAGTCATGTGAAAAATATTCTTCGAAAGCTGACCTAAGTTCATTTCCAGGTTGTAGTTAGACAAGACGTCAGTGATCAACTGTATTAACGTTTTAATTTTATGACAAATGACAGTCTGTCTATTTAAGAAATAATGGCATTGTATATAACAAAAAGAATAGGGAAGCCATTGTTCTGTAGCATCCTTTTTTCTTTTGTTACAAATAAAATGAGGGTTTTTATTTATAAAATTTACTGTTTATCATAATTGTAAATCATCATTATCTAATAGCTGTAATGCACCTATGCATCTTTAATACATACTTTCAACAGCTTACCTTTTGCTACTGTAGTCTGTGTAGTCAGCTTGACGGTCATAATTTTTATCTTGTCTTCCTGCTGCATGTGCACTTTTTATAACTTTCCTATTTTACTGTAAAAATATGCAATTTTATGAAGAAAATTTGTACTAATAGGCAGTGTACATGAGAACAATCAGAGTACAGTTTGTACAATTAAAAGTGCAGTGTTATGTAACCATTAACAAAAAGTTAGATGTATCAGATATACCGTATTGCTGACTTTAATATTTTAGGATATTAAAAATCCTCAATTCCTTCATGTTTTACAATGATCTGCCTTTTAAAAATAGAAATTGTTTATTTATTTATTTTTTTCTCTTTTAGCAGTTTCTTCTGTTCAGTAGATATTTGATAATAGAATTAAGTTAATTTGAACCAGTTATATTTCATTTTTACCAATTGATTAAATTTTATTTATTTTTACATTAATTTTGAACAAAACATTTCAGCATATTTTGACACAAAAAATTAAATTTTCACTTCCAGAAAAATTGGTAAAGGAAAATGATACAAGTATGCATCAGTTTTATTTGTAGTATAATTAAGCTGCAAGTACTTATAGTTTTCTTTTTAAATGTGTTCTTTCAAAAAAATTGTAAAGAAACAAATCCTTTAAACCTTTTTTCTTAATTTTACATTATGTACGAATTTATAAAGATGTTAAAAATTTAATGATATTGTAGTGCAATTGTGCATGTGTCTTTCATATGTTTGTATAAGAAGGGTGATACTGTGACATATATAAACTATTTTAATCATATTAATATTTATTGATGTATAATTAAGTTCATTACTACACTCACTCTGTTTTATTCCAGGCCAAAATCAACTGACAATTACTTCACATCAGTTTGACCAGCAACTAGTGTGTTGCCACATATATGTAAAAGCGTTATCACATTAGCTGTTTGTTGCCGGAACAAAACGTTTGCAGCAACAGTTCTGAGAAACGGCCTTTGGCGAAATAGGGTTATCTTCACTTGGCATGGAGGTAGGAAGTAAGAAGGAGTCGCCCTAAGCAAGTTTCTCCGTACCCTGCTCTGAAGCACCGGCGATCCCTACGTGGTGACCAAAACATTGTGTCATTTACCATTGAGTTCTATGGGATTTGACGCGTTCGGGTGTAAATATTTTGTAATTACGTTGCAAATATACATATAAATGTATATATTTTCTTTTTCTACAACACTTCAGAGTCCTAAGTATGTGAAAACAACATATTTCTAAACAATATTTCATTCTGAACGGAATTAAATGCTATACTTTTCACAGGACAGTTTTCTCAGAATGGTTTAATTTGAATGAAATATTTTCACTAGTTTTCGTTAATTACATTAGAAAAAAAAATTAAGGTAATTCGATTTTATTCGGTTAAGGTACAAAAATTAAGATCAAAGTTTATTGTATTATTAATATTAAAATTATGCATTATTTCTTTTCTATTTATAGAGCTTCTTCCTAAAATACTTTCTTAAATATGACATGATTTTTTGGCTTCTGAGGCATCTTTTAAATCGAAAAATGTAAGTCAATTTATAATTAATGCTCTATTCGGTTCATTTTAAATTAGAGAATTATTAGGAATTAGCGAAATACTTTAAGTATTTTGCTAATTCCTAATAATTAAATAGGTATTAAATAGTATTTGACTTTCTCTGAACATTTCTGAAAGGGAATAAAATAATTTTTTTTAAGTATTATTTAAAACTTGTAACTGAGTTATTATAAAATGTAAGGGGAATAATTCTTTTAATTATACTTATCAGATTTTTTTTTTTTACCATTCATTCACAAATGTGTGGTTCCAAATGAAGGGAAAGCTAACTTGTCGTGTATATTTATTAATTTTGACGAGGATTGCAGCATTTGATGGTAATTTTACTTTTAATTAACCCAAATAAGTAAAACATGTAAGCCCAAAGTGATTATTTTTCAGATATATAAAATTAAAACGATGGGTTTAAAATGAGCAGCAGTAAAGCCTCTTCTCTAAAAAATTTTAAAAGGTACATGTTACAATAATATATGGATGTGAAAAAGAATTTGTTTTATTTAAAACATTTTGACGTTTGGAAAATAAAATAAAAGTAGCGAATACTCTATCAAGGGTATCGAAAGACGTATACAATTTTAAATGTACCGTAAAGTATTTTTCATTCTTTAAGCATAACATTTTTCTTAAAATCTATATTTTTGTAGTGCAACAGCTTAGAATTTTATAAAACAAATTCATAATCAAATTCACTATTGTTAGTTATCGAAAAATAACCAAGATGTGATTTTTGCGTAAATGTCAGTAAACTATACAAATTGCTATTATCCATCACACTATGAATGTTTCTTTCATGCGAGAGTGTCCCTTTTTCGATTTCTATGGAACTGTCGTGTGTCGAAATACTATCAGAATCTTGTCAAGCGAGCTTCTGAATGTAAACAAAGAAACACCCCGTCTGGTGACCCAAGCTTCAAAGCAGTGCTTCACTTCTAGTGCGGAATGGCCCCTCCTCCCTTTTCTACCTCCATGTCACTTGGCAAACAGGCTGAAAGCCAAACAAGAATCAGTTATCGCTCAGATTGGCGAAAGTGACGTTTCCTTTCAAGTGACATTCGCTTCTTCATGTTGTTTTGTATCGCTCACACGCTTTTCGTTTTAAACTTTATTGTAAGTAATGGAAGATAATAGAAAGGTGATTGCTATCAAGTTAATCACTTTGATCTCCACTCTGGCACTTTATGTAACAGATAAACACATTTCTGGTTATAGCAATCAATTACATCAGTAATAGCCAAATTCTGTATACACTAAGAATAGTTTAAAAACATGTGCTGGATAAGTCTATTTATCACACATCGCTTATGTGTATTTTCTGTTGTCTGCATTTCAATGAAAATTTGATGGCTCACTGGAAAATTTGTGACCTGGTGAAAGCATTTTCTGGTTAACTTTATGGCTCATAATTACTGTTCTGTCCATTCAAATGACAAAAATCTATATGGCTGATATTTATCTCCTCACAGCCAGCAAATACTATTCAGCAAAATGAAGATCAAATAAAGCATATGAATACATGAGCAATCAAACATGTGCGAGTTGTTTACTGTCCCATAGAACACTCGGTAATATACCTAAAACACATTAATTATACCAACTCTAGAAATTAGGTGTTCACATCATGAGTTTGTTTTATTGAGATTACAGCAAAGCACACTAGGGATATCTGCCTAAGGGAAGGGATGCCTTCATGGAGAACTTTCTAAGGGAAACTGGCTCATATACACGTTACACATGGGGGAAAACCACGAAAGCGTCCATGCAGCCAGCCCGTTCGCGGGATTCAGACCGAACTACCAGTGTTCAGCAACTTTACCACTCGGCCGCTGGTGGGCTCAGTTGGTTTTATGTGATTACCGCAAAGCCTCGAGGGATAACAACAAGACGGATCCCTTTGTAGAAGATTTTTTTTTAACTGGCTCGTATACCAGTTACAAATGGGGGCAGACCAATGAAACGTCATGTAGCCAGCCCGTTCGCAGCATTCTAACCTGAAACAGAACTACCAGTGTTCAACGACGCTTCGGCCACTAGTAGGCCCGTGCCCTTAATTGGAAAGTGCAATTCATTATGTAAACAGACATGAAGGTGATAATCAGTTGTGCTCTGTTTTAAGTAATCAAATGTTATAAATGCACAGCTGTTACATTTCTTATTATTTATTAGTCATGTTTTTATTATGTAGATCATACGTATGATATAATTATGAATTAACACAATAACAAAATGTGTACACTCTTTAGTACTCAAATACTCATCAATTATTTTTCAACTCATTATTACATACCCATAATAATTTGCAAAGAACTGATAACTGTAGTTGCTGCCAATTACATAATCGTTATCTGAATTAAAAGTAACTTCAAATAAACTTCTTGGCAATGTTCATTTTTGTATTCATACATACATACATATATATATATATACACATCTAATAAGTCATATATTTCCATACAGATAGAGAGATGCGATGTTTTAGAAGTTGTTAATATATATTTATTAGTATTAATGTAATGAATAAGATTTATAGTATATACAAATGTTTTTCATCATGCATAATAATAAATCCATAAATTTCCAATGTTTCAATATGTAGCATTTACAATAAAAGTGTAGTTTCTAATGTATTTATAATCCAAAAAGTATTTCATTAATAACATGAAAATAATAGACAAATTTAATGAGTATTCTCATTATTACATAAGCTATGCTTTTCTTTTTTATGCATCTTTTATGCTGTTTAAAATGTGTCACTGATTATGCAGTTAACAATTTAAAATATAAGTAATTAGACAAAAAGCCGCGCATATACAAACGGATTTAAAAAAAATTATTCAACTTAAATTTAAGAAATAAAATTCTATTATACAAGTGATAATGCACGAAATACGACAAATTTGGCTACGAACAATTTGTAAACAAATCCGAACTGCAAGAACGTCGTAAAATACTGTCAACTCTGAAATTTCCACGATTATATATTTAATGAATATATACACATTTAAAAAATGACTCGGGCAGTTGTATTACAACAAAACAGCAATAATTAAATTGGCCTCTATTTCCACCGTCCATCACTTCACAGTGAGAGCCATCCCCATATTGAAAGTTACCCGTGATCTTTCAGAAGCTGACCTTTCATCTGATTGGTTGAACGTTCGAGGAACACATCTCCAGCCGGAACATTTTGGGAAAAGTTTTAAAATGTTGCTCGTAGCCGGGATGCGTTCCTCCTAGCTAGACGAAACATTTCTCGGAAGCCTGCCGCTTAAAAGCCATGCTACTAGAATCTCATTTCTCGGAATTGTCCCGGGTAAGCGCGCGCGTCTATAGATGTGATAACAGCATAACACTTTCCCTCTTTTGGGAAACTCGTAGGAATCAATGCATTACATAATTATCATATTTGGATGGTCGATATACATTACGACCACTTCTTGTTTTATATACACAATCACGATTAACATTATTGCTATTATTTTGATGGCGAGGATCATTATGTATTTTTGTATGTTCACTACTTATATTTTCCTCATTCTCATTACATAGATCATAATAGTCTAATGTCGCTAAATTCTGTACAAATTTCCTCAAATAAATTACACATTGCCAAAACACGCTGTAATTCATGCTTATTCTGAGGTTCCTGTAACTCGGTAATGGCTTTAATTCGATCAGGATCAGGTCGCATGCCTGATGCATTAAATAAATGACCTAAATATTTAACCTCACTAACCCTATATTGAAGTTTTTGCTAGTTGAATTTAATATTGAGTTTTTTAGCTCTGTTGATGACCTCTGTTAAAATTTTATCATGTTCTTGTATAGTGCTAGCAGCAATGAGGATGTCATCAAAATAGACCATTACTCCTGGTATATTACCAAAGTTTTCAAGATTGCGTTTCTGAAAAATTGCGGGTGCACAGGAAATACCCATTGGAAGCCTGAAGAATTTATAGCATCCAAATGGTGTGCTAAAAGTACAAAGATCACTACTATTTCCATCTAACACTATTTGAAAAAAAACCCATCCTTTAAGTCCAAAACAGAGTAAATTGATTTATTACATAGCTTTGGTAAAATCTCCTCAGTTGTTGGAATCAACACGTTCTCTTTTTATAGCTTTGTTAAGATCTTGAGGATCAAGGCGTATTCTTAAGGATCCATTAGCTTTTTAAGTTGTTACTAGATTGCTAACCCAGTTCAAAGGTTGATCAACTTTTGCAATAATGCCCTATCTCTCTAATTCGCTTAATTTTAATTTAAGTTTAGGTTTTAAACTAAGTGGTACTTAACATGGTGGTCTCATTACAGGAGCTATCTGATCATCAACCATGATTTTATACAATTCATTAAATTTCCCCATGCCTTCAAACACTTCTAAATTATTAATAATAAATTGATCTTTAGATGGAGGTAAAATAATTGTATACTGATCCAACTTACCATTAATTGATATTCCAACCTTATTTATAAACTAAATTAAATTAAGTTTAACACATACATCAATTCCTAATAATGGACGTATATGCTTGCTAGAATCAATTAAAAACTCTAGAGTATGATCCACACCATCTGAGGAACATTGTAACATTAATGACCCATCAGGTTTAACCTTGGACCCCAAAATGCTTTTAATACAACATTACACTTGTTTAAAATAAGATTAGAGTTTTTAGCACTCGGTGTTTCGTAAGTTTTCACAGGCAAAACATTCACTTCAGACCCTGTGTCCAACTTAAAAGTCACAGTTGTCCCTTCAACAATTATAGTTTTAGTCCACTCTTTTGTAGATGATGTTGAGCACATACTTTTAGTTCTTTGAACATTTATGGAATTCGCGAAGAATTCATCATCAGATTCCCTATATACATCTGCGTTATCATGCTGAGAAACATTTTGGACGTGCTTCAGTCTGCACATAGTCGAAAAGTGATTTAGTTTACCACAATTAAAGCATTTTTTTCCATATGCCGTACACTGTCCATTAACGTGATGTCTGTTGCATTTTTTACATAAATATGTCTCAGTATTTGAAGCGCCATCACACCATCCTCTGTGCTTCCTCACTGCTAAGGCTGCATTGGCTCCTCCTGCCAGATGCTGCTTCACTTTCCCTCTAGTTACGCTGTCAACATTGTGTTCTCGTAACGTTTGAGCACGAGCTTTGCTCAATTCAGCTGCTTTCCCTAATTCAATTGCTTTGTCCAAACTCAGATTACTTTCTCACAGCATCCTCTCCTGTAAACTGGCATCTGATACTCCAAGGACAATGCAATCACATATGACAGAGTCACTCTGCTCACCAAATTCACAAGATTTTACAAGTTTTTTTAGGTCATGAAACAATCAAAAAGTTCCCCTTCTTCTTGTTTTCTCTTATTGAATAAAAATCTCTCCACCACAACATTTGTTCTAGGCGTCATGAAAGATTCAAACCTCTCAAGTACTTTTTCAGAGTTACCCTGATCTCGTGTTGAACACTTCAACTGCTTCCTCACCAGCAGCATTTAAAAATAAAGCAACTTTCACATCTGAATCTTTTGAAGCATTTCCTGAAGCTTTCATATAAATCTGGAACAGCTGCTTGAATCTGCCAGTTTTCAGCCACATTGCCGTCGAAACTTGGGCCTTGCGGTGGGTGACAAAATTCCATCTTGCGTCTGCTGAGAGGAAAAACAACTAAAGGGATTGCTTGGGAATTAGTTGTAATACTATTCCACACGACTACGCCATGTTTTAATCATATTAATATTTATTGATCTATAATGAAGTTCATTACAACACTCTCACATAGCACATTGTTTATTCCAGGCCAACATCAACTGACAATAACTTCACTTCCGTTTGACCAGCAACTAGTGTGTTGCCACATATATGTAACATAAACATACATGCATTTATACTAAACCAGATTTACTGAAATGTAAATATATATGTATACCAGAAAGCAGTCTTACAGTAGTATTTGGTTTAAAGTTTCTGTCCCATCCACTGGGTATCTGTATTTACACTGAATTCTTTCACCTGTATTTTGCACTCTTCAATCAGATTTATGTTTGATCATGAATTCACCACATACTTTTCAATTGTTGAAGCAGTAACAATGTTGACAGGTAAAAATAAGATTTTAATATTGAATTATTTTACAGTTCAGCTAACCTCGCAATTGTTTATACTCAGATGGTGGTACATCTACATCTATCTTTTTAAATCATGCCAACATAATAATGGCACCAAAATTCTCTTCTGGGCATGCACAGTAACATTCATGAACTTGATGTGTGGTCTGCCATTACATGCTGCATTTTGTTTTTTATTGCACTGTTTTGTCCCCAAACCTTGTATTCTTTCAGTGTTTTGAATATTTGCACTAGAATTAACCAGTTCTTTGAAAATATCCACTTCTTGTTGTGATACTACACTTTTCTATTGTTGGTGCTTAATTGCACTGTTTGTTTTGAAAATGGTCAGTGGAAAGTGCTGAATTGGACTATTTGTCTAAAATGATCGATAGAAAAATACTTAGATTTTTTTTTATTCAGTTTGAGTGATTAATATAAACTCTTGTCTGTAAAAACCAATCGCTTGTGAATAATTTCTTCAGCATACTGAAAAACCTTAGAATATTCTATTTCAGCCTGAAAATTTTGTTTTATTTTCGAAATTTTTCATTTTTAGTGTTTCAAGCATGTTGGGTAGGTGCCCTGGGTTCTGGACCCCCTATAGTCACCAAATTCGAATATTCAAAATTGCAATAATTTTGAGAGAAACGATGTATAATTTGATACATTGATTTTATCTTGGGTAAAAAGGGGATTCATTAGGAATGATTTAACATAGAAGCTCATCTGCTTTGCTTTTGGTGGTAAAATCCTGGGAATATGAAGTATCTTTATAGTCCTTAAGCAAACCTAAAATTGGGAACTAGAATGTCTGATCTTGCAAAAAGTCCACAGTGTTTAAGGTCAGAAAAAACTGTCATCATTTGTGTATCCCTATATGTGTACTCTTTTTCCCTTTGCCATCTTTAAAAGAAAATTTAGTGTTAAGAGCTTTATTTTGATCACTTGTCAAATTTGTTGAAAATTTAAAAAGTCTTTGTTTATTTTTCTTCACAGCATGAAATTTTAAACTGGCTGACAGTTTAAAACTACTCTTTGCTTACATTGATTTAGAGTTATTATTGCTAAGGATTATAGTGAACTTCATTTAAGTTGCCTGGATTTTTTTTTTTTTTTTTTTAACATTTATAATCAAAAATGAACCTGCAACAAGGACAGATTTTTCAATTATTTAGCTGTACTAAAAATATGAAAATATGCGTTTGAGTATTCTTTATGTAACCTAAGTTGTGAATAATATTTTTCTTGTACAGAGTTTCTTCTTTTAAACACAGATCGTTAATTTTCTTTGTTAAAGTGAGCTTGCAAAAAATTGCTTATAAGTGAATTTTAATCTTAACAACCGCTATACAAGTCATATTCCTTTTGATTTAACCAGTAAAAGTTTTTCACAATCCCAAGAACCTAAATTAATATTTTTGACCTTCTGTGTTAAAATGTTTTTAATATTTTCATAAACCTGGGGGAAAATAAACGTAAAAATTAATCTGTAATGTTTACTAAATGTTGGTACTATCACTTTATTCTCCTAACCGTGACAATCAACAGGCAAAGTGTTACCAAAATAGGCAACCCACTAATGGTTGTGTGCAGGTAACGCTGTTGTTATGGAAATTTCTTATGTATTTTTTGTTGTGTATAATTATTGCGTGTTATTTTACTGTGCATAATGTATTCTTAGTTATTATATTATTTTATTGTGTTTAATGAATTTGTATTGAGCTTATTTAAAATTAATGTATAATATTTAAAATTGTTAAACTTTACGGCTAAGCTCCTTTAAGTTTGGCAGAATTGTGTTACAATTAAAAGGGTGCGGGTGTATTTCCGTTTCTCACGCGTAGGCTTCTTTGGAGGTTAGAGGTCACTGTCCAGCTGCATTTTCCCCTTTTTTCGCGGGGGTTGAAAACACGTGTTTTTCTCGTTCAGAGGCGAATAGTTCTAAGGGGCAGCGATTTTTTTGACAGAGTTATAGGTTGGAAACATTCTTCTGTTGCGTGGGAAAGAAAGGGGGTCTGTCTTCTTGTAGAAAGTTCTGAATTTCAGTGGCGTTTTATTACCTTTCTTCTAGTTGGCTAAAGGGAGTCCATTTTCCTTAAGATTGGCTAAATTTTTTAATTTTAGTTTTGTTTGAACCAATAGTAATTTGGAGGCGTTTCTTGGAGAGTGTAACCCGAGGTTTCTTAAGCCGTTGCACGGAAGGCAATGGGGATCTTTTTGGACTTGAAAAAAAAAAAGCGATTTTGAGAGAAGACTTTTAAGAGGGTTTTTGGAGCCTTAGGGGTTTGCTACTTTGACGGCGGCCCCTGCGGGGCCGGCCGCGGTCAGTGAGGTGCTGAGATGGTGCAGAGGAAAAACGCGGCGGTTCTTCGGTGGTCGACCACGGTATACAGTTAAGTTTTTATCTCCGAGAATTTGGGTACGGAGGGTCCGAGACAGCGTGGGTTGCTCGTCATGTTGACAGCGGCAATTCTTGCGGCCTATTATTTTCAATTTCGTCGCTGAGGTTTCTTTTCCCATTTGTGGAATAGTCTGAACTGCTCGTTCGTGCTGGAGTATCTATTTTGCTTTCGAAAAGATGGAAATATGGAAAGTCGTCATCGCCTGAGGTCTGCTTTGGTCTTTTGTCTCCAGTTTCGACCTCTTTCTCTTATCTTCAGTGGAACTTCGAAAACGGGAAGTTGATTGAGTTAAAGTGCTGCTTAACGGAGGAATTTGAAAACTTTAAACTGGAATTATGAAAAGGCTCCGGTTCCGGAAAACAACGATGAAGATATGGCAGTTATTGTTTCGGGATTTGTAATTTAGATCGGGGCAGCTCCCTGAGTCTCTCAAAGGTGGTACGCCGATTTAGTGAGTGACTTTTTTAATTTTCATATTTGTTACGTCGAAAAAAAATAATATTTTTCATTTAACTTTTATCTCTTTACAACTGACTGCTTGGTGCCGTGACAAAAAAAACAAAAACAAACTAACTACTACTAAAAACTACTAAACTTTGTACTTACATAATCAAAACTTTTAAATCTAAAAGACATCAAAGAAAGATATCCTCCCTGGTGTTTTGGTAGAATCACGATTAATTATGCACATCCACAACAAAATCTTTAACAGGCTATCTCTCACTAAATGAAAACTAATTTATATCTCCAACCTGAAAACACATAAATTTCAATCTTAAATCTAGAGATAAGCTTAAACCTTGAACATTTCAAATATCACACAGAACTCTTCAAAACACCGGGGAAAGATACAATCTCCCAATTAAGAAGTCTACTCTTCAAATTAAAATAAATTCAGCAAACCGATCGTATAGTCACCAACACTAAAATTAATTTTTTTTCTACTACCGCAATATAATTACCCAGGTTCGGTTGAAAAAGCATGTTTCCGTAAGGATCACATGGGTGACCTACAGTAGACCACAATTAATACACACAAAAAAACATACAATATTAAAGATAATAAACACATTTATTGAAAATTCCCACACATTATAACTTAAGATAGCTGGCCAGACTACCCCTACAAATATCTTTTAAAGTTACTCATAGTTTTTTTTTTTTTCCAAATCAATCTCATATTTAACATTAATCCATTAATACAAATTCATAGCGAAACACGTCACAGTTCTTAATCATTTTAAGCAGGAAACCAAGAAGATTAAATTTATTTAAAAAGACTAATTTAGAATCAATCATATTGAACATAGCACTTAAACATTAAAACAAAGATTCACTTCCTCCAATTAGATCAATTGACTTCTGACTATTAAACATTAAATAAAAAGTTAACTATCTCAGCTAGAAATTTGGTAAAAATATTCAATTTTTATCTACTTAACATGTCAACTCTTGCTTTAGTATTAAACATTTCCAAATTTAAAAGGATTATGCATCAAAATAAAACACCAATGGAAATTAAAAAAAGTCACTCACTAAATCGGCGTACCACCTTTGAGAGACTCAGGGAGCTGCCCCGATCTAAATTACAAATCCCGAAACAATAACTGCCATATCTTCATCGTTGTTTTCCGGAACCGGAGCCTTTTCATAGTTCCAGTTTAAAGTTTTCAAATTCCTCCGTTAAGCAGCACTTTAACTCAATCAACTTCCCGTTTTCGAAGTTCCACTGAAGATAAAGAGAAAGAGGTCGCAAATGGAGACAAAAGACCAAAGCAGACCTCAGGCGATGACGACTTTCTATATTTCCATCTTTTCGAAAGCAAAATAGATACTCCAGCACGAACGAGCAGTTCAGACTATTCCACAAATGGGAAAAGAAACCTCAGCGACGAAATTGAATATAATAGGCCGCAAGAATTGCCGCTGTCAACATGACGAGCAACCCACGCTGTCTCAGACCCTCTGTACCCAAATTCTCGGAGATAAAAACTTAACTGTATACCGTGGTCGACCACCGAAGAACCGCCGCGTTTTTCCTCTGCACCATCTCAGCACCTCACTGACCGCGGCCGGCCCCGCAGGGGCCGCCGTCAAAGTAGCAAACCCCTAAGGCTCCAAAAACCCTCTTAAAAGTCTTCTCTCAAAATCGCTTTTTTTTTTTCAAGTCCAAAAAGATCCCCATTGCCTTCCGTGCAACGGCTTAAGAAACCTCGGTTTACACTCTCCAAGAAACGCCTCCAAATTACTATTGGTTCAAACAAAACTAAAATTAAAAAATTTAGCCAATCTTAAGGAAAATGGACTCCCTTTAGCCAACTAGAAGAAAGGTAATAAATCGCCACTGAAATTCAGAACTTTCTACAAGAAGACAGACCCCCTTTCTTTCCCACGCAACAGAAGAATGTTTCCAACCTATAACTCTGTCAAAAAAATCGCTGCCCCTTAGAACTATTCGCCTCTGAACGAGAAAAACACGTGTTTTCAACCCCCGCGAAAAAAGGGGAAAATGCAGCTGGACAGTGACCTCTAACCTCCAAAGAAGCCTACGCGTGAGAAACGGAAATACACCCGCACCCTTTTAATTGTAACACAATTCTGCCAAACTTAAAGGAGCTTAGCCGTAAAGTTTAACAATTTTAAATATTATACATTAATTTTAAATAAGCTCAATACAAATTCATTAAACACAATAAAATAATATAATAACTAAGAATACATTATGCACAGTAAAATAACACGCAATAATTATACACAACAAAAAATACATAAGAAATTTCCATAACACTGTCACATAATGTGATGTGCGTGGTTTTGGAATTTGCTCAAAATAGTTTATGAACAGATCATAAGTGATTATGATAGTAGCTTTTTCTGAGTTAAGAGCAATTCTCTGATTTTTTTTTAAACTTAAAACATATTGATGTGTAAAAAACGAGCAGTGCCATGTTGCTATGTGATGCCAAAAATTTTGCAATTCTCTGATGTATTTTTAAGTTGAGACATTGCACATTGGCAGGAAAGCATGAAAAAAAAAACAAAGTATTTTATTATTGATGTTAGTTCCAATTTTAATTTAGTTAATTTGTTGCTAGTTCATATAATTTTTGGTGTTTCATTATGGGTGTTGTTTAATCCTTGCTTGTTGCACAGTTTTGATAAAGTTTCTTCAAAAATCTTTTTTTTATTGGTGTTTTTTAATGTTATGGAGTTCTGAACCAGTTCATATGACAAACACTACATTTTCCCTCTTTTTAATGATTTTTTAAATACATAATATTTTGTGTTATTTTGCTTTATATTTGGCTTTCCTTACACATCCAAGCTAGACAGAAAATAATTCAGTGCAGGTATTTAAGAAATATGTGTAAGTTCTGGAGAGAGAAAAACTATGTATGCTTTAAATAATGTTCACTATTATCTGAAAATGATGATGTTTTTATTCAACATCAATAATAGTTGCAATATGTTTAAAAAAAATTTAGCAGTTTTTCTGGGTATGATATGTTTGGAAACATGGTACGCAAAGCCCTACTTTGTAGTCTTTACAATAATACTTCGTTTCTCTCCTAATTCATTTTGGCTCACCAGCAGCCGAGTGGTAAATTTCCTGAACATTCAGTCTAGGGTTTGAACCCCTGACAAATGGGTTGGCTGCATGGGCGTTTCATGTGTAATATGTATACAAACCAGTATCCCTTATGCAACACCCTTCCATTTAGGCAGTTAGCCTTTGAGTGCTTTGCCCTTATTAAAATAAATCAAAACAAACCTAATTCGTTTTCCATTTGCATTGTTCTTGGATGAATGCACTTTACAGTACAAAGTCTGTAATTCGAACTCGTCGGGATTTCAGCGATTCCGGATTAGGGTTTTTTCCGAATTATAGATCATCAATTTAAATCTGGTAAGATGGCATGCAGAAATTATACAATTAAAAATATGAAACCATAATTTATGAAATAAAGAGCAATTATGATCTAAAGGGTATCAAAATTTACAAAAAAAACTTAATATTTACTTGTTTACTTTATTAAACATTTCTTTCAATGCGCGCATGTGTAAAGCATACATTACGCATAGTCGAAATTAGAAAATTGCAACCAGAAAACCATTTGATGTATATTCGTGATATTTATAATGACGAGGAATTTGATTTAAATCATATCAAAGACGGAGTACATCGAGATGAAATACTACATTTAGTAAGGAATTATAAGCCGAATAAAGTAAAAACATCTGCCCTGAAGATGAGGCTAGTGCTGACAGGTCAACTTAAAGTTCATTGCGCGCCGTGACATTTCTACCCCGCAGAGCAGTGTGAAATTGATATGTGGCCTTGGCTACTAATGTTCAAAACGAAATTATGATTAGGAACAGCATGAATTATAAACAAATAGCTAAGTTTATTGCTTTTTATTTTCCAGCTATCGAAATGCGATGCTACTAGAATAGCAATGTTTGGAAACCAAAACCAATCAATCATGAATCAGAACTAGTTGCCATTCAGCATAAAGAAATTTAAATATAAATATGAACTACTTGTTGCCATTCAGCATAAAAGAAATATAAATATGAATATTAACAAAATATTGAAGTTAAGTTTATAAAATAATTAAATACATGAACAAATATATGAAATAAAAAATAATTATTTCTCATGCAATAACTAGGCCGCTACACTACTCACCCCACCAGTAATTAAGTTACATTACGAAGAGGGAGAAATAGGTAGTAACTATCATTGCAGTGTTAACCACTATCAGATCCTTGAATCTAATAGGTAAACGTATAGTTCTGCCTGTGCAAGAATATTTTTGATTCACATCTGAATTTGAGTCCGGTCTCTGCAAGTTATTGTAGTCAGGTTGTGTCAACTGGGAATTTTCCTCAGCTAAAATATATGCTGGTTTCAAGTGATCCAGGAGTACATTAATATGTTTTCCTTTTATGCTAATAGTAAAATATTTGTCCTTGCGATCAATAACAGGAAATGGAACTCCTTTGGAACCTCCTTCAGGTTTTTTTACCCGATCTATTTGCTGAAACACATGAGAACATTTTTTTTTTTTTAAGTCTTTATGTACAAATATCCATTCAGATGAATGTTTACGAATTAGTCTAGGTCCAACAACTTCCATCTGTTTCTCGAGGTTATTAGCAAAAGTCTCCGATGCTGTCTGAATACTTGGTTCGCTGAAAAACTCTCCAGGAAGTCTGAGACTGGCCATAAACTACTTGCGCAATAGAATGAATAAAATAATTTGTATCTTCTTGAATAGCAGTACGCAAACCCAAAAGTACTGTTGGTAATGTGTCTGTACAAGATATGTTGTTGTGGGCTTTTAATGCTGTTTTTAATGTTCTATGAAGGTGCTCAACTTTGTCATTACACGAGGGGTGATAGGCAGTAGTGTGTTGTAAATTGATGCCACAGATTTTGGACAAAGCTTGTAATGTATCACTTTTAAATTGGGATCCACGATCACTAATGAGTTTACTTGACGTTCCGAAATGCACAATCCAGTTGCTATAAAAGGCTCTTCCAACATTCTCAGCTGAAATATTTTCTAAAGGAATTGCTTCCATCCAATTCGAAAATCTATCTATGCAAGTAAGACAATATTCCCTTTAGATGGGGAAAGTGGTCCTATGAGATGAATATGGATGACAGAAAATCTTCCTGGTGGTACTTCAAACTCACCTAATTTTGTTTTGGTATGCCGACTGATTTTAGCTTTTTGGCAAGGAATGCAGGTTTTCGTCCACAACTGTACATCTTTTTTAATGTTAGGCCAAATGAATTTTGATGTAATTAATTTCATAATCGATTTTATTTCTGGATGTGATAAACCATGAGTTCGCTGAAAGACGTGTTTTCTGAAAGCCTGAGGAATATGTGGCCGAATATGTTTAGTTAATGTATCACACCACAAATATTCCCCCGAAGGAACATTGCTTTAAATTCAAGGAAGTAGTGATTTGCAAACTCTTCAGTTCTTCATCTTGAGTCTGTTCATCAGCTATTTTATCATAATCTATAGGTGCAATTTTCATTAACTCTAGATAATGTATCCGCCACAATATTAGTCTCACCTTTAGCATATTTAATACGAGTCGAAAACTGGGAGATGTATTGAAGTTGGTGAGCTTGTCTAGGTGCTGCTTTGTGTAGTTTTTGACGAAAGGCTAATATTAAGAGCTTGTGATATGTATAAATTGTATACACTCATCGTTCTAGATAATACTTAAAGTGTCTAACTGAAAGATATATGCTTAATAGTTCTCTATCATAGGTGCTGTATTTTTGCTGACTATCATTTAATTTTTTAGAAAAAATATTTTATTGGTTTCCACAAGGAGTTTTCATATTATTGCAACACTGAGCCAATCGCCGCATCTGAAGCATCTGTAAATAATGCCAGAGGTAGTTCAGAATTGGGAAAAGAGAACAGTGCCGTGTTCACCAGGTCATTCTTGCACTTTTCAAATTGTTTTTCAGGTTCTTCAGTCCATTTGATTTTACGTTTGTCCCTCTTTTTAGCTTCCTACGCACGTAACAAGGCTTGATTCTTCGCTGCATCTTTTATGTAACGACGATAAAAGTTAAATATTTCAAGAAAAGTTCTAAGTTCATGTATTGTTTCTGGTCGTTTGTAGTTAGTAATAGCTTGAACTCTTTCTGGCAAAGGACGGGAACCCTTAGGTGTAATTAGGTAGCCTAGAAACTCGATTTGTCGAACAGCAAATACAGATTTTGAAACATTTATTCTTAACCCAAATGTATTTAATCTTTCGAAAACTAATTAAGGTGATTTTTGTGTTCTTCATGGGTACTGGATGCAATGAGTATATCGTCTAAATAGGGAAAAATGAATTCTAATCCTCTAAAGACTTCGTGAATAAATCGTTGGAATGTTGCAGGAGCATTTTTTAAACCGAAACTCATTACATTAAATTTGTATAAACTGAAAGGAATGATGATGGCCGTTTTACATTTGTCATCATCTGCATTTTGCTCCAAATCGAAAGTGATAGAAACAAAATTTGCCAGCAGGGTCATATCGTTTACGAGATCGTGAACGGGAATTACGTAAATCCGAGTCCCTGCGTCTTAAGCGAATGGTTATTTGATCAGTTTTTTGTTCAAAATAGGTCATTCTTTTCAACAAATCATTTACAGGAACGAAAGTGGCATTAGCACTAAATACGTCTGGTTTCCGAATTATATCACTAATTTTATCTGCCATAAACTCTAACTTGGTTACATCTTCAACACTAACTAATAATATATTTTTTATTGAGTCAGGTAGCTTTTCCAGCCATAACGTATTGATTAGATTTTCAGACACATCTGTAGTAACTGATCTCAACATCTGCAAAAGTTGGCTTGGTTTCATGTCTCCAAGCTCGATACCAGTAAGCAAACGTTTAATCTATACATTTTCACTTTCTTTGACTAACTAGTAACCTAATTTTAGCATCCGAATATTTTGTGGTACTATCTTTCGTTAAAATGTCCCAAATATTTTCGACGAACTTAGGTTCAAGCTGTGAAACTAAATAATTAAATTTCATTTCTTGTGAAATGATATTACTAATTTTGAACTGAGCTTCAACTTGAAAAAACCATATTTTCAGTTTATCAGTCCAAAAAGGAGGTACTTTTACATTTGCCTTATGAAGCTTCGGTGACTGCATCGTATCTTTCGTAGCAGTTTCAGAAAGTCATTTGTTGACATTTCGAAAATTAATCAGGGTCACCACGATGTGGTGTTCAAACTAATGTTCAAAACAAAATTATGATTAGGAACAGCATGAATTATAAACAAATAGCTAAGTTTATTGCTTTTTATTTTCCAGCTATCGAAATGCGATGCTACTAGAATAGCAATGTTTGGAAACCAAAACCAAGCAATCATGAATCAGAATTAGTTGCCATTCAGCATAAAGAAATTTAAATATAAATATGAAATACTTGTTGCCATTCAGCATAAAAGAAATGCAAATTTGAATATTGATAAAATATTAAAGTTAATTGTATAAAACAATTAAATACATGAACAAATATATGAAATAAAAAGTAATTATTTCTCGTGCAATAACTAGGCCACTACAGATAAACATATTTCGGAATGGTTAGAGAAACAAATCATTAAGCCAAGCTGTTCTGATTACACAAGTAATATCATGCTAAGTAGAAAAAAATGAGATTCATTTAGTTTAGTCTGGACTTAAACAACGCTTAAAATTTGGTGAATCCCTTTCCAAATATTTAATTGCCTTGCGTGAAATAGCCAGTTGTGGTTCTGTGGATAATTCATCAATTCTTGATTATGCAATCAATGGGATACCCGATCAGAGTAGTAACAAAATTATTTTGTATGGGTGTAAAACTATTTCTGAATTTAAAGAGAAATTAAAAATTTATGAGAAAATCCGCATTCCAGATATGAAGAATAAGAGTTATTCAAGTACTAACACATAAAATAAGGCACATGCAGTACCTAATAAGAGTAAAGAACCACGGGGTTATAACTGTGGAAGTATAGGGTGCGTAATTTATGCGCATTCTTTACGCGCTTGCGTAAGCATGCAAAGAAATTGTGGTTTTGAGGTCCGGATTATAGATCATTCCGGATAATGGACGTCCGGATTACGGACTGTGTACTGTATAATTCTCTGCCAAGGTTTTCGTTTTTCTCTGTAGGTGGGCAAGTTCCAAAAAATGGCATTCAAATAAACAAACATCTTGATGATGCTTCATTTGATAGATGACCTCATCTTGAAAAATGGATAAAAGTATATTTATCAATTACTTCATTAATTAAGTACAGTGTAAACTGTAAATGTGATTCCCCCCCACACACACACCTTTTTTTTAATACACTTGAAAACAACTTGGTCTAAAAGGTGAATGTAATATTTTTATAAATATTTTGCACATAGTTTCTTGCTACTTAATAACTAGAAAGGTACTGATCTGCAAGATCCTTACCTCACATTATTTTTCAATTATTTGGATGACCAAAATTGAATTGAACGTGTTATGAGAGACTTCACTTTCTTTGGGTTCAGTTTATCTTGGGCCACCCAACAGTACATGCAGCAGTACAACAACATTCCAAATTAATAATAGTTATGAAAAATTATAGTAAAAATGATAACTTAAAAATTTCTGAAAATTAAATATCATATCCTTCCTTTTTTAATTAGACCTTTGTGTATTATTAAATTACAGCAAAATAAAAAAAAAGTAAAAGTGCATTGGAGGGGAGATATATATGTAAATCATATAATGTGTATTTATGTACAATATCAAAAATCTGCTTTCATATAAAATATGAACAGATAGATGTACCAAAGAAGTATTTATGACGTAGTACCAAAGAAATATATTTATGATGAAAAATTATATCAAGTTCTATATTATGTGCATGAAGAACGTTAAATTGGAATATTTGCTTCGTTAAATTTTTTCACAATTTAAATAAATCAGTTAGTATTTGAAAATTAAAAAAAAAATGTTTTTAAAATTTTTATTTATTTTTTTTACAAAAGTTTCTAATATATGTAGCTTGGCATATATCCTGTTTGGATGCAGACTTTTATTTTGGAATATGACTTGATGTCAATGACCCATGATCGTGTGCACTATTCTTGTCTACTACCTCTTTCAAGACAATGTTATGAGTGCCAGTACGCTTATTGCTACTACTCGGTAAACCTGTAGTATAACACTGAATTTTTAAGGGATTTTTTTCGTGTGAGGCAGATAGCCCTAGTGTGCTTTGCCATAATTAAATACACACACACACACACACATTTTTCGTGTAAATTTTTTGAAAATTTATTATCAGTGAGTTCAAGCAACAAAGAAAATTGTTAGGGTAATTAATTAAGGTGAAAAAAGAGATTGTTGAAAAGTATGAAAAAGACATGCGTATCTGGGACTTGACAGTTGCATACTGTATGTCGAGTAATAAGTGCCAGTGATTGTGAAAAACAAAAATGCTATTAAAATTTGTAGCTTTGCAAAGCAAATGAAACTGATTACCAACAATCAGCAACTTTAAAAAGCATGACAGATTACAATTTAAAAACATAAAATGGCTTTCGTTCCGGATAGCAGAAAAACATTTATCTATAGTATCGTGTGCAATGCTTTATATATACATGTAAGATAAAAAATATGTGAATCAAAATTATAATTTAAACTAACGGTAAAACAGTAATTCTCCCTCTCTATTCTAAAAATCGCAATAATTTCTCTGGATTGCATCATTTCTAGATCATTCTATAGCCTGTGCAGCTCTGATGACATAATAATTGGGAACTGAAACTACCATCGTAAACCAAAACTTTTCTCTTCGCGTGCTTCCATCTTTCATAAATACGCACTTCAGCTTCTGTCTGTGCTGTGCTTGGATGCAATTTCGCTACTGCTTCGTATTGCAATAATATCAATAATGTAAATGTTCTTGAACAGGCATGATTAGGGTGCCAAAAGATCTGTGTCCACATAATGTCAATTTCAAATAAAAATGGAATTAAAATCACCTCGACTGGCAAGTTTTATTTGCGAAGTCAACACATTAACTTACGATGCAATCAGAATGTTTTCTCTTCAGTATGGATCTACGTACGCATCGACACTGCTCCCGTCATTTCCTTATGTTTTTATTATATCATACATATATATATATATATATGTAAAATATTAAAAAATCCAATGGCTTTGCTCTACGCGAACACACAACCTTTAACTTTCTGCAATTCAAGATCTTCCCCCCTAGACCAGAACCTTCTAGAATTTGCAAGCCTATTACGTAACTACTACTATAAATAGTGAGTACACGCCATTTTTCAGTCAGACTGCTTCATAATATCGCTGCCACAAGACTCCGCTCTACTCTGTCCATCCTTCTTTCCTTTGTTAGAATTAGTTATGACGCAGAAAGTTTAAATTCAATCCTACTTAGTTAAATTCACTATGGATATGTAATTTAGAGAGTTTTCATCTATGAATTAAATAAAAATGTGCAATTAAAAGCTAAATCAATTTGTGTCGTCCTCCTTACCACTCTGCACTCTGCAAAAAGCCATGCCTGAACTTTGATGCCGAGCTCCACCACAACTGCTGAAATATCACAGATGTTTATTTAATCCAATTAGCAGATCATTTTCCTTTCAGATGAAAACTCTAAATTACATACCCATAGTGATTTTAACCAAGTAGGATTGAATTTAAACTTTCTGCATCATAACTAATTCTAACAAAGGAAAGAAGGATGGACAGGGCAGCACGGAGTCTTGGAGCAGTGATATTAGGAAGCAGTCTGACTGAAAAATGGCGCGTACTCACTATTTATACTAGCAGTTACATAATAGGCTAGCAAATTCTAGAAGGTACTGGTCTAGGGGGAAGCTCCTGAATTGCAGAAAGTTAATTAAAGGTTGAGTGTCTCTAATGCGGCAAAGTCTTTAAAACAGCAGATGCCAAAACTATGATGCATGTCATTAATAAATATTTATTCACATAAACTGTGGAACCTAAACTGATAACCTTCAATTTTTGGTCAAAAATATTTCAAAAGTCGTTAATCCGGACTCGTCGGGACTTCGGCGATTCCGGATTATCGATTTTTCCGAATTATAGATCATCAGTTTAAATCTGGTAAGATGGCATGCAGAAATTACAAAATTAAAAATATGAAACCGTAATTTATGAAATAAAGAACAATTATAATCTAAAGGGTATCAAAATTTACAAAAGAAAAAGCTTAATATTTATTTGTTTACTTCATTAAACATTTCTTTCAATGTAAGTTGCTTTGTTTCATGTGATAATGCTTTCTCTTTAATTCTATTAAACAGACATAATTTCTTGTTTAGTTACAAAGTTCCGCTGTTCAAGTCCTATAATTGCTGTGTTGAGAATACCGATTAATTTGTCAATCGAAATGTTTTCAATAACCTCTGGGTCACTTTCTTCACTATCGGAAGCGAATTATAATGACGAGGAACTTGATTTAAATCATATTAAAGACGGAGTACATCGAGATGAAATACTACACTTAGTAAGGAATTATAAGCCAAATAAAATAAAAACATCTGCCCTGAAGATAAGGATAGTGCTGACAGATCAACTTCCAATCCGCGGCGTGAAATTGATAAACAGATTTCGGATTTCAAAACATACTTTCGCTTTGTAGATACAAATTACATATTAGTAAATATATATCGGAAATTCTATTTGATGTAATCGAAAGTTCAAGCTTACTTTTATGAAATTGCTCTAACAGTCTGCAAAAGATAAGAAGCCAGATCCAATTCGTAGATTAAGGAACACCGCAATCTGCAACATTAACTGAATTAGATAATTTTAGCTTACCTCCGTTACACATTACACGTGCAGGCGCACAAACATATTCACAGCCGTAAAGGTCTTATGCGCACTCGTAAACGCCTGTGCGCATGCGTGAACACGCATGTGCAGAAAGTTTGTAGCTTTGAGGTCCAGTTTATGGGTGTCCGAATTAATGACTTTTGACTGTATAAAAGTTTCTGTCAGTTTGTGTCACACAGCAAAAAATAATAATTTTTGTATTCAGAGGTTAAATAAAAATTGGTGAATTTGAAGTTTTTATATTTATGGATGAAATAATAATTCTTAATTATAAATATCTATTTTAAGCAGTTGTAATTCGAGGGAAGGATCATAACCATGACATTTGTGCTAAGTGCATAATTAGGATATAGTGAAGTTGAAAAAGAATATAAAACAAATTTAATAACAATCTACATAAGTGTAATTAAATTTCAATGTTTATAAAAAAATAAAAAAATTGCTTTTTTGTGTGTGATATGACAGTGCCAATCATTCTTTTTTCTTTTGCGATTCCTCAGTAAATTTTCATACAGTTTTGTGATACAGCCAGCTGTAATGAAAAACGTTTGATCCCTTTAAGTTTGCTATAACTGAGTTTGACTTTTGGGGCAATATGAGAGCATTCTTTTTCATCACTACCTGCGTTAAGGTGATCTTTGTCACTAGACTACCAAACATTGCATACATCATAGAAACCGTTATGAGAATTTTGTCAAAGTGTTCTAAATGTTTACACCAGTCTGGTATAAAAATTGATAAATCACTGAGAAGCAAATATGAACTGACGTGTATTTCATTCCTGCAGAATTTTTCATGAAAGGTTCAATTATACTACACAGGTGTGACTTTTATGCCTTACGATTATGGCAACTATAATAGCTATACCGTCATTTGAAAGTTCCTTGATATGCTTAGTTGACTCTTTGTTTTGTGTATTTATGTATTAGTAGTGGATCTTATTTGTGTTTTTTCCTCCACCAGAATCTACCTCTGAATCCAAAGCCTTTTTTGAATAGCCTTACGGGAAAACCTGTTATTGTCAAATTGAAATGGGGAATGGAATACAAGGGCTTCCTAGTCTCTGTAGATGGTTATATGAATCTACAGGTAAGGTTTTTTCTCCAACTTTTAAAATAATGTTTTTAAGATTATTAAGATAGCTGATGTTAAATATTTTGCATAAATTTAAAAAAAAATTTTTAATCTAACAAATATTACGCATTTGTACCAATAAAAGTTACGTAGTCTTCAATTTAACCACCATAGCACGTGACATATATTTAAGTAAAGAAAATACTCATGGCATTTTTTAATTTAAAAGATAAGTTTGGTAGAAATGCAAAATAAAATTTTTTTATGTGGTCCTAGTGTTCAATAAAAGTTCTTGTTCATGGTAAAAATTATTTAAAAAATGGGACTTTTTCATGTTTTCTTTAACAGGAATCAAGGAGCGCAAACAGTAAAAAAAAATACTGTTACCATAAAACTTGAGAAATAATACACTTTACTGTTATAACATTCCAGACAATATATCAGCATTTATCACTCCATATTGTAGATTGCCATCGTTCCAAGCTCTAATTATGCTTTCTTTACATTATGTATACGTGTTACATCTGGAAATTTTGTAGTTAATTGCTTTCAGCTCATTCATTATAATTTTATTTTATTACTCTGTGAAGCACTCTGTGGCTGCTATCTCTCTAGCAAACAACCATGGTTGACTGAAGCTTCTCCTATGTATTGTTGGCCACCCAAATTGCAACACCAAGAAAGACAAGAAATATCACAATAAAATTTATTTAGTAGATAACATGTTGACCAAGTATCAAATGATTAAATTTATAGACTTCTGTGAAGTGTGGTTCCGTCCGGAATCAGTAGCCAGAGTTGCCGTCATTGTTGGAGATCATCGCTTCCACACGCCTCAGCATTGATTCGAGACTTTGGATATGTGCTTGGGGTACAGGACCAAGCAGCTTCCACACGTTGCCAAAGTTGATCTCGTATGGCAGCCTGGGATGTAATCTGGATCAGTCGTTCAGCAACCATGGGCCACGTTTTCTATCGTCGAAAGATCCGGAGAACAAGCTGGCCAAGGAAGCAATTCAATCTGGTGATTGACGAAGAACCCTTCGATAATGCGTGCCACGTGTAGCCGTGCATTATCCTGTTGAAATATGGCTGTGGGCAAGCCCTGAAGGTAAGGAAGGACAACTGGCTTCAACACCTTGGAGATGTAGCGCTGACTGTTTAAAGTACCGGCAATGCGTAGTAGAGGAGTTCGAGAGTGATATGCAATACCGCCCCATACCATAATACCCGGTGCAGGAACAGTGTGGCAATGCAAAACTCAGCTGTTCAGCATCCTCTCTCCACGGTGTCTCTAGACTCGAATCCCACCATCGTGGTGTTGCAGACAGAAGTGTGAATCGTGAGTAAAGACAATTTCATTCCATTCTGCTGTCTACATCCTTCTTTCATCACACCATTGGCGGCGGAGACGTCTGTGGTTCTGTGTCAAGGGTAGACGAAGTAATGGACATCTTGCGGACAGACCACTCTGCTCTAAACGGCATCAGATGGTGCGCACAGACACTGGATGGTGCATTACACACTGAATGTGCTGTGCTATAGTTCATGATGTCACTGAGCGATTTGTTACTGCCATGCGCACAATGTTCTTGTCATCACATGAAGTGGTGCACTGAGGTGGATGCGATCAAACTCGTCGCTCCGTCGTACCCTCTTGCATTCAACAGTCACATATTCGCATTACAGTTGTTTGGTTTCATCCAACATGACTACCGATTTCCCTGAAAGATAATCCACACTCTCGGTAGGCCACTATCCGTCCTCTGTCGAACTCAGATACTTGATCAAACGATGATCACTGTTTACTACGAGGCATAATTGATAATTTTTTCGGAAAAAAAAAAAAAAAAAAACCACAATTGGCCGACCTTGAAATCGTTGAAAACTCCAAGCCTTTAATAGCGCTTTGAAGTGGCGCCATAGGCACCTGTGATGCGAGTCTGCTCTGAAATTCTAATCATTTGCATATCTCACCTCCACTAATGCATGTTGTAAATTTCATGTTATTTGCATGCTTCCTTCAGAGTGTTGCATTTACGGTGGCCAGCAGTGTAACAATAACATTTGTAATTTATCCTTTTTTTTAACATTGTGAGAATTACATAAATGAATTTTCCACTACTGAAGCAATAAATCACTGTCATGTTTTACGATTTGCTCTGACGTCCTCAGCTATGATTCCTCTATTTATATCCACCTCAGCATGCATTATTACATTAGTGGGTGAACCTGCTATTGTACAAAGTTGTCTATGTATTTTGTATCACAGAGTGAATAAAAAAATTTGAATTATCAGATTTTATGTTTTTTTTATACTGAAAAAGGTACTATGTTTATGTATGTGTTTTGTTATCAGTTTTGTAACCAAGGAAGATAACTGATTTAAGCAAGGGAAGCATTATGTTTTATATATTTTGTTTGTAAAGCCATTCAGCTTATTCTCATGTTTCTTTGAAAATCTTTAAAATTCATTGCCTTCTAGATATTACATTTAGTCACCTAATACTTGTAGTATAATACAGTGCTGTTTATCTGTAGCTTTAATTTGATGGCACTGAAAATTTCTGTTTGAGAAGAATATTATTTGCTCATCTAGCTTTTAGGTAGTTCTGCTAAATCTGTTGTTCAAGAAAATCTTTAGATTATTATTATTAGTCAGCAGGAAATAACTTGGTAACTGTAAACATAATTCATTTGCTAATTTATCTAATTTTACAAAATGCTAAATATATGGAATACTTAAGGACATATATATTTTTAAAGGTAAAAATTCAAGTGCATGTATTATGCAAGTAAATGTGATGCCAAATTTTCAGTTAATGTAACTTATGTGCATTTTTCCCATAACTTACTTTTGACTAATATTATTATTTATGTTAATACTTATATTTTAACCTAATTTGTGTTTTGTCTTTCTCTTGATCATATAGTTGGCTAATACTGAAGAATATAATAATGGCGAGTACAAAGGGAATCTTGGTGAAGTTTTGATTCGATGCAATAATGTTTTGTACATCCGAGGTGTTGAAGAAGAAGAAGAAGATGGTGAAATGAGAGAAGCATTTTGAATCTTTCATTTAGCTTGTACTTTTATATGAAAATGCATTATTTTAACCCAAAATCTACTTTAATGGGTCCCATATTCATCTTTTTTTAAATAAAATTGCATATTTGGTCAGAATACTCTTTTTTTTTCAGTCTTGGCAGTACATGTTAAGATTTGGTATTGATGCTACCTACATTATGTCATTAATTAAAATAAAATATCATTTTTTTAAAAGGTAGAAACTATATTCATGTAAAAGATGACTTTAGAATTGTTTAAAATATTTTAAACAAGCCATGATAATACAATATAAGAAAGTGAGTCACTTCATGTCCGTCTAACTCTCAAGCATAAATCTGGTCATTCAGAACATAAGGTACATCTAAATAAATGTAAAAATCAGTGTCTATAAAAAAATCTGAAATAGATCATCAAACAGTTTTGGGGGGGGGCTAGAAATGCATAATTTTCATTTGTGATAAACTTCATTTCATAAAATTAATGGAGATGTTACATTCTGCATATAAACATTAATCTAAAGTGATTTAAGTGTAACATTATATATATATATCTATATATGGAGGACAAATAGATGGTTGGTTTAATATTCACAACTAAAACTCTGCTTATGTATGTGATATTTTAGCAGTCGTGGACATGAATGACAAAGCTTGGCATCAAGGTTAACAAGTTAGGACATAAAAGCACCCCAAAACTAGTAAGAACACTAGGTTTGTGTATTGAGACAAATTTCTCATTGTTAGAAAAGATGCTTAACACGTTGAGTGGCAGTGAACTTTCCGTGTGGCCGGCATCAGCCCCTGGGGACTGGTAGTGAACTTTCCACGTGGCTGGCGTCGGTCCCTGGGGACCGGCACTGGAATTTTTGTTTTGCTGGCGTCGGTCCACGGGACCAACAGTATTTGAAAAATACATATAGTCTCAATGAAATGTGATCAAATTTAGTTTTGATGAAATGTATTGAAACATTCTAAACAAAAATATGGCTTAGCTCGCTGCCGACTAAATGGAAAGGGCAGCAAATTTGGCGCCTCGGTCGAGTGTTCTTGTTACAAAACATAAATGTTTTGTAGGTTTTAGTCCGGGCATTGCTGTGGCTGAGTGTTAAGGCAGCAGAATGATGATGCAGAAGGATTTTGCTTTAAATTGCACATCTTTATTCAATTCCAATTGCAAACAATCTTTCTTTTAGATGAAATTCTGCTAATTACGTATCAAATAGTGTTTCAAACTAAATATAATGAAATCTAGGCTTTTGATGTCATAACTATTCTAACAAAGAGAAGAAAGATTAGAAGCGCCGCACAGATCTTGGCAGCAGAGGGAGAAAAAACTTCTTACACAAAATGGTGTGAGTTCTCTATTTATAGAAGTGGTTACGTAATAAGCTCGAATGTTCCGGAAAGTACTGGTGTAGGGGAAAGATCCTGAATTTCAGAAAGTTAATTAAAGGTTGTTGGTTCGCATAGAGCAAGAAGTATGAGGAAAGACATGAAGAAGCATCCAGGACATAGCTTACAGGCTTTAACTATGTCCTATCATAAATCATGATCTTTTCTCATATAAAGTTTTTGAATTACACAATTTTACAATGAAAGAATAATAAATAAATTACAAGCATAAAAGTGTTCAATTTTCTTTAGAATGTGCATTGAAAAGTTTGTTAAATTGAAATTCATTGAAAAGTCCTTTTCATGAACATAATTGAAGTCTCTTGATGGCAGTAAGTGCATAAGATAAAAATAAGTTCACAGATATTAGGCACTGTTTTCAATGAATATGGTTCCATAATAATTTTTGAATAGATGTTTAAAATTTTTGCAGGGAACATTTTTGTCGTAGAAAACTGAGAAGATATACAATTTATGCATAATGTATTATGTGCATGCAGCATTACATGCATTCATTTTTCTCATCGTAGGTAATTAACAATACATTGTTATATTTTAAAGTAATTTAAAAATTGAATACAAAACTGTTACATAGAAAAATAATCATTAAAATTACCTTTCACATTTTACACTCATTTAACTGTTAAAGCTAACCAAACTGACTTCTTGGTGCCATGACATAAAAAAAAAAACTGAAACTAAACTCGGTAACTTCCTTTATAATAATCAAAATTTTAACATCAAAGAAAAATATCCTCCCTGGTGTTTTGCTAAAAACAAAGATTATTTATAGAAACCAAAATGCAAAAAGGCATTTCCACAACAAAATCATCAATCTGCTATCTCTCACAATGTATAACTAATTCAAATCAACAACCCGAACACCCATAAATTTCAATACAAAATCTAGAGACAGCCACAAAACTCTTTACATTTAAAATACCACTCAAAACTCTTCAAAACATCAGGGAAAGATGCATCTCACATTTAAGAAGTCTACTCAACAAATCAAAATAAATTAAATAAGCTGATCGTATAGTCAGAACTCATAAAACTGATTTTTCTATTACCGCAATATGTTATTCAGCTTCGATAGAATAACCATGTTTCCGTAAGGAACACATGGGTGACCTACAGTAGACCACAATTAAACTCAAAGAAAATTACAATAATGAAAATAATAAACACATTTATTGAATATTCCCACACATTATAATTTAAGATAGCTGGCCAGACTACCCCTACAAAACATAATCTAAACATTATCTCAATAATTTCTCATTTGTTCACTTTCTCGAGTACAAGTGTGAAGACTACAAATCATTAATTAACAATTTCACATTTAGAAAAGAGAACAAGTAATCTTCTGACATTTAGTAAATATTAATTCCTGGATATAATATTGAAATCATAATTACTTTAGTGAAAATTTCTTTTCAGAAATATTTATTTTAAGATATTAAAATTAAATAAACAAGACCATTAAACATTAAGAAATAATTAATTCAATCTCTATTTAGACAAAACACTAGTAGAAAATAAAATTAGAGGAAACAAAATTTCACTCACTAAATCTGCGTACAGAAGTCTGAGGGGCTCGAGGAGCAGCCCGGATCCCATTCCAAATCGTCAAGACAAAACCGGCCAAAGCATCGTTGTCAGGAAAACCGATACTGAAATCTGTTCCAAACACAAGGGAATTTTCTCATAGTTTCCTCGTTGTCAGGAGAACCAGTACTTGTGTCTGTTCATAGTACAGTGGAAATTTTCTCAGTTCCACTTCATCCTTGTCAGGAAAACCGATACAGATGTTTAGTCAAAGCACAACAGGAATTTTCTCATAGTTCCACTTCATCGTTGTCAGGGAAATCGAAACTGGAGTCTGTTCAAGGCACGGCGGGAATTCTCTCATAGCACACACTCTACCCGGTCCAGCAGCATTTAACTCAAAAAAAAAAAAAAAAAAATCAGCCTTCCCTTTTATTTCAAAGACTAAAAATAACAGGAGATGACAGCTTCCTTTTTTTTCCCATATTTTCCAAAGCAAACGGGATCTTCAGCGCGAGCAATTCAGACTCAACTCTTCCCCACACGTAGAAAACGTCAGAGACATGATTAAGATGCTGGACTTATCTTCAGCCAACACTGAAAGGAGCCCGCAACAAGCTCGGACAGGTCCCCGCTGCCAATGCCACAGATATCACCAGTATTAACCGTAACCGTGGTCGCCCCCAAGGGGTTGCCGAGTAACACTCCTCTCAAAGTCGATCAAAACTGGACAAAATCTCCGTCCTCCTACCGTGCAACGGCTTAAAAAAGCTGTTGACATTCACAAAGAAATGTCTCTAATTCACTATTGGTTCAAACATTAATGAAATTAAAATTTAGCCAATCTTAAAGAAACTTTGACCCCCTCTAGCCAACTACAATCAGGTGATAAACCATGACGAAAATTCAGAACTCTCAGCAAGATGACAGACCCTTTCTTTCCCACGCAAAGAGGAATGTTTTCAACCTATAACTCTGTCAAATAATTGCCATTCTTTAGAACTATTCGCCTCTGAACGAGCAAAATGCGTGTTTTCAACCCCCACGAAAAGAGGAAAATGCAATTGACTGCTTTGTGGGAAACGGAAGTAACAAGCCTCGCCCTTTTTTCTGAATCACATCTTCAGCTAAACTTAAAGGAGCTTTGCTGTAATTGAGTTAAAGTTTAAACAATACTAAATACTATGCATTAATTCTTAAATACGAACATTACAAATTCATTGTTCACAGTAAAATAATATAATTACTAAGAATACCTTATGCACAGTAAAATAATACATAATAATTTAACACTACGAAATAATAAATAACAATTTTCCATAACAAAACATTGTGATATGATACCTTAAGAAAGCAATTCAATATAAATCTGTAATAATATGATACAATATTTTATAAAACGATAACACCTTGAATAAAACTTTGGCATGTCTTCTCCAACAGATCAGCATGACTAGCTTGCTGATGGTTGGGGGGGGGCACTATGTACATAATATCAAAAAACCTCCATTGCCTAATAAAAAAAGGTAACTGGTTTTTGGCATTGTACATCATATAATTTTTTTTTGTAAAAATACAAAATCTTTTAAAAAATTTAAGACAAATAACTGTATGATCAAGTTAGTCTTTACTAGAATTTTGGAAATTAGAAATGATTATTGTCCCACAACAGGAAGAAAGAAAGAAAAAAAAAATTGTTACACAAATGATGTAAGAAAGAAAATGTTTGTTTTCTAAAATTACGTGTTTGTGTGTGGTAGAACTTCTGCGCTATACTATGGTCAGAGGATCGTGGCTGGTATGGAAAGTATAAAAAACTCAAGCCGGTTTCTTGACCATAGTTGACTGTCCTAACAAAATAAAATAAAAAGAAGATAACATTTTGAGGGGGTGTTAGGAGTATTATCTAGAGGGATGTCATATGTATGCTATCACTTCTTTTTCCTCTCTAAGGAGAGGATGCAAGAAGTAATACACATAGTGCGATATGTCATTTTGAAAACAGTAAAGCATACACATTCATCTTTATTGAAAATCTGTTATGAGGGCCATATTTTCAATGCAATGCACAAAGTGGTTTAGTGCAATGCAAAAAGTGAATTAGAGTTTTCCCTCGAGGAGACCCAAATTTTGAACGACAAAACCCAACTGGAGGAGCCAGAATAGGAAAAGGTCAAGATCGGAAAAATGATTTGTCGTAGTTAGGGTTAGGTCTAAATCAGGCATTAAAAGTCATAATCAGAAAAATTTTTAATAGAGAATATTGCAAAATTTAATTAATTTTGGACAGAGATAGGAATTCTACTATTTCTAACAGTTAATTTAAATTCACTTGCTGGATTAAAAGGTCTTAGCCTAGTTGAATGAATATTTTCTGATTTCTTTTTAGTTAAAGGATTAGGTTTATCGATTTCATAAGTAACTTCAGAATATTGTTTATGAATTTTGTAAGGTCCTGAAAATGGAGGAGAAAGTTTATGTGTATTAGGATATTGAAATTTTTCATATGTTACTAAATCACCTATTTTAAAATTACTAGGTTTATAATGAGTATCATATCTTTCTTTACTTACATTATGATGATCATCAGATCTTTTTTGAGCTATTTTTTTAGCTTCTTCTATTGGTGGATATAATTCTTGATTTTGAATTAAGGAATCATAAGGTAATTTTCCATACATTAAGTACGGTGGTGAGAATTTTGTTAAATGAGGGGTGTTATTATATTCTTCAGTTACTTGAGGTAATAATTTTGTCCACGCAATATTATCTTGATAAGAATTTAGCTTACATTTTAATCTAGTTATAATTGTTTGATTAACACGTTCAAATTTACCATTAGTTTGGGGTCTAATTTGCAGTAGTTAATAATTGTTTGACATTATGATTTCTTAGAAAGTGCTTACATTTTGAAGATGTAAAAGTAGCATTCCTATCACTTAAAATTTTCTTTTGGTACCTGAATTTGAAAAATTTGTCTTAAGCAATTTATATAAGTATCAGTAGTTACACTTTTAGAAGCAAAAGTCCAAATATACCTGGTTGCATGATCAATAATTATGTGAATATACTTTTTAGTAGAATTATAATAATTTAAACCTCCAACAGTATCAATAGACAATATTTCAAAAGGTTCACTGACCAAGAGTAAGTTTTGCATTAACCATTTGTGCTACGACTAAACTTCACGGTTGCGGTGCCATGTGCTACAATATCACAAGCGGTAAAGTGTCTCATTTACGCTGCTCCGTGTCTGTGAGTGCAATCCAGAGCTGTAACTCAAGAAATAAACAGTCTCTTTGTTGGGTGACGTGTGCACCACATTATTTTCATTTTTGCGATAAATGCCTATCGACGTGGTGTTCACCTCGCTCGCGGTTTGAGAGAAAAGCATCTGAACGTGCTTGGCACGTCTTTTTAACGCAAGTGGTTAAACCAAATTTCTTTTGTTTACTTTTCTTATTAAACTGGCATACTTCACAATGCTTGCAATAATTTCTAACATCTTGAACAATTCCTGGCCAATAATATTGAGGAGATAAGTTTAGCGTTGAGGACGCATGCTTTTTCAAGTAACTTAGTACGAAGAGATATTGGAATTAAAATTTTATACAGTCCTTGTTTTTTAATAGTTAAAATATCATTCATTTTCTTATATTTAGGATTACAAACATTATCTAAATTTTGATATTCTTTCTTTTAATGGTAATAAATTAACTTATAATCTTAAATGCTGAAAAAAGAATTTCTTGATAGCATGTCATCTTCTACATTAGTGAATCCTTTTTTATACTTTACATCAAAATCATACATAGATAATTTTAAAGACCATCTAAATAAGCAACCTCTAGGATGTTTTATATTTTTAAGCCAAACTAAAGCAGCATGGTCAGTATGTACAATAAAATGACTATCATGTAAATAATAATAAAATTTATCAATTGCATCGATAATAGATAACTATTCCAGCTCATTAATTGCATAATTTTGTTCATAAGCTCTTAATTTTTATTTTCTGGAATGAAAAGCAATTGGATGTAAATTACCATCAGGATGTTCTTGTTTTAAGACAGCACCAATAGCTTCTTTAGAGGCATCAACAAATACATGACAAGGATATTTAGGATTAAACAAAGTTAAAATAGGCCTAGAAATTAATGTATCTTTTAATTTTTGAAAAGCTATTTGACATTCATTAGTCCATTTATAGAGGGTAACCTTCTTAAGTAAATTTGTTAAAGGAGGTCTAATTGTTTCATAATTTTGAATAAATTTATGATATACATTGCTACTTCCTAAAAATCTTTGCAACGCTTTGACATTTTTAGGGGGTTGCAATTTCTTAATAACCTCTATATTTGCATTACTGGGCTTGTATTTACCTGCTTGAATTTCATATCCTAGAAAACTTATTTTTTCTTTAGCAGAATTACATTTAGATTGTTTTAATTTTATATTTTCTTTCTCACATATATCAAATATTATTTTAAGATGGTTTAAATGTTCATCAAAATTTGGAGAAAATACTATAATATCATCAAAATAATTTAAGGCAAATTGAATCTGATATTTGTTTAAAATTTGTCGAAGAGCTCTTTGAAAAACAACTGGGGAATTCTTCCAACCGAAAGGTAGTCTAGTAAACTCGTAAAGTCCAAAATTTGTAGTAAATACTAATTTTTCAGTATCTTTTTCATTTAATTTTATATGCCAATAGCCTGATGCTAAATCCAATGTAGAGAAAATTTTTGCATTTGTCAATTGGTATAATACAGCATCAATTTTAGGAATGGGCTCAGAATCAGTTTTTGTGATTTGATTAAGCTTTCTGTAATCAATACACAATCTAGTTTTCCCTTGTTCATCACGCTTGTAAGCTAAAGTTACAGGAGCAGCATTAGGACTGTAAGAAGGCTTAATAATTCCATTGTTTAACAACTCATCTATTTGCTTCTTAATTTCACTATTATCTTTAGGAGATTCTCTAAATGGTCTATAGGTAATTCAGAAGTTAGTACTACTCTCGGGGGTTCAATCTTTATACAACCAACATCATATTTACTTTTAGCAAATATTATGATTATAACTATTCAACAATTTTTGTAATTTACTATCAAAATTTTCTCTATGTTGAAAATAATTACAAGATTTTTTTAGTACTAGTATCACTTTTACATACAAAATTTTCACTATTTTCAAAATATTTACCAGGTTGTTTAGTATTGATATCTTTTTTACATACAAAATTATTTTGAAAAAAACTTATCTAATTTAACATTTTTACTTACCTGCCTTCTAAACTGATAAACTTTATAATTATGAAAATTCAAATGTAATTTCAAGAATGAAACACAACATGAGGATAATAATAAATAATTTAAACTCGACTTTACCACATAAAATATTACATCATTAGTGAGTTTACCTATTTTACATGATATTTTAATAGTTTTTTCTACATGAATCTGACTAGATGGAGAAAATAATTTGCTATTAGATTTATTTTCGATTTCATCAAATTCTGTATCAATAACATTAAAAATATTATAAGGTAAAATGTTTACTTGAGATCTAGTATCTATGATACTGGGAAAATTCTGTTGTCCGAATCGGACATTAGCTTTAAAATAAAATCATTTTTTCTGTTCATTTTTTGGCACTGTATTATGAAAACTTATTGAAGGAATTTGTTGATAACTAAGCGGCCTGTATGGATATTGAATAAGGCCGAGGCCTATACTGATTTACTTGGCCTAGTAGAATATCTGGGTATAGTTTGCCTCGGGGCAACAAATCTATAATCATTGCTTGCACTCTTGATTCCGTCCAGTGGCACTGAAATTCGGAAAAGTTTTCTAGCGATGTCTATCCACTGTTTTGGGAGTTTTTATTTCTTGAACACAAAGTAACATGCGCTGGGCTTTCGGAAGACCTTGATTCAGGTCTTCAACCATTGTATCATTTAACTTCAAACTGAATCCATATCGTAAGTTATTACGAAAATAGAGGTCAATATTATTAAATTTTTCATAGGTGGCATATACAAAGTCATTAAATGTCACTCCCTCTGCACTTGAAAAGTAAGTTTGAAATATTTCTTTCACTGCTTCCCAATCTTTGTCTAAACACTTGCGAAAGAAGTATGCCAGTGCTTCTCCTCGCAGGCATTCAGAAAAAAAAAAGGGTCTATCTTTATCTTCAATATTTTTGGCACTACATTTTTGTTCAAACAGGAAATGTATTTATCAATGGGAATATCGCTTTTAGACCCATCAAAAATAGGAAATTGAAATTTTGTTACGTCGATGGCGGCTATTGATTCTTTTGTATTTGTTGACATCGCGGCTTTAGCTCTTGTATTCATAATTTAAGCACCAATAATCAATTTACACAAAATTTAATTTTGAAACACCAATCTTGAATATGAAATCATCACTAAAAATTTTTCACATTATATCAAAATATTAATTTGAATCACGATACACTTTTCTGAAAAATTTTCACTAATCACTTTACATGTAACACATATCACGGCACACTTAAAAGACACTTCATTTTCGTAGCCGACAAAAAGCAAAGCACAGGGAAATTCTGTCTGGAGATGAATTGCAGTGTCCTTTACCCACTTTTGAATTTAAAAGCACATTAGAAATAAATCCAGGAGACTTTTTCCCGCATAGAATAAAGTCCTGCCGGGTAATTAATAAAGCTGTGATAGTTTAGCAGTCGTGGACATGAATGACGAAGCTTGGCATTAAAGTCCGGGCATTGCTGTGACTGAGTGTTTAAGGCAGCAGAATCATGACGCAGAAGGATTTTGCTTTTAATTGTACATCTTTATTCAATTCCAATGGCAGATAATCTTTCTTTTAGATGAAATTCTCCTAATTACATATCAAATAGTGTTTCAAACTAAATACGATGAAATCTAGTCTTTTGACGTCATAACTATTCTAACAAAGGGAAGAAAGATGAGAAGCGCCGCCCAGATCTTAGCAGCAGAGGGAGAAAAGAGCTTCTTACGCAAAATGGCATGAGTTCTCTATAAAAGCGGTTGCGTAATAAGCTCGAATGTTCTGGAAAGTACTGGTCTAGGGGGAAGATCCTGAATTGCAGAAAGTTAATTAAAGGTTGCTGGTTCGCATACAGCAAAGCTGTCGTATTTTTTATATTTTAAATGTATATGTACAAAGATGGAACTGTACATTTAGTGAAAACTATAGATTCATCATTAATACCACATACAAATGAAAATTTGCTTATCCTCGCTGTTGGTGCCATTAAAAGGAAAAAACAGGTGTAAAATTTGTAGTATTGTTTTCCAGCAAGCAAAAAATGAAAAAATAATATGAAAACAATTTTTACCGTAAACTGTATTCTTAATATGTGGGCTAATGATTTAACTATATCAAATAATCAAAATTGCTTACTTGCCCGAGGTATATTTAATGAATGCAGTCAAACCGATTTAAAACTACCATCTGCAGTATGCAGCTCCTGTGAAAGCTATATAAAAAACTGGTGTGATGCAAACTGTGAAAGAGAATCAGAATGCCATTAGTAAGAATATTTAGTCCGAAGTTCGTAATATGGGAGATATTCAAAATTAGATATCTTACTTTATTTGTCGCCAGTTTCTGTGACTGGATGGAAAGATCTTGAAAACCACTTAAAACATCTTGATTAAAAATGCATAAAATTATTTATAAACACAGCATGAATGAGCATTGTCATGACCACAGTTTAGCAGATATTTCACCAAAATACAAAACTGAAGCCATAGTAGCAAGTGAAAAAGAATTGGAAGAAAAAAGTATGCAGACACTCACTGCTTTGTGAGAAACAACTGAACGTCAATGAACTGTTAAGCAGAGCAAGGGCTTAAACCAGGAATTGATGAAATTGCTTTCTATTTCTTTAATTATGCACAAAGAATTAAGAAATTGCTGAAGGGTTATTGAAAAGGCAGCATTATTTTTATTATTGTTGCCTGCGTAAGAGTTCGTAATAGATTAAATGCACAGATCTGATAGTAGGTTCATAAAAGTTATGCATATCAAAAGGAATACATTTGAACTCTGGAATTTTCCTCAGATATATTCATATAAGTGTTCACAAGATCACTCAATATAACCAGTAGTTAGATTTAACTACTAAAAACTTTAAATACAACCATTGCAAAGTACATCTAGGGAGAAAGCTAACTAGTATCTGAGTTCACATGAAACTAAGCAACTGAACTCAGATGCTCTTTCTCCAGCCTTTTATAGCTTGACTAGTCGTAAAATATTTCTAGTACTTTCTGTTTCTCGAAATTGCTGGAAAGCAATAAGAAGATGGAATTACGATTACAGCTAGCATAGTGGTCAATTACATTTATTTTATTTCAATGCAAATTACCGAAATATCTATTTACTCAACGTTAAATGCATGCGCCCTTGTATTCTTAAGTTTCCAGCCTAACTTTCTCTTAAAATTTGCATTGCGTGGGAAATACAACTATTTTAACTATTTCTATTAAATTTAGCTATCTAAATATAAAATTTGTAACACTGCTCCCTTCTGAAGGACTGCACTTCCTGGGCAGTACAATCCCTAGACGAGAAGCCATATTTACAACTAAGGCATCAATGCAATAACTTCCTGGGTCCTTAGTCGAAAACAAAAATATCCGATATTCCAAGAACTCTTAACCATGTGTGGAAGACTAGTTGCCTCGGTGCACGTCGACTTATTGAAGATAGTTATCCTGGTGAGAGTTGCCAATATTAGTGATAAAGTGAGAAGTATTCGGAAAGGTGAAGGGGTTGCAGAATGTACTCTAGTGATCACCGTTAAACGAAAGAGTAACCCTTCAGAATCAGTGTCTTTAGAGAACATTACTTCGCAGTTTCTGTAGAATGCACAATGAAAAGAGTGCTGCCGAACGTGCCATTTGAGAATTTCAAGATGTTTTCTCCCGATTGTCTTCTGACATAGATCGTACCAGTGTGACACAGCATAGAATCGATACCGGGAATCATCCAACAATCAAGCAACATCTAAAATATCTATCGATTGCTAAACAGGAAGAGGTAGGAATAGTTTTAAAGGACATGTAAGAAAGCGATGTCGTCGAGCCTTCACCAAGTCTGTGGGCATCCTCGATCGTCCTAATCAGAAAGAAAGACGATTCAACTAGATTTTGCGTTGACGATCACCGATTGAACGAGGTTACAAAGGGCGACAGCTATTCCCTCCCGAAAATTTAAGATAGTCAGGATATTCTTTCTTGACGCAAGTGGTTTTTGATGCTTGATTTAAGAGTGGATATGGACAGGTAGAGATACATCCTGACAACCAAGACAAAAAATGACCGGACATGACGTTTGCAGTTCAAGGTCTGGACTGTATAGTGTACTGACTACGTTCGAATGCCTAATGGAGACCATGTTGAGATGTCTTTCGTACGAAGTACGAAGCCTGATTGATATACTTGTATGACATCATCATCATCGGGAAGATTTTTGAAGAACATCTAAAAAAATCTTAGAAAGGTGCTGGCTGTCATCTCTGCTGAAGTTGTGTGTATGGATCCTGAAAAACTGCCAGCAGTTAAAGACTGGAAACACTCTGAAAATGTTCGAAGATGTGGAATAGCAAGGTAACTTCTTGTGCCAGTCCTATTGGTTTCTGAAAACAACATATGAGAAGTTATCGAGGATGGTTGAATTAGACCTCTGCTAGAGACCTCATGCTATCTGACTCAGGATGTAAAGGTGTCTTGGGTTTTGTCAATGCTGAGTAGCTTGCAGAGTTCTTCAATTACAGCTGATGCAAAATTTCTTCCTTGATTGGAATGTTACTGCAGAGGCACTCCGAACCTGGAAATCCAGTGCTCTATCATTACCTCTACTACTGTGACAGCATCTTGATCAAGAATAGGATACGCTTCAGGCCACTTGACAGCGATGCTGTATTTGTTACCATCAGCAGTTCATGGCAGAGGTCCGAGCATGTTAAAGGTGATACGTTCAAAAGATACTCCTACATTGTAACGTAGCTTCTCTCGGCTGCATTTCTTCGCTCATTTCTGACCCGCACAGGCATCGCAAGATTGGTATCACTTTTGTACGTCATCCTTTGCATTACTCCAATAGAAGCGCTCTTTTACTCTCTGTAAACTCTTCGTTGTTCCGAAGTGGCCTGTAGGGCTGCTATTTAGTTTTTTAAGGATATCCGGGATCTTGGAAGTATCAGCTGCTATCAGAAAACCTTTCCGTCATACGATTTGATTGTATGGTACAGGATACCATTTCGAATATGGAGCGAGTCCCAGAAAGCTAATATTGTTCTTTCGTAGAACTTAAGATCGAAATGTCCTGCCAGGTAAGTTTTTCTGTTTGAGAACTCCATTAAATCAGTTACGGGTTTAATGTTGCTGTCTTCCAACTGGTCTTTCCTGACTTCTTCGTCATTCCATGGTTCTCCATCAGCTGATGTGCAAGTGGTCACTTGTCGTGCAATCGGATTCAGCAGCTCATGTTTCTCTTCGACCTGGTACAATATAGGAAACTTTCTGAGTTAGGTGTTCCAGACAAGGTGTCAGCGTTTCCAGGTGAGGATCCCTTCTGATGATAAACAGTTAAGTCCTCAGAGGCTGAATGCAGTTTGTTTTTAAAGTCCAATAAAAAATTGTATTAGCTTATACATTACCATATACATATATAAGTCCATTCCGAGTATGCAAGGATCTCTTAAGATCTGCCACGAGTGCCATGTGATGTTAGGCGGCACTTCCAAATGTGATGTTTATTCCCATCAATTTGCATTTTATTACGAGACTTAAACTGCGTTCACACCAACGCGTTCGGGCGTAAAGCGTTAACCAACCAGAAGCGAGTTCAGAGGCGGCATTTGCCGCAGACCGCGTGAGTTGACTCAACTTTAACTTTTTGACCCTTGAACACGTCAGTTTCAGGCATCTCGTTTCAAACGTCCAGTTTATACCATTATTTTTAAATAACTGCACTTCCAAAAATTCTTCTTGATAGGGGGAAAAAGACAAATGGACTAATCTTAATAAAAATTTCAGATTAAATAAAAAAAGCATACGCTAATAGAATAAATAGCTTTATAAATTATTTAAAGGAAAATTCTCAAGTTTATTAGAAGTAATAAACTTTAATAATAAACCGTAAAGATATATGGTTGATAATTTTTTACAGAATAATCTAGAGCAATAGATTGTTGCTAGAAAATAGTGATGGATTTCGAAATCCCAGATTCTGAATTTTTCTTAAAATATATCTACATCAATTTAAGGTTGCTCCTGTTGCCTAGTGGATAAAACGTTGTCTTCTTGAGTGAAAGATGTTGAATTCAAGCGTCACCAGAGTGGTGTTGTAATGGAATTTGTATTTTTTAAAAAATATTTACAGAAAATATTATGGCTAGTTTCACAGTAGCTCAGATGCTTCTTCAGTTTCCTGAAGGTGAAGTGTGAAAACGATGTTTACCTGCAAAGCATTGTAGCGCGGAGGTAACTGTTATATATGTAACTGTAACTGTATCTATTATTATCTTTAATGATAACTGTAATATAGAATAGTGGATGAGCAATGTAGAATAAACGATGTTTGTGTACATCTTGTAATCATCACTGAGCACGTACCTAACACATATAAAATACAACACATGGCGCAGCCCGTCGTTGATTAAAAGAGAAAATCAGTTGATCTTTGGATTATGGTAACTTGGCGATTTTTTGGCAAAAATTTGGCTACCAACTCTGCTACAGCAACCCTCTACTTTTTTTTTTTTTTTTTTTTCCGCCGCCATTTTGTCTTCACGAAGTAGACATATTTCTTTTCTTTTTATTTACTCAACACTTTTTCCAACAATCTACTAGCCGAATTTACACTTATGCTAGAAATTTTATGTAACAAAACTGCTTAATCATGACAAATATTCACTGCAAAATTGGGAAAAAGTGCACAATTGCAAACTTCTTGCGCGTTTTTCACAATAACACATACACATAAACCATGTACACGCCGACTTATTTTTACTTAAAAAAACATCCCAGAATTGCACAAAAATGGCATTGCGCACATTCTTCACTATATCCATGTACACTGCTTTTTTCTCATAAATTAGAAAAATTTCACGAAAATACATGACAATTTTCTGAATCTTTAAACCCGGTAAAAAGAACATATATGAAATTACCTTATCGCGAAAAAGAATATACCCTTTCCAAATATGAACATTTCCACGTATAAAATAAGTAAAATATCCAAAACTTTTACCTCTAAATTATCTATTATATTATAAACGTCACCAACGAATTCATACCGCAAACATTACAAATACTTAGTGTCAAATATTTAAATTATTTCCATGCACGTTTACTTCAACTGAAACGTATACCAAATTCCTACAAACATAAAGTTCACAAAATAACTATCATTTAATTAAAATATCACTAAACCATGTACACGTCGACTTATTTTTACTTAAAAAAAAAAAATCCCAGAATTGCACAAAAATGGCATTGCGCACACACTCTTCACTATATCCATGTACACTGCTTTTTTCTCATAAATTAGAAAAATTTCACGAAAATACATGACAATTTTCTCAATCTTTAAACCCGGTAAAAAGAACATATATGAAATTACCTTATCGCGAAAAAGAATATACCCTTTCCTAATATGAACATTTCCACGTATAAAATAAATAAAATATCCAAAAACTTTTACCTCTAAATTATCTATTATATTATAAACGTCACAAACGAATTCATACCACAAACATTTCAAATACTTAGTGTCAAATATTTAAATTATTTCCATGCACGTTTACTTCAACTAAAACGTATACCAAATTCCTACAAACATAAAATTCACAAAATAACTATCATTTAATTAAAATATCACTAAACCATGTACACATCGACTTATTTTTACTTAAAAAAACATCCCAGAATTGCACAAAAATGGCATTGCGCACACTCTTCACTATATCCATGTACACTGCTTTTTTCTCATAAATTAGAAACATTTCACGAAAATGCATGAAAATACTCAACGTATACTACTCAAACATATTCCAAAATACTACAAACATATAACTCACAAAATCACGATCATTAAATTAAAATATAATTAAATTAAAAACACTACTTAAAATATAAATAAGCACATACATTAAATTAATAAAAATTAGATTACAATCTTAATTACTTTAAACTAAATCATTGCTAATAACAATTTTCAAATAATACCATTTTAATTTATTTACTCCTTACATTTAGAACAATGCATAAAAATAATATCCTCAAATGATTAAAAATACTAACTTACCTAATCTTCTCCAGAATCTTCATTACGTCGCTGCAGTGCTACTGCTAATTTCTAAATCCTAAATCCAGTAGTCAACTGGAAGTCTATTCACCAAGTAATAAGAAATTAATAAAATTTCACCTATACTCAAACTACTTTCAGCAAACCACGTACCCTTCCTTACACTCCTTTTCACAAAATGTCCATTTTCACCATATTTCTTGCACCGCCATTTAAACTTGTAATATCCTTCCTTTCACACAATCTCAACTTATTATTATTATCAGATAAACGCATTAAAAATTTAGAATTCACTTTACATAGCGCCATGCAATCAGAAAATTAATCAACACTATTTCACACAACACACAATGAAGCTTTTCCAAATTAACCCCCTTTTCCGATTAAAGAACTGTAATTCGTCCATTAATGTCACGTTTCACACAACACAGAATATAGCTAAATACGAAATTTCCAGATTTCCCCCCTTTTCCGATTAAACAGCTGTAATTCGTCCATTAATGCCACATGACATATCTCATGATCTCTCATTTCCCTCACACAAAATAATGCGTAATCGGAACTGAGTGCTTCTCACATTATTACCAAAGTCCTAGGTAGTAACCTTTATCGCCTCCAAAATTTCGCCAAACTACCAGTTACCATATTCCAAAGATCAGCCGGAAAATCTTTTTTGAAGAACCATGCAGCGTCGGTAAAGGTATTCTAAACAAAAACATGATGGAAAGTTGTTTACAGTGAAATCTAAACTTACATCGCTGGTAAGTGCGTTGTTTATTTTTATTGGAAGTGGCTAAAAATACGTATATATAAACTATTTAAAGTTATAAATTAAATATGGATGGATTAAAGCCACCAAGTAATCTATGTTTCGAAGGAAATTTAAGCGAAAATTGGAAGAAATGGAAACAAAAATTCCAAATTTATATGTTAGCGTCTGGTGGTATTACTAAATCACCTGAAATTAAAGTAGCTATTTTATTGCATATTATTGGTGAAGAAGCACTTGAAAAGTTTAATACTTTTAATTTAAGTGAAGAAGATAAGAAGGATGTTGACAAAGTAATTGAAGCTTTCGAAAATTTTTGCATACCGAAAGCAAACGAAAGTGTTGATGGACATATATTTTTCTGTCGAACAGAACATGTAGGTGAATTGTTTGATGATTTCTTAACCGATTTAAAGAAATTAAGTAGCAACTGTGGATTTGCAGAATTAAAAGATAGTTTAATAAGAGATAGAATAGTAAGTGGAATTCTAAATAAAAATCTCAAAGATAGATTATTAAGGGAAGATCAGTTAACATTGAAGAAATGTATTAAAATGTGTAAAACTTCTGAGTTAGCAGAACTTCAGCTGAAAACTTTAACTGAAGAAAATAAAATAGAAGCTATCTAACGTAATAAATTTCGACCTTCAGAGGAAAAAAGTCAGCCTTGTAAGAAAGACTATCATGTAAAACAAAAGCAACAAAGTACTAAATCTTCTTCAAACTATCAAGGAAATAAGTACAATAATCCAAAACCATGTAGAAAATGTGGAACTTTTCATAAGTTATACAACTGTCCTGCTTATAATAAGATTTGCTTGTACTGTAAAAAGAAAAATCACTTTTCTAAAATGTGCACTTATAAAAATGTTAATGTTGTACAGAATAATTTAGAGCATGAGTTACATAATAATGGTAATGAATATATTTTAGGGTCAGTAGAAGATACAAATCCATTTTCTAAAAATAAAACCGTATGGTTTGAAAAACTAAAAGTAAACATATCTAAATATTTGTTAAGTTGGATACTGGAGCTCAGTGTAATGGGCTACCATTGCCTAAATTTAAACAATTAAATTTAAGAGATAAATGTTTGACTGAATCAAAAGTCACTTTAAATAATTACAATGGCACTACAATTGATGTAGTTGGAAAATGTAAATTATTATGTGAAACATCGAAAGGGGACAAGGATGAAGTAGAACCCTGTAGGAAATTCCACTTAGCTTATTAAATCCATTAAAAAAGGAATTAGCAAGAATGGAAAAAGATGGTATTAGTTAACCAACCAACAGAATTCGTGAATTCATTAGTGGTAGTAAGGAAAAAGGATGGTAATTTAAGAGTGTGTTTAGATCCTCAGCACCTTAACCAAAATATACTGAGAGAACATTATCACATACCAACCTTTGAAGAAATTTCATCTCAAATGACAAATGCAAAGGTCTTTAGTATTTTAGATGCAAACAAAGCATTTTGGCAAATTAAACTGTCAGATTCAAGTTGTGAATTTACTACATTTAACACTCCGTTTAGTAGATATTGTTTTTTGAGGTTGCCATATGGACTGAGTTCATCACCAGAAGTTTTCCACAGAAGTTTTTCTGAAATTTTTAGTGATTTAGAAGGAGTTCAAATATATATAGATGACTTATTAGTTTGGGGTAAGGATAAAAAGGAACATGATTCAAGATTAAAGAAGTTGTTGGACAGAGCCAGAGAAAAGAATGTTAAATTTAATTTAAATAAATGTAAATTTGGGCTGAATGAAGTGAAATATATGGGACATATATTTTCTAAAGATGGTTTAAAACCAGATGAAGACAAAATTAAGGCTATTCTAGATATAAAACCACCAAAAAATGTAAAAGAATTAGAAACTTTCCTAGGAAAGATTACATATGTTTCTAGATTTATACCTAATGTATCAGAATTGACATCATTTTTAAGAGATTTGTTGAAAAAACAAGTTATCTGGAACTGGAATGCAACACATGAAAAAGCATTTAGAAGACTAAAAGATGTCTTAGTAAATAAAGCAGTTTTACAGTATTATGATATAAAAATGCCAGTAGTTTTATCTGTAGATGCATCTCAAGAAGGACTAGGAGCAGTCTTACTTCAGAATAATTTCCCAGTGGCATATGCATCTAAGGCATTGACAGATACACAGAAGAATTAAGCTCAAATCGAAAAGGAAACTTTAGCTATTGTATTTGAGTGTGAGAAATTTCACCAGTATATATCTGGAAAAAATATTCCTGTGGAAAGTGATCATAAACCACTGGAATCAATTTTCAAAAAGCCATTAAATAAATGCCCTGTAAGATTACAAAGAATGCGTATAAGATTACAGCCATATCAGTTTGAGATAAAATATAAACCAGGAAAAGAACTTTTTATAGCGGATGCATTATCAAGATCATTCACTTATGAAGGATCTGATTTTTTTGAAGGAGAAATAGAAGCTCATGTTGGATTAGTTGTAGAATGTTTACCAATGTCTAATGGTAAAATGGAAGTTTTTCAACTGGAAACAGAAAAAGATGAAGAACTACAAGTTTAAAAAAAAATTAATTAAAACTGGATGGCCAGATGAAAAATATATGGTTCCAGAACTGGCAAAACCATATTTTAACTTCAGAGAAGAACTATCAGAAGCAAATGGATTAATATTTAAAAATTCCTGTGTTGTTGTACCAAGAAGTTTACGAAAAGATATGTTAAGCAGAATTCATTATGGTTATTTAGGAGTAGTAAAATGCAAGATCAAAGCAAGAGAAATATTATATTGGCCAGGAATGTCGAAAGAAATTGAAGATTTGGTACTGAATTGTCAAACATGTTTAAGTTTACAAAAAGCTAATACTAAAGAACCAATGATATCTAAAGAAATACCTAATGGTCCATGGGAAGTATTGGGAACAGACCTCTTTTACTTTCAAGGAAGGGATTATCTAATGGTTATAGATTATTTTGGCAAATATGTTGAAATTGGACATTTGGAAGATTTGTCAAGTGTAGCAGTGATAAAGCAATTGAAATCAATTTTTGCAAGATATGGTATTCCGAAAATAGTATATTCGGATAATGGTCCACAATATAATTGCAAGAAATATAAAGATTTTGCAAGAAGATTGAATTTTGAAACCAGAACTTCAAGTCCAAAATACCCACAGTCTAATGGAATGGTTGAAAGAGATATTCAAACTGTCAAGCGAATGTTAGAAAAAGCTGTAGTTGACAACAAGGATACATATTTAGTATTACTTAAATATCGTAACTCTCCTATTTCAGATGAAGTTAAGTCACCTTCAGAATTGATGTTTGGAAGAAAAGTAAATGGATTGATGCCTATAAAAGAGAATTTCGTCCAAGGTAAACGATATGAAGACCATAAACAACATTTACTGAAGAGACAAACCTTACAAAAAAGTTATTATGATAGGAATGCAAGACCGTTAAAACCACTGAAAACAGGAGATACATAATGTTTACATAAAAGAGAAAGGGAAAAAACTAAATGAAAGAGGGAAAATTATAGAAGAAGCAGAAAGACCACGTTCATATAGGATTATAAGGACAGATGGAAGAATTGTAGAAAGGAACAGAAGAGACCTTCTTAAAGGGACTAATCAAGAAGAGTTTGCAATACAAAACAACTATGAGAATGAAGTTATAGATGAACCCGAGATACATGAAAATAGTAGGAGCACTACAAATTTAGATGTACCTGTAAGTTCTTCAAAATCTGACAGAAGTGTTGTGTCACCAAATAGCAAAAGAGGTATAGTATCATCAAATTTTTCAAATGGACATAACTACGTCACTCGATCTGGTAGGGCTGTTAAGAAACTTTATTATTTAAAAGAATATGTTTAATTTTACTACTATTATTATTTTTCTTATAAAAAAGGGAGATGTTCTATATGTAACTGTAACTGTATCTATTATTATCTTTAATTATAACTGTAATATAGAATAGTGAATGAGCAATGTAGAATAAACGATGTTTGTGTACATTTTGTAATCATCACTGAGCACGTACCCAACACATATAAAATACAACACAGTAACGCGCTCAAAAAGATTCAGCTTTTACTAGGGGCTTGTATTACGGGTTCGGGCCTTGCTTTTTCTCCTATCTTTGATGATGGTACGAATATACTTTTTGTTTTTTAAATCTATCCCGAATTTTTTTGGGGGGACACAAGAAACTTGCATTTATTTTTCATTTCATTCATCATTCATACAAACCTAATTTTCGCTCGGCATTGTGTGCATTATACTTCTTTTGACAACGAGCCTTTGGTATAATTCATAAGATCTGACTAATATGATTTGATTCTATTTCCGCTGACACGAGACTAGCAAAAGCGATACTGGTATTAGTATAAAGTTGCTGTTTCATCTAATTAAAAAAAAATAGTGAGTTCTGAATTTTAAACAAGTGATAACAAGTAAACCATTTGTTTAAAAAATTAAGGAAACTGTTATTTATACAGAAAAGAAGCACGCTAGTATGTGTCTGATTTCATGTAACATTTCTATGCATTTTAATGACTTCATGTTTATTTTCCTTAACATGCATGACCACTTTTCGATAGGTTTAATCTTGATGATAATTTTTCGTTCATTTAAAAAACTTTTGCATGAGCATTAGCAAATTTTCTAATTGTGGAATTCAATTTTTAACGCAGGAAAAGAAGTATTATATAAAATGCAGGTACTTCAATGAGTTTTAGATAAAAGTGACCTTATAAAATAAACCTTTAGATAGTGGCTGTTCATTAATATATGAATGATTAATTGAAGTAATTACTGTTACATTTAAGGTAAAAAATATGTACATAAGTCAGAAACTAAAATATTTTTTTAAAAAATTGATGTTTATTAACTTAAAAATAACTGCTTTTTTTAAGTGTGATATTTAATTTAGTAATGCTGTAAATCCTACATATATTTAAACGAAATATACTTTTTTATTGCATTATTTAAACCAATTAAGGGAGGTTCATACATCATGCGAAAATATTTATGGTATTCTACCACATGAAAAATTTACTCTCCAAAATAGAATCATATAATTAAGATTTTTTAATTATTATTCAACAAAATTCATAAATAAATTAGATACAATCATCTTTCTCTAGGATATCCTGTAGTTCAGACGATTCCTTTCTGGAATATTCTGATAAAAATTAGTTTTATGCTTTTGAATAACTAGTTCAATGAGCGCTAGAAATTCATCGAATTGATGAGGTGTCATGCGAAAGTAATTAAAAGAAATTTCGTTTTGTTCAAGCGCATTTCTTCAATTAAATTACTTGCATCTCCTTACTGCAGTCATCTCTTACATATTAATATAAACCACTGTATTCTGCTTCTCTTACACAAAGCAAGAAGTAAAATAAGTTTTAATCGAAAAGAAATTAAACCCATTTTAAGTTAAAAATGTAATCGTTAAATGTCAAAATGCCACACTAAAAATTTCACGTTTTTCCCAAAAATTCCGATATGAAGCGCCATCTAGCGCTGTAAGGATCTTAAGTTTTACTAACGTTTATTTTATTTTAAATCTTTACTATCACTTCTTATTTTCTACTTCCGGCCAGAATTAAAAGCGTTAACTTATTTATGCAAAATTTGTCTGGCGAACGCCAAGTATTTAAGTTGTGGCTTTTTGCCAAGCGAGGGAGAGGAAGCAGTTAGTCGAAGCAGGTCGCTTGCCTTAGAAGTTTTACTCGGTTGCTGTTTGCCTTCCAGGCCAGAGGTTTAATCCTCTTGATAATTTTAAACGTATTGTAGTGTTAACAGTTCTCTGTACTACATACGGCTTCCTGTCAATATAAGGCCAATCTTCCAGGTTTATTATTCCAAATTTAAGTTAGAGTTTAGTTATATTTTTATATTCTTCCGTTCAGACCACAAGTAGTTGGTCTCTGTATTCCGAAGTACGGAAATTATTGTAAAGAGTGAAAAATAAAGGGTTTTGTATACCCTTCCTGTGTATCTTGTCTACTTCCCACAGTTATTGAACATAGCTTTAGTAAGCTCCCTGTTCCGAGTCAGGTCCTTGCATGTTCCCAAAGAAAGTAAGACGGAACATTGAACCTGATAGTGCAAGCATATGACAACTTTTAAAGCGAAAGTTGCCGCCCTGGTGTGAGCTGGCGTACGCAGAGAGCATTTTTTGCTTGACGCCCCAACGGACAACACCTCCTTAGAGAAGAAAGTCGGGGCACTGGCATGTACCTTATAAGAAATAGACTAACCCAGTGGGCGGGGCGTGAGTCACCGACATGTCGGCAAGAAAGAGTACTGACGATCTGGTTTACTTTAACATTGAAAACCTATGGCGTTTGTATCACATAACTCCTTTTAATTATTAAATGTGATTGATGAGATTATGAGAGCCACAGTTTTTTCCAAATAGGATTTAATATATCTCATTAAAGCACTTTTTACTGCATTTCGCGCATTTTTTTCAGGCGTAATTCTTGTACAAACATCTTTACTTTGGTAAAACGGTAAAAACTGTAAGCAAAAAACTCAAATTATGAACTTAATTTTGCGTAAAAATAAAGTAAAATTAAATAAGATTGATAGTACGTGATGCTTTGAAATAAATAAGTAAAATTAAACAAGATCTGATCATTTTTTAAAAAAAAATTAATGAAAATTTTCAGGCAGTGATTTTCCAAACAATAATAACATTACAAAACGGTGATATTTATTTGATTATAGGATCATTAAATTATTAACATTAAAGTGGAATATTTATTTTAGTAATTTATAAAATTCGGAGCATACAATTTTCTGAGTGTAATGAAGGGGAAAAAAAAAAGGTAAAATAAAATCTAGAAGCAGTCAGATTTTATATTACGCCCAAAAGGAACCTTTTTTTAACGTTTGTGTGTTACCTATATTTATTGAATATCACTTTCTTTGCCCGTAAACTACATACATTTGAAAACAGCATATCTTTAGAATTTCCGCACTGGAGATGAAACTGTTATTTTCCGTACAGGGGTCTCTCTGAACTCGTTGAGTTTGTTAATGAAAAATTCGTTAAAGTTTTACAAAATATGAAATAGATTAAAACAAATTCGAAATTCAGCCGTCCAGATGCCCATGTTCGGGTGGAGGATTACATTATTCAAAATTTGATGGCTCTAGATACTGTCGTTTTTGTCACAGTGCGAGAAACATACATGTATTCATGCAGATTCTTCATTATTTAATTTTTTAAAAATAATACAGTCAAAAGTCGTTAATTCGGACACCCATAATCCAGAATGATCTATAATCCGGACCTCAAAGCTACAAACTTTCTGCGCATGCGTCGTGTTGACGCATGCGCGTAAGACCTTCACGACTGCGAATATGCGTGTGCGCGTGCGCAAAATACGTTTATGAATGCGCGTTTAATGCATAACGGACGGTATAAGCTAAGCTAAAATTATCTAATTCAGTTAATGTTGCAGATTGCGTTGTTCCTTAATCTTCGAATTGGATTCGGCTTATTATTTTTTGCAGACTGTTAGAGCAATTTTATAAAAGTAAGCTTGAAATTTCGATTATGTCAAATAGAATTTCTGATATATATTTACTAATATGTAAAGGATCTACAAAGCGAAAGTATGTTTCGAAGTCTAGTAAACAAAAAGTGGAATTGCTGCAAAAAATGGATAAAGGCATATCCTTTGTTTATCTAACTTTAACGTTTGTTTATCTAAACTTTGTTTATCTTTAACGCCGCGGTGCGCAATGAATTGGAAGTTGATCTGTCAGCACTATCCTTATCTTCAGGGCAGATGTTTTTATTTTATTTGGCTTATAATTCCTTACTAAATGTAGTATTTCACCTCGATGTGCTCCGTCTTTGATATGATTTAAATCAAATTCCTCGTCATTATAATTCGCTTCCGATAGCGAAGAAAGTGACAGAGGTTATTGAAAACGAAAAAATTTCCATTTACAAATTAGTCGGTATTCTCGACACAGCAATTATAGGACTTGAACAGCGATACTTTGTAACTGAACAAGAAATTATGTCTGTTTATAGAATTAAAGAGAATGTATTATCACATAAAAAAACGAAGCAACTTAAACAGCTTACATTGAAAGAAATGTTTAATAAAGTAAACAGATAAATATTAAGCTTTTTTTTTTGTAAATTCTGATACCCTTTAGATCATAATTGTTCTTTATTTCATAAATTACGGTTTCATATTTTTTATTTTATAATTTCTGCATGCCATCTTACCAGATTTAAACTGATGATCTATAATCCGGAAAAATCGATAATCTGGAATCGCCGAAGTCCCGACGAGTCCGGATTAACGACTTTTGACTGTACAGGGCGATAATATTTGGTAACAACAATTCGCAAGGAGACACGGACATATATAGTAAAACAGCGCAAAATGCCGCTTCGAAACTAACAGGCTTTCTGGGCTACCACCCCTTTGGGCTAATAAATTAAATTAATAGTAAATAAAAAAAAATCTTATGCTGAACTAAAAATAAATTTAAAAAAATAATCACTATAAAATACAAGCAAAATTAATTATTACGGTTAAATACAATTTTAATATTAGAATTAAATGTATAAAAATTTTTAAGGAGTCAAAAGGGTTTATCACTATGTATTATGAAATATGATTGAAATAAAATTCCTTTATAGAAATTGTGCTATAATACTCATCTATAATTTTAAAAAAGCAGCACAATTTAGAATTTTAAACAAAACTTTCAAAAATTCGTTCTTAAATATTTTAGTATTTTTTACTTATTAACACCAATAAAAAGCATAAAAATTGGAAGAGAAAATTGTTTGTTTAAAATTGTCTATTAGTTCAGATTTAAAATATTATTTTCTAAAAGAAGTAGTCACAAATTTCCTTACAGCATAAGAAAAGCTAAAAAAATATCCAGTCCTGAAAGCATGCAACAGCTTTATAATTATTTGGAACGTTAATTATGCTTGATAAATATGCTAAAGTTTTAATAATCAATCTCAATTTCAAAAATAAAAATATATAGAAATTCTTAATTAGTGAAATGAGGCGCTACATACAGCTTTTTCTTGATAATTATACACGCTGCAATAGGCAACCAATGTTAACTTTCTGCAAGTCGTCCCTACTCCTCCGGATGTGATCAAGGTGACAGCCGACAACGCCTCAGACTAGGGAGAAAACCCGTTTGGGTTAGTCTATTTCTTATAAGGTCCATGGGCACTGGATTGTGACGTCACGACTAGTCGTCTGAGTGGAAACCCCGAGAGGGCAACGAAATAAAATAGGCTGCGCGCTAATGCCGTACTTAACGTTGCTTTCACTATTTGAAATAGATACTTGGGTTGGATTTTATTCAAAGAGTCTATATTTTTTGTTCTATATAAACAGTACGATTAATATTTCTCGGATTTTAATATATTAAGAAAATGAACAAGTAATTTTTTAGAAGTTCTTCAGCCAAAAACTAAAGGGTAAACATTCATGTTTTGTAGGTAATATTAAAAAATAAAGTAAATAATAATGTCTATGGTTAACTACAGACGTTTATCCTAAAAATTATATTAAATTCTAAAAAATTACTTCACAGGGAAGCAGTGATAACTACAAAACAACTTGTTCCTACAAATCCTAAAAAAAAAAACATTGTGCATGAAGACAGCTGTTATTAGAGTATAGCTGAATTTCTATCAAAATATCTACTTCCTTGCTTATAAAAAATTAATTACATTAAAAAAAAGGATCGTACTTGTTCTCTGAAAGATAAGTATTTCCTTAAGATAATCCTTTCTATTTCATGATTTATATGGTATCTAGTGGCACTTCCAAAATTTCTGGAAAAAAAAAGTTACCTTTTTTCATAATTTTATATAGTTTCAGTATAATTTTTATTATAAATAAACTTTTGTATGAAAAAATGTCTTATTGTGACATATAACATTATGAAGTATGTGATTGCTTTTATATAGGCAGAAGAAATGCCTTATTATTATATATAATGAATAATTTAATTACTCCACAATTTAAGACAATAAAATTTGATGTAAATTTAAGAATTTTCTGTTTCTCATTTCTAGACTTTAACTAATGAATTACACTTCCTTGGAGGTTTCAGAGCAGCATTTAATAAGTTAAAAATCAGACATACTAACTCAAAATGGAATTTCTGACTTTCCCCTCATAATTTAATATTGCCCTATATTTTTCTAATATTTATGGGAATAAAATCCGAATTATGTGTATACAAACTACTACTTATCATTTCCTTTTCTTCAAATCAGTAATTTGTCTTTAAAAGAAAATGGTATAAAAACGTACTAAATTTTGACTATAATAATATGCTATGAATCTTGCAAGTTTCAAATAAATTAGTATATTAGAGGTTTGTTTAGCAAATAATTCAATGTGCAATTTAAAATTATTACTTAAATCTGTAGAACCAATAATATTCGTTGCATATGTACTTAATTGTATTATGTTAGTTATATATCTGAACTTGAAAATAAAGATTCACAAGTGAAAAATAATAACATTTATTTACAATTTTATGCAAACAGTCAGAATAACAACGTAACACCCAAGTTATAACATACAAATAACATGACCTGCTGATCTCTTTTTTTTTTTTTTTTCAATAATTATTCAAATTTTCTTGTAAAAATTGAAGCAGAAATCTCATTAAGCATATTGCCATACACAGAAATCTCATCAATTCTTATTTATTAATAAGTGTGAAAATTTCAAAATTGCTTCTATATTACTTGGGTCTCATCAGAAAAAATTAGATGAGACTATGTGACCTAAATATTTAAATTTTGGCAACTTGCTTACTGCAACTTTTATATTTCTATTTTAAGTTTCTATTTGTTAAATTTCAACCTATTTTGTCTGGCAATTATAAACACCGTTATTAACTTTTTACAACAGCCATCAGGAGTTTCACAATGTATTATGATACTGCCATAATATGAATAAATATCGGGCAAATACTTGAAAAGACTATCCATTACCATTTAAAACACTTTAGGTGCACAAATGATATTAAATTTTATAAGATATGAAGAAACATTCAACAGCGGATGGACACCAGCATCACCAGTATATGTAAAAACATTTACTGATGTTATGTAAAGTAACATCAATAAATGTTTAGTAAGTCAGTGATTATCAGTTAATGTTTCAAATATAAAAAAAAAAAATAAATAAATAAATAAAAATGTTTACCTATGCACCAGTATCCAATTTGAAGCTAAAATCGTGATCTTCTAAGATACTTGCTATCAGGCTTGTTTAATTTAAGCAAAAAAAATATCAAAATGATTTTTACAGAATGATTTTTTGAGTGTTAATTATGGGACACTGGTAATTTCAAAACGCAGATGAATATCACATGTTTGTGAACCGAGTGCTCCTAATTTGAGAAACCCCTTATCCAGCCAATTCTCAGAATAATAATAGGCGTTATTACAAAACCTGTTATTTTGTCGGCATGCTGAAACACATAACTGTTATCTTGATAAAGCATTTTATCATATGTTCACACTAAAATTTTATTCAAATGATAAAAGTAATGGCCAATTAAGACACAACACTTACACTTTTTTACGTGATGACAAATTAAAGACAAGGAAATTAATTTTTCAATATTTTTTTCAATTTTTCAAGTGATCTGAATTTAAAACAGTCAGTACATGTCCATATCAAAAATTATAATGACCTGTAATACTTCTTTAGCAATATGAAGCAACTCCAATCATGGAACACAGCAATAACTTTTATTTAACATTCAAAAATGGCGACATACAAACAAGAAGAAAAAAGAATTCTAAAAACTTATTTAAAAAAAATAATTACATGCTTCGTGCGAGAAAATGCATGCAGCTCTCGAGCCTGCATTTCAATATTGCCAGTAATCTGTACATTATTTATTATTCATCTGTTTCAAATGCACGAGAGATTAATAACGATATTAAAGCTGTTACAACCTCTCCCCCAACGGAGAGACTTTTTCCGAAGGGAAAAGTTCTGTAAAATTTGACAGTTTAATAAGCTCGTCTTGCTCATTTGCTTAAAGAGAAAAGGTAACTTCTCTCATAAGTTTCCAAATTTCAGGTCAATAATTTAAAGTTTTAAACAAATACTTTTACACCACATTTAAAAAGGAAAAAAAAAAAAAAAAAAAAAAAAAAAAAAATGGAGAACGTTCAAATTAGTCTTCTTTTTTTTTTTCTTGACGGCGCCTAGATCTCTTCCATGGTGGACCAGTTCCTCGGCTATAATTCACAGCAAAGCCTTTCCTCAGTTCATCTGTGCCTTTCGGATAATATTCATTTGTCATTTGCTTTCGACAATTGTTTTCTTCGTCTATTAGTAGCGGCTCTGATATTAAATCAAAAGCCGAAAGATAATAACGCTGCATTGCAAAATGATTCTCAATATTAATTTCTTTATCGTTTTTCAAATTTTCGTGAACATCTTCCACGTTTAATTCTGGTGATTTAACTTCTTCAAATACATCTCTGGATGCTTTATTTTCTTCCTTCATCGATTCCAAGATCTTCTCTTCGGCTATTTCTCTTTTCTTTTGAGCTCTAGTAGAGACAGCGTTAACCTAGTGAGGACAACTATCAGGTTCCTTTCCTTGTTTATTCAACAGTGCAAAAGTTCGATTTCCTAATAAATACCTTCCTTTGTCGAGTTCATTTCTAATAATGGCAGCCTTAGTTATTACTCGCCCAAGATCGCAATTTAGTTCGATCTCAGCCAATGGTAAACAGGTTGGATTCAAATCTAATGGCTGTTGCACCCACACATTTTCACCTGTCAGCATTTCCGGCGTGATGTATTTGCGACAAACTATATCAATAATAGCACCTGAATCCCTTAATATAGGAATTTTATGACCATTTACGTAACCCATACTAGTATAAGGTAATAGAAATTTATCCTCTGATTTTGCACTAATTCTGTTAAGATTTGCAGGAGATTCAGTACTATTCTTAAGTTTTGGACATTGGGGTCTTAAATGTTGATAGGACCCACACTGATAGCATTGTGGCGTTTTTCGTTTTTCATATTTATCATCTGGGCGTGGACTTCTAGGTCTATGAAACCAGCTTTGCAAATTAAATCCTGATGACAATTTTTTTTCAGTTTTATTTTTATTATCTGAACTCAATTTACCTTGAGTTAGTGCATTGTATCTTTCTTTCTGCCTATCCACTACAGGCTTTTTTTTAAAGTTTCCGCAAACGTTTTCATAGGCATCAAGTTTTTCAGCTAATTTTTTAGATGAAATCATCTCTACCCACTCATCAATAAAATGATCTCGAATTTCAGGAGAAACTCGACGCTTAAGTTGGTCAATCACCATCAAATCTAGCAACTGATCAAAAGTCTTAACTCCTAGACCAGTCACCCATTCTTTGCAATAATTTTCTATTTCATAACTGAAATCCACCCATGTGGATTCGGTACTCTTTTGATGTTTCATAAATTTCTGCCTAAACTTTTCCGGGCTTAGTTTAAATCGTCTTAGCAATAAATTCTTCACGTGTTCATAGTCTTTAGCTTTATCGGAGGGTTCTCTAGTTATTAACTGGGTTACTTCTTAAGGAAGTAGTCCTAGTAAATGAGATACAAATTCTTCTTTATCAATTTTAGCCCATTCTGCTTGCCTTTCAAACAATAGCAAATATAGACTGATATCTCCTTTCTTATCATCAAATTTCTGCATAAGGTGACGCAGCTCCGTTTTCGGCCGGATCTGTCTGGTATTTTGAGACTTTGTCTCTGCTTCAAGTCTTAATCTCTCTAATTCACTCTGTTCGTTCCTTCTCCGCTCTTCTGCTTCTTCCTGTCTCCTACGTTCTTCTCTTTCCCTTTCCTCTTTCTCTTTCCGTTCTTCTCTTTTCTCTCTCTCTTTTTCTCTTTTCTCCCTCTCTTTCCGTTCTTCTATTATTGTATCTAAGACTCCTTTGACGAATACTTCATCATAATCTCTACTTTCAACAATTTTCTGTTTTAAATCGACTATTTTCAGATCTGCAGTCACATGACCTCCCAGTTCAGCCGCGAGATTTTGCAAATCTTCCTTACGAGCTCTTCCCAAGTAAGACATTTTTTTATGTTTAAAATTAACGAACACTGTGTTCTTTATATTTCCTCAAAATAGCTCAATTCAATTACTTTAATTAATTAATGCAGTCAGGAATCACGGAATTAAATGCACTCTGTTAAATACGTATACCTCAAAAATGAAATATTAAAATTATATGAAGTTAATTTTCTCTACCACATTAATTGTGACTAAAATAAGAATAACAACATATAGCAATATATATATCTACTGTCTGGACAACTAAAATGAATATTAAAAATAATATCCAAAACGGTAATAAAATAAGACAATTCAATATTAACAGGAAGTAATAATCTGTTATCACTAATATTATGTTCAGTGATGAACTAATAAAATAAAAATACGCACGATTATTCGATCTCAGTCAGTGCCTCCAAAATAATTAAGACTGTAATACTTCTTTGGCAATATGAAGCAACTCCAATGATGGAACACAGCAATAACTTTTATTTAACACTCAAAAATGGCGACATACAAACAAGAAGAAAAAAGAATTCTAAACACTTATTTAAAAAAAATAATTACATGCTTCGTGCGAGAAAATGCATGTAGCTCTCGAGCCTGCATTTCAATATTGCCAGTAATCTGTACATTATTTATTATTCATCTATTTCAAATGCACGAGAGATTAATAACGATATTAAAGCTGTTACAACCCATTCCCAGTATAACAGCAGCAGTTACTATAAACTTGTCATCTTGTAAGCATGGCGAAACATATAACTTTTATCATGAGAAAGCATTTTACCATATGTTAACACCAAATGCTATCCACGTAATAAAATTAGCTGCTACTTAAAACACAACCCAGATACCTTTTTATGCAGCAATAACTAAACAGCACAGAAATGAATTTTGAGGCTGAAACACATAACAGTTACCTTGATAAAGTATTTTATCATAAGTTAAAATAGTATATCCAAATAATGATAATGTAGCGGCTACTTAAAAGCGCAATCTAGACCCATTTTTACACGACGTCAAATTAACGTCAAGGAAATGAATTGTTCAACTCGTATGAATATAAAACAGTCAGTACATGTCCATATCAACAAAATTATAACAAATAAACAATATTATGAATAAATGATTTCCCTTTCTGTACAAGAACAAATTCAGTTTATCAGTAAACTGGGTCTAAAGTGAGTCTCATTTCTTCACATCTCCCAGTTGATGACGCATCGGTGTGTGGTGCTAACGAAATAGTGAACATTCATTTAGTGAGGCCTCCAGAACTATCCAGCCTAATAGCATCTTGTAATTTTAAAATTTTATAGTTATTGAATTATTATCACAGACCACAACCATAATTCTGCAATCTATATTTTCTAAACCAATTATTTTTTTTTAAGTTACTGGTCCAGATCCTCAGTGTTTAATGATTTAACTGGCAATATATATGCCACATCTTCTAAAGGCGATAATAAGCTGGTAATCCCTCGTAGCAGTATTTTCGCAAATTTTAGGCCATACTGCACAAATTTCCTCCTTTAAAATCAAATTTTAAGTGCACTTCATGCCTCATGTAATCATAAAAGCTTTTCATGTGGCTCTTGATACAGATTTTGATGACATGTTGGATGATCCATCAGTAAATTGATCTTTTTTTTTTTTTTTTTTTTTCAAAATGCCGCAGACATAGCACTTCAACTCCTCCAAAATGCAGTTCACAGACCTAGAAAACAAGATATTTTAAAATTAACTTATTGTGGTTACAATAGTTATGTATATGTTAATATTTAGTAACAGAAGTCAATGAGCCCTATGATTTAAATGAGTACTTTGATAACTAAATACCAATTAAAATGGCATTTTTAAATTAACTTGTCATAACAATAGTTACATATACGTAAACATTTAGTAACAGAAGTCAGTAAGCCCTATCTCATCTAGATTTAAATGAGTACTTTGATAACTAAATACCATTTAAAATGTCGGCAATATAATTTGAATTACATATATAATTGTTTAAGTAATTTGTAATGTCTAGAAAGCTCATCATGATGATTACGATTTATTTAGATTTAAAGAAATTTATAACATTGGCAAATAATTAGGAGTATCAAACACTGAGTGTCGAACGCAGTCAGTTAATTTAAATACATTGATATCAAACTTATATAAATCAATATGAAAATTTTAAAATGAAACCTATTATTATTTGTTAGCTCCTTGTCTTTGGCACATAAATTGGCTTTTATATAACTACCACATCTAGAATTTTTTCTGTTAAGCTAAATTTTATTTCATTCACATTTATCTGTACCCAAATAAATAAGTTAATATTACAATTTTCATGATTAAAATTGTTAGCTGTGAAAGAAAATATTTATTTGAAGTTATTACAATAAGACTTAAATCTATTAACCATAAACTTCCTGTAAATCAACTAAAATTTAATAAAAAAAAAAAAACAAATACCCCAAATGTATCAATAAAAAAAACTAGTAAAGATTAAAAAAAAAAAAAAAAAACATGAAAAATGCAACAAAATCTAACTTACATTTTATCCTTAGTTGCCATCTTTGCTTTGCAGACTTCTTGTCTATTTATTACTGCTTTAAAGCTCACTTCGAAGGTTCAAAAAATATGTTCTGGATCATTTTAACGATATGTGGCCGCAGCACGCGTATTTACTGTTAAGCTATAACATCGCGAGAACAATTTATATAAAAATTCAAAAGAATCGCCACACGTTCATCACTCGCCAATACTACGGGGCTTTCAGCTTGTTTGAAGGAGCGAAGTTCGTCAGACGACTACCCTTGACGTCAGAGCTTCCTCTCGCTTCAATGTCCTGGCTTCCTTCTGTAAGGAGGTGTTACAACGGAAAAGTGTGAACGCAGCTTTAGTCTGAAGGGTATGGACGGATGCCGTCGAGGCGAGTTGAAATTGTTGAGCTGAATCTTTCTGAATGATCATAACATTGACTGCTTCTGTTAATGATCATATTGCAAGGAGCTCTATTGTTATGCCCATTCATGAGTAGTTCATTACTTTTGCCACTCACTGCAGTGCTTTAAAATAGAGCTTCTTATTATCTTTGAAACTAAACTCCGCGAGATGGCCACTAATTTGCTTCCTGTGTCGTTGCTGGGAAATGTTATTATTTTCCGTGGCCTTTGGTCTTCTGTAATTCTTCCATACGTGGTCTTCATCGCAGTTCCAGCACTTTGGGGTTGGCTTCTTGTCACTCATCTTCCATCTTAAGGCATTGACGTGACTGTTTAAATTATTTGTATTATTTCCTATGCCTTGGGGTGTTCTGCAGTTCCTTCGTACGTGTCCTTCAGCACCACATTTCGAACACTTTAGAGTCGGTGTCTTCTCACTCCCATTCTCTTTCAAGGCATTGATTTGTCTGGTTAAACAATGTAGGCAGGCAATCACTTGATCGTCTGGTTCTGGCGGCTCATATTGGGTGGTGGGCTGCACGAGTTGCTTGCTGCGCAGCCTCGAGCTTCATGGCATATACCAGAGCACTTTTAAATCCTTCACATCTGCCATTCATAGAGGCTTTCTGTGTTTCCGGATCCCAGACGCCATCGATGAAGTACTGCAGGGAGAAAATTTCCCTCATTTCTGTCGGGCACTCCCTAAAGGCGAGATGAGACAACCTTTCAACATCTGTGATGAGCTCTGGGAGTGTTTCCATAACCTTCTGTTGATGGGATTTTAATTGAAGCCTGCTCTAGTCTTAAACATTTCTCCCCAAAGCGTAACTCCAACGTGCCTAGCCTCTGGTTTTGTGGGGAAATACAACAATTATAATTCTACTAAACTTAGCTATCTAAACATAAAATTCGTAACTGATAATACAAATGGCAGTAATGCAAGTTTAAAGTGATGAACTGCTTTGGAAAAGTTGCATATGTGCTGACATCATTTGCAATACTGAAGCATCATCTGTCAGATTCTTTGTGTTGCTACTTTAATTTTGCTTATGTGGCAACAGTAACAGTGTTTCAAATAAAATAAAACAGTATGTTTAAAAAAGGACTCAATTTACTCCTGCTGTCTCATTAATAAAATTATTTAAAGACGGTTGTTCTTTATGATATAATGTTAATACATATAACCTTAGTCAGTGAATCTCCAGTTGGTGACTGTGTTTTTGATTGGCTGATTGTGATTAAATGTCTACAAACCAGAATGCTGAAACAGCATCGGAGACATTGACAATTGCCAAGGTAAGTCTAAAAGTTCCTCTTGTTGGAAACCTAAATCCAAAATATATTTTCCTCAGATCAAAGCACTATTCCGCAACATTGGGATTACGGCTGATCAAACAAAATATGTATATGTAGTCAGTTCAGCCGAAGTGGGAGCATTGTTACAAGTAAACTTGGGACAAAATCCTTGTCAAATCACCAGATGATAACAAATAACCAGCGGTTTAAAAGAGGCTATAAAAGTTTTTCTGACTGTGAATCAGAAACCAAACTTCTTAAAATTATGTTGTTTTTATTATTATTGAAAATCACAAAAATCGTAATTTTCAACTTCTTCGATACTTTATTTGGCAAGTCTGTTTAATCCCCCAAAAGAAACTACACTCAGTGGTACAACAGTCCTTAGTGAGCTATGGCCTACAGTGCCATGAGATCAGCTTTCTTGATCGTGGGCCCTGAGTGCATAAGCATATACCCTGGACAAGGGGTCAGATTGTTTAGTACACAAGCAAATTTAGTGCTCTTTTTGTCGAACCACTGAAGGGATGAAAGCTGAGTCGACCTTGCCCACCCAGGGCTAGAACTCCGGCCGACCCGTGGTGGTGCTGCTTGATACACTAGCCACTGTGCCTCGTCTGTTTAACGAATCTACACGAAATAGTGACCGTAGAAAATTTGATATAACTTATATAACTAAAAGCATATTTTGCATTTGGGGTAGAAAATGTAAAGAAAATACCTAGTACATTTTTTTCAAAAGATATTTTGTTTCACGAGTTAAAAAATTGGTAGGAAAAATGATTGCCCGAATTAATAAAACTAGCTTTCAAACTGAGTTCAAGATCTAAAGGAATATTTAAAAAAGTTTCTTTTTCACCCTGTACACGTTTTGTCTTCAGTTTCTCATTTCAGTGAAAATAAGGTTTAACTTATTCAGGTACCAGATGCTGTTCCCAGAAGCACAACCTGAAAAATTCTGGTTGACGAAAACTCCTTTATTTTCTTGCCAGTCACCGTTTTCATTGAAAATGCTGGCAGCTTTATAACAATTCAGCATTTTTCATAAGAATTTGGACAGCCTTATGCAAAGATTTTTTTTTTAATATAAGGTTTTGAAGATTTATTTTATCCCTTGTTTGATTAAGTAATCAATAACTGAAACGAAAATCGTTGTTGCATAAGTATAGTATATGCCTAGCTCCCAACGATCAATTTCAAGGGAGAAATTGACCGTAAACTTGTGTTTGCTACTACTTTGTGTCACGGCACTGGTATGAAGGTTTCTGTCTTTTTTGAACATTTGTTGACTTGCATAAGGGTGCGGCACAGTTATGAAGCTGCCCTGTCAAATCATTCCTGTATTTACTGCATAATCTCACTATATATTGCCTCAACTCTTCTTTTAAAGACTTTTACGATTAAAAACAGGAAGGAGTCGTTTAAAAGAAGTCTCCAAATATTACAGGTAATTTGTAATTTTATTTAATAGATTTATAATAATTTCTCCCCATTATTTAAAAAAATTCTCAATAAATTATAAGGTATTTCTCCCGCCTTTCTAGCGTGCATTCATGGTGCAGTGGTTCTGCACGCTGAGCTGGTATTCCAGAGGTCCGTGGTTCGATTCCTGGCGAAGGAGTTGCTCATTTTTTATCTTTTCTGCTTCCAAAATCTACCTTATGTCTCTACACTGGCGCCCGAACTAAAAGGGTGGTGGATGATGATTCTCCACACCCAGGATTTGGCGATTGGGTCCCCTAAAAAAACTCAGTCGCCCTTTAAAAGGGGAGTATTTTTCCCGCTTTCCTTTCGTGGTGTAGTGATTCCTCACTCTGAGCTGGTATTCTAGACGTCCGAGGTTCGGTTCCCGGCTAAGGCGTTGATAATTTTTCATCTTGCCTACTTCCAAAAAATACCTAATGTCTCTACAAAATCTTAAAATATGTTTGCAAACTTGCTGTTTATTGAACATTTTGATACTATTTCGTACATCACTTATAAATAAGTTAGTATTTTCATCCAGAGAAGGGAGCATTAATCCAAAATTAGCAACAGTTTTGTAGAATATATGGTGAAATTTCGCAGCTGAGTTTTCCCATTTATACTTCCAAAATGTCCATCAGATACCAACGGGTTCCAGGCCCAAAGGGAAAGGCTACATTGGCGGGAAGCCACGCTAACCAAGATTCCTCATGAAGAAGTTTCATGTTAAAACGGCCGGTAGAATCTACGGTAGTTTCAGGTTAAAACGGCCGGTAGAACTTCTCCTTCAGAGATAAGGAAAGTCAAACGGAAGCCATCAAAAGCAGAAAAGCGAACCACCTCTCACCAGGGCCGGCGCTAGGGCAGTACCTCCTATATACCGTTTATAGGAGGTACTGGCTAGGGGCGAGAAAGCCGGGCCCCTGCTCAGAGCGGCAACCTTAGGAGGCGGGCAAATTGGCTGTAAAATGAACTAGTTTATGAAGAAAATAAACCAAGATTCATTTAAGTCTTATGAAAAATTAATATGTTGAATTTTAATAAAATATATTATTAATATATAGTTATATATATATATTAATAATATATTTATGTTTACGAACTTTTAAGTGTTTTAAATGTCAAAATATTTGAAATTGAAGTAAAATGTTAAAACGTAAACAAAATCACTCTTTTTATTATAATTTAAATAAATGGACACACGAAGTGCTGTAATAGAATTTTTTACCGTGTGTCTTAATTTGTCAAAACATTTATGAAAACGCGTGCGGGCGCGAAAAATCAGTCCTGACACGCTTTTAACCGTGACTATAAAAGGAAAAAATCTGATGTGTACACCACATGACTTCCTTGTACGGAATATTAAATTATACGCATTTTTTCTCGCATTTCATTTAAACTTGTTGGATTGAATTAAATTTATTTCGTCATTAGCGCATAAACCACAATAGAATAAATGCATTCTTTAAAATTCACTATATTTGTTTACCGTAGCGACACTCTGGCCCTAGGTTCGCTTAACAGCGTTAAATTTCATTCATTTTTTAACTCAGAATGCACAAAATTTATATCATCTTAAGAATTATCTTATCTTTGCCACATATTTTATTCAAATACTATAATAAATCTAAAACGATGTATAAAAGAAATTAAGCAAATAATATCAAAAAAAAAAAAATAAATTCACAGACGATTCAGTATTTCTCATTTAATTAATTCAGTTTTTACTTCGCGACAAGGCAAAAATACATAAAAACTCAAAATATCTGTATTGAAAATTATGAAGTAAATCTTAAACACTTATTTCCTCGAATAAATTTCAGCATGAATTAAGCATGATTTAATTCGAAATAATAAAAGAAGGCGTTATCTTTGTTTTTGCGAAGCTTAGTTTCTCTAGATTGGCAACAAATCTACTATTCTGCTGCTGTTTCAAATGTAAACAAACATTGTCGCCATTGCAAAAGCGGCACTTAAACAACTTTTAAATTGTTAATAATTCTAAAAATATCGCATGCAGATTTACTAAAGGCATAAAAACCTTAACCGGAAGATAAGAACAACATATTTCAATCATTTTTAAAGCAAAAAGTGCCCAATTTACAAACATATAAGAATAAAGAAACTGAGATTACTGAGCCGAGTAACAGAGTGGATATATATATATATACTATATTGTTTCATAAGAATAAATTGAATTTAATTAAATAAATTTAATTTAAATACAAATTTAATTAAATATTCTTTACGCCATTGCTGCAAGGAATGAAATTTAAATTTAAACTTTAAATTTATTTACTTGCTTGTTTCTCAAAAGACTTCATTAGTATTTTCCTTTTAGAACTTTAATTCTTAAATGCTAATTTCTAAGGGTACCACTTTTGTTGGTATTTCTTTTTACTTTTGGTTTTGACTTTTACCCTTGCCTGCATGAATGACGAAACACGAATTGAATGATTGGAGAGTTAGGTTTGGAGGCAACTTCCCCTTGATAAGTCTGTCTCCTGCCTACTCAACAGTCATTCACTTATGCATTTTTAAAAAAATTGTTTGGTTTAATTTTAATTTGCTAAATTAGTGAATTTATTTTCATGGATTGGTTTTGCACTTGATTTGCTTATGCTTCTGAATTTAAATGATATTGTAGATTAGTTCGAGAATTAAATCTTTTATATGTTTGCACATTTTTAAAAAATTTTTTAAAAATTATTTTGGCTTTTTTCTTTATTTTGGCTTTAAATTTGCTTTTTTACTTTTATACGTGTTTGTTAAAATTTAAATTTAAATTTGTTTATATATATATATATACTATATATATTCATACCCTTTTGTGGCGGCCGTTTGCAACCAAAATATGAGGTGCACATCTACATGCTATAGCAATCCTATATACAAAATTTCAATATTCTGAGGCTACTCGTTTTTGAGTTATGCGAGATACGTACATACGCACAGACGTCACGAAAATTTCTCTTCAGAATTCATTTTAAATCAGTTTTATAATTTTTTTGGAGGAAAAGAGTCTTTTATTATTACTTCATTAAAGGAAGTAAAAAGGCAGTTCTATCGTTTCATTTATGGAATAATTGCCTTGCAGATTGGCTGCTAGTGAAGTAGAGTGCGTTATAATACAATTACTATTTACCGGGCCTTTTTTAAACTTGTGTTGTGTTATAAAAGTAAGGTGAGTAGAATAATTAAAAAATATTCAGTTTTTCTCAAGAACTATTTAAAAAGCTTCTGCATTATGTTTCTCTTTAAACGAGGCTTTTTCATGTACTTTTAACCGACTTCAAAAAAGGAAGATGTTATCAATTCCATCATTTTTTTTTATATGTTTAGATAAGATAAGATAAGTTTGGGCTTTCCCGCTCCGAGAACTCAATCTCACTTCGGGTCCACTCTCCCTTTGGGCACATCATGGAAGTTCAACCTCCATTATTACCCTCCAAGAGAGCGGCGCGCCACCTGGAAAAGACACCAGGCAGCACCGGTCGTCTAATGCTCCTACCAGTCGCTTGGGCGAGCCCGTCGCAGCGGGACATTACCCAGCGACCCCGGGGGAGACCCCCGGGTTACTAGAACCACGCCGCGCTAGAACGTGCCAGACTCCGAGGCCGGCCAATAAGTGACCTTTCCCAGAGCCTTCAGAACCACCAAGTTCATAAATTTTATACCCCCGTGGCCGAGACTGCCTAGGTACAGATCCTAGCCAGTAGCTTCGCAGAGTTCTCTACGTCGACCCCCGGGGGGGTTTATATGTTTGTCCGGCGATTACTTTGGCATATTTAACCGATTTGAATGATTTTTTTTTGTGCCATAGGGTATGTTACCGAATTGGTACCATTGTTAAAAAGGTGGTTTAAGATGCCATCCCCTAATTTTGGGGGTAACATTTAGGGGTTGATAAAAAATAAATGTTTCCGAAAATAATTAAAATTTGATGTGAATAAAGCCACTGGGAATCCAAATAAAATGCTGAACTAAAACTTTAAAAAAAAAACTACTCCCTTCGTATTTAATGTTAAGGGGTGAGTAAAGAATAAAGTTTTCCGATTAAATAAGGTTTACCCCCCCCCAAAAAAAAACATAAAGCACCCGATTTAAAAAATATTTGGATTTACTTTACATTACTTCATTGAAGTCGGTTAAAAATAATTCTATATATTTTAGTGCTTTTTTTTAAAGTCGGTTCTATTTTTTTAAAAATTTTTTATTAAAATGGTTTTTCAAAAACGCCCAGTAGAGAATACATTAATCCATTGATATAAACCAAGGTCTTTCTAAAATTGTTTGCGAAATATTTTTACGGCTTAAAAATAGAATATAATTTGCTTTTTAAATTTAAATTTGGATAAGTTTGATAAATTTGTTGGCTTTGTTTAGGGTATAGTGTTAAAAAAATAGTTTCTCTAGTCTATGGCTGAAACTTAGGTTTTAATCAAACCTTGAAGCTCATATGAAGGTTTGATTAAATCCGAAACGCCAGTCGTGGATTATAAAGTTTTTTTTTTTTTTTTCTTTAAATTTTACCTTAAACAAAGCCAACAAAATATCGCCTTATAACATTCAAAAAATGCTCGAAAACGCCTCTGTTTTGTTTAAATAAAACACAATGATTTTTTATCGAAACATTTACTTAATTATTTTTAGAATGTCTGATGGACATAAAAGATTATCGGGTGCTCAGTATAAAAGAAAAAGAGTCGAAAAGCAAGTTCAAAATAAAAAAACAGGCTGGAAGTCTGTTAAGTTATCTACAAGGCATGAAAAGGAACAATGACGACACAGAAATATTAGAAGCTGTTTCAAATCTTAATTATGAAGGTATTATCAATCAAGATACCGATATTGCTCAAGTGGAGCTTACCCCAGGAGCATACAAAAAATCTACTCCAGGGACGTCCATTCAACCAACTCTAGGAACGTCTACTGAGCCAACTCCAGGGAACTAAGAACTAAACAACTAAAGAAGAGACTTTTGGTGCAATAATAAATTCAGATCCGGGTTCCAAGCCAACTAGCTTATCAGAAGTAGAACTATATTTTTTGGTAAAAGAACTCCCTCAACCACTAAAAGAATGCAGTTTTCCGTATAGTGAAAAAGGTCGAAGATTTAGCGCTCTTCTTATTTGAGAAATAGGGAAAATGATAAAAAAGTCATGCGTAACTGGTTAGTTTATTCAACTACAAAAGAGTGTGTTTGTTGCTTTTGCTGCAAACATTTTGGTTCAAGTTCCCTTTCTATTGGAGGTTTTAAAGACTGGAAGCACCTTGTTGAGACTTTAAATCAACATGAAACCTCCAAAAAACATATCCAAAGTCAAAAGTCTCGGATTGATTCAAGTCAAAGAATGCGGTACTCTAAAACGATTGACAGTCACTCGCACAAAGACTCATTACCGCAGAAATAAATCATTGGTATGAGGTGCTTCTACGAATTGTTGCAACAATAAAAATGCTTGCTCAAAATGAAGGTACTGTAAGGATCTTAAGTTTTACTAACGTTTATTTTATTTTAAATCTTTACTATCACTTCTTATTTTCTACTTCCGGCCAGAATTATAAGCGTGAAGGTTTTTATGCAAAGTTTGTCTGGCGAACGCCAAGTATTTAAGTGTGGCCTTTTTGCCAAGCGAAGGAGAGGAAGCAGTGAGTCAACGCAGGCCGCTTACCTTAGAAGTTACGCAGTTGCTGTTTGCCTTCCAGGCAGGAGGTTTTAATCCTCTTGATAAATTAAAACGTATTGTAGTGTTCACAGTCTCTGTCCTACATACGCTTCCTGTTATTCTAAGGCCAATCTTCCACGTGTATTATTCTAGAGTTAAATTAGAGTTTAGTTTTATTTTTATAATTTTACGTTAGACCCCGAGTGGCGGGTCATTGTATTCCGAAGTACGGAAGTTATTGTATAGAGAAAAATAAAGGGTTTTGTATACCCTTCGTCTGTATCCTGTCTACTTACTACAATTAGTGAACATAGCTTTAGTAAGCTCTCTGTTCCTAGTCAGGTCCTTGTATGTTCCCGAAGAAGGTTAGAAGGAACATTGAACCTGATAGTGGCGCCCAACGAAGAAGAATAACCATGGCCGAGTTTCAAGAAGAACCTGTGCTGCCTGCAGAAACGGCTCAGAATCCAGAAATGCCAGCTGCCGCCCTGGAAGGATTCGGTTACATCGTCCAGACCATGCGCGCTTCGATGAAACCAGAAGCAACGTTTAACGGAAACTCACCGGTAACCAGTTTTTTGGAAAAATTGGAGGACCACTTCATGCTCTACCCCGTGCACGAGTTTCAAAAAGTTACCTTAGCTACCAGCGCTTTGAGGGGCCAAGCGCTTAACTGGTTCAAATGTATAGGCAGAAGTCTCTTGGGTCAAGCAGGAAGTCCCACCTATACTTACGAGAATTTCAAGACTGCCCTACTAAAAGCCTTCCCTGTTGTAAGGGATCGTGCGAAATTAGAAACGGAACTTTTTAGTATATATCAACAAAGAATCGAAAACCTCTCGAGCTTTATTTTAAGAAAAATTCACGTTTTCAAGCTCTTGTATGGAAACCGTCCGGATCCTGAAATAATTCAAGTGATTTTGCCGAGGTTACTCCCCCAAGTGCAAGACTTTATTGAATTAAGAAATCCGACTACACTGGAAAAGTTATTTGAGCTAGCAATCCAGTTTGAAAGTAGAAGAACGGCGGACGTCGAAAGAAGACGCCAATATCAACAGCGAAACCAATTTGGTACGCCAAGACTACAACAAACTCAAGCACATGGCTACGGAGAAAAAGCGAATCAGTGGGCAAGGAAACCCGAGCATTCAAAAACAGCCGGCGAACGTCGACAGTTCAATAGCAACCCAGAAAAAAAGTCTCAAGGCCAGTGGAAAAAGAAGGAAAGCACGGAAAGGAAAAATAATTTAAACTAAAACGGATTTCTGCTGACGAGAGGGTGCGGAAATCCGAAGGCCACGAAAACCCCTCTTCCTACAAGCTAAATACAGTAATGGTGAAAAATTTGACTCTTCCGAAGATTGAAGTCTTGGTGAATAATATCCCAGCCACCGCACTCCTGGATACCGGCGCGCAGTGTTCCTGTGTGGCAGAACAGTTTTTTAGGAAGTATTTTCGCAAATACCGCATATATAATGCGGATAATACGACAGTATTAGCGGCGCAAGGAGAAAAATGTAAGTGCGTAGGTAAAGTACCTTTGTATATCCGTATCAAGGACGAACAAATAAAGGTGATGTTTTTTATAGTAAAGAATCTGTAAGCACATTTAATCTTGGGGACAGATTTTCTTTCAGACGCACAAGCTACACTGGATTTTAATGAAGCGTCCCTTAAGCTGACAATGAAACCAGTGCGTGTAGAAAAGGCTGAACCGCCAAGGTTAAATCTTAACCACCTGCCTAATGACGAGCAGGATAGAATCCGACAATTGGTAAGTGAATTTGCTTCGTTATTTAGTGATATTCCAGGATTTACTCAGGTTACTAACCATAGTATTGACACCGGAGATGCATTGCCAGTTCGTCAAAAACCATACCGGTATGATAAGAATAAGGAAAAAATTATAGAATGGCATATTACCGATATGCTACGTAAAAAGATCATAACGCCCATCTCAAGTAGTTATGCTAGCCCGGTGGTTTTATGTAAGAAAAATAATGACTATCCTTTGGAGCATCCAAAAAGGTGGAGATTCGCTATTGATTACCGTAAATTAAATTCCATAACGAAATATCCGGTATATCCGTTACCGATCATAGAAGAAATTTTAAGGAACATAAAATCAACCAAATTTATGACGACTTTAGACTTAACGACTGGTTATTTTCAAATAGGGGTGAGGCCTGAGGACGTGCCTAAGACTGCTTTTATAACCAAGTCTGGCACTTATGCATTTTTGCGTATGCCGTTTGGCCTTTCAGGGGCAACATTTCAGCGATGCATGGACATTGTGTTAAGACCTGTTCTTGGAAACTCCACATTTATCTATTTAGACGATATCATTATTACTAGTGATAATCTCGACCAACACGTACAGGATTTAAGACAGGTGTTTTTATTATTAAATGAGGCCGGTCTAAAAGTTAATGTCGAAAATTGCAAATTTGCAGCCCCTGAATTAAAATATTTAGGTTACAAAATATCTCAAAAAGGGATCGAGACAGATGAATCAAAAATAATCGCTGTACAAAAGTATCCGACTCCAAACACGGCAAAGAAGCTCTCTTCTTTTCTAGGACTTTGTTCATATTATAGGTCCTTTATAAAAGATTTTGCGGCTATCGCTGAGCCATTGTTAAAATTAAAAAGGAAAAAGGCAAGATTCTCGTGGACGGCCGAAGCCAATAGTGATTTCGAAAAATTAAAACAAGCATTAACGCAAGCCCCTGTGTTGAAATTTCCTGAAAAGGATGAAAATTTAGAAATTTCAGCGGATGCTTCGGATTATGCGGTAGGAGCGGTACTTTCGCAAAATCAGCAGCCCGTGGCATTTTATAGCCGAACTTTAAATCAAACACAAAGAAACTATTCCGCGACCGAGAGAGAGGCACTTGCAGTTCTGTTAGCAGTGCAAAAGTTCCGAGTCTATTTTGGAAAGGCGCCGATAACAGTGTACTCTGATCATGCGGTTGTAACTAGATTGTACTCAGGAAAAAATTTATCCCCAAGGTTAATAAGATGGGCACTCAAGCTGCAAGAATATAATCTGGTAATCAAGCATACCCCCGGAAAGGAAAATATCGTAGCAGATGCCCTATCACGAATTAAATTAGACGAACAGGGTAATACCGTAAAAGTTGCAATGCTTACAGCAGGTACAATAAATTCCCGAGAAACTGTAATAACCGAACTGGGTAAGGATCCTGAGTTTGGAAGTATTTATGAGTATTTGAAGGATCCTGAAAATTTTAGCCACCAAGATATTGTGGCGATAAGAAATAGGGCGGCCCATGACGAACTAATAGATGGTCTATTATTTTATACAAAAACTACGAATTCCAACAACGATTTTCGACCTGTTATCCCAGCTAGTCTTAGATTAAATATCCTGCAGGAGCTCCATGACAGCCCTTTAGCTTCTCATGCTGGTATTCGAAAAACTATCCACCGCGTACGCGAGGCAGTCTACTTTCCTGAACTGCAAAAGTTAACAAGGGCGTATGTCCAGTCCTGCCCAACATGTCAAGCAGTTAATTATATTAATTTCCGCCCGGCCGGGTTTCTAAATAGTATTAAATCCGAATTTCCAAATGAAATAATTGGCATCGATTTATTGGGCCCTTTCCCAAAAAGTCAGTTAAATAAAAGTCGCTATCTCCTTGTTACGGTTGATCATTTTAGTAAATGGACCGAAATTGTTCCCTTAAAACGAGCCTCCGCGAAATTAGTTACTGATTCTATTTTAAATAAATATATTTTAAAATACGGGGCGCCCCTAAAAGTTATATCGGATAATGGTCCTCGATTTGTAAGTAATATATTTGAAGACATGTGCCAAAAACTGGGCATACGTCATTTAAAAATGGTCCCGTATCGGCCGCAATCAAATATAGCGGAACGGGTCAACAGAAATATAGTGAAAATTATCCGTAGTTATGTTAAAAATTTTCATAAAAGCTGGGATAACTATGTCAATGAATTTGCTTTCGCCCTTAGGACACAAAACATGATACAACGGGCAAAACTCCTGCTGAGTTATTTCTAGGCAGAAAGATTATAACACCGTTAGATAAATTATTTTATGTGCAACAAAGAGCCCCAGAATTTAAAATGGGTGATATAGAAAAACTAATAAAAGAAGCAAAAAAGAATACGGAAGTAGCACAAAGAAAACAGAAGCTGTATTATGATTTGAAACGACGGGGAGTAACTTATAAAGTAGGGGATGAAGTTTTAAAAATTAAGCATTCACTTTCTTCAGCACCAGAAGATAAAACTGCCAAATTTTTTCCACGATTTGAAGGACCATATGTTATAGAAAAAATAACTCACGCTGTTGTAGTGTTAAAAGCCAGAAATGGTGAAACCTGTTCCGCAAACATTGATCAAATCAAGCCCTACTTCGATCGTAATAAAATGCAAATCTTTTCAGATCTTTTGCAGGATCCGGCACGGCAGACACCGCAGGTACAAGTTCCAGAGGTGAAAAAACGACAAGTACAAGGGCAAGCCAATGAGAGACAGAAGCAAGTGAAAAGAAAATTGTCCCGCGGAAAAATAGAAGGTAACAAGAAAAAGAAGCCGTTCCACCGTCCAGAAAACAGAGTTCACGAACACCCCCAGAATGAAGAAGGGAGAAGGACGACGTATGTGAAGAGGACCAGGAGGAATGACGGCGACTATAACCCGGCTTCAAAACGGAAGATCTACTCATCCGACAGAACTCTCCGCAGCAAAAGACGCCGAACTGCGGAAGGGCCATCAGCGGCGGAGGAAAAGTGCAAGGAAAATTTGAACGGCCAACAACGAGGTCCAAGCAGGATCACGACAGAAGTTTCCCGGTTCCGCCAAGACCAGCTGCCATCAAACGGCAAAGACCACAAGCAGAGGAGAAAAGGAAAGTATTCAAGGGTGGCCGTACTGGTGAAAAAAGGAAGCTTCCAGAGGAAAGCACTGAAGGGCGAGCCCGTACAAGAAGGAGGATAAACCAAACTACTATCTGCGGTACCTTTAAAGACTGGGCCCAGAAAAGGATGTCCGAATATTACAAAGATCTCTGGAAGGAACCAGAATTGAATAAAAGCTCCTGGTTAGATGCAGTACAGATGAAAAAAAAGATTGTTGTATATCCTGGGAGCTGCTATTGTAACAAATTTCTTTCTTTTAAATTTCTAGTTTCTAGCTAAGTTGTGTTTGTAAAAGGTTGGCCTCGCGTTAGATTCTAGAGCTAAAAGTTTTCAACAAGGTCGTTTTAGACCTCAGTTTCAAACTAATTAACTCTGGCGGGAAGTATGTAAGGATCTTAAGTTTTGCTAACGTTTATTTTATTTTAAATCTTTACTATCACTTCTTATTTTCTACTTCCGGCCAGAATTATAAGCGTGAAGGTTTTTATGCAAAGTTTGTCTGGCGAACGCCAAGTATTTAAGTGTGGCCTTTTTGCCAAGCGAAGGAGAGGAAGCAGTGAGTCAACGCAGGCCGCTTACCTTAGAAGTTACGCAGTTGCTGTTTGCCTTCCAGGCAGGAGGTTTTAATCCTCTTGATAAATTAAAACGTATTGTAGTGTTCACAGTCTCTGTGCTACATACGCTTCCTGTTATTATAAGGCCAATCTTCCACGTGTATTATTCTAGAGTTAAATTAGAGTTTAGTTTTATTTTTATAATTTTACGTTAGACCCCGAGTGGCGGGTCATTGTATTCCGAAGTACGGAAGTTATTGTATAGAGAAAAATAAAGGGTTTTGTATACCCTTCGTCTGTATCCTGTCTACTTACTACAATTAGTGAACATAGCTTTAGTAAGCTCTCTGTTCCTAGTCAGGTCCTTGTATGTTCCCGAAGAAGGTTAGAAGGAACATTGAACCTGATAGTGGCGCCCAACGAAGAAGAATAACCATGGCCGAGTTTCAAGAAGAACCTGTGCTGCCTGCAGAAACGGCTCAGAATCCAGAAATGCCAGCTGCCGCCCTGGAAGGATTCGGTTACATCGTCCAGACCATGCGCGCTTCGATGAAACCAGAAGCAACGTTTAACGGAAACTCACCGGTAACCAGTTTTTTCTAAAAATTGGAGGACCACTTCATGCTCTACCCCGTGCACGAGTTTCAAAAAGTTACCTTAGCTACCAGCGCTTTGAGGGGCCAAGCGCTTAACTGGTTCAAATGTATAGGCAGAAGTCTCTTGGGTCAAGCAGGAAGTCCCACCTATACTTACGAGAATTTCAAGACTGCCCTACTAAAAGCCTTCCCTGTTGTAAGGGATCGTGCGAAATTAGAAACGGAACTTTTTAGTTTATATCAACAAAGAATCGAAAACCTCTCGAGCTTTATTTTAAGAAAAATTCACGTTTTCAAGCTCTTGTATGGAAACCGTCCGGATCCTGAAATAATTCAAGTGATTTTGCCGAGGTTACTCCCCCAAGTGCAAGACTTTATTGAATTAAGAAATCCGACTACACTGGAAAAGTTATTTGAGCTAGCAATCCAGTTTGAAAGTAGAAGAACGGCGGACGTCGAAAGAAGACGCCAATATCAACAGCGAAACCAATTTGGTACGCCAAGACTACAACAAACTCAAGCACATGGCTACGGAGAAAAAGCGAATCAGTGGGCAAGGAAACCCGAGCATTCAAAAACAGCCGGCGAACGTCGACAGTTCAATAGCAACCCAGAAAAAAAGTCTCAAGGCCAGTGGAAAAAGAAGGAAAGCACGGAAAGGAAAAATAATTTAAACTGAAACGGATTTCTGCTGACGAGAGGGTGCGGAAATCCGAAGGCCACGAAAACCCCTCTTCCTACAAGTTAAATACAGTAATGGTGAAAAATTTGACTCTTCCGAAGATTGAAGTCTTGGTGAATAATATCCCAGCCACCGCACTCCTGGATACCGGCGCGCAGTGTTCCTGTGTGGCAGAACAGTTTTTTAGGAAGTATTTTCGCAAATACCGCATATATAATGCGGATAATACGACAGTATTAGCGGCGCAAGGAGAAAAATGTAAGTGCGTAGGTAAAGTACCTTTGTATATCCGTATCAAGGACGAACAAATAAAGGTGATGTTTTTTATAGTAAAGAATCTGTAAGCACATTTAATCTTGGGGACAGATTTTCTTTCAGACGCACAAGCTACACTGGATTTTAATGAAGCGTCCCTTAAGCTGACAATGAAACCAGTGCGTGTAGAAAAGGCTGAACCGCCAAGGTTAAATCTTGACCACCTGCCTCATGACGAGCAAGATAGAATCCGACAAGTGGTAAGTGAATTTGCTTCGTTATTTAGTGATATTCCAGGATTTACTCAGGTTACTAACCATAGTATTGACACCGGAGATGCATTGCCAGTTCGTCAAAAACCATACCGGTATGATAAGAATAAGGAAAAAATTATAGAATGGCATATTACCGATATGCTACGTAAAAAGATCATAACGCCCATCTCAAGTAGTTATGCTAGCCCGGTGGTTTTATGTAAGAAAAATAATGACTATCCTTTGGAGCATCCAAAAAGGTGGAGATTCGCTATTGATTACCGTAAATTAAATTCCATAACGAAATATCCGGTATATCCGTTACCGATCATAGAAGAAATTTTAAGGAACATAAAATCAACCAAATTTATGACGACTTTAGACTTAACGACTGGTTATTTTCAAATAGGGGTGAGGCCTGAGGACGTGCCTAAGACTGCTTTTATAACCAAGTCTGGCACTTATGCATTTTTGCGTATGCCGTTTGGCCTTTCAGGGGCAACATTTCAGCGATGCATGGACATTGTGTTAAGACCTGTTCTTGGAAACTCCACATTTATCTATTTAGACGATATCATTATTACTAGTGATAATCTCGATCAACACGTACAGGATTTAAGACAGGTGTTTTTATTATTAAATGAGGCCGGTCTAAAAGTTAATGTCGAAAATTGCAAATTTGCAGCCCCTGAATTAAAATATTTAGGTTACAAAAGATCTCAAAAAGGGATCGAGACAGATGAATCAAAAATAATCGCTGTACAAAAGTATCCGACTCCAAACACGGCAAAGAAGCTCTCTTCTTTTCTAGGACTTTGTTCGTATTATAGGTCCTTTATAAAAGATTTTGCGGCTATCGCTGAGCCATTGTTAAAATTAAAAAGGAAAAAGGCAAGATTCTCGTGGACGGCCGAAGCCAATAGTGATTTCGAAAAATTAAAGCAAGCATTAACGCAAGCCCCTGTGTTGAAATTTCCTGAAAAGGATGAAAATTTAGAAATTTCAGCGGATGCTTCGGATTATGCGGTAGGAGCGGTACTTTCGCAAAATCAGCAGCCCGTGGCATTTTATAGCCGAACTTTAAATCAAACACAAAGAAACTATTCCGCGACCGAGAGAGAGGCACTTGCAGTTCTGTTAGCAGTGCAAAAGTTCCGAGTCTATTTTGGAAAGGCGCCGATAACAGTGTACTCTGATCATGCGGTTGTAACTAGATTGTACTCAGGAAAAAATTTATCCCCAAGGTTAATAAGATGGGCACTCAAGCTGCAAGAATATAATCTGGTAATCAAGCATACCCCCGGAAAGGAAAATATCGTAGCAGATGCCCTATCACGAATTAAATTAGACGAACAGGGTAATACCGTAAAAGTTGCAATGCTTACAGCAGGTACAATAAATTCCCGAGAAACTGTAATAACCGAACTGGGTAAGGATCCTGAGTTTGGAAGTATTTATGAGTATTTGAAGGATCCTGAAAATTTTAGCCACCAAGATATTGTGGCGATAAGAAATAGGGCGGGCCATTACGAACTAATAGATGGTCTATTATTTTATACAAAAACTACGAATTCCAACAACGAATTTCGACCTGTTATCCCAGCTAGTCTTAGATTAAATATCCTGCAGGAGCTCCATGACAGCCCTTTAGCTTCTCATGCTGGTATTCGAAAAACTATCCAACGCGTACGCGAGGCAGTCTACTTTCCTGAACTGCAAAAGTTAACAAGGGCGTACGTCCAGTCCTGCCCAACATGTCAAGCAGTTAATTATATTAATTTCCGCCCGGCCGGGTTTCTAAATAGTATTAAATCCGAATTTCCAAATGAAATAATTGGCATCGATTTATTGGGCCCTTTCCCAAAAAGTCAGTTAAATAAAAGTCGCTATCTCCTTGTTACGGTTGATCATTTTAGTAAATGGACCGAAATTGTTCCCTTAAAACGAGCCTCCGCGAAATTAGTTACTGATTCTATTTTAAATAAATATATTTTAAAATACGGGGCGCCCCTAAAAGTTATATCGGATAATGGTCCTCAATTTGTAAGTAATATATTTGAAGACATGTGCCAAAAACTGGGCATACGTCATTTAAAAATGGTCCCGTATCGGCCGCAATCAAATATAGCGGAACGGGTCAACAGAAATATAGTGAAAATTATCCGTAGTTATGTTAAAAATTTTCATAAAAGCTGGGATAACTATGTCAATGAATTTGCTTTCGCCCTTAGGACACAAAACATGATACAACGGGCAAAACTCCTGCTGAGTTATTTCTAGGCAGAAAGATTATAACACCGTTAGATAAATTATTTTATGTGCAACGAAGAGCCCCAGAATTTAAAATGGGTGATATAGAAAAACTAATAAAAGAAGCAAAAAAGAATACGGAAGTAGCACAAAGAAAACAGAAGCTGTATTATGATTTGAAACGACGGGGAGTAACTTATAAAGTAGGGGATGAAGTTTTAAAAATTAAGCATTCACTTTCTTCAGCACCAGAAGATAAAACTGCCAAATTTTTTCCACGATTTGAAGGACCATATGTTATAGAAAAAATAACTCACGCTGTTGTAGTGTTAAAAGCCAGAAATGGTGAAACCTGTTCCGCAAACATTGATCAAATCAAGCCCTACTTCGATCGTAATAAAATGCAAATCTTTTCAGATCTTTTGCAGGATCCGGCACGGCAGACACCGCAGGTACAAGTTCCAGAGGTGAAAAAACGACAAGTACAAGGGCAAGCCAATGAGAGACAGAAGCAAGTGAAAAGAAAATTGCCCCGCGGAAAAATAGAAGGTAACAAGAAAAAGAAGCCGTTCCACCGTCCAGAAAACAGAGTTCACGAACACCCCCAGAATGAAGAAGGGAGAAGGACGACGTATGTGAAGAGGACCAGGAGGAATGACGGCGACTATAACCCGGCTTCAAAACGGAAGATCTACTCATCCGACAGAACTCTCCGCAGCAAAAGACGCCGAACTGCGGAAGGGCCATCAGCGGCGGAGGAAAAGTGCAAGGAAAATTTGAACGGCCAACAACGAGGTCCAAGCAGGATCACGACAGAAGTTTCCCGGTTCCGCCAAGACCAGCTGCCATCAAACGGCAAAGACCACAAGCAGAGGAGAAAAGGAAAGTATTCAAGGGTGGCCGTACTGGTGAAAAAAGGAAGCTTCCAGAGGAAAGCACTGAAGGGCGAGCCCGTACAAGAAGGAGGATAAACCAAACTACTATCTGCAGTACCTTTAAAGACTGGGCCCAGAAAAGGATGTCCGAATATTACAAAGATCTCTGGAAGGAACCAGAATTGAATAAAAGCTCCTGGTTAGATGCAGTACAGATGAAAAAAAAGATTGTTGTATATCCTGGGAGCTGCTATTGTAACAAATTTCTTTCTTTTAAATTTCTAGTTTCTAGCTAAGTTGTGTTTGTAAAAGGTTGGCCTCGCGTTAGATTCTAGAGCTAAAAGTTTTCAACAAGGTCGTTTTAGACCTCAGTTTCAAACTAATTAACTCTGGCGGGAAGTATGTAAGGATCTTAAGTTTTGCTAACGTTTATTTTATTTTAAATCTTTACTATCACTTCTTATTTTCTACTTCCGGCCAGAATTATAAGCGTGAAGGTTTTTATGCAAAGTTTGTCTGGCGAACGCCAAGTATTTAAGTGTGGCCTTTTTGCCAAGCGAAGGAGAGGAAGCAGTGAGTCAACGCAGGCCGCTTACCTTAGAAGTTACGCAGTTGCTGTTTGCCTTCCAGGCAGGAGGTTTTAATCCTCTTGATAAATTAAAACGTATTGTAGTGTTCACAGTCTCTGTGCTACATACGCTTCCTGTTATTATAAGGCCAATCTTCCACGTGTATTATTCTAGAGTTAAATTAGAGTTTAGTTTTATTTTTATAATTTTACGTTAGACCCCGAGTGGCGGGTCATTGTATTCCGAAGTACGGAAGTTATTGTATAGAGAAAAATAAAGGGTTTTGTATACCCTTCGTCTGTATCCTGTCTACTTACTACAATTAGTGAACATAGCTTTAGTAAGCTCTCTGTTCCTAGTCAGGTCCTTGTATGTTCCCGAAGAAGGTTAGAAGGAACATTGAACCTGATAGTGGCGCCCAACGAAGAAGAATAACCATGGCCGAGTTTCAAGAAGAACCTGTGCTGCCTGCAGAAACGGCTCAGAATCCAGAAATGCCAGCTGCCGCCCTGGAAGGATTCGGTTACATCGTCCAGACCATGCGCGCTTCGATGAAACCAGAAGCAACGTTTAACGGAAACTCACCGGTAACCAGTTTTTTGGAAAAATTGGAGGACCACTTCATGCTCTACCCCGTGCACGAGTTTCAAAAAGTTACCTTAGCTACCAGCGCTTTGAGGGGCCAAGCGCTTAACTGGTTCAAATGTATAGGCAGAAGTCTCTTGGGTCAAGCAGGAAGTCCCACCTATACTTACGAGAATTTCAAGACTGCCCTACTAAAAGCCTTCCCTGTTGTAAGGGATCGTGCGAAATTAGAAACGGAACTTTTTAGTATATATCAACAAAGAATCGAAAACCTCTCGAGCTTTATTTTAAGAAAAATTCACGTTTTCAAGCTCTTGTATGGAAACCGTCCGGATCCTGAAATAATTCAAGTGATTTTGCCGAGGTTACTCCCCCAAGTGCAAGACTTTATTGAATTAAGAAATCCGACTACACTGGAAAAGTTATTTGAGCTAGCAATCCAGTTTGAAAGTAGAAGAACGGCGGACGTCGAAAGAAGACGCCAATATCAACAGCGAAACCAATTTGGTACGCCAAGACTACAACAAACTCAAGCACATGGCTACGGAGAAAAAGCGAATCAGTGGGCAAGGAAACCCGAGCATTCAAAAACAGCCGGCGAACGTCGACAGTTCAATAGCAACCCAGAAAAAAAGTCTCAAGGCCAGTGGAAAAAGAAGGAAAGCACGGAAAGGAAAAATAATTTAAACTGAAACGGATTTCTGCTGACGAGAGGGTGCGGAAATCCGAAGGCCACGAAAACCCCTCTTCCTACAAGTTAAATACAGTAATGGTGAAAAATTTGACTCTTCCGAAGATTGAAGTCTTGGTGAATAATATCCCAGCCACCGCACTCCTGGATACCGGCGCGCAGTGTTCCTGTGTGGCAGAACAGTTTTTTAGGAAGTATTTTCGCAAATACCGCATATATAATGCGGATAATACGACAGTATTAGCGGCGCAAGGAGAAAAATGTAAGTGCGTAGGTAAAGTACCTTTGTATATCCGTATCAAGGACGAACAAATAAAGGTGATGTTTTTTATAGTAAAGAATCTGTAAGCACATTTAATCTTGGGGACAGATTTTCTTTCAGACGCACAAGCTACACTGGATTTTAATGAAGCGTCCCTTAAGCTGACAATGAAACCAGTGCGTGTAGAAAAGGCTGAACCGCCAAGGTTAAATCTTGACCACCTGCCTCATGACGAGCAAGATAGAATCCGACAAGTGGTAAGTGAATTTGCTTCGTTATTTAGTGATATTCCAGGATTTACTCAGGTTACTAACCATAGTATTGACACCGGAGATGCATTGCCAGTTCGTCAAAAACCATACCGGTATGATAAGAATAAGGAAAAAATTATAGAATGGCATATTACCGATATGCTACGTAAAAAGATCATAACGCCCATCTCAAGTAGTTATGCTAGCCCGGTGGTTTTATGTAAGAAAAATAATGACTATCCTTTGGAGCATCCAAAAAGGTGGAGATTCGCTATTGATTACCGTAAATTAAATTCCATAACGAAATATCCGGTATATCCGTTACCGATCATAGAAGAAATTTTAAGGAACATAAAATCAACCAAATTTATGACGACTTTAGACTTAACGACTGGTTATTTTCAAATAGGGGTGAGGCCTGAGGACGTGCCTAAGACTGCTTTTATAACCAAGTCTGGCACTTATGCATTTTTGCGTATGCCGTTTGGCCTTTCAGGGGCAACATTTCAGCGATGCATGGACATTGTGTTAAGACCTGTTCTTGGAAACTCCACATTTATCTATTTAGACGATATCATTATTACTAGTGATAATCTCGACCAACACGTACAGGATTTAAGACAGGTGTTTTTATTATTAAATGAGGCCGGTCTAAAAGTTAATGTCGAAAATTGCAAATTTGCAGCCCCTGAATTAAAATATTTAGGTTATAAAAGATCTCAAAAAGGGATCGAGACAGATGAATCAAAAATAATCGCTGTACAAAAGTATCCGACTCCAACACGGCAAAGAAGCTCTCTTCTTTTCTAGGACTTTGTTCGTATTATAGGTCCTTTATAAAAGATTTTGCGGCTATCGCTGAGCCATTGTTAAAATTAAAAAGGAAAAAGGCAAGATTCTCGTGGACGGCCGAAGCCAATAGTGATTTCGAAAAATTAAAGCAAGCATTAACGCAAGCCCCTGTGTTGAAATTTCCTGAAAAGGATGAAAATTTAGAAATTTCAGCGGATGCTTCGGATTATGCGGTAGGAGCGGTACTTTCGCAAAATCAGCAGCCCGTGGCATTTTATAGCCGAACTTTAAATCAAACACAAAGAAACTATTCCGCGACCGAGAGAGAGGCACTTGCAGTTCTGTTAACAGTGCAAAAGTTCCGAGTCTATTTTGGAAAGGCGCCGATAACAGTGTACTCTGATCATGCGGTTGTAACTAGATTGTACTCAGGAAAAAATTTATCCCCAAGGTTAATAAGATGGGCACTCAAGCTGCAAGAATATAATCTGGTAATCAAGCATACCCCCGGAAAGGAAAATATCGTAGCAGATGCCCTATCACGAATTAAATTAGACGAACAGGGTAATACCGTAAAAGTTGCAATGCTTACAGCAGGTACAATAAATTCCCGAGAAACTGTAATAACCGAACTGGGTAAGGATCCTGAGTTTGGAAGTATTTATGAGTATTTGAAGGATCCTGAAAATTTTAGCCACCAAGATATTGTGGCGATAAGAAATAGGGCGGGCTATTACGAACTAATAGATGGTCTATTATTTTATACAAAAACTACGAATTCCAACAACGAATTTCGACCTGTTATCCCAGCTAGTCTTAGATTAAATATCCTGCAGGAGCTCCATGACAGCCCTTTAGCTTCTCATGCTGGTATTCGAAAAACTATCCAACGCGTACGCGAGGCAGTCTACTTTCCTGAACTGCAAAAGTTAACAAGGGCGTATGTCCAGTCCTGCCCAACATGTCAAGCAGTTAATTATATTAATTTCCGCCCGGCCGGGTTTCTAAATAGTATTAAATCCGAATTTCCAAATGAAATAATTGGCATCGATTTATTGGGCCCTTTCCCAAAAAGTCAGTTAAATAAAAGTCGCTATCTCCTTGTTACGGTTGATCATTTTAGTAAATGGACCGAAATTGTTCCCTTAAAACGAGCCTCCGCGAAATTAGTTACTGATTCTATTTTAAATAAATATATTTTAAAATACGGGGCGCCCCTAAAAGTTATATCGGATAATGGTCCTCAATTTGTAAGTAATATATTTGAAGACATGTGCCAAAAACTGGGCATACGTCATTTAAAAATGGTCCCGTATCGGCCGCAATCAAATATAGCGGAACGGGTCAACAGAAATATAGTGAAAATTATCCGTAGTTATGTTAAAAATTTTCATAAAAGCTGGGATAACTATGTCAATGAATTTGCTTTCGCCCTTAGGACACAAAACATGATACAACGGGCAAAACTCCTGCTGAGTTATTTCTAGGCAGAAAGATTATAACACCGTTGGATAAATTATTTTATGTGCAACGAAGAGCCCCAGAGTTTAAAATGGGTGATATAGAAAAACTAATAAAAGAAGCAAAAAAGAATACGGAAGTAGCACAAAGAAAACAGAAGCTGTATTATGATTTGAAACGACGGGGAGTAACTTATAAAGTAGGGGATGAAGTTTTAAAAATTAAGCATTCACTTTCTTCAGCACCAGAAGATAAAACTGCCAAATTTTTTCCACGATTTGAAGGACCATATGTTATAGAAAAAATAACTCACGCTGTTGTAGTGTTAAAAGCCAGAAATGGTGAAACCTGTTCCGCAAACTTTGATCAAATCAAGCCCTACTTCGATCGTAATAAAATGCAAATCTTTTCAGATCTTTTGCAGGATCCGGCACGGCAGACACCGCAGGTACAAGTTCCAGAGGTGAAAAAACGACAAGTACAAGGGCAAGCCAATGAGAGACAGAAGCAAGTGAAAAGAAAATTGCCCCGCGGAAAAATCGAAGGTAACAAGAAAAAGAAGCCGTTCCACCGTCCAGAAAACAGAGTTCACGAACACCCCCAGAATGAAGAAGGGAGAAGGATGACGTATGTGAAGAGGACCAGGAGGAATGACGGCGACTATAACCCGGCTTCAAAATGGAAGATCTACTCATCCGACAGAACTCTCCGCAGCAAAAGACGCCGAACTGCGGAAGGGCCATCAGCGGCGGAGGAAAAGAGCAAGGAAAATTTGAACGGCCAACAACGAGGTCCAAGCAGGATCACGACAGAAGTTTCCCGGTTCCGCCAAGACCAGCTGCCATCAAACGGCAAAGACCACAAGCAGAGGAGAAAAGGAAAGTATTCAAGGGTGGCCGTACTGGTGAAAAAAGGAAGCTTCCAGAGGAAAGCACTGAAGGGCGAGCCCGTACAAGAAGGAGGATAAACCAAACTACTATCTGCAGTACCTTTAAAGACTGGGCCCAGAAAAGGATGTCCGAATATTACAAAGATCTCTGGAAGGAACCAGAATTGAATAAAAGCTCCTGGTTAGATGCAGTACAGATGAAAAAAAAGATTGTTGTATATCCTGGGAGCTGCTATTGTAACAAATTTCTTTCTTTTAAATTTCTAGTTTCTAGCTAAGTTGTGTTTGTAAAAGGTTGGCCTCGCGTTATATTCTAGAGCTAAAAGTTTTCAACAAGGTCGTTTTAGACCTCAGTTTCAAACTAATTAACTCTGGCGGGAAGTATGTAAGGATCTTAAGTTTTGCTAACGTTTATTTTATTTTAAATCTTTACTATCACTTCTTATTTTCTACTTCCGGCCAGAATTATAAGCGTGAAGGTTTTTATGCAAAGTTTGTCTGGCGAACGCCAAGTATTTAAGTGTGGCCTTTTTGCCAAGCGAAGGAGAGGAAGCAGTGAGTCAACGCAGGCCGCTTACCTTAGAAGTTACGCAGTTGCTGTTTGCCTTCCAGGCAGGAGGTTTTAATCCTCTTGATAAATTAAAACGTATTGTAGTGTTCACAGTCTCTGTGCTACATACGCTTCCTGTTATTATAAGGCCAATCTTCCACGTGTATTATTCTAGAGTTAAATTAGAGTTTAGTTTTATTTTTATAATTTTACGTTAGACCCCGAGTGGCGGGTCATTGTATTCCGAAGTACGGAAGTTATTGTATAGAGAAAAATAAAGGGTTTTGTATACCCTTCGTCTGTATCCTGTCTACTTACTACAATTAGTGAACATAGCTTTAGTAAGCTCTCTGTTCCTAGTCAGGTCCTTGTATGTTCCCGAAGAAGGTTAGAAGGAACATTGAACCTGATAGTGGCGCCCAACGAAGAAGAATAACCATGGCCGAGTTTCAAGAAGAACCTGTGCTGCCTGCAGAAACGGCTCAGAATCCAGAAATGCCAGCTGCCGCCCTGGAAGGATTCGGTTACATCGTCCAGACCATGCGCGCTTCGATGAAACCAGAAGCAACGTTTAACGGAAACTCACCGGTAACCAGTTTTTTGGAAAAATTGGAGGACCACTTCATGCTCTACCCCGTGCACGAGTTTCAAAAAGTTACCTTAGCTACCAGCGCTTTGAGGGGCCAAGCGCTTAACTGGTTCAAATGTATAGGCAGAAGTCTCTTGGGTCAAGCAGGAAGTCCCACCTATACTTACGAGAATTTCAAGACTGCCCTACTAAAAGCCTTCCCTGTTGTAAGGGATCGTGCGAAATTAGAAACGGAACTTTTTAGTATATATCAACAAAGAATCGAAAACCTCTCGAGCTTTATTTTAAGAAAAATTCACGTTTTCAAGCTCTTGTATGGAAACCGTCCGGATCCTGAAATAATTCAAGTGATTTTGCCGAGGTTACTCCCCCAAGTGCAAGACTTTATTGAATTAAGAAATCCGACTACACTGGAAAAGTTATTTGAGCTAGCAATCCAGTTTGAAAGTAGAAGAACGGCGGACGTCGAAAGAAGACGCCAATATCAACAGCGAAACCAATTTGGTACGCCAAGACTACAACAAACTCAAGCACATGGCTACGGAGAAAAAGCGAATCAGTGGGCAAGGAAACCCGAGCATTCAAAAACAGCCGGCGAACGTCGACAGTTCAATAGCAACCCAGAAAAAAAGTCTCAAGGCCAGTGGAAAAAGAAGGAAAGCACGGAAAGGAAAAATAATTTAAACTGAAACGGATTTCTGCTGACGAGAGGGTGCGGAAATCCGAAGGCCACGAAAACCCCTCTTCCTACAAGTTAAATACAGTAATGGTGAAAAATTTGACTCTTCCGAAGATTGAAGTCTTGGTGAATAATATCCCAGCCACCGCACTCCTGGATACCGGCGCGCAGTGTTCCTGTGTGGCAGAACAGTTTTTTAGGAAGTATTTTCGCAAATACCGCATATATAATGCGGATAATACGACAGTATTAGCGGCGCAAGGAGAAAAATGTAAGTGCGTAGGTAAAGTACCTTTGTATATCCGTATCAAGGACGAACAAATAAAGGTGATGTTTTTTATAGTAAAGAATCTGTAAGCACATTTAATCTTGGGGACAGATTTTCTTTCAGACGCACAAGCTACACTGGATTTTAATGAAGCGTCCCTTAAGCTGACAATGAAACCAGTGCGTGTAGAAAAGGCTGAACCGCCAAGGTTAAATCTTGACCACCTGCCTCATGACGAGCAAGATAGAATCCGACAAGTGGTAAGTGAATTTGCTTCGTTATTTAGTGATATTCCAGGATTTACTCAGGTTACTAACCATAGTATTGACACCGGAGATGCATTGCCAGTTCGTCAAAAACCATACCGGTATGATAAGAATAAGGAAAAAATTATAGAATGGCATATTACCGATATGCTACGTAAAAAGATCATAACGCCCATCTCAAGTAGTTATGCTAGCCCGGTGGTTTTATGTAAGAAAAATAATGACTATCCTTTGGAGCATCCAAAAAGGTGGAGATTCGCTATTGATTACCGTAAATTAAATTCCATAACGAAATATCCGGTATATCCGTTACCGATCATAGAAGAAATTTTAAGGAACACAAAATCAACCAAATTTATGACGACTTTAGACTTAACGACTGGTTATTTTCAAATAGGGGTGAGGCCTGAGGACGTGCCTAAGACTGGTTTTATAACCAAGTCTGGCACTTATGCATTTTTGCGTATGCTGTTTGGCCTTTCAGGGGCAACATTTCAGCGATGCATGGACATTGTGTTAAGACCTGTTCTTGGAAACTCCACATTTATCTATTTAGACGATATCATTATTACTAGTGATAATCTCGACCAACACGTACAGGATTTAAGACAGGTGTTTTTATTATTAAATGAGGCCGGTCTAAAAGTTAATGTCGAAAATTGCAAATTTGCAGCCCCTGAATTAAAATATTTAGGTTACAAAAGATCTCAAAAAGGGATCGAGACAGATGAATCAAAAATAATCGCTGTACAAAAGTATCCGACTCCAAACACGGCAAAGAAGCTCTCTTCTTTTCTAGGACTTTGTTCGTATTATAGGTCCTTTATAAAAGATTTTGCGGCTATCGCTGAGCCATTGTTAAAATTAAAAAGGAAAAAGGCAAGATTCTCGTGGACGGCCGAAGCCAATAGTGATTTCGAAAAATTAAAACAAGCATTAACGCAAGCCCCTGTGTTGAAATTTCCTGAAAAGGATGAAAATTTAGAAATTTCAGCGGATGCTTCGGATTATGCGGTAGGAGCGGTACTTTCGCAAAATCAGCAGCCCGTGGCATTTTTTAGCCGAACTTTAAATCAAACACAAAGAAACTATTCCGCGACCGAGAGAGAGGCACTTGCAGTTCTGTTAGCAGTGCAAAAGTTCCGAGTCTATTTTGGAAAGGCGCCGATAACAGTGTACTCTGATCATGCGGTGTAACTAGATTGTACTCAGGAAAAAAATTATCCCCAAGGTTAATAAGATGGGCACTCAAGCTGCAAGAATATAATCTGGTAATCAAGCATACCCCCGGAAAGGAAAATATCGTAGCAGATGCCCTATCACGAATTAAATTAGACGAACAGGGTAATACCGTAAAAGTTGCAATGCTTACAGCAGGTACAATAAATTCCCGAGAAACTGTAATAACCGAACTGGGTAAGGATCCTGAGTTTGGAAGTATTTATGAGTATTTGAAGGATCCTGAAAATTTTAGCCACCAAGATATTGTGGCGATAAGAAATAGGGCGGGCCATTACGAACTAATAGATGGTCTATTATTTTATACAAAAACTACGAATTCCAACAACGAATTTCGACCTGTTATCCCAGCTAGTCTTAGATTAAATATCCTGCAGGAGCTCCATGACAGCCCTTTAGCTTCTCATGCTGGTATTCGAAAAACTATCCAACGCGTACGCGAGGCAGTCTACTTTCCTGAACTGCAAAAGTTAACAAGGGCGTATGTCCAGTCCTGCCCAACATGTCAAGCAGTTAATTATATTAATTTCCGCCCGGCCGGGTTTCTAAATAGTATTAAATCCGAATTTCCAAATGAAATAATTGGCATCGATTTATTGGGCCCTTTCCCAAAAAGTCAGTTAAATAAAAGTCGCTATCTCCTTGTTACGGTTGATCATTTTAGTAAATGGACCGAAATTGTTCCCTTAAAACGAGCCTCCGCGAAATTAGTTACTGATTCTATTTTAAATAAATATATTTTAAAATACGGGGCGCCCCTAAAAGTTATATCGGATAATGGTCCTCAATTTGTAAGTAATATATTTGAAGACATGTGCCAAAAACTGGGCATACGTCATTTAAAAATGGTCCCGTATCGGCCGCAATCAAATATAGCGGAACGGGTCAACAGAAATATAGTGAAAATTATCCGTAGTTATGTTAAAAATTTTCATAAAAGCTGGGATAACTATGTCAATGAATTTGCTTTCGCCCTTAGGACACAAAACATGATACAACGGGCAAAACTCCTGCTGAGTTATTTCTAGGCAGAAAGATTATAACACCGTTAGATAAATTATTTTATGTGCAACGAAGAGCCCCAGAATTTAAAATGGGTGATATAGAAAAACTAATAAAAGAAGCAAAAAAGAATACGGAAGTAGCACAAAGAAAACAGAAGCTGTATTATGATTTGAAACGACGGGGAGTAACTTATAAAGTAGGGGATGAAGTTTTAAAAATTAAGCATTCACTTTCTTCAGCACCAGAAGATAAAACTGCCAAATTTTTTCCACGATTTGAAGGACCATATGTTATAGAAAAAATAACTCACGCTGTTGTAGTGTTAAAAGCCAGAAATGGTGAAACCTGTTCCGCAAACATTGATCAAATCAAGCCCTACTTCGATCGTAATAAAATGCAAATCTTTTCAGATCTTTTGCAGGATCCGGCACGGCAGATACCGCAGGTACAAGTTCCAGAGGTGAAAAAACGACAAGTACAAGGGCAAGCCAATGAGAGACAGAAGCAAGTGAAAAGAAAATTGCCCCGCGGAAAAATAGAAGGTAACAAGAAAAAGAAGCCGTTCCAACGTCCAGAAAACAGAGTTCACGAACACCCCCAGAATGAAGAAGGGAGAAGGACGACGTATGTGAAGAGGACCAGGAGGAATGACGGCGACTATAACCCGGCTTCAAAATGGAAGATCTACTCATCCGACAGAACTCTCCGCAGCAAAAGACGCCGAACTGCGGAAGGGCCATCAGCGGCGGAGGAAAAGTGCAAGGAAAATTTGAACGGCCAACAACGAGGTCCAAGCAGGATCACGACAGAAGTTTCCCGGTTCCGCCAAGACCAGCTGCCATCAAACGGCAAAGACCACAAGCAGAGGAGAAAAGGAAAGTATTCAAGGGTGGCCGTACTGGTGAAAAAAGGAAGCTTCCAGAGGAAAGCACTGAAGGGCGAGCCCGTACAAGAAGGAGGATACACCAAACTACTATCTGCAGTACCTTTAAGGACTGGGCCCAGAAAAGGATGTCCGAATATTACAAAGATCTCTGGAAGGAACCAGAATTGAATAAAAGCTCCTGGTTAGATGCAGTACAGATGAAAAAAAAGATTGTTGTATATCCTGGGAGCTGCTATTGTAACAAATTTCTTTCTTTTAAATTTCTAGTTTCTAGCTAAGTTGTGTTTGTAAAAGGTTGGCCTCGCGTTAGATTCTAGAGCTAAAAGTTTTCAACAAGGTCGTTTTAGACCTCAGTTTCAAACTAATTAACTCTGGCGGGAAGTATGTAAGGATCTTAAGTTTTGCTAACGTTTATTTTATTTTAAATCTTTACTATCACTTCTTATTTTCTACTTCCGGCCAGAATTATAAGCGTGAAGGTTTTTATGCAAAGTTTGTCTGGCGAACGCCAAGTATTTAAGTGTGGCCTTTTTGCCAAGCGAAGGAGAGGAAGCAGTGAGTCAACTCAGGCCGCTTACCTTAGAAGTTACGCAGTTGCTGTTTGCCTTCCAGGCAGGAGGTTTTAATCCTCTTGATAAATTAAAACGTATTGTATTGTTCACAGTCTCTGTGCTACATACGCTTCCTGTTATTATAAGGCCAATCTTCCACGTGTATTATTCTAGAGTTAAATTAGAGTTTAGTTTTATTTTTATAATTTTACGTTAGACCCCGAGTGGCGGGTCATTGTATTCCGAAGTACGGAAGTTATTGTATAGAGAAAAATAAAGGGTTTTGTATACCCTTCGTCTGTATCCTGTCTACTTACTACAATTAGTGAACATAGCTTTAGTAAGCTCTCTGTTCCTAGTCAGGTCCTTGTATGTTCCCGAAGAAGGTTAGAAGGAACATTGAACCTGATAGTGGCGCCCAACGAAGAAGAATAACCATGGCCGAGTTTCAAGAAGAACCTGTGCTGCCTGCAGAAACGGCTCAGAATCCAGAAATGCCAGCTGCCGCCCTGGAAGGATTCGGTTACATCGTCCAGACCATGCGCGCTTCGATGAAACCAGAAGCAACGTTTAACGGAAACTCACCGGTAACCAGTTTTTTGGAAAAATTGGAGGACCACTTCATGCTCTACCCCGTGCACGAGTTTCAAAAAGTTACCTTAGCTACCAGCGCTTTGAGGGGCCAAGCGCTTAACTGGTTCAAATGTATAGGCAGAAGTCTCTTGGGTCAAGCAGGAAGTCCCACCTATACTTACGAGAATTTCAAGACTGCCCTACTAAAAGCCTTCCCTGTTGTAAGGGATCGTGCGAAATTAGAAACGGAACTTTTTAGTATATATCAACAAAGAATCGAAAACCTCTCGAGCTTTATTTTAAGAAAAATTCACGTTTTCAAGCTCTTGTATGGAAACCGTCCGGATCCTGAAATAATTCAAGTGATTTTGCCGAGGTTACTCCCCCAAGTGCAAGACTTTATTGAATTAAGAAATCCGACTACACTGGAAAAGTTATTTGAGCTAGCAATCCAGTTTGAAAGTAGAAGAACGGCGGACGTCGAAAGAAGACGCCAATATCAACAGCGAAACCAATTTGGTACGCCAAGACTACAACAAACTCAAGCACATGGCTACGGAGAAAAAACGAATCAGTGGGCAAGGAAACCCGAGCATTCAAAAACAGCCGGCGAACGTCGACAGTTCAATAGCAACCCAGAAAAAAAGTCTCAAGGCCAGTGGAAAAAGAAGGAAAGCACGGAAAGGAAAAATAATTTAAACTGAAACGGATTTCTGCTGACGAGAGGGTGCGGAAATCCGAAGGCCACGAAAACCCCTCTTCCTACAAGTTAAATACAGTAATGGTGAAAAATTTGACTATTCCGAAGATTGAAGTCTTGGTGAATAATATCCCAGCCACCGCACTCCTGGATACCGGCGCGCAGTGTTCCTGTGTGGCAGAACAGTTTTTTAGGAAGTATTTTCGCAAATACCGCATATATAATGCGGATAATACGACAGTATTAGCGGCGCAAGGAGAAAAATGTAAGTGCGTAGGTAAAGTACCTTTGTATATCCGTATCAAGGACGAACAAATAAAGGTGATGTTTTTTATAGTAAAGAATCTGTAAGCACATTTAATCTTGGGGACAGATTTTCTTTCAGACGCACAAGCTACACTGGATTTTAATGAAGCGTCCCTTAAGCTGACAATGAAACCAGTGCGTGTAGAAAAGGCTGAACCGCCAAGGTTAAATCTTGACCACCTGCCTCATGACGAGCAAGATAGAATCCGACAAGTGGTAAGTGAATTTGCTTCGTTATTTAGTGATATTCCAGGATTTACTCAGGTTACTAACCATAGTATTGACACCGGAGATGCATTGCCAGTTCGTCAAAAACCATACCGGTATGATAAGAATAAGGAAAAAATTATAGAATGGCATATTACCGATATGCTACGTAAAAAGATCATAACGCCCATCTCAAGTAGTTATGCTAGCCCGGTGGTTTTATGTAAGAAAAATAATGACTATCCTTTGGAGCATCCAAAAAGGTGGAGATTCGCTATTGATTACCGTAAATTAAATTCCATAACGAAATATCCGGTATATCCGTTACCGATCATAGAAGAAATTTTAAGGAACACAAAATCAACCAAATTTATGACGACTTTAGACTTAACGACTGGTTATTTTCAAATAGGGGTGAGGCCTGAGGACGTGCCTAAGACTGGTTTTATAACCAAGTCTGGCACTTATGCATTTTTGCGTATGCTGTTTGGCCTTTCAGGGGCAACATTTCAGCGATGCATGGACATTGTGTTAAGACCTGTTCTTGGAAACTCCACATTTATCTATTTAGACGATATCATTATTACTAGTGATAATCTCGACCAACACGTACAGGATTTAAGACAGGTGTTTTTATTATTAAATGAGGCCGGTCTAAAAGTTAATGTCGAAAATTGCAAATTTGCAGCCCCTGAATTAAAATATTTAGGTTACAAAAGATCTCAAAAAGGGATCGAGACAGATGAATCAAAAATAATCGCTGTACAAAAGTATCCGACTCCAAACACGGCAAAGAAGCTCTCTTCTTTTCTAGGACTTTGTTCGTATTATAGGTCCTTTATAAAAGATTTTGCGGCTATCGCTGAGCCATTGTTAAAATTAAAAAGGAAAAAGGCAAGATTCTCGTGGACGGCCGAAGCCAATAGTGATTTCGAAAAATTAAAACAAGCATTAACGCAAGCCCCTGTGTTGAAATTTCCTGAAAAGGATGAAAATTTAGAAATTTCAGCGGATGCTTCGGATTATGCGGTAGGAGCGGTACTTTCGCAAAATCAGCAGCCCGTGGCATTTTTTAGCCGAACTTTAAATCAAACACAAAGAAACTATTCCGCGACCGAGAGAGAGGCACTTGCAGTTCTGTTAGCAGTGCAAAAGTTCCGAGTCTATTTTGGAAAGGCGCCGATAACAGTGTACTCTGATCATGCGGTGTAACTAGATTGTACTCAGGAAAAAAATTATCCCCAAGGTTAATAAGATGGGCACTCAAGCTGCAAGAATATAATCTGGTAATCAAGCATACCCCCGGAAAGGAAAATATCGTAGCAGATGCCCTATCACGAATTAAATTAGACGAACAGGGTAATACCGTAAAAGTTGCAATGCTTACAGCAGGTACAATAAATTCCCGAGAAACTGTAATAACCGAACTGGGTAAGGATCCTGAGTTTGGAAGTATTTATGAGTATTTGAAGGATCCTGAAAATTTTAGCCACCAAGATATTGTGGCGATAAGAAATAGGGCGGGCCATTACGAACTAATAGATGGTCTATTATTTTATACAAAAACTACGAATTCCAACAACGAATTTCGACCTGTTATCCCAGCTAGTCTTAGATTAAATATCCTGCAGGAGCTCCATGACAGCCCTTTAGCTTCTCATGCTGGTATTCGAAAAACTATCCAACGCGTACGCGAGGCAGTCTACTTTCCTGAACTGCAAAAGTTAACAAGGGCGTATGTCCAGTCCTGCCCAACATGTCAAGCAGTTAATTATATTAATTTCCGCCCGGCCGGGTTTCTAAATAGTATTAAATCCGAATTTCCAAATGAAATAATTGGCATCGATTTATTGGGCCCTTTCCCAAAAAGTCAGTTAAATAAAAGTCGCTATCTCCTTGTTACGGTTGATCATTTTAGTAAATGGACCGAAATTGTTCCCTTAAAACGAGCCTCCGCGAAATTAGTTACTGATTCTATTTTAAATAAATATATTTTAAAATACGGGGCGCCCCTAAAAGTTATATCGGATAATGGTCCTCAATTTGTAAGTAATATATTTGAAGACATGTGCCAAAAACTGGGCATACGTCATTTAAAAATGGTCCCGTATCGGCCGCAATCAAATATAGCGGAACGGGTCAACAGAAATATAGTGAAAATTATCCGTAGTTATGTTAAAAATTTTCATAAAAGCTGGGATAACTATGTCAATGAATTTGCTTTCGCCCTTAGGACACAAAACATGATACAACGGGCAAAACTCCTGCTGAGTTATTTCTAGGCAGAAAGATTATAACACCGTTAGATAAATTATTTTATGTGCAACGAAGAGCCCCAGAATTTAAAATGGGTGATATAGAAAAACTAATAAAAGAAGCAAAAAAGAATACGGAAGTAGCACAAAGAAAACAGAAGCTGTATTATGATTTGAAACGACGGGGAGTAACTTATAAAGTAGGGGATGAAGTTTTAAAAATTAAGCATTCACTTTCTTCAGCACCAGAAGATAAAACTGCCAAATTTTTTCCACGATTTGAAGGACCATATGTTATAGAAAAAATAACTCACGCTGTTGTAGTGTTAAAAGCCAGAAATGGTGAAACCTGTTCCGCAAACATTGATCAAATCAAGCCCTACTTCGATCGTAATAAAATGCAAATCTTTTCAGATCTTTTGCAGGATCCGGCACGGCAGATACCGCAGGTACAAGTTCCAGAGGTGAAAAAACGACAAGTACAAGGGCAAGCCAATGAGAGACAGAAGCAAGTGAAAAGAAAATTGCCCCGCGGAAAAATAGAAGGTAACAAGAAAAAGAAGCCGTTCCAACGTCCAGAAAACAGAGTTCACGAACACCCCCAGAATGAAGAAGGGAGAAGGACGACGTATGTGAAGAGGACCAGGAGGAATGACGGCGACTATAACCCGGCTTCAAAATGGAAGATCTACTCATCCGACAGAACTCTCCGCAGCAAAAGACGCCGAACTGCGGAAGGGCCATCAGCGGCGGAGGAAAAGTGCAAGGAAAATTTGAACGGCCAACAACGAGGTCCAAGCAGGATCACGACAGAAGTTTCCCGGTTCCGCCAAGACCAGCTGCCATCAAACGGCAAAGACCACAAGCAGAGGAGAAAAGGAAAGTATTCAAGGGTGGCCGTACTGGTGAAAAAAGGAAGCTTCCAGAGGAAAGCACTGAAGGGCGAGCCCGTACAAGAAGGAGGATACACCAAACTACTATCTGCAGTACCTTTAAGGACTGGGCCCAGAAAAGGATGTCCGAATATTACAAAGATCTCTGGAAGGAACCAGAATTGAATAAAAGCTCCTGGTTAGATGCAGTACAGATGAAAAAAAAGATTGTTGTATATCCTGGGAGCTGCTATTGTAACAAATTTCTTTCTTTTAAATTTCTAGTTTCTAGCTAAGTTGTGTTTGTAAAAGGTTGGCCTCGCGTTAGATTCTAGAGCTAAAAGTTTTCAACAAGGTCGTTTTAGACCTCAGTTTCAAACTAATTAACTCTGGCGGGAAGTATGTAAGGATCTTAAGTTTTGCTAACGTTTATTTTATTTTAAATCTTTACTATCACTTCTTATTTTCTACTTCCGGCCAGAATTATAAGCGTGAAGGTTTTTATGCAAAGTTTGTCTGGCGAACGCCAAGTATTTAAGTGTGGCCTTTTTGCCAAGCGAAGGAGAGGAAGCAGTGAGTCAACTCAGGCCGCTTACCTTAGAAGTTACGCAGTTGCTGTTTGCCTTCCAGGCAGGAGGTTTTAATCCTCTTGATAAATTAAAACGTATTGTATTGTTCACAGTCTCTGTGCTACATACGCTTCCTGTTATTATAAGGCCAATCTTCCACGTGTATTATTCTAGAGTTAAATTAGAGTTTAGTTTTATTTTTATAATTTTACGTTAGACCCCGAGTGGCGGGTCATTGTATTCCGAAGTACGGAAGTTATTGTATAGAGAAAAATAAAGGGTTTTGTATACCCTTCGTCTGTATCCTGTCTACTTACTACAATTAGTGAACATAGCTTTAGTAAGCTCTCTGTTCCTAGTCAGGTCCTTGTATGTTCCCGAAGAAGGTTAGAAGGAACATTGAACCTGATAGTGGCGCCCAACGAAGAAGAATAACCATGGCCGAGTTTCAAGAAGAACCTGTGCTGCCTGCAGAAACGGCTCAGAATCCAGAAATGCCAGCTGCCGCCCTGGAAGGATTCGGTTACATCGTCCAGACCATGCGCGCTTCGATGAAACCAGAAGCAACGTTTAACGGAAACTCACCGGTAACCAGTTTTTTGGAAAAATTGGAGGACCACTTCATGCTCTACCCCGTGCACGAGTTTCAAAAAGTTACCTTAGCTACCAGCGCTTTGAGGGGCCAAGCGCTTAACTGGTTCAAATGTATAGGCAGAAGTCTCTTGGGTCAAGCAGGAAGTCCCACCTATACTTACGAGAATTTCAAGACTGCCCTACTAAAAGCCTTCCCTGTTGTAAGGGATCGTGCGAAATTAGAAACGGAACTTTTTAGTATATATCAACAAAGAATCGAAAACCTCTCGAGCTTTATTTTAAGAAAAATTCACGTTTTCAAGCTCTTGTATGGAAACCGTCCGGATCCTGAAATAATTCAAGTGATTTTGCCGAGGTTACTCCCCCAAGTGCAAGACTTTATTGAATTAAGAAATCCGACTACACTGGAAAAGTTATTTGAGCTAGCAATCCAGTTTGAAAGTAGAAGAACGGCGGACGTCGAAAGAAGACGCCAATATCAACAGCGAAACCAATTTGGTACGCCAAGACTACAACAAACTCAAGCACATGGCTACGGAGAAAAAACGAATCAGTGGGCAAGGAAACCCGAGCATTCAAAAACAGCCGGCGAACGTCGACAGTTCAATAGCAACCCAGAAAAAAAGTCTCAAGGCCAGTGGAAAAAGAAGGAAAGCACGGAAAGGAAAAATAATTTAAACTGAAACGGATTTCTGCTGACGAGAGGGTGCGGAAATCCGAAGGCCACGAAAACCCCTCTTCCTACAAGTTAAATACAGTAATGGTGAAAAATTTGACTATTCCGAAGATTGAAGTCTTGGTGAATAATATCCCAGCCACCGCACTCCTGGATACCGGCGCGCAGTGTTCCTGTGTGGCAGAACAGTTTTTTAGGAAGTATTTTCGCAAATACCGCATATATAATGCGGATAATACGACAGTATTAGCGGCGCAAGGAGAAAAATGTAAGTGCGTAGGTAAAGTACCTTTGTATATCCGTATCAAGGACGAACAAATAAAGGTGATGTTTTTTATAGTAAAGAATCTGTAAGCACATTTAATCTTGGGGACAGATTTTCTTTCAGACGCACAAGCTACACTGGATTTTAATGAAGCGTCCCTTAAGCTGACAATGAAACCAGTGCGTGTAGAAAAGGCTGAACCGCCAAGGTTAAATCTTGACCACCTGCCTCATGACGAGCAAGATAGAATCCGACAAGTGGTAAGTGAATTTGCTTCGTTATTTAGTGATATTCCAGGATTTACTCAGGTTACTAACCATAGTATTGACACCGGAGATGCATTGCCAGTTCGTCAAAAACCATACCGGTATGATAAGAATAAGGAAAAAATTATAGAATGGCATATTACCGATATGCTACGTAAAAAGATCATAACGCCCATCTCAAGTAGTTATGCTAGCCCGGTGGTTTTATGTAAGAAAAATAATGACTATCCTTTGGAGCATCCAAAAAGGTGGAGATTCGCTATTGATTACCGTAAATTAAATTCCATAACGAAATATCCGGTATATCCGTTACCGATCATAGAAGAAATTTTAAGGAACACAAAATCAACCAAATTTATGACGACTTTAGACTTAACGACTGGTTATTTTCAAATAGGGGTGAGGCCTGAGGACGTGCCTAAGACTGGTTTTATAACCAAGTCTGGCACTTATGCATTTTTGCGTATGCCGTTTGGCCTTTCAGGGGCAACATTTCAGCGATGCATGGACATTGTGTTAAGACCTGTTCTTGGAAACTCCACATTTATCTATTTAGACGATATCATTATTACTAGTGATAATCTCGACCAACACGTACAGGATTTAAGACAGGTGTTTTTATTATTAAATGAGGCCGGTCTAAAAGTTAATGTCGAAAATTGCAAATTTGCAGCCCCTGAATTAAAATATTTAGGTTACAAAAGATCTCAAAAAGGGATCGAGACAGATGAATCAAAAATAATCGCTGTACAAAAGTATCCGACTCCAAACACGGCAAAGAAGCTCTCTTCTTTTCTAGGACTTTGTTCGTATTATAGGTCCTTTATAAAAGATTTTGCGGCTATCGCTGAGCCATTGTTAAAATTAAAAAGGAAAAAGGCAAGATTCTCGTGGACGGCCGAAGCCAATAGTGATTTCGAAAAATTAAAACAAGCATTAACGCAAGCCCCTGTGTTGAAATTTCCTGAAAAGGATGAAAATTTAGAAATTTCAGCGGATGCTTCGGATTATGCGGTAGGAGCGGTACTTTCGCAAAATCAGCAGCCCGTGGCATTTTTTAGCCGAACTTTAAATCAAACACAAAGAAACTATTCCGCGACCGAGAGAGAGGCACTTGCAGTTCTGTTAGCAGTGCAAAAGTTCCGAGTCTATTTTGGAAAGGCGCCGATAACAGTGTACTCTGATCATGCGGTTGTAACTAGATTGTACTCAGGAAAAAAATTATCCCCAAGGTTAATAAGATGGGCACTCAAGCTGCAAGAATATAATCTGGTAATCAAGCATACCCCCGGAAAGGAAAATATCGTAGCAGATGCCCTATCACGAATTAAATTAGACGAACAGGGTAATACCGTAAAAGTTGCAATGCTTACAGCAGGTACAATAAATTCCCGAGAAACTGTAATAACCGAACTGGGTAAGGATCCTGAGTTTGGAAGTATTTATGAGTATTTGAAGGATCCTGAAAATTTTAGCCACCAAGATATTGTGGCGATAAGAAATAGGGCGGGCCATTACGAACTAATAGATGGTCTATTATTTTATACAAAAACTACGAATTCCAACAACGAATTTCGACCTGTTATCCCAGCTAGTCTTAGATTAAATATCCTGCAGGAGCTCCATGACAGCCCTTTAGCTTCTCATGCTGGTATTCGAAAAACTATCCAACGCGTACGCGAGGCAGTCTACTTTCCTGAACTGCAAAAGTTAACAAGGGCGTATGTCCAGTCCTGCCCAACATGTCAAGCAGTTAATTATATTAATTTCCGCCCGGCCGGGTTTCTAAATAGTATTAAATCCGAATTTCCAAATGAAATAATTGGCATCGATTTATTGGGCCCTTTCCCAAAAAGTCAGTTAAATAAAAGTCGCTATCTCCTTGTTACGGTTGATCATTTTAGTAAATGGACCGAAATTGTTCCCTTAAAACGAGCCTCCGCGAAATTAGTTACTGATTCTATTTTAAATAAATATATTTTAAAATACGGGGCGCCCCTAAAAGTTATATCGGATAATGGTCCTCAATTTGTAAGTAATATATTTGAAGACATGTGCCAAAAACTGGGCATACGTCATTTAAAAATGGTCCCGTATCGGCCGCAATCAAATATAGCGGAACGGGTCAACAGAAATATAGTGAAAATTATCCGTAGTTATGTTAAAAATTTTCATAAAAGCTGGGATAACTATGTCAATGAATTTGCTTTCGCCCTTAGGACACAAAACATGATACAACGGGCAAAACTCCTGCTGAGTTATTTCTAGGCAGAAAGATTATAACACCGTTAGATAAATTATTTTATGTGCAACGAAGAGCCCCAGAATTTAAAATGGGTGATATAGAAAAACTAATAAAAGAAGCAAAAAAGAATACGGAAGTAGCACAAAGAAAACAGAAGCTGTATTATGATTTGAAACGACGGGGAGTAACTTATAAAGTAGGGGATGAAGTTTTAAAAATTAAGCATTCACTTTCTTCAGCACCAGAAGATAAAACTGCCAAATTTTTTCCACGATTTGAAGGACCATATGTTATAGAAAAAATAACTCACGCTGTTGTAGTGTTAAAAGCCAGAAATGGTGAAACCTGTTCCGCAAACATTGATCAAATCAAGCCCTACTTCGATCGTAATAAAATGCAAATCTTTTCAGATCTTTTGCAGGATCCGGCACGGCAGACACCGCAGGTACAAGTTCCAGAGGTGAAAAAACGACAAGTACAAGGGCAAGCCAATGAGAGACAGAAGCAAGTGAAAAGAAAATTGCCCCGCGGAAAAATCGAAGGTAACAAGAAAAAGAAGCCGTTCCACCGTCCAGAAAACAGAGTTCACGAACACCCCCAGAATGAAGAAGGGAGAAGGACGACGTATGTGAAGAGGACCAGGAGGAATGACGGCGACTATAACCCGGCTTCAAAATGGAAGATCTACTCATCCGACAGAACTCTCCGCAGCAAAAGACGCCGAACTGCGGAAGGGCCATCAGCGGCGGAGGAAAAGTGCAAGGAAAATTTGAACGGCCAACAACGAGGTCCAAGCAGGATCACGACAGAAGTTTCCCGGTTCCGCCAAGACCAGCTGCCATCAAACGGCAAAGACCACAAGCAGAGGAGAAAAGGAAAGTATTCAAGGGTGGCCGTACTGGTGAAAAAAGGAAGCTTCCAGAGGAAAGCACTGAAGGGCGAGCCCGTACAAGAAGGAGGATAAACCAAACTACTATCTGCAGTACCTTTAAGGACTGGGCCCAGAAAAGGATGTCCGAATATTACAAAGATCTCTGGAAGGAACCAGAATTGAATAAAAGCTCCTGGTTAGATGCAGTACAGATGAAAAAAAAGATTGTTGTATATCCTGGGAGCTGCTATTGTAACAAATTTCTTTCTTTTAAATTTCTAGTTTCTAGCTAAGTTGTGTTTGTAAAAGGTTGGCCTCGCGTTAGATTCTAGAGCTAAAAGTTTTCAACAAGGTCGTTTTAGACCTCAGTTTCAAACTAATTAACTCTGGCGGGAAGTATGTAAGGATCTTAAGTTTTGCTAACGTTTATTTTATTTTAAATCTTTACTATCACTTCTTATTTTCTACTTCCGGCCAGAATTATAAGCGTGAAGGTTTTTATGCAAAGTTTGTCTGGCGAACGCCAAGTATTTAAGTGTGGCCTTTTTGCCAAGCGAAGGAGAGGAAGCAGTGAGTCAACGCAGGCCGCTTACCTTAGAAGTTACGCAGTTGCTGTTTGCCTTCCAGGCAGGAGGTTTTAATCCTCTTGATAAATTAAAACGTATTGTAGTGTTCACAGTCTCTGTGCTACATACGCTTCCTGTTATTATAAGGCCAATCTTCCACGTGTATTATTCTAGAGTTAAATTAGAGTTTAGTTTTATTTTTATAATTTTACGTTAGACCCCGAGTGGCGGGTCATTGTATTCCGAAGTACGGAAGTTATTGTATAGAGAAAAATAAAGGGTTTTGTATACCCTTCGTCTGTATCCTGTCTACTTACTACAATTAGTGAACATAGCTTTAGTAAGCTCTCTGTTCCTAGTCAGGTCCTTGTATGTTCCCGAAGAAGGTTAGAAGGAACATTGAACCTGATAGTGGCGCCCAACGAAGAAGAATAACCATGGCCGAGTTTCAAGAAGAACCTGTGCTGCCTGCAGAAACGGCTCAGAATCCAGAAATGCCAGCTGCCGCCCTGGAAGGATTCGGTTACATCGTCCAGACCATGCGCGCTTCGATGAAACCAGAAGCAACGTTTAACGGAAACTCACCGGTAACCAGTTTTTTGGAAAAATTGGAGGACCACTTCATGCTCTACCCCGTGCACGAGTTTCAAAAAGTTACCTTAGCTACCAGCGCTTTGAGGGGCCAAGCGCTTAACTGGTTCAAATGTATAGGCAGAAGTCTCTTGGGTCAAGCAGGAAGTCCCACCTATACTTACGAGAATTTCAAGACTGCCCTACTAAAAGCCTTCCCTGTTGTAAGGGATCGTGCGAAATTAGAAACGGAACTTTTTAGTATATATCAACAAAGAATCGAAAACCTCTCGAGCTTTATTTTAAGAAAAATTCACGTTTTCAAGCTCTTGTATGGAAACCGTCCGGATCCTGAAATAATTCAAGTGATTTTGCCGAGGTTACTCCCCCAAGTGCAAGACTTTATTGAATTAAGAAATCCGACTACACTGGAAAAGTTATTTGAGCTAGCAATCCAGTTTGAAAGTAGAAGAACGGCGGACGTCGAAAGAAGACGCCAATATCAACAGCGAAACCAATTTGGTACGCCAAGACTACAACAAACTCAAGCACATGGCTACGGAGAAAAAGCGAATCAGTGGGCAAGGAAACCCGAGCATTCAAAAACAGCCGGCGAACGTCGACAGTTCAATAGCAACCCAGAAAAAAAGTCTCAAGGCCAGTGGAAAAAGAAGGAAAGCACGGAAAGGAAAAATAATTTAAACTGAAACGGATTTCTGCTGACGAGAGGGTGCGGAAATCCGAAGGCCACGAAAACCCCTCTTCCTACAAGTTAAATACAGTAATGGTGAAAAATTTGACTCTTCCGAAGATTGAAGTCTTGGTGAATAATATCCCAGCCACCGCACTCCTGGATACCGGCGCGCAGTGTTCCTGTGTGGCAGAACAGTTTTTTAGGAAGTATTTTCGCAAATACCGCATATATAATGCGGATAATACGACAGTATTAGCGGCGCAAGGAGAAAAATGTAAGTGCGTAGGTAAAGTACCTTTGTATATCCGTATCAAGGACGAACAAATAAAGGTGATGTTTTTTATAGTAAAGAATCTGTAAGCACATTTAATCTTGGGGACAGATTTTCTTTCAGACGCACAAGCTACACTGGATTTTAATGAAGCGTCCCTTAAGCTGACAATGAAACCAGTGCGTGTAGAAAAGGCTGAACCGCCAAGGTTAAATCTTGACCACCTGCCTCATGACGAGCAAGATAGAATCCGACAAGTGGTAAGTGAATTTGCTTCGTTATTTAGTGATATTCCAGGATTTACTCAGGTTACTAACCATAGTATTGACACCGGAGATGCATTGCCAGTTCGTCAAAAACCATACCGGTATGATAAGAATAAGGAAAAAATTATAGAATGGCATATTACCGATATGCTACGTAAAAAGATCATAACGCCCATCTCAAGTAGTTATGCTAGCCCGGTGGTTTTATGTAAGAAAAATAATGACTATCCTTTGGAGCATCCAAAAAGGTGGAGATTCGCTATTGATTACCGTAAATTAAATTCCATAACGAAATATCCGGTATATCCGTTACCGATCATAGAAGAAATTTTAAGGAACACAAAATCAACCAAATTTATGACGACTTTAGACTTAACGACTGGTTATTTTCAAATAGGGGTGAGGCCTGAGGACGTGCCTAAGACTGGTTTTATAACCAAGTCTGGCACTTATGCATTTTTGCGTATGCCGTTTGGCCTTTCAGGGGCAACATTTCAGCGATGCATGGACATTGTGTTAAGACCTGTTCTTGGAAACTCCACATTTATCTATTTAGACGATATCATTATTACTAGTGATAATCTCGACCAACACGTACAGGATTTAAGACAGGTGTTTTTATTATTAAATGAGGCCGGTCTAAAAGTTAATGTCGAAAATTGCAAATTTGCAGCCCCTGAATTAAAATATTTAGGTTACAAAAGATCTCAAAAAGGGATCGAGACAGATGAATCAAAAATAATCGCTGTACAAAAGTATCCGACTCCAAACACGGCAAAGAAGCTCTCTTCTTTTCTAGGACTTTGTTCGTATTATAGGTCCTTTATAAAAGATTTTGCGGCTATCGCTGAGCCATTGTTAAAATTAAAAAGGAAAAAGGCAAGATTCTCGTGGACGGCCGAAGCCAATAGTGATTTCGAAAAATTAAAACAAGCATTAACGCAAGCCCCTGTGTTGAAATTTCCTGAAAAGGATGAAAATTTAGAAATTTCAGCGGATGCTTCGGATTATGCGGTAGGAGCGGTACTTTCGCAAAATCAGCAGCCCGTGGCATTTTATAGCCGAACTTTAAATCAAACACAAAGAAACTATTCCGCGACCGAGAGAGAGGCACTTGCAGTTCTGTTAGCAGTGCAAAAGTTCCGAGTCTATTTTGGAAAGGCGCCGATAACAGTGTACTCTGATCATGCGGTTGTAACTAGATTGTACTCAGGAAAAAATTTATCCCCAAGGTTAATAAGATGGGCACTCAAGCTGCAAGAATATAATCTGGTAATCAAGCATACCCCCGGAAAGGAAAATATCGTAGCAGATGCCCTATCACGAATTAAATTAGACGAACAGGGTAATACCGTAAAAGTTGCAATGCTTACAGCAGGTACAATAAATTCCCGAGAAACTGTAATAACCGAACTGGGTAAGGATCCTGAGTTTGGAAGTATTTATGAGTATTTGAAGGATCCTGAAAATTTTAGCCACCAAGATATTGTGGCGATAAGAAATAGGGCGGGCCATTACGAACTAATAGATGGTCTATTATTTTATACAAAAACTACGAATTCCAACAACGAATTTCGACCTGTTATCCCAGCTAGTCTTAGATTAAATATCCTGCAGGAGCTCCATGACAGCCCTTTAGCTTCTCATGCTGGTATTCGAAAAACTATCCAACGCGTACGCGAGGCAGTCTACTTTCCTGAACTGCAAAAGTTAACAAGGGCGTATGTCCAGTCCTGCCCAACATGTCAAGCCGTTAATTATATTAATTTCCGCCCGGCCGGGTTTCTAAATAGTATTAAATCCGAATTTCCAAATGAAATAATTGACATCGATTTATTGGGCCCTTTCCCAAAAAGTCAGTTAAATAAAAGTCGCTATCTCCTTGTTACGGTTGATCATTTTAGTAAATGGACCGAAATTGTTCCCTTAAAACGAGCCTCTGCGAAATTAGTTACTGATTCTATTTTAAATAAATATATTTTAAAATACGGGGTGCCCCTAAAAGTTATATCGGATAATGGTCCTCAATTTGTAAGTAATATATTTGAAGACATGTGCCAAAAACTGGGCATACGTCATTTAAAAATGGTCCCGTATCGGCCGCAATCAAATATAGCGGAACGGGTCAACAGAAATATAGTGAAAATTATCCGTAGTTATGTTAAAAATTTTCATAAAAGCTGGGATAACCATGGCAATGAATTTGCTTTCGCCCTTAGGACACAAAACATGATACAACGGGCAAAACTCCTGCTGAGTTATTTCTAGGCAGAAAGATTATAACACCGTTAGATAAATTATTTTATGTGCAACGAAGAGCCCCAGAATTTAAAATGGGTGATATAGAAAAACTAATAAAAGAAGCAAAAAAGAATACGGAAGTAGCACAAAGAAAACAGAAGCTGTATTATGATTTGAAACGACGGGGAGTAACTTATAAAGTAGGGGATGAAGTTTTAAAAATTAAGCATTCACTTTCTTCAGCACCAGAAGATAAAACTGCCAAATTTTTTCCACGATTTGAAGGACCATATGTTATAGAAAAAATAACTCACGCTGTTGTAGTGTTAAAAGCCAGAAATGGTGAAACCTGTTCCGCAAACATTGATCAAATCAAGCCCTACTTCGATCGTAATAAAATGCAAATCTTTTCAGATCTTTTGCAGGATCCGGCACGGCATACACCGCAGGTACAAGTTCCAGAGTTGAAAAAACGACAAGTACAAGGGCAAGCCAATGAGAGACAGAAGCAAGTGAAAAGAAAATTGCCCCGCGGAAAAATCGAAGGTAACAGGAAAAAGAAGCCGTTCCACCGTCCAGAAAACAGAGTTCACGAACACCCCCAGAATGAAGAAGGGAGAAGGACGACGTATGTGAAGAGGACCAGGAGAAATGACGGCAACTATAACCCGGCTTCAAAACGGAAGATCTACTCATCCGACAGAACTCTCCGCAGCAAAAGTCGCCGAACTGCGGAAGGGCCATCACTGGCGGAGGAAAAGTACAAGGAAAATTTGAACGGCCAACAACGAGGTCCAAGCAGGATCACGACAGAAGTTTCCCGGTTCCGCCAAGACCAGCTGCCATCAAACGGCAAAGACCACAAGCAGAGGAGAAAAGGAAAGTATTCAAGGGTGGCCGTACTGGTGAAAAAAGGAAGCTTCCAGAGGAAAGCACTGAAGGGCGAGCCCGTACAGGAAGGAGGATAAACCAAACTACTATCTGCAGTACCTTTAAAGACTGGGCCCAGAAAAGGATGTCCGAATATTACAAAGATCTCTGGAAGGAAATAGAATTGAATAAAAGCTCCTGGTTAGATGCAGTACAGATGAAAAAAAAGATTGTTGTATATCCTGGGAGCTGCTATTGTAACAAATTTCTTTCTTTTAAATTTCTAGTTTCTAGCTAAGTTGTGTTTGTAAAAGGTTGGCCTCGCGTTAGATTCTAGAGCTAAAAGTTTTCAACAAGGTCGTTTTAGACCTCAGTTTCAAACTAATTAACTCTGGCGGGAAGTATGTAAGGATCTTAAGTTTTGCTAACGTTTATTTTATTTTAAATCTTTACTAGCACTTCTTATTTTCTACTTCCGGCCAGAATTATAAGCGTGAAGGTTTTTATGCAAAGTTTGTCTGGCGAACGCCAAGTATTTAAGTGTGGCCTTTCTGCCAAGCGAAGGAGAGGAAGCAGTGAGTCAACGCAGGCCGCTTACCTTAGAAGTTACGCAGTTGCTGTTTGCCTTCCAGGCCAGAGGTTTTAATCCTCTTGATAAATTAAAACGTATTGTAGTGTTCACAGTCTCTGTGCTACATACGCTTCCTGTTATTATAAGGCCAATCTTCCACGTGTATTATTCTAGAGTTAAATTAGAGTTTAGTTTTATTTTTATAATTTTACGTTAGACCCCGAGTGGCGGGTCATTGTATTCCGAAGTACGGAAGTTATTATATAGAGAAAAATAAAGGGTTTTGTATACCCTTCGTCTGTATCCTGTCTACTTACTACAATTAGTGAACATAGCTTTAGTAAGCTCTCTGTTCCTAGTCAGGTCCTTGTACGTTCCCGAAGAAGGTTAGAAGGAACATTGAACCTGATAGTGGCGCCCAACGAAGAAGAATAACCATGGCCGAGTTTCAAGAAGAACCTGTGCTGCCTGCAGAAACGGCTCAGAATCCAGAAATGCCAGCTGCCGCCCTGGAAGGATTCGGTTACATCGTCCAGACCATGCGCGCTTCGATGAAACCAGAAGCAACGTTTAACGGAAACTCACCGGTAACCAGTTTTTTGGAAAAATTGGAGGACCACTTCATGCTCTACCCCGTGCACGAGTTTCAAAAAGTTACCTTAGCTACCAGCGCTTTGAGGGGCCAAGCGCTTAACTGGTTCAAATGTATAGGCAGAAGTCTCTTGGGTCAAGCAGGAAGTCCCACCTATACTTACGAGAATTTCAAGACTGCCCTACTAAAAGCCTTCCCTGTTGTAAGGGATCGTGCGAAATTAGAAACGGAACTTTTTAGTATATATCAACAAAGAATCGAAAACCTCTCGAGCTTTATTTTAAGAAAAATTCACGTTTTCAAGCTCTTGTATGGAAACCGTCCGGATCCTGAAATAATTCAAGTGATTTTGCCGAGGTTACTCCCCCAAGTGCAAGACTTTATTGAATTAAGAAATCCGACTACACTGGAAAAGTTATTTGAGCTAGCAATCCAGTTTGAAAGTAGAAGAACGGCGGACGTCGAAAGAAGACGCCAATATCAACAGCGAAACCAATTTGGTACGCCAAGACTACAACAAACTCAAGCACATGGCTACGGAGAAAAAGCGAATCAGTGGGCAAGGAAACCCGAGCATTCAAAAACAGCCGGCGAACGTCGACAGTTCAATAGCAACCCAGAAAAAAAGTCTCAAGGCCAGTGGAAAAAGAAGGAAAGCACGGAAAGGAAAAATAATTTAAACTAAAACGGATTTCTGCTGACGAGAGGGTGCGGAAATCCGAAGGCCACGAAAACCCCTCTTCCTACAAGTTAAATACAGTAATGGTGAAAAATTTGACTCTTCCGAAGATTGAAGTCTTGGTGAATAATATCCCAGCCACCGCACTCCTGGATACCGGCGCGCAGTGTTCCTGTGTGGCAGAACAGTTTTTTAGGAAGTATTTTCGCAAATACCGCATATATAATGCGGATAATACGACAGTATTAGCGGCGCAAGGAGAAAAATGTAAGTGCGTAGGTAAAGTACCTTTGTATATCCGTATCAAGGACGAACAAATAAAGGTGATGTTTTTTATAGTAAAGAATCTGTAAGCACATTTAATCTTGGGGACAGATTTTCTTTCAGACGCACAAGCTACACTGGATTTTAATGAAGCGTCCCTTAAGCTGACAATGAAACCAGTGCGTGTAGAAAAGGCTGAACCGCCAAGGTTAAATCTTGACCACCTGCCTAATGACGAGCAGGATAGAATCCGACAATTGGTAAGTGAATTTGCTTCGTTATTTAGTGATATTCCAGGATTTACTCAGGTTACTAACCATAGTATTGACACCGGAGATGCATTGCCAGTTCGTCAAAAACCATACCGGTATGATAAGAATAAGGAAAAAATTATAGAATGGCATATTACCGATATGCTACGTAAAAAGATCATAACGCCCATCTCAAGTAGTTATGCTAGCCCGGTGGTTTTATGTAAGAAAAATAATGACTATCCTTTGGAGCATCCAAAAAGGTGGAAATTCGCTATTGATTACCGTAAATTAAATTCCATAACGAAATATCCGGTATATCCGTTACCGATCATAGAAGAAATTTTAAGGAACATAAAATCAACCAAATTTATGACGACTTTAGACTTAACGACTGGTTATTTTCAAATAGGGGTGAGGCCTGAGGACGTGCCTAAGACTGGTTTTATAACCAAGTCTGGCACTTATGCATTTTTGCGTATGCCGTTTGGCCTTTCAGGGGCAACATTTCAGCGATGCATGGACATTGTGTTAAGACCTGTTCTTGGAAACTCCACATTTATCTATTTAGACGATATCATTATTACTAGTGATAATCTCGACCAACACGTACAGGATTTAAGACAGGTGTTTTTATTATTAAATGAGGCCGGTCTAAAAGTTAATGTCGAAAATTGCAAATTTGCAGCCCCTGAATTAAAATATTTAGGTTACAAAAGATCTCAAAAAGGGATCGAGACAGATGAATCAAAAATAATCGCTGTACAAAAGTATCCGACTCCAAACACGGCAAAGAAGCTCTCTTCTTTTCTAGGACTTTGTTCATATTATAGGTCCTTTATAAAAGATTTTGCGGCTATCGCTGAGCCATTGTTAAAATTAAAAAGGAAAAAGGCAAGATTCTCGTGGACGGCCGAAGCCAATAGTGATTTCGAAAAATTAAAACAAGCATTAACGCAAGCCCCTGTGTTGAAATTTCCTGAAAAGGATGAAAATTTAGAAATTTCAGCGGATGCTTCGGATTATGCGGTAGGTGCGGTACTTTCGCAAAATCAGCAGCCCGTGGCATTTTTTAGCCGAACTTTAAATCAAACACAAAGAAACTATTCCGCGACCGAGAGAGAGGCACTTGCAGTTCTGTTAGCAGTGCAAAAGTTCCGAGTCTATTTTGGAAAGGCGCCGATAACAGTGTACTCTGATCATGCGGTTGTAACTAGATTGTACTCAGGAAAAAATTTATCCCCAAGGTTAATAAGATGGGCACTCAAGCTGCAAGAATATAATCTGGTAATCAAGCATACCCCCGGAAAGGAAAATATCGTAGCAGATGCCCTATCACGAATTAAATTAGACGAACAGGGTAATACCGTAAAAGTTGCAATGCTTACAGCAGGTACAATAAATTCCCGAGAAACTGTAATAACCGAACTGGGTAAGGATCCTGAGTTTGGAAGTATTTATGAGTATTTGAAGGATCCTGAAAATTTTAGCCACCAAGATATTGTGGCGATAAGAAATAGGGCGGCCCATTACGAACTAATAGATGGTCTATTATTTTATACAAAAACTACGAATTCCAACAACGATTTTCGACCTGTTATCCCAGCTAGTCTTAGATTAAATATCCTGCAGGAGCTCCATGACAGCCCTTTAGCTTCTCATGCTGGTATTCGAAAAACTATCCAACGCGTACGCGAGGCAGTCTACTTTCCTGAACTGCAAAAGTTAACAAGGGCGTATGTCCAGTCCTGCCCAACATGTCAAGCAGTTAATTATATTAATTTCCGCCCGGCCGGGTTTCTAAATAGTATTAAATCCGAATTTCCAAATGAAATAATTGGCATCGATTTATTGGGCCCTTTCCCAAAAAGTCAGTTAAATAAAAGTCGCTATCTCCTTGTTACGGTTGATCATTTTAGTAAATGGACCGAAATTGTTCCCTTAAAACGAGCCTCCGCGAAATTAGTTACTGATTCTATTTTAAATAAATATATTTTAAAATACGGGGCGCCCCTAAAAGTTATATCGGATAATGGTCCTCGATTTGTAAGTAATATATTTGAAGACATGTGCCAAAAACTGGGCATACGTCATTTAAAAATGGTCCCGTATCGGCCGCAATCAAATATAGCGGAACGGGTCAACAGAAATATAGTGAAAATTATCCGTAGTTATGTTAAAAATTTTCATAAAAGCTGGGATAACTATGTCAATGAATTTGCTTTCGCCCTTAGGACACAAAACATGATACAACGGGCAAAACTCCTGCTGAGTTATTTCTAGGCAGAAAGATTATAACACCGTTAGATAAATTATTTTATGTGCAACAAAGAGCCCCAGAATTTAAAATGGGTGATATAGAAAAACTAATAAAAGAAGCAAAAAAGAATACGGAAGTAGCACAAAGAAAACAGAAGCTGTATTATGATTTGAAACGACGGGGAGTAACTTATAAAGTAGGGGATGAAGTTTTAAAAATTAAGCATTCACTTTCTTCAGCACCAGAAGATAAAACTGCCAAATTTTTTCCACGATTTGAAGGACCATATGTTATAGAAAAAATAACTCACGCTGTTGTAGTGTTAAAAGCCAGAAATGGTGAAACCTGTTCCGCAAACATTGATCAAATCAAGCCCTACTTCGATCGTAATAAAATGCAAATCTTTTCAGATCTTTTGCAGGATCCGGCACGGCAGACACCGCAGGTACAAGTTCCAGAGGTGAAAAAACGACAAGTACAAGGGCAAGCCAATGAGAGACAGAAGCAAGTGAAAAGAAAATTGCCCCGCGGAAAAATAGAAGGTAACAAGAAAAAGAAGCCGTTCCACCGTCCAGAAAACAGAGTTCACGAACACCCCCAGAATGAAGAAGGGAGAAGGACGACGTATGTGAAGAGGACCAGGAGGAATGACGGCGACTATAACCCGGCTTCAAAATGGAAGATCTACTCATCCGACAGAACTCTCCGCAGCAAAAGACGCCGAACTGCGGAAGGGCCATCAGCGGCGGAGGAAAAGTGCAAGGAAAATTTGAACGGCCAACAACGAGGTCCAAGCAGGATCACGACAGAAGTTTCCCGGTTCCGCCAAGACCAGCTGCCATCAAACGGCAAAGACCACAAGCAGAGGAGAAAAGGAAAGTATTCAAGGGTGGCCGTACTGGTGAAAAAAGGAAGCTTCCAGAGGAAAGCACTGAAGGGCGAGCCCGTACAAGAAGGAGGATAAACCAAACTACTATCTGCAGTACCTTTAAAGACTGGGCCCAGAAAAGGATGTCCGAATATTACAAAGATCTCTGGAAGGAACCAGAATTGAATAAAAGCTCCTGGTTAGATGCAGTACAGATGAAAAAAAAGATTGTTGTATATCCTGGGAGCTGCTATTGTAACAAATTTCTTTCTTTTAAATTTCTAGTTTCTAGCTAAGTTGTGTTTGTAAAAGGTTGGCCTCGCGTTAGATTCTAGAGCTAAAAGTTTTCAACAAGGTCGTTTTAGACCTCAGTTTCAAACTAATTAACTCTGGCGGGAAGTATGTAAGGATCTTAAGTTTTGCTAACGTTTATTTTATTTTAAATCTTTACTAGCACTTCTTATTTTCTACTTCCGGCCAGAATTATAAGCGTGAAGGTTTTTATGCAAAGTTTGTCTGGCGAACGCCAAGTATTTAAGTGTGGCCTTTCTGCCAAGCGAAGGAGAGGAAGCAGTGAGTCAACGCAGGCCGCTTACCTTAGAAGTTACGCAGTTGCTGTTTGCCTTCCAGGCCAGAGGTTTTAATCCTCTTGATAAATTAAAACGTATTGTAGTGTTCACAGTCTCTGTGCTACATACGCTTCCTGTTATTATAAGGCCAATCTTCCACGTGTATTATTCTAGAGTTAAATTAGAGTTTAGTTTTATTTTTATAATTTTACGTTAGACCCCGAGTGGCGGGTCATTGTATTCCGAAGTACGGAAGTTATTGTATAGAGAAAAATAAAGGGTTTTGTATACCCTTCGTCTGTATCCTGTCTACTTACTACAATTAGTGAACATAGCTTTAGTAAGCTCTCTGTTCCTAGTCAGGTCCTTGTATGTTCCCGAAGAAGGTTAGAAGGAACATTGAACCTGATAGTGGCGCCCAACGAAGAAGAATAACCATGGCCGAGTTTCAAGAAGAACCTGTGCTGCCTGCAGAAACGGCTCAGAATCCAGAAATGCCAGCTGCCGCCCTGGAAGGATTCAGTTACATCGTCCAGACCATGCGCGCTTCGATGAAACCAGAAGCAACGTTTAACGGAAACTCACCGGTAACCAGTTTTTTGGAAAAATTGGAGGACCACTTCATGCTCTACCCCGTGCACGAGTTTCAAAAAGTTACCTTAGCTACCAGCGCTTTGAGGGGCCAAGCGCTTAACTGGTTCAAATGTATAGGCAGAAGTCTCTTGGGTCAAGCAGGAAGTCCCACCTATACTTACGAGAATTTCAAGACTGCCCTACTAAAAGCCTTCCCTGTTGTAAGGGATCGTGCGAAATTAGAAACGGAACTTTTTAGTATATATCAACAAAGAATCGAAAACCTCTCGAGCTTTATTTTAAGAAAAATTCACGTTTTCAAGCTCTTGTATGGAAACCGTCCGGATCCTGAAATAATTCAAGTGATTTTGCCGAGGTTACTCCCCCAAGTGCAAGACTTTATTGAATTAAGAAATCCGACTACACTGGAAAAGTTATTTGAGCTAGCAATCCAGTTTGAAAGTAGAAGAACGGCGGACGTCGAAAGAAGACGCCAATATCAACAGCGAAACCAATTTGGTACGCCAAGACTACAACAAACTCAAGCACATGGCTACGGAGAAAAAGCGAATCAGTGGGCAAGGAAACCCGAGCATTCAAAAACAGCCGGCGAACGTCGACAGTTCAATAGCAACCCAGAAAAAAAGTCTCAAGGCCAGTGGAAAAAGAAGGAAAGCACGGAAAGGAAAAATAATTTAAACTAAAACGGATTTCTGCTGACGAGAGGGTGCGGAAATCCGAAGGCCACGAAAACCCCTCTTCCTACAAGTTAAATACAGTAATGGTGAAAAATTTGACTCTTCCGAAGATTGAAGTCTTGGTGAATAATATCCCAGCCACCGCACTCCTGGATACCGGCGCGCAGTGTTCCTGTGTGGCAGAACAGTTTTTTAGGAAGTATTTTCGCAAATACCGCATATATAATGCGGATAATACGACAGTATTAGCGGCGCAAGGAGAAAAATGTAAGTGCGTAGGTAAAGTACCTTTGTATATCCGTATCAAGGACGAACAAATAAAGGTGATGTTTTTTATAGTAAAGAATCTGTAAGCACATTTAATCTTGGGGACAGATTTTCTTTCAGACGCACAAGCTACACTGGATTTTAATGAAGCGTCCCTTAAGCTGACAATGAAACCAGTGCGTGTAGAAAAGGCTGAACCGCCAAGGTTAAATCTTGACCACCTGCCTAATGACGAGCAGGATAGAATCCGACAATTGGTAAGTGAATTTGCTTCGTTATTTAGTGATATTCCAGGATTTACTCAGGTTACTAACCATAGTATTGACACCGGAGATGCATTGCCAGTTCGTCAAAAACCATACCGGTATGATAAGAATAAGGAAAAAATTATAGAATGGCATATTACCGATATGCTACGTAAAAAGATCATAACGCCCATCTCAAGTAGTTATGCTAGCCCGGTGGTTTTATGTAAGAAAAATAATGACTATCCTTTGGAGCATCCAAAAAGGTGGAAATTCGCTATTGATTACCGTAAATTAAATTCCATAACGAAATATCCGGTATATCCGTTACCGATCATAGAAGAAATTTTAAGGAACATAAAATCAACCAAATTTATGACGACTTTAGACTTAACGACTGGTTATTTTCAAATAGGGGTGAGGCCTGAGGACGTGCCTAAGACTGGTTTTATAACCAAGTCTGGCACTTATGCATTTTTGCGTATGCCGTTTGGCCTTTCAGGGGCAACATTTCAGCGATGCATGGACATTGTGTTAAGACCTGTTCTTGGAAACTCCACATTTATCTATTTAGACGATATCATTATTACTAGTGATAATCTCGACCAACACGTACAGGATTTAAGACAGGTGTTTTTATTATTAAATGAGGCCGGTCTAAAAGTTAATGTCGAAAATTGCAAATTTGCAGCCCCTGAATTAAAATATTTAGGTTACAAAAGATCTCAAAAAGGGATCGAGACAGATGAATCAAAAATAATCGCTGTACAAAAGTATCCGACTCCAAACACGGCAAAGAAGCTCTCTTCTTTTCTAGGACTTTGTTCATATTATAGGTCCTTTATAAAAGATTTTGCGGCTATCGCTGAGCCATTGTTAAAATTAAAAAGGAAAAAGGCAAGATTCTCGTGGACGGCCGAAGCCAATAGTGATTTCGAAAAATTAAAACAAGCATTAACGCAAGCCCCTGTGTTGAAATTTCCTGAAAAGGATGAAAATTTAGAAATTTCAGCGGATGCTTCGGATTATGCGGTAGGTGCGGTACTTTCGCAAAATCAGCAGCCCGTGGCATTTTTTAGCCGAACTTTAAATCAAACACAAAGAAACTATTCCGCGACCGAGAGAGAGGCACTTGCAGTTCTGTTAGCAGTGCAAAAGTTCCGAGTCTATTTTGGAAAGGCGCCGATAACAGTGTACTCTGATCATGCGGTTGTAACTAGATTGTACTCAGGAAAAAATTTATCCCCAAGGTTAATAAGATGGGCACTCAAGCTGCAAGAATATAATCTGGTAATCAAGCATACCCCCGGAAAGGAAAATATCGTAGCAGATGCCCTATCACGAATTAAATTAGACGAACAGGGTAATACCGTAAAAGTTGCAATGCTTACAGCAGGTACAATAAATTCCCGAGAAACTGTAATAACCGAACTGGGTAAGGATCCTGAGTTTGGAAGTATTTATGAGTATTTGAAGGATCCTGAAAATTTTAGCCACCAAGATATTGTGGCGATAAGAAATAGGGCGGCCCATTACGAACTAATAGATGGTCTATTATTTTATACAAAAACTACGAATTCCAACAACGATTTTCGACCTGTTATCCCAGCTAGTCTTAGATTAAATATCCTGCAGGAGCTCCATGACAGCCCTTTAGCTTCTCATGCTGGTATTCGAAAAACTATCCAACGCGTACGCGAGGCAGTCTACTTTCCTGAACTGCAAAAGTTAACAAGGGCGTATGTCCAGTCCTGCCCAACATGTCAAGCAGTTAATTATATTAATTTCCGCCCGGCCGGGTTTCTAAATAGTATTAAATCCGAATTTCCAAATGAAATAATTGGCATCGATTTATTGGGCCCTTTCCCAAAAAGTCAGTTAAATAAAAGTCGCTATCTCCTTGTTACGGTTGATCATTTTAGTAAATGGACCGAAATTGTTCCCTTAAAACGAGCCTCCGCGAAATTAGTTACTGATTCTATTTTAAATAAATATATTTTAAAATACGGGGCGCCCCTAAAAGTTATATCGGATAATGGTCCTCGATTTGTAAGTAATATATTTGAAGACATGTGCCAAAAACTGGGCATACGTCATTTAAAAATGGTCCCGTATCGGCCGCAATCAAATATAGCGGAACGAGTCAACAGAAATATAGTGAAAATTATCCGTAGTTATGTTAAAAATTTTCATAAAAGCTGGGATAACTATGTCAATGAATTTGCTTTCGCCCTTAGGACACAAAACATGATACAACGGGCAAAACTCCTGCTGAGTTATTTCTAGGCAGAAAGATTATAACACCGTTAGATAAATTATTTTATGTGCAACAAAGAGTCCCAGAATTTAAAATGGGTGATATAGAAAATCTAATAAAAGAAGCAAAAAAGAATACGGAAGTAGAACAAAGAAAACAGAAGCTGTATTATGATTTGAAACGACGGGGAGTAACTTATAAAGTAGGGGATGAAGTTTTAAAAATTAAGCATTCACTTTCTTCAGCACCAGAAGATAAAACTGCCAAATTTTTTCCACGATTTGAAGGACCATATGTTATAGAAAAAATAACTCACGCTGTTGTAGTGTTAAAAGCCAGAAATGGTGAAACCTGTTCCGCAAACATTGATCAAATCAAGCCCTACTTCGATCGTAATAAAATGCAAATCTTTTCAGATCTTTTGCAGGATCCGGCACGGCAGACACCGCAGGTACAAGTTCCAGAGGTGAAAAAACGACAAGTACAAGGGCAAGCCAATGAGAGACAGAAGCAAGTGAAAAGAAAATTGCCCCGCGGAAAAATAGAAGGTAACAAGAAAAAGAAGCCGTTCCACCGTCCAGAAAACAGAGTTCACGAACACCCCCAGAATGAAGAAGGGAGAAGGACGACGTATGTGAAGAGGACCAGGAGGAATGACGGCGACTATAACCCGGCTTCAAAATGGAAGATCTACTCATCCGACAGAACTCTCAGTAGCAAAAGTCGCCGGACTGCGGAAGGGCCATCAGCGGCGGAGGAAAAGTACAAGGAAAATTTGAACGGCCAACAACGAGGTCCAAGCAGGATCACGACAGAAGTTTCCCGGTTCCGCCAAGACCAGCTGCCATCAAACGGCAAAGACCACAAGCAGAGGAGAAAAGGAAAGTATTCAAGGGTGGCCGTACTGGTGAAAAAAGGAAGCTTCCAGAGGAAAGCACTGAAGGGCGAGCCCGTACAAGAAGGAGGATAAACCAAACTACTATCTGCAGTACCTTTAAAGACTGGGCCCAGAAAAGGATGTCCGAATATTACAAAGATCTCTGGAAGGAACCAGAATTGAATAAAAGCTCCTGGTTAGATGCAGTACAGATGAAAAAAAAGATTGTTGTATATCCTGGGAGCTGCTATTGTAACAAATTTCTTTCTTTTAAATTTCTAGTTTCTAGCTAAGTTGTGTTTGTAAAAGGTTGGCCTCGCGTTAGATTCTAGAGCTAAAAGTTTTCAACAAGGTCGTTTTAGACCTCAGTTTCAAACTAATTAACTCTGGCGGGAAGTATGTAAGGATCTTAAGTTTTGCTAACGTTTATTTTATTTTAAATCTTTACTAGCACTTCTTATTTTCTACTTCCGGCCAGAATTATAAGCGTGAAGGTTTTTATGCAAAGTTTGTCTGGCGAACGCCAAGTATTTAAGTGTGGCCTTTCTGCCAAGCGAAGGAGAGGAAGCAGTGAGTCAACGCAGGCCGCTTACCTTAGAAGTTACGCAGTTGCTGTTTGCCTTCCAGGCCAGAGGTTTTAATCCTCTTGATAAATTAAAACGTATTGTAGTGTTCACAGTCTCTGTGCTACATACGCTTCCTGTTATTATAAGGCCAATCTTCCACGTGTATTATTCTAGAGTTAAATTAGAGTTTAGTTTTATTTTTATAATTTTACGTTAGACCCCGAGTGGCGGGTCATTGTATTCCGAAGTACGGAAGTTATTGTATAGAGAAAAATAAAGGGTTTTGTATACCCTTCGTCTGTATCCTGTCTACTTACTACAATTAGTGAACATAGCTTTAGTAAGCTCTCTGTTCCTAGTCAGGTCCTTGTATGTTCCCGAAGAAGGTTAGAAGGAACATTGAACCTGATAGTGGCGCCCAACGAAGAAGAATAACCATGGCCGAGTTTCAAGAAGAACCTGTGCTGCCTGCAGAAACGGCTCAGAATCCAGAAATGCCAGCTGCCGCCCTGGAAGGATTCGGTTACATCGTCCAGACCATGCGCGCTTCGATGAAACCAGAAGCAACGTTTAACGGAAACTCACCGGTAACCAGTTTTTTGGAAAAATTGGAGGACCACTTCATGCTCTACCCCGTGCACGAGTTTCAAAAAGTTACCTTAGCTACCAGCGCTTTGAGGGGCCAAGCGCTTTACTGGTTCAAATGTATAGGCAGAAGTCTCTTGGGTCAAGCAGGAAGTCCCACCTATACTTACGAGAATTTCAAGACTGCCCTACTAAAAGCCTTCCCTGTTGTAAGGGATCGTGCGAAATTAGAAACGGAACTTTTTAGTATATATCAACAAAGAATCGAAAACCTCTCGAGCTTTATTTTAAGAAAAATTCACGTTTTCAAGCTCTTGTATGGAAACCGTCCGGATCCTGAAATAATTCAAGTGATTTTGCCGAGGTTACTCCCCCAAGTGCAAGACTTTATTGAATTAAGAAATCCGACTACACTGGAAAAGTTATTTGAGCTAGCAATCCAGTTTGAAAGTAGAAGAACGGCGGACGTCGAAAGAAGACGCCAATATCAACAGCGAAACCAATTTGGTACGCCAAGACTACAACAAACTCAAGCACATGGCTACGGAGAAAAAGCGAATCAGTGGGCAAGGAAACCCGAGCATTCAAAAACAGCCGGCGAACGTCGACAGTTCAATAGCAACCCAGAAAAAAAGTCTCAAGGCCAGTGGAAAAAGAAGGAAAGCACGGAAAGGAAAAATAATTTAAACTAAAACGGATTTCTGCTGACGAGAGGGTGCGGAAATCCGAAGGCCACGAAAACCCCTCTTCCTACAAGTTAAATACAGTAATGGTGAAAAATTTGACTCTTCCGAAGATTGAAGTCTTGGTGAATAATATCCCAGCCACCGCACTCCTGGATACCGGCGCGCAGTGTTCCTGTGTGGCAGAACAGTTTTTTAGGAAGTATTTTCGCAAATACCGCATATATAATGCGGATAATACGACAGTATTAGCGGCGCAAGGAGAAAAATGTAAGTGCGTAGGTAAAGTACCTTTGTATATCCGTATCAAGGACGAACAAATAAAGGTGATGTTTTTTATAGTAAAGAATCTGTAAGCACATTTAATCTTGGGGACAGATTTTCTTTCAGACGCACAAGCTACACTGGATTTTAATGAAGCGTCCCTTAAGCTGACAATGAAACCAGTGCGTGTAGAAAAGGCTGAACCGCCAAGGTTAAATCTTGACCACCTGCCTCATGACGAGCAAGATAGAATCCGACAAGTGGTAAGTGAATTTGCTTCGTTATTTAGTGATATTCCAGGATTTACTCAGGTTACTAACCATAGTATTGACACCGGAGATGCATTGCCAGTTCGTCAAAAACCATACCGGTATGATAAGAATAAGGAAAAAATTATAGAATGGCATATTACCGATATGCTACGTAAAAAGATCATAACGCCCATCTCAAGTAGTTATGCTAGCCCGGTGGTTTTATGTAAGAAAAATAATGACTATCCTTTGGAGCATCCAAAAAGGTGGAGATTCGCTATTGATTACCGTAAATTAAATTCCATAACGAAATATCCGGTATATCCGTTACCGATCATAGAAGAAATTTTAAGGAACATAAAATCAACCAAATTTATGACGACTTTAGACTTAACGACTGGTTATTTTCAAATAGGGGTGAGGCCTGAGGACGTGCCTAAGACTGGTTTTATAACCAAGTCTGGCACTTATGCATTTTTGCGTATGCCGTTTGGCCTTTCAGGGGCAACATTTCAGCGATGCATGGACATTGTGTTAAGACCTGTTCTTGGAAACTCCACATTTATCTATTTAGACGATATCATTATTACTAGTGATAATCTCGACCAACACGTACAGGATTTAAGACAGGTGTTTTTATTATTAAATGAGGCCGGTCTAAAAGTTAATGTCGAAAATTGCAAATTTGCAGCCCCTGAATTAAAATATTTAGGTTACAAAAGATCTCAAAAAGGGATCGAGACAGATGAATCAAAAATAATCGCTGTACAAAAGTATCCGACTCCAAACACGGCAAAGAAGCTCTCTTCTTTTCTAGGACTTTGTTCATATTATAGGTCCTTTATAAAAGATTTTGCGGCTATCGCTGAGCCATTGTTAAAATTAAAAATGAAAAAGGCAAGATTCTCGTGGACGGCCGAAGCCAATAGTGATTTCGAAAAATTAAAACAAGCATTAACGCAAGCCCCTGTGTTGAAATTTCCTGAAAAGGATGAAAATTTAGAAATTTCAGCGGATGCTTCGGATTATGCGGTAGGTGCGGTACTTTCGCAAAATCAGCAGCCCGTGGCATTTTTTAGCCGAACTTTAAATCAAACACAAAGAAACTATTCCGCGACCGAGAGAGAGGCACTTGCAGTTCTGTTAGCAGTGCAAAAGTTCCGAGTCTATTTTGGAAAGGCGCCGATAACAGTGTACTCTGATCATGCGGTTGTAACTAGATTGTACTCAGGAAAAAATTTATCCCCAAGGTTAATAAGATGGGCACTCAAGCTGCAAGAATATAATCTGGTAATCAAGCATACCCCCGGAAAGGAAAATATCGTAGCAGATGCCCTATCACGAATTAAATTAGACGAACAGGGTAATACCGTAAAAGTTGCAATGCTTACAGCAGGTACAATAAATTCCCGAGAAACTGTAATAACCGAACTGGGTAAGGATCCTGAGTTTGGAAGTATTTATGAGTATTTGAAGGATCCTGAAAATTTTAGCCACCAAGATATTGTGGCGATAAGAAATAGGGCGGCCCATTACGAACTAATAGATGGTCTATTATTTTATACAAAAACTACGAATTCCAACAACGATTTTCGACCTGTTATCCCAGCTAGTCTTAGATTAAATATCCTGCAGGAGCTCCATGACAGCCCTTTAGCTTCTCATGCTGGTATTCGAAAAACTATCCAACGCGTACGCGAGGCAGTCTACTTTCCTGAACTGCAAAAGTTAACAAGGGCGTATGTCCAGTCCTGCCCAACATGTCAAGCAGTTAATTATATTAATTTCCGCCCGGCCGGGTTTCTAAATAGTATTAAATCCGAATTTCCAAATGAAATAATTGGCATCGATTTATTGGGCCCTTTCCCAAAAAGTCAGTTAAAATAAAGTCGCTATCTCCTTGTTACGGTTGATCATTTTAGTAAATGGACCGAAATTGTTCCCTTAAAACGAGCCTCCGCGAAATTAGTTACTGATTCTATTTTAAATAAATATATTTTAAAATACGGGGCGCCCCTAAAAGTTATATCGGATAATGGTCCTCGATTTGTAAGTAATATATTTGAAGACATGTGCCAAAAACTGGGCATACGTCATTTAAAAATGGTCCCGTATCGGCCGCAATCAAATATAGCGGAACGGGTCAACAGAAATATAGTGAAAATTATCCGTAGTTATGTTAAAAATTTTCATAAAAGCTGGGATAACTATGTCAATGAATTTGCTTTCGCCCTTAGGACACAAAACATGATACAACGGGCAAAACTCCTGCTGAGTTATTTCTAGGCAGAAAGATTATAACACCGTTAGATAAATTAATTTATGTGCAACAAAGAGTCCCAGAATTTAAAATGGGTGATATAGAAAATCTAATAAAAGAAGCAAAAAAGAATACGGAAGTAGAACAAAGAAAACAGAAGCTGTATTATGATTTGAAACGACGGGGAGTAACTTATAAAGTAGGGGATGAAGTTTTAAAAATTAAGCATTCACTTTCTTCAGCACCAGAAGATAAAACTGCCAAATTTTTTCCACGATTTGAAGGACCATATGTTATAGAAAAAATAACTCACGCTGTTGTAGTGTTAAAAGCCAGAAATGGTGAAACCTGTTCCGCAAACATTGATCAAATCAAGCCCTACTTCGATCGTAATAAAATGCAAATCTTTTCAGATCTTTTGCAGGATCCGGCACGGCAGACACCGCAGGTACAAGTTCCAGAGGTGAAAAAACGACAAGTACAAGGGCAAGCCAATGAGAGACAGAAGCAAGTGAAAAGAAAATTGCCCCGCGGAAAAATAGAAGGTAACAAGAAAAAGAAGCCGTTCCACCGTCCAGAAAACAGAGTTCACGAACACCCCCAGAATGAAGAAGGGAGAAGGACGACGTATGTGAAGAGGACCAGGAGGAATGACGGCGACTATAACCCGGCTTCAAAATGGAAGATCTACTCATCCGACAGAACTCTCAGTAGCAAAAGTCGCCGGACTGCGGAAGGGCCATCAGCGGCGGAGGAAAAGTACAAGGAAAATTTGAACGGCCAACAACGAGGTCCAAGCAGGATCACGACAGAAGTTTCCCGGTTCCGCCAAGACCAGCTGCCATCAAACGGCAAAGACCACAAGCAGAGGAGAAAAGGAAAGTATTCAAGGGTGGCCGTACTGGTGAAAAAAGGAAGCTTCCAGAGGAAAGCACTGAAGGGCGAGCCCGTACAAGAAGGAGGATAAACCAAACTACTATCTGCAGTACCTTTAAAGACTGGGCCCAGAAAAGGATGTCCGAATATTACAAAGATCTCTGGAAGGAACCAGAATTGAATAAAAGCTCCTGGTTAGATGCAGTACAGATGAAAAAAAAGATTGTTGTATATCCTGGGAGCTGCTATTGTAACAAATTTCTTTCTTTTAAATTTCTAGTTTCTAGCTAAGTTGTGTTTGTAAAAGGTTGGCCTCGCGTTAGATTCTAGAGCTAAAAGTTTTCAACAAGGTCGTTTTAGACCTCAGTTTCAAACTAATTAACTCTGGCGGGAAGTATGTAAGGATCTTAAGTTTTGCTAACGTTTATTTTATTTTAAATCTTTACTATCACTTCTTATTTTCTACTTCCGGCCAGAATTATAAGCGTGAAGGTTTTTATGCAAAGTTTGTCTGGCGAACGCCAAGTATTTAAGTGTGGCCTTTCTGCCAAGCGAAGGAGAGGAAGCAGTGAGTCAACGCAGGCCGCTTACCTTAGAAGTTACGCAGTTGCTGTTTGCCTTCCAGGCCAGAGGTTTTAATCCTCTTGATAAATTAAAACGTATTGTAGTGTTCACAGTCTCTGTGCTACATACGCTTCCTGTTATTATAAGGCCAATCTTCCACGTGTATTATTCTAGAGTTAAATTAGAGTTTAGTTTTATTTTTATAATTTTACGTTAGACCCCGAGTGGCGGGTCATTGTATTCCGAAGTACGGAAGTTATTGTATAGAGAAAAATAAAGGGTTTTGTATACCCTTCGTCTGTATCCTGTCTACTTACTACAATTAGTGAACATAGCTTTAGTAAGCTCTCTGTTCCTAGTCAGGTCCTTGTATGTTCCCGAAGAAGGTTAGAAGGAACATTGAACCTGATAGTGGCGCCCAACGAAGAAGAATAACCATGGCCGAGTTTCAAGAAGAACCTGTGCTGCCTGCAGAAACGGCTCAGAATCCAGAAATGCCAGCTGCCGCCCTGGAAGGATTCGGTTACATCGTCCAGACCATGCGCGCTTCGATGAAACCAGAAGCAACGTTTAACGGAAACTCACCGGTAACCAGTTTTTTGGAAAAATTGGAGGACCACTTCATGCTCTACCCCGTGCACGAGTTTCAAAAAGTTACCTTAGCTACCAGCGCTTTGAGGGGCCAAGCGCTTAACTGGTTCAAATGTATAGGCAGAAGTCTCTTGGGTCAAGCAGGAAGTCCCACCTATACTTACGAGAATTTCAAGACTGCCCTACTAAAAGCCTTCCCTGTTGTAAGGGATCGTGCGAAATTAGAAACGGAACTTTTTAGTATATATCAACAAAGAATCGAAAACCTCTCGAGCTTTATTTTAAGAAAAATTCACGTTTTCAAGCTCTTGTATGGAAACCGTCCGGATCCTGAAATAATTCAAGTGATTTTGCCGAGGTTCCCCCAAGTGCAAGACTTTATTGAATTAAGAAATCCGACTACACTGGAAAAGTTATTTGAGCTAGCAATCCAGTTTGAAAGTAGAAGAACGGCGGACGTCGAAAGAAGACGCCAATATCAACAGCGAAACCAATTTGGTACGCCAAGACTACAACAAACTCAAGCACATGGCTACGGAGAAAAAGCGAATCAGTGGGCAAGGAAACCCGAGCATTCAAAAACAGCCGGCGAACGTCGACAGTTCAATAGCAACCCAGAAAAAAAGTCTCAAGGCCAGTGGAAAAAGAAGGAAAGCACGGAAAGGAAAAATAATTTAAACTAAAACGGATTTCTGCTGACGAGAGGGTGCGGAAATCCGAAGGCCACGAAAACCCCTCTTCCTACAAGTTAAATACAGTAATGGTGAAAAATTTGACTCTTCCGAAGATTGAAGTCTTGGTGAATAATATCCCAGCCACCGCACTCCTGGATACCGGCGCGCAGTGTTCCTGTGTGGCAGAACAGTTTTTTAGGAAGTATTTTCGCAAATACCGCATATATAATGCGGATAATACGACAGTATTAGCGGCGCAAGGAGAAAAATGTAAGTGCGTAGGTAAAGTACCTTTGTATATCCGTATCAAGGACGAACAAATAAAGGTGATGTTTTTTATAGTAAAGAATCTGTAAGCACATTTAATCTTGGGGACAGATTTTCTTTCAGACGCACAAGCTACACTGGATTTTAATGAAGCGTCCCTTAAGCTGACAATGAAACCAGTGCGTGTAGAAAAGGCTGAACCGCCAAGGTTAAATCTTGACCACCTGCCTCATGACGAGCAAGATAGAATCCGACAAGTGGTAAGTGAATTTGCTTCGTTATTTAGTGATATTCCAGGATTTACTCAGGTTACTAACCATAGTATTGACACCGGAGATGCATTGCCAGTTCGTCAAAAACCATACCGGTATGATAAGAATAAGGAAAAAATTATAGAATGGCATATTACCGATATGCTACGTAAAAAGATCATAACGCCCATCTCAAGTAGTTATGCTAGCCCGGTGGTTTTATGTAAGAAAAATAATGACTATCCTTTGGAGCATCCAAAAAGGTGGAGATTCGCTATTGATTACCGTAAATTAAATTCCATAACGAAATATCCGGTATATCCGTTACCGATCATAGAAGAAATTTTAAGGAACATAAAATCAACCAAATTTATGACGACTTTAGACTTAACGACTGGTTATTTTCAAATAGGGGTGAGGCCTGAGGACGTGCCTAAGACTGCTTTTATAACCAAGTCTGGCACTTATGCATTTTTGCGTATGCCGTTTGGCCTTTCAGGGGCAACATTTCAGCGATGCATGGACATTGTGTTAAGACCTGTTCTTGGAAACTCCACATTTATCTATTTAGACGATATCATTATTACTAGTGATAATCTCGACCAACACGTACAGGATTTAAGACAGGTGTTTTTATTATTAAATGAGGCCGGTCTAAAAGTTAATGTCGAAAATTGCAAATTTGCAGCCCCTGAATTAAAATATTTAGGTTACAAAAGATCTCAAAAAGGGATCGAGACAGATGAATCAAAAATAATCGCTGTACAAAAGTATCCGACTCCAAACACGGCAAAGAAGCTCTCTTCTTTTCTAGGACTTTGTTCATATTATAGGTCCTTTATAAAAGATTTTGCGGCTATCGCTGAGCCATTGTTAAAATTAAAAAGGAAAAAGGCAAGATTCTCGTGGACGGCCGAAGCCAATAGTGATTTCGAAAAATTAAAACAAGCATTAACGCAAGCCCCTGTGTTGAAATTTCCTGAAAAGGATGAAAATTTAGAAATTTCAGCGGATGCTTCGGATTATGCGGTAGGAGCGGTACTTTCGCAAAATCAGCAGCCCGTGGCATTTTTTAGCCGAACTTTAAATCAAACACAAAGAAACTATTCCGCGACCGAGAGAGAGGCACTTGCAGTTCTGTTAGCAGTGCAAAAGTTCCGAGTCTATTTTGGAAAGGCGCCGATAACAGTGTACTCTGATCATGCGGTTGTAACTAGATTGTACTCAGGAAAAAATTTATCCCCAAGGTTAATAAGATGGGCACTCAAGCTGCAAGAATATAATCTCGTAAAGCATACCCCCGGAAAGGAAAATATCGTAGCAGATGCCCTATCACGAATTAAATTAGACGAACAGGGTAATACCGTAAAAGTTGCAATGCTTACAGCAGGTACAATAAATTCCCGAGAAACTGTAATAACCGAACTGGGTAAGGATCCTGAGTTTGGAAGTATTTATGAGTATTTGAAGGATCCTGAAAATTTTAGCCACCAAGATATTGTGGCGATAAGAAATAGGGCGGCCCATTACGAACTAATAGATGGTCTATTATTTTATACAAAAACTACGAATTCCAACAACGATTTTCGACCTGTTATCCCAGCTAGTCTTAGATTAAATATCCTGCAGGAGCTCCATGACAGCCCTTTAGCTTCTCATGCTGGTATTCGAAAAACTATCCAACGCGTACGCGAGGCAGTCTACTTTCCTGAACTGCAAAAGTTAACAAGGGCGTATGTCCAGTCCTGCCCAACATGTCAAGCAGTTAATTATATTAATTTCCGCCCGGCCGGGTTTCTAAATAGTATTAAATCCGAATTTCCAAATGAAATAATTGGCATCGATTTATTGGGCCCTTTCCCAAAAAGTCAGTTAAATAAAAGTCGCTATCTCCTTGTTACGGTTGATCATTTTAGTAAATGGACCGAAATTGTTCCCTTAAAACGAGCCTCCGCGAAATTAGTTACTGATTCTATTTTAAATAAATATATTTTAAAATACGGGGCGCCCCTAAAAGTTATATCGGATAATGGTCCTCGATTTGTAAGTAATATATTTGAAGACATGTGCCAAAAACTGGGCATACGTCATTTAAAAATGGTCCCGTATCGGCCGCAATCAAATATAGCGGAACGGGTCAACAGAAATATAGTGAAAATTATCCGTAGTTATGTTAAAAATTTTCATAAAAGCTGGGATAACTATGTCAATGAATTTGCTTTCGCCCTTAGGACACAAAACATGATACAACGGGCAAAACTCCTGCTGAGTTATTTCTAGGCAGAAAGATTATAACACCGTTAGATAAATTATTTTATGTGCAACAAAGAGCCCCAGAATTTAAAATGGGTGATATAGAAAAACTAATAAAAGAAGCAAAAAAGAATACGGAAGTAGCACAAAGAAAACAGAAGCTGTATTATGATTTGAAACGACGGGGAGTAACTTATAAAGTAGGGGATGAAGTTTTAAAAATTAAGCATTCACTTTCTTCAGCACCAGAAGATAAAACTGCCAAATTTTTTCCACGATTTGAAGGACCATATGTTATAGAAAAAATAACTCACGCTGTTGTAGTGTTAAAAGCCAGAAATGGTGAAACCTGTTCCGCAAACATTGATCAAATCAAGCCCTACTTCGATCGTAATAAAATGCAAATCTTTTCAGATCTTTTGCAGGATCCGGCACGGCAGACACCGCAGGTACAAGTTCCAGAGGTGAAAAAACGACAAGTACAAGGGCAAGCCAATGAGAGACAGAAGCAAGTGAAAAGAAAATTGCCCCGCGGAAAAATAGAAGGTAACAAGAAAAAGAAGCCGTTCCACCGTCCAGAAAACAGAGTTCACGAACACCCCCAGAATGAAGAAGGGAGAAGGACGACGTATGTGAAGAGGACCAGGAGGAATGACGGCGACTATAACCCGGCTTCAAAATGGAAGATCTACTCATCCGACAGAACTCTCCGCAGCAAAAGACGCCGAACTGCGGAAGGGCCATCAGCGGCGGAGGAAAAGTGCAAGGAAAATTTGAACGGCCAACAACGAGGTCCAAGCAGGATCACGACAGAAGTTTCCCGGTTCCGCCAAGACCAGCTGCCATCAAACGGCAAAGACCACAAGCAGAGGAGAAAAGGAAAGTATTCAAGGGTGGCCGTACTGGTGAAAAAAGGAAGCTTCCAGAGGAAAGCACTGAAGGGCGAGCCCGTACAAGAAGGAGGATAAACCAAACTACTATCTGCAGTACCTTTAAAGACTGGGCCCAGAAAAGGATGTCCGAATATTACAAAGATCTCTGGAAGGAACCAGAATTGAATAAAAGCTCCTGGTTAGATGCAGTACAGATGAAAAAAAAGATTGTTGTATATCCTGGGAGCTGCTATTGTAACAAATTTCTTTCTTTTAAATTTCTAGTTTCTAGCTAAGTTGTGTTTGTAAAAGGTTGGCCTCGCGTTAGATTCTAGAGCTAAAAGTTTTCAACAAGGTCGTTTTAGACCTCAGTTTCAAACTAATTAACTCTGGCGGGAAGTATGTAAGGATCTTAAGTTTTGCTAACGTTTATTTTATTTTAAATCTTTACTAGCACTTCTTATTTTCTACTTCCGGCCAGAATTATAAGCGTGAAGGTTTTTATGCAAAGTTTGTCTGGCGAACGCCAAGTATTTAAGTGTGGCCTTTCTGCCAAGCGAAGGAGAGGAAGCAGTGAGTCAACGCAGGCCGCTTACCTTAGAAGTTACGCAGTTGCTGTTTGCCTTCCAGGCCAGAGGTTTTAATCCTCTTGATAAATTAAAACGTATTGTAGTGTTCACAGTCTCTGTGCTACATACGCTTCCTGTTATTATAAGGCCAATCTTCCACGTGTATTATTCTAGAGTTAAATTAGAGTTTAGTTTTATTTTTATAATTTTACGTTAGACCCCGAGTGGCGGGTCATTGTATTCCGAAGTACGGAAGTTATTGTATAGAGAAAAATAAAGGGTTTTGTATACCCTTCGTCTGTATCCTGTCTACTTACTACAATTAGTGAACATAGCTTTAGTAAGCTCTCTGTTCCTAGTCAGGTCCTTGTATGTTCCCGAAGAAGGTTAGAAGGAAAATTGAACCTGATAGTGGCGCCCAACGAAGAAGAATAACCATGGCCGAGTTTCAAGAAGAACCTGTGCTGCCTGCAGAAACGGCTCAGAATCCAGAAATGCCAGCTGCCGCCCTGGAAGGATTCGGTTACATCGTCCAGACCATGCGCGCTTCGATGAAACCAGAAGCAACGTTTAACGGAAACTCACCGGTAACCAGTTTTTTGGAAAAATTGGAGGACCACTTCATGCTCTACCCCGTGCACGAGTTTCAAAAAGTTACCTTAGCTACCAGCGCTTTGAGGGGCCAAGCGCTTAACTGGTTCAAATGTATAGGCAGAAGTCTCTTGGGTCAAGCAGGAAGTCCCACCTATACTTACGAGAATTTCAAGACTGCCCTACTAAAAGCCTTCCCTGTTGTAAGGGATCGTGCGAAATTAGAAACGGAACTTTTTAGTATATATCAACAAAGAATCGAAAACCTCTCGAGCTTTATTTTAAGAAAAATTCACGTTTTCAAGCTCTTGTATGGAAACCGTCCGGATCCTGAAATAATTCAAGTGATTTTGCCGAGGTTACTCCCCCAAGTGCAAGACTTTATTAAATTAAGAAATCCGACTACACTGGAAAAGTTATTTGAGCTAGCAATCCAGTTTGAAAGTAGAAGAACGGCGGACGTCGAAAGAAGACGCCAATATCAACAGCGAAACCAATTTGGTACGCCAAGACTACAACAAACTCAAGCACATGGCTACGGAGAAAAAGCGAATCAGTGGGCAAGGAAACCCGAGCATTCAAAAACAGCCGGCGAACGTCGACAGTTCAATAGCAACCCAGAAAAAAAGTCTCAAGGCCAGTGGAAAAAGAAGGAAAGCACGGAAAGGAAAAATAATTTAAACTAAAACGGATTTCTGCTGACGAGAGGGTGCGGAAATCCGAAGGCCACGAAAACCCCTCTTCCTACAAGCTAAATACAGTAATGGTGAAAAATTTGACTCTTCCGAAGATTGAAGTCTTGGTGAATAATATCCCAGCCACCGCACTCCTGGGTACCGGCGCGCAGTGTTCCTGTGTGGCAGAACAGTTTTTTAGGAAGTATTTTCGCAAATACCGCATATATAATGCGGATAATACGACAGTATTAGCGGCGCAAGGAGAAAAATGTAAGTGCGTAGGTAAAGTACCTTTGTATATCCGTATCAAGGACGAACAAATAAAGGTGATGTTTTTTATAGTAAAGAATCTGTAAGCACATTTAATCTTGGGGACAGATTTTCTTTCAGACGCACAAGCTACACTGGATTTTAATGAAGCGTCCCTTAAGCTGACAATGAAACCAGTGCGTGTAGAAAAGGCTGAACCGCCAAGGTTAAATCTTGACCACCTGCCTAATGACGAGCAGGATAGAATCCGACAATTGGTAAGTGAATTTGCTTCGTTATTTAGTGATATTCCAGGATTTACTCAGGTTACTAACCATAGTATTGACACCGGAGATGCATTGCCAGTTCGTCAAAAACCATACCGGTATGATAAGAATAAGGAAAAAATTATAGAATGGCATATTACCGATATGCTACGTAAAAAGATCATAACGCCCATCTCAAGTAGTTATGCTAGCCCGGTGGTTTTATGTAAGAAAAATAATGACTATCCTTTGGAGCATCCAAAAAGGTGGAGATTCGCTATTGATTACCGTAAATTAAATTCCATAACGAAATATCCGGTATATCCGTTACCGATCATAGAAGAAATTTTAAGGAACATAAAATCAACCAAATTTATGACGACTTTAGACTTAACGACTGGTTATTTTCAAATAGGGGTGAGGCCTGAGGACGTGCCTAAGACTGCTTTTATAACCAAGTCTGGCACTTATGCATTTTTGCGTATGCCGTTTGGCCTTTCAGGGGCAACATTTCAGCGATGCATGGACATTGTGTTAAGACCTGTTCTTGGAAACTCCACATTTATCTATTTAGACGATATCATTATTACTAGTGATAATCTCGACCAACACGTACAGGATTTAAGACAGGTGTTTTTATTATTAAATGAGGCCGGTCTAAAAGTTAATGTCGAAAATTGCAAATTTGCAGCCCCTGAATTAAAATATTTAGGTTACAAAAGATCTCAAAAAGGGATCGAGACAGATGAATCAAAAATAATCGCTGTACAAAAGTATCCGACTCCAAACACGGCAAAGAAGCTCTCTTCTTTTCTAGGACTTTGTTCGTATTATAGGTCCTTTATAAAAGATTTTGCGGCTATCGCTGAGCCATTGTTAAAATTAAAAAGGAAAAAGGCAAGATTCTCGTGGACGGCCGAAGCCAATAGTGATTTCGAAAAATTAAAACAAGCATTAACGCAAGCCCCTGTGTTGAAATTTCCTGAAAAGGATGAAAATTTAGAAATTTCAGCGGATGCTTCGGATTATGCGGTAGGAGCGGTACTTTCGCAAAATCAGCAGCCCGTGGCATTTTTTAGCCGAACTTTAAGTCAAACACAAAGAAACTATTCCGCGACCGAGAGAGAGGCACTTGCAGTTCTGTTAGCAGTGCAAAAGTTCCGAGTCTATTTTGGAAAGGCGCCGATAACAGTGTACTCTGATCATGCGGTTGTAACTAGATTGTACTCAGGAAAAAATTTATCCCCAAGGTTAATAAGATGGGCACTCAAGCTGCAAGAATATAATCTGGTAATCAAGCATACCCCCGGAAAGGAAAATATCGTAGCAGATGCCCTATCACGAATTAAATTAGACGAACAGGGTAATACCGTAAAAGTTGCAATGCTTACAGCAGGTACAATAAATTCCCGAGAAACTGTAATAACCGAACTGGGTTGGGATCCTGAGTTTGGAAGTATTTATGAGTATTTGAAGGATCCTGAAAATTTTAGCCACCAAGATATTGTGGCGATAAGAAATAGGGCGGGCCATTACGAACTAATAGATGGTCTATTATTTTATACAAAAACTACGAATTCCAACAACGAATTTCGACCTGTTATCCCAGCTAGTCTTAGATTAAATATCCTGCAGGAGCTCCATGACAGCCCTTTAGCTTCTCATGCTGGTATTCGAAAAACTATCCAACGCGTACGCGAGGCAGTCTACTTTCCTGAACTGCAAAAGTTAACAAGGGCGTATGTCCAGTCCTGCCCAACATGTCAAGCAGTTAATTATATTAATTTCCGCCCGGCCGGGTTTCTAACTAGTATTAAATCCGAATTTCCAAATGAAATAATTGACATCGATTTATTGGGCCCTTTCCCAAAAAGTCAGTTAAAATAAAGTCGCTATCTCCTTGTTACGGTTGATCATTTTAGTAAATGGACCGAAATTGTTCCCTTAAAACGAGCCTCCGCGAAATTAGTTACTGATTCTATTTTAAATAAATATATTTTAAAATACGGGGTGCCCCTAAAAGTTATATCGGATAATGGTCCTCAATTTGTAAGTAATATATTTGAAGACATGTGCCAAAAACTGGGCATACGTCATTTAAAAATGGTCCCGTATCGGCCGCAATCAAATATAGCGGAACGGGTCAACAGAAATATAGTGAAAATTATCCGTAGTTATGTTAAAAATTTTCATAAAAGCTGGGATAACTATGTCAATGAATTTGCTTTCGCCCTTAGGACACAAAACATGATACAACGGGCAAAACTCCTGCTGAGTTATTTCTAGGCAGAAAGATTATAACACCGTTAGATAAATTATTTTATGTGCAACGAAGAGCCCCAGAATTTAAAATGGGTGATATAGAAAAACTAATAAAAGAAGCAAAAAAGAATACGGAAGTAGCACAAAGAAAACAGAAGCTGTATTATGATTTGAAACGACGGGGAGTAACTTATAAAGTAGGGGATGAAGTTTTAAAAATTAAGCATTCACTTTCTTCAGCACCAGAAGATAAAACTGCCAAATTTTTTCCACGATTTGAAGGACCATATGTTATAGAAAAAATAACTCACGCTCTTGTAGTGTTAAAAGCCAGAAATGGTGAAACCTGTTCCGCAAACATTGATCAAATCAAGCCCTACTTCGATCGTAATAAAATGCAAATCTTTTCAGATCTTTTGCAGGATCCGGCACGGCAGACACCGCAGGTACAAGTTCCAGAGGTGAAAAAACGACAAGTACAAGGGCAAGCCAATGAGAGACAGAAGCAAGTGAAAAGAAAATTGCCCCGCGGAAAAATCGAAGGTAACAAGAAAAAGAAGCCGTTCCACCGTCCAGAAAACAGAGTTCACGAACACCCCCAGAATGAAGAAGGGAGAAGGACGACGTATGTGAAGAGGACCAGGAGGAATGACGGCGACTATAACCCGGCTTCAAAATGGAAGATCTACTCATCCGACAGAACTCTCCGCAGCAAAAGACGCCGAACTGCGGAAGGGCCATCAGCGGCGGAGGAAAAGTGCAAGGAAAATTTGAACGGCCAACAACGAGGTCCAAGCAGGATCACGACAGAAGTTTCCCGGTTCCGCCAAGACCAGCTGCCATCAAACGGCAAAGACCACAAGCAGAGGAGAAAAGGAAAGTATTCAAGGGTGGCCGTACTGGTGAAAAAAGGAAGCTTCCAGAGGAAAGCACTGAAGGGCGAGCCCGTACAAGAAGGAGGATAAACCAAACTACTATCTGCAGTACCTTTAAAGACTGGGCCCAGAAAAGGATGTCCGAATATTACAAAGATCTCTGGAAGGAACCAGAATTGAATAAAAGCTCCTGGTTAGATGCAGTACAGATGAAAAAAAAGATTGTTGTATATCCTGGGAGCTGCTATTGTAACAAATTTCTTTCTTTTAAATTTCTAGTTTCTAGCTAAGTTGTGTTTGTAAAAGGTTGGCCTCGCGTTAGATTCTAGAGCTAAAAGTTTTCAACAAGGTCGTTTTAGACCTCAGTTTCAAACTAATTAACTCTGGCGGGAAGTATGTAAGGATCTTAAGTTTTGCTAACGTTTATTTTATTTTAAATCTTTACTATCACTTCTTATTTTCTACTTCCGGCCAGAATTATAAGCGTGAAGGTTTTTATGCAAAGTTTGTCTGGCGAACGCCAAGTATTTAAGTGTGGCCTTTTTGCCAAGCGAAGGAGAGGAAGCAGTGAGTCAACGCAGGCCGCTTACCTTAGAAGTTACGCAGTTGCTGTTTGCCTTCCAGGCAGGAGGTTTTAATCCTCTTCATAAATTAAAACGTATTGTAGTGTTCACAGTCTCTGTGCTACATACGCTTCCTGTTATTATAAGGCCAATCTTACACGTGTATTATTCTAGAGTTAAATTAGAGTTTAGTTTTATTTTTATAATTTTACGTTAGACCCCGAGTGGCGGGTCATTGTATTCCGAAGTACGGAAGTTATTGTATAGAGAAAAATAAAGGGTTTTGTATACCCTTCGTCTGTATCCTGTCTACTTACTACAATTACTGAACATAGCTTTAGTAAGCTCTCTGTTCCTAGTCAGGTCCTTGTATGTTCCCGAAGAAGGTTAGAAGGAACATTGAACCTGATAGTGGCGCCCAACGAAGAAGAATAACCATGGCCGAGTTTCAAGAAGAACCTGTGCTGCCTGCAGAAACGGCTCAGAATCCAGAAATGCCAGCTGCCGCCCTGGAAGGATTCGGTTACATCGTCCAGACCATGCGCGCTTCGATGAAACCAGAAGCAACGTTTAACGGAAACTCACCGGTAACCAGTTTTTTCTAAAAATTGGAGGACCACTTCATGCTCTACCCCGTGCACGAGTTTCAAAAAGTTACCTTAGCTACCAGCGCTTTGAGGGGCCAAGCGCTTAACTGGTTCAAATGTATAGGCAGAAGTCTCTTGGGTCAAGCAGGAAGTCCCACCTATACTTACGAGAATTTCAAGACTGCCCTACTAAAAGCCTTCCCTGTTGTAAGGGATCGTGCGAAATTAGAAACGGAACTTTTTAGTATATATCAACAAAGAATCGAAAACCTCTCGAGCTTTATTTTAAGAAAAATTCACGTTTTCAAGCTCTTGTATGGAAACCGTCCGGATCCTGAAATAATTCAAGTGATTTTGCCGAGGTTACTCCCCCAAGTGCAAGACTTTATTGAATTAAGAAATCCGACTACACTGGAAAAGTTATTTGAGCTAGCAATCCAGTTTGAAAGTAGAAGAACGGCGGACGTCGAAAGAAGACGCCAATATCAACAGCGAAACCAATTTGGTACGCCAAGACTACAACAAACTCAAGCACATGGCTACGGAGAAAAAGCGAATCAGTGGGCAAGGAAACCCGAGCATTCAAAAACAGCCGGCGAACGTCGACAGTTCAATAGCAACCCAGAAAAAAAGTCTCAAGGCCAGTGGAAAAAGAAGGAAAGCACGGAAAGGAAAAATAATTTAAACTAAAACGGATTTTTGCTGACGAGAGGGTGCGGAAATCCGAAGGCCACGAAAACCCCTCTTCCTACAAGTTAAATACAGTAATGGTGAAAAATTTGACTCTTCCGAAGATTGAAGTCTTAGTGAATAATATCCCAGCCACCGCACTCCTGGATACCGGCGCGCAGTGTTCCTGTGTGGCAGAACAGTTTTTTAGGAAGTATTTTCGCAAATACCGCATATATAATGCGGATAATACGACAGTATTAGCGGCACAAGGAGAAAAATGTAAGTGCGTAGGTAAAGTACCTTTGTATATCCGTATCAAGGACGAACAAATAAAGGTGATGTTTTTTATAGTAAAGAATCTGTAAGCACATTTAATCTTGGGGACAGATTTTCTTTCAGACGCACAAGCTACACTGGATTTTAATGAAGCGTCCCTTAAGCTGACAATGAAACCAGTGCGTGTAGAAAAGGCTGAACCGCCAAGGTTAAATCTTGACCACCTGCCTCATGACGAGCAAGATAGAATCCGACAAGTGGTAAGTGAATTTGCTTCGTTATTTAGTGATATTCCAGGATTTACTCAGGTTACTAACCATAGTATTGACACCGGAGATGCATTGCCAGTTCGTCAAAAACCATACCGGTATGATAAGAATAAGGAAAAAAATATAGAATGGCATATTACCGATATGCTACGTAAAAAGATCATAACGCCCATCTCAAGTAGTTATGCTAGCCCGGTGGTTTTATGTAAGAAAAATAATGACTATCCTTTGGAGCATCCAAAAAGGTGGAGATTCGCTATTGATTACCGTAAATTAAATTCCATAACGAAATATCCGGTATATCCGTTACCGATCATAGAAGAAATTTTAAGGAACATAAAATCAACCAAATTTATGACGACTTTAGACTTAACGACTGGTTATTTTCAAATAGGGGTGAGGCCTGAGGACGTGCCTAAGACTGGTTTTATAACCAAGTCTGGCACTTATGCATTTTTGCGTATGCCGTTTGGCCTTTCAGGGGCAACATTTCAGCGATGCATGGACATTGTGTTAAGACCTGTTCTTGGAAACTCCACATTTATCTATTTAGACGATATCATTATTACTAGTGATAATCTCGACCAACACGTACAGGATTTAAGACAGGTGTTTTTATTATTAAATGAGGCCGGTCTAAAAGTTAATGTCGAAAATTGCAAATTTGCAGCCCCTGAATTAAAATATTTAGGTTACAAAAGATCTCAAAAAGGGATCGAGACAGATGAATCAAAAATAATCGCTGTACAAAAGTATCCGACTCCAAACACGGCAAAGAAGCTCTCTTCTTTTCTAGGACTTTGTTCGTATTATAGGTCCTTTATAAAAGATTTTGCGGCTATCGCTGAGCCATTGTTAAAATTAAAAAGGAAAAAGGCAAGATTCTCGTGGACGGCCGAAGCCAATAGTGATTTCGAAAAATTAAAACAAGCATTAACGCAAGCCCCTGTGTTGAAATTTCCTGAAAAGGATGAAAATTTAGAAATTTCAGCGGATGCTTCGGATTATGCGGTAGGAGCGGTACTTTCGCAAAATCAGCAGCCCGTGGCATTTTTTAGCCGAACTTTAAGTCAAACACAAAGAAACTATTCCGCGACCGAGAGAGAGGCACTTGCAGTTCTGTTAGCAGTGCAAAAGTTCCGAGTCTATTTTGGAAAGGCGCCGATAACAGTGTACTCTGATCATGCGGTTGTAACTAGATTGTACTCAGGAAAAAATTTATCCCCAAGGTTAATAAGATGGGCACTCAAGCTGCAAGAATATAATCTGGTAATCAAGCATACCCCCGGAAAGGAAAATATCGTAGCAGATGCCCTATCACGAATTAAATTAGACGAACAGGGTAATACCGTAAAAGTTGCAATGCTTACAGCAGGTACAATAAATTCCCGAGAAACTGTAATAACCGAACTGGGTTGGGATCCTGAGTTTGGAAGTATTTATGAGTATTTGAAGGATCCTGAAAATTTTAGCCACCAAGATATTGTGGCGATAAGAAATAGGGCGGGCCATTACGAACTAATAGATGGTCTATTATTTTATACAAAAACTACGAATTCCAACAACGAATTTCGACCTGTTATCCCAGCTAGTCTTAGATTAAATATCCTGCAGGAGCTCCATGACAGCCCTTTAGCTTCTCATGCTGGTATTCGAAAAACTATCCAACGCGTACGCGAGGCAGTCTACTTTCCTGAACTGCAAAAGTTAACAAGGGCGTATGTCCAGTCCTGCCCAACATGTCAAGCAGTTAATTATATTAATTTCCGCCCGGCCGGGTTTCTAACTAGTATTAAATCCGAATTTCCAAATGAAATAATTGACATCGATTTATTGGGCCCTTTCCCAAAAAGTCAGTTAAAATAAAGTCGCTATCTCCTTGTTACGGTTGATCATTTTAGTAAATGGACCGAAATTGTTCCCTTAAAACGAGCCTCCGCGAAATTAGTTACTGATTCTATTTTAAATAAATATATTTTAAAATACGGGGTGCCCCTAAAAGTTATATCGGATAATGGTCCTCAATTTGTAAGTAATATATTTGAAGACATGTGCCAAAAACTGGGCATACGTCATTTAAAAATGGTCCCGTATCGGCCGCAATCAAATATAGCGGAACGGGTCAACAGAAATATAGTGAAAATTATCCGTAGTTATGTTAAAAATTTTCATAAAAGCTGGGATAACTATGTCAATGAATTTGCTTTCGCCCTTAGGACACAAAACATGATACAACGGGCAAAACTCCTGCTGAGTTATTTCTAGGCAGAAAGATTATAACACCGTTAGATAAATTATTTTATGTGCAACGAAGAGCCCCAGAATTTAAAATGGGTGATATAGAAAAACTAATAAAAGAAGCAAAAAAGAATACGGAAGTAGCACAAAGAAAACAGAAGCTGTATTATGATTTGAAACGACGGGGAGTAACTTATAAAGTAGGGGATGAAGTTTTAAAAATTAAGCATTCACTTTCTTCAGCACCAGAAGATAAAACTGCCAAATTTTTTCCACGATTTGAAGGACCATATGTTATAGAAAAAATAACTCACGCTCTTGTAGTGTTAAAAGCCAGAAATGGTGAAACCTGTTCCGCAAACATTGATCAAATCAAGCCCTACTTCGATCGTAATAAAATGCAAATCTTTTCAGATCTTTTGCAGGATCCGGCACGGCAGACACCGCAGGTACAAGTTCCAGAGGTGAAAAAACGACAAGTACAAGGGCAAGCCAATGAGAGACAGAAGCAAGTGAAAAGAAAATTGCCCCGCGGAAAAATCGAAGGTAACAAGAAAAAGAAGCCGTTCCACCGTCCAGAAAACAGAGTTCACGAACACCCCCAGAATGAAGAAGGGAGAAGGACGACGTATGTGAAGAGGACCAGGAGGAATGACGGCGACTATAACCCGGCTTCAAAATGGAAGATCTACTCATCCGACAGAACTCTCCGCAGCAAAAGACGCCGAACTGCGGAAGGGCCATCAGCGGCGGAGGAAAAGTGCAAGGAAAATTTGAACGGCCAACAACGAGGTCCAAGCAGGATCACGACAGAAGTTTCCCGGTTCCGCCAAGACCAGCTGCCATCAAACGGCAAAGACCACAAGCAGAGGAGAAAAGGAAAGTATTCAAGGGTGGCCGTACTGGTGAAAAAAGGAAGCTTCCAGAGGAAAGCACTGAAGGGCGAGCCCGTACAAGAAGGAGGATAAACCAAACTACTATCTGCAGTACCTTTAAAGACTGGGCCCAGAAAAGGATGTCCGAATATTACAAAGATCTCTGGAAGGAACCAGAATTGAATAAAAGCTCCTGGTTAGATGCAGTACAGATGAAAAAAAAGATTGTTGTATATCCTGGGAGCTGCTATTGTAACAAATTTCTTTCTTTTAAATTTCTAGTTTCTAGCTAAGTTGTGTTTGTAAAAGGTTGGCCTCGCGTTAGATTCTAGAGCTAAAAGTTTTCAACAAGGTCGTTTTAGACCTCAGTTTCAAACTAATTAACTCTGGCGGGAAGTATGTAAGGATCTTAAGTTTTGCTAACGTTTATTTTATTTTAAATCTTTACTATCACTTCTTATTTTCTACTTCCGGCCAGAATTATAAGCGTGAAGGTTTTTATGCAAAGTTTGTCTGGCGAACGCCAAGTATTTAAGTGTGGCCTTTTTGCCAAGCGAAGGAGAGGAAGCAGTGAGTCAACGCAGGCCGCTTACCTTAGAAGTTACGCAGTTGCTGTTTGCCTTCCAGGCAGGAGGTTTTAATCCTCTTCATAAATTAAAACGTATTGTAGTGTTCACAGTCTCTGTGCTACATACGCTTCCTGTTATTATAAGGCCAATCTTACACGTGTATTATTCTAGAGTTAAATTAGAGTTTAGTTTTATTTTTATAATTTTACGTTAGACCCCGAGTGGCGGGTCATTGTATTCCGAAGTACGGAAGTTATTGTATAGAGAAAAATAAAGGGTTTTGTATACCCTTCGTCTGTATCCTGTCTACTTACTACAATTACTGAACATAGCTTTAGTAAGCTCTCTGTTCCTAGTCAGGTCCTTGTATGTTCCCGAAGAAGGTTAGAAGGAACATTGAACCTGATAGTGGCGCCCAACGAAGAAGAATAACCATGGCCGAGTTTCAAGAAGAACCTGTGCTGCCTGCAGAAACGGCTCAGAATCCAGAAATGCCAGCTGCCGCCCTGGAAGGATTCGGTTACATCGTCCAGACCATGCGCGCTTCGATGAAACCAGAAGCAACGTTTAACGGAAACTCACCGGTAACCAGTTTTTTCTAAAAATTGGAGGACCACTTCATGCTCTACCCCGTGCACGAGTTTCAAAAAGTTACCTTAGCTACCAGCGCTTTGAGGGGCCAAGCGCTTAACTGGTTCAAATGTATAGGCAGAAGTCTCTTGGGTCAAGCAGGAAGTCCCACCTATACTTACGAGAATTTCAAGACTGCCCTACTAAAAGCCTTCCCTGTTGTAAGGGATCGTGCGAAATTAGAAACGGAACTTTTTAGTATATATCAACAAAGAATCGAAAACCTCTCGAGCTTTATTTTAAGAAAAATTCACGTTTTCAAGCTCTTGTATGGAAACCGTCCGGATCCTGAAATAATTCAAGTGATTTTGCCGAGGTTACTCCCCCAAGTGCAAGACTTTATTGAATTAAGAAATCCGACTACACTGGAAAAGTTATTTGAGCTAGCAATCCAGTTTGAAAGTAGAAGAACGGCGGACGTCGAAAGAAGACGCCAATATCAACAGCGAAACCAATTTGGTACGCCAAGACTACAACAAACTCAAGCACATGGCTACGGAGAAAAAGCGAATCAGTGGGCAAGGAAACCCGAGCATTCAAAAACAGCCGGCGAACGTCGACAGTTCAATAGCAACCCAGAAAAAAAGTCTCAAGGCCAGTGGAAAAAGAAGGAAAGCACGGAAAGGAAAAATAATTTAAACTAAAACGGATTTTTGCTGACGAGAGGGTGCGGAAATCCGAAGGCCACGAAAACCCCTCTTCCTACAAGTTAAATACAGTAATGGTGAAAAATTTGACTCTTCCGAAGATTGAAGTCTTAGTGAATAATATCCCAGCCACCGCACTCCTGGATACCGGCGCGCAGTGTTCCTGTGTGGCAGAACAGTTTTTTAGGAAGTATTTTCGCAAATACCGCATATATAATGCGGATAATACGACAGTATTAGCGGCACAAGGAGAAAAATGTAAGTGCGTAGGTAAAGTACCTTTGTATATCCGTATCAAGGACGAACAAATAAAGGTGATGTTTTTTATAGTAAAGAATCTGTAAGCACATTTAATCTTGGGGACAGATTTTCTTTCAGACGCACAAGCTACACTGGATTTTAATGAAGCGTCCCTTAAGCTGACAATGAAACCAGTGCGTGTAGAAAAGGCTGAACCGCCAAGGTTAAATCTTGACCACCTGCCTCATGACGAGCAAGATAGAATCCGACAAGTGGTAAGTGAATTTGCTTCGTTATTTAGTGATATTCCAGGATTTACTCAGGTTACTAACCATAGTATTGACACCGGAGATGCATTGCCAGTTCGTCAAAAACCATACCGGTATGATAAGAATAAGGAAAAAAATATAGAATGGCATATTACCGATATGCTACGTAAAAAGATCATAACGCCCATCTCAAGTAGTTATGCTAGCCCGGTGGTTTTATGTAAGAAAAATAATGACTATCCTTTGGAGCATCCAAAAAGGTGGAGATTCGCTATTGATTACCGTAAATTAAATTCCATAACGAAATATCCGGTATATCCGTTACCGATCATAGAAGAAATTTTAAGGAACATAAAATCAACCAAATTTATGACGACTTTAGACTTAACGACTGGTTATTTTCAAATAGGGGTGAGGCCTGAGGACGTGCCTAAGACTGGTTTTATAACCAAGTCTGGCACTTATGCATTTTTGCGTATGCCGTTTGGCCTTTCAGGGGCAACATTTCAGCGATGCATGGACATTGTGTTAAGACCTGTTCTTGGAAACTCCACATTTATCTATTTAGACGATATCATTATTACTAGTGATAATCTCGACCAACACGTACAGGATTTAAGACAGGTGTTTTTATTATTAAATGAGGCCGGTCTAAAAGTTAATGTCGAAAATTGCAAATTTGCAGCCCCTGAATTAAAATATTTAGGTTACAAAAGATCTCAAAAAGGGATCGAGACAGATGAATCAAAAATAATCGCTGTACAAAAGTATCCGACTCCAAACACGGCAAAGAAGCTCTCTTCTTTTCTAGGACTTTGTTCGTATTATAGGTCCTTTATAAAAGATTTTGCGGCTATCGCTGAGCCATTGTTAAAATTAAAAAGGAAAAAGGCAAGATTCTCGTGGACGGCCGAAGCCAATAGTGATTTCGAAAAATTAAAACAAGCATTAACGCAAGCCCCTGTGTTGAAATTTCCTGAAAAGGATGAAAATTTAGAAATTTCAGCGGATGCTTCGGATTATGCGGTAGGAGCGGTACTTTCGCAAAATCAGCAGCCCGTGGCATTTTTTAGCCGAACTTTAAATCAAACACAAAGAAATTATTCCGCGACCGAGAGAGAGGCACTTGCAGTTCTGTTAGCAGTGCAAAAGTTCCGAGTCTATTTTGGAAAGGCGCCGATAACAGTGTACTCTGATCATGCGGTTGTAACTAGATTGTACTCAGGAAAAAATTTATCCCCAAGGTTAATAAGATGGGCACTCAAGCTGCAAGAATATAATCTGGTAATCAAGCATACCCCCGGAAAGGAAAATATCGTAGCAGATGCCCTATCACGAATTAAATTAGACGAACAGGGTAATACCGTAAAAGTTGCAATGCTTACAGCAGGTACAATAAATTCCCGAGAAACTGTAATAACCGAACTGGGTAAGGATCCTGAGTTTGGAAGTATTTATGAGTATTTGAAGGATCCTGAAAATTTTAGCCACCAAGATATTGTGGCGATAAGAAATAGGGCGGGCCATTACGAACTAATAGATGGTCTATTATTTTATACAAAAACTACGAATTCCAACAACGAATTTCGACCTGTTATCCCAGCTAGTCTTAGATTAAATATCCTGCAGGAGCTCCATGACAGCCCTTTAGCTTCTCATGCTGGTATTCGAAAAACTATCCAACGCGTACGCGAGGCAGTCTACTTTCCTGAACTGCAAAAGTTAACAAGGGCGTACGTCCAGTCCTGCCCAACATGTCAAGCAGTTAATTATATTAATTTCCGCCCGGCCGGGTTTCTAAATAGTATTAAATCCGAATTTCCAAATGAAATAATTGGCATCGATTTATTGGGCCCTTTCCCAAAAAGTCAGTTAAATAAAAGTCGCTATCTCCTTGTTACGGTTGATCATTTTAGTAAATGGACCGAAATTGTTCCCTTAAAACGAGCCTCCGCGAAATTAGTTACTGATTCTATTTTAAATAAATATATTTTAAAATACGGGGCGCCCCTAAAAGTTATATCGGATAATGGTCCTCAATTTGTAAGTAATATATTTGAAGACATGTGCCAAAAACTGGGCATACGTCATTTAAAAATGGTCCCGTATCGGCCGCAATCAAATATAGCGGAACGGGTCAACAGAAATATAGTGAAAATTATCCGTAGTTATGTTAAAAATTTTCATAAAAGCTGGGATAACTATGTCAATGAATTTGCTTTCGCCCTTAGGACACAAAACATGATACAACGGGCAAAACTCCTGCTGAGTTATTTCTAGGCAGAAAGATTATAACACCGTTAGATAAATTATTTTATGTGCAACGAAGAGCCCCAGAATTTAAAATGGGTGATATAGAAAAACTAATAAAAGAAGCAAAAAAGAATACGGAAGTAGCACAAAGAAAACAGAAGCTGTATTATGATTTGAAACGACGGGGAGTAACTTATAAAGTAGGGGATGAAGTTTTAAAAATTAAGCATTCACTTTCTTCAGCACCAGAAGATAAAACTGCCAAATTTTTTCCACGATTTGAAGGACCATATGTTATAGAAAAAATAACTCACGCTGTTGTAGTGTTAAAAGCCAGAAATGGTGAAACCTGTTCCGCAAACATTGATCAAATCAAGCCCTACTTCGATCGTAATAAAATGCAAATCTTTTCAGATCTTTTGCAGGATCCGGCACGGCAGACACCGCAGGTACAAGTTCCAGAGGTGAAAAAACGACAAGTACGAGGGCAAGCCAATGAGAGACAGAAGCAAGTGAAAAGAAAATTGCCCCGCGGAAAAATCGAAGGTAACAAGAAAAAGAAGCCGTTCCACCGTCCAGAAAACAGAGTTCACGAACACCCCCAGAATGAAGAAGGGAGAAGGACGACGTATGTGAAGAGGACCAGGAGGAATGACGGCAACTATAACCCGGCTTCAAAACGGAAGATCTACTCATCCGACAGAACTCTCCGCAGCAAAAGTCGCCGAACTGCGGAAGGGCCATCAGCGGCGGAGGAAAAAGTACAAGGAAAGTTTGAACGGCCAGCAACGAGGTCCAAGCAAAAACACGGAAGAAATTTCCCGGTTCCGCCAAGACCAGCTGCCTTCAAACGGCCAAGACCACAAGCAGAGGAGAAAAGGAAGGTGTTCAAGGGTGGCCGAACTGGTGAAAAACGGAAGCTTCCAGAGGAAAGCACTGAAGGGCGAGGCCGTACAAGAAGGAGGATAAATCAAACTACTATCTGCAGTACCTTTAAAGACTGGGCCCAGAAAAGGATGTCCGAATGTTACAAAGATCTCTGGAAGGAACCAGAATTGAATAAAAGCTCCTGGTTAGATGCAGTACAGATGAAAAAAAAGATTGTTGTATATCCTGGGAGCTGCTATTGTAACAAATTTCTTTCTTTTAAATATCTAGTTTTTAGCTAAGTTGTGTTTGTAAAAGGTTGGCCTCGCGTTAGATTCTAGAGCTAAAAGTTTTCAACAAGGTCGTTTTAGACCTCAGTTTCAAACTAATTAACTCTGGCGGGAAGTATGTAAGGATCTTAAGTTTTGCTAACGTTTATTTTATTTTAAATCTTTACTATCACTTCTTATTTTCTACTTCCGGCCAGAATTATAAGCGTGAAGGTTTTTATGCAAAGTTTGTCTGGCGAACGCCAAGTATTTAAGTGTGGCCTTTTTGCCAAGCGAAGGAGAGGAAGCAGTGAGTCAACGCAGGCCGCTTACCTTAGAAGTTACGCAGTTGCTGTTTGCCTTCCAGGCCAGAGGTTTTAATCCTCTTGATAAATTAAAACGTATTGTAGTGTTCACAGTCTCTGTGCTACATACGCTTCCTGTTATTATAAGGCCAATCTTCCACGTGTATTATTCTAGAGTTAAATTAGAGTTTAGTTTTATTTTTATAATTTTACGTTAGACCCCGAGTGGCGGGTCATTGTATTCCGAAGTACGGAAGTTATTGTATAGAGAAAAATAAAGGGTTTTGTATACCCTTCGTCTGTATCCTGTCTACTTACTACAATTAGTGAACATAGCTTTAGTAAGCTCTCTGTTCCTAGTCAGGTCCTTGTATGTTCCCGAAGAAGGTTAGAAGGAACATTGAACCTGATAGTGGCGCCCAACGAAGAAGAATAACCATGGCCGAGTTTCAAGAAGAACCTGTGCTGCCTGCAGAAACGGCTCAGAATCCAGAAATGCCAGCTGCCGCCCTGGAAGGATTCGGTTACATCGTCCAGACCATGCGCGCTTCGATGAAACCAGAAGCAACGTTTAACGGAAACTCACCGGTAACCAGTTTTTTGGAAAAATTGGAGGACCACTTCATGCTCTACCCCGTGCACGAGTTTCAAAAAGTTACCTTAGCTACCAGCGCTTTGAGGGGCCAAGCGCTTAACTAGTTCAAATGTATAGGCAGAAGTCTCTTGGGTCAAGCAGGAAGTCCCACCTATACTTACGAGAATTTCAAGACTGCCCTACTAAAAGCCTTCCCTGTTGTAAGGGATCGTGCGAAATTAGAAACGGAACTTTTTAGTATATATCAACAAAGAATCGAAAACCTCTCGAGCTTTATTTTAAGAAAAATTCACGTTTTCAAGCTCTTGTATGGAAACCGTCCGGATCCTGAAATAATTCAAGTGATTTTGCCGAGGTTACTCCCCCAAGTGCAAGACTTTATTGAATTAAAAAATCCGACTACACTGGAAAAGTTATTTGAGCTAGCAATCCAGTTTGAAAGTAGAAGAACGGCGGACGTCGAAAGAAGACGCCAATATCAACAGCGAAACCAATTTGGTACGCCAAGACTACAACAAACTCAAGCACATGGCTACGGAGAAAAAGCGAATCAGTGGGCAAGGAAACCCGAGCATTCAAAAACAGCCGGCGAACGTCGACAGTTCAATAGCAACCCAGAAAAAAAGTCTCAAGGCCAGTGGAAAAAGAAGGAAAGCACGGAAAGGAAAAATAATTTAAACTAAAACGGATTTCTGCTGACGAGAGGGTGCGGAAATCCGAAGGCCACGAAAACCCCTCTTCCTACAAGTTAAATACAGTAATGGTGAAAAATTTGACTCTTCCGAAGATTGAAGTCTTGGTGAATAATATCCCAGCCACCGCACTCCTGGATACCGGCGCGCAGTGTTCCTGTGTGGCAGAACAGTTTTTTAGGAAGTATTTTCGCAAATACCGCATATATAATGCGGATAATACGACAGTATTAGCGGCGCAAGGAGAAAAATGTAAGTGCGTAGGTAAAGTACCTTTGTATATCCGTATCAAGGACGAACAAATAAAGGTGATGTTTTTTATAGTAAAGAATCTGTAAGCACATTTAATCTTGGGGACAGATTTTCTTTCAGACGCACAAGCTACACTGGATTTTAATGAAGCGTCCCTTAAGCTGACAATGAAACCAGTGCGTGTAGAAAAGGCTGAACCGCCAAGGTTAAATCTTGACCACCTGCCTAATGACGAGCAAGATAGAATCCGACAAGTGGTAAGTGAATTTGCTTCGTTATTTAGTGATATTCCAGGATTTACTCAGGTTACTAACCATAGTATTGACACCAGAGATGCATTGCCAGTTCGTCAAAAACCATACCGGTATGATAAGAATAAGGAAAAAATTATAGAATGGCATATTACCGATATGCTACGTAAAAAGATCATAACGCCCATCTCAAGTAGTTATGCTAGCCCGGTGGTTTTATGTAAGAAAAATAATGACTATCCTTTGGAGCATCCAAAAAGGTGGAGATTCACTATTGATTACCGTAAATTAAATTCCATAACGAAATATCCGGTATATCCGTTACCGATCATAGAAGAAATTTTAAGGAACATAAAATCAACCAAATTTATGACGACTTTAGAATTAACGACTGGTTATTTTCAAATAGGGGTGAGGCCTGAGGACGTGCCTAAGACTGGTTTTATAACCAAGTCTGGCACTTATGCATTTTTGCGTATGCCGTTTGGCCTTTCAGGGGCAACATTTCAGCGATGCATGGACATTGTGTTAAGACCTGTTCTTGGAAACTCCACATTTATCTATTTAGACGATATCATTATTACTAGTGATAATCTCGACCAACACGTACAGGATTTAAGACAGATGTTTTTATTATTAAATGAGGACGGTCTAAAAGTTAATGTCGAAAATTGCAAATTTGCAGCCCCTGAATTAAAATATTTAGGTTACAAAAGATCTCAAAAAGGGATCGAGACAGATGAATCAAAAATAATCGCTGTACAAAAGTACCCGACTCCAAACACGGCAAAGAAGCTCTCTTCTTTTCTAGGACTTTGTTCATATTATAGGTCCTTTATAAAAGATTTTGCGGCTATCGCTGAGCCATTGTTAAAATTAAAAAGGAAAAAGGCAAGATTCTCGTGGACGGCCGAAGCCAATAGTGATTTCGAAAAATTAAAACAAGCATTAACGCAAGCCCCTGTGTTGAAATTTCCTGAAAAGGATGAAAATTTAGAAATTTCAGCGGATGCTTCGGATTATGCGGTAGGAGCGGTACTTTCGCAAAATCAGCAGCCCGTGGCATTTTTTAGCCGAACTTTAAATCAAACACAAAGAAACTATTCCGCGACCGAGAGAGAGGCACTTGCAGTTCAGTTAGCAGTGCAAAAGTTCCGAGTCTATTTTGGAAAGGCGCCGATAACAGTGTACTCTGATCATGCGGTTGTAACTAGATTGTACTCAGGAAAAAATTTATCCCCAAGGTTAATAAGATGGGCACTCAAGCTGCAAGAATATAATCTGGTAATCAAGCATACCCCCGGAAAGGAAAATATCGTAGCAGATGCCCTATCACGAATTAAATTAGACGAACAGGGTAATACCGTAAAAGTTGGAATGCTTACAGCAGGTACAATAAATTCCCGAGAAACTGTAATAACCGAACTGGGTAAGGATCCTGAGTTTGGAAGTATTTATGAGTATTTGAAGGATCCTGAAAATTTTAGCCACCAAGATATTGTGGCGATAAGAAATAGGGCGGCCCATTACGAACTAATAGATGGTCTATTATTTTATACAAAAACTACGAATTCCAACAACGAATTTCGACCTGTTATCCCAGCTAGTCTTAGATTAAATATCCTGCAGGAGCTCCATGACAGCCCTTTAGCTTCTCATGCTGGTATTCGAAAAACTATCCAACGCGTACGCGAGGCAGTCTACTTTCCTGAACTGCAAAAGTTAACAAGGGCGTATGTCCAGTCCTGCCCAACATGTCAAGCAGTTAATTATATTAATTTCCGCCCGGCCGGGTTTCTAAATAGTATTAAATCCGAATTTCCAAATGAAATAATTGGCATCGATTTATTGGGCCCTTTCCCAAAAAGTCAGTTAAATAAAAGTCGCTGTCTCCTTGTTACGGTTGATCATTTTAGTAAATGGACCGAAATTGTTCCCTTAAAACGAGCCTCCGCGAAATTAGTTACTGATTCTATTTTAAATAAATATATTTTAAAATACGGGGCGCCCCTAAAAGTTATATCGGATAATGGTCCTCAATTTGTAAGTAATATATTTGAAGACATGTGCCAAAAACTGGGCATACGTCATTTAAAAATGGTCCCGTATCGGCCGCAATCAAATATAGCGGAACGGGTCAACAGAAATATAGTGAAAATTATCCGTAGTTATGTTAAAAATTTTCATAAAAGCTGGGATAACTATGTCAATGAATTTGCTTTCGCCCTTAGGACACAAAACATGATACAACGGGCAAAACTCCTGCTGAGTTATTTCTAGGCAGAAAGATTATAACACCGTTAGATAAATTATTTTATGTGCAACAAAGAGCCCCAGAATTTAAAATGGGTGATGTAGAAAAACTAATAAAAGAAGCAAAAAAGAATACGGAAGTAGCACAAAGAAAACAGAAGCTGTATTATGATTTGAAACGACGGGGAGTAACTTATAAAGTAGGGGATGAAGTTTTAAAAATTAAGCATTCACTTTCTTCAGCACCAGAAGATAAAACTGCCAAATTTTTTCCACGATTTGAAGGACCATATGTTATAGACAAAATAACTCACGCTGTTGTAGTGTTAAAAGCCAGAAATGGTGAAACCTGTTCCGCAAACATTGATCAAATCAAGCCCTACTTCGATCGTAATAAAATGCAAATCTTTTCAGATCTTTTGCAGGATCCGGCACGGCAGACACCGCAGGTACAAGTTCCAGAGGTGAAAAAACGACAAGTACAAGGGCAAGCCAATGAGAGACAGAAGCAAGTGAAAAGAAAATTGCCCCGCGGAAAAATCGAAGGTAACAAGAAAAAGAAGCCGTTCCACCGTCCAGAAAACAGAGTTCACGAACACCCCCAGAATGAAGAAGGGAGAAGGACGACGTATGTGAAGAGGACCAGGAGAAATGACGGCAACTATAACCCGGCTTCAAAACGGAAGATCTACTCATCCGACAGAACTCTCAGGAGCAAAAGTCGCCGGACTGCGGAAGGGCCATCAGCGGCGGAGGAAAAGTACAAGGAAAATTTGAACAGCCAACAACGAGGTCCAAGAAGGATCACGACAGAAGTTTCCCGGTTCCGCCAAGACCAGCTGCCATCAAACGGCAAAGACCACAAGCAGAGGAGAAAAGGAAAGTATTCAAGGGTGGCCGTACTGGTGAAAAAAGGAAGCTTCCAGAGGAAAGCACTGAAGGGCGAGCCCGTACAAGAAGGAGGATAAACCAAACTACTATCTGCGGTACCTTTAAAGACTGGGCCCAGAAAAGGATGTCCGAATATTACAAAGATCTCTGGAAGGAAACAGAATTGAATAAAAGCTCCTGGTTAGATGCAGTACAGATGAAAAAAAAGATTGTTGTATATCCTGGGAGCTGCTATTGTAACAAATTTCTTTCTTTTAAATTTCTAGTTTCTAGCTAAGTTGTGTTTGTAAAAGGTTGGCCTCGCGTTAGATTCTAGAGCTAAAAGTTTTCAACAAGGTCGTTTTAGACCTCAGTTTCAAACTAATTAACTCTGGCGGGAAGTATGTAAGGATCTTAAGTTTTGCTAACGTTTATTTTATTTTAAATCTTTACTGTCTCTTCTTATTTTCTACTTCCGGCCAGAATTATAAGCGTGAAGGTTTTTATGCAAAGTTTGTCTGGCGAACGCCAAGTATTTAAGTGTGGCCTTTTTGCCAAGCGAAGGAGAGGAAGCAGTGAGTCAACGCAGGCCGCTTACCTTAGAAGTTACGCAGTTGCTGTTTGCCTTCCAGGCAGGAGGTTTTAATCCTCTTGATAAATTAAAACGTATTGTAGTGTTCACAGTCTCTGTGCTACATACGCTTCCTGTTATTATAAGGCCAATCTTCCACGTGTATTATTCTAGAGTTAAATTAGAGTTTAGTTTTATTTTTATAATTTTACGTTAGACCCCGAGTGGCGGGTCATTGTATTCCGAAGTACGGAAGTTATTGTATAGAGAAAAATAAAGGGTTTTGTATACCCTTCGTCTGTATCCTGTCTACTTACTACAATTACTGAACATAGCTTTAGTAAGCTCTCTGTTCCTAGTCAGGTCCTTGTATGTTCCCGAAGAAGGTTAGAAGGAACATTGAACCTGATAGTGGCGCCCAACGAAGAAGAATAACCATGGCCGAGTTTCAAGAAGAACCTGTGCTGCCTGCAGAAACGGCTCAGAATCCAGAAATGCCAGCTGCCGCCCTGGAAGGATTCGGTTACATCGTCCAGACCATGCGCGCTTCGATGAAACCAGAAGCAACGTTTAACGGAAACTCACCGGTAACCAGTTTTTTCTAAAAATTGGAGGACCACTTCATGCTCTACCCCGTGCACGAGTTTCAAAAAGTTACCTTAGCTACCAGCGCTTTGAGGGGCCAAGCGCTTAACTGGTTCAAATGTATAGGCAGAAGTCTCTTGGGTCAAGCAGGAAGTCCCACCTATACTTACGAGAATTTCAAGACTGCCCTACTAAAAGCCTTCCCTGTTGTAAGGGATCGTGCGAAATTAGAAACGGAACTTTTTAGTATATATCAACAAAGAACCGAAAACCTCTCGAGCTTTATTTTAAGAAAAATTCACGTTTTCAAGCTCTTGTATGGAAACCGTCCGGATCCTGAAATAATTCAAGTGATTTTGCCGAGGTTACTCCCCCAAGTGCAAGACTTTATTGAATTAAGAAATCCGACTACACTGGAAAAGTTATTTGAGCTAGCAATCCAGTTTGAAAGTAGAAGAACGGCGGACGTCGAAAGAAGACGCCAATATCAACAGCGAAACCAATTTGGTACGCCAAGACTACAACAAACTCAAGCACATGGCTACGGAGAAAAAGCGAATCAGTGGGCAAGAAAACCCCAGCATTCAAAAACAGCCGGCGAACGTCGACAGTTCAATAGCAACCCACAAAAAAAGTCTCAAGGCCAGTGGAAAAAGAAGGAAAGCACGGAAAGGAAAAATAATTTAAACTAAAACGGATTTCTGCTGACGAGAGGGTGCGGAAATCCGAAGGCCACGAAAACCCCTCTTCCTACAAGTTAAATACAGTAATGGTGAAAAATTTGACTCTTCCGAAGATTGAAGTCTTGGTGAATAATATCCCAGCCACCGCACTCCTGGATACCGGCGCGCAGTGTTCCTGTGTGGCAGAACAGTTTTTTAGGAAGTATTTTCGCAAATACCGCATATATAATGCGGATAATACGACAGTATTAGCGGCGCAAGGAGAAAAATGTAAGTGCGTAGGTAAAGTACCTTTGTATATCCGTATCAAGGACGAACAAATAAAGGTGATGTTTTTTATAGTAAAGAATCTGTAAGCACATTTAATCTTGGGGACAGATTTTCTTTCAGACGCACAAGCTACACTGGATTTTAATGAAGCGTCCCTTAAGCTGACAATGAAACCAGTGCGTGTAGAAAAGGCTGAACCGCCAAGGTTAAATCTTGACCACCTGCCTCATGACGAGCAAGATAGAATCCGACAAGTGGTAAGTGAATTTGCTTCGTTATTTAGTGATATTCCAGGATTTACTCAGGTTACTAACCATAGTATTGACACCGGAGATGCATTGCCAGTTCGTCAAAAACCATACCGGTATGATAAGAATAAGGAAAAAATTATAGAATGGCATATTACCGATATGCTACGTAAAAAGATCATAACGCCCATCTCAAGTAGTTATGCTAGCCCGGTGGTTTTATGTAAGAAAAATAATGACTATCCTTTGGAGCATCCAAAAAGGTGGAGATTCACTATTGATTACCGTAAATTAAATTCCATAACGAAATATCCGGTATATCCGTTACCGATCATAGAAGAAATTTTAAGGAACATAAAATCAACCAAATTTATGACGACTTTAGAATTAACGACTGGTTATTTTCAAATAGGGGTGAGGCCTGAGGACGTGCCTAAGACTGGTTTTATAACCAAGTCTGGCACTTATGCATTTTTGCGTATGCCGTTTGGCCTTTCAGGGGCAACATTTCAGCGATGCATGGACATTGTGTTAAGACCTGTTCTTGGAAACTCCACATTTATCTATTTAGACGATATCATTATTACTAGTGATAATCTCGACCAACACGTACAGGATTTAAGACAGATGTTTTTATTATTAAATGAGGACGGTCTAAAAGTTAATGTCGAAAATTGCAAATTTGCAGCCCCTGAATTAAAATATTTAGGTTACAAAAGATCTCAAAAAGGGATCGAGACAGATGAATCAAAAATAATCGCTGTACAAAAGTACCCGACTCCAAACACGGCAAAGAAGCTCTCTTCTTTTCTAGGACTTTGTTCATATTATAGGTCCTTTATAAAAGATTTTGCGGCTATCGCTGAGCCATTGTTAAAATTAAAAAGGAAAAAGGCAAGATTCTCGTGGACGGCCGAAGCCAATAGTGATTTCGAAAAATTAAAACAAGCATTAACGCAAGCCCCTGTGTTGAAATTTCCTGAAAAGGATGAAAATTTAGAAATTTCAGCGGATGCTTCGGATTATGCGGTAGGAGCGGTACTTTCGCAAAATCAGCAGCCCGTGGCATTTTTTAGCCGAACTTTAAATCAAACACAAAGAAACTATTCCGCGACCGAGAGAGAGGCACTTGCAGTTCTGTTAGCAGTGCAAAAGTTCCGAGTCTATTTTGGAAAGGCGCCGATAACAGTGTACTCTGATCATGCGGTTGTAACTAGATTGTACTCAGGAAAAAATTTATCCCCAAGGTTAATAAGATGGGCACTCAAGCTGCAAGAATATAATCTGGTAATCAAGCATACCCCCGGAAAGGAAAATATCGTAGCAGATGCCCTATCACGAATTAAATTAGACGAACAGGGTAATACCGTAAAAGTTGCAATGCTTACAGCAGGTACAATAAATTCCCGAGAAACTGTAATAACCGAACTGGGTAAGGATCCTGAGTTTGGAAGTATTTATGAGTATTTGAAGGATCCTGAAAATTTTAGCCACCAAGATATTGTGGCGATAAGAAATAGGGCGGCCCATTACGAACTAATAGATGGTCTATTATTTTATACAAAAACTACGAATTCCAACAACGATTTTCGACCTGTTATCCCAGCTAGTCTTAGATTAAATATCCTGCAGGAGCTCCATGACAGCCCTTTAGCTTCTCATGCTGGTATTCGAAAAACTATCCAACGCGTACGCGAGGCAGTCTACTTTCCTGAACTGTAAAAGTTAACAAGGGCGTATGTCCAGTCCTGCCCAACATGTCAAGCAGTTAATTATATTAATTTCCGCCCGGCCGGGTTTCTAAATAGTATTAAATCCGAATTTCCAAATGAAATAATTGGCATCGATTTATTGGGCCCTTTCCCAAAAAGTCAGTTAAATAAAAGTCGCTGTCTCCTTGTTACGGTTGATCATTTTAGTAAATGGACCGAAATTGTTCCCTTAAAACGAGCCTCCGCGAAATTAGTTACTGATTCTATTTTAAATAAATATATTTTAAAATACGGGGCGCCCCTAAAAGTTATATCGGATAATGGTCCTCAATTTGTAAGTAATATATTTGAAGACATGTGCCAAAAACTGGGCATACGTCATTTAAAAATGGTCCCGTATCGGCCGCAATCAAATATAGCGGAACGGGTCAACAGAAATATAGTGAAAATTATCCGTAGTTATGTTAAAAATTTTCATAAAAGCTGGGATAACTATGTCAATGAATTTGCTTTCGCCCTTAGGACACAAAACATGATACAACGGGCAAAACTCCTGCTGAGTTATTTCTAGGCAGAAAGATTATAACACCGTTAGATAAATTATTTTATGTGCAACAAAGAGCCCCAGAATTTAAAATGGGTGATATAGAAAAACTAATAAAAGAAGCAAAAAAGAATACGGAAGTAGCACAAAGAAAACAGAAGCTGTATTATGATTTGAAACGACGGGGAGTAACTTATAAAGTAGGGGATGAAGTTTTAAAAATTAAGCATTCACTTTCTTCAGCACCAGAAGATAAAACTGCCAAATTTTTTCCACGATTTGAAGGACCATATGTTATAGAAAAAATAACTCACGCTGTTGTAGTGTTAAAAGCCAGAAATGGTGAAACCTGTTCCGCAAACATTGATCAAATCAAGCCCTACTTCGATCGTAATAAAATGCAAATCTTTTCAGATCTCTTGCAGGATCCGGCACGGCAGACACCGCAGGTACAAGTTCCAGAGGTGAAAAAACGACAAGTACAAGGGCAAGCCAATGAGAGACAGAAGCAAGTGAAAAGAAAATTGCCCCGCGGAAAAATCGAAGGTAACAAGAAAAAGAAGCCGTTCCACCGTCCAGAAAACAGAGTTCACGAACACCCCCAGAATGAAGAAGGGAGAAGGACGACGTATGTGAAGAGGACCAGGAGAAATGACGGCAACTATAACCCGGCTTCAAAACGGAAGATCTACTCATCCGACAGAACTCTCCGCAGCAAAAGTCGCCGAACTGCGGAAGGGCCATCAGCGGCGGAGGAAAAGTACAAGGAAAATTTGAACGGCCAACAACGATGTCCAAGCAGGATCACGACAGAAGTTTCCCGGTTCCGCCAAGACCAGCTGCCATCAAACGGCAAAGACCACAAGCAGAGGAGAAAAGGAAAGTATTCAAGGGTGGCCGTACTGGTGAAAAAAGGAAGCTTCCAGAGGAAAGCACTGAAGGGCGAGCCCGTACAAGAAGGAGGATAAACCAAACTACTATCTGCGGTACCTTTAAGGACTGGGCCCAGAAAAGGATGTCCGAATATTACAAAGATCTCTGGAAGGAACCAGAATTGAATAAAAGCTCCTGGTTAGATGCAGTACAGATGAAAAAAAAGATTGTTGTATATCCTGGGAGCTGCTATTGTAACAAATTTCTTTCTTTTAAATTTCTAGTTTCTAGCTAAGTTGTGTTTGTAAAAGGTTGGCCTCGCGTTAGATTCTAGAGCTAAAAGTTTTCAACAAGGTCGTTTTAGACCTCAGTTTCAAACTAATTAACTCTGGCGGGAAGTATGTAAGGATCTTAAGTTTTGCTAACGTTTATTTTATTTTAAATCTTTACTATCACTTCTTATTTTCTACTTCCGGCCAGAATTATAAGCGTGAAGGTTTTTATGCAAAGTTTGTCTGGCGAACGCCAAGTATTTAAGTGTGGCCTTTTTGCCAAGCGAAGGAGAGGAAGCAGTGAGTCAACGCAGGCCGCTTACCTTAGAAGTTACGCAGTTGCTGTTTGCCTTCCAGGCAGGAGGTTTTAATCCTCTTGATAAATTAAAACGTATTGTAGTGTTCACAGTCTCTGTGCTACATACGCTTCCTGTTATTATAAGGCCAATCTTCCACGTGTATTATTCTAGAGTTAAATTAGAGTTTAGTTTTATTTTTATAATTTTACGTTAGACCCCGAGTGGCGGGTCATTGTATTCCGAAGTACGGAAGTTATTGTATAGAGAAAAATAAAGGGTTTTGTATACCCTTCGTCTGTATCCTGTCTGCTTACTACAATTAGTGAACATAGCTTTAGTAAGCTCTCTGTTCCTAGTCAGGTCCTTGTATGTTCCCGAAGAAGGTTAGAAGGAACATTGAACCTGATAGTGGCGCCCAACGAAGAAGAATAACCATGGCCGAGTTTCAAGAAGAACCTGTGCTGCCTGCAGAAACGGCTCAGAATCCAGAAATGCCAGCTGCCGCCCTGGAAGGATTCGGTTACATCGTCCAGACCATGCGCGCTTCGATGAAACCAGAAGCAACGTTTAACGGAAACTCACCGGTAACCAGTTTTTTCTAAAAATTGGAGGACCACTTCATGCTCTACCCCGTGCACGAGTTTCAAAAAGTTACCTTAGCTACCAGCGCTTTGAGGGGCCAAGCGCTTTACTGGTTCAAATGTATAGGCAGAAGTCTCTTGGGTCAAGCAGGAAGTCCCACCTATACTTACGAGAATTTCAAGACTGCCCTACTAAAAGCCTTCCCTGTTGTAAGGGATCGTGCGAAATTAGAAACGGAACTTTTTAGTATATATCAACAAAGAATCGAAAACCTCTCGAGCTTTATTTTAAGAAAAATTCACGTTTTCAAGCTCTTGTATGGAAACCGTCCGGATCCTGAAATAATTCAAGTGATTTTGCCGAGGTTACTCCCCCAAGTGCAAGACTTTATTGAATTAAGAAATCCGACTACACTGGAAAAGTTATTTGAGCTAGCAATCCAGTTTGAAAGTAGAAGAACGGCGGACGTCGAAAGAAGACGCCAATATCAACAGCGAAACCAATTTGGTACGCCAAGACTACAACAAACTCAAGCACATGGCTACGGAGAAAAAGCGAATCAGTGGGCAAGGAAACCCGAGCATTCAAAAACAGCCGGCGAACGTCGACAGTTCAATAGCAACCCAGAAAAAAAGTCTCAAGGCCAGTGGAAAAAGAAGGAAAGCACGGAAAGGAAAAATAATTTAAACTAAAACGGATTTCTGCTGACGAGAGGGTGCGGAAATCCGAAGGCCACGAAAACCCCTCTTCCTACAAGTTAAATACAGTAATGGTGAAAAATTTGACTCTTCCGAAGATTGAAGTCTTGGTGAATAATATCCCAGCCACCGCACTCCTGGATACCGGCGCGCAGTGTTCCTGTGTGGCAGAACAGTTTTTTAGGAAGTATTTTCGCAAATACCGCATATATAATGCGGATAATACGACAGTATTAGCGGCGCAAGGAGAAAAATGTAAGTGCGTAGGTAAAGTACCTTTGTATATCCGTATCAAGGACGAACAAATAAAGGTGATGTTTTTTATAGTAAAGAATCTGTAAGCACATTTAATCTTGGGGACAGATTTTCTTTCAGACGCACAAGCTACACTGGATTTTAATGAAGCGTCCCTTAAGCTGACAATGAAACCAGTGCGTGTAGAAAAGGCTGAACCGCCAAGGTTAAATCTTGACCACCTGCCTCATGACGAGCAAGATAGAATCCGACAAGTGGTAAGTGAATTTGCTTCGTTATTTAGTGATATTCCAGGATTTACTCAGGTTACTAACCATAGTATTGACACCGGAGATGCATTGCCAGTTCGTCAAAAACCATACCGGTATGATAAGAATAAGGAAAAAATTATAGAATGGCATATTACCGATATGCTACGTAAAAAGATCATAACGCCCATCTCAAGTAGTTATGCTAGCCCGGTGGTTTTATGTAAGAAAAATAATGACTATCCTTTGGAGCATCCAAAAAGGTGGAGATTCGCTATTGATTACCGTAAATTAAATTCCATAACGAAATATCCGGTATATCCGTTACCGATCATAGAAGAAATTTTAAGGAACATAAAATCAACCAAATTTATGACGACTTTAGACTTAACGACTGGTTATTTTCAAATAGGGGTGAGGCCTGAGAACGTGCCTAAGACTGCTTTTATAACCAAGTCTGGCACTTATGCATTTTTGCGTATGCCGTTTGGCCTTTCAGGGGCAACATTTCAGCGATGCATGGACATTGTGTTAAGACCTGTTCTTGGAAACTCCACATTTATCTATTTAGACGATATCATTATTACTAGTGATAATCTCGACCAACACGTACAGGATTTAAGACAGGTGTTTTTATTATTAAATGAGGCCGGTCTAAAAGTTAATGTCGAAAATTGCAAATTTGCAGCCCCTGAATTAAAATATTTAGGTTACAAAAGATCTCAAAAAGGGATCGAGACAGATGAATCAAAAATAATCGCTGTACAAAAGTATCCGACTCCAAACACGGCAAAGAAGCTCTCTTCTTTTCTAGGACTTTGTTCATATTATAGGTCCTTTATAAAAGATTTTGCGGCTATGGCTGAGTCATTGTTAAAATTAAAAAGGAAAAAGGCAAGATTCTCGTGGACGGCCGAAGCCAATAGTGCTTACGAAAAATTAAAACAAGCATTAACGCAAGCCCCTGTGTTGAAATTTCCTGAAAAGGATGAAAATTTAGAAATTTCAGCGGATGCTTCGGATTATGCGGTAGGAGCGGTACTTTCGCAAAATCAGCAGCCCGTGGCATTTATTAGCCGAACTTTAAATCAAACACAAAGAAACTATTCCGCGACCGAGAGAGAGGCACTTGCAGTTCTGTTAGCAGTGCAAAAGTTCCGAGTCTATTTTGGAAAGGCGCCGATAACAGTGTACTCTGATCATGCGGTTGTAACTAGATTGTACTCAGGAAAAAATTTATCCCCAAGGTTAATAAGATGGGCACTCAAGCTGCAAGAATATAATCTGGTAATCAAGCATACCCCCGGAAAGGAAAATATCGTAGCAGATGCCCTATCACGAATTAAATTAGACGAACAGGGTAATACCGTAAAAGTTGCAATGCTTACAGCAGGTACAATAAATTCCCGAGAAACTGTAATAACCGAACTGGGTAAGGATCCTGAGTTTGGAAGTATTTATGAGTATTTGAAGGATCCTGAAAATTTTAGCCACCAAGATATTGTGGCGATAAGAAATAGGGCGGCCCATTACGAACTAATAGATGGTCTATTATTTTATACAAAAACTACGAATTCCAACAACGATTTTCGACCTGTTATCCCAGCTAGTCTTAGATTAAATATCCTGCAGGAGCTCCATGACAGCCCTTTAGCTTCTCATGCTGGTATTCGAAAAACTATCCAACGCGTACGCGAGGCAGTCTACTTTCCTGAACTGTAAAAGTTAACAAGGGCGTATGTCCAGTCCTGCCCAACATGTCAAGCAGTTAATTATATTAATTTCCGCCCGGCCGGGTTTCTAAATAGTATTAAATCCGAATTTCCAAATGAAATAATTGGCATCGATTTATTGGGCCCTTTCCCAAAAAGTCAGTTAAATAAAAGTCGCTGTCTCCTTGTTACGGTTGATCATTTTAGTAAATGGACCGAAATTGTTCCCTTAAAACGAGCCTCCGCGAAATTAGTTACTGATTCTATTTTAAATAAATATATTTTAAAATACGGGGCGCCCCTAAAAGTTATATCGGATAATGGTCCTCAATTTGTAAGTAATATATTTGAAGACATGTGCCAAAAACTGGGCATACGTCATTTAAAAATGGTCCCGTATCGGCCGCAATCAAATATAGCGGAACGGGTCAACAGAAATATAGTGAAAATTATCCGTAGTTATGTTAAAAATTTTCATAAAAGCTGGGATAACTATGTCAATGAATTTGCTTTCGCCCTTAGGACACAAAACATGATACAACGGGCAAAACTCCTGCTGAGTTATTTCTAGGCAGAAAGATTATAACACCGTTAGATAAATTATTTTATGTGCAACAAAGAGCCCCAGAATTTAAAATGGGTGATATAGAAAAACTAATAAAAGAAGCAAAAAAGAATACGGAAGTAGCACAAAGAAAACAGAAGCTGTATTATGATTTGAAACGACGGGGAGTAACTTATAAAGTAGGGGATGAAGTTTTAAAAATTAAGCATTCACTTTCTTCAGCACCAGAAGATAAAACTGCCAAATTTTTTCCACGATTTGAAGGACCATATGTTATAGAAAAAATAACTCACGCTGTTGTAGTGTTAAAAGCCAGAAATGGTGAAACCTGTTCCGCAAACATTGATCAAATCAAGCCCTACTTCGATCGTAATAAAATGCAAATCTTTTCAGATCTCTTGCAGGATCCGGCACGGCAGACACCGCAGGTACAAGTTCCAGAGGTGAAAAAACGACAAGTACAAGGGCAAGCCAATGAGAGACAGAAGCAAGTGAAAAGAAAATTGCCCCGCGGAAAAATCGAAGGTAACAAGAAAAAGAAGCCGTTCCACCGTCCAGAAAACAGAATTCACGAACACCCCCAGAATGAAGAAGGGAGAAGGACGACGTATGTGAAGAGGACCAGGAGAAATGACGGCAACTATAACCCGGCTTCAAAACGGAAGATCTACTCATCCGACAGAACTCTCCGCAGCAAAAGTCGCCGAACTGCGGAAGGGCCATCAGCGGCGGAGGAAAAGTACAAGGAAAATTTGAACGGCCAACAACGATGTCCAAGCAGGATCACGACAGAAGTTTCCCGGTTCCGCCAAGACCAGCTGCCATCAAACGGCAAAGACCACAAGCAGAGGAGAAAAGGAAAGTATTCAAGGGTGGCCGTACTGGTGAAAAAAGGAAGCTTCCAGAGGAAAGCACTGAAGGGCGAGCCCGTACAAGAAGGAGGATAAACCAAACTACTATCTGCGGTACCTTTAAAGACTGGGCCCAGAAAAGGATGTCCGAATATTACAAAGATCTCTGGAAGGAAACAGAATTGAATAAAAGCTCCTGGTTAGATGCAGTACAGATGAAAAAAAAGATTGTTGTATATCCTGGGAGCTGCTATTGTAACAAATTTCTTTCTTTTAAATTTCTAGTTTCTAGCTAAGTTGTGTTTGTAAAAGGTTGGCCTCGCGTTAGATTCTAGAGCTAAAAGTTTTCAACAAGGTCGTTTTAGACCTCAGTTTCAAACTAATTAACTCTGGCGGGAAGTATGTAAGGATCTTAAGTTTTGCTAACGTTTATTTTATTTTAAATCTTTACTATCACTTCTTATTTTCTACTTCCGGCCAGAATTATAAGCGTGAAGGTTTTTATGCAAAGTTTGTCTGGCGAACGCCAAGTATTTAAGTGTGGCCTTTTTGCCAAGCGAAGGAGAGGAAGAAGTGAGTCAACGCAGGCCGCTTACCTTAGAAGTTACGCAGTTGCTGTTTGCCTTCCAGGCCAGAGGTTTTAATCCTCTTGATAAATTAAAACGTATTGTAGTGTTCACAGTCTCTGTGCTACATACGCTTCCTGTTATTATAAGGCCAATCTTCCACGTGTATTATTCTAGAGTTAAATTAGAGTTTAGTTTTATTTTTATAATTTTACGTTAGACCCCGAGTGGCGGGTCATTGTATTCCGAAGTACGGAAGTTATTGTATAGAGAAAAATAAAGGGTTTTGTATACCCTTCGTCTGTATCCTGTCTACTTACTACAATTAGTGAACATAGCTTTAGTAAGCTCTCTGTTCCTAGTCAGGTCCTTGTATGTTCCCGAAGAAGGTTAGAAGGAACATTGAACCTGATAGTACAAGTGACAAACTTTAAGATTTTGGTAACGGTAATTTCTTACAAATTATTCAATTACTTGCTCAGTTTGATCCAGTAATGGAAGAGCATCTCCGCAGAGTGCTTAAAAAAGAGGAAGTTAAAGTGCACTATCACAGAAAAGAAATTCAAAATGAATTAATTATTCTTTTAGGTGAAAATATAACATGTCATATTATTAGTGAGATTAAAAAAGCTAAATATTATTCAATAATTCTAGATTGTACTCCTGATATCAGTAAGATCGAGCAAATGACAGTCTTAGTAAGGTATGTATCCATTGACAAATCCAATCCCAAGGAGGTTTCCATTAAAATTAATGAAAGTTTTTCAGGCTTTCTTCCGGTTGAAAGATCGACTGGCTATGAACTTTCAACTCTAATACTTAAAAGACTTGAAAAATTGGTATTGAATTTGTAGGATATGAAGAGACAGGCTTTCGATAATGGGGCCCAACATGAGAGGCAATAAATCGGGAGTACATTCTAGAATAAATGCGTTAAATCCAAGAGCATTTTACCTCCCATGTAGCAGCCACTCCTTAAACTTGGTAATTAATGACATGGCAAAAGCATCATTCGAAGCCGCCAATTTTTTTAGTATAGTCCAAAAAATATATCTTTTCTTTTTTCATCATCAACTTTTCGATGGACCATATTAATAAAATGTGTTCACGGACTTACTTTGAAACCTCTAAGTGATACTCGTTGGGAAAGCCGAATAGATGCATCAAAACCACTAAGGTATCAATTAGGAGAGATATACGGTGCTTTACTTGCTGTTTATAATAATTCGGAGATTGATAACTCTATAAGAATTGAGGCTTCTGGATTATTGTGTTAAACAATTTAAGTTCTTATGCTGCATTGTAATTTGGTACAAAATCTTAAATTGTATCAATCCTATAAGTAAGCTCTTGCAGACAAAAGACTATGATTTACCATCTGCTATGGAGCTCTTGAAATATTGTAAAGATTTTTTCAATGATCTTAGACCGGACACAGGATCTTAGATCTTTAATGAAAGGCTTTGCGATGCTCGAGAATTCGCCAACGAAATTGACATACCGGCTAATTTTGAGTTCATCCAGCCAGGTCATAGAGTTCGAAGAAGGAATGTTAATTTTGACTATGAGGCACTAGATGATCCGATAGAAGATCCTACTTTGAAATATAAGGCAGAGTTTTACTTTTTCACATTAGATAAACCTATAAATGCACTTGAATCCAGGTTTGATTTGATCAGTACCCACAGCAACTATTTCCAATTTTTATTCAATATTTGTGATTTAAAAGATACTTCTGAAAACGACGTACTAAAGTATTGTTAAGATCTAGAAACAGTGTTAACTGATGGGAATTCATCAGATATGAACGCGCTGGACATGGCAGGCGAGATGGTAGCGGTTTTGGCTTTGCTAAATAAAAAAGAAAGGCCAATCGAGATTTTAAAATTCATATCGAACCTGGATTTTGCTCCAAATCTCGGTATAGTTTTAAGGATATTGCTTACTCTCCCAATAAGTGTGGAAAGTGTGAAAGGAGTTTCTCCAAATTAAAATTAATTAAAAAATTTTTACGCTCCACAACACCCGAGAATCGGCTAAACGGCTTGACAACAATAGCCATTGAACATGAACTGGCTGAAGAAATTATAAAAGAATTCTCAGAATTAAAAGGGAGAAAAAAACACTTTTAAGTTTAATTCTCGGTTTAAATGTATTTTTAATATGTAATAAGTTTTAATATTTAGTAGTTCTATAATTTGTTTTAGTATTTTTTTAATATCTGTATTTTATAATTATACACTCGAAATTATTCTTTTCTTTTTTCTGTGCAACCCTAATTTTAATTTAATGCCAAAAACATAAATTAATGAATTAGTATTTTTTGCTAATCAAAACTTCAACATTATTGATAGCAATTTTTTTGCTCACGTTTTATTTTACCATTAAGCGTGGGAAGGGTTTAGGTTATCTCTTTTAATTTTTGTTATAAACGGTCGGCATTTTACCTCTTTGCCCGGGGCGGTGAAACTGCTAGCGCCGGCCCTGCTCTCACCCTGTGAAACGTAGGTCGGACTACCAGAATCCACAGACAAGGAGGAAACAAGGTCGATTCATCAACAAAGGCGCCTTTACCAGAGGCGATGAAGATGCTTCTAGTAAAGACGGATCATCCACAAAGAAAACTGCGTGTTTAATGTGTAGAATGTTTTCCCAGTTGAGAGGAGTTCCTATATAAACGCATGGAAAGATAATACGCGTAAGAAAAAGATACATAAACGCATCAAGAAGAAGATAAGTGAAAAAAAATGTTTTTCCTCCTTCTATTTTGAAGTTCAGTTTATATCATAATGCACAAAGTTGCTATGTAAAATATATTTTCCTTAAGCGGGTATACTTTCAAATATTATTAAAAGCAAGAAAATTTAATTTATTTCGCAAGTTCGCGATAATGTAGTGTGTAAATAAATTTAGTTGAAAAGACTTAGAATCGCAAATCAAATTGTTGTAAACTAAAGTAAAAATAAAATTTTGGAAAGTTATTGTAAATAGTGTACAGCAACTATGTACGTCTGATGTAAAGTGAATCTGGAAACTTTTACTCTGTTAAATGTTGTAAAATTATTCTGTGTTAAAAGGAAATGCAATGTATTAAATGTAAAATTGTTTGAAAGTTCAAACTATGCTTAAATGAAATACTTGCAAGAGAGACAGAAGAATGAATGAGTTAACTTAGGGTCTCCAGTTACACGAACGTTTAGAATACTTTCGCGCGTTTAGTACATAAAGTACAGTGCAGAAAATACGGTATTTTTTAGGTTTGATGTGTCAAGTTTTGTTTAACATTTGAAAAATTGATTAGACAGTAGTGCTGGTTATTTCTACACAACAATTACACTCTCGTATCTTCACAGAACAAACTACTGGAGAGCGTTGGGGGAATTAGTTAAAAGTTGAGTGAATTAAATTTGATTGAAGGCCAAATAAATGTGATGAAATGTAAATTGTGCCAAAATATCTCTGTATATCCAGTGCTAATACTTTTTCCTTCCAGATATGTTGGAAGGACACGCAATAATTCAAGATATCTATGTAGATTGCAGCAATGAAGATTGTAAAAATGTTTTCTTTTTCTTACTTTTAGCTTAGATCAGTTTGTAAAGCTGTCCTGAAGGAGTTTAAACTTCGGTTCTTAAAAGTAAAATCGGAGTTAAGAGTATTAAACTCAAACTTTTGAAAGTGCATTTGGGAATGAGTAATTTAAAATTTGACATTTAGAGTGTAAATTTAGAGAAAAGTTTTTCTAGAATTTAATCACTGAACAAGTTCTTTGAGAGACCTTTTTGTTCGAGTATTTAAATTCTGGTGGTGAAAACTGTAAGGATTATTTTTGTTTTCTAATATTTATTTTTAACTTTGAAACCCTGTAGAGATATTAGGTAGTTTTGGGAAGCAAAGGGCATGAAAAATGAGCATCGCCTTCTCCGGGAATCGAATAACGGATCTCTAGAATACGCGCTCAGCATGCAGACCATTACACCACGAAGGCACGCTAAGAAGGCGGGAGAAATACCTTATATACTCTCCCTTTTAAAAGGCGACTGGTGTTCTTAGGCGACCCAGTCGCCAAATCCTGGGCGTGGACAATCATCATCCACCGCCCTTTTAGTTCGGGCGCCACTGTAGAGACATTAGGTATTTTTTGGAAGTAGGCATCATAAAAAATGAGCAACGCCTTCGCTGGGAATCGAACTACGGACCTCTGGAATACGGACCGAGCATGCGGATCACTACATTACGAAAGCACGCTAAGAAGGCGGGAGAAATACCTTACAATCCTTTCGTTTAAATTCTTGTTTCCCTTCTACAACTCTCTACCAGAATAAGTTTTTAGTATCGCGTTACATGTAAATGAGGTAGAAGGAGTATTTAAAAGGAAGTTTCGCTTACTTCATGAGAAGAGCCTAGGAGTCCTTAGTGGCACGTGTTTGCCGTAAGGCTGCTTCGTTGCTTAAGCTAACTACGTTCAGCCGTACTGTACGTGCCTGCTGCTATTCGCCGATTAATTAAATTAAGGACCAACTACGTTAGATTATTTTGTACAGCTTCGGATGACTTCAGGTTAGTTTAGCATTAGGTTAGTTTCTTATTTTCTTGTCTTGATTTGAAGCCGAAGTGGAGGCTTTTCTGTAAGCCCTAGAAAGGAGCCATCTGTACTTTTAGTTTGAGATAATAAAGGGTGAGTTTAACACTTCTCTGGACTTTGTTGTTTACACACTTGAACTCAGGGCAACTGCTACGAAGTCAAGCATAGACGAAGTACTCGTAGTTAGAAACAATACAAGCCTTTTTTACAGCAACTGGATTGCGCGTTTTGGAATGCCAGAGAAGCCTATTAGCGATCGTGGATCCCGATTTAAACGTGACACATTACAAGCTTTGTCCACAATTTTATCACAATTTATGGCATCAGTTTGCAAAATATTTCTGCCTAGCCTACCACCCCTTGTGCATTGCCAAAGTTAAGCGCCTTCAGAGAACATCGATATCAGCATTAAAAGCTCACAATAACCTGTGTTAGACTGACAATTTACCAACAATGCTTTTTGGTTTGCGTACTACTATTCCAGAAGATACAAATTATTTTATTGCGCAGAGGTTTAGGGCCAGAATTTTCGATTTAGGGCCAGAATCTGGAGAGTTTTCAGAGAACCAAGTATCTAGACATCGGGGATTTTTGGTAATTACCTCCAGAAGCAGATGGAAGTGGTCGTACCTAGAAATCATCTGAACAGATATTTGTACATAAAGATTAAAAAAAAAAAACTGTTCTCATGTGTTTCAGCGAATAGATCAGGTGAAAACCTCCTTTGGAAGCTCCTTATGAGAGGCCATTTTCTGTTATTGATCGCAAAGATAAATATTTTACTATTAGCCTAAAAGGAAGGCATATCAATGTACCCCTTGGTCACTTGAAACCCGCTTATATTTTGGCTCATGAGAATTCTCAGTTGAGAAAATCTGACCACAGCAAATTCCATAGATCGGACTCAAATTCAAATGTGAATCAGATACCTTCTCACATAGGTAGAACTGTATGTTTACCTGTCAGATTCAAGAATTGTATCTAAATTCTTCTGACAGTGGTTAACACTGCAATGCTATTCTCTAATGAATTACCGTGCCCCCACATTGCTATCATTTTTTGTTTGTTTTATTTTATTTATATAAGTAATAGTGAATTGCTGAATTTTTTGTGACTGTAGTTTACTGCTTATTCGCAGTTTTAAAGAAATATATTCAAATAATTTACAAAAGTTTGCTTTGAAGTGTCAGAATGTAAGTTGTTACATCCTAAAAATTTAGCTTGTTAAAAATTTTTGTACAACTTTCTGGTTTAAGATTAATAAAATTAAAATATTTAACAAAAGATATAGTTTTTAAGTAATCTTAATAATGCAAGGATAGCCTTTTTATGGTGTTTTCATATATTCATGTAATTTCAGTATAATTAATTTATTCATAATATGTAATAAAACACTATCAAAAAAATGTTTGCTGTGTGTATCTTTGTTAGCACTTACTGCAAAAAAGAATTGAAACTTTTTTCGTATAAGAAATTAATTACAATCTAGGAAAGCCAATCAGCGGTTACAGAATACTTACACTTTAACCTAAATCATCTTCCTATAACGTGAATATGAGTCGGTTTCCCATAAAGATGACCCCTTTAAAATAGATCTAACAGTTAGATGGATAGAAAGGCCAATGGGTTCAAAGGTATAATTATTCCTACTATGCAAAAGAGCTGCTTTAAGGCAAACTTTGAGAAAAAGAAATTTAAATTCATAATACTTAGTAAAGTTAGTAAATTTAATGCACTGGCATATGTATTCTCATTATGCAAAAGAACTCCTTTAAGGAAAATTTTAAATGAATTATGCTATAAAAATTAAGAATATCTTATTAATCTTCTTAATTCACTTTTGTCACAAGATAAAAAAATGTTAAATGACACTTTTTAATACCTTTCGTTAATTTGTTGTCCCAAGTAAAGTTGAGAATGACTAAAAACTTAAACAATGCTCTGGTAATTGACCTATTTTATACTGTAAATCATAATATAATATTAAGATAATAAATAGTGTGAAATCAAAGAAAGAAAGCAACCTTTAATAGGAATTTTAAATAAAACTCTCAGCTTTGAGCATTACTGTATAAAAAAATTTGTCAGATTCCCTCAAAGTTTGTAGTTTTATTTAACATCTTTGTCAATCTATGACTGTTTCTTTGCCTAACATTACATTATTATTGGAGTATATATTTTAAAAATATAATAAATCATATATAACGTAATAAATTAGAAAAGCACACAAGTAATTAGACACATTTTCAAGAAAAAAGAGACTGAAAAATGTTGTTAGAGCTGGCATGTGAGAATCCATTTTATTGGATTGGTCCTGGCTTTATCTTGGACAGCTCTGTTCAATATTCAGTTTTCTACTGATGGCCCACTTAGCTCAAATAAAGATTTCCATATGTATATTAATGTAATGCAGTGATAATATGTTGATTGAAAATAAATTACAAAAAATTATGTATTTCGATATTTTTTTCATGATGTCTGTATGTATGCACAGAATAAAGAACTTTTCCCCCAAAAAGGGATTTTTTTCATGGCGTCTGTACATACATATGCATTTATCTCGCATAACTCAAAAAAAGATTAGCCACAAAATATTAAAATGTTCTATATGAGAGTGCTATAACATCTAGTTGTGCATCTCTTTATGGTAATTGCCAGTGCCAAACATATACTTCTAATCATCGAAATGCTTTAAATGATGAAAATTTTCGCATTTTGGCAATGTTAATTTTTTTTTTAAATTAATTTTCAACAAATAACACACCAATACACAGGAAATCTCCCAGTTCCTTATGTCTGAAAAATTGAGCAAAATATTAAATTTCAAAATTTGCAGTTTTAATATCATTTTCAACTTTCCTTAAGGGATCAGTTAATTTAGAATAATCTGAGGAAATAAGTTTAAATGAAGTGCAGCAAGAAATGTGCATAAATTAATAGGAAGTCGTGGTGTCCACGTGAATTAAATTTTATTATATATATATATATATATGTTTATGATGATATTTTTATTTCAAAGTTTGAATTTGTGCTGAGCCAGAATACATATTAAGCAAAAAGTGCATATACCTGTGAGAATCTGTTAAAGGATTAAAATATGAAAATACGGCCTTTTTCATTGCAATAAAAAAATTTAACCAGCTTGGCTGAAAGTAGAAAATCTTTAATTGAGGTTAAGCTTTTATCGAAAAGTTTGTTTCATTTTTTATCATCATACCGCATGGTATAACATAATTGTTCCTTATTGTGTAAATGAAATATTTCCACGTGTTAAAAAAAGTTCCTCTGCCTTTGTGAAATGTGTATTAAGGTCTTTTAGTCTCTTTTAAGTAAATTCAAATTTGTTTCATTCAAATAATTTTCAAAACTGATAAAAAGCTCCCAGACATTTGTAAAATAATAATAATAATTTGTAATTGTCTCCCAAATCCTTCTCTTGTAAACATTGTATGGTAAAAAATCTGAAAATATGAGTTTGTATAATGTTTGAATATAATCAAATAGATATTTATTGAAATTGTTTTGTTCTAAAGTGTTTATATTCATAATGTATATTTTAGTATCTATAATCAGAATCACCTAAATTAAACTTATGTTTGTTTGTCCCTTCATAATAACTGATGGGCAACGAAAATGAGCTTGTTTTAGTACCGGACAGATTGAAGGAGAACCAGCACCTGTATATCTAGGTGGGTATTTTAGGTATTGCTGGGCCTTGCTAAGTACTAAGCTTCCACCCCAGATAGAATTTTGAGGAAGAATGCTCTGAATGTGGTTAGAAAGTCTCCTACCATCAACCTCTCAAGGCTTTCTGCTCACCTTCTGCTTTTAGTGTTCCTTGCTAAACAACTGTAACCAATCAGCAAGAGGCGCAACAACATCTGTCCTGTTACGTCACAACTTCTGTCTCGCTTCACAGCCTCTTTTTGGGCCGGCGCCGTTGGAGTGAAAGTATCGTTACGCAATGCTCCCGGTACGTGTCTTATTCTTGTGTGCATAATAAAATATATTTTTATATTGAATGCTGTTTCATTCAATTATGGAGTCAGATCAACTAATATACCACCTTCAATAGCAACCACCCCTCAATGGTGACTTTCGGACAAAAAATCCTTTACAGTAACGGATACTTCTGGTTTTGATTCTTCCCGCTTGCTCATGTTCCACCTGAAAAATGACCGGAAACGAAACTTCCGCTGTGGTGATTCCAACTTTTATTCAAGTTGATCCATCTCTTTGGTTTCACATGTTGCAATCTACTTTTGAACTAGCTGCTTCCAAACCGATAACGGAACAAAAGACAAAATTCAACTACGTCGTAGCTCACTTACCAGCTAATATTGCAACTGTTGTTCGTGATGTTATCATTCAACCTGTTAAAGTCAACCCCTATGATGACCTGGAATCAAAAGTTACAGAAAGATGTTCGGAATCCAAGACTCAAGAGATTCGTCGGCTGCTAGCAGGCGAAAGCCTCGGAAATAGAAAAACCTAGCGAACTTATCCGCATGATGAAACGTCGCGCAGAGAATCACAACATAGACGATTCATTTTTATTTGAACTCTTTAATCAAGCGATGCTTGTTCCTGTTTAAACTATTTTAGCTTCCATCTCTCCTATTACTTCAGATAAAGCCGCGGAGGTAGCTGATCGAATTTTAGCTATCAACAGCACGAATACTATGTCCGCCATCGTCTCTAAAAACGAATCTTCTTCTTCAGCTCAACTTCATGAAGAAATCAAAGCTCTTCGAAAAGAAGTGCCCGAACTTCGTCGTTCCTGGAGTTCATCTCGTACCAGTTTTGCTGGCCGCAAACGTTCGAAATCGCATGACAAAAGTTTGTGCGGGTATCATCGGAAATTAAAGGATAGTGCAAAAAAATGTGTTTCTCCGTGTTCTTACAAGGAAAACTTGAAAACGGAAGAGTAGAGGCGAGCGACTCTTCCCATCCTCATACATCGCGTCGCCTTTTCATTAGTGACCAATCAACAGGTTTTGTAATGGATTCGGGGAGTGATGCCAGTTTAATTGTAGCAAATAAATATGAACTAAAGGCACCAGTACTTCAAACTTTTCGTGCTGCTAATGGTTCATCCATTAAGGTTTATGGCCGAAAGACAATAACTGTTAATTTTGGTTTAAGACGCAATTTTACTTTCTCTTTTTATATTTGCAATGTTACATGCTCAATCATAGGTGCAGATTTTTTATATTACTTTAACTTATCTCCTGATTTACGTAACAAGCGTCTAATTGATTTAACAACAAATTTTAAAGTACCTGCCAAATTAAATACTTTTAATATTTTTTCTGTAAAATCTTCTTGTGTTGATAATGTATTTGGTAAAATATTGTTACAATATCCTGATATTACTAAATTATCAGATCCCAATCAACATGTGAAACACAATACTGTGCATTATATAAATACTAAAAGTCCTGCAGTTGCTGCTAAACCTAGACTGTTAGCTCTTGACCGCCTCAAAATTGCAAAAGCTGAATTTTCAGCGCATGATTCAATTGGGTCATATAAGACCTTCAAAAAGCCCTTATTCATCGCCGTTGCACACGGTGGCCAAGAAAGAGTCTGTTGAATGGAGACCTGTTGGCGACTATCGATCTCTTAATGCACAGACTTTAAAAAAAAATATCATATTCCTTGCATAACTGATTTTACCTCAGAATTATATTGTAAAACAAATGTTTAGTCACATTAATCTCGTAAGAGCGTATCACCAAATTCCCATAAATCCGGAGGATGTACACTGCTGGAAAAAAAAAAAAAAAAAAAAAAAAAAAAAAAAAAAAAAAAAAGAAGACTGTTCTATATCTCCCGTTCTACTGGGCCGATTGACAAAATCCAAATTGCGTTCTTCATGCCTCGAAAGCGCGACTTAGGATATATATTAGATTTATACACAGCACTATTTTAACATAGGTATTTTGACACAAAATCGAACTTTTTCTGAAATAACATACCAATTTTTTACATATTTCGATTCTACAACTCAAATTACGCCTAAATATGAAATTTTGTAAAATTTGGAGCGAAATTTACGGAGAAATTCATAAATTTATGTTGGCACTTTTTTTCCAGTTTCCGCCAAGAATAGTTCACTTGACAAACTTCTTAATATATGGCAACCTAGTTTCCTTTCCCGTGAGAGGGAAAAAAGTCACAGAAAATACAAAATAGAAAAATATTTGCATTCAGACAGGAAGTTTTTTGAAATATTTGCAATTACTTTATAAGAAGGATTTATTAATAACCGTAATAATTACTTATTATATTACTGACGATTAGGATTCAGTTCTTGACAATTATATTCTAAATTAGAATTTTAAGGATATAATGAAAATACGCTACGCACAAAAATACATTTTAGGATAAAAATGAGTTGATTTTTTATGTTTTAAAACTTCTTAAATTCATTTAATAAACATCGTATCCTCGTTGTTAATTGAATCCAGAATGTTGGGTGGCGTTTATATAATTATTCTTACTTGTCCGCAGAATCTGCTGACTTATCCAGCCATTAAGTAGCTGCAGATCATTTCTACATAACCATTGAACTTCCATTAATTCAGTCTCTAGAGGGCTGTATGTTTATATCATAATTTGACTTTTATAAAAATGATTATTCTAAATATTATGTTTCTATAAAAATATACTGTGCTTTAAAAATGCGGATGTATAGTATCAGCCGCTCTTTCATCCACTTCAAAAGCAACAGTTTGTTTAGAAATAAATTATGCAGTTAATGTCATAAAATTCAAATAAATATCAAACGAAAATTCTCAGTTTTAGACAATTCGATTTAAACGAAGTAAAGTAGCAGACGATAAAACGCCGAAGGTAAAAATTTACTCTTACAAAAATTTACTCTTATTTTTTTTAAAAAAAGGAAGATAAAGAGAAAATTTTTAAAAAATAGTTAAAATTTTGAATAATATCATCTATAATTTAAAAAATACAGCTTTTCATATAGTATTAATAAATATTTATTATGCATCATTGAGGGAAAAAATGTCATATAATTAATTCTCCGTAAAATTTTACTTGAAATTTAAGGTTAAAAATAGCTGTGGCAATTCACTGTAACAAAAATCCATAGACCACATTTGGCGTTATTATCGCTCAAAAAAAAGATGCCAAATTTCAAAACTCGAAAATATGTAAATTCGTGTATTCGTAAATTTTGAATAAAAAAGTCTAATTTTTTGCAGATATGCTTAAAAATACACCTACTTTAAGATGATGGTAAAAATTTTATAAGTTATAATTCAAAAATTTTTTCGAAAAATTTATAAAAATTATTTAAAAATAGAAATTTTAAAAATAAAACACAAAAAAATGGGTAAATTTTATTTGGAATGAACCTAAATTTCGAAATGTGAGAGAAAAAATCAAAAAAGTTTAATAAAAAAAGAGATATTAATAAATATTTGCCAAATTCAATTAACATTGAGGAGCTAAAATTTTGAGAGCTAATATTTTAAAAACTACTCGTACGATTTTTACAAAACTTGGTATTATGGCATAATTTGAGACGTAGAATCGAAATATGGAAAAAATATTCGTATGTTATTTCGGAAAAAAGTCCGATTTTGTGTCAAAATACCTATGTTAGAATAGTGCTATATATAAATATAATATATATCCTAAGTCGCGCTTTCGAGACATGAAAAACGCAATTTGAATTTTGTCAATCGGCCCAGTAGAACGGAAGATATAGCACTGTCCCATTTTTTTTTTTTTTTTTTTTTTTTTTTTTTTTTGAGCAGTGTACATAAAACAGCTATATGTACTACTTTTGGTTTGTTTGAAAGTTTGAGAATGCAGTTTGGTCTTTCTAATGCTTCCTCAACCTTTCAACGGTTTATCAAGGAAGTCAGTAGAGATTTGCCCTTTGTTTATGCATTTATTGATGATTTCCTTGTAGCTTCTAATAATGAACAAGAACACTTACAACATTTACAACTGCTATTTTCTAAACTTCAGGAATATGATTTATGTATAAATGTAGAAAAATGCAAATTTTGTCAATCTGCCATAGATTTCATAGGATTTAAGTTATCGGGTGAAGGAAATGAACCCCTCCCTGATCGTGTAAAATGCATCCTAGATTTTCCTCAACCCCAGACTCTTACACAATTACGCAGATTCTTAGGTTTATTTAATTTTTATAGACGTTGTATTCCCAAAGCTGCTCATATTCTAGCACCCTTAGTCAAATTCGTTGAAGGCCACACAAATAAAAAGAGACATCCTCGTTCCAAAGCTTCTACTGAGCAATTACAATGGGACGATGAAGCAACATTCGCCTTCAAAGCGTCTAATAAGGAAGCTATCGCTAAAGCCACCCTGTTAGGGCATCCCATGCCCGGTGCACAATTCAGTCTATGGGTCGATGCGTCTGATGTTGCAATCGGCGGCTCGCTCATGTAACTTGTTAAACAACAGTGGGAACTTATAGCGTTCTATTCAGCTAAACTGGAATTGGTCCACTTACGACCGTGAACTTTATGCTATGTATTCTTCAGTAAAAAATTCAGGCACATGCTTGAAGGGAGAAATTTTATCGTTTATACTGATCAGAAACCGCTTAAATTTGCATTCCAGCAACACCCTGATAAATGCAGTCCTCGCCAATTACAACATTTGGATTTTATCTCCCAGTTTACTACTTATATTGAATATACTAAAGGCTCTGATAACATTGTCGCCGATGCACTTTCCGTTTTGAGATAGATGATATTTCATCTACTGTGATCGATTTTCAAAAATTCGCTGCTGCACAATCAAGCGATGAAGAACTTCAACAACGCTTAGCATCAAATACATCCTCTATAAAATTAGAAAAACATTATTTTCCTCTCGAGGATATTCATCTGTATTGTGACATGTCACAAAAACATCCCCGTCCTTTTGTTCCTCAGTCTATGGGATTAACAGTTTTCAAAAATTTACATTTCTTCTCTCATCCAGGTATCTCAGCCTCCATCGATTTAATCGCTAAACGTTTTGTATAGCCAGGCATGACAAAAGAAATAAAATCTTTTGTGCGAAGCTGTGATCAGTGTCAACGAGCTAAAATCGCCAAACACACCAAATCTTCTATCGGCGCATTTGTTGAACCTGATGCTCGTTTTGCACACATACATATAGATTTTATAGGCTGTCTACCTCCATCTGACGGAAAACAGTTTTGTATGACTATCATAGACCGGTTCACAAGATGGCCGGAAGTTATTCCAACAACAATATAACTGCGGAAACAGCTGCTCGTGCCTTAGTACATGGCAGGATATCAAGATTTGGATGCCCAGTTACAATTACATCTGACCAGGCTAAAAATTTTGAATCTAATCGTTTTAGAGAACTTACTCGCACACTTGGGTGTAACAGGATTCGAACTTCTGCATACCACCCACAGTCAAATGGAATTATCGAACGATTCCATCGGCATCTCAAAACAGCCCTTAAAGCGCATAATACAGCACAATGGACTGAAACTCTTCCACTTGTCCTCTTAGGCTTACGCTCAGCTATTAAGGATGATGTCAAAGCAACTTCTGCTCAGCTTGCCTATAGCTCAACATCAAGATTACCTTCCGATCTAGTAACCAGTGATGCCATAAACTAGACCTTAAATTCTGCATATGTAAACAGTTTACTTCAAATAATGAGATCTTTAAATCCTATTTCTACTGCCCTACACGGTAGTCCCAAAATTTTTATCAACCCCTCATTAAAAACGTCTTCTTATATATTTTTAAGGTCTGATAAAGTTAATCCTCCATTGACACCACCTTATACTGGACCTCATTTAGTCGTTGACAGAAAGGATAAGAATTTTATTATTGATGTAAATGGTAGACGTACTACAGTTTCAATTGATCGCGTAAAACCTGCTTACCTCCTGCCAGATGACATTACTCATACCTCATCTTTACCTCCAGTTTCAACTCCATCCCCACTATGCTTTAATAAAACGTCTACCACTAAAAGTGGGCGTAAAGTCCGATTTCCAAAGCATTTAGTCACAGACTACATTCCTTAGAAACCTGTACTATAACATTTTGTATTATGCATATGTTTCTACTGTATCTATACCACGCACAGTATATTTTTATTATAGTTTACTTCATATTCTATATTGCACTATACATTATCATTTTCTGTATATATCATTTTCTGTAAATATTTATTGTAATTTGTAATAGTGACTTCGTCACTGGGGGCATACTCTGTAGCCAATCACCAAGAGGCGCAACAACATCTGTCCTGTTACGTCACAACTTCTGTCTCGCCTCACAGCCTCTTTTTTGGGCGGGTGCCGGTGGAGTGAAAGAATCGCTACGCAATGCTCCCGGTACGAGTCTCATTCCTGTGTGTAGAATAAAATATATTTTTATATTGAATGCTGTTTCATTCAGTTATGGAGTCAGATCAACTAATGTACCACCTTCAATAGCAACCATCCCTCACAACCACTACACACTTACAACATCCATCCCTTCTTCGGGATTTGAACTCGAACCTTTTGGTATGGTAGGCAGCGTCATTAACTACTATCCTGTATGGGTGCTACTGCATAGTGTTGCTATAATATAATAGAAGATGCCTTGTTCTGCGAAAAGATGAAAACAATCACAAAAGAAAAAGGATGCCTTTCTGTATGTGAAGGATTTAGGAAGTATGACTTAATGCTCTTTGTCAATCAAAACAAAGTTCAGAAATTGCTTGGATGCACAAGCAGATATGAGAATTGCTATTAGCAATAAAGTGCCACAATTTGAAAAAAAATATCCGATACACAGGAACAGAAATAGTTATTAATTATTGTTTTGAAAAATTTATGCAAATATTAAATTTTGTAATATTTTTTAGTTCCATTTTTTAGTTTCATTTTTGTTTATTATAAGATTTTATTACATAACTGTTTTCTTTTTCCTCCCCCCCGTAGAAACTTTGTTAGGGGCTGCAAGAACATAACTCAATAACAATTTTTTAAAACTGCTAGACATGGAAAAGTTTGGGAACCTGTGTCTTAGAAGATGATATTGTGAAATTCAGTTTTGAGCTAATAAAGAATACTGTATATGCACATATAAAAAAAATCTAATATCTATGTTAATATGTTTCAAACCTGTTTCTGAATATATATATACATAATACACTTAAAAAAGGGAAGATAACTAAAGTTTTCATTTAATAAACTAAATATAGTTACATGCAGGAATAGTGTTTGAGGCAAGTACTGGCATATGTATATATAGAAGTGAAATCATTAAGCAACTGGGAAACAAAATAATTTTACTCTGTACAACGTTCAATCTTTTTCATACATCTAAAGCATTCTTAGTTATATTGCTGTCATAAAATCTGGTCTAAATTTTTGTGAAATGTAAGTTAGACAGTACATTGCTTATACCACTTGTCCATCAGAGTTCTTATGCAACCTCTGTTTTTGCAATCATTGGATGTATGCATATATTGGAGTTTAAAAAATTATTTAAATAAGCATGTAACTTCAAGTTGCATAAGTCATGTATAACTCTACTTGATACAGGATTAAGCCCAGGAAATAAGCTAGATGCTTTTAAACATGGGCCGTTTATTCTATGACATTGTAACTCGATGAAAAGGAGATTATCATTTGCTGGAAAAGCAAGTCTGTTATACTGCCAATAATCGTACTGTTAACTTATTCTGAGTCTTTACATGCGGAAAGATCTTGAATAATCATAATAGTGCAACTTTATACCTGTTGCTTTTTGTGGTATTTATGCTGCAGGAGTATTGGTAATTATCTCTTAGATTCGATACATAAAACCCGAAAAGACAGATTCCTGTGGTTTACACCTTTTGTTTCCTTTCTACCATCCACATCAGAGCACTTTTGAACTGACAGATTTCAAGTGTCCTTAATGTGCATAACAGTAAAAAACAGCTAATTTGAAATTCGAATCTTGGCACAAGTGAGTCGGTTCTTCTGAACCATGATGATTAAGTTGCTGCATAGCAATGAATTATCTAGCATTAATATTTCAGAAAGCACAAACAGTTCATTGTTTCTGGAAACAAAAAGGGGGTGCAATGTCACAAAATAAGCGAAATGTAATCAAAGAAAAACGCAATGAAGTTCATTTGCTATGACATAAATCAACAGTGCTATGTAGTAAATCGATGAAGAATTAACAGTTTAAAAAAGACTAGAAAAAAAATATTAGATCGAATAAGAAGCAGACTCTATTGCTTAAAATGAATGACTCGTAAAATTTCTGGGCTCGCGTAAACATTTCATGAAATTTAGTGTTAAGAGAATTAATGCGCAATTTGAGAATACAGTCAATGCGCGGGAAGGTGCAGAAAGAACGTCTATGCATACAACATCAAATACATATTCTTTGTTTGATCAGTTGACTTATGCGAAAACCGGTTCTTTGAAGAAGTCAAACAAGAAACAGTACTCCAAACGAAACATTTTCAGTTCAGTATAAAAACATTTCGCTAGCTAGGCGGGATGCGGTTTTCAACGAAACATGTTTCGGCTAGGAACACTTCAATAGTACACTGCTGGCCATTAAAATAGCAACACCCTGAAGAAAAGCAAATACAAAAAGGATATTTATTGTACGTAAAAAAAGTATGGCATGAAGACAAAATGATTAAACTTATAAGCAGTTTTGGTGTTTACAGAGGTGCGAAATTAGTAGAAACAGCTACCACCCGTGACAGTTAAAACGAATGGCTCTTACCCGGTTAGGCATGAAGTCGAAATAGGATTGGATGACAGAAACGGGCAACTCGCTCCATGCTGCTTCAAGTCTACGCCACACTTCGTCATCATTAGCTGGAGAGGGGTGGCGGGAGAGTCTCTCAGCAACCTATGACCAGATGTTTCCAATGAGGGACAGATCTGGAAACCGTGCTGGCCAGGGCAGCAATCAAATACCCTGTGTGTATCGAGGAAGGTCAGAACACGACGTGCGACATGTAGTCTTGCATTATCTTGTTGGAGAATAGCGTTTCGCAGGGCTGGAAGTTAAGGCACAAGAAATGGACGTAAGATGCAAGAAATGTATCGATCTGCGTTCAAATTACCGTCGATCCGAATTAGAGATGTGCGTGTCATGTACCCAGAGGCTGGCCAATCCATCACACTAGGCGCAGGATCCCTATGCCGATATCGAATGCAAGCAGGCGACTTGCGGTCTCCTCGCAGCCTCCAGACACGTATAGGTCATCTGAATATTGCACGCTGAACAGGGACTCGTCTGAAAAGAGGACATTGTGACATTCTTGTATCCAGCTTTGTCGTTCGGTGCACCAGAATCGCCGGTTTCTCTCTATGCTGCATTTTCAAGGGAAGGCAAAGTACCGGTCTTCTTGCTGAAAGTTCACTCTGCTGCAATCGTCGACGCACCGTACGAGCGGATACTGGGCGTACTGCAAACATACCCATTTCCTAAACTAATGGTTCGTTATGTGTTTGTGCGGTTTTTTCAAGGCTAACCTCACAATATGTCTGTCCTCTCAGGCGTTAGTCAGGAGACGGCGTTGAGATCCTGCATACCATTCAGTATGACCTTCAGCAACCCATTGATTATATATTCGCATGACAGTGATTGGATGTCAACCAGTGCGATGGGCGATATCACGCAACGATGATCCATACTCCCTATAGGCAACAATTCTGCCTCTATCGAATTCCGACTCTTGCTGGTAAGAATTTCGTCTTAATATTCGAGGCACAACACGATATTCTGAGAAAACTCTGGCCTTACAAAGCGCTTTCCGAATGAGAAATCCACTATACAACTTTTTATATGCAATAATTCAAATGTCTTTTCTCCCTCCTGCATGCGCTGAAATTCTAATCATGTGCATATCCAAACCTCTTCTTCCTTTCACGTGATTTTAACGTTCGTCGCATGATTCCTTCCTGGTGTTGCAATTTTAATGGCCAGCAGTATAGGTGAGGACAAGCTCGTTTATCGAAAAAAGCCGTGTGCTTATATAAGCCTTCTCTTGTCTTACTTAAAACTACCTGAGCAAGGTTTATTCAGTTAAGCATATCGACTAACGTGTCAACGTTCTATAATTTTGACTACCTATTTCACAGTGTTTTTTGATTTAGCTAATGAGAATGTATCCGAATACTCAATAAATGATAATCCAAATGAGTAAATAAATTCGTCAGTGACTGCATTACCACTTTCATGGGAGCGGACTGATCTTACCGATGAATCGTCTGACCTGAGAACCAGAATTCTGACTAGAGTGTAACACAGTTAGAACTATATTGTAACTAAGCATTACAATAAGGTATTCAGAATCACAGAAAGGACAGACGCAGAGCTAGAATGGCAATTTCTGGGAAGGATCGTGGGATAGCAAGAGTTACTGCAAATTAGTTGAAAGCTTCTACAATTCAGCATCACTTACCTACATACTTTAGACGTGTAGTTTAAAAAAAGTGTTACAAGGAAAGGTGGTTTGAATTTTTGGCGTCTGTTGCAATATGCATAACTCCTAGGCATTGAGAGCAGAACAGAACACTGGAGACGAGCTCCTGCCCTGGATTAACTTTCAAGAAAAATCGTCAGATCTGCAGGAGACCATTCTAGCGGGCGTATGCAGGAGACCATTCTAGCGGGCGTATGCAGGAGACCATTCAAGCAAGCGTAACTCCCGCGGTCTCCTCTGAGCTTTATATATATAGCATTGGACGAAAGATAACGCTCAGTCAATAGAAGTCAGCTTTCCAACTGGGTACCCTTCCGGTTGTAACGATTATATTTGATGTGGTATTCCATCTACTAAGTCCAGCGGAGGACCGAACGGAGCCAGTGACCCAATGAAAACGCCTCATATCTAACCATGTTGCGACCCATAGTCAAGAGGCAGACGAGATAGTGCCATATTGTCCCTGAAGAGCCTGAACCATCCTCTGAATGAACGGAGGTTCTAGTCCTGTGAAGACTGATTATAGGTGGCCGAAACTACTGCCTATGTATAGATCTTATACAGTAGCTTCACCGATTTTCCGACGTCGATCCCCGGGGAGGGGGCACTGAGAGCAACGCTTATCCTGGTGTTGCGGCTGATAGTTTTCGAATATATCGGGTTAGAACTGGATTATGTTCTGCGATGAATTATGATTTTCGTTAGCTTGGGATTCATATGTGGAAGAAGATTGGCTTACCTTAATTCAGCATAGAAGTCCCAGTGAGCTGTGTACCCTTTGTCAAAGTAAAGCAACCATACCTCTGTTATACTGGTATTATTATCTAGGCAGCCAAAATCTATAATAACCAAATTTTTGAGTGATCTTTCGCTGCACTTTAAGACCCCAATGATTTATGGAAAGATCTTGCCAACTTCTGTATTGCCAAAACTATGGCATTCGTTAGCGATAATCCTTGAGTAAGATAATAGCTAGCTGCATGCGGCCAACACCTTCAAGTAATGTCTGGTTAATATTACAACCTCCCTTCTGCTTGCCAGATCTTCAGTTTTTTCCCAAAAGTGATATGCATGGGGTGTGTTAGGATGGCAGTTATAACCATCTGAGAACGCGCATAAACCTGTTCAACAATTAAAACCTCTTGTCAGCAAGTTTGGAAATTATGTTTCAGTTTTGTTTCTCAAATGCTGATAGGATTGAAACCAAAAAATTGAGTTGGCACAGAAACTATTTTTGTTCCGAAATATGCTCTTCAGCCTATATTATGCAAGGTGACTATCGTTCTCATGAAAGTTAACATTAGCTTCTGGTGAAATAGCATCTATAAAGGAGTGTATGCAGGGCCAATGGTAGGTTCTTTGCCGCACGGTGCAGTCTTTGCTGTCTTAACTTCTGCCACCCAGTGCCTCCCTAAACTCTAAAAAAATGTCTTCCTTAAGTGCTACCGCCCGGTACGGCTGCACAGTCTCCGACCCTGGTCCTGAGTGTATCTGATCGGCAGCGATATTGTGGTAAGCTGTAGTGCTAATAGCTGTTTTCAGACTTATCAATGAAAACACTTTACTGCAGAGAAATCTTTCCCAGAGCATAATTTCATTGCCGTCAGTGAATAGTTGTCTTTTTTTCAATCGTCAGGAGTCCACTTTTAGTGCTCTTGATCCATGTTTATCAATACCTCTCCGTGGGTCCTTCGTCGACGTAGGGGAAAGGCGAAAATCCATGAGTTGGCTGCTCTGATTATCGGATCTGACCTCCCCAAACTGCTCACTTATTTTGTGCATACGTTGGAAGTGGAATATGGAAGAAATAGCGGCCTTCACAGGACTAGAACCACTGTTCTGTTTAGTGCGCACTCAGGCGCGGTAGGGATTCGTAATGGTACTATGAAGTCTGACTCGGGCTGAGTGATCGCTAAATAAGTTTTAGACACCCTTTGGTGTCACAGCATTCAATACTGTATAGCTTATTGCCGGGTCGGGAACTATTTTAATCTTTATGGCATAGTAGACCGCCAGATTCGGGCACAATAAAATATCGCAGATCTGGAGCGACAACTGATGAATGCCTGGCAGAATGTGTCGCAGGATGACATTAGGAACCTCTACCACTCCTTGCCTCGACGAATTCAATCATGCATTGCCGCCAGAGGCGGTTCGACTAACTACTAATTTGAACACTTAATGGGTGATTGTGAGCCGTGAACAGGTGCTAGGACCTTGATCTTTTAACCCTTTAACTGCTTAAGACGTGTTTAAACGTTTTTGGAATTTCTTTAAAAATGCTTAAGACGTCTTTACACGAATTTCAAATCGCACGATAAATGCGTGTATACACGAAGCCCGAATTTCGCGAAGATTGCTTAAGACGTGTTTAGACGACGCGATCTGGTCTTCCTTCCCCTACCTTTCTGCAGGCGGCTGTCAGTTGACACAAAGCTCTTAATAGGGTGTGAAGTCTCTTTCAAAACAGCACTTTAGGAAAAAGTCCTTAGAGTGAAGTATCTTTGTCAGACAGCAGGTATGTATTATCTGTGTGCCGACTAAAAGTTTGCGAAAGAAGATAAATCGTTTTACAACTGTTTGCCTTGTGGTACTTTATACAAATGAAAGTCAAACAGGATCCGACGTTGTTATAGTACATTGCCGAATTTTAGTAGAAACAAGAAAAAATAAGAATTGTAACGGAGGACGCCTTTATGCCTATATGTTATAGAATCAAATATTTTATTTTTGTATTGAAAAATGATTACAATTTCTGATTCGTCAGGAAACAATATAAAATGTTGCAACCAGCTTTCTTGTTTGCCTTCGTATTTCAAATGCGCGTTATTATAATGTTATATTTTTCTTTTTACATTCTTAAATGTTAAAACTGTGCTTTCAGCATGCCTGAGTTTTGTACTCGTATGTGTGGCTCTATGCTCCGTAGAAATGGCGAACTGACATATAAAAATTATATGAATGTTGAAAGGAAGATATTCTACTCGAAACTTCAACTAAATGGAATAAATGAATACGCCGAAGGAATTTCTAGTAATATTTGTTTTAAAAATTTTATTATTAAGATTTTAAATACAAAATGTTTTGAAATCTAAAGAAAAAAATATGTAATCCTTGAAACATTTTTGGAAAGAAATCTATCGATATAAAATCTCTTAAAATTAATGGAGTGTAAATTAATTAAAACAGTTAGTGTACGGAAGGGTTAGATATACTGCGCACAAAAAATTACAGTCAGAAGATCAATTATTTAAAGATATAAATTAATTACATTAAAAGAATTTAAAATAAATTAACATCTGTCCAAATGTCAATGCTAACAGCAATAGCACGAATGAAAGTTATTCTTTAAATTCCGAACTTAGTTCATCCATCGGTACGCAATGATTGTGTCTTTGCGATTACTTTTCTTATAGATACTACAAAAGGCCGCCAACGAAGTAGCGGTAAAATCGTTGAATACTAACAGTTTGAAGCGGGTTCAAATCCTGATGAATGGATTGCCTGCATACCAGTTTTAGCGAATGTTTGTTGCGCATGTTTAATGTGAATATGAGACAATTTATTTAGCTTTTCATGATGACGTGCCTTGACTACGAGTCCTCGCTCGGGTTGTGTTTGGTTTGGCTTGTTAGATTATTAAGCACGTGAAGGCGATCTGTCTAAGGGGAGGCATGCTTTCGTGACAGATTTTCTAAGGGAAACAATCTCGCACTGCAAAAAGTTAAAACCATAAAAACGCCCATGCAATCAGCTTTTTCACGGGGGTTTGAATGCAGGTCAAACTACCAGTATGTTAAGAGAAGCGATTCCAAGAATGTTTAATTATTTTATTTAGTTTGTCATAAGCTAAATATAATAATTAAACATTCTTGAAATCTCTTCACATTACTGAAATGGCAATAACTTCGAATTATACTATGCTACTACTTTTCCTCTAATATGAAATTTTGAACTTTTCCGTTATCGGACAGCCCACCAGGGACTGAGCGGAGTCTAACGGAACAACTGGTGGTTCTGTCCGGGGTTCGAATCCCGGGAAACGAGCTGGTTGCCAGGATGATATTCTTAGTTTTCCATATGTGTAACATGTATGCAAGCTAATTTCCATTAGGCAGTCCTCGAACGAAGGCATCCTTCACCTTAGGCAAATAACCATCGAGTACTTTGCCATAATCAAATAAACCTTTATCCATAACATGCTTCAAATATTTTTATGTTGAAAAGTTCATGCGCCAAAGTTGGCCCCCGTTGAATGAAATATGTTGTTTATTTTTTCTTTGTTTTTTATAACAACAATGTTCTTGTTTTCAGAATCTGAATTATCAATAAAATTCTTTTAATAATATGCGATTCTATTTTTTTTTTTTTTTTTTTTTTTTTTTTTTTGTTTAATGAAAAATTAATTTAAGCGACAAATCTCTTACATTTAGAAAAATTTTCGATTTTCGAAACGAGTTGCTGTCAAAAGCGCATCTTCTCGTTGCTGCATATATTTATTTAAAGCAAACTGCTTGGCGCGTGTGCTTTTATATTTGAAAAGATTCAGAGAATTTTCAACATGGAAATAAAGTTATTAATTTTACTGAATTTTGTGGATTCTTTGTGTTTTGAGGTAAAAGTCAAACCATCAGATATGTGATAACCTTAAAATGAGGGTATATATAATCAGGATTTTGCGGCCAGACATTCCCAGCGAAATAAATTACAAAAAAATTATCTATGTAGAATTAATGTATATTCCGTTTAGTATTTTAATTTATCAGTGTTATTACACATCAGTTTATCAGTGTAAGTTATATCGAGTTTTAGTTGTGTTCGATATAAGAATTTTATTTGGTTTATATAAATCCGATTCGTTTAATAATATTATATTTATTAAATACTATTTATTAGGTTTTCAAATCTGTCAAACCCAATCAATGGCCTCCTGGCTAAGATATCTGATTATTGCTATTTCGACTCGTATTCGAACCCAAACAAACGAACTGGTTGAATTTTGTGATTTCCTCTATGTGTAACATGAACATGAGTACGTTTTACTTAGAAAGTCGTCCATGGAGACATTCATTGCCTTCGGCTGATAGATCTCGTTTCCTTTGCCATACTCAAAAAATCTAAAAATTTTTCAAAAACACTAACAGATGCATATAACAAAATAAAATTAAGTAAATGCATATAAGAAAATAAATTAAGTAAATGCATATAAAAAAACTGAAGTAAATGTATATAACGAAAAAAAATGAGGTAAAGACAAATTTTCAATAATTTTTCAATACAGTAGTTTTTAAATTGCTTGTTTTCAAATTTTATTTCATTTTTATGTATGTACTAATATACAGTGTATGTGTGCGAAAGTGTGCTTGTTCGGCATATCCATATATATTAATTAAATAAATCTGATTTGAAAATGCATAACGCGCTATTCTCGTAATTTGAAAAACACTAAAGTATTGTCTGAGAAAAATATTTATAAAGAAAATTAAATTTCGTCTCCTTACTCGGTGCTGTGTAAAAAATTTAAATAAGCTTATTAATTTTTTCTTCTTTATTAAAAACAAATTAGTTTCTTTTCATCTATATATGAAAAATAACAAAATCTTGCTGTCAGAATGGAAATTCTTAAAAATATGAAATTCGTTTTTTTCGAACAAAAGTTTCTGAGAAATTTCTCTAGGTCAGCAGGTAGTAACAGGACCACTGAATGCTTTGTTTGAAAAACCCGATGAAGTGGATGATTTTACCCCCAAAAGGTTTTCTTTAACAAAGTAGATGCGGTCCAAATGGCTTTTCTGAGAAGCGTTCGTATTTGAATAGCTTGAAGCTTGAAAGCTTGAGTTGGAAGATGTTCCCGAAGTCAGACAATAATAAAATTTGTTATAGATATTTCTCTCTCTCTCTCTCTGTGAGTTCTTGAAATCTTGGAATGGGTGAAAGTTTATTTTGTTTTACATATATAAGGAAACTGCATGTAAAGCAAAATAATTCAAGGCACCCATTGTATGTTAATCATTGTACGTCCCCTCAGCTCTTCGGTTGGGTATTAAGAAAAGAAATTCCTATACTGCTTTTGTATTACTTGTATAGTGAAAGATTTGAAAAAAATAGCTTCATATGAAAAGTTTTTCTCCGATGAACGAATACAGCTGAAACATGTTTCTGTCTTCAAGTATATCCACAAAACATGAAATAGTATTGTACTCTTTTGTGTTGTATTGCATTTTTATATTACTTTGTGGTAATTTTTTGATTCTTAAATTTCTCTCTCTCTTTTCTTATAATACACAATTACTCTTTCAAATATGGCTGACCTATGAACCTAAATTTTTATACTATAAAATTTTATATAAAAATTAGCCGTAATCATTAGACACAGCTTTGTGTATATTATATTCTTGAATACATGCCTGCAATTAATACTAAGAATACTATTGATAAAATTCGTGATATAATTAATAATGAAAATACTGTTTAAGCTAAAACCCGATTTGAATCTTTTTTTCATTATAGGGTAACATGAGCCAAACAATTTTCGTTAGAAATATACAATTATGCTAACTTGACACATCAGATAGAAAATATTTTATCGTCATCATCGGCTATGATAAAAGATTTATACGCTTAAGATTTTGGATTATGATAAAGCACACAGGACCTATTTGTCTAAGGAAAAGGAAGTCTTCAGAGTAGATTTTTTTTTTTTTTGTGGGAAACAAACTGTTAATTCACAATCAATTGTACTTATGAAAAACCCCTAAGCCTCCCATGCAGCCGCTAGAATTTACCGGTACTCAGCTATCTTACCGCTTGGAGACTAGTTGGCTTTCTGAACTTACGCAATATCTATCTGAATTTGAATGTTTGCATAAAAAACGAGCAAAATAAAATGACACATTGTAAATAGTATATTTTACTGAAATCAAACTTTCTTTGAAAAAGGAAAATTAATTGTAAGGAATAAGATGGATGCATTTAATTAAACGGCGGGCAATAACAGCGCTGATCATATGTTTCGTATAGGAAATCATTTTCTTCGTGTTATTGTATAACGGAAAATATCCACAGATTATATTTTACAGTTTTTAAAAAGTCATGGGTTATCTGCTTTAAGAGAACACCTTCGTGGGCAATTTTCTAAATAAAATTGGCTTGAATTCACGTTACGCATCGAGAAAATTATAAATACCACAAGCTGCTAAACTGTTCGGTTGCCAACAACAAAATACCAACATCCAGCAATCTTATTCACTCAACTATAGTGAACTTAAACTAATGTTTGTATATTATTAGTAGTATTAAAATAACGAAAATATTTATTCTAATAAAAATTTTTGTTTGAATATCCTCCCTAGTAAGGTATTTCCTTTGGTTGGAGATTTGTCAACAATAAATGCTATGTTTAAACAAGACATTTATTTAGAGCATAATGCTTCAAAAATGTATGCTGGGATCCCTAGAAAAAAAAATATCGCCGGAAAATATATCTTCGAAAAAATATTTAATTATTCATATTCTTATGATTAATTATTAAATAATTAATAACTTTTAAAATTATTAAATGAAATGCTTATTTATACTTTACCGAATGTACAGCAACACTCTTTCTTTACAAAAATACCATATTGAATAAATTATATTGTAAGCTAATAAGTAACAACATTGCTTTGTTTAATTAAGATACAATAACAAGCCGAACAAACATTAAATTGGAAGTCAAACAACAAAAATCAGCGTTATATTTTCAAATTTTCACAATCTAATTTTCATTATATCTTATCTCGTTCATTTGCGCTTTTGCAGCTGAAGATGATGGTTCGGTAAAACCATCGAAACTAGTCCTGTGAAAATTTGAAAATATAACGCTTATTTTTGTTCTTTGACTTCCAAATTAATTGCTTTGTTTGTTATTAATATGTCTCATCCTTCCTATTTCAGATAAAATTTACTAGTGTTTCTTGGACAGGAAAGCAAGAATTTTTAATTTGAATCCATAAATTTATGATACACTGAAAACGGTTTCATGTTATAATTCCCTTTCTGAATATCTTGAATGTATATGAAAAAGTAAAATGCAAATTTAATATTAATATTACCACCCTTAAAACACCCAAATATTTCGTTTATTACTCTCTTAAAACTACGTAATAATTAAGGAAAAGAGAAATTATTTAAAATAATTATTAGTTGCCTGCAGTTGAAGAATATAGGAAAACGCAGAAGGTTTTAAAGATTTTTAATTAATGACAAAAATACAGAAAATCGGAAATAATACGAAATGTTTCAGCAATATCTCAGAAGGAAGGAAAATTGCACCAGATATTTGTCAGAATATAATTTTAGTGATAGCAGTTTAATCAGTCTGCATTGAAATTCCGGTGATAATCAGTGACATACAGATTTAGGTTACTTAGGTTAAAAATGCGTAATAATTTACAATTTAACCGGGTAAATTTTAAACCAATTTATTTGAAGACTATCAGCTTCGCTGCGAGCCTTCGTCTGGCTTTTAAATGTACCGGAAAAATGGCTGAAGGGAACTCCAAACGTTAAATTTAAAAACTGCGTAGGATTTTACTCTGCAGAACAACTTCATAAAAAAAGTTATTACGTATAACAAAATTACAATGAAATAAGCAATGTCCCTTAATACAAATATTAATTATCCTAATAAATAAATTAACCAAATTCCCTTTGCAAAATCTTAAGAACTCAAATGGTATAAAGGAGATTAATAACTTTGTTTCCTAAAAAAATCAGTCAAAACTTTTCAATATCTTAAAAACAGTGAAATGAGCAATAAATAAAATAAAGGAATGCAAAAAACAAAAAATTCTGAAAAGCAAAGTATAATTAATGATATTTTATCTTATGTTTTCAAGGGAAAAAATTACAATGAAATAAGCTATATCCCTTAACACAAATATTAATTATCCTAATTAAAAAATTAACCAACTTTCCGTAGAAGAACAAAAATCATGTAAAACTTTTCAATATCTTATAAACAGTGAAATAAGCAAAAAAATGACATGAAAGCAACTCAAAAAACATAAAATTCCGCGCAGAATTTTACTCCACAGAACAACTTTATCCAAAAAATAAATAAATAAATAAATAAATAAATAAATAAATCAAAATATATTATATTTATATAAAAATGACAATGAAATATGCCAATCTCTTAAAAACAGTGACATAAGAAATACGATGAAAAATTGTTGCCAAACCCATATTTCTAAAAGAATGAAACTATTCAAAATGATGCGATTTCATCAAAAATCTATCAACAACAATAAGACAGGAAAATTGTTGCCCAAATCACATTTTTAAAGATGTGAGATGTGAGAAATGCACTCGGAAGCTTCATTTAAAAAATCTTTTAAAAATACAAAATATTATCATTTTTCCAAAATTCCTTTTGTAAGAGCATTCGCAAGGATGAAAGTTTAAGGTGTCCAAAAATCAAAGAAAAATAATCTGTACATTTTTAAAAATAAACTGTTTTAGAAAAAATCCCATTGAAAAAGTGTTAAGCTCCCTTTGTTAAATAAATTCGTATTTAATCGATTTATTGAAACACGAAATTTATTTTAGGTTCGTAAAATAGCTAAGTGCCTACGTTTCATGACGATGTGAAAATGGAGTGTGTAGAGTAAAATCTCACTTTCCTATAGCCCATTATGTTTCAAAATGACACGATTTCGTTACAAAACATGAAATAAAAAAAATTCGAATTCGAATTTCGAAAAAATCGCTTCGAAGTGCACTGGCTCTTGTGTAGATGTACCTATGTACCAAATTTCGTAGCCGTGGGTCTATTAGCTTACGCGCAGCGCGAACGAAAGGCGCGCACACACAGACAGACTCTTTCTTTTATTATATGTAGAGAAGATATGTAGAGATAAGATTGTTTAAGGGAAACTTTCAAGTTTCGCAGCTGTAGCCTGCGGCATTAAGACGATCATCACGGAGAGTCTAGCCTTTTGCAATTCTCTTGAGAGCTCACAGGTACTGAACAATATATAGCAATCAATCTCACTTAGCGGAATCATTGAAGTAAAATTCTGGGAGGGATGGGAAATAACAAAAGAACTGCTTGACAATTTTCAGAGGTTTAGGGTTATTTTCGCGACATTTTACGGGAAGTTCGGTTTAAAACTAGCGACAGTTTTAAAGAGATTCGCAGATAATCACTCGACAGGCTAAGGGTTAATCAGTTTATTATCTGTGTATGAGCTATACACATATTCAATTTCATCAAAAACAACCACTTCCTTCATGCTGCTTCGATTTTTTGAAAAAGAGTGTAGTTTGTGTCCCGAAGTATGCTCTTCAATCAATTTGAGACCAATCATGCATGGTGACTAAGCGTAGACTCATAGGCTTCCATCATATTTTCATTTCTGTATTCTCATTGCTCTTGCATGTTGCATGATAATCATATAATTTTTCTAAATGTACACAGCTGATGGTTAAAGTACTCTGCGTTTGGGCGTTAAAATTGCTACACCTCCACATATGGATACGTCCATCATGATGGCTGACGCAGAACCGGGTTTCATCATGATACTGAAGCAGAACCTCTAGAAAGAGGATACGGTGGTACTCTTGTGTCCAATATTGTCGCTCGTCAAACTACTGGTACGCACGCCTGTCTCTGCTGCGTCATTCAATGAAAAGAGCAATAACGGTCGCAGTCCTAATAGTTCGTGGTGCTGCAGACGTCATGGTGCAGTCTTGCAGACACTTGTCGTCCTGAACTGGAGGAGCCAAATTCCTGACTGAGGGCACGTGAAGTGATTGTACAATCCCGCAAAAGCCGAGACGATATGGTTGTCCTCTGCGCTCTAGTGGACCGATTAAACCCTCCAATCCTGGTGTAGTCGAATTCTGACAGGTGCTGGTAGGAGTTTTCGTTCATAATACGAAGGCGTAATATGACTCGCTTTATGATATATGTGTGTATTTAATTATGGCAAAGCACACTAGGGCTATCTGCCTAAGGGGAGGGATGCCTTCGGGGAGGACTTTCTAAGGGAAACTGGCTCGTATACACGTTACACATGGGGAAAACCACGAAAACACCCATGCAGCCAGCCCGTTCGCGGGATCCGAACCTCGGACCGAACTACCAGTGTTCAGCGACTTTACCGCTCGGCCGCTGGTGGGCCGCTTATGATATATATTCGTAGGTGTAATACTCAAACGACCTATGTTCAATTGCGATTTCTAAATGAAAATCCCGGTGCTTTGTGTGCATGCGCTAGAATGCTGATCATTAACTATTTGCACATCCCACCATGTAGTACTTTAGGCAAATTTGACATTTGTTGCATGCCGCCGTCATGGTATAGCAAGTTTAGCAGCTAGCAGTATAATACCAATTTCAAGGAAGAAAGCAAAGTATGACAGTAAGGACTCAAATAGGTGGGAAATATAGTCCTCAAATATGTACTTTGTGGGTTATGCAATCATCAGAGCCTGACTAAGGCAGTGGCATACGGGGCAGTTGCCAAAGGCCCCCACATCCCAGAAGGGTCTCCAAATCGAATAGAAGGTTTATTATTATAAAAATTTAAATACCTCTAAAAAGTTCGTTTGTTCATATATGAAGGCACTACTGAATATATGAAGTATACTGTTCATATATGAAGTAACATATACTGTTCATGTATGAAGGCACTACTGTTCGCTTGTTCATATATGAAGGCACTACTGAAGTAGTGAAGCATAGGAGGGCCCCAAAAAAGTTTTTGCCCCGGTCCCCATTTAGGCTAAGTCGGTGCCTGGCAATCATGCTTCTTATATCATTGCTTCTCATTTCAGTTTTACAACAGTCAGCATTTTTTTCTGAAGTCATATACGGCATATTATATTAGAACCAAGCAAAGGAACCAGTGTGTGTGAATTAATGTCAAGGTGACCAAGAGTTACATAGCGCTAATAATTTACTATTAAAATTTAGAGGTACCAAAGGATATAGCATTGATCAAGGAAACCAAGCTGCATTGTTTTCATATGCTAGCATTCTTAAACCAAGAATTGTGTTCTTTCATAATAAATAATGCTGTATGATACATGATATCTCTAAATATTTGCTAAAAATATTACTGGTATGTTTAAAAAATTTGAATATTGACAAAACACTGCCTTCGAAAAACTTAAATTACATACCAAGGTAGATTTTGTTTCATTTAACTTAAAGTGTGTAAGGAACATATGCTAAGGGAAGGGATGCTTTTGTGGAGGATTTTTGAGATCCTCCACAAACAGGCTTGTAAATTATTACAATTACAGGCTTGTATTCATGTTACAATCTTTCAGCTGCTTGTCAGGATGAAAAGGGGAAGTTCACTTTTTAACTAAGACTTCTACATATTTGTTAACATTCCAGATTTCAATAGATTAGAATCTCCTGAGCAGTTAGAACAACTATGAATTTAGGATAAATAGGAAAAAATAGGGGGGGGGAGGAATAGTACCCTTTGCAAGAAGTTCAATTTACTCCAAATTTTGAATTTTGAGTAAATTGAAAATTTGATTGAAATTTTGATTACAGCAGCTAAGGAAATTTGACTTATTAAGAAACGTTAGTATCCATTTTTAACACAACTTATAAGGTATTTTTCCGACCTTCTTAGCATGCCTTCATGGTGTAGTGGTCCGCATGCTCGGTCCGTATTCCAGAGGTCCGTAGTTCGATTCCCAGCGAAGGCATTGCTAATTTTTCATGACTTCTGCTTCCAAAAAATAACTAATGTCTCTACAGTGGCGCCCGAACTAAAAGGGTGGTAGATCATGATTGTCCACGCCCAGGATTTGGCGATTGGCCCTAAAACCCCAGTCACCCTTTAAAGGGGGGGTGTATAAGGTAATTCTCCACCTTCTTAGCATGCTTTCGTAGTGTAGTAGTTAGTTAGCACGCTGGGCGCGTATTCCAGAGGTCAGTGGTTCGATTCCCTGTGAAGGCGTTGCTAATTTTTCACTTCTGCTTCCAAAAAAAAAAAAAAAAACCTAATGTCTCTACAGTGCCGCCTGAACTAAAACAGGTGATTGATGTCGATTCTCCACCACCAGAATTTGGCGATTGGATCCCTTAATTCCCAGTGTCCTTTAAAAGGGGCAGTATATAAGATATTTCACCCACCTTCTTAGCGTGTCTTCGTGGTGTAGTGGTCTGCATGCTTGGCGGGTATTCGAGAGGTCCGTGGTTCGATTCCCGGTGAGAGCATTGCAGATTTTTCATGTCTCCTGTTTCAAAATAATTTAATGTCTCCACAAACTCATCAGGGAAAGAGGAATTTAAATTATCACAAATTTTGTATTGCCAAAGTTCTATTTGATTTATTAAGAAAAGTTAGTATCCATTTTTAAAACAACTCATCAGGGAAAAAGAAGTATAAATTTAAATTATCACAAATTTTGAATTATAAAAGTTCTATTTTCTTTTCAAACTATTACATATTAGAAATAGCATTAGTAAGTCTGAATTCTGTCATCAGAAGCTTTATGCTAACAATAATAATTTTTTTACTGCCATAACTTCATATCAGTGAAATCTGCCATCTGTTACAATTTTATCTTTATTTCCAACGTTAGCAATGAGATTCATTACATTAAAAACCAGAATTTTGATTTAAAAAAAGTTTAAATTTTCCATAATTTTCAAATATTAAATCTGAGAACATTTTTATGAGACGATGCATTGATAAATTATATTTGGATAAAAAATTCAGGATGTTTATTTCATTAACACATCATGATGCTAAGTTCCCCCCCCTTGAGAAACTAAATAAAAATTCCATATTATACATTTCTGAAATGTGAAAAAATGTAATAATATATACTATTGGATTAAAATTATAACTTTTTATTAAACATATTTCTGAAAACCTTTTAGGCATCACGCATGTAGTTTATGTGAGAGAACAGAAGCAAATAATGAGTAATGAAATAGCAATAAATAAATATCTACACGGTGAAATCTCAGCAAGAAAGAGCATCCATGGCTCTTATCTTTCATGGAATCCATCATCTTATAGAGGAATATTTAAAGTTTATATTTTTATTTAAACTTTAATATTTAAAAACGAATTCTATGAGGTTTTATTTATGATCTTAGAAACATTACTCATTTTCAGGAAGTGGTTGCCCAAACGATTTCACTGTAACTGTTAAAAATGATCAATAATTATAAATAAGTAAGCAGTAAAATCAAACTTTCTGCACATTTCACAAACCACTGCATTTAATAACTGTTATTGACAACTTATGTTAGCACACAGTGATAAAATAGCACGTATACATAAATAAATAGTAAAACATTATATAAATTATATTAAATGTAGTGAAATCTCCCTAAGATGACCATATATGATTCCTGATAATTTTTCAATTTCTGTTTCTTTTAATCACTTTTAGATTGCTCTAACAAGAGAATAACTATTACTAATGCCCAATACTAAAGCTTATTTATGTTCTCAGAATTACTGTTAACTTTCAGAAGTTTCCGTAATTGTTTTGCCAAAGATTTTGTACAGTAACAAAATTTCATATGTGTTATATGTTAATTTTTGTTATACTTATTCTAAGTAATGTACAGATCATAATTAAATTGACAGATTAATTTTTCAAACTGCAGATTGGTATTTTTGATTTCATAGAAAACATCAAAATAGATGTACGTGTAAAACTTGAATTTGTTTGGCAAGGCGAAACCCAATAGCATGTGGATTTATGTCTTTATGCAAACAAAAGCAAGCTCTTATGATATAAGTCAATTGCATTTAAGAAATATATAACTTACAATCGTTACACAAAATACAATAAATATCAAACATCTTTAACATGGCTCATCCTCGACATTTTAGGTCAATATTATTTCTTACTGCTGGATAGAAATTTCTATTAAAATTTTATATGCTGGATATGAAGTTTTATATATTCAGAAAAAAAGACTATTGATTTGACCATTTGTCATTTTTTATGGAACATTTTTTTCTATGTAATTTTATTCCATAGTACTGTTTTGTTTTTAAAACAGTATTTTATTTCTTTATTATAAATAAAATGACAAAATAATCATATTTTGCATAATATGGTCTATTTTGAATACTTTTTTATTATTACTTATATTTATTTTTTTGCCTTTTAGAGGTTTCATTCAAATTCATCAGAATATATAAGTGGATAATGGATAGTAAAAACTGATGTTCAGAGGGTGAAGGATAACTGAATTTCTGCTAAATTATATTTAACAGTACATATCTAAAAATTATAAATTTAATACAGATCTCCACTTTGCAAAAGAACAGCATTGCTGTAAAATCTTTAATAAGACAAATTGGTATAAAGTAATGAAGCAGCTATTGTGAATTTATATACAAAAACTAAACTTTATTAAAGGATATTAAATAGACCCTTTTTTTTCTTTTTTTAAGGGTCTGCTATTAAATCATCATTGGCATTTAGTCTGTAGGGTTAGCTTCTGTGCTTGTGTTTCAGAATATGATACTAATGTCTGAAAGTCTGACATGTTGGCTCATACCTGATACTCTGAAGAAACTTATGGAAATGATTCACCATGAAAATTTTATCACAAATGAAATCATGTATGCTTAGGAATACACAGAGGTAAAATTTCCTACAACTACTCTAGAAGACAGTATGAGAATTAGAATAATCTTCCTGAGGAAAATCTTAAAGCTGATAATGTAACCAAAGTCATAGGTAAGGTTTTCAGCACCCAGCTGAAGTTTTCACACCCCTTTTGTTTGCTAAGAACGGAAAATATTTAATTCTAAAATTTCATAACATCAGTTTGGCTCCCCATGGATGCTGCACCCAGGACAGATGTTCTCCCTCACTCCCCTCTAGCTATGCCCAAGGATGTAACAATGAAAAGAATGTGACATGTGAACCACTATGCATTCAGTAAATTAAGGTGATCAATTGTCCTCCTTTGGTAGGCTCTGTCTTTCCTCAAGAAGTTCTCCCATCTGTCTCCTTTTCAATATTTCACAACTAATCTGTTTATCTCTGTATTAGTTTAAGATGCTGCTTCGAAATGTCAATCGTCATGTGATGGTGCAGTTCGGAAAAACATGATTATAAAATGCACAGACAGCACATTCTGGCCATATCAAAACATCACTCAGCCACACTTGTCTCGCACCCTCACATTTTTGGGCACTTTGTTTATTTTAATGTGTCTATAATATTATAGTTCGCATTTGCATCTGATGCAAATACGAATTTCCTTTCACTGTATAATTATTATACTCTGAGTATAATAATTGTGATAATATACTTGCAGAAGACTTGAAAAATGCAGCATTTGTAACGGTTTTATCTGATGCATTGAATCATAATGAAACAAAATTGTATCCAATACTAGTAAGATATTATAATTTTAAAAAGGGCATTCACATAAAAATTTTAAATTTAGAATCCATTGAGGGCGAAATTGTTGAAATTTTGGCGAACCATCTATACAGAGTAATAAATGACAACAATTTGAAATATAAAGTTGTTGCACTAACAGCAGATAATACAAACACAAATTTTGGTGGGCGAAGACGCAAAGGAGTAAATAATGTCTATGTAAAATTACCAGATTTACTCCAAAAGAAAACATTAGGCATAGGTTGTAATACACATATTTTGTCAAATACAACAAACACGGCGTCATCTGCCATGCCAATTGATGTAGAAGTAATAATAACAACAATTTATTTGTATTTTAGTAATTTTAAGGTTGGTGTGACTGCTTTAAAAAATTTTTGGGAAGACGCAAATGTCCTCCTTTGTTTGCTTTTTGTCATCCTTTTCATTGTAAAAAAATGGTCACCTTAATTAAATGATTTTGTTATAATATAAATGTTGTCCTTTTTTAAAATCACATCAATTTCTTAAGAAATAAAACATCAATCAAAGAAACAATCATATGATCAATACATAGATTATGTAGATAGAAATACATGCATATTCGGTGTTAAAAAATGAGTCCATTGGAAACTGTAAAGGAGATGGCAGTGAAAATGTAAAGTGAGTTGTTAAATATCTGGTTGTGCAAGATATAGGAAACAGGTTGAAGACCACTTATTAATATCTCATTATTTGAATCTATAAGATGTCTATAATTTAGGTGCCCACAAGGGTCAAAAAGTTAAAAATTTGTTACACTTTGACTAATGTTTAGGATAATATACCTAGCTGTTAAGATTGATATCTGCAGACACTTCGTTAAACTTGTTGGTTTCCTTGTTGTTCCTGTTACATCATAATTGGTCACACTTATCTGCAGTCATTACATAAAACAAATGTTGCACCATACTTCCGCTTTCCAACTTTCTTCTTAAAAGTGAAAAAATGTAAAAAAGAAAAACGTTTTAACCAGAAACAATAAATTTTACATTAGCTGCAATAACAAGTGTAGTTAAATGTAGTAATAAGCAATAAAATCTGTATCCGAAATTATCTAATATTCTTTCATTCAAAATTCTTTAGTTTTCAATCATCTAAATTTTCTCAGTAATCTGCCGGATTACGCCCCAATTTGTAAATAAACACAAAACAATTGATATCTAAGACACTACTTAACAGTCTTATTTTTATTTTCAGAGAAAACATATCTGTACGTTTCGCAAATATGCAGTTTTGCGATTGTAAGGACAAATATTGTAGAGTAAGAACAGAAGGAAAAATATTGTAGAAATCAATACGGAGTATCTGCATTGATGAACTCTGACATAATTGTGCATTATATATATTATTTTATATATATACATAAAATAATAAAAAAATAATAAATCAAAACAAATTCTGTTAACATGAAAATATATATGTGGACAATTTTTTTACATACACAATTCTTTTGACCTAAATATGTATTTTTGATTGATTTCAAAGAGGCAATCATAAAATTTCACATTCATTACGTATAATATAAAAACAAATATTTTAGAAAATGAATAATAATTGCCTTCCTTAAAACTTTTAGGGAAATATGTTTTTAATGCAATGTCAGGTTTTTTTTCATAATACAGTGAACATATTCAACAAAGAATCAACAGAGCGTAACGTTCGGAAAAAACTTGCTTAGCAAAAAAATCCATTACAGTGATCCCTCGTTTTTCGAGGTTAATGGGGACCAGAACCTTTCGCGAAAGCTGAAAAATCGCGAAGTAGGATTTGCCCCTAGGAATTTTCGTGTATGCGGGTACAAGAATGTTTTAAATATGTAAACAGTATTTATACTTTACACGTTTAAGACAAAAATTACAACAGTATACGTATTTATTTAAACGTGTCAGTGCTAATTAATAAGGTTAATTAAAAACCTTACACAGTAATAAACACTAATAAACATTGCTTTCTGAGAGAGGCGAAGAGTCTTGTGTTGGTGGCGGAGGAGAGCCTCTCACTTGACTCATAGAAGCTTTAGGCTCACTCGGAGACTCTTCTGCTGGAGGCGCTAACGGTAGAGCCGGGGGCTTTACCTTGGAGAGAAACATGATGATGGGTGGTTGTTGTCTTTGTTTTTTCTTTTCCTTCAAAATTCACCTGTTTAAGGACATAACCCCATCAACGCGATTGCTGAACTCGACAGGTCGAGCCATATTGTCGTCAATGTCTTGTGCAAATTGTTGCATCGCTGTTGCCATGTTGCACAATTGTTGCAGATTCTCCAGTGTAAGGCCACGCTTTTCAGTTCCTTCTTAGTCTTTCTCTTCGTTTTTTTCCTCACTTGCAGACTTTCTCATCTCAAGAAACTCTTCATAGGTCAGTGGGTCCGAGTGGCAATCGATAAGGGCGCTGAGGTCTTCTTTTGTCATGTTGACAAATCCTTCATTCCTTATGATGTGAGCCAGCCTCATCGCCTTCTCCACCGCTGAATGATAAACTTCTTCAGGAGTGAAGCCTGGATAGTCGTGTACCACGTTCGGCAATAATTTCTTCCAGCTAGAATTTATGGTCTCAGGAGGCAATTACCAATGTTAATGCTCGTGATATTGATGTACAGGGATCGACAAGGAAAGCTGTGACTATTATGAAAAATTATATTTATGGTAAATGGAGGGAGGAGTGAGAAAGGTCTGATCGAAATAAAGGTTACATGAAATTTGTTAAACTTAGAAATGGTTTATGTTATTCAGACATTGATGTTAACCAAATAATTACAGGTCATGGCCGTTTTCCTTTCTATTTTAAAATGTTTAAATTACCAGAGTCTGACCTCTGTGATATCTGTAAAGAACCGGGCACTGCAGAGCATTAAGTGGAAACATGTAAATATTTTACTGATATCAGGAACGAGTTTAAGAAAAATGATGTTTTTAATATATATAATATTTTAAATGATTTTAAAAGACTGAAAAAATTTGCCAGGAAACTTATGGAGATGATTAACCATAATAAGCTTGCAGTAGGGACTTTAATCTGAATTTTGTTTTTTAGTTATGTTCTTTATGTCTGTTGAAGGTACTGTTTCTGGCTTGCTCTGGCGCAGCCCGCAAAAAGGCCAAAGGGCGACGTAAAGTCTGCCAGGAGGGTCTGGCTGCGTCCCTCATATCATATCATATCCTATCATATCACTCTTCATATCCTTTAATGCTCGCTGAATATTAGACAAACAACATGAGGCAATGTCGTAACTGCGCCAGTATGCTTTCAAGGTGAATTCGTCATTGCAATCGTCAACTGCCGAGATGAGGCCCTCGATCGTGGAGCGAGTGTAGAGTGCCGTAAAGGCACGAAAGACACCTTGATCCATTGGCTGAATTATGTAGTGTTCGGGGGGCAGAAACTCTATCTGCACACCGTCATATGGCAGGTCCGTTGCATGGCCTCCTGCATAGTTAATCAGGAGAAGGACCTTAAAGGGGAGGCCCTTTTCAGCCAGGTACAGCCTTACATCGGGAATGAAGCAATGGAGGAACCATTCAAGTGTCAGAGCTTTCGTTCTCCAGGCCTTGGAGTTATGCATCCAGAACAAGGGCAGCAGAGCAGTATTTTTGTTTTTTAAAGCACGTGGATTTTTTTGCTTTATAAATAAGGCCTGTCTTAAGCATAAAACCTGCAGCATTACCAGCCATGATGACAGTCACACGGTCTCTGTGAGGCTTGAAGCCTGGCCTCTTCTTCGTCCTTGAAGAGGAATGTACGCGAAGGCATCCTCTTCTAAAAACGGCATGTTTCATTCATGTTAAAAACTCGTTCAGGTAGGTAGCCTCCCTTTCTGACGAAGTTAGGAAACTCTTTCTTCACGTAACGACAAGCAGCATCGTTGGCAGCAGAGGAAGCCTCACCATACGGAAGTGCGTTTCTGGGACCGTACCTATTTTGAAATTTTTCGGAAATTTTTCAAACCAGCCTTTGCTGGCTGAAAAGCCTCGTCCCCGAGGAGGCGAATCACTCCTGGTAGCGCAATTACTGGCTTGAAGTTCGTCAGCACCTTGTTCACCCTTTTCATAGTCGTCATTGGGCAAGATTTGGTCGTAGAGAGCTTTGGCCTTCGTCCTGATCATATTAGTGTCCAAACTCACTGTCTTTTTCCTGCAATCAGCAATCCACAATGCCAGTACAGCTTCCATATTCACCCCGTAATGGTGTGCCACAGATGCAAAACTTCTGCGCTCTTTGATCATATCTAAAAGTTTCACGCTTTCGCTGATAGTCATCATCTTCTTCCTCTTGGGCGCCCCGGAGGAAGCTTTCGCAGGTGCACAGCGCTTAGGCGGCATTATAAGGGCTTAATTAATAAAAAAGTTATCCCTTAAACGAAAAAGTTATCGCCAACACAACACTAAAATACAGTATGCGAGACAGTCAACATCATGGACAAGAAGTTATTCATTAAACGAAACAATAAAGTAACTTTGCTTGTCCTTGGATGTTTGTACAGAAAGCGAAATCAAGATCATTATAATCAACACAAATGTAAACACATATTTCTGCATGAGTGGTCGGAATGCATAAATACACTGGTTATCATAAATTAAGGAAAAATCACAAAAAAAGCGATAACTCCCTCAAAAATAAGCCAAACCATGTAAAGTTTGAATATGTCGCCAAGTAAGAGTAGCTGAGTAAAACTCCAATATGCAAATTAGTGGCGATGCACTCCGAATACGTCATCTGCGAGGAGCATAAAAATCCATGTTTGAGAGCAAGCCCACATATTTCACTGTGATAGTGACATCAGAAATCTGAGATAGCCAATTCGTAACAATGACCTCCAGGCATCATTTGCCTGCAGAACTACGATAGAGAGCCATTGGGAGACTAGACACAGGACAAAGTCAAACAGAAGTGGCCAGATGGCTAAATGTGAGTCCTTCTGTGGTTCATAGACTTTAAAGGCAATTTCAAATCACAGATTCGGCACCTAGGAGGTTCAGCCAAGGACGGCCAACTGCTACGACGAGCGCCGATGACCGATATTTGAAATTATGCTCACTCAGGAATAGAACCGCTATTCCGACTCTTCTTAGATCCTTCCTTGCTGCAGCCACCGGAAGGCTGGTGTCAACGTCAACTGTGCGTAGAAGGCTTCACGAAGGTAGTCTGTATGCGAAGCGAACAACCATTTGCGTGCCGCTCAAGTCACGCCATAGGAGGGATCGTTTGCATTGGGCACGACAACATGTCCACTGGACACCTGAGCAGAGGAGGGCTATTCTCTTTACGGATGAGTCCAGGTTTAGTCTAGAAAGCGATAGTAGGCGTTATTTGATATGGAGAGAACCTGGAACCCGTTATCATCCGTCAAAAATCCATGAAAGAGATGCATACGGAAGAGGCAATGTCTGTGTTTGGGGTGGCATCTCTTTGGGTGGATTCACAGACCTCCATGTTTTTCCAAGGGGAACCGTAAATGCTCATGTTTATAGAGATGACATCCTTGATGCTTATATGCGCCCATATGCCGGGGCAATAGGAGATGCTTTTCTGTTACAGGACGACAATGCAAGACCACACAGAGTTCGCATCGTAGATGATTATCTTCAACAGGAAACAATTATGCGCATGAAGTGGCCAGCTCGATCCCCGGACTTGAATCCTATCGAGCACATTTGGGATGCTTTAGGGAGAAGTGTAGCTGCTCTCAATCCGCCCCCTTAGACCCTTGCCGCGGTTGTAACTGCTTTGCAAGAGCAATAGCTCTCGCTTCCTATGGAACTGATAGACCGCATAATTGAAAGCATCACACATCGCTGAATGTGCTGTATTGCTTCTAGAGGCGATTATATTCCATATTGAAGGTACTTTTACTATAGCAAACTGACATCTTCGATTTGTTCATTTTATACATGTGCTAATTTCTATACTAGAATAATTGTCTGGTAATTTGTTTTTATGTTATTTGATACCTTACTTTATGTGTTGTATATTGTGGGTAAGTTTCATAAAATTCTACGTGTAACTTTTTCAATAATCGTGATTTTTGTGATTTTTCCTTAATTTATAACCAGCAGGGGCGTAGCTAGAGTTTCCAGCGCCCGGGCACAACTGAAGAATTTGCGCCCCTTTCTGTGTGACAAGAATGGAAAATGTTTCATTAAAAAATTTCGTAGCATCAGTTTGGCGCCCTTGGATGCTGCACCCGTGGACAGATGCCCCCCCTTTCCCCACCCTAGCTACGCCACTGATAAGCAGTGTATTACAAAAGGTGTCTCTAAGCAACTGGCCGGGTGTCTAGCATCCCAATATAAATCGGCTAGTCGGACGGTTAGATACTTATAGTAGCCAATGAACTTGGAGCTCATTGGGCTTTTACTGGCTAACCGTCTGAGTCAGACGGGTGCACCCGTCAAACTGTGACATAGTGTACAACCGCGAAGTAAATGATTGTAAGACGACTGGTAAGTGTATTTCTGTCTTTTGCGGGAACTTTTGCTCTTTTCCTAATGCGGTTGTAATTTTTTTTTCGGTGGAAGAATAACCGAGAAGTACCGGGTAGTTAAATTACGTTGTCCGAGCTTATAAATTTTTAAATTGTATGCCGTTACATTTGAATGTTTTCCGTAACAACCATAACAATCGGTTCGCTCAGTTATTTTGTGTATAGTATTGCTATAGTTTCTCTTTTCGCTTTACATAAGTTCGCGGAAATTCCATTATCTATCTTGGTGTAAAGGAATGTGATTGCGAATGATTTCAGACTAATATATAAACGCACTTGAGGAAACTCTTAGTTAGAAATCAGGAAATCTAATTATTCGAATAATTACCAGAGCTAAAGTTTCCAGTTGTGGCATGCATTAAGTATTGTTAGGTGTCCAGATAATACAATTTTTTGCCTTATTATGAAAGCAAATATAATCTGAATATTGTAATTTTTCACAGGTTGGTATTTATCTCAGGCGTGGAGATGTTTCGTTTTCAGTGTAATTATTAAAAATTACTCAAGGTATTTACTATTTTTATTGTATGTATCTTTGATATAAACAGTGTGCAGAGATTCATTTTCCATGACTGAATGTTAAAAAATGGAATGTATTAATCGAAAGAAAATGGACACAACTTTTGGTGTGAATACAAACTTATTTGATACATAAAAGGCTTGTTTTTATTCTTTACAATTCAGTGATTGTTCAAAGATTGAGTTTGGAGTATTTTTAAGGAATATTTGTTGCTTTGACATAGCATAGATCGGTATTTTACAAATTTGTTGGCCAGTAGAAATATACTAAATTTTCTTTCTTTTATTTCTCAACTGCCCAATTTATCTTGCTTAGGCTAACTAAAGTTTCTGGCTTTTCTGTTTTGGCATTTTGTGCAAGTTTCACTGCTGTGTATTTTTTGTGATGTAAAAACTCTATGACAGTACACAGTGTGTTGTCTAATTTCATTTAAATCACTGTACTGAATAATTTTTCTAAATAATATTTTTAGTTTTTTATCCATGTTTTCACTTCAGCTTTTCTTTCTATTTCTGTGTGGAGGTTTTTCTAAAGGAACTACTGTGGGTATTTACTTTAACATATGTCTTCAAAAGAGGATAATAGCAAGGATTGCAACATTGATTGCACATAAGCTTTAAAAGGAATATTATAGTTTAATATATTATAATTCTTAGGCTGCTAAATTATAATGAAATGCTGCAAAATTACAGTGAATAGTGATAAAAAAATTACCTCATAAAGTGTTTTCATATAAATTATTTTAATGCAGTATAGGAAATCGGATAGAAAAATGCTGCTCCCAATGTATAGAATGATGCTGAATCCCTGCAACCACTTGAAGTGTGAAATGTGTGTTCATGATTAATGTCAATACAACTTCAAATGTATTCCCTAGCTAGCAACTGTTTGAAGAAGACGTATGCAAACCTCAGCTATTCAGGAGAAAAATCAGTGAATCTTTACATTATGGTAACTTGGCGATTTTTTGACGAAAATTTGACGACCAACCCTGCTACAGCAACCTGCTAGTTTTGTTTTGGACGCCATTTTGTTTTCACAAAGTAAAGACGTGCTTTTTTTTTTTTTTTTTACTCAACACTTTTTCCAACAATCTGCTAGCCGAATTACGCTTATACTAGAACTTTTATGGAACAAAAATGCTTAATATGATGAAGATTAGGTGCGAAATTGGGAGAAAGTGCAGAATCGCAAACTGCTTGCCACGTTTTTAAGAATTGCACACACACTGTATACAGGTACACGTCGACCTATTTTCACTTAAAAAAACTTCCCAGAATTGCACAAAAATGGCATTGTGCACACTCTTGACTTTATTTATGTACACATCGACCTATTTTTACTTAAAAAGTCAAAGAAAATTGACAAAAATCCAATTCTTCTTACTCTTGTAAAAAGCGCTAAACAAATAAGTGGGTGATTCTGCACTTTAGCAGTGAAGTTGTTTCTAAGTGCTTATTAGCTAAAATCACGATCGGAATTTTTCAGAAAATGTCACATTACATGTCTCATGATCTCTCATTTTTCTGAGACAAAGTAATCTGTGTTTCGAACTGTGTACTTCTCAGATTATTGCTAAAATCCTAGCTAGTAACCTTTATCGCCTTACTAAAATGTCACCAAACTACTTGTTACCATATTCTAAAGATTAGCCGAAAAATCACTTGTATGGCATACCTGTTTTTCTCAAGTATTATGTTCTCTATTCTTACATTTTGTAAAGAAAATTTTTATGCTGGTCGTCTGAAGATTCAACTTTTGGACTGTGTACTGTATAATCTAAATTACAATGTAATTGAAGTTATTACAGTGCAGTTATGTGTCTAACTGTGGCTTAGAAGTAGGATTGGTCACTGAATTCAAAGTATACTTTTGCTATAACTAGAAAATGTGAAAAGAAAATTAGTGACTTATGTATAGTGAATAACATTGGTATAATATAACATTGAGAAAGTAATAAATTTCAGCAACAGACAATCCTAAATTAGTCAACATAAAAAAAAGTCCCTCCAATGTGAAGAAAGATAACGAAAGATAGATATTAAAATTTTCAGAAACTGCAGTTAATTGCAAGGTTTGTTTGTATGCAACAAATGAAAACATAATTTTTTTTTTTAAATCTGAATTTTCCAACTATAATTACAGTTGTTTTATTACTTCACTTTATATAGAAATGGTCTAAAATGGCAGATTAACAGCAACATAAAATAAAAATTGAAGTTTTCTCAATTTATTTACTTTTTAAAATTAAATGTGGTACTTATGTAAAATCCCATCAATCACAAGAGACGGCACAAAACAAACAAACAAAAAAAAAAAAAAAAAAAAAAAAAGATTTACTAAATACAAGAAAAAGCATTCTATTCATGTTTTTATTTCAAATTTATTATATTATCATTAATTTATATTTAATTTTTCATTAAAAATTTCTATTATTTTTTATTAAATAGATATACTAAAAGCAATTACAGTCAAAAGTCTTTAATCCGGATTCGGCGATTCCGGATTATAGATCATCAGTTTAAATCTGGTAAGATGGCATGCAGAAATTATAAAATTAAAAATATGAAACCGTAATTTATGAAATAAAGAGCAATTATGATCTAAAAGGTATAAAAATTTACAAAAAAAAAAGCTTAATATTTACTTGTTTACTTTATTAAACATTTCTTTCAATGCGCGCATGCGTAAAGCATACATTACGCATAGTCGAAATTAGAAAATTGCAACCAGAAAACTATTTGATGTATACTCGTGATATTTATAATGATGAGGAATTTGATTTAAATCCTATCAAAGACAGAGTACATCGAGATGAAATACTACATTTAGTAAGGAATTATAAGCCGAATAAAATAAAAACATCTGCCCTGAAGATAAGGATAGTGCTGACAGATCAACTTTCATTTCATTGCGCGCCGCGACGTCCCCCCCTTCTGCTGCAGAGCAGCGTGAAATTGATAAACAGATTTCAGAATGGTTGAGAAACAAAGGATATGCCTTTATCCATTTTTTGCAGCAATTTCACTTTTTGTTTGATGGCCATCGAAACATGCTTTCGCTTTGTAGATCCTTTGGCAGCTCCAGAATCGGAAATTCTTTTTGACGTAATGGAAAGTTCAAGCTTACTTTTATAAAATTGCTCTAACAGTCTGCAAAAAATAATAAGCCGAATCCAATTAGAATATTATAGAACAGCATAATCTGCAAAATTAACTGAAATAGATAATTAGATAATTTTAGCTTAGCTTATACCATCCGTTATACATTAAATGTGCATGCGTAAACGTATTATGCGCATGTGTCAATGCATGCCCAGAAAGTTTGTAGCTTTGAGGTCCGGATTAAAGACTTTTGACTGTATTTTCGCTAGCTTTTTCCTCGAACCATGTTCCCTTTCAAATTGGCACTTGCTTCATATGAGCCTTAAAGTTGCAACGCCATCGCTTCTCAGTTTTTAAATTAAAGCGCCATGTTGTGGCCATTAATACATATTTTTGAGGCCAGTAAGATTCCATAACTTTGGAACTATTCAACAGCATGCTCTTCTGTAATAGGCAGTTCCCAAATTTTAATCTTTTTTTTTTTTTTTTAAATGCGTGAGAAAGGAGAAAAAAGGAGTTTTTCCTCAAGAATAATAACTAACACATGTAATCGAGGTTACACCATACCCAGCATATTTGAAGAAGACTTTTCAATTTTTGCCAAAAAATTGTGTAGTTTGGCGTCTTTTCTTTAATAGGCAAAAATTGTCGACATTTTCCGCAAGTACCTTAAATGTTGATGTTGTGTTTATGGTAAAATGGTATTTAAGGGTACCCCATGGCGATTTTTGGCGGTACATGGATACTGAGTTTGTGCAATTCTTTGACTTGTTATTTTGGCTAGTGTAGCGACAATTTTTGCACCAAAAGTCGTCGGTACACAAAGCTAAAAATAACAAGACAAAGAATGGAACAAACCCGGTATCCATGTACACATCAACTTATTTTCACTTAAAAAAGACATCCCAGAATTGCACAAAAATGGCATTGCACACTCCCTTTATCCATGTACACATCGACCTATTTTCACTTAAAAAAAATCAGAGAACTGCATAAACTAGACCTTGTGCACTCCCTTGAGTTTGTCCATGTACACATCGATATATTTTCACTTAAAAAAATCGAAGGAGCACCCAATTCTGCTGTAAACAAAAAATACATAACCTCAATAAACTACATTTTAAACCAAACAATAAAATAACATAAAAAAAGGAAAAACCTGTCATGCATTTAAGCACTACACAAAGCAATTATCCACTTACCTTATTTAGAAATTCCTTCATCTTCAGTCTGTGACACACAAAATTCCTTAACAGCATCCAAAAACTTCCTAAAATTATCTGAACTATAATCTGTTTATCGGCGTCGCCACATAAATTCACAAAAGCAAGAGTAAGAAATATGCTAGTTTTGGAGTGTCCGGAAAATTGCTACTAAGGAAACCTTCATTTACACACCAGTCAACCTTTTCCCCTCTCCTTCCAAATTGTACAGAAACTTCAAATTAATCTTACTACATTCAGCCATTCTACCTTCTAAACAATGAAACAAACAGTGTACTTCCTAACCAACACACACCACAAAAGCACTTACAAAACATTCCTTGATTCAAAATTTCCCGGGGTTTTCATCCGCAAAGAATCCGTTGGCGTTTCGGCAGAGAACCTGTTGCCGCCTGAAATGTTATCTTCAGGGGACTTTGGTTTTACTCGCCAAGTTCACCAACGTTTGATTGATGCCAAGGATGTTATGTGTACGGTTATGAGATATTAAAATCAAATAATTAATCAAAATAATTAAAGAATAAATAACATATTCAAGTTAGCTGAGAAAACAATATATTAAACATATGGAAGTGAAAATTCAAAATTAACCGGTTAAACGTGATATACGAAAATAAATTTGTATTGAATTAAAGTTAGCACAGAAAACAAAATATAAAGCCTAATGGAAGTAAAATAATCATGTAATAATGAGCTTTATAATGATGACCCTTTTTCTTGGCAAAGTTATCTATTTAATGCAAAAAAATAGTAAAATTCAGATCTGTCTTTAAATATCTTTCAGTATTATAAAATTCCAAAATATTCCTGTTTTTAACAGTCCAGTTTCTAAAGAAATTGTGAAAGTATAAAATCAAAAAGCCAATTTTACGATTAGTATCTTCACTGCATAATTTTAAAGTGCTTCTATGATTGCATAATTTTAAAGTACTTTTATAATACTATGATTGAAAATCCATTATCATCACATAAATGAAATTAATAAATATTCTCATTTAAATAGAAACTTAATTGCAACTATCTGATTACATAAAAGTTTTTTTTTAGTAATAAATTATATTCTGCTCTAATTAAAAAAAAAAAAATATGAATATGTTCATGTATTATTGCATAAAAAAACCAACATATTCAGTTTAAATTTGGCATATTAATTTTTATTAAGACTTGCTTTCGTCCTTGTAACTCATAACAAGAACCAAGGAACATATTATTTGTTGTTCACTGCTTTGCAACTGATATGCAGCTCATCAGCAGCGAAACAGTGAAGTCTGGTAGTTTGGTTAGCCAAGTTAATGGGCAAGTTGTATGATTGTTTTCAGGGTATTTCCAATATGTAACGTGGATTTAAACAAGTTGCCTTCAGAAACGCCTCCTTGAAGGCATCTTTCCTCTTAGGCAGATATCTCTTCCATGCTTTTCCATAATTTAAATAAATCAAACCCAACTGATGTATGCTGCTAAAAATTTTATTTAAAATCCACATTTAATTATTTATTTAAAGTCTACATTACAAAAATGGTCCACATTAGGTCATTTTAAATGCATATTTTTATATTACACTAATTGCATATATTTATTATATGAATATTTTAAATGTCTATTTTATCATTAATTATTATTAATATATTTATGGACAACATTTTTTTTAATTTTATTGTTCAATTTATCTTTCATTTTAATTACACTTTTAAGTTGTTACACCATAATTTTATGAAAGTCTTCTGAAATTTAGTCACAGTTTCACTCAATCTGACAGTGTAGTTCACAGATGCAACATAAAAGCTGTGTCAAATATCAGTCACTAAAGACGTATGGATTAGGTTTTTCATGGTATCTGTTTTGTTTATTTAATTCTTATGACTGCATAAGAAGACTTACGTGAAATAAATGTGTCACAAGCAGTGACACTGAGATGTTATTTCACGTGTAACTGAAATGTACAGCACTAATTAGCACTGTAATTATTAAAGAAAGTATCCTAGCTTCTAGAAAGCTTCTTTGCATGTAATGTGAACTTAATTAATTTATCATTAAAAATAACATGCACAGCTAGCTCGTTTATCAAGATTTGAGTGGAGATAGAGCTACCAGTATTCAGCCATCTTAACCACTTGTAGGACAAATCTAAAGAAACTTCTTGTAATATTATGTGATTAAACGTTAACTGTGCGTTGTATGGCAGGATTGCTTTCTCATGTACCGAGGTAGGGAATACTCAATCTATTATTTTTTTTAAAGTGTTTGGTCATGGTATTTATTATTCATTGAATGTACTTTCCGTAATTCATGTAAAATACTAATATTTCTATTAAAAGTGTATTTTTTTCTTTTCATTTTTGAGTGTTTAGCTTGTTGATATTCTCAAAATTGTATCTGATAATTAGTATAATAGGTATAAATACAATAGACACATATAATAGATGAGGGGTGGTCAAACCTTATGTCAGTGAGAGCCACAACAGCCTATTTACATCATTCTAAAATAGGTGAAACAGGTTTCAGATAGCAAGAAAGGGTGAATCTTTAGATTATGGTAACTTGGCGACCAACCCTGCTAGTTTTTTTTTTGGACGCCATTTTGTTTTCACGAAGTAAAGGCATGTTTTTTTTTTTTTTTTTTTTACTCAACATTTTTTCCAACAATCTGCTAGCCGAATTACGCTTATGCTAGAACTTTTATGGAACAAAAGTGTTTAATCATGACGAAGATTAGGTGCGAAATTGGGAGAAAGTGTAGAATCGCCCACTGCTTGCCGCATTTTTAAGAATTTCATGTACAGTAAAAAGTCTTTAATCCGGACGTCCATAATGCAGAATAATCTATAATCTGGACCTCAAAGCTACAAACTTTCTGCGCATGCATCAACGTATAATGCATTAACGCATGCGCGTGAAACGCGCGTAAGAAGCGCAATACATTTATGCATGCTAGTTTTATGTATAACGGACGGTATAAGCTAAGCTAAAATTATCTAATTATCTATTTCAGTTGATGTTGCAGATTGTGTTGTTCCTTAATCTTCTAATTGGATCTGGCTTATTATTTTTTGCAGACTGTTAGAGCAATTTTATAAAAGTAAGCTTGAACTTTCCATTATGTCAAAAAGAATTTCCGATTCTGGAGCTGCCAAAGGATCTACAAAGCGAAAGCATGTTTCGATGGCCATCAAACAAAAAGTGGAATTGCTGCAAAAAATGGATAAAGGCATATCCTTTGATTCTCTAACCACTCCGAAATATGTTTATCAATTTCACACTGCTCTGCGACCGAGGGGGGGGGACTTGGCGCACAGTGAACTGGTTGTTAATTGAACTATAGTTGTTCTGTCAGCACTATCCTTATCTTCAGAGCAGATGTTTTTATTTTATTCGGTTTATAATTCCTTACTAAATGTAGTATTTCATCTCAATGTACTCCGTCTTTAATCTGATTTAAATCAAATTCCTCGTCATTATAAATATCAAGAATACACATCAGATAGTTTTCTAATTGCAATTTTCAAATTTTGACTATGCGTAATGTATGCTTTAGGCATGCGCACGTTGAAAGAAATGTTTAATAAGTAAACAAATAAATATTAAGCTATATTTTTAAATTTTGATACCCTTTAGATCATAATTGCTCTTTATTTCATAAATTACGGTTTCATATTTTTAATTTTATAATTTCTGCATGCCATCTTACCAGATTTAAACTGATGACTATAATCCGGAAAAACCGATAATCCCGAATCGCCGAAGTCCCGACGAGTCCGGATTTAAGACTTTTGACTGTACACGGTGCCCATGTACACATCGACCTATTTTCACTTAAAAAAAAATCCCAGAATTGCAAAAAAATGGCATTGTGTACACTCTTGACTTTATCCATGTACACATCGACCTATTTTCACTTAAAAAGTCTAAGAAAATTGACAAAAATCCAATTCTTCTTACTCTTGTAAAAAGCGCCAAACAAATAAGTGGGCGATCCTGCACTTTAGCAGCGAAATTGTTTCTAAGTGCTTATTAGCTAAAATCCCCATTGGAATTTTTTGGAAAATGTTACATTACATGTCTCATGATCTCTCATTTCTCTGAGACAAAATAATCTGTGATTCGAACTGCGTACTTCTCAGATTATTGCTAAAATCCTAGCTAGTAACCTTTATCGCGTTACCAAAATGTCACCAAACTACCTGTTACCGTATTCTAAAAATTAGCCCAAGAAAATTCCGATTCCAAACAATAATTCATTGACAGTCTTAGTTTAGTAAGAGTCATGCCCCTGTAATAAATTAATGAATGCATGACTTTTAATACATCTATCTTATATAAACAGTTTTTGATTGTTCTTTTTTTTTTTTTTTTTTTTTTCCAATTTACTTACAGGCAGCTGAAAGCATTTTATGTTGAAACAACAGCCTGTCTTTTTCATAATGTATTTGACAATACCAGTAATCTTCAAGAGTACCGAAATTCTCTTCAATAGGATTGTTAATAAAACTAGAAAATTGTGCATTTTATTATTTTTGAAGAGTCATTTGCACTTGGATTCATTACACAAGTAGTGGTTTGCTAGACTTTGGGGATCCATAAAACTAGATTTTATTTTTTAGAGAGTCATTGTAGGAATTGATAATATTTTTTATTTCAATTTAATCATCTAATTATGTGTCACACCTGAAATCTTCTCAAAGGTTATTGTTGGAGAAGAATTAAGAATATATTATCTGGTTAAAGTTTTGAGCCATAAATATTGTTTTTCTCATTATTTTAGATGACAATAACTAACAATAAAAATAAAAACATTACTTACTTAATTATTTAAAATTCATATTTTGGCGGCCCATGAAGTCAAAATATTTTAGGGGTTGGAAACCTCATGGTTCTGTGCCACCAAAAACTTCCTTTATTATATAAAAATATTTCTGTTTATTTATTGTGAAAAGTCCATAAAAAATAACATGAAAATACAAAAAAAGGTACTTTTCCGTTTCGCCGGCGCAAATCTCGCCAAGCAGATTTTATTGGCGACAACATACAGTATACACATAAAAAATATTAAAAAAATGTTAGTTCTAAGAATTCTTTTTTTGAAGGCATAAACATTTTAATATCGCTTAAAATTTTATAAAAAGTCAATAAATAAAGACAATAAATTTGTAAAAAGACATTAATTTAAGAATTTACTATGCTTTCATGGTTCAACATCCTGATTCGCCGGTTCGTATCACGTGACCCCAAGCGATCTCATCTCACGTAAACTACTCTACAAAAATCTAATGCTCTCAGTAATTATCTACATTAATTTCAAGTTAAATCTTAACTTGGAACACAAGTTTAAATGCAAGAAATATTTCAATTTGTACGAATAGCTTACTCAGAAATTATGTAAAACTGCAGTGCTTTACTTCGCTAATGCATTCTCGTTAGAATTGATGAATTTAACACTTGACTTTACCTTTTCTATATTTTCGGCTTCGGGTAAGCGCTGTGATTGCATCCTAATTGACTTAATTACCGAAAATGGCCTTAGACATAAAACTGAACTATCTGATAAAAATTCTATGTAATTATATGCCAGTATTGAAAGAATTAATCAATCTGATAAGAAAAAGCTGCGACTTGTTTTGAAAATGAGGCTTAAAAGGTTACCAGCGAGAATATTCTGTTTGGCATCAGTTGTACCATTATTGGCGACTTTATCGCTTGCGCCGGCAAAACGGAAAAGTACCCCAAAAAATAATAAATAAGTGAAGAATAATTTAAATCAGCAAATGCGAACAAAGCCGGTGATAATTCAACAAAATGAATGTTAGAGGAATGGTTGCAACCTTTGAACAAGCAAATAGATTGAATCCGCTGGGTTACCAGGTTTGAACTATTATTGCCAAAGTTGGCAATGTTTACATTTAACGGGTTCTTTGCGGAATCATTGCGGAAAGTGCGCCCATCAGCAGCCCTGAACACTGGTAAAGTCCCTGAACACTGGTAGTTTGGTCCGAGGTTCGAATACCGCGAACGGGCTGGCTGCATGGGCGTTTTCGTGGTTTCCCTAATGTGTAACGTGTATACGAGCCAGTTTCCCATAGAAAGTCCTCCACGAAGGCATCCCTCCCCTTAGGCAGATAGCCTTCGAGGCTTTGCCGTAATTAAATAACCTAACCTAACCTTTGTGGAAGTGCTTCCATTTCCCAGAATAATGCAAATGATTATGCCATAATAGGGTTTCCATAACATTCAACTACTCAGGTTAGCATAAATGAAACAGCAATTTGGCGATAAACGAAACAACAACTTGGTGATAAATGAAATAACAACTTGGTGATAAATGAAATAACAACTTGGTGATAAATGAAATAACAACTTGGTGATAAATGAAACAACAGCTTCACAATAATACAAGGGGTAACCTAAAGTCAACTATGTTTATTTGTTTAAAGCATGAAATTATTGAACATAAAAAACATTTGTTTAAAGATAACATGAAATATTTGTTCAACAATGTTTTAAGTTAAATAAGGAATAAATAAACGTAAGGAGGAATTATATATTCATACTTCTCTCTCCCCCCACTCTTGATTTAAATTTACAATGTAATTCTTCTTTCAAGTCCTGATAACTGTGTTTGATGATTTACCAAATGGTAAAAGAATTACTGTAGTGTTATTAAGCATCTGGTATTGATCAAAATGGCCAAGTTTTTACAACTTAAAAATCTTTTGAATGTCAGGATAGGGGGCTGTCTTCCTCTCTGCACAGCTTACACTATTTTTTTTTTTTAATGGGAATGGTCTTATATGCGTCTGTTTATACTACTACAGTAGAAGTTTGTTTTTACGAACCTCTTTTTTACGAACACTCTCGATTTGACGAACTAGCGAATGGTCCCGAATACACTCCCATAGATGTAATGTAATTTTGCGCTCTTATTTACGAACTACAAATCAAGAAAATCTCTTTTTTGCGAACTCAGTTTTCATACTTCTGCGTGTTTCATTGGGACGAAGTGTGAAGGTCAAATAAAATCTCCAACTATTTTGAGGCAGCAAGTGCGAAACATTCGAAGAAGTACAGTAAGGAAGGAGGGGGCGGAGAAGAGGGGGAATTAGGACAAATTTATGGTGTTCTTTGTTGTGGGAGGCTCTCAGAAGAGCATCGGCCTGATGTTGTTGGGTGGGGGGTGAGACCATTCGTGTTAAAGGGGTTTGGGTTGCTTCTAAAAGGGAGTTGTTGCTTTTTGTAATGTCATAGTCATTTGATCTGGACAACTCAATCAGTGAAGTCTCGTTAGTCGAGACGGAGACTGGGCCAGTTTTTGTTAAGTAAGATTCTTAGAGCTATGTCGCAAATGAAGAAACGAATTTGTTTAGCGGTTGAAATAAAGAAGAAGATTTTAAAAGAAGTTGACGAAAAAATATTAAGGAAGACACAAATTGCTCAGAAATATGGAATTCCTAAAAATAGTTTATCGACGATTTTAAAGGCAAGATAGAAGATCTTTGGAGCTAAAAACGGAAACGATGAATGGGGACCCTCCTCTCGAAAATATTTTCGAGAATCAAAACACCCAAATTTGGAAAGGGCTTTGCTTGTTTGGTTTCGAAAGATGAGAAGCTTAAACATTCCAGTTGATGGAAATGTACTTAAAGAACAAGCACACTTTTTTACTTCCAAATTAAACATCAAAGATTTTAAAGCATCGGATGGTTGGTTACAGAAATTTAAATTTCGGAATGGTTTGAGTTTCCGGAAAGTGTGTGGTGAAAGTGCAGCAGTGGACACGTCATCAGCAAATGAATGGAAAGAAGAAAAGTTGAAATTGCTTCTTTCTGAATACGCTGCAGATGACATTTTTAATGCGGACAAAACGGCTTTGTTTTTTAAGATTTTGCCAGAAAGAACATTAGCTTACAAAGGAGATAAATGTGTTGGAGGTAATAAAGCTAAAGAGAGACTTACAGTTTTGATTGCAGCCAACATGACTGGGTCACAAAAATTGCCTCTGCTCTTTATTGGAAAATATCTGAAACCAAGGTGTTTCAAAAATGTTCAGAAGATTCCTGCTGCATATTATGCTAATAATAAGGCCTGGATGACTGGCAATATCTACGAAAAATGGTTGAGAGATTTAGATAACTGTTTTTCAGCAGAGAAGCGCAAAGTTCTCCTAATCATGGACAATTGTACTGCACACATGGAAGTCACTGGGCTTCAGGCAATCCGTGTGGAATATCTCCTACCAAATGCAACTGCAGTTTTACAGCCAGTGGATCAGGGGATAATCAAAAGTTTCAAGCGAAAATATAAGACAGTGCTTTTGCAAAGAGTAATCCTTGGCTTGGAAAGGGAACAACCTTATCAGATTGATATTCTTGGTGCAATGCATTTATCAATCAGTGCATGGAATGATGTTTTAGATGAAACAATTTCTAAAACCTTTCGACATGCAGGTTTTATTAAAGAAACAGACGTAACTGAAGAAATCCATGCCAATAGATCTCACGACGAAGATGAGGTTCTCATGCATGAACTTCGCCGTAGAAATCCACAGTTGCCAGAACTTTCATTCGAGGATTTTTTAAATGTGGATTGTAATGTCATCTGCACGGAGGAAATATCGAATCACGATATTATTAGCAGCATAATCAACGAGGATGAGAGACTTTCAGATCCAGAAGAAGAAGAAGTAACACCAAGACCGACTTTAAAACAAGCTGCTGAATACTTGTCAGAACTTAGACGAATTTTTGAGGCCAGTGATAATTGTGAAATGCTAACAAATATAGAGAAGAGGGAGTCTTGCATTGTACAATCTGTTGTTTTAAAACAGACAAAGATAAGTGATTATTTTGTTGCTCAATGACTTAATAAAGGTACGTTTTACAAATATTTTATATTTCTTGTTTAATAGAATGGATATCATTTATTAAGTAGTAATACTATTAAAATAATTCCTAATACATAAAAGCATGGAATAGTATCACTAACCTGTCTCGAAAGCATTAAAATGTGAAATACTAACAATTTCCGATGCCTTTCTAAATTACGAACTCTCGATTTAACGAACTGTTTTCGTAGTCCCTACGAGTTTCGTAAAAACGAGCGTCTACTGTATAAGCTTTCTGGCCAATCATTGTTAAACAGAAAAAATTGTGAGAAAGTGGGAAGAACAAATGTATGATGTATAAATAATTAGGCTTCGTTCTATTGCTCTTGCTTCAGCTGCATTATTGCTGTGCTGCATATGCTCCATGGTATAATCGACAGAGGGAAATTTCTGTATTTCTCCTCTTTTTTAGATGTCTTGAGCTGATGCTTATTTTGCTTTATGGTTAGTCCATGCCTGGCCTTGGGATTCAGAACTTGTATATGTGAACCATATCTTCTAAAAAGATACGACTGTGCATGTGCTAATTCAAAATTATAAGTTGTCAATCATATGTTATCAAATTACAGTGACCTTTGAAATGTTTGTTTCCTAATTTAATTATTTTTAACTTATTTTTTCAATCCATTGAAGAAATCTGAGTGTTATATATAACAGAAATTTTATTTATGTATGCTTAAGTAGTGTACAAGTAGAGTAATTTGATATATATGAATGGTAATGTTTATTTCTGAATTTATAATACTTATAATTGTTATTATTATTTTTTAGTTTGCATAAATGAGAACGATGGATTTGAAGGCCGAAGTAAGTATTCATGTATTTAAGTCTGTTCATTTTATTAATAAGTATGCTAATAATCAAATTAATATTGATTTAAGGAATTATGATAATAAATGTAAGGAGGAATTATATAAGCCCCATTCACAAGAGCAGATTCGACCGGTAGCGAAAACCGGTTCTTCCAACGTGTTCCGTTCACATGGGACAAGCATTAACTGCCTCGCCGAATTGGAGTTGGAACTTGGTTGAATGTTCCTTACCTCTCGGGAGCAGGGCAAATGTGGAGATTTTCCGTACTATACTGCACGGTTCACTTAATTTTAGATACTGCTCGCTGGACTGTCAGTGAAACAATCACGCTGATAGATGTCTGGGGATGTGATAGCATGCCCCCCAAAATTAGATAGAACTGTACAAGATACGGAAATTATAGACAAATACAGACAAGGTTATCTGATGCTAGGTATTCCAGAAATATCGTTCAAATTAAAACTAAAGTTAAGACAAGGGACTCGGTACCTTTTGAATGATTTTTTTTTTTTTTAATTTAAGCATTTTCATCTACTTTTTATGAATATTATTAAATGGTTTTGTGAGACAAAATAATTTTAAGCTGAAAAAAAGTTTTTGCTAGTATTTTTTTTAATTTAAATTTTTGAAGAAAACTTTTACAATTAAAATGTCTTTCTTCTCCTACAGTTTTCAATGTCTCCCCCCAGTTTTTTATTGTAGTTATTAGAGTGTTCTTAATAACTTCAAGCAATGATTTTGCAGTTAATGAATTAGTTTCTGATGGAAAAAAAATACACTTTTATCTAAAATCTTTAAAACAAATATGATCTCAGTCACATTTTCATTTCAAATAATTTTTCCTTTCAGTATTTTGCAAAACCCATCCTTGTTTCTATAAAGTATATAATTTTAAGTAAGCAGTAAAAATAATAAAAAATTTAGTCCATACCTGTATATGTTTTAGGACTAAAGTAAAAGGATTTATTGAAAAAAATGCAAAAGGTTTCTCAGTTTGCATTTGCAGTTTAAAGAATACAAACTGTCTAAATAGACATTTAATCATTTCAAAGCTTTAAAATTTTATTACTGAATTTCAATACACACATAGTATGTATATAAATCAAACCTAGTGCTATTTATTCAATTGATATATATGCTCTGTGACTTTTCCTGGCTGGTATCCTGTACCACATATTCATGAATGTACACGAATTTGTTTGGAGAAAAAAAAGAAAAAAAAAAAAATAACACTTGATTTGACTAGGGCATACCATCAAATCCTTGTTAACCCAGAGTACGTACCTAAAACAGCTGTGACTACCCCATTTGGATTATTTGAGTTCTTTAAAATATTCCAAAGATTTATTCATCAAGTACTTTCTGGCTTAGACTTTTGTGTTCCTTACTTTGATGATTTGCTTGTGGCTTCACCAACTGAAGATGAGCATGAGAGCCACCTTCGTTTAATTTTTAATAGAATGCAAAAATATGGTTTAAAATTCACTAAATGTATTCTGGGAAAATGATTTCGTTATCATTTCTTGGCTGTTAAATTACCCCTTCAGGTGTTCAGCCTCTTCCTGGAAAAACTGCAATAATTTGTAACTTTCCTAAGCCTGCAATAGTGTGTGAATTAAAAAGTTTAATGCAATGTTGGACTTTTATCGACTATTTTTCCCTAAGGCAGCTTCTACCCAACTCCGCTTCATTCTCTTTTGAAAGATTCTTAGAAGAATGATAAATGTCTTATTCCTGGAACAATGAAAACAACTGCGTGCCTTTGAAAAGTGTAAAGTGATCTAACAAATTCAGTGACACTAGTTACCATGCCTCTGGTCAGCAATTGACATTGGTTGATGCCTGCCTCAGATATGGCTATTGGAGTCAATTTTCACTCATGATGCAATAATGGCCATCAGCTATTGTTTTTTTTTCTCCTGAAAGTTGAATCCAGCTAAAACTAAATGCAGCACATACAATAGAGAATTACTTGCTATCTACTGCACTGTAAAGCATTTTCAACATAATCTTGAGGGACAAGTTTTTACAATATATACAGATCATCATCCTCTAATGGATATGCAGTAATGTCTAACTCCTTAGCAAGCTCTCGAGGGGTTGCATACTGATCTTCTTTCACAAGTTCTTGCAGGTGGGCCTCAATGTCAGTAGGCCAGCCGGAGTGCTCTGCTTCTTGAATGTCATAGTATTTGCTTTAGAACTTTTGGTACCAAATCTTCACAGTGTGATATGATACAATATTGGTACCTAAAGCTGTATACCTGATTTGGTGACATTCTGTAGCTAACTTTTTGCAACAAAACTGGAAGTAAATAATGGCTCTAATCTGGTAGCATGATAGTTCCATTTCAGACACCTTTTACTTAAAGATAACGATATTTTTTTACAAAATTTGCATCACAGTGTTCTAAAGCAAGTCTCTTTCTATCAAATGCCAAAAATCGTTTGACAAAATATGATTAAACGTGGCAACGCAAACTGTTTGCGCAGATGATATTTGCGGTAGTGGGAAACTTTTGTTAAAACCTGATATTAACTTGAAAATTCTAGGAGTGCTGCTGTCGGTCTCCTGTTATATAGTGTAATCACTTTACTATAAGTAGGCACAGCTTCCATAACTCTAGCTTTCTGCATTTAAAAGTTATTTTGATATTTAAAGAAGGTGTTATAGACCTTGTATATTCACTGCTGGGCATTAAAATTGCCATACTGTTGATTAAAGTGCATAACAAATCTAAAATTTGCTTGAAAGATAGAAGTTAAATAAGAAGAAATTGTCAGTTCCGAAAATTTCTCTTTTATATTGGGAAATTAGGTATGAAAGTCTCTTATTTCTTGGTTTTAAGAAAAGAACTGTCAATTTAAGTAGACCTTGAAATTTATCAATAGGTAAGGTTAGGGCATATATATAAATGCCATTTGACAGACAAATTTTGACTAAATATTGCATTTCATACTGAACTTTGAAATTTTATAACTCATTATAAACATAAAATCAGAATGCATTTTAACTTTCTTTCAACCAAAATTTTATATTTGTATATCTGAGTATTTTTCATATTTGATTTTCTTTTGGCTGGCGGTGATAGTACTTAAATATCTTTATTTGCTTAAGCAGCCTGTTATATATAAAAAATATTTTACATTGTTAATATTTTATCTTTCTAGTTATCGAAAAGCAAGCTTGAAACTGTCAAAGTAGTAGTGCGATGTCGCCCAGTGAGTGAAAAAGAACACCAAGCTGGTTACCATTCGTAAGTACTCTTTGCTGTTCCTAGGCATAAAATATATTATTAAAATACAATACCCACTGTTTACAACTCAGCTGCTTATTTACCTTCAAATTTTCGAGAACCCAAACATATACAAATTAATCAATAGAAAAACCTCCGTTTATTAAGCTCATCCCCACCATTTATTAAACTCAAATTGCCAAATAACTGATTCTTCATCACCAGAATATTCTATTTATACCTATCAAAGCTTTTTATGCTTCATCTTTTTAAGATATGGACTGTGGTGTAATTATTCAGGTATGCAGTGCTTCAATAAAATGTGTTTGACTGAAATTCTCCTACCTCTTCCCTCTGTCGCTGTACATGTATGATACTCTTTTAAGATTTCTTTGTCTGCTGAACTTTAGATTGGCAGAATTTCCATATCTTAAGGTTAACAAGAACAATGCTATTGAGATATAGTAAATGAGTGAGGTGCCTTCTTGAATACCAGCTGATACAAGATGCAAGTGCAACTTCTGTATCCTGTCCTTTAAAGTTTTCATGTTCAGAATTGTTCTTTTGGGATAGACACATGTTCATGGAGCATCATGAAACAAGTTCATGAAATGCTTCAAAACATAACTGTACAATAAAAGTCTTTGAATGAAAATGAATGGGTAACTGTAAACTAAAGGAAAGCATTAGTCATTTTTAATCATGACGTGGCAGATTGATTAAGTAGACAAAAGGCAATCTTTTTGCCGGCTAGAAGTGTAAATTCTGAAATTTGAATAAACTGCTGGAAGAAGCATTTTTAGAATTTGCTGTATGCTTAACTTGTTATGTGTTGAAATGCCAAATTAAAAGACTTAAACCAGAAATTCTAAAATTCAGCCTTTAATTTTAGTCTATTATGAAAGGTTTCAAATGCCATTATAGGAAATATGTTCAGTAAATGATGAACAAAAGTGGACTGATAAGTACAGAAGTGAAATTATAAGTAAACTTCCAAAGAGATTAGTACGTTGATATATCTGCTAGAAGCCATGCATTATTATAATCAGTGTGGAGGTTAATCTCTTATATCACCTAAAAACTATTTTCGAAAATATGGTTTGTGTGTTAAAGGAGTCTCGGAGGAACTATAATGTTTCACATATCTGTGAGGGAAGGTTTGGATATTCTTTTTAGAATGCATGCCAGTTCACAAGAATATCGAGAAAATGTGTATAAAAACTGACTATGAATGTGTTAAAAGAACTGCAGAAACTGACTGCAGAAGTGATAAAGAAAAAAAGATGATATACTATCATCAATAAAATCCAAAAGTGGCACTGGAAATTCTAAAAAATTCTTGAACTAAAAGTTGCTTATCAAAAACACTATCAGCAGTTTTGTGAAATTGAGAATACACTTGAAAAACTGTTGTTGAACAATATGAAACAAAGATAGAATAGTTATTTGCAAGAGAGAAAGTTTCATCAAAAATGTAATTCTAAAATATTTTTATAAAAAATGTAAAATGAATGTAAACTTTAGTATTAATTTAATTATGATTTTAGGATTAACCCTCTAGCTGCATAATTATGTTATCAAAATAGGGTAAGTAGTTGCATAATTTTTTAATTGCATATTCAAGTCTACATATATTTTTAGATTTAAAATGTAGAAACATTTTTTGTAAAAGAAATTTTTAGATCATATAAAAAAAAGGTTGTCGGAAAATTTAAACTGAAGAATAATCATATAAAAAATTTTTTTTGAAAATTATTCTTGATTGAATTATGATTTAGTGTATAAAATATAATGGTACGTATACTAATGAAAATACGCAAAATATTTACAAAACATTTATTAGAAATGAAGTGTAATATGATAAACTTCAAAACAAGGCTTGAGGCATCCTACCTCGTCATTTTTGCACAAAATACACGTTTCTTTGAGAATTTTTTGGCCAGTTTCAGTTCTTTTTTTACTACTAGTTTCTTTTCTAATGGAATTGGGGGATATATATCCAGAAAAATGTCAAGCAGTTAGTCTCTTGTGATTGAGAGTTGAACTACAGACTTCTTTGACCTTTGAAAAGAGTGCGCAAAAGGGTGCAAAATGCGTTTGTGTATTTTGCAGAAATATGGACAACTAATGCCATCTGTTAACCCAGATCTCAATAAATAATTAAACATAACAGAAAAGCCGAAATTAAACCATAAGTGGGTTGCACAGTTAAATAAACGGAAAAAAATGCATCCCCACGGAAATCGCGGGTTGCACAAATTTTGCTACTTCTACGTTGCTTGTTGAAATCATGGGATATGCAGCGAGAGGGTTAAATTAATTGTCAGTTATTATTTTGCTTGAAAGGTTTAAAACTGATACCACAGTTTGCAAAATATAAATTGCCATTTATTAAACTCAATTGCTTAATAAACTCTAATATGTTTGGAATGGAAAGTGATTTTAATTAGCACCAGGTATTGTACTTGGCATTGTAAATGTTTTAAAGCATTATTATGTTTATTTATATTTAAAATTCCATTTCTGAAGTAAACAGAGATGAATATTAAAATTTGTGCTGTGCTTTGCATTTTTGTCCCCTTTGGTTCAGTTAATTGATATTTTATCCAATTATTGTTAAAATGAAAGTATTAGCATTTTATGAAATAAATAAATAATAATAATAATAAAAAACTTTTGTGATCTAGGCATTTTTTTCCCACTAGAAACTGAGGGTGAAAATTATTCATGCAGCTACAGGGCACATAATTGTAATTATTAAAATAATCATAAGGTATGTCTGGAAAACCTAAAAATTCAAAAATTTTTCCTCTATCCCAAAATTTCTAAATTGCCTTTAATTCATTTATAAAATTTGTTATTCTTTTTCCACTGTATGTCAAAGGTTTGCTAACTGCCTGTTGAAAAATATAATTTTTACATGTTAAAAATATTTCTGCGTTTAAAATCAAACCTTATGTGTGTGTAGATATGTTGATGACATCATTGCATTCAACAACTTTAAACCTCTGAGCACCATAAGCGGCATTAGCCGATTATGAGATTTTTTTTGTCACTTGTTATATGTTAGCTTATAATTTAAGCTGTTTTGCTTTCTTATTTTCATTAAAACGATAAATGCCATCTTTATGAATGTAAATTTATGAAAATAGAGACTAAACTAGCTAAAAATTTAGCTATTAAATGCTTTTTAAATACAGGCCTTCGTGACAGTTCCAAAAACCCAGGCCGCTCAGAGGGTTAATAAAATAAAAGGAGCAAATGTCTATTCTACTCGCCTCAAACTTAACAAAACTAGCCTACGGCAAAAAGATATCAATTACCTTGATTTACAGATTTTAAAATATTTACAAAACATTTATTAGGTCAATTATAACAAAGAAATTAAAGGTTAATGATAAAAGAAGAGATTTTACTTTTCAAACCATTAAACTCATGAATTGGAATTCCAACATCTCCAAGAAAGTTATACTTAATACTATTAATATGCAAATTCTTAGAATAAAAAAGTTTGCAACCAAACATAGTACCTTATAATAATTATAGAAGAAGAATTACTAAATAAACCTTCTCATAGAAAATCAAATTCACAATTTCACACACTTTAAAAAAAGCTGGCATTAACTTATTTAAACTATGTGTTTACAGTGAAATGATAATTATTTCCCAAACCTGAAAAGAAGGTAATAGTTGGATGACATTTTAAAGTAATTAAGTGTGAATGTGTTATTAAAAGTCTTTTCTTTTAGTAAATATCCTAGGCTTTAATGAATGTACTACTCTCTTTATGTACTTTTTATTAAATACTGTATTTCTGTCCTGTCTCTAATGAAAAAAAATGGCCTTTTTAGATTTTTAGGACGTATTATACTTCGATTATACGAAGAAGTTTGACTTTTTTAACACCTGTTTTTTGTTTTCCTGAAGTTTTGGCCAGTATTAAAATTTAGGATTGGGGAGTTGCATCGCCATCTTTACTGGTTAGTTTTCAAGACTTGAACCAGAAAATAAGATGCTATTTTATCATCCAACTCATTGCTTTCTTCATAGTTTGCACAATTTAACACCCCTTTCTAGTGTTTCCACTAATAGACTCACACTTAAAAAGCACAGTTTTTAAAAATTTTTTTTTGTTCACTTGTATTTGTCAACCACTGGATATCCCAGTTTGGAAACCACTTACCTCACTCTTTGGTAAACCCATAAGCAAGGTTCGATTAAATTTTAACAAACGTTTTTGTGCATCCATTATTTTAACAGCTTTAGGCACCTTTTGATTTTCTAGAATAGAAGTTTGCATAAGCAGTAAGTTTTTCATATTTTTCACAACGGTAGCTCCAGCATTAAATTTTACTTAACTTTTTAGTAATTATAATTTTTCATAAAAAAAGAAAAAATATGTAATGAGGAGTCAGCCTTTCCTTTTGTACTGTATACATCGACTGTGAACAATTTAGTCATTTTTCAATTTTTAGAAGGTTTTTGCTTCTTTAATTCTTGCTTTAGAATTTTTTTCTTTTTTGATTTAATTTATCATTTGTTTATTTCACTTGTCTATTTTTAAGTAGTTTGAACTATTTTTAAGCATTTATGTATTTTTTTTTTGGTTTGTTAATTTTTTATATATTTTTTGTTTGCTTTGAATACGAACACAGAGTTACCAACTCTCCCGATTTTCGACCGCTCTCCTGCCAACCCGATTTACAATATATTTCTCCCAACTTTTTCTTATTCTTAATATTTCTCACGATTTTTATGGAACTTAGCTTAATACTTCATTATATGAACAAAAAAAAAAAAAAAAAAAAAAAGTGATTTTGGACGTCTGAAAGCAACTGAATTTTCTCTAGATTATATCTAAAATAAAACCTTGCAAATCAGATGAGAATTTCTGCTTTGTGAGTGACAGCATACGTATCCAGAAACGTCGTTCTCCAGTTCTCCAATGGGCATCGAGCTCCACTGCGTGTCATCTGGCATATATTAGCCAATGAGCACAAAGCAAGCTCAAGGCCGTTGGCCGTTATTTGGATGTTCTTTCGTTATTTCGTTCATCTTGTCCTGAGTTGTGTGAGTACACGTGCTTTTGGGAAATAGTTTTAGAAATTATCATCTTTTGTTATGTCTGCGAGAAAGGTGAAATTACTCGTGCACGTTTCAAAAATCTTACACAGTTGACTTTCCTTCCATTATTTCCTCAAGGAAATGTAATAAATTTGCGATGTGTACCACCAGTCGTTGCGATTTTTCGATTTCGCATGGTGGAAGGGCAGATGTTCTCAAACATGTGCGTACACAAACACACAAGGACAACATGAGTTGTTTTGAAAAAAAAAGGAAAAATTAAATTTTTCTTCGGAGACAAAAGACCAAAAAGTGATTAATGTAGAATGTCTGTTCGCTGCCTTTTTACTGGAGCACAACCCGCCACTGAATGCTGCATCGGATCATGCTGCAGCTTTATTTAGAAAAATGTTTCTCAATAGTGAAATCGCTAAGAAATACTCAAGTGCAAGGACCAAAACAGGTACAATTGTTAAAGAAATGGGTTTGAAAAATAAATCTTCAGTTATTGATTGCATTAAAACAGCTCCGTTCTGCCTCTCTACGGATGGAAGCAATAATACCAATTTAAAACTGTATTCAATTGTTTCTTTTTTTTAATCCAGAGTCTTCAGAAATCAGCTTACTTTCTGTCCCCACTTTAGAAGGACATTCGACAGGCTTTAATATAGCACAGCTAATTATTAAAACTTTAAAAGAAAATGCAGTCCCTCTGGATAATTACTTAGCACTTGGTGCCGATATTGCACCAGTAATAGTAGGCTTGAAGACTAGTGTTGCAGGCATCTTAAGAAAGGCAAATTCAGATTTGCAGATTATGAGGTGCACCTGTCACCTCTTAAATTTAGCAGCTGAAAAAGGGGCAGCTTCTTTACCAATAAATGTGGATGAACACATTGTTTATATTTATTATTATCTTGAAAGGAGTTCTAAAAGAAAGGAAAAATTGAAACAGTTCCAACAGCTGCATAATACTGAAATGAGAAAAATTTGTGTACACGCTGGCTGTCTTTAAAGAAATGCTTATCTAGAATCCTCGATCAATGGAACCCACTTCTTGCATTTTTTAAAGAAGTAAATGCTTCGAGAGTTAAGATAAAAGGCTCTATTGAAAGTTATAAAGTACCTAAAGTAAATGGAGATGTAGTTACTACTTCCATTGTTAAAAATAGGCTTGAGAAAAATAATTTCTGCATCATTCAGCAATTCAACTGGCAGTTCTCAAAATAATACTGCAAAATATAAGCGTAAAGCTGATACAAATTTCTCTCAAAATGAAAAAAATTGCTCAACACACGAAACATTTTCCGATTACTGTACGTTTATCTTGTGAAGAACGAATATTTATGTTTTTTTCTTCGGACCTTAACAAAGCTTTTTGCTTTTTTTTACAATTCATTTTGCCATCATTCAATGTTCTTAACACAATTCTACATTCCATTAATTCATGTTTTGCAATCAATGATTTATGATCTGTTTAGACATTTTATCAAAGTTTGTAAAACCAGTCTGTGTTTTGTCTTGTAATTCTATATATGATGTGATTTATGGTGAAATAGAAAATCAGAAGAAAGATGAAGATTTGGTAATAGGAGCTGCAACTACAAAAGTAGTGGAAGAACTTTCAGAAGACAAAAACAAGTTTTATCTTCACGTTAGAAGTTACTTCTGTCGAGTATGTGATTACATACTACATCAATTTCCAGTCAATGATGAAGTGATTTTGCATGCTAAAGTGGCTGATGTTTCTGCTCTAGCGAATGCATCTTTTTCTGATATAAGGTACTTTTTGAACAGATTTTCTGTGTTACTTCGTTTAGTCATAAAAGATGATGATATTGATGTGGTTACTGATATACTGCAGTCGCAATTTTGCAGTTTACAATTAGAAAACTTGGATGAAGTTATAAAATCAGCTAGGATTGACATCCAGTGGAGTTTAAATTGGAAAACTGAAAGGTACTGATGGAATTTTAAAATATAGTGAACTGTCTAGAATTATGTTGGCCATCTTGACATAGTAATGCGGAGAGTGAGGGGATGAAAGTGTGAAAATGAGAATGTGAATGTGTGAATGTGAAAATGTGAAAATGAGGACTAAATTTAGATCTAATATTAGTGATGACACATTAGAAAAACTTTTATTAGCAAAAGCAGGCCTACATGGCAATTGCTATGAACAAAATTATGAAGTTTCTTTCTTAACGAAAACAAAATCTGCCATTGTTCATAACATTTGTATGAAAACTGATTAAAGTGTCTTTTTTTTTTTTTTTTTTTTAATAAACGATGCAAGTAATAAACATGTTTTTTATGTCTAAGGTATTTTTTTGTTGCTTGCATTTAAGGCTTAGTAACTATTTAAAGTTAATTCATTATTAAAAACTATATTTTTATCATTTAAAAAGTCTTTTTAACATTGTGAAAAATCTCCTGATTTCTTTAAAAAATCTCCTGATTTTTGAGTGTCATAGGTTGGCAAGTATACGAACACATGTAAAGGAAAGATCTGAGTATTTGAGACTCATTTGAAATTCCTTTTAAAATTTATGATTTAAGTATTGAAAAAGCAGTTTAAAATCTCAAATGGTTCAGGGGAACAAAACGTTTATTCGGAACTTATTAATAAGGCTTCGAAACGCTTTTCCTTTGACAAGTTCTGTTTGAAGCTTTAAACAGAGGAGATTAATTTTCAAGGCGATTTTATTACAATTTGTATTTTTGGAGTCTCATGTTCTGTAGTTAAAAAAAATTTTTTTTAAAACTCTAAACGTTTTTAATTGTACCCTTCACGTGTGTTTACTCGGTTTTTGTAACCATTTCCTGTAGCTAGAAATAGGTAGACTTTTATATTTTTTAGAACTAAATTTATATTTAATTTATGTTCCGACATTTAACTTCATTATCAATTTATTATGATCTAGCAGCTTCAGCGCAGATTTGCCTCTTTTCTTTTTAATTTGTTACTGCTTCAACTGTGGCTATTCTTTAAAGTACATACACGTACACACACATGCGTAAACATGGATACCATAGAAAAGTCTCTTTACATCCATTTTTGTTTCAAACTGAATAGTCTCAGACTGTAAATGTTGTCTGTCTTTTGTAAATTGTCATACCTTATCCAATACCAGTGATTATAGTGTTTGTAGTGAAAAATTGACTCTAATTCTGCAGAAGATTGACAAACTATGCCAGTAACAAAATTGTACAGCAATTTCTAATAACTCTAAACTTTTGTGTACTTGTATGTGTGCAGTTTTTATATAAAAAAATGTCTGGTGTTTTAATTTGTTTTTCTCCCCCATCAGTGTAGTTACGCTGTTTCCTGAATCTGGTGGTGTAGAAATCCACAATTTGAAACAAAGCCCTAAATATTTCACTTTTGATGCAGTATATGATGGCGGGTAAGCAGTATCTCCTGTTATAAAATTATTGTAATATAAGTGCTATGAATGCATTTAAAATGAGCATCTGCGATTATGTTCTATTCTGTTCTTTTGCAGAGGTGATAATCTTAAAGATGAGTATCAGTGAAGGTGATTAATATGCTTAAAGTGCTAAAACACCTTTCATGTTAAAAATTGATAGAAAACTTTTTATTTAATAATTTCAAAAATCACTCAAAATATTCATCTAACGAAATCTGTCACTTTGAGTTTCTGTTTAGGTTATCACTTCTTTATTTCACTTATGCACTATTGTAGTTTTAACTCTGTAAAGGTATTTCAACCATCATGTTACTTTTATACATCGTGTACATTTTTGCCTACTTCTTTTTCAAAAGACTACCAATAGCAGTTTTAGTAACTTTATATTTCTAAATTTATTTTAGTAATTTTTAATCGTTCTTTTACTTTTTGCTTTGCAGACAACCTTAATCTATGGTCATCAAAAGATCTTCATCTATGAATAATTAAGATTTATAAAATTAAAAATAAAATATTGATAAGAAACCCACTTACATACATGCTTTGAATTATTAGCTTCAAAATAAATGTGTCTGATTGCAGTAATGTCAAAAAGAAAAATGTATAACTTTGGTATCTGTTAAACACTGATTTGTTTTTTATGTTGACAAACATAGATAGCATAGACAAGAATTAAAAAAGTGTGTAAGCAACTTATAAATGTGACGAGTAATTTAAAAGTGCTTTATTATATTTGAGAAATTAAAGTTTTATGAATAATTATTCCACACTGCAAAAGGATAAAATTAACGATTCAGAAGTTACTGCAGTTTATTGTTAAGAATTTTAGAAATATTTTTCTATAAAAGAAGAGAATTAAGAACTTGATTTTCCATATTTAGAATTTTTCCATATAAATTTAAGGTGACATCCCTTTAGCCTTGTAAGAATTAGAAATACAGTACAAAGTCCGAAATCCGGACGTCCATTATCCAGAATGATCTAAAATCTGGACCTCAAAACCACCAACAGAACTGTCTACAGAATTAAAGAGAAAGTATTAGCACAAAAAACGAAGCAATTTGCTTTGAAAGAAATGTTTAATAGGGTAAAAAAATAAATATTAAGCTTTTTTTTGTAAATTTTGATACTCTTTAGATCATAAATACTTCATTATATCATAAATCACGGTTTCATATTTTTAATTTTATAATTTCTGTATGCCATTTTACTAAATTTAAATTGATGATCTATTATCCAGAAAAATCCCAAATTCGGAATTGCCAAAGTCCCGATTGTGTTGTTTTTTTTATTTATGTCGGGTATGTGCTCAGTGATGATTACCAAGATGTACATAAACATCGTTTATTCTACATTGCTCATCTACTATTCTATATTACAGTTATGATTAAAGGTAATGATAGATACAGTTACATATATAACATCTCCCTTTTTTATAAAAACTAATAGTAGTAAAATTAAACATATTCTTTTAAATAATAAGGTTTCTTAACAGTCCTACCAGATCGAGTAATGTAGTTATGTCCATTTGAAAAATTTGATGATACTATACCTCTTTCACTATTTGGTGACACGCTTCTGTTAGGTTTTGAAGGACTTGCAGGCACATCTAAATTTGTAGTGCTCCTGCTATTCTCAGGTATCTCTGGTTCATTTATAACTTCATTCTCATAGTTGTTTTGTATTGCAAACGCTTTCTGATTATTTCCTTTAAGAACGTCTCTTCTGTTCCTTTCTACAATTTTCTTATAATCCTATAGGAACGTGGTCTTTCTACTTCTTCTATAATTTTCCCTCTTTCATTTAGTTTTTCCCTTTCTCTTTTATGTAAACATGATCTCCTATTTTCAGTTGTTTTAACAGTCTTGCATTCCTATCATAATAACTTTTTTGTATCAGTAAGTGTTGTTTATGATCTTCATATCGTTTAGCTTGGACGAAATTCTCTCTTATAGGCGTCAATCCATTTACTTTTCTTCCAAACATCAATTCTGAAGGTGACTTAATATCATCTGAAATAGGAGAGTTACGATATTCCAGTAATACTAAATATGGATCCTTGTTGTCAAGTACAGCTTTTTCTAACATTCGCTTTACATCTCCCTTTTTTATAAAAACATCGCTTTACAGTTTGAATATGTCTTTCAACCATTCCATTAGATTGTGGGTAATTTGGACTTGAAGTTCTGGTTTCAAAATTCCATCTTCTTGCAAAGTCTTTAAATTTCCTGCAATTATGTTGTGGACCATTATCCGAATATACTATTTTTGGAATAACATATCTTGCAAAAATTGATTTCAATTGCATTATCACTGCTACACTTGACAAATCTTCCAAATGTCCAATTTCAACATATTTGCTAAAATAATCTATAACTATTAGATAATATCTTCCTTGAAAATAAAAGAGATTTGTTCCCAATACTTCCCACGGACCATTAGGTATTTCTTTAGATATCATTGGTTCTTTAGTATTAGCTTTTTGTAAACTTAAACATGTTTGACAATTCAGTACCAAATCTTCAATTTCTTTCGACATTCCTGGCCAATATAATATTTCTCTTGCTTTGATCTTGCATTTTACTACTCCTAAATAACCATAATGAATTCTGCTTAACATATCTTTTCGTAAACTTCTTGGTACAACAACACAGGAATTTTTTAATATTAATCCATTTGCTTCTGATAGTTCTTCTCTGAAGTTAAAATATGGTTTTGCCAGTTCTGGAACCATACATTTTTCATCTGGCCAACCAGTTTTAATTAATTTTCTTAAAACTTGTAGTTCTCCATCCTTTTCTGTTTCCAGTTGAAAAACTTTCATTTTAACTTTAGACATTGTATACATTCTACAAACAATTCAACATGAGCTTCTATGTCTCCTTCAAAGAAATCAGATCCTTTATCAGTGAATGATCTTGATAATGCATCAGCTATAAAAAGTTCTTTTGCTGGTTTATATTTTATCTCAAACTGATATGGCTGTAATCTTATATGCATTCTTTGTAGTCTTACAGGGCATTTATTTAATGGCTTTTCGAAAATTGATTCCAGTGGTTTATGGTAACTTTCCACAGTAATATATTTTCCAAATATATACTGGTGAAATTTCTCGCATGCAAATACAATAGCTAAAGTTTCCTTTTCAATTTGAGCATAATTCTTCTGTGTATCTGTTAATGCCTTAGATGCATATGCTACTGGTAAATTATTCTGCAGTAAGACTGCTCCTAGTCCTTCTTGAGATGCATTTTGAGATGAGTAATCATTCCTAGGAAAGTTTCTAATTCTTTCACATTTTTTTGGTGATTTTATATCTAGAATAACCTTAATTTTTTCTTCATCTGGTTTTAAACCATCTTTAGGAAATATATGTCCCATATATTTTACTTCATTCAGCCCAAATTTACATTTATTTAAATTAAATTTAACATACTTTTCTCTCGCTCTGTCCAACAACTTCTTTAATCTTAAATCATGTTCTTTTTTATCTTTACCCCAAACTAATAAGTCATCTATATATATTTGAACTCCTAAATCACTAAAAATTTCAGAAAAACTTCTGGTGATGATACAGTTACATATATAACACCGATGAGTCCGGATTTTGGACTTTGTTCTGTATATAATCTTTGGTTTGTTTAGTACATAAAGTATTTCAGTTTGATTAAAAAATTAGGTATCTGGTCGTTGCCCCAGTATATATTTGATGGTCTTCTTTGTGATAGGATATGATCATCTTTGACAGTAATATTATCATTGCAGATATTAATTTATATTATCAGAAATGCTGGTTATTTTGAGATATTTTAGCTAAGTAGTTTCATAGAGAGAGTTCACCTTTAATGGAAATTGTCTAAGATTGTAGACAGAATAATTTTTCCCCATGTATTTCTTGTATAAGCATTGAAATGTTAAATAATTCATAAGTAATCATAGATCTTCATTTCCCTCTATTTCTAAGATCCTGAATATAATGCTGGTTTCCGTAAAATTTCTTAGCAATCTGAATTCCTCAAAAAGAATTTTTTTATATAATTTCTCAAGTAGCACATGATGTAGCAAAGACGTTGCAAACTGGTGCTAGAGGTTGCAAAATGGTCGTGGTAACTTTTACACCTTTACAACGTAGTGAAGATGCAAAATATTTACCGTTGCATCTTGGCAATTTGTCAACGTCACTGAAATGTCATGATATGACCGCTTTTAGACAAGGTCGTTTTAGCATCTTTTTCATAGTTCATCATCGTTAGTTTTAGAATGAAACGAGACTAAATCTGCCATTTCGAGAATCTGCAGTCCGCAGAAGATTTATTTTTCAATGTTTCATTACTTTAGTTCATCTAAATATGTTAATCTAAGGTAGATTCATCTAATGAAATATAAATTGAATATAAATACTTGAATTATTAAATTTAATCAGTATTAACACTTGGCATGTGGGCAACGTATTTTTACGTTTTTTGCAATCTGTCACTGGAGTGCGGATCACGTAAAAATAAGTATGGTATGTGGGCAACGTATTTTTACGTTTTTATCCGTCTGTCACTGGAGCGCAGGTCACGTAAAAATACGTATGGTATGCGGGCAACATATTTTTACGTTTTTTGCAGTCTGTCATTGGAGTGCGGGTCACGTAAAAATACATATAGTAGATTTGTGGTGGATACTCGCTAATCACCACAAATCTATTAAATACGTATAATGATATGTATGTGTGACATTATATGGGTGTTGTTTGTGTTGCTAGGCAACTCTTTGCATTTTTTCTTTCAGCAAGTTACGTTTGTCGAGTTACTTGGTCTTTTGTTGAGTTATTTCGTCTTCAGTCGAATTCTTAGCTCCAGAATGTGCAAGTCGTGTTTTGTCAATTTGAAGCTTGGTTTTTTATTATTGATTAATTAGATTGATAAAATGAACCGTTGTGACAAAGATAGTGATGAAGAAATATGCGCTGACAGATTATCGGACTTTTCGTATGATAGTGATTCTGAAAGTCAAGATATCAAAGAAAGTGACGATGATGACATTATTCCACGTTCTCGAGTGTTCGTCCAAAGTAGAATTTCTAGTAGTTCTGAAACAACTTCTGATGAAGAAGCAAATGAATGGTCATCGATTGACAATCCTCCAGACCTTGAAGAGTTTTTGGGTCATCCTGTGATAACTAACATGGCTATTGTTCCTGAATCCACAGCTGATGCACTAAAGTTATTTATAGGCAATGACTTTTTTTGCATATTTAGTCACGGAATCAAGCAGGTATTATTATCAAAATATGAATCAATTCAAAATATCTCCCAAAAGCATGAAATGGAGAGATATTACGATTCCGGAGATGAAGAAATTTTTGGGGCTTATTATTTTCATGGGACAAGTTTGTAAAGACGCCTGAGAGGATTATTGGTCAACTGATGTCTGCACAAGTACTTGTTATGAAAAAATATTTTTGAATACATTGTAAAATTTTTAAAATCGTTTATTTTTGTGATTTCATAAAAATATTGTTTTTTTTTATTAAATAATCATACAGTATATATTTAAGTGTAAAATAAAAAAGTTTCGTTCATAAAAATGAAGTAGTTTTCGATTTACTGCGATTTTCCTGAATAACCATATTTCCGCACAATTCACGAAAAAATGCCAGGTGCACGTGTAAGTTTGTGGTATGCACGTGTAAGCACGTGTAAGTATACCCGCATGCCAATTGCACTTTTAATTGCTCTCTATTTTAACAGGGTTGCCACGCTACCTGGAAAACCGGGAGAACCGGGAAAAGTCAGGGAAGTTCATACAGCGATCCCGCCAAAAAAAGCGATTTTTGCGCCGACGTCGGAAGAGGTAACTTTTTTGCCGAATTGTGTATCACGTGAGTGTCATTCTGGTAGCTGGCATAGAGCCAATTTTCGCAGCTCCAATTTGATTGTCTTTTAGAAAAACAAAGCAACTTTCCCGCAACTTTTGGTTTCCAGTATTCTCGAGAATCGCATGTGCAGTGCATGAACTAAAGAAAGTACCTGTTCTCGTATAAAACAAAATGGGTTTAATCCTAGTATATGGTACTATGGAGGTTAGAATCAAAGAATATGTATTGTAAAGAAGGAAAACCTCTCTGCAACAGACGTGGCTGTGGCTCCGTTCCATCATAGAGGGAAACAGCTGTGCATGTCTGATATATCTGTTACCAAAGCTCAAAACCGGTGTCGAAGTTCGAAGGTCACGTTATCAAGAGTTCATAAAATGAATATCGTTTAAACTTTCTTTAACCACTTGCGCTAAAAAGACGTGCCACGCACGTCAAGATGCTTTTGTCTCAAACCGCGAGCGACGTGAACACCACGTCGATAAGCATTTATCGCAAAAATGAAAATAACATAGTGCACACGTTGCCTAACAACGAGATTGTTTATTTCTCGAGTTACAGCTCTGGATTGCACTCGCAGATGCGGAGTGGCGTAAATGAGACACTTTACCGCTTGTTATATTGTAGCGCACGGCACCACAACCGTGAAGTTTAGTCTTAGTGCAAGTGGTTAAACTCTAAAGGAAAAGAAAATATTTTTTGGCGCAAGTAAATTAATTCATGGATTAGTTATTTTCAGAGAAAGGAAAAAAAAAAAAAAACTACTAAAATCCGTTTCTAAAATTATTGCGAAAATGGATTTTTCGCAATAATTTAAAAACGGATTTTCGTAGTTTTCTTTTTCTCAAAGAGCGTTTCTTCTTAACACGTGTTTCTCAATTTCCTGTAGACATCGCGGAGAGGGAAATTCTGACCGCCAGGTTCCGTCGCCAAATCCCTTGGCAAATTTTCCCTCCGCATTCTAGCGGCGTAATAGCATTTTACTTGTATGGAACCTTTTCTTCTTTACATACGTTCTTTGGTTAGAATAATAATAGAATTTGGCGACATCTTGATGCGCAGTAAATGGGTTATTTTGGTCTTGCGACAATTTTCAAAATCGTGCCAAACCCTTACCGTATACTAGAATTTTACCGCAAAATCTTTTTAAACCCTTTTTTTTTTTCTTTTTAATAAATACCTTGCCATTTTGCAGTAAAATAAAAAAATAGTAATCAGTCATCTAGGCTAGCCATGTAATATAACTGTATTCGCTAAAATATCGTTGATTATTATAATTCAATTTTTAAGTAATTATTTTTATGTTATTCATATAATTTAATGTTCCTTCTTCCCTCTAAATTTATTTATTATTAGTAAATAATATTTCCAAATTTCAGGAAATTTTCTCTGGCATAATCCTGAAATTAATTACTGCAGTATGATGACATACCATCACGAAATTTAATGCACACATTTTTTCCTTATGTATGCTGCAAAATAAATATAAAATACTTCAATTTATTAAAATAGATTTCTTTCTTTCGTTTAGCTGCAGAATGTCTGCAAAAAAAGTCTTATTTTATTCCAGATTGGGAAGATTCTAATCTCAATCTTCAGTGGAGAAAACAACAACTATTATAATTATATTTGTGTTTTCAAGTCTTAAGGTGCCTTTTAAGAACATACCTCACGCAAATTAAATTTACCTAAAATCTAACCTAACTATTTAGCATTGCGTTGTGATTTATAAGGACCGGATTAGCCTCGTGTTGAACTGGTGATGATCATGAGTAATAATTAAATAAAACATACATTTGTTATCCAATATATATATCTTAAATTTTATTAAGTTTCTTAAATGGGAAACTAAACAAAATTATCAAACAAAGTATACCAAGAATAATTAAGAATAAATGTCCTCTGGGATTTATTGAATAATTAAGTGAATTTGCTACACAATACAAGTAATACCATAATTAATTTACCTCTTAGCACAGCCAACGTACATTACGCGGATTGACTGGAATTTTCTTGAAACACACCTGGAAAACCTGGAAAAGTCAGGGAATTTCATTCTCCTGTTTGAATGGCAACCCTGTTTTAAAAACACAAATAATTTTTTATTAATTGGAAATTTTAGTTCTTTAACCTTCCTTCGGCTATTTATACTTTCAAGCACTGCTAGTTCATGTTTTTGCTTAAATAGTGCTGTCATGTATGTTGTTTGTTAGGCTATTATGTCATTTTAGATATGAATATGGGAAGTTTTTTGTTGGTTATTAGATTTGGGTATACTTTTGTATGAAATATTTTTGATCACATTTATTAACTACTGTATACTGTCCTTCATTTGCATATCTTGGAGATATACAAGTATATGTTTTACTATGAAACATGAATAAATTTATACTTGAGTTCATGTAAAATACTGATTATGTTACCTTACGCTTCCTAATTTATCATCACAGCGGCAATTTTCATTATCTCTGAGATTTAACAGAAGTAAATGTGATAATGCTTTTAAAATCAAAAACGCTCTTTTTTTTTTTTTTTTTTTTTTTAACCCACATATATAGCTTTACGTTTATTTCTGTCTGATTGAGTTTTTTTTTTTTACTTACTTAAAGCCTACTACTATTGTTATATAATTGTAATAACCGTGTTCATAATTAATCTCACATACTAAAGGATTGAGGGAAAAAAATGATTAAATCTTAAATAATTGTAACTTAGAATTTAAGTTATTTAAAAAATATAGTGTGACGTACTGAAAATAATTAAGGCTATTATGAATTATTCATATTTACTCTAAAGAGAAAAAATTGTATTATCTTCTGGTTTTCAGGAAATGATAAAATATTTGAACTTTAGATAAATACAAGGAATACAAAATTTTAAAAAAGAAGAAAAATATATTAATTATTAAGCTTATTTTTCTGCATAAATCAGTATGTAATGCAAAGACATAATAACGACATTTTCACATCTGTTGCAGGCCCACCAGCGGCCGAGCGGTAAAGTCGCTGAACTCTGGTAGTTCGGTCAGAGGTTCGAATCCCGCGAACGAGCTGCCTGCATGGGCGTTTTCGTGATTCTTCCTATGTGCAGCGTGTATACGAAGCAGTTTCCCTTGCATCCCTCCCCTTAGGGATGCCTAGTGGGCTTTGCCATACTTAAATAAACCAAACAAAATTCTCAACTGTTGCAAAAAGGTGGAATTTTGTGAACATTAAGGCATTGTGAAGACATCATGATACAATGCTTTTGCAACCAAAATATAAAATGCGAAAGATGCAATAACAACATCTATGCGACAAAAACCTCATCTGTAAACAACTCGATCATAATAAAGACGTCTTTGCAATGGTTGCAAAAGTGTGGAGATTTGCTGACATCTGGGCATCTTAAAGACGATATATTACAACGTTTTTGCAACATGACTCGCGACCAGTTTGCAACGTTGTTATGACGTTGTCGTGCTACTTGGCTTTTTAAAAATATAATATAAATGTTGGAATTTAGATGACATGAATTTTATATTTTATGTGTATTTTGGATATATCTTATTTACTTAATGTTTTTTGGCCACTAATAATTATGGTTAGTTTTGTTTTTTGGAAGTGGCAACACAACACTTTTAGAATGAGTTAAAAATCTGCACATATACTAGCTTATGAAAGAATGTTTGCTGTTTACATGAGTGATGTTTTATTCGAGATCTAAACTTATTTTCAAATATAAATGTTACTTTAAAGTTTATTGATATTTATGTTAGAATATATTTATCAGTAATATGTTGGTAGTGGTTTATTTCGATGCGTAAGTGAACAGTAATTGCTGGTTCATCAGCTGTGTTTATGGAAGTTAGTTAGTAGAAAATAGTAAAAAGTGGGAATTTAAAGGAAATCTCAGGTAATTTCCTAAGCTTTGCAACTAGAGCATATGATCCGAGCCTTGGCCTATGTAATATTTTTTGTCTGCATTTAATAGAAATAAAAAATCAGAGTGTAATATTGTAACATTCCACTGATATGTATAATGTAAACATAGTGCTGTTTTTCCATATACACTTTTAATGAAACATATTAAGAAACGGTTAATCCTTCAAAGTTTATTATAGAAGCAGTTTCATAATTAAATGATTTTTTTCAAATCCTGGAAGAAACTTTATTTCTTATTTATGTAGCGCTCAAGCTGATTTATATGATGATGTGTTTCGACCATTAGTGGATTCTGTTATCGACGGTTTCAATGGTACAATCATAGCCTATGGTCAAACTGGTGCTGGAAAAACATATACTATGGAGGGTAATATAGAAAAATTTTAACATAACATCAAATTTTTTTAAAATGCAAATGATAAGTTATGTGTTTTTAAAGTTTATAACTGTATGTAGTTTATGTGTCTCTTGAATTTCTTGATTAGCTTGGGAAATTATTTGTAACTTGATGATTGTTTTATTATATGATGTGTCAATTTTAATGTAAAATCTAAATGTATTATGTTTTGAACAGACATTTCTATTAACAAATGATTCAAGGTTGGGTGATTCAACGGATTTCCAATCTACAGAATCTTCACTGTTATTATGATTTTTTTTCATAACAGAATGAAAGCAATTATATTATGCTACAGTAACTGAAAATTAAGTTTATAGTTCTAACATCTTTTCACTTTGTTGAATCTTTGAAATAAAAGATTCATCAAAATAAGATTTTTTAAAAAGTTATTTAAAGTATATTAGTGAGTCTTTAATTAGCTGTGTGGTATCATCATGTATTACAGAAACATAATTAATTTCTAGTCGATATTTAGTGCTGGCTTACAGATTTGTGCTTAATCATTCCACTGTCTCAGTTTATTTTGTAAATGTGCTTTTTAATTGTAAGTATCCTTGGCATACATTAGTTTTATCTTGAGTTAAATTGCAAATTTACTTTGCTAATTTGCCATTTCATGTAATTGCATTGTCTTATATTGCCAAAATTTCGTTTGAGAATTTATATGTATTTAAAAAAATGCCATTTGTGATATTGAAAACTTCAACTTTATTATTTGCTTCCTTTTTTTATTGTAAATAAATTAATAAGTTGTGACTTTGTTATTCTGTATTATTTAGTGCTTAATGCTGGAGTAAGCATATCAAAAGAATTTTGTAAATAGTTGCATTGATGAGAAATTGATGATGACTATATGCATATTGTTTTGAAACTGAAAATCATGATTACTTATTTCACTTGTAAATAAAGTTAATGTTTTCTTATGTTAAAATTTTAAAATGTTTTGTATTATATTTGTGAAGCTAAAAATTTTATTTCCCCTTTCCTTAATAGCATTAGTTATTGCAGAATAAAAGTGCTGTATATCACTCTAATGAATGGAAGAATGCAATTTGTATGGTTGTTCATGTACTAATAGTCTAGCATATTAATCCATGCCTTAATTGCATATTAATCCATGCATATTTTGATATAATATCTCCCCTTGTTTTGGGGCTTGCAATATTATTTAACTTTCTGAGGTTCATTTAGATAAAATGTGATATAGGAATGAAATAACCAGTGGATTTGACCCTTATCCCCACGGCAAACGCCTCAAGCAGTGAATACTAGCTTATTTGGGGGGGGGATTTACTGAATGGATCAGTAGGCAGGAAAATAGCTGAAAAAGTGGCCATTTTCCTAAAAATTTGTAATACAGTGCAAATTTCAAGATCTGGACTTGCCAGGACTTTGGTAACTCCAGATTTGAGAATTTCCCAGATTTCAGGTCACCAGTTTAAATCAACAAAAACTGACATGTAGAAATTATAAAATTAAGTCTGAAATAGTTGTTTATGAAATAATGAAGCATTTATGACCTATAGGGAATCCAATTAAAAAATATGCTTGTTTTATTAAACATATTTTTTGATGTAAGCTGTTTTGAGTTGCTTCAATTTTTTTTTCTGCTAATACTTTCTGTTTAATTTTATAAATAGACATAATTTCATGTTCAGTTACACAGTTCAGGTTTTGAAATTACCATGTCAAAATATCCCACTAAAATGTCAATTGAAATTTTTTGTTCCTAACCACATCTCTGTTACTTTCTTCACTATTGGTAGTGAAATTTTTTGGATTTGCAAACAAAGCACAGATTTCACCGTCCATTAGTTGACGGCTTGTTGAGGCATTGTCATTACAATGGAATACTTCTGTTACATCATCATCATCATTTATTACTACTTCTCCACATTTCTTCACGAATTCCATTAATTCGAAAATTTTGCTTTTTGTTTGCAGAACCTTCACATTTGCAACTATCATTGTCAAGCTTAGTAAGTTAATGCAGTACTTTTCCATTATGTACCTACCATGCATTTTGTCACATTTTTTTAGTAATAATCAATTTCTAGCTCTAAGAATTGTTGATAGATGGTAAATGCACATACACTGTTTGGCAGGTAGCCTGCTATGCACCAAAAAGCTAAGTCATCCATAAATCATCACCTGCCATATGCTGAAAAAAATGGTACACACATAACAGAAAATTGCCCTTTAGGCTTATCAGAACAAGAAATCGGTTATTCATAAATCAAACAGCATTAAATGGCTTATGAGTATCATTTACAAAATCTATTTTTAGAAATTTCTCCTTGCCAGCTCAGTTAGCAGTCCAGTCGCAACACAGTTGGCTTATGTGTGTAATTGTCACCTAGCTTAATGCCAGCATAAAGGGTTACCATGCTCTTTGGTATTCAATTACTGATATTCAGAATAAAGTTTTTTTTAGACATTGCTGCATGAATCATTTCTTAAATCTTCCATGGGTCATGTGATTAAAGCAAAAAAAAAAAAAAAAATAATAGATTTGCCAGGTTAGCATAAGGGTTATATGATATTCAGAAGTGCAAAATCAGCAATAAAGTTTGATAAAATGTTTTGGTTGGAGATACAAGCTAAGCAATAGCACAGCTACAGTGCCAAATTATTGTAGTTTTATGCTAATAAATGATCGTGAACCATGTAGTTTTATGCTAATAAATGATCGTGTTTCTTTAGCATGGAGGTGTTTTATTTAGTACTGAAGTGAAATTAAGAATCAGGAACTTTCACATGCTTTATTATAAATAAGTGTCTACTGGGCATGTGGGAAGCATTAAGCAGTTGCTGCTCTCAGAATGTAATCCTTTTTCCCTTTTTGTAAAAAAAAAAAAAAAATAGTGTAAAGTAAAGCCAGATTATAATAAAATGGATGAGAATTAAGTGTAATTAATTACTTTAAATTAATTAAAAAAGAAATACAAAGAATTGCAGTAATTTGTTGTTGTATGTAGTAGATTGCATGGATGAAACCTGTACTCCAATTTGAAATGCTTGCAGATCTTACACATTTCCTGTTAGGAATTTTTTGCTCAAATGACAGCAAAAGGCATTCCATGAAATTGTATGGGGAACAGTGCATGGCCAAATCAAGCAATGTAAAGTGTATAGGGTGTATGATGTATATTGTATATGTATTCCAAATGCCTACTGCAGGATTTAAACTTAACGTACTAGATATTGAACTTTTTATGTTGAATAGAGGGTTTATTTATGTCTGTATGTATTGCTTTACATTTTTAGGTGTTATTGGAGATCCAGAACATGAAGGAGTTATTCCAAATTCATTTAAACATATATTTAGTAGAATAGCACGATCAGAAAATACACAGTATTTAGTGTCTGCATCTTACCTTGAAATATATCAGGTAACTTTCCAAAATTGATTGCATATTTAATTACTCAATGCTGAAATTTTGAGAAACATTGCTTCTCTGTATACTAAATATTCTGTTCATTAAATCTCACAAAGTTTTGTTAATGTGTTTTTGTATTATGTGTGCAGCGTAACATTCTACCTATCTTTTATTTATGGTTTTCAACATTTATAACTTAGGAATAGAATTAGCTATCTTAAGAATAGATTTAATTAGTTAGTTACTAGAAATTAATGAAATTAACTTATTAATAAGTTAAATCTTAAATAGCCAAAGCTGCTGACAAGTGAAAGTTACGTACGTCCTTAACATAGCTGCCAAATCTCCCGGTTTTGCAACCTATTTTTATATTATGTGTACAGCCTAACTTTTTACCTCTTATTTTTGGTTTTCAGAGTTTATAACTTAGTTAATTCTTATAAATTAATGAAGTTAACTTACTAATGAAGTCAAAGCTTAGATGCCAAAAGCTGACAGAAGAATAAAGAGTTTACTCTAGTTCTTAATGTAGATTCCAACGCTGCCAGTTTTACATTGGGTTTTTCTAAAAGTTCCAGTTTTTAGAAGCCTTCGTATTGAAAATGTTTCATTGTAATTAATGGAATTTATTGAATTAATGAAACTTAATTTATAAAAAATCCGTTTCCCTATCCCTAGTGATTTTCAGTATAATTTTTGTCATGAAATTTTATTTGGTATGAATTGTCTTAATCTGCTATAGATATTTGTAGAAATTTTATGAAAATTCAACCAATGTGCAATCAGTTAATATTTGTATTTAGTTTTGGTTTAGTATATATGGTATTAAGTTTATCCATTCAGTAGTATGTAAAGTATTATTAATTTTATTTTGATTTTATTTAAAATTATCAGATGATTAAAAGCTTTCATTGTATACTCAAGATTTTTCTAAGTGAAATTTGCCAAACTTGAAGAAAAATTACTATTTCTCAATTTGACTGAATCCTTACATACTTAGTTTTTTGTTTCCGATACAGTTTTTTGTTTCCGATACAGCAGTTAAACAGCTTATATAAAATGTGTACTAACATAAAATTTGGCTATGCCATTAAATATTAATATATTTTACATCAGAATTATAAATAATTCAGTAACCTAAGTATTGCTTGTAAAATGGAAAGTGAATATCAGTCAGTTTTTAATTCTTTCAATATATTGTCATCAACAATGTGAAAAACCTGTTGGTTGTACATGAACCTCCTAGTTTTTCGTATTTTAAGGTTGAAACCTGAACCTTAAAAAAAGGAAATAAACAGCTTTCAAAATCCAATCTTTGACTAGCGCTAATTTTGCAGAACAGCTTTTCATGCATTTATGCTTTTTCAGGGAGCAAATATATTTTGTGTCTCTTTTTCCAAAAATTTATCACTGAAATGAAAACATTTGAACTCCAAAAGATTCTACCATTAGACGGAGACATTAAAATAAAAATAATAATAATAATAATAATAAAAAAATAATAATAAATAAAAATTCATACAAAATTTACAACTATAAAAATTATAAATGTTTCATTTACATTCTTAATGGAAATAATATGTACTGTTGTAAATTCATAAGACTGAATTTTTACTGTTGAATAGTTTGAAATATGAACTTAGAATTTCAGTTTGAAATGTAAAATGCCTTAAAAGTTAAAAAGATGTAAAAATACTAAAGTATATTATTGTTGTTTAGACAAACATATATATATAAAACTTGCAATTCATATGTTGCTACAAAATTTCATCATAACTATTGTATATTAAATCACATTCATAGGGAACATTATAAATTCTCCAGTAATTAGAATCAGTTTTTAGAAACAAGTTTTTGAGGAATAGGTAAGTGAATTTCATTGTGTTTGGATACTTAGAAGAGTTGGGGTTTTATAAAATCCATCTTTCTGTATTTCTTTTTATTTTAGGGCCCACCAGCGGCTGAGCGGTTAAGTCGATGAACTCTGGTAGTTCGGTCCGAGGTTTGAATCCTGGGAACGGGCTGGTTGCATGGGTGTTTTCGTGGTTTTCCCCATGTGTAACATGTATACGAGCCAGTTTCCCTTAGAAAGTCCTTCACGAAGGCATCCCTCCCCTTAGGCAGATAGACCTAGTGTGCTTTGCCATAATTAAATACACACCACATCTTTTTATTTTATTAAAACATTGGAACTACTCTGATATGCACTCTCAAGTCGCCAAATTTTTGGCGAGAAACTCCACGCTGCCATATTTCTATCTAAATTTTTTTGTCTACATTTCAAACTTTAAGCCTAAAATGTCTCCAAAAACCACTGTTCGATGTTATGCAAATTGTATTTCTTTCTTTGTACCGAGGAGCAGCGCAGACGCAAATTTGTTAGGTTTTTAAAGCTCGCGTTTAGAGCTTTGAGGTTGCTGTGAATTACTGGAGTTTCAACTAAGCAGAGGTTCTTCTGAGTTTGTGTTGGTAAGCCGCTACTGAGTTCGGAGTTGGCAGTGTGGTCTTCGCCGTTCCTCAACTAACTTACTATTTGAAAGTCAAATAAAGAAGTTTCAGTCAACGTTATGAGTTTGAGGTTTTTTGGGTTCTATACTGAAGTAATATCAAGTCAATTTACAGTCTACTATTTTTAAACAACGGAACGTACATATTTTATGGTCCGTCGGCTACGGAGTCACAGTAAATTTGGTGAGTCAGTGGGTTTTTTTTTTATCTTTCTTATTAGATAATGGAATTTACAATGCTTAAGACTAAAAAGCGTGTAGCTAAAGCTAAGTTAAGTAAACTGAAAGAGAAAATTGCAGTGACTTACGATTCTGCTGATGTTGATCAGTTGGAACTTTTTAAATCTAGATTAAATGACTTAATGATCGAACTTTCGGATATTTTTAGTAACATATTTGTAGTGTGTGAAGAAAAAGATATTGATGTATTTATAGAAGAACAACAGGTCATACAAGATACTGCTGATGAGTTAATTTTAATGCTAACCAGAGTTAAGAATGTTAAAGACATTAGTGTTGAAACTAAACCTTGTGAAATAGCGAGTATACGCTTACCTAAGCTAACTCTTCCTGTATTTAGTGGCAGTACTGAAGAATGGTTATCATTTTTTGATTTATTTAAAACGGCGATAGTGGATAATGACCGTTTATCAGGTGCACAAAAGCTACAATATTTAAAGGGTTCTTTAAAAGGAGATGCTTTGCGGATTGTTCAAGCTTTAACTATTTGTGACAGGAATTTCGAAATAGCGTGGCATTTATTGTGTCAAAGATTTTCACATAAGAGAGAATTACTTTCATCGTTATTAAAGAAAATCTTGTATTTATCAAATTTACAAGCTGAAATTCCTAGTCAGATATTAGCGTTAGTAGACACTGTAAGAGAGTGTGTATGTTCGTTTGAAAATCTAGGATTCAAAGTGGAGCAATTCGCGGATACTATTTTAATGTTAATTGTACAGTTTAAATTGGATTCTTCGACGAGAGGATGGTGGGAAAGAACATTACAGAGTGAGGAAATACCAACACTTAATAATCTGCTAGAGTTCTTGAAATCTCATGCCAGAACCTTGCAAGCAGGTAAAACGCAAGGTGTTCAAGTTACAAAAGACAAATTAACTTCATTGGCTTCAGAGATTCGCGCGCAGTGTACGTATTGTAAAGCCGGTCATTCAGTTTTTAAATGTAATAAGTTTTTAAATCTGAATGTTCAGGAACGCGTTAATTTTGTCAAGAGAAATAATGTTTGTTTTAATTTTTTGGTTTCAAACCATAAAGCTTTCGAGTGTAGAAGTACACATAAATGTAAAAAGTGCTTTAAAAATCATCACACACTACTGCATTTCGAAAGAGTTCAAAATGAACCAAAGGCACTTAAAGGAGTTTCGAACAGTTCGAATGAATTATCAGTGACGGCTAAGCCATTTTTCCCTGGGCCAGAACCTCGTGCTCAGTCGGCTGGGTCAGGGAAGAATATCGCAAGTTCTAGTCCAGTAATTAAATCTTGTGTTTCAGACTTTAATTTTCAGAGTGAAGTTTTATTATGTACGGCTGTTATTAAAGTGTTAGATTCATCGGGTGAATACCAGTTGTGTAGAGCCCTCCTTGACCCTGGCAGTCAAGCAAGCCTGATTTCAGAAGATTGCGTACAAAGGCTAGGGTTAGCAAGAAGAAATGCCAAAGTTTTTATTTCATGTTTAGGGTCTTTGGATACGAAAACTAATGGGATTACGGAAATAAACTTCATTCCGCATTTTCCGGCGAAAGTGTCATTTAAAACACCAGTATTTATCATCAATAGAATTATTGGAACTTTGCCGCATTTTACATTGGATAAGAAGTACGTTGAGGAATATAATGATTTAATGTTAGCAGATCCAGCATTTTAGAAAAGTGGGCCTGTTGATATACTTTTAGGCGTAGATATTGCCTTACCTCTTTTAAAGGGAGAAACAATTAAATGCGAAGAAGGTAAACCGGTAGCTTCTCGTTCTGAACTAGGATGGATTATTTCAGGTAGTGTGAATAATTCAACAGAAATTAATCCTACTATCTATGTTAATAATATACAAGTGGAAATTAATCAGATGCTGTCTGACTTTTGGAAATTGGATGCTGTACCTACGTTTGACATCTTTACTAAATCGGAGAGAGCATGTGAAGATTATTTCAAATCTACATATACGAGAGAGGAAAGTGGGGTATATACTGTGAAATTACCATTTCACTCTTTGCCTTCTCAGCTTGGAGATTCCAGACTATGCGTAGATTCCAATCGTTAGAAAATTCACTTCTAAAAAGGCCTCAGATATATGAACAGTATAAGGATTTCATGAGGGAATACCTTGAGCTGACACATATGGAGGGAGTGCCTGAGGGAGACATTCTTATTGACTCTACGTATTACATGCCTCATCATGCCGTATTAAAGGAATCAAGTACTACGACTAAACTGAGAGTTGTTTTCGATGCTTCAGCTAAAACGACATCGGGTCTTTCATTGAATGATATTTTGATGGTTGGGCCAAGAGTTCAGCAAGAGCTGTTTCCAATTCTTCTACGGTTTAGAACTCACAAAATTGCAGTATGTGCCGATGTAGAGAAGATGTTCAGACAAATTCGTGTCCACCCAGAAGATACAAATTGGCAATGAATGCTTTGGAGGGATAGTCCTAGTGAGCCCATGAGTACATTTAGATTAGTGACAGTTACATATGGAACTGCCTGTGCGCCATATTTGTCTACTAGAGTAATGAAACAACTTGCATTAGATGAACAAGTGAGATTTCCTTTAGCATCAAAAATTGCCCTTCGTGATTTTTATGTTGATGATTTGCTTTCAGGGGCAAGAAGTGAAGAGGAAGCGAATGTTCTAGTTCAGCAGTTGAATGAAATGATGAAAATGGGTGGATTTCGCTTAAGGAAGTGGATTTCAAACAGTTCAGCTATTTTAGAGAATATTCCCGAGTGCTTACGAGAATCCAGTATTTCTCTTGAAATAAACAGTGACAAGAAAGTAAAAGTATTGGGAATTAATTGGAACAACTCTAGTGATACGTTTCATTTTTCGGTATGCATAAGTGATAAAGAGTTTACTAAGAGGACTATTTTATCAGAAGTAGCCAAAATTTTTGATCCAATGGGATGGTTAGCGCCAACAATAATATACGCGAAAATATTATTACAAGAGTTATGGAACTTGCAGCTGGGTTGGGATGAACTCGTTGATAAGAGAATAAGTAGAAAATGGAAGCGTTTCTATCTAGAATTACCCTTACCTTCAAGCTTACAATTTCCGAGGTATGTCTTGAGTCCGAAGGCAGTAGTTATAGATATCCATGCTTTCTGCGACGCTTCAGAAAAGGCTTATTGTGCAGTCATCTAGCTCCGTACAATCGACCTTGATTCGTCAGTCAAAGTCAGCCTTATGACATCGAAAACCAGAGTAAGCGCCCTTAAAAACCCAGTCTCTTCCGAGACTAGAGTTGTGTGCTGCGTTACTTTTAACCAACCTCTTACATGCAGTATTATCATGCATAGAACTGTCTATTAACAATATTTACGCATGGACCGACTCGCGGGTTACATTGGCATGGGTCTCGTCCGAACCTCGCCGTTGGCTACCTTTTGTGGCAAATCGAGTTGCAAAAATCCAGGAAGCTGTTCCAGGTATTCAATGGAATTATGTTGCTGGGAAAGAAAATCCTGCAGACTGTGGGACCAGAGGTTTTATTCCATCAGAATTCCTACGATGTGAGTTATGGATGAAGGGACTGCAGTGGTTAAACGAATCCGTAATTCATGTACAGCAAAATTCAAGTGTAGAATTAGAGGGTAAGGTTATGTTGAAGGAATTGAAAAAGAGTTTCAGTTCAAATATTTCCAAATTTGAAGAGCCTAGTGTGTTTTCAAGATTTTCGTCATGGTTAAAGTTATGTCGAGTGTTAGCGTGGTGTTTAAGATTCAGAAATAATTGTAGTAAGTTACCTACAGAGCGTATAAAGGGTTATTTATCTACTGAAGAATTCTGTGAAGTTACTTCTATGATTGTTAGGATTGTGCAAAGAGCCGAATTTCCAGAAGAATTATTCTGTTTAGACTCCGGTAAACCCTTGAAGACATCAAGTAAATTACTGTCTTTAAGTCCTTTCTTGGATTCCGCGGGAGTAATGCGTGTAGGCGGAAGGCCCAGAAACTCTACAGTTTCAAATAATCAGAAACATCCTATGATTTTACCTAAGAATCACAATGTTACGCGTTTAATTATTAAGCATTATCATGACACGTATCTTCACGCAGGTACGCAGCTACTCACTTCTGTCATACGACATAGATTTTGGATTGTGAATGCTAGAGATATTATAAGAAAGTGTATAAACCAATGTGTTATCTGCCGTAGAGTTAGAGCGCAAACTGCAACTCAGCTAATGGCAGATTTACCCGCTTCAAGAGTTACTCAAAGTAGAGCTTTTTCTCGTGTAGGGATTGATTTAGCAGGACCATTTAACGTTAAATATCGTCCTGGTAGAGGAGTCAAAATCTTTAAGTGTTACGTATGTCTATTTATTTGTTTTACTACAAGAGCAATACACTTAGAATTAGTTGGAGATCTTTCAACAAAATCATTCCTCGCGACACTTAAGCGGTTTATAGCTCGTAGAGGCAAACCGTGTGAAATTCACAGTGATTGTGCAACGAATTTTATAGGAGCTAATAAAGAATTAAGGAAAGCCTTTTCTATTGTTCAACGTGATGAACAGCTACAGGGTTATATTTCTTCAGAAAATATTAAATGGTTATTTAATCCTCCCTCTGCCCCTCATTTTGGAGGGCTTTGGGAAGCGGGTATCAAGTCTATGAAACATCACTAAAAAGATGTTTAGGAACACTTATTTTAACATACGAGGAATTTTTGACATTAATAACCCAAATTGAATCCTGTCTTCATTCTAGGCCTTTGGTACCAGCTTCAAGTGATTGTAGCGACTTGGAGGCGATAACACCAGGACACTTTTTAACCGGAGTGGCTTTAAGCGCTATTCCAGAATCTAACCAAATTCAAGAAACCATGAGCTGCAGTGACCGCTGGAGGAACGTGCAAAGGTTATTTCAACATTTCTGGAATCGTTGGAGCAGTGAGTATTTATCTAGATTGCAGCAGAGACCCAAGTGGTGCAAGGTACAACAAGACCTGAAGATTGGTGATATGGTTCTTATTAAGAACGAAAATCTACCTCCGCTACGATGGAAATTAGGTAGAATTATTACAGTGTAACCTGGTCTGGATGAGAAAGTTCGAGTGGTGAGTTTACGCACGTCTAATGGTGAAATAAAACGACCTATAGCAAAGCTATGCGCTTTGCCATTTAATTCTTGATTTAGAGACTTTAATTTTTATTTTTCAGGTTTATGCAGTTCAACAGTTTAAATTTATTGTTTGAACCCCCTTGGGACTTCAAGGCTGGGGGTATGTTTGATGTTATGCAAATTGTATTTCTTTCTTTGTACCGAGGAGCGGCGCAGACGCAAATTTGTTAGGTTTTTAAAGCTTGCGTTTAGAGCTTTGAGGTTGCTGTGAATTACTGGAGTTTCAACTAAGCAGAGGTTCTTCTGAGTTTGTGTTGGTAAGCCGCTACTGAGTTCGGAGTTGGCAGTGTGGTCTTCGCCGTTCCTCAACTAACTTACTATTTGAAAGTCAAATAAAGAAGTTTCGGTCAACGTTATGAGTTTGAGGTTTTTTGGGTTCTATACTGAAGTAATATCAAGTCAATTTACAGTCCACTATTTTTAAACAACGGAACGTACAACCACATTTTGAACACACAATTTAAGCTAAAAATCCGAAACAAAAACAAAAAATTTAGATAGCAAAAACGTAAAGTTTCTAACCAAAAGTATTTTACAAGAATCCATGTACACAGCGATATGTTTTAACTTAAAAAACATCTATGAATGGCACAATCTAGGCAACAAATGAATCTACGAACTACGCACACGTTGCTTTAATAAATTAACATAACAATAATAAATTTCAAAGAATACCATGTGCACACCATCCTGTTTAAACTTAAAAAAAAATCTGAGGATTGCACAATCTAGGCAGCAAACGAATCTACAAACTACGCACACCTCGCTTTAATAAATTAAGATAACAAAAATAAATTTCAAACAATACCATGTACACAGCATTCTGTTTCAACTTAAAAAAACATCTACGAATTGTATAATCTAGATGCTACTCACTAATCAACTACATAACAAATTTCAAGCAATTCAAAAAAAAAAAAAAAAAAAAAAAAACAATAACGACATAAATTTATAGTGAAAAACAATGAACATAACATTCTGCAAAATAAGCACAAGAATAAAATAAAATGCACTTACCATGAATTAATGCTTTTTCGAACAGCAGAAATACCAATTTCATACCACCTTTAACATGCTGCCACATAATCACTATCGTATTTATATGACAGCTAGAAAATTCATACTATGGTTCACAAATAAATAAAATCACAAATAATCACAAATCCCTACTTCTATCATGCACAACCACTAAAAATAATCTCCCGGACCCTCTTTCCACACCTCCAAATACCCACTGCGTCTCAACAGGATGGCCACGATGATATTTCCCTTTGCCGAACTTCAATTCAACAACTTCCACCATTTTATTCCCCCCCACCTTCTCAGACACAGAGCATGACGCGAACCAACGAGCTCCAGCGAAAGATTTTTCAGCGTCAACAGGGTTGCCATACATCACGCAATCGCACCAAAAACCAGCGCTGAACACAATTGCCACATTTGTTGAAATTAGGGTCCTATATCAGAGTTGTACCAAAACATTTAAAGCAAAACAAATAATGTTAATACCAGGGAATAGTTTTTATTTGCTTGCAAGAGTAGCAAATTGTTGCTCAAAGAATAAAATTGTTGCATTAGAAAAATAAGTAACGGTTTTAAAATACTTAATTTGATTCTCAGCATCTTTTTTTTTTTTTTGTTTAGAAATATATGTTTAGAAAAATATGTAAGATATAACAAAATATGATAGCCGTTTCAAAAAAATAATTGCCAACCTCAAAATTAACATTCTAAATTTGGTGATTGGTCAAGAGGCATCTGCATTAAGGGTTACGTAAGATTGCATGATTAATTTGAATGATGCAGCTTAGAGTAAAGCGCTATTTTTAAAACAGATAGATGAAGTTCCCGAATGAAATAGAACATAAAAGAGGTTATAGTGAATTTAATTTAGAAGTTTGCTTTCATATTTTTTGTCTTAGAGTCATTTCTCCCCTTTCAAAAGAAAAAGGCGAAGTGATAGGGAAGCCTTTTTTTTTTGACAGCGAAATCTTCTGTAGAACGCCGCTTTGTTTTAGCTTCACTGTGATTGGTCGACGCTTATCTCAGACTTAACATAAAAGCCCTGGCAACGGAGCTCGTCTTTAACCACTTATGCCCTTTACGCCCCCGTCTGAACGCAGCTTAATATACTTAATAGCAAAATAAATTGAAATGTATTCTGTTGTGTGTTATATATGTTTTTCAGAATGTTTTAAATTTTGTGTTGGTTATTTTAGGAAGAGGTGCGTGACCTTCTTTCTTCAGAGCCGAAGAAAAAATTGGAAGTTCGAGAAAGAAATGATACTGGTGTTTATGTGAAAGTAAGCTGTTTGGCAATAATATGAAAAATTAAAAAAATTATATAGACATCAAGGTATGTGACTCCATTCATAAAACTGTCCACATTTGATTTAATTTCAAACTTTTTACTTTTTTTTTTTTTTTTTTTTTTTTTTTTTTTGTAGGATTTGACAGCTACTGTGTGTAAAACAATTCAGGATCTTGAAAAAGTGATGTTAGATGGGAAGTACAATAGAAGCATTGGGTAATTAGAACTGTTTTTAATACATATCTTAAAACGTATTTCTACAAAGAGTTAATTCTCATGCTTGTGAAATATGTCATAGCTGCCAACACTTCTGGGTTTTCATCACACTCTTAGTCTCCTGGTAGAAAACCGAATCCCATAGTTTTTATTTTCAGTCTTTGCTAAGGAAAATATTTCATAGAAATAAATGAAATTTATGGAATTAAGGATATTTAAATTGTGCAAATGCAAATCCACGCAATAGCAATATTCAGTGTAATGGTATCAAATTTTACTTGATTTAAATTTTCTTAATCTACTGCCATTCATTTGTAGAACTATTTATGAAGAGTCAACTGTGTTAACCATTAATGCTCGTATTTAGTTTTGTTTTACATGAATGTATGGTATATTGCTAACTTTATCCATGTAATACTATGCACATTAACTATTATTTTTATCATATTTAAAAGTATGTGAATAAATAAATGTTTTATTTCTTTATTCAGGATTTTCTCAGTATAAGATTATAAGAAACTTGCGAAATGGAAATTGGCCAAATATCTTAAAATTTAGAATAACTGATTGAATATTAATATATTCTGCATGAAAATCATATTATAAATAATTCAGTAACCTAAGTTTGTGCATTAGAAAGTAAATTTATAGTTTGGAATTCTGAAATGCCATCAGCAAAATGGCAAAATCCTCCTCGAAATTCTGTTTCTATTTAAGAGTCTCCTGGTTTTCTGCATTTCAAGATGGGTACTGTACTGATTGACAAGAAATGGAATGTACAGGAATACGACAATCGGATTTTACAGAGATTCATTATAATTCAAAAAATCCATACCAAAGAATAACAGGAGAAGTTAAACTAATGAACCAGCATTAAAAAAAATGTTACATGCATTGAATAAAGGAAAATTAAATACAGGGTGTCTATAATTAAAGAACCCTATTTCAAAGCTGCCTACAAGTGAAAACAGTGATTAGAAATTTGTGAAATTTTGTGGTGGACTTAATGAATGGATGAGAATTTCTTTCAGTGGAAAAAATGAGTTACAAATATCATCACCAGAGGGCATTTTACTTTGAAAACCTGTAGTAAAAATGTAAATCATTTCAATATCATGTAGCAGCTGTTATAAAACCTGGAAACATTGTCGGAGACTTTTCAACATGCTTGCTGCTCACAATGATGATAAATTTATGAGATCGCGCTTTATTAGTAAAATTATTTTACCAAAAGTAATTTCACAATAGTTGCTGCATGGAAATTCAGACTAAGACGTCCAATGAATGTTAAAAAATTTCGAAAATGAAAACAAAATGTGAAGAAAGAAGATCGTTTTTCTGTTCGTTCTATAAGAGGAAGAAAACTGGTTTTCTGCCCAAGCAGTACTGGAGATTGCAGTTCAAGCCATAGAGGCCCACAGCTTCAAACTTTCAGGCTAGCACCAGTGTCCGGTTTATAGCAGAGGCGATGGATAGACCACATTCAGCTGACCATAAGACTTTCAGAATATCTTCTGATATTATCTTTACAAACCTTCACTAGTGCATCGGTTGCTTCCACAAGATTTTGATGCTCGACTCCAGTTTTCCCATCAGTTTTTTTGCGGTCGATACATATTGGCCTTTGAATATCCTCTGGACAGAGGAGCATATTTTCATTTGGATGGTGCAGTGATTACTGACAGTTTCCAAATTTGGGAATCAGTAAATCTGCACCATGTCTTAGAGGTTCTGTTGCATTCATCAAAAGTAACGGTCTGGTGTGGATTTTCTGCATCATTTATTGTCAACCCATACTTTTTCGAGGAGTTAAGTTCCACAGATCCAGTGACATGCTCGATCACTGGGCAACGATATGCATCACTGTTAGAGAACGAAATTGTTCCATTTTTGCAAGCGTGTCAGTGCCTTGTATGCATAATCTTCATGCAAGTTGGAGCTCCTCCACATATTGCATGGTGTGTTAGGAATGTTCTTAAACATCATTTTACAGAAGAATGTGTTATTCCCAACCTCCAGAGCTCAATCCATATGATTTTTGGTGTTGGGGAAATTTGAAACATTTGGTTAGTCGTAAAAATCCAAGCACTTTACCTGATCTGAAAGCCAGCATTTCGTGCCACATGCTAAACATTTCTCAGTGCACACTTTGGTCAACTGTGGAACATGCCATCTTATGGTTTCATATAGTAGATGAAAATAATGACCAGCATGTGGAATATGTTTTTTTGGTAACAAAATTTGTAAAACTATTTTTAAAGGTATGGCTAAATATATAATTTATTAATAAAACACCTTCTGATGACATACTTTGTAACTAATTTTCTTTTCTGCTGAAAGAAATTCTCATCCCTTTCTTAAGTACGCCACATAATTTTATAATTTTCTGGTTTCTTAAAAACAACTTTGAAATAGGGTTCTTTAATTGTTATTCCCTGTAGTTGAACCCCACTTTAACAAATTCAAGGGACCTGAAGTTTGGTTCGCTGTAACTGGTGATTCGCTATATCCAATCCAAGAAGAAAAATATAATATTTAAAAAAAAAAATCTTATCTTTCAAATTTTGTATTACTCTGAAAGGGGCATTTTTTAAAGTTTTGTGTGTTATCTTTATTTATTAAATATTATTTTCTTCGCACTTAGACCATAAAATTCAATTCAACAGTAATATCAAAAAATATTTAAATAAGCATATTTTTAGAATTTCCAATACATGGTTCTCGCGTGCTGTAGATGAAAAAAAAAATTTTTTTTCATAAAGTTTTCCCACTGCTCACTTTGAAATCATCAAGTTTCTTAATCAAAAACTGATAAATGCTTTACAAAATATGAAATAGATAATAAAACAAATTCCAAATTTCGGCTTTCAGATGCTGATATTCGGGTGGAGACATATGTTATTTAAAATTTCATGGCTCTAGGTACCATTGTTTTATCACAATGCAAAAAACATTTATGCAGATTCTTCATTATTTAATTTCTTTAAATATAATACAGGGCTGTAATATTTGGTGGCAACAATTTAAAAAGTTTTTCGCCATTTATAGTGAATCAATGCAAAATGCCAAAACGAAATTAATAGCCCTTCTGAGCAGATTGCTCCTTTGGGCTAAAAATGTGTGAGAATAAATTGATAAATCACACACACACACACAAAAAAAAAAAAAAAAACCCAAACATTATTGCATTTGAAAAAAGAAGTAAATAATAAATTTAGTTTAAAAAATGATGTTAAGATTTAATTCAAAATTATTATTGCACACAGTTTTTAAATTTGCTGTTTACTCTTTCCCAGTTTTACTATATGTTAATAATTTTACACAATAAAACACTTAACACAAATATCATTCTTTATATTCTCTCAAATTAACCACTTTCAACTGTAAATAAATATTTTATTCATATAGATATGCAGATAATAAAGAAACTAAAAACGAATAAAAAATAGTATCGGCGAATTTACTTTTAAGTAAAAAGAATGTCGTTTTTGCTACTGTGATGCAGAGAGCAGCAAAATTTTATTTATGGTTGCAAGGCAATGATTTAGTAACCTTCATAAAGGGTATCCTGTGTTGCAAAAGACCTAAAGAAATCACAAATCTTTTTTGAAGTATGTAATGTGGAGAGCATTTATTTTGAAATAAAAGAAGCCAATAAAGATCAGAATTTCATTCCCTGAAACATGAATAGTTGGTATAGCCTCCTATGATTCACTAGATCCTCTTTTCCTGAATAGCAAAAATTTCAAAATTTCCATCATAGCATCAGTTTTGATTAGAGCTCTGTCTGACAGCTCAGAGAAAAAATTTGAATGGAGTCTGAGACCCCATTCATGTTCTTTGGTCCAACAATAACTAATACTGTATGGTGTTCTAAGATATGCTTCCTATGTCCTTAGTGATCTAGAGTTTGGTTCACACCTGTCTTATAGAGACTTTGCTTAGAACACAGAAAAGTGAAGGTAAGAAAAATAAGTGTTTTTCTTTATGGATGGAACGTGGATCCTAGTATTTTAAATGTGGATGATTTTAAGGGTTAGTAATTTTTTCATTTAAACTTTGACAAGTTTAAGAAAAATATGGAAAAGAGTTTCAATCAAAGATATTCATGCAGTTCATTATGTCTGATTTTCGTACCTTTGAAAGTTTACTTTAGCAATGTAAACATTAAGTGTTATAGCGAACAGTGTAGTGTAATTTAGATTAGTGTAACTTTTGGAGGAGACCAAAAGATTCATTATAATGGGGTTCAGTTGTAGTTCTAATATTCTAAAGAGCTTGAGGATTTCTATAATTATGGTACTGTATTTTATTTCCAGAATACATCAGTATTATGCATTTCTGTAAGAATGAACAATTTTCCATTAAGTTTTTGCATTTTCAAATTTGGAACTAATCTCCTGAGTGAACGACTTTAATAAGTGCAACAAATTAGATTGATATTTTTTTTATTTGACGTATTATATTCAGTAGGTAGACTATAGCAGCTGAATTACAGTTTTAACTCAAGGACTTAAAAGCACTTACAGAAAATAAGTGCAATCTCTTAATTTTGCAAGTATCTGTCATTGATTATGGAGGGATTTAGACTACTCATTCACTGTGGCTGCATTTCTTAGCCTAAAATGGAGATAGTGATGACTGGAATCTAAGTAATGTCACATTTCTGATTCTCTTGATACTTATTCAGTTACAAGTCTTAGGTATCACTGAAAAGTGCCAATTTGGCATTTTGCCAATTGTCATCTAATTAGGCAGGTAAAAGTAGAAGTGGGCTGGACACCAGAATTTCACCATTGGTTGTACAGTTATACCTGCACTGTGTTGTTCTGCTCCAATTTCAACGAAAAACACCCCAGGGGTTGGTCTGAGGGTCTCCTGCTATCAACCTCTCAAAAGTATTTTTACCTTGCTGTATATTTCGAGTGCTGTCTTATGTTACAGACTATATGCTTACAAACGTCCATTCTTTATGTGGGATTTGAACTTAGGCTCATCGATATGGCAGTCAGCATCACTATAATGGCTAGGCAGCTAACAAATTATGCAATGATTTGCTTCTTTCAGTTAGGAATGTTTATACCAAGAAAATGATTGTATACTGAATTTGTACAATTGAAATGTCTGAGAAGCATACATCACCTGCAGATGCTAAGTAAATGCAATCAGCACTATTTGGCTATTCAGTGGAATCTTTCTTGACATCTGTGCTCTTCTGCCATTATTCTGCCGACAGATTCCTTTGCAAAAGAATGCCAAGTAAATGCAATAGCAGTACTTGGCTAGTCAGCATTCGTGCTCTTCTGTCATCACTCTGCTGACAGATTCTTTGGCGAAAGAAGTCGAGTTTGTAATGCAGAGGAGTTATCAACTATATGCTGGATCTGTTTATCATGAGTGAATTATTTATGGTTAAAAAGTGGTCAAGATAGTGGAATAGTTGACTATGGAAACTGAGTCTTGAATATAGCAGATGAAGGATTTCATACTGGTGTTCACTGAAAGTTTGCAGTTTTTGGTGACATATGAGCAAGTGCCATCATTCAGCATGGAGCACCATGTTCACTGATAACTTTTGGATACTCTGGAACAAATTGATGTTGCACTTTATGAAATTTAGCATTATGGTGATGAACTGTGATAGTTAGCTACAACAGAAAAACATGATGAATTACTTCAACAACAAACCACTGTAAAAGCAGTACTATCTTTGTGGTGGTGGTGGGGCATTCATAAGCCACCATTCTTTTTATTGCTTACGATTATAATGCTGTAATCCATTTTTCATCAGATTAGACTATCCACTGTAAAATTCCTTCCTGTTTATCTCTCATATAAAAGAAACTGCACACTTTTAGGGATTTTCCTGACTAATATCAACTTGTCATATTCATGTACCCAGCCGTTTCATTTTACGAATGGTGTGGAGGTGCCAAACAACATAGGTTTTGTGTATATCAGTCTTATTTACAGCAACATGGACACTTTGCTGGGAATCAGCTTTGATGGTATTCTTCAGTTCATTTGTTCATTTGAACCTGGTACTAGTTAGTGGCCATGGAGTTCATTTTCAAATGTACCACCAGCATGAAATTTTGTGTACCAGCAGCATGTGCCAATTTCAATGATTTTGCAAATCCTGCAGATTGCCTTCTTTTGCTCACAGAGTAAAAGTGCTCACAATTGTGTATTCTTTGTGATTTCATTTTGATGAAACCAACAGCATTATATATACAATGGTCTTGGTAACAAGTTTGTTTTCAGATTTGTAATGATGTCTTGACATAGTATACATTATCCATTCAGGCCAATGCTTAGGATACAGAAGCTGCATATCCACTGTATTTGCAATGAGACATTCAGTTACAGTGATCTAATGCATAGACTTTCTCACCCTGTAACATAACTCAGAAATAATATATAAAACAAATGTTTACTATAAATGTTAAGAAGGGAAATATAAACTCGTGTATCATTAAAGTTCATTGTCTGATAATATTTCATTATATTAGTGTTTGTAAAAAATTTTTCATGTCTTGCCTTGAAGAGAATTTTTCTGATTTGCTGATTAATATGTTTTTCCATATTTTCCATTTAGAACAACAAATATGAATATCCATAGTTCACGATCGCATGCTATTTTTATTATAGCTATTGAGTCATGTGAGGTAAGAGAGCCAGCAGTGTAGAATTTTCTTTCCTTTATTTAAATTTATGTAATTGCATGTGAAATATTTCTAAAGATTAAAGGCATGTGAAATCTATTTCATAATGAAAATATACTTTAATGCTTATTTTAAGTAAAAAAAAATCACTTTTTCAGAAAGATTTCTAAGAAAAAAAGCTTGAATGAGCTTACATTTTCGAATATTTGATTTATGTCTAAACTTTCTGTAAAATTGCTATATTTTGTGCAAAATTTATTTCATTTATGTGTTAGATACATAGAACAATTTTACCTGCCGTGAGGGAGTTGTAATAATTATATTTTTTCATATTGGAAGTATTCATAGCTTTAACTTAACCCTCTGCGTAAAGCCTTTGTGATTTCCAACGGATATGAAATCTGTCTCGTAATATGTGTCGTATGAAGATAGTGTGTGTAAGTTTATTTCTCGTATTTTCAATACGGATCCCACTTTTCCTCCATGTAGGCTGAGAATATTGTGATATTCATATTTCATGTTTCATCTTGGCATCTAGAGGGCACTACAGGCTTATATCATTGTACGGGAGTATTATTGTTTCTTCACAGCCAAACATGATCAACGCTGTTGCTTCTTTCATTGTGGAATGATAAGAAGACAGTAAATATGCTTAATTCTTTTCATGATGTATCAGTATGTATCTGTATCAGTTTATTCAGGGATGGCAAAAGAAAAACTTAAGCTAAAATTGACCTATGATTATAACATTACAATGGGTGGTGTCAACAGATGCTATCAGGAGATGTACTATCCTAGTACCCAAAAACAACGTCGTAAGTATTATAAGAAAATATTTTTCCATATATTGGATCAAGCAGTATGGAATTTGTATATAATATATATGCAGAAGAATAACAAACATGAAAAATCCGTTCTTGATTTCAAGCTAGCTGTGATCGAGGAAGTGTTTGACAAATACTCTTCTGCTATATGCATGTAAATATGGTCTAATGATGATAGTATGAACGTTATTCATTTTGTAGGGAGATATTTTGCAAGTCACATACCACCAAATTCTGTAAAAAGGGAACCCAGAAGGCAATGTGTTGTGTTTTGCTCCAGAAAAAACAACAGTAGGAAAAAATATGTTAAGACACTCGCATGTGGTGTGAAGAATATAAAGTTTGATTATGTTTAGAGCCATGTTTCAAAGTTTACCCCACTAAACTTTGAAACATGACTCTAAATATAATCAAACTTTACCCCACAAAAAAAATTTTGTGTAATAATAAGCGAGTACATGTAATATTATTAACTGTAAAAATTAGTTAGCATGTATATTTATCAAAATCGAAAAGATCCTGTGTATTTTTATTCCATGCATGCTAAAATCGCATGAGCCATATTGTATGTTTTTTAAAAATTAAAAAAAAAATTATCAAAATTCCTGCATTATACTAATTTTGTTTATAAAGATGTGAATATATGAAGAGAGAGAAAATTTAAAAAAAACCGCCCCATATTTCATGGCCAGAATGTATCAAAAATGAGCAGTACGCAGAGGGTTAATAAATAAATGGAGATTTATGAGACTTGATATGATAATCTGATGTAAAATTAAGAAAAAAAAAATTTTTTATAAATTTCTCAAAAGTAATCTTTTAAATTTCTAATTATTTGACTGCAATTTTTTTCTATATTGTTTTAATATTCTGTTATTTTGTTATTTATGTATTTGCTGCTTTCAGAATAATAATATTAGGGTCTATTTTGTGTATAATTGAATTTGTGTTTACATGATTTGTATGGAAGTGTTTATTTCTTGTATAGTATTTGTAACTATTTCAATTTTGAGAATAGACACTGTTACGCCATCCTTTGTCTGCTGTAAGAGGGCACTGTGTAATCTTGCTAGTTTTTCTGTATCATAGTATATGTATAGTGAGTAGGAATAAATGTCTTGTTCTGAATGGCGGTGTCGATTTTTTAATGAGTGTGGAGTGCAAATTCTGCCCCTTTCATAAAAGAGTTAACATTTTTTTTGGTGTCAGGAAGAGGGATTAGGTGGTAATAATGTGTATCATCAAATTTTATGAGAAAAAATAGTGTGGTGATATGGGAATATGTGTTGCGCGGAAATCGAAAGTGAAGATGATGTTTCCATTGTGTAGATTATGGTGAGTAGTTATTTCGGTTTGTTGTAATAATGTTTAGTGTTAAATTCTTTTATTAGTGTTGTGTATTGAGGTGTTCCTACTTGATAATTTGAGTTGATAGTGTCTGTGTTGAGTCTGATTGTGTTCGTTTTTGTGCTCATTGTGTTCTAGTTGTCAATTCAGGGTCGTTGTGTTTTTCTTTGAATTAAGATGAGCCTGAAGTCGCTTAAATCATTAAAAAAAGACGAGTTGACGCTCGTGGCGGAGGAGTTGGGATTAGTAATTCTAAGCGAGGCAAAAATTGTTACTTTGAAAACTTTAAGAGAAAGTTCAGAAGTTTATGCAAACAATGCTGAATTTGTGCAAAATGTTATTGATAATATTCTAGAGGAAAAGAATATGCAAATTGAGAAACAAAAATCTGAAAACAAAATTAGATTAAAGTTAGAGAAAATACAAATTGAATAACAAAAATCAGAAAACTAATTTAGATTAGAGAAAATAAAACTTTCTCAGTTAGAGGTGGAATTAGCTTTAGCTAACACTAGGAAAGACTTGCTACAGAATCCAAATGTTGAGACAGACACCTCAAATCAAAATATGGATAATTTAATTAAAAGTGTCATTAACAATTTCTGTACCTACTATAGCAGAATCCTTTAATCTCCTTTTCCAATCAATTGAAAGGGCTTTTAGGACAAAACAAGTACCTGAAGATCTAAAAGCCGAAATCCTATTAAATATTTTGGGAGAGAAGGTCACTATTTTAATGATATATGTGAAGGAAGAATATATTAATAATTACGATAAACTAAAGTCCATAATTTTAAAGGAATTTCAACCAACCCTTCAAGATTGCTTAAATCATTTTCGTTCTATGCAAAAATTGTCATCTGAGAACTTTGTACAGTGTGCATCAAGGTTAAGTGCAAATTTTGAATATTATTGTCAATTGAGAAATGTAAAAGATTTTAAGTTGTTATGTGATCTTATGGTTTCGGATAAAATATTCAGTGAGCTTGATCGTGAATTAAAGACCCAGGGAGAGACGTGGTTCGAACCCCAAACTTTAAGTTGTGAATGCGATATTTATTTGTCATCTAAAGGTAAACTGGTAATTATAATTACAAAAATATTTCTAATGTATCAGGAGCAAAAGATCAAACATGTAGTTTGTGTAAAACTAAAACAAACCACTCGATACAAAATTGTCCTAATTTTAAAAGGCTTTCATTAAATGAGCGTGTTGAAATTATTAAGCAAAATAACCTTTGTTTTAAATGTTTTTCTTCGGAGTGTAATGCAAAAAAGTGTAGAGCCAGAAATTGTTTCTGTGGGAAAGCTCATCATTCGATGATTCATTTCTATAAACAAAATAAACCTCTTTCCAAAGTAGAGAACGGTGGCACCGAACAAACTCAGTGCAATGCTTCAGTGTCAAGGTCAATACATAAATCATCTGTCCTGTTACTCACTTGCAGTGCATATGTTATCTCTATTGATAAAACAAAATTTAATAAAATGATGCAAATATTATGCGATGATGGCTTCGAAAGAAGTTGGTGTACGAAGTCCCTTGCCAATTGCTTAAAATTAAAATCGCTTAGAAAGGAAAGGTTGTCAGTTTTTTCCTTTGGCTCAGCAAAGCCTACTAAGAAATTATATGAAGTAGCAGAATTAAAATTATCTAGCAGATACAACCCTAATCAGTGTATTCAAATTGAAGTGCTAGTGTCCGATGCTATTACAGCGGCATCTGTTTCTGTTCCAAATGAAGAGCTACAAAATATTATGCAGTTCCGCGGATTAGTCTTAGCCGACTGCTGTGACAGTAATATAAACATTGACATATTAATTAGGGCAGATGTGTAATGTAATGTGTAAGAGATGAGTTGTCGTTGGAGCTCAAGGGTTTGGTGGATTCGTGGAAAACATTGTGACACACTAAAAGATGTGTTTTACAGACAGCTGCAAGAATCTTTGATCCTATTGTTTGATAGCGCTATTTGTGATACGTATAAAGTTATTGTTACAGGAAATTTGGGAGAGAGCGTGTGACTGGGACGAAGAATTGCCGGAGGACTTGCAGCAAAAGTGAATGACATGGCGTAACGAAATTGAAAAATAAATAGACGTTACTATTCCGAGATATTGTTTTTTGGATTGTGAGAATGAGAAATCGGAAGTGCATGTGTTTTGCAATGCTTCACCAAGTGCTTACGGAACTGTTGTTTATTTTAGATATTGTGAGTATAATGGAAATTGCAGAGGAAATGTTGCAGAGTAGAGTGTCACCTTTAAAGAAATTAACTCTGCCACGGTTAGAGCTAATGGCCATGGTAATAGGTGCTAGAGTGGGAATTTACCTTAAGAGTGTTTTCAAGGATAAAATTGGAAGAATAGTGTTTTGGATTGATTCTTGTATTGCGTTGCTTTGGGTGAAGGGAAGTGCGATGAAGTGGAAACAGTTCGTTGCCAACCGGGTTGTGGAAATTCAGGAAAGATCAAGTCCAAGGGATTGGTATTATTGTCCGTCTGACGATAATCCCGTTGATTTGCTTACTAGAGAAATCTCGGGTGAGAAGTTGATACTTAATGAAAAATGATGGTCAGGTCCAATTTGGCTTCAAAGAAGTTTTGAGAATTGGCCCAAACAGTGGGTTAGAGGGTTACCAAATGTAAACAGTGCGGAAATACTAAGAGAGAAAAGAAAAAATTCTATCAAATGTTTTGTAGTTCAGTTGGAATTAGTTGAGCAGCTTTGGAACAAATTTTCAGTTTGGAGTAAGTTGCAGAGAGTTGTTGCTTGGTGTTTAAGGTTTATAAGAAATGTGAAGGGGAATAGGATTTTGACTCCTTTCTTAGAAAAAAGTGAACTAAAAGAAGCGCATGATATTATAATTAAACTAGTGCAAAGAACTGAGTATAAAAAGGAAATAGCTACTTTAGAGAAAGCGAGAGTGTTAAAGAAAGGTTCTTTAATTTCTCTAAATCCGTTCTTAGACAAAAGTGGCATACTATGTGTAGGAAGATATTTAAGAAATGCCAGCTTACCAGACTCTGTGAAACATCAAATAATATTGCCTAAGAATCATCCTGTTACAAAGTTGTTAGTGACATTTTATCGTCTAAATTATATGCACGGAGGAGTACAATTAGTTAACTCTGCGATGAAAACAAATGTATTGGATTATAGGAGCAAAAGCTGCAATACGCAGAGAAATAAGAAAGTGCGTTATCTGTGCCAGATTTTGCTCTGTGTTTTCGAAACAAATAATGGCTGACTTACCTTCTGCAAGAGTGAATCCCGGAAGACCATTTCGTAGGTCAGGAACTGACTTTTCAGGACCATTCTTGATCAGTTCTAGACGTGATAGAGGAGTTAAACCACTGAAAATGTACGTGTGTGTGTTTGTATGCTTTACAACAAAAGCTGACCATTTAGAACTTGTTAGTGATCTGAGTGCTCAGGCATGTATTGCAGCTCTGAAACAATTCATGGGACAACGAGGAAAGCCACCTGAAATATTCAGTGATTGTGGAACGAACTTTATTGGTGCAAAGAATTACTTAAAAGCATGTACAATCGAGGCACTTCATACTTACTTGACCAACAAAGGCGTTAAATCGACAATGAATGTTCCATAAGCCCCTCATTTTGGAGGCCTATGGGAGGCAGCCGTTAAATCCATGAAGTTTCACGTGAGATGTGTTATAGGATCGCTGAATCCTCTCACAAGAAGAATTTTCAACGTGTTTAGTGGAGATTGAAGCCATACTTAAATCCCATCCTTTAGTGGCTGCTTCTGAGGACCCAAAGGATTTTTTTGTCATTATACCGGGTCACTTTATTATCGGTTTCAAGTTAAAAAGTGTTCCTGAGCCTGATGTAACAAATGAGAAAATTCCCATCCGTGAACGGTGGAAATTAGTCACACAAATTTCCCAATCGTTTTGGAAATTGTGGTCAAAAGTTGCAAGTGCGCAAAAAGTGGAAATTTCATAGTGACAATTTACGTGTGAATGACTTGGTGCTTATCAAGGATGAGAAGTTGCTGCCACTTAAAAGGAAGATGGCATAAGTAAGTTGCGCTTACAAGGAAACTGACCAAAGAGTAAGGTCAGTCAACTTAAAAACTGTGTCAGGTGAAATGAAAAGACCAATACATAAACTGGTCAGACTTCCTATAAATGAATGATTGATTTATTTCTTTCCATGTTTATAATTATATTTACAGTTTGTTTAATTTTTATGTGTTGCATTTTTATTTCAGTTTATATTTGTAGTTGAGCTGATGACGGGGTCATGGGGGCCCAGAGGGTTATGCTATCCTTTGCCCACCGTAAGAAGGCGCTGTGTAATCTTGCTAGTTTTTCTGTACCATAGTATATGTATAGTGAGTAGGAATAAATGTCTTGTTCTGAATGGTGGCATCGATTTTTTAATGTGTGGAGTGCAAATTCTGCCCCCCTTGACAAAAGAGGTGAACAGAAACATTGAATTATAAAAATAGTCTAAGTAGAGTGCAAGATTTGGACCAATACGCTCCTGATGGGCCGTAGAGACATTTTGCAATTTCTCCTAAACTTGGTGACTGTGTGGAAGATTTGGTAAAGCACAATTTTTAAGCCCTCCAACTTGTTTCCTCTGAAGTTTCTAGAAACCTGTGCTATACTATATAAATACAGCTATGAGATCTAGGCTGGGTTAGTCTTTGATTGGCCGTGAGAGCAATACTTCAAAGAGAGTTTTTAAGTGAAAGGATTTTTTACACTGTAAAGAATTTTGTGTTATGGTATTATTTTGTGTACTTAAGAGAACTTGTGTAATATCTGCATTCTTCTTGATTCATTAACAGCAATTTATTGTGCTCAGTGACATTATAAGAAGTTGTCAATTTCTACCTACTCGTGTTGAGTGATTATTTAAAATGACAACCATGAACCCATAGCTTGCAACAGTACTAAACCAAAATTTGAAAACACATGGTCAGATAGTAATACAGTAGCACTTTTTTTTAAATCAAAGTCATGTGTATACTTATGTAACTCTGAGACAACCCTTCAACTATCTCGTTAACAGTATGGCACCCCTGTGTTGCTGTGTATCTCTTAGACCTAACTACAGTTGAACCCTGCTATAACAAACCTCAAGGGACTGAAAATTTGCTTCACTGTAACCTGTAGTTTATTATATCTGATCCAATAAGTAAAAGGGATCTTGCCAAAAAAGTATCAATATTGAATGATGAATAACATGGGGGGGGGACATTAGCCTATGCCAAAAGAAGTGAGTAATAAATATAATTGTTAAAAATATCATTTTAAGATTTAATTAAAATTATTCTGCAGTTATTAAACTTGTCAGTCTTTCTTTTCCAGTTTCACTGTATGTTAATAATTTTACGTGTTAAATTGCTTAACATACCATAAATACCATGGCTCTGATCCTTTTTTGGAATTACACATTTATAACTGTGAATAATTATTTTATCCATAAAAATAAAAAAGTTAAAAATTGATGACAAAGTATTGATGAATTTTACTTAACTTCAGAGTACAGAAATATTTTGTAACTTTCTGCTGGTGTGCTGCAGATTACAGAAAAAAGTGTTTAGCTTACTTTTATCTAAAAATTTAAGAGATTCCATCTTTTTCGGTTTTAGAATTTGTTGGAATAAAATAATATAGCAGCCTTGGCATCTGCTGTAATGAAGAGTTCACTTTCCATGTGTTGCAGCTTTTTAATATGCATCAGAAAAAGTAGTTTTGGTGACTGCATTTCTCATTTTAATTTGTGAGCCAATATTTTCCTCACTTATATCTTCACATGTCACACATATAGAAGAAGTGAAAAAACATGAAAACAAGATTAAAAAGCATATCACATTTTGAAAATATTGAAATGATATTTTTATCTCTAGCCACTTAGCAATAGGCAAACACTCTTCCTTTTTTAGACCAAGAATATCGAAAATAATTTTGAATGGTTGACTCTGTAACTAGTTGACTAGACCTTTCTAGGACTAGCATTTTGTCGAGAAGTTAAACATTATAATCTTATGTGACTTACCTGGTGTCCGATGAAAACGTAAACATTTTCCTCCAAGATATGTATGGTTGTAAAATGAAGCATTAATAACCTTTATAAAGGATATCCTATTACTTGCAAAAGACCAAAGATTGTGAAATCCCTATTCAAAGGACAGAACTTGTGCAGCATATATAGCGAAACAAAACAAACTGATAAGGGTCTAAATTTTATTTGCTAAAAGCGATGTGTAAAACACTGAGGTCCCATGATTTACTATTTCATCTTTCCCCAAATCCTGAAAATTTCAAAATTTCCATCGTAGTATCAGCCTTCAATCTCTGACAGCTCAATCAAAGACTTTGAATAGAGTCAGAGAATGCATTCTTGTTCTCAAGTTCAGTTGTCACGTACACCATATAGTATCTTATGCACCGTATAGTATGCTTATTATGTCATTGTTCTCCTAGAATTGGGTTCACACCTGTCTTGCACAATTTTTGCAGTACAGAAGAATAGGATTCATGACAAGAGCAAAGTAATGTAAAGGTGTTTTCCTTTAGGAATCAAACGTTGGTTCTAAGGGTTAATGATTTTTTTCTTACATTTGCAAAAATTGTGAAAAATATGAAAAATACAGAAAATATTTCAGTTGAAGATCTCATTATACTCGATTTTCATATTTTTGAGACTTGCTATGGTAGTGCAGAATATTATGTGCGTATCATATTAGATGGGAATAAAAAGTCCAGTTATTTTAAGCAGATTTGTTTAGTGGGGTTTGACTGTATACCCTTTATTAGCCTAATTTTAGAAGCCATTTTCATGTCATTTTAGACATTACTGCTGATATGATCACTATAATTATCATTAATGGGTACTGTTGCATGGTGTAAATTGCGTTGGATTCATATTACATTTCATGAAATTATATTCGTTAGTTATTGTGAAATCAAGAAAAAGAAAACTATATTATTTCTATTTCAAACACAATTATAGTAAAGAATTTCAAATTACATAGTGACTTCATGTAATTAGATATATTCAAATATTTTAAACACTTTCTAAAAGTATTTATAGGAGCATAATAATTAATGGGTACTGTTGCATGGTGTAAATTGCATTGGATTCATATTACATTTCATGAAATTATATTTGTTAGTTATTGTGAAATCAAGAAAAAGAAAACTATATTATTTCTATTTCAAACAGATTTATAGTAAAGAATTTCAAATTACATAGTGACCTCATGTAATTAGATATATTCAAATATTTTAAACACTTTCTAAAAGTATTTATAGGAGCATAATAAAGAATACTAACCAAAGAATTTACTTTCCGATAGGAAATAAAGAAGCAGAGCCTGCCCTTGAAATAATTTTGATTTAAAGGCAGGACATTTTCTCCACATCAATATACAAAAGCTATATCAGCTGCACTATTGAATTCCTCCGAGAAATTAATCTTTTCACAGGGGCTGGAAAATTTCTGCTTTTAAAGAATTGGGGCTGTGTGCCTTTCTCATTCCAACCTGTAGGAATTGGACTGAGGATAGTACAAATTCTTTTGTATTTTTTTAGTTTATTGAAGTATTAAATTTAGTAAGTTTGTACCATTATCAGTTCAGAAACAGGCTGATTCCTTTACTTCTCTCAATTCTCCAACTCCTGAAATGGGTGCAATGAGAGATTTAAATTCTTTAATTCTAATTTTTTCCAAGTTTTGTGTTGCTATTTTTTACATTTTCACACTTACTGAATTTCAGAACTGGACATGTTTTATATTTTTCAATGGTTTATTGTTTTGAAGAATAATTTGTATTCTTCAAAACAATTATTAATAACTCTTTATTGTAAGTTTAATATGTGTTGAGTATTAAGTTTAAATTTTTGATTTAATTTATTAATATATAAATAAAGTAGTTCAAAGAGTAATCCAATGGAGCATTGAAAGCAGCAGCAAATGGTCGTACTAATAACAATTATTAATAACTCTTTATTGTAAGTTTAATATGTGTTGAGTATTGAGTTTAAATTTTTGATTTAATTTATTAATATATATATAAAGTAGTTCAAAGAGTAATCCAATGGAGCATTGAAAGCAGCAGCAAATGGTCATACTAATGCAAAATAAATTAAAAATACTTTAAAATGTATCCTATATTCAATTTGGAACAAATTATGTAAGAGGAGGGGAACAGAAGCACAGTAGCAAATTACATGACAAGTGCGAAAAATGCCCAAACATAAAATGAAAAGAAAAAAAAAAGAATTTTACAGCTTTCGCTGTGTCTTTAAACATGCTGTGAAATCATAGTTATCAAATTATTTTGCTCTTGAAGGCCATTCATTATCTGAACTATTCGTAAACAAACTATTTTCTGCATAGGAATTAATGCTAAATGTATTATTCCATTTATGCATTGCAGATGATTGCTTAGTTAACCTTTTTGACACTGCTTTATGCACAGGTTCAAAAGACAAACCCAATGGAAGCCATTAAATCCAGTCCAAAATGGTTAAATATAATATGGGCAGATAAAATAATTTGAAGACTATTAAATTTTATTGTACTGTGGAAAGAAGAGTAGACAGTGTAAGTGAAAGGTAGTGAGCAAGAGAAGTGGAAGAGAGATTTTTATTTGGTTGAGAGTCTCTTTCCATAAAAATGTCGGATAGTTTTGGGGCATCTTTTACTTCTCTTTGTCTCTTAGGACCACTTACTTGAAACTAGCTGGGCCTTTATTTAACTCAGAATTTGTTTAATGTGATTTATTATTGTCTATGTTTAAAAGGTTTTTCTAAACTTCATTTTTATAGCCGACTTACAAATCCTCTAAATCTTCAATAATAATTTTCAAGCCTAACTAAGAGGCACAATATCATAGATAAAAAAATTCTTCAGTGTCAAACATTTCAAAGTCTCTATCTACAGCACAATTTATCTGTGCTAAATTTTTCTCCAAATCGAATTTTGTCAATGAGAGCTGAGCAGTAGGAACTTTAAAATGATATTGCTGAGAGTGAATTCTGTATCAGAGGTTGTCTCAGAAAATCTTTGAAAACCATTTGCTGCCAACTTTAATGTTTCTAACCTGAGAGGTGGTTCGTACTTAAGGTGTCTTTTCATAATTTGTTTGTCATGAGAAGCATTCATTATCTAAGTGTGCAGGCAAGCCTCCACATTTATTCAACATCAAGTCTGTTCACTGCTATCGCTCAATGACAGAGCGAGATTGACCACTACAACCGGTTTTCTGTCTCTTCTGCCGCGAGACTCCGAAGGTGTAGGGCGGGCTTCTGTCCGTTCTCACCATGGATGATGCGTGTCTGCAACTGGTTCTTTTTCGTGCCTTTCTGACGACCATCTCCAATAGCTTCAAGAGAATGCATTTTGTGAAGAAAAATAATAGTAAGTGGTATGAAGATTCAACCAAATTTATCTAGATGCTGACTTCTGCAGTAAATGAATGATGTTTTACGACTTGAGAGGTCCTTGAAAGGAATTCCCGTGCACGTGTTGCATCTTGATGCTAGCATTGCCCTTGTGTTTCCAGAAAAATATATTGGAATAATAATTCAAGTCAAAGTCCTTCGTTATAAAAATTGAATTTTGTTATCATGTAACTTTGTGTAACGAAGATGAACTGAGATTTGCTAGATTGGAATTTTACGCATTTGTGCACGAAAGGTTAGGACTCAAAATGGTAGGACTGATTCTGACTGCTGCAGTAGTTCGTCGTCTATTGTTTTCTGTCTGTCTATGGTTTCTTGATTTATACTACAGACTTGCCAACTCTCCCGATTTAGGCGGGAGACTCCCGATTTTCGACCGCTCTCCCGCCAACCCGATTTACAATATATTTCTCCCGACTTTTTCTTATTCTTAAAATTTCTCACAATTTTTATGGAACTTGGCTTAATACTTTGTTATATGAGCAAAAAAAGTGATTTTGGACGTCCGAAGCAAATGAATTTTCTCTAGATTATATCTAAAACAAAACCTTGCAAATTAGATAACTTCTGCTTTGTGAGTGAGAGCATATACGTATCCAGAAACGTCCTTTTCCAGTTCTCCAATGGGCATCGTGCTCCACTGCATGTCATCTGGCATATATTAGCCAATGAGGACAAAACAAGCTGTTATTTGGATGTTCTTTAGTTATTTTGGTCATTTTGTCCTGAGTTGTGTGAGTACACGTGCCTTTGGGAAACAGTTTTAGAAATTATCATCTTTTGTTATGTCTGCGAGAAAGGTGAAATACTCGTTTACGTTTCAAAAATCTTAGACAGTTGACTTTCCTTCCATTATTTCCTCAAGGAAATGTAATAAATTTGCAATGTGTACCGCCTGTCGTTGCGATTTTTCGATTTCGCATGGTGGAAGGGCGGATGGTCTCAAACATGTGCGTACACAAAAACACAAGGGCAACATGAGCTGTTTTGGGAAAAAAAAAAAAAAAAAAAAAAAACGAAAAATTAAATTTTTCTTCGGAAACAAAAAACCAAAAAGTTATTAATGCAGAATGTCTGTTCTCTGCCTTTTTACTGGAGCACAACCTGCCACTGAATGCATCGGATCACGCTGCAGCTTTAGAAAAATGTTTCCTGATAGTGAAATCGCTAAGAAATACTTAAGTGCAAGAACCAAAAGAGGTGCAATTGTTAAAGAAATGGATTTGAAAAATAAATCTTCAGTTATTGATTGCATTAAAACAGCTCCGTTCTGCCTCTACGGATGGAAGCAATAATACCGATTCAAAACTGTATCCAATTGTTGTTTCTTTTTTTAATCCAGAGTCTTCAGAAATTGAGTGCAGTTTACTTTCTGTCCCCACTTTGGAAGGACATTTGACAGGCTTTAATATAGCACAGCTAATTATTAAAACTTTAAAAGAAAATGCAGTCCCTCTGGATAATTGCTTAGCCCTAGGTGCCGATAATGCACCAGTATTGGTAGGCTTGAAGACTGGTGTTGCAGGCATCTTCAGAAAGAAAAATTCAGATTTGCAGATTATGAGGTGCACCTGTCACCTCTTAAATTTAGCAGCTGAAAAAGGAGTAGCTTCTTTACCAATAAATGTGGATGAACACATTGTTGATATTTATTATCTTGAAAGGAGTTCTAAAAAGGAGAAAAAATTGAAACAGGTCCAACAGCTACATAATAGCAGTTTACAATTAGAAAACTTGGATGAAGTTATAAAATCAGCTATGATTGACACCGAGTGGAGTTTAATTGGAAAACTGAAAGATGCTGATGGAATTTTAAAATATAGAGAACTGTCTAGAATTATGTTGGCCATCTTGACAGTTCCCCATAGTAATGCAGAGTGTGAGAGGATTTTCAGTGTTGTTGCGAAAACGAGGACTAAATTTAGATCTAATATTAGTGATGACACATTAGAAAACTTTTATTAGTGAAAGCAGGCCTACGTGGCAATTGCTATGAACAAAATTATGAAGTTTCTTTCTTAAAGAAAGCAAAATCTGCCACTGTTTATACCATTTGTACAAAAACTGATTAAAGGTTTGTTTTCTTAAACGATGCAAGTAATAAAAATGTTTTTTATGTGTAAGGTATTTTTGTGTTGCTTGCATTTAAGAATTAGTTACTATTTAAAGTTAATTCATTATTGAAAACTATATTTTCCTCATTTAAAAAGTCTTTTTAACATTGTGAAAAATCTCCCGATTTCTTAAAAAAATCTCCTGATTTTTGAGTGTCATAGGTTGGCAAGTATGATACTAGTATTAATTAAAATTTTCTCGATGTCAAGGTATAAATTTTTTGTAATTCACATTATTTGAAGTGTCATCCTTTGGGGGTAAGTTACTCTTAATTCCATATTTTCTTTCAGAGCACACACTTCTATCATCACATTTGGCACCCATTCATTATTACACTATGGTTCAACTGTACCTGAATAACATACATATACGCATAAATGTATTTGTTGTAGCCATTAATTCACTTGAAATACTTGGTTATGTGAGGGAGATAAGTTTTAACATGAGTAGCTGCATATGAATTTATGCAGCATGTCTGCCTAGAAGAAAAAAACAAAAAAATTTAAATGGCAAATAAAAAAATTTTAAAAATAATTAAAGGAAAAGAATCCACAATTTCCCTTAAAAATTTAAGAACTACTTCACAAAAATATGATGTGGGTTCAAAAGATGTACTCTTGCCCTTGTTCATTAATATTCTCCGAAAAAGAAGGTAATCTATATATTGATTATTAAAGGCAGTTTTAAGTTTGATGATTAAAGCCATTATTAAGGGTCAGAAAAATTTTCAGTGCACTGTATATATATTTTAACACTTTATTTGCTTTCATTTTGAAGGCATTCACAACACTTTTTAACTCTGTTCTCTTAATTTTTTGGAATCCAAAATCTTAAATAAAAGCTGTTTGCAATTTCCATGGCAGCTTAATTTTTATAATTTTTAATAAGGTCTTCCAATTCTTATATCTGGGAAGGTTTTGTACTCATTATGAAAAAATAAAATTATAAGATGTTTGGCTTGTTGATCGCGCTGCCACAATAGCACTTATAATTAGATACGGTGCATTCCACCCCACCTTGCAATGATTACATTCAATCATTAAATCATACAGTTATTTAAATGTAAACAGAAAATACACACAATAATTGTAACATTAAATCACATATGAAAGCAAAACACTAACATGAGATTACATATCAATAGGTAAAATGTAGATTTTTGAAATGGGTTGTTTATAAACTCCATACTGAGTTTTTATTTTAACAACTCTAACCCATTTGTCTTCACAAAACGAAGATCATTTATTCTACCTAATGCACACTTTTGAGGTGATATATTTTCATCCTTGAGAAGTACTATCTCATTATCACATGATCTTTTTTTTTTTTTTTTTATTTTTTTTTTACCATCCACTTAGACCTCTGTTGCAAATTATTAAGATATACATGAAGCTCAATTATTCTACCTAATGCACACTTTTGAGATGATATATTTTCATCCTTGAGAAGCACTAACTCATTTACTATCACATTATCTTTTTCTACCATCCACTTAGATTTCTGTTGCAAATTATTAAGAAGTTGTGTATGTCATTTCTTCCAAAAAACTTGAATTATTTTTATTAGTTTTTTCCAATTAGGCAATCGATTGTCTTTAACCTCAATTAAATTTGGTTCTGCAACAGTATTTAAGGGTTTGCCAATTAAGAAAGGGGTAGGAGTATATATATATATACGATGTATTATTGTACACATCAGTATTGGACGACGGAGGTGCAATCAGTCTTAAGTTTAGAATTCCTTCTATTTGGGTAATAATAACTGTTAAGAATTCTTCATAGCTCAATCGGGTATTGCCTGAAACTCTTTTAAAATGATACTTAAATGCCTTAATTCCACTGTCCCAGAGGCCACCAAAGTTGGTGGAAGAAAGCTCCAGTCAATTCCTTCAGTTAATGTGTAATTAGCAAGGTCATCGTCTGGTTTTACAACTCAGTTGTGTAATCTGGAAATTTCCTTATTTGCTCCTATGAAATTTATGGCATTGTCTGAAAATAATTTCAAACATAAACCTCTACGAGTCACAAATTTCTTTAAACATGCTGCAAAGGCCTCAATGACAATTTTGAGGTGAACGGCTTTTCTGTCTATGCATATGAAAATGCACACATATATTTTATCATAAATTCCATTCTGCTGATATTTACATTTGACAAGAACTGGGCCCTCAGTAGTTGAATGGAAAGTCATGCAGCATCCTCTCTCGGTAAATCACCCATTAATTGTTCCAACTCTTATGGGTTTAACTCTAAAACATTTAATGCTATCATTTACAGCCTTTCTACATTTTGCCGTACCCTGAACTGGCCAAAAGTTTTGTCTAACATAATGTAACAAAGCAGTAGGGCCTAGATGAAAATATTGCTTATGATAGAATTCTAAAATGAGCTTAGTTAATTTATGACTTTCAGGCAAGATAATTGGGAATTTACTGTTAAAACTTAGGTTAGCATGCTTTATTCCACCACTCACTCTTAGTACTCCCTCCTTGTCCAAAAAAGGGGTTTAAGTATTTTATTTTTGACGTAAGCATTTGAATTCTTTTGGAAACTCATTACTTTGAATCTCCTTTATAAGGAAAATTTCCTCTGTTGTCAAAGGCCTCAGTCTCTTTTCTATTGGACTCTTCAGGTTGTGGATAAATCTGAAATGATAACTTATAATATGCAATATTTTTGCATAATCATTGCTCATATTAAATAACTCTTGAAAAAGGAGATAACAGTCACAGTAAGAACATATAAGTCATTATATTCCGATTGTTTAAGTTTACTGGTAAACTCATCTCTTATGATGGACACAGGAATTTCAAAGTTGGGATACTCGTGATCAGTCAGAATAGTAATGCCTTGAACTACAGTTTATTCTTAACCAGTTTCTCAAGATTCATTCCTCTTGAAATAAGATCTGCAGGATTGTTCTCGGAAGATACGTGTCACCGTTGTTGAACCTTTGTCAAGTCTTATACTGTTGTTGTACAATTCATAACAAAGGTTTTTAGTAGGTACCACTCTTTTCGCATTCAGGAAATGACAATCATTGAGTCACTCCACAGAAAGATGTCAGCCGTCTTTAGCTGTAAGGCACTCCTCAGTTTTGCTAAAAGAACTGCTTCACATAACTCTAACCTCAGTATTGTAGCATGCTTAAGAGGTGATACATGTGATTTGCTACAAACCAGGTCCACTTCGAAGGTTCTTTTTTTTTTTTATGTTGGTTTGCAGTAAATAACACATCCATAACCAGATTTGGAAGCATCTGCAAATCCATGAAGCTCAATACATACTGCTTTCTTTATTAGTATGCATTTTTCTCTGTTAGTATGCATATCTTAACACTTACATTGTTTACTGCTGGCAAGATCTCGATGAAGTTTTTCCACAGTTGTGCCTCTGTTTCAGGAAGTGGATCTTTCCAGTCTAATTTCAGGAACCACGATTTTTGTAAAAAAATTTTTGCTTTTGTTACCACTGTACCCAAGAGTCCTAGGGGGTCAAATATACATGCTATTATTGGAAGCACAGATCTCTGTTTAGGCTGAACCATGCTTTCTGCCTAAATTTGGAAAACGAAATGGTTGATGATGGGTTTCCATGTAACACCTAGTGCTTTTGTTTTTTCTTGAAAGTTGTATCTACTGTCAGATCCTGTTATTAATTCGGGGTTGTTACTATACCCTTGTGCAGCATCATACCTCCACTACAGAGAACCTTTACTAATTCTGAATGTAGTTTTATTGTTTCACTCAAAATACGCAGGAGGTTATCCATATACAACTTGCTACTCAGGACATTAGGATAGTTCTGATGCTCATCTCTCGATAATTGAAGTAAAACTCTTGTAGCCAGATAAGGTACATTAACTGTGCCATAGATTACAGTTTTTAGCTCATATGTTTTAACTCGTTCATTTACCCCCTCCCTCCAAGGAATTCTCAGAAGTTTAGTTTGTCTCAGGTTAATTAAAATCATCCTATACATTTTTCTAATGCCCACCACAGGTGCATAAATATGTTTAGAAAAGCTTGTCATTATTTGAAATAGGTCTTCCTACATAACCCTACTGTTATGCTGTAGGGATACCTCAGGTTGTTTGTGAGGATGCATTGAAAGCTACACAAAGCTTTTTTGTACTTTTATCAGGGCGATAGAACCCTAAATGCGGTATATAATATGTTCCTACTTCTTCACACTTTGAAATTTCTGTCATGTGACCCAATTTTTCGTATTTGCGTAAACATTCTCTATTAATGCTAAATATTCAGGCTCCCTTGAAAAGCCATTCCATAGCAAATTTAATTTCTTAGGAGCAATATCTTTGGATTTCCCGAAACACATTGAATTATTTTTTAACAGCATTTTTAATATATATCTCTCTCAAAGTGCCTTTTGCAAATTATTACTTTTTTATTTTTGAGTGCCTCAATTTGTGCACATTTTATTTTCCAAAATTTCTGCAGGGTTTTGTTTAGACCAGTGTTATCCTCAATTAAACCACAATGTGCCATTCCCTGCATTTCAGTGGGAATGCTTCCACTTGCTACATATTCAAAAACCATATTTTGAAAAATCAGATTACTTAATTGGACAAATTTGACCTGGCCGCAACAATTCATAAAAGATGTTGGCCCTTAAAATCTGTACGACCTGGCGTATTAAAGTTTTCATCCTCAAGTTCTATATATATTAATTCTGGTATATTAATGTTAAACATTTTTGGCAGCATGAACTCCTTAAATTCAGATACAATAAAAAAAATCCAATTCTTTTTCAAATTTCCCCTCAAAGTTAAAAATAGTCACACTAACAACAGAAATAGTCATACCAACAACATGTAACTTCATTGTTGTGAATGTATCTCTGATACTATGAACTGTCAAATTAGTTTTCCTTCTCTTTAAATTAAAATTCTTTGCACAGTCTGATATTATATACTCCTTGATCTAAAATTCCTCATTGTCTGTATTTATTCCCTCTTTTACCTTTCACTAAACAATTTATAGTACTTAACAATACAGAAATAGCATCTAAAATTCCTGGCACACTATATATAAATATCCTAAGGACATTTCTCAAATTTGAGAATTTTTGACTATTATCCATCAGTGGTTTACCCTATGACACAAAAGACAGGTCTGCTTCTTTCCCTAAGGTTACGGGATCAAACCAGGTATCTTGTTGTTTAATGCTGATATGGGACGTGGTTTCTTTATCTAACATTTTGAAACAGTTTGTTTGCTTTCATTAATTGCTTTATTTTCTCAAAATCAGACACTTCTCTTAATTTTAAATAATAATTAAATCTAGTCGTTAAACACTATGCAAATTGCACATGGGTTTCATTTGCTTGCTTGGTAGTTTTTCTGAATTGCTCTAAACACAACCGAGGCATTGTCTTGAATTCTTGTAATAATTTTTTTTTTTATTTTATCATAATTACTCAACTCATCATATAGGTAAGAAACTGCATTTGAAGCTTTCCCACTTAGTAAATTCAAAAGGATCTCTACCTTAACCCCTTCGCGACGGGTAGCGCAAACGCATGCTTATCGCGAAGGCCGGCAGTGTCTTACGCGAGTGTCTGTCCTGGGCCGGGGGCTATTTTGCTATTAAGCTTAAATCCATGAAATTTCCGAAGTATCAACGCATTTTTTTATAATGCTCTATAGAGTATTTAAACGGTTTATAGATATTTTTATATATACTTTAATTAACCTTATTTCTTGTTTAAATGCATATTTTACACATCACATTTTAATTACTCACCATTTTATGACTTTTAACATTATACATCTGAAAACTAAATATATTACTTAAAATTTTCTTTTTGTATGAAAAATTTGAAAACGGGGATCTACACACAGCCCTACGTTACATTCCTTGCACTCTTAATAACTCGTTTTGGAGGATTTTTCCGGGAATGTGAACAAACGAGCATCATCGTCTCATTTTTTTATCAGTCTCTTCTGAACAAAGTTTTGGAAAATGTCTTTCAGTTAATCTTTCAGAATCAATATCTGAAATATATTGCATCATTTCTGCTATTTCATGTTCTGTTAAACATTTTTGACTCTTCGTCATTGCAACGGTAAAAACAGAAAGAATTCACGTCTTAACAAGTTCTAATTATTTTCTAAAAACTGAACTGCAAACCAAAATACCCAACACTTTAGCGAAAATAAAACTTCTCTACTTACAATAAACAACTACCACGTGCGAATTTAAAGAGACGTCATAAATCACGCCATTCGGAAACATTTATTTCCCCTTTTGTTTATATAATCAAAAACACATGTATGCGAGTCATGCGTCTCTCATTTGGAGTAGGAGGTCTAATGTACATGTATCTGAAACCATATGGACATACAGTGCCATCTTGTGGCAGAAATTATAGTTTTTAAAACGTTCCAGGACACTGGCACAAATACGTGACAGTCGGGGCTGAACGGGAAAATGCTCTGGCATGCCTGCCTGTTGGCCGGGAAGTGAATGTGTTTGTTGCTGGCACGTAGACGTGACAGTCGGCGCGAAGGGGTTAAATGTATCTGTATGTTTTTTTATGAAGGAACTTTCCAAAGAGGCAAAAAAGAGACCGCAGTCTGCCTGGCCAACTCAGAATTCTTATTGTCTGATCAGCTCAGACTTTTAAAGTTTTTATACTTTTAATTAACGATTCCGGAGAATCATTTTTCTCAATTTTATTTTCTGAACTGTCATTGTTAGTTTTTGGAACTGTTCGCATGCGTGGCAATTTTAATTCAGCTTTCATTCTTTCTAATTGTAATTCTAATTATTTATTTTTCTCAATTGTCTCTACTTTCCGGTCCTCAGTTATTCCCTCTATAGCCCCTATTCTCATACAATGCTCTTTTGTGCATCCACCGTTTGTATTAGGGAGAAAAGGGGATATGAAGCAGTTTTGCTTTCAGAACTGGTTCAGTTGCACATCGTCTTCCATCCCTTAACCCATAAGCGAGCAATGATGTCACAAATGTGAATCTGATTGGTGGCTTTCTAACATCTGTTTACATTTTTTTGACATTGCTTACTATTGCTATAGAACGCTTTTCGTCATGGCATCTCTTCTTGGTTCAGAAATTCTGTCTAGTTGGTCATAAAAACTGAAAGTAATTTTACTGCCGGTTCCAGATATTCTTGGGGACTCGATACCCCAAAATTGATGAAATTGCCGATTTTAATTTATTTTTTGCTAAAAAAATACCTTAATAACCCTTACTACTCTGAAGAGAAATTTTGAAATAATCTAGCGATAATAAATGATATAAAAAGGCTCAGAAATTTAGTGTAATTGAATATTACTGCAACTATCAGTAAACTCTGTTTATATGTATAAACTCATTTATTTAAGTATTGAGTGAAGTTGGGAAACTTTTTTATCCCACTTTTAAACTGGTAGGTTTATATACATATTCAGCTCAGCAAATATTTTTATGTGCATTATCAATTTTGCTATGCTTCTTCAAAAATAGAAATTATTTGTAATAAGATGATAAGACAAGCACAGAAAGAGATGTTATGAAAGTGATCAAGTTGCTGATTGTAGCATTTAAAAAATTTTTCTGGAACAAACATTAAACTCTTTAATTAGGGTATACTTAAAGTAATTTAAAATGCAATTTATATACGAGACCAAATGCTTAAAAGAAGAGAAAAATCACATATGCTGCTGAACTGTTTTAAATGAAGTGTTTTATGTCTGTTCAGTTTTCAAACTTTGCTTTTTGAAAAAATAAATGAAATGACAAATTAATATTATTAATATTAATTATAAATGTTTTAATATTGATTTTAAATTTTTTAGAAAATATATTATTAATTCATGTATTAAAATTGTTCTGAATATGTTTTGCAAAACAAAAACAGGTAAAGAAAAATTCTACTTGCGTTATATGATTTTTTTGCTAACTTTTTGGCCAGATAAGGTTTTAAATAAAAGGTTTAATTTATGTTTATGTTAACCGATTAAATAGAACTAGGTTTTATTTTTTATATATATACATTATCCGACATTGAGGAGTGGCCTGAAAATTATGCAAATTTCATGGTAAATGAACATCACCGAGTTACGCAAATCTCTCCAGTGCACATTGGAAGCAATATAAGGGAAAGAACCTGCAGAAAGGTCGATTTCATGCCATTATTTATGCTAGGGAAATCATCGTAGAAAGTTTGTTCTTGTCTCAGAGGATGTGTGTAATAGCAGAGAATGCCAGGCTGTCGTCAACGGAGGCAGTTTCAGTAGGCAGACGATTTTACAAGGGACATGGTGATCTGACTGAGAAGGGCAGGTTGGTCCATACGGCTAATCTCAGCTGTCACACACTTGGACGTGTCCACAGTGCACTGGCTGTAGTGTCGATGGTTGGAACAAGGAAATGTGGCAAGTTTGAGGGGTCCTGGTGCAGCCAGAGTGACGTCAGAAAGCGTGAATCGACGCATCCACCGGCAAGCGGCGGTGCACCTGCAAGTCACTTCTGCCTGCATTCTATAGCATGTTCAAGACATCCTGGATGTTCTCATATTGACTAGAAACATTTGCCATCTATTGGTGGCTAGTGGCCTGCACTCCTGGCATCTGTCAAGTAGACTGCCATTGACCTCACATCATAGACTCCAACATCTGCTATGGTGCCGGGCTTGTGTGACGTGGATGACAGAATGACATGTGGTCATATTCTCAGATGAGTCATGCTTCTGTTTCTCTAAAGATAGTTGCCACGTACGATTGTGGCATCAGGTCCAGTCTGACAGCAACTGCAGAATGCCCCAGTATACGACAACACAGCATCAGGGATTGGGGCTCATTTGCATAGAATTCCATGTCACTCCTGTTTCGTATTCAGGGCACTATGACCGGCCAATGATATGTCGATGATGTACTGCGGCCTGTCACACTGCCCTACCTTCAGCGAGTGCCCAATGGCCTTTATCAGCAGGGCAACACCTGACCACACACTGCTTACATCAGCCAACATCCTCTGCAAAATATACAGATGCTTCCCTGACCACCATTCTCTCCTGATCTCTCACCATTCGAACACATATGGAATGTGATTGGATGTCATTTGCAGACCCTGCCATTGCTGTGTTTAGAAGGCGATCTGTGGCAAACGGTTGACAAGGAATAGAGAGCCATTCCTCAGGACATTATCCGTAGTCTCATTGACTCTGTACCTAGACGTGTTGCTTCTTGTATCGCCATCCAAGGTGGTCCTACAACCTACTGAGCCGAAGATGTACTTGCTCTGTATTATGTATATCATTTCGAAATAAAGGTAATTTATTGTTCATTGCTGTCTCTCTCTGTTTGCCGAATTTCATCACTTTCTGGCCACTCCTTCTTGGTGTTACATTTTCAATGTTGGGTAGTGTATATGTAGGTACTAAATTATATAGTCTCTTTGACTCTGTACCTAGACTTGTTGCTTCATGTATCACTCTCCAAGGTGGTCCTACAACCTACTAAGCCGAAAAAGATGTTCTCACTTTATGTATATCATTTTGAAACAAAGCACTTATTGTTCATTGCTGTCTCTCTCTGCTGAATATTATCACTCTCTGGCCATTCCTTCTCGGTGTTGCAGTTTCAATGTCGGGTAGTATATATGAACTGAAATTCCGTAATAAAATTTTTAAGAAATTTGAAATGATTTAATGACCATTTAGACAGTTTATGTCCTTTAAATTGCGGTTTCTCAATTTGTATTTTATCAATAAATCCTTTTACACAACGTTCTAAAACTTATATAGATAATGGACTAAATTATTTAATCATTATACTGCTTATTTAAAATTGTATACTTTATATAAAATAGGATGGGTTTTGCAAAATACTGATAAGAAAAATTAATTAAAGTGAAAATATGATTGAGATCATATTTGTTTCAAAGTTTTTTACATAAAAATGAGTTATTATTTTTTTTCTCAGAAGCTATTTCATTAATTGCAAAATCGGTCCTTAAAGTTATTAAGAACACTAATAATATAATAAAATAAAAATATTAATAAAATAAAACTAAATATAATAAAAATATTTGGGGGGAAAACATTGAAAATTATAGGAGAAAGATGTTTTAATTGTTAAATTTTTCTTCAAAAGATTTAAATTGAAAAACAAATTACTGGGAAAAGTTTTTTTTCAGCTTGAAATCATTTGTTTTGCATAACCATTTAATAATATTCATAAAAAGTAGATGAAGGTTCTTAAATAATAAAAATTATTCAAATGGTACCGAGTCCGCTTGTTGCGTTGAAGCCAATATGAGCGTCTAAGCACCTTAACTTTAATTTTAATTTGAACAATATTTCTGGAATTCCCAGCATCAGATAACCTTGTCTATACTAGTTTATAAACTTTCGTTTCTCGCATTGTTCCATCTAATTTTTTTTTTTTTTGATACTATCGCATCCACAGATATCTATCAGCATGATTGTTTCACTGACAGTCCAGTGAGCAGTCAGTTGCACATCAACCATGTTGTTTACTGAAATTAAGAGAACCACACAATCACGCAGTGCAGTATGGAAATCTCCCCATTTGTCCTGCTCCAGAGTGGTGGGAGCATTTACTGAATTCTACCTCCAGTTCTGAGAGGCAGTTAATGCTTGTTCGCTGTGTGAATGAGACAAGTTGGAAGAACAGGTTTTCGCCACCGTTCGAAACTGCTATTGTGAACAGGGCTTATGAGATTAGATACAAATTCAGGTTCTTTTTTTTGAATTTCTCAGTATTCTTTATAATATTAATCAGATCTGTAGTTGTCATTCTATCTGTTACTACCTCTCCTAACTCTAGTAGCAAGCTGCAAATCAATTTTTATCTTGTTTTTAAACATTTTGAAAAAAGAAACTCAGTTGCAAAACTAAACACAACTAACTCTTAATTCAGTAAAAAATAATAACTCAAATTACCTTATGAGGGTAAATGACCAGAAAAGTTCATGCACCTACTTCATTACTGGTTGCTAATTCAGTAGGAAATCTTCAGAATGGTTCACCTTTTGGTAGGTATTGTCATAACATATCACAAAATGAAGGTTGAAATTTTCACAACCTATGATTATCCATAGTGTGCTTAATAACTCCGGCTCGACGGATCAGGTACTGATGATTAAAGAAACTTGTTACAAAAATTTCAGTGGACTGTATATATATTTTAACTTGCACTCGATTTACTTTCATCTTGAATACACTCACAACACTTTTTAAATCTCTGTTCTCCTTATTTTTTAAAATCCGAAATTTTAAATAAAAGCCATTTGTGGTTTCCATGGCAACTTCTTAATCATGCTGCCACAATAGCGCTTATAATTGGGTACAAAACACTGTATATGTAAAATTGCTTTTGGGCTTTAGGTATCGAAATTTGTATTGTTCCTCAATAAAGAAAAATTCCTACCACAAAATGTGGCAGTCTAGCTGCACTTACTTTGTCCAAACACTAGGAAATCTTTCTTTTATGTGAAAATTAATTTTATACTAATTTTTGTATCAAGTGTATTTTTATCTGGCTCACTAGCATAGTGCCAGCACTGAATGTATGTGCTTGTCTTTACGCAAAAAAATTTTTTATTAGTTGATAATTTAAAAGTTTATAATGGTATTAAGTAAATAATATGAAATTTATTTTGTTCTCCTCCAGTCTGACTCTGATGGAAATCAGCATGTAAAGATAGGAAAATTAAATCTGGTTGATTTAGCTGGAAGCGAGAGACTTGCAAAGACTGGTGCTATCGTAAGATATCCAGCACATATTTTTTTTTTTTTTTACTGGCTTTAAATTTAGTTTTTATTTATTTCTTTTCCAGTTTTCTTTTATTTTCCATATGTTTTTAAAATTTGTTATAATGCTGTGCTGATGTCAATAAATATCCTTCTTGCCATTTAAGTGTACTTGTATTTTATAGGGTTCGACTCAGAAAGAGTCTATAAAGATTAACCTTTCTTTGTCAGCATTGGGTAATGTGATATCTGCTTTAGTTGATGGAAAAAGTCAGCACATTCCTTACAGGGACTCTAAGCTAACACGGTTACTGCAAGGTAGGCAGATTTCATTTTACTTTGCATATTTTAGTAGTGAAGTATAATACACAAACTTAGATCACCTGTTCTTTATTTAAATCTTTGTTATCTGTTTTTAAATATTCATAAGGTTTGAACATTGAATTTATTTTTTGGAAGCTTGTTTCTGAAAAGTAATCAGTCTATAAATTTGTTTCTTAACTCCTGATATCTGAATCTCACGTTGTTTGTTATAGTTCAAGTACAAACAATGTTGCAAGTTTACTAGTTTGTTTGATTGAAATACTTTTTATTGATTTAAGTCATAAAGAAAGAGAATTAGCACACAATTTATTTCTAAGAAAGATAATAATGTAAATGGACATGAATGGCATATAAGATTGCTTTACACTCTTGTGCTAATGTGCAGCAAAATGTGTAATCTTTTTCTCCACTTCATTAGTATTGCTATGAATTTTCTATATATCTAAATAATTTAAGGGAAATTATACGTAAAATTTTAATACCTCTTGTTTAACATAACATAAAATGCCTTGGAAATGCAAATCTCAGCCGAAAAAATAGGATTACGGCAGGTCATTTAACTTGAGGTAAATGGCTGTCTTGGGAAAGTGGCGAGATAGTGACAAGCTGGTGGTGATATTGGCAGCTAAGGTTTTTTTCCAAATTTGGCGAGAAATCACCAAATGTAGTCAAGCTTGGCACACATTTGGCAACATTTTTTTCTGATTAATATTTAATTCAGTAATTTGTCTAACTCCTACACAACTGTAACTTTATCCAGCTCTATACGAAATTATATATGTATATGCCTTCCAGCAATTTCGAGAACTCGAAGGTACTGAAAATTTCTCTATGGCCTGGGGAAAACTATATGAGAGTGGAAAGAGAATCAGTTCTCAGTTTTTAGTTCAGAGTTGACATTGGAGTATTGAAAGATCTCTGTGTGAGCTTTACTTTTTGAATGTACTTTGCATTGTATTTAATGTTCTTGGTAGTTTGAAGTGGTAACAACTGATTGTGCTTTATCATACTGAGAAGAGCTTTGTCTTACTTTTTTTGAAAATTCCAAAACTGATAAGACTTTCTTTTAGGAAAATAAATTGTATCAAGGTAATGTCAGTTCTGTTTTCATTCAATCCAACCTATATGCAACATATAGGGTCTCATACATCTTTTACTAACTCTTAAATACAAATGTAATGATGTGTATTTTTATTACTTTATTATATTTTACTTTTATTAATAAAGCCTGGGTAAGGACTTTTAAGCCAGATAAGGAGGTAGGTGTGTATACACACACATATTTGACACTAGCAATTACAATAAAAAAAGTGGTACACAACTAGATGTTATAGCAATCCCGTATGCAAAATTTCAAAATTCTACGGCTAATTGGTTTTGACTTATGTGAGATATGTACATACAGACATCAAGCAAAAATCACTTTTGAATGCAATTTACAATATGTTCGAGACCTTTATTCTATCTGTACATACATATGTCATGCAAAATAACCATCCAAATGAATTTTGGGAACAGACAGAATGGGTATTTCCATTGAAGTATGATTCCCGAAGTTTTTCGTAATTACGGTACTTCCTTTACTCTGTATGAGGAAGTAAAAGTTAGTTTTATTTTAATTGAAATAAAAATGGATTGCATATTTAACTGTCCAACTGTCAGGGTTTCACTAAAAAATCCCAAGTTTCTTAAAACTGCCATGAAAAAGAGGTATTTTCTTCATTTTAATGCCAAAATGCCCTGCTACTTTATACTTGGGTTTATGTACTTTTAATATGTTGCCTTAATTTTCTGAATATATTTCAAGATGTACACTGCACAAACAAAAATGAGACAGTTCTATATCTCCCGTTCTACTGGGCTAATTTACGAAATTCATCTTGCATTTTTCGTGTCTCGAAAGCATGACTTACGATATTTATTAGATTTATATATAGTATTGTTCTAATATAGGTATTTTGACACAAAATCGGACTTTTCTGAAATAACATGCCAATGTTTTTACATATTTCAACTTTACAACTCCAATTATGCCAAATTACCAAGTTTTGTAAAAATTGCACGAGTAGTTTTTAAAAAATTAGCTCTCAAAATTTTAGCTTCTCGATGTTAATTGAGTTTGGAATATATTTATTAATCTCTCTTTGTTTATTAAGATTATTTGATTCTTCCTTTCACATTTCGAAATTCAGGTTCATTCCAAAAAAAAAAAAATTCACACATTTTTTATGATGTATTTTTAAAATTTGTATGTTTAAATAATTTTTATAAATTTTTCAAAAACAATTTTGAGTTATAATCTACGTGTTTTGAAATTTGGCATATTTGTTTAAAGCGATAAAACCTCAGATGTGGTTTGTACACTTTGGTAAAAGTATTTGGAAGTAGAAACAATATGACTTTTTTTCCATTCATGCACAATGTAAAAAGGTAGGAACGAGGTGCCTTTTCTTTCTGCTCCGGTATAATGGAAGGGAAAGTAGAAAATTGGTTGGCATATATTAAGAAGTTTGGCAAGTGAATTATTCTGGGCCAAACTGTAAAAATTTCGCCAAGATAAATTTTTGAATTTCTCCATAAATTTCACATCAAATTTTACAAAATTTAATATCTAGGCATAATTTGAGTCTTAGAACCAAAATATGGGAAAAAAAATTGGTATATTATTTCAGAAAAAGTCCGATTTTCTGTGAAAATACCTATGTTAGAAGAATGCTCTATATAAATCTAATATATATCCTAAGTCGCGCTTTCATGACATGAAAAACGCAATTTGAATTTTGTCAATTGGCCCAGTAGAACGGGAGATATAGAACTGTCCTATTTTTTTTTTTGTATAGTGTACATATATATTTTTTAATAAAACATTAGAGAAATAGTCTAGATCAGTGCTTCTCAACCTTTCTTGGTCCTTCGATTGGTGAAACTTACGAAAAAAATTTTGCAGACCGGTGGTTGCCCCCCTGCCTCCCCTCCAAAAACTTTACAAGGTATTCAAGAATTACTACATAAGTTAACTGTAATATTCTTATTACCATTTGCTTACAATCATATTTAAATATAAAGATAAATAAATATCTTAATTATTACATGATATCACATACTGGTTTTGAAGAATCATTTCTTTGCATAAAATTTAGTAATGTGCCTTTCGTTTCCTTCTTACTCATCCTGGTTATTAATTTTTAATCTGCCTAATGTTAAAGAAAGAGTAGTTCTAGCAGAGTATTAAATTTAGTGGTTATTAAAAACTTACGCTGATGTATAGTTTTCAGTTGTTCAAGAGCGCAGAAGAATGTAAGCAAGATAAAAAGTAAAACCTAACCTAAGATGCCTTAAATACTACAACAGATATTCAGTGTTCAAGTGATTAGCAATACTCAAAGCAGACAGGGGCGTACTAACTGGTGTACTAAGTGTACGGCACTGCAATTTATGAAAGGCGATTAGGTATATAGTTGCCAGTTTGTTATATTTTTCATCATCGATTGTATTATTTTCTAAACTATTGTTATTGTAATGTGGGTGCTGTTGTAATATTGGTTGTCGGCTGATGATTTGGACAGATAGCTGGATATTTCGCAGACTGGCAAATATTTCTTGTGGACCTCTGTTTGAGAAACACTGGTCTAAATTGTATCTGTCTGGCCTCACCAGTCAGAAGGTTAAGTGCATAAAAAGTAATTCACTTTTTAATTTTGTCCTTCCTACCAAATGATCCGGATGGGCTGTGGTTCCAGTTTATCTAGAAATTTAGAGTTTTACTATATTTGCATTTTACTTGAAGCTATTTTTTTTCTCTGTGTAAAGTATGATGTTAAAAAATTTCTTTTTAATGTAGATTCTTTAGGTGGAAATGCAAAAACGATAATGATAGCAAACATAGGCCCTGCTAGTTATAATTATGAAGAAACAATGACAACTTTGCGGTAATGAAACTATATTGAATCTAAAATCATTTTGCTTAATTGATAAAAATGACATTTCAGTTCAGGTACTGTATTTTTTTACTCATTGTTTTATCTTCTATAGCTATGCTAATCGAGCAAAGAACATTAAAAATAAACCTGTGGTCAACATAGATCCAAAAGATGCCATTCTGTTGCAGTATCAGCAAGAGATATCTCGGTATATTTATAAATATTTTTACTTTCATATAATTTATACCTTGTGTATATTTTTTTGCCTAATTTTAAAATTTGTTTTCATTAATTTTCAATTGCAAAGGGAGGGATTAAAGAATGTAGAGTGAGGCAATATTTCATATTTTTATATTGCTTCTAAATATAAACTTTGCAAGCTTGTTACTTGGAGTTAGAGGGAAGTTGGTTTAAAGTTACATTATAATTTTTTTCTGTTGGATATGAATAAAAAAGTTTTACATCTGTGTATACTCAAAAAGGTTTACAGACACAAGCTGCTTTAAATTTTAGTTAAAGAATACTTGATTAGATTCATACCTAGGAAATAATCTATTTTTGAAGTCTTAAGAATGTTCATATAAATACTATCTGGTCTGCTGTGGGCATGTGAGTTTGAGCATTTAGCTTTCGAAAGGTCACATTCCATGGGCAAGGCACTAATTTAGATGGATAATACAGTTTATGTTGAATAAATGTAGATCTTATTGAGACATCTTTTATTTATTAATTAGTTGTCATATATAACCATTATTAATTGATATGACTATTTTATTGGTGTGTATCAATAAACCTGTCTTTTTTTTAGTTTCTACAGGCAGAATATCCAACTGTAAGCTATTGTTATTTTCTATTTAATGGTTGGTTGTTCAGAAACGCTAATTACGGTGAAGTACAATTATTCTTAGTAGTAGGAAACTTAGTGAAACACCTGTGTCTTTGCTAGAAATCAAACCATGCATCTTTCACTTGGTCTTGTTAAACATTACTCTAGAAGAGTAGTGCTATTGGAAGAATGCCGTAAATCTTTACATCCTGTCTCATTTAAAACTGAGTGAAACTTCTCCACCTCACTTAAGATTCCAAAACCAATAATGGAAGTGACACAAGACATTCAACCAAATCCTGGGGTGACAAGTTATTGTGAACGTCATTAAACTGCCAGTGTAGAGACTACTTTATTTTTTTGGAGTATAAAGCATGAAAAATCATTTCTGCTCTTGCCACGATTTGAGTTGCAGTTATTTTAGTTGATAGTTGTACGTACTAACTGCTGGACCACAAAAGCATGCACAGGAGGAATGCTGCAATTTCTTACCGTTGAAATTTATAGTCTTCCTAAACATTAAGCAAAATCTTGGAAATTGTTCAACATGAGATGTTTGCTGTGAGGGCACAACCACACTGCAGATAGGATTTTTTTTACAAAATTGTCATAAACTCTGTTTTATCATTCGTTACTAATCCCAAAATGGTTTGCTTTTGTTCCATTTTAGAAGTTTATGGAAATTTAGTCAGGCAAGTATTCAGATTACATATGTAAGGCTACAGAAAAACTTGCTAAGTTATGTTATCTGATTATGACAAAGCATGTGAGAGCTATCCGCCTAAGAGAAGAAATAATTTTGAGGAGGACGTTCAAAGGAAACTGGCTTGCATTCATGCTATGCACGGGGAAAACCAGGACTACTAACCATGAAACCACCCTGTTTACTTGAGATTGAACCTGGTTTTCCCCATGTGTAACGTGTATATGAGCCAGTTTCCCTTAGAAAGTCCTCCACGAAGGCATCCCTCCCCTTAGGCAGATAGCCCTAGTGTGCTTTGCCATAATTAAATACACACACACACACATTGTGAGATTGAACCAGAGTCACAGTGCCAGTATTCAGTGGTCTTAACACTTGGCCACTGGTGGGGTTAGAAAAACTGTGTAGGGTATTAATATTATAATGTTATATCATACTGTCACACAGTCTGTCAGATTGCGTGGACTTAAATTTTGGCAGATGTTGATGGATGATGGATTTTTATGCATTGACATACCATACTTTCTTGTTAAATATCATACTTTGAAAAACATTTAGTTTACAAATAATCTTTTTTTTTTCTTGTAATAAAAATATATTTTCATAAATAATACACAAAATTATATTTTACTCTTTCTGCAGCTTAAAAGAACAGCTTGCATTGAAAGAAGCAAAAAAGAAAAAGAAAAAGTTGTCTGCAAAATTGGCAGAAGATGTTATTGAACTTGATACTTCAAGTGTTGAAATCGTGAAGAAAATGGAAACATTGCTAGAAGAAGAACGTATTGCATATTTAAATGAGCAAAATCTAATGACTGAAGTAAGTTTCAAATACACTATAACAGAAGCATAAATTTTACTATGTATATTGAAATGACTTAACTTGCTTTTCTTTCTGATTTTATAGGAAAAGGAAAAAATTTTACGAGACATAAAAGCTAAAGATGAAGAACTGAGGCTCGAAAATGAAGCAAAAGAGAAAATTAGGAATCAGTTACAGGTAAATATTTCTATTAAAATTATTTTGTTTTAGATTGCAGCATTAGAGATGTCATGTGGCCATTTTTATACTTTGTGACAGTGTTTCTAAAAAGTGTTTTTATCTGTTTAAGTTCATGGTTTAACATAATAATTTTATTAAACAATAAAATTATTATATTAAATTATGTGTTAATAGTATTTAACACATAATTTATTGAACTGATATAAATAGTATGATAGCTGGTGATGCTAAACTTATTTATTTGTTGAAAGTGCTGCCGTGCCAAACATATATCCAGTTTTATGCTGAATTGCAGTTTTCAGAATATTCACAAAGTATTTTAAGCATGTTAAAGCATGCAGGTTGAGTATAAGTACGGAATTTTACTAATTAGTATGCTTGGAAATGTTATGAAGTTTGGTGGATGAGTAAAATAGTTAATATTCAAAAGTTCTTACTGCCAAGATTGGTGAAGACCAATAACTTCAGATTCACAAGAAGAATGGATTTGCTAAGGTTGACACTCATGATAGTACTGCTGCTTGACATTACACTTCAGTTAGGGTCACTGTGTTCATCAAGCCAGAAACTTTCAGAATGATACTGACACCTTTATGGAGGTCAGTTTTGAATTTGAATCTAACAATTTTCATAACTGTGCCAGTGTTTTAAGTTGGCACATCATTATCTAAGTAGGTTTTGTTTTGTTTCTTAGTTTATTGAATGAAGTGAAATAAAACGATGCCATTTTTATTCAAAGTCTCCCCACATAATGATGCTTAAACTGGAAAACGCAGGCTTACATAAGGACATAGCAGAACCAGTTTCATGAAAACACTGAATTTGCATAAAGTTGTTACCGTATTTGACGGCATATAAGACACACTTTTTTTTCCTAAATTTGGTCTCAAAAAAGTTACCTGCGTCTTATACGTGAAGGTAATTGCATTCAATAATTGTTTATTTGGCTTTTATGAAACGTGAGAACTAAAAGAAACCACGCTATTGAAACTTTTTTTCCTTGTGTGTGGCCGTCTAAATAAGGGTGCGTCTTATATGCCAGTGCGTCTTATATGCCGTCAAATACGGTAGTCTTTTTACGTTCAAATCCTCATCTTGCATAATTATTTGGCCAACATGAAGATGTTGCTACAGACTAGCTGAAGTTAAGCATAGCTTATTCCTCTCCCAAAAGTGGCTTTATGAATATTTATAATTAAAAAAAATTTTTTAATGGATATTCTGGCAGGGCTAATATTTTAAATTATTTTAATAGTCCAGATTCTTGCTCTTAACATTTTTTCAAGTATTATAATGGACAGTTTTAGAAAAGTTTGTTTATGGGTTTTAAGATGTAAATTCATTTAAAACTAATAGGTAATGATCTCTTGAAGTGCAAATTTTTACATAGCTTTTACACTCATTCTTTCAGTACATGTGGAAGGAGTGCAAGGGATAGCTTCATGGTTTAATTTCAAAGATTGTACGAGCAAGTAGGTAAAATTTTTGCATTCGAAAGGTGGAACATGACATTGGAAGACATTTGATGGATTGTGAGAAATGGCATGCCAATGAGAAAATTGGCAGCAGAACATACACTGATAGAAGTTTGCGAAGACTTTTAAAAGTAACTATAGATGTGATGTCAAGAATCTGGGAATGGTTTAAAGATACTGATCATGTATCCGGACAACCAGCTCAAGGTTAAAAACATGCCACAATTAGGCAACTGTTGCTAAAAGTAGTAAACAACTGATGTTTGTTTGGAGCAGTTCCAGAAGTATTACAGTTTGGAGGGAGCAAAGTGCATGCAGTAAGCTTGAAAATTCCATTCAAGTTATCAGTATAAAGGTTTTGAGATCATGGTGCGAGTCCTTATCTTAAATTTCCTTATTTTGAAAAATAATTTTTGAAAGCGCTATTCAAATTATTCCAAAGTTTTAATTGATAAAATTAATCAATAAAGTTTAAAATTAATAAAACAGCACAATAAAGACTATTTACAGTAAGAAGTAACAAAATTTAAAATGAAGACTGTGGTAAATCTAAGCACGGAGAAGTATCACTTTCTAGCTCTTTAGAAAAAGAATCATCACTCTCATCTGCATTAGTAAATGATTCATTAACCATACGAGGGTATTCTTCCTCTGATAAATAGCACCTTTCCGCCATAATAGACTGGAGGTGAGGCTTTCCGAAATAAAAAGAAGAAATGGAAATATATCTGAAGACAATGCAAAACGTAACAAAACTCCACATATTAACCCTAAAAGACCATGTATAGTAGGGAAGAAATAGAATAAAAAAAGGAATTGGATATAAATCGGGCACGCGAATATTTATATTAGCACACGACGATTTAAAGAGCCCACCTCTGTTTACGCTTTCCCTCCCCCCAACCCTTGCAAGAGTTGATGAGAAATACCAAAGTCAGACATATATCAAACTCAAGGTTAGGAACCTAAAACTGTGTTCATTTCAAAAGTAATGAACATAGAATGCCATATAGTGGCCTTAAGAAGAACATTCCAGCTTAAAATGCATATATGCATCACCCGTCCTCTGAATGCAATCTCTAGTGATGCATGGATGGGACGCCCGACTGTAAGAGACGTTTTTAGGGAAGGCATATATGAGACGCCCGTCCTGAAAGGGTTAATGGATGATTATGCTTATTCATCATGCTGCACTAATGAGTGATTATCTTGAGGGCAAAGAAACCCCGCAGATGGACCCACATCTACTCTAGTTTTAAATCCAACAGAAGAGAAGTGAGATGCATTAGGAGTTGACTTGTGTTACTGAAGCCTCTACCTGGCTCTTTCCAGGAACTTCAAGGCACTGTATCTTAGGAATGTGCTTTATTACTGTAAGAACTCCTGTAAAGTCTAATACATAGCTTGGAAAATCTCTCTCAAGGTTGTATTTCAGTCAAGGGTGACTACATGCATTGTTAATTTTTTCTGTGTATATTTAAAAAGTTGTAATGCCTGCTTTTTCCTACCCCACTTTTTATATTTTCTTTGTTCTTATTAAAATTTATTTTTTGCACAAATGGGCAGTTTTACATTTTGAAAACATATTGAGCATGAAAAATAAAGATCTTTTACAAATTCCATGCAAAATCATTCAAGTTACATGAGATTTTAGAATTGTGCCTGTAATTTTTTCCCCACTCAATCTACCTCATAGATTTTTCACCGTATAAGTATTTGCTATTAGCAGGATTTGTACATATATTTGGTTTTATGTGAAAACAATGCATTTCCTGTTGTATTACGTATGCAATTTTATATTGTGTGTGTGTATCCATGTATGCACATTTAAATGTTTTGCAAATGCCATCAACACATTCAAGAATCTGACTGCAAATTTTTATATTGGTAATTCTAAAGTAATGTAGCTTTTGTAGTAATATTTCAAGGTGTAGCTAAGAAATATGATTTTAATGCAGTCAAGCATCTGATCACAAGCTTTTACACTGGTACGTTTTGCTTTACATATGTACGGGTTTGTGGATTTGGAGTGAATAACGATGACACTTGATGAAGTATCGAAATACAATTTTTTAGCCAGTATTATTCAAGACGGCTCTAAAATCATGTTTACAGTCATTGAAGGAAGTACTATAAATGTGCTGAAAGAACCGATGACACAGCTTTCTGGCTATCAGGCTATAGTGGTAAGACAGCTTTACGGCAAAGCACCAGAATGCAGCTCCTGACTCTGCTCAGTCGTTCTTGAAACTCTATGTACTCTCAAGACTCTTCACGCTACAACTCGCAATGCACTCATCAATACACTAGAGTACATCTCCAACTCATTTCGGTCATTCTTGGAGCTCAGCACACTCTAAGATAAAACTCGATGATGCACTAATTTGCGATACACTAAGAGACTCTTTCAGTGCACTTGACGACCAACTCAGCACTAGACTACAAGACACTCGCTTACTGACGCTTAGCTGACTCGACTAGGCACTCTCTGACTGACTGTCAACTGCATACTAGCAAGGTTTATATAGCTTTTGGCTTGCGTTCGAGGACTTTCTGGGCTAAACCAGTAAGAATTCATTCCAGAAGGTTCTCCATCCATCTATGGCACATCGTCAAATTTGGGAGATTTCTCGCCAAATTTGGTAAACCTGCCTTTCTTTACCATTTTCTGGCAACCCCAAACCTGCTTTGTGGGGAAGCTATCCTACCGCGGTTCAGCATTTCATAACAACACTATTAGTTTGAAAGTTATTATAGCTTTTATATTGAGGCTTGAAAGTTGATCATATAGTATGTCCATGAAAGTCCTTATATGGCCTATATTTTTATAACTGCTGGTCATAGACATACACTTCTAGGTATGAGACTGTTTTAAGTAAAGCAAATGTTCATCTTTTGACAATTTTTAATTTGAAAATTCACTTTTCTTGAAAATTGTAAATCTTAACTTCTTATGGGTCTCATGGCCCATAAATTACCTTAAGTAAAAGTTTACATTTACTCTAAAAATAAGTACCAGAAGTTTACAGGCATTTAAGGTCTGGGCTCATGTTTAGTGGTTGTGTACAAATTTATAAGAGAGATGTCTAAACTAGTATAGAACTAGAAATTAAGTATCAGTTTAGAAAAATGTATTTGATATTCATGGATCAAGTTATACGTATTGATATACAGTATGGTGTGAAAGGTTTGATCAATACATATATTTTCAAAAAAATGTCTTATTGACAGACTTTTGTAGAATTTATATTTCAAAAAATAGTAGCAGGATTAGCACAACTTGTAGCGTCATTTACATAAATTACAAATTTAAAATACATCTAGGTCAGTACATTCTTTGTATGACTATTGAATTATGATTCTAAAGTAATAAAACTGCATGTGAAAATTATTGATATATTTTTAGCATTTGAACAATTATAAATTACTTGTGTAAAAATATGTTCATGTTTCCATTATCCCTCATTTATGTAATTCTTAATTTAAAAGAGTATTCTGCTGTAGCTTTTGGGAGATTTATTTTTAAGTCACTAATAAATATTTGACATTTTTTGGTTTCTTGTGCTTTCTTAATAGGAACTAGAAGCTAAGTTGCTGTGTGGTGGTAAGAATATCATCGATCATACCAATGAACAAGAAAGAATTTTGGAAAAGAGACGTCAGGAGCTTGCAGAACAAAAGGTAGTATGCAGATATTTGAATTAAAAGAAAAAAATATTTTGTTATTAAAGATTTCTCTTGAGTTCTATTGTTCTTTGGTTTTGCATTTAAGAAATCTTTTATTAATAAATAAATCTGGGTGACACCACATTTGCATTATAAAGAAATTCTGCAGTCTAGTAAGTTTTTTTACAATATTTTTAACTGTAGAAGGCAGTGCTTTTGTTTTCAGGTTGTATGTGGAATCCCATGGCTGATAATTTTTTAAAGAAAAAGCATATACTATTCATTCATCATAATTTCTTGCTACATTTCTAAGTTATTGAATTCATAGTTTTGTCATTTTGTTGTCAGAGCTCATCATTGCATTTACTGTTTTAGAGTATGAACCATGAGTACAAAGTAGAGGTTGCAATGGGTGTACCTGCAGTGAAACATCGATTTGCAGGTGTACAAAACTTAGTTTTTGTTTAGTACTTTTTAAGAAGTTAATGAGCTGTCATAATGTTATAAACTTTTTGTGGAACATTATTTTTGCTTATTACATGCACTAGTTGTTTTATCTGGGTTTGATTCCTAGCACAGTAGATTGATTACTTTTGTATTTCATTTTTTTCCTATACGTATGAAGTAATACAAATTAATTAGATACCAATAAATAGTTAATTACAAGCAAGTAAATAATTGCATACGAGTAAATAGAGCTATACATTTATCAGAAATCTTATTTTTTTTATGATTACGTTGCTGAAAGAGTTTTTCTTAAAAAAAGTTGGTCTATAATATGTTTTTTGATTTACAGAACGCTGATAATCTGCAACCACATAGCACTCAAATCCTTTAATTCTCATTTTATGTATTTACTTAAGTCTGTTTATTTTCCCTCTTGTTTAAGAGTGTAAAATTACTTCAAAAATAGTTTTGTAGGTGGATTTACACCTTTTTTTGTATAAACTATTTTGATGCTTATTTAGAATAATATTTCCTGTAAAAAATTGTCTTTTATATAAATAGAATGTAAAAATTAGGAAGGTTAAAAATTCAAATAAACATCAAGAAGACCCATCATCTCCCATATTCTATAATTTGTGCAACTCTTAGTCTGAGGGTGTGCAGATTAGCATAATTCTTCATGTTAAAGAAATTGAAGAAATTATAAAAATGTTGTAGCTATTTAAATATTTTCTTAAATTTTAAACAAAAATATGACTTGATATTTTTGTTTATAGAAGATATCCCTGTTTTAGAAAATAAAAAAAAGTTTTGATATTATTTTTTTAGCGTATTGAACGAGAAATACAACAAAAATTGTTACAAGAAGAGGAATATACATTGGAAAAGAGGGAAACTTATGATTCTTTGCAACAAGAAGTTGAAATAAAGACAAAAAAATTAAAGAAGGTATCTTTTAAAGTTGTCCTTAAGTTTCTTATTTCAAATGAAAAATATTAAATGATTTTGCAGTTTTCTTAATGAATGAATTTTTTTAAGCTCTTTTCACGTCTTCAAGCATTAAAAGAAGATATAAGTGAAGAGCAGGAAATAAATTCGGTGGAAAGACAAGATAAGGAACAAGTAATTGAAACATTAACAAGGGACTTAAAGTTGTCGTAAGTAAAATTGAAATGTTTGTTGCTTTCATTCTTCCAAAGCATTTTTTTCATAAAAAATTGTGATGTTTTTCCATATTCATGGAAGTTTCTTGATTTATCATATGTGTTAAAAGATAGAAAATGTTAATTTGCACCTATTTTCAGCTGCTGAATTGTAGTTTCTATACTGCCATTTTATCTAAATTCTAAAAGATCTCATGTTACACAAAAGCATCCTTCTGATGTCCCGAGGATGTTGGTAATGGATAAGTTCATTCGCCAGGATATCCCGAGTTGTGAGATTGTGTTTTATGTTAATTTTGGGTGCCTATTTGTATTCGGTTATGCAACCTCTACCTCATATGTAAATTGTATGTTTTAATTCCCCTTTTTACATTTGAACCTTTTCTTTTAGCATTTATTGCTTAATTTTTAGCACGACTGTATTTACTGCAATATACACAATATTTACAAGTATGCAGTGTCATTACATAATATTATTATAGTCACTGTTTAAAAAGGTTTGTAGCAAAAATTATGAGATATTGCGATTTTTGTAAAAAAGTTGCGATTTTTGTAAAAAAGTTTTTTTTTTGATCATTTTGCTCAAGCAGTAAATAACTTGAAAAGACAGTATTTAAACTTTTTTCGTATTCCTCATGCCCAAAAATTCACATTAGAACCAATAGCAGTTTGGTAGTAGTAACTGTAAAAATTGACCGGAAACGTCAAAATGTCGGCATTTTTCAAAACTCTGATTATGATGGGCAAACAGAAGATATCATTTTATAATTTTTTTTTATTTTACTCACTTAGATATTTTTTCCAGGGTTTAGTGATAAAAATTATTAAAAAGTGTTTTTTCAGCGCACCCTAATTCACATGTAGATTAATCTTGATTTTTTTATGTTATTGGGCAAACTTGAATGCAACATTCACCGGAGGATCTCTTTTCACATGGATGCACTACAGGCTACACTCAGGTTAGTAGAGGAAGTCTGAAAATTATTTGGAGGCAGGGCATTTAGACCAATTATATGTGTTGAATAATTTTGACTACCTGAACATAAATGCTTGATCAAGTATACGCCTTTAATAGCAACTGCATTCTTTTGTGGAAAGAAGTCTTCCAACAAGAGAGTACTGTGTGTCATTCTGCAATGAATGGTTTTAAAAACAGAATAAAGTTCCCTTTATTGTCATGGCCTTAGTTTTCACTAGACATGATTCCATTTGAATGTCTTTGGTTTATTTTGAAGAAACTGTTACAAGCAGCAATATCCAAACTACATAATCTGTGGAAACTGAGAGATGTTCTGTTGCAGTCTTGGTACCTAATATCAAGAGATAATCCCATTTTATTGAGTTAGTCCTAGAGATTTTGAGCATGCATCACATCAGGAACTGATTTTTTAATATTTTAGCTGACAGGTTTATTTCATTATATGAAGTATATATTTATAAGACAATCTTTCTAATTTAATTTAATAAGGATTTGTTAATGATTGTCTTTTATTGTTGCTGCTTAATATTTCCTTACAATATCTACATGTTTATTGCTTAAAATATATTTGTTGATATTTTGTATTTAAATTTTGCTTATTAATGGGTTATTTTTAAACTTTAGAAACAGTTATCATGCATGATATTAGAACATGTATGTGCTTAGATTGCATTTCACTCTTTGCAGGACTATCTTTTGATTAATTTTATAAAATTATATTATTTTTATGCTGTTTAAAAGTCCATTTTTCCATTTAGGTTGGAATATTTGAAATTTTAGTCATGTGTTATTTAAGAAAGTCATGTGTAATTTTATTTAATGTTCCTCAGCATAATAATTTTCTTATACAGTTTTAGAGATTTCTTTTATTCGAAGTTAGCGCTGTGAATGTTTACATTTTTATTGTGTGATAACTGATTTACTTTTATTAATGTTTTAAAATTATTTTTCACTTTTATCAATCTAGAAACTTGGTCATTGATAATTTTGTAAATCCTGAAGACAAAAGCAAGTTCTTAGAACAGGTTCAATTTGATGAAGATGAGGATGCTTGGGTCATTTACCCTGCTGAAATGTAACTATTATATTTGAAAAGATTTCAAATAACTTTATTGTTTTCATAATGTCATTTGATTTTTCTATATGAGCTATGATTTATTTTAGCTTTTAAAAATTTTATGGATTTTCCCCCATTTGAAATAAAGTTTTTTCTGGTTGTGCTTTAACTTTTCATTTTTAAAATTAATTTTTCTGCGCAAATTTTAGTAATAGAATGAATTTTAATGTAATGGTAAAAATATTTAATTTCATTTGACTGTTGTTTGAATTGTTTGACTGCCTGTTTCTACATATTATAAGGTAATAAAGTAAAATGTTTTGATATCCTTTTTCAAAATTTGGGATAAATTTTTTAAATTGTAAAGGCATTTTTATGTATTGATACAGATATTTAAATAATGTTTAATGGTAGTTAATCTACTCATACACAAAACATTTTCTATTACTATTTTCTTTCCTGAATTCATACACGTTATTTGTATTTATCTTGTAAAGAAGGTAGTGGGCAGGTAATTCAGCTATATGTCTCTTGATGGCCGTTGTTAAGGAAGGAATCTTCTGTCATTTTTTTTTGTATGAGTTATAATATTTGCACTTTTATGAATCTTTCATTTTATCCCTTCATGCTGATAGCACTAAGTGCATTTGAACAGCAGTATATCATTACTATTTCTGAACCACCATTTTGTATTCCCAGACATTTTTTCATTCTGTGAAGTGAACTTTTATTCAATAACCCTTCTGTCAGGGTCACCGGTAGATCATCTGCTGTGGATTGGTTGCTAGCAACATGCCAATAGCTGGCGTTTCCTCTTCACTGACACTACAATGACCCAGTTGAGGCATGTTTGCTATACTTTGAGATCTCTCAGTGAAAGCTTTTGCCCACTGTACCACTGTCTTGTGTTAGGCGATTCAAATTGCCTTTGAATCATGAAAATCTTCATGATGTGCTGTACAGCTACAGGTACATTGCTATCCAACTCTATTGTTGCTGCCTGACACCAGTGTGATTATCCAACTCTAGCCTGTTGCTTTTCATGAGATTCTCTTCTCGTCGTGGCACATGCACCCAGCTTTGGAGTAAAAATGCAGTTATTGTGTAGTAGATTAGGTATTGAATTAAGCTATAAGTAAGAAACACTAGTTCTTTTTCATGGCATATATAACAGTATTTCTAAAATTCTACCTGATTTGGAAGAGTGGAATTTGCTATTATTTTCATTTTACTTATAGTTGCATTTGTATGTTTATGAATTTTGCATTGTATTCCCCTTTAAGTAAGACATTTGTATTTTTTTATTACTTGCCTGTTATATGTAAAATTAAAAGATGTTATGAAGGTAAGAATGAAATAATAATGTAAAATGAGAGACTGTGACAGTGTGTATTCCATGTTGCTGATAGTGGTTTAAAATCCATGGGACTATGTTAAGTCTGAAGCCAAATGGTGTTAGTACGATGTAGGTCTGCCATTCACTGTTATTGTACCCTTTATCCTTCAAGGAAAATCCGATAAATTTCTGTAGATATTTATAGGTATTTAATGCCATTCTTTATGTATGAGGTGAATAGTGTTATTTTGTTTCTTCATGACTTGGTTTCATTTGTAGTGAATGCTCCAAGTTATTCCAAGATACTAATTTAGACTGAGATTAGATCTTTGGCCTAGCCAGTCAAATTTTACCAATTTATTTTGCTCAAGTTATTCAGTTATGTTTTTCACTTAATAAATAGGCATGTATTAAATTCAAGTAGAAATGGGGATGTCCAGACTGTTGTTGCAGAGTAAGCAGGATGGAATTAACCAATACTGTTTCATAGCCTTTGACATTTATTGTTTCCAGGTAAAAACATGTGGACAAAGACCACAGATAAACAGCTTTTTACGAGAAATTTTGTGCCAAATTTTACTGTGGAAAAAATGCATTCAGGAAAGAGGCATTTTCTTGGTACTTGCTATGCCCATACACTTTGCCATCCAATCGTCACATGAGATTTTTCACTTCAAGCAGTGGAAGATGCTCCTGCACTGTTGTTTTGTCCATTGGCAATGTACATTTTGCAAGTGTAGTTAATAGGTGTCTTTCCAGGTTTTGCACTTAAGGTGTATCCACACGACTACACTAGCGACGTAAATCGTAGAATGAAATGCACGTCACTGACAAAAAGACGTACAAACGAAGATGCGAGCCAGGTTTGCATTTAGCCAATAGAATTATTGAAGGAAAAAATATATCATGTGACTCATAGAAGGCTGCAAGTGCGAAGTGTTTCATTTGCTGTTTCGCAGTCTTGTCGGAAGAGTGTTATACTTGGCTTGTTTCATTGTGATATTTTGTTTATTAAGCAATTTAACAACACAGGGTAATAAAATTAAACAGTTAATATATGCACAAATAAGTTTTAATGCGAATTAAGACTTATGACATTGTCTTAATTTGCATTAAAACTTATTTGACTCCTCTCTGAGGTTTCTCATTTATGTGTGGTATGGGAGTATGTGTTAAGGAATCTGTGTAAATAAGTAAAACATTTTGTAATATGATTTTTCTCAATATACACTAAGGTTTCTGAAAATTGCAAAGGACTGTAAAGTTGTGTTGAAATCTGTTTATCTTCCTCTGAACATTTAATTAATGGTAATTGTGCCTTATCAACAGTGGAGAGTGCCATACCAACAACTAATGGAGTTCAAACGAGGTCGCATCTTTAATATGCGAAAGGGTGGACTTTTACATCGAGCAATCGCAGCCTGTATGCAGTGTAATGCCACAATTGTGATGCGTGTTTCAAACTAATGGACAGAGGAGAACCAAGCTAGGTGAAATCCTGGTAGTGGGGAACGCAGTAGCACAAAGGCATGGGACAATAAACACCTCATTCACATGGCTGTGACCGATCGTGCAGCATCCTCTCAATGCTGGAGCACGGATACAGGTGTTATATTGTCTAGCTCCGTGGCTCATCACCATCTGCTGCAGCAGGAACTGCGTGCAAGGGTTCCTCAACGTAGCATTCCTCTGTCACTGAATCACAGACGCCTCTGACTTCAGTGGGCATCGCATGCCCTGTGGCAACAAGTTGTTTTATCTGATGAATCTCACTGCAGTTAGGAGTACATTGATTTAAGATTATGCATCAAATGTTACTGAGGGGAACATCTGCTCCCACAGTGTGTTATCCAGCATCATACCACACAAACACCTGGCATCATGGTGTGGGGAGCTACTGGGTATAATTTTCGATCCCATCTAGTGCAGATTGTGGGCAACCTCAACAGTGATCACTACATAAGGAAAGTTGTGGAGCCAGAGGTCCTCCCCATTCTTCAATACATTCTGAGCGCTGTACTTCAGCAGAGTAATGCTCATGCATGTGTTCTTTAGGGTACAAGAGGTTTCACTTCTTTCATGGCCTGCTTATTCCTCTGATATGTCCAGTATGTCCTCCCCATTAAGCCTGTCTGTAATTTCATCATTCAGCAACTTGCTTGTGTAGCTGGTGTGGCACACATTAAGACTGGCATCAGGTTGAAGTCATATGGAATGCCATTTCCCAGGATTACATTCAGAGCCTGCATGATTCAATACCACGATATGCACAGGCTCTTATTTCTCATTGCTCAGCTTGGAAGACACACAAAGCACTGATTTTTAACATTCGGTTTGTTTTTCGTCTTGTAAATTTGATTGTTTATTTGTACCACTATCAGTAATATGTGGGATAAATTTGATTCCTGGCAATTCCTTCGTGGTGGTGCATTTTGCACAAACATTGATGTATTATTACCCATATAAATTAGCAGAAAAAAGTTCATCAAATAAAATTTATTTGTTGCATATTAAAATTTAAGGTATTATAGAGAAAATTTCATTCACAGCAAAAGATTAAAATGAACTAATTTTTCTCTCAAGAAAAAAGTAAATCTTCCCCTTTATGTAAAAAAATGTAAATATGTTAAAGCAACATTTTGATTTGTAGCGCTTGCTCATTTTCGCAAGCTGAAATTCTATCAATTTCTGTATTAATTTTTTAAAAATAATATTTCTGAATTAATGTGCTTGTAATTATAGTAAAATGCAACTATACTAACATATTTATGCCCTGCGAATATCAGCTCTTTTATTTGTATTCATTCTATCAAAAGTTTTCTTAAGAAAGGTGACTATAATACAGTACAAAGTCCGAAACCCGGACTTGTCGGGACTTCCGCGATTCCGGATTTGGGATTTTATCGGATATTAGATCATCAGTTTAAATCTAGTAAGATGACATGTAGAAATTATAAAATTAAAAATATGAAATCATGATTTATGAAATAATGAAGTATTTATGACCTAAAGGGTATCAAAATTAACCCCCCCCCCCAAAAAAAAAGAGGCTCAATATTTATTTGTTTACCTTATTAAGCATTTCTTTCAATGTAAGTTGTTTAAGTTGCTTTGTTTTTTGTGCTAATACTTTCTCTTTAATTCTGTAGACAGACATAATCTTGAAGTCCTGTAACTGCTGTTTCGAAAATTCTGACTAACTTGTCAATTGAAATTAGTAACTTCTCTGTCACTTCCTTCACTATCGGTCATGGCATTTTTTCGATCTAGAACCACACTACAGATTTCTACCATTCATTAATGATTTATAATTCAGAAGCTCATCAACAAATTTAGCTATCCTTCATTATATATATTTGGCTATGCATCACGTGCTTGGTGACAAGTTGTTCCGTTAAATTTTATCTTGCTTCAATCGCACACTGAGACAATTAAGCCAGAATTGTGTTAGTTATTTAGGCTTATCAGAGTTCTGAATAAATAAATTCCCTCATATACTAAATGTAATCTTTGGTTCTATGGGTATCATCAACAGAATCTATTTTTAGCCATATGGAAAGAAAGTTTAGGAGAATTTTTCCTTATCAACATTTTTTAGATTTAACTTAAATCTGTAATCATTGCCAAGCGTAATGTCACCATGAAAGGTTACCATACTCATTTATTATTCAATTACTAACATAAAAAATTGTTTAGGCATTGCTACATGAGTCTTTACTCAAGTTTTCATGTTTTGATGAACATGCGGTGATGAAAGGAAAGTATAATAAATAATGATTCGCCAGGTGAGCATCTGATCAATGATGTATCTATGTGGAATGTTTCAGTTTGAGATGTGTGCCAAAGCAGATACACAGCAACGGAGCCAAATTGCTGATTGTACAAATTTATGCTAAAATGATTATTGCTTCAATAACAAGGTATTATATTTAGTATCAAAGTGAAACTAAGAATCACACTCTCCAGGTGTTTTATTATGCATGGAGGAGGGAATCAAATGTGCATGTGTAAAGCCTACTAAAAAACTGTTGGTGGTGGTTTTGAGGTCCGTATTTTAGATGATCCTGGATAATGGACGTCTGGATTTACGATTTTGTACTGTAGTTCTTTTTTTTTTTTTTTCATGAAATATACAAAATATTCAGAGGATGATTAAAACATTTAAGTAATATTAAAGTTTTCTGTTAATAATATCTTTTATTTCAAGCATTCAGCAATTAAATTCATTCCTTGTCTTTAAAGCCATGTTTTTATGATTTGTTATTTATATTAAATATCTTCACAGGCCTAAAACAGAATATTTGTATCAATTGGAAGTTGATGGCTTTGATGCTGTCAAATTAATGTGTAAATAATTTTATTATTGGTGTATATTTTTTATTTTTGAATTTACTTTGGGCAGATCATGTAAAATTATGTTCAGAATAAAATACACAACGAGGTAAAAATAAAGATAATTTATATAAGAGGATAGGTATATCATCATGTAATGTGTTACTGATTTCTATGTACAGTGCATATTTTTAAACTAGAATTGGAAACAATAATAATAATTGATAAAATAATAAAATTCATGATTAAATATAAGAAATGCATTTCCAAAAATGTGGAAAGCTAGTGATAAACTGAAATTTTTGCAATCCTGCATGCTGGCCACTTAGCTAATTGTGACAGTCTTTCTGGCAAAAAATAATGCAACAAGTAGAAGTTACTGCAGTGGTAATTTAATTAATATTTTGTAAATGATTATCGTATGTCCTAGATTGTAACTGTTTAAAAAAAATTCTTATCTGTATTTTATTCAATACTTTTTCACAGTCAACTGCTTTATTTTAGAAGTTGTTATTTTGTTGAAGTTAGTTTTGGATGTATTTGATATTCAGATACTTATAGAGTTTCTTGTTGCACGTGAAGTATTGAACATTTTTAATAATTAGTTTTGAGGCAGAGGATTAGATTTTGTAGAAATTGTACTTTATTTAAGTTCTTGTTGCTTTAGGTGTCGCATGTAGGTGTAGCATATGGATATACTGGTTGGACTATTGCTTTATAAATATGCAGTTTTCCCCTTTAATGAAAATTTGAAATTTCTACCAATAAGTGGTTTGAGAGAACTGAAGATGCCATTAACAATGCTGATTATTTTATTGACATGGACAATTATGATCTCTTTAAACAAAATTCATTGCTGTGTGGTTCTATTGCCATATTGAAGTGTAAAGAAGTTTTTTCTGATTATGACGTGTGATAAGAACTCAGTGGGCTGTTGACTTTTCATTCACATCTTCGACAAAAAAGCTGAACATGAACAAACTCAGGTTTATGTCTGCTGTGAACTTTTGCCACCCCACCCCCAAAATGTGAATTATGTCGTGTGCATACTCGTGTGAACGAGCCTTTAGATGTACTGTGACTCACCCATGGTATGCAAACATCTCTTTATAGGTCACTTAAGAACTGGGAATGCTTCCTATAGCTAGTGAAAGTCTAGCTATAACTTCTAATGAGGCCTGAGTGATTTCATTGGTTATTGGAGGTAAACCTTGTCAATTTTTTTTGGCTTGTAAAGTGGAGAGTTTTATTACTTCCCCATGTTTTCATATTGCTGCCACAACATTCACTGTTAAATTTAATAACTGACACTTTCCAGAATTCGTATAAATGGAAATGACTGACTCAGTTGTCATCGATAATTGTGTCACCTGAGCTCCATTCAGTTTGTGTTGCACATTTATTTCAATAGCAACAGCCAGTGTACATATCTACTGTGAACATGTGGGCTTTTTATTTGATCATGTCATTACTGATTGTTTGCAGGTGATACTAATTAATATTCAGTGGGTCATTAATGGCAGTATGTGTAAATAGTTGTGCTTCTGAGTGGCATAGTTTTTATATCATGCTTTTTTCTCCTTTATGCTTATTAACTGGGTCTTCTTTAAAGAAGCTCTCTCTCAAATTTTAATGATATTAATGTCATATGTATGATCTGTAAATTATGTAAGATTGTAAAATAAAGTAATGCTAATTAAATTCTGAAATAAAATAATATGTAAAATAGTGTAGTAATTTGTATAAAAAATAGTACATCATGTCTGAAAAATATATCTTTTATAGTGCATTTAATAGTTAATAAATTGAGCATTATAGCTATGAAATATACAATTTTATCAAGTGTATGTATCTTTTTTTTACACTTTACCTTGTGTGGAATTCCAAGTTGTGTGACACAAATGTAATTTTATTTATGATAATGAATTAACTTAAAACAAAAGGATCTTGTTTCTGTAGGACATACAGTCATTTTAATCCCTCAGAGCGTCCATTATCAAGTCTACGACGGCCCATGGCACTACATCCACAGAAAATAGCACATATGAGAAGTAATCAACAACAAAATTTGGTATCACGTTACAAAGTAAGACTGGCTACTTAAATATTTTTTCACAGTGGATGTTAATAACTTTTAACGTAATAAAATATTTTTGTAACATTTAATTTGAGTTAGTCTCATCTGAAATGAGTTTTTCCCATTAGTTGCATACTTTAGTTCTTTGAGTTTCATTCCTGTTAACTGAACAAGGTGACAATATGGTGGTTAATAATCTTACTCATGTATAACATAAACATGAGTAAAATTTCACAGAAAAACTCTTCATGAGTGCTTTGTTATAGTTAATTGGCTAATACCCATGAATTTTATTATAGAATAACCAAAATTTTCATATCTTTTAGCTTATTTTTATATTATTATCAGTTATGCTGCTAATTCTAAGAGCTTCTGTTTAGATATTTTGTGTTGTATGTGTATATTTAATTTTTTTATTTTTTCTCATTTTTAATGCATTCTGATTGAAATTAATCATTTTCAGATCAGCAATTTTAGGAATATGTCTTTTTTATAACAGTGGTGGTATGAATAGCACTGTCATTTGTTAAATCAACTAACTGCTAAATGCTGCAAAGTATACTTATAAAAGATATTTAGGCAATTTAGAATTATTTACAATTAATTATTCAAGTTTAACTACTTCCTTTTATTACATATTATTATTATATATGGAATTTTGACTATAAAATTACTAACTTTCATGTTCTATATTGAATCAAATGAAAAAGTCAAAGGTTTCAGTGAGAGGTTCAATCTGGTAGCTGATTTCCGCTGTTATGCCTAAGGAGTCTTACATTTGTTTAACACTTAAAGATTTTTTTTTATTGACATCAGTTTGAGAATTTGATTCCATGCAGATATAGGTACTTTCCACATTGACAGTTCTGAAAAAAAGAAAAAGAAAAAAAAAAAAAAAAAAAAAAGTTTTGTTTTAAGCAGTTTGCATATTGCCCTTTTTATTTTATTTGAAGTCATTTGGAATCTAGTAAGACATCTGCCACATTAGTCCTTTTGTGAAAATTTCACCTTGATATATAAAACCAAAGGCAGTGTTGCTTAAAAAAACGGATATTATGTGTACATATTTCTCTTACTACATTCAGCGTAGCTTCTGTAGCTTGAATTTATAAGAAAAGTATTTATTCCTTTCATGGCTTATTTATTGCAATTAGAAATGCAATGCATACTGGCAAGATATTAATCTGAAATATTCCACTAATGCATGTTTTATCAGCATAAAAACTGTTTTGCAATATTTTGGCTACATTAATAAAATCTTTCATTAGCTGAAATAAAATTGCACTTTATGTGTGCCTTGCTTTCTTTATGCAGTTTATTTTAAATTTCTAATTCTGCTGGTATCTAATTAAAAGTAAATTCTAATATGTCTTGCAGGCTATTTTAATGTTCTAACCTTGCTGCTATCTAATCAAAAGTAAATTCTATGTAAGAAACACAATAGAGATTTTACATGATTGTTGATTTCACGCATTAAGAATATTTTAAGTGTGCATTAAGTACATTTTAAGCGTGCATTAAGTACATTTTAGATAGTAAACCTTCCTTTGTGGAAAGTTCCTATAATGGTGATTTTAATAGTTATGTCTGTTAAATGGAATTGAAAAGAATTATGTACTAAAATTTCAAACTTAAAACTGTCTCAGCCATCAAAATTTCCTCTGAGGCTAATTCATATTTCAGAGCAGTCATTTGAGGAGCTTGTATGAGTCTATCATCCAGTTTCACAAAATGCAGAACAAAGTAAAATTTAGAATTTGTGAGTGTGAATCAATTCAGTTTTGTTCACAGAAGTTGGTTCATTATGACAGATAGCAGGTTGTTTTGATATGTATTTACATGCTTACGCAAACAGAATTTGCTCATTTGACCACTCTGCAAAACTCGCATATAGCGAAAGAAAATGGCATAAATGATTACTGATAATCTTAAAACAAAAGTTATGTGAACACAAGTACATGCATTAATTATCATGTTATGGTCCCAATGATAACATGTGCTGAACAATTTTGATAAATATATAATTTCAGATAGCTGAAGTACTGTTCGTTTAGAAATTTTGATGTTCCAACGGTTTAAGAATTCCTCAACCATGTATGAGACAGTTTTGTAAGATGATGTTTTTTAATTGCACATGTCTGTCTCATGATGAATATCAGTTATTTCCTGGAAAGTAGAAACTATCCTTCTTCAGTATCTATTTGGAGACCACAAATTATAGATCTCATAATCTCTTCTCCGTTGTAAGTTTACATAGATGTATCTAACAAGTAATTTCTATTGCTTGATATTAATACCGAGTTTCTATGAATATCATAAAAAGATGCTTTCAAGGTTTGCTTTTAAATATCAACTCTATGTGCCTGGGATCGGAAATGTCCTAGTTGTCTGGAACTTATATGACATAAGATACAATTTTTTTAATAGTAGGGGATATAGTTCTCTTATAAAGGTACCTCATACTGTCTGGAAAGAACACCTCATGCTGTCTTTAAGTAATCCTTACTTTCAGAAAAACTGGAAATAGGTATATTTTTAATGCATGTCCTATGTACTGCATTTTATTGCTGTGTATCGGTGTGTTATAATGATGAGTATGCATGTAGCCGTAAATTAAATTGAAAAATATTGCTGTTGTAATTGTTATTAATAATGCTTTGGTAATCTAATAAATTTAGTTGCATTTGTTAAATTAAATTTAGTGCATCTCATACAGATCTCTGATCTTGAGTCTTTTGATTTAGTATTAAAGTTATAGCAAAGTATTGATAAAAATTAAGTATAATATATTTTGTGCTAATTCTTTTCAGCCTGAAAATATTACTGCTGTAGATTTTGTTTTACCTCCAAAACGAACTATAGATCAATATGAAAAGGACTTGGATCCATATGCTAGAGAAGCTGTTAAAAACGTTCTTTCTGATGAAACAATAGATGTGTATGTATTACATATTATATAGATACAAAATCAGTTTAATCTATTGTTTTAGATTTTCATCTTTCTGAATTAAAGAAAATGATGATGAGCTAATTTCTTAAATTTAACTATACAGATAATGTGGTGATAAAATGTCTATTCAGTTCTAAGTGTAAATTTAAAATTGACATGTTGCAACAGGCATTGCAGTATGTAGCATTATGTTGGGAAACTGTTTTGTATAAATTTGTATGATAATCCTTAAGAACATATTGCTATAGATGCTTAAATATCTTGGATAATCATCATATTTATATTTCATGTAGCATCTTATTAAATCTAGTTAATCAGTAAAGCTGTAAAAGAAATGTATGGTTTAAGTGTTAATTTAATGCTTTTTTTTAAAACTAAATATTAACATTGTGATTCTGAATGTTGCATTACTACTGAAACTTCATATATAATTTATGACTGCAATTCAGAAGTATATTGGGATGGATTAAGCTGGTTGAGGGTTTGAGCAATAAAATTTACAAGAGCCTTGTATGTATTTGCTCAAAAGAGACATAGGGCTTCAGTATGAAAAAGCATCAAGTACGTGTAATTGCATAATATTTTAAGGAAACTGATTAAATACTTCTGTTCAAGCCTTCCAGTGGCTGAGAATATCCTGAGCACTGTAGTTCAGTCTTGGTTCACATCCGAGGAAATGGTCTAGCTGCATGATAGATTTCCTTGTATGATAATATTCTTCAAATTATAGTCTACTAGTCCAGCTGATAACCCAACAATAATCTTGTTATGATTTTTTTCTCATCATCATTAAACAGTTTTTTTATACTTAAGATAATCCAAAGAATTCTGTGGTGCACCTGAATTTTATGAAAACAAATTTAAATATATCCTGCAAATTGAATCACATAGTAGATACACTCCTGATTTTGTAGGAAAACTTATCAAGAAAATCAGTAGACAAGCTTCTGTAATTATATCTCAAAAAGTAAACTTGTTAACAATACAAAAATTAAATAGAAGTTAATTCGTTGAAACATCCCATTTCTTATCATCCCATGCATGAATCTGATTTTCAAAAGATTTGATAATAAACTTTCCCTAACCACAGCCCCAGTCATCTGAAAATTGTTATCTACAGATAGGTGATTCTCTAAAATAGAGAGGGGATAGCTGATACGACAGTTATACCATAGCCGGTGTTAAAGAAACTTTCCACTTTTAGTTAGAAACTTTTAGTTCCCCAGTAGAACTGCTGTACTGCCGGCTTTATAAAGTTAACATCCCACATTTTTCAGTCATAGCATTTATCCAGGTTCATTGTGCAAGTAATGTTATAATTAATAATATGTTAAGGAATTATGTGTTAATATTGAATAATGAAGGATGAAACTGCATTTTATTCATTAATAAAGAACTAATAATCAATGCATACATGGCGTTTCATTTCATATTCATGCATATTTTTTTTTATTTTAGTGGAAAGGGGCAATTTTGCTCAGAAGGACTATTAATTTCCTTCTGGCATTTTGCGTTAATTCACTATAAATGTTGGTTCACTTTTCAGATTGTTGCCATCAAATATTAGAGCCCTGTATTATATTTAAAGAAATTAAGTAATGACAAATTGTCATAAATGGATGTTTGTTTCTCACATTGTGATAAAACAGCAGTACCTAGAGCCATTAAATTTTGAATAACGTACATTTCCACCTGAATATGGGCATCTGGAAGCCCGAATTTGGTATTTGTTGTATTATTTATTTTATATTTTATAAAACTTTAATGAATTTTTGATTATCAAACTCATCAATTTAAAAACAAGCAATGGCAACATTTTTCGAAAAAAAAAGTTTTTATCTCCAGTTCGTGAGACTGTGTATCGAAAATTCTAAAGATATGCTCATTTTAATATTATTTTGCGTCATTGCTGTTGAAGGCTCAGGTGCATAAGCATGTGAAATCAGGCCCCTGGGCTAATAAACCTCATCCTGCATGTAACACATGGAGAAAAACATGGTTTTCCTACCATAACATAGATGACAGTTGACAGAGAATTCCAGAAAAGGATTATTGATGAAGCGATGGTGAGCCTTACGTATTACACATTCGGAGTTACTCTGACGATGGAAAGAAATGGTCAGACTGCTACCGCGTGGGTAGAGGAAGATAGAAGTGTGACATCAAGAATATAGCTGCGTGAATTTCCTGTAATCTGAATGATTCATAGTAGGAGAGGTGCTTTTACTTTTCTAATTCTCCGCTTCTGCAAAGTTTATGAGGAGCATGGCTGCCTGAAAACCTGTTTGTAGCTTCTCTGCCGGACTTTTAGCTGCTCCGGTTTGTCCTATGCATGAGATAATTGAGGCTAAGAATGCATTAATCTTGTCATTTTGTATCCATGCCATAGCGTCGTTGATGTCCTTCAGTGGGGCGTAATTTTATTTCTTGGTTTCTCGCTATAAATAGCTTGGGGTGGTTTTTTTTTCAGCACTGGGAACTCAGTAATCTTTGGTCTGGGAAAGTTTTCCTCCATTCATTCGGGAGGTTTAGTCTGTGGTGTATTTCTTTTCTTTTCAAATCGTTTTTTGTACTCATTATAACCTCTGTAACTACCGACATGGCAAAGTCTACAAAATATACATTTGGGCTTGTTTTCTGGTTTCATAGAACATTGATTGCTCCCGTGCTGTTGTCCACATGTAACACATCTGACAGTGTTACTGCAGCATGATTGTGAGTGGCCGAACTGCTGGCAGCAGTAGCATTGAACAGGTTGCTTCTTAGGACTAAACTTTTTGATAGCGATGTTGAAGCTGAATATGTTGTTAAGCTCATGAATTTTGTTACCTTGAGAGGTCCTTTTGAGCTCAAGTAGATAGATAGGAAGTTTAATTATTTCACCATCACATCATTTTGAGAACTGCTTTACTTTTTCTATGGGAAAGTTCCTGCATTTAAGGTCTTATAGGATGTTTTCTTCTTTACAAGTTGCGGGGAGGTTCTTCAGATTTACACATGTTGGTTTTTCGCAATCAAGTTGGTATGAGTGGTATGGGATTTTCTTTTCTAAAAGTAGCTTGTTTATCATACTGTAGTCTTTTAATTTTTTGGTATAGACGAAGATTGATTTTCCTCTCATTTGACACTCATGAGGTTCTGTACAGTTCTTTGTAAACATTTCATCTAGTGTAATCCAGTCGTTCACTTCCTGTGAAAATACAATGGGAGGGGGGAAACTTCTGCGTTGGCTCCGCCTTCTAGGTTCTTCTAGGTTTAATATATATATATATATATATGACCAGCCTGTACGTTATTGTATTTTTGACTAATAGCAGACCGCTATTTATTTTATTTTGATTTTAATTTTACATTGCTCGGAGTTGCATTTTACCTTTTTTAACACCCTAATGTGTTTTTCTGCGGACGCGTCGGGAAAAAGGAACAGAGAATTGAAGCTCCAAAAAAGATTTATTCGGGACAATTAATGTTTAAAAAAAAAAAAAAAAATTTAACTCGTCAAACAAGAGCTTCAATGGTCTGTTTCGGCGAAACGCGTAATGGTATTTAGCCTAGTTCGACACTCAATCATTTTCCCCTTGATAAGTCTGGTTGAGGGTACGAGTGGGTTAATTTACCATTTTCCGCTTTGTAATTATTGTATTTTTGTAATTTTGCAATTTATGTTTTCATTATCATTTTTGCATTTTATGTTTTAATATTTTTTCCGTCAATCTATTTTTATGTGTATTAACTTTTCACATATCACAACGGTCAGATTAGCTTTTTCGTGCATTTGCATGTCTTCCAACATTAATTTTAACAGTTTTCTTCGTGTGTAAGCAGTTTTTTTCCTCTTTTTTTTTTTCCAGATTAATATTTTTTTTTAAAATTTCTTCTGTTAATATTTTAGTAATACAGCGTTGAACAATTTCGTGGAGCTACAGCTCCTGGTAACTTTTTAGCAAGATCGCTGCAATGTTTCTACCTACTATTATTTCATATCTTTTTGCAGCATTATGCGCAAAAAATTTTTAAGACGAAATAGGTCTTACGTCTCATTACTTGTTAGCTTTACAATTTCTGTTTCAATTATATATATATACATATATTATTGCATGAAATCGATTATTATAGTTGGGAATGCAATAGAATCTTATCTACCTGATCTTTTTTTTTTTTTTTTTTTTTTTTAACTGTAGATTTTTATAATTTTTTTTTTTCAGGCAAGCATCACTTCAGAATATGGAGGGAATTTCAGAACCTGCTGGTTGGGGATGGCTACGATTTGGGTAGAGTATAATTTTTTCATTTATTGTTGAATAAAGAATGCTTGTTTATGATTGGTAAAGATAGTGTAATGTTTTCAGCTTTGCTTCCAAATTTGTGGTAAAAAAACAGAAGCTGAATTTGAGGGCTTATTTAGAAGTTTCTATTAATGTGTTCCACTTCTTAACTTTTAAATCTTAGACAGTTCTTACCCATGAAATTGAAGAATTTTATGTTTGTACAGCAACAATCTGATGTTCACTTGACTGTAACTGTATAATGGAGAATTAGCTCCCTTCCACTTCTCTGATTCTTCATGATTTTCTCCACCTTGTTAAGCATTAGAACAGACATTCCTAAAAAAAGGGTGAACTCACCAGTTAAGATGTGAATTTAGTTTTACTTGTCTTTGATAGAACAGCATATCAAGCCGAGAATGAATAAAATTGTGTCTCAAAACTCAGAGTGACTAAAATTATGTCTCAAAACTCAGGATCAAAGTCCCAAAGAAGAGGTGAAGAGATATTGTTAACTATTTGCTAACTGCTTTTTAAAGAAATGACTAGCTCCATTGCCCCTGAGCTATAACATTAGCCAGTAAAGCCACTCCTGTGTACAAATATCTTGTTTGTGATTTTAACCTTTTTCTTCCATCACCGAGAAATGGTCACCTATGGCAGGTTAACCCATTATGGGGCTCTTATGCCCGTTACTCTGGAAAGGCCCAATCTAAAGAAATTCTGTGGCAGTAAGACCCACATTCGACCAGTAGACAAGCCCCCAAAAGAGCACTGTTGGTAAATTTAACTTAAAATGAGCCAACAATGTAATTTAGAAGTTTTTTTTAGTTGCATATAGTCTAAAAGCATATTAAAACAAGGTGAGAAAAAGCACTATATTCTTCTTTTCCTGTGATATGCTACAGTAGGTATTGTATTTAAATTTTAGATATTAAAAAGTCAATGAAAATTACGAAACGAATGTAGCAGCATCAAATCATAATATTCTGTTGAACTAAAGATTACCGTAATATTTTTAGTAGATTTGATTTAACCATAATTTTCTGTACGTGCAATGAAACCTCCATAAGACAGCCACCCATAGTTCCAGAGTTTTTTCCCCCTTCTGTTGAATTGGTCACCGTGGCTAACATATCGATAATGCTTGTTACCATTATTTGATGAAGTTAGCAGAACATTGGTCATTTTCAAAGGTGGTGGTCTTAGGGAAGTTGTTGTTTCTAATCCCGAAAGTGGTCCAACATTTTTAGACCAATTCCATGAGTCTAAGTACCTCTAAAAAGTTTAAAAACAGAAGGGGTTTACAACAAAACCTCATCAAAGGTAAAATCAAGACAAAATACAATCAGGTGATGCCTGAGCAGCATTACACTTGGAGGAGGTCTTAAAAACTTTCTGCTGTTGTTCATAGGAGAGGCTCCTCACGTGTCCACTGCCAGAATGTGATATGCAAGTCTGCTGGCTTCTACGGTCCCCCAAAAGTAGAGTGCCACCAGGGCAAACTCTCAAGTACTAGTCCTGTACTGGAAGGGCACTGCAGTGATTTCTTACACTTGGAGAACATCTTACTATAAAGGTACTAAGGTGAAATAATAAGCTAAAACTTGCTATAAAGGTACTAAGGTGAAAGGAATATTTGACTGGGAAGTTTCTCAAGCAGCAGCCTTTGTCAGTGAGTCTGCAGGCTTGTTGTCTCTAATGTCCACATGAGAGGGAATCCAGTGGATGTGCATCTCAAAATTAACTGAAAGCCTAGGAAGTAAGTTCAGAATAGATATGCCCACACTGTCCCTAACCTCTGTCCAATCATTTAGATCAGCTGTCAGTTAGGATCTGTATATCTACAGAATCAGGTTCAACAGTATTTTCCACATTAGCTCAGGCCTCTTTCAAAAGCGATGAGTTCAGATCTGAGCACAGAGCAAGAATGTAAATTTTTAAGTCTAAAAGTAGTTTTGGTAAAGATACCATTACCAGAATGGCCATGATAACTGTTGCTGCCATCTGCATATATTTGAAGAGCATCTTTAGGTATATGACTCATAGTTTCCAGGGCCATCTGTCTCATAAATTCAGGGTTGTCAATATTTTTTTTAACTTCATTCAAAAATTCGGTGGGAAAATGGATGCCATTAAAGATGCGGCTAAAGCACAGCCTGAAAGAGTGACATTCAATCCAGCAAGGAGAAAGCAAATTAACAAAACTGTACAAAGTTGCTTGAAAAAAAGAACTGTTTCTCTTCAATCTTTGGTTATTAACCCAGTTTTTCAGATAGGAAGAGGTTCTATTTTGGTCATCGTAACTGAGAAGTGTATTATAATATTTAACAAGACACGATTTTCTTCTCATACTCAATGGCTGGAGGTGTGTTCAAATAGAGAAATATCGTTAGGCAGCTATGCCTCAAGCCAAAAATCATTTTCATTGCACTAATGTGAACTCTTTCCAGCCTATTGTGATTACAATCACAAATAATAAATAGGGGAACAGTATTCCAAGATGGATCTAATAAGGGAAAAATAAGTTAGTTTCAGATTTGGAGCATCTGCTCTCCAACCTTGCCGAGAAAAATATTTTAGTAGATTTAGCCTTTTCCTGCATTTCACCTCCAGAGTCTGGATGTGCATATTATGAAGAATCTGTTGTATATCCCAAGTACTTAGCATTCTTAAGGTAAGGTTTGGCCATAAGAACATGATATGCAAGTCTGCTTGCTTCTGTAGTATCCAAAAAGTAAGGTGCCACCAGGGCGAACTCTCTAGTACCACGCAGGTACTGAAGGGACACTGCAGAGATCCTTAAGTAATTACTTACACTTGGAGAGCACCTCAGGTGCAAGGAAGTTTTCACTGAGAAGTCTCTAAAGAAATAGCCTTTTCCAGAGAGTCAACAATCTCGTTGCCACTAATGCCCACATGAGAGGAAATCCATTGGATGTGCAGCTCAGAATTAACTAAAAGTCTAGAAAGTAAGTTCAGGAGAGATATTTAGGTAAGGAGTGTGTCATTCATGTTGATAGTAAGTTGATAATTATAAATGTGTCTTTTAGTACAAAGACTAGCCATAGATTTTGGAAGTCAACTTGCATACCAGCAAAGCACTCACATCTCTAAGAGTTAGGTTAATGTTAACTTCAATGTTCTTGACAACAGGGCCAGAGTGCCAGAAGACATCATCAGCAAAAATGCAATATCTCATAGATATCACCTTTTCTATAGCAAAGAACAGTGAGTAACAGTGCAGTACATAATTTGAATCAATTATAGCATCACACAATTTCATTTCAGAATCTTCTTTACTTAGAGCTCTAGCAAGCCTTCACAGCTTTAAGCTAGGTGCTTTCGCATCAACATTACTGCTCATTTCTCTCTAAGTTTTCCTTTTGTTGATAGCTTAGACTCATTTAAACTCAGCATTAGTTTTGTTAAATTCGATTTTAGGTTGCTACTAATAAAGTTAAGGCTCTGAAATGGCAAATCACTTTTTTCAATTAAAGCTCTGATTTCAGGAAAGCCAAAAGAGTACTTAGTCAATTTCAAGAAAGCCAGCCACTCCGCTTTACGAAAATTCCTAACACCTTCTCTAATGGTAGGAATCAATTGTTTACTCGTATCTCAATCAATATTGTCAGATGATCACTGCTTATATTGTTTAAAACCATCAATTGGCATTTTTAATATAAATCAACACTTACAAATGAGACATCCAGGGCTTCCGCACTGCTGTAGCTGAAAGAGAAATGAATATGAGAGCCATTATTTAAAAACAAAAGTGATCAGTCATGTGCTATCTTTAAAAGATATCACTTGTATTAGTAACTGAACAACCCCAGAAATGGTAATTGGTGTTACGATGCTGAAAATTTGGGTTTTTAACTTTTAAAACTTTAAACCTTAACTGTCTTGATGCCATACAAACGCTACGAAAATAAAATAAGAACAATCAAATTCTCTAAAACTGAACTGAGAGCTCTATCCTAAGCTGTGAAAAGTAGGAGGAGGAACTGTTTAGTTGAACTAACTCAAATACATTTAAATAAACATATCCAAAAATCCATTAACTTAATAATCACACACTAAAATAATCTTAACCTAAAAAAATAAGAAGAAATAAATCTTCTCTGGGGCTCGGGTAAAAACAGAATATTATCTTTCAAACAAACAAAAAAATTTCTTAAATTCACTTCAACTACATTTCAAATCATTTCAATAATTAAATTGAGAGTAACACGTTCATTTTCATTAAATCAAAACCTCACAGACACCAGAGAAGAAATATTCAAAGCCATCAAACAGTTCTGAAAATGCAAAACAATCATAAGTTTAATTACCATCCTAGCACCTAGATATCAATTATCAAAAAGCACCCAACACAATCAATAATTTAACTATATGTGATTAGTACATAAGGATGCGTTGTGAAACCCACAAAGAGAAATTAACTCAAGGTAACTAAAAGCTCCATGTTTCTTAAAAGCTCCCCGGCTCAAACAAATGGAGTGGCTGGGCCGACCAAAGTGAATTACACACGAAATAAACAAATGCAATAAAAATTTTAAACAAACACATTTATTAAATTCTTGAATATCATATTACTAAATAATGGATAAAATAACACATATGTCACACCAAGTTCCAGCTTACATTAATTAAAATAATTTTTTTTTTTTTCAAATCATACTGTATCATAGTGTAACGCTAGGAGTACACACATTTCATCTTCTAAAATGCTTTAGTATTGGTCATATTAATTCCCTCTAAGAACATTGAAATTTCGCAGATCGATTAATTTTAAGTAGTTATTCAAATTTCAACAAACATTAAAATGACAACTCTTGCTTGAGTATTTAAAATAATTATTAAAGCAAAGCAAATGAAAATAAATCACTCACAGGGTAAAGTTCACCAGCACACTCCTATTACTCGGGAATGCGATCATAGATTGATTACTAATTCAATTTGAGAGCTCCACAGATTGTCCAGTGTCCCAAACTTTACTCAAGAGCACCACCATAATTCTGCTGGCCTTATATCACAAAATCAGCATTATAGGAGGGAGAGAGTTCTTGCGAATTGAAGGATGACCTAGTTGAGACACCACTGAAGCTCTACTCACAGTCAATAAAATACAGAGCAATACAGGGGGAAAATGTTGACGCAGGTGACACAAGGAGCATTAACAGCATTGCGCACCTCAGACAGATCCTAAACGTGTCTTTCATTCTGGAATGCCTCAAAACTAGCATAGGAATACCTTCAGAACAATATCGGGAAATCATGGTCAGGAGAAAAAAAACGTGAAAACCCTTGATGAGCACTTGCATCAGCATCACATCGAGGGTCTCCATTTACAAATAACTATATTTTGTGCTGAGCTCTATGCCTTATGACAATGCAAGTTCTCAGCAACTAAACGCTGAGAGAAAACTCTGCATCAGCCCATGAGGTAAGCCCCATTACACTTTCTTTTTTCACTTTTAAACATCTTTGTGGCTCAAATTAGACTGACTTCTCACCTTGTGCAGTCTCCCAAGGAAGCTCAGTCTCTCCACCCATTAGACACCATAGGTCAACAAAATCACATAAAATTAAATTTCACTAACCCTAGACATTTACTTTATCATTTAACTGAAAACAACACCCCCACGAAGAATAAAAATAGAGTCATAACAACAAAAACACTGCTGGCACCAGCCACACCCTGCATGAGTAAAACCAATCGACCCCCCCAGCTAACAAGCGGAAAAACTAACAGATAAGAATCCAACTGCTGAAACTTCACAGAACACCCCTTGTCCAGTAGAAACTGATCTATTTCACATCTGCAACACAAAGAGAGAAAGAAAGTGGATGAGAACGGCCAAAATTTACGACTTCCTTTACTGCCCAATAGTGAAACCCCCCCAGCGACGAAATGCAAATGCACCCTATACTGCCCTCAGTTCTATTGTTATCGTAAGCCATTAACCAAATGTCATTTCCTTTCACAGAGATGTTTAAAAGAAAGGTTTTACTGCCTTGTTCCAAAACCTGCGTTAGATTAAAAAAAAAAAAAAAAATCCTGCTAACGCTTTTAACAATTTACGAATACTCTTTTTACAATTTCAAATATAAATGAATTACAAATAAAAATACTTAATTATTTATAGCTTAAACCAAAACATGAGTACACCTAACAATTCACAACATAACATTGGCATTCACCTTGAAAGATGCATGAAATATTATCAGCCCTAGATCCAAAAATTATTCTGCTAGATATTTTTGGTTAGGAGGTTGACGCATATTAAAAATTTGCAGTGTCTGTTTATTCCAATGGATCAAGGTACCCTGCATGTCAAGATCAGAGTATGTAACAGTAAGGGATCTATGTAGGTATGCTCTGGTAGGCCACATCTCTAAGAATGCGAGGCCGCCTCCTCCTTTGTTGGGCCTTTCAGAGTGAAAGATATGGAAACCCTTAATTTTCAATTGAGAGAGCTTTGTGAGCTTTGTCTCTTTTAGTGCAATAAAAGGTTACCATAAGGGAAGTGGTCAACATAAGAAGCTTCATTGTATGAGGGCAATCCCAAAAAAAAGGACTCTTATTTTTTGGGGACGTAGAGAAAGTTTTAATACGGTTGTTGGCAGCACTGTTGTGAGTGGTGCCTTCTCCGCTACCACATAAGCATGCAGGTGCTTCGCTCGGATGCTCAGTCTTGGCTTGGCAGCCATTTGAAATGGAACTCCCGATAAAGGTTACCGCCAAGTGCGAAGTGAGCGCAGTTATTCGATTTTTGAATGCAAAAGGCGTTAAACTAGTTGAAATTCACCGCCTATTGACGGAAGTGTATGAACAGTCGTGCATGGATGTCAAAAATGTTCGCAAGGGGTGTAGAGAGTTTACAGCCGGTCGTACTGAAATTCATGGCAAAGAAAGGAGCGGGAGGCCGTCAATTGCCGACGAGACAATCTCGAAAGTTGAGGAACTCATGCGTAAAGATCGGAGGATCACTCTGGATGCTCTCTGCATTTTGGTTCCTGAGGTTTCCAGAAGCACCATCCATAGGATTTTAACGAAAAAGTTGGAATATCGGAAGGTGTGTGTAAGATGGGTGCTGCGCATGCTGACAGAAGACCACAAACGGCAATGGGTTGATTCTTCCCACGAATTTCTTCGCCGCTATGGAGACGAAAAGGACAACTTCTTGGACTCAATTCTCACAGGTGACGAAACCTGGGCATTCCACTTTACACCTGAGACAAAACAACAGTCATGCGAGTGGCGGCATCCCTCTTTGCCCAAGCCATGAAAATTCAAGCAAATACAATCTGCCGGTAAAGTCATGGCAATTGTGTTTTGGGACAGGAACTGGGTACTGTTGGTCGACTTTCTGCCTGCTGGGACAACAGTCAATGCTGAAAGGTACTGTGAAACACTGAAGAAACTCAGAAGAGCAATTCAGAACCGGAGAAGAGGGATGTTGAGCAAGGGTGTAAGCATTCTCCACGACAACACCTGTCCTCATGTTGACAGGGTTCGTACGGTCCTTAAGAGTCCTAGTCCTTAGATTTTTTTGGAATCGATTTTTGGTCCTTAAAAGTCCTTAATTTTGCCCAAACTCAGCAGAAGGTCCTTAATTTAAATCATCTGAAATTTCTGTCTGTTTTTATGACTGCCATTTTGAGTGTGAATTAGCATGTTGGGGGATTATTTTTGGCGATTCACTGACATATATGGTTATCATTTGAATGGGTTATAATTTGTTTCTATTTTTAATATAAATGATGGAATACTCGAGTTTCTAAGCAAGAGGTGAAACATAAGCATTTTGAAATTCATTTTTTTAAATAAAGAGCTTTTAAACAACATTTTGCTTTTGGGGATGTGAATTCTTTTATTAAACGATTCTAAATTTGGTGACTTGTCAATATTTTCGCGATTTTAAGATCAGTTTCTATAGAAAATTTTTAATTCCGAGATCTGAGACTTTTTCGACGATTTTTTTTAAAACATCATAACATTGATAAATTTCATTAAAATAATGGTAATATATTGTATATTACCATTATATATAAGTATATTTAAAAAGTAACATTAAAATAAAACATTTTTATTTTTCTCTGTCATATTATAAAGTTTCATTTTGGCAACTTATTATACAATATTTTGAATCTGAAATATAAACAAAGTATAATGCTTTAAAGCACAATTTATGAAACAGCTCTTAGCAAAAGCAAAATCAGCTATGTAATTAATTAAAAATATCTTTTCAATTTTTTCATAGTAAGAGTTTTGGCTAAAGTGCAGAATCGCACACTTATTTATTTTTTGCTTTTTACAAGGGTAAGAAGAATTAGATTTTTGTCAATTTTCTTTGATTTTTAAGTGAAAATAGGCCAATGTGTACATGGATTAAGTCAAGGAAGTGCGCAATGCCATTTTTGTGCAGCTCTGGGATATTTTTTTAAGTGAAAATAGGTCGATGTGTACATGGGTACCGAGTATGGTGCAATTCTTAAAAACGCGCCAAGCAGTGGGCGATTCTGCACTTTACCCGGAGTTCTTCCCATGTAATTGTCTCAGAATATTCAAAATTCTCAGAATATGCATCAGTTTTTTCTATAAAGTAGTTACTGAGCCAGATTAAATTAAAATTAAATTGTATAATCTTTGACCACTACTCAACATTTTTAGTTTGAATTTGACCGTTCTTGTTTAATTACGTCACCGTGAGCTGTAATTGATTTTGTTATCATCAGAACATGCGTTTATGTTTTTAGTTCTTTTTAAATAAAAAGATTATTTAACCCTTTGTCTGATATTGTAGTTACTTTCAGACATAGCGATGATATGCTTCACGTCTGTCAGGGATTTTGGACTATTTAACTTTTACCAGATCAAGTAAACTCTCATAGGTACATTGTGGAGAGGTTGACAAGTTAGGGGAGATAAACTATGCAGAAACTAGCAAGAGCATTGGTTCGCACATTGAGACAAATCTCTAATTCTTAGAAAAAATGCTTAAAGAGAAGGAAATCGATATAAACTAGCCAAAATGATTGGGAAGGCTTCAAATTAAAATGACGAAAACCTTCAAATTAAAATGACGAAATTAAAATATTTTGTTGAGTGTTGTTGTTACAAAACATAAATGTTTTGTAGCTTTTAATGTGTAATTATCCTAATATCATTTAAGAATCAATGTCATAAATTACATGTATTTTAAACTGTGAAATTTTATTAGATTTTGATTTTAATAGGGCTTTTTTAACAAATATTGTTAAAAAATAAAATTTAATAGTGGCCATGTAAATCCATAATGACTGAGGTTGTCAAACTACCTAATTTAATTGTTTATAACTAACTGCTTACCTTTAAAAATTATCTCTACATATTAAAGCGAGTTATTGCCTTTCATTAATCCTTACCGTGGTCACAAGATAAAACACAAAATTGTAAAAATTCATGTAAAACTTATTCTTTGCATCTAGTGAGACCTGAAATAATACAAAACAACTTATCACCTGTGGTGTTTTAGTGGAACCTTAAAGTATATTAACTGGGTTACAATCCTTGAACTCTACAAGAAGCTACGGCACAAACTGCGTCAGACAGAGCCCAACTAACTTTCAAAACTTGCCAACCATGCCTACATCAGGCCTTTCAGGTTTTTTCTAATCAGCAGGTCTCTCTCTAGACAAGCAGCAGCGGTAACAACATTCAGTCTTTTGTTATGAATCATGCTGATTATGATCTTACTTCTCGTTTGAACCTATGGCATTTGACATAAAATCTACCTGCTATTTACTAAACCTCTAAACTGACTAAGTATGTGAGAAAATGAGACATAAAAAAAATCAACATAAAGCTGACTGTTAGTGAAACGTAAATGTCACTTATCTTCTTTCAAATATGTCCAACTATTGTAAGTGCAAAATATTTAATACTACTTGATAAATTGCTTAATGTTTATTTTATTCTCAAACTTATTAGTAATTATGTTAATTAATTCATATTTAGTAATAATGAATACTACTTAGGATTTTATTTTTAGGAAGGTATTACAAAAGTGAAATTCAGGCATAGATAATATTTTTAATTGAAATTTATTCAGTTCCCATTTGCTCATAGGTCCTTAATTTTTTCATTAATGGTCCTTAAAAGTCCTTAAAAGTACTTAATTTTCGTGTGCAGAAATGCGTACGAACCCTGGTTGCCCGTCAAACCGTCGATCTCCTGCAAAATTTTGGTTGGAACATCATCACACACCCACCCTACAGTCCGGACTTGGCACCCAGCGATTTCCACCTGTTCCTAAGTTGATCATTTGTCTGGATGGCGGTTCTGCTCCGATGATGAGGTGAAAGATGAGGTTCAACGCTTCCTGAAGGGCATGGCGGCAAGCTGGTATGACATGGGCATTGTAAAACTGCCACAGCGTCTACAAAAATGCATCGACCGAAATGGCGATTATGTTGAAAAATAAAGCATTCTTCAATCTTTAAAGTGATGTAGCAATTATAGAAAATAAATGGTTCTTTGTATATCTAAAAATATAGGAGACCTTTTTTTTTTTGGGTTTGCCCTCGTATTAAACTTGGAAGGTGAAATTTAGCTTCTTGTATTAAAAGTGTTGATTTTGTACATTATGTAAGAAAACTCAATTTTGCGGGACATTACTGCTTTAATGGGGGTTTATATCAGTTTCTTAATATTGGGTTTTAACAAAAGTTTCCTGCCACTGCAAGTATCGTGTGCACAAACAGTTTGCATTGGCATGTAGAACTGTATTTTGTCAATAAGAAATATCATATGAAAGTACATCAGTTAGATGTCATTATCAGTAGAGGTAATTAAATAGACTAGTTTTCCGATTTACTTAATTCTTATGCGTCTAGTAAATGAATGATTTTTATTCACTATTTCTGGAGAATTGAATATAACATAACTCATTAGATTGACACAGCTCCTTCTTTCATTAATAATTGCCGTTACCTACTGCTAGTTTATTCACTTATTATCATCTTTGCTTTATAATTGAAGTACTAAAAATTTGAATTTGCTGTATATTTTAGAGAAATGGCCAGCAAACAGGTGAAATTTCATAGAGGCATTATTATGGTTTTTGAATGCTGTTTTAGTTTTTGCTTATGTTACTTTTTAAATATCCTTTCAAACAGATGGATGATCTTAATTCTGTGATGTATATATCATGAATTAATTTACAATTTTATATGGCGACCTTACTAATATTTCTAGTTTAATATGATTCAAAACAGGGTTGAAGCGAGAGCTTAAAAAATATTGAAAATTTTGTCCATTCTATATTCATGTAAATTCTTTATTCTGGGCAGTTCAAAAGTCCTAACTAAGGTTTTATGCATTTTGTTAGAATTCAATATTCATTAAGAAAATAAATAAATGATTTTATGTTCTTTTTCACACTGTGCTTTTACTTTCCTTACTTTAACTGTCTAATATATTTCTTGAATCTTAATATGATGTCCTTTATATTAGTCCTGAGCTTTTTTTCAATAAATGGGACATTTGCATTAGTTGATGATTCCCCGAGAATTATTTCTTAACCTTTTTCATTATAGACATCTGTTTATGTAAATTTTTGATGTCTTTAATGGGAATGAAGGATTTTATTCATATACTTTACCGAGTCTGAGATAATATTTAGCTACAGTTTGAACATGCCCCCAAGAAATCAAATAACAAAGTAATCATGCTTAGCTGCAGTATCAGATCAGTTAGTCATATTAACATGCATGCTACACATATGGAAATATGTGGAATAAAGAACGGCTGTGAGAAATGATGTTACGTAGTGTGCATGCACACATGCACATTGCTAGATCGTCAGCTCAGTTGAGCATATTAAGATGCATGCTATGCAAATAGAAATATGTGGAATCAAGAACAACTTTGACAAATGACATTACATATATGTAAGTTTTGCATGCATTTAATTCTTATTTTTATTTCTAGGTTATTCAGATCTTAATAGAAATAATCTTAGTTCTATACAATGTAGACAATGTTAATATGGCAATAAATGCCTTGAATTATATCCAGTGTATTGCATCAGAACACATACTAGATATGACTGCCTCCTTTCTGCAGGCATTTTCCACATAGTACTTGATGTTTACAAATGCTGTAATAGGCTGAGCATGCCTAAAGTCATTAACTTGAGCTAAGTTACTTTGTTTCAGTTACTGGACTCAGTGTAATTTAATGACATAGATCTTTTCCTTCAGTCTGTCTCATAAGAAGCCTGGGAGACTTGAGATCTGTTAATCTTCAATCATGTTTGTCATGCCTTCCTTCCATATACATTTTGGAACCATTGTAAGGCCTATATTTTTCAAAATGACAAGAGACATACAGTCTATTTATCACAAGAATCACAGTCTGCTGATACCACAAACAGGTGAAATTATATAAAATTGCTAAATCTAAATAAGAGAAGGAAAAAAAAGCCGAGTTCTCGATGGATATTTTGTGTTGTTGGAAATGATATAAATTGCAGTTTAAAATTTTTATAAGTACTGTGGAAATTAAACAGTGATTTTTTTAGTTTGTTTCAATCAGAAAGCATAGTTGGCTAGTACTTAATAGTAAAAGGACTTTTTTTCTAAAAAAGTAGAACATGAATTAAAGAATGTGAAATTATGTACGTGTGCTAAGAAATTATATTATTACCAATCAGAAATGTGAAATGGTTCTTATAACAAATTTAAAATCATGACATTTTTAAATGAAGAGAAAACATTTTTTGTTCAAGTGTATTTTTTCTGAATTGCTTTTGATAAAATTTACAGATAGTTGAACTTTGAATAGTCATGAAACTTAGCCCTACTCCATAATACTACATATTTTAATTCGTTGGTCTTTATTTTCTCATCAAGTAGAAAATGAGCCTATAGGTTCATAAATTATTATCATGTATAAGCACTAGCAATATCCAAAACATGAAATATTTACTTCAATTCTGCCAATATTAAAACCAGCTATACTATTGGAATGACTTTTTCCACCACTAAAGATAATAATAAGTTAAAAAATTAGTTAATTGATTATGTCTTCTGTAGCATAGTCTTCATAAACTAAGCAAAACTGAATTGTTACTATGATATAAACTGCTTAAAACTGACATAAAATTTTTATAATTTTAAAATTTTATAAAGATTCTGATGAATTTTAAACTTTTATCCTGTATATTTCATTATTTTGTATGCTATGCAACATTAAAAAAGTGAAGCACATATAATACAGCCACTTTAAAATACACATTATTATCACTAAAAGCATGGTATTCTGCAGCATGCTTATACACACAAAGACATGAGATTTTTATTAAGGAAAATTTTATTTAAAGACTACCTACATTGTAAGGAGGCTAAGTTTCACTAACGCTTATTTTATTTTAAAACTGTACTATCACTTCTTATTTTCTACTTCTGGCCAGAATTAAATGCTTTAACTTGTTTATGCAAATTGTCTTGCTAACGCCCAAGTATTTAAGTTGTGGCTTTTTGCCAAGAGTTAGAGAGAGAAGGAGATTTAGGAACCGAGTTGCTTGCCACTGCTTTCTTACGAGTTTTCACTCGGTTGCTGTTTGCCTTTAAGGCCAGAGGTTTTAGCCCTCTTGATATTTGACAAACGTATTGTAGTTTCCGCACCTCGGCATACTACATACGTACCCTTTTAAATAAAGGCCAGTCTTAGTGCTAAGCATTTGTATACTAATTCAAAGTTAGCTTTTAGTTAGTAGTTCAGACCACAAGTGGTTGGTCTCTATCCTGAAGTATGGGAGTACCTGTAGAGAATAAAGGGTTTAGTATACCCTCCCTGCTTGTGTCATCTGTTCCACACAATCTGGAACAGAACTTTAGTAAGTTCCCTGTTCTTATTCAGGATACAGTATGTTCCCAAAGCAAGCGAAGAGACATACATCTCCTGACAACATTTTTACTTGAAATCATGGGGATGCAGAGGTCAGCTGATATTAAGGTCATGCAGAAAAGAATGACACAAATGCTGCCACAGAGCAGAAAACAATTTATTAACCAAAAAAAAAAAAAAAAAAAAAAGGATAGTACATCAATTAGAAATAATCTCTGCTTAAGTCAATATACTTCTGCCATCTGGATGGGAGGTCCCTGAAAGCTTTGGTAAGCCAGTCTGTGGGGGTGTTGGTGCACCGCCTATGGACAATTTCAGCAATTTAGCAGAAGTTTCAACATGTTGGCCTCTGACTGGTCCTTCATCTTTAATCCGAAGGGGCCAGATCGGGCAAGTACAGATGAGTGTTCTGGCTGGTGTGGGGATGTGCGTTGTTGTGCTGCAATAGCACATGCTGTGCCCATTTGCCCAGACATCACTGTTGAATGTGCTATCGTAGCATTCTGGCAACCTCACAGTACTGGTTGCTGTTGATGGTACACCCAAGTCTTCAGCCAGTCCACAAGAATGCCCTAGACATCCCAGAAGACTGTTGCCATTTTTTTCCGTGTTCTCTTCCTGCATCTCATTAAACGTTATGCACCCGTTCACCATGATCAAATTCAACACTGCTGCCACATTTGCTTCTGCATGGTGATGTTGCTGGTCGTCCTGCACTGATACCTTTGGCTGCGGTTCTCCGCTCCACTGCTGAACTTGGTCAACCAATGGTATATGGTACACCTTGAGGGTGCATTGTTCCCGCACACCGACACCATGCGATGATGGATCTCGCTAACCTGTATCCCTTCCTTCCGTAGGAACCACGCTGTCCAATGCTCGGTGTGATAATCACCTTCCATTTTGTTGTCCACACTCTCAATGATGACGGTCAAAGGGATGGGTGCTGACTTATACTGTTCACCTGTGACCAGCATCATTTATGCATTCTGAGTAGCTCATGCCCCCTTGTGTCTATTTCACTTGTTTTCCTTGTTGCATCGCTTAATAGTTTCATTGTGAGAGCCGTTGCGTCAATTGTTTCTGTACGATTCAAGTATTTAACATATTGAAAGAATGTCTCCACTGTCACGTGACAGGAATTACAGCTCAACCCTTACAGACCCTGTATAGAATCTCATGCCACACTTGACAGCTATTCTCATAATTGATGACTGTCACACTGAATATTTCACACTGAATACTGCTGGTGGTCTGGATATTGGATAAATTTCAAAGTTTGTTGTATTATTTATGTGTGACAAGACTGTTAAACAAATTGGCAGTCAAAATGTTGGTGAATTATTTTGTGAAAGAAATTTAACATTGGTAGACAGAATTTAAATTTGGCTAAGGTATCCAGCTATTTATTTTTTGTTGCATTCTCCTTCCAAAAAATTCTGGGTTTATGTCATTTTGATTTTGATATTGTTCAAATCTGATATTCATCACCTCTTTTTAAAATTTCTCCTACAAGTGGGGAGAAAATTCACTTTGCTCTTGTTATAATGTGATGCTTGATACTTATTAATTAAACCTTCAGTTAGCCTGGTTACTCTCCTGCATTCATATAAGCAGAGAAAAATATTTCACAGATATAGTATATCAACTATAGGATTAAGCAAAGTCTAACTGTGAAGAACCATTGTGCATCATTCACTTCATTTTTTGCCCTTCATGTTTGCTATTATTTAAAAATAATTGAATATTTTTGCATCCTTTTTCCTGTATGAAACCAAGAACATTAGGCCTCTGAACTTGAAGGGATTATTTGTTCATAGTTTCTTTAAGCATATCTAGGCCTTTTGTATTGCCTATATATGTTTAGGCATTGCAGTGTAGTATCATTATAACTATATGTATGTAATGAACATTTTATGTTGTAAAAAATCTTGTATTGAGTGAGTGATTTATTATTTTTATAAACTTTTGTTATGGACTTATTTAATTATGATATAGGAAAATATATAAAAAAAAATGTAATGTTTCTTTGAAAGTATGAAAGACAAAATATTTTCTTAACAAAAGTGTATTGATACTGGGAAAACAGTCAATCTACCTTTATTAGAATGGTAGAACTTTATTTGCATTGATAGCAAGTTTGATTTTGGGAGTGGCCTAAAACTTTGTTAGCTTAGAGCCTCACCAGTCTTAAATCCTTGCTTGATACAGACCTTGAATTGCTACAAAAATGTTAATAGCATAAAATATTGAAAATATGTTGTAGGATTCAAAAGTTCCTGGACTGAGTCTATAAAATTTTTTGCAGTAGTGCAACTACGAGAATGAAATGGTGTTGCTATGTTCTTCCCCTTTTCTAAAAGTGGTTTCTCCCAAATCACGTGGTTGAAAGCTCGCGGCAACAGCATTTTTTATAGACAAGTGCATTTAGTAACTGGCGATAGAAAGGAATAGCGTCAATTGAGCAGAGAATCGATATCAAATTTTGTGTTCGCTTCGGAAAGAGTGCTACGGAGACTTTTGGAATGTTGAAGCATGTGTACGGAAGTGAAGCATTATAGAGAATGCAAGCTTTTGAATGGCATCATCGTTTCAGAGAAAGTAAGGAAAGTTCCGAAGTTGACGAACATTGTGGCTGTCCCATGACTTCATGCACTGATGAAAACATCAAAAAGGTGTCTGCGGCAGTACGTGAAAACAGGCAGCAAACAATTTGCCAATTAGCAAAATCAGTTTGGATATCAGAAGCCGCATGTCAGCGGATACTGACTAAGGATCTTAACATGCATAGGGTGTGTCAACACATCGTTCACCGCATGTTAAATGTAGACCAAAAGGGAATTCGAATGGAAATGGTGGGAGACTTAATCTTGGCTGTTGACAAAGATCCTTCCCTACTTGGCAGAATTGTTACTGGAGACGAGAAATGGTGTTTTTTGTATGACCCACAAACCAAGAAAGCATTGGCAAGGTGAAAATCACTACAATCTTCACGGAAGCAGAAATTCTGCCAAGATTACTCTAAAGGAAAGGTCATGCTAGAGGTATTCTTCTATATCCAGGACTGTGAATGCACTGTGAACAAAGAACTCTACATCAAAACCCTGTGTCTGCATGAGTCAATCCTGAAGAAGAGACCAAAAATGTGGGTTGAGCAGTCATGGGTGCTGTTGCATGACAACGCTCCTACTCACCGTCCCTACTCGTCAATGGCTTTCTTGCAAAAATGAAAACAACTGTTTTGCCTCATCTTCCTTACTCACCTGACCTCGCACTCTGTGATTTCTTCCTATTTCCTGAACTGGCAAGATGCTTGCAGGGTTGTCGAAATCAATCTTCAGCTGAAGTTAAATGTGCATCACAGGTTGAATTGAAGGACATGGCCAAAAATGGATTCCAGACATGCTTCGATGAACTTTACAGGCACTGGCAAAAGCAAGGAGGTTAGAATAGAAGGAGGGAAGGTTCAACTCAAACGGTGAAGCTTGGCGGCCATGTTACTGTTATCGCTGTGACTTGTGCAAGGAAGTCTGTAATTGTAACTTTTTTTTTTCCTTTTCTTTTTGAAACATATCAGCTTATATTGCATATGGAGGCACAAATAGATTTTTGAAAAATATTCCTGAGATTACTGTTCACTCGTAAGTATCGATTTTCTTTTTTTTTTATGTAATTTCATAAATATGTTAAAAAAATGTCACAATGACATGTTGTTTTCTTTCCAGATATGACAAAAAAAGACTTCGAAACATGTTAAATACATTTTAATGTTTTTGCTTACAGCTGGTATCTTTGTTCCTTAACATACAATGATATATGCTAGGATTTAAACTGTATAATTTGAACGCTTAGATAATTCGTTTTATAATTTTCATGAAAAGTAAGAAATCAATTGTTACTATTTTTATGAATTGTAAAGGTGTTAAATAAAGCAACGCTTTTCTTTATGTATTAATTATTATTCATTCTTAAGTTTTGTGAACTGCTACGAATATAATTTTTGCATTTGATCAAGATAAACTGTTCTGTTAAAATGTTTTTGCATAAGCTTACAAATTTCTGGGAAGTATAGCGATAAACATAAGTAAAATAGTTACACAACTGAACATGTGGAAAAGATATATCCAAAAATTTATATAGGTATATTTCTGTAATTCAGCTTAATTCAAGGTAATTTCTTTGAGGTTCATAAATATGAAATGCGCATAAACTGAAATCATTGAATTCACATAAATCTGTTTTATTTTATTAATGTTTATTTTCTTGTTGATATAAGGTTGTTGGTTGTGAAAAGAATCTATTTAAAACTTTCATTTAAAAAAAAAAAAAAAAAAGCAACATGTTACCATTTTTTTAGGTAATTATCTGCTATTAATTTCAGGTAAAAATGATTCTTTAATAAATTATAATAATATTGCGAATAAATCAGAAATATCACTTCTTAAAGAAAAATTTGAAAGTATACCCGAGAAGTTGCTAATAAAACCTAAAAAAATTCTTGAAATTATGCAGAAACATAATTTTTAAAGGCTTTAATGTTATGCACATGCATTTAGATTTCGAAATATTTCTTAATGATTTTCTGTACTTAGTAAATTACAGATATCATCTTTATAACTTTAAAACAAAAAACTAACAATAACGAAGCATTTCATTCTAAATGTAACATATTTTTACTGAAAAATTCATGCATAGAACAACTTACAAACACGTAGGTTTCACTACCGTATTGCAATGTTTTGAAGTAACAAACATGGAAGCCGCTTGTTCCGTAGAGTTTCATTCCCCGATACTGGAGGAAACTGCGAACCCTCCCTCCTTCTATTCTAACCTCCTTGGGCAAAAGTGTGTTGTTGCACAAGGGTCTTATTTTGAAGGAGGATGTGTTTCTGCAATTTAATTCATAATATCTTTTACATTATAGGCTCAGTCCAGGAACTTTTGAATTGAAAATTGAAAAAAAATTGAAAGAATTCTTGTACGTAGCATGAGCAGCCGTATTCTTTCAAGATTATAAAAACATTATTCATAATTTTTATAGATCATTCATTAAACTGTGAAAGGTTTATTCCCCTTAAGAACTGTGTTCTGCTGTTAACTGAGTATCGTAACAAATTTGTAATTTATTAATGCTGATTACCAATTATACCAATCTTTATTAATTAGAAGTTGCTTATGGTTAAAACATTTTAAGATAAAGTTAAAAGTGAATCAAAATGTTTTAAGTTAGTATTCTAGAATCGTGTTTAAATATAAGTACAATAGGAGCTTTCACAGACAGCTTGCCTGCTTTGTCAGGTGGAGCTGGAATAAATGGCTTGAACAAGTTCTCCCTCTTTTATTGCTTTCTCTAGGGTTGTCATTCTTATGAATGTTTACATATTTGATAAGCTGATAGGAAGGTCTGTTGCAACACACTCGAGTGGTGATTTTTTAGCATTTCTCCAATTTGAAGTCTGCTTTTATGCCAGGTTTTGTTGATGATTTCAACTTTGTCCTATTCATTTATTGAGTTTGTATGTTTCAAGAAGTGTTTATTTTTAAAGAAATAAGTGCATATATAAAATTCTTCTTGATACTTTTGATTAATTAAAATTTAACTACAGATACAATTAATCGTATTTATTTTAATGTACAAAAGTGCTGTTTTGAATTTTATAAAATTCTGAGTTTTGGTGGTATTTAATCTCCTTATCATTCAAACAAACCGAGGATTTATTTAATTTAATCAAAAATCTTCAATTATTACCTGTGTAAATATTTAAAAATGAATGTTTTGTATGTTATGAAAGAAATTAAATTTTGAAAGTTTTTTACATTTTTTTTAATAGTACAAAGACATCAGCCCATTCAAACAAGCAACAGATGAAAATGAAGTTGGAGATTGAACAATATCCTGTACCTCGTGGACTGGTACCAAAATAGTGACTTGAAAAATACCTGTCATACATGAACTGTGATATATTTATTTTAAACTCATTTTTGTTAATATTCTTTTGTGATGTCCAGAGAGTTCAAAACATTTTTTTATTGTACCATGCTTTCTAATTGCTCTTTTCCTGAAAAACTCAGGTATATGTTAGTTTGTTCAGTTAAGTTATGTAATGCAATGTATGTTTTATCTTTTGCCCATTATTGCAGATATTTGTAAGTCATATTTTTAGGTGTTCGTTCTTTTAAATTTTTCTTAAGATATTTTTAAATTGCATATTTAAGGAAAAGAATTATTTTTGCTTCTGAATTATTGCATGAACTTAGTTTACAAAATATTGAACTACATTTGTATGCAAATGTGCCCATATAAAGAGGTTGTTTGTACAGATTACGTCTTTTGATATGAAGACTAACTTTTTCTGCTTGGAAATATGTAAAAAACTCTACTTAGAGTAAATGAAAACATAGTGTGAAATTGCATGAATGCTGACAATTATACACATCAATATTTCTGTGCCTTTTGTTTTCAATTCCAATAATAGATTCAACAATATTATAAAAACAATCCAATTTATTTCATATTAGGTATTGCAGATACGAGTTGTATGAAATTCATGTAAATTTATTGACAACTGACACTTAACATAACTGAGAAATAAAGAATGGTTTTGATTTTTCACTCCCCAAACTGAAAATTATAGTGGCATCATAATAATATAATAATTGCTGTTTAAGTTTTCTTTTGCTCCAATGAATTGAAGTCAGTTGCTTTTTCTCTAGTCTAGTAGTAAAATATTCTTTGACTGATATCAGTATTATGTGAAAAAACTGCATTAGGAATATTATGACATTTTTAAATTTTATTATTTGAATATCTGTTTTTTAGGACGGACTTTTTAAATTGAAAGAAATATTATGTAGATGTCTAGTTTTATTTATTTTTAGTTTTTAAGAAAAAGTAAGTTGTGTAATAGCTTTTTGTACTTTTGGTTAATGAGCTAATTATTGTTTTTTTTGTGAAATTTATATTTAGTGTTGATATTGGGTGAACTAGTCATTTTTATGTTTTCAGAATCTATTATGCATGACCCTCTATTATTATCTAAATTGTGAAGAGAGTATAAACTTTCTAAAGATTGTTAATTTATATTATCAGCATACACCAAGAGCTAATATCTCCATATAATAAACTGTAAACTATCAATAATTTGACTGTATTACAGAGTTTATTATATGAAACTTTTCAATATTTTGTGTGTGTAAATCATAATAATAAATCAAGAATTTAATGAGAAAATGAAATCAAATTGACATGAAATTAAATGAGGAGAGTGATTAAACTGAAAAAGAATGTTTGTAAAATCATCTCTAATATCTGAGAAATCCCCTTAAAACAGAATCTGAGCATATATTATGCCTTGCTATCTCGAAGTATTAATATGTGAATTATGAAGGAATATTTTCAAAGTAAGATGTGATGTAATCGAATTCTTGACTTATTTTTATTTCGGTGCGAAATCTTTTCCTAAAAGGAATGAAGTGATATTCAGTGCAATTAAGGTTTATTTTTTTGAGTGGGCTTTTGTGTGCTAAATCAAAGGACAAGTGCCTCGTCATAAATATATGTTCGACAAAATAATGGATCCGTGAAAAAACTGTGAATGAATATGTTTCAGCATAACTTTTTTAATCCTCAGCCATTTTAGCGGCAAAAATTATAATATTTAGTAAGGGATATCAGTACATTTTCCCTGCTTGATGCAATATACTGTAAAGAAAACATAAGATATAATGTAATGAATGTTGAATTTAAACTTCACCACTAAGATTAAATTACATTTGTATTAAGGACTGTGGTTTTCTGTTTCCTAAACAAAACTAATATATAATGTCTTCATTATTCCTGTTGAATTGTAATGGAAGTTTATATGCATGTATGAAAATTTTTTGGAATGTGAGAATTCTTGTATTCTGCAATTTTTTAGATACTTTTTTGTGTATAACTCTGTTGATTTATCATATTAATCACACCAACTAATTTTTGTATGTTTTTTGCCTTACTTATGTTATGTTTCAAGCCTTACTTTTGTTATGTTTCAAGCTCTTAAATATCTGTTTTCAGTGTCTGTGACTTCTCAGACTTTTTGTTTTCTTGTTAACTTTTGAATTGGTAATTAATACAGTTCTTTAGATTCCATACTGGAAATTCTTGAGACTGTTAAAAAAATCAATCGAAAAAAGACGTTTTAATAAAGCAAAACGAAGACAAAAGTCACGAGGATGATGAATATTGAGTCTTGTTATAGCTGATTTTCTTGCTTAATATTTAAATTACCTTTAAAGAATGATAAGATGGTCAATCCTGTGCAAGGTGACTACCCAGAATTTCAGGCAATTTTAACCTTCTGTGAAGGTGTTGATGTGATAAATGCTGATTACGATTGATGACAGTTATTAATTTGCATGATGCATTTGCTGAGTTCATGTCTGTTAAAGAAATGCAAATCTGATAGATTGTCTTATTAATAATGCAAAATTAATAAAAGTAACAATCAGTTAAAAATAAGTAGAAAATAATGAATGTAATAAAATATCAAAGAAAAAATTAGTCTTCTACTTAATTTTCTGGAATGCTTACAGTAAATAATATTTATGTATACAGTAATAATACAAGATAAGGAAAGAGATATTTATAAAGTTCCTTAAAAATATACTTCATACTAAATTTTTAAATATAATATACTAAATTTTTATTCAGTATATTTTAGTATATTATATTAAAAAACATTGGGTACTTAAAATATTCGTCTAGTGAAATCTATTGACTACTAATTAAATCATCATCTAGCTGTTATGATTAGTCACCTTCTTTTCTGAAATAATCTGAGCATTAATATTGTATTTATTGCATTTTCTGCAAACTTCCTTTGTGACACTGCCTGCAGTATTTTCAGTAGCCTTTAATAATGTTTCTAAGTTTATTACATTTCCTTTTTAATTTGCAGACTTCTTAATCTAAGAACAAACAATTTAGGTAAATTAAAATTAAAAAAAACATTCACATATATGTATTGAGATGTTTGTCAAGTTTGAAATAAATGTGAGTGATTCCATTAGCATCAAAAACTGAAATGTGAAACAAAAAATGAATTATTCTAGTTCCTGTGGGATATTTCTGTATTAACTATTATGTTATGGAGATAGGAAATGAGAAGACTTTAATTATAATTCGTTTCTGTATTTATTATGTATTATGGAGACAGGAAATGGAAATACAATTTCAATACAAATAATTTAGTAATATAATGAGCTATTTGAAAAGTGCTATATCATAAATGTCTAGTCAAGCCTGAGTCATTCATTTTGCCAATCAAGAATCATGTAATCACCGATTGAGAAATTATAAAATATATTTTCCATAAAAATAGGTTTCTTTTTTTAAATATGAATAAAAAATATAACGATTTATTTAGAACACATATTTCAGTTTGATAACAAAATTAGACATTTTGTTGATTGCCTTTATTAATGAATACATATTCTGTGGTCTTAGTCAGATTAGGGAGTAGTTATCTAAGAGAACAAGATAAATATTGGTGTTTGCTTATGTTTTAAGAAGTATTAGTTATATGTAGTGGTGGCATTTTTAAGTAGGTGACTGCCATAAAATTGTTCATTATTATTTGTCATTACTAATAGTTTTTATATAAGTTCCCTTTCAGTACACACAAATATTCTATTGATGTCTATGCTAAATGGAACCTTAGGCACAAAAGTTCCAGAAATAAAGTTTATCTTATTCTGTACTGACGTAGCCTTTACGCAAAACAGTGCATTTTTCTGCATTTCTGAATTTGAAGTAAGACTTTGGTTCTATCGATTTCCATGACACTATATTCAGAATTTTCTGTCTAAGTGGCATGGGATGAAGCAAATGGAATAATGGTGCAGTAAAAGCTCAGGATTTGCCAAATTCCAGATAAGCAAAAATGTTATATGGGATTTCAAGAGATAAAAAGGCATCTCACATGTAAATGCTGCAGTGAAGCATCATATTCAATTACGAATTTCTATCAGCCATGAAAATTCGTAAACATATTGCCAAACTTTCGCTAATCATTCTGACAGAAGTTTGTACTTTATTTAGTTAGGTAATCAACATATACTAGTTATGAAACATGAGATGTTTAAAACTGAAATTGCTTGTCATAATTTTTCACATCACACAGAATGTGTTTACCCATTTTCATATAAGTATATTGTTTTTTCCCTTTAACCCTTTGATGCGCGTGATATTATTTTTATAATTTTTTAACTAAAAACTCTAGAAATTGAATATTATGATCCTAGAGACAAATAATATATGAATTTAAAAAAATCTATGTTTGCCAATTGTTCTGTGGGTGGTGGTCACACTGTGAAACCACCGCGCATCTAGGACTTTAAAACTTACTGATGTAGTAGGAAAAAAAAAAAACTTACCATTTTCTGCGCGCGTTTCCAATAAATGACGAAATTTACGGATTTAAAAAAAAAAATGTATGTAAGGATTGCATTATATATAATTTTTTACATTATTTTACAAAGTAAATTGTCAGAAGAAATAAAAAAATAAACATTTATGCAATTTTTCTATAGCAGTGAAAATATAAGTACCTACATAATAAGGACATTTGGATAAATGGATTAAAAAACTCGATAAAATAAGGATAAAAAAGAACTCTGTTTTTTTTTTTTTTTTTTTTTTTTTTTTTTTTAAATTTCAAAGAACAAATTTTTTTTTTTTTTGTGACACTGTTCAAAGCATGTTTTGTCTCTTTAGTACATGCATGAACCCACATTGCATGTTTCGCACATACATCTTATTCTATGAGGTTTCTTCCTTGTGCTACCAAATGTACACTGCCTGGATTTAAAATTCACTATTATATGTCCAGCGTTATTTAGTTTCTTTTCATCTGGCACATGAAATTTGTGGTTTTTTATGTTAATGGGGGGCGGGGACTTTTTCTTTTTGGCTTTGTACGGATCGTTCGTTTCTCATTCATACTTATTTTATTTGTATTTCATCCCAAAATATTCAGAAAATATTTTTAGTTTAAATAAAACTTTTACGCAATTTCTATTTTTAATTATAGCAAAGTATATTTACATTAAATTTAAACACAGGAAGTAATTTATAAAATCACAATACTAGCTTGGGGAGCAAGTGTGTTGATGTCAGAGAAAAATATTTGGAAAAGAAAGACCTGTTTACTGGGCAAGTGCATATATTGTTTAGTAATAAAATAACTCTGTGATTTCAAAGCCCTTTATCTATATCCGGGTAAAAATAAACATTCCTATTTGAAAAGCAGGCGAATGCCATTGAGAATTGAGCCATTTTTATATATGCAGTTTAATTACTGCAATTTTTTATTGTTTATGATAGAACTCATGATGTGTGATGACTAACTTTTGAAATTTAAAGTTCTTTATATTAATAAAAAAAGTTTTCTCTCATCGAAAACGAATTTTAAAAGGTATCCGATCTGAAGTATTAATACCTAAAACATATATGATTCTACAGTCATTTTGTGTTATTTAGATGTAAAAGATCAATACATTTTCACTCAAAAATTTTGGAAAAAAAAAGGAGGAAAAAAATTCGGAAAATGGTGGTTTCAGGGTGCGACCACCGTGCGTCAAAGGGTTACCAAATCTTAAACCAATTATCCAGATTTAACTGGGTTTACATAAAGCCAAATTAGGTTGTGACATCACGCTTATCCATTGATGCTAAATTGCATTGTAAGGAAACATTTTTTGTTTGATTCAAGTAATAGTCTTATTTATTGCAGACTTAAAAATCTGTTATTTTAATTTTTCATTAAAAAATGCAAAGATATTTCAGTTATTTGAGATTTTTGGTAAGTTGAATGCCAGATAGTCAGGCTTTAACTGTATTCAGATTTCCTTAATATTACATAACCTAAGATACAATAACACACCAAACAAATATTAATTTAGAAGTCAAACAGCAAATTTTCTAGAGGCATTTCACATTCAAAAAATCTTTCTGTTCTAGTTAACGACCCTAATTCCAATCCATCTTTGCTGTCAGCCTTTAAAGAAACTATGCTTTAGTTCTGGTTTCATCAACAGATGGCGTCAGTAGCTTGACTCCTGTCCATGTTATCTTATCTATTCATTATATCTTATTCATTTGCACTTTTACAGCTGAGGATTATGGTTCGGTAAAACCAACAAAACTAGTCCTGTGAAAATTTGAAAATATAACGCTGATTTTTGTTGTTTGACTTCTAAATTAATTACGTTACCGGTTTATTGTAACATTTCCCATGTTTGTTATGTTTTGCAGTACTCTTGAAAGAATAATTTTTCTACTTTCTTTAGATTTTACAGAATGCTAGAAAAGTTTTAGTGATATAGTTCTGTGTTTCATAAATTTTGGTTTTATTAATTCTGTTTATTTCATTGTATTTCATTGTTTCTCGTTTAAAAAAGTTACCATCTGTTTGATTTAATTCAGTTTAATAAATCTCATTCAGAATTTCATCTCTTTAAAAAGACTGAGGTTGTAGAGTCTCATTTTTTAAATAACATACACTAACTTCAAGACTAAGTAGAACTGAGCGACTTATGTCTAGAATACAAACAGAAATGTAAGGAGGGTGTAAAAGAGCCCTTTTATTAAGAACTAAAATAGCTAAACAAAAGGCACACCTGGAACTTACAAAACCAGCCAGCATTTATGGCATAAATTCGAAAATAAGGAATTCAAATTTAAATTAAATGGAAGTCTTAAGTTAGCTAAGGGCTATGCAGAAATATTCAACATGCACTTTGCCTCAAACCTACATCAATAGCAACACCATAGACAGTAATTCTATCGTAAAATATCAACTAATAATTTGGCCTTCAGCTGGAAGAACACGCTCTGACGAAAACTATCTCAGACCCTCACTTAAATACACGCGAGCTAAAGTTTGCATTCTGGCACTTAAACAGAAAGGGAGAAGTGACAGTAAAGCTTCTGAATGTAAAATTACTAGTTGATTTTAAACAAATACCTTACAATGTTAAATGTCATAATTTGAGGTTTCATTTCCAAATTTTCAATATTTTGATATTTTAGGTTGTTAAAATAATTCCCATATGAAGAGGCTGTAGTTTACTTGCCTATGCTGGAAAAAACCTTTCAGATTTGGAAAATTGTAAGGTCTTCAGAACATAATTTATTATTTGAATTCCGAATTTTTTTAAAGTACGTATCTCAAGAATTGGGACTGTAGGTTTTTCTTTAAATCTCAAGAATTTCCATGGTGTGTTTCTCAAGTGCTACTGTTAATATGTTTGAGGATATTTTTATTTCTGCGAATTTTCTTTTCTGAATCAGAGTTCTGTAAATGCTTTTGTAAAATGTATTATCTTTTTAATTGTGTTAACTAAGATTGTGACTTTGTATGTAAATTTGAATGAGTCATATTATTGCATTCAACTTCAAAATTTACATTTATCAAAAGAAATAGGGAAGAAAAGGTTGGTTTTATGAATTTGAGGAATTTAATTTGCATAATTGGTAACTAAAAATGCTGTTTAATTTTTACAATACATTGCTTTGAATGCTTGTATTATCACATATTAACAAATCATTTCAAAGCTCTTATTTGCATTTCACGTGTAACCAATGTAGCGAGAGGAAAAAATAAATGTATTTTTTGTGTATTATATTTATGTATTAAACTAATTACAATGAAATGAACTACTGATATCTTTATAATATAATAAACATAGAAAAGCCAAAAAATAAATACTGTACTGAAAATATAGTGGATTATAGTGCTGATGATTTGCTCTGAGCATAGCTCTATACCTAAGTGATTTGCAATTTATTGACATGGTAGAGGGCATTTATTATTTACTAATTTAAAGTGAATTTGTTATTTATTGTGTTTCGTTCTAGTAGTTGGCCTAAACGTTTGGGTTTCTTAGTCTGAAATATTACTTGTGGGAAGGTAATTAGAAAAGTGATAGTTCATTCAGTTAGCAAATTTTTTTATTTACATGATTAATTATAATATTTTTCCATTACTTTATATAATTGCAATTTTACATATTAAAAACATTTAATGCGACATTTTTTGTTCTAAATGATTTCTGATTAGAAAAAATTGAAAGATCTTTAAAATAGGTGGGTGCAGGCTTTTTCCCTTAACTGTTCATCCTAGATACATATACTTCCATTCAGAATGTTTCCCAAAATAATGTAGAGAGAGATGTAGGCAAGGGTAAATATATATATATATATATATACCCTTGCCTACATGGATAACGAAACACAAATTGAATAATTGAAGAGTTAGGTTTGGAGGCATTTATAATATTGATAAGTCTGTCTCCTGCCTGCTCAACAATTATTCACTTATGCATTTTTATAAATTTTTAGGATTAAAAAATTTATTGGTATTATATATTGTACATTTATTATATACTCATAGATTTTGATACTTGCACTTGATTTACATATGCTCTCAGAATTTAAATGATATTGTAGATTAGTTTGCAGCAATAATTAATCATTTATTTGTAATTCAATTTAATTAACTTTAAATTTGCTTTTTACGAATAGAGAATGTTTGTTAAATTATATATATATATGTTTAGATTATTTTTTAACAGCATAGCTGAAAAAAGTAGTTCCCATAAAATTTGGTTTGTAACTCCTGCTTTAAGAAAAGAAAGTAGAATGTGTAGCCGCTTTTTCCACCTTGTAATTGGTTAAAATAATTAAATGAAATTTGAAAAGTTGTAGAAAAAGCAGTTAAAAACTCTGTTTTTAATGACCTGATTAATTTTTTGGCCTGTTCTCACTAGCTTAAAAAAATTCTTTTTTGAGGTCTAGGGCTTTGTATTTATACTTTAGAATATTGACTATTAATATTCTTTGAAATTAGATAATTAAAAATCATCTGTACAAATTATAAAGTTTTATTGTGAGTGCAATTTCTTTGTGATTACAGATTTCACAATTTTCTGAAATTGATTTTCCTGCCATAGGAAATTAGTTGAATTACATTAGTTGAAAATATCCTTGAATTACAGTAGCAATATGTAGCTAGCTAATTCCTAAATCAGTACCGAATTATGAATAGCTAGTTGATATAATTATTTTTTGTTTTTATTATTCTGCAGTTATGCTATATTAATTTGAAATACAATTTTAGCAATATATTACTTATTTTCATTATTATTTTATTTAGCATATAATTTAACCTGTCAGTTGTACTGCATCAGGTTCAGTAAAATATTTCTGATATTTTCTTTGACGTTTTAAAACTTCTCTTGAGCTATTTTTGTTAAGAAGTAAGTATTTTTTAAACATGTAATTTATATTATAATACAATATTTAATAAGATTTAAATAACGTTTTTATAATAACAAAATGTTAACTGTGCATTGGTAGAAACTTCTATGTATTCCCCCCCCTCTCTTGTGAGGTTTTAATTTGAAAAACTTATTTAATCTTTGGAAAAAGTAATAATTGACCAATGTTCATGCTTTGTGAATAGCACTGTTATGTTTGCCTGCAGCTTGGTTTGTAAATTTTAAGTGTATAAGAGCAGGCAATTATCATTTGTTGTATCCTAATGAATGGTTTAGAAGTTCAGAAATTTCTTGGCTAACTAATAGCTAACTACAAAATTTTAATGTACTTTTTGTTTCTTTTTAAATCTTCTTGCTTGTTCAGAATGTATCTCTAATGCTTGTCTTTTAAAAATATTTGACAATGGCTGGGAAAAGAGTAAGTGCAGCCACACTGGGCAGCAGAATTTAGGAATGGCAGAATTTTAAGAATTTAAAAAAGCACCAAAAAGCAAAATTTTTAGAATTTAGAGAAGGCACTAGCCAGCAAAATTTAGGAGTGGTAACATTTTTAGAATTTAAGGAGGCACCAGCAGAATTTAGAACTTGCATTGAGTTGCCCATGGTGGCCAATGCCTATGGCCAACCCTGACAAGATAACTAGTACTTAGCCATATTTTTTAATGGGATACATTTTTTGGAAAGGTTTAATGTCTCAAGACTTTTATTCTCATATAGTGTTGAAAATTTGTTTTTTTACTCCTAAAATTTTAAGTAATCTCTTCTAAAAATAATATGAATTGCAGATTTTTGAATTTAATACCAGCTTTAGAAGCATAATGAATAATTGTTGTTATAGTAAATTCTTTATCAAGTCATTATCTCAATGCAGATTTCTATGCATAAGAAAGCAAATAAGTGTGTAACAAATTTATTGCATTAAAAATGAACTGAACCAGTTTCAAGAGTTAAAGCATACCATCTTCTGCAGCTATTAGATAAAAGATTATGTACTAGCTGCAGATGCAGAACAAAGTAATTTTTCAAAGTGGTGCAGTTGTTTATTATGCTATTAATTTTTTGCAAATTTACTTAATTACAGTTTATTTTTTCATGTGCCTTTTTCAGCCATACATTTTCTACTTATAAATAAAGCTGCTGTGATAGGCATTAGTTTATCTAATTTGTAAATAACCTAGCTTAATTAATATATTTCAAGTAGTATATTTAATTTTTTGGTTTAGTTTGATGCACTGTAATATTTTTAAAATTGAAAAATTATTTATTATTGGAAATAACTGCAAAGAAGTAATGTAAAGTTTGTAAGAAAGGTATTTTTGGCAGCCACATATTTCTTTTGTCATATTGTAAAACATGTATTTTGGGCAGCTAATGTTCTTAAATATGTTTAAAAAGAAACATGTTTTTTTTTTCTGTATGATGTTAAGAACAAAGCTGATGCATAATTACATCTCTTAAATATATTTTTGTTTAAACGTGTGTTGTAAATTGGGAGCATATGTAAAAAATGCTAATTTTATTATTATGTTAATTTTGAATTAATCTGTAATGCAGAAATTTTCCATTTTAATTTTAGACTCATAATATTTCCTTCTTATTGCAAAAATCTGTTTAAATTTGTTTGTATAGTTATGTTAATTCCATCTGATTTCATGATGAAATGCATAGTATATTTATTTATTAAAAAAAGTTAAACTACTACTGCTCATAATACTACTTTACTTTCTGTTACTTAATAGTTCTGTTTTACTTTATATTATCTAAAATTATTATTTTTGTACCTGATCATTTATATAATGAAAAATTTTATAAGTTTCCTGATGTAGTTTTTTTAAGGATGTAAAGCTTCTATATAAATTCATGTTTTAAGATTTCACTATAATAAGGAAGTTTGACTTTTTTTTAGCATGGTAAATTACTTTAGTCATTCTGCAAAATCAAAATTCTGGGCAATGTAAAGATTTATTGTAAAGCAGTTTGGGAACAGCTGAATGAATTTATAAATGCTGAAGGCCCCTCTCCCTTTACCTTAAGGTGTGCTTGAGCGATGAATATACAATAGAACTCCGTCTAAACTGAAACCTCAGTTAACAATAATGGTAGAGAATAACAAGATTTATCCTGTAGAGTCCTAGAGCGAGTCATATCCAATTTTTTTTTCCTCCTTCAGATTAAAATCAGGTAAGAAGTAATTACATATCTTATTATGAAAACAAGTGGTTTCAGTATAATGTATGCAAAATTAATGAATTGTCAAAATACATGAGATTATTTGCATGTTTAAAACTTATTAAATGGTGGATGAGGGTGCAACATAGCTATTTCAAAGATTTCAAAAAATAAACAAGTGGAAAGTATATACCATATTTGCTGGCATATAAGACACACCCTCTTCTTTATACACATTTTTGAAGGATAAAATTTTATTACTGATAATTATAATGAATTTTAAATATTTTAAATATAAAGTAATACAAAGTAATACTTTCTGCAAATACCCAATGTATGAATTGCTATTTTTTAGATTCTCTTCCTGATTCCGCCAAGTTCTAATTTTCTCAGTTGGGGGTGGCCCGAAATGCCTTTCTGCAGTCCTGTTTCCATGTTCTTTAGCATACGCAATCATGCGTAGCTTGTATGCTATAGCAATGCCAGTGTTGTTTTTGAGCCATAACTTGCCAATAAATTTAAGAAAATTTAATAGTAGATATTTCACACGCTTAAAAATCGTTCAAAAAGATTGTAAAGTTTAATCGAACCCAACTGTGATCGTTGATGACAGCGCATTTACTGAATATTCCCACACTCCGGAAGGAAGCAAGGGGGAAAAAATGCATAACTGCTAATTGAGAGAGGAATGAATGTAATCAAAAACTGAGTGTTGATGTGTAAGATACAATGTCAACGTGCAAGATGCACCCTGTTTTTCAGACCTATTTTCAAAGAAAAAAAGTGCATCATATACACCGGCAAATACGGTAAATAGTTATTTAAAATAGCAATATATGTGTGCATGCATATATATGTTTGTGTGTGTATATATATATATATATATATATATATATACATAACATACGCACACACACTAAACCCTTGCCAAATGAAAGATTTTTTCCCCATGAATATAATATATTATGTGCATGACAGAATCATGTTCTACAAAGTTAATTCTCTGTGGAAAAATGTGCATAGTTTAAATTAAGAAAGTTTTTATAATTTAAATAAACCTAAATATTGCTTTAATTAAAAAGGAAAGATGAAAGAAATGTTAATTGAAAAGATTTTTATCATGGCTTGATAAGTAGATACTGGAAAAATTTATTTTCAAAAGCTGGTGATTTTTACTTGGGACATTAACTGATGCAGCTCTTCAAAATTTTGCATCTGGAGCTCAATTTTTTCAATGTCTCTCTTAAAGTGTCCTCTTCTTTCCACATTTGGCATCTGAACTGTCTGACTGTTCCTGTGCTTTAATAAACAATTACTTTAACTTCTTGTGAGTTAAACTAACTTTTTCTTCTTCACTTATTAGATATTTTCTCTCTTATGCCGTCGTGTAATTGGAAGTATACGTGTGTTCAAGAGGTCCAGGGTTTGAGTCTCGGCAAGGGCATTGTTCATTTTTCACGTCTCCCGCTTCAAAATAACCTAATGACTACGAGTCGCATCCGAACTTACGGATGGTGAATGATAATTCGTTACCACCAGGATTTGGCAACTGGGTCCTCTAATCCCCAGCTTTCCTTTAAAAAGAGGAGTTTATAAGGTACTTTCTTCCTCTTTCTACATGCCTTTGTAGTGTAATAGAAAGCATACTCAATGCATATTCAAGAAGCCAAGATTTGTGTCTCAGTAAGGGCATTACTCATTTTTTATGTCTCCTGCTTCAAAATAACCTAATGACTACACACTGTTGCAGCTTTTACTGTCAGCTGGTGTCATAAGATGATCTAATTCTTCATTCATCATTTCTGTATCATCATTCTTGTCGAATTTTCTGACTTCTCCTCCTTTATATCTGAAACTCCTTCACCAACAGTTGCTTTTACTGTTTGCAATATTTGTTTGGCTTCATTTCACTTGTTGGAAATTCTTTAACCCTTTGTGGCACAGTGTGTCCAGTCTGGGCACACCTAAAAATTTCCTTCTGTACACACAGAAAAATTGAATGAAAAAAGATTTATAGGTTACGCTGAACCTTCTTTATTTATAGTAGATGGCAGCTTAACACAAACCAGTCCATATATTTTAGCCATGTTTAGTTTTTTAAGACCCTCATTTTTCAAAGAAATCTTCCAGATTTTTTTTAGGGTATAAAAGGAATTGTTTGAAAAGAAATGTTATTTTTTTTGGTTGTATGCTAATCTCCTTATTCTATATTAGTTTTAAATTTTTACCTTGAAATCTTGCTTAAAATCAAACGGGAAACCCTAGGTGTGCCCAGACAAGGCTCACCGATAATCTAGGACAACTGAGATTCTGTATTCTTTGTTTCTCCGCATCTCATCGGTCAGTTCATTGACAACAAAGCTCGTTTCAGCATTCTTTTTTAAGCTCTATTCAATCAGTGTGAGTGGGCACGCCCACAGAATTAAAAGGTAAGTGCTATCTTCACAAAATTTTACTTGTGTACTCCTCTAGGCCTAATTAGACTGCCTACCTTTTTTTTTTAAAAAAAAAATCAAAACTCCAACTTTAAAAGGTAGCGTGCTGGAAAGGGTTAAAATTGTTGAGTACTTCTGGCCAGAGCTGATGCAAGCAAGATTTAGTGTTGATTTCACTTGTTCCGATACAAGTTGAATCTTTTCTGTGCATTGGCGTATGTTGGTTTGCTTCCAAAATGCCAGTAGTGTATTGTGCTTTCCTTTATCTAGTGCTTTATTTGCAGAAATGGGAACATACCTGACATAATAGGTTTTGAATGTTTTTATGATCCCTTGGACTGCTGGTTGGATTAAGGAAGTGGTGTTAGGTGGGAGAAATAAAACCTGCATATTTGGATACAATTTTGAAAGGGCAGTGCTCTGGAGTGACAAATTAAATGGAAATAGATGATGTATTTGCAAAATCACATCCTGCAAATATGCCCTTGGCAAGGGTTTGCTCTATAATAACTATAAAATAAAAGTAGTTTATTATAGGTAAATTCAAGAATGTATAAAATAAAATAAATAGACCTCCACTGAACAATGAAAATTCTGAAGGTTATTAAACTTAAAAATGCAATGATAAAGCAATGAACAAAAATTTGTTTAAAAGTGTAAAGGAGGATGATGCACTAAATAAAAATGAAAGTGCTAATAATACAAATATGCACATTGCGCCCATGGAAGTCCTTAGTCGGGTCTTTATTTTCACAACCAGTGGTCATATACTTCCAGTTACAAAAATATTTTAAATGATAGAACTATTCATGATGGGAAATTTTTAGATTACAAAATATCATTAAAATTACAAAATCTAACTTTTTATATATCCTCCACTCCTGATACTTGTATGTAAGAAGGTTTTGCACTTATTATAAATAATAAAATATAGAAAGTATGTCTACCATATGACACAAATTTATGTATTGATAGATAGATACACACACACGTACTTAAAGGCTTTGGTGCATAATTAACCCGCGAGCACACACACCGATCCGACGAACACGAGAACACGCGCCGGGTATGTCATACCTGAATAAAAATATTGTAAATAAAAATTTGCCAAAAAAATTAATCGTTTTTTTAAAAGAAATTAAAATGTAAAACCAAATTAATACTTCATTTTAGATAAAATAGGAAACAATAAGGAGAGGAAAAATTATTTACTTACAATTTTTTTAACATTGTTTACAAAATGGGGTCATATGTTCCATATATATACTTTTGCTACAATTTTCGCAAATGAATCTAGTCTTTCTATCGTTTTTCTTGGTCTGTACACCTCTTGTAAGTCATTTCAGGTTTTTTGGAGGGCGGTCCATTGTTAACATGTTCATCGGTGGTCAGAGTTCGTCCAGAATCAGGAACCACAGATGCTCGTCGTCGTTCATTTTGAACATTTTCTATTAGCTGCATCCCTAAGGCTTTGAGAAAAGTACTCATCCCGTTCACAAGTTAAATTTTCTCGTATTGAATCAATATAAATATTTGTATTATCAACTACGTGTTTTAAAATATCTTCATCGATAAGCAATGACAAGGACTCTAGAGGTGTTGAGACGTCTTTAGAATACTTTGTATTTCCAGGGAGTTTAGTTATAATATTTTTGGCCCCAATTCTAACATTAGTCCGGAATTTATTTTTGTTCTATTTTACTCCATTTTTTCCAACATAAAACTCATTGCTACATTCCAGAGTTTCATTTTCTGTTTCTGTATTTGAATCCCTACTCTATATGGATGAATAATGATTACTAATTATATTCTTCGTCATCAACATCTTCCTCTTCTTCGCTAAATGAATCCTTATCAGAAAAAACTGTTTCAAGGAGATTTCTCAATCTTTTCATCTCTTCATCGTAAGGAATATACGGCCCCATGTTTACAACTCAAGAAAAACTTATACTAAAAGCTTGAAAACGAGAAGTTGCGAAGTGACTCACTGAGAAACGCCAGTACACGCGCGGGTATGACATGCCCGAACAATGCTGGTCCTAAAAAACCGTTGCACTTGCCACCTCAGGAATTTCTCCCATTTAAGTATGTGACCTTGAACTTAGCTACACCAAGTTTCATCCTTTTATGAAAGAATGGGCGAGAAATATACAAAAAGAAAAATGCACATGGGTATGACATACCCACTGCGTGTGCTCGCGGGTTAATTACAACATAGATTGCAATACATACTTTAGCTTAACAGTGTTAGATATATTTATTTGTATGCTTATCAAAACTAGGTTCCATAAATTATCTAAAAAAATGTTTCTGAAATGGATGTTTGTTAAAGAGTACTCTCTATATATCTGTATATTTTTATCTTCTGGAATACTGCATTTAAAAATATCTTGAGATGGCAGTTTAAAACATGTGCTTCCATATTTACTTTTATCAGTATGTGCATTGTGTTTTACCTGCAAATTTTGCTGTGCATTCCTTGTATTCATGATGTTCCTTTGAATTTGTGTTTTAGTGATAACCTTTTATTATTTTTAAGAATGTTGGAGTTTAATTTCAGCATATGTTAGTGTTTTATGTACATAAAATTTGTTCGTTTTAAAAATGAGCTTTTAATTTCTAATATTTCAAGTTGTTTGCCTTGAAAAAAGGGCTAACACCAACCTCCTGAAAAAAATGCGGTTGATTATAAACTTTTCAATTTCTAGTGGATTTTTTTAAATATTTATTTTTAGTATTGACTCATCTAGTCTTTTAAATAAATAATTTATTTATAGTACATTTTATATTTTAATAATTTGCATGCACGTATGTATATGGTATGGTCGAATACTCTATGAAGTAAGTTACACTGCTGATCATACTTTATAGTAAGTTGGTGGGGTAATATTTTTACAAATACAATCAATTCTTTTATGCGTGAAATTTCCTCTTCATGTTTAAAATAACATGGTAAATGTATTATTTATTTAAAAGAAAATCCATCATGTTACATTACAAGTGTTTTCAGTTTCTTTGCTTGGAATAAACAGAAATAACTACATCAAGTTCACTGTCCTGTTTTCCCCACATACTGTGTTACAGCAGTTACGAATATTTAATGATTAAATGCAAATATGTAAATGGACACATCAAAATTTCATCTTTCATCAAAATCATTTTCTCTTAAAAATTCAGTAATACTTTTTTCTCTTAAAAATTAAATAAGTACTTGAGACTGCATTCTAGTCATTTGAAGGATAACTATTGTTTTACATTTTCATATATGCTTTTAAACATGAAAATAGTTATGCATTTTATTGCTGTATAAATCCATGCCATGAAATGATATACATATAGAGGTGGTTTTCAAAATATTCAACTACTCATGCATTTAAAATATATATAGAAGGCATTTATTTACTCATATGTGTTTATTTAAATGTCAAATATACAGAATAATATTAAAAAAACTAAGTTTAACAGTTTTCATATCATACTTAAGTTCTGGCTGGGCATAAAGTGGACTTCTTATACTCATTCATCATTCACATGATGTCTTGCCGCAATCAGGATAATTAAAGTTCCAGAAAGTCACAAAATAACACTACTTTGCCAAATTACACCATAATTATTCTAGTTATAGTAGCTATTCAGTGGCCAATTTTTTTTAACATTACGTATTTCTAAATAAACAAATTGTGTGCGAGATTTTTAGCATTGTTTATATTTGATGATGAATTCAGTACTTTAAGAAAAACACTTCCTCAGTGTTCACCATATTTAAAATCTACATTCCAAAGTTTATAATTATCAGATTATTAATGGTTTCCTTATACAGTACAAAGTCCGTAATCTGGACTCGGGACTTCGGCGATTCCAGATTAGGGGTTTTTCCGGATTATAGATCATCAATTTGAATCTGGTAAGATGGCATGCAGAAATTATACAATTAAAAATATGAAACAGTTTATGAAATAAAGAGCAATTATGTTCTAAAGAGTATCAAAATTTACAAAAAAAAAAAGCTTGATATTTATTTGTTTACTTTATTAAACATTTCTTTCAATGTAAGTTGTTTAAGTTGCTTTGTATTTGGTACTAATACTTTCCCTTTAAATCTATAAACAGACAAAATTTCTTGTTCAGTTACAAAGTTCCATTGTTCAAGTCCTGTAATTGCTGTGTCGAGAATACTGACTAACTTGTCAATCAAAATTTTTTCGTTTTTGATAACCTCTCTGTCACTTTCTCCACTATCGGGAGCGGGCATTAAACGCGCATGCATAAAGCACACACACAGAAAAAGTTTGTGGCTTTGAGGTCCGTATTATAGATCATTCCGGATAATGGACTACGGACTTTGTACTGTAGTAGAGATTGCTTACTACTGACCTAAAGTATTAACAATAATATGAAACTGATGTTAGAATTTATTTTTTTAAATTTTTTACGTATACATTTTTGCTGTTAAACCTATGCTTAGATTCTGTTTGCCATAAATGTAATTGGTGCTAAGAATATAATAGTTTTATCATCATCTGCTACATCTTATATATGCTAAATTTTGAAATAGCCAGTATATCAATTATCACATGCAGTGTGCATTTTGTGAATATGACTGCAGTTTGAGGCATCTTTCTATTATGATTTTTAGAATTACCTGTATAGTGGCTGCATTTTTCAAAGAATTAAAGTTATTTAATTATGCATTCATTTATATTGTACATGTTGATAACAAAAAGTCATATTTTTTAATGAGCTGCTGTAAGAGTTTCAGTGAACATTGGCTGAAAACAAATGGTAAATAGAAGGAAAGAAACTATAAATGAATTGATAAATGCAAGTTAAGATTCTTGATATATCTCTCTGTTTATTATTTTCTCATTTTCTTTTCGACAATTGGTCATATATGGGGCTTTAGAAACACCATCTTGAAATTTTTGGGGAAATCGTAAAATTGCATGCTTTCTCAAATTGTTACTATTTTCCTTTTTAAGTATTTGTCTCTAGTGTTTCAATAACTGAATTTTTTAATAGATATATTTGCTACAGATATATTATAGATATATTGTAAGTTCAAATTGTTCACATTAATTCACATTAATTAATTAAGTTCACATTAATTCACAGTCACGGAAGCGTTTACTTTTGTGTTCTTTTAGTATCTGTAGAATATACGTAGATTAAAAAAATCTAGGGACATATTTCTGAAATCAGTTTATAAAAATTGTATTTTTTTTAAAAAAAGAAATTTGATGTATAATGGAAGATTTTCTTCAATAAAATAAGTATGTCATGTAATATTTATAGAACTGATTTGTGAGAATACTGATGAAATAAAACTGATTAGAAGCAAATGATTTACTTTATTGAGTTCCATGTGTAAAGGCTGGACAGCGGTCGAGCGGTAAAACCGCGAAACACTGCTAGTTTGACTTGGGGTTCAAACCCTGGTGCACAGGTTGTCTGTGTGTAAGAAAATTTATACATTTATTGAACCACATTTAATTTTATTAACAGAAAATTAGGAAGTTGAACAGTTCAGTTTAATTTTATGACTAACAAAAGTCGAGGACCTTTCCGTGTGACAAAATATTACCCGTTTGATGATTAAGAAAGAGTAAAAGAAGCTAGTTAAATGAAACCTTTTTATTTTAAAATTATTTATCTTTAGCTATGGTTCAGGGTAGACGTTTACGGCACTGACTCACTTATTTATACCAAGGGACACATTTTTGTATACTGTAACGTTGCCAAACTTCCTTGATGGAAATACTGAGACTAGTCTTTTTAAATTTTTACTTTGAAACTTAACACAATTTTACTTGGTGAAATAAAAAGTAAAACAACTCTTCATCATATGAGCACAGTTACTGAAGGGGAAAGACAGCAGCTTTCCCATCGCTTGAAGCAAATTAACTTTTCAGCATTTCTCAGACAAAATCCCTTTTTTACATTTACCAACTGTGTACACGGAAACTGCCCAAGGGGGATGTTCTTAACGAGTCTTTTCCTTGATTCCAAAAGGCCGACCTTCTGTAGCAGACACTGGGACATGTTCCTATGAGAAAAGGAAGTTTTCGAATATAAACCTGACTTGTGTCACAATACCCTTACCATTTCTACTGCCAGTGTAAGGTGGTAAGTGTTAGGGACCGTTCCCACTGGGGTTTATCTCAGCTAATGGAAAACTAGCTCAACTAGCTTTGCTAAGTAGCGTCTCTTGTTCTGCGGGGCTTACGCTTCATGCACGCGCAATACACATTTTTTCAGCACGGCAACCTTCGTCGATTGGCGATGAATGTAGACTTCAGGCACGCATTATCAATTGCTGCGAATTGTGTTTTTTCCACATACAAAAAATAAATGTTTAGAAGTATTCATATTCCAAAAGATAAATATTCAGTAGTTTGCATTAAGAATTACTGACTGTTATTCAGATAAAACCAGAAATGCAGAATTTATTTACTCGGGACTTAAAAGCTTATGCGAAAACAGACGTTCTTTCTTCAAAATAGACATTGTTTTCTGTTGATGTGTTAATGTTAATACTGATGAATTAATAATGTAGATTACTGTAATTCTTAATAATTAATTTACTTAACCTTATTTCATATTTATTTCCTAATGTATTTTTGTTTGCAATTCCATCCTATATTTGCTGTTATAAAATTTCTTTTTAAATTTATTTGAATTCATATTTTCCACAAAGGCATCTTTCATCCAAATAACTGTTGAGTGCTTTCTTATAATCAATTAATTTCAACTCCTAAAACACATTTTACAATTTTTTTTCTAATGCAGTTCTTATACCTATTTATATATCTATCTATATTTTCTTATATATCTATATCTTATACAGTACGAAGTCCGTAATCTGAGTGTCCATTATCCGGAATAATCTATAATCCGGACCTCAAAGCCACAAACTTTACGCATGCGCGTAAAGAATGCGCATACATTACGCATGCGCGCGCTGAAAAAAATGTTTAATAAAGTAAACAAATAAATATTAAGCTTTTTTTTTTGTAAAATTTGATACCCTTTAGATCATAATTGCTCTTTATTTCATAAATTACGGTTTCATATTTTTAATTGTATAATTTCTGCATGCTATCTTACCAGATTTAAATTGATCTATAATCCGGAAAAACCCTTAATCCGGAATCGTCGAAGTCCTGACGAGTCCGGATTACAGACTTTGCACTGCTATACTATGTACATGTTTCTGTATTAAATGCCTATATTTTCTTGTTGTGGATTACATTATCTTACCTATTAGTAATCCAAAAGACTTAAACATTATTTGTAATCGATCCTCTGACTAGGTTTACCATATTTTTTTTTGCTCAAACCGGAAGAATTTTGAGAAAATACTCACACAGAAAATAAAACCTGAAAAAGCAACTACTGAGAAAAAAGGAAAATAAAGAAGGATTGAAAAGGCTAAATGAAGAAGTTATTAACATAAAACAACAATGAGTTAAAATAATTTTTTAGTAACTCAGTATATTATACATTAATATTTATCAGTGTCTAGTGTTCACACTGTAGAGATTTTAGGTATTTTTTTGAGCAGGCATGATGAAAAATTAGCAACGCCTTCGCTGAGAATCCAATCACGGACCTCTGGAATACACGCCCAGCGTGCAGACCACCTCACCAAGAAGGTGGCAGAAATACCTTTATATACTTCCCCTTTTAAAGGGCCACTGGGATTTCTAGGGGACCCAATAGCCAAATCCTGGGTGTGGAGAATCATCATCCACCACCCTTTTAGTTCGGGCGCCACTGTAGGGACATTAGATGTTTTTAGAAGTGGGCAAGATGAAAAATGAGCAACCGCCTTTGCCGAGAATCGAACCACAGACCTCTGGAATATGCGCCCAGCGTACAGACCACCACACCACGAAGGCATGCCAAGAATGCTGGAGAAATGCCTTGTAACACTAGTGTTTTTATCACTGAAAAGGCTAAATAAAGAAGTTATTAACAAAAAACAACGAGTTAAATTTTTAGTAACTCACTAGTATTTATCATTAGTGTTTTTATCACTAGTGTGAACTAAGTTTAAAAATTCTTTGTTATTTTTAACAGTATTGAAAAATTCACTGCAATTTAGTTCACTGTTAATTTTGCAGCTTAGCAAAGCTTCTACTGTCGATTCAGCCAGTTTACCTCTTTCTTCAAACCATTTTTTTATGTCAATATAATTTTTTATGTTGACAATATTTTTTTTGAATGCTGCCAGTGTGTCTCGCATGCTTGAAAATGTATTCCAGCGCCGTAACTTTGATTTTTCTGATGTGGGGCAAAAGCTAAAACTGTCGCCCTCATCCATCATCCTTTAAGTTTCTCTAAAAATTTTTAATTTCTTTAATAAATACAGAAATAGGTAGGGTTTGAGGTAAAAACCTAAGCTCCATTTTATACTAAATTGTTAACGTGCCCCCTTTTTTTTTGCTATAAAGGAAAAAAAAAAAAAAACTTTACGAAGTTACATAATTAGAAATTCGTCCCCTCCCTAGGAGAATCGCCCTTCTGGTGAGCTTACTTTTGGATTCAAGCCTAATCCTAACTCTAATCCTGAATGTTTCTAACCCTCCAGTCCTCGCCACTATTTGTTTTCCGTTCTAGGGACAACGGGCAACCCCTAAGCTTCTCACTATTCTGTATTATTGCATTACTGGTTAAATTAGGTTGGGTTAGATTATATGAATATGGCAAAGACAGGAGGGCTACCTGCTTAGAGGAGAGGTGCTTTCGTGTAGGAACTTTTTAAAGGAAACTGGCTCGTATTCACATTACACATGAGGAAATCCACGAAGAGAAACCATGCAGTCAGCCTGTTCTTTTGGGTTTGAACCCAGGCAAGGTCCAACTACCAGTATTCCGCGGTCTTAATCATTCGGCCACTGCTCAGGACATTTGTTTGATTATTTACTATGTGTTTCGCCATTAGGCACTGCATGGAAAGGGAGGAATGCTTTGTGGAAAAAAAAAATTTAAGGAGATTGACTGGTATTTGCTTAGAGGAGAGGTGCTTTCGTGGAGGAACTTTTTAAAGGAAATTGTCTCGTATTCACGTTACACATGAGGAACTCCACGAAAACAAACCATGTAGCCAGCCTGTTCGCCTGGGTTTGAACCCAGGCAAGGTCGAACTACTAGTATACAGCAATCTTAATCATTCGGCCACTGCTGAGGACATTTCTCTGATTATTTACTATGTGTTTTGCCATTAGACTGTGCATGGAAAAGGAGGAATATCCCGTGGAAAAACCTTTGTAAGGAAAACTAGCTTTTATTTATGTTACACACGGGGAAAATCACGGAAATACTTATACAGCCAAACCCATTCACCTATACTTTACCCTCGGACCGAACTACTAGTGCTCAACGGCTTTTATTGCTCGGGCTATTACTTAGAGTTTTCGTGCTTCCTGTCTTGTTTTTCATACTTCCTATTTCATAAGTAAGATCCTTACATACTTCCGCCAGAGTTAATTAGTTTGAAACTGAGGTCTAAAACGACATTGTTGAAAACATTTAGCTCTAGAATCTAATGCGAGGCCAATCTTTTACAAACATTTCTCACTAGAAATTAGAAATTTAAAAAAAAAGTCGTTTTTACATTATCAATTCCATGGACAATTACTTTTCATCTGTACTGCATCTAAACAGGAGCTGTTAGTTGAAATCTGGTTCCTTCCCGAGATCTGGAAGGAAAACTAATTTAATGAAATGTTACACAATTAAATGGCAAGTAACATGAATATTTATATTTCTCTTAACATTCTTATTTCATTTAGTTCTTACCTGCCTTATCGCTATAAATGTGTAGTACGTAAGTCCTACACTTGCAATGCTGTTTTTCTATATTACATTGTGAACAGAATAGCTTTTGCTACATCCCAATAGATTGTAACTCAATATAACTCGGATGTTAATGATGCTAGACTGATATTTCTGGTACCTTTAATCTGATACGTTGAGTTATTGCAACTAATATTGAGAATGGGGTAGCTGTAAAGGGAGTATCATTGTTATCCTTGAGCGTTAGTGTTGTTTGATGTAGCTGCGCTAGGCTGCAGTTCACCTAAGAATGATTAGTCGAAGCACTGTTCTCCACTGCCAGGGAGCAAAATGTGTTGTGCTGAAACTGCTAGGGCATTCCCTTTTTTAATGTTTTACTCCACAGAATTTGATAATGGTATCAGTTTTACGTTCCGCTTGCTTATACACTGCAAGTAGACACTTTTAAGGCAGAGGCAACGGCACGCATGCTGGAATTAATCTCCACGGCATTTAACACTCTTCCTTTCATAACGACTGAACGCGTCAATCGTGGTCCGCCCTCACTAGTCCTACTACATCCTAATGACCTGTGCTCACAAAAGTTTCGATGCACACATGAAAACACAATATGATGCGATTGACGTCTGTCTGGGAAGCGTTCTTGATAAATTCCTTCAGTGGCTTGTCCATTGCCTCAACTATTCCATACACTAAGTGCACATATGGAACGAGTGGACTTATGGTAGCTTGTGCTTCTTTATCTCGTTTAATTCATTCAGCGGTGATTTCTCTTGGTGCATCATTTGCGATTAAATCCCATAAATTTTCCTTTTCAGAATTACTTGTAATGTGTATTTCCATAGCTGATAGTTGTTATTGTTTAATTTCGCAAATGAGTACTTCTCAGCTAGTAGCCATTCTTGCGTCTGGATTTCTAATGCGCAGTATATAACTAGATTAGTTTTTGTTTCGCTTTTCGAAGAAGGCTTGGCTTTTCCGATCCTCCAGTGGTAATTTATGACAAGAATTTATTTTCTGTTTTTATTTTTATTCTTAATAGCGTATCTCGATGTGTTTTAAGCCTTCGGATGAAGCGAACATCTGCTCATTCTCATAATCGAATGGTGAAGGAAGGCGCAGTTCATTTGTTTAAAGTAAAATGGTTACCCCATTAAATGGATAATCCAAACTGCGAACACAAAAAACATAATTAGAACGTAGAAAAGTATTTATTATTAGTTGCAAGATAGAGAAAAGTATTGCGCTATGATACAAGCACAATCAATTCTTCATCAACGGAGTATGATAAGTTAGTAGGAGAGAGTTTTTGTAGCGTCAAGTCTATGTTTCATTTAAAGGTGTGAAAATAACATCGGATGGGCAGCTTCTTCGCTTCCGCTTCCAGTGGTGATTCTCCAAATTGTATACTATATAGTACAATAACGGAAGTGGAATTATTCATTGTTATAGGCCATATGTTTCTAGTTTGCTCCGTGACTTATCGGTTAACAATAGCAAGTCCCTTTTTTCTTCTTAAATATACTACAGAAACCTGGCGAAATTATGTCAATCGTTTCTCCAACACATGCTATATTTATTTTAGAATTTGCAACTATCAGTTACGCTGCATTAGCATCCATAATGCAAATAATGATGCAATAATTTCAAAGAACTGTGTTCCTGAAATACAATATCTTGAACAGGGGTTCTCAACTAGATACGAATTCTTAACTAGGGGGTAACTTTTCTGTTTCAGTGGGATTCGACCAGCTTTTTATTTAATTGTTAAGCATTTAGTTTTAGTTTATAAACATAAAAACTACTTCCCTTCAAGTTTTAGTACTTACCAAAATTTTCTATACTTTTATTATTTAATTTATAAAACACATTCGGAAGTAATCTAAATCAAAATAAAAGTATGTATGCATTTTTCAAATTTTGGAAAGGAGGGGGTAGATGCAATGATCTTCTAGTAACTGTAAAAGGAGTGAATGGGGGGAAAAAAGGTTGAAAACCAATGATCTAAGAAAAAAAAAAAAAAAAGCCATGAGCAGGAAACAGAATTAATGAATGCAACATAAGTACAGTGAGTTATATAAAGGGAGGGGGTACAGTTCCGTATTTCCGATTCGAGGTGGCTGATCGACAAACTTTAAATTGAATTTTTCATGTCTCGAAAGCGGAACTTAGGATATGTATTAGATTTATAAATAACATTTGGTTAACGTATATATCATATCGAGTGTATGTATGTATCGAATAAAAGCAAACATTTTCTGAAATGACTGATTATAACTTTTTTTTTTCCATTATTAGATTCTACTCCTCAAATTATGCATGAGCATCAAATATTGTAAAAAATTGTCCAAGGTATTTCAGAGGTATTTACGTTTGAAATTTGGTTTAATTTTAATCCGGAGGCATAAGAACTTGACTTGGTGAACTTCTAATCTAATTTAACCATAACATTATTTTTAAAACATTCCTTGAAAGAATACTTCGAAACTTTCGAACTTTAGAACTGGTATTTTAATTCTGTATTTTGAGCTTAAAATTTTAAAATAATAATAAAAAAAAATACTAAAGTTGTTTTAAATTGTCTCTTTTGAAAACAATTTGGTGTCAGAAAAATATTTAGAGGATTTTCTAGAAGAGAAGTTCTAAAATTCACTCACTTTAGAATAAAATTTGATACTTAAGGATCGTCTGCCACATCAGACAATTAGAATTTGAATTTCATAAATTTAATATATGATTAAAGCACGTAAGCTTGAGAAGATATCAGTGCGCCTTAGTATGTGTGAAAAGTAGATTTTAAACAAATCATAATCGCTAGAAGAGTTACTTAGAAGTGACATTTTAAAATTATTTCGATATTTTGGTGACTTAATAATTAGCAAAGCAGCCTTTATTTATATATTATTTAAAATAACACAACACTTTATATAATGAAAACTCTTATGAGTATACCTATATTTCAGAGCAGTTATCTCTTTAAAGCAGCCACTTCTGAAAGTGACCGGTATTACTTACAAAATAATTAAATGGTAATTAACTGGCAAAAGAAAATTTGAAATTTTTGAAATTGACTATGTAAGAAAGAGTAATCTATTAAAATAATTTAAATTAAAAAATTGAAAGAATATTTTCTACCATACAAATACTTGGGGGCCTCTTATTAAGCAAAATAATATCTAATGCTGTCGACTCATAAAACTAAATTCTTACTTTTGTTGAAGAAAACTAAAAATATTTAAATATAACAAAAATGTTTAAATCTAAAAATATTTAAATAACTTAATTTAAAAAGAATCTGAAAGTCCCGCATTTGTTTCTGCATTGCTTTTCAGAGCGTTTTCTGAACTAAAAACTATCAAGATATTGGAAAAATATATTATTGTTTGAGTAAGACGTACAGGAGAAATATGTAAAAAGAGGCTTGCATATGTTGCCACAAAATTTTATCTTTAACTTTGGATTTAATTCGGATGCAGACACCAGAATACAAAAGAATTACAACTGAAAATTTTGCAATCAATAAAAAGACGGCACTGTTCTGTTATCAGGAACGAGTTCAGAAATGTGTGTACATATGCGTGTATGCATAGATGGATGCATTCATGTATGCGTGCACATATTATACTGATGAGTAACGCACTTTTATAAGACCGGAGATCATGGGGATTTTGGCATTTGTCCGAGAGTTCAGAATAGGAGCTTTTTAATAGTTCGTAATTTTTATTCTTTTCCATGTTATATGATACGTTTATGAAATATTTAAGCAATAAAATTGCGCTGCTTAAATTTTTGTGGAAATTTTACGTAATTTAAGCAGAAAAATTTTATTTGTAGTTTTTTCTGTTTAATAGATCACACATAGAATTTCCGTTAGTAATCATGTAAGACTTAAAGGTTAATTTGCGAATGATCATACGTAACATTTGACATTTGTTTATGAAATTTGTTTCCAGAATTATTAGTCACTGCTTGCAACATCAGCATATAATATAAAAATATCTTAAAAAGAATCGATAATTTATAAAATATTAAATTATTAGAAACCATTAATTGGGTAATGTACCCCTACAGTAAACTAGCAGAAACTGAAGCATTTTTACCTCTATGATTTCGAGCTTAAATTTATGCTTGTAGCTAACTCTTTGGTCACACATCTCGTAGTAGACCTCAGTACATATGTCTTTTCTATAAGTGTTAAATAAATTATTAAAATTAACATTTTTTTCTAAAGTCATTACTTGTTTCAAATAGATAAGAAGCAAAATTTACCACTATCTGCTTTTAGGTATTTAAAATAGTCAGGTAACGAAACGCACGTCTTAACCAAAGGCATATAAAATACTACATTAAATTCTTAGTTTATTTGTGGAGATAATGATGTTTATGTAGAAATTGTCTTATCACTTGCTTTGGTCGAATTCCAACCGCAGGATTAAATTCGATTCTTCATTTATGTCTTCATTATTAATATGTTTTTTCGGTAACTTCAAATCTTTTCCTGGGTTTCAGCTTATTTTGTATTCTAATAAAGTGTTTTCAACCTTTCAGTAAACTATAAAACAAGTTTAAAATTCGTACCTTATGATGCAGTGTTTGCTTACAACATTTATTTGGATAAGAACATGCGGCCAAATTACTATAAGAAACAGAAATTAAAACTTTTAGTTTCAAATAAACATATTTTCATTTTATTATATTTTTAAATTAAAATCATCACAATTCATAACTTCGTACAGTGATTCGAAATAAATTCTTTTTAGTTGATATTGAAGGGGTAAAACACTTTCACTTTTACTTTCTTTTCTAATAGCTTTAACAGTGTTAAATCGGATATAGGTTTCGAAAGATTTACATCGGATATAGTCTTCGAAGCTTTGATGAAAAAAGAAAAGATGATATGTGCAATGACTTTTGTTGACTTTTGTTAGTTGTGTGTCTTGCTGTCTTCATTATTTTCCAGCGAAAATATTAAGCAAATTTTATTTTAGAGTCAAATCATGAATCTTTTATAGTGACTACAGATCTGAAAAATATTTTCAAAAGTAATATTTTTACTTATGGTTTCATAGATATATAGATAGAGGGACAGAGAGAAATTTAGAATGATGTTAAGAAAATAATATTTTAAATCTGTAATAGTTGATCACAATGTTGTTAAGAAAATAATATTTTAAATCTCTAATAGTTGATGATATTTGGTAATCTCTCATATTTGATAATATTTGGTTACCTCTAACACTTGATAATATTTGGTAATCTCTAGTGTTTGATAATATTTTATTATCTCTAATACACTATTTTGCAAAAAAATCGAAGCACCAAAAAGGACTTATGCGATCGTGACGAAATTTGGTATGCAAAAACATCTTGATCGAACATGCAAATGATCAAAGTTTCAAGGGCAAATGAACAGGAATTGCGATTATACAGCGCATTTCTAGGGCACAATTCGCAAAGTATAAAACCAGTAACAAAGGCGGAAAATTTATCTTTTTTGGCTGCTGCCATTGTAGTTCCGTAAAGAAGAAATTAAAGATGCCATTACGACGATACGGAAAACCTTACAGACAACTTAACTACTTCGAACGTGCTCGCATTGTAGGGTTGTGTGAAGCTGGGTGGTCATACCGAGCAATAGGTCGCCACCTGCAAAGGTATAGACACTGCTGTGCAAAGATGTTGGCAGCAATGGTTGCTACAAGGAAATTGCCGACGAAATGAAGGCTGTGGAAGGCCAAGGAACACAAATGCGAGGCAAGTAAGGATGATTGTTCGCTAGGCCCGAAATGCCCCAACGGTATCATTGTCGACTATTCAACGCACTACAGTCACATATATATCTCCCGTGGTACCGTTCACCATCTCACGGCGCTTGTCTGAGGCGGGGTTAGGGACCTTTAAGACGTTTGCCGTCGACCCCACAACGTCGGCGGAGTCGTCTTGGGTGGTGTCCCAGCCGATCATCATGGCTGCTATCAGACTGGTATCGTAGTGTTCAGCGATGAATACCGCTTCACTCATGAAGCAGATGACCACCGTCGGGGTCATCTGCTTCATGAGTGAAGCGGGGCCAGCGGTCCCAATCAGCCTTTGTTTTACAAATGCATACAGCCAGAATTCCTGGTGTGAGGCGCTATTTCTTATGACAGCAGGTCATCTTTAGTCATCCTTCGTACATCTTTAACAGTTCAACGATGTGTTCATACCATCCTACGGCCGGTTGCATTACCCTTCATGGCACGTCATCCTTGGGCCATTTTTCAACAAGATAATGCCAGGCCACATACCGCTCGCATATCGCTGGACTGTCTCCTTGCGGTTGATACTCTTCCTTGGCCAGCAAGGTCACCAGACCTTTCATCAATCGAACATGTCTGGGACATAGTATGCCGCCAGATTCGGGCACCACAAAATATCGCAGATCTGGACCGACAACTGGTGAATGCCTGGCAGAATGTGTCGCGGGATGACATTAGGAACCTCTACCACTCTTTGCCTCGACGAATTCAAGCATACATTGCCGCCAGGGGCGGTTCGACGAACTACTAATTTGAACACTCAATGGGTAATTGTGAGCTGTGAACAGGCACTATGACCTTGATTTTTTTAATCAATTTATTATCTGTGTATGAGCTATACACATATTCAATTTCATCAAAAACAACAACTTCCTTCATGGTACTTCGAGTTTTTTGCAAAAGAGTGTATTTGAAATCTAAATTTTATTATTTGGAATCTTATATGCAGAGTATGGCAATGTTCATAATATTGTTACGAATTGTACAGGCGCGGTAAGATGGCTTCCCCGCAAAGCAGTTTTAGGGTTGCCATAAAATAGCAAGGGAAGGCAGGGTTGTCATATTTGGCGAGAAATCTCCCAGTTGGCGACAACATTGGCGATATACCATGGACGGATGGAGAACCTTCTGGAACGAATTCTTACCGGCTTAGGCCAGAATGTTCTCGAACACAAGCCGAAAGCTATATAAACCCTGCTGGTCCGCAGTCACTTAGTGTGTGTGCCTCGTCTAACGAGCTGATAGTCAGTCACTGAGCGAGTGTCTCGAAGTCTAGCGCCGAGTTGGTCGTCGAGTGCATCGAGAGAGTCTTTTAGTGCATCGTCGAGTTTTGTCTTAGACTGTGCTGAGTCGAGAGCTATACTGTTGTGTATCGTCGAGTGCATCGCGTGGAGAGTCTCGAGAGTACGTGGAGTTCCGAGAACAACCAAGCAGAGTAGGGAGCTGTACTCGGGTGCTTTGCTGTGAAGCTGTCTCCACCGTTATTGCCCGACATTGGGAAGGCTGTGTCGCTGAACGTGTCAGCGTGTTTATAACAGTTCGACGACTGTAAAAGTGATTTTGGAGCTATCTGATTAATATTGGTAAATAAAGTGTGTTTCGATACTTCATCAAGAGTCGTCGTTATTCACTCCAAATCTACGAAACCCGTACGAACGTGAAGGAAGAAAATAACGTAACAATATTATTTTGACTGCATAGTACGACGCCACCATGCATTATTGCTAAAAAATCGTATCGGAGCTTTCGTTACCAATACCTCTGGCTTGATATTAATTGGCCAGAGGCATTATTTGGTTACCAATACCTCTTGCTTGATATTAATTGGCCTACGAATAACAGACAGCTTCCGACGCGCTTAGAAGAAAGAGTAGTATAGCAGAGACATCTTTTGATATGAGTTATATTCAGAGATTGATCGATATATGCACGCATAGAATTATACTTTGACCTAAATAGTAATAAATAAAAATCAGCTGCTTCCTTGTGACAGAACGACCAATGTTGCTTCACCTTATAATGTGAATCTGCAGCAAATTACATATTTTAAGAAATATATCCTAAACATGGCCTAGTTGGCCACTTATTAAGTTAGAAAACTCTCATATTTTGCGTTTCCCTAAGGTAAATGTTACCTAAGCATTTAACTTCAAAAGCAGACCTAATCCAAGATCGGAAAATATAGGTGTATATTTTATAATATGATGATGTTCAGTGATATTGGCTGTATTGCATTTATTTTTGTTATTTTATAGTACCTAATCCTGGATGTGCACAATTTAATTCAGAGCTTATTAACTCATCAGAGTAGCTAATTAGATGATCTGTTTAGAAACAATGATACGGATTAAACCATAAAGAATTGCTCACTCGAATTTAAAAAAGCACTAGTCCTTAGTATTATCAATGAATTTCACTTACATGAAGAACTTCAGTAATAAAAACTAACACGTAATTTTATTTTCATTTTCCAGAATAAATTTTGAAATACTCATTATTTAATAGCCTTTATATCGTTGGTTAATGTTATTATTTTATTTCGTATGCTTAATGTATAAAAATACGCTTTACTTTACTTTCTGCGAAACCCAGTTCCATTTAGGCTTAAAGTTATAGATACACTAATTAGTTCACACTGCATTAATATTGCTGTCTTTATACTCCATTTCTTGTGAGTTTCATAAATCTGATTTTAAGATGTATAATGAACTCAGCAAATTTTTAGTTCAGGTGAAAATGAATTTAGTTCCTTTTCTGACTAGTAGATGGCAGCAGTACTCTAGTGAAGTTTGCCCGATGCAGATTTTTCTGAGATACTAATGTGGACAAGACACGACAATTATACGGAGAAGAAATAGTATTAGAGATGTTTATAAAAGTTATAAACGTAAAGATGAAGTTTTCAGTTTGCTTTTCACATGCGCAATTTTTTCCCATTTGTAAATCCCTATTATATATTCTTATTATAATTGACAAGAAAGTACTTAACAATTTACTTATATTTTTAAGCAGTTTCATTTGGAGAATAATTTCATTAACTATGCCAATTAAATTAACATTAAAAAAAAGTATTTCAAAGCAGAAAGAACAATTTTTATGTTTATATTTATATTTCGATAGAAGTCAGGGGAAAACGGAAGGTTAATGGTTGTATAACTAGGGTGTGGAGCGAAAAAAATAAAAGTTGCATAACTAAAATGGTCTACGTCTCAAATGCTATGAGCTGACAAATGTTATGAGTTATTACTCGAGAATAGTTTCAAAATTTTCTGCTTCATCTTCTTTTAGCGCAAGAGCCTTGAAATTTTGCAATTTTGTAATTTTTTTTTTTTTTTTTGTAATGAAACCGCAAAATTTTCGAAAATTGGCGGATGAAAATGAATATCCCTCAAAAGTTGTTCATTGACTAATATATCATTCATGTACTTTTCAAAATGTTTCTTCTTATTCTCCATTTGCCTCAAGAGTTTGAAATTTGCAATTTGCGCATTTAATTTCTATAGCATAACAAAATGTTTCAGTATGCTATTTTTCGCAGCAACACTGTAGACTTTCAGCAGCAAGTCGGTAATGCATTATGCGAAGTATTTTAACATCCCCCTCTTAAAATAACAAAACTATAATATGCATATGTTCAAAGAAATTACTATTACCGCAAAAACTAATGGTAATATTTTAACTTTCATACCGTAAAATATGCACGATTTAAAATTTATTAGTCGATTTGCAGGGGCCAAACTGGCAAATCCACCTATAGATTACATCAGCATAAGTATAGATTTCAATGTGTTATGTGGAGAGACCGCGGCAGGCCCTGCCCAGCTACTCAAAATCTCAGTTCATTACCTGCTTTCCTGAAAAACACACGTTAATTGAACCAGCAAAATATAACTGGAGACAAAGTGAAATGCCCCTTTGCTGGTAGCCCTGTATCGCGAGATGTGTTAAAGTGTTACAACTGGATTCGGCTACAGAAGACTAACTCTGGACAGGATAGGCAGTATCAAGGAAGCTACACTGGTGTGCAAAACTTTAGCAACAGGTGTTCTTTTTGGCATAACTCCACGAGAAATCATCTGAGAGACATGAAATTCAGAATTAAGAAACAGCATTTTGTATTTAAACGATGACGAAACCATAATGGCTCTAAAAATGAATACAATGCAGACAGTATGGAATCAAACAAAAACAGCCTTTATTGAACTCATAGTGTTACACATGATTGTCTGTACAAGAGAAAGAACAACAAGCAGGTGTTCCTTGGTATGGGATATGCCCTCCCCTTACTGCAATGGTTGCTTCGAACGGTCTCTCCATACTCAGCACCAGATTTTCCAACAGATCTTGAGGTAAGAGTGCCCATTCCTCAATCAGCATCTGTTTCAGTTGTTGTGTGTTCCCCGGAGGATGTAATCGTGTCACAAGCGTCTCCCCAAAGCATCCCACACATTTTCTATGGGATTTAAATCAAGGGAGCACGCTGGCTAATCCATTTGAGTGATATCTTCACTTTTCATTAGCTTCTGAACAGCAAGATTCCGGTGTGGCCGTGCATTGTCATCCATAAAAACGAAGTCTGCTCCAATGGCACTTCGGAACAGACGCACATGGGGAATGATCACCTCCTGACGATAGCGATCTCCGGTTACAGAACTTTGTCGAAAACGTGGAGCTCTGTCCGCCCGATCAGCATAATGCCTCTCCAGACGAGATCTTTAGGATACCGTAACGGTCTCTTTCCGTAATGTTACTAATATTAAACAGTGTCCCGACCTCTCTCCAAATCAATTTACTTTGAGAATCGCTTGTGGCACTAAAACGATTCTCATCCGTAAGGAGGATACGACTCCATTAATGAGATGCCCAGTTTTTGCGCTCCTTGCACCACTGTAAACGGTAATGCCGATGGCCAACTTTCAAAGGGGTGCAGCGTTCAGAACGGCAGGCGCATAGGCCACCTTTGTGAAGGTGTTTATATATAGTAAACCACGACAATTGTCGTCCGTTGCTGTTCACAGTTGTTAAGCTGTGGCGCTTGCTGACTGGTTTCGGAGTCTTTTCGTCTGCAGGACTATATATCGGTTATTTACTGCAGTTGGTTTCATGAGACGGCCACCACTAACCTTTCTAACAGCTGTACCTATGGTATGGAAGGCTTTCTAAACGCGCGAAACGCCACTTTGTTGATTTCGAATTCTTCAGCTATACTGGTCACACTTCGCCCCTACTCCAGATTTTCGATCATTCTTCCACGTGTGAAGTCATCCAGATCATTTCTTCTAGCCAATATTTCACGAAAGAACTCCTTGTACTTGCAGCGAATGTCTTTAATTGCATCTTCATCCTTCCTTTTATGGTAATCTCGAGTTGAGCGCGCCGACCGTACGCGTTTTGCGTACGCTCACGTAGCCTGTGACCTATTTTTTCTTGACATTTGCATACGCATGACCTTTCTACTGAATTGCGTGTTCATTGTACTGAACGGAAGAACCCCTTTTCTACAATTTCATGGCTATCTGATTAAAATTTACATTGTTGCTTAAGTTTTGCACATCAGTGTATGTTGACTTGAATGATGAAAGTTTTGATATATCCCTGCTTATAGCGGTTAGATGCTACAGAACCCAGTGATTAAAACAAATTCAACAGCTGTCATTTGCTTACTAGAAAAAGAGTGTGGAAAATCTTTGCAGTGGGTGATAGACCTGTCACTCTAACGAGCTACCATTAAGACACATGATGAATTATCTGGACGGACCAACAGTGAGTATTCATGTATTTTATCAACATATAAGGCAAAATCTTGGCCAATTATGAACACTTCTCTGTCGTTGATGTCCAATCAATTAAGCGAAATTGCCTGCCATGGGACAGAATGATACTATAAATCTCAGAGCAGATAAAAAAAATCTGTGGGCTGTATACCAAACTGTTTTCTCAGATGGCGACGTAAACCCGGAAAACTTTCTAATGCAAAATGGTTCACTGTAGCCAACGGAGTCCTTCGATTTTACACAAGTAGCACTAATCCTTCTGCCACCTTGAAGAAAATGGTTTCTTTTATCATAATAGTATAAGATTATCCAATGTGGTTTTATATTAAATGCAATCCAGCCATTAATGATGCTTCCATAAGCGAAATTGCCTGCCATGGGACAGAATGATACTATAAATCTCAGCGCAGATAAAAAAAAAATCTGTGGGATGTATGCCAAACTGTTTTCTCAGATGGCGACGTAAACCCGGAAAACTTTCTAATGCAAAATGGTTCACTGTAGCCAACGGAGTCCTTCGATTTTACACAAGTAGCACTAATCCTTCTGCCACCTTGAAGAAAATGGCTTCTTTTATCATAATAGTATATTATCCAATGTGGTTTTATATTAAATGCAATCCAGCCATTAATGATGCTTCCATAACCTTGGCGTACGGTTTCGTTCTCCCGATACCTTAGTGATAATCTGAAGTTCATCGTAGATGGTTACATTCAACGAAGTGGTTACGCTGCCTACTCTGAAAATCTGCTGGTAGCTCTGCTTGTAGACGAAAGAAAAATATACTCGACAGTTAGGTGAGCGAACAGAATTTTCTGCGATGTCACGATAAGAGAAGCCACCCCTGCCAGCACGCAAGCTGAAGATCAAGAAATCATCGTTACTACGTAACACTAAATTGACGTCATTGACTGTCAGCATTATGAAGTTATACAGCCACATCTTTTATCTCATTTATCGAGCGGATATTTGAAGAAGTATATCAAGGAACTTGATTAGACTACCTTGTTTAGGTGCGTTCAAGTTGTAACGGAGATGTCTAGACAAGTATGCGGGGCTAGAACCGGAGATGAACTAATCAGAGCAAAAATTTGGACAGGTGGATAATGTTTAAATTATCTGATGTGGATGCTGTTTAAAATTAAGTTCGAATTCAGGGCCACGAAGTAAAGACTTAAAGACACAGTGATCAAAGGTAGGGTTATTGGGATGGGCACGGTGGAACTCGTTATACAATTATCTTCTGGGGAAGAGTTTTGGGTGGTTCACTGGATCAGCAAAGAATTGCATTTTTTTTATAAAATAAGCCGTGCAGCAGTAACGTTAATTTAAAAATAATTAGATTTATTGAAAATTCTCAGTTGTACAGTATCATTTCAAGGCTCTGGTGCGCAATCAAAATGAAATGGAACATTTTGAGGAAATTCACGAGTGATATTTTAGTCAATACAAAACTTTTGAGGGGTAGTTCGTTTTCATCCAACAATTTTCGAAAATTTCGTGGTTTTGCCTTACCACTACAAAACTGCAAAATTTCAAGGCTCTTACGGTGAATAAAGATGAAGTAGAAAAGTTTTGGAAAAATAACGAGTAATATGTTAATCTACATACCATTTTTGAGGGATAGGGCATTTCAATTATACAACTTTTTTTTTTTTTTTTATGTTGCAATCGTTCGTATACTTAATTTGTTTTTACAATTTAGAATTATATTTTTGACGGATGATTTAACCATATTTATATATATCAGATTATGTGCAATTAAATTATTACTCCTTACGAATAAAGTAATTCCTAAGTACTGTAGCATCATCTGCTATTGCTGCTGTTAGCCTATGCGTTTTCTTCTCCGCTCTATGTTTCTTGTAGAAATATTGCTTTATTCTAATGGTTTGTGACAGTGAGTTTTCCATCATTCTGCAATAAACAAAGTTATTTTCTTTTAGATAATACCCAATTAATTCACAACGTGGTTAATTCATGCTGGTGAATTGAAAGTTGACTGTACTTCAAAATATTATTGCAGTTTTATCAACTTATGAGAACAAAGCGTGCTTTAATAAAATAATTACTTCGAAAGGAATGAACATGTACTACTTTAGATAAAACACACGCAAAGGCTGGACCATTTTAAGATAAAAAAGTTTTCAACCTTAGGTACCAAATTTGTGATTGAAATACCGGGAATAACTTTACACATCTATTTTCGCCCCTGTATGAAACATTTAAAAATAATATAAATATTTTTATCTTCTTAAACATGTATGCTCTTCATATGGTTAATCAATGACACAAACTGCATTATAATTCTCATAAGTATGGAATTCGAATTATTTGCAGCTGTAATTTTATAAGAGCAAGAATAGTAGAGTTTACTTTCATTAAATTAGCTCTAGTACAGTCGTTTTCTAAGTTATCCTAAATTCAGAGAACCAGATCTAGATTGTTAGTTGAATGACCGGTTTTTCAAAATATGTTACTCTATATTACATACTTCATTAATTACATAGAATTTTAATCTTTATTCTTCAAATTAATGAAGCAAAATCAGAAAATATCATTAAAAACGATATTAAATAAATGAAAGTTAAACAAAATACAAGTTAATACTAAGGAACACGTTAGCAAGTTTCAGAGAAAAATAAAAAATTCAACTTTAATCACCTAGAAAGACTTACATCTAAATCGTGACCTCGCCTAAACTTTTCTTGCATATTCACGAATAGGAAATCAATACTAAAGAAATTCTTTCCAGGAAATTAAGCTAATACGTTTTAGTTAAAAAGTATGCGAAGTGAAGCTGTAAGAATTGTTAAGACATTCTTTGGAATTATTTGAATTGCTTAATTTTGTTCAGTTGAGAGAATTCAGTATTCCGTTTGATAGTAAAACTGTAGTAGAAAATTCACATTTAAATGCTTGTTTATTGGAAATAGGCTTATTTTAGAAAATTTCTTTTAATTGTAATATCATTATTATATGGTACGGAAGTTTTAACGCAAGAGAAACACTCATTAACACGGAAAGCATGTGATGTCTGTCTGCCTTAAGAGGAGGTATTTCTCTGCAGAGTACTTTCGTAGGAAAGCTCTTTGTTTTTTACATGTGGCGAGTACTACGAAATGCCGCCAAGAAGCAAGCTTGAGAAAAAGTACTATAGAAGTATCGCTATAGCGATTGGCTACTTTAATATTGGTAAACCTGGCATAAGTCATAAAAATACGCTGATTTTCCATTCATTAAAATTCCTTACTTTTGGTAGTAAGGAATTTTAATGAATACAAAGCATTAAAATGCATGAAATAAATTAAAATGCATGAAATGACCAGTGAAATAACATGAACTCTCTCCATTGAATAGAATTTCACAGATAGTTTGCTTCTACACTTTAGTTTGGTACGGGAATATCCTTCTAACATATGAAGCGGTATAGTACAATTTGATTGTGATAATTAATTTCTAATGGCGTTAATAGACGTACTAAATCTGTACGTCTATCTGCGAAACGGGAATTGAAGAGCGAAAATGCTTTCAAGTGCTTGAATAAGTTTTACCTAATAGGGAAACAAACAAACGAGCCCCCCCCCCGAAAAAAAAAAAAAAAAAAAAAAAAAAAAAAAAAAACTGACGAGCTGCAGTAGGTTTACTTTTAGCGGCTATTCTGGAGTGAGCTTGGTTATGTGCTTGTTTGGATGTGCTGATGGTGTGTTGGTGTATTTAATTATGGCAAAGCACACGAGGGCTATCTGCCTAAGAGGAGGGATACCTTCGTGGAGGACTTTCTAAGAGAAACTGGCTCGTATACACGTTACACATGGGGAAAAACACGAAAACGCCCATGCAGCCAGCCCGTTCGCGGGATTCGAACCTCGGACCGAACTACCAGTGTTCAGCGACGTTACCGCTCGGCTGCTGGTGGGCCTTGGATGTGCTGAAAAATGATTTTTCTGATTTTTTGAAGTTCAAAGGTGTTTAAAAAGAGTAGCGGTAAGTTACAGGATAAGCTAAAAGAATCACAGTTTTCTTTCGTCGTATATTGTTACATATTAGGGGTTTATAATTTTTATCTTAAATAAGTGGGCTAGATAAGGAAGAAACATTGATGCAGCATCAAGCGATAATAAGTTTTACAAGTGAAAATGATTAGTTGAAAATAACCATAGGACAAATGAGACATAACAGCGAAATTCTTAACACAAGACTAATTTGAGAATTATAAAATCGCTCATAGAACAATGTTTAAAAATCAGTGAGTTCATATCAGTCGAAATATCTTGTATCTCTTCTTTCCCGCACAACCTGTGCCGAAGTTAGCAGTTGTGATTGCCTTATCGAATGGACTTTCTTCCTTGGAATCCGGAAAAGGAATCAGCATCAAGGTAGAATAGAAGACGACGCTCTCCTCCTACTACGGCTGACGCAGTGCTGCTGAGTTTTGGTAGCCAAAGGGACTGCTTGACTTCATTTAGTTTACATCCAGAGCATGCTACAATGACAGTAGTTTGCAGCACTTTCACGCATGAAATTTCCGCACCAATCAAAAAGTAAGTGCACTTCTGCACCAAAGAAACATTCATTGCTGGATGGGTAACAGCAATTTGTATAGTTTAGTGGCATTTCCGCACAAATCACATCTTGGTTATCTTTCAATAATTTTCAACAGCGATTTTGATTATGAATTTGTTTTATAAAATTCTAAGCTACTGGACTACAGAGTCACAGAATTTAGCAAAATGTTCATGTTATGTGTTAAGAATGATAAATACCTTAAGGTACCTTTAAAATATCAAAATATCGCAAAAATATAACACACTTTAAAGCTCAATTTCCTTATAACTAACTGGTTTATGAGCTGGAAAATTTGTATATTTCTTTAGATGCCATTGATAGTGTATTTACTACTTCTATTTTATGTTTCAAATGAAAAAAAAAATGTTTTAAATAAAATACATTTTTTTTTCATCCACATGATACTGTAATACGAACTTTTTAAAATTTTAGGTTTCAAAACAGTTTCTTTTTCCATTATCAATGTTATAAACTGGTATTTAATACATTTTGCGTATTGTAACATTTTAGATTTCCTTTGCAGTGCATAAATTTTAGATCTTTATGAATTTAGATCATTTAGTTGTTTAAACTGTTTTAGAAAATGAACCAATGTTGGTATGCAGAGTAAGGCAATCACAACTGCTAACTTATAACAATGAGGTTAATGTTTGAAAATGAAATGGATAGTTTCTGTTTATTATATTATCAGAGAACTATTGGGTAAGTTGCTAACAGAGGTAGTGAATGCTCGGCAAAAATATATCCAGTAGAAAATTTGAATTTGGTAATGCATGCATCCCAAGAGGTTGAGTCAAAAATTTGCAACTTGATGGCTAAATGTAAATATAAATTAAACATGTTAAAATATTTATATTTCGGCATATAGGTCAGGTTAAGTTTTTAAAACAGGGTAAAGCATGCAAGGGGAGAGATGCTTCGTCTAGGACTTTCGAAGGAAAACTGACTTTTTAGTCAGTTTTCCTTCGAAAGTCGAGTGCGTATTAAAAATAATGCATATGATTTTCATTCAGTTTATATTTATACGTATTTCTTATGTAAAATTTCTGATGTATGGTAAATTATTGCAAATTACTGTACTCAAAAGATATAGTGAATGGACAGAAAATAAAAAATTTGCACATGTGGAAAAAGGAATATTAAATATATATGAGTATTAATACATTTACACATATCCTTATAGAAAGCATGCATTTGCCTTTAACTAAATATGTAAATATTTATTAAATTATTTATAAATGTATATGTAAATGAAGGTTTTATTAATTCATAAACTCTTGGGAATGTTACCGTGAAGAAATCTAGTTATTAAATACATATAAATTTATAATGATTATAAATATTCTAAATATATAATGACTTGAACATTTATTTGTAGACATAATTTGAAGTTATGTTGACAAATATATTTCTAAAACTATTTAAGCAAGAATAGTTCGTACTGGAAAGCAGTCTATTAAAATGTGATGTAAAGGACAGTCTATGAGAAGCGTACATATGGGAAGTAATAAAATATAACTTTTAGAATGTGTATTGCTGAAATCAAACATTTTTAATAAGTATTAAAAGAATTATTTCCTTACATTTTATACTAATTCAGTTAAAAGTTTTAAATTATATTAACAAATTCTCTTTTTTTTTAATCCCTTTCAGAAATATTCATATGAAATTAAGTACATGGAAATCAGAAATCAGCAGCATAATTTAAGATATTTAACTATTAAGAGAAAAGGTGCTCTAATCTTTGAAATGAACCAAACTGAGCATTAAAATAGTAGTGATCGCGATTTTTGATTTAAAAGATGCATCAAAAGCTAAAAATCACCTCATATTTCAGGAAATATTTCAGAAAGAAGCTCTGAAATTTTTGAAAATCTCTGAAAATTTGAGGAAATATTTCAGAAAGAAGTAAATAGAAAAGAAATAATGCATGATTTTAATATTAATAATACTTTGATTTTAGTTTTTGTAATTATTAACCGAATAAAATCGACTGACTTTAAAATTTCTTTCTAATGTATTAGCGAAAACTTCTGAAAACATTACATTCACATTAAAACTGTTCTGGGAAAAATATAGCATTTAATTTCGTTCAGAATTAAATGTTTAAAAACGAATTCTTTCACATACTTAGGAATAGTGTAGAAAAAGAAATATTGTAGGAAAAGAAAATATGTACATTTATACTTATATTTACGAAATGTATTATAATTACAAAATGTCAATGCCTCCGAACATATCAAAATATATTAATCATAACAGCAAGTCATTGAATGTTTTGGTAAATAAGAAGGGTGTGCCAATGCTTCAAGAGAGTGTATGAGAACAAAGCCAGTTCGGGCCTCTCCTCTCTTTCTCACCTCCATGGGAATAAGCTGGGGAAAGAAAGTGAGATAGGAAGTTAGGGATGCCGTAGTATTGAGGAAATAATGCACTGTAAAAGATGATTTGTAAAATTATGTGTACTTTCACAGAATAAGCCAATTTGAAAGCGACAAAAACTGAGCGGCAGTTAGATAATAGCTTTACAAAAGTTATACATGTGCCTATCATTTAATGAAATGTAGTTAAATATTTTTATGATAAAATTTTCTTTTCGAATTTTAAATTTAGAAAATGTAAACTTTCTGCATTTTTCATGCAATTCCAGAATTTTAAAAGTTTTGTAAAATACAGAGGTAGAAATATCAAGAAGTGTGCATTTGTAATAATAATATCTCTACGTCGATTTAAATGTTTAATATGCCTTTAAATGTAAGAAAAAAATTAATGTACACTTTTGTGTCATAAATTTCTGATCTAATGGAGATAACTCTCCTCCAAAGGTGGCACTCTCTAATATATGAATTTTGTTGTTATTACAAGACTGAGTTTTAGTTACATTAAATTCACCGTAAACGATTTTGATAACAGCGAAGCTTTTCTTCGGCACAGTAGATAATTAATAATTTTTTTAAACAGCTATCAACCATTTTTTTTGTTTTGGTAATTTTCAGTAAATTACAAATAGTAATAAAATTGTGAAAAGTTATTTTTATGTTCTAAATTTAATTAAAGTTGTAGGGTTTTCCTTATTTTGCATAACAAATTAATTTTAAGTCTTCCTGTCTTAAACTTCTCAACTTACCCTCACATTCCCTCGCCAGAATGTAAATGTAAAGTTAAGTGAAGTACTATTTAAACGTGTGAACATCTCAGTTTATTCAGATCGTGTTTCGCTAGCCACGCGCATGTTTCTTTGTTATTTCGCGGTTACGCTAGTAAGCCTCTTGGCCTTATCAGTTTAGTATCACGCCGGTTAGATTTCTGTGAGTCTACCTCTTAGGCGTAAATTGAAGTGCGTTCTTGCACTATTTATTTTTAGGTTTGACTTGTATTATAGTCTATGTTTAGTTACTACCGCAAGTGAACGGTGTTTTTGTAACGCACGAAGTCCGTGCCTTTCTGTTAAATTAGTTTGAATTAATAAAGGGTTATTTTGCACCCACTTCTGTGCTGGTATTTAATTCACGCCTGTGCGAGAATTCGCCAGGTTCATTGTAGGATCTAATTTAGTTTATGTGGAATAATAGAGATAAGTCTTACAAAGTGTGTTTAGCTCCTTTAGGTTGGAGAGACATTAGACATTTTTTGGAAGCCGGAGAGATGAAAAATTAACAACCGCCTTCGCTGGGAATCGAACAACGGACCTCCGGAATACCGGCCCAGCGTGCAGAACCACTACACCACGAAGGCACGCTAGAAAAGTGGAATAAATACCTTATATTCTTCTTTTTAAAGAGCGACTGGGGTTTTCAGGGGGCCCAATTGCCAAATCCTAGGTGTGGAGAAACCTCATCCAACACCCTTTTAGTTCGGGCGCCACTGTAGAGACATTAGGTTAATTGGAAAGCCGGAGAGATGAAAAATGAGCAATCGCCTTCGCCAGCAATCGAACCACGGACCTCCGGAATACCGGCCCAGCGTGCAGAACCACTACACCACGAAGGCACGCTAGAAAAGTGGAATAAATACCTTATATTCTTCTTTTTAAAGAACGACTGGGGTTTTCAGGGGACCCAATTGCCAAATCCTAGGTGTGGAGAAACCTCATCCAACACCCTTTTAGTTCGGGCGCCACTGTAGAGACATTAGGTTAATTGGAAAGCCGGAGAGATGAAAAATGAGCAATCGCCTTCGCCGGCAATCGAACCACGGACCTCTAGAATACCGGTCTAGCGTGCAGAACCACTGCACCACCTTGAAAAGGAAGGGACGTTGTTTATGACAGAGATAAGAAAATAATTTTAACATATTCTAGGAATTGAAATATTTATTGTTACATCAGTTTATGCTTGTTGGAAAAATAATTTTAACAAATAGTAGTGAAATTTGATTCTATTACTAAAACTTCTTTCATTACAATTAACTAAATTCTATGTACTGAATATTATCTCTAATACATAAAGTTTCAATTCATTCTAATACATTACAAATGTCGAAATTACCACCACAGTAAGAAAATATGGATTCATAACTGTACAGAATAGAGCGGTAAAAATTAAACAGAAATAAAAAGCAAAACTAATTAAGTTTACTCATCAAACTAGTGTAACAAAACAGAAAAAATTAAAATTTTAAAAGTTAAATAACCTTAAGGGTCAATCCAAAACCACCCCAAACAAAACACAATAACTAAACCAAATAAAACTAAATTAAGTTTTTCAAGAAAAAATGAGAAGTTAAAAAGAACTCCACCTTTAAAGGAAAATAAGATTAATATTACCAAACTTACTTTAAAGTAAACAATTAAAACTTTAAAAACAACTTGAAACAACTACTTTAAAACTGAAAAGTTAAAAAATAAACATTAATTAAAATAACTGATGATCAATATTAGGAAAAAGTATTACGTGACAAAACTATCATAGGTTCTGTGTGCATTCAATCCATTACGAATCCGTACGCATGTAACAATATTAATAAAAGTGATTACTTGTGAAAGGACCAAATTATATTTGCCCTTTAGTGGATCAACTTTACTTGAAACTGACACTTCGAGTTTAATATAATGTCCATTTAACATAATAAAATATCTAATAATGACCTAGTTTCTAAAGTGCGGAAGTTTTACCTTTAAAAATTATTTCGAAATTTTTGAGGAAATCGGTAATTACATTTACGATTTTTCTTAATTCGAAGTATATGATGCGATGCCTGTAAAGGCTTACGAAAACTACACATGAATTTAATACAAAGTAGTTATTAACATGCTTCATTTAATTTTTCGATTTCTAACGAAAATATATATGCATACTTATATTTTCATTTTATGTAATGTTTTGAATACAAAAATGAAACTGTGAAGCATAATAGGGTAATAAAATGGTTTTTAGAAAATTTATATTTGAAACGATAAAATCGGACATGTATTAGCTGTAAGATATTTTTCATGTTAAGGTAACAAATATAATTATATTTTTACTTTACATTATTTGATTATTAATTTAAAAATAATAAATGTTGAAAGATTATTTCTGTTTTTAATACATATCGAGGTGTCAATCTTGAGAAAATTATGGATGCCTTTTTAATAATAACTAAAAAATGAAGGTACTTAAGTACTACAATCAATAATCTAAGAATATAGTATTATAAGGTATTATAAATTGCTGGCTAAGTGATGCTCATTGCGTGATAATCGACAATAAATATACTTTTGTTTTGTCTGAAAAAAAAAAAAAAAAAAAAAAGGGTTGGCTGATTTTCTGCACAGACAATGCTTCTCCGTACCAAATTTATTTCAAAAATATATTGAGGCTGAGTCACGTTTGAAATTTAAGAAAGTAAAAGGAAATATGAGAATAAATTTGGAAAAATCATAGGTATGTAATGTAATGTAATAAGTAATAAATAAAGTAATGTAAAATCCAGGAAAGCTATGTTTCTTTAAAAGTAAAATTTTCGAATGAAATGTTACTGAATTACAATAAAGGTATTTTATTGATGTAAAAAAAACTTAAATGAAGAATACAATGGAATTCAAGGCATAAATTTTTAATTAAAGAATAATTGTGAGAGAAAAGAAGTTAAAGTTTCCTTTTCTTTTTTTCAAAAACTGGAATTTTCGTGTCAAAAGTGTGAACAAAAAAACTGGTGATAAAAAAAATATACACAGATTTAAAAAATATCTGTGAATTACGGAGGAGAGCTTTGAATTTTAAGCAATGCAAATCCAATGAGGGTATTATGATAAAAATCATATAAATAAATGTTGGTAATAGAACAAAAATAAATTTCAAAGATTCTTTGTAAAATAAATAAATAAATAAATAAATGTTGCTGGAAAAAATATTTTATGCTCTCTCTCTCTATATATATGTATATAATTAAAAGAACCATTTCTTAAAAGTACATAAAACTGCTGCAGTTTTATAAGGAAAGTGTTTTTTTGCATTATTATGAAGTTCATAAAAAGGATTATGCTAAACTACAACAAAAAGTGACTACTCCATACAGAAACTAGTCAAAACATAATATAAGAAGAAAAATTAATTCACTAACATACATTTAAAAGTAGTGTAAAGTATAACGTCAGAATATGAATCTATAGGGTTCCAATAAAATTAAAATAAAAAAAGAAATGAACGCATTTTCCCATCTACCGTGAATGCCGATAGCGATCCTGACAAATTTGTGCCAGTCGTTTCGGAGGAATTTTGAAGGAACAGATGGCACTTTATTTAGTTAGATAAACACAGCTTATTCCTTATTTAGCTACGTAATCTACAGATAAAAATTACTGATGTAACTTGAAAAAAAAAAATAAATTTGAGCTGAAGCTTTAAGATTAGCTGACAAAAAACATTCTTTAAAATCTGCGTTAGCCATTCCGAAACGCCGAAAATCCCAAATGGTATTTAAAATAACAACAATATAGTAATCTATGTGAACTTGGGGGGGGGGCACATAAATTCGCCTTACTATGAATCTCAAGTCATATAGCTCGGTTTCGAGATGTTTTTCATTACGCCATTTTGCCGAATTCTAGATGTTTTGAGTAATATGGCAAAATCCCTTAACTTTGAATTTTTCAAATGATTGTTGTTCTACAGAAGGCACGGCCCAATTTTTAATTATTTCCTCAAAATGTAAGAGAAAAAACAAAGAAAGAGCAGTTCTATTAAACAAAACTGTCCATCAAGAATTAAACAGGATTATATAAAGCCAAAGCGAAGACGTTACGAGTGTGCTGTACATTATATTTATCCTTTATTGGAGTTAAATTGCACCGTTTAGCAGCAGTTTGTGCTTATCGAAATGTTCGATGGAAATAAAAAAAGTACCAATAAAAATCATAGAGGTGCATTTTTATTACTGCACTAATATAACTTCAAGCACAGATATGCAAGGTATACCAATCAGTACTAAAAACAACAGAAGTGGGTCGAAAAAAAGTGCCAGTGGTAGTTTGTCTCTGGTTTTAACTTAAAAACCCCAGCATCAATCCTTACTACACAGAATCTTCAGAATTTAACAAGTGAATTGTAAATCATTAAAAATTTTTATCCTTTGAATAATTACCTATCGGAATAGCATTTATAAGAGTTGTACGGTAATTCTAGCTTTCCTTTTATACTCTTATAAAGAAACGACTAGGGTCGTCAGCGGCCCAGCGGCAAAGTCGCTGAACGCTGGTAGTTCGGTTCGGGGCTCGAATACTGGCGAACGGGCCGCTGCATGCCCACTTTCGAGGTTTTTACCAAATGTGGAACGAGTACACTTGCTAGTCTCCTTAGAAGGTCCTCCACGAAGGCATCCTCCCCTTAGGCAGATATCTCTCGTGTGCTTTACCAAAATCAAGCAATAAACCAAATCAATATAAAAAAGATTAAATGATATAAAGAGGTAATTACTCTGGTACCATATGTTTATATGTATCAGTCCTACTATAAGTGAATTATTGAAGAATCCGTCGTCTTTACTTTATATTTGCGAAAAAGAGAGCCAAACGAAATTTTAAATTGCTTGCTTCTTTACGGAAGTAGGTAAAATGCGCAAAGCAATAATTACAATATTATTTTTATATACGAAATTTTTTTATACCCTCTTAAAACTTATTATGCTATCACGCTCTGTTTTTAAAACCAGATTGGATTTCTTATCGCTATTATAATTTGTCAGCAGAGTCGTAGCTAGGGTTTTCAGCGACCAGGGACAACTGAAGATTTCGCGCCCCCTACTGCTTGCCAAGGATGGAAAACATTTAATTCTAAAATGTCGTAACATCAGATTGGCGCCCCTTGGATTCTGCGCCCGGGGACAGATGCCCCCCCTTGCCCCCATCTAGCTACGCCCCTTTTTGTCAGTATCCGACTTGAAAACGATACTTCTAAACGAGAACAAGATTTGATTCCTTGATAATCATATTTACCATACGAAAATTTGTATCAGTTTCATACAGTACTGTGCCAACTGCTGAGCACTACACATTAGCATGAAAGACATTTGTATACACGTAAAATGATAAATCCCACTAATAGAACAAGTATTCAGTATGTAGTTGAATTCCCTTGCAGCAGATGGCGCTAGAAGTTTAAAACTCATGCTTCGCTTTTCGAAGTGAAGGGCACGATGAGAAAAAATGATTGTTGCGATCACGTTTTCAATTAATTTTTCTTTTCTTTTTTTTTTCATTAAAAAGTAAAGGATTAAAAGATGAAAATTAACAACATGTGTTGCTGCTTGAGCATGTATTCTTAAAAAGCCTCTGCTTTTAAACTTGAGATTGTCCTCTTTTCAACAATTAAATTTAATACAAACGGGCATAATTTTGCTACCTTGGATTTTTTTAAGCTCAGCAGAAGGGTAAACGGTAAACTACAAATTTCAATTGTGCTTTGAATATCAATTCAGAGTTCTCTCTTAGTTTAATTTTATGCCATAACAAATTTTTAAAAGCATTACATTACGTGCTTCACATAGCAATCAAATCAGCTTTAATGTATTATTTCTGAATTCATCCCAATTTTAGCCAGTGTACAGGTTATTGAATGACCAAACAAAAGGCGCACAGCAATTATGCTTGAAGTTTAGCTTTATTGGGGTGGGGAAGAGGTATTTTGTGTGAGTTGCTTTTAATACCACTTAAATATAAATTTGCCACAATGGTGATTATATTTACAACTAAAAACATTAAAATAAGAAATATTCAGTACTCACAGTTTTTTTTTTTTTTTTTTTTTTTTTTTGCGTGGGGAGGGGAAGGGCTAACTCTAAACATATGCTCTCCCATATCACAGTTCCAGCCATTCTTCTACTATTACAAAATTTCGTTTTTGTTTTAGCATTTAGATCAACGAAACTGATGTATACCTATGAGGGGGTTTTCGAAAATTACTGTAACATTTCTGGCTAAAAGCTTTTCTCTACTTTTCTAACCGCAAATGGCAAACCCCTTTTTGGAAGTGGAAACGTAAATTCAGCTTATTGTTTTATTCATTATGAACACTAATTAAATTTCCGTAAAAAAGCGATTTGCGTAAAATGCGTAATACGTTTTTCTATTAACCAACTAAATCACCATCTAATTGAAAGGAAATTCCTTCGCTAAGTCACTGAATCCTTCGCTAAGTGTTAAAAATTTATACATTTTCACAGTTCTATGATAGAAATTCTTTCATTCACAAGAATGTTTCTAGGAAACTTATAAAAATTACAGTTTTCGGGATGAAAAAAATCTAAAATGTAGGATGATTCCTATCCGTATTTTTTCAAATGTCACTCAGCAACTCATTCTAAAGCAACATTTCTTATGGTTCATTATATATGTAGTAATTCCCAGAACTGAAACTACATCAAGATTTCCGCAAGTATGCGCAGCTTTTAAAGCAAATAACCTTTTTCGACTAATTGAAATTTTTTTATTTCATATTATGTAAAGATAATTCCATCTGTCACAGTTGTAAGAAAAACTGAAAAAAGCAGTAGATTATGGATTAAAAATTTGAAGACACAGGAATGCTTTTTATTACTTTAATCGCGTAAAAAGTAGTCTATTATTGCATTATGTTTAGCTCTTACAGTAGCGAACAAGCTTCATAGCACCGACTTAACCTAGTATCTGAAAAAATGTTTTTAATGTTCTTACAGGACTTCTGTCAGATGATCTTTTCTCGCTTCTTTACATGCCTTATGTCCATAACAGTCATAATCCGGCTTCTATTTTCTCAAGCTCGGCTCGCAGACATGTACTTCCAATTACAAAAATGTTTTAAATGATGCAAATATTCATGTTTTGGAATTGCTAAATTAAATTTTTATACTGTCTCCCAAGCTTTATATTTAAGAAAATTTTCTATTCATTATAAAAAATTTTGAAAAATTGATGACAAAAATTGATAGAGAAATTTAATTAAAAAAATTTGGAATATTTGACGTGATTTTCAACTTGCCTAGATTGATTTGCCTTCTTCTCCAGTAAATGCCAGTAATGATATTGTTATCTGAATTTGTTAATGATTAACATTCTATAATTTATAATTTTGTTACAACAGGCATGTTGCAGGAGTTTTCACGCACATAATTTATAAATTTTTTAAACGCTAAAAATACTTAATATTTTTGTGAAGCGTTATTACTTATAATCTAATAATCGAACCAAAAATTCATTAAACTAGAGATACTTAAAATTTTTCAATTATGCATATTAGATTAAGAATTGGGTGTGCGTCAATAATGAGGCCATCTAGCGCTTTTTGGAACATGAATTCTGTAAAATCCTGCGAATAAGGTTTCCTTTGTGAAATCTCGCTCTCTCTCTGTTATATATATATAAATGTGTGTGTATATGCTTGCAATCATTCCTTAAGGAGTTAAAAAAAAAAAAAAAAAAAAAAAGAAACCGAGACACAAATTTGCGCAATATATGTATATACACACTGGTGTAAGAAATGAAGAGAATTTTCATATTTGATCTACGAACTCCAGTTGGTGTGAACATAGATGGATATAATACAAACAAAATAAACATTCAACAGTTCCAATCGACGCACATGCTTGTGTGTAACACTCGTGGAAGTCTGCAAGTCTAAAACAGCAGTTGCAGAAGATACAAAAGAAATGGGTTAATAGGGGGTATGGTTCCCTCTTTACAGCCATACAAGCCTTGTAGCGTGATATCATACTGGAAATAAGGCAGTTTATCAGTACTCGTAGCAATTGGTCCCACTCATTCAGCAACGTTGTTTTCAGTTCTTGGATGGATCTCGGGGGGGGGGAGTTGCGAGTTGCAATTGCCCTCCCCAGAGCGTCCTAGATATGCTCTATAGGGTTGAGGTATGGAGACCTGGCTGGCCAATCCATCCGGCGAATATCCTCACTCTCGAGAAATTCGTCGACCAGAAGAGCTCTATGTGGCCTCGCGTTATCGTCCTGTAAGATGAACTCGGGACCCACTGCACCCCGGAAAAGCCGAACACAGGGCTCCAAGACCACATCCCTATACCTCACACCAGTCCCAGAGCCTCTGTCAAAGACGTGGAGAGGTGTGGGGCCATGTAACACGATGCCTGCCCAGACCATTACACCGCCACCGCCATAATTGTTGATTTCGAGGACATTGGAGGGTAGGTAGTAGGTCTCTGGCTCTCTCCATATGAAAATACGGCGAGAATTGGTGTTTAAGCTAAAACGGGACTCGTCTGTTAACAGAACAGTCGTCCATTGCTCCGTACTCCAATCACTATGCTGCCTGCACCATGCTAATCGGACTCTCCTGTCCGTAGACGTGAGCGGGACTGAAACAGCCGGTCTTCTGGCAAACAACCTTCTCTCATTCGGTCTTTTGGAAACAGTCACCCTTGTTACACGGGTTCCTGTGGCTACATGTAGGTCTCGAGAGAGCTGAGAAGCTGTAGCCCCTCTATTACGCCTCGCTAAAATGGACAAATAGCGATCTTCTCTGGTCGTCGTGGCTCTTGGATGACCTTGCCTATGCTTTCTCTGGATGGATCCAGTATCCTGGAACTGTTTCTATAGGTTACACACGACGCTGGGCGTTAAATTAAACTCTCTGTATATCTGGACTTGCAATTGGCTTGCCTCTAGCCTTCCCACAATTCGCCACCTCATTCCACCATCTAAACATAACTGGTTACTCATTTTTACTGTTCCGATGTGAATTTAACCGATTGCTGCAAGATAACACCAAGAAATTCGCCGAGGTGTGCTAGCGAACGCAATTAGTCTTACCCTACACGCTCTTATAAAGTCTGTTTTTCTACTGGCTTCGCCTACACACACGTGTACGCTTATGTATTTTTCATGCATGATTTGCATTTTTATCTAAAAGCAGTGGTTTTTCCTTCAGTTCAGTTCTTTTCTTTTCATGCAATTCGATAAAATGTGCGAATTCTCTTAATTTATTTCACCGGTGTATATATGTATATACAGGGTGATTCTAAATTGTTTTTACAAATTAGGAGGGGTGATAGTACTCTAATACTCATCTAGATGAGTGGTAATTACCATAGAACATAGGGTCGTATCACACTGTGAGAGGCAGAAAAGAAGAATATTACAATTCAAACCTGAACTTACAACAGTGTTGGGAGATTGAATGAAAGAGACCAAAAGTTGCGCAATCAGTTTAGTGAAAAACTCACAGAGAGTGCACAAAACAGATGAAACCGAAAACATGGCGTTCGAGTGTTAATTCGAGCTCAGATTTTGATGGACAACTCTCAGGTGCACATCTTTGGTTCGCAAGGTCTCAACCTCGCAAACTATTGCAACAAGTTAATTATCTAATCAAGGATTGAATATTATCAACTAACTCCAACTTCCGCTGTATGCCGAGATTAAAATGAAAAGTTCATGCTGTGTTCTGGTTGTCAGAACTTCGTATCCCACAGAAGGGCGCTTCGAGTAGAATGAGCGCAGCACAGTAAATCCAAGAGGTGTGGTGTGGTGGTGTATTTAAGTATGGCAAAGCACACTAGGGCTATCTGCATAAGAGGAGGGAGGCCTTCGTGGAGGACTTTCTAAGGGAAACTGGCTCGTATACACGTTACACATGGGGAAAACCACGAAAACGCCCATGCAGCCAACCCGTTCGCGGGATTCGAACCTCGGACCGAACTACCAGTGTTCAGCGACTTTAACGCTCGGCCGCTGGTGGGCTGTAAATCCAAGAATACAACATGGCGAAGGGGGAAAAACTGCTACCTTGATAATATCAAACCTACCTTGAGCTGGTGTTAGTTGATAATATTCAGCCCTTGATAATTAACTTGTTGCAATCGTTTGCGAGCAAGAGACCTTGCTAACCAAAGATGTGCATTTGAGTGTTTGCTAACAAAGTCTGAGCTCAAATTAACATTCGAACGCCAAGATTTAGGTTTTCTCTGTTTTGTGCACTCTGAGTTTTTCACTAAACTGATTGCGCAACTTTTGCTCTCTCTCGCTCTCCCAACGCTGTTGTAAGTTCAGGTTGGAATTGTAATATTCCTCTTTTCTGCGTCTCATAGGGGAATGGGACCCTATGTTCTATAGTAATTATTGCTCATCTGTATGAGTACTATCACCCCTCTTAATTTGCAAAAATAATTTAGAATCACCCTGTATATATATGTGATGTACCAGCTTTAGTCGTAGCTTAAATTATCAGACGATAAGTTTAAAAGAAACAGTATCCATTTATTATTATTCAGGAGAAATAGCGGTTACAAAATCAGATATCCGGAGTAAATAAAAAGAATTACTAATAACTTTTTGTATGAAGTTTACTGCATCGTGACATTTAAGAAAAAGGCCTGATATTCTTTTGCGAGTCTTTTATAGCCTCTGGAAAGGCGGAGCTTCCAAGAAATGACATCAGCCTCGTCAGCCAATCCAGTTCGCTTTAAATATTTCCAGAACATTCTATAACTGTATGTGTAGAAAAGGCGGGAAAAACAACTTGACTACGAGGCTGTGGATTTAATTCCACGTACTTTCAAATAAGAGACCGTCGCCATTAAAAATGAAAAGAACATACAGTTAGAATTTTAAGTGTATTCTTGATTATGGAATTTTATTATTACAAATATTCCCCCCCCCCCCATCTGAAAAGGCTTGAAGCCGGGCACTTCGACCACAAGACATTCCAAATAGAAAAAATATTTTAAATAATTGCTTAATTTGTTTGAAGAACTCGCATCCAGAATTCGAGTTACAATAATATTAATCTTAAATAGACACTCTCACTATAATACAGTCAATAATAATATCAATATATAAAATTGTAAACAATATACCTTAATATATTGACATTTATAGAAAATAAAGAAAAATAACATTATGCATGCAGTATTGGGAAAACATTTCTCGAGAACAGTTTCAGTTCTGGATCCAGGTCTTTAGAGATTACTGCAAAACATTAGAGCAGTTCTTATTTTACAAAACTTTGATTTCCAGTTCGCCGTGACTTTAATATTGAAAATTTCTATTTGAGGTGAAGTATTCCTCTATTTTTTCTTCATATCATTGATAATTGAAATACTTGACTAATTTCTTAACATATATATATATATATATATGTAAAAGATTTAAACTCAGAAGCAATGACCACCAGGAATTCTGATGGCGCAGAAATGTTGATCCATAATGAATAGGAAACTGGAGGCGAAGGCAGATTAAATATTCATTTTTTATTTCAGTTAGACATGTTGCGGCCACAAACAAATTGGCATATTAAGAGACAGACTATTCCAAAAAGCTTACATTTTTGATAGATTTGCAGTAAGGTAGCAGGAGCAGACAGACAGCAGTCTAGCTAGGCCAAAGCGTAGAATGCAAGTACGTTATGTTCAGGGTGAAATCTTAATTCAGATTGAGTTAGGTTTGGTTCTCAATGCATTTTCATTGGATAGTTAATACTGCTATAAAATGACTATTGTCTGCTTGAGTTTTAGTTCCATTGACATCGCCAGAATTATGTAAGAGTCATATGATGTGGATTAATCTAGAAATGACTCAGTTTAGATTTACAGGGCTATTTCTAAGACAGAGAGATGAAGTCCCCAAATTAAATAAGAAATAAAAGAGGTTATAGACAATTAAATTTAGAAGTTTGATTTCATATTGTTTAGCTTACACATTTCCCCATTTCAAAAAGAAAAAAGGCAGAGCGATAGAGAAGCCTTTATGAGAGAAAAAGCATTACAGCAGCAACATATGGGAAATATAATTTCGAAAAACAAAAACATAAAATGAACTTTTGAACAATTCATAATCATTAAATCGTAAAAAAAGTCCTATTAAGATGTCCAATCTGTAAAATGGTCATGTGTCTGGATCATTCACATCACAATTTTGATACTTCAGAGCAGTACTTCCTTTTAATACTTCCAAAACGTTTTACACGTAAGATCACAATTCTAAACATTTTATATACCAAGTAATTATTAGGAATAATCATAAATCTTAAAATTTTACATCATGTATATTTTCACGTTTATAAGTAATACTTTATCATTTATAATAAGTGTTACTGCAATTATAGTTTTTACTTTGATTACTACATTTTTACAACTTTCTTATATTACACAAAATGGAAGTCCCCACAGCTTTCTCCTAGTATACACATATCCAGCTATTTGGGCAGTTACTTGGAAAGGCCTCTTATCTTTATATAAGGTAACTTTGCGAACTGCATTACAACATTCCATTATATTAAAAAAATGATCACATTCCATTATATGAAAAAAATAAGAATCCTATATAAGAAATTAAAAGTTTATTTTATATGAGGGAGCCTTCAAAGTTTATTTTATATGAGGAGCGTAAACAGAACAATTGTGCAGAGGTAAAGCAGACCTCTGATTCTGAGCCAATACTCCCTCAACATACAATTATTGAGTAAATTATTTATAATGATGCAGCCGGAGAGAAACTCAAAAAACGTTTTTATGACGTAATATCCAAACACACTTTTTTCAATATCGTCGTTTGTTTTTGTCGATGGAAAGGACATTAAAAACAGTGAATTTGGAACCGAAGAAATTAATCACATTACAATAGCACTTTTGATGACGCTGTTAAATCACTTTCATACTTGTTGAAAAACGCACTGCCTATACGCTGTTAAAAGAAATTTTCGCGTAGCATACCTTGATGTTACAGTGACTTTGGCCTGTTTGGGAATTCCGGTAGTGACGAACACGTTCTTTTTACTTTATAAGTTAGTTAACGATGATAAAATAACTGGATAACCTTTGCATTGGGAGTTCCACACACTTGAGACATGCATGTCGGTGCTAAAACGACTGCGCCAAAAAATGTAATGATAGCACAATATTTTTGAAGCATTGAAATAAGAACACTTGAGATGTAGATGCGTAGAAATGCTGATTGCAAATATGCTTGATGCTTAGAGCATCCATTCATTTTGAAGAATAAACAGTCGAGACAAATTAAATTCCGCATTTATTTAAATTCACATTTTGGTGGCCACAATTCATTTGGCACTCCAATCGTGCCCACTTCCAGAACATTCACATCTCACTGATAAGGATTGTTATGAAGTCCCCAAATTAAATAAGAAATAAAAGAGATTATTGATAATTAAATTTAAAAGTTTGCTTATATATTTTTTATCATACATATATATGTGTGTGTAAGAAGAAAAGATAAATAATAATTTTAATAAGCAACGTAAATTTATTTCTTCTCTGCATTCTAAAAGTAGTAATCTCTCTTTGCACTGCGTCAATTCGAGACTAATCCATATCATATGACTCTTACATAGTTCTGATGATGTAAATGAAACTAAAACTCATACAGACAATAATAATTTAACATCAGTATTAATTACCCAATAAAAAAATGTACTGAGAACCAAAACTAACCTGTCTAAAGTAAGATTTCATCTTGAACATAACGCACTCGCTTTACTACTCTTCCTCCTAGCTGGACTACTGTCTGCTGCTCTCTTTTTATTACAAATCTGTCAAAAATGTAAACATTTTTAAAGTAGCACAAATAAAAGTGCCATATTGAAAGGCAGGAATATGTAGGATAAAAATATGTAAATCAGCTTTATAATTTAATTAAGTAATAGCATTATAATTCCTCTTTATTAATTTGGTTATTTACTCTTTATCCTAAAATAATTAATAACATTTCGTGACTGCGTCACTTCTAGATATATATATATATATATATATATAGTATATGCCACATAGCTTGCATAATGCTGATGACGTAGCTAATTACGAACATGAACTCAGAATTTTGAGAACTGAAACCTTTCTACCTCTTTGGTGAGCTGCTATATTGGATAAATGTGTACTTTTAGCTTCACCCTCTGCACGGTTTGGACGCAATTCCGCTGTGCTGTCTTCCTGTCGCGGTAGTATTTAAAATGTAAATATTCTGGTAATAAGTTCGAATACAGTGTCAAGTGAATCGTGGCCACAAATGTCAATATAAATCCGCCTCGACTGCTAAGTTTCTTAGTCATTACGAATTTTACATTTTAAGATTCTACGGAATTCGAGTTTTTCCTCTTCATTATGGATTTACTACGTTCTGTGAATTCTACGTTCTACGCCAGACAACATTGCTACGTTTCTACGTCTCAGTGTACTTTAGTACTTCTCTAGATTTGTTTTCATTACATTTTTTAGTCTACAGGATTCGAACTTGTGCGGGGAAACCACAATGGATTTCGAATAAGCTACGTCATCAGCTTTACGCAAGCTCTGTGACACAGATTAATCTAGAAATTGCGAAGTCAGGAAAGTTATTACTACTTTAAGAATACACAGAGGGAATACGAAAATTAAAAATGAGGAATTAAGAAGGTATTACTTAATAAAAATATAAAGCTGATTTACATATTTTTTAACTTACATATCCCCCTTTAAGGGGAAAAAGGTGTAGCGACAGAGAAGTCTTTAAAAAACAGCGTTAAAGCAGTAGCAAATGAAGAAAAAGGTAAATCATAAAATTTTGGCTATTAACTGTAAAGTGTAATTTTTCGTACATAAGATTTTTTAAAAAATCAATGAAATTTTTGGAGTCCTATTGAATTTTTCATCATTTCAGTTCAAATGTCTTGTTTTTGTTAAACTATGTGTATATTTTAGAGTCCATATAATCATAATTCTTCGGGGAAGGATTTTGCCATGACAGAGTAACGTTAATTCAAGCAGAATTCATTAACGTTAATTCAAGCATTTTAAAAATAACTCATAAATATGATTAAATGACATTACAACTTAATAATCTTCCTTGAAAAAAAATATTAAAATTCTTTGCTTATTTAATTCTAAAAGTTATTTAAACTTGACCATAAAATTCTTCATTCTTCGTTTTCATAAAACAAAGAAGAAACAGTATTACGTGTTCAAATTACAAAATAACATTTAATTAATAATTAATTAAATTAACTAATTATGCCATAGAAAGGACAATTTTAAACATACTGTATTAGGAGAAAATAACAAATAAAATGCACCAACAAAATTAATAAATACAAAATTATTAAATGAATATATCACAATATTTGTGTTTTTATTCTTTGAACATTATGTACAATGTTTTTATCTCAAAGGAATAAAATTAAATTGTAAGAATTTTAACTAAAACTTTTCATACAATATTTAAAATCCATTGCGTCAATTTTGTTTCACTGAAAAAAAAAAAAACAATAATTTAATACACTTTGACCTAAAGAAAGTCATCTGGATAAACGTAAGGCCGTAGATTAAAACGCAGGATTCAGAAATGGATTAAAAGGATTTCCCGGAGTTTAAACTTGAGCGAAGTAGATGACACTTCATAACCTCTACTAATTTTCGACGCAGAACGGAAGTATCTCGCATATGGTAGTTTAATACACTTTTTATAAACACAGACTGCTGAATGGAATAGTGAATCATTTTGTAGTTCAGAGTTTCTTAAACTGTGGGTAGGTACCCTCATGGGGGTCGCCAAAAATTTTAGCAATTTGGATATTTCTTTAACTTATAATAATTTTACAATTACCAAATATTTTTACACGATGTATCTGAAAATAGATAAAGATAAAACAATACAAACAAAGAGAAAACGAAAACGTTTCGACACATTCTTTTTATAATATAAACGTTCATTTTACTTGCTTTGCACGTGACGCTGTCATTTCGTCTGTTACTTATGCAAAATTTTCACATTGCTCTATGTCTTAAAATTCCAAATTAAAGTTAATGACATAAAACTGCAATAGTATATTACAGTACAGGTGAAAAAATTGACGGTTTCACTCACGCGTATGTCGGATATCCTCAATGCTTATGGGGTCCTACAAAATTTTCGTAAATATTATGGGGTCCTAAGGTTATCAGATTCTGTGTTCCTCCTTACTTGCTTTGAGAACATTAAATGTCCTGACTCGGAACAGGGAGCTTATTAAAGCTATGTTCAATAAATTTGGGAAGTAGACAATACACACGGGAAGGGTATACGAAATCCTTTATTTTTCTCTCTTTACAATGATTTCCGGACTTCGGAATACAGAGACCAACGATTTGTGGTCTGAACGTAAGAATATAAAAATATTAACTAAACTCTAACTAAATTTAACTTTGGATTAATCAAACAAGTGCCTACTCCAATATTGGCCGTATATTAGCAAAAAGCCGTATGTAGTACAGAGAACTGCTAACACTACGATACGTTTAAAATTATCAAGAGGATTAAACCTCTGGCCTTGAAGGCAACCAGCAACCGAGTAAAACTACTATGGCAAGCGGCCTGCTTCTAATAGCTCCTTCCTCTCTCTTTGCTTGGCAAAAAGCCACAACTTAAGTACTTGGCGTTCGCAAGACAAATTTGCATAAATAAGCTAAAGCTTTTAATTCTGGCCGGAAGTAGAAAATAAGAAGTGATAGTAAAGATTTAAAATAAAATAAACGTTAGTAAAACTTAAGATCCTTACAAGGTTTCGAAAAAAGTCTCAGTGATAAAAAGGGATCGAGACTAAAAAAAGTTTAAGAAGCTTTGTATTTAGTTGGTTGAAATATACGTGTGTTGAGCTTAAAGCACTGATTAATTCCAAAGCGCATAAATTGTAAATGATCAGACAGTACTTTTCTTTTCGTAGGCAGTGTGTAGCGAACGATTATGAATGCAGAATTAAAAATAAGCATAGCACATACTTGGATTAAAATGCCTTTCATTAGAGAAGAAATTGATAGGACATGCCCCTGGTCCAATTCTCTTCGACTTACTATATTAAAAAAAGGACTTTGCAATATTGATGGTGTAGAAGGTAGAAGTTTGAATCCGAATCTGAAGAGAAAGAATTTTGATTGCGTAGAATGCTGATCCATATAGGGATGGCAGCCGAAGTAGATTAAATCTTCATTTTATTTTCAGTAAACGTATTGCAGCCATAAACAGCTTGGTACATTATCTATGCCTATTTAAAAATGTTTATATTTTTGCAATAAGAAGAGAGCAGCAGACAGCAGTCCAGCTAGGAGGAAGAGTAGCAAAGCGAGTGTTCAGGATGAAATCTTACTTCAGACTGAGTTAGATTTGGTTCTCAATACATTTTTATTGTATAATTAATATTGCTGTAAAGTTATTGTTGGCTGTTTTAGTTCCATTTACATCATCAGAATTATGTGTGAGTCATATGACATGGATTAGTCACGAAATGACGCAGTGCAAATAGAGATTACTATTTTTAGAATACAGAGGGGAAATTAATTTACGTTGCTAATTAAAATTATAATTTACCTTTTACATATTTTTTTTATTTTTCATATATATATATATATATATATATATATATATATATATATATACCGAAAGGCCATTGTATTAGCTGTTAATAACATGTAGGAACACCTTTAGCCCTGAAAACTGCCAGCACCCGACGTGATATTGACTCCATAAGGTTTGTTTTTGTTTTTGTTTTTGCTAGAACGCCCCAACCCGCCTGATCACAAAGTGATCTTATGGTCCAAAAAGGGGGCGTCCCATTCACACCACAATCCGAGTAACTAAAAATGTTAGTATAATCAACTAAAGAAAACAATAATTATACATCCAGCAAGGTTGCCATACAACTATATAATTTTATTTTTATTTATTTATTTATTTTTTTTAATGGCTGGATCAACGACACAACAGGAAAGAAGAAAACCAAAAATAACTAAATCGAGAAAACTGTATTAGTAAAAATGAAAGCATAAAATAAGGGAGGAAAACACACTTAAAACACACAACGAAAATATGATATACAGTCACACATATCATCAAAACACGACGAAACAGATATCCTAAAATAAACACATTGAAAATAAAATGAACTTAGTTAAAAAACCCAATCGCATGTCTATTGCCATTAATAAAGGCCATCAATTCTCTTGCATATAATTTCAAATGTTTAAAATCAAAATTCAATAAATCAAAATGTATATCACAAAAACTTCGTATAATAAAATCAGTCAATTGACTCCATAAGGTGTTGATAGTTAGTCTGAGTTATATGGTACCAAGCGCACATAAACTGATTCTGCAATTTCCGCACATTGCGAGAGGGTAGCGTGATAGCGGGAATTTGGTTTTCTAGGTGGGAGCACAAATGCTCTATTGAAAGGCTATATTGTCAGTTGAATTTGGAGGCTAAGACTTGACTTGAAAGTCACTGGAAAGTTCCTGGAACCACTCCCTGACGATTCAACCCTTATGACATGGTGCATTATCCTGTGGATAAACACCATCCCCGCCGAAAATACTGTTGCCATGAATGGGTGAACCTGGTCTGCAACGATGTTTACGTAGCGCACAGACGTCAGGGATTGTTCTATGGGAATTATGGGTCCTAATGTGCTCCATGAAAACATTGCCCACACCATAATACCCCAGCAACCGGCTTGTCTCTGTCCAACTGTACATCCGGGAGCCAGGGTTTTGTTTGGAAATCGGCGTATTAGCACACCCCGTCGATGTGATGGACCAGAAGACGTGGTTCATCGGACCATGCAACATTCTACCTTCTTTCTAATGTCCAATTCCGATGTTTCTTGGCCCACTGCAGACGCAGTTGTCGATGACGTGCCGTCAGTGCAGAGACATGCTTTGGCCTCCAGCTACATAGGCCCATACGCAACAATGTACGCTGCAAAGTGTGTTGAGAAACACTGTCTGGGTCGCCACTGTTGTAGCTGTTGGTGATTTTGGATGTTGTAGCTCTTCGGTCACGGCGAACAAATGCGTAGCAATCTCAGCTCTCCTCTGGAATCAATGCGCCGTCGACGACACATTGCTGGCCGGCGACTTGTCGTTCCACCATCCATACACCACTTTCGATATGTGCCCACAATAACTTAACCTTAATAACAGCCCAATAAATGCGCCGTTTCTGATATTGATGTTCTGAGTCTCCGAGCCATAACTATTTGATCTTTATCGGAGTTTATGAGGAGATGAACTTGATTACAAATTCAGAACAAAAGATCGTTGTATTAAGAAGTTATAGCATGAAAAAGGCTACAAATCAGTAAGTAGTATAACCACCCCTGGCAGCTATACAAGCCGAAACACGGGGTGGCATCGAATGAAGTTGTTCATCAATGAAGCCGTGAGGAGAATCATGCCATAATGTTTGCAAAAGGTATCTCACCAATATTCTGGGACGGCTGCAGTTGTCTTCCAAGCATGTCCCAAATCTGTTGTATTGGCAAGAAGTCTGGTAACCTGGCAGGCCATAGAAGTACGTCATGTCCTTGAAGACACTGCTAGGGAGAGTCTCGCAGTATGTGGACGAGCGTTGTTTTGCTGATAAATGGCACCTGGGCCACTTGATAGCAGAGACAGTACAACTTACTTTAAAATGTCGTGCACTTAACTGCGAGCCTTATTAGTACCTTGAAGGACGACTAGAGGTGATCGTGTGTCCCAACAAATAGCTTCCCACACCATCACACCATCTCCGTATGCTTACGTCTTAGAGGTATCTCTAGACACAATACTGTCCATCCAAGTCGACAGATTCGTTTGAATGGACCTACGGCATGAGCAGTCATGCTTTTAAACTCTCCCAGCTGTGCATCTCATATGTTCATAGAGCGCTTACCCTTATCTCATTGGTTTCGAAATTCAAATCATTTGCATATCTCTTACCAGACTAAATTCCTGCCGAGTTTTGTGACTGTGGCTCTATTTGTTTTGGGTGCATATATTTGCTTGTGACAGAGTATATATATATATATATATATATATATATATATATATGTAATAATAAAATTCCATAGTCAAGAATACACTTAAAATTCTAGCTGTATGTTCTTTTCATTTTTAATGGCGACTTTCTCTTATTTGAAAGTAAGTGGAATTAAATCCACAGCCCCGTAGTCAAGTTGTTTTTCCCGCCTTTTCTACACATACAGTTCAGTTAGTTTTAGAATGTTCTGGAAATATTTAAAGCGAACTGGATTGGCTGACGAGGCTGATGTCATTTCTTGGAAGCTCCGCCTTTCCAGAGGCTATAAAAGACTCGCAAAAGAATATCAGGCCTTTTTCTTAAATGTCACGATGCAGTAAACTTCATACAAAAAGTTATTAGTAATTCTTTTTATTTACTCCGGATATCTGATTTTGTAACCGCTATTTCTCCTGAATAATAATAAATGGATACTGTTTCTTTTAAACTTATCGTCTGATAATTTAAGCTACGACTAAAGCTGGTACATCACATATATATATATGCATACATATATAATTCAGTATGGTTATAGATAATAAAGAAAATTATCTTCTAGAATACGCGAAAGAAATTTAGAATGCAGAAGTGTGCTACTGTGGTAAAAAATGGAAAATACGAAAGCATTTTTGAATGTAAATATGCACTATTGTGAAAAAATAAAAGCAGCAGAATAAAAGCTTATGAAAGCTAATACGCACTATTGTGGAAAAATAAAAGAAAACAGCAGAATCAAACATAAGAATCATTACTGCTTCCATAGAAAAATCCCGACTTCTCAAGGGGAACTGGGAGCCTCTCCTTACAACTGTCAACAATTCATGAACAGCACGTTTCTTCATCTCGCTATTCCCCTTTAACTAACAATTAAACATATTCAAATCTCATTTTATTATTTCGGTAGCGAAATAATTCTCCAACGTGCAATGAGAGTATGTGAAACAATAAAACACACACACACACACACACACACACACACACATATATATATATATATAAATTCTTGTTACGACAGTCTGCATAGAAATGCTCGTCATTTTATCTGTTAACATCAAAAACGTTTTTCCAAACTGATGTTTTTTTATTTACACACAAAAGCAAACATTTCGATCTTCTTTCTGTGTACAGCCATTGAATATGATCTCCAAGTTTAAAGTGAAATATCTAGGTCAATTCTTGTTGTATGGAAACCACATCTTCTGGATTTTATTTTTTTATAATGAATATAATATTTTTAAAATATAAATATAAGGTTAGGGCAACCTATAAAAAGCTAGACTTCTTAATTTTTACAAACTTAATTTTTTTTTAAACTTAAAACAACGGAACATAAATATTTGCGCCATTTGATACATTTTCGTAATTGGCAATGTATGTCTAGGACCAACAGTTGCAAAAATAATGGTCGGGTAAGGACTTTTGAGGACCGAGTGTACATGGATATTTGTACCTGATTTGAATCTGGGTGTCAAATGTTTTGTGATATTCATACTTACAAATTTGAGGATGTTTACAGTTGTTGCTTATAATAATAAAGTAGAAATATTTTTACATTATGAGTTATGTATTTCGATTCGTTACTTGTGGGCTGAAGTGGGCGAATTAATTGGAAAATCGAATGATTAATCGACTAAAACATAACCGATTGATTAAATACTTCACGAAATAACGAAGCCTTTAATTAGTTTCGAGTGAAAAACAATATTTATATTTTAACTTCTAGAGTTTTTTCAAATCTTATGTTAAATATGGAGACTTAAAAAGAAATTCGCGAAGACACATAATATAATGTGTCTTATGGAACCTACAATAGTGAAGATTTAACAGACCGTTTCTCAACTTGGCTGGCCTTTCGTAAATTACATGAGGAATCTACGGGGTTAGGCCCAAGATTTAAATCTCTGTAATATATTACATAGGCGAAGAAGTGAAATGTCTTTTTTAGGGATGCAAAAAAGTTAACCAGAAAGTTTTGGAAAGGCTTTGTGAAAGTGCACGGATGAAAATTATTTTTCTGTATTAATGAAACTACAAGCTCACAAATGCTTCTCATGAATAATAAAAATATTTGAGTACCTGAATATAAAATTGATTTCAAATAGAAATTATAAGAGATTGATAATTTCCAGGATCGTTTATGTTGATGGAATCGAAAGTAATCTCAGGCATCAGAACCTACAAAGCATGTTAAAAGGTTTTGCGTGAACATCAGTGCCAAGTTATATCTGCAATAAGAGTGTGTAAAGCTTTATTTAACTAAACACTTATGTTATCATTTTGGTTTTCCCATATTTCTACTTTCGTTAGCTGCCACCAGAATTCAAATTAGTTTAAAGCATAAATGAGAGTTAGCTTCAGAATATGACAGAGGGTTTGAAAGCTTAGGCTGGATGTTACTCAGATTTGAATTTTTCTGTGAGAAGTTGTTATTCTACCTCAAGTTGGCAGAGTTTGATTCTGTTATTTTTCAGTTTGTGTAACAGTCAGGTTGAAGTGTTAATTAATTGTTTATTTTTGATTTTTATTTTGGTTGTGATATTTCTAGCTACGAAGATATATTGGACAAAAGGTCGTACAGCTGTCTGCTACGGTTACTTTGGTGAACTGATACCTTATATCTAATAGTGGAACCGTATAAATGCCATACAAAATAAAGTTTAGTTCGACTTGCAGTACTGCTACTCGACTTTGATCAGCCCTTAAGCCAAAAAATGCGAAAGTAATCGAGGTTTTGAAGTCGAAGTTAAATTAAGAAAAAATAGTCAAATGGTTATTTTATAAAGCAAGTTGACATATTTTACAAGTATGCGCTAATCAATTATAACTTCAATCGGATTTGATATTTTAACATATGAGCTACGATTGGCTTACTCCTATATGAATATTCATTTTAAGATTTTTCTGCCTTATTGCTGTAGTAGCAGTTTTATGATAATATAAAGTATTAACAGTGACGAGAAAGTCAATTGATTTTTTAATGACTTATTTCCACTTATTTTCACTGGCGTATTTTAATGTAAAATTTTATGAAGCGAGATACGATTAAACCACTAAATGCTTGTTCTTATCCCGTAAAAAATTAATCAAATCCCACCTTTACTTCTTTAGTGTAGCTTAATAGCATTTTATTTGATATTTTCTTTTAGTATGTCCAAATAAATTGATCATTTCGTGGTACAGTCAAAGAATGCAAGCTTTCCACTCCATTTGCTGTTATACATCCTCTTCCTATCACGATTCATCTTCTTGGAATGAAATGGTTTTGATCAAGAGCTATGTTCGTTTTTCTTCAATCAACACTAACGTTACCAGAAATGTTAAATTTAATCTCGTGAATGAAGACTGATTTATTCTAGAAGATTAGTATCTTTAATAAGTTAGTCTTAATATACTCTAAGCGCTTGCTTATATTCTTGAAGCTAGTGAATATTTCCGCTGATAATGTAAATGATTTGTGTTCAAATACTATTCTTGAAAGAATTCTCCTTTTGCTTGATTGATACTTTAATAGATAGTACATATGTTGTTGGATTTAATTTGATGTTTTTCATTACTTCTTGCTGTCACAATTGTATTCAGAGTGTTTTCCCTTTCCCTACAATCTTTATTCCTATCCAGTTTATGATTCCTAGTTGCTTCTTGGCTACGTTAACGACTCCATCCAACAATTTTATCAGTTTCATAATTGATTTTCAAATTTATGTAGGATTTGAAAGCGAGCTGTTTTATGTTACTGCTGTTTCATTTCAATATATTTTCTTGATGTCATTAATTTTCATTTTAAATACAGCAGAAGCAATGTTTTTACAGGTTGCCAACACCTGACAATAATTTACTTCATTTTGATTTATTTTTCAAATTTTTGGTAGTTTAAATTTTTTTACTGACATTTCTAATTTTTTGGACATTAAATTTTGGACATTTCTAATTTTAAGTAATCATGTGCGAATTATCACTTTTAATTTTATTTTTTAAAAATCAGATATGTGGACATTTTTGCTTATTGACTAACATTCACTTATTTTATTTTTGTTGTTCCTAAATTAAAAATGGGCCCACTAGCTGCCGAGCGGTAAAGTCGCTGAACACTGGTAGTTCGGTCCGAAGTTCGAATCCCGCGAACGGGCTGGCTGCATGGGTGTTTTCGTGGTTTATACGTTTTATAGTACACTGCTCTACATTGAAAATGCAACACCAAGAAGGAGTGGTCAGAAAGTGACGAAATTTGGAAAAAAGACAGAGACAGCAAGCAGCAATAAGCGATTCAAAATGGTTTTTTATTTCAAAATGATAGTCAGAATACAGAGCGAGAACGGCGTCGGCTCATTAGAATAATAATAGTTTAGGCTTCCCTGCTCCGTGAACTCAATCACACTGCAGGTCTACTCACCCTTTGGCACGTCGTGGAGGTTCAACCTCCACTATTACCCTCCAAGGGAGCAGCGCACCACCTGGATAAGGCACCAGGCAGCACCGGTCGTCTAATGCTCCTACCAGTCGCTTGGGCGAGCCCGTCGCAGCGGGACATTACCCAGCGAACGCGGGGGAGAACCCCCGGGCTACTAGTACCACGCCGCGCTAGGGCGTGCCAGACTCCGAGGCCGGCCAATAAATGACCTTTCCCAGAGCCTTCAGAACCACCAAGTTCATAAATTTTATACCCCCGTGGCCGAGACTGCCTAGGTACAGATCCTAGCCAGTAGCTTCGCAGAGTTCTCTACGTCGACCCCCGGGGGGGCTCATTAGGATGTAGGACCATCGCGGACGGCGATGCACGAAGAAACACGTCTAGGCATAGAGTCAATAAGAGTGCGGATGGTGTCCTGAGGGATGGCTCTCCATTCCCCTTCAACCATTTGCCACAGTTCGTCTTCTAAACGAGGCAGGGGCAGAGTCTGCAAACGGCGTTCAATCACATCCTACACATGTTCGATTGGTGACAGGTCAGGAGAGTACGGTGGCCAGGGAAGCATCTGTATACCTTGCAGAGCATGTTGGCAGATGCGAGCACTGTGTGGTCGGGCGTTATCCTGCTGAAAAATGGCATTAGGCAGCCCCTGAAGGTAGGGGATTGCCACCGGCCACAGTACATTATGCAAATATCGTTGGGCTGTCATAGTATCCTGAATACGAACTAGAGGTGACCTGGAATTATAGGCAATAGTGCCCCAAACCATTATGCCACGTTGTCGCGCGGTGGGGCGTTCCACAGTTACTGCCGGATTAGATCTATCTCTACGTCGACGCCACACACGTATGCGGCGACTGTCACTGGATAAACAGAAGCGTGACTCATCTGAAAACACGACGTTTCGCCATTCTGTCATCCACATCGCTCCAGTCCGGCACCATTCTAAACGATGACGTCTATGCTGTGGGGTCAATGGTAGTCTCCTTAACGGATGCCGCGAGTGCAGGCCACGTTCAACCAATCGACGGGAAATGGTTCTAGTCGACACGGGAACATTCTGGGTATCTTGCACATGCTGCAGAATCGCGGTAAAAGTGACTTATGAGACCGTCACAGCTTGTCGGCGGATGCGTCGATCCACGCGTCACTCTAGCTGCACCTGCACCCCTCCTACCCACATTTCCTTGTTCCTACCATGTTCGCCATAGCCGATGCACCGTGCTCGCATCCATATGGGTATCAGCTGCGATTTGATGTAAGGACCAACCCGCCCTTCTCAGTCCGATCACCATACCCATCTTAAAATCGTCTATCTGCTGGAAGTGCCTTCGTTGACTGCGGCTGGCATTCTCTCCTATTACACGTATCCTCCGGGGCAAAAACCAACTTCCTTCGATAATTCGTCTGTCAGAAATAACTGCACGAATATTGCCCATTCTGCACGTTTCTTCCCTTATATCTTAATTCACGTGCGTGGGAGAGCTGCGCATTTCACTTCATTCGCATAACTCAGTGACGTGCGTCTACTCTAAAATTTGCATAAATTTCTGACCACTCCTACTTGATGTTGCATTTTCAATGTCGAGCAGTGTATTTATTACGTAAAACTTAAAATTATAATTAATACATGAAATAAAAGAGCAACTTAAACAGCTTACAAGTGTTCAATGTGAGCACCTATCATCCCACGACACACATCAAGTCGATAGTCCAGTTCTTCCCAAACGTTGATTAGTGTTTGTATTGTAATTGTTGGAACAACTGCCTCAATCTTGTTTCTTAGGTCGGGTAAGTCAGCTGGTGGTGGAGGCACAAACACACGATCCTTTGTGGACCCCCACAAATAAAAATCACATCAATCTCTCACTCGCTCAACACTCTTCACTAACTCTTGGTCATCTCTTTGCAAAGACAGCCGATATTTTCAAACTGATGATACCATCTACGGATGTTATTATCACTTGGGGGATCACATCGAAACTTGGAACGTACGTTGCACAGTAACTACAGATTCGGTCTTTGCAAACTGCAGAACACAAAAAGCTTTCTGTTCACTAGTCGCCATTTTTGCTACTAGCGCTTTCTGGTGCATGTGCGTACCAACAAACAGAACTGTTTGAGTTGTTCGTTCATTTCATATATTAATTATGATTTTAAGTTTTACGTAATAAATACTACAAAGCGTTAAAACCCCGATATTCATTTAGAAACACCCTGCATATTAGTTTGAAAATGCTTAGTTCCGTTTTGAACTCTTCTATTTATTGTAGCTGTGCATCTTCTATCATGTGAGGACCACCGCCCCTTTTAAACGAAAAGTAGAAAGTATTTTTTAAAAAATGACGAAAAGTTACCAGAGAAAAGAACCAGGGGACCTCTTTTAACAGGACTAACGTTAAGGCTATAACTTGCTGTTCAACTCTTTATACAATTTTGCCTATCGAACAATTTTTCACACTGCTTATACCTGAAAATTTGACGAATTGTTGCCATGAAACATTGACCAGCTTGAAACGTACACAGATTTAAGTTAAGCAACAGTTTTTTTAGCCACTTCTTTAGTTGATCGCAACCAAAATCAGAATATACAGTACCAAAATACGGTCGACAACCTATTGGCGATGTCTTAACCAAACTGCGAGGTTACTTGCCTTGTTGCTAATTACAGTAGGGAAAAACATATTTAATTTAAGATATAACAAACGACTAATTTAAGATATAACAACGACTATAATAAATAACAAACGACTTTCACAGTGGGGAAAATATGGTTTTCTACAAATACAACTAACGCTTAATTCTTCGAGGCAGCACGGCGGCATTTGCTCGGATAAGCACAATTTACAATTAACCCATCCACCTTTTAAACTCTTTCGCGTGCTTTTAATTTACATAAAACTAATGGCTTCGCAAAAACCCTATGCCCATTTGTTTTAGCAGTTCTTTGCGCTAAAATGTACCTAAACCATTTTGCATACATCCTTGAAAATCTACCATGCAGTTTTTTTTAAAGTGTATTCAGTTGCTGATCAGTTTTCCAATTCAGAGTGAACTGATTTTTAATCTCACGAAAATATCTTCTATGATTTTACCATCATTTATGTTAGTACGTTCATTTCTTAAGTGTGGGAAACCTAGTACATTAGTATCCATTATTGTTCTTCATAAGTGGAATTCTTAATGTTCTAATGCGATAAGTTCTTAATGTGATTTTATGAGGAAGGTATACTATTTCAAGATCCATAAGTTCCATGTTAGTGATATTATACTTTCCTATTATTAATGACGTTCATATTGACCAATTTTATTGTCATTTTCGAGTATAACGATTTGCCGATTTTTCGCAGTTCCATTAGCAAAGAAAAACCAGCATTTAATGTCGCCCAAATGAAGTCCAAAGAAAATAGCTATCATTTTTAATTCATCACAAATATTCTACTTCATACTGGATCATTTGCAGGAAGGTATTTGGATTTTATAAGGTTTTTCCTTTTGCAATCAGCTTATCGGAAGATTCGATGAGAATTATATATTCTATTAAGAATTACAGCTTGGCTGGCGGTTACACTTAAATGAGAACATGACGTGAAACATATGAAACAGAATAAAATATGAAAAAGCTCTCAAATGGGAAAAGAACAGTTTTTAATATTTAAATTTCAGTATATATACATACATAATTTAAAATTTCTATATATCTAAATAAATAATTCATAAATTTCAACACACCCATTCAACAACATTTAACAAGCATTTATGTATCACCAATTGACGTCAACAGCTGATGCGACTCAAACCATGAGGGTATAAATATTTTATATTAGAAAAAGCGAAGAGAAAAAAATATGTGTGGCGTGGACGCAACTCAAGAAGAATTGGCATAGTATTGCAATATCGGGGGGTAAATAAAATTAGCTAATTTTGGCTTTTTATCCTTTTTGGATGGTTTTCAATTTAAGGGGGTGCTCGATTTTGGAATTACGTTCAATAAAGTTGAAATTGTTAAGTACTAGAAATATTTTTACATATTGAACACCGTTTTTTCCCGAATGACGGTCTCCAAATTAGAGTACGAGGAGCAGTTAATGGAATTCGGGGAATAGTCATGGTTTATAGTTCAAGTTTTAAATCGTAAATGTATTTAATTGTCAAAAATGAGGAAATGCAAATTAATCTTTTATAAATTTTAATAAAATATGAAACTAATTTTTTATAAAAGTTTATTGAGGAGGCCAATAACTTATATAGCATTTTGCTCTGTATTACATTTATAAATTTTGTAAAATTGAATTTTTATCATATATTCAAATTAATATAATTAGTATTTAATGATTATAATTTAAATTTTTAGAGTTTATTAGATTCAATAAAATAGTATTTACTAAACATAATCTATGTAAATACCATGGCAATTTTAATTGATTAGTTAGATACATATTAGAGTCTATAAATAATGCTCTAATTATGTTAAATATAAATTGTAAAACTTTAATCCTAATTGAATATAATGCAATTATTATTTATTAATTGCTATTATTGTACTAATGTAATTTCTCTCTCATTAGAAAAAGAGAGCAGAAAAACTGTGGCGGGCCAAAACGCACTCAGCTGATCAGTGTTTATTAATCTTAACAATTTTTAACAAATATTTTATCCGAAACAGTGAAGGTTTTGGTTTTTAAGTATCGATTTATTTCTTAACTTTATTGCTCATTGTTGAGCAAAGTTTGAGTTATACTGGAAATTAAATCAAGAACAAAATAATTGATCCACCATCATTTAATCTTTATTTAATAGTATTTATTTATGGTATAATTTTGATTAATTTTCTTTTAATCTTCGTTTAATCTTATCGACAAGTCTCAACATGTATATGCTACTTTAAAGTTGGATTTATTCTCCAATTTCTAATTCTCCAATTCTCATTCCCATGCAGTTCATACCTGTGGCCTATTTCACGCGGTTGCTTATTTGATTCGTTGGAGAATCGGGGCACTAAGTATAGCAAAACTCCGTTTAACGCTGTTTCAGTACCACTTCTGCGGTAGTATTGAGATTTCCGGAAATCTCACGAGGTATCAGTATTGCTGTGTTGATTTGGGATTTAAAGCTGCAAAAGATAGTTTAACACTTCTACTCGATGGTAACGCGAAAGGAGAATTTAAATTAAAACCGCTGTTTGTTTATCATTCCAAAACCTCAAGAGAATGATCCTTACCAGTAATTTGGGAGTCGATAAAAATCCTGAATCACTAAACATTTTCGAGAATTGGTTTACCCAACACTTGAGCCGATCTGTTAAAAGCTACTGAGCATTTAAAAAACTAGAACCGAAAGATTTACTTTTGATTGATAATGCTCCAAGATATCCAAAGTGGCTTAACAGCATGCATTCCTGTAGAAATGGTTCTTCTGCAGCTAAACAGAACTTCGTTACTCCAACCAATGAATCAAAGCGTAACATCAAATTTGAAAGCTCTGCTGTGGATAATTCCGACAACTCATTGATAAAACTCATAGAGAAAATTAACAATCCATTAGAGATTTTGGAAGAAACCTAAACTATCATAGGTGCAGTAGACAAAATCAGTCTTTCCTGGAATGAAGTGACCGAGAATTGTTTGAAAGGAGTATGAAAAAATGTATGGCCACAGCTAAGCAAGAATATTAACAGAAGAAAATCCATTGTTGATGTCGACGAAATTATCAAGCTATCTAATGAAACAGGGTTGGATAATATAAATGCAGGATATTGAAGAATTAAACCAGGTTACAGCTAGTGAAAGTCTTTCTAACCTCTGTCTTAATTAATTAGTAGAATAAAAGGTGCACGAAAATGACGGAATTAGCATTTTGAAAGATGAGGAGCGAAAGGAACTTTCAGCGGATTTTCTAGAAAACGTTTAGCTACTACAATGAAAATTATGAATCAATTTATACAAAATGATTAAAATTTTGTTCAATTATACGTTCAAATGCAAAATGAAGTTCAATGGTAAGACGAAGGGTGTCGATAATAATAAGAAAATATGTTCCTATTACCAATACTTTTAGAAGCCCACTATCAGTACTATTAGAAATAAAAAAAATTCATTAAGCTCATTTTTATGGAAACCCTAATGTTATTAATTATTCTTACAGAAACTCTAATACTAAAATTTCATTAACTGTTTTTTCAGTATTGATAAACACACCCATAGCAATAATAAATACCTTGCAATAATGAATAAATACTGATACTCTCTGATTAACAGCGCTCCAGAGTTAAACATTTAGTAGAATTACCGTGTTTTTGGTTATGTTTTCAAGTATATATTTGATAACAGCTAACCCAAGAAAGCTCGTCTATGCATGTGTTTGAGTGCACATCGATTTATGCTCTTTATTTTCAATGGTTATTTCCCTAACATTAGCCATGAGCTGCAAAAATGCCCATATTGGCCACATAAATGTTTTTCCTAAAAATTATTTTGCATAAAATGCTTCTTATTGTTATTTATAAACAAGACATTACGTATTAGCTATAAAAAGTCAGCTAAACAAGCATTTTGCCAGTTTAATAGTCGCCAGTGTGTCGGTAAACTTCCGTGGAGGTTAGGTTAAGAAATCAGGAAGTACCTAAATATGTAATAAACACAATTCAGTAATAAAACATCTGATTAATGAAATTACTTGAATGCACTGAAACCAACGTAATGGAAGAAACTTATTTTAAAAACACTATAATAACTGAATATAACTAAATACATGTATAATATGAAAGCATATATGCAGTAACTGTAAATTAAGTAAAAAAATCGACATTTTGATTATTACTACGAATAAGATGTGAAGCAGATGTTTTCAGAGTACATTTAAGATTCCAATAGTCATTGCTATTCACAGTATGAATATATAGAGAATCACTCTCTTTGGTAATATAAACTGAGTAAAAAACTGAAGACTTACGCGACTTCTTGCTGTGTCTTCGGAATTACAGAGACTTGGAAAGTGTGTAAAAGGCCCTTTTATTAACTCAGATAATTTAACAAAAATCACAGCTTTTGCTTACGGAACCAGCCAGGATTTATGGTGTAAATCAAAAGTAATGAAATGAAATTAACTAAGTAAATTGTGAGCTAGCCTAGAGGCTACACAGACAAAGTGTGCGCAAGTTAGCTGAAACCTAATGGAACGAAGCAGTTCTCAAGTTCTAACTGCTCTCAAGAGAATCAATCAATAACGTGTCGTTCAGCAGTAGGAACACGATCTGATTCTACGATATAAAACTTTCGTTTAAATACTATCCCTTTTCTATCTGATTTGAATACATGCGAACTAGAAATTAACATTCTAGTAGGAGAACGGAAAGCGAGAAAGACAGTAAAGATCATTAACATAAAATAACTGGTTGATGAAAATAAATGAATATTCTACAACTTTCCTTGCCAGAATTTAAGAATACGCAACAAAGTTTTTAACGTCTTGTTCAAAGCTTAAATTATAAACTAACCAAGAGCCAGCTTCTTACAAGAAAATAGAAGTTACAATGGTTAAGAATAATTTTACATGTACGTGACAAAGAGCTGGATCTTGACACAATTTTCTCCCATTTACAATAATTCTGTTGTTGATTTCCTTCCAGTCATCTAGAAGGAAACCAATTTTAGCCGAAACATTCAGGACATATTACATTGATTCAATTTACTTCAGTTTTTCTGAACCTTTCCTTATTTAACCATTTCATTCAAAAGTCTTTTCATACAATTTTATTCGAACTTTGCATTTAAATTTTATCCTGAAAAATCAATAAATCTCTTCCTCACTGCTCTTCAGTAAGAATGAACCGCAACGAGGGAGCAAGTGTCTTTTGTATAAGTGGCATGACCGCTACCAACTAATGTACATCCTACATACTACGAATTCGGACTCGTTAGACTTCAAAAACACCTTACTTTCAAAACTGCACCATATGTGCTTTTGTGTATCAAACTTTTGTGTTGGCTAGAGAGCCTAACCTTAAACTCATGCACACAAATAGCTTTTGGTTTTCTCTTAATTTGGTAGCTTAAATTAAATTTCTCTTAATTTGCTAGCTTAAATTTAAACATTTAATTCACACTATAAGATTTTAATTCTTACAACTATGAGAGTTTTAATTTACTTAAAAACATAAATTTAACAATTCTTGAACTACATCAAGGCACACAAGTAGCTTAAAACTATTTTACAGTTTCGCTAAATTTTCGTCACATCAGTCTCTCAGTCTAAAACCTATTCCTAGACTAGATAAGAATCCTTATCAAAAATTGCACAGTTAATTTCTGAGTTTCTTGCTACTTAAAACAGCTAGAATAACCTCACTTGAGGTAAAATAATGTTCAAAAGTACAACAGTTGCAAAATAGCAAATCTTGTATTTTTGAACATAAAATAAAACTGAATTTACTAAGGAAAAATAAATTTTCACTTACCTTTTGTTTTTCAGAATTCCTCCATCCTTTCTAAGAAAGACTTTCCGGGAGGAATAAAGGTTGGCTTGTCGCACACAGAATCGTTTTTGGGACTAAGTTTCATAATTCCGGTTGAGCTTTCCTCTTCTGGGGTCTTCTTGGACCTTACCACTTTTCCCCGGTCTTGAAGATTCTCCTTGTCCGCCTTTTGGTTCACCCTAAAGTTACCGCTGAACTTTCCTGCAGTAATTCAGGCGAACCGAAACGCTGGAGCTTGTCCAGTCTCCTCTATGGTGTTAACGGCTCCTCCGATGGAAAATTTTTGCGTAGAACCTTCGGTGCGGGCTCCTCGATGTCCATGGCCACAAGCGGTTTTATTTTTTCTCGCAATATGAGCGTGCGTTGGTTATGTTTTGTAATTTTGCATGATCTCCTGGATCGTCTCCCATTTGGTTGCTTTCTTGGGGCCTTGTTCCTTCTAGATCCTGAATCTGTTCTTGTTCGCTTTAGCTTTTCATCCGTAGTAGTGGTTCCCTGTCTTATCCTATACAGAACACGGTTTTTCGATGCCACTGGTGTTCTGTCGCTATTCCTCGCTGTGTCTTTCTTGTCACGTTTCCTGTAAAATATCTTTAAATATTTGTATCTCATTCCTATTAAAATATGGCTTGATTTGATTGACATTCGCCACTGTCTTTTCCCCATCTCTATCTTTTAAGTAAATTTCCGCCTCTCGAATTTTTTTATTTACATACTTCCCCTGAAATCGTAGACAAAAAGCTACCTTGTCTTCCCCAGCACATGATAATGAATACTTCGCTTTCAAAACTTCGTCTTCTGCCTTGTAATTTATTTCTCGTCTTTTTCTATTAAAGTATAATTTTTGTTCTTCCCTTGCCATATCCGAATTTTTCACTACTTCTTTTATTATTTTCTGTATGTCTGCCATTTTGAACTCTGGCGCTCTCTTATGAACAATAAACAATTTATCTAGTGCGTAATTAGTTTTCGGCCTAAAAATAGTTCTGCTGGAGTCCTTCTTGTAGTGTCATACTTAGCTGATCTTAAAGCAAATGCTAACTTATTGACTCCGCTATCCCAAGGCTTATGATAGTTTTCCACATAGCACCATATAATTTTAATTATGTTCTTATTGACCGCTTCACTATGCTTGACTGCGGCCGATAAGGCACTAATTTAAAATTATATATACCAAGCTCTGCGCATAGTCCCTCAAATATTTGACTAATAAACTGTTTCCCATTATCCGAAATTAATTTTAATGGAGCTTCATATTTTAAAATATATTTATTTAGGAATGAGTTTGAAATTGTTTTAGCTGAGGTTCTTCTTAGAGGGACTGTTTCTATCCACTTAGAGAAATGATCTACAATGATGAGTAAATATCTATTTTTATTGGCTTCACTACGTGAGTTTTTGAGTTTCTTTACTGCCTGGTACTTCCTTGTTAAAATTGCCACTGTGCTTAGCTATGAGAATTGGCAAATTTAATCTCTCAACCTGTAACATTTATTTAGCCTTTATACTATACAGATACATGTCCGGGCTATAAATAACATCGTTATTTAACTGACAAGTATGGCATGATCTGACATACGTATTTACAAACTTTTGTAACTGCGGAAACTATACCACCTCGTCAACTCTTTGTTATGTTTTTCTTATTCTTAGGTGGCCAGAAATGGGTGAATCACGTGAATCGTGTAAAATACTTAACCTTAAACTAGATGAAGTAACCAATCTTTGTTCGCAGTTTTGAGTAGTAGTTTTGGCATGAAATAAAAGATTGTTAATAACTTCAAAATTCTGGGCTCTATTTCTGATGGCTGTAGTGTCCTATTGTTCAAGATGATCCGGATCCTTCAGATAAGAATAAATGTATTTGAATTAGGGATCCTTTTGTAACTCTTGGACGATAGTCTCCCGCGAATCAAGGATTTTTGCCGTAAGCATAGCACATTTTATTGTAATCCCTTCCTCATCGAACTTTATTCTTGAGAGTGCATCGGCCCTCGTGTTTTCTTCCCAGGAGTATGTTTAATAATTAGATCGAATTCTTAATGTTTAAAAGCCCATCTAATCAATCTTGGCAATAGATTCTTTCCTGAATACAAACAACCCACGGCCGCATAATCGGATAAACTGTAGCAAAAGCTTTGCCGAAGTATACTCTGGATTTCTGTACTGCTAATAAAACTGCAAGTGTTTCGAACTGAGTGGTAGTCTCGTTTCGTTGTGTAGTATTGAGGATTTTACTAAAGTATGCAATGGTTGACTTTTCTGCATTAGAACGGCTCCCACTGCGTTTTCATCGCCTTCCAGGAAACTTTAATACCGGTGCTTGAATTAATGCTTGCTTAAGTTGTTCGAATGCAATGTTTAATTCGGCTGGCTAAGTAAATCTGGCTTTTTTTCTTTTTAATTGTTACAAGGTCTCAGCTATTTTAGCGAAAGCTGTAATAAAAGTTCTGTAATATGAAGGCATGCCTAAGCATGAAGATACCGTCTTTGCAGTATTAGGCGGAGGGTAATTCTTGGTAGCTATTATTTTAGAGTTTTCAGTCTCAGCTCCTTTCTTTCATATTTTGTACTCTAAGTAACGAAGTCCTGTAGTCTCGAATTTGCACTTGGAGGCATTTACTTTTAGTCCTGTTGTGTTTAGTAGCGAAAGTAAATCGTATAAGTCATTAAAATGGTCGTCAATTATTTCACTAGTAATTATTATGTCGTCTAGGTAAACGAATGCGCTTTTTTTCAAAGTACTAGTCTCAAGATGATATCTGTTGTCCGCTGACAAGTCATGGGGCATAAGCCGAACGGCATTCTTACAAATGCTTAAACGTCTAACTTTGTAATAAATGCGGTTCTCGGGACGTCTTCGGGCTTCAAGCCAATTTGGAAATATCCAGATGTTAGATCTAACGTCGTCATAAACCGGGTCGATTTAATTTTATGAATAATCTCTTCAATCATGGGTACGGGATAGAAAGGATAGTGATATTGTTAAGGTTTTGGTTCAACTGCAAAATGCCAAGCTTTGAAATTAGTTTGTAGGATATTATTTTCTTTCAACACAGCACAACCGGGCTAGCATAAGGCTACTTATTGGCGTTATAATTTTATTTTATTAATATTTCTTGAGCATTTTCTTCTATTATTTATTCTTTTACCTTATCTTAGCGATAAGATTACTCACCAGCTTCTGCAATTTTTCATTTTCGTCCGCCTCTAAATGGCTTATCTCAATCATCAGTGGCTGCGTCCGTCCATCTTCCAGCTTCTTCATATCCAGCTATAAAACAGATTCCTGAAAATTCAGTTTGGCACCTGCCACCTTCAGAAAGTCTTAAGCTTAAAATTTTGGCAGCTTAGAAATTTTTCACAGCAAGGAAGATAACTTTTTGTTGCTCATTTTTTACTTGCATGTGCAATGCTATCTTACCTATGCATGTGTCTGCTTACCTTGGGCGGCAATAACTTTTGCTCCCGTTATGTTAAACAGTCTATAAGTTCTAAAGTAGTTACCAAAAAAAAAAAAATTCTGAAAGAAACTACGTTGAGCAGTAGTGTAGATCAGTGCTTCTGCAGGGTCATTATTTAACAATACCTCGACTACTGGTAATGTCTAATTTTTAACAATGACGGTATTCAACTGAATTTTAGAGAGATTTTCTTACATTTGGTTAATTGTGTCCTCTTAGCTTCAGTAGCCCTGTCTATTTTAAATGTTTCGTATTACTTCGCCCCTATTTTCTCTTTTGACCTTCATTCTGGCGGCTACCACTGTCGGTTGAATCCTTTTTTTTCTATGATCAAACTGTGGCCCTCGTTGAGACTCTGGGCTAAAGCTTTGCCCGTTTGGCCTTTCCGGCTATGCGTGTTTTTCCTGCCATGCGTCTACTTTGAAATTTTGTGGCTAACTCAAATAAACTCCCCAATGTCCTTAGATTTCATGGCTAAAAAAATCTTGTATTTGCGGCAGTAACCTAGACAAGATAATATGAATAATTTCTTCGTCAGGTCTCTTGCATAAAACAAATTTAAAATTTGAATCTTCCGTAAAATAAAATTCGTTAGCTGTTCAACTTTAAACTGAAATTTACTAAACAGCTCTAATTTGAGCTTATTTCACAATGGGGCTGCTTTAATGACAGCATTCTTAAACACTTCAGATTACTTAACTTAAACACTTCAGATTACTTAACTCAGACACTTAAACACTTCAGAGCTCCCTGGCTCATCCAACACAAAGTTTTCGATGAATTTATAACAGGTAGAAGCCTGTTCTCTAAGGGCGGCGGTACGATTTTCAGTAAATTATATGTTTTTATAACTTTGAGGGGGCCGGTACGATTATAACTTTGAGGGAGACAGACTAAATTTAAAATTTTCTTGAAACATGGTCCTTATAGTAGTTAGGGCCTACTAAATATAATGTAAGTAATGATTTAAATTAAGTACGTAAATTGCGAGTTAGACCAAAGACTACACAGGCAAAATGCGCGCACGTTGGCTGGAACCTAATACCCGAGTGAGGAGCTTAATGCTGAGAATTACGTAACGTCGCCGATAAACTGCTCTCAAGAGTAACATATACTTCAGCAACATAACTAGCAACATATCCTTTAGCAGGCGGGACACGCTCTGATTCTACGATCTGAAACCTTCCTTTAAATACTATTCCTTTTCTACCTCATTTGAATACATGCGAACTAGAAATCAGCATTCTGGTGGGAAAATAGAACGCGAGAAAGACAGTAAAGGTCATTAACATAAGATAATTGGTTAATGAAAACAAATGATCGCAAAAAGAAAAGTTCTTAGATTTGCTAATGTTTTGTCAGACGACAACGTTTAAAACTGTATTTTATAAGTGTTCCGATCATTATTGAGGAAAAATTCTCGAAATAAATTTGGGGTTGTTGAAACACTCTTTGAGTTCTTTGATATTAATTTTTTTCGGCAGATTTCATCTTTACAACATTTCGAGGTTACTACTTGACTGATGTCAGTCAGAGTCTGATTAAAAACTCAGCTGAAAACAACATATTTTCACCAGCAATTTCAGTAAATTATATGTTTTTTATTTCTTAATATATGTTTTTCATACTGCAATTCAATATAATTTGTTCACGTGTGTTATAAAATATCAAAACTACAGCATGAATTTTCTTCCCTTTGTTTTCCTATTTGAATCATAAATGCGCCTGAAACCGAATTTAAATGACGAAAATCGATAAACCTTTTTTAAAAATTGTACAAAAAATCTTTTTAAATGTATTTAGAAAAATTAAATTACCATCCATACACATATGCTAAATTGTGTGAGTAGTACGCAAGATACAAAACTGCAGAAACTTAACATATATAAATCCGATCTCTTACAGCTTTCGAAATTTACACATACTAGTAAAGAAGCAAACTAACGCTACTTTTTATCGCCTAAATCAATAAGATATTTCTATCATATGGAAATATGCGATCTCTTATATCACTGGAAATTTAGACATAACCAATAATGGAGCACACTAAAACGACATTTTATCATATAAAAAGTAATTTACTCTATGAGCTATTTCTAACAGTAACGAACAAATAAATGAATGCATAATTAAAAACGTATAAATACTTACTTCATTTAGAGCTTTCATTGTTTCCACTATGCTTACTTTGGGATGTAATGGCTGCTTCAGACATAAAAAGAACCGAGCTTCTGCCGCTCCCTTTCGGGATGGGGAGCTTCTCGCCCCCTCGTCCAAGGCATGGAGGTAGGAAGTAAGATCGATGGCTAGCATTTTTGTCAGAAAGACTTCTCACTGCAACACTTTAAAAAATTTTTGAAGTATGGAATCTTGTGTTGCATAGGTATGTAAGAACTTCTAAAAAGATTCCACAGAACAGAACTTCTGAAAAGATTCCTGGGATTACTTTTCAAGCGTTAGTATTATTTTTTTTATGTAATGTGATAAATATGCTAAAAATATCACACTGTCGTGTATTTTCTTTCCAGATGTGAAAAAAGGGATATTCAAAGTATGTTAAATATATTTTAATGTTTCTGTTTATAACTAGTAGCGTTGTTCTTTAACATGTAATGATACACGCTAGGATTTAAACTACGCAATTTGAATGTTTTAAGTAATTTTTTTTAATTTCCATGAAGAGTAAGAAATGAATTGTTACTATTTTTATGAATTGTAAAAGTTAAGTAAACTAAGTCTTTTCTTTAAGTGTTAATTATTATTCATATTTAAGTTTTAGGAACTGTTATGCATGTAATTTGTGCATTTAATCAAGATAAACTGTTCGGATGTTCTTTGGAGAACAAACAGCCTTGGGTGCGCCAATTTGGCACCTTTAAGGATATGGGGAACATTTCGTTATGCCAACGGAAGTAAATATCATGTGAGAAATAGGAGCTAGGGAGAAAAGGAAAATGAATGGGGAAAAGCGGGATTAAGATGCGTTTATATTTGGTAACTGTAACCTTTCTTATCTCCATGGTCCAAGGCCGAAATCTTCCGTCCTCGCTACTAGGGTAACATTTTCAGCCGCCAACAAGGCGTTATGTTTAACGCTAAATTGAGCGGAATTCGCAGCCACCTTCAAAAGGTGTAGAATTCTCACTCGTAGGAATTAGGTTTGAAAAAAAATTTTTTTTAAATGTGGTAAATAATTTTTTTTTTTTTTAGAATTGTCCAATTTTGCATGAAAGACGGCAAAATAACATTTTCTAAAGACGGCTTATATTCTTATTCTTGCGCGGTCTTGTTAAAAGAATGCATTTCGTATTGCTACTTACCAAGTAATACAGGAATACAGAAGTAAAGTAGTAGTATTTTTTATTTTTTTTAAGGCCATGGATCATAAAGTTCTTTTTTTTTTCTGATTACATCGAAAGTTGGAATGTTTCTTTTACTAACACAGTTTTGCTTAGGAAGAGGATATAGTACTGAGCTGAGATATTTCTGTTCATTCACTGGGCGAATACTTTCGCCGAAAGTCTCTGTAAAATAGCTTGTGGGTGTACTTAACGAAAAGAAGGAGAAAAGTTTTCATATGAAAAAGTTAAAAATGATGCTGGCAGAAGATCAAGTTTTTCGTTCCAAAAATACTTGCGACCCCTATGAAAGGAGGGAAGGATAATTGAAAATGATATTATTAACGAATTTAAACACCTTGATTGACTTATAATTTGAGTAGTTTCGAGCAACCAAGGCTTTAGAGCATTTTTCAACTATTTAAACTTGTATTATCAAGAAATAAGAGTTTTTTTAGTGCTGAGTATGCATCTTCTTTAATTGATGGATATGCTTCCTCGAAGCGATTGAAATTATTCCATTAAAATTACTCAGGATTTTATAAAAATGCAGAAACACATAAGAATAAAAAGTAAGATATTTTAGTACTAAAATCTTAATTTTTGCAGTTCCTAGGATGAGGTGATAACTATTATCAGCAAGTGACAGAAAATATTCCATTACTCGGAAGCTATTTCGTGCAAATGAAGTAATGGGAGTAAAAATAAAAATGAGCACTTCATAAGAATCAGAATTTCTCAATGTAGTTTTGATTACCTGTTTAAATAAAGTAGAAATTCTATTCTAGTCAAAACAGAACCTTCTATTGATTCCGTTTCTGCCTCAGCCTGATTTGTTAACCAACGTCTTCAGAATCCCATTTCCGATCAATGGCATATGTTATAAATTTGCAGAAGGCGATTACCTTCTAGTTAACAGTGCTATATTATGTATATTATTCGATTCTAGGCTAATGTCTAATGTGAGAATTTGGTTATTAGGTTTCCCCCTTCCTAGTCGCCCTTAATGTGGGGATGTATGCAAGGTTTTTCTCCTTCCGTATGTCTCGTGCCTTCAAGTTGCAATTCGAAAGCACGTCCAACTAGCAGCTGGGAGGTCCGGAATTTGAATTCCGATGAAAGCATTTCATATTTTCCACATCTTCCTCTCTGAAATAAAATGACTATTGCTCTTTAAGAGTTTAGCATAAAATATCATTGTGTAGTGGTCAAATTCACTCTTTCTTTCGAGGCAGGAAAAAATATAATTTCTCCCACTTCCAAAAAGACTAGTTTTTTTTTTAAACTGCCTTCTACGAAGTAAAGGAAGTACTGTAATAACGAAAATTTTCGGGTATCGTATTTCAACGAAAATATCCATTTTGACAGCTATCGAATGCAATTTAACGCGATGTCTTTGCGTGATATCTGTACTTTATAGCTCAAAAACGAGGAACCGCAGAACGTTGAAATTTTGTATATAGGAGAGCTATAACATGTAGTTGTACACCTCATATACTCATAATATATATATATATATATATAACCCACTCTGTTACTCGCCTCCGTGAGCTCAGTTTTTTTTTATTCTTATATGTTGGTGATTTCTGCATTTTTTACTTTAAAACTGATTGAATTATGTGTTTCTTATGTTCCGGTTAAGGTTTTTATGCCTTTAGTTAATCTGCATGCAATAGTTATAGAATTTATAGAATTATAAAAAAATTTAAAAGTCGTTTAAGTACGACTAAGCCTAATTTTTTTAACCATAGCAGACATATTTGTTTACATTTGAAATTTAGCTTAACAGTGAATCAAGTCAGTTTCTGCACCTTCGGTGTTTTTTTGCCGAGTGGGACCAAACGTAAAATTTCTGTTTTGTGCATCAAAAAATCTACCTTCTTAGCCGCTGGCCGAATTGCTTGTTTTTGCTTAGAAACTGTAATTTTAATTGTAAAAATTGTTTTAACTGAATTTGGTGTTTCATTTTTCAAATTTTAATAAAGGTATTTTGTGGTTTTATGTACTTTTGCCTTGCCGCGAAGTGAGAACTGAATTAAGGAAGTCATGTGATGTCCACATCAGATTTTTTTAAAGCAGCATCATACAAATTTATAATTTTATTACCGTTGAAATTCTATATGAATATTTTGTATCCCTGAAAATTACATTGATGTATTTTAAATTAAATAATGTGATATTTAATCTGTTACATTGCGTACACTTACTGTATTCATTAAAAGAAAATCAAGCAGGAGACAAGTGATCAGCTACGGAACAGCACGTGAGAGCTGTCCCAAGAAAAGCTACTTTCATGGAGATCTTCCTGTAATTAGGTTTTTCAAGACTGTGTTTTAAAACACAAGTTTTAAAACACAAGTTTTAAAACACAAGTTTTAAAACACAAAAATAACTTTTGAATCCAGAAAATCAGAAGTGTGAATCTTGTCTCTGCGTTTTTCTTTCCAATGGCGGGCACTAGCCTATAACGGCATTGGCCACTACTAAGGCCAGAAGTGGTAGCCATTTTATTGTGGAGCCACCTAATAGGCGTTACCTCCTGTGGAGAGACGGACAATTTTACATCCATGCCTTTTCCGGGATTCAAACCCTGGGCCTTTGGTATCGCAGTCAGGCTTCCCTAACCTCTATACCATCTGGGTGGCCTTTTGTCTACGTACAATGAAGCCGCCCAACCAGGATATCAGTTAGTGACTCTGGTTACCGCATCGAAGGGCCCAAGTTCAAATCTTAGAGAAGACATGGATGTTTATAAATGTAGTATCTGTGCGTCATGGGGACACTGTAAACATGCGGCGCCCTGAAAGTCCTCTCGATAGGTTGGTTGTAGGGAAAAGAAGGTGGAAGACCCTCAGACACCTCCACTCGGAGTGCTCTCTCTCAAAACTGGGTCGTAATCAAGCTGAAGTCGGGCTGTCACCTATATAGTCCCCAGAGCTCTTGCCAAGGACAAGCGCATATGACTCCTTGCCGTGATGAATGCCGTGGGCTTGTGCTGACCTTTCTCAGACAAGTGATATTGGTAACAACAACTTACAATTAAGTGGTTATTTTTTATAATTTGAGATCTACTGCAGCGGCTTTAGAGGCGAACATCGGAAGTAAATTATATTATCGCGAAAACTATGCCAAAGTGAGCGAAGACATGTAGTAGCAAACGTGTCGATCGCCATCAATTTAGTATAAAAGTACTCTTTCGCACACCAGTAACCTAAATTGAAGCCCTGAAATATATATCCCACTGTATGAGATGACCGGTATAAGTACGTTATTAATCAAACATGTGGCATTATAAGATGGGCGCAAATTCATCAGCAAAATTAATTTATGTTAGCAAGATTCAGTTATGAAGAAGGAAAAGACAAGTTTCTAGAATTGCGAAACATCAGTAGCGTTAGAGAAACATATAATACAATATCAACAGTAATACACACGTACATACAAACTAGAACTTTTTGTTGGATGTTCTGTAGCATTTTAGGTGATAGGTTACTGCAGAATTGTGTGATAAGTTTCATATATTCTTAATATCGCAAAATTTTAATGTTTCTGTTTATAACTAGTAGCGTTGTTCTTTAACATGTAATGATACACGCTAGGATTTAAACTACGCAATTTGAATGTTTTAAGTAATTTTTTTTAATTTCCATGAAGAGTAAGAAATGAATTGTTACTATTTTTATGAATTGTAAAAGTTAAGTAAACTAAGTCTTTTCTTTAAGTGTTAATTATTATTCATATTTAAGTTTTAGGAACTGTTATGCATGTAATTTGTGCATTTAATCAAGATAAACTGTTCGGATGTTCTTTGGAGAACAAACAGCCTTGGGTGCGCCAATTTGGCACCTTTAAGGATATGGGGAACATTTCGTTATGCCAACGGAAGTAAATATCATGTGAGAAATAGGAGCTAGGGAGAAAAGGAAAATGAATGGGGAAAAGCGGGATTAAGATGCGTTTATATTTGGTAACTGTAACCTTTCTTATCTCCATGGTCCAAGGCCGAAATCTTCCGTCCTCGCTACTAGGGTCACATTTTTAGCCGCCAAGGCGTTATGTTTAACGCTACATTGAGCGGAATTCGCAGCCACCTTCAAAAGGTGTAGAATTCTCACTCGTAGGAATTAGGTTTGAAAAAAAAATTTTTTTAAATGTGGTAAATAATTTTTTTTTTTTTTTTTTTAGAATTCTCCAATTTTGCATGAAAGACGGCAAAATAACATTTTCTAAAGACGGCTTATATTCTTATTCTTGCGCGGTCTTGTTAAAAGAATGCATTTCGTATTGCTACTTACCAAGTAATACAGGAATACAGAAGTAAAGTAGTAGTATTTTTTATTTTTTTTAAGGCCATGGATCATAAAGTTCTTTTTTTTTCTGATTACATCGAAAGTTGGAATGTTTCTTTTACTAACACAGTTTTGCTTAGGAAGAGGATATAGTACTGAGCTGAGATATTTCTGTTCATTCACTGGGCGAATACTTTCGCCGAAAGTCTCTGTAAAATAGCTTGTGGGTGTACTTAACGAAAAGAAGGAGAAAAGTTTTCATATGAAAAAGTTAAAAATGATGCTGGCAGAAGATCAAGTTTTTCGTTCCAAAAATACTTGCGACCCCTATGAAAGGAGGGAAGGATAATTGAAAATGATATTATTAACGAATTTAAACACCTTGATTGACTTATAATTTGAGTAGTTTCGAGCAACCAAGGCTTTAGAGCATTTTTCAACTATTTAAACTTGTATTATCAAGAAATAAGGGTTTTTTTTAGTGCTGAGTATGCATCTTCTTTAATTGATGGATATGCTTCCTCGAAGCGATTGAAATTATTTCATTAAAAATTACTCAGGATTTTATAAAAATGCAGAAACACATAAGGATAAAAAGTAAGATATTTTAGTACTAAAATCTTAATTTTTGCAGTTCCTAGGATGAGGTGATAACTATTATCAGCAAGTGACAGAAAATATTCCATTACTCGGAAGCTATTTCTTGCAAATGAAGTAATGGGAGTAAAAATAAAAATGAGCACTTCATAAGAATCAGAATTTCTCAATGTAGTTTTGATTACCTGTTTAAATAAAGTAGAAATTCTATTCTAGTCAAAACAGAACCTTCTATTGATTCCGTTTCTGCCTCAGCCTGATTTGTTAACCAACGTCTTCAGAATCCCATTTCCGATCAATGGCATATGTTATAAATTTGCAGAAGGCGATTACCTTCTAGTTAACAGTGCTATATTATGTATATTATTCGATTCTCTAGGCTAATGTCTAATGTGAGAATTTGGTTATTAGGTTTCCCCCTTCCTAGTCGCCCTTAATGTGGGGATGTATGTAAGGTTTTTCTCCTTCCGTATGTCTCGTGCCTTCAAGTTGCAATTCGAAAGCACGTCCAACTAGCAACTGGGAGGTCCGGAATTTGAATTCCGGTGAAAGCATTTCATATTTTCCACATCTTCCTCTCTGAAATAAAATGACTATTGCTCTTTAAGAGTTTAGCATAAAATATCATTGTGTAGTGGTCAAATTCACTCTTTCTTTCGAGGCAGGAAAAAATATAATTTCTCTCACTTCCAAAAAGACTAGTTTTTTTTTAAACTGCCTTCTACGAAGTAAAGGAAGTACTGTAATAGCGAAAATTTTCGGGTATCGTATTTCAACGAAAATATCCATTTTGACAGCTATCGAATGCAATTTAACGCGATGTCTTTGCGTGATATCTGTACTTTAAATGACTCTTTTTCCGAGAACGGGTTAAAAAAAAATGGATTAATGGATTCAGAAGAGATTTTTTTCGTGACGCTTTACGTACGCACGTATGTATCTCGCATAGCTCAAAAACGAGGAACCGCAGAACGTTGAAATTTTGTATATAGGAGAGCTATAACATGTAGTTGTACACCTCATATACTCATAATATATATATATATATATATAACCCACTCTGTTACTCGCCTCCGTGAGCTCAGTTTTTTTTTTATTCTTATATGTTGGTGATTTCTGCATTTTTTACTTTAAAACTGATTGAATTATGTTGTTCTTATGTTCCGGTTAAGGTTTTTATGCCTTTAGTTAATCTGCATGCAATAGTTATAGAATTTATAGAATTATAAAAAAATTTAAAAGTCGTTTAAGTACGACTAAGCCTAATTTTTTTAACCATAGCAGACATATTTGTTTACATTTGAAATTTAGCTTAACAGTGAATCAAGTCAGTTTCTGCACCTTCGGTGTTTTTTTGCCGAGTGGGACCAAACGTAAAATTTCTGTTTTGTGCATCAAAAAATCTACCTTCTTAGCCGCTGGCCGAATTGCTTGTTTTTGCTTAGAAACTGTAATTTTAATTGTAAAAATTGTTTTAACTGAATTTGGTGTTTCATTTTTCAAATTTTAATAAAGGTATTTTGTGGTTTTATGTACTTTTGCCTTGCCGCGAAGTGAGAACTGAATTAAGGAAGTCATGTGATGTCCACATCAGATTTTTTTAAAGCAGCATCATACAAATTTATAATTTTATTACCGTTGAAATTCTATATGAATATTTTGTATCCCTGAAAATTACATTGATGTATTTTAAATTAAATAATGTGGTATTTAATCTGTTACATTGCGTACACTTACTGTATTCATTAAAAGAAAATCAAGCAGGAGACAAGTGATCAGCTACGGAACAGCACGTGAGAGCTGTCCCAAGAAAAGCTACTTTCATGGAGATCTTCCTGTAATTAGGTTTTTCAAGACTGTGTTTTAAAACACAAGTTTTAAAACACAAAAATAACTTTTGAATCCAGAAAATCAGAAGTGTGAATCTTGTCTCTGCGTTTTTCTTTCCAATGGCGGGCACTAGCCTATAACGGCATTGGCCACTACTAAGGCCAGAAGTGGTAGCCATTTTATTGTGGAGCCACCTAATAGGCGTTACCTCCTGTGGAGAGACGGACAATTTTACATCCATGCCTTTTCCGGGATTCAAACCCTGGGCCTTTGGTATCGCAGTCAGGCTTCCCTAACCTCTATACCATCTGGGTGGCCTTTTGTCTACGTACAATGAAGCCGCCCAACCAGGATATCAGTTAGTGACTCTGGTTACCGCATCGAAGGGCCCAAGTTCAAATCTTAGAGAAGACATGGATGTTTATAAATGTAGTATCTGTGCGTCATGGGGACACTGTAAACATGCGGCGCCCTGAAAGTCCTCTCGATAGGTTGGTTGTAGGGAAAAGAAGGTGGAAGACCCTCAGACACCTCCACTCGGAGTGCTCTCTCTCAAAACTGGGTCGTAATCAAGCTGAAGTCGGGCTGTCACCTATATAGTCCCCAGAGCTCTTGCCAAGGACAAGCGCATATGACTCCTTGCCGTGATGAATGCCGTGGGCTTGTGCTGACCTTTCTCAGACAAGTGATATTGGTAACAACAACTTACAATTAAGTGGTTATTTTTTATAATTTGAGATCTACTGCAGCGGCTTTAGAGGCGAACATCGGAAGTAAATTATATTATCGCGAAAACTATGCCAAAGTGAGCGAAGACATGTAGTAGCAAACGTGTCGATCGCCATCAATTTAGTATAAAAGTACTCTTTCGCACACCAGTAACCTAAATTGAAGCCCTGAAATATATATCCCACTGTATGAGATGACCGGTATAAGTACGTTATTAATCAAACATGTGGCATTATAAGATGGGCGCAAATTCATCAGCAAAATTAATTTATGTTAGCAAGATTCAGTTATGAAGAAGGAAAAGACAAGTTTCTAGAATTGCGAAACATCAGTAGCGTTAGAGAAACATATAATACAATATCAACAGTAATACACACGTACATACAAACTAGAACTTTTTGTTGGATGTTCTGTAGCATTTTAGGTGATAGGTTACTGCAGAATTGTGTGATAAGTTTCATATATTCTTAATATCGCAAAATTTTAATGTTTCTGTTTATAACTAGTAGCGTTGTTCTTTAACATGTAATGATACACGCTAGGATTTAAACTACGCAATTTGAATGTTTTAAGTAATTTTTTTTAATTTCCATGAAGAGTAAGAAATGAATTGTTACTATTTTTATGAATTGTAAAAGTTAAGTAAACTAAGTCTTTTCTTTAAGTGTTAATTATTATTCATATTTAAGTTTTAGGAACTGTTATGCATGTAATTTGTGCATTTAATCAAGATAAACTGTCCGGATGTTCTTTGGAGAACAAACAGCCTTGGGTGCGCCAATTTGGCACCTTTAAGGATATGGGGAACATTTCGTTATGCCAACGGAAGTAAATATCATGTGAGAAATAGGAGCTAGGGAGAAAAGGAAAATGAATGGGGAAAAGCGGGATTAAGATGCGTTTATATTTGGTAACTGTAACCTTTCTTATCTCCATGGTCCAAGGCCGAAATCTTCCGTCCTCGCTACTAGGGTCACATTTTTAGCCGCCAACAAGGCGTTATGTTTAACGCTACATTGAGCGGAATTCGCAGCCACCTTCAAAAGGTGTAGAATTCTCACTCGTAGGAATTAGGTTTGAAAAAAAAATTTTTTTAAATGTGGTAAATAATTTTTTTTTTTTTTTTTTTTTTAGAATTCTCCAATTTTGCATGAAAGACGGCAAAATAACATTTTCTAAAGACGGCTTATATTCTTATTCTTGCGCGGTCTTGTTAAAAGAATGCATTTCGTATTGCTACTTACCAAGTAATACAGGAATACAGAAGTAAAGTAGTAGTATTTTTTATTTTTTTTAAGGCCATGGATCATAAAGTTCTTTTTTTTTTCTGATTACATCGAAAGTTGGAATGTTTCTTTTACTAACACAGTTTTGCTTAGGAAGAGGATATAGTACTGAGCTGAGATATTTCTGTTCATTCACTGGGCGAATACTTTCGCCGAAAGTCTCTGTAAAATAGCTTGTGGGTGTACTTAACGAAAAGAAGGAGAAAAGTTTTCATATGAAAAAGTTAAAAATGATGCTGGCAGAAGATCAAGTTTTTCGTTCCAAAAATACTTGCGACCCCTATGAAAGGAGGGAAGGATAATTGAAAATGATATTATTAACGAATTTAAACACCTTGATTGACTTATAATTTGAGTAGTTTCGAGCAACCAAGGCTTTAGAGCATTTTTCAACTATTTAAACTTGTATTATCAAGAAATAAGGGTTTTTTTTAGTGCTGAGTATGCATCTTCTTTAATTGATGGATATGCTTCCTCGAAGCGATTGAAATTATTCCATTAAAAATTACTCAGGATTTTATAAAAATGCAGAAACACATAAGGATAAAAAGTAAGATATTTTAGTACTAAAATCTTAATTTTTGCAGTTCCTAGGATGAGGTGATAACTATTATCAGCAAGTGACAGAAAATATTCCATTACTCGGAAGCTATTTCTTGCAAATGAAGTAATGGGAGTAAAAATAAAAATGAGCACTTCATAAGAATCAGAATTTCTCAATGTAGTTTTGATTACCTGTTTAAATAAAGTAGAAATTCTATTCTAGTCAAAACAGAACCTTCTATTGATTCCGTTTCTGCCTGAGCCTGATTTGTTAACCAACGTCTTCAGAATCCCATTTCCGATCAATGGCATATGTTATAAATTTGCAGAAGGCGATTACCTTCTAGTTAACAGTGCTATATTATGTATATTATTCGATTCTCTAGGCTAATGTCTAATGTGAGAATTTGGTTATTAGGTTTCCCCCTTCCTAGTCGCCCTTAATGTGGGGATGTATGTAAGGTTTTTCTCCTTCCGTATGTCTCGTGCCTTCAAGTTGCAATTCGAAAGCACGTCCAACTAGCAACTGGGAGGTCCGGAATTTGAATTCCGGTGAAAGCATTTCATATTTTCCACATCTTCCTCTCTGAAATAAAATGACTATTGCTCTTTAAGAGTTTAGCATAAAATATCATTGTGTAGTGGTCAAATTCACTCTTTCTTTCGAGGCAGGAAAAAATATAATTTCTCTCACTTCCAAAAAGACTAGTTTTTTTTTAAACTGCCTTCTACGAAGTAAAGGAAGTACTGTAATAGCGAAAATTTTCGGGTATCGTATTTCAACGAAAATATCCATTTTGACAGCTATCGAATGCAATTTAACGCGATGTCTTTGCGTGATATCTGTACTTTAAATGACTCTTTTTCCGAGAACGGGTTAAAAAAAAATGGATTAATGGATTCAGAAGAGATTTTTTTCGTGACGCTTTACGTACGCACGTATGTATCTCGCATAGCTCAAAAACGAGGAACCGCAGAACGTTGAAATTTTGTATATAGGAGAGCTATAACATGTAGTTGTACACCTCATATACTCATAATATATATATATATATATATAACCCACTCTGTTACTCGCCTCCGTGAGCTCAGTTTTTTTTTTATTCTTATATGTTGGTCATTTCTGCATTTTTTACTTTAAAACTGATTGAATTATGTTGTTCTTATGTTCCGGTTAAGGTTTTTATGCCTTTAGTTAATCTGCATGCAATAGTTATAGAATTTATAGAATTATAAAAAAATTTAAAAGTCGTTTAAGTACGACTAAGCCTAATTTTTTTAACCATAGCAGACATATTTGTTTACATTTGAAATTTAGCTTAACAGTGAATCAAGTCAGTTTCTGCACCTTCGGTGTTTTTTTGCCGAGTGGGACCAAACGTAAAATTTCTGTTTTGTGCATCAAAAAATCTACCTTCTTAGCCGCTGGCCGAATTGCTTGTTTTTGCTTAGAAACTGTAATTTTAATTGTAAAAATTGTTTTAACTGAATTTGGTGTTTCATTTTTCAAATTTTAATAAAGGTATTTTGTGGTTTTATGTACTTTTGCCTTGCCGCGAAGTGAGAACTGAATTAAGGAAGTCATGTGATGTCCACATCAGATTTTTTTAAAGCAGCATCATACAAATTTATAATTTTATTACCGTTGAAATTCTATATGAATATTTTGTATCCCTGAAAATTACATTGATGTATTTTAAATTAAATAATGTGGTATTTAATCTGTTACATTGCGTACACTTACTGTATTCATTAAAAGAAAATCAAGCAGGAGACAAGTGATCAGCTACGGAACAGCACGTGAGAGCTGTCCCAAGAAAAGCTACTTTCATGGAGATCTTCCTGTAATTAGGTTTTTCAAGACTGTGTTTTAAAACACAAGTTTTAAAACACAAAAATAACTTTTGAATCCAGAAAATCAGAAGTGTGAATCTTGTCTCTGCGTTTTTCTTTCCAATGGCGGGCACTAGCCTATAACGGCATTGGCCACTACTAAGGCCAGAAGTGGTAGCCATTTTATTGTGGAGCCACCTAATAGGCGTTACCTCCTGTGGAGAGACGGACAATTTTACATCCATGCCTTTTCCGGGATTCAAACCCTGGGCCTTTGGTATCGCAGTCAGGCTTCCCTAACCTCTATACCATCTGGGTGGCCTTTTGTCTACGTACAATGAAGCCGCCCAACCAGGATATCAGTTAGTGACTCTGGTTACCGCATCGAAGGGCCCAAGTTCAAATCTTAGAGAAGATATGGATGTTTATAAATGTAGTATCTGTGCGTCATGGGGACACTGTAAACATGCGGCGCCCTGAAAGTCCTCTCGATAGGTTGGTTGTAGGGAAAAGAAGGTGGAAGACCCTCAGACACCTCCACTCGGAGTGCTCTCTCTCAAAACTGGGTCGTAATCAAGCTGAAGTCGGGCTGTCACCTATATAGTCCCCAGAGCTCTTGCCAAGGACAAGCGCATATGACTCCTTGCCGTGATGAATGCCGTGGGCTTGTGCTGACCTTTCTCAGACAAGTGATATTGGTAACAACAACTTACAATTAAGTGGTTATTTTTTATAATTTGAGATCTACTGCAGCGGCTTTAGAGGCGAACATCGGAAGTAAATTATATTATCGCGAAAACTATGCCAAAGTGAGCGAAGACATGTAGTAGCAAACGTGTCGATCGCCATCAATTTAGTATAAAAGTACTCTTTCGCACACCAGTAACCTAAATTGAAGCCCTGAAATATATATCCCACTGTATGAGATGACCGGTATAAGTACGTTATTAATCAAACATGTGGCATTATAAGATGGGCGCAAATTCATCAGCAAAATTAATTTATGTTAGCAAGATTCAGTTATGAAGAAGGAAAAGACAAGTTTCTAGAATTGCGAAACATCAGTAGCGTTAGAGAAACATATAATACAATATCAACAGTAATACACACGTACATACAAACTAGAACTTTTTGTTGGATGTTCTGTAGCATTTTAGGTGATAGGTTACTGCAGAATTGTGTGATAAGTTTCATATATTCTTAATATCGCAAAATGGAGCGCTGTACCCTGGCATTTCACGCAACTCTACAAAAAGAAGTCGAATGGGGTTACGGTAGGTGACTCGGTTGCCATTTTTTAACCTACGATGCTGGCTCGAAATTGTTTAACAAAAAGCTTTGCTTTAAAGCTACCTGTTGTGGTGTGGGTGCTATCTTGTTCAAGCCGCACATAACGTAGATGGACTAACGGCAAATCATCTAGGATATTTGGTATTATGTTTTGCAGTAGCTCCAAGTATCATCATTCAGTTAAATCTGCATTGTATAACATCCATCTCTTGTGAGGCGAGTGTTCTAAATTCCTCACCAGATACAGAGGGGCTACTGCACTGATGAAGAGTTTCTTTTTGCTATGATAGATTTTTCAAGTGCAAATAATGCAAAATGTGTCAATTTAACATCCCCATGCGCTCCGCTTTGCCTAATCCATCCATATAACTTTAGCCAAGAAATCTTTGTATATAAAGTGTGTTCATCACAAAATTGCGTTAATCGTATCGTCCTTGATAATCTCTTGGCAGCAACAATCACGTAATTGTTGCACTATATGGATGAGTTCGGAGTTCATGCAAAATTTTCCATACACTATCAATTGTAAAGCCACACGCTACAATAATGTGTCTACTGCAGTGTGGGTGAGCTAGCTAGCATATCTGCAAGTGTCGGTCTACCTGAAAAATGACTTTTTATAATGCTTCCTATTTCCCTAAGACGGAAGCTACGTTGATGGTAATGGCTGGAGTTGGATGAGAACGGATAGAGAAACGCAATGTCTACTGCCGTGGTGCGTCTTTTACCTGACGACTGCTTTCCCTACACAAGTGAACCAACTCGCTGGAATTCTCGTTGGAATAACTAGCCATGTTTGGACTCGAACCACTCCATGCTCGGTATAGCAAATGTTTCTTGATTTCCACTTTATGTTTCTCGGCACGGCATGACGTAGCATTTCCATTTGATGCTATCATTCACCCACTACTGTTCTGGAAGCAAAATTCTCTTATAGATTTTACGCTTTGTGATATCATAGACGAAATATTAATGCCGATTACTGGATGCCGACGGATTTCTATTTAAGGGCTTCTATTCAGTTTATTGGGGAATGTAGGGTGTCATTTCATACTAAACGAGAGACGCTTTATACGTTTGCCATTGATTTTTTCCCTCCTGACTCTCACAATTTTCGCAATAGGCTTGCTAACAAAATTCACTTCTAGAAGCGCTGCAGTCGATCTTCTATGTCACAACATAATAACTTCGCTTTAAGCAGACACAATGTCCACAATTCGAGCTTTCTATATTCAAAAGTACCTCAATAATGGCCGAATAGTTAAGATTGAATGCTGAAAATTCTACCAGAGTACGATCCCAGGCTGGGCTGGCAGCAGTGTTTGGTTTTGTGATTTTAATAGTAACGTGAACAGGAGCCAGTTTCGCTTAGAATGTACCCCACAAAGGTATCCCTTCCCTCAAATAGATAGCTCCTGCGTGCTTTGGTATATCCGGAACATTTAACTTTAACTGAATTAAAAAAATATTTCTGTGTTAAAGAACTTTACTGTTCACCCTGTATATGTGCTATGGATGGGTCAAGTCAGAAAAACTCTTCCAGAACTAGGTTCAGAATGGAAATTACAAACGTTTAGCGGCTTGAGATTCTGATTTATTGATGGCTGTTGTGATAAAAAAGAATAGGTAGTTTTACTTCCAGTCAGAAATTTTCAGAATTTATTTATGTACCCTGCCAGCCATTAAAATTCCAACACCAGGAAGGAATGATCTGACGAACACCAAAATTACTTGAAAGGAAGAAGAAGAAGTTGGGATATGAAAATGATTAGTATTTCTACGCATTTAGACGACGCACAGGAGGGAGAAAGGATATCTGAAGCACTGCATAAAAAAAAAAAAAGTTGTGTAGTGGATTTCTCATTCAGAAAGTGCTTTACAAGGTTGGAGTTTGCTCAGAATATCGAGTTATGCCTCGAATAAGAAGAAAAAATGCTTACCAGCAAGTTTCGGAATTCGTTAAAGGCAGGATCGTTGTCTATCCGAAAAGGCAGATTATCATTCCGTGATAACGCCGGTCGCACTGGCCGACATCCAACCACTGTCTTTACTCGTGCACTAATTTATTCATCAAAATGAATAGGCCTCAAATTTTTTGCTGACATTACGTCTGTCAGTAAAGATCAATAGCTTCGAGTTATTGCACGCAATGAAAAAGTTTTAAAGAACAACAGTAAAAGAATAAAAAAATCTGTAATTTATTTGCTCTTTACTGTTTTGCATATCATTATTTAATATTACTTTTACGTGCTTCATTTAATTATTTTAAAACATTAAGAATTTTCATATAAACACTGTATGTTGATTTATTACATTTTCAGGTATCATTAAGAATTAAACATGATCTAAGGAACCGATTTAAAAAAATCTTATATATCTGTATCAGGTAGGAAAGCAAACGCTGTTAAAGCAAAAAATGTTATACATTATTAATTTAAGAAAAGTGCATTTTCATTCTAATACTCATATCGAAATGTATTTAAAATTTCGGTAATTTATAGTTCAGTAAATAAAAGTTAAACGATAATGCCATCTACGATGTTTATTTATAAGAAACCAGAGAAGTTAAATCAAATTTTGTAAACTTCTCTACATTAAATATAGTCCCCATCTGCTTCCAAGAAGTAATTATGCGTTTATGCAAAATGGCTGGATTGTAATTAGAATGTTTCCTTAAAGACTGTAAATGAAATATGCCTAGCCCTCTTTGCAACTGGTCGGAATTCTTCCCACGGAAACAAAAAGTAGCAATTCTTTCCTTTGTAATTTTTAGGGCTTTCGTTCTAAAAGTTACAAATACAATGTGTCAGAGTTCTAAATTTTGGCGAGCAGGGACTAAAGGAGCATTTGAATTTCACGAGAAAAGATATTTTTTCCCTTCGTGGTGTAATTGAAGGTCCGTTTAGCAATCGGTAGGTTTAGAGTTCGAATACCGAGTACGGCATTGCTCATTTTTCATGTTTCCCCTCTTTGATTAACCTAATGAATGCTGTTTGCTCGTGTGAGATCTTTTGCGATTAATGCCTTCATTCAACCGTTTAAAACATCGCAATAAAATAACTCATTGTCTGCTTTGGAGAGATGGACTCTCGGCCCACAGCCTCTTTGATGTGTAAAGAGGTATTAATATTCTCTTCATTGCACTGCTAGCTTTTCTTGGTCTCTGGTCGTGGAGAATTTAGAGCGATTAATTCTGTTTGATCAACATGAATAGGCTGTCTAAGTGAATTTGATCAGAATAATAATTTTTCTCCTTTAAGAAATAATTCTACAGCTGATATTTGTGGCAGTTATACCACACATAATGTAGGTAATTTGAAAATAAATTGTTGAGAATTTTGTTTGGATAAATAAATGAGCTCTTTTATGAAACAGATTTTATTTTGTTTAAATGTTTGGACACACATTTCAGAACTGATTTGTATTTTTAATTTTCTTTGAACTCTTACTGGGTTTCGTATTATGGAAAATTGGAATTGTGAAAAATATTACTTTAAACAGAGAGATGTTATTACAAAAATAACGTTCTTATGTGAAGGTCTTAAAATAAAAAACAGAGCTTTGGGATTAGACCCTTACATACCGCGTAAAATTCTTATGGAGCATGGGAGCGATGACGGTCGAAATGATGGTCTGGAATGCAATTCAATCTTTTCCCATGCTACCCCCCCCACTTCTCGTTTGTTACTAACCCCACCCTATGGACACCACCTTTGTTAGTCCTGTGATTAGAGTGGAGGATCATTCTAGGGTAAAGATTCCATAGAGGGCCATGAAATATTGATAACCGTTTGCAGGGAAAATATCTGGCGAACGTGCCGCATAAAGAGACAAAATAAAATAGATTCTATGAGCCTTGGAAGCCGTGACATAATCTTTGTCCTAGCAGGTACACTATAATATCGGGAAATCACGTTCTAGTTAGTATTGGTATTTGTCAGTATCTGCAATTTATTTCAGGATAAATATTTTTGCGGAAACAAAAGCTGGAATGTTTTGAAACTTCGAAAAAAAATAATAAACATTAATTCATTCTACTAAGCTTTTAATGCAATTCATAAGCCTTGAATTATAGAAAGGAAGCTTAGGGAAAAGAAGAAATTGCTTAACTCATGGTTATTAATACTGAAAATAATATGATAAAATCAAACTATTTTCTAAAATTTTTATTAAACTGCGAATTACAATTTAAATTTTATTGTGTTACATTCTCTTATAACGAACAGTCTTATGTATTTTTCTCACAGATAATCACAAGTTAAAGTTTATAGAACTGAAATACTACCCGAAGTGAAGTATCTATGTAGATGATATCGCGAGTTTTTTTAAATAAATTAAATTAAATTTTCAATAAAATAAAGATTTTAATAAATTAAATAAAAATGCAACTTACGATTTTTTTATATTCGCATCAAAATTGCTGCATTACAATTTTACCTTCTTGTAACACAGCCATTAACGCTTTAGCTTTTGGAAATGGAAATATCGATCTAGGATCCAAGTTAAAAGAAGAGTTTCTATAGCTATGGAATTCCTTAATCAATATACTCTGGTCTAACTACCTTTTGTTAGTAGAAAATGATCTTATCACAAGGAAACGAAATCAAAATTAGTTTCGAAGATTGTGAAATATATTTTCTAACTGGATCATAAAACTTTATAAAATACTTACAAGATTGCAAACCGTTACGAGCAAGTTTCAAAATGTGATTTGAAACTTCAACAAATGAAAAAAAAATATACATACATAGGTATAATACAGTCTTAAAAAACTGATAGTTTTAGAAATAAATCAGATTTCCGCGTAAATGAGTCCACACCATGATCATTTAGATAATCATCTAAAAATTTCACGAGATATTCTTTAAGGGAATATTGCTTAAGCCTATTTTTGGATTGCATTTGTATATCCGTATATTCTGAACAGTCCCTCACAACGACTAGTGTCACGCTACTGAAATCTTGCTACAGTTCGGATTAACAATCAGCTTCCGCTAATTTTTGTACAGTCCAAAGAGGACTATGACAAGATATTAAAATTGGATTTCTTTTATTGCTTTCTGCAAGATTAATGGATAAAAACAGCTTTGAGAAGCCATTCTTCGTCTCCACTGAATACATACGTTTACCGTTGTTCATTAATCGTACGAATGTGGCTGAAACTTAACGAGACGTTAACAACCATCTGTAGAATTTGGAAGAAGGATATGTGATACTTTGGGAATTAAGCACCACACAAGTGTTACAGTAATAGACAAACGCATCCTACATGAAACAGTAAAAGCCCCACACTCTACAATTAGCGACACTCTGTGGGGACTTCCTCGTTCGGTATAGTAGTAGAAAAACTGATTACCGTAGCTTTGGGACTGGGTTCGAATGCCAGAGAAGTTATGAATGCAAATAATCATCTATGTATCATTTCTTCTAGCGGATGTATAATTGGTCTTACCCTGTGGTACACTCTGGGTTACGTTCTCGGTGATGAAACGTCTAAATAATCGATGGATTCTTCCATTTTCTTCGAATACTTGAATTAGCAAGTGTCTGGCCACTGAATTAAAAAGATATTTTGTCGAGTATATATGGAGGAGCTATATGGATGCTTCAATATTATTGCAGCCAATTTTATGTCAATTAATTGAGGCAAGTTCACAATCAACCCCTCTTTTGCAAGGATTGCTACAAATAAGCGAGCCTTGCTGGGCATTAAATGCTTGCGTTGGTGTTTTACCAGAGCTACTTGAGCCAATGAATGATTCAGTGTGGTGTTCATCTCCTCGGCATCTTGACAAATGTGATTGCCGAATGAGAGACTAAAGATAAGTTCGGCTCTCAACTAGTTCGACAACAAGTTCGGATGAGAGACTAAAGATAAGTTCGGTTTCTGAGACGGTTCTTCTGCTTCAAAGTTACACCTTTTCATGCATTAATAGATAGCATAGCCGCTGAGTTCTGAGCCAAATTCATGACACATAAAATCACAGTTCGTGATATCATTAGTATAAACAACCTTTAATTTCTTTTATGCATGCTGCAATATAATAAGGTGCAGCAATTCATTGCTCAATCCTATGCTACGGGTATATCAAATGGCGTTTTCTAGTAAGATAATGAATGGTCAAGCACAGCTAATATTAGGAAGAAGTTTTTGTAAAGTATTCAGGTATTTCATTGCGTAGCACGATTCCCAGATTGCGTTTGCTAAGAGAGAATCAATCTACTATAAGACATGATCGATGTCATGTAAATGCTCTTAAAACGATTTTACAAAGGGAAGTAGATTGGGGACTTAAATCAGTACCTAATTTTGGTCTACTACACATAAAGATAACAAGACAGAATCTGTGTACCTTCTGAATTAGTGCCACCTGGAATTAACAATTTATCAGGCAAATAGTGACTCTACGTTTTACTGATCATTATACAAAAGCAATCGTGGTAGTCGTGAAATCATTTCATATTAAAATAAGTTATTTAGAACATATTTCTTTATATTTATATCAAGTTTGGTCAAATTTCGAGTATTGTTTCTGGTATGGACGTTTCTCTGTGAAGGAATAAATTTTCTTTCCTTCAGAGTAAATATTATTTCGCTTTCTTTGAAGTCCAACAGAATTACATGCAGAATTTAATAAAGGGGGGGGGGCACGAACTTTTTATTCATATAATTTCACTTCTGTTCATCGATTCCGTTTCACATGATACTTTCGTTTTTATTCCCTGTCTATTCACTTCATAATAATACTGAAAAACCTTGGCTTGATTATTAAAATAAAGTGAAAACAAACTGATTAACAGAAGCCGAATAAGGCATATTAGAGGAGGTTCTCAATTATTGTGCATATATGTACCTTCGAAAGGATATAGAAAGTCAGGCTGTTTTTAGTTTTTTAGTTTTCACTTATTCGCCCTTTTTTTCTTTATTCACCGAAATCTGTTAAACACCAAAGGATTAAAGAATACGAACATTGTTCTTATTTTGATATACGTAACTGAATGATCCACAAGTGTTCAGCGGCTTTATCGCTCAGCCGCTGGTAGGTGTAAACTTTTGGTTTTGAATTATTTTTTATATCTGCTCAGGGTTACTTTTCTTGGTGCTTACCAGTTTATTAATAAGAATCCCTGTCCAGCTTGGAAGTTTATTTTTTTACTTTTACGCTTTTTTACTTCTTGTATTTCGTCGTTGTCATTTAAAGTTAATTCTGCATCGATCCAACTATCCTTCCAGTTAAGAAGTTGTACTTCATGCTTCAATTATCATTTACCCCTAATTCAGACTAGTTTTCAGATCAGTAATATTTGTAGCTTTTTTTACGTATTCACTTGATAATACATACACGCATATATTATTGCGTGCGTACAGGTTCGTAATAGATTGAATGCACACAAAATTGATGATAGCATGATAAAATTGATTTTACCAAAAGTAACATTTCACAGTTCTGGAACTTTCCACAAAGTAATAAGATTATAAATTAGTCGCACAACATTTCACACTATCATAAAGTACAATCAGTAGTAAAACTCCAAACTACTAAGCGCATTTAAAACAATGCAATGCAAAGCGCATCTAAAGAGCGAAGCTAACTCAGTACTCCGAACTGACGCTGAACTTGTAAGGATCTTAAGTTTTACTAACGTTTATTTTATTTTAAATCTTTACTATCACTTCTTATTTTCTACTTCCGGCCAGAATTATAAGCGTGAAGGAGTTTATGCAAAGTTGTCTGGCGAACGCCAAGTATTTAAGTGTGGCCTTTTTGCCAAGAATGAGAGAGGAAGCAGTGAGTTCGAAGCAGGCCGCTTACCTCAGAAGTTACGCAGTTGCTATATGCCTTCCAGGCCAGAGGTTTTAATCCTCTTGATAAATTAAACGTATTGTAGTGTTCACAGTCTCTGTGCTACATACGCTTCCTGTTATTATAAGGCCAATCTTACACGTGTATTATTCTAAAGTTAATTTTGAGTTTAGTTTTATTTTAATATCTTTTACGTTAGACCCCGAGTGGAGGGTCATTGTATTCCGAAGTACGGAAGTCATTGTATATAAAGAAAAATAAAGGGTTTTGTATACCCTTCGTCTGTATCCTGTCTACTTACTACAATTAGTGAACATAGCTTTAGTAAGCTCTCTGTTCCTAGTCAGGTCCTTGTATGTTTCCGAAGAAGATTAGAAGAAACATTGAACCTGATAGTGGCGCCCGACGAAGAATAACCATGGCCGAATTTCAAGAAGAACCTGTGCTGCCTGCAGAAACGGCTCAGAATCCAGAAATGCCAGCTGCCGCCCTGGAAGGATTTGGGTACATCGTCCAGACCATGCGCGCTTCGATGAAACCAGAAGCAACATTTAACGGAAACTCACCGGTAACCAGTTTTTTGGAAAAATTGGATGACCACTTCATGGTCTACCCCGTGCACGAGTTTCAGAAAGTTACCTTAGCTACCAGCGCTTTGAGGGGCCAAGCGCTTAACTGGTTCAAATGTATCGGCAGAAGTCTCTTGGGTCAAGCAGGAAGTCCCACCTATACTTACGAAAATTTCAAGACTGCCCTACTAAAAGCCTTCCCTGTTGTAAGGGATCGTGCGAAATTAGAAACAGAACTTTTCAGTATATATCAACAAAGAATGGAAAACCTCTCGAGCTTTATTTTAAGAAAAATTCACGTTTTCAAGCTCTTGTATGGAAACCGTCCGGATCCTGAAATAATTCAAGTGATTTTGCCGAGGTTACTACCCCAAGTGCAAGACTTTATTGAATTGAGAAATCCGACAGAACTCTCCGCAGCAAAAGTCGCCGAACTGCGGAAGGGCCATCAGCGGCGGAGGAAAAAGTACAAGAAAAATTTGAACGGCCGACAACGAGGTCCAAGCAGGATCACGACAGAAGTTTCCCGGTTCCACCAAGACCAGCTGCCTTCAAACGGCCAAGACCACAAGCAGAGGACAAAAGGAAGATGTTCAAGGGTGGCCGTACTGGTGAAAAACGGAAGCTTCCAGAGGAAAGCACTGAAGGGCGAGCCCGTACAAGAAGGAGGATCAACCAAGCTACTATCTGCTATACCTTTAAAGACTGGGCCCAGAAAAGGATGTCTGAATATTACAAAGATAAGTAAAATTTTATGTTATTTTGCAAACTTGAGTTAATCTTTCATTCTTACTGCAAGTGGCAGATTTCAAGAAGTTTTACCTCATGCGAGGTCTACCTTTATCGCCGAAAGGGCGAGAAATGAGTTGTGACCGATTTTCTTATTATGTTTTTCAATTACTCGCGCGTAAAACTAAAATTGATGTATAATAGCGTTCTGTAAGAACTTAAATATTGTAAAAAAAGTTATTGTATAAATTTTATTTAAAACATTCTAGCAAGAGAGAAGTTTTAGTCTGAAAGACTTTTTGAAATGTAGTATTATTTCAATGTAGAAAGAATTGGCACTTGCTTTGAAAAGAATAGAAGTTAACAATGTACTACTAATGTATGTTTTCAAATGTGTAAAATTAACGGCATGTTGATATGTTCTTATATACATGTGAACTGTTATTTTAAATGTTAAGAAATACCGTGATATGGTAAAAGTGAAAGTAATGTTAAAAATTTGTTATTCGTGTGACTGTAAAGATTAAATCATGGCAAATATGTGGTAAAGGTTGAATGATGTAGTTAGGCTCTCTGACGCTACACTTTAGAGTTAGCCACTTTTAGAATAGTACCTCAGGGTTTAGAGTTGAAAAGTAGGGTGTGTTAAGAGGTCTCGTGTGTTGAATTTTAACACGTTAGTGTTTTGATTGTAGGAGGAAGTGTGGCACACGTAGACAGAAACACATTCGTGTTTGGTGTTCTTTTACAACACATGTCAGAGAGCACGGGGAGAGATAATTAAAATAGTCATGAATGAAATAAGAATGTTAAGAGAAGTATATTCTATATGTTATTTGCAATGTCATTCTGTAACATTTCATTAAACTAGTTTTCCTTCCAGATCTCTGGAAGGAACCAGAATTGAATAAAGCTCCTGTTTAGATGCAGTACAGATGAAAAAAAAAAGATTGTTGTATATCCCGGGAGCTGCTATTGTAACAAATTTCTTTCTTTTAAATTTTCTAGTTTCTAGCTAAGTTATGATTGTAAAAGGTTGGCCTCGCGTTAGTTTTTAGAGCTAAAAGTTTTCAACAAGGTCGTTTTAGACCTCAGTTTCAAACTAATTAACTCTGGCGGGAAGTATGTAAGGATCTTAAGTTTTACTAACGTTTATTTTATTTTAAATCTTTACTATCACTTCTTATTTTCTACTTCCGGCCAGAATTATAAGCGTGAAGGAGTTTATGCAAAGTTGTCTGGCGAACGCCAAGTATTTAAGTGTGGCCTTTTTGCCAAGAATGAGAGAGGAAGCAGTGAGTTCGAAGCAGGCCGCTTACCTCAGAAGTTACGCAGTTGCTATATGCCTTCCAGGCCAGAGGTTTTAATCCTCTTGATAAATTAAACGTATTGTAGTGTTCACAGTCTCTGTGCTACATACGCTTCCTGTTATTATAAGGCCAATCTTACACGTGTATTATTCTAAAGTTAATTTTGAGTTTAGTTTTATTTTAATATCTTTTACGTTAGACCCCGAGTGGAGGGTCATTGTATTCCGAAGTACGGAAGTCATTGTATATAAAGAAAAATAAAGGGTTTTGTATACCCTTCGTCTGTATCCTGTCTACTTACTACAATTAGTGAACATAGCTTTAGTAAGCTCTCTGTTCCTAGTCAGGTCCTTGTATGTTTCCGAAGAAGATTAGAAGAAACATTGAACCTGATAGTGGCGCCCGACGAAGAATAACCATGGCCGAATTTCAAGAAGAACCTGTGCTGCCTGCAGAAACGGCTCAGAATCCAGAAATGCCAGCTGCCGCCCTGGAAGGATTTGGGTACATCGTCCAGACCATGCGCGCTTCGATGAAACCAGAAGCAACATTTAACGGAAACTCACCGGTAACCAGTTTTTTGGAAAAATTGGATGACCACTTCATGGTCTACCCCGTGCACGAGTTTCAGAAAGTTACCTTAGCTACCAGCGCTTTGAGGGGCCAAGCGCTTAACTGGTTCAAATGTATCGGCAGAAGTCTCTTGGGTCAAGCAGGAAGTCCCACCTATACTTACGAAAATTTCAAGACTGCCCTACTAAAAGCCTTCCCTGTTGTAAGGGATCGTGTGAAATTAGAAACAGAACTTTTCAGTATATATCAACAAAGAATGGAAAACCTCTCGAGCTTTATTTTAAGAAAAATTCACGTTTTCAAGCTCTTGTATGGAAACCGTCCGGATCCTGAAATAATTCAAGTGATTTTGCCGAGGTTACTACCCCAAGTGCAAGACTTTATTGAATTGAGAAATCCGACAGAACTCTCCGCAGCAAAAGTCGCCGAACTGCGGAAGGGCCATCAGCGGCGGAGGAAAAAGTACAAGAAAAATTTGAACGGCCGACAACGAGGTCCAAGCAGGATCACGACAGAAGTTTCCCGGTTCCACCAAGACCAGCTGCCTTCAAACGGCCAAGACCACAAGCAGAGGACAAAAGGAAGATGTTCAAGGGTGGCCGTACTGGTGAAAAACGGAAGCTTCCAGAGGAAAGCACTGAAGGGCGAGCCCGTACAAGAAGGAGGATCAACCAAGCTACTATCTGCTATACCTTTAAAGACTGGGCCCAGAAAAGGATGTCTGAATATTACAAAGATAAGTAAAATTTTATGTTATTTTGCAAACTTGAGTTAATCTTTCATTCTTACTGCAAGTGGCAGATTTCAAGAAGTTTTACCTCATGCGAGGTCTACCTTTATCGCCGAAAGGGCGAGAAATGAGTTGTGACCGATTTTCTTATTATGTTTTTCAATTACTCGCGCGTAAAACTAAAATTGATGTATAATAGCGTTCTGTAAGAACTTAAATATTGTAAAAAAAGTTATTGTATAAATTTTATTTAAAACATTCTAGCAAGAGAGAAGTTTTAGTCTGAAAGACTTTTTGAAATGTAGTATTATTTCAATGTAGAAAGAATTGGCACTTGCTTTGAAAAGAATAGAAGTTAACAATGTACTACTAATGTATGTTTTCAAATGTGTAAAATTAACGGCATGTTGATATGTTCTTATATACATGTGAACTGTTATTTTAAATGTTAAGAAATACCGTGATATGGTAAAAGTGAAAGTAATGTTAAAAATTTGTTATTCGTGTGACTGTAAAGATTAAATCATGGCAAATATGTGGTAAAGGTTGAATGATGTAGTTAGGCTCTCTGACGCTACACTTTAGAGTTAGCCACTTTTAGAATAGTACCTCAGGGTTTAGAGTTGAAAAGTAGGGTGTGTTAAGAGGTCTCGTGTGTTGAATTTTAACACGTTAGTGTTTTGATTGTAGGAGGAAGTGTGGCACACGTAGACAGAAACACATTCGTGTTTGGTGTTCTTTTACAACACATGTCAGAGAGCACGGGGAGAGATAATTAAAATAGTCATGAATGAAATAAGAATGTTAAGAGAAGTATATTCTATATGTTATTTGCAATGTCATTCTGTAACATTTCATTAAACTAGTTTTCCTTCCAGATCTCTGGAAGGAACCAGAATTGAATAAAGCTCCTGTTTAGATGCAGTACAGATGAAAAAAAAAAGATTGTTGTATATCCCGGGAGCTGCTATTGTAACAAATTTCTTTCTTTTAAATTTTCTAGTTTCTAGCTAAGTTATGATTGTAAAAGGTTGGCCTCGCGTTAGTTTTTAGAGCTAAAAGTTTTCAACAAGGTCGTTTTAGACCTCAGTTTCAAACTAATTAACTCTGGCGGGAAGTATGTAAGGATCTTAAGTTTTACTAACGTTTATTTTATTTTAAATCTTTACTATCACTTCTTATTTTCTACTTCCGGCCAGAATTATAAGCGTGAAGGAGTTTATGCAAAGTTGTCTGGCGAACGCCAAGTATTTAAGTGTGGCCTTTTTGCCAAGAATGAGAGAGGAAGCAGTGAGTTCGAAGCAGGCCGCTTACCTTAGAAGTTACGCAGTTGCTATTTGCCTTCCAGGCCAGAGGTTTTAATCCTCTTGATAAATTAAACGTATTGTAGTGTTCACAGTCTCTGTGCTACATACGCTTCCTGTTATTATAAGGCCAATCTTACACGTGTATTATTCTAAAGTTAAATTTGAGTTTAGTTTTATTTTAATATCTTTTACGTTAGACCCCGAGTGGAGGGTCATTGTATTCCGAAGTACGGAAGTCATTGTATATAAAGAAAAATAAAGGGTTTTGTATACCCTTCGTCTGTATCCTGTCTACTTACTACAATTAGTGAACATAGCTTTAGTAAGCTCTCTGTTCCTAGTCAGGTCCTTGTATGTTTCCGAAGAAGATTAGAAGAAACATTGAACCTGATAAACTAACACCTACTAATTGACAGCAGAATGCTCTCTTCTGGTTTATATAGTATACCCCCGTACGCAGAGAAATATATAGTACTTCTCGAAATTACTGGAAGAAATGTGAGGTGACGGTACAGTTACAGATACACAGAATATCAATTACAGTTATTCAATTACTATACCCATTACGGTGATATAGAGAGCGGACGAAAATGTTGCCAAATTGTCACTAAGTTTGACGACTTTTTGCGATTTGTCGCCAAATTTGGTAATAAAAATTGGTCGCCAAAACCGTTGCCAACTTGGCAGTACCTCGCCAAATAAGCGAGACTGCCGTTTACTCAATGTTAATTAGACTTGCCCCTGTTTTCTTATTTTTTCAGCATAGCTTCATCTCTCCAGATTTTCTTTTTACATTATACACAAAAATATAACAAATTGCACTAAAATTAAATGTCTATGTACAAAATTCATAAGATTGCCTTTTTCCCAGCAGGTCCTGGGCAGTACAATGACTGGACAGGAAGCCATATTTACAACTACTGAAAATCAATGCAATACTAAAACAATCATTTCAGTAAATAAAATGAAACAAATCAATAAATGAGTGCATAAAATTACAAATTTAGAAACAAATTAAACCATGGCCTTAGTAAACTATTTACATTGCATACACTATGGGGACTACGTATTATGTCCACAGTAAGCAGCTAGCCTGTGGTAATGAATGACTTCGATTCGAGACATCGGGGACTTATAGATCCAACTAACACGTCTTTCAGCCTGTTTAGGACTGTGTAAGGACCTTCGAAAGCTGACTGTAGTTTAGAAGAGAGTACTTCCCGTCGAATTCCATAACTACACCTTGTTAACTTCGTTGAATCAATGTTCAAATTATGTAAACATAATTATAAAAAAGAATTAATTTAATTTAGCAGAAAGGATTTTAATTATGTAAACATAATAATAATAAAAAAGAAATTATGTTTTAGTTCTGCTTTCATCAACAGATGGTGCCAGTAACTTGACTCTTATCTAGGCTTTCTTATCTTATCTTATCTTATCTAATCACTATATCTTATCTCGTTCATTTGCGCTTTTGCAGCTGAGGATTATGGTTCGGTAAAAAACCATCGAAACTAGTCCTGTGAAAATTTGAAAATATAAACGCTGATTTTGTTTGACTTCTAAATTAGAACAACAATTGTTCGACATTTCGCACTCCCCCGAAACTGCATGAACGCAAGTCTGTACTAGATAATCTAAATCTCTTCAGATATGAATTGAAATTACCATGCCAAGTTAAAAATTTAGTAATTTCAAAATTGCAAACAAAGTGTTTATTATTTAGTCTGTGAGGAATGGAAGGAAAGTATAATTTAGTCAAGGAGGCAGTAGTAGAATTACTGTATAATTCATTCCACTTGACTATAGTATCATCCCTATTTTTTTCTTGAAAAATGACTTGGTATCATTGGAGTATTTATGTGAATATTTGTAGCCTGTTTTGCCAACAAATCAGCCCTTTCATTTCCCAGATTGCCAGTATGGCCACGTACATGAGAAAAGATAACATAAACATCTTTATCATTAAGGTCTTTAAAAAGGACATGAGAAGTGACCATTAATTTATTACTTGAGAAGATATTTCTAAGAGAATAAAGGATGAAAGAGAATCAGTGCGAATAAGAAATTTAGCACTTAACAAACAGTTGTTAGATATCCACTTAATTGACTCACTAATGCACAGTAATTCGGCTTGGAAAACACTGCATTCATTGGGAATTCTAAAGAGTTTGTATTCCAGTTCAGAACCATGATGGAAAACGACATAAGCTAATCCAACTCGATTATTAATTTTACTGCCATCTGTATAACACAGAACAGGGAAATTATCCTCAACGGTATTGTCATAAATGATAGTTTGAATTGGCAAACGATTGGCAGGATGAGGAAGATCTTCAAGCAACACCTTGGTATCGAACATAAATTTGCCGATGGTATCTTTAAACTTTTTGTCATTTAAAACATGCAGGTCAATCGGAGGAAACCCCGAAATTGCAAAACAGGCTTCACAGCTAATTGTTCTGTAGCCACGCACAATTCTTTGTAAAATTCGTCTTTGAATTCTGCTGGTAACGCAGTATACAGGAATTAATCTTCTTTTCTAAAGCTGTTCCCCATACTCTAGAAGCATAGCAAATAAAGGGGACAATACCCTGCTTATAAATCATATCAATAACATTAGATTTAAAACAAAAGTATTGCAAGAGATACGATTAAGTCCTCTTGGATTAAATGCATAATATGATTTTTCCAGCAAAACTTATGATCAAAAACAATGCCTAAGTATTTAATTTCATTCATCGTTTCGAGTAAGGTATTATCCAAGTACAGCTGTTGGTTTGTATAGCTGACATGCTTTCTTTTAATTATCATAATTTTAGATTTATTAGAACTGAATTCCAATTTCTGTTCTCTGGAACAATTGGAAATAATATTAAGGGTGTTCTGAGTCGTATTAAAGAGAGTATTGGGACACACCTCTTGAAAACAAATTAGTAGATCATCAGCAAAAGTAATTATTTTACAACTCGGACAATGTTAGAGTCTATTGAGTAGATCATTCATAAATTAAATTCCACAGTAAAGGTCCGGAAACCGAGCCTTGGATAGACTGCCTCTGTATTTCTATTTTTCCGGAAGGGCATCGTCTCTCTAGCTTTTCATGTTACATTACAGACAAAAATGCAACAATTTCACATATAATTGTCCTAAAATCATGTATCTATGTACAAGATTCGTAGCAATATTATTTAGTTTTCTTTCACACCCGCGATCAGAAAAGCACTTATGCTTTATGATGGCCAAAGTAAAATTATAAACTGAAAAAAACGATTCCCATTTTGACGGTGTCCGGTGTCTGACAGTACTTTACCTTTAACCTGTGAAACAAACGAGAGATGCCTGTACTCTAGGTGGGGGTGCAAATGTAGGGAAAGTTATAATAAATTAATTTTTTCATTTGATAAATATGAAATTAAATGTGAGTAAACCATGCTACATCAATATCAGAAGAAGAATTTAATTAAAGACTTTGATTGAATCGGAGAATTAGTTCATTCAGTTCAAGTTACGGGAATAAAAAATTATGCAAATGGTAGAAATTAGATTTGACAAAATATTTTTTGCACTGTGCGTAAAAAAAGTTAGATCACGATTATTCAATTTTATTCATTACAATTACGTAATTTAAATCAGCAGGAAATGTCCTATATATGTGCATGTCACCCCAAACAGAAAATTCAGTGGGCAAGCAAAGATTGCAAAAGCGCTAAGGTATGAAAGCCATCGATGTCAAATTTATAAAAATAATCCCCTAGTATACCATCCATCATTCTTACATGTAAATATATCGCATTCCTTAGTGCGCCAACTCAACGCTCATTAACTCGGTAAAGAGTAATTGACTTTCCATGAATCATCTTCACTTGCTTTCCAAAACTTGTCTTTGAAAAAATATGTCACTAGCATAAATAACACTTTGAGTTCATAGTCCATTGCACTCGCCAAACTGCTTTGTCTGACCATTGATTTCTAGCCTGACAAATATGCACGGAGCTAAATGAAGCCACGCTTTGGGGATCCTGCCTCGCAGATCCACGGGAAAGGGAAAGGTCCCTTTTGTGTTGTATCCGAGGAAATTAAGTTGTTTTAATTAATAAGTGAGCCCCTCCCATTCACGATTCCCCATCTGGAAGATTGCATAAATTGTGTAATTAGAATGAAAACACCTCTCCCTCCACTCTTAGTGAATTTTCCGTCTGGTTTCATCTCCCGTAGGAGATGAAAGAAAAGGTTTTTGAATAAGAACTAAGAAAAAATAAATTTCAACGGAAAGCCGTATAAGAGATTTCACCTGAAAATGCGTTTTGAGAAGTGAGGACAAAAGGATTCCCATGAGCTTTGAATTTCTTTTTTTTTTTTTTCCTTCCTTTTTTTTAAATGATATCTCGAGAGCAAAATATTTTACCACAGGTTTGCTGAAAATGTAGCGCTTTCCTTAATATTCGTTTTTCAATGCATCTTATGTAGTTTCATAGTGGCATTTTAATAAACTTTGAACACTGGTTAAAGTCTTTAGAAATGAGATAAATCAGCTCCATTGAACATTAAAATCGCAATTTCAATGGCTTCAGATTTCACTGACAGTTTATAAGTATTGAAAATGGATGTTGGCCATTTGAGATGTCTAGTAATTGCACATTTTGCGATCTAAAATATAATAATCATAACATAAATTTCAACTACATATTTGTCTTATGATATTACAGAAACCTTTGTATTAGATTCTGTTCATCAGAGTTATCACCAACAGTTAAATAAGATTTCAAAGCAATTATTTGAAGTAGAATAATAGAGAAGAAGAATAAAATTAAAGGATATATCAGAAGCGATTTATTATTTATACTGTAATATTAAATGCATATAGACTAGTCTCCTTTCGTGTAATTGGATAATAAAACTGTTGCATGAAAATGCATCATTTGAATAGAGAAAGTTTGCAAGAAAATGCATCATTTGAACAGAGGAAGGTTGCAAGAAAATGCATCATTTGAATAGAGAAGAGAGCAAAATGGTGTTCATTACAAAAATTGGCATGAAAAGAAATATTATTAAGAACAGCAGGAATTCAAAAAGTCTGCAACGGTAAAGAAGTATTATTCTACTAGTCAAAAATGAGTATCACAATGTGTATAACTATTAATAAAGAATAAGAAGTTAATAAATATGCAACACTATGCGAATTTTAAGCAAAGCGAAAGATTTCTACATTTTTACCAGAGTCTGCATCATTCTTCTTCAGCGTAAGGTGGAATAATTTTAAGTTTCTAAACGGTTAGCGGTTAAAGTTTTAGCGGGGACCTAAACTAATCAAGTAAATTGAATTGTTACCTTTTAGAGACATTATGTTAATTGGAAAAGCCGGAGAGATGAAAAATTAACAACCGTCTTCGCCGGGAATCGAACCACGGATCTCTGGAATACCGGCCCAGCGTGCAGAACCACTACACCACGAAGGCACGCTAGGAAAGCGGGAGAAATACCTTATATACTCCCCTTTTTAAAGGGCGACTAGGGTTTTTAGGAGACCCAATCGCCAAATCCTGGGTGTGGAGAATCCTCATCCAACACCCTTTTTGTTCGGGCGCCACTGTAGAACATTAGGATTTTTTGGAAGCCGGAAAGATGAAAAATTAGCAACCGCTTCGCCGGGAATCGAACCACGGATCTCTGGAATACCGGCCCAGCGTGCAGAACCACTACACCACGAAGGCAAGCTAGAAAAGCGGGAGAAATACCTTATAACCTAGATTATTGCATTGATTCATATCTAAGTGGTGTATTTTATCTCTTTCAAACACTTGTTTATTATAACATATTCAGTACATTAAAAATATGCCTATTCAGTCTTAAAATGCTAATGAAAAATATTAAGAGATTTTGGTCCCAATCCTAATAGGCATAGAATTTTGGTACATTTAAAAATTCAAATGCTACATTATATCCTGCCATTTTATAAAAAATATTTTGAAATGCAAGTGAAAATTCATTGATTATCTAAGCTTGTAATTTAAAAAACGCATTCGAAATTTGATATTAATTACTTTAATGAAATCTTGATGATGTCTTGCCTACTTTGCCACAGAATCAGTCTAACAATTATTTTCAATACATTAAAAATGTTTTCTTTGCATTTGAACTTTTTGTTTCTGGGATTTTTATAGCACAGAGTATGGCTTCGAGACCGTTTTTTTGAAGCGTTTTGAAGAGAAATTTATGGCGAGAAAATACTTGGAAACGAGAAAAATGTCTAATGCCCTTGCACCTCGGGACTCGAACCATGGACACCCTCGAATACGCGTCGAGTGTGCTTCCATTTACATCACGAAGGCATGTGAAAAGGAAAAAGAAAGTAATTACGTACTCCTCCTTTTAAAGGGCGAATGGGGATGCGGGGACCCAATCGCCAACTTCTGGTGGTGGAGAATTATCTTTCTAGTTCGGGCGCCTCTTGTAGAATCATTATATATTTTTTTGAAGCAGGAGACGTGAAAAATGTGCAGTGCCCTCGCCAGGACTTGAACTCTCATCTCTAATAGGCGTGCTTCCAGTTACATCAGGAATGCATGTGGAAAGGAGGGAGAAAATACCTTATAAGTGAAAGTCCAAATCATTTTGTTTCTTCATATGTTACATGTTATGCCCAAGTTGTTTTAGATATTACTAAAAAAAAAACAAATATTTTAAAGCATAATAATAATATGGTTAGAACTAGTTATGTCATAACAATTCGTGATATATTTTGAGGGAATTAAGATTCAGCTGGGAAGTTAAGAATTAAATTAAGAAAAATTAATAAAAATCAATGATATGTTAAACTTAAGTAAAGGATTTGCAAAGAATTCATGAGCGATAAGATTAGTTACTAATATTTTAAATAGGTGGAGTAACGTTGATTAATCATAATGTTCAATGTGAATGCAGAAAACTAATCTTAAGGATAAGGACAAGGAAATTCCGATTCACATAAACATTCTTCACCCTCAAAAACCTGCATATATCTTAATACGCAGCTTCATGAAATTTTTGCGGTGGATTTTAGATTTTGTAGATAAGCTGGGATATGTTGTGTAGGAAGCTGTACTTTCGTTCTGTGTACATATGAAGGCTATCTCATGATTCTATATTTAAAGCAAAAATATTTCACTTAGTCCAATATTGTTTAAGAATTTAAAATCTTGCACCGAATTCATCTCTTCTCTAAACTTAATTAGACAGTAGAACGAAAGGTAGTACTCAGAACCTTTTGTTTCCAGTCTTATAGGAGCAGACTGAAGTTAACAATTGTGCAGTATTTTCTTTAGGTGAATACTGTTACTCTTCTATACGTTAAAAAACTATTGAAAAAGTAAATGGGAAGGATCACGAAGGAGCTTGAAATGGGACATCACTTAACCTAAGCATTGATCTCTCGTCTCTCGAGTACCTGACTTCAATAAATCTCCAAAAATGGCTTTTGGCCCTTTTATTATTTATTTATTTATCATTCTATCTCTCCCTAATGCGTTTATTACGCTGATCTCGAAGATGATAGAAGCTCAGGAGACGTCCTGAGGCTTCTAGGAGTTTCCTTGTCACGCGCGATGACCGAGATGGTCCGCGCCAGAGGGACGATTTGACCAAAGCTCGGGTTGCTTATAAGAGATGCCTCTAAGCACCACCTGCACGGGTGAGGCCTAATCCCTGTGGAAAAGGCACGGGGTAGAAATGTCAGGGATTGCTGCGAGGCAAGATTTTATGAAGGTTTTTCCGATCTTTCTCTATGGTTCGCAGATTCTTTGCTTTCGTTTCTACAATTTCTAGGATCAGCAGTAGCGTATAAGAAGGAAATACACACCTATATATTATACAAAAGAAAAGTCCCTGGGGTTTATTATGAAGAAATAAACTTTTTGACAGGGTATTCGACTTTGCTACACTTTTTACTATAATGGGAAAAAAGAATAATAAATATAGCGGCTAAGTTCTTAAGTAAAGAATAGAATTACATTATAAACGTGAATATAGCACTGACACTGAGAAACTCGAAAGGTTTGCTTTGCTGAAATCGTTTGCTGCTTTACACATACGAAAACGAAGTGTCAGATGGTAGAGAGTTTACGATTTAATAATTCTGAGATTTTATCAGGTTTATAACATTCAAAAAGCTAACATTTTCAATTTGCCTGTAAGCAAAACTGGGTGCGATAGCAAGAATCTATTTGTGAATCTAAATGTAAATACTACAGTAATAAAGGCATTAAATTCAATACAAAATATAAAATATTACCCACATTACAAAATATCTGTAATAATAAAACTTTCAGTGGAACAGGAAATAAGTCAGCAAGCATTAAAAAAGAATTGAAATTATATAAAATTAACGAGAGTTATTTTCTTTTGCCTTAGAAACAAATCTGGCCTTTGCCAGGTTTTGTCAAACAAAACGACAAGACCTTGAAAATCTTTTTATTAATTGTATGTACTTTTCTTTCCATGCATTGTTCAAATAAAAGTGAAGAAATAAAGAAATTGACTTGAATTTTCGAGGAAGCTAGATCTCTGTAAGCATGTGCCCATCAGGACTCTGGTTAAAAAAATATAAAGGGGAGAAAAGCTGTCTTGATGCCAGACGTGTAGGACACCATACGGAGTGTTATCGATCATCTGCTAAGACTAAGCTTAAAAGAAGACGGACCGAGTTGACTAAAATCCACGAGGAAAATAAACTATGTAGGAAGCTTCAATACATAGACGAACTTTTAGTGTCTTCTGAAATCCAAACAGAGAAAAAAAATATAAACAATAATAGAAATGAAGTATAAAAGAACGGGTAAAAGGAAAGACAAAAGTAATGCAAAATAAATAAATAAAACTAAAACAAGGAGAAGCAGCGAAATACATTTGAATTGTTTTTTAAAGAAAGAGTGCAATACTAAAAGAGTAACAGGAATATATTTTAACTGCAGAAGCGAAGGAAATAACTAACGCAGTTTACGCCGAAAGGAAGTTCCATCAAAATATTAACGATGAAAAAAGATTAGTTCAAGTTATTCATGATCCATAACGACTGCTCGTTTATTTTGCAGTTTTTATGAAGAACGTTATATAAAAGGGATATGAATTAAAAAATATCCAGTGCATCGAAGTGACAAAATTGAAAGCATGGTGTCACTTGAAATGCCAAAAGTATGTGAGAAAATTGAAAATTATTTTAATATCTTATGTGTATTTTCTATGCACTGTTACAAAAACGTCAATTACTCACTGCAAAAGTAGCATGAAATTATAAGTATTTAAAATATTCTTGATGTCCTTTTTAATCTTTAGTATTGAATATCTAAAGTTAGTTGTCAGCCATCATTAGAATAACGGTTAAGTTATATTAGACTAAGCTCTTTGAATATGGCAAAGTATACAACGGCTATCTGCTTAAAGGACAATATCTTCATGGAGGGCTTTCTAAGGGAGACTGGTTCGTGTTCATATTACCACATGAGAAAACCAGGAAAACTACTATGCAGTTAGCCTGTTCACTGGAATTTAAGCCGACGTCGAGCTACCAGTGTTCAGCGACATTCTGCCACTAGTGTGCTTGGCCACGAAAACCAACAACGCAGCCAGCCCGTTAGCCTTGGGTTCGAACCCAGGTCGAACTAACAGTATTTAGCGGTCACAACCCCTCAGCCATTGGTGGGGCCTTTAGAATAATGGAACGACGATACACATTAGAGTTAGCTTTGATTAAAGAGTTATTTGGAGAAGGAAATGAGACCTAAGTTTTGGCTAGTTGAGGTCGCGATTTGATTCGGGCATTTTTATACAGTCAATAAGTGTTTTACAGCAGAAATTTTGAAAAATAATTCGTTGCCTTGCCAGGAATTGACTCTCGGGTTGCATAGTTCCTACTGAAGGTGCTAATCTCTACACCATGAGGATACACAGTAGAGGTACATTCAATTCTTTAAAGTATTAGAGGGAGAGCAGGTTCCATACAAGCACGTTGGTGGAAAATTGGATGCAACTCTTTATATGCAAATAGTATTTAAAATCGAATATGCCAATGACTAAAACTTTTAAACTTCTAAATGTGTCGTGAAGGTTAACCACCATTTTCATTGGTATTTTGTCCAATTAGTTAATGATTGCATTCATTTAATCATTTGGTTTTCAGTGATGAGAAATATGTCAATTCGAGGAGCATTTCCTATGATACTTCAGACATTCTTTATAAGCTTCTGTACCACCGGTACAGGAGCATAGTACGCACATGACGTTTTACGACCAGATTTGCTACGACTCGCGTAAATTGTGCAGGACTAGTTTCGATGGTTTAAACACAATACCACCTTCTTCAGCTGCCGATTTGCAAATAAACGAATAATAGTTATTCGACGCGTTAGTTTAACCTAAATTACATGTATTTTATAAGGTACAAGAACAAGAAAATTCGTCGCATGCCAGAGATACTTCCTTGCATGGAAGAACTGGACCAAAAGCCGTTAATTTTCCATTATGGCGCAGAATGAACCTTGCTGTCTTCGTCTTAAAAATTAAATTCTACATTGTAATCTACAGATCAATTAAAGATTCTCATTTTAATTATTATTTATGATATCAGGTAGTGATAAGTACTACTTCATTCTTTTGACTGATAAGAATATAATTTTAACACTTCGTATTATCAAACTTCTTTTTACTATAAGGGCGCCTATTAAATTACTACTAGCATATTTAACTGTAATAGATGCTTTCTAAAATATCTTCACTTTGGTAATATACTATAATTCATCACAGAGGGGTAATCACAGTATCAATGAGTTAAAACTGCTCACCAAGTACGATTCGGCGAAGATTACAGTTAATTTTTTTATTAAGACATATAGGTACTAGTGATATTTTAGTGTAGTGTGCAATATGTACAAGTATTGTATGTAGTATATGTAGAAGTACTCGTATATGTACAAGTGGAGTAGATTTGTGCATATCAGAGGGACACTTGTTTTATTTTCTATAAAAATGATTAAAAATAAAATAAAATTAAAAGTTTCTTAGAACTTCACAAATTCTATTGCACTCTTGAATTTGATTGAAAATTTAAATAAGTTAGATAAGTGTATTTAAAAATATATAAAAAAACGCATTTGCTCTGTCTTGAAAAGAGTGAGTTAAACTTTAACTAATCAACTCATTTAATGCCTTATGAATTGCTATTTTGGCAGTAAAAGCAGAAATGTCAAGGGTCTTTTTGACTACAGCCAATCTTTATTTCTTCCATGCGCAGATTATATTTCTTCTGTGAGTAACCATGCTCGACATCATGCTTAAAATGAAATATGCTTAGAGTAATTAATGAATGAATTCCAAAAGCTGTTTACGGTCTTTAAAGCTATGTTAGATATAAATTTGGCATACATTTTACAAAATAAGAGAAGATAGAATTCCGAGGATAATTAAGATTTTTATGCGTAAAAACTACTACTGCTCCCTCATAAGGAAATTATCTACTTATCTGTGAAAATTATTAATATGGCTGCCAGAATTATCTTTGCGACTTTGAGAAAACATGATAGCATGAAGCAGTGTGCTGTATATGTGAACTGAATGTTATGTTTGAGGATTGTTAGCACTTTTTTTATTATAAGATTTCAAATTTTCTGTCTTTTATCATACTATACTTAAAATCTTCACAAAGTCCTTCTTAAACTAATTAAGAGGTCATTCGATTTACAGACATACTTTAAACGCAGAGCTGGTGAGTTTCCTCTTGATTCTCACTCCCGAGGGGTTAGTTTTACCTACATAAATCCTTATACTTTTATCGCCATGTGCAATATCTTATTATCATTTTAAATTTTGATAAGTTTTATATAATAAAGTGCTTTTGTTATATTTATGCTCTGCTCGAGAACTTATAAGGTATTTCTCCCACCTTCTTGGCGTGCCTTCGTGGCGTGGTAGTCTGCATACTGGGTCGGTATCCAGAAGACCACGGTTCGATTTCCGGAGACGTCTTAGTTAATTTTTCAGCTCTCCTGCTTCCGAAATAAACCTAATGCCTCTACAGTGGAGCCCGAACTAAAAGGGTGTTGGATGATGATTTTCCTCACCCAGGATTTGGAGATTGGGTCCCCTAATCTTCAGTCGCCCTTTAAAAGGGGGAGTATATAAGATATTTCTCACCCCTTTCATGGCGTGCCTTCGTGGTGTGGTAGTCTGCACACTGGGCCGTTATCCAAAGGTCCGCGGTTCGATTCCCGGGGTAGGGGTTGTTAATTTTTCATCTCTCCTGCTTCCGAAATAAACTTAATGTCTCTACAAACTGAACCTCTAATCAGCAAAGTACATAAGTCCTTGTCTTTTCCTCTTATTTTCTTCTTAACCTTGGAAGAGTTTTACAGTTTCTTAAATTCCATATAATGGCGAATATTAATAAGAAATTATTGTCTCAACTAAAATTATTAGGATTTATTTTACACAGGTTTCGCAATATTTTAATTTTAGTGTTTAATACGTATTGTGATGTTTTTCTCCCATGTCATAGGCTGACATGTTCTGTTCATCTATTTTGTTAAGGTCAAGCAAAGTACCATTAAGAGTTATGTTTCATTTACATCAGACATGCTCCTTTGGGAAGCAATCATGTTTTCTACTAAGTATTATTCTCCACACTAGAAACCAAACAACAACTCTCAAAAAGGGAGTAAATGTATTTATTATTACTTTGTTTTTTTGAAAAAATATCTGTAATCTCTTAGATTATTGGAGTTGAATTTAATAAATTTCAAAACTGAAATTATGTTGAACTGCTTGGTACATAAAGAAACAAAGTCAATATGAAAAAATTCTTAATTCTACTTAAAAAATTTCATTTTTTTCCAATCCTGTTTTCTCATTTCAAACTCAAAACACTCATGAAAATGCGAATTTTGAGATTTTACACCTCGCTATGAAGAGATATAGTAGATGGGTAGCAGGCAACTAGCTGCCCTGTATATGACTCTGAAACTGCCCGTAATTAAAGGCGATCCAGACTTACCGTTCTAGACTAGGCTGTAAGACAAACTGTAAACTTGTTACTTTTAATCGTAACAACGATGAGCTATCTAGAAGAAGTCAGACAGATTCTTTGTTTGAAAGTCTGAGCGCATGACGCAATGTTTGGTTACTGAAGTTTGATTGTAATTAACTTTTAATTTCTGCCTGCAGTAGAAAAGTTTACATTTGATTTGTAAAATTAAGAGTCTTATATCTTAATTAAAGTTTTATTTGTTTTTAATTTCCTTTTGCGTTATTTAATAAGTTTTGATTAGTTTAAGTTTCTGTCTGGGTGACTAATCGCTGACGGCAGTTGAGTCTAGACAGTTAGGAGACTTTATGGAATGGGGATTTTGAGAAATGGGTTAGACGTTAAAATTATGCAACGATTCAGGATAAATTTCGTTAACGTAGAATTTGGAGATATTGCATAGATAGCTTACTGCATTTAAGAAATGGCTCCACAAATATACGTCTTGAATATTTACGTGAAATTGAATTCGTATTATCCGACATAGAAAGCACTGAATAGTTATTATATAAACAATAATATTGGATAAAAGGATATTATTACCGAAGATTGTTTACTGAAATTGACTTTTGAACAAAAAGCATTTATTAGTATTTATTACTAGCACCTTAAAGCAATAAAAGTCTTCGCTCTGAAATCAGCATGCAATTTTATTTCATTATGCCTTCAATAGTAAAATTATGTTTTCGAAAAATAATGATAGTCCATTAAGATGCACAGTTAATAACATAAAATGGTGCGGAATACTAATGAAATATATGAGTTAAATATAATACGAATAGAACATAAGTTTAATTTTATTTAAAAAAAATTTTTCCAAATCAACAACGTTTACTGTTCCGACGGCGATATCAGAGGCAAGTTTTAACCACTATACTTACCCATCTCTTTTTCGCCCCTAAAACCTCATATTTATACTAATTTATAAGAACTATACTTTATTCATGGTTTTACACGACATTTTTAATAGTACAGAAAATAACTCACCGAGACAGGATTCGGGCGTTTAAATTTATGCACCAGACCTACGACAAAGATCTAAGAATAATGCGAAAGACAGATGTCCATAGAGTGTCAGAATGAGCTGCTATGGAATTGTCTACGAGAATGTAAAACTTTCACTCGCTCATAATAATATAAGCAATATATTCTAATTCAAACACATAGTATAGCAATAATAACAATGCTGCTGCTGATAATTTTTACGGAGAATTGTCACCTTGAATCAAACCAGATGAACAAAAGCTCGAATAGTTGTTGAAGTTATTATTTTTTATATGACTAATGCTCAACGTATTGTTATTTATTAAGATACTACTTAAAGGCTTTTGAAACGATTATGTAAAGGCTTTTGAAACGATTCCGCAAGTGAGTTTCATTGCTCCAAATATTATTAGTAATACTAGTGCTCAAGCAACCACAGTAACGTTTTCTTTTATAGGTTTTATTTGAACATTTGCAACAAGTGCTGTTGCAGCTATTTTGCTTTAATTTCAGATTAAGCATGATTTTTCTGTTGTAGTTCTCGACTAGAGACTTTGTCTGCTTTATAGTAATGGGCTCAAACCGGTTTCAATTGATAAGAACTTGAGTTCATAAAACATAGTATAGTTTACGATTTAAAAGGAAAACTAATGCATAAAGTTTTAGTAACAACTAACCAGTAATCAAAGGAACTTCTGAATTTGATTACTAAATATCATAATTATATTATACCTAAAATTTCTTCTCGTTCTGGAGTTATAAGTACGAAGCCATGTTATATTCTACGCCTTTGCATTTTCTACAATTATCTGTTAGTGTTCTATTAAACGTATAAGGTATTTTATGTTAATTGACCAAATTTATGATTTCAATTTTAAACTCTTTAACGTCTCCTTTCTGATAGCCCTCATTAAGATGCAGATTAGACTGAAGAGTAATTAAAGCGAGGGTTTAGAATGTTTTATAGTATATAGAGTTTTGACAGAGGCGTTTGCAGCTTTACGTTTTACCTCTTATCTCCAACAGTTTACATCATTAGCGATTTTGCTAGTCGACGTTAAATCACAAAATTAAAAATCTGTGCCAACTTAGTTAGGCCAATAAAAATCGTAAAAACAACCTTGTATTTAGCGTAGGTATAATGAAACACTCAATCGATTTCGAGGGCAGCTAAAGGTCCCTCCTCATCAGGAGAAAGAAATACCTAGAAAGAAGAAAATAAAGGAGAAGGAGTCACAGAAACACGTGGTCCTTATCAGCACTGCACGTGGTTATAACTAGATTTTTAATCAGAGTTGCACTGGCCGCCTAATTTTACTGAGCCAGGCTATCTGATCAAGCATAAAGGACAAGAAAAATTAACGAAGTTAAAATAGGGAGCGAGGGGAAAATGCACCTTACGCTCAAAATCTAAACTTCAAATAAATAAATATTAAAAAAAAAAAAAAAAAAAAAAAAAAAAAAAAAAAAAAAAACAGATTTTGAGCGTAAGGTGCATTTGCCCCTCGCTCCCTATTTTAACTTCGTTAATTTTTCTTGTCCTTTATGCTTGATCAGATAGCCTGGCTCAGTAAAAGTAGGCGGCCAGTGCAACTCTGATTAAAAATCTAGTTATAACCACGTGCAGTGCTGATAAGGACCACGTGTTTCTGTGACTCCTTCTCCTTTATTTTCTTCTTTCTAGGTATTTCTTTCTCCTGATGAGCAGGGACCTTTAGCTGCCCTCGAAATCGATTGAGTGTTTCATTATACCTACGCTAAATACAAGGTTGTTTTTACGATTTTAATTGTCACATTAGTGTGTTTCTCTTCTAGTCTAGTTAGGCCAAGTTTGTCTAGTTGACAGCTATGATACTTTTAAACTGTAAAAAATTCAGTTTTATGTTAACTTTACTACCCTCAAGTGGCAAACACAGAATGTGCACAACCGTACTTAAGTGTATGATTTTACTAAGTCATTGCGCCAGTTTTGATCCTAAGCATGTTGGAGGACAGTGTCTAAGTATATTGTCTCCTGTTTCCTTCCATGTGTCGCTGGCAAGAGGGCTTTTCACTGATAGATTTGCGTGCTTCTGCTCCATACCGACACGACGAATAAAAAAATTCTAACTTTTATCTTGGATTAGATACCAGATCAACTTGAATGGTAGTCGTTTCCATTAGCCATCGTATGAGACCGTTTAGGTATGAGAGAGAGGGCAACCGTTTCTTTTCCTATTACACACCAATTACCTTTTGTATAGACGAGATCATGACCAGACCAATTAAATTTTGTTATTTGTCAGATACTTATTTGCCTGCGAAAACGAGTAATCTTCTAAACCTTGAAAAATTCGCTAAATAGTTATTTATTAGGGTACTTTGATGAAAAAGATCACAGCGATTTTTGAATTAGCGTCGTAAAATGTAAAAAAGTATCCAATTTTATTAGCCGAAGTTCTCGCAATAGAGTATCTGTAGCAAAGATCATGTAATTTGCGACATAAAATATTTGCATTGTAGGATTCTACTGTAACTGGAAGCTAGAAGTAAAGCTCTGCAGATAATATTAGACAAATAGCTAGTCATCGATTATTCATAAACAAATCAGAAATACTGAAGAAGGTTAAAATAACATTTAGTCTTAACAGAGAATGCACAGCTCATACTACAATGAATTTCCTCTATATTGCAGATATATCAACACAACAGAAGGTTAAAATTTCAGTGTAAGGAACATGGACTGAGACTACACATAAAATAACACATTTAGACTGACTGAGATATTTACAGACCCCAGTTTAAAAAATATCGGCTACCAAGACTGGAATGTAACTTTAAAAGCCAGAATATATACCATATAAGGACTATAAATAATATTTTAAACTATTACTTATATACAACTAATATGTTAAAGTCAGAATATAACTTTAAGGCGAGCTGGTGAGAGTAAGTAACAGCAAGACACGGCTGAAAGAAACTATAGTCTAAGCATTCAAAACTCTCAGCTTAATTACCCAGAATTAATTTGCATTATGGTGAGAGATACGCAAAGAACAAATTATAATATAGGCTTAAATCATAATAACTGGTTAGTTAACGTAAAAGACCTTACAGAATTTATCACTTAATGCTGTAAACATTTATTGCAATAAAGTTGATTTTGAAGAGTTACATTGAAAGGCATTATCTATTTTATTGATTTAGTCTCAGTCTTATTTAAAAGTTTATCCTATTTTTGCAATGCTACATTGATATTATCAACTTGACAAAATTTTATCATGTATTAATAATGATAATAATAATAAAATATATATGTTATGTACACATTTCAAAACCGTTTAAAATATACAGTTAATTAATATAAACATCTATTACTGTCTAATTCGGAAAACAGAGGCGATATTTTTTCAAAAGGTAGAAATAAAGAAGTTATTAATTTAGAAATGATTTAGAAAATTAGAAATGATTTAAAGAAAGCGGAAAAGTGACATTTAATACAGTTTAAATTTCATATATATATACTTTTTACCCTTTTTAATCATCAGGTAAATTTTCTGCGGGCCAGGGGTAGAATCAAACTGCTTGTGCCAAGATAAATGTTTTTTCTGAAATTTAAAGTTTTCTCTTGATACTCGTCAAAACGACTACTAAAACTGAAAAGAAAATGGAGTAGAAATATTTATATGTAGAATACAGTTATTGAATTTGATGTTTACGAAAAGTATCTAACTAACTCCAAGCTTATATATAAAAATATTAACACTAATTACAGTAAGATTTACATTAGCTGAATAAATGCAGCTTAATATGTTCACAATTTTGAAGGAAATATTTTAACAGTGTGTAACCTTTAAAGTATTTACAGCTTCATTATTTTAAAACTCCCTCAAAATTAATCTTTGTTATAGTTAAGGAATATAAGTTAACTGCGTTTTCGTCATACGAAGGTTAAATGAAATTTTCTTTTCATTTTAAATTAAGACAGCATTTTTCATTCGAAATTTCCTTATCATTTTCTAAACTGATACATTGTATTTCCTAATCGGCCAGACGGGTTGCAATTCACCCACATTTGGCATTATATTCCTTCGATCTTAATAGGTTTTGAAGGAAAAAGTATTCCCTTTTACATTAGTGTACTGAAAATAAGTCTAAGGATTAAGTAGTCCTAAATTACAGAACGCAATAGGAAAAGTAGAGTGTGCACGAGAGCCTTCGAGTGTCAGGCTGCAGCCTGTGACGCTCTGTCAAGTTGTCGACTGAAACACTTCTTTCCGGAAGCCTAAGACCACTAACTAGAATACCCGACTCTTTTTCTTTTTCTCCAGCTGTTCCGGGACACTGCCTGGATTAACAGGAGCAGCTGAAACATCATTAGTCTTTGTCAACCTCTTCCTTTTCCTACAGGAAAAAGAGGGTGGCTTTATTTCATTTATATTCCAAGCTTCTTCCTATATGAGGAGCAATTCGCATGAAAGACCATTAAAGTTCTTTCGGATAGCAATTTTTTACCAAATTACTCAAAACAAAAATTGACAAATAAGCCGTAATATCTTTTTTTCAATTTAAACTGATACATTTGTATTAGCTCTAACGTTATGAAATAGTTGTAGGAAATTTACCTACCTTTTTTTCTTGTATTTTGTATTTTATAATTTGGGTATGTAAATGTGTTATGATAATGCCATAAAAAATTAACTGCTGCCAATTAATTATTCATTATTTTCGTTAACGAATGTAAGAAATTTCAAGGATAAAGATGTATTAATTTTGAGTATGCAGTTTCATTTAAGAAAAATTTGCTGAAAAATTAACCTTCATATTTTGACTTATTTAGAGTTTTGGACGATAAAATAGGGTTACAGTTACAGAGTAGCTTTAAGTATTGTAAAACGTAATCTACTATAACATCTTCCTAAATTTTCTCTTAACTCCAGATGCCTAATCTTGGTTATAATATTTTTCTACTCGCATTTGATGCTTGGGCAAAATAGATTTTAAACTGTTTTCAAATTGCATGCGTTGCATTTTTTAAAACGGGGAGAACAGTTAAATCTCTGGGGTAGGCAAACAATGTGGTTGGATTCAGCAATGTCCGAATAATCCAGTTAACTTACAATCTAATTAAATTTAATAATATGATAACCTGTAAGTTAATATGCGTGATAATATGTTAATATGCTAGTTGAAAGTATGATTGTTAATATGATAGTTAATAATATATTAATACGATAATCTGCCTGTTAATCTATGAGTTCATAATCTGTCAATTAACTTATAATCATATTTAGAGAGAACAGTGAGCTTAAAATGAAAACTCTTTACATCTTTCTATGAAATATAATTTGCGATCATATTTGTTTGGAATTTTATAAAATACAAAATCTGGCAAACGTAAAGCATTTTCTTATTAGAGAAGGATGGTGTCCAAGAACTTTTTATGGCCTTTATGTCATAGACATTGTGTTGGATACAGAAGACTATTGTTCTAATTGTATATGCTATTTAACTTAATTATTGGTATGTTATATCTTTTAATTTTTTAGCTGACCCAGCGATTTTTCTGTCAGTGTGACATAATTTTCAATTCATGGCACATAGCTCAAAAAGTGGTAGAGGCAACAAATAAGTTTCATTAAGCAGATATTTTTATAATTTAAATGTATATTAATCTGTTTAAAATTTCAGTTTATGAGGACTACTGTTCCTTCTAATCTGCTTGGTAAACATGACGTATCATGACTAGGCAGTGAGTTTGACTACAAACTATGTCCTACGCAGTGTAGCAAGGATGACAAGATGAGATGGGTTAAATTTTCCTTTATTTTGCACGATATTACAGGCGCTCCCTCACTTCGGGATACAAAGACCAACCACTTGTGGTCTGAATGTAAACAATATAAGAACTACTGACTAACTAAAATTTAAATAAGAGCTAACTTTGAATACTTTACACAAATGATTAACACTAAAACTGGCCTTTTAAATTATTACATATGTAGTACGCAAACTGCGAAAAACTACAATACGTCTTTAGCGTTCGAGAGAAATAAAACCTCCGGCCTTAAAGGCAGACAGCAAATGATGGCAAGCTCGCGTGAAATGCAGTGGTAAAGCGGCTCACTTTCTCTCCATCTAACTCTGATCTTGGCAAAAAGCCACCACTTAAATACTTAAACGTGTGATTATACTAGTGATTACATCTAATACAGAAAAACAAAATGTTTTCAAAGTTTGATTACCATACAGTATAAGACCCACTAGTGGCCGAGTGGTCGCTGGTAGTTTGCTGAACGCTGTAGCCGCTAAACGCTGGTAGTTCCAGCGATTCGATTCTAGATGAACAGGCTGACAGTATGGGCGTTTTCGCAGTGTCCGTATGTGTAACGTCGATACTATAAAGTTTCCCTAAGTAAGTCCTCTCGAAGACATCTCCCTTTAGGAAGATAGCCCTCGTGTGCTTTGTCATAATCAAGTAAACCAAATCAAACCAATTCAGTATTACTAGTATTTTGAAATAGTATCCTAAATCATGAAAATTGAAACAGTGAAAGCGAAACATCTCACTGGAACAGAAAATGGACAGTTTTTTGGGATTTGCTTGACATTAAATCTATGTTAAAAATATAACATTGTAAAGATCATAAAAAGTGAGAGAGTTTATTACACATTCAATAAAACAGCTTCATTATTTTACAGACTTCAAAATCTGATTTTAATCATAGAGCAAAATGTTGAGCTATATATAGGAAAATGGATTTTTAGGACTATGAGTCGAACATAGTTACTTTATGGTATTCAAAGAATATATCTTCCTTTCCGGCTGAAATGAGTGTTTTTTGTGCACCTTAAGAAGCTTCTTTTCTGACTTTCCTTGTTTTGCGCAGAGTTTATTTCGAAGTAATTTAAAACACACGACTTTTATCTTACAACTATAGCATCCTTAGCATATGGCCATTTATTTGTCATTTGTATAAAAACTTATATATATGTTACGGTGAAACATCGAAATCTGGAGAATGTCGACTTTCACCGGTGAATGTCAACATTCACACATTCTCTTGGTGTATGTCCGAAATATTTTCCAAATACTCTTATTTCTGACTTACACCGGTCAATGTCGACATTCACCATGTACTAATGGTGAATGTTGAACATATAACAATATTATATTTTCTTCTCCGTAATTCGGTCGCGAATAAACGCACTTGAAACTTGAAATAAGAACTTAAGAACATGAGAACCTAAAACACACAATACATTCAAAATGAGAAAGGAAAATAATAGAAGTTAAAAGCTTACTTAATTATACAGTAGTTCTAAATGAGAAAATAACAGTAAACAAAGACTTACAAAATTATGTGATTCAAATCTTATTTATTGCAACCACTTAAACTATTATGGCACTTTATGACCTCTCTTTTCGACTTTCACCAGAGCATATCTGTGATTGTCGACATACACCGGTGAGGGTCCGAATATACAAGAATGTAGTGAAATATTCGGTCTTTCACCGACGTATTTGGTGAATGTTGATACTCTCCGGTGAAAGTTGACATTCTCCAATTTCGATCTTTCACAGTAACATATACAATTCTAAATCGAATATTAAATTAAAATTTTTATCGCAAGAAATGCATTTCATTATACGGAATGAAGTGCAAGAATAGAGTTTTTCATTTCTGTGTTTGAAATTAAAATAAGAGTATATTAAAAAGCGTTTAGACATTACAGATATAAAAGATGACCCAGTGTTCGAAAACAAACTCCAATATCAATCTTACCTTCTTCAAAAATCCGTATCGTCTAACTTGGTGTATCATTTCATTCTCTTTGTTCCAGGATATTTCATCTGTGCTCTATATCTCTAAGCATCATAATAACGAGCGTCTTCTATTAATTTCAGTATGAGTTCCAAGACTGAAATTTTCTTACACTATTATTCAGTTTATGGTTATCTAAACTGATGAACTCTCTAAAGTCTTTATTGTTACACGTTTTTCGCCGTAGCAATTCCAGATGTTTTCCATATTCGATATCCAACTACTGTGGCAACATGTAATGGTTAAATCTCTGAGCATGATGCGGTAGGATCCTCCATTATCTTCGGTCAGCCCTCATCAATGCTTTGTGGAGATAAGTGGGCTAAGAAAGTGCATAAACGAACATGTCTTTTCACACTTTGGTTTTATGTGTACTGACCTATACGTTGTACTTATCTTCACATGCGCTCTTTAAATTGGTAATTAGAGCCTTTAACTAAAGGCTGTTTGGGAACGTATTTCTTAAGGCTTTTATTAGAGTAACTTCAAAGTCAAGTTTTCAAGTTTCTGGTTCCCCAAAAGATATTTTCTGCTTTATAGCCAAAAACATTTTTTGCAAGCTAAATGAATTTTATCAGGCAGAAGCGGATACTGCTATTTCATCAGAAATGTTTCCGCAATGAAGTATGTAAATATTATATACTTGTTTAAATCATAGGGACCAAGATTTAAAATGTTCCGTCACAAAAGCAATATTTGCTTTTCCTTAGAAGTTGTAACAGATACGTATTCCAGCATTTCTATTACGAAGTATAATTCGGAATCCATAGCTCTGGAGAAAATACTTCTTGTAAATTTTCGATACAGAAGTTAAGTTTGCTTGAGCAGGTTTCTTGCGTAGATCAAAGCATTTCCTCTTTAATAATATCCTAGTGACACAAATGTTCATTCTCTTTTAATATGACATTGCCTTCAATGAATAGCAAGTTTCCGAAACAATTTGATTTTCGGCATACCAACTTACCCACCTTTCCAAACGTTCTACGTTTTTGTTTAAAACGATACTTATATCGCTTATATGCCGTAGATGATTTACCTTTTGAAGTTTTTAAAAATTCAGTTTCAGCCATTTGCATAAATAAAGCTTGCTTTTACTTGACAGATATACTCAAATCTAAGCATAGTTCTAAATGAAATGTTAACATACGTTTTATTTTGTCCAGCCTCTTTCTTTGAGCAATCGGTGTTCAAACAAATTGTTCAAAATTCTGTTATCCCCCACCCAGTGTCTTCCTCGATTAATGAAATGTTAAAAATAGAAAAGCTCATCTGGTAAGATTTCTGGTTTTCTCATCCAATACATCTGCAAAAGGGAGAGAAGGGCTGACATGTTCTATAGAGTTTAAATCTAGAGACTTGTCTAATCTGTTCATCCGATTAACATTCTCACATTCCAAAGATTCATCTACCAGATTAGTCCTATGTGTTACAGTCTATGAAAATCATCTGTACTTCTAGAAAGGCAAATATAGGCCTCTATGACCTCTTTCCTCTACTTTGCATCAGTCACAGTGCCTCTGTTAAAGATATGAAGAATTGTGCTCTAACTAGCACGATGCTTACTAAGACCATGAAAATTCCATTGTGAAACTGATCACTTTCTCAAATGTTGGAGGACAAGTTGCGGGTTCCTGTTTTTTTTTTTTTTTTTTTTTTTTTTTTTTTTTTTTAAGATAAAGGTACGTCGAGAATCAGTGGGCAAATGAATACGCGTCTCGTGAAAAGAACGATTTCGTACTGATCCTTGGTCGAAAGTCGATGATTTCTGCCCCATGTTAAAGGGGTCCTCTAGTGCGCAGAAGTGAGCGGTGCGCAAGCAGCAGATGTTCTTGAAACACACTAGACCTTAGAGGCCAATATATACATTTTGAGGGGTTCGTGTAGTCCTCAGTTTATTTTATGGGTGGCAGCTTTCATCCACTTACGTCTAATCAGATAGATGATTTTTCTGGAAAGCAAAGATATTAACCGAATGGATTACCCAACCAGATGTTCGTTGCTAAACCTGTAGAGCATGCCCAAAACTCTCTTGGGAGGAAAAATTCAACTCGCTTTCCTCCTCTCAGAGCCTAGAAGGATTTGAAAACTGCATTGCTAAAAAACTGGGATGGACTGTCATAGACTCATAAAATGCCTCATTTTCAGTAAGAATTCACGTTGTGGTGTGGCTATATGACTGTTTTATGGAACCATGCACTTTGCCTCCATTTTGTTTGCAGTTTCAACCTGTGTCTTAGGCCTTGCTGTGCCTATGAGCCATAATCACGATCATGGTAGTACACTAGACAGTATTTTAATATTTATTTGTATTACATAGAACTATGTACATACATTTCTCTTAATTTTGAACCTTAGTGTATATGATAAAGCCTGAATATTTGCGATATGTACTGTAAAAGACAGACATATTCAGTTGAAAAGAGATCAAAGTATTAAAATATCCTGTATAAAAGGTTTCAATCCCCAGTTTAAAAATATCCAGTTCCGCCACGTGTGGATGCTCCTGTAGAAATGATAACACTCAGGTATGATCTTTCTTGAGCTATGAAGAGTACAAAAATTTTAGTTTTATAATTTGAGGTTAACGTTCAACTAGTAGTAAATTAATGAGTACTTATGCAGCTATTTAAAACTTTAATTCAAGGTTCACATAGTTCGAAGACCTTATTTTCTGATATATTATGGATCGAAACTTGTCTTTATTTTTGATTAGAGTCTCTTTATTAAGATTCCGTTAATTTAATTAGGAACCAAGGGTTTCTTGAATAGATTAGACAGAAGGGAAAGGGATACCTCCCTTCAATTTTCTTATCAATGCTGGTTTTAACTAGTAGTAATTACTTCTCTTGCGTAGCTTAGTATGATACTGTCTTTGTTCCACAAGTTGGAATTTAAAAATTACCTCTGGAGAATATTTAGATTAAAGGGGGATTTATCTTCGTCGAAAGAATCTAGTCTGTAAGTCATATTTTCCCTACTTGAAAGATAATTCATTTCATATTCCCCAACTTTTGCAAACCCCAGAGGTGCTTAAATAATTGAGATAGAGGGAAAAGGTACATCCCCTTAATTTAGAAATCAATATTTAATCAACAGTAATTGTTTGGGATGCATTCTGTATTCCAAATACACTTTTTATACTCTAGGAACAGTGAATTTAAAAGAGAATTCATTTTCCAATAAGTATTACATTACATGTTTGCCTTAGGTTAAATGCATTCTGCTTATTTTAAAATACAAAATATCCGAGAAGTTAGGTGCTACTAAATGTGTAATTTATAACCCGCTATAACGTAAAGCTCATTTCATTATCGTTAATCAGCAGCTTTTATGATATATTACAAATTTATAACTGTGACAGTGAACAGCTGAAACTGAATAACATCTTCAAATTAATTATCAGAATCATATAATCATAACATTCTTAAGTAACATTCATTCTTAAGTAACTATGATAAATATTTATATGAATATTTAGATGATAACGCGCAGTTAAGGCTGATATTGTAAACACGTTTAACACAATTGGTATTAACTTGTTAAAATATTGTACTAAAAATAAATTATTCAGAAGCAAAGTTTTGAATTGCAAATTGTTTTAATTATATAATATAATAGAATATAATATTAATAATCATATAATTTTCAGACATAAGGTGGAGAAATTCTCTACAGTAAATATCTGTTAATGTTTTTTATTGGTTCAGTCTGTATTTTTCTCTTACCTGGAAAATCTTAATTATAATTTTATGATAACTAAAATAAATAAGAAGTGTAACATACGTAACGTAATATTAATATGTAACGAAATATTATATGTCATATATTTACTAAAATGTTTTGAGAGCGATTTGAAAGGAACTTTTAACAGCAGAATGAGGTATATATTAAAGCGGACAAGCAGATTAACCTGCAAAAGCTTAAAATAGTGGTTAAGAAAATTTAGAAGGAAAATGTTAGGCTAAGTTATGTGTGAAAAAGCACTCGAAGGCTGAATGACATTAAAATCCTGCAGCATTAAAATTGAAGCTGGTATAACGGGGATCTTTGGGTATTGATAACTTCGAGTATTGAACAAGTAATTTCGTTGCATGAAAGGTTTGTAAAAGAGTCTAAAAGGGAACGGCAGAGAGATTGCAAGTATGACAGATAACTGCTTCGCTAAACAAATAGTGACACCAAACAATAATTAGACATCACTTTAAAAAAAGCACTTAAATTCTAGTACTATTGATATGTCAATGTACATGAAGTTATAAGCTGTTGGATTACCATTATACACTGGTGTGCAAAAATTAAGGACGAGACGGTTTTTTCAATATAACTTTGTACAAAAGCTTTCCAAATCAACACATTTAATACCGTAAGATCCCCAATACGTAAGGACATGAGTAATGTAAGCAACACTTACTAAAAGAGAAATCAGAGGGATAAAAAGAAGCTTTATTGAAAAAGTAGCATGGAGCGCAATGCGACTGAAGGCCGAAACATCCCTGTGATGGGTGTCCAGCAAGAAACATCCGGTCTTTAATAGGGGATATGATCTCCACTGACTGCTAGGCAGGTTTCACAGCGTCTGCCCATGCTGAGAATGAGGGTGTCAATGAGTTGTTGAGGCACTGCTGTCCATTCGTCTTGCAGCGCCAATAAAAGTTCCGGAATCGTTACTGGTGGTAAGGTACGAGCTGCCAAGCGTCTGCCTAGAAAATCTCATACATGCTCGATGGGATTGAGATCCGGAGATCGTGCGGCCAATCCATACGTTTAATATCCTCACTCTCTAAGAGCTGTTCGTCAGCTACTGTGCGATGACATGGTGAATTGTTGTCCATGAAAAGGAACTGCGGACCCATAGCGCCTCTAAAAAGACGCGCATATGGAAAAAGAATCTCGTTACAATAACGGGTCCCGTTGACTGAACCTGCGTCGAAGATGTGAAGGTCTGTACGACTACCAAGCATGATGCCTCTCCAAACGAGAACACCGCCACCTCCATACCTGTCCCTTTCAATGATGTTCGAGGGATGATTGCGGCTTCCCCGCTCTCTCCAGATGAGTATGCGATGAGAATCGCTACTCAGACTGAATCTGCTCTCATCTGTAAAGAGTACTCGTCCCCATTCATTGTCTCTCCAATTCCGGTGTTCCCGGCACCACAGAGAACGCCTTCTCCGATGGGCAGGCGTTAGAGGTACACACCGTACAGGGCGTCGTGCAAACAGACCATCACCGTGCAGTCTTCTGGTCACGGTAAAACGCGATATCGGTCGTCCAGTCGCCTGTGTCGTGTGTCTAGCGATTTCTCCCGCTGTCTGCCGCCTGTTTCTTCTGGCCTGTAAGGCAATATACCGGCCATCTGCAGGTGTGGTTCTTCGTGGACGACCACTACTAAACCTATAGCTGTTCCTGTAGTTTGAAATTGTCTCCAAAGTCGTGAAACGATGCTGTGAGCAATTTCGAACTCTGCAGCCACACTTGTCACACTGCGGCCTGCCTCCAACTTCCCAATGATTCGACCTCGGGTAAAAGCATCCAGATGTCGTCTAACAGATTGATTATTCGCCATTTCTGGCTGAGACAGCAACTCGGTGTGATTTTAACTGCTATACTGCGTGCAATCTCTTTGCCAGAAATACTGATCTTACAGCGACAACATTCTTTATACTACTCAGACACTCCCCCATTACGTCTACCTGCATATCTGCGCATGTGCTACCGTACATCTCCTGATTGGTCTTTCTGTCCGTTCTGCCTCTTCGTTCAGCTGATATGCTAATGTTTCGACTTCGTCCTTAATTTTTGCACACCAGTGTAAATAACACGAATACAAATTTTAAACATTAATATTTTTAATATTATTTATTATTGTATAAAAACACTTATTTAAGATATTTTTTATTATTAATGAAACAAGTTTAAAATACTTTTTTTATCATTAGTAAGGGCGAAAACAATGAAGCATTAGAATAAAACGTGTATTTCATTTTTCACTTCCACTGACGGAGAAATGAAAGATTTTATTGCCAGAAAATTAACAGCTGTGTGAGTATCATGTCGTCGAACGGTGCAAGCCATGCACGGAAGTTAAAGATAACCATATCACTTACTGAGCCTTAACTACTCCATTGCATCGCCTTCAGCGTTTCTGTTACATAGCCATTTCTGGATATAGTCTCATTAAAATCAACTCCCGATATAAGGCTCAGTGATAATGAATATTTTGCTGTAGTATAACTAAGCCATCGGAAGCAACAACCCGCTTGAAGGAAGGTGTTAAAAGCGATATCGTAGTTTATTTATTTATTTTTTAAATATTCATTAAATGTACTACAGAACAAAAACAACAACAAAATTAAAAGCACAGTATTCGGATTGTTTCTTTCCCGTCCATAAAAATAGCTCCTGACGGTACAAGTATCGACTTAGATGCCTAAGTCTCGAGTGTAGTGAATTTCCTCAATACGTTAAAATATTGCTCTTTGGTTTTCCTAAGCTCTTGTTGTTATCTGAGAATCTTCCTTATTTTGAATCTCTTATCTTTCTTTAGTTTAAAGACAGTATTTTTAGTGCATCGTTTTATCTATAAGCTAATAATAGACCTATAATATTTGCTAGCTGCTTCGGTACTCTCCCACGTAGTATTTCATCAGTGGTAGTTTTTCAGCGCTACTTTTAAACAGCTCTATTAAAGCTCTATTAAATACCTTTTATTTTTAAAAAGAATAAAAAAAAAACTTCTAAATTATCGAAAGAACATTCCCAAAAATATACAGTTTAAAGCAATATTTACATTACTCTTTTCTGTGAAAAAAAATAGCGTTAGCGTAAAACTTTGCTTAGTGTCGAAAATTAAAAATATGTTTTGATAATTTTATGCCTTAAACTTCCTATCGCGTTTAGAGGATTCGACTTTTATTTTTTACTAATGGAATGTTCTAACATTTTTGACTTTACGTTACGTACTTTTTTTTTTTCGGGAGATTTAAGCTGGAGATTTATGTTTCATTCCTATGTTTTCATTGGAGGTAAGCCTAGAATTTTTTTTATCTCTGTTGGTGGCGCTTTTTTACAAATTTGTTCTATTTACGAGTATTTGTGCAGTTTCAATAACATTAGATTCATTATGCTGCTTTAAAACTTTTTGGTCTTTTTTATGCAAATTAATTAAGCTCTAAAATATGAAAGCACGTCTATAAAAACGTTTCACTCTTAAAATATTTTTGAAGATCTCCCTTTTTAATCAAATAGGCTCCGATGAAAATATGAAAAATTAAAATATAACTTATACACATAAAATTCGTTATTATTTGTAATGCATAAAAACGCGTGCTTTTTTACTTTCACTTAACCTTTAGAAAAGACATATTACCCTATTTTTTATTGTTGCGTAGTAAATAAAGGAATGCTTGTATGATAAAAAAAGATGAATTTTGAAATTTCATTTATTCTGGGAAGAAACAATCAGTACAGCTCATGAGTACATCGAAGAATACTCAGTATCTAAGGAATCAAATTAAGCTGCATTTTAAATCTCGTAAGGTTAGCGCTAGCTCTTTTACGAAGATCTGAGCTTCTGGCTGCTAGAATTAAGAAACTAGTACACTACATCTCGGCATCCTAAGCAACCTGAGACTTGTTCAATAGGACTGATATACAGTGAATACACTAACTAATCCAGTAGAACGATCCGATTTATATCTTCTACTGTGAATATGCTAGTATGCACAGCCGTTTATCACTGCTTTTCGCAAACCAAGAAAATAAATAATTAATAATGGTCTTTTATAGATAAATGAGATAAGTTTATAACGTTGCGCGCCTCCAACTTGCACGCAACCAAGAGGTGACTGTGAAAGCTTGTATAAAAGATAGAGCCTTGTGAAGGGTTTAAGTCCCTTTTTATTCAACGTAATAAATTACAATTGCGTCCTCTTGACGCTTACAGACTGTGCCAACTTGGCAGTCAAATAAAAATAATAACCTGAAAAGAAAGTAAAGACAAGATTCTAACTACGAGGCTCTCTAAAATAACTAACTCACCGTGTTTTACAATACTGCTGCTAATTCAGCAGACTTGAAGCTCACCGGAACGATTACCACTACTTCCCGCCAAGCACATAGGCCGCAACGCGGGGTTCTTCAATTCTCGCTAACTACCTCCGCGCTCGCTAAGTAGGAAAATCACACCGAACTCGTTTCCTTCTATTTAAATCAGAATACTTCCGCTGATAATTTGAATCCTTGCGCGTTCTACTAAAATTTACATATTCTGGCATTGGCAGTTCCAGGGGAAAGTAAGGCTTGACAGGAAAGATAGTTTAAACTTAAAATAAATATAAACCCTACATTTGCCGCTGCCAGAATTTGGAAAACTTGGAAGCTGGTCCTACAAACGACCTGTTGTAAGTTTATCTAATTCTGAACTAACTGGCGAAAACCTCGTTTACACACACACACACACAAAAAAAAAAAAAAAAAAAAAAAAAAAAAATTTATGTAACAATTATACTAAAATTCTGTTGCTCGTTACAAAGCTTTCTTCTTACAGCAACTTTTCCTGGACTTCATCAATCAATCTTGGTCTTTCCTTCCAGCATCTGGAAGGAATAAGTATCAGTATCTTTCTACATACATTATAATTTACACTTTCTTGACACAATAAATTTTTGTTTTTAAACGATTCGTTTTTCTTAGTTATTGCTTACTTCACATTCATTCAATTTTTCAAGCATTAATTTAACTTTACCCTGGCTCTCCACCGTGTGTGGTGTCAAACGGGAATATTCGTGTTTTAGTCTTACAACACTTCCCCTAACCACCATGATTTGTTAGAATTCAACGACCAAATAGACACACCTTACTCGACATTCTACAACTCAATGAGCTACTTTAATATTCTTAAAAATTCAAATGTAGGTGGAGAACCCTACAAAACACATTCATTCTAACTTCCCCCTCATTCATCTTTAAACATGCAGGCTTTCGCTCTAAAGCATGACTTTACAGTTTAATACTTAAATTTTGACTTCATTGCTTTTAAGCATTCACTTTTAGCATCTACAATTTTATGCTTCTAGACTAAATTCTACTTTTACATAACCTTCAAGTATTTACATACATTTACAAAAGTTTAATACATATGCTTTTTACAATTTACCATAAAATGAATAAGGGAAAATAAATTTTTACTTTACTCATTCTTCGCCAAGCTGGCGGCACTGGAACTAAAATTCTTATTAGTACAAGAATACGAAGTTATTTTTATCTCCGGCCAAATTTTGGCTTTAACATAACAGAATTAGTCTTTCGACCAACAGAAAATGCTTGTTTTTAGCTTTTAAACTTAAAGAAAATAATACTTTTGCCTTAGCTAAATAAAGTAAAACAAAACTAAGTCTCAATCGAGACATATTGACTTTCGTCAAAACATAGAACTTCGTACTTATGCATAACATTTCGGAACAAAACAGAAAAAAAAATTATAGAAGGTTTTAACTTATCTTTGAGTTTTCGATGCTTGAAACTCCGTCATCCGTTTTTGGCAAAATTGATCCCAAGTTAGAGGTTTCATGGATGTCAATCTTCTCCTTATTGATCTCCGAGTGTCGTCCACGTTGCTTTTTCTTTTGCGTCCTCTACATGCTGGCCTCTTGACGGAGTAATCGTCTGGTTGTTGGCCTTTGCGTTTCTGCCTGGGACGGCTGGTCTTGACGTCCTCCGGTCTGGAGTCCTTCTTGAATTTCTTCTGTTCCTCGTATTTTTGTGCCTCCTGCTGGCGTTTCAGTTTCCGGAACGGCGGCCTTGCTGGCACCTGACTCTGTGGCCGTGTGCGCGTTCTCCTTGATGTGTAATTTCTCCTGCTATCCTTTGTAGGTGGTGTTTTTCTCTTTACCACGGTTTCTTTACCCGGTTCATCTGTATTTTTGTTTTTCTTAAACGCCGGAGTTTAAAAATCATTTTTTCTTTTTGATACCGACGTCCGGGTTGTAGAAGTGCTAGGTCTCTCTTCAGTTCTCTGTTTCTTGGGTGGTGGAATAGTTGTTGTAGTCTCTGGCCCTTCTATTTCGTTTAGACTTGAGTCCTGCAAGAAACTTTTAAGGATTTCAAAATCATTTGGATTATAGTATTTTTTCACCTGGTCGGGACTTGCTTTACAGATTTCCCCTCTGTCGTTCTTAAGATATAATACTACCCCTTTGATTTCCTGAATTACATAGGGGCCTTCAAACTTTGGAGCTAGCTTTGCCATAAAATTGTCTGGGGCACTTGATAAAGAAAATTTCCGCTTCAATACTTTATCCCCAACTTTAAAATCTGCTTCACGGCGTTTTCTATCATAATATAACTTTTGTCTATTTCTTGCCGTATCCGAGGTTTTAAGCGCCTGATCAATCAACTTTTGCACATCTTGTTGTTTAAACTCCTGCTCTCTTTGTTGCACAAAGAACAATTTATCTAAAGGCGTAATTAACTTTCTGCCTAAAAATAATTCTGCTGGAGTTTTTCCCGTAGTATCATGATGTGCCATTCTTAAAGCATAAGCTAATTCATTTATGTAGCCATCCCAGCGCTTGTGATGTGTGCTAACGTAACTGCGAATTATTTTTACTATGTTTTTATTAACTCTTTCTGCTATGTTAGCCTGTGGTCTATACGGAACCATTTTGATATGGCGTATGCCAAGTCCATTGCCTATGTTTTCAAATATTTGACTAATGAATTGTTTTCCGTTATCGCTAATAACTTTTATCGGTGCACCGTATTTTAAAATGTATCTGTGTAAGAATGCATCTGCGACTGTTTTGGCTGACGCGCGTTTAAGTGGAACAATTTCTATCCATTTTGAAAAATGATCTACTATTACTAAAAGAAAACGATTTTTATTTAACTCGCTCTGGGGGAAGGGACCAAGGAGATCTATGCCTAAAATTTCATTCGGGAATGTAGCGCGAATGCTATTTAAATACCCGGCCGGGCTGTAATTAATATCATTTATTAACTGACATTGATTGCAGGACCTGACATACGCCGTTACTATTTTGTATAATTGCGGGAAATATACCGCCTCGCGTATCCTTTTTATAGTCTTTCTGACCCCGAGGTGGCCCGCTGTTTTTTCTTCGTGCAACTCCTTCAAAATGCTTAATCGAAGCGAGGCTGGGATGACTGGCTTATACTCAAGATTTTCGTTTGTTGTTTTCGTATAGAATAATAAATTATCTATTATTTCATAGTTTTTTGCTCTATTTCTTATCGCATCGATATCTGTATGCTCAAAGCTTTCGGGGTCTTTCAAATAAGCATAGATATTTCCAAATTCAGGATCAGCTTTCAGTTCAGTAATAACCGTATCTCTAGAATCTAAAATTTTTGAAGTCAACACAGCGCATGTAAGTTCATTTCCTTCGTCGTCCAGTTTTATACGAGAAAGTGCGTCAGCTACATTGTTTTCCTTACCCGGTTTATATTTTATTGTGATATTATATTCTTGAAGTTTTAAAGCCCATCGTATTAACCTGGGCGTTAGGTTTTTTCCCGAGTAAAGTCTACCAACAGCCGCATGATCCGAAAAGACTGTTACTGGCGATTTGCCGAAATAAACTCGAAATTTGTGTACAGCCATTAATACGGCTAATGTTTCTCTTTCTGTAGCTGTATAATTCCTTTGTGTCTGATTCAATGTTTTACTAAAAAATGCCAGCGGATGGTTATTTTGCATAAGAACCGCACCCACCGCATAGTCTGACGCATCTGCTGCAATTTCCAGGTTTTCGTCCCCCTCAGGGAATTTTAAAACAGGGGCATTAATAAGCGCTTCTTTTAATCTTTCAAAAGCTGTGTTAGCTTCCGCTGTCCACGTAAATTTACTCTTTTTTCTTTTGATTACTAAGAGTGGTTCAACGATATTAGCGAAATCTTTTATGAAAGATCGATAGTAAGAACATAATCCAAGGAAAGATGAAAGTTTCTTGGCGGTGTTGGGCGGTGGGAAATTCTTAATAGCTTTTATTTTTGAATCTTGCGTTTCTATACCCTTTTGCGAAATTTTATAACCGAGATATTTAAGTTCTTTAGTTGCGAACTTGCATTTTGAGGCGTTAATTGTAAGACCGGCCTCTTTTAATAATTTAAAAACTTGTTCGAGGTCATTAATGTGTTGTTCCAACGTACTACTCGTTATAATTATATCATCTAGATAAATTAAAGCTGATTTTCCTAGGACAGGCTTTAGAACAATGTCCATAGCTCTCTGGAATGTTGATGGGGCCCCACACAACCCAAAGGGTATGCGTAAAAATGCATAAGTGCCCGATTTTGTTATAAACGCGGTTTTGTGTATATCTTCGGGTCTCATAGCTATTTGATAGTAGCCAGATGTTAAGTCCAAAGTAGACATATATCTTGTCGATTTGATCTGTCTAATGATCTCGTCTATAACCGGCAAAGGGTAAACTGGAAATTTAGTAATGCTATTTAGTTTTCTGTAATCAATAGCAAACCTCCAAGCCCTTTTATCCGAAGGAGGAAACTCGTTCTTTTTCCTACATAGTACGACTGGACTCGCGTACTCACTATTTATGGGCGTTATTATTTTATTCTTTAACATCTCCTGAATATGTTCTTCGATGATTAGGTCTTTTTGTTTATCATAACGATACGGTTTAGTCCTACAAGGTTTTTCGGCATTTAATTGAATCTTGTGAGTCACGATCTGGCAGTTTCCTGGTTTTTCTGAAAACAAATGAGAAAAATTACTCACCACTTGCTGTATTGCTTTACTTTCCTGGTCATTCAGATGGCTAAGGTCCAATTCAGGTGTCTCCACAGGTTCCACCACCCTCTGGTCCATCTCCAACACCACGGAAATATCTTGAAAATTTAATTTGGCCCTCGCGGCCCTTAGAAAGTCCATACCTAAAATAAGAGAGTGTTGCAGGTGTTTCACCACAAAAATTAATACTTTGAGATTTTCCTCTTTTACCTGTAAGTTTAATGATAATTTCCCGATGCAGTGACATGTTTTTCCTTGCGCCGCTATAATTTCCGTATTTCTGGTTTTAAATAGTCGTATCCTATAAAAATTCTTTTTGAAGAACTTTTCACTCATAAAATTTCCTTCTGCTCCTGTATCGATGAGGGCTTCTACTGGTACATCGCCAACCAGGACTTGTATAATTGTTAGCTGTGAGTTTTTTACGATGACCGTGTTTAAATGTCTATTTGAGGGTTTTTTTAAAACTTCCGGGGTCTGGACCCTCCCTTTCACAGGCCCCTCTAGTCGTTTAAAGCTTTCCTTTCAATCTGTGTCTTCTGGGTACGCGGATGTTTATTTTCAAATTTTCTTTTTGGGCCTTGACCTTCGAGTTTCGATGCGTTAGCTTGATAGTTCTTTCCCCCATACGAGCGATTTCCATTTCTGGTTTCCCCCTTCCTTCGGGTACTTTGAGAATATGTTTCCCCTCTCGCTCTTTCCGCGATTCTGCGATTTTGAAACTTCACCGCCAATTCGAAGAGTTCCTGCAATGTTCTTGGGTTTCTAATTTCAAAGTAGTCTTGGACAGCGGGTAACAATTTTGGTAATATTATTTCAATTATCTCCGCATCGGGTTTTTTTTCCATACAGCATATCCGTTAGCTTGATTTTTCGTAAAATAAAGTCCGTCAATTGTGCTGTATCCCGTTGATAGAAACTATATAGTTCGGCTTCCAGCCGTGCGCGATCTTTCACTATGGGGAAGGCCTTTACTAACGATTTTTTGAAATTTTCAAATGTATACGTCGGGCTTCCAAATTCACCTAGTAGAAATTTTCCTATGTTTTTCCACCATAGCGCGGCCTGTCCTCTTAGTGCTGATGTGGCGATGGCAACTTTTTGTCTTTCAGGCACAGGGTAGAGCTGAAAGTGGTTTTCTAGACCTTCGAGAAATATCGCCACCGAATTTTTTCCGTCGAAATGGACGTTTGGCTTGATTGATGCTCTCAAAGTCTGGACCAGGAATCCAAATCCTTCTAACTGAGTTGTCATTTCTTGGTGTTGCCCAGCGGCTTCCATCCAGTTTTCGGCCATTTCAGTTCGATAGTTGTTCGGGCGCCAATATAACGTTGCGCGCCTCCAACTTGCACGCAACCAAGAGGTGACTGTGAAAGCTTGTATAAAAGATAGAGCCTTGTGAAGGGTTTAAGTCCCTTTTTATTCAACGTAATAAATTACAATTGCGTCCTCTTGACGCTTACAGACTGTGCCAACTTGGCAGTCAAATAAAAATAATAACCTGAAAAGAAAGTAAAGACAAGATTCTAACTACGAGGCTCTCTAAAATAACTAACTCACCGTGTTTTACAATACTGCTGCTAATTCAGCAGACTTGAAGCTCACCGGAACGATTACCACTACTTCCCGCCAAGCACATAGGCCGCAACGCGGGGTTCTTCAATTCTCGCTAACTACCTCCGCGCTCGCTAAGTAGGAAAATCACACCGAACTCGTTTCCTTCTATTTAAATCAGAATACTTCCGCTGATAATTTGAATCCTTGCGCGTTCTACTAAAATTTACATATTCTGGCATTGGCAGTTCCAGGGGAAAGTAAGGCTTGACAGGAAAGATAGTTTAAACTTAAAATAAATGTTAGTTAAAATAAATATAAACCCTACAAGTTGCATGTTCCATGTTTTCGCAAAATAAAAAAAGTATGTGGAAATTCAATATTTAAACTTATCTGGGAAGGAAACTCGTGCCTAATCATTTGAATTCCAGTCATGATGTAAGCCATATAAAGAGCTTAATCGTGAGAAAGGAGGAATAGAAGGCACGTAATATAATGCTTTACTTTGCATACAAAACACTTTCGTAACATCTATTGTAAGCAGTCGTTCTACTGTTTCTTGGACTAAAGGTTTAGAATACGTATATCGGAATATTCTAGCTAAATTAATGCTCCTTGGAAGCTAGAATACTTAAGAACTGTGTAGTAACTTGTCACAGAGTTCTATTCAGAAAACAGTCCAAAGAAGGGTTAAATTTACTCTTTATTCCAAATCAAAGTAATTGACAGACGGGCCCTTCTCAGGCTTAAAATAAGCTTTCACTTTGGCTTTGACTCAAAATAGAAAATAAGAAACTAATCTAATACTAACTAAATCAAACTGAAGCTTTACAGAATTCACTAACAGAGTTGGCCTTTATTTAAGATCACCGTCGAAAACTAGCAGGCACGTAACAATACTGCTGAATAGTAGTAAGATTAGTCTTTTAGCAACAATGCGGCCCGGAGAGTAGACACGCATTTTTACGCTCTTCTAGCTAAGTGACCTACCTAGACTTCAACTTATATACTTGTTTCTACCTAGTTTACATAAAACTTAATCCTGGACTAATAATACATAAATTTAATTCTGGTGGGCACACATAAGTGGAAAATGAGAAAGTAAAGGAAAGGCTTGTTGAAAAAAAACTATTAGAAAATTAAAATAAATCCAACAGTGTCAGATACGATTTGCCTTGCTATAAGCGCGCGCATGGCGATTTCATCTAACCAACAAACAGAGAAAGCGGAAATTGCATTAAATAATAGCCGTTGTACGATCTTAACGGTTCTGCCATCTAAGCGCTAAGGAATTGTTTCCATATCTTTGAGGTTACTGAGTAGCATATCCTTGTGATCTAAGAGATGTACAGCTGCATGTAACCGTTATCTAGTAGTCAAATCGCCACCGTTGACACTCGTCTAAGTGATATCTCAGAGACATGTATGTCAAATAATATCATAATACTAACTAATTCCTAAACTTATTAAGAATTAGAATATATACACGAATACTAGTTCATATCTCATTCTTTTGCTTTCTCCTTATATGCATGTTCTGTGCGTTAGAAGCATAGGCATGTATTTTCACTCTTTCAGGAATTTCGAATAAGCATGCACACTTACTTTCATAGAAATTTTAATCAGTAATTGGGTTTAAAATATTAACCTTTTACAACAAAACAAAGTAATTCATTGATAAAGTTATTTTTTAATTTTGCACATCAGTGTAATAAGGCTGCAAAATGGTAAAACAAAACTTATGATAAAATGTAAGAATGAGAAGAACAAAATTTCAAAACATGCAAAATCAGAACCTAGCATTATACTTGAAAATTTTGATACAGTGCACAGCATGAAAATACACAGCGTTCACTTTAAAAATACATATGTTACCGTGAAAGACCGAAATTGGAGAATGTCGACTTTCACCTGAGAATATCAACATTCACCAAATACGTCGGTGAAAGACCGAATATTTCACTACATTCTTGTATATTCGGACCCTCACCGGTGTATGTCGACAATCACAGATATGCTCTGGTGAAAATCGAAAAGAGAGGTCATAAAGTGCCATAATAGTTTAAGTTGTTGCAATAAATAAGATTTGAATCACATAAATTAGTAAGTTTTTTATTACTGTTATTTTATTTTCTCATTTAGAACGTACTGTATAATTAAATAAGTTTTTAATTTCTATTATTTTCCTTTCTCATTTTGAATGTATTGTGTGTTTTAGGTTCTCATGTTCTTAAGTTCTTATTTCAAGTTTCAAGTGCGTTTATTCGCGACTGAATTACGAAGAAGAAAATATAATATTGTTATATGTTCAACATTAACCATTAGTACACGGTGAATGTCGACATTGACCGGTGTAAGTCAGAAATAAGAGTATTTGGAATATATTTCGGACATACACCAAGAGACTATGTAAAAGTTGACATTCACCAGTGAAAGTCGACATTCTCCAGATTTCGGTGTTTCACCTTAACATATACACATTATAGGAACATGAAGGGAACAAATATCTTGTGTGTACAGCATGTGTGGGAATAATTGCACTTCAATATATTTCTCCATACATTTCAACAAGTTCCTAGCAACATATCCAAGCAAAATAAAGAACATTTTCCTAATGTATACTCCGAATGGTCATATGGATATTCATTTCCAAATTGTACGGACATTTTTTTAAAAACACTTATAGTGGACTATGCGTGATACTAAACATATAAATTTATCTTGAAAATATTCTATAAGAAAAATGTGCTTTTTAATGCTCGTTTCTGTTAATTCCCAAAATTACAACCAAAAATAAAGATGTCAAGCAAAATGTTAGAATAGTCAACATTTGTTCTCAGCGAATGGCTTATCAAACCTATTTCTTTTCTAAAAAATATATTTCCTTCGCCCCCCCCAAAAAAAATCGGTTTGTTAACCTGTTACAAGATTGGGTTCTTTTTAAATGTGCGGAACTTTCAAACTTAACACCTTATACGTATGTTCAAATATTCGCATTTTAAGCGAAACCGTAAAAATAAAAACCTAAACTTTTACTTTCTTTTTGTACCCATTTCTATTAATTATTTCGAAAATTCTATTGTACTATTTAACCCTCCTATATCAGTCGGTTGCAGATCTCAGGTATGTAAGCAGTTTAGACATATGTTTATTTTATTTTCCAAAAATATATTTCTTTTAGCGATGGAGTTGTTAAGAAATAAAGAACTACAGAAAGTACCAGAAATATTAGGTTAGAATTGTAATTTTTGGATTTCTAAGTTATTTAAAGCAATTTATAGTAAAAATGTAAGTATTTACGTAGATACATATTATTTCGAAATGTTCTATTAAATATTCGATGATAAGTAACTGATGGTGGCTGGGGTTTTCTTTAAGAGAAGTCTTCGTGATGAAAATTTCATGACGCACAGATTAAAAAAAATTGCTTTGTTTTCGTCGTGACTTAATAAAACATAGCTGACGTAATGGAAACAAAAGTATGGCTTAAATTTTAACAAATTAAAATGATTCAAATTGAAAAACGATATCAGCAATTTCAGGAATTGCTTGTATGATAACAACAATTCCATTTTCATATGTTAAATTTGAAATCTTATGCATTTAATTTTAATTCTAAGATTTCCAAGTCAACGCTTTTTAATTATCTTCCACAGAAAAATAATTCAATACTTAATGAAAGGATTTATCAACAAATATCACAAAAGAGAAACTTCTCGCGAACTGCAAGCATTCCAAATAGGATGGGCAGCGCCAGATGGGCTTAAACAGAAGCGCTACTCGATATTGGAGGCAATCCGAATTATCCACTACAACGAAGTCCAGCGGAATAAGCAAGTAGCGTCAGGAGCATTGCGGACATTGAGAGCGGTCTTGGTCAAATCTAGCGTAAACTGGCAATCGGAACAGCGCGCGGTTGTGTTTGTGTAACTGTTGGGGAGTTCTGTCCCTCGAAGCAGAAATATCATCCCCATTCCTTATGATCATACAAGGCGACGTCTCTATACAAGGTTTATTGGTGAAATCATTCTGAGCGGATGTGTCGCGTTTTCCGCCGCTTATTGATGTTATTGTTCTCGGCGTATGATGATGACGCGTTTCCGGTCCGCTTAGTAATCGTTCACATTTCGGGATTTGTTGGCTCAGCTTCTTCCCAAGAGTACGATAAAAACTAAGATTCGGTTAAACAATAGCGCCTTCGCTTTATATCATGTGCTATTCCCCCTTTCTGAAAACTGCGATCTATCTAGAAAGAGACAAACGTAGATTTATCATTAGTTCGATGCTTAGCTTGCACAGTTAAACGATTCACTTCGAGTTTGGTGATTACTCTGTTGGCAGTGACAATTAAAGTAAATCGAAGTTCAACGCACAAATATCTTGACAATGTATGATGTGCGAATTATATGAAAATATTCTAATAAAAATTTGGTTGGAAAACTCTAATTAGTATGGGGTGAATTCGAAAGAAAATAAATTTTTGGTTACAAAAAGAGCTATTGATAAAAAGGCTCTGAAACTAAAATTCTTAAAGATTAATTAAAATTTCTTAAGATTTTAATTAGTGTGATGTAACCAAGATTACTGACGAATCTATTTAAAAATAATTTCTAATGCTGAATAGGTTAGGTTATTTGAATATAGCAAAGCAAACTGAACTATCTTTATAGGAGGAGGGGTGCCTTCGTGGAGGAATTTCTAAAGGAAACTGACTTGTATTCACATCGATGGTAACTAGATTATTAATAAAAAATTTTCATTTGAAGAGTCACTTCAATAGTGTAATTTTTATAAACATATATACCTTTATTATAATTAATAAAAGACGTTTTTAACCCGTATGAGGAAGAACTTGAGTTAGTTGTACTTCGAAAAGTAAAACTGATGTTAAATTGTCATTAAAATTAACATCAATGTTGTCAACATTGATGCTAAATTTCCGCGATGACGCAAAACTTTTGGCATTCAGTACACTTTCAGACTCCCTTTGGTGCGCCTTATTGAAATTTAATTATACTGCTAACCTCAGTTACAAAACTTTTCTCCAACTCCTTTCCTTGTGACATCACCTGCATATAGTTTGGAAATATTTATGCATATTAGTATATTAGGAAATTTAATTCTGAATGGATGATAAACAATTGTTGTTTTTGGGTATCTTTATTTCCAGTAATTTCTATATATAAGATAGTCAGGCATTTTTGTATAAAATTAATGATTTGGATATTTTTTACTTCTTTGAATCTTAAGCAATTAATTAAATAATTTGTCTAGTCACATTAGGTAAATTTTCTTATGCTTCATATTTTCTTATGCTTCTAATTTATATGGTGAATCTTGTGATAGGTAAAGCTATCTGTAAGAAAAGCTAGTACAAAATTATATGGATTTTTCAGCCTTCAGAAGGTTGCAAATGTATTCGCATAGTGATTTGTGAGCGCAAGTAAGAACGAGAAATAATTTTACAACAATATTTCATATTTTTGAATTATTTAAAACTTTCTACTGCTAAAAGCAGCAATAAAGAAGTTTAATCAGTCAAAACTTGAAAATGAGTAGGGAATTAATCCTACGTATAGCAAATAATATAATTTTTAAATTTATGTAGTTGTAGAGGCATATTATTTTGAAGCAGGAGACATGAAAAATGAGCAATGCCCTTGCCGGGACTCGAACCTGGAGCTCTCGAATACGCGCCGAGTGTGCTACGGTTACACCACGAATGCATGCTGGAAAGAGGGAGAAAATACCTTATGTATTTAAAGGTCATTATTAAATTGATCTCTTTTTATTAAACTGTTCTGGCATTTTTTTATTAAATTGTAAAATCATTTTCTTTCACCTTTGTTAATCTGATATTCTTCTATTAAAAATTAAGGTTTTGTTTCAGTCTAGTCGTGTCTTTTGAAGTGACAATGAAATTTTTATGTACAGCCTGCAAATTAATCCTTTGGATGCTAATTCGTTGGTTATGATGAGAGATGTCAGGCGGTAGCTACCTAATATTTCAATAGGGGATTTGGATTGACTGGATTGAGGTAAAGCACATTCGGGCCATGTGCTTAAGAGGAGAAATGCCTTTATAGAGGACTTTCTCAGGAACTGACTCGTATTCATATTATACACTGCCCTCCAAAAGATGAGGAACAGCATATTTTTAAAATTTCACCATTAGAAAAATATTAGTAACATTTAAATTCACAGCATACATGATAGTAATGAAATTTAAGAAAATATATGCACAAACAAGAGTTACCACATTTATTTTATAGAAATGAATGCTTATATTGGAGTTAATGCAAAAGATGTAAGTTTTGTTGACGAGTGTTGATCTATAATTATTATTAGCGATTTCGTTGAAAATATCCAGGAGAATCTATCAACGTCCAGTGATTTATTCATCAGCTGATTTGGAGGGAACAACGCACCAATCTCACATTATGGAAAGGCACAGTTACAGAAATGATAGAATAATGGTTTGGGCTAGGATCTCTCTCTTTGGTCACGCTGATCTGCATATGTTCCAAGCAGAAACTTTGACAGGTGTGAGATATCGGGACGAGATCCTTGTTCAGTATGTCCGCCCATTTGCTACTGCTATTTATTGGTCTTGGACTTCTGATTGACGACAATGCGCGACCGAACCGAGCTCGGATTGCTGAAGAATATATTGAGGATCACGGTATGGAGTGGATGGAATCAATCCCCAGCTCAATCCCCAGACCTGAATCCGATACAGCATCTTTGGGACTGCCTTGGGAGATAGGTTACTGCTTTAAGCCCTCCTCCAACGTCCTTAGATGAGCTTGAACAAGGGTTACTCCTTGTTTTGTCGTTGCTTCCCATTTCATTGCCTGGCAACTTAATTGAGAGAATAAAACGTCACTGCAGTTAAAGGTTGACACATTCCTTATTAGAACCCATTTTTGTTATTTTACCATCACATTTTTTCTCAAAAAACTGTGATGTACTGTTTCTCCAAGACTGGATTTCTCTGCCAAGAGTGAAGTTTTTTGTTGTAATTAATGTTTGTGTTGAACTTTAAAAACATTCCATGTCGCATTCATTATAGAACTGTTTAGTGAACATGTCCTCTATATTTCCTTTTCTGTGTTGCTTCATTTTCAAATTAGACACAAAAACATGCTGTTCCTTAACTTTTGGAGGGAAGTTTATATTAAAAAAATCACAAAAATCTCAAGCAGCCAGTTCGTTCGCTGGGTCTACTAGTGTTCAGTGATTTAACTTATCGGCAACTGGTGGCCTTTTCAGCACTGGAATATTAAGGTAAACTGATCCGTTTTTGTAGAAGACTGAAATTTAAGACTCAAATTTAAAATTTTACGTAGAAAATTTAAACATAGAATTTTTATTTCAGAAATAATATATAATCACAGTGAATTCCGTTGACCATTATCTTTCTAAGAAGACTCATGTTTATGAGAACATAAATAAATAAATAAAGCAATTAAATATTACCTCTCTAATATGACCGCATCCACATATGGAATCGTGAATGGTCGATTTAAAGAGGATATTTTCAAAACATAAACAAAGTTATTAAACATCACCTCTCTAATATGACCCCATCCATAGACGACTAAAAAAAACAAGAAATGGCGAATGGTTGATTTAAAGAGGATATTTTCATTTTAACTTAATATTTAATTATTTATTATAGGTAAATATTTTCAGATACACTTTAATGGAATATGTTTTAGTTATTGCTTGAACTTTTATAACATACACTGAACCACTTTCGTAAGACAGCCACTTCTGAAAGTGATCATTATGGTTGTGAAATTTTGGCATTAAATTTCATCTTTCTGGAACGTAGATGTCAAATCATTTAGAACCGTAAAAGATACCCTCAGAGAGAATTCACTTTATTTAGCTTTTCCATTTAGGTAATTTTTATTTTCTCTAGTAAGCATTTGATTTTTACATTCTTTTATTTGAAACGTTTTGAACTATTTATTATTCTTTCTTAACACATAGTAGATCATCTCTGGAATCATAGTAATCATGTCTCTATACTGAAATGATCAGTAATCGGCTTAGACATGTCTAGATGTACCGGGTGGTTATAATTAAACTTCCCCTGTTAACGACATCCTACAGCGCAAACGGGTGAGCGGAATGCAACGAAATTTTATATATGGACTATACACGAGATGTGCTCACGAAATTTCGAAAAAGAAATTTAGCTCCAAAATGTCCACCAGAAGGCTCATTTTTGGGAAAAACAGGAAATTTAGCACAATAAACGACCAAAACGGAATATAGAAACAATATTAACATTTATTGACGAGTTTCTGATCACCTTGCCATTGAACCACATTAAGTCAAGTTAAGGGAGATACAAAAGCAGTTCAGTTTGCAGAAACAAGAACAGATTAGGACGAAATTGCACAACAGGAGCAGTTGTTAATCGTGCCCAGGACGATGTAGGGAAAGGTGCTCCACGTGACCACCCTCATTCACCTGCAAAATTTCAAGTCGACGGAGAGCGTATTCAATAGCAGATCGTAACTGATCAGTTGTGAGGCTACAGGCATGAAGCGTTCTGGAGTTCTTTAATTCATTCATCGTCTCGCGTAGAGTTAGATCCGGCGAACGTGGCGGCCATGGATTAGAAAAGGAACGACTAATAACACGTAACCTCTGTGAAGTGTTGGAGCAATAGTGCATTCACGGACCAATGGATATGTGGGGGTGCATCATCCTGCATGAAAATGGTCGATGTAAAGACCCGGCTTTGCTGTAGTTGCGGCACAGCAATCCTCTGCAGCATGTCATGGTACCGACGGCCCGTAACGGAACATGTAACAGGCCCACGTTCACTGATTTCCTCAAAGAAGAATGGCTCCAAGAATGAATGTCACCCTGAATCCACCCCAGACAGTGACCTTTGGAGACTGTAGGGGAATTTCAGTGCGGATCTGCGGATTTTTCATAGCCCAAATGTGGCAATTTTGTGTGTTGACTGTCCCATCGAGATAGAAATGAGCCTAGTCGCTCCACAGAATATCCCAAGGCCATGACAGATCAACAGTCATTCTGTAGTGAAAACGGACTGTGAATCAGAGACGTTGTGGGTTGTCCCTATCAAGCAGCTCCTGGGTATGGCGAATCTTGTATGTGAAGTAGTGCATTATGTTTCTGAATATTTTTTAAACGGTGTTATATGAATAGCCTGTCTGTCGAGAAACTGCACTTGCGCCACTGCACTCAAACTCTGATGTCTATGACTGTGCGTCAACAGCTGTCTTGACGGCATCAACAAGTACTGGTGTGACACGCCTCTTCCAGTTTGAACTTTTAATTTCTCTGTCTCTTTAAATCTCTTAATCATGGCACGGATACCTTTAGTAGACATTGGTCCACGCCGTAGGTTCTTTCTACGACGAAATTCACGAACTGCAGCAGAAGCATTCCCGTTGTTTTCGTAAAAAGTTTCACCAATAACGCACGTTCAACTAAAGAGACCGTCATTAGTACAGCCGAAACATCGACTTAAACATCACGACGTCTGAAAACGTTTTATACTCTAACATGTTTTACATAAAGCTTCCTCTTCTTTCCAAGCGTGCAAACCTTGACATTTTTCTTTTACAACTGACAGCTTTCCCCGATTTCGCATTTTATTACTCATAATTCTTGTTATAGATTGTTAATATTGTTTCTGTATTTCATTTTGGTTTTTTATTGTGCTAAATTTCATGTTTTTCTCAAAAGGGCGCCCTCAGTTGGACATTTTGGAACTAAAAAATTTTTTTCGAGATTCCGTGAGCTTATCTCGTGTATAGTCCATAAACAAAATTTCGTTGCATTCCGTTCACCCGTTTGCGCTGTAGGATGCCGTTTATAGGGGAAGTTTACCGGTTATAATTAAACTTCCCCTATAAAGGTAATACATCATCTACTTGTTGTAAAACATTGGTTTCCTCAAAGACATAAATCACATGTTTCCAGTTCTGACCCAAACAGAGTTTTACGATTTATTAATTAAAAATAAACAGGTGTTACTTCCGTGATCACCAATAGTCACCGCATAGTTAAATGTGACGTTTGCGTGAGCTGAAAAATGTCAGCTAAGCAATTTGCAATTTGGTTTGTTTTTAGTATATTTGGAGTAAGTTTTACTAGTTTAAGAGTCAGGAGCACTTGTTATGCATAACTCTGAAAATAGATTAATGATTTAATAAAATAATAAATTCGATGTGCTACTTTCATTTGACGAAAATTAATATTTTCACCCTAAAAATTGGTAAATTTATGCTTTCAAAATTGAAATAAATTATTTAATTATTTAAAAATGACTCAAAGAAAAAGTCGTTAAATTAAATATGAGATCGTAATTAAATCGTTAATATAATAATTAATAGTGAAATTGAAATGTCTACAAGAAGGCAGCTAGAAGTAATATACAAACAGAAAGACACAGAGAGAGATGAGACTAGCCAGAATAAAAACATTCGTGTTGAATTAAAACGGTGACAGTTCAAAAATGCAGCCAAATTTTAGCTATCCATGTCCTGTAAAGATCCCTCATACGAACATACTATATAAGTAAAGTAAGTAAAGTTGTAATGGCATAGAGCATCATTTGTTTTTACTAACCGAGCACATTTAAAGATTTGAATGAATTTTTAATCAGTCAAATAGTTTATTAGTTACGTATTTCTGCTTATCTACATTTATACATGTATTGTTAAGCAGAGAGGATCATAGGCCACAGCCACTGTCACACTAAAAGAAAAACTTTTATTTAAGAAACTTCAAAATGGATCTGCCAGGTAAACCAAAAATGGAATTTACATCTAAAATCCTCCTGCACAATTTTATGAAGCATTCCCATTTATAGTCTGGCATTTATTTTTGATTTCGTCTTGAATTTTGTTCCATTAAGCGTTTTGTAAATCACTACAACTTATAAATGCGCTGCTTGTCTCTTGCAAGCATGAGACCCACCAGTGGTCGAACGGGTAAGATGGCTGAATACTAGGAGTTTGACCGGGATTCAATCCCAGGCAAACGGGTTGGCTGTATATTTAGTTTCTCACATGTATAACCTGAGTACGCACCTGTTTCTCTTAGAAACCTCCTCCCCGAGGGCTTCCTTCCGCTCAAGGTTGTAAGGATTTATTTTATTCTAACTAGGTATTTTAGTTTTCTTTCCTTTCCCTCTTGATTTCAGTTTCCTGCCGGAATGTAAATTCTCGACGTGTTTCAGAAGCAGTATTTAAGCTGCATTTCAGGAGTTCAAAGAGGAGTAGCGGACTTAGTTCCGATGTTTATGCTGCGAGTTTAAAATTAGCTCTCTTGTTCGGCTTTCGACACCTTTCAGTTTATACTGATATTGCTCAGCTCGGCTTTGCAGTGTGCAGTCAATACAGTGTTAGTTTAAGCAAAGGACCCCAGTCACCAGATTATCTTAATTTACTAGTAAATTGGTACATTCTTACTTTATGTTACGTAGCCACTAGGGGTGATGATTTGTGAGCACGAAGTGCGTGCACCTATTTTAATTTAGTTTTAAATAAAAATGTTACTTAAACCTTTCCACCTGCAGCACTTATTTTTAAAAATATAGCTAGAATTCGCTCAGACGGCAGACGCCACAAGCCGCCCAGACGGCATAGTGGTTACGGGAGCCTGACTGCGATACCAAACGGCCCGGGTTCGATTCCCGGATAAGGCATGGATGTAAAATTGTCTATCCTTTCATAGGATGGTAGCGTTGGCCGCCGATTGAGTGCCTCCACAATAAAATGGTCACCACTTCTGGCCTTAGTAGTGGTCAATGCCGTTATACAGGCAAATGCCCGCCATTCGTAAAAAGAAAAAAAAAAGATTATGGTGTATACTACTAAAGAATACCTACAAACTCTATGGACTCACAGACCCTTCGTGTGCTTTAAAGTTAGCCTAACTTGTAAACGTACAGACACATGACATGATATTAAAATGATTTTTGAAACGAAATATACGTTTCGAACACTTACAATTAAAATATATACATAACAAATGTAGTAGATCATACATTGCGTATATTTACAAACAATTTTGATTTTTAGAGCAGACTTTTAAAAAATAACTTAAATATTTCCTTCACAAGAATAGGACCGCAGCAATGATGAAGCGAAAGGAGTGAGCCACCTTGGGTGAATAACTTAAAAAGGATGTTAAATTACAAATTGCAAGCGGAAAATAATCATAAATGACAAAATTACTGAAATATGAATTGATGCCAAAGGCGGATACTTGAGGTACTGATTTCTGAATGTTCTGAACCTTAAAAATGACATGAAAGTTTGGTAAGTTAGTATTCTATTATAAATTATTTATAAATAAATGTGATTCTGAAAATTCTTGCCTTTATGGTGTAGCAATTTTAATGATAAGCAGTATCTTCTTTTTTTCTTATTATCATTATCAGTACGATTTTCTTAAATTTTGATAAGTCCTAATCTTTTTTGTTAACTAATTTTAAAACTAAAAGAAAAAATGAAACTTTTACACAAATCTGCGCACATTTAAATAGCCCTTATGTCTTATTGTTTACGTGTTAAGTTATTAGTCAGAAAATAAATTTAACTGGATTTTCATTTAATACCATAACATTTCTCAACTAACACAGGGGAAAGAAGAAAATATTTTAAGTTTAATGATTTTAAATTGATCCTTAAATTTAATTAACTTAAGGTGAACGATCTGTCATATTAGTAGTAACATTTTTAAGTTAGAATGTTTAATTCTCTTTAAATGGATTACATGTTTGTTAAAAAAGTTTTAAAGAAAGGGTAAATGTCTCCATTACAACATTATGGGTAAAATAGGCATGATACTAATTTTTAAATTATATTCGCAATTATTTTCAGAATTTTATTTATTAGTAACGAAATAATATTATGAATCTGTGGAAAATAAATTTAAACTTAAAGAGCAAAAATAATTTCAAAATTTAATAAGAAAATCGCGCATGAGCTTTGATACTTTTCTGCCCGTTAAGAGCTATAGGAACATTTATAACTCCTTCAGTGCGGGTTTTATCCCTAATACTGTGTTTGATATTAACTGAAAATTTGAATAAAGTACACGACTAAATTATTTTCAGAGAGTATCATTTTTATCTTTTGTAAAGAAAGCATACTTCTCCTTGGTAAGAAAAAAAAATTGCTTTAGAAGAGAGATTCGCGTTAAGTAGCCTCTAGAAATGAGTAAACGTGGAATCAACGTCAATCTGAGGCTGAATTTAGCTTAAACGTTAGTGAGTCTAGTACATATAGATCATCATTAATCATAAATACTTAATGGTCACTTGGTTCAATAATCGTATCAGTAGAGGGATTTCAAAATATAAAAGAAAATTTAAGCTAACTGTATAAATAGTTTTAAAATAATAACTATGTACTCACACTGCTGCATATAAAGCTTAAAGCCTATTTCACAGTTCTTAAATAAATGCCTAGAATCTTTCTATAATAGAGCTGCATAGAACTAATATATGAACTGAACAATACAGAACAGAACAATTTAGTTGATAAAAATACAAAAAATGCTGACGAGCATGTCGTAAACATTAATATCATTGATGTTTTCAGTCTTTTCAAAAGAATTCGTAGACACAGAAAACAGTATTGAAGGAAAACTTCATAAACTAGAACCAATTTAATCAGCATAATTTAAGTAAAAAGTGAAAGAGGTTTTTTGCGGAGGAGGGATACACGCGAAATGAATAATGGATCTTACAAAACTAGAGCAGATTAGCAAGGAGGGTGATTTAGCTCTTTACTAATGGCTTGCATTATTTGGAAGCACCATTTTAGGTTACGTCGTTTCATTTTGTTTTGATTATAGTCTTTTGTCCGCTGATTACAAAAATAAAGACATTAACAAATGCTTTCGTTCTTCTAATATTAACCACAGAACGGTATGACAAAATACGAGTAAATAGTTTGATCATGGAAGTTGGGATTTTACTGAGCTTTAAAACTAAGATAGAAAATAGAAGTACTGCTGGTAAATCGAAAGTACATATTCAAACAGAAGTATTTATTCTATCAGATGTATGAACAATAATAAACTAAAATTTAAATGCTTTATTTTTTATTCTAAATTAAATTTTCATAAGGATGCTATCGATTTCCTGGTCACAATCGCCGTGAAACTTCAGGAATGATCAAGAATGTGAAGAGAATGGGCAAACTGTGATTTCGCCGTCTTGAGAAACCAACTTTGAGAATACGGTGCATAAAGTTTCGCGTGCCATTTGTATCCATAGATTGGAAAGGAAAGAGAAAGAGTCACTAGGACGTCTACTGGAATATGCAAAAATGAAATAATCCTTTCACAATAGAAGACAATTCTGAACATATTTTTTAACAAATCTAATTAGTACTGGCTACGGGTTTTGCTTTCTGTTGATGTTAATGGCCATGCGCTATTTGTAAGCTGTGTATGTATTTATATTTTGTGTCTATTATTACTATTGTATTAAAATGTTTTATTAAGCAACAATGTTTTTAGAAAAATGGATGTATGAATATTTTTATATGTACGAAATGTAGCTTCATGTTCATTTAATATGATAAATGCGACATTTTAAAAACATTTTCTCTTTCTTTATCCTCTAAGTGGTATTTTCTTGAAGTATTATATTCATTTAAGAAGGTAGAACTACTAACAAAAGTTGCTAACAAACGTTTAGCTGCTAACTAGCACTGCTAACAAAAGTTTAAATGTAGTGAAGCCTAAGTTTGATTGTTTGGTAAATAATTTTCGGTTTGTTTAAAAAAATCTGTCAGTTTTAGAAAATAAGCCTAAGTTTGATTGCTAAGTAAATAAGAGTTTTTGAAACAGAATGAAAGAAGATTTAAAACATGTATTAAAACCGAAAAATAACCTCAAATTTTAGTGACAAGCCCTTTATATTACTTTTAAAAACGACGAACATAATAGAAAATCAAATAATTTAATTTTACGTCAGTCTTTGAAAAAGAAAGCTGAAAATAACAATAACTAATGCTGGGAAATGTGATAAAAGAAATGTTCTAAAAATGTAACCTGCAATTCTAAGATTAAAATAATACGTGCAAAAAAGTAAGCTTTTAATAGAATTTATGTTTTTTTCTAAATATCCTTTTATTCTTTTAATACTGCATTTATACGTGAGAGAAAATAAATTCACATTGTCGAACATTTTTCATTGAATAATAGATATTTTCCTTTTCCGAAATAAAATGATTATTCCGTATAGTTGACCAGAGCTCTGAGTTGATCATATTGCTCACGGTTCAGATTTGTTTCTGTCGAGTTAATACGCTGTTTCTACCTTTAAATTATTTGCCGCACTGTTTGGTATGGCTGATAGTTGTGCTGGCCGCCTTACCGTTTAGTCTGGTTGCGAAACCTGCAGAAGGAATTGGATAATTGTATTTGCCTTTCCTCCCCTCTCGTCAGTACTATAATATTGGTCTATCGTATGCGATTTTTCCTGGGTAACATTCTGTTTGATAAGAGTCATAAATGGTCGATGGGTTTGCCCATTACCGACCAATGCTAAAAAAGCAAGGATCATTTATAAATAATTCTGTTAGAAAAAGATTTTCATATGCAGGCTAAAATAGACCTTTGTACATGAAATAACTACAGACCTAATTTGAGCTCACAATATCGTGATAATGATCTAGAATGATAGGATGCTTTTCTTAAAACATTTTACCAAAATATCGTTGCCTGTATACATTTTTGACTTTGACAAAGTAATATTTGCAATTACTGCTCATGCAATCAGCAATTAAAAATTTTATAAAGTTAGTGTAGAATAGCAATTAAGAAACTGTAACATTTCACTCGACTTAAAATTCCAATACAAAGAAATAAATGCGAAAATAAATATTATTAGAAAAATTTTTAAAGTCAGAAATTATTTCTAAAACTTTACATTTGTAGCGCACTAATGATCGTCAGCAGTTTAAATTTACTGTAGAAGAATTAATTTAAAGAGATATCTTAAATCTCTAGTTTAAGCCTACAATAAACTGCATAAATATTCTGATTTCTGGTGAAGAACAGTGTCTCCAGGACTATGATAGGTGTATTTTAGCTTTACGTGTAAATTAATGAAATTAAATGTATAATTAATAATCTAAGAAAAGAGTGATCATTCGCAGAGTAGTCTAGGAAAAGTATAAATTTTGGAAATTGGTACTATATTTATTATACACAAAATATGTAGAAAATTCTTGATTAAAATTGAAAAAAAAAAGTACAATAGATATAATGATATATGTTAATAAATAGCTTAATAATATATGTTAATAAATGTTCTGCTAAAACTACTATGCTAAGCTTATACATATTCTTGAAAAAAGTGATAAAATGCTTTTCGTAACATGATGAATAAAGTTTTCTTTTGTTATTGTTCATGAAACGATAGAGGGTGGATACGACCTTTAGGTTACAAGCTTACGTTGTTATGCTTCTACTTGATCAAATGTGGAGCAGTTACAATCATTCATTTGAATGATGTCCACAGCTACATTGATCCTAATGTTACGATTACGGACATACGTATTCTTTATCCATTTCCAGATGTTTCTGTCATAGAGGCATTTGATGCAATACCAGTCTGAACAAGTATTTCTTTTCTGACACAATCTTCCTTTTCTGTCGTACTTCCAACTTACTCGCAAACTTTTATCCTTAGTAGCATCCGCTTTTTCTTTGCATTACACCGACGGATAGAAACAATTTCGAAATGAGATCCATCAAGAGGAGGCATTTACTGCGTTCTACTCAAGAGGACGTAATTGTTATGACGGAGTAATGGTCTCGAGCATCAAGAAGAAGCGTGATCGGAAGAATTCACTTGTCTCTTAAGTTTACTGAGTGAGACGTCGTAATAAATTAATGTAAAAATCATTGCAGTTTATCATACTGACGCATAAAGGACAGCGATTCAAGTGACATCTAGTTCCCGTGACTCAATAAATTATCAGACTTAATACAATCCCCTGTTGTCAGGTTCCATGCTGATGAAGGGAAATAAGTTCATTTTTAATTGTTTAAGATCATTAAGGATTTTAAATTTAGCGCGACTACTGCAATATTAGTTATTGACAAATCGGAATAACATGATTTAACCAAATCGAATGTAATAATTGATGTTTATTTTGATACAAATTTTAATGCAGCAGTTTGGATTTAGTAAGCAATAAAAAGACAACATGAATAACAGAAAGTAACGTAACTAGGAAAACACCAGCTAAAAGACTAAATGCAAGATTATATTAAGACTAAAAAATTGATCAAAACTGTCCGTAATCAGTGAGATATGCGAGCTATCTCAGATGTCATTACACCATAAATTATTCATTAAGTTTCTTTTATTTAGACTGTGACTTTTCAGATGTATGTTGATAGATGAAAATAAATCTGCAGAATTGCTATGCGTAAAATCTAAATAAAGCAAAACAAACAACTCCTTCCTCCCCCCCAAAAAAACTTGGCTTTGCATTAAACTATTTGAAGTTTTAAGATTTTATGAAAGATACAAATCTACTTTGAAGTAATGTTTTGCCACAGCAAAAATATATAAAGAAAATGTTGTATATTTTTGCATAAAAAGATATAACTAACAAAACTCAGAAAATTATATATGCCCCCTCTTACTCATTTTTTATTGCAGTGTATGCTCGATTGTATTTAATTACAATGAACTCAATAAATATTTTAATTTTAATACGTTTCTGAAGAAAGCTTTGGTTCCATGAAGCGTTTTCTTCCTTGTATTAGACGTTTCCTGTACCTCACTGACTGTTAACAAAAACTGATTTTTTTTAATAAACTATCTAACCGTTCATATCTAGTGTAAGAAAGGTTTCATTTCGTTCTGCTTTGGAAGCCTTCATACATATTGTATACATACTTTTAAAAATTTGATGGTTTAGATTTCGGGAAAGACATGTGAACTCTATATTACTGAAAAATGATGAACTTTATATTATTGAAAAATATATGTTTACTGCCAATGAATGGTAATGAGAAATGATTAATAAGTTGTCTTCACAATAAAAATTCATATTTTCCCCTTATTAAATCAAGACAGATATAATATAACAAGTAAGAAGTCGAAACAATTTTCAGTACTAACAGAAAATATATATTGGTGCAATTTATCTTTATGGCGATATGCAGGCCATTGCTTGCGAAGATTTCCTGCCTAAATGTATATTTTCCCGAGCTGCCTCAAAACTTGATTGCACTTCATTTCGTAGGCGCATGCAGTATGGATCAGAGGTCTATAGTTATACAGGGTATCTAGCAAAGGAGTCCCCGATTTCAAAATTTAAAATCTCGAAAACAAAGATCATTAGAGGAATACACCAAGCAGTATATTTATTGTGAAAGCTGTAAGATTGTTATACAGAAGTTTCGAAATAATAGTTCCAAAAGCTGCCAATAGCTGTACACTGTGCAACCTGAATGAACATGCATAAATAAACTCGTACACTGCGAGCAGTCTTTGAAATCACATTACAAACTTTTCGAAATGTCCACCGATCCCAGTACAGAAGTGGCGCAAGTAGACAATGAAATTTGCTATCGCATGCTGTAGTGTTTCTACCGAAATTGATTCAGATGCCACACAGGTCCGCGATTCAAACTCGTCCAACGTGGTAGGGTAATTTATGTGTTTTTCAATGTGCCTCACAAAATGTAGTCACAAGGAGTCAGATAGGGCGAATATGGAGGCATATCCATGTCTGCGTCAGTAAATTTGGAATTATCCAACGTAGTGACTATATTCTTGAAGTATTTATCAAGAAAGTGAAACACCTGTCCGGTGCGATGCTGTCAGACTCCATATTACATAAACCAGTCGGTACCTGGCCGATCCTCCAAAGTTAGCAATTTAGCGAAAACTTGTTCCAAAATTGCAGGGTAACACTCACCAGTGATTCGTTCCCGTATGAAAAAAGGACCGATAATGCCTCTGATACTTAGAGCAGCCTAAACAATAACCTGGGAGAATGTGTAGTTTTGCTTCACACAAACGGGGATTTCGGAACCCCAAAATCGCCAGGTTTGTTTATTTACGGATCCGTTCTGGTGGAATTGTTCTTTATCTGTGCACCAGATAGAGCCGACATCAAATCATTAACTACCAAACATTAACAGAATCTGGTTCTCAAAGTCAGGCCTTTGTCGCGCAGTTCGTACAAATGGCTTGGTGACTTGGGGTTTTTTTAATGGAAACATATCTAGGCTTATTCTCAGTGTTTGCTGCGTGCTTGAACGCTTCAAACCAGTATCTGCTGCAATTCTTCAGAGGGATTTACTTGAATTTTACTGAATAATTCCAGAAACAGTGGCGGCGTTTTTAGGAGTAACTACAGTTTACCTGCGACGAACATTTCTTTCCAGATCATCGGCCACGCTGCCTGTCTGTTGGAACTTGCGAATTCACATTGAGTCCTTTGGGAAAATTAAATTGTGTTTGAAAGCTACGCCTCGTTGCTATAGAACTGAATCCTACCTGTGGTATTCCAGTACCATAAACACACGTTGTCCAATGGAATGCATGACTTTAACTTCTTCCTTCGGTACTCTAATCTCCTTCGAAGCTTCAACGGCGGAACTGATCGATCTTACGTCTTTCAGAACAATATTTATACGCACTATGCATTGCGATTGCAGCGCCATCTGTTAGAGACGTTTGCAACTGATATTACGAAACTTCCCTAGAACATTCTCACAACTTTCAAAATAAGCATACCGCTTGCTGTTTCCTCTACTGATACTTGCTATCGAAATTTTTGATTTTGAAATCAAACTTTGATGGGCACCCTGTATGACGACATAATCATACGTTATATACAAATTAATCTCACTAACCTGAAAAGGATAATTATTATTGCTCTGTGTATGGATACAATAAAAACATTATTTAATGAGCTGTTAACATGTAAGACAAATTAATTTAGTTGTAACTGAACGGATAATGCAATATTATCCTTTGCATGGCGAATTCTGTGACACATCTTAAATATACATAAAGGATGCGTCGGAAATTTGGATCCACTTTTGAAGTAAATATAGTGCCTCGCTCTATGTTGTAAAGAAAAATTTTCAAATGTACATTAAATTTAAAACTTATCTTTTTTTTAAAAATTTCAATAAAGAATAATGGGTCCGAGTTTGTATCACTAGTTAAGATGGCTCTGAAAATGCAGCAATAAATTTCAATTGCAACGTCGGCGGTTCGTTTGCAGTAGCACTTGCTGAAATTAATAGCTGTTCAGATCATTCTGACTAGTAACTGAATATGCAGCTTAAAGTTACAGTTGTAACCTGGGCGCATGTATTTCAACACGATCGACAGGCCATGAGATTGAAGAAACATGATTTCTAATGCAGAACTGTTGGCGTCAGTTGAGATGAAATGGAGAAATTGAGTGCTTACAACGGAAAACAGCCAGAAAGAAATTCCCCCGAAGGAACTTGTTGTAGCACTGATGTAGTAACATCGGTAAAGACTGAGAGAGTTGAAAACAACGAGCAGTTTGAGACAATACTGTGAATTTAGTTGGCACTTTTGTGTATTCCAGTTCAGTTTGAAAACTTGAATTTCGAACAGAGCATTTTTTTTCTCCTACTGATAAAACTGTTATCAAAAAGTGGTATCAATCGTATAGCCATTTTTTAAAATTCACAATTCAACTGTTTCAAATGTAATAAATCTGTTTAAATTAATAATTATTGGTATTATTTGAAATGAACATAATAATATATAATGATATAGGCAAAATTAAAAACTAGTGGGCGCATGTAAATATCGCTGTTTTTGAAAGACCGAAGTTTGCTTACTAAATGATTTTTAGGCGTTTTCATTACTTATTCCTGATAAATTAGCTTTTATTTATGCTGCTTATGTCATTTATTTCAACCTTGATGTATATATAAGAACTACCTTCCTTAAAATGCAGGAAGGAATTTTATATAAAATAATTTCCCATGCAAGGGAAATGTTTTACATAAAATTTGAATGGAGTATTTCTAGATATTTCGCATTTATTATGATTTAGCTGAACATGAATTCTAGAGGGAACAGAAAGATATTCGCAATTGAAAACTTCAATGGAGAAAATATAAATTTAAAATTAAGAATTGGAATCCAGTATAAAAATTAGAATATATTTGAAAGTTAGATTAATATAACTGTTACAGCCTTACGTATTCAAAGTTAAGGTTCCATTATTTGGTATCTTTTACGAAATCCTTGGATCAATATTTCAAACTTTTCGGTGCTTTGAGCTTAAATTCGTATCTGGTTTCTCAGGTGAATCCAACTGCGTAATTAGATCGAAGAAAGTAATGTATTTTGGAAGCGTCCTAATTATCATCTCCCATTCTTTTGAGCTTTTAAGTATAAAGTGCAAAATAAATTTCAAAGAATTAGAATGAGAATAAGAACATAGTTAATGAAAGAAGAGTCCCACCAAAAAGATGTTATACAGGAAATGTGCTTCTAACTTGGAATCGTTTTAGTATTTTAAGCAAAATATCAAAAAAGCCCATTATTCTTATGTGCGTGGCGTTATAGCCATGAATTCATGGAATGAAGCAAGGCACAATATTTATCGCAAAACTGTGCAGCGTATGTAGAAAAAATCGGGTGTGACTGATATCTCAAGAGAAATGTTGGAAATCTTGGTTTTAAATTAACAGCAAAAAAATAAAAAACAAGGGAACGAGAAAGAAGGATGATAATGCTGTTTAAAGAGGAATACATATGCTAGCAAATAATGATACAGTCCTTCATATGATTCGCAAAGGAAAAATGTATGGAACTGATGAGGAAATATTAATATAATGAGGGAATATTAATTAATTAATATAATATTTGATTGCACAACGGACAAAAATTTCACACATACGCATAGTCAAAACATGTTTACGGCCGATCTGCTTGGAATAATAGATTAAAATTAGCCTGTTCATTCAGAAATGTTAACAACAAACAATTTTACTTGTAATTTACAAGATAAAAACTTATATTTAAGGCAATAATAGACATAAACTCTATTGTGCATAATTAAATGCGTGCTACCCAGTTTTTACTTAGTTTGAACCAAGTTGTTGTTACATTAGAGAAGGTAGTTCGAATAAAAAATAATAGTCTTTATGATGCAAAATGTTGCAACTAGATTGGTGTTATCAAGATTCTTCAGTCTCAAGAAAATACGAGGTACTTAAAATAATAAATAATACTGTAGATACTTAAAAATAATAAATTTCTTTGCATATATGATATTGGACTAAATGAGTTTTCCTAATCTACTCAAGAGTGAATGAAAACGTTCTCAGGTTGAATTTTGTAAAAGCGATTACTCGTTGCCTCTGAAAATGTTTATTCATCAGAAATAAACATACGCACAACTTTAAAATATTTAAAGAAATATTGTTTATCTATTATTTATTTGCTTAATTAGTAATTTAACATTAATATTTTGTTTTTCTTGGCTGCCTTTATTTTCTGTTTCAGTTTAGTTCTAACTGCAGTTTAGTATTTTGTTGGATATTCTACAGGTAACATTCCGTAAATGACACAATAAAGCATTAGTGGAAAAGAGGAGCAGTAAGTGTAACTACAATGTAATCGATTTTCATGTTTTCTAGGACTTCAGTTCAGTGCTTTTAAAACACAACGGATGCAGCACTCATTGCTCAAACAGAAACTATGTATTGCCTTTCTTAATGTCCGGAAGCCCATTTTTCATCGAAACAAATTTATAAATGTCTGACAGAGAACTTACGCAAAAAGTTTTTGACATGTCTTTTTAAGTCCTTCGTGTATCTATTTTAAAGAAATAACTTCTCTAATCTCTTTCCTATTAAAAAAAATAATTTCTCTACTCTTAAAATCTGGAGGTTGCCTCAATGTGTATAGCTGCAAAGACTAATGAAAGAATAAAGTCTAATAGAACATTCAGAACATTCATGTTCATAAAACATCCAATTATTTTACTAAAAGTTTCGAATGAAATATATATGATTCATAGTGCACACACAATCGTGAATGTTTGCAAGAAAATAAATTTTGTTCTACATGTGTAGGTACGGAGGCCAAAGATTCAACAAGGAGTGTCGTTAGCAGTAACAGTTGAGTTTGTACGCTTTTAAATTTGTTTAGAATTAATAAATTTGAATTATTTATGTATTTAAATATTGTGTATGTAAGCATGGTCGTAAGGACATATTTGGAGAGGAAAGTTATTTGTACTGCGATGGACCAAACAGACATTAGAATTTCATGTGTGAGGTTCTTTTATAACTGTCAATCTTCGAATGTTTACGAGATGTGAGACGACATGCGTGACACTGCAGGAGCAATAATTTTCCAGCAACTCCTCCACTTGATATTAGAAAGCTATAAATTCAAGACCAGTGTTGAGAGATTTTTGAGATCTGCATTGTGTTTCTCTTCAAGGCCTCTCGAATTCATGGGGCTGATCGGCCAATGAACTTGCAGCTCCGCTGATATTGCCTTTGAATCACAGCCGAAAAATAAAAAGGGCGGAATTACTTTCTGCAAAATGGTCCACACATAGCCAGTACAGAGAACGCTCTGAAGCTCTCGTGTAGAGACACTCTTGCTCATAGCAAGATCCTCACATAATGAGGACAACAACTCGCCTTTTAAAAAACTCACTTCTATGAATTCAATATTAATTGTCATTTGTCATTATTATATTGTTAATAAAGATTCTTGTAGATGTATAATAAATGTTTTTCATTTCAGTGTGCAGTTTACACGCAACTTAACCTAAACGCAAAATAATAAGCTAACGGTCAGTAAAATACACTTCAACGCCCCAGTATTCTCATTTTTGTTTCAAAGTTAAAATACAAGATTAAATTTATCCTTGCTTCATAAGATGTAGCTTATAGCCACGCCTATCCGCATGATAAACGAAAAAATTAACAATGCTTAGTTTTTGCATTAAATCATTAACCTCCTTTCTACGAAATCAATATGTTGACATCAAATGAGTAGAGGTAAGCTTACAAAAGAAGAAAAAGAATAAATTTTGTTTGAAAGTTTGGTGTTTTGTCATTCTTATCTTAAAAAAATAAAAAAATAAAATAAAAAAAAAATCCATGGAACGTGTCGGCTCCTCAAGATTAAATAGAAGTTAAAATTTTTTATTTGCTTCCAACTGACTTCACGAGTTACTTATCATGAAAATACGATAATGCATTCTTAATTGAAGCTCATTCGCGATAAGGCTCACCAGCGGCGGAGGGGTAAAATCACTGAATACTGGTAGTTCAGTCCGAAGCTCGAATCCCGGCGAACGGGCTAACTGCATGAGCGTTTTCGTGGTTCTCCGAATGTGTAGCGGGAATATGAACCAGTTTCCTTTAAAAAGTCTTCCACGAAGGCATTCCTTTTCTTAGGTAGATAGCCCCTGAGTACTTTGCCATAATTAAATAAACTAAACATTCGCGTGAAGATGCGTGATTGAAATTCCTCTCTAATCGTTCAAGCATGTGTTAATATCTGAAAGAAATAAACAGGTATTGAATATGGAACCTCGTCTAGTATCATTTATATTTGGCTAGTGTTACTTATATTATCAATGGAATTTTAACCCTATAGATGGCAACAGCATACTGGAATTATAACCTTTTAAGATCCAAAAGTTTAAATACCTCAAGTATGATATTAATTTAAGTAAAATTATAACACTTGCTGCATACTTAGTTGTCCTAGGTATAAAAGTGCTCACAGGAGACTGTTTTTTTCCTCTAATTTATTAGCCTTTGTTTTATTTCACAGAGGACTTTTAAAGATTCATCAGTTAATCGCACTCAAAATAATCGCAAAGTTTATGGTCTTCTTAAATTGTAACGAACATATTCATATTTGAAACGAAAATAAATTTATATGATTTTTCACTAAAATCAGAAAAACATATTTCTTATTCAAACGACATAAATGAATATGAAATTTTGTCGGTATGCGTGTTACCAAATGTTTAGTCCTGATAATCCTCATATGACAAAACTGATTAAAACACTAAATTTCATGCGCAAAAATGATTTGGTAATAACTTTTAGATACATAAAAATCATACTCCCGCCCCAATGAAAGGAATGATAAATGTTTATCATAAGGAAAAGTGATATTAATTCGCCTGTAAACAAAGTTTAACACAATATTTTAAAAAAATTTTCTTCAGTCATACGTGATCAGAACCAAAGACTAATATCCGTTTAGACGGCAACCAATTAAAATGTTCAGCCTGGAAAGTTTTTTTAACTTCTTCAGAAAATTAAGAAATAAATACGGTGCTACTGCAATAGTTTGCGTGACATTTTGTTAAAGATGATTCTCTCACCATTCCCTTTGCAAACTTATTTCGGTTTATAATTTCGCTCTTCGCGGTAAGATTTAAGAGTACTGAGTAATTGGGGGACAGAGATGTATCAGGCAATTCCTTTGGTGCTGCTACGTGATAAATCACGGCGACTGCAACAGATGTACAGCCCAAAGAATAGCAATCCAAATTACCAGTTCTGATAGTAATAGCTTGCACTAGATGAAGATTTGGAATGTTCGTCATGTAGAGCGATTCGCGAATGAAATATGCCATTTAAATATTCATGACAAAGTTGATGAGCCTAGAGGAAGTATTTCGAAAATTAGATACGCCTTTATGCGGGATAGCTTTCGGTAGATATAATGACGCTCTTTATTCGTTTCGTTCCAGTTCAAAAATCTCTGTAATTTATATGATTATTAAATGATTCAGGATTAAAAAAAATCATCCAATAAGAATTTCCGAATTATTACGAAAGTTCTTTTAATTTATTGTTCGTTTTGTTCTTTAGAAGAATGGTCGTTTGCAAGCACTGGAATCATAATATGTATTCGTAAATCGAGAAAGTCCATTAATAAAGGTAATTTTTAATTTTCTATAGGTATCTGAATCTAATTTTCGGAAATTTATGGTTACAGGACTTCCATTTTTTTTATTCCAATCTTAGAAATACACATATAATCTAAAACACTGAACATAAACAACGTCTTTTGCCCCTTATTTAATCTTCATGTAAAAATAGAGATGATAGAAGTTTACAGGCACAATTATAAAATGTTAAACATGTATTGTTTTTCCGATTGACAGTAACTGTTTGGTGCTATTTACTTACCTTCATATACAACAAGAATATCTATGAAAGTAAAATTGTTTCTTCTGCAATTTTTCAGCTTGTAAAGTTTATCTAACTTGTAAGGTTTACCCTAAGTTTATAACAGTTATTTTAAGTTTGTCACACTTTCCTATCTCTTCTAATTTCAGCTTACAATTCCTTACCAGAATGAGTTTTTAGAATCGCGTTAAATGCAAATGAGTAGTAAAGAGTATTTAAGTCGAAGTTCCACTGACTTCGGTAGAGAGAATTAGATTTCCTGAATAGCGCGCATTTGCCTTTTGGCTACGTCGCTCTAAGCCAAAAACTACGCTCGGCCGTATTACGTGCCCTTGATAGCTTCGCTAGCTAATTTGATAATAGGGACCAACTAGTTAGAAATTGTGTTAGCTTCGGCTAAATCTCTTTAGTTATTAATTAGTTAAGATCTCATTTCCTTCATTTTTGAGTTTAAGCCGAAGTGGAGGCTTTTGCTGTACGTCCTGAGAAAGGGACCATCTGTAAATCTTTCTTGTCAGCAATAAAGGTTAATTAACCCTTCTCGAGTTTTATGTTTCTGGGCTTAAGCGATTATTCGCTTAGTAGTTCACTAGGTTCCTCCATACTTAGTTAATAGATAAAAAGAGAGGATTCCTACACACTATTTGGACACATATGGTTCTAAAATACGAAGATAACTTTTTCCTTTTGCTTGAGGAACACTTTTGTTACGGAAACTCTTTAAGTTTAAATTTTCAGTTCTAATAAAATGTTGCTAGCTATAGCAATATGATCTATTATACACAGGGAAATCCAGTTGTTATAAGCCTACTTACCTACTTACCGCCAGCTGAGTTGCTGTATCGCCTGTTATTTGACTATCAGCATATGTACTCGAGTATTCCGTTCTCGCTTGGCTCAGCCAAACATCTCTATGTGATATTAAAATTTGTATCGGAAATTATAATGTTACTTTGGAAGATGGGTATTTGTGACCTGCGGTTATTACAAATGAGACCCTGTCAAGACTGACTGTGCTGAATGAGGATTTTAGCAATGTTTTATGCACTGTGATTCTGAGTTTACAAAGAACATTTACTCTAGAAGTCAGCGGTAACTTGGATGTAAGAAGTTATTCAGATGCATTATACTGAATAATATCATCTTCATTATGTAATAAGCATAATCAAGCATTTTGGAAATCTGGTGACAGCTCACGAGGTATAAGAAGGTTAAAATTACTCCGATTTAGAATTTGCACAATCTATAATTAATTTTGAAATTGAGATGCCGGTTTTAGATGTACAACTAGACGTACCTTTTCGGACGTTTTGCTGTGATGGAATCCTTCAACCAAATTTCACTTTAGAGAATTAATGTTTCATTTTTATTTCATTAAGCATAAAATCGCCAAGATACAGAAGCCAGTTACTTATTTTTTCATAAAAAAGTTCGTCACAGTTGTTCATTTAAGTACGCATTCTGTCACCGAAACCTTTAGATGCCTCTTGCGGAGCATGAAATGCTTCAGATTAAGCTCGTTTGAGAAACTTTTATCTAAAAGAACGTTAAAAAAATCACCAAAACATAAGCAACACATACAAATTATACAGCATTCTCTTTCAGGTTTTGTACAGTACTGAATCCTTTTTGGTATTAAATGGAATTAATTTGAAGCATTTATCTGAGACTAATAAATAATGTTTAAAGACATGATTAAATGTTTTTACACAGCATTTCACACAATGTGAGTAATATGATGGTATTAGATGTGAGCCAATTAATTAGGAAACAACTAAATATTGTGATAAAAATCATTAGCACTTTATTATTTTATATTTATCTTCAATGAATTATCCACATTTTGGTCTTCCTCACAGCGACACAGATGTTCTGAAGAAACCTAGCTTCTTTTGATAAATTTTCCTTCGGTTAGAAAAGATAATATTTATAATAATACCTCGAGGAAACACGGCCAGAAAAATTTATCATTTGGCATAAAATGAGATAGACTTCAAAAATTTTGCTCTGTGTTGATCCAAAATGCTAAAAAAAAATGAACTATTCTTTTGCTTGGAATTGTGTACAATGCAATTAATTTCCGAGTATCACATGTAGGATAATTAGTTATCATCTTTAACAAATATTATTCAGCTTTTCCTGAAGTTTTACTGAAAACAAAGGTATTTTGGGAAAAAGGATTGAGCCTGCATTGAAAAAACTCTGCTGTGACCAAACAAATGTCAGTATCAGTAATGCTCCGAGGAACATTGTCACAAAGTTATTATCAGCGTGTCGTTTATTTTTGGATATGCTTATTTTTTATTCAGAGGCTCTCTTTTGTTTGAGCGCTGTCTTACAAGGCAAGCTAAGACGTCCCAAGAGATAAATAAATATCCTTATTTTGCCATCTTCGCCGAATTTTAACTTCCTTGGATCATCCATCATGCAATCTCGGTCTTTATGTGTCACTCTTCACAGGGGCAGCTACAGCTCAAGGAACGATGATCGAGAGGAGAGTAGCTATTTAACGCCAAAAAATCTTAAGCACATAAATTCCAAGTCAGTTCCTGGTGGTTCGATGCAATGAAAAAAAGAAAAAAAAAAAAAACTTGGACGTAAAGTTATTTCTTTTGAATCCTTGTCCATTTGGATGGCATCTGTATGTGTCGGTTCTTTTCCAACCGCAAACAGAGGGTGGTTTTTGTTGCTATGGAAACGGGGATAGGAATTGCAAGAGCATCAGATATCGTTTCTTCATCTTCTCCGTTTCTTAAAGAGTGGGAAGATTGTCCATTCAACGGATCCTCTGACGCGAAGGACTGAAAGAAAGTAACGTATGTCAAATGCATTTTCACTAACTTTCCTATTTAAATCATTTTCTCGAATCATTTATTGTGTACAAAATATTGAAGTCTAAATGATTTGTAAAATCTGTTTCTAACTTCGTTCTTTATTCTGAGAATTAAAAATTCCCGATACAAAAGTGAGTTCAGAAAAGTAATTTAATTGTAATTTATTTTATTTCTGCTGATAACCAGTGGTGCTGGTACTAACCTGTAGGCTTCTAAGCAAATCAATTGCAGTAACGTTTTCCGATCCCAGAAGTATTTAGTGAGTGAGCTCTCTAAAAAATCGATGAAAGACTGAATACTTCCACTGCAAAAATTCAAATGAAGGTAAGATAAAAATAAAAAGAGAATGCATGGTGAAAGTTAGCTGCCTAGAAGAGATATTGAGCTAAAATGAATAACATTATGCCTATAGATACTGGATATAAATAATATATTCAAAATTATTACTATTTTATATTTTAATTAAACGATAAAAATTTTGAATACATTACTCACCATATCCGTATATAAAACAGTAACTGAAAAACAATGCATTACAAACTCAGATGTTCTGAAGTATATTACGATCCTCACCATTTAGTGAGACTTTATCTGCTTATTTCAGAAACTGAAAGAGGATAACTCCACCGGATAACCTGAAGAGCAAGCACATGTTACGATAACTTATTGTATGTTCACATAGCAAGTCTCCAAAAGAAAAAAACTAGTATCAAACACACAAGCACAACATTTTTTACTGTATTAACACTAAAAGTAATTTTATACGTATACCACTTATGCATTTGTCTAAATGCATTAAGAAATAAAATCACAGTTATATGTCGTACATATAAAGTTATCTGATTCTCAAACTAATTCACATTTTTTTTTCTTAAGAATTAAAAAATAGTTTTAACTGAGAATAAAATTGTTAATGTAAATTTCTTGCGCTAAAATAAAGTTTCCTCGCTTTGAAAACAAACTCTGATATATAGTTATATATTATTTTATAATGATGAATATTTTTCTTCGCAGTTACTGTAAACACAGATTTGTCCTCTGGAAACTTAAGATCATAAGTAACCAAAAAGAATTGAGATGAGTAGCTGTGCATAAAAGTTTATGGATTATAAATCAATACAAAAGCTTAGTACGGGAAAACAAAATATGATGTTTTTTACACGCATAATTTCTAACAGTGGTTCTGAACATATACTGCTCCGCTGGTCATCACAAGTCACCTGAAACCATCTAACAATGTCATTTACCTCACAGTTTTATTTTATTTAAGTGGCGCATTTTAAACAGTAAGTAAAATTAGCAATTGCATATCATTTTAGTGGGACATACAGGTATATTCAAATATAAGTTTTATTATGTTTAAAAAATACGTATTATTAAAATATTTATTAATTTATAAACAATTATAATATTTAACAACTACGATTTAGAAAATGCCAAACCTTTTGAGCTCCTCTGAATCACACCATTTAAATTAAGGCAGTAACCCTTTTTTGCTGTCAGTTTCTTATTACAGTTTGAGACTACCAATCTAAGGTTCAGTTATTCCTCTCACGCCCGCGATTATGAAATTCCTCCTGAACTGCCTCTAATTTGCAATACTAATCACATAAATTTAATGCATTTTTTACAAATTCGTAGATTTAACACTATGCTTGAAACACGAGAAAATACTTTAGACGAAGAAACACATAAATAAATGTGTTACAAAAAATGAATGTTAGTACAAAAAACTTAGAAAAAATAGATGCCAAGTTAACAGCATTCAAAATTATACAATTAAAATTTTCAAATTAAATTTTACAATTTATAAAGGGATCCGCGTTCGTTCAGAGGCCATTGCAAATTTATATTTCAATGCCGATTCTTTTATATCGGACTTTAAAATTCCAATAACTATTCTAAATCTCTTTTTTTTTACGTAACTTCCATAAATTAATGTAAAAAGAATAGTAACGTAGAAAAACATGTTTAATCATTGAAGAGAATAAGGCTAAAATTTACTTTAATCGTTGGCGTAGAGATCGAGAAATGAAATCGGAGAGGTTATGACGTGGATCAAGACTAGATGGTATTTGGTGGTGTATGTGATTAAGACAAAGCCTCGAGGGCTATCTTATTTACCTAAGCGAAAGAATGTCTTCGTGGAAGACTTTCTAAGGGAAACTGGCTTGTATACACGTTACAGATGGGAAAAACCACGGAAACCCCCATGCAGGCAGCTCGTTTGCGGGATTCGAACCTCGGATTGAACTACCAGTGTTCAGTGACTTTACTGCTCCGTCGCGGGTGGACATGAGATCAAGCGTAGAATTGCATTGCATAAAAATTTGATAATTAGTATCTAGAAATTTCAAGAGCATGTTTCCATTACACTGATTAAGCATCAAAGATTCGGGAAGTTAACCAGTTTAGCAAACTCTTCTTAAATTTATTGACGAATTTTCCGTATTATGAAATCCGAAATCTGTTTTCCCATTACAAACTTTTATTTGCAGACAGTTTCAAATGCTTCAAATGTTTTCCACTAAAATGTACGCAAAAGTTATATATTATATGAAAACAAATATTAACTGAATTTTACGTATATATTTAATAATACATTGTTGAAGATGCATATTTTTTTTGACCAGCTGTATATTAGCGCATATTTGTTTTCCTGTACATTAATTTCCCCCTGTTGCATATTTTCTCACCACTCTCTTCTCCTCTGCCTCTCAGCCATGCAGGCTTTCCTTTTGCTCACCTTTCTCTTCTTTTGTGTTTTTCCCAATTCTGCTCATTTTTACTCTTCTGATGTGGAGGTGCGTGTTGTTACCACAGGGACTCTGTAATACTTCCTCATTGGATTGGAAGAATGAAGAAATGATTAACCAACTTCCATATTTGTTTTTCAATATTCAGATGGTTTTATATACTTTATTTATTTCTTCCCCTTTTAAATTTTCAGAATTTTACTTGTTATATATGTCACAGGTTATAAATCAAAAGTTATACTTTAGTAATTTCAATAATTGTGTAACGGAGCAAGTACTACTCGCTTGTACCCCCCCCACTTTATTTCGATAACCAATTTTCGGTTGAGTTGGCGGTCTAAAATTATGTAGTCACAATGTTCTAGAAACAGAGGCTCCTCGAAATGCAGAAATGGCTACGATATGATACTACTCAAAGACACTTGGAGCGCTGTAAGCATGAAGAACAGCCTATCTTACGACTTATAATTAGGCTGTATGAAATATAACTCAAATCATACAAACCAAAATTGGAACACCAGTTGAATAAAATATCATAAATATGGGTCACCACGAAAATCAATGGTTTATCAGAACCTCAGTGATATCCAGGTTATGTGGATTCTCAGGTACAACTTGTGATGGCGTTATCCTAACGCATACTGTACCTTAAGGATAGAACATCAGTACGAAATCCATTTACCCCGCGAGTTGGATTCGCTGGTCCTCCACCCCTCTTCCCTGTCACTGGCCTCTCAAGAGGACTTTAGGCTCGCCATATATTTGGATTGCTCCCATGCCGCAAAGACACTATACATGTACAAACATTCATGCTGTCTCCGAGATTCTAACCTGCACCCTTTGGTACGATAGTCAGAGTTATTAACGACTATCCCATTTGGGTGGCATTTAAAAACTAATTAAGCTTTTGATGATGACAATTAAAAATTATAAAAATGAAAAGGAGCCATAAAATCTTACGTATGCAGTTTTGTGAGGCACTGGAGAAATGGTTAACTTTTTAAAAACTGAAATGCTGGCGAAAAGGCAGGTTACCAAATTCTGTGATGTGTGCGAAAAGGAAGGTAGCCTGATTCTATAAGAATCTTCTATCTGCCGTAAATGGAGTGTGGGAACAACTTATCTGGTATGTTAAACGAAAAGGGTTTGGTGCCTTGTCCTAAGAAGTTGTCCATTTCGGCGAGAATTACTCTGAAAACTGCGGTCCCATCTGTATTGTTTAACGTAATCTGAGAAACATCCGGTGAAACTAGTTGACGTGGTCCTCGTGGAAACAAAATGGCGAAATTGTTGCACGTAAAAAATTTGATTTTAGAACTATATCCAGATAAAGGAGAGGAAATGTGAAAATAGCTAGTTAAAAGTCCAAAGGCTTCACGTAATTGAGCTTTAGAGAAAGATATTAAATATGTAAGCTATCTGCGTGATGATCTTTATGTAAGAGTCAAATGATCATATGATGGCTATGTATTTTGGCATGACGTAACTTAGAGAGGTTTATTGTAAGCAATTACTACTTTTAGGATTGAAAGAGAAATACCCAAATTAAAACGGGGATATAAAGTGACTACTGAAAATTAAAAGTTAATTTGTAAATCAAAATTCTAACTTTAATTCGCAGTATTTCCTTAAGATTCTAATTTCATTTGGATAGTTTCCCTTTCCATTCTTTACATATTAGAAACTGAAAGTAAGCTAATTAATAATAAAACTTTTAATAGACATGAAAGGACTTAAAACAAAGCCTTTCTCTTTATAAATTAGGCCTCCATGTTGAAGTACGTCACTTCGCTTCGATGTCTCTTGCTAAGTATACACTGCCGCGCTATTCCCGTCTTACCTCAAGGATATCAAACATCTAAAAGTTCTGGATTAGGCATTATTAGACTTCCAATCACGCATTTGTGGCCCCAAATATCAACTAAAACAATAATAAAAAATCTTTAAATCTGCCATGACTTCAGGCTTCTTCATATCACATCATCAGGACTAACTATTTCTATGCGTGCTTCAATATCTGTCTCTAAATTTCCGAATTATTATATTATACATACGCGTACTATAGCGCATATATATATATATATATATATATATATGTATGTATGTGTATCTATATATATATATGTATGTGTATCCATATATATATATATATATGTATGTGTATCTAAAGCTGTCTTGTTTGGTTTTTGATTCTTGTTTGTTTTTCTTAATGCGTATTTTCCGTTTGGAGTGGTATTATGGCATATTAAATTAATTTAGCTTCACTTTAACCGGAAAAAATTCCTTTTGTTGTAAAAAATCACAGGCTTAAATAATCTTTGACTTTTTTCAGCTTAATTATTTACTGATTTGTAACATTGTCTAGAATAATTTCATCCTAATTTCACCACATTCACTTTCTTTCTGTCTACATAAATGTATACTTAATAAATGTCTACATAGACATAAATGTCTACATAAATGTATACTACATAAATGTATTATTTATTTCCTTCATATCAGAGGTTAGTTCTTTGTGTCGTAATTTTGAAGTCGATAATGCTTGAGTGTTTTTAGAAAAGGCTGTAAAAGCAGTTTTTCACTATTTCAGGAAGAAGCGAGAAGTTTTTTGACATAAACTTCTCTTTTTGTTCAGTCAGTTACTTAAAACTGTAAACAAATTATAACTGAACAGTACATGGGAATGGACGAATATTCAAGATAAAAAGTTTAAAACTTCGAAGGATTACTGGATTACTTTAATGTGAATGTGAGCTCAAGGCAGGAACGACAGCGCTGTTGTAGCTCCATCTTTTTCCTACATGCCCGCATCCTTCACACAAAACCATCATACAGGTTGGAAAATGTTTAATGAAGACAGGCTGCGTGACTAGCCGACTTCGAACCGACAGATCACCTAGGGTAGGGCGGAAAGTATAACCGCAAGGTGTATTATCATACTCCCTCACATATCCGAACAGCAGTATGTGGGAAATAAGTAAAAACTGTGGCCTCTCAAAATGTCGCAATTGGAAAATCCTAAACGAATTAGGTGCTCATCGATGCTAGCCAATACTTCAGTCATTACTGGACGCGAATGTCGAGAGACATTTCGCACGGTGCAACTTCGTCATTAACCAGTTAGAGGTCCAACCATCATACAGGTTGGAAAATGTTTAATGAAGACAGGCTGCGTGACTAGCCGACTTCGAACCGACAGATCACCTAGGGTAGGGCGGAAAGTATAACCGCAAGGTGTATTATCATACTCCCTCACATATCCGAACAGCAGTATGTGGGAAATAAGTAAAAACTGTGGCCTCTCAAAATGTCGCAATTGGAAAATCCTAAACGAATTAGGTGCTCATCGATGCTAGCCAATACTTCAGTCATTACTGGACGCGAATGTCGAGAGACATTTCGCACGGTGCAACTTCGTCATTAACCAGTTAGAGGTACAGCCAACATTCTTGGCAGATATAGTATGGACGGATGTGGCATGCTTACCTCGGAATGAAAGGTTCAGTAAGCAGAACTCCCATTACTGAGCACTGGAAAATCTATCATGTTAGATATCAAATACGGTACATTAATGACCGCACGTTAGTTAGAAATTCTTCAAGATGTAATACCCGATAATTGTTGAGAACTTGCCATTGCTTCAACTTTGGAACGGATTGTTCCAACATGATGACACTCCTGCGTACAAGACATCACCAGTGAAGCAGTACCTGATGGAGGAGTTCGAAGAACGAATAATCGGGTATGGTAGTTTCGAACAGTGGCCTCCACGTTTACCTGATCTGACAACAATAGATTTTGTCTTATGGGGATGCCTCAAACAGCAGGTGTACGCCACTCTTCCGCAAACACTGCAGGACTTTCAATGCGGTATTACAGGCGTTTGTGCAAAGATGTCTCCCGCTGCGCTGCAATGTATGCAAGATAAAGTTCTAATAAGGGTCCAGATGTGCATTTCAACTGACGTTGAGAAATTTGAACATCGAAAATAAAGGTATCTTATGATAACTAGTTTTTCTTTCTTTCTAAGGGCGTTTCGTCACGTTACAGTGTAGGAAATCGCGAACATACACATGGGCATCTAAAGCGTTTTATTCTTAACATTCACGCCCACATGATATCTTCTCAAAGTAAATCTATGATGCTCAGCAACTTTATATTCGCTTTTTTCTCCTAGCTGGTACCGATTTCGAGAGAGGACCTCCTCCGTTTTCCACCAAGTGGCGCTGTAAGCTGTCTTGTTTAGCAGCGCGTATCTATTTTACTGTTCTTAGACACCACTTTTACGACTATAGCTGCAGACGTTCGGCAATTAAACGGGTGGTACTGGACATTAGTGAGCACCCTGTATATATATATTTGCTTATCCCGTGTCATCTAGTTGGGATTAAGGGGAAAACATGGTAATTAATCTGTCAAATTCCAATCATGTTACTGAATTGCAAAATAAATAACCACGAATATATTAGGAATTTTGTAATAAGCAATAAAAATAATCATTAAATCATTTATGACCTTAATTAATTATTTAAGCTCTTAAAAGGTTATTCTGCCAGTTTTTGAACACGGAAATTCTAAATTTCGATAGATTTAATAACTTACTTGTCTCATAAATCATCTTTTTATTGCAACTTTTGCATTCAAATAGAAACATTAGTAGCAACAAAACTCCTCTGATAACGTATTCATTGTATTTAAAGTTGATCACTGGTTTCATTACATTCATTAACTAGCAAAATAATAAGCATAAACATGAGAACGTGAGTGACCCGTTTTATAGTGGAATATAGCATTTTTATGAGTATAATTATAGAGGCCGGAAAAACTTTAGAAAGAGAGATTTCGTAATAGTTGCGAAAATAAAGGCCGAGTAATGACTTTTGGGGACACAGTGTATATAAGCAGAATGAAATGTGTAACTGGTTGTGAGATTATATGCTATATAAGTACAAGAATAAGCCGAAAAGGCAATTAGTAAGCATGTAAAAGTTATAGAAAGAAAGAATAACGTAAACATATAAATGCTTAATAATTCCTTCATGTCCTTGCTGCACATGATTATAAAGCAATATAAACCGATTCAAGAGAGAACACTGTTTCAAATGTTCCAGAAAATTAATCAAATTAAGCAAAATGAAAACTGAAACAGAAAGTAATAAAAAGGTCAAGATTTTATAAAGTGATTATTTTTAATTCTGCTTTCTGCAATTTTATCAAAGTATCTATGTTTTCATTAAGAGATTAACAGAAATATAAAGAGAAAATTTTTTTCTATGCTCTGCATATGTCAAGTAAGTACGCAAATGTCAAGTAAAAATAAGGCGAAAAAAAACTTTCATTCAGTTGTACTAAAACGGTGTAAAAAAACTTTCATGCTGTAAAAGAAGTATTTGTATATAAACGTATAAAAATTCATTATCTAAATAACAGTTAAAAATAATAGAGCTTTTGTATAATTTATATGAGACTGGAATCAAAAGAAAAAACATTATATCTATACTCCTACATGTTACTGGAGGCCGAAAATCACTCATCTTTTCTTGGCAGTGTTATGAATTAAATACGGCGAATAAGCTAAGAACTGAATATGAATTTAATCTGACTAAGGCAGTATTGCTAAATTCTTAAAATTTCATAAAATGAAGAATTTCAGAAAAACTTACGATTATTTTTGAATTCGAGATTTTATCAGGATTATACGCGTTGCAGTACTAATTAAAACTAAGCGATCATTCTCAACTGGATGATGTATTCTTTGTCACTGTTTTAAAATCATATTTCATAGCCTCGGGAAAAGCAGGTTCTGTTTTTTTTTTCACAACGGTGCTTTTTTTTAACTGTTTCACTGTGGTTCTTCTGTCTTAAATCTAGACCGGAAGAAGATCAACCGAATTTATTACCCAGCTTTGCATTGTAAGAGGCAATAACTATGAAACCCGATTCTCAAAACTATGTCTTGTCTTTGCAATAAAGCCTTTGGAATCGTCCTTCGGACATGTTTTCCTATATCCTGCACTGTCTTTATCCTTAGACGCTGCAGATCAAAGTAAAATAAATAGGATAACAGGACAAGTCACTTAAGCTATTACTGCATCGGCTCCTGGTGATCATAAAAGCCGAACTTGTTTTAGGGAGATGTGTTTTCTCTAGTCTCCCAGCATAACGCAATGTATTTATTCTCTTGATTTGCCGAAAGTAAATAAGAAAGAAAGACGGTGGACAAGAGATTTCACTTAATAACGTGGATACCTTCATGGGTGATATGAAATGCGTATTAGAGGATTCGTGAAAAGAATTTGGACTGCAAGACCTAGGCACTCCTTTAAAATAGCATTCGGGAGACAATGCAGTTTAAAACAGTACCGCACTTTTGTTAAACTATCTGGGATTTCCACATCTCTGGAGGTTTTCGAGGGAAAGACTCATCTAATTTGCATGCAAAGCGATTTCCGTTAGATCGCTTTTTACTGTTCATTTGTTGTTGTGCTTGTATATAGAATTTATTTTTCATTGAAATTACTTTGCCTGGGAGCATGGGAGTTCGACTTTCGCCGATATTAGGAGGTCCGTTCTGATATATATTCATTCTCGTGCCCCCCTTCAAAAACGACTGAATATGTTAAACATATATAGCTTTAAAAAGTCTTTATTACAGCTTTATTTAGAGTTTAATTTTTGATTGGAGGGAAAAAAAAAAAAAAAAAAAAAAAAAAAAAAAAAAAAAAAAAAACCTCCACCGTAAAACTTAGAATCGAGGGGAAAAGCAACCTTAAACTGGTATAAATTTTGAATAAAACTCTATAGATTTCAAGGGCGATCAGATATAGGATTTCTCTTCTTCAGGAGCAAAATGTACTTGAATTTTGCTTTCGATATAGTTAAGGTTTTATTCAAAAGGTTAATTTTTTCTCTAATTTTAAAGCTTGATTTCTCTCAGACCATTTTTGCTTTGCCACTCACGAATGTAATTTTCATAACTGACTGGTTAGGTATGAAGCTATCATAATATAACATTTTTAAGGCTTATTAAATATATTCTTTAAATTTGCAATTTCGGGGTTTTAGTTAATAAATGAAATATTTATACCCTATTTAGCAACTCAAAAGGGATGAATTGGAGAGGAAAAAATGAACGAAAACTCATCCGTACCAGTTGATCTACAGAAATGCGTACAGCTGTAATATCCGAACAGTAGGAATCGTGCGTTTGAAAAGAGAAAAAGAGATGATATGCAGTCTTGCTGATTATGATATTAAATGAAAAAGCACTTGAAAAGTAAATTTTCACCAAATTTCACCAAATTATTTCTTATTCTGCCGACTAATTTCTTCCCTGATATACTGCAAATGAAAACTATTTGTGAAGACATCAAGAAAAATAAAGTCATGGCCTCTTAAAAGATGCTATTACTTTTTCCTCTTATTACATCTAATCAAACTCCTCAGTACAACTTCCATGGCCAAGTTGAAATTAATAGTTTGGGAACAGCTAAAACTTTCTTTGCTGCAATTCATTTAAAGTCCTTAATGATTATGCATCGTTAAAATTTAGTTACTCAGCCTTCTGGATTCACGTGGTCCAAAAGTGTATAAGATATTTCTCCCGCCTTCTTCGCATGCCTTTGTGGTGCGATGGTCAGCACACTCGGGGTCTCGTCGCTCGTTGAAAGGCTGCTGCATTGCCCCATAATCCAAAGGGCAAGTGGGCCCACCAGCGGCCGAGCGGTAAAGACGCTGAACACTGGTAGTTCGGTCTGAGGTTCGAATCCCACGAACGGGCTGGCTGCATGGACGTTTTCGTGGTTTTCCCCATGTGTAACGCGTATACGAGCCATTTTCTCTTAAAAAGTACTCCACGAAGACATCCCTCCCTTAAGGCAGATAGCCCTCGAGTGCTTTGCCGTAATCTAATAAACCAAACCAAACCCTTAGAAAGTCCTCTACGAAGGCATCCCTCTCCCCTTAGGCAGATAGCCCTAGTTTGCTTTGCCATAATTAAATAAAACTAACCAAAGGGCAAGTGTAAAAACGCATAAGTCGCTGATTTCATGATAAAGGCCATCTTGTTAACGTCTTCCGACCTGGCACCTAATTGAAATAACCCGCTGGACAGATTTAACGCCATCATGCATCGCATACCTTTTATGCTGTGAATTATTTCGTCTATAATAAGCAGTGGGTACACGTACTAGCAATTTTAATTGAATTCACGGTAATAAACAGTAAATTTCCAGTGTCGAAAATCTGCTGCTGGATATTTATTTTTCTTTCAACAGGACTTGTGCATGTGCTTGATATCGGAATTACAATTTTGTTTTCCAAATTATTTTTTATGTGTTCCTCAACTATTCTTTCTTTAACTGCATCAACCTGTAAGATTATGACCTATTTAAGGAGCTTTTTCTCTCGTTTCAATCTAGAGTGTTATAATATGGGTTAGGCAAGCCTTATCATTAAATAAATCAAGAAATTCTTCTATGGCGCAGATTATTTCTTTCTTATTTCCCTCCGCAAGGTATTCGGACTTAATATTTGAGGTAGACTTAGGCGCTGAATCTATTTCATCTATTGTTAGTGATATCGTGTTTTCTTTCAAGTTAATTTGTGATTTACTTTTTTGCAGGAAATCCACCCCTAAAATTACGTCAATCTGTAAGCCATTCAAAACCCAAAACACAATTTTTTTAAATTCATTTTTAAGTTTCATGTTTAATGCCATGTTATCTAGTATTAAACATTGTCCAGCTTCTGATGGTGTAACTTCAATACTTTGTACTTCCGGAAGTATTTAAAAAAACTTGCAGATAAAAATTTTCTTTTACTACCGCTGTCCAGCATATCTTTCGTTGGTATGCTATTCGGTTCGCGGTGTAAGTAAGGCACTTCAACATTCTTAAGTACAGTAGTACTCAACGCTGTCTGAGAGGATTTGTTGTTGACTTGAGACACCTGACCTCCCTTACTTGCGCACAGTTTTAGCTTAAATTTTTACTCTGGCTCTTTTTATCGGTAGAATCTTTTTTCCCAAATTCTCGCCTTTGCGATTTTTTTCGCCCTTCTGCCAAATTCTATCACTTTGCTGCCTTGGTGCAAATTCTTGGCTTTGATCGTCAGCTTTTTATCCGATGTTGCTACGACAACCAGTTTGTGTCTGAAGATATCCGACATCTATAGTGTACTTCATATTTAGTTACTATCATTAGTCATTTAATGTTTGAGAGCACCTTAATTCCATAAAGTAATGTACTTTTGGCAACAACAGCGGGACTACTATTTCTAATATTTTATTCCCTTAGTCATTCCCATACAATAACTTACAAAATTCCACATTCTTAGTATAAACTCCATGCATAGTTCTACTTGGGGGATCTAATAGTTTTGGCTATCATGCAATGTAAGTAAATTTAATGAAGTGTTAATCCTAGCGACTTCTCGCAAAAACTTGAATGTGAACACAACAGGGGCAGAGTGAAAAAAAAAAAACCTTTTAATGAACAAAATATTTTACAGACGGCACAGGCTTACATGCTTACAATTTGGCGACAAAATGCGAAGCCAATATTCAAAATTAACAGCTGGTAGAAATAACAAGTGCGCTCACACACCACCACACATTCACAATGTGCGAAACCACACTCTGAATAGACTTTTCGCTATATCAGCTTAAACACACTCGTTCACCCTAGCTAATTAACATCCTGGAGAGGAAATACGAGGGGAATAAAAGAACACAAATGCTAACAAATTAAAATAACAGTTAGGTAAAAATAAATGGAACTTTACACACTTTTCTCAATACAAATTTCATTAATTACTCTATTCCTATTTGAAATCGACTCTGCAATTCTTACTTCCCCTTGTAACGAAAGTTCTAGATCAAAGTCGAATCACTCATAATCCAAAAGACGAGATGCATGGTCTGGAGGGTTTTCCATAAATTTTAATTAAGCTTAATATTTACATATATACAATGTAGGCTAAAATGCCTGAATCGAATATTTAAGGCTCAAAAGGCAAGAACTGAATAGTTCCAGCTAAAATCTCAATCGAATTCTATTGCGTAGTGCATCGAAATTCTACCTTCAAGAAGAAGAATATTTTTTCAAGTCACGTGTTCAGAAGGGGAAAGGTTAAGTAAGCCAATAGATGGACTCCTAATGCCATCTCTTGGTGATATCAAAGAATATTCCTTAACACACTCCCCACCTGAACTCTGACAAGAGTTCATCTAACTCAGTAATACATACAATCAAGTACATAAATCACTGTTCTATGAAAATATTAAAAAATACTAATTAGTCAAACACTTCAATTCCAATACAGGTTATACACTTCATGTATCAAATAATAAATGTTGTAACTAATAAATGAACTAAATTTTAAAATATTTTCCACTTAACTGAACAAACTTAACTAACGATATTCAATTTAATCATTAATAGACAAAAAAAAAAAAAAAAAAAAAAAAAAAAAATGCATAACTAAATCGTTAAAGTTCAAAATATCTAAAGTTCAAGAGGATATAGATGTTGAACAGTACGTTTTAAAGTCCCATTACCAGTTTTTAATTCGAATGATCGGACTTTACCATCACGTCCAGGAATAATTTTTATGATTCTACCAAGTTTCCATAAGAGTTTGTTTTTATTATCTCCTTCGACTAAAACAACATCTCCTACTTTTAGTTCTGGTTGAAGTTGCGGATTCTTCAAGAAATGGGCAGTTCTAAGATCTAATAAATATTGTTGCTTCCATTTCCACCACAACTGTTTTAACAGCAATTCTTGATAACGCTTTCTTTTTAACAGCGTTTCTCTTGTCGTTTCGCTACCAATGATTCTAGCAAAGGTCAAAGGATACTTCAAATCAGTTTGTCCAATGTTTAAGAAGTGCATTGGAGTCAACGGTTGCGGCTCATCATTGTCGTTGTAAACGTAACTTAGAGGTCGTGAATTAAGAACTGACTCCACTTCGACAAGTAGTGTAGACATTTCTTCGAAAGTCAACAATGCTTTTCCTACGATTTTTCTTAAACATTCTTTAACAGATCTAACAAGTCTCTCATAAAACCCTCCCCACCATGGGGCTCGTTCGATTATAAATTTCCAATGGATTCTTTCTTTGGCAATGAAATTCTTGAATTTGTCATCTTTTTTGTCAACTTTTGAAAAATTCTCAAGTTCTTTCTTTGTCCTCTTAAAGGTCTTGGCGTTGTCAGAGAAATGATTAAGCAGTTTCCTCTTCTGCTCAAAAATCTGCGAAATGCAAGTAAAAAGGATTCTGTTGACATATCTGATACAAGTTCTAAGTGTACAGCTCGAGTTACTGCACAAACGAACAAAACAATATAGGATTTTCGAGTGTCTTTAGAATTCTTTACGTAAACTGGTCCGGCGAAATCAATTCCACAGACTGCAAATGGAGGCGATTCTTGGATTCTATCCTTTGGTAAGGGTGCTGTCATCTGGTCTGCTGGTTTAGCTAAATAGTTTTGGCAAATTATACAACCTTTTAAGGCTTTTTTGACTAAATGTCGTCCTTTAGGAATCCAGAAGCGTGATCTGACTTTAGCTAAAGTTGCAGCAATTCCTCCATGCATTATCTTCTCATGTTCTTTGCATACAATCAGAATCGTTAGTCGAGAATTTTTAGGTAAGATTATTGGATGTTTATTATCTAGTGAGAAGTCAGAAAATTCCAGTCTTCCTCTCAACCTCATGATTTCCTTTTCATCAATGTAAGGAAGAAAATTATACAGAGGAGAATTTTTTCCAACCGAATTACCTTCTTTGAGGGATTCATATTCTTCGGCAAAAAACTTCTTTTGCTCTGATCTTATCCAGAAATTTTCTGCTTCTTGTAACTCTTCAGCTGTGAGAGTTCCTTGAATGTCTCTAGTTTTTCTTAATTTTTTAATGAAACGTGTTGTGCAAGCAGTGACTCTTAACACCTTCTCTAATTTGCTATATTTTGATATGTCGAAAAGATCATCTGCACTTTTTTCGATTGTACATTCAAGTTGATGTATATCACCGGATCCCTTTCGGTATTCTAATTTGTTTTCATCTATTGTTTCTTTAATATCTAATCTTGGCCAAAGTTCGTGAGGGAGTTGAAGCCATTGGGGACCTTGCGTCCAAATGGTCTCATTTATTAACTTGGAAATCTTCGTTCCCGGAGATACGAGATCTGCAGGGTTGACGACACCTGGGCAATAATGCCAATCTTGAGGTGAACTCAATTTTTGTATTTCTTCGACACGATTCCTGACAATGGGATTGAAGGCTTCAGGTTGCTTCTGGATCCAAAAATAAGTAATTGTTGAGTCTGTCCAAAAATAGCACGGAATTCTCAATTTCAGTGCTTTCAGAATATTGCTGACTAACTTAACTAATAACAATGCCCCCATTAATTCTAACCTCGGTAAAGTAAAGGATTTTAGTGGGGCTACCCTATTTTTAGAAGAGACAAAGGCCGTTTTGATTTCTTTATTTTCTGTCGTGAAACGTAAATATGCGACTGTACCATAGGCTTTGACACTTGCATCTGAAAAGCAATGTAGTTCGAGATTTTCGACATTAATGTTCGAGTGCATGAAAAGGTAACGAGAGATGGAGAATTCAGCCATTTGAGGTAGCTCTTCACACCACTTTCTCCATTCAGAGGACAAATCTTCAGGTAACGGTTCATCCCAATCTATTTGTGACAACCAAATCTTCTGTATTAAGCACTTTATTCTAACAGTGAAAGGTCCTAAAATTCCAATCGGATCGAATATCCGACCCAACACTTGTAGAAGAAATCGTTTTGTTTCTATTGGTTTAGATGTGAAAGACAATAAGTTCCGAACATCAAAATACAGTAAGTCCTTTGAATTATCCCATGCCATACCTAAGACTTTAAATGGGAAATTTTCTCTATTAAAATCTTCAGGATTTTCATCTGGAACGATACCCTTTTTTACCCACAATTCATGTAATTGTCTCGAGTTACTATGCCATTTGTGAAGCTGCATGCTTGCTTCCTTAAATATTTGGACCGATTCTAGACTCGTAGTTAATGCTTCATTGATCGTTGGTTGGCTTCCAATCACATCATCTACATATACGTTCTCATTCAAAAAGTTAACCGTTGTAAGATAAAGTTTATTATAATTTTTCAGATGATGTTTAATGGTAGCGGCTAATAGAAATGGACTACTATTTATTCCGAATAAAACTCTAGTGAACCTATATATGTCAGGAGAAATGGTTTCATCATTAGGGAAATCGGAAAACAGAAACCTGGTTGCGTCTCGATCTTTTTCATGTATGAGAATCTGTAAAAAGGCTTGTTTTATATCTGCGGTGAAGGCTATTAGATTATACCGAAATCTTAACAATATTTCGAATATTTCAGGGTATAAATTTGGCCCAACATGTAGACAGTCATTTAAAGAAATGGATCCTGGGGCATGCGATGATGCATCATAAACAATACGTAATTTACTTGTAGCTCGATCCTCGCGTATAACTTCCCTATGTGGCAAGTAAAACACATCCTCTTCATTTGAAATTTCTGAAACTGGTTCGATAATATTTTGTTTTAACTGATCTCTTAATACGTTCCTGTACTCGGAAAATAGATTAGGATCTTTTTTAAATCGTTTTCTAAGTCGATGAAATCTTTGTTCTGCGATTTCCCTATTATTATTTAGATTTGATGTGTCCTGTTTCCAAGGCAATCTAACTTTATAGCGAGAATTTTCATATGTTATATTTGATTCGAAATATTCAACGACTTCATTTTCAGTTGAATCGAAGTTTTCCCTCTTATCAATAAGTCCTGAGTTTTCCAAGTCCCAAAATTTTGTTATTTGTTTGGAAATCAAATCTTTCCCTACAACTACATTGAAAGCTAAAGAGACATCCTCATCACCTTTTCGTCCATGTAGGCACCATCCGAAAATAGTTTCCACTGCAACAAGATTTTTGCTTAAGCATTTAACGTGTCCCATTACTATGTTGTATTAATAATCTGCACCAATTAGAATGGCAATGGGTTTTTTACAATCGAGAAAATCTGCGAGCAGCAAATTTTTTAATTGTCTGTTTTGCTTAATTTCTTCTGATTTAGGAGGAGGAATATCTGCACCTGATATATGATCAGTTACTAATAATTCAACTTCTATTCTAGAATCGGGAGAACTTCTATGTTCTAAAGTTAATTTAACTACGTCATAATTTTTTTGGATGGGAGAAGTATTCCCAAAAGTGTAGACAGTCAATTTTTCTTTTCTTATGACTTCGAGGTTTAATCTGTCCGCTAACTCGCGAGCACAAAAACTTTTCATACTTCCACTATCCAAGAGAAGTCTGGTAAACACCTTTTCCTTAGCTTTTTTAACTTTTATCGTGCAAGTCTGTAAAAGAATTGTATTATTTGCATTATGTGAAACGGCCGAAACAATTTCTTCTTTCTGTTCCTTAGTTTGGTTATCATTTTTCGAAATTAATATACTATCCTTTTTATCACTTGGTGTATTTTTAACTATCGAACTGGATTTAAAACATATGGCTTCTGAATGTTTACCTTTGCAAATTTTACAAACTTTAGTTTGGCGTTGTCGGCACTGTGAGATTTTGTGTTTAGGGGCCAAACAAAGAAAACAACGCGCTTGAGTTTTCAAAATAGCTCTCTTCTCATTAACTGTAAGGCATAAACAGGACTCTGAGTCATGGTTTTGAAAACAAAAAATGCAGTTTCCATTTGATGACGCGGCTGCCATAAATTCATGTGTGGTGACAGTTTGTTTATGTTTCGGCGTCGGTGGATATCTGTTAATACCTTTCATTTCCGGGTTTGACTTGCGTGGAAAGGATAATGAATTAATCTTTTCTCGCGATTCTATTTCTAATCGGAGAAAGTCTAGAAATTTGTTTAAATCACAGGTTGAAGGATTTTCAGTATTTGTACGATGAAATTCTAAAGTTATATCGTTCGGGACAATTTTCATCAAAATTGGAATAAACATGTTGGAATATGTTTCCGGTTTCACACCGAATGCTAAAAGGCTTCTGACTTGAACGTTAATTGTATCATAAAGTTTTCGCAATTTTGCCACTTCACTTGAACTTTGAACGGGATTTAAATTTAAGAGATTAGAAATGTGTGTATTGATAATAAGGTCACTTTGACCGAATCTATTTTTAAGAATGTCTATAGCAGAGTCATAATTAGCCTCTGAGATTGAGAGACCCTCTATGGCTGATGCTGCGTTTCCACATAAATAAGTTCTCAAATAATTAAATTTTTCTACCTTCGAAAGTGTAACATTGTCATGAATAGTGACCTTGAATGAATTCCAAAAATTCATCCAATCGTTATAGTCTCCGGAAAATTTGTGAATTAAGAGTTTGGGCAATTTCACATTGCCTTCAATCTGTCTTTTGGTTTCAACTTCTGTAGATGAATTATTTAAATTCGTGTTGATATTTTGAGTATTGTATTTCCTTAAATAGCGGTTGATTTTAGACTTCGCTATTATTATTTTATCGTTATATTCCATAGAAGTGTTAATATCTGAATCTAATTTTGATTCATCTTCAATCAAATTTTGTATTTTTTCATTTAAATCATGTAGTTCCGTTTCTTTACTATTTAACAATTCCAAACAATTTTCTAACTATTCTTGATTTTCTTCTTTTAAATACTCATCTACATTTTTAATAATTTGAGTTACAGAAGCACGTATATGTGCTCGATTCTTAATTAGTGTCTTCTGTTCCATTTTAATAAATTATCAAAGGAGACTTACCGTGAGAAGTCTTCGCTTACAAAGCTAATCCAAAAGGTGAAAAACACAAATTTTCAAATTAATCAGATTCTTTTCTGGAGCCGATGCACCATTATGTAACGAAAGTTCTAGATCAAAGTCGAATCACTCATAATCCAAAAGACGAGATGCATGGCCTGGAGGGTTTTCCATAAATTTTAATTAAGCTTATTATTTACATATATACAATGTAGGCTAAAATGCCTGAATCGAATATTTAAGGCTCGAAAGGCAAGAACTGAATAGTTCCAGCTAAAATCTCAATCGAATTCTATTGCGTAGTGCATCGAAATTCTACCTTCAAGAAGAAGAATATTTTTTCAAGTCACGTGTTCAGAAGGGGAAAGGTTAAGTAAGCTAATAGATGGACTCCTAACGCCATCTCTTGGCGATATCAAAGAATATTCCTTAACACCCTTACTTTTCACTCTAGAGAATGCCTTCAACAGAGCTTGTCTGAAAGCTTCATAATAATATCTCGGTGCACCGACAGGGCTTAACAACGCCTTGCCAATAAATTTATACCAGTTCAAACGTTGCCCTTTCAACACTGATTCGATTGTTATTACCTTCTGCGACTCCAGCAAAACGTACAGTACAAAATGCATCTAGATTCCTCTTAAAATCTGGAATATAAACTCTGAACAAACTAAATACAACATTCGGCTTGACCGTCATCCTGAACACTATTAACCGCTAAATCCTTCTAATGAATCACTTCCTTGTCTGGAGTGGAATTTCGCTGGGTCCGAAACAATACTGTCTAATACTGCAACTTCACGCACCACAGCTTTGCGGCATTTTGTAGTGAGCAACAATCTACACCATCAAATTAAACTTTACAGAAAACTGAAAAAAAAAAACTTCGAAAAAACGTTTTCCCAAATTACCACTTTGGGTGCTTATTCCAAATCCTCCTTTAGGTTCGAAATATCTCAACTTTGGGAATTATGTAAAAGTAAGGTGTTACGTTTGTTGTGTCAAGTGAATTATGTCCACCATAATATCTAACCATCAAACAAACAGAAATACTTTAACTTTATTTTACCTCACCTCTCCTGAGTGTTTACATACACATTTACCAGTCAAACCGGACCTGATTTAGAACTCAAAGCTTTCCATAAATTACATTGATGCAATAAATTAGATATAATTTCACTGGAGATTACAAGGTTCTCTAGATCGCGACAAAATTTCAAACGCGCACTTAGCAAATCAGGACTGAAACTAAAGTATTAACAGACTCAACAGCATCAGGGTTGGCAACAGACTTTGTTAGAATCTGTTAGGCAGCGGATAGCAGGTCAAACTATAAGGTATTTTCTCTGTCCTAGCGGCACACCTTCGTGGTGTAACGGTAGCACACTCGGCGCGTATTCGAGGTCCAGGGTTCGAGTCTCAGCGAGGGCATTGCTCATTTATCATGTCTTCTGCTTCAAAATAACCTAATGCCTCTACAAACTCTCACACTCATATTCGTAAATCTCTAAACTTTTATATTAAACTGCTTGTCATACAAATCTTACATAAATTCTGAAATGAGCAAACCTCGCGGCGAAAAAGAGGCAGAAAGAAAGGAATTAACTTAAATATGGTTTTATTAGTAAAACTACCATAAATGTCCTATCGTAATCTAAAAAATGACAGGGATCACAAGCCAAGCAAAAGCCCGCGGGTTTTTCATTAGCAGAAAAGAATTAAAGCACTAGAAGGCAGTTCGTCCCGAATTCGATTTCGGTGGCAGAATTGCTTGATTGTAAGAGGTTTTCTTGTTTTTGTCATAGGAGACAAATTCTTTTAATAAGTTCTTCACAAAGGCCCACATCCTAATACAAGTAGCCTTTGAGTGTTTTTTATGAGATGTAACCTGGCCTATTCCACGATATCAAGCTAAGAGAACTATTATAATCAGCAGCAAGTGCATTAGCTATTCCTTTCACTGAACATTGAAGGTTTTAAAAAATGCTCTTAGGTTAAAAAAATAATGATATAATATTCAACTGCAATTAATAACGATTATTTAAAGATTACTATCTTCTTATTATTATAGATAAAAGAATAGTATATTGATAGAAACTACTACTTTACATTTGTGCATTTTATCGCTTATTGCTTGGAAATCAGAATAAGGATTTTCTATATAAATCATCTTTTATCCTTAAGCAGCGTTAAATAATTGCAACAATTTTAAAACATCGTTCATTTAGCTTACTGGTTTCTACCTATTAAGTCGATTTCCTGCAGCAGGTAACATAGATGAGCAAGCTAACAAAAATATCTAACCATTTACCAAAGAGTGTTGACAACCTGCTTATAAAAAAATCAAAATCTCCGGCGCAAACTACTCCATGCAAAACTTATTGGAGCTTCAAGGAAGCCAGAGAACTCACTCAGGGAAGTGGATGTTGCTCGTCACGTGCACTCAAAGTTTACATCATTTTGTTTCACCCCACGCCAAACTGCTTTTTTCGATTTCTCCGTTGACTCAGCCGATTGTCTCACCGTCCTCCAGCCGCAGTTCTCAGAGGCACGGTGGCACGTGCCTCTGAGAAAGAGGTGGGAGATGGCATTTCCCTTTGAGAATCTGAAAAGTAGCTTTTTAAGAAGTTTTATAGCTTTGTTTCCTTCTCTGACGAATTCAGCGGCACGAATTTCCAATTAGGAATGCAAGTAAGGGGTGCGGCAGAAATGTGCTAACAATTTCATTTTCCTAAAAACGTAGCATGGCAAAAAATTACATTTAAAGTGAACGTCTTCACCAGGATTTTACGATGAGTCTCTCCAACCTTTTGTAGATATTTTCTGAAGACATTTTCTGCTTCTATGGATATTTTTCGCATCCGATTTCATTTTTTCCCCTTTAAAACGATGTAACATTTTTGATGTTATTAAGATTCTCAATACTGATGTATTGAAGGCCATATATAATTCTAAGTTTCCATCGACTACGCAATATAGTTCTAGGTTTCCATAGCTCTTGCAAAATGCAGCATAAGCTTATTGTTAACATTTCGAAACACAGCTTTTGAAAACTATGCTATGTGTATTGTGGTTCTTTTGATTTGAAGGCCAAATGATGAAGGGGTACAAAACTGGTCGAATATTGATACCACAAGGATTCAGCAATATTTAAAAAGGAATTCAGAAAAATTTTAATTTCACATTATGTCAAAATTTAAATATTAACTTTTTTTTTGAGTATGTGCCAATGGATGAAATTACTTACTCAGTCACTGAGATCATAGAAATAGTGAAAAAGCTTCTCAGATAAATTTAACTACTGATGTAGAGAAACTTATAAATCGACTTATGTAAGAAACGGGAAAATTATTGAACAGAAGAAATTTATTTCAATATTTTGCAATTTATCAAGTTCTAAAAACAGAAAAAGTAAGCCAAAAATTTATACGAAACTCAGATTTATATGACGTTATTTTATAACACAATAGAAAATAATCAGCACAGTAATAAATGACTTTTAATACAAATATATTTCATTTTTACCGTTTGCCAAGTTTTGACGGGTGCTGGTAAGGTAAGAATACGAAACTTCATTTAAATTTTAATTTAAATTCGTTCAAAAATGAGCCAATCTGTATAAAATTTGAATACGTTGTCAAATGAGAGTTGCTAAGTGAATTTGTAGTATGCAAATTAGTGGCGTTGCAATCGGAATACGTTATCTGCGAAGAGCATAGAATTGTATGTTTGACAAGCCTGCAAACTATGCTGTGATACTGAGATAAGAAATTTGGGTTAGCCAATTCGCAACAATGAACTACAGGTATCATTTGCCCGCAGAGCTGCAACGGAGAGTTATTGGGAGACTACAGGCAGAACAAAGATGGAATGGCCAAATAGCTAAATGCAAGTCCTTTTATGTATAAGAGTTTGACAACAATTTTTAACCACATATTTGGTATCCAGAAGCTTCAGACAAGGACGGCTAACCGTTACAACCGCTACAACCGCCAATGACCTATATTTTTGTTATGCGAACGAAGAACAGAACCGCAACTCCGACTGAACACAGATCCACCTTTGCTGCAACCACCGGAAGACTGGTGTCAACGTCAACCTTGTGTAGACGGCTTCATGAAGGAGGTCCATACGCGAAGCGACCAGCTATTTGCGGTTCGGTCACGTCACGTCACAGAAGAGAACGCTGTTAGTGGCAATTCAACATATCCACTGAACGGCTGATGAATGTAGGGCTGTTCTCTTTACGGATGAGTCCAAGTTTATCCTCCAAAGCGATAGTAGACGTTATTTGATTTGGAGAAAACCTGGAACGTCATCCATCAATATCTCTTTGAGTTGGACGCAGAGACCTCCATGCCTTTCCAAGTGGAACCGTTAATGATCAGGCCTATAGAGATGGCATTCTTGATGCTTATGTGCGCTCTTATTCTGGGGCAATAGACGATAAGTTCCTGCTACAGGACGACGACACTAAACCTCACATACCTCTCATTATGGATGATTCGCTTCAACAGCAAACAATTCAGCGCATGGAGTGGCCAGATTGGTCACCAGACCTGAATCCTATCTAGCATGTTTGGGAGGCTTTAGGTAGGCTTATATAGGTGCTCTCAATCTTCCTCTTCAGATCCTTGCCACTCTTGCAATTGTTTTTGCGATGGCTCTCACTTCCTACGGAACTGATAGACCGCATAATTGACAGCATCACACATCGCTGTAAATAATGTATTGCTTCAAGGATATCATATTTGATTGATATTGAAGGTCATTTTCCTATACCAAACTGATACATACAAGCTGTTCATTTTATACATATGCTAACTTCTGTAATACCATAATGGTCTGTGTAATGTTATTTTATACCTTACCATGTGTTGCATACCGTGAGTAAATTTCATTAAATTCTACATATAACATTTTGAGTTGTACAGTTCCTCACTCTTATTCTGCTAAAGTAGATGTCGGGGAACCTAGTGAACTTGTTAGCGACTTATAGCTGAGTTAAAACAACTAAGACGTAGATTCAAGAAGAGTTAACTACCCTTTATTTCACTCAAAATAAGATGAACAGTTGGAACCTTTCTCGAGCTTACACAAAGCCTCCAATCGGGCTCTAACTCAAAATATGAAATAGGAACTAAATTAGAACTAACTAAAAGAGGCTTAGCCGAAGCTAACACAAATCTAACGTAGTTGGCCCCTAATTTAAACCAGCCGGCGAATATCAAAAGGCACTTAATAAATGACCGAGCGTAATCACTTCTAGGGAGACTTAGTCCAAAGGTTAACACGTGCTACTCAGGATTCCTACCTCTCTCTGAACATTCCTTTAATACTACTTCTAACTCATTTGCATTCAAAGCGATACTAAAAGCTCATTCTGGTAGGGAGCTGCAAGTTGAAACAAGAATCGATAAGCAAGATTAAAATTAAAATAACTGTCACAAAATTAAAACATACCTTACAGAGTAATCGTCATTTTTCAGATTTTTCCTTAATTAATGATAAACAGTGTGCATCCAGTGCCTCTTTCTTTCTATGCTAGGCCGGGTAGCAATCCATGATGGCTACGCAAGCATCGATTTCATTTTATTCCCCAACTGGAAGAGCTATAATTGTAATAACTTCATTTTTGAGCATTATGTGTTGTGTTAAATATGTATGGTCTAATATCTGTTGTTTTTCGGTTTAAGGATGAGAAAGTTAAAATTCGACCTACTTCAACAGTGAGCAACACTCTTCATATAATGTTGTAATTTCGTCAACTAAGATAACAGAAGACTACTAAGTTTTGCCGTTTGATAAAATTCGTGATCTTTCGTAATGCATCAAAATGTTTACTTCTTTCCTGTTTTGATTTTTCAGCAACGGATGCGTGATTGTCATCCATGAAATTGGCGTGGGCCACGATTTCGATCTGAATATGTAGATAAATTCCTACTGCAAATTAAGATTCTGGATAAATATTAATTTCATATGTTACCTTTCGGTATTAATGCATGGGTAAGTTAAAATTTCTCTTTTATTAATTTGGATTATTACCGCATTCCAAGTAAAATCCCAATCTTCTTTTGGGTTGTTGCATAATAATGCAACCACTTTTACCATCTACGAATTATCTTTTACCTTCTACAAATAATCATTTCTTATTATTTTATAACTGCAAACAAACTATTTTTATAACAGTCACCTCATGTTACTGTGGAGGGTCATATTTACATCATGCCTGGCATTTCTGTCTGGAGGCTTTCTGAGTAGGAAACCCGATCACCTATAATCGTGATACGAGCACTCTGACTAGCCAACTTTAGACGATATTGTGGCTTGTTTACTAGACATGCTGTTCAGCCCTGCTGAGGGTTATTTTTCATTATGATATGGCTCGTCCACGAGCAATGCATATTATCACTACGAACGTCTTCGCAACATGAAAACTCTCTCATGGCAGTGTTTGTCGTTCTACCTTCTTCCATAGGATGCGTTTGGGACATGATGGGCCGTCGACTCTAACCATTACAAAACAAGTCCGACCTGGCTGAAATATTACATCGAATCTTCGTCGGTGTTAAACTGCATTTCCGCACGTATTTCTGCTTAAGACTGCCCTACGTTAGACTAATCTGTAACGGTTCTCGAACTCTCTTGCTATAATAAATTATGTTAATGATTTTCCAATTTTTCGGATGCTTTTCTCATTGCCTCCCCTTTGATTTTGATTCCCTTCATCATGATTTTCCGCTTTTTCTAGGCACGGGATATTTTTTTTACAGTTTATTTCAAGTTGATAACATTTATAAAGGATAAAAATGGTAAAAAATTACATCTCACTAGATGAACTTAAAGTTATTTATATAAAAAATGTTTTACAGCATCATTAATAAAATAAAAATTAAATTAAAATAAAAATATTTTATACTGTTACTGAAAGGTCACCATCTGCGTAAATATTTAGTATGATATTCCTTAACCTGTGAGCATCTACCATGTGTAAGTCGCAAATGAAATAATTTTCTTTTTAATTTTGTTAAAAAATAAGTTATGAAAGTACTTCTTACATTTCGGGAATAAATTAAGTATCAATTGTTTTTCATGTTTCAATACCTAGCAAGAGATATATGAAAACTTCATAATTTTTCCAAATTTATACAAATAAATAAATAAATAAATAAAAATGATTGAATCTTGTGATTTGTTATTTTTTGAGCTAGTAGATCAGTGAAAAGACATTTTACCAAACAGCTCTTGGAATTCACTCTTACATTTAAAAGAAATCGTATTGTAATCTTGTCATTAAAACGAGACCTGCGTAAAATCCAAACGCAAGAATTACCCACGAAAAATTGCTGAGTTTGTGATTGAATTACTATAATCATATCAATTTTAGGGTTATGTAATAATTGAAAGCAATGAAAGAATTCATAGAAAAATTGAAAGCAATGAAAATGAATTTTTCAGTAAAAATAGGCTTGCTAAAATTGGTAATGTATTTTTTAATTCTAATATATAAACTATCTAGAGAACAGCATGATAATATGCGATTCTAATCACGTTCATTAAAATGGATTTTTCAAAATTAAATAGCTCTTAGATGTATTGCTTTATTAAAAACAAATAGGAATATATCGATGAATTATCATCCTTTATACACCATATTATTTTACACATTTAAACACATGCACTGGCTGACATAGCTGAAAAAGACTATGTGAAACAAATAAATAAAAAAGATTTTTTATTAGAACCAATTTTTATATTTATAGCTATAAAGAATCTTTGTATATATATATATATATATATATATATATATATATATAATATATACATACACAACGATTCTTTATAGCTATATTACGTATATATATATATATATACATAGAGAGAGAGAGAGAGATTCATATATAAATGGATAGAAAGCTCTTGCTTTCAAGCATGTCATTCCTATTTCCTCTTCAAGAAGCGGATTATTGCAGAGAAACTTCACAAAGTTTTAGGAAAGAGCTTCGTTTAGCTTTGATTAATACAGAGTTGGATCGGTTCAGTTAATCCGCTTATTCCTTGCTACATTGGATGAAAGTTTCTGAGAATGGCAAATAGGTCACTTTTAAGAAGATATCCCCTGTACAGAGGAGTTACAAATGTCACTAACGAAGATGTAATTTTAGAGTCCGATTTCGAGTCTGCCTAAGCCTAAGCTTCCTAAATTATAAACGATATTTTTCGTCTTTTCTTCATTACTGCTTTTCCCATCGGACATGTCTAGCAACTCCCAATTACTCGCCGTCTTAGGGATATTTTTAAAGAGAGAATGTATGTATTTCTTTCAAAGTGTTTCAGTGATTTCTCATATTGAATTTCGATTGCATCTATATACTTTCCTTCTTCATTTATTGTTATCAGTTTTCTTAACGAAATTTTTTTGATTTTCCGCTATAGAATTACAGTTGGAATGAGACAAAACTTTCTAGTGTTTCCTTAGTTATGGTATTAATTTAAAAGATACATCGTTGTGCCTTTTCTCGAATAAATCTTCACTGGAAGATTAAATATTCCTCCTAATCTTCACGTAGTTGTTTTAGGAAATATTAAAAAAAACAGCTGAGGCCACTAGAATATTATTTCGTTTATATGACTTTTAATATTGGTCTCACTAACGTTTGAATTTATTTCATTCATTAGTCAATAAGTATTAAAATGCATCCTGTATAATTTAGGCTACTATTAATTAGAATCTCCTAACAAGTCATAAATAACAATTCTAGCATAATATGCTTCGTGTTTCATTGTCTGAGGATCCTGTGGTCCAGGATAAAAAAACATCTCCTTATTTTTGCGATTTCGATATCTATTGATGATGCCGGTTTTGAATTACTCCGCTTAAGATCTGACTTCTTAAAGTTAGGGAATTTGAAAGTTTGGAGGAAAGTTTGTGAATCCGTCAATGATTCCTTAGACATATGGATAATTGTTTTGACTATTAGAATGTCTCTTTCGACCATTTCTGTAGATTGTTGTGTTGCCTTTTAAGTTGCAGTTACTTGGCTTGGTGTGAGTATTCGAAGTACTTTTGAATAAATAATTACGTAGTTTGAAACTTTGAAATTTCGAGAATGTTAATATCAGTTTATCTGTAGGAAAACCCTTTTTCAAACCTCGTACAAGCTTAATGACTCGAATTTAAATTAAAAGCTTCTTTTAAATCTGTGATAATGAACAAAATCATTTCTTATGACGCTCAAAAGAATACTTTTTTGAGGTTCTTATATACCTCAAGAATTGGCTCACCAGCGGCCGAGCAATAAAGGTGCTGAACACAGTGGTAGTTCGAACTGAGTTCATATCTCGGTGAAGGGGCTGACTGCTTTGGGGTTTTCAGGGTTTTTACCATGTGTAACGTGGATAAGAACTATATAGTTTTCATTAACCCGAAGACAACCCTCCTCTTAAGCAGGCAGCCCTCGAGTACTTTGCCGTAATCTAACAAACCAAACCAAACCATCTATAATTAATTATTACCATGAAGAAAGTTTAACTCTGCGTGTTCTCTTTCTGTTATAATGTGATATTTAATATCATAGTAGAATACAGTAACAAGCTCAACGTGCTGTCTATTACACCACAAAAATTAACGAAGGAATGCCATGATTCCTTAATAATGACAAAGAACTTTGAGAGTATACGCTCTTAATGAGTAAAATGCATGTTCAAAAAACTGGTAAGCCTTTTGAAAAAGGTAGTTAGAGCTAAAAGGTAGTTAGAGGCACAGTGTTATAGCTTTCTCGTTTTCATTGAGAATTCTATTATTCTCGTTCCGGTTTGAATCTCACTTAAAACATTACGTACTCAGTGACTGGATTCAGGTAGTTCTTTTCTGAATTATTGTGATCTTCTGGATACTGACATCCTTTGACTATCAACAGGAATGGGACTCTGTTATTTAAAATTCAGTTATTATTTGCTTTACTCATGCAGTGGGAAACTGGACGCTGCCTTAAGTCCTAATAAAAAATTCTGTAGACATTAGGAAAAGCGTTTAATCAACAACTATACCTAAAGACATCCATACCTTAAATTATATATCCATTTCATTCTTTTATAAAAAGAAATAACTTGAAAGACTAAAATACTCAAAGACAGCCGCAAAATTTGTTACCTTTCAAAAGCAAAAACTAACGACTTTTAACGATAACACAATTTCGCGTATTTGCACCCCTTCAAATAAAAAAAAGAAATGTGAATCCTATTCTTAATGTTCATCACTTGGAACGTTTGTCAATCTTAATTACTACATTAGTGAGGTCGTTCAGGCAATGATCCTAAATCCACTTAATGCAAGACTTTCTCTTGTCTTTCTTATGCGCTTAGTTAGGTATCACAAAATGAGCTCAGCCATCAGTCGGGCCATTGGCTTGATATAAGGAAATCCATTTCTTTATTAGTCTTTTACCTTTTGCATGGGATAATTACGATTTATGAAAGCTAGTTTATTAATTACGAGTTTCTTTGGAGGCGAATTCATGTCAACCGAGTGTGAGTGCTTCAAAATGTTATTGAAGTGGAAAAGGACTCTCTATCTCGGTACGGATCTAAAGGAAACATAAATAATATATTAAGAACGACTCGGTTTATTTAAGTAAACATTTTACAGCCAAAAATGCATAATCAAAGACCGTTAATGCAAAAGGTTTGAGAAGAATAAATTAAAAAAATCATTTTAAAAAGTTCATCAAAACACCGTGTTTTAATTAACAAAGACTGCCAGAGTAGCAGATGTTTTTAAATTACTAGAAATTTAACGTATGGAAAATAAATTAAGAGGAAAAACTACATTTACGACTATTTTACATCACCTGATTTTTACACTGTATTCGTTATAAAACATTTTCTTTAACATGGTCAGCTTTCCTACCTATTAACTCATAATAATTTTCTTAAAATTAATGAGAATTAAGCAGTATGGTATTTAAGATTCTTTCTCATATCATTTATATTCTGTTAAAAGAGGCTGTTAATGAATTGGGGGAGGAGAGAGGAAATGTTCTTTATGACATAAAGTTCAGGCAAAAAAAGCAATTTAAATATTAAACAAAATATCACAATAGGCCATAAAAGCAATATTTGATATAGAGATTATTCATGGGACAAATTAACAATAATACAAAACTTACATTTTTTTTAATTGATTACAGCCACGCATATCCGCCAAAGGGAGAGATGAATCGTGGAGGAGGTTTTAAGGCAAACTGGCCCGTATCTACTTCAAACATGAACATGAACAAAATCACGAAGACGACAAGGCAGCCAGTCTGTTCTCAGGGATTCGAAACCCGAACCAAATTACCAGTGTTTAGCGACTTCGCCAAAATTTGTCGAAATTTCTTATTAGTTGCTTGAAATCCATTTCTGATGTTGTAATCTTGAGAGCATATTACTTAAAAATGTGTTCTATCAGTAGCCAAAACTATTGGTTTCTAATTTGATAATCCTTATAGTCGAATGCTGCCAAATGTAGTACTTCTTAATGTGCTGCCAAATGTAATACTTCTTAAGAGTCTATTTTCTTAGAAGAACGCAACATTATTGCACGGTTAATTTCCATTTTTCTTTGGTTCTTTTTTCCCTTATTCTTTCATTTTTTATTTTTGTTTTTACTTTTTTGCATTGTGTCGACAGCTGGATATGGGTGTGACTCACCCAACTCTAAATGCAGGCCTGGCTGACACTTCGTTTGAATGTGTTATCAGAAAACCACATTTATGGAAAAGATTTCAGAATTTTGAAGTCAACAATTAAATTTCAAAATTAGCTGTCAAATGTAGTCTGCGGTGAATAAAATAAAAATAATACATTGGCCATTATAAATTGATTAGACGGACATGTCCCGTGGTTTGCCATTTGGCCATCATTTGTTTAGATTATTTATGTTTAGATATTCCTTATGATTTCCATTGTCGTCTTTAGTGAATTGCTCTTTACCAAACAAGTCAATCAACAGACTACAGTTTTCGCAATTATATTTAATAAACCAACAATTAAATTTTAAATTTACACGTCCTTAGCTTTCTTAGCTTCGTCAGAATAATTCGGCAATTCAGAACTTTATGAAAATGACACTTGTGAAACAGTAAGTTTCAATACTACGGTTTCTTAACTTATGTTACTCAGTGGGTTTAATGTCCCCAAGAAATGCTCATAGGTTTGGATATTGCTTACACTCTGCTTGCTGACCGTGAAATGGTAAACATTTGGCAAATGAAAGCTGATATTAAAACTTTGTACTAAGAGTTAGAATATTTCTAGCTATCTAGCTGAATAAACATTTGAAAACTTCATTGGGTACTATTCCGTTTTGAAGACTGTAAAAAATCGCCAAACTATTGTTGATGCCAGTGCTGCCAAAAATAATTGCGACAAACTTAACGTAAGAAAGAAAGTATGATAGTAAATAACTATCTAAGATTATTGTTTTAATTTAGATGAAAGGTTAATTTCATATAATACTGTTACGAAATGTACAGACGCGGTAAGATGGCTTTCTCGCAAAGCAGTTTTAGGGTTGCCATAAAATGGCAAGGGAAGACAGGGTTCCACATTTGGCGAGAAATCGCGCATTTGGAGACATTTGATTACAATATTGGCGATATGTCATGGATGGATGGACAACCTTCTGGAACGAATTCTTACCGGTTTAGCCCCGAATGTTCTCGAACACAAGCCGAAAGCTATATAAACCCTGCTGTATGAGTGTGTGCCTCGTTGAGAGGGCGAGTCAGTGAGTGCCTCGTCTAGAGTGCGAGATAGATAGTCTTGAGTTAGTCAGTCCGTACGGAGTCGATCGAGTCGACAGCGGGCAGCGAGTGCCTAGTGGGTCGTCGAGTGCTTCGAAGAGTCTCTTAGGCTGTGCTCAGAAGGCGGCGTAAAGGGCATAGAGGCGTAGACATAAGGGCATAAAATACGGGAATTCCGTTCACACTTGCGAGAACAGGGTGTAAGCCGTGGCCAATGAGAGAAGCTAAATTTGCGCATGCGTGGATGTGTCTACAACTTTCCCGCGCTGTTCTCCTGCTCGATTAATTTCCCGCTTTCGCTCTGCTTATTTTGTGACAGCGAAATTTTCTGTAGAACGCCGCTTCGTTTTAGCTTCGCTCTGATTAGTCGACGCTTATCCCAAACTCGGCGTAAAGTTGAAAACTTTGAACCCTATGCTACGAGCCCTAAACCAGATTTCGTGACGTAACACCCACTGGTTGCCTTGGGAACGGAGCTCGGCTTTAACCACTTATGTCCTTTACGCCCCCGTCTGAACGAAGCTTTAGTGTATCGGGGTTAGTGCATCGTCGAGAGAGTGTGTTAAGCTTCGGGAAAGACTGACAGACGAGTCGAGAGCTGTGCTCTGTGTGTCGTCAGGTGAATCGCGAGTTGTAGAGTGGAGAGTCTCGAGAGTACGTGGAGTACAGAGAACGACCGAGCAGAGTCGAGAACTGTACGCTGGTGCTTTGCAGTGAAGCTGTCTCGACTGTTATAGCCTGATAGTGTGAAGGCTGTGTTGCTGAGTTTCAGCGTGTTTATAGTAGATCTCCGAGGACTGTAAAATGTGACTTTGGATCTGTCCTGATTAATACCGGCCAATAAAGTGTGTGTTTCGATACTTCATCAAGGGTCGTCGATATTCGCTCCAAATCCTCACGAACCCGTGCGAACTGGTATCAGAAAAAAAGAAAAAAGTAACAATACTTTTTTATTATTATAATTTATATAACAAAGTCTAAACATAACTGAATGGAAGCATGAGCGTAAATAACAATTTCAGACCATTATTGTATTTTATATATAAAAAGGCTAAACATAACTGAATGGATTCTTGCATCGCTATTTCTCTACCGAGTTATAGTTAAAGCATTATTTCATCTCGTTGGTTGTTCAAACATAATTTTCTTTAATGAATGATGGCTTTTCTTTGAAAAAATTCTATTGCAGACTTTTCGTCATAGGCAATTACCAAATTGTTAAATCCATAGGATATCAAAAAAGGGATTTAAAAATTCAACTAGTATTTCAGTGGCGTTTTAAGAAATATAGAACTATCTCAACTTACGCAATTTGAATCACACACGCTAGATTTGGTGCGCTGTTAAATGGGCGCGTTTGCTAGACTTGGCGCCCTTTTAGGCATATACACTCATGTCCATAAATTAAGGATAATTCGGAGTCACGCGGAAATCGAACTCTAAAATAAATATATCACCTGTAAAATCACTACACACATCTTCAAGAATCATATGCAAATTTCAGGAAGTAACCAGATGACACCGATGGTACGTCACAATGACGAGAGTATAAGAGAGTGATATATAAGGAATACAGGCAAAGAAGTAAAATTGTTCGCAGGCGCTTTATAAGCATTTCAGTGCAATAACCGAATAGTTATGACACAAAGGACGCATTTGGATGATTTTTTACGTGGTAGAATTATCGGTCGTCTGGAATGTGGGCGTACCCAACTGGAAGTATCAGACAAACTTGGAATTGCCCAGAGTGTCATCTCCAGGCTTTGGCAACGATTCCAAGATGATGGTAATGTGAGTAGACGTTACAGCACAGGTCGCCCCAGAGTTACAACGCCGAATGAGAACCGGTATTTGGCAGTTACTGCCAAAAGAAACAGGCGGAGCACAGCCTCAGATCTGTCTCGTCAGCTCTCTTCAGCCACTGGTACGACAATTTCAAGGCAGACCGTGTACAGACGCTTAGGGCAGATTGGTCTATATGCTCGTAGACCTGTCAGATGCGTTCCACTTACTGCAACTCACTGTCGCCTGCGGTTAGCCTGGAGTAGAGAGCATGCATTGTGGACACCGCAACAGTGGGCTTGTGTGATGTTTTCCGACGAGTCCAGGTTTAGCTTGCAGTCTGATTCTCGCCGGACTTTCATATGGAGAGCTCCAGGTACCCGTTACCACCAAGAAAACATCATTGAACGACACCGTTACGGTGGTGCAGGAGTGCTCGTTTGGGGTGGAATTATTCTGGGTTCCAGAACTGACCTGCATGTTCAAATTGGAACCATGACAAGCCAGATCTATCGCGACGTCATTCTGGAACAACATGTACGTTTGTTTCGGGGTGCCATGGGCGCACAATTTGTGTTTATGGACGACAACGCCCGTCCTCACCGTGCAAACATCGTAAGCGAATGCCTTCAATCGGAGGATATCACCCGTATGGACTGGCCAGCATTCTCACCAAACTTGAATCCAGTAGAGCACGTGTGGGACATGCTTGGCCGACGAGTTGCAGCCCGTCAACCTCCTCCTGCATGTCTACCGGAACTTCGGAGAGCATTGCTTTTTGAGTGGTGTAATATGCCCCAAGATCAGATCGATAATTTGATACTCAGCATGCCTAGGCGTTGTACGGACTGCATCGTCTGGGAGACATACAATGTATTAACAGTTATACCAACCATGTAATATTGTTTTTTTGTAAATAGGTTTTTTTTTGTAATTTGCTCCAGGGAGAAAAATCGCTAATTTTTTTCAATAATATCAAACATATAGCATCTTTTTTTGCTCTTTACCTTTTGTTTAATAAATAAGCTTTACAAATAAGTCAAATTTGTTTTGCTTCTAACTCTTCCTTTGCCTGATTTTGCATTATCCTTAATTTATCGACATGAGTGTATTTTCGCTGCAATTTTTTACTGTCCTCAAAAGGTAATAGTACCCTTCATTGGATTTGTAGGCGTTTGCGGTGGATCTTTAGGCGAGTTGTTTAAATTACTTTCCAGCTAACAGGTTTTCTGTGTTTTGTGCTGCAAAATATTTTCAGTCGTAGCGCAGGATGTGGCTCAAATAAATATTCAATTACTATTTTTATTTTTTGTAAACTATTCATTTTTGTGCTAGCGATAACTAACTTTAAATGTCGGGCAGTCAGAGGTAGATCACAATACTGAAGTCAGAATGAAAAGTAGAATTTGAATGAGAAATGTCACCTTTTGCACATACGCAGTGCATCTGCTAAAGTCGTCGTTATTCTAGGCTTAAATTGCAAGTATTACATCGGAAAATCAACTTAGCCTTTGAAAATTGGTCAGTTAATCGCTTATCATATGTTTTTACTACAGTGATTTATACGAAAATTGTAAATACCAGATGTTCACACACACATGTATACCTAAATATATAAATTATTCTGGTCCCAGAATTCATCTAAATTGCTAATCAAACTTTTCTCAAATTTCAGCTCTATCTGAAGCCTCTTTGCATGTATCAGAGTGTAATATCACTAAGCTATCGGAAGATTAATTTCCTTTTTTCATAATTACCTCCTTATGCAAAAGGTGCAACTAATTTAAGTAATAATAAAATTTATCACGTTCAGAAAAGTTTTAGTCAGACTACGAATATGAATTAAAAACTGCAAAATAAGTACAAAGAAAATAAGATGCACAAATAACTATTTAAGTACGACGCAGATTGAATTACAAGACAGTTTGCTTAAAGACTTGCAAATAAATCGCAAAATTTCATTTAGCAAATGCCAAATTAAATGATACCTTCTGTATTATAATATACACAAATACACCAAATATTTGCTACTAACAGCAGTTAATTTCGTTCATTTGCGGCTGAAAAAAATCTTGTCTAGTAAAGAACGTCAGAAGTTAATAAACAAATACTCGAACTCTCTTCAGAACAAAAAAAGATACATATAGGTAGCTAAAGTTGCCAAACGACAATTATAACAGTCATCTTGGTTTATATCAGGGTACATTTATTTCTTCCATATCGCAAACAGTCAAATTTATCTCAGGAGTGTATGTCGTGAGGTAACGTTTTGAGGTAGGCTCGAAACATTTTTCTGATAAAGTCGGGCTATTGAACAATAAGCTTCAATTTGTCTTTTCTTGGGGCTTATATATTTTCTTGAGCACCCGTCAAAGACCCTCTACTGTGCTGAGATACGATGAATTCCAGAAAAGTAAAGTATTGGAACTGATTTTGAGGAAGCCAAGGAATGCCGATATCCCAAGTTGAGGCTTGGTGGAAGATTTCATCTTCTTGAGACGAATGCAAGAAATGTTGCTGTAACATTGACTATTGCTTCCATAGAATTAAAAATGACTTATTCAGGTAACTGGAAAATGTCTCGTGGTTCGGTATAATTCGTATGAATGAACAGGGTTTCTGCTTAGCTTCTGTTCAGGACAGTTCATTGCTCGTCCAGAGTGCCTTTTTCACTAAACTTTTGTAAAAGGGATTTTATATGCTCATAATAAGTGAAGCTACAAGTCAAATTAAATACTATTTGCTTCATAGTTATACAGCTTCCAGGATCGAACCAAGCTTCATTTTATGACGTGGCAGTACAGAATGTCACCTTCCTTAACAGTACTTACTCATGATTTAAAATTGATACATTCAAAAAAATATAGTATATTTTTTTAAAATGTCTGGTGGGGAAGCAGACTATTTAAAACAAAATACCATAGCGGTCTGTCGCATAGTCAATCCACTACACCTTTTGGGAAAAATCCCATGGAGTACTTGAAGGTCATAAGCTCTATCGGCCCACCAGCGGCCGAGCGGTAAAGTCGCTGAACACTGGTAGTTCGGTCCGAGGTTCGAATCCCGCGAACGGGCTGGCTGCATGGGCGTTTTCGTGGTTTTCCCCATGTGTAACGTGTATACGAGCCAGTTTCCCTTAGAAAGTCCTCCACGAAGGCATCCCTCCCCTTAGGCAGATAGCCCTAGTGTGCTTTGCCATAATTAAATACACCACACACCACACATAAGCTCTATCTTGGTCTTATATTTCCGAAACTTGAACAGCGTTTGGACTTAAAATGAAAAACATTAAGTAATTGTCTTTAAAGCCTTTATCTTTCTCAACGTAAATGAATAGTTTCCAAATGACGCTATTAAGACAATCTTTGAATAATTGCATTGTAACTTTAAGAGAGAGAGACTACCCATAAAGAGATTTATGAAATAAAAATTCGCATTGCTTTGGTAAATATGCATGCCTATATCTTATTCTTAAGTAAGCAGAAAGGATAAATATCAAACGCTAATGTTTATTACTAGAAAAAATGAAACAAAATATCTATGTGATCTTAAGGACATCTACAGTTTCATACTCAATGACGATTTGAGATCCTTTCTGAAATAAATTTTACATCTTATTTTTAAGGGTTAAACTATTCTCATAAACACAATTTCTTTCATTAATTTTACCACATAAACCTCGTGATTAGAAAATATTGACTTAGAATAAAGTACTTATGCTGCGTAATATATTTTTATTTCATGCAGGAAAAAATAAACGTTTTTTTTGCACAAGATATTAACAAAGGCTCAACTTTACCAACCTTCGATGAACATGATTTTAGTATGCTTCTTTTATTTTAATAGGACCACGTACAGCAGTTTTGGTTTTCTGAAAGCGATAAATTTCTTATTAAGAGGTATAAGTATGTTGTTAGTAGCAAAAAAAGTTAAGTTAAAACTCATAACAAAAATTTCTTTTAAGAACAATGGTTTTAACATTAAATAAAAAAATAAAATTCCGGTGCTACGTTCTCCCTCTCTTCTCGTTTGCATAAAAATGAAACTCTCTCAAAAGATTTGGGAAAAATAACCCTGTTGCCGCAATTTCGAAAAGAAAAGAAGTTTTCAGCTGCGCTAATTTATTCGTATGCTGAGGAGTTTTTTTATTTTCATTTAAGATACTTTACCCAAAATAAAATCTTAGTGCTTTTTCAAATGCGAATAAAATAATGGCAAATTCATACAATAATTATCAAATTTTACGTTTTTATAAATATTTGTAAATTTTCTGTATATAAAGGGAACGTGGTTGAGTTTGTGAGAGCAACTGACAAATAAATGCATAGTTTTTCAACAAACGACCAAATCAAACAAATACTTAACATTTTAGAGAAATATAAATTTAGTTTCTGTTGTGTTTCAGAAAATGTGTTTTTTGTTGTGTTTCCCCTCAAGTTGTGTTTCAGAAAAAGTTAATTTTAGCGTAATATTTTACATCTGTTACCCAGAGAAACAGTAAATATTTTCTCCAAGTTTCCTAAGTTAAAAATTTCCCTCAAGTTAAGTGTAGTACGAATCAGTTCACCTTAGGAAATCCTCCATCACCGTATTCATTAACCTAAACAGTTGAAGTTTCAATTTCACTAACCAATTTTGTTCAAATTTTATTACTTTCTGTGCATTTAACTTGCTCCCACCCTTTCTAGAAGATGTAAATTAGTGAAGTATTTAAGCTGAAGGCGAAAGAATCAGGCAGAGGACTGGCAGTTAACAGCCATTGACGCATTAGCGGAAATTCTCCTACAGCATCATTCCCAGTAACGGGAAAAAAATGCCTGAGGTTGTTTTCGGTTTGTGGATTTTGAGGTAAGCAACTTTCTACTCGGAAGATTATAGCAGTTTAAATTACTGAGAATTTTCGGAACAAGTAACTAGCCTTTGACTTGTTTCGAGACAGAAATTCCAAAGATTTATGTTAATTATTTAAGCTAATTTGATTAGGCTCTGAAAGTCTCCGAGAGATTTGATTTGTGACGTTCTATTTAATCTGTATTCTACGTTATAGTTATATTGTTACAGTATGGGGTTTTATTTTACTAATAGTGGCAGTTTCTTGATCTGGGCCCCGTCTCAGGTTCTAGCTGTTTGTAAGGGTTCCTAGAATTGAATTACTAGAGAAGCTTTGTCTAGATTACTTGGTCTCATCTGATTAAGACTTTCACCCGCCGGAAATAATGCATAACGCAAAAGAAGTTTTATATCTTTTAAACTTATTATCGAATGGTTAAAGCAGCACAATCAGCTTTAAAAACTGTGCATTATTAAGAATGAGATATACATTGAAATTTATCGATAAATATGATGCTTTTCAATAGTGTTCTACAATCCTGTATTCAGGTTAGCAACTCACGAAGGGAACGTAGCAAAAGGAGGTTTAACTTCTCTCTGATAATCATTTCATTTACTGTTATTTAAATGCATCTTTAGAAACTTGAGTGATGAAACGTGATCTATGAGTAGTTTTCTATAACACAAAACTGAAATATTTACAATAATTACAATCATGAAAATTTACTCTCATAAAGTAAAAGACAAACCTTCAACTTCTCGGCTTAGCAGTATTGTTGAATGCCTTACTAACTAAACAATTGAAGTTGTCGTTGCTTAATTTTCTTTTTAAATTCTACTCTTAAATATCTACCAGAACTTGAGGATTTTTAAGTAGGCTTTTCCATAATAAAAATAATTTCTAATTTAAAATTTTAGAAGGAAAATATGCTCTTAGTTAGCCTAAATAATGCACTAACTTTTGCAGCAGAATTCAGCTTTTATATTCTTTTATATCTTTTTTGGTCTAAAAAGCAGTTCATTCTGAATTGAGAGCATTTGCCTAACGCCTCTAGTGTCGGACAGATGTTTAATTGGTGCCACGGAATCATCCGATAATTCTCTTTCCTCTGTGCAACTTCATACAATGGATCAGTCTCCAGTCTATCCAAACAAATACTCCCAGATCTCTCTCTCTGTACGCCATCCGGGTAATATAATTATTCGTCTCAGAGGCTCAAGGGTAGAATTTATCAATTTTAGACAAAAGGCTGAAATTCTTTCCTCATTTCAGTCAAATAGCCTCTAATTAGCAGAAATTATACCACACTACAATCAAATAATTGCTAATGAACTGGCTAGTCTCATTGTAATTAGATGATTTATATTTACAATTATTATTAAAAGACTTGAGAGAAGTAAATTCCCCCAAAACATCTACTACTATGCCTTTTCTCCTTCATTTTTATAATATCGTCGTAGGCCATACTTTTTAACCATCGGAAATCAGTTAAAGTAGACGGTGAAAGTTCTTTGAATAGTTTTATTTCTTTCCTAAGCGTTTGACGTAAGAAAGTAATATACATTTGTGAATAAGAATCTTCTTAACTTTGCTTCCTAAATGAGCTTAAATGATAATGATATTAATAGTTTCTCCTTGAGAAAATAGGTAAAAGTTTTAATGCCTTTACATTTCATAACTGAAGTAATAAGAATCCTATAATAAAATTTCGAATAACGCTAACTTATTTATGTTTCAATATATATTGCCGATTTGCCACACTTCCGACATCTGAATGCTTGATAAAAAATTTAAGATTAAAGTTTCTTGTAAAAGTATATATTATTCTCTTGAATTAAGAAACAAGCATCAGGTAATATTAATTACGCGCTGAATAGGCACTATCCTGGTATATCCTAAAGAATACCACGAAAATAACAGCCACAACATGACATCAATCCATTACTGGTCCCATGCTTTGAATTTACAACTAAGTGATAACGATATATTTTAATTGTATTAAAATAGCGAATAATTATTATCAGCTTATTCTGCTTTAATTTGCCTCAAATGGATAAATTTAAATTAATAATAAATTTATTTAGTTCAATAAAAGTGATTAACTATAGAGATTAAGTTTCTCGAAAGCACTGCTTAAACTTCAATACGTAGGTTTTAGATAAAGAATTGGTCAAATTATGCATTTAGATAGAACAGAAACAAATTAAATAATACAAAATTTAGAGAAAACGATATTTGTGGATAAAATTAGGAATTCTGTTAAATATTTAATAGTTCGTCGGATTGCATATCAGCCTAATAACATTTATTTTGTATTACAATTACTAAAACTTAAGAGGTATTATCTATTGTCCTTTTAAAAGGAATTTCAGCATTTAATTTACTATTGATGGTCATAACACGAAGGAAAGTAATCTGTTGACGGTCATAACGCGAAATAAGCAATCAGATCCGGAAAAGATTTCTTTTATTGCTCAGAATTATTCGCTAATTTTAAAGAAAATGTGTTCATACAATGTATTGACAAACAGTTTGTAAGGATTACGTTAATTTTATTAACAGTTAAATTTTGAGTTAAATTTCCTTTCCTATCGCTTCTTAATTTCACCTTACCACTTCCGGCCAGAACGTTCTTTTAGAATCACGTCTGAATGCTAATGAGGAAGAGCGGTATTTAATCGCGAAGTTCTCTTTAGTTAAGATTAGTTTAGTTTGATTCTTAGTCTCTTAAGTTCAAGCCCAAGTGTCGGCTTTATTGTGCAACTCTAAGACGGAGTTCTGTTAAATCTTATTTTGAATAATAAAGGGTTCTTTTAACCCTTTCCAAGTTTATTCATTGTCTCACGAACTCAAGCGATTATTCGCTTACTAGTTCTTAAGATTTTTCATTTTCAACTGTAACTTATTACACATTGGGGAATCCTACAAATTTTATAGCAATATATTTGATTAAAATTTGTATTATAATTTAGAAGTGTCAACATAAACAGAAACTACGCTAGGAAAAAAAGAAAGGGTACTAAATGAATAATACTGTCATATAAATAGTACTCTGCATAACTCAAGCTGACTTTACGTTTGCAATGCTTAACGTAACATATTTATGCTATCAATTAGTGCATGCTGTTCACGATAATAGAAAATTAATATGACTTCAGTTAATAGGGCTTTGTTGATACTTTTCATCCCCAAAAAACTGTCGTTTGCATTCTAAGAAATTGCTGTCACGTAATACTGGACGGTCCCGTTGCTGATATTCGTTTCTGCTGATTCGGAACGCCCTGCCCATCTCTTCGAAATGAGGACGTTCAGTGATGCTGACGTGTGTGATTAAAACGTTGAAAAGGGTTCACCCACAGATAATTATTGAAGTGATTTCATTTCAGAGTGATTCACTAATGTAATGATATTATCTAGAGAAACGAGTTCTAGAAGTGGAATCGTCGAGTACGATTTACTAATGTGAGTCATATTTTTATCCTTTTTTTCTTGTTAATGATACCAGACATGGAAAATGACTGAGTGTCTCTTCATGCGTGTTGATTGGAAAATTGTTACTGGAAAAGAAATATGATTCTCGAATGATTTCAACAGATGAAATCCGAACACGTTTATTTCACTTTACATCATTATCAGGTTACGTTTCATAACTCAAAATTACTTTTGCAGCTCAAAATTCGTTATTTATAACAAAAGAACTCACATGATTAAGTAAACAGTTACTATCTGCCTCAACGAAACGTGAGAAAATACATACACATGGAATCTCAGCTTTATTTTCTGTTTTCCATGTTTTTAATCCTTTTAAATTTTTGTACTAGTTGTATCATTTTCAACCTTTTTTTACAACTAAAAGACCAGTTTTATTTTATAAAACAAGCAAATTTCCATTTAATCAAGATGACAAAACGTGATATGTTTTTCATCTACCATGCACCATCCTTTTATACGATTTAAGAAAACCTCTGTAATAAGAAACCATTACATAATTTGCTAAAAGTAATTTTTTTGACAGGATAATAATTCAAAGGTTTTGTACAACAAAAAGCTTTAGCATATAAATTCTAATTTCATTAATAAACTTATATCATACTCATTACATTTTGAATGATGATAATAAATTCATGAATTTCTCTTTTATAAAGGGAACAAAAGGAACATTCGGAAACAATTAGCTGCCATTATTGTGCACAGTAATTTAGAATACCACAGCAATACATTCCTCCTGCTCTAATACAGTTATTTTGTATCCATGTATTGAAAGGAATTACTTGAATTGCAATATAAATTTGATTTTGCCAATGAAAGCCTCATTATCTGATACAAAGAAATATTTTAAAAGATGATTTTTCTTAAGCCTTCGTTTACAGCAGTTATGATTTATTGTATGTGATATGTTATACAAGTCTTTTATTTTAAATAACATATTTACTTACACTTTCGGTGCATTCATTATTGGGCTGAAATATTTATTTCAATTTATAAAATTGTGAAAACTTACATGAGCAAAATGTATTGTGTTTCCTGTCGAAGAACTTAAATTAATAAGTTTTTTACTTTAACACTAAACTTGAGTGATAAAGCTCGGAAGTGCTAAAAGCTACGATTTGTATTATCTGCTCTCTTACACAATTTGTGAGTAGTTCATCTTTTGCGATCACGATAAAAGTTTTTGATCGATTGTTATAGTTCGCATGAGTTTAATGATTAGTTCATTATTTCTGCCCTTCAGTTTGTAAAATATTAAGTTTTGACAATCCGTTATCTACTCTTGTAACTAACTTAAATGCATCCCCTAAAGCAAGTCTCGCTAAGTTTGGTAATGAATGTGCTTTAATTTTCGGCGTGAGACTAATAAGCAATTTATTTTCTACACTGGAAAAAGATAAAGGTATGGCTTCCATATATATTCATGGTTTAAATATTCTGAAACACGAATTTTGACGACCTCGAAAATAATTGATTATCACTGTTGGTTAATTGACAAAATTGTTACATTGATTAATAAAAAACGATAACTTCAAAAGAATTTGAGATCTAGATGTCCTAACTCTTTTATATATTTCACAATTATTATTTTTCTATACCACTGATAATTTTATCATATTTTATTTATTTGTCTTAAGTCATTATAGAATATTGAAATATTTTTATAACAAAATTTTAGGAAAAGAATATTCATGTTCAAAAAATTGCTTTTACTAAAATAGACGCAATACCGAATGCTTTGAATATAAATAATATCTGAGTATTTTTCTTTGTGACATAACGTTTCCTCAGAACAATGTATCAGGAAATTCTTATAATACATATTTGTTACAAATGGTACTTTCGCTGAAATATTATAAAGAAGCAATAACCCATTGAATGTAATGTCTTAAAGCTGAATTAACATCTTATGACCAAATCCCTCGTATTTTCCACTGCTCGATACCAAGCCGGCATTAATGTAAACGAAATATCCTGAAAATCTTTCTCCGTCATTCATAACAAAAGACTATACTTTGGTTATGTTAAAAGGTTCATTAAGTGGAATTTGCTTGCAGATAACAGCAAAACTATTTAAGCATTTTATATGTGAAGAATCATGAAACCAAAGTACACCCCAAAAAAGTTTAAGCATTTCATGACATGCTTTAATGATAACCTTCAGTTCATCGTTCAACATTTGTTACAAAAGAAATAACGGCCATGTCTGCATGAAATGAGACAGAGCTTTTATTTAATTTTTAATTCAATGTCAAGCTTTATTCACCCATTATATTTAATTAATGACGAGATATCTCCTGACACAACTTGATTTTATTGAGATACTGAAATTTACAGTCTTTTGATTTAAAAGATTAATGAATACATCTTACAACATTCAATAACGGTTAGGAGAAATAAATTCTCAGTCTGCCTATCTGTTTCTCTTTCCCTAGCTATAGAATATACATTAGTTTTATTCGTTTTATATCACATTTCGTTTACAGATTATTTTATGGTATTAAACTCATTAACTTTTTATTTTAGTTGAAATAATTGATAATATCAGTTGTAGTTTTCTTTAGCTCCTAGAAGGATGTAAAGGTCCGTGTATTTAACAACAAAATTCTTGAGTCAGACAGAGAGCTTGGGCAGCATTCAGCTCATCTCTGTGGCTAATGTTATGCGATATTTGCCATCTTGCGTGCTGAATGTTTTTGGATTTCGCTTAGATTGAATCAGCGCTTGGTAGGCTTTTGCGTTGTAAATCTCCAGCATCAAATTAGTTTGATTTTAAGGTCCCATTTATGTTATCTTAAATCCAGTAAGCTGCAGGGATTTGAATTGCAAGCATAAGCTGTGCATCTGTTAAATATAAAAATTTAAATAAAAACATTATTTAAACCTTCTTGTAATGAATTGTTTACTAATTTCCCTATTGGGCGATAAGTTGACTGACAGTATTGGTAGAGTTCAAGATATAAAGTTAATCAAGGACTGAAACCCTACACATTTATAGCACTTATGCGTATATTTTTTTCGTTTGATTTTAATTTGTATTTAATTGCTGTGCGTGTAGGTGTTTAATTAGTTTAGTATATGTCAGTGTGTTTAATGCTTTGTGAATTATCACAGAAGGATAACCACGTAAATTTTGTAACTACAATTTGAAATATCACCTGTTAAAGTCTACAAAACTTTGATGACAACGAAACTTGCCCAGCTTAGGCTGTTATGGTATCTTCCTGAATATGCTTGCGTAAGTAGTTCCGGGGGACTTTCCGGAAAATTGCAGAAATATTTATCTTTTTCTTTCCGTCCTGAAGTAAAGCTATGAAAGAATAAATTTCGGCTTTAATCTGAATTCTTAATTTAATCTGAATTTTTAAAGTTCATCCAGGATAGTTGTTCCTGTAATAAGAAGGATCTGGGTGATATGCCATTCTGCTCTTTGAACCACATTTCGATGTTTTCTTTATTTATGTTAATTGTTAATATTTTGGAGTTGTAATAAAAGACCAAATTTTCTTTTTATCACGTTTTCTTATTCAGAAGATGGAGATTAACCAATAAACTGCAGTAATACATATGCAGGTGTTGGATAATGAAATTAAAACATCCGCACTTGGAGTTTAATATTTTATTAATATCATGCAGGTTCGCTTTCTGAAGACAATACGGCAACGAATCTTCTTGGATATAACCATGACAGATCTTGAACAGTAGTGAAAACGTATTTTTAGTCATTCTGCTGTAGTCATTAGGCTATTTTTAAAGCAAGACTGATGAAAAATGAGCAATGCCTTCGCCGGGAATCGAGCCACGGAGCTCTGGAATACGCGCCCAGCGTGCAGAGGCACTACGAAGGCATGCTAAGAAGGCGGGAGAAATACCTTATACCGCTTGCAAGAGAGTGGCCACTAAAGACGGAGAAGGAGGAAATCATTTTCTTACTCTGTGCTCTAGTACATTCTAGAGAAGCGGCTTTCAACCTTTTGACTGACGCGTATCATCTAAACACAAACTGAAAAACTTTAGCACCACCATTACATTTTACAATGATTATTTTTCAATTTCTCAAAAATATATATATTCCATTTGCATAACCAATTGGCTGTTTGTATTAAATATGCACAAATAAGAAATATTAGATAAAAAATTGGTTGCCAATTTAATTATCAAAATTTAAGTTATAGCGCTTTAATTCTAAAATTTAGTGTGAAATTTGGGTCTGTTTAAAGACGAATACACGCACTTGCGTTCATCATGAAACTATATCAATGGGTTCCATATCAGCTGTTTGAAAAGCAGCGACAGGTGGGAACCAATACATATTTTTTTCTTGCTTTCCAGTTTCAAAAATGAACAATTTTTGGAACGAATTGTAAAGAGTAATGGCATAGTATGAGCACTCTACCTAGTATGGGAACTGTCAGACCTTGAAGGACTGTGTCTCACGTAGCGGGGCCTATTCCGCTAAGTAAAATGATCTTATGGAAGGGGATTGTCTTGTAATTCCGAAAATGTTTTATTATATGTATGGCAGAACATAAAGGAAATAATCTACCGCTATTTGCTTCCATGTAACCAAACTATTAATGCCAACTAACATGCGCTGCCAACAGTTGGAGCAAAGTGACACGTATGTGGTCAGCGTTTGGCATTCATAAAGGAGGTATCTTTCAGCATGATAACATTAGACTTTAATCCCTTAAGAGAGCTCAATTTCTTTGTCTGGTTTTATTTCACTTAATTTTAACCGAAAATTGGATCCACTTTTAATTTTGTTCTGTATTTATTTTTCAAATATAACATGGAAGAAAATCCTTCTTCACACAAATAGGTTGTGCAAAAAGGAAATAAAAATTTAATAGCTTTATTTGAAATCCCTTTGAACTCTATTTTTCGGTTAATTTTAGGTACATATAAACAGAGTGGATTTCTAACCCAATTTTCTTTTTCATAATTTTCGGTAAAATATATGTTGAAATTATTTATCAATGAAAAACAATGATTTTTTTAATGTCGGATGCTAATTCTTCTTTTATTTTTGAATTATTTTCGGTTAGAAAATTTTCTAAAAGTGGAGTTAAATGCTTAAAATTTATTACCCAATTCTTTGATTATTAGCTCGAGTTTTTTATCATTGCATTTGTTTTATCTGTAATGGTAAACAAATTAAACGTTGTCCATATAATCCTAAATTTAGTTCATTTAACTTTCCAATACTATCAGCTAAACATGCTAATTTGCTACCCATAATTCACTAAATAAACAATTTTGCAATTCAAATTTTGAATCACAGAGGAAAATTTGATCTCTGCTCATGAGAGGAAAATTTGACGGATTTTGTAACAGTAAATATTCTTGAATTTAAAGCTCGGCTTTTAATGAAATTAACAATTTTATAGCATGATTCAAAACTATTTTTGGGTCTTGGGGGATTGTTTTGGCTACTAAAGCTTCACGATGAACGGAGTAGTGAGTAAATTTAGTTTCAGGTGCGACTTTCTTTATTTGAGAAATAACACCAGAAAGTTTTCCTCTTAAAGCCCGAGATCCGTCACTGCATACGGTAATGCACTTATTCCAAGGAATGTCATTCTCAGACATAAAATTCTCAATTACTTTAAAAATTTTGTTTGCAGGTCTTCTATCATGAAAAGATTCATAAAAAAATAATCTTCAGCATTTCGATTATTTTCTTCGAAAAGTATGTAAGCTATAATTGAACAAAGTTGCAATGAAAAATACTCATTGTGTTTTATTTTTTGAATAAGAGTCTCTTTTATGGAATTTGCCATTTCATGAATTCGTCGATTTCGTCGATTCGTGTATCATTTGATAACGGAATATTATCAAGTTCATTAACCGTTTTTTCGTTGAATAATGTTAAAAAAATATCTTTAGCTGCTGGCAATGTAAGATTTCCATCAATAGTGTGAGCCTGCTCAGTCTTGGTAAATCTTAGGCTTACTAGGTAACTAGCTTCCAAAGCTTGTTTTCATTACTTGTTTACTATTTTTGAACTCAGATAATTTACTCTTAAAATATTCTTCATGTTTATCTTTTAAATTGGCATGATTAGATTCAAGATGTCTTTTAAGAAACGATGGTTTCATACTTTGATTGGATAACAGTTCATTGCAAACAACACACTGAGTTTGAGGGTCAATTTTATCTCCATTCCAAGTAAACATAAATGATATATAACTTTCATTACATTTTTTAAAAACAAGTTTTCTTTTCTTTTCGATATTCTTAGTGCTAGTAGATTGTCCTGGATCCATCACCTGTGAATCATAACATTTCCACTATCCATTTTTCCATTTTGAAAAATCTAGGTTTGCTTTATTATTTTTTACAAATATTTAAATAATGCAATACATAGGTGTATATATGCAATTTACAATATATGACGATTCCTTCAAAATCAAACCACGATATTCTCAAATCGCATAGAAAAGTAAGGAATATAAAGCAATAAGAAGACAAAATAACTGCCGTTAGAGACAGCAAATCGACGTAAAAAGGGATTCTAATTGAAAGTAGAGCAATATGAGCACGGAAATGGAGGCTACATAAAGTGTATACATACTAATAAATTGGCCAATTCTAAAAGAATTAATGAGCTACTATTATCTTTTTATAGGAACTTATTTTTATTTCCTATTAAATACAACATCCATTTCTGTTACTCCTTTTAAAAACGTCATTTCGGACAAATTTTGTTATGTCTGTGGCTAAAAGCATATTTGTGAAAATAAAAACGGATTATTTTGTCTACTTCAGCCATATTGCGTTCACTAGCTAGTCGCTTGGAAAAATTTCCAGTTTTAATCATGAATTAAAAAAAAACTGCTGCATTGGCTTAGTTTTATTTCAAAACTTAATTATTAAGGAAAATTTCTTAGGATCAGAAATACAGTTGATTTTGAATGCCTAATAATGGCCAAAGAAAGCATATCAAAATCTAATTTTGCAATCATCTTTTACACCTTTTATCTGAATTTTTTTTCATTTTGTTACCTAGTAACGGCTTCATTTCTATTTGCTCTCAATGGAGTAGAAAATTTGATTTAAATTATTCTTTCGTATCAATGGCTTTTAATTTTTACATTATTTGCAGCTACAAATGAAGAAGTTTTAATCGATTACTTGTATTTTATTTCTTTTGTAATTATTCCTGAATTATATATATATTCAGAAGGTGTTTACACACACTTTTAGGTAATGAATTAAAAAAAGTGTTTTGGAATATTATGTAAAATGAGAAATATCATCCCTTCTTCTTTCAAAAACGTAGTGAAATGGATAGTATTAAATTTATAAGTGCTAAAGAAGCAACATCATTAATCGGAAAGGGAAAAACCGTCAGTCATTACCTCTGGAAAGGCACGGAAATGAATGAACTCCAAATGAATACCCGAAATCGTTACTTAATGTTTATAAAGTTAAATCGTTAGGAACATGACAAAAATCCGCAGACGCAGAAATCAATTGCAAAGTCTTTAAATACATCGGAAACAAGAATAAGTAAAATGATAAAACAAGATTAACAGCCTAAAAACTAAAAAGCATAAAATTCACCAACTTTTTCCGAGGCATCTTGCTCAATGTAAATGACTACAATAAAAAAGTTCTATTTATTATCGGGAACGAAAAGATAAAAATCCACAAACGTGGTTCCGTCAATGAAAAGACAGTTTGAGTAAGAGGTTTATTATTGTCAAGGGATTCTCTTACACTGCGAATTTAAAAATAAGAGGAGTGGAAAAAATGTTAAAGCAACTCAACGATCTAGAGAAAGTTTCACATTTGATATTTACGAAAGAAATTCCATTTCTTTATCCCAATGACTTTCAAAGAGTGACATTTCATCAAGACTAAGCAACAAGTCATACTTCGAAAAGTACCACTGCATTGTTTGAAAAAATTACGACTGATACACATAATGCGTATATACCTTTTCAAGATATTCCTGCGAAGTCCCTTGACTTTTCACTTACGGACTATTGTGTCTTTTGTCTCTTGGAAAGAGATTTTTTATTTGTAAACCCACCATTATTGATGTATTCTGGAAAGTAGGGGAAGAGAAATGGAAATCAACATTCCTGGACATTTTACAAGCCCCTCTATCGTGGATATCACGTTGCAGACTTACAGTTCAGGAAAAAGGCTATCAGATAGCTCATTAAAATACTCTTTGCATTTTAAATATTAATTAAACGACCCGAAAATCGTTCTAAACGTGTAAACATCCTCTGTATGCGTGTGTAAGATAAAAAAATGTTAAGTGAATTTTAATTGGCCAACAGTTCCTTTTATACTTCATTTTATTTTGGTTACTTCCCCTATCTCTCCTGAAAATAACAACTATTTACAATATGCTAACTTGCTGCTGTTTTTTAAAGATATATTTCAGAAGTTTATCGGCACCAATGTGAAAATTCCTTAAGAACAAGGTGCTATAAGGCTAGTTTTATTTGTGTTGGCTTAACGAATTATATGTATCAACTATAAATAAAAAAGTAATAACTGAATTCGCCCCACGTTTGCAAATTTCTTCTTCGGTATGTATCTAGTATGTCACGTACATTTGCTATACATTTTGCCACGTAGATTATACATATATATATATAATGCAGATGCCTCTTTACGAATCACCAATCTTGACCAATGTTAATGCAGAAGTGTCTTGAACAATCACCGAATTGTAAACCATAACTAAAAACTGACTCCCTCCCTTCTTTCTATGAACTGATGCGTCACTTTCGCTTAAACTTTCCTCCCGGCCAGAAGCTTTGCGGCTACCTTCTTTGTTCAAGGAATATGTGCTGATCTAACAAAACTGCAGAGCGCATAAGACGCTCGTCCGTATGTGAACCAAATAATGCGAATCTCGACTTGCTTTCCTCAATAATAAAGTTATCTTGAATCCGGACATGTTTGCCTTGCCAATTTCTTCGCTACTCATCTATTACGCCACCGCCAATCTCCAAATCATTCATTTTATATCATTTCATTTAAACTCCAATGGGAAAAGTATCTGCAAGTTCATCGTTCTTAAAGTTAGATATCATTGAGTATCCAAATATAGGTACTTACTTCATATTGGAGATTCTTCAGAAAAAGTGCGTGGAACTAACTCCCAATGCAGTGCTTCCAAAATTTGTGCTTTCATTTCATATATATGTATATATCTTTAATAATTAGGAAATCTATCGATCTATCTAAACTATACATATAGTATATATGTATGTGTGTATGCATGTGTGAATTCAATTCGTTAGTCCAAACTCAAAGAATAGGAAAATTTGACCAAAGAAATTTGGTTTTCCCTCGAAGTTTGCTTTAGAAACCTACAAGTGTCGTTATAATACAAAAAAGATTTCTTTAATAATGAAACTGAGGACAATTTAACTGTCTTAGATATCAGAAAAGACAACAAAAATTTTATTTTGGGCTCTAAATGTTTTTAATGCTCACATATATCAGAAAATGTAAGAGAAATAATACTTTGGGTCTAAATCTTTGCTCCTTGGAAACATTCACCTCAGACTACTGTCACAACTGTGAATATTGGATGAAATCTAAGAAGTTTTTAAGTATACTTCTGTGTATCTTGTTTTAATTTGTGGGGTTTAATTTAATTTAATTAATAGTTAATTTTATTTAGAATCGATCTTTCCCATATCTCTCGCTTTCAACCCACGCTTTCTTGCCAAAATGAGATTTCAGTTTCTCGTGTTATGCAAAGTAGGGTAGACAGGTTATATTTAAAGCTGGTGTCTGAGTAACTTCAGGTAGAGTGTGTTCTGCCTTTATGCCACGTTGTTTCTCTGATATTTAGGCTTGTTATTTTGTTCATTTAAATCATTAGCTTACTTCGGTGGTGTGGCCAAGAGCCAGCTACGCTTTAAAATATCTCTCTGTAACTTCGGCTGATTATTTCACTTAGGCAAAGTTTTAATTTTACATTTCTCTTTTGAGTTGCCGATTAAAGTATTGGCGTGGAGCTGTAAGCACCAGGATTGCAACTGTAAGTACTTTCCTTGAGTAAACTAAAAGGGTCTTTTCACCGCCCTTTCACTCTTGATTTCACTCTTGTTATTGATACAGTTGAACTTAATGAATAATCGCTTCACAGTTCAAGTAAAGATCTAGCCGGCAAAAGGAAATTTTATTTAGCTAGAATCTTACAAATTCATTAAACGAAGCTGTTCATAGCTCTTTTATGTCCGAAATATTAAATTTCGGGTTTCCCGATCAATTTCGTATGGTAGAAATTCAGTAGCATTTATATGTAGTTTCTGGGAGTGTCACCAAGAATCTGAATGCTCTTGAGATTTTAGTTTTTTCACTCACTTGGATGCATTCTGTCAAAATAGGAATGAAGCTGAGGCAGACAGTTCTCCTGAATTTTGAGTTAATTAAATAATTTAATCCAATTTAATAAAATATAAAATTTTCAGAAAAAAAATGTTAAAATAAAATATTGCTCGGTTTTAAACTCGAAATTTTATGCATTTGCTCAGATGTGCAAAATATTTCACTTTAAACAAATGCATATAATATATTATAATAACAAATTTTCCTTTCATTATACAAGGATTGTTTCTAAATTTAAAACTCAATTAAGAAAGGTTAAGTGGTTTATTTCAAAAATTTATAGGTGTTTCTGAAATTGCAGGTGATAGTGTAACATCCGCAAAACACTACCAAAACCTTTTCTATTGAAGTCTTTAGAACTTTTCTGTTTACTTCGGTAGATTTTCTTAAACTTGAGACTCCTATTCTATAGAATTCTTTTCAAGAGTTTTGTTGGTTCCATTGTGAGATTCAGCAAACTTTCACATAGTTGAATGATATAGATGAAAAACCATCATTTAAGTGTTTTGGGGGAGAATCGAAGCTAAACAATAGCCCATGGTTCCTTTATTCATTCAAGTATATATACTCAAAGTGTAACTATTTGTGAAAGAACCCTTACTGATATAGAGGAAAATCTCTTGGGAAAGTTTAAACAAACGTTTAAAGAAAAGATGAGTATGTTTAGAATCAATGTTTTACGAAGTTGTTTGAGTGTTCTAACACACACACACATAAATATTGCGAGAAAAAAAAAGGAAGTTAAAGTGCTGTCCGAATACTATCTTTTAGTGTTTTTTGTTAAAGTCATTCTGAAAATTATGAAATTTGTTAAACGATGTTTGAGATTATAAAAGAATGTGAAAATGTTTTAAATTCTATGCAATAGCCTTAAAATTCTTTAGCAGACTTACTAGCGCTACTTTTTCGAAAGCTAAATCGAAAACTGACTTTTTATTTCAGATTTTGAAAACATTAAAAAGCAAAAATAGCTTTTCTTAGTTCAGATAATCATACGTTAGCAAGTGCTTCAAAATATGTCATTAATTGATCAGATATCTGAATACTGATATATCTAAGAAAGAGTGTTGAAAGTAACTTGAAAAGCGACAGTAACTTTCTAGAAGAGCTATTTGATTTATCTCGATAATTTGCGATAAAAATATTCTCCTTTACTCTTTTTTATGCTGAAATATTTGCTTGATATCGACTTTCTGATTAAATCAATAATTTTAAAACTCGTTTTCTTGACATTTGTGCAACTTCAGTATTTATTTATAAAAAAGATTAACATATGATGCGAAATCTGAATAAATTTTATTTGCTGTACCGTTCATTTTTCAAGTAAAGCTCGAAATTAAATCAATTCTCGATGAAAATGAAACATTTTTTCGGAAGTCAATATAAATTATTCTACATTAAGCGTTATTTATTCAATTTTAAGATTTGAAAAAAAAAATGTAATTTATAGATAATTAGTATGGAAGAAGCAATTTCTCAGTATGAAATTTAAATATGGGGCTTAAATCGAATAAAGAAATCTTAGAATAGATGAAGTAACATCGAGTAGCATCTAGTTAACTAGTGCTGCATTCTGATGTGGTTTATATAATGGCGTTTTGAAATAACATCATATTCGGGTACACGTTGTTCTTTCTCCTCCCCCCCAACTTTTCTTGCAAAGGCAATCTCACAAGGGTGATACCATTTTTTTTCTGGTTTTATATGTTGTTAATTTCTTTTCTATAATATCTTCTGAAATTTTTTTATGATTTATTTCAAGAAAAGTTGATTTTCTGCAAATTAAGATTTGAACTAAGTTATTCAAAGCATCTCATTGTTTGGTAACAGTCGATGATCAGTCTTTCAAAAGACATGCAACCTTTCTGAAATGCCTCGTATATGCACATACGTACACATTCACGCACACAAATCAGTTTAAATAAGACATAACATATCGGCTGATCTCTCTCCACTCAACATAATTTTCACAAATTCACATAATTTTTAAAATTATGGAAATTTATGACTTCACATAGACATTTATAACTGAAAAATTTAATAATAACGATCCCTAATAATAATAAGTACCAAACAATTGCCCCTTTCAGGGTAATAACAAAACAGACTTGCTTGATTAAATAGCTCTGTGAAAGCATATCATTTTTCGATCTGCTTTTATACAGTAATGCAATTAAGGCAGTTAAATGATACCTTTTAAGTGTATTTGAAAACTTATTATAACAGTACACGTCCTTTTAATGAGCGTTTAAATAACGGTTTGAGCGTTTAATAACCAAACTTCGTAGGTACGCCTGCTTGGCACTTCTATGTTTAGCTAAGTGATTTGGAACAGTTTTATCTACACAGAAGTTTTAAACATACATAACAAATAATCAGAAGATTAAAAGTGTCGGCAAGCACGCACAGATTACAAAGTCTTCGATAAAACAATGACGGGAGGCATTCACACATTGCATTGACACAAATCAACCAAAGTTGGCTAGTGTTTCTACGGTCTACGTGAGTCAAATCTGGTTCGAGTCTTTTTAAGGTTTCTTGTATTTAATATTCTATATATATTAAGTTAGGCTTAAATGCACTTTTAAAAATCTATACACACAAGCAGTTTTAACCAGGTTATTTTAACTTTCTGCATGAAGCTTTCGTAATATGCTTGGTGTCACTCAGCAATAATTTAATTTTGAGAATGCGAGTGAGGTTGTGGACATCATTGCGGGAAAAGAGAAACATTATCAAACATCAGAATATATTTCAGCGAAATAATTTTGTTCAGTTTAATAACGAACAAATAAAGACGTAGTGAATGCAGCAGATGTTGTAACGTTTCACATGAAAGTTGAAGGTATTAGTCTAATATAGAGAATCAGGGTTTAAAAAAGTCTCTTGCCTACTTTCAATAAGATAAGACTAAAAGTTGTTTCATTCCCGAGATCGCTATGGAAAAAATTTCGGGAACTAAGAAATCCACATTCAGGGGCGAACAATATTTTGGTTTCCGAATTTGGAATTTTTGTTCATATGATGTAAATCTACCGAGGACTTGTACACTTCCATAAATTTTAACTTAATCATGATAAGTATTGTCCCGAAGTTTTTTATTTGTTTTCTATCAAAATATATATTTGTATTTTGAAACGAAGAGGGTTATTATCAGTTATTCAAGCATATTTGATAAATATACACAGGATGTTCGATAAAGTAGATTACAAGCATTATTTTCTTAAATATCAGTCTTCGAAATATGCACAATTCTTAGATGTCTTTCACTCCCAAAACTGAAATAATAATAAAATTTGGTGTAATTGCTAAAATCATTGCTCATGTGTTTATTTAAATGTATGAAGAGACACAATCATTTGATGCTTAGTTTAAGAACACGCAACTGAGCTTATTTCACGGTCCTGGAAATTTTTTTTTCTGGTCCAAGATGACACATTTTTAACGTTATTTTGTATTATTCATGGATTGTGTGAAAAAGAAGAAATCTATATAGATATCCACAAAGTTCACCAAAACGAAGTTCCAAACCCTTCCCATATCATGAAATTTGGTTAAGCTTCTTAAACAGTAAACGTAATCCTGTTCCTTCCAAACCATTGCCTAGTCTATCAGTCACTAGTGGGGTCTAAAATTTCAATTTTAACTAACAGCATTTAGTGTTTAAAACTATTGAATACTGTAAATTTCTCGTATTCTTAGTGAGCATAAACTAACTAGACGTTAACAGAGTGTATAAGGACTTAAATTAGACAAAATCCAGAAAAAGGATGCAAAGAACCCTTTGTTAACTCAGTTATTATTCAGATGGTGCCGCCTCGTGCTTATAAAAGCCATATTTTTTGCTTAAATCAAAACAAGTAACTTAGAATAGAATTAAGTTAGTCTGACGGCTTTTAACAGGTTATTTAACGCGCAGGCAGGCTCTGACTCATAAATGCCGGCGAAACACAAGCGTAATGGCTGAAAGCGCTCAACGTCATAGAAATCTAATTGCTAGTAAATCAAGATAGCAACGTGGAATTTAGGCAGGCAGAACACGCTGTACATTAATCTTCCAAACCCTTCCCTTTGTAAAGCATAGCCTAATTTTATAACAGTTATTTTAAGTTTATGTCACTTTTCTATCTCTTCTTGTTTCAGCTTACAGTTCCTTACCAGAATGAGTTTTTAGAATCGCGTTAAATGCAAATGAGTAGTAGAAAGTATTTCAGTCAAAGTTCCACTGACTTTGAGAGAGAGTTAGGATTCTTCAATAGCGCGCGTTTGCCTTTTGGCTACGTCTCTCTAACTGTTACCACGCTCTGCCGAATTACGTGCCTTTTGATAGCTTCGCTGCCTAGTTTAATATTACGGACCAACTAGGTTAGAATTTGTGTTAGCTTCGGCTAATTCTCTTTAATTAGTTATTAGGTAATTCTTATTTCTTACATGTTAAGTTAAGGCCAAGTGGAGGCTTTTTGTACGTCCTGAGGAAGGGGCCCTCTGTATATCTTTATTTGGAGCAAATAAAGGATAATTAATTTGAGTTTACGTTTCTGTTCTTGGACCTTAAGCGATTATTCGCTTAGCCGTTCACTAGCTTCCTCAAAACTTACTTTAGTAGAATAAAAGGAGGGAACACTACATCTTAAATACTAAATTCTTTTTACCTCATTTGAATACACTTGCGCTAACTCATTTACATTCTGTCGCGAAAGCGTGGGTGAAAAGCAAGAGCATTAGGAAAAGTTACTTATATTATAATATTATCTGTTAAGTAACTTAAATAAATACTCAGAACTCTTAAGCTCTTCCTGGTTTTGATTTTTAGTGAAATGGGCTAATTGCATTAGCATTTCCAAGTATTTCCAATTGTATAACAAAAGTAGAGACATTTCTTCAGAACCTTTATTTGAGTATAATTTTAGGGTGTTAATTTTAGAGTTAGGAACCTCACGCGAGTTTTCTAAATTAAAAATCTAATGAAATGTAACGCATAACTTTGACCAGAAATAATACATAGTATCAGTGTATGTATTAGTGCACTGATATTGTGATCTTAATCACCAAGCTTATTATGATTCTGTGGAATGAGATATAAAATCGTTTTGAACTAACGCAAGTATATTAAATAATTTTTGTGTTCTGCAGTCTTCGGTTGAACGAAAACATAACTGATTTTAACGCAAAGATTTAGAATTACAACACAATATTTTATAACCTACTCGCAGGTGACTATATATTTACGTCAATATCGTTTAATTTAGATCAAAAAGCCAACTAAAGATCTGAAAGGTAGAAAAAGTGTTTTCTAGAATAAGTTCTTTCCTTATTTTAAAAGCGTTCAAAGAGGTGTTTTGAATAAAAGGCTCAAAAACAAATAAATTTGCACTAAAACGAAATATATATATAAATAGTTTCTCTTATGAAGCTTTGAATAAATACGTTTTTGGGAAAAATGTTATTTAAAAAAATCCCGGTGGTCCAAAATTATTGTGCTTTTCTTTAAAAATGGTTCTTTTCCAGATTTCATCTTGTTATTTCTCCCCTTTCTTTTTAAGCTGTTTTTAGATCAATCGTTTTCTTCTTTAGAAGGAGGAAACAAATTGCTTTTACTAAAATCATTTTTGCCTCTTTTTTACAGCTTATTTTTCTGACCTAAGTCTAATGGGCCATATCAGGATTTTCTAAACTTTCTTCAGTAACATCCTATCTATGGACCAACAAGGAAAATATTAAATACTGCAAACAATGCATTTAGGAAAGAAAACTTAGACTAATAAAATTATACTGAAATGATCTAATAAATAAATGTTTTTCAATTAAATGTTTTTTTCCACATGATTAATGGGATCATCAGTTGACTGCAACTATTTCGATAATAGTTTGGTACGGATAGTTTATTTTAAGGAGCATATTAAGAATGACTGGAGGAACACAAGAATTTTGCCCAGTTGCTCAGTAATGGTATCATCTGGGCTTTCCGTATCACGAGGCCCATTTATGTCCAAAACTCTGAAATTAATTTCGGAATTAAAATAAATTATGCTTTTCTTTTAAACTTCTGAAAAGATCTTTTCTAAACGACGAAAAACTTATTATAGATTATCCAGGAGACAAGCGCATTATAGAATAGTGATGCTCTGAATGTAACCCGAAATAAATTAAATCATCCACTTTATGATTTGTCGTTATTTTGCTGAATGAAACATTCGGTGTACAAAAAGGAAAGACCAAAATGAAACTTCGATATGGTTGTCAATCTTTCGATGTCAAAAGCTTATCTGATGCCATCATCGAACCTTACTGTCAATTGATCGTTCTGTAACTACGGCTCTATGTGCATATTCTGTGTATGTAAATGCCTGTTGGCGAGCCAGAGAAGAGCCAACGTTTCATGATTTTTGATCATTTCAATTAACCTTGAAATAGATTGTACTAGTTAATTAAGGCAAAGCACACGAAGCTTATTTGCCTAGCGCCATACCAGTTTTAACTGAGAGTACTCTAAATTTAATTACCTGGGACAAAATACGTGGTAAGTGATCCTGTATTGAGTCATAAAAGCAGGCGTGTTATACAATGATAAATGAATCTACAAAGTAATTGTTCTTTTCTGTTAGCATCAAGGAAAAGAAAAGAAGCCTAAAAAGGAAATAAAGTCGCTAAAGTCAAATCACTGACACCTCCTTAGCTAGATAACTTTAGAGTTGAAATTTTATGTTATTCAGTTACTTTCAAGCATTTTAACTTAGTTCAGCAATTAAATGCTTTCTAGCTGAAACAGTCTGTGTAATAGTTTCAAGTTAAAAAAAATGAATTAAAACTAAATTACTAAATCTGCAATTTCTATTACAGATTTAGTAATTTAGTTTTAATTCATTATTCATATGAAGCACTTATTTATATCAAATAGTCTGTCTTAAGTTACTTAGGTTTCCAGAATTTTAAACAATTATTTTCGAAAACTGTTAACAATTAACTAAGCATGGCATACACACGAATAACAGTGAATTATTTAATTAACCCACTTCCCAAATAATAAACAGAGTGATGTCATATTTACAGGTATTTTTCTAATTGCTATGAGGTGGACCAGACATCAAATGTCTAAAAAATGTTCACATTTCGACAGGATACGATTCCAGTGTGATAAATGAAACCGCTGCATGATGTTTTTGTTTTTTAGTTTTTGTTCTTGTTTTCATATGTAACGTTTTTCCCTTAAAAAGTCCCCCATGAATGCACCTTAATATAGTCATAAAGTCAAACAGCCCTAAAGTACGTTTCCATAATGAAATATTTGAGTCCAATCCAATCCAAATTATGGCAATTTTATTTCTAGCCCATCACTCTGAATCATTTAACGTTTACTGTACTTCAAAAAAAAAAAAAAAAAAAAAAAAAAAAAAGTTACTTTTTCTGAATTGTAACTGTGAAATTACTGTGGAGAACCGTACTCCACTTTGAATAACTTAGTTCAGTATGTCACACTAAGGCATCAAAGATTTATATGATCAGCAACCGTAACGCATATAACCAAGTTTCTGTTATCATGCCTTCCACTTACTCTGCCATTATTTGCTTTTCCAACTGAGTTATGACCTGTCACATTAACACGCACAAATCAGATTTAATACTTTGTTGTTTTTTGCATATCTTCGTTTCATGACATGAAATATGATCAGTTTCAATGCAAATAATAACTAGAAGAGTGCCACCCAGAAATGATACAACTGAGCAGAATGGAGAAAATGAAAGAAGCAGAAAAGAAATTTATTTTACTCATCCTATCTCCTTAGAAATTCGATTTCTTCCTTTGCTTTTATCGCTGTGCCACAGAAAGATCTTTACATTACGTAGACTGCCTAAAAGAAAGGGAAATGCCAATAAAGCGAGACATCGGTGATTGTAGAATGATACAAAGAATACTTTTACTTTTGTTTTTGGGTAGTATCTAGAAAAGAGATAATCTAATATTTTCATCGAAGAAAGGTCTTCTACAGCCTATGTAACCAATATTCATTCGTTTCGATTTTCTTCCGATTTTTTTCGTCATTTCCGTTGAAACCCCCAATTTTTTTATGTTTCCTTTTGATGTCATAAAAGAACTTATTAACTGGACCCGTGTAATGAAAGAAATATCCCGATAAAGTAAACAACTAACTATATGCCTTTTCCTTCGACTATTTTGTCAAAGAAAATTCTTACAGAAAAATTCTTTCTGTAAAGTGAAAAATAAAAAGACCGATATTTTTGTAAGGTTGAAGATACATTTGAATTATTCCTTTATTTGCGGTAAGCGCCTTCGGATATTGTTCATTCTGATGGATGCGTATATATCAAGTTCTTTCTGAGCTTTAAGTAGGCTTTCTAAAAGCATCCGGTGCAGTAATGAGCATTTGAGAAAGTATTCGAAAAACTATGAATTAAGCTCGATCTGCATTTGAAATACATTTGTCATTGAGAAGGCTTTAAAAAAGTCATTTCATGAAGCACGTTCAATGAAAATCAATTTCTACCACTTTTTTTCATTTAGTTGAAGAATAATTTTTCCTCAACTCTTTCTTTAGGAAAGGTTTATTAAAAAGGAAAGGAACATGTCAAGAGAAAGCAGTAGATTTTTTCTTCTTTACTAACGTTTTTGAGATATTTTAGAAAAATGCTTGTTGTTACGTTACAAAAAGTCTCATCCATTTATTATTAGTCCGATGGTTCTTCGCTGAATGCCTTACATTTTCTTTAAAAGTTTTTAATTTTCATGCAATAGCTTCAAAAGCCAAGTTTCAAAACTACTAAAATGAATGATGCTTGATATAATCATGAGAAGTACAGCTTGCCAAACAATTTGTTTTCAATGTAGGTGTAATAAAGTAAATTTATTAGCTTTGTAGTAACTACTCCAGATAGTTAGGTTTGCTATTAATTTTGAATTACTGCATTCCTAAATTAATGTTATGTAGAGAAAAAGTAAATTTTAAAGATGTTTTGAATATGTTTAATCTGAACCTTATAGTTGAATCACTGAGAACAACTGAAACACTGCTGAAGGAAGCAAAACTAAGTTATATAAATTATCAACTTTGTTAAGTAAATTACATTACTTTAAAGCTCAACTATTTTAAGTCAAATCTGAAGACATAATTTCTTCCCTGGTATTTTGGTATAAAATCAAAAGACTATTGACTTTCCTGAAAATACGTAAATCTCAGTACGATAGTTCCTAAACTCCAGAGATAGCCACAAACTGTTTTCTTTCAAATATAAATATATAACACCTCAAAACACCAGGGAAGGATTAAAAGCATAAGTAAGAATTCATTCACCAGTTCAAATAAAATAATAAATTCAAATGTATAGTTCCAATACACATAAATAATTAATTCCTGAACTACACCTTGATAACTTACCCAGATTTGTTTTAGAAGATCCATGTTTTTCTTAAGGATCACAGCGGGGACATGAATAGACCACTAAAACAAACATACACAAAAATTTACAATTCAAAAACACATTTATGAATCAATGATTAACATACATTAAAATAGCTGGGATAACTGGATTCAGGTATCTACATGAACGTTATTTTAAAAGTACTCGCAGTTTCACATTTCACATTCTATTCAACAGCAATATCACAGCGTCGATTCACTACAAGCTTGGGTTCACTTTCAAAATTGTTGCCACCAAATATTATCTCCCTGTATTATATTTAAAGAAATTAAATAATGAAGAATCTGCATAAACGTAGGTACGTTTCTCGCATTGTGATAAAACAACGGTACCTAGAGCCATCGAATTCTGAATAACGTAATCCTCCGCCGATTATGGGCATCTGGAAGCCCAAATTTGGAATTTGTTTTATTATCGATTTCATATTTTGTAAAGCTTTAACGAATTTTCGATTAACAAACTCAAGAATTTCAAAGCGAGTAATGGCAACGTTGTAAAAAAACATTTTTTATCTCCAGCGCGCGAGACTGTGTATCGAAATTCTAAAGATATGCTCATTTTAAAATTATTTTGCGATATTGCTCTTGAACTGAGTTTTCTAGTTTAAGTGAGAAGAACATGATATTTAATAAACAAAGGCATCACAAAATGTTAACAAAAAGCCCCTTTCGGCGTAATTCAAAATCTGAAATTTTTCAGATTTTTTTACTATTTTATTTATTTATTTATTTTTTGGACAAATGTTCGGAACTTTATAACTTCGGTCACTAAGCCATAGAGACGGAAAGAACAACGAACTTGAAAACGGGAATGCAAGACACTCACACAGACCGCTGACTGGATGCTCCCAATGAAGACAACTACAGGCAACTCTTTAAATAAGTCTCAGACAACGGGAGATGATGACTAACCGCTTATTAATTTTGTCAGAAGTCCTGGGATGAAGCATAAGTATTAATGAATTTTTCTGAAGATCTACGATGTGGTAAAAACATTTCTGAAAATTTTCAACAGAAAAACCAATGACGAAGAAAAACAAATTATCCGAGGAGAAGCTTGACCGGGAAAACGCGGGCCTCAGCCCAGTTTCCCCATCATAATCGCCAACAAAAGTGACGAAAAGAAACCGCACCACAAATTTGGTCATGTCTTCGCATCTCGTAGACTACAGGGAGACTGTAATTCACTCTTTTTTTTCCTTTATTGTGGAAAACATCTGCTCCTGCATCTTATGCAAAAAGTTTTAAAACTTTGGCATCTCTAAAATAAGAACCGCCTCTAAATTCACTATTGTCTGAAATTAACTATAAATTAATATCTAATCCATTCAAATGCATTTCTTAAACCTCTAAAATCAACGAGAAAAGAGAAATAATTTATACTGCCAATTTTACAAGAAAAATCTACTCCTTTTAAATGTGACATACCCTCTTCTCACGCAAACGTTTAAGGAATGTGTTTCCGTAATTCTGTCAGAGCTGTGGCAACGGCCGCCTCCAGTGAGCGAAATACGTGCACGGTTTAGAATTCAAGGGTGAGGGAGCCGCAGCTATCCGCCAACCTATGACCCTAAAAGGGAAAAGCCTGTAAAAGAAAATCATGCGCTTTTCTAGCTGTACAAGTACTTTTCACTAGCCCTTTAAGAAATATAGAACAATTATAATTCATAAATTAATTAAGCACGGTGAATTAATAAACAAAATTAATATACTATATCATTATTTGCTATAACTTAATTTTTCTAAAGCAAGTATTAGTTTCATAATTGTTACAATTCAGCCTTAATATGATGTTGGTTCATTGGCTAGTTGTGCATTTCTGGCGCAAAATCTTAAAGGCTATACGCACCGAAACATACATTTTAATATGGTGTTAATATCAAAACTACACCGTCATCGTATTTAGCCAAATAACTAGCATGATCCCCATTTTTCAAATGGAAATTGTTCTGCACATGTCTATAGTGTCATTCATTGTAAAATTTATAATGAACTGTCTAATTAATGTAGTGCAATGAGGAAAGAAGGGAAAAATAGAGAAAGAATAATTTATAGTTTTATTTTATGATAATGCTAATTCTCTCTAGATATTCACAGCAATTAATCTAATATACTCAAGAAGAATAATTTAGTTTTGAAGGAAAAGGAAGTGTTATTTATCTTTTGAAAAGCAATTTCAGGATTCGTTGTATGCATCACTTGCATTATTAAATTCAAGCATATTTTATTATATTAAGCTTCTTGTCTTTATTTTGAAATTATCGCCATATTAAAATTGTATGCATGTTAGATACTAGACCATAAAGAGATATGAATGAGCTACAAGCTAAATAAATTTCGTATAAATGAATATCTTCCCATTAGCAATGATAATCTCGTAAATCCTTTAATCTTTTTCAAACAGTAGCACTTTCTGTTTAGGGTACCCTCAGAAAGATAAGACAAACTCGAAAGACTTAGATAATTAAAATTACGTAATTTGAAGTACTTAGAAGAGAAAAGCTGTGTTTTGATCCCGAGTGTCCCAAATTAACATTATTGTATTCGATGAAGACTTCAAAGCAAATTTCCAGAGAAAACTTAACCTGTTTATCCGTTTAGCAATGTATACTATTTTTTCTTAACTTTTTCCCCAAAAATTCTTATTCTGCTAGGAAAGACTAATTTAAATGAAAATAACGTGCTATAAAGCAGCCATGCTGCTTCGTCTTTAGTGAAGTTAGAAAAATTCTTTTAGACCGAGATATCGAAGCTTGATTAATTTAATAAAGATTCTAATATTTTTCTGATTCTAATAATTGACGTAGAAAACGCTTTTGATAACTATGAAGCATGAAAATATTTACATTAACACTTTATTATACTTTCGGCATCATTTAAATATAGGTGTAATATATCATACAATTCGTTAAAAGAACACTATGTGGAACAAAATCACTAAAAATTTGAAAATTATTTTAAAATCATACAAATGGCGTGCAGTGTTTGGAAGCAAACTGCAAGGAAAGGGAATGTTTTTTGGGCAAGGATAAGAAATATTTTGTTTTGGCGAACGATGATTATAAACGTAATTTTTACCGAAATAAATCGCTGTATCATATCAACGAAAACGATGATGATCAGATTAGCATTAAGTGGATTTATTCACATGGGAAATAACATTAACATACAAGTATATTAAACATGTAACCAACTTTCACATATATTAAACTCTCACCCCTTCACATTTTCAGATATTAAGGATATCTCGGAGAAAAAAAAAGGAAATTTTCAGTGAAGCTTTCAACTACAATTTCATTGCGGTCATAATGTTGATATGTTTTAACTCTCTCTATTGGTGAATATTTGAATCAAATATTTACTTCACCGGCATAAGTTATGCACAGGACGTTTTATGAAATTTGGCTTGAGGGCCGCTGGCTGTGGTCGGTGCCACAAAGTATGAAAGGTTAGAAATAATATAACTAAAAAGTTAAAAATAAAATTAATCCAAAGTGATTACCTCTGCCCATTAGCTATTACCCATTACACATTAAATTTGAACATATGGCACAAAAGTCCATAAATAACGTGACTTGAAATAACTGGTGTTAGACTAAATTGACAAAACAATATTTTTCACTAATACCTAAATCCCTACTATATCTCCATTTTCATTAATTATTTTCATCGTTAAGAACAATAGAGATGGCAGGTCCAATTGAAACAGCATCCAACATTTCCTTTTATCTGTATTATTTACTATATATTTTTATATGTACAATATTTTCATAAGTCCTATAATAAGGTGCAATAACTTTCACTAGCATTACATTTTATAATTAATTTTAGCACAATTCATTTACGTAGCTTCAAAACACAACACTGAACCCGTCAACACACAAAGTCAACAAAGACCTTTTCATTTTTACATTCATTTCACTGTAATGCAGCGCCATCTACTTTCGCTCTTTTCAATACCCCCACTTCTGAACTCTATATCATATAAATAAGTGCATATAAACGAAATGAAAAATCAATATTAAAAAATAAATCACAAAAGTCTTACACTATTTAAACAACACCATGTTCACAAAAGAGCCAAATTAGAAATGTAAGGCTCAAATGATAGGGCCAGGTGAGCATATAGTGTTTATTGCTACTGTCCTTTGTAAAAAAGGAGTCAGCATACTCAAGTCCTATCATGGGAAATGGTAGTGATTGCAAAATCACGATCAGGCGGTAAAAGAGCGATTTCTCTTGTCCCGGCGAGAACCCTAAACCTTTTACATAAAAGCTCTTATTCAATGTTTATTTAATTACCTCGCGATTTTTTATGAAAAAAGCATTTTTTTCTCTAATATGGGCTAAGGTAACTTCAACCATAGTAGTACGAAGTAGTTTATTATGATGTTCTAAGATCACTAATTCACTATATCTATCATTGCGTAATAATAGCCATGGATATTTTTCTCCGATATCAAGATCAAAGAACTTAGTCCTAGACTATAAGTCTGCCTATTTTTTAAACGTAGATATCCACGTATATTCACGTTTAGTTCTGGGTTTAGATGCCTTATCTAGGAGCCTTTGACTAGAAAGATTTAGAATCTTTTTTCGCGAGATATTTTCTCCGTAGAACTTTTACCCTGTAGATTTCAGCATTCGAAATCTTAACAGAGCTTAACGGACCTCAGAATTTCATTAAATTTCGTTTGATATTGTTTACAAACCGCGTAACACAAGCTGTATTCCTATATACCTTTAGTAACCTATTAAATTGAGTTAAATCTGATAATGTAGCTTTCACGTTGCGAAGAGAAACTTAAAAAGGTGCTTAGATTGTGCACCCTTTACTCTCTCAGAACACTAACCTCATTGATGTTTCACTGGTCAAATACTTTTAAGCTCAGAATGCTAACTAGACCTCTACAACAAAGAAAACCCCTCACAGGATTAAAGGCACGTTCTTCTGGAAGATAACGCTAGTCAATGGGGTTTATTTCCCTCTGCAGTGAAATCATAGATCGAAGTCAGTGAGTGACTAAATCTCAGAAGGGAAAGACTTCCAGATTCTGGCACATCCTTTTACAGAGTGGGCAGTTTGGCTACCACACTATATACATAATTGTTCGATGGCACAGTTCAGTAAATTATCAAATACTTAGATACTATGGCAGTTACTTGAGCAGCCATCAGTTCCAAATGAGGAAGCGTGATAGCCTTCAATGGAGCAACGCGTCTCTTCGCAGTGATGAAACTGAAGAAAATGTTATTTTTTGAACTAAAGCATCTAAAATATCCTACCACACTGCATGCTTTAGGGCTAGTATCGGAAAATATATGAAGAATAACATTAAATTTTTTTCAGAACTACCAAAATATTTCCTCAGAAGAGAAAAATCATTGAGACCTTTAAATTATTTCGCCAGCGAATTCAATCATATTTCATTTCTGATGGAAGAGTATCATCTCAGATCACTTTGAATGTTCAAATGCTTTGTGCTAGAATTTTCATTCTCATCGAAAAGGGCTGAGGCACTCCTGCTGGGTCGTAAACTCTGGCAACAATCTGCATCTTATTCTTTTCATCTTATTCTTTATTTATATTTCTTGCATCTTAATCTTATTCTTTTCGTGGCTTTACCGGAATTAACTGATAATGATTCTACAAACTTGCAATTAAATTTTATCTTCTCTATTACAGAGTCCAAATCATGCCCAAAAATTTCAGCTGTTTTCCACATTATAACCATTTTTAATTCCTCAGGAGTTAAATTACTCGGAATTTAACTTTATATCTTGAAGATTCAGATCAGCATCTTTGAAAATCTTAACCGTATCTGAAGTTAATCGACACGTATTTCAAGAAGTGTCAGCACGGTAATAAAGGTCGTCTGCATACAACGAGGAATTTAACATTTTGGCAACTTTTCGAATTTGTGCTTTTATATTTTTAAAGTAACATTTTATCGTCATAGAAAAAAACTCGCTGGACTGCAACAAAGTCCAAATGGAAGAAGTTTAAACCTGAAAGCTTTACATTCTTGCTCATGTCCCCGAACCAATAAACATTTCAAGGGATTCTCATCATTTTCCAAGAGCCTTATCATTAAAGAGAAATTGAAATTGCTTCTAGCAGCTATTACGCTGCTAGAAGGAATTTCAAATTTACAAAATTCCAAATTTATGTCCCAAACAAATGGAGATAACTAAGCCTTCTGGGCTAATGCGTCAGCTCTTTCATTGCCAGAAAACCAGAGATCATGGATATCAGAGCTTCGACAGGCAAGCTAAAAATTGTTCTCACGAAATAAAAGCAGTGAACTAATTGAGTTTGATAGAGGGCAAATTTTCGACACTCGCATTGGTGAATGTTGAATATCAACTATAAAGTATTTTTCCTTCCTTTCCGCATGCCTTCGTGGTGTAATTGGAAGCATACTCGACGCGTATTCGAGAGTACTAGGGTTTGAGTCCCGGCGAAGGCATTGCACATTTTTCCCATCTCCTGCTTCAAAATAAACTAATGACTCTGCACAACAACCATCAAACTGCTGGGCATGTCGAATAGTACTGTGGCACGGCTGTACCAACAGTATCCTAAAGCGGAGGTAGAAGACTGGAAATATGTGATTTGCTCCGGTGAATCGAAATGTGCTGTGAAACAGTACGAACCACTGCACTCTTAGTAGCATACACACGTTGTATAGGCCCTCTTGACGATGATGTATCTGTTTGAGCATTTTTGCAGTGTTTTGAGTAGGTCTCATTGCGCTGGATGGAGCATTGATGTGATCGGGCTACGTTAACTTGCTTGCTGATCACCCCTTAATCAGCAACCCTTAATGGGCTTATTGCTCTCACATTACGGTACTAGGATGTGTTACAAAACAAAGTTTTAAGCAAAAAATGCACCACTACATCTTCACACGTTGCACAGGTTTGGTTCAACTAACATAGTATTAAGGAGGTTATAATACACACCTGGCCTCCAAGCTCGCTCAACTGATATGATACGGTACTGAGCAGTACTGCATTCGGTATTGAGAAGTGTGTATAATAATCGGTCTTTTCAGTGTATGATAGTAATGTTGATTTTTTTATATGATTCAGCAGTCATATAAGTTTCAAATTTTCTTTATTTCTAGTATGATTAGAAGAATGAGAACATAAGCACAATGAATCGAAGAAAAGCCTCTATTTTACACCTAAAATGTGACAATGAGAGTACAGATATTTGTCTCATATTGCTTCACAAAATATTTAATATGAGAATTTCTACCCTAGATAATGAGTTATCTCGGGTAGAAAACCCGATTAGCAGCAGTTCTTCATTGCCCGGCTGTCACACTGTTGCCTTGGCCCATTTGTTCTCCTGATATGTCTCTCATTGAATACACTCGCTAAATAACAGGCAAACAAGTGGTCTAACATACACCATTCATGATTACGCCGCCGATCTCTGGTAATTTATTGTACATCCCGTGGCTATGCCAGACGCACTTTGGTAGCATGACCGCCGGGGTATCCTAGGACGTGTTAGAAGGAAAAAGAAATGACAAAAATTATTGTTAACTTGAAAACAGGCCAGCCAAAAGCATCATAACTGCAAAACCCGCTGTTCCTTTTTAATTTTTCTTTTCATAGATAGATAAGAACAATTAATCATACAGCTAACGGATTTGTTTTTGTCTTAAAGTGGAACTGGATTGCAAGGAACTGAAGCAGTACTTCCATATTAGTTCTTGCGCTGCAATTGATAGCATGCCGAGCCGGGTAATTCAGTACCCTACTATTTACTTGAATACTACGTCAATATTACTATACTCACAGTGAGGACAAAGGGAAAATTTTTAAGATTGCCGTTCTTAAGCTTGTAATGCCTGCTGAAAGTTACAACGAGATCATGGACATAATGAACCGAAATCCGTAACTATTGTAACTGACCACATTCTCATCAAATCTATCACTTCACAATGATAATGTAGAGACATTAGGTATTTAGGAAGCAGGCAAGATGAAAAATTAGCAACACCTTCGCCGAGAATCTAACCGCGGACCTCTGGAATACCAGCCCAGCGTGCAGAACCACTACACCACGAAGGCACGCTAAGAAGGCGGGAGAAATACCTTATAACAACATTACATGAATACTTACGCAATGTGTACAAGTAATCTCAATTGCTCAAATAATAAAAATATTTAATTTTTACAATATAATGGTAAAATTAAGTGCGGGTTAATCAATATATTCATATTTCCTTTCTCTCCATTTGAAGAAACGGAGGAAATAATGATATTTTTAAATGTTTATGCTGAATGTTATAAAGAAAGACATATGAAATAGAAACTGGAAAACATCATGTAAAAATCAGTTATATACTTTGCATTAGTTTGGTGTAATTCTATAAAGGTAGCTCCTAATAAATAAATAAATTTATTGTAGTTTGTTTATTATTAATTTTTTTAATTTTTAATAATGAAGAAGTAAATTACATTTAATAATTAAATTACTTTGATATGAAAACATAATTTTTTTTTCTGATGTCAGCTCTGAACTTTTGTTTGAAATCATATTAATGCAAATGACATATAGTTACTCATTGCCATATATTGACGGGCAATATTTGTGAGTTATCACTTTTTATAAAGTTGTAGAGAAATAAGATTATTGGAGGTAAGAAATTAAATTCTTCATATAAAATTGTAAGCAATGATTAGAGTAAGGAACCAACGAGGAAGATCTACTACATATTATAATGAGCAAGATGACGGAACATTACATTTGATTCTTCTTTTCAATTACGTGTTAAATCTTTTCAACCCAAATAAGTAACATAGTAAATTCATGGTATTCGAGTCACCTGCTATCTATTCAATATAAATACTTCTACGTTTCTCACATTGAAAATTATACAAACCAATTGGAACCGTTTTGTAGGTACTGCGTCTCTACAGTGAGAGAAACGTTGCAAAGTTATTAGGCATTTTATTTTGGAGCTGGGGACAGGAAAAATGCGCAGTAGTCTCGGCGGGGTTTCGAACTCCGGATATTTAGATTACTAGCTGGGCATATATTCAAATTACACCACGAAGGCTCAAGGTAAGGAGAGAGAAAATACCTTATCTTCTTCCCTACTTAAAAGGCAACTGGGAAGGCGCTGACTCAATCGTCAAATCTTGGCGGTGAAGCCTCACCATAGTTTAGCTCAGATGCCACTTGTAGAGACGATTAGGATAATTAGAAACAGAAAGCGTGAGAAAATCAGCAGTTGCTCTCTCTAGGATTCGACCCCGGACCTCCCAATGCTAGCCGTACATGCTTTCCAATTAGCCCACGAAGGCATGCGGTAAGAAGGGAGAAACACCTTATAACGTTAACATGTATAAAACTATCGGCTAGAACTCAGCTCTATAAGTAAGCTTAATTAACTATTCAACTACGGAAAGCAAATCAGAGCTCTCTGCCTAATGAACTGTTTCAGGCTTTATCAAAAATATTTCTTGCGGTGGAACTCTCACAAACTGACCTTCCATTTTAAAGCTTCGGCAAAGGGTTTATGGATCAATTGATATTAACTGCCGCAACTCTATAAAGAAAGGACAGTCAATGCCTTCTCCGGGATTCGAACTCGAGTCCATCAGCGTAGCAGTGAGTTTCGGTTGACCTCCGTATTTACTAGAGCGGTGATTCCATGCATAGCTACGACACAACTAAAGGGCATGGGAACCGCTTAGACCAAGATTTTCTGATCTTGGACGCCCTTTCCAAAGAATGTCATTTTGACATTAGTGGCGATGCGAAAAAGGGTAACCGAAGGTGACAAAAATGTTTCTTATGGGTATGACAATTTTCACTGCTGGAGCAGGAATCACTTTGTCATGGTATTCTTCTTAATCCTATGTATTGAGATAATTATCTTTTCTAGAAGTGATATTGCTTTTGAAAGAGTTTTAGCATTAATTAAAATGCCCTACGGTTTGCAATAGAACACGTTAATAATCGCTTGTTTGGATTCATTTTTCATGTCGTTAAGAGGCTATACTGAAAGTTTGGGGTTATACTGAAAGAAATATTTTCCTATGGCTAATTTTTATGGATAATGTATGTCTATTTTAGGACTGAATGTATGTTTTTTTCAAGAATCTGCAGGATATCCTGTTTGAAAGTCTAAAATCTCATTTTTAACTATTCTGTTTTTCTCATCGGCAAATTACTCAGCCAAAGTATTATGTTATATAGGTAAAAGAAAATTGTATATGCTTCTGTACGAGTTCAGTTTGATTAAATGAAGACAACTGTATAGTTTTCAAAAGTAGGATTTTATCCCATGCTGGACTGCAAATATATTACTACAGTATCGTGATATATATATATATCTCAAAACTGCTACTTAAAAAGCTTTCGGTACACAGGAAGAAGCGCTTTGAAGACTTATTCTACATACAAAAACGTCTCTGATGTTTAGTCGATGCATCACTCAGCGAACTGTCGACTATTTTGTTCGATACTTAAAGCATTTTGCTTAGAACAGCAAAGTGCGAGAAAAGAGGGAAATCCAGTTCTGATGACTGCTATCAATCTTTCGTAACAGAATCGAGCTACTGTGAAACACCTACGATTTCTTCCCCTGTCTCATTCCTTTTTCTTTCTTCCTTGGCTTCTTTTATTTATTTGTTTCCAATTCCTCACCTCCTCCTTTGCATTTTACGTAGTTTTATACTTTGAAAGAGATGGATTCAACGAATTTTCACAGTGTTTGTTTAAGCGGACGAATTTCATATGCACCCGAAAAAGCGGAAAAGCAATGAAAAGGGTCTTTTTACATACGTAGTTATCCAAAAGGCAAATTATTCAATTCAATATTATGATTTTTATCTTTGGGCGACTTTTAGGTTCAGAGAAGCTTCTTTCAGTGAAAACTTGAGGCCTTCCTAAACGGTATTTTTATGTAAAACAAAGAAAATATCCAATGCTCTTCCTTTTCCTGTAAAGTATACGCATTTGCAAAGAAATGCAAACGAGGAAATATTTCTTGAAATTCTTCGGATCAAGCACATTTCTCATATAACGCTTGCCCCTTGCAAAACTTTTCTAGATATTCTCGATTCAGAATAGAAATAAAACTAACGACGCTATACTAAAGCGCATATTTAGATTGATGCGGTTACAGATATTGACATTTAAATTTTCAACAAACATTTCATAGCTGAATATACGAAAGTAAGGTAATTAAGTGAAATAAGGTGATACAATTTGCTGTATGTGAATACCTATTTCGAAACCTATGTTCTAATTCCTTTCAGCCTAAGACTAATATTAAAAGCTTTTCGATGTCTTCTTTTTCTTTTCTTTCAGAATGAAAACTTTTAAGAAAATTTACAAAGCTAGAAATATTCCACTTTAAAGGTAATTACTTCTACATTCTAGTTAATAATTAATTGCCTAGTGTAAAGAGAATAATTCTTTCAAAGAACCGTGAAACACATAACGTATGTCCAAGAAATTAGGCCAATATATTAGAAGTACGTAAAGCCGGAAATAGAGTACCAGGGACTTTTTGACTTAAAATGAAGACAATACCTCTCTTTCTCATTGCCAGTTTTTGGAAATTTGGCTTTCTTAGCGAAATCCCGTGACTGTCATAGGGCTAGAATGCCGGCAAAGCGGCTTGCAGGTTTATTTTTAAAGTACATTTATAGGTTCGCATAGTTAATAATACACAAAAAAGTATTCCAAATACATAATTTTAAGGTATAAAAATTGTTGAGTATATGTTAAATATTAACTTACGTAAAATAATGACTTAACCAATTGATTTATGTAAAATAAATAATTACTAAATACTGCAGACAAAAGTTTACAGTTCTTTGGTCTGAAAATTCCCTACAAAAAATGCAATTTATTAAGTCAGCGTGATATTTGACATTGCATTTCATTGGCCATTGTTTAATAATTAGAAGACTATGGTGATATTTCTGCTTGTAAGCAATCAAGATAATCTACACGTTGAGATCAGTTGCGATATTCCTTATTGGAAGCAATGATTCACTCAAGCATGTAAGAATCAAAAATCGATTTTGATTCATATAATGCTTTTTTCAAGAATCGAAATTTGTTGTCAGCTATATTTCAGAAGTTCTCATATGGTTGAAAACATCAGATTTTCGGACAGTGTATTTTGAAGAACCAAAATTTTTAAACCAGTTCTTCCTTTCTTGGTTAAAATAAACTCGGCAATATGTGCAGCTATTTGGGTTACATTATCTTGGAAAATAAAATGTTTGATGGAGAAGGTTACCATTTGATCGATAATGTTAAACTGTTGAAAGTGGTTTTAAAACTCGTCTTGAAGTTACTGAAGTATCATAACATGAGGACAAGTCAACTCCATCTTCGTTCATTATTATTATTATTATTTTCATATTTGGGAAATGAACAAGTGACTTCTGCTTCTGATGTGATGTCCACAAAACCATTTTAACTTTAAAAGACATAAACAGATCCTATCATTAAAGCTATTTGTTTATCTTTATCCTGCAGCTCCAAGTTTAATAAGTCAGTTTCTCAACTCTGTCTAAGAAATCCTAAATCAATCGGCAAGTGAAAGTCCGTTTGTTCAGAATAGTTTTGATTTTTCGTCTGGGATAATTTTTTTATTAGTCCAAAGGGCTTTGTCCCTGAAGGACTATTGTTTTCGTTTTGCGTTGAATCACTGTAAATGTCCGTTTCGCTTTTCAAACTGTTGCCACCAAATGTTAGAGTTCTGCATTATATTTGAAGAAATTAAATAATGAAAAATCTGCATAAATGTATGTATATTTCTCGCATCTGTGATAAAACAACGGTTCATAGAGCCATCGAAATTGGATGACGTAATCCTCCTACGAATATGGGCATGTGGAAGACCAAATTTGAAATCTGGAATTTTTTTTATTATCGATTTCATATTTTGTAAAACTTTAACGCATTTTTGATTAACAAACTCAAGGATTTCAAAGCGAGCAATGGCAACACTTTACTAGAAAAAAAAAAAACCTTTTTGTCTCCAGCGCGCGGAACTGTGCATCGGAAATTCTAAAGATATGCTCATTTTAAAATTATTTTGCGACATTGCTATTGAACTGAATTTTATGGTTTAAGTGCAAAGAACATGATATTTAATAAATAAAGGTAACACAGAAAACGCTAAATAAACGCCCTTTTGGACGTAATTTAAAATCTGAAACCTTTCAGATTTTTTTTATTTATAATTTAGTTTTTTCAATTGAATTCACGAGTACAAAAATTTGTCTTTACTGAGCCGACGTCCATTAGTATGCGAAATGAGATCAGGATATTCAGAGTTTTCGAATAGGGCCTTGCTCGAATAAAGTTTACTTTTCTTTTGTGATTTTTTTCATGGCGTGTCCAAAGGGCAATACCTGACCTCACAAAGCTTACTGTTAACATAGTGATGCTATATAAAGATTGGAAATAATTTATTTTTCTTGCAGATATTAATATATCCATTAATATTATCAATCACTAGTGATTCTCTAGCAATGTATTGCCGACAGCTTGCGCAGAGGTATACTTTTTACTTTTGAATATGTTGTAAATATATTGCAGATATACTTACTTCTTGTTCATCTCTTCATGGGTAATATTTTCAGTAGGTCTTCTTTTAAAGTAAAATTACTAAATACCGTTCTCACCATAGCTGATAACTACGCATAATAATTGCTAACTGGATTCTGGTATATTTGTAGACTTGTCAAATTATACTGAAAATCACTCACATATTTCCAAGTCACACTTCAACTGCGTGTGCATGACTTTTGAAATGGCATGCATTCTTCTTGTGATAGTGATATTTAACAACTGAGAGTCTTGTATTACAGAAAACATAATCTTGCGTTTATTAAAAAATCTCTCAAATAAGCAATCGACACCGCTTAAAAAGTGTTTTTTTTTTTTTTGGACAATTTGCCATCCTCTTTGCATGTTTGCATATGAGAAATTAAAAAAAAAAAAAAGGAATAGTGGTATTTTTTCTGGTTTAGTGAAAACTGACTGGATGAGTTTGTTGACTCTAGCGGAATTTGTTTCTTCTTTTTTACTTCAGAGTTACGTAAACAGGTCGTATGGATTCCCTGAAAGTGACTTCATTATATTTTTTCGGCACTGCAATGGTATTGCTGCACAACAGACAAAGACATTTATCTTCAAGTTGACGAAAGGATATAATTATTCCCAAACAGTGTTAAAATTGCAGGTTCTTTGTCTTTACTTGAGTCACTCATTTTGAGAATAAAATAACAGAGCATATAAAAGCAATGAAGTAGAAGGAAAAAGAAAACTATAAAGTAGGAGACACATACATTACAAATATAAGCATATAACTAGCAATAAATATAGCATGGCATTTAAGCGAATACCTATTAAATAATTGTATGCGTATATTTGACAGTTTAAAATTTTTAACAATTAACCTGAACAAAATATGAACTTATCAGGAACTATAATTTCAAACTGGGACCGTCCCCCTTAAACCCAAATGTCTAGTAAACCCATTTAAAATGATAAACATGTAATTATAAACAAATAATTTTGTTAAGCTTATGTTTCTAAGCTAAGTAAAAGATACACAAATTTAATAGCGTTTTATTGAACACTTAAATAATTTTTTATCGTGATCGTTCAGCAGCTGACACAGGTAAAACCGTCCGTGGCGTCAATGGTGGCCGGATTGGGGCACCTCTGCTCTAAAAAGTATCGATGTAACATACATGCTTTCTTAACCTTGCATTCTTTTCTTCGTCAAATGAAACTCTCATCAGGCATGGATCAAATATTGCATAAGGCAGGAGACACGAAAAGCCACCGATGCCTTCGCCGAAACTTCCAACTATTAGCTCGACGTGCTTTCAATTACACGATGAACAGAGGCAGTAAGGAAGGTAGACATTTCTACAACCTACTAATTCGTGTGTTTAAGATCATCTGTAGCACGTTTTTCATGATTGCTAAAGGTCAGCCTGGAAAGCTAAGTTTCCAAACTTTAATAGAAGCACTGCATAAAAAAATTAAAGCAGTAGTCGTAAACATTAGAGCTAGTCCAATTTAGGAATGACAAAAACCTATTCAATTTTTTATTTTATTTTAATTACGATTTAATAATTTTTATCGGTAATTTAGACCAGATTAATATAACAGTATTTTTTATCAGCTGACATGGTTTGCTGAATTTTTATTATGGTTTGCTGTTGTTCTAGATTTAAAAAAAAATTTTTGGATTTTTGAAATGAATATGTAATTTATCCTCCTAAATTTAGACATTGCTGCATATTTACCAAGCTGCTTGCTAGCTCCGTATATAAAAGTTTATAATTATTTTCTGCATGTTACTTTTACGACTACAGGTGAAACCTTTAGAATAACAATTTGAAAACATTTTGATTAAAATAATTTACCTTGTAACTACAGTTTTCGCAATGAAAGAACAATTTAAGTTGGTTTATTTTTGTGAATATGATTTGAAACATTTTATGTAGAAATTAATCACTTTCATAAATAATTCAGTGATACTATAAAACGGAAAAACTGGTAAATACTAGGGACGATTATATTACTTGGAAACTGATAACTAATAGGAACAATACTTGGAATAGGAATATTACCTGTAGTTATTTGAGTTAGTGTATTCGCAAATTCATAGCGTTCCAAACAAGAAATGAGTTTCTGTTCTAAGTTCTGTAAAAGAGAAAGTTTTACTCTTAAGTTAATTTCAGACAAAGCGATAATTCGCTTAATGTCTTCTAGGAATTTGATACTAGTTTATGCTCTTAAAGAAAATCAAACTTTATAGAGTAATGCACGGAATTAATTTCATGTTGTCAGATATTAGCAAAATATAACATCAAAAAAGAGCTGTCTCCATACTAAAGGGAATTCTATGTTACTAATCGATAGTTAAGCCTACGTCGGGGCATTTTCGAGTTATGGCTGTGTTGCTTGTTGCTTCTATGAATGACCAATATTTTATTGTCTGGCATTGGCAGAAAGCGCATTTAAAATTTGCATAACCGAATTCCTGAATTAAAATTTTTTTTGTTTACGCTTATAATTTTTATCTTCCCATTTTAAATATATGAACAGTTTGATTTAATAAAACTAGTTAATTTCACTGTAACTTTTTCAATTTAGTAATATGTTTGAAATTTTTTGTTTAAAGCAAGATCAACTACTGCAGCAGGAACAAGCTTTTAAATTAAATGCTTAGTTCGAGGGAATAGGATTTAATCAATCACATTGCATTCATCTAATTAATTTATTAGAAAAACGGAGGTGGGCCACCTAAATTAGTAACTTTTTAAAAATTATTAAATTTAATTTTTAACATTAATTTTTTAAAACAGTAAGGCTAAGTACTACATATATTTATCTTTAAACGACTGACATTTATATCAACAACAGGATTATGTGAGTATTAATGATTGTTAGTTCTGAAGCTAATTAAAAGTCTTATAAAAATATTATTAAGAGGATGATTTAAATGATCTATGACAAAAAGTTCTTTATTTTGCATTTTAGGGAAAATTAATATGCATCAAGCATTTCTTTAACAATACACCTCTTACATGGTTTCAAAATTAATTAATTTCAGCTATATTTAAAGGCAACAAGCAGTAAAACAACTTAAACTAATTAATTCCACATCTGTTTGGATAGGCTTATATTTCGCACAACTATTCTCCATGAGCGTAGGAATTTGAACATCATTATGATGTCTCCCTTCTCCAACCTTTCTTCTCATCCTATTAGAAGACAATAAATGAGGATGTTACGTGAGAAATTCCTCAAACAGGACGTCCTGCGTTTAATAACCGCTCGCTCGAAATATGTACCTTAGTCCGAATCGATTTTCGGCCACATAGACTTTAAATAACAGTGGACCGTATCTGCAACGCCAGTGATTCATTGCTTAGGCAATTTCCGACTCTCTGCGCGCTGCGTGTTGTTCTCTGGAATCGCATTTCCTCAATCTAGCGTCCCTGCTATGATAAGAGATGCTTCGAACACTAGAATGAGCTTATTGGTATATAGCTTCAGGTTTGGTTAGACCTTAAACAATGAAAGCTGAAGTTTGAGGGAAACTTTAACAGATACCTAAGTTTATGGTATCGTTATTTTTAAACAATAGAGTCTGAGACATGCATCTGAACTCAGATCAAAAACGAGCTGAATAAAATTTCAGATATATTTTATTAAGCGTTTCAGAACAAGGTTACAGCTGTACTTCTGGAAATCTTGGACTGTATTAAAATGTTATTAAAATTACCCAAATGTTGCTTTATAACCTTTTTCATTATTATGAATCCCTCTCTTTATTTCTTTTTTTATTATGAATTAGTCAAGAGCTTGTTAGACGTTTTTTGTTAAGAGTTTCTAGCATAATTTGCTGAACATTTGTTAGGATGACTAAATTATAATTAATAAGTTCTTCGGAATTTACTTACAATCCTATTATGGCTAACTTGATCGACTAATCGAGGAAAAATACTTAGAGGCTTATTAAATGTTATAAAATAAATCATGAAGAATAAGTTTTATTTATCCCGGCTTAAAGCTTCTTTGGCTAAAGTTAAATTAGTATGAAGTTTTAGCTTAAAAGTGAATAACCATTTTTATCTTTTCTCTAGTTCTAAAATTTTAAGTGGATTTTATCTAATCCCTTATGATATTATTTTCATGTTTATCACCGTACTAGAAGCTCAGAAATTTCAGTTTAATTCCTAAATATTAAGCTACCTGATGGTATTGAGTATTTGATATTTTCTACAGGAGAAGTTTAAAACATATTGAACCTTGGGGCTCATACGCACGTATCTGTGATTCATCGTGACCCATACGTATATAGTTGCAGTATATTGTGATCCACATGTGTAAAGTTGCTTTGAAACAATTAAATGAAAGAAGACACTCAAAAGGAAATAATAAAACAATAATCAATAAGTATGTATAGTTATTTACAATTAATTGGTAAACATAAATAAATTCATAATTACAGGTAGATTGTACAGTTACACAATAAGCAAAAGTGTATTTCAGAATTTTTCGTGAACCACCAAACATTTTCTTCCGATCTACACTTAGAGCAACTAGTCTATGGTGATAACTCTCCAGAAAATATTTTGATGTTCATTAACCAGCTCTCGTCGCATTTCAGTTACTCACCACAGTAGGCGTAAACGAGCACAGCTCGCGTTATAGATGTGCGACTGACAGACATCGCATGTGTTTCGAAAGAAAGAATTGCTTAATATTGGAACTGCCAAAAATGTTAAAGGGTTTTTTTGAAATATAAAGTTAGCTTACGGAAGGAAACAATGAAGAGATTATTTATTTGAGATTTAAGCATCTGTTAGGAGATTAAGTTTCCATTGCACACTTCGTGAGATTTTGTGTTAATACTAAATAATCTCACATTTGTGCACTACCTGTGATCATATTTATGCACACATATACGCAGATACTAGGTAATCAGAATCATTCTTGATGTTTTTGAAGCTTCATTTGAGATAGTGAGTCTCACAGAGATTAAATAAAATGAATTACGCGCGGGAAAAAGATTATCGGTTAGCTTTGCAATCACTGAGTAATGGAGGTATGGAAGCACGGTTTGATGTTCATAAGGTGGTAATGTCGTCACCTATATCAAGTCATAGAATAACTCACACATCTGGAGAGGGCGCCGTTAACGAATGCACCTCTAGGCATTGCTTCTAGAAGTTGTGGTCAGGACATCTGAGCTTTTACCGTGATCCTTGCGATGAGCGACCACAGATGTTGGATGATACATTGAAGGCAGCCATAGTGGAAGATAGCGAAATGTGGGATAAACTTGTGGAACGCTTCCAGGTTTCCGAGAAAGTAGTCAGACTTGTCGACAGCCAACCAGGAACAACGAATGAGAGTCTAATTTTCACTGTTACTCGGAGTCGCTACACACCCATACTTGGTCAAGCGTTCACGAGTGACGAAACTTGGATTCAGTATGACACTCTCAAACGTACCAAAACATTGGTTATCATCGCGTGATCCTTTGCTTTACAACTCAAGTAAGTTATTCCTGCACTCACTCAAGATCATGCTCTGCATCTGGTGGACCTCTACGCTGCACAGGGATTGCACAGCTGCATGAACATGGGCAATATATGCTGGATGGTGGCTGAGATTACTTCAAGACCTAACGCTGAGTAACATACACTGTCTGTATATTTCTGACACTCCTCTGAGGGTTCACTTCACCGCGGTAGAGAGGCGGTAATATCTTACGGAGGGGAAGTGGCAAACGGGCGCCATCAAGCATGGAGGCAGAGCACATATTTGTGGTAAATTAATATCGGGATCCCTAAGGCGTTCCTCGCCAGTGAGGACTCTGTCTCGACTCGGAGGTGATTTCGTTGGGGCTGGTAGGCGTGAGCCTAACCAACCAGTGAAAGAACGACTTAACATTTTGGGACAGGATAATTGAAAAACTATGTTTCTGACAATAACGAACAGCAAGAACGTTTTTGATTACCTTCCATTCTTGCATGAGTATACACACAAATGTAACCGCTTACACAGAGATGTAATAATTTAAATATGTATACTGTTGTAACAGTAAGTACACATATGTACAGACGATATTATTCATGCTTGCATGTATACGGGGTTGGACTGCGTGGGAAACGTTAAATTAAGCAAACTTTATTTCTATTAAGTTACTCCTTGGAAAAAAAAAAGAAAAGCAGTTCTATAGCTTTCGTTCTACTGGACCGATTGTTAAAATTTAACTAGCTTTTTCCATGAATCGAAAGCATGACTTAGAATATATATTAGATTTATATATGGCATTGCTCTAACACAGGTATTTTGACAGAAAATCGAACTTTTTCTGAAATAACATACAATTTCTTTCTATATTTCGATTCTACGACTTACATTATGCCTAGTATTAATTTTTGTAATTTGTAATGAGACTTATATGGAGAAATTTAAAAAATTATCTTGGCGCATGTTTTTCAGTTTGCGCCAAGAATAATTCACTTGGAGAACTTCTTAATTTATAGCAAATTATTTTCCTTTTGTTTTTCATTGTACACAAGCGGAAAAAAGGCCATTCTTCACACTTTCAAATAATTTTAACCAAATGCGTAAACTACATTTGACGTTATTATCGCTTATCTATAATAATAAAAGCAAGTGTAAGTCTGTCTGTCTGTCTGTCTGTCTGACCGAGCTCTCCAGCCAAATCTATGGCACGCAGGGACCTGGAATTTTTTATACGGAAGCACAAAGGGGCTGGCCACCAGACCTCGAAGCCCGATTTTCGATTTTTGAATTAGAAAAATTTTAAAAAAATTATTTATAATTAATTAATCACGGTTTTTTTGACTCACTGATATTATTATTTGTTTTCAAATAACGTTCGATTGTAACAATTGATTTCTTTATTCTAGCGTTAGTTTGCTGTTTTGACGATACATTAAATCGATTAATTACAATTCATTTCTTTTTTGTAGCTTTAGTTTGCTGTTTTCATGACACATTAATTTCTTTTTTTTTTTCAGAATTGCACTTTATAAACTTTTTGTTTCTTAATTAATATTATCATGGTTTTTTGACTCACTGATCGTGTTGCTATTATTTATTTTCAAATAACGTTCGATTATAACAATTGATTTCTTTATTGTAGCGTTTTCTTCAGTTTTTGTAATCATTCTTCTGTTGGTTGCTTAACTTTTGCTTTTCAGATTTTAGAAGAAATATGCCGCAGCCACCTCGAAAAAAGAAATGTTTGGAAAATAAAAATCGACAAGAGAGCGATACCCTCGCCAGTTCTTGAAAGAGACGCAGACGGGACAAGACGGATATCCACTGCATCGTCGTAGAAGCCCTGCAGATGGAGGTTTTACAGCAAGCATCAATCTACGAGGATCAGAAGTTTCGGTGGACAATGCCTGGATTGTTCCTTACTGTCCACTACTATCCAAAATTTTTAACGCACATATCAACGTTGAGTACTGCAATTCTGTCAAGTCCATAAAGTATATATGCAAGTATGTCAATAAAGGATCCGACATGGCTGTATTTGATGTCACCAGTGGAGCCAATGAACTGAATGAAATTCATCAATATGAGATGGGAAGATACATTAGCAGCAATGAAGCAGTGTGGAGAATACTCAACTTTCCAATCAACGAACGTCATCCCACAGTCGTTCATCTAAGCGTCCACCTTGAAAATGGCCAGAGAGTGTACTTCACTGAAGAAAATGCTGCTGAACGGGTCCAGGCACCCCAGGAAACAACGCTCACATCTTTCTTCAAGCTGTGCACCCAAGATAACTTTGCTCGCAATTTACTTTACAACCAAATTCCAAAGTACTACACATGGAACAGCAGGAACAAGAGTTGGGACCGCCGTAAACAAGGACAAATTGTTCCAGAAGAAACAGGAATCCGGTCTACTGATGCTCTTGGCCGTGTCTACACCGTCCATCCCAACAACTCCGAATGCTTCCACCTTCGCCTATTACTACATGAAGTTAGAGGCCCAACATCATTCACGGATTTGAGAACCGTTCAAGGAAGAGTCTGCAACACTTTCAAAGAGGCCTGCCAACTTCAAGGACTTCTGGAGAATGACGAACACTGGAACACGGCGTTAGAAGAAGCAGCTGCATCTCGATCACCCAAGATGATGCGTAATCTGTTTGCTGTAATGCTTCAAACGTGCTCCATGTCGGGCCCTGAACAGTTATGGATGAACCACAGGAAGAACCTGTCTGAAGACATACTGCATCAAGCAAGGATCCAGCAGCAGAATATGGACCTGGACTACAATGACGACATCTTTAACAGAGCCCTAATCTACATTGAGAACAAGATAATATCTCTAGGAGGATTGAACCTGAAAAGCTTTGGACTTCCCCAACCTAACAGAAACAGCGATTCTGCCATTTCCAGTGAAGTAATTAGAGAACGAAGTTATAACATGGATGTGCTCGCAGCTTATATACAGGAGAATGAGCCTAAATTGGTCCAAGATCAAAAAGAAGCCTTTGACAAGATTACTAGAGCAGTTTTTGATAGGCAAAGGGGTATATTCTTTTTGGATGCTCCAGGCGGAACCGGGAAGACGTTTCTTATCAACCTTATTTTGGCAAAGGTGCGGCACAGAAATGAGATTGCCCTGGCTGTCGCTTCATCCGGCATTGCTGCTACACTCTTGACAGGTGGTAGGACTGCTCACTCGGCGTTCAAGTTACCCTTAAATCTGACAAGCACAGAGACTCCAACGTGTAACATCCCAAGGAATTCAGGAAAGGCAAAGGTTCTACAGGATTGCAAGCTCATCGTTTGGGACGAGTGTACCATGTCCCACAAAGCCGCATTCGAAGCATTAGATGTCACCATGAAAGACCTCAGACGGAACAATGACAGAATGGGAGGCGTCGTAATGGTTTTGGCAGGCGATTTTCGACAGACGCTACCAGTTATTCCGCGTGGAACGAGGGCAGATGAAATGCAGGCCTGCATAAAATCTTCTTACATCTGGAATGGCATTCAAACACTTGGATTATCGACTAACATGCGAGTTCATCTCAACGGTGATCCCTCTGCCCAGCAGTTTGCAGATAATCTACTGAAACTAGGAAATGGAGCCCTTACTTCAGAAAATGAAGATGGATATGTAGCGATGCAAGGCATTGGAAGGATTGTGACTACTGAAGAAGAACTGAAAGAGGCTGTGTTTCCGAATGTGATTCACCACTTCACTGATCACGCATGGCTGTGCGAAAGAGCAATTCTTGCCCCAACAAACGAAGCCGTCAGTGTTATCAACAAGGAACTTTTACAGAACTTACCCGGAACTCTTCATATTTACAAATCTATAGACACGACATGCAATATTGACGAGGCTGTCAACTATACGACAGAGTTTCTCAACAAATTAGAGCCACCTGGAGTACCCTCCCACATATTGGACTTGAAGGTTGGAGCACCGATAATTCTCCTCAGGAATCTGGATCCGCCTGCACTTTGCAATGGAACAAGACTTTCTATCAAGAAACTGATGCCAAATATTATAGAAGCCACCATCATGACCGGACATGCTGCAGGCGAAGATGTGTTTATTTCAAGAATTCCTATAATCCCTTCCGATCTCCAGTTTCAGTTTAAGCGTCTACAATTCCCTGTTCGTTTGAGTTTCGCGATGAGCATTAATAAGGCACAAGGACAATCTCTCAAAGTTGTAGGGCTCGACCTCCGTAAGCCGTGTTTCTCCCATGGTCAACTGTACGTGGGTTGTTCAAGAGTTGGTAATGCCGATAATCTACACATCTTAGCTCCGAATGGAAGAACATTAAATATAGTTTATCCCGAGGCTCTCTAACGAAAAGGACAATCTAACGAAAAATTATTGCCACTCTCCACTCTCCCAAACTAACTCTGACTATCATGCTTTAAATAGTGATGTTATTGTTTAGTGCTCTCTTGAGAGCATGAGCAATAATCCGAATGGTGCTGCCGTACCAACAGACATTAATCGGTCAGGGGCCCTTGCGACCCCAGCCCGAGCTCCACAAACATACACAAACACTCTCCTCTTCTAATTCATTGTCATCTAAATTTAACTTACACTTAAATTAAAAATTTAATTGGTTCTTAACTCCAAATTTCCTGTAAGCAGGATGTTTTATTTCATCCATGTTTTCGTTACTTTTTATTTTTTCTGTACTGTACTCTCTATCTTTCCCTTTCAACTCTTTCCTATCTTTGATTTTGAATTTTTTATGTTTACTTTTCTTTATACTTCAGACCAATGATTATAACCACATGACTACGGTTTCCTAGCATGTGCTAATATGAGGTCTGTTCTCATTTAAACTAATTTTTTAACAGATGGCTCATGGTTAGGATATATTGTTCCTTTTTATCGACGGGGAATGTTGTGTGTGTGGGGGGGGAAGAGAGAGAGACAGTCTACATGTCCTACACTACTATTCCTGCGCTATTCACTTATCTGCATTTTCTAAATGCACGGGCAACGCCGGGCGGGTACAGCTAGTAACATATATGTCAAATTTCAAAACGCGCCAATAGGTAAATTCACTTATATCTTAGGAAGTTTTAAATAAAAAGCTCTAATTTTTTGCAGGTATCCTTGGAAATACATCTACTTCATAATGATGGTTAAAATTTTATAGGTATTTTATTATTCAAAATTTTTTTGAAAAATTTACAAAAATTATTTAAAAATATAAATTAACAAAAATGGGGGAATTTTACTTGGAATGAACCTAAATTTCGAAATGTGAAAGGAAGAAGCATATAAGTTTAAAAAAATAGAGATATTAATAAATATATACCATGGAATTCAATTATCATGGAAGAGCTAAAATTTTGACAGCTAATTTTTTAAAAACTACTCTTTCGATTTTTATAAAAACTTGGCACTTTGGCATAATTTGAGTTGTAGAATAAAGATATGGAAAAAAAATGTTATTTCAGTAAAAGTCCGATTTTGTATCAAAATACCTATGTTAGAACAATGCTATGTATAAAGCTAAATATGTATCCTAAGTCGCACTTTCCAGACATGGAAAACGCACTTTAATACTAAATAATAGAACGGAGGATATAGAAGTGTCCCATTTTTTTGTGCAAGGTGTACAAGTCTGAGTGTTGGTCATTTTTTTCTAATATGAACGGGCTATTGTGTTGATGCACGTTACGCAATTGTAGCTTGTGCTGACTTAAATGAAATGAAAACTGAAACTGAAATCTTACAAATGTTGCTATTTATTTGTACATACTGACACATAACTCCTCTACTATGATTACAAAAAATAATTCAGGAGTAAAATGTAACAAATCTTTCTTTAAACTGAAATCGTAAAAGAAGTCATATTTTCTGAGTGTTATTTAAATGGAAAGCAACTGTTTACATCTTGTGCGAAATTCTTTTATAAAATTATCTTTGTTGCAAAAAATTATAATTTTTATATCCTAAAGTATGAAAAACCTACTTGCATCAAAATAGTTCTGGTTCGTTTTTTGTGATAATTAGTATAAAAATGTGCTTCTAAAAACTCTTACAAAAGCTACAGCATTCCATGGTTAATCATTACTTCGTTTCTATGGTGGTAAAAGAGTTACATAAATTAGAAATAACTTTCTTAAAATGACTGTTATATCCAAAATATGGTTCAATTATGACAATACTCGCATTCTCATTCATGTAAAATAAAGATAAAATTATTGCTTGGTTTTATTAACCAAATCAGGCTAATTTCCAAAGTTTGCATCAAAGAACGTTAAATTATACAAGGTAAAAGGAAATCATAACTCATCTACTGAACATCACTGATAGTGAATATGTGCTTTTTCTTTCCATTTCAGTTTGTTCTAATTCAATACGGTAGAGTGACTGCAGGCTGGCTGAATATACGATCTGATCGCAGCAAACAAGTTTGAATTTTTTTTTCTGGCAACAAAATGAAAAAAAAACTTTTTAGCAAAATAAAAATTTCATGAACTATATTTTAAGTTTCGTTTTCTGAATGTTTCTAAAACATACATAAATATTAATAAAAATAACTTGAAGAAAAAATTCAAATTTACATTTATTTTCTATATGAAATCTAGAGTTTGGTAACTGCAAGATATTTCTGTTGGCTACATTTTGTAACTCAAACCTACTGAAGGCTAAATATTAAATTTTAAACCTAACATTAATTTCAACTATTTTAAGTTAATTTGTGTTTAACTCAGCGACTTAACTATTAAATAACTCACTTTTAATTAATTAATTAAACTAAAATAAAGTAACTAGCATTAAACTAAAGTAAATAATTTATGAAAACTTTCCAAGCTGGACAAAATTAAGAACAAATAATGACAACCCATTTTCTTTCTTTTATTTACTAATGTTTTCTTTGACACAAGGAGAAAAAAAATGCATCTGTTTGCAGGGAAATAATCATAAAACTTGTTATTTCTCACTACAACTTGACATTTGATGACGTTTCGATTCTGATAAAATTTGTAGTCAATTTTTATTATTAGAAATAAATTATACGGTTTTATTGCGCACACTATCACAAAAAACAAAATTTCCCATTTGTCCTGAAAAACTCTCTTTACAGTTTAAATGCAACAAGAGGAATGCATTTAAAAGTTATGCACAGTTCCAAACAATAGATATTCATGTAAAATACAGCTAACAAAAAGCTAAGAAAACAGGTTATGTAAGATATGCGATATATACTCTCCAACTATATAAAGAAATGAACTTCGCAGTTGCGTATCCATCTAACCAACTAATGAATGAAATATATTCGCTGCCGCGTAAAATTGTTACGGGAGTACATGCTACCCTCAGCCAGCTAGTTTGAGACCACTGTGGCAGAGCAGGCAAGTCAAAATTATATATCTGAGCACATCAAAATTATCGATCAAGGGATAGTTACAATCTTCGAGAATATTCCAAGAGAAACCAGTTCGTATTCGAGTTACAAAGCCATGCTGCTAAACTATTCATCAGATTTGAACACGTGTTAAGCTACCAATGCTCAATGACTTTATTCATTAAACCACTGATGGAACCTATTCACCACAAAAAACATTTTGATATTTGTCTCTTTATTTCTCATTTTCTTTTTTCTCAGAAGAACATGTGATTTATTGACTTGTTAACTGCAGACAAGAATATAACATTAACCTTTTCGAAACGTGTATAACGCAAGTTTTCATTTATTTTGCTAATACTTGTTGAAAACATGTTTGTTTTCGAATATGTGGTTTTCAGTTACACGGAAAACTTCCTTTTTGGAACTCCGTAGATTTCAAACTTTTATGCTTAATGCAACGGTTTTTTTCCAAAGTATGCTTCATCAAAATCTGTTATGTTGTGACTTTATAAGATATTTCTCCCGCCATCTTAGTATGCCTTCGTAGTGTAGTGGTCTGCACGTTGGGCGCGTACTGCAGAGGTCCGTGGTTCGATTCCCGGCGAAGGCGTTGCTTATTTTTCATCTCTCTTGCTTCCAATTAACTTAATGTCTCTACAGTGGCGCCCGAACTAAAAAGGGTTCTGGATGATGATTCTACACACCCAGGATTTGGTGATTGAGTCCTCTAAAAACCCCAGTCGGTCACACTTTAAAAGGGGGAGTATATAAGGTATTTCTCCCGTCTTCACAGCATATATTCGTAGTGTAGTGTTCTGCACGTTGGGCGCGTATTCCAGAGGTCGGTGGTTCGATTCCCGGCGAAGGCTTTGCTCATTTTTCATCACTCCTGCTTTAATAAATACCTAATGTCTCTACAACTTCTCTCACTTCGCTGAAAGTAACATCAGAACAAGCTCACGAAATTCATCGTGGCAAGGAGTGCAAGATTGCGCCTGTCGTTTGCAAGAGTCTTGAGCACCAGATAGGTGACAGTACAACTTCGCTCAATTCCGCCCTCAATTTTGATGAAGAGCACCCTAGACGGACGGGTCCGAGGGTCTTCCACCTCTCTTTTCCTGCCACAATCCTCTCGAAAGGACTTTCGGCTCGACGCATATTCAGAGCGCCCCCATGCCGCTCGTACACTATACATTTACAAACATCCATGCCTTCTTCGGGTTTAAAACTCGGGACCTTCGGTACCGCAGTGGACTCACTTGACCACTATAACGCTTGGGCAGCTCATCAAAATCTTCGGGATGTTGAGTAGATAACCCCTTCAATAAATGACTGTTTACATCTCTTATTACAAAATTTAACTTCATGTCTCAAAAGTAAGACTTAGAAATATATTTTAGATTTATGTACAGCATTGTTTTGGCATACGTATTTTAACACAAATTTGGACTTTTTCTAAAAGGACATATGAGTTTTTCCTCCATGTTTCTGCATCTGAACTTATGTCAAAATAGTAAGTTTTGTAAAGATGGCATGCGTAATAGTTTTGAAAGCAGCACATAAAATTAAAAAGTAAATAAAATATGTTAATTGATTTTGTTCATATTGGATAATATCAGTTTTCAATTAAATTTTGTTGCTTTATTTTAACATAATCTGTAATTTCTGTTTGATTCAAACACAGCTCCGACATTTAATACGATGTTTTTTTAAAAAAATTTTTTTTAAAAATATATTTGTCCTTACATAGCATCCCATCCCATCCACATGTGAAAGCTGTCTACCATGGAACTATGAATGTTGGCAGAGATTCCGTCAAACTTGCGCTAATTGTTCGTGCTTAATTCCGAAGAAAATGACGCCTCTTTATTTCATAAAAAATTAGTATTCGACCCAGTTTTTGCGCTTCGTGAAAATGCTTTTATTGATTTCTACTAATTTATTCGGACCTCCGATTTTACCGGAAGCTCTGTTTAGAAAAGCTCTGTTAGAGTACAAAATTCGCAAAGATAATTTTTCCACTCTATTAATTTTGTCGGCTATATTCAGCTAACTATAGCGTTTCCAATAATACACACTCATTTTCATGGTAGTATCACATATCTCTACTGTCTACTATTCTGTAGAAGGCATGTTCCAAATTTTAATAATTTATTTCAAAATGCAAGGAAAACTATAGCAATGATAATTGATTTATATCGTTACAACATCTTGTGTGCTTGGCTATCATAAACTGAACTCGACTTTAGAAGACTGTTTAGAGAATAATCCCTAAGTCTTGTACTACAAAGTCAGGAAAAGGGTGTAAATATCCCTTTATTATCTCCAATAAAGTTCACAGATGGCACCAACTCGTGCTAATAAAAGCCAACTTGACTTAACTCAAAAGGTAATGAATAACTTAAAATTAAACAAAGTTTAATCTAATGGCTTCACAGGTTAATTATTGCGCAAGCTGGCTGTGACTCTAAAAGTCGGCGTAAGCAAGACTAATACAAGAACAGCTCAACGCCACAGAAATCTAATCGCTAGAAAATCAAAGATGTTAACGTGGCTTGCAGGTAGAACACGCTTTAATTTCGCTATTCGAAACCTTCCCTTAAATACTAACGTCCTTCTACCTCATTTGAATACACGCGCTCTAGACGATTTACATTCTGTCCAGAAAGTGTGAGCTGAAAGCAAGAGCAGTAGGAAAGTCGCTTAAACATAAAATAACTGTTCAGTAAATTAAATTAATTCTCACAGTCTTGTTCATAAAAACAAAGGATGGTTTACCGTGTATCCGTGAAATTTACATCAAACGAAAGCGCAGATGTTGTAAGCGTCCTGTCACTTCACGCTCATAGGTAACCGGCGCTAAATCATGCTGCTTGGGTGTTGTTTCACGGTCGACGAGATAATACGTAAATGCCGATACATTTATAAATTTCTCGAAATATTTTAAAATTCTAACTTGTAAGTATTGGCCTGTCATCTTAAAGTACATATTTTTGTACCATACTGAAAAAAATTACAATTTTTATCCGAACGTTTCTGGTGTATTATGTTACCGTGAAAGACCGAAATTGGAGAATGTCAACTTTCACCGGAGAATATCAACATTCACCAAATACGTCGGTGAAAGACCGAATATTTCACTACAGTCTTGTATATTCGGACCCTCACCGGTGTATGTCGACAATCACAAATATGCTCTGGTGAAAGTCGAAAAGAGAGGTCATAAAGTGCCTTTAAGTTGTTGCAATAAATAAGACTTGAATCACATAATTTAGTGAGTTTTCTATTACTGTTATTTTATTTTCTCATTTAGAACGTACTGTATAATTAAGTAAGTTTTTAACTTCTATTATTTTCCTTTCTCATTTTGAATGTATTGTGTGTTTTAGGGTCTCATGCTCTTAAGTTCTTATTTCAAGTCTCAAGTGCGTTTATTCGCGACTGAATTACGAAGAAGAAAATATAATATTGTTCGACATTGACCGGTGTAAGTCAGAAATAAGAGTATTTGGAAAATATTTTGGACATACACCAAGAGACTATGTGAATGTTGACATTCACCGGTGAAAGTCGACATTCTCCAGATTTCGGTGTTTCACCGTAACATATAAATATATATCCATAAAAAATGCTAGAAGAGAGAGCTTTGGCGCAAGTTTAAAAGAAAAATAGCGGCGGATCTAGAAATCAAATGGTATGGTGTGTTACTCAGTTTTACTATAAGAGATTACATTTTTTCCATCGTTTCATTTTTTAATCAATAAAAACTAATATATTGTTTTTATCAGCCGAGCATATTAGATATTTTAATTTAAATGTAATGCTAAACCAACCGATCATCGGATGGTATTACAATTTAGATATGGAGGAAAAAGTAGTCTTCTTGTTCGATGTATCGTGACTATACTTGTAGAGAGAACATTTCTCGTCATAAGTCTTGAAGAGAATAAGAAAAGCAATGATTGTCCAAGGAAACAAATACGTGTTTTCAAGGAATATTTGAACTTAGAATCTGAGATACATGTTCAACACGATTTATATTTATGTGATTAAATGAATAAGATACTTAAAAGGTATGGAAGATAATTCAGTACGTGGCAGAAGACATGCAAATAAAGGAAGTATGAGCAAATAAATTCATTCTTCAAACGGTTTCTAAAAATTTCAATAAAAGATAATTAATGCGTATCTTGATGACTTGATTTTGGAATAGATAATAATTTACGTGTAAATGAATTATCAAGATATAACAAGTAAGACAGAAAAAGAGAATGAAATGAGAAAGCTATACCTTGTCCTTAAGAAATTAAATGTTTGAAAAGTTAGTTTAACTAATAAACTGTTTAAGTTTATGAAAGATACAAACATAAAAAAATTACTATATTTTAATTTATTAAATTTGTTTTATTCTTATACTATCTTTGCGTACTTAAAGATCAGTTTATAAACATGTTATAGTGGAATCTCTTTAAAATTCATCATTAAGTCTATACGACAAAATTGCCTTCATAAACATGTTTCCTAATCTATGCAAAATTAACGGATTTGAAGTTTGCTTTCAACATAAAAATTTGTTACTTAATCACTTTCATCTCAGTTTCCTTCCAAGGAGATTCTCTATATTAAAAATTTTAAAGAAGAAGTTTAATTAATTTTAAGTAAGACAATATTTTTTTGATAGCAGAATATGCTTAGAATTTTCAAATAGTAGAAGAGAGATTACTTTTACATACTTATCAGCATTAGTTTAATGCAATTTTCTAAAACGAGCGTTTAAAAGAGCTTTTAATTTTCATCGCCCATTTGCTCACACTTCGCCATGATCTTGTAATTATTACTTAAGCGAGATCGCAATGCTAGTTTAAAAGTTAAATTTAATCTTGGCGTGCGAAAAAAATTAATTTAAGTAACCGAAATGTGGAAAATGCTTTTAAGGGATTAGTTTGGGGAAACATTTCTCTGTGTAATGCATTGGCAATTAAGGTATCATTTACAGACTGGAATTACCGGAAACATAAAGAGAAAGATATCGTTGATGATGAATTTGGCTAATAAGCAGGTATGTTCAAATATTCGTAATTTTTGAACACCTAACAATAGTAAAAAGGTTGATTAAAATTACTGCAAACCAACAGAGACTACGCGAAAAACATATGGCAAAAGTACTTATTTGGACTTCAACGTTGCGTATATAATCGAAGGATACATATGCTAATGTCAATGCGATTAATCGGTTATCATTAATAATAAACAAATAAACAGATTAAAACGAATAAGTTATGAAAATTTACCACATGAACCGGCTATTATTAATCATTCCAAAAATGAACCGTAAATGTAATAATTTATAAGATGATCAGTTTAAGATTTTCCATTACACATGCTTAGATTTTTCTCGCGTCAGCGACTCAGTTATTGTGCAAACGTATTATAGCTGTTCTGAGCGGAATCGGCTTTTATGTGTTGACAACTGTTTAGACAAAATCAGTTACTTGTTTATTTCAGACGGTGGCGCCCGTATTTATTGGGGACGCTCACAAAATATTTCGCTTTCACTTAAGATTGTTCTACGTGCTGCGTAGTGTCAATTGGATGTTACTTTCGCTGCCACTTCCTACTGCGAGCTTAAATGCTTTGAAATTTTATTAAATTTTACCGTATTTGTAAGAACTATGAATGAGGAATTAGAAGTCACAAAGCCACATAAACATTATAAAAATATAAAACATAAGTTACGATGAATACAACAAACTTTTGATGTTATAGCACTTTACTCCGATATTCGCCCCAAAATATCTTTGGTAAAAGCACGTGAATATCAGGAAATGATGATGCAGACGAAGTAGTAAAATCGGTAATTACTTGTGGTGAAGCAAAAAGTTTAGATCTGCTTGGCCGAAATTTCTTCTCAGTTGGAAAACTTAAATATCTACAGCTCTTAAAAAGAGCTGTGGGAAAAGAGGTAACACGTAAAAACTGGAAGACGACCTTTTTATTTCTTCAAGATAATACAGTTGATGAAAGACGGAGAGACCTTTATTCTACCAAGAGTTTAGGTGGTATTGTCTCCCGTCCCCTTTTATCTAGCATTAGGAGATCTATCACTCAACATTGTAAGATATTATTGCCGCTGTAGCTGAGGACATAACTGCATAATTTACGTAATTATTACATTATTTCAAGTGCTCAAATTAGTTTACAGCAGAATAGGCACCTACAATAGTACACATTACAAACGCACTATAGAAAGAAAACACTTTATAGAATTTTACAAACGTATATTGGGGGACGTCCTGATACAGTACTAGTATAGAAAGTTATACTTCTGAAGGCAAACTGAGTGAATTTTAAGCTGTTACAGTTGGTACTATTCCTATTAAAAAAGGGTAAACTAAAAACATATATATATATATATAAGTCGGCTTGGAGTTTGCAAGTTTGTCGAGAGCTTAGGGTGATCATTGCCAAAATATTGGGGCTGTTTACCATAAACTTGCAGAAGGCTTGTGGTTTGTTATTGGGAATTTTAAGGTGGTGTTCTCCGGTAAGTCGACAGATGGTAGTATAATTGTCTCCACAAACAAACACAGAGGTCGGTGTTGTAGACGCCGTGTATTAAATCGTTCGAGAAAAGAACCATGCCTTGTAATAAATCTTGTTAATTGCGGCGAAGTGATGTTCCGTTTGTCGTCTGTTTGTGTGATTTAGTAGTAAATGCGGCGGCCTTGTTTACACTCATTCCACTCTGTTTGGCATTTGATTTGTGCGTTGCGTTTCAGTTGTTTCTTTAGGTATGGGCGTCGCCAAAGTGCTGGATGTGGATAATGAACACTTCCTGATGTTGCTTCCTTCGCTGATCTATCAGCAGTTTCGTTTCCACTCACTCCAGCATGCGTTTTAACCCAGATGACGCTGATGCCTCCTTTACTCTCTCTGAATTTGCGTAATTATAGAGAATGTGTGGTGATGGTTGAGTATAGACAGAAGTACCGACATGATGCCTGTATGGATGGTGATGGCTTGGATAGCTCTGGAAATACTGCCTTCTGCCCGAAACACGGTGTTATTATCGCTTAGTAGGTGCTTCTTTAGGTGTAAGGTTTCTTCCCTATATTTGTTGAAATAATGCGTTGCCAACTTTGTCTTGCTACGCGAGCTATCCTTGGATATAGTCTGGGAATGCGTTCCTTAATGGGAGGAATCCAAGGCAATCTTCGATATCTCGTTGGGTCTCGTAATTTTTAGGAGTTTTAATTTAAAGTTTTAATTACACTTGAGACTTAAAGGGTTTTAATTCTTAGTTTTTATGTATGGTGCCCTATCAATTCCAATGTGTTGTTTGTTTGGTAGTATTTTGTGTTTGTGTTGTCCTCATATACGTACATTTCCTTATTTTTGTTTTCTTATACTAACATATATTTTTCTTGGTTAGTTATTTTTGGTTTTATGGGTGCCCCTTTAAGATCATAAGATCACTTCGTGATCAGGTGGGTGGGGAGCACTTCAGCAATCTCAATCTCAATCTCGTTGGGTCCAGACATTTGAATTCTTTTACTGTGTTCCCTGCTGTATCTGATGGTAATTCAAGATCTAATGTGGCTTTTGACTTCCTTGGAATTATAAGGGCTTTAGATTTGCCTTCTGAGATGGTTAATTTCAAGGTCCTGCAGAGATCATACAGACTCAAGTTAATAAAGAAATAACTTATGTTAACCGTCATATAAACTGGCATCTAACAGACCTCTTCCCCACACACTTCCAGGAATTAAATATTATACCCTCCAATACATGCACGTGTGGGGAAACGGATGATCCAAGTCACTCCCTTATCACTTGCTCGCTGACAAGTAAATATTATAGAAAGCTGCGAAAAACATCAATATCTACGAATAAAAGCTGAGAAGAAGACATACTAGAACTTAAACTAAACCTAAGATCTTATAATCCTAAAGTAACATACATTTCAAAATATTTCTGAAATTGTTCCTTCAGTAAGCAAGGTGGCCCCATACGATAACATTTAAAAAAATAATGATCCAGAAATGCGCCTTACCTCAAAATTAATAAGATATACAAAGTATGCCCTTTAAGCACAAGATTCAAAATATTCAGAATACATTTTACTAGACATAGGACATTTTGGTTTAAAATGATATATATATATATATATTAAAGAAAATATTAAATAAAAATTTAACTTAAAGCAGTAAAAATGAATCAAATATGTCCCTTTACCTGGTTACTACTCCCGGTTCATTAATTAGCATGCTGCATGCTACTGAAATTGTGCTTTTACGATAATACGTGTCAACTGAATTAAATATTGCTCTATTTTCTTCTAAATATTTTGAAGCTTATAATTCAACTTTACAAACTAGTGACTCACTGCAGGTACACTTTCTTCATATAGAACTGGGGACACGGAGAGTAAACGCAAATATCAGTTGTCTAATAGCTAATTTTTCCCCCTTTTAAAACACGGCGTGACTGATTAGTCGATTTCTGTCCTAAGGTACATTAACCGCTTGTGTGATTATCCCGAGTTATCTCGGGTTCGTATATATTGCAGTAAATTATTATCCCGAGAAAACTCGGGCGAAGCAGAATTTGTTAGCACGATTTCTTTTATCACGGTTTTACTCGGTCTGGAGGAAATGAAAGGAAATATTCAGCTTTGATTGGCAGTTTGCCAAATTTTGTTGGTTGCGCGGTTCTGTTGGAGGGACTGGTCGCGTGTTTCCCTATTGTATAGTATACGTTGGCTTGTGGATTAGTAATGTATAAAGAAGGATGCATGCGTTGGAAAAAAATAATGGCGATGATGGAAGATAGCGAAAGCGATGATTTTTCAGATAGTGGTTATGAAAGGTGGGGGAAAAAATCAAAAAAAAAATTCCAATCCAACGAGACAGTACTCTGTGCTCCCGTGAAAGAGATTCCAGCGGTAAGCCAGTAAAAAAAGAGACCAGGTACCAGTGTAAAACGTCAGGTATCACTTTGTGTTGTCCCTTGTTTCAAAAACTATCATACAAAGATTAATATTTAACTTTTTTTCGTTTGCCCGAGATAACTCGGAATAGTAAACTAATATTAAAAATAAATGCTTTTACACCTTCAAAAAATTAAAAATTCAACTTAAAACCTACATATTTTGATTTGTTCCGTTTTGTTGTATTTAATAATAAAATAGAAAAATGTGATGATTTTTTGCAATTTTTTTCAAAAAAAGTTTGTAAGGGAAGCCGTTAAGACAGGTTCCTTAATATGATAAACCCTTTAAAGGTCTATATGCCCTTAGGACGGAAGAACAATTTACAGACAAAAATTCCTTGCATTCATGCCATACAAGGAAAACCCATTAAAAAACTTATTAAGTAAGTCCATGAGTACGATCGCGACAGGAATTATTAGTTTTCAGAGGTCTTAATATTGCGGTTATCAGTTAACTCCAAATTAAAACAGAATTATATATTTTCGGTTTGTGTGAAGATGTGATTCTACTTTCTTCCAATGGACTAAAAATATACTTTAGTAATTGTACTTAAGGTATTAAGAATTAAACTGCAGATGAAGGCAATGCCGTGCTTTTACTAAAATATTTTACAGCAAAAGTTCCAAATCAATGATAAATCGACAACTATATTTTAAAGATTCTTCAGCTGACAAGAAAGGTAACATTGAAATAGACGTCTGTCGAGTGGTTTAAAACGGAGTTGCTATAATTCCAAATAATAATTTCACTGGAGACGTATATAGGTGCTTTATTAACGTGAAATGTCTTTCATGTACTTTAATCAGCTAAATGCACGAATATTCTTAACCAAATTAGAAGAGTAAACAAATAGGGTAAGGTTTCCCTAAATTAAGTTTAATGACCGAGGAGAGACTTAAAGCTTTGGGGGAAACATTTGAAATAAAGCCGATATTTATCAAACCACTAATTTTGCTAGAGTTTGGAACGACAAGATATACTTTTTTTATAAATGAACTTAAAATAAATATTTATTGAAAGCAGTGTAAGTAAGCTATGATAAATGCAAAGCAGTGAAACGGTGTATTTAATTATGGCAAAGCACACTAGGGCTATCTGCCTAAGGGGAGGGATGCCTTCGTGGAGGACTTTCTAAGGGAAACTGGCTCGTATACACGTTACACATGGGGAAAACCACGAAAACACCCATGCAGCCAGCCCGTTCGCGGGATTCGAACCTCGGACCGAACTACCAGTGTTCAGCGACTTGACCGCTCGGCCGCTGGTGGGCTAAATGCAAAGCAGAAACAAGATATTCCTTTTTCATGAACTTGCTCTTATTACTACACATTTATTAAGCTACTGTTTTAAACTTGTTTTAATATAACGGTCTCTACTTAGAAGAATATGGCAGTTTTATTTTATACTACAAATAACTCTAGATTTAGGACAACCATGCTGAAATGCAGCTCTTATCACTAAAACGGTCTTCCTGAAGAAACCAAATGAAAAACGAAAGTTCTGTATTAACTAAAAACTCAATTATAAAAACTTCAACAGAGTTTGAAATAAATACTGTAACCTTATGCAATTTTAGAATAAAATGAAACTGTTTTAAAATAATTTTATAATTAAAAATTAATATACAACTCTTAAAAATTCAGCTAGTTTAAATACTAAAAGACAATTTTAGTAGAACTTCATTTCTTATGTAGGCTCCTAACAGTTGGTAGTTTGGCCTGTAACGCTTTAAGGGCAAGAGGTTAAAAATGCAAAGTGACAACGCGTGATTATTCTGGTTATAATTCTTGAAAATTGTAAGCATTCCAGAATTCATTTAGCTTAACTCCAACTTCTTAGATTTTTTCTTGCCGAGATATCCTCGTCTATCAGTAGTGGGTTAATATTTTTGTACAATTCATTGCATAGCTCATAACATATTGTATGTATAACCTACAATAATTACAAACAAAACTTCTTCTGCTTACAAGCAGCCAACACTTCCTTACAGTCTTTTAAAGACTGGTAATTATGCACAATTTGGCATTTGGTAAGGAATTAAAGGGTTCATTCCCATCGGATTTTGCTTTGTAGTGCTTAGTACCTTAAGCTAGCAAATGGAATGTTTCATGTTCGATTCTAAACGATGTATAGTTCCCTTTCCCCACTTTCTATTTCGAGAACCCTAATAGTATGTATGTACAGTAAAGCTCGAATTAAAATTTGAATGACATTTCGTCGTCGCACTGATTTGACTGAATAGGTCTCGTCTCCTCTGCTAGTTGCCCTATAAGTATGAAGAAAGAAATTTAAGAATTTAAAGGGCAAGTTAGGTTAGATTATTTGAATGTGCTAAAACAGACGAGGGCTGCCTGCCTAAGGAAATGTGTAGTAATTAATTCCATTACTATCAGACAGCATTGTAACAACTTTAATATCGTTATTAATCTCTTGTGCATTTGAAATAGATGAATAATAAATAATGTACAGGTTACTGGCAATATTGAAACGCAGGGCTCGAGGAGGCATTTTCTCGCCCGAAGAATGTAATTATTTTTTTTAAATAAGTTTATATACTTTTTCTTCTCTTGTTTTGTATGTCGCAATTTTTTTAGTGTAAAATTAAAGTTTTTTCTGTTTTCCATCATTGGAGTTTACTTCAAAATGTTAAAGAGGTATCACAGTCTTAATTATTTTGGAGGCACCGGCCGAGATCGAATAATCATGCGTATTTTTTATTTTATTATTTCATCACTGAGCGTAATATTAGTGATACCGAATTATTACTTCTTGTTAATATTGAATTGCCTTATGTTATTAGTTCATCACTGAACTACCTGTTTCTAAAATTAGTGATACCAGATTATTACTTTCAGTTAATATTGAATTGTCTTATTTTTTTACCGTATTGGATATTATTTTTAATATTCATTTTAGTTGTCTAAACTAATTAAAGTATTTGATTTGAGCTATTTTGAGGAAGTATAAAGAATACAGTGTTTGTTAATTTTAAACATAGAAGCAATGTCTTACTTAGGAAGAGCTCGAAGGAAGATTTGAAAAATCTTGAGGCTGCAGATTTGAAAATAGTCAATTTAAAAGAGAAAATTGTTGAAATCAGAGATTATAACGAAGTATTCGTCAAAGAAGTCTTAGACACAATAATAGAAGAACGGAAAGAGAAGAAGGAAAGGGAAAGAGAACAACGGAAAGAGAGGGAGGAAAGAGAAGAACGTAGGAGACAGGAAGAAGCAGAAGAGCGGAGAAGGAAAGAACAGTATGAATTACAGACATTAAGACCTTGAAGCACAGACAAAGTCTCAGACTGCCGGACAGGTCCGGCCGAAAACGGAGCTGCGTCACCTTTTGCAGAAATTCGATGACAAGAAAAGTGAGTTTAGATAATAAAAATAAAACTGAAAAAAATTGTCATCAGGATTTAATTCTCAAAGCTGGTTCCATAGATCTAGAAGTTCACGTCCAGATGATAAATATGAAACACGGAAGACGCCACAATGTTATCAGTGTGGATCCTATCAACATTTAAGACCCCGATGTCCAAAACTTAAGAATAATACTGAATCTCCTGCTAATCTTAACAGAATTAGAGCAAAACCAGAGGATAAATTTCTATCACCTTATATTAATATAGGTTACGGAAGTGATCATAAAATTCCTGTATTAAGGGATTCAGGTGCTAGTATTGATATAGTTTGTCGCAAACACATCACGCCGGAAATGCTAACAGGTGAAAGTGTGTGGGTGCAACAACCATTAGCTTTGAATCCAATCTGTTTACCATTGACTGAGATTGAACTAAATTGCGGTCTTGGGCGAGTAATAACTAAGGCTGCCATTATTAGAATTCTGCTCGACAAAGGAAGGTATTTATTAGTCAATCGAACTTTTGCACTATTGAATAAACAAGGAAAGGAGCCTGATAGTTGTCCTCACCAGGTTAATGCAGTCTCTACTAAAACCTAAAGGAAAAGAAAAATAGCTGAAGAGAAGATCCTGGAACCGATGAAGGAAGAAAATAAACATCCAGAGATGTCTTTGAAGAAATTAAATCACCGGAATTAAACGTGGAAGATGTTCACGAAAATTCGAAAAACGATAAAGAAATTAATATTGAGAATCATTTTTCAATGCAGCGTTATCATCATCTTTCGGCTTTCGATTTAATATCAAAGGCGCTAATAATAGACGAAGAAAACAATTGTCGAAAGCAAATGACAATTGAATATTATCCGAAAGGCACAGATGAACTGAGGAAAGGCTTTGCTGTGAATTATAGCCAAGAAACTAGTCCAACATGAAAGAGTTGGCCGTCAAGAAAAAAAAAAAAGGAAGACTAATTTGAATATTATCCATTTTCTTCCTTAATGAAACGCAGGCTCGAGAGCCGCATGCATTTTCTCGCATGAAGCATGTAATTATTTTTTTTAATAAGTTTATATACTTTTTCTTCTTTTGTTTTATATGTCGCCTTTTTTGATTATAAAATAAAAGTTATTGCTGTGTTCCATCATTGAAGTTTACATCAAATTGTTAAAGAAGTATTACAGCATTAATTCCAGAGGTAAATGATAATTCCGCTTCGTTATTAATACACAAAGTTTTATTTACAGTATAATACACTGGTTTACAAGCATTATTATTAGGCATACGCCTTCACCTTCTTAACACCTTCGTTCTTCCATCAAACTAAAAGTAAAGTCATAGAACATCAGAGACAAGACGCTCGGAGCGCCACATAACGGCGCGAGCTATCAATATATAACAGGAGAGGGATGCCTTTGTGGAGGACTTTATGGAACACTGGTTCGTATTCACATTGTACTGGGTGAAAACCACAAAATAACATGCAGCCCACCTGTTCGCCAAGTGTTGAACCCAAGTCGAGCTCTCATGCTTCCATGGTTTCAACCACTGGGTCACTAGAAGCGACAAGACTTAACACGTTGACTGACGCGTCATCATATTAGGGTGACGGCAAAAATTCTGATCAGGACCCGTCATCCGTATTCGGGTGACTTTTATTCGAGTACTTACGAAGTAGGATAGGTATTTAAAAAAAAATGATTACTTAATAGTGAAAGAAAGAAATGAAAATGTTTGTTGCCGATTGTTAAAATTCATAATGTTCACTAAATTGAATTAAGCTTTATTCGGTATCAATTTTTATTTCTTCGTAAACAACCAGTTCTTGTAAAATATGATTTATTATCACTGCATTTTTCGTATCCGGATCAGAATCTAACGATATAATTCAGTTTATAATTATCTTTCTCAAAAATCTCGGCTGTTCCTCCTAGCTACTATTCAAATTTTTGTATTGTAACCCGTAACGGGTTTCTTCTCCATTGCTATCTGATTCACTTAAAAATAAATCTTTCATTTTTCTTTTAAACATTGCAAAAAACTAGGGCAACAATTTTAACACAATAAAAATGTTAACCATTCACCGCAGAAAAAGTATTTAGAAAAGAAGAAATTATTTTCGAATCTCAGATGCTTTCTTAGATACTTCATTCTTGAGGAAAGGTTTTTCAAGTAAATGAATATCGCGAAATGTTTTGTTTTAGATTTTCTGAACTCTTACTCTCAGAAACAACTGGCGCATGGTATAGCAGCGCTCGTGGCCTGACGGATATTTTCTTACAAACTTAGCGTGGCACTCAACGCGTTAAAGGCATTCCTTCTATGTATTCTAATTGAATGATAGTTAACACATCCTGGACCCTCTCAGGTTCGATTCCCAGGAAAGGCTAATTTTCTTTTCCCCTTTCTTCTTCTTCATAAACATAATTATCTCTCAAACGTATTCAAACTCTCTAGCCAGAAGGCATATGAAATGTAAATTTTACTGACTAAAAAACTCTATATTAGTGTTTATCTCTTTTTTTCATCCTTGTGGAATCGTTGAAAGAGTGGAATCCTTGAAACCCTAAGTAAAATTTTTGATGAACTGTTATAAAATTAGTAACCCCTTGAGTTTGTCGTAGATTTACGTCAAGATCTCAGTCGATTTTCAGGGCAACCAGGTACAGGTCCTTCTTCTTCAGAAGCAAAAAAATCAGTAAGACCGTTATTAATACATTTTTCCTTTTTTACAGAATTCTTAAAGAAAAATGTAGTATTTATTTATTTATTTGAAGAAGCTTAAGCTTTCCTCTATATTATTGGGAAAAATAGGAGCAAAGGGAAAACTATTTAAATAACCATATGGTATGTTACACATATAAATGGTAAAAAAGTAGATAAAAACTCCTGCAATAACTTATTGAAAATGTTGAAAAGACAACTAAATCAAAGCATAGTAATTTGTACAGTTTAATAAATCAAGGTAAAAGTAGAAATATGAAATTAAAACTAAAAATCACCCAAAATGTATTTACATGTGATTAGCCTATTCATAATTGCTTTTTACGTAGCCCATGGTTTCCAGTGAATCAGAATTGAGAAACTTCGCTGATCTAAAAATCCTGATTTAAACCTCAGTTCCCAAAGCGTTGTCAGTTTTCTTACAAAATGAAATAGAAAACGGTCCTGACATCGTTTACGATGTATCACCGAATTGTCAGTTTTCTTCGAAAAACTAATTTATCTCATACCTAAGCTTGACCCTTCATTAAGATAGCCAACAAATTACTTTAATACTGACATGAATTTGTAACCGCTCATTAACTCCTCTAAAATTAGCTATATCTAAATCGGAAAAATTCCCAATCTTGTCTTTTTTTATGCTAGTTTAATTTGCGTACTCCTGAAAGAAGTGATGTGATTCAGAAAACGAAAACTAAAAAAAGAAAAAAAAAAACGAAACAAAAAATAAATAAAATTTAACTGTATTTATAAACTAGTTAAAATTTAACTAGACATAACGAGATGAAAGCAACCTAATACTATTGCTGTGAAAAAGTTGTAGCTATTTCTCATCCACCCCAGTAGAAACTCTTAAGAAATTAATGCTTCTTTTCATACTTTAGTTTACTCGTTTGATTTAAAACTTCTTGCCATCTCAGTTAAGGACTATGAAATCTTCCAATTTTAAGATATATCAGTTTGTAGTTAAAAACTTTTACATCTCTTACTTGCTTGTATAATGCCTGGAGAGTAACCCTATTTTGCACAATACTTGTAAATCAAGATTCCTAATTTTGATCCCATGCATCAAAACTAAGAGAAAAACTGTGTGAACAGGAAATGCTAAGATATATTGTGAACATGCCTTGCTAGACGATTGAAATTTTGAGGACACATATCTTTATTTAATTCTTAAATAAGAAAACATGATTTAAAGCAGTAACACAGAAACAGTACTGCATTTCCAACAAATAAAATAGAGTTTATTTTGTGCACTCGTTTATTGATCCAGGAGTATACCTCCGAGTTGAATAAATCCAAGAAATCGGTACTGGGTTATTAATAAATAAATTTGTGCAATTTCCCCTTTTCCACAGCCAAATATATTCAGATGTCCTTTAATAATAATTCGAGACCAAACTTAGCTGTATAGCGAAAGTTTGGAAATTTTGGTCAGGAAAATGCATCTCCGCCTAGTTCATTAACCTAATCAAGGGGTAGAAGCGGATATTAAGGTGCATTCAAATATTGCGAAGGCAAGGTTTTAAGTACGTGTTTAAAACTCCGCCAATTAAAAGAGGTTACATAAATTAACGCCCTGGCAATTAGGTTAAACAGAGTTTGCTTAATGCGCCTATGAGTTACATGGATCCAACAGACAGCGTGAAATTTAACCCTAGGCGCGTTCAAATTCCGGTGTGCGTTTAATGGGGGCAATGAATTATTTCCAAGTGTGTGGGACAACATGCGCTTTTAAAAGTCTCGTGTCTTTTAACTTTTATTATGTAATGATTTCTTTGATCTGGTCCCACAATTCATCACACATATACCATTTTACTTCTGCCACTAGGGAGATAATTTATTGCTACGTATATAGCTTAAAGAATAGCAGCTAGGATTATCCTGATTTCTTTTCATACGCGGACTCCGAGAAAGACTACGCGTATTAAGACGCAAAAGAGCCTTTAACAGCAGAAGACATCTGTTAGGGAATTAATTTGTTTCGCTTAGAGATACGCACAAAGTACTCACGTAGAAATCTTGTTTAAAACAAGTGTCATGGAGTTATGCGTCTTGAAAAATATATGCGCAGTCAGTATCCTTTCCCGTTAAACAAACATTTGCTAACTCTGTTATTGTGAGTAAGACAAAAATATATTGCTTGGATTGGCCTGATGTTAGTGAAATTTCGTTACAGTGGATGCTTGGATTACCTTGACGCTTGGTTCGAAAGATTTGAAAGCTAAAACTGAATAGGAAAGGGCATATATTTGAATGGATAGAGGTAAATGTAGGATAATTTGTGCTCAAGTTAAAAATTATTATACCATTTGCGTATTTTCAAAGTATAATATTTAATACGCTAAATAAAAATAATACATAAATATCTCCTAAAATAATTTATAAGTTTATATAAGCTAACTTGTTTTGCAAGTTCACATAACAGTAACCTACACTCCAATATTAAAGGGATTAATTAACAAAGCCGAAATATATATTCTGAATTGATGATATTTTTATACAAAAAGTGCAGAGCAGATCAGCTTATTTTATGAATTTTAATTCTATTGAGAACTAGGAAATCAAGTTCGAGCACGTATGTGTCCTACAAGTTTACAAATTTTAAGCATTATTTTACTCTGAAGTAGCCTAATCGGTCATCAGTCAAAAACTTTTTATGTAGCATATCGAAAGGAATTGAGAGTTTCAATCTCGTATTTCAAATTTCAAATTGCTAATACAGCTGAGAGAAAATTGCTAAAGAAATACTCACATATTTAGTTTGTTTTTTGTTTTCTTTTAAGTTCAGTGTCCAAGGACGGAGATTCCAAAGCTGCCCGTATTCTTAATTTGTATAACATGGATTTAGTTAATTTTTAGTTCCCATAGAGCTTAAACTTATAATTAGAACATCAACATTAGCAAACAGATGTCTATGCTAAACCGAAATCAGAAAAAACGAAAAATATAAGAAATTACAGAAGAACAGGTGGGACAGCTTGTTTGACAAAGCATTCAACGATCTTCGTAAAACTCCACGTTAGAGCTAAGATGTAGCAGACGTTGATTGCACAACTGAAGGGGAAAATTCATAAAATCCTATATTAATAGGAGTTTTGTAAAACGTAAATTCACTGTTTAATTCTATTTGCACGAGTCTAATCCCAGTGCAGAATTTCTGTGAAACATACCTATTTTGATAGTTTGACTTATCAAATAGTTTTGAAAAATTTGAATGAAAAAACTACTGCCATTTTTTTTTCAAAAATTTAAAACTGTTCCAGAATTGGGGTTTGGTTTATTTGATTATGAGAAAGCACACGAGGGCTATCTATCTAAGGGCAGGGATGCCTTCATTTGCACTTTCTAAAAGAAACTGGCTCGTATACTCGTTACACATGGGGAAAAGCACGAGAACGCCCATGCAGCCAGCCCGTTCGCCGGAATTCGAGCTCCGAAAGAATTTTGTAATTTGCTAAAGTTTAGTGACTATAAGTTAACAAAAGTTCACCAGAGCACAATAGATTTTTCATGTTTCCTGCTCCGAAAGAGCAATCACATTATGACACCTGTAAACTTGAAGTACTTGTGTATAATAAAATCACATTACAGTTGTTCGTGAGTCTTAATTGGTATCAAGATGATCACTTATCACGATTTTTATGAAAGGAGTGTAATGCCATTTATTCAAAACAGAATGCTGAATGAATATACATTTCAAAGCCCTATACTTAGAGTTATAACTTTAAAATATTGCAATATTTATTTAAAATATTACAAATATGGCAACAGTCCACTTATCAATGATTGAAGAAGAAATACAATCTCGATAAATTCACAGTTCAGTTTAATGTAATAGGAAGCATAATTTCCTAGCGGTTAATGACACGTTTAAAATTTCAGTTAAAGCTTACCCCTTTAAACAGCTATTCCGCTAGATTCTCTCACACAGACACTGTTTACTATCGGTCATTCGCCAGCCCCGCTAATTCCGAACTTACTTCTTATTCTGCGCTCACTTCTAATTTTTCGAAAAAAACTCTTTATACACTAGCACTTGTCACTATATAACTTTCTAGACAGAACGAGTTGCGTAACTGAAGTAAGAAATGACATTAAAGATGTAAATAAAAGTAACTTGTTACTTAAAAATAAAACTAAATTGTCAAAATATCTTCAGTTAACACCTACATTAGAAAACAGCCATTATGGGGCAGAATATTTAAGCCGCAGCCAGCCAGAAATGCTACGCTATGTAGGAGATAGGCCCATTTTAATAAAAAAGTTTAAAAATATCGACTTCAAGATTAGTCTAGATCCCAAGACGTAGAGATTGTGATATGTAGTTATGATATGTTCCTGAATAATTCAGGAACAGTTATGCATAAAATGCAAATAGCTTGGCACTAAATTTTCTTAGTAAACGTGTTTAAATATTCGTTATGTAATGTTATTCAGCGACAGAAAAAAAGAGACAAAATTTAGATTCTCGTTGCAAGATGCCATAATATCAAGATAAAATTTTGGACTAGATTTACTTACGTGAAGAAGTATGTATGTTTGATTGAGAAAGTATGGATTTTATGTTCAGAAAGTATCGACCAGTTATATTCTGCTTTTCTTCAATATACTGTTATTACACTGCTGGCCATCCAAAATGCAACACGAAGAAGGACAAGCGATATCAAAGCCAAATTTATTTTAGATATTACACATATTATCAATATTAATATATTCGAAATAGAGCCGTGAGGTGAGGAAAACCAGTAATGAATGTTGCCTCTACATTTGTTAATCCGCTGCTACACTCCGCGGACTGAGTGAAAGAGCTTTTTTATATGTTGTTGGGGTATGACAGGCCCTGTTGCCTTCATACGTAGCCATCTGTTGTACTTGCGGGTGCGGCATGCCATACTATGCGTTCTCCAATCATTGATCAGACAAGTTTAATGGGCGATAGATCTACATAACTGGCAGGCCAGGGTAATAATGCAATATGGTGGGCTAAGAAGAATGCTGAACATTACGTACAACGTATGGTCGCGCATTGTCTTGTTAAAATGTGGCAGCAGGCAAGTCCTGAATGTAAGGAAGGAGAACAGGCTGTGAAACCTCAGAGATATAGCTTTGGCTGAGGAGTGTACCAATAATGAGCACTAGGGGGTAGATTGGAATCCAATACCACAACCACACTATAACACTTGGTGTAGGACCGGTATGACAATGCATAACACAACAGTCGAGATACTTCTCTCCATTGTGTCTCCAGACTCTAATCCACCCATCGTGGTACTGTAGATTCGTCCGAAAATGTCATGCTATTCGGATGTCCATGTCCGCCATTCAATACATCACTGCAAACGCAAACGCCTGTGGCTTAAAGCAAAACAATAGGCGCCTAGCGGACAGTCCATTGTACTATAAACGACGTCGAGTTGTTCGTGCAAACACTGATTGTTGTTTTATAGACTGCATTCCTTGTGATATGGTTGCTGATGTGGTAGTGTGCTCCATCACTCCCGTGCGCACTATATGCCTGTCTTCCCACAGAGTGGTGTCACGATGTAGTTGTAATTGCTTCTGTCCGTCAGTCATTTCTTCCTGCATTCACTAATTCAATATTCTCATGATTGTTGCTTGGCTACGTCCGACACGAAGACCGATTCCCTAGACGGTTAATCCACAATCTCTGGATGCAACAATTTTACATCAGTCGAAATCAGAAAACTTTCCCGAACGCTACTCGTGTTTTTCTACGAGGCATATTGAAGCTGTACACACAAAAAATTTGCGAGAGTACATTTCACGTTATTGAAAATGGCAATCTTTTTACACTTTATATTCGGATTGTAAAAAGCGTTGTACTTGCACATGATGTGAGCGTGCGCTGAAATCATAATAATTTGCATAATTCATGAAAATTGTTTGTGGTATAGATCTGATGCAAATTTCATACTGTTTGGATACTTCCTTCATGATGTTGCATTTTGGATAGCCAGCAGTTTAAAAAAAGAAAGTGGAAAGGGCAAAAGCTAACATAAAAGTTTGTTCATTATCAACGGTTAGCAGTAATAATGAAAAAAAGAATAAATTATTTCAAGCAATACGTTTGTTACACTGCTCTAGGATATGAAGCCAAGTAGCATTGATATTAATGATGATAAAATAACATTTTTATTACATTTAAAGCTCATTACAGTAAATTTCGCTTGCGAAATTTTAGACTTTTTATACCGAGTTTCATTTGCTTGGATGTAAGAATTTTACTCAGCATTTGAAAACAAAGAAACTAATCATAAGGACAATAAATTTATATACAATTGATTTTTATAAAAGAAAGTGAGGGGACTAGAAAAAGATTTCGAGATATCCTCTTTGAAAAGCATTTAAACTCTACTTAAATATTTGTATAAGTATAATTAACAGGGCAAGATTAAAATGATTGCCTCTATTACTGACGACAATTATTTTGGCACATCAAATTAATGAAACATAATTTAATTTAAGAAATTCAAATTTTCATTTCTACTTGAAAATTGCTGCAAATAATGCGAATTTTTGCGAAATCTTATGATTCTTATGGAGAATTTAATGGTATAAGTTGTTCTTGAAAACGATGAATGAAATTCTCTGCATTTGGTATTTTGCATTTTACTTCAATAACAGGTACATTCTGGAAAAATAATTATGTAAATAATGTAAAATAGCTTTGAAAATGTTTTTATATTTAAAAAAAATATTAAACATTCTAAGGCATAGAATAAAAATTATGAATATTAAACATATGAGTTTTCCTTTATTCCAGGTATATACGTATGTACATATATGTAGAAAGAAAGAGAGCATTTTTATATTAAATTATCATTGCATAGAAAATAGAAAAGTAAATTTTAAATATTCAGGAAGGTAAGAATGCAGTTGTTTCTACTATGAATAAATGACCTATGAAACTACTGAGAGCAAATTACTTCCCATTTACCATTCCTACAAAAAAGTTTAGACCATGACTTTAAGAGGATATAGAAATTTAGATTATTGAGGGAAAAATACAAAGAAAGTTAACATTCAGAGGAGAAATTTTGATTTAATGTTCTAATTCTTAATTTAATATCTTGTTTTTATGATAAATCTGCCGTATGCTTCTTTTTCTTCCAGGGCTCCTCGCCAGAAGTGAAAATTACTTGCATTATAAATAATGAGTGAAAGTGTTTGGCAAAGCTACTACTTACGTTGCTCTCGTGTTTCCACTCAAGTGTAATCCACGCTGATTTCGGTGAGTGTCTTCATCAATCTTCTGAGCAAAAGTTGAACAGTTAGGAGTGATTTTCTTTATTAGGTAATAATCAATTAAACGTTTATATGAGGTAGTTTTAATTATTAGAAAATATTTCTGTTGAGGACAAATTCCTTCCTTCAAACAATGAAAAAACTGCTTTATTTAAAGAGCGTTATTCAGTTACTGTATTAGAAGAAAATGTCCTTCATTATATAAGTGCAGAAAAAATTAAAACGTCACATTTTCATGAAAGGTACTACACTACAATATCCAAATGAGTTTGAGTCGTTATGCAAATTAGTTGAGTAATGTCATTTACATTGCGTATAAATGGGGAATTGTACAACGGGTTTTATAGTTAGAAATCGCATTTGAACGTCGATTGTTTGTGTAAAGGTCATGTTATGCCTCATGCAAAAAGGAGAAACTCCTGCAACCACCTGACGGAACTCACCCACGAAAGGATCATGGCTTATTGAGTCCGCGGTTTATCGTTCCGTGGTATTGCTGCTCGCATTGGTACGTATCCCATCACTATAAAGCAAATATGGAATCGATGGGCCCATGAAAATTAATCAAGATGCCATACAGGATCTTAGCGGCTCCAGCCCACTAACGCCTGAGAGGACAAACATATTGCTCTCTCATCCTTGCGGGATCGTACAGCTACATCTCGTACCCTGAGTCAGGAACTTGACTTGTATGTAAGACAACAACTGTCTGCACGGACAGCGCCACGATGTCTGTAACATCACGCCCTGTAAGCATGGAAACCATTACTATGACTTTCTTTGACATTGCAACAGAGATAGGACCATTTACAGTGGTGTAGCGAACAACATTGGACATAGGAGGGGAAAGTCGTCTTTTCAGACGAATCTCGGTTCTGCGTACAGCATTATAATTGAAGTAATTGTGTGTGTGAAGGCACTAAGGATAACGAACAATGCCAGCTTGCGTTCGTCGTCGGCACCTGGCGCGCTAGTATGGAGTACTCTTGGTTACACATACCTGTCACCTCCCGGCAATGTGGATTTCCACTGTTACATTTCTGATTTGTTAAGGCCGTGCCTCTGTTCAATCTTCGACGCCTGCGTGACGACCTATTTCAAACAGACAGTGCACGACCGCATGTTGTCCACGCTTGTCTTGACCTTCCTCGGTACAGAAAGTGTTCGACTGTTGCCTTGGCCAGGACATTCTCCAGATCTCTCCGGCACTCATCGGTTGCCATGAGATTGGCACGCCACCACTTGCCAGCCGCTACGATTGATGACCTCTGGTATAGAGTTGGAGCTCCATGGAATAGAGTACCCGTATGTGTCATCCGAGCTCAGTTCGATCCGAGGATCAACCGCATTAAAGCCGTTTTGTTGTTGTTACTGATCCTATCTTATTAGCCATTAGGTTAGAACATATCCATGAGTCTAAGAGCCGTCAATATTTCCAAAACGAAGGCAAGTCTTTTCAATAGGTCCTCTTCAATAGGTTCAATAGGTCCTCTTCAATAGGTTCAATAGGTCCCAAACAGGTTAAATTTCCACACGTGAAATGATCAGTATTACATTTTCTACATGAGGTAGATCTTTTTTCCCGGGTCAAATTTAAGGCATTTAAGGTATCCATTTAGCAGCCTCGTATAATTAGTTAATTAGTCTTCTGGTCACGATTAGCCCCCAAAAGCAATAGCATATACGGGCTACCTTCCAAAGTACCTATCATGAGATGGAGGAGAATGCCAGTAAGAAGCAACATTAGATTTAACTCTCGAGCAGATCTTCAAAAAGGTCAGGGTGTCAGAGGTCAGAGTCATTGAAGTATCCTTTTTAGCTATGGCATCAACCATTTCATTACCGCTGAAGCCAATATGTGAAGGGATCCATTGAGGAGATGTACATCATGACGAGAAGAGCTTTTTTTTATAATAAAGACAAAATAGGGAATAAAGTCTTATCACCAATACGAGGCCAATTTTACAGATGCTAATTAGAACTGCGAATGTCAGTTTAAATGCAGGTATCTTTGGGATTACAGCCGTTGTGACTGTTAGAGTTGGTAGCTTTGTGTGCTAATTACTACACGTTGTGTACCCTAAACTCACTACAAATTTAATCATGTGTTCCTATTATTATTTATTTTACTGTATATGTAGGAGAAAAATGTTCTGATGCCTTCCTCCCTAGTGTAGCAATTTTAATGGCCAGCAGTGTATTTATCGCCTAAAAATTTAGAAATTTACCTTTAATTTTATATTTAAAAATAGACATTTTGATGGCTCAAAAAATGTATTTTTTTAGGAAAATATAATTTTATCTTTTTTAAAGCAATTCGTCTTAATGTTTTTCTAATTTTTAGCGAAAAATGAGCTAAAAATTGTCATTCCCTTACTCATAACGCTGTGCATAGTGCATATCGCAATTTTAAGTTAGTGACGAAGCATATATTTTATTTAAAATATTTTAATATCTGGAATATAAAGAAAAGGAACAAATATAATGCAAAATAATAATATAAGTTATTGAAATAAGTATACAGAATTTTACAGTCATAAACCAATTAATTAGTTGGAGAGCTACTGGTATTTAAAATGTGTTATATTTTTGGCATACTTTGACATTTCAAATGTACTTGACCCCTTAAATGGGTAAATTAATACGCACGATGTTGGGTGTGTGAAAGAAGTTAACACATTTATAGTTATAAAGTTTTGACCATTTCCTTTCCTATATCTGTAATGATAACTATGATAGGTAAGAATGTAAACAATGAATGCAAAATAGCAAACTATACCCTTTAGTTTTATGTGAGAGTTACCTCCATTTGAATGATAACTGAATAAAAGCCGTTCAGTTTTCATTTACTGCTAACTTAGAATCGATAATTTTTATAGCAAATAATTTACCCACCCAAAATTAATTTGTAAACAATGTTCCAGTTTAAATAATGTATGTAATTAACTAATGTACCCTTACGTTTGGTCAACGGAGAAACAGAATATATTCAGATGGTGAATTCGAAATGGCTGCGAAGTGACTGACATTATTACATGCCCAAAACCTTAAATAAAAGAGAAATAGCTTAATCAAAGTGATCACCTTTGGCATTCAGTTATTTATCCCACGGCTGGGCCCAAACTGTGGATCCACTGCATGTAGAATCCTCATGGTTATGAACCTCAATAATTTCTTGAGGACCTGACAGACATTTCTGTGCTCTTGTAATTTTGAAATCTCAAACAAGAAAGAAAGGCGAAAACTTTGTCCTGAAGGCGAAAAACAGATTATCTGAACAGGTCTGGTAAATATGGCGAATGAGGAAGGGTTGTGTAACCCACCACGGGCAATGTTAGCTATTTTTTGAGACATATGAGGACCAAGGCATTCGTCTCGTACCAACCATTGAGCGGATTTGTGTCGACTGTGATAGTAAACCATTTTCTCATTACATATTACAGTTCGATGAAAAATCTTCTCTTTGTGGTTTTACAGTATGAGGGAGGGGGCCATTTCTATCCAACGCTGAGGTCATCACGCTGAGGTCAATGAGCAACCACGGGTCCAATAATGTTACCTTGCCTGCTGCAATCAGATAACGAAGTAGAGTTGAGTGACAGGCAAAACATTTCTCGACTAACGTACGGATACTTTGCCGGGGACCAACTTCTACAGTTTGCCTCAGAAGATCATCTGAAAAAATTGTAGATGTCCACGAGCTGCATTTTCTAACAATGAATCACAACTCGCCATAAATCAGAGACAAATAGTGTGTTCACTATCTGTACTTCCAAAGACTAGTTTACTATTGCTTGTTGCAGAACGCGCAGAATGACACTGTATGGACTCGTAAAACAACATTATCCTCAGTTACATAGTATCCATTGGTTGAATTGACGGTTCGTTGCAACGCAGTATTATAATTCAAATGTTCGACGCTTTTTGTTAGTCATATTTGTAATTGCCAATCTCGTTACCTCATTCATACGACGTCAGCCGTTACCTCTTACAGGCTTTCAGTAGTCTTTTCCAACATTATTTGAAATCCGTAAGTACGGGTTGTATAAAACTAATGAAACAAATTCCAGAGCATGATAGTACTGAGATTAATACACACATTTAGTCATAAAATGCATGGGTGCACGATGAACAGTAAGGCAATCGAGAGCGCTTTTATTTTTGTTCACAAACGCTATCTTTCGCAAAGCAAAGACAGGAGACAAAATTTCTAACGCTATTATTCGCGATTACTATAATTGGCCCTTATGTTTTGACGGACTGTCTAGATGGTCGTAATTCATTTTCTTTCATAAAATCGTGTTCAGTTGATGTAGCTTGTACTATCAACAGTTTTCTGTGAAATATGGTTACGTATACTGTAACCATATACGTATATACGTATATGGTGATGGGGTATATGATGGTATAGTGTAGGTGTCAGCAAACGTTTTTACTAAGAGAGCGTATTTCAGAAGTGGAAGAGTACGGTTGACGATTATTTAAAAGCCACAGTCATTAACTAATGAATCAGCTTAAGTGGAGCCGTGGTTGGCGTTCATTCTATTCGAGTCTATCCTCTCTAGACTTTTTTAAGGGCATATCTTAAAATGCGTACTGTAAGTGAGTCCAACTGACTCGAATGAAGAACTATTTGTCTAACATTCAATTACTGATGTAGATATCCACGAATGCCTGGAAAATGTATGGGATTTCCTGAATGTATGCCATCTTTGTGTCGATGAGGCGAAGGAGGTTAGGTGTGGCGGAAATCTTTTGAGTAGCTTTTGTAAATGAAGGTATTTTAATTATTTATTTATTAATGTAAAAAATATTTAGTTTTTGCTTTCATTCACGGTTTGCAAATTTGATTTAATTTAGATATGCCAAACAATATTTACTGTTTTGTTTTCTACTATTTTGTATCAAATAAAATTTAATTTTTACCCATTTCTGTCTTTGTGTTGTAAAAAACGGGGAATGTAAGGAAAAGAAAAATGTCTTCCAGCGCTAAACCGCATAATAAACAACCACGCATTCTATAATGGAAAGTGTTTATTCCGGTGTGTTCTGTCACCTACGAAAGTCTGATCTATTAATTTTGAAACATCCAACATTTATACTTCCAGTTATATAAGTCCCTATTATTAGGAATATTACTTAACTATTTGTTCCTCCTTCATGGTTTCATTTCGTGTAACGATAATTAAATACAGAAGTTGCTCCTTAGAGGCTTGTCAGGGGACTTTTCTTGTGAAATATGACTGGATTTTAATGGAATGTCATCTTCATCTATCCCGCATTAAAAAAGAAATAGCTGACCAATAAAACAATACATGACAAGTGATATCTTATACTATCTATTAAATTTTAATATCATCGCTAATTCTGAGTAGCTGCTTACATTCCTGTCAAAGATGACCTCACTGTTTACTGACTTACTCATCTTGTGTTAGTCTTCCCTTAAAGCAAAACCCTTCCTTTTCTAATGTTGCGATTTTTTCTTTTCTGTTCATGACTGTGCCTGACAGCCTTTATTTAAGTTTTTATTTCTGTTCTTTCTTGTTGCTTTAATTTTTGGGTCAAATCAATGCAATTAATAATACAATTTTGAATACCATTAGTAAAAAAGAGAGAAAAATGTCATTCGCGGCTATCGACTATTAGTTTAAATTAAATAGGAATCTTAATTTCGCCAAACATGAGAATAGATGCTATAAATACTTATAGAAATATCGATGATAATACGAGATCTTGAAAAGATAATAACTTAAAAAATTGTTGCCAAAATTTAATTGTGAGTATTTAAATCAAATATGCTATATAAATTAAGCCTTTGTATAATTAAAACATATCCACTAAAAAATCTGAATTTCCGTACTTTTAGGTGTTAAAATTTTCCTTAAAGCACTTCAAACAGCTATTATTGCTTCTTGTCAACTTTAAATGAAATTTAAAATAAGATGTTATTTGCTTTAAGTAAAATATTTTTTCCTCTGAGTGTTTCTGTTCTGTTTTTCCTCTGAGTTTTTCTCCTGTGTGAAGAATATACTTGAAAAGATTTTTTTAGTCGGTCGGCTGACGGGCGAGCTTGAGAAACCTCTTCTTTCTGTGCTTCAAAGCTCATATTTTCCACATAAAATACCTTACCCTGCACAAAATATGTAAATATTTCAAGATTAACGTTTAGAATATATTAAAATATAATCCCTTCACACCGGAAATAATAACAAATCTTTGCTTTCATACGGGCGTGCCTTCAAAATTTTGTTTGACCCTTAATCCACGTGATTTAGGATTACGTTCAGAGCGCCATAACTCCTTCTTAGAGCTTGAAATGTCGCATAAAAAAGCCACACCTTCAGACTTAGTCTCTGTGTCGTCAATTACGTAAGCATACGTCTCAAAGACGTTTTTAAAATAGGTTTTCATAAAACACGAAGCAATAACTTGTACTTGAAACACGTGATTTTGTGACTTGAATTCATGGGAATAGCGAAATGAGGTAATGTTTCTATACTACTTCAATCACTGAGCGAAGCAAGTTTTGAATACATTTATAAGGTTAAATTCTTTTATTTCGCATTTTTGTAAGCAAATCACATTTCTATTTTGTATTTTACAAACATATCACATTTAATGATTGTATGAGTATTAAAAATTTTCACTTAATAAACGTTATTGAAATGAGACGTTAACTTTGCTTAAAAGTACTTTTGATTACGTTTCAATAGTCTAGCGATAATCAAATGAAGGAATACGAAAATCTTTCTTTTGGTACATTATGTTTGCTCTCTCTACAGGAGAAATTCGGGTTAAAACATTTCAGCATTTTCTTAATGCCTGAAACATTGTGTAATAAACATCCCTTAAATTGAGCCTGCTCAAAATATCATGATATTCTTTCAGTTATGGCAGTCAGCGGAAAAATAATTAACGTTGTTAGTTACTAGCAATATGTCAAATGCTTAATTCAAAATAGTGTACAGATTTTTATTATGCGTCGCAGTGTCTTAAAAATATTAAATTCTGAGAATTTAAATGAATATATTAGTATTCATTATGCATATAGAACTTCTTCCTTCACTCAAAAAATGGGAGTGCAATGCCTTATTACAATACATCATAAACAAAACGAAATGCTGAAGAGCTGTATGAATAAAGCGTTTGTGCGCAGTATATCGGTGCAGCATTAGAAAGCCGACTCATAAAAAAATAGACAGAACAATGGTAAACTCATCGAAATTAATGTTTTGTTCCGAATTCATAATGGAGACATCATGGAAACTTACATCAAAGCATTTAAATTTGGGAGTGAGAGAAATCAGTTTAAAGCATCTTTCAAATATCATTTTGGCCATGAAAAGTTTAACATGCAACTCACTTTACTTGAGGATATATTTAAAGGTTTTCTTTCGTTACCTGGAACAAGGATTCACAACTTTTTTCTTGCGTCGATCGCTTTTATAAGATCGGTTTCTTCATCGACACGATAACATTTTTCTCTATAATATGCAGCATACAGCAGAATGATAATACAAGTAACTGTGTAAGGATTTTAAGTTTTACTAACGTTTATTTTGTTTTAAAACTTTGCTATCCTTTCTGATTTTCCATTTCCGGCCAGAATAAGCGCGAGTAGGAATCTTATGTTATGTTAATGAGTTGCAACCTGAGAGCTATTTAAGAAGTGGCTTTTAGCCAAGAGAGGAAGAGAGACTTCTTGCTGCCAATCTGTGACTACAATCAAGTACCTCGGCTTAAAAATCGACAGGACGTTCTCCTGGATTCCTCATTTACAAAATATTAAACTCCGCACAACATCAATAGCTAACTTCCTACGACGTATGCATGGACATAACTGGGGCTTAAATCCCCATATAACACGGATAAACTTCTAAAAACAGTCATACAAAAATGGTAAATTACGGAGCCGGAATTTGGGTCAACCAATGACAGTGAGAAAGATTAAATGTTTAAATTCAATTCAAATGTCTTTTACTCTTTGCATTACTTGGCCTTATCGCACAACTTCAAATATAGCACTTGATACTTTAGCTGGTACTCTTCTACTATCAGTCAGTGCAGAAATGGAAAACGTCTATATAAAAGTCTTTCAACTTAACTAAGCCGCAGAATTCAACAACCAAACTTTTCGGCCATCCAACTACGAAAAGAAAATTAACCCTAATCTTATTCATCCAGCGCTTCGCTCCAGTGTAAAATAATATTCCCCATGTCTGAAGAAATTTCAAGTAGTTCATCTCCAACTGCTTATACTGATGGATCAAAAATTGAAGGAAAGGTTGGTTCCGAAGTCTATTTTCAAATTATTCCTTCAAATAACATCCAATGAAAAGGTCATCCCCATAATAATAATAGTGTTTTCTAAGCGGAATTGTCAGCTCTAAAAGCAGCGATTGAAATAGCCATTCTCAAAAATCTCAACGAATTTAGCATAAAATCTGACTCCCAAGCAGCTATTTTAGTGATTAAAGAATCCGTTACCTTCCTCTCCATTGATATCCAAGTGGAGTCTAGACGTAAAATTAAATAAGTGTAACCTAACACATTAGCGCTTCTCGCCTGCGATTATAAACATTCATCCTGTGGAGGTAACTTGCAGCTCCTCTGAAAATAGGAACACAAAACTCCAAAATTCAAGCATATACTTAATTAAGAATTTAAGTGAATTAGTTAATGCTTAACACATATTTTTCTTAAAAGCACTTATGATGTTAGAATGCTCCCGCAAAATTCACTCAGTTGGTTAAAAAAAAGAGTGTTAGGGTTTTATATTATACCTGATTAAAAGATCGAAAACTAAATATCAATTTCTCACCCTTTCTAGCTCAGACAGCATCAAATAACTTCAATTTATGATTTAGTACCACAAAGCCCTTATCTCAGAGGGAAACAAGTTACAACCAAAGCATGTTTTATTCAGTGGATTTATTTCTGGTAAGAACATTTCTTTAACTTATCTTTCAACTAAACGCACTTATCTCCTTAGGAAGCTGGAAAAGATTTTTAAATCAAACACGTTTTATATAAAGACTTTCGCATTCATTTCCATGACGGAGTTTCAACGCTTGAGCTGTGGTGCTTATTTTCGTTTTTTTTTTTTTTTTTTTTAAATTTTTTTTTTAAATCTTTCTTTTTCTTTTTCGATTCCGAATTATTTTCACCCTACAAGGCGTAAGTTACAGTAATGGAACATGAAGAAACTGATTTATCGATAAAACTGCCAGGAAACAAGAATCTTCTGAGAGTTACAAAAGCGAGGCGCTTTATATCAAAGTTGAAAAGCCACGAAGCGTGCTTCGAAATCAAGAGTAAACATTGAAATATCTTCTTTTTATTCTCCTAAGCTGAAAATTCAATAAGGATTGTCAAAATATAGATGCATTTCATTTGCCATCTTATTTATGAAAAGAAGAACCCAAAGCAGTACAGAATTTCAAATAAAATAGAAGTTGCAGTTTTTTATTGAAAAGCACTACATTCTTGATGATGTTGCAGCCCACTGCATTAACTGCTTTACTGAGGTTATAAAGCCTTTGCATGTAGCTATGGAATGTAAAGCTGATGATGAAATTATGAAAATATTAACAGATAAACTGTAAACTGAAAAATTATACACCTTTAGCTTCATGTTAAATATTAAATCAATGAAGGCCCAACTTTCAATTTACAACTTTCTTGCCTTTCTGAAATTTTATATTAACATCTATTTTCTTTGAATCTTCTTTGTTCAGTTTAAAATTAAAATTTCTGAGACAGAATTTCAAGGTTAGATTAAACATGTCCACAGACACATACCATTGCTCAAAAACTTTTTTCATACACATTACTATTCAATTTCTCTGGGATTCGATTTATGCCAAAAACTATAATACCATATATATTTCTTTTCAGAATTTTCAGGCGTACTGTATAAATGTGATTTTGAATTATTAATTTCTAATTTAAATGCATGAAATCTGAATTCAAGATCAAAGCTAAAAATACATTTTCTCTTAAATCAGAAACTAAATATCACTGAATACTAAGCGTTTAAAATGTTAGAATATGACGTTTTGTGTCCCACACGTAGATAAATAAAGAATTGCATTTTGTTGAAACAAATACAGCATAGTTCTATGTTACTCAAAACCTCTCTTTGTGAATTCATAGTACGTAATTCAGCAATAAAAGAAAAAACTGCAGATCCACTCTCTTTCAACTTTCATCTTTTATAAAATATTTAAATAGCTGTACTGAAAAAAAAAAAAAAAAAAAAAAAAATTGACTTCGAAATTAGGGAAAATCAGAACTTGCAAAACTGAAAATGCTGCAAATGATCATCATTTGCAGATAGACACAAGAAATTTATGCTCTGAATAAAATATAATATCCTAGTTATATATTGTAAAATAAATGCTGTATACATTTGTGCTATCAGGACTACTGTTCCTTCTAATCTGCTTGGAAAACATGATGTGTCCGGATTAGACAGTGAGTTTGACTATAAACGATGTCCTATGGAGTGTAACAAGGATAAGAAGTGTTAAATTACCCTTTATTTTCCACAATATTACAGGCACTCCAGAATACAAAGACCAACCACTTGTGGTCTGAACTTAATATAAAAACTACTAACTAAAAATAAGAGTTAACTTTGAGTGCTTTACACAAATGGCTAACACTAAGACTGGCCCTTTAAATTACTTCGTATGTAGTACGCAAACTGAGGAAAACTACTGTAGGATTCTCCACTGTGTATTTCTAAGTTACAGTTGAAAGTGAAGTATCTTAAGAACTAGTAAGCGAATAATCGCTTGCGTTGAGGTAGAAAACAACAAGTAAGAAGGGTGACCTAACCCTTTATTATTTCAACAAAATTCCGTTTAACCGTAAGTTTAACAAAATTCCGTCTTGGAGTTGTACAATAAAGCCGACACTCGGGCTTCAACTTAAGAAACTAAGAAATAAACTAAACTAATCTTAACTAAAAATATATAGCCGAAGCTATCAAAATTCTAACAGAGTTGGCCCCTTAACGCTAATTGACTGTGAAGCTATCAAGGGCCTAAAGTAAGGCCGAGCGTAATAATAGCTTACGAGAGAGTAGCCTAAAAAGGCGGGACGCGTGCAAGCCAGAATATCTGGTATCTCACTCGCTCGCGTGAAGTATAGTCGTAAGAAGGTTCACTCTCTCCCCATCTAAACTTTGCTCTTGGCGTAAAGCCACAACTTAAATACTTGGGCGTTAGCAAGTATAATTTGCATAAACAATTTAACGCGTTTATTCTGGCCGGAAGTAGAAAATAAGAGAAGACAGAACAGTTTTAAAATAAAATAAACGTTAGTAAAATTTAAGATCCTTACAGTGCCTTCCACAATATATATATATATAGATAGATATATGCATCCTAGCGCTGCTGAAAACGTGCCACGTATTTTAGTGGCATTAGAAAATTACGTGCCACGTATTTTAGTGGCATAATATAATTATCAGCATAAGCCCACAAGAGACTGATATTCTCGAATTACATACTATGGAAATATGGTGGCATACTATGCAAATCAACACACACTTCTATAGAGTAAATCAGGTGAGCGGTACTTTCAAGTAATTACTTGGTACACCTTCCGCTTTAGAAAGGACATTTGAATAAACATTTTGACTTTTGGACTCTAAAGGCGTAGTCAAAGCCTCCTTTGCTTAAGATTTCAAAGATTAGCTCTTTTCCAACAATGTATCAACTCTACAATGGAATGTAAAAATTCTGTATAATGTGAATATATCACATGCATTGTTACTATGTTTAAAACCGTGCAGCTGGTATAGTGGTTAATGACATAATCCGATGAGTTGGCTCCTGACTCAGGTATATTTCCATGAGAAAGTAGTTAGCAATCCAAGCAGATGTTAACCAATATCTGCCAGACCACAGCCCCAAAGCTAGGCCACATATAAGGTCCGAGGTACAGAGCGGATGGCCTTTGTGAAGTAAATATAGATTAAAACATATACACAGATTAAAACCTGAAAAGACTTAAATAACACAATGAAATATGCGAACATTAAATACAAATGCAGGATGTGGATATTAGGCACGGAATACCGCGTAATACAAATATATATAATACTTTAAAGATATTAAAGATATTATAGGAATAAGATATTATTAAAGATATTATAGGATATTATAGATATTATAGGATATTATAGATATTATACGATATTATAGGTATTATAGGACTTTAAAGATATTATAAGAATATATAATACTTTAAAGATACTGTTATTCTGCATAACCAGTTATTTTTTTTCGATTTCTCTTTCTATTCGAAGCCTGATTTAGCAGGATTTTTCTTCCTTTAATTAATTCATTAAAGTGATCAATTTTCTTCTCATTCTAAATTTAAATGCTCTTTTACGGCGTAGCTATGAGAATCATTTTTTCGTTAACAGTATTTCGGGATGCAGAATGGCTGTTTTTCTAGCTAAATTTGTAATTTAATTAAGCATTTACTAATTCAGCTGACATAAGATGAAAATATTCAAATAATTATGGTTTTTTAACTTTTAAAAGCAAGGCTATTAGATTTCAAAGCACGTAAAACAATAACAAAACTACAAAATCTTCAAGGGTCGGGATTTATTTTATGCCACATTTTTCTGTCAAAAATTTGCCAACTTCAGAAACTTATTAGATACAGAGGCTAAAGCTGCATTGTTCGAATTTACTTCATAAACAACATTTAATCATTATAACCTGCAAAACAGTTTAAGTTACAGTAGGACAGAGAGACAGTTTGTTATGCCTACAACATGGGATACACATCTAACAAAGACATTCCTTCACTATAAAAGCTTTTCCAAATATTACATGCACTGAGCTATTAGGAGCAGAACAGGAAAAATATTCAAGATCATTGCAAGATTATTCAAGGGAAGGCCAAACAAGATTATATTTATTTGTAATTTCCAAACCTGTGCAACTATTTAGTTCCAAAGGGATTGGGAATGTTCATATAAAAAATCCGAACCTAAAAGTTATTTAGTCTGCAAAGTACTTTACCTCTCCTTACCGGGTGCCTTCGTAATAAAATTGAAGGCACATCCGACTAATAATCGGGAGTCCGCATTTCGAATCTGATGAGGGCATTGCACATATTTTACGTTTCCTGCTACAACAAACCTATACTCTATATAGACTTGGCGATTAGACCTCCCCCATTTAGTAATTTCGATGGGGTAGGAAAATGTAAAAAATGTTCCTCCCTCCTTAAGAGGGCTTTCGTTGAGTAGTTTGAACACATGCGGCTGGCAGTCGAGAAATCCGTAGTTTGAATTCCCAGGATTACACTGCGGATTTCATAGGTTTCCTGGCTTCAATATAATCAAATATCTCTAATTTTTAAAATGGCAGTATATAAAAGTACATGAAAAATATAAAACAGAGATAATTAAAGTGTAAGACCATCTTCTAAAGGGGAAAAGTATTTGAAACGAAAAATGATCAATATTTTCGAGAATTTACCTATAGAGTGGCAGGTCGTGAAGTTGGTTGTCAAGCTAGTCAGACTCTATTGCAGTATTTTCTAACTCAAATGATGTTTTGATGAGTAAGCTAAGATAGACTACTTCTTAAATTTGCACATGAATTGAGAAGTGTCAGCCTTATATTGGAAATGGAAATCTAAGGATACATACTACATACTTTCTTAGAGAATGAAGGAATTAAAACGTAAGTTTGATAAAAGGCTTCGATAATTTAGAGATGAGAGAATTCCTGTTGAGAAGGAAATGTAGTCTCATATTCAAAACTTGATTGAAATAAAATCCTCTATGGATAGCGTAATTTTCATAACCTAATTTTATTTATGTTAATCAAAATTCTTCACAAAACCCAAGCTACATTCCAATACTATATGCAGTAATATAAGAAGATTAATAACAAGTTTATGAAGAAATTTCATATTTCGCAGAAAAGAAACATAAACAAAAAATTCTTTAAATAGGAAGGAGTATATCTGAAGGGATTTGTAGCAATTTATACACTTTTGCATATAAGGAAGCTTCATTTCCTTGATTAACGTGCTAAATGAGAAAACTAGCTGGTTTGTCAAAGAATAATTTGTGGCGCCTAGAAATGAAAGGATAGAGCGATTCTTCGTAGAGCGATCGAAGACGATTTACATGATTAACCGTTTGAAAGAAGGATCCAGCGCCTGGATAATAACTGCGTTACAGTACTTAAGCAATCAAACCAAAAGTGCACTTAAGATAAACAGTACTGTTTTCACCACAAGGCTTCGTTCATATGAAAGTTTGGCATACCAGCGGCCGAGCGGTAAAGTCGCTGAACACTGGTAGTTCGGTCCGAGGTTCGAATTCCGCAAACGGGCTGGCTGCATGGGTGTTTTCGTGGTTTTCCCCATGTGTAACGTGTATACGAGCCAGTTTCCCTTAGAAAGTCCTCCACGAAGGCATCCCTCCCCTTAGGCATATAGCCCTCGAGGCTTTGCCGTAATTAAAAAACTTAACCTAACCTAACCATATGAAAGTTTGTCGTCATAAAGCTTCGTGGTTTAAGGCATGCAAGACATTAACTCAAATCACACCTGTTTAACAGGGTTTAAATCGCAACCAATCAGGGAAAGGAAAGCTGCGTACGCGTAAATGTCAGCGAAACGGTGAACGGAATGTCATTTCGCATTTGGGTTGGGGTTGCTGTGATTAATTGGTTCTTATACCAAGTTGGCGTAAGTTGAAAAGTTAGAATTTTAGGCAAATTCTTTAAACCAATTTTTGTGACGTATCAAGGTCTGGATGTCTAGCAGCGAAGTTTGGTTCCTATGGTTGAAAATCTATCGTGTGAACAAAGCTTAAAAGAGCCACTCTGTATGCATGATGCAAGAATCCAAAACTAAAAAATGAAATTAACTTTGGGGCTGTAATATTTTGGAACTTTTTGCACTGAACAGCAGAAAGCGTTGCAATTCGTGCGAGTTCCGTATCGTTATGCGAAAAAGTGCTGTGGTCTTATTGAGGCGTGTGATAATGGGAATATTAGAGCCTTGCAGGCGTAAACAGCATATGTCTGGGTCCTTAATGGGGTGCCAGAAAGTACTCAATGTAACTCACTGAGGCAATATATCGCCGGGAATATGTCCCACGTTATTAGAGCAGTAATTCTCAACCTGTTCCGTCCCATGCTTCCTTTTCACAATTGCTAAAATATTATTCCGCACCCTTCCAGAAACTCGAAAAGTACATATATATTTATTTAGATTTTGATTATTTTTCAATGCGTTTTATAAATTAAGTAACTGAAGGTATAGTAAGAGTTGATAAATTTCAAAACTTAGATAAAAGTAGATTTTATATTAATAAACTTTAACTAAATGCTTCACAATTGAATAAAATGCTGACCGCAGGCCCTTAGAACTATGAACTTCTCCCGGATGAGAACCCCTGTTTAGAGCGAAGAATCAATAGTTTGGAATCAAACCATAGCCTGTTTACTGTTAATTTTGTACTCAAGGGAACTAAACAAAAATGCGCTCAAGTGTCAAAGCTAAACAGGGGTTTTCCCGCAAGCGAACAGTTATAAATAGTTCTGAATTGAAGTAGGTTATTCATTGCATTTGAAATTAAATAAAGCCTGAAAACGGCATTAACGTCATAGTTCATTCTGATGAAAATCTCCTCACATAAAACAATACTCAATGCTTGATTACTCAAAGAAAGCAATATAATTTTATTTTTGCAAAAAGAAGAGCTATTTCAGAAAATACTATAAAATTTTTTTAAAAGCATAATTTTAAGACTATTTTGAAATTTGTTTGCTTTATAGAGTTAAACATAAACTAGAACAAAAACTCTAAAAGACAGGTGACAAATTATCGCTGTGTCTTGTAAGTACCTCGTTGGCAAAGTACACTTACTATAATTTTCAACGAAATGGTTCTTCTAGTTTTGATTTCAGGAATAAATAATTTAAATAAAAATATGAGGCATAAACTGTTATATAAGGAAGGCGATAATAGAAAAGTACAGTTAACCGATACGTAGTTCCAAATCTAAATTGACAATTATACTTACTTAAAAAGATAAAGAATATCTCAGAAGTAATCGCAAAGATTAACAAAAGGAGTGAAAGAAAAATATTATTTGGAACGGGAAGAAAGAGGAGCTGAAAAATACTCTATCTGTGCAAAAAGAAAAGAACTCTAATCCGAAATACTTCAGGCTAAAATCAAAAGTAACTTGTTAGCATTTGAATTGAAGTCACATTTTTTGTTTAATGAAATGTGCCCTTGAGTAGATTGGAATTTTAATCGCACAAGTTCAGAGTTATTAGGAAAATCTCGAAGAAGTTTTCTCACATAAAATATGAAGCAGTTAAGAAAAAAAAAAGTTTTGGCTTGATAAATCTTTCAAACAACAAGAGAATGTCACAGGATGCTTGGTCAAGGGGAAAATATGTAACAGAAATAAATCTATTGATTGCAGACTTTTCCTCAAAAAGACAAATTGCCACGTAACACAACAAGAAGTGTTTTAATTTAATGACTAGCAGCATTTAATTAATAATGTTTCATTTCAAAACCTTCAGATATTAAATATCTAGGTGTTTATATGAGAATAGTGTATGTCATAAAATAAATGACCAGTGAAATATATAACTTAAAATGTAAATAAATGAAAAGAAATTAATAGATATATAATCAATCTTCTTTCCATCGATATCTAAGAAAGAGTTTTACAAGATTTATATTCCTGCTAATAAAATTATCATTATAAATATACTTCACGATAATAATATTATTAGCAGTTCTCCCTTAAACAATTGCAAATTTCTAACAATTTCCAATCCCAGTTTCTTTCTTAATAGTCTAATTACGTCTGCATGGTACTATCTAAATTCACATCAGATTAAAAGGAAACAAAAGCGAGAATTCCTGTCTTATATGGAGGTTAAAGTTTGCTTTCAAACAGCAACTGCAAAATGTTTGCAAGCACTCAGATAATCAGTTATCTCTATTATTATCTAGAAATATTTCTTTATAAAGAACTCACATTCAGATTTATCTCACTTAAAATTATGTTGAATAAGTGTAGGTAATTATATAATTCTTTACATTGTTTCTATTATTTTAAATCGTCTATACTTAGACAACTATGTTTTTATATTTTCTTACATATATTATTAACTACGCACTTAAATAGATTTAATTAGATAACCTGCTATGACAATTGTTATAAATGTGATTTCTGGCATTAATGGAACTTGTAAGTCCTACCTTGAAGATACATTAAATATTATTACTTTCTTAATGCCACTTAATTAGAACTCTGGATTTGGCGAGTTATTGCTCGAATAGTATTTTAATTAGTTCAAAAGCAACGCGGAAGTAAATAAAACAAATAACCATACATTAAAAATAACTACATGAGGTTTTAAACTAAAATAACCTGAAACTTTACGCGCTGATCTACTACGGTGGTATAATAAACTAAAGAAAGTTATAATTTCTTGAACGTATGCTGGGTACGATGCGAAACGAACAACAACAAATTCTAATTCTGACACTGACAGCTTACTATAAAGTAAATGAACATGTATTATAGCTAAAATCTCCATCAGCTTCTAATGTTTAACTCCCGGCAGGCTGAGTGCAATGATCGTGACCTGCTATTTATACTTACTATGCCGAAATCATTTTAAAAACTAAGTTTCTTATGTATATATTGGCAAACGTGTTACCTGAGTATTCTAGCAACATTCTAGAATTTTTCAGTTTTTCTTGTTTGAACTATTTTCTATCTAATCGTAAAGCAAGAATAACAAATTGTAAATTCACATGGGACGGAACCTATTATATAACTTTAGGAAAATTAATATTACAAACTTTAAAGATGAAGAGAAAAATGCCACAGTAAAGCAACAATCTTCTGTCTTGGCGTATCTAATAAGCTTCCGACGCCGCGCTTCTGGGGCGACAGTTAGTTCTTGCATTTTACAGTTGCGGATTCTGGACGATACGGGAGTAGTTCTTGTAAGCTGCTCGGGTGTCAGAATCCGCTCTCATCTGTCATCTGTCTGGCGTATGTTGTAACCAAGCCTCTCGAGTTCGAAACAATAGGTGCAGGTCCCTCACCATCATGAGAAAATAAATTAGCTGAATTTACACTAAAAGAATTTTTCGTCTTTTATTATATACAACTTCTATCGTCAATAAGTATGTGAATTATCTCCATACTAAAAAAAATGTTTCCATAGTTCTTTAAATTTAAGTGCTATTTATGAAAGAAATGAGACAAATAGCTTTTCCATGCATTTAGCTTACTTTAACATGATAGTTAATAACCTTAAAACTTGCGAGAATGAAAGAAAGACAAACAATAAAAATAAGTAAGATATGAGTGTTTATTATATAGAAACGACAATGCGTTAAGCTACGGAGTTTTTTTTTTAATTCCATTTACAGGATTATATATTATTAGTCAAATGTTTGGGAAACTGCAACACATATTTCTCAAAATGTTTTCATATCAGTAGCTGACAGCCTATTTTGTGTAGTTTAGTTTAGTTTAGTGACGGAGGACGTGGGCACCACCCCTTTACCATTATGATTAATTGGTTTATGTGTAGAAAGCACACGCGTAACGTCATATTATATAAAGGGGATGGGCACTTACCTCTTTAGCCTCAGCTGAAAAAATAAGTAGGCTCGGCCCTGCTAATAGTTGCCACAATAGTAATGCTAGAAGCTTCAATGGTTTCAGAGCATTCAAATTTTATGAAACTCACGTTACAGAAATTTCAATCTCTATGGCGCCCACCAGTAGCCGAGCGGTAAAGACGCTGAACGCTGGTAGTTCGGTCCGAGGTTCGAATCCCGCGAACGGGCTGGCTGCATGGGCGTTTTCGTGACTTTCCCCATGTGTAAACGGTATACGAGCCAGTTTCCCTTAGAAAGTCCTTCACCCCTCCATTTAGGCAGATAGCCCTCGTGGGTTTTGCCATAATTGAATAATACCAATTTCTATGGCAACTTTTTTATTCATTAAAATTTTCTCAACTAGAATTTCATTCCGCTTCTTTTATCAAAAATTGAAACCCAAAATTTTTAATGAATTTACATAAGGTGAACTGAAGTTCGTAAGATTATCACACTCATGTGAAAAATTAAGAGGATTTGTAAATTATCGCTATTTTTAAAAAAACTACAGAACCAAAGGTGCTAATGATGCCGATGAAGAATGATACAAATATTAGTAAGTAAACGTGCGTCGAATATATTTAAGTCGAATATAGTATAAGCGTAAACGTGCGTGTCTGTGGAACTATGATTGCGGTGGGGATATAAGCGCACGAGTAGTTTGCAACGATTTATGTGCTCGTATTCCTTCACGACATTTGCTGAGTTTCTCGCAAGAATTGGATAAATTTTATACGGTATCATGGAAAACGAGTAGCGACGAACGGAGTGAGAAATGGGGATGGTGAAATGACATGGAAAATTGTTCGCAAAATTAGAGACAGACCAATCACAAGCGTAGGTGGTTTCAGAGCTCATTGCAACGCCTAGTGTTGTCTGAAATTTGAAGGAAAAGTTTGAGGTCACTGGACTCATGCTGAGAAAACCTGGCTAGGGTCGACTTAGATCCACAATGACAAATGAAGATCGTTATTTGGTACTTTAAGCGTGGCGTCATAGGACTGCTACAGCTTTATAGATCCCACGTGAATTGTATATTGTCACTGGAACCCAAGTTTCACTGTCTACGGTTGTCCAAAAGTTTCACAAGATAGGGCTGTATGCCAGAAGCCCCGCTGTTTGCGTTTTGCGTTCCACTCACCTCAGCACAGAATAGAGCACGTTGAGCATGGTGCAGACAGCATGCACCTTGGACTAGATTTCAATGGAGTACCATGCTTTTTGAAGTTGAGTAGAGATTCAGCCTGAGGCCGATTCTCGGCGTGCCTGTATCTGAAGACAAGAGAACACGATATTATCCCCCGCTTATCAGTAAAAAGAACCATTTGAAGCTGGATAAGGTGGTGGAGGTGTAATGGTTTGGGCAGGCGTTGTGTTGTACTACATCCCTGCATATGCTTGACGAAGGCTTCCTGAGTGGTATGAAGTGTAGCTAGGAGATCGTAGAGCCTTATGCTCAACTTTTCAGGGACGCAGTTGTCTTGGGTTCTGTTAATGGACGACAACGCTCGCCCACGTACGGTTCAGCTGGTCGATGACTACCTGGAAAGTGAAGATATTTGCCGCATGAACTGGCCAGCCATATCTCGTGGCTTTAATTCTACAGTGATATGTCTTGGATGCTCTTGGAAGGGCAATTTTATCCCGCCCTCCAGCCTCTCATTATCTCAGCCAGGTCATTATCTCACCTATTAGTGAAATTGGCTGTTAGATTCTTTGAGATTCCATCTCTGATTTTAATTCTTCGAAAATTTGTAGCATGACAGGCCAGTGAGGTTTGACATACATTGGCCAGATTAAAACAACGTTAAATTTTTTACTCCAGTATGGCGTTACGCTGGATAACCTGTCTGGCTGCGAGAGGAGACGATATCCCATATTATCTCATTTTCAGTTAGATATCACAACGTGATTTTTGGATATCACTGCACTTTGAGCCTTAGCGATAACCACTCGTACATAAAACGACTTTTGAATGGAACATCTCTTTGTTATCAATGTATATTCATCTCAAATGTCATTCATATCCGCATTTTAGTTTTTTAGAAATTCGACTTTATGTGTAAATACTCTTAATTTTGAACTTGAGTACATTTTAAACTAACCAGTTATTATGATTTTTTATCTGCATTATAATTTCTCGTTTTCTTGTTTCTCACCAGAATGCAAATTAGTTATTCGTATTGAATGTGAGATTTTTAAGACAGAAAGTGCTACTGGTGCTACGCAATTATTTTTTGACAGCTCTATTTGTAATTTTTCGGCTTTATGCTCTCTTGCCGCCGATTCTTTAAATCTGTCTCGCCTATCGCGATAATCATGACAACCTTGTCATTCGATTTTGTCCTTCTATCAGTTAAAACATTGAAGTTCAACTTTCAGGTCATTATCTCACCTGTTAGTGAAACTGGCTGTTCGATTCTTTGAGATTCCATCTCTGATTTTAATTCTTCGGAAATTTATAGCATGATGGGACAATGTGCTTTGACATACATTGGCCAGATTAAGACGATGTTAAATTTTTGAGTCAAGGAACACGCATTTTGTGTTCGAAATGCAGAAATAAACAAGTCCTCCATAACTAATCAAATTTGGGTGCTGAATCACAATTTCTTTGGATCTACGAAAATGATCATAGATCCATAAAGATTCTGTGGGGAATTGTTGGTGGGCTAACTAGTGAACTGTTGGTGAGCTAGCTGGTGAATCTTATTTCCTTGAACATTTTTTTCACATTGACAAAAATTTATCTTCTTTAGTTAATGCTATTAATTTCAATCCAGTTAGTTCTAAGGCTTTTAAGTTCTAATATATTAGCTTTTTCCCAGTCCATAACCGTTTTCCTCATTAGACTGAACTACGCTTGTTTTCACTTTACCCTGTCAATTGATTTCCTTTTAAAATGATTGTCGCTTCTCCAATCTTCGGAAAAAAACCAATCGATCGATTTTTTGCTTTTGATAGAAACCGATAGAATTTTATTCAAAACATTATTCAGAATATATGCCAAACTTAGGTTGCGTATTCTAATTTTAAATTCCTACTAATAGTTTTAAACCTCACTTTTCCCTGTCTTTGTTTTCTAGTTTGAAGTTTGAAACAACTTCAGCTGTCAGTATCAGTACAACATTCAGATCATATTTACTAATCCCTTGTGCTTCGAGCTTCTGCCTGAGATAGATGCTATCCTTAAGTTTTTGTGAGTTCTCAATGAATAGAAAATGACTTTGGAAATCTAACTCTATAATTATTAAATGAACTAAGATAGTTTCATTTAATTCTTTAAAAATTTCAATTAAAATTAACATTAAATTTCTAAACTTGCCTGTTTATATTAAGCTTAATGTAAAGGCTGCATGTATACAACCTATTCGTTCTTACAAACCTGTTCAAGCACAAATACAAAGGAAACAGTGCGCCCTAAAAATATGTTAAACTCAGTTTCAGTCAAAGGGCACTCAATTAAAGTTCAGTCATATTGATCCTACAGTAAATCACTAGTGGCCTTGTCTGTTTTTTTAACATCAACTAACTGTCAGGCAAACTAAATATCCAGAGACTATTATATGACCGAATTCAAAATAAAAGTGTGGCTTGTTATAGTTCTTGATCCTCATTTATCAATAACCAACAAAATGCAATTCTATGCTTTTGTTATTTGTATACTGAAATTACTAAAATTTCTGTTACTAATTTCTAAAATCGATACTAAAAGTGCTTCTTCTCTGTAACATTAATATCTTAGCACAGATAAAACATCTATTCTGTAGACGCATTAAATTTTGTGAGAGAGGTATTCTCAAATGCATTTGCGAATGCTCACAACAAAGATAATATATCAGAAAATTTGTATAATAACTGTAATTTATATGTTCTGCAACATATTTAACAAAAAAGTGCTACCTTTTAAATGGTGTTATAATTTAAAAATAATTATTGCCATTCATGCATGAGGTAGCAAATAATTTAGCACACAAAAATGAAACATATTTGAGTGAAAATTTAAGATTTTAGTATCGTAACAATTTAAATATCACTTGATGACTTCGTATGTTATAATAATATAAGAATAAAAAAGGCGTTATTTTTTCCGACGGATTTTTTAATAAGAAAAATCTGAATGTTTAAATTATTCTTTCTTTTCCTTTTCCATTTGAATATTAAATGCATATTTCAATATCTAACAACATGCTTAATTTTGCAGTAGGAATAGAACCCTAAACCTGGGGTATTAAAAATGGCTTCAACCGAAATAGAATCTAACGAGAGGTTAGAAATTTAATCGAATTTAAATGGGGTCTTATGCAAATTGAGAAACAAGCATTGTGAGATGTAAATAAAGATCTTTAATAGCTCATATTGAAATAAATACGTGAAAGCAAACGTAGAAGCTTATTGTAAAATTTGAGTACAGTCCATCTATCTTTCCACATTTCACGCCAAACTGAATATGCAAGTTCACTCAAGAAAAGAGGGAAGAGTGTCCATTATTCAAATGCGTATTAGAAAATCTCTCTTTTCACTTATTTTCTGCTCCACGTGTCGAGCTATCTTCGTCGGAACTGCAAACCGGAAGAATCGGTGCAGCGTAAGATTTTGTTTGTGAATTGCGGCTTGCTGTGCACATACCTCATCGTATGCCTTTATAAATAGGCGCCTTTATATATGGGCTTCTCAATTGCCCGTCTCTGGTAAAATAAAGACACCCAGTCCACGTTATTTAATCTCAAGCTGGAAGAACAAGCTTTTAACAGTTTGTTTAATGTTCAACGAAGCAGAAATGGCTATGCATGACTACCCGCATGGCCGCAACATTGATTAGTGGCTATGGTAACAGCAGAATGTAAGCATTTTAACTAGAGATGACAGGCATTTCCCCTTTCGACAAATCGTTTTCCCAGATGTTGAAATATTAGATGATGATTCGTTGGACATAAATTTAATGCCTAACATATGCACCTGATTTACAGTAAGTTAAAATCGCAGTAACCCGAACTTAAAAGGTTTACTTCCGTATGAAAAAATGAGAAATTGTCTATATTCCATTTTACGCGTAAAGTAGTGGTTGGATTATTTATAGTCTTACTACTATATCTTACCGACATTTAAAAAAGACTGACAACTTTCTTTTTAAGGCGCTCATTAATTGTTCCCATTGATATTTATTAGATGCTTTTAATTTTTGAAAGAATATAATATGAATACTTAAATATTCTAAAGGTAGATCAGAATTTCTATAATGAATACTTAGTTTCAGCTCTTCGATGGTTTGAGTTATATTGTACCAATTACTCATACATAATGTACTAACGATATGAATTCATTACTATTTTATTTGACATATACAATTAGTTTTTACGCTTTACGTCAGCTGGTATTTGCGAACAGGTAAATGAAAAAATACATGTGTATTGAGAGTATAATCTTTTAAGAATTATTTGAAACTCATGTTTCTCCCAATCCTACAATTTATAGAAACATTTTAGAATAAAAGAGTAATACAAAAGGGCTTTCAGTTTCAGATGAGTATCATTTTATGATGTCATATATGAGGACATAATTAAGATAATTTTCATTTGCAGCTCTTCTGCCCTCTGTATCCTGGGTCAGACGATTGAAGAAAAGCTTTAGTTATTAAAGCTATTTACTTCAGCTGAATGGAAGATAATGGATTTAGAATAAAGTAAAATCAGTCAGTGAGTTTGAAATAAAATATTTCTTCAAATCTCTAATATTTCAACATAAATTTTCATTAGGCTTCAAATGTGACTTTTGAAAATTTAAAGCATAACACAAATATTGAAATAAAACACGTGGGGATAAGTAAAGGAAGTGTCTGATTTTTTTTAAGCAGAAAAGTAACTTAAGTATGAAACAATGGCTTAAAATAACACCTTCTTTCTGCAACTAATGTTTGTAACTTTTGTGTAATATGTGGAAGAAAATTATATTACAACCCGATATTCTACAGTATTATAATATAATAAAGTGATAAATTGGAAAATTTGCAAAATATTCTGAAAGTTTTTATTGAGCCTAATACTATAAAAATATTTATAAAATATAAATATATTTATAAATTAAAAATAATTCGACAGATAGCATTCTGAAAATGCATTGTACGTAGTGTCCACAAACTATGATCATGCAAATTGCATAATGTACGTTTGGATCAAATTTTTATAATTGAAATATAAAAGCAAAACTGTTCGATCCTAAAGGTTATGTTGCCTCGTTTTCTGGTATAATCTTCTTGAAAGAGGAAATTTGTAAAATGTTTTTATAATTTTACTTTTTTTCTAAATTTCAAAGAAAATGTCCCATGAAATACGTCATTGCTTTGATAGTTTATTCATAACAGGTGAATGACTACTAATAAGAGGATGCATTTTCTAATACGATCTAAAATATTCAGACCTAGGTTACATTAATTTATGCAAAATACTGGAATGCTATTTTTACATACATTTAGCATAATTTTCCAGATTTTTTTCTGGTGATAATTAGTAACCCCGAACAATATTTCTGAGTTTTCTGCTGCTCTTTTCTTCCTTCATAATATGGAATTCACACTGAAAAGAAACGAAATCAAGATCACTAATTCGAACTTTTGAATGCTTCCTAAAACTTAGTTCCACAGAAGAAGAATGCAGCTCACATATAACACTATGCAAATTCTGAATAAAACAAAAGAGATTAAAATAAAGTCAGTGATTATAGCAGTAATTGAATGTATATAGGATCATGTGTTTTTGAATCAATTGCTAATTTTTCCCTGTCTGGACAGAAATAAAACTGATTACTAATTTGGTCTTCGGAATGCCTCCCAATATGGACTTTCGTTGAAGAAATTTACAGAGAAAGACAAAAAAATATGATAACTGGATTATGTAAATTGCAATTGAAGCTGATAAAGTTAAAATAAAATCAGCACGAAAGTCATTTCTAGAATCTGTATCAAGTATTAAACACTTCGACAGATAGCATTCTTTCCAAGATTATCTGCTTCAAAGAAATTAATTAATAGTTCAGAAATTTTTAAAAGAACATGTTTGTATTTAAGCCTGACTTTAATAAATCACGAACACACCCACGCCCTGAGCTTGCGATGTCCGGAATAGTTCCAGGATGTTCTGTGCAAATATATATATGCACAGAAGAGGAAAGTAACGATTAGCTAATGCTTTAAAGCACATTTGATACTGCAGTTCCAGAGTAAAGAAGTTACATCAAGTATAAACAAGAATACTCTATTAAAGCAGTAAAATTTAATGCGAAAAAACCTACTGTAATAATTACAACAATATATACTTCAAACGCAAAAGTGGATTAAGTAAGGACTAAAATTTTTTTACAATCAAAAATTTAATATAATGCACGCAAACAAAAACATTTTAAAGCCAAAGAAATTATATACAAAGAATTGCAAAAAATGGTAAATTAGCCCAATTCGAGGTTTCCTACGGACTTATCAGGGGAAAAGTGCAAGATAACTCCAATTTAGCTAATTTCCTTGGCTCTTTTCTTGAAACGAAAGCGACTGAGACAGAAAGCGGAATTCATTAATAAATTCATCAAATTAAATTATCTTAATAAATTTATCAAATTAAACTATCTTAATATAGTTAAGTCTCAATGGCTTCGCTTCTTTTTCCGATGCGCCTGCAATTGAAATTAAAATTGTACATAAAGAACAAAATAGAATACAAGAAAAAAATTTTTGTTAAAAAATATTTAAAACTTACAACCAAAACACGAAACACCTATACTAGGTAGCCTTGGTTCGCAAATGCACAATTTAAAATAAATAGCTTATAAGCTATTAGTCAAAAAAACACACAATTTTAAGGGTAAGCCCTATAAATGCGAAGAATGAAAACTTTGTTAAAATTAAAATTAAAATTAAAATTAAAATAAAAAAAATAACGACTTAAATTTGGGTCCTGCTAAGACCAAAGGCAAAGAAAAATAGACGAAAAAGACTAACTTACTTGCGTCCTATGCTATTGCTTGTTCAAATAAAAGTGAGCAAATATCGCTAAAAAAGTTGCCAGAATTAGATGAATTCCAAAGACATGCTTCCAGAATAGAAAAGCAATCACAATTCACCAATTAGGTGAGACGACGTGGAAGAGGGAAACAAACGTGGAAAGTCAGTAGCCAATAGTACTAAACGGTCAGTGGGGAAAAAAGCACTCGGTTCCAAAGGGGTTTTTTTGAAGGTGGAAGACCGGATGTAACTCTTGCAAAATGCCGTCTTGTTCAAGACTAAGTCGTTTAAAAAGTGAAGACGATTACAAAATGGCGAAAATCAAAGAAAGTGCTAATCTGGGCAAAAACAGGTAGAAATTGGAAAAAAATCAACAATTTGTTAGTAATAAGTCGTAATTCTTCGCGCTAGAGGGCTGACAAGCGTGTTCGAAATGAAATTGGCCCTTAAAATTAATGAAAGGATAGGTTTGGCCAGAGAATAGTGATATTAAACAGTAAAGCCAATTTAAGAGAGAATGTATATATATATATATATATATATATATACACATCTCTCTCTCTCTCTCTATTATATATATATACATCTATATCTATCTATCTATCTATCTCTCACTATATATATATATATATGCGTATGTATGTATTCTTAAGGACATTTATTCTTTAATACGCTTTAACTTGGTCATAAACATTTGCAGTGCAAAGAAGGATAATAGCATTTATTTAAAATGTACTCCTTAAGGAAAAAATAGTGTTTTTAGGGAACAGGAATTAAACGTTTTATTGCAAATATAATGAAATCTCTTTCAGATTGCATAAAAAAGGTTTTCGTAAAATATAAATTTTCAAATTTCAGCTCTCAAAATTCTATAATAAAGTTAAGAAAAATTTGCTTCATTATTTATGATACTAAAGTAACTGTGAAATAAAAAGCTTTATATTAAACACACAGACAAAAGTAAATAATTCTACAAAAGATATACAAGTGTTAAAAAAATCAGATGAGCTATGCAAAGTTTCTTTCATATGTTATCTTAAAATGTTTCTTTCATAAATCACACTTCCCCTAAAACACACATCCATTAATTATGTGACGACAAAGAAGTAAAACGAACTAAAATTCGGTCAGAAAAAAGGAAACACCAGAGTTCTCTTCTAAAGACCCCAAGTCATGAAGCATCTAATGCGTTTTTGGAACATAACATTTTCCCGTGGCATTTATTTATTTATTTTTAGGCAACGTCAGGTATGGCTAATGAAAGTCAAAGTTTTAGTCACGCACTTTAAGGGAATTCATACATAAATTAAGGCTGGAAATTTTTCGAACCTGTGATGATGGAAGAGGCTTGGCGTGAGGGTTCAATTCAGCTGTGGTACTTTTTCATCAACGCCGGAGTAACGGAATTCGTAACGAGATAACATTGATGAAAATATTCTTCCCGACTTTGCTACTTAAACTATTTCGCCTACTTTTTTGCGAAGAAATAAAAACTATTTCTTTTGAAGTCGAGATTATCTTATGCTCCGTTTCCTCTGGATCTTGAAATTCAATCAGTTTTTCCAAGAAAGAAAAGTGTTTCTTTTGTTCTGAAGTTCGTACAGGCAATACTTCGAATACTTAGAAATAAAGATTTCAGAATACATTTACTATACGGCAGGTTTCAGAGCTTTATAGTTTAACTATCGCTTAGAAATGTAGCTGTAATGTTCAATTCTAATACGAAATATGTAAAAGACGAACCTGAGAATTATTAATAGAGTTCTTGGAAAACTATTAGACACACTGAAGAGGTATAAGATTTGAAATGCACAGTTTTAATGAACTTTTTAACTCGCCTATTAAAGTCGTAATGTTCGCTTATAGTTTGTGTCAATATTTTAGGTCGCAATTTTTAGTTACTGCAGCTTCATTAAACCGTTTTGTGTACGAACGTTAGGACACAGTTTTCTGTTAAGCGCTTTTAAGTATTCATATAAAAATTTCAAATGATTTTTCTTTACAAATTTCAACGCACTTATGAGATCAAAGGCCCATTTGAGATTTGACACAAAATATAATGTGCTTGTAAAGCATGTAGAGCAAGTTCAAGCTTTTGCTAAGAGCATCTTCATATCACTGAACTGTCGAGCTCTAAAGTTTTTTAAGAATGAAATTTTAAACTTAAAAATTTGCTTTAAAAGAATAAATATTTTTAGTTCCAAATATTGCAGTACTTGCGTATTAATACAATCACTTTATTTGGCGCAATCTGAGGACTTTTTACAAATGAAAAGATAAACGTTACTTATTGGAAGCAAGTTGGCGATATTCGCGACATGCTCCCGATATTTTCTCAGTTGGCGATTTTCGCGCAACCAAGATTGCTAAACTATGTATTGATATTTATCGTAAGCGGGCAAACATTATCAAAGTCTCAACAGGAAACATACTTCATTAATTAAAACTATAAATTTTAATCATTAAATGATGAACATTTGATACATTAAAAAATAAATGATAAATATTAATATTATAAAATATTATTTGATCCTTATGTGTATCCAGTAAAACTGGTCAGCTTGGTAGTAAGTTGCCAGTTAATATTTTAATGACAAACGATAGAAAATTTTTCAATTAATATAAAAAATAACTTTTAAATATAGTTAGAATAATTTTTCTACTCCAGATGCAGACTACAACCCGAGTATTGTACTCAGGTAGGTTCAAGCATGGCAGTGACCGTACTGGTGCTGTCGTGTATGTTCCTTCGGTTGTGGTGGAGCTAGACTGGAGATCGTCGACCAAGTCCCCGGGGCTTTGACCCCATTCAGTTCTCGTGACGGGGACTGACAGAGTGGTCAGAGCGCATTTCACGACGTACGTTTAGCCGATGGAGTGGTGCCCGGAGGCAAAATGACTAAGTTCTTTTCATATCTACGACTTGTTCTTCCCTTTTCGTATAACTACTTCCATTTTTCCTGGCTCCTGAGTTCAGACCTATCCCTCGTATAAAGCCTGGCGGGAACAGCGGCGGTTGCGCTCGCGAGGACTAGGTCCCCTGGACCATAGATATCCAAACTCCGTATGGTTGGGGATCTATGTTTGTCTACTGCGTCTACTCCAGACGCAGGATATTATGCTTATTTCTGTATTAAAATGTTTTTATTTCTATCATGAATGAACTTTATTACAACTTTGAAGCAATCGTTTCTTCACATCACTGAAATAGAGAAGAATAACTTTCCTTAAAACTCATATTTTATTTCTCGCATTTAACATTCATTTACTTCCCTGTTTTTTCATCTTTAAACTTAAAAAGGAGATAACTCTTTATGTAAGCGCTCTAGAGTTTATTTTTCTGAATTTTTACTCCAGTTGAAAGAAACTTCGAAATCACTTTTAGCCACTTATAAGCCACTTAGAATCTCTTCATGTTCAGATGAGTGTTTGACCACTAAAGTACGGAATTACTTTTACTCTTGAGGCTTAATTGTTTTTTTCACTTATACTGGCTTATATATATTTACAATATTTTTAATGTCATTCATACACCTCTTCAGGAATTTATTGAGATACTTCTCATTTTTATATATGAAGGACCGACAATGGCCTAAAAATAAAGCCATTAATAATAATGAACCATAGAAACCATACCAAATGTATGGACGATTTCTAGAGTATTTTCTTATGCATAGTATTTACTTGGCATTTGCTCAGCAAATAGGCACGAATTCTTTACATTCTTCCCCCTCTCGCTTAAAAAGCAACTGAGGAAGAAAGAGCCCAATCGCCAGATCCTGTTCCTGACGAGTTTTCGTAAACTACATTTTCAGTTAGGACGCCATTTATGCATGTCACCAGGTTTATTTTGTTGGAGTAAGAAACACGAAACTTCAGACCTCAACCGACTCGAACTTAGAAACTTCCAAATGCTAGCTGGACGTACTTTCAATTACACCACGAAGGCTCGTGGTAAGGAAGGAGAAACTACTTTTAACAATGTACTTGTAAAATCCTTCTCTTGTTCTAAAATGATGCATACTGTTCAACAGCTTTATAAGACTCACCTATTTTGGAGCATTTTCTAATATCGTGCTTCCTTAGACACGTCGAATGGTTCCTTTAAGTAACATCATCCATTAGAGACCACTCAGATACTTTATTATGAGAATCAAACATCAGACCATACATGGAAGCACTATTTTTACTGGAAGTAAAGTGGTTTAAATAAATTGGGATCAGTGCATACTCTGTTAAAAATTTTTTAAAAGAGTCACTCTATTTCAGAAATCATATGATGATTTCATGATTGATTGGAGAGATGCTTCGATATAAATTGCATTGGTATTGAGCAAAACCTCATGCTGTCATCACTGGCTCACAGCGTAACAAAAGACCCCATGATTTCATCACCTGGTGACTAGCAAAATGTGCACCCACTTATCCTCCTTAAGATTTTCAGGGACATGTTGACAGGGTTAGGAGACACAAGAACAGAAGCAGCAGCGATTAATATAACTTCAAAATAAGATGGGAAGAAAACAGCATCACATTACGTGCATAGTGTAATTTGTAATCATATTAAATAACCACCATCTTCTTACTCATAAAAGAGATTATATGCAAATAGAAAGGATGATTATTTAAGAAATAGATGAATAAAATGAAATCTGTATGAGATAAGCTTGAGAAATAACTGAAAGAGAATATTTACTGCTAAGTATTTACTTATATTTAATATAGATCTGAACGTAATAAAAATATAAAAACAAGATTGATCTAATGTTTGTTTTTGGCAATAAAAGCTTCTGCATTGTATTAAGTTAAACAATTCTTCAGATATAGAATTCAAATTTCTCCACCAAAAGACAAATTGAAAATTCTTCTCTTGAAATATTATTACGTCATTTCTCTTCAGGAAAGCTAAGTATTGACTTGGCAAAATGAAAATAGGAATAAGTCTTTTAATACTATTTTTCCCTTTATTTCGAATGTTTATTATTACTTAAAGCCGCTGCCTGGAAACTACCTAAATATTGATATGTACTTTAAAAACTAATCTAAAAATTGCAGTTTTCTAAAAAATTAAATACTACACGTTCATATTTAGAGTCTCATAAATATCGTATTTACGTTTGCACTATTCGTTATTTATTCTGTTTTTGCGTGTCCCAAAACTCTATAAATAATATGGCACTTGATTTTATATTGCTGAAGTTAGAACACATAAACGATTTTCCCACAAATAGTAGGTCATTTAAATTAACTTAAAATCTGAAAGCTCTAAAAAACTTCTTTATAAGGTATTTCTTCCGCCTTCTTGGCATGCCTTCGTGGTGTGGTGGTCTGCACGCTCAGCGTGTAATTGAGAGGGCCGCGGTTTGATTCCCGGCGAAGGCGTTGCATATTTTTCAGCTTGTCTGCCTACAAAAAATACCTATTGTCTCTACAGTGGCGCCAGAACTAAAAGGGTAGTGAATGATGATTCTCCCCACCCAGAATTTGGCGATTGGGACCCCTAAAAACGCCAGTCGCCCGTTAAAAGGGGGAGTATATAAGGTACTTCTCCCGTCTTCTTGGTAGGCCTTCGTGGTGTGGTGGTCTGCACGTTGGGCGCGTATTCCAGAGGTCCGCGGTTCGATTCCCGGCGAAGGAGTTGCTCATTTTTCATCTCTCTTGCTTCGAAATAAACCTAATGTCTCTACAGCTTTCTTTTCATTCCTTTTGAAGTAAGGTCACTTGTAAATTTTTTGTTGCTGTTCTGATACAGTGTTTTAGGAATTTCTTTCAAATTTCATCGTTGATGACAAAATTCACGATTTTTTTAAAATTTAATTTTATCTATTGTAATTATTGTAATCAATAAACTTCTAATCTCTTTTCTTAGATATGTTTGTGTTTGTAATTAATACTGAATTCCTGTAAGCAGTTTTCTATAATTCTAACATATTAAAAGAAATGTTATAATTTTTTTCTTTTTTTAATTACAAATGTGAACAGTTTTTGAATTTCTTTATATTGACCAATTTTGAAAATTAGAATAGTCGGGGAAGGGAAACAGTTTTAGATGATTTAAAAAAAAAAAAAAAGTTAAAATGTCTTAAATACATGTAACAAAAATCCAGAGCTCTAAAAATCATGTGTTTTAATTATTGAAAAAATTATTTGACTTTTAAACGTCTGATTTGTATAACATATTTTCAACTTCAATGAGATTTAAGTTATGAAAGATTTTTTCTATAATTAATTTGTTATTCATACGGATGTCATAAAATCGTCCATAATGGGACTGTTGCCAGTTTATTGTTCTTTCTTCTTCACAGAGTTAGAATATGTGTATTAAATTATTGCATCAAAATGTACCAGCGTAAATGGGACTTTTTGGGATTTGCATAACACAATTTATTGTTCTAATTTAGAGGATTTCATGTTGAGATCCATTTCGAAATAGCATTATATACTTTGCATTCATTTCTGAGCAAATAAATTCTTACTAACGAAAATAAGCGTTGTAAATGTGTCTGGAAGCGGGCGTAGCTCTGAGTAAGCTAGCAAGGTAGTATTGCGATTCAGCACGCAGATGTTCCCATCCATGCTGTTTCTAAGGCAACCTGCACAACAAAACTAATGTGAGGGGACATTGTGTCGAAGGAAGTTGATTCAGCTATCATGCGATGAGCAAAAATTTACGCAAGAGAAGCGATTTACAATATTAGATTCTGATATAAAAAAAAAAAAAAAAAACTTAATGTAATGTGTTACCTAATTTTTCAAAACAGAAACATTAACTCTTTTTTTTTTTTTTTTTTTCCATCACGAATAAACATAAACCTTCAAGAATACATCATGCACACTCGTGAAAGTAAACCAAAGTTGATTATGAAATATATAAATATTGAAGGTATATTGAAGATACAAATAATTTTTTATTCTAGGATATCTGTTCTGCTTAATGGAATACAACAAGCAAAATATTTCATAATTTGCCATTTTCCAAAGCAGTGTTATTACTTTAATACAATTTAACGGTTTTTAAGCATATTCCATTGCTTTAAGAAATAATTTGAATTAAAACGGAACAAATGTCCAGACATCTGCTATTATTAATTCGGGATACTCAATTAATACTTTGTTACCTCATTTCGGAAATGAATCCAGATGCTTTTTTATTTGTTTAAAATTTCATTAGATTTCGTATTTCCTTTTACCAGTCCTTATATTAAAGCTCTGGTGAAAATTAACAGGATATTGTCACAATTGTGCAATTCTATAGAGTTATATATTACAGATAGTTAAAGTAAATTTTAGAAAACTAATATATGCACTGGAAACTATTTCAAGATTAATAAAATTTTGACAAGAAAAGCTAACAGCATATATGATTATAAGAATTCCTCATATAATGCGTAACTGTGACAATATTGTCTGGCTCTAAAACATTCGCTGTCTTAGGGAAAACTCATGTATAAGTATAGATAGGTTTGGTTGGTTTGGTTTATTTGATTATAGCAAAGCACGCGAGGACTATCTGCCTAAAAGGATAGGCGTCTTCGTGGAGGACTTTCTGAGAAAAATAGATCGTATATATGTTACACATAAGAAAACCACGAAAACCCTTTCGCCAGGATTCAAAAGCCTTGTATAAGTTTGAATACAGATCATTTAGTTTTATTCTAGCTCGGATTAAATTATGAAATATATATGATGATTGGTTTTTGGTCTTTTTCCTTTCTTCTTTACACATGGTTTGAAATTTATAATAAATATATTTATTAAAAATAAAAAAGTTTATTTAAAAATGATAAACATTCTTTTTTTTAAACTTTAATTGTAACCTTGGTTTATACCGGAAGAAAAACGAAAACCGCACCTTTTAAAGAGCTTTCATTTTGCTAAAAGGGGATTCAAAAATACTAGACCAGCTTAGAGAACAGGAAGCATGAGTTTTCATAATCACAAATTAAAGGCAATTAAAAAATAATTTACTGGTTTTTAAGAGAAGCACAAGAGCAAGATTAGCCAATGCAGGCAGAGACAGATTAAAGTCGGTTCAGGCTCCTGGCGCAGAAGAAAATGTTGGGAACTTTTTTTAAAAAAAAAAAATAAATAATAAAAAAAAATAAAGGTACACGTTGGTAATACTGCTAAATATATAATTTATAATAGCATAATAATAATCACAAAGTTTTGAACTAAAAGCTGGACATGTGTAAAAGTATAATTATAATTAATGATACTATACGCGTAATATAAAGTACCAATCCGAAGTTTGAACAAAACCCTTAAAAAAACCACATAATTTTGCTTGAAATTAAAATTAGAGACATGAAATATTTAAATAATTTTTTCTTTTTTTTTTTTTTTACTTTCGCAAACGTATTAACTATCTCATCCAAATCAATAACGTTAAGTAACAAAATTTTCAAACCAGTTTCCACATTTGGAAAATTTCCTTTTAAATTTAATACCGTTGGGCATATATTGTTAGTTGATCGCTTATCTTCTTCATCTAAAAGATTTTTCTTTTACATACAATATAAACACGAAAAAAGCTTTAAAATTACTTAATAATTTTATAGAGATTTCCTCTTCTGTTCAATTCTACTGATAAATTATCGCCTATTAGGTAAAGAACATTACGTTAAAAAAACTCCTTTGACTCTTTTGCACTTGTTCCCTTGTGATCGTCTTCAAATATTTCTGTTAGTTCCTTAATTTCTGATTCGATTTCATTGAAATATATCTTACGTTTTCCTTAGTAAAAATTTCTAGGCTTTTTAATAATTACGAATCTTTAACAATTGTAACAATAAATTCTAATGATTTACTTCGTGCACTGATCCTTTTCAAAATTTTGTTCCATTAAACACCATTATTTTTTTCTTTTTTGGAATTGCGTATCTCAGTTAATGTCTCTTTTATATTTTTGCAGCCATATCTTAACGCTATAACTGCGTCAACCCTGTAAGACTATCCCTGTAATTCAGAAAGTGATCTTTTTAGCGCCAATTTTTTTGTTCTTTAATACAACCTCTTTCTTCATTTTAACTCATAAATATAGCGGATATTTGTTTTGTGTTTACACATTTTTTAAAAACACTCTCGAACGTATTTATTCATTTTGGTGTACCCGAGTTAACTCGGTTGAGAGCATTAAGAGGTTAATAACAGCATTTATCCAATTTTTACTGCATAACACGTTCCATCGAAACGTTCATGGAAAGGGAAAAACTACCTGAATAAAAAAATAGCTTTAAGCATTACTACAGCTCTCTCCAGCAACATTACCAATTAAATAAAGTGAACGACTACAGCACAGAATAAATATTGCTGATGGAGCATGTTGTTTTAGTCTTGTTTGCAAACCATTGTACTAGCTGGACATATTTGCTATATTGTCATGCGACTGTCCACGCCAATATTTTGTATCTATCAGAAAATTTTGCAAGATAAATAAAACTGTCTGTTCTAAATATTTCGCACCATGTCTTTCTACGGAGAAGAGGATTATAACTTTTTGTTTAAGATTTCCATTCGCTGATGTGCACTATAAAAGTAAGTTGATCCACAAGCATAACGTCAGGTATAGAATCGAAAATAACACTATAAAGTTCTACTCATTTTCTTTCCCCCAAAATATGTGCCGTAAGAGAATCGATCATTATTTTGTAAAAGTTCATCATACGTCTGATATGATAAGTAATTTACATAACCACTACTTTTATTTCCATACTTTTACAAGGGCAACTTTAAAAAAATTGTCACATTCGATTAGATATTATAAATTAGTCAAATGATAGACTTTTCTAGAAGATCCTGCACTCTCATTATGTCCTCTTAAAGCAATATTCAAACTGGATTTATTTTACTGTGTATTCACTAATTTTCCTTTTGTAATATAATTTGCATATTTTATAACATCGACGCAATTTAACGTAAAGAAGCGCTTGTATAATGCACACATCGTGTTATTTTGACATTTCATGCTCCGACAAAGTTATTATAATATTTTTCCAATTTTGGAACCGTGCAGTCAACTTAGAATTAGAGCCCGAGAACATTTGGCATACGTAACAAAAATTTATTAGCCTGTTTCAGAAAATTTTGCCACTTACTTTCTTCTTCCCCCCGTTCGAAATTTTTCTAAAAATTGTAAAAATTTAGATATTGTCTTCTAAACAAAAGCGATCACCGTGTTTAAAAACCGATTTAAGTGTAGTTATATATCCCTATACCTTTTGGTTTATTTGAAATTAGCAATTCAACCATTTGATTACACAAAAAGTTAGGTGACTAAGCAATATCTTTTGATGTAATTTCGAATGGAATATTTTCCGTTTGCATTTCAACACCAGGAGTTAATTTTACTTTGACATAATTTCAACCTGCCTTTTATATGCATAGAAATCTATTTTAAAATAGTAAGTAAAACAAGTACATATCCACAAACTAATTTACATCCCTGTATATTTACGTATATCGTAAATCTGCACTGCAGAAAAACTTTTCGGAGTACAAAGTAGCAAATACGATTATACCAAACTGCAGCAATACGTCTGCAGTAAAATCGATTGCTCCGATGAGCAAATACAATTATACTGCAACCGCACGGGGGCCTGTGCAGCATAATAATAACATAATAAAATGAAGGGAATATAAATATACCATTTAGTACCAGAGGTTGTAAACCTGTGTGGACATATGAAAACAAACTTAGGGTCATTAGTATAAAGATGGGATTTTGCGGGGACCTTAGAAGACGGGGCCTAGGGCGAGCACCTTGTGTGCCCGTAATTAAATCCGCCCCTGATTGCAGGAGAAGCTTCAGAAAATGAAGCTATTTTCAGGAAAGAAATTATGTATGAGATTTTACCTGATCTGGAAATATAAACCCCATCAGACGTGAAGCAAATTATCGGTGTGTCTACAGCAACTCCAAGCCATAATATGATTCTAATAATCTTTTTCATTAAACAGAAATTAGAATATAAATGCACATTCTTGTGCTAACAAGATCAATCACAACTGGTGATGATGCAACTAGAGAAACAGTCAGTTTCAATTTAAACGTGAAATAGTAATCAAAGACTATTAAATAATCAAAGACTATTTAAATATATTGTAAGCTGGCGCAGTAATTCTACCAGCGTATCAAATTGAAGTGTCGGCATCGATAGCGAAAAGCCGAATAAATAAGACTTATCAGAGCTGGCAGGAACTAAATGAAACACCCTCTGTCTTAGAATCCAGAAACGTCAGTTTAAATACTATCTAAACTCATTTATATTCTGTTGAGGAAACGGGAATATTTAAGTTATAGTAAAGGATGGAACTAAACATAACTGGTTATTGTAAATAGAAACCTTTTAATTTTCTCTACCAAAATTTAAGTAATCGCAACGCAAGTCTTTAATGACCTTGCCAAGATCTTAAATTCTAAACCTACAACCTGAGAAAACTTTTATAAAACTGATTTTAAAACTCAAAGTAAATTTAAATTATTTCAGAAGATTCAAAATACATGGACACAACTTCATGTCATCATTATACTAAATTTTACTCTGAGTTACTTCCAGGCATCTGGAAAGAAAATGTTTTACATTTTTAGATATTCATTTCAACTAGTTCTTTTTTAAAACTCTTTTTTAACACTTTGCATCTTCCCTATAATCAATTTCTCGCCCTGTTCTCCAGCATTGTAGTGTACGCAAGTGCATGTGAAAATGTACAAAGTTTTCCAAAACTACCTCTGTGCGTGTGAATTTTTCGCGCAGCATATAAAATCTAAGATTGCTTAATTTGTCTATTTGATGGCTGAAGCCTCAGTCCACTCCCACCGGTAGTTGACATAATTGATCTATGATTTATCGTTGTAAAATTTCTTTAATTTTTTCTGTTTCTGCTTTTACATGCGGCAACAAGACTAGTGAATGATAAAATATTGTGTTTGTAACAGCCACGTAGAATGGCTCACCTATTTTGCATCACTTATTTCGCATCGCTTATTTAATATTTATAATTAGTGTAATTAAATAAAAGTGAAGGAAATACATTCTCTGCGTCGTGTGAGTTATTTTGTGAACCAACATCAGGAAAACATGTTACGTTTGGGACAACCTTATAGCTGAAATTCTGTATGTTGATAACTTAGACATACTAGACCTCAACAAACACGTCACTTCAAAACTGTATCTAAAGTGCTAAGCTTAAATTTTATTAAACTTTCGTGTTGGTTGGAGAACTCTAACTTTTAACTACTTAAAATCAATATGCTAGCTTTTGTTTAATTCAACTGATTATTATTTTCTCTCTTGTATGTAAATTTTTCATATACAGATCAGAACACTTAACTTTTACGAAACAGTTAACAGAATAACTTGCTTTTACAAAACAGTTAACAATCATTCCTCATGAAACATTTAAAATTTATTTATATTCAAAATATTACTCAGTTTGCAATTATAGGGATTGGAGAAAAATAAGGAAACACCGAAATAAAAATGTATTGCTGTAACTAATACGGTGTAGGAAAACGTTGGCATTCAAAGCCGCTTGCATTCTTCCCGAAATGAATAAATAGAGGTTTTATATGCTTTGTACCATTCTTAAGGCTTGTATCATTCTTCATGTAAAACTTTCGCAAATTCACTTAACGAAATGGCGGTGAATAGCGCTCACGCAGATTTCTCTCCAAAATAACCCATAAAGGGTCAATAATATTGATGTCTGGTGACAATGGTAGTCGTGAAAGTTCACCCTCATGCCCAGAAGACCAATCCTGGACTACGTGAGCTGAGTAAACAGGAGTTCTGTCGTCTTCGAATACGGTATCGCCTTTGGGGAATAAAATTTGTATGATGGAATGGACGCGGTCAGCCAAAGTGGTCACATAATCATTGGCAGTAATGTGACATTGCACATTAATGACGGGTCCCATGAAATATCATGGTATGGCTGCACAAACTATGGCCGAACCCCGCCACTCTTGGCCACAAACAGTCTTTATCTTACGTATAGTTCAGATTTTAAGACTTTGGCACAACTTTCTACTCTTACACGCATTCTGATTACTGATGAGTGGCTTTTGAACTGCAGCCCAAAAATACGCTGCTTATAAAGTTCTCTTTGAATTTTCGTGCTGGCAGGATCTGCGAGCGCGAAATTCTGCTCAGCAGTCACTTTTAGGCTGTAGTCCAGTAGAATGTGCTTTTTCATCACAAATCGTCTTCAATGACCATCTGTCATTCTCATTCAGTGCATACTACGCGGTTTTTCCGGATTTCCTGTATGAGTTAAAAATCTTAGATACTACTTCCCTTGAAATATCAAACATTTCAGTTACCTTAGTTACAGAGCACTCACCATATCAGCCCCAACAATTTGCCCACTTTTCGAATTCATTTAGCTCCGACATGATGCACTCACAACCGCCCAGAGCAATGTCTCGATAACGAATGACACTTGCACTGTATTGATGGTGCTGTGCAGATGGCGTTCGTGAGCAAAACATAAGCGCCCCTATCACCTTTTTAAGGATAAACATTTCAGTTCAAACATGCGTTTTACGAGGTGTTCCATATTTTATCCAATCCTTTTACATTACAAGATTGCATAAATCTATTCTACAAAATCGAGTAGTTATATTCTATAAAATCATAGTGGAAAGGTTTCATTCGGCAAGGGGAGTGAATTTCAGTATCTGTGCTGTGATTTTTCACTTGAGTAACACTTGGACCTCATCAAGTAAATCATACAATTGTCTTATCAACTGCTCCAGCTTTGCTTTCTCGTCCGTGTTTAATTACAACTGCTTTCTACTCATCCGGTTAATGAATGAACGAATGCTTGACTCTTTTATAGCGATAGTTGAAGTGAAGTCGGGGTTACTTCAATTTGAAGTTTCGACAAAAGTGACAGAAAAGGTTATGCCTTCCTGTTGAACCATTGGGGGACTTCCATATTAGTACATTTTTACTTCCCTGTACGAAGTAAAAAGGAAGTATAGTAATCGCGAGTATCATATTTCAACGAAAATATCCATTTTGACCGCTATGGAACCTAATTTAACGATGTTTTTGCATGACATCCGTACGTAAAAACAGAAAAAAAGGACTCGTTTTCCCTCCAAAACATTATAAAACGGATTTAAAATTAATTCTGAAGAGATTTATTCGTGGCGTCTGCATATACAGAGGCTGTTCACACATTTTTAGACGAAGTATATCGTATTCACAAAACTAAATTACATAAAATTCTTGTGTTTTAAATGTTCTATTTGGCATCCCTTATTCTGAACTATCTTTCGACACCGCAATTTCCAGGATAATAATGCCTTTTGAAGTGGCAGAAGAGATATTCTATCCCATTCCTCCCGAACAGCTTTCCAGAGTCCTGTTAGGGTTTTGGGACAACGTTTGGATAATGCAGTTTTTAAAAGTCCGAAAGCGCAAAAATCCATAGGTGACACATCGGGAGATTTAGTAGGGATATCAGTGAAGGGTATGGCCTTGATACCAGTTTTTTGTTCCATTTCTTTTAGGAAATTTACAGTGGATTTTGATGTGTGACTGCTAGCTTTGTCTTGATGGAGTCTCACAGATTGATGGCACTGTGGGTAAAGCGATGATATTTTATTCAGAAAAATTGGCGATAAAATATGTTCCTGATAGTATTTGGAGTTAATCTTGACATTTTTTTGCACTCTCTTTATTTTTAACTTGCCATTATAAGAAAAACCAGCAACAATCATGAATCCCTTAGAAAAACTTTCTTTCGATTCTTTGAACCATGTACTTACATTTTTTTCTCCCCTTTTATGATAATAAATGGCTCTATTTTTGTTACAATCATTTAAATACACCAATGCTTCATCTATTGTGGCAATTGTTTTCCATTTTTCTTTGGATGAGTGTTTCTCATATAGAATTCTGCAGCGTGTCTTGAGTTGAGCGATATGCTTTGGAAGAAGACGATGCACATTGCGTTTTTTCGCTTTCTTAAGATTTAAATCAACGTTTATCATTTTGTTTACAGTGGACACCGAGCATTTTAATGATTTTGCAACTGTCCTTTGATTAGGGGGATTTTCTTTTAACATTAAACAACGTACCTCTGCAATAGTCGAAGATGTCTGTTTTTTCTTTGGATACTTGTTTCTAATTTTTGTCCCACTTGAGGCTCCAATTTGACGTTTTTTCCTTTCTTGTTGATGATATTACCTATCGACGCTTTAAATATCACAAAAATATGACTCTCACATCGTTTTTGGATAACGGAGTATGCATATTTCTCTTCGGAAAGAGCGTAAATGTAGCCTTCGAACCACTGCTTTGTTAAATTCGCCATTTTGAATAAAAACAAAACTTTCAAGTCACAGACGATAATTTTGACTTTTAAAAATATAGTACGATTGCAATTACTTCTTTTGTAGCAAACGGTTTTTTATTACCGCTTACCAAAATCATCTAAAAAATGTGCGAACAGCCTCTGTACGTACGTACGCACATATCTCGCATAACTCAAAAACGAGCAGTCTCAGAACATTGAAACTTTGTATATAGGACTTCTAAAGCATGTAGATGTGTACCTCCCATTTTGGTTGCAATCGGCCACACCAAAAATATATAAATATATATGTATATAAATATATCCTCTCTGTTAATCAGCTCAGTGAGCTCAATTTCTTTATTCTTATATGTTTGTAAATTGTGCATTTTTTTGCTTTGAAAATGATTGAATTATGTTGCTCTTATCTTCTGGTTAATGGTTTTATGCCTTTACGTAACCTGTATGCAATAATTGTGGAATTATCAACAAATTAAAAGTATTTTATGTGCGGCTAAGCCTAATTTTTGTTTAGCATGGCAGCCATATTTGTTTATATTTAAAACTTAGCAGAATAGTGGATTCGTTGCCAATCTAGAGAAAATAAGCTTCGTAACAACAATGTAATGTCTTCTTTTATTATTGCAAATTAATTTATGCTTAAGTCATTCTGGAATTATCATTTATGTTATTAGCTTGTTTTTGCGTAGAAACTGTAATTTTAATTGTAAAAATTGGTTTTTAATTGTTTTAACTGTACTTGGTGTTTTATGTTTTTCTATACCTTTCAATTTTTAATGAAAATATTTTGAATTTTTATGTGTTTTTGCCTTGCCGCGAAGTGAGAACTGAAGTAATTAGTAGCGCGTGCGCATTAGGCAAGCGGCGCTGAATCGGCTGTAAAAACTGTTTCTTTTTTATTTGTTTAATTTCTTTTATACATCGCTTTAGATTTATTATGGTATTTGAATAGAACATGTAGTAATTCTTTAGATGACATAATTTTTGTGCAATCTGAGTTATAAATGAATGAGATGTAACGCTGTTAAGTGAACCTAGCGCCGAAGTATCGCTATGGTAAATAAATGTAGTGAACTTTTAAAGAGTGCATTTATATTATTGTGGTTTATGCGCTTTTGACGAAGTAACTAGATTTAATTCAAAATTCGTTAACTTGTTAATTCAATATGTTTAAATGAAATGCAGGAAAACTGTGTATAATTTATAATATTCCGTACAAGAAAGTCATGTGGTGTACGCATCAGATTTTTAAACATAGAGATGGACGCGAAATAATATACCGTTTTAAGCTTTTTTAGTTCTGTTCTCTTTGATCAACAATATTATAGTATATGTCAGCGTAATAGTTGGTGTAAAAATTCTTAACAGTAGAATTATATTTTGTGGCAGAAGCGAATACCTTTTAATATATCTAGTATTTTCAGCGTAAAGAATGATGGTAGTTATCATTTTAAATGACAGTTATCTTTCTAAACGGTATTTGGTTTTCTAAATGTAACATATATATATATATAAGTATCAGCTTAGTTATCAATTTAGCAATATACTATCTAAAGAAAATGCACAAAAATGAAAAGTTTACAAGAAAGTATTCAACATGTACTTCCATTAATTGCACTTTATTTTTTCAGTAAATGACATAAATCATTTATGTAAAATATTAATACCTTAGATCAGTTACGAACGACTAATAAATCTCATAGAAATTTGTGGTCGTTCTTGGGTGACAGACAATTTTTAGAGTAGAACGCACATTATATCGCAAAATCATAAGCACAGTTGTATTATTAGTAAGGCCAAACTCTGTTTTATTCTTCATCTTCAGCCCTTGTATTGATTATTCTAGAGGGATTGAAGGTGTTAAATTTGAAATTCGTGATTTCGATAAATAAGCCGAAAATAAAGCTCTATAACAACAAACAAGTTATTCACATCTGCATTATAGATCTTGTAAAACTACCTGCTTGTGTAAGGATATGTACTTACATTATTTAAAGATGAATGAAATTCAAATGTTAGGCAAAATTACAAAGAGATACAACCCGTGTCAATGGATACTGAATTTTCCCTTTAAATGCTAAAACTATTCAGTCATTTTAGCAGAAATAATTTTCTTCCTTCGAAAATGCATTCAATCTGAAAAATATCCTTTTCAAAGAATTAAGCATACGTATTAAGATATTCACATTTGACGGAGTATCTAGAAGAAAGAACGGAATGAAAAAAAAAAAAAAAAAAACTAATAAAGAGGTAATGTCGCCATCATGCTACACTGAAAATTTATTTCTTTTCCTACATTATGCAAGTTATCTTAGCTTTTGAGGATATAGAAGCAATATATTCTGCTAAGCGGATACCTTTCTCTGCATTAACCAAACGGTAGACAGGAATTTATATTGATCTTATTCAGAAAAAATAGCTCACGTCTTAGCACCTTAGGTTTTTCTAAATTTGGCTTTGCAAAACTCTTTGTTTACACTGAGAGAGAATTCAACTTGGCTGACTGGTTTCCATTTTGGAAACTGTCGAGCTAATGTCGTTCTTTGGGACTGTCAAAGGTTTAGGAAAGATTTCTCTCGACGTTATTGACAGAAAAATGGGAGAACGTTAGCGTGCTCTTCAGAGGCTTGAATAAGGGAAAAGAGGCTCTCCGAGCTTTCTCATTCCTAAACAAAAAGAAAGAGAGGAGATGGTTTGTATCGAAGAAACGTCAAAGCGAGAGAAACCCGTGAAAGTAAAGGATTTGCTCGAAATTGGTTTGCGTGATGGTGAGACAAAAAACCGGAGCGTGAGGGAAAAACGCTTCGAACACATAAAAGCTATTGAAACAGTGTCAATAAAAGGACTGAGCACGAAAACTGCATAAAGATTCGCAAACATTGCACAAGAAGTATTCTGTGAATGAGCATTATACACGCGGCGCACTTTTTACTTTGATTACAGAGCTAGCTGAAAATTTACTCTAAAATTAAGTAAGAACTTTACTTACAGGATTATTATAATTTGTTTCAACCCCCTCAGAATGTCCTGTCTAAATTTTAATCTAAAATTTAAAAATGAGCGTCCCGCAAAAAAAAAAAAAAAAAAAAAAAAAAAAAAATATATATATATATATATATATATATATATAAATAAAATAAAAATAAAAATCGAAAATGTGTTTAATTTATTTCTTCTTTCGTTAACCATAAGAGTATTTTAGCATATCTTAAGCAAAGAACTGGAAAGAAAATTTTCTCGTGCCAATGAATTTTCTCCAATAATATAAAGAATATTTGTAGATAATATTTACACTATCAAAATGAAGATTTTTTGTTCTCTCAAAAACGGGTGTTTCTTCACAATTACTGTTCTTTATAGAGATAATTTATCTTATTGCCTACACTGTGATAAGTAAAAACTGAAATAAAAGATATTACATGTGTAAGTTTACAGTTTGCTCATTCAAATGAGTTTCGAATTAGACCTCATGGTACTGTATAATAATTCATTGAGAAAATAGATAATGAACTTTAATTAGATTACCAATAAAACATCACGTGTCATTCATCCATCTGTCTTTCTTTCTTCTGGTTTTTTTAAACTTTAAACTTTTAAAAATTTTTAAACTGCACGTCAGTCTTCCCTTATGTCCTCATACGACCTAATACCGCTTCCTTAGCTGCCTTTATCTTTGTAAGTGCTGTGATTCTTGAACAAAATGAACACACTAAGCTATGCATAGAGCACGGAAAATTATTCAATTTCTGCCCATTATGCAAATGCCTCATTTTTTTATCCTGTTTATATATGCATACATAAACTTAAAAGTAAATTGGTGTCAAAGCAAGGTTCAGTTTTTTTTTTCTAATAGATACACAACTTTGATTGTATTATTTAAAGCAATCTTTATGAACTTTTTTTTCGTTTTCTTGTATTTAAAAGTTTAGTTAAGCATAATCGGGGACCACCCATTTTTAGAGTATTGTTTAAAGGAATATTTGGTTTAAAGTATATTTGTATTGCGATTTACATTTACACGATATTTATATTTGATTTTGAATTTAGGATTTGCATATAATGTTTTTAGACCAATATGGGTTTCTTTCGAATGGTCATTTTACATAAAGTTTTTTTTTTTTTTTTTTTTTTTTTTGTATAGTCAATTTTAAACAAAGTAATGTTTTATTCCTTTTTCCAAATGTTTCGAAGGCGTGTAGGGAAAATCTTCGTACATTTGAGATTCACGTTTCTCAGTTTTATTATGAGTTGTACACTAAAGGAAATTTGTTTCTTTTTTCTGTTTTTCATCTCAAATGAACCTTTGGCTAATCTTTGGAATATGGTAACAGGTAGTTTGGCGACATATTGGTAAGGCGATAAAGGTTACTAGCTAGGACTTTAGCAGTGTACATGCCATTTTTGTGCAATTATGGGATATTTTTTTTAAGTGAAAATAGGTCGACGTGTACATGGATAGCGTGTATGTGCAGTTCTTAAAAACGCGGCAAGCAGTTTGCGAATCTGCAATTTCTCGCAATTTCGCACCTAATCTTCGTCATGATTAAGCACTTTTGTTCCATAAAAGTTCTAGCATAAGCGTATTTCGGCTAGCAGATTGTTGGAAAAAAAATATTGAGGGAGGGGGGGGAATGCCTTTACTTCGTGAAAAAATGGCGTCCAAACAAAATCTAGCAGGTTGCTGTAGCAGGGTTGGTGGCCAGATTTTCGTCAAAAAATCGCCAAGTTACCATAATCCAAAGATTAACGAACCTTTTCCCTGATGAATCTCTAGTTCGCATTGAGGGGGCTGCCAAAATTGGGCGACCGTTCCATCTTTACTCATCGTCAAGTTCAAGGTCCCCGCCAATGAAAAAAAAAACAACTCCAGCGTGGTTCGAGAGATTAGAGGCAGACGGAGATCGACTTTTGAGAATGCCAACTGAGAGGGAAGGAGTTTTGAAGAAATGATATATATAGGTTCGGAACCCACCGGATGGAAATCTAGTCCCGGGGCGGAAAATGTTAGCCTGACCTCGTCCTTAGATTCTTATACTTAGTTGAATTAATTTTTGTTCACCCCCTTTCCTTTATTTTTTTATAGATATGCTGTTCGCTTCGGTAACCAAGCGGGAGGAAGGTATTGTTGTCCCGCAGAAGATATATAATCCCACCACTCCGAGCTTATAAAATGATTGTCAAATTGTTCCAGTAATGTTATGGGGTCTCCAGTTGTTAATTAATTTTTAAGGTATTCTTTTATAGTTGTTTCTTCTGTTCATTGTAGTGACCAGCCACCACCTAACTAAAATGTAACTTTGTACAACAAATTTAGTCACTAAAATAAAATAAACTAAAATAAAATTGTTTAATTTTAAATAATTTTAGAACATTGGACAATTTTTAACTACTAGAATGGGTTTTTGCTATTCCATTTCACAGCGAGCGCATATACATATATTTGAATTTAACAAATATTCTCTATTCGCATAAAATTAAAATTTAAAGTTTTATGAAAAAAATTTAGTAAAAAATGCTTAGTTAACTTGAGTTATTTTGTTTGACTATTATATTTTTTTACACCTCACACCATGTTTTCAGTACATTTTTGTTCTCACAAGTTACACTATAGTTATGTTCTTGAATTGTATTTACACCTTGATTTTTGTCATTTCACAATTTCATAAATGACTCGAGAATGTTTAATGTTTATATTTTATATAGAGCAATTTAGCATTTCTTACATTCAAACACAATAAAAATTTATATATATCAATTACTTTCATGTTTTGTATGAATATCATATGAATCTACGTAAATAGTTTCGTATATTTATACCAACATAATCCAAATTTGTGCACACTGTTACAAGTATTTACAAAATACTTGTAACAGTGTGCATAGTATGCATAGTACATAATACTCCATTTAAAAAATACAATAACTTTCATTTTTTTAAATTTTGTATTCTATCAATTTGTGAAATAATCTAGGGAATAACAATACCACTTTTTATTTAAACCAAGAGTAAACAATGTTCCGAACCTAACACATGCAGCAAATTTTAAGTAAGTGGCTGTGTTTTGAACTTCTAAAGCATTTAGAGATTAAAATTCATTAATAACTTCTAAGAACTACTTACGTCAGATCTGTACTGTCGTTCCCTCAACTATTTCTCCCCCCTTCCCAATGTTGTAATGTAATCTTAAAGCAAATAAAATAATCGTACGTAAGTAATCCTAAGAAACCGCCAATGAAACGTCTTTGTAACGAGTATCTAAGCGAATTGACTTTTCTGGTCGACTTTGAATAAACGCGGTGTAATATCTACAGGTAATCGAAATTAGTGTGATTGCTTCTGTGTTTAAGGTAATCTCATTCGAAGAAACAATTTTCATGTCCGTTAAGTCTTGTTTTGTTTAATCAAAGTTTGCTTTGAGTTTAGAGTTAAATTAGCGTCAGTGCTTCGTTGAAAATTGTCTCTCCCTGTTTAAGAGCATTCTGTTCTAGAGTTTACTTTGATTGTTCAAAGATTTTGATTCACTGCAGAGAAATTTAACTTTAAACTTAACTGAAGCCTAGTTTAAATAAAATTTCAGCTTTGCTGTCAAACGGTAGTTTGTGCTCATTAAATATGAAGTGATAGCTTCCTGTCAAGATTTAATTCATTGCGGTTAAAATAGTTTGAGACAGTAGTTAGCTTTTATAAGGTGAGCTTAGATTACTAACTATGTCTAAGTTTTCTTCCTGTACCTGTTTTAAAGGAATTGATTTTTGTGTAGGATGTTTCAAGACAAAGTGACAAGTTTTCACATTATATGTGGAAAAAATCACGACATTCTTATGAAATCACTTCATCAGTCGCCGGGAATCGTATTCTGAATTATATATGTAGTATTTGCTTTAAAATAACATGAGGAGAGCACGTTTAAAGCATAATTACTGCTTTATTTTGTAGTATGGTGTGGTCCCAACTTGTCAGCAACTGTGGTAGTGACTGCTATGAACTGTAAAGTTACACAAACACGTAAGAAGGGTTTAAAACCTTTTTTATTCCACTTTAAAAATAACAGCTGCGTTCACTTGACGCTCACAAACTACGCCGACCCGGCGGTTTAACAGAAACAGAAATGTGGAACTAAAAAAATAATGACTGGATGAATAAATAGATCACTACCTACGAGGCTCTGAAATCTTAACTAACCTAACCGCGTTCTAAAATACAGCTGAGATTCAGCGAGCTTACTAATTAAGCAGTTGAAAGATTCAGCAAACTACCGAGATAGGCACACAGGCCGAAACGCGCGTTTCTTAAATTTCTACCTAGCAACCTTCACGTTCACGATTCAAGAAGCACACTTACAATCTCGTTTCCCTTCTATTTAAACTCAACTTACTTCTGTTAAATTTGAATATACTGCGCGCTCTACTACAATTTACATACTCTAGCATTGGCAATTCTAGGGGAAAGTAAAGGCTAGACAGGAAAGATAGCTTGAACTTAAAATAAATGTTAGTTAAAATAAATATAAACCCTACAATTTTACTAATATTAAATAAATGAATGAAAAGATGAATTAAGGTGGAAATGATTAGTACAGCTGGTAATCTCACGATTAAAGTCTCAATCCACACAGGATTCATGTAATGATGAACATTTCTCACACACCATATGTTCTACAGGCACGTAGGCTCATGCCTTGAGAGACTACGTTTATTCTCGTAACATCCACGGCTAATTTTATTTTGAAAATATAACGCTGATTTTTGTTGTTTGACTTCTGAATTAGTATTTGTTCGGCGTGTTATTGTGTCTTAATTCACGGCTAACTTTAAATAATACGATCAGCTTGGCTACAAGGAAATTGAGCATCGAACAAAACCTTCCGTTTTTACAAACTCTAGCAGGAACTGCAAGCCGTCTGCTTGCCTCCGTTTCTTTCCACGTCTGGAAGCTATCTCGCGTTGTCTCGATTGCTCCGCACTGTCCTAAGCTATGATGATGTCACCTCCTTAGTTATTCGCTAAGTCAGCATCGGTCGTCGATGATCTCCACATATATAAGTACAGTGGTGACCAAAATTGTGGACACTTTTGGAAATTTTTATGTTTTTGAACTTTGTATGCTTACAGAAAACGTTACGTTTCACAAAATGAAAACTTGTATGTATCATTTTAAAGAGAATTTATTACTGAATTTAATACAAAACACAAAATTCAATCATTTGAAATAGAAAAAAAGTTAAACGATAATAGTTATCGATATATATTAGATAGTGATGATTGCAGTGAGTTATCAGTACTTAGTAGGGTACCTTTTATTTTTCATTACAGCTTCACATCGACGTTTCATTGAGCTGACTAGAGTTTTAAGCTCTTCTTTCGTTATTACATGATGCCAGGAAACAATTATAGCTTCAATTAGTTCCCTTTTATTTGATGGGCGCCTCATTCGGACAAGAGTTTTCAAACGGTGCCACAAATTTTCGATAGGATTGAGGTCAGGACTGTTTCCTGGCCATGACAACAAATTAATGCTCCTTGTATGAAACCACTCTTTCGATATTTTGGCCGTGTGGCAAGGAGCAGAATCCTGCTGAAAAATAAACGAAGCATTGTTGGAAAAGAGATCTCTGATGGAAGGTAGAAGTTTTGGTTCTAGAATAGTGTCAATGTATTTTCTGGCATTCAGTGTCCCATCGATGACATGAAGGCGACCAATACCATCTGCTGACATGCATGACCAAATCATAACACTTACTGGGTTCTTCACAGTTGCTTGAATGCAGTCAGGATGTAGCTGTTCTCCTATTATACGTCTTACATATTTTCCCCCATCACTATCGAATAACGATATCTTAGTTTCATCACTCCATATAACTTGTGACCACTGATCATTTGTCCAATTAATGTGTTCCTTTGCCCACTGTAGTCTTTTTTTTCGTTGCTGAAAATTAAGATAAGGCTTTTTTCGTGGAATTCTACCTCTCAGTCCAACATCTATTAATCTTCTCCTGATTGTTCTTGAACTGACAGAAATACCAGCATCATTCAGATCACTTCTGATGGCCGCTGATGACATTTTTCTATCTAGTCGTTTTATTCTTCTGTCATCAATAGATGTGGTGCACCCTTTTCGGCCTTTTCCTTCTTTGTTTTTTATTGAATTTTTCTCCTGATATCGTAAACAAAACTTTCGGACTCCAGATGTAGTCACTGAACCATCCACCTGTCTTGCAATTTCAGCATAGGAAAGACCACTTTCTCGTAACACAATAATATTAAATCTCTTTCTAGGTGTCCAATCTACTCTTTGATTTAATGTCATTGCTTCTTGACTAAATATTAAAATTTTTACAAAAATTCCTACTTGTAATTGCAGTGTATAAGAAACATGTCCTCCTTCTACAGAAAAAAGCAAAATAATGAATTGTTTCAAGTGTAAACATGATGTCAGCTTCAACTGGCAGTTACTAACATTTGATTGGTTCTCAGAACAAGAAAAGTGATTGGCCAGAAAAGCTAGACATTACAAACCACTTCATAACTGTGTTTTTTATTTATATTAAAGTACATATAACTCTCTTTGTATTGCAAATAATTGAATTTTGTGTTTTGTATTGAATTCAGTAATAAATGCTCTTTAAAATGATATATACAAGTTTGCATTTTGCGAAACGTAACATTTTCTATAAGCATACAAAGTTCAAAAACATGAAAATTTCCAAAAGTGTCCACAATTTTGGCCACCACTGTATTTAAATCTGTTCCATGTGACTGCTCTTGAGCATTCCTGTAAACATGGCAGGACTTCTGAAATATGAATAAGCTCATTATTTCTTTAAACATACATAATTTTGTGAAACTCCGTTATAAATTAAAGAAAATATTTTACCACTATCCTTTTTGACAAGCACATGAACTTGCGGTATACATATCTTCTTATTAATCAATGAAATATACAGTGTGACGCAAAGATATCTGCCAAAAATATAAAGGCGGGTAGAGGGGGCCAAAATAATCGGAATCTGTAATGAAATACGTGTGCCGAAACGACGTGTTCAGGTGGTACAGGGGTGATGATGAGTGGTATGTAAAAGCTTCCTCCTAGTCTAAGTTTTCATGTTCCGCGGGGTTTTTGAGCGGTATGCATTGATATACAGACAATGGGGAACGCCGATACGCATTTTATGTATGGGAATGGGGTCGCAAACAAAGCAGCTGCTCTCAAAGGAGTTGCTAGGGAATCATTCGGTGCAAGCTGCTCTGTTTTAGCCATATTGCCATAGATAAAATGCATATCGACGAGCTCGGCGTTCGTGTAGCGATGCATAACGTTTGAAATCAGCACTGGGAATTACAATTTTTGCCAGGAAAGCGCTTTTATTTATCGCTCAATAGCGCCCAATACCAACGTAAGGTGCCATTTGTGATCATATATTTCGAAACAAAATTTGCTGGTTAAAGTCCACTCTACCAGTTCTCACATTTTTGATAGATATTTTTAAAACAACCTGTAAATTATGTAGCATATGCTATTAATATGGCTGCTACTCTCCATCACCTCTTTATTGTTTGAAATGAATTGCTTGCCTATAATTATAGAGTACACTGGTGTGCAAAAATTAAGGACGAGACGGTTTTTTTCAATATAACTTTGTACAAAAGCTTTCCAAATCAACACATTTAATACCGTAAGATCCCCAATATGTAAGGACATGAGTAATGTAAGCAACACTTACTAAAAGAGAAATCAGAAGGATAAAAAGAAGCTTTATTGAAAAAGTAGCATGGAGCGCAATGCGACTGAAGGCCGAAACATCCTTGTGATGGGTGTCCAGCAAGAAACATCCGGTCTTTAATAGGGGATATGATCTCCCCTGACTGCTAGGCAGGTTTCACAGCGTCTGCCCATGCTGAGAATGAAGGTGTCAATGAGTTGTTGAGGCATTGCAGCCCATTCGTCTTGCAGCGCCAATCGAAGCTCCGGAATCGTTACTGGTGGTAAGGTACGAGGTGCCAAGCGTCTGCCTAGAAAATCCCATACAGGCTCGATGGGATTGAGATCCGGAGATCGTGCTGCCCAATCCATACATTCAATATCCTCACTCTCTAAGAGCTGTTCGGCAGCTACTGTGCGATGACAGGATGCATTGTCGTACATGGAAAGGAACTGCGGACCCATAGCGCCTCTAAAAAGACGCACATATGGAAGAAGAATCTCGTTACAATAACGGGTCCCGTTGACTGAACCTGCGTCGAAGATGTGAAGGTCTGTACGACTACCAAGCATGATGCCTCCCCAAACGAGAACACCGCCACCTCCATACCTGTCCCTTTCAATGATGTTCGAGGGATGATTGTGGCTTCCCCGCTCTCTCCAGATGTGTATGCGATGAGAATCGCTACTCAGACTGAATCTGCTCTCATCTGTAAAGAGTACTCGTCCCCATTCATTGTCTCTCCAATTCCGGTGTTCCCGGCACCACAGAGAAAGCTTTCTCCGATGGGCAGGCGTTAGAGGTACACACCGTACAGGGCGTCGTGTAAACAGACCGCCACCGTGCAGTCTTCTGGCCACGGTAAAACACGATATCCGTCGTCCAGTCGTCTGTGTCGTGTGTCTAGCGATTTCTCCCGCTGTCTGCCGCCTGTTTTTTCTGGCCTGTAAGGCAATATACCGGTCATCTGCGGGTGTGGTTCCTCGTGGACGACCACTACTAAACCCCCGGATAGCTGTTCCTGTAGTTTGAAATTGTCTCCAAAGTCGTGAAACGATGCTCTGAGCAATTCCGAACTCTGCAGCCACACTTGTCACACTGCGGCCATCCTTCAACTTCCCAATGATTCGACCTCGGGTAAAAGCATCCAGATGTCGTCTAACAGATTGATTATTCGCCATTTCTCGCTGAGGCAGCAACTCGGTGTGTTTTAACTGCTATACGGCGTGCAATCTCTTTGCCAGAAATACTGATCTTACACCGACAACATGCTTTATACTACTCAGATACTCCCCCATTACGTCTACCTGCATATCTGCGCATGTGCTACCGTACATCACCTTACTTAAATCTCCTGATTGGTCTTTCTGTCCGCTCTGCCTCTTCGTTCAGCTGATATGCTAATTTTTCGACTTCGTCCTTAATTTTTGCACACCAGTGTATGTATAATACTCTTTTTCAAGTCTTGCTTTTGTTAATTTTACATTACAGAACACGTAAATCAGTTAATTAAATGCTTTGTTAGGCTCTAAACCCTACCAGTGTCTGAACAGTTAAGACCTCCGAATACCTGTATTACAACCCGGGTTCGAACCCAAAAGTACTAGATGGCTGCATCGTTGCTTTCCTTACGTGCAGTGTGAATACGAACTAGTGTCTCTTAGAACGTCATGCACGAAAGCATACCTACCCTTAAGCAAATAGCCTTCGCTTGCTTTGTCATGCTCAAATAATAAAATGAAATTAATCTTTCCAGGTGCTGAAATCCTATCAGACATTTACAGAAAAGTTCCTGGTTAAAAATTACCTGTTTTCCTTGACAGAAAATTACATGCAAATTTCGAAAGTTTTTAAGATGCATATAACAGCAATTTTCGTAAATCTTTGTACACATCTAAAATGTATCTTCATTTAAGTTAAAATTCTCAATTATAATTTCTCGCGAAATGATTCATTTTCTTATTATTATAATCTTCATACTTTATGTTTTCTTTTTTTCTGACATTTATTTGTGAGTATTTTTTTATTGTCTGAATACTTTATCCCAGATTACTACTTTTATCTTAAGCTGCGTTGCCAATATTCTATTTGCTACATTTTTCTGTATAGTTTATTCATTGACCGAAAAATAGTTCTGCCTGATATTATTCTTATAACCTTCGATGCGTATGTATCGATTTTTCTAATATTTTCTTTATTGAGTTATAGTACCACGGAAACACGGAAAGAAGAACAGATAAGGTTACAGATACAATTTCAAGAAGTTTATGTCAAAACGCTACACACACACACACACACACACACACACACACACAAAAAAAAAAAAAAAAATATGCACGCAGGACAAAGTCACGGGCTTCAGTTCAAATTTCGAGTTTTATCGTGAATAGATTTTCGTAAAAGATTGTTCCTTCTGGATGAAGAATAGCAACTTTACAAAATAAAGCTTTGGACTTAATTTTGCATTGCAAATTCGTATGCATGTACATTAATTTACATATAAACAAACATCATTTCCGATATACACTTTTTCACGAATATTAGGGTTTTAAGCTTTGAAAGACAGATACTTGTGCAGCAAAAGGTAATAATGATTTATTTAATAACAAATAAATTTAAAAATTACCATTTCTAGAAACTGCGTTAATAAATATTCAGCTTCCTGCCTCCATGGCAAGAACCTTATCAAATCATCTGCATTTACATTTCCTTTCCCTGGATAGTATAGACAGAAATAGAAAATATTATCTTTAATCAAATTTCATATCTTATCTGGAGTTTCAAACATTTGTAACTTAACGGTGTTAATTTGCTTTTCTCTCTCTCTCTTTTAAATAATTATTTCTCTGGAATGTACATGAAAGCTAAAACAGTCGATACCTCTTAATTTCGAATTTTTCGTACTCTGAACTACGTAGTATTTCAATATTCAAAGTATTAAAAATGTGTATAGCATAAATTTTATTTCAGTTTGTTAAATAGAATACACATTATTACCAATTTAAACTAAAATATAAATCTATCACGAAAGAAGTATTCAACATAAAAATAAGTAGCTGAATCTGCCATAGACACTGGGAAGATAATTTCCTTATTCTAGATTCATCAAAGCCAGTTGTCGAAAGGAAACAGTAATCCAATGCCTTGCACTCAATTTATGAGGTCTGTGAATTATCCTACTTAAATTACTGACCTTTGCATTTCCAGAAACTGTACCCTATCCATTCAACTTAGGCAGACCTTATTTCACCTTAAGGTACTCCACAGTATTACTCTGATTACACACTTCGTTATCAAGGTGACGAATTTGAGATTGGTCAGCAGTGAATGCAATTCCTTCAATTTACAGAGCTAAATAATTAATTTCGCGGGCGAGGAACTAGTCCCGAGTTTTACAGATGCTTGAAACTTAGTAGACTCTTCAAAATTTGAGTTTGTAGCAGTGGTTCCTCAATGGTTGCGACTATTTTAGGGCAAGTTGTTGAGCTTCTTGTGATCTTATTATTTTTGGCACTATATATAAGATTATATGTCTTTATCTATACGTATATAAGAATATATAATATATCTATATGTATACAAGAATATATAATATATCTATATATATATAAGAATATATAATATATCTACATGTATATAAGAATATATAATATATCTATAGGTATATAAGAATATATAATATATCTATATGTATACAAGAATATATAATATATCTATATATATATAAGAATATATAATATATCTACATGTATATAAGAATATATAATATATCTATAGGTATATAAGAATATATAATATATCTATATGTATACAAGAATAAATAATATATCTATATATATATAAGAATATATAATATATCTACATGTATATAAGAATATATAATATATCTATAGGTATATAAGAATATATAATATAGCTATAGGTATATAAGAATATATAATATATCTATATGTACATAAGAATATATAAGATTTTGTATTACATGTTTACTGTTTTCAATATAAAATTTTGATTTCTAGTCTGTTAATTAGATTATTACTACAACAAGTGTTTTCTTTGTCCCGGAAACAGTATTTTTTTGCATTGTTTGTTAAGATTACATATTTCATGAAAAATGCAATATGTTTAAAATTGTTCTTCGTACTACCTTTCATTTTTTTTTTCTCCCATGTCCTTTTTCGTATACTGTTTAATTATGCTAAAATTTGTCACAGTGCCTTTCCCACTTCAGCTCATAGGATTTAGACTGTTGAATGCACATACTGATTTATTTTAATTCATGCCGTTTAAATTTATTGATTTAAGATTAATTTCATATATTTGTGCAATTCACAAATAGGCCTTTTACTTTATGTCTCTTACTACACCAATCCCTGGTGGTGATGTGAGATCCATTTGTCTTTATTATATTTTGCACTTTTTTATTGGGGTAATGTTTGTACAATTTTTTTAGGTAACATTGATTGATCTAGGAATTTTGGAACCTTTTTTATTTACTATTTATTTTTACAATAGATTTTTGCAATCGCCAAAAAAATTTTGCACCAAATCTTTATTCCATTGGTCAATAAGGTTTTGAATTTATTGCGATTACATTTTCAATTTAATAAATAACACGCGCATATATGTAAAATAAAGTTACAGAGAATATAAAGGAAATTATCTCCTACACATACTTTTTAGTCCTATTAAATAAATTTTAAAATTCACTAATTTTACAGGTTTTCTTCTTGTTTTTATTATATATATATACGTATATACATAGGTTGATTCAAAACTAGAGCAACACACTTCTATGAGGGGTAGGTACAATTCGAAATGTTTTGAATTTAATAAATATACGCATGTATATGTATACACACTATAGTAATATATGTATAACGCAAAGTTATAGAGAATATAAAGGAAATTATTTCCTAGGACTCCTAGACGTATTTTTAGACCTTTTGAATCAATTTTAAAAATTCATTTATATTTACAGGTTTTCTTGTTTTCTATTATAACAAAATAGGATGGCTGTTTTAAGAAATAATTGACAACCTCAAAATTAACTATTGTAAATGTGGTGTTCTCCCCGTGAATTGATCTGTTCTCCCAAATTCGAGATCTTTCCATGTTACATAACAACTTAAAATTAACCGGTCACAGCTTAGCTATACACCTAGTATAAAGAGCTAATAACTGCTTAGTCTCCTCCTCTTTCACCTCTTCGCCTGCCTGCTGAGAGCTTGTCCCTCAGCCTCTGCTAGCCATTCGCCATTAATTAAAATGTAATTGCATATCTAAAATTATGGGGTGAGTTTAGCACCCTTAGTCTTCTAACTGTTAAGAAATTCGTCATTCAAGAATAAATGATGTTTGATTATCAAGCTGCTCGTGCTTCTTCTAAAATTCCATACGATCATCCACTACGCCATAATGTCCAGTCATCTACGCAGCAGTTTTTTATTTGAATCATGACTAAACATGAATTGTTTTTATCTCCCGTCAAAAGTGAAATGTTACACAGTCCAACATGATACATATCCTGTGTGTCCAAACTCCAATGGAAAGGTCATCACAGTGTCTGCGTTAACCAACCACCTGTTCAAACTTCGATGCGTAGAGGAAATTCAAAATGGATATCGAGTATGTGCAAGTTCAAAAATCTAGAAGAGAAAAAGGAAATATAACATCCCGATGCGCTCTCTCCCGTAGAAGAGATAAGAAAAAGTGTTTTGAATCAAGGTCATTAGATCAGTGTCGTAGCATAGTGAAATATGGTTAATGGTTCTTTTTCTCTTAAAATATTCAATGCTTATGCATTTCCGATCATGGAGAAAAAGCAAATTAAGCAAAGTGCTTTGAAGGTCAACAATCCTTAGCAGGGAAATGTGAACTACGAAATAGTGTTTTGCGCTCGCTTGCATTTTCAGTGCTCTCATTCAAAGAGTGGAATATCATCAAAAGTGATGTTGAAGTGCTAATTAAGTTCCAGTAACACAGGCAATGTTTTTTTATCAAGTAAAATAAGTTTTAAAATAACTTTGCATTCTAAGTAATTTTATGTTTTATGATTTATTGATAGTAATATTTTGTTAAAATCATTTTAAGATGAAAGTAATTAAAAAAGATTTATGATTCATTAATAATGCAGTTTCGTAAATTTTAATTAAAAAATATACTGAATTTGATAAAAATTAGGTAAAGAATTTTAAGATTTTACCTTAATACGATCAATACATTTGTACTATTGTTTAAATGTCTCTTAATTTATATTTTTGAATTTTTACTGTATTTTAAGAATGAAATTATTGTTTGAAAATTTTAAATTGTATGAATTTCTTTATTTTTTTGAGGATAAACGTTAAAGGCTCTCACTTAATGAAAAAAGGCGTTTTTTTAACCTAATTATTTTTATTTTTTCAGATAGAGTGTGTTTTTATTTTTTTTTTATAATGGAATGATAGAGCAGTTCAAAAAGACCAGTTGCTTGTATCCAAGGGTAAGTTATGGAGTGTTCAGGTTTTGTAAAGAATAAGTAAATTTTGAATGTCTTAATAATAGTGAAAAGCATAATTTCAATAAATTATCTCGAATGATGCTATATAAAGCGGAAAGTTTGAAATTTGTTGTGTTTATGAATGATATTTACAAAACTTTTATGTTTTAAAATGCCTTCCCTAAAATATCATTATGGAGATTCTAAAAAATAAATTATGGTAATTATAATTCGGATTTTTTTCCGTTTCTTCTTATTGTAGGATAATATTCAATTATATTTTTGCAGAATTTAAAAGACCTTTAACTTTATTATACGAGTTATTTGTCTTAAATTTCAATTGTACGATCCGTTGTTAAAAATAGTGGACTGTAAATTGACTTGATATTACTTCAGTATAGAACCCAAAAAACCTCAGAAACATAACGTTGACCGAAACTTCTTTATTGACTTTCAAACAGTAAGTTAGTTGAGGAACGGCGAAGACCACACAAACTCCGACTTCAGTGGCGGCTTACCAACACAAAACTCAGAAGAACCTCTGCTTAGTTGAAACTCCAGTAATTCACAGCAACCTCAAAGCTCAAACTGCGAGCTTTAAAAACCTAACAAATTTGCGTCTGCGCCGCTCCTCGGTACAAAGAAAGAAATACAATTTGCATAACACTGAACATACCCCCAGCCTTGAAATCCCAAGGGGGTTCAAACAATAAATTTAAACTGTTGAACTGCATAAACCTGAAAAATAAAAATTAAAGTCTCTAAATCAGGAATTAAATGGCAAAGCGCATAGCTTTGCTATAGGTCGTTTTATTTCATCATTAGACGTGCGTAAACTCACCACTCGAACTTTCTCATCCAGACCAGGATACACTTTAAAAATTCTACCTAATTTCCAACGTAGCGGAGGTAGATTTTCGTTCTTAATAAGAACCATATCACCAATCTTCAGATCTTGTTGTAACGTGCACCACTTGGGTCTCTGCTGCAATCTAGATAAATACTCACTGCTCCATCTATTCCAGAAATGTTGAAATAACCTTTGCACGTTCCTCCAGCGGTCACTGCAGCTCATGGTTTCTTGAATTTGGTTAGATTCTGGAATAGCGCTTAAAGCCACTCCGGTTAAAAAGTGTCCTGGTGTTATCGCCTCCAAGTCGCTACAATCACTTGAAGCTGGTACCAAAGGCCTAGAATGAAGACAGGATTCAATTTGGGTTATTAATGTCAAAAATTCCTCGTATGTTAAAATAAGTGTTCCTAAACATCTTTTTAGTGATGTTTCATAGACTTGATACCCGCTTCCCAAAGCCCTCCAAAATGAGGGGCAGAGGGAGGATTAAATAACCATTTAATATTTTCTGAAGAAATATAACCCTGTAGCTGTTCATCACGTTGAACAATAGAAAAGGCTTTCCTTAATTCTTTATTAGCTCCTATAAAATTCGTTGCACAATCACTGTGAATTTCACACGGTTTGCCTCTACGAGCTATAAACCGCTTAAGTGTCGCGAGGAATGATTTTGTTGAAAGATCTCCAACTAATTCTAAGTGTATTGCTCTTGTAGTAAAACAAATAAATAGACATACGTAACACTTAAAGATTTTGACTCCTCTACCAGGACGATATTTAACGTTAAATGGTCCTGCTAAATCAATCCCTACACGAGAAAAAGCTCTACTTTGAGTAACTCTTGAAGCGGGTAAATCTGCCATTAGCTGAGTTGCAGTTTGCGCTCTAACTCTACGGCAGATAACACATTGGTTTATACACTTTCTTATAATATCTCTAGCATTCACAATCCAAAATCTATGTCGTATGACAGAAGTGAGTAGCTGCGTACCTGCGTGAAGATACGTGTCATGATAATGCTTAATAATTAAACGCGTAACATTGTGATTCTTAGGTAAAATCATAGGATGTTTCTGATTATTTGAAACTGTAGAGTTTCTGGGCCTTCCGCCTACACGCATTACTCCCGCGGAATCCAAGAAAGGACTTAAAGACAGTAATTTACTTGATGTCTTCAAGGGTTTACCGGAGTCTAAACAGAATAATTCTTCTGGAAATTCGGCTCTTTGCACAATCCTAACAATCATAGAAGTAACTTCACAGAATTCTTCAGTAGATAAATAACCCTTTATACGCTCTGTAGGTAACTTACTACAATTATTTCTGAATCTTAAACACCACGCTAACACTCGACACAACTTTAACCATGATGAAAATCTTGAAAACACACTAGGCTCTTCAAATTTGGAAACATTTGAACTGAAACTCTTTTTCAATTCCTTCAACATAACTTCACTCTCTAATTCTACACTTGAATTTTGCTGTACATGAATTAGGGATTCGTTTAACCACTGCGGTCCCTTCATCCATAACTCACATTGAAAGAATTCTGATGGAATAAGACCTCTGGTCCCACAGTCTGCAGGATTTTCTTTCCCAGCAACATAATTCCATTGAATACCTGGAACAGCTTCCTGGATTTTTGCAACTTTATTTGCCACAAAAGGTAGCCAACGGCGAGGTTCCGACGAGACCCATGCCAATGTAACCCGCGAGTCGGTCCATGCGTAAATATTGTTAATAGGCAGTTCTATGCATAATATTACTGCATGTAAGAAGTTGGTTAAAAGTAACGTAGCACACAACTCTAGTCTCGGAAGAGACTGGGTTTTTAAGGGCGCTACTCTGGTTTTCGATATCAGAAGGCTGACTTTGACTGACGAATCAAGGTTGATTCTTCGCAGATAGATGACCGCACAATAAGCCTTTTCTGAAGCGTCGCAGAAAGCATGGATTTCTATAACTACTGCCTTCGGACTCAAGACATACCTCGGAAATTGTAAGCTTGAAAGTAAGGGCAATTCTAGATAGAAACGCTTCCATTTTCTACTTATTCTCTTATCAACGAGTTCATCCCAACCCAGCTGTAAGTTCCATAACTCTTGTAATAATATTTTCGCGTATATTATTGTTGGCGCTAACCATCCCATTGGATCAAAGATTTTGGCTACCTCTGATAAAATAGTCCTCTTAGTAAACTCTTTATCACTTATGCATACCGAAAAATGAAACGTATCACTAGAGTTGTTCCAATTAATTCCCAATACTTTTACTTTCTTGTCACTGTTTATTTCAAGAGAAATACTGGATTCTCGTAAGCACTCGGGAATATTCTCTAAAATAGCTGAACTGTTTGAAATTCACTTCCTTAAGCGAAATCCACCCCTTTTCATCATTTCATTCAACTGCTGAACTAGAACATTCGCTTCCTCTTCACTTTGTGCCCCTGAAAGCAAATCATCAACATAAAAATCACGAAGGGCAATTTTTGATGCTAAAGGAAATCTCACTTGTTCATCTAATGCAAGTTGTTTCATTACTCTAGTAGACAAATATGGCGCACAGGCAGTCCCATATGTAACTGTCACTAATCTAAATGTACTCAAGGGCTCACTAGGACTATCCCTCCAAAGCATTCGTTGCCAATTTGTATCTTCTGGGTGGACACGAATTTGTCTGAACATCTTCTCTACATCGGCACATACTGCAATTTTGTGAGTTCTAAACCGTAGAAGAATTGGAAACAGCTCTTGCTGAACTCTTGGCTCAACCATCAAAATATCATTCAATGAAAGACCCGATGTCGTTTTAGCTGAAGCATCGAAAACATTTCTCAGTTTAGTCGTAGTACTTGATTCCTTTAATACGGCGTGATGAGGCATGTAATACGTAGAGTCAATAAGAATCTCTCCCTCAGGCACTCCCTCCATATGTCTCAGCTCAAGGTATTCCCTCATGAAATCGTTATACTGTTCATATATCTGAGGGCTTTTTAGAAGTGAATTTTCTAAAGATTGGAATCTACGCATAGCTAATTGTCTGGAATCTCCAAGCTGAGAAGGCGGAGAGTGAAACTGTAATTTCACAGTATATACCCCACTTTCCTCTCTCGTATATGTAGATTTGAAATAATCTTCACATGCTCTCTCCGATTTAGTAAGCATGTCAAACGTAGGTACAGCATCCAATTTCCAAAAGTCAGACAGCATCTGATCAGTTTCCACTTGTATATTATTAACATAGATAGTAGGATTAATTTCTGTTGAATTATTCACACTACCTGAAATAATCCATCCTAGTTTAGAACGAGAAGCTACCGGTTTACCTTCTTCGCATTTAATTATTTCTCCCTTTAAAAGAGGTAAGGCAATATCTACGCCTAAAAGTATATCAACAGGCCCACTTTTGTAAAATGTTGGATCTGCTAACATTAAATCATTATATTCCTCAACGTACTTCTTATCCAATGTAAAATGCGGCAAAGTTCCAATAATTCTATTGATGATAAATACTGGTGTTTTAAATGACACTTTAGCCGGAAAATGCGGAACGAAGTTTATTTCCGTAATTCCATTAGTTTTCGTATCCAAAGACCCTAAACATGAAATAAAAACTTTGGCATTTCTTCTTGCTAACCCTAGCCTTTGTACACAATCTTCTGAAATCAGGCTTGCTTGACTGCCAGGGTCAAGGAGGGCTCTACACAATTGGTATTCACCCGATGAATCTAACACTTTAATAACAGCCGTACATAATAAAACTTCACTCTGAAAATTAAAGTCTGAAACACAAGATTTAATTACCGGACTAGAACTTGCGATATTCTCCCCTGACCCAGCCTATTGAGCGCGAGGTTCTGGCCCAGGGAAAAATGGCTTAGCCGTCACTGATAATTCATTCGAACTGTTCGTAACTCCTTTACGTGCCTTTGGTTCATTTTGAACTCTTTCGAAATGCAGTAGTGTGTGATGATTTTTAAAGCACTTTTTACATTTATGTGTACTTCTACACTCGAAAGTTTTATGATTTGAAACCAAACAATTAAAACAAACATTATTTCTCTTGACAAAATTAACGCGTTCCTGAACATTCAGATTTAAAAACTTTTTACATTTAAAAACTGAATGACCGGCTTTACAATACGTACACTGCGCGCGAATCTCTGAAGCCAGTGAAGTTAATTTGTCTTTTGTAACTTGTTTTTTAACACCTTGCGTTTTACCTACTTGCAAGGTTCTGGCATGATATTTTAAGAACTCTAGCAGATTATTAAGTGTTGGTATTTCCTCACTATTTAATGTTCTTTCCCACCATCCTCTCGTCGAAGAATCCAATTTAAACTGTACTATTAACATTAAAATAGTATCCGCGAATTGCTCCACTTTGAATCCTAGATTTTCAAACGAACATACACACTCTCTTACAGTGTCTACTGACGCTAATATCTGACTAGGAATTTCAGATTGTAAATTTGATAAATACAAGATTTTCTTTAATAACGATGAAAGTAATTCTCTCTTATGTGAAAATCTTTGACACAATAATTGCCAAGCTATTTCGAAATTTCTGTCACAAATAGTTAAAGCTTGAACAATCCGCAAAGCATCTCCTTTTAAAGAACCCTTTAAATATTGTAGCTTTTGTGCACCTGATAAACGGTCATTATCCACTATCGCCGTTTTAAATAAATCAAAAAATGATAACCATTATTCAGTACTGCCACTAATTATGGAAGAGTTAGCTTAGGTAAGCGTATACTCGCTATTTCAGAAGATTTAGTTTCCACACTAATGTCTTTAACATTCTTAACTCTGGTTAGCATTAAAATTAATTCATCAACAGTATCTTGTATGACCTGTTGTTCTTCTATAAATACATCAATATCTTTTTCTTCACACACTACAAATATGTTACTAAAAATATCCGAAAGTTCGGTCATTAAATTATTTAATCTAGATTTAAAAAGTTCTAACTGATCAACATCAGCAGAATCGTAAGTCACTGTAATTTTCTCTTTCAGTTTACTTAACTTAGCTTTAGCTACACGCTTTTTAGTCTTAAGCGTTGTAAATTCCATTATCTAATAAGAAAGATAAAAAAACGACTCACAAATTTTACTGCGACTCCGGCTCGACGAACCAAAAACATGTACGATCCGTTGTTAAAAATAGTGGACTGTAAATTGACTTGATATTACTTCAGTATAGAACTCAAAAAACCTCAGAAACATAACGTTGACCGAAACTTCTTTATTGACTTTCAAACAGTAAGTTAGTTGAGGAACGGCGAAGACCACACAAACTCCGACTTCAGTGGCGGCTTACCAACACAAAACTCAGAAGAACCTCTGCTTAGTTGAAACTCCAGTAATTCACAGCAACCTCAAAGCTCAAACTGCGAGCTTTAAAAACCTAACAAATTTGCGTCTGCGCCGCTCCTCGGTACAAAGAAAGAAATAAAATTTGCATAACATCGAACATCAGTCTTAATTTTGTATAATGTTGTACTTTACTAATTAATAAGAAAGATTTTTGAAAGAAAAGTAGAAAAACTTTGACAATTGTACAATACCGAAAACCAGTTACCTTTTTCTAAGGAACGGAAGTTTTCTTGATATATTGTACTTAAGCATCCCCCAACCATCAGCAAGATGGCACACTGATGTTGTTAGAGTGGACATGCATCAATAAAAATTTGAAAGATTTGTATTGAACATTTACTTTGTGAAGACATTTGAAAATTTACTTTGTGGAACTATTTTCTCCAAGAACTTTACAAAATACTTTTTTGGACATTCAAAAGACATTGGACATTTTAACAACTTGAGGACTTTAAAATTTATAATTGTGTTAATATTATTTAGATTTATTTAGAAATTATTTTGTTGTTGTAATAGTTATAAATTATACGATTAAGTATTCCGTAATCTGTATATGAGAAAAATCACGAATAATGATAGGGTAAAGGAAAACTTGCGGGCTATGTCCTTGATGCTTCCTCATATGATAAACTTTCTCGGCTTCGCTAATACTAATGCTTTTACATTCACCACGCTCTCACAAACTTTCTTTTGAAGGAGAGAATATGCAAGATGTAACAAAATACGATAGCTGTAGGAAACAATTGGCGACCTCAAAATTCTTTATTCTAAATTTAGTGTTCTCCCCCTAAATTTATCTCTTCTCCCAAATTCGAGGTCTTTACATGTTACATAACAAACTAAAATTAACCAAACACAACTTAGCTATACACCTAGTACACATAGCTAATAACTGCGTAGTCTCCCCCTCTTTAGCCTCTACGCCTGCCTGCTGACAGTGTGAACCTCAGCCTCTGCTAGTCATTCGCCAATAATTAAAATGTAACTGCATATCTAAAATTATGGGATGAGTTTAGCACACCTAGTCTTCTAACAGTTATGTTATATTATTATTGTAAGAAATTCATCATTCAAGAATAAATGATGTTTATCTATTAATCTGGTCGTGCTCCTTCTAAACTTTCATCCAATCATCCACTAAGTCATAATGTCCAGTCATCTACGCAGCAGTTTTTTCGGCCATGACTAAACATGAATTGTTTTTATGTCCCGCCAAAAATGAAATATTACACACACACACACACATATATATATATACCAGGTGGTTCAAAACTAGAGGAGCACAATTCTGTTTGGGGTAGGAATGATTCAGAATCCCATAGCAGTGTAGGATCAGAAATGCAATACTAGCAAGGTATGGAGATTGTTAGGGGCTGTCGCTGAAAAATAGTCGACAGCCACCCACAATTGTATTAGGATGGAAAACATGAAAATCGCAAATTGACCTTTAAAGACCATAAGCTCTGCCAATACATTGTTGATAATGAAGCTACCAAAATGCGCACCGCGTGGATCTCCCACTGTTTGAAATACACCGGGCATGCGTCTGGCGTTTGTGGTAGCCATGAAGATATGCCATTTCAAAACTTCTGGTGGATTGGAAAACATTAGAGATTCTCTGCCTTACGTCAACCTAAGAAATGTCGGGGACTTTCATAATCAGTAAAGTCAGAGCTTATTTTTATGGTCTTTAAATGTCAGCTTGCGATCACGATGCATTCCAGCAAAATTTTACCTATTGCCTCTGATTAGCTGAAGGATAAACAAGATGCAGGAATGACATGCCAATAATGAGTGTAAAAACTCTTTTATTTAGCGGCAATTTATAATACGTGTACACTTTCAGTTTCACAAGTGTTCAAAGTTTCGTAGACCAGGGCTTTTAGTGTCCCACAGAAGAAGAAATCCAGACTATACAAACTGGATGCTTGTGGTGACCATGGGATGTATCCGCCACACCAAATCCATTGCTGCGCAAATGTATTGCTCAAGTAATCCGCTACGGCACTAGAGAAATTAGCTGAAACCCCATCGTGCTAGTACCATACTGCAGACGAACAAACGTAGGACATTGTTGCAGACTTAGATATAATATAGATATATGAGTCTGCTTTTCTGCTTGTATAACTTGCTATTAGTATTTGAATAGTATAATCGCAACATGTATCCATGTACAGTTTTATAAATATAATTTGCAAATTGTTTCTCTTGAAGATTTGTAATGTATAAATGTTTATGCTAATTTTCTCTTTACATTTGTACCTGTATCTACATCCTGCCCGTATTATATTTGCATGTCTAACGTACACTACAATAGTGAAAAGTATCTAAAGTATGTATTGAATTAGCAGAACTACTTAAGATATTACAGATTTGCCAAACTCTTGGTAATGTAGCATTTACAGCATCCTTTTTTAATATTTGATTGTATAACTGTCAGTACGCATTACAAGTATGAGCACATCATATTCGAAAATATCACAGTACCTCCTCGTAAGTGACAGCAACTTTCCAACTTCAAGGTAAGCGGTCATCGGCATTTTTCACTCAGTGTCAACAACAAAGTATCTACCATGCACTTTCCGTCCATGTTCTTTCTTTCAAAGTGCTATGTTAAAGTGTCTAATTAGTGCTATGTAAAATACCGAAGGACATAACACTAAGAGGTAATTATTTTCATCCCGTCAGCAGGATCCAACAAGCCAATGATCACCTAACTCAGTGGGCCAGTCGTTCTGTTGGTGACGGAAAAAATGTACCTCATCCAGATAAATGCGTTATTTTCGACCATCCAGTAGAAGTGGTAAATAATATAGCCGAATTAAATAATCACCAAATAATACCTGCCCATACAATCAAGAAGAACCGTCGTTGGGAAGCATGTGGGCGCATACTTCGTGGGCTCCCTTTACAACAGAAAATGATTTCATCTGTGAAAAGAATGCTGAATGGACACGCCGGATTCTGGTTGCATTGTCCACGTATTAGACAACATTAGAATTCCAGGCGGTTGCTAATTTTTCATCTCTTCTGCTACCAAAAATTACCTAATGTCTTTACAATTGGCGCCCGAACTAAAAGGGTTGCGGATGAGGAATCTCCACACTCAGGATTTGGCGATTAGGTCCCCTAAAAGTCCCAGTTGCCCTTTAGAAGGGGGAGTATATAAGGTATTTCGCTTTACTAGCGTGCCTTCGTGGTGTACTGGTCAGCACACTGAGCCGGTATTTCAGAGGTCCGTGGTTCGATTCCCGGCGAAGGCGTTGCTAATTTTTCATCTCTTCTGCTTCCAAAAATTACCTAATGTCTTTACAACTCTTCAACCTAGCTGTTTAATTTTTAGCTGTTTTTCAAATACACGGCAAATCAAAACTAATGTTAAAGAAAGAAAACATACCTGTCACCACTATAATGAATTTATTTCGCAAATGCAGATATAACACGAAAGTGTAACTCTTCAAATTTCTATGGACATTAATAGATGTTCGATGCAGAGGCCATTTGTAACACAATAGTTTAATTCCTAAGCTCTTGCCAAATAGGTATATTAGGTATATAGGTCCACAATATTCTAACTGCTAGACCCATAAAGGCGAATGAATTACCATCTCGTCTTGAATTTCTAAGTAAAATAACTCAGATGAAAGTTTAAAATAAATTATTATCAGTCGAACGGTTACATAGTACAACTTTCCATCGGGTTACGTTACTGTGTACAGAAACTAATTCACAAATGGAGTTTAAAAATGGAGTCTGTAGGCAGAGGATACTTTAGGAAATGAAAGATAAGCCTTTAAAAATAAACGTTTACGGTAGCAAAATTGCACTCTTTTGGCTGAAATTTGTAGTGATCAAGCAATGGATCATTGTACAATTTTCGTTTGGCTACTAAACTTTCATGAAGGACGTGTCAGACGTAAATGATGATCGAAAATTAGGAAGACAAATAAATATCAATAGATTAAAAGGAAAGTAATCATCAGAGCCGGGCAACGATGTAGCTGCAGAGCGGCAGTATTATGCGGTGAAAAATTTTAGATATGCTGGGTAGGAAAATGCCTCTAACCTATTTACCGGCAACTCTAACCTAGTGCACCAAAATGCATCTAAGGTAGAAAGAAAAGTCATCAAAGAAGAAATCGAAAAATACGAGAAAATATCACAAGCTAAAGAGATTTTCACCAATATCAATACGCCGATTTTGACAGAAACTTTGGAGAAGATAGAGATTTGTGTTCTGTTGATCCCTCATTGCTTGATGCAACGTTATTGATATGGAGATTTGATGATTAAGGTGAACGATCTCTATCTGGAAAAAATATTTGATAAAATGGGAATTAAACATTTTGACTAAAATTTAAATCGTTGTCAAACCAGGGATTCTTCTCACGACTCCATATATTTTAGCGTACACCACAACCATTGGTGAAATAAATTATGATCTCTGCCTAGGATTACTAAGGACTTATTACGAAAGGTAGAGGTTCATGTGAGAAAAGTATTCATTAAGCATATTATTGTGAATGGTTGCGAAATATGTGAAGCAAATGCATAAAAACGCCTGACTTGCTTAGGAATTGGAAATTAATTTTGAAGGAGTTCCGTAGAAATTTGAGATAAGTATCCTATCCGAGTAAGAGGCTGAAGATTCACTTTACCAAAAATAAAATCTCACAAAATTCTTCCACAGGTTAAAGCAGTTACTCACGCCATTCAAGGACTGAATAAAAGTAGTACCCTACAACGAATAGCAAATCTTCCAAGTGGATCACAACTGTTGTGAACAATAGGATCCCACAGGAATGTAAGCACTGAATAGGGAATAATACTGCCTGAAGTAAAATTAACTTGAGAGGAAAAATATTAGGAAGATTATTTAAATAAAAATATTAGCATTGAGTTTTAGATTAACTTCGTATTAGTGTATTCCGATGACAATTATCTGTTTAAACAACGACATAAACGGAATAGTAATGACCATAAATAGAATTATTTGTAGTTTTACGTATTTGCTCTGCTGATAATCCAGCAGTGAACAGTTTGAAATCTTTTACATGCATAATATCAGATATTAACAGAGAAATTTGGAACTGCATGATTTCTATTTCAAATTCCATTAGTACTAAAAATTTAAACTATATTTACTCAAAACAAGTCGCGTATCAGATGGCAAAAGATCGCAAGTAGCTCGCGAGCCGCAGTTAAGGTGTCGGAGAGCAGCAGTTTGGCCATGTCTGCTATAGATGGTAAGAACCAAACCCGGAACCAGAAAACCTGAGGCAAATTCATTCATGGGAAGGTCATGACTTATTTTAAGCTTATGGCCTTTAAAAGTGAATTTGCAATCACAATATATTTATATTTTTCGTCCTGAAACCTCTGCCGGTGGCTGTTGACTGTTTCCTACGACAGCCTCTAATACTCCACCTATCTCGTTAGAACTGCATATCCAACCTTGCATTGTTGTGAGAATTCGAGTCCTCTAGGTGACCCTACTCCTCCTAAAAGTGTAACTTTACACTTTTAGGAGAGTGTTAGGAGGATGCTAACTTAAGGGGACTCATACACCTTAAACCCCTCATGATCTTCGAAAATGTGACTGTTGCAAGAATTGGGATATTTTATTTGTTTTAAAAGCAATTACTTCCAACTTTTTACAGCTGACTACATAATACAGCTGCTTTGGAAACTAGTAACCAGAAAGTTTGTGTTGCCACAAATATTTTTGTAATTTAATCCTCTTTGTGACAAAATATTTCGCCATGTTTCCACCTTGCGCGCATGATATTTTAAAAATGGTTCATGGTATATACTTGAAATTTGATGGAATTCTTTATATGGGCACTATTTTCTAACTGAACCAACAATCTGGTGAATATTTTAATATTGAAGAATTTTATGGACGAAAACATTACAAATTTTGTTAATAAAATACATTTTATAAACTCAACTCAAAATAAAATAAAAATTTAACATGAAATTTTTAAGAATTTTAGGTTCACAGTAGTTTCCAAATGTTATAAAAGCTATATATTAGATATAGAATTAAATTATGAAACAGAATGTTTTAAACTGTGCGCGCAAGTTGGAAACATGGCGAAAAATGTTGTCACAAAGCGGATTAAATTATAAAAATATTTGTGGCAACACAAACTTTCTGATCACTATTTCAGAAAGCAGCTATATTATGTAGTCAGCTGTAAAAAGCTGGTAGTAATTGGTAGTAATTGCTTTTAAAATAAATAAGTTATCCCAATTCTTGCAACAGTCACCTATTCGAACATCTCATGGGTTTTAAGGTGTATGAGTCCCCTTAACTAAAAGTGTAACTTATACATTACCCGGAAAGGAAAGCTATCTGTAAAATTTCTATTAATTCAAAATTCGAATTAAAGAAAATTTTCGGGCAAACTGAGATTATCTGTAAATCCATATGAAAAGGTTCCTTTTCGCATACCATAAATGTATTTAAGAAAGCAGAACATAATTTTATTACGTATATGAATGCTTAAAATTTTCGACACATAAAAAACAAAATTAAAAATTAAGATTTTTAATTGTATGTTTACATTAGAAAATAACAGTGAAAAGAACTCATTAATTCCAGTTAAAAGTACAAGCCGTGTTTTTAAAATAAATTACAGTTATCTTTAAGGTGCGTTAAAAATACACACGAAAGCAAGAACATGTTTCTTGTAATATTATTATTAGAACATCCAGTAGAAAACTAAGTTCATCATTGGCCGAATAAAAATGATAGCTGAACATTGATTATTCGTCTCGAATTTTATTCACAAGACGTTCCTGAACATTGGTTGCATCTGGTTTCCGTCGTTCCTTTAGTATAAGTGTGTGGTGTGAATAACTTTCTGCTTGTTTTCAGAAGACCTTCATGAAAACATCTTCTGCAAAGAGCACAGATTGCACTTGCTTTATCCTTTAATCAAGCAGCCATCAATCTGGGAATTCATGGCAGTGGGAATCATTTCACGTTTTAAGGATACTTAAAGGAAAGCCCCGGATATGATCTCTATAGTTTAAGGATAATATCGGACTTAGTTTGTCGAGAAAAATATATAAGTAAAGAATAAAAGATATTCGAAAATGCATCATTTATTGAATATTGAAATTAAAGAAATTTGACTTTCTGAGAAAAGTTAACATCAAAATTCAATGCATTTGCTTTGCAGAAAATATTCAGTTCGTCCCTGAATTATCGAAAGTTAAGAAACAGCTATGCTTTACGATATACATAGAAAGGTTCCATAGTATATTTGTATCGTTTGTGATGGCTAGTAGAGCGTATTCCAACTCTGAATAAGTTTCATATCTTTACCAAACTGAATAATGAACTGCTGGAGCTCATTTCGAAGTAAACAAAATCAAAGGAAAGGCAAAAAGCAAGCTTGAATTTTATTAAGACCGTTAGGAAACTAAAATGCAGTAGCTACACCTTGTATTAATGGCATTTGTTTACAAGTTAATGGAAGATAATGTACCAGCAGAGAACTTTCTTTCCCTGTTAACCTAGAGAAACGAACTAAATTTTGGTTGCTAGGCGTTAAATTAACTTTCTGCCGAAACTCTAAATGAATAAAGAAATTAGTAATCATCCTTTTAGGGAGTGGGTCAACTCCACAACTCCATGATATGTCTAAAGTTCAGGAACAACAGCATCAGCTTCTCATTAAGTTAGCCTAATAAGAGAAAGCTGAATACCAGCAGCGAATCAGAACTTAAGTAACTTTAATACCTATTTTTTTAGGCCCTTGGAAAAGACGTGTTGTTTTATATGCTCATTAAGTTTTTTCTTGCGGGGAAAACAGTGTCAGAAAAAAGAAAGCCAAGAAAACTCAAACTGATATTTTAAAAATTTGTCTGTCGCATGTAATTGAATGATGCGAGTACTAAGCCTATTTTCTCCCATCCTGGGAAAGTGAATTTTGGCTAATTCATAGTTTTCTTAGTTTCAATCAGTTAAGAGTTAGAATCAATAGTTTTCTTAACATGTATTATAAAGGTTCTAAAATGCCCTGCTTCTTCTTAGAAGCACGTTCGGATGTGAAAGCAGGTAGTAAGCGTTTTCGGATACGATGTGCATGTATAAAGCAATGAAGTTACTAATGCTTTAATAAGTGTAGTTATATAACAAATATTAGATTTCAGTTGTTTAAATTTTAAAAACAATTAGTGATCTAATACTTTTGTCTCTAAAATATTATTTAATACTTTAATCAAAAATATAATTTTAAACTGTTTTGTACAAAATAAAAATGACATTTCATTCTAAGTCATCATTGGTTTAATATTGTCGCATACATCATTAACGTTGCAAAACAGTCATATAAATATATTGATCTGAGAATATATAATTCACATTTAAACTGTGAGCTTCTTTGAAGCGCGCGTGTTATGCAAGTAATCTAATACATACGATGGAGATTTAGCAGATAAATTTTGAGAGGGCCTTACTCTCAATAAATAAATAGATAAGAAGGGAAAGCGGTACAATTATCAAAGGATAAATGGAAAAATGTATTCGTGGTCATTTCTACTTAGGAAAAATCATAGAAACTATGCATCTGTATGTCGTTCATAAGCTAGAGTATATTCCATAATACTAGTATATCAAATAATGTCTATACTTTATTTTAGAACAAGCAAAAATGCTAAGCTAAAAACAAACGTAAAATACGTAAACTTTAGAAGATTGTATGCACGTTATGGATTCTGAAATAAAAGGCGTTTCGGCAAGATTATGTATCTAAAGAAAGCCCAAAAATATTAAACAAGGAGAAATTAGAAAAATGGTATGTGGGATTTGAGACTTTTGTATAGCTTTCTAATTTGCTATTATCAAGAAAGGCTTTATCCAGCATAAGAAATAAATTCAATCAAAGGAATTCAATCAAGCAAAGGAAAATTTTCTAAAATCTATTCGATGCCTCAGCGTTTTGTTGGACACTGCGCAAGAGTAAGTATTTTAAGAAGATGAAGTGTAGAACTATTAACAGTTTGCCAAAAGAAAAAATATTAGTTTGTCTGTAACAGCATCAGTCATAATGATCATCAAAAAAGCTCTCAAATCATAAATCAGAGGATAGAAACTATTTCGATTTATTCTTTAAATAACGTTTTGGACATAAATGATACAAGGAACGTAAATGAACGAAGATTATTGATAGCATCGTTACAGAAACTAAGTAGCAGACTCATCAGATAAATGATAGTTTTTTTATCATCATTACTTGTAAAGCTAGACATCGAACAGCGTGGATGAAGCTAAGTGAAATCTATTGAAGATGAGTCTTTCCGATTTTCTTTATCAGGCAGGTCAATTTAGTGGATCTCGCACCCTGCAATTCCTATAGAGCACCTAATCCTAAGTCAAACGGAAACGTGGGTAATCCAACACTATTCCCAAAAAGGATTAGCAGGCAAGGATTAAGGGGACGGAATAAAGTGCATGTCACCGTGAAATCTCCAAGGACTGCAAGCTACAGGAAAATAGCTAGTAGACACCTAAATCTGCTTCATGAGATTCGTACCTACTTAAGTAGCTGTCCAAGTTGCCAAACAAATGTAATTGAAACTTCATTCTGGGATAAGGTATTAAAAGAAGTAAGGAAATCGCCTAGGAGAAAGATTCGGTTCTCAAAGGAATTAATGCTTAAGAGTGCAAAACACGGCCAAGCATAAATTACTTTTCTTTTGTAATTATAAGTAAGCTATAGATCTTAATTTCCATTAATATTTTTATTTTACTGTAGAGAAACACATTTTTTATAATTTCAATAAATCAGCAAAGTGATGAAAATTTTGTTGACAAATTACTTTACCGAAAAATAAAGGTAAATTTATTAATTGTTGTTGAACAGTAGTTAAGATTTCTAAATTTTCCTTAAAATGTTTAAGACATGTAGGCTTTTAAATTATTGTTTCAATTATTTTATACAAACATAATAAACATTTTCATGGTGAACAAGTCCCTAAGATGACTACCTCCGAAAGTAATCAAATTTTCTGGAGACATGAATTATATAAATAATAACAGTATCACCTCAAGTCATATATTATAAGGCAAACACCGCCATAGAAGATTGAAAATTCATTTGGAAATACAAACTATCTTCATAAGAAGGTTTCATAACTTTCGTTTTAATATACTGTTATAAATTTTTTTTAAGAGAATACAAGTGAAACGGCAAAAATAACTGTTAATAATTGCCTATAAATTCAGAAATATCACAAGTATAGCTTGACGATTAACAACTTTTAACGCAACATAAAACTGTGTATCAGTTTGACACAGACTTATTTTTCTTCAATTTATATTGTGATATTAAGGTAGCTTATTTTTTATTTTTTAATAGTTCTTACAATAGTATCAGTTGTCAACAACAATAATTGACATTAATATCGAATTATTGAAATTAGTAACTACCAAGCATAATTTTTTATGTCTTCGATTAGAATTTAAGATAAAATTTTACCCAAAATATTAATATAGCTCAGTGCATACTCAGCTGATTACGAAAAAAATCGGAGATAAGATCAGGCTGACAGTCTATCGATTATCATAAATAAATGTATAGCATATGTTGAGACGCTTCAGACTAAATGATGTCCAGTTTTAATCACCGAATTCCGTAGCGCAGTTGTGACGTGATCGTCTACAGACAATGCTATCTTAAGATCCAGTCGCAGTCTAATTTCGGATTTTTGACACCCACTGATGGAAAATTGCTGAGTGGAAATGTCATTATACAGAATAAATATTATTTCATAAGTAAACCTATCATAAAATTACAGGTATTAAAAGTTACATTAAAGGAAAAACAAAAATTTCTTTCATAACACAAGCACAACACAAACGCGTGAATGCAAACTTTACGTATTACGATACTATTTAATTAAAAAATTGTATTGAAAAATCCATCATTTAGTGTTGAATAATGTTGAATTCAAACTAAAATAACATTTCCAAATTTAGTTACTCTGTGCAGAAAGTTACTGCGTGCTGAAGTAGTAGTAAAATAAGTAATTACTGATTGTTGTTCAACTCTTCAAACATCATCTAAAGTTAAGATCATGAGTCAGCACGGCAGAGTTTACGTTACAAAGGCGTATCTAATCTTTAGGAGAATAACTTTGAATGAGTCAGTTTTCTATAAATTATTCCGCTCTCTAGAACAAGAAAAAAGAACAGACCTTATACTATGTGTCTCTATTCTTTTATCGATGTAATGAATTTCCGATCGATGAAGGGATGGATTTTGATACAAGCTTGCTCAAGATTTGAAACTCCCTGTAACATACGTCGTCTAATTACTATGACTGTGTACAGGACATTAAGCATAGAGTTTTTTCTGTGTTTAGACTCCACTGGGCGTTAACATGAAGAGTGAACATAACTATATCTTTTTCCTGTATTTTCATTCTACGTTTCTTCCAAAGGATCGCAATCGTTATCAGCATCTCTGATGGGGGCATCTGAATTTTCCTCGATATGATATTGTTAAAGAGGCAAATGACTATACTTATTGACACAAACTGTAGTTAATGCATTAGTTAGAGCCTTGTAATGTTACATTACCATTAAGTACATTTTCTACAATACGAATTTTTATAAAATTTCCTTCATAAAATATTCAAAGAAAGAAAGCCCCTCAATTCTCTGTGTCAAAGTATGTAAATTAATATACAGAAATGTGTTTATACAAAATAATTTGCTTTGATTAAACGAACAAATAAAATATTTTATATTGCAGACAAAATTAAGTATCTAATTTCATAAATTGGTGATTAAATAAGAAAAAGGAATAATTTTCTACGTTATTTATAATAAAATTTTACCTTTATCTAAAAGTACTATGTAATAATCTAAAGAAATGATGAATTTCAACAGATTTTATTATAAAACATAAATCACAGCAAGTAAATACAGAAACTTAAGGCTGCTACAGCTCATTTCATCGAGCATTATATAATTAAATGTAAGCTTTCAGAATTGAAGTAGGAATAGCTAAAATTTCTCATGCTAAGACAGCATTGCAGTGCAAATAAGAAGAGGCAAATTTGGCAGTGCAAATATTTTTTCATGTAGATCATAGTTCAACATTGGTTTAAGCATATTTCAGAAAATACACTGTCTAATGCAATGCATTTAATCAGAGTTTATTTTAACACCAGAAGTCATAATTAACGACCTACTAGTAAACTTAAGACTATCTAAAATTTTTTAACATCATTCTAGTATACTGGATAGCATTTCGTGGGGCCCTATACAATTTTTTGTTATTCACATACATACATACAGCTTGAAGATAAAAGAAAATTTTATTTCATTAGCCGAGTAAAATAACATGCTGATCATGTTTACAAAAATGATATTCATTATAAATTTCACATGCAAGACCTTTTCACGTGTAAGTTTATTTTTCTTTACTCGTGATATTTGCATCGAACAATACTTTACCCAGACTCAAAGTGTGAGAATTTCCACTGTAGGTAGTTTCTGGGCTAAAATACCACAAAAAAATTATTAGCTCCGTGTATTCAGGTGTTCCATGAAGCAACTATTACAAGTCTACAAATACTCGTTTTATACATATCTATTTACAATGTGGTTTCACCATTAAAACAGCATTACTGTCATGTGAATACTTCTATCCTACAAGAACTATTTTAAAGAAATAAATTACTTCCATATTAGAAGTCAAACAACAAAAGTCAGCGTTATATTTTCAAAAGATGAAGCTGAGGATGATGGTTCGGTAATACTTTCATATTACTTATTATTCGATTTTTTACTTAATAATTTATTCTATTTTCAATTTTTACAAAGCCTGAAAGCTTTCTTTATGAAATTCCTTCCCACGTTGAGTACGTTATTTTATCAGCTTAAATGAATATAATAAATGTACCATAGGACAAAAACACTACAACTGTAGAAAAAGTTATATAAAATTTTGTTCTGACAACATGCTAATTATAAACTGTACAAAAATAGCAGCAATTAATTTTTTAGGTAACTAAAGTGTAATAAACCTTACCGGCGGTCCTATTACACCTTTACATGTGGACGTATTTTAACTCAAATGCAGGTGCATTATCAGTATGAAGAATTAGGCAGCTATGTTTAATGTTAATAAAAGCAAATTTGACAAAAGCCTATATTAATAAATTACATTTAGAAATGGTAAAAGTAGAAGCTGTTTTACCGCTTGTGTTTGTGTTTTCCCATACCAGTATAGTTCTAATACCGTATAAGCTACTGCAGCTAATTCTAATACAGACCGCTAGCGATAGTAGTGGCTATCTCGTTAGTTTTATGTACGAGTTAAGCCCACAGTACCTGCGATTAAATGAATAAGGCTTCTCCTAAATAAATGCCGGGGATAGATTTTCCCGCCACACCATCTGCGAACCCATTTTTATCGGAGGAGCATTACCATGAACAATCCCCTCCACTTCCTGTTATCTTCACGGCTGCTTTTCCTAGTTATAGCAGAAGCCACCGATTATGCTAATACTTCTCATTTGTAAACATAGCCAACAAGATATCGCTCATCTAAATTTGAGTAACAGGATCCGATGAAAGATGTAATTGGGGTAGAAATGTTTCCATCGAACTTCAAGCTTTGTAATTAAGAGCGTTTATTATCGCAGAGGAGGAACCTACACGTCATAAATTTGGGCTTTAAGAACGTGCAAACTGAAATATAAATATTATTTGTGCTAAAAGAATATGATTATTAAAATTTCGAGATAGTTTGTTTCAGCATTCATTGCTCTTTCATTATTATGAAGCTTTTTTTTTAACTGAATAAGTTTTCTCGTTAATTCTTTACTTGATATTTCCCAGCGGAAATTTAATAGGAGAGTTGTATTGAAAGAGGAAACATACTTTCTTTCCTTCATGTATTGGTTATTTAATGAATTAGGGAAAAACATTCGGTTCGTATCAATCTTAAGGATGATTTATGAAGAAAGCTGTTCGTTATTTGGATTAAGTACTGAAGGGGATAAAACACAAATGCACCTGTAGTTCAAATATATAGGACACAGACATGAAGCTATCAATTTTTTCAGATGTATTAAGGTTCTCTAAATTTGAAAGTTTCATGCTTAGCATAAATATTTGCTATTCATTGCTCAACATTTTAACTAGTGTGAAATGAAGAAAATGAAGCTATTTCTTTTAGAGGACAAGATATGCAGTTTCCAAAGCATATGTTTCACACAAATTATATGTAGCATTTAAATTCGGAAAATTTTACAAGTTTTACATCGTACGGAACATAATACCAAAGGATTAAGGAAAACAAAACTAAAGAAATAAAATTTTTAAAAAATCTGAAAGGTTTCAGATTTTAAATTACATCTTAAGAGGCTTTTTTTAACGTTTTGTGTGTTACCTTTATTTATTACTTTATTTTTGAAAGATTCAGAAATTTGAAACATTTCTTTCTCTAGTATATGCAAACTGGAGGTTGCTTTCGGTCGAACATCACTCCTAAAAATTTTACTTCGGACGAAAATGGAATCAATGCTCCTTGCAGGTGAAGTTCAAGCTCAGAATGGAGATTTCGCTTTTTGAAAAAGCATATGGAGGCAATCTTCTGTTTAGTAATCCATGTTTGTTTGACTATTTAGAGGTCCTGTTCAGTGCGATCTGCCATTATCTCTCCACATATCATATTCGTAGCTTGACAGCTTATCTGAAGGTCATGAAAATGCGATGATTCTGAGATGGTTGTAGAAATTTCCTTTACAACAAAGTTTACTTTTAAACTGAAGAAACTCTCTGGCACATCCTCTTCTTGCTCGAAGAAATCTGAAACGTAGAGCCAATTCTTACTTGAAATACCCTAGCCTTCAAAACGTTCCGTATCAATATTGGTACATTGCCGTGAAAACTTTAACGTGGAAAGTGCACAGAATACCGTACCTTTACGCCTTGTCAACGTATTTTCTGAAAAAAAAAAAAAAAAAAAAAAAAAAAAAAAAAAAAAGACAGAAACTAGTTACCTAGTTTCTTTATCGATGGGGGTTTCTTAAAAAAGCATGCTATGGATAGTCATTTTATGTTTACGGAAACCACTCTGATATGACAAAATTATGTTTTTATTTTCGGAAAATGTGGACTAAGCTTCTGTTTACGTTTTCTCAAACGGCTTGCAAACCAACTTGCATGCGCTATGGCCCGATAGTTAGGGGAGTTCTTTGAGTCGTTTTTTTGGTTTAACTATGGGAATGACTACGGCTTTCTTAAACAGTGTTGTAGTGACGAGCCACAAATTATGGCAAGATTTAAATTTAATCTATAAGTTATCATCACCACTAGTAATTACTTATATTAATTAAATGTGCCAAATAAGAAATAGAATTCTATTTACTTAAATGTTTAAACGCGTTGTAAATGCCTTCCTCTTCTGTATGAATACATATCTAGCACTTTTTAGTGAGTGTTTATTTCCAAATTAAATATCATTATTAATGCACACTTTTTTGATTAATAGGTAAACAAATTTTGATTAACACTCACTATTTAGCACAGAAGAAGAACAAAGGCGTCAGTCTCGCGTGATCTTTTGCCGGTTCATAAGTCTGCACGTGCACATCTCGAATCGTAAATCATCCGCAGTCTTTAAATATGACGAGGCCCGAATTAAATGATCAAGGGAACGTGATGGATGTTTTCTTCAAATTCCGATCCTATTTTTATCATAATGAAGTAATTTCTCAGCAAAGCAATTTTCTATATGTCCACATGGTACACGATAGACACTATTCGAAGACGCTGTTCAGAACTTCTTATTCTTCTACCAATTCAGCTTTTCGGTTTCCCGTTAGCCAGGGTGCAGCAATTTCTCATCTTATACCTGCAGGAACATTTTTTGCTTGAAAATTATGTACTTTACATACCTGCAAACATTACCACTGAGTGCAATGTTCGAGAAAAGGAACGGAGAAAGAATGAGGGAAAAATATGGCTGTGAGGACGAGGCTCGTGGCCCCATTCCATCTTGTAGCGCTCGCTGGACAAATTCGTCACAAAACCTATTTGGCCAGTCTTTTACGCTTTCTCGCTAAACGATTATGATTCTTACATCGAAATCGTAGTGTAAGTTGCAGTGTAAAAGTAAGCTTGCTTTACACAGTGAAAAAACGTCTGCTCCTTTCGTATACGATTATAAAGATTTCATATACGATTATAAAGAAGGAAAAGAACAGTCAATGACTGATAGAAGAGTTGCTGCATTATTTTATAGCTGACACCCGGTAACTTTCTTGACAGAAAACAAAACTTTTGATGAATATTTGCTGGCTCTGAAAATGGCAGAAAAACTTCAAGAAGTGTATTAGCAATTTTTTCTGTGGTGCTGACCAATGACCATTTTTTCCAGAATGGAAAGTGAATGGTCTTTAAATTTTCCGTATGCTTTTCTAACTTTTCTCATACTCATTTACTTGAGGTAACATATGTTATTCCAGACACATAAGATATCCAGACATACCTCTGTCAAAGTCCTCTTGCATGTTCTTTGGCTGTTATAGCATATAAGGTTAGACAAAGTGAGATGTCTACATAAACGCCCGCAATCTCTCGTATGTTATCTCAACGCTTCCTAGCATTCACGATTCCACCATGGTTTTGTATTATCCTTTTAGCTTTATACATGTTACAGGTATAGAGACTGTAGCTGCCTGAATAATAAAATCAGTAACAACTTTCACTGGGTTATCGACAAGCACATTTATCCGTAACGTATCATTTAATCCGTAAGCTCCGAAGATGATGGAAAAAATTCCCATTCTTCATTATTCTATATAAAAAGTGAATGTTATCAAGTATAAAAAGCGAAAGTGATGGGATTTACTACTTTTCTACGGAAAGTTATGAGGACAGGAAACTGATCGCTGTTGCAAAGATCAACTCCTATTCTAAATGGGAAAAATTGTAATAGCGATGATGAACAGATGACAAGATCAGTAGAATAAAATGCCTGTTTTAGCTATAGGAAATAGGTATCACGTCCATTATTTATCAGACAGAGGCAATGGTTTTCTATCATTTGCTCAATATGTCTGTCTGGAGGATTCGTATTCTTACTTTCTCAGAGGGTACTGCAGCCTTTAAAATCCCCGATAAAAGCACAAAATTCTTCTCTAAAGCATCAAGTTCCTATTTTCGATAGCTTTATTCGTAGGCAGATGTATACAGCAAACAGAAATAGATGCTTTTATGTTTGTCTGAATAGCAACAGTTTGAAGACAAGTGGCTGATGGAAGGACCACTGATGAACAGCTTACCGAGGTGGGGAGATCTCCATCTCCACTGAAACATTCACTACTAACATTATCCTTTGTTTCAAATGAATACATTCTAAGCCTGAATTTGCTATCCATTTTCAAAAATGTTTTCTATAAAGCAAAGTCTAGCGTTTAATGCATAAGAATCAGTGTTTTAATATTCAGGTAACTGGAGAAATCCACGGCAGCTTTAACAAATAAGGTTGGTCATTATGAATGCTTATTTCGCTTTTTTGTGGAAGAGGATTTTTAAACAAGATTCAGTCCCTCTTCAGCATCTATAGCATCAAATTCAGAGTCCATACTTTCGGAGTGAGCTGCAACTTTGACTTCTGGGCTTAACAGTTGGATTTTTATTTTGTGTTTTAGCTGAATTTTATTGATTGTGTTTCTTTATTTTAATTTCAGTTGTTTTGTTTGAATTTGCTTGGTCGTTCCTTAGGTTCGATGCAAAGAACAGTTTTCGTTCCCATAGACCTAGCCGACTTGAGAGCAGCAGGAAATGATACATTAGGACGTCGCTGTGTACTTATCCCCATTTTCCTGGCTTTCCGCATATGAAATGTTTCTTATCATCTTTAGTGACGCAACTTCCATCTGAGCTCTACATTTCTGAGTACTTCAATGCAACTGTGTATATATTTAGATGCTACCATCATGACTACCTAACGTAATGCATTTGCATCAATAAATTTAGGTGTGAGCCAACATCCTCCCATTTATTGATGCAGACAGATATATAGGTTGATCTACAATAAATTGACACATTAAATGTCTTAATAAAAATATTACTCATCTTATGCCTATCTATAATACGAGTACAAAGTGTATCATAGACGGTTTTATGAGAAGGTTCAAGTTCATCTTTGCAAATCAGTATGCAGAGACATTAGGTTAATTGGAAAAGCCGGAGAGATGAAAAATTAGCAACCGCCTTCGCCGGGAATCGAACCACGGGCTCAGTGTGCTGACCACTACACCATGAAGGCACGCTAGGAAGGCGGAAGAACTACCTTATAGTTCAAGGGAGACTGGGGTTTTTAGGGGACCGAATCGCTAAATCCTGGGTCAGGAGAATAATCATGTAACACCCTTTTAGTTCGGGCGCCACTGTAGAGACATTAGGTTAATTGGAAAAGCCGGAGAGATGAAAAATTAGCAACCGCTTACTCCGGTAATCGAACCACGGACCTCTGAAACACCGAAATATCACGTTTGCTTATTCAGAAGATCGAGATTAACCAATAAACTGCAGTAATACATATGCAAGTGTTGGATAATGAAATTAAAACATCCGCACTTGGAATTTAACATTTCATTAATATCATGAAGGTGCGCTTTCTGAAGACAATACGGCAACGAATCTTCTTGGACATAACCACGACAAATCTTGAACAGTAGTGAAAACGTATTTTTAGTTATTCCGCTGTAGAGTCATTAGGTTATTTTTAAAGCAGGAGTGATGAAAAATGAGCAATGCCTTCGCCGGGAATCGAGCCACGGACCTCTGGACTACCGACCCAGTGTGCAGAACCACTACACCAGGAAGGCAGGATAGGAAAGCGGGAGAAATACCTTATAAGTTAACCGCTCGGTTGTGGTGTGTCTAAGGAGGATCCGAATACTTCTATGAGAAACCACCTCTTTATTAGCAGCAAAGAAGAGGGGTTATGATTTGATCAGTTATGATGAAATGTGAAGTCACTGCTTTATTCAGCCACATAATGATTAGTCTCTTTTTTTCTACTAAGAAATAGTCAATTCCAATAATTAAGTGAACATGGTACAGAAAAGAATTTGTGATTAGACCAGTCCTGCTAACTGAAAACCCAATAATTTATGCAAGATGGAGTGGTTACTTGCAATATAAATCCTGATTTAAAGCGTTAAAAATGTGGAAGTTTTATAAAAATATAATATTTTTAGCCCAAGACTTGGCATATAGTAGAACTGAGAACAGAACTCTCGGAGTTATGTAATTACACAATATCTCTACTCTATAGCTAATGCAAATATGACCACGTGAAAATTGATACGAATCTGTATCGAAAAAAAAGAAAGCATGTAATCAAATAGATGCATGTTTGAAGGGAAACGTTACTTGCGTATTGAAGTTCGATACCTGAAAATTGTACTTTTGAGTTCCTTTTTAAATGTGTCAACTTATCATATGTTACCCTGTATATTTTTAACCATTAATACATGTTCATCTGAATAAATTATTTAAACAAATGAAGAATTTATAATACTTGCAGTGGCATAATAAAATAGATTTCATTTAAGGTAGTATTTTAATTAAAATATTGCACAATATGACAGCATAATTCTCGAACATTGAATTTAAAAGGCACTGTGCAAGCGTACAGCGTGTGCAAAAATTTTGTAGAGAAGCAAAAAGGAATATCTGGTTCCACGCTGGATAATTTTTTAATCATTTCAGTATGGAAGTTATGATCATGAACATTACTTGAGAACTATGGTTTTAATGTAGAAATAGATAAATTATTTACCATAATCACGCAGGAAGCCAAGGTTGACAAAAAACAAAAGCATCTGAAGAAAACCATATTTTAACTGCTTCTTTGTTATTTTGCTGCCACAGCCTAAGAAATTAAATTTGACGGGATTATTTATTAAACGATTTTTATATGAATAAATTGAGGCTTTAGTCAAACTTTATTTCTCAAAAAACTATTTATTACTAATTCAGAAGTCAAACAACAAAAATCAGCGTTATATTTACAAAATTTTCACAGGACTAGTTTCGAATGGTTTTACCGAACCACCATCTTCAGCTGCAAAACCGCATTTTGCGGTTTTGCAGCTGAAGATAGTGGTTCCGTAAAACCATTCGAAACTAGTCCTGTGAAAATTTTGTAAATATAACGCTGATTTTTGTTGTTTGACTTCTTTGCGGTTTTGCAGCTGAAGATGGTGGTTCGGTAAAACCATTCGAAACTAGTCCTGTGAAAATTTTGTAAATATAACGCTGATTTTTGTTGTTTGACTTCTGAATTAGTATTTATTCGGCGTGTTATTGTGTTTTAACTATTTATTAATTTCTCGTTTAGTCCTGTGACTGATAAGAGGATGATTAAGTGTAGACTACAAAAAAATTATTCTTTTAATTAATTCGGTCAATTACTAATTTCCATTAATTTAATGTATTTAGAGTGATTATTATTTTCTTTAATAATATACACATATATGAGAGTTAGGTATATCCATAATCGTTTACATTATGTCAAATTTTCCGTTCACTTAAAGCATTTGTCTGGGTTAATTAAACTCATCATTTAGCTAAAAATCTGTCAGTGATGTAAATGCTCATATCCTTTTTTTGATGACACAATAAAGTAAACCGAATCATCTCGATGTTGTTGTAGATCTCTCTACGCTTTTTATAACTGTTCAAAATGTTTCTCGGAATCGCTAGATATTATTTGGAGTTATTCAGTATTTAGCTATAATGTACTACATATTTTTAATAGCGTGTGAAGTTTAGAATTACAAAGTAAAATAATTATGTCATTCTGTGACGAAGGAGAATTAATCTGAAATAACTTGAGATAGGTTTTCATCTCTGATGTTCATGAAAGTGTGAGGCTCCGTTCTGAGAAATTTCAGATCTAGAGTTGTATGAATTTTGAAAAGCAATCATTATAATTATAAAGAGTAATGATCACATTATTCATGAACTTCTGATTTGCTAATTTTGCTAATCTATTTCTATATTCGTTTATAATACTGAAGTTCATACGTCAAGTTTATATGTATGCAGTTCCTGTAGATATATCATCTTCCATAGTTTTGTAAAATTTACGTTGCTATCCATTTAATGCACGAGGAAATCTGTCGTATTTTTTTATTAAGAGAGGAAAAAAGAAACATGTATTAAAGATCTTCATACAGTTTTAGATTTGTAGTTAATAGTAGTGTTTTATATTTTCATGATGGCATTTTTAGAATATTCAAATGATCAGAATTTTGGCACCTTTCGCATTGTTTTTATTGCAAATTAGCTTTATATTTGGTCCAGAAATGAAGCAAAATTAAGTTAGTTAAGCATTTAAAGCCATTACTTGTATATAAACATATTAGATCTTTTCTATCGCTAAGAAGACGACAAACAGAAAAAAGTTTCCAAACGTACCCTCAAAAATATTACAGCAAATTTACCCCTAATTCATAAGACTTGCATTTCAGGAATATTCTTTAGTAGAAAAGTAGTCTGAGATAACGAGACAGTAATCATTAGGCTAGCAGTCGCGGTATAAGAGGGCTCATATTCAAAACGGCAAAGAACTCAATCATATGCAAGTAGAATGCTCAATGGCTGTTTTCAAGACTTTCGTGACAGGGAATTCTTCAAGAAAATGATTCCGTTGCTTCCTCAGCAATAAGGAGGAAATAGTGGCATTCTCGAGGGAGGCCCCAATTCCTTTTTTAGGGAAGTTTCTTGCATTTGGCTTCACTAACTCTCATTTCTACCTTATCCAAGATAAAAATAACGTTTTCCTCTTGAGATATATTTTGATGAAAGTCTGCGCATATTTGCTTGTACTCATTGAATGCATTAGGAATTAGGAATGGCCGAAGAGTAGGTAATATTTCATGTATATCTTCTTGAATTATGCGCACTGATTTACAACTGTTTTTACAAAGCAAAGAATTTTGCGTTAAGAAATTTGGTTTATAAAAAGACAAAATTAAGGAAAACAAAAAACACAAATAATTTCTGTACATTTAGATCTAAAAGTACTTTATTACATTTGTTTATATAAATTTTGATATCAGAAACACGACTTACTTTATGCAGTGTCATAAATATGATTTACGAGAATTCTAGTCTGAAAAATTAAATTTTATTTCATAAATATTACATAAAATATATCTCTTATAATACATAAGGGATTAATTGTCTTTTTCGTTTAAAGAAATAAAAAAAAATCATTGTCTATAATGCTTGATAATTTTACTTCATTTCAGCAACAACCCTCAGAGCGGGGTAAATTTATTTACATTATTATCTGTATATTAATGTTATTTATTGCATTACAAGGCTTATTACGAAATAAACATTTCAGAATTAATTGGTAAGATATATGAATGCAATATTTAAATACTGCTATTACTCAATGGAAATTTATCGATAATGTATCAACTCATTTCTTGACTGTGTGTATATATATAAACATATGTTACCGTGAAAGACCGAAATTGGAGAATGTCGACTTTCACCGGAGAATATCAACATTCACCAAATACGTCGGTGAAAGACCGAATATTTCACTACATTCTTGGATATTCGGACCCTCACCGGTGTATGTCGACAATCACAAGATATGCTCTGGTGAAAGTCGAAAAGAGAGGTCATAAAGTGCCATAATAGTTTAAGTTGTTGCAATAACTAAGATTTGAATCACATAATTTAGTTAAGTTTTTTATTACTGTTATTTTATTTTCTCATTTAGAACGTACTGTATAATTAAGTAAGTTTTTAACTTCTATTATTTTCCTTTCTCATTTTGAATGTATTGTGTATTTTAGGTTCTCATGTTCTTAAGTTCTTATTTCAAGTCTCAAGTGCGTTTATTCGCGACTGAATTACGGAGAAGAAAATATAATATTGTTATATGTTCAACATTCACCATTAGTACATGGTGAATGTCGACATTGACCGGTGTAAGTCAGAAATAAGAGTATTTGGAAAATATTTCGGACATACACCAAGAGACTATGTGAATGTTGACATTCACCGGTGAAAGTCGACATTCTCCAGATTTCGATGTTTCACCGTAACATATGTTTATATATACATACATACACACACACAAGAAATGTATACATGTATATATAGCATGAATGTATTGGTAAAAGAAATCTTAATTATCATGTCTGAGGAAAAAAGATAGGGGAAAAATACTTTCTTAAAATTTTAAAGGAGACATAATATCAAGTAAAGCCTTTTGTACACGAATATAAGACAAGTCAAAACAGTTATAAAGTTTTATAAAGTATTTTCTCCCTCCTTCCCGCATGCTCTCGTGGTGTTATCAGAAACATACTCGAGGCGTATTCGAGAGGTACAGTGTTCGAGTACCGGCGAGGGCAGGGCACATTTTGACGTCTCCAGCATAAAAAAAAAAAAAAAAAAAAAAAAAAAAAAAAAAAAAAAAAAACTAATGATTCTACAGAATAATTTTGAAAACTAAAATAAACCATAAAGGTAGTAATGAAAAACACAAAAAGCAATGCAAATAGCAATGAAAAAGGTAAAAACAAAATATTAATGTCCAGTGTTTACTGTTTCAGAAAAACTTGTTCAGGAGAAGTATATATATACAAATGAAGAAACAAAATATGAAGATAAAAATTAAAAACAAAATTTTTATACCCGTCCTGCGCTATAGCTGCTGGACTGAAGTATAATAAACTTTAAGCATCTAAAGTTAAAAGTAAATTGGAGTCAAAGCAAGGCAATTCCTCAACAATATTAATAATTGCAACCGTGTATAAGATGTTTAACATTGTATCTAAACAAAACAATATTAAAATAAGAATTCATAGTAGTAAAAACTCTAAAAATACAAATGCAAAAAAAATATATATATATATATATACAAGATAGTAATAATATAAAAATTAATCTCCTTTGACTGAAACTCCAATTCAGAACTCATCAGGGAAAAATGAATTAAAGCTTCATAAAAGTCGATTACTATTCGTAGTTACCTGAATCGTTCTCCTGGTTCATTTGAGATCAAAAACCGAAAAAATAATCAATTATAAATTAAGACATTAAAATTCATATAAAACCGAAAAATCGAATCTCAAGTGTACCAGAATTTTCCCTAAAATTCTTCAAAATTCTTCAAATTTCAAAAGCAAATACAAATAAAGAGGAATACAAATATACTTTAAACAAAATTGTCGTTTAAAGAGCACTCAAAAATTGGTGGTCCCCGGTTATGCTAAACTTTTAATGCCAAGAAAACGAAAAACTTTTCAAAGAGATTTCTTTAAACAATAAAATCAAATCCGAGCCTTATTCAGCTAATAACTGAAAACCTATTAGACACAAAAATTGAAAAAAACACAAACTTACTGAAATCTTAGGACGACCTTTTAAACGAAAATTTACTAAATTTTTCAGACGACCAAACTGTGTTCCTTGTAGAATTCAAAGCTGCTCTGGACAAAGTATGCGATAAAGTTCAAAGTGTCCAATAACAGAATTAAGTGTTTAAACATGTGTTCAAAATGTTCTATCCTGTTAAACTTTGTGTGTGGGGGTGCCAAACGTTGGGTGTGGTCTGTGAAAATTATCACCCACGAGGAAGTTGATCGTTGACTCCAAAATGGCGGCGTAAGAAACTTCGAAAAGATGCTGTCTTCTATAAAATCTTTAAACGCAGTACTGGCTTAATGTTAAGTAAAAGAAAATATAGATGTTATAAAAGATAAAAGTGTTCACGTAATCGAGGTACAATACGTCTTTAAAATTAAAAGTCTAAATTTTTAGCAAAAGCTAGAGCAAAGCTTTCCAGTTTTTAAATTTACAAGTAGTATAAATAATAATTGAAAGGTTAAAGAACCAAGATCTGTGTACATACTTACATTAAATTTCTTATCGTAGTCATCCAACTATTACTTCCAATTAAGATTTAAGAAATGATTATCATATTACTTTAGATGAGAAATTAAAAAAATAGTTAATAACAGCTTTCTTTAGAGTTATAGAAATTTTGAATAGAGGTACTTTATTCTCTAAAAGAATTTTAACTAAGTTAGGGATTTATTCTTGTAAGTATTCGACATTGTTGCAAATATTTTTCATTCTAAGTAGTTGAGTATGTATGATATTAAGTATTATTCTTATGGAGATATTGGAGGGCGAATGGATGAGTTTTATAGTGGGGAAATAAAAATCTTTTCTTTTGTCGTAAATTTTGTTATCTTCAAAACTGATAATTTGCAAATCCAGGTAATTAATATCTCCTTGTTGAAAGTTAGTTTTATTGAGTTTTAAACATGAGGGATAAATGTGATCGTATTCTATTTTATTGAAGTTGTTGATTGCAATAATATCCTCCATTTATCCGTAAATGTTAGAGTAATATGAACGTTGTACTTGAGATAAATGTAGTTGGAAATGAAATTCCTTGGTGAAAAGGTACAAATTACAAATAGCTGAACTTGGGCTAGTTCCCATCGGGATACCGTTGATTTGTTTTAAAAAAGCATTATTAAATGCAATGTAGTTATTAAAAAGAATGCTTTTTAACTATAGCTGCCATTCCTCTGTGGAAATAACCGTAATAATTTGAGGAAATAAATCTGGTAGAGTTAGAAGACTGTCAAAGACTTCTTGTAACGGAAGAGACGTGTAAAGATACTCAAAGCCTTAAGAGAAGAATGTGTGTGTGTGATTATGGCAAAGCCTCAAGGGCTATCTGCCTAAGAGGAGGGATGCCTTCGTGGAGGACTTTCTAAGGAAAACTGGCTCGTATACACGTTACACATGGGGAAACCATGAAAAACGCCCATGCAGCCAGCCCGTTCCCGGGATTCGAACCTCTGACCGAACTACCAGTGTTCAGCGACTTTATCGCTCGGCCGCTGGTGGGCCCCAATAGCGTAAGAGATAATAATTTTAATCTTTAAAGTACGTAGCGCTTCTAGTATAGGTCCGCTATTACTTATTATCCGGTTGAAATTGTGGTCTTGCATCTGTGCATCTTTATTAAAGCAGAGAACTTTTCAAAGTATTTTAGTAAAACGGTAGTCTATTTCTTTTATGTAATTTCTGGTCCCGTTAGCTATGAAGCGAAATTTGATTGGCGTTTTGTGAAATTTAGGCAATGCCTAAAGGTTGGAAAAATCTGTTGTACAATATATTCGTAGTTATTTCAGATCTTTGATGCATTGCAGTGAAACGTCTTCGCAAGATATTCGCCGTAGTTTTAATTTTATCATAGGTAACCGCGCTATGAAGTTCTTTTTTTAATCAAATTATTGTAGAAATTTATATACATATATATATATATATATGCGCATAATATTTCGCTTTTAAACTGTACAAAAAACAGAAAGCTTCTCAGAAAAATCTACCTAGCAAACATTAATAAGTTTTTATCTGGTAAATAAGACATAAGGTAAAGAAAGAAACACAGTTACGTGTAACGAACTAGTTTTCATTCTCAATAAGATCAGCCGCTCAAGGACCTTCTTGTATAGGATTCCATCATCTTAAAATATGACTTAAAGGTAGGTGTCTTTTGCATATGTTACATGCAGAGATGTTTGCTAATGTTTTCTTAAAAGGATTTTGGTTTATTTGAAAACTACTCCTTGTACATAATAAGTAATCTATGTCATAAATTTAGCATTTACTACTATATACGAGATTAAAATAAAACAACTTTAAACTATTTAAGTGTTCGGTTTTATTTTAGTAGAAGCTCACTTTTTATTCGTGTATTTTTAGATTAAATTTACTTATATTTATACTAATACAGTTGTACTAACCTCTATGCGAAATAGTTATTAATCATTATTTAATTAAAATTAAATTAATTATAATTTCTATATTTAAAAGGCAACTAAACTATTCCACATCATAAATTGGTACTGTGATTTAACAAATTGGTGCCATGGTTTTCTATATAACTGGTAATTTGAAAATTATTTCTTAGCAAAGGAAGGGACAGAAAATGTGCAATCACTTTAAAGAGTAACACAATTTTCGATTATAGTGAGACATAAATAAGAAGAAAAATAAAAATTTTAAAACTAAACAAATGGAACAAATCAAAGAAATGGATTGACGCCACTCATTAAAATTCCTAGTTTCTCAAGAGGTCACGCTGCTGCAGCTTTTCGTTTAAAAAGAGACATAATTTTTTAGTGACACATTTATATAGGTCTGGATTCCTTCCTAGTCATAACTGTGCTGTTTGCGGTGACAAGATTATGGATGCCAGTACACGGAAAACTGTTCCTCTTAAGGGAAAAATATTTATGAACGATAATGAAGTGTAAAGCAAGTGAATCAAACTATACCGACTATTTTGAGCTGGTTCTGATTTTAACTGACTGATATTAACGTGTTTTAGTACTTTTTGTTCCTCTTAAAATGTTTTTAAATTTTTATTTTAAATTTTGAGTGCTTTTAAATTTAACTTTGTATGTTTTTAATTCTTTTATATTTGTGCTATGCTTTCAATCTTCTATTAACAACTAGTACCAGAAATAAGGACAATATTTGAAGGCAAAAACTTAAAAGTATTTATGAAACTGCTTATAATATAATAGAAGAAATTGTTGTACATTGTTTGAGTCGTAATATTACACGCAATGCCTAAACTCTAAATTCATGGCAATTTTTATTTTATCAGAAATTTCTTATCAGAACATTCTTATAAAATAAAAATTTTTTTTTACTTTCGGAACAAAATATGGTATTGAGTTACGAATATTATTCACAAGACTGCTTAAAAAATCCTTTGATGCTATCCGAGCTACTATATATATATGTGTGTGTGTGTATATAATTAAAGAAAGGAGAACAAACTAAAAAAGACCTGTGCGGTCAAGAATTTTGCGCTTTGAGCTTCAAAATTAGAAAACAAGGTAAGAAGGAAATTCTTCATGCTATAGCTTTAAAGCAAATGTGATACTGTGGTTCCCGTGAAAATATTTTTAACACTAAGTTAAAATAGATGGCAAATACCACAAGTTTAAATACAAGAAAAAATGAAATTATAACAAGGAAACTGACAAATAAAAAGTGAATGTAAAACTTAAATCAAATTTGAATGTTAAAAATGTTCATTAAAGTTTAAGCAATCCTAAAACATTTTAACATAAACACAAAAGTTATTTTAAGACACAAGCAAAACTACAAAGAAGCGGTTAATGGTAAATTAGCCTAATTCGAATCTCATTATGGACTCTTCAGGGGAAATGCCCAATGAGCTTCGAATCCAGCTAATTCCATATCGAGTTTCGTCAAAACAGAAGAATTGAGACTAAAGTCGAAATAACGTTTTGATATTAAACTGACAAAACAACCTATTAAAACTTAAGTCTCAATTTTTCTGCTTCATTTCCCGACGCGTCCGCTGGTAAATAGTAACAGAGAAACACATTAATGGTGTTAATTAAGAAATTAAGAAAAAAAGATTAAAAAAAAACTATACAGACTAGCCTGGTTAAGGCAAATGTGCAGAGTAAAATAAATAGCGAATTGCTATATGTGTGTATGTATGTATGTATGTATATAAATGTATGTATGTATGTATATAAATGTATGTATGTATGTATATAAATGTATGTATGTATGTATATAAATGTATGTATGTATGTATATACATGTATGTATATTATTTAGGCTGTTAATTTTAACATTAATTAAAGAGATTATAAAAAACAGAATGACATAAATGTTTAATCACTAAAACAAAAAGCGCAATATTTTGTATTTAGGAAATTTTTAATAATAAAGATCCCATCAAACTGATTTATAAAACATTATTTTTTGATATTACATATGATGAAAGTACTGCAGCCACATATTGATGCAAAATACATGTATCTATTCCATCCGTACGTATGGATGTCAATGCATGTTAACAAAAAACGCTTTCTTTTTAATATTAGACATCCATAGGTAATACCAGTAATTTAAGGATAATCAAATAAGTACAATATGGTATTTTTTTATATAATGATAATTGCCTGAAAAAGAGATGCAATTTTACTAGCTTTAAAAGTGTCTTAAACAATCTTTCATCTTCTGCAGTCAGCTAGTTTAAAATCTTAAATTCAAGATTATTTTCTACCGCCCATTTGATTCGTAACTAAAGGAACAACAGCTGGCAGAAATAAGATTTCGAATTTCAGACTTGCTAAATTTTTACCCACTTCATTTTCACTTAGCATGTTTCGCTTCATGAAAACTATGCTTATGAAGGCTAATTTGAATTACAGTCTCAAATGACGTCGACAAACTTAATGTTATGATTGCAAATGTGGGAGGCGGGACTGGCAACGGCCTTGAAATGTCTATTTTAAAGTAACAGACTAGAGTAAATGACTTTATTGGTTTGTCAAATATACTACTGCATGTGTTTAATTTCAGATTATAGTTGAAATGTGCTTTACATTTTCATCTTCCAAAAGTTTGCTTAAGCATTTGAAAAGAAGCGAGACACTGAATACATTAGAACAGATTAGATAATTATTATTAAATCTTACATGTTGTACTGCACTTTGAGAGTAAATATTCCTCTAAGGCTCAAAGAAAAATTTAGATTTCTTAATACTCCGCTTTTTAATACTCTGTTAATCCTCATTGGTTTAATAGGGAGCCTAACGAAACTTTATTTAATGAGCTTCCTTCAAATAAATGCTTAAATATATCTTAGATAATAGATGATATATTATATCATATGTTTTATTAAGTTTATAATTCTCATTTTGCTTCATGTGATATTCCGAAAAAGTTTAATATGGAAATTTTTCTGTTTAGGTTTTTAAAATAAAAATACTCTTATTCAGTTATAAGATAAAGCCATAAATTTGATACTGCATTGCAATATGCAAGACATGTCCGTCTTCAACTCAGTAAAAATGTCTCATACAATAATGGTCCTATATGTCATTTTTCAATTCATATTGTTAACATGCCATTCTTTGAAATTTAGCAAACGTGTTTACATTCTTTAAAAGAAAACTGCATAGTTTTCTTTTACTGGGTTTCAAAATTTTAGCATGTGAAGACTTTGTTTTTATTAATTCAAATGCATGTTTAATGTTTTTGACTCATTACTTTGCTCCACAGTATGTATCAGGACTGTTAGTAACGCTTATTTGAATAATTTATAGTTCGTATAAGTAGTGTGAATTGAATTTTTAATATTTTCTCATTATTGCTATGAGGTACATTAATTATTAATTTTATGCTTGAAGTCTGCCTTTTTAAAGAAATTATTTATATTTTTTCTTTGTAGTGATATAAATTTAAGTTCAAATGAGATGTAACAAATCATTTCTTGTCAAAACATTTAAGTCTATTTGGATGTTGAATTCACAGTGCTGTATCTGTTTATTAGAAAGCGTTCAAAACAGAAATCTAAAATTTCCATTTTACGAATATGTCTTGAAATGTAATCTTAAGACAGGCAGTTGCGCATCTTAAGTCTTCAGATTCATTTATATGTCACACATAATGAGAGAACTAAAAGTTTAATCCATTTATGTAGCAAAAAAATGCATTTCCTAAACCTCAAAAAGAAAACGTGAAATAAATTATTTCATTTGAAATATTTAGGAGCATCTAAATCAGAACTGAAATCCGTATTTTCTGTATCAATAAGGTTTAAACAGCAGTATGAAAATTGTCCCGTTTTTAATAAGATAAAGAAAATTTCTTATAAATAAATTAGCAATGTCTTATGAACATGTGTTGATAATTCTTATAAATCATCAACTGAATGAAGACGTTTGCTAAAAAGTAATAGTAGTTGATTCTTCCACAAATATTATAATGCCACTTTTATATATTCAAACATAGGCACCCAGAAAACGATATTTGTTAAAAAAACTCTTTTCATTGAATTCGTTTTCTGCCCCAAACTTATCCTTAATATGTGTTGGAGATAGTTATAAAAACCTCTGTGCTCGGGAAAAATACAAACTTCGATTAAGGAGCTCTTAATGCTTGGGGAGTAAAGTACAACAACTGAACAAAGTTTTAGAACCACAACGACTAAAGAATATATTAGATTTAAGTGAACAGCAAGACATAAAATGAGCGGCCTATCCCACAAACTCAAAATACGAAAAAAGAAATTTCGCAACGAGCTTGAAACAAGGAGTAGGACGTCGGGAGGAGGCTATTAAACAACGTATTTCTCTAATGGGTATGGATGGAAAATGTCTTGGATCAGCCTGTCAACAATGCCGTTCACTCTGTCTTCAGAGACCCCTTAATCAATATCGATTACATACCGATCACTCTCCCTTCCATGTCTTACGTGCTCTACTTTAATGCACATGCTTCTGCAGGGCTTCGTAGTTGTACTGGACATATGATTAAAATGGAGTAGTTTGATCCTCTTGTCCTGCTAGCTAATAATCTCGTATTCCTCGAGACAGAAGTGGTTCTTGTGCTTTTGAAAGGCCTGGTTGGCTATGCTAATTAAGCTTTCTCGATATAGAACGAACGATAGCCAACCATCATTAAAGTGAAGGTCTGCTTGAATATTTCACACAACATTACGGAATGCACTGTCTTAAGTGCTCTGTTTTAATGAAAGTCACACTATTTTATGCATTACCTAACGAAAGCGAAATCAGTATGGAATTGTTCAGAAAATTCATTTGTATTCAGCTACATCGGTTTGAATATAACTTCTGTGATATGCTTATTTAGTATACCATATTCACTTTAGGTAGCTAATTCTCAAGGGGTATATGCATTAATTTTTTTAACTATTTGTTTCTCTAAATTATCTAACAAAATATTACTTCCTATAAGATGAATTTGATACATGTATAACAACATTATTATATGTAATTTGTGTTGTTGAAACTTTATTGAGTCTTATAATTGTAATGAGAACAAAATTTGAAATAAAAACTTAAAAACTGTAAAATAAAAGGTTGTATATTTCTACTCAAGAGAAAATATATATTTATCCGTATAATTTTTGACACAATGTAAAAGTTAGTTATTTTCCTGTTTTTGTGTTATTAAATGGATTTAAAACTCGATACTGGAGCTAGAGTGGAAGTATGCAAGGCCATCTTTGTTAGACAGATATTTGTAAACAGAAAGAAAGTAAGAAGTATTTTAGAGGGTATTAAAGGAAAAAAATAGAGAAGCTTTTTAACTGCCAAGGTACTGGAAAGGCCCACACCTAATTTTTGGAGAAGCCAAATTATAAACGTATAGTAATTATTATAAAAACAAGCTGAAATTTTATAAAGACACTTGGTTACTTATAAATCTAAACTGAAGTCAGTTCTAGCATTAGTTAGCATAGTAATTCTGGACCAAACCAGAAGACTATATTTTCGATCATTGTCGAAAATAGAAGTTTCAGTAATATTTAGAAAAGGAAGGTTTCAGTAGTATTTAGAAAAAGAAAGTTTCAGTAATATTTAGAAAAGGAAAGTTTCAGTAATATTTAGAAAAGGAAAGTTTCAGTAATATTTAGAAAAGGAAATCGTGGACTTTCGCGAGGTATTATTTAGGAAGTTACGGAAAGACAGTACTAATATTTTAGATGTCAAACTAATAGCTTATAGAAGCTTTGTTTTGTTTATTTGCTTTGCGAATCATACGGTACGATAGGTTATGGTAACAAAGTTTAGGTTAATTGTCGTATGAGTTGCATTTTCATTTAATCTTATAAAATTATTTAAATTTAACGCAATAATTTATTTAAAAAAATTAATACTTTTATTCTAAGCAAGATTTTTCGAAGGAACAAATTAAGTGTACATGTGATGAAAACTGCCAGATATTAATAAGTAAAATTTAGTAATCTTTAGCTTTATAATAATAATTTGCATAAAATCTTGTAGGGTCTTACGTTATTTTTCTAACAGCTAATTATTATTATTATTATTATTATTAGTTGAAAATAGATTTCCTTTACTTCTTTATTTTCCTACCTGCCTTTTTCCTGACAGAATGAGTTTTCAGTTTTACGCTTTATGCACTGTAGGATAGAAACTACTATTTAAGCTGAAGTATGAGCTAATTCAGTTTAGAGCGTGTTCTGCCTTTTGGCCACGTTACGAGTTAAAGCTTGCTATTTTTTTCCCGTGCTTATTACGTGCTTATTAGTCTACACCGCTGATTTTAGCTAAGACCTAACTACGCGACAAACAAGTCTGCTCAGCTTCAGTTACGTCTTACGTTTCCTATTTTTTGATTCAAACCATAAGTTATGGCTTCCTGCCCCTCCTCCCCCCCAAGTTGGGCCACCTGTGAATATATTTGAGTTAAAATAAAAGGCTACTTTAAACCTTCTTCCTTTTAAATTTTATCAACGAAACAGAAAGATGTAGACTTTTTCTCAGTCACTAAAGCCATAGAGAAGGCAATTCTTATGAATCATTAGAAGATCATCATGATCGTCATTTCATTCAAATTTACCTTGAGCAGTTAGGAGTAAATCATAAATTTAATGTGTTCGATGAGTGTAAAATGATTAGCAAATGAATGCATGAACTAGATTCAGGCATTTATTCTATAATACTATAATAGTATATTATAAGAAACAGAAACTGGTACCATGTACCGAAGAATAATACATTGCTTTACATCTAAGCAGTTTTTACATGCAGTTAACAGCAAAATTTCTGAACAGTTTCTAGTAAGAGTCAAAGACATTGACAAGGGATTCTTTTTTTGAGCGACATAACATAAAGTTCATTCGCTATTAATGGTTACACCTAGAATGAATAAAATAGCTATACTTTTGCTGATCATTTAAAATTCGAAATGTTATTTACGATAATATTTAATAAGTTATCCAGCTTAAGACAATTTAAATTTTATTAAAAGCTAGTACTGGGATAGTTTTGTACCTAACATTGGAAATAGCAGCAGCATTAATGCTTCTATGGCAGGGAATTTGACCTGGATTGCATAGCTTCCATTTTGTTTGATAAATAGAGTTCATGGAAGCTAAACAATTTTTTAAATTTAAATAAGGAAAAGAATGGTTATAAAGTGTATATAATAAAGTTAAGTGTAAAAGATATGTAATGTTAAAAGACTTAAAAACTATATGAAAATGCACAGCAATTAACTTTATATTCAAAGAAGGAGAAAGATGTTTAAGTAAATTTTAAAACCATTAAAAAGAGACATTTTATTGTTATTCAGCTTCCAGAGCTACCTGTTTGAAATGCAGAAAACCAGAATTCCGTCCATTGTGGGCGTCACAATTGTAATAATTAATGTTTAAAAAATATACCTAAAGGAATGGGAGACAAGAATCTGTTTAACCTTAATCGATCATTTAAAGCATAGTACATTCACATTTCCAATCCTTTTAAGGTTATTTATAATCGCTTAACGTTTAAAGAACTCTCTTTTACATTAATATTCGAGAGAATACTGAAAGGTTCAAAAGATGTATTTGTTTTGCGGTACACAATCAAACCCTAGCGTTTACTCTTTTGATCTTTTAAACAAAAGCAATTATTCTCGGCCTGGGAGACAATTAAATTAAATTAAAAATTCCGAACAATGCGAGTTCTTAAAATATCATCATCAGGCGAGGTAAATAAGGGCTGATAACGAAACGTAGAGAAGAAAGAAGTTTAATTTGTGTGGTGATGAAAGCTGATAATGGTACACACAGAAAAAGTTTACTTTGCATTGTGATGAATGCTATTAAACGGAGGATTAAAATTAATCATCAATCTAGGTAAATGCAGTTCTTGTTTGAAAAATAAAGCGTCTTTGCACCGAAAAGATGTTTTTCAAACGCTAAGTTATAAACGTTGTCATAACAATATTATCTTTAGAAAAATGCTTCAAGAAATTAGACTCAGAACTATTCGACACTTAATTTGAATTAACTTGTCACGGACTACAAACACATCTCTGAGGAAAACTAACAACACTCACTATTTTCTTGAACATAGTAATTTATTCAGTTTTTCTTACCTAAATAAATAACGGCGAGCAAACGTTCCGACAGAGTTTTAACTGGAAATCCATAATCATTATGAAGTCTATGCATGTGTATTCTTTTTTATGAGTTTCTAACATGTGTTGGAATTCCTAACTAAGTGTTGTAAGAATGAAATTATTTGAGTTTGAAGCTACTTAGCCTTCAAAATTAATGCACTCTGAAAGTGGATTATTCGAATATTTCTAAATTAGTGTAATGTTTGGAAAACTGCAGCTGATACCCCATCACTGACATATTTCTGTCAATGAAAGGATCATCCCAGCACACTAACTTGTTCTAGAATATGCAACAGAGCTTTATATCTCCAATCCTTATCTTTTACATATCTTTTATTATTTTTAATTTCGACTTTCAAATTTTTTACTTGGGTTACATGATGCTGGAGCTTCCGCAAGCGAACAGCGTGGTAATAATATCGTTAGTAGAATTAAAATATATGTATACTTAAGGCACAATAACACGCCGAATAAATACTAATTCAGAAGTCAAACAACAAAAATTAGCGTTATATTTACAAAATTTTCACAGGACTAGTTTCGATGGTTTTACCGAACCACCATCCTCAGCTGCAAAACCGCAAATGAACAAGATAAGAAATAATGATTAGATAAGATAAGAAAGCCTGGCCAAGAATAAGCAAGTGGCGCCATCTGTTGGTGAAATCAGAACTAAAACATAATTTCTTTAAAGGCCGAAGGCAAATTTGGATTGGAATTAGGATCGTTAACTAGAACAGAAAGATTTTTATGAATGGGAAATGCCTCTAGAAAATCCAGTTCTCCAAAGGAAGATGTTTTTTGAATAATTTTGGCAGCAGAAAAATTTAAAGTGTGATTTTCGGACCAACAATGTTGAGCAACAGAAGACTTCTGTGTTTCCTTTTTACTAACATATGCCTCATGTTCCTTGACGCGAAATTTTAAGGCTCTCTTAGTTTGGCCAATGTAAATTAAACCACACTGGCAAGGAATCCTATAAATACCCCAGGAATTCATATCCGGAATGGGGTCCTTGAGTATGGAACTCGGAATTTTATTGATGGGAGAATAAACAACCCGAAAGTTAAATTTCTGAAAAATATGTGCAACTTTATAGCTAATTGATGGAAAGAAGGGAATGACAATAGAATTTTTATAATCTCCTAAAACAAGAGTGTGCCTTTTAGTGTGTTGAGATGAGAATTTTTTAACTGCTTGATTAATAATGCTGGGTGAAAAGTCCCTGTCAATAGCTATTGCTTTTAAATAATTTAGTTCTTCATCAAGGGCTAGTTTGGAGGAGCAAACTTGAAGAGCGCGGAAAACATAGGAATAAAATGAAGCTAACTTTTGTTTAGTCGCATGACATGATTTAAAGTGTGGTGGAAGGCAAACCGATGAAGGTTTACGGTAAACCGTAGTACTGAAGTTGGATGTGTTACGTGTGACCAGAATGTCGAGAAACGGAAGAGAATTGCAAGTCTCATGTTCAAAAGTGAACTGAATAGCAGGATCAATAGAATTCATTGTTGAAAGAACTTTATTTAAATCATCTTTATTACCTTCAAACAGGGTAAAAGTATCGTCGACGTAGCGGAACCATGCCGGGAAGTTTAAAGTTTCAAACAATTTTGATTCATAATAATGCATGTAGATATCAGCCAGGATGGGAATGAAGGGGCTTCCCATGGCTAATCCCTCAGTTCGTTTGTAATATTTATTTTGGAAAACAAAATGTGTTTGTTTCAAACAGAGTGAGAGAAATTAGCTCATCAATTTCGATGCAAGAGAAATGAAATTCGCGAAGTCTGTTTTCTAGTTAATGCACCCTCCACTGGGACATTGGTGAATAATGATTTTACATCAAAAGAAACCATGAGTAAATTACTAGGAGAAATGTTTTTAACTTTTTTACAAACTCTCTTGGATTTTTTATGGTGTTATTGTCTAATAGAGTTGAAATTCAAGAAACTAAATATTTAGCTAATGGATACGAGGCAGTACCTAAATTTGATACAATAGGGCGGAAAGGAATACCTAAATTTGATACCCTATTGCATCGAAATTGATGAGCTAATTTCTCTCACTCAACTCTGCTTGAAACAAACACATTTTGTTTTCCAAAATAAATATTACAAGCAAACTGAGGGATTAGCCATGGGAAGCCCCTTCAATCCCATCCTGGCTGATATCTACATGCATTATGATGAATCAAAATTGTTTGAAACTTTAAACTTCCCGGCATGGTTCCGCTACGTAGACGATACTTTTACCCTGTTTGAAGGTAATAAAGATGATTTAAATAAAGTTCTTTCAACAATGAATTCTATTGATCTTGCTATTCAGTTCACTTTTGAACTTGAGACTTGCAATTCCCTTCCGTTTTTCGACATTCTGGTCACACGTAACACATCCAACTTCAGTACTACGGTTTACCGTAAACCTTCATCGGTTTGCCTTCCACCACACTTTAAATCATGTCATGCGACTAAACAAAAGTTAGCTTCATTTTATTCCTATGTTTTCCGTGTTCTTCAAGTTTGCTCCTCCAAACTAGCCCTTGATGAAGAACTAAATTATTTAAAAGCAATAGCTATTGACAGGGGCTTTTCACCCAACATTATTAATCAATCAGTTAAAAAATTCTCATCTCAACACACTAAAAGGCACACTCTTGTTTTAGGAGATTATAAAAATTCTATTGTCATTCCCTTCTTTCCATCAATTAGCTATAAAGTTGCACATATTTTTCAGAAATTTAACTTTCGGGTTGTTTATTCTCCCATCAATAAAATTCCGAGTTCCATACTCAAGGACCCCATTCCGGATATGAATTCCTGGTCCTTGCCAGTGTGGTTTAATTTACATTGGCCAAACTAAGAGAGCCTTAAAATTTCGCGTCAAGGAACATGAGGCATATGTTAGAAAAAAGGAAACATAGAAGTATTCTGTTGCTCAACATTGTTGGTCCGAAAATCTCATTTTAAATTTTTCTGCTGCCAAAATTATTCAAAAAACATCTTCCATTGGAGAATTGGATTTTCTAGAGGCATTTCACATTCATAAAAATCTTTCTGTTCTAGTTAACGATCCTAATTCAATCCAAATTTGCCTTCGGCCTTTAAAGAAATTATGTTTTAGTTCTGATTTCACCAACAGATGGCGCCACTTGCTTATTCTTGGCCATGCTTTCTTATCTTATCTAATCATTATTTCCTATCTTGTTCATTTGCGGTTTTGCAGCTGAGGATGGTGGTTCGGTAAAACCATCGAAACTAGTCCTGTGAAAATTTTGTAAATATAACGCTGATTTTTTTTGTTTGACTTCTGAATTAATATGTATACTTATTCAGTATGTTTTTTATTTTAAAGATGGAATTCACACATTAACCACATGCACTTTCTAGAACTCGTAACATCTCAAACAATGAAAATCTGAGCTACTTCAGAATATCAAAAATACTCTTTGTAACACAAAAATTCATAGAAATGCAATATGTATATTACCTAAGTTCATATTTGTAGTTTTTTCGAATCTGTTGAAAGGTTACTCTAAGTGTAATATGTTTATAGGGTGTTAGTAAAAAGGTGTAGGGTGTTCCTAATGCCTGTATTTTTATTGTTTTTAGACAATAGTGTGTGTTGTGTAGAGAATCGTCTGATCGTGTTATAAAAACTAGATGAATGATTTTCTGATTTAAGGAAATCTTAATTTTATTTGATTCTGAATTATTTATTTTAATGCTTTAATTTTGGGGATAAACAGATGCTTCTGGGAATATTATTTAGTTTCAAAGAATATTATTTATTTTTCTTTTATTTGCAATTTTTGTACAAGCTTTGATTCATTGTGAAAAGAAGCAGGGAAAAGGAGGCAATTTTGCTAAGTCATGATTTCGCGCGCTTTGTCCTTTGGAATGTTCTAGAAGAAATTTCATTGTGCAGTTGACCTTAGGACAAGAAGTACGTGACAGAAGGGTCAGAGGTTGCCACTTAACCTTCGATGTAAGTCATTAAGGTTGGCGATCGGAGGTCCGGTTGTTGGCTAAGTGAAGAAGGGGCGCGCACGCGCATTCGCCCTTATATCCGCATTCAGGGGTTGAAACGCAAATTTTGCCCAAATTAAGGGGGCGATAATTGAAGCCATTGTGGGAGCCCGCGTTTGTGAAGGAGACTAAGAAAATTCGAGTTTCAATCACTTACTCTTGGAATCACCTACCGTTTAGGCTTACTTTTTGGACGTTGCTTTTGAAACTTGCTCTTGGGTTGAGCGATAGAAAAGATGTAATTTACGAAGAGAGATGTTTTCCGGCGAGGAGCGGCAAATATGCTCCCCGGCCGCGTTTTGGCTAAGAGGCGAAATTGAAGATGGGCGAGTTTTACTGAAATGTTTAAAGAGACTTTTTGCCCGACTTTGGTCAAGTTTTGCTGAAGGATTTAAGACTTTCAAGATTAAGACTTTTTGCCCGACTTTCGAAGCTGAAGGATTTGTTAAGTTTCTGGGGATGAATAAGTTGTGATTCAGGCGGAGCACGGCGGACACTATCCGGCCGTCGCCTGGCTATCGAAAAAAAAAATGATCCAGCGAGTATTAAGTTTTCTTTTCTCCAGCGAGTATTAAATTCCAAAAATTATTGGCCAAGTTCCACCCCGGCCGATGTGAGATTTTATACTCGACATCAGGACTGCGAGCTTGAAGATTCTGCTCGGGTGCTGGTTCTAGTGGCTTACTTTCTGCAATGCTGAGCGTGCGAATGTGTTGCTGAAAAATAATGGAGTCGGTGTTCTCCTGAATTGCGGCCAGTGACACCGAAGGCGTGAGACTCTGTTCCCCTTACGGAATGTATTTCTCCCAGGAATTATGGTGGACTTCTTATCCCTGATCTCCCAGAATGCAAGGCCAGCCAGAGACATTTCCGGGTCGACACCAGATAAGTGCTTTGTTATCAATTTTCCTTCGAACCTTTGGAAATTGGAACTTTACTTTAAATTGAATCTTAAATTAATTCTAAAGAAACTAAATTGCCTCCCTTTTTCCCCCTTCTTAATTTACCGAGACAAACTTTAAGGTCCTCATATGAATTAGTATGTAATAGTATAATTTGTTTGTGTAATCTTCTTTAGATCAGATGTTGAATTGCAGATAATATGTTGTTTTCTTTAACCTCTTAACAGAACGGGTACCCGTTAAATTTGAAGAGTCATGTAATAGATTTGCAAATCATGAATTTAAATGTAGCAAAAGAAAATGATAAATTGAAGAATTCATCTGTGTCTAAAATAAGTAAATTGAACTGTAACTAAAATAAGAAATTTGAGTCTCTGATTAGGATAAGATTTAATTTTAATTGTTGAGGAATTTGAATAAACTTGTATTTAATCTGGAACCTATTACTTATGTTTCTTTATATCTTTTATGTGTTTTTCTTATATATATATAGATTGATTACATTTTGTTTATTCGATCCTCTCACGGCACGGTCCCGGATGCATTTTCACAACGCAATGCACTAAAATTTCACTTATACGATCACTAAAGGTGTGGAAATTTAGCTAATTCTTAATAGTTTAGTTCTCAGTTGATATTTAGTTAGTTACGGTTTCACCTGTCCGTTTCTGCATTAAGTTCCTCCCTAAGAGGAAGTAGTAGCACAGCATTGGTGCCCATGATTTTTACGGCACGATAAAGAAACAGAACATAGGTCCCGCAACAAAACATGTGCACACGAAGTTATGGAAGTATCAGAGGACAACAGTAAATGTATTGCAGAGAAATTTTATGGACAGTGCTTCGATGGGTGACCATTAACCCTAACTTCAAAAATAAGTTCACTAATTTGCTTACAAATTATGACGCATTTTGTACTACGATGTATATAGTAAATATAATTCCTGATCGTCTTCTTTTAATGTCACGATGTTACAGTAGGTACCGAAAGATTCGACCCCAATGCTGGGTGCAATAAAATGCGCTGCAGCATGTGTTGGAAAACATTCATATAAAGGTGCAAGCGGAATTGTTTGTATTTAAAGTACTGTGTTGATCTTCAGCACACCAGAAGTCCTTAGATTATTCCTGCTCATTCATTTCTTCAGGTAGCCCCACAGAAAACATCCATGCATAACTAAAGGCAGGAAGAGGGTACAATTCCTTCGACACTTTATATGCTTCGCGTTTGACAAAATTTTAATTTACTTCTGGATGTTGTTGTGTAGGATGCTGTTTCCCTTAGTTTTACTCTAGGGAACATATTAATGTTTTTCCTTTCCTGGTCCAAATCGCAAAATATCGTAAAAGAGTTCCGCTTAATATTAAAAACATCACCAATGCAAAAAATACTATAGGAATTTACTGAATTACAAAATAGGTTTAAAATAGATTTACGTACACTATAGTGTACGTCTCAAATTTTGTTTCTGGTTCAGACGTATAGAGATGCAGTTTCGCAGCTTTTTCAGCTACGTTTAGTTTGAGCCTTCCACTATAGGCTGGAAGCTAGACTGCACGTAACCTTCTCTATACATCTGCACTTGCTTTTTGAGGAGTTGGAGTATTAAGAAGTTATTTAAAACAGTTAGTTTCTTTCTTTTCTTCAGAATGCACGGTATTGTCATTGAACAGATCTGCCACTCCATTCTCCTCAGGCTGATTAGGACGCCAAGTCAAGTTGATGCTTGAGGATACTTATTTCTTCAAATGTTACGGTGATGGATATAATAAGTACTGGCCTTTTATGCTCTGCTTCTCACCATAACAAACTTCTTCCTGAGCTTCTTCACATACCTGTTCAAGAAGAGTTTTTAAATCTTCTTTGGTATTATACTACTAACAACTGTATTTATTTGTCCTTTGATTAGCTCGGTCCTCTCCACTAAGCACAGATGCTTTTTCGTCCTGCTTCCACTACGCGCCGTTTAAATAGAAAAAAAATATATATATTAATTCCGCGTTTAGCATTTCAATAACGTGTGATGATATTCGCGGTGTTTTGTAATGAGGACATTTTTCAGCCCATGCGTGCATTTATTACGAGGGGCTTTCGCTGTGTATAATGTATCGCTGCTGTATATATATATTATATATATATGTATTATTATATATGTATATATATAATATATATATATATATATATATATATATAATTTAAAGTTAAGTTGCAAGAACAAACGGAAAAAGACCAATTTTGGGCAAAATTGTGCGCATTGTGCTGCAAAATTAAGGAAATTAGAAGATAAATTTTAGTACGCACGCCAAAAAGTTACCAAAACTGTGGCTCCGTGAAAACTTCAACATAAGCATATTTAGCTGCTATGAAATGTGTGAAAGAGGAGAAAAATACGATATTTGTCATTTACTTTTTTTTTTACATTTGAATTCATATAAAAAACTTTAAGGTTTGTTTTGGTAATTTAAAAGGGGAAAGGGAAACAATTGATAGCCTGAGAATTAATTTTAAGACTCGACGTTGTTTTTACATTCTAAGGACGTTTTTGAAAAACTTACTTAAAGTTCAAACACAAAAAAAATAAAACTTATCTTGTGTGGACATCTTGAAGTGGAGGACTCGTATCCTAATAAGCGTTGAAGTCGACGGGGCTCATCTTTACGGTCACAAAATGGAAGTTTCAGAAGACATCGTCCTGTCCAGGCACTATTTGCGAAAACACACACGCAGGTAACTGGTTTTCATAATGACGACGTTATTTTACTTCTGTAAAACAGAAACAGGAGCACTGCTGCCCAGGACGGCTATCCGCTTGGTCTTGAAAGCCTTAAGTCAACACGCAGGTAACTGGTTTTCATAATGACGACGTATTTTACCTCTGTAAAACAGAAACAAGAGCACTGCTGCCCAGGACGGCTATCCGCTTGGTCTTGAAAGTCTTAAGTCAACACGCAGGTAACTGGTTCAAATTTCGCCTTTTTACTAGAACGAGGCAAGGGAGCATGTTTGCAGCTCCCGGCCAGAAACGTTTATCTAGGCAATTACGGCTCGCCTGTTCTTGCTCATCCCAAGAGCAAGCTTCACGAGTAACGTCCAAGAAAAAAAAAGGTTCCACACCAGTCAGTAAGTGATTCCAACTCGAATTTCCTTCGTCTCCTTCACAAACGCGGGCTCCCACTATGGCTTCAATTATCGCCCCCTTAATTATGGCAAAATTTGCGTTTTCAACCCCTGAATGCGGAAATAAGGGTGATCGCGCATGCGCGCCCTTCTTCACTTAGCCAACAACCGGACCTTCAATCGCCAAGAACCTGAATGACTTACATTGAAAGACAAGTAGCAACCTTTGACCATTTTGTCACGTACTTCCTCTCTTAAGGTCAACTACACAATGAAAATCCTTCTAGAACATTCTAAAGGACAAAGCCCGTGAAATCATGACTTGGCAAAAAATTGCTTCCCTTTCCCTGCTTCTTTCACAATGAATCAAAGCTTGTACAAAATTTTCAAATAAAAGAAAATAAATAATATTCTTTTAAACTAAATAATATTCCCAGAAGCATCTGTTTTTCCCCAAAATTAAAGCCTTAAAATAAATAATTCAGAATCAAATAAAATTAAAATTTCCATAAATCAGAAAATCATTCACCTAGTTTTTATACCGCTATCAGACAAATTCTCTACACAACACCACTACGCGCCGTTTAAATAGAAAAAATATATATATATATATTAATTCCGCGTTTAGCATTTCAATAACGTGTGATGATATTCGCGGTGTTTTGTAATGAGGACATTTTTCAGCCCATGCGTGCATTTATTACGAGGGGCTTTCGCTGTGTATAATGTATCGCTGCTGTATATATATATTATATATATATGTATTATTATATATGTATATATATAATATATATATATATATATATATATATATATAATTTAAAGTTAAGTTGCAAGAACAAACGGAAAAAGACCAATTTTGGGCAAAATTGTGCGCATTGTGCTGCAAAATTAAGGAAATTAGAAGATAAATTTTAGTACGCACGCCAAAAAGTTACCAAAACTGTGGCTCCGTGAAAACTTCAACATAAGCATATTTAGCTGCTATGAAATGTGTGAAAGAGGAGAAAAATACGATATTTGAATATTTACAAGTAAAATTAATAAAAAGTAAGCTATATGCTTAACGAATTAAGTAATTTTTAACACAGTAAAAAAACAAATCAGTTGAACGAGGTAAAATAAAAATAGTAAGCTATACGCTAAACTAATAAAGTAGATTTTAAAACACAGTAATTTACTAATCAGTTGATCAAGGTAAAATATAAAAAAAATATTAAAATTAAGAAGCGGTAAATAGTTAAGTAGCCCAATTCGAAGTTCATTTTGGCTTGTTAAGGGAAATTTTTAAAATGATTTTCAAACCAAGCTAACTCCATTACGCGTTTCGCCGAAACAGAGAATTGAAACTTTGCGCGACAAATTTTTTAATGAATTAAATAAGCTATGTCAAAAAATCTTAGTCTCAATACAGTAACTTGCCAAATATTGGTTAAGTGAAAAAATATGTATAATGCAGAGCCGTGCTTAGGTACTTTTAACTGAGTGGTAAATGGGCGCCCCTGTACACATTCAAATTAACTGTTCAACACAGCTAACAAACAAAATCATATCATAGCTTAGAATATTTTTAAATCATACATTTATGTATTCAAAAATCTACTACTAGTCGTAATTTATAATTTTTAAATGAAAATGTTAAACAATTCCTATCTAATAAACAGCAAATAACACTCTTATAGTATAAAGAGTAAACTACAAGTAATATAAAAAAAAAAAAAAAAAAAAAAAAAAAACCTTATTTTGTAGCTTAAATTTACTTTCTTTTAATGAAATAAAATGGAGTATAATTTTTATTTCAAAAATCTACTTCATTACTAAAGTTCTGTACTATCCATATTTGAAGAATTTGGGACAAAGAGAAGATTTTGCATAATTTAAAAAATTTTTTTTACTTAAATTTTTTAAGCTTCTCTCATCTTAACAATAGTGATTGGCTGCGCCAAACAAACTCTTAATGCAATTTCTGAATTCAGATGTGACTGAACTGAATTGCACTCCTTAATGATTTTTAAAACTTTGCTGATTTTGCTTTAAGAAACACAATTACGGAGACAGCATGAACTTGATAAACTTGATATATCTAATGGAATAGCCGAAGTATTTATCTATTTAAGTGGTAATTTTTTAACGTTAATTTTTCATCAGTATGAAAGTGAAAATCGTAAGCTCTCTCGTATAAATTTTATATCTCTATTTTAATTGTGACATTGAAATATACTTTTCTGGCAAAATTAGTTCTCTTTTTATCAATTTATTCTTGCCAATAAGATTTATTAACCTTTTTTTTCACTTCTTGTTATATTCTGTTAACATATTCTCCTTTAAAGCTAAGTTTTCCCATTTCTCAATAATATTTTCTCTCATTTTTCTTAAATAAAGAGATATTACTTCCGTTGCGATTGTTTATTTAGTTTAATATGCAAAACATACGAATACTTATATTTTTAAGGAGAGAGGTACCTTCATGGAGGACTTTCTAAGGGAAACTTACTCAAATTTATGTTACACATGGGGGGTGGAACCACGAAGTTATCCATGAAGCTGACCCATCACCGAGATTCGATATTAGGTTAATTCCTTGTTGGGCTTGCAATTTTTTGTATCTTTAAAATTTTTTATTGCAAGGCTTTATTTTACAGTTTCTTTTTTAGAATGTTAGATTTCACAAAGATATATGTAAAATTTTAAATTGATTTGCTTATAGAAGTTATTAGTTTCGACCAATTAGACTTATCATTTGATATCTTGTTTCAACTTTGTATAAGCATAAAGCAATAACAACCAGCTGAAAATTATATAAAATACACCATAATGATTTTCCAGTCTCACTTTAAATAGTTAAATTTTAATAATTAATACAATTATAATCATTAATTGGTTTCGTTAATTGATTAAGACGACTACGAAAGTGCTGAAGAATAATATAGCGCCATTTTTATTGCTTTAAATGTGCTATATGAAAACGGTGCTTCTTAATACGTTTTGAGAACTGAAAGTTAGCAATAATAATTAGTAATGGTGTCCTTCTTAGCCGCTAACCTCTGTCTTGGATGTGATACAGGGTAGGTAAAAACAGTAACCCATAGATATATTATTATATTTAGATAAAATAGCTAGAAAAATACTTAAATATAACTCTAACCTGCAATCTAAAAACTCTCTCTCTGTATATAAACAGAACAAACGAAACAAAGCATAAATAAAATACCAGTTTGCAGTAATAAAAGATAACCTTTTCCCCATAGATCTGTCCTGGACCACTGATTAAATTTATTCCTGTGGTACACAAATCCATTGCCATACATAGAAATTTTAATTAAAAATATATTTATCTACAGTTAATAATAAGTATTATTATGATGCATCACCTAAAATTAATATAAGATTTATTTTTGAATTACCATTAAAATAGTTAAATCAACGTATATGAAGTCCTACAAAATTCTTAGCGAATCGAAAAAATTATAATTTTATTAATTATTATATTTATTTATTTATTTATTTTTTATTATTATTATTATTATTATTATTTTTGTTTATACCTATTTTTCTGTTTAGTCGCATTTTATTAATTTCACTTTGCACTTCAGTGTACAATTTGTTCGAACAGGAAAAGCTAAAGTACAAAGATTTTTCAATGGTAAACTAAAAGCATTTGAAACTAGATGAACATGCGTTTTGAGTTTTGAGGACAACCCCCTGGGAGAGTAGAGAATTTCGACCAAGTCGATGAATACCATTCCCTTGTCGGTGTAGCGGTAGGTGGACACCAGTCATCAGATCGGTACGCCCTTTGGCTTTTCGTGGCCCCCAATTCAAATCTCTGGGGGTAGACCCCTTCCAGTGACGAGCATTTATTCTAGTTTACGACCCCCTTCAAGGATTCCCAGTTCTCCGTGGTGTGCCTTCAATCCGAACCTCATATGTAAACACATGCGACTAAATTGGGTTTTCCGGTTTTACCCGATTCCCCTGAGTATGCCAGTTGCCACTCTTCCTTGGAAGAAAACTACAAACTCCTTTTAACTTTCTAGAGGAGAAAAGGTTTTTACAACACTCAATGTAAAATTACTGAAGCGGGCAGATTCGAAGAAACTTGCTATTGCTTGAACATCTTCTTTTCGCTCATTCTTTTATTTTCTTCCATCAGGTTCTTTTCGATTCGCAGCTCACATAGTAACTTGCCAAATATGGCTTTCATTGGTTGAAGAAACACATATTCCCTAGTGCTGAGAAGAGAGAGAGGTATTTTAATTGAAATATTTGTTCTAAAAAGTTATTTTGCGCTGTTTCTGTTACATGAGAATGGATGTATTCCTTGAGGTGTGGTTGATCTCCACCCCAATTTTCTTCTCCTGAAAATTAAAATAAATAGGGATGTGATGAGTGAGTTTATCAACTACGCTAAGTAGCATAGTTCTGCCTCTAAGTCAAAAAGAATTCTTAAGTAATACAAGAATTCCACAAGGATGTGCATAAAGTGAATCTTCTCGCAAAAGATTTCAGCGTAATGCGTTACGATTTCTGTGGTGTTTCATCTGAATTGCTTTTAAGAGTATGCTGAAGGAAATTATTTATTACATCAAAAGTTTATATTTCTTTGGCAGAAGTTTTATTCATTTGTGAGTTATAAGTGACTTATTGTATATTTTTGAATATAACAAGGACTCTAGAAAGATAGCTTAATTTTTTCCTGAATATTTTATTGCTCTCTAACAAGTTTTTCTCTTTCGTGAGAAATGAAATAATATATGTTTATCTGAAAAATCTTAAAAACGCTTCGTTCGCTAGTTTAATGTAAATAAGAGTTCTGATTTCCTTTTCCACTTATTATAGCAAAAATATTATATATATAGATATAGCAAAAATTCCGTGCTTGCTGTGCTGCGTTAGTGTATCTTAAGGTTCGAATGACAAACTAATAATGGCGTACTAGAAAGTCATGAAATTTTCCGTAACTTAGCTTTTCTAGAATTTTTTAGCTTCACAGCTTTTATTAAAATATGATATAACAGAGACTGCTAGTTTTATTCGAAATAACAATCTAAAATTTACTTTTAAAACTTCTATGAAAATAATGAATCTTTTTCTTTCTATATCAGAAAAAAAGTTCTCGCGTAATAATAGAAAAAAAAAATCCATCTGACAACAGATCATTGCTATTTGAAGTGCTTGAACACCTTCGTCATAAACGTAATCAATTGATGCATTTATTTTTTTAAAAGGACTTCGATAGCTTCACACATAATATGAATTATGTTTTCAATTAACTGTGTGAATACAGAAATTATATGCCTAGTCACAACAGATTACGTTTTTGACACTTTTATTCTGTCTTAATTCTATTCTTGTTTTTCGCTTTTTTTGCACTGAAATTTTTCCGAATAATCATTCACGTGGAAAAGAAACGAACTTTGGACCTGAAATAAATAGACCCTACACAAAGGTTTAAAATTAGAAAAAATCACAGCCTTCTAACCAAGCTATAAACTATACATGTTTGAGAAACTCTGGGTATAAAATCTCTAAACAGGATTACTAAATATAGTTTAAATTTAGTAAATTTAACTAAAATCAGTTTATTTCAAGGTAAACCTGCAATTTATATTATTTAATTTTCAAAGAGAAAGCAAACTACAAAGAGAATGTCAACACTGGGAAAAGATTCCTTATACTTTAATTTTAGACCAATCTGAAACTGCACTAAAATAGACCTGTAATATATAAAAATCGGACTAAATATAGTTTATTACATAATTAGCGAAATAATAACTTGTTTATGTATTTACATTTTGTATTAATTCCACAGCACGTAACTATTAAAGCAATTTACTTCAGCTCAAAGGCTGTTCTAAGATAGAAAAACAAATAAAGGAATAAAAAATTAAAATAACTGCAATAGTTCCATGAATAATCAGTTATAAATTCAAATATGTAGTTGCAATGTTCACAGGTACTACTCATTTAAATTAAAATTTTGTGTCGTAAAACTTGAAATGCAATCAAGATTGGAATTATTGCTAGAAAAACTACTTCAAACTATACTCTTTACCAATTATTGAATAACCAGCATATATATTAAATTTATTTATTTATTAGTTGAAACTTTACTGAATTAATTGAAAAATAATGGTATTTATTAAGCTAAAGAGCATGTTTAAACGTGCTATAGTGTTTATAATTTCAAAATGCTGGTTAAAAGCACACATAATTTGCATGAACACATTCTGAATATAATTGGGTGAAGTGCAGAATTTGATTTAATGAAGGTTAAATATATCAGATTCATAGAGATCACCCTAATTTAAATTGATTTCATTAATCTACAAATCCATACTCATGTAGCACTACCGTGATTTTCCATAACTAATTATCCAACCAGCCAATCCACTAATTCGCCCTTCATAAAGATAGTGTTGGCCTCAGTGATTCCATGATACTAACGCTTTCGTGCTGTTTTCTGATTTGTTTACAGGAATACGGTTGCATTTTACGACTAAAGCGAAATTAGACAATGCTGGAATCACTAACCTTAAATAACACGACACTGAGTTATCTAATCCTTCAGTTGTACAAGCATATAATTTATATTACATAAATGTTTCCAAGCATAATTTCGGTAGAATGGTAAGGATACAAAGCACTGTTATCTAATTATTTTGCTTAAGATCAACGAAAATATTCTTAAAAAATTTCATAATTTAAATAAAATCACATAATTATTACGCATGTACGTAGTTAGAAATATTACATACCGTAGTTATGCATTAATGTAAAATCAAAGCTTTATAATTAGAAAAAGCAATTGCAGCAAATTGTCGTAAACTGATAATTGGATTTACTGTAATAATCTACTAATCTTCTAAGAACAAACGTTTGATGATAGTACTGTGAAAATGACATATTACAAACCATAAAAAATTGCGTAATTACTAAAGAAATGCAAGTCAGTTATTTAAGAACGTGCTGCTTTTAATTGTGCTAAGAAAAGGTTTTACATAAATTTAGTTAATAAAACGTTACATTGTTATAAATGACATTATTAGTGGTATTTAATATGTGTTACATGTCAGGAAATGTCCCATATACTCTATAAGACTCTAATTCTATCCTCGATTATAGGTAATTGAAAAACTGGAAACCAAAGAACATTTGATAGTAAAATTTAGCTAAATGATTATTATTTTAATAGGTATAAGAATGAGTGGAAAAGAAATAAGGGGAAAAATTATTTGTTGCTGGCCGAGCTGATAATGCTATCATACAGAAAATGGTTCAAATAAAATTTTTCTACTTCTTTGAATAAACGATTGATTTTTATATAAAAGAAAATTGTTTGCATGTAATATAGATATTTTATCAAATACTCAAGTTTCTTATGTTTAATGTTGAAAGACATTTGCTATACAAAACGATTGTAGCCTTATCACATTTCTACGAAAGAAACATATAAAATACAGTTCTGGAACAAAATAATATTCAGGATAAAATTTATTTACCACATGGATATAGTTTTAAAAATTTTTAATTATTTTTCTTTTATTTTTTAGTCAAGTAAAATATTAACACTTATATAAAATGACCAGATTTAAAAGAAACCTTGTGACTTTTAGTTTAACAGTTTAAAATACGAAATTTCACAGAATTTTAAAATCATTCCTAATTTACACTGAAAAGTTTTGAAAACTTATCATCAGATGTTAGATAAATTTACGAAAACAATTTATTTTTTATTTACAATATACTTCTATGCATAGTTTTTAATTTTTTTACGAATTTGAAATTCTAATAAACTAATGACATATTGCTTACAATAAGCATACAGTGAGGACCCATTTTTAGGATAGATCTGCTTTACAAACAGGAAACTGAAATTATTTAAAGTAACATTATTTTTCGAACTTCACAAGATCCGCTGTTCTTGAAAAATGCACTTTCGTGATCATTGAGTTTGAAAATGAATTATCAACTATTTCATTACATCAGAAAGTTAAAAACAATATCAATAAGAAAAACCTTCGTGATGAGAAAAATTACGAAGCCTAACAAATAAGTACATTTTGAACATCAAAATATGATATATTTACTACACTCCCGTAATCAGAAGTTAGCTCTTGATAGTCTGCTGACCTCTAGAGAATTTGCTTTCCGGTATAAACTACAGCGCTAGCATTCATTTAGCGGAATACGGCACTTATTATTCATCAAGATTTTCAGCTGGTTCAGCTGCTATCACTGAAACGCGCCAGGTATTTGTCAGCTGTTCAAAATATTTGACATTATTTTCCACCTAATCGTATATCTTCATATTTTACATTAGACGTAAAGCTGTACTAAAGACATTAAGAAATGATTTACACAGTTATTTAAGGGAATAAACTTTGCCTCTTATGTATTTTTCCCCTTGTTCGTTACACATTCTTTCCTTTTATCTTGATTAAATTAAGTGCAATCTACCAATGACACAGCATTTACTTCATCTTCAATGCTTTGAAAAAAAAAAAAATGTTAAAAACTTCAGATTTATAGGATGTTTAAAAATTTTAACTGCGTTTTAAAATAAAGTTATACATTTCATACATTCATTACAATGTTTCATACATTTTTAAAAATTAAGTAAAGTTTTTTTTAATTTCAAAACATTGCACAATTAAGCAATGAAACAGAAATTTAATATCAGGTTACTAAGGAAATATATATTGCTTAAACAGCTATTATTTGTCATTAATTTGAAAGCAAAGTAGAAAAAAAGCATATGAAAAGCTTTAGTAATTATTATTCAATAATCTGCCTCTTGAGAGATATGCAACGTAAACTCTTCCCTCGTTATGTTGGGTGCAGTTACAATTGTATAGAGTAATTTTTTGTTGAACAACATATATTATTTCTTGTGAACATATTTGTTATAGATTATCAAACTTGTACATATTATCATAGATTGTGGTGATTACTATAAACAGTACACAGATTTCAACTAATAAATTATTTAGCTAATTATTAATCCTGAGATTATTAAACGTTCAGACGTTAAATTCAGGACTCTTTTTATTGTCTACTACAGTATGTGTCAAATATTTTGACCTCGCGATCCGCATATTTATTCTTGTAATTCATCACGATCCCTATAGTTGCAATTTATTTCGACTCACGTATTTAGTTGCTCTTAAAGAGAGGAAGTAATAAAGGAGATTCCTAGAAGAAAATAATGCAACAACGAAAATGTAGTAAACGAATATATATAATTATTAGTAATTAATTGTTAATTATAAAATGTTCATATTTAGAGGTAAATATGTACAATTATACAACGAGAGAAATAATTATTCAAAAGTTTCAGCAGCTCTCAAAAAATTATCTCTTTACTCAGTGGAACCCTGATCTGCTATGTTAATAACATCTTATATTTTACAACTTTACTATTAATTTCATGCATCTGTTCTCCAAGGAAAAATGCTGCTAGTAATGGGTAGATAGATTTATGACTTAGAATGAAAGAAAATATAAAATACAGCCTTTTCGAAAAACTGCTTTGAATTTCCTTTTATTTAAACTTGGGACTTTTTTGCTGTTGTAAACTCTTAATTATCCTTGCCCGTGATCTACATAGTATGCCACGATGATTATGTAAGTTACTTCACTAAAAAATGAATGAACAACAGCAGCACAGTAAAGGAAGTTTAAAAAAAACCTAGCTAAGCAAGCTGAATAAAAATGAAAAAAAAAATAATAACAAAGAATTTAAAAATCTAAAGAATGAAATTCCGAAAAGTGGAAATTGTCTCTAAGTAGTAGAATAGTCAGTAACAGTTCAGAGGAAATTTGTGGTCAAGATACAGACAGGTTCTTTAAAGTGGTCTGCAGTATCATCTTCTACTGGACATGATGAACACACTCAAAAAACTAGTAAAACTTTCATCGTAGCTAACACAGCTGCACAATGCACATGAAGCAAATCCAAGTTGCTTTAAATATCTCTTAAAGTTGCCATGTCCCGACAAAATTTGAGTTAATTTAAAATTAGTGGAAAATAGATCAACTTTTATTCTGTGAAAAACTGTAGGGAAAAACTTTTTGCCCATTGTGCTTTAGATGAGACAAGATATTCTCTGTTCCAAATGCAGATAACATCGTTTCAATGAAAGCGTTTTCAGTGAGAAACTAAGAATACGGAGATTTAAATAATATAATGTTCATGGCTAGCTTTGCTACATCATCAGTCCTTCCGTTTCCAATTTTTCCACACTGTTTCACGAACGTAAGCAAAGCGAATGTTGATATGAAGATGCTGCAAGGTTTTATAAACTTCGTAAAATCTTTTCAAGAATATTTTCACTCGCTGCGGTTTTGGCTGCTGTTCTTCGTGGGATGGTTTCCTTACATAAGCAGACCGTCTCCTGAAACTCTTTCACTCACCGTTCGATGTTGTGAAGATGCGGTGGTTGTTTACCAAATTTTGTGAGAAAATGTATTTGAACGGCGATAAACGATGATGTTTCTACATATCCCAAAACACAGTACGCTTTCTCCTACATGGACTGCGCCATTTTGATTAACGTGCTTCTTGCGGCAGTTACGTAACCGGAAGATTTTTTCCCGTTGTTAGATAAAACTTGTAAAATTGTAGTTCCAGAATTAAGTTGTTTCATTATAAATTTGCTTAATAAACGAATTTCAGAATTTGTACTATGCAATATTTTTTGTCTCAGTCAGTATGAAACACCCTGTATTAAGGAAAGCAGTTACAGAACTTTTGCTATAATAATGGTTTCTTTAATAACTTCAGAAGTTGAAGAAAATTCTGCAAGTTTATAAATGTCCAGAAAGTGGTGCTTTGAAGCGATAAAATACTAACTTTATAGAACTTTATTTTTAGACAAACAAAGCTTATAATAACAAAGCTTATAATAAATCGCTGTAAACTGCGTCGCTTCAAAATCATTCCTTTTCATACGATTCTTATAATAATGATAATGATGTCATATAAGATTAACTTACATAACGACAATGACTTATAAATTTAGTCAACAATGCAGGTTTGACCAAAAATATTAGGCACCCCCATTATTTTAATATATAAAAGCGTTAGTCACAGACAAAAATGTTTATCAGCAAACAATATTAATTTCCTTTTAAGTTTATTGAAATTTGTAAAAAATCAAAAGCAAATAAACAAATTAATTATGAATTTTTTCCTTCTCTTGGGCATGCATTGTAAAACTAGAAAAAAGTTGTGACAGAGCTTTGCTAAAAATGCCAGACTGGCTTGTGGAAGTTTCATTATTTAGTTGCTCTAATTAGTTCATCATTTTGAAAAATTAAAGCAGTTTTTACAGAAAATGCTAAGGCATAAACAACTTAATATTCAGGAACAGTATCAAATTTTGTCTTTAAATTAGCAACGAAAATCTAAAGTTGAGATTGCTAGTAAAATTAATGTTTAGGGTGTGCTGTAAAACATATTTTAAATGTTTAAAGAAACCTGATTCACACTTGAATAGAAAAGGAACTGAATGAAAAATTAGCAACACCGAAACGTGATGATCGAAATATGCTTCTTAATCTGTAAGAAATACAGAAAAAAAAAATCCTGAGTCTGTTGCACAGTCATCACAGGAAGTTAGGTGCCTGAGTATTGCTAAGCATGTCCGAACGAGAAATGTATCAGTTAGTCTGAAAAATTGCAAAACTAGAAAAAAGCTGTGACTAGGAAAATGTGGTGAAATATTATTTTTACTGACGAATAAAAATTTCATTTGTAAGCTTTCCTTCGCTTCTACTTTACACACACACAACGAAAAAAAATATCTTTAAAATTTTTTTAAAAGCATAATATTCGCCTTGACTTTTAGGGTTGTGCACCCAAGGCATTCTATGTGAGACGAAGAAACGCTGAAGAATATTATACAGAAAATGCAGTTTGCACTGTATAACATAGAGGACCGAGTATTATGATCCAGGGGATGCATGGCGGTTAGAGGTGTAGGCAAAATTTGTAAAAGATTTGTAAAAATTACATAAATAGATTTGTAAAAGTTACATAAATAGCCAAAAGTACATCAGTGTTCTTGAAACGTCTTCAGAACCATCTTTTTGTATATTATTCGATGATACAAACATGAATTGAGCCAAATTTCAACAAGATAACGCACCATGCCATAAATCGGCAACTCCAGTGCAATAGAATCTTTACAATATTTTTGTTGCTTAAGTCTGATCACCACAGTCCTCAGATTTTAATCCAATAGAACATCTGTGGGGTCATTTAAAGCAAAAGCTATGCTGTAGAGTCATTAGGTTAATTGGAAGCAGAAAAGATGAAAAATATGCAACCGCCTTCGCCGGGAATCGAACCACGGACCTCTGGAATACCGGCCCAGCGTGGCGTGCTACCGTTATACCACGAAGGCACGCTAGGATAGTGGGTGAAATACCTTATAATGCAAGCACTCAACAATATCCAAAGTTTTCTTTAAAAGGGCTCTTGAGCAAGTACGGAATTTCAAAAATGCGAGAAACTATAGTAAGGACCAAATGTTAAAACTGTGAATAAATGCTGCTAATACTCAACGATAAAAAGTTTGATTTTCATTTACCGCAGAACAGTTTCAGAGTAAATTCGATATTATAGGGAGCCTTTTTGACCAAGGCTGTAAAATATAAATTTTCTTAAATAAATGGTAAAACAACTAATCAAATGAAGCTTAATCAAATAACCTTGAAAGTATCATCTGCGCATTCATTCTTTGCTTATTGTGAATAAATTTGCAGGCATTTGTTATAATCACGTTTACTTATACGATTCACGGCAAAATAAAAATAAAAGAGCACTTTAAACGAACTTGAAGCGGAAGGCCTGAAATACTATTTGCTAATGGTAATGTATTGTTTGTGGTCTATTTGTAAAATGGTCTTATTTTAGGCCACTTCTAAAACTCTGGCACTTGAAGAGTAAAAATCGAAAAATGTGCCTTTTCTACTTGTCTTAGTGCAAGCAAAGGAGCTGTAAAGAAAATGTAAATGTTATATGATAACTCAGTTTTACAATTTCCTCTAAAGTATCTGTCCTAAGGTAAAGAAGTTTACATACAGAAGAATAAGAGAAAAATGGAAGCGTTCGTAATTTTGATATGCATTAAAATTCCAATACGTCTTTCGCTTCAAATCTTTCAACCCATGCCTTCGAGAACATTAATCGTAACAACCATTTATTTTGAATGCTTATATGTTAATATGGGTAAAACTCTCTTAGAAGGTGAAGTAGAGCAATCCTCCGCGTTAAAACAATTTCTTTTCGACGAAACCAATATTTTTAAAACTTGAGTTACTACTTAAGACTCTAGAAAGCAAAAATTTAATGTATGCTTCAAATATAATTCTTCAGTAAAAACGATAAAATTTTACAAAATATTTCGCAATGAATATTATACACTAATAGATATCATAAATAGTACATGTATCAGATCGACTTTCGCAAAAGCAAATTATTCTGTTCTAATGAAGCTAACACTTAATATGACTGGTTAGCGATAGTTTGCAATGAATTTTATCCATAGAGCACCAGCAATATTTTCTTTGTTGTTATATGTATGAAATCATTTTATTCTTGTATTAGTATCTTAGTCAAATTATATTAACATAAGTGTTGTCTATGCAATAAGTGTGAAATAACTGAAAATCTCGAAATATAATTTTAATGCCAGTGTGACCAGAATTTTAAATGACCGTGTTGATGATTGTCGAACATTAATCATACAAGCCATTTACCTATTCGTATGACTTGTATAGCCATTTACCTACTCGTATGGCTTGTATGTATCACAACCATCAACTCCCGACCTTACAAACTAAGGAAAAAAACAACGACACCAGAAATAATATCCAAAAGAAATAGCAGAGAATTCTTTCTGAAAAATTATACCTTTCTCCTACCCCCCCCCAAAAAAAAACAGCGAATTTTCTTTCTTTTAATATTTTTAACACAAAATAGTTGTATATCTAATAAAACAGCAATAAATACGCCATCCAGTATCAAACATGAAATAAGAACACCTTGTAATTTCAAATTGCATCATACTCATATAAAATGTTACCACTATTAAAAACAGCAGTTTCTATAGAAAGTTGACTAAGGATTCCTGGTTATTCAGACAAAAGAGGTGACCGCGAAACTAGGTAACTGATATTAATACCTCTTTATTTTTCAATAAATCCCATCCTTTCACTTCTGAGCTTTTTATTTTAGTAGGACGTATTCTGATTCGTACGCAATGTCATGGAGTGTGCCTGAGTAACCCTTTAAAACTTCGCTATTGTCAAAAAGTTCAGCTTCGAGAGGGATTTATTTATCATCGAATCTGTAGGCAAAAGCCATGGCCAGCTATATCGAAGAGCCTGGTTATTTGGCCTTTAAAGTTTTTGATGCTCTTCGTAGTTTGGCACCTTTTAAAAATATAAAAGGTTATCTTTAAGAAAATCACAAGGAAACATAAATTACACAATGCTGATCAAATACTCTCGGCTCTCCGTAATGAAACGATGAAGTGCTTTCTAAAATTAAATGCAGAGATTTAGATAACTTCATCTTCAGGAAATGCATTTTGTATCAGTAATTTACTGCAGCTGAAAAGTGATTAAAAGTGCTGCCACTTTATGTGCTTAGCTTTAAAGTTTGTATTGCAGCAGAAAACTGATTAAAATTGTTGCCTCTCAAGTATTCACTCTTAGAGCTTCTGAATTAAGTAATTCAGATTAACTGAGTCCTAAAATGAGATTTTAAAATTCTTGGTAAAATTAGCAGCGGGGGAAGAGTTTTCTGTTTCATTGTAATATATTCAGCTTAGGACACATTACGACGTATATTTCCGCAGACAGAACAGTTAAATTTAAATAATTTTAACCTTCATAAATTTTCATTTAAATATTAACGATAGAAAAATAGTAAGTTATAAATTTATATATAAAGAAAGGTAAAATATTTTGGACAATACAATAACTCATCTTCTTTCACAAATAAAGTATTAGTTGGAAAATTCGTTTTCTAAACGTGAGATGCAGAGAACAGTAATCCTTCTTCAAATCCGTTTGGTTTAAATTCATTGTTCCGAAGCAATATCTGGACTGAGAAATTTGCGAGGCCGTAATTCTTTAATGAAAAAGTTTATTTTTGTTTCTCAGTTCCATTTCTTTTTTTCTGCGTTTAAATCATTCCCTGCGAGAGCGACAACATCTAATATTTTCATGTTTCTGTTTGTTTTGCAGTTGAATTGCTTTTCGAGCTGTAACTGCCGATTATAACACGCATTTTTTCCCTGTGGATGTGCTTTGTGTTAAAAATATTAAAAGAAAGAAAATTCGCTGTTTTTTTGAGGGGCGGTAGGAGAAAGGTATAATTTTTCAGAAAGAATTCTCTGCTATTTCTTTTGGATATTATTTCTGGTGTCGTTGTTTTTTCCCTTAGTTTGTAAGGTCGGGAGTTGATGGTTGTGATACATTGCCCAGGATCAGCTGCAGAAAACAAAACCAATATTATGGTTCCCATCTGGAAAGTCCGCTTTACCCATACATCACACAAAAGTGAAAACGACCGTTTCAGACTGTTTTCGAAAATATTTCCTCTTTGTCTAGATTCCTACGGTCCTCCAGGCAGGTGCACTCGTTTTCTTTATTTTTCTTTCTTTCTTTCTTTCTTTCTTTTTTTTTTTTAGATCAACGTCTTGCGAGGAATCAGATTCGAATTTAACCTCAGATGGCAATCGCGAATCCCTCACAAAATGTTCGACATTTTGGGATTGTGTCGGACACCTTTTATCGCCACATCAGCTAATTTTATGGCTTATTTTGGATTGTGGTTTGATTTCAACGACAATAAATTTTGAAACTTTTTTCCCTCAATCAGATAAATCTGCATTTCTGGTTTTCGATAGCCCTGATTTATGACAATTCTGTGTTATAAATAAATGAAATTAACTAAATTTTAGATGTAAATTTAGGTTTTGTATACTGTCACCAGCTTTCATTGTTGATAGTTTTCCTTTCTTCGTCTTGGAAATGATAACGACTTAGTTTCATTGCAGTGAAATATTTAGATATCATAATTCTGGCAGTAATTTTATTGCGTAGGAAAATAAAATTTACACGGAGCCGTCGCAATCTAAATAGTGAAATTAAGCGATTTCTTTCCCAAAGAATTTACATTAACAGTTATAGAAAAATTTCAAGACCGATGATTTGCAGTAATATTTTCAAAGAAAGAAACGTCTTCCGCATCTGATATTGTAGTACAAATAATTACTATGTAACTAAAGTTTTGCTTCGAAAGTTTTGAAACTGAAACCTGCTTTCTTAAACCAGTAAAATTTTGTCAGAGCTACGGGTACTGTTGCACGAGATCAAAATTTTCGCTTATGCGTAAACGTATCTGATTTAACGTACTCATGCAGATTTCTTTCTTTAACACTTATAATGTAATACCTTTTTTAATTTAAATAGAGACCATTTAGCATTGACAATAATTTCAGATATTGAGAGGTAAAGGATGGACGTTTATATAGTATTTAGAGCTGGATTCTATATTTAAGGCAAAGCACACTAAGGTTAGATGATTAGGCTTCCTCCCATTTATAGGATTATTTAGCAGTATAATATTTTTTCTTAAATATTATTAAAATTAGTATTTGAAAATACTTAAATAAGGGAAATTATCAAAAAATACATTAGAAAAATGAAACTAATTTTCAAAAAAAGAAAAAAAAAAGAAATTCGCTTGGTGACAAGTTTACTTTTCTAATGACAATGCGTTTTATATTCAAGTTAGGGCCACAGTATGCACTACAAGTTTATAACAAGCAATAATGATAAGTGTTTTATTTCCAGAATAAAGATTTTCGCTTAATTGCTGGTTATTTTGGCGCTTACATTGGAATATGCTATTTAATATAATAAAAAAGAAATCGGGGAATTATCTGAAAACGCTGTTAAAAAGAGAACTGATAAAGTTTATTTTAACACTTTCAGAGCTTGAAACCATAAAGCGATATTAGTATAAGGGTTGCATTATTTGGATTGTAGCCAAGCATATGAAGGCTACCTTACTTAAGAGAAGAGATGCCTCGGGGAAATTTTTTCTAAGGGAAAATGGCTTATTCACATTAGACAGGAGAAAAATCACAAAACTTTAAATGCTGACTTCGCGTTCCCGAAAATGTGGTTCCGAACGAGGGTTTAGCAATCTCACCACTGGGACGCTCGTGGGCCTTCAAAACGCACCAGAAGCAGTGTACCACTTATATGAGAAGTACAGCATGTGCGGCAATTATTACACGAGCAGCAAAAATTTAACGTTTTTTTCGTACGTCACCATACTTAGGGCGACATTATGAGTTAATTTAGGTATGAAAATAATAAACATACCTGCGTTTAAAATTTAAGTTAAAGCAGACATTGCAACATTATTTGTTGAGACGAATTTATTACCTTTTATATGGATCGCATATTCACTATATTAATTTGCGTTAAGCATTAATTTAAGTGCAAGGCTTTAATTTGTAACGTATAAAAAAGCTTTGCTAAATTGGATTATGTATGTTGTAGCAAAGCACACTGTTTCGAATATTTACTTAAAGAAAAGGATGTCTTTAAGGAGGACTTTTTAAGGGAAACTGGTTCATGTTCACATTACACGTGAGGAAAAGTCACGAAGATTCCCATGCAGCTAACCCATTCTCTGGGATGTGTATCCGACCGAACTACCGATTTTCAAACATTTTATCGTTTGGCCACTGGTAGGACCAAAGTTTGCTCACCTACACTCAAAAAAGTATTATTAATGTATGATTTTATTCCACTTTATGATATAACAAACTGAACTGAGTTAATAACAGTTTTATTTCTTAACTCCAATTTCTTCTCTCAGAGTGCAATATAGTTCCAGTTTTAGTCAAAATTTTCTAGCTAAACATAAATAACTGCATGTGGTGAAGTATGAAATCTAACAAATATTTTTTAAAAGGTGTGAAACTGAAATTCATGCATTTCCTGAAATGCTATTTAACTAGACCTTTTGGCATTCTGCTCGTGCTTCATCTTAATTAGACTCAGAGAGAAATGAAAGAAAGCTTCTATGATTTCTTCTACGGACAGATTAGACTCGTGCTGTAATAAATTACTATAAACAATGTTTAACTAGTGTTAATGCCGACATAAAAAGCATTAAATGTGTTAAGAGAGTCTTAAGTGACTTCTTTTCTTCACTATTAAAGCAGGACTGTTACATCAGCTCTTAATTGACTTTAAAAAGTTTCTTGGCTTAACATTTTCTTTCCTTCACCTGTCGCTACTTTGCTTCATGGAAGCTACTTCGAATTTTGCTACCGAATAAGTACTGTGTAACATTTTCAAAATTCAGTTGTCTTCCTCCGAATATTGGTTTTCTTTTTACATATTGACATCTTTTATTATTGTCTAATTTAGCGCATTTTATGGGCAATTTTAAATTTTAAATAAGGAGATACGCATCACGAATTTCCTCGAAACATTGAAACTGAATGAGGTCAGAGTTTTCTTGTTGTTACAACTACTTCATAATTCTTTCTAAACAGATAAACGCTAAGATAATTGATGGGCATAGAGCAATGATGAACAACATAAACTGATTTAGGGCTACTAAATCATAAATATCCTCATCAGGGAATGAGATCTAAATTTTTATAATAGTTTTTTTCGGCTTCGATATTGAAATTAATATTATTGTTGGTATTCAAATATTATTGTTGGTATTCGGTATTGAAATTATTATTAATATTATTATTAATATTATATTATTATAAGATAGGAATTATAACACATTTATTTATCATTTAAAATAACTCAATATATATTTCAAAATTTATTTGTGATATCAATTTATGTAAACAGTGACGTCGCTCAAAACTTCATATCAATAATTTGTCTAGTAGTGTGAAATTTCATTTAAATTTAACCAACAGGCAGAACTTATTTTTAGTCTTATCTTAGTTTTTCTCTTCGTAACGTACTCATTCAGGCTAGAGGTTTAAGAAGATTTTTATGGCAAGTGGCTATGTTTAAATTAAAACGATAACCGGCATGCATGACTAGTAGTAAGAGACACTAGCTGCCATCTGCGTTGTCTAGCGGAAGCTGCAATTCGATCGAAGTAAACGTTGGACATTCGGCAAGTTTTGGTAAGCATAAACTTAAGTAAAGTAGGCTGTTCAACTCAGTCGATAATTGTAACGTCGAGTAACAACCCCGGTGTTGTGGCAGTTAAACTGTTGTATGTTCCAGCCAGTAGCTGTAAGACAGGCACACTGAGATATTCTGTTTGTATTATTTTGACTCACCAGGGGTGAGAAAATAAAGTTACATTTTACATATGTGTATCTGTAACTTCCACAGTTAGCATAAGATAAGGGAGTTAAATCGCCATCACTGTAAATGTAATGTTTCGAGGTGAATAGTTGGTAGAGGTACTTAATTAGCAAGAAAGCCAGCCCTCAGATTGTTGTCGAACCTGGTAAGGACACCAAATGTTAGAAAATACATATATATAAGTTTAATGGATTTAAATTGGGCCACACTAACCTGATTATGAATAATAAATAAGAATATTTTGCTTTCTTGGTAAAGAGTAACGCTGTGAAAGATATAAAATTCACGAGCTTCGCATGTGAAATATTTATTTTTCCGTAATAAAATTAATATTGCTTGTCTTAACGCAAAAATTAAAATACAGAATTGAATCGCATCCTTATCATTTCATCAGAAATCTCATTCAGTTTAGAAAAAATGACCGAAAACATTCTAAAAGACAAACTAATCCAAAACCATGTTCTCGTGAGCATATCTCCAGTAGAGAAGAATCCATTTCCATTTAAATAATACTTACTCTTTCGAATCACTTTTTGTTAGAAATTAATAAAGGAAACACAGTCGTATTATCAGAGGTATAATTTTTACCACTTGAAGAAAAACATTTTTCATGTCTAACACTGATTTTACGAAAGGTTAGAAAATGACAACTGCCTCAAAACATATGCACAGCGTGCCCCCTATAGCTATTCTATAGCTTCTTCTTTATTCGTGAATGCCATTGTTCTTCTGGTGTTTTCTGCGTTTACCAAATAAATCTTAAATTCTTTTTCCAAAAATTCTTACATTGTTAAAAATTTCGAGTTCTATAAAAAAGATACGAGTAACTGGAAGCAGCAAAGAGCGACCGAAGTTGCTCTCCGCCCCTCACCTCCCTCTGCTTCTTTACCTTTCGCTTCGAAAAACTGGTAATGTCAGAAACTTTCCTCGTGGGAAAGAAACGATGAAGATAAAACGATGCTGATAAAATCGAAATCGAAAAACTTGTTTTCACAAGTATCACTCAAGGGCCAATCCTAAAATTTGTGGCAGCGTAATGTTGCATCAATTAATTTGTCCCAAATACATATACGAAACAAATTTACATTTTTAATACCAAATACATTCTTTCAATGCATTTCCCACATTCAGTTTCATAATTTACGGAAGATAAGTTTGTTTCACAAATATTTCTGTGGTTAACACAGCAGTGTTAAAAAGTTTCCTCTTTTTTTTTTTTTTTTTTTTTTTCTATCAGGCATGTGTACCACTCTGGAAGTAATTTCAAGAACGGATTCATATTTCTGTGTTTTGTGTTGTGTTGGATGTTGAATTGCAATGCCGTTTTTATGAATCTAGCTGCAGCTTTTGAAAGAGTTGATAGAGAGTTCAATATGTAAATGAAATACAGATAAACTAGCTAAACACATTCCATTTCCATTCCAGACGATTTGGTCTTTTCTGAAGATAGCTACTTTATACAGAAGGGACGTTCAGTGCTAATGTTTTTTTAACATTCTCAGAAATACTGATAATTTTCAGAGCTGTATATCTACGGGAATTAATCACCAGTGAAGATTCCTTATTTCAAAATTTTGCAGTCATTATTATAATATGAAATCAAATCTTCAATGTAGTATGCGTATTTAGTGAATATATATATGTCTTCTTTTTTTAAAAACTGCTTATTATAAAGGAAACAAGACAGAGTATTCTTGAAGAACTCTATAAAAATTGCTAATCCAGAGATTCAAAAAATGAGTTAATTGAACGAAATAACAGTAATGAAGGGGCGTTTATAAACAGATTGAGTAGCTGGATAGGGCGTGTGGTAATAATTTTAATTAATAATTATTTATGATAGGAATAATTAAAAGTTTTAATGATTTATTTTCATTTTGAGCAGCCAATATTATTTCATTATTATTTAAAACTTTATATCCGGAATCCCTTGCAGGGGTATTTAATCACTCATTCCTTTCGTTGTCATAATAATTTAAATTTCATCCAATATTCATATCATTCATTTTTCATTTTCGATATTCACTATCACATTGTGATATTTATTGTCAAAACTTCTTTCTAAAGTGCTGTGTTTTTTGCTTGAACCTGAAACTAGAATGTTCGGATATTGTGCATTCTAGAAATATGTACATTTCTCGTGCAGTTTTTTAGATACGAAGTCTCGAGGGTTGTTGTTGCTTGCTAGGTACAATAAAACATTCTTTGGACATTGATTATAGTTTACTTACATGTACATTTTAATGATGGAGTTGTTTATAACACCCATAATACAGCAATATAATCTTCTACATCATCCTTCTTTACAAACCTTCCTCAAAATACTTAATTGTAAATTCAAATATTTGATGTTAGAAACGTAATGATATAACCTATTTGCTGTTAATATTAATTAAAAAAGTGATTTAAAAAGAGTTTCTTTAATTAGCAAGCTAACCTTTATCATATTAGGCTTTGGTATTTGTAATTTTTCTTTCATCATTAAATACTAAATAAATTCGAGAATGCATGTGTACAATAAAACCTTGCCAAACGCAGATTTGCTTAACACGACTTTGCATATACGCGTTATTTTAATTGCTTCCACTTAACAAATAAAATAATTGATTTAGATGAATGAAATTTTAGAATTAGTTTGTCCTATGGTAGAATTTCGTTTATACGCAGTACATTACAAAGTCTCAATCGAGTCACCTTAGCCAAAGTTTAGCCAAAGAAATCCTGCATATTGCAAAAAGCAGTTAGTGGATCTAGAAGGAATTTTCAGAAATTGGGGAAGGAGAAGTCAAAGAATTAATCGAGAATGAAGATCGGCAAACGATGAATGGAGAATTAGGTGATCTTCTAATAATAGTAGACAATGAAGAAAGACGATAAAGCACCTTTAACTTACAAAAAAAGTTAAACAAGTTGTTAAAAGCAGCATAGGAATTACTTTGTTTTTCAATGGAGATAAACCCAAATAAGAAAAGAACACTTTTTGAGAGGCATTGAAAATCTTTGCCCTCCTTGCTACAATACTTTAGAGTTACGTCGGCTATTGTATCAAGCAAATATCCACAACATTTTTAAAAGTTAATTCTATCATGTAGCTGCTAACTAAGCAGTAATAAAATTTCTTAATAAAAATTCTTTCAATTAACGTTTGTTTCGTTTTCCCGTTTAATTACAGCAATATTTAGTTTTGTTTAAGTTATACACATTTTCTTTACTTGAACTATACCAAATACTCTATAGAAAGTTCACATTGTGGAAAGCGATTTTGTCGTACATGCAATGTATTAATGACGTAACCCCAGCGTTCGTCAAGAGTGTATTGTATGCACTCTTAGCTTCATATTAGACTCAGTAGAATTATTAGTTACTTCAGTCAAAAATTATTGGCTAAGAGGTAGGTAAAATATGGATTAAGATATACTGAGGATTAAAAAACTGTAGCTGGAATTTCTAAGAGCACTTTTCATTAAAATAATACATTAAAATTAGTTTTTTTTTTCACACAGCTAAACCAACAGTAAGCTTTTAGCGTGCTATCTGTTTCCCAGCAGCTCATTTAGTATTATATGATCACTTATCCATGTTACGGGTTAATGCATAATATGTAACATTAACCAGAAACTGAATTTAGTGTAAGATGCAATGCTTCTGCTGAATATATTCCTTTAGGTCTGGTTAATATTAATTATGCAGCCCATAACAATGTGGGATTCTCCGCACTGATTTTTTACTTGCAGTGTCTACCGTCATTCAATATAAGAATTAATAAAATCTTCATGCAGTCATGATTTTATGTTGCATAGCATATTGTAATTCCGTAAACAGGGGCGAAAATCCGCGATAAATATACACTCATGTTTTATTACAAGAAAATAATAGTAAATTTTAGTTTTACGAAAGAACTATAGAAAAAAGCTTTTAGCCTAGGCTATATCAAAGCTTAAAAAAAGGCTATATTAAACCTTACAAAGCTATGAAGACAGGGACTGCAAGAATTCTCTGACTGTGTTTGGCTAAATTACCCATTATCGAGGGGCTAATATGAAAGAGGTGTTACATATAGCAAAGTAATTTTGGCCATTCATTACAGATTTGAATTAAGTGGTCTTTTGGAAGGTCACGGTGTTAAACTTAGATGAGCCATTATAAAAATTTTGCTGCATTTTTTTAAAACTTAGGCTTATATATGTATGTATTTGGTATTTGAAATACTTTTCCCATAATTCAAGAAAAACTAACGTACGCTATTTGACTTTCTGTACCTGTTTGTGCATTTTTCTAACATTTATTACGGATTACTTATATCATAACTGAGGTCTTTATTTTTAGTAGTCTGATGAACTACTTAGACTTGGAGCACTTTTTGATACTGCTGCGATAATTTATTTAGAACAATTAATTTATAGCATCTATTCACTCCTTTTCATAATATTTCTTAACGCAATTAAGATATTTGCATCGCACTCATAGCCCACTTTTTTTCAGTTATATAATTGGTACTTGCTTCTTTTTATGTTATGCTAGATTTTTATCATTGTTTCTAAGATTTTTTGCTTTATGGGAAGTACAGTTCGTTGTCCAGTACTAAGGGAGGTATTACTTTATTTTCGTAACTTTCTTCCGAAGATTCTTGTTGCTAAGCTTGAATCTAATACAAAATTTAATATTTTCTTGTAAAAGCTTTTTGACTTTCCGTGATGGAGCTACTAAACAAATAATGTTCCAAATTTCCCTCGCCGGGATTCGCGTTCTTCCCGCCGGACTTCCCGAATAGGCGTCTAGTGTGCTGTCAGTAAGGCATGAAAAGAGGGAGCGAAAAGAGGGAGCAAATGCCTTATAACTTTACCATAGCATTTGGAAGAAATGTCCTTCTTAACATTCCTCTATATCTAAAAAGCAACTGCGGGACCCAGTAAGCCAAATAAAGTTGATGTCGAATTATCGTCGGCAAAATTTTAGTTAACTAACTATAAAGCCATATCCAGGGGCCTTTTATAGGGAGTAACTAACCATAGCGCCGTTTTCAGGGGCCATGAAATCTTGAAAATCAGCTTTATTTTCTCAGGAAATTTAATCAAAGTCTGTATTGGCAATCTGAGTGAGATGACCGTACGCTATAAGAACACATGTCTTAGTTCCTTATATCATATCTGTAAATGTATCCTTATTGTCTGCCGAATATGGCAATTTGTGCCATAAGGCTTTGCACCATTACCGTATAATATGGAAAGTGTTTCATTAAAAAAATTCGTCTCTTAAAAATGTTAGATGCTAAGTATTATATAGGCGATGAAGCATAAAGAGTACCGAGAAAATAATGAAATCAATTATCCCTGGTTGGGGAGAAATAAATCAGCGCAGAAACTTGCAAGATAACAGCACTCGCAATAAGCAAATTTTCTACAGCGGTTCAAACTTTTATTGTAAGATATTGTTAAATTTGTCTTTTAAGAGTCCTTCCCCCAAAATTCTACTGTACTTAAGAACTCAATATGCAACTTTCAGTGATCATGGAATAATGTTTAATACTGTTATCCGCTTAGTTTCTTAAAAATGTTAACTTGTTTGCCTCTTGCAAACGCTAATTAAAACGATTAAAGAAAGACGCCGAATATCGAGAAAACTCTCATTAGATTTAAGCATAATATCCCTCGTTGAAAATTCCTAACTCAAGAGTTATGCAGTCATTGACGAAATGGTTACCCAACTGATATTCGCAAATGTTCTACTTATTTCATTTCTCTAATATACTAAATTGCCTGTCTAGCAAAAATAATTCATTCAAACTCAACGTATGATTGATTCCTATCAAAGAACACCGTTCTTAGAAGTAAATATCAAATCTTTGGTTTTAGGAGCTCATTTAAACTGAAATAACAATCAGTTATAATAATATACAGTAATTACTGCAAATTGGAGTACTGTAAAACCAGTCATAAAAGTATTTAAACTAAGAAGCTGCCTTCAGTGCCATGTAGAGTAATGGAATTTATAGAATGGTTTCCACTTAGGAATATTCCTCAACATTTTTAATAATTCCTTACTCTCAGTGTTCTTTCTGAAAGAGTTCATTGATGTGATCAAATAAAAGGCTTTTGAGAACATAAGCCTATAATAGAGACTTTAGAGAAAATGCATAATTTAAACTCCTTTTAATTAATATAACTTCAGTTCTCTTTTTCTGTTCCAGCAGAAGGTTTAAAAGTTTTAAAACAGTTTCCATAATTTATTTAGTAATAATCTATGCAATCATAATTTACTTTGAGTAATGTACAGGTTTTACTTCCACTGATTCGTGTCGAGAGCTGGATTAACATGCAATTTGAAAACTTCAGATTACAATCTAACTCTTTAAAAAGGAGTTACTAAAGAAATATTGATTATATTATCTCCTAACATTAATTTTAGTAGCAATATCTAAAATTTCTTTAGTAAATAAATTATTATTATCTTACTTCTAAAATATATTATTAAATTAATATAATTATATATATTATTAAATAAATTATTATTAGCTACTGCGCAAGTATTAGAATAACTTGTTTTCGAACTAAGTGAATTTAAGATCAGAAATTCATTGAACTTGAGATAAATTTCCTAATACTTGCGCAATAGCTGCAAAGTAAGTAATAATTTATTTACTAAAGAAATATTGATTATATTATCTCCTAAGATAAATTTAGTAGAATGTCTCTAAATGCAGTAACCCAGAAGTATGAAATTTATTTCTAAAAAAACGTTTAAAGTTACTTGAATTTAAATCCTGAGAAATAGAAAGGAATAAACCAAGTAATTATCTTTATTGATCGGAAATTGGTTGACTTTTTGAAGGGGAACAAACCAAACCCCCCGTTCAATGAACAATAATTAATAAATGCTAAGGTGTTTCGCCTTTTACTCAAGTAAGAATGATGATGCCAAACTGGCAATTTTAGTTAAGGCCAAAACTGTAGTCGAGTTTTAATTCAACTGGTGAGATTAAAGAGATGAATTTAAAATGCAGTAGTTCCGTTAAGTGAATAGATTTTTGGAAATCTCGAGATTTTATAGATGAATTAAGTAGAGCACTATAAAGAAATCATTTTGAATGAAGCATTTCCGTTAAGTTAATGAATATTTTAGAAATCTTGAGTTAATACAGCCAAATTAAGCAGTAAACTTTTATTATACTTGAGTAAAGTGTTCCCCGACACCCTCGCGTTCATGCATGCTAATTCAAAACTATTTTTATAAATATAATAAACAGAAGTGAATCTTTGCTTAATTGCTCTGCGGCCAACTCGATACTTTTGGATAACGTTAAAATTCAATTAACACATGATTTTCAGTTTCATAAATTCCTGTATTTCTCCCTTTTCCCTGCATTTCGTTTAGAATGTTAAATGTTGTAAACAGAAAAATATCAAGATGTAATAAAAGAAAAAATATATAAAAACAGATACATAGAGATGCTGGCAATCCGTACATTACTGCAAAATTTCGGCGTCACCATTCGATTTGATTCGGGATATACAGAAGAGCAATAAGAAATTTTATAACTGATGTGCTAATACTTAAGGTATAAAATGATGTTTTCTGCAACGAGTTATTAAGAAGTATAAGTTAACTAAGTTGTTGAATGGTTTACTTTCTTATGCTCAATTAAGACTTACATTTATAATGCCGAACAAAAAATAAAAGGTCTTATACACCAATAACGGCTATCAAGTCTACTTATAACGGAGATGTTATTGTTAACTGAAGGAATAACATTTTTACGAATTGTTAAAGAAACGTTATGGTTTCAGGTGAGTAAAAGTATCAATGAATATATAGAATTCAATATAGAATTTGAAGAGAAATTATGCTTTTATTAACTCATATTCTATCACAATTTTAATTAATCAAATAAAAAGAGATTATTTAATGAAACATAGTAAAGTAAATAATACTGGGACAAAAATATCCGTCTCGTGTGACTTAATACTGCAGCAAACATAAAAGTCCGGGCTCTAAATTAGTGCAAAATAGACTACAGGTACAAGTTTAATGCTCTACACTTCGTTATCTCACACAAGCCTTCATTAATCTTAAATCTGGATTTAGTATGTATCCCTTTTTAATGTTGAGCTAATAGTTTGGCTGGAAAGATAAACTTTTTTTGGTTAAAACTAAATACTAGAAGTTTCGATTTTTAATTCTTTGAACAGCCTTAATAGCTTTCGTATAAATAATAAGGAACAATGTATTTTTATATTGGAGATTAAAAGCTGCACTAGCAGTGTTGTTACGTTATGTCAAAGCAAGTAAGAATCATTAACTGAGGAAGGCATTTTTCTTCTGAAATTCAACCTCAAAATAAGCCCTGTTTACTATATATAACCTGGCCTTTCAAGCTCAACTATAAGAAAGAGCCTTGCAGGAAAGGCGTTTTCGTTAATGCTAATGAATTCGCGTGACGTGACACATGCCTCCACCTTCGAGGCGTGAATCAGTGCACACACGTGATAGATGGATCGGTGACACACAATTCGATCCCCCAACCCTCGCCTCAGCAAATGAAAACAAATAAAAAAGGGTCGGGAAAAGAGGAAAGGTGAGTCCTATCCCCCATCTATTCATTAGTCCAGTTATTTTCTCTCAGGGAAAGAAGGTGGACCGCGTAAATTAAATTTTTATACTTGTCGCAGATGGGGGTTCTTAGCAAGACGCAACAGGACATAGATTTGATGAAGGAAATTTCCCGGAAGACGGCTAAATTTTATAAATGAGAATGATCAGATTGTGATGTGACCACATTTCGAAAACTGATATACTCTAGTACATTGTTTCTCAACCGCCGGTCCGCAAGAAATATTTGCTATCTGTCCAAAACCCAAAGTGTCATCGGCCCACAAACGATATTACAACAGCACCTACATTACAATAACAATAGTTTACTAGTTTAGAAAATAATATGACCGATGATGAAAAATCTAACAAACAGGCAACTATGTACCTAATCGCCTTTTCGTAAATTGCAGTGCCGTACATTTAGTACACCAGTTAGTGTGCCTCTGTTTGCCTTGAGTATCGCTGATTACTTGAACTCTGAATATTTATCGTAGTGTTTAAGGCTTCTTGGGTTATGTTTCGCTTTTTATCTTGCTTACATTCTTCTGCACGCTTGGACAACTGGCGCTTCACGTATGGTATATAATTGATCCTCATTCGCTTGTCCAGGGACCGTCACTGATCCGTTTTTATATGCAAGGGTATTTGTGATTATTATTATTTTTTTTTTGTAATATTGTGTGATTTTTCTCAAAGGTTTATTTAATTATATATGATAATTATACTGATATGTAATAATTACAATATTTACTTATCTTTATATTTAAATATGATTGTAGGCAAATGGCAATAAGAATATTACAACTAACTTATGTAGTAATTCTTGAATATCTTGTTAAGTTTCTTGGGGGGGCAAGAAGAGGGAAAGATAACCGGTCCGCGAAATTTTTTCGTATGTTTTACTGCTTCGCGGACCAAACGGTTGAGAAACACTGCTCTAGTATATACCCAATGATCAAATTAATCATTAGCTAAGCAAGTGGTTAATTGAGCATGGAAAACTGACAGATATCCTGGATGTACTGAGAATTAGAAAGTTATTTCAGTTTGGCAACTGATTTCAAGGTTGTTCTTTTTAATATGGCTGAATGTATTGTAATAACTGTTGCATTTCATACTAGAAATAACTATCAATAATTAAGAAATATTTATTCGTTATTTAAATAACATATTATTGTCAGATCATGTGAAGTGCCTGAATGCTTTGTGCTATAGAATATCACGTTTTATCGAAAATAACATCTTCACTTTTGAGGTGTCTATCCTACGTAGTTGAGCAGAAAAATATCTTCGAAGTTATGTCATTTAGACTAAACATTTTCGAAGTTATGTCACTTAGACTAAACTTTTTTATCTTAAGATTATCTCTATCTAACTTGGAGATATATTTTCATTATCCTAGTTCACACAGAGGACATATGAATTATCTTTTCTTGTCCTTGCTGAATTTTCCTTTGCATTAAATTAAAATTCTTTTAACTTTCACTTTAGAGAAAAAAAGTGTTAACCTTAATTCTGCACTTCTGGCCTTAACTGAAATTCCTCTACACTTGAGAAGCCGCGCATTATTTTATTCATATGATATCTAGAAATATTTTTGCACTTTTCAAAGTCTTTACTACCTTTTTTTCCTTTTAACAAAAACAAACCTTTGTTTTCAAGATTAGTCCCTTTGTCACCTACTTATTTTGCACTTCCCTCATAGAAAATGTCAAAATTAACGTAATTCAGCAAAGCTTTTTGGACTTCACACATTTTGTTAACAGAAAAAATGATACAGCTTTTATCACTTTGAAACATTTTTCTCAGATCCTGCTGTTTCACTAATTTCCAGAGTAAGAACTGTGATGGCCAACGTGACTGGAAATTTAATCGGTTGACTTATTCCAGTCATACCTACATTTGGTTAAGTGAACACAACCTTTATGCTGCAGATATCTGACCTTTTAATTTTTAAATTCAGTTTTGTGTTAAACCCCTTTTCGATTGATACATGCACATTTTCGTTCAGTGAAACATAACACTCTCTATAAACTCTCAAATTTGTATAACACGCAAGTTTTTTTTTAAATTGCATTAGCGCTTTTGGCCACCAGTGCATTAAAAATAGGGGCGGTTTCGCTATACTGGATCGATAAAACAGCAAGTAGAAAAAATTTTTACCTCATCTCTGGAAATTAAAGCTTTGGATCTTAAAAAATATCTTTTTAGGTTCATTATCTAGATAACCATGCCTGAAAGTAATTAATTGATTAAATGCGCCCATTTTTATACCAAATTAACAGTTAATGATAGTTTCAAACTTAAGTGAGTATTAATTTACAAAAATCTCTTCATGGATCGCTTTGTAAAAGTTCACTCTATAATCAATAGGGAAGACATAACTAACTGAAGCATTAGAGGTTGCTAGTTCAATCTTGGGAAGATGAAAGAAACTCTACACCTGATCACCGTGCATCAATATTGGAAATATGTAATCAATGCACGAACTAAATGTTTCCCATGTTTACGCTGTTAAAGCATTTCATTAACTAATAATACTTTTACTGCACAGAGATTTATCATTCATTGATGATATAATTTTTTTTTGCAAAAGAAGTTCATGTGAATTGTTTTAGTAATATTCACCGCAAATTTTCTCATAACATTCTGCGCAATATTCGAATCTATATCCCTCACCTAAGAACATTAGATATCAGCATCGAGACAATTCGCTACGAATTCTCTCATAAGATGCTAATTCATTTAAATTTAATTTAATTGTGAGTAATTACAGTCCTAAATCATCTTCTTTTCTAAGTGTAGTCATTCAATTTACAACACCATGACAATTATACATTCCTTTAAACTTAGCAAGGATAAAAGAAAGTTTACTTTCTTAGATTGTAATTTAAATTTTTAATACAGCTTCTTGTTTCTGCATGTTTATTTTCTTAAAATAACATTCTGCATCGGTATAGCGTATTAAACCAGCTAAACTAAGCTTGCTTATCATGCTATCCTTAATCTCTTTCTAATTCTTTGTTCAGAATAAAAATTCATTCTGCCTATCACACTGCCGTAAACATATAAAACTCACATTTAGTGAGCTCTTACATACGTATGATAGTTACTTCTGTACTCAATTTAAGCATAGTTTGGTGTTTTTTTTTTTTTTTGTAGCATTGTAAAATGTGAATATAACAATGACTTTCATTTTTCACATGAACCTTAGGTAAATATAAGTTTTTGATCAATATCACGAGTATCACGAGTAGGTTTTATTAAAGGACGATTTTTTTAGGGTTAAGTATATCATTGTTGCCTTCATTAAAAATAATTTCATTACGGTCAATAGTTTCGTCCCTGAGTGAGTGTTGGAATTTAGCAATAAAAATTATATGAAAATTGAAACGGTTTTTCTGAAATAATCTGCATGATACTGGTAATGATAATTATGTTTCTTTTATTATAACGTTCTTGTGAACCATTGCAAAATCTGTGCAAGGAAATTTTTATGCTGTTTTGTGTACCTATTTTATTGTTTCTTTTTGCATTTGTATATTTTTTTTAATAAAATTTCTCACTTGGCACATGAATAATTGTCACTTGGCAATGGGAAACTTTCATTGACATTCATTACTGCATGGCTTGATCCAGAACGTATGTCAGCTCGGCTGTGTACTGTTTACGTCCGGCCTTGAAAGCACTATTGCATCCATATGCGTCTATAGGGTAGTGTGAACCGTAATGATAACAATGGATGCCTTGCAAAGATTACTCTTCCTCTGCAGATAACGTCAATGGTAGGTACAGGTTTTTTATGCTACAGGCCCCATAGTATTGCTGTACGATCTTTCACTGCCAAACACCATTAATTTAATCATACTGGAATTAATTATAGTTATTGCATGTCAAAGTGAAAGAAATGAGCTGCTATGCGTTTTGAACGCGCATATTATGTTACAAATAGAAAGTACTCAATAAAAAATTGTTCATATAACTAATAATAATAATATTGGACTACAGAATTTCATGTTTAAATAGAAGATGGATTGGAAACATCACAAAAGAGCTACAGCAGATTTTGCGACGGAGAATGTTTTCCCATAGTCATTCTCAAGGCAATTTATGTACAATTTTTATTAAATAGGAAAAAGTTTAAGATATCTGATGGTAAATCACAAAGAGATAGATATTTACCACGTTTCAGGCTGCATTTTTAATAGGATTGCACATCTTAATCCATACATGAAGAAAACTTTATTTCCAAATATCGATATAATTGATCCTTATCGAATTGCCATTTTCGAACCATGTACCCGTGTTCACCTCTAAAATATAAAGAGAAGTTGCCATTTATTTTGCTTGGAAGAAAGTTGCTATGCATCCTGAGATTTTATTATTTACTTACGGGAAGAAATGGAATATTGACACAAGGGTTATATCTGGTCTGCGGCAAGCAAAAATGCAGCGCTGTCGAGAATGTCAATCTTGTGACCATATTTGATCACGAACAGGGAATTTCAATCGGGAAGGCACTTTCTTACGGAGTTGGAATCAAATCTCGCAAAGTGATCTGAAAACATCGCGTGAAAGGATATTAGCTTCTTTAAAATTTGCAAAAGAGGCAGCCCGGTTTACTGCAAATAGATGCTAGAAAAGAATGTCAATCACAGGGATCTTCTTATTGTCATTCTCAACTCAGAAAATTTGCTGAACTTCGACAAAGTATGAGCAGAAATTTTCTCTACCACAGAATTTCGTATTTCTCAAAGGAAATTTAACAGAGTTACTTTTAGCTTTTAAAACAGTTAAGTGGCGCAGAATTTAGGGCAAATAAGCCAGGGATCATTCATACAGTAAAATTATGTATTCGGCAAAAATTAATTCAGTTGCTTATATTTAAAAAAATATCTTTTATCTGCTTTATGAATTTCAGCAACTTTTATATAATTTTCTCTTTACAATCTTCAGCAATAATTTAAATCTTTCAGTTTAGTTGTCTGACATAAAAGGACTCGTTATTAATAATTATAAGAGTGCCTTTCTAAGAAATTCATTTATTAATACCGTTTAAAAATGTACCTGAAAGGTGTAATAAATAGTATAATAGGGCACGGCATTGAACTAACCAATTTCATCCAATTTCTGCATATCACAGCGGACCTTAAATTGAATCTTTCTTCAAACGCCTACCATATACCTCTAAGAAATAAGCGTTAAATAGTTTGCGACTTAAGTTTAAGTAGCATGCATGTTATCTAATTTCTCCATTTGCTTCAATGACCGATAGCGTGGAGCTGTTTCCTTCATCTGCAGAATTGCCTTTAAAGAGATTACTAACACGCTACACTGCAGGTACGAGTCTTCATTTCAAATTCACTTGCCATTGATTTTGAATCTGTGCTATAACTCGCTTAATATGACTTTATTTTAAAATAAATGCTATCTGTGAAAAATACATTTTAAGGGAGTTTTTAAGTTACCTTTTTATGAGCATTAGTTTGCGTCATTCTTACAGTTTTTCCAGGCAAAGTAAATAGCACAGATGTTTTTTTAAATTCTTCATTTGGATAGTTATCCTTGCTATATAGTCTACAATATGTTATAGAAACACTGATATCGAAAGCATTTTGTTACCCATGATGCCTCAATTTATTCTTCTCATGTCTGATTCGAATTTATATTCCTGGCATCGACAATTGATATTAGGAATTCGAGTTTTAAGGCTTTCATGAAAATATCTGCTCATTGTAATTTTTATCTCTAAGTCGATATGAAGCTTCCCATAATTTACAAGATTTTTGTGTTATTTTTCTGGTTTAAATATGTGTTCATCAAACATAAAAATACATCATCATACATCATAGGATTTCTTTTTCTCTCCAACGCAATGAAATGTACTTTTTCCTTGAAATTTAGAAAAGTGTCCATAAAAATTTAAATTGTTATAAACCCTTACATTTATGCAATATAATGCTTCTGAAGGCGAAAAATTTAATATTTTTATATATTTTTATGAAAAATATCTAGCTTCAGTTGCAAGTAAATTGTACATTTGTAGAAATGTGTATTAAGTTAAAAAAGTATTTGTTACTAATGTTATAGATTACAGTATGCTTTGCATTATATCCTTAACGTTTTTTCTTCACAGGTCTCTAACTTGAAAGTGCAGAATAAAAGCATAGTAAAAGTATGGAGTAAGTTTGAAAGAATTAATGAAATCTATAAGAAGAAACTTTCCAAATGTTCTATCAACGGCAGGACAGATAGTTACAATATTCTGGTAGATATTCTCATGATAGTTATAATATTTTGGGGGATGCTATGCTAATCACTCTCTTTCTCTCTCTCTCAAAATAAATAAATAAATAAAATAAAATTAAAAAAATGATAGTTTTCAGATTTTATATTATTCCTAAATGAATTTTTTCTTCCGCTTTCACATACATATACGTTTTAAGGGCTTTTGGGTTAAAAATGTTTAAAAGCAGCATGTTTTTAGAATTTCCAATAGACAGTCTTGCGCGCTGGAGATAAAATATTTTATTCCGTAGTGTGTTGCCACTGCTCGCTTTGAAATCGTTGAGTTTCTTAATCAAAAATTCGTTAAAGTTTAAAAAATATGATATAGCTAATGAAACAATTTCAAAATTCACGATTCGGACTTCCCGGTGTACATATTCGGCTGGAAGAACTACATTATTCAAAATTTGTCGTTTTTTCATAGTGCGAGAAACATACGTACATTCACTCAGATTTTCATTATTTAATTTCTTTAAATATAATAAAAGGCGATAATATGTATTTTGTGGCAACTATTTGAAAAGTAATACAGCCGTTTACAAAGATTCGACGCAAAATACCGTTTCGAGACTAACAGGCCTTCTGGGCTAACGCCCCTTTGAGCTAATAAATAGATAAAATAAGAATAAAATAAAATAATAACATGTAACATATTGTTGCGTGCGTACGAGTTCGTAATAGATTGAATGCATAATTCGGACAAAGGATTGCAGTAAAATTTATTCTTATCAAAAGAAATACAACAGAACGCTGGAATTTATTCTCAAATATTTATAAAAGTGTTCACAATATCACGCAGTGATAATCAGTAGTTATCCTTCAAACTACTAAAACGTTAAATAGAACGCAATCCGCAGCGCAGAGAAAGCTAATCCGATCAACAATAATAACAACAACTGATTAAACAACTGAGCTGAGATGTCTCTCTCCGGCTTTTTAAAGCTTTCAGTCGGTCACGAGAGAGTTCTAGCAATTTCTTTGCTTCTCGAGATTTCTGGAAACCAACAAGAGGATGAAATTACGGTTAGAGCTAACACAGCAGTCAATTACATTTATTTAATTTCAATAAAAATGAAAGAGATATCCATTTATTCAATGTTAAGTGCAAGTGCTCTTACATTTTTACTTTTTCGGCGTAACTTTCTCTTAAAATTTATCACGAGCTGCATTGCACGGGAAATAAAACAATTTGAATTATAATTCTACTAAAATTAGCTATCTAAATACAAAATTCGTACAAATTATAAATAATAAAACAAATCAATTAAATAAATATGATGTATTCCCATCTTCAAAATTAATATTTCTAATTTTGACATTTAAAATTAGATTATTTAATTTATGAAATTTAAGGTATGGGACTCAATGTATGCAAATTCATGGAAGTGCCGTTAACTGATTTTCAGTACCATAACAACATGTTTGTGACAGAAGCACAAGGAACTACATGAATGCATCACAATTAACAAATTTGTCTAGGAGCAACTTAATCTTACAGTCACCAATAAAGACCGTAAGGTTAAAGAATTTAGGAATAACTTAGACTGTAGCCTAAGTTAGGAATTAGAAAAAAAATAAAAAATTCAAATAATTTAAGATAAATTTAATGTTTGATCTTGAATTTTATTCTATCTGTCTATCACATTTCCAACAGTAGGAGAGACGAGTATAAACATTAAAATAGGATATTTCGGATAAACTGAAGACAATGGATTAGAAGACAAGTTGTAAAACGCAGAGACAGACAAAAGAGTATAATCGAATAAATATAAAATTATGCAACTTGCAAAGTGAAAAAAAAATGCAAGAATAAAGTATTCCATGTTTAACTTTCTGAATTAAACATTTAAAAATAATAAAACTAATAAAAAACTGTATAAATTACATGCATTCTTTAACTCTCCCTTATAATTAAACTGAATGCTTTCCTCTTTATTGGAATATTTTCATGCTTTGTAAAATAATATCACGGAAATGCAATAGGAACCAAGTGTCCAATTACTGCTTCTCTGTCAAAATTAATTTTGTCGTGCAGTTTTTCTCTCTTGTACCTTTTAAGAGTCTATTTTGTCAGTTATGTGAAATTATGATTTTGCTGGTGTTTCTTTATTCATTATTTGCTTCTTGTGTGCTATGAGATATAATGTTTAGTTCTAACCCCACTTTATGCTTCAGTATTAAACCTCATTGGGTCAAAATTTACTGAGGGTTAAGATTATGTTTACTCAGCGTTTCTTATTGTTTGCTTCTCTGTTGTTTAGAGATTATTTCTTTTTTATCTTGCGTAAAGGTCGTTCTTTTTAACTGTTTCGTAAAGAATCATAATTTTTTAAGTCGCTTTAATGAAAATGTTTAAACACAGTTTTTTATAATCTAGATAATATCTATTACTCTTTAATGTTTCTTCCAATATATTACTATTAATAAAACACAGACAATTTGAATGGCCGAAATTCTAATCTTTAAGCTAATTTGTATAGATACAATAATTGTTAAGTGTTAATTATGATTAAAAAATTACTAAAATTATTGATTATTTATTCAACTGTCATGAGTATTATCTCGTTTGCATTTATATAAAAGTGAACAGAAATAAGGAATGAATGTGAAATTTTATCAAAGCGAACTTCTTTCTAACAAAACACTATGGCTCTTCTTTATATTATTTTGTTTTAGAAAGGTAAAGTTAGGTTAATTGAATACCCCAAAGCTCACGAAGGTTATATGCCTAAAGAAGGGGATATCTTCGGGGAAGTTATAGATATTCTATGGGGAAAGTAGCCGGTATCCATGTATTATTATTTGAGAAAGATTCAGCTATATCATCACCAGATTGTAATAGTAGGCTGAAAAATATCAAAAAATGTTACAATTTTTACTTTTGACGCATGGGCTTGTATATTAATGAAGAAAAAGCACCGTTAAAATGAGTAAAGAACAATTAAAGTTCTGAGCAAAGTTTTATATAAAAGAACTCTGCCTACAATAACAGCAAAACTTCTTTCTGTGAATTAATTTAATTACAATATCTTTGTACTTTTATATTCTTTATATGGCAGAGTTTTGTTTGTTAAAAATACATGTAATCCATCTACTGGTCTGAACATAGCTATTAATAATTTAAATGCTTACACTTATCAAGATAGTTTAACTATGCAAATTAACTCTGTTCTTAGAAACAACTATCCGTACAAAATATGCTCTCATTATCACACCTTTATTTGAATGTGTTCGTTAAACTATTATTATTAAATTTATTTCTCTTGAATGACAGTATTACAGAAACTTATTCGCTTTAATTTTTAGTTAACGTATAGTTTCGCTTTAGCTTACGCAATCAACGTACCTTTTTCTTCACAACTTACTTGAACCAATAGGGTATTTCGTCTCAGCTGAAAGCAAATCATATGTTTATGCAAAATTTTTTAACATAAACAGCGTAATAAAATGTCCTCGATTGAGAATTTAAAATATTGAATGTAATTTCGTTCTTTTATTATGTGGTTGTTTCTTCTTTAAAAATTGTTGAGTGACTACAAAGGTATTATTTTCCTAAGCAAGTTAACTGCTTTATCATGTTTCATCTGGTCGTGTTCCGATCCCGACTTACTTTCGTGTAATTCGAAGGAAACATTTTAAAGCAAAACAGGATTTCAAGAGATTCTGATTTAAGTCAACATGATTAACATCTGCTTTTCTCGGTGCGGCTCTAAAGGTGAAAAATTATGCATTTGTAAATTAACGCAACTGGCTTTCCCCTGTCACAGTATAATATTTGTATGAATTGAGTCCTAAAAATGAATAGTATAATATTTAGCGTAGTTAAGGGAAGAAATAGCAGTAAGTACTTTAAAAATAGTTTATTATTTTCATCTTAATTTAAGAATTATAAATATGTAAATAGTAGCTTTTTAGCTACTTCCTTAAACGTTTTAATTCTTTTCCTTATCAAAAATAATCATGCAACATATTTCTAGAAAATAAGCAGGACTTCTTACATGCATTTTCCAGTAGCATATTTAGTACAAATAGTAATAATTGTAATTCTGTTACAATATATGATTTTATATGATTTACATTTATCTGAATTTTATTGGAATTTTTAGTTATACAGAAAATTTGATCTTCAGTAACTTAAAATTCAGTTTCATTACTTTTCTCAGTCTAAAATCATAGTTTGACTTCCTTCTGAAAGTATATCAATGAAATCTCTGTATTCCTTCCAATGAGCGATAATTTTAAAACCCTTTCTGGCGTTACCTATTTTTATTACACAGGAAATTAATGGCCAATTTACTTTTCAGTGCAAAAGCAGTATTCCGTTCAACAACATGATTTTTTTTCGTATGAGATACCATTGTGCAAATCCCAGTGAAAATCCCTAAAGGACTTTTCGGAAGTATATACAATACTATTTATAAAGTTGATAAACCTGGCATATTATGACCAACAGTATAAATAATACTTTCTTTAAAATTAAAAACATTTAAATAAATATTTTTCTGGAGTATTTCACTGCGCATGCCCCGTGAAATACTCCGGGAAATCTTTTAGGTTATATTATTCACAAGCTTTCATATTGAACAGAAAATAAATAATTTCCTAGCTTATTAGACTTTACTTTCGTCACACTAAGAAATAAACAATGAACATTTAACCAAACGTCCAGCTACTATTTTAACCTATTACCTGCCATGATCCCGAATTAGGGATTCGTGTTAGTAGTGGAAATTTGGCAACTTTAATTAGGTTGGCAACAATGGTTACTTTTTTATATTGTTGTTTAAACCTTTCTTAAGGTTTTGTATGAGTTGTTAAGTAGTAGTTGTTAAATGAGTGAGCTGGAGAATATTATTTGTGAGAAGTAAAATTTTTGTGAATTTCAAGATTTCAACATTTTGAAAACGCGGTATGTCATATTATTATGCACATCATCATTTCTAACTCTTGTGTACTGCGGTGTTCTCTAGTGGTTTTAGAATATATTTACTATTTTTTGTCAATGTGAATTTTATTTTCCGGTGAGGGCTACTTGAATGGCGATCCCCAATTGGGACTCATGGCAGATTCCATCTATATTCCAATTATATTCCAATTTCCAGTCACTATGTCAATCCAGACACCAGAAATAAATGTAAATTGAGAGAAAAATTTTTTTCAATTAATGGGTTAATAATTGTAAAACAGGAAATCCAAAATCTGTCATTATGGTAACCCAATAGTTTTAATGTCTCATTTAATATGTCTAAATTTTTTAGTTTTTAAATAAATATTTTCATGCAATTATAATATTCGACAAACTTGTTAAGCGTTTAACTTGGAAAATTATATATAGATAAAAGTGAAGCTACAGTATACAGATAAAATTTACACAACAAAGTTTCGATTGTTGGTCGGTAGCTGAATATGCACCGACAATTCATCGACATAATCAAGATCCTCAAAATTGTTTATTATATAACTGATATTTAATTGTTTATTGCTATATAGCTAAACCATGTAGTAAGGAACAAATTCTATGAAATAAATATAACAGAAAAAACCACTAAAATTATTTCATATAAGTCAGGCATTACTTATGCATAATATTTTTATGCAATAAATACACTATAGAAAAGTAAGTCACAAATTGATCTGGTTTATATGAATATGGTAAATCTTGAGGGCTATCTGCCTAATGGCAAGGATGTAAGGAACACCGGTTTTCTACAGGGAACTGGTTCGTGTACGCACTACGCATAGGAAAAACCCCATAAACACCCATGCAGCCAGCTCGTTCTCCAAGACTCGGACTTTTGGAGCAAATTACCAGCATACAGTAGCTTTACCGCTCACCCGTAATGAGCCAGCATACCGCAAGACAATACAATAAAAAAATAAGAAGAACGCAGAACTACAATATAAAGTAAGAAATAGGTTGAATATTTTTAAACGAGATTTTTTTAACGAGATGATTTAAGAATTAAATTAAGCAATTTAATGTCCAATAATAAATTAAATTTGCATCAATACATCAAGAGCAGTTATAAAAGTAATTAAAATCGAACTTTTTCGTAATTAAATTTGATTAGATTTTTAAAATTAAAAATTAACAAGAATAATAATATGAGGAAAGGAGCCATAAATATAATAAAAAAATTTTTTCAAATATTTTGTTCATATTCTTTATTTAATATTTAAGTTATTTATGCGCAGTTATGATTATTATATATATTATGAATTATATATTATGATTATGTTGTATTATATATATTATGGAAAAAATGTAAAGGGACAGATAAAGAAAACCATTTCTTTAATGGGGTCAATGCATGAAAAGATTTGGGAATCCCTGATTTAGTCGTTGCCTTTCAGATGAATTTAGAAATTATATATTATAAGAAACATTTAAGGTTGAATGCAAAAATAAAAAAGGTTGCATTATTCTAAGGAAAGCAAATATAGAAACAAACATCTGAATTTCATAGCTATATCAAAGCTACATGCCTAGTATATGAGAGATTTTTCAAGGGGAGGTTATGAATTTATTTGAACAAAGAGATGTTAAAAATTAATAATGCTAACACTGGCTTTCTTTTAACGTTAAGCCATTTCCTGCATCTCTTTTTCTGTTCAATGTAAATATGTTTCAGGATAAATTTAATTTCAAAATATATGAGTAAAAAGCATTAAAAGTATTAAAAGAAATGAGAAACCTATAATACAAGTGCAAAGCAGAAAGATTTTAATTAGTTAATTTGGCATTATGTGTTATTAATAGAAAAAAAATGTAAGAAATAAATACCAGAATGCTTCTGTACTAGTATACTGTTGATTTTGGGATCCGTATGTCACTTCACAGCTGTTTTGCTACTCACTTCCGATAGTAGAGCGTTTTTACTTTGGAAAAATTGTATAGAAAACAAAATCTATCGAAAAAAATCTAACATACGATTAAACAAGCAGTAAATAAAAGATAAAATTGTTTGGTAAGTTTTTAATTTTTAAAATGAGACATTCTGTGTGCAAAGAAAGCCATCAAAACTGGTTAAATATGTAATTTGAAGTTACATTATCAAGCCGGGCACCATTTATAAAATTCTACATAGACGTAGAATATACAGATATTGAATACTGAAAATGCAAAAGTTTGGCTTACTTTCATCAAACAATAATTTAATAATATGATTTTCATATAGCGGCATCAATTAAAAAAAATCTGAGTCAAAGAACTGGCTGAATCATGGTTGATGTTTGGCGTGGGACCTTTATCGGAAGCCATAACACTTGCTTTCAGTTTTGAGATTGACTACAAGGTCTAGTACATTGCTTTTCCTTTTTTTATAGTTAGGAGTGTTTAGAAAGCACTCATTTTGAGAGTCTTAAAATTAAGAATGTCTGTAATTATAATTATGGAGTAAATTTCAGAGAAAATATTATCATTATTTTAGGTTTGTTAGGCACTATTTTTGTTTTTTAAAGCAAGTCAGCACTTAACTAAATAAAAAAGCATTTTAATACATATTTTCTGAGCACATATTAAGAGTTTTTGATAATAACTGAACTTTCTGCGTATTCTTTCTGCGTATTCTTTCTGCGAACTTTCTGCGTATCCAAATCTAATCAAATTTAATTACGAAAAAGTTCGATTTTAATTACTTTTATAACTGCTCTTGATGTATTGATGGAAATTTAATTTATTATTGGACATTAAATTGCTTAATTTAATTCTTAAATCATCTCGTTAAAAAAATCTCGTTTAAAAATATTCAACCTATTTCTTATCAAAATAAAATAAAACGCATGCTTCATATGAAACATTATTCTTATATAAAATTTATTGGAATCACTGTATAAATTTCTTCTATATAAAACTATTGAAAACTTTTAGTCTCATGTGATTGTTAGAATAATGTACAAATATCTAAGTACATGTTAAGTATGTGAAATGTATCATTCTATTATTTTACCAAAACTATAGATAAATTTTCCGAGGTGTGATGCCTCGGATCCAGCACAGAAAGTCTCATTATTCTTATATGAGATATTGGACATTTTCCTCTCCTGATATCCTTCACCGTCTCTCATTTTTATTCGTTATCAAAGTGCATAATCTGAATCATTACCAAAAGATCCGAACCGGAAACATAAGGATTCTGATGATTCCGGCTTGCAGATTTGGCATAGAGGGTTGGCAACGGCTCCCCTCTATGACAGCTGCCAGCTCCCCCTGGCGTCACCTTAGCTAGGCTTCAGTCTCTTTTTGAGAACTGGAAACATGGGATAAATCAAAGACAGTAGTCTTATAGAAGTACTTTCTGTTTATTTTAATGGTAACTGCGTAAGATTTATGGAGAGGGAATATCCGTCAAGAAACTGAATCCCAGGAATTAACGGATTTAAGGAAACCATGAGAAAAAAATGAATATTTCGAACTGCTCCTCATACATGCGTTGGTCAGCATTTTGAGGGATTTGTAGAGGTAACTTCTTCTCATAACTCAGATTGAATTGATGGGTAAAGAAGTACCGGGATTTATCATACATGCATAATTTCTTCGAACCTAAAAAAAGTGTCGATCATCATATCTAAATGAGCTTGAGCTAAACGGAATTAGCATGCACTCATAAAAATGGATTTTTACGCTACACTGTCTAATGGTGGGGGAATATGATATATAAGCTCTTATTAATTTCTTATTTTATTAATAGTAGATGAATTATGCGTTGTCTATCAGTTCTATCCAGATGAAAAATGTTTTTCGACAGAGTCCATCTATAATTTTTTTTTCGAATATCTCTCTCTTTGATTTTCTAAGCGTACATTGACGACGATTTTTAGCTGTCGATTTTTAGCTGACCAAGTCATATTTAAACTAAGGGCAAAATATTTAAGATATTTGTCGAGTAAAACCTGAAATTTCACTCTTTGAATACCAATATAAAGCTCATTAAGGCAAATAGAAATAGGTACAGTGTAGCCAAATTTTAATATTAAAGTGACGTTGTCATGAAATTTAAAAAAAGTATTGCAATTTACTTTTAAAGAAATTATAACTGTCATGTAATAGCAAATAAACCGAGAAGAGACGCGGTTTTCTCATTTCTGGTGTGTATGGGCAGATATATACATTTTTGATAGGTATCTAAATTTCTTCACATTCTGAAAAATTGTGTAAATTCTTTCCATAAGTTACTCCGACTTTTAAGTTAATCAATCAAATCTCAAGAAATGCAAACCAGAAAGTTAAAAGAAGGTAAGAAGGTACTTAGCATCTTAAGAAGCCTTGTCTAATGAATCTGTTATTTAAGGCAAGCAAGTTTAACTATTTAAAAATTTTAGCTTCACGCATACCAAACGAATGCATCTTAATCAGTTATGATGCATATTCAATTTTGTCTAATTCGGTGCACGAGGCTTTCAGCAAGCAAAGTTTTATACGGTTGATGTGTTTTATGTATTCTTATACACGATGTATTAATGCATTTGATGTATAAATGTGCAATATTTGATGTATTAATAGGATTAATAAGAAAATAAGATGGACAGTAAGTGAAGAATATAAGAAAATTATGTGATTTATTTGCTATTTATGCTTAACTTAGCCATTAAAACTGTTCACGTAAATTTTTCCAACTTTTTTTTGTTTGTATTTTCCTAAAATGCATTCCTCTTTTTAGGTAAATATTCTTCAAGTGTTTACCATAATTTACCAACTATTAGCTTTTCTTGGCACTTCAGCAGATGAGAGTTTACAATATCTAAAAATTTGTAATTTGATCGAAACGGTTTCATAATGGTACCCGCACTCTTATGCAGATTGGCTGCTTCTCGAAAAGACAGAAAACTTCATAAAGCTCCCACAGCAGAAGGTTGTGGGTATCAGCATTATGATCAGCTTATAACTTGAAAAAAGCCACCTTCGGAAGGTGCGGTCACCCCTATTGCCATGGCACCCCTACCCAAGTCAGATTTCCGTTTGCATTTCTGATTAATTAATTAAGAAGGGGATGAAACAAGTCTTCGGCAGCTTTATGAAAAACGCTGGATTAGCATAGGGGTGCCGACGTTTTTGTTTTGACTTCAAAAGGCGATGAACTAGAATAATTTTCATTAGTTTTTAGAAGGCATTAGAGGAATTTAATTTACATTTAATTACAGTTTAATTTACAATTATTTCACAATAATTAATTTATATTATTTTTTTAAATAATTTTATTTTTTATGCTTCTTTTATTTTAATTATAAACTTTTATTTATTTATTTTTCTTCGCTACCTGCGATGCCTTTTCATAAGCGTCCGAAAGTTCTAATTTTAGAAATTAAGTCCTGGATATACATTAAAGCTGAAATCATCAGTTACGACAAAGGTGGCCAACTTAATATCAGTAGGACCAGCCTGTTAGAATTCGGGAAAGCAGTAAAATAGTTTTCTAAATAGAAAAAAAAAGTGTTCATGAAACTAAGTCAACAGTTTTTTTTATTTAAAGTATTACTTAGTGTGACTGTGAATAAATAATTCTTCTTACTCTTGCGCTCATGAACACGTGTTACTAATGGGTCAAACTTTAAAATTCCCTATAGTGTTATGAAAAAAATGAGGCAGAATATCAGCTATTTTTTCTGGTTCTTTAAGTATTTTTTTCTTATTCTGATTATAATATTGAGCTGATTTTAATAAGAGTAAACTGGGGTCAGGCGGAGCTTTCTTTTTCATTTGAGTGAAGAATAACGGTGTGATCTGAATAAAAGGACTTAAGATTTTATTTTTACTTTAAAGGAATTAAGATAGAAAAGAGTGCGCTATGAAGAAACTTAAATTCGATAAAAGAAAACTAATTGAAACAAGATGTGAACTTAGTAGAGTTTCGCATGAAAATAATATCTTAGTCTGCTCCCACCACTAACGTGAGAATTAATACACGGTGATGAAAGCTGACCCTAAATCACTTGATGATTGAATTAAATGCAAGTCAGACTATCAAAAGGTTTTGCTTCTTTCAATTAAGGAAACAGTTTAACAGATTCATAGGATCATAGATTTGAGATACATCAGCATTGTGCCTTGCTTAAATAATTTTTTTTGCTATCTTGAGAGCCGTTGACTGTTCTAAAAATAGCATTGCCACGATTGTAGGATTAAAAAATGGTGAATGTTTGAGACTGTTTAAGAATTTATGCATATAATGTTTTAAAACTGAAGCTATTGACTATTCAAATAGTGTATCTTAGCATTATTTTTATACAAAATCAAATAAAAATTTAAAATAAAGCTGTTGTTTGCTAGGATGCGAGCCGCATTCAACGGACCGAAGAGACGCGGTTTTCTCATTTCTGGTGTGTATGTGCAGATATATATATATTATATTCACATATAAATAATTAAAATATATCTAAAGTTAAACAGAAGTCAAAGCAAGACAATTCCTTAAAATATTAATAACTGACACCGTGTATAAGAGGTTTAACACAAAATATAAACACATCAAAATTAAAATAAGAATTCATTGTAGTACAAACTCGAAAAATAAAAATGCAAAAGAGAAGAAATATACAAGATAAAAATATAAAAATTAATCTCCTTTTACTGAAATTCGTTTCAGAACTCATCAGGGTAAAATGAATTAAAGCTTCATAAAAGTCGATTAATATGTTTCGAAAAAGTGTTCCTTTCTTCTGGTTCATTTGATATTAAAAACCGAAAAAAGAATGAATTAAATTTTCATTTAAGAGATTAAAATTCATATAAAACCAAAAAATCGAATCTCAAATGTACCAGAATTTTCCCTACATGCCTTCGAAACATTTGTAAAAAGGAATAAAACATAACGTCGTGCCAAATTAACTACTCAAAAAACCCATAAACCTTTACATTATGTACAATGACTATTCATAAAAACCAAATTGGTCTAAAACCATCACATGCAAATCCTAAACTCAAAAGCAAATACAAATAAAGAGCAAAACAAATACGCTTCAAGCCAGATTGCCATTTAAACAACACCAAAAAACTGGGTGGTCGTCGATTATGTTAAACTAAACTTTAACACCAAGGAAACGAAAAACTTTTCATAGAGATTTCTTTAAATAATAAAATCAAATCTGAGCCTAAATTAGCTAAAACCTGAAAACCTATTAGAAACAAAAACTGAAATCTAAGGACGGCCTTCTAAACGACGACCAAACTGTTTTTCTTGTTGAATTCAAAGCTGTTCTGGAGAAACAAAAAAACTGTAGTTCTTGGAAAAAGTATGCGATAAGTTTCAGAGTGTCCAATAGCAGAACTAAGTATTTAATTGCATATTATTAAATTTATAATTGTATATTATTTAATTATATGAATATTATAATAACTGAATATTATTTAATTGAATATTATTGAATTTAATTGAATTGAATTTAAATATATATATAGTGTATATATTGCATTTCCTCCTTAGTTTTTTAGCGCCAATTTTTAAAATATTGATGTAATTTTCGCCTTCGTCAGTGCGTTCCTAAATAACTAGCTATCCTAAATTTCACAACGTATATCTCCATATAAGTGATTGTTTTCGGCTTACCAGCAAACACAAACCGTCGTTTACTGCCTGCGAAGGTCAGGCCGAAGATTTCGATTCCTAAGTGTGAACTTTATGCAAGCCTAACGCAAGAACCAATCCGGCACAGCAAGCAAACACCAATTGACATTTCGTCCACGATTTTGCTGCGTCAGCTGCTCATTCATTTTTTTCTAATTATTTATGGGTGATCTGAAGCCTAAGGAGTAAGCAGGGATTTTTTCTATTAATTAATCAGTTATTTTATGTTCTGAATCTGCACTATTACTTCTCTCTTTCCGTTTTCCAACCAAAATGCAAATGAGACTTCATTGAAAAATGCATTGTTTAGACAGAGCGTGTTCGGCCTGCTGAAAGCCCCGTTACTGGTTTGCTCTTGTCTTCTGCTTCGCTATATTCTTGTAAATCGTTCTTTTACGCCGGTGTGTAAGCTTAAGGGCCAACTTTCGCTTTTAAATTACTATGCTTTTATTTACTATGATTGCTAGCCTTTGGCTAATAGATACTTTAATTTTATATTTAAAATTCTACTTTGTGTTCTCGCAATAATGGTTCTCGCTCATTTGTTAGCACCAGGTGTGCCTTCTGTTAATCTTAGTTTTAAATAAAAAGGTCTTTTACACCTTTCTTAGGTTTCTGTTTCATATTAGACATAGAGATAAGTCGCTTACAGTCTTATTGAGGATTTGCCACAATTTATTTGCACTTAGTAAAAGGCATATTATTTAGCAGCAACAGAGACAAAAATAAGAAAGGGGGGGATATTCAGTTTACACGGAAATTTCTTTTTTTATTACAAAGGCAGTTAACTATACATCAATTAAAGGGAAGTAGAAATGCAGATATTATATTTTAAAAATAATATTACTATGCATTCGTATAGGAATGTAGATTTCTTGTGATAGTTACCTGTAGTTTACCATGAATATTTTAAATTAGTTAGGTTCTTACTGTAGTCGCAGCCTTTGAAATTAAACTAACGAATAAATTTTTCTTCTCAATTTTCGTAGAATAAAATTAGTAAAAAAGAGGGAAAAATCCTCGAGTAAAGATGGTAGTACTTCTTGACATATGGTACTACGACTACGACTAGTTTCCCTTTGATGCGTTCTTACTCTAACCGCGTCCATCGGAAATTAAATTATGAGCATAATTTCCCTTTACAATTTTCAGAATATAAAATTAGTTAATAAAAGGGGGAAATACCCTAGAAAACACTGTATATATATAATTATCTCTATGCAAAGGAGAAGAATCAATGACGTGATTTAATGATAAATGACTCGATTCGAATTCTACAGTAAACGATATATGAATTACACGTGTAGATATTTTCATGATTTTGTTCCTTATATAAAGCAAATAACAACTACCCTCCTTTTTTAGAATCCTTCCTGAAGACATATCTTACCACTGGATTTCATTGGTAGATAATCATTGAAAGCTTTCTCTAGATTATGGAACCAATCAGATCCTTTTTAAAAGGTGTTTTGGGTAGTGAAAGCATATGAAATAACGTTTTTGGTAGTTTTGAATATATTTGTGTATGTGTCAGATTCAACCTTTTTCTCAGCCATAAAAGTTTTATTCTAGAATCATTCGTTATTCCTGACTTCCACGTGTAAACATAAAACACGATGAGCTTATGACTTTTCACACTCCACTCTTTATTCCAAAGTAAAAATGCTTTTTTTTTCCTAGGCTATCTTCGCATTTGATCTTTCTTAAATACTAAATTTTAGCAGCAATATTTTGTTTCACTAGCCAACTAATTGCTTTATACCATGCAGGTTGTAGGTTATAATAGGAATTCTTAGAAAATATGACCGAGTATATTAAAACCCAAAAGATATAAAATTTCCTAATTTATGATGACATGTCTGTTGTCATTAGAAATATCCATAAAACGGAAAGTAAGGAATTAGTTTCTTGTCTACTAGTTGTAATGGAATTATTCTTATAAATTTAGGCGATGAAGTAATTGATCGGAAAAATCATACTTATGTACAATAGCTGATACGATAATTTATATAGAGAAGCATAAAATGAATTATTTTAAAAGACGAAGACTTACCATAATTATAATGTACAAAATTTTGTGCATTTGATAGATTACTGAAGATCTTGTATAAGAAGTTATATTAAATTTACGGTCTGTATTCATTCAGGATCGATAGAAGGAAAAATATTTAGGGGGGGAAGAATATGCGCAGTTTTTATAACTCTCATGTATACAGAAGTTTGCTATTTTGCGGAAAAAAGGTTTTACTTTTTGAAACAAATTTGCTTCTGAGGAAACCTACTTGAAAATTTATTTTGTTTGACAATATCATCGTCTCCCTTATCCCACCCCAGGCTTTCTTAGAGGTTCTGGCGCCTTTATGCAAATTGAGTGATTTTTTTGCAAATGTCAGGGCACACTTATGAAGTAATCTTCTTTGACCCGGGTTTGCTGTTCTTGCAAAATCTGCTGGCTGGAGCTGCAGCTTGTATTTTGCATCTAGGTATTTTAATGTATCGCATGTTTTATGATTTTACTACTGTTTTACATCTCATATCATTATCTGAATCTTAAGTAATTTTTCATCTCAGCATTCATCATTTTATTATTTCTGTTGATTTTATAAGCGTGCTGTTGTTTTAAACTTGTCTTTATCTTATATAAATGCCAGTAGCACATTTGTGTGCGGAAGTATCAGACCTGTGTTCGCGCATATAACCTTTAACGTTTTGTACTAGAAACCCACTAACACTACCAGCAGCTTCAGCTTAAATATGATCCAGTTTCCCTTGATGAGGCCTTTGTAAATTTTGTTTGTCCATAGCAGGTTTTTCTGGACAGCTAGTTACTTAACATGAATTTTCTTTTCTGGACAGAAGTTAGATTTATATTTGTGAAAAATAACTAGAAGCATATTTAGGCGCCAAAAATCGCTTTTATTAGGATTGAAGATTTATTAGGATCTTTTATTAGGATCTCCTATTTACTCTATAGAAAGTAGAAAGGATAAAAGCATACAGGCAATCAGCCCGTGGTTAAAAAATATTGCCCATTCATTTTATTTGCTATCTGAGAAGTAAAACTAAACTTTCCTCTCTTCAGATCATTTTTCAGAATTAATTGTGGGTTAAATTGAGAGATACAGTGTTTTCTCCAGCATGTTATGAAAAAAAGAATAGGTAGAACCCATATTTTCCGTATAATCAATATCAAATTATTTTATGTTCAGTCATTATCAGCTGCACCTCTTGCGCATTAAATGATTAATTATATACTCATCAAATGCTCCTTAGTAATATACACATATACTCTATGATTATCATACAAATAATTTGCTAATTTTTGTGAGATATACAGCATTTCATTATAAAGCTTAGAAATACGCTTTGCAATTATAAACTGTAACTAAACTTTAGATAGACTGGTAGAAAACTATCCCTGAGTCTAAAATAACAGATAAACTTAAGAAGCTTACAATCTAATAACCTCAGCTTAAATATACGCAAAACTAATTTGCAATCTGGCGGGAAAACGGAAGGGAGAAGTGACAGCAACGATCCAAAACATAAACTAACTGGTGAATTAACATAAAGGTAACTTACAACATGATAAATTTATGAACTTATCAAAGCAAACAAAATTGCACGTGGAAATTTATCAGATTCACAAAATACCTGTTTGTCAATGCAATTTATACACAATATATTAAATAAAAGTATATTAAACACTATCTGACTGATACCATTATCGTTCAGAAGTTTTGAATTTCCAATAATTTTCCAATCATATTTTAACAATTATCGATCCTCGTGTGAGATTCACGCACAGTATAAATATCGCAAGATAGGCTGTAGTCTCATGATTAAACCAAAATAAGTTTTAAAAGAATAATGCAGGTTACATTCCTCTAATACGATCTTAAATTGCTAGACTCAAATTGTATTACGAACTCACGGCAAATATTGGTTACGGATCGGTTGAAATCACAAGCCACAAAAAGAGCTCAGAAAGCTGAATGTAAGCCTCATATAAACTCAGCGAAACCAAGAGAAATACTTGGATATTTGTATTGATTAACTCCAATGTTAATTCATATTAAATTGATACATAAACAATACATATTGCTTAATTAAAGTATACCTTATCCTCGCAATTTTTAAAATTCCTTGAAATGCCTCATTTGCACTGAAATGGAAAGTGAAAAAGAGTTCGGTTTTTTTATTTTGTCCTTAACTCTGAGAAGAAAGTCGAAGAAAATGTAAAAGTACTATATATTCAGCAGAAGAAAAAAACAAACTTTCGATTAAAAATTTTTTTTTGACTTTTGATAGAAATATCATTAAAATAAGCCCATAAGACAAACTCATGAATTTATACAGAACATTTGAAAGAAATATACGTATTTTTTAAAATCTCAATTCTGAAATGCTATCAAAGAAAAATTCGTCAACAAAGGAATAATGCATAGTGACAACTGCAATATAAGTGCAGAAAGTAAGCCAGTCCTAAAAACTGAGAATATCCTTCTTATCAAAGTAATCGCACGGCTATGCCTTAGGCAATGCATCACGTTATCCGCGAATTGACGCCTCAGAAAGAAATCCCGTCGTAAAACGGTGAGGAAGTTTCCAGAGATTAGCAATAAGAGCAGAAAAAATAAAGCTCTTTTTTTCTCCCCCCCCCTCTTAAGGATAGTTACGTTTGAAGACTTGATATGTATAAAAATGACTGTATTTCGCTTTCTGTGTAGACATCTAAAGCTGCTGTACAGCCGTAAGCAACAGCGGGAGAGAGAAAGAAAGAACAGAAGTATCGTAATACATACTTCTACTCAACTATCTCATTAAACGCAGGTAGCCGAACCCCCACAATCTGATTATTTGGCCATCATAGCAACAAAGGGCTTTTACCTTTCAGGAGTGCTTTGGTGACGGAAAAGCGCTCTTTTGGCTACACGTTTAGACAGAGCGCAGTATTTCTGAGACGGATATTAACGTTCACAGGTTCTTTCAGTTTAGTAACATGTTTTAAATAGACTAGCAGTTTGAATTTAAATAGAATTTAAGGCGGTGGAAAATTCGAAATCATATGCCATGAAATTTTGTTGCATATAAGTATACGTAAATACACATGAAATGAAAACATTTTTGCATAGTTATTTCGAAAGATGGAAGCCACGGAGGCAATATAAGTGAGATCTGTTTATTATTATAATGATTTTTCAAGTTCGGAAAAAATATTAAATACCTTTCTTTTGATTCAAACAATATTGGTGATGAGCGCTATAACTCATAGTCAGGTTTGTTTTCGTGAAAACTACAAGCAGTTCATTTTTGTCAACACTAATTTCGTCAGTGTGTTATTTTCTAAAACATATTTCGAAAACTTAACAACTTTTTCATTATATAACCCTTATCCTCACTCTCTTAATTGTCCAATCACATTCTCCTTTCACATAAATGTCGAACGAATAAAGTTAGATAAAGGTTGAAAGTTCGAGAGTAGAAACCTCTAGTTTCAATGAATATGTATTTATAAAATCTGCAACTTAAGCGCGTGAAATTAAAGAAAAGTTCTAAATATCCTACAAATAACCTTAAATTTCTAGTATCAAGAAACTTTTCTGTGGTACTGTCTACGTCAGTAAACGTTCAATGGTAAATGTTCTCACAAAGTGGCAAAAATTCATTTGTTTTGATGCAAATGTTTTCATCGTTAATTAAAATCCTTATTTCTTATGGTTTAGTTTATTCATTTCCCAGATTTTCTTTACAATGTTAGGTTAGAATTATTTTAAATATGGTAAAGTGCATGAGGTCTGTCTGCCTAAAGGGGATGCCTTCGCAGAAGAAATGTTTTAGAGGAAAACTGGTCATGTAACACACGAAAAAATTATGAAAACTTCCATATAGCCAATAAGTTTGTCGGAATTAGAACCCGGGTGTAACTACCAGGGTTTAACAGTCTTACCTTTCGGCCGCTGGTAGGAAGGCTTTACGCTGGTTGGGCTGGTAGAAAATTTTAATTGACTTAATTCATTAATGAATGGATACTTGGATATGTCCAAAGAGACAGATGTCACAGTGTATTAATTTTGTACACACTATTTCAGGTCAATTGCCCACATTATGTATTTACTTGCCAAGAACGTAACAAAATTTATATAATAAATCACAATAAAATTACCAAGTATTGTCCCCACTTATTAACCTTCTTTAGGCGCTTCTGTAGGAGGGACCGCATCCTAACTCTTTCAAATTAAAAGTTGTGCCTGATCCATGCCCCTGAGCTATCTCCGAAAACTTCAGGACAGGTAGTTCGGTCTGGTTCAAAATCAGGCAACGGGTTAGCTGCACCGGCGTTTTCGTATTTTATGTGGAAAGTGTATACGAGCCAGTTTCCGTTAGAAAAGGCATACTCTCCTTAGACAGATAGCCTTACAATTCTTTTCCATCGTGCCCTCGAGTGCTTTGTAATAATCAAATAAATCAGACCAAATCGAAATCTTCAGAGGCCCATCATCCGTCTCCCAGGTGATGAGATCTCAGTATTTTGAGCAACTGAATTATGTAAATACATTATAAGATGATAACTCTCCCAGACCGAACTAAATGGGTTTTTACAGGACTGTTAGACTTTCCAACAGGTATCAAATTCCATTAAGCAGTACTATTTACATTTAGGGAATTTTATGAAATATACACGTATGTTATACCAGTTGCATTCATTTTCCTAATATAGTGAATTTTTCAATGACAGTCACACGGTTTTATTAATAGTTGGATAACAGAAACAAGAGAACATATTTTTATAGCTCATAGCTCTGAATATATCATTTTATTGAATTATTAATCTGAGACATGACATATAGTTCTGCCCTCCCAATAAGCTGCTAATTTTATAATGACACTATTTACTTTTGTTATCAAATGCGAGTCTTGATTAAGCATGTTTTGAAAACGAACTCGTTATTAGCTAAGCTTTTTATATGAAACTCAGATGTTAAAAGACATTTAAAGATTTAATGATTAAGCAATGATTAAATGAGAGTTACTTCAGTAAGTAGACTTTGACAGATAATTTTATGCGTGAAAATAGACTGCTGCTTATATTTAAAAAAAAAAAAAAAAAAAAAAAAAAAAAAAAAAAAAAAACCCACGAAACGCATAAGGCATTATCCCATTCAGTTGATTATGAATCTAGTTAAACTTAAAAGTAACGCTCTTAATTTCTCGAATACTGTTTTTTTCACTTAAACCTCACTTAATTAATAATCAGCAATGTTTTGGAAAGCTTTAATTAGTTCGACTCCTAAACGTATGTATAAGAAAATAACAAAATAAAATTATTTCATTTATAATATTGGTTGATATCGGCAAACCAGGACAGACTATCGTACATGTTCATTTAAAAATACAGATGTGCTTAATTAAAGATTATTAAAGATTAAAGATTTTCAAAAGCATGTAGTTAAACTCACTGAATGAAAACATTTTCTTAAATGGCAATCTCTCTGTCATTGCAGTAACCCTTTTCTTTTGTAGGCGTTATTTCGCACTGCATTTATATTAAACAGTGAGGGCCCGCCTGCGGCTGAGAAATGAAAGGGCTGAATACTGGTAGTTCGACTCTGCATCAAATCCCTGGCAACAGATTGGCTGCATGAGAGTTTTCGTGATTTTCCCCGTGTTGAATTAATTAAGAGACATATTTTTGTAGAAAATCCGTAACGAAGCATACCTTCCTTTACCCTCAAGTGCGTTGACATAATCTAAATAATACAATCATATTAAATCTTGCTTTCGACAAATGGATTTTGCATTTATAAAAATTTTCATATAACTTTAAAAATGTAAATTCATCAGAATTCCAGTTCACAAATGTATTGCTCAGCTTCAGATGATATTGCAGACAACATGGAATATTTCCGAAGCATCTTTTGTAGAAAATATTGAATCTAATCATTTTAAGTACATCATCACTCGTCTTTTTACATTAATTTAAGGTAGATAAATTTCACCATTGGGGGAAGTGTTTATAAACGGATTAAAACAATAATTGCAAACATCTTGCATCAAGAAAACATTCCAGGAAGAATACTTATTAATGAGATTTATATTATTATTAATTAGATTTGCATCCGGCTAGAAGAACTTTCTTCATTAATTTATCGTGGATAAATTTCGCCAGGAGGAGAAGAATTTCTTAACAACATTAAAGGAATAATTAAAAACATCTTGCTTCATGAACCACTGCATCAAGTGCCTTTACTAATATTGATTTACAATAAGCTACAAGAGTTTATTACTTTGATCATGTTAAGTTCGAAATTTGGATTTATCCTATTTAAAAATTGGATTTTTCATATGAAACCGAACAGAATGTAATGCATTTTTAAATTAACAGTTGAAATCATAAATTCTCATCTCTGAATTTTAAGTGCAATTTCAAGTACTATTAATCATGTGTCATGGTACATGTATCATGGTACAAGTATCATGTTACAGATTTCCGAGTATAGATGAAGTGATAAGGTAAAATTAATGTACATTCAACATTTTGTAAATTTATTTTTGGTTTATTGGTTTAGTTGATTGAGATCACGGAAAAGCATACTAGGGCTATCTACTTAAGGGATGGGATGCCTTCGTGGAGGATTTGCTAAGAGAAATTGGCTCGTATACACGTTACACATGCAGAAACCACGAAAACGCCCATGCAGCCAGCCCGTTCGCATGGAATCAAACCGAAGTTGAACAACCAGTGTTCAGCGACTTTATTGCTGTGCCACTAGTGCGCCCGTTTGTTAATGTAAACATTGGAGTTAGATAAATGGAAATTTGATGGCTTTTTACCAAACCCGGTTGAGTAATAGGCTTTTGCTCGAAGCAGCAGGATTCGAACATCGGACCAAGCTACCAGTGTTCAGCGACTTTACCACTCGGTCGCTGGTGGCCCAAATTTGTTTTTTTAAAAGTATGAGTAATATTTTATGAAACCTTTTCTGATTGGTTAATTAAACTTTTTATTGGTATTTTGTGCATTTGTATTTTTATGTATGAAATTTTCTCAAATTCTTGAAAAATACAGACGAAATAAAAGGAAAACGAAATATGCTATTGTTAGATAAAGGCAAAAGGTATTATAGAATACAAGCAAAAAGATGTTATTAGACATTATTACATCATTAGATGTTATAGAATAAGGCAAAATATGTTATTAGATATTATTATATTATTAGATAAAGGCAATCATTGCAAAACAGCTGGAGCATTTTTAAAATCTTGAAGGCGTTTCGTATTGATGTTGCAGGTTGCTTTGCATAGATATTGCTGGTGCCGCGTTGAGTTCGTTAAAGTTTGCCTTTATGAATTAAAAAAACTCCTTAGAACTTTAACTAGGCTAATTAAAATTTCGTTTATTTTATTTTTGTTTTTATTTTTCATTATTATTATGAATATATAATAACAACTAAAGCTTTCACTTATTGTTTGTTTTACTTCACAATAAAACTTAAAATCATATTAAAATGAAATCTTATGAAAGCACATCAGTTATTATTAATATTTAGTGCAATTACTGTTTTTCTCGTGTTTTCCTTCAGAGCTGAGTTCTTCTTATCGATTTATACTATTTGTGTATGGTTGGCCATTTGCTTATTTACATTTACCCTTTATAAGAATTTTGAGAATTTATATTATATTATTTGATTTCCTAGACAGATAATAAGGATCTTTTGTTATAATGTTTAAAAATTTCACTCATGGGTAACTCAAGAGAAACGAAAGAGCAAACGAAATCTGTAGAGGAAGATACCAGAAGTAAGACTTAATAAAGAATCCAAAAGGAAATTTTAAAACTGACATCAAAATTTTAAAAGGTAATACATTCTTTTCCTTTCCTTTATAATATAAAACAATTTATATCGATTTGCTCATTATTTTACGGGAGACAAATGTACAGAAGGTCATGTTTTTCAAAGAAATATTTACTCAAACATAAATGTAAAAATTTATACCTTAGCTTATTTGAAAGAAACTTCTCAGAGAATATCCTGCGAATAACAGGAAAAACAGGTTGAAATGATTAATATATATCTTTAAAAGACATGTCTATTTAAATCTTAATTTTTAAACTTAAATCACAATAGTGATGGTTTGCAACATAGTGACGACGAAACCAATGATTCAATAATCTAACTTTTATTACATACTTTCAAAGACAACTATATATAAAATTTCACAGCCTGAAATAAATTTCATATATTTTGCAGTTATACTTCAAAGGAAGCATAGCTCTGAATTTCTTCGTAGCATTTAAATATTTGAAGTAATGATAAAAATTATTCGCATACAAAAAGCTTTTTAACTTCAAATTTTTATGCTGTAAAGTCAAGAAAACTGTATAGAACGCTTGAAACGAAGTGAAAAATCAAGGAATTTTTTTTAAAAAAGAAATTATCAATTTTTGAAATGTCAAAATTTTAGAATCAACTAGAGAGATACATGGGCCACCAGCAATCAAGACCTTGCTTAATCAAGACCTAATTTCAAAACTGTACTTTTTTCTTTAATATACAAAGAAAAATGAGGAAATTTTCATTTGCCATTGTCGCTCTTGGCGATGAGGTGTCCACGGGGCAACAAAATCCAGGTTTATTCTGCAACCCTAAAAAGACATGGCTACGGATTAAAGAGAAGAGAATGAGAAGGTAGATAACAGCTTTTGTTCGGTGTGGCGGAGAGCAGAGTAGGAAGATAGACTGTTAAGCCTTAGGACACGTCATTAATGGGACATTGGGTCAATACGAAACCAACACTACCCATGGACAGCGGCCATCAGACTCAATAAATGGACCTCGTTGAAGCTTTGTTGCAGGTTTACGATGATTAAGACCTCTCCAACATGGTTCGTTTTATGCTTTCAAGAGGTTATTAATAGTGTAAAGGCTTGGAGCTGTCATAAAGTTCCTTAGATTTCAATTAGTGATATTAATAGAAAATCGATTTTTAAAGCGTATTGCTGCCGAACATAAAAAGGTGATTTACTTTTTCTTATCAATACACTGGGATCATTTAGGGTAGAATCGCATTTTTTTTTGGCTCAGTTTAAATTAAACGCTGTCACAGTGCTGTGTCAACGCTTTTTCATATTTTCAAATGACTTTAATTTGAATTAAGAATTTTGATTTTAAAGAATACTAAAATTGTTTGCGCAGTATTCAGCCTAATTTATATTATTTTAAAATTTTAATCCTTATACTGTATTTTTTTAAATTAAAGGAAATAAAGCACACAGTTAAAAAAATATATGTTAATTTAACCAATTAGTGTATGAGGAAGTATCTTCGCTTTTAAGTTTGAATAATAAAGATCCGAAAAAAGTCGTTATAGAAAATGGCAAAACTGAATAGTCAGGCAAGGGTTACATAGTATGGTTTTAACCAATATATGAGAATAATTTCTAGACTGCTAGATAAGAATTGTTTCAAATGTTTGTTGTATTTATCTCTTATTATCTCAGTAAAGAGTTTTGAGCTATTGCTCAATCATAACAACTGGAATTATTAGCCGAAGATTAATATTTTTTGCGACTGATTACCAATAGATTCCACTGGAAGTCTTTAGGGTGGGAAACCGCTGTTAATGAAGGAAGGATCTATCCTGCTCCCAATTAATATGCATGCTGAACGTATGCGAAACGTCCCAGATAATTTTCCTTCTTTCAGCACAGGGTTTCAACGAAAAGAAGTGATAAAAAAGAACGACACATATATCAGAAATTTATATACACAATTTTGCATTGTGGTTTACATAGCTGTAAAAAGAACTAAAATGTTTCAGTAGACTTCTATGTGGCCCCATTTTCAGCTCGGGCTATGTCTATCTCAACCCACATGTTTGAAAGAATCAGTTGTGGGAAATAGTCCTATCATGTCTATCATTCAAGCAAGCAAATTCTAAAGCGATCTACTCCGCATCGCAACAGTATTTCCGACGAAAAAAAACCTTTAAGTTCTTCTTTAGAACTCCGTAAACCACAAAGTAATAAACACGCATTCCAGATCTATATGTCACTTTTTTTCCATCACTTGTTTCTAGACATACTGTATTTTACATAGGTATGAATTCACATAATGGCGTAACCTATTAAATAAATGTTAAGACTCAGAGATTTATAAGATACAGTGTATTATTAGTTACCTTTTTCAACCCCTAAAGTAAAAGAAAGAAAAAAGTAGGGAAAACACCCGCGCCAGAAAGTTCATTGTTAGTTAATTGATTAATAACAGTAATATTTATGAATCAAAGCATACAGTGACGGGAAACAACACCTCCCAAGGACAGTTAGTTAGCTACCACGTTTTTTAGGTTATTTGCCTGATAGTAAGGTTTTCTTGATTTGTAAACAAGCAACTAAATCTTTAAGACATACAACTTCTTATATTTAAAGACTAATTAAATTTATTTTAGCTCACCATTGAGATTTCATTATTTTACTTAGGACATCTTTCTAAAGGTTAATTTGTAGACGATAATAATTCAGAGGCTTAGAAGGATTCGAGCACGAAGCCTATTTAAACCAGTGATGCAGCGTTATCTCATATTTTTAGAATTATAATCTTATATGGAAGACATTTTATTCAGGAATATTTTTTTTCTCTTGATCAATAGCTCTTTGAGTTTCGTATGTCGATAAACTTAAAAGGAAGTTGGGAATAAAAAAAATAATGTGTATATTATTCAATATTCTAAGCTATCATAAAGTCTTTGTAATATAGCCACATTTGAGAACGAAAAAAAGTTATAAGGTATAAAAATTGGCTAGTAAATTAAGGAATTAAATATTAAATTTCTTTTTCGGAGTTGTATGCACAAGCGACTAATAATGCAATGTTAAGTAAGAATAGAAGTAGAAAATTAGATTAAACAAGGAATTTAAAAAATAAAACACGAGTTACTATATATTAAAAGCAAACTCAGTTTAAATCCAAATCTTGAACAAGATTCACATGAAAGCTTATTTTCTCAGTAATTAATGCACTAATTTCATTTGGAAACTCAGGTGCTTTGATCACGCATGTTTCTTTACTGAAGCAAATTGCCCTTAGATTAGTTTTAAAGTACTCCTTAGCACGATATAACTTTTGAGAAGAGCAGAAAATATTACGTCATGCCTACTATTTCACCACTACAAGAATTGAAATGCCTTTTGCATAGTGAGTGCAACTACTTTTCCTGATTTTTCTTCAAACTCGATTTGCGCAGCAATTTTCTGCGTAAACCTACACTACATCTGGCTCCTCCGGTTTCGTACTCTCAGCGATTCTGGTTGAGTATCACTCTTCTCAAAGCTATTCTAAAGTTTCTTTGAAAAACAGCATTTTTCTGCAGAGTCCCAGTTACTTTAGAGGAAGGGAGAATATCACGGCCTCAATCCCTTTGGAGTTGACTAAAAGCAAAATGCGAAGTTGAAATTCTTTGCAGAACTGAGGATGGGGTATTTCATAGATTCACATGAAGGCTATCTGTATGTATTTAGGCATATATGGGAGTGTTATAACAAAATATTTTATATTATTAAAAGGATCTAATTAAGCAATTCTTCTGAAATTAAATATTATTTTACCGGAATAGTACAACTTTTTAAATCATTTAGTTTTTAGATATTGGAGATTGATCTAGATTGGTTCAACTATTAAATAATTTAGTTGTTAGACATTCAGGATTAAAGGACAAAATCATTATAGCGTAACATATAATTTAATGGAATTTAATTTGGGTAAATCTCTAACTGTATCATAGTTACTATAAAGTTATTATATCATGAGTCATATTTCTTAAGCACAAAGTTCTAAAAAATAGTAGACATGAGAAATTTGGTATAAAATGCATGCGTGGAAATATTACCAAAATTAAATAGAATTATCAATAAAGAGATTATTACCTTTGTCTGTATAGTCTGATTAATAGTAGAACTTCGCGGTTAAATAACTCTCTTCCTCATTAGCATTTAGACTTGATTCTAAAACTACGTTCTGGCCAGAAGTGGTAAGTTGAAATTAAGAAGCGATAGGAAAGGAAGTTTAACTCAAAATTTAACTGTTAATAAAATTAACATAATTCTTACATATTCTATGTCAGAATTAGTCTGTAATACTGATTTAAATGTGTTGGTGCTAATCTCTCTGCATTCTTCAACTAGACATTTTAAACGAGTAAGAAATTTAAAGAACGCTCCGACCAAGGCAGGAGACGAACAGCAATTATATTGAGGAAACACAGGACAGCATGGACAACAAGGAGTCTCTCACTATCCTTTTAAAACTTGGCGCGTTGTAGACCTCAATGATATCACAATTATGAGCATGTGTGCTAGTCACCATACTGAATGTTAGCGTGAGTGAGTGAGTGCACCGCTATGATGGCTTCGGGACTACGGACATGAACCAAACGGAATTTATACCATCACGGCGGGGAAGATTCCAACGTAACAAGGTTGAATATTACATATTAATAATAGTTTTTACAGTTTGATAACTGCAGGCACTAAGCGTTATTCTGGTTATCTGCTTTAAGTTCTGAACATTTGAAACATAATATTATTCACGGTTGTTTCTGCTTAGGCAGTGTCTTGAGATTTTCTATATTTTATCAAGGGCTACTCTGTTTTTGAGTGTGTTAGATGTCCACATCGCCCAGGCACAGTCCGCTGGTTTCTTCAAGTGCCAAATTCCTGTATTTACAGAATGGAAGTAATAATGGTCCGTGTCGTCTTCCTCTCCGCATTCGCAGAAAGCAGTATCCCTAAGTCTGAATCTGTTCAGGTATACTGGGAATGGTCCATGATCTGTCAAGAACTGTGTTAGGCTAGCACAGTGGGTCTTTATTTCCATGTCAACTTTTGGCAGTAAGCGAAATGTCCTTCGTTCTACCTCTGCCTTTGTCCATCTACTTTGCCAGTTTTGTAGCAGACTTGTCAAAGTTGTTCGCTTAATATGAGACCAAGGAAGTTTAGTTGGTCTTTCTAATATATCCGTGCAATTGGCTGCCTGCTTGGACAGTAGGTCAGCGGCTTCATTGCCTTGAATCCCTGTGTGAGCGGGAACCCATTTTAAAGTGGGTCTTTGCGAAATAGGCATCGTCAGAAGCTGTTTCTGAATTCGGTATACCAAAGGACTCCGGCTGTTTTTGACTTGCGATAGCCGCCAGACTTGATGCCGAATCACTGAGTATGGAGAATTTTTCCTGTTGACACGTGTTCGCATATCTAATGCGGCACTGATAGCTAGAAGCTCTGCTTGGTATACCGAGTTGTTAAAGCCTAGTTTCCTTTTCCACTCAAATGTTACAACTCCATTTTCTAGTCCACAGAAGGCTCTGCCGGTGCCGTTCTCAGTTTTGGAGCCATCTGTGAAAAGGTTGTTCCTCTGAATTGGTTGGTCGTTTATGCTGATACCGTTGGAGAGAATAAAAGCTGCTATATGAAAGTTTTTTTCAGTTGTTTTGCTCCTCGTAGTCAGAGTGGTGATAACTATGACCCCAGAGTGTGGAAGTTTGACTAAATGTTAGGATTAGAGGTGAAAGGATGTGTACTACATGGTGCCTTATACTTAAAACCCGTGTATTAGGCCGTTAAAATCACGAAGAATGCAAGCGTCCAACCTTAGTTTCTTTCGGCGTCTCCACACATGGTTACGGCCATCATGATGTCGTAAGAAAATGTAAGACTCGTGAGAAAAAAAAATTCATACCATGAATCATATCATTGCTGAGCGCATCAATGTAGGCACTCATTTTTTCTCGTGCTGTAACATTAAGAGAAGTCGGAGCAATCATTGATCATACTTACGGACACTTGGTGTTATACAACACAACTATTTCTTTGAACTATGGTAAACGATGTATATGTAGGATCCCTAACAGTGAAGCGGATATCTGTCTCTTGGGCATTTGTCGTTCAGATAGCACACATTGCTTTTTATAGACTTCTTTAAATAATCGTTTGCATGTTCTCATAACATTTATGGGATCCTAACCAACGCCAACTGGCTTTTCTGGTTTATGTGATTACTACAAAACCTCGAGGGCTATCGGTCTAAGCGAAGGGATGCCTTCGTGGAGGACTTTCTAAAGGAACCTGGCTCTTATACACGTTACACATGTCGAAACCCACGAAAACGCCCATGCAGCCAGCTCGTTCGAGGGATTCGAACCTCGGCCCGAACTACCACTGCTCAGCGACTTTACCGCTCGGGTGCTGGTGGGTCCCAAAGCCAGTGAGTGTTGAGAAATACGTTACTCCGCAAGCTGAAAGATCCTGTAAATGCGATTTCAAGATGAAAAGTTGGCATTTCTATTTTCCCTTTGATAGTGCTTTAAGTTGCCAGTACTCTTACCAGTAATGTGCCCACGAAATGAAATGCTAATCATTTGCATGTTCCAACATTTTTTGGCCAACCTGAGAAACCCAGGTTTGTTGTACGCTTCATTTATGGAATAGCAATTTTAATGTCCGTCAGTGTATTAATGATCTCTACTGATATCAATGATTATTACTTACATTCTAATCATATGAGCAACATGACATTTTTAGAGAATCTTGTATATTTCAGCAGAATTAAATAGAACATTTGTATCGTTAACGTATGCGAAACTGTCCTCTTTAAGATTTAAGATATTTCTTCAACTAGCAGCACGAGGAGAATTTTAGTAAAAAATATTAGTAGGGAATTAATTAATTCTTACAGGTTTGTGAAAACACACATTGTAACGTAAGGTTTTATTTTGTGGTCTATTGTAAACGTACATGCAGCCTTGTAAAGTAATTTTAGATTTTCCTTTTTTTAAGTAGAAAATTTGAGACAATCAACTACGCCCTTGCGGGATTCAAACTCTGGAACTTCCGACTACCAGCCTAACATGCTTTTAAATTTCTCCATACGATACGCTGTAAAATAAGAGAAAATACCGCTTATTTTCAACCACTTAAGCAGCAGCAGGGGCGACGTTAACTAATCCTGGCAGTGAAAAATTATCGTTCATCGTTTTTTTTAACTGCGGCCCCACTCTAGAGAAATTTTAGAGTTATTTGGCGATAGGAAAGTGAGATAATTAGCTACACCTTTGACGAGGTTCGAATCTGGCTCTTCTGATTACCAATTGGATGTGATTTTCGATTACACCACGAGGACACACGGTAAGAAGAGAGAAAATAACTTATAATCTTACTAATATTAAACTATCACTTCTCTATCGAATGTTGTAAGGTACGCATATTGCTGATATCCTGTTCTAAAGATCTACGTGAAGACATCTGTGTTAATTAGATGTTAATACCAATTATCCTGCTGAATTGACTGGGAGATATTTTAACTGTTTGGAAGCATTATGTCTATTTTGTCATTCCGTTTATCAGATGCGTCGATAATTCACCTACAATGTAGCCTATGCATATTCCATACCCTAAAAATATCAAATTTCATTTCTGTTTCCAAATTCATTTTAAATTTTCTTCAGAATTCTGTAAATCACAAAAAGCTTTCAACTATTTAGCATCTTCCGTTTGACGTATTAGTATCTAAAATTTCATTAGCATCATCAGCTGTATCACACCTGTATTCATATACACTGCTCGACATTGAAAATGCAACACCAAGAAGGAGTGGTCAGAAAGTGATGAAATTTGGAAAAAAGACAGAGAAAGAAAGCAGCAATAAGTGATCTTTATTTCAAAATGATAGTCAGAATACAGAGCGAGAACGGCGTCGGCTCAGTAGAAGGTAGGACCTCCGCGGACAGCGATGCACGAAGAAACACGTCTAGGCATAGAGTCAATAAGAGTGCGGAGAGTGTCCTGAGGGATGGATCTCCATTCCCTTTCAACCATTTACCACAGTTCGTCTTCTGAACGAAGCAGGGGCAGAGTCTGCAAACGGCGTCCAATCACATCCCACACATGTTCGATTGGTGACAGAGCAGGAAAGTACGGTGGACGGGGAAGCATCTGTATACCTTGCAGAGCATGTTGGCAGATGCGAGCACTGTGTGGTGGGGCGTTATCCTGCTGAAAAATTGCATTGGGCAGCCCCTGAAGGTAGGGGATTGCCACCGGCCGCAGTAAATTATCCAAGTATCTTTGGGCCGTCATAGTGCCCTGAATACGAACTAGAGGTAACCTGGAATCGTAGGCAATAGCGCCCTAAACCATTATGCCACGTTGTCGCGCGGTGGAGCGTTCCACAGTTACTGCCGGATTAGATCTGTCTCCACGTCGACGCCACACACGTATGTGGTGACTGTCATTGGATAAACAGAAGCGTGACTCACCTGAAAACACGACGTTTCGCCATTCTGTCATCCACATCGCTCCAGTCCGACACCATTCTAAACGTTGGCGTCTATGCTGTGGGGTGAATGGCAGTCTTCTTAACGGACGCCGTGAGTGCAGGCCACGTTCAACCAATCGACGGGAAATGGTTCTGGTCGACACGGGAACATCCAGGGTATCATGCACATGCTGCAGAATCGCAGTACAAGTGACTTGCAGGACCGCCACAGCTTGTCGGCGGATGCGTGGATTCACGCGTGCTGACGTCACTCTGGCTGCACCTGCACCCCTCTTTCTTTGCACATCTCCTTGTTCCAACCATGTTCGCCATAGCCGATGCACCGTGCTCGCATCCATGTGGGTATCAGCTGCGATTCGACGTAAGAACCAACCCGCCCTTCTCAGTCCGATCACCATACCTCTCGTAAAATCGTCTATCTGCTGGAAGTGCCTTCGTTGACGGCGGCCTGGCCATTCTCTCCTATTACACGTATCCTCCAGGACAAAACCCAACTTTCTTCGATAATTCTTCTGGCAGAAATAACGACACGAATATTGCCTATTCTGCACGTTCCTTCCCTTATATCTTACTTCACGTGCGTCGGAGAGCTGTGCATTTCACATAATTCGCATAACTCAGTGACGTGCGTCTACTTTAAAATTTACATAAATTTCTGACCACTCCTTCTTGGTGTTTCATTTTCAATGTCGAGCTGTGTACTATAGACATTAAAGAATGTTCAAGACTGTTTTCTTTAAATAATTATTCAGATGATTTAAATGCAAATAAGTAAATAACTATGATAAAGCCAATTTTGCACATGAAATAAAAGGATTCTTCATTACGCACGATGTACTAAGTTGATTTAATTTCATTTGATGCTGGTGACTGATTTCATCTACTATTATGCAGAAGGCTGGGCATATCCAAAGTTTTAGAAAATTATAGAAATTTTTATTTTTCACTTTGTACTTTTTTTTGTAACTGTTTTAGTTTGGTATATTTGATACAAGCTAGGGCTATCTGCTTGAAGGAAAAGTTGCATTCGTGGAAGACATTCTAGGAGAAACTGTTTTGTAACCACTTTATACATGAAGAAACCAGCGCAAACATCCATGCAGCCAGCCCATTCGCATGTAACCAAACCGAAGTCGAACAACCAGTATTGACCGACTTTATCGCTCTGCCACTAGTGCGCCTAATTGTTAATGAAAATATTGCAGTTAGATAAATGGGGATTTTATGGCTATGATGGTACCGAACCCTATTGAGTAATAGAGTTTTGATCGAAGCAGTTTATAAAATAATAAAGTAAATGTTCTTGCCATTTCTTCATATTTAAATCCTCAAAAACTGAGTAAAACCATGTATACTTCGCAAAAATAGATATGGCAGTTCTACGGCTCCCGTTCTACCGGGCCGATTGACGAAATTCAACCTGCTTTTTTCATGTCTCGAAAGCGCGACTTAGGATATCTATTAGATTTATATATAGCAGCATTCTGACATAAGTATTTTGACACAAAATCAGACTTTTTCTGAAATGGCATGCGAAGTTTTTTTTGTATATTTCGATTCTACGACTCAAATTATGTTAAACTGACACGTTTTGTAAAAATTGAACAAGTAGTTTTTAGAAAACTACCTCTCAAAATTTTAGCTCTTCCATGTTAATTGAATCTTGTATATATTTATTAAATTTATTTGATTCTTCCTTTCACATTTCGAAATTAGGTTCATTATAAATAAAATTCACCCATTTTTAATATTTATTTTTAAAATTTGTATTTTAAAATATTTTTTTATAAATTTTTTCAAAAGCTTTCTGTATGAAATCTATGAAATTTTTAACATCGTCTTAAAGTATATGTATTTCTATGTATACTTGCAAAACATTAGTGTTTTTTATTCAAAATTTTCCAAGATTTACATAAATTTACATATTGGAGCGTTTTGAAATTTGGCATCTTGCTTTTGAGCGATAATAACGCCAAATGTGTTTTACGCACTTTGTTAAAATCATTTGAAAGCATGAACGATGACTTTTTTTCCCGCTCACCTGCAATGAGAAAAAGGAAAGGAAAATAGGTTGTCACAAATTAAGAAGTTCGCCAAATAAATTATTCTTGGCGAAAACTGAAAAACAATTACGCCAGGATAAATTTTTGCATTTCTCTATAAATTTAGCCCCAAATTTTACAAAATTTAATATTTAGGCATAATTTGAGTCGTAGAATCGAAATATATTAAAAAAAAAGAAACTGGCATGTCATTTCAGAAAGTCCGATTTTATGTCAAAATACCTAAGTGAGAGTGCTGCTATATATAAATCTAATATATATCTTAAGTCGAGACATGAAAAAACGCAATTTGAATTGGCCCAGTAGAACGGGAGATATAGAACTGCCCCCTACCCCCCCAATGTGTACCTTTCTTTTCTAAACATGAATTTTCAACTTATATTGTTTTTTATTTTACGAAGAAATATTGCTTTATTGAAATCAAAACGTTTTTCTACATTTAAATTTCAGGTGTCAGAAAAATAACTTCTAGGGTATATTTTTGTATAGCTTAAAATTAAAATTAACTAAATTGACTCTACTTAGACTGAAAAGCGAGTTATCACTCCGTCTCTGAAAGGGTAATACTGTCCTAAGTAAGTTTTAAATAAGCTTTTGAACCTTTCCAGTTATATTCATAATTAACACTGAAGTTGATAAAAACCTTTCTGTTATAAACGTTACTTCTTTTGTTTGGTATTTATGATGTGTCATTAGCATGAGAATGAAATTTCTCAAATTTAATACCGTAATGCCTAAATTTCAGGACAACAGTTTTGAAACTACAGAACATTACGCATACATCAATAAAGCATGTTTCGCAACGACTGAACTGCATGCATCATGGGTAACTGTCAGATATCATATGCACATATGTTTCCCAGATAGCAGTCATTTCATAGACAAATATGTTACGCATAGATAAGTGATGAACATTAATATTTTGGATATTTAGTATTTCAGTTATCTAACGAAATAATTCACAAATAATTATGCTTTCTGTAGCGTATGAGAGAAGATAGCTGCTGTATTTGGGAGTATTTCTAATATTTGCAGCATGTACCTGTAGAATCTCAAATACTACAGATCTTACAATATGTGTAATATACAGAAGATATTAGGTGCAATTTCCTTTGAAGGCTCCTTAATTATCTGCAATAGACCTATGAAACATAAATTATAGATCAGGTAAATGAGAAGCTGAGGATAATATGTGAACACTTAACCCCGCAAGAGTTTTATTTGAAAAATCGGTTTTATAAGCTTGTTATTATTTAATAAGCAAATGGAATTTGCCTCAATTGTTCTTAGAATGACTTTAAACCTTCCATTTTTTGCAAGTCATCAAAGAAACACACCCCTATTAAGGTTCCTTAGAAATGTTATTATTTTACCAATATTTAAGTTAAAAATTAATAGAAACTAGATAATTTCATTTGACTTTCACTTTGATACAATTGTAAGAAACCTATAGAGACACTTTTCTCTTTATTATACTTTTTGTTTTTATGTCATGAGCGTAGAATGTATTCAAATTTATTTCCGATTTATTTCACTAGTTTCATGGATGAGGATCAACCATGAAGAATTACTTCCTGGAAGTCAGCATTAGTAGTACTCCTTCTGTGCACATTTTTATTATGTACATCATTAAGTTATCGTTTACTAGTCATTAAAGTAAGATTTTAAAAGGTTTTAATCATCTTCAGAGTAATTTCATTCATTAAAATTGTATTAAACCGTGGCTTGCATAATTAATTGGAATAGCGAAAGAATAAAATCATCAGACAATGACAGTGTCAGATCATCGTATTTTCAAATCTTCTAGTTCATAGTATGTTTCGAAAAATTCCTTATCTATCTCCACCAAAAATTAGACGTGTCCAGAATTTACATAGGCATATTCATTCACATTAAGAGATGAATTTGAATATTTGTCAGGAACTGTGATTTTTAATAGTAATAAGTACATTCTCTCTTAAACTGTGGTCGACATGTCTGTAGTTTTTATGACAAATTCTTTACCTTTTTAATAAATATTTATAGAAATCAGGTTTTTTTTTTAATTTATATTTAACACTTCCGAATGGTTTAATTGTTTTCTGTCAGTGGCTATGGTTTGATTCAAATGAAATTTAGAAGGCAGGTGATGGTTACTAAGGAATTTTTATCCATACTTAAAGACATTTTAAAAAAGAATTACTTATGCCATTGGCGTAAAAGAATTAAAATATGCTTCTAACTACACACAAGATGCCAATGAAAAATTTCTAGTTAAGTAACAAAATTAAAGATTTATGACGAAATATTTTAGTAAAATATAAATATATATGGAATAAGTTATTTCTTATAAATAAATAGGTACTATGAGTTTAAACTACTGCAAATCTTGTTTTCAAATGGTATTATAGTTTTAAGTACTTTGATTTTCGGCATCAAGGATTATATTGTAGTCTGAAATTTTCAGATTATAGTTTTTTTTTCTAATTTTATTTTTATTGCAAATTACTTATTCAAAAATTATTCCAATTTTATTATGTACCATAAAATGTTTTCTGAAAAATTACAAAAACGATATTTTACAAACTTTTCCTTTCAATGTAATATGAAAAACTTATGTGACTCAACCATTTCCATATACGTATTTTTGATAAAGAATGAACGTATGGAACATATTGTTAACAGAGAGGTTAAGTGAGAAAAATGATTCTGTTACAGTATATAGCTCTGTATCCGGCATAATGTATTATTTTAACATCAATATTACTGGTAAAGACTAGACTTGACACTTTTAAGTATTTTAAAATTCTTAACGGTTTTATTTTTAATACTGAATTACAGGAAAGAATGCTTTTAATGATTTTGACTGGATTTGGATTTTACATAAAGAACAATACCAATAGATTACTTTTAAATTTTAGTGTCATGGTTACCTTATACTTACAGATAATGCCTTTCAAACTTGAAATCTCAATTTTTCTCAAAAATGTGTATGAATATATTCATCTAGAAATGCAGAATACTAGAAAATAATAGCTGCTAATATTCTGTAGATAATCAGAAAAAAATTGATAAAAATTGTGTATTAGAAATTTAGGCAGCGACCATTCTGAGGAATTTAAATACCTTCAGACGAAATTTTAAAATTTCATGAAATCTCCAAAAGGGCTATGGATCAGCGAATACAGAAGATTTTGTATATTTTCAATTTCTTACTTGCTTTTAATTAGGATTTTTTTATAATATTGTGTACGTATAAATGAGCAAAATAATTTTTAGTTCTTTGTGTATTGCTTTTTTCCAACATTTTAAATATTTTATTGTAAAGACTGCTTTTATTTGAACGCTAACTGGAATTTTAGAAAAATATAGCAGATTCCACCCCCAAAAAGAAGAAAGCTATCAAATAACATGCTGAATTCCTGTAGATGTCATAGAAAAGAAAATCATATTTTCTTTCAACAAAGGCAAACTTTGTCTCAGGATTTGCTACGAAAAATGTAAAAAAATATGTAAATATGTAAAATAAACTTTTATGTTATTCAAAACCACTTTTTCTGCATAATACCATAATTTCCAGAAATTTTGAATTTCAGAAATAAATTATGAGTATTTGTTATTGAACTTTATTAATTAGGTATTTTATTTTGCATTTAATTTAACTGATTGATAAATTTTATTTTAGTTTTATGATTCTATATTTTTTATTTATATATTTATCATTATTTATTTAATTTCTGTGATACATACATAGCGTTATAAGTAAAATTTTATCCTGATTAACTAAAATGTTCGCTTGCACGTTCTTTTCAGTTTAAATTGTAGAGACATTAGGTATTTTTTTGGAAGCAGGAGAAGTGAAAAATGAGTAACGTCCTCACCGGGAATGGAACCACGGACCTCTGGAAATACGCGCCCAGCTTGCAGACCACCACACTACGAAGGCATGCTAAGAAGGTGGGAAAAATACCTTATAAAATAAATATCTGTCTTATACAAATCTAGTAGGCATTTAGGAACTCGTAACTTTTCTTTTCCTCCCGGTAGAAGAATCGAGTTAAGACATTATTTTCTATAACCTCATTAGATCAATGGAATATTCGCACAATGTTCTCTTTGCAAGACATTGTAGTCAGTCCTTTAAAGTTAACTATAATGAATTTTAAGACACTTTTATTAAATGTACATTACATACAGTAGTATTTTCTGTAAGGGACACCTCCGAATAAAGACACATCTATTTAAGGACAATTCTGTTGGTCTCGGCCCTTTTGAATAGGGAATTTAATGTATTTGCTTCATATGAAGGGATACTCTGCTTAAGGAACAGTGAAAAAAGTGTCAGAAATACGATGGAGGTAGAAAAATAAATAAATTAGAAATACTCTTTTTTTAGTAATTGTTTGAGGTTTCAAATACAAGTTTGTCGTCATTAAAAGATAGTTTTGTGGCAAGAGAGAATTAAAATGAAAAATTAATTGCTCTCTTTTAAAAACTGCTTTTCAGTAGGAAAAATGGAAACAATACACTAAGAACAAGCAAATTGTGGTGCAGTCAAAAAGATATTTCACATTCACAAGATCCATAATCCAGTTATTCTTGCTACAGTTCTCAGAAGGGGGATGTAAACAGTGTTAGCAATTTGTAAGGCAATCTGAAGACAGGGACCAAAGGGAAAGAAAAACTGGTGAAACGTTTGGACTACAGAGACAGCAACAGCTAAAGTTACAGAGATCTCACAATGTGGATAGAGGGGAAACTTCTATCATTTACGATATTTATCTTCAAAGGGAAAAAGATTAACATCGAAACAAGTTGGTATAACTGTAGAAGAAACTAAAAAGAATAGTTTGAGAAATTTAAGACAAAAATTTGGAAGAATAAGTAAAAAAAAAAAAAAAAAAAAAAAAAAAAAAAAAAAAAAAAACAGTGATAAAGAGTAGAGGAGAAATAAAAATATTAAGGAATGCTAATTCAAATGAACATTCCAAGTCTCTAAAACTTAAAAAAAAAATTGAAGAATATAAAATTGATATAGTAGTGCTTAATTGGTTTTGTTCTGTAAAAGCAAGCAATATTCCTGTATGTGGAGTATTATTGTAAGAAAAGGCAAAAGAAGTTTCGGAAAGTCTTGGACTACATAACTTCAAAGCATCGAAGAGTTGGCTAGACAATTTTAAGCAAAAACATAATATTATTTTTAAGATTATTTGTGGTGAAGGAAAACCAGTAGATAATGCAACATGTAGCAGAATGGATAAAGAAGCTAAATGAAATTTGTGAAGGATACACAGCTAAAAACATCTAAATCAAGTGCTACTTTCTTGTAACATGGAAGGAGAGTTTAAGCAAACACTTGCAAATGGAAAGGCCAAGAAAACAAGATGTTTCAAGCACATCGGTCCAAAAGCTTTATCAGTCTGTTAACATCACAATAAAATGCCACGGATGACGCAAAGCATAATCGCAGAATGGTTGATTGCTCTTGAGGAAACAATGTTTAGACGAAATAGGAAAATTCTACTATTTCTTGACAATTCATCAGTTCAAGATGCTTGCGGAAACAGCAATGTGCTTTCAAAATGCGTAAATGGATTGAAAACCATTCAGTTGATAACAAATGCTATTAAATACATATAAAAAACTGGTGTTCAGCACTGTTTTAAGAAAGCAGATTTCGAAATTTAAGTTTTGAGTACCCTCAGTGAAAGTACTATTGATGAAAATAAATTGTTTGAACTTGTCCAAAATAGTGGCAATGCTCAAATGCAAGAATATTTAGAAATTCATGAAAACGTGTGTACTGAAGACACGGACAACGAAATAAAAGCTTTTATTACAAATATCTTTGATGATGTGAGATTTAACTAAAAACAGTTTGGAAAGCTGTGAGAAAGACGAAGAAGAGCCAGTCGAAAAGTTGACATAAACGCTACATAGATTCCTTAAAACACACCTCACAATTAAAAACAGTCATGATAATTATGGATTGCAATGAAGGACTTAAGATCATCTTTGACTTTAATATATACACATGGACAAAAATGATTGCAATGCACAAGCTTCAAACAAAACCGTGTAACGGATTATTTTCAATAAAGTTTTGCAAGTACAAAATTCTGCTGTTCATTTAATGCATTTTTGCAATAATTAAACTATTTTAATTAGACATTTTCATTTTTCATTGACACCAAATTCATATAAATACCTCTCATTATGTTACTTATGTGGATATAATTTATTTAAAGCTTGATACAACTGGAATTCCTAATTAAATTACATTTTTTTTGTATCTCTAAAGAAGAGGCAAAATATCTCGTCCGGTAAGTGTCCCTTATTGGGAGGTACTGCTTTATAGTAATTTAAACGGAAACTGCTGTCCTCCTTTTTTGCAAATATTTTTATTTTTGAAAGCTTCAAATAATTGTTTTAATTTGCAGTCAACTTGATTGCCAAAGTATAAAAATGAGGGAGGCATTGGTTTAGACATTTAATTCTAAGCTATATCTTTATTTGATGGTATTATCAGAGTCAATTGTTCCTTCTTACCTTCTTCGGGAACATACAAGGACCTGACTCGGAACAGAGAGCTTACTAAAGCTATGTTCACTAATTGTGGTAAGTAGACAGGATACAGACGAAGGGTATACAAAACCCTTTATTTTTCTCTATATAAAATAACTTCCGTACTTCGGAATACACCGACCCGCTACTCGGGGTCTAACGTAAAAGTATAAAAATAAAACTAAACTCTAATTTAACTTTAGAATAATAAACGTGGAAGATTGGCCTTATATTAACAGGAAGGCGTATGTAGTACAGATAACTGAGAACACTACAATACGTTTAAATTTATCAAGAGGATTAAAACCTCTGGCCTGGAAGGCAAACAGCAACTGCGTAACTTCTAAGGTAAGCGGCCTGCTTTGACTCAACTGCTTCCTCTCTCTCGCTTGGCAAAAAGCCACAACTTAAATACTTGGCGTTCGCCAGACAACTTTGCATAAAAACCTTAACGCTTATAATTCTGGCCGGAAGTAGAAAATAAGAAGTGATAGTAAAGATTCAAAATAAAAATAAACGTTAGTAAAACTTAAGATCCTTACAGTATAAGTACATAAAGTGCACTCTAGATATTGTTTCACGATTATACAGCAGACATATATATGATATAACAGATTTTACTCAAGAGGATATTAAACTGAAAATTTCTGAGATTTTAAAAGAATATGAAAATCTAAGGTAGCTTACGGTTGACGGAATTAATAGCATATTAGGTTCTTCGAATATGTCAAATCACATGAGGGCTATTTGCTTAAGTGGAAGGCTTTCTATGGGCAACGGGCTCGTATTTCCATTACACTTGAGGTAAAAGCAGAAAAACTAACCATGCAACCACGCCGTTCATTTGGGTTAGAACCCAAGTCGAACAAATATTCAGCTGTTCTAACCCCTCGGTGTCCTCAGAGGCTCACTATGTAAGTATGGGTGTGGTACCCTAGCTCTTTAGTAGATCATCATCTCGGTGAGACACGTGTGACGACTCTTCAACCCCTACTGTTCAATCTTCTCTTCCTTTTCCTCTCTCTTTGCTATAACCTTTCACTCGTTTTCTCCTTCGCGGTTTCTTCTTCGGTGCGGGGCTTACTGTGAAAGGTTGTTTCAAATCTTTTGTTTTGGGCTAACCATGGGGAGAAACTAGCCTGCGTGTAGCAATGCGCGAAGATCCATACGGCTAGAAAGGAGGATACTGGAGTTAAGAGACGAGGTACTGACCCAATCACACTGCTTTGGCCTCTGCTTCAGTCCAAACGGGATGCATATAGTTGTCCCTCGTTGATGTCAATCGGCTGGTCTCTAGTCCTAAGTGTCAGTGGCTTGGGGATAAGCTTCTGGGAGTTCCTGCTTTCAAGAAAGCTGACTGGAGTTTGGTACAAGAACTAGCGCCCCCTTGTTGAACTTCGTAATGGATGAGGCTGCCGGGTTTGGATGTTTATTTGTCTCAGATATTACCTTTTTAATTTCTGTGTTTCCTAAATTGCTTCTTTAATAAAAAATTAAAACAAGTTCAAATGCCAATATTGTTCTATTTTAAATTCTACCTCGTTTTGTCGTTGTGAACAACTCTATATTTCAGCATAAAAAGGCCACCATTTTGGATTCAAACCTAAAATAAAACCAGAACAGCTGCGTTCTGGTGAGCTTTCAATTGAAACTATTTCTTCTAGCGAATCTGTAACAATTCTTGAGAATGGTGATGGGGGAGTTTCTGTCTCAGTGCATTAAGACCCTGAATTACTTACCACATCGATGTGATTTCTCACATCGAACTTGTTTCAATTTCTGAAGAGGACTTTCTCATTACTGATATCAAAATATCTGTGCTGCCAAGTGAATTAAGATACTTATAGAATGTCAGTTGACTATTATCATTAACATCCTGACCTTAAAAACTCCTGTTTTGACGAAGACTATAAAGGCTGGGTATTCATGGGGAGCTGCAAGACCTTATTTTCCAACCCCAGTGCGATATTATCAATGTCAGAGTTTCGGCCTCATGAAGATATACTGTCATGGACTGTCGTGGAAACTCTACAAGTATTCAATACTCTGTAGTGAACCATGACAGCAAAAACTGCACCACTGAGCCATTGTGTGCTAACTGCAAAGTTAACCGCATGGCAGTTTTTATGTCCAAATGGAAAACTGAGAGGCAAGTTCAAGTCATCAAAGTAACTCAAAAAATTTCTTATGAAGAAACTAGAAGAATAGTATCTAGCACTCAGTAGCAACATAATGTATCATATAGCAAAACTGTTAAATACATTAAACAAATAGCCACCCAAACAGATATTAGTATGCAGAAGAAAATTCCTGTAGACTCACCAAAAATTGGCTATATTCCTCAAAGCACAAAAGATAAAAAGTAAAAAATACGAAATTTGCAGACAAATCCACAAAAATTCCAATAATTCATAGCATCAGCCTTATTGAAATCTGAATTCTGAAGCCATAGATTTTGAGATGGATATAGAAGATGGACTGGATGATCTTATATATGTTCTTCCACGTCTGAAGCTGAAAGCAAAACAGACGCGATAAGTTGTCATAATGGCCACCATTTCCTCTTTTTCATATAAAATACCTAATTAAGCATACATTAACCTATCTGCTTTGCAGCTTAAGAAACCCTATTGAAACATGAACAATAGCTGAAGCGTTGGAGGTATTTTTCTGTCAAAAAAGATAAGATTTTTAATGAATGTATTAGCGGTGGTGTAGGTTTTTTTCATTTGACTATCCTTCAAGTATCTTGCCTCTTTCACCTTTTCTCCAAGTTGTTGCTGTACATTTTAACATCCGAAGGCTGATTTCAGTCTGCTGGATCTATCTGCCACGAAATAAGCACATTAAACACCAGGATTTGGATAATTTAATTGAGAAGCTGCCTACTCCATTCATAATTACAGTTTATTTCAAAGGCCATAATGCTTTATGGGGAAGTAAAGATAGAAATTCCCATGGCAGATTGAGTAAATGATCAATGACCCTTCTGTTTGCATCCTTAATAAAAGAGAGCAAATTTTCTTTCATCAGCCTACGAGGACCTTTCACAGCACTTACCTCGTCCTTTTTTCACCATCTCTGCTTCCGATTTACAAGTGTAATATCAGAAACGATCTAAATGACCACGACCATTTTCCTGCTTTTATTCCTTCTGCAGATAAAGAGATAATGCCCATTTGTAGACGTTTCAAACTGGAAAACATGATGGGTTATACGCAAAGCTCACTAAAGAAATGGTGAACGATGTGCATAATAATAACGGACGGATAATGCAGTGGAAGTCGTCGCCGAGATTATTAATCAAGAAGCTAACATTTTTATTCCTGCGCAAATAACAAGATTACAAAAATACCCCAAACTGTGGTGGAACCGAGTGGGGAAAGGGAACCAAAGACAAAAAGGAAAGCTTGGGAAAACTTCGCCGGTACCCCACTTTCCTGCAATCTAATAGCATTTCCCAGAGCTAAGACAAATGCGCGAAGTGTACGACACCAGAGCCAGAGGGACTCTTGGATATCCGGACTTTACAAAACTTTTGCCTGTAAAGAATGACTTTTTTGAAGCTTATCTATAGAATACTACCAGTTAATTATTTTACTGTTATGTATTTCTAGATGAGTAAATTCGTAGACGTATTATTAAGAAAACTCTGGGTTCAAGGTTAGAAAACTTTCCTTATAAAAACAGCATTTAAACTGAGAAACCGTTAACATAGGAATTGACGCGCATTTGAACCCTAAAATAGAAGTAATTAAAACTGCTAATAAATTTCAATTTTGTAATGTTTAACCTACGTCATCGTTTTAAAAGTTTTGAATTTTTACTGAAAAATTCTATAAAGTAAAAGACAACATTCGTATATTCAAATAAGTTAAAATTATATAAAATTAACACTGGAAGAAAATTGTCATAAAAATATTCGAGAAAACTGTTGCAACTTTTTTCACTTCAGATACCTTTAAAATTACACAAATTTCAAGTACGCATTTACAAGCCTTCTAAATAATTGATTTCAAACATTTAAAAAAATCATAAATATATGTTTGTGCTACTACTAAAATTAAGAAACTGAACACAATTACTTTTTTCATTATTCCTGAAACTATGAGTATATTTAGCATTGTACGCAACTTACTGATTTTGATTTAACATTTCATAAGTTAATAAAACTTATCCAGTTTATGCAATAACACAACAATGAACATACACACAGAGAAGAATTTTATGAAATATATATATTTTAATTAAATACAACAATAATAAAATTTAAGAAAACAGCTTCCTGTTAGATGGAGGTCAAACCCAAGTAGATAAATTTCATTACCTATTTAACAATAGTTTTATGGGAACCTGATCATCGGTTTTCGTATCCAGTGGATGAGCACATGTCCGTTTAGAAAGGAGGTCTTGAACATGAAGCTTATGAAGGGCGCATCACTCTGATAGCACTTGTTCTCGAATAAGAACTTCCAGCAATCCCTCGTATATTATTTATCGTTTCAATTAGGAATAATTTGATTAATTTGCAATCTCAATGTTTTTCCATTTCTGGATGTTGTTAGAGGTAAGAATATAAATTCAGACAATCTCATATAATTTAAATTATTATTTTACAGCTAATAACTACCAATTTACAGCTTCAAATGCTTACAGAAGTATGAGTTCACAAGCAAAGAGTTTAAAGTAGCCGTTACATAAGAAACATGTTCCCTTCTAAATCAAACGAAATTATCCTGCTGGTGTTGCCCCTTAGAGTTTCAGGGTTATAGCTCCAATGAGAGATATCATTTGTCAGCTCGCAACAGGCTCCTTTATAACAATGTCTAGTGCTCGGCGAAAAGGCAGATCCATTATAGGCTACATACGTAAATCATACCTAATCGAATGCATAAATTGAAGTTTCACTTGATAACGCAGGTTCCGGCTCAAACAGAGTGTTTGTAAATATGACCTTGTGAAAAAGCGATCTAGTTCGAAATGATATTTGAAATAAACCAACAGACATTATGATCGGTTTGCCTTACGCCCCCAATATTGCATCGGTAGCAGAGAAGGAGAATATGGGTTGACTGTCCGTAGACATCCATAATTTGCAAACAAAAGCACAAGTATAAAATGATTCATCTCATTTTATTTATTCAGGATCAGTATGAGAATTACGTTTGATTCATTTATTTTAAGAATCACATTAGAAATTTTATTTGTTTATTTATTACCTTCAATAGAATTTAAATAATTTTCCAGCTTGCGTGTGCCTTTAACCTTTTCATTTCACCGTTACTCCATCACACGTGGGAAACTATTGCAATTTTTGTGAGTATTTCTCGTGAAATATGGACATAATTCGCTTTGTGGAGTATATACTCGGAATGGTCATGAAGAGGATATAGTCGCAAATCTCAACTATTTTCATGAATTCTTATCTAAGTTTTATTTGAAAAAAGCAAGTGAGCCAGACGACTTTATCTGGATTTGAGGTACTAGGCATAAAAGGGAAGCCCTTTTCGATTTGTATCAGAAGATCTTTCTAGATCCCATCGCATGTGGAAAAAGAGGTATACCTAGAGAGACGGAAACGGGGAGACGAGGAAAGAAAAAGACAGTATCACTTCCATTAGATTTCCAGGGGGAGCGTAGATCCCTAAAATGCAGCGTCTTTCAAAGGGGGAAAAATCCACATCCCGGTGTGGGGAGTGTTTGATGAAAAAAAAAATTCCCGTGGAATATTTCATTTCCCACCTATCTATTCTGAGGGAGTTACGGTAAAGTCATTCAAATGTCAAATGAGTTTTCTGTACGCGGAGTATCCCTAGTCAAGCAGATATTTAGTCTGATTGAGGGGCTTAAAGCATAAAAGAGATCAGGAAATTTCCCCCTGTCCAGGATAATTTATCCCCGGACCTACGACGTGAAGGGATTTTCTTACTCACCATACCGTGACTCCACCTGCTCCCAAAGGGTCTACTCCTATGACAAATACGTATACAAACCTGCAAATAATACTATATATGTGTTACAAATAATGATATAATTTGTTATATAATTTTTTAAGTTTTGTATTATATACCTAGGGTCAAATACATATTACTAGGGTTAAAAAAAACTATTAATGAAAATGTGCTTTTTAGTAACATTGCAAACAAATTTATTCTAAGACTACGTCCTCCGAGGAAATGAGTTTTATCTCTGCGTAAATTATGATGACAAAAAAACATTGTTAAGAACCAGAATTTAAAAACATATCTAAAGTCAATCTGTATTGTCATGCATAACAATAAAATACTTTGTAGTTTAACATTTTTGATAATTTGGGCATAAATGAATGAAATATAGGCATAAAGTTCCAAATATAGAAAGTTATATTAAAAATCATAATATTAACTAATTTTTATTTTATATTAGTTATTTATTTACATCTGTATTAGCTGGCACTACGTGAATTCCGTGGACAGCAGAAATTGCAGCTGTTACCAATTCGATTGCGAGATATATTTCATGCAGTCTTCCACTGAAAAAGCTGTGCAGCTACTTCTTCAATAATGGTCTCTTCTTTATTAAATATAAAAAACATTAATAATGGAATAATATCATAGCAAATTTCCTTTTAGATTTCGTATTCTTATTTTAAATAGTTTATTTTAAATGCATAATATCATGATTTGCTCCTATAATTTTTGGAGAATTTATTCTTAAACTATTAAAATTAGCCTATCAGACCAAGCCTATCAAAATTATTTTGCTTAAACAGTTGAGGTCTTAAACTAAAACTGAATATGAACATCAAACTGCAGTTTTCTCCCCTTATTTTTTTTCTTTTTCTATATTTTTAGGAGATATGCTTGAAGTTTAAAATATGTTTTCATTTTGTTATTGGAAATATTTACGTATACAAAAATTCCCGGAGGTCAAACAAAATATGTTCCAGGAAACGCCTGGCAGTCGGCTTTATTCATAACTCGGATTCCTGACGAGCAACGCAAATAAAGTAATGAGAAAAATAAGAGTGGGCTATGATAATCCTATTATGGTTCATATGTCGCAATAATGACACGTATAATTCTTTAATTTTAATTATATCACTAAATGTAATAATACCATTTGCAATACTAAGAAGTTACAAATGCTAATATGCTCTTTCTTTTAATTCATAAAAACAGGACGTAGGAACAAATTTACACTAAAAATTAGGAGACATTAAAAAAAAATATGGATGCCAAAACTAACGTAATGTAACATCAGTTTCTCTGTGGGCATTTTGAAGCAAGAAAATAAATTAAAACCAATCGGAAGATGATACTTGCAGTGATGTTGTGGAGAATGGAGTGAGTACTTGAAAATTAAAATTGATTCTTTTTTGGAGAAAGGAAAAATTTGCATTGAAATCAGTTTCTTAGAAAAAGTATTTAGAGCTTAATCTGATAGGGGCATTTAGTATATAATTTTATCAATTACGCTCTTCCGTATCAAAGCAAAAGCTAAAAATTACAAACTGGTATGACATGTGAATACGGTAACATGCCATGGTACATTTGCCTTCCAACCACATACTTATAAAATATGAAATTGACCCTAAAGTGATATAGATGTTTAGAGAGTAAATAATAAAGTGAATGAAATAACAATAAATGCCAAACGCCAAGTGTTTGTTTCTGAAACAATGTTTAACGCAAAGAAATACCTGAAACTAAGTAAATCGGTTGCTTCAACTTTCATAATTCTCTCGATTCAAGAAATATTTATTTATTTGGTTTTTCTATCACTATGCATAACCCTTCCATAGGTCAGATTCAAATATTTTTTATTAGTTACTCAGATAACTTGTAGAGACATTGGGTATTTTTTGGAAGCAGGAAAGATGAAAAACGAGCAACGCCATCGCCGGGGCTCGAACCACGGGCCTCTCGAATACGCGCCGAGCATGCTGACCCCTACACTACGAAGGCGGGAGAAATACCTTATAAACAGAATACTCGTAATCAAATGTCAAAAACAACGATTTGTATTTTGAACTGCAGTAGATGCCGCTTAATATGATCACGGTTAATGGTATCATTTGGATGTTATCGAATTGTCGTAGTTCTGCTCGCTTGTACACAGAAAACATGGGAAATACTACATGGCTTACCGCAATTAATAATTCTGTTAATATGGTAAAATAAAATATATTTTTTAAACTGAAGTAAAGTTTTGAAATGAGTGCAAAATAGATTATAAAAATTGCTAAGTGGCAGAGAAATGTTACGAACAAAGGGATTATGTAGCCAAATAACTTGGTTTCGATTTTAGCCAACAATTTAAAATTAGGTAAGAAAAACAACCTTAGTTTGTCCTAGAGTTTCAATAACTCTATCGATTTTGAGGGTGATCAGAATCAGATCTCTGTTCTTCAGTAGCAATAATTTTTTTTAGTTCCACTGAAAATACCTTTGCCAAATAAAGTTGCTTTTTTTGTCTATTTTTTAATTTTACATTGGCATGCTCTTTTCGAATAAGGATGCCCTCCGAGTATTCAGATTAGGGGTGGAGAATCGATCTAAAAATTTCTAGAATTGTTAATGAAAGTTCATATAAGAACTTTTGCATTAAAGACATTATTAACAGTATTTGAGAAAGCTTTTGCATCTTCTTCATTCAGAACGTGTTTTTACTAGCCAGCGTACGTTACGAATCTGTCAATTGCTGTTACTCGGAGTAGCTCATACTCCCTTTTTGGCCATCTAAATAATTATCACGTCGGGTAGGTTGTGGATTCAACCTAGTTAACCTTAACTTAAAGTACTAGTCCAGCACTGCTCTTCAGCTTTGAATTGATTGTGTAACGATTCTTAAGTCCCACAGCAAGTTGTCGGTGTTATTGTAAAACACGAAGTACGCGCCTTTCTGCTCATAGTCGATATTAATAAAGGGTTATTTTTTCCCTTCTTCTGTGTTATCATTTAGACTTGAGCGAGAAGTCGCCAGGTTCCATAGTAAGATCTCGCACAGTTTATGTGACCAAAGAGAGTACAATCCTGTAATACTAATTTAATTTAAGTTCGTAGCAATAAAAATAATTCCCATAAATTAAGTGTCTCCAACTCTTACCATTCACAATCTATAGAGTAGAACGATATTATTATTTTTAGAAAATACTTTGCAAGATAGTGGTGTTAGCTAAAACCGATGTAACAAAATGAATCTTAATTCAGTTTTTAAACAAACTTTCTAACTAAGAATGATTTAGTTTTCAAACCAGCATCAATTTTATGCATTTAGTCTGCTCTTTAGTTTATTACGATAGAAGCCAGAGAGTTTCACGTTTCAAATAATTCATTTAATGTTTTGCCTAGTTGCAGGACACCGCAGAAGCCTGACAAAATTCGCACGCTAAGTCACAAATTTACGACGACATCAATGTAATCCCCCGAATGCGAATATGTAGCCGTATTCAATAAGTAAGCACATTGCTTCTTTCATAGATATTCATACCACGTATGCGAATGACCTCCGACTTGTACATTCGAATGTTAAGAACTTAGACAAAAATTGATTTATAACGGTTGCAATAGTTGGCAGTTGCTCTGCCCATGCCTACTTCTCGCAAACTGCATTTGCAAATAATTAAATATGCATGGACTTTAATTTGCAAACAGCAATAACAATAATTGAGACCAAAATCTATGTTTCTAAAGAATGAATTTAGTATACAAATTAAAAATGTGCTTAAAATTGCAGAATTAAGGACGCACGTTAATATTAATAAATTCAGTAAAAGATTAAGCGTTATGCAGAGGTTCCAATGTCGAATAAAACCTCCAACCAGCTATTATCTGATTTCTTTAACAGATGAAAATGTGCTGAAAAATTACTGTTCAGTCCACGAGAACGTATTTATACACGTACACGAATAATTTTACTGGCACTTTCAAATAATTATGCATACATTCATCTTAACGTGTGTCCAAACTATTAAAGATTATTTATCAGAGAAAAAAAGCCCAGATATAAAATAGCAGGGGGATTTTGGAATTATGGTGAAAAAATAGATTTTATCACACTTTTTTCAAACATTGTGTTTTTAAAGCCAAACCTTTGGAAGAATATTACAAGAACATTACAATAATAAAATCTGAAAGCTCTCAGATTTTATATTACGCCCAAAGGGTAGAATTTGTTTTTTCATTTTCACACACATACATGTTTCGAGAGCATTTGGGCTAAGGATATTTAAAAACAGTATATCATTACATTTTCCGATAGCGAGTCTCGCGCACTGGAGATAAAAGTGTTTCATTCCGTGCAGTGTTGCCACTGGTCGCTTTGAATTTTTAATACAAAATACGAAATATATAATAAAACAAATCTGAAATTCAAAATCATGGCTTCCAGTGACCATATTCGTGTGGAAGACTAGGTTATTCAAAATTGTTCGCTCTATGTGTCGTTGTTTTTTCACAATGGGAGAAACAGGCATACATTCATGCAGACTCTTCATTATTTAATTTCTTAAAGATAATGCAGGGCAATAATATTTTGTGGCAACAATTCGAAAAGTGATTCGACACAAAATGCTGTTTCGAGACTAATAGTCCTTTTGAAGGAACTCCCCTTTTGGCTAATAATTCAGAAAAATATAGTATTCTATATACTATATAGAGGTGCTAGAAATAAGGTGTTCCTGACTCAGTTTCATCTCCCTTCTAGAAAGTTTGGTTTACATTGCAATATAGATGCAAGAAAGGTCCCAGTTACTAACGAAAAGCCAAAAATATCTCAGAATAAAGTTAATTTACTAATACGTACATTAAAAAAGAAAAAATCACCAGGACTTGATATGGGAATAATCAAATAGATTAAGTCTGTCTATCCTTCTTAAGGAAATTCTTTGACAAATGCCTGAAATATTCCATTTTTTCAAATTGCTGAAAGTCGGCCAAATAATACTTTTCATAAGAAAATCAAAGATCCTTCCAACCCCAAAGCTTATCGCCCATTATCCTTCTTCCGTCAATAGGCAAACGTCTCGTAAAAGTTATCGTAGCATTAGTAAAACCTCATATTCACACGGCAAAAACTGTTAGCTTTAACCCCCAGTTCACTTAAAGCCAATATACTCCATCCTGCTCGCAATTCATCTTCTCAAAGATACTGTTATAAAGAACAAAGATAATAAACTTCACTCCGCGGTTCTCTGCTTAATACTTGCAGAATGCATTCGACTCGTTACTGTGGTCGAGTGTTCTAGAAGCACTAGAAGTCAAATGCCCATCCAACTTATTCCGTCTCATTAAAGAATATTACAGTAGTAGAGCTAACTTCATCCATTAAAACAACTTCACTAAAATACAGCAACAAAGATGATGCCCTCAAGGCTCATGCATGAGAGGAAAGCTTTGGAAATTAGCTTTCCGTTTCATTACATCCCACTTATGGCTTCCCACACAACAGCGATTGCATTCGCGGATGACATTGCATTTGTTTTCAAAGGTCGCATTCGTGACCTTTCTGATTTTCTGATTTTTCGTGATTCTGCAAACCAATATAGAAGAACTCACAAATATTTTTAGCAAACTTGATAAAAACTTAATATTAATCATACCCGAAGAAAAATCCCAAGCAGTTATCATTCACGAACCGTATCAACCGATCATTTACAGCTCAATATTTACAATAAACGGGAAAATTATAAAAATTCATAATGAAATTAAATATTTAGATGTAAAAATCGACATTAAAATTTCATGCGCTCCCCACTTTAATGAGCTGAAAGGAAAAATTTATCTATTTTCTGCAAGACTTCATAGAATACAGGGCTTAGACTGAGATTTAAAACAAACAATAAAAAAATATGTAAAACGTCCTAATAGAAAAAATTGTTACATTTGCAGCATCAGCTTGGCAATTCCTATGACAGAAAAGAAAAGACTGTTCATTAATAGTATTCAGCGATCTTTTATTCTCAATGTATCGAGAATGTGTAGAATTACTTATGCATCTACATTGCAAATTTCTGTAGGAATAACACCTGTGCATATCAAAGCACAAGTTGAAGCTACTAGAGCCCAAGTCCTACAACTAAATATCCCTACCAATGTTTTTGGTAACAGCTTCAGTCTATCCAACTATGAGCTGAGGAAATCTTATCTCGATTCCACACAGCTTAAAAAGAGCTTCCACATCACCTCTCCAGCAACACATTAATATCTCTACCATTTATCATTTAGCTTTCACGGATGGTTCCGAAATACAAGGAAATACAGTCTGTGCATACGCCCTCAAGAGACACATCAAAATGAGTAAAACCATGAAAAGAACACCTAGCTAGTTAAAACAGTATATTTTAAGCATAATTGTACACATAACACAGTTGACCGATAATGAATAAAATTCAGCAGTTATTAAGAGGATACAAACAACTGCGTATTATTATTATTTTAATGGATCAAAAGACAGGAAAAAAATGATGGAAATGATCAGCAGGTAACCTTACGAAAGAAGCGGCACAAGACATAGCAACAATAAACAGCGATATATTATATTTACTTTGGCAAAGAAGTCATTTCACTTCCAGTCTCCAACGATTAGCAATGAAATGTGCAGATGAAAAGCATGGCAACAGGAATGGGAATATCATACAAAAGGGGAAGACGACTTCCAATACATTTCCATTTTGTGATGCCAGTAGGCTTACAGCTGGTCAACAGTTAAATTAGTTTCTATCAGGTCATGGCCCATTCTCTACCTACGTTTACTCCAGAAGCATTTCATAAACAGATACCTGCATCTGTGGCGAATAGGAGATGGTAGGCGTTAAAATGGCCAGTAACAAAAGATTTCCACATTCGTCATTCATCACAAATAGCTACAAAATACATAGCCTTCCTTATGAAGAGGAAAGAATACAGAAGCAACACTATCAAAATAGTGAATATGGTAGCAAACATAAGCTAAGATTTATGTCATCCCTGATGAAAAATTTTTACACCTGAAAGAAAAAAACTCTTTTATGCCCTCAGTCCCACCCCTCAGGTCTTTTCTATTTATAAACCACACATAAGTCATTAGCTTCCAATTACAATACTTCTTATAAGCTACATTCCATGCAATCACTCATCATAACAGCCCTCGCATCGTCATAAATGCTAAAAGCCTCACATATGATATGAATTTGTTCTCGCATATTGTTAATGTCTGAGAAATACTGTTCCTTAAAAAAAATACCTAACTTAGAGATAGTTGCAGTCGAAGAGCAGCACTTGTTGACTCCAATGTAAAATATAAGTACCCATCCCTGCTATCTACTATCAATTATCAATTATGCAGGTATTGAACTGCCAAACTCTAATTGCGTGCATAAATTAGTACCTGCCAAACTCTAATTGCGTGCATAAATTAGTACTCATTCCTTTACAAATAGGTTAGCCTACCTAAACAAGGTGCTTCAGCAAATCGGTTAAAAATTTTCAGGAATAGAGTGCTCCTAGACGATGGAAAAAGCACGTAGCAATGCGTGGTCGGAAAAGCTTTCCTGGCGGCCGTAACAACACAAAACACAAGAAATAAAGAACACGAAAAGTGTGAGAATAATGTTTATTATAGCGGATATTATATTAGCGCAGTGGAAACCAAGAAACAAGAATAAATACAGACGATCTTCATCAATGAATGTGTTGAAAATTACGACCCGGGCTGTGATGCAGAAACCGTGCATCATGCATCTTCCATACGTGATGCACATCTTCCATGCCCCGGAGTTGGGAGGCCTGTATCACGGTCCACGGTCGTAATTTACCTTATTTAATGACAACCGTTGCCTTTGTTCCTATTTGTTGGTTTCTGCTGTGCTAAATATAATAAAATATGTTTTGTCACACTGTTCGTGTCCTTAGTTTTTTGTGTCGCCACTACCGTGCGAAGAAAGCGTTTCTGACCATGCATTGCTATGTAATTTTCCATCATCTGTGTATTGTTTCTCTCCTGAACGTTTGTAATCGATTTGCTGAAGTACCTTTTATATGAGATATGCATTAACAGTAGGTATTCTTCAAGTAGCTGTCCTAACACTGACACTTTTTGCTGTTTGAAAAGGATAATCAACTGACATGTTATATCTTCTTCGTGGAAGTTTGGGAAACAGAAAGAGTACAAAATCTCAAACTAAATGTTAAGCATGGAAATTAAAAATGTGGATTAGCAACTGCTGATTACGGATGTTTCTTTTTTAGTATATTGGACATAATAATAAAATGAAAATTCAAATCTCGTTTAACGGATGACATTTAAATGGCTATTATTTTAATATCTCTATTTCTACATATTGAAATAACTTGTCCCTATTATATGGCCAATTTAATAAGCTGTAGCAGAGAAATCTAATGCTACTAGAACTCGAAGGAAAGCAACTATTACGGGAACGTTTCTTTAAGTTCAATGGCGGGAACTCACCTATTCAGCACTGGCCACTCCTAAGTCCAGAAGTGGTAGCCATTTTATTTTGGAGACACCTAACAGACGTCCGCCGTTGCCCCCTATGAAAGGACGGACAGTTACAACCATGCCTTCTCTTGGATTCTAACCCGAGCCCTTCCGTACTGCAATAGGCTTCCCTATACACTATACCGTTTGGGCAGCATTCCGGAAAAGAAACAAATACCAAGTTCTACATGAAAAAAGTGCTCTTTTGAATATGTTTGTTTGAAGTTGTCAGTCATACAGTGAGACTTGCTACTTTATGCCATAATCATCTGAAATATAAATTTGAAACTCAGTTTCTGGTTTATAAAGTTTAAGTAATTATACATGATAAACAGAATTTGCTTGCTGTGCTGTTAATTTTGTGGTGAACGTGATAAACTGGCCTCCCAGATTGCAAATCAATTCTGAAGATGTCCTCTGTCTTTAGAGACCGTAGTTTGATGGTTTAAGTCACTTTTCCATTACATGCAATCACGAGGGATTGGGGTTTGAATTCTCTCATTCCTATGGATGCATAATCAAAACTCTTTCGTGCATTCTTTGACTTACCAGACGAAGCTTTACAAGCAGATACTTAAGATCAATTACGCAAATCAAAAGTATTTATTGTTTCAAGCTGGATTTCTAACCTCTTTTGATTCATGACTGACACGCATGCAATCGACTTGTAGTCTACCTGGTCAAACTGAGAAGCAGAAAAGGAAATGCGGCTGTGCATAGCTACGTATAGGACATTTAAAACAGGTATAGTGGGCGGGGTACCAGAAATCATTAGTTATACAGTTATAGTCCCGCCGTACTAATTGTGCAGTTCCACCCTAGTTTTGAAACAGAACAACCCTCGGAACGACCCCAGTGTCTTCTACCATTTTCTTCCTACCAGAGGACCTTCGGGTTACCGTGTATTTTGAATGCCCCTTGCTGCCCAGACACTATACAGTTGTAAACATCTATGACTTCTCCAGGATTCAAACTCGGGCCCATCGGTATAGCTGTCAGCGTCACTAACTATTATACCAGCTGAGTCGCGAGCATTCGCTTCAACTTATTCAGTCGTTTAGAGCCTGGTAAGAATAAGGTAGCAGATAAAAAAGAAAATAAAAAGCTATACTCTCTAAAAGTAATTTTTTAATATATGTAGTTTACACCTGTAATTCGTATGGCGCAGCTTGCTTCTGCTAGAATATCGGCCATCTTTACTTTTAGGTATATGCCTTGTGCATTTTGGTATTATCGATTAATTCAACAAACAAATGAGCATTTACGTATAAATTATATATCGAAAAGAGAATAACGTTTGTTGGAATGAGAAATTAGGAATTTTAGATAGGTGACTAATTTTTGCGGCATAGTACTTGAGAACTATCTACTAGAGAAGGACTTTCAAATGGAAATTGCTTCTTGTACATTAAACTGCATTTTATCATGTGTTTATCATGTGCAGCTTAATACGTTAATGCTCCAGACCTCCGAGCCTTACCCCATATATTTCGATATTTTGTTCTTAACACATTGCTTCCATTTTCCATACAATAACATATATATTTAAAATTAAAATGCATAACTTTACAAAGAGCTTTTATAATAATATTTTTTGAAGCAGTAGAAGAAAGTTTTATTACGATTACATTATTTAGACCAGCAAACTATTCAATGAATGCCTTCCTTTAAAGACTTTCCTTCGTGGAGAGAAGTGGCTCCTTTTCACAAGAAACTAAGTGGAAAGGGACAAGAAATTCCATACCGACAGCTCGTTCAGTCTCCTTGAACATAAGATGAGATGAAATATCCCTCTTCTGTTACCTATCCATTTGATCAATTTTAGGCGATATTTTTGTTAGGTCTATATGTTACTACATCGTTATTAATCTTAAAACCTTTTGCAAAGCACGCATAAATTTTAAATTGAAATTCTGAATAATCAGTATAAATTATTAAATTAATTTTCCTTTTACATTTAATTTTCCTTTTTGAAATGTTTTCAATTTCTGAATATGAAAAGTCACCATCAAAAATACAATTTACTTGATGCACAACCCAAATAATATAATTAATAATTAGTTTTCCTGAGCTGTACGCCAAACAGCATCATTACTCGTAGCATCATTTATGATACTGTGAGTAATATATACGTCCTTATAAAATGCACTGAGAGCTCTGTAAGAGAAACGATTAGTTTAGTCGATTTTAATCTTCTCTGTGGGTGGTAGTCTTAGGCAGCTGATATTCAGTATAAGTGTTTGTTTATATAGTCAGAATACTGGACACTTTTAAAAGTGGTCTTCTGACGGAGGTGATCGCTACAAGAGGTTTTATTAAATATTTAAAGTTGAAATGACGTGGCTATAGGACTCAATTTAATTAGATTTTAAAAATGTAACATAATTTTCAATTTAACCACAACTTAAGGCTTCTACAAAGGATTCAAAGGAGACTGTATTGATTGCCTGACAATATTTCATTTGATATCCTTCTATTTCTACTATCGGATAGACTAGCAGCTGGATTATCTTCTAGCAATCAACGAAATGAGGGACCTACTGTAACGAAAATATGGTTTTGATAAAGACGTTTTTCTATCCCAGCTTAGCAAAACTTATATAAACATGCCTCATTTCGCCTACTGCAAAATAATGATGCATTATTTCCAGTTCATTTTTTCTGGTGTTATTATTTTTATTTCCTTTTTTTTTCGGGTGCCATTTTTTCCTACAAGCGGTACTTGAAGATATCAAATACTTACTCATGAAAAGAATCCGTTAGTATCCACGAATAATCTGAAAATTCGCTAAGCTTATTTCACTCTGAAAGAATAAATTAATTAGAATAAATACCACTAAATCCCTAATCTTCCAAAAGTTAAATTAAATCTTTTATACTAAAGAGATCCACAGTTCTTAATGAATCACGATCACTAGGAGTAAATTTACTACGTGGCAGAAACTAGACGAGGTACCTGAGAAAAAATAGCAAACTATCTATGCATTAGATAATATCAAGCATTTTAACTGAGGGGTTTCTTTTTCCTTTATACTAACTGAATTTTCATACTCCTCAAGTGCGTATGGAGATTTTTTTTTTAAATGCAAAATGGAACATCAGAATAATTAAACTATAAATGACTAATTAACTTAAATTTATTTGTTTATTATTATTATTTATTTGTTTATTATTTGTAGAATTACTATTAAATGTTTTACACTGATCTTTCTAGAGGTCAATGATTTTAAGTGAAAGCATCATTTTAAGTGTATATGCCCACGGTTAAATTTCGAAACAGTTTTAAGTTAGAGCACTGAGAGAATTATATTTTATTAAAGGATTTATTGACATTTTACATCGCTACATCTGTTTATGTTACACAGAACAGGATATTCTAAATTGTTTGCCGAAATGTAAAGGAGTAAAAAAAACTCTGATAAGCATTTTAAAGCCAATATTCTCCACCATTATTTTTTCATGTTCGAAATTCACATTTTAGACTTAACTCCGTGTAGAGCATTTGTGTTTTGAAGCAACGAAAAGTACCAGGAAAGTATTAGTACTTTCATAGCAAATAACGAAGAATTAAGCACACTCAATATTGCGTGAAGCCTGAAACATTTCTCATGAAATATTAGGTTAAACACAATATTGATTATAAATGTGAAACAACAGAAGAATAATAGATTTCATAGACTTGAACATTTGAGTTTCCTCAGTTTACCAATGGTTAATGATAATCAAGCGTGACTCGTTTGTTTGTTCATGACACATCTGGCTCTTTCTGACATGCAAATAAATATTTCAGTCACGAATTGTTGTATAAATTTTGGCTTATAAAATGCTTATGTGCGTCTTTTATTCATACACGATGGTCTGAAGTTTCAAAACTCATACAACAAAGAAATTATACAAAGAATAAATCAAACAAGCTTCTTGCTGAATTAGGTATGCGATATCACATAAGCAAAAAGAGTTATTTATTCTGTTCAGGGAGTCTAATTAATTTTAATTTAGGAAATAGCGTATTTTGTATCGATCTTCTCTCGATTCAATTTTCTTAATAAATTGCACATAATATGTACTTAAAATGTGAGTACATATTATCAATGTAAGTCTTAGTCATTAGCAACAAAAATCATATTTATTAAAATGGCAAATTATTTATGTCTAAAGCAGCATTTTTCACACATTTTACGAAAATTCATAAATTTTAGCAGTCGAAGAAAATTTTTAAACAATTCAGACTAGTGTCTTGCGTTTGAAGTTGTAATTACAGAACTCGCTTTTGTGTGTTGCTCTAATATATGGAATCGGATTGATCTTGTTTTTTGGTATTTATGAAGTAAAATGCCTAAATAAAAGCGATTTATTTATGGTTTTAAGTAATGATATATTGTTATGCCGATATGCGGACTACTTCCTTTAATGGCTTAAGTTTTAAATTATTTGCAAAATGTTATCGAGAATCCCTGCATACTTTTTACAGGGTCATGAGAGTTTCTAGAAATTTTCTAACTATAAAAATAAATTTTTTGAAAACGAAAAACTGTAACGTAAGTAAACATAAAAAAGACAGGACTCTATATAAGCATTTTCAAAATAAACAGTACTTTTCTTCTGTTAAAATCACTTGAGACATTCAAGACTATCGGTTTGCGCATAAAATTTACTTTTAAAAATGGATATTCACCTATTTCCTCTCCGTTCTACGGTACTAGGCATCAAAAGAATGCTTATTTCTTCACCTCCCCAAGCCATTTACTGTAGCACACCCATTGCATTTTAAGTCATGTCATCCATACAAACAAAATGTCTATATTTTACTTTGATCTTTTACCGTTCACCAAAATTTTCTTTTGCCTTTCACCAAAGGATTTTGAATTCTCGAAAGACGATGCCCGAGATCGAGTTTTTATTCTTCTCTTATCGACGAAGCTCTGCTCAAATTTACATAAAACCCACTATCAATTCTACATTACTACAAGTTAACGATCTCCTTCATTTGAGTAATAGAGATTTAATCCCTTGTTTTGTTTCTGTCGCAGGCGTTAGTGTTCTTTCCAGCTTATATATTTATGTGATTTTCTTCATTTTGAATGCAGTTCAGAGATAGAAAATTAACATCATCAACAGATAATTTCTCTAATTTCTATGCTTTGCAGGTTGATGGCAGTAGAATGCCGTTTTAACGTAAACAAAACATATTTCTTATAACATTAAATCCATTGCACAGAAATTTAAGTACCAAAATTTGTTTAATAATAATTGTTAAAATAACTTGCATTATCAGTTTTGAAAACGGTATTTGAAGTTTTAAAAACTGTAATTAGTTTACTCAAGCAAAGCACACGAGGGCTGATGTACGTTTAAACGATGCTACATAATTCATACACATGCAGCTTCAGGGTATTGATTTCTGTTATTATAGAAGGTCTTTTGGCATTTATCAGATCGTCATAAGGTCTAGCTATTAAATTAAACCCTTCGTGGTTTGGTAAGAATATAATTTAATATTGTAAGTTATTATAGAATTGTAAGTATTGTAAGCTAATAGTTATTGTAAGTATAATCGTTTGCATTAATTTGGCAATTATTCATACGGAATTAATATTAGCTAAAATAAAAATATTAAGTCCTTCCATTGTTTAGTAAAAGTACACGTTTTTTCTTGTGGCAATTGACAACATTATTTTCAAGAAACGTAAATTGGCTGAAACTGCATATAGTAATCTCCCTAAGCAAGCACTAAAATCTTAATTTTGATTTTTTTCTAGCTTATTGAGCATTTGCTTGACAACACGACAAACATGAAATTAAAAACTCATTTAAAATATTGTCTTCACATCGCTTTAAGCAATAAGAAATAATAACATACGTAACTTTTCTTCTTATTTATGGGTGGAAATGGATTTGAAAAGCTAATACCAATAAGGCAATTAAAAAAAATTAAAGTTAAAATAATAAGAATCGAAAAACAATTAGAAACGGTAAATTTTCTTGACTTCACAACAATCAGTTTTCGTAAATATAATATAAGGATTTTATTTCAATTAGTAGATACGCTAAACGTGATTAATCATTGAAAATGCTTTTGATTAAAAAAAAACAAATTCAAGCTTCTTTTCTCTTTTTTTTCAGTTTCAAAATAGTTTTCGTATTTTAAGACCGAATGTACATTTGAGTGAAGAATTATTTTTAAATATATAAAAAAAAATCACAATGCTTAAACACTAAGGACTAAGACTGTTGTCCACTTCGTTTTTCAATCGATTTTCATATAAAGAAACATAATATTAATTAAAAAATAATATTATATTTCTTTATATTTAAAAATTAATTTATATTTATATTATTAATATTATATTTATTTATCTTATTTTCTTTTATATTATATATATTTCTTAAATTTCATATAAGAAAAGAATTCCTAATCGATATCTTGAACGGTTCTTTTAAACTTTAAATAAATCATTAAGCTACTTTTTTGAAACTGCATAAACTGCAAAAATTTCCAATAATTGCTAAGATTTTTAAGACCATTAATGATCATTATGCGTGATATTTTTCTCATTACATGTTCTAAGAAGATTAAAAAACACGAATATATAAAGCTATATATCAAAATATTTATAAATATAATTTGTTCCCCTCTACTTTTTATAGGTAAAACAAAAGAATTCTTTTACCCCAAGAAAATAAATAAAACCTGGTTGAAGGAATTCAGCAGGGGCAAGATAAATTTTCGTTAGAATAAATTAGCGAGTGTCATTTTATTAATGGATTTGAGGCTCCTATACCTGAACAAGTTCTTATTAGTTCCATAACGTCAAAGTAATCCTTCAATGGAGCTTGAGTTTTTTAAGGTTCATTCAGCACTTCAAATGTAGTTTAAAAATATCGCTTTCAATGTTACATTTTAATAACGCATCGTGTAAAAAGAAAGGAATTTTTATGCATATCAGTTACCTTAAGCTTTCAAAAAGTGGAGGGTTGAGACACGAAGAGTTAAGAAAACACGAAAAAAAAAAAAAAAAAAAAAAAAAACACGAGAAAACATGAAAGGCTGAGAACTATAGCTTAAAATGGAATTCGAATAGCTAGAAACATTTAAATCTCAACTACAATTTGAAATCTGGATTTGACTCCTAATCTATAGTGTCTAACCCTCTCACTTAGATAATTTTTATTTCAATTTCAACCCAAGCCATAGCAATTTAGAAACTCAAGAAACAGCGAATTAACTGCTGTTTTTCTAAAGGTTGAGTTGGTATTTCTAACAAAATGTCAGGAACTGGAGCTGAACTTGTGATGACTGTCGACTCACGAAAAGAAAATGACGGAACATTCAAATAAATCTGCTAAATGCGTCCATACTTTTTTTTTTCTGAATCACTGAACACGGCAGGAATAAGGTGGAAGATACACCGAGCTGCTGACGCCATGGTTGAAACGCGTTCATAGCAATAAAGTTAATTTCTTGAAAAATAGATTTTTCTGAAGGAATTATACCTGAAAGCAGATAAATAACCTAAGAGAAAATACTTCCTCACTGACATGATGCAGATAAAGAAAAGCGGAGTTTAGTAAGAAAGGTACTTTCTTTTGAACTTTAAGGAAAACAATAAGTCGATTATAAGATCACAGTTTTATTAGTTTTTTGTTTCTTTTGGTTAATAAATGGTACATGAAATATCATATGCACTCCCAATGCAAGACTTATATTGTTTCATATTCGATCTCCTTTGTCTAATGCTTGTGTAACACGTCCAAAGGAAATGCTCACATCTTCACGAATATAGTTGAAACCTCCGCCATGATAATGCTCCTCCGAATGTGATGTATGCAAGTAGTCACGATTTCATAAGAAGAAAACATTTAAATTGTCCCACATCCTCCGCGCAGTCCGTATTAGCGGCTTGCGCTATTTCCCTTTTTCGCCATCTGAGAGTGGAGTTATATGGGTAAGGGATTACTCTGACAACGGAGATATTTGCTTCAGAAAAGTGTATTATTCCCATGCCCCCTTTTTTGAACAAGTCTGTTATTTATGTTTTGTTGAGATTAAATCCAACGAAAATGATGTAATTTAAATAAGATTGCATTAAAGATACATAACCGAATCTAAACATCAAAACTGCCACACTAAACTTTAGAAACATATATTAGCATAAAGTTATTACTTTCAAGTCTCACAGGATACAGAGTTAATCCTTTAACAAAAATTATACCTAGTAGATATTTACTATGCTCAAGACATTATTTGAAAGTTGTAATTCTATACGTTCTAATATTAGGAAACTTTTTCTTCAAATTACATTGGTCAATATAGTTTTTGTCGCAGGAAATGATTCTTCTGAGATATGCTACTATCATATTTCTCCGTACCTACTTTTGTGAAGCAAGTGGATAGTACATAGATCTAGCATTAGAAGATCTGTAGTTCGAGTCCTAGAGAAGACACAGATGATTTTCATGGTTCTTTATCCGAAAAGCCTAACAGTCTTTACAGTGCAGCCCAAATTAAAATGAGGCTGCCAATAACTCGTCACTGGCTGCATTCGGTGTACTAGATATTGTGCTTCTCCCCAATCGGAAATTAGGGAGAATGTAAGGAATTACCGCATTCCTTTAAGAGTGATTTCTTGACGTAAGTGTTAAACGTACTCAGCTAATATTACAATATCGTAGCTTGAACGTTGGAAAGAGCAAAGTTGATTTTTCTTGTTACCTGTTATGGAAAGCTTAATGTCTGCAGTTCTCTGCGTTGAACTGAAATAGGCAATTAAAAATTGTTCTTTTATCAAATACAGTTATTTGTACGAATGAATGCTTTGCTTATTGCTTTTTTAATGATAACTGATGTATGTAAAATAGTATTTCAAGTGATATACAATTAAGTTGATTAATCAGAGCATTGATATATGTAATGTAGAGTTTCACTCCCTGTTAAACGTACAAAAAATTCTCCGATTTCAGGTAACATAAATGTTCTAAGTAATTAATGCTGGAGATTTACAGCTGCAAAAGCGTAATAGTGTTGATTGATTTGTAACTAAACGCGTAAGTAATTCATCCAGCAGAAAGACTAATTTAGGGTAATATAACAGAGTAAAGTAAGGAGCTGGGCGTGGAAATATTACAACAATGAGATTCGCTGGCAATGATCTCTATCTAACTTTCAAGAACTTATTTACAATATCTCATTTGCACTCTGGTGCTAGCTAGCAAAAATTTAAATGTGAAAATGTAGATCAAATCATGAGCTATTAAACGAAAATCCTTGTAGTAAGGTTGTTTATTAATATACTGATCAACTATGTAGTGATGCTTTAAATGTTTTTTTTTTTTTTTTTTTTTTTTTTTTTTTCAGGAAATTTCAAAACAGGGGCTTGCGTTAATGCTTGCTTTAATTTTTCGAAAGCACTATTGGCTTCGGCCGTCCACGAGAATCTTGTCTTTTTCCTTTTTAATTTTAACAATGGTTCAGCAATACCTGCGAAATCTTTTATAAAGGACCTATAATATGAACAAAGTCCTAAAAAAGAAGAGAGCTTCTTCGCCGTATTTGGCGGCGGATACTTTTGCACAGAGATTATTTTTGATTCGTCTGTCTCGATTCCTTTCTGAGATATTTTGTAACCTAAGTATTTTAATTCAGGGGCTGCAAATTTGCACTTTTCGACATTAACTTTTAGACCGGCCTCATTTAATAATGAAAACACCTGTCTTAAATCCTGTACATGTTGGTCCAGATTATCATTAGTAATAATGATATCGTCTAAATAGATAAATGTGGACTTTCCAAGAACAGGCCTTAGCACAATGTCCATACATCGCTGAAATGTTGCCGGTGCCCCTGAAAGGGTAAACGGCATACGCAGGAATGCATAAGTGCCAGACTTGGTTATAAAAGCAGTCTTAGGCACATCTTCCGGTCTAACCCCTATTTGAAAATAACCAGTCATTAATTACACACACAGGAACACTGCGCGCCTGTATCCAGGAGTGCGGTGGCTGGGATGTTATTCACCAACACTTCAATCTTTGGAAGAGTCAAATTTTTCACCATCACTGTATTTAACTTGAAGGAAGAGGGGTTTTCTTGGCCTTCGGATTTCCGCACCCTCCCGTGAGCAGAAATCCGTTTTTGTTTAAATCTTGTTTCTTCCTTTCCATGCCTTCCTTCTTTTTCCACTGGCCTTCAGACTTTTTTTGTGGCTTACTATTGAACTGTCGACGTTCACCGGTTGTTTTTGGATACTCGGGTTTCCTTGCCCACTGATTCGCTTTGCTTTCGTAGCCGTGTTCTTGACTTCGCTGTGGTCTTGGCGCACCAAATTGGCTTCGTTGCTCATACTGTCGTCTTCTTTCAATGTCCGCCGTTCTTCTACTTTCAAACTGGTTTTCTAGCTCAAATAACTTTTCCAGTGTAGTCGGATTCCTTAATTCAATAAAGTCTTGTACTTGGGGAAGTAACCTCGGCAAAATCACTTGAATTATCTTAGGATCTTGACGGTTTCCATACAAGAGTTTAAAGATGTGAATTTTTCTTAAAATAAAGGTGGAAAGATTTTCGATTCGTTGCTGATATATTTTGAAAAGTTCCGTTTCTAATCTTGCACGATCTCTTACGACAGGGAAGGCTTTTACTAAGGCGGTCTTAAAATTTTCGTAAGTATAGGTGGGACTTCCCGCTTGACCCAAGAGTCTTCTGCCTATACATTTGAACCAATTAAGCGCTTGGCCCCTCAAAGCGCTGGTAGCTAAGGTGACTTTCTGGAACTCATGCACTAGATACAGCATGAAGTGGTCATCCAATTTTTCCAAAAAAATGGTTACCGGTGAGTTTCCATTAAATGTTGCTTCTGGTTTCATCGAAGCGCGCATGGTCTGGACGATGTAACCAAATCCTTCCAGGGCGGCAGTTGGCATTTCTGGATTCTGAGCCGCTTCTGCAGGCAGCACAGGTTCTTGAAACTCGGCCATGGTTATTCTTCTTCGTCGGGCGCCACTATCAGGTTCTGTGTTCCTCCTTACTTGCTTTGGGAACATTAAATGTCCTGACTCGGAACAGGGAGCTTACTAAAGCTATGTTCAATAAATTTGGGAAGTAGACAATACACACAGGAAGGGTATACGAAACCCTTTATTTTTCTCTCTTTACAATGATTTCCGGACTTCGGAATACAGAGACCAACCACTTGCGGTCTGAACGTAAGAATATAAAAATATTAACTAAACTCTAACTAAACTTAACTTTGGATTAATCAAACAAGTGCCTACTCCAAGATTGGCCGTATATTGGCAAAAAGCCGTATGTAGTACAGAGAACTGCTAACACTACGATACGTTTAAAATTATCAAGAGGATTAAGCCTCTGGCCTTGAAGGCAACTAGCAACCGAGTAAAACTACTATGGCAAGCGGTCTGCTTCTAATAGCTCCTTCCTCTCTTTTGCTTGGCAAAAAGCCACAACATAAGTACTTGGCGTTCGCACGACAAATTTGCATAAATAAGTTAAAGCTTTTAATTCTGGCTGGAAGTAGAAAATAAGAAATGATAGTAAAGATTTAAAATAAAATAAACGTTAGTAAAACTTAAGATCCTTACAAGCTAAGAGTAGGAAGTAGCAAACTAGGAATATAAATAGGTCTTTTAGCGCGTAAGCAAGCTAAGAATAGAGTAAGTAGTCAAGCCAAGAACAGCAAGCTAGGGATATCATCAGAGCGAGAAAGCAATATTCTTATGTCTGCTGCTCGAATTGTAAGAAATGTCAGATATTTTAGGCTAAGGTCTCTCGGCATTTAACATTTGCCATACACACGGTGTATCTTGAATAACAAGATTATTTAAGTAACAACTGTTTCTGTGTTACAAAAATGACAAAAATTAGTACTAAATTCAAGCACTCAATTAAGTACCTAAGTTTGTCTTTATGTGCTACTAAGATAATAACGGTCAAGACTTATTCGTACCACATCCCCATATAGTCAGGAATATTGTGCATCCTCATATACAATGTGTATGTTCATATTAGTGCAAGACGGAAAAAGAATATTTTACTTTTAAATTTTTCTATCGTTATACCACAGAGAAGTTGCCTACCGCCTAGCTTTGCAAAATACGAATAATAAAAGTGTTTTCATGTAAAAATATGCATTCTGTTCGCGCATCGCACTCAAAGTTTCGAAAATTAGCGAAATTTTACTGTCGAAAAGCTACTTCTCCTAATGGGAATTTTGGGGCATAAGACAAAAAGGTGTTTAAAACCTGAAATTTTTAACTACTTATCGTTTGCGTAAAAAGCTCATTTTGTTTTTGTAAAAAAAATATTTATCATTTTTAAATTTGTTATTCATAAGAGTGTACCTTAAAGGTAGATTTTTGGAAAAAAATTGTTAGCAAAGTACAGTTTGATAGGAAAGTCTTAATCAAGTCATGTAATGTATTAATCAAGACGTCTCCTGCGTAGTTCTACATGTTTAAATGCTTCAGTCACAAGTTTGACACACCGTTCTACAGCCTACGTGTAACAAGGGAAGCTTTGGAAATCCGGTGTAGTGATATGCCAGTTTTTAAAAGATTTCTGACGTCCTCATCCGTAATGTTCATATAATGTTCATAATAATGTTCGTATAAATTTCGCAATGTTCATAATAATGTTCGTATAAATTTCGCAATGTTCATTAATAGTACAGAAGGAAACATACTGCAACTATCCCAACAAAGCATGTTGACATAGTCATTTGCTTGGAAGTTTAGCGTAGTCAAGTCTCGAATATTCTTTGACTGAAAGTGATCAAGGCTTCAACAATCGGCGCACACCTAGTTCTCCGATACGCCTTCTTTCATCTACAATCAATCTCGAGAGGTGTGCGCCTGAGACTAGTCTTTCTGTTGATGTTTTATGGAAAAGCTCTTGGGTCCTTCTACTCTGTGAGATTGTGCACCAATCTTTCTGCTATTGAATTGGAGCTACTTTCCATGTTGCACGTTTAATATGACTCTTAGGAAGAAGCATGTTAACGGAGTACGTCTCAGTTTTGACGGCAGTGTTTTTTGCAAGAACGTCTGCCGTCTTATTCCCTTGATATCCAGCATGAGCCTCGATCCATGAAATTTGGAGAGCTGCTTTGATGCTTCTTCGGCGCTGTAAATTTTGCGTTACAGCGAGGTGCGGTTTCCTTAAGCAAAAAATTGCTGATAGACTATTTGTGAAGAGGTTGATTTAGCATACTCCAAAAGCAGCTGAGTCTATTATTGTCTTCCTCAAGGCCGCCACTTCTACTTGGAAGACCTAGTTGTTGAGCAATAAGTATCCCTTCCACGCATATACGGGCAATCCATATCGTTTAATAGGAGAGCTGCACCCCATTTGGTTGTCCAGCTTTGATCTATCTGTGTAAATGCTGACTGTATTAGTCGTATCTTAGTGCATATGGGACACATAATGTGTGCTCAATGACGCCGTTATGGTGGATGGCTTGGGGTATTTCCAGGATTTCTCTCTTGCGTTAGTATTCTGAAACGTCATACAGATTTCCCCTGTAGTAGGTTAATTGTGATAGAAGTTTGACCTTAACTATCACTACCTTATGCTGTGCCTTGATGTATAGTGGAATGGTTCTTGAGTGTGTGGCTGTCGATATAATAGTGGTAGTCCTATATGCTTTTGCCATGGCAAGGACGAAAGGGCGTTGGATGCCTATTTAGAAGATTCACCTTTCTAGTCTCATTAGAGTTGCCCAGATCTGTTGTGCAGTGAATTTTTAAGATGTGCGGTCTAAGACTCAGTTTGTGTCTTGTATTTTTCTGAAGTCCCATGTTATTTCCTACACCCTTGTCCGAATGTCTTTCAGGTGCGAAATTCAGGACAGACTCTCATCTATTTGTATGCCAAAGAGTTTAAGGTCTTTAACTCTCTTAAGCGTCTTTCCTCTTAGGTTTATTATCGGATTTCATATGATCTTTTGCCCCGGCTTATAGAATATGATGTACTTTGTCTCTGCAATCGTGAGCTTCTTTTGGCGGCAAGAGGCTACCGAATAAAATTATTGTCTGGTTGCAGTTAACCTCTATTTCGGCACGCGTTCGTCCACGAACTGTGAACGTTACGTCGTTAGCAAAGGCCACTCTCTTCCTATGTAATGTCTATGGAGTTTAGAGGATGAAACTGGAAGTTATATTCCACAGGTCGAGACTCGTGCGTAATCCTTGAGAGCAGCCTTTAGTTTTTTCTTACTGACTGTTTCTCCGTTATGTACAGATATGTAGGTACGGTCTCAAAGATAGCTTTCAAACAGCTGCAGCAGGTTGTTTGGAACATGTGGACAGCTTCCAGTATGGCTGGCCACCTGAAGAAATCAAAGTCGCTTTTCAGGTCCAGACTAAAAACTACTATGTGGCGTTTATCACCTTTAGATGCTTGAACTTCTTTCTTGATGAAGTCAAGAACACTGATTGTTCAAGATCTTTCTTTAAAGCCAAATTGAAATTCAGAGATAATTACTTTAGGTACTTCAGAAGAGTGGCCAGTAGCCTTTCATACATCTTCTCCAAGACAGGAAGTAGGCAGATATTTAGGAAAGAAGCTAGATTTTCGAGGTCTTTGTCTTCCTTCTGGAAAAAGATAACCTGGCCGGTTTTAAAGGCTCTCGGAAAGGGCCTCATTTCTGGATGTTTGTTAAAATACTTCTTTACAAACCCCAAACTTGCTATAGGCATCGCCTTAATGACGTTATATTCGAGCGTTTCTAACCCTGGAAAGGCGAAAGCGTACCCTCGTGACTGTGGCCTCAAAGTAGCATAAGGCAGTAGTACAAAAGCAAAAATCAGCAAATTTCGGGAAGTACGGCAGGACAGCAAGGCTGCCAGAAACGATACCCTCAGAAGTAGAAGGGTCTTCTTTTATCAACATGTTTAAAGCTTGAAATCAAGGTGCACCAAAATCCTTCAAGCTAAAGGCTCGGAGTTGATGCAAAATACCCACATTAAGCCTAAGTTTTCTTAGCTATACGCAACTTAAAAGCGTTAATTTTTCATCCAGTTTCACTCAAAATAGAAAATACTTATTCACTCTAGATAGAATATTACTTAAATTACACTTAAAATGAAAAAGTATAATTCTAATAATCTTAGAAAGCTCAAAATAAAAGCATAAATTGAGGAGCTCACCAATTTCCATTGCAATACCTATCGCGTTATGCAGTACTCTGCTTCGTCTCCGCTTAAAGAACGATGGATAAGAGGCACTAGGCCTAGTCGACGAAATTCTCAGGGTAATTAATTATCATCCGTAGCATTTTATTCCAGTCTCCACTATAATATCTACTTTGTTCTTCAAAAAAGAAAATATGAAAAATCAACTATACACTCGTCTGGATTCAAATCAGGGAGTGTCATTGTGCAAGTGGAAATGGTATGAATTCCTTTTCATTCCATCGTCTTCAAAACCACAAAAATAGGAGGTTTTAGAAGGAAGCGCTTTCAAAACTACTTTCTCCGATGAAATATTACCAGGTTAAAGTTTTATCTGGTTTTCTGAATAAATTTTGTAAATGTTTCAAAATGAATTTGAGAAATTCTAGTAAAGAGTGTAAATAAATTTTGAAAATTATTTAAATAGTTCTGCATGAAAAGCTTCAAATTTGTAGCATTAGATATAATTATCAGAGGTTTCCTTTCCCTGAGAAAAGTCATCAATAAACTTCACATGGATAAGCAAATGCTAAATTTAACTCTTTCCTAGATAAACAGATAAGGATTGGTACGTGGTGTGTTTCCTCTTGTAGCTGAGCTTGAATGGCTTTGCCTCGGTATAATGGCTTCTTGATTCGATTATTTGACAGATAAGTACCAAAGCATCCAAAATTTCAACAATTTAAAGCATCATTCTCTGATCAGTAAAGCTGTGTAAATAGTTAATTATTATCTCAAAGATGAAGTGGTAATGTTTAAATTTTCAAATTCTGATTTATTAAATTCTCAGGTTCTGTGTTTTGCAATGTGAAAAGGCGAATTGTACATTTTAAGATGTCAGACTGTAACTTTCTTCCTTTCATTGCATTTATATTTCTAAATCTAAGGAAATTAAACTGAAAGAACATTGAGAGAGTCAGTATTATCATTTAATAGAATTGATGAATGATCTAGATCTCTCATGTTAACCTTTTCCAAGGGGCTGGGACATATATGTCCCGCATCTTCACGACTTTAAATGCGTCTCAAGAAATTTCAGTAAACTATGGAAATTTAAAATTTACTCTTTAATATGGATTAGGAAGTGCAAGACCCTGCAGATTTGCTTTTCTGTTCCTTTCATTTAAAATAAGTGACTAAATGGCCATAATACATTCGAAATTGGCCCCTATAGCCCACGGGAATAATGTTGAGTTCTAATGTACGAAAAGCGTGTCTCTGACATCTTCCCAATGTAATGCAAAACTTTCTGTTCGATTGCATGAAATGTAACCCTTATTAAGAAATATTCCAATTGGTTCTGTTTTCAAACATGGAAACTTCCAAGCACACGCTTTAAATAAGGAAGTATATATAGAATTAATATTGTATTAAATATAATCTTTATAAATAAATAAAATTCATCGGAGCATTTAAGTTAACAGACGTCTTACTTTACAAGATTCCATTCTATGTATTTACCATATAAATTACAATTTTATTAAGCAAATTAGACATTACTTTTATTATCGAAAAGGCAATGAGAATTTACAATTCACGTTTCCAGTCAGTTAATGATTTCTTATCAATCACACTACTTTTGTGGCATTCGGGATTATTTTGGTTTCGAATAGATTGGAGATGCCAGGAGCATTTCTCGAATTAAGTTTCCTGCTCTTGTAAGAGTAAATTAAGCTTTACGTTTACAAATTAACTATGAAATAGTTAACTGTCTGCATGTTAACTGTTAGACGTTCGTAGAATGAATGTTTAAACAGTCAACATTCAGACAATTTATTGTTTTAAACCAAAGATACCTATTTGTAGGCTTTATATTCCGAAATGAAAACCAATAACCTTCTAAAAGGAAAGGTTTAAATCGCGTAGCAATGCTTAGATGGAAATTTTCGAATAAATGTATTTTAACGCTTCGGAAGGGTTTTCGATAATTTGAGAAACGCAGACTATATAGCCTAAAAAATTAAAAAGAAAACAAAAAACAATTGGCTAAAAAATTGAGTACGTCATAGATCTTAAAATAGCCGAAGATGCTAGTGTATTTCATTTACTGAAAATTACGTTATTATGCCTCCAGTCATAAAGCTGCCACAAATTTATTGCAAAATCTTTTCTTTCTTGAAATTCAAATTCTTTCCTCAAATTCTAGTGCTAGACTCACATTTTCGTGGATTTGTTTCTCACGTTTTCATCGACATGTTTGCTAATCGAAAATCAAAGTGCGGAAAACACTTCAAATGTTTTTGAAAGTAGGTCTATATCGGTATTAATTCTTACAGATTACCTACATATATAATTAATATTTTAAAATTTAACGTGTAATTTTTTTATAGTCTGAATTTTTTCCATTTAAATAGTCTCCAAATATTCGATTTCATGTTAGGAATGAACATTTTAAAATTTGAAAGAAAATAAAATGGCATCTCTGAATGACATCTCAATTTCTCAGATATCGTCCGTTTCAGCACCAAAACTATCTATTGTAAACTTAAAACTTCTGTATGTCCACATTCTAATTAAACATCTTTTTTAATGTGCCGAACATTTACAGTTTTTGTATCATGTAAGGAAAGCATTAATAGGCAGTTGTGTCAAATATTTTAGTCGAACTTCCAAAACAGAATAACATCAGAGATCTTATTCTCATAACTGCATTTCTGTACCTGGCTCTTGAACGCTTTTCTCATAATTTAGGATGAAATATCTTAAAAATTCATAAACATCTTTGCTCTTTTTAAACTTCTCTTCTGAGGCAAGTGTTCCTACATTAATAAGCTGCTTATTTTTAAATGTTAACGAAACAGACATATTTGCAAATTGTCGTAGGTAAAAGACATTAAATATACTTAGATTTACGCCAGTTTCTTGTATTCTTGCATCCTCATTGTCTATTATGATTGGAGCACGCATTTTACCATTACATTAGCTTTCATCAGTATTGTCAATAACGATAACAACATGATACATCAGCTTCTAATTTTAATGTTCAGTAAAATAATTTAAGTCTTATTTCTGAATTCTGAAGCTGATTTAATTTTCAATAACTGCCCAGGAATCTTTTAAATTGACACTTTCTTCGAGTTCCAAGTGTTATTGTTTCAATTCAAGTAAATATCTTTTTAAACCCGGTATTGGTTTTTGCTTAATTTCTATAGTTACAAAGCTATTTTGGGTACCTTGAAATCATAAAAAATGCATTCGCGCTATCTAGTAAACGGTAAAATCTTGTCCAGTGTTGTTTCTCTAGGTTCGCTAGAATTATAACTGTACAAAATTTGCATTGTTATTTTGAGTTAGCAAGCAAGCTAAAAAACTAACACTATTTGCTATGTGAATAATAGAATTACCGATTCCTTGAACGGGTAGAAGAACTATGCGGACCAATTGTGTCTTGACTTATGAATTTGCAGAACTTCCGTTTATCCATGCTAATGTAAGGGCGATTACGAATAGATAACCAGAGTATACGGATAATCCGAAAATATTTCTGTAAAAAAAAAAAAAAAAAAATGCCTAACTTTCCCTTTTCTTCCGGAATAGCGTGCTATAATATATTCCACATTTTGCTTCGAGGCATGTAATTCAATAGGAAAATGCGATGAATCTTGCGTAAAGCTATAGCGTCGTTAATCTAAATTTCTTGAGAAATATAGTTTATCATTTGTATTTTTCAATAGCAAGATTTATTCTTCGTTCTTAAATTTAAGTTTCTTTTTTCAACTCTTTTCCTGGGTTTACTTAATCGATTCATACAGAATATCTTCTATTGATAAAATCTTCTCCTTTCTTGATTTCATCATCTGACTTTAATCATCATTAGTCAGTCTGTTTTCCAGTTCCTTTTTTAAAACCTTACACGCAAGTGCATACGCGCAACGCACACCCGCACGCTCGGACATAAACACACATATGTACACACACTCACACCCACATAAACACAAAAAAAAAATATCCATCCAAAGTACTATTTCTTCAGACATATTCTTTTTTTTTTCGATATTTAAAAACGCAGTCCCTTTTCGTAGACTGAAATTCAATTTTACCGTTTAATATTTTTCCATCCCTTAACAACGAAGTTCAGTGTTAATTCATTGTCGTCCTTTATTATACCAAAAATCAGGAGTTTCTTACACAGCCTCTAAAGTTTCTATTTTCTTTGATTAACGGTCATACACGCACACACACGCATTTAAAACATTTCTGGACAACGTTTGAAACATTTCTGGATTAAAAATTAACACATTTCTGGATTAACAATGTTTTTAGATCCAGAAATGCAAACACATTTCTGGATCTAAAAACATTTCTGGACAACGTTTGGGCAATCCAAAACACGGATAATTGTTGTTCCAATAATCTAGAATTCAGTACACTACAAATCTCTGAATATGAATAGCGTAGGGCTGTGTTCTTTATCTGTACATAAAATGTTACACTTTTTGTTTATAATGGAACGTTTTCCTTTTTAGGGCATGGTTAATGTTCATCTGTATATGTTACATTACTTTTCATCCACTGTGAATTAGACAAAAAACGATTATGTTTCCGTTTGACGATAAACAATGTAAACTATATCATTTCAATGATATCGCAGACCCAGGATGGTCAGGGTGGCTGAAAGGCGCATAATATTGCTAGCTAGCATCAACTTCTATTCTCAGGTGCTCAGCTAGAACTTTGCAGTTTTCCATTAGTACAATGTAATAGAACCATTTTCTGTTAGAAAGTCCTTCTACTGAAGCACTCTTTCTAAAGCCGATAACTTCGAGTGTTTAGCAACAATAAATTAACTTTAACTAATTAACCAATTTCCCTTTTGTTGGACAGGCCATGTGGTGCGGGTATGATCATCTGAATGTATTGTTTAATTTGGCATTGGAACATTCTTATTTTTCTACTCAACATTTTGTGTGATGCTATACGTAAAACATTCAACTTCGAAAAAAAAAAAAAAAAAAAAAACTAAGCAGATACCTCATATATAAAAGGCTTTGCTTTAAATCAGAAACTCAGTTTTGTTTATTTACTTTTAAATATCAATTTTGATTAATTTCATTTTTATATTTTAAAAATATTCAATTTTATTTCTGTACTTAAAAAAGCCATATTTATGCAGAAAAATTTAGTTTAATCCTGTGTTTGAAGTGCCAAAGTTCATTTAAACTCACAGTAATTTCTTTCTTGTAAACACTAAAATATCACTCATGGGTTAATGCCCTTTCGCATCATTTTGTCTGTATTAGTTCAGCGATAGAAATATAAAACTTATGCCTTTCCTCCAAAATATCTGAAAATAAGACCTCCATAGATAAAATTAACCTACATGAAAAATCTGAAATCTAAATTACTTAAGACAGTATTAGATTTGTAAAATGTCTCTTTCTTGTTAGCGTAATTAAAATTAAGTTTCACAATAATTCAGAAGTTTATACGGCATTTCTCCGGCCTTCCTAGCATGCCTTCGTGTTTTAGTAGTTCTGCAGATGGTTCTTCGTGGTGCAGTGGTTCCACGGACCTCTAGGCCAGTATTCCAGAGGTCCGTGGTCCGATTCCCGGCGAAAGCATTGCTAATTTTTCATCTTGCCTGCTCAAAAAAATAAAAAAATAATAAAATAATAATAAAAAAAAAACCCTAATTTTTCTACATTGGCGCTCGAATTAAAAGGGTGTTGGATGGTGATTCTCCTCACCCAGGATTTGGCGATTGGGTCCCTTAAAAACCACAATCTCCCCCCAAAACGGGAAGTATATAAGGTATTTCTCCCGCCTTCGTGGTGTAGTGGTTCTGAACGCTGAGCCGGTATTCCAGAGGTCCGTAGTTCGATTCCCGTTGAAGGCGTTTAGCTATTTTTCATCTATCTGCCTTTTCCAATTAACCTAATGTCTCTACAGTGACGCTCGAACTAAAAGTTGTGGATGATGATTCTCCTCACCCGAGATTTGGCGATTGGGTCCCCCCAAAACCCCAGTCGCCCTTTAAAAGGGGGATTATGTTCACCCGCCTTCCTAGCGTGCCTTCGTGGTGTAGTGGTTCTGCACGCTGGGCCGGTATTCCAGAGGTCCGTGGTTCGATTCCCGGCGAAGGAGATTGCTCATTTTTCATCTTGCCTGCTTCCAAAAAATCCCTAATGTCTCTACAAGGTATCAAAAACTGTATATTTATTCAAAAAATATACCACAATAATAATTAAAAAAAAAAAAAAGTTTTTTTTTCATTTCACATTCACTCAAAGAGCTTTTCTCGTAATAGCAATATCATTTAAAATCAAATCGTAATATTAATGGCAGCTTGCGTGCAATAATTACGAAATTCGGTTTCACTGCGAAATAAATGGGAATAATTTGCCCAAAGAGAAGAACTATGCTGAATTTAAACAAAATTTATGAGAAGAAGTCATTTTTAATAACGTTTTAACTCCAAAAATAAAAATAAATTCGTAAACTTAGAACGTTGCGTGCAATTTTAATAAATATTTACTTTTTAACCTCTTAAACTCTGACATTTTACTGCGTTTCAAGACATAAAGAAACAGACTTATCTTCAATTTCTGGTGAAGAAAATATGAAAAAACTGCGCCACTGAACCGAACCAATTTCAGTTTTTATTTTAAAAACAGTTTCCATTTTATAGCTTTACTTTTCCTCAGATATAATTTCGCTTTTTTAGATTAGGAAAGGAAAAAAAAAAGAATGATTAAAAAATTGCTTTTTTATGATCAGTAATAAATTGATCTCCATTTCCTACTAAAATCGTCATTCACTTTCTTATAGAAAAACGAGTTGCTCGGTGTTTGTATAAAAAAGCTCTGGATTTTAGAATTATTATAAAATGATTAAAAGTTTAGTTTTTATAAAAGAATTTCTCAAACTGATAATAAAGGCATTTCACATTTATGATAAAACAAAACCTAGTTATATTATAAAAAGACAAAATCTATCTGGCTTATTTGATGTTTCAGCATTGGTATTACAAAAAATGGCAAAACATTTAAAAAGATTAATCTTTTTATATATGGATAAAGAATACTGAGAAATTCTTGTATATATAGTCTTTAACTATATATATATATGTGATATTTTGGTACTTGTGAAGCTCGGCGTCAGGCATGACTTTTCGCAGAGTGGTAAGGAGAATATCCAAAGACGACACAAATTGATTTAACTTTTAATTGCCCATTTTTACTTACTCCAATTAGCATATCATTTTCTTTTTAGATAACACTCTTTAGATTACATATCCATAGTGGTTTTAAGTAAGTATGATTGAATTTAAACTGTATGCGTCATAACTAATTCTAACAAAGGAAGGAAAGATGGACAGGGCAGTGCAGAGTCTTGTAGCAGCGAGATTAGGAAGCAATCTGACTGAAAAATGGCGCGTACTCAGTATTTATAGTAGCAGTTACGTAATAGGCTAGCAAATTCTAGAAGGTACTGGTCTAGTCGGAAGATCCTAAATTGCAGAAAATTAATTAAAGGTTCGCGTAGAGCAAAGCCATCGTATTTTTTATATTTTACACGCATATATATATATATATATATATATATACAGTATTGATTAATTGATTATATTATCTCCTAAGTTTAATTAAAGTAGAATTATTTTAGAAGTGTGCATCCATACTGGTAAGTTATATTTTGAAAGATGTTTTGAAGTAATTTGAAAGCAAAATGTTAATAATGTTTTAACGGGGACTGGAGTTAAATCATCACGAAGAATAATATTACAATTGTAAAAGGAAAAATTAAAACATGTAATTATTGTCATTGATCGGAAATTAGTTGACTTTTCAAGGGGAACAAACCAACTCCCGTTCAATGAACAATAATTGATAAAAATACGTAAATATGAAAGTGTTTCGTCTTTACTCGAGTTATAAGTGAGTAACTAAATGGATTTAAGTTCATACAACATTTCATATATATATATACATATATATAGACTTTAACAATAACATTACCTATACTCAATTTTTGCTCTCATAAAAATTCTTAAATATTGTTTTCCAGCAATTATTTATTTCCAGTTTATTGCCTTACCTTAGCATTCTAAAAGATAAGAAACAAATGGAAAAAGCATCATAATCGGCGAAATAAACAACATATAGCTACCAATTGCGTTTTAAAAACAAGTCTGTGCGCGCAGAGTTAGCCGACTGAAAAACTTTTACATATTAAATTTTTTTTCAAAAGGAAAACATGTAACATATAAAAAAATCTTGTTACGTATAGAACCTATATATCTTCATTAGAACTACAGGAAACGAAATGGTGTAGACAGATTTTGAAAACTGTACGGACGACATCATCTGGGAAATGACAGTTGATGGCAGGCAGCACAACATGTCGTAAGGGATAAGCGATAATCTGAAGAAAATCTAAGAAGTCTCTTAAGGATGATCGCTTCTAGCGTCTGCAAATGCTACGCCCAGGGTCAATCATTGGACTTAATTCTGATTTCACAGCATTGATAAAAAATTTGCAGCTTACCAAAACTTTTACGGATGGCTAGGCATATGCAACACTACCAATGATTTCCTTCACGTTGTTTCACGTGGCTCAAAGACTGCTGAACACAATCTCCCATGATGCAAGCCTTGTGCGGTCTAGAGTTGGTGTCGTGTAACGGAAAGTCATCACCTATTGCTCAGGCATAAGGGCGCACTTAAGCATCAAGAATATCATCTCTATAGGCCTGAGAATTCACGATATCACGTGGAAAGATAGGGGTGTCTGTGCATCCACCCAAACATGGACAATGCCTCCTCCGTGTGTATTTGTTTCACGGATGTTTGATAGATGATAACTCTCCAAATTAAATAACGCCTACTATCGCTTCGGAGGCTAAATTTGGAATTTGGTTATAAAGAGAACAGCCCTCGCTTGATCAACCATCCCGTGGACATGTTGACATGCCCACTCAAACGTTCCCTTATGTGATGTGAAGTGAGAGGCACGTAAATGGTTGGTGAAGCCTTCTTCGCATGGTTAACTTTGATACCAAACCAAATACCGGCCATCGGTACTCGTCGTAGCGGTTGTCCGTACTGGGCTGAAATTCCTGGATGCCGAATCCGTGGTTAGCAATAGTTGTGGAAGTTTCTGAACTGCAGATGGACTCGCATTTAGCCATCTGGCCACCTCTATTTTACTTTGTATTGTCTGTAGTCTCCCAATGGCTCGCAATCCCAGTTCTTCTGGCAAGTAATGCCTATAGGTCATTGTTAAAAATTCGTTATCCCAGATTTCGTATCTCAGTATCACAGCGAAATTTGCATGTTTGTTCTCAAACATGTATTTTTATACTCCTCGCAAGTAACAAATTCGGATTGTAGCGCCACCAATATGAATACTGTAGTTTTATTCAACAACTCTCACTTGACAACATATTCAAATTTTATACAGGTCTCCCAGTTTCGCTTAACTTCTGGATATCGGACGTGGCCCTATATGCTAATTAATTTAATAGTAAAGCGGGGGTGGCCACGTCCTCCGTCACTATCACTATCACTAACTTCTGGATATCAATGTACTTTTAAATGGATTGATTTCATAAACACTAAATTCTCTGCTGAAGGAATCTTCTTTTTTTCAGAAAAACAATTTGTTTAACCCATTGATTTGATATTTACATACTCTTCTCTGTCAGTACACTTTGATGAAAGTTATTAAAGAAGCATAAATTCTCTTCCTACCCGTCTACTGCAGCGAGTTTCACTGAAATTCGTAATGCTCTGAATAATATAAGCAGTAGTTTCATTATTTAAAGATATTGTTTTAGAAAACTAAAACTAAACCTACTACTAAGAATTTTCCACGATCATTAAGGTAATAGAAGATTTACAAAAATCTGTTATGTTGCTAATAAAAATCAAACAAAACTACCCTCAAATTATTCTGCTTAAACTTCCGAAGGAGTATATTTAAATATTTTTTAAATCGAAAAATGCTGTATATTTAAGTGAATAAAATATGTTTTTACCTAAGCAGTAGTGATGCTGATTCACATGGAAAGACGGATATTTTGAATAAATTATAACGTATGTGGTCAAAAATAAAAAAACTGTACGCATTTTCAGAAAATAAATAATGTTCACAGCTAATAAATTTCATGAAAAAATGCAAAAGTTGTTGATTAAAGTTAAAATTTTGTGTTATGAACATTTTGCAGAATACATGAAACAATACCCAGTTAAAGACTAATTTTTAATTTCAGACACCAAACAGTTACTAAATGCTGTCTTTTTATGAGCTTTACCAGTTTGTGCAGAAAAGCCTTTCGCTGACTTTTGTTTACTGATTTCTCTTGCTAAAATATGACGGGAGAAATATTTTTCCGTTGGAAGAAAAATACATAACCATTATCAACTCAGACAACTGAATCCTTCGAGCGATTATCAAGCATTTCATATTTACATGCATCATTCTCACTAACATTTGGGTAAATTTGTGTTTCATCGTCAATTAGCATAACATTTGCTTCATTATATTATAATTACATTATGTCCTTAAGATTTAAATTTTAAGTTTTGCGCGTGTCCTAAGTTTTCTTGACCTCTCACAATAATTTGGTGAATTCTGAATTTATTACAATTACTGAAAAGTAAGGTTAAATACTGGAGCTTATTAACGGAAATCAATGAAATATACCTGAATAGAGATTTGCTTCAGCTAGAGTGGAATTTACGCTAAGCAAACAAATAAATAACATAAAATGCATCTATAACGTATTTAGTATACAATTTCAAAATGATGTGAAGCTATGTTGAACCCCTAGAGCTGTAATCATACAGTAAATTATTAGCCCTTGAGCACGGCTTTTTGCTTAATTTGAATGAATGCTCCAAAATTATATATATGTGTATAATTACACCTACTCTTACTTTGGGAGTAGATCCTTTTCATAATTAGTGAGGAAAAATTGTTAATATCAAATTTTTAAATCGATATATTTATTGTATTGCAAAGAAATAAAAAAAAAGGTGCGCCTAATAATATTGAACTGCAAGGTTTTCTTCTCCAAGTTGTATTGCATTTTTATTTTTTACTTTATTAATAAAAGTAATTTAATTATACGTTAAATATGCAAAGCGATATAAATTTTGCAGTACTTTTAATAAAGTTATAAGAATAATATGATTTATTTAGCTTACACTTATTTTTTTTTAAATAAGTATTCAAAAGATTCTCCCCATTGCTTTGAAAGTAAATGCTCTCCATCTCGCAAAGACAAATACAATATTGAGAAAGCAAATGATGTCAAAGATCATTAAATGAGCTACCCTATGAGCTAATATAAAGACAGAAAATTTATTTATTCAAAGCTACTTTTTAATTCATTCTAATTCTTTTATTTAGCAAGCTTCACTTGCATGTGACAATAATATTTGTTAAAGAAAGTATCTTAAAGGTCAATAAGCAAATATACTTGAAGCATAACACATGTCTCATTGCTTAAATATAAAATTTAATTATACAAAAGAGCGTATGTAAATAAAATAATTTGTTTGGCAAACGCTGTGCGCAATGTCGAATAAATGTTCATTGTAGAAAAGACTGTACGGCAATTTTATTATACTTACTAATTTTACAGAAGACCCACTAACGAATAAAACATCATAATAAAGCACAAATTCTCCACTTTTCTCAATGTTTTAAATTGCTTCGCTTAAATAGCGGTTATTTTCTATTTAATGCGTTTTAATGATGAGGCTTTACGTTTCTGAACCTAAATTTTTACGCAATTAAAATGCCGCGTGCCACATTTTGTGCGAAGCCGTAAACAGCTTCTTTTTCGTAATATTTGTAACTGAAATTCGGCGATGAAATTTTGTGCAGTTTCTCCATGTCTGAGAAATACATATACAAAGACCCTCTTTGGAGGCGTATCGTTTCAAAATATTAAATAAAGTTTTCAAGAAGCGTTTCATGTAATGCTTGTTATTTTATTAAAAATTTCCCCTTTTACAATTTTAACGCATCAACAGGAATCAGAGTATTCATTAAATGTACCTTTTTAAAAATAATTGTTCTTAGCTTTAAAGCTGCAAATCATAAAGACTTTATGATATGTATTGAAACAAGATTTTTCTCTCACAAGGTTCATATCAAATTAAATACTCTTTTTTAACTTTCGAATTTCTGCAGTACATTGATTCAATGCTATTCATATATTAGCACCACTCTTGTTAAAACTAGTAGAAAACTTAAAACTCCGTATTCGTATGGCGAAGTTTGATATGCAATGAGGTATTATGCACCCCATATTTTAGAAGTAGTAAAAATTCACAGTTTGAAATTATTTTAAATGAAATGAAATAAATAACGAACGTTAATTTGAATTTACTTTAGCGTCATAATTCTATAAAAGCATGGTTATTCTATAGAAAATAATTTCTGATATATCAGCCTTTTCATTGAGAAAATAAACTAACCCGAATCCGAATAAAAGTTTCCTTCAGAATTTTACATTAAGAGACAAATACATTGCGACTGAGAGTATCGACGCAACTGAGCAAGAAAGAAATGTCACTTCAGATATTTTCCAACCAAATATGGATGTGTTTCGTTTAATATAGTTAATACAAATAAATAGTTTAAATCTGTAGTCCGTTGACATCTAAGCTCCTAGAGATACTGTAAGGAGTCTAGGGTAGCTTTTCAGAAGAAAATTCTTTATTGTAATTTAACTGCTTAATTCCATCACGCAAAATATAAAATTTTTATTTCAATCAACTATTAAAATTTTTCAGTCATATAAGAGCAATGAATGTAATCAAATCCCATCCGTCATCGAAAGAGAGAATAAAACTTTATGTTAGCTTAAGAGTCATTGGTTAGAGCTTAGATTAAGCGAACGTGTACTGTTGAGTGAACTCCGAGTGTTAAGTGAGCAAATTATTTATGCACTGATGATGCGGTGAGCTTCCTCACATAGTCCCACTGGTGAAGTTATAGCTTAACACCTGGGAAAGGTTGGACTACGGTACATTATAATGTAAAAATCGAAATGCTTTGGATACAAACTATAACGGCACAGTACCTTATGTTCAAAGTAAGAAGCACAGCTTTGTCTGTACAAGAACAGGACTTTTGAGCAAATATGTTAATAATACGAAACAACCTACCTGTGCTGTTAGCTGTAAAATATCGGAAATGGATTTGTGAGATCAAAAACATCTAAACAAATATGAGTTAAGAACAAATAATACTTCAACAAACCAAATTCACTTTTTAAAAACAAATAAAACCTTATCTAGAAATCTGCAACAACTTTCCGCAATGGGTTTTCCTTCTTATCAGTCATTTCTACTAAGTCTGGAAAATCTCATCATTACAGAAATTTAATTGCATTATAAGGTGCTTTTTCCCTCCTTTCCGCATGCCTACGTGGTGAAATTGGAAGCATACTCGACGCGCATTCGAGAGATCCAGGGTTTGACTCTCGGCCAGGGTATTGCACATTTTTCATGTTCTCCTCTTCAAAAAAAAAAAAAAAAAAAACCCTAATGATTCCACAAGTGGAGCCCGAACTAAAAGATGGTGGACGACAATACGTCAGCTCTAGAATTTGGCGACTGGGTCGCCTAATCCCCATTAGCTTTTTAAAATGTATTTTAAAGTGCTTTTTAAATTGGGGGTATGTAAGGTATTTTCTTCTCCTTTCTGCATGTCTTCGTGGTGTAGTTTGAAGCATACCCGACGCGCATTTGAGAGGTCCAGGGTTCGAGTCTCAACAATGGTAAGTGAAAAGCAACAATGGATTTAAATTATTAGCTAATTACCTGATTACTACATTACGTAATTACATTACCAAAAACGTATATATATATATATATATACTATGTGTGTGCGTGTGAGTCTAATAATTTAAGAAATTTTATTGCGCAGATGTTGATTCAGACTTTGAAATATGTGAAGTCATATGGATAAAATAAGCTGCAGCTTGAAGCTGTGTCGAAGTTAAATACTGATTTTTAGTTTAAGTTACATTTGTGGGCACAAATAACTTGACACACTAATCGAGCCTGCTTTGAAATCTTTATATTTTTTATAGTTTTGCGTTAAGTAGAGAAGCAACAGTCTAGATTGGCCGAGAAGCAGAAACAAAGAGTTATATTTTGAGGATGAAATCTTAACTGAGAGTGAATAGTTTTGACTTCGATACCATTTGATTGAGTAATTAATAGCGCTCTAAAATTATTATTGGCTATTTTGAGTTTTAGTTCCCGAAACTATGTATGTCACCAATGTAAAAGTCATACGATATGCTTTAACCTGGAAATGACGCAGTCCAGAAACGTTTATTATAAGCATTACTATTTTTAGAATAGACAAGGAAATAGGCAAATTAAAATGACGAATTAAGAGGCTATTACAAATTTAAATTATAATTTTTATTTACATAATTTTCATCTTACGTAGCTTCTTTTAAAGAGAAAAAACTACAGAAAAGCCTTTCCAAGGTGATAGATCATTAAAGAATTAGCAAATGAAGAAAAACATGACTTGAAAATTAGAAATCATAAAATTTTGACCAAATTGAAACATATAAACTTCGATAATGCTCAGAGTCCTGGTAAGGATGGAATAAAGTATCGCCTAGACATAGCATGAGCGACAAACGGCGTCATATAAACGTGCATTAAAACATTTTTAGTTCTTGTTTCCAGCTATGTAAACCATAATCCAATAAACACATTGTCTGTCATACCTGATGGTATCTGCTTTATATGAACAAACTAAGGCTAAAATACTAAGAAAGAACTGGTGGTACCTGAAAGCTTCGTTTTTAAAATGATATCCTTTTTAAAACATGTTAATACTAATGCGGTATATACTGAACGAAAAGATTGGAAATGAGAAGTTTCGTTTAGTATGGTATTCGTTCGTTAATTATGGCAGAGCAGTCGAGGGATATATTCCGAAGGAAGAGATGCCTTCGTGGAGGACTTTCTAAGGGTAACCGGCTCGATAAAAATAAGAACATTTGTTTAATATTTCTGTTACGTGACGTACACTATTGCATTCACGAAAATGCAATAATTGTAAGATAAATTATAACATGTCTACGCTACGCAGTATTTATAATAAAATTTTAAAACTCGATTCAGGATTCCTTTATTAAATCTATGTAAGATAAATACCATCCATTTGTTATGAAAGATTGATGATATTAATTTGCTAGTGCTTCTGATGGAATTATTTTTCACTTTAGCTTGGGAAATAATACAAATTCCCCGCTAAATGACAAAAATAATTTTAAACTTTTCCTGGTAGTACCATTCTTATCTCCAAAAATGAGTTTTCTTACATAAGGGTCCGCGAAAGTTAGAAAATATATGATTTATTGCAATGTAAAGTAATTTTAAAGGAAACAAAGCTAATCATATATCTTATCTTTATTCTGAAAAAACGTGAGTGAGATACCAAACTTGCATTATATCAAAACTCGAGAAATTTTGATTATTATTTTGGTTTTAGTATATTTATGAAGATTTCAATAAAGTATTGAACTACAGGGAAAGTTTAGCCTAGTTTGAGTTAAGTATAGTTTTTAAGTTAGTTCCTCTAAATGTTTTTTAAGATATTACTGCATCTCTGAAATTAACTAAAACACAGAATTGAATAACAATTAAAAAATACAAAATTTTTACATTAGAAATATTTGTAGAACATCTTTCTAATTTTTTAGGCCATTAGTTGTCAGAGATCATTTGTCATCGAAAAAACTTACCACGTGTTGCCATTCCAAAAGCATAAGAACTTAAACATCCACAAGAACTTGGTATACAGGTAGTCTTCCATGTCGCGATTCGACGTGTTATAAGGTCATTCATTATCTGTCATATCACAAGTATACATTGCTTAAAAAAAGGGATGTTTTAAAAGTAATAAATGAACTTCTTAATATCCCATACCTTTATTTTATATTTAACAAAATGTTCATTAATATAACTTATAATATATTAAAATGATAACTTTTAATAACGTTTGCATAGCTGTTGCAGTTAATAAAAATTGTTTCTGATACCATATACCACTCACCTATGCACACAATAGTCACATACTCGCGACATAATAACGAGGGTTCTACTATAGCATTATGAATATAAAAACAAACATATGCATTTTTTCGCTTTTTATTGAATAAAACAACAAATCGCATGATTTTAAACGACATAGATGTATATATTCTGTTGATTTCAGCCTAATTTTCAGTTAAATATTATAGTTTTACCTCAATAATTTTACAAAAAATCCTGTAAACCTTTTTTTTCTCATGATATAATTCCCTTAACAAGAACAAAGAAAGGCAATCAGTAGTAGCACTAAAATAACATTTAATTTCTATACGATTTCTATAAACTTCCCAACAATGGAACACTGGAGATCAGGATAAAAATGTTCAGGCAGACAGAATTAGGCCGTCCGTATTATACCAGAGCGATTTGGAATGAAACACTTCTAGATTGTTCCATTTCAAGTTCTGAATAATTTAGTAATTTCTAATCGATTATCTTGTCTCGCAACATAGTAGTGGCTGATAAAATAAATCAGTAAATAATTAAATAAAGTATGTAAACGTTCTGTAATAAAAAATTGTTATATGTATTTAAGAAATTACATTAAATGTTTAGCTTTATGGATTCAGCTAAGAAAATGTTGTAATATCTTTGATAACTATTTTCTTAAAAGCATAATATCTGAATACTAAAAAAAATTAGAAAAACGATGTCCTGAAAACATCATTTATTACGTGTAACTACAGAGACAATATCGTTTTCGATTTTCATGTACATATTATCCGAATAAATAAGTACGTATTAAATACATGAAACTGCCATTAGACTTACACCAGTTATATGCTTAATTTCACAGGCAGTAAAACAGTTCCTAACTGTTTACAATTTCATTTAATCACTGAAATGTTTTTAATATTTATCTTTGACCGTGGTTCAGTATGCATGTTTGTATTAAAAGTACATTTTTACATAGTTTTAGTCCTTTTTTTTGCACCAAAAAGTTTTACCAGGCACGGTAATCAATGTACAGGAAATTTATGCTCCAAACTTGAATACTAGTTTTCTGTATCGAGTAAGAGTTTAGATACATGTTTAGGAATATTCTCTAATATTGATATAATAATGACGTTTGAGAAGTATGCAGGCAAAATTGAAGCAGTTTGTACTACTTACCTGTTTCATTTTGCACTTGGCCATTCAATAATTAACAAGACTGTTTCTAAAAGAAGAAAAATTAAAATGCAATAAAACGGAATTAAATACAAATAATTATAAATGTATTCTTTCTCGACCTAAAGCGTTTGTTCCAGCTTTTCATTTAATTCCTCAAGATGTTTCGAAGCTCTTTTTTGACATGTTGTTTAGGATACTTTCGAAGGCAGCTTTCATTATAATAATTTCTGCAGGCTGAAATTGTTCTTCATTTCAGGAAATAGATCGAATTCGCACGGCCATATTTGTGGAGAATATGGATAGTATGCTATCAAATACGCAAATTGTTTACCTAAACGTTCTTATTTTAGGCCTTTCATGAGACTTTAACCTTATACAAAAACCTTTCAGTGCTTAGGAATAACATACCCCAATAACATTTTTTTTTTTTTTTTGTGAAATAGTTCCGTTTTGGGTGAAGGAAACTGTGAGCATAAACTTCTCTTCACTTGTATGAATCTGCCCTTTCCTGAATCCAAGTCTCTACGGGTGTTTCCTTTGGGTGCTCTGATAGTTTGTTTGTGGATCGAAACGGTGGTGGTGGTGGGGAATTCATTGCATCTGATGATTTAGTCCAAAATGTTCACAGGTGATGAATAATAACACGATTTGCATCCAGTTCACCAGTAAGCAAGAGCAAGTCCATTGTATGCAATTTACTTTAGTGATAAAATTTTGTGCCGCAAACGGTTTCTTATAGTGCTTATAACGAAATGAAAGGACAGCTGCATTCTATTAGCAACTTTATTAATGCTTATGCAGTTTTCATATAAGAATGCTTCTATGATATTGACGTTATCCTCCACAACCGAAATATAAGACAAGCCGAAGGGTGGAGAATCTCTTATGCAATTCGCACGTTTAAAATTTTCTTTGTGCCACACAAAATCCTTTGCGCTGGAAAAAGTAGCTACTTTTAGGTATAGTTCCTTTCAAACATTTCATACGTTCTGTGACTATGTTTCTTAAACAAATATGAAGTTTGACAACTGTATTGCACTCGTTTTAGAAATCCATCCTGAGTCACAGTAAAGTGTCTAAATTTTGCATCTTCTGCTTTGAGAATGAAATAATGAGAGTTCTAAAGACTTAACTAAATAGTTATGAAAATTTTGAGCCATTCATTGCAGGAAAATAGTTATACGTTAATTATATAAATAAAACGTTACGCGTTCTTATGTATATCTATATGCTGGCCATTGCCTTTGCAAGATTTCCTTTAAAATCAAGTATGTACGGAAAGCTTAAAATTACGATGTTGCTGATTATAAAAAAATTAGTTGAACTATAGTAGATATATAGGTATGAATAGGATAAAATATTCATATAGAATATCTTCAGGGTTTCTGCCACGAAGAACTTTATTAAAAAATCTGTGTTACAGCTGCTCTTTAATAGCTAGGAGATCAGGATTCAGTTTTATTTTGATGGTAACTTCATGCTGGAAGCCATAGTTAGTTCGAGATGAAAAATATAGAATGCATGGTAAGGAAGGTGGAACTCAACGAGACTATTAGGCAGTATTTTTATTTCCGCGGAGTAAATCCAAGGTTTGTCATAAGGTACCTTCAAGAATAAGGTATTGTTTTAGTTTATATTTAAGACCACTCGATGAATTTGAAGTTTTAAATGGAAAGGATTTAAAAATCTTACATTTTATACAAATTCACAAAGCATTTAATAGTTGAAGAATTTTCTTTCTGGGAACTTATCTTATTACTACTAGGGAAAATCATTTATTCATCGGCACAAAGACGTTTGTTCTTATAATCATTCTGGACTATGCAATGCTAGATGCGACCATTAAATGCTGGCTCTACCGTACATTGTGTTCTTTAGTTATATAACGCAGCTGTTAATTAAGGTAGGTTAATGCATTTTTTGGCGCAATAAAAAGAAATGTTGGATACTATTTAATAGATGCTGCCCACTCAAGTCAAAAATGTAAAATTAAAATTAATAAAATATTATTTATTTTAAATAATATAAAATTTTAATATTAAAATATTCTTAAAATGAATAATATTTAAAAAAAATATTGAAAAATTAAAATTTTTCATTTTTCGATGCTGCATCCGCAATTAACTCACCATTCGCGGAGCGAATAGCTAGCAATTCGGTCGTATTTGGTTTTCGACAATTGAGTGGGCTGGCTGCAGATATATGGCAATCTAAACTACCTTCAGATAACTTAAATTGATTCCATATTTCAACATCTAAAATATTGAGACTAACAGAAGCTTCAAATATTCATCTCGTGTTTTAAAAGTAAAAAATGATTGATGCTTTAAAAGTTAATTAATTATAGGACCCACTAGAATGTTTTCCTGGAATAAATTCCCTAAATTGAAATATCTTGTACTGATATAATTAATTTCCAATTTCAGAATCCCAAATCCTAAAATCAATGAATCAAGCAATCGTCTGGTATTTTTGGAGAAACATAAATTAATGTTTAAATAACTTTAAAACAATTTGAGCTTTTTGTGTAAAAAATATCTGTATTGCTGCATCTGAATTCTGAAATGCATACTAACTGTGTTAGTTAGCTGATCGTAAGAACTTTTTAATTCCTTAATTATATAATTAATGGAATAGGAGCGAAGACTTTTAATTTAAATTAAATGAGAAAGCTTTTATTTGTCAAGACCGTTTTTCCTTCACCTTCATTAAAGTTAAGAGGCGGAAAATTAAGAAAAGTAATCTGTATAAATTTTCCTATAGTAATTATTTGTTTTTCTATTAATTTAAATATCTTTGTTAGAAATTAGTTTTGTTGTTTTCATTTAAAGTTCAAGATTATTTCCTTTATTTTATGAGCAGAGGAAACCGTTCTATGTTTTTCAAAATTTAATATATACTTAGAAAAGTATATTTTACCAAACACATATTTCTTTTATGAAATGTTGCTTCATTTTCTCGGTTAGTTGCTTTCTAGGAAAGTAAAAACATTTCTCTCATGATTCTTTCCTCGGAATAGTTGTCAATGTAATATATGAGTTCGGTGCAGTGAAGATCCGGCCTCGTTTCCTGTTGTCGGCACAATCAGTTTTCCTAAATTCTTGGCTCAACGAGTATACTATCTGTTTAATACTTCTCTCCAAAATTTCTGCAACGATTCATTTACGCTCTTTCATAATTTACACATACAGAACTACATTTTACATTTTAATATACGTACTCTAATATCATTTTAAAAAGTATATTTAAAGTTTATACTTCTGTTTTTTAAGCCCCAGTCCTTACATTTTAAACTTTTTGTCATTTTTAATCTTCTGTTACACTTCTAATTTTATATTAATCAAAGTTTTAACATCGCACGACACTTCTAATTTTATATTAATCAAAGTTTTAACATCGCACGTTTTTTCTTCAAATCTGCTGAAAAGTACGAATTAAGTGAATTTAACTAACGAATGACAATCAATGTTCAGAAAGAGAGTATTTTCAATTTAATAATTGGGGCTGCACCTATCATATTACTTCCGATTGGATAACTATACTGGTTTTCGGAGAGTTTCTGGTTTCCTTAGTTTAGAAATCACGCATAAATTAGTTTGGTTGGTTATTTAAATACGACTAAGCACATGGACACTATCTCAAAATGGTGCGATTGTTGAAAAACCGGCATTCAGCTCACAAAATCTAAAATTCTTCTCATCAGGAAGTATCGTAGACCTCGACCAAATTAAAACTCAAGTCACCCTTTTTGGCTCCCCAATCCCAAGAATCAACAAAGCAAGCAGCCTCGGATTTATCTTCTATGGTAATTTCTCATAGAACGATTACGGGATCCAGGTATGTGGAAAGGCCTAAAAAATTATGTTCAGACTGTTCCCACTGTTAAAATATGAACAGCTATAACTACATCTGAAAAAAAAAAAAAAAAAAAAAAAACTCAATCTTACGGTCATTCGACTGATTCTCACATACGCTTTCCCTGCCTGGGCAAACGCAAACGACAAGGCTACAAAACACTTCAAACAAGTTCTTAAGAATAATCACCGGAGCTCCCTACTTCTACAGAAATCGTAGTCTGCATTCCGATTTAAGCTTAGAACATATTCAAGAATTTATTAATCACATTAATGAAAAATTCTTCAACAGAGTGATTAGCTACAACCCGGCTAATTTCGCTAATATCTTAATTTACGAAATACTTGATGAAAATAAACTTTTTCGCCCATTCGCCGCTCACTTGTTCCAGTCTACCTAAACCGACCAATGAGAGCTCAGTATTTAGGAATGGGGACTTACTTAATTAAATTTGATGCTTTTATGGATTATCCGTAAAATTATGAGCACCGTACGTTTATATATGTCGTTCTCATTTTTACGAACAATTTAAGGGGTCATTTTTCATATCTGTGCAATTTCTTTCATCGCAAAATACAATCTTTGCGTTTCTGTGCTGTGAACAACTGGATTTTGCTACACCGCTACCAGAGGCCAGCAAGCTCACAGTGTTTTGATTGTTTTGCCCTTAAAAGAGCAATTTTAAAGTTTTGTTGCTGTACATAGGTTATCCCATATTAATTTTGTTAATTACTCAAGAAGCAATCACTACCAATTACTTGCTGTTTTGTCAGAACAGATGTTATTTTATATTGTACATAGAATTTTTCTTTAATGTTTCTGCATACATGTACTGTTTTTCGTATTGTACAGTAGTTTGCAAGCTCACCACGTTTCGAATTCGACAAAACTCTTCACGTATTTCCGGCCAGATTTCCCCACCTCCCTGTCCTTCTGCCAGCTGCCCCAGACATGCCTTGCTGATCACAGAAGCTCAGGGCTTCACTTCTATTTTTCTTTTACAAGGCTATCTCAGCTGCAGAAGCTTCATCTTTGGACTTTTACATATGTCCGGACCCCAAGGGCATTTAGGAATCTGGAAAGAGCAGGAGAAATGCATCTCCCGCTGCATGCCAGAATAACCAACAAAGTATCAAAGTATCATGGACGATATCTTTCTAAGGTAAGGAATTCCTTCATGGAAAGGTGACCAGTACTCACGGTTGCATATAGAAAAAATCACAAAAAACCAAGCAGCCAGCTTATTCGCCTGGGTTGGACTCCACGACAAACAAACAGTATTCAGCAACTTTTAACAGCTGACTTTTCTGGGACCGCTTAAATTAAAGGGACATGATATTAGATTCTAATTTAGATTATATTTAGATATTAGATTATTAATTAATTCTAATTTTTCTGCTCTTCAGGAAGAAAGTTTGGGAGAGGCTTTATTCCTCTGTCATTAGTAAGCACGTTTTGTCTCAACTATTTTTCCTCCGGGTTTTACTTTAAGTTTAATTTGCACTTAAAATATCTAGAAAACGAAAAACAGTGTTCTTGAAAGATACGAATAAAGTTTTAAGAAAATTGATATGAATACAAAATTTATAGAAATATAACTGTCGAAAAAAATCCGAACATTCCTGTGTCAACACTGAAAACAAATCCATCTGAAAGAAGAAAATTAGAAGGAAAAGCAATCATTTGCAGAAAGCCGCTTCAAAGAAATTGCATGTTCAAGGCGAAATATCTGGACGTTCAAAGTATATTTTGCTGAGGTTCTCAATCAGTGCGTCAAATATCCCGGCGAACTGGCCTATACTAGAGACAATGACACAAGAAATAACATCGCGACGGGAGATTGTTTTTTCCCGTAAGGGCTGTATAAACATCGAATTATAATCATATTATAAATGAAGACTGCAATGATGTCTTAGGCGAATTTGTTGAAGATGCAAGAATTTATCCAAAACGTGTATGGAAAAGGGGGGGATATTATACGATTTCAATGAAATATCAGATTTAAATACTTTCCAAATAACTAAATTTTGCGCTCGATAAATGAATAAGTGGAATTGCAGCACATTGGAACTCAGTTTCCTGTCCCATTTGTCTATATCGATGATTCGATGTGAACATCATCGATTCAATCAGTGAACATCAATGATTCGATGTGAACTATATCAATGTTCGGGCGCTAAGACAAGTAGAACGAAATCTATCAGGGGGTTGTTCATTAATGCATTTATGCCTTACCTCCCGCGAACGGGCTGGCTGCATGGGCGTTTTCGTGGTTTTCCCCATGTGTAACGTGTATACGAGCCAGTTTCCCTTAGAAAGTCCTCCACGAAAGGCATCCCTCCCCTTAGGCAGATAGCCCTAGTGTGCTTTGCCATAATTAAATACACCACACCACACCGCATTTATGCCTTACCAGAGCAGACCGTCAAGTGAGATTTCAGAGGCGCCGTGTTCAATTGGTGTAAAACTGCAGTGGCTGGAGATGATTTGTCTTCAGTGAAGAAGTATTAGAATGAGTCACGAAGACATCAAATGATGTTGGTATTCTACCTTTAGTGTTGTATGCCTCATAGGATGACAACAGGGAGTCCGTGGCGCTATTTCTTTCACCAGCCGGTTTCTTTGCTGTCATCTATGGCATCATAATAGCACAGGAGTAATCGTTAAAGTAATCGTGTACAGATGCTATGAAAGAAATCGAGAAAATTCTACGAACTCCTGTTTTCTGTTTCTTTCACACCATCCAAACTTACATTTAAAAAAGGTAATGCTCGTCCGCAATCGCACGTATTTCAAATAACTGTATTTGTCTTTACGAAGCTCTTCCCTATCCAGTTAGGTCGACAGATGTCTTTTTCTACAGCAAACACATTTGGATCTAATATTAAAGCGCCTTTGACCATTGCTGAACATCGCCAAATGAACTGAATAATTGGAGACAATTTGACAAACATATTATCCATCGATCTCGGGTCCATTCAAGTTAGAAGTAGAACAACACCTTGTTGACAAGCTCACATTGTGTTGCTCTTTCTTTTGAATTAACAATCCAGTTTTTAGGAAATTCTAATAATTTTTTATCAATACGCTCATCACATATACTAATATTTGTCTCAATTGGATACATCCTGCTTGAAGTGTTGACGTTCATGACTCAGAGTCCTTTTGGGGTTCTAAAGATTTTTATATGGAAACAAATTTTAAATGAAAATTACATTTTAAATATAACAAGTTATAAAATGTATAGCGTCAAAATTCATAAAATAAAACTGACATTCATAACCTAAAATACAAACTTACACTTGGGATGTTCGAAGAAAAGAAGGAGCTTCAGTGATATCGTTGGTAGAAATAAATGAATGAATAAATAAATAAAAATTGAAACGAAAAGAAATTGTAACGCTTTTAAAGAAAATGTGATGCATAGTTGTATAGTGTTATTATTTCATCCCTTGCTTTTTAAGAAAATCGCGCTAAATTCTGTTTGTATAAAGGAGTTCTGGTTAAACGTGCGAGCATCACAGTAAAGACTGCCAGGTTAAAAAATGATCCCCATAAAATTCCAGACAACGTTGTGCTAGGGCACCATCATGTTTCTTAAACTTTCCTTAGCAGCATTTATAAAGCTATTGGCACTTTTATGCTAATACACCGTTTTCGCCACTGTACAGAGTACACGGTAGAGGGAGGAGGGGTTGTCGAACAGCTTTTTCAAGATGTTAGTAGCTTAACGATAGCCAACATTAAGAAGCTTTCGTGCCTTGGAGAGTTACGAAGTTTGCTCGGTGATTCCTAAAGATCTATTTGTATCCTTTTTGAGATATTCATGAAGAACTCTTTGTCTCTTTCGCTTGACACTGAACCTTATTTCGATTTAAAGAAATGTTTTCTTTCACTACATTGTATACCCGCATATTTTACCTATTGTGTATTTATTACTAGCTTTATCATCATATCATTTAAAATCTTTTGTTTTATGATAGCAACACAAAATATATGCAGTGACAGAAAAATATATTGCTTGAGTGAAAATAATATAATTGAAATTAATATTTTATTTTTTTTCTAAATAAGGAATTGAGTGTTATCTAGCATTTATGTGAACTATTTAATGTGCTGTGTTCTATGTTTTCCTCTCAGAAGAAGTATGCAGAGCGTAAGTTTCTTCTGTTAATTTTCAAGAGGTAAAATTACTACAAAAAAGCGCAGATACGAGAGTAAATAATATAATTATTAGAACGAAGTGAATTATGACGAAATTTTCATCAAAAGCGATTTCAACTCTTTTCAGTATGATCACGTATTCGTGCTAATATTGTAGTTCTTTGCACAGTTGAGTACTCAATATGACTGAGGAGATGGATGCCCTTGTGGGAAACATTCTAATCTTCACCTGGAAACAAAAACAATTAAAAGGTTCCTTCGATTCTTATTTTAGTGAATTTTTTTCATAATTTCTTATTAAAAATTCCATCCTATCATTCAGCGGTTTCAAATTTAGTCTTTTTTCAGCTATTTTTGGCGAATTTGTTGTACTTACTTAAACATACATTTTTCTTATTTGTATAAGATTTAGAAATAATCAAACAAAGAAAACAAGTATTTCATAGTTCGAATATTATTATCTTTTTAAATTTTAATTTCTCAGGAAAACCTGGAACCGCTGGAACGGCATCTCAAAGACACAATTTAACTCATTATCCCTATAATACCTAAAAAAATGGCAGTGGACTTTCCCCGATGAATATTTTAATTTCAGTTTGATGAAAGTTTTCTAAAATGTTTGCTAAAGTACTTTACTGCTGGATTCATTATATATACAGGGTGCGTAAGAAAAATGTATACACACCTTGAACTCTCATAGAAAATTTATTTTCCAACCTACAAGGTCAAAGCTCTCAGAATAATAAGGTTATACTCCAATTTGAAAGTAAGTGTACTTTCTAGTCTGGTACTGAATGTTCTAAATGATGTTCAATGTGAATGTTCAAATAGTAACCTTCAGCATCGACATTTTTGAGTACGAGTCAGGACTGATTGCATACTTTGCACCAAAATGTCCAGTGAGATTTCTCTGCACATCACTTGAATCTCATCCCAAAGTGTGTCAAGGTTACTTGGTTTACGGCACATTACAATGGCGTTCGGGTCCAATTTTGAGAATGGGTTCTGGAGATTTTTACACGTGAACATTGTTACACGTTGTCAATAGACACAATTGTGTGTACTGAATTGAAGATAATCCTCACATTACTGTTAAAAAAACTGTGAATTTACCTGGTGCAAAAGTGTAGTGTGGTTTGTCTCCTAGGGACCTCTCCTCTTTGAAGGTTATGTAATTGAAGCAAAGTACCTAACAGTGCTTGCTAACTCCATTTTCCCTGATATTCTGTAATGTACAGTAATGCCATGTTTTTTTACCAACAAGATGGCGCCTCTTTGCACTATCACAAGGATGTGCGAGAATACCTGGATCAAAATGTAAGAGGCTAGAGGATAGGACGCAGGGGACCAATCGAAATTCCTGTGCGCTCTCCAAACCTTACGCCGCTCGATTATCTCATGCGGTACAGTCAAAAATGAAGTGTACCATCGTAGACCACGTAACCTGACCCACTTTGGGATGAGATTTAAGCGGTGTGCGCAGAAATCCCATTGGACACTTCGGTGCGAAGTACAGAATCAGTCGTGAATCGTACTCAGAAATGTATCGGTGCTGAAGACTACCATTTTAAACATTTACTTAAACACCATTTGGAACATTCAGTTTGGTCAGCAAGTATACTTATTTTTCCTACTGGACTGTAGCCCTATTTTTCCCAGAAATTTAACCTTGTCGGTTGGAAATTAATCTTTTATGACAGTTCAAACTATGTAAACATTTTTCTGACACACCCTGTATATATATATATACCTTCATTTGGGCAAATTAAACCTTTGTATCTCCTTCCAAGATTTAATTACGAATACTAAATGTTTTAAAAAAAAGCTATTAATATTTAGGGGATATTTCGTTTTCGCTTAATTTTGTTGCTACAATTCAAGCACATTTTCGGAAGTACTTAATAATTTTCCTATTTCATTTTGCGTTATTTTTACGATGCTAATACATACACACACATATATATGTTTGAAGAGGAAATAAACACACAAATATATGTTTTAAGAGGAAATAAAGCTGTTTTTACAGTGCAGCTGAAATGAAAATTGAATTTCAGAAAGCAGATTTCGTCATTTTTGATGAAACAGAAAGACGCATTTTAAATTAAGCTATAGGTTTCTACCATAAATAAGAAGCTCTTTGAATTACATCTACCATCACCAGCTAATACAGAAGTACAGAAGTTACAAGAGTGCAAAAAGGTATTGTTTTGATATTTTAGGAATAAAATTTCTGTAAATAATAACCATATTTTCAAAACGAAATCTCAAGCTGTCGCAAGTAAAGCATTTAATTTTTTATAACATTACATAACTGAAGACAAAGTTTTGGTCTTAACAAATTACTATTCTCCTTTCTACTTTAGATGAAAGCTACGTTAAGAATTGCATTATCCAATGCTCCTGCTTTAACGTTTGCAATTTTTTGTGAAGCTTGTTTTATTCATCACTTGTGATTATGCTTTTTAAATCTCTATTCGTGGGGAAAATAATGAAAAGAAGGGAAATTATGTATATATAAAATTTTCATTGATTTCTTTTCTGCTAATGCAATGGGGAAGGGGGCGTGTGTCTTATGAGCGATGGCTGGGTTTTGCATCGGGCTTTTGAAACACGCAAAATCCTTAGAAATGCTGTTTATAACGAAATTTCATTGGAAAAAAGTAGGATAAAAAAGTAATATAATTGTCTGTAATTAACCTCAATTTCGAAACGTCTTTATGAAGCTAGAAACTACTTCATTATTTACCGCAATGCAGCTCATCCCAAATTTAATCGCTGCTTGGCCACCTGAAGTAATCCATCAAACGTGTAAACACCAAAAAATTAGGCGAATCTTTATTTCTTTCCTGTTCCTCATCTTTTTCTTTTTATTTATTTATTTTTTACCCTTTTACAATCTTTAGCAAGGAGAGAGAGACAGGCGAAAGGGAACTAACGCTGCTAAACGGCTAATATCGCGTTTTTGTTACAATCGCGCTAAACAAAGAATAAGGAAATAAAAGCCCTTCCCGAATGAAATCTGACAGCGGAAGCAGAGCGCCATCTCGCGGTCGAAAGGCGAAGCGCAATCTAATTAACATGGCGTGAGTAGCGCAATTACTGCTCGCCTTTTGTACACGAATAGCTCACACGTTTCTCTGCTGCCCACACACACGCGAATGTCCGATTAAATTTACATTTGGAGATGGGTTCGCTACTTGCAACTAGCTATTCCATTCATCGCTAAAGGGGGCGGGGTTTGCGGGCCGTGAAGGCCACTTCGAAACATGTGTTCCGAAATCAGAATTCGTATAAATTATCGTCAATAAATTGTCGGGTGTGTTTGCAAGTTGAACATTGCCAAAAAAGCAGCAGAATAGGTGGAACGAAGCTGGGGAGAATTTTGCTGGGGGGCTGACATTTCTTCTTTAATCGTCTGAATAAAGAATAAAAGGATATCAAAAATAATATTAAAAAGATGGAACGAAGATATGCGAAAGAAATAAATATCTTCCTTTTTATTTTCCTTTTTTTAGCTTCTCTTTTGTTAATACTTAAAACTTCTTTAGTTTAAATGACGCTTTGTATGACGCAGACAAAGAATTTCCGGGATTGCACATAATGGACAGAGAAAAGAGAAAACTTGAATATGGATAATGCACACAAACAAACGCAGTCCATCTTTTATTGTGGATGTAAATAATATGTTTCAACATAATTTGTCCTTAGAGAATTCTTTTGTGAACGCAGTATGCAATGAAGCACTGATAAAATGTCAAATGTCAGCTATAAACATTCAAATCGAATACAAACCAGCTCATGGAAAAAAAAATCTTTTCAATCCTATATCCTATTAAATTTATATTTACAGTTTTGTAATAATTGAAATATACTGCTGGATACTGAAATCCCTACACTACGAAGGAGAGAAATTAGCACAATCTCATCTATTTTTAAATTACAGATAATTTTGAAGCACACAAAACATAGAAATTAGTACCACGATCATCCGCCACTTGTAAAAATAACATCTGTCGTCGGCTCCGTATGGAATGGTACTCATTTTGAATGGTATTTAAGGATGTTACAGACCACGCGGCTTCATTTTTATGACAGAGTTCATCCGTTTTATTGCCTGGTGGATTTTGCCATGACATTCTCTTAATAACCTTTAACTAGATGTTTCATGTGATGAGGTATCAGGAGGCAGTCAAGGTAGGATTCAAACACCTTATGTATCAAGAAAACATACAGCAGTTTGAGGAACATGCGGTCTCTCACTTTCCTACTTAAAGTAGTTACGACAGAGGCTTCAAAACATCTCAGGGCCATTGGCAACACGGGAAGTTCCATTTCAGCAACTTAACAATGACTGGTCAGATTAACAAGTATGTAGACTAGAGGAAAATGGGATGTGTATCCAAACTCAGCTCATAAAATGTATTCAGGTGCTTGGCCAGTACGGCGATCAACAATGCAAACTTTAACATTAACAGCAGTCGTTGCCCCTGGATACGGCCATCATAACAACTATATGGAGATGGCCATTACGGCGCTTTAAGCCAAACTACAAGTCATCTGAAAAGATAACTCCACGCTCCTGACGCGTTCATGTGAAGCGTTGAATGTATCATTATAGGTATGCATTTCTGTGCTGTAGCTTCACGGAAATCCGAATACTGATAATCTGTGACAATGTAGACACCGTCTCACAATACGTGTGCAAACTTGGTGCTGTCCAACACACCCAATTTTCTGACCCAAGGTACTTCATGTGGTTGCACAATTACTAACAGCAATACTGAAATCGAATCTGTCGTCTTAGCCATTGTTGAATTGGGGTCTTTGAGATATAGAATGAAAAGGTTGTTGCTTTGCCTCTTTCATGATATAACATGACGCTTGGCGTGGCCTTGTTAGACCTATCGACTGCAAAATTAGTAACAGTTATAAGGTAGTTCTTCCACCTTCCTAGCATGCCTTCGTGGTGTAGTGGTTCTGCACGCTGGACCGGTATTCCAGCGGTCCGTGGTTCGATTCCCGGGGAAGGCGATTGCTCATTTTTCATCTTTCCTGCTTCCAAAAAATTTTAATGTCTCTACAGAGTCATTTTACCTGGACGCTGGAGCTGCGCAATATTATTGTATTGATTTAATGCTATCGTATTGAAATATGATATATTTATAAAGAGAGCGAATTTTAATACTAGAAATATGGAAGCGGTCATTGCGAGCGCAAACGAAATTAAATTACTCGTATTTTATTACTCGCATTTTTAAAATTTTTTAATAGTTTTTGGCTTTTTCTAAATATGTAAATATCTGGCCAGCTTTAAATGATTATGATGACAAAATATTTTATTTGGCCAGCTTTAAATTATTATTATTTTTTTATATTACTGTACATACCTATACGGCTAGCGGTCAATTTTGACTGTTTTTTTTCCCTGTTTAGGTAGAAATAAATCTATATCTGCTTCGTATAATAGAGCCTTGATGCCGTTTCTTTGGGTTTCGTTTTTTATTTTGCTGATTAATTTCATTTTCCTTAATGAAACATTTTCGTACTTCTTTAATGCAATATTTACAGTATTTTACTTTTCTTTCAAACACTAGCTTAGAGTTCTAAAAGAAAAAGACATATATTATTTTATAGTGAAAATTTAACATCGTTACTTCTTAGCCAAAATGTTTGATTTCCAAGTATAGTAGTTCAAGTTAAGGGTGTTAGTCAACAACAGTATTTATATATTAAATATGATCAGCTATGATAAATATTAATCTCGTAATACACACAGTTTTCCACAAAGCAATAAAATATCATGCAAAGAAACGGACAGTTTCTCAAAGAATTTTATATGAATAACACCGAAAATCAAAACTTTCCATGTCTGATTATATTTAGTATACATATTACGGTGAAACACCGAAATCTCGGGAATGTGGACTTTCACCGTTAAATGTCAACATTCACATAGTCTCTTGGTGTATGTCCGAAATTATTTTCCAAATACTCTTATTTCTGACTTACACCGGTCAATGTCGACATTCACCATGTACTAATGGTGAATGTTGAACATATAACAATATTATATTTTCTTCTCCGTAATTCAGTCGCGAATAAACGCACTTGAAACTTGAAATAAGAACTTAAGAACATGAGAACCTAAAACACACAATACATTCAAAATGAGAAAGGAAAATAATAGAAGTTAAAAACTTACTTAATTATACAGTGCGTTCTAAATGAGAAAATAAAATAACAGTAATGAAAAACTTACTAAATTATGTGATTCAAATCTTATTTATTGCAACAACTTAAACTATTATGGCACTTTATGACTTCTCTTTTCGACTTTCACCAGAGCATATCTTGTGATTGTCGACATACACCGGTGAGGGTCCGAATATACAAGAATGTAGTGAAATATTCGGTCTTTCACCGACGTATTTGGTGAATGTTGATATTCTCCGGTGAAAGTCGACAGTCTCCAATTTCGGTCTTTCGGGGTAACATATATACTGCTTTCACTTTTGCTTGCAATTTATTCCAGATTCAAAGAAGCACGTTTGTAAATGGCAGATATTTATGTAAGCTAAGGTTTCGCTACTTAAATTTTCACTCGCATTTTGCTAGTACATTTAATGCTTGCCCTTTTTTCAGTTTCACATTCACAGACCCCTTAATGATATTTATCACTTTAATGAAATTCCCTTGTTATCCACTTTTCAAATAAAAATTACCTTGAGGACCTAAGATTATCATTATAATATTATATATCATTTTCATTTCCTTCCATTACATTCCCTCTAGTAGATTAATATGAATCTTCAAACAATACTGAAGAAACTGAATTAGATACTTCAAATGAGTTTCCAAAAATATTCTTTTCAAGGATATTCTTTGCTGCTTCTTTTGGCTTATTTTTAAATATTTTGCAGATTTTCTGAAAGCATAATCTTAGTACAGTTTCACTTGTTTGTTTGTAATATAGCAAGATTTACAATACAGCAGATAAATTTTGCGCCAATTTAACTCATAATTTATAAAATATTTTAACTAATGTTTGCTCAGTAACATTACATATTTCAAGTTACAGTGTTAAGTAATTCATTCTGCTTTCAATATTTTTAAAGCTTATCAAATGCAGTTTCTGTACAATTTATTTCATCTACAAAATAGTAACCATGAGAATTCTAAAATGTGATATATATTTTGCAATGGAAACTGTATCAGATCTTTATAGAGCCCATACCGCCCATATGTAAAGAACCCTCGCAAAACTCAGAATTTATTATTGTTTTCGCATCCCGTTGAACAGGCTGGATGCCAGGTTAGTTTTCGTGGCCTTCCCCATGTGTAACATAGATATAAGCCAGTTTCACTTAAGATGTTCTCCACAGAGGCATACCTCCTCATAGGCAAATACCCCTTGAGTTGCTTTGCCTTAATTAATCAATCTAACCTAACCTTATTTCTTTAATTTTTCAAAAAGCATCACAGTACTAAAGTAGGCGATTCAGATTTAGTTTTGCTAATATGACAATGGTAAAAAGAAAAGTATTTTTAAGCGAGTACATGATACTTCCGACTTTTTCAGCTACTTCGCATTTGTTAAACCTGAACTTTACCATTCTTTACAAGTTTATAAGTCACTATTACATAAATCTGAAACCTTGTTTGCTTGCATTTGTATTTCAAAACTGAAAAGAAACTACGGAAAATGTTTTCTATTACGAATTTGAAAAACTCTAATTTGTGTTTACATTTATTACTTAAAGCAGAAAATAATTTATTGTGTCCCCAACAACAAATTTATCAATACGTATATGCTTATAATTTCTCATAAAAACTATAGCACAAATAATTAATACAAATTATTTTGTAAGAATTTCCATCCCACTAACATTAATCTTCATAATTTGGATATCTATGTAAAACGAAACATACTCACATATATACCCTAATAATAAAGGATTTTAATTTCATATAAGCATGGAAAGTAAATCTATGCAATCCCTCTTATTCATAAACAAGTTAATGTTTTAGTTTCGAACACTGATTAATCCATACAGAAAAAAGGGACGAGGTAAACGAAATTAAGAAACACATACGGTTCAGGTATGCGTTACTTAAAATAAACAATTGATAAACTAATTCATAAAAAATTTAATTTCCATCGACTATAAATTAATTTTAAGCAATATCTGTGCTACTAAAAGTAGCTACGAACAAAATATTTTATTAATTCGAAAAGTATACACAGTGAAATATAATTTTACATATACTTTACACAGCTTTACCAAAAAATTACACGTGTCACACATTGAGACGGAAATCTTATTTTATTACAATAAAATATTTCAAATTGAAACTATATAAAATCTAGATTAAAAACTCAAATTGTTTTCGACTCTTACGCGTGTAAGCTTAGTTAATGAAGTGTCTAGACATGCATTTATTTCGTTTAGCAGGTTATTTAAAAATATGTTTTTCTCGCGTGTGGAAGCAAAATATCTTAATTTTTGTTTAGGATTTTAGGAAACGAAAGAGAGAGAGAGTGCTTCAAAATACGAACACAAGATTTTAATCGCTTAGTATACCGCTAATCGTAAAAGTATTTCTAAGTTTTACCTGGAAATAAAGAAAGCTATGCCTGTGTATCTCCTGCAAGTCTGACTGTTAAATCAATTACGGCAAAGCATTCTAGGTCTATCTGCCTCAGAAGAGGAATGTCTTTGGGTTAGGACAGGTTATTTGAATGCGGCAGGACGCGAGAGCTATCTACTTAAGAGGAGGAATGAATTCACGGAGGACTTTTTAAGGGAAATTGTTTCGAATTCACGTTACGCATGAGGAAAAACGCGAAAACCAAATATGCAGCCATTCCATTTGCTTGGGATCGAATCGAGTCGAACTTCTAGTATTTGGCGATCTTAACCGCTCGGCCCCTTATGGGGAGGGATGTCTTTGGGAGGATTTTTTTAAAGGAAACAGCCTTCTATTCAGTTAAACTTGGGAGAAAGAAAAACGCCCATCGAACTAGCCCTTTTGTAGGGTTTCAAAGATAGGTCTATCTATGATTTTAACTGTATTATGCAGTTTGCTAACGGTATGTTTTTCTCCAGCAAGAAGACACGATTTCCGTATCTCCAGGAAGACTAGAGTATGTTCAAAAAGAGTGAAAAGGGCAATAACAGTTTGACTTTTATTTTGGACATAAAATCTTACAGATTTCTATCTAATATGTAGTTGCTTGTAGTCATGGGCACCAGCAGAAAATTTTAAAATTTTACAGCCGCCATTCATTGTCACAATCATTACCTTTGTTAATCATTTCCAACTACGCGTATCATAGACATCAATATCAAATTCATCATGCCATACGGGTACCGTCTACATCAATAGATGATATTCTTTATTACTTCAAGAATAATTTTTATTAGTATCAAATATCATCATGCTGTTGAATTTGGAATTAAAGAATCCGATATCTGATATAGGTAACAGATTCTGTGCATTGATGTATATTAGTGCACTTGTATTCAACCAGTATGTCTTAAACAGTCAGTCGCGAACCTAGATGGAGTAGCAAAATGAAATGTGGGGTCACCAAACTTTAATTCAGATACATGAATTTAAAAACGCATTAGTCACAATGCTTACTGCCAAAAGTTAACGTGGAAATAAAGACCCAAGGCGCTAGCCTAATACAGTTCTTGACAGGTCAACGACCATTCCCAGTATACCTCAACAGATTCAGACTTAGGGATATTCCTTTCTGCGAATGCGGAGAAGAAGGCAACACGGATCATTATTACTTTCATTGTGTACATACAAGAACCAGCGGACTGTGGCTGGGCAAAGTGGATGTCTAACATACTCAAAAACAGAGTAGCCCTTGGTAAAATAGAGAAAATCTCAAGATACTGCGTAAGCAGAAACAGCCGTGAATAATATTATATTTCAAATGTTCAATGTTTCTAAAGCAGATAACCAGAATAACGCTTAGTGCCTCCAATTAGCAAACTGTGGAAACTGTTATTAGTATGTAATATTCAACCTTGTTACTTTGGAGTCTTCCTCGCCGTGATGGCATATAATTCCGTTTGATTCATGTCCGTGGTCGGAAGCCATCATAGCGGTGCACTCACTCACTCATTCCTTCAATTATAAAATCATAATACTGGTCAAGGTGGAACTGCAAATTACACGGTTCATCAAAATTAAAGGTTAATGGGAAAGAATGTGCTAAGTTAATGTTGCAACGGATGCCCAATGATGAAATTATTTATGTTAACGAAATACAATTGAAGACAAATTTGTACTTCCACTCATACGTTAGCGCCGGAAATATATAAATTCGGTGATTGAAAATTTGATGCTCAATAAAGGCATGTTGGAATTCCGGTCTGTAGTACTGTTTGAAGTGAATGTGGTTTCTGAGAGTGATCAGTACTTAGTAGTTATGACTCAAAGGCATCATTTTAGAGAAGGCCAAAAGTGGTGAATAATTGGTAGAATGGACGGAGGGCAAACAAAAATGGAGGTCGCCCAAGATTCCAATATTCCTACCAAGTGCAACAACTACACCAGAAGATAGTTTTCTGTCGTTGACGGCTCGAAAAAACCGCAAAGCGACCACATGGGATTTGGTTTAAACGTTTAGGCTGGCAAAGAAACTCGAATTAGCCGTTCTACTGCTGCACGAAGTCTTGAAAAGTTTGGACTGTATGTGAGAAAAATCAATGGTTTTTGTCCTACTCACTCTAGTTTCCAGAGGAGCCCGTTTAAACTAGTGCCGCCGTCATGTCCAACTGAACCAAGAAGACTGGGCCTGAATTGTTTACTGAATAGTCCAGATACAGCCTGAACCGTGATTCTAGACGTGTTTTGATCTGGAGAGAGGGAATAACACGCAACTTGCTTTGTCCGTGAAATATCCCGTTTCCGAAACAGCGGTTTAATGGTTTTGGAAGGAATCGTGACAACGGCAGCACCGGGCCGCATATCTTATCTTTCGAGAAGGTTCTAGTATAATCGCTTGTGCATATGTAGACGAGGTATTGTAAAACCAAGTTAGATTGTTTAGAGGTGCTGTTGGTCCACTGCTAATGTATGACAAGTATTAGAATTTTTTTTTCGATTTCAATAAATTTCCGTTCATTCAATATATATACACTGACTACTAATAAGTATTTGGACACCTATGCAAATGACGATATCTGCGGTCCTAAGGTACGTCCTGGACTCCGCCGGTATATATCGTGTAGGAAACAGCATCGGCTTTAGTCGCATGCAAGATGCCTCGCAGTTCGGAGCTTTCTGATTTCGAGAAAGGTATAATTATAGGGTATCACAAATGTGGCCGATCCTTAAGGGACATATCTAGCAATCTGAAGTACCCAAAATCGACAGTGGACTATGTGATTAAGAAGTGGAAGGTGGGCGGTGATTGTCGGAATGTTCCCCGAGTCGGCAGACCAAAGAAACTGGGAGGTTCCCAACCGATGGCCCTCATCCGCCAGGAGTTTCAACAGGCATCCGGGAATATTGTTTCAATGAATACCATCACTAAGGCAGCACATCTGCTTGGGTTTCATGGTCGTGCTGCTGCCCATAAGCCTTTGATCACAAAGTCCAACCGCGCTGCTCGGTTAATGTGGCGCAAAACACATCGAAATTGGACCGTAGATCAGTGGAAACGAGTTCTTTGGAGTGACGAATCAAGGTTCACCCTTTACCGTTCGGATGGCAGGGTCTGGGTCTGGCGTCTACCTGGAGAACGTCTCCAGCCAGAATGCATTTTGCCAACAGTCAAGTTCGGCGGAGGTGGAATTATGGTCTGGGGGTGTTTCTCCTGGTATAGGCTGGGACCCTTGGTCCCCATTCATGGTAAGCTCAACTCGATGCCTACTGCACTATTTTGGATGACAATGTGCTTCCTATATTGTGGCAGTTTTACGGGTTGGACCCCTGTTACTTTCAGGACGACAATGCCAGTTCTCATGTTTCGACGTTAACCAAGGCTTGGTATGGTGCCAATAGAGTTCATCGAATGGACTGGCCTGCCCAGAGTACAGACCTGAACCCTATCGAGAACCTCTGGGACGAGTTGCATTGCCGAATTCAGGGGTGAAGTAACTTCTATGTCTTCTCCAAGCCGAGTGGAAGATAATACCACTAGCTGTCATACAAAGACTTGTGGAAAGTATGTCCCGGAGGGTCCACACTGTAATTACCTCTCGTGGAGGCTCTACCAACTATTGATTTTGAATAAAGTTAGTTTTTCTTTTCTATCACAGGTGTCCAAATACTTATTGGTAGTCAGTGTATATATATATTTCATTTCTTTTATGTCTTTCTTGTTTTGGTTCTTAATTTATTACTGTTTTGTCTACAATTAGTTAAAAAAATTCTATTAGTGGTTTATAGTAATATTAGTGTATAAAATATATAAAATTAAATATAAAATATCTAAAATTATATTAGAGTTTTATATATATATTTCTCTCTATATATATAGAGAGAGAGAGAGGGAGAGAAGGAGAGGAATACACCCACCCCCTTACACGGCCCTTATTTTCGCATTCATTGGTCGTAGTCATGTACTACTTTCAGTTACAGAAGTGTTTTAAATGACGCAAATATTCATGTTTGGGCAATGTCAAATTTAAAAAAGCATAATTTTCGACAAATAACGAAACCTAAATTTTAATTCAGCCTCTAGTTTCCTATACTTATATTTGGCAACGTTTTATACTCGTTACGAAACATAAAACATAAAATTAGAAGAAATTTGACTATCGTACGACGAAATTTGACCGGGATATGTAATTTCAAAATTTGCAATTTTTGATTCATTTTCAACTTATCATGAGAGATCGGCTAGTTAATTTAAAATAATTCGAGGATATAAGTTTAATCGAAGTGCAACAAAAAATGTGTATAACTTAATATGTTAATTAATATAAACTTAATATATAACTTAATATTAATTTTGTTTTAATTTCCTTAAGCAAAAAAATTCTTATTTTTCCTTTTAGTACATACGTATGCATATACATATTCGTACACATGCATATATTATGCTGAAATTATTTGATGAATGGAAATACTTTTTTATTTTTTGGTGTAACAGAAATAAAGATGATACCTAAAGCTCTGCATATCAGCAGTATTCTGAGTGGAAATGTTAACTCGGACAACTTAGCACACTTTTAGAGAAACGTAGTTGTTTTACTTTGTGATCACAATCTGCATAAACATTAATTTTCTGTTATGAAGTATTTTAAGCCAATGATATATGGACTAGATTTTTTTGAAGAAAACCTAAGTAAGCCTACAATATTTGGCTGCTTGAAAATTCAAATTTATCTGTCGGAAATATAGTATTCCGCTTAAAGTAGTCCTTATCTTGGTTTATGAACAGATATAAACGCTTGCATTCATGACTTGAATGCTCTTTTGAAACTTCAATTGAAAAGCATCTAGTACTTCATTTCGTTATTTTCTTTTTTATTTAATATATTTATACTGTTTAGTTAATGAAGTTAACTACTGCTTACTGATTTTCAAGCAAAAATAAATATTCTAAATGAAATTCTGTATGTAGAATGCAAAAGTCACAAGTAATTATCATTTTAATAACAGCCCTTTAACAACTGACGGATAAAACTACTTTTGACTAAGTATGCAAGTTTAAATTTAACTAATGAACTGTTTAAGCTTTATTACTTTTTTTTCATTCTTGTTCTTAATCTCAAACCACTTCAGAAAGACCAAATTAATAAAGAGTACTGAATCAGCAAAATACGAGAGGGCAAAATAAAATAGAATATAAAGGGCATTAACACATACTAGAGAGCGTTAGTGACAATTTGAAAGACAACAATTGCTGTCACTTCATGTTAGTTAAGCATTGCAGAAAGTAAATTTCAAGTTTTCGACTAGTGAAGATCTTGTGTAGAACCGGTGAGAATTATAAAAGATACAAAGCCTTTGACATATTAATTTAGAATAAACAAGAAAGCCTTACTCAAATATTTTGTTTTAACTTTTAATTTGACACATCAAGCAGCAACAACTCTTGATTTGTAACTTTTGTTTCATTTTGTATCATTCCGTGAACGTAACTATCAATAAAATACTATAATTTAACTTTAAAATTGCATAGTTATCTTTCGTCACTAGGGATAATTTTAAAGTAAGTGTGACGTGTATACGAGCCAGTTTCCCTTAGAATGTCCTCCACGAAGACATCCCTCCCCTTAGGCAGATAGCCCTCGAGGCTTTGCCATAATCACACACACACACAAAGTAAGTGTGAAAATTCTCAAGTAGCCCTTAGCATTATTAGGATACGTTTCTTGGTAGAATTTTGGAATTTAATATTACCGGATTATTTAGATTGTAAAAAGCACGAAAGTGTTATCTGCTTAAGGGTAGGGATGACATCGCTGAATTTTTTATAAGGGGAACTCTCGTGTTTTAATTTTAGGAAAACCACGCATTTTATCTGTAGCATACTGCGGATGAAAACGTCATTGCATATCGTAGTACTGAATATGAAGAAATGTGCAGGCATTTTAACATCGATGTTATAATTACATTATTCGATACATATTTTCGCTATTCTTTGCTATGTGTAACAGTTTTAAATAAATTATATGTAGTTTCGCAGAATATTTATTTCTAAATACTTAAAATTTAAAAATATGCTAAGAATTTTAGCCTTTTGATTGGACGAAAACGTTGGATTCTGATGCGTCCTAATTAAGCGGAATTACTTGCGGTAAGCAATAATGAGTGCTTCTTTCGATTATTGAGTTATTATTCAGCGTAAGAAATACTAATACTAAAGCTTTGTATTATAAACTCGGGGATAAGAAATACTAATCCCAGAGTTTATAATATAAAGCACTGAAAATTCTGCGTATTTAAGATGCGTCTAAATTTAATTTCTAAAATTCATTATTAAAAATAACGAGGTGAACGAAAATAAATACCTATGCGTTACTTTGCGTATAAAGAAATGTATATTTAGTAATGAATATTATACTTCCCGTAAGTTGCCTTACGTTTCTTTTAACGCATTATATGTGAAAATTAAATTCAATACTTTTTACCAGTAAATAATTTGAAAAGTAAATTATACAACTACAAATGAGGAAATTTTAAACTCATGGTGTATTTTATAGCAAAAGAAAAAAAAGGAAAGAATGACTATATATTTAATTAAAATATTTATTTAAGACTTTTATATATCAACTTAAAAAATGCTCATGCCATAAAAACTTAAATACTGTTTACTTTTCCCTCGATAAATTTCAATGACTTGAGATTAAGTTTCTCGACAGCCTTATCTCTTTATGTTACAAAATATTCTGTCATAATTTCTATAAATTACTGGACGTAGCTGGTTTACCGGAATATTCACGGAGGGGGAAAACTGTAAAAATTGAGGAGGGAAATACTAGTGGCATCACAGGACTGCTTTTTTAATGCTAAATATAAGTAAACAAACTGTCCATATCCGTGGTTATGCATATTTTTCTTCCGCATTCACTGCGAGGAAAGTGTTGAACAAAAAACGTCTTTTTAGGTAGTCGACTATCAATGCTTTCTTCTACCCCAACTGGTGTAGGAATCTGTCATCATTGAAATTAAGATTTGACGAAGTTTATCAAATGGTCAAACTCCACTATCGGCCTTGCGTGGATTAACATAAAACTCCCAATAACAAATTATTATGTTTTTGACTTCTGAAGAAATACTGTGGAAATTTTCCCCATCCCCAGACCTCCAAACTTCGGAGGGCTCTGAAAAGCTTACGTCTTTCGAACACAACACAAAAAGAACATCTGCTCAAACTGAGGACATTCTAAAATTGGAGAACTTTCACCCGTTTGTCTCCAGACTCAAATGATTTTGAAGCATTAAAGCCCGACAATTGTTTCGATGAGAAGTCCGATAAACGCAATTCCGCTTCCAACCAGACCAGGTAATAGGTTAACACGTTGGCGGCAGAATAAGAATTATCCAGCAAATATGGAAAAGGTGGCACCGCGATTGTATTTATTAACGACTTGCAACAAAGGGCTAACTGGAAATTTTCTAAAGATATCGTACCTCTTGAGGCTCTTCCATTGCTGAAGGAAGATAATTTACCTCCCTTCAAATGGCCTCTGTGTCGAACAAAAGAAGCAATAGCCGGCATTCATAGTACAATTCGTATCGTGATCGTAAGAACGCTAAGTGTGGTGATTCGTACGGTGATCGTAAGAACGCTTCGACAGCTAAACTTTTATATTGCTTGTCCAATGAGAAACTGTTTAACGTAATCTTTATTATAAGCATTAGCTTTAATTATATTATTGCATATGTTTATCTTACTGTTTATGAACTTTTTTTCTTCGGTATTTGTTTTGAAATGCTGGGACATTTCAATGTCGGACGGGATGCTTGATATCGTTACATTGATTAGTAAAAAAATCTGATGTAGACACCACATGATTTCTTTGTATGGCCTGCTAAATTATACACATTTTTTGCTGTATTTCATTTAAACTTGTTTTCTTGAATTATTTAACTTAATTAACCGACTTCTCAAGGCAATTTGAAAATGACACCCAAAATTTCAAATTTTGAAATTAAATATTCCGGGCAATTCTTGTCGCACGGAAGTCAAACATCTTCTAATTTTATGTTTTAATAACGAGAATAAATCTTATCCAAATATAAGTATAGGAAACGGGAGACGGCATTAAAAGTTAGATTTTATTATTTGTCGAAAATTAATTTTTTTTTAAAAAGTTGGCGTTAGCAAAACATGATTATTCTTGTCATTTAATGCATTTCTGTTATTGAAAAAACATGCTTGCAACCAACGATTGCGAAGATAGAGGCCAAGTGTGTCTATGTCTATGTATGTATGGTTCTGCTGACTGCAATTTAGTAAGAAAATTAGAAATGAAGATAAGAAAATTCCTCTGAGTTCAAGAAAGTTTGTAAATTGGCGCTTATTATTCGAATCGTGTTGTTGTTTATGTTATTGGACAATTAAACTCTCATAATACAGGTAATTTATTTCACATTTTTCGATACACATTCTGTTTTGAGAGAAAACATTTTGTTTCTTTTGTATATTAGCATTTTATGACTTGTGACTGTGCTTTTCAATTGCAATAACTAAGAAACTTCTATTTCTTTTATATGGTATTCATATAATTTTTTAATTGCAACTTTTGTAAATTCATTCTAATCAATAAGAAATATCAATGCGAAATTGTTTCTATATTTTCTACTTTTAGTTAAACGTATCACATTTATGTAATTTTATCTATTTGTGAAATCAGCATACAGATTAAGGCAACTCTTGTTTTATGATGGCATATATATATATATATATATATATATATATGTAATGGTTGTACTTTTGGCAGAAGATGAAAACAATTCACGTTTAATCACTGGAGAAAAAACTACTGCGTAGATGACTGGACATTATGACATAGTGGATGATTGGATGGAATTTTAGAAGCACGGCCAGCTTGATAGTTAAACATCATTTATTCTTGAAAGACGAATTTCTTAACACATAAATGTTAGAAGACTACGGGCGCCCCATAATTTTAGATATGCAATTACATTTGAATTAATGGCGAACAGCTAGCACAGGCTAAGCGAGACGCTGTCAGCAGGCAGGCGAAGAGGCGAAAGGAAGAGAGACTACGCAGTTAATAGCTGTTTATACTAGACAGGTGCATAAATACAGCTAATCTGCGAGTGGTTAGTTTTAGTTTTAGTTAGCTTTTTCAAGTAGTATTATGTAATTTGGAAAGATCTCGAATTTGGGAGAAAGGATAACCTTAGGGAAAGAACATAAAATCTAGAATGGTTAATTTTGAGGTCACCAATTATTCTTAAAGCAGCCATCATATTTTGTTATATCTTACATATATATATATATAGATATATTAATAAAGTATTAAATCATATCATATAATTCAATAAAATAACGTATTAATCGATTTAATAGTTTATTGCTTCAGGACTTGATTTTCAAAATAAGAACTTCTGGAACTTTACAGAATGCCGCCAGAAACGGGAATAAAAAAAATTAAGTAATAAAATAACAGGAAAAACAACAGAGAGAAGGCTTTCTGCTTTAGTTACGTTTCAAATTTCTAAACCAGATGCTTCCGTTAATGCTAGAGGTTTAAGAAAATATCATATGGAACTTTGGAAAAAAGTCCAAAAATAAGAAAAGAGCTCTTTAAAATAAGTCAAATTTAAATAAACAACAAAATTAAACAAATTTAATCTTAAATGTAAATTTCGAAGATTAAATCTCTGATTTGTCTGATAGTAATGCCTAATAACTGCACTAAATTAAGGCGTAAACAACGAAAACTCATTTCTTCAGATTGAATTCGATGCGGAGACATCATGCAGATTGGGTAAAATTGACAAACCACCTAAAGTTCCAGGGAAAAAGGATGGCTAAAGCTTTCTTTTAGCCCTCGTGAAAGACATTATGTCATCAATAATTTGTGTAGCATACAGAAGAATAATTAGAGAAGACACAACACGCAACTCGTTTTGATTTTCTGATTTTCAATAAAATTGATGATGGAATGCAAAGCCGTATATTTAAAGAATTAATAATGATTTTACTATGCGATTGAGTTAAAAATAATAATTCCTTTTACACAATTTTAAATTTAGGAGCATGAGCCGCATGCATCGTATGCCCTAATACAGCACCCCTCGTGATAATGCAATGTTGTAACAACACATTAGATTTATTTGAAAGTATGATTATTCCATTGATGTTTTAACCCAGAGTTTCTTAAACTACGGGTCGCAACCCCAAATGACGTCGCAAATCGGAATTTTGGGCGTCAGGAAAATTCAATTCAGTTTAAAGAAACTGCATTCATAAGACTTTTAAACAATGGAGAAAATAATGGAGAAATTACATTATTTGACATTAAGGAGATGAGACTTTTAAAGACATTACATTAGTTGATATTAATCAGATTAATTACCTGTTATACAAAGTGAGAAAGGAATTTCTAAAACTAGCTAGTGATTCGTAATTAAAATTTGAGTTTTCACAAAAAAACGTGATAAATTCTGGCTCAGAGTTAGAACTAGATTTCTCATTATTTCTGAAATCGCATTAAATGTTCTTCGCTCAATCAGCACCATATATTTTCACAAAACTACTTTTTCCAGCTTTAAAGCTAATTAAAACCAAATGTCGTTCAACGTTGAAACATGCTGAAGATGCTTTATTTCCAGCAGTGACAAAAATCGCACCAGCATTTAATTTGTTATGCAGCAGAAAGCAAGCACATTTCTCTCATTAGAAGTTTCTTTAAATTTTTTTAGCTTAAAATAAATTCTAAAACTACTGACTTTTATATGTATATTGTTTACCAGAGAAGTAAATTATTTACGTGAGGATATTTAATTGATATCTTTATTTTATATTAATACCTTGGGTCACTAAAAAAATCCCAGAGTTAAAAAGGGGTCCTGATTAAAAAATGTTTAAGCCAATGGTAATGGAGCAGATCTGTGTTTGTATTCTTAAAATCTTTAAGTATTGAAGAAAATCTATGATGAGACAGCTACTTGGTTACTACTTGGTTCAAATTTTTAGATGGCTAATTATAGCGATTTGCCTTCTATTCCTTTTATTTATTTTTCCCAACAGCGGCCGAGAGGTAAAGTTACTGAAGAATGGTAGTTCGGTCTGGGGTTTGTATCCCAGCGAACAGGCTGGCTGCATGGGCGTTTTCGTAGTTTTCCACAACTGTAACGTGAATACAATTCAGTTTCCCTTAAAAATTTCTCCATGAAAGAGTCCCTTTCCTTAGGCAGGTTTAGGAAAATAGTCTTCGAGTGCTTTACCATAATCAAATAAATGAAACCAAACCAGCCTTAGGAAAATAGTCTTAACGTGTTTGCTATAATCAAATTTAAACCCTTCATTAGCGCTTTTTTATTTTGACATAATTCCTCGGCGTTAGGTGTTGTCAGCTTGTTTTAGCTTCTTCTTTGGCGATAATTGTCCTAAAAACCCTTGCTCGTGTAGTCTGGTTTTTTATGTAATCAGTTCATATTTCCTTTTTTATTGCAATGGGCTTCGTCAAGACATGAACGAGCCGCTATCCCCTTTCTTCAAGAAAGAGAAAATCTTCTCAAAGAATGATTTTGCTGGGATAATTAACAGCCTAATGAAATTAAAATGTAACGAAGCCGAAACGAAGCCTTCTTGCATGCCGGGAAGAAAATATGTCCGAACACAAACACAATTTCGTTACTGATGCCCGAATCATTTACTTATGGTGTCAAAATAAACATCTATTGAATTCTGTGAACCGAAGCTTGCTTTAAATAAATTATAACACAGTGCTTGATTGGAATAATTACATAAGAGAGATGTGAATCAATTCTTTGTTATCGCATTCTAACATTAAAATTGATGGACACTATAAAATTGTCCTCATACATCAGAGTAGGGTTTTGGTTTTTTTTGTCGTGAGATTAAAGAATGTCTCTTTTCTGCTACTCCCGATCGTTCTGCTTCGTCTGCTATGGAGGCAAAGGCGTAAAGAAAGTTATAAAACAATATGGCGCCGAAAATGTGTGGTATAGCTTAATAGAAATGTACTCAGATTATACTTGAAACACGAAGATGGGGAGCGGCAACCTAAAACTGTAATTTAAAACTATAACTTCTAAACCATTTCAAGTATTTGGAATGGTTTTGGAGTTAGAATAATTTTCATCACGATAAAGAAATTTCTGAAGGAACAGATACGGCAATGGTAAGCTACAGACATGTGAGGAAGGTACACAAGGTTGCGTTTTGCTTGGCTTAAAGAAAAAAAAAGATATCTGTACAGCTAAGTATAACAAAACACACGACGTATATTTTCTTAAAGTAAGGAACGATTTCGTGGTAGACTTCCCGAGAAAACTGGATCTTATTTAGTTTTCGAAAGGAAAAACCGCGAAATCCGATGCAACTGGCTCGTTTTTTAGGATTAAGGAAATACGCGGAAATGTTCATTATTCGACTGGAAATATTGCACATTTTTACCACAATTTATATGTTTACTGCAAAAAAATAAGCAGCATATTTTTGTATGTAGATCTTTTACAATTGCCTTGCAAGCGACAGCGACATTTTGTTAAAGTTAGTATTGAAGAAAAGTAAATGATGCAGGTGAGGAAAAAAAGCGCTTATTATGTTTCGACGAAATTGTTTTTATTCATACTTATATTAATGTACTTGTAATGATATATGTGCATATATCTTTTTTATGTGACTTTTTTGTGCTTATCGATTTCCATCTATGTTACATGAAAGATCATGATTATATTTTTGCCTTTTATAAATGTTTGTGCAATATTTTTTTGCACGCAAGCCTCCACATTTGTTCAGCGTCAGGTGTACTAACTGCGACCGCCGAATGACAAGGCGAAAAAATTGATTGCAACAACCGGTTTCTGCTTCTTATGCTGCTGCTGGGGTCCGAAGGTGTAGGACGGCTTCTGGCTGTTCTCACCCCAGCTGATGCCTGTGCCATTTTTTTTCTTCTCTTTTTACTGCCTTCTTCGATACTGTATGCAACACCATGGAACTTTCTTTTTTAGTGAAAATTGGAATTGAAGTTTCGACGCAAAAAGACTCTCCGTATACCTAATACCTGCAAATATAAATTTTGTTCAACCTCGATATCATTTTGAGAAGTCTTTGTGTGCACGTGACTCAACTTTTCCTGATGTAAAGAATTCGTCTTCTTCTTCGAAAAATACCTCTGTTAAACAATTACATTCAATTACTGCCGTAGAAATTTGACTGTCGCTTTTTCAACGAGACTTTGTTTCGCGCTGATGGAAAAAGATTAATTTTATTTCTAAGTGCTACGTTGTTCTGGTGATGCGCATGACTCGTGCTAAAAAGTCAGGTTCTATTTCATTCGCCTGTGTGGTTGTTAATTTTTAGTCCAAAGGGATTTGAATCCCGAAGGACTATTAGTTTCGTTTTGGCATTTTGCGTCGGACTCATAAATGTCGGTTCACTTTTCAAACTGTTGCCACAAAATGTTAGAGTCCTGCATTATATTTGAAGAAATTAATTAATGAAAAATCTGCATAAATGTATGTATATTTCTCGTATTGTGATAAAACAACGGTACATAGAGTCATCGAATTTTGAATAACGTAATCCTCCAACGAATATGAGCATGTGGAAGACCAAATTTGAAATTTGAAATTTGTTTTATTTCCTATTTTTTAAAACTTTGACGAATTTTTGATTAACAAACTCAAGGATTTCAAAGCGAGCAATGGCAACGTTGTGCAGAAAAAACATTTTTATCTCCAGCGCGTGAGTCTCTGTATCGGAAATTCTAAAGATATGCTCGTTTTAAAACTATTTTGCGATATTGCTGTTGCACTGGATCTTATGGTTTAAGTGCGAGGAACATGATATTTAATAAAGAAAGGTAACACACAAAATGTTAAAAAACGTCCCTTTGGACGTAATTTAAAATCTGAAACATTTCAGATTTTGTTTTTTTTTATTTATTTTAATGCCTCTCTCAGTAACAGAGATAAAGAATAAAAATTAATTGATTTGGTAATATCTGTTTGTCATCTTTGGGGGTAAGTTACTATAATTTCATATTTCTTTTAGGCCACACCTTTCATTATTACATTTATCAAGTACGTTAGTCAATAAAGTCTGCGTACATCAAGAAAAGTAATATCAAGTCCAAATTTTAAGGTGCGAAAAGGGTAGTTTCTTAAAGTTTTATTTTTTAAATATTTAGTTTCAGTAAGGGACTTTGAAATTATTTAACTGTACTATTTTCATATCTAATAATGTATGCACACTAATTTTTAAAAGATAAGTGGTCAGAAATCAAAGCCAATAAAGTTTGCGTACAACGCGAAGGAGGCGGGGAATTTCTTATCTAACTTTTAAACTTCAAATTTGAGAATGCAAAGAAGGTTGCACTTTCAAGGTCATTGACTTCCGAAGCAAATTTCACGTTGACTGGAAGTTGCTATTTCTATTTTCTTTGACGAAAATGAGAACCAATAAAGAAATTCCTTTAGTTACGAGATAACTAATTATCAAATTGAGAGATGAAGGTAAAACTCTTCGTTATATTGGTAACCATTGGAAAAACATTTTCTAGTGCGCAAAGAGTTATTCAAAACTATCTTGGCACTGGTAGTCTTGCTGTAAAACCAAGATGTGGGAGACCGAAGAAGCTAACGCAGAGAGAAGAAAGAAAAATTCTTTTACGAATTAAACAAAATCCTAAACTTTATGCTGCAAGCATTGCAAAAGACATTTTTTTTTTACTAGCAACAAGGAAATTTCTCCTGAAACTGTACGAAAAGTGCTGCGAAAGTCCGATTATCATAGACACAAAACCTAGGTCTAAGCCATACATTTCCGAGACAAATAGAAAGAAAAGAATTGCTTTTGCCAAAACATATTTAAACTCTTCGCAGGACTTCTGGAACAATGTAATTTGGTCAGATGAAAGTAAATTTACAATATTTAAAGTTAATGGCCTCCCTATTGTACGGAGAAAACCAGGAACTGAACTGAATCTGAGAAATTTAAATCCAACTGTCAAACATGGAGTTGGCGGTGTGATGGTATGGGGGCGTATGTCGTGGAAAGGAGTTGGAAATTTTCACATTATTGATAAAGTCATGGATAAGTATGTTTATCTGGATATTCTGAAGAAAATTCTACGAGACAGTGCCCCGAAGTTTAAACCTTTCTAATACCTTTATTTTCCAACAAGACAACGACCCGAAACATACAGCTAAAATTGTGAAGGAATATCTCCTCTATCACACTCCAAAACAGTTGCGTACTCCTCCACAGTCACCAGATCTCAATCCAATAGAACATTTGTGGGCAAAATTGGAGAAACGAATTCGAAAACACAATATCACGTCGCGAAATAAGCTAATTAGTAAATCGCAGGAAGAATGGGCGAAATTTACGTCGGATGACACTGAAAAACTAGTTCAGTCAATGCCCAGACGTCTGCAAGCTGTTTTGAAGAATAAAGGATATCCTACAAAGTATTGAAGTAATGTAAAAAACTTATATTTTGCTTTTTTTTTGAAAGTGTACGCAGACTTATTGGAGGGAATTTCTGAGTTTTTTTGACAAAATACATTTTTGAAAAAATGTAAAAAGTATTACATTGATATTATTTACTTTTTATTGAAGCTTACAATTTTAGCTAATAGAAGAAAAAAATGCAATGATTAAAATACATTTTTTTATGCTTTAAGTGTTTTTTTAATTTAAAATTTAGTCTGTACGGAGACTTTTGTGACTGACTGTATATATGGGTTATTGCGGTTTCACATTTGGCCCCGTAAAACTATTCTATCATTACTTTTTGGATATTTTAATATTTGGCACATTTTTTCTTAACATTTGATACCGTGACACTTTATCACAATTTGCAGATATATATTTTTTAATAATGCAAAAAAGTATTGAATTTAACGTAGACATAAATTAGCCTAGAATTGTATTTGTTTAGAATACCATATGCGCATGTAAATTCTAAACACTTCTGGAACTTACTTGGAAAGATGTATATTTGTAAAAAGATATAGTAAGATGTTGTACCTGGGAAAAAGTGTAAACGTGGAAAACGTGGTAACTAGGAAAAAATGTATACTTGAAAGGACGCTAATAGAAACGACAATATATAGAAATATGGTAGCATCATAGATAACAAATAAAGGGATAAAATGATTGTAAGGTATTTCTCCCACTTCCCTAGCGTGGTGTAGTGGTCAGCACACTGAGCCGGTATTTCAGAGGCCCGTGGTTCGATTCCCGGCGAAGGTGGTTGCATATGTTTCATCTTTTAAGCTTCCAATTAACCTAATGACTCTACAAGTGGCGCCTGAACTAAAAGGGTTGTGGATGATGATTCTCCACACCCAGGATTTTGCGACTAGGTTCCCTAAAACCCTAGTCGTCCTTTAAAAAGAGGAGTATGTAAGGTATTTCTCCCACTTTGCTAGCGTGCCTTCGTGGTGTAGTGGTTCTGCACACTGGGCCGGTATTCCAGAAGTCCGTGGTTTGATTCCCGGCGAAGGCGGTTGCTAATTTTTCATTTCTCTGGCTTCCAAAAATTCCTAATGTCTCTACATGATGGTTAAAGAATCATATCGGATCGCGTGAGATATAATATACCCAAGTAGCACACGATGTTGTAAACTGGTTCGAGAGAGGTTGCAAAGTGGTCGTGGTAACTTTTACGACGTCTTTAAAGCTTTGCCCTACGACGCAAAATATTTGCCGTTGCATCTTGGCAATTTGACGACGTCACTGAAACGTCATGATATGACCGATTTTAGACGTGGTCGGTTTAGCAATTTTCTCATAATTCATCAGTGTTATTTTTAGAATGAAAAGAGACTAAATCTGCCCTTTCAAGAAGTCCGCATAAGTTTTACTTTGCAATGCTTCATTACTTTATTTCATCTAAACATATTAATCTAAGCTAGATTCATCTAATGAAATGTAAATTTAATATAAATGCTTTTGAGTTATTAAATTTAATTTGTACTAAAGATACGTAATAATTATTGTTTAAAATTTTATTAAAATAATTAATATTTAAAATATTTTTTATAAATATTATAGCAAAATATTTAAAAATGAAACTAATCTATAAAGTAAGTCATTAAGTTAATGCATTTTATATATTTTAAAAAATCCTATTTCCGAAATCAATGCAAATCACATGTTAGCAATTATTTTACTGCTGAAATATGACTTTATTTATTATTTTTGAAGTAAGGACGAATTTATTTGAATTAATATGGTGACATAATATGAAATATTTTACCGCATACAGTGCAAAAAGTAAAGTTTTCGCGAAGATATGATTGCGTGAAGATGTATTCAAGGATAAAAATTGGGCGATTTTAAGAATTTCGAGAAAACGTCCAATGTTAAAAGACGATGCATATCCATGCATAGTTCCTAGTTCCTAGTTCCGCTGATATGCCGGAATTATCATGCGAACTTGCATGACGTGATCCGGCTCTCTGAAGTAGTGTCGTTCGACGCTTGGCTATAGCATGTTTTGACTGACTGCTGCCGTTGTTGAAGAAGCGCTGAGGATGAGGTAAGGGACGTGACATTCGAATAAATAAGGTGATAACAGAGGCCTTGGTGGATACAGGAGCAGAAGCAAATTTTCTGTCAGAACATTTCTTTCGAAATAATTTTAAGAATTATAGATGATTTAAAACGCAAAACACCAAAGTCATTGCAGCGCAGGGCAAACATTGTTCATGTATAGGTAAAGCAACGTTTAATGTGGAGATAAAGAAGGAAGTTCAAAAATCTATATTTTTTGTAGTGAGAAATCTACAAGCTTCGGTAATTTTGGGCACATATTTTATTTTAAAAAAACGGGATCCGAAATTAATTTTCAGAATGAAACTATGCAACTCAACATGAAGCCGAGGGAAGTACAAGCTGTGGAGCCTCCGGAACTCAACCTGGAACATGTGAAATCAGAAGACAGAAGAAAACTGCAAGAACTGGTAAGACAGTTTTCTGATTTATTTTCTGAAACACCTGATCTCACTCATATAGTTCAGCATGAGATTAAGTTAAAATTGAGGAGCTCGTGAATGTCAGGCCATACAGATATGATCGCGTTAAGGAAAAGATCATTGAGGAGCATATTCAGCACATGCTCGAAAATAAAATTATTAAATCTATAAGTAGTCCTTACGCGTAGTAAGGACTGTAGTGCTGTGTAGGAAAAAAAAATGATCTGCTAAATTCAAATTTTAAAGCTTGGAGGCTAGCTATTGACTACAGGAAGCTTAATAGCTTAACCGAATACCCCGTTTATTCTCTACATATAATTGAGGAAGTGATCAGAAACATTAGGTCCACCAAATACATGACCACCATAGACCTTACCTCAGGGCATTTTCAAATAGCTATAAAACCAGAGGATGTGCCTAAAACAGCTTTTATCACGAAATCAGGAACTTATGCTTTCCTGAGAATGCCTTTTGGCTTATGTGGAGCCGCGGCGACTTTTCAACGCATCATGGACACCATATTAAAACCTTTCCTCGGGAAATCAACGTTTATTTATCCCGACGATATAATTGTTTCAAGTGAAAATATTGACGAACACGTACAAGATTTCAACGAAGATTTTACATTTTTAAGAGACGCAGGCCCGAAAATAAATGCGAGTAAGTGTAAGTTCGCGGCAGAAGAACTAAAATACTTAGGATAAAAGATTTCAAAACGCGGATTTAAAACTCAAGACCCGAAAGTAACTGCGATAAAGAATTATCCACCGCCCAACACTGCCAAAAAGCTCTCTTCTTTCTTAGGCATGTGTAGCTATTATAGAACATTTATAAAAGACTTCGCACAAATAGCGGAACCGTTCTTACAATTGGAAAGAAAAAAAGCCAGATTTTAATGGTCAGCTGAGGCAAACACTGCGTTTGAAAGACTAAAAGCTACGAGAAAATCTCGAAATTTCGGCTGATGTTTCGGATTTCGCTGTAGGTGCGGTTTTGGCACAGAATAAGCAGCCTGTGGAGTATTTTTCAAAAACACTGACTTAAACAAAGAAATTTAAAAAACAAAGAAATTATACTGCAACAGAAACTTTGGCCGTACATTTAGCCGTACAGAAATTCAGAGTTTATTTTGGTAAGGCACCAATAGTCGTGTATTCAGATCACGCCGCCGTGGGACGACTATACTCCGGCAAAAACGTAAGTCCACGACTCATAAGAGGGGCACTAAAGTTGCAAGAATTCAACTTAATAGTTAAACACACACCGGGAAAAGAAAATATCGTGGCAGACGCATTATTTCGAATAAAATTGGACGAAGAAGGAAAACAAATGAAATGCTTCATATTAACATTAAAGTATTAGATTCCAGGGAAACGATTATTTCTGAGTTAACAAAGGATCCAGAATATAGGCATATTTATGCATATTATAAAGACTCGGATAATTTCGAACATCCGGATATAGTGGCTATAAGGAATAGAGCAGCAAACTATGAAATAGACAATAAACTATTATTTTATACTAGAACAACAAATGAGAATAGTGAAATAAGAACATTCATTCCAGCCGGGTTGCGACTCAGTATTTTAAAGGAATTGCATGACACGGTTACAGCTGGACACCAAGGTATTCGAAAAACGCGAGGGGGTTTTTTTTCCCCGCAACTTCAAAGAGTGGTAACCGAGTATGTCAGGTCCTGCCATACATGCCAGTTATTTAACGATGTAAATTATAGCCCGGCCGGGTATCTAAATAGTATAAGAGCTACTTTTCCTAATGAGTTAATTGGAATAGATCTACTCGTCCCATTTCCAAAAAAGTGAAATAATAGAAATAGATATTTACTAGTAATAGTTGACCATTTCTCAATATGGTTAGAAACAGTCCCCCTTAAAAGAGCCTCAGCGAAAATTGTAGCCGATTCTTTTCTAAATAAATACATTTTAAAATATGGTGCACCACTTAGGGTAATATCAGATAACGGCCCCCCAATTCGTTAGTCAAATTTTCGAGAAGCTATGGACAGGGCTTGGCATCCTCCACCTTAAGATGGTACCATACAGACCGCAGTCAAATATTGCCAAGCGCATAAACAGAAACATAGTTAAAATCATTCGGAGCTATGTAAAAATGTATCACCGACGCTGGGATGACTGTGTAGATCAATTGGCGTATGCCCTCAGAACGGCTAAGCATGATACCACGGGAAAGGCCCCCTGTGAACTCTTTCTGGCGAGGAAGGTAATTATCCCTTTAGATAAATTATTTTTTGTCCAGAAAAGGGAGGCAGAATTTAAACAAAAAGACATCCAAAAATTAATTAATGATGCAATAAAAAATTCAGATGTAGCTAGAGAAAAACAGTCGCTCTACTATAATAAGAAAAGATGAGAGTTCAGTTTTATACCTGGGGATAAAGTACAGAAAAGGAAACATGCATTGTCTTGCGCCTCACTCGAAAAAGTGTCAAAATTTTTCCCGAGATTTGAAGGCTCCTACATGATTGAACGTATTTGTGGATCAGTTTTATATTTAAAAGGAAGCAAAGAGGCCAACGTGGATCAAGTAAAAAAAATACCATGATCGTAACGACATGCCTATTTTTAAAGATCTTTTTCAGGAAACTTCAAACATAGGAGAAGGGCCCTCAACAGCACAAATCGTTCTTCCAGGAACACAAAGGAATGAAGACAGAGTCTTGGATGAAAAGAAGCTGCGACTTCAAGAACCTAGATGTATGAACAAACATAAAATAGAAAAGCCCCATAAGAGAAATAAGGTCCTGAAAACGGAAGGGAAGACTAGACCCCGCACAAGATCGACAAGCAGGCAAATGGAGAGGAGACAGCATTCGAGACATCAGAACTTACGACGCCTTACAGCCACTAAGGAAGGAAGTCAAGAATAAGTTAGCCCCTCAAGTTCCACATAGGAAACGTCCATTAGACGAGGAGCCGTTGAACAGAAGGAAATACCTAAGAAAAGGAGGAGAGCCTACGGAGGTCCAGCGAAGTTTAAGGAGTTTGTGTTTGGAAAAAAAATCAAAAAAGAATTGTTTTTGCATTATTGTTATTATGCAAGTAATTTAAAATTGTTGTATTAAGCAAGTAGCTTTAAATGTTTATAAAAAGCAAGAAAGTTTTTGAAATAATCTTCACTTTAATTGAATGAAATATTTTGGTCGTAGAGAAATGTACTGTGGTAGGAAAATGTTTGTATGATATCAAGAAAACGAACTTCGTTACTGAAAGTGTTAGAAATTCGTGCATGTAATTGATCTACGCTTATTCTTCAGCGGAGTGAAGTAAGAAATTGATTATGTAAAAATGTTTGAATTCTGAATTACTTAAAGTATTCTGTATGCTTGAAATTGTGTTTCGAATGAAAGAGTAGTCTATGTTACTGATGATAAGTACTAAAAAGAAGTTAAGATAATTTGAGAATGAATGTAATTTAAAAGGTTAGGCTCTCGAGACAACACTAAATTAATTTTCACTAGCGTTAGCACCTCAGGCTGAGATTGATTGTAAGGTGTCTGTCTAGGTCTAGTTGGTTTAATTCTAACAAGTAAATGTGGTGTAGCCTGCAAGTGTTGTACTCATTTTACATATAGCACGCTCGCATTTTACGGTACACTATGCTGGAGAGCAAGGGGGAGTTTCAATGTTATTTAGAAAGATTGAATTGAGTAAATGTAGAAAAGGTTGAACTGTTAAAATATATGTATATTAAAAGTGTAGCAAATGTAAGATATAGGTAAGCACGTACTAAACCTTTTTCCTTCCAGGATGCATGGTAGGAGACAGAACAAGAATTTCTAAAGAGAGAAGATATTGTAATTATGTGCCACATTTCTCCATCTGTAAAAACCTTTAAATTTAGTTAAGATATAGATTAAGATTTTAAAGGTGAACTCTGTAGATTTAGAATTTAGCTCTCTTAACCAGGATTTTAAAGCCTTGTTATGCGATAGTTAAATTCTGGAGAGGGAAATTGTAGGGTTTTTCTTATTTTGCATAACAAATTTATTTTAAATTTTCCTGTTCGCAACTTCCCCTCACTTCTCTCGCCAGGATGTAAATTTAAAGTTAAGTGAAGTGCTATTTAAACGTGTGATTATATCAGTTTATTCAGAGCGTGTTTCGCTAGCCACGCGCACGTTTCGTTGTTATTTCGCGATCGCGCTAGTAAGCCTCTTGGCCTTATCAGTTTAGTATCACGCCGGTTAGATTTCTGTGAGTCCACCTCTTAGGCGTAATTTTGAAGTGCGTTCTTGCACTCGTTTATTTTTAGATTTGATTTGTATTATAGTCTACGTTTAGTTACCGCCGCAAGTGAACGGTGTTTTGTAACGCGCGAAGTCCGTGCTTTCTGTTAAGTTAGTTTGATTTAATAAAGGGTTATTTTCATCCTTCTTCCGTGCTGGTATTTAATTCATGCCTGTGCGAGAATTCGCCAGGCTCGTTGTAGGATCTAAGTTAGTGTATGTGGAAAAGTAGAGATAGATCTTACAATTTAAATTCCTTTTATACTAGGAAGTATATAACTACAACCAACGATTGCAAAAATAAAAGCCGGATAAGTAATTTTCAGCCAGGTAAGGGAATGAGTGTATATGTTACTGTGAAACACCGAAATCTGGAGAATGTCGACTTTCACCGGTGAATGTCAACATTCACATAGTCGCTTGGTGTATGTCCGAAATATTTTACAAATTCCCTTATTTCTGACTTTCACCGGTGAATGTCGACATTCACCATGTACTATTGGTGAATGTTGAACATATAGGAATATTATATTTTCTTCTCCGTCAATTCAGTCGCGGAAAAACGCACTTGAGACTTAAAATAAGAACTTAAGAATATAAGAACTTAAAACACACAGTACATTCAAAATGAGAAAGGAAAATAATAGAAATTAAAAACTTACTAAATTATGTGATTCAAATCTTATTTATTGCAACGACCTAAACTATTATGACACTTTGAATTGCACAAGAGACCCTTGCTTTTACAACTGCATTTATTTGTGGAACACTTCCTTTTGCAATGACAGCGTGTACATATACTCCTCTCTTTTCGACCTACACCACAGCATATCTGTGATTGTCGACATACACCGGTGAGGGTGCGAATGTACAAGAAATTAATTCAATATTCGATCTTTCACCGACGTATTTGGTGGATGTTGACATTCTCCGGTGAAAGTCGACATTCTCCAATTTCGGTCTTTTATGGTAACATATATACGATTTATACTGCCGGATTACATAAAAAAAAAAGGTGCACAACTAGATATAAATTTCAACTTTCTACTTCTAATAGTTTTAATAGTTTTTTGAGTTGTGAGAGATATATAGTACATACATGCATGCGTAGATATGTACGTACAGACTTCAGGAAAAAATCCCTTTAGAATCCATTTTAAAGCCGTTTTACAATCCGTTTTGTAAAAAGAAGTCTTCTGGTCTATCCGTATGCACAATCGTCAAGGAAAAAAATCGTCGAAATGAATACGGAAGCGGTCAAAATCGATATTTTTGTTGAAATATGGTAGCCAGAATTTTTCGCAATTACAATACTTCCTTTACATCGTATAAGGAAGTAAAACGTGGTTTATACACATAAAAGTACGGTATTATTTCAACTTTTATGGAATTTGTTTTATTAACTGTTTGAAAAAAAACTTAGCTTTCACCTTGAATCAAGTACTTCGTTTTTTATTTAACGAGTTAATAGTTTCAGTTCTTCGTGAAAAATACCTTTTTACAGTATATGTAAGTCATATAATTAACAGAATATATTATCTTATCTTCTACTCAAAATCTTTTACATTCCACAGAAGAACATCAGATGATATCTGGAAGATGTTAAATTCCTTAACGTTTCTTATTTGCATTAATTGATTTACAATGACGTGATATATGATGACAAAAATGACAGCGTTTCTATCTAGCAGTAAGTGTGATGCCAAAACCTGCATCTTTTCCCGCTTAAGTAACAATTCAACAGTTTCAAATAACTGAAATTTGTTTATCAAATTTTAAGACACAATTATGTCGTAATGTCGATGTTAGTACTAAGCAGCATTGTAAATAAATTATGAAAAGAGTTCTCCAGAGTCTTAGATGTCAGAGTCTTTTATCATCGTATTACTCACAATTTAGAAAATTTGTTAAATTTCAGCAATTGTTTTTCCTTTTGAAAGCGACAATATATTTTGAAGCAATAAAAAGAATATCAGTGTTATGAAATTCTTAATTCATTCTACAGTTGAAAATTTTTTCGAGTTCATTTGAGTAAATATATAGAAAGAGTTTTTGAAAACGAATAGTAGAATAATATTGAAAGAAAAAGAATGCATTCTTGTTCCTCATTAGTTCGTTGCGAGAATATTGAAATTTCTAGCAGTATTTACAGTAGATAGTCTTTTCTTTGAACAAATTTGCTGTTATTTGGATGGAGCAGTAAATTTGAAAGCGCAGATCGTGCATTCTTAAAGCATAGAAATGCAATAACAGTGATATATAAATGCTAGTGAAATATGTCATTTTGTTTTCTTTTATATTTTAGTGAATAGGAGAAATCGAATATACGGATCTGCATAAACAAATTATCTGAATTGATATTTTCTGAAATTCTTCTTTTTGATTATATTTTCATATATACGTGCTTGTACAAATACTCTAATGTAGGTAAGCCTCTGGCGAAATGCTGCAATATTAAAACTGCGTATAACTGTCAGCTATACGATGTCTAGCCACTTAGCGTAATATATGCACTGAATTGTGAAACTTTGCATAATATATTGTCATCTACGACATCAGTAAAGGTCTTCAAAATAGTAGAAAGAGCAGCAGAATGCATCTGACATCTACAGAATTGTTTCGAAATTCATTAATAAATTAATTTAATAGCACATAATTTTAAAGCAAAAAAATTACGCATAAATTATAAGGTATTTACCCCGCCTTCTTAGCATACCTTCGTAGTGTAGTGGGCAGCACGCTGGGCGCGTATTAGTCCGTTGCTTGAGTACCGGCGAAGGCGTTGCTCATTTTTCACTTCTTCTTGTTTCAAAATTAACCTAATGACTCTACATTAGCTTCCAAACTAAAAAGGTGGTGGATGATGATTCTCGACACCCAGGATTTGACGATTGGGTTCCCTAAAAACCCCAGTCGCCCTTTAAAAGGGGGTATATATCATGCCTTCATAGTGTAGTAATCAGCACGCTGAGCGCATATTCCAGAGGTCTGTGGGTCGAATCCCGACGAGGGCTTTGCTCATTTTTCATCACTCCTGCTTTAAAAATAACCTAATGACTGTACAAAATAACTGAAAGGTGGAAATTAAGCTAAGAATACGAACAACAGTTTTGAAAAAATGGTATATTAGATTTATGTTTTATTATTTTGTGCATTATTATGATTTTTGACTGTACAAATATCAGCTAGTTTTCAGACATAATATCACGGATTCTAATTACACAAAAGTTCGATTTTAAATAATTTGATTTCTGCGCTTGGTTTATTTATGCAGTGTTTTTAATATCTAGCATAAAACTACTTAATATAGTTCTTAAATCCCTTAGTTAAAAATATACAACGTTTTTCTTACCTTCCGTAGTAAATTATTGACTTGACTAAAGTCTTCTTCGACTAAATTAGAAGAGCGAAATGGCATTAAGGTTCTTTAGGCAACAATATCTACTTTGATGTGATGAATGATACGACTCGATAACTTATAAATTCTATAACTTAGCATGCACATGTGTGAGTAAAGCTTGCTCTTGAATATCCTCCTTCAATGAAATCTCTCTTCTTGCATCATGATATCCAGATTCAATAAATCGGAACTCAGGGGTTCTATGAGCCATACTTCCTATTCAAGCTTTCAGTGTCTCAGAAATGAACATTAAATTCTTCCAAATTCTGCAAGCTGCTTGCACGTAATAGAATACTTTCTGAGGAAGTTTGCTTTCTTCGTACTTTTAGTTGTTGTTGTATTTGCTTGTATTCTTACGTTTTACTTTTTTATATTGCACTTACTGCATGAAATCTTTATATATTTAAAAAAGTATTGATTTAAGAAATAAATCAAATAATTTTTGTATATTTTCCCTTTTTTTATATGATTTCTTCCTGACTATATGATCTAGCTTTACATCGATAGAAAACTAATTGACAATTTTATTAATGAACCGTTTTATTATCAATAGTTTCAGGGCTATGCAGATCAATTTGACCGACCACCAATCGGCCTTTTGATCATCACAGATCCCTCTAAAATTTCATACCCTGTTGGGAACTCTATGCGCTACAGTTTGATCTAATCAGTTAATTAAACAAGTAAACCTGCAATAGAAATTTCAAAATCTGAAGAAAGATTTTTCAATAATAGGTATCCTCTTAACAAAAGACAAACATAAAAATAATACGCTAATTATAAATAGCGTAAATTAAGGCTTCCTTATATGAGGCATCATGAGCGTCAATTGGGCTGAGTAATATAATTTGCAAGATAGGTTTGAAGTTTGAGAAGAGAAAAACTGATATTTATGAATTGAAAATTAAATAATGTTATTGACTATAAATAATATTTTAAGATTTCGCATACAATACGATTAAAACTGAGAGAATTCATGATGATTTATAAAGCAGAAAGATGTACATAATAAGGGGACGAAATATCGCACTTTCTCGTATGTTCTTGTGATGTTAGGACAATTAGCTAAGAGTAGGAAGATCCGAGTTTCGAATCAGAGCTAGAACGCAGTTCATTTTCATGTGTCTTGCTTCAAAATTTGTGAAGTTTACACAATATTATGTAAGAGGAAGCGGAATTGTTTGTAATAAGACACTCTTAATTATACCTTTAACAACATTTCTGTAAAGGGCAATTAAACTGTAATTTTATCATAAAATTTAATAAAAATTACACAAGGAAACAGCTGTAGTAAGTAACACTGTAGAATAAACATTTTAGATTTTATTTATTAATGCAAGTTGGTTTTATTTTATGTTCAGATACATAATTATTTACACTGTATGCTGTAAATTTCTGATATTTGCTTCAGGTAATCGAACAGCTGCAAGAAAATGCTTTCGAAAATATGTGAGCTTGTATTAACATGAAGTCACATCATTTGTTACAACGTTTCAAAGCATACCTTTCTAATAAGTCTTCTTATTTTGATTCATTACTGAGCTTAAATTTCTAGACCGAATCCTGTTTTTGTTTCCTTTAAAGATGCTTTGAAAGTAATGCAGAATTAAAGAATAAATGCATCTAACCTTTTATCTTAGGTGCTGCTACGAGTCGTTCTAAATATTTGACTTCAATAGCAGTAGTACATTGGTTTGGGCCATTTGAAATTCAAGTATGAGAGTTGGAAGCTTAAAAGAATAAGTAAGGATTTTCAGTAAGCTATATTTGAGGAGAAAATGCATTACCAGAGAAGCATGAAAGCCTTCAGAGAAGTGAAATGTAGTAACTTTTGTGAAGGCTTTCACACGTTTGTGTCAGCTAAGTATAAACTTTCAAATATCGGCCCATTTGTGCTTTCTTCTTTGCTTATTATGCTAACTTTGCTTTGAAATTTTACCATTCACCCTTCATATCTTAAAACTTTAGTTAAAGGTTTTATTGATTAAGAATGCAATTCGAAAGGAAGCGAAAGAATATTATGCATTCGATTTCCACCATACCACATTTGCCTCATTTTTGTTTCATTTGCCATTATTTCTTTTCCCTATGTCATGCACGCTGAATGCAAGGCGTGTTTCTCACGTCATTCTTTTTGCGCATTCTATACTCAGCTTTCTGCTACTCTTTTGTGCATTCGCCGTCTTTTGTTAAGGGCTTCTTTTTATATTCTTTACAGGTACGTTTTTTAGGTATCCTTATTCTGCATCATTTCGAGACCGCTCTTTCTTATCGCAGCACTTTGACAAGCACTCATGGGTGACATTTTCCGATAGTTTATACTTTTATTACACGTTTATCAGAAAGATTCAAGATGAAAAAGAAAGACTTTGTTACTGCATTAGTGACACTAGAAAAGGAAACTCTTTTCTACTTTAATATAGTTATTACGTAATAGATAAAATATTTGAAATATTACGCGCTTCAATAAGAAATTAATTTTTACTGTTTATTTTAATTTTATTTATTTTTCAAGTAACTGCCCTTTCATTTAGGCATTTGTTTATTCTTTAAAATTCTGATAATATTCTCCCAAATTTCTTCAAGTTTCCTCCATTCAAAATAACAACAGGAGCATGACGTTGCTTCTTTGATTTTTTTTCGAACAGTGTTTCTTATTTATTTTGAACAGAAATTTAAAAAAAAAATTGATCCCAAAATACTGTAATAGCAGTTGTAATTGGTATTACACATTGTCAATTTTAATGCAATACGGAATGTAGATTCTGCAAGGTTTACTAAACAAAAAATTATCAAAAAAGGAAAGAAAAAAAGACAGCTGCTTAAAATAAGCAACGTTATACAACTGTACGGGAAATTTTAAACAAAATGCCTTTAAGTTAAAATAAATTTTAAGAAGAATTTATCAGCACCAGAAGCCAGCTTCATTTTTCTTGAAGAATTCTAAGAGAGACTTTCGAATTTATGAAAAAATACTTCGTGAAATGCACCGGAAAGTTTTCAAGATGTTGCGTTTAGACACTTGTTATCGTTATGCTAACTTTTGATTTCATTTTTTTTTACCTTTTCGCGAGATTCTTTGATTAATTTTTGAGAGTTATAGTGTCAGTGGAATTACTTCGAGATATTTATCAATGTTTGAAGCATATTATCATCTCATTTTTATTAGTTTGGGAATGAAAGTTACCGGATTTCGCGATCGCTGCAAAACTTTTAGGGTTAATCAAGCCTGTGAACAAATCAACAGGTATAAAATTTTGCAATAGTGACCAGCTGTCAGAATGTCATCTTCGTTCTCGCGGTATTTGCATCAATAAATAAACACACAGAATATATCTGTGAGTTCTGAGGCATTCTATTCTATCATCAGTACAAATCATGTACTCTATTATAAACTTGCACATGTCATATATAAACATCACTCCTCCACATGGTAATTCGGTGAGAATTAAGGCAGGATTTGCAAGCAAAGTTGTTCGTTGTTCCGTTCACTACTTACTAGATAACGACGGCACTAGGATTGAAAAGGGTATATAGGTCACACACATTAAAGTTTATTCTCGTAACGGAGGAGGCGTTTAATGTGGTATGTACTTGAAGCTGCTTCCCTGCCCTGCTTCTTTTGCCCTTTTTTTCTAAATGTCAGTAGATAATTGTGAATCCCATTTTAGAATACGTTTTCTTCAATTCGATATATATATTCTGTCTAATCCGTGTTACTTTTAGTTCTATTGTATCATCTATCTCAAGACCGGTGACAAACTGCCTCATTACTTTTGGTGTTGTCTTGTATTTTAGAGTAATTGATAGGATTAGATAAAAAAAACACCTTTACAAAGCGCGTGTTGGTGTGTATGGTGAAACCTTATCCGTTGTTGGATATATTTGCGTTATTTTATCATAACATTTGTAATACAACATGAAGATTACACACAATTATGTTAATAGTACATCACACCGCAAAACTTTTCTATCTATCACACCGCAAAATTACGTGTTAGCTGTCGAATATACCCGTACTTCACGACTTCGTAAGTCATAGTGTTTGTCCGTGTTTGCAATTATTATAGCAACGCGACTTGCTTTATACGCCTGTTCTAGGCATTTGCGGTTGATTGAGAATTGGAGTTGTTGTTTTGCTCACATGCTTGACCACAACTGAAATTTTCATAGCGATTGCTCTTGGGATGTCCGAAATCTTTTTTTTTTTTTTTTTTTTTTTGTGAGAGACAAATTTGAGTTATTATCGAGGATAGAGAAAGTTGCAACATTTAGACTTATTATCGAGGATAGAGGAAGTTGCAACATTTAGACTTAAGGAACGACTTGAAATGAAAATATGTTGAGAAGTTCTTTTATTAAATCGTTGAAAGTATTTTAGCATAGAGGGAGTAATTAATTTTAAACATTTAATACTGTAATGTTTTTATTAAGCAGAGAATTTATAACTTCCATCCATAGACGGTTTTATTAGAAATTTTGAACTTATTTAAAAAAAATTAAAACGCCAAATCTATATGCAGAATTAACATCCTTTAATATACTGTTGCGTTATTTTCTGACACCAGTTCGTACGGGGTTCGTAGATTTGGAGAGAATAACGACGAGACTTGATGAAGTATCGAAACACACTTTATTTAGCCAATGTTAATCAGGACAGCTCCAATAACACTTTTTACAGTCGTCGAAGATCTACTATAAACACGCTGGAACAATCAGCGACACAGCCTTCACATTGTCAGTCAATAACGGTGGAGACTGCTTCCTGCAAAGCACCAGAGTACAGCTCCCGATTCTGCTTGATCGTTCTCGGAACTCCACGTACTCTCGAGACTCTCTACGCTACAACTCGCGATGCACTCGACGACACACGAGCACAGCTCCTGACTCTTCGGTTCAGTCGTTCCCGGAGCTCAACACGCTCTCTCGACGATGCACTAACCACGATACACAGACTCCTTCGGTGTACTCGACGACCCACTCGGCACTCGCTGCCCGGCTATCAACTCGATCGACTTCGCAGGGATTGACTCGCTAGACGAGACACACTAACTGACTGAAGACCAGCAGGATTTATATAGCTTTCGGCTTGTGTTCGAGAACATTTTGGGCTAAACCTGTAAGAAGACGTTCCAGAAGGTTTTCCATCCGTCCATGGTATATCGCCAATTTTGTCGCCAAATGTCGGCAAGTGGGCGATTTCTCGCCAAATGTGGCAATCCTGCCCTCTTTTGCCATTTTATGGCAACCCTAAAACTGCTTTGAGGGGAAGCCATCTTACCGCGCCCTTACATTTCATAACACTACTCGAATATTTTATGATGGTCATTCTGAACTCTCCACGTGAACATACGGAAAGTGATAGAGAGTTTCAGCATCACAATTTTCTACACGTGCTCCCTTCTGTAAATTAGCATTGATAAATTCGAAGTTTTAAAGTAAGGCTCGAAATTTTCAACCCATTTTATTTATAAATCGATCACTAAAAGTTACAAGTCACGATGTGGCAATGTATTGCTTCTGATGGAAAGTAAAATGGTATTTGAGTTAAAAGGGATTATGCAGAGCACATGGAGCTCTCTTTTATAGTTTCTATTGATGTAATTTTTTTAACATATTATGTACTTATAAATTATGAATTTTATAATTGTTCTACATGAATATGAAAATAAGTTATATTTGTCCACAGTGGTGCACGCTAAGTCTGCTAATGAGAACAAACTTCTATACTTCTTTTTATTTTTATTTATTTATTTATTTTTGCTTGCAGAAGTACAAAAAACATGGGAAAGGAAACCGAGCTAGACCACATCCTGCAAGAAGGGAGAAGATAGCCACAGGTAGAGAGGGATAACTAGAAAAGGGGCTTTACATTTCGGGGCTCATGAACAAAGGATTTGTGAAATCAAGAAAAGGAGATCCGGCACGACTCAAAGTAAAGATATCACGAGAATGTTAAGATATCGAACGGGGAGAGGGAATTGAAAGGACAGAAAGCTTCGGGATTCATCCTTTTGATTTCTCACTGACGGAAAAGGAATCCGCTAGGCCTGAGGCTCTCTTTTGAATTTTTGTATTTTTTAGTTGTACTTACCCTTTTCTCTCGCTTTCCCTCTGCATCTCGCTCTTTTGCCTTATAATTGAATTTTTTCTGAATGAAATGAGATTTGCTTTGTTCAGAATGCGAAAATTTCTTACTCTTTTAAGGCGTGAAATCACTATTCCCTCTTGATCAAACTGTAAGCAGTTTTCAAACAGAATTGTTGGACATAAAGTAACAATGTATATAATTTTCTGTGTGTAATTTAACTAGATTCCATATTTACCTTCTTTCAAGTATAGAAAGGTGGCGGTTTGTACCTATAATCTTCTCAACTTGGTTTCAAATGTATTTATAGCTACCCTGAATGCAAAATAAAAGCTGTTAAGATGAGAAAACAGTGATAATTGCAGAGAACTCTGCACTTAAGCTGAGTTTGTTTTAATGTGGGTGTTTAAACTTTGCATCTGACATAATAAAATAAAATCAGACCTTCATAGAAAGTTCGTAATCATGTTTCATCTGGGAATAAATAAACAGAAAAGGGAAAACTTATTATTAAGTTTCCTAGATCAATTAATTTCCACTGCTATAAAGTAAACGTGCAGAGGGAAAATGTTATTAAAAATAAAAATCCTCCGAAACGGTTGATTGTAATAGCAATTTGAATATTTTCGATGTAGTTAAAGTGAAAACGAGAGAGTTTCCTTTAGAAAGTCTTCTCAGACGGCATCTTACTCTAAGGTAGGCAGACAGACCTCGCGTTGTTTTGTCGGAATCGATTAACCGTAAAACTGTCGCCAAACAGCACGATTTAGCGCTAGTTAATGAATAAGCGTGGCGGAATAATACACTCGTAACATCTGCGCTTTCTCTCGATGTAACTCCAACATTCTCGATAAGCCGTTTCTCGCTAAGCTTTGGTTTTATGAACCAAGATAAAAATTAACTATTATTGCTGTATTTTTATTGCAGTTCTAAAAATGATTAAAATTTGGGACCTGCCTTCTATAGAACAGCAAGTAGTAGATTATTTTCAAAGTTATGGGATCATGTCATCAAATAAGTGTGTATTAATAAACACGCTATGACGCTTTATTTGAAAACCGTTAACCAATGGTGGTTTGATATCTCTAGAATCATATTTGTGACTGCACTCCAGGTTCATTTGCAGATGTTCAAGATAATTAACATCTGTTGAATAGGAAAAAAAAAAAACGAACAAATGGATATGGCCGAAAAAATAGTAATAGATGGAAAATACTACCTGCGGGAAGTTTGTAGTTTGTACACATAGCGTTTTAATCAGAGCTTCCAGTAAAATAGAGGGCTTAACAAAATAATTAAATCGACGATAACTCTTTCACGAAGTGGAGAGTGATGTGCGCAGCGTTCCACTGGAACGACTGGCGCACTTTTAGCGGGATATCCGTCAACATGTGTGATTCGATAGTGGCTAAATTTCACGGTCGACAGGATAATGCATAAATCAAGCTAGGAATTTACAGATTAAAATGATTCTGTCTGCAACGAAACTTTTAACAAAAAAGCTTCTGTACTATAAAATTCTGGCAGATGTTAGCAAAAACCTTAACAAAATTAAAGAGCATTTGATGCAAAAGAGTGAGGGAAGTTTTAAAACGTACATACTAAGACAGGTACAGGTGGTGGGTAGGATATTAGGATATTTACAAAAGTATATTCTCACCGCACGAACTGCGCAGTTCTACTCCACGTTTGAGGAACAAAACTTTTAAGTTAAAAAAAATAGCAGGAACTTGCAAGTTTAGGCGAGGCATTTCTTCTGGACAGTTGACACTTAAGAGCAAACAGGGATATCATTTGCTCTATAGTAGGGTCGACGGATATTGCCTTCAGCAGCACATTTCTGTGTATGACGTTTTTCAGTTGCAATACTTCTTCAATTTGCCGCTTAGTTGGTATGGTGGTAGGAAAGCCCTCTGCTGTGGTCTTGGGTGCAGGTCTTATTTCCGGAGAAGGGATGGTTGTTTGCAAATGTTTAGTGTTTTTGCGGCTAGTGGTCCTAAGTATTATCGTCCTGTAAAACTTATCCAGAGGCTGGATATTGTCGGATTCCTTCCAACATATGGTTTTCTTCAAAAATGGGGTGAAGCTTTCCGTTCTCGTTTTCGTAATTCTGTTGTCCGATCTGATGCACCCGGAGCAACATTTTCGGTTTTAAACGACTAATAGACCCATACGTTTGGCAATATACGTCTAATGCTTAACTAAAGTCTCCGGCCGTTGGGAATTCTTTGGCACTTGTGCTTGGACAATTTTTAAAAATGAATAAGTTGCATTATGTGGCCCTTGTATTTTTGAAAATGGTGTGCTTATAATGAGTTACTCGCCTGAACTACTTTTCTGAAATAGAGTATTTTATATGCGAAAGGACCTAAATAGACGTCCGTTTAGTGTACTGGGATTTGTTGTTGGATGAAGCAGTCTTTGTTAGAGATGACATAATCTTATACAAAGACAAAAAAACGATACCTCGATTTCTATCGTAGGAAACTGTGAGTAAGATAGTGTACATATGGGGCTGTGTTCCCCCATACATTTCTACATTTGGGCGAGAGTTGCTGCGTAGCAACTCTCGCCCAAATGTAGAAAAGTATCTGAGAAGATACCTCCTCTGATTCAATGGTTAAATGATGATTAGGTAAATCCTTGAAATCACATATTCTATTTTCAGTTTTAAATTCATTACGGTTTTTTTTTGCTGAAAATGCTCTGGGGCTTTAAACTACATACAACATTTATTGACCTGTTTTGTTATCAGCATCGGATTACGATTTCAGCATTAAAAATTATTATTCATGAAGAGCGCCTTAAGTGCTACCATGATTCTTCATTTCTTATTGTTCTGATACGTGATGAGTTTAATACGCATAAATGTTGCAACGTCGAGGAAGAGGATAGTTACAATGGTTACTTGCAAGCTAATTTTAAGAAATATGTATTCATGATGAGTTCAGTTGAATTTCATATTCATAGCAACCAAAGGCTTCCAATAAATGAAATTTCGAGAAATTAAAATATTTCACATTATAGACGGATCATTATTTTTTAATTACTTCACTTCAGTTACATACCTATACTACACAAATACAACTTCGAAAGCATGAGATAAAATCATTAAAACTGTTCGAATATATCTGAAGAAATATGCAGCCTGATTTTACCATTAAGCTGCTGAAAATGTGAAACTGACAAATAAGGATTCATGAAAATAATGTTTTTGAAATTTTTTTTTTCTTAATGTATGACATATTCTTTACCTTTTATTTTAAAACCCAGTATTTACTTAAGAAAGAAATTGTCTTCTTAAACACGTGTATTAAATTCAGTAAAATGTAATACCATGACGGTAAAATTGCAATGCTTCTCATTTAAGATTACAGAATATTGAGAGAACAGCTAAAGAGCTCAGTTAATGAATTTTATTGTTATACGATTCAATATTCGCTGATCTAGCTTTAAGAATCTGCATTAATAGATTTTCATTCAAACCATTTACATATAAAGATAAAGGAAACAAAAAATCCGTAGCTGTGTATAAAACGTAATTTCCAGAAAATTAAAGTATATTAGTAATAATAAATTAAAAAATTTGGATATGTTTGGTATTGGCCTAAACCGTGGTTTAGTAGGTAACATATCTAAACACTTGGGTCTTGGTGCCTGGCATACTTGCTGGGTTTTCCTCATGGGTAATGTGAATGTAAGTTAATTTCCGTAGTAATTTATCTACCGACTCATTCTTCCTAAGGCAAATGTACCTCACTTGTCTTACTATATGATAGGTTAACTAACCAATTTATCTCTTTTTATTCTATATTGAATTTAATTTTTTTGCAATATGTTACAGTAATAACTATTCAAATACCAAATTAGTATCCTAATTATGGTTTTTCCTTTCTATTTTTAGTGAAATTAATATATCAGCACACAATATAAGCTATCTCTCTGGGAAATGTCATGTTACTCTTCTAACGGTTTATATTATTAATTTACAGCACAGGTTTATAAAAAACAATATATTTAATAATAAATTCTTCCTTATGACATTTAGGAGCCATTGTTATATGTCTGTTCCAGAAGATGCAATTAATTAACAAAAAATACTTCAAATGCCTGTTATGTTAGGAATCCAAAAATTATGGAATCCTGTTTTGTTTGCAGAATGTGATAATCTCTTCCAAGCAAAATTCTGTATTATTTATCTTAAAACGATCTTTATCTCTCCCAATAAAATGTGCTACTGTGAGAAAAGTATATTTAAACGCTTTTGTTTAACATAATTTCTCAGAAATTTCGTCTCCACCAGTGCCGGAGTGGATAAAACTTCTGAATACTGAGAGTTCCACCTAGGTTCGATCCTACCTAGGTTGATTTGTGTGGTTTTCTCCATGTGTGATGTGAATATAAGAAAGTTTCCCTTAGCAAGTCCTCCGCAAAGTTACCCCTCCCATTAGACATATATAATCATCGCGTGCATCGTTATATTCTAATAATCTAACATAGCTTCTGATTGTCAGCTTGTGTCAAATCTTGAAATTACTTTTTTATTCCTTGTACTGACCCGATTTTCCTGGAATCCTTCACGAACACACCTGTTTACAATGATCATAAAATATTCAACAAAAGTTTTTCAGAATTAGAAAATTGCTTTGTTTATTTATTTAGAGATAAATTATTTTGGTGTACCCTTGTTTGACAATCAAAATAATGAGTACAGACTTTCAGTTTTCACTCTCCTGATAGTTGAAAAATTAATCTAGCAAATGAAAAATTTTTAGACATTCGAAGGCGGTTACTATCTTTTTAATTTTTCTGCATTCTACAGGCTAAAAGTATAAAAAGAATTATGTGTAAAAAATTTCCAAGTTATATAGTTTTATTTAAATCCATTAAGAAATAAAAAATAATATATTGCTCTAATAATATTTTTTCGTTATACGGGGAAAATAATTTTTATTTTGTAATTTAAATTTTCTTTATATATTTCATTATTGCTTAATGAAAAATATTAATAACAGTGCTCTAAAACTTGCTCTGTTTAATGCATGAATATTTACTATGGAAATTAGCAGGAAACAATCAGCATTTGTGGAGGCTTCATTAACTCCGTTCCGTATAATTTTAAAACACTTAAACGAGGAAAATTGTCTGCAAAAATATGGACGTAAATATTTTCATCTATTATTGTTAATTAGCGAAAATGAATCGATAAAAATTTGTTAAAATGATACGCGGCATGTTAATTACTTATGCAGCAGCAACTCTAAATATAGGGACAATGTCTTCAGGAGAGTTCTGTGTCTCGTAAACGAGATCTGTCTTCATTTGATGCACGTATTGAAGTGTCTGGTTGTTCACTTTAAAATTTCTTGTAAAACCAAGTAAAACCTTGTAAAACCTATTTTTGTAAATATAAGTTATAAGGTATTTTCTTCTGCCTTTCAGCATTCCTTCGTAGTGTAATCGGAAGCATATTCTACTCGTATTCGAGAGGTCCAGGGTTCAAGTCTCGGCAAGGATATTGCATATTTTTCCCGTCTCCTGCTTCAAAAATAATCTAATATCTCTTACAATGAGATTAAAACTACTTTTCCGTTCCCATGTTGGTTCCACATACTGTATTTTAGGGTTTACATTTCACATTTCATCAAGCACTATAGAGCCGCGGACCATTATTCGCTTTATACTCCTATTTATGATTCCTTAGCTATATTTTGTTAGGCTGAATGAAACTTCTGTGTTGACGCATTTTTTAAATCCAAGATTTCAATGATGAATTGATTTCTTGTTAAGTATTTGAACTATATTCACTTATGGTTTAATATTCACTAGGTGTTCATGTACCAAATCAAAAAATTATTTATTTATTCTTCCTTTCAAACTTCATAGGCATATTCATTTTATACATTTTATACTCCTTTTACTGTATTAAAGAAAGGCATATTCATTTTATACTCCTTTTACTGTATTAATATTTGAGTTGAAACTGTATTAAAAGACCACATTCTTACCATCCTTACTGTTTGATAACGCGTGTTTAATTGTAAATATTTAGTTCCTTCTTTCGTTTAAATTGTGGTTTTTAGAATAATTGTAGTCATTAAAATTTCATTGTTAAATATCGTGATAGTGTTATGAATGACAAACAGGAAGGAAACGCTCGGGCGCAACTATTGTGTTCATTTTCCCTTCGCATATATTGTTTCGAAAACTGTCCCTCATCCTTTTACGCTATTTAAGCCTCGAGATTTTCATCCAATTACACTTTATGACGTTTAAAAATATTCATTGTAGAGCGTCATAAATTCAGTAATGAATTTTGACAGAGGGACCGTTAAATAAATATAAAAGAAATTGTTTTCATTTATGATTTAAGCGCAAAGTGCAACGACACTGTAAACGAGCTTCAGCAAGCCTGCGACAATCTTCGAGAACTTTTTATAGCCCATTAAAACAAAGGACTAAAACGATCTCTGCAGTACATGAAACACTGTAATTGCCATCGTCAACTATAATAAACCCATTTCGTTCTGAAGAACGCCACTCATAGAGGAGATAGAGAAAATTGGGCTATAGAGAAAACAATTTTGGTTTCGATCGAAGACGGCTCTTGCTATGAAAAATTCTCGTGATTAGTGACGATTTTATTTTTTAACGATTCAAAATCATACCTGTCATTATATTTCAAGCATCTTGCAGATAAATAAAAGAAAATCATTTAAAATGTATTCGTTATTTGAATGCTTTAAATCTTAAATAAAGCATCTTATTAAAACGTAATCTAAGACGAGGTTTTCAAAAAATCTTTAAAAAACATAGAAATAGCAAGTAACTAATATTTCGACAATATTGAAATGTTTAGATCAATATAACTGTGGCAGTATGATTTCATGGAGCAGAAAGAAACTATAATAATCACGCTGAGAATTATTTTCTGTGTGCTCCATTATTTGTGAATAAATTGTTTTTCGGATGATTTTTTTTTAAAACGTCTGAATTAGGAGTGTGTAGAGTAACATCTTAAGCGCCGTTCCCACTGGGGTTTATCTGAGCTAACGGAGTCAGTTCCATGTGTCGAATAGCTCTGCTGAGCCTGCAGTTCAGATTTTTCAACTTGCTGCCCCTATGGGGAAAAACTGGTTTTGGAGATATGTCGACTAAGGTTAGTTGTGTTAGTTAGCTCAGATAAACACCAGTGGGAACGGCCCCTTTAGATCTTCTCGGTTATAAGACAACTAGCGCCAAACAATTTTCTGCACCGAAATATAGATTTTGTCCAACATTGAATTAAACATGTTGCTTATATTTCTTGTAAATTTTTCTTTTCTAAGTAAGTGTTCAAGAAAAATTTTGGATTATTTCCTTTACAGTATAACATGCGCGAAACAGTTTTCTTTAGAAAGATATAAGCGAGATTTGACACTTCTAGCGTGGAAACGGACTTTATTCATCATCTCATATAGACACCGCCCTGATTGTCTAATGGTTAGCGATGCTGGCTGCTTAATATTGGAACCGGATTCAAATCTCTGAGAAAGCATGCGTTTTTACAAGTTTGTATGCATCTCAAAAGGTATGATGGTAGAGGAAAGAGGGGTTATATAAAGTTGGATCTGATCCCCGGGCCGCTTTCCATCAAAACTGGAGTGAAGCCTACAGGTAGTGCGGTGGGATTGCATTTGCAGAACCATTCGTGAAAATCTAGTATCTCGCCTGCCTTCGTCTTGTCATGTCGTGGGGTAAATATTTTTTAAACATAAATAATAAAATTCTTAGATCAGTAGCCTAAATAAAATGAAGAACAAAATACAACGAAGCATTTTAGATACCTCTTATTGGCAGAACGTACTCTGAAAACAAACACAATATTTTAAAAGTTAAGTACAAAGCGTTTAATTTAATAATTGCCAATGGATAAGGAGGGCTTATACATATTACGTAAATGTCTAGTGTCTGTGCGGCATGGAGCATTCAAAATATGCTTCGAGCCGAAAGCCCTCTCGAGAGGTCGATGGTAGGGGCAGAGGGAGGAAAGACCCTCGGACCTGTCCTCGGGGTGCTATCCTTCAAAACTGGGGCAGAACTGATCAAAGTCGGACTGTCACCTGTTTAGTGCTCAAGGCTTTGGCCAAGAACAGGCGCAATTTTGTACTCCTTGCTACAATAATAATTCGTAAACTTATTCTGATTCAGATAAGTGAGATTAGTAAGAACAGCAAAAACAGCGCGTACAACTTTTTGTAGAAATTATTTGGCCCCTTGAAATAGAAATGTTTTTAAAGTGTGTCATTCTACTTCTTTTCCTTGCTTTTGAATAATTATCTTAAGAAACATATTTCTTATGTTTAAAAATATTTTATCGCGGAAGAAATCAATTCATGAAAGAAGTATGTTTTCTCGCTGGAAGTATGAAGTAGGCGTATATATCTTTCTAGAGAAAAAAAATTGTCACCTGAAGTCCTATAACGGAAAACTCGGAGCTCAGTAAAAGATGTGAACGGGTTTTCTTTAAAAATTCTGCTTAACAATTTAACATTCAGGAAACTATATGCAAAATTATATTAGTAAATTTTTAGAATTTTAACTTCTACATTTAAATAATATTATTCCTATATTTAGCGCTTATTAACTTTTATGTCTTACAAATATTGCTTCTACTTTTAGTATATGTTCCTTATTGTTGATTCATTTGCGTGTTCAAAATGCATCGAGTTATGTTTACAGTATATGTACTTCAGAAATGAACAAATTTCCATAGCATCTAATTCACACACAAAGCCTACCAATGGGAGTGCGGTAAAATCGCTTAACTGTGATAGTTCGACGAAGGTTCATAACCCGTCAAACGGACTGGCTGCATTGAAGATTTCATGATGTTCTCCATGTGTGGCGTGAATATGAGCAATTTCTTTCAGAAAGTCTTCAACAAAGGCATCATTTCCCTTTAGCGGATAACTGTTGAGTGTTTTGCCACAATTTAAATAATCCAAATACAATTAAAGCGCAAATAAACAGCTAAAATAAGTCAACTGCTTTTATATCATATATAAAATGTTAGTCATATCCTATTTCGATAAGGCAGTTGGACGTTATTTAAAAATAATGAATATACCTGCTAAAACATAAGTTAGACAATATAATGTTGTCATATTTACACTCTGCAATCAACTAAACGAACGTTCCAGCAGAACAACACCTAGAAATTAGCACGACACATAACTTTCTGCCATATCTCAAGCTATTTCTTTCATCAGTTATCGGGACTGGATTCAGACATATATGAACGAATGCGCGTGCTTATGTAGGTATGCGCATATGTCCTGATGCATGTGGATATGTATAAACGCACAGATATTCGTGCTTACATATATACATGCATACATGAACACATACAGCCATACATAAGTACATAAATTTCTGCATCCGGTCCTGATAACAGAGCACTACCAAAACTTTTTTCTCATTTTATCTGCAAGCAACAAATCCATTATTCTCTACTGGTTCTTGGTTTAGTATTTTTAAATAATCAGAGCGAAATATCTAAAAAACAGTATAAAACTAAATATTAGAATAATGTTTAATTCATCATAATGTATGAATGCATACTTCTGTTGAATTAAGTTAATCGGAAAGTATTTCAGTTTAACTTTGCAGTCGCGTATTATAAAACGTGTCTGAAACAGTGCAGAGATCATCAACTATTAATATTTTACTGCAAATATTACCTCTAGGTGATATGAAGGAAGTTTTAGTAAGCTTATTTTCAGTTTCTAGTATAAGCTATTAATTTGGTTAATTTATATTTCACTTAAGAAGCATTCAACATGCCTTAAAATTATATGCAAGCGTTATGTATTGCTTCAAGTTAGATGTAATGTTAAAATTTCTCTTCAAATAAAAATTTTGCTTAACTAAATTTACCTTAAAATCCACTTTAGTTAAATATTTATTCTGTCGAAAGTTTTGGGGAAATAAAATATACAAATTTTAAAAAGTGAGAAACTCGCAAATAGGAAGACTAGGCTTCATTGCAACTTTCTCGCTTTATACGGATCTTTCAATCTGCGTCAGAATACGCCACTAAGAACAATAGTTTCCGATTACTTAGAAAATAAATCTCTTACACAAGCACTGAAATTTGAGACTCCGTTCCGTTAAATGAAATCATGATACGTATAGTTTCAGCTATTGCAGAGGAAGAGCTTGTGGTCATTTATCGGTAGAGATGCAAAAGACGTGTTCGATTTCAACCAGTGTCGAGTAGTAGTTTCTTTTATAATTCTACTAAGAAAAGGTGTTCGTGAAATCAAACTCAGAGTTTATAGTCGTCTTTTACGACTGCGAAGTTTTGGGAAATTCTCGCTCCCCTTGAAAGCCCAGAGAACAATAGACATGGTTCCTGAGCAAAATAGGTGCGCCCGGGGATTTATATATTTGGCGAAACTATAGCTATTAGTCGTACTTGTTTCGATCTTTACGGCTTTTTCGTTTCTCCGTTTGGATATCTTAAGATTCCTTGTTTTCATCCTCTCTTGTTTTGATTGCTTTTTCTAGAGTGTTTCCGTGGATATCTTTGGCAACAATCACCTTATTCGATTTCTATCGTCTCACGGGATTGGAATATTTTTATTCTTCACTCGAATTCGCAAGAACTGCTTGGAAATGCTCGAGGGGATAACTGCATTCGAGATCTATGGACTTAAGTATTCGTTTCATTTTCTTCGCTTCACCTGAAATGCTAGAACAGGTTGCACCAGGGGCGTGCTATTTTTATACATTTTCTTCTATTCCGAACTTTTTTTGGTAAAGCTTTTCAAAGTAATTGCTGTACTGAACTGATTACAAAATACTTTGTGCTTTATGACATCTGTGTACAATTTTCCGAGGTTTCTTTTCTTCTCATGGGGTGAAAGCTATTTTTATCAATTCGAATAAAATGGTTAGTCACATATTTTGCTCTTGCTCATTTTCAATCAAAGAATCTATTTAAAAGTAAACTGGGTATGGAACAAGTATTTTTAGATTAGAGAACGTGAATCACTTTTTTGTTTTAAAGAAGAGAAATTCGTTTCAAATGCTTCGGACATAATATTCGCATCTTTTTAATTTTTTCTTATAGCTGTGTTAACACATTAGATACATCAATGTATCATTGATTTTTTTTTTTTTTGAAGAATAAGAGGATGTTTTATGTTATCAGACAAACAGCGTCAAACAGTTTTCTGAGAAAGAATAATACATATACTATCTTGATACAGCGTTATATTTGCAAATTTTCCAGGACTAGTTTCGATGGTGATCAAAATGCATTTTGCACTTTGGCAGCTGAGGTAGTTGGTTCGGTAGTTAAACAATCGAAACTAGTCCTGGAAAATTTGCAAGTATATGGCTGATTTTTGTTGTTTGACTTCTAAAATAATTATTGTTCAGCTTGTTATTTTAACCTAAATATTCATTTTTGTCTGAGGATACCCGGATTAATTCTCAATAAGCTGTGTTCCGTTTTTATGAAATTGTATGTAATTGAATGATATAGTCGTATTTTCCCTCGAAATTTTTGGGGAAAAAGGATTAAAATATGTGACTTGCCTTCTACAGAAGAACAAGCAGTATATTAAAGTTTTGAAATCCTACCATAAAAAAAAGAACTGTATTAATGGGCACCCTAAGGCAACTGAATATGACCGAGAAAACAGTAATAATCACTGGAACAATTACCTGCTTGATACTTGTACTCATACCGTTTTAAACAGAGGATCTAAAAAATAGCAGAGATCGACGAAAGCCTTTTTACGAAGCGTGAAAACGAAGCGGGTCGAATACTGATTGTTTGTTAAATAAAGAGGTGTCAGTTCCTTCAGAATTCCACAGAAACGACTGGAGCCTTTTTGGAGGGATATCCGCCGTCTTTTATAATTCAATGGTAGCTAACTTTGACGGTGGCATAAAAGGTAAGTACCTAAGTATTTAATAAGCATTATTTTTATTTACTAATTTGTAAGCAAAGGAACTGTTAAAAATTAAATTAGAGGGTAATTTTAAACGCTTACACTTTTGCGACATTACACAAATATAGCAAGGCCATCTTTTAATGCTTTTAAAATTTTCTAAACTCCTCTCTTTTCCTTTATTGTATATTCTGTAGTAAACATTAAGAAAGTTGAAGTGAAATTTTGCTACTTCAGCGAAAAGGTATGAGATAGGAAAATGTATGACATCAGGAATAACTTACAAAAATATGAATGAACATTACTGTACTTCACTCTCTATTGATGATATTCAGCCTAAGGTATTTATATACACCAGACGGATTAAGTCATTCCAACAGTGTACGTTTATTGAATCTTAGAAATTTTCAAATTTACACAAGTTATGAATGAATATTACTATAAATGATCGTTAAATATTCAAGTAAAGCAATTTTTCAGTGAAATATACAAGTACTTATCGGTTATAGCAGATCACATATTCTTGGCACTATGAAACAGCTATTTATTGTACTTCTTTGTTAAAGCGGCCCCCAAACAAATTTGGCGATTTTAGATTTGCACCAGGATTTCAGTTATAATTTTGCTAAGTCGTGAACTGCGAATATAAAAGTAAACAACACACAATATTATAACACCAACAATAATATTCACATGTCGTTTCCTAAGAATATTTCTAAGAACCCTTATTCTTATTTTTATTATTATTTCATCGTTCCAGTCAACTGCAGCTTTCACGCATATTAAGCTTTTTGTCACACTATTCTGCCCGTCAACTCCTCTGCCCAAGAATACATAAATCTATTAGGTGTCAAACGATGTTCTGGAACTGCTGAACCTATTTCCAACACGGAGGCCCTTCTTCATTTTGCAATTTTTAACACCTCCAAATGGTTTCGTCGCTAACATTAAAGTTTCATGTTATGGCCATTTTCGCATACTCGTTTGTCAGGTAGAAAACCTCTTTCTTGAAAACATAATATGGCACTCACCTCAGTGCTTGGTAAATTAAAGATTGCTGACTTCATATTCACAAAAAAAGCGATGAATATACTTTTAAATAAATAATGTGAATCGAAAACCTCATCAGAAATGAATAGCATAAGAATACGCAGCGAGAGCAAAATTGCAACACAGTCCTAATATACGATTACGTAGCGAATATATGAACACGCACCCGGCGTTAATATACGATCACGTGGCGAGGTATAAAAACACGAAGCCAAATTTTGGCGTCAAGTCTCGGTTCATTGGCGATACAATCTCGGGGGCCGTTAAAAAAAGAATTAACCTATTTACTACTTCAAAATTCGCAATATAAATATAAGCCCATTTTTAACATACATGCAAAATCACATTTAAGTTCAAACGCGCTTATAAAAGTATTTTGTACTTTACGCGTTGAATAGCTTTTGATCAACGCGTATAAAAACATGTATTTTTTAAAGTCATGCAGTGCCCTAAAAGCAGTTTCATTATCAATGCGATCTGATGTTTTATGCTTCATCTCTAGCCTTCACTCAATTATTTAGTGAATACGTTAAATATATACATCTCTCTCTCTCTATTTACAGAGTAAATCACTCAAAACGTGAAACACAGTTATTCCTGGAATGCAAGATGTTATTAATGTGCTGATTTCATAGAATGGAAATTTCGATAAGGGCTCATAATTTGAGTCCATACACGGATTTTAATAATTATAAAAGTTGTGCAAATAAGTTACTATTTTCTCAAACAGTACAGTTCCTATTTACACCTTTATTTTCCCCTGCTTTCCGCAAGCCTTCGTGGTGTAACTGAAAGCAAGTACAAGTGACGGGGGACGTGGGCACTGCGCCTGTACCATACTGGTTAATCAGTACAGCACCACGTCCGCCATTAACTAGAACAGCCCCAAATGTCAAGAAGGGGGCACACTGGCGCCTCGCCGATTTAGTATGCATTAATTATATTTATAAATACATGGTCTTATACGTCGTTGAAGATACACATTACAAGATTTCCTACGGTGACCTTGATAGCAATTATAATTACCCGCACAAATTATAGTTACACATATTGTTACATTGAATAATACTTTGACAATATATGACTTATTTAAAATATACCTTCAAGTACGTTTAAAATATGCATAGAAATATGAACACTGATACGCATGATATAACACTGATTATATACATTACATATATATGCAGTAGCTACTTAATATAATACAGGGTAAATGCATAACATTATGCGGTTCAGGATGCTTGATGCGTGTTTCGAAGGTCCGAAGTTCCAATCCCGGTAGGGACATTGCTGATTTCTTCAGTTTCCTGATATCGAAAAGGGCCCACCAGCGGCCGAGCGGTAAAGTAGCTGGTAGTTTGGTCCGAGGTTCGAATCCCGCGAACGGGCTGGCTGCATGGACGTTTTCGTGGTTTTCCCCATGTGTAACGTGTATACGAACCAGTTCCCTTAGAACGTCCTCCACGAAGGCGTTTCTCCCCTTAGGCAGATAGCCCTCCAGGCCTTGCCGTAATCACACACACACACCTGATATCGAAAAAATTTAAATGAGTTTACAAATAACGTTCGAACTAAAAGGCAGTGGACGATAATTCGTCTCTACCAGGATTTGGCCACTGGTTCCTCTAATCCACACTCACCCTTTAAAAGGGAATGTATATAAGGTAATTTCTTCCTCCTTTATTAGGAATTTCTTTAATTTGTCGAATGCTTCGTCGTGTTTTTCTGTCCAGCACAGCTCTTCAGGACTTCTTCTTTTGGTGAGCTCAGTTAATGGATAAGCTATTTCAGCGTAACATGGAATGTAATCTCTGTAATAATTACATAGGCCTAGAATGCTTTTCCATTGTTTCTTTGTTTGAGGTCTAGCTAATTTCTGGAAAGCCTCCACTTTCTCCGAATCAGTACGATGACTGCTGGAACCGATTATATGTACTAGATACTTAATGTGAGCTTTAGCAAATGAACCTTTCTTGAGATTTACGGAAAACTTTCGAAAAAAAAATGGTGTCAAGATGTATTAATTGTTCATTCCAACTATTTGAATAAACTGCTATGTCATCGACGTAGGCTCGAGCAAAATCTTTGTATTTAGCAAGGGCTTGGTTCATCACTCTCTGAAATGTTGCAGCGGCGTTGCGTAACCTGAAAGGCATGACTTTAAACTGATACTGAGCCCGATGTGTCTTGAAATATGCTAATTCCTGACTTTATCTTTCTAATGGTATGGCCCGATAGCCTTTGAGTAAATCAATGCTGTATATAACTTTGGCTTTTCCAATGTGGAATAAGAGCTCTTTAGGATTTTCCATAGGGAAGTCATCTGGTATCGTTACTGCATTAAGGGTTCTAAAGTTAACGCAAAGGCGAAGATTACCGTCTTTCTTCATAACGCATACAATAGTTTCCGAAATTTCAGCGTTGGTTTCTTCAATCAATCCCAATGACAACATTTCTTCGATTTGTTTGTCTACGGCTTCAATACTTCTGGGATTCGATAAATATATGGCTTCTTTCTTTCAGTGTCATTTAATCCTATTTTATGTTCTCCTACTTTGGCAATTTGTACCTTATTTATAAATAAATTTTCATATTTTCTTAATAGGTTCATCATGTCATTCCTTTTATCATCATCTAAATGGCTTAAGTCTACTTCCTAAGATGAAAATGATCGGACTTGTCACTCACACTGGATGTGGGATGGACTTCTCCTAGTTCTTCTTCGTTCTCAAATATTACACCTACTGCCTGTACTTTTGAATTAAATTTTCTAATTTTATTTACGTGTACTCTTCTTATTGTACCATCTTCTTATTTGAATCTGTAAGAATCTGGATTACAAGATACTATTTCAGCAGGTCCTGTCCATCTGGCATATAATTTATTACTGGAATCTGGAATCAGCAGGTATACTTGATCTCCAGGATTTAATTCTTTATATATCGCTCTTTGATTAGCATATCTTGCATATGCACTTTGTTTCAATTCTGCAATTGTAGATGCTTGCTCTGCTGCTATTTCTAAATTCATTTTTAGCTCCTGTAGATAATCAACAGCACTTTTACCCCATTTAATTGGTAATGGAATTTCTCCTGACGATGACAATTTTTAATACTGACAGCGGACCTCTTGCCTCTCTTCCATACATTAATTTAAATGGGGATACTCCGTAGTACAATTTGGAATTTCGCGGTAAGCGAATAACAGGTATAGTATGTGTTTATCCCAGTTTTTAGAGTCTTTTCTGATGATATGATGAAGCATGCATTTTAGAACTTGGCTATACTATTAACTAATCCCGAACTTCGTGGATGTCCTAGTGTTGCAAATCTAGGACTTGCTCCTAATCTGGCATGAAATTCTTGTGTTAATTCTGCAACAAAATTGGTTACTTGATCGCTAGTTATTACCCGAGGTATGCCCTTTCTCATAAATATTTCTAATAATGCGTCGCATGTTGATTTTGCTGTAATTGTTCTCAAAGGGACAGCTTCTGGCCACCTAGAATGTTGGTCGACTAAGTATAGTACATATTTGTGTTTACATGCTGATGGAGGTTCAGTTGGACCGATTATATCCACATTCACTGTGTCAAATGGAAATTCAGGTCTCTGAACTGGAACTATGGGTATACGACCGCTGGTTCTTTCTCTCCTTTGTAATTGACATTCTTTACAAATTTTACAGTATTCTTCAATATCTCGTGACATGTTTGGCCAATAAAATGAAAAACGAATCCTTTCTTTTGTTTTTCTTATCCCTAAATCATTTGCAAAAATAGATTCGTGAGCTAATTTTAAAATTTGTTCCCTACTAATTGTAGGCAATACCAACTGACTAACTTGTTCTCCGGAAATTCTTTCGGTATGATAAATGAAATCCTCCATTAAGAAATATTTATTTTTATTTCTTTGTGCGTCTTTATAGATGTTGCGTAATGTCTCACATTCCCTCTGCTGTTGTTTAAAAATACTGGCATCTGAATGTTGACTACATTTAATTTATCTTCACTTTCGTTTTCACGCTGAACGCAACTTATGACTAAATTTTGCTCTCCTCCTGTCATAAATAAATCAGTGCGTCTTTCACCTTCGAATTGTTTTGACTGATGACTCCTCACTTCCGGTATCTGCGATGAAGACACTGTGTCACAATCAAGATTCGCGCTAAGAAGATGTGATTCAGAGGTCAATAAATCATTAACATTTGGAGTAATTACGCAGGGAATATGAAGTTTTTCTGTTTAAGCTAATAATATTTCGACAGGTTTTAATAAATTAGGGTTATCAGCATTTCTGATGGATATAGGAACCCTAGCCACTTTAGCTGAGATGGCTTCTCCAAATGCGGAAACTAGGTCAATATTACAGTTGTTCTCAATAGAGAAATTTGATATGTGTTTCGGATTTATAACAGAAATCTCGGCACTCGAATCAATTATTGCTTCGATTTCATTACCTTTTTTTATTTACCTTTTGCAATGGTTGCGTAAAAATTTCAAATGACAAGCATAAGATCCGATTTTTTCTATTACTTTATCACTAGTATTTTTCTCTGGTGTTTCCTTTTTTTTTTAGAGGAGTGTTTGGGTTTTCCGATTTGTTTCTTTGTGGACAAGCTTTCGCGAGGTGCTTTAATTTTCCACATATGTAACAGTCTTTAGGTGGATATTTTTTTTATGTTGCTTCTCATATGAGGCGGAATATATTTCGATTCTCTTGAAGAATGGGACGACTTAGCTATGTTTCCGTTAGTGTTAAAAGTGGTTTCGCCTAACGATTTGCCTTTGTTTACAAAATATAGGTCAACTTCTTTAGCTAAATCCTTAGGTTTTAACCAATTTTCTGTTTATATTTTTCACCTTCCTGCATATAACCTAATAACTCTATGCATCAATAAAATAAAAGTAGAGAAAATAAGAATGTTAATGGGGTTTTCCACAGAATTTCTATTGCAACTAGTTTACGAGTTATCTTAACATTAAACTAAATATCAACAGTTGTCTGCACCATTTAACGGCGTAGTTAGCGGCTACGATATTAATATGTGTGTCTATACTTGCTTTTTTTCAACTGCTTGCATTCGGAATTTATTATCAGTAATTTGTGATAAATCGCAGAAGCAAAACGTGCTGGAAGATGTTATTTACTAATGCTGAGAAAGCTAACATGTTCACGTTATACGTTGAATGTAGAAAGAATGCTGTTAATTCTTGTAATGTATATGCTGAAATATATCCCAATAAACGTAAACAATCTCGATAATTATATGTGAGAGTTTTAACCAGTTACGGGAAGAGGAAGTATAACACTTAGGAAACATAACAGAAAAAAAGAGTGAAAACAGTTGAGAAAGAATTTAATATTCCAGCTGTTGGTTGTTATATATCCGCAAGTAGTTCCCTGAACATCGCAAGAAGTAGCAGACAACTAGAGAAGACGTAATATCACACTTTTTCATTTATTTACAACTGTGATATTACGACAGCTCGTAAACTACTTCCACTAGAATCCTGTAAAAAAGCACCATTGACGTTTTAATTTTTCTAATTCTTTTATTGGCATTGTTCTATTTGAATAAAATGTAACTTTTTAAAAAAATATACAATCTAGTAATTATTAAAATAGTATTGTTTGTTGTTTTTACATGGTGTAAATATTATACTCAGGAACTACAGTATCATATGTACTTTTAAGAAATAGCTTTTGAACATTCTTCTTCTTTCCAAATATTTTCAAATTTTGCAACTCAGTGCGCAAAACTCTTGACCACTAAGGTCTCTCTTGTTCGTGTTATCTTTCTACTTTCGTATATATATATATGTATATATATATAAGAAAGAGTCTGTCTGTGTGTGTGTCTTTCGTTCGTGCTATGCGTAATATAATACCAAGGTACTACGAAATAAATGGTACATAGGTGCATCCATACTGGAGCCAGTGCACCGCAAAAAGATTTTTTCAACCTTCGAATGAGATTTTTTTTATCTTAAGTTTTTTGATTAAATCTCATCAAATCGATGATTCTCTCACATTATGGCATACAGCCATTGTTGCTGATATACCACTGTTGCCGTTGTTGCTGATATCAGCACTGTTGCCACTCGGAAAAATGAGGGCGATAATTCTGTGCGGTTTTTAAATTTAATATTTCTCTTGGATACTGGATGTTTGTCGAAAGAAGGCAACGGGAAGTTGGTTAATTTATTTATTAGAATAAATATTTGTATTAAGGGATATTGCTTATTTCATTGTAACTTTCTTATATGTAATATATTTTTATTGAATTTTTTGTGGAAAAGTTGTTCCACAGAGTAAAATTCTGTGCAGTTTTAAAATTTAATGTTTGGTGTTCCCTTTAGGCATTTTCGCGGTACATTTAAAAGCCAGATGAAGAGGCTAGTATGTATAGAAATAAGTATACATACACAGAAACACACACACATATCTATATCTATATCTATATCTATATATATATATGCCAAACATAGCAAAGCAAATATCATCTAAGCATCTAGAGAATACTGTGTATGAAACACCTTGAAATTACTCGCCAGCCTAGACCTTTCATAACAGGGTTCAACGGTGCAAGGAGCCAACAGCTTTCAATATTCAGTACTTGGGTGTTGTTTTCGATCGAATGTTACTTGAAAAGAGCGTGTTGAAATTATTTTAGAATGCGCTACTAAGAGGCTAACCTTAAGAGGATTCTTGGATTTAAATGGGGTTGTTTTAAAAACACTCTTGATTTGTCATACACCTCCTATATTCTACTTCCTCTTACTTAGAGTTGCGAGCCTTTCGCGGCAACATCTAACCAAGTAATGAATTCTCTCGAAAAATTTCACATCCAATCTCTCTGACTTATCATTGGTGCAGTTACACCTATCCTAGGTGATGCACGTTTACTAGCTACACACCATATATGCATAAAATCCATTGTTGAAGAGATAGCACTAATCCTGTGGGAAACAATTTTGAGGGAACTAGACTGCTTTTCCCTGTGGAAATTGCCTTTTACTAACGGACAGAAACTTAAAACTCAGAATGGTTTACTTCAAGTAGTCTTTCCCGTCAGATATCAACTAGGCCTTAGATGAGAAGCTGAAAATATTGTGAAACCACAAAGACCAACGGATATAAGAAAATATATAGTCCATAATCTGTTATACGAAATCATCAGAAAGAAACAAATGACCAAATTTTAAAATCTATGTCTTTACAAATCACTAATGCTTTATATTTTGAGTGTGAATGGCTATATGTGTTTAAAGATGCTCTGTTTTGGCTTATAATATTAATGTAAGCGCTGATGTCTTTTGCAAGCTTTCTTCATTTTACAATCCTGTTGGAAGGAATAGGACTGCTTTTGACGCTGGGATTACGACCATACGCATACCCTTATCCCAATTTCAATGTCAACGTGAATATTATTCAAAGGTTCTCATACATCAGGTTCTCATATTTTCTGATTCCAAAGCTGCTCTTCTAGCCATTTCTTCTTTTGAATCACCAATGTCTGCTGATGTTTTCAAATGTCAGCAGTTTCCAAACAACTTAGCTCAAGAGGGCAAAGAAGTTGCCTTTCAAAGGATACCATCACAGTGTGGCCTTTATGGAAACGTTAAGGCAGATTTGTTGGCAAATAATGAGACCAATAATCTCCAAATAACTGGCAACCACATCCCTTTTTACACTACCAAAAGAGTAATACAAATTACTACAGATAATCCTTTTGGAAAGACGTTACCGAAAGGAACACTCGCAACGGATGGATTAACAAAATTTTTAACACTTCTTTATGGCTTAGAAAGAAATATTTTGCTATCTTTCGTCTTATTACTGACCATGATTGACTTCTGATACATCTGAATCGAATGAACATTACACGAACCTCAGATTGTTAAATTGTGCAATTTTTATGAGGAAATGGATGTCTCACATCTCAGTCGTTGCCCTGTCCTTAGTGCTCGATTACTTCATGTGACATATTGGGAGGCGAGACACAAAATAGATTTATACGTTATACTGTGCACGCATTTTTAATTTTGCTGGTCTCTTTCATCTTTGCTTGTTCTGTGTACAGTTGTGTTTACAGTTTGCCATTAGAAAAAAAATCTGTCATTCGCAAAATATGTCTGCTTTTATTTTTCGGAGTTTACTTAATTAAGGAACAATAGGCTTTAATGGAGAATATTTACTAGCTTAGTAAAGTTCATTCTCAACTATTTTATCTATTTTTAATAAATCTATGGCCCTAAGACTCAGAATAAAAGCAAAACTTCCTCAAAGATCTCTCGTTAACTGCTATTTACGTTCCTCAGAAATACCTATATGTGTAGGAACAAAACCAACTGTAAGATAGAATATGGGGCAGTGCAGTAAAAGCCAGATACTTTTCGGATAAAATGTAGTCTTAGAGGTAGCTATGTTTCCTCTGTATTTACGTAGGAAAACGACTTGAATGATCTATCTTGAACAAAATTGTTAAGTAGTTACTCCATAAAACAACTTTGTTAATTACACCACAACTGCAATAATTGTAACGATATTCTGATTTACCTATTTACAATGTTTTCGATTCGTTGTAGCATACGATAAAGGGTAAGAATTGGTGTTTAAAATACACGATTTTGGAATATCAGATTGTGTAAAAGGCAAATCTTCAGCTACTATTTTTTCTTGCTGTTTTACATCGAATTCGTCTCTAGCTATTGGGAATTACATTCTTAATAAATATAAAAGTATTATGGAAACTATCACCCTAAGGTTTAGTATTAAACTAACAATTGTTATGCTAGTTTCTTCACAGAAATATTTTAAGCACCTTCTAGAGTTATTTTAGAGAAATGTCATTTGTTTAGTATCATAATTCATGAAATTCGTAGATTTTGTTCTTCTGCATTAACATGTTTCACAGATCATATGCTTTCGATTTACGTATAAATTTCTGAGACAAATTACAGCATTTTAGCAGACGTATGCAACTCCCAGGGAAAGTCTTTTAACAGATGCATTTTCATAAAATCTTTCATGCACCATATATTATTCATTTGAATAATTCATTTGAATAATTTTATTTTATGCTCACAAAAATTGCAATAAGATTCACAAGAAATCTCTTCATTTAATCCCCATACCTATATTTCTCTTTTTACGGTTTCAATGCGGGTAAAATATTTGGCGGATGCCGATTTAATCGATTTTTGGCTCCGATGCCTTTCACTAAAAATGAATAGCAAATTGTGAGTTTACGGAGAATAGTACCCTGCAGTTTTGCTCGCTATCGGTTGCCCTCGGCTACAGTTTGGTAGCTAAATTAATTACGATCGAGATGAGATGCAAGAGCTGACAACTCGCCCAAGGCTATTTGCTCCTCCAAAGAATGGTAAAGGCTTTGTTTTAATTCCAGTTTAACCAGTTGTTCTCCACTTTGGAGTCTCAATCCAATTTCGGGTTGAAAGAAAATGAAACTTAGACAGAAAACCGTTGTTCTTTTTTCTAACAAATTGAATATTATTGGATATCTTTACCGAAAAAGACAAATGCACATTTTTAAATAAATGAAAACAATATCTTATCGACATTTATGAAACACAGTAGTAGACTTCTGACAAGAATTAATTTCCAAAGATACAGAAAATACTCTGCAGTAAATTATTCTAGAAACAAATATAAGAACCTGTTTATGCACATAAAATAATGATTAATTGATATTATATATATCCCAAAAGAGATATTCATTTCAGTTTATTTAAAACAATATGTTAAAAGGAGAAATGCCTTTAATATAAAGGTGAAGTAAAATCTAGGAATATTTAAAAATAAAAAATACACTTATCTCACAGTAATGCCAATAACTATATGTGTATGTGATAACGCACGTTATATATGTATCACGACTTTTGGTATTCAAGCGTGCTAGTGATTTTTCACTTTCACGGTAAAATATTGAAATGAAAGACATAATTATTACTACCCAGTCAAAGTTGATCAATCTGCTTCTGAAATTAAAATAATGGCATGATGCCATTCAAAGTCGCGGCAAGCGCTTCGAATAGACTATGTTTTACCGAAAACTTTTCGGATGCATTCTTCATTGATAGAAATATAATTGTATGGCTTTGAAATGCTATTTGGCTATGTCTTTGAACTGGAAAGTTATTAACCGTTTAGAAGCAGATTAAGCAATTACCGAATTGAGTAAACAGCTGAATGTTCTAAAGTAGGCAGACTCTGCCATCGCTCAACATGCTAAAGGCTTTAAAACTTTTCCTAGGCATCCAGGACTAAATCCTCAAAGCAAAACTGCTGCTATTCATGATTGGTTTCTTTTCATATCTTCCTTCCCAGTCGGAAAATTTACTATTAATCAGACGAGTTTGCATCCACTACTCTAAAATTCTATATACAGAAGCTAAGCTAAACGTTTGCGTTTTAAGGACCTCGCAAGCCAAAAAGCGTCTGGCTGAATTGGCTCTGAGTATATCAGAAATGGAGCCTCTAGCAGTAGGCATCAGTATATGCATAAATCTATATTTGCACATAACAATTTCTTTTATGCAAATTATATAAAAATCTTTCCAATTTTCCCATGATTTCCTTCTAATAAATTTTACCGTTGACTGACATACAATAATAATAATTTTTCCCAGAAATGTTAGTTCATACTCTTTTTCTTTCCAGTCCTTTCGCATTCTACAAATGCATCATCAGAAATATATGATTGGATAAGTATTTTTATATACTATGCAGTATAATTTTGTTTTTGAATCACGCACCCATTTTTCATCTGCTTTTATTACATCAGTTGTTTTCCCATTTGTTTTGTTAAGAAATATTCCTATTTTAGTCTCTATTGAAGGAGTTGCGGACACGAATTTCTGTCATGAAAGGTCTTTAAGTCCTTGTGTTTGTCTGGTTCAAGCAAGATACATTGCCTTCCTAACTTACGTTACTTACTTAAAACTTATATGTGATCAAACTGACTATAATATTGCTTTTATTATTATACTGTGCTAGAAAGCCGGCATCTACCTTCAGACGATATCGTTTCAAGAATCGTCATCGTATCGTCCAAGTCCTTGGTGGCAGTTGTTGGACCGGTTTTTTCTCTCTTCGGCTGCTGGCGTTCGAGGGTGTAGGACGGGCTTCGGTCTGTCCTCTCCCTGGCCAATATGATGTGCCATTTTCCTGCTTCGCTTTGCTGTTCATTCGATGCTATCTGCCATAGATGAAAATCCTTTTAGTGAGATTTTTACATGAAGATTCAAGAAAATAATTACTCCTGTTTCCTGTACATTGCTGCAGAAAATAAATTTTGTTCGGCTTCTTCCTCCTTTTGAGAAATCTTCGCAGCACGTGTTTGTGAAACCTGAAACTTCCTGATCTAAAGAAGAAAATGCAAAAATACCAGGATTGATCAAGTATGCTTAATGACTGCCATCAAATTTTGATTGTTCCTTTTACACCAAGACTTTGTTTCGAGTGGATCAAGAAAGATTGACTTTATTCTGAGTGCAACGTTAATTCTGGTGATGCGCATCACTCGTGCTTGATGTTCAAATATTTTTCGTCTGTCTGGTTGATAAAATTATTTATATTAATGCTTATCTCAATATCAAAGATGAAGAATAAAATATAATTGATTTGGTAACATACAGTAGTCATACTCTGGGGTAAGTACTTTATTTTGCTATCCTCTGTGGGTCACATATTTTATCCCTGTCATTCGGGTTATTGCGGAAACAACGTGATGTACTCTTAATCATTGTTATAATTTCTTCGCTGATAATTACATAAGAAATTAAAATATATAAACATTTTTACTGCCACAAATATTTTAACTACATATAGCTTTTCTCAATTAATATTTTCACCACATATGGTGCCAGAATATTTTTACTACATATACTAATAATTTTTTACTGCATATTTATTCTCAACAATAATATATTTTACTACATATACACATTACTGATATGTCATTAAGAGAGAATATAATTTGTATTAAATAATGTGCAAATAAGTATATAATGCAGAAATATTTATTGAAATATTTATGAAAGAAATATTTATTGGTGAAAGTAAAATAGTTGCTGAAAGAATCCTACATTACTGGTTGTCAGAGGAAAGAAAATTTGAAAATGCTCAGTTGAAACACACGTAATTTACTTATTATAGAATAATCATGCAATATACATAAATACGATAATCTCTAAAATGATCCTCAGGTTCTGCGTATGCTAGTAACTTTGGCGTTCAAAGGGCTGTCTGCTAGGAGTCCTCAAAGGGCTGCTATTATCGTGAATTTTCTGTAATTCTTTAGACGTATTTCCTTGAAGTTTGCTGAATAATTCCAGAAACATTGGCGGCAATTTCAAGAGTAACTACAGTTTGCCTGTGACTAACATTCCTTACCGGATCATTGACCCCGCTACCTGTCCGTTGCAATTTGACAAAGAGCTTGCGAATGGATTTCACTTTAGGCCCTTGGGAACATTTAAATTGTGTTTGAAACTACGCCTAGTTGCCATAGGACTGGGTATTCCGATGGTGTTCTCTTTGGTATTTCAATAACAGAGACACATATTGTTCATTGAAATACATAATTTCAATCTCTTCTATTGATACGCTAATTCCATTTCGCATTTTAAAGGTGAAATTGATCTCTCTTACGTCTTTTGGAACATTATTTATAAGCATTATATACTGCGATTGCAGCTCAATTTCTTTTGTAACGATCTCTTCCCAGCTTTTGTTATTTCGAAACTTCTGTGTAACATTTTTACCGTTTTCACAAAAAGCGTGCGGCTTGTTATACTCCTCTATCGATCTTTCTCATGCGTAATGCATAGATAACGTTTCCCTGGAATACCCTCCTATGAATATATTTTATCTAAGCCAGAGAACCTTTAAAAAATTTGGCATTATATGTTGCCAATCTCAAAATGCGTCAGTGGAAATTAAAAATATTAAAATATTACCTTCTTAAGAGGCATTTGTACAAATATTGCGATAAAATACTGGGTGTCCAGGAAAGGAGTCCCTGATTTCAAAATTAAAAATCTCGAAAACAAAGATCGCTAGCGGGATACAACAAACAGTGTATTTATTGTGAAAGCTGTAAGAAATTGTTATACAGAAATTTCGAAATAATAGTTACAAAAGCTTCCAACATATGGCACTGTATAGTTTACAGCTTGTATCAAAACACATAAATAAACTCGTCATTTGCAAGCAGTTTTTGCAAACACACTACAATCTTTTCGAAATCTCCACCTCTCGCAGTACAGAGCTGGCCCAAACGAGCAATGGAATTTGCTGTCACATCCTGTAATTTTCCAACGGAAATGGATTCAGACACCACACAGATCGATGATTCAAGCTCGTCCAGGCAGCTGGGATGGTTTTGGTAAGCAGCGTCTTTCAATGTGCCACAAAAAAAATAGTTAAAAGAAGTTAGATCAGGTGAGAGTGGAGTCGTATCTGCGACATTAAATTTGGAAAAATCCAGTCCACTGACTCTATTCTTAAAGTATTAATCAAGAAAGAGAAACAATGGTGCAATGTCTTCGGTGCAATGTGCTCAGGCTCCATCTTGCATAAACCAGTCGGTGCCTGGTTAGCCCTCCAAAGTTAGATGGGTGGTGCAAATTGTTCCAAATTGCAATGTAACATTCACTAGTGATTGTTTCTCGCTTGAAAAAAAAAGGGCCAATAATTACTCTGCTGCTTACCAAATCCCCGATAATAACTTTCGCAAAGTACAATGGCTTTGCTTCACACAAATGGAGATTTCCGGAACACCAAGATTTCCAGTTCTTTTTTATTTACAAATCCTGTCATGTGGAAGCATGCTTCATCTTTCGACCAGATACAGCAAATGTCAAATCCTTCACTATCAATCACTGTGAGAATCTGGTTCGCAGATTCAGCCCTTTGTCGAACAGATCGTACGGGTATTGCCTGGTGACTTTGGACTTTAAATGTAAACATGCCAAGGCTGTTTCTCAGTATTTTTTTGCATGCTAGAGTGCTTCAAATCGGTCTCTCTGTAATTCTTTAGACTTATTTCCTTGAAGTTTGCTGAATAATTCCAGAAACATTGGCGGCAATTTCAGGAGTAACTACAGTTTGCCTGTGACTAACATTCCTTACCGGATCATTGACCCCGCTACCTGTCCGTTGCAATTTGACAAAGAGCTTGCGAATGGATTTCAGTTTAGATCCCTTGGGAACATTTAAATTGTGTTTGAAACTACGCCTAGTTGCCATAGGACTGGATATTCCAATGGTATTCTCTTTGGTATTCCAATGCCAGAGACACATATTGTTCAATGAAACACATAATTTCAATCTCTTCTATACGCTAATTTCATTTCGCATTTTAAAGGTGAAATTGATCACTCTTACGTCTTTTGGAACATTATTTATAAACATTATATACTGCGAGTACAGCTCAATTTCTTTTGTAACGATCTCTTCCCAGCTTTTGTTATTTCGAAACTTCTGTGTAACATTTTTACCGTTTTCACAAAAAGTGTACGGCTTGTTATACTCCTATATCGATCTTTGTTTTTGAGATTTTTAATTTTGAAATTAGGGATTTCTTTTCTGGACACCCTCTAAATTTCGAAACAAATTTACATTTTAATTTGCAAATGCATTTTACACGATAACACTGCAAATAGAGAGCCATTAGTTTTCTTTAGCTGTTATGTATATCATTTCTTAAGATGTGAAGTAATATTAGTCTTCTCGTTACTGGCCGATAAGCAAATACTGGAGTTTGAGGAATTCGGAAATGTCAGTCAAGGATCGGTAAAGATTCTGGAATCTGAATTTTCCATGTATAATAAAAGTAAAGTAATTTTTATGGTATTGCACGCATATGTCATTAATTAGTTAGTAAAACACTCTTCTGCTGAGCAATAAAACACTTTAATTCTCTCCGAACAGTATTAAGAACCACTACTGTAGTGCAACAACAAATAATCATTTCGATTTTTAAATGAATTTATTTCTTTCTCTTTCCGCAATTCATTTTCTCTCTTCACATGCAATACAAGATCAAAGATAAAAAATAACAGTATGAAGAAATGTTTATAAAAATTTGGCAACATCTTTTACACGTGTGAATGCACACGCTTCCAGCTATGTTACTTACTATAATACATAGTTTTTGAAGCTTTAAATCTGATAATAAGTTATCTGCTTCTAAAGATGACGCCATTGAGCTTATAATGTCATTTATGATATCAACTGAAATTTATGACTTGTTTAAATGAAAACATGCTGAAAGTTTATGGATATTGCACTTTCTAATTTTCGTACATTATTTTGAGTACTGTTTACCGGAACAGGATTCAGTTTAAAATAGTGAACTTTCTTGAATTATTTTAAGTTACTTCCAAATTCATAACAAAGTAACTTTCTAATATTCTACTCCTTTGAACATTGAGAGAATTCAGGCTGTTTTGACACGCTTAGTTATAACCGTTTCCCAAAATAATATTTGAATGGTTGCAGTGTTGTTAAAACTGAATTGAAATACTTATTTATGCAGGTTATCGTTATTTAGAAACTAATTTTTGTCGCTTGTTCAGACAGAGATCTAGTTCTTAAAAGCTTTTAATCCAGCTCCCACCTGAACCAGGTATTCTCACAGTTGTTATCTAATTTTGTACCAATGCATTGTTCCATCGATCGTGAAAGTTGATTTCTATCAAACCATGAAAGTTGGTGGTGATCCTGGTAAAGTTGCTCCAATCGTTCATACGGAATACTGAAGGTACTGAAGACTTATTATTTAATTAACAATCACAACTTCATTTTTGAGGTTTGTCGATTTTTACGATTTTGTTAGGCTCTCTGAATTTACTTGACGCTCTGTCTAGAACTCTATGAACACAAAGTTTCCTCAGGTAATTTTCCCAATCTATTACTTTTTTTGTCGGCCGTATCTAGCTGTTCTTTGTTTAGTCAACAAATATTAATTCTCTTGACCAACTGCAAATAAATCAGAGTGCAATCAAAGTGTGTTTCTAGAGCCCTCGAACTATGTTCGTTTTCTGTTATCACAGATATCTCTGCTGTTTATCTTTTCAGGGAAAAGGTAACATTACGCGCGTTTTTTGGTGGTAAGATCCCATAGAAGGCAGGCAAGAGATTGTAATCAATCTTTTTTATTCAAAATGCAAGGGAAGAAATACAGCAATAACTGTTCATTTATAATTTTATTTATATAAACGATAGGCAGCTTAACGAGAATCAATCGGGGTTGCATTAAACAAATACGCAGATATTATGAGTGTGTTGTTACGTCACGTTACGTTACTCAAAATTGAAGCTAAATCCTGCCGCTCGGCGCAGTTTCAGTGTCTAGGAGGTAATACGCATGTACTTTGTATTTAACAAATTACCTATTTGGGGCTGCTCATCTGTTACATTTGAAAAAGCATTATCAATGTTCACTTAGACATTTTTACTTTTGAATTTTTCTTTTCTGACAAGAGTTGTTACGTTATATTCTTCCTTCACGTTCGCACGGGGTTCGTAGATTTGGAGTGAATAACGACGACGCTTGATGAAGTATCGAAAAACAGACTTTATTGGCCGGTATTAATCTGGACAGCTCCAAAATCTCGTTTACACTCCTCGAACTGTTATAAACACGCTGACACGATTAGCTACACAGCTTTCAGGTTATCAAGCTATCACGGTGGAGACAGCTTCACTGCAAAGCACCAGAGTACAGCTCCCGACACTGTTTGGTCGTTTTCAGAACTCCACATACTCTCGAGACTTTCCACGTTACAACTCGCGATACACTCGACGACGCATAGAGCACAGCTCACGACTCTTCGTCTTCGGTTCAGTCGTTCCCGGAGCTCAACACGCTCTCTCGACGATGCACTAACCGGGATACACTAAGAGACTCTTCGATGCACTCGACGACCAACTCAACGTTAGACTTCAAGACACTTGCTCAGTGACTATCAGCTCGTTAGACGAGGCACACACACTGACTGCGGACCAGCAGGGTTTATATAGCTTTCGGCTTGTGTTCGAGAACATTCTGGGCTAAACTTGTAAAAATTCGTTCCAGAAAGTTCTCCATCCTTCCATGGCATATCGCCAATTTTGTCGCCAAATATCGCCAAATGGGCGACTTGTCGCCAAATGTGGCAACCCTGCCTTCCCTTGCCATTTTATGGCAACCCTAAAACTGCTTTGCGGGGAAGCTATCCCACCGCGCCTGTCGCCTGTACATTTCGTAACAATACTATAACGTTAATCTTACTAAGTAATATAATCTAAATTTTGTTACAATTTTAAATCCCTTCAGTAATTTTAACATAATTCAAATATTTAGTTATTCTACAGGTTTATCCAATTAGAAATTTAGTGCTAGCAAATAAATAAATAAAAAAAATAAAAATGGAGGCTACTGAAATTAGTCTGTGTGATCCTCGGGCAACTAACTAGTAAGAAAATTTGGTAATAAGCCGTCTCTTTCTCGTTTCTCTCAATCAGTAGTTCTACTAACAGTTATTCTAATTCTTTGTTTTATCAAACTAGACACTAAGATGTTTTATTAAAGTCGCATATGACATGTTTTCTCTCAAAATCTGAATTTATATGCAGCGTTTGGTAAATTTTTCTGTACTCCACTCTTCGTTTTCTTTCATCTTCTAAGAAATAAAATTATGCGTGTTTTCTACTTTTGCATCTTTGGTCATTTTCTTCTTCATCCATTCCTACTATTAAGCAGAAAATATTACATGTGTATATCGAATCCCTTCTGGACTTGGATTCTTCGAAGGGAGTAATGCTTTTTATTCTGTATCGTTTCTTTGACAAGTAAAAAAAAAAAAAAAAAAAAAAAAAAGGAAAAAGAGATCTTAACAAGAAACATTACGTACAAAACATGCAATTGAGTTTTTTCCTGAAGATTATATACTCTTCGTCGTAATTATACGTGTCATGTCCAGCCCGCCCACTCCTAGTCCATACTCTTATCCATTAGACACATCGATTGGGTTTATATTGTGTGTTTGGAAGCATGCCTCATTTGCAGCGGCCTATGTCCGAAGGTAGAATGCATGGAGGGATGAGTAGCGTTCTGATTTCGAGTCATTATCTTAGTTTAAGCCCGCCCTGATTACACTGCCTGGTAGAATGCGTATGTTACTGCTACAGTAATTAGGGTAACTTGATGTACGTTTTACTCTAATAGAAATATAAATGTAATTTTGTAAGACATGAAAGATTAAAAAACATTTTAGGTATTAATAAATATGGATTTATTGAATAATATTTGTATCGGGTAGGAATGCATTTGTACAAAATTTGCACTTACATATCTATTTCTGCAACATTAGTTTTATTTTATTAGCGAGTTAAAATCATGTTATATATTAGAAAGTTTAAAATATAAAAAAATATAATTTGCTCTAGTTTTGGGTCTTAGATAAATTAATGGCAACAGTGGAAACACGTGTGTTATAAAAGCATTCCCACTTCAACACATTTATAGCATGTAGCTTCAAATTTCTTATTAATTACACATTGTTTAGTCCTCGTGTTAGCACTCAAAATCAAAATTATTTATATTTTTATATTGTTAAACTCTAAACAAATTACTTGAACAATGTTGCAACATGCTTTATTTCCTTAAATATTAGTCCTAGATATATCTGGTATACCTCCAATTGCAAATTTTCTCACGCTAAAGTAGAGAATTAGGTAAAAACAGTTTCTTTTCGGGGGAATAATGGGAATTCTGCGAATGCGAAATCAATCTTTTTATCTAGGTTCCTTTGTAGCCTTGGTCCTTATAGTGGGCCGTACTGTTTTGCCTGGGTTCGGATACCGAAGAGTGCTTGGGTGTTTATGAGTGTCCAATGTCTATGCGACATGAGGACATTTAAAATACTGGCGAGTCAAATCTCTTCAAGTTCTTTGATAAAAGAAGAAAAGGTAGAAGATCTGTCGGATTCATCCCCGGTATATTATTCATCAAAATTGGGATGAAACTTCTTCGTTCTCGGCGGTGTAAAATTGTTAAGACTTACAAGTAAACAAATCTTTGCTGCACAAGATCCACTTAAGGTTAATACATTGATACAAAAATATTCTGTATCGTATGTATTCAACTAAACAATCTTCTGTAAATAGTGCGACAATACAGTCCTAACCTGAACAGAAATAGAACCGTATACAAATACATACATATATATCAACTAATACAAGCTATGCAAATACTAGCTATACAACTAATACAAATGATGAAATTAGCAAATTAAACCGAGTTTAAATTAATTTAGTCCAGTGTATACTAGTAAATAAAACAAACAAGTTAAATCTCAAACATTTATTTAGAGAATGAAGAATTAAGGTTTTTACATAAAGTTACATTGAAAAGGTTATCTACGAAGAAGGCAAAAATTTTCAGAAAGTTAACTATAACAATATATCAAATATATCTTCATTTATGCTATGATTACGGTCGGTGGGGGCCACACAAAACAGTTCTTTTTAACAAACAAATTTGTATCTCTTGCAACTGTAAAATAAAATAAGGAAAACAATTTTCGAATAACATATTACAGGCCGGTAGGACATCGGGACACATTAAATAGCAATTTCTAGTTAGGGTTAGCATCTCAGGTTCTGAAACACTGAATAGAACACAAAATATGTTAGTAAGGAACCGGTTTACAACGGAAGTAAATAATTAGAATCAATCCTATTTTTCCTCACAACAAATTTAGAAATTTAAAACACTTCAAACAGTAAGTAAACCAGTAGTACGCTGTTACAGCTTGGAGGGGTGCAAAGGGAGGAAGTTGAATACCAGGCAGAGACGAAGAAACGCCTGGAAGGAGTCCATTCCGTATTAAAGAGCCTTGAACTAGAAAGGACGAATGAAAAAATATCATGATTGGATTTGTAAACTTTCAGGATGCACGACAGTCGCCCCTGGTCCGTCCGTTCTCCTGGGTCCGTTGGGTGGGTCCAATGGTGCCAAGAGAAAACCAGCTATGGTCAGATATTTAAAAGTATATATGTCGTTCGTCGCCAGTGCAGGGAAGAACGGTCGCTCAGTTCCAGCAACCCTCTGAGTGGCGAACCTGGGTATCTCTGCGGAGATGGGTCTTCCGGTTTCCAAGTCAAACACGTCTCCGCGGAATAGCGACGTAAACAACATATTTCGAGCTAACATCGTGAAGGATGCAAATCCAATACACGCATAAGATAAATGGGCAAAATTTCCACCTCTCGCAAGCGCACCCCGTACAGCATTTACATAGAAAAGGACTCTGCTTGTCAAGGTTGCAGAATGCGCAAATCTGCACATATGGCCAAAAGTTTGACTACAACAAGGTCGCTTTCAAGTGAAATGATGGGATAAGAAAATAGCTTTTAACAAATTCTGAGATGTTTTTCGTTACATCAGCTTGTTGAAAAATATAGTGATAACAATTAGTACTGAAATTAATTCTATTACACAACTCCTTCATAACACCTAATCAAATTATATGTACTGAATTTTAATTCTAGTACTTAAAGTTTCAATTCAATTAAATACAAATTGTTGTCATTTTTAAGTTGTCGCGAAATTTTAAGGATCGCGTCAAGGAACATGAGGCATATGTTAGAAAAAAGGAAACACAGAAGTCTTCTGTCGCTCAACATTGTTGGTCCGAAAATCACACTTTCAATTTTTCTGCTGCCAAAATTATTCAAAAAACATCTTCCATTGGAGAACTGGATTTTCTAGAGGCATTTCACATTCAAAAAAAATCTTTCTGTTCTAGTTAACGATCCTAATTCAAATCCAACTTTGCCTTCGGCCTTTAAAGAAATTATCTTTTAGTTCTGGTTTCACCAACAGATGGCGCCACTTGCTTATTCTTGTCCACGCTTTCTTATCTTATCTAATCATTATTTCCTATCTTGTTCATTTGCGATTTTGCAGCTGAGGATGGTGGTTCGGTAAAACCCTCGAAACTAGTCCTGTGAAAATTTTGAAAATATAACGCTAATTTTTGTTGTTTGACTTCTGAATTAGTATTTGTTCGGCGTGTTATTGTGTCTTAACTTACAACTAGTTTAAACTGAAAAATAAGCAAATTAATAAAGTTCAACTACCCAAAATCAAAATTAAGAAATAGTAAATTATTGATAATCAAAATTAAGAAATAATATTACATAACAAAATCAGTCATGCCATGTGTTTCACTTTGAGCAACACTCTCGGAGATAAAATACCTAAATTAAAATGAGTGTTGAAAATTCCTGACAAATGCCTCAAGTTACAACTGTCTACTTTTTGGGGGCAATATATAGGTTACTCCTTTACAGCTACAGCAAAATTTCCAGTGAATAATATAAGTTAAAAAAAGTCCATACCATAAAGTGTAAAATTTATGAAAATGTCTCCAAAACGAATATACTGACTACGATCATATTTCAAAGTAAATTTTAGAAGAAAATCCACAGTTTTAAACAAAATTTAAGGGATAATTCCCTAATAGTCTGATCTGCTTGTTTTGAGTATTAATGGCTCTTTGTTGCATGTAACGATACCCATTATTAAATTTGTAACTAACACCCTGAAAAAATAAAAGTTGCATGCACATTTATTGAAGTTCCTGCAACAGAGTTATTCAAACAGAATAAAAATTTTATTTACTGCAATTTTTAATCTATGAAAACCATTAAAGTATAGGTCTTTCGTTTACAGGATCCTGCTATCGCTAGTGTTCAAATTATTTGCACAAAGGACTTGTTTTATTTTGAAAAAAACTTGTTGTTGGAAATATAAGTTTTGGATTAATACTTAAAGATAAGGAATATTAAGAAAAGCATGTAATCATATTTTTAAGCATCCGATTATATGTGTACAACCTGTGATTATTATTTTCAGTTTAGGTTATTTGATTAAGCCAACCAGTGGCCGAGAGGTAATGTGTTCACTGAACACTGATAGTTCGGTTGGGAGTTCAGCTCTCGAATTATAGGCTTGGCTGCATGGTTTGTTTTGTAATTTTTCTCGATACGAGTTAGTTTCTCTCAGAATGGGCCTCCATGAAGGCATTGCTCCCTTAAGGCAGGTCCTTCTTGTGCTTTTCCATAATCAAATAAGTCAAATAGGTTATTTACAACATGGTAAATTTCAGGAAGGCTATCTACCGAAATATCATTTTCAGGATTATTTAATATTTATCTGCACAATGAAAAGGAACAAAAAAGAATGTCAAATCGAAGTAATAAAAAATTCCGTGTGTTTGATATTATTGAATGTAAATAACAGTAAATACTGAAACATAGAGATGAACATTGGAATTTTAAAATTTGTAAGTTTGTTAAATACAGTGTGGTACATTAGGAAGTGCAAGTTAATTTAGAAGTTAAAAATCAGTGAGAATATAAATAATTAAATTAAATCTGGGTAATGAAAATAAAAAGAAAGGAAGACTATGAAGCTGCTAATCCGATGTATTATTCTATTAATAGAATATCAAATCTTTTCCCAAAATTTCATCCGATTATTTAAAACTTGAAATCCTTTCAGAGAAGTCTATGCAAAATATTCAGATCTAATATCAAATACGAAAGATTTGTCTTTTAAATAAGAAGCCTTATCGTTTGTATTTGCGTTAAGCTACAGAAGGAAAACAAAATGCAAAAGAAAACCGTTTTGTTCAGCGATTCTTTTATAAAGAGGTTGAAATAAAGGACTTTTTATTATGTGTTGAGTAACTATTCCTAATATATTTGCCGAGCAAACAAGCTCCATTTATTGGATACTTTTGTTTCATTAAATAGGAAAAATTTTATAATTAAGTAAAAGTTTAACTTTACGATAACTAAGCATAAGTCCATTTCTCAGTAAATAATATTAGCTTCCACATATTTCCGGTTCAAGCCGGTTCCACATATTTTTGTACCTAATTCCATTGTTTCAAGTAACAAGGTAAAACTACTTGAATTATTCTCAATGTAGTTACGTTATTTCCCCAGTTTGCTGAAAAAAACGCTAGATATTTGCATTTTGTGCTTGTTTTTGCCTAATTTTGAGTTTTAGAAACAGTGGCTTTGTAAAGACTATCAAGATTGTAAATGATTATATTTCATTCTATTTGATTATTTTTATGAATCTCTTCTCACGCTCTATTTGACAGCAGAGATTAAAACCAGAATACAAGTCTTCTCATTATGTAAACAGTTATCAACTTTTCATTGATCAGAACGAGAACAAAGGTTAGTGCTCTTTCCCAACAAATACATACGATTATCTGATTTCAATTTAATACTACATTTACAGTTACTGAGTATCAATTTCAGATAAAGAAATTATATTAAATATTTACTCATCAAATGATACATCTTAACATTATACTAGTTCGTTTTTGCTATATTTTGCCATTACGGTATTTGACAAAGCCGTTTGCCACGGAACATAAAAAATCAAACAATTGTTTAGAAATTATATGTTTTTGCTTGGGAGTGAAAATTCATTCATCATGACTGTTTCGAATGCAAATGCAAACATGAATAACATAAGGCTTACTGTAGACTATAATTATGACGACAGCGAAATTAAAAATGATGATCGACCAGATGATCCCCAAAGAATATCGCAAAAGTGCTTGAATTCATCGTGAAAGATTAGAGGCAAAAGATTCATGATGTCTTGTGACGTTATCGGGATATTTTACATCACATATTCACATATAGGTAATGAACGAACGGGAATAAATGTCGAAAGAAATGAACATCAATAAGATTGCTAAATTTACAAACGTTTCAGGCGGTGCTGAAAGTAATAACAAAAGATGGCTCTCCATCCACGGAAACGTCACAAGGATCGACGTTTACAGTGCAAGTTACACTTATTTTAAGATGATGGAGAAAACTGAAGAGCCAAATCTACAAATAAATACATTTAAAGAATGTTCGTGAGCTTTTGGATAGCATTTGTATCAATACAAATTTATGCGTGTTTATAACTAACCTAGAAACTCAGAAAATGTTTTATTTCTGTAACATTATTTCATCTACAAATGAGTTTAAGTAACACCATTGTAAAAATATATGGGATATAGCATTTACGAAGGCACATTGGATAGAAAGCTAAGAAATTTAAAAGGCGTTAATGGGGAAAAAATCATTATTTTATAAATTTATGCCTAAACATTTACTGAACTATGCTTATTAATAAATTACTATGATATGAAAAATATTTAATAAACTGAAAGTTAAGAATTAGTAAATCTAATGAGACGTCAAGATCTCTCATACATTCTTTGAATATTTTGTTCACTTATCCGGCGCTGTTCCAAATCAATTTAAAAAACAAGGCTTAAGAACAAAGGGATCTTTTCCGGTAAGATTACAAGAGAGAATGACAATGTTATCCTTACATTTGACAGGTGGAAGCATTAGAGTTTACTGACGGAGCTGTCAGTTTTCGCTTTTACCTTTTTTGATACAAGGAAGGTATGACTTGATACAACCAGGAAGTAAAGAACATACACTATCTTCTTGAAATTTAAGTGATTATAAATAATAGTTTCATTTGAACCTACTGACTTGTTTTTCTTCTTTCTTATGTTTTTTGCTCTTTCATTTTACGTTTTTGCAGCTGAGGATGGTGGTTCGGTAAAACCATCGAAACTAGTCCTGTGAAAATTTGAAAATATAACGCTGATTTTTGTTGTTTGACTTCTGAATTAGTATTTTTTCGGCCTGTTATTGTGTCTTACTTATTATCTTGTCTAGTATCTTATATTATAAAATATTTTAATTAATATTACTTCAAATTGTGGTTCTAGGCAGCCATGTGTCCCTTTGTTAGTCTATCTAACCGTCTTTCTTCCGAACATGGCACTATGTCTTCGCGCAGAATTTTCATATACCGTTGTCCTGGTACGGAGCACGTTTTCCAGAAATTTGTTGCAAATGGCTCATCAAAAACAATGAGCTGTTTCAAAAACATGATGGATGCCACGAAACCGCAATGCACACTGACTCGCAGAGAGATTAATAGTTCCTCTTCGTGCTGGCGGGGAGTGGCCTTTGCCCGTATTTGTCCATTATGGGCATTTTCGTACAATGAAAAGGGCGCATCAGCTGCTCAAAACATATGCTGAATACAGTGCCCATCGTTGGCAACTGTTTTTCAGTGACCATTTAGTGAAATCTATCCGTATTAATCTCATATTGGTGTTCAAAATCAAGATAATTTTCACACTTGGTCTATTATCCTAGATATGATAAACAGATTTTAACGAAATCTTGTATGAGCAGAGGATGATATGATACGAAAATATATACTTTACAATAGTTGTTATACATACGTATGATCATGCATTAAGGTTCACATATAACGGTTTATAATAGTTAGCCCATTTTAGTATGAGTTAGATTTATACGGTCACTTTTATTATTTATTAGATGCAAATCAGTTAAGAATATTTAAGACTGATTTATTGAAGGTTTTATAGATAGAGCTTTCGGCAGCGACTCTTTCAGTTATACTTTCTGTCGTCCAGATTTCTAAATTATTAATCCAGCATTAGCTACTTTGTTGCAAAATCTTGCCATTAGAAGTTTGAGGCAACACTTAATTATGCCAGTAATATTATATATAGACTCTGGCTACGAATCCAATTTATATTTGTAAATTCAATTTTTTCTTAATTAATACTCCCAGGTAGTGGAATTTGAATTATACAAAGTTCATCATTATTTAAGTTTAAATAAGAAGATTATTTTTTAATTTTCTCATGAATCTTGTAGCAGACGGAGCGATAATTCCCTCGTCATTCTAAAAAAGGTATTAAAGACTTTAATTTAATTTAACAAGATAATACCCTATACATCAACCCAGAAAGATCTAAAAGAAAGATCGCAAGATCGAACAAAAAAGTAAGTTAATGTACATGCACTACTCTGATTATACCGCTCTCACAAGACATCTCCATACTTAAGAGTAAAGCTGTTTCTGAGGTCCCATGGCAGTATGTCTTTCTCTGCAGCAACGATCTTTTCAGGTCGTGGGCGGTTCTGGGAGAGCGTAGCTCGACCAAATCAAGGACTTCCGAGACATGTTTTATACGGTTCAGATATAGACATCTCTCTATATATAGTATATACATATAGCTGGGCAATCTATTCGACTAATATCCTCGCTTTCCAGAAAAGCATCCACTCGATTAGTCCTATCTGAAGGAACATTATCGCTTAGAAAAATGAGCTGAAGGCTAACTGAATTACTGAAATGGCAAATAAAGAACAGTCACAAAGCTTCGTTCAGAGCTCGTTAAGCTAGCCCAGAGCAACAAAGCTCCTCTGCGACATCGGTCACCTCGAATGCTGGAGAAAAAGTCTAGGGTTCTCAGTTCTTTCTTGAAGTACCTTCATCTCGAGAGAACCAGGGACCCATTTCTATATCGTCCAACATCCAAAAAAGCAGTTTATAAAGACCATTTTTAAATTAAGAATCTAGCAGGGGTGGATTTCGGACATTTAATAAGCGTCGAATTTATTCAAAATTTTATTTTGCTTTGCTGCTTTTAAGTTTTATATTTATCGAGTTTTAATTTCTCTTAGTTATTTATTTAATATTTTATTTTTAGCATAGCATAAATACTATTTTGTAATAAAATAAAGTAAAACTGCATACAGCATTACCAATAAAACTTCTGATAACTCTCGAGAATTATAGGGTAAGATTTACTTTCTAGAGAAATATAAAATTCAAGAAACTTAAAACACTACAAATGAAGCTCCCTTTTATTTTGTTGTACTCATTGGGAGATAAAACATATATGGTTTTGATTTTGAGGTATTCCAAATCTCGAGTAACGAAGAAAGTTAGGGAAAAACAGTTAATGAACTCTCTGTCAAAAGGATTTTGGAGGCTTAACTTTAAAGAAAACCACTTTTCATCGGTTTCCGATAAATGATATCTAAAAAATATCCCACTAAAGTGTTCCATAAACAATTTCTTTCTATTGACATGAGATTTGATGCGATCAGCAATTTTCTGTTGATGCAAGAAGAATCAAGTCCATTGCTAGCGAATAAAATTTGCCACTTTTAAACGAATGTCTTTTCTTACGCGTGTTAATACACACAATTATTTAAAGCTCGCTAGCAAAGAAATCAAACACCATTGAATTTCAGTGACTTGAATCTCTGCAATTTCAATTTCTGAAATGGTATGGGAATGATTTCTTGGGATACTGGTATGCTATTTATACTCGAAACTCTTCAGAAGCTCTAAACCACTATCACAAACGAGCTTGTATAGTTGTAAAGTTTACGTTTTAAGTAATAAATTATTTTATTATTTTATTTATGCTATCACTTTCTCAGTCCTCACCAGGATGCAATTTAGATACGTATATTTAAGATTAAAGCTCTTGAATGATAGAGCTGTAGCGTTGACAGCGACGCTGATCGTTATTGATTTCAGATCGGCGTCAGCCTTTGCCGAGTTCTCCAGAAATTAGTTTAGAAAGGAACAACGCTTGTCAGGTGTTTGGATTTGTGAATATCCAGCATAAAACTACTTTGAATTTTAATTCGGATTTTATATTTTCTAAAATCTCCCTAGTAGCGGAGATTAATTTGTAAGCGCAAGCCATGCATTTGTTAAGTTAATGTTTTGAATAAAAAGCTTTGTTTAAACCTTCTGAGTTGGAATTTATTAGGGTTGATGGGACGACAATTCATCTGACAATCTCACTAAGGACCAAGTTAAATAACTTAAAGAGTGGTACCCTATAAATTTGTCCGATGAAGTCACCTATGAGCTTAAACACAATTCTGTAAAGATATTTCGAAACGTTTCTGAAATAATACAGACCAGAGTGAATCAGATGATTATGGTAAAAGATACTAGACTGTCTCTCTTTCAAGTGAAATTGGTCTACATTTATTTTACATGTGAGGAAAACTATGAAAACTTCTCGCAGTTAACACCAGAATGAAAACTCAGGACGATTCTATTCTATATTCAGTATTACAAAGCCGTATACCTGATGACATGTACTATAGTGTATGTAATGGGAAACAGACATTTATTAAGGGTAATCACCCCAAAAGATTTGTAACTATACTGAACTCTATTGTGCATATACGTTAAACTGTAAAATAGATAATGGATAAAAGCCTACTTATGTAGCAATAAAAAAACTAGAATTTTTGCACCTATTTTATTTTTTTTTAATATTTCAGAAAGTCTTTACAAAGATGTAACTTAAAGTATTAAATTAAGTGGATAAAATGAAATATTGTTTGAGAGGAACGGGAAAAGATAAACTAATTTAAAAGCAATTTTTTATGCATTTCAATTAAAAATTCATTAGAATGACTTTCTTTCAGGCTCTCCTCTGGTGTTTCCTAAATTTGTATTCATAATTCAAGTTTTAGTTTCTACCGATCCTATCCCCTAGAAATTTAAAAGTATTACTTTCGGAATTTCATTTTAATAAATTAAGAGATGCAAAATATCGATTAAAGTTCAGCTTAGTTTCGTATATATTTAAAATAACTGGACTTCTTGCAAAATTGCGTTGCATATATGTATTGTAAAAGTAAGCAGTTTTACTTTTATAGGGCATGTACTTGCATATTTCTTATATATGTCATTTACTTTGCTATTTAAAAACTATCTGTTTACGCACAAATGTGCACAGGCATAAATAAATGCATTTCACATCTCGTTTCAGTGAAATCTTTCATATATGTGCAGTTTGTTTTTAAAATAGATTATTGTGTAAGGAAAGTGCTTTCAAAGAAAGAGAAAAAATATTCGTCAAATATTGGCTTTATTCAAAATTATTTTAAAACAGATGACAGTCTCAGAAATTCGATTTAATTGAATAAGTTATTCAATTTTCTGAAGATCCTTAATTTTCTGTGTTTGGCTTTTCAAAGTCTGCAAACAATGAGAAAAGCCCACTAGCGTACAGAGGAAATGCTTGTAAGAACAAAACCCTATGACACAAATGTCTTGTAACTATCAAAGATCAGTTTAATGAAGATGGTCTATGATAACTATGAAAGATAAAGCTTGGAATTGCCATTGGTAATCTGACTAGTTGGAATAAGTTGGACTAGTTGGAATTAACTTGCAACTTACTCACAAAGTGGACGCTAAAAGAAAAGCATAAGTATCCGTGTTAATTTTAGGTGTATCATTGATACAATTTTTCATATGGAAATCATGCATTATTTCAATGAATCAATCAAATATTTGATACAAACTTCGTAAAGATTGCTTGTTACTTATGCACATAGTACACTTCTAAATTTAACTCCTCTTCCTACACTGTAGAAAGTCATGTAAATGTGATTTATGAATAAAAATGAAACACAAATTTTCAAATGCAAAGCGCTTTGCGTATAGATTGCTACAACCGAGAAAGGAATGAGAAAATAATATGCAGAAAATAAATGCTCACAGCCCAATGGTATCAAAACCTGTCTTTTTAGGAGTCTCTTGGTGAGGATATGGAAGCAGTAATGACATGACTAGGAAGGGAACATTAATTTAAGCATATCATTTTCATATTATACATCTCCACAATGTCACAAATGTTACAATAATATGCACCATGGTGAACAATCTATGATACTCAGGCATGTTTTAATAATTTCACATAATTCCTTAGTATGTCTTCATTTCAAATATTTTTTTCATTTCATGATACATCCACAAAAACTGACACTGTTCAAAGAGATTATATCATTCTTTCTTAATAGATAATCAGGAGTTTTAGGGGAAAAGACAGAAGTTTTTCCCTGGCTAAATATGTGTATATCGTTTACCATAATATTATTAGTGCAGTTACAGGAGCTGTTCTTGTTTCTAATTTTTTCGTTTAAAATATATCTTACTCTAAATTGAATAAAAATTTGTTCATAGAAAGATAAATATGATTCAAACGAATTCAAAAATATAAACTCTTTTAAAAAATCTACATTCTAGATCATAATGTGATATTCTTAACTCTGGAAATAACTTACTGTTTGTAAAAAGTAACTTAAACTAATCATTTAACGTAGATTACTAGTGGAAACGCTGAATTTTGGAAAGGGTAAGAATATCATGGATACTATCTTGAAAGTGGCTATATCGAATCCTGCGCATAATTTTGAGACTGAAGGGGAACAAGTTATACACGAATTTGTTCCAAACATTTCTCAAGCATCACAATAGGAAACTTATATTTTAGTATCTTTGCTCGTTGCGGATGCTATGAATTACATAACGGACGAAAATAAGCATTAATTGCTTCTTATTTTATATTCCGGACACTATTAAGGTTCAGGAAGCAACAGAAGTCGTCATAATGAGTGATAGAAGAAGCTCCATGCCATGATTCGTGTGTCCATCAATAATTTTGTTGGGAACTGCCCATGATGGGTTCAAATCTCATTGGCATCTATACGGACTAATTCTGGCTAAGGTCTTTTCTAAGGCTAACTGATGTTGCTAGTTTAAGACTTTTTGTAGCCGTAGACGCAATTGTATCTAATGCACCGTTGTTTGTCGCAGTATTCGGACATCACTGCGGAGTTAGTCGCACACTGATCCAATTTCATTAACACTGAGGATGTAAATTGTGTTGATAAAATGCCGTTATATACTTTGGTAATAATGTAGCATTTGACATAACAAGCTACTTTCACCATTCATATGAATAATTATGAGTTTAGATTGCTAGTATTATGTTTCATTGATTATTTTATATCTAGCAAGAGCGGACAATTATCAATCCTTTTATGTTAGCTTTAAAAGTCAGCACCAGAATTAAGTTAGCTTTAAAAGTCAGCATTTCTTAATTAGTGTTTTAATAAATAAAGGGACCGGAGCACTAACCTCGCTACTGTATTTTTCAGAAATATCTAGGTTAAATTTGCGCATCGTATGTCCCCTTTCCCATTTGAAAGTTTTGGACAAGATTCAAAATGGCGGCCATGATTCTCATACACATCTGCAAGATAGTACATTCTACTCGTCAAATATGCCCTAAATGTAGCATCAAATTCTTGGTACGGCTTACAGAATAGAGAGAAAATACCATAGTTTTGAATTACCCTCTAAATATTTTAGTTAAACTAATATATAATTGTAAGTTTTATATGAAGATGTAAAATCTCACTTCGCTGAGATTCTAACGCCGAGGCAGCATACCGATTGCTCTCCAGACGTACTTCCAATTACACCAGGAAAGTATCCAGTAAGGAATAAGAAAATTCTTTGCATGTTCCTCAACTAAAGAGCAGCCGGGTAAGAGGGGGTCAATCATAAAATGCAGATGGTTACGAATTATCGTATCCCCACATTTTAGTTGAAGAGCCATTTGAAGAGTCATTATGATTTTTAAGGGTCGGGATACATGAGAAATTAGCTATGTTCTCGCCAAGATTCAAATTCCGGACCTTCCGACTGCCAGCCAGACATAATTCTAATAACATAAGAAGGAGAGAATTCCTTACAATTCGATATTTTATGTTAAAAACTTTAGCATTTATTGCAAATTTATTGTAAATTCAATGGATATGAAAAGTCCAAAACGTTTGGCTACGTTTCTTGTTGTAGTGCAAATATATTCGAATTTGTTTGGAAATATGTTCGTAAGTTTCAGACTAGACGTCATTGCTAATCAAATCTGAAGACAATCATTGAGAGTCATTTCTCAAAATACGTTCAGCACTTTTACTTTTCCTGCAAAATCTGCTGTTCATGGGAAACGAAAGCCGAGGTGCTTCTCATTCAGTGTCTAAAATATGAGTTAGGGAGCAATGTAGAATCGGATTTGTTCAACTTGATTCATTTCTAATACAAAAGATTCCCCTGTAAAATTACATTTCGTTAAGTTTATTCACCAGCTTAATTACAGTGCATGAAAATGCTCATCGTTGTAGTAACTTAGCATAGCGAACATGTCATAGCACATACGCCAGTTTCTCCACCTTTGATCTCTAATTCAGTTAGTTTCGCTTGTCCAGCTGCAAACAAAGTAATGAAATTTTTTCACCCCAAATTATTTTCTACTGTATGATAAATGTTTAATTTTGTGAAGATATGTTAAATATTTTCTCTGAAATGCCTTGTTTTAAAACTAAATGCGTTGAGAAAATGTATTCAGTCAATTGTGTTTTATAAACAAGAAATATTACTGCTGTTTTAATCATCTTGCTTCAAACTTGAAAGCTATATTTTAGGACTTTGTGATTAAATATTGAAGCTTCAATCAATCATATTTTATTTTTACTCATAATCTTAATAAATATTAAATAAAAGTCTGATGTGTGGCTAAATTACAATATAAAATATTTATTTAATGAAGAAATTGAACGTTTCCTTTGGTAAGTGAGCAGATAAATAAATTGCACCCAGAAATAATAATGCGGCCATCAATTTTTGCTTTGGAAGCATTTTACCTCTTTGCTATAAATTAGGGCTTTTATTTGATTAATATTACAAATGCCTATATACTTAATGCGATTAATATCAGCTTTGTAATTTAAAAACTCGATATTTACCTTCACGTTCAGTTTCAAATCCTCCCCTTAGGAGTTTAAACTTTTTCTATGTCTTTAAACAGCTTTCCTTATTGAAGATATTCAGCATATTTAGTCGTAACAGAAACGAAAACTCACATAAACTACAATTTCCATTGAATGCCTGGAGAAATCAGATGTTTAGGAGTGAAATCAAACAAATTTACACTAACTCGAGTAGTCTACGCAGTAAAATATCAAGGAGTTTCACGTTTTAACATACTTTGATTTTTGCATGCTAGAGATCATGGGAATTTTGATTTATTATAGGAATTTCGGGAAGCTGAATACATAAAAAGAATGATTCATTATTGCAAAAACATAGCTCATGGTTTTTAAATTTCTATGGTATTTAACATTTTCTAAATTTTGGGATCTGTCAAATAAAACAATAGAAGGAAAGATTATATATCTCACGAACATTTGAAACATATTTTTAAAATATCCAAATAACATATCTTAGTTTTATTAAGAACGTAAATATAAATAATAGAAACATAAATTTAAGTAATAAAATTTGATTAAAATTTTATTGCCCGTATATATTGGGGCATTTGTGTAATCTTACCGAGACGGGGTTTTCTTATTCAACGGGCATCTGCAAACTGAACAAATCTGTGTATATTTTACATAGTATTTTTCCGAGTTTTCATTTTTTATTTAAAGGTTTGCTAATTTCTTATCATCATTTAAATCTCTAACATTATAATCGCCAATATTTTATCATATCATATCACTGTACTGTACACGTGCCAGATATTCTGAGAAAAATTCTTAAAGCTGATTTCATATTCTTCACATCAAGCAACAGCTCCTTTAGTACGTTAAATAGAAGCGCTCCTTCGTAGCAAACAAAAATTACCATTAAATAGTAGACTAATAATAAAATATTATACAAAAATCACACATTTATCATATACAGATCATTAAGAAAAATACAATCTTTCTCCTGAGATGCAGAATCAAAGGAACGACAATGCCTTTAAATTAACGTTGCATAAGAACAACATCTGAATTAAGACAGCTATTTAAATTTCTCATTATTTTGTCTCTTCTCAAAAAGCAGCAAATCAGTAAACTTTTAATGAATGAAAATTTACTGCTGAAGTATATTCAGCAAAAACCAAAATCGAAAGGTATAATAAGGGTCTCACTGAGACACAGCCGTGCCAAAAATGGGGGCAAGTAAAGCATTTCCCTCGGGAGGGGGAAGAGAAAAAAAGAGCAGAAAGAAAAATTAAAATATAATGCTTTCACTTTACTGGATGTATAACATAAGTGGGAATATAAATTGTATGATCACTGTATGCTGCTTTATGCAACATATTGGCAACTACCTTTAGGATTGTGAGGTTTACTGGTAGTATAAGTCTTATCTGCATCATTTTAGTCAGATAATTGTTACGATACATACGTTAGCTTTTAAATTTAACTTGCCGCTCTGATCGGAAATTCAACGGCTTACCAGAACATGTCCATAATAAAGTGCTATTTTAAGAGGAAAAAGATAAATGGAGTAGTTTAAAAAATATATGCTTTGAGATTTTCTTATTAGGCGTGGCTGCTCAAAGTGTAGATAAATTCGACATTTGGGATTCAGATCGTCATTCTGCAACTGCAATTAGAAAATATTAAATTATTTAATGAACCAATGTGATGAACAGAATTTATGGAGAAAATGGGGCAGATCGTTTCGTATGAATGACATTTCCAAAGATTAATGGTATCTTAACTGCGTAATGTACGAATTAATTTCAGTTGTAATAGCAGGTGAGTCTAATATAAGCGAATTACTCATATTTGGTTTAAATACAGTTGCTATTTCTCGTATTTTATGGTCTTTGCTATTTTCCTCAACTTTCATTTTAATTCAATGCATTTCCGCGAATTTTGAGATATTGTTTTATATAAATTGATGAAAAACTTTATTGACTATTAGCTGATTATTGTGAAACAACTCTTTGTCATTCTTTGGGAAATGTGTATATAACATTGCTAAAATACGTGTTAAAAACATTGCTAAAATATATAATTTGTCATAAAATAAAGAGAACTGATAAAGAAGTGAAAAGCACAGTTTACAGTTTACGTCCCTTTACAGCAGTGATTGACAATGGGATCGGTGCAGACCCCTGTAGACTGGATGAAATTTTAAAGGAATAAGATGATGACCTACACAGGTCGAGTAGGGGTATGTAGCTGAATATATATCGGCAACTAATCAACCTAATCAATATTTCATTGATTACAAAAAATTGTTTATAAATCTGTTAATTAATTATTTATTCATTTAAAATATATGTAGTATGAAAGAAATCACAGCTAATGAATCAAAGAAAAACGTATACAGACATTATTTAATATGTTTCTAAAAATTAGTAACATTTTTTTAAACATATAACATTTTTAAGCAAAAAATACTATACTCAAAAGTAAATTTCAAGAACACGAGACAGCACAATAAAAAAAAAATTGACAAGAAAGCAAAACCAATGAACCATAGCAAAATCTGCGCAAAGATGTTTTTTGGCAAGCAACTCTCTGTGAGGGAATGAGTAAGTTTAATAACAGACATTAACAGAAGAAAATAAAAGAGTTAGTATTACTTGGTTGTAGTAGCAAATGAATTTTTATATATATAGTTTTCAGTAAACGTATGAAAAATGGCCAAAATAAAATTCTCTCTTGCCCACTTTGAATCTGAAAGAAAGGGGTTTGTATGCTGAAGTGTCAGAATTTCACAAAATGCTTCAAACATTTTTAAACTCGTTTGATTCGGCTTATTTAACTATGGCAAAGCACACTAGGGCTATCTGCCTAAGGGGAGGGATGCCTTCGTGGAAGACTTTCTAAAGGTAACTGGCTCGTATACACGTTGCACATGGGGAAAGCCACGGAGGCGCCCATGCAGCCTGCCCCTTCGCAGGATTCGAACCTCGGACCGAAATACCGGTGTTCAGCGACTTTACCGCTCGGCCGCTGGTGGGCCCCATTTTCAACCTGGAATGCGAGAAATTTACGTTATGTATGTACCCTGACTGTAATCAAATCATTATAAGCATTATTGGTACTTTGATTTAATTATTAATTTGAACGTCAAATTTTAATGAATAAAAAATAAAGTATATTGCAGTTACAAGCCGAAATAATGGAAAAATTACACTGCTTAAGTTTTACGCCCTGCTTCAACAAACTTTAGGAGTTTTAAAAATAGCATCTTACAGGAAATAGTTTACGACATAGCAGTAAAATACAGATTACTTTAGTTAAATTTCATTTAAAATTTCCGGCTCTGAATATAAATGATTTTATGACGCAGTGTTATCGAATCTATTAGCTTTATCTCATACACAGTTATTTCTTATTCTTTTTGAAACTTTTGAAATCATTTGCTAGAAAATTTAATTAGTTCTCCTAAATTAAATTACACTTTTGAAATAGATTGTCATTCCCTTATGCCAGAGGGATTTCTTTAGCCTAATCTACAGACAATTTTTAGTCTGCAATATTTTGCTTTGGTTCTTTATTTTAGGTAATATTTAAATTAAATTTGTCAATCAGTTTTCCATAAATATTAAGATATTATGGAACATATATTTCATTTAGACAAAATATTACTTTAATGATAATTTAAGATATGCTGTTAAACAACTAGTTTTAAACAAAAGCAATGCGTTTGATTTCTTTCACTTTCTCACCACATCACTTTGCTGAATTTGTTGCGCTTTTTTGTAAGATGGACAAGTGTGTTAATCACCATAAAAGACGCGAATTATAAGGCAAGGAGTGAGTATATATAGGAAATAAGCGTCTTTTATATTTTTTAAGAAATATTATACAAACCTTAATTTGTTTTGAAATTTATGTCTTCAGATATCACATATGTTAATCTGATCCCTGGCCTCCCAAATTTTAACATTTTGATGCAAAAATCTTATAATTATGGTAAAATGTTTTAATACCGGAGGTGCTATTATATTCGAAACTCACTTTCATGCCCGACTCACGTTTTAAATTGTTACCACCAAATGTTATTGCGATGTATTATTTGCAAAAAAAGGAAATTATGAAGTCCTCTGTGTACATTTGTTAATTAGTGAGAGCAATGAGTTCGTCTTCCAAAAATCGAAAATTGTGGTTTTTGTCCAAACCATGAGAAGCAACTGAACGCTTTTACATCCTTTTATACCTTATTCGCAGAGCCGCACTAGCAAAAAGTTTACTTTATGGAAAATAATTATGAGATTATTAATTAAATTATCATGAAATTTTATGAGTAAAATAAATTTAGTCATTTCTACTATATAGTAAAAAATACCTGCCTCCCCAAAAGGACGGTGTTTCCTGCTAGTTTAAAAAAATAAAATTTATTACTTTCGCTGATCAGTGCCCTAAATGGAATTAAAGATGATATTGTCTGCGAGGCGAAAGACAGTGGAGAAGTGGAGGATGATGACATCTATCAGGACTTGTATCTAACACTTTTGTCTATTATGTCTCATCTACCCAGAGAATAATCTTCGTGTCACAGCCTGGTCGCTTGAGGAAAGGTAATAAATTTTGATATATTTCTTTTAAGGTTTATGTTCAGTGTGTGTCGGTGGCAGTTTACAGTGTAGGATAGATTTATTTCTTTATCGGCCTTATAGGGTTCCAACCTTGAATTTACAGCTATATGTGTGGAACTTAGTGAACAGCTAAGCGAATATTCGCTTAAGTTCAGAAATAGTAACTTAAACTCAAGAAGGGTTAATTACCCTCTGTTGCTCAAAATAAAGTATACAGTCGGCCCCTTTCTCAGGGCGTATAGCAAAGCCTTCACTTGGGCTTAAACTCAAAAGTGTAAGAAATAAGAACTAACTAAAGAGATTTAGCCGAAGCTAACACAAATCTATACTAGTTGGCCCGTAAATATCGAATTATCTAGCGAAGCCATGAAGGGCACGTAATACGACTGAACGTAGTAACAGCTTAGAGAGACGTAGCCAAAAGGCGAACGCGCACTATTCAGATATCCTAATTCTCTCTCTCGAAGTCAGTGGAACTTCGACTTAAATATCAGTCCTTTTCATTTGCGTTAAAAAAGATTCTAAAAACTCATTTCGGTAAGAAACTGTGAGCTGAAATTAGAAGAGATAGGGAAGTGTGGCAACTTAAAAATAGCTGTTATAAACTTAGAATAAACTTTTTATCGTGTATTACCAAATTAATCAAATCAAATAAAAACAAAATATTTTCAGCAATTTAACTTTTAATAATTTTTCATAAATCACTTTAAATTTTTATATATACCAAGAGATATAAATCAAGATCTAGGCTTCGATAGAGAAATATTTACTAAGCATTCTTGACGTGTACACGAAGATGTGCAATATACATTATACGAACTTGCCCCTTCATTTTCGAAATATTTTTATTTTTTACTTCATAATCTTTAAAATTATCACTGGCAGATGAGCGTGCAAACCAGTTAATTAAAAATATCTTGAGATAATTAGTTTAATAAATCTGATATAGACTTAAATTATAAATTCAGTAAGTTTTATTTTTCTTAAATATCAGCAATTTGATGATGTCATACAAGATACATCAATACATGATGCGTTAATAACGTGCGGCGAATGTGCTCATATATGAACACACATTCACCGATATATATATATATATATATATATATATATATAAGATTCTTATATAAATCAGAAAAAATCGCTTCACATTCTTTGGAAATGATGTCCGTCATTTCCAATGATGTCTTGAAACGTCTTCAGAATTCCTGAAACCTGCGGGCTAAGTCCTCTTTTGGGTATAGCATGAACAATCTTTGCGAAACAACTCTGGATACCGAAAATCATTCTATTTTTGGGCTTGTTTCAGTTTCGGGAACAAAACAAAGTCTGCCGCAGGAAGATCAGGTGAATATGGTGGATGATTTAGAGGCTATAACTCGTTTAGGCCGTGAACTGTTTCACGACTAGGGACGAATGTAGCAGTCATTATTATAGAGAAGGCTCCAAGTCCCCGCCACGGCTTATTCTGGACGTAAACGAAGGATCCTTTGTAGTAAATTTCCCTAAGCATCCTTGTACGTATTAACATTTAGTGTTGCTCTTTCTGGCTAACGTCATCTGCCTTCCTTTAATGTTTTCATCACTGTGAATCGTCATAAGCCTACTACTTCGAAATGCTTCATCAGTAGAATCTCGCTCATCCTGGAAACATTTTAGATCTTCATAATCGCACTTCAAAGAGAGGGCTTAAACTTGTTTCAGCATTTCATAGCTTTCTTTTGAAGATTACCGAGCTTGAAACAAAACTTTAAATTCCTTCGATGCTCCATTTTATGGCCACTGCTACAGCTCTGCATGATAGAAGGTTACTAACATATTGCCTTATCCTACTTCGCTTTCAGACAGGTTATGTAATACCTTTTGCGCGCTTTTTCGTTCAATCAGTACCGCGCTGTGCATTCTATGATGTCATTCATCGAACTTAATTCTCATACCTTGCGCAACTGTGTACTATACAGGTTAATACATAAAATATTGGACGAAAAGACTTTGAACAAAGTGCTTATAGCTCAAAGTTATATCTTTGTTTTACTCGTACAATATACTGTACTGAAAAATAAGTTAATAATAAAATTAAATGCATAAAACAGTATCCTTTTATTTGGTTTACTCGATATATGTTTTCTGAATGAAGATGCCTTCTCTGTAAAATGATTTAATTAAGCATAAACGCCTGTTATGTAATGCTGAGTTGTTATTTATTTGATATATCGATAAATATAATGTGCTTAAAATAAAGATGATAGTTGAGATACAACCTTTTACTATTTTTATATATAAAGTATCTTTCTCTGAATAAAATAGACGGGAAGCGATGCGGGTTAAAAAAGTCTAACCTAGGCACTTCATGAATTCCTTGTACGGCCTATTAAATTATAGAAATTTTTAGGCACTTTGTTTAAACTTCTTTCCTCGAAATATTCTCAAGACAAGTTGAAAACAAGTTGATTCCTCAAGACAAGTTGAAAACAACTTCAAAAATAGCAAATTTTGAAACTAACTATCTAGGTAAAATTTTGTCTTACGGGAATCAAACTTCTTATACTTTTATTTTTTCATAACGAGTGTAAAATGTTCCCAAGTACAACTATAAGAACTGGAAGACAGCATTGAAAGTTAGATTTCGTTATTGGTCAATTTTGTTTTAATTTGATGTTTCCAAAACATGATTACATTCTTCATTTAAAACATTTCTGTAATTGGAGTTAATATTCCAGTATAGAAGATGAAACAGTAGGAGTATAGGCCAGATTTAAACAAATTCAAAAAGTATTCATCATTGAAATAAACCATACAAATAAAATCCCGAGCTTTGAAGAAGTTTCTGTAAAAACTATATAAAAATCTCTTTAGCCATACTGCAGATTCTATAGCAACGGCTCTGCCTTAATCATGCAGAGTGAATCATGTAAAAAGTTGCGAATGGTATACAAACTATACCTACAATTATATATTCGAGTTTACGTAAACGTTTTGTTAATCGTTTAGAAATTTCACGAACGCAATAAGAATTGCTGTCGTGGTTTAAACATTGTAATGTTTTTCCTCCATGCGAATGCATAATGATTATGCGTGAACAAAGCCTAAAAGAATTTTGTAGCTTAAAATAATGCATTTTATTCATCATTTAATACTGCTTACACATTGTAATGAAAATTTAGATGTACACTAGTAGGCATTCAGATGTAAAATATTGCTGATGCCCATTGCTGTCAATTTTCATTTAAGCACACGAAGTCCAGCAGTTTAGTGACTAAATGGACGATTGATTAGCAAGCACTGTTCGTTTGTTGCTGGGTTCTCGCACTGAATGGACATCTTGGAGTTTTCAGGTCTTCCTTAGAAGGTCCTCAAAGAAAACTTTCTTAAAGAAGATCGCTCTCTAGTGGTTTCTCGTAAAACTAACCCGATATCTTAAAGCTTATACAGTTTGTATTTCTGGTTCATGCATATTTTTAGCATAATTTTTCAAGTTCTATATATCAAAGGCTAGTAAAAATTCAGAATATTAAAATTTCTAAAGAGTTTGTTGGTGCAAATTTTATCCTGCTTAGCTTAGTAGATTTCTAACATTTTGAGGTGACTTCCTACGTATCAATTCCGAAACACTCAGTTATCAATGTTGTTCGATCTTATTCGAATTTCCGTATAGAGATTAATGACAATGAAATTCAGAAAGCAAGTCCACTGTTACTAAATTTGGGGTAAAAAGCATAGATTTGAAAATAGGGATTTCAGTTATAGAAGTTTATTGAAATTTTATTAAAAAAATTAAAATTATCTTAAAACACTCTTTTAGATTACTTTGCTTAATTATAGGTAAGATTTTAACAAAATTGTGGAATCGGACAAAATTTGATTAAATTCTTTTCAATATGTGAAGGAAATCTTTTAGAAAAGGAATTTTAATATTTTAAACATAATTTTGATGAAAACCCTAACTATACATAAAATTAAAATTTCTTTATTTTTTCCCTCAAAACTTCAAAACGTATCAAATTACGCCTTCTTTACTTATGTTCCTTAGTATATAATTAAAACTAAACAAAGAACTTTCATTATTTTATACTCGGTCGTATCTTCTGAACAGACGTTTAATTATCGACGCAGAGAAACCATTTCCTTATTTTCAACTAGATTTTTGCAACATTAAAAGTAATGCATAAGACATTTTAATAAGAAATTTTCAAACTTCATTTTATAAGTTTAATTCTAATCTAATTTGAAACCTTTGCACATATAATGAAATAAAAAATATGGTTATTTTGAATTTTCCAAATATTGTTTAAGGATTTTGCAAGAACATGATAAATAATCTACGCTGTATTTCCGCTATTTTGTAATGTAAGTTTCTATGATGAATTTCTGCAGGTGATATTAAACAACCTATGCTTTAAAAGGAAATTAAATAACTCATAATTTCAAGAAAATGCGTGTAACATAATTAAAAAAAAACACTTAGAAGTGTACTGAAGATGTCACTGAAATACAAAATTTTAAGATAAAAGATGGAAGTTGATGCGATTCTAAGCGTCTCCTTCTTATATACGGTCTAAAAACCTAAGTGGTAATGAAACCTTCAAATTTGGTTGCTCATTAGTCCTTTTAATAATTTTTATTCATTTTAGCTCAATTTGTTTAATGATTTTTCTAGCTAGGCAAAAGAAGGCTAAAAAAAGAAAAGGTGACCGATTTTTAAAGTACTTTTAGCCCGACTGCAACTTCTTTGTTCGGGCATTCATACGTTTGGTCGAATAAAACTGCATTCCTTTAAGAAATCTTGCTGAAATCTTTATTTTTCATTTCTTACATCATAATCATTAAGCCAGTCACGAATCTTCTGAGCTCTGTTGTTATTTAATGCATTAAGGGAAGCTCATTTTCACCCCATGTATTCATTCTTGCAGAAAAAAGGAGAAAAAGAGGAAAAAGAAACCAATTTGGCATGATATGTATCGCGGAGATCTATGGACCGATTCTGTTTTGCGGAAAGAATACGATAGGACTTACGCACTGATTTGTGCGTTGTGCCAGCCAATATGACCAGGATTAGCGAAATCGGAGAGTACAGATGACCTTTAAAAAAACAAACAAAGAATAGGAGCTCATCAGAATAAAGAAAAATACACGAAAACATACGAAATTGGCCCCATCGATTAAGGATTCCTAGTCTTATGCATCCTTGGGGACAAGAAAAAGCACCTAAGAACGAATTAGATACCTCCCGTGCAAATCGGTTTATCGGACAAATTTTTTGGACCCCACGGAGCAATCGGCAGGACAATTCACGTCAGACAATTCATCAAGGCCTTTAATGTGACAGTTCGGTGATTCGCTATCGACTCTAGGATGTTCTTGGAAAAGGTGAGAAAACGTTGATTTATCGAGTTCCAGGGGATTTCAAACATTAATAAGAACTGCAATCACCTGAAACATTTAAGGAGATTAGTGAAAGAGAAGCCAAAATATGTAGTGATATATGTATGATATTAATCTTAAGCACCATCTACAGTGGTACACCTTAATGAGTCCTTTTGCCCTTTAGAAGTAATTGTATTTTCGATATCTTTCTTGTATTTTATTGCATTAGTTGCTTTGAGAAAACTTTTTTTTTCTTTTTTTCACAGCTTAAGGAGACTTGTTTCATAAAAGTCAGAATTATTTAATGAGATATTTCTCTTGTAAAATGTGTTAGATAATAACATGAAACTGATAATATTTTTTTATTCCCTAATCAATGTCAAAACGTTTTTAAGAATAATTCTAGACTAATTTAGACTTACCATTAGAAGTTCCTTTGAAAATTCTGTAGACTTTAAAATTATATTTGTTTTGAATACCAGTTATTGAGCTGGATGTATGGGTGTATATGTAAGGTAAATTTAAGCCAGTTTTGTTTCACAAGTCCTCCATAAAAGCCTCACTGCCCTTAAGTAGATAGCCATCTATGCTTCTCCAAATTCAATTACCATTTTAAAATGTTGCGCTAAGTTACTATAACGGTAGCATTATTCGTATATATCACATTCTTTGTCTTATGATAAACAGAATATGAGTAACGTTACACGTATTATGCTTAAAAGCTTCCGAAAAATAATGTATACGTAAAATGATAATTAAATTTAAAGTTATATTATATAATCGCAGAGCTATAATTGCTTTGGTTGATTACAGATGTTGCAGTCATATCTTATTACGTCGTATGCTGTATTCGAAAAACAACATCACTGATGGATGAAGACTCAATAAAGTCAAATAAAGATGCTTGAAATAGACTTTGAAGTTACATCGAGATTTAACACTGTTTAAACATTAGAAGCATGTAGAATCAAATTAAAAATTGTCAAGTAATTTGGTTTCCATAAATTAAAAATCTGTTAGAAAAATAACTAAAACGTTTACTACAATGATGATATGGATTTTGGTAAAGAGAATATCAGTTCAAAGGCTAAACAGAAAAGTGCCGCAAAATGAGGATTGGAAATCCCCTGGGTAAAGTATTTCAGTATGAGGTATGATCACCTCTTACATCAATACAATACTAGTAACAATGCTGCGTATTAAACTGCTATTCAGTTTACAGTGATGATATCATTCCTGATCATTTAGCGGCAAGAATAATTATTCCTTTAACTCAAGCTTAAAAGTCTAATTTTGTCGGAAAAACAATTGAGGATAAGAGCATTCATATAGAGTGCTATGAATGCACATAAAAGTGCTTTTCTAAATCTTATTTAAGTTTAGAAATAGATATGATAAGTCACTGTAGTCCTTGGCATCAGCTTGACAATATTATTCTGCTAGTAAATTTGTATTTATATTACCTAATTATTTCCAACCACACTATAACTATTTGTCTATGATAAAGAAGTCTCGTACACATTGTGAGGGTAATTAGCCGGCACTGTCAGACATCAGGGAAAAGAACGAAAACTTCATCAACTTAGAAAAAAAATGTTTAATCTTTTACCTCAAAAAGGAAAAGAATTTTGTAAATAACAAAAGTTTAAGCAGTTCTTATTAAGAAAAAAAATTGGTATTTCGTGTAAAATTGTGGGGATTTATTTAATTTACTTAATAATTAGTTTTATTTTGAAGCAAACTTTCCTATCGCTCTTGCTTTCAACCCAGGCTTTCTTGCTAGAATGTTATTTCAATTTTGCTCGCTGTGAAAAGTAGGGTAGAAGGATACTATTTAAGCTAGTGCTTATTTAAGATAGTTACTTCAGACAAAGCGTGTTCTGCCCTTCGGCCTCGTTGTTTTGCTGATATTTAAGCTTGATATTTTACGGCCGTGCATTTTAATTGCTGGTTTTTCTACATCGGTGGTAGGGCTAAGAGCCAGCTACGCGTTAAATACTGTGCAGCTTCACCTGATTATTTGACTTCAGTTTATTTAAAATTTTATATTTCTATTTTGAGTTACAGCCCAAAGTATTGTCTCAGAATGTAAGCATCAGGAGTGCTGACTGTAAATCCTTTTCTTGAGTTGAATAAAAGGGTCTTTTCACCGTTTTCACGTATTTATATTAATCGAAATTGAAAGCGTCTTGTTTAAAATATACGCCTAACAGAAGGTTGTTGCTTTGCCTAACTTTGTGTAGAAAGAATTTGTCTCTTACAGATATAACTGAAGACAGAAGAAACAAGAATGTCGACAAGGCACATCACTCGCCAGGAGCATGATCTCCGAAGGTCAAAAAGTATCTCATTACCCACAAGGATTATCATAAGTTTCTTGAAAGACCTCATGGAAGTCTTTGATTCTTGAGAATTTCAACATTTTTGTCTTCTTTTTAATTTAACTATTAGTTCTTCCTTATCAGAAAAATTATACTCAGTCGTATAGTTTAACATATCTTATTGAAATAAGAACATATTACAGTCATAGGTTCCAAGTCTAGTTTTATCTTTCAGTACAATAAATATTTGTGTGTTTTTTTAATAATACTTAAATGTTTCACCAGGATCTGCAACAGAATTATATAAAAAAAGAGAAAATTAAATTAAATGATCGGAAATTGAAAATGAACCTAGATAAATGCATGACCATTAATTTATCAAAAGTAAATATTTGAAGCATTCAGAACTAAGTGTAGTGCTTTTACTTAATATATGATTTTTCAGTGCCAAAAATATTTAAGCCTTTCACTTAACTATGCCATCATTAAACCTTAATTACACTCACGATGAAAGTGCTTTACTTATTTAAGCAACTGATTTTAAACCGAGCATCACGTAAACTCGTGCAATAGAGGAAAAAATTACATTAAATAGGTTGCTAAAACGCAATAAAGATGGCCTAATTGATTTTTTTTAGAAGTGCGTTAATATATGTGAGAGAAACTGCCATTTCATCCATTATCGAAATTATAAAAGGTGTTTGTGTTGCACGTAATTGGATGGTGTTCCCAAATAGCTGTAGAAAATTAGCAGAAAAAATATAGTCTTTTGGCCTATGTAATGATTTTTAAAGTAAACTGTTAATCGAATTTTTTATGAGGCATAAAAACTTTTATGCAAACTGTATGAGTTTTGCAGGTGTGTGATATAGAGCATTAGCCAACTTTTTTTTACTAATAAAAAATAACATCAAGGAATGAAAGGAAATCTTCCGCTTTGAAACATTTTCCTAAGTTGTAATTTTCTCCTTCGAAATGGGGTTGGAGGAGAGGGAGAGAACTTTTTTGCCTTATACTTTCATAACGATATAGTTCACTTTTACTGAAAATACACTCATTAGACTATGGCATCATTAACTTCTGGAAAAGAAATGCTTCCGTAAGACTAGAAAATATGAAAAAATTGCTACTAAATTCGCTTTCGACATAAGTTGTTTCAAGAATTTTAAGAGTCCTCTGTTTTAGTTGCTGCTATTTTTTTGTGAGCACTGTTGTAATGATGTTGCCGTATTCAAAAGGAATAGTCACAGAGGAATGCAAGTTGGTGTACAAGACAACTCTAATGCCGTACCACATCGATTCCTATGCGATACCAATGTAAGGAATACACTTTATTTTTATTTTTATTTATTTATTTTTTTAAGTACAAGTTTTATATGGCCAATTGACGAAATTCAACTCGAGTTTTTTTATGTCTCAAAAGCTCTATATAACGTGCTTGTTTGATTTATACATTTAACTACTCTAATTAATATACGGTACGAAATCGGACGTTTTCTAAAATGAACATGCAATGGATTTGCATTTTAAAATTTACTCTACAAATAAGTTTGTAAAAATCGCATGAGTAAATTTTTAATAGAAATGAAATTTCAAGAAAATCATAAAATAAAAATAGAAATCAAAGCTTCATAACATTTATTGAATTTAATTTGTATTCGATAATATCGCATTTTAATTACATTTTCTTGCTTTCTTTTTCTATAATCTGTAGTTTTGGCTTAAATACAGACAAAGTTCAGTCATTTACCTGATTTGTTTGAAAATTCTAATTTTAAATAAGTTTTAAACATACTTGTAAGCGTGTATCCAAACAATATCATATTTTTTATTGAAATGTTTCGTCGATATATACAGAGAGAGTATGATAAAAATTTTGTGTGGTGACGTATATACGAGTAATAACGACGGAACTGACGCATAAAGATACAACTTTCAGTTATGGCTGCTTAATACAACTGTTTATTTCAGGCACAGCATTCTTGAAGTGAAAACACACAGCTAAAGTTTTCTGTGTTTTTGACATGTTTATGACAGTATGCGTGAGATAAGCAATAAGTAAGATAAAACTCTAAATTTATTTTTTAATAGCCAGGAAGTCTTCTTCTTAACTTGGTTGCTTCATCTTTTTAACCTAAAGTAGTAGTATGCTTATAATAAATATTTGTAAATTACGCCATATTAAAATTAATCCTTGTTTTATTATTTTAATATAACTATAATGGCATAACTAAAATTAAAACTTATTATTATTTTTAAATGCTTGGTTGGTAATTTCGAGATATTTGAAATCATTAATGTCTTAACTACTTACAAAACGAATTAAAATTTTCAAATTATAGACTTAAAAATGTACAATTTGACATATTTAATCAAGCTACTCAACTAAGTTTAATATACTTAAAATTGCTACTGACATCGTAGATGACCTGGCACTCTACCATACTAAAGAGTGAGAGAAAATTGACGAATCTAACGGAAGGTTAGGAGAAATTAAAAATTAGATATTACTAATAAAAAAGTACACATTATACTTACCGTCTTGTAGACAATGAACTAAGAAATATTACAAAAAATTATATTCTTAAGTTGTTGAGAAGAAAATGAGGGATTAAAAATATAGAAAAACTAGGTCAGACTAAGACAACGTTTCGAAAACTCTATTCTTTGTTTAGCGGTCAAATAGCTTGTTTTGTCACGGTATCGATTTATACTGTAAACTGCTGACGCATTTAAAATATGTATCCTCTTTTTCCATTTTGATGCTTACCATTGCTGTTTTCGATGAAGCTCCTTCTCTGGTGAAGATAACACACAGATATAAAAAAGGAGTTTCATAGGGAATTTCTTTTTGTAACAGTTATTTAGTTATATGAATGAACGTAAGTATCATAAATTGAAGATAATATTTTTACAATTTTCTTAACTTTGACAAAGCAAATTTTAAGCATCTGTAGGTTATTAAGTTTTGTGACTACTAAGTCATTGTCATCTGTGAATTCGAAACACTATGTTAACAGACTGATGTGCTATGATCTATGTGATTTTTCAAACGGAAGCATGGGAACAGACGTGTACATGAGCACATAAACTTTTCATTTTCCATTGTATGCGACAATAGCGCAATAAAAAACGAGCAGTGCTTATGATAAACTTTGAGCCATAGAGTTTTTAAACATGTTAAATTTTGTTTTACAAACGATCAACCATGTCCATGTGTTAAGCATTAACGAGCTTTAAGTAAAATATCACTTGATACTTTACTTAAAGCTCGTTGTTATTTTAAAAAGCATGGAACTGTCTGAAGGTCGTATGCTAGAACTTTTCAACGTGTTGTTTTGTTTATTTCCTTGTAATTTAGCAACTTTTTCATAAAAGATTGCTCTTTTCTTTTTAAAAGAATTTTAACTGTTTTTATATGATTTCGAAAGCAATTCAGTTCATCACCTAGAATCGAGTCGGGTAAGAAACTGCCAGTGTTATGTTGCCTTAACCTGCCGTCTTGTGAATAATTTCATTGATGAATGTTATTGTGTAGCATAATCTGAAGACAGTTTCAGAACAGCTTATTTTAGATTAGTGCTAAAACGTTTGGAACAAAATTTAGTCAGAACTAATGTCATAAAAATCTCGGAGCGAATGATTTTACACGCACCATATATATATACATATGCAACGGTGTAGATATTAAAGTATAACGACAAAAGTAATCATTGCGGCCAGCTAAATAATTTTTTGACATATGCAACCAGAAATAACTTGATTTAAAACAACCTGCGAATCTTAAAGGAGTAATCTTGAAGTATAGATTTTCGGAAATATATTTGAATGGCAAAGAACCTGCAAGTTTTAGGGCAGAAAAAGAAATAAAATCGAGAATTGCGGGGCTATTATATATTACACATAGAAGATTACGTAGAAGATTGAATCCGTATTTTAAGAACATGAATTTTGATGGCGCAGAATGCTAATCCTTTATAAATAGGAAAATATCAACTGAGGCAGATTAAATCCTCATTTTAGTTTCAGTAAACATGTTGCGGCCACAACCATATTGGCACATTATTTGTGCTTATTTAAAATGTTTAGAGTTTGATAGATTTGCAATAAGAAGAAAGCAGCAGACAACAGTCGAGCTAGGCCAAAGAGTAGAAAGCGACTGCGCTCATTTTACACTTTTTCAGGATGAAATCGCAATTCAGACTGAGTTAGTTTTGGTTTTCAATGCATTTTGATTGTATAATTAATACTGTTGTAAAATTATTATTAGCTGTTTGAGCAATAGTTCCATTTATATTATAAGAGTTATGTAAGAGTCATATGACATGAATTAGTCTCGAAACGAGGCAGTGAAATGGAGATTATTATTTTTATCTCTCTCTCTCTATATATAGAATCATTATCTATATACATATATAGATAATGTTGATCTATATATATTATATGATTAATATATTAATCATAGTTAAAATATGTATAGTATATATATATATACTATATATATTTTAACTGTATATATATTTTTTTCATTTCAATCTTATATATATAAATAATTCGTATTTATAATTCAAATTTTAAATTTTACGTTAAAAAATTAAATCCTTTTTCACTTTCATTTCGTTTTCAAGTAATTTACCTCATTATTTCATACATCAAGTATCTGTGTATTGAAAATGGAATCTAGATTTGCAAGATATAAAATTAAATAAGTAAATAAATGAAATATTTAAATTTGATTTGTTAACTATTAAAATCTTTTAAGCATAAACAGTTATCTTTGTTACATGCATACTTACCGACAAAATTATTATCAAAATTTTAAGAAGAAAGAAATTGTGTTCGAAAAGATCATCCGTTACAACAGAATGCTTTTTACAGATTAAAAGGGAGAAATCCAATTAAGGAGGAAAAAAGCTTATCTGACCTTGATTGACACAATGAGAACAGTTTTTACAATGGGTATTTTTAGCGGAGTTCCTCACATTAACGGGAACTTACAATTGAGCACAATTTTTATTATGTATTGTATTGTTTCAAACTTTAGAGATAGCTAGGCCGTCACAATACCTTGCACGTCATTTTTTAACTTTCGCAGCACATTTAACGGCTGATTGTAACTAGACAATGGGATTGGGTTGCTCTTGAAGATAATGGAGAAATTAAGCTAAAACGTAATTGCGTTAATGCATAATTAAATTTCACTCCTCAGATTTGAACATATTCTTCAATTTATTTTTATTTTTTTTAGATTGCTATCAGGATGTCTAGTGTCGGAGTTGATTCTTTATCTTTCGTCCTGATACAGCATTCAAGTTGCTCTGTTCCGTGTTAAAAGAACTCCTTTTACTTTCGTCCCGAGGCTCAGTTTCATTACTCTCCTAAAAAGGATGAAATTGCAGAATAAGTTTGTAGTTTGATTATTTTTCTATTGTTCTGAGAAGTCACTTTTGAAATGGGTTAAATGTTTCTGAAATAAAGAAAACACATATTTACTTTTTAGAAAAATCGTTACTCTTTTTCTTTATTTTAGAAGCCTAAAAGCAGTTTGCTGCTAGAATTACATTTGTGTTCTGCCGCTGCTCAGCAAATTTCATCATTTTGTTGATGCAATGTAATTATAAATGTCCACTACCCTGCACGAATACTTATGAAAATGTTACAAAAGTTTTATCAACGATTCTAAATACAGACTATTCTAATACTGTATTAGGAAACCATTAGTTACACTCTTGCCTCGAATGCATTTCATGTTTCCATCACACCACTGATCTTTTCCGAGACATTCTGTTTAAACAACTAGAAAACACATTTGATGGTGAATAACATAGTTTGATTCGATCATTAAATTTCGCAGATGAAATTTGTGTTTTAAACCAATGATACGCAAACTTTCCAAGAAGGTGTTCTCCTTTGATACCATTTTAACACTAGCATTACGGCATTTTCCGTATAACTATAACTACGATCAGAGGTCATTTTGACCGCTTGTTCCGAATAGAAGCAAAGGCTCGCTTTTTGCTAATATTATGTAAAATTAATGCTTATAACGATACATTTTGCTTGTTTAATAAGTAAATAAAGTAGATTGAGCAAATACATGCAACCAAAAGCTAATTTAATATAACAAAGAGCAAAATAAAGTAAATGCATTAATTGAAGAATAGTTTAATATAACAAAGAGCTAAAAGAAAAGAAAAATAACTCTAGATATTTTAAAACTTATTATCATTTAATAAATTGCCTGATAAAAATTTTCAATGTGAAATAAATATATTAAAAATTACGCATATTAGTACTCACATTCTCATTTTGTAGTGCATACAGATTACTAATTTTTTTTATATTGTATCTGTGCAAGTTGTACAAACAAATTTTTTTTACAGTATTCACACGTACTCAAAGTTTTCTGGCCTCTCTATGGATTTATTTGGCACTGTTTACGCTTACGGGAAGGGTTGATGCAAGTACCAATTCTCCTTTCGTTCGATACAGAAAGTTTGTGAATTTTGGATGAAACGTACATCTTTGGAAGTTCCTCAGCCGTATTCAAAAATAAAATCAAGACGGCTGATATTCTTATACTCAGTTGTTTCCTTATAAATTATCCATGCATTTATCACGCCCAAATCAAGAATATACTATAAAACCTTGAACTAACCAAAAGTTAGATGAGGATTTTACTGAGTATTTATTGAGGTTCAAAACCTCAACTTCACATTTGGTCGGATTGTAAAAATTCACAACTTCCGGTGTATTTGTTTCATCAGATGCGATTTCCAGTGTTCTGTGCATGGTACTCAGGAGCAGGACGTTCTTAATTTTTATTCCTTGATAAGATGTAAGCGTTATATTACCATGCTTAGCAGTCTTACCAGAACAGAGACATTTTTCCTAAGGGGACAATATCACTTTTTCTTTCTAAATTGTAAAATTTTCCCCTTTCTGTTTCAGTTTAGTTATACTTTTCTATAGATAATGTTAATTTCTCAGAAAATGCCTTTTTTCTTTTAGAAGATAAAATTAGCATAAAATAAAATATGGGTCGGAGATCTAAAGATGTGGATGGTCCTGCTCAACGAATAAGCGAAAGAGGTAAATCGCAGCTAGCACTTAGAATGTGTCCGTTATGTCCCTGCTGTACACCAGGACGTGTACCACTAGTGCTTTACACCTGGATCTGTAATCAAACCATAGTTATGTCTTCACTATAAACAAAGTGAATTTAATCCCTTTTATTCAAGGTGGGATAGGGAGAATCAATAGGCGTCCCACCATTGAAAAGAAGTCTTGTAAGTGTAATTAGTTACATTTGTTCTGCTATTTCTGCTACAGTAAATTAAAGTGCGTACAGTTTTCAGTTTATTTAATCTCGCACTGATTACAAAAAAATTTTAATTGCATTTTATTTTCTATTCGCTTCACTATGAGGCTGAGTTTATTTCAAATTCTGAAATAGAAAACTCCTTATAAACAATACCATAGTTCTCCATAAACAAAATAGCCACTGAAATCTGTCGAGAACAGTTCTGTAAATAGGCGAGAAATAAGGCTAGACATTTTCATGATGAAAACGAAATTGCTCTCCAGAGATTTTCTGACTTTCGAACATTTTTGTCGTCTTTGTCACAGCTTGTTTCTCTTTATTGCGTAATACTGGCCTATGCGTGTTTTAAAATAGTTCTGGCTTGTGTACAGATTGGGCACGCTGAGCAGAACCTACTGTTTATTCCCACCAAATATGTCTGGTGGTTTATATTTTTGTTTAAGCTCTGTCAAATATGTAGTATAATGTTTATTTTTCCAATTTTCTCTGGGATGATGTAGTGTTTCCGCATCATCACTATGTTTCTCAATAACCCTTTTCCTCGCTGAGAACCCTAATTTCTTACGAAATAAACTATAGATTCTTCAGACGTTATCATTAAAATTCATACCCACTAATCTTTAGAATTATAACTCTCATTAACTAAAGCTTCCGATGCGCTTCTTTATTATTTATCGTGAGATTAATCTTTTTATATTAGTTGTTTTGCAGCAAATATTAAACAGTTTTTTATTAAAGGAGGTAAAATGCATTGCTAATAAAAATTAAGAATTGCTTTAAATTTTGAGAAAATATGCGAAACTTTTGAGACCCTACTTAATATTTAAATTACAAAAACTTATTTTATGAAATTTTCTTGAACAACGGAATATAGTATATTCCCAGCGGCTGACAGGTGTTTGCGACACAGTTTCTATACAAAGAGACAATTATACGAGTCTCTTCTTCGTCACATCTTTCCCACAGAATGCCTGGCGTTTATGAACAGATATGTTTCTTTCGGAAGAATCGCATTTTTGGACATCAATGTGTAGAGACATTAGGATTTTTTCGAAGCCAGAAAGACGAAACATTAGCAATCGTCTTCGCCGGGAATCGAACTATGAACCTCTGGAATACAGGCCCAGCGTGCAGAACCACTACACCACGAAGGCACGCTAGAAAAGCGGGAGAAATGCCTTATAAGTGTACTGACTCATTAGCAACTTTGAAGCAGAAATCGGGAAAAATCAACTCTGTTCTCGCGGAATCCGAACCACGAATACTTTGCTTTCCAGTAGGACATGCTTATTACATACTCTACAAGAACACGCATAGGAAAATATTATAGTTCGTTAAAAGCATGCATCTGATAATGCAAGAAATATCATATTAACTAAAGCTTCTGCAACTGTTATTATTTTATGTAATAACGTTTTCCAGTGAGGCTGACACCTTCTTGAAATATACCAGTTATAAGATAGCTGTAAGTAAACTAAAATGTAATGCAGACTTATTAATTCTAATATGTATGTAAAATTGCGGTATTATACAATATTTCAGGTATTGATTCAAATGAGAGCACTCAGCAAAAATATTGGCAAAATAAAATTACAAGTAATATATCAGATGTAATAAATTTTCCATTTCTGAGAATTTACCTTGATATTTGTTTACTACTGAATAATTTTGCATAATTACGTTAATGACCTCTGCTGGCAAATTTTCACTTCCCTGAGCGCTACTTCTGACACGAGTCAAACTAGAAACTAGAGCTAAATGGAAATCGAATTCAGTTGAAAATTCACTCCATAAAGCTAGGAAATCCGAGAGATGCGGTAGTGTAATTTTCCGCGTTCCAACTGGCCCTGAGGTACTTAATTACAAGTCTCTTAGTCCTTTAACCCATCAGCCCGATCAGACAGGGGAGTAAATTTCAAAAGACATGACTGAATTAGATAACTGCAAGCGTGATTCTGATGCTTGTAGACTGTGTCTGTTGCAGATAGATTGCCCTTGAGAAAATCCGCAAGATCTTTAAAAGCTAGAAGTTCCCTTTGACAAGAGCAACCGGTTAATTCACCAGTTTTGAAATCGTGCTTCGTAATCCCCAAGGGATGGGGTATCTGAAAACTTTATTGACAATTGGACTTCAAATCGAAACAAATGCGTTATGCTAATCAAGACTATTGCATATTCTTTCGCATATAATATTTTTCGATGTGAATATCCCTAAATTATGTCGTTGAATTTCCCCTTTGTGGAAAGTGAACTGACTGACTGTTTCATTTTCTCAACTTAAGTGATATTCATTTTGGGTAATAATGGATTTATTTTTCGTAATAGGTGTAGTCTAGGCAGTTACAAATAAAATGTCTATTTAATATATTGTTACACCATAAAATGATAACAGTAGTTTGATAAAAGCTCACGAATCCTAAAAGCAGGTAAATCAGAACAAAACAGGACGTTTATTCTCCTTTAAAAAAATAATAATACCTTGCATTAAAATGGTTTAGAGCTGACTTAAAGCAATTGCTTCGGAAATTCGGAAATGTAAAGAGACTGCACTAACAGATAACAAAGGACACCTGAAAGGACGAGAATGACTGGAATTTGACATCAGACGTATATGTTGTGCTCCATTGTGAAATCTAACGCAAAGTTGACATTATTAAAATGCACATTTGAACGTGCCTTAAGTCCTTAGATAGAGTAATTTATTCCTAAACTATGTTATGAAGGAGTAATTGTACTTGGATTTACTGTTATGACCAAATGAAAAATGAACTGTCTAATATTGAAAAGTTTTTCAAGAAAAATGTCTAACTTAAAATTGTAGAAGTTACATGATCAGGAAGTTAAAAGTATTGTTTTCTGAAATATATTGGAAAATATTGGATAAAAGAAACGACATAAATGTTTTCGTATCTTATACTTCGAAGCAACTTTAGAAGCTTTAAGGAATATAATCATTACGCTTTTAAATTTAAAAAAAATGTGAACAGCTTTAAGAGTTTAGGAGAGAGGAATTTTCGGGATGTGGGCTATGTTCTAGCTGGGAGTAGAATTTAAGATTTCTAAATAACCGGTTGGGTGGCGTGTTAATCATTGAACCACATGAGCACATAGACACAGTCTTAAATTCATTACAACGTAAATAACATGAATTTTCAAATTTATTTTTGAAAGCATCCGAAAAGTAATGAATTTGAATGATTTCAATTCAATTAAAAGACAATGCACAGCAATTGAACTTAGAAGTCAAACAATAATTAACAGGAAAATGTCCATAAAATGTAAATATACTTTTTAATATATTTTATTTTTGTCATTGAATTAAAATTCCATGTATAGGTAATAACTGCCATTTTTATCGTTTGGAGTAGAATATACGGCACAAGTCTCGACTGATCAAACTTTTTCTAATTTTTGAAGACACAGTGACTGAAGTTCGTACTGCATTTATATAAAAGCAGTAGCCTGCTTGAGATCTCTCTAAAATATCAGTAAGATTTAATTGTTGTCTTGCTTTTGGCATAAGTGAGGATGTAAGAGAAAAAATTCCATCGAATATGACAATTAATAGCTAAGCTTATTAAACACGTTAACGCAAAGTTGGCAAATCATGCATTTCGCGATAATTTGCATGATTCTGAAAAGTATCAAAACTGAATTTACTGAAATGGATCCTGAATTTTGAATTTTTGGCCATAATTACTAAAATAACAAAGTTTTAGCCACTGAAAACCCTGCAGCTACTTATGCTTTATTTTAGGGATAAATTATTTTTGCATGCATCTGAAGAAAAATTATTTTTTGAGCGAGTATTATTAAAAATGCGTATGACTTTCATGCAAAGAATTAAATGATAATAATGCCAGGATAAATTAAAAAGTCATATGAATTTATGACAATGGTTAAGCTGAGAAAGAGCGAAATCTAGAAACCTTACTAAAACCTACTTAGATAAAGAATAGTACAGCAAATTTCAATTGGAGGACTATCTAGAACATGAAAACTGCATACGTATATCTCTGGGTGTCAGAATCTTAGACTGATAGGTATTTATGAAAAAAAAATCTTCATAATATTTCTTTTAAGTAATCTTAATTCACATAAAAATTCTAGCAAATAAATTTAATTTTATATTTACATGAGGTACCACGCTATCCCAGTTATCAGAGAGAGGAAAAATGTCCACAATATTGCTCTACACAATACAGTATTTTCTTTCCTGCAAGTTGAAAGACGAAAATTAATGGAATTTCAATCAAGCTTAGACAAGTCAAATGGAAATTACAGAATTCAGAAAAATTAATATTTTTGTTCCTTCTACGAGGTATGTGTTAAGTTTAGGATTATGTATCTTTAGATTGCCAATAGATGGCGGTAGTGTTTGTTTGTAAAAAAAAACTGTGATGTCAATTATGTATATGTATCAGTTCGTCTTTGGTGTTTGTTAATAAACGTTGTGTGGAATAACGCTCCTCTGTTTATTAGAGATTTACACATATTTTGTTTATGGTGCTTGCAAACTGGGATTATTACGAACCAGAAAATCGACAGACTGAATATTTCGAAAATGGAGGGCGTTCTTGAACATTTGAAAAAGAAACGATCGGTTGTTAGACAATTAACTACGAAACTGATAACCAAAGTCGAATCGAATTTAGCAAATAATATTCCGCTAAATGAGAAAATTGAGATAATCGAGGATTTATATGAACAGTTAATTGAGAAAATCAATGAACTGAAAAGTTTAGATTCAGAAATAGAAACGAAAGTAACTTGAAAATGAAGTTACCTTAAGTCAAGAATAGCAGGATAAAACTGTTATATGGAGAGGAAGAATGCAACGATTTTTGAAGAAGAATTCGGAATCTTCTAGAACAGTTCATCAGAACGAAACGGCTAATGTTGCACTTCCAGTTGAAGCGAAAACAGTGAAGTTGCCTCGTCTGCAAATCGGAACTTATTACGGAGATTTGTGTAAATGGTTAGACTTTTGGAACCATTTCGAAAATACAATTCATAATCATAGTGGATTGAGAAAAACTGAAAAATTTGCGTACCTAAAATCCTTCCTTGGAGGTAATGCTTTAGCTGCCATTTCCGGTTTCGCTTTAAGTGACCAGAATTATGATTCCGCAGTAGAAATATTGAAAGAACGTTTTGGAAGACAAGATGTTGTTATCACCTCGCATATGAATAAATTATTATCCCTTGAACCAGTGGGAAACATTTCAAATGTTAAAGCACTGCGTAAGCTGTACGATTAATGCGAAGTCAACATTCGAAGTTTAGAATCGTTAAACGTTACTTCTGGAAGTTATGGAAATATTCTCTGTCCTATCATTTTGCAGAAATTTCCAGAGGAATTAAATTTAGAATTTAATCGAAGTCGAAATATGGAAGCAGGATGTCATATAAAGGAACTTATAGAATTCTTAAAAAAGGAAGTTAACTGTCGAGAAGCTGCAATTTTAATGAACTCTGCGAAAACGAATCAGAAACCATACTTTCGTCAAAATGAACAACGCACGAAAGTTTATCCTAATTATAAACCGAAAGTTCCGACTGCTTCAGGTTTATCAACAATTGGATACAAATGTATATTTTGTGATAAAGAAGACCATACGAAATGTAAATGTACTGAGGTGAACTCTGAAGAGAAACGCAACATTTTGAAACGTACAGGAAAATGTTTTCTGTCTTTTGGATGTAAACATTTAGCTGTCAACTGTAAGAACACACAGTTTTCCTGCAAAAAGTGCCGCGGTAAACATCATGAAAGTGTGTGTGTGAATCCCGCATCAGCTGTCTCCAGTGCAAAAAATAAGGAAACCGAAACATCGGCGGAAATTGTTCAAAATTCTTCTGCCAAAACTGGATCTAATATTATGCTTCAAACGGTGTATGATGTGGCTGAGGGCAGAAATAAGAATTGTATTGTGAGGTGTCTTCTTGACGGCGGTAGCCAAGTCTCTGCAATTCGAGAAGATTTATCAAGAAAATTATAATTACCAGTGAAAGGAGAAACTGTTTTAAATCTGCATACCTTCGGTGAAAAGAACGGGAAACATTGGCGTCGAAAGAAAGTTGAACTTACGCTCCGGAATATTAATGACCCAGAAAAATCCATAAATCTCGAAGTCATTGAAGTACCAGTCATAACAAATGCCGATATACGGGTACCAGATGTAGAAATCAAATCCAAACTCCAAGCATTCGGCGTCACTTTGACAGACTGCGGCCGCGCCGATGGAATGAATCATATTTCCGTTTTAATCGGCGTGGACATTATGTGGAAAATAGCAAGCGAAGAAATAAAAAGGATAAACAGAAATGCCGTAGCGATGAAAACCTTGTTTGGGTGGTGTATACAAGGCAGATTTTCTTCATCAGACTTTGAAATCCATGATGCGTGTTTGAACGTAAGTGTAGAAGAGAAAGCGTCGAATCTTTTTGGGATATTGAATCTATAGGAATTAAAAATATTTCTGATGAAGAACAAAATGAAATGGCCTTGCAAATATTTAACAACTCGATTACACAAAAGGGTGATAGATACGAAGTTAGACTTCCATGGAAAGATCAGAATGTGACTTTAAGAGACAATTTTAAGAATGCTGAAAGACGATTTTTAAATCTGATCGAAAAATTTAAATCAAACTTGAACTTTTATGCGCAATATAAAGCAGTGATTGACTATCAGCTTAAGGAAGAAAACATAGAAAAGGTCGATCTTGGTACTTCATCTGGGAGACGAACTTACTACATACCTCACCGTGCTGTCATCCGTGAAGATCATAATTCTACGAAACTTCGCATTGTTTATGATGCTTCTTCAAAGGAAAAAAATCATGAATCTCTAAATGATAATTTACCACAAGGACCAAATCTTCTTCCTGAACTTTTGAAAGTTTTAATAAATTTTCGACTTCATCGAATTGCATTTACGTCAGATATTGAGAAAGCGTTTTTGCAAATTTCTGTTGCACCTGAATATCGGGATTCAATGCGATTTTTGTGGATTGATGAGAATTCAAGTTTGAGCAATCCGAGAATTCAAGTTTATCGGATGTGTCGTGTAATTTTTGAAGCAAAATCAAGTCCATTTTTGCTGGGTGCTTGCATTAAGCATCATTTAAAGGAATTTGAAGACATACATCCCAGAACTGTAGAAATGTTAGAAAACTTCATGTATGTTGACGATTTTATTTGTGGATCAGATACGGAGGAGGAAGCTATACAGATATATCATGAAGCCAATGATATAATGAAAAAGGCATCAATAACTTTGACCAAATGGAATTCTAATTCGGATACTATAAAAAACCAGTATAAATCAAGTGACTACTTCGTTAGTTTTAAATTGCCTGACTGCGATTCCCCCTCAAAGATTCTTGGACTTCAATGGGATACAATTAAGGATATCTTCTGTTTTAATGCTAAAGACGTTATTGATTTCATCAAGTCAAATGACTAAACAAAACGCTGCGTTTTAAAAGCTGCTTCAAAAATCTTTGATCCTGTTGGGTTTCTCTCTCCATATGTTATTCAAGCAAAATTTCTGTTTCAGGATTTATGGCTGAAAGGCGTTCACCAGAATTGCAAGACAAGTGGTACAAATGGTATAGGCAACTATGTGATCTACCTCATATCCAGATACCTCGGTGGTATTTTCGTGATGTTGATGAAACACCTGAAACACTAGAACTACATTGTTTTGTGATTCATCTCAAAGTGCTTAGGGAGCAGCAATGTACGTTAAATTCCGTAGCTTAAAATATTGTGGAACAAGTTTAGTGATAGCCAAGAGCAGCGTGGCTCCCCTGAAAAAATTATCTTTACCAAGACTCGAGCTTATGGCAGCAGTGTTAGGAGCAAGACTTGTAACTACTGTCCGTGTGCATTTTCCTCAAGCTAAGATTCATTTATGGACATATTCTCTTATTGTGCTTCATTGGATAAAGAACTAACCACGGCGATGGAAAACATTCGTACAAAATCGAGTGTCTGAAATCAAGACAAAACATCCCCGAGCATGTGGTACCATTGTCCTGGCTCAGATAATCCGGCCGATAAAATCACACGTGGTGTTAAAGTGAGTGCTCTTGTAGTAGATCAAGTGTGGTGTAATGGACCTCCATGGCTTCATCAAGATGAAATAAATTGTCCTAAAGTGAACAAGCATTGTAACATAGTAGATAGTGTTGAAAAAAGAGTAGTGACTCAAGTTACTAGCAGTGTTCAACCTTTACAACCTGTGTTAAAAATAGAAAACTTTAGTGACTTAGGTAAACTTTTAAGAGTCACGTCATATGTATTTAGATTCATTAATAATTTAAAGTCACAGAATAGAGTGATTGGTACTGTGACCAAAAATGAAATATGTAATGCTATGTGTTATTGTATTATCTTATCACAAGGAGAGTATTTTTTTGCAGAATTGAATGATGTTAAATGCAAAAAACCATTGTCTCATAATTCCAAATTGTTTGGGTTAAATCCAGTAATGGATGAAAAGGGTTGTTTAAGAGTTGGAAGTAGATTAGTGAAATCATCATTAGATGTCGATGAAAATCAGCCTATAATATTATCAAATAATTATTTTTCTCGTTTAATTATTTTGAATTGTCATGAAAAGGTACTTCATTAGTGGTGTAAATGAAACTTTAGTGCAAGTAAGAGGGAAATTTTGGATTTTAAAAGCTAGACGTTTTGTAAAATCTGTGTTACAGGATTGTAGATTTTGTAAAAAATATAATGCTAAAGCTGGACACGAGATATGGGCTCCTCTTCCAGCTGACCGAGTGGAGAAAGCTCAACCATTTGAGGTAAATGGCATAGATTTCGCTGGCCCTTTGTATTTAAAGGATGGTACAAAAGTGTATATTTCATTGTTTACCTGTGCAGTGACCCGAGGAGTCCATTTAGAATTGTTATCAAATTTAAGTGCAGAGTGTTTCATTCAAGCCTTGCGTAGATTTTTGCACGTAGGGGTATTTGTAGAGTTATATATTCTGATAATGCTAAAACCTTTAAGACTGCTGATCGTGAATTAAAATATTTGTATAAATTATGTAAAGATGAAAAGGTTCTAAATTTCCTTGGTAAAAATGGGTTTGAATGGAAATTTATTGTAGAAGGTGCTCCTTGGTGGGGCGGATTCTGGGAACGTTTGGTAAGATCTGTAAAAATTTGTTTAAAACGTATCTTAGGTAAAGCTTCTTTATATTATGAAGAACTGTATACTGTCTTACTTGAATTTGAAGCTGTTATTAATTATAGACCTATAACGTATGTATACAATGAACCAAATGAACCTGATCCTCTTTCACCATCTCATTTTATAACTGGATCTAGATTAACTGTTTTACTTTCACCTGAATCTAAACTAGAATCTACAAGATCTCAGTTGATTAAAAGATGGAAGCATAGGCAATTAATATTAGAGCATTTTTGGAAAAGATTTTATAAAGAATATTTGTTAGAATTAAGATCGGTCATGTTTTCAAAACCTCCAAAGAATTCTCCCGTGTTTAAAATTAATGATATTGTACTTGTACGAGAAGATAATGTGAAACGCTGTAACTGGAAGATAGGTAGGATTAAGGAATTATTTCATTGAAGAGATGATAGAATTAGATCTTGTGAGATTCAGTTGGATAAGGGTGTTGTTAGAAGACCAATTGAAAGACTTTATAATCTTGAAGTTCAGTAAAATTGATGCATCCGTTTACGGATGCATGGGGGGGGGGAGTGTTAAGTTTAGGATTATGTATCTTTAGATTGCCAATAGATGGCGGTAGTGTTTGTTTGTAGAAAGAAACTGTGATGTCAATTATGTATATGTATCAGTTCGTCTTTGGTGTTTGTTAATAAACGTTGTGTGGAATAACGCTCCTCTGTTTATTAGAGATTTACACATATTTTGTTTAGTATGAGTTACCTAAACAGGCTCTGTAAATTATGTAGTTTAAAAGGGCCCAGTTCCCAATTGAAAAGAAATATTTTCACAGTCTTTTCTTGTCATGTGGTGCTTTTTCACCTAACCTTTGGCCTCCTTTACTTATGGCTTAAAATGTAGCACAAAAATTGAGAACTGAACTCTAATGTGCATTTTTATTACGAGCTGATATTTCAACTTCCGTTTCAACACAGCATTAGAAATTTAACAATAATTCAAAATACTATAGTCAATGATGCCATTAATATATTTGTTATAATGTATAAGTTTAAATATTTAGGATTCCTGTCTAGATGCTTTTATAAAAATAATTAATTTTTAAACGAAGAATACAGTAGAAACAAATATCATAGTTGCCACTTTGACGTTACGCGTTAACAAGTTTCGAAAATTTAATACCATTGAAAATAGCATCATTAAAAATATTCATGTAATTTATATCGAAAGCTCTAATTGTTGCATATATTCAGGCTAATTAAAAATATTAAACATATACTAATCGACATTGTTGAACAAATTTTTAAACATTAGTCTAAATGAAACTGTTTTCTCATCTATCTAACGATTAAAGTTATACTATAGTACCTTGCCTCCAACAAATCTATCGTTTCCAAGACATATTGTTTGGAAATTTCCATATTCTAGAACTCAGATTACGGCTTGGTTAAAAGCGCTCAATTCAGTCTCAGTACCTCGCTAGTCTCATTATGCTGTAACTCACTGATGGTAATAAACAACCATGTTCAAAATTTGCATGCCTCTTATCTGCCATTTCTAAAATAGCTCTCTAACCCGACAGTAGATAATGTTGGAGCAAATAGGAAAGGATAAAATTTAATAAGCACATTATTTCGGAAAAAATATAAATTAAGTACCTTGCAACCTGTAAATTATAAAAAATTCGACGCCATTAGGGTATTTTAAATTTTTTATACCAACTTATCTTAAGAAAACATTTCACTTTCGTCATTTGAAGAAATTAGGTACATCCTAAACCCTTGTTTTGTATTTTTTTATGCTTTTAAAAGTAATCCTATCGGAACAACAACTCCTCATTTTTACAACAATCTATTGGTACCAAAATTTAATAACTATAATTTTCATACATTAATTTGTTTGCTAACGCAAATAATTTTGATGTACTGAATCGAAATATTTTCAATGCGGATCTGAAGTTTATGAAACTATTTTGATTTAATTAAGCTAAGCTGATAAAATTTAAATTCTATGGCTTTAGATATTTTTGACATTAATTTAAATTTACTTAGATCAGAACATTCGAAGAATCAATCTTTCAGCTCTTACCCTAATAATTTTGTTACCCAGTAATGACATTTAAGATATTACTGCATGATTAATCACTGTCATGGTGCAATAAATAGTGTTGAGACAACTGATTGCTGCGAAAGTATTACACATTATATACAAACAGACAATTGTATCTTTCTGAGGCAATTACTATGATAAATAAATGATTCACAGCGTCGAATTGCCTACTGAGAAGTGCTAGCATTCCATTTACGGTAGAATGAACCTTTATATAAGTGATTTTGAAAGCTTCATATAGTATAAAGCATTTAAGATCCCGGTTTATACAAACATCATATAGTATAGCGCATATACCATCCCGTTTCCTGGAAAAGATCTCCACGAAATTATCATTCTCAAGTTAAATAACCCAACAGTGATTTGTCATAATTAATTTCCTAGATATGTATCCTTTACTTCGATATACTACTGAAGATTAATGGTGTTCCTTAGCCTTAACATTTTTCTGTTCAATAAACATATGTTGTGAGCCATTTTCGGGTTCCTTATGGACTGTTACCTTATTTTTCGCATATGCGCAAAGGAACGCCATTATAAATGCGCGGTATAATAAACGATTTTAGAGAACAGAGACTTAGGTCGCCGTAATTGCATAGACAAATTAAGCAAATCTAATTAGCTGAGCTTGTGATTTCGATTAGTTTTGATAAAAGGCCAAAGCAATCTTTGTGCTAGAGAGCATTAAACAGTAGCGGGAGAGCAATGCGCAATAAGTCTTATCGGCCAAAGTTAGTCACTTTTACCTCAAATCTCGCACCCCTTCTCCTGCCGGTACGAAAGAAGAGTTTGGGAGACAATAGCCCTGCCTGGAGAAGCACCATCTGCTCAACAAAGGCGTTCAATAAGCAGAATAAAGGCAGGGCGAAAAGTGACGGATGCCTTCTATTAGCGCTGTCATAATTTCCTAAGCTAAGAAACGATCATCATCGAGATAGCCGCTCGACCCGAGATTAACAGAAGGATACAGAGGAGGAGATACATAACGATGGAAAGAAAGTGGGAGGAAACTGAGGACTTAGAATTAAAGTGGGAAAAAAGGGGTTAACGAGATTGGATAGGCTGCGCCACCGGAAATTTGTTTCTTTGTGAATGATGCGAGAGGCCCAGAGAACCCGCCCGCGTTTTCGTAAGGATTTGTATTGCAATATTCTCTCCTTTTTTGTTTATTCTATTTCGGCTCTCCTTGATTTATACCGACAATGTGCACCAGAATGAGAAAAATAGATGAAAGCTCGCTTCTCTTCAAGAAAAACTAATGTAGCTGTACGTTTACGAGCATATGGCCTAAAAGAATTGCTTTGGATATTCCTTTCTTAAAGTAGCTGTATGTAGGAGAATGGGCTCTTTCCTTCGGCATATTATTTATTTCAAAGCGGCAACAAATCACTTGGTTTATTAAGGATAATTTCTTTTCGAGTAATACCAACAAGCAAGGGACGCTAGAATCTTGCAATTTAAAAAAGAATCGGGTAATTTTGCTGCAGGAAGATACATAAAATTAAAATGGAAAGATATATTAAACTTTTCGAATTTCCATTCCATTTTTATTACGTTGCCGTTATTATTAGCCTATTGTTGTAAATTTCCTTAGCCACATTCATTTATTTATAGATCATATCTTAGCTATATACAGATTTCGCAGTTATTAAATTATGATTTATCACTATCAAATGCCATGTATTGGAAATTTCTGAACAAATATATTAAATTCTGAAAATATCAATTGTAATTTCAAATGATTACGTACGAAAAATAAGTGCTCCTTTCTATAATCTATTTAATATCACATTCAACATCATTCTTACATAAAAAGAATGACGTGCCAACATCATTCACACGTCATTCTTTTTATGCAACGAACCTAAAAGTTTCATCCACAAGAGGTTAGTTAGGTTAGGTTATTTAATTACGGCAAAGCCTCGAGGGCTATCTGCCTAAGGGGAGGGATGCCTTTGTGGAGTACATTCTAAGGGAAATGGGCTCGTATACATGGGGAAAACCACGAAAACACCCATGCAGCCAGCCCGTTCGCGGGATTCGAACCTCGGACCGACCTACCAGTGGTCAGCGACTTTAACGCTCGGCCGCTGGTGGGCTCATCCACAAGAGAAAAATGATAAAAACTTAATGATATCGGTTGCAACTGGGACTTCCATTGGCGTCACGTTATTCCTAATATATAACGTATTTATTAATGCTATTCGTTTATGAGACAATGGTGTGATTCATTTCTTTATCAAATTTCTTTTCTTTGGATTCTATTATTATGTAACTTCCATTCATTAATAAAACGTCCATAGTGATCCAGTCCATTTAATTTGAAAACAATCTTTTATGCTTAAGGTGTACGTACATAAGAATGAAAACTTTGTCTAAATGAATATAAATTATTACAATGGGAACGTCATAACATCATTATAGAGGTCGTCATAAAGCTGTTGTACTGGAATATAGTAAGATACATGTTATTCAGAAAATGAATCTTTATGTAATTGTTCATTTGTAAAGAATTATATTTACATTCAAACTAGGAAGTTAAAAACAAATTTCTTAAGCCAAAGAGAAAGAGAAGTAGGTAACCTAGATGGCATGATCTCGACATCTTTGTTAAAAAACAAAAGAAACTTTAAAATGTATTGGATAGTTTACATGATAAGAAAAATATAATACATAAATGCGAGTTTGACAGCTGAAATGATGGCACATTTTTCGACATTACTCAGTTTGCCTTAGTCTGACATTCAGTTGTACAGCATTATCATTACCCCGTTTATCAACTGTGCTAATCTTACATTTTCTAAGTGAATAAAATATAATGATAATTTAATTTTAAGCAATAGGCAATAAAATATGATGAAATGCGCAGAAGTTGACCTTAACCGTGTACATGTAATTTCATTCTTAATTAAGACGAAATGTGATATTCCTTACGCGAAACATTTAATTTAAGCTTAATTTAATGATGCCTTATTTATTTCGAGTTTAAAAAACAGTCTTATTGGAGAAGATACAGAAAAATAAAAATGGATGGAAATATATATATATATATATATATATATATATAACAGCAATACGAATATATATATTGTACATAAAGTATATATATAAGAATAATAAAAATTTTTATTTCAAAACAAAATTATCCCAATATTATTTCCGCGCAACGTGCTGCTAAAAATTTAATCAATTATACAGAAAAGTAAGAAATTTAGAACCAAATCCACAAAGACACGAAAGCAATGAAATTCAAAAGCAGTAAAATCCAAGCATCCCTATAAATATGTAAAAAATATTAATCAGTTGTCACTAAATATAGGAAGAGGAACGCAAACAAAATCTGATTCAATGTTATGAAGAGGAAGCAGATCAGATTCAGATGAATTCCTCATCCAGGAAAACTACTACGTTTCTGGTAATCCAAAATTAGCTGATGAACCGTTCTAAATTATAACAGGTCATTCGAAAATTTCGAACTCCTCCTAGATGCAGAGGAATTCCAAAAATGAAATAAAATGTGCAAAAAGGAAATCCACGTGTAATAAATTCAATGCCAACAGAGTAAAAGAAAACTAATTAGACACATTTAATGAAATTAAGACTAAAATTAAAATGTAATAATACAATATATATATAATTAACAGAGAACATTGAAATCAGAACTTACCAAGAGCAAACAAAGAATAAAAGACAGAAATATAATCCTAGGTAGATACCTAGGATTGCAAGTGTGGCTTCATTAAGGAACCAAATTGGTGATAACAAGTTTAAAATCTCAATAAAGATGAAATAAAATGAAATAATTAAACATTTTTTTAGATTTAGAAAGCATGATACTGAAGCAAGAAAGAAAAAGGAAGGAAAATAACAAAGGTTAGAAAGTATAAAATCTTCACGTCATGGGCTTATCATGATGATTTAGAATAGAGTAGGCCTCTGTTAATAAACGTATAGTAAAAAAAATTGTAGAGTTTTACAAATATTTACTATAAAATACTTTAAAACATCCTTCTTTTTCATTTTGTATTTGAACTTTCAGATAAAAAATTCATTATTTTAAACAATTTTATACGCCGTAGACCAATCCAGCTGTTTAAAGTAGACTGTTAATGAAATAACTGTAATTTCATTTTCTTTCCTGCTGTTCAATTTCTGTGCATACCTTTCTAATTCTGGTAATTTGATTAACAATTGTATTTTCGATAACTTTATTAGAAGTGTTGGTATTCCAATTTATAACTATAATAGTAGAAAAAATGAATTTTCTTATTTTCAAATAGTCTTATTTCTTTAAGATTACCTTTAAGATACAGATAATCTACTATTAGTAGATTTTCATTTATCTTGTTTCTTTTTGTTTGTAAAATATATGTATATATACAAACATACACTACCCGACATTGAAAATGCAACATCAAGAAGGAGTAGCCAGAAAGTGATGAAACTCGGCAAACAGAGAGAGCCAACAACGAACAATAAGTGATCTTTATTTCGAAATGATATTCATAGTACAGAGCGAGAACAGCGTGGACGGAGATACAGAAAGCAACAAGTCTAAATACAGAGTCAATGAGACTACCGGATGGTGTTCTGAGGAATGGCTCTCCTTTCCTGTCAACCATTTGCCACAGTTCGTCTGACAGCAATAGAAATGAGCAGGGACAGGGACAGGGAAAAGTGGACGGAGCACCAGAACTTCGTCAGTGACTTTTACAGGTATTGCTCCGCCGCACTACTGTACCCGCTGGGCTTTCGGTTGGCCCGCATCGGATGTCAGCTTAACAAGACATTTACATAGAAATTTTACATTAATACTAGACTTACGTATTGAATATACAATTACAAAGATGAGCAACGTCGAATAGCAACAAGCTTTAAGTAACTATGATTTCCGGTTGACCATTTCTAAGTAAAACATAATTTGATTATAAGCTTTATGGCTGAATGTTATTTATCAACACTACTCTGGTTTTTCTTTTTATTCCATTCTTCCATGCAGCGAAAAATGATAGTGAACCTACTCATATACCCATCCGCTCTCATGCATTGTTCTGGAGGTATCGCATCGAACGTAGTATAACCTTTGATCATAATGTTTCAGATTCATATATTAATGACTTACAATAAAAAAAGTTTACAAGCAGCATATCTTTGGAATTTCTGATAGACTGTTAAGTTGCTGCCATGCATTTCTTCTTTATTCATTTCTCAGCTTATGATTACAGTGTTCAGTTTTCTTAATAAGATGACTTTTATTTGTCATATTAGCTTTATTTATTAAATATCACGTTCCTCGCAATTTTGCCACATGAAACACAACAGTGAAATCAAAAAATCTTTAAAATCAGCATATCTTCAGAATTCTGAATAGAGCGTTAACTGTTGCCCCGTTTTTTATAAAAACTGTATTATTTAAATTTACTGCATTATTTCTTTATAAATACGGCATATCGATTACATTTGATAGCAGTATCCTTTCATTTGAAAAGCGGTTCAACGCAATGAAACGAAGACGTTGAGGATGACGCATTGTAGGGATTTATATTTATTTTGACTAACCAGTTAAGTTTACGCTTTCTTTCCTGTAAACCTTCAGTCAATTATCAATGCCAGAATATGTAAATAGGGTAGCGCGCGTGAAGGAGTGCAGTTTCTGCCAGTAGGAGGAAAAGGATTAAATTCTAAACTTTAGAAGGGAAAGTTAGAAAGAATGGGCAAGTACTGTACCTCTGTAGCGTGAGCTTCTGATTCTGTATTTATTGTTGGTTAAAGTGGCGTAACTGCAATTACTCTGCTGCAACGAGACTTCGACGCAATTTCAGATAACATGATTATCTGAGCCCTGGGTAAAATTCTACTGTTTTGCTAATATATTTGAATTTTAAGTTTAGTTCTTATTAGTTGAGTTTCCGTCCGAGCGAGGCGTAGTTTGTTAGCGTCAAGTCGACGCATTGTGAATTTTAAAGGATCTAATAAAGGATTCTTTTAACCCTTTTTCTTGTCTGGTTCCTGCACTTACTTCAGCAGTACACTAAGAGTTTAGATACTAGAACATTAGACAAGTTTAGATACTACAACATTTAATGCTTCACAACGAGACCTAAAACATAATGAACTTATTCTCATTGCAGTTAGCATAATTTAAAGAATGTAAAGTTATTACAACTATGTCTCAGCCGTTTGACGAAAAAATGCCGCCACCAATAAATTATGTTAAAACTCTCTGATTTAAAACGTCATATCGTAATGTTGAACATCTGCTAACAGCATAACCTTGAAATAATAGCGACTTTGTATCAGCATCATATGTTTTTTTCGTGTGAAAATGTTGAATTTCGAGCCGAATGAGCGTCATTTGCGGGAACTTCGGATTTACGTCTTTAATTTAAAGAAATATGCAGCTGAAGCTCATCGATTGCTTCTAGAAGGCTGTGGTGAGGCATTTGGTGAGATTGAAAGTATACGATGACGCGGAACTGGAAGCATTATTGAATAAAGATTGAATGCCAAACGCAAGCAGAATTTGCACTTACATTAGGAGTAATTCATAAGCAATTTAATATCGCTTAAAATCATTGAAGCCATTCAAAAGCAAGGAAATTGGGTTCCACATGAAATGAAGCCAAGAAACGTTAAACACCGATTTTTTTCACGTGAAATGCTGCTTCCCAGACGTAAACGAAATTGTTTTTTACATTGTGTAGTTTCTGGTGATGAAACTGTATCCACTACGATAACCCAGAGAAGAGGAAATCATGTGGATTAACTACCTGGTCGTGCTTCAGTATCAACAGCCAAGACAAATATTCATGGAAAAAGAAATCATGTTTTTTATATGGTGGGATCAAGTTGGTAGCAGGTATTTTGAGTTGCTAAAACTGAACGAAACCATTACTGAGCTCTCTACCGAGCACAATTGATGAGCCTGAGCAGAGCACTCAAAGAAAATACACCCACTACAACTCCATACATGACAAAATTATTGTCCTGCGTGATAATGCTCATCCACTTTTAGCGGCGCTAGTCAAAACCTACTCGGAAACACACAGATGAGAATTTGCTCCCTCCCACTGTATTCATCAGACATTGTTTCTTTTGATTATTACTTGCTTCGATTGGTGACGACTGGCCTTTCTAAGCAGCACTTCACATAATATCAAGATAGCAAAACTTGTGGTGATTTATCGATAGCATCGAGAGATGAAGCGTTCTTCTGAGGCTAAATCCGTGTGCCAGATAGATGGAAAATATTAGTGGCTAGCAACGAAGTATACTTTGAATAAAACATAACGTATTCTCTCACAAAACATGCCCAGTTTTTGATAAAAAACGACGGAGACTGTTTTATACTCCCGATGTGATTATAAATGTAACATGTTGCTCTCAATCACATACCTATTTTAAATACCAAATTTGAGAAGTACTAGATTATCTTATAACAAAATTTTGATGAAAATCTGCAAGTAAAGTATCACTTCCGGTTTATATATTTTAACCGAAATATAATATATTGTTGCCATTGATATAAAAGTCTTAAATACTTAAAATTTAAAAGCCTTCGACTACATTTTAATATACATTTTTTATTTAAATATTTAATGAACTTCAGTTAAAGTACAAATTAGTTGTTCATTAAAAACTGTAATCGACTTCACGTAAAGTACCACTTTCGGTTGTTCAGTTTTACCCCAAATCTAATCTACTCTTAACAATGTAGAAATTCAGAAAGCTTAAATACAGAAAATATAATTTTTTGAAGTTTAATGTAAAAGTTATCGTGGACGCAAAAATCTTAATACACATACAAACAGAGGCAAATTATGGTAAAAATCATAAAATCGTGTTGTGGAGACCCTAATTCGTACTTATTTACTGAAAACTCACTATCGAATTTCTGAAAATTCACTGTCGAACGTATTTCCTACCTTACCTATATACATAATTTGGCGGAAGGAAAAAATGAAATACATTTGTACTTTAATGAATTTTTTACAGTTACCATATTATAATTTATTTCAGTGCAAACTGAATATGATGTCAATGATCGCAAATTATGAATTTAAATATCTCGATCCATTTTTGCAGTGTGGGAGTCATACTTTTTTGTGTTTGCCTTTTTTTTATGAATTATTCAAATATTTCGTAAATATAAATATAGAGATCAGAGGAACATGTAAAACGTCAGATTTCGTAATTTCGCCAAACTGATTTATAAGATATTTCTCCGGCCTTCTTGGCATGCCGTCGTGGTGTAGTGTGATGTCAAGCTCAGTGCGTTTTCCTGAGGTCCGTGGTTCTATTCCCGGCGAAGGCGTTGCTCATTTTTCGCATCTCCTGCTTCCAATTAAGCTAATGTCTCTACAGATGAATTGGAATTTTAAAATGCCACAACATGAATATTTTCGTCATTTCGTCGTATCTTCCCCAACGATTATGAGAATAAGGTACAGTAAAAACTTTTGTGGATACCATGTATACTTATATATAGAGTAAAAGATAACCTGACACATGCATATGGTCTTTGGATGCGTAAGCAACTAACAAAAAATCCTTCTTTTCCTTTACTGGCGAAAGAAATGAATGATACAAGCTAGCAGAAAAAGTATCTTGAGCTACTGGCCACATGAAGCTTCCTAAATTCTAAATAAAAGAAGAAAAATATAAAGCGGTATTGAAGGGAAGGAATCCCCTGAAGTAAAGTAAAATTTTCCACCCGCAAGTGAAGGAGAACGGGGCAGAACAGTCCAAGATAAAGTAAAATTCAAAAGTCTGCCAAACAAAAAGTAAAGCAAGAAGGAAATCTGAGAAAGGAAAAGCTAAGACAAGGTAGAACAAAGCAAGAATGTTTGAAATCAAAAGAAAGGGCAATATGCCGCGAGCTGAAGTATACGGGTATTTACATATATGACTTGTGTTTTGGACGATTCCCAAGATTTAAAGAAGAGAATCAGAGGCTTTCTAATAAAAAATGTGGCTCAAAATTTCAAACCAGTCGCATTTCAGTTGAAACAGTATTTATAGCTTACAGCATGACTGGGATTTTATTTTAAATAACGTTTCATAAAAGTTATCTCAGATTCCTATAAATATTTAAATTTCTTATTATACTCATTTTCTGTTTAATTTGTTTAAATTTATTGTATGATATAACATTATTTGTTTAAATATGAATATAAGATTAATTTTACACATTGCCTCCATTATAAGGTAATAAGTTACAGATTAATACAGTCAGCGCGAGCGCTGGGTCTTTTGTCGTCTGGTGGAAACCTTTTCAGCTTCTACATATTGCCGATCGGTTTCTTCCTAAATTCTAAAAGTTTTGGAGCCCCTAACTTTTGCTATCCTGTGTAACTGTGCAGGTTCCTCCATCTGTATGGACAGCCTTGATTACAGGTTAGAAAAAAAAAAGTAAGATCTTTTGCTACTGATTGTTATTCTGTATTTTCTGATTATTACTGTATTTACTCGCCTAATAGTAGCTATTTGTTTTGAAAATTTCTCATAGTGAAAGTCTAGGTGCGACTATTTTGCGCGGAAATCTTCTGCACGCTATTGTACACATTTGACGATTTTTTCTGTTTCAAAACGGGGGGCGACTATTTTACCCGAGTAAACACTGTACTCTGTACTCTATTCAGTTCCCTCTTTTTCTATCGTTACTCGTTTATCATTAAGTGCAATTCAGTTAGGAAACTCAAAATTTTGAACACTTAAATAAGAGATACTGAGCTGTATAACGCCAACACGATAAATCCAAAACTACAGTTTTTTGTAGTTGAAACGCAGGTATAACTGATTACATACGTGACCATTCAAAGAGTTTATTACCTTAAAGTATTGACCACGGAAAAGTCATTTTTATTTAGCTTATATCTTATCATTTTTTTCTCTTTAATTTTGTTAATAATATCCCCAAAATTTCAATTTTGTTGATAGGTTGACTATGTGTGGATGTAAATCTCGTACCTTTAGTTTTCAAATTATTTGTATTTCTTTGGATTCACAGAGATTAGAAAGCTTTAGAAACATATGGTTGATGTTAAGAAGAGCAAGAGAAGTCAAGAGAGAAAAATAAATGCTTAAATATAAACTATGTCTGTGACCAGCGTCTCACGTAGGTTTTCAGATGTGGCGGAACGATATCTAAGTAATACACGTTATAGAGAAGAAATACCTCCTTTTAATGCTGTGTCTGTAAATGAAGAAAGGTATTGCTTAAAAACAGCAATATATTAATTACTTCAGAATTTGTAGATATATGCTTACCTTAGTTCTGTTTTATTAACTGTGATTTTGATGGTAAAATTAGTTTTAATTGATTGATGTATATTTGATTGATTATTTATGTATTCAAAGCTAGTTATTTTTAGATATACACCCAAATCTATTCCTCTCTTTTCTCATTTCTATTAATTATTAATGGCATTTTTTTTAAAGTTTGCAAGAAACGTGGTATTGTTCATTAGACAGTTTGACCTACCAAATCATTTCTCCTGTAGCAACCTGCAAATAAATCCTTTCAAACCATATGCCCAGAAAAAAAGAAAACAATAATTAAATCTTTTAAGTAATATTTCGGAAAGTTGAATGTAGGGGAAAATATTCTACAAATTTTAATAATACTCTGCCTTTCAATTATTCTCTTTAAAAATGCTTTATTGAACAGTTGTCTGACGTGAGCGCATGGAAAAAATGTGCGAAAATGGTGCTTTTCTTTCGTTTTTCATTCGGTTCTAAAACCCACCAGCGGCCGAGCGGTAAAGTCGCTGAACACTGGTAGTTCGGTCTGAGGTTCGAATCCCGAGAACGGGCTGGCTGCATGGGTGTTTTCGTGGTTTTCCCAATGTGTAACGTGTATACGAGCCAGTTTCCCTTAGAAAGTCCTCCACGAAGGCATCCGTCCCCTTAGGCAAATAGCCCTAGTGTGCTTTGCCATAATTAAATACACACACTCATTCGGTTCTAAAATTAAACTTTTTTTGCTATCTTCTATCATTTTCGAAATTCACAAAACGAGACTAACGTAACTTTTCTGTTTTTTATAATTTCTATGCTCTGTTTTGCCTAAAATTGATGATAAATAGTAGCCACATCAAACAGGCATTGAGTCCAAGAATAGGAAATGAACACAATTAGTTGAAATACTATTCAATTTGTTTGACGCATTGTTGAAAATTTTATGCTTGTGACACAATATTTGCTCTACGAAAAGCAAACGGGAATGGCATCCGTAGATCGAACGTACTGAAACTCATCAAATAATTATCTCTTAGAGAACACTTATATATTTTTTTGTTTAGTGGACAAAAAACAAGTCATTGTCTCCCAGTTGTTTCCTTTATACGCCAACCCAATTGCTTGAATTTTCGCCATTGAAGACGCCGAGTGTCAGAAGGGGACTGTCAAAGAATATCTGAGAACTCGAAGGAGATTTTCGATGGACTCTCAGAGGCATCCTGAGTAAGATGTTGAATGCCAGTCACGTGAATTGAGTCCATTGTTGCTATCGAGGAAACATATGATGTCTTCAACTCCCTCTTTCAATTGCTCTTACTTTTTCTACTAGCGCTTTTGCTTTGCCTCAGTTTTCCTCTTTTCTTATCATTACTTGTTTGGGGTTTCTAAGAAGGAGTCCCCCTCCCAAAAAATAAAATAAAATAAAAAAGAGGAGTATCTTCTATGAGATTTGTTTCAATGAATTTTCTTTCAGATCTTTTAAAGATGATGACGAAATCTGTAATGATTATTCTTTCTAATAAAAGAAAACTTATTTTTCTTAACCTCAAATTATTCATATATTTTACATAGTAATGCAACATTTAAGATTTGCCTCTTGACCTTTTCTCCATATTTGTTGTCTTATAAGGTATTTCTCCCGCTTTCTTATCATGCCTTCGTGGTGTAACAGTCAGCACGCTCGTCGCGTATTCGAGTCCGAGGCTCGAGTCCCGGCGAGGGCACTGCTCATTTTTTATCTCTCCTGCTTCGAAATAAGCTAATGTCTCTACAGCCTGATAATTAACAATTATTATCTAATTACTGAAGATTCATAATGGCATACCTTTTAGTTCCTTCTAAGTTCTGGTAACTTAGCGAAGACACGTGTATCCTGCTGTCTACGCAAAATAGTTTTCAGTATTCCTACCTGCAGATCTTTGAATCTGTCTTCCAGTTTTTCGTAACATTTGTTTTCGAAAAAACATTACTTGATTGCATTTTGATTTTCCATTTTTATGTTTCTTAACGGTTTGAGTTGTTTGTAACATTTGTAGGTTACTCGTTGTCGCGCAGACGGTATAGTGGTTAGGGCTACTACGGTACCGAAGAGCCCAGGTTCGAAACCCGGAGAATACATGAAGGTTTTTAAATGTATAGTGTCGGTGCGGCATGGCGGCACTCTAAATATGCGGCGAGAAGAAAGTCCTTTCGTGAGGATTAGTGGAAAGGGAGAGGGTTGGGAGACTCCCGGATCCCCGTTTTGCTCTCCTTCAAAATTGATGTGGAAAACAGAAGTAGTCTCTCTTTGGAGTAGGCTCTGGCAACCGTTCTTCAATGTATTGTGGACAAGACAACAACAACATTATTCTCATTTTCAACTAAAAGAAGAAAAACCGTCTAATGAATTTCGATATCTTAAATCCTACTAATCAAAATTATGGGTATTTTGCTGGTTACTGCAGTTATCAGTGTTCGACAACAGAGCTAAAGTTTCCACAAAAGAAAAATTGAATTAACTGTTATTTTACTTACAAAAATGGAAATATATGCGGCATTTCATAGGGAATATCTGATAACTACTTTTAAGATTATAGGACTTATTATGAAAATATATCCTTATTTTTAATATACTTGAATTATATGAAAATATATCTGTAATTCATGATGTAATTTATCGGAAAAATCAACAACCTTGTTCAAACGTTATGCATTAATTAGACGTAAGAAAGGGAAAAAGCAATGAAAAATTTGTATTTCTGTACTTTTTACAAAGTGAAGCAAAATTTGCTTAAAATTATTAGTACAAATGCACCGTAAGACTTTTAAAGAAAATGAAAGCATAACATATTTCGTATGTATAGTTTTATGTTCAAAACGTTCTCTTGGAAAGCTTGTACGAGCACTAACTGAAATTTTAAAAAGTATTATCTGGTTAAATTAAATGCAATAGATATCAAAACATGCAGTTGCTTCAGCGCATCTAGCATTCCTGGAAGAATTCGTAAAATGTCACGTTCGGTATCAATTATAGATTGGCTGTCACATTGTGTTTGAATATCCTTGTAAAGATGCTGTACTGTGTACTTCTAAGTTACAGTTGAATGTTAAGAATCTTAAGAACTAGTAAGCGAATAATCGCTTGAGTTCGTGAGGTAGAAAACAGCAAGTAAGAAGGGGGGAAATAATACTTTGTTATTCCAACTAAAGTTTAACAGAACTCCGTCTTGGAGTTGTACAATAAAGCCGACACTCGGGCTTCAAATTAAGACATTAAGAATTAAACTAAACTAATCTTAACTAAAGAGATGTAGCCGAAGTTATCAAACTTCTAACGGAGTTGGCCCCTTAACGGTAATTGACTGCGAAGCTATCAAGGGCCTAAACTACGGCCGAGCGTAATAATAGCTTAAGAGAGAGTAGCCTAAAAAGGCGCACGCGTGCCAACCAGAATCTCTGGTTCCCTCTGACTAAGACAGTAGAACTTCGCGGTTCAAAACCACTTTTCCTCAATTTACATTCAAACGTGATTCTAAAACTACGTCCTGGCCGGAAGTGGTAACTTGAAATTAAGAATCGATAGGAAAGGAAGTTTAACTCAAAATTTAACTGTTAATAAAATTAACATAATCCTTACAGCCTGAAAATGTTGACTGATCGCTAGGCTCATTCTGATATAAGAGAACAGCTGAGAATCTGTATTAGGTAGGAAAAGAATATGACATTTGAGAAAGGAAAGAGAATAAACTACTGACTGTTCGCCAAAGTAAAAAGTCAAAATACGAAAAAAAAAAAAAAAAAAAAAAAGAGAATTTATGAGCGTTAAAACAGAACATACGAAAGTTTCCTTTACATACATAAAAATGATGTTTCATCAAAGATTTGGAGAAAATATAAGATTAGATGCAAAGGGAAGATTGAAGCAGCAAAGAGATTAGATGTAATCATTACAATACCTAAGCGTTAATAAGGCTGTGGAATTCCTTCGCTACCAGAATGTATTTTATAATGTTTCGTATTGCAGAAAGACAACACGTATTATCAGACGTAAATACTTGTATTCAAAGTTCCTCTTGAAATTTTCAAGCATGGAAAAAAACAAAGCACAACTTTCAAAAATCAACTTACACAATTAAATTTATTATTTCTCAGTCTTGTTGATTTAGAAAATTTTTAAATATTTTCATTTTCTGAGGACGTCAAACATTGTTCAGCAGCAATAATATTCAGGTATTTAGATTAATTAATCCATTTGTTCATTTATTTAGATTAATTAACTATGGCAAATTCTCGAGGGCTGTCCACCTTATCAATATTTGTTTAAAGTCACCTTTAAATTTATTAGGCTTATTCAAGAGATTTATTTATTAATTTAGAGAGAAATTTCAAGGCTTATTCAAGTTGGGGCATATAGCGAAAATAACATATTTCTTTCATTGAGATTTTATACTGAGACTACTAAAGAAATTTTAATTTTAGTCATACTTGCTTTATATCTTGAAACTAAAATACATCTAATTCTTAAAGGACACCTTTTAAACATATTTTTGAAGATAGTACCCAGTTCGTTTGCAGAACTCAAATGCTTAAGAGATCAGGGCATGTTCTTTTGGAACTTATGCTGAAGTGTGAAAATATCGCAGGCCGCTGTTTCTTTGAATTGATAAGTGGACAAGAGCATTTAAATACAAATAACAGGAAGTTTTTGATTTCAAACCCTTAGTTAGAGTTCAAGTTTTAGTATCATAACAACTAAATAAAACTAAAAGAAGACTACTGAACAAAATTAGATCTTATATGATTAAACGGGGTATTAGAGAGGACGAAGTTACCATGCAAAACTCTAAAACTCTACGACAAACTCAAAAACACGATATTTTAAGGGCCAATAAGGTTAGGTTAGGTTAAGTTATATGAATACTTGAAAGCACACTACGATTATTTGCCTAAAGGGGGGGAGATGCCTTCTTTGGGGACTCCCTAAGAGAAACCTGTTGGTATTCACGTTATACATTGGGAAAATCATGGAAAACAACCATGCAACTAGCCCGTTCACCTAAGATCGAACACCCAAAAAAAAAAAAAAAAAAAAGCATTCAGCGTTCTTAAACACTTAGCTCAGTCACCTGAAGCAAGGACCTAAAGCAGTTAAATAAAGAAGCTAAACAGATGTAACCCATGTTATAATTAACAGAAGCATACGATTAATAATTTACGTGTATTTTCAAACAGTTTAGCTTAGAGAATAAGTTCATTTCATTACGTAATAAATCAGTATTCAAATGAAAAGCAGCGTAACCTAGAACATGAACGGATAAACATTCTTAAAAACGAAGAAACTCAGTTTTAAATGACATTACAGAAAAAATATTTGCAAGAAGACTTAAATAATGCATTGAGTTCAAACTCGTATATAAATAGACTAGAAGAGAAACACGCGAATATGACAATCAAAATCGTAAAAACAACCTTGTATTTAGCGTAAGTATAATGAAATATACTTACGCTAAATATACTTACGCTATATCATTATACTTACGCTAAACACAAGGTTGTTTTTACGATTTTGATCGTATATAAATGTCGGTTAGAACATTTTCCTTTTCAGCAAGTTCATATGACAGACTTCATCTGTTATCATTGCTGTTATGCCATGCCTTTTTATTTTCCCCTTTGTAGTTTTAATAGACAGTTTCGATTTACTGCATGATATGTAATAATAATTTTTTATTGTTTCACAATAAAGGAAACTAACTTTTCTTTAGACACAATACAGTTAATTCGCCTTTGGTTGACTGGCCGTTAGAAAAAGTAGCAATACAGTAATCCTTGCTTAAGTTCATTTTCAGAAATTAGTAACAGATGCAGGCTTATAAAGTTGACGAATTACGTATACACATGCCGTCTATTTTTATTCTTTTAATAGAAACTTCATAAAGAAATTATCTGTGCTATTAATAACAGTGAAAAATCTTTTCTTATTGAAGTGAGTTATACTCATATAGTATGTTGCAGCGGCTGAGTGTATAACACCGCTTTGTCTGGTTCGAACCCGGTCGATCAATCCAACGACAGAGATTTTCTCCGTGTGTAACGAAAGTGAATGGGAGCCAGTTCATAGGACAACCTCAGGAGGGCATCCTTAGGCAGGTAGTTTTAGTGTCTGTTTCCATAATCAATTGAAAAGTGCACCTACCGGAGCACTTTCTAACCCACCTTACCTTGCATACAAGGAACAAAAGAAATAAACTAGAATTTAAAGTAAATTTTATATCTAATAATAGATACACATTTAGTTTTAATTATTTCACTTTTTAAGATTCTCAGAATGGTGTTTCGAGATTGCCAGTAAAGTATCTTTGTCACACCGTTCTAAGTATCGGTTACAAACTAACACTGTAAAGATTCTGTACACATTGACATCAGAAAATTGGAAGATTGTTAAATCATATTATATTTTCATTACAGTTACTACCAAGATTTTAGCATGTGTTTCAGATATTTGTAAATATGTTTCTCCATATCTTTTTATTTCAACGGCCACTAAACATTTTAAAAGCAAAGCAATGGCTGATCGGGTAAGATTGCGGAACACTGGCTATTCAACCGGAGTTCAGGTGTTCCGAACAGGCTGGTTGCGTGGGACTTTTTATGGTCCCCCTTCCCACTTGTAAAATAAAATACAAAGCAGAAAACTCCATTGAGAACTCTCCCAGAAAGTTTTCCATAAATGCCTCCTTCCCGTTAGGCAGACAGCCTTTATGTGATTTTCCGTAAACAATTCATATCATGTTGTAAAATAACTTATGTTAATTTACTAGTTATAACAATTTAAGTCTTTGCTATGACTTCTTCCTTCCCTAGAATGCAAATTAGCTCTGTTTGTATTTAAGCTGAGGGGTTTGAATCTTTAGAGAAGAGCTTCTGGTAATCGCTTCGTGCTGTTTAGCTCTGCTTAAAAGGATATTCCAGCTTTAGTTTTCTCGCTAGTCGATGTTTTAAATACACACCGGTAAAATACCCCTGTCAGCTTATTCTGTTTAATGTGTAGTCTTTGAATTTAATTGACTATTATGTTAATTTAAAGATCCACAAGTTATGGAAGTTTCATCTGTAGCACAAACTGTGCCTTTATATTCATTTTAAGTCTGATTATTTAAAACGTCCTCATTACCTTGTCAGTTTTTTTCAGACGTAGCGATAACTCACTATTTGTATGGTTGGATATGCAGGATTTTAATTCTAGATTCCGTTACAATAGCGACCCTACAATGTAATCAAACATTTTGGTTGTTTAAACCCAGACATCAATGCATAGCGTTTAATAAAACGGTATTATTCTCAGTCTGTGACTCCGTTATTTTTCACTGGTACAATTATAATAGGATAATAACACGAACCTGTTAATGCAGTATAGTTCTAATGCTGTGAATGAATTATTCAAAATCAACATAAACATTTAACATAAATTTCAGGAAAACTAAAATCAGTTTACACTTACGATAACATATATATGTTAAGATTCATAATTTAAGTTTTCATATTCTTTAATTAAAACGAACGACTTCTAAATTATTATTAGTAGTAACAGTTTGAAATTACTGGGAAGTGAACATTAACTATTCCACTTTAAACTGGCAATTAATAAAAATATTTTAATCCATATCTGTTGACTCTATATATTTGTATATTTTATTATATTAAATTTTGTTAACCCGCCATACGTGGGATCCCTGAAAAACGAATTCATCTTTTATTCAAAAGACACGAGGGGAACGATCTTATCGCGTGGGTAGAAACTGTGAATTCCACAGCAAACACTTTCAGAGCAAGAAACGTTATGAATTTTTTTTACGCTTTTATGAATTTGAGCATGGTTATACATGCTCAAAGGGTTAAAATGCAATACATATGCAGATCGCAACTCACTTCAAATTCTCCTGTTTTATATGCTTGTAATTATTATATTTCAAAATTTTAGGCATCCGAGTGTTTAGACTTCGATTAAATACACCGTTTATTTAGAATTCTGTGAAAAAACAGTTGCATACAAATTATAGCAAATAATACTGCACCTTAAAAATTGGACAATAAAGGCGGACAAAAATTCGTCACCAGTAGGATTTGGCGACAGGTTCCCGTAATTTCCAGTCGCCCTCCTTTCTTCCAGCATGCCGTCATTGTGTAACGATAACTCATGCGGCGCGTATTCGAGAGGTCCGGGTTCGAGTCCCAACTATGCCATTGTACATTTAATCACGTCTCCTGCTTAAAAATAGCCTAATGACTCTACAACTAAAACAATTGAATGTAAATGAAGAAAGTGATGTATTCCTTTTACACTTTTCTCATTCCGAATATACCAAATAGATTTATTCAGATTCTTTGTGCCGCCAGTCTTGGCTACTGACCTAATATAAGCTTCCATCTATCCCAATCGTAAACATTTCTGTTGCAAAATCTGTAAATATTAATAACAATAACGACAAAGGTATTGAAAAATAGAAATTTTTCTGAATGCTCCTCATAGGGTTTCAGTAAAATATAATACATAATAGTTTTCCCTTCTGCAAATTTTGACACAATGACGTCAAATGACTGTACTGTTAGCGAATCACCATGCAAGACATTTTATTACGTTAACAATTGTCAGATACTGATTTGTACAGCTTCTGAGTTCTTCTAAAAATACAGTTTACCTCCTGTTAGGGACTATTTTAAACAGGTCAATGTTTTAAAAGAATGTAAAGCAATATTTAGTTTGCAAATAAAAATACGTGCTGAAATACATCAAGTTGCAGGGAACCATTCATTTTTTGATGTAGTAAACAAATCAAGCTCATAAACATATGCTATTCATTCAGAAAATAGAATGATAGGCAATTCAATAAAGAAATCTCTGCAATCAAGAACTTAGAAAAACAACATATACAGAACTAAACATAGATAAAAAGCAAACTGCTAGAAATAAAATCTGTTTTTAATAAGCTAAACTGAAGCCGATTCACAAAGAAAATACTATTTTGAAATAATAAAAGAACGATTTTTTTACTCATAATGCAGTTGGGCATAGAGTGTAGTACTGTAGTAAATATTCCTTCTGATTACATTCAATTTTCTCTTATACTGGCAGGCTAAAAATAAAAGATTTATAATCGTACTTTTGGGGCTAAATTAATAGTTTACATAAAAAGGAAAATATGAAAAAAGACTTCATGATTATATTATTTAAGTAGGTTCTAAAGGAATTTTAAAAATACTCACTAGAAAAATTAGGCTTAACAACGATAATTCTGAAAATCGATTTTGCTCAAAGAAACTAATTAGTCTGTATTTACATACTCAGTGTGTACTTATCAGTATAAATGGAAACACATAGATCCATTTAGGAATAAATCACTCTTGCCTTTTTGAAAAAGGCTTTCAGCTTTAGCGAATGTGCTGATTTACATTCGTCAATCACCACTAAGCAACATTCAATATGGATGAGATAAGCGAAAAATTAATGAAAGGCTTTGGAATCTATCATCATGATTGTCTTATGGAAAGGTTGCGGGAAATAACAAGGAGGATGAGATATTACGTGAGAGGTCTCGCTTTTAATGGAATGTCGGTTACGAATTACTCTCGTGAGAATTCCGCTTTTCTAAGGGTTATCCTGTTTGTAAGGTTCCTGGTATTGCACAAGCTGGAAGCCGACATATTTAAATTATGATAGGTCGTTGGCTCAAGGACTAGAAGCTCTCATTTATGCCTGTGAACAACAAAAAGCACACATTGTCAGTGTTCAGAGGGACCAAAAATCTAATGTTTTGTAAGATTATTTTTATTTTATTTATTTATCATATGCCTGGCCATTGACCATCAGGTCATTAGACAACGAGCTCTCCAATACTTCTTTACAATACAGTCCAAATTATTAAGTGCAGAACACACGTCCAGATTAGCAACGTAATCAATATGCCGGCATGGTTTAAGGACACAATTAAGAATAAATATGCGCTCAGCCGCATTAGAGACTGCACTACCATTGCTAAAAGCATTGCTGACAGCCTGGAGTGACTTCTTTCCTTGGACACCGCGCCGTCAGCAGCCCGCTCCGTACATATATTAATTTACTTAATGTCTTTTTTTTGTTTGTTTTTGCTTTGTTGTTTTTGCTGTTGTTGATTATATTTAATATTATGATTATTCCAGAGCTCATTTAATGCATTCCACAATTTGTAATGTATTTCATCATCTTTACATCAGTACCTGATTATTATAGCACATCCTTGATATAACTGTATGCCTAACATGTACCATAATAGTGAAAAGTGTTCCGCTTAGTCTCATTATTCCCCACCATGCACCTTCTTTCCATGTTCTGGTCTTTATTTCAATGTTCCTCGTTTTGTGGCCAATCCCCGCAGGACACAGTGCTAAGCTTTTTATTTATATTTATTCATGTACTTATTTTTAATTCCATCGACGGGCTCCAACAGGCTGAAGAGCACATAACCCAGTGGGCCAGTTGTTCCGTCGATGGCGAAAAGTAAGAAGATTAGCAACGTTCATCACTTGTCCACAATCACACAAACCACATAAATGTGAGGCAGTCAGATTAAAAAGAAACAAATGAGCACCAAGGCAGTAATGTACAGTCAATAGTCTAAACTCAGCCACAACAATAGCACGAGGAGAGTCCGAGACACAGACGGCGTTTAGTAGCACCTTCCATGACTTATTTTTAGTAGCGCTAACAGCAGCATTACGAAAGGATTTTTTATAAATCCTATTAATTTCAAGTTTATCAGAGTGAAGCGATATGTCTCTGGAAGATTTATGGAGAATATCCGTACCTTTTTCTGCCAAAAGGAACCCCCATCTCATTTCCCCAAAGCACCCACTGAAAAGCATCCTTTGTCTAAATTCTGCTCAAAGCTCCCTGCAACTGTGGATTGTTTTATAATACTTGTGAGGTACTCTTAATTTTTTAACCAGTTAGCCTTGTTAGTTTTGGGTTTAATATGATTTCCGTTCTTTAAGTCTACAAAAATGAGAAAGTATAGAAATTATTAGCTAAAACCAAGCAAAGACGAAACTTGAAAGTTATTTCAGTTGATTAGTTGATTCTGTTTGTTACTTAATATTGGGTCATTCGGAGAGTTTTGATGTTTTCAAATCAAAGCGCATTTTCTTCTAATTGCATTTTTACTGCTGATAAGGAGTAATCTTGATGGAAATGGACACTTAAATATGTCATTTTATGCTCATTTTGCTTTATTCTTGCATGTATTGTTGTGTAAATTTTTCCCAATATAGTGCTCAGATTGAAGAACCCAAAAATATGTTTTCATCATGTTATGCTCTTTTATTTAAAAAAAAAAGAAAAAACTTCTAGTTATTGTAAAATTGATTGTAAAATTTTTGCTACATATGGATAAATGCTGTTTCTAGTGATACAAGTGTGAAGGCTGACATTACAGCTTCGAATACGATATCCGATCTGGATGACAATTCAGTGTAAACAAAGACCTATTAAAAGGAGCTATCGCGGAAAATCCACGTTATATAGTTCGTTAACTATCAGGCAGTTTAAGAATTCCAAAACGTACTTGCTAATTTGGAGAAGATAATTTGGTATGTTAGCTGCTAAGATGTCTTGGTACCCTATACTTTAACAGAACTGAGTATGCTTGCTCAACTTTTGGCATATGATTCTTTGTTGAAAAATATAAAGAAGCGGCGTTTTCCAAACGGCTCTTTACTGGAGATGAGAAGTGGATAATATACATTAATGTTACAAGAATCATATCACAAGGTAAACCAGGAGAACCTCCTTTAGTACCATCGAGAATGGGTTGTATACAAAAAAGGTACGGCTTTGTGTATGATGCGACTGTAAAGGAACTGCGAACTAAGAATTTTTCCTGTTAAATTAGACATTAAATATGGAAAATCTTTGTTCACAAACGGCAGTTTTAAAAGCAGAAATCAAAGCAAATAGCTCAGAACTGACGAAACTTTTAACATTTGGAGAACGTTTGGAAATTTACAATTATTAATTTCTCTATTAAAATGTGAGAAAATAATTTTCGTTTTATGTAATGCTTTTATTCAAATTTATCTTTAGATTCTTTCAAATTTTTATTTTAAAATTACATTTGTATTGTTATATGATATAATATTTAAAAATGTGTGTCTTCCTAAGCATTTAGTTTAAGCCACGTATGTGCCAAATGTCATCAAATGGCTGCTTAGAACAAGCAGAAGTTAATTAGAAACTGGTGCTTGTGTTTCCAGTATAATGAAATAGATCAGATCTTACGTTCTACATTTCGTTCACAGGCTCCAATACCCGCACAATGGAACAACAAGGAAAATTTTAAATATTAATTACAAGGAAAACTTTAATATGTTTAACTCAGACATGAAGTATTGAGATAAAGATGCTCAAAGTTTTCCTTGGTTTTGAAACGCAGGAATCCTACGCTTGATTGATAGATTAAGGGGTAATTATTACTAAAAGCCTTCGTAGAAATCCTATTATTAATAACAATTATAAAATGTTGTAAAATTAGTATTATTTAATAATAAATTTTATCATGTGGTTTTACTGTTGCTTTTTTTAAACATTATGTTAAACTATTCCAGATGTTAATAGCTCATAATAATGAAAACACTGAGGGACAAAAAATTAAATTTAATTAATATTTCCACATTGTAAAATAGAGAAAGACACTATAAAATATTATTCTTAAAGTTTAAATTTTTTATCATTAATCAACATGTAAAAGAAAGTGAACGATATTCCCAGATTAACCTATATTTACATAAATTTTAAAATAGGTCCCATTTTTATGATTCGAATTTTAGATTTCTGTAAAATGCAGAATAACTGCTTCGTATTGCATTTCTGACGGTTAAACTTTGTAAATCGTCAAAATTTTCTTAGATATTGCAAAAGTTTTGTTATAAACTTTCTCAATGTGTCTTCTTGGACTTTCCCGCGTTCAGACGCTTTCCCACTGGTAGTCTCAAAATCTGTTTTTTTAACAGAAATCTCACAGAAAAAGTAATCCAACGACGGTTTGTATACTTTCATTACAGAAATGTCATTGAAATATATAGCGTCACATTTAGTATTAAAATAAAATTTTGACTTGCCTAATTTGTAAGATTCTTTATATCCAAAAATTCTTCTCTGCTAAAAATGCCCCGTAGAAACCCATAAAAAGTTTTTACGGGGAATTGGCCTACGGGTACTCGTAGGCCAAATCCCCGTAAAAATCCACAGACAGAAACCCGTACAACTGTACGGGTACCCGTAGGCCAAATCCCGTAAAACCCATAAAAAGAAACTCGTATAGCTGTAGGGGTACCCGTAGGCCAAATCCCATAAACAGAAACTCGCATAATTGTACGGGTATCCATATGCCAAATACCCGTAAATACCTATAAACAGAAACCTGTACGACTGTACGGATACGAGTAGGCCAAATCTCTGTAGAAACCTGTAGAACTATAGGCACCATAAAAGAAATCCCAGTAAAATCCCACAGCCAGAAATCAGAACTTTATGCATATCCATAGGCCATATCTCCATTAAATAATGGATTTTCTGTAGGTCTATGCCTCGTAAAAACCAGTAGACAAAAACACATACACCTATATAGGTACCCTTGGCCAAATCCCTGTAAAAACCAGTATACAAAAACCAATAAAGACCAATAAAGTTACCTCTTGGAAAAATCGCTGCACAAAACAGTAGATAAAAACCCATAAACAAAACCAATAGAATTATACCATAGCGGAGTATCCATACATAAAATCGTACATAGAAAGGGTATCCATATACAGAATCTTTATAAAAAACAATACACATAAATAGAACTGTAGATCAAATTTCCATAAAAACTAGTAAATAAAAACATAAACCAGCAGAAGTACATAATTAGCACTGATGAAATGTACAGAACTAAATGGCGGAGAAAGCATGTAGAGTAATTTTAGATAAAATGCACTGCGAATAAACTTAGTAAAATTTTTTAAATATCTAGAAGCCTACAAGCCCCTGTCCTACTCAATGCATATCAATATCTATAAACATATTACAAAATATTTGTATAAATTCTCTTTAAAAAATTTTAAACTCCATTTATATAATTTTGAAAATAAAATTAACAGAAAGATAATAATCAAAGCCATGATTCACAACCATTGAATGAAATATGTGCACATATAAGAAAAATAAAGAATATATAAAAGATTAAATTAGCAGCGTAAAATTAATTTTCCTTCTCTATTCTAAAAATAGTAATCTCTCTGCACTGCATCATTTCGAGATTAATCCATGTCATATGACTCTTACATAATCTGATGTCGTAAATGGAACTAAAACTCAAACATCCAATAGAAATTTTACAGCAGTATCAATTACCAAATAAAAATGCATTGAGAAGCAAAATTAACTCAGGCTGAATTAAGATTTCACTCTTAACATAACGAATTTGCTTTCTACGCTTTGGCCTAGCTGGACTGCAGTCTGCCTGCTCCTTCTTTCTTACTATAAATTTATCAAAAATGTAAACTTTTGGAACAGGCTTAAATAACGTGCCAACTTGTTTGTGGCTACAACATATTTGCTGAAAGAAAAGTTGAATTAAATCTACCTCGACTGCCAAATTTCTTATTCATTGTGGATTGGAATTTCAACATCTCTAAGGCATCAACACTCTGCTATTAATTACGGATTCAACCGCCTGTATTTGATTTAATAATAAGAGCACAAGGAAAAATCGGGGCAGTGTCGATGTGTGCTTAGATCCATACTGAAGAAGAATTTTGATTGCGCAGTATGCTAATAATGTTAACTTGATAATATCTAAATAACTTGGCAATCGAGACAGTTTTAATTCCATTTTTATTTGCAATTGATATTTGTGGCCACAATCACTTGGCATTCTCGTCGTGCCTTTCCACAGAAGATTTACATTTTTGATATTGTTGAGATAGAAAGCAAGCCATCGAAATTACATCTTACCACAGTAGAGAGCAAAGCTGAATTACGTAGTTATGCAAGATGGTAGCACGCGAAGAGAAAAGTTTTGGTTTGCAATTTGGTGATTGGTCAAGAGGCTTAAATTTAGAAGTTTGCTTTCATATTTTTTATCTTACACATGATCATTCGTAATAACTAATGGGTATATAAATTTTTTATAATTGCGATCTGGTATGCAAAAATTTTGAAAATCCTTCCCTGCAGTATCAAAATTTTGTGTGAATGTTTCAGAAACAAGAACTTTTTATAGATTGGACTCAGATCTTCATAAGACTTTAAAAATTATTATTGAACTCAACATTTTACGTATTATAGTTTTATTGTTCGAAAACTAATTTCGTATTCTGTATGTTTCAAAATTATACATCTCATGTTTTGCTACTCTAATGCTTTTGTCTCAAAAGGGCTTCTCTATCGCTCTGCCTTTTTCTTTTTGAAAGGGAGTAGTGTGTAAGATAAAAAATATGAAAGCAAACTTCCAAATTTAATTCACTATAACCTCTTATAATTTTTATTTCACTTGGGAACTTCATATCTCTGTATTAAAAATAGAGCTTAAGTCTAAACTGCGTCATTCAAATTAAGCATGCGATCTTACGTAACCCTTAAGGCAGATGCCTCTTGATCAATCACTAAATTGCAAACCAAAACTTTTCTCTTTGCTTTGCTCTTTGCTTCCATCTTGCATAACTACGCACTTTAGCTTTGCTCTCTACTGTGCTAAGATGTAATTTCGCTGGCTTGCTTTCTATCTCAACAATATAAAATATGTAAATCTTCTGTGGAAAGGCAGGACTAGAGTGCCAAATGATTGGGGCCACAAATATCATTTGCAAATAAAAATGGAATTCAAACTGCCTCGACTGTCAAGTTCTCTAGTTATTACCAAGTTAACATTATTAGCATACTACGCAATCAAAATTCTTCAATATGGATCTAAGCACGCATCGACACTGCTCCGGCTTTTCCTTGTGCTCTTATTATTACATATACATATCATTTGATGGTTGCGAATCATGACTTTGATTGTATATATATTACTGATTTGATTGTAAATATATACATATAGTACTGTATCTCACTGCATACATTTGTATTTAAGTTCTTTAATTGGGAAATTATACTATGGCATTTAATCACATCAGCTTGTTTAACAATTTGATACCTAATGAGAAATGCATTGCCAAGGGATGGTACTTTCTAGCATCTGCTTAAATTTTAAGTTTAAACCAAATTTAAACAAAGCTAGATGAAACCCTAATTTCCAGGAAGAGAAACACTATTAACAAGCAAGCAAAAAGAATAAGAGACTTGCAAATTAGAAACTTAACATAAAGTTCAAATTTATCATACTTGCTATCCCCTTAAAACTCGCTTACCACTGATAGCAACACCCTGCAGATTATTATGACTCGCATACACATAGATGTTTTGCCCGGAAGAAAGGACGAATCCTAGAATATAATGTAGTGAAGAAATAATAATATACAAACACTGTGTCGACCACCTCTTTACAATACTTTGAATGTTACCTGTATCTCTCAGGAAATAAATGAAACATGAATATAAAATATAATAAACCTAATAATACCCAAATTACAATAAATTATATTGTAACGAAACGAACTTTAACAAATTTACAAGTCTCAACAAATACCGATTCTCAACCCACAGTTCGGGAATTAAGGAAATATCTCATAGCATATAATATTTTATTCTGTATCTCACTTTTAGAGCTATACAATCTTCCACAGATTTTATATAAATAAAATCTATAACATAATGAGTATTTATACTATATGTAGTTCTTCGTGTAAAAAAGATTAATTAACTTTCGAACTGTAAAAGTTCCATCTCTGTGAATAAGTATTAATATACTCATATACACATAATTATAAGTATCTATTTATTAAATAACTAATTTAATGAAACTAAATTCCTATAGAAAAATACATAAAAATACCATTTACCTATATATATATATATATATATATATATATTAATAATTTATTATTACAAAAGATTTTTCATATATCATCTCAAAGAAACATGAATTTAAATAAAGCGATGAATTATTGAAATAAATTTGAGTCAGTGTTTTAGGTATAAGTTATTTAGATTTCTATTGTAGAAAAAATACTTTAAAAAGTGTATAGAAATATTATTTTGAACCATAAAAACTCTAAATAGTAAAAATTTAAAGTACTGAAAAGGTAGCTATTGTTATTGACAGTAGATTATATAATATAAAAATACTTCATGCTGAGCATTTCCTGTATTTACAATGCCAAATGAAATATATATAGTGCAGTATTTATCAATAAATTTTCTCTACAGCCTTATACAAACGCAGTTAAAATTATTGTCATTGCAATTAAGCGGATATAGCACATATAGTTTACATTTGTTTACAAACAGTTTTATTTACATTTATATCTATACGAACAAATAAATTTAGTGCAGAAAATTGTAACTACCATTTCCATAGTGTAACTAATGAAAGAAAATAATGTTTAAAGACTACTCTAACTACGTATATTTGAAAGCAATGCTAAAAGAGTGCCCTTACAAGACTCATGATTCGAAAAGCTTTGGTTTTAATTGTCTTGTAAAAACTTTCAGTTAATTTTGCAAAATTCATACCCACGTAAAAATTACTACACCTAAATCAATTGATTATACAGTGAAACTTTCCTAAAACAATCAACTCCACAATTCCAGATAATGCTAGTTTCCTGTAACCTGACAAAACTGTGAGTGATTTTAAGTAGTGCTATTTAATTATGTTCCTGACAAATGTGTCACTGTCAGAGGTGGTCATTTAAGAAAATAACCACTATATGAGGTTTCACTTAATGTAATTTTTTTCAAATAATTCATTCACATTTTATACCCCCAAGACTAGTACATTTAATATTACATAAACTCTATTAATTATTGACAAATCTATTTCTATTTCAGAAACAATTTATGAGAAAAAAACATTTGAAATTTTCTTCATCAAACTAATAATAATGAAAATTAAAGTATGCATAAAAATGATTATATGTGTTTTAACAAAATAGCACAAAATATTTAATGTAAAAATGTGGTTATAGTCTCATACTTGTAAAGAAAAGTAGACCAAAAAGAAAAAACAATGCAAGCTACTATGATCATCTAAATTTTCATATAATTTTAGTAGCGGAAAAAAAATTCGTTAAGCTTGATCTCTTGTCTACCTCATTCAATAAGTAAAAAACACAATAAATATTTCAATGTTTACTTCATTAATAAAACTTACATTTTTTGCTTGCGAAATATAATTATTACATTTTTAAGACATAAATAAACATTATTTTTGCTCAGCCACATCACATTAGTCGAAAAATTGAAAATTGAATCATGCAAGATCATTTTTAAGTAAGGTATGCTCAAATTTATTAGTACATAATATTCAAATGATAAAGCATCTACATGAACAAGCTTGAAAAAGTATTTCTAAACTGTAATAAAAAAAAACAAATTTTCAAAAATACAGTTTCAGTAGAATGAAAAAACTATATTTGTGCATCTGATCTACACACACTGAACCAAATTATCAAATCTGGAATTATCACTTTTCAGTCTTTAAGCACATTGCTTTTTAGGATAAAAGTAAAGATGGAAAATCAATTTCACGCACAGAAACTCCGTTTCAGAACTAATCAGCTATCAGCAAAGTTCTCTCAAACATTAGACACGATTACACGTGCATGGCTTTAGTGACATTTGCTTTCATATTCACAGTCAGCGCTGGTATTTTATTATTTACTATTAATATCTAAACAGTAAAACATAGTAAAATTTTTAGTATAGTAAATTATTCATTGAATTACTATAGCCTACACCACGATCATAATAACTTGCATAACAGAAACATCGCATAACAACGTTAACAGAACGACGCCATATTGCTTGTTTGGGAAATTTCTTCTCATGGAGGTAGCGGGGGAGGGAGGGGAATCTTTTTCCTCACTTTCGCGTTAACACGGAGAAAAATAGTTTTGCGATTGTGAATGAACGTGGTTGCATTAAAGAGATGATGGCTGATACCGGAGTTTATTTCTAATATCAGAAATGTAAGTGAGTATGTGTGTGTAGTTAGAAAACCAACTCGTAGCAAAAACCAGCTCCCTAAGATGACCGCCTCTGAAAGGAACCAGTATTTCTGAAAACATAAGTATATTTTGGTATTGAACATCCCCTCTGTAAGACGACCTTTCACAAAGAAAATTCTGCAAGTGTGGCTGGTCGCCTTAGAGAGATTCATTTCGAAGATGCAACCTCCCTAAGACGACCAGCTCTAAAGGATAAACGTATTTCTGAGAACATGAATACATATTGATATAGAGCAACACCTCTCTAAGGCGACCATTTTCAAAGATGCATTTTTATTTGGTTGCCTTAGAGAGACCTCGTTGTGTGCGGTGTATATGATTACTGTTTTTATTTTCGACAATTTTTTTAAATCAAACAAATAAGCATATTTAGTAAAAACCCTCTCTAAAACCACCTCCTGCATTTCTAGGTTATTCTGATGGTCTTAAAGAGATCATATTTTCAATCTATTAATTTTATTGTTTACAAGAAATCTATTAACGTCACATCTATTAACGTTAGCATAAACCTACATAAACCAACAGAAGATTTATTATTATATTGATACCAGTAAGAAAACCAGTAAAAGTCAATATAAATCAGTAGCAAGTTTTGACATTGATGTTGGTTGTATGGGTGTCAATTGATACTAGTAAGAAAAACCCACAGAAATCAACAGAAGCCAGTAAAAGTCAGTAGAGACCAAAAAACATTCTATAGGTACCAGTAGAAAGTTTTACTGGTTTTTATGGGGCATTTTGAAACCAGCAAGAAAAACCCACAGAGACCAACAGAAAACAGTAAAAGTCAATAGAAACCCATAAAATTTTATGAGTACACATACAATTTTACTGGTTTCTATGGGGCTTTTTTAGCAGGCTTAATGTCCCATTTTCAAAAGTCAAAAGTCTGAAGTGGTTACCTTAGCTGTTTGCCGTTCTAATTAAAGAGGTATATTTGAGATAGATCATGGATGGGATCTGATTTGAATGACCATTTTACATTTTCTAGGTTAAAGAGGGAGTACAATATCCTAAATTTTGCATGTGGCCGACAACAAGAAATTTATGCATTATGTTTTTAATCTGTAAGAGCGCCATAGCAACCAAATAACAAACTGACATTTTACCCAAACTGAGATATATCAGTTTTGCAGCCAGTATACAGAGAAACCAAAGAATACAATAGAAACATTAATGTCTTTTGTTAGAGTGTCACTGAACTAAAATATATGCCAGAGCTTCGCAATATTGAGAAGAGTCATAATTCAAAATTCTTATTTGAGTTAAGCCTGTAGTGCAGCCCATTAGCGGTATAAAAGTCGAGATTAACAAAATTTACCTTTTTTCCATTTAGCCACTCTTTGGAAAAAGAAAAATAATAATTTAAAGAAATCATTTAAAGAATTCATTTAGCAATTAAAAACTGGAAACTCGTCGTCTGAGAAAAATGAAGAATATAATACAAGATGGTAAAGCATGAATTGGTACTTACTATTAGATTAAAAATTCTTATATAGATCACGGTATATCAGCTAAAAAAGGAGTACCTTTGAAACTAACACACTTTAACGCGTTAACCCCCAAATTATTTCAAAATCGCAATTTTAGAAAAATATTTTTAAATTTCATTTCATATATCATAAATAGAATAATTATGAAGTTGTATCCATTTTCCGTAATTAGCAGCTGAGATAATAGGTGATCTATAAATAGATCGCTCGGCGCTTATGGTAGTAAAAAACCAAGTAACTTTCTTGTGGTTTTATATTTAAAAAATTACAAATTTAGGGGGAAATGAAACTTTTGTAAATTTAAAAACAACTAATGAGATTTAGAAGAGAAAATATTATTTTACTGATCTAAACTTACACTGGTGTGCAAAACTTAAGCAACAATGTAAATTTTAATCAGATAGCCATAAAATTGTAGAAAAGGGTTTCTTGCGTTTAGTACAACGAACACGCAATTCAGTAGAAAGGTCATGCGTATGCAAATGTCAAGAAAAAAACGTCACAGACTACGTGAGCGTACGTAAAACGCGTACGGTCGGCGCGCTCAACTAGAGATTATTAAAAGGAAGGATGGAGATGCAATTAAAGACATTCGCTGCAAGAGCAAGGAGTTCTTTCATGAAATATGGCTAGAAGAAATTATCTGGATGACTTCACACGTGGAAGAATGATCGAAAATCTGGAGTAGGAGCGAAGTGTGACCAGTATAGCTGAAGAGATCGGAATCAACAAAAGTGGCGTATCGCGCGTTTAGAAAGCCTTACAAACCATAGGTACAGCTATTAGAAAGGTTGGTAGTGGCCATCCCAGGAAAACAACTGCAGCAAATAACCGATATATAGTCCTTCAGACGAAAAGAGCCCTAAACCAGTCAGCAAGCGCCACAGCTCAACAAATGTCAACAGCAACGGGCGACAATTGTCGTGGTTTACTGTGTTCAAACACTTTCACAAAGGTGGCCTATGCGCCTGTCGTCCTGAACGCTGCATCCCTTTGAAAATGGGCCATTCGCATCACCGTTTGCAGTGGTGCAAGGAGCGCAAAAACTGGGCATTTCATCAATGGAATCGTATCCTCCTTACGGATGAGAATCGTTTTAGTGCCACAAGCGATTCTCAACACAGATTGATTTAGAGAGAGGTCGGGACACGTTTAATCTCAGTAACATTAGGGAAAGAGACCGTTACGGTGTTCTGAAGATCTCGTCTGGAGAGGCATTATGCTGAACGGGCGGATAGAGCTCCACGTTTTCGACAGAAGTACTGTAACCGGAGATCGCTATCCTCAGGAGGTGATCCTTCTTCATGTGCGTCTGTTCCGAGGTGCCATTGGAGCAGACTTCGTTTTTTTTGGATGACAATGCACGGCCACACCGCACTCTTGCTGTTCAGAAGCTACTGAAAACTAAAGATATCACTCGAATGGATTGGCCAGCGTGCTCCCCTGATTTAAACCCCATAGAACATGTGTGGGATGCTTTGAGGAGACGCTTGTGACACGATTACATCCTCCGGGGACCACTCAGCAACTGAAACAGATGCTGATTGCGGAATGCGCACTCTTACCTCAAGATCTGTTGGACAATCTGGTGCTGAGTATGGAGAGACCGTTCGAAGCAACCATTGCAATAAGGGGAGGGCATATCCCATACTAAGTAACACTCCTGCTTGGTGTTCTTCCTCTTGTACAGACAATCATGTGTAACGATACTATAAGTTCAATAAAGCCTGTTTTTCTTTGATTCCATACTGTATGCATTGTATTAATTTTTAGAGCAATTATGATTTCGTCATCATTTAAATACAAAATGCTGTCTCTTAATTCTGAATTTCATGTCTCTCAGATGTTTTATCGTAGACTTATTCCAAAAAGAACACCTGTTGCTTAAGTTTTGCACCCCAGTGTACTTAGTTACAATTTTATACAGCCAATTTTGTAAACGTTAAGTGCTATATAATGGAAAAAATTTCAGACAAAGGGTACATTACATTTTGTACAAAACGTAAGAGGTCTACCCTTACATTTTTGAAACTGGCATCTTCTTTGGTTTTGTCTTTTTCCTATAACATGGTCTTTTCTATCTAAACGTACAGAGTCTATTACGTTTGATCTTGATGACATCATCAGAGGTCTTTCAATGCCTTTCTTAGAATTTGTTCCCCGTTTGAGGTACGGATCGGCGATATATATTCGGATGTTTTTTATACATTTCTTTTCGCAATTTGTTAAATTGAACAGAATATACGTATTTACGATAGCCATGCCGATAACTCTTGTAAAGATTGGCCAGTACCATTTTTTCTACGGATCTGTATTGTGTGTTTTTCTAAGAGCCAGTCATGCTGGTCGACTCCACCCACATTTTCGTTATACTGGTGAATAGTATTAGGTTGCAAAATTTGGGATTTTTCTTTCAAACCTTTTTGATGCCTTGAAACTTGGATTAAAGGCTCTATTTAATCAAAGTTTGTTGTTGTTGTTACACATATGTTATTTTACCATTTAACTATAGTTATTTCGTTCTTTTCGTCGAAACAGTAGTGATAAGAACCACGATTTTTTCTTTCTGATGTCTTATCAGGCATTAAAGGGCAGGAAGCTGTTCTATTGTTTCTAATTGTGCTAGTGGCTTTGAATCCTTGTGTTTTTAATTCGACCAGCAGGTCATAAGAATTTTAAAAAATGTCAAAAAAGATTATGTGGCTGTTAGGATCAGTTACTAGTTGTAGCATTGTTTTCACCACTCGTGTTCCAAGCGGTTCTTTTGAACTTTCAGTAGTATTAGCAAAACTTTCCTTGCCACAATATAAATCAAAATTATAACAGTATCCCTTTACTCCACACATGGCCCAAAATTTATACGCAAACCGTATGGGTTTATCTTTAAGAAATTGTTTGAAAAAATAATGTCCATACTACCTAATCATCATTTCATCAACTGACAGAAATTTATCAAAAATTCCGAATTTTTGAAAACTGTGATTAATATGCATGATTAATTTTCTTATTTTGAAAGCCCGGTCCGATTTTTGCATTACTGCATCATTATTGTCGGCAAAACGTATTGCAGACTTAATTTCTAAATATTTATTTTGGGACAATGAATTTTTTACAATCGGTATCATGAGGTCTTCGTCCTCTGACCAGTAATCATGTTCACTGGTGAAATTGTGTTAAGCAGAGAAATTAAGAAAATCAATAAAACTCTTCAACTCATCAATTGTAACTGAAAATTCTGGCTTATTTTCCCACTCTTTTGCATATCTCTCTGTTTCATGTTTTAAATATTCGCAAAATTCTGGAATCAAAAATTCTTCAAAAATTTGAAGTGGATTCATATTTCCTAAAATATTTGAAATGCTTTCCAAATTTTCATTGGATAAATTACCTACTTCGTTAAAAGTATACCTAGGCTTATTTTTTGTTCAATTTACTTTCCGCTCCATTTTTGATTTTTTTCACGCATTTTTTTTGGTAATTCCGAATCAACCCGTTTTTTATTTTTATTTTTATTACTGGCGCTAGATGGCAGCTGCTCCGTACAAATTAGGGCCATCATCATTTATGTCTACCGATTCATATTGTTCTTTTACTTCCATTTCTTCCATGGGTACACAAATTTCTACATTACCTGACAGATCTTTTACCGATGGAGTAGTCATTTGATTCCTCATCAAAATACGTTAGTTAACTCAACTTAACTAACTTATCTTTGTTAGTTAACTCATCCACATCAGGCGGTAAGGCAATTATATCAGACTCTATTTCCTTAGAAGACATATATTCTGACGCTTCTTCGGTGGTGTGAAACACTTTACGCCGAGACATTCTGGAAGAACTGAAACGAGGGGAAAAAAGGATATTAGTTACCACTAACGCCCAGCGATCTATTTATAGATCAGAATGTTTAAACTTACATTTTAATTACAAAAACAGTTATTTTTCTAATATAAATTAGCCAGAATAATTAAAGGGGTACTGAAAATGTAAAACACATAAAAAAAGTATAACTTACTTTTAATTTTTTTTCTGTTGGATATAAAATCTAAAGCCGCACTTTGAAGCTTCAAAATGGCGAACATTAGATGCTAGCTGCTGGACTGCTCTGGTAAAGAATGCTTCAAATCTCGTTTGGGGGTGTGGCCACATGTGTAAGAAAACCAGCCCAATGACAATACGAAGTGATTAAAAGATATCGTTTTCACTGGGAGTTCTGAGTGGAAGGTGATCTATAAATAGATCACTGGGCGGTAACGGGTTAATTCAACTTAAAAACTACCTGAAATTAGTGAACAAGAAATAAACTAATTTAATGTACCTAGTTCTTATTTTTTTCCAGGTTTCGGAAATTCGATAATTTCTTTATTCTTTCAGAAAGTGAATTTGTTTCACCCAAGCGACGTGTTATCATTTTAAATCCTTCTTGTTTCCAAATATAATAGATTCCCATTTAATTTTCTCTAACTTTTATGAATATTTTTACATATAGGTATGTGAAAAGTATCAAATTTCATTGTAGATGAAAAATAACTCAAAAGTATGAGATACTACGCTGAAACACAAGAAAGCATTAAATGTTCACAGAGACAATACACATTTCTATATGCAACGAGAAAACAATATATAACTGTAAAAAGTTTATTTTTTCTAATTGAAAGACAATTACTTCTTCAATAGAAATTATGATATCTTAGATAAAAGCTTTCATTTTATTCATAATAATACTTTGAAAGCATTTCAATGGAGTCTGTAAATACAGAGTAGTAAAGTGGGAATGGTAAACACATTTATGGATTAAGTGTATAAAGGAAAATATAATTGCAATTAAAATTGGTTCTTTTGATCTATTTATTTAAGAGCTTAGGCAAACAAAAATGATGTCTGCACTTATTATTTTTAACACTGCATTAGTTTTCTTAATCATTTTCTTACTTAATGTTAATAGAGAAGTACTGCTTGTTTAAAATAATTCTAATTGAATTTCATGTTATTTTACAGATGATTACATCTGAAATGTAATATTACTTTAATGCATTCAAGAAATTGTGCGTTTAGTTGTGAAAAATTAAATGTTTTTTATTCTCTACGTGCGGGTACGTACAGGTGTATATCTTAACTCTTTCATGAGCAAAGCGACAAACGGTCTCTCAAACGATATCGCATGCTGCATTTCTACCGTCTTCCTAAAGTAGGCAAAAACCTAAGACGCAATTTCCTCAAATGCATTATACCAGTTTACTGTAGACAATTTTGCGGCAAAAAGATTCCTTCGTGCTTCTTTATCTTTAGACTGAAGGTGTCTTACTGTAGAAGTTTTAAAAGAATTTCCTAAATTATTCAATTTTTTACTTATACTTGTCTTGTTATTTTAAAAGATACCTTACATAATGAAAATATTTTGCATAAATAAAATTATTTTTCTGTAATATATATTTTTCCCCACAGAATATGAACATAATAATCCAGTAGAAAAACGTATCTTTAGATATATTATCTGAAATTATGCAGACTGAGAAACTAACGGTCATCACATACGTCCCGTACTAGTTTCGTGAAATATAATTTCATTGCTATCATTCACTTTGTCTAGTACACACTCGCACTGCGTGTTGGAACATAAATGTAGAATTATGAAAATATTAATAATAATGACCTTGATTCTTGGAAAATTAACGGTGCCCTCGCCGGCAATCTAGTCTGAAACATCCAAGCTGCTTGAGAGAAATGACATCTTTAATTCCTTACATGTCCCAATTAGATGACATGGAAGTAGGTAGCAAATCAAAGTGGTGGTGAATTATCGTCGACACATTTTAGTTTGGATGCGACTATGAAGTCATTACCCCCTCTAACAATTTCCTAAAAAAATCATCATTACTTATTCCATTGCTAAATATGCTCGCACAGATTATTAGACATCCGAGAATGGAAAAATGAACAATCAGTGGTGCTCCCGCTCGAACTCAAAATCACAAATCTTCCACTTTTCGGATGGACAAGCTGACCCCTTACAATACAATGGCACGCATGGGGATTTTTGCTAATATTTTTTCCTGTTTCAAGAAAGGTAGACAAGGGACAAGAGGCTCAGTTGACTAAATGGTGATGGTGATGAATTATCGTCCATCATATGTTAGCTGGGGTGTCACAGCCCTTATTTATTCCTTCGGCAGAAGAAATATGAAAAATCAATTATACCCTTTGCGGAATTCGAACTACGAGTTTTCCGTTTTGTCGGCTGGATGTTTTAATTACCTAGACAACAATAGTATGCCCGAGGAAATGCAATAATTCCTTACATGAAGACCATTGGTCCATAGGAAGATTTAAGAGGAAAGTTTTAATTCTTTAAAAGATATGACAGATATGTTAATGTCATTGTCTACTTCTTCTGCTAGGATTACCTCAAAGTTAAGAAAAAATTCTAATTTCAATATTTGCCGAATTAATTAAACTCGCTGCAGAAACGTACTCGGATCGCTGTCTATATATACTACTGCACTAACTGCATATACTGCATACACTATTGAAAACAACAATATTCCAAGCAATTTCTTTTGATAATTAGCAGTTTTGATAGTTGTTGTGACTCACTTGTCTGGCAGTAACATCCGAACAATCCCACGAAATTCATCGTGGCAAGGAGAGCAAGATTGCTCCTGAATGACAGCATCCCGGGGGCACGTTTCCGAGGGTCTCCCACCCCTATTTCTTTACCTCCAACCTTACGAGAGGACATTCGGCTCGCCGCATATTTAGAGTGTTCCCATGTCGCACAGACAGTATACACTTACAAACATCAATACCTTCTCCGAGTGATCGGGAAAATGCCCACAGGAAAAAAAGCCCATAGGAATAATGCTCACAGGAAAAAAACCCAAACAGAAATATGCCCCCATAGAAAAAAGCTCACACGAAAAAATGCTCACTTAGAAAAATGCTTACGCGGAAAAAAGCTCACATAGATATATGCTCACATGGAAATTGGTCCACTGATAAATAAAATACATAGAAAAATCCTTACATTAATAAATCGATAAATTAGTCAATTTGAACACCGTACACCTACTTGAATTTTTCAAAGAAAAATTATTTAAATTAAAAAAGCATCTATAGTATATATATATATACATATATCAATCAAAAACTGTATAACTCATGTGTAGATTTAGTTGTTATATAAGATTAACAAATGGGCCGTTTTGAATTAGGAAAAAGACAGGAGGAAAGAAGAAAAATGAAACAGTAGCAGAGGAAAATCACAGTTTTAATTGTTAAAAAAATAAAATGATAGTAAGTACACATTTTATAATATAAACATTTAGAAGAAGAAGCAAATAGCAATAATTATTTTATTTAAATTACGTAAAATACCTTGTTATATATAAATCAAGTATATTTCACATAAACTTATAAGGTATTTCTCCCGTCTTCTTCGCATACCTTTGTGGTGTGGTGGTCTGCACTCTGGGCGCATATTCCAGAGGTCCGTGGTTCGATTTCCGGCGAAGGCTTTTTTTATTTTCTCATCTCCTGCTTCCAAAATATCTAATGTCTCTACAAATTTACTGAATATTAGCTAATATATGTAAATATGTAATTTTATCATCGATTTCATCATAGTTTCTTACATGATTCGCGAATACCAAATGTAAGTTTTCATATTTTCTTTTTTCATTTTACTTCAGTGCACCCTGCATTTACAATAGCTAGTAATAAACGTTGACAGGCTAAATCTTTTTTCACTCCGTCATGCAAAAATTCATACTAGGAGGGCTACAATTAAATAATGAATTTAGTACATTACGAAAGCTTTCGTAATAATTTGTTGTTTTAGGAGATTTTTTGAAGGCTGCTTCATAATGATTGCACGCTTCAATTGGAAACTGTGGTCTTCTAGAACTTTTTTGACTTCAAACTTAAATAACTACATTCAAGCATCAATTTCTATAGATACACATCAAAAGTATGCAAAAAAGAGTAAATAAAAAACAAAAATACACTATTGGCGGTTACAGGGAAAAAATATCGTACAGGGTGCAGTGGTATAAAATATTACAGTACATGCAAAATTTTTCTATAGTTTTCATTCTTTTATATACCGCCCCTGAAAAGGTTAATATGAACATTTGTCCAATATTTTTTTTCAAATGATCAAATAATATTTCTTTAAAAAATTCAAGTAGGTGTACGATGCTAAAATCGATTAATTATTGATTAATTAATGTAAGGATATTTCTACGTATTTTATTTATCAGTGGGCTTATTTCAATGTGAGCATATATCTATGTGAACTTTTTTCTGTGTAAGCATATTTCTAAGTGAGCATTTTTCCATGTGAGTATTTTTCTATGTTTGCATATTTCTGTGTGGGCTTTTTTCCTGTGAGCATTTATACCTGTGAGCATTAATTCTGTGAGCATCATTTCTGTGGGCTTTTTTCCTGTGGGTTTTTTTCCTAAAACCCTTCTCCGGTATTCGAAACCGAGCTCTTCGGTGTCTCAGTAGGCTTCCCTAATCACTATACCCTCTAGGCGGTAGTTTTGATAATTAATGCTTACAACTGCTTGAAATCCTTACGCTATTTCTTTGTCTGAAGAAAATTTCTGATAGAAAGTTCTGCAATTTTTATGAAGGAAAAATAATTAGGATTCATTAATAAATATTTTCTGATTAGATGCATTCAAGAAATCCGGTGTATTTTAATGCAGCTGGGAATAGATGTAGTCAGAAATTAGCTTCTTTTGATCCTAAACTGCAATTCTTAATTAAACTGCAATTTTCCATGGATATCTACTTCAAATGATGTTTCTTCTATAAAAATGCTTTAGAATGAATTACTTTTACTATTTATTAAAATTCTACTGCTAGTTTTCAATGGAAACAAATAAATGAATATATAATATACAAAACGTATTTGATTTAATTAGATTAGTCTCAAGAATTGTTTCAGAATATTGTTGCATTAGATCGCAGTTAATAAAATAAACTCTACATTTTAACCAAATAATTTTTTCTGCTTCCCCCCATATAAATTGGATCAGGAAGTACTTTCAGAACTAAATTTTGCTTTTAAAACCGTTTGACTTATATTAAAGCACTCACTTCAGGAAAATCGGTGAACCTGTTAATATTAAAAGCAAATACATACTAGAAAGTGCACAAGTTAGAATGATTCAAACATCTGAAATGACTCCAAAGGGGCACCTTTCAATGCAATTCTGATGTTTAAATGTTTATGTTTGACAATTCTCGTTACGTATGATAAGCAGTCGTTATATTTATTCATTATAAAGATCTGCTTTGGAGTAAATATACTGACATACTTATCATTAAATGCTTAATAATTCAGGAAATGGCCGCTGTCTTTATAATCTGCAATAACTCTTCTATCTTCAAACTGTTAATAAAAAGTTTCGCTACACTTGATGCAAAAAATCTGTTGTGCGTCAAATCCTTAGAAGGATCTCTGTGTTCTTCATATTTTCTCCTTCAAGCAAATTTCATAATAAGTTTTTGAAGTGCTTTTTAATAATTCCTTTTCTAGATTAGATAGAAAATATTTCTTATCTACTTTAGAATAAAAAAAGTAATCATTATTAAAGACATTATTATTATTAAAGGAAACATGATTACTTCCTACCTATGTCTATTTAAATATTTACCCTCTGAACTTAACCGATTTTAACAAAATAACACAAGTTCGACCCCAAAATGTAATCAAGGCAAATAAGAGATACCGTCAGAAATTCCCCAAAATTGGCTAATCAACGCTTGCTATGTTATCAAGCGTTTTTAAAGTTCTGTCGGTTGCTCTTTTAGAAAGCGATCTATGCGCCATAAGCTAAGATCTGCAGTACTGTAATAATTTTCACATATTCGTTCTATTTATATGTTTAAAATTATTACATACATTGAAATAAATTTAGGATATAAGCATGTTGTTCTTTGAATGAAAAGAGAGCTAGTTATAAGTATACAGCAATGACAGCAATACTGAACTGTAAAAATTTACAAAAATTATTAATCAAAATCGTGAAGGAAAAGTAAAGTCTGGAACAATATTGCTCTGTCGTGTAGTTACAAATTATCTCACAAATTAAAATAAATTTTATTTTGTAACAAAGCTCATTTGTGATTCTAATCTTAGTTTAATTTTCTCAGTTGTGTTATAATACAGAGGTTATATATTTATCCTTAATTACTTTCGCTAATATTAGTTTTAACATTATGTACAGCAATTTTAATTTTCTCATTGTAAAATTCTTTTGTTTTCATTCCCTATCAGGCTGGTGGAAATGAGAAGATATGCTTTCGAAAACTGATGTTAAAATTTGGACTCAGTTTTTAATCTTTTAAATAGGTATTTCTTGTATAGCAGTCACATTTATAAACCTGTTTCTTAGAATATATGTTTAATAAGAGTTTCATTCAAAATGTCATGTTAGCTTTCTTAGCTACAAGCTCCTCTTGCTTATCACCTTTTCTCAGTGTGATAAGTTATTTACACCCCGAATTTGTATTATATTCTTTCGCTAGATCCATCCCTCATGTCCTTTGCTTACTTAGTAAAACAGATACACAAATATTCCTAAAAAGAACACTTAGTCATCAATAATTTTGTGTTTTATATGGCTCCTTTTAGAAACAGACATAAGCAAAGTTTACTACGTGGTTCGAAGCAGAACCATCATACAGCTTAAAGGACAGCACTGTACCTGTCATCGATAAATAAAACTGCCAAAGGGGCGTTTGGTTCTGCGTAGGATAATCAGAGAATCAGAATAATATTGAACACTTTTTGACAATCAAGTTCATCTAAAGCAGTTGCTCTTATCTTTCTAATGATCGACATCGTCTTGAATGAGAAAATAAGCTCTCGCATCTCTTTAAAAAAGTTTTCTGTTCTTTATTAAAAAAATTATATTTATCGAGACAATTTATTTATTTATACGTACAAAGCTATATGTCAGTTTTATAGGTGCCCTTGTAGCTATTTATTCATAAAAATACTTTTCCCCGTACTGAAGGGGAAACGAAGCAGGTTGCAAGTAAATAAACACAACCCATTTAGCTAAAACCTCGCAAATTTGTAAGGCAGGCAAATTTGCGAGCCCCTCTTTTTAAACAGCCAAACATTAACTCGTCGCTTATATTTAAGCGATTTTTGGCTTTTGATTTTATGTGCAATTGTTTGTAAAAATACCATTTCACTCAAGCAGATGGCGACAAATGGTAAAAATTCTCCAGTGTTGCTTTTGTCAGTTCCAGATAAGATTCTAATTGTATACAACAAAACTGCTCGAAGTCTAGTTTTTGAATTCTATTTGAATACTTGCATTGGCTCATATTTCAATAAGATATCTTTCGTTAAATCGCTGCAGTGCATCAAATTTGCGCCAAATAGAAACTGATGAAATACGCATATCTGAAATTTGCTAATATTTCCCGTGGTGACATATTAATGAAATTATTCACTCATTCATTGGAAATGTGTTGAAATGTCAGGTATAATTATTATTTTCTTATTTTTAGAACGATTGACTTAAGAAAAGGAAATTTTCCGGAACTGCCGCTTTTAGCTAGACTCTTTGAAGATTTTTGTTTCTCAATACTTGGCAGTTTTTCTAGCTGTTACAATGATCTAGCGAAATCCGGGCACTAATGTGTTGAATTCATTCACATTTCTAAATATGTATGCTAAGTAAGCTAATTGAAGTCGTTTTTCTAAAAGCTTTAGCTAAATCATCGCTCTTTGGGTTAGTAAGAAATGTATAATTTCTTCTCGAAATTCAGAAACCATGCTTAGTATGTAAGCACTGGTCAGTCACAGGTATTAGGTTTAAGTATACTTTACTACATTTACTGCAGTAGTTAAATGCTTCTTTAAATTTTTAGCAAAATTTTCGATGCAAGCGCATGGCATTGCAACGTGCAATGCGTTACTGAAACTTAATATATTTCTGTCTTGATATCAGGGAAAAAATTCCGAATATTGCTCAACATTACATGGGCATCACCAACTCAGTTTGAGACTATTACTTTCAGATGTATTTTGTGCACATGGTTTTTACTAATTCCCCAATTAGAGCATGAACTTTTTTTTTTCTCTAAGCAGACAGTAACGCCATTTGATAAGAAGCTTCTAACAAAGGGTATTGATCTGTTTTAAAAGTCAGTTTTAAAGTCAGTTTTGTGATAAGTTTCACTGGTCTCAAATCGAGGTTTGTTAGACAAACGGCAAGACTATGTAGTTTCACTCTCATGCTGAATGTTGAAATGCTTTAAAACTTTTGCAGATAAAGACTTGAGTTTGAGAATATCTTTTCACATAAAAATGCATTGTAGTCATTCCTACCATTCTTGTCCTTTTGAACAAGAAGAGTGAGTAAGCAAACACATTCGTCCTCTTATTGCTCTTTTTCGCCATAGTGGCAATTATTACAATAAAAAAATAGTAATCATAGTTTTTCAAAATTTGCAGAAATCCTTTAAGTTATCCTGTGTGGAATTTAGTCACTAATTCAGGTTGGTAAAACAATATTCATTTTTGCGTCAAACCACCTCTTTAGCGCTTTTATTCAGAGTAAGCAAGCATATGCGCATATCAACTCGTCGCGTATTGTGCTGCATGTGCTGGTAATTGAGATGCACTGAGGCAAAGGTAGAGAGAGGCTATGAATGGGTTCTTAAAAAGGTTTATATAAAGACACGGAAGAACAAAATTAATTTGGTTTGGGCTATCTGACCAAAGGGTGGGATGCTTTCGTGGAGGACATCGTAATGGAAACTAGATCGTAAATACTTTACCGATAGAAAAAACTACGAAACCCAACAGAGTAGTTCTGAGTAAAGGAGGCAAGAGGAAAGCTATGCAGACATAAGCTTCGCTTTAAAAAGGACAGAAAAAACAAAACGCGTGATTTGCATTTTCGTTCGGTTTCACAAAGTTTAGATTTAAAGAGACACATTTTCGTGTCTGCCTTCCTGTGAGTATTGTAATTTTCTTTTTTAAAATATGTGTGATTCTTCCTGCTCTTACTAATTGCGGGAAACTGGATATTCAGAATAGTTATTGGGCGGGGAGGAGTTGGAAATCTCTCCTCTGTCTTAACGTTTTTAAAATCTCTGTTCCAAACGCCGCCGAAGCGTCCGCTAATTTCTCAAAGGTAGTCGGGAGATAGCTCGCATAAAAATATATATATATATATATAAACTTAGCTCGCCTCCTCCGGAAGTGCTCTGTCGCATCACCAGTGGTGCTTGCATCTAAGGTTAAGAACCACTGATCTGAATAGTATCAACGAGCTTCGAAATAAGTATAACGTAGAAAGTTTGCGGAGAAACATATTGTATTGAAAAAGTGGTTAGAAAATAAGAAACAACCTGGCAGTGACTTAGACAGAGGTGTGCGGCACTTTTCGATTGAGAAACAATTTTCTTGGTGTTATTTATTTTTGTAAATTAGTAATTTTATGAATTAATTAATAACTGGTTTTAACTTAAAAATTTAAAACTAAAGGAAATAAAATTCAAAATCTAACAAAGCCCGTTACATTTTACGTTTCTTACTAAAATATTAATTCTTAAACAGATGACTCTTTTATTACTTAGGCCGCGGCAGTATCTCAGAACCATGCCGCACACTAAGAATACATGTTGCTTTCTGCATTTACTGCATTATTGCATTACTGCATTACTAAAATACCCAATTTTTAGTTGTTTTTATCTGTTAGATATTTATAGGTGTTAAAAAAAGGTTTATTATCACAAAAAGGATTTATTTTCTAAGCCGTTAAAATATCTACTGTATTGTGCATGCAAGTTTATTTTAGGGCCATGTGGTCCAATATCATCGACATAACATATGGGTGGTGGAAAACTGAATGCGATTAATGCAACACATTTTAAATTAAAATTTTAATTAGTTAAATACATAAAAAAGGCAAAATTTCACTACACATGTTCGGAATTTCGTAATTTTAAATTCATATTCCGGAAGGCTGCGTATATATCGCACGGTAAAGCATGGTCACATTTGAACCCTAACGAACAGTGTTGTGGAAAAGTACGTATGTTGATCAGTTTGTCAAATGGCTATTAAGCTTCAAGGTGGTACAAATATTAGCGATGCAGGTAACTTAGAGGACACTACTCTAACATACACTGGCAATCGATCGGTGCAGTAGTTCATCCTTTTGGATGAACCACCCGGACTGCCAGTTTTCAGCAACTTTATCACTTGGAAGTTCCCCGACATATTTAAATCAAATTCTAAAAGACCCATAATATGGGTTTCTTTAACGAATGAATGCTTGACATCACACAATTACGTCAGGATGCAAATATTGCGGGTCCTGTGCTTCACCCTGTTTTGGTTTCTGGGTGTGATTAAAATATTTCATACTGTGTTCCTGTTGTCCGTTCACATACTTGATCACTCCAGAAACTTTCGTGACAATTACCTACTCAAGGTATGATAGCTTTTCCTTGCGAATTAAATTTGGAGCGTGTACATAGAGCTTCTTTTACTGTCAATAATGTAACATGTTAGGACTAGATTGATGCTCCTTAATCAAAGTTGGCAAAACGCTTAGGCAGATAGCCCTTGTGTACTTTAATTCAATCCAGTAAATGTTTTGGGATTGTAGAACGTTTGCACATATTCCTTCCTTCTTCATGCCATCACTGGTATATTCTGGTTTCAGTGCTCAAAGTATGAAATGCGCAGTGGAGCGTACTGAAAGATACGCTTCACTACGATATAAAAATTGAAAGATAGTTTAATATCGAAAAAGAGAGAAGTTTAATCAGAAGTTTTAAGCTCGGTGGAACACTTAATTGCTGAAGAAGGAAATCAGGAGCTGAAGTTTTGCTTATTGGGTTAAAATCGCTTTGTTTTCTTTAAATAATTTGTTATTTCTGTTAGTCTGTCCTTCCAAACCCAATAAAAATATCTGCCTCTTAACGAAAAACGTAAATATTTAAAATATCACACAAATCTCGGGGGTTTAAAAAGCATTTTGACTGAAAATAGGAAATAAATAACTGAAGATTTAGAAATTTATAACGCATAAATTTGTGGTAATTTGAGAACTTATGTAAGAAGCGAACCAGAAATCGATGACAAGTGAACAAATGACATGAAATCATGACATGCTGAGTTGTTGTATGAAATAGTGTTGAAAAGAGATTTCCTTTCCTGAGGACAATGTGATGCAAGAAATGATCAAGATATTTTGGCATTATCTTAGTATTTTCTTAGTATGCCTTCCTTATTCACAAAACCATAAACCATTTAATTATGAATACGCATGATCATGATGCTAATAACAAAGAAGAGCTAGATGTTACTAAATCGTTCTACACAAAAGAAGTAGAAGTATGGACGAACTGCCTTTTGTAATTTTTGAAGTAACTGCAAATTTCCTTGCCTAATGTTTTAGAAATTGATCAAGACTTACCTAAGATCTATTAATCAGGTCTTACATTTACGAAATCATAGAATAACTTTTGAATAAGAAATGAGTAACAGACTTTGGAAATATCATCTACGATTTGGGTAGCAATAATGGGAGAAAAATAGCATTTTAGAATTGTGTAATTTAAACTTTACATCAAAAATAAATAAAGTAGTTTAATTCCTTGCTTCGTGCATTTTTTTGATATTTTGTAATAATTTTGTGGATACTGAGAAGAGCGATAAATTCAGGGACCATTTCAAGTTGAAAAAAAACCTGGCTACACCAATATAATTTGGATTGTGTTATTCAATTATGGCAAAGCACATGAGGGCTCTCTGCCTAAAGGGAGGGATGCCTACGTGGAGGATTTTCTAAGGGAAACTGGCTAGTATACATGGGAAAAACCATGAAAACGCCCATGCAGCCAGCTCGTTCGCGGGATTCGAACCTCGGACCGAATTCGAACCTCGAAATTCGAACCTCTGTGTGAACTACCAGTGTTCAGCGTCTTTACCGCTCGGCCGCCGGTGGGCGCCCAACGTAATTCGGAGTGTTTTGTTACAATGTCAAGGAAACTGAGAAATCCTCGTCTTCAAGGTGTACAAAAGATAGGTTCCTGAAAGATAGATCATCTGACTTCTCTAGAAAATACTTGAAAGAATTTTCGTACAAAACTGTCATTTCCTTTTGCATGCATATCGTGTGGCATAATCCGAGAACTACTAAAGTGAAAACATGTACCCAATAGTTATTATAGGTCATTTACAGTTCTAACTTTTAAAGGGGGCATATGGAACGTATTAGCGTCACATGATTTATGGATGAAAATTGCTTCTTCAGAATGGCTACACAAACTTTCAGAAGACGAGTGTATATGTAGAAGTAAGTTCATATGACATTCCTTCCTGTATTTACATTTGGAGAATATAGGGTCTACAATACGTTTTCTTTTAGATGAATCACGGCTCCCGTATTTTTCTATCAATATGTAGCGGTAGAATGGCACTTAAATATTGAATTTCTGGTAAATTGATAAGAAGATCATTAAATAATGAAATGTTATTTTTAATAAGCTACTCTAAAGTGCCATGCATCTAATACAAGCATGAAGAAATTAGGAAGTAACAATAGCTATTTTGATGGTTAATTAATTGCGGAATATCTGTGGCTGCCGAAATTACCATGCTTGACACCATCCGATTTTTTTTTGTTTTGTTGTTGTTGTTTAGTTTATTAAAGATCCGTCTATACTGTAAAACGCCGCAAGCAGCTGACCACCTCAAAGATGTAATTTACAGAGAATTGGTGCCATTACCGATGTCTTAGTAATGCATGTTTTCGCCAATTTTGTACGGCTTCAGAGAAAAGCGTTGGGAAAAGGGCATTTTACAGAGTATGCTTTAAATAGTCCTTGTTTCGCAGCATGTTGAATAGATGTATGTGAAGTTTTACAAGTACACATGTTTGAGCTATACTTAGATTTCCTGGTAAGACAAATGTACTTCATGTATGCACAAAATATTCGTCATATATTAAACCATTCAGTAGTGTAACTTTATATAGTGAAACGTAGAGGAGCAAGCAATACGAACTGCTTAAATTCAGACAAAACCCTATCATTAGCGTTTAATTTTCTACAGCCTAAATATCCAAACTGGTGAAAAATGTATATATTTTGTTTGTGTTTCAAGTAAACGTAATATGGGTTAATTTTCTATTTATGTGCTATAAGAAAGAAACATATTTATTTTTATATGAAGCCATAAATAACACAGTAAAAATTTATTTCTGTAGCCTATTATTATTTTTCGGGAACCATATTTAGATTAAGAATAGAACTGTAACCAATTTGAGGCTATGGAAACAATTCTTTCTTGACATTCATGGACAAGACAATAACAACAACATCATCAAGTGCATTTGGCAGTTTTATTTTGGTTATTAGCAGAAGACTAAAACTTGGAAAAGAGCATTAGGAAATGAGTTGCTTTCTACTGAAAAATCTTAAGCTTCAACTAATATTCCTTCAACTATATGATCATGATAGAGAGAAAATAAGTACTGTATGAATCTTGCATTTATAGAAATTTAAGAAAAATACCTGTAAGCAATTTTCTCCAAAATACCCGGAAAAAAATTTTCAGCGTCATCTGTGCATCTTTTTATCTTAAACGAGAAAAACTAAATTTTCAAACTGATGCGTAAGGAAACCATATTCTTAATTGAAATGATTTAAAATTATAAAATTTTCATGTTTCAGATTCTGAAATCGTCAGATATTTTTTGGGTTAAATTATGAAAATTACGAATTTTTCTCAAATGATGTTTTAAAAAAATAAATTTTCCTGGAAAAAGATTAAAGTCACCCTTAAAAGGGAAATGCTTCAAGCGCTTACTTTTAAAGATTCAAAGATGTTTTTGAGATTGATTTTGCTAAATTTCTAGCCAGAAAGTACTAATGAGAGCTTCGCAATTAAGAAACTTCTCGAATATTTTAATTTTTGTTTAACTTTCAGCTTTCCTCTGGCAGAATTTGAGACTTATAACTTCACAATCGATAAAATTTCTTTCAGAGAATGCGTGTGTGGCTAAAATATAAATCTTTGACAAGGAAGGCTTCTAAAACTATGATTTGAGCTGTTTGTATTGATCGTAGTTGCATGGCAATAATTCCTCATGATGTGTATGTGTGCGTGTGGGGGGGGGAAGCTTCAGAATTATTCCTCGAGCACGAAAGCGAAAGGCTGAGAAGAATCTGATGTGAATGCATACTTACGAAAATTTATCAAACATTTCACTCAACACTAAACTAGTTCTATTCAAGCTTATAATTATGCAGAATTTTCAAACACAAGGAATATCTACCAATCTTGAATTCTCAATGTTTGGAGAATATATCATATACTAATCTGCTGCTCTGAAAGCAAACAGTAATGGAAACATTAGAGACTAAAATATTGTAAATAACACAATAAAGGAACCTAAATAATAACGTTACGCAGCGATGCGGCAATATTTGACAATTTTTTTAGAATTTCAAAATGCTCAAAGCAGATGATTTATTCTTGGGACCAAATTATAGTATTAAAAAAAGGAGTAGATCGCACGATTTTCATTTATATCCATTTATTCATGCATGAGTTTCATTCTTTCATATTTTATCTTATGCCCAATAATACATTTGTTTTAAGTCAGAGTTGTTTCTCACTTTCACAACAGTTTATGAAAAAAAAAAATATGTGTTCATATTGTCAATGCGAATTAACAAGGCTAAGAAAGAAATTTTCTTATTTGAAAAACTAAAGTATGAATCCGAAGAAGTTCTGAAAATCATGCTTTTATGGAAAGATGCTTTATTCTTCCAATTAGCACGTTGAGCCCCACATTCTGTACTACTTCAATATGCTAAACAACTATAGCCTAAACTAAGATAGATAGATGACTTATCGTCTTGTCTTACCTTCTGACTACAATAATTTCAACCTGGTCGATACACAAAACTCACTAGTATAACCGAAAACAAAATCTCCACAGCTTGTGAGAAATGCAGAACAAATGTTTAACGCAAAACGCAAATGCACATAACTAAGCCTGGAACCGGTCCTAAATACTAGCAAAACATATGTGGTTTGCCGAAGATAAAGCCAATAAATCATTTCAGGCAGCTGTCAAAGCTATAACGATAGCTACCAAAGGTTTCCTCTCAAACTCAATCATGTGAGCGTAGAGTTTTCAAATTCAAGAACTGCTCTCACAGGCTTTAAATATTTTGCATTCTGCTAGGAGTTGTCAAAATTAGAAATTATAGAATTAAGGTAATTGTGTTAGTTATCATAAAATCTTAAAATTTTACCTTTGAAATTCCAACCTTGCCTGTGGGCATTAAAATTTCCTCAAATACAGCTGGAACCTGCTAAATTGTTAAAGTTAAGTCGAATATTATGTTGTGGTAAGATAAGTTTGCTCTCTCCATAAGCATGAACCAATCAGCATAGATGATTAATGAAAAGTTATAAGGTATTTCAACCACCTTCTTAGCGTGCCTTCGTGGTGTGGTGGTCTGCACACTGGGCCGGTATTCCAGAGGTCCAAGGTTGGATTCCCGGCGATAGCTTTATTAATTTTTCATCTTTTCTGCTTGCAAAAACATACCTAATGTCTCTAAAAAGTTACTAATAGTGTCGAAGGTGGATATTGGATATCACTTAAAACCAATAAGAATAAATATCACTAGCAATTTTCTTTGAGTTAGGAAAATTCTTAAGACTGGACTGATGAAAAGATAAAATTTCACACTATTAGAAATTAAATTAGTTTCGGTAATAATTAAAAAACAGATTTTGTGTGATTACAATACAGTCAATTGGTGAATTTCTTACTCGGGGGAAATTACGTCCGCTTTCCATTGGACAACGTTCAGTGATTGCAAAATCTCAAATGGAAAGGTAGCATAGTAGTTTTGTTTCGTCTTCATTTCGGTTTCAAGTTCAAAAGTAAAAAGAAGAAAGACAAAGCTATAGCAGACATTGCTTTATCTAGAGTGCACCACAAGGATGCTTTGCTTCGTTACACCACTCAAGCTATCTTTAACAGAAAGTTTGCAAAATGTACCTCATTTATATACCTCCATTTTCAAAGTTGTGTATTCTCTTTATTGCCAACAAATGAATCTCTATTTATAATTTAGGAAGAATATATAAAATATATCAAAATAAGTGAGTTATATCAGAAAATAATACTAATTCTAATAGGAAATTAGGAAAATCAAGCCAAAGGGAATAGTTTCGAACAGTTTAAAAATGTAAAAAAAAAAAAAAAAAAAAAAAAAAAAAAAAGCAAAAACACAATCACACTAAGGATTATTTCATTCAGAAAGTGTTAACAGAAAATGTCAAGCATTTAAAATGGAAATCATTCTTCGATTACAGTATCTTCCAGTTACAGGATATATCTGATACATTTTCTGTCTGAGCCTTTCAGTCCGAAAGAAATAAATGCTTTGTAATTATCGCTCAGTTTTTAGTGAATCTGTGGCAAAAAATGAATAAGATTATATTATTAAATTATTAAATTATATAAATTTTTACAGGAAGGGGAATGACAGAAAACTGCAGTGAAAATACCCATTTAATGAAAAATCATATTTTCAAACAATTTATCAAATCACTGCCCCCGTCCGAAAAAAAGGGATAACTTTATACCTCCCGTTCTACTAGGCCGATTGACGAAATTCAAATTACGTTTTCAATGTCTCGAAAGCGCGACTAAATATATATATTATATTTATATATAACTTTGTTCTAACATAGGTATTTGGAAAGAAATCTTTTTTTTCTGAAATAACATACCAATTGTTTTTCCATATTTTGATTCTGGGACTCAAATTATGCCTAGATATTAAATTTTGTAATTTGTGGTGAGAAAATTAGGGAGAAATTTAAAAAGTTAATCTTGGCGAATTTTTTCTAGTTTGCGCCAAGAATAATTCACTTGGCGAAATTCTGAATTTATAACAATCTATTTTCCTTTCCTTTTTCTTTATCGTCCAGGAGCGGAAAAAAAAGTCATCGTTCATACTTTCTAATAATTTTAATAAAGTGCTAAACCATATTTTCGTTATTATCGCTTATAATAAATACGCCAAATTTCAAACTCGCCAAAATGTCAATTTACGTATATCTTAGGAAATTTAGAATATAAAATTCTAATTGTTTTGCAGGTATGGTTAGAAATACATCTACTTTAAGATAGATGATGGCAAAATTTTTATAGGTTATAATTCAAATTTTTTTTCGAAAAATGTATAAATATTTTTTTAAAAATACAACTTTAGAAAATAAATCATTAAAGATACGCGAATTTTATTTGGAATGAACCTAAATTTCGAAATATGAAAGGAAGAATCAAATAAGTTTAATGAAAAGATATATTAATAAATATATATCATATTCAATTAACATTGAGGACCTAAGATTTTGATAGCTCTCTTGAGAGCTAAAAACGTGATTTTTACAAAAGTTGGTAGTTTTGCATAATTTGAGTCGTAGAATCTAAATATGGAAAAAAATTGGCATGTCATTTCAGAAAAAGTCCAATTTTGCCTCAACACCTACATTAGAGCAATGCTATATATAAATCTAATACATATCCTAAGTAACGCTTTCGAGACATTTTCGCTTTCGGCCCACAAGAATGAAAGATATAGAACTGTCCCATTTTTAGTGTACTTTATTAAATTTATTCAATTTCACAACTTATAGCGATAACTACTTTAAATATTACTTTCTTAATTGTAAGTTAAGTACTTAATTTTAATAATTTTGGGTATTTTATATCACGTTTGATTATTTTACTAATGTACTGGCATTATATAATAAAGCTAAAGTATATAAAGTTTTGAGAAAAATCTCCATCTGCATTCTCTACAATATAATGGAAATTTTAGAGTCAACGAACTAAAAAGTATGTCTTAACATATTACAAATGTTATCAGTCAAAATCCTTTAAAATACAGACTTTGACATTGCTACCTTTCTCCATATTAATAGTTAAATACAGTATTTTACCATGCATATTTTCCTCAGTAATGACAGTCGAATGCATAGGTAGCCATTTAACTATTTATTTTTGTTCAAAAACTTATGTGTCTTGCATAAGAATAAAGGAAAAGTACGAGGAATTACGCTTTTTAGCAAGCAAGTCTAAAGTACTTCTTTCTACATTTCTTGCATATTTTATATAATTTTATGCTTGTTATAATCTGTTTGAGAAGTGAATATTTTTAATTTTGTTTTTACATGTCACATTATGTAATCTGAAACACATGTGGCTGTTATTCTCGTGCAAATAATTCCATTTCAGTAAATTTAAATGCTTTTTGTGCTTCTATTCCTTTTAAAGACTTTCCATCAAAGTACGTTTGTTTTGAAAGATATTGTCTTAAACTCCCAGATGAAAAAATCTTTTACATTTCGAAGAAGAGGAATATCCTACTTTCAATTTCGAATTACATTATTATTAAATTGTGCTGTAGTACTACTCTTTAATAGTTTCTATATATTTAAATTAATTCTTAAAAAAATGAATGCTCTGTTTCTTTATTAGAAAATCTTACAAACTGTAATTAATTTAATTCAAGAATAAAATGAACTCTTAAAATTAAATAAAACTTATTAAAACTTATTAAAATTAAATAAAAATGAATTTTTTATTTAATTTTAATAAAAAAGTAATATTTTATTTCAATTGCCTTTATTCTTGTAAACAATAACTGAAATACTAATGTATTGTGTAGAATAAGACTTGATGTACCATATAATATGCTTTTAATTCTTAAAGTACGACTATATCTTTTCTTCACCAAAAGGCTGTTCCTTCTGGAGAGCAAATAATATCAAAACAGATAAAAACGAAGAGGTTGCCTTATTTCAAATGAGTTCATCATAATCATATCTGTATTGAATGCTGATTTAAATTCAAAAAGATAAGTGAATTTCAAGAAAGATAAAAATAGCTCCTATTTAGAACGAGGAAATTGTTCTATTAAATATGTTCATTGATATGTAGTGTCCTCTAATGAAAGCAATATTGAATTTTTCCCCACTAGCAGTATTATTTGTATAAACAATTCAGATATAACAATTTGTGGAAAAGAATGGGAATAAGTTTTTGAGAGAAGATGTGCAAATAATTTTAAGTAGAGAACCATTTAATTAAAATTATTAACTGAATATGTTTTTACGAAAGTATAATTCACCTGTTGAAGAGAATTTTCTTGGATAAATTTTCTAAAAAGAGAAGCATAAAGAGTGGCTGGCAGCCTAAAAGTAATTTCGAAAAAAAGACTGATTCATTTCTTTTCTTTTGCTTATGTGCTTATATGTTTAAGCTCTTTGAATTTAGATTTCACGTTCCCGTACTTTGATCAATTAATATTAACTCCAACAAGAACAATAAATCTGTCAATTATTAGGTTATACATATTAAGTTCGGTTACAATGGATTCCATTGCGTTTTTTCTTAAAGAAGCTGAAAAAAGGGGGAGAGAAAGAAATAGAACTGCATAAAAAACCGGAACTGGAAAGTAAAATCGTAAAAAGAAAAGACTTTTTTTTAGCTTATAAGGTGTTTCTCCCGCCTTTTTTTTTAATTTCCATTTTCTTCTATTAGAATGGTTATAAGAGTTTATTTTGCAAATACAGAAAAACAAATTGCGTCTATCGTTAAATTCAGATCTTTCGAAAGCTAGGTTTTATGTTTAAACTGAAAATAAATTAGTTAAACAATTATTTGAAACAAAACATATTTGCGTCTATTGTCAAATTCAGATCTTTCCAAAGCTAGGTTTTATGCTTAAACTGAAAATAAATCACTTAAACAATTATTTGCGTAAAAACAATTATTTTGTAACATGTTTAGTACTGGTGTGGAGCAAAGCAAGGAATGACAAAGTGGAAACGGAAAGAGAATTTGAATAGTCAAAATGCATAATCAAAATATTTCAATCTTTGCAAAGCTGGAAAAATTGTTGCAGTCAAGTATGATACTTGTCTGAGCTTTAAAACTGTAAAATTACAACTAACTAAACAAACGCAAAAGGAAACATACTGTATTTTATTAAGGAGATTAAAATATGATAAACTACATTAAAATTCCGTGAATATAACTATAAATTTCTGTTAAAATACTTATAATTTACTAACTTCTTTCCAAATCTTATCAGTTTTAATCCCGTATGTTGAAACTTCACAATTAATACCCATACTATAACTTATAAGCTGGATTCCGCTTATTAACTCAGTTAATTCAAATGGCCATGCCAAATTTAAAATACCACTGTTAAAGATTTAGACAGCAATATGAGTCGTCAAATAACTATGATAATTTTATCTACCGATTTTTCAGAGTGGTGTGAAACACTGAGCAAAAGTAATGTAATTTCAAACCTTTTTCAAAAAGTATAGTTACATTGCAAGAAAAATTAAAGCTCTTTCAGAATTGGTGGCCATCTCTGGCGCAGCTTTAACACGTTTTCCTTATCCATGCTCATTTTGAGCAGGAAGCTGAATTTCCATGGCATGAAATGCAATCATATGCTATCATAAAATCTACAGGAATTCATGTGTAGGGTATATCGACTAAGTACCATTTTAGCATTGAAATTAGATGTTATTGGAGAAGTCCAATAACAAGAATCAGCGTAACATTTGTAAATTTTGCAGGACTAGTTTCGGTGTTTTAATTACTGAACCATCGAAACTAGTCCTGCAAAATTTACAAATATTACACTGTTTCTTGTTGTTTGACTACTCCAATAATCTCTATTCGACGTGTTATTTTAACCTAAATTAAGATGATATTCTTTGTTTAAAAAAATAAATATTTTTTGAGGTCTTTCAAAAGTTGTTAATTTTATTAACAGTTAAATTTTGAGTTAAACTTCTTTCCTGACAAATTCTTAACTTCAACTTACTACTTCCGGCCAGAACGTAGTTTTAGAATCACGTCTGAATATGTTTAGTCGGAAAGACTCTTTGAATACTGAAATCTGTTAACTTAAAGTTAAGATTTCATGTAAAAATTGGTAAATTGTAACTAAACAACTATGACTGTTTATATGTAAAGTGAATTTAAAAATGATGTGTAAATATCTAAATGTTCATGTTAAAGTGTCGTAAATTTAACTTGATATAGTTACTTGAATGAGATAAATGTTGGCCTCCGTGTAAATGAAATTGTGAAAGCATTGAATGCTTTAGAAGAAATATATGTGGATTTAATGTTAGGCTCTCCAGTTAACACTTTTAAAAGCAAATTTAAGCTTTCGCTTAGTACATTAGAAAAGTGTTGGCGTGTAGGGAGTCTTGTAAGGTCTAGTGTGTCAATGATAACCAAGTTAGATATTGTATAGCGGTAGTTTTGTTGGCGGTAACACAACATAAGTACCCTAAGTATGGAGGAAACAGAACTTCTGCTTGCTGAGTTCGAGAGAATCAGAGTTGAGTTTCTGATTAGCGCGCGTCCGCCTTTTTTGCTATTCTCTCTCGTAAGCTATTGCCGTACTTAGGCCCTTGATAGCTTCGCAGTCAAGTAGCGTTAAGGGGCCAACTCGGTTAGAATCTTGATAGCTTCGGCTATATCTCTTTAGTTTAGATTTAGTTGACTTCTTAGCCTCTTCATTTCAAGCCCAAGAGTCGGATTTTTTTGTACACTCCAAGACGTAGTTCTGTTAAATCTTATTTGGTTAATAAAGGGTTAATTACCCTTCCATCTCGTTGTTTCTTGTCACACGAACTCAAGCGATTATTCGCTTATCAGTTCTTAAGATTTCTCACGTTCAACAGCAACTTAGCCTTTACAAAGTGGAGAACTGTACGAAGTGATGTGCTGTAATTAGGATGTGTGAAGTGTTATTCATTCTTTCAGATAGAATATTTGTAGGGTAAACCTTGCATTATAACGTATGTTCAGGACGAGGATCGGAAGCGTCATGCGAAAGATCAAAACATTGCGCGTTTTATGTCATCTCCTAATCTTTAAAGGTATCTTTAATTTGTGACATAATGTTTATTTTGTTGATCATAAGATTTCTTTATTCATTGTATGGATAATATCATAATCTAAGTCAATTTAAATAATAATGCAGTCAAGGTAAGACATTATAGAAAGCACCAAATAAAAGTTAAACTGTAGAGGGTGCATGTAAATTTTATTATAAATTATAAGGTTTGTAAGTTCGGTAAACAGTAATAACCTACCAAACTCCCAATGTATTCGAAACCGCAGTTGCTCTAAGATCCCTTGATTCTTCAGAAAACATCAGGAGTACAAGATAGCAGTAATATTGTTGAGCTTTTAATGTATTGAATGATTTTATTTATGTACGAGTATTTACGTACTGACGATCTGATTAATCTAGTTTACTGTGAAGATGCATTACATTTAGTTTTTAGAATGACTCAAAGTTTTTTTTTGGTAATGAAACGGCTAAGAAGAGACTATAGTATATTTATCACCAAAAACTTAAAATTAATTCATACAAACAATATTTTTACAATCAAATAGGTACTAAAATGTCTTTGGATTTTATAAAAATAAACTTTTTTCTGGTACTCTTATGAATAGGAGCATAATAGTAATAAAACTAGGAATAAGCTAAGTTTATTCCATTATCAGTTTGTACTGTGCATAAAAGTACTAGAAACGGAGAACAAGATTTTGTACCATCAAACGTTTAAGATGTTCCTTTCCTCAATATGTTCTCCGAACAGGAATCATGGCAGGTCGTCTTTCAAAAAAATCTTTAAATAGAAATATAGATAAATAATTACATGACTTGATCTGAAGTACATTGCATTATATTTAATTTATTATTTTATATTTTGTAACCGTATCCCTCTAGAATCATAATAAGCAAATGCCAATAACCTGTTCTCATATATCGTGCATGAGAGCCAGTATACGTGGGAGGATATGCAGTCCTAATTTTAGGTGGTCAACTGAGCCCGTTTCACGCATAATATCTGCGCTGAAAGTAAGAGAAGGTTGTGTTGTTAAGGATATCAATTATTTTCTTTCGCATCATAATTACTTACCCTCATTATTCACTCATTATATTTGATTGATTAGCAAGATAAACCTTTTCCATTAATTTCTCGCCGCTGCTCATTATTCTATGTCACATATAATATAAACACTTCTTAGAGGTGAGAGGGCTTATGCGGTAGTTTCTCTTCGTAATAACGATGCTGAAAGACTTTCTTCGACAATTTATGACACACTTCTCTGCTGGCTAAACTTTATTCGGCTTTGGATTTCGTTTATGAATCTTCTTAACTTTCCTTGAGCTACCATGAAATCAGATGCATTTTTGAAAGTACATATATCTTCATTGAGGAATTGAATAAATGTATGATCTCCAAATTTCAACATAATTCCGTTTTAATTTTCAGATTCAACGTTCTCTTTTATTTCAAGTGAAATAATTTAAATAGAACATAATATTTTATATTCATTGCGCGGTTTATTAGGGTGTAGATAAAAACTTTCTCCCATGTTCATAAGTAGCCCAATGGATAAAACTGTTAATTAGGAGCGAAATCAATGGGATAGTGGATGGCCGTTTTCTTGGTTCCCCCCCCCTTCTAATGTGCAAAGTAAATACGAGCCAGTTTCTCTTAGAAAGGCTTTCCAGAAGGCATCGTTCAGTTTTAATGTCTCAGTCGAATAATCCAATCAACTATTATCTTCTTTGCTTAACCATGAATGTTAATTATTATAGTTATGCCAAAGCCTATTAATTGGGTACCCATAACAATGTTTTAGGTTTGAAATGGGTTCTTAAGCATTTTATCAGAAACAGACCGTTAATGAGTTTGTCATAATCTAAGCAGTTGATTTAATAAATATCAGGTAAAGTCTTATATGGTGAAAATTTGCCTTTCCTAAGATAAAACTGGAGCATATGTTATTTTCGGAAGGAGCAAAGTCTTTAATTTTTGATGACGTGCTTTTCATTGAAAACAGATAACTCTAGTTTGTGAATGTTAATAGGGAGTAAGACGATTTATACAGCGAAGAATATGAGCAATTTTATTTTTAAAAACAGATTGTTTTCCAATTGAAATTTATTGCATAGTTAAAATATTTGCTTATAGAAAGTACAAATTATTATCATTATATTAAAACAAAATTTTTTTCTTTATTCTCATTAATATATTTTTGGAAATAAATCTTACAAATGACTTAAAAGATTACATTTTAGATATATGGCTACTCATAGGAACACACACATATTTCTCTTCTTCACAGAAGAACCTAGCATCGAAAGGCAAGTAGTTCGAATCCTGATCAGAGTAAACTTGTGCTCATTCTACTGTCTCTGAAATAATACTCAAACGTTTCTACAGTGGCATTCGAACTAAAATGTCGCGGCAATAAATCGTCATTACTCAAAACTGGTGAACTAGTTCCCGTGCCACTACAGTTTTGCCATTCAAGGGGAAATGTAATTAAGTAATTAAGCTTTCCATCATATGTGATTTCGTGGTGTAAGTGGTTAGCAGGCTCAGCTAACACTGGGTGATGGAACCAAGGTGAGAATACAATTGATTTCTCGTATTTCTCAGCTTCGAAAAGTATAAAAAATCTCTACGATGGAGTGCGTAAAATAATCGTCAGAATTTTCCGATATGAATATAATAGTAAACAAAAAGTTAAATTAATGTCACTAAAAAAATACTAACTTTCAACATTTACAGTGAAATAATCCTATAACACAAATATAAAGGGAAATCCATTAAATGTACTTATTTGCTTAGCAGTTAAGAAATACCAAATTAAAAAAAAAAAAAATATTGAATTTTCAAACATGAAACAATATTATTTTTGAAAACGCTATGAATAAAATTTAGGTAATTAATGATATTAACTCAGCTAGGAGGAAAAAATTGAATGCACTTCACCCAGATAGCGGAAAAGTTTTAATTTCTGGAACGAAAGCAAACGAAAAATTTATATCGATGATATAAATGCTTAATATTCATAAGGCTTTAAACACTGGTATAGTCATTAAAAAAATTAAGTATTATTAATCTTAAAGAAGCCAATGTAAATTCAATAGCGAATTTAACTCAAGTAATTTACTCACATCATTAAACGAACTTTAACAAAATAACACAAATCAAAGCAATTCTACAGACAACATGCTCAGAGATAAGAACACTCGACTTGATTATTATGAGATTAATTTAAAAGTATGAAGAATCACAGCGATAGATGTTTCCAGTTATCACAGAGGAATTTATTACTTATTATATAAAGCTTTCAAAAAGGAGGCCTAAGTGATTCGTTTCCTTTAATATTGATCATAAACATGTGATGCAGATTACAATGCTTTGAAAAGTAAAGTGGGAATTTATTGAAAATCCCTTTTTATCCTGTGGGTGGAAGAGAACCGAAAATATAAGACGTAAAATTTTGCATCCTGCTCGTAGTAATATGATGCCAGTTCGTAATATGTTTTCTAGATTTAATAAATTAAGTAAAATATATATTCTTTACTGGAAAATTCGAATACATGTGTGCATATACAAACTTTCGTAAGTTTAGTTACAAATGCGTTTGCTTTGTATAACGACGAACCTTAAATTACCGGTAAGAGCAACTTTGGTTTTATATTTGCTTCCTAAATATGGTAGTAAAATCATATCTCTCGGCTTGTAATAAGCATTGACAAGTATTATCTAAATGAATAAACTTGTTCTATAATGTTTTCCGAATTTTCCCTGTGAAGTTTGGAGCTGTTTTATTTATCAAAACTTATTTGATAACATACAAGTTGGAAATTTAGCTATTCGGGGGAACAGATAAAAAGACAGACAATCTAAAGTGCATGTCCAAGGTCAATGCTTAAGGACCTGGTTAAGCGTGTTTTTTGAAATTCCCACTATAACAATTTTAAAGGAAAATATATTTATTTTATGTTTTCCATTAACATAAACCTGACAGTGGTAAATTTGAAGCATATAAAACAGAACTACCAGAGTAGAAATATTTCTGATACTGTCAGATAGGAGCGTACTGTCATAAATTCCTTTGGAAGTTGTAGGTTTAGAAACATATTTTGTTTGTTTTCTAAACATGCTACAAATGCAATTGTAAGGAAGCTTTTTTATAGCAGAAATTCTTAAACACTGAAAAGGAAGCTGAAGACTTCTCCACTTCCGTCGACGAATTATTTGGTAGATGTTACAGCATATAAAACAGAACTACCAGAGTAGAAATATTTCTGATACTGTCAGATAGGAGAGTACTGTCATAAATTCCTTTGGAAGTTGTAGGTTTAGAAACATATTTTGTTTGTTTTCTAAACATGCTACAAATGCAATTGTAAGGAAGCTTTTTTATAGCAGAAATTCTTAAACACTGAAAAGGAAGCTGAAGACTTCTCCACTTCCGTCGACGAATTATTTGGTAGATGTTACAGTAGAAACTTTTCTCGAGAAGGCAACAAAATTAGACCTTGTGAGCATGATGTAAAAACGGTATAACGCTCGCTGTTCATCGCCAGAAGAAGAAAAATACAGACAGTAGCTGAGGATGATGAATTGCTTTTCTTACGTTAATCCCCAATGGTCACAGCCTTGGCGGAGAATATAAAGTGCCCGCCAGTGTAATCTTTACCAGTGGATATATAAGAACTTTATTTCTTTGAATTTTGAGACGGCAGTAAAGTATATCCTGCTTCTTCTCGATGAGCGGAAGAAAATTTCGTAGGAAAATGCCTTGTTGTCCTGAAAAGATGACGCCACTCAGCCTTTCCACTGGCAGTTGTGTATGCAAGCATTATGTTTCTTAGAATCGTGCCCTCATATAAGAGAAAAGATTTTCTGTCCTCTCGTTAACGATGAATCAGCTGTTTCAGACAAAACCCTTAGTGACCTCGGCTAAGGATTTAGTGTTTAAAGTTAGTTACAATACGTAACTAATTTGATGTTTTAACTTTAAGCTCTTTGAAAGTGGCAACTTACATGACATGTAAATATCCAAAAGAAATTCGTACATAAAATATTGTATCTTTATTGACGTTTAAATACACAAAGGAAATGCATAAACAACACATTTTAACTTTATTTAACGCATTAAATCAATCAAAATTTCCTTAGTATATAATTTTCTCTCAGCTTGACATTCATATTCAGAAGAATGTTTTCTTTCAAATTTCATGAATGCAAACAGAGTTTTCATGAATGCAAACTCTAAAAGTCAATATTATTGCTTTTGAAAGCAGTAAAATATTTCGATTTTATAAAATGAATAATGTTTTACTAAAATGTATTGAAACCTGATTCAAAATTTTCTCACTTAACAGGATTTGTAGTTTAGATTGTTTTCTTATTACACGTATTATCCATATCGACTGAATAAATAATATTGACATATTTTTCAAAATAATGGCATCATCAAAAAGTCATCAAATGAACAGTTCATTGATTACATTTTCTTTACACTCGCGCATTTACAGTCAATAAATGATCTGAAATCAAAAGACATTTTGGAGTTTTGCTTATATCTATGCTTAGACGAAATCTCTTCCTAAGGCCTTATATTTCTTAAAGGCTTTATTTTCAAGATATTTGCTTAAGCATTTTAACTTAGAATAGATTATCAAGGAAGAGAAGCAACTGTTGTAAAGCAAATAAGTTATAATTAAGCTGAATATACAGCTATTTAAGAGTTTAGTGTGAATCTTTCAGTAGTGGGGAAAAATTTAAAATCATATTGAAAAAAAAGTATTGGTTTTCAAGAAAAACGAAGAGAAATCTTAAGCTGACTTAAATTCAACTTAAGCTGATACTGAATTTGATGTACAACAATTTACAGTTTGATTACGCATTTGAAGGTACAAGAAAATGTCTGAAATTTGTAAACATTCGATCAAAGATGTTTGTTAAATGGTTCTGCTTTAAATCCTCCCTGAATATTGAAATGCGTAAAGTTTTATTTGTTTGTTTTTCTTTTAAACATTTTTAGGGTTCATTGATCTAAGTTCACTTGTTGTTGTTTTTTTTTGTAGCAGAAGCTAGAATAACAAAATCATTTCCTCAAAATGTATGATTTTATTGGCATGTTAAGCAATTTACGATTTAGCAAAATAAGAAACATTATTTAATTAAAATTGAACTCAATTATATTTCAACAATAAATATTTACAGGTTTGAATAATTTGCTCTATGCAAAATTTAGGTTCGTAATGTTATTTGGAAATTGTATCAATTTATGAATTAATGCCAAATTACAAACTATGAACACAATGCTACCAGAGCTGGTACATAGATTTTGATGTATTCAAATTTCAAACTACTTGGAGTCGTAATCTTAACCTAAACGATTTTCCTCTTGACCTTTGGTTTGACAGTAATCTGGCTGGAAGTGCTCTACCCACTCTCTCATCAACTTCAGGCATACGCATAAGTACTGTCATACGTAGTTTCTCTATAAAGCTACAGGAGTGAATTTCTTTTTAATCGAAATGTGAAAGAAGATATTTTTCATTGTTTGCTCTTCTTCATGTAATGTTTCCTGTGTTAAGCTTTTAGAGTTTCCAAATGTCTTACTAGACATTAGTGAATACATAGTCTTTTACACTCTCTTTACGTTTCTTTGAACTTCTGAAATGCCCTATAAATGGAACCTTTTACGGTGAGATTTCGCTTTAAGGAACAAAAAGTTGTCTTTGTATGGCAAACCTAGAGTATAAAGGGGAAAAGAAACGTTTCCAGGAAAATTGCACTTTTCTTGTAATAAACTGTACAACAGTAGATATATGCAGTATAAAATAAAAAGAATTCAACTTAAACATCTTTCACAAGAAGGCGTTGTTACAAAGAAAGAATTTCGAGATTTGTTGCAATCATTCCATTAGGTAATGATGTCTGACGATTTTATTTGGTTTAGTTGAAAATATTCATTCCTAAAAACTTTGTAGACGTATGTAAACTTTGTAGACATTATGTATATCATACATAATGATTATATTATACTGTTGTGATTGATAAGTGACGTCACTGTCAACATGAATTTACTAATGCAAAATTCAACATTTAAACTCAGTAACAAATGCTTAACCCAAGAACCCAAGAACCTTAAACCCAAGAACATACAAATGCTTATATTTCATACATTGCCAACTTAAATTTATAGTGGAGAAGTATAAAAATGCTTAGATCTCACATAAGTCTCTAATTATTCTGAATGTCATTGTTAACTTTCATATTACAGCTTACTACTAAAGACACAGTTATTATATTAACATTGGATATTAATACAGTTAAATGAATAATTGCACTTAGACTATAAATACACTATTAAAACATTAATTCTTTACAATTTCTAAAATGCAATGATTCAAAACAATGATTATATGCGAATATTAGAACAATGATTCACTATAAATATACAACGATTCAATACTATTACTTAAATTAATGATAATACTATTCATATTATTAATCATATATGCCATGTTGACATCAAAATAATATTTTTTTCATACAGGTGCTTATTACTGAAATTATGTTACATATTACTAACAAGCAATTCAAAAATAAGATATGTACAGTACAATTTTACTTGCACATTGGAAATACTATACAAATAAATAATTCAATACAATGATTCCGTACGATTACTCATGAATAATTCAATACTATGATTCTATACGATTATTCAAATGCAATGATTCAATACAACAATTCTATGCGCTTATTAGAACAAAAATCTATATAATTATTCAAAATTTCAATATTATTGCTCAAATTAATAAAAATACCATTTATGTTATAAACCTCACTACCCAAGTGACACAAACACTTAAATCACACCATTAATTAATCATTACAGCAATGATACTACATATTACTTGAAAGCAGTTAATTATAAATTATGTACTGTACAGTTTTACCTTGCACACTGAATATTATAAATAATGTAATGATGCAATACAGTGATATTATACTGCTTCTATAGACCATGTACCAAAGCAATAATTATATGCAGTGACTGAAGTATTAAAATTAAGATACAAGTATTCAGTGATTTAATATATATATTCAGATTTGTAGTAATACTATATATGTTATTAATAACCTTTAAATATATCGTATAGTCATTTAAGTACCTACTATAGTACTGATGTTACATTTACTTGTAAAGAAATCAATTGTTAAATATGTACAGTACAGTATAACTTGCACTTTATTTGTTCATTACAATTCAGTGATTCAATAGAATGATTCTTTGTGATTACTAAAATATAATAATTTAGTACAGTGATTCTATGCATTTACTAAGTACAATGATTAATCATACCATACCAGTTAACACAATGATGCTATAAAACAATACCATTACTCTTATTCAATATGATTACTCTATTAAATGTAGCCGAGGGAGTCCACATAAAGGGATAATTCTTAGTTTTTATTTGCATTAGTTTTAGCACAGTTCAAGATAGTTTATTTTATGATATACTTTAGAGACATATATAAAATTAGATTTGACACAGGTCAGTGCCGAGGTCCATAAGTTTATTAACAATTTTGTTAATCTTTCGTACTGTATGCTTGTTATTAATCATGAACCTGCTAAATGCTTGCTCATTCGTTGGCGGGATCGGCAGGTGCAAATCAGTTGTTAGTGGGCAGTTAGCTACATAATGTTCGGGTGTGCCCAACTCATCGCAAATGCACTGTGCCGTATTTGTAATGCCAAATCTTTCAAAATATACAGGAAAAGGACCATGTCCCGTTATATACCGTACAAGTTGAGCATGTATTATGAGGCGATGATAAGTTACTGTGGGAATATGAGAATAAACACGACGTTCTGTGTCGTCAGAGTTCCACTCTTCCTGCCACAGGAATTTGATTTTTTGCGTAAGATTTTTCTTTAGCCAGGAAATTGGCCAAGGTATCTTAATTTGTTCAGCATTTATGTTCTGCGCCGCTTCTTTGGCTAGCTGATCCGCCAGCTCGTTTCCTGTTTGGGCAGCATGGGCCTTTATTCATTGCAGCTTTACGTTTAAATGACTGTTGTCATGTAATTTCGACTGGATGTCTGCTATGAGCGGGGAATAGTGCGCTGGATTTAAAAGTGCATGCAGAGACGATAAGCTATCTGTCAATATGAAGCTTCCATTATGTTGCTCCTGTATGATGTGATTTAGTGCCCGGTCAATTGCTAACACCTCACTCTGGAACACACTATTATTGGTGTCCAGGTGACCTTTCCAAAGTGTTAGCGTGTCCAGGTTTCGCAGGGCTATGTAGGCACAGCCTGTGTTATCATCCATTTAGGAGCCATCTGTATAATATACTAAATTAGCATCCGTTATGTTGGTATTTTACTTGAGATTAATGTTCACCCCTTTTCCCTGTTTCGCTGGATGATCACATAGCCGTATCAACTTCTTCTCATATTCCGCTGGGAAATAATTATCCTCACGGAGGGTTGCTGGTTGGCCTAATTGGGCGACTGTTTGATAATTCTTTTTGTAGTACGCGTTGGGAGATGTTCATCACACATTTGTTGTATTGTTAATAGAATGTCTTTCATAATATTTTGGAGGGTCTCTCTACTTACAGCATGTCTTACTGGATTAACGAAATGTGTTAATCTGTTACTAACAATAGAAGTGAAAGTGCGGACCTTCCGCCCTAGTAGGTTGTATCTTTGGATGATGTTAGTTGCAGTGCTGCTTGCTATACTATAGCGTATATAGTTATGATCCGATAGACTCTGTCCCTCAACTACTGTCGAATCACGTATTAAATTTGCCATTTGATGACTAGTAACTGTGAGGTCTGGCCAACCACGAGAGTGGAGCCTATCAAAGGTCGGCGGCGCATGCTATGGGCATTATAATCACCAGCAAGGAGTATTTTTGCTATACGATGAGATTGCATTAGCTGTTGGATGCGTATTATGGTATGGTCCGCTTCTTCTGTAGGAGGGGAGAAGATGGATACTAACGCTATTGTCTGATTAAGTATTTCCATTAAGACAGCCACAAAATCCCTCTCTAAAGCAAGCACAATCGGCGTCCATGCCTGGTTGCAGATTGTAATAAAAGCTCGAGGCGGTTGTGTTGAATCCTCTTTTTGAAATGTTGTCCATTGAAGGTTATATCTGCCTTAAGTCCTTGAAAAGTTATGTCTTTGAAAAGTTATGTCCTATGAAAAGTTATATCTGCCTTAAGTCCTTAGCCGGTCCTTATTTTTGCAACCATTGCTCATGGACATATACTTCCAGCTACAAAAATGTTTTAAATGGCGCAAAGATTCCTGTTTGGGCATTTTTAATTTAAAAGACACGAGTTTTGTAAAAATTACGAAATCTGACTTTTTACATATTCTTCCTAACTCTTTACTCAGACAGTCTTTGTGCCAGTTATAAAAAGTAAAACACAAAACGTTTGATATCTGTGTAAGAAAATTTGATTGAGATATTTGATATAGATATCGGGAACTATATTCAGGGGCGGTACACAAATTGAAGAGCGAAATGATTGCTATTGCACGTAACTAATAATACAATGTCTTTAGAGAAACATTTCTGATGTTGAGAGATTGAATGACGTGCATTTATATGCAGATTATTGTGAAAAATAATGATCAATATAACATTTTTAAACGAGATTTATTAACAGAATCTTATAAAATTCATGTTCTAAAAACACTGGGAGGTTTCAGCTATTCCTAAATTGGTATTCTGAAATAATAAAACTTTATAATAATAATAATAATGTTAACGTAAATTAAGACTTACAAAAGTTATAAATTACTTGTGTCAAAATTCTTTCTACATACCAAATTAGCAAAATTTTAACTAAAGACATCAGTTATTCACAAAAGAATATCATGGAACGGCTTTTAAAGGGTAAACATAAATCTCTTACCGTAATTTATTTATTAACCGACTCTTCAATGCAAATTCAAAATGACTTAAAATATTACTAATTTTGAAAATAAATGTTTTGGTTAAATTTTGTCATATGGAAGTCAAACTATTCGTGTTTTATTTTTTATAACGAGTTCAAACGTTTCCTAGATACAAGTATAGGGCATCGAGAACCATATAAAAAGTTATATTTCGTATTTTATGCAAAATTAATTTTTTATATTTAGAAATGAAAATACACGAAACTTTTGATGATTCAAGTATATGTCTACAACGAGCGGTTGCAGAAATATAGGCTCGGTAAGGACATTGGGCACGGTGTATAGTGCTGTACTTTTTAAAATAAAATCAAACAGAAAATTTAAGAGATACTTGTTAATGCTTCTAAACAACTCTCCTCAAACTTAATCTTTTCTGTCTAATATTTTTAGTCAATAAAACTTAAAATACTCTGTTCTCTCGCCTATCAAACGGCCTCGCGGTAAAGTCGCTCAACAGTGGTTCAATTCTAGGCGAACGGGCTAGCTGCATGATATTTTCGCGGTTTTCCCTCATGGATAACTTGGATACAAGTCAGTTTCCTTTAGAAAGTCCTTTACGAAGACATCCCTCCCGTTAGGCACAGAGTCGTCGTTTGTTTTTCCATAATCAAACAAACCAAACCTGAAATAAGAACAGAAAAAGGTGAATTTCTTTTAATATTTCCAGAAGATAGAAGATTGAAAAATGCATGGCTTTATAGCCGGCTGTTATTCTTCTGTATGTAAAATGAGACTAAACGTTTGATTTTTAGAATTGTAATTTCTTTAACTAATCTAATAAGTATACTATTTCAATTGATTCATGAAAGGTCTATAATGTTCTGCCAATTTACATGAAAGGATCTGATTTGATTTCACGAAATTTGCAGAAACATATTTAAAATGAATTATTTTCTCTAGTTTCACACTCTTATTATATATAAAGTTTGAAGCATATTCAACAGTTTCTTTATTGCAATACAGAGCAAAATCAATAATTTTTGCAGCTAAGGACTAAGAATCAGTAATAATGATTGCCAATGTTAAAACATAATGATATTGTTCCAAGCAGTATTTGCTAAAGTGTCAATGACCATTACTAACTGTCACGAATACTATGTACAGAGTATGTTTACACATATTTAAAACTGTTTCGAGTTATTTAATTAATATTTAAAATTAAAAGAGTATTTTTTAAACAATCGATCTGATAGTCTGTTTCTTAAACTCTAATTCTGCATTATGATTTCTATGATCGAATGAATTTTCTTAAAGTTTCCAGAGGCACTTAATTCAATTCCTCTTCCATTACTTCCTTTCAAGGTCCATTAGTCGTAATGTATTTTCACTTAGAAAGAGCTCTTTTCAAGAGACAAAAGCCGCAGTACATGTGCAGCTTCAGTATCAGTCATTATGTTTTCAAGAAATGCAGTGGTACTTTCTGAAGTATGACTTGTTGCTTGATAAAGTTTCACACTTGGAAAGGCATTAGTATAAAGAAATGGAATTTCTTCGGGAAATATCGGACCTTAAACTTTCTGTTGATTATACGTTGAGTTGATTTTAACATTTTTCCCACTTTCGTTATTTTTAATTTCCCACTGTAAAATAATTCGGCAATAATCGTAAGCAACTTACTGAAACTTTCTTTGCATTGACGGAAATAGATTTATACAATATTTTCTCTTCGTTTTCCATAATAAACAGACAATATTTTGTTTCAGTCATTTAGGTAAACCCATGCTTCATCAAAGGTCCTATTCAAGGTCATCCAGTTTCTGTTATTGGGACGGGGTCCAGAAATGTATTCACGTATGTAATGGATGTACGTGTTCATGTATGTATGTGTATATGGGTGTACGTGTTCATGTATATATGCATATGGTGTATGTACATATGTATTTGTGTGTTTACCTACAGACATATACACATACATCCATAGATACACATGTTTATTGTTGCTTTATTTATTGTTGCTACAGATGTATTTAAAGATTTTTGCAATTGATTTCTGGTCGGCAGACGTTTCTCTTACTACCTACGTAACGACTGACGGCCTTTCCCGTTCCAATTAATAATGCTATTCATTTCACCCTTAGAAAGTTTAATACCGTGCAGTTTACAATGTTTTTGAATTATGAAATAGGATTATATCTCTTGAGAAAACGCAAAAGCATATCCTTCAATCTGCTGCTGGTTTACATGGGACATTTTGAAAGAAGAATAAACTTGAAAGCAGCAGACGTTATTTCTGATTTCAAGTAATAAGCTGTTATCAGACGTCTTCATTCTCAAATACTTGCTTTTTTAAAAATTTGTTATCGAAATCTTTCTAAAAATGTGTAAGCATACTCTTAGTAGAATAGTATTTGAAAATATAGCATTAAATTAAGGTTTGAAAATATAGCATTAAATTAAGGTTAATTAAGGTTTTCGACGCATTCAAAATATCTTTATAAATATTTAACTCTTAACTATGAACTTAATAATGAAATAAGACTCATTGAGAGGATAAATTTTAAGCTTCAGAATAACACCAAAGCATGGTGAAGGAAAGTGCATTTATATGGCTTTATGGTTTTGTTTTGTAATGATTCACTTGAAGCTGTAGGAACTAAGAAATATTTTAAAGTTAGGAATAATGTGCATATGTCAGTTAAAATACAGTTTTATTTAATACGCAGAAGATGTCTCAAACCTTTATTTTATATGCTGAATAAAAAAGCATGCGTTTAGATGTATTTCAATTCTAAGTACTAAAAGCAATATTTGCGGCTTATATATAGCCATGTATGTGAGATTCCACTAAATTTAGGTTTGTGAATTGAGATTTAGAAACTGCTTTACAGAAAAATTAAAAGTTAAAAAACTTTAATTACCTTTCATTCATATGCGTCCATTTCACCAGTCGATATATTATTTAAGTATTGCACATTAGATTAAATTAATTACTTATAAACTTAGTGCTTATGTAGAGTTATTCAAAAAGATTGCACAGTTAAAGTTATCTTAAAATGCTAGTCGCAAACGTTTTTCAGAAATGAATTAGATAGGGTATGTTTCCAAACCCAAATTTTAATCACATGACACCATATTATAAAAACATAAAAAAGATTAAATTTTATCAGGGCATTTTGCGAAGAAATATAACAAGCTGCTCTACTTTCGACGAATGTTTTGAGAATGATGTAACAAATATAAATGGCTCTGAAAACACGTATTTGAGTTGTATGATTTAACCCATTTTCACCAGACGAAACGAAGAACGAAATCTTATATTTTAGAGACAGCAGGAAAAAATTTAATATCGTTACATACAAAATTTCGAATCTTAATAGTTTCATGTGCAAGAACTTGAAACCAGTGGATATAAAGCAGTATTTTTCACTATAGCACCATTAATATTTTAGAAATACACGTTCTTAGCCATTAATATTTTAGAAATACATTCTTAGCAGTGTGTCTAAAAGATATTCTTTCAAACCCAAAGTATATTTCAGAACAATGTATTCGAAGCTGTCTACATCAGAACTTCTGGACATACCCCAAAATTTTATAGGTGATGTATTGGATAATTTTGCACAACCTAAGCTTAATTTTATATCTTCTTAATATTTCCAGTAAAGAAAACACATTTTTTCCAAATTTCCTCCCAAAATTTATCACGCAATACGTTTGCATATTTTTACTGAAAAGGGTAAACTGAGCATCGATTTTTTAACTAAAACCTTAGTTTATTTGATTCATTTCCTAAACTGCAGCTTATATATTTAAAACTAATCGTTCAAAAGATATTTACTCTTCTCATCTCTGTGAAACACATGTCTATTATGCTTTGCAGATACGACTATATTTGTTCCATTAAAAAATCTAACTGAAAGGAGTTAGAACGCATCTACGACTACAGTTAATGTCCGAATTCAACCATCTTAATTATTTGACATGTTATTCTAAAATGCACTACATGAAACAAATAGTAGTTGCAATTTTGCGAAACTTCCTTCACCCAAAAGCATGTAAATGTGAAAATGGTTTAAATATCACAGAGCGCAGTATTACGAGCTTTAACAGAGTTTTAATGAAGTATGACCGCTATATTCTTGTCTTCTGAGTTCATCAATGCAAGCTGACGTGAAAGCGTATGATGTTTCTTCAGAGCAGGGTGTTTTTCTACTCCCTTTGGTATTCCTAACGTCATTCCACCGAAGAGAACTTCCGGATGTTCTAAAGGCATTTCGAGAATATTGCAACTATCATCATGTTCCATATGTGATTCAATGAATGAAAGACCTGGCGGAAAGAGTATCTGAGTGAGCGTGCTTGTAATGTGGGAAATTATATATGGTAGCGACATGTTGGTCATGCGTTTAAGTTACATAATTTTTTTCTCTTTTCCTTAATTTGTTTAAGATACTTTCCTTAATACTCAGTAAATCAGTATTATAGAATATTAAATCTGGGATTTTATTACATATTAGCAATATATTATTAGAAATATTACTTGTTAACACAACTCATTATTGACAGAAAGTTTTCACAGGAGACATCTAGAAATCGAGAATATTTTCGTTTATTTGGTAAAGCAATTTTCTTTCCAGTAACATAAAAGTCTGCCTTTAAACTACCCTGGTTCCTTTTAAATATTTAACACAAAAGCAATACATTTTTACGTACTTGTTATAAAATCTATGAGCTTATATAAAAATTGAAATTCAAAAGATGCGATTGCAAGAGATACTTTTAATTTTATTAGTGCATTAACTATCATTTTACCTCTAAATTCCACAGACAGTATCCAAAACTGATTGTTAAACTGTTGAAAAAAAATGAAAAAAGAATTTCTGAGGCTTCCCACATTTAAAGTTACCCCTTTTCTTTTTTTTATTTTCCTTTTAGAAGAAAGAAAGAAAAAAAAAAGATTCCTTTCCAAATACCATAAAAAATAATACTTCAGAAATCCAGGCTGAATTTTATATTTTATATGTATTTTTCTTTGCTCTTTGGATGTGAAATTACGCAGATTGTAGTACAAAAAGCGAAAGCGGAGGGAAACAGACATCGAGGTGAGCTTTCTCCTCTGTATCAAAGCACCTCATAATGGTCCAAGGCAGGTAAATGTGGAAACGCCTGGCCTTTACGGCTTACGTTCCCATCATAAATCCGGGAAAAGGCCGTTAGCAGGCCTTAACTTCCTAGGCATAGATGTAGTTACGCCATTGTACATCGACTGAAAGATATAATTTGGAACAAAGGAGAGGTGTATTTCGAAAAAGAAATGGGGCGGTTTTTTACTTAGTCTTTTTTATATTATTATTTTTCTTTACTTCAGTTTACAATCTTGAACAAGAAAAAGTATTGATATTATGGGAACAAATCTTCTTTTTATTATACTCCCATGGAGATACGTGTTAGGGTTTATAGAAGTTTCCGAGTTATTTTTCTTCTTTTTCGTTCTGTAGATTTACTAAAATATACAAAAGAGGGTATCCTTGATATTTATGGATGAATTTCAGGCTTAAAAGTTACTCAATTTATTATTTTACTCTACAGCGTTTTGAATTTGAGTTTCGTCAAATTTTTGGATGCCAGAAGTTTTTCATAGATTTAAAAGCGTTTAGGGAAATAGGTATGTTGTATGTATGTATTTATCATGTTAAGAAAGGAACTTTTAAACTTATGTCACTCATTTATTATATTGCTTGTACATACAATAAAAATCGATGTGCTGTCAAATCTATGTTAGATAATTACATAGTATTTTCTATGCCTGGTTAAACTAACATCCAAACAGTACCCCCCATGAGTTATGTAAGCAGTGCCTACCACAGACATTTACATTACACGGATTTTATGTACGTTGAATTTTTTAAATTGTTGAAGATTATTTTCTTAATAAGCTGCAATATTTTCTATTATTACATATATGTATTCATATGTCGGTGTAAATATGTCTGCATGTATATGTATGTATGTGTGGATATATCTGTGTCGCTGTGTAAAAATGTAGCATTATTTTACAAATGAAATATCCTGCAGCAGTATTTATTCAGATAGTAACCATAAGAGTAAGAAATAACGCATACTGATATATACAATCTTAGATTAAAAAAAAAAAAAAAAACCTGGTAGACAGTAACTATGCCTCGCGTACAGGTGCGCGAACGATATGCGCAGATGTCAGAATTTGAGAGAGGTCGTGTAGTTGGATTCAAAGAAGTCGGTTGGTTTTATCGGCGAATAGCTCGACATTTGAGCAGGAGCGATGCCACTGTTAAGCGATGTTGGCAGGAATGGGTGAACTATGGCCTCACACAGCGTCAAGAAGGAAGCGGTAGGCCTAGAGAAACGACAGAATGTGAATACCGAGCAATCGTCAGACCGGCACTCACAGCTCCAAATTCATCATTATCATCGACTGTACGTGCAACAGTGCTTCAGTAACCGCAACGACCATTCATAGACTGCTCACAGAAAGGAGGCTGAGGTTACGGCGCCCCTTGCGCCGACTATCATTGACCTCGGTACAACGTCAAGCCCGTTTGCAGTGGTGTCGGGCTCATTCGCACTGGAATGTCACTGACTGGAGTAGAATAGTCTTCAGTGTTGAATCCCGCTTTGAACTGAGCCCCGATGACCAGCGAAGGCGAGTTGGCAGACGGCCCGCACAGCGGTGGGATACCAAACTGACTGTCTTCCGGCAGACAGGCCGACAACCAGGAGTGATGGTCGGGGTGCCATTTCATTTCATAGTAGGACCCCTTTGGTTGTCATCCGTCGCAACCTTGCAGCACAGTGGTACGTCGACGAAGTTCTAAAGCCCGTTGTGTTTCCCTTCATGTCACGCCACCCTGGGCTTACATTTCAGCAAGATAATGCCCGCCCCCACACTGCACATGTTTCTACTGCTTGCCTTAGTGCTTGCAAAACATTACCTTGGCCAGCAAGGTCGCCGGATCTATTTCCTATTGGGCACGTTTGGAGCATTATGGGGAGGGCCCTCCAACCAGCTCGGGATGTTGACTATCTAACCCGGCAGTTGGACAGAATTTGGCACAATATCCCTCAGGAGGACATCCACAACCTCTACAAATCGATGCCAAGCCCAATAACTGCTTGCCTAAGGGACAGAGGTGGACAATCGCGGTACTGACTTTTTCACTTTGTGAAGCTCTATGTACGTTGAATTTTTTAAATTGTTTTTAAATTGCATTTTAAATTGCTTTTCGGTAGTAATTAAACATGGTAGAACTACCAATGAAAAATTATTTTATTGAATTGGCTGCTTTCGGGTTCTGTTTCAGACATGAAATAAAAAAAAACACACAGAAAACGGAGCTTTATGTTTGCAAAAATATCTGCTAATAAATCATCCAATTTTTCTCAAACTGTAATCATTTGTTTTTCTGTACACGTACATCACTCCTACCGATTTTCATCCCATTTGGATAACTCCTTCTTGGTGCGTTTTTTTTTTTTTTTTTTTTTTGTCTAAAAGTGTATATATGATATCTGAAATAATACTTTTCAGATAAAGAAATGACTTGTGAAAGATTATAAGGCGCTTCAATTTTATATCCAGATTTACTGTTTCAAATGGTCAGTCATTTGTAACTTAATGTATTCTTTGGGAATGGCTAATATTCTTCGGTCATTTAGCCGTGTCATCATCCAGAATATTGCCCAAAGTACAACACAAGGGGGAAGTGACACATTTTATATCGGCGGAGAAAGGGGAAGTTCCGTCTAGTTTGATGGAGAATGCCTTGGAGATTGAATCCGAGGGTCTTTCACCACCTCTTCCCCTACCATTAAAACTCTCAAAGGAACTTATAGAACTAAGCACTAATCTCTATTCAGTATTTTACGCGCTCCCATGCCGTACAGACACTATGTATTTACAAACATCTAAGTCTGCTCCGGGATTCGAACCATTAGTGCTACCACTGTATTGATCATGACGACATTGATGAAACTTATATAACTTTTCCTTTTTTATGCATACGGATTATTTCTAACTTTTCTTCTAAACTAATTGCAGCTTTTTTTGGTTTTATTTACTAGCAACGCACTCAGTTTTACACTTAGTTTTAAGTTTAGTTTTAAGTGTGAATTAATAGCAAACACTCATGTTAAGAATCAAATGACTAAACTAAACGCTTGAGTATTGCTCGAATGCAAGAAGTAAATTGGATCGCGTATTTATGAAGTCCTTATTTCTACTTGGTTAAGTCTCAGTTTGTATGTTAAGACTTTATGCAGTTTCGTAACTAAAATTTAGTTAAATCGTATATTATACAAGACAGAGTGGGGAGGGTTACTTTGGTATATTAATATATACCCGCTAATGTTATACTAAAACGGTGCTTGATTTTTATAATTTTTTTATTATTTTGTGGAATGTATTGGATTTTAAAATGCCCCATACTTTTATTAACATCTATAGTAAAGATAGTACTATTAATATGAAGCAAAGGAATGAAATTTTAACTCTGAAATCTCTTAGTTTTACTATAAACTGAAAATGATAACCAACCCTATGGAATACAATTTCATTGTGCATTTGACGCTGATTCAACGTAGAAGAATAAAATCTCTTATCTCTCGGTAAGGTAATGCAAAGTAAACTGACATCAATAAATGGAGAATCTGAGAAATGTTAGGTTTTAACATTTTTCAGCCATTAAAAGTTGGAAATTCTAAATTAGAATAGTATTAACGTAATTCAAAGAATTACTTATACAATGAAAATACGCTTTTTCCCTGAAGTATTTCATTGATAACAGTGTATGATATATTCTAAAAACGTTTTACATGCAAATAATAACGCTGTATTTTATATAGGCATATATTACACAAGAGCATAATATAAGAGTCATGTAACATCTTATACCATTAAGACTTGTCGTCTGTTTTGCAACTCTTTCGTAGTTCTGTGAAAAACCTTCCAACTCTTTATTTGGCAAAGACATATTTATTTATTTAAAATGTAAATTATTTCTCATGCAATTTCTACTAAAATTGAATTTATTGTCAGAACGGCTCCAGACGGAGATTTCGGAAAAAATGAGTTTTCCTGCATTTAATTAACTCTCTACAGCATAAATACTATCGTATGTTTCAGCGGAAGAATTCATAAACTGGAAAGTGTTCTGAATCTTCAAAAATACATTAGCAGAAAAGTTTTATTTTGAAAGCAAGAAGGTGATTATTATAATTATTTACAGCACATACATGTAAAGGTAAAACTTTTAGCTGGTTAAGAAACAACAAAACATAATTTTAATATTTTAGGAAACGGGGCCTTCGTGGAAGAATTCCTTGTAATGTTGTATATAAAGGTTTCTTATCCTTCATCTCTTGCTTTCAAACTCCTTAGAATAGCTTCGATTTCACAAATTTAAAAACACTTCCGTGCCGCACAATCTCTCCGCAAGATTAAATGCCCATGCTCTTCGCTGGGTGTGAAACACGGGTCAAAGATTTAGCAGCTGGCTTTGCTAATTACAATACTAGCTAGGACTCTCTGCCCCCCAAAAAGATCTCGTCTACTGAGTTTAGGACGTTAGACTTCGTTTAGACTCCTTTTGATATGGAACAACTTCAAAATGCTTGCTGAATGATAAAGATTCAATTTACGCTATTCTGATGCTAAAATTTATAACGTTCTATAACTTTAAACTGTAATTTTATTAAACAAGATACCTTGTACATTTTATTTGTATCTCTGAGAATTCGAGGCCTTGCTTTTATTCCGTACAATAGATTTCATTTGAATTTAAGACGACATAAATCCAAAATGTTCGACATTTGCAGTGAGGAACTCAAAAAGAGAAGAGTTTCATTTGCATTCGTTTCAAATACAACTTAAAAGCATGTATATTTATGAAAACGTTCTACCGAAACTCTCTGCGTCATCAATTCAAAGTAATAGCATAGAATATTAAATTCTGCCTTCCTTTCCTGTCTCCCCAGACAGCAAAGTCTTCAAGAATTCGCTTTTGGAACCTGACCAACCCTTCTAACAGCAAAGAGTTTCACTTCACTTCACTAGAACGAGCTGATAAACACTCCCTTCAATGTTTGTTACATCAGGAAGTACCATTTGCATAAAAGTGAATTTCTGTTGATCCCATCCTTCCTACACCTCGAAATTTATTGCATTTGCAGTGACAGATCTGAGGACGGCGTCTCTCTTGTGTCTACTGGGTTCTTTTTGCCAATACTTTGCATTTCATGCCAGAAAATTCTCCTAACAACTGACAAAAATCAAGGAGTCAGCCATCTGAAATTTAGACGCATTTGCAAATAAACGTTCTTATGGGAGTAACAACAAACTACATATATGTGAGGTTCAGGCCTGAATCGAAAAAAAAGGCACATGATACATTCTTACTTTAAGAAAGTATATATTACAAATATTTCTATGTAAAATACTGATTAAGAGAACATGCTTAGAGGTATGAGAGCTGAATTAGCTTAAGTTTGGATGGCAAGAATAATAAAACTTTAATTGCTTTTTCATGCGAAATTTCAAAATTTTATAACCTTGTGGAGACATTAGGTATTTTTTGAAAGCAGAAAATATGAAAATGTGCAATGCCCTCACACAGACTAGAACCTCGGACCTCTTGATACGCGCCGAGTGTGCTGGCCATTACACCACGAAGGTATGCTAAGAAGGCGGGAGAAATACCTTAGATACTCCCCCTTTTAAAGGGCGACTGGGGACTAGGGGACCCAGTTGCCAAATCCTGGTAGTGGAGAATCATTATCCACCACCTATTTTTAATTCGGGAGCCACTGTAAGGACATGAGGTATTTTTTGAAAGCAGTAATTGTGAAAAATGTGCAATGCCCTCGCCGGGACTCTAACAACAGACCTCTTGAATACGCCCGAGTGTGCTGATCACTACACCACGAAGGCATGCTAAGAAATCGGGAAAAATACCTTATAACCTATATTAATTTTATTAGGAAATATTTCCTAAAAATCATATTTTAAGTGCTATAAATATTTGACAATATTTTATACTATAGTTATTCTGTTTATATAAAGAAAACAGTGAGTCATTTATTATCAAGACTTATATAAATAATTTCTTTCATAATACATAAATAAGTGATTTTCGTTCTTTTCAGACTACTTTTCGACAACACGCTAAAGAACATTAAAAAGTAAAAAAGTTATGAAATTAAAATTAATTCTAAATATTTTCAAATAAAATAAAAAAATAATAATCAATATTTCGTGCCCAAAAATTAGTAACCGCAGCAGTATGGTGGAAAAATAACTTAGTAGAATGAAAAATAAAAAGTTGTGTTACGATGCAATTACCCTTTTTTAAAGTGTAATATATTTCTATTTCGTTTTCTTAAGTTAAAGGAAGTGAATATAGTATTTAACTAATATGTAAAAGTGCTCAAGAAACAAACAAAGAAATTTATTTGATAAGGGCATTTTTATCCGCAAAGTATGAAACATACTTAGGATACAGATCTGTGCTTGTATATTTTTTCATCTGAGGAAAAGAAATAATTTCTCGCGTTTGTGTGAAGTCAAATTAACTGCATATGTATTTCTTTTATATTTGTTAAAGCTAACTCTTTTAAGATAATTTTAATCGTAGTTTTACATATTCAGAAAAATAATTCAATACTTTGTATCTTTCAGATAAAATGAGTTAGAGTTTATTTACAATTTTTTTTTAAAAAAAGGAGTAAAAATATCTTTGTTATAAATAGAAAATAGTACTAAACGTAAATAACGCTGCAATTAATGAAAAAATATTGCATTTAATTTGTTGAAATTTTTGTCAAATTAATTTTCGTAATTTATGGTTTATAGAGAGAAGAGCGACGTTTGATAGTTTTTGACCAAGTGTAGTACTGTATTAATTATGTATTTCTTTTCGTTTTTTGAAGTTTCTCTTGCTACTAGATACAGTAACCGGCAACGTTAAAACATTTTTATGTCATTTTTCAAATTCCGGTATAAATGAACTAAACTGAATTCGTGATAACTTTTTAAAAGATCTAAATTAATAGCTGCTTCGTGTTTATTCTTGTTTTCTAATTGTCTGCTAGTTTAATTAATGCATTCAAAGCATATAAGGACAATAACAATCTTCTTGGGAAAGGATGATTTCGTAGAGGACTTATTTGTATTTGCATTACAATTGTGAAAAATTATTGCAAAACTCGTGAGACTGGCGTTTGAAAGTAGCTTGATCACTGTACTATAATTTCAACTTTAAACGAAGTTACAGTTCTTGATTACAAGGCTTCAATTATTTTTTTTCCTTCCAGTATTAAATTTAACGCAAAAGCACATAAAAGTTTTAAATTGATTTACTTCAAGATATTATTAATTAAGCCCATTGCAATGATTTATCGTTTGGAGCGTAATATAAATTTGATGCATTATTATAAAGTTCAATGAAAAAAGACTTAAAATAATAGACTTAATAGACTGCTGGGTAAAATAGTCTTTAGTTATTATCGCGTATTAAGTTTTACAGCTTAGATTTACAGCTTTTATTTTTATGATGTACATTCTCCCTCCTTTCCGCATACCTTCGTGGTGTAACTGGAAGCACATTTAACTCGTAGTTGAGGTCGACTACCGGCGAGAGCAGAGCAGAGTTTTCATATCTCCTGCTTCAAAATAACCTAATAAATCTTTAAGTGAAGTCCAAATTAAAAGGGTGGAGGACGATGATTCGTCACCACTAGGATTTGGTGACTAGGTCCCCTCATCTTCAGTCGCCCTTTAAAAATGGAGAGTATGTAAGGTATTTTCCCTCCTTTCTGCATGTCTTCGTGGAGTAACTGGAAGCACGCTTGACGTGTATGTGGAAGGTCCGGGCTTTGAATTCCGGCCTAGGCATTGGACATTTTCCACGTGCCCAGCATAGAAAAAACTCTGATAACTTTTCATTTAAATTTTAATAATAAAATTTGTATTTTCTTATAGCTGTAGTAAAAAAAAAAAAAAAAAAAAAACAATGCTGCCATAATGACCGGAATTTTAATGATTTTTCAGTATTACTCTTATTGACGAATGTCGTTGTTTTTGCATTTTTAATACCTATTACCTCAGAATAAGCTGGAACAGTCTGTCTTAATTTTCGACAAAAACATTCAAAATTTTGATTCTTCTTCGTTATTTCTTTGATACTTAATAATACATTTTCTTACTTTCTTGTTAAACAGAATCAAAAGGTCAGAAAAGTCTTATCCTCTCTCTTTACATTGTGGTCTTATTAGATGATGGAACGAAAGTACCAATTTTAATCCGTGTGACAACAACTGTAACCTGATCACTAAACACACAGAGCTCGACCGAAAGTCGGTACCAGACGAACCAGCTAGCTGCATGTTTGGTGTTCGTAGTTTTCCCATGCGTAACGTGATGAACATCATAATCAAGGTGAATACGAGCCAGTTTCCCCGAAAATGTCCTGTACGGAGGTATCCCTTCCTTTAGGCAGTTAGCTCTCGTGTGCTTCTATTCTAATAATCTAATATAACCCAGAAGTGATAATCTAATCTGATTCAGAAATGATATAAATTTAACCAACTTCATAGTTCTGAGAGAAATTAGATATGGGTATATCAGTAAAGAAACTCTGCGTTCGTTCAGTGCGGATTTTAACAAAAAATGTGACACTGGATGCATGCATTGTGTTAAAAGTGAAACATCTATAAAAAATAGAAACCAGACACTGATAATAAGGTATATTTCATTTTTAAACATCAATTTCAATCTCTAGATGCTACTCTCATAAACGTCTGCTTACTAGGTCTACTAGAATAAATTTTAGATGACAGATTATGATCTCTGGGAAACATGTTATGGGTAAGTGAATGCAATAAGAGTTGCAGTTTAGATTCAAGAGAGACAAAAGACAACTACTGGTATCCGAACTGTGGGCTTTCTTAAGCAAGTTTATTCTATGCAAGTTACCACAAAGGTTAATAAACTTCGGCAAATTAGTTGCAATAATAAATTTTAATGACCAAAAATAGAACTATGCATCCGGTAATATCAACAGCAGCATTTTTGAGAACAAAGTTTAAAAAAAGGTCGTAGAAAATATCGTGATAAAAAATGAAGCAACTGCAAAATCAGAGCATGAAGATAACATCAGAGACATGTTTTTCAGGCCATAACGTTTGTAAATGTATATTCACATAACGATTTGTGAGCACAAGAAGGAATGAGGAATATTTTTACCTCTATATTTAAAGTTTTTGAACTAATTAATAATTTTTTGCTAAAAATGTAAGAAGAAAACTTAAACATTCAAAAACAGGAAATAAACAAATTAATCAATCAATTTCAATTAAACTAATTAATTAAACAATTTTAATATAGGTAACTTTATACAGTTAATCAGCTTCCCTTTCTAATCATTTTTTCGATTATACTTTTCCTAAAGACACTACAACTTTATAAATAACATTGCAACTTTATAAAAATATTAATTAAATAAGGAGCATTAATACTTAACAATATAACTTTAAAAATTCTAGTAACCGATATGCATAATATTAATTTTTTTATTTATTACCAGTTTTTGAATGCTTAAGCTTGCTTCTTGCATTTTTAGCAAAAAATTATTAATTAATTCAAAAGTATAAACTACAAGGGTAAAACATTCCTTGTTCCTTCTTGCGCTCACAAACCGTCATGCGAATATAGAATATATTTACAACTTTTAGAGCATGAAAAAAACGGTCTGCGATGTTATTGTCATGCGATGATGTGATGTATTTTGAAACATGATATTTTCTACGATTTGATGTTTCAAAACTTAGATGTTTTTGAATCACTTTATTTTGGACGACGATGGTTTAGAACTGCGATGTTTTTTTCCTTGCTTTTTTCTTTTGTTTCCTCACGATTTTCTGTGCAACAATGTTATCGCCTTGCACTGTTTTCCCCGCGACCTTTTTGTCCGCGATGTCTTTGCCACTATGCTTTCGCCTGTAACCAAGAAATTTGATTGAAATTTAAAGTAATTTAATTCATATCTGGATAATTTTGTTGCTAATTGTGTTTATATTATGCCGTGTTATACTTAATTGGATAGTAGCTTTCCTGTCGGAGGAGATGACTACAAAAGGTAGTTAATGTAAATTAGAGAGTCGGCTATAATAGCACAGAGTAATCAATACACAGAGTATACATGTAATCAAGAATGTAATGCTTACGAATGATGATAAATAATGTTAATGAGGTTTTGTTAGTTTGAATACGATGTTTTGAAACTGTACTTCTTGATGCATTTCATAGTTGAAAATTAACAGCCGGAATTGCTTTATTAAAATTAATTTCTGAATTTTCATAGCTGATTTGAAGCTTCTTCTAAATGTTTACCAGAAATAAGTGCCTTACTTTCGTCACTCTTGTTCCACCTATGTTAAGGTATAACAAAAATATAGTCGTGATAATATTTAATGTTACTCAAGGTAAGTCAAGAAATTAGATGTTAAGTAACGACCTAAAGGATATGAATTGCCAAATATATTAGCGAAAATTCATAAATCTTGAACCAAAATTTACTTCTCAAATTAGGTCAATTACTTAGGATCTTAGACTTGAGTAGGAGAATGCTTTAAATCTCACTCACCATAAATCATGTATTAATCAAACGAATATATTCTAGCTAGCCAAAAGTGAATGATAATCGGCCCGTCGACTAAAATGTGTTTGATTTAAGCGCGGGAATGCAGCAAATCATTCATGATTCTTGTATGGCAATGAATAACTATTTGCATAAATAAATTAAATTTAAAAAAAAAAAAAAAAATTGAAAGATTTCAGATTTTAAATTACGTCCAAAGAAGGCGTTTTTTTAACGTTTTGTGTGTTACTTTATTTATTAAATATCATGTTCTTTGCACTTAAACCATAAAATTCAGTTCAGTAGCAATGTCGCAAAATAGTTATTTTAAAATGAGCATATCTTTAGAATTTTCGATAGAGAGTTCCGCCCCCGCTGGAGATAAAAAGGTACTCCCCCCCGGCCGTAGAGTTTGCCATTGCTCGCTTTTAAATCGTTGAGTTTGTTACTAAAAAATTCGTTAAAGATTTATAAAATATGAAATCGATAATAAAACAAATTCCAAATTTCAAATTTGTTCCTCCACATGACGATATTCGTAGGAGGATTATGTCATTCAAAATTCAATAGCTCTATGTACCGTTGTTTTATCACAATGCGAGAAATATACATACATTTATGCAGGATTTTTCATTATTTAATTTCTTCAAGTACAATGCAAGACTCTAACATTTGGTAGCAACAGTTTGAAAAGTGAAACGGACATTTATAGTGATTCGAGGCAAAATCGCAAAACGAAAACAATAGTCCTTCAGGGACAAAGCCCCTTTGGACTAATTATTCCTCACATTCCATCTGATATGAAAATACTACGAAAAGCCAAATTGTAGAAGAATAACTAACACTTTAATTATCAAAAGCACTAGATGTAAGCAAATAAATTTAATTAGCAATGTAACTATTAAGTATACCTTATGTAGCTAATACGATACATAATACAATGCAGCTTCTTATAAATTTAGAAATTTGGCTTTCCGATGAAACCTGGATTAATTTTATACCGTTAAGGTAATCAAAATTAACTTTCATTTGTTATTTTTCAGATGCAAATTTGCATTTTGGAACATAACTTTTAAAATCAAAAGCCATTTTCTAGGAGTTTATAGAATTTAGAAATATAATACAAAAATAGTAAAAATGTGCTAAAATTTTATTACAATGGAATATTAAATTAAATCAAATTTTAAAATAAAGAATTACCAATTGTTAAACAAGACACAGAATATAGGTAAGAAATAATTTTCAAAACCTGTGCTATTCCTTCCAAAGCAAATGCTGAACATTTGTCACGCCGATATATTCAGCAGATAACATTTCTGTGATGATTCTTTCAGAATATAAGATAATAGATAATTTGCAAACGTGAACGATGTATTTTTTTAACTGATCGAATAATGATCTCGAATAAAAAACAGAATGAGAGATACTTCATTTCATTCAGACCACTTTCAGAGATTGGCTTGCTTTGAAGGCATAAATTAGTTCAAGACTCCTAAAAGGTGTAAAGCGAATTAACGCTGTATATGAAGTAACAACAAAGAATTGAAAAGATTTAAACTGCCTCTTGATTAAAAAGGAAACTTGAACATAAATTCACTTCTTGTTTTTTTTGCTAACCTCCACTTGTGGTTCTGTAACTAAAGTAACAATCAAATTTAAATTTAAAACGAAGACTAACAGTCAAAAACTGGACAATTAAATTTAAACCTCTGCTTAAAAACCCTAACCAACGTATCAGATTCAAATGTCGCAGCAAAATGCGCAGCGAATAATGACAAACGTATCAGAGCTGGCCACGAGGCCACGTAACGTGGACAAAAGGGACAGAAACACACTCTGTCTTACAATCTAAAAACTTCAGCTTAAATATTCTCTAATTCAATTTACATTCTGGTGAGGGGACGGAAAGGAGAAGTTATAGCAAAGACTGAAATTATAAATAACTGATCAATTTAAATAATAATTCTTATATACTAAATATGAATATTAACTACATAAAGCTTAAATCCAACACAAAATTTGCAGTTATGAAGACAAGAATATGCCTCGTGTATTTAAGCTATCTTTAATTGCTCAGATCTCCTGTGTATGTCTATGCATCTTCTAGAGAAGTTTCAAAATTTCCTTTACATTTCGGATTGGCTTTGTTTCTCGGCTGTGCGCTTTTTATTAAACCCATTACTTTTGCTGTGACAATCCTTTTCTTAGTTTCATCGCTGACAACGTAGTTTTATTCCCTTATACAAAAGCAAAAGAAACCTGTTATTTCCTTTTTCTTCAATTTGGGCAAGTAACTGGTACGGTATCAGTTTTACTCTTAACTTTTCGTTTTACTTTGCATTTTTGCAAGATAGGTTTCCAATTTTTCCCTGCGCTGCAAACGCGGAAAAAGGAACGACTAGAAATTTAGAAAAGTTTTTCATTTTGGTTAGATGCGTTCTATATGCGGGAGAAAGGTGCGATGAGTGTTTAAAATAAAACAATTTTATTCTATATGCGGGAGAAAGGTGAGATGAGTGTTTAAAATAAAACAATTTTATTCTCTGCATTTCCATTTCTTCTCTAAACATTTATATTAGTGTTTCATCGTCTATAAAAGCAAACAAACAAAATAGTAAAAAGAATGTTGCGTTCTTATAAGTAATGTTTCTCCGACAAAGAAGAAATATTTGTACTTTTGGTACTTTGAATGAATTCTTTGATTTTACAGGAAATGTTAAATGCAAAGGCGTTGTTAAGAAAGAAAACGCTAATGCGCTTTATATGGGTATGCTAAGAATATTCAAAAAATACTTGCATGAGTAACTGAAGCATCATACTTCTAAATTACATGCTAAATATCTAGAACTTGAGAAGAAAGCTGCTAATTTTTTATTTCTCTGCTGGTTGTTAAAATCAACAAACTTCGAACTTCCGAAGAGTGAGTGTATTGGAAAAGTAGCTTTTATCTCCAGAAATGGATCGTATTAAGACTTCCACTTTTCTTTTTCATTCTGTCATTCCGAAAAGCGAAAACATTTTTGCGTGAAATCAATGAATAGAAATTTCTCAAGTTTTGTGAAGCATTGGTTTAGTTGAACGACTACAAATATTTGCAGAAGTTTAAATCCTTAAATCCTGTAGTATCTATCTGCATGATGAGCTAAAAGAAATAAAGTAAAAATTAAAAAGAAATTAGTCAATAAAATAACTTTTATTATGGTGCTCAGAGGGATGAATAATTTGATTTCTGTTTAGATTAAAGTTTACTATTACTTTTTAAAAGTCTATGATTTCGGTTGCCTCCAATATTAATACTCAAACTGATGCTTTAAGGAAAATGAATTAATAGAAACAACGAGTATACATTATTGATACAATTACAAAAAAATGTAGTTGTCCTGCGCAGCCTAAGTAAAGTCCCTGAAAGAAAAGGCTACCAATAAGACTTTTGATTGCTATTTAGGCCTTTATTCGCATTATAACTTTCTAATACTTTCTAATGGTTAGCACATTCAGCTACTTTAACGTTGGGCTCGGTATTGAATTCTGTATAACTAAAGTGTACACTAAGTTTGTAAATGTACAGTGTCTGTGAGGCATGGAAGTACTCCAAAGACAAAGCGAACTGGCAGTCCTCACGCATAGTTTGACTGTAGGGGAAGATTTTAAACTTTAACTACTGGTATCAGTTTCAAAATTGAATGAGATGATATGCAGAGTTCCTTTTTCTCCGATTTACAGACAACGTAAACAGGGATTAACAAATACCAATGATGTAATGTAAAAAATGTTTTATAGTTCTCATGTTATGGATCCTATAGGTTTTTAAACTTAAGTAACCCGAGGACCTTCTTCTCGTAAGCAATTATTTTCGAGACCCCTACAGAAATATTTCAATAACAAAGTAAGGTTGTTTGATATAACTCGTCCAGTTTAATACATATAATGCTGTAGGTACATACGTAATGGAAATTTTGAGTTGGCACAGAAATAAAATAAAAATACGCATTACAAATGACAATATTGAGTACATAGTGCGTTGCTTTGAAGTGAAACATATAATCAGGCGTAATTCTTTTATGATTTGTTGTCTTAACAATTATCTTATTATAATAAATTTACACAGAAGTTCTTGATCTGAAAGCTGATTTGATGTACCTATAAAATCGTTAAGTGTTGGAAAATACTCAAATACTCAGTTAATGCCTCAAACCAAATTGCTTTATAATAGCTTCCATTTTATCGCCAATTTTGAACATATTTACAGCTACAACTTGTAGGTTCAAATTCAATTAATTTAAGCAGGTAAAATTATCGGAAAAGCAAGTCACCTGAACTAACCCCGAAAAATCATACAAGCGGATATTTCAGCTGATATTGTTCATTCATTAAAATATCGTGTTTCATCACGAAGCTCAAAATAAGTGACTCAGTCTTTTCTCTGCGACAATCGACGTACCTCTGCACGTAGTCAAAAGCTGTTTATGTCGATTTCGCATTTCCTCGCTTAGAATTTAAAAAAATCGGGGAATTTAGATGTGAGCATTAATAAAATTCATTAACATTAATAAAATAACATTAACATTAATAAATTTTAACAAATTTATCTATTTTTTTTTTTTTTTTCAAATCTGTTGTCCTATTCTTTGAGGCTAATGATTAATTGTGTCGTCATCAATGGTTCCAAGTCACAGTAGATCTACAGCTTTAATTTAAAGCAACCGATTTATTTATCCTTCCTGACACGACACCGCGCGAACTCCGTCAGGGTTAATTCAAGTACACTTTAGCCACTGTAGTTCAATTTTTGTTATAAAATGCTTCGGACTATTAAACAACACTTCAATTGTTCTACATACAGCTAGTGAGTTGCAAAGCAACAAATCTTCTGGAATATGATTTTCAAACTCGTATCTAATAAATGCTAATAAATTAGCATCCTTAGATCTAATCTAATTGTAATGAAAATATTGGCTTTTATCATTTGATATATCTTCAATCTATTCTTCACATGGTTTAGATGTCATGTCATTTTTTAAGTGTCCACTTACGCCCAGGGAATATTCATTGCTGGATGGGTAATAATAGCTTGTATAGGTTAATGGCAGTTCTTCGCAAAACCACGTCTTCTTGATTATCTTTCGTTAGCCTAGATTGTTAACTTGCTTCGCAAAATTTTAAATTCCTGTACAAATGTAGATTTTAACGAAATGCTTATTTTACATATGTGCTGAGGTGTAAATAATGATAAATACCTTAAGGCAGTTGTTTCAAACTGGCAGTTCGTGGGTCGCATGTAATCTTCGAAGAAAATTTTTTGCGGCACGCGAATACGCTTCCTGTAAATTAATTAGGATTATTATGAAATTAATTATTACGATAAGAATTTATGAAAGATTTATGATTCTAATGAACTGAACTACAGTTTTATATTATTTTCATTATCATTAAAAACGAATATGAGAAACATCCCAGAAAATTTACAAATGGAGCTAATTAATTTGCGACTTGATATAAATCTTAATCAAAGATTTAAAGCTACAGATGTGATTACCTTTTTCCGTACTTGTTAAAAGATAAACAAGCTCAGTTACTGATTTTCGAAATAAGAATAATCCTTGTTTGGGAGTACATTTACATATGAACAGTTTTTTTCCCGTAGTTGAAAATTAATAAGTCTAAAATAAGCCCCAGAATGACAGATGGGAATCTGTAATTCGTGATGTTAGTTTCTAATCATTTTTCTCATGTCAAAATACTTTATAGTCATTTTCAAGATTACAAAATTTATCAAAATTGAAATACGATGTTGTGTTGTATTAAGATATAAAGAAATTTTTAATTATTCAAACATATGTATCTTTTCTGCAGGCCTCAAAGAAAAATTTACTAAATAGAAGGAAGAGAATGTTTTGCTATTATTTGTTTTTAAGTTTTATCCTACTTGGAAAGATTACGCAATTTGTTTATTTTTAGTTTAAGTTAAAAGCAAGTTATTCATAGACTTATACAACGCATGAGAATTATTTGAAACAATTGAAAATTAAATCTTCAGCTGTCAACACGTCTAAATTATAATGTCAAACCATCTGCTGTTAGTTTCAGATTCTAATCTTCAAATTTCACAGAAAATAAATAAAAATTGGAAATTTTGTGTGTGTGTGTGTTATTATTATTATGCTTTATGTATGCTTTTCCAAATATTTATTAAGTAAAATTTGAAATTTAGCTTTTTTTTTGTTTAATATCGACGCATCAGCTGCTTTCAGAACGTGCATTCATTCGATCGACGTGAAATTTAAGTTTGTGGTCACTGACTTAAGGCTTCAAGTAGCTTTAAATGTCAAAAATATTCCCTATATTAAACACATTTTGAAAATAAAATACCTTTTTTGTCATTACTGTAATATTGTAATGCATACAGAGCGCAACATTATATACACAAACAAGTATTTTTAACCTTTTACCTCAATATGGAAAAATAATGTATAATTAAAATGATCTGCATTAAAAATGATAGAATTGTATTTTCTTAAAAACCGAGATTACCTACTTATTTTTTTATATTTCATGTTCATAACGCTATAATGGATTTTTTTCTTAACATAATTAAAGCTAATTTCTAAAACTTTTAGGCGACAGGCACTAGCAGGTGTTGATTTTAAACTTAAGATTTATTCAGTTCTTCTGAAATTCTGGCCAAAGGTTTCGGAGAAATCCAGAAAACAAGCAAGAAAATTGTAGTCGTGAGAAATATTAACTTAAACATATAATTACCTACAAATCCTGTTAATGCATTTTATTTTCATAATAAATTAAAAATAAAAATGTTTTTATGTTTGTAAGTGTGTATAATTATATATTTCAACATTATAATTATAAATATAAAATATAATCTTAATATACATAATTATATATTTTTGGTATCGCGCTATCTTCTTCTCTTGCTCGTTTACTTGCATTCGAGACCTGAACATTAAAACTTCTTCGGCTAAATCAAACTTACAGGTACGTTCGGTAACTCTCAAAGCTACTTCATTTTGCGTTGTTATCTACCTTTGAATTTTTCAATTTTACTTTTAATGCTTCTCCCAGTTGTCACTTTCGAATATGCATTAACACTAATCTGCTGATGCCGATAGCGGTTATAGATTGGTGCATGGTTTGCCTTTAGATGTTGAAATAAGCGTCAAATTCATCTTACGTAAATGTTCTAAAATGAACTCGAAAAAAAAATACTAGTAATACGTAAGCACTTAGAACAATTGTCAGAGCAGAAATGAAACCATGTCATTAAATCATAAGGCTGATTGATTGCTTCTGATAGGCTATGCGGGAGTGTCACTTGTCCATAACTGGTTACATTTGTGTGAAAATTTCATGTTCCCACAGGGCTGATATACCCAGATACCACTTTGAAAATAACATTTGATAGTTGTTTTTTAAAGTTAAATCTTTTATTATTTTTATCTCCAGACGCAATTCTTGCTATTACTTTATTAGCGAGTACAATTAACTGCACTTCTAGAATACGAGATTTCCCAACTTTTGCGACTCGAAGAGATGCTTGATATGATGCTCTTGCTGCTTTTTCATCCTTGAAGCCAGTTGTGTTTTGCATTATCTTTTGATCTGAAGCAAGTTTGCAGTTTTTTTATTAAAAATTGTAGGCTTAACCATGTATTTACTACGTTTTGTTTCAAAATGACGGGACGAAATTCGGCGTTGTTTAAAATAAAAATACATAGCATATAACGCAGACTGGCTTTTCAGTACTTTTAATGCAGATGTCGAAAAATCCAAATGATAAGTCAATACACGATATTTTTCAGCAAACAGAGTCAGCACAATATTTTCTGCATTTAGTTTTAGCTGTTTTGGGGGAATTCAAATATGGTACTTCGTTATTTGACTCACGCTCATCTTATTTTCGTTTCAACGGTCTAGAATTTAGCCAGCGATCCATTTTTAAGGGTCTATTTTAAAACAGGATACTAACACAGATAATGTTCGCACCACACTCGAATGTTAAAAAACGTTACCTTCAAGTCAGAGCTGGATTAACCATTAAGGAAAATAAGCACATGCTTAACATATGAACGAAAAGAGGCATACATTTAATATGGAAAAACATAAATAAAATAGTCTTCGTAAATAAGGAATTTTATTTTAATCTTAACGTATTCAGTTTATAACAGCCCACGGTTAATAATAAATATCTCCATTATTTTTTAGAAATACAAATAAAATGGTATATTTATAGGTATTTATTAAAAATATGGAGAGTAAAGCAATTTAGGATCTCAAAGATAGTGAATAAATGCCCTATACTCTGCGCAGAATACATCCTAATGAGGATTTAGAAGCATCGAAAACGCCGGAAATTATATAAATCCGATTCGCATAGAAATAAACGTATTCACATATTTTGCTTTAAACTTATTAATGAATTTGTTCACTTTTAATTCAGTTCGTTTTGTCCTACTAAGCATTTTAGATGTTGCAAGAGAATTATTTTCCTCTAAGCTCTACAGAGTGCATTTAGAGAATAAGAGAAACTAACAACTTCGGTATTAACTTTACTCCTAAACATAAAGTAAAATTGAATGCTGAGCACACAAACTTACATAAGGTGAATATTTAGATTAAAAAATTTACGAACATCTGAAGATTAGACTAAACCAAAGTCAGTACTCTGCTCTGAAATGATATCTTTAGTACCCAATGGATTAAGTAAAAGCCGCAATAGAAATAACATGTATTAAGTAAAGTAAAGGTTAAAACAATGCAAAGTTACAATGAACGAAATTTAAACAAGCATTAAAACAGTAAAAAAATTGAGAGAAAAGGCATTCAATTTAACTAAAGTCGGTAACTGTTAGTGATTACATGCTAAAATACAAACATCATTAGATTTGTTCTGATGTACTAGCATCAAAAAAGACACTTAGGTGAAATAACTGCACGGAAATAAAATTCTTAAGTCCTACAATAGGCGCATTTATACTTATAAAACTTCATAAAATTTAATATTTAATTATCGATGATCACAAGACTTTTGCATTATGAACAGGTAGAATTATAATTGATAAAGCGAACTGAATTTCCTGCGAAATCAGAAAAAAAAAATTAATAATACCTGGAAGTTTGAATGTTATATATTTTCCTTAAATTCCTTTCAACTATGGCCCAAGATTCAAAAACAATTTTTAATTAATTGTTATTCAATTTAATATTTTTCTTAAAGTTCTGAATTTGTCCTGAATAAATGCAATAAGTGTAGCTCCCCCCGGTCTGTCCTTTCTTATATTTCTCTCTAGATTACTAACCAGTAGACATCCCATTTATTCACTGTAGGCTTACGTATCTTATTTTTTGTTTATATAAGGTCAATTAGCACATCGATCATAAATTATATAATTAACAGCGAAAAATAAATTTCAGTCTTATTAATAGTATTGTGTATTAGGATTCTAATATGGTACATATAAAAGATTTTTTACAGCAAATTTATGCGAAAATTGTTTAATGAATGTTTTTCACTAAGATATGCATTCCGAGGTTCGATTTTCTGATAGAAATCCCACGAATTAGTAAATTCTCTTCCGCTCAATATGCGTAGTTCCTGCTTAGAATCGGAAGCTGCATACATCCTCGTGAAGTGCATAGATAGTCGAGTTCCTGGATAGTTTGGACAGTCAAATGGAACACATAAGTCATTTCCAATTCACAGCAGAAGTTAGTCTCCCACGATTCAATCTTAACATCTCTAGAACATGTATATGCATGTGCTAGTGATTAAACTCTGGCTTAATTCGTGAAGGGTGCAGCCCATTTTGTGCACTGGATCACATGAGCGGTGATTTTATCCTTTAGTCTAATCACTGCGACCCTATAATGCGTGTTTATTTACAATTACAAGCCGATAATTTAGGAGAGATTTAATACTCGGTTTGTATTTCACATCCTTTCCTGCCGCAATGATTAGCACAGTTAACTAAACTAAAATTACATTACTTAGATTGATTACACGAACTGTCTGTATAAGTTGAAAATTTATAAAGTTTTAACATGTAATAGAAAATTTGTAAACAAATTAAAATCAATATCTCTGTTTAGGTCATTAATTGCAATTATCGTATTATTATTTTCTGAAAAAGCAAATCAATACGCATCCTTAATAACATCAAAATTAGCAAAGGATACTCCCTTCTTTGATTTTAAAACAGCTTATTTAATGCTAATTTACTTATTTAATGAGGCAAATAATTTAAGTTCATAAATATAATCTTTAAAATTTCCTCAAATTTAGTATTTATTGTAAGCATACATACGTCTCTCTTTGAGCAAAACACGGCATATCTTTGGTGTTTTAAGAAAATGTCGATCATCTTTAATTTTTGCTTATTCATTTTAATCTCACTTTTTTGTTTTGCATGAAAGGAAAATTTAAACCATAATTGCTTTAATGCTTTAATTCTGAATGTAGCTTTGGAAGCTCACCAGTTCTATAGTCAATGTTTCATAAAATTCGTAATTCCTACCATAACTTTCCTTTTTCTAATAATTAACAAAGACGATAATTGAAAACTAAATAATACAGTAAATAATTTCACCTTTATAACCTAGATTCCATACTCAACAAAAATGTCTGGTTTTTCATAAAATGTTTCATACTTTTTAGCCTGGGTTCACGACGGTGCGCTGCGCTGATGGAGTTACTTCTTGTAAGGCTTGGTAACTGACTGGTCGCGTTTGGTTAGGTTGAGTATTACTTACTGCATATAGAACTAAAAAACATTTATTATCTATGAGGAACTCTGTTAAGAATGTAAAGCGACAACTGAAATGAATTGAAAAATAACGTTTTTGAGATCAAATGGAATTTCACAATAACCAACATTAAAAATTTAGGGACAGTTCCAGTATTACTTGTAAAACATTTTTATAGCTCACTTATTGAAAACAAACTTAGACAACCTACTACTTACACAATTACTAATACCAGCGTCTCCTCTCTTACCAACAAGCTAAAAGCAACTCACCGAAAAGTAAAGTTTACTCTCCTTACAGGGTGCAACAGGTTTTCGAAATTCCCCACTACGCATTATTGAAATCCCACAATTCACCAATAAAATTCCTGTTTAGTGTAAATGGTACTACAAATTATAGAAAGCAAATTGATTACATATTTGCTCTTAAGCTTAAAAAACTTTTCAATTATGTTTGCATCAGCAAATAGAGAGCACTATTACAGTTGGATTGTTAAAAATAACATTGCAATCCTTTCTACTAAAGCCACAAGCGTCAAGGGTACACAATCTATCACAACGACCATGAACACTATTTGTTACACTTCTTTTGTGTTTACGCCACCAGGCGTAAAATATGTTAAATTCTATAAAAAAAATGAAAAGGAAGAAGGCATTAAAATTTACAGTATTCAGCTAAAGAATTTTACAAATTTCAGTAGCGTAATAATTTTAATTTTTAATCAAAATAAATTTACAGATAAACATTATAGAGAATTACATTTCCTTTGCGATTTTTTTCCTCATTCATTCTTTAAGTAAGAGAAAGGTAAGACTAGATTAAAATAACTCAGATACCATTGGGCTTAACGTTCCTTTAAGGCTGCGCATGAGATCAACTGCGCAGGTTTATTGTTGATGTTACACAGGGAAATTTTACGTTTGATGCAGCCAGGCATGTTTAGTTTATTTTACATACACATGAATAAGAATATTAGTGATCATATTGGACGCATTTAATCCCGTCTGAGAATGTCTGGCCCGGTGAAAATTTTGCACATACTGCTATAAGTAAAGTAAGAGCACAGGAGCCCTATATTTTTCTTTTCTTACCTTTATCTTTTTCTTTCTCTTCAGGGCACCTCCTTTTAGTTTTCTGTAGATTATTTTTTAAATCTGTAGAGACATTAGGTTCTTTCGAAGGAGGAGACATGAAAATTGAGCAATGAATGTGCTGTGATGCAATGACACGCTGAGTATGTTAGCCATTACACCACAAGGCATGCTAAGAAGGCAGGAAAAATACCTGATAAATCTTTCAATTACATCTTTCGTGTTGATTTTTCATACGTAACAAAAAGATTCACATAAATAACAGAAAATCTTCATTTTTGTTTTATCTTAAAAGATCTCGTAAAACTAATTTGTCCTTTTATTTGAAACTTCTGCAATAAAATCACTAATGTTTAAGAATTATTTGAAATAAAGCTTAATTGTCTGCACTTTAAGAACAGTCCGACAAAAAACTTTAAAATATCTGTCTTTTTTTTCCACCAAATTTATTCCTTTGATATTAACATCTTTTATGAAAGACACTTACTATTATGCTACTTGATATGCGGAAAATCTCTAAGGAACACTTTAAACCTAATTCCGTTTCAAATCATTTTCGGATAATCAGTACTCTACGGCATTACAATTCTAAATTTTTTATTATTGCCGATGCTACACTTTTTAGATTTATGTTTACTAGCGATGTGTTTACTTAATTAAAGTTTAGTTTCGACGGATAGTAATTAAACTGAGTTTCATCCTCCTCCTTGGAGTGTGGATTCTCTGAAAGCGTCTAGCCGCTCTTCGTCTACCTCTGATATAGTGATTGAAATTAAATCAAAAATTTGGAAACAAGACAAGAGACCCGCGAAAAATCAGAAACCGTATAACTCCATCTGGTATAGAAATTAAAAATAGTTGAAGATGATATAAAAGAAATAAGCAAATAAAAAATACAAATATAAAACTGCTTCAGGAATAGGATGTAAAACATTGCATAAAACTCGAGAATTACATGCTTAATTTATTAAAGCATGGGACCAGAAATTAGACTTGTCAATAATGAAGTTATGAAGCAGTTTCTATTGAAAACGCATTATTATATTGCAGGGTTTATGATTCAATTGCAACAACAAAAATAACAATAAATACTATTAGAACTTCGACAGTATTAGTGTATATAAGCTTATCCTAGTCATAGCTTAAAACAGCATAGAAAAGTCTATGCCAGGAAGAAAAATGAGAATTTTTCAATTAAGCATTAAAACTAGGAAAGAGTTGCCGATGAGTTCTTGCGGTAGTAGAGGGTATTTGGGATGAATAGCGTCTTGAAGCTCCTGGAGAGTACTAAAGGTAAGGACAGCAGTAAAGAACTTCTGGATTAAGAACGAAAGCTTCGCCGAAGCAGGAGTGGTTCTCTCAGGCCGAAGGGGGGGGGAAGGAATTGTACACGAAATTCACTTTACATGGGCTATCCATCCAACCTTAATACCCTATTGTGCACGTGCGAAGTAAATGTCAAGCCGTTATCGAAGTTTGAATGTCACGTTTATCAAGAGCTCAGACTTTTGTGACGCTATTTTATTTTCCGCCATATCGATGTAAATAAATTCAGTGATTCACGCAAATAGGTTAAGCAATGGATTATCTTAGATTCCGGCGTTTAACACACACTTTTAATACAAAAAATAGGATCGAAATTTATAGGTGCAAGTTAGAGGCCTAATATAAAAATAATAAATTTAAAAATAAAGAAAGAAACCATAAAAATTCTGTTTATTTAAAGAAATGACATACTTAAGAACTTAAAAATTTTCATTATCGGATAACATGAAAAAATCGTCATATTCGTCTTCCGTTATATCTCTACACACATCATCGACTTCTGTTTCATCTTCGCAATCACTGTTATTAGGATCCTTAATTAAATAACCATCTTCCGTTCCATCTAGATTTTAGATAAATTTTAATTGTTAAGTGATTTTTTAATTATGTTGGGTTTAATTTTATTCCATGCTTTTATTATCCACTCACTCACTTTTTTTAGCCCTCCAACCGGCAAGCGGCATTTGCGTTTGAGACTATTGGTTCTTACACCTGCAAGGCAGCTATACGCGTTCAAAATTTTTGGTCCCAGTACCAGCAAGGCGGCATATATACGGAAATCTCAATTTTGGGTAAAACTGCAAGGCAGCATATATGTGGCAGTTTGGGAATGCCTTTCGGAAATGATTGAACTGATGTGCCGTTTTAATTTCAGTCCAAAATGCAATCACAATTACATTTTGGAGCATGTGATTGCAGTTACATTGTAATTTTAATTAGGTCATGCAATTACTTAATGTAACTACCTTTTTAATTGAAATTGCAAAGTATGAAATGGCAATATGATTGTTTTATCTAATTATCCTTACAATGAAATTTCAACTATTTTATAAAACGGTAATCTAATTGCAGTTATAAGTGTAACTGCTTCTAACTACAATTAGAATGTCATTGCAAGGGCAATTACATTTTTAGTGCCATTATAATGCAGTTGTATTTGTGATTGCTGTAGGTAATTATAATTACATAATTAGGAAAATGAGTGCCCCTGATTATTTCAATTCCATAAGCTAGGGAAATTGTGGTCATAACTGTAACTGTAACTGCAGTTATGCAGTTGCAGCATGCAACCAACAGATTTCTTTTGCTGCTAGAAAAATGACTCTGATCCATAATCATTCTACTTAACTGCTATGTGTACTAAGAAATTCCATTATCTACAAAATATTTTATGCATATAAATGCAGTTTTATTGCCTTATTTTGCCCAATAAATTTAGAAAACACTATTTAATCATACGAAATTATTTCATTTATCTCAAGTAGCAGTGAGTAGCTTTAAAACGAGAGATGAACTTTTAAAGTAATTTGGTTCACGCCGAAATAAATTTCGGTACTACTTTTGAGTTGCTACTTTGAGTACTACTTTTGAGTTGTTTTGAATATACAATTTGTAACTGTCAGCTTTTACAACTACAGATCAGGGAAACTCTTATCTAGTAAAGAGTTTCCATGAATTGGCGGTGTACGCAAGCTTTTTCCTCTTTCTGCCCTCAGAATAAACAACTCATAGGGGTATTCTGGAAAATCTATTATTTTTTCATGTATACTGATATCCTGGTATTAACATTAATGTTTCTTCACTTAAATAGCACCGAAAATGCAAATTTAATGTTAATAAAAAAAGAAGTCCTATGTCTGTAAACACAACAGGTTATTTCAGTATATGGAAGGAATTTTGTAAAATTGCCGGCGAAATACTTTCCGACCAGACTAGAATAGAAGAGAAACACGCTAATGTGACAATCAAAATCGTAAAAAACAACCTTATATTTAGCGTAGGTATAATGAAACACTCAATCGATTTCGAGGGCAGCTAAAGGTCCCTCCTCATCAGGAGAAAGAAATACATAGAAAGAAGAAAATAGGAATCACAGAAACACGTGGTGCTTATCAGCACTGCACGTGGTTATAACTAGATTTTTAATCAGAGTTGCACTGGCCGCCTACTTTTACTGAGCCAGGCTGTCTGATCAAGCATAAAGAAATATTAGCGAAGTTAAAATAGGGAGCAAGGGGCAAATGAACATTACGCTCAAAATCTGAACTTAAAATAATGGAAAGCAACCACTGAACGGATTTTTATACCCTCTGGTAGTACCAAGTGCGAGGAGGTAACGCCATCTGTCGGCAAAAATAATTGAATTAAGACAGTAGAATTTTAAAGGCATTAGGAAGGACTGGATTGGACTTCAAATCATTAACTAAACTTTCTAAAGTTTAGAAAGACTTTCTAAAGTTTAGAAAGTTTAGTTAATGATTTGAAGTCCAATCCAGTCCTTCCTAATGCCTTTAAAATTCTACTGTCTTAATTCAATTATTTTTGCCGATAGATGGCGTTACCTCCTCGCACTTGGTACTACCAGAGGGTATAAAAATCCGTTCAGTGGTTGCTTTCCATTATTTGAAGTTCATATTTTGAGCGTAATGTTCATTTGCCCCTCGCTCCCTATTTTAACTTCGCTAATATTTCTTTATGCTTGATCAGACAGCCTGGCTCAGTAAAAGTAGGCGGCCAGTGCAACTCTGATTAAAAATCTAGTTATAACCACGTGCAGTGCTGATAAGCACCACGTGTTTCTGTGATTCCTATTTTCTTCTTTCTATGTATTTCTTTCTCCTGATGAGGAGGGACCTTTAGCTGCCCTCGAAATCGATTGAGTGTTTCATTATACCTACGCTAAATATAAGGTTGTTTTTTACGATTTTGATTGTCACATTAGCGTGTTTCTCTTCTAGTCTAGTTTGTTCTATCAACCGGCATTTTCGAGAATATTTTACTGTTTATTGTTTACCACGTGCACCATTTATTTACTTCTTTCCACGCGGCCATCATTTTTTCGGATTTGGTTTATGCTATCAACCGGCATTTTCGAGGTAATTCTATATTTTTTCGGTTTACCACGTGCACGATTTTGACTTTCGTTGCTTCTTTCCACGTGGCTATTGGTTTTCAGTATTGGATGTTTCTCTCCTTTTGGAATGTTTTTGTCATTTGTTGATGAAAATTGTCTTCATTATTTATTGGTGTTTTTTTACATGTTAAAAGTAATTACTTGTTTGGACTTTCGGAATTACATTTCTTTTGTTCACTTGTTTCTTGCTTGTGCCCTTTTCACAATATGTCCACTGACAGGAACCGATTTTGTAAGTTACGCCTTAAGCGTACGAAATTCTTGAATCATCTACAGTTTCTACTTAAATGCAAACATCAAAATTTCATTCCCAAATTTATACATGTGAAATGTAGCCTTAAAGCCTCCGTTCACGTAAATTGGCACTTCTTCGTCACATTATAAGGGACACACGCAAACGTTTATCTAAAATTGAATTTGAATTATATTACCTCCATTTAAAAATTGCTAATTCCACTGAAAATTTTTCCTCATTTGAACATACATCCTGGTCTAGAACCGATACCGTTTGTCAACGGCATAAAAATGTGCTCATTTCTAAATTCCAAAAACTCACACACCAGTCGGATAGTCCCAATTATCTAGCTGATCTTCCCACTGTAAACGTTAACTCCATCGTTAATATCTCCAATAGGAATCTTTCGGAGGATCAGTTAAAAGTATTAAAATATAATTTCAACTTTTCAAAGACATCTAAACCTTCAATTCCTCAAATCATCGCCCCTATAGAGAAAGCCTTTAAATTCTCCAAAATTTCGGAAACGCAGAAGGATACAATCCGCCACCTAATTACTCATAACGTTAATTTTAACAATAAATCTTTGGGTTCTAATCTTAGCAAAAAGGAAAATGAGATCTTACGTGAAATTCATTCTGATACTAATATCATTATCTCTAAAGCTGATAAGGGCGGACAGATCGTTGTTATGGACAAACACACATATATTACTGGAGTCTCTAAATTGATAAATGAAGGCCCATACTGCTCGATCCCTAAAGATCCTTCAACTTCGGACCTCGTGAAAGTAAAAAGTGCTATTAAATCTTCCCACATTCTGCTAACTCAGTTGAAGAAATCACTTATTCCGCCTATTACTAATTGCGCTAGACTTTATGCTCTTCCAAAAGTCCACAAAACCGGTATTCCTTTTCGACCAATTGTTTCCAACATAGGTACTGCTTCATATCCTTTGGCCAAATATTTAGTTTCCAGATTTTCTCCTCTACTTGATAACAATATTCACACTGTAAAAAATTCTGTTGAAGTCATTGATAAACTTAAAAATATTTCCCCACTTCGTTCCATTATGGTTTCATTTGATGTCAAATCATTGTTTACTAATGTTCCGGTCGAAGGAGCACTAAATTGTCTTGAAACTAGGCTTCGGGAATTTCACTTCACACATACTGAAATTAATGAGTTGGTTTCGCTTACTAAAGTTTCTCTAAGTCAAACCCACTTTGTTTTCCAAAATGCATATTTTCGTCAAGTTGAAGGATTGGCTATGGGTAATCCTCTCAGTCCGGTACTTGCTGACATTTATATGCACTATTTTGAGATGAAATTATTTGATAAATTATCTTTTCGTCTTTGGATTCGGTATGTTGACGACACTTTCGCACTTTTTGACGGTTATAAAGAGGATTTATCCGAGATTCTATCTATTATGAATTCAATTGATCCAGCCATCCAATTCACTCTTGAAATTGAATCCAACAATTCCCTCCCCTTCCTCGATATTCTTATAATCCGCAATGAAACCGATTTTAGCACCACTGTGTACCGTAAAACCTTTGCAGTTTGTTTACCACCCCATGCCAAGTCATGCCACCCTGTTAAGCAAAAAATGGCTTCTTTTTACTATTATGTTTTCCGCGCGCTAAAAGTTTGTTCCTCTGAATCTTTACTTACCAATGAACTTAATTATTTGAGAGCAGTTGCGATTGACCGTGGATTTTCTCCCGTGATTATTGATAAAGCCGTCAAAAAATTTTCAGATTCCCATCAAAGAAGACATTCCACTGTTAGAAATAATATCAATGACCTTGTAGTGCTTCCATTTTATCCTTCTGTTAGCTATAAAATTGCACGGATTCTCCAGAAATTCAATTTTCAAGTCGGTTTCTCCCCTATTAATAAAATTCACCCTTCGATTCTAAAAGATTGCGTTTCTGTCTTGAATTCTTGGGGAATTTATAGTATATCATGTCAGTGTGGTTTAAGATATATTGGCCAAACAAAAAGAGCGTTGAAGTTTCGTATCAAGGAACATGACTCTTATGTCAAAAAAGGGGAAATTAACAAGTCTTCAATAGCGTATCATAGCTGGACTTTTAACCATAATTTTGATTTTGGGTCTGCAAAAATCATCCAAAAGGCTTCTTCCATAGGCGAATTGGATTTTCTTGAGGCTTTTCACATTCACAAAGATTTAGAAAGTTTAGTTAATGATTTGAAGTCCAATCCAGTCCTTCCTAATGCCTTTAAAATTCTACTGTCTTAATTCAATTATTTTTGCCGATAGATGGCGTTACCTCCTCGCACTTGGTACTACCAGAGGGTATAAAAATCCGTTCAGTGGTTGCTTTCCATTATTTGAAGTTCATATTTTGAGCGTAATGTTCATTTGCCCCTCGCTCCCTATTTTAACTTCGCTAATATTTCTTTATGCTTGATCAGACAGCCTGGCTCAGTAAAAGTAGGCGGCCAGTGCAACTCTGATTAAAAATCTAGTTATAACCACGTGCAGTGCTGATAAGCACCACGTGTTTCTGTGATTCCTATTTTCTTCTTTCTATGTATTTCTTTCTCCTGATGAGGAGGGACCTTTAGCTGCCCTCGAAATCGATTGAGTGTTTCATTATACCTACGCTAAATATAAGGTTGTTTTTTACGATTTTGACTTTCCGACCACTTGAAGACTTAAGTAAATTGACTTAGTCCAGAGAATTTACTCGGTAAATAAATTATCATTTATGGATAGAAATGTTTTTAAAGAATTATGTGATAAATTAATAGTGAGAATAAAAGTATAATAGAATAAAAGAAATGGAATCGCTTTTTTAGTAATTATTTCACTTCTCGAAAAATTAATTTAATTTGCATCATTTTTTAAAAATTGGACATTTGGAATGGTGTTAGAGATAGAACCTCCAGATCATCAATGGCTATTCAATATTTTGTATTTGTAACTATTTATGTAATTTGCATTTCTACGAAATGCTGAAACCGAAGCCGGAAAACGTCTCTGTACAAACGGAAAAAAGTACTGTAGAAGTAAAGTACTACAGAAAAGATAATGAACTACAGAAAAGTACTACAGAAAAGATAACAATTATATTCTATTAAATTACATCATAGGATCACATTACTGTTGGATGCAATTATGACTTACTTCAGACACTTTCCCATTCATAAATGTATCTGTCTTTTGGTCTCTAAGCACTGGTAGTTCGCCAGAGATTTGAATCTCGGCTAATGAGTTCGTTGCATGATTTTTGGGCTGTAAGTACGAGTCAATACCCTTTAAAATGTCGTCTACAAAAACATCCCTTACTCAGGCAGATAACCATTGTGAGGTTTCGGCCTGACCAATATGCAAGTATATTTCTTCTTTTCTGTATCCTTTATAGTTGCATATTATTTTATTAGACATTTCTAATTCAGGAAACTATAATTTATGGAAACTCCGAAGACATATTTATTGCGATTAATAAAAAATAAAAATTAGATTAGATGCATCATCGGTATCATTTTCTAGTGTCAGTATCATTACACAATGGATTATATTTGTTTTTAGTATACTGTGAAATGAAGATAAAGAAAATTTCTCAAAAATATTATAAGGTATTTCTCCCGCCTTCTTAGCGACCCTTCGTGGTGTTGTGGTCTGCACACTCAGCGTGTAATTTAGAGGTCCGCGGTTCGATTCCCGGGGGAATATTTATGCATATTTTTCATCATACCTGCTTCCAAAGTACCTAGTGTCTCTACAATACCATCTTATTTTCGCAAGCTGATGTATAGTGTGACATTATTTCCAAGTTTTTTGCTTGTTGCTTCTCTAAATTCTAAAACTTTTGCCGTCAAATAAATTCTGTTGCTGAGTGGTCCCCTAAATTCTTAAAATTTTGCCATCCCTAAGTTTTCTTGCTCCGTGCTTCTTTATAAATTCTAGAAATTTTGCAGCTCTTAAAATCTGCCGCTCAGCTATGTTTGTCGTGAGGGCGTATAAAAATATTACCTACAGATGGCATTGAAAATTTTGAATTTTAATGACTAGCTTCCATCTTTTCATCAAATGAAGCTCGTGAGTTAAAAGTGCTATGGGAGCTTTAAAAGATATTTGAAATCAATACGAAAATTTTTCAGCATAAATGTTTTTTCTTCCCAGAAGAAATGCCTCTATATGATTGCCCTCGAAATTTATGGAGGTTTGTTCAAAATCTTCATCAAAACGAAGTCTGCTTTTTGATCTAATATTAAATTTTACAATGGCGTGTTTCTTTCCGTGTTTGATATTTCAAAAAAAATATTCAAAATTCAATTTTATGTGTGTGTGTAACACAAATAGTTTAAATGGAAATCCTCAGCTTGCTTGAGATTGTAATTGGGATCTCTAGATAATTTGCATATAAGAACCGTAAAAAATGTGAAACGCGACATTGAAAGCTTTGATTTATTTGATTGAAGCAAAGCACGCGAGGGCTATATGCGAGAGTTCCTTCGTGGAGGACCTTCTTAGGGAAACTGGCTCGCATAGACTTTTCGCGTGGAAACCCCCCAAAAATTTCACTTTGTGATGTAAATGTGTCTAACATTCTACTTCCATACTTTCGTGAGTGAGATTTTCTATACAATTAATTTTAAACATTTAATGCAAGTACTATAATTAATTTCAGAATTATAATGATTTTCGAGTAAATATATTACAATGTAAAAGATGAAGCGATCAGAATTTAACGAACAGCAACCCATCTTAATTTGATGAACGAGACATTTACTTAATTTTATTTTTTCTTGTTTCTTTAACTTCTTGTTTCTTTTTAGGATTCTTTTTAGGATTAGGGAATATGAAGAATAGAAAATCATGCTGAGATTGCTCGGGAACGGCCAATCCCCCGGCTATTTGGCAGCCTTATCTCCAAAAACCAATATGCTCTCCAGAAACAAACCGATATCAACCCCTCGAAAGAGGAAATAGAAAACCAAAGCGATCTTTACCTTCTCAGGGATTCTAATCTAGGTCCAACGTTATGATAGTTAGCTTTAATAGCCCGCATCAGAAACGGGTGGATGACATAACTGATTTTAAAAAAAACATTATTTGCTTCTGGTTCGAAATAATGCAATGACCAAACATGAACGAAGTTTACCCAATGGTCTTTTCAAAGTAGAAAATAAACTAAACATTTAAAAATGTAAATACATGAAATTAATTTCAAATGAGTAACAGAAAAGCGTTATTAAAATAACGGGCTTTAATATACATAGTGAGTTGTAAAAGAAAAATTCATCCATCTTCCCGCAACTTTGGCTGACTTCTAGAATGCTAAAATACTTTGATCGCGTTTTTAAATTGTGTTCTAGATCTCACGGCAAAGCAGATGAAGTAATTCAAATGAATTTATTCACACTTTTTACAATACATAATTTAAAACAAAATAAAATTTTCCTCTTCAATTTCGAAAGTTACGTTCCTCCTCAGTTTTATGGCAAGTAAGTAAAACGGAAAAGTAAAACTAAACTAGTAGCAAAACGGAAGAAAAGTGAAAATATTAAATTTTTCCCTTTGATGAACTTGCTAACCTCCTAACCAACGATTTTTAAATTCTGTTGATGCATGAAAGTGTAGAGGGAAATTGTTTTAGTTGCAGGCTTATTACAACTGGAAAGTTAAGCATTAACTATTAAAAGATAAAGTTATTAGTACGTAGGTGTATCAGAAATTTGCAGGAAATTTATGGTATAATTGCACTAATATATTTTGCATTCCTAAGCTAAACAGCTTTCTAGCAAGACAAGTAATTAATGATTTTAATTATATTTACATTTTAAGTAAAGCAACTGCAATTGAAATGTAAGAATTGCTTCTTCCGAAGCTAAAGTCGCAGCAAAATTTTATTAGTTTTAAAATAGACAGATAATTTACTGTACATTAGCTAATGCTCTTTTTACACAATTTAATGATGATTTATATCATTAAAAATGAGAAAGAACATCGAGGTCGAAATACAAGGGAGACCGATCCACCTAGTCTTTAAAAAGACCAAATGATCATGTTTAGGTCTCCCTAGAGAGAACATCGAGGTATCAGATCTTTGAGCTATTTATCATATTCAGCCCGCTAGTAGCACAGTGGATGTAACCAATAAACACAAGCAGTTCAACCTGAACTCCATAGTTGTTTTCAGATTTTCGTAATGTGCAATGTAAATACCAGCCTGTTTCTCTTAAAAAGCCCTCCCTCATTCCCTTATGATAGATAGTCCTCATGCGTTTTCCTGCATTAAAATAACGTACAACTAACGCTAACTGATTTATATTTTGGCGGGAAAGCGTGGGTGAAAATGAGAGCGACAGGAAAGTCAACTAAAAATTAACTGTTTGTCAAAATAACTAAATAAATACTCACAATATGATTCACAAAAACGATGTTTTTAATTGGATATCACAGAAACCCCACCAATGGCCCAGTTGTTAAATACTGCTGAATACTGGTAGGATCAACATGGTTTCGAACCCATGTAACGGGTGATTACCTGATTGGTTTTAGAGGTTTAATTCTCTTACAAAATCCTCTACGAAAGCATCCCTCCCCTTAGGCAAATATCTGTCCTGTGCTCTGCCATTCATATTAACCTAACCTAACCTATAAATTTGAGCAACACTATGATAGATGTAAACATGCAATGTGTTAGTGATAGTAACTCATAGTAAGATTGTAAGAAAAGAGTTGCAAAATTATATCCTGCGAAGGTTGTTTCACATACATGCCAATTTGTAATTCTAGATTAATAGCCTAGATATATACAAATTTCCAATCCAATATTCTCGGAATAATAATTTCCATGTAACGATGTAATGTATAAACATATGTGGTAGTTTAACAAAATGTAGATTTCTTGAATCATTGACAATTTTCCATGTCTCCATACGTTATACTTCCATTTTCTCATGTATAGAAATACACTGGAATTTGTCACAAAATAAAATATTGATTCACTTTATGCATTGATTCTAAATGTAATAGAATCTGAATATTATGTGTAATTTAGCGAAAACTACATCGATTCTTACATAAATTAGGAATAAACTTGTAAACTATTCATTTATTTTATCTAACCAGTTATTTTATGTTATACTTCAGTTCACGCGTATTCAAATGGGACAGAAAGAGTATTTAAATGATGGTTTTAGACTGTTCAATCAGAGCGCGTTCCATCTGTTAAAGACCACGTTACTAGAGAAATTCTATGATAGCAGTCTAGCCTCGGCGTTGCTTTATTCTTGCCAATAGTACTTGCCATGCCGGTATAGGTTTGAACCAACTTGCACGTTAATAATTTCTTTGTAGCCTTTACCTAATTTACGATTTAGATTTAATTTGAATTTGAATTTCCTTATTTTTGAGCTACGCCACAAATACTGGCTGGTTTGTAAGCACAAGGAATGCCTTCTGTTAGCTATTTGAGTTCTTAATAAAAGGTCTTTTACACCATTCTTACGTTTCTCTGTTTTCTTACTAGACATAGCGGGAAGTTTCTTGAATACATCGAGAGTCTCACCGTAGCTTCTAAATGAGGTGAAACTCTACAAATTGTAAATATATATAATAATTACATATTACATCAAGGATATATCATAAAGGTTATATTACATCAACAAGGATAATGATTTTGTAAACTAAGACTAGGGTATTAGTATATTATTCTTTTCCTTCACTTTGCGTTTATCAGTGTTGTTTAACCTGAACATATATATATATATATATATATATATATATCCAGTTTTTATACTTATTGAAAAAAATGTGAATTAGTAAAATATACTCGCGTTCAAAAGTTAGAATTTAAAACAGTGAATACAAAAAAAAAAAAAAAAAAAAAAAAAAAAAAAAAAAAAAAAAATATTTATTAAAATTCATTGAACCATCTGTTGATCATAGAATGTAACAAAAGACACTAGAATAAGGTGTACAGACATTAGGTATTTTTTGGAAGCAGAAAAGATGAAAAATTAAGAAAGCCTTCGCCGGGAATCGAGCCGCGGACCTCTGGAATACCGGCCCAGTGTGCAGACCACTGCACCACGAAGGCGGGAGGGGCAGTTTACATCACAATTCATTTTTGCTTCATTTATGCAGACTGCACAATTTCTATGTGTAATCTGAAAATTATTTACATTAATTATTGATAAAATTTGAACAATGGTATAGTTAATGCTGATATTACCAAAATCAGTTATTTAATCTTGCAAATTTCACTAATCCTATTACGAATACAGTCAACTTGTATATAAATCTATATACAATAAACTTGTGTATAAATCTATATACATGGTATAGATTTATATACAAGTTTATTACGCTTTACTCTTATGCGCCCTAAGATAACCAAATGTGGCGATATGTGTTTTGCGCTGATTTTTGGCGCGATTGCGTGTTGTATGACAACCCTTTAGACGTTGAAATCTCTTTTGCTGGAGTGGTTTAATTGCTCGTTGTTTCGTGTCGTGTCTGTTTTGAAATGGCCTATGTTGCAATGAGAAACGTGGTTGCAAGAGGGTCTGGAAGATTATTTTTAGTGGTTGTGCATGATAGAAGTAAGGAAACGCTAATGCAGTGTATTAAAGAGTGGATTGAGCCTTGTACGACTATTTTTTCGGATGGCTGGAAATCTTACAAGGATTTAAGAAAAGAAGGTTTTGAACATTTATTTGTGAACCATAGTATGAATTTTGTGGATAGCGAGTCTGGCTGTCATTTAAATACCATAGAGCGTACGTGGCGGCATGTTAAAGCTACGTTCTGCTGTCCGAAGAAACATCGATTATGGTAAGTGCATTTTATTTTATTGTTTTTATTTTGTAGAATGTTATGTTTATTGTTCCTTTACTATGAATTGCTGTTGTTATAGTTGTTTTTTGAATTATTTGTAATATATTTTAGTTACTTTAGCTTATTTTGTTGATTTGTGCGCAATGCCTAGATTGTGCAATTCGTAGATGTTTTTTTAAGTTTAAACAGAATGCTGTGTACATGGTATTCTTTGAAATATATTGTTGTTATGTTCATTTATTTAAGCGAGGTGTGCGTAGTTCGTAGATTCCTTCGCTGCAATTCGTAGATGTTTTTCTATGTTAAAACATATCGCTGTGTACATGGATACTTATAAAATATTTTTCGTTTTAAATTTTACGTTTTTGCTATCTAAATTTTTCTTTTCGTTTCGGATTTTTAGCTTAAATTGTGTGTTCAAAACGTGGTTTTTGCATGTGCGAAAACAGTGTTTTTGGAGACATTTTAGGCTTAAAGTTCGAAATGTAGACAAAAAATTTAGATAGTAGTATGGCACCGTGGAGTTTCTCGCCAAAAATGTTTGGCTAGAAATTTGTCACCGCATTTGGCGACCTGAGGGCGCATATAAGAGTAGTTCCGTTTATTATTACATATAGTATGAGTATGTTTCGTGTTTTTACCTTTATATGCAAATTATCTTTATGTTTTATCATCCTTAAGTAATTTTTATTTTTTAGAGAACGATCAAAATTTAAATTTCGGTAGAATTAGGCCTTTCAAAAGCCCGTCTGTTTCATTTCCAGTATGTCCATTTTTCAAATTAAAAAAATAATTGTTTATTTAATAATTAATGTTTATTAAATTATTACAGTGGTTTCAAACTTAAATTGCACGCTGTTCAAATTTACGATCTGAAAGTAATAGACGTGTCGCAATTAAAAAAAGTATTTTTACAAAATAAATTTTTTTAACTAAATTAAAATATCTATTACATATATTTTCTGAACGTACATATAAAAATAAAGAAAAAAAATTCCAATTTATACTTATTTTCTGCTTAAAATCTTACAGACGGTACCTGTTGTAAATTCATCAAGCATCTGAAAAATACCTTTTTACAACTCACTTCTTCTAGTAATCTTAGCAACGGCAAGGCGCGCGCCTTGGCGCTGCTGGGGTTACTAGAAGGAAGTTGCAAAAAATATTTTTCAAATGCTTGATTAATTTACAACAATCCTCCTTTAATAATGCATTTTGGGAAATGTCGAACTTACTGGTGCAAAGGTATGATCGTAGGCAGTTTCGAATTTTTGACTATAACCTTTTGCGACTACTAGTTGCGCCTTCTAACGAATGACTGTTCCATCTTCGTTTTCTTTCATATTGAAAATCCATCGACAGCCAATAGGTTTCTTTCCTACAGGAAGCTCAACTAGTTCCCAAGTTTTATTTCGGGATAAGGAATGATTTCTTCATCAACTGCGAGTAACTATTTTGCTTTTTCTTCCGAAGTCAACTTATCCAAGCCTTTAAAATTCTCAGGTATGTTTTTCATTGTGTTTGTTAAGAATTCTAGGCGTTCTGGTGGTCTCTCCTTCGTTTTTCTTTCTGATTGTCTTGGCTCTTTTCCGGATACAATTTTCTGTTTTCCTCAGTTGCTTCATTGTTTTCAACGTCTTCAGCTTTGGATGTAGAGACGTTTCAATATTTTCATTCGCTGATAACTCTTCAACAATTTTTACGCTTCTACTAATAATTATACGTTTTCGCCTGTGTAGACTCTGTACCCCTTTGATCGTAGACTGTAACCGACAAAAGTTCCTTCTTTTGCATTCTGGTCTAATTTTTTTCGGTTTTCCTTGTGTACATATGTATTGGCTGCGCAACCATATTGTTTTACATGAGCTAGATTAGGTTTTCTTCCGTTCCATAATTCATAGGGAGTCTTATCACAAGCTCTGGTTAAAAGGCAGTTCTGGATGCAATTTACTGTATTGACTGCTTCACCCCAGAATTTGTTTGAAATTCGGCCTTGGGACAGCAGGCACCTGGCTTCTTTCTTTCGCTTACACCTTTCTGAAGAGGTGGAAAGGAAACAGTAAGCTGATGTTTAATGCCTTTAATTCGATAGAAATTCCTCCATTTCCTTGCTGGTATATTCACCGCCGTTATCGGTTCGGAGGGTCTGCATGGTTCTTCAAAATTTATTTCTTGTTATACCTACAGTCACTTAATTTAATAAGAACTTCATACTTTTTAGCGAACAAATAGATGACGGTGTATCTAGTAAAGTCATCACTAAAGGTTACGAAATAAAGTTTTCCACCAATGCCTGGAGTAGGTATAGGGCAGCGAATGTCACTATGTGTAAAGTTCAAGTGGTTTGCTTGCGCGAACACCAGCAGCTTTTGGATAAGGAATTTGTTGCATTTTATTCTTTATGCATTCTGAACAACTATCATTATGAGTGAAATTATCTAATTTGATTCGTTCGGCAAGATTTTCTGTTACTAATTGTCTGATTGCACCATAACTTCGATGGCCTAACCTTCAACGCCATATTTGTATACAGTTTTTATTTTTACATTCTATTTCAATATTAGCGTTTACTGAGTCTTTGATTAGAACAATTTTATATAAACTATTATCATAAGAATATGTGCACATGATTATTTGGCTATCCTTTTGGACTAAACAATTATCTTTCTCGAAAGTAACAGAATATTCCTAACTAGCAACTTGTTTAACGGAAATCTAGTTGCTCTTTAAATCAGGATCATAATAAACATTAGTCAATCTAATTTTCTGTAATCCGCTTTCATCTTCTAAATCAAGCTCAACCAATCCTCTGTCCTGCGAATATAAAATTTTTCCATCCGCTAAAATGATTTTGCTTGAGAATCCTCATATATCAGTTCTGTAAACAAACTTTTATCTCCTATTAGGTGAATACTCACTCCGGAATCAACGTACATATTTATATTTTGTTCTGAGCAATACCTCGGAGTAATTATTAAACCCTTTTCTTAAACAGTACTTTGGACTGGCGCTGATTGACACCTGTCACTGGATTCACAACTTCTTTCATCGGAAGTCTTAGAGTTCATACAATGTCGGTTCGATTTTCCGACATGTTTGGTTACTCGAGTCTCTGATTTTGAGTTGTCCGAAGGAGAATTGTTATTTTTGTTTGGTAATTTATAACAACGTTCACGAGTACGACCACTGCGTTTACAAAAGGTCCAGAATATTTCTGGTCTATTATTATCAGAAATGTTTGCTTTTATATCATATTTAAGCGCCGCTGAAGAATTAGAACTTCCATCTGCTTTCTCTGTGTATTCATCTGTGAGTTTCGTTTTTACGAGATCTGTAGCTATAAGAGTTTCCTCTCTGGCTTCTAAGGCAGTTATAAGACTACTGTACGATTCGGGAATTGAAACTAACAAACGTGTGGCTACATGCTGATCCGGAATGTTCTCACCGATAGCTTTTAGTCTTTCGACTATGTCCATCATATGAGTGACGTGTGCGATCATATCACCGTGTTCAGCCATTTCTATTAAATTTAATTTTCTCAGAAGATATAATTTGCTGCTTAAACTAGAGCGCTCATGAATTCACTTTAATTTTTGCCATGAACCGTTGGTAGTCATTTTATCGCTAACATGAATAATCTGTCGTCAGTGCATAGATTTATTATAGTTCGTGCTTGTTTATGCCTTTTAAAAAATTCATCCTCAGGTTTAGAGGGCAGGGTAGAATAAAGATCATCCAGTCCATCGCGCATTAAAAGCATTTGAATCTTGAATTTTCAAGTAGCACAATTTTCAGAATTCAGTTTCGTTATTTGCATGGAATCTTTAGGACCTGACTGCGCCATTATTAATTCTTATTTAGCAGTTTCAGATAGTTTATATATTATATACACAGTTTTCAATTTTAGTTTCGGGATTTACAACAGTCCCATAATCCATGAAGATAAAAATAACAAATTTGGCTTACCTTTTATTCATGTGTCCAGCAGCGTCGGTTAAATCTCCGAAAAAAGAACTTGTTGTGAGGGAGTTTTATCGTGTATCCATTTAATAATATAAATGCTTATTCATTCACAAATCTTATTCATTCAGTTTTAACTAAAATGATAAGAAGCGATGGATACATTAAAGACGCATACAAGCACACAAGAGAGAGTAATAATAATAATAAAAAAGTAAAGAATAGAACAAAAGGATTATGGGATATCACTTGATTTCCTCCATCTGAATGTGATAAAAGTATCGCATGCATTTAGGGAAAATTCAAATATGCTTTCACTATGAAGGGAGGAAAAAAAGGGAAAAGCTTTTCCCCTTTGTCCTTGTAAAATACACTATTTCGTTAATGATGAGGGTACCCACGCAGCATGCAGTGATAAAAAATTTAAAAAAAAAAGTTTTAAATTTCTTACTCTAAATAAAATCGATGATTCAATGCAAAGCTCCGCATTTAAAGTAATTAATGAGGATTTTATTATTCGATTGAGTTCAAAAATAATAATTCCGGATTTTGGTATTTGAAATTCATAGGCATGCGTGGCATGCCCTCAGACGACGCCACTGGTCATGATCTGTGACAATAACATCATGATGCTTGGGCTCATGAAGCGAACGCATTCAGCTATGATGTGATTTCTATACCGCACTGCTATCCCAGTATCTCGAGGGAATCTGTGGAGATCAGTACTAAAATATGCCTTAATAATTCAGATAACTAATCAATAACTTTCCTGGCGAAATCAGGTTACCTTCTATGTTAAAAACTTGTAAAGCAAACAGTTTTAATATTGCAGATTATAGCAATTATAGCATTTTCAGCCTTTCTTAACCAGAATACGAAATGGTATTAAACGCTGTCACTTTGTTTTACAATAAAAAAGAAAAAAATATTGGGTAACGGACAAGAGGAAACAAGAAGCAGACAGAAAATATTTCAATTCGACCCGATTAATGAATAAAATAATAAGAATTGATGATAAACCTTTTTCAAAATTCTTTGTAAATCGATAGCAGGCAACCAATCCAAATTACACCGTACACAGTCAACTTCCACGACTGTTATTCATTTAGCTTTCCGGGATTTGGAGTAAACCTCCGTTTATTCACATCGTTTAGGCTCTCTTTTGTTTGAAAAAGTGCAAAAATGGGTACATTTGAAACGGAAAGGAAAACATGATCGCTCAATTTCACCGATTCGACCCGGAGGGTGTGAGGGGTGAAACTAATCGCTCTAAACGCGATGGTCATTAGGAATCGACATTTGGAAAGCACTGGTTTCCTTCGTTGCGATCAATTTCTAACGCTCTAGCATTTCCCCACCTGGTGTCCTCCCATATAAATCTTGGCTTTTACTTTTAATTCAAAGCTTTTCACGATACATCGAAGCATGTCCTTGTTTCATAGTTTAGAGGGAGAACATCGCACCAAGAATTCGCTGCGCACTGTTAACAGGCTTTCAAGTTTAGAATTCTCTTAAATTAATTACTTAATTTTTTGATTTTCCAAAACTCAATGTCAAGATCGAACTGCCTTTCAAATTATAGTTGAGCTAGAGAAATTGAAACAATAATGTTGCTACTAAACTCCCAATGAAACTGTATTTTGTATGTAAGACTAAATGTTGCTATTTTTCCCATGCTACGATTTTAAAGTATTACTTAGTGAAATGTAACATTAACAATACGTGATCATACTTTTAATTATTACAAGATATACATTATCTACATTACTTTAAAAGGAGACTCTTAGAACCTTATATATGATCGTCTCGCTTAGCTCTAAGTATAGTAAACAGAAATTCAAAAGAAAGTTTAAAATAAACACATTTATTAACTCGTCAACCTTGCGGTACACAAAATAATACAGCGACATAAATTAAAATCTGCTGCTAGCGGAGTTAAATGGATATTCAAAGTTCAAGCATGCACTACATGGTAACAGGAGCCTGATTGAACCTTTGCTCGGCATTACATATTTGTCAAGCATTTGCGGCTTGTGAAGCTAAGGCCGATAAAGCAATCAAGTTGAAGGGAAGAGCCAAAAAATAACCGTCAGCAATAGTTACCAAAGACTCTCTTTCTCAAATTCAAGAACTCTGCCTTTATATATATTAAATAATTTGCACCTTGTTGGGAGTTTATGAAAGTAGATGTGAAATTAAAGGCAAAATAAATAAGACGACAGCATTAATTAAAATAATGTCCTATAAACTGATTTTTTTTATTCTAATACATGTTTATTTTCCGCAGTTTTTCAAAACCACCATTTAACGTTTCTCATTATTTTACTATTCTTTTGCTAAGACAATTTTTGTAACAAATTCTTAGAACTGCATGCTTTCAAACTCCGAATTATTTACATTTAAACTTATCTTCGGATGTTGAATTTTACATCGCTTATGCTTTAAATTTCTATAGGTTTCACAAAAGTTATAAAATGCTTTTTCATTATTCTCTCGTTATTCGTGCTTTATAAGAAAGGGTGGTGTAAAATTATCGAACGCATTTCATATTGGAAAAAAAAGAGAACAAAATGAGGAGTGTACGTGTTTATTGTTTTCTTGGAAAGACAATTTAAAACAGTTTTTGCACAACAAAATTTTAAATGTTAGATAACTTTCACATGAGGTTTATTTGTGGCACGAAATTCAAATGTGAAATGCGCTCAATAATTTTGGACCATCCTGTAGTTTAATAGTCTAAGATGTGTATCTTATTTCTTACTAAAAATGGCTTTTAGAAAACTTCATAAATAATTCTAAAACAATTCCATGATTTGTTTCTTTTATATTGAGTATTAGACAAATCAAATTTAAAATAAACGATATTACATTGAATCATTGGATTTCTCCCGAATAACTGACAAAGCATACTCTTAAGTTTTTAAAGTTAGTTATTTGTTGGAAAGATTTGATATATTACAAGGAACTAAATCCAAGTCTTCCATTTTTCTAGACAAGTAGCTGTTAACATCTGACTTGCACGAAGTCACTAGTTGGGTTCGGATAATTTCTACCTTATATCGATTCTAGTGACATTTAATTTTAAACCCTTCATGCGACAAATTAAAAGTTTGAAATTATTCCAGTATACACTTGTAACTTGCTTTCCTGCAGCTCTCACCTATCAGAACACATTACATATAATTAGCTTTTTCTAAAGATTATTTGCCACTCTTTTGAGCAAAATGTCATTATTCTCTCAGATGTACTTTCATCAATAATTAAGAAATATCCTTTGCACTTTTCTGGCAATGCCGCTTAGACGGTGTGGGAGCCGACTACGATACCAAGGTGCCCGGCTCGATTCCCGGAGAATGCATGGTTGTAACTGTCCTTTCCTTCATAGGAGTCAAATGTGGCCTACCTATTAGATGTCTGCATAATAAAGTGACCACCACTTCTGCCGTCAGTAGTAACCAAGCTGAAGTCGGCTGAGAGCCGGCCATTGTAGGGACAAAAATTCTGGCAATTAAATCTTCTAGTGTCTCTGCTATAAAAATAAAGTTAATTCATTTTGCCGATGCTTGTACGCTGAATGCTCCACAGACTCAAATTTAGGGATTTCCGTAGCGAAATTTAGTCCTAAATTCGCATTGGTAATAGGGCATTGTTAAACGTTTGCTGAAATAGAGTAATTTCGTCAGAAAACCCTTTTAGTAGATCTCGTAATCCCTCCAGTTCCTTATTAGCAATGCTAGAAATGCAAATATTGTTTCTTTCTTGCAATACAGCGTCTTCATAATTTGCCAGTTATGTCCCATTGCAGTGAACTTGGCAAATCCAGCAGTTATCTTTTTTTTTTTTTAATTTACTTTTAATGTATGTGATCTACCATCGAGTATTAGTGCTGGTTGGCCATGCTTAATTCCATTAAACTAAAGTTTTTATAAACTCAAAACAGTTTTAAAGACCCTGACAGATAGGCACAGGGAAAAGTTAACAGAGCACTAGAACTTCGTCAGTGACTTTTACAGGTATTGCTCCGCCGCAGTACTGTACCCGCTGAGGGTTCGGTTGGCCCGCATCAGATGCCAGCCCAACAGGACATTTACATAGAAATTTTACATTAATTCTAGACTTACGTATTGCATACACAATTACAGAAACACGTTGTACAATTATTACAAAGAAATTAATCGATTAACAAAAGTTGGATTATGGCGGATTAATATAACATAATTGCTTCGAACATACATAATATAAACATTCATTGTACATCGGACAGAAATGAAAAATTCAAGAGCTAATTTAGCATAAGGTTATGAGGATTTGCATTTCACGCATGTGCGTCATTCTAAAATTACTTTAACAGGCGGCTGTTACGTGTATAGATGTTCCCTATCTGAACAAAAGACTTTACTATGACTTTCTGAAATGAGAATGAATCGAGAAAAATTCAACCTTCCGTCAGTAGAGTTTCTAAGGGGAGGAGTAGGGTGTAGCAGCGGAAGATTCGGAAAGAATTCCACTAGTAGCGATTATTGTTGAGAGCGGTGGGTAGGCTTGCCATTCTGCCGAGTTTCAATAAAGACCACTACACGATATATTTATATTCATTACTTTTTTATTATTATTGCATATTATGGGAATGCAATTTTAGATTTACCATTCAAGTGAACGAAAGATTTTTTAAGCTTCAAAAACAAATGAAAAAATTTTAGTTCAGTAATTTTGATAATAGTATATTGATTCATTAATCACAGAATTATTAGATTAGTCATTAGAATTCAATTTAAAAAATATTAACTCAATATGTAACACCTGTTTAAGAATATTGGAACTTTTAGTAAACTTTTAATATTTTAGAATACATTTGTTCTGATTTTTGTCAGATTTGAACATGTGCATCACTTTTAATTTTTTTCAGCTAATTCTGAAGAACTTTTATTTCAAAGTGAATACATAATTAATTTCATTTTATCAATTCAAGCCAACATCTGTTTCGTTCCTTTCTCCATTTAAAAGCACTGAAAATTCTTTCACAGTATGCTGACGTTGCAGAAACTAGAAACACATACGAAACTACTTTTAAAATATTCATATATTTATAATTAGCAGCTTTTAAAATTATGTACTTTTTGCTACTTGATTTTTTGGATCTAATAAGTCTTTTTGAATTAACAAAAAATATTATCCACAGCCAAATCTAGCTTTTTTTTAATTTTGAATTTTCAATAATTTCAACAATTTTCTGGTATTTTCGAAATGAATTATTTAACTTACTTAAAATTGTCAGTTTGCCAAATGGGGAATTTTTATCAAAGTGTTCTAATAAGTAATTATTGAACAAAGAAATAATTTAGTCTTCCATTAACTTTGAGATTTTTATTTATTTATTTATTTATTTATTGAAATGGTGATTACCATGAAACCAAAAAAATTCTTCAACCTATCGAGATTTTAGCTTATTTCCTAAGCTTGCCATAAACATTAAAAAAATTATTTCTATCAGAGTATTTTCCGCTTTATCTCTTCAATGGCAGAGCTGAATAGAATAATTAAATGTCGAGAGAATAATAATTTTATTTCAATAATCGATATGATTTCAATAGAATTTTTATCAATTTGAATAACTATTTAGAACAAACGGTTAGTCTGCTTAAGAAATGACAAATTAAGGGAATTTTAATTTAAAAATACAGTATATTAGACACTTTTTTACTCAAAAAAGGACAAGGAAAGAAAAGCTGTTTAAAGGATGCTCCCTTCCGAAAAAGGAAGCTTGGAAGACGTAGTAGTGTGGGGTAGCAGAGGATGAATTAGCCCGATTTTGACCACGGGATGAAACTTGAATGGATGAAACTGGAAAGGACGAAACGGAAATCACATATTTGCTGACTAAGCAGTGAAATGTTCCTTAGGTCTAATACAGCAGAAAATAGTATTTCTCCACCTTTTAGAGTATTTCTTAACCAGCGAGTTGATAAATTAATATATACTTATATGTATTTTAATTATATGCATAAAAAAATCCTTGTTTCGTATTGAATTTTTTGCGTCTTTGGATTGCATCTTTGAAAGCTATAGTATAAATTATGCGAGATTTACATATTTTTATTCTTGCATCGAATAAAATGCAAAATACTGTTCATCAATGTTACTAATTTATTATGTTTACTTACTCGTTTGTGCATACAGAGATCAGGAAAAGTACTCATGAATATAGATTCTAAATTCTTACGAATACATTACTTTTTACTCATAGTGTAAAATTTTGTAATCTATGTTCTTAACTTAAAGTGGTCTTGAGTTATGAGAGAAAATGACTCTAAAATCTTCGCAGAATTTTATAACAGAATTCGCAGAATTTTATAACATTCTTCAGCATATGGTAACAGAAATCATGTAATATTGCATTAAAATAGTGTTCCAGGATTCACAAATTATTTATTATTCGTAATGATTCTCAAATTATTTATTATTCGTAATTTAACTTCACCCTATCAGCTTAATCAACCAATTAAATTACATATTTCTGGTAAACATACTCCAGTTCGATGAGTGAATAATAAAAGAAAATATACGTTTATTGAAGATATTTTATTTTAGTCAAAACCACGTTTTTTTTTTCATACATGTGAAAAAATTTTAGGGTCATTAGAATTATAAACTAGGAATAATACTTAGATTTAATTGATTTTACTCATTTCAAACTCATTTTGACTAAATTCATGAAACTAATATAAATATGAAAGAGGTTTAAGAATAGTGGGTTATGCAGCCAAAACGTCCTCGATACAACTACGATCTAAGGCTTACTTTGAAAAAAAAATCGGGTGGTATAAGAATGTTTTTTTAACTCACATTGAAAAAGTATAGAATCCCGTTCATGTCTAGATAGAATATTGGGGCAGAAATAAAGGAAGGAACTTCATTTAACGAGGGGAAAAGAGGTGTGCTATTTATTTCTCTGGTGACAAATTTGGTGGCGAAGACAATACATCATCTCGCTTCCGTTGCTCAGCAAATGAAGGTTTTGCATGTTTATCTCAAATTAGCAAACCTACGGTTATCTCGGAGAGGGAAGAACGGAACGTTTCCCCTCCCGTCTTAACAACCTGTTTCTCAGAACTGTAATTGAAAGGGGAAAAGAGAAAAATGCAATTCCTGCTGCCCGATGCCTCAGCGTGTTGAACAGCACTTAAACTGATAACTATTCTTCTTCGTTCCACACGAAAAGTCGCTGTTGGTAATTATATTTATGAAATTCTTTGTTTGCCCTTTAATTGGGCCATAAATTTGGCTTATGACACCTGCAACGGAAAAGCGCAGCTGCATAGAGCAGATATCGATTGCAAGTCCCAGAGATGCGATGGCTTACTTGCTTGCTGCTTAACAGAAACGTAACCCACCCGCAAATCACGAACTAATAACCACCCATTAAAATACGAACTTCTGAATGTAATTGTAGATCTACTAGGAAAAACGTCACCTGATCCGTTCAAGTAATGAATTGCACGTTAACTAGACACATGGCACAAATAAAGATTAAACACTACGAAAAGGAAGTCTGATCATTCAAATAACGCCTACATTTGGGGAAAATTATACATTTCTCTAATAAAAAAGAATGTTGTAGCTCGTTTCAGCTTGAAACACAGGATACTTGCAATTGAAAAGCAAATTTTAAGACTACTACGCTCAATAACTTCTTTCATGCGTTTCACAAGACAAAATGACATTTCGTCTGACCAATGACAATCTTGCTCAACTCCCCGAAATTACAACTGCATGTTTAAGAATCAGTCTTTAAACATGAAAAGATTATTGTTATATGAGAGCAAAAACAATAACAGTTTAATGTACTGTTTTCCTTACAGGTAACATTACCTTCATTTTAAATATATTATAATTTTAAATATATGATAACCTTTGTTTAATAATTTTCATTTTAAAATCTTCATTAATATGGGCTCACCAGTAACCGAGTGAATACGACCATTGAACAACCGTATTAATGTGATTCCGGTTCGTATCCCAGAAAAGGTTAGGCTCGTATACACGTTACACATGAGGAAAACCACGAAAACACCCATGCTGCCAGCCCGTTCGCAGGATTTGAACCTCGGACCGAACTACCAGTGTTCAGCGATTTTACCGCTCGGCCGCTGGTGGGCATATGTATCTCAGAAAAGAAGATGGCTGTTAAGTATATTTTCGTGCTTTTCTCAGTATATAACATAAATACGAATCAATATATCTTGGAAAGTCCTCCACTAAAGCATCACTGAGCCTAGCATGTGTGTCGTATTCTATTAAATAAGTAAACTTCATTAGCCTTTTTATCCATGAATAAGCGCTTATTAATTACCTCTCTTTCCTGACATTATTTGAATACATATATGCGTACGATAAAGACTGGAGGGAATTTCGATTAATTGATTACGGTAAAGGGGGAGATCAGGAGTTGTCAGTTTAAACGGAATGCTGCTTATATGTTACGTTACACATGGGGAAAACCGTGCGTATCGTAAATGCGGAAGTAGCATACAGCCACCCCGTTCAATTTCCAGGAACCAAAATCGGGGTGAAATTCTACCATTTCTCCCTTTTAACCACATGATCTTTGGTAGATTGTAGCTCCACCCGAGTTCGAATCGTAGAGAATAGACTGGCAGTATGAAATGAAGCCTCTGTGGTTTTCCATGGGTGTAACGTAAATGCGAATATGAATGGGATATAAAATTAAATTAACTAACCAATGAAGCAATGGCTACTGATGAGATATACCAAAACGAATCATTCAGAAGCACGTAGTTGTAGCATTCAGACGGTTAGTATATGCTTTATTAATGGTATATTATTACAATATTAAACAAAAGGGCTACGGAAAATGTAAACAACAGAAAAGTGAACATAAAATTAGAAAAAAAAAAAAAAAAAGAAAATATAAACTGTGATTATGCAGAACTGCAACAGTGAACACTTTAGCAGTCGAGCGGTAAGATCACTGAACACTGGTAGCTCAACTCGCCTCAAATTCCAAAGCCCAGATGCATGGAAGTTTTTTTTTTTAAATTTTCCTTACGTATAAAAGTGAATGAGAGCCAGTTTTATTTTAGAAAGTCCTCCATGCAGGCAGTTCTCCTCTTAAATTGATAGCAATCATCCGCTTTGCTGTTACACAAATTACCCAATGAGAACGTATTTAGACATATTGGCAAGTTAACGGTAATAAAATCACACAGATCACATTATTTGTATGTTACAGCATATGGAATATCAAGCACAATTTAATACGTATAACAACTAAAATTTTCTTCCATTGCTATTGATTTATGCGAATGATAGTTGACATATATAGATTCTTTCCTGTCCTTATCTACTGTTTTAACAGCCACAAGTGTCTTGTAACTCTAGGAAGACATCCTTTAAGAATATAGTAATATTATGCTTTGCTGTTTTCGGATAAACAACATATGCTGAGATTTTATAAAAGCATTCAAAGACAGTTTGAACAGGCTAACTAGTACATTGCATTGGCTGCATGAACGTTTTCTTGTTTTCTTCCAGTAGGTTATTTAAGAACCAGCCAGTTCCCCCTCCCCCTTTCTTAAGCAGACAGCCCACATGCTTTAGCGTATTAAATTAAACAAACGAATTACATTAAGCTTGACACATTCAAAGCGAATATAACATTTAAACGGTTTAAAAGCGCAAGTTTTAAAAGCATAAGAATGTGCTATTTGTGCAACAAGTTACGCTGTCCCCATAGAATGTTCACGTTATTTTCCTATTATGAATATTTTCATGGTAATTTTTTCAGTAAATGAGATATGTCGAAAATTCATAGTTCCTCTTATTTATTCTCTAATTTTACGATAAATAATTTTTGGTGCTGGTCAAAATTTTTGACATGTGCGACGATAATCATTAAAGAAATCTGGTGATCATATTTGGTCCAAAATTAAATATTAAAATTTAATTAATTTAATTAAAATGGTCCTTAAGAGCAGTTCAAAGTATCTAAGTTATTTTATTTTTTTAACTTCTATTGTCATTTTCATTTCAAGCACAAAACTTACTATAAAAATGAATTTATTATCAAGGGTACGGAAAATAATTTAAAATTTCTTGTAGAATAAAATCCAACTTTGGGAAAAAATATTCGCTCTTATTTTTAGAAATAATACCTATTTTCAATTCCATTTAAAGTGAAAGTTATGCTAAAAATCAAATAAATTTATCAACATAAACTGCGCAAAAATTCACTAAATGGCTATAATGAATCATATGTGTAATGTTAAGTGTACGAATGGTTCTTGGAATGCGTCACATGAGCAACACACGTAATAGTACTTCTTTTCAAAATGCTCATTTTTAAAGCTATAATTTTGAGTTCCTATTTACCGGAAGTAGTAATTCTTCTCTGTGGGAATGACATGAGTAAGTATAAATTTTATTTCATAGACTTTGCACTTCATGTATGAGTAAGATTTAGAACCAAAAAAAAAAATTAATGACGCACACTTTCACATTAAAAGAATTGTACTAAAATTAAATATTAACGTGTAAGAGAAATCCTTTCATGAATAATTTATAAGTAAAGTTCAATAGTGGAGTTGCGTGCTAGTCGCAGCCGTAATAAAAGTAGAAATATGACTTTCGTGAATTGCTTCATTGCATGCAATAATAAAGCATTCTTCTACCAGCATAATTTTAGAAAACGTCAGCTTTGGGAGGGGGACATGGTGGCTAATTAAATTAAATTTCGAGCCATACTAATGTATATTCTTTGATAATTACTTTTGGAAAAAGCAGGATGTCAATAAGTTTAGAATAATTTATTGACATTCTGCTGCTTTAGAAACTGTTTTTTTTTTTCTTTTTCTAGTGAAGAAAAGAAAAGCTTAAAATACGCTTCTTAGATCTTCACATTAATGTTTGATCAATCATAAAATGGTAGTATAAGATATTTTTACATTAATTTAAGCTATTTCGGTGTCATGCCATATAGTAATTTGCAATTGCAAACCGATTGGTAGAACATTGTTGGGGAAACAGGTTATCTCAAATCGTTGGGAAAGTAGCTGATCCTGATGCATTAAATGACGGGAGGATAGCCCTCGAGTATTTTGGTACGTTCAGAACAAAGAAACAAATTGATCGGTAGGAGGAAAGCCAAGCTGTTCACTTTCTCGATCTTCATCGTAAGTAGACAGTTATATAAATAGTAAAGATCATTTTCACGTGCATTGAGCGCATTGAAACACATAGAAAAATATAACTTTTCGAAGTATGCATCAAAATGTCCAGAAATTTCTGCCTCTAATTCGACAGGAAATGACTTAACAGCTTATTTTCAGAAAATACCTTTGCAGTGTTTTATGTCACCTTTCAAAGTCGATTTCTGTTCCTCCTGTTCATCCACTGAAAAAGGAATTTGAAAAGGACACTCTCCACAAGGGTTTCATGTAGCTGCCCATATAACTGTAAATTGTTGGGTTTTAGGTATGTATGTAACATCCTACTCTTTTCAGTAATAAGTTAACAATAACAGCTCTCTCAAGTTAATAGGAGCATAAAATATAATAGCTAACGCCTTCATCTTATATTTTAAAATATCAATTTGTCAAATGTTTTTATTTTCATTGACTTACTTGTGGTCCACTAGATAGATCGATAAAAAAGCTAGTTGATCACTGTTAGTTTAAACAAAGTCAAAATAGAAAGAAAGAAAAAAAAAAAAAAAAAGAAAGAGGCACTGACTGAAAATGCACTTTCGTGTTTTTTTCTCATGTATACAGTGAGGCCATTTCCGTTCAAAAAACCTTCACAAACACGTTCATACCTTAAGACGATATCCCTAATAAGCTTTACCATAATCCATTAAATCCAATGCTACCTGCCACTTAGATGCGGACATGCTTTGTCGTAACCGGTTGAACAGTGTACTTTATTGGTGACATATTTTTAGGAGTGGCTTACAAAACTTTCTCTCTTATACCTGGCACCCTCCTTCGGAACTTCAAGAAAACTGCAATTATAACAATAAATATCTCTCTGATAGTAATACTTTCTATTATAATGCAGATAACTCTTTAGAGTAAATGTTGAACGCTTATATACGCGAATTATTTCTACATATTGCATACGGGTTAATAATAGATTCAATGCACACAGAACCGATGTGAGTTTCATGAAATTTACTTTTCCAAAAGAAACACTTTACAATTCTTGAACTTTCCACAAAAGTACTCGTACAGCTTGTAGAGACATTAGATTATTTGGAAGCAGGAGACATTAAAAATGAAATCACCGGGACTCGAATCACGGACCTCTCGAATACGCGACGAGCGTATTGACCACTACACCACAATGGCATGCTAAGAAAGCGTGAAAAATACCTTATATACACCCCTTTTAATGGGCGACTGGGGTGAAGACCAATCGCCAAATCCTGGTGGTGAAGAATCATCATGCACCACCTTTTAGTTCGGGCGCCACTATAGAGGCATTAGGTTTTTTCGAAGCAGAAAACATGAAAAATTAGCAAAACCTTCGCCGGGACTCGAACCACGGGCCTGTCGAATACGCGCCGAGCGTGCTGGTCACTGCATCAAGAAGGTATTCTAAGAAGGCGGGAGAAATACCTTATAAGCTCTTCCCAGTGTAGTAGAACACAATTAGTAGTTAGCCCTTCAAACTACTAAGAATGTTTAACTCAAAGCAAAGCAAAGCGCATAGCTCGCACGGAGATATCTCAATACTCCGAAATCAACACTGAACTAAACTGATGCTCTCTCAGCTCTTGACTAGTTTTCCGCCGACCGACGAGAAGTTTCCAGTAACTTCGATTGCTCGAAATTGTTAGAAGGTATATACAGTTACAGTTACATATAGGTATGAGACCAATTATAGAGAATAATCAGACCAAATACAGGAACCGGAACAAATGTCGCCAAAAACGTGGCGATTTCTTGCCAAATTGTTAACAAAATTAGTTTCCAAAACCAACGCCAGCTTGGTGATATCTCGCCAATTTAGTGAGATAGCCATTTACCTTATTATTGTTAAATAAGCTTGCCTCTGTAACCTTATTTTTCCAACAAAGCTTCACTCTTTTCAGGCTCTTCATGTTACATTATACAAATTTTGTAACAATATTTCATAATGTTTTAAAATATTCTTTCAACGCTTTCATCTAAATACTTAGCACTTAAGTCAGACTGTGTTTCAATAATTTGATATTTACTAAGATCGTTTATGAAACACAATTTAGATATAAATAACTTTGGCGTACACATGACACATACACACACAAAATAAATAAATAAAAAGTAAATAAAAAAATCGAAAAATAAATAAAAATTCAAAAACTGTAATTTGAACATGATGAGGTCACATATTACAACATTTGGAGTATATACACATACGCAGACTAAATATTTTTGAAATACTGATTGAGTAGAGTTCAGAAGTTAAAGGATTTTAGATGAGTATTAAAAATATTATTTATAGTTTAGTGTAATTCGACGCGAATTGTGCTTCATGGATAAACCGGCATATTAAGGGAGGGTTTTAAAAATAAGGCTTTTTTATAAGGTTACCTTTCACTGACGCATCTGATCAAACTACGTTTGAAGCCATTATCGTTGTATTTGGTAATAAAACTAACTATCAATAATAAAAATGTAACTCTTTATCGTAGAGCCGCTGTCTGTCAATCCGAAATTTGTGCCGCCGTTTGCCAAAATTTCCATTTTCAAATGTCCGAAATTTGTAACTGGATTACTAAAAGAATTATTAACTTTAATTTCAATTTTACAGAAATAATAAGTATATTTTAAAGGTTGAATATTGCATGTTTATCAAATTAATAACCTAATTCTATCCACGAGAAAGTGGCGAGGTTTTAGCTTCATTAAAATGGATAATTAATCCTTCATATTATTCAATTCTACCACATTTATTTCTCTAAAAGATGTAACTGATGTTTTGGCTACACGATCAGAAAAATTATCCATCGTCGAAAGAATCTGATGACATCGCCCTCCAGAAGTCGTGAAACACTTACGATTGCCCCAAGATTTTATTTTCATGTTCGTGATTTTCTTTACGAATCATGTTTTTTCACAGGTAGATAGATGCAATCGCAATTCATTATAATCTCTGAGATACACTTAAATCTGTGAATATATTTAAGATAGGCAATTCGACCGAAAATATTTGAATATAATCTTGGTCACAATGAGACCGCAAATAGACCAGTAGCGACTAAGGCCTTATACAACTCACAATAAAGCTAATGCATTTTTCTGAATAATTTTATCTAATTGCTTGAGTAGAAGATTTTGTTCACGCAGTTCAACATCTGCGAAGTTCTTGTTACATTCGGTCAGATTTCATACTCTTTCATCCTTCTAGCATAAGATGAGAATTATACGAAGGTTCGAAACTTGTCGAAATCGAAAGCAATAGGGGAATTCAAATATGCATGCTTATATATGGCAGCCTGCTCCAGGCGCCGTTAGAAAGAGACTTCAGAACAGAGGCTCTCAAGCGGGGAAGAATGACATCGTTTCATGGTGGGGGCTGTTATGAGACTTCAAATTGGCAAACTAACGTTGTCAATAGGATAATAGGAAAGATCGCTTACGGCGCAACTGAAATCACATGATCAAAAGGATTGAAACTGCTTAACATCAGCATGCTACAGTAAGCTCAACCAATAGAAACGAGTAGAAATATTCATTCTATCAAACGTTTCTCAAAATCTATTTCGACTTGCTATTCTGTTACTGTTTCCAATAAACGTTTTACAAATATTGTATGTTTCAATTAGTTGGCGGAGTATCTCATACTTTCCCGCTTTGTATAATCATTACTTCCCTTAAACGTAATTCCAATTAAAAATAAAAAAATAGAAAGGCTGATATAGTAAGTCCAAAAGAAATGTGTCTTTGACTCACTCATTATTTTTCAGTCACGTGTTTTGGACTCCGAAACATTGCGATTTGTCTTCAGAACAGTACCAAGAGATTCCCTCTCATGCGAGCACACCAGCGGCCACCACTGAATTCACTGAACACTGGTGGTTCGTGAGATCCCTCCCCTTAGAGAGACAGCCCTCAGGTGCTTTGCCCTCCCCTCCCCTAAAAAAATTTTCTCATGTTTGCGACTTTTTTTTTCTTCTTGATCCTTTGTACTTATCATTCAGTCTGCGATATATTTTGCCTCTTTCAGCGAGTTTTACTTCGTTTCTTTACCCGTGCATTTGTTACTATAGTAGCCGTTGAGCTTCTTTTTGTAAAAGTGTATTTGTCAATCTGTCACACTTCGGCGCTTTGCATTTCGAAATCTACTACACAGTTGATCTTCGCCACAAAGGCTGAGAAGCGAAATCTATCACGGCGGTTAAGGAAAGATGCTGTCTTGATTTAAATATTCATCATGAAACTAACAAACGCTTTCTAAAACCAGAGTCTTTAAGGCTACGGGAGGTTACTCTGCCGTAGTCCTTGAGTTTGCAGAACAGAAGAGAAGGCCGCATAAAACTAGGGAAACTGATAAAACCTTGAGCTCTAAAAACTCTAATTTGCTAGAAAATAATGCAATCGAGGAAACGCTCACAGCAATTTCACTTTAATACTGGTGAAAGGAGGATTAGAGATATGCCAAGTGATGTTAAGTAACAGATCGAAGATGAAGTATTTAGTTTATTAGATGAAGTATTTAGTTTAGTATGTAGTATTTAGTTTATTTTTAGATCAGTTTGACAAATCGACTGACATAGCATCGTGTTCTAAGTTGTTTGTGCGTACAAGTTACGTTTTTTAAGGTCCCTTTAAAGCGGAATCTCTGTTTCGTATTTTTTTCTTGGAAATCATTGATCCAACGTATTAATTTCAGAAAAGTTCCATATTCTTTTGACTTGGGAAAACTTTCATGTCTGTGGGTACTGAATATGAATGCTCGGTGACGTTCGTGAGAAAATGTCGGAGAATAAAAATGAGCTTAAATTATTTTTTAAGCACGAGTTAAGACGGAATTTTTATTCTAGTTGGAAAATGACGAATAGAGGTCACGCCTTTGTAATTGGCTGTTACCTTTTAATCAACTCGATATACTTAAACTTCGATGCAAGAAAGGAACACTAATATCATAAACGATGATGTAGGACAAACTTTATTTTATTGCATCAGGGGCTATTACAAATTATCATTCCTTTAATTTTTGGACTCCATTAAAGTAATGCATACAATTAGCTTGTTATCAATTGCAAAAATGTCGCAAGGGTAATTCTAGTGAACTTTTCCCGCGCTAATTTAGTGGTGACGATGACAGGATATTTCCCAAATAAATTATTAAACAAAATGTAATAAAACATATTACTAAAGATACATATTAAACTTAGCTGTTAAACAAAAAATTTTTCAAATATGTTATTTGTCTTTTCTAAGCAGTCAGCGCCATTTCTAATGACTTTTGAAATTTAAATGATAGGATGTTACACTACATAACCCATAGGTAGTTGTTCCGTCATAAGACAGTTTAGCTTTAAGATTACGTCACTTTTTCTCTTCTTGGCGCCTTGCATGACGCGGATGTTCATTACAGCAACCTTGTAAACGTTCGCTTAGTTTTTATTGCTCCTGTTGTTAGTAGTAAGTCATCGCTTGAAAGATGGCACGCATGTGATTAAGGTTGGAGAATAAAATATTAATTAAAACACTCCATTTATAGTCATTGCATATCAACGCCCGCATCACATGAACGTTCCTGGCAGCCGAGAGCTGTAGGTAAAAGATATCGTCGCTAAAATTAACTTTTTAGAAAATTTGGAATACTTTCGTTTTGGTTGCATTACGCATAGGTTCATATAGAGTGTTTGGAATGCTTTTGTTTTCGTATGGATTACACAATTACTAAGGTTGGATACTGTGTCATCTTTTACTTTCGGTGTTGCTGTCGAAAAATCTGCAATCATGGTAAATGATAAATTATTTATTTGTTCATGTTGAGCGAACTGAAAGCGATTAAAGCTAACAAAATGAGCTTAAAATGCAGTATCACAAAATATGAAAATAATGTAAATTCAACAGTGGATGAAGCAGATATTTCCTTATTGCAGTTATACGAATCAAAAATATTAGAATTTAAAAAGGAATTAAGTAAAATTTTAGATTCTTTATTTGCACATTGTTGAGGAAAATTACACTGACGAATTCATTAAGGAAAAGAAAAATATAGTAGATAATCTCGATGAAATTTATTTGAAAATTAAAAGAAAAATTTTTGATATCAGTTCTCAAAGGAATAGTTGTTCAAATGAAAACGGTTCAAGTAAAGACATAATTGGTTTCGGATATAAAATTGCCTAAATTGTCTCTTCCTATATTTAGTGGGAAAATAGAAGAATGGATTGAATTTGAGGATTTATTTTCCGCAGCTGTGCATAAAAATAGCAAATTAACTAATGCGCAAAAATTGCAATATTTAAAGAGTTCGTGTAAGGCAGATGCGTTAAATATTATTCATTCCATTCCAATTTCGGAGTCAAATTATGACATAGCATGGAAGCTGTTGGTTGAGCGCTATTACAACAAAAAAAGTGATCAATTCTATCATAAATGAGTTAATTTCTATACCTCAAACGAATGACTCTACTTCGTCGCTTTTAAAATTTATCAATAAGGTGCATGAATGTTTACGATCCTTGGAAGCATTGCAGCAAAGGCTGGAAGAATTTTCAGACACTTTAATTGTTTATTTATTAGTTGAAACGTTTGATAGAAATACTCGGTTTTGGTGGGAACGATCACTTAAAAAGATGAATTAGGAACAATTAAACAACTGACATGTTTTTTGAAGGAACACGCTCGCACCCTATCACATTACAAACCTCCGCATGGGGAATCGAAACGTTCATTTAATACCAAAGCTCTTACATCACTTTCGGAAAATTCAAACAATTGTCCTTATTGTAAAGGTGATCATTTATTGTTGAAATGTGTGCAATTTTTAAATTTAACAGTCAAGAAACTATTTGAATTTGTAAAGACAAAAAAAAAATGTGTTTCAATTATTTATCTTCTGTCCACACAATCAAGGACTTTAAAAGTTCTAATACATACAGAAAATGTCATAAATTTCACAATTCGCTCTTACATTTTGATCGAAGTGAAGAAAATTTCGAAAGAGCAAATGGCACATCGAATCAAAACACAAACACGACTAATAAATTTAGCAGTAATCTTTCTCCAAATGCTGATACATTTACTCCATTGGCAAGCAGCCAAAAGGTTAGTCACACTAATGAAACCAACCAAGCAAATTCTATTAACAGTACTGCACTGAATATTTCCAGTTCTTTTAACAAACAAGTTCTACTTTCAACTGCAATTATTTTCGTTAACGGTGGTGATGGAAAATTTATTTCGGTCAGAGCCTTGCTTGATTCTGGTTCTCAAAATAATTGGATTACTAAAGAATGTGCTGAATGTGTTACTAAATTTGAAGAAACGAAAAATAAACGCTTCTATTTCAGGTATCAATGGTACAATGGTACAGTTATGGGTATCAAGGAAAACGCTATAGCAACCACCGCTAACGCTACTAGAGATTTTATTCGTACCTTACAATTTTTTGTTGTTCCAAAAATAACTCGCGTAACGGCTGCTAGATATCTAAACATTCCTGATCTTAAGCAGTTGCACCCCATTGTTTTAGTTGATCCAGAGTTTTATAAACCTGGTCAAATACATGTTTTATTGTCTAACAAAGTATTTTTTGATTTACTGGGAACAAATAGAATAAATATGCAAAACCTGATTCTCCATCAGTCAGTTTTTGGATACATCGTTAGCGGGTCAATTCGCATGCCGCAGCAAGGCAATGTTGATAATTCTTGTGGGGTTGTTAAAACTGTGGATCATTTATCTGACGATATGAGAAGGTTTTGGAAGATTGAAGGTATTAATGAAGCAAACAAAGTAGCAAAAAAGTCGTCAGGAAGAGGAATTTTGTAAACAGCACTTTTTTCGTACACACAGGAGGCAAGATGAGGGCAGATATGTAGTGGAAATGCCAGTTAAGGAGGAAGGGCTTAGCCTTTTAGACGAATCGAGAGAAAACGATAGTAAAAGACTGAATTATCTACTTAAACGCTTCACTCGCAATCCCGTAATGAAACCCTTATACGAACATTTCATTAAGGAATATAATAAATTAGATCATTTCGAAGAATTTGATGAAAGGGATAGCTCTAGTTTCTCATATTATCTTCCTCATCATGGGGTTTTGAGGCCCGATAAACCTCGCACTAAACTTAGGGTAGTGTTCGATGCCACTGCTCCTACGATTACTAAAATTTCGTTAAACGATATTCTACTGAATGGAGAGTTAGTTCAAGACGAGCTATTTGATATTATTTGCAGATTTCGAACGCATAAAATTGCCTTCACAGCAGACATTGTAAAAATGTATCGTCAGATTTCGATTAAAGATCATCAAAGAGATTTATCACGCATCTTATGGAAGAGTAGTGAAGAAGAACCAGTGAAAGTCTATAAACTGAAGACTATAACTTACGGTACTTCCAACGCACCATATCTGGCAACACGCGCACTTAACCAAATAGCAAAGGACGAGAGAAACAATTTTTCATTAGCAGCGGAAATAGTGAAAAGGGATTTTTACCTCGATGAGGTACTCACAAGACCCTATACTCTAATAAAGGCTAAAGAATTACAATCGCAGTTGATTAACCTATTATCACGTGGAGGCATGCGTCTGCACAGATGGTGTGCTAATCACCCTGATCTTTTGCAGTTTCCAGATGGACAAGAGGAACATTCTTTCAGTAATTTCGATGACGATTAGAGCATCAAAACTTCAGGATTATTATGGAATCCAAAGGTAGATTGTTTTTCGTACAAATCAACGATCAAGAAACCAGCTACTTACACAAAGAGAACAGTGTTGTCCGATATTGCTCGCATTTATGATCCATTAGGACTGCTTGGTCCAGGGATAACAAAATCAAAAATCACTTTGGTTATTGAAGCTTGATTGAAACGATCCGCTACTCGAGAAGATAATTAAGGAGTGGCAACTTTTTATTAATTCCATGCAATCTATCAACAATTTACAAGTGAGCAGAATGTCAGCACCGATTTTTGTGATCCATTTTTCATTAGGTACAAGGGAAGAGGAAAGGAACTCTTCATAAGGTATATTTAGCTCTTTTCATGTGCCTTGTAAAAAAGGGATGATTAAGCGTGGAATTACAAAAATTGCAATTTTACCCCAGGAAGAAGCTTCCTAAGTTAATTGTTGTGTTAGCTTATTATTATAAAACTTGTATTGCGAATAAGATTTTATATTGGAAATTGAATATTATTGTACTTAATTAAGATATATTATACTTATTGCTTTATTGTATAAGGTTGTAGGGCCCACCAGCGGCCGAGCGGTAAAGTCGCTGAACACTGGTAGTTTGGTCCGAGGTTCGAATCCCGCGAACGGGCTGGCTGCATGGGCGTTTTCGTGGTTTTCCCCATGTGTAACGTGTATACGAGCCAATTTCCCTTAGAAAGTCCTCCACGAAGGCATCCGTCCTCTTAGGCAGATAGCCCTCGAGGCTTTGCCATAATCACACACACACACACAGTATAAGGTTGTAACTGCACAATTTTGTATGTTATTATGAGTATTATCGCAAAAAATTATTGAAGTAACCCTTCAATCCCGGGGGGGCTATGTTCAGTCATTAAGACAGTTTAGCTTTAAGATTACGTCACTTTTTCTCTTTTTGGCGCCTTGCATGGCGCAGATGTTCATTACAGCAACCCTATAAACGCTTAGTTTTTTTATTGCTGCTGTTGTTAGCAGTAAGCCATCGCTTGAAAGATGGCACGCATGTGATTAAGATTGTAGAATAAAATATTAATCAATACACTCCACTTATAGTCATTATATATGAACACCCGCATAGCATGAACAGGTAGAATGATGCATTTTAGCACCTTACATTTCTTTTATTATTAGAATCTATTTCTTCTTTCGCTTATTGCTATCTACATAAAATTATTTAATTATAACATCATAATAAGATTTCCTAATTTTATCCCAAATTGAATTGAATCAAGCAACTTTATTCATTTTATTTGGCAAGCTGCCCTCTTGGAAGAAAAAAATGCATTAGCGCTGACGTTGCAAAGGTATAACAGTAGTGCAATTTTCCCATCTTGGATCTTCGTAAATGAATTTTCTATAGAATGAAATACGTATTGGTTTACAAAACTTCAGTAACGCTTTCGCAAATGAAGCATAATAAATTTTAACTTATGGTCGAAACCAAGCGTGAATCAGTGAAGAAATCAAACATGGAAAACCATTAGATTCTTGTTGCTCCAGAACAAAACGAAACGCAACTCTTCTGCCATAGATTATTAAAATTTGCTTCTTTTTCTTTTGAGGGAAAAAGTTGAGAGCAAAAACCTTTAGTTCCCTGAAACTGATGTGAGGTGATTTCGTGCAGCTGCGGAAGCTCTCAGCATTTGAGGGAATGTTAAATATGCGGGGCATTGATTTTCGCCTAAAATACTCGCTCTTTGAATGCAACCGTCACATTCCTCACCCACCAGCAGGAGACATTTAGAGTAGAGCGCTTATTTTCAAGTTGTATTAAACAGCCGTGTTATCACTAGTTCTTAAGGAACAGAACTTTAGAAGTTATGGTAAGTTTATGTTGACAGGTAACGGTAACGGGAATAATGCGAAAACATTTACGCAGAATTACACATTAAAGCATATATGATCTAAGATAGATCATATATGATAGATGAAGCTAAGATAATTTCATTTTAAAATAAAAAAAAATTAATTTCATTTTTATTTTTCTATCCCTTGATGAAGAACTAAATTATTTAAAAGCAATAGCTATTGACAGGGGCTTTTCACCCAATATTATTAATCAAGCAGTTAAAAAATTCTCATCTCAACACACCAAAAGGCACATTCTTGTATTAGGAGATTTTAAAAATTCTATTGTCATTCCCTTCTTTTCATCAATTAGCTATAAAGTTGAACGTATTTTGCAGAATTTTAACTTTCAGGTCGTTTATTCTTCCATCAATAAAATTCCGAGTTCCATACTCAAGGACCCCATTCCGGATATGAATTCCTGGGGTATTTACAGGATTTCTTACCAGTGTGGCTTAATTTACATTGGCCAAACTAAGAGTGCCTTAAAATTTCGCGTTAAGCAACATGAGGCATATGTTAGAAAAAAGGAAACAGAGTAGTCTTCTGTTGCCCAACATTGTTGGTCTGAAAATCGCACTTTCAATTTTTCTGCTGCCAAAATTATTCAAAAAACATCTTCCATTGGTGAACTCGATCAACAAATGGCGCCAGTAGCTTATCTTCTGTCCAGGCTTTCTTATCTTATCTAATCATTATATCTTATCTCGTTCATTTGCACTTTTGCAGCTGAGGATGATGGTTTGGTAAAACCATCGAAACTAGTCCTGTGAAAATTTGAAAATATAACGCTGATTTTTGTTGTTTGACTTCTAAATTAATAATTTCATTTTGTTAGTTTTTAAAGTTAGGAACGTTTTCTCAAAAGCTCTTCCTATAAAACAACATGATTTTGGAAGTTCATTTAAATATCGAAAGTTGTATCCACAATGTAATTATCTGAACTCCGTTTGGGACTGTAGTTGAGATGTTTTTGTTCTGGACGGTCAGGCCATTTTTGATGTTGAATGTTTCAAAGCGAGCAAGAGGTCTTCAATTTTTATTTATGGATTAAATTCTTAGTTTCAATCTTGACGACGTGACTTGAGTAAGCTTATTTGCCTTTAATTTCATAGTCTGAGTAAGCATGGCATGTACAAGGCAACTAGAGTTTGGCATAGCTAGAAATTAGGCATAAATAAAAACATAGACAAATTATTAAATAATGAAACACATTTGCTTGGTTTTTCATTCATTTTCATTTCATTTCTTCTTCACTAACTTCATTTAATATTTAATTTTATTCCAGTCGCAAACAGTAAAAAATAGCTTCATTTTAATATTTAAATGGGATCTTAAAATTAACTTCGAATTGCACAGTCCGTGTTTAATAGGAACGACTCTGAAGCAATGGTGTAGGAAAGCGGTTGCGGCCCGCACCCGGTACCAGCTCTGAATGGGTAAATAAAAAGTTGCCGTTTTCGTATTAATGCTACTTTTTGTTACATAAAGTAACATGCGCCTTTACAATAGCTAATTACAGCGAATTACGGATGACCGTTGTGATGCTGCAATGGTTTAGTATTAGTGTATGGTGCATAGAATGGCGAGAGGGGATGCTATGTTTCTCTTCTTTTAAAGTGTGCTGGCTGGTGCTCAAGTAAGGAAATAAAAAGTGCGGATGACTCATCATCTCATCACTGAGACAAATACCATTCACGCAAAGTCGTTTCGTGCAACAATGATGTATTTTTAACCCGAATATCGTATTAATATAGTTGGCGAAAAACCATTTTGGGCAGTGGGAAGGGGAGATATTGTCCGTTCGCTCGTAGAACCGACCATAAAGAAAACAAGTATGTCTGTTCCAAGCTACTCTATTACTGGTGTCTACTTAAAAGCGATGCAACGTAGTAAATGTTTGTTGCGCAGTAAGATCGTTCTACAAGCGAATGGACAATATATCTCCACGCCACTGCCTAAAATACTTCTCTCCTCGTCGTGACGAACATTTTGTCCTGCTGCAATTTATTACTTAAAAATTAATCAGATTTACGCTACGAAGAATATCTATCTGTGAAACAATGAAGACGTCTTTGTGTTACTATATGGTTATTTCGCGTCGTTCATCAAATCATTATTCTCTTTTCCTTTTATGCTATTGATTTTGGTAAGAAGAGTTTAGAGTTTGTAAAATAAAATAAATTCATTATTATATTTCTTTCTCGCTGTACTGTAACATAGAGAAAGTACTGTGATTGTAAATATTAGATTTTGGATTAAACAACCGTTTGGGTGAATCTTGAGTTAAAAAAGCAGTTTTTTACAAAACGTTTACTTGTACAAAACGTTTATTTACTTGTTCTTTTACAAACGTCTGCAGCATGTCTATACAATTAACGTGTATAGTTTTAAGCAATAAATATTTTTTGAAAACAAAATATGATGTAATTTTTTTGTTTTTTTTTTCGAAGCAAACTGGACGTTTCATATTCCAGATACACGACCATGGAGCAATAGCGCTTAAGTGGCTCACAGCAAAGGGAAAAACAAAAGTCCAGACGCTGACTGTCTCGATGCTAAAATTCGTTAAAACCTTCGATACCAGTATCAAGTGTGGAAGAATACTCTGCAGCATTATCTCAATCTAATTGTAGAGTTAACAAAAAAACCTGACAAAAGTCCCGAAAATTAAGAATTATATAGGACAGTCATGAATTAACTGCAAAGCTCAATGAAAATGAAGAAAATGATAACTTCGGAAATAATCATAATGAAGAAGAAAATAAGTTAGAAGACTGCGCATCTGACAAAGAGGAAGAAGGATGAAAAGAAGTAGAAACTAATGGTAATATTTTGTTTTGTGACATTTCTGATCGCGATTTCCCAGTTCCAGGTAATCTAAGAGTTGACTTAATTAAAAAAGGAAGTAATGTGTTTCAAAACAAAGATGGACCATTCGTTTCATTTAAGAGACAAGGGCATAGGACAAAGATGAAGTGTGTTTATCGACAGTTTATGTCTGACTGATTCTATATCAGTCGAATGAATGGCGAGAAAATTCCTGGATCCTGAGAACCTGGATGGTATACATAGTTAAAAATCAAATTTTGCATTGTTTTGTTGTAGGTTCTTTAGCAGAGATGCAGGTTTAAACAATGCATCTTAATTTGCAGCTAGTTTCCAAGCTTGGAGGAAACTTAGTCCGAAATTTCACAACAACGAAATTTCATTACAACATGAAGTTTGTTTTGAAAAATGGAGAACTTCAAGAATTAATCTAATTGGCAGTAGAAAGATTGAAGAACGATGGAGAAATCTTTTAAAGAGTCTTCTAGACGTCACATCGTTTTGGGCTAGACAAAATCTTCCATTCTGTAGCCACAGAGAGCATATCGTAGCGGAGAACACGGGAAGTTTTCTATAGCTATCTGAACTTCAATCAAAATACACTGACTACCAATAAGTATTTGGACACCTGTGATAGAAAAGAAAAACTAACTTTATTCAAAATAAATAGTTGGTAGAGCCTCCACAAGAGGTAATTACAGCGTGGAACCTCTGGGGCATAATTTGCACAAGTCTTTGTATGACAGCTAGTGGTATTTTCTTCCACTCGGCTTGGAGAAGACATAGAAGTTCCTTCACCGATTTTGCACGGGTAGTGCACCCCTGAATTCGGCGATGCAACTCGTCCCAGAGGTTCTCGATAGGGTTCAGGTCTGGACTCTGGGCAGGCCAGTCCATTCGATGAACTCCATTGGCACCATACCAAGCCTTGGTTAACGTCGAAACATGAGAACTGGCATTGTCGTCCTGAAAGTAACAGGGATCCAACCCGTAAAACTGCCACAACGTAGGAAGCACATTGTCATCCAAAATAGTGCAGTAGGCATCGGAGTTGAGCTTACCATGAATAGGGACCAAGGGTCCCAGCCCATATCAGGAGAAACGCCTCCAGACCATAATTCCACCTCCGCCGAACTTGACTGTTGGCACAATGCATTCTGGCAGGAGACGTTCTCCAGGTAGACGCCAGACCCAGACCCTGCCATCCGAGCGGGAAAGGGTGAACCTTGATTCATCACTCAAAAGATCCCGTTTCCACTGATCTACGGTCCAATTTCGATGTGCTTTGCACCACATTAACCGAGCAGCGCGGTTGGACTTTGTGATCAAACGCTTATGGACAGCAGCACGACCATGAAAACCAAGCAGATGTGCTTCCTTACGGATGGTATTCATTGAAACAATACTCCCGGATGCATGTTGAAACTCCTCGCGGATGAGGGCCATCGGTTGGGTGCGGTTCTTCCGAATTTCTCTGGACAGCACTCGTCGGTTTCTATCTCCCAGTTTCGTTGGTCTACCGACTCGGGGCCCTTTCCGACAATCACCGCTCAGCTTCCACTTCTTAATCACATAAGCCACTGTCGATCTTGGGTACTTAAGATCACTAGATATGTCCCTTAAGGATCGGCCACATTTGTGATACCCGATAATTATACCTTTCTCGAAATTAGAGAGCTCCGAACTGCGAGGCATCTTGCATGCGAGTAAAGCCGATGCTGTTTCCTACACGATATATACCGGCGGAGTCCGTGACATACCTTAGAACCGCAGATATAGTCACTTGCATAGGTGTCCAAATACTTATTGGTAGTCAGTGTATGACCTTGTACTAAGAGAACACTTAATCAAACCAGAACAGTCAACTCGTGTAAGATATTAACAATCTACGTGTTTTCCACCGCACTATTCTCACTTCTGTGTGGAATTGTTAAGGAAATGATTATGACTGATATTAAAAATGCAAAATATTTTAGTATTACTTTTGAAAGTACTCCCGATATCTCTCACATAGATAAAATAAAAGAACGTCAACATTAGTTGCGTTCACATAGAAGAAGAAAAAGGTTGATATAATTGAGTCATTTCTAGATTTTTTTTTTATTTTCAGCAAACTGGGAAGAAAGCTGTTCACATAAGGGAAGATATTTTAAATGATAACTTGGTGGTGCTTCGGAAACGATGGAACCCTATTGCTTGCAATACAAGATTTCTCGTTTTTGTGTTTTCTTTGTTTATGGACTTTTTCTCCCATTCGTTTATTTCAAAAATGTCCAATTTCTAAAAACTATTTAAACACTCCAAGTATTCACAGATTTTTGGAATAAGCTTCGAGAAGTCTGTATCAAAATGAGAAGTCTAGAGGTCTTTTCAAAAGAAAAAAGAAATTACTTTGTTGAGGAAGCACTGCAGTTTGCAAAAGACACATGCGAAGAGACGGGCATTCCTATAGTAGAACTGTAAGGAAGAAGAAAATTGTGCCTGGAGAGAAGGCTGCAGACCAGCCGCTGACTTTGGACCAAGAACGGAAAAGGTCAAGAGTGTATTGATGCGTTTCAAGAAGAAATTTATGCACGTTGCGAAGACCTGGAATGTATATCAAATCGGTACGTATTCAATTTTAGACCCTAGCAATATGACCGAAACTTCGGAAACTGAACTTCCAAAATTTGTACGTAGTTTAGTTAAAAATTAAGTTGAGGTTTTTGCATGATAAAGTCACAAAACTTCCACTCCTAACAAGATTTCTAAAAGCCTAGATAGTTCCAAAAATGTCTCTTGGTTGAACTTTCTTAAGATTCTTAGATTTTGTGGCTGAATACGAACTTTTCGGCCTTTGTTCAATCTCACTTTACCATTAAGATTTTTCTTAGCTTTATGTGCATCTATTGAATCGTGTCAAAGAAGTTTTCCGAAACTCGGAACAAATTAAGAATTATCCCAGATCCACTCCGAACTAGGTACGACTCTCTAGCTTAGCCATTTTTTCAATTGAAAATAGTGTGGCTAAAGCTATCAGTTATGATGACGCAGTTTCAAAATTTGCAGAACAAAACGTTAGAAGGAAGGGATTGTAAGTGTCATGCTGAAGTACGTTCTGTTGTATTACAGTCTAAAGAGTGAAACTTTTAAATAATTTAATTTTCATTAAATTGTATTATAATGTAAATAAAATTATGCACTAAATACTATCATTAGGGAAAACGATTTCTTATACTGTACATTAAACTGCTTATAAAGAGACATTTTACTTGTTTTTTTATTCATAAAATAAGTAATTAATACTATGTCCTCTTGATCAAATGAATTAAAATATTATTTCCTCAATAAATTGCATTATGTATATTTTGGTGGACATGGGGATGCCGAGTTAAACCTTCGTACCGGGTGCCGCCAGACTTTGCAACGTTACTGCTCAGAAGTAATTATATAAAATAAAAAAAAGCAATAAAAATGCAAGTAGTTCAATTAGTGTAACGGATAACAAAAGCAGTTACAATGTTAAGGTATTGAATGTTTGAATTCTTTTACAACATGTATGATTATGTACTTTTATATGCCCTTACTAAGCACCGCATAGCTATATTAACTCCAACTGTCTGGAGAAAACAAGTAGTTCCTACGCCTACCAGCTGGTGTTTAAATTTCAGATAAAACATCGATGGGATGGGATTTTACCTCTCTATTCGATACAGAATACTGACTTGTAAAATCTGATTGACCATTACATGGTGGAAAGGAAATAATATCTTGATTCAGATTTAGTTGGCAGTGGCAAAAATTAATACTTGTAAATAATACACTTACTTCTCGTGCGCAAGGCATAAGCCAGTTCAAGAACACATAATTTCTTTCATAAATGATTTTTTATGGCAATTTGAACATAGAACAAGATAACAACTGGAATATACAAAAATTAACGACGCTAATTCAGTGGAATATAAAACCAGTTTTCCTTCCTATTACTTAAATACCTGAAATAGAGTTCATCTTAATTCACATTCGGCAAGTCTGAAGAATCGTTTAGCTTCTTTAAAATTATACATATATTGCTCTAATTCATGCAATAAAAATAAAAATTAAACTAAATATTAATGCTTTAAAATTATAAATATTTTAGAAATGCCTAGTCAAGTCCCAATTTGTTTGTAGAAGCGACTGGATGGAATTCACGTTATTTTATAGAAGAATATGAAGCAAAATACGTTCAAAGTTAAAACTGTTCAGCAAAGTACACGTTATCGAAATAAGAACATACTAAAAAATTCCCAAATATTGAATCTTTCTAACCCATGTTTTATATTAAGCTTTTTATTTCTACCGATGAAACATATGCTTTTGTGGAAATAACTTCATTTTAGTGATAAGATGAGAAGTACAAAGTGCATACCAAAACTTCCTTTTTTCTTGTAGTTATTTTTAAAAAATTCCTTTAAAATTAATCTATTATGCTTTTACCTCGATTCACCTTAAAAACACTTCTTAGAAATGATCCCTCTTAGGTCTGACAGCGTTTGAATATTCTATTGGAATTAAATACTTATTTATTACTATTGCTTATATGGTAACACAGCTAATATAAAATATCACATATTCTACAACTGAGCTTCTGTCACACATTTATTTCTACATGTCTTCCTCAAATATTTATTTTCCCGTTCATTTTATTCTGTTTTGCATCAAATAACATCAAAACGGAATTTTGAGAAGAATTTATATATTTTTTCTTTTGCCTTATATTTATTTTCTCGACACTGAATGGCTTTTATTGCAGAAAAAACATATAAAAATAGATTCAGTATCTAATTATGGAAAAACATACAAGAGTTGTCTGGAGACACAGGATACACGAAATCCCTCTTTCTTGATGTATAAAGTCCGTACTGAAAATGTGGCTAACACATAATTTTGAGATTGTCATCAAAATATTAAATTGCTTAAAAGCTCTTTGTGTTTTTATGAAGTTTCTAGACAGCACTTTTCGTTCACAGCAGAATCCTTTTGTCATGTTTTAGATAAGAGCATTTCTTTTAAAGAATTAAGCTTCATATCGATTCAATTGCGGAACATTTTGAAGTTTAGAGATACTGCGTTATGCGATGTTTAATCATTTCAGAGAGGGCTTTAAAATATTGAAATCACAAATATGTTTTAGACTTCGAAAATAATTTAATAAACAGCTCAACCGCTTATTAAACTAAAAATCAGGAAATTATAGTATTAGGCTCAATGTGGACCCGCCTGCAAAGTTAAGAACGCTATATTACTCCAGAATGTTATATACGTTACACGAATCAAGTGTATTCTTGGCCAGTAACCAATTTGCGACAAAATTTAGGTGTTAGCAGGTTCCCATATGTCATCTGCGTGAGGATTTTATGAAGGTTTTTATTTTTTAATAATTATAGTCACTCGATTATGTTACATATGCAGAAAGGCAAGGAAATGTTCATGTAGCTCATCCGAATCTTCCGAAACGGAAACCGGGGTGACGATACAGTTCAAGATATTTTACACATAGAAGGCGCGTCTTTGAATAAGTAAATATCTGATTAGTATTTTCTTAAGATATGTTCATAGGTATGGAAAACATTTAAATGCCATAATTTAGTACATTTCATCTTTATTCTGAAATGCTTTTCATTCAGCAAAAATTGGTTCTTAAATAAACAGTTGTACCTACAGTAATGTAATGCAAACTTATTCATTAATTCCGAAGGTTATCCTTCGAAAATGGGAAGTGCTTATCCAAATATGAATTTTCCTATAAATTTTTATTGAACAAACCTTTGGCTGGTAAATACATTTTTTGATTTGACAAATGTTTGAAAGGGCAGAAATAAATTTCACACTCCATGAAGTAAAGGTTTTCGACAAAAGAATAACTTTCTGCATATATTTAAGTAAATTATTAGCACTTTTCGCGTTTATTTTGAGCTTAGCATTAACAATTACGTGAGAAATTAGCAAGTCCTAATTAATGAATTACAGACTGTCTGTTGGATAACTTTAGTAATTAATCTACTTTTTACTGAATTATGCATTGTTTGTTTAATTCCGGATATAATGAATTATGTATCTTACGTCGTTTTGGGTTACGTGAGAAATTAGCGTATCTGGTAAATTATTTGCACATCCTTGACTTTTAAGTTAGAAACGAAACGAAAAGAAAATGGTTTTCTATTATATTATATTAAATTATCGATACAAATGAGCGTTTAAATTTCTATGGACCTGTGATTATAAAAGACAGATCATTAAAAGACGGTTAATTTTACGGCCATTAGCAAATGAGACGATAATAATGGTTGCGCTTTACGAACGAATAATAGGAGTGAAAATGTACATAAATTCATTTATGTACATTTTCACATTCATTTATTAAAATTATATATTATAACTCTTGTAACTATGAATAAAGCTTCAATGGAAGTTATTAGATCATATACATTAATATACTTACATATCACGAGAGAGAGTTCAAGTGAATAATTGAAAACCTAGAGAAAAATTTTACGATCAAATAAAGAATCAAATCTCACAAGGCTCCACAATTGGCCGAATCGTTAAGACCACTGAATACAAAGAATTTCCACACGGATTCGATCCCAAGTAAACCTATCTCTGGTTAACGGGCTGGTTGCATGGTTAGTTTACGCGACTATCCCATGTGTAAAGTAAATACGAGCCAGCCCTCTAGGATGAAATCTTTTCCTTTAGGCAGATAGCCTTTGTGTGCTTTTCGATAGTCATAAAAACTAACCTAACCAAGCATCAAAAACTTAGTGAACTGATTTTTACGTGATTACAATTCGAGTTCATTTCCTGTGTTTGTACCTTATCTTTTTATAGCGATATATAGCGTCAAATAAAATCTTCACTAAACTATTTAATGATTAAAGCAATTAAAACACTCCAGTCAAATTCTGAGGGTGATTAAATAAACCTGTAAAATATTCTGGAGTGCCAAGTTTCAAGCACCAGTCTAGCATGAAAACGTATGTCTAAATGAGCTTTTTAATGTAAAACTATTCCTGACTTCAAATTTAAAAAAAAACACTTTTTGGTTTGAAGTGGTCAGTGATAGCCGTTAAGTGGGATAACTGCAGTAGCTTTCAGCATTTTTGAACGACCATGTTAGAGACGAAATTAATTAAGGAAAAGGTGGTTTCAGGTCCATAACCGTAATCATTTATGAAGAAGAAAAATAAAGGTTTTGAAGGAAAAAACTGTGCAATTAAAAAAATGAAATTATGTTCATGCAAAATATATTTTAAAAAAATTAAAGAACCAAGTAGTTCATTTCTTTAAAAAGAAACAAAAAATAACATTTTCCTTTAATCGTAGGTTAAAAAAAACTCTTATTCTTGCACTTGTTAAAATGAAGAACTATTCCTACCATTTCTAATTTAGCAAAAGGAATACATTTTAATTAAGCACAAAGCATAAATATTGTTGCGTTAATTAAAATATCAAAAATATTTACCGCGTTTAGCTATCTTAAGCGTTTATTATATGATACTGTAACCCTTTTAAGAAACATTGACTTTTATAATTCGAAAAGTAAATGTATATAGATGAATTTTTAATTGATGATTAAACCTTGATGACAGCAAATAACATACAGCACTCTCATTGTTATCCCAATATGTCAGTATACTTTAAAAGATTTTTAAGCAATTCATTTTGTACTTTTCTCGTTTTCAATACTGAAGAAGAGTGTTTGTATTTGTTAATTAGTAACTAATTGTTTAATTAAGATATCTGAAAGCTTAAAGTATCAAGATAATTTCTATGTATTATCCAAAAAGCTTTTCCAAAATTCATTAACTTTTTTGAAGAATTTCAATTTATTTCTTTCTGAAGAAGAAGTCCATGAACGTCTTTCATGGTCGCTTATACTTTGAAATATATTGCAGTACGAAAAGATAAGCAGAAAAGAAATGTAATGACATAAAGAAAATAAATATATTTATTTTACTCTTATTTTATTCAAAGAAATGAATTGGGAAGGAAAAAAAAAAAACTCTTCAGAAAAGCATTCGAAATTCGCTCTTGAAGGAATAGATGATGTGTTGATGTGTTTGTAAGTATATTGCTGATGAAAAACTGCAAATGAGTTTTCTTAAAAATATTTAATCCTGCCCATTCTTCTTGATTAGTTTAACTTTTAAGATAGTCTGTTTTCGCAAATTGCAATTTCGTGTTATTGGCACTTTTCTCTTGGCAGAAATTTCGTTACTTTTATTGCCTTTCTGATTCCTCTCCGAAGTTTCCGGGAAATCGTTCTTACAACTGAATTTTTCTGGAGATATCTACGTGCTTCGTGTAAACGCTTCTGTGTATATCCCTAGAGAAAAACTGAGAATATCGGATGGAGAAGTTTGGTAGCGTAACAAATTATTAGTATTGCTTGTGTGGGTGAAAACAATTATCTGTCTCTGAAAATGCTCTGTTTTGAGAAATAATGGGAGTTACTATTATTTAGATGTGTTTTTGTTTCTCTTCCATTTTAGAATTTATCAAAAGTAATTTAGTGTCCATTATGGACAGTTTTTAAATTTTTAGATGACCATCACGGCCGTCGCATTTTACTGTAAAATCTCTGATGTCGGTTCCTCTGCCATATTTCAGTGATCTTCCATATTGTTCTTATCAGTATTTACTATTTACATTTTGCTAGGTTGGGTGCACTTCGATACAAATATTTTAAACTGTGTCTCACCAATACCTTTGCTCTCTCTTTCTTGCAAGCACACTCTCTCTTAAATTTATGTACATACGAACAGGCACAAGTGTAAAATTATGCACAGGTTATATAGTTAACCCATACGTTTACATTAAAATTCATGCCAATTCAAATTTATTTTTTGGAGATCGATATTTTATGCACAAATTAATTACATATTTGGCTTTTTCAGTAATTTCAATAGCACTTTTAGTTATGGTTAGTTTGAAGCAATAAGTTAATGACAGTTAAAACAATAATATTATCAATCTGTAATGAACGTAGATATGAATGCAATGAATGATTTCTCTTTTGTTACAAACATATGGGTTGCCAAATGATAAAATATGGAATTATTAAGCTCTTAATAACTCATTCGATAACTCATTCGGGGGTCACGGCCTGTCATGCAGACAACCAACAGACGGCCATGGGAATCAGGATGACAAATGGTTGTAATTTGCCCAAGAGGTTTTCAAAGCACTCAACTTTTCCATTGTCGCAGAATGAATTTTTGTGACTTCTTTATATGCTTATTCCACTTTTTGAGCATGGTAACATGATGTATTAATTGGGCATCCCCTTATTGTGGTGTGGAGAGTTTTGTATTCCCTTTTTTTTCACTTGGGGAGGAATTTCCTTCCTCAGTCACTTTGGATGCATTCGGAATTCTGTTTCTAACGGAGATTTGAAAGTTTTCGCATCTTTTACATTTATGTGGTAAAACGTATACCTTCGAAATTCTCTTATAATTTGATATTCTTATTTACTTATTCAACAAGTTAGATAAACACAGATATTCTATGTGATAAGTCCACGCACATCAGGTTAGACAGAGAACAGAAAAGCAAATAGTGCTCCTGAAATATCAAAACTAATAATATTGCTTAATTCTGCATTGCATTCAAGGAAAAGTTCCCTATGTATTTAATAAATGTTTCTGATATTCTTCCGTTAACCAGACCTAAATATTTTCTCTTATAAATGTATGCAAAGAGGTTTTGGATTATCCAGCCTAACTCGAAAATTTGAAAGGTATAAATTTATATTATATTAATACATGAAGAATCATGCATATAGGCTACTGATCAAGTTAGGGTAAGTCGAAATACAGCTGACACCCAATATTTAATCATAAAGATAATGTGGGTGTAATCCAACTGCACAAACTATATATACCGCAATACGCCGTAGAGCTTCACAAAGGACCCCCGCACTTATAAAAATTTGTATCCAGAAATCTCCAATCATTCATATGTAATTTGAATAAAATTCTTAATTGTTGCAAAATATTTGCGCAAATGTCCATTATAAAATTATTCGTTTGTGCAAGGACTGTTAATGCAAAAATGTCTTTTTTTTGTAAAATTTCTTAATGTGAAATCTTTTATATTATGTAAATATCTTTGCTAATTGCAGTCCTTTTTTGCTATTCTTTGATTCAAATTTTATCTGTGAAGAAATTAATTTGTTAAAATTTCATTCTTGCTACATTCGTTAATGCAATAGAAAGTTACTTTGTGTAACGTACTTTTATGAAAAGTGTCTGTATATAAATTTCTTTTGTATAAGTTATGAAATTCTTCTTATATCACGCATTTTTAATAAAACAGAGCTATTAGTCCGTTCTTGTGAACATGTGATATAACTATTTTTTTAGTTCGCTGTGCATATTTTCTCGCCTCTGTTTTAAAAGTAAAAGACTATTCTAATATATGCTCTAATTAATGATATTTGTGAGCATTTGTTTCTTAATCGGAACACGATTTCTTCCTGCCTATTACTATAAACGTTTCATTAAACACAAACTTATTAATTTACGCCATAGTAAATATTTTAAACGAAATTAAATTCTCGACCCATCTAAAGGTATTAAAATCTGAATTGATAATACATAGGCAGAAATGCTGAACTTTCTGTTAGTTTGAGAAGATTTAACCTCTTTAACTGTGGCCCATATAAATGAATTTCTTTCTGCAGTGGTAAGCAGTCACAGTAAAAAACCGGTCTGAATAAATTTCTTGTTTGGTTTAAATATAGATTGTTTCTGCACCTGACACTGCATCCCCCTCTCTGCGAAGTAGGAATCCTGTTCTGTTAAAACGAAACCTCACGGTGTCGACACCTAAATAACTTCTAAAGCATCATATTTAACACAAGAGTTAAACCCGTTTCCATTAGTGCGTTGCGAACATGGACCTTATAAGAAAATAAGGTAAATTTCTTATAAGGTCCATGGTTGCGAACGCGAGTCATTGAGAGAAACTCATAGGGAGATGGACGACCGTTTACCGTACTGCGTTGGATTTGCGCTTACGGACGTTCGGTGGTCAATTGCATTTATTGCCACCAGATGTCTCTGTATTTAACTTATGGCATTTGGACTCTTAAATTCGAATTTATTGGAAATTTTTATTTCTGCTTATGAACTATAAAAGGAAATTTGTAGATAAGTAATGTCATAATGTAATTTTAGGTAAGTAAGGTTATAATTCACATTATGAACTTCTCAATACATTCTTTCTTACTTCATAGGAACTGAAGTAATTTCTTAAAATTTATAGAAGCCTTACATTTTACAAAATAGTATATAATTAAAACTAAAATGTACTAATAGTGCAAAACAAATAAAAATGTAAACACATTTAAAAATACCTGGTACTTTAAAAATACAAAGCAACTGTACAGAAAGGTTGACAATATTTACACAAAATTTGCTACGCTTGTATACGACTGACTGCCATGTGAGATTGTAGTTTCTAAATATGCCCAAAGTTTGACAGAAAACCGATAATATACAACATTTCGACACTTCGATATGAAACTTTAACAATCATATAAAGCGTCAGGTGGCAAGTATTGTATAGGGGACAATATGATACCTATTCGCTTCAAACATTTACGCGGTTGATGCCGGACACACACACAAAAAAAGGAGGGGGAAGTAATATTCTGAAAACTCTTATACTCCTATACTTTGTAATCGATCTAACCCACTTTACATTTAATAAACTTTCTTGGAGTCTATTAACTCAATCAAAGTAAAATCACACTTAATAAAACATAACCTGAAAAAATTAAGAAGGAAAAAAAAATCTTCGCTGATGCTCGGGTAAAAGAGAATGCTATCGCTCAAACAAAACCATTGCTTCAATTCACTTAAACTACATATTCAATCAATCACTGAATTAATTCAAGAGCACAAGGTTTAATTTTATTAATTCAAAAACCTCACAAAGAATAAAGAAATATTAAAAAGAAAGAGAAGAAATATTCATACTACAATCAGTCATTTCCTCATAAAAACTTCAAGAGTTTACATACATTCATGGCACTTACTAATCATTTCAATTTATCCAAAAATATTCAAATAACTTAAAATAAATGGCTAGTGCATTTTACTTAAAGGGGGCGTTGTGAAACCCTTAAAAATAATAACAATACGCCAGGTTAAGTCTCTATGTTTCTTAAAAGCCTTGCGGCTCAAACAAATGGAGTGACTGGGCAGACCAACAATCAAGTAACTCAAACTAAATTAATGAAACATAAACATAAAATATATTAATCAAACACATTTACTACATTCCTAGAATATCATAAATTCAGATAGCTAGTCAGACTACCCTTACATAAAATAGTAAATAATATCCACATCATGTTTTTCAAGCGTCATTTATGTAGATTACCAATTTAACATTATGAGGTATTTCTCCTACTTTCCTAGCGTGCCTTCGTGGTGTAGTGGTTCTGCACCCTGGGCCGGTATTATAGAGGTCCGTGGTTCGGTTCCCGGTGAAGGCTGTTGCTAATTGTTCATCTCTCTGGCTTCCACAATTAACCTAATGCCTCTACAACATAATAAACGATTATTTTGATTATTATAGAACATTAAATTAGTTATTTAAAATGGATTGCATATGAACTAATATTAAGAAATTACAATTAACAGAATTACACATTTTGTAGACACAAGTTTAAGATCTGTTTACGGCCCAACTCATATTTACTATTATAAAATTAGAAAAACTCTCCTACCAGTTGCGCAAGATGAATTAAAATTTCTCCCATTCGACAAATAACTAGAATATTAGGAATAAAAACATAAGATAACTCACAGTAGGACTGCTATCTTGGTATGATATTAAGGTAGCAATTATTTTCCCCTTCCTTGATATGCTAGAGGTAGCAGTTTTCTTCCCCCTTCGCCATTTTCTATCCTGTCCTCCTGGACATACTGTGTTGCGCTCATTCTGCTTGAAGCGCCCTCATATGGAACACGAAATTTTGGCAGCCTGAACTTTCCATGCGAATCTCGGCATACAGCGGAAGTTGGAGTTATTTGATAATATTCAGCCTTTGATTAGATAATTAACTTTGTAGAGACATTAGGTTTTTCGAAGCAGGAGAGATGAAAAATGAGAAATGCCCTCGCCTAGACTCGAACCACGGACTCTCGAATTCGCGCCGAGTGTTCTGACCATTACACCACGAAGGCATGATAAGAAGGCGGGGAAAATAACTCATATGCTCCCCCTTTTAAAGTGTAACTGGGGTTTTAGGGGACCCAATCGCCACATCCTGGTGGTTAAGAATCATCGTTCACCAACTTTTAGTTAGGGCGCCACTATAGAGACATTAGGTACTTTTTAGAGCCAGGAGAGATGAAAAATGAGCAATGCCCTCGCCGGGACTCGAACCACGGACCTCTCGAATACGCGTTGAGTGTGCTGACCACTACAGCATGAAGACATGCTAAGAAGGCGGTAGAAATACATTTTAACTTGTTGCAATCGTTGAGATCTTGCGAACCAAATATGTGCATTTGAGTGTTTGCCATTAAAATCTGAGCTCAAATTAACACTCGAACGCCAAATTTTCGGTTTTATCCGTTTTGTGCATTCTCTCTGAGTTTTTCACTGAACTGATTGCGCAACTTTTGTTCTCTTACATTCGCTCTCAACACTGTTGTAAGTTCAGGTTGGAATTGTAATATTTCTCTTTTTTTGCCTCTCAGAGTGGAATGCGACTCTAAGATCTAGAGTGTTCTATAGTAATTCTTGCTCATCTGGATGAGTACAATCACCCTTTATAAAAACGATTTAGAATCACCCTGTATATGTAAGAAAGACAAAGCCATAAATCAAGTGATTTAGAACAATAAGTGAAAAAACATCCAGGTAAATTTTCCGGATTCTCAACATAGTTCTCTTTTATTAAAACATTAATTCATATTTAAAATTATTAATCATTATTCCTTTAAAATTCTGTAATCTTTTAGTTTTTGAAAGGAAAAAAATTATTTTCACAGCCTTTAAGTTCACTAAAAAGGCATAATGCTGTTCTCAGTAAATGTTTTTTAACACAAAAGTTGGCTTAAAATATTTTGCTTCAATATAAGTTTAGAATGCATTGAAATAACGCATCTTTGCTTATAGTATAGAGAAGTATAACATATTGTTATTCTAGATTCCTAATATTATAGTTTTGTTTTCTTTTTGTATTTTATGTTAAAAAGTTTATGAGGTGCTTTCTTTACACGATTGAACTGCAGTGCTGAAAATGTAAAAAAAAAATTTAAATTTAAAAAAAAAAAAAAAAAAAAAAAAAAAAAGGCTATTCAGTATAATATAAAACCGAAAACCATCTGCATTGAAAATGGATATTTTTCAGTTTTATGTATCATAGTAGAATCAATATTACGTCTTGAAACTTTTCCTCCGAAAGCTACTCAACTATAATCCAAATATTCTTTTTAGTGAAGTTTGCATACACCACAAAAAAGTTTTTCTGTCTCCAAATTTATAAGATGCTTTTCTGCCTGCAGTGTTTGATGTCTGGCACTGTTTTGATGTTTTACCTGCATTCTACCGATGTCAGCAAAATCAAATAGTCGCAAGGTTTTCTGTTCCTGCATTAGAAATTATTAAATTCCATTTGAAGCCCAGTCAAGAGCTTAAAAATTCTTCCATTTTTTTGTTTCTTTCGACAAAAATTTTCTATTTCTTTCTGATGGGAGGCAATTCCCTACATCTGCGGACTCTCAGCCTTACCAGGAATATTAAATAAGCGGAACATTGATTCCCGCGTAAAAATATTCACGCATGTGGTTAAATTCCAATTCCTTTTGCATCTAGAATTTTTCTTTCTCAATTTTTGCTTTATTTTAAGAATTCGGAGGGTGCGATCTATTGGAAGACGTAAATCAGTCGATTTTCTTTTATCTTTCTCGTTGACTTTACGCAAAGAGGAAATTGTCGTTTTACATTAAAATACGAAGAATCTTTTTTCGTTAACATTCCCGCCTACGCATTTCGTTTCCATTTTGATTTCTCTTCCCTTCTTTTTTCACCACTGTTCAACGAATGAAAAACCTGCACTTGGAAATATCAGCTAAAAAAGACAAGGGGTCTGCCCGCAATCGACTTGTTCTTACACAAAGAACTTTTCTCCATAAAATGCTCTGAATAACAAATGGGGACATTTTCTTCTTGGCCTGACATAAGGTATAATTCTACTCGATGCCGGTGGACAACTCAAAAGAACTACCTAAATTCTAAACATGGAATGTGCATTGTTTTTCCTGAACTAGAGGGAAGAGAAGAATTTTTTCGCTCTAAAATGAAACTACATCAAAAGACTCCGCTATTCTTCTGAATAAAACAACCTCGGATCTATTCGTATTCGTCAATTTTTTTAAGATTACAGTTTAAAATATATTAGATAAACCAGTATAAGAAAAGTTTAATAGAAATCAAACTTTTAATCCTTTTAAAAATACTACTCCAAACTTGTTTTCTTGATTAACAGTATCTATTTTTTATAATATTAATATCGATGAAGATCCAACTGGCTGAACTTCATTCAACGTATTTTGACATACATTTTAGAAAAACGCTTTCTTTTTTTATTAGTCAAAATCTTCCATCGGAACTAAAACAAGTTGTCCGAAAACAATTACAAGTTAGTTGTAATTACAAGTAAACAATTACAAGTGTTGAAGTGGGTTAGCTTAAAGAATATTTTCTTAATGATGGTTCATCATATATGATCTGTGATAGGCTAAAATATCAAGAAATAGTTCAAAATTATATCGCACTTCAATTGCACAAGGACAGTCTCAGGAAGATGAAACACACCCATCTATTTGCGTAAACTGCGACCAGCAAATTTTACTCCAGCATTTCGCCGTTGACAGTTTAGTTTGTCAACATTTTTCAGTTTTTTTTACGTTTTTTGCATCTTAATATGTGACTTCTGTTTTCAGATACACTTCTATAATGAGATTTATTGAATAAATGTTGTAACAATAGCAGATTAAAAAGCGAGTATTACAGCTAGCCATTCATCCAATTCAGATTTTTTATCTTAACATCAGAGAATAACATCGATGAGCATTGCAATGTGTCTTGCATAGCAGATGTATCTTATAAAAATGAATAGGTTTTTCCATTTATTTTTAAAGCTAATTGCTGAAAATCTATATTTTTAGTTTTCATGAATCCTTCCTTCAGACTATGAATGAGGAAGTGTATAAATTTTCATATAATTCTGTTTACTGGTAAAAGTAACAAAGAACGACGAAGGTGGAGGTGGAGATATGGTGCAAGACGGTGCAAGTTAGAAATGAGTGTTTCCCATGCAGCGCGAGTTTTTATGACTGAGAATAACGCATTCTTGCCATAAAGCTGTTGAAGCGTTCAGTGAGAACTTCAGTGTTACTTCAGGTCATCTACAATTAATTGATTCTTATTGGTCTTGTTTAGTTTTAAACAGCTTGGACAGATGTTGCTTACTTCAATAAGATAATTATATTGTTGAATGTATTCATATTATCTATCTATGTGAATGTATATGTGCAAATTATTTGAAATCTTCTTCTGAAAGGTTTTTAAGTAACTTATAGTCTTTAAAAAATACAGGTTACATAAGTGTGCCAAATAAGAATTAGGATATAATTTTTTTGCAGGTAAAAAGTGTCTGCATTCTTGATAAAGTTGTTAAAAAGCGAGATTAGAGATATTCTTCCCATTTTTGTAAATCCAGTGTATTTTTTCATTTCAGAGAAAAACATTAATTTCTTCCATGTCTTTGTGAAGTTGGTTCGAAATTTATGACTTTTTTAGTTTATAATCTATATATTATATATATATATATATATATATAATTGTCCATTTCGATAATGGATTTTCAATTTCAATAATTTTATATAGCTCTAAACATAGACTACATTACTTTCTTTAAATTGTGATTATAAACATAGGCATACATATAACACATATACTATATACGTGTGTACATCTCTCTATCTTACTATCTATATATGTAAAATATAAAAAAATAGGACGGCTTTGCTCTATGCGAACCAGCAACCTTTAATTAACTTTCTACAATTCAGGATCTTTTCCCTAGACCAATACTTTCGAGAACATTCGAGCTTATTACGCAACCGCTTCTATAAATAGAGAACTCGCGCTATTTTGAGTCAGAAGCTCTTTTCTCCTTCTTCTGCTAAGATCTGTGCGGCCATTCTCATTTTTCTTCCCTTGTTAGAATAGTTATGACGTCAAAAGCCTATATTCCATCCCTTTTTGATATGTAATTAGGAGAATTTCATTTAAAAAAAGATTATCTGCCATTGGAATTGAGTAAAGATGTGCATTTAAAACCAAAATTCTTCTACGTCATCATTCTGCTGCCTCAACACTCAGCCACAGCAATGCCCGGGCTTTGATGCCAAGCTTCGTCATTCATGTCCACGACTGCTAAAATATAGCACACATATATCTATATATCCATATCTATCTATCTATCTATATAGATAGATAGATATATCTATATCTATATCTATATATATTTCCTAAACAGTATTGATTAATTGATTATATTATCTACTAAGTTTAATTACTATAACTATATATGTATGTGTAAAAGACATATACGCACACACGTTTGTATATGCGGTGTGTGTGCCTTTTAGGGATTTCATTAATGGATGGAGAATTAATCTCTGTATAACAGATGAAAATATTCATCAATTAATAACATCATCTTATGTTACTGTTTAGAGCTTTTTTTTGAATGCCTAATTCCCTCCATTCCATTTATACATGTAGGTTTACTCTTTATCTAACAATTTTCTGCTTGTAATATCTTTCCTTCGTTCTCTGTATACATATTGAAAATAGGAAACCGAATTGAAATGAAATCAATAAATAGATAAAATCGATGTGTCTTGTTGGATACAAATCGAAAAAATTGAAAGCGAAATTATTTTGAAAACCCAAATCGAAATACGAATGGAAATGGAAAGGAAGAAAAGACCTTAATCTAAATTTAAATCGATAAAAACTCTTACCTTAAATCGAAAAAGTGAAACACACCTGTAAAACAAACAATACCATTTTTTGAAACTGCAGCATGATCCTTTCACTTCGTCCTATGAGGAACGTGGTTTTTACAGGTAGGACTTTTTAAAACAGGTTCTAGCACATTTAAGCAATTGATTTTCACGAAAGCATGAAATGCCACTTGTAGAGTCATAAGGTTTTATAGACGCATGAAACACGAAAAATGGGCATTATCTCGATGGGATTCTAACACCAGGTTTCTTAATTGCTAGCCGGCGTGCTATCCAGTTACAGCACTAAAGCGCGAGGGAAAGATACCCTGACAAGATAACTTATACCTAGAGAAGATACCTTATACAGTTAACAAAAACAACCTTCTTCAGATAAATTTTGCGTTAGAAGCATGAGGGTACTAAATTTCTTTCCATAAACCTCGTGGAGATGAGGTTTACAGAAGAGCAAATCAGACTTGTCAAGCTTTAGGAGTATATAAAAAGCAATAATGTAGGAAATGCTGTAAAATGTGTAAAAGAGATTCATGGTAAAGGTTTTTCGAATATTCGCAAAGTTAACGATGGTTAAGGTGATCTAGTAACGCATTTTTCTACCTCGTACTTTCGTGGTGAAAATGCAAAGCATATCCGCCAGCATCGGAAGATCAGATAGCAAAGTTGATTTTTTTTTTCAGTTTCTTGTATCGAAATAGCTAATGACTCTATGTACTTAACTTGAAAACTTCCAGCCACTGTAGGCTTCCTGTCTTATTTTATAATGATATATTACTCATGGCCTGCAGTTCTGGCACAGCACGAGAAATGAAGCTTTGAGATAGAAGTGTTTGAAGATTCCATTGGTTTTGAAAGGCGGGAATCAAACGCTTACGTGACGGATTAAGGACCAAGTATTAATAAAAGGCTTCACAGGAGTTCTGTTAGTTATAAGACTTATAACATATTATAAAATTAACATTATTTAATAATAAATTTTATCAAATTCTGTTACGTTTATAATTTTTTCCCACACTCTGTGAACTATACCCGCCATCCGCAGCTCATAATAGCTACAACAATTTAGAGACAAGAAATTAGGTTTTATTAATAATATTACCATATTGTGGCATGTATTACAAAATTATAAAATGACGTTCTTTCTGTTTCAGTGCTTCGTCATTTAATCAAAATTCCAGACAACGTGAACATTGTCTTAGTAAGAACGTTAAGATTGGATTGGATTGGATTATTTAATTATGGCAAAGCACACGAGGGCTATCTGCCTAAAGGGAGGGATGCCTTCGTGGAGGACTTTCTAACGGAAACTAGCTCGTATACACGTTACACATGGAAAAACCACGTAAACACCCATGCAGCCAGCCCGTTCACGTGATTCGATTCGAACCACGGACCGAGCTACCAGTGTTCAGCTTTTTACCGCTCGGCCGCTGGTAGGCTACTCAAGAAAGAAGTATGATGCCAAACTGGTTATTTGAGTTAAAGCCAAAACTTGTAAGTCGAGTTTTAATCCAATTAGTGAGATTAAAGTGAGATGAATTAAAGTGAAGTTCTTTATAAAGAATTCATTTTTAATGTAGCAATTCCGTTAAATAATGGATTTTTTAGAAATCTCGGGATATTTTTGCCAAATTGAGTAGGAATAATTAAATTTCTCTGCTGGATAAAGTAGTAGTAAATATTTTTTATCATTTACTTAAGTAAAGTGGACCTCGACGCATCCTCTTTCATGCACGTTAATTCAAAGCTATTTTTATAAACATAATAAACATAATTTAATCTACCTTATATACTCCCCCTTTTAAAGGGCGACTGGTTTTCAATTTGTATGTTGTAAATGTAGCAAAAATGTCTAAACATTTCCTCAAAGTGAAAACTAAAAATTATGTAGTTTGTATTCTGTACAACATTTCTGTAAATAAATAGTAACGAACCTTTAAATTATATATGTATATATATATATATATATATATAAAGCTAATATTTTGTAGGTTCAATAGAAACTGCGGGTGTATTTTATTAGTTAGAAGTATTTAACTGCCTAAATGTAATTAATGCCCTTTTTTAGAACTAATTGATTTAGAGGATATTGTTTAACTTTTGAGTGCCATTTTAATGTTTAATGTATAACATATGACATAAAATGCAACTGAATGTTATTACAGACAGCTATTGTATTATTAACTCAATACATTTCAGTTAGAGAACATGCAAAACTATCATAGGTATATTTCAAAGAACAAGGAAATGAAATCTCAGGAAAATCAGACTTTGTTCTGAAAGAAATGCAGTTTGAAGAAACAATCGCTTCTTATTCCATCATAAAACATGAAAGATATAAATATTCACTAGGACAGTTTTTGATATTTTTGTCCAAGATAACAGCTTAGGAAGTTTTGAATTCATTTGCACGTAGCCGGAAACTTTCCAGTAATAAAAGAAATAACAGGGGAAATGCGGTTCTGCACGGGAACATAACAGCTACGTGCAAAGTGCATAAATACTTGCGTGCAGCAGATCTTTAAAACCACGAGTCTTGGATTATGAATAAATATTTCTTTTCTCACAGTGACAGATATCTAAAAGCGGAATGCGAGCTTTATTCTTGAAATGTATATATTTTACTGAATCAATTTCTACCTTAACACATGCAATAAGGAAATGGTTCTTTTAAGAAAATATTTTTCATGCAGATCTTTTGCAAGTGTGAAACAGGAAAGTGCAGGGTACGTAAACCTTTAATACTATATCAAAGTTTAAGAATTCATTTAAAGTCATGAGATAACTGTTTGATTTCGAGTTTGTATACTGTATTAGATTGCATCTTTCATTAGAAATGAAAGTATTGAGCCAAGTACAAAAATTGACCGGGCAGTTTATATTTATTTTCTCTTTTTAAATTTTTTCAAATCCGGGAGTAAATAAAATCTTTTATATGTGAAAAATGATTTACATCCTTAATTTTGTTAAGATGAGATTTGAGTGAGAGCGACAGGTGATAGAAAATGTGACCGTAATTATTGGTTGAAAATGCATGAACTGACTAATACCACATAAAAGGACATGGGAGGTATGGCTAAATGGTAACCAATATATGGCTGCTTGTCATCATTTAAATTACAGTAAGAGCACTTGTAATATGACGAGTTAATTTTGTATTTTTTTGATAGAGGTTGCGTATTTCAAGAAATTAAAGGGAAATAAATGCATTTGCTATATTTTTTATTTCTCATTCTTAATCAAATCATTTATAATTTCCTGCATAAAGAAAATATTTCTAAAGCGTAGCATAAAATGTAAAATATATTAAAATCTTTTTCCATGACTATTAAAAGTCGAAATTATTCGTAGTCCCTTTTATGCAAAGCAAAATTTCTTCCCGTCTTGAAACTATAAGTACGTATGCAAGAGAGTTGTTTTAGTTTGTCCCACATTTAATTTATCAAAAATTGATTTAATTTAAAATTTCTGAACATGTTATAATACCTACTTATATGTAGTATTCAAGCCAAATGTAGGAAAGAAAGATTATATAGCGTTAATTGCTGGATTTTTACATTAGATTCGCATTTTGGGAAATCTCCACATTTAAAAAATTTCACCATTGGTACTAATCGTACCATCGAACGTTTTTGTAACTTTCAAACAGTCTTAATGCATATTCCATAAGTATAAAGTACATTTCTCTCGTCATTAAGTTGAATATATTCTATAATATGGTATATTTTTATTTCTATTACCTAGTTTGCCAGATGAAGAGGCACATTGCTCTATTAATACCTTCTCGCTCAATAACGTACAAATTTCATAACGGACGGAAAATTCCTTATAGAAGGCTGGCTTTCTTATTCATTACGCATGAAAATTTCTGCGAACTTTTAATGTATCAGATTTCATATTGGAAGAAAAGGAATCAAGGTACAAAGTGAAAGAATAACGTTTTAAATATAATTAAGAAAATACAATCTATTCATGACATTCTGAGGTACTTTGAAATTTCAGGGCTAAATCCGTAACGCTTGGAGGGTTAAAAAAATTTTGTATCTAGTTCTAGGATTCGCGCTAAATGCATTTAAATACATAATAGCTGGTGCTAGTGAAACTTATACTTACTCAAAATTGTTTTCTAAAGTAATCATTAAAGTACTAGTGAATAAATTTGAAATGTGTTCTAAGTACTTGCTCACAAAAATATCAATCAATTATAGTAGAATTATTTGTGTTTCATGTATCCTGAATTCCAGCAAATTAACGAACGTGAAAAATTATGAATACATAATCATAAAACTATGCTACTTATTATCACATTAAACGATTAATTAGTAAATTCCATATTAAATTTGTTAACATGTAAAGGCTGAAACTACATTCTCAGTGCATATTTGCTCCGCTAACATCTCAGTAAAGCAATCCTATCACGTTCTAAAATTATTGGATAATGTGACTACGAAATAGTTTCATATTGGAAGCTGCAATAAACTCCAGTTACAATGTTTTATTATTAAAGGGTTATTTACTAGGTGCGAACGAATAGAGATAACTAATATGTTCATTGACCTTTTATAAGTTATTTTTTACAAGAAGTAGTAATCACCCAGCTTGGTGTCAAGATAATTATTAAGCATAAGCCATTTATGATTTTATTTTTTTAAATATTGCGAATAAACTTAATTTTGTGTATTGCAACCGAAAAGGTATTATAGGACTCAAGGAAGGTGAAATTAACGAGTTGCAGTTAATGAAACTCAGAATCATTTATTTATGTTCAGTTACTTAGATCCTACTAATTCTACGCTGTAGATTTCAATCACACGGCAAGAGAAAAGCACTTTACTTTTGGCATGCACTTAGATTTAAATAATCTAACAGTGGCGACTATCTCAAATGACTATCTATTAATTTAGTGTCTGAAAATGTCAAACGTAACGAATGGAGATGAGAAGGTTGACGTATTTGTTAATTAGTATGTAAATTACAGATTAATAAAATAATAGAAAAAAAGTTTCATATTAATACTTAAAATTAATAGAAAATTCTAAGATAATTTAAGCTAATTAATTATAATAATTATTATTATCCTAATAAAAAATCAAAATATAATGAATTTGGTTGCTGCGAAATTGAATCTTTAGCTTGTACTTCGTTTCTTCGGGGATGTTGGCTACACGTCGTAGCATTTGGGTTAGGTTAGGTTATTTAATTATGGCAAAGCCTCGAGGGCTATCTGCCTAAGGGGAGGGATGCCTTCGTGGAGGACTTTCTAAGGGAAACTGGCTTGTATACACGTTACACATGGGGAAAACCACGAAAACACCCATGCAGCCGGCCCGTTCGCGGGATTCGAACCTCGGACCGAACTACCAGTGCTTAGCGCTCGGCCGCTGGTGGGCCCTTTCTGAAATGGAATAATTGAAATTGACGATACTTCACGGAAATTTTCGTTGCAATTTATTGCGTTTAAAGATTAAATTTTTCGGAGTATAATGAGAGCTTTGACAAACAGGAAATAGCAATGTGTAAATAGTATTCGTTTATAATTTGCGGACACTGAATATTTATGTATATTTTTCTACAGCTGAGAAATTAAGTAAGCAATGAAAATATACTTTCGTTTCAGTGATATATAAACATGTTCAGGTTATGCTATTCAACCCTATTTGATTCTTAAAATATACGCTATAATCTCAGAAAGGAAGGGAAATTTCAAATCCGTATTTTACTAGGTGCGATTATTATAAAATTTCATATGAGGCTTTCAGTTACACAGGCGGGTAACTAGTACTCGTTCGGTACATCATGAACAGCAATGCATATTATTGTTAATGCTACAGCAAAGCTGATAAATGATTATGTATTATTCTTATAGTTCTTTATTTCTAATTTTACTATGTTAGCTTGAAAAAAATCACGCGAAAATTGTAAATATCTGTTAGCTATACAAATTGAGTCGAACGATCTAAAGTCAGATTTTATCTAACTGCCTTTGCAATATTAATGTATCATAGTAAATTTGCTTTTGCGTTTTCTAAATTTTATATAGTATCATCGTAAATTTGATTTTGTTTCTGATTTTATATAATTTAAGTGACCAGAATAATATAAAATTACCTGGCATATGTAAAAAATAAATGTGAAATAAAAGATATTTAAAAGAAATAATACACATGCAATGTACATTCTCTCTCAAAAAAGACATGGAAACTCAGCTATAATTTAGAGAATAAAAACTGTTCTCATCATTTTTCATTCCAGTTCTTTAACGCCCAGCATTCATTTGCAGGTCGGAAGATGATAAGAATCCGGTCTGGACGAATTTCCGACTTTCACAACCTCTGCAATTATTTGCTATTCGATTGAAACGCAGCACCTTTTTTACTTCGTTCCCCATTTTTCCTCGACGTTCCCACTTGTTGACACCGGTTTAGCCATCAGTGGTTCTCTCCTCATCTCTATGAATGAGCTGGGACCCATATTGCTACCGGAAAACCTGGAAAATTCATTAAAGCAACCGCAAGTTTGATTAATGATTGTCCAGGAGAGACTATGCCAAAGGCCTTCCTCCCACTCGCCTCTTCTCAATGTACCTTTTACGTTCGCCGCTGCTGGATCACGTGCTATTCAAGACTTTGATCCTCCTTTTCGTGTACCTTCAGGGCTTGCATAAGTTAAAGGTGCTTGTTACGGAAAGCTGAAGGTTTCTAATTCATCATTAAATTCATTTTGATATCTAGCAGGCAAGATAGTTTTTAAGCTTTAATAAACCCTTCAAGATGCAGTCAATATGTCAGTAAAGTTCATGCATTTTTGCATGTCTTAGAAACTTCAATATATTTTCCCTATGGCAAAAGATTCTTTGTGATTTCTCCTTTGAGAAAACGTTGAGTTTCCTTTAGATTTACTTCAGCGATGAAATGATTTTTATTTGCTCTATTTATGAGGAAAGGAACTAAATTTTTTATATATGTACTTACATTATTTCTAAGTTTTTGCATTTTATGTGAGATTACTTTGCACTAAAAACAGAATCCTTCCCTGTTTATTTAATGCACTATATGAATCTGTGCTAAAACCCATAAATAAAACGTACAAATAACATTTACACACAAACGTTTAAATAACACGTACATTTATTTGTATGAGTGCAAATAAAACGTACAAACAATTTTAAACACAATTAAAATGAGTACGAATTGTTTTTACATGGTAAGGAGCTACCTGTACCTGCCAATTACGTAGTAATTTTATAGAAATATTTATTTCCGTTTACGGCTCTAATTCTTACGAGAAGAAGCCTTTTAAGATTTTTTTTTAAATGAAGGGTTTGCTTTTAATTTTGTATACGATAATATTGTATATTAATGCAAGCTTTGAGTAATTTGTAAAGTAACACTTTCAGCTTCAAAGTAAAATGCATGAATTTTTCAATCAACCGTTTGACTGAAATCTCATTTTGTGATCAGAAAATGATACATTGCAATGCACATAATGCCTTTATTTATAATAGAAATACACACTACATAGAACATGTTATCCTCCTAAAATGTGCGACATATGCATATTTTGCAATAAACTGTATTGCTCTACTAATGAACTTCAATGTAATTTCCTAAGGTCATATAGTATCCTACAGATCTTTCACAAAATTCTATAGAATTCCACTTGAAAATGATATAAAGTTTACTTTAGGATAACCTTTTAATATTCCGCAGGAAATTTCTGATCCAAGCATTAGAATAAAGATATTATGATATGTAATTTGAGATTTACGTGAATACCTATAAGTATAAAAAATCACCTAAGGAATTCAATGTATTAATTTCTTAATTTCTTAATTAATGTATTAATTTCTTAGCACAGTTTCTTCTTTATTCTAGAAGCGAAATGTAAGCACGCGCCACCAGATGTCTCTACGTAAAGAAAAATCATTGGCTCGAAACTCTTTTTAGATGGCATCCTCTGAAACAGCACAGATCTTCGTGCAAGACAAGGGACCCCGCTTCTCAGAAAATGTCATAAAATGATCTATAGAGGAACGTGCTTATAACGTCATGACGGTAGAAGACAAACTTCAAGTCGAGTAAGAAACCTTTAGGATTGGAACCGTCTTTCCTGAAACGTTTTTGACATCTGTGTCAGCCACAATCGTCACTATGGCATAAGCCAACCGCTTCACCTTATTTGTCGAAATATTTCGTACTCTATGAATATTATGTTCGCTGAGTTTATTCGATTGTCAATGTTTTTCTTTGTAAGTATCTGATGTGAATAAGAATGGATGTAGGTGTTAATACAAATTTTCGGATTATTCGCGTAAATAATTTCGGGTGTATGTTACACGTATATAAAAAGAATCAGGAGGCCTTCCAAAATTGACATTATTTGAAAAATGGACATATGCTATAGTGTTCCCTTTCAGATTATTTTAATCATTTAAAACTGTCACAAATAATATTATATTAATAAATGATTTACTTATATATATTGCACACACACATATGTCTGTGAATAAATACAGTTTAATTTAATCAGAAATCCATTTTTTGATATTGAAAATATTCATAATAATGTTATTCCAAATTTTCATAATACTGCTACATACCAGGTTCCTGGTCTAGCACTTTTAACTTACGTTTATCAAAATTTTATTGTGTTAGAGCAAACTTTAAATTTTACTTCGATACTCTAACTTTGGTCGGAGTTAAAAAGTACAAATATCTAGGCGAGTGGTCACATACTGGCAGCCTGCGGACCGCATGCGTCCTCTGAAGCAATTTTATGAGGCACACGAATGTATTTTATATAAATTAATTAGCATTAGTATGAAAATAATTTGAAGGAAAATTTTCAGACTTGTTTCGGATGGTTTCGAATCAAAGTTTACATCATCTTCATTACTAAAAACGAAAGAGATTAGCTCCCCGGAAAATTTAGAAATGGAATAAATTAATTTACACTGGGAATAAATCTTACTCAAAGATTTGAAGATACATATTTCATTAACTATTTTTAGTACTTGTCGAAAGATAAATTTCCTCATTTACAAATTTTGCAATAAGAATAAATGGTTGGTTTCAGTGCACTTACATATGAAAGCTCTTTTCAGTAGTTAAAATTAATGTAATACGAAAAGAACGAGTCAGATCTACAAACTGATATGAGTATTTACAAACTGGTGACGAAGATACTTTCTAGTAGTTTTCTTCCAAGGTTACGAGCTTTATAAAAATCAAAACTCCATAAGGTGTTATAGCGGAAAAATGTAGTAAGAAAGAAGTGTACATTGATCTGCATACAAATGTGTATTTTTTTCTGTATTTAGCACATGTGGTGTATATTTTATTAAAGAAAATAAATTTTTATTATTTATTCTCAAGTTTTGTTTCTCTTGGAATGTTTTCGTATATTTCTTTCTGTTTTAAATGAAAAGTAAGTTATTTAGTACATACTTCAACATATTAAATTATTTGAATAAATGTCAATCTGAAAATATTAGTATCTAGTAGTCAATTCGTTTGAATTACAGATTGTGAGCAAGAAAATTTCTTACAGATAAATTTAGATTTCAGGCAGAAAACAAGTATAAATTTGAACTTTTCTTTGGGTTATTTTTATATGCTTGCTTTGATAAATATCTAGTATATTTTTAGAATTTAGTTTGTAGGGTTTATATTTATTTTAACTAACATTTATTTTAAGCTATCTTTCCTATCAAGCCTTTACTTTCCCTTAGAATTGCCAATGCCAGATTATGTAAATCATAGTAGAACGCGCAGAGTATTCAAATTTTTAGCAGAAGTAATTGAGTTTAAATAGAAGGGAAGCGAGATTGTAAGCGTGCTTCTTGAATCACGAGCGTGAAGGTTGCTTGGTAGAAAGTTTAAGAACCGCGCGTTTCGGCCTGTGTGCCTATTTCGACAGTTCGTTGAATCTTTCAAATTCTTAATCAGAAAGTTTACTGAATCTCAGCTCTATCTTAGAACGCGGTTAAGTTAGTCACGATTATAGAGCCTCGTAGGTAGTGACCTCGTTATTTATTCATCCTGTTATTTATTTTTAATTGTACTTTTCTATTTTTGTTACACCGCCGAGTCGGCGTAGTTTGTGAGCGTCAAGTGAACACAACTGTGAGTTCTAAAGTGAAATAAAAAGGGAGTTAAACCCTTCTTAAGAGTCTGTGTAATTTCCAGTTCATAGCAGTCACTACTACTGTTGCTGACAAGTTGGGGCCTCCCAACATCATAAGTTAACAAATTTTGTGCTGTTAAAAGAAATGAAAACGTTTTGTTTTTTTAGCATCTAGCTACTTTCAGCTCGTGGATTTGGTCTGCGAGCAATTACAGTCTGTGTCTACTGATCTAAGCAAATTAAAAATTTTGAACCACGAAATATGGAAAATAAATTTATGAAAAATATGCAGTTTTCTTTCAGGAAATCACTGACCACAATTGTTACTCAAGAAAATATATCACTCACCACCATGATGATCTCATTACAAAGATGAAATTTCAAAGCCTTGTTACTTTTAATCGGAAGATGGTAACAACGTTACGTTGAGAATAACTGAGAAATAATGTAATGATTTAACAACATTCATTTACTCTAATTTCTATGATGTCACTCTTATTCTATTGAATTAAATGTACAGGAAATATACCATACGACAGCTTCTCTTTAGTTTCTAATTAGTTTTCTTCCCCCCAAAAAAGAGAATCAAAATTTAAGACAAAGTTAACTAAAACTTACTTATATAACTGCTAATAAGTTTCAATGAATACAAAATATTTAATGTAATAAGAATTTGAAATACGGAAGTGTTGATAAGTCATACATTTATTATTCATGCAGCCAAATTAAAACAACACACTGCTTAACTAAACAATATACCTGGTTTTTAACATTTTATATATCTCTTTTATTTTTCTATAATATCTCTAACTAAAGTATTTCATAATACTTCTAATGCATCTGACTTTTATCTAATTCATAGTTTTTTACATATTTGCACCGTTATGGTAATTAATAAAAGATGTCTCTAACACAAATGGTGGTCACATAGCTCTGTACAGAATTAATCATTTACATTCTGTTAGACCATGGTGTATTAGATTTATTCAGGATTTTGATAATAAATACTGAACAAAATCGAATCAAATCTCCTGTTGCTGTCATGCTTGTATACTGTTTAATCAAGATAAGTCTAATAAGATATTAATTTCGCACATATGAAGCATACGCTGTAAGATTTTTGTTAATTAACCAGTTATTTTTCGTTATTTTTTTCTCCTTACTATTTTTTACCAATACTTACCAGAATATAAATTAGGTTACATATTGAACAACCTGTGTTTAACATGTGTTAAGAAAAAAACACTAAAACTCTTTTCACGCAGGAATTCAACAATCCCTTGAAACCTGAAATCACTAACTCAACAGATCACTTCTATGTAACTATCCAGTTGAGAACATGTGAGTGCATTGGTTTATTAATTAAAAGCTACAATTTTAGACGAAAGATAGTGAGCTAGAGCTTTAAGCCTGCAGGAGTAAAGATTAGTTGCGTTCATATTAATAAATGTTTCGTATTAATTTGAATACTGCAAGTAGCAATGAACAGTTTTGTTAATTTTAAATTGCATTATTAATACTACGGGTAATAATAGCAAAACGTTTCGACTGAGTTTTATCTTTGCTGTTAAGCCGTAGTTTGCGATCACGATAATTCATCTGTACAAGACAGCCCGAGCTAAGCCAAACCTTACAATCTTTTATTACTTAAGATAGAACAGTGTTATATTTTTCTTCACGTTTTGTTTCTAAGTAATATATATATATATATAGCATGCTGATTAAAACTGAAAATGATGGGAACAAGTTTTTTAAAATATCGAAATTACGAAAAGAAAATTATTGTTCTTTGCTTTCTTCGACTCTGGAGATGTATACCTACTTCCATTTTGTGACTCGTGTATGAATTATAATAATAGAATCAAAACCTTAACTATTTAAACTAAAAATATGTTGTCATTTCGACTGCAGATTTCCGAACACTTCAGTATTTCTTGCTATGGATTTTATGATACAAAAGTCTTAGCTGAGGAACATATTTCTATTAAAATTGTTCGTATTGTCAGACGATTTTCGTATTTTCAACAGAACTATTTTTGTACAGGACAGCAAAATGTAAAGCCATATGCAAAAACTGGCATTCGTGATTTATGAGCTCCTGCGCCTTTTAATGAGCAAAATTGTTATTTTCTTTCTGTTCTGAAAGGAGATTCAAGAGTAAGAAACGATTGTGAGATTCCAAGAATTTTGTTTAAATTTTAATCTGATGTATTTGAAAGCACTGTACAGGATTCTAAGTATATCGCTTCGTACAGTTCCGAATTAGAATATACTTCAAGTATTAAACTTGAAATGATATATATTAGTACACTGCGGCCCAGTTCCGGTCAAAATATGTCTTCCAGTTTGGCGAATTAGAATATACTTGACGTATTAAACTTGAAATGATGCATATTAGTACACTGCGATTATCAGAATTTGCTGAAATAATACCTCATGAAAACATGGAATTTATTTTGTTTTCAGTTATTTTTATATACATATTACAGAGGTAAATGTAAATCTATATTTTAATTTTTTAATATTTCAATGGACTGAGTAATGTTGCACTTTTGAAGCAGGAGACACGAAACATGAGCAATACCCACACCGGGACTCGAACCTGGACCTCTGGAATACGCACCGAGTGTGCTATCATCACACCATGAAGAAATACTGGAAAGAGGGAGACTATGTCTTATGTACTCCCCCCTTTTAAAGAGCGACTGGTGATTAGGGAACACAATCGCCAAATCTTGGTATTGACGAATTATTTTCCACCACCTTTTAGTTCGGGGCTATTGTAGAGTCATTACAATTTTTTTGAAGCAGGAGTACTGAAAAATAAGCAGTGACCTCGCCGGGACTTGAACCTGGCCCTCTCGACTACGCGCCGAATGTGTTATTGTAACACCACGGAGTCATGTGGAAACAAGGGAGAAAATATACTCTCCCTTTTAAAGGGCGACTGAGGATTAGGAGACCCAATCGCCAGATCAAGGTGGTGACGAAGTATCGTCCACTACAATTTTTAGTTCGGGCGCCACGGCATAAGTAGGCTATTTTGAAGCAGGAGAAGTGAAAAACGAGCAATTCTTTGAAGGGTTGCGAACTTGGATCTTCGAATACGCGCCCAGTGTACTACCGTTACACCCCGAAGACATGCTGGAAGGAGGAAGAAAATAACTTATAAGGTATCTACTCGCATATTAAATTATAAAAAACTTGCATCGCTCTGTTTTCTTTTGCGGGTTTTTTTTTTAATTTCTGCATTGAATTTGCATTTAAATTTATTGTGCTCCACAAAATGTCGGAGTTACAGTAAAAAGAAAAGATAATTCCTAGATTACATATTCCTTTCCATACATTAGTGATAAATTGATTCCGAATTAAAGTAGATCCATTTTCGCTAATCTAAGAGCAAGTATTTCTGCAGCATAAAATTAAATCCAAAAGATGGATAACAGTATGCAGAATATAGTCTTATATTTATTTCTCGTTGAAATAGAGATCAGTCTTCTGCTGAAAGGAAGAAAGTCTTACATTTAAAATTTATGTTTATCAAATTTTAAAAGCTTTCTTTCACGTACTGAGAGAAAAATGGGTCTCAACCTTTATTTTTTGGTTCCAAAGCCACATATTTTTATTTATGAAATGGATTATTATTTGATCCATTATGAGTTTTATAAAAATGCACATTTATTACACTAGTATAAAATGAAAAATGTATACTTCATTATAAACGATTTCTTTACGTATTTCTTTGGCATTTAAAAATGAAACAAAACTTATGCAAAATTTTCATTAAGTAACTTTTTCAGTAAATATAAGTAATTACATTTATACTGAAACTTATGGTTATATCACCAATACAAGTAAAAAAAATTCCATACAGAATATTTTAAAATATTAATATTTTTTGCGACAAACCCATGGAAAGAATCCAAACGAGAAAATTTGAGATGTTAGAAAAATAATTAGTTGTTTGACGCCAAGTTTCAATTTTTTTTTTCCACAAAACTGAATTAATATCGATTTCATTTAATTTGAGACAAAATGTTCAAAGTCTTTTATCATTTAGTGTGATCGCTGATATAATTTATGAAACAAAATATAAAATAAATATATATAATTTATATTTTGTATAATATTTTATATTTTGTATAATACATAAATTATGATATAATTTATGAGGACAAAAGCAAAATATACAACAACAACAAAAGGAATTGCTCTACTGTCGTGGTGAATCGTTTTAATAATAGAGTAAGTTTGATAATTCCTGATTTATAATTAGAAAGATAATTCACTTTGCTAAATAATAATCGATTGTTAGTTGTCCGCAGAAGCATAAAATTCTTAAAATATGGGCATTCAGTCTTACGAAGTTCATATTTTAATAATACGAGTAAAAAAGAAATTGTGTTGAAAACAAAATTATTTCTTAATGCCTTAAATACAACTAAAGTGACTGATTCAACTTTTTATGAAAATTTTATATGATGAGTGAAAAAAAATTACTTAAATCAAGAGTGAATAATGAAATTAAGAGAGCTTTTGTCGATCTATTAATCAAGAAAAAACGTTTTGTTTTTCTATTAACTGACATTTTTCCATGAGTTTATTAGAGTGACACTTGAGATGCCAAGGTAACTTCGAGTATGAGATAAATAATACAACAAAATTAAAGTCGCTGGCTATAGTTTCAGTTATGCTATAGTTTTATTAAATGTTCTTCTCCATTCAGGTTTGAAGCACAGAAAGACCGTATAATTTGCATGCAGCTCATTTTTCTTTCAATTAAAATAAAACAATAGAATTGACTTTTATTCAGAAAACTTTAAAACTAATCTAAGTTTTAGGTCCTTTGTATTAAAATTAATAATAAAATTACTTTTTTCAGAAATACAGGAAACACACATTACTTTCATAACATTTTTTAAAGAAGAGGACACCTTTTATATTCAAGAAAAGGAATGAAGTAAACGAGAAGCTGTAGGTTTATGTAAACAGCTCCTGACTGCTTTTTCCGTTCACAGTTTAGTTTATATCTAATATCTATTTTATAACTATTTTTTAACTAATATATAACTAGTTTATATCTTTCAAGATGATAATGCGCCAGGCCATCGAGCCGGAATGGTTTTCTTCTAATTTTATTCAAAAATTGCAAAGGCCTCCTCAGTTGCCAGATCTCATTCCAGTTGAAGATATTTGGGTGATATTGAAACATAAAATCAGTTTTAAGTAGAACTAATTCAAACTTTAATTTCATGCTGGTATCATCTAATCCTATTTAATGTCCTTCACAAACAACAAAATATGACCAAGGAATGTTAATTAGGAAAACAATTTCACAATGAAATATTATTAATTTTTATAATAGGGTTAACCAAACTTCATAACAGTAAGAATCGCATGTTAGAATTCAGAAAGTTCATGAGCTGCAATGCCATATTTATATTGTTTTGTGTACAATATATGCCACATATATATTGTTTTGTGTGTTGCAAAACAATATAAATGCCATATTTATATTGTTTTGTGTAAGGTGTGAATCATATTTGAATGGTAGAAACATATTTTTAAAGCTAAATTGCATTTTTATGTAATTAAATATAGTTTCATATAAATATATAATTCTTATTTTTTTGCTTTCTATATAAGAAAGTAAGTTTCTAAGAACTACATATTTAAAGCTATTCTATGTGCAACTCAAAATTTCTCTTTTGATTTTTCGATGCTTGTAGTTTTTGACTGGTTCTGAGCAAAGTAAACTGAAATCGAAAAAAAGGCATAATGGTCTTTTTTATGAGCACAGTAATGTTGAAAACATAATTTAATGAAGATTAATTCACTAATTTCCGAAGTAGATCCAGTAGGTTTAATTTATTTTAAATCATAAATACTCTTCTAGGAAGAACAAAATAGCGGATCTGAAACTGCTTATGCTGCGAAGAATCTTCTGTTTGACGAAAATAAAGTATTTTTGAATTAGTTGTCTCCTTTTCGCAAGCGTTTACATGAAAAATGATAATTTAGATTTCTTTTTTATTAACCACATGTTATATTATGTTATATGAATACGGCAAAGCACACTTCACCTAAGGGGAGGGATACCTTCATTAAGCTCTTTCTAAAAAGAACTAATTAGTATTCAAGTTACACATTTTAAATTGATTTAGGAGGAAACCCCCTAACAAAACCTATGCTGCAATTAACGCAAGGAACAAGGTATTGAAAACAAACCTATCCTTAAGTAAATGAAAGAATTTCATAAGGCGATGTAGATTGTCATTTAGAATTTGTATTTCTAAGAATCTTGTTACTCTATTAAAAGATCTGAAACTCCAGATTTCGAAACTTAGAGCTTTCCCTGTCTCTTAGATCCTAACCTAGGATATTGTTAAGCAGTTAAACTAAAAGCTATGGAATGATTAGTGACGTCTAATAGAAGCGTTCAGTAACTAAGAACGCGATTTCTGATTTCAGTGGCATCCGAATTACTACCTCCTCGTGACGACCCTGAATGCTATTACGTTTCAGCATGGCGTCTATCAAAACTGTGCGGAATTTTCAAGCAATCAGAGCGTTGGGCATTCTTGAAAGGTTTCTGCAAATTTCAGTAGAAATAGCTTGAGCATTGCCAATAAGTCTTGAATGCTTCTAGAAGTTGGTGCTGTGGTACACTGTGCAAAAATAAAAATGGGAAAGTTCTACATCTCACATCTCCCATTCTACTGAACCAATTGACGAAATTTAAATTGCGTTTTTCATGTCTGGAAAGCGCGACTTAGGATACGTATTAGATTTATATGTAACATTATTCTAACATAGGTCAATTGCTTACCATATTTCGATCCTACTACTCAAATTATGCCTTAATATTCCATTTTGTAAAATTTTGAGCGAAATTTACGGATAAATTTAAAAAAAAATATCTTGGTGTATTTTTTTCAGTTTGCGGTAAGAATAATTTACTTGCCGAACTTTATGTATAGCAACCTATTTTCCTTTACATTTTTTCAATGTAGACGAGCGGCAAAAAGTCATTGTTCATTATTTCAAACAATTGTAATAAAGTGCATAAATCACATTTGGCGTTATTATCGCTTATAACAAATATGTCAAATTTCAAAATGCGCCAGTATGTAAATTCACGTATATCCTAGGAAATTTTGAATTAAAAAAAACTCTAATTTTTTGCAGGTATACTTAGAAATACATCTACTTTAAGATAATGGTATAACTTTTATGGATTATAATCCAAATTGTTTTCGAAAAATTTATAAAAAAATATTTTAAAAAACTACAAATTTAAAAATAAATCATAAAAAAGTGTGGGAATTATATTTGTATTAAGCCTAAATTTTGAACTCGAAGGAGGAATCAAATAAGTTTAATAAAAAAAGGAGATACTAATAAATATGTATCAAATTCAATTAATATGGAGGAGCTAAAATTTTCAGAGCTAATTTTTTTTTAAATTACTAGTGCGATTTTTACAAAACTTGACAGTTTGGCATAATTTGAGTCGTAGAATCGAAATATGGAAAAATTTAGCATGTAATTTCAGAAGAAGTCTGATTTTGTGTCAAAATACCTATATTAGAGCAATGCATTACTATATAAATATAACACATTTCCTAAGTTCCGATTTCGATACATGAAAATCGCAAGTTGAATTTCTTCAATCGGCGCAGTAGAACAAGGAGTATAGAACTGTTCCTCTTTTTTGGGGGGGCAGTGTACATTATTAAATTGATTCAATATCATAACTTTCATAATTCAATATCATATTTTATTGCGCAGTGTACATAAACTATCCATTGAGCACAAAGATCAAGTTATCTAATAACTGAGATTTTAAGATGTGACAGCTTAAGTTTGGATCGTATCTGAAATATGTTTCTATTCCCCATTCGTGTCTAACAATTTTTCGGGATCTATTTCAACATTAATTTCACGTAAAATCTTTAATTTGAAAGGCATTACTGCTCATGAGAGTGCATGCATTTTATGCGAATATTCATATAAGCGTATATTTGCCAAATCATGTTAAAAAATTAAATTCAAGATTCAAGAGTTTATTAAGGTACTTTGTTTCTTTTAATTTTATTTGTTTTTAATAACTATTGGCGTAGTTCATTTGTTTCTTAATAACTTATTTTCCCCATCCTTTCTGCATATCTTCGCGGTGTAACGGTAGCACACTAAGCACGTATTCGAGAGGTCCATGTTGGAGTTCCGACGAGGGCATTGCCAATTTTTCATGTCCTCTGCTTCAAAAAAACCTAATGGCTCTACGGGGTTTCATTATGTATGTATGTATATATATATATATATATAGCTTTTTTATCTTTATTTTATTTTTATATATTTATTTATGCGTTATAGTATTTTATTTATACTTTTCATTTTATTTATATTTTTTATTTGTTTATTTATTGCTGTTGCTCACTGAGAAAGTTTTCGTGTTCAATGACTCAGTTCCAAGTTTTGCACCTTCAGATGCGTCTAACATTGAACGCTTTACATAAAGTCTAAAATGTATCACTTATTTTTCGAAAATAAATATTAAATAAAATATAATGATATTTAGTGTAAAGTTAAAATTTGAACTAAATTATCGGAATCATTTGATAACTGTTGAACTTTCGTAAAACTTTAAGTTACAAACAAATAAGGGCTTATGGCTCAAACTGCGTTGCGTTGATGGCAAATATGATCACTTTAAAAAATAGTATGTTTTAAACTTTCGATTATCTAATAAAACAAAAGATGACATAGAATGACTTAGAAACTAAACAGGCAATCAACGATTATGAGAAATCAGCTAAAGCTCCTTAACCGGAATATTAAAAAATAAATGCACGAATTCATTGAATTCACATAAAATACTGCAAAAATAGTGAAGACTGTTATGACCATAGCGTGACGGAACATCAACTGAAAATCTCAGAATTATAACTCTAGACACGATCAAAGTTAAAAGAACTCTTCCATGCATTACATCAAACGCTGGATAGAGAGAAAATCTAATTTAATTTGTCTCACCCTATCGGTGTTTTTAAATGGCTCACAGGCACGCTATTTGTGTGACGTGCAACCATTAATATTAACGGGAAGCTCATGTTTAACAGGAATAAAACAGCTCAGTGGACGTTTCGCTTTAATTTCAAAAAATAGATATGAATAGATGTAGTATCAGGTGGCTTTTTTTTCTGTTTACAAGTTTTATTTCCCAGGTGTGAGGAAACGATTAATGCCTTAAAGAAGAAGTTCGTAAACATGATATACTCCTTTACTGCATATTACAAACATAATCCAAAGAAATATGCGTGCTTTCAGGCTAAAAAAAAGAAAAAAATTAATATACCCTACATAGTACGCGCTGGCCAGATGTTCGTGAACCTATACGATTTAGGTACCATTTGCAGATCTTTTTAAATGTTTACAGTTTAGGAAAGTATTTTTAATTGGATAACTTGGGTTTATTTCCCAAGAAGCGCTTTCATAATCACAAAAGAAATTAAAATTTGGCTCTTGAAAACTCAAAATTATGATAATCATAAATTAAAATTATCACAGATTTAAATTATTTTTCTTGAAAAAAGTTATTTTATGCCAACACATGAAATGCCGTTTTGTTTACGAGAGTTTTATGTCATAGAATGCCTGTAGGGTTTTGCAAAGCACGAAACAGAGCTTATGCTCCTTTTTAATTATTTCATTCGAAGGTGATAAAAAGCATCATCTTTCACAACACATACTGTAAAGCATCAACACATACTGTAAAATTAGCACTTTATCTACACTTCTGTACTTTCATGAAAAGCTGATGTAACTAAAGGGACCTGGAAACGAATTAAGAACGAAACTGTTATTTTATGAATTATGACTCCCGCAAGCACATTTTCTGCTTGCACATATTAAGCACTTTCTTTACTTACAAGCTTTAGTTATCAGTACATATCAATAACACATTGAGATATATTGCAATTCGAAACATCAGCTTTAATTATTCCATATGAACGCAGCATTTCTCTTTCTAGGGTCACTGAAATCCTATAGTGAGAATCTTTGTTGTGTTTCTGATGCAAATGGAAGCTATAATTACAGCCCTGCAAACTTTACTAGACAAACAGTAAGTTATTGTGACGGCTTAAACAACTCACAAAATACCAAAGAAGATTGAAATAACTTCTTAATTAGACTTAATATAATAAAATGGGAACAACTTGCGCTACAGGTGAGTCTTCAACTATATGCGGATATTTAAATTAACATAAGAGACAGTTAAGTTTAAAAGCTTATGTTGCACGCTGCTGTACCGGGTAAAAAAAATAAATATATGTAGAGGCTTTGCTAGATTTTTGCATGACAAAATAGACACATGAAACAAGAGATTAATTTTAAATAATAAAACATTAAACTATACCATAACTATAACGCATTAAATTAACAAGGATGGTATATGCGTAGGAGGGAAGAAAGCGACCAACAGCGGCGACGAAACGTGAAACATTTTGTGTACAGGCACGGCGGTGGCGAATTAGCATAAGTTCACTTAAGAGTCGCCACAGTACTCTTCCTCCAATGTCAACAAAATTAGAGGTACCAAGGGTTAAATCATTCTATATCCGGAATGTGTATAGTGGAGATCACTTTTGGTTTCTGTTACTCAGGCACAGATGATGATTATGCAGTAGCAACTGGGCATATAGACATAAGGAATGAAGTTGCAGGTGACTTCTAAGGGGTGTGACTGAAGAATAAGTTTTGACAGCTACCGGTGAAAAGATAAAGGCTGGTTTAAGAAGTTCAAGGCTCACTACTATCTCTTTGTTTCCGATAAGTATCCGATAGTTCTTGGATGTATGGCATCGAACTATATGTGGGCCTGTATAAGTAGGCTCAAAAGACTTTTTAACACAACACAACTTAAAACACATACGAGGACGTAGGTAGGTTTTTGGGAATAACCACAGATCTTGAAGAATGTATACTTGGGTGTGTTAGGGAATAATGTAGCCATGGTTTCGCGCAATTGTCTCAGAAACACGTGACGCTCGACATTTTTTGAGTTTTTTATGGGTCTTATAACATCTCCAGTTAAATGCAAATTGACACTGTATACCATTTTAGCACTGGAAGAACACAGGTCCGCTTTAGAAGTCATTCTTAATCCTAGCAACAGTGCGGGAAGATCATCAACCCAGTGAACGGATGTCTGACATTCAGTATCCTGTTTAAGAGAGCAATGGAACTTCTCGAGACAATAGAAATAGCCTGTGGACAACGTGTGTATCTGAAGACACACGTGAGAAGGTATGTATAAGCTTTCGATGGAAGTAAGAGTCCAACCAAATCAACATGGACGTGGATAAGGCAACAAACGGTAATTCGAAAGCGTTGCGATGGAGTTCGAGTGTGTCTTTGAAGTTTTCGCTTTTGACAGTCTGGGATGTTCTAGCTCCTACGGCGATGTCCTTCTGCAGGTCAGGCAAACAAAACGCTGTTGAATTCATATGCGGGAAGCGTGGATGCTAGAATGGGATAAATTATGAAGACTGCTAAGAATACTGTAGGAATTTTAATGTACCACACCGCATTATCCTGCACATTGCAGTACAGTGAAAGATCTGGTTCCAACTGCATAGGATATAAATTAAGTTCATGCAAAGTTTTGTCAGCAAAAGATTTTGCTATTCTCAGTCCTCTTCCTGACGCTCTGCAATGGCAGAGAAATTTGCCTTTGAAGGCAATTGAACCTCTTCAATTCTGGGCAAGGCATCAGCAACCACATTTTGAGGGCCTTCGACATAATTAATATAAGTTGTAAACTGTGTTATGAAATCGACGTGACACATTTGTCTGGGAGAGACCATGTCTGTCTTTCATTGAAAGGTGAAACATCAGAGGCTTGGTGAGGGTATATATTAGCTTTATAGTTTACCATTTTAACTCGGGAAAGTAGCAAAAAAAAAAAAAAAAAAAAAAAAAAAAAAAAAAAAAAAAAAAAAAAATGGGAGTTGATTCAACATGACATCACTAAAACTTTTGTTATAAGGGTATCCTTACAACCTAGTGTCCTATAAGAGTATCCTTACAACCTAAAGTCCTGCGTGTTTGTGATGAGCATATGATTTGTAAAGAAGTGAAAGCGACGTCTTTGCATAAAAAAAGGAAGGTAATTACCTGAAATCAACGTCTTTGTGATGGTCGTAAAAATGTGGAATTTCGTGGATGTTTGGGTGTCTTAAAGATGGCATAATACACCGTCTTTGCAACATCGTGCGCGACGAGATTGCAACATCATTGTATGTCATCGCGATCCTTGGGAAATAGAAATTTAGTTTTTGACTTTGCAGAGCATTGGCGTAGAATGAAATATAATATATTGATTAAGAAAGTATAAATTTTAATTTAATGAATTCAAATTCACGTTTCTCATTTATGATATGATAGCACTGGAATGAAATTAGAGCGTAAGAAAGAGGTAAAGGATATCAGTTTAACTTAAAAAGAAATTATGCCTTTTAGCGTTTCGTAGTATTTGCTGATATCGAATGTCGAAACCAAAAGATAATGTAAGAATCCTGGAATAATGAATTTTTTTTTATTATAAGAGTATGGTATTATTAAAAATGCAATTTTATCATATTAATATTATTGTACTTAAGTATAATTTTGAGTAAAATGTTAAAAATAGAGAGGGAATGGCATTTTTATTCACTTTTAGGAAAATGTCTGTTAAGAAATATATTTTGAATATTATCTGTGTTTTTAAGTGTGTATGCATGTAAATGTACATGTATATTTATATATACATGCATACATACACTTTGCATTTTTACAAAATCTTTAAAGCATTAATTAATTAATTAATTAAAATATTGCAATTTATTTGACAGTTTGATACAAGCCAAGATTTCTTTCTGGATACAAAATTCCATATACCTTTATAGAAGTTTGTTTTTCTTAAGTGTTTTCTGGAAGTTGACAAATAACTTGAGTCTCTTTTCACATTTTTAACTTTCACATTACATTTAATCTTTTAAATGTTCAAAAGAATTGATGAAAACTTCAAAGAACCTAACTGAGCCTGATGAACAACTTAGAAACATAAAATATCATAGTGACGTTTTGGTGTCACTATGTCTAGACTTCTTTATCTCTTACAGTATATGTTGCGAAACACTGCTGTGCAACACGGTATTTATATGCGTATTCAGTAATTCTGGGAACTGAATATTGAATTGCATTTTTGTAGACGTCATATATGATATAACTGTTCTCCACTGGGAGAAATAAAGCTTTTCTTCATCTGCTCATCTTTCATATTGGACATATTTAGATGTGGGGACGATGTTTCATAAAATTGCTCTTATTTTCGTATTATGCCTTTTAGCGAAGCTCAAGGAAATGTTTACACTTAACGTTTTAAAGTGTTTCAGCATTTAACGTAACGTTAAAGAGTGACTAATAAAATAATTTTACCAGTTTCTAAACCATTAAAACATGCTATAAAGCAAACTATGAATTTTTACACAACACAAGAACCTTTGTAAGGTCGCCTTTTATTTTAAACCTCGATATATACTTATGACTAATTTCATCGTATTTGTTACGTGTAATGTAAATGCGAGGATGTTTAACACAACTCCTTCATTTTGTCCTAATTATTAATTAATTACAGTTATTATATATTTATATATATTATTAGAATTTAATTACCTCCTAGATACAGTATTTCAATATTATTGAAACTTAAATAAAGTAAATTATATGCAATTCAACTAATTTAAAGGCGTGAAAAATAAATGTCAAAATATGCTAATGAATAATAACTATTAAAAATGCTATTAAAAGTTACCTGAACATATGTATGAGTTGTTCATATATGAAATATGTGTAAAAAATTATAGAAATTAAAACAAATGTTATTTATTTTTTTTTTATAAAAGAAACAAAATGTAAAAATCAAACTTAAGTTATTTGTTATTTGACAAAAGAGAATTGACTTTTGAAGGGGAAGTAATTTTCCTTTAGTAGATGCTCAATAATTTGTAGATTATCGCGTTTCGTCACAGACGGTCCTTGAATATAAACTAATAAATTACTTTTACTATAACAAAATTAAAGATAACTTAAAGTTTAAATATGTATTCGATGATGATTGATTTCCCTGACGCGATAATTGAACATATTCGTAATAGTGAAAAAAAGGAAAAAATAAGATCAAGAAAAAACAATGTAAATCAAAATAAGCTATGCAATAAAATATGCGGAAAAATTTATGCACAGAGGAATTAGACATTATATACATACATATATATATTTATTTATAAATTAAAATATGAAATAAAATAAAAATAAAAATTAGAAATAAAACGTTCCTCCTCTTGAACTGCAAAGTATTGAATTTTAATTGATATTTTCATTACTTTTCCCCATTTCTGTTTTGGGAACAAGTTGCTAAAAAATGTTCCTGTTTTACTAATAATATAAAATAATACTTAATCTCACTCCCTTTGCCTAGTGGAACTTTTAATTCCCGTGGCAATTTTTTAGTATAGGGTAATCTTTTTTAAAAAAATTGTTAAAACAATTCATAAATACATATTGTTACGAAAGGTCCAGGTGCGGTGAGATAGCTTCCCCGCAAAGCAGGTTTAGGGCTGCCATAAAACGGCAAAGGAATGTAGGGTTGCCACATTTGGCGAGAAATCGCTCATTTGGCAACAAAATTGGCGATATGCCATGGACGGATGGAGAACGTTCTGGAACGAATTCTTACCGGTTTAGCCCAGAATGTTCTCGAACACAAGCCGAAAGCTATATAAACCCTGCTGGTACGCGGAGAGTTACTATCGAGTTGGTGTCTCGTCTAGCGAGTCAGTCCGTGCGGAGTCGATCGAGTTGACAGATCGGCAGAGAGTGCTGAGTTGGTCGTCGAGTGCATCGAAAGAGTCTATTCGTATATCGCGGTTAGTGCATCGTCGAGAGAGGGTGTTAAGCTTCGGGAACGACTAAACCGACGAGTCGGGAGCTGTGCTCTGCTTGTCGTAGGGTGCATCGCGAGTTGTAGCGTGGAGAGTCTCGAAAGTACGGGGAGTTCCGAGAACGGCCGAGCAGAGTCTAGAGCTGTACTCTGGTGCTTTGCAGGGAAGCTGTCTCGACCGTGATAGCCTGATAGTGTGAAAGTTGTGTCGCTGATCGTGACAGGGTGTTTATAACAGTTCGATGACTGTAAACGAGATTTTGGAGATGTCCTGATTAATACCGGCAAATAAAGTGTATTTCAAGACTTCATCAAGTGTCGTCGTTATTCTCTCCAAATCCGCACGAACCCCGTACGAACGTGAAGGAAGAAAAAAAAGCAATAATATATATATATAATTTATTTCCTAAACAATATTGATTAAGTGATTATATTATCTCGTAAGTTTAATTAAAGTAGAATTATTTTAAAAGAGTGAAGCCATACTGGTAAGATATATTTTGAAAGATGTTTTGAAGTAACTTGAAAGTAATATGTTAATAACGCTTTAACGGGGACTGGAATTAAATAATTATGAAGAACTAAATTTCAATTGTAAAAGAAAAATTAAATTAGAAGCATGTAATCATTGTCATTGATCGGAAATTAGTTGACTTTTCAAGGGGAACAAACCAACTCCCGTTCAATGAACAATAATTAATAAATAAATACGTAAATACGAAGGTGTTTCGTCTTTACTCGAGTAATAAGGTTAAGCCAAACCAGCAATTCTAGTCAGGCCAAATATTTCCGCGAATAAAAGGGATTATGAACCAATGCTGATACTCGAAGAACTTATTCTTACGAAGCATTTTAGCCAATTCAATTTTGAGTGAAAAGCAATTTCTGTAGAGAAATCCGAAAAAACTCGAGTCACCGTCCCGACACCCTCGTGTTTATGCATTTGAGTTCTATATTATTTGTAAAAATTAAACATTGGAAATTGTCATTATGAAATAGAATTCAAAGTATAAAGTTGAAATAAACATAGAAGATTACAAAATAAGATAAATAATGTAAACTTTGTAAAAACAAATAAAAAATAATATAAAAAATATAATAAGATCAGTGAATGTACATGAAGAAATAAAGGCCAGAAAAAGTTACATTCTTTCTAGTGGGGAGTAGGCAAAGTGTTCTCTTCGAATCTGACTCAGAAGTATAGGGTGTCCGAAAAATTCTTAGCGGCAGTGGGGGCTTTGAATAATATCAGTCGGTAAGACTTGGGTGAAGTAATTTATGGTAGTGGGTGGGACTCGGAATTCTTGAGGGATGTATAATGTGGAGTTCTTATTTAAGTGAAATTGTCTGTTAAGATTTTTTTGAAAATACTAGTGAATGGAAATTAATTAATTTCTGGCTACTTGTCGTGTCGTAATGATTAAGAATTTAAGAAAGGAAAAAAGGAATTTTCACTGTCTAGGAGCTATTAGACAGACTAAAGATTATGAACTAGGCCCATTTTTTTAGTCACAGCATAGTAATAGCATAAGTCTGAAGACAATTAGCTTTTTACAATATATATATATTTGGAAACGAAACTCGTCTACAACCCAGTTCTTTAGCTCTTTCATTTAAAGACTTCGACTGTCTCTTTTTCACTGTGTTCCCACAAGTGGTCGATTAGGAAATGGGGTATGGTGTTAGAGTCAACCATTTTCTTCACTAGATATAGATATCTGCATGACAGCAGTTATCTATGTACATCTGCTCCATGAAGGTCGGTAATATGATGAATTCAAAACATGGAATTATCCACTATTGTAGCATTTAACCTTAAATAACGATAATTAGAAAACCTTTCAAGTACTTGAGCATTCAGAAGCTACATATTTGCAACATCTTCAGCAAATACATGAAAGCAATGTAATCCCTCAGAAATATTTCTGCCTTTATCATGTACTTTATATTACCTGTAAAAAAGGCTCTTTTTCAGAAGCTTTCAGCACTGTGTTCTCTCTTCTCTTCAGGACATGATGTGACTTAAAATTCACTTAATGAACTTCACCGTTGTCGTTTACATGTGACCTATTCTCATGCTCCAGTTAGTCGAATTCCTTCTCATCTGTACACGCCCCCCTCAAAATAACAAAATTGTCTTCAGAAAGCGTTATACTCCGTATGTGGTAAGGGACCCGTCTTAACATAAATTCATACGATAAAATTCGCTGAAGAATGGATTTCACTACTTATATAAGTCATACGTTCAAGAGTTTCTCTAACCAGACAAAGTAACAGATACAATCTTGGCGCTTCCGTCTGTGGCAAGTCCTCTGCCGCCCAGTTAACCGTTCGCTACCTTAGAAAAAAGGCAAACGGTCTACTAGAGACATCAATCAATATATTTAAGAAGTGAAAATTAAATGTCCACTTAGAAACAAGCATTTTATACTAAAAAACATTCTTGAGAAATCATTGGTTTGACGAAATGGAATGTTGTTGGGAATACGCGAGTAGTTTTTATAAAGAATAAACGATGATTTCAATGTGCAAATGCTTTCGGAATACTAAGGGGCATATAGATGATTCAATATCTAGCCGTGGATCATAAAATGAAATGCTCTTTCATTTTTCCCATGAAGTGTCAGTGTCTCTGGGACTAATTTATATTATTAGGACTCGCAAGCGCGGATGTTCATGCCGTTTAGGTTCAAGGTCCCTACGTGTAACGTTAAAACGGCTATACACACCGTTCAGATTACTTTGCTGGATGGAAATTAAAATAAATATTTCTTTGCTTCTGCCAATCTACCTATTGGCATTAGTACCATTGGCACCGATATAGTAATATTCACAATAAACAGCAGAGACTCTTGAAAAGGAATTTCCCGTATTCTTCAATAGTCATATACTTGATATTTCAAATGTTTCATTTTACATAGACACTAAAGGTAGTTATGTTGTTCACAAAATTCCCAGTTTTGTTTATTTAGATACTTAGTTTTTAAGAACGACCCATACATCTTCGAAACATTATTTTTCTATAAAGCAAGGTTATTGAAAATAATTTCTTACGTAAAATGTTGAGAAATTTGTTTAGAGAGTTCATCTTCTCTCATGATCTTATTGTCTTCACATGCACCAGGAAGGGCACATATAAATCATAATCAAGTTTTAAAATGATAGTCATGTAATAATCATGCTTTAAAATAATATCATGTTATTGCTAGAATGATCATAGTTTTTTTATAAATAAAATACTATTATCTATCTTAGAAAATTAAAACCTGCTAAGGCATTTTAAACTGTAAATGTGAGGTAATTTATTATCTGCAACCATTTGAAATAAATACCTGTGACTGTCATGACCGAGTTCAGTTTATGGTGAAGACAGCATGAAATTCTTCAAGCTAAAACGTTATGAGAGAACAATAAGAAAAATAGAGGAAAATAAACAGTAAACAAATACATTTTCTTTATAAGTAATACTCAGTAGTGGTTTGCGTGCGTCTACAACGGGAATTTTATGGTTTCTGAGGGATCCGAAGAGCTGCACGTGTATCCTTGATCAATAGAAATGCGTAGCTAAATTTCTTTTAAATTGTTTCCTAAGCAATTTAATTATACGATTGTTTATTATCCACGCTTATTCTTAACTGTTATAAAGGAACTGCCTTTATTTTAGGATCGTTAAGTCTTTCATTCAGTCAAAATAAATATTAGAAAGCCGATAGCGAGATTATAATTTTGATTTAGTGTTTTGATTTTAAGTGCTTATATCAAAGCTTACCAATTTATTTTACGCGTATTCTTTGGATTTTATTTTTATATATGTGTATGAGTGTATACTGAAGGTGAATAAAGCAAAAGTAAAGTTCATTATTTCATAAAAAATGCTTAAGTTAGTTTAAATTTTTGAGTATTACAAAAATTTACTGAGTTTTACAATAAATATTGTTCGTAAAGCGATGCTTGTAAATAATGCAAAAGAAATCCTTCGCTGCAATTTGAGTACAAGCTATTATCATTGAAATTATAACGGGAAAGAAATTTTAATGAGTATAATAAAACGAATACAAAAATTTAATAAATAAGATTTCTAAAGTCTGAAATTATAAGACTACACTCATTGTTACTCGTAATTACAGGATTAACTGGAATGCGAAGCTGAGTACTGAAATGAAGCAGAGAACAGATACACTAATTAAAAAGTACAATAAATTAAAATATCTTCTTAAAAAGGTGCTGTGGATGTTCTTGTGATGTGCTTCCAAGCTCAAATACATGATGATCTAGTCCTTTTTGTAGTTTTACGACCAGTGTAAATGATCTCTTAATAAATTTTAAACGAAACTAAAAAATGGGAGAAGAAAACAACTCAGAATGAAAACCTAAATGTGAGTTTTTCCTTCCTCCCTGATATCTCGCATTTCTTTTAATAATATCAGAATCATATGAAAAAAAAAGAAAAGCATTAAAAGGTGGTAAATAAAAAATTAATTTAAACTCCATGTTTATCCAAAAAAGAAATATTTTTACAGAAATTCAAATTTAATTCTGTTGCTCAAAATTCTTTCTGTTTGTCAACTCATGAATTTGCGTAAAATTATCTTAGCTGAATGCTACAGTGGTAACAAAAATAACAGAAAATTATAATAAAATTACTAAAGTACCTTACTACATAATGTATGCCGTGACAAATCTATGCTGAAATAAAATTACATTACAAATTCATGTACAGAACGATCGCGCAAAATAGTTTAGTCTATTAATTTTCTAGTGACATCTGATGTTATATTTTAATTATTTTTATACGTATGAATTAATTTTTTATCACCAAACGTACAGTGGTGGCCAAAATTGTGGACACGTTTGGAAATTTTCATGTTTTTGAACTTTGTATGCTTATAGAAAATGTTACGTTTCGCAAAATGCAAACTTGTATATATCATTTTAAAAAGAATTTATTACTGAATTCAATACAAGACACAAATTCAATTATTTGCAATACAAAAAAAGTTATATGTACTTTAATATAAATAAAAAACACAGTTATGAAGTGGTTTGTAATGTCTAGCTTTCCTGGCCAATCACTGTTCTTGTTCAGAGAATCAAACAAATGTTAGTAACTGCCAGTAGAAGCTGACATCATGTTTACACTTGAAACAATTCATTATTTGGCTTTGTTCTGTAGAAGGAGGACCTGTTTCTTATACCCTGCAATTACAAGTAGGAATTTTTGTAAAAATTTTTAATATTTAGTCAAGAAGCAATGACATCAAATAAAAGAGTAGATTGGACACCTAGAAAGAGATATAATATTATTGTGTTACGAGAAAGTGGTCTTTCCTATGAAATTGCAAGACAGGTGGGTGGTTCAGTGACTATATCTGGAGTCCGAAAGATTTGTTTACGATATCAGGAGGCAAATTCAATAAAAAACAAAGAAGGAAAAGGCCGAAAAAGGTGCACCACATCTATTGATGACAGAAGAATAAAAAGACTATGTCTCCCAGATAGAAAAATGTCATCACCGGCCATCAAAAGTGATCTGAATGATGCTGGTGTTTCTGTCAGTTCAAGAACAATCAGGAGAATATTAATAGATGTTGGACTGAGAGGTAGAATTCCACGAAAAAAGCCTTATCTTAATTATCAGCAACGAAAAACAGACTACAGTGGGCTAAGGAACACATTAATTGGACAGATGATCAGTGGTCACAAGTTATATGGAGTGATGAAACTAAGATATCGTTATTCGGTAGTAATGGGCGAAAATATGTAAGACGTAGAATAGGAGAAGAGCTACATTCTGACTGCATTCAAACAACTGTGAAGAATCTAGTTAGTGTTATGATTTGGTCATGCATGTCAGCAGATGGTATTGGTCGCCTTCATGTCATCGATGGGACACTGAATGCCAGAAAATGCATTGACACTATTCTAGAACCAAAACTTCTACCTTCCATCAGAGATCTCTTTCCCAACAATGCTTCGTTTATTTTTCAGCAGGATTCTGATCCTTGCCACACGACCCAAATATCGAAAGTGTGGTTTCGTACAAAGAGCATGAAATTGTTGTCATGGCCAGGAAACAGTCCTGACCTCAATCCTATCGAAAATTTGTGGCACGGTTTGAAAGCTTTTGTCCGAATGAGGCGACCATCAAATAAAAGTGAACTAATTGAGGCTACAATTGTTTCCTGGCATCATGCAATAATGAAAGAAGAGCTTAAAACTCTTGTCAGCTCAATGAAACGTCGATGTGAAGCTGTAATCAAAAATAAAGGGTACCCTACTAAGTACTGATAACTCACTGCAATCATCACTATCTAATGTATATCAATAACTATTATCGTATAAAATTTTTTGTATTGCAAATAATTGAATTTGTGTTTTGTATTGAATTCAGTAATAATTCTATTTAAAATGATATATACAAGTTTGCATTTTGTGAAACGTAACGTTTTCTATAAGCATACAAAGTTCAAAAACATAAAAATTTCCAAAAGTGTCCACAATTTTGGCCACCATTGTATTTGCATAATTAAGTAATCAAATTTAAAAAACGTTATGATTCTTATTTAGAGGCCACTGTCTGACTTTAGCAAAGAGATTAAATACGAAGCATGTCCGAGTGTTATGTCTTGCGACTACTGAATGTAATTTAAATCTGACTGTTTGTATAAAAATGATTCAATAAACAATCCCAGAAAATAGGAGATAAAGGTATTTATTTGCTAATATATATAAAATGACTTTTTAATGGTGCAGTGGATAAGGCTTCTAATATACACTGGTCACGGGGAATCAATCTGTCTCGAATTACTCTTGACGGAAGTACGTGAGTTTTGTCAATTCCTTCCTTCCATTTGTAATGTGAACTCAAGCTAATTTCTGTTAAAATTACACAATGAAAGAATCGCTTTTAAAACAGATAACTTTCGAATGTTTTACAGTAAAAATAATCTAATCTTTTATGAAACATCAAATTTCGCCCAGACGATATCGTTGTTAGGGGATCCGACTGAGATACCAAAGGACTCGGGTTCGAATCCCGGAGAAGGCATGGTGGAAACCGTGCGTCCTTTCATAGGAGGCAAAGGCGGTTCAACTATTAGGTGCCTTCATAATAAAATGAACACCTCTTCTGGCCTTAGCAGTGACCAAGCCGAAGTCTGCTCATGGCCCACCATTGGTAAAAATATTCAAATTCTGCTCGAAAATTCCTATACTGTTGAAAAAAGTGCAAAAAAGCTAATACATTTTTTTTTTTTAGAAATTAGGTCTTGATGCAGAAGAATAATATCGAAATATATGTTTTTATAAGCAGCTTTATTTGAGTGAATTAATGTGTAAATAATTTTTTACACTTTTCTACGTCACCATAAAATTTTTTGTAAGAGTATATTACGTCAGTAGTGATAAAACATATAATTCACGTAACTCTTTCCAGTACGTGTAAAATGTGTGATCCTTATCACAATATTTCGTAAAATCATTGTGTGCGGTGCTAAAGGTGATTTGAATTTATGTAATTGTTTACATTTTGTATTTTAAACAGCACAATATCTAATACATGTATTATTTTAAAACAGTAGTGATCGTTAGAAATTATTTAAACATATGAATATTAAATGACGTTTGACATTTAAAAACAGCATGAAATTGCAAGCGGATGTCACGTAGCGTCAGTAACAACTATTGAATTAGTGATTGCTGCTCTGATTTCACAGGGAAACAACCTCCGCTCTTTTTTCTCCTATAAATTCCAGACGCTGCGGTAATTAAGTCTAAGTACATCACTTTGTTACTGGGAATAAAGAGAGAGAGCTGAACAACTTCATTGGCACAGAAAGTTCTCTAAAATGTCTTGCATTATTTTTCTTTTTCCCTAATGATCCACTAAAAGGAAAGATATTTAGGAAATCAATGTACTATCGATTTTCGAATGCACTTGGTGTCCTGGATACTTCCGGAAAAAAGTATTTCTTGAATTCAGGAACAAACATAGAGATCCCTATTAATGCCACTGGATAAAGGATTTCTTTTGCGTTTTGTCGATGCTGTGTTGTAAACAAACTTGATCTGAGCTGAAAGAGATTTCTTCGAAATAGCCACTGCTTGTTAAATACTTACTGGTCTGAAATTGGTTTGGTATTAAGCAGCTTAAGCTTCGGAACGAATCTATTATTTCAAGAGATGGTAACAAATAACGGTAGAATGGAGAAATTAAATATATTTCCCAAGTGAAAAAACAGTGTTATAGAGACTGTGCGTAATTATCTGTAGTATCAGCTTAAGTCTAGACTTCTTAATAAGTTGTTAAAATGCAGAAAGTATGCTGATATTTTTTTGAAAATGAATGATGTAATTATGTAATATACTGTAATAATTACATTACTCAATTCCTCCCAAAATTAAACAAAATGAAGCAGCTAAGAAAAATTTCAATATTCAATGCTATTACAGTTTCAGGTTTTTGTCTTGGATTCACAAGCTATTTATATTGAGTTGCAAATTCTTTAAATAGGTTAAGAAATTTAAATGATTTTTTTTTAATATCAGATAGCAGACTGTGAAATAATCTGTTATTTGCTTTGAAACTGATTTTTACTGTTTATCGTTAATTGTTTTGATACTGTTAATTGTTTGATTTATAAACTGCTATTAGCCACACAAAGATGTGCCTATTCTATTACAGTAATGTTAAAAAAATGTTTCATTTGCATCAGACGCTGAAAATTTCCATGCAACCTTAAACTTCAAGAGTCACGTAATTTATAAAACACGAAATTGAATAAGCTTTCATAAAATGACAACTTAATACATTCTTCTGCAAAGTAACGATTAAATGTGATGCGTTTCATCGTTGTTCCAAAGCGAATATTTAAATATTAAACGAAATTAAAATTATATTAAATTCAAATATTTTCTCATTTATATGATAAATAAGAACTCGTATTTGATGTGCTCTTAAACAGTTGTTCTAGATCTATATTATTTAACAAGTCGAATTACTATTTTTAGAAAGACTGTAAATTTGGGAAACTCAGATGATGACCGCCAGTACTTATACTTAGAAGTCGTAGTTTTATGAATTATTGTAAATTCTAATTGTTACGTATAAAAAGTTTTAATATTAATTTATTTTTAAACTGTTTGGCTTACTAACGTCTCTTGGTGCCGCGACAAAAAAAAAAAAAAAAAAAAAAAAAAAAGCACTAAAAAAAAATTTGAACTCTTTAGTGTTCGGTGATTGCAAAACTAAGACTTTCAGTTAAACTAAAATTTATAAATCATCAACAGAGTAAAATAAAGTTTATCAGAACAACGCTCATACTCTTTTAGTTAATAATAAAAGGATAATATCCTCCGTCTGGCGTTTTGTAAAGTCAGAGATTATTGAGTGTTTTCCGAAAAATTTTGGTTTCGGAACGGGGGAATTGTTATATATTAAGTTACTTTCGAAATTGCAAGCATAATTAATGTAAATACTATTCAAGAACATAACCAGAGTTTGTCAGGCCAAAAACAATAATGTACAGAACATGACTTAAAGTGCAGTCGCAAGTATTAAGTCCAAATAAAGAAACCTAATTTAACATAAGAAAGAAATCATATTGAAAAAATTTGCGTTGTGATATTGTAAAAGCAACATAAACCCAGTAAGAGTTATAATTAGTTTATTGTTCTAAATGTTAATAATTAAAACAAACAGATTACGTTAAAAAAACACTGTCTAACGTTTATTATGAGCAAAACATACTAGTTGTACAGAGTTACATTTTGTAGTAAAAACATGTGGTGGCTTTGTATAACTATGAGAACTGGAGAAAACAACAAAATAACATACCTGACTAAAATTATTTAATTTCACAAGTGCGACAAGTGCCCACCTCAGTAATAATTTTGACTTGTTAACATTTAGTTTTTTTCAGGTTGACATGGTAAGGTGAACCCAAATTACATAACATCGCGCCTGGAGTGGTTAAATTTATAAGAACAAAAGTGAAGGATATGAGGTTAAACTAGACTAAAGTATAAGTGTCCGAGGCCAGGCTCTCCACCCAATTTTCCGCCCTGGACTGCCCTTCTGTCGCTTCCATCTGGCGGGTGCCAAACTTCCTTGACTTCTCTGGCCATTTTTATGTCTCTAGATGTTACGTAGACTCGGTCTGTTGTGTGTGTCTGTTGTGTTGTGTTTAAAGTGTCTCGGTCTGTTTCTGAGTCTTCGTCTCTCGAACCACGCCGCAGTCGCTTTTTCTTCATTTGGCGGGGACCTTGAACTTGGCGATTAGGGAGGATTAAACGGTTGCCCAATTCCAGCAGTCCCCTCGGTGCGAACCAGAGATTCAGCGGTGGAAAGGATATTCGCTGGCTTCCAGAAGTTGGCTGACATCTCACAATTTTTAATGCTACCCCTGAAAGATATTGCGACAGGTCAAACACTGTGACGTAAACAAACTAGCCTCTCCCAGGGTCCCCTTTAACAGAGGGATATGCTTAACGGCCACAAATTTCACACCCGTAAGATAACAATTTTAGAACAAATGCATACAAAAGAACTCTGCGATAAAGGGTGCAGAATGTGTAAATAAGAACATATGGCCAAACGTTTGGCAAAGGCATTCAGTGACGCTGTCTGCCTGAGATCTCGCAAAATTCTGAGAATACGAATGTTGTGCCTTACAACAATTTGTTGGAAAATAAATCTATTACATAACTTTCATCATAATGAAACAATTTATAGGTACTGAATTTCAAGATCTAATATTTGACAAATTCAATTCAATCAAATACACAAAAATGTTTTTATAGTTGAAATAATATAATTACACAGTTATTCGGATGAGTAATATCATTCCTAAAAATTACGTTCCTTTAACACCTAAATCGACATGACCACCAGAATGGAAATAAATAAGAAGAGTAAAATAAAAAAGAAATAAATTTTACTTTTTTAAAATTTTAAAATAAAAAAGAGTCAGAAACAGAACAAATAAAATCAAATTAATAAAATTCTATTACTGACAAAACTGAATTAAGAATCAGTAAATAACTGATAAATTGAAATTAAGAAACAATATTACATAGCAATATTATACTTATTCTGCAAAATAATAAAATGTGATAAATGAGAAGATATGAGCATGAATAAAATACTGGAAATTCTGGGTTTTTGTTCCACTTCCTTTGTTAAATCATCAAATATACGGAGAAAGCTGATGATTTTGAAATGGAAGCCATGAGACAAACAAAGTTTTAAAAACGTTTTAGTAAAGCAACGAAGCTAAATTAATTCACGTAGAATAAAGCCCGTAATTAATGTGATATTTAAATACATGGATGGTACAACTTATTCAAAAATAGAAGGGGAAGGCAAATATTAAATCCTCTCAGCATCAATTACTGCCATGAAGAATCGCATTGCAAATCTAAAAGTACTATATGAAATGATGGTTTACACGTTATTGTTGGTATAACATGCTATACGAAAACAATGATACTTTATAACTTAAATCTAATGTATGAAGAGTCAGATGTACCTCATTTTTCAGATATTTTACATATAATAGAGATGATTAATCTAAATGTAAATTTAGATGTAACTGGAATAAGCAAAAATTTCAGTGAGCTCGTTTCTAATTTATAATCAATAAAAATTCATTAATTCCATATACACACCCTACAGCAGCATTTAAAATCAGTAATCGCTTAAAAACTTGCAATTTTGTTTTTATACTTACATTTATCAAACAATTTGAAAAACATGAGTTTACAAGAGCAAACTCTACAGTCATGATACTAAGAAACTTTAGACGAAAGATATCTTTTGGGAATGAAATATAATTTCGAAGTGAAACAATTCAGACCGTACTTTTTCAGTTAAGATGGAAATGAAAGCTGATTATTTCTGCAAATAACGCTTGATATATATACTCTAAATGATTCACCTCAGAAACCTGGGAATTAATATTGGCTATGAAGATTCTTCGAACTTGGGAATAAAATAAAAAGAAACAAAGTTATGAGTAACATTTTAGTTCAATCTAGCTAGAGTCAATTAGATATTCTGTGTACAATGGGCTCATTTTGGCTATCAAAAATACTCAGCTGAAAACTAATAGAGTAAAATTACAACTCATAATTGGCACCTATTTAACTAGTAGTATCAAAATAATGTCATTTTTGAAAGCCTAAGTTTACATCTAAAATGTAGGCCTATGAGATAAAAATGGTGTTATGAATTAACAATAATGTGTGAGTGATAAGTGCGCGTGGAAATATATGCTTAATATTCCTACAGCTCAGCGTAACAGACCTTGTGCAATCAATGGACAAAGTAATTATATAGAATATAAAGGTGAACTACTGGTTCCCTTTTTATGCGTCGATGTGTGAATTTTGAAGGTAGTGTGATTTTGAGAAACAATTAAGAGTCGCCATATTTACTTTATCTCTTGTTTTATCGTATCTTTAGCCCTTCTCAGTATAATAGAGTACAATTAGCAGTCACTCTTGAGACTACTAAAACGTTAAGCACAACGCAATGCAGAGAGCATCTACTAAAAGGCGAAGCTCTCACATATACCTCGATACTCCGAAGTCCTGTGAATTAACAACTCATATTCTGAAACTCATGCCCTTCCCCGTCTTATGTAATTTTCTCCCGGCCACCGAGAGATATTTAGTACCTTCCACTTCTCGAAATTACTGGCAACCAAATGAAGGCCGGCTAAGATTACTGCTACATATAGCATCAATTATAATTATTCAGTTACAATGCCCATAACAGTTTTCAGGGATTGGACCAAAATGTCGTCAAATGGTGGCCAAGTTTCGTTACTTTTGGCGATTTCTTGCCAAATTTGGAGATAAAAATTAGTCGCCCAAACCATTGTCAGATTGGCGATATCTCTATCCAGTTTAGCAAGATAGTCATTTACTCAATGTTAAGTAGACTTGCCCTTGTATTCTTACATTCCCGGCAAAGCCTCGTTTCTTTACATTTTTATGCTACATTATACAAAAATATACTACAGTTTCATGTATAGTTTAATTTAAATTATTTACCTATATACACAATTCGTAACAATACTTTACGGAAAAATTTACGTTAATTTAAATTTATTAAAAAATTCGCAATAAAAATTTAAAGAGATAACGATTAATGCCATTGATTGCACTAATTTCGCACTGTATTATTTCAATTTATTAATCTTTTGTTTTCATATACTACGGCTATTATAAAGAGAAGAGCATTTTCATTAAATTAATACCTTTTGGTGTAATTAAAATTTTGAAGAAACTAAAAGATAAAATAATATCATAATTGGAAGCTCAAAATTTAAAATTGCCGTTTAATTTGCATTAATTTTTAATGGCTATTTTTACAAAATTTCTCTTCAATCAGAACAATCCTTTGAGCATATTTTTGGATATAAATTATGAGTGGGTATGATAGTATGCAGGCAGAATTCTCACAACGGCTGCTTTACTTAAATAATGTTTAAGAAAATACTTATTAGAAACTGCTCGACATTTTAGTATTTTCTTTTATCTTCAGTTTTTAATTTTATTGCAGTTTTTTGCGAAATTAGATATCTTTTTAAATTTGTAGTTCAAGCTCAATTGAAAAAGATAGACAGAAAATCGCAGGAAAAAACCTTGTGAAGGCATTTTTATTTTATTTATTTATTTATTTATTATTATTATTATTATTATTATTATTATTTTTTTTTTTTTTTTTTTTTTTTTTTGCCAGGAGAGTTTAGGCGTATACCCATAAAAACAGAAAAGAAAAAAAAAATATGATAATAATAATAAGGGTAATAATTATTATTTCCAATCATAAATGAATCATTATAAATGGAGTCGCATCAAATAAAATTCATTAAGCAAATTTTGGTTGTTTAAGACTCAAAATTGCAATACGCTGAACACTGGTAGTTCGGTCTGAGGTTCGAATTCCGCGAACGGGCTGGCTGCATGGGCGTTTCCGTGGTTTTCCCCATGTGTAACGTGTATACGAGCCAGTTTCCCTTAGAAAGTCCTCCACGAAGGCATCCCTTCCCTTAGACAGATAGCCCTAGTGTGCTTTGCGTATTCTCAATACACCACCACCACCAAAATTGCAATACAAAATAAAACGAGGACTTGTTATACATGATGCTCATTAATAAAACGAGGTTCGAATCCCGCGAACTGGCTGGCTGCATGGGCGTTTTCGTGGTTTTCCCCATGTGTAACGTGTATACGAGCCAGTTTCCCTCAGAAAGTCCTCCACGAAGGCATCCCTCCCTTTAGGCAGATAGCCTTCGTGTGCTTTGCCATAATTAAATAATGCAATCCAATCCATTAATAAAACTTCCTCAGTATATAGAAGTTCTAGAGGACTATCTGCTCAGCTTATCGAAATGAAATTTCAGATACTGTTATTTGAACGCATGCCCTCGAGATTGTGAGGATTTGAACCAATAGAGCTCTCATGGTTAAAGTTACAGTGAAAAGTTTTTCCAATATTTTATAATGGCAACACCCACTTTTTTCCTGCACAAATCGATCAACGCATAGAAAAACCATAAATGGGTTTGGTACGATACACGTATGACGAAAATGACTGGTATAAAACATTTACAAGAACAACACAGTCAATGACTAACGAGAACACTAGAAAGGAGAGAGAAATACCTTGTTACTAGCTTTCAACGTGCCTACCTTCGTAGATGATAACGCATTGCATACGAAAAATTTCTAATAAAAATGACGACAGTAACATCTCAGCAGGAACCTAGACAACTACACATTTTTTGGCATCTTTCAATTCTGACAAATCTCGTAGATCTGATGTACACCTCAAATTTCAGGTAACCCCAGAACCAGAAATCCATCGGAGTAAGGTCGGAGGATCGCGAGGGAAGAAACTGCAAAATTACTGGAAATGACATTATTTTGAAACTTGTACACGTTGAAAACTTGTAATTCCAATAAATTTTTTTGTCTATCCTCTCTTGTATTGTCATTGCTCCATTGAAATGATCTTCTTTGCAAATGTTTTACGTCGGCAGTTTTCGTCATATCTAAATTTTGAAATGTTTTGACTCTAACCGTTACCATGATAGCTCTAATGCTTCAAGGATGAAGCTGAGATGAATAAAGTGACTGGCATGTTCAATGACAACGTTGTATAAGTCTTCAAATTATACTGAGAAAGAGAAACCACTTTAGATAGCATAAAAGGTGCTTAGACAATTTCGTGAAATCTGAAACTCTTAAGAAAACAGGTACGCAAGAGAGTAAAGAACAGGACACTCTAGCAAGTTGAAAGAAAGACCAGTAAGATTCGCATTAAATTGAACGCAATTAGTTGCGAGTCTGTATTAATAAATCCCTCAATTCCTGGCATTTTCACTGTTGGTTCAACTTTTGATACTCTCAAAACTGTTTTTGAGATTATTAGTGATTTTAGAACAGGCTTGGGAAATGATTGAAAATTTCCCCATAATAATTAGTGGAAAATAACATTCGATATAACGAAAGCAACTGCGGTACAAATTACACCGGTGTGCAAAACTTAAGCAACAAAGTAAATTTTAATCAGATAGCCATGGAATTGCAGAAAATGGGTTCTTGAGATCAGTACAATGAAGACGCAATTCAGTCATGCGTATGCAAATGTCAGGAATAAAACATCACAAGGGACGTGAGCGTAGACAAAGCGAATGCAGTCGGCGCTCTCAACTCAAGACTGCAATCAAAGGAAGGACGGAGACGCAATTAAAGACATTCGCTGCAAGTACACATGAGTACTTTCGTGAAATGTGGCTCGAAGAAATGACCTGAATCACTTCACACGTGGGAGAATGATCGGAAATCTGGAGGAGGGGCTAGTGTGACCAGTGTAGCTGAAGAGTTCGGAATCAAGAAACGTCTCGCTTCGTGCGCTTGGAAAGCCTTCCAAACCATAGATACAGCTGTTAGAAAGGTTGATGGTTGAGAGACCGCTGTTGTCAGGAGGTGATTCTTCCCCATGTTTGTCAGTTCCGAGGTGCCATTGGAGCAGACTTCGTTTTTATGTATGGCAATGCACGGCCACACCGGACTCCTGCTGTTCAGAAGCTACTGGAAGAGAAAGATGTTACTCGAATGGATTGGCCAGCGTACTCTCCTGATTTAAATCCCATTGAACATGTGTGGGATGCTTTGGGAAGACGTTTTGCGGCACGATTGAACTCTCGGGAGAACACCCAACAATTGGAACAGATGCTGATTGAGGAATGGGCACTCTTACCTCAAGATCATTTGGACAATCTGGTGCTGAGTATGGAGAGACGGTGCGAATCAACCATTTTAGTTAGGGTAGGGCGTACCCCATACTAATAAACATCTGCTTGTTGTTCTTCCTCTTGTACAGACAATCATGTGTAACGATGCTATGAATTCAATAAAATATGTTTTTGTTTGATTCCATACTGTATGCATTGTATTCATTTTTACGCAACTATGCTTTCTCCATCACTTAAATACATAATTATGTCTCTCATTTCTGAATTTTATGCTTCTCAGATGATTTCTTGTGGAGTTATGGCAAAAAGAACACCTGTTGCTTAAGTTTTGAATACCAGTGTATATTAGGCGATATATCACTGTGCCTGGAATATGGTCCTTTGAGCTCTTACACCATGTGTTAGTTTTAAGAATGCGGTCTTAATGTGATGGAGTAGTTTTAAATTACTTCATGTCGCAGCGCGGTATGCATAACACAACTGCCCAGGCACAATTCACTTTCTAAGAATTTTAGGTATGGTCTGAACTTGGAAGCTGCTGAATTGTTGAAAAGAATGCTACAAAGGGAATTGGAGACACTTGAATTTATGTGTTCAACATGATAGAGAACAAACAGATCCCTTCGAATACTAACTAGTGAGATGAATACATTGCAATAAGTCATAAGAATTTATGACAGATGTTAACAGATATTAAATGAATTTACTAAGTAGTGTTAATAGTTATAAACAGTTAGGTGCCGCGAGAGTGACGTAGCGCTTCTAAATTTGTTTCTATGTATATGCAAGAAAATAATAACTATTTAAATTTTAAGCTACGCAAAGTACACCGATAATATCTAGACATCAGAAGCATACTTTTCCTCAAAAAGCGCGTTACTTGATCAAACTCTTGGGAGTAACATTCCGAAGTTAGAGAATGTAGGACTGATGAAAAGAACGTTAAGTTGGATCTAACGTTGCACATCAATAAATATGAGTTTTATTTAAATAGAACCAAGAGTTAAAAAAGACTAACTTAGAAGCAAAGTATGTAATAAAAAATCTTTTTTCATATACATCGATACAAAATAGCAATAAAATAAATGTACTGCATTAAGCGGAATTCTTTCAATGCCGATGGCTTTATAAATTTTATTAAGCTCTTCTATCGAATCAGTACCATTTTTACAACTTAAAATTCCTTCTATAGCAAGCTGAAACTTTTGCCTCTTGCCTTGCATTAGAACGCTCTTCTCATTAGAGTTTATGTCCTCTAAAATTTGTAATCTTTTTCCAACTAAGCAGAGAGATTCTGTCACGTTACGTTTTTCTGATGTAGTTGAGTCTGAGGTGTGAGCCTAATCAGGAGAGATTGTTTTTACGTGCGTCTCTCTATAAACTCATACATTATCTTTCTGAAAACAACTAGTTGACTTCCTCACTGTCAACTTCCAAATCTAATTGCCTGGCAAGATTAATAGCTTCTACTGTTATATACCGGACTTGATCAGTTTCTGTCGCTGTTTTCATCTCTTTTTTTTTTAAACGAACGGACAAACGTTTTAGCAAAGACATAGGAAAATTTCAATCCAAGGTTCATGAACAAATTTTATAACATTTAACATACTGAACTGTGTAGAAAACTAGAGGAGAGGAAATAGTGTAATTTCCAGACTCCTCGAGAAGCCTAAGTCTGGGTACTACTGTGTTGTTAGGTTTGGATTTAATCGGCAAGCAAAAATATATCGGAACTCATAATGCAGACTCACTTGGATTATCAGCTTTTCTCGCTTTCCTTTTCACTCCATTCTTTTATTGGAAGAACGTTTTTTTCGTCAATGCGCGCCTAGTATTTTGGTTTCACTGGTTTTGTTTTTGTGGGGAATGTTTGCTTGGGTTATACGAGTGACATATCACGTGATCAACGTTCATGTTGACAAACGGAGCCGATATTTTTTCGCTATCTCTATTAAGGGGTCATCCACTCAACCAGAAAAAAAAGAACTCATAAATCAATAAAAGCGATACTCTAAAACTCAAGTCATATCCGTCACAAAGTCTACATCTTCGAAAACAGACCTCGCTAAAAATTTAAGAAAAATGACAATAATACGGATTAATTCCACATTTAAAAAATATGGAATAAAATTAACTCCTGTCTAATTTATCAAAAGTACTATTTGCTTTCCGTAAAACAATATATTTGTGTATTATTAATGAATACAACATTATAAATATTTTTGCTTTCAGAAGCAACCAGGCGACGAAGAAACAGTTTCCTACGACATATTCATATGAAATAATAATGTTTTGCTTTTATCTTTGTTTACATTTATAACTAAGGTAAATGTAGCTTTTATTCCTTTTCTCTTCAGCAGGCATATCAATATGCATTAAATTGCAAAAGTTTAGTTGTCATGTATACCTCGACTAAGATACAACTCAAATTTAAATTAGTATACCTAAATCTAAATTTTAAATGTTCACATACTTTAATGATACATGAACATGAATTAATAGTATATCTTCAGTAATTTATACTCTAAAAGAGTTTCCAATATACAAACGGAACCCATGAGTAATAACAAATTTCTTACTTATAGTAACGTGCGTGAAAAAGTTTAACAGAAATTTGATTTTAGTTTTTTTTTTTTTTTTTTAAATCTGAAATGTAGTTGTTGTAGTTGTTGGACAATTGTTAAGTACGGACAACACTACCACTCATAGCCGCCATAAAATGAAAGGAAGCAAAATATGGAAAATTACAATAAGTGCCGGATACTGTCAGAAGAGGTGTGCTTATGCAAACTTTCATTTCTTCGCTTCTTCATCATCACATGATAGCGCCAGCAAAAGATTAAAAAAATTTGACGCGCGCCGGCTGTTGTTGTACCTAGTGAAAGTTTTAGGAAAGATTTAACTAACGATCAAAAGCGTTTCAGTATGTCTTCCTGATATAACTTTGATGTTTTTACGAGTAGCCGCATCATTGGAAAGATAAAAGAAGAACGAAAAATAACAGATGTTGCCAAGGAGTTAAGTATCATCTATGTCGTTGTTTCACTCCTGTGTAAAGTATTTAAAATAACTAGAACGTTATGGAGGATGTTTTGGCATATGTACGACGACTGCAGGAGGCAGGTACATGGCCCTATCGAGAAAAAGAGACCAGCGCACCACAGGTCAGCAAGTGCCGAATAAGTTTATTGCTGCCACAGGACAACGGACCTCTCAAAAACCTGCAACCAGATATTTATGAGAAGGAGGACTATACACTCGCTGACCTGTTGTACGTGTTCCATTTTCCAGATAGCACAGCACCTTCTGTCTGTCATGGTGTCGTGAGCATCACATTTGGACTGAATGGGACTGGGCTTGTATACTTTTCTTAGATGCTAGTTGATTACCTGTAGATATCAACTGATCTGGCGTGAGAATGGTATTGCTTATCGTGCAGGAAATATTCATGAAATATACCGATATATTACATGCAATATTATGGTATGTGCTGACACCATTATCATTGGCTGCACGCACCTATATGTGGTGGAAACTAGGACTATTATCGGCAAACAATACATTGATGAAGTTATCTTCCACATGTTGGTCTTTTCCATGGTACTTTCGATGATAAATTTCTCTTCATGCACGAAAACGCGCGTCGAATACTCGCTGTTCAGGATTGTGTAGACAGCGAGAATATTCCCTTTCTGGTATAGTCAGCACATTCTGCGGATCTAAACCGATTTTTAATTGTTTGGGATATTCTGAGGGGAGGACTTGCTGGTCGAAATTTTTCCTCCAACGAATAAGAACACCTTCATCCGTGCACTGACAGAGGAGTGGGATCAGTTGCCTCAACAGGTTCTCGATAATATTGTGCACAGTATGACATGAGGTGTGGAAAGTTGCATAGCACTCTGCACTCTATCTCATACTTTCTCAGTGGTGAGAGCTGTCGTTCATACGGATTTTTCCATTTTTCCGTAAGCAGCATCAAAAAATCACATTTTTACTTTTGGATAATTCAAAACCTTCTGTATTTTTCTTAATAATAAATGTTCTCCATTCTGATGTCCAAACAGTGTAGCAACAGTATTTTTCCTGCTTAGGTTTCAGTCATGCTTAATGTTATCGCACATTAAAATTTTAGATCCGTTCTTAGCAATTTTCCAGCAGTGTAGTAAAAAAATAACTTTTTCTGTCGTAAAAGATATTACATAATTCATAATTTTTCTTTATTTATCGTTTCATAATGTGTCATATTTGAAGTAACTCTTACAGGATGTCATTAATTTATTCATGAGCAGAACTCGAAACTAACGTATTTTCTATATATAACAGATTTATTTAATTTGAATTTGAAATTCATTTTGAATACTAAAAAACGTATTTCAGAAGGCATAATGTAGTTAAAATAAATATAATGATAGATTAAAACGTGCTCTGAAAAGAATATTTAAATATGTTTCCTAAGCTACTTCAAAATCTTTCTTTTAAAAGAAATCGAAATGCATATGTAATGTTCCCTTTAGGAGTGCAATAAAACATGCTTTACTGGACTCAATGAAATATGATAAGTAACATTTCATTAACAAATTAAACGCAAACTTGAAAATTAAGCAATACTATCTTTTTGAAAAATAATTCAAATAATCGTTTATTAAAGATTTATTTCGCTTATTAGGCTAATTATTTAACTCATAACATTAGAAATGTATTATGATGCACGGGTTAAGGGATATAATCATATTCATGGTTCATGTAATGCATGGAATTTACTCAAGAAAAATCTGATAGGGCCAAAACATGCCCTCCCCGAATTCCACGTTTTAAATAGCAATGAACGTCTGACGTTTTAAATAGTCTGACGTTCTGTTGATCATTGGTAAACAAAATCTTATTTTTTCTTCCAATAAATAGTAAGGTCTATAATACGAAATTTGGGATTCTGTTTTTCATTTATATTTTTTGGTATAACTAAACATGTGAAAAACTGGCTTTTCTAAATGTATATCAACATAATCAATATTCGCCCCTTCAATCTGTTTATATTAAAAATTGTATTTTATATGGATGTTTAATAGCTTATAATTTAATCTGTGCTTAGTTAAAAAATAAGTATTTATAATATATTTAAAATAAATACTTTGAAACTGATATCGTAATTTAATTTTCTCCTAAATTATTTTCCTAGTATCAACATATCTAGATTTATTTTGATCTCTACGTATATCTTGGCGATACTTACGTATCCGTAAACAGTGTTCGTTAGTTTTTGCAATTACAGCTGAGTAGTGACATTCTGTAATCTGGGATAATCAAGAACTAAAGCGACGGGTGATTTCAAATTTTCTATTTGCTCTTATGCCTCGTCATCATCAACAGTGCAAGAGAAAAACAAGTGCATTTTTTTGGTAATATGCCTTCATTACAAGAGTTTGAAGTTCCGTAAACTAAATGCTGTTTTAATTACCATTATCTTTTGTGGCTTGTTATAAATAAACATCACGTCTAGATATAATACAAATAACTTAATATATGTTGCAATATTTTAGATTAAACTCTTATTATAGTGATTATATATTTTTCTACATAAATCTGTGAAGATTTCTAAGTAAAGCACTTTTTCCGGTTAATCATATACGATCAAAATCTAATATATTGTTTCCAACATGATTATATACACATTGTATTTGCATGTGCGAGTTTTAAATACAAGATCTGAGAAACTTGAGTCTATATCATAAGATATTTTTTCATGAAAATTTGATCAGAGCTTCAACCTTCAATAAAAATATCATTTCTGGTTTAACAATTTTAGCCCAAAATATTAATATGTTATTCAGGCTCACATAAATGTCTTAAATAATAAAACTGAAAAGTTTCGCATTGTATTTTAATACAGTTTCTTAATAAGAACTTTATGGGGCTCCAACTAAAGTACCAGTTCTGGTTGTCCAGTTTTAATCAAAATCTAATGAAGCCGTTGTATGAATGCAGGAGACATAAATATGGGATATAGAAACTTTAAGAGCTTGATACAAGAGCTGCCATAAACGAAAATATCGCCACACATATATGCATGGACAAACAAACAAACAGAGAGACATCATTGTAAAAATAGTAAAAACGTGTTGTGGGGGACCATAATTCATGCTTATTCACTGAAAATTCACTTTGGACAGAAAATATTACTTCACTTGCCTATGTATATAGGTTGGCAGGAAATAAAAATATCCCCCCCCAAAAAAAGTAATGAAATATAAGATGTGAATTAAAACTTCACAAGTAAATAATTTTATACGAATTACTTGCTTTTTCAAGTTAGGAACTACAACTTAGTTTCAATTATTTAATTATAATAAATGCATAATGTAACACTAAGAATTCGAGATTATGATAGGTAGGATAATCAAATTTAAAAAAAAATGCTTTGGTTACTTCAGTTTCAGGTTTATTAACGTTTTTATTATAATTTCGTTTATTAAAAAATCAATATTCGATTTAATTCTTTGGTTGAAGCAAAGCAGAACTTTGCTTCGCTCTGTACGAAAAGTTAGCCTGATGAAAAACAACATCTAGAAAATGCTGTAAAATAATTCTACAGTAAAAAACTGCAAGATATTCTGTTGAGAAAGAAGTTATTAAGTGAGATCGATTCGAAAATGCTTTAACATTAAGGATATAAGCGTGATATAAATATAACATTCCTTATCTTCATGTCATATTCACGTGCTTGTAATCAGGTAAACATGTGTGTCCTAATCTTAAGTAATTAATTTAAGTCTTTCCCAGATTTGTAGGTAATTTCATTACATGAAAATCACAGTAAATCTTTCAATAGTAACGAAAGAAGAATTGTTTTTACTTCGAAAATAATCAAAATATATATATATATATATTGAAACTATAAAACTATATATATATATATATATATATATATAGTTTTATAGTTTCAATGATTATCATTAATATTTCAATGATTGAAGCATTATTGTTTCAATGATTATCGGAAGCAAGTTACCTTAACGAAACTCTTGAAAACTTTTTGATTCAAAATAAATACTAAAATTCTACGTGCCTACTTTTAAAATATTTATTTTCGTTAGATGTTACTGCTGTAGAACTATTGCTTGCATTTTTACAACGCTGATAATATTAATTGCAGCTACTTGAATATATTATATTTAATGTATATTACAATAAATACTGAACTGGTAGATAAGTATACATATTAATACAAGATCAAAAACTCAAAAATACCATAAATACAAGCGCATATGGAGAGAAATTACAGAAAAATATGATATTTGACTGAAATCCGACCCAGTTAAAATGAACTTAATGCAGATCTGACACAGACAGAGAGTTAACTTTTGACTCTATACTATGTACAATTATCTAACTTCAATCTGAAATTTTAACTTCTAAAAAAGTTTAAAAAATAAGATTTTTTTAAAAATATTTTAAGCCACTTTTGGTTCTATTACTGAAGACTAGGTTAAGGATGTTTTTTTTTTTTTTAAATTTTTTTATTTTAAGTGTCTGTTAATATTTTACCACCATAGGCTTTTTCACAACAATGAAATCTTTGCTTTGCTAAACCATTTTGGGAAAGTTTCAGTGGTAAAGACTATATGAACGAAAAAGACCATTTAAGGTAGAATATTTTGTCGGACAAAACAAGTTACCATTCAAGACAGCCGATATCGACTTTCCTTTGATTGCCACAATAGTGAGCTTTCGAGAATCAACATAGACCCCTTCTTTCACTTGTTGTTTGCAGTCTAAGATTGATATTGGCTTCTCTGTTGACACATGCTATTAATTGAGGTGTCTTATAAAGTTAGAAAAATATACGTCTAACGCAGATACCAGAATTATTGTATTTGTTTTGACGAAATGAATTATTTTTTCGAACCTTGATTATTTTTCTAAGCAATTGGTAAGACTGGATTCGACAGGATATTTTAAGAAAATATCATTTAAGAGATTTTATTAGCTAAAACAATGAACTGAAATTATTTATATATTACGCATTGCTAATATTCATAGCTCTATATATTTAATGCCCACAGTCATTTTGCTTTTGCTTACTGTAATTTCTTCCTAAAAATACTATGTCTAATCCGGAAGTTTATCAAAGCAATTAAATTATACTTATCACCATACTTCCTGTGATGATGTGTTGAAACTAGGCACGTACATTACCAGTGGCGTAACCTGTATTTTCAAAGGCCTAGGTTGTTTGCCTTTGTTTGTTCTAAATATTAGAAAAAGCCAAGATTATTTGTTTAATACGAACATGTTACAAATTTGCTAACAAATTGACCATAAGAAATTGGTAATTGTAGTCTCATAAATTTTAGTTATTAGATTCAGGATTTTCGAAAGTGTTTTCCTTTCACTGATACGAATTTCTATAAAACACTTTCAACAGTATTTATAACATGAATACTAAGTGACCTTCATTGATATCAGTTATATTATGTTCCTAATTGGAATACAATGTAATGGATCTATATCTAATGTGCTATTTACGCTTGAATTTAATTCCGACTTTTAAAAAGAACGGAATTTCCATCCTAAAAGAAAAAAAACTGCATCGAATAGTAATATTTAATCACTCATCCTCCATCCCATAGACACACATGGACCTCTCTCCCTGGTGCAATGTGTTAAAATATGCGCAAGGCACCAGTGGGTTGCAAATTTATGGTATATTCACGATGCCCTATTTCATCGCTAGAATATGCCACAGCTAAATATGTCTAATCTTAGGACAAAACAATTTGCATCCATGATTTATTTATCTGAAAGCTTCTATCAACATTCAATTGTAAACAACGCTTGTTTTATTAAATATTCACGCATTGTTGTTATCACCATTAATAGTAGCAAAGAATGCGGATGACCGAAATATCGAAAATTCTAAATAGTTAAGCATAAAATAATGTTTCTAACATGAAAAATGAGATAATTTATATTTCTTGCAGTTATTTTTTACTTTTGTAAAATAATTTCCCATTTTTGTATTCACATCAAAATGAATTAGAATAAATCAGATCAAAGTTAGATCAAATAGTAAAGTCCTATGCAATTTAAATGCAACTCAAATTTATCTATTTAGTTTTTTCTTCCATGCTCTATTCTTTTTTGTAGCCAATTCAAAGAATGCATTTTCATCTATTTGTCGAAGCTTACAACATTAGATATTTAGACTATGTAAGTTTCAAGAATAAAACTTCTATCATCATACGCTTTTACGATTTTTGCATTAGTGCTAAATTATGCTGAAACAAAATCATAATCCAACGCCTAAATGAAATTTTTACAACTCATGGCTCTTTTATAATCCATATAAAAGAGACAGAATACATTTCATTTCACTTTATACCAGGTATTAAAAGATATATTCTTTTTAACATATGAAAATATCATCTGGTTAGATAACGTATCAGAATTCTTTTATAAATAGAACCATGTCGTCCAGATCAAATCTTCTGTCATCAGCCTTAAAAGGATATTGTAGGAAATTAATTACTGTGTTCTGTGGTATACTGGGTAACAGCAGCTCATTTATCAGGACGTCTGGTCAAATTCAATTCTAAGGCTAGGTCTTAGGATTGGCATGTGACTAAAAGAATAATCATTTAAAGTTTCACTGCTGCTGTACTTGACTGGCATTAATTTTAGCGCATGTAACGAAAGTTAGCTTACCTCTAAATAAAAGTGATGAGTGCATAAAGTCAGACCACTGTATTTTCATTTACGAAGCAGAATTCCGTTAGGTTCAAGTCCATTCTTCGGTAGTGTTATTAGAAGCTAAATACTAGCTTCTACAGGACAACAATAATGTACAAACGCTTTTAAAAGTTTGTCCTGATTAGAATTAGTCCAGTAACTAACTTTATTAATGCATGTGATGTGTAACTGCCATTTGTGAAGTACTTCTTTTCTTTTCAAAATTTTCACAAGTATATTATAAAATTCTTCATCCTTAAATTACTTTAAAACCATATTTACTTAATTTAATCGCTACTTTGCGTGCTGTACAGCTCACATAAGCAGACGTTGGCATTAGAAACATCTTTAGAGAGGTAATTCCAAATCACGGTAAGGCACGACACATTCGTTTCACTAGCCAAATTCTAACTGTAATATAATGGGTCTTAAATAACAAATTATATGCATTCTTATAACTAAAGAAAATAAAACACTAATTAAATTTATTCATAAGAATTTGGATAAAAGTGAAGATTGCATATTTAATAAAGTATATGTAATTAATTTAATAAATTGAAACGTTTATGAAGCCATCTATGAAATACCTTAGCTGTACAAATATACTGATTGACAATACAGTTCCTTTTTCAACATACTGAAGTATAATTTAAAGTGCTCTCTTTTAATTAATAGCAAAAATGATCTATGTTTATAGACAGCATGTATGTTGTCACCTTTCTTACGCCGTTTAAAATGATTTTGCAGACACTCATACATATGCATTGGTGCTCAAAATTATCTTGACATGCACTGACGTTTCAAGAACTTTTGAATGAAACTGAATGAATTATTTTGGGATTATAAAATAGCACTATATAGCACGTAAATATAAAAATGTAAAACTGAATAAAAATAATTATGGTGTAAAATTATATTTGGAAAAACGTCAAACTGATATAATACGCAAAAATAAAATTTTTCAAAGAGGTTGTAGACACATTAGGTTATTTTCAAATAGGAGATATGAAAAATGGGCAATACCCTCGCCAGGACTGGAACCTGGAACTCTCGAATACGCGCCGAGTGTGCTAGCTGTTACACCACGAAGGCATGCAAAAAAGAAGGAAGAAAACACCCCATATACTCCACCCTTCAAAGAGCGACTGGGGACCAGGGTACCCAACCGCCAAATTCTGGAGATGAAAAATCATTATTCACCACCTTTTAGCTCGGGCGCCACTGTAGAGTCATTATATTATTTTTTAGATAGAAAGAGATAAAAAATTAGTAACGCCCTCGTCGGGACTCGAACCTGGACCTCTCAAATACGCCCGAGCGTACTAATCGTTAGACCATGAAGGCATGAAGAAAGGAGGGAGAAATACCTTATAAAATTACTGTCTCAGAAAAAAAGACACTTTTCACACTAAGAGGAAATGTTTTCTCTTCTAGTACGGACCTAGGTATTGCAAAGTAATTTCATGCTCTGATTAAAGCGGGTATATTTACACTTGTGCAGTAAGTTTTATCTTTCCGAAGGTAGTCGAATCATGGCCCTTAAGTACTCTGCAGAATTCATATCATATATTAAGTTGTCCAGTTTATTTGCTTAATGTCTTCAGCTTAAAGCAGTAATCAGCCGAAGGTACTATATTAATACTATAAAAAGAATGTCAGATCTACGTTTCTTTAACAGTCCTTACATGGGGTTGTAGAACTTTAGCTCCACAGTACTGAGTGTACCCAGATAGAAAATTTTGTGCTCATCCGGGCCCTTAAGTCAAATGCCGTATTGGTGTCCATTTCGTAACGTCACTTGACTCATGATAGAAGGAGAAGCAAAGACTATTATGTTTAATTCATCAAATGAGTTACGAGAACGATGATGAGTAACAAGGCTCTTCATTATTATTTTAAATAAAAGCTAAATTAAAGTTTAACAATGCCGCGTAATGGGTAATCTATGATATAAGATAATTCACGTAAACGACTAAAAAGAAATGACTAGGTTATCTTAGACTTCCTGAACAAGAACAAGCTCTGGACTGTAGGATAGCTGTTTGCAAACGCGCGACATTTTGCTCAGTACACGTTACACGTTGGGGAATGTCAAAAGAATCTGAAAATTGTGTTTTGAAATTCTCCTTCGGAAATTTTTAAGAGATGGAACAATACTGCTTATAAATTTGGAAAAATAGAAGGGAAGTAATTATTAGAAACATCCCCATATTTCACTGACAATCAAACGCGCTGCCTTGTTCTAATTTATAATCATCCAACTCCGACAGAAATTACTGATAGATTAAAATTATTTATAATTGAAAACTACTTTGGAGAACTGAATGAAAAATCATAATGTAGAATGTGAAAAGCCAGAAAACGAATATATTCTCGCACAAAAATTTTCAGCTGCAGCTGTTTTAAAATTGAATACTATTGTTCTCACTGAGAAAAAAGGAATGCAAGTAACACTTGAACACTTAACGATAACCACAAATCAGTTTCCAGTAAATCACAAATCGACATCCTACCAAGATGTATTCTATGTTGCGGGATAACTGGTAAACAAATTTGAAAATCATGGCACTTATACTTCGTCGGAAAAACTATAAAATCTTGTTATTTGTTTACCAGTAACAAAGCACGACCCGATCAAATAATAATAATAGATTAACCTTTTGAAGACGGGATAGTCATTATAGTGGCCATAGAGTCCTCTCTTTGAAAAGACGGGGTTGTTCACTTTAGTGACCATGTCTTCCCCACGCCCCCATTTTCCAGGCTGAAAAGTAGGGTGAAATGTCAAATTTGACGTCCCTGGGTTTTAGCCACTTATCTCTTTCAAAGGTCTTCCATTTGGGACATAGATGCACCCCTCTGAGAATCCATTAAACTACACACAAGAATCTTTGTTGCAAATAGGAGGTGATTTTTTTAAGGGGGGAAAGCATTCGGTTCAAGATTCCCCGTTCTTTGGTAGCTTTTACTGCTACCAAAATCCCGGCCTCAAAAGGTTAAAGAGGCTGTATGGACCCCAAAGAAGAGATGATGAAAATCACTTAAAACTAGAAGATATTTTCAGAAATTACCTTAAAATAAACTTAAAAAAATAAGCTAAACGATTATAATTTTAGAAAGATAAAGCGATTTGAAGTACGTCGAACAATTCTAAATAGCAGTTTATTATTTTTTTTTATTAAGAGTTAAGATAGAAGCCATAATAAGAATAAGAAATATTAATATTTCTTTGTTCTGTTCTTCGAATGAAGCGAAAAATGATGGAAATGCTAGCAATTCAAGTATGATATATTTGTAATTTTTGCCTTAAATTTCAATATATCCTTCTGAACTGTATTACCTAATAGTAAGTATAAGAAATTAATACCTTTTCCCTCATGTGCTCCTTTGGTGTAATTAGTAGCACATCGTGTAACAGTCGAAGCATTCGTGGTTCAAACTGCTGTGAGGGCATACATAAATGTTGACACTTTCGATTCAGAGAAATCTAATTGTTTTACAAAGAGCAATGTGCAAAACATCTTGACTAAGGTGTTAACAAATAAAGATTCTTAAGTTATGAGGTATTTCTGCCGCCTTCTTAGCATTCTTTAGTGGTGTAATGGTCAGCACGCTCGGTGCGTATTCGAGAGGTCCGTGGTTCGACGAGACCATTGCTCATTTTTCATATCTGCTGCTTCTAAAGGACCTAATGTTTCTACAGTGGCGCCCGAACTTAAAAAAAGAAGGTGGTGGATGATGATTCTCCACCACCACATTTGATGATTGTGTTCCCTAATCTCCAGTCCCCCTTTAAAAGGGGCAGTATATAAGGTATTTCTCCCGACTTCTTAGCATACCTTCGTGGTGTAATGGTCAGCACGCTTGGCAAGTAATCGAGAGATCCGTGGTTCGAGTTCCGGCGAGAGTATTTCTCACTTTTCATTTCTTCTGCATCGAAATAACAGAATGTATCTACAAAGTTTTAATCAATCTACAAAGTTTTCTTTTGGCAGTACTTTCAAAACTAATGCTACACGGATTTAAGAGAGTAATTGCTTTGCTCAATAATTGCTTTGGACCTTAGTGTTTCGTCTTAAGAGGAATTTTCTTGTCCGAAAGAAAAACATCTTGTATCATTGTAACCATAATTAGACCCAGATCATGTGTCGAAGAGGCGCAAAACGTCTATTCATTGGTAATTATTCCCTCCATAACGTGATATCTGCTTTGCCTTAAATCTCACACGACATTTTGTCACACGGCACTACTCCACAGTACTTGCGGGAGTATTTTCGTTCTTGTCTCGCTCTTCATGTAAACGCATTTAGATTCAGAAGTCCAACTAAACATTTACTCATAACTTAACAGAACGCTAGCACATTGTTCTAGATGTTCGGTATCCAAAAAGATTTCTCTTTTAATGGAAGGCAGGTACAGGTATAGATAAAAGCACGGGGGACAACAGAGATAGGCAATTAAATGCGCCCATTGGTTTTCTGGCACATGTTTCCTTCTCAGGAAATATTTTACATATTGCATGTCTCTGTTCAGACGTTCTGGCTTCAGTTGTAATCTCCAAACTCAGTTGCCCGACTTTCAGTTTCCTGTTGCAGTTGACAAATATCGGGAGAAACCATTCTTTAGACGTAATAAATTTTCCTTCTACGACTTTGTCCTATCTTGTTAGGAATTTCTATTTCAGATTTAAATTGATCAGTAGTTTTTTATTTATGGATTCAAGCTGTTTTATTACATTTCGTAAATCCATTTGATGTCTATAAACACTTTTTACAGAATTTTATGCAGTTATAAAAAGAGGAAAAAGTATATTATGTACCCATTCAATTTAGAGCCGCCGTTTTGAAGACTGTATGGAAAAGAAGCGGAGATCTTTAAAACGAACCTAGAAAAATGATATTGTGTAAATACATTTCTCTGCAATTCTTCTCCGCTCTTTGCTGCAATTGATTTTGCACTTGAAAGTGATTACATTGAGAACATATGCTTGATTCGTCTAGTGACCAGTAACAAAAAGGGATATATGGAGAGGAATACTTTTCAATGAAGGAGGAATACCTTTTCAATGAGAGGGAGATGAATACTTTTTCAATGTTATTCAGCATGTAAAAAAATTGGTTTTTCTTAGAGTTCTTATAAATAAAGAAGTCATGCAACTTATTCAGGATTCGTTTTCGTCTAAATGAGTAAAGCGAATGAAAACGTTGCTAAATTTTTTGCAACAAATTTGCATGAAGATGTCTAAGTGTTTTGTAAATAAAACTTTTGTCTAAATGGAAATGAATCGCGATAAAGGCCAAAATGTCTTCAGATTCATCTTCATCTACTAGGGATGAAATTTAATATGAAGGATAACAAATATTGCATGAAAAAGATTTTCTTCCTGAAAACGTTGAGATACGTTGAAAGTGCTTATTAAAAACACAACAAAAATAAGCGCAAACTTTCTTACATAGAAATAACAAAAATAAAAAACAAATTGGACATCAAAAGAATGTTGCTGATACGATATTTTCAAGCATGAAGATGTTGCAAGAGATTGCAAGATATGCATATCTATACCCACCAGTCAGATATATACCAATCAGGCTGTTTTCATCGTCTAAATACACTATCGAAATCTGATAGAATGACCTCATATGTGAAGAGTTTAGAGTTTGATTTGCTTTGATAGTATAAACTAGTTTAAAGCTTCCAACGGATGTGCAGTGAATTATCGCTGTGTCTGGAATTAACGTAAGTCTTGGAAGGGTTTAAAAATAACATTTTTATTTAAATAAAAATTTTGAATGTGAATGTGTTTCTTATGTTAATAGCATCAACCACACTTGTACCAAAATATCAAAAATAACTATCAAATTCAAATTAAAACGTAGACTAGTAGTCAAAGACTACATAATTAAATTTTAAACTAAGCTCGATCAAAACTTCTAACCACCGTATGAAATTTTAATGTCGCCAGCAAAATAAAAAGTGGAATAATTACAAACTTCTCAAAGATAACAAAACTGCCTAATGTGGTCACGAGAGCCAGGTCCAGAGTTTGAATCCCGGTGAGGGCAATGCACATTTTTCAAGTCTCCTGCATCAGAAGAAAAACCTAATGACTCTACAACTATAACTGTAATGTAATCATTAGTAACATGGGTAACGGAAACTCCCAGCAAAAATTTCGAAACGAGACAACAAACTTGGGTAAAAATAGAGTATAGGTATATTAACATTCTACAATATAGAAATTAATATGTTATCCAAGTTCAACACATGATAGTTCATTGCTCAGTTCGGTATGTAAGATTGCGAAGAAGCGAGGGGAAGTTTAGTTCATCAGTAGAACTAATTGAAAGGGAAAATTCATGTGGCTAGTGCATTTGTAACGCTGATTTCTAGCAATCACTTTGATGGAGAAGAGAACTATGCTTTTATAGTGCAAACTGGAGGTATTTACTTTTTCTCTAAATCTAATCAGATGTTAAGCGTTTGAGAACACTGCGTATTCTCGAGCGAATCACATCGTAATAGTTTTCTCATCTCGAGTTAACTCGGGCGAACCAGGAAGAGACTTAAGTTCTGGTTGTCATTTTGTTATATTTGCAAACGTAAGATCTTCTTTTTGTATTATAATACTTCCAGTCTCCAAAATCTTGCTCCCTAACCTGCTAATGATACTTCGGAATACTTTAAAGGCTTTCACTGTAACGGATTGCATTTAGCACTTTGCTAAACAATAGTTAAGACGAGATAAAGGCTTGGCTAAGTTGTGTTGTTGAAAGATTTTATTGACTGCCATAAATCATTCAACGTGTGCCATTTGTTTTTAATCTCTCCCTGTATAAATAATGCTGCAAGCCGCTTTTCACCTCTTGTCAAAAATACATAATTTTCAATGTCACAGACAAAATTTGCATGTTTCTGTATTTGTAAAACAGATAACTGTCCTTTTAAATATCTTTCCTTTCATACTTATCAAAAAATTACTCGATCCTGAGATTTTTTTCATACTGATTTCACAAAGTTCTCTAAATTGTTTTTTATTACTAATTACCATTAATTATTTTATATTCTTATTCTTAATTATTGTATATACCCTGGCTTCCAAAAGTTAGGCATGCAATAAAAATTAGCAAAAAGCGTGATTGAAATTGAGTGGCTAAAAATCACTGCAGATGTAGATTTAATATGCGTATACCGTACATAACAGCCAGTCACGACTCACTGTCCAAACATACGGATGTTAAGGAAATTGGTGAAGACGCCGACATTCTGAAGGGTTTAAGAAGGTTTATTTAAATGCTGATGCGAAGTTTTACAATTCTCTTAGGGGAATTTCTTGCTGAAAGAAGACGAATGGCACATAATGAGCACTAGCGGTTACATTGAAGCAATGCAGGCAATTAAAGATGATTCTCCTTTCTTTGGCGTTGATAGTTTGGTAGTTTCTCGAATGTGGAAATAATTTTGAATGAATTAAATAACTGTTTCGAGGTCTAGACTCGGTTGCCCAAGGGTTACCATTTTTTTTTGAAGATCATTGTACTGCTATAGTACACAAGCGAAATCGAGGAGAGACCTCTATAACTGTTAATCCATGATTGCAGCGTCACTTGGTAAAACGATATTTGCTAATATTGTGAGAAGGCTTTTCATGAAAGGACTGTACGACAGAGTAACAAGTGTCTGTGCGCCACTGAGCACCCTATCTAGAGCGGAAGATTAAAATGGTGTCATCAACATCTCAATTAGACTGTCTCAGATTGGTGAAAAGTCCTATTCACGGACGAGACAGATTTACCCTGGAATTAGATGATAAGCGTATAGTGTCTGAAGAGAACGAGACACACGGAATCAGTCCCAGAACATGACGCAAAGAATGGAAGCAACAGTGTGTGGGGTAGAATTTCAACGGAATATCGCATCCAATTGAAAATCTTCGAACACGGTTCTGTGAAGGCTGCATGGTATTTGGATGGTGTCCTACAAGCCATGATGAGAGGTTACGCTGCAGAGGTTGGCCTTGATTTCCTCCTTATAGTTGATAATCCTCATCCCCACCGAGCCAACCAAGAATGAGACATTTTTTGCATAAAGTGGCTGCGGCATTTCCCCGACCTTAATCCTATCACAAATCTTTGAAAAGCACTATTGCATGCTGTCTCTTCACGTGTATCTCCTCAAGCCAGCCTCAGATTGTTAGAAACTGCCAGATTGAATTAATGCTCATTGCTAGCATCTCCGTTGATTAATAAGCATGGACAATTGTTGTGAAATCTGTGTGAAATACTGGTACCTTATTACCTCTAAACGGAAAGATCGTATATAACTAAAATATACTAAATATACTAAAATATTTTTTGCGAAAGAAAGTACATGTACGTCCATTTTGAAGTATGTCCAAAAAATTAAGTTTAAAAGTACATAATAGTACATACAAAGTACATAAAAAGTTTTATAGTATATGAATCCAGTACCAAGATTTAAGTATAGAATACCAGAGATAGTGAGGCATTAAAATCAAGAAAATACCCCCTTCTCATGCAATTTTGGAAATTTGGTCTGTCTTAGCAAAACCCCGTGCCAATTTCTGTTTGTATGGTTTTAGCTTTAAAACTTAATTAGTTAATGACTCAAATAAAATCATCATATATATTACAAAAATTAAGTATTGCTTCATCCTTGTTCATAATGCTTGTTTTTCGTGCATAAATACATTTGCTACTTTCATGTACAATTTGGTGTTATGACTTGCTTGACTTTTCCTTTTCTTTTTTTTTACCGTCGCGTGCTTAACATTTGGAAGCCAGCGTATTAACTATACGTAGCTGAATTAAATTATACAGTTTTCATCCAGCATATTTTTTACAGATTCAGTTACATATTGGTATACACTGAAATATAATGCAAGAAACCGAATGTTAAAGTAATCAGTTTCTGTTTCATATTACGTTATTGTTATAACTCATATATCTGAAAGAACTATTTTAATAGCACGAGGAAAATAACAGTAAAAATATCTGTCACTGTGGCAATTTGGAAACACTATTCTATAACCAAGTGACAAATTACAGAAAAATGTATAACAACAAGCCTCTACTATCGAACTTTATTGCATTGATCACAAATCTAATTAACTCTATCTTAGACGTTTTGATTTAATATAAACAGCCCCAACTAACGTCGCTCCTTTACTTGAGGAGAAAATTAAGACTGAATTATGCTCTAACTAAATGTCTGAAGGGGGAATATATTAATAAAAATTAATTTTGCGGTGTCTTGAATTGAAATTCTTATGCTTTTTTACTTGAGTTAACAGCTAGGAAAGAATAAATAGAGATAATTGTAAAATAACCGTTAAGGTACAAATCATAGTGCAGAAATTTACTTAATTTTAAGAATTCCATATTATTTTACCCGATAGCAAGAGCCGCAGGCATTGATTTATCGTAGAGTTCATACATTCATATTTGTACTCGAAAGATTCAAGACAATCTGTACAAAGAATTTCATTTCAAAAAAGGTTTATGGCGCAATTAGTTATTTAACTAATGCATCATTTATTTTCATAAATGAAAAATGATTCTGGAATCTATCTGCCATGCATTTTCATTAAACGAAAAGTAAAAATAAGTAATGATCATAAATGCTTTTATTAGGATTCACTAGCGTATTCATAATGCAAAAAAACTAGTTTTATTTATTTTTTCATTGTTAAAGACTAACGATATATATAAACAGCGGTATTAAAGGTACATAATAACTGAATACTTATCGTTTGATACTTCAGGTAAATTAATGAAATATACTTTTCCTTTCTTTTCTTTAATTTTTTCCATACCCATTTTGCTTCAAAAATGTGCAAATTGCTCTAGCTCTTATTTTAAGACGCCAGAGCTCTTAAGTGTAGCAATAAAAGTAAAGTACAAATGCCTTAGAAAGGAAATATGGATGCAGCTTCTGTTGCTAAAGTGGAATAATACGTAATTCCTTAATAGCGTCTCGTGCTCACAGAAAATTCCCGAAACAGAAGACAAGGCATAATCACTGTGGTCTCATACGTAAGTTCACCATACGTTATTTTGAATAGGTCAATATTTTTTAATATTATTAGATTTCGGAATGTACAAAATTTGAGATTGAGGTTAAATTTAACATCGAAGGTTTCTTTAGTCTTCTCGACAGTTTCAGTAAGTTTTAAATAACGCTGAATAAGGTTTTTGCCGAGAACTTTATGCTCAAAAGCTTTATGCTCCTTGTCATAGTTGCTTTCTTTTGTCTACTCAAAGAAATGAACAATGGACAGTCTAATTAGTTCTTTTCCAAAGGGTGCTAAGTTTCAGGAAACAGTAAAAACGGATAGCCTTTTGCTATGAACTCATTTTACCTAATTCAAGCCTTTAGTATCTTAAATAGTGGCAAACCTTAAGATTTGATATCGTTATATAATTCAAATGCAAGCTGATGTTATGATTTGTTTCAAATGCATTGAAGTGATTTAATGAAAAAATATAGTATAAATCATTACCGTAATATGAAATTAATCTCTCAGATCTCATTTTATTCATAATTACTTACAAATTTGAGAAGTTTAGTCAGCATCTTATAATAAACGTAAGCTAATCGAAAACCAATATCAAAATTAGCAATTTTACTCAAATAGAAGTCACTAAAATATTCCAACATTTGTACTCACAAACTTTTAAAGTGGGTCGTTAATTTTGTTTTACAGTTCGGAGATAAATCCCACTAACTTATAGAAGTTTATTTCACTTTAAAAGCATTTCAAGTATTAAATTCCTTACTAGAGCTGATAGGGAGATATAAATTAGGTCGTTTAATTTCTATGAACATCACTTCGAAAAGTTTAAAATGCTCATCGGAAATTGACTAGACCTCTCTAACAGTAGAAATACGACGTTACGAACAGGCTGCAATTTTAGGAAATTAATCTAATGATTTCACAACTTCGTCGTTATTGCTTTTTCCCAGTTCAGTATCTGTAGGATTTTTAAACTATTTTTTTCTCCCAGATTTGACATTTCTTTTTTTCCAAAAACCTCACAACCCAAATTATACAATTTAACGATATATACATATAGCATTCTTTAGTCATGAATTAGGATGTGGCTTAGAAATAATTATACGCGAAAGAAATTATATTTCTCGGTGGTACATAAAATTGATGACTAATATCACATCCTTCAAAAGTTCTTAAAATTGCTCAAGCAAGAACAACAGCAACAGGTAATTAAAAAGATTACAAAATGTTTGATTATTTTCAGTATTTAACAATTCACGTACAAAATTAAACAGGAAAAACTTTAATTTAGAAGTGTTTAAAAAAAGATATAAAGATATATATTTAATAATCCAGATATATCATCTGGATTACTGAAATCCCAAAACTGCAAGAATCCACCAGATTTTATTTGATGGCATAGGTGATGATGAAGTTCAACCTGGAACTTCATCTTATGATTTAGAAGAGGAAGAATGTAACACTGATGCTTCAGAGGGAACTGAAGATTGAAAGGAAGACACGGAAACAGAGCAGCACAGATGTTACTTCTGATATACAAATGAGTATCAAATATTGTTAGATATACAAATCAGCATACTGACAACATAAATCCAGAATATTCACAGCCTAAGATTGCACACCATACTGATAGTACTGAAATATATGTCTTCACAAGCCTTTTATATTTGACAGGACGCTAAAAGTCTGAAAGAATACATCTTGAAGATCTGTGGGATAAACATGGGTTTGGCATAGAAATCTTCCATTTGACTATGTCTCTCTTTAGGTTTGGATTCTTACTACAAACTCTGAGGTTTGATGATAAGGAAAATAGACTACAAAGAAGAACAGTTGAACGTTTAAAAAAGCACATATACGCGATTTCTTTGTAAAATCTGTAAACAACTGCTGAGATTGCTTCTGTATTGGATCTGATATCACCATCGACGGATCTGATATCACCATCGACGAAAAACTAGAGGCCTATAGAGGCACTGATGGATATGTACTGATGGATGGCATAGAATGTCAGAGAACGAAGAAGACTGTGAATAGTTTGCTAGAGTTATTTTTTCTTAAGTGTTTATCATTTTAGCATGTTTCTTAAATAGTTAAACAAAACTGTAGTTATTTCTTTGCTTTTATAATGTACTTAATTATACTTTCTTTTCCACTTGCTATTTTGTGAGATTTCGGCTATTAAAACTGTTAAAGAATGTTTCTTCTGTTTCTTTATTACATTTGTTTAAGATACTAATTTAAAAATAGATATATTGCAGAATTTATATCATGATGTATGTTTTTAGAGAAAAGTATTCGAGTGTTAAAACTACATGTTAGGTATGGTTTGTTTTTTTGTATGGAAACTTAATTAAACCTATGTGCAAAAAAGCAATAACTTGAAGGCAGCTTGGATCAATGTCGAGAAATTTAAAGAAATACTGAATCTGTTTCAGTTCCATTTAATATTTTTCTGTAGAATTAGTGTTGTTCAATAATAATGATCGAGTGTCTAAAATTAATTGTACATACACAAAATGATAATATCTCATGAAGTAATAAATCAATGTAATTTATGTTTTTATACAATGAGCAGGCAGATAATTCTCATAGCTTTCCATTTTCAAATAATCAAAAAACCTAACCTAACATAAAGTGAGCAAAATCAAAATGTTATTATCATTACCTAATCTAGTTTTATCAATATGCTTCTGCAATGCAAGCAAAGGTATAATAATATCTAAAAATATTTAGCAAACAGAAAATTCATTTCCTCTCAACCTCTTGATTTTTTCTTCAATCAGTTTTTTATGGTAACGAAGTAACATCTGAAAAGCATTTGACACAATTAGCTAATTCTACTTGAAAGCAAGGTAAGAGATCTTTAAAAGTCGTAAGACAGCTAAATGTTTCAGAATAGACGGATTCTTTTGCCTAGGAATATTTTACTGATTCTGGAACTCTGTCTAAAAAGCTGAGGAAAACATATCGTAAACTCTCTAAAAACGTAGTAGAGGACAAACAGCTTCTTCTGAAGACAGATTTTTGTTCGTAACTGGGTGTCGCAACAGAACATTGTCTACTACTCAGCTGATTTCATTTTGCAGCCTTCCTTGCGTTCTGTTCAATAACGAGAAAAATTTCAGTTTGGAACCGGATTCTAAAATACTTATATATTTGGAAGGAGCCAACAACATAAAATATCCCACCAATATTAGGGAATATGGCAGCAATGCTTGTGTAGATATATTGCCATGGGAACGAGTAATGATTAGTAGAAGCTTTTCCCTTGCCTTTCGTTGACTACAAACGATTTTTGTCTGTCCAAATATACGAGATAATATCAAATAACATTAAGTAACACTTTTTAGAGATTCAGCTATAATTGTCTTTATTTGATGGATTCCTTTTGATGGATGTCTTTATTCAATTCGCTTTCGCATCGCGAAAACCTGAGAAAGGGAAGGCACTGACAGAATACACTCGCCACATAGATCTCTTCATTTGAATAGTATGGAAATCTGATGGAAAAGCTTAGAAGACATGTTGCACAATGTAATTCTGTTACTAAAGATCTTAGTGCTTTGAAAAGCATAAATCTATTTCCCTGAAGTATTTAATCACTATGGTAAAAACACATAATTGTACTGCAATGTGTCTGTAGGTGTTAGCTGAAATAAAACTCTTATTTATATCAAAAGATTGCATTTGATTACGAATACTTCATGTTATACTAAATATTTCATTATCACATTTTTTAATATTCTTTTCGTATGCATTCATATCTGATGTTTCAATTTGTATTTACTCTCTATATACTGACCCAAATAAATATATCGTCTCCATTCAAAAAAACATTTTGAGAAGTTATTATATTTCTTCATGCAATAGTAATTATGGATACTTGTCACTTTTGCATTGCTTCTTATTGAGCCTTTATTTTATTTATACTCAGTCCTTGCAGAAAAACAGAGGAGATATATAAATTATTGATCAAATAAGTACTAATAAGAAAGGAGTGTGCGAGTATAGCATTTAAATTTATTGATTGTTTTGGATGTGCAACACCAGTGATTATCTACTCTTTTACCCCTTTCTATTAAAGCGTCACCAGATTTAAGTGAAAGATTTAAAAAGATTTAACTTGAATCAGATCAGTTTGCAGAGAATCAAATCAGTTTGCTCTATTTTGATACGGCAAATGAATGCGGATATCTGCTTGAAAAAAAGGGTTAATTTTATGACTGACTTCCTAAGAAAAACTGGCTGTTAATCAAATCAAATGAAAACTCCCATAAGATTTTAGAGTTACATTAGACCAATTTAGTTTAGCTTGAGTGTTCCCTAACCAGAAGAATCGTTAGTGACGCTGTCTATTCCTTAGATACCTTCCCCTATTTTGATTTTGATATCAAAATTAGCACTATATTTCAAGGTTATATATCAGTATGAATTTTGTAAATTTAATATAATTTTATAATAATTTAAATTGTTTGTTCTCAAGAAAAGTTTACCTGTATTTTAAGTAAGTTTGAATTTTAAACAATGACGGCAGTTAGATGATGTTATGTTTATAAAGATTATTAGCGAAAAATCTGTTTGCAAAATTAAGAAGAAAAAGTATCTGGATATTGAAAGAAATGTTTATGAAGAAATTCGAAGGAAAGTATTTGTTTAAAGACTTCAGATTTAAAACAGAAGTTTCAGTTAAAATATGTTACTTATAAATTGCTCTCTGTAGTTTGTATCTTCCTTCAGGCTTTAAAACGATAATGTGTTTTTTTAACCAATTATGCTTTTTTCGCTTTTGATTTGAATTCACCCGAGATATTTGATTTATTTCCTCCTGTTTTGTCGCAGTGTTTTAATTAGTTTTTGTTTCTACAATACAATTCTTTTTTCGCTCGTTTGTTTTGTTTTACGTCCGAAATCTTACTGTCATTGATTTCCTTCGAGAAAGTTTTTATGCCATACTTTCTTTTTATATTATATTCATGTTAAACTTTTAAGATTTGCATTCCTTTTTTAGCAATTACATTTTCTAGATTATAACTGCCAAAAATATGTCATCCTGTTTTTTAATTATACATACAGAACTAAAATTAAAACATTAACGGACATTACGACTTTTAAAGAGACCGATGGGTGTGTTTTAGATCCACCGTAATTTATAAAAGCCTTAAAATGAGTTTATTGCTCTTTTTACTTCATTTATAACTCTGCGGCACGAAATTAACTTCAAGTAAATAATTAGACTAATAGCTAACATACAGAAATTTAACACAGCGCTTGGGGAGCTATTGTCTCCCTAACAACTAGTTAACTGTAGTCACAAGGATTTAAGATTAGGGTAACTTAGATTGTGGAAGACAATCGAGGACTATTAGCCCAACAGGGAATGCTCTCGGAGAGGATTTTGTAGGGAAAACCGTCCTGTATTTGTGTTACATTATTGGGAAAACCACGAAAATTTCCATGCAGATAGCCTTTCTGCCTGTGTCTGAACATGGTCGAACTACCATTGTTGAACAATTTTATTTCTCAGTCTGCTAGTGGGCTTAAATCAGTTTGAAATTCTATTCAATAATTTATTAAGCCACTCCTGGTGGTTTATAACTAAACGTACACAATGTCTAATATATGAGTATTAACTTAGTAATTTAATAGCTCAATGTAACTTTGTTGAATTAAAAGTTTTACAAACATGAGGTTACTTTGCCATGTCCCTAAATTCTTATTTATATATAAAACGAGCTCTGATTCAAAGCAAAACACTTGGTTAGTCTACAATGCCGTTAAAACTGTAAATTAATTGCTTACCAAGGATATAGCTAATTACGTAGTTTTGATTTCCATGGTTTCGGCAGGAGCTAGTTCTGAGTGAGAGGGAGGCGGACGATACTACTAACACTCCAGAAAATTATAGTTAATGTTTAACTCCTACTTAATGCCGCATGGCTTTAAATTTACATAACTTTCTGGTTTGGGTGAAAATTTGTTGACGTGAGCCAGGAAAAATAAGATACATTTGAACTGAAAAATCTGTCTGTTAATAAAACTTAAGAATAGTTGTCTTACGCCGACAGTTAAATTAAAATTTAGGTCTTAGTAAATGAGCTTTCATCTACTCGAGTTAAATTAAAATTTGGCTTCGGTAAGTGAAAGATAATCAGATATAATGACGCCGTTTGGCTTAGTTCAAAAAGACAGCTGCTTCATTCGATCATGAGATTACGAACTTATAATGGTCAAAATAGTTGCACTCAAACTTGTCTTGGGGCTGCCTTTTGTGAGATTTTTTATTTGTGCGATTGTTTTTGTGCTGCATATGAAATTTCAATCAAATTGGAACATAATTATATGATTATATGACAGCAGAGAAAGTCTATGCAAGACTCCAACTTTGCCATAAATTATAATGTTACTTTCTTGCAATCGATGCCAATTATGCAAGAACTTCAAAATTCCAAAAGGAGCTACAATTTTGTATATCTCTCTACCGAGACGTATAGAAGCGTCTATTGAAACAACAGTCGTCGCAAAGTCTGATTACCCACTACATGAGAACTGAAAAAAAAGTCAACTCTAAACGAGTGCGAGGTAATATCTTCAAGTGATGAAAGTGATTTTGAACCAGTTTTTTTACCACAAGAAAAGTTCGCGTATTGTCAGACTACAAAGGATAATGGCTATATGATTTTTACTATACGATTAGAAAGGTTTTGTGTGTGTAAAATAACTACATATGTAAATAAACTATTTTAAAATGTTCGCATGTGTAATTTTTAAATCAGATTTTAAGAGGTTTAGCGAGATTCCAAGCAGCTGCCAAGCCTCGTGTCTTGATTTCGTTTAAAAAAGCAATTCCTACTTATTTCGTATGGTTTTGAGTTTTTTTCTACATGAGAGTTTTTTATGCGGTCGCTATTCACCACATAAAAAAATAACTTTTTAATTGTGTTGCGAAAATTATTTTTTACAGCTACTTCAGAAGTTTTGCGCGATTTTTTTTTTTTTTTGAGTTTTCTTTTATGGGGTCCCTATCAACCGCACAAAGACAGGTTTGACTGCATTTAGAAAAGAGGAAGCACTAAAAATACACGAAATTTGTCAGACTAAGTAGAATTCTGTTCCACATGGCAAAAGAACATATAAAAATATTGAACTAATTAATTGCGGAAAAGTTTCCCTAAGTCCAGTTTAAATCAATTCACATTTGGACAAGGTCTCTTCGCCTATCTTCATGAGAAAGATATATCTTCCTCAGCATTTGCGGTGAAAGGCGCCCACAGAAATACTATGTTTTCTAGTATGCACTAACATAAGCACGTCTCAGTGTTAAATCAAATGCAACCGCGCTCGAATTCCGAAAAGATTTGTACTTCGAAACTTCATGACAAGATCAAAATAAAATGTGAATACATTCCAGAACAAGGTTAAACAATGCCAAGATGTATATGAACAACAGCTGTCATGAAGCAAGTCTTTGGCTTGTAATATCCTTGCTAAAACAGAGTTCCTTGAAGGTTAGAATATGGAAAAACTATGTAGCGACTATTTGGTGAGTTCTTGTAGCGTAAGTGAAAGGTCCAAAGAAGGTTTAAAATAGACTTTAATTCCAACTCAAAATTAATGCACAAATGGCATCTCTCGGGCGTACAAGAAGCCTCCACTTGAGCTTTAACTTAAAATTGAAAATATAAGCTAAGCTAAGACTAGATACATTTAAATCAGTCGAAGATGCACAGAATCAACTCGTGGAGTTGGCCATTATTTAAAGATACCGGCGTAGGCTAGCTGGCACGTATTAAGTACACCCGTAGAATAACAAGCTTAAACTAATAACAACAACTTGGCCGAAAGGCACAACACGCTCTTCTACTGAAGTAACTCAAATCTGAGCTTAAATTCTCGTTTCTACCTTATTTGCATTTAATTGGAATCCTGGAAATTCATTCTGGTAGAACAACGTAAGTATGAAACTATAAAGTAAAAGAAAGGCTTGTTCCAAAATTAAAAATTATTATTACACAATTAAAACAAACTCCTGCAACCTTAATATACATAACTAACGTAATTAATTGCATGAAGAATCTTTAGAAAGGAAGCACAGAAACTCTGTATGGTGTATTCTTGGACCACTAGTTACCATTTAAGATTTTTACATCAATGGGAACGTATTAGGTTTTAGCTAAATAGAAAAACCAGAAGTGGTACTTTACTTGAAGCTCTAAACAGTCTTTCATAAAAATATATATAAAGAGATAATTCAAATTCTCAAATTTGGTATTTAAAACAGGTATGTGATTGAGAACAACATACTACGTGCACTTCTGGAATTATTCTAAGACTAACGAGAACAAGCAATTAAATACATACGCCTCAATCACTAACTACGAGCTCGTTTTACTTTTGTACTTTTTTTCAAATAAAAGGATACTGTCGCCATATGTTATCGCTATGAAAGGAATTATAATGTATGCTGATTTTTTCAAGATTTTGTTGTTGAGTTTTATGTAGTAAAATTGCGATGTTTAATAAAAACATTTAAAAAAAAATTGTTTATCTGATTAAGGAAACTGAACACTGGTATAATAAAACTGAAAAAGTCTGAGAAAGAAATAAATATTAAAACTTAATATTCTATCGGAAATACTAAAATATGCTGCTTTTAAACATTTTGTGATTGTTTTAAGTCACTGAGTCGTGAATAGGAAACACTATATAACCAAAAAATATACTACGATCGATGCGATATTCTCATATGGAAAGCATGAGAACGTATGGGTATACCAGCACGTATATTTAATATTGTTTCTTGTATGACAGAATAAAATAATGAAAAGTGTTAATAATTAACATTGAGCTACAAAGTTAATAGGAAATCTGATTTTATTTATAAACCATCAACTGGAAATCAGTACTTAGAGTACGTTGCATTTCCGTCAATTCCATGTACGAGAGGTTACGTGCTGGACACATCATATTATTCAATATCAATTTTGACATTTCAAAGTATAACATTTGAAATAGTGCACTCTATAGCAGACCTACTTATACTTTTCCCCCTCCAATCTTCTAGAATTTACTATATTTTAGAGCTTTTGATTAATGCTATTCATATGAAACAATTGACGCTAGACTGACCATTTTTAACCTAATTAGCTGAAAAAAAATTATGCAGATTTTAAATACTATTACTGTAAACTTTTACACTATTGTATACTGTCTGAAGTTAATTTTATTAATTTTAAATGTGTGATCGAAGATCTTCTTATCATAGCTTTAGGTTTACTATACATTTAGATTTATTGGTTATCATACTTAAGTGAAAATTTAAGTAATTTTATAAAGTATTTCTCTCGCCTTTCTAGCGTGTCTTCCTGGTGTAGTGGTCAGCACACTGACCCGGTATTCAGAGGTCCGTGGTTCGATTCCCAGCGAAGGTGGTTGCTAATTTTTCAATCTCTCTTGCTTCGAATTAACCTAATGTCTTTACAATTTAATTTTTTTTAATTAGTTCGTGTTTCTATTGCACATATTTAAATGTGCCTAATTATTGTCTATTGCACAGTTTTTGAGAGAAAATTAAAATTGCATTGCACAAGAAGAATGCAAAAAGAAGGACTACTTCGTTCTGAAGTTTTATTAACCGTCTGTCTAAAGCCACGCAAGAAATTCTGAGTATGAAATACCCGATTATTAGAACACTGAATAAAATCTTTCGGCTTGCAGTAATTGGATAGTTCCTGCAACGAAATTCTAAAAAGAATTCACGTAAGAAGGCGACAAGATATTCTCTACCTGAGTGTAAAGAATAGTTTTGCTAACAAATCCCTTATGAATGATGTATCTGAAGAATGCTTTCATTTCTAGCATATCCTGAACCTATATTCTACAACATGTTTTTCTTCGTGTAAAAAAAGAGGAGGAATAAAATCCTTTTCTCTTTTTTCTTCTCTTTCGAATCAATGAGGTGGAGCACAATATAGAGGATGACTCAATGCAGAGAATGCCTTAGAGAGTGTCTGGAGAACGAATACGGTTTAGATTGACCGAGTTTCATAATAGCAACGGCCTTTTGCATTATTCACTAGGCTGACACAACATGGCTAGTGATATAATGTTTGGACATGCATCTACTGTTTAGATGAAATAAACAACCAGGAGGGGAAACTTCTCAAGTTTCTTTGCGTTGCATTTTTTTATTCAACTTCTGCAAGATCTATTGCGCTTTCAGATTTGCGATGGCGATTTAAATTCGTACATCCTCCTAAAAGTTTCTCTCCCAGACATCCGTCGCTTTCGAATAGGCTTTAAATAGCACAGAAAAGGAAAGGAGATCGAGTGTTTGCTGATTTATGTCGAAATATGTTCCCGAGTTTTGTTCGGATTTGCCAAGCGTGATACTTCGGCTCAGGAATTGATCAGAATTAGATCTACGCCTGAAAACGTATTTTGTTATTGGCTTGCTTAACGTAATGAAGAAATAAAAGAAACGTAAATGCATCACTGAGCACATTATTATTCTAAGAAAAGTTCCACAGTAAAGAGATTCAGCATTAGATTGCTGCCTTTTATGCCTTGCGCTAGTATCTTTTGTTACCGATATATATTTTCATCATTCTATAGTGACACTGATATCTAATCTTATGGAAGGAATCCAGTCTAAGAAAACAGATAAGGTGTAATTTCTGAACATGAGATATTATAAAATAATGACAGTTAATCACAACGCTTACATTTTGTAAATATAATTATTTCATATTAGCATTACAAACTTCATAAATAAAAGTATTTGAACCTACTTTTTACTGTTGTTTTAGATTAAATGTTTTAATAAATTTAATAATTATTTATTCATTTATTATGCATCCACGAAAATTAAAATATAAATTACCATGCAAATATGTATTGCAGTACTCTGTATACATAGGAAAAAATGTATGCTATTTCTCGTTTTCCACTGGTGTTCAAAATTAAGAGAAGTTTCACATTTTGCTTTTATCTCCCATAACTGATGAACAGATTTTAATGAAACCTGGTATGGAATATTTTTATATGGTACAAAATATACCACATTATAGTCATACAACTCGACGTAGCTTTCCGAATTCTAAGCTCATTACCTATTCTCAAGTATTCGAGAGGTCAACTATGATTGGTCCAGTCCATTTTTTATTATATCAAACAAACCACATTTTCTTAAAATCTATTTGTCTGTTGTGGATATAACCAACTAATTGTGAATACTCCCTTATTTTTGTATAGTAATAAGATGTCTAAAACTTACACAACGCCTTAATTTCATTGCCATTCGAGAACTATGGAACATAAATATATTTTAATTATCGTCCTTGACATTATATTGGCCTACCTGGTATCTGAACTTTAACGACCTAGTCTTTCTTCGTCCTTACAATTAATACAAGTTCTTTTTTAGAAAGTTAAATCATAGCATGTGAGCTGTAAACAAACATCGATTTACCAAAACTTGCCTAGTTTGTTTTTTGTTTCTTTTTTAACAAGACGGATAGTCAATGAGACACAAGGAAAAAGTTGAAACTTTACTTCGGCTTAGACTACAACGAAACATTTGGCTGCGTTGAATGGTTTATAGCTTTCTGTAAATATGTTTCAAGTAAATCTAACCTTATGAAGCTTTTAAATATTCTTTACTCCACTTATCAAGTGTACGTTTTCAGTTTAAGCGAAACATCGTGGATAAGAAAAAAAATCATGAGTAGATTGCGTGAAGTAAAATGCGCAACTCAAATATATGAAACTGTGTACTACCCACCACCTAGAATTATTCTTGTTATATAGAAATAATCCAAATTTCAAATACCAGGACTTGACGTATTTAATTCGGTAATCATATTTTGTTTTTAATTTAAGCGCCTTATTTTTATTCCAAATTCTAAGAAATAATACACTTATTAGGAAAAGAAAGGAAATTTAAATAACGTATATTCACACTAACCTAAACGGCATAAATTCCACAAAATTGATTTTCTATACCATTCTGCAAATTCAAATATTTACACAAATTTTAGCATTTTATAACCCAGTAAATACTTCTTCAGCATCACGAAATTGTACCCTATAACATATACCACCCATCTGAAGGAGTTATGACTTCCAGTATTGCTATGTTTAACATTATAGAGTCATTACGTTAATTTCGGAGCAGGAAACATGAAAAATCAACAATGTATTCGGTGGGATTCGAACTTCGGATTTCATGATTGCTAACCGGACATGCTTCCAGTTACACTACGAAAGTATACCACAAGCTAGGAGGAATAACACCTTTTATACAATAAATTCAAAACCTCATCTCAGTAAGTAACTCTTCACGTAAATCGAAAATGTTTAATGTAGTCTCGTGACTGGACTCGCCACTACTTAATTCATTACTTTGAAGCTATCAATAATCATTCTTCTAGCCGTGATGAAAACCTTATGTGCTAGCCGTGTCTACAAGAATATTTAGAAATTCACGTAGCCAGCAATGATATAAATAACAAGTCTCAGCATTTACAACAACAACAACAACAAAAAAAAAAGATTGCTGAAGAAGTATTGTTCAATTAGAATATGTAACGAAATGTAAATCAGTAATAAATTAAATGACGTTGTAAATTAAAACGACAAAACTATTGCGTTAAAATCCTAAGAATCTGGGTTAAATTTATCTAAAACAGAAAGAATTAACTAGCTTTCAATATTTTTTGTGTTATTTTACATATCATGTTTATGTGTACGAAACGTTTGAGAGTTTTCTTTTTACAAAAGCTATTTGCTTGCCATAATGATAAAAATGAAATTCACTCCCTAAAATTTAACAAAGCTTTGATGTTAGGAAATAATTAAAGCAATAAAAAGGGATTAGGAACAACATTAAAAAAATTCTCATTAAGTTATTTAAAGAAAAACTTATTCCTCTTAAACTTATTCTCATTATTTATTTAAATTCGTATTTATCATTTTGATTTAGCATTTATTGCTCTTCTTCGTTAACCGTTTATTGTTATTTAACTTTGTTATTTCTTGTAATTACTATACATAATAAAATATAATAATGTGATAAAGAATTTTACTTATTTTAATGGCAAGAAATGTGTTTTACGAAATGAATGCTGCATCTATGCTCTTAATGAACAACAAAAAATGTTTAGGAAGAGCAATAAAATGAAATTAACTAATTTAGTTTTTAATGAAATTTGAAGATAACAATATTCATAAATCGATAGATGGAACATCGACAAATGGAATATCTTCGAACAGAGATAAAACAGTAAGCTTCTTCCATGAATTATATCTCAGTTTGAGATAAAATTTCTTCCTTTCAATTAATACCCATTTCTCAAATATAAATCGACAGAGTTTTTTGTAGGTTTCTAATTGTCAATGGTTAATTCCATTCGTTGATCGCACAAATAATAAAACTAGTTCTTGATATTTTCAGCTTATTTCGAAAAGTATAACTAAGAAACATTACAATCCAGCTTAGCTGCTTCATTTCCTGAAAGATCTTGAAAATTCTTTAGCAAATAAATGAATATACGGAAACACATATGAAAATTTAAAGAATTTAAAAGTATATTATCTTTGTATTACATATCAGAAAAAGCTCCGCATCCTGCATGCTTTTATCACGCTTGAAACATGAAAAATGATTTTAACTGAGAGCACTCAGCGTGTCAAGACATTAGGATTTTTCGAAGCAGGATACATGAAAAATGAGTTATGCCCTCCTCGGGACTTGGACCACAGACCACGGTAGCGCTGAGTGCTGACCATTACACCCTGAATGCATGCTAAGAAGGCGGAAGAAATACCTTATAAGCGTATCCCCTAAAAAGGGAATTTTTTTTGTGCCTCAGAAACCATCAATAACCAGTTATGTTTAACGAGTGGATGTAAACTCAGGTTAGCGGACAAGAAAACGGGCAAGCCTCTAAAGTTAAGTCTAAGCCTCTAAAGTCTAATTTGTCATACGTTTTTTATTTTTAATTATCTATGGTTGGAGAAATAGAAAAAAAAGATACCGCGAAGAATTGAAAAGTAAAATATTTTATTTACTTCTTGAAACCTATTTGAAATATATGACGCACATCAGAGAAATTTCTATTAAAGTGTAAATTTAGTTCCTTTGATAACGAGACTCACTAATGTGAGAATCAATGAAATAAAACACCAATGATTGCTCTTTCCGAGTTCAATTTCCGCACAATGGGTTAGTTGCATAAAGATTCTCTCTTGTTTCTTTATAAGCAATGTGAATACGAGCGCCTTAGATATTTCCTCACGAAAGCATTCTTTCTGATGCAGATAGTCTTCAAATACTTTGTTATGATCTATTAATCAACCAGACAACCCCTTTATAAATGCGTGTTTGATGGTAATTCAGTAGGAAACCAGAAAGACTAAATCATTAAAAATCTTTTGTCCGACTAATATAATTGCATGTTGGGTATGCAAGGGTGACCTGAATTTACTCATACAACTTTAGTTATTCCAAACCACCTTCGAGCCCACCAGCGGCCGAGCGGTAAAGACGCTGAACACTGGTAGTTCGGTCTGAGGTTCGAATCCCGCGAACGGGCTGGCTGCATGGGCGTTTTCGTGGTTTTCCCCATGTGTAACGTGTATACGAGCCAGTTTCCCTTAGAAAGTCCTCCACGAAAGGCATCCCTCCCTTTAGGCAGATAGCCCTCGTGTGCTTTGCCATAATTAAATACACCAACACCATCCAAACCACCTTCTGGTGTTCATTCTTCATGCACATGCAAGGTTACTTTTCCTAGGCCTTCACAATATTTACCTCGAGCGGCTATAACTCTAGTTAGTTCGACGCCAGACGCGTTTTTCCTGAAACGGTTTTATGCAACAAATTAATTTTTGCTCTTGTATTCAATTATGTATCTGCTGACATACTATTTTTAAAATGACTCTCAAAGAGAATGGTTTCTTTTCCGGGTGACTGTACCAATTGTATTTCAATTATCTTAACTAGTTTAAATATTTGTATCTACTCTTAGTTTCGTCTACTGCGATTTATTTTGACGATCGTCATTAGTGAATGAAAAGTTCTTCCTGTTATCAAGATGTCTACTGTCGCCAAACTTACGGAAATGTTTGCTCGATGTTCGCTCTTATCTCGATGTGCTTGTAGTTATTGACACTCGCCAACCTTCGAACTCCACAGAGAGCTCAAATAACTGCTCTAGCATACTCAGGTTTCGTAAATAAAAAAAATAATGAATTTGAGACAAGAACTTGGGAAATGTAATTTGGATAACCTCCGCATCGGTTTTTTCCCCTTACAATAATTTCTCAACTTGTATTTTTCTCAATACAAACTTCGTGAAGTCTTCGACTTTAGTTTGACTTCGGTCTTTTGGCTAAGATCAAAGTGTAGTATCTACAAAACAGTTCCGCTTCTAATTTCGCCCTATCTTTCACCACGGGGAATGATGTCCCACGGACGGTTTTTAACACCTTAACTTATAATTCTCACTGTCTGGTTAGCCCAAAAATTATTTACCGATGTCTTTGTACCAGCTCAGTGCCTGTCCTCTAAGCGCGGCGGCTGATGCGGCGAACTTTTATAATTCTGCAAAAGAAAAATTAAACGGTTCAGTGTCTCATTAATGCAGAAATGTCACTACCGAAGTTCTGTCATCCAGAATAGTTTTTAATTGACGCTCACATCATGTCTGCGATAAACCTGAGTATTCCTTTGGATTCCTGCTGACGGTTGAGCCTGCAATTTGGGGAGGGGTCAGACTAAACGTGGTCTGGTCTTGCAACGTGATCCGTATATTTTTCGGACGGCACTTCTAGGTTTTCATTTGATCTGGTAATGCTAATTAGTCCAATAACCCTAACAGACGTGCAGCAAATTATCACTATGTCTAGAACAACAACAGATTTGTGAGAAGGTTAAGAATTTTTGTTTTTTTAAACATAATTTAGAACACAAAGGAACTCGCTTGTGCCACATCTCGTGATGATGCAACTAAATAAAACAGTCATATTTAAATCAAACATCGAACATTAGTCAAAGACTACAAAGTTAAGTATTCTACTAGAAGCTGACTCACTACTCTTCCGAAGAGTCAGAATTAAAATGTTGGCAGCGAGAAAACGAGAAGCCAAATAATCGAAACAATCAGAGCTAGCAGGAAATTAACACGTAGCTAGCAGGCGATGCATGCCAGGAACCCATTCTAGCTTAAAATCGAAAAACCTCAGTTTAAATAATGGCTAGTCATTTGCATTTTTTCTGGTAAGAAATACGAAGAGGAGAATTTTCATTAAAGACCGAAATATTAAAAGCATGTTAATTTAAATAGTAACTTTATAAGTGGCCTCCATTGGTTATGGAATCTCGAAATTACCCTCCTTTCGTGAAATACCTGTTAAAATGAGTTTTAAAAATAAATGAATAATTTAAAATTTTTAAAAATAAGTAAAATAATAACACTAAATAAAATAATAATAATAAATAATAAATAATAATAAAATTTTAAAATTGATAGTAGAATTGTAAGATATTTTCTCCTTTCTTACTGCGGGCTTTCGTGGTATATGTGGAAGCATTTTGGGTTGGCAATCCAAAAGCTGGGATTTCGAATTATGATGAGGACATTGTTCGTTTTTAAAGTTTGCTGCTCCAAAATAAATCTAACGAGTCTTTGCAATTAATAAAGATTGTGCTACTGTCATTTCTAATAAAAGCATGAGTTAAAACCCACTAGCATATAAAACGGTAAAACTGTAACCAGAATATGTATGATTGCATGGAATCATATAAAACATAAATTCTTAATATAGTTAGTTACATTTGAAACAGAGAGTATGTATTTAATATAAATATCTCCTTCACTACGTAACATCAACTACTCAAAACTATTTCAAAAAGTTTCCGTTTATGATTACATTTTGCTAGTCAGTTTTGCCAACAATTTTCCAGTTCCTTTTTTGAAACTTATGGCAAGTTACTAGCAGAAGATTACAGTTAAATGCTTTTGTTATTAGGAAACTTCCGTACATAAAATATCCAAAAAAAAAAAAAAAAAAAAAAAAAAACGTTTAAATTGCTTAAACTGATCAATATCTGTGTTTTCAATGTAATATGAGTTTGCAGATAATTCATAGTTTATTTCAATGCCCTAATTTAGAATGCGTAGTCATGGAGGTTTTGATTGAAACTTGTACTTACGACCTGAAAAAAATCGTTTGTATTCAAATTCTTCCACTTTTTAAAGATAAGAACTATATATTACAGGATATACATTTTAGGCACAGCTAGAACATTATTGTATTTTCATTTATTTTTTCTATAAATTGTGCTATATATTTTTTGAAATGTATCATCTATCTAAATTGAAAATCTGGCTTTATCTAATGTTTAGATTAAAATGATCTACAATAAAATTGTAACTAAATCATCTTTCCAGATATCAAACAGCAGCAATAAGTTTCGTAGTTATACGATAAAATCAAACCGTTTGTAAAATTATATAATAGTGTTTCGTTTAGATAATACTGTTTTCGAAATATACATAACCAGGAATAATTTTTCATTTGTATCGGATTATGGCTAGGATAAAGAATTACTACAATGAGTTGCTTAACTGATGAGGTTAAGCATACCACATAGGTAGGCATCGTTGACAACTTGAAACTTCGAAGTATCGATAATATTTTCTTACTAAACAGGTACGCTTCGTATTCCATATACTGGTTTGGAATTAATCGATTAATTATCGGAAAGTCTCAAATTCATTATTTATAGATAACGTTTTAAAATAAATTGCATGCTTACATTCACAATTATCTACCAAATAAATTTTATCTCAGACTGAAATTATCTACTAATTAACATTATCTACTAATTTCAAATTTCAGTCGGATAAACGAGTCATAGTTCTAGAGTTCAAAGTTAATATTATAAAACTTAGATAAAAATATTGATAGCCATGCTATATCACTTGTGCACTCATACTTTTAAAGTCTTTTAATGAGTCTTTGCAAGCGTTTCGGATAAATGGAATGCCTCTAAATGATAAAGTATTTGCTTGTAAATGTTTAAGCATGTTTCACAATGCTTGCAGCGCGATTCCTTTAAGTTAAAACTCTCTTAGTGATGCAGTTCAGGGATAAAACTTCAGAAATATTCAAAATGTATGCACTTTTAGACGCATCACCTAAGATGAGATTATAAATCAGATGTAAATGGTTTAGAGCTTTTCACTTAGCTTTTTTTGAAATATGAAGTGAAGAGTAATGTTACTTTTTTTTCAAAATTCGTTTGAAGGACATGGGTGAGTGGGTTTAAAAGCTGCTATTTCAAAATGTCAAAATGGATTCGTTCGATAGGTTTTTGGCGCTGTTATTTTTATCTTAGACTCATTTTCTTTATTTTGCTTATACATATAACTGCTTTGAAGTCTCATTTTAACTCTCAGAAACATAAAATTCGATAAAGAGAGAAGTTTTCAGAGAAATAATTTATTCCAACTGTTATGTACTGTAACTATCATGGCTTTAACTTTTCTCTTTTATTTTAAAAAGCACTGAGAATATGAATTAAGATAGTCATATGCTATTACTATAGTACTCTGACATTTGCCTTCTTTGTAGTATAAGCTCTCATATGTGTAGGTTATAATATCAGACTTTTCAAAATGTTTATGTTGGAAAGATTGTATAAAATAAAATGATTATGAAGTATAAATATAAATTGTCTATTTCGCACGATTTTTGGCTCACTCAAAGACTTTATATATTAATTAAAATATCGATGATGTTCAGCATATTAAAATTTCTTTCTTCTAGATGGTGCCTTTAGATCACTCAAGAAACAAAAGCAGAGTATAAAATAAAATGTGGCATTCGGTTAATTTTAATACCGAAGTATAATTTCCACTGTAAGAAAGATTTAATAGTTACGTTATTACCTAATTAAATCGTAATTATCTTTTATTACCTAATTAAAATTTAAAAATTCAGTTTGAGATTTTAAATGCCTATACTATATCTGTGATCGACTAATTTCTTATATAACTGTTGTGTACTTTGTAAACATTACTGCAGTTGTGCGTAACAAATGATAACGTTATGTTTGCCGTTGTACATAAAATGAATTTGCTTTATTATGCAATATACTTTTATTTTTTTATATTTGAGTAATGACATTTCGGTGTAACTGATTTCGCTTAGTATAAAAAGTACACAGGCGCATATTATATTAGACATGTTTTCACCAGAAACTCTTGAATAATTCTTGATTAAAAAGTTTAAGATATGCCATATGTTAGCTGCAACAGCACGGTGACGTCACTGTGACATTACAAATATGTCAGGTTGTTACACTTGAAGCACGTCGCATCCACGTTACGTGATGTGACACTGTGACTTTGATGTGATGAACCACTGCGCTGTTTATATGACGCCGCATAATGATGTAATGTGAAGTTACACCGTGCTGTTGATGTGAAGACAGGCTGCGATGGTGTCGTGAAGTTTAACTGTGACGTTTCTATGAAGTCAAGCAAGTTTGAGTTCTTTTTATTAGCTTATTAAAAATGTAACTGCATTTCTTGATTTAAGACTAATTTTTTTCAAAAATTGAAATATTAAAAAAATATTTTGATTATCAAAATTTGATCTTTTTCATTATTTGATTTGCAATACATTGTTAATAATTTGGCTTTTAATAATATTTTATACTCTCCATTCTTTATTTTTTTCAAAACTGCTTTTCTTCTAGAAAATGTGCTGTTGTATTAAATTATAAATTCTCACATTATGTGGATAGAAATAGTTTTTATACCATATATAGAATATTTATCTATTTGACCATTTTTCTATAACAAAATATTATGCTTTTAATAAAAACATTTTGTAAATAAACACAATCTTCCACTAAAATCAAATTTTGATATTCAAAATATTGAATTTTTGTTTAATTTGCAATATTCAAGGAATAGCTATGGGTAAAAAAACAATCGATTGAAAACGTGGCTGCCGAAGATAAATTGCAGAAAATTTATATTTAGTTCCATAAAAGATGCGTTCTCTTTCACTATTATTTCTCTATTGACAAATTACAATGTTATACGATATTTAAATGTTAAATTTAAAGTAACGTTTTTGCCCTGCAGAGCTTTAATATATTTAAATAATTTTATTAAATACAAAATGTCGTATAATTTGTTTCATTAGCTAATTAATATGAAGCACTTAAATTAAATATTTCTGCATTTCCTAAACGCATTTTCCTTTTCTCTTAACTAAAATTTAAATTCACAGCCTTTTACATAGTTTGTTATGTAAATCATTCGTGAATTTATTTACATGAATTAATTATTCCAGTTCAGAAAACTATTATTGTTACCAAGGCTTAGTTACAAAAAGTCTGCATTAGTCAGTTATGAGAATATACACTTAACTCTAACCTTCATAACAATGCTTAAATGTTATTGGTAGTTCCTATGGTAATCTTAAAGAAACTCAGCTGTTTACATAATAAACTTCATAAATGCTATATTTTAATCAACACGCTAATAAACACTTATTTTATATCGACGGGAATGATAGCAGTAATTATTAATACATAAAAATTAAAATGAAATTCGGAAATTATGATTCAGAATGCACTAAGAATGAAACAATTAGCATCAAAAAAAAATATAAGCGATTCATAAATTTTGTAGAAGCGTGAGGAAATCAAGTAAGATTGTTTGCTGTCCTCAAATTTCTACAAATAGAAAATGACATCAGAAACATTTTTTAACTTGAGCATTTGAAATTATTTTAATATGACATTTACAGGACAAAGGTGAGGCTTCGAAAAATGTATTTTGATGTAAAGATGGCTACCTGAGTTACGCACATTCATGCTGTCCTTCTCATTCAACAAAAATATGAAAACAGAGTGAAGTTTCAGTTACCCGAAATATGATATCCAAAGCTCTAATTACATGAATTATTTAATATTTCAGTGTTATCCGAAATTAATTCCTTTTTTAATGTGATTTCAATTTTTTTCTTTGATTTAATTAATATGAAAAGATTATATTTCACAATGAATACGTTTAAAAAGCTGCTAATTTAATCCACATGAATCTATACAACACGCACGTTTTTCACATATTTCGACTAAATTGGCTTTCTGCTATTAAAAAAAATGCCTGTAGACACTTTGTTTGTTTGTTTAAATGCGGAAAAGAGCATGAGGTCTGTCATAATAAAAGGAAAAATTTTAAAGGGCGACTTTGGAGACCCAATCGCAAAATCCTGGGTGTGGAGAATCATCATCCAACACCCTTTTTAGTTTGGAAGCCACTATAGAGACATTAGGTTAATTGGAAATGTCGGGAAGATGGAAAATGAGCCAACGCGTTCGCCGGGAATCGCACCACGGACATCTGAAATACCGCCTCAGTGTGCTGACCACTACACCACGAAGGCACGCTAGGAAGGTGGAAGAAATAGTTTATAACGTATCAAAGCAAAACTGCATTCAATTAGATTAGATATTTAAGCTAGATGTAATTAGTTGTTTAGATGTAATTGTATAGATTTCTAATAACAAAGTAAATCATCTTTCTTACAGAACTTAAAAAATTCATTTAAAATAAAATTGTTATTTCGGAGAGCTGTTGTCGGCTAGACTTAATTATACCTTCCGATTTGCAGTAGTTATTATTACTTTTATAATATTTCCCCAATGAACTAAATTCTGTTAATATACAGTTTCAAATTCCAATCCTTTATGAAATGAAGTAACCTGTATTTTTGGACATGAATTAATACAAGTTTATACTCTTTTGCCCCAGGTGAGATTTTAACTTCCATGTACAAATGAAAGCAACTTAAGAACCAACGAAATGTATATACCAAAGATCTCAGTTAGGAATAAAATATAATTGTAATGTTATCGGTTATATAATTAATGCATTCATTTAAAAATATTATATCATAATCATATTCCTTCAATCTCTCAAGTAAGAAATACTTTTGTATAATTTTATTTTTCTGTGGTTTTCGTAATATGTAACATGAATACGTCCCATTTTTTCATAAAAATCGTCCACAAGCACATGCCTTCTCTCAGGTAGTGTGCGTTTTGCCATATTCAAACAACCTAATATAAAATAAGAAATACATTTCTCAAACTAAGTTAGTAAAGAAACTGGGTTCTTTAACAGATCAACTTAAATAAGTTGCATGAAATAGTTTACCAGAGGAAAAGAACTAATGTGAGAAACTTTTGAAGTATTCCCAGAAATTTAGAGAAAGGAAACATGTACAAAGGTTCAGCACTGAAAAGTACGAGTAATATGCCATTTGTAAAATTATAATAATTACAAATTAATTACATCATATTTTTTAATTATTTTATTAAATTTGTTACTATTATACAAAATTATAATAATTAAAAATTAAATTATATTAATTAGAAAACTTAAAATATTGTAAAATTGTATTGTATTTTAAAAACTTTAAAATTATTGTAACTAGAAACTTGTTATGGAAGTATGGTATAAGGTATTTCTCCCATTTTCCTAGCGTGCCTTCGTGTTGTAGTGGTTCTACACGCTGGGCCGGTATTCCGGAGGTCCGTGGTTCGATTCTCGGTGAAGGCTTTGCTAATTTTTCATGAACTAGCTAAGACTGCAGCTCTCAAACCAGAAATTGACAAGGAAGTTCCGCTTTCCGCAGAAGTTGCGAAAAGGCTCCTCAAGACAGCATTTCAAGAGACATGGTCATCACGATGGCAGGAAGAAGAGACAGGAAGATTTACTTACAACATCTTCCCAATACCTTCTCTCAAGAGGCTGAAATGCAACCGACTCTTCCTCCAAGCCTGTACCAACCACGGGAAATTCCCAGCGTATTACAGACGTTTCCTCAGACGGGACGTCAACTGTTCTTGCGGTTTTCGCGGGGAAGACGCGGATGCACTTCATTATCTGCTCTCCTGCCCTCTGACAGAACACCTTCGACAGCAGTTCTTTCCTTCCTACTACATCACATATCCTGTGAATAGACTGTTCACGGACTATTACTGCAACAAGGTCATCTTAGAGATAATGAAGCAAGTGAATGAAAATAATTATATCCAAGAAACTACAGATTAAAGTAAAATGTAGAAAGGCGGCCTAACCGTCAGATTGCTAGCAATGAATAGGATAACTTCCTAACCCTGTAGTCCCATTAACTCAGTTTGGCGGAACAGGTTAAGTAAAGTGACCATATCTCTTCTTCTTCGAAAAAATTAGCTAATGTCTCTAGAATGGTATCAATTGTAATACTGAGAAAATATCGCATGATTTGCAATGTGATATAAAAGGATGGTCCGTATGGAAGAAACTCCTGAATTTGTAAAGTTAATATTCAAAAGCAGCAGGGCACGGTGCAAAGCACTGCAATAAAATGTATAAAATAAATTCTCTTTCATTCTTCTTATCGTTTAATATTAAAATCAGTAATTTAATTAGTAATCAGTAAGTAATTAAAGTAATCTGTAAGTAAAAATAAATTTTGAGCAGCGAGACAAAAAGGAGAGTGAACATTTACTGATGCCCTTGGTTATACACTCTTGTTAATACAAATAAAAGAGAATCGAATATCAATTCCATATTCTTTTGATGTTAAGGAAGGGTATACAGTCACTGAACATCGGTAGCTCGATTTAAGTAAGGATGTTTTCTTTCGTTTTTCCTATGTATAACATAAATACCAACCAGCGAGTAAAGTTCCAACGTATACAGTTGAGAGCTGACGTTTACGCGTATCTAGTTGTTATTACAGTTGCGGATATATAGCTGTTATGTTTAAAAATTGTTAATTTTAATATGTTAATCACCTGACTGTACTTTCTCTTTTCGGTGCCGGAGGAAAAAAAAAACTCAACTCTCATTGATGATTGAACATTAAACTAAATCACGTAACTTATCAACTTCATCGAATAAATTATATAATTTCAAATCGCAAACTCATTAAGTCAATACTGAAAAGAAAATATTCTCCCTGGCATTTTGGTGTAAAGCAAAATGATTATTTTCAATAAAATACAGTAAACGCCATTAACTATCAAATTCATTAAATGCTATCTCTCACTAAAATTAAACTAAATCCTCATACTTTCCTAAAACACATAAATCTCAGTATAATAATTTATAAACTCCAGACATAGCCACAAACTCTTTTCATTTAAATATAAACACAGAACACCTCAAAACACCAAGGAAGTATAACCTACACATCTAAGAATCAAATCACCAGTTCATTTAAAATAATTAATCCGATAGTATAGTTAAAAAATTAAAATTAATTTTACCAACTGAACTGCACTTTCTCTATAACTTTAATACCCAGGTTAGTAACAAAGTTATCCACTTCAAAAAAAAAAAAAAAAAAAAAAAAAAAAAAAAAAAAAAAAAACGAAGTATTTATCGGCTTCAGTATCAAAATACGTATTCAGTTTGGAAGCAAAGCAGGGCGGGCGGAGTGCAACAGTCCGCCGACTTTTGATCCCAACGGTGGATAGTCTCGTGGAAACGAAAATCATCCGCCTTTTAGCTGCACAAAAACTTTCCGCCAAGTAACGCATTCAAAAGAGAAAAGAGTTTACATAACAATACATTAAAATTAATTCTCAGATATTAACATTATAAATTCATTATTCACTGTAAATTAATACATTTACTATATACTGTAAAATATTACAACACATACCTGCGGTTACAGGTTTTCTGAATGTATCCGCCAGACTCTACGACGATAATGTGAAGCTTTTCGATTCCTGATGTTAAAAGTTTTGTACGTTGCACCCAAGATTTGGTAATTTACCACACTGGCAAAGTCAAATTAATACTTATTGTCGTCTTTCTGTCGAGACATTCTGAAATCCTGTTGATGATATCTGCTGGTTTGTTCCTTTGTTGAGTTCTGTTTGTCTTACCGTTATCACAGGAAGCTACTAGGCTTTGTACCTTCCTGTCATAATCACACATTTTTCACTGTGCATCATATCTAGAAATATCCCTTTTTTTACCCGGTCTTTATTTATTATTATTCCGTTGGTCGTAGACATACAGTTCTAGTTAGAAAATTGTCTTAGTGACCCAAAGATACACGTTTTCGTATTTTTGGTATTTAAAATATTAATTTTGTGTAAAATGCGAAATTTAACGTTTTACATCTTTCTCCGTTTCCTATACTTACGAAATCTGGCAGTCATTGTAAAAATAAAACACAAAAAATGTGACTCCCTTACTTCAAGTCTGACATATTTAGTTCCAAATTTTGTGATACTTGACATCATTTTGAATTAATGGGTCGTTTAATAAATTAGGTGTGATGTGGTGTGGTGTATTTAATTATGGCAAAGCACACTAGGGCTATCTGCCTGAGGAGAGGGATGCCTTCGTGGAGGACTTTCTAAGGGAAACTGGCTCGTATACACGTTACACATGGGGAAAACCTCGAAAACACCCATGCAGCCAGCCCGTTCGCGGGATTCGAACCTCGGACCGAACTACCAGTGTTCAGCGACTTTACCGCTCGGCCGCTGGTGGGCTTAATAAATTAGGATAGTCAGACGAGGATTTTTTTTTCCTTGAAAGTCATTCAAAGATATTCTCTTGTGATTTATAATTTTGTTACATTTGGCACGCCGAAACAGTTTTCACACGAGTAATTTACAAGTTTTTGAAAGTCTAAAGTTACATTATTGGTACTCTCATAAAGTTTCGTTACTTTACAATTATAATATGGTAATAGTAAAATAACCCCCAGATTATACCCATTTCCTATTAAAGAAATTTGCCTCTTAAAGAAAAGACGCCAAACTACGCGATTTTTCGCCAAAGATGGAAAAGTCTTCATCAGACACGCTGAGTTTGATGTAACCTTGATTACACGTGTTAATTATTATTCTTGAGTAGAGACGACTTTTTCCCCCCTCTATCACACATTTTCGAAAACAAAATGATTTAAATTTGGAACCTTCCTACTACAGAAAAGCATGCTGTTGAATATTTCCAAAGTTATGGAACTTACCGGCGTCAAAATATTTGTTAATGACCACGAAATGACGCGTAGCGAAATTAATTGCTTTTACAATATATCTCCTTAATAAGAAATAATGGAAATTTTTAGTGAAAATTAAATATAAATACATAATAATATAATAAATTTGAAAGAAAAATAAGAATAGAACGTTTTTTTTATTGTATTTAGTTTTTTTTTTTTTTTTTTTTTTTGTTTTTTTTTTGTTTGGCGCGATTTGCGCCTTCTTTTGTAGTCGATGGGATTTTCCGTAAGTACCGATATTTCTTATTTTTAATTAATATAAATAATAATTACATGCTGATACTGAACCTTGCAGTATATTCTAGAATAAGAATTCCACAAGATTAGATAAGAAGATAGGGAATAAAATCTATTTTGAAAAACAAACTAATATAAGTATATGATATAAAATATAAATAATGAGCAAATAACAAACTAATATAAGTAATGAGCAATGTTACAAAAATGTACTACATAGAAATAAAAGCTCGTTACATACTCTCTAAAAATCAGAGAACTTTTTCTAAACGATATAACGATATTTTACTTATATTTGCTTAAAAATACAAATATTACACTCTTCAATTTGCGTACGTCTCTCGAATATGATTGCCAATTTCTATATCAAATATCTCTGTTAAATTTTGTCGTTATGGGAGCAAATATTTTGTGGTCTTTTTTCTTTTTCTTTTTTTTTTTTTTTTTGTTCTTTTTTTTGGGGGGGTAATGATCATAAAGTTTTTTAAATATGAATCCAAGTACCGAAAGAACTCGTAAAATGATGGATTTAATAATATTCACTAAACTGATTTTTTTTTAAAATTAAAAAACGCCAATGCATTAATAATTGCTTTATTTAAAATCGCCAAAGCATTAGTAATTATTTTATTAAGCATTTTTTTATTGGAAGTATATGTCTACGACAAACAGTTGGGATAAAGAGTCCAAGTAAGGACTTCTGCGAATTTGTCGGAGATTTTGTGTACTTACATTTGGCAGCAGAATGAAATTCCGGTTTTTGGTGACTCTATTCTACGATATCTTGAATATAGTTTTGAAATTTTTTCGTTGATCATTCTTTTGCAGCTCAATAAAATTGTCCATTTCGTAATTTTTTTTTTCTTTAAAGTTATAAAATGCGAAACGAAAGCCCTAAGGCAATGATCGTATACGGTGAGGAATTAATGATGGGACTCGAGATAATAGCTGTTCGTATATTTCCGAAGCCTACAGGCATTCTTCGTAGTCAAAAGGTTAGTAGATATATATCATGTCATGAGACTGTAAGCTTTCATATTTATTGCTGTGTCCCTTAGAAATGTACTTAATAAAACTTAAAATACTTTTAAATTAACGGAAAATAAATTGTTTCTTTACAGACGGAAAGTAATGAATAATTAGTTTTTATGACATCCTTTCTATTTCTCATCACAGAGTAAACTCATATTTTAAAAGACGATTTTCACGCATTGAAAAAAACACTTTTTTTTTGAAGTGGTGAATATTAATGAATTATATTCATATGTAAGCATTAGTCTTAGCGCCAATTATACGTATAGTAGTACAATATTTTTTAAAACTGGTGAACACTGATTTACGAATTACATAACATAAAAACTGACAAATTCAATTCTTTTATCGTTCCAGATTTTTATTTGAAAACTGACAGAATAGTCTTTCGAAGTACTTTTCAAATAAATTGCAAAATACAGATACGGCTAAAATGTAAGGACATATACTAATGACTAGAGCAGTGCCTGAAAATTTTTCCTCTGAATATGTCAAATATGCATCGTAATGATATAAAATGTACTATTAATAATCAAAAGTTTTCAAACATATTTTAAAAAGAATAACAAATATAGATGATGTTAAACCCTTTACCTTGAATTTGCTGTTGAATACCTTTCATTTCTCACCCACAAACCTTAATGAAAAAATGTAAACCTAAAAGTGTTCGTTCAAAAATATATCTTTAGAAAGCAAAATAATATATTATCATGTATTTTGGAAATGACTATAACTGCTACACCTTACAAGATAAATTTTACTTTTTTTAAATCAAAGTTTTAGTCTTCATGGTTAAGTGCAATATTTTCGCTTAAATGTCTTAAGCAATCTAAATGAAATACATTTGCTAGTGAATTGTTTAAAAGTCTTAGCAGACTGCATTTGTAATATTAAAGCTTTGTCATTTTTTTGCCCGAACGAAGAAAATAAAAATGGAACTAAATTGAATACTTTATCGTTAAAATCATTGTGCTCATAGCTGAATGGCAGGGAAACGCCTCAGAATTCATTGAAAATGGGAAGAGGACCAACATCTTGATTGAAGAACTTAGAAGGGCGCTTAAGAAAGAAAAGGCTGGATCAATGTGTAAACAATTGCCTTTATCTGAGAAGAAGGCCGCGAAACGAATTGGGAATTTAATGCCAGAAGTGTCCGCCCTGCCTTCGATAATCCGCTTGAATGTCCTTGGTTTGCAATCATACAAGATGCAGCTGCACTTTAGGACACCGGCCTATCTGATTCTTTTAAAGAATAACACACTAAGGGAGGAATTTACGAAAACTGCAGGTCACATAAAAAGAATAAATATGTATATAATGACACCGAAATTTAAATTGAAGGAATACGCTTTGATTTTCATTGTTTTCGTAATGAATTTGAAAATTAATGCTAAATTTAATTATTGACACAAAATACAGACTTTAGCTTTTTAAAATATTTTTCAATTTATCGAACATGTATTAGAAAATTTAAAATAGGAAAAATCACGGAGTTTGAAAGAAAAATATAACTTTGATTTTCTTGTTATAATCGTATCTGAAAATAAATGATAAGCATTAACTTACTCTTATGCGCAAGCAAAACATTGAATATAAAACTGTTTTGAAGCAGAAAATGCTTATTTTAAGATATTACAAAATTTTCGGTTTTACTGATAATGCAGAAGAGCTTTTAAAGACGTATCAGCTGATTATCAATAACATTACAGTCGGTGAAATATAAATAAATAAAAACTATTAGTTATTAAAAAAATGTAAAAAGTTTCATATTTTTACTTGGCATTTTTTGTTCTAAGATAAACACCCTCTCTTTATATAATATATTTGAAACTTTTATGGATTTAGAGAGCATAAGATCTTTTAATATCGTAACTTAGGTAATATAATATGCATTTAAAGACCAACCCTGAAGAACCAATCACGCAAAATTGCTATATCGAACAGTTAAGTTAGCCTTGGTTAATAGATTAAAGGAATTCAAAGGCTATCAGCTTATGGAAAGGGATGCCTTCATTGAGAGCTTTTTAAGAGAAACTAGCTTATATGCAAGTTACATACAGGAAAAATTATTTGCCGAGATTCAAACTTACCGCGAGCTACCTCTGTTCAGTCACTTTACCATTGGTCCTCTGATGGGCTAGCACGTGAAATGCGTCTAAATAAGAAACGAGATCATTTTGATCTCAAGACCCACCAGTGGCTCTACGGTAAAAGTGTTTAACTTGGTAGTTCCTACCTGGTCGATTCCAGGCTAAACAGATGACTACATTGATGTCTTTGGTGGTTTTCCCCATGTGTAACGTGTATTCGAGCCAATTTCCCTTAGAAAGTCCTCTACGAAGGTTTCCTTAAGCAGATAGACTTCGCATGCTTTGCCATAATTAAATAAACCAAAACCAAACTATTATTATCTCGAAGCAGTAATATCATTCTCTGTAAAACAGGAAATAGGTCCAAAACTGGAAGAAATCATTACGTTTGACTACCGTTTCTGAATCAGATGCTGAATATTCCCTCTGCAAAACACATGCGCAAACTTTATGGCTAACTATGATGTATATGTGATATAACGTGCCAGGTACAGCCAACTTAGTGGAATAATTTATTGATGGTCAAATGGTAGCACAGGCGGGTTTTTAAATGGCAAGACCAATATAGATCTGATATACTCAAGCTATGTGGTGATGTGTTGAAATTTCCTGACATTACAGAGGTAATTCTGGATTTGTTGAGGTAAATTTATAGTCATACTGTGCCGTGTTGTCAATAGTATGAAGTATGGAAGAAAGAAAGGAAGGAGTGGCCAAACCGGCACTACAAGTGAAACACTGGTCCGAAGCTTCGGTCACCAGATGGGGTGTTTTTTGTTTACATTCAGAAGCTCGCTTGACAGCGCTCTGATAGTATTTCGACACACGACAGTTCCATACAAATCGAAAAACGGGACATTTTCACGTTAAAGAAACATTCATAGTGTAACGGATAATAGCAATTTGTATAGTTTAGTGATCTTTACGCAAAAATCGCATCTTGGTTATTTTTAAATAACTAACAACAGCGATATTGATTATGAATTTGTTTTATAAAATTCTAAGCTGTTGAACTACAAAAATTTAGATTTTAACAAAAAGGTTAAGCTTTCATTTTATGTTTCAAACGCCAAAATATTTTAAATAAAATAAATTTTTTTCACATCCACATATTATTGTAACATGTACTTTTTAAAATTTTTTAGAGGCTAAACAGTTGTTGCTCATTTTAAACTCATCATTTTATTTTTGTATATCTGAAAAATAATCACTTTGGGCTTACACGTTTTACTTACTTCTGTTAATTAATAATTTGGGTTAATTAAAACTAAAATTACCAACAAATGCTGCAATCCTCGTCAAAATTAATAAATATACACACAGATATGCCAATAAGTTAACTCTTCCTTGATTTGTAACCACACACTTGTGTAAAATTATGTACAGTTTTATACAAATGTGTAGAGCAGAAGACGGATGCCATCGTGGAGGAATTTCGAAGAAAAAGCGACCTTTGAGTGGGTATTAAAAATAATGCATATAATTTTCATTCAAATTATATTTATACATATTTCTTGTGTAAAACTTTCGGGTATATGTTAAATTAGTGTAAATTACTTTACTCGAAAATTATAGTGAATGCACAGAAATTAAAGATTTGCACATGCCGGAAATGAAAAATATGAAATATGTATCGGTATCTATGCATGTGCTTGCAAAAAGCATGTACCTGCCTTTAACAAAATACGTAAATATTTATTAAATTACTTATAAATGTATTTGAAATGAAGGATTTATTCATTTAAAAAAAACTGTGACAGTTATTGTGAAGAAATCTAATTATTAAATCTATCTAAATTTATATTGATTATATATATCATCTAAATATATAATAACCTTAACATTGAATTGTAAACATAAATTGAAATCCTGTTGACAAATACGTTATAAAACTATTTAAGCAAGAATTGTTCGTACTGGAATGCAATCTGTTAAGAGGTATTGTAAAGCAAATTCTATGAGATGCGTACTTAAGAAAGTAATAAAGAAGAGTTTTGGAATATGTACTGTTGAAATTAAGGGTAAAAAATCTAATAAGTATAATTAAAAGAATTATTCCTATTACATTTTATAATAACTCAGTTACAATTTTGTTTATTGCTAAAGTCAAACGATTCAATCACAGATAAATCTCTTAGTTATTCTAATTTGTTTATATGAGTAAAAATATATTTACGGGTGCCTTTTGGCGAGAATTGGTGATTTTTGGCGGTACATGGGCACCGATTTTGTGCAGTTCTTTGATTTGCTATTTTGGCTTTGTGTAGCGGCGAGTTTTGCGCCAAAACTCGCCGCTACACAAATCTAAAGAATTTCACAGACTCGGTATCCATGTACACATCGACCTATTTTCACTTAAAAAAAAATCAGAGATTTGCACAAACTAGGCACTGCGCACTCCCTTGATTTTTTCCATGTACACATCGATCTATATTCGCTTAAAAAGTCAAAGCAACAGCCAACAAAAAATATATAATCTCAATAAACTACATTTTAAATGAAACACATGAAATAACATGAAGAAGGAAAATTATATTTAAATTATATTAAAAAAAAATTCTTATTTTATTCGCTTTCAGAAATATTCAGAGAACGTTAAGTACTATTTAAAGTACTCTTTCTAAGTAAAACGTGCTCTAATATGAAATGGACCGAATATAGCATTAATTATAAATTGTCTTATAGTTTAAAAGATGCCTCAGAAGGTAAAAAATCATGTCATATTTGAGAGAGTATTTTAGGAAGAAGCTCTATAAATAGAAAAGAAATAATGCATAATTTTAATATTAATAATACAATAAACTTTGATCTTAATTATCGAATTTGATCGACTTAATTTTTTTTCTTATGTAATTAACGAAAACTTGTGAAAATATTTCATTCAAATTAAACCATTCTGAGCAAACTGTTCTGTGAAAAGTATAACATTTAATTCCGTTCCAAATGAAATGCTGTTTAAAAATGTATTCTTTTCATATACTTAAGACTCTAATGTATTGTAGAAAAAGCAAATATGTACATTTGTATGCATATTTACGACGTAATTACAAAGTATTTACATCCGATCGTGTCAAAAACCCATTGAACTTAATGGTAAATTCCCTAATGTTTTAGTCACCATGAAGGGATCGCCAGTGCTTCAAAGCAGGGTATGGGAGAAACCGGTTAGAGCCACTCCATTTTACTTCCTACCTCCACGGTATGAAGTACTATAAAGGATGTGTGATTATAATAATATTTACGACCACTCTAATTGCGGGGTATATATCTGATTTCAAGGTAAAGAGAGATTTCACTTGCTGTACGGTCCAATTTGAAACATGAATTCGAGGGCCATTAAAGCTCAGAGCTATTAGGTTTCCATTAGTGAAGACCACATAACCAGATGGTTTTCATCCCACTTTAATTATTAGAGGCACCACTGCTGCCCGTGGAGAAGATTTTGTTTTGCCGTTGGTAATTCAACTGTAGCCTTTTTCGACTGGTAATGAGCACTTCAGCAAACTTTCCAAATTCGACTCATAATAGTTCGATAACCACATTATAGTAATGCTCTCGAACGAGTGGAAACCAGTAAAATCATGATTCGAATGCAGTTTTCATAAGCACCGTATCATACGATATTTCTCATTAAAAGGAGAGCACATTTTGGAGTATTGTGCCTTCTATAAGCCACTGGTATTAGTACCGTTTTATTGCTAAAGTCAAATGATTCAATCACAGATAAATCTCTTAGTTATTCTAATTTGTTTATATGGGTAAAAATATATTTACGGGTGCCTTTTGGCGATAATTGGTGATTTTTGGCGGTACATGGACACCGATTTTGTGCAGTTCTTTGATTTGTTATTTTGGCTTTGTGTAGCGGCGAGTTTTGGCGCAAAAATCGTCGCTACACAAATCCAAAGAATTTCACAGACTCGGTATTCATGTACACATCGACCTATTTATCACTTGAAAAAAAATCAGAGATTTGCACAAATTAGGCACTGCGCACTCCCTTGATTTTTTCCATGTTCACATCGATCTATATTCGCTTAAAAAGTCAAAGCAACAGCCAACAAAAAATATATAATATCAATAAACTACATTTTATATCAAACACATGAAATAACATGAAGAAAGAAATTCATCTTAGCACTATACAAAGGAAATATAAATGGATATTAAATAAAGTAAATGGACTTTATTTACAAATTTCAGTGTCTTCAGTCAAACAAAATTCCTTAACAGCATCCAAAAACTTCCTAAAATTATCTGAATGGAATCTGCATACTGGCGTCGCTACACAAATTCACAAAAATAAGTGTAAAATATATCTTCCGTAATGCCGGTATCCTCCGATGTGCGACCATATGTAGTTCCTTCCAACACACAGGACACTTATAATGATTACCAAGTAACCCTTCCTACAAACAGGACACTTATAATGATTACTAAGTAACCCTTCCTACAAACAGGGCACTTATGATGATTACTAAGTAACCCTTCCTACAAACAGGACACTTATAATGGCTACTAAGTAAACCTTAATTTACACACCAGTCAATAAATGCTTTTTCCCCTTTCGTTTCAAATCGTACAGAAACTTCAAATTAATCTTACTACATTCAGCTATTTTACCTTGTAAACCACAAAATAACAACGCACTTCTTATCCAAAATCCAACAAATAAACGAGCCTTTCCAAATCTTTTCCCATCATTCAAATTCACTGCAATCACCCAACCAGTTACGCCATAATAAGGTTTCCACAGCATTCAACTACTCAGGTTATCATAAGTGAAGCAACAACTTGGCGATAAATGAAAAAACATCTTGGCGATAAATGAAACAACAACTTAGCTATAATCCAAGGAGCACTCTTAAATCTACTCTAAACTTTATATGTATTCGGTTTCGACATCAGCCCATTTTTTACGATAATTTCACACAGCTACAAACCTATGGCACAAGTGTCTTTGCTATGAATTTTGCTTTCTATTCTTTTGCATTTCCATTTTTCATGATACCTGGTGTGTTATTCTTCTATCAGTGACTTTGAATTTTCACCATTTGATATTTAGTAAAGATAAAATATATCCTAGAGATTTTAAAATAACATAAAATAAAAAAACTGATGTAGGAGATCAGCTGCATGTTGACTATATATATATATATATATATATATATTGAATATATTATCTCCTAATACTATTTTTAAAATTAAATGGAATTTTAATGATGAAAAATAGAAATGGAAATTTTAAAATGAAAGTTAATAAACTAAGTAATTATCGTCATTGATCGGAGATTGGTTGACTTTTCAAGGGGAACAAACCAATCCCCGTTCAGTTAATAATAATTAATAAATGCGAAGGTGTTTCGTATTTTACTCAAGTAAGAAGTATGATGCCTAACTGGCAATTTGAGTTTAAGCCAAAATTCAGTTTTAATCCAAATAAGTGAGATGAAACAAAGTGCAGTACTATAAAGAATTCATTATGAATGAAGCAGTTCTGTGAAGTTAACGAATTTTTTAGAAATCTTGAGATATTATTGCCAAACTGAGTAGTAGTAGTAATTTTTTTTTTATATTTTACTCGAGAAAAGTGTCCCCCGATAACCTCGCTTTCAGGCATGTTAATACAAAACTATTTTTATAAACATAATTAACAGAATTTAATCTATGTCATATTTATTAAATAGAATTTCATATTCATATATTCCTATGCTGGCCTTTTATGTATATTATGTACGTTTAAATTTGTACATTTTCTTGTATCTCATTTTATAAATATCATTGAATTTTTCAACTTCTGTTTCATTAATTTTGCAAAGATTTCATTGTTTATTAAGTTTATTATGTTTATAACGATGTATCGTATTCCTGGTAAACGCTCATGTCTTCACTGATATTTTGTAAATGATTTAAAAGTCTGCCGAATTTTTGCAGGCAGTTAATATTTAATAAGTAAATCAGAATTAAAAAATATTTGATATACAAACACAAAGCTAGATTGCTGAATATTTTAGGAGTGTCATAAACTCAATTTTTGAAATAAATGAAAGTAATTCGAGCATTGAAATAAATACAATTAACTCGAGCATTGGAATGAATGCAGTTAACATTCATTTAAATCCAAGCATATTGCTGAAACTTGTGTATATTCTTATTTCTACTTATTACCTGCAGTTATTTACGTGCTCTAAAATTTTTAATGAGTGACATAAAAATTATACACACACTAAAAAAAATTAAATAGACGTAGGTTTTAAATATATCCATTTTTGACAGCAATTGAATGCAGGTCTTTCTTCTTCAAGAGCAATAATACTTTCCAAAAACGAAAGGAACGACAGTCAGTTTAGAAGATAAAGGATGAAAAAAGAGGAACCTATATCTGCTTAATTCTATACATCTGCAAACATAACTTGAAATTATATTTTTTCCTCAATTTTTAGTTTTGGTGCGTTTTTCTCTTCCTGTAAGGATTGTAAGGTAGTTTTAAAACTCTAGTTTTTTTTTTTTTTATTTTTATTTTTATGCAGATTGTGAACAGTTACAGCGTAACACAGTCCATTAATCTATACAAGGCCAGATGTGGTGGTCTCTTGATTATGGAGGCACCCTAATGAGTAGGTCACCATCGCCTCCTGTGAAGGGACGGACAGTTACAGCCATGCCTTCTCCGCGATTCGAACGCAGGCCCTTCGGTACAGCAGTCGGGCTTCCCTAATTACTATATCGCCTGGGCGGCGACTTAATGATTTAATAATCAATAGCATAATCAGGAAAAGAGATCTCTCTCTCTCTGTGTTTTCTAGCGCAGAGTGTAATACTAAACCTGAGAGAGAAAAAAATTTTCACCATTCTTCATTTTTATTTTATTATTCAGATTGGAATTATTCCACAACTGTAAATGAATCTACTAGAAATAATTATACTATTTCCTCATTAAAAATGTTCCATTTAGTTAAAATAATTTCTATGTTATGATCTATATATGTAATTAAAAGCCCACCAGCGGCTGAGCGGTAAAATCGCTGAACACTGGTAGTTCGGTCCGAGGTTCGAATCTCGCGATCGGGCTGGCTGCATGGGCGTTTTCGTGGTTTTCCCCATGTGTAACGTGTATACGAGTTTAGTATAACGAGTTATTAGTTAAAGTATAACGTGTTTTCCTTAGAAAGTCCTCCACGAAGGCATCCCTCCCCTTAAGCAGATAGCCCTAGTGTATTTTGCCGTAATCTCAATAAACCAAATAATGTATTTAAAAGATATTTTTTCATATGGTAGGGTGTATAAGCTTTTTAGAATGGCTATAGGCGTTTAGAAGTAGATTGCAAATACAAAATACAATTTAAATAAAATCAGTCTTTGTTTTAAATCCCATTTCAAAGTTCATAGTTCACTATTAATTTAATTAATTCGAGATAGCATGCATTCATCATGTAGAAAGGAACATCAGAGAGAAAGAAATGGAAATTAAGTTTGTGCAAGATAAAAAAAGAACGAAAGATGATTAGGTAACACTTATTCGTAAATTATTACATCACAGTATGTTAGGAAATACAATTTTTTTTCTCCAAAATCACTATCTGAAGAAATTGCAATTTTCTAATCTCTAGATATGCTGACACTTATCTGATTAATTTCCATTGTGGTGATTCTTAATCCCAAGAGCTTTACCTTTGAAAGCTCCTTTATTTTGAGTTATTTGAAAAAAGGCATTAATTATCCCCAATTAATCAAAATGAATCTTCATTTTTTCCTCTGCTTAGATTAAATTAGTGCTTATGGATGAAATGTAATGTCTTTTAAGTTAATCATTTATACTAATTATTTTCATTACTCTATTTCATTTTAATTAGTGAGCTTTATCACCTAGGCTAGATTATTACATTTTTTTTTCTCTCTTTATCATTTTAATTAATGTTTGAAGGCGTTTTACATCAAAAGAAAACTTTAAATAATATTACTGGTATTAGAAAAGTCTTCGTTGCAAGTTTTCATCTTTGTGTATTTATAATTTAGGTGGAAGATTACCAAATTATTCTTCGTATGTGTAAAATTAAAAAAAAAAGTAATTAAAAAAATGGACATTTATAGCGTTTTCTTTCATGATGTTTAATTCATTTGCCCAAGTCTCCTTAAAAAATTTGGGCAAATAAAATATTTGGGCAAAACAGAAACCTTTTATTTGACGTAACTAGCGATTTCGATTTTTACTTTGTCATGTTTCACTTTTGTCTTTACTGCTTACTAGTTTTCCAGAGCTTCTGCTTCTGCTTTGTCAGTTTTCCCATGCACTAGATAAAGACAAGTTTGATCCATGTGTATGACAGCTGTATGATTTCTAAAATGTTCAGTTAGAAAAAATTGGAAGAATAGATTACATTTCTCTCGAATGACTGAGAAAAAAATGCGTAGTTTTTGGTTTTAAAACTCATCAAGACTAGAAAACCTTTACGAAGTACTATCAAAATGTATTATCATAATCATGATTGAGAAAGGTACTTTTAACAGATATAAAATTAAAGAAAAGAACATGAAATTCAAAAGGTATAATAGTCAAAACGTAATAAACTTTAGCGTATAACCTATAAGCAATCGTTTTTTCACCAACTTTCTACAGTAGCTTGGAATTTTATCAGTTTGTATGCTATAATTTTGTAGTATGGTTCGCAATAGATCTGATAGTATTTATAGGCTTAACACTTAAACAGTGCACAGTAGAAGCAAACGCATACTTCTGTCTTGTCTTGAAGTTCTTAAAAGCATGTTTTTAAACTATGTATCTTCTGTTTGTTTGAACTTGAGTTGAAGAATCATTAGGTTCACTTTAGACAAGGAAACTTGAAAAAAAGAGCAGACTCCAGGTTTCGAATGCTGAACCTCCCTATTGCTAGCTGGACGTGCTTTCAGTTACCTCACGAAGGCACTTGGTAAGGAGGGAGAAAATAAATTATACTCTTCCTGACTTAAACACCGAATTAGGAGGCAAGGCTACAATCTCCAAATACTGGTAATGACGAATAATCGTCCATCACGTTTTAGTTCGGGGTTCGTGTGCCACTTCTCAAATCATTAAGATTTTTGAATCATTAAGACTTTATTTTTTTTTGGTAACAGAATATGTGAAAATCCGTAACATTTCTCAGTTAGGTAATGATATTAATTATATCCTGCTTAGGTATCTAAATAGATAAAAGCTCCTTTTTTTAATGAATTAACCGAAACATGGTGAGACCGAACATTCTTACTCATATGATAAAAATGACAAAAATAATTGCTCGTAATCATCGATCATTTCTCAAAGGTGGTAGAAATAATTCTCCTCAAAAGAGTAATTGTTTCAGATTTACTAAAAATTTTTCAGCTTCATTTTCAAATAAATTTATATTAAAATATGGAGCTCTGTTTAAAAATTATCAGAGAACAGAAAACAAATCCTTAATCAAATTTATGAAGATGCATGTACAGAATATTGTCATAAAGAATTTAAGATAATTCCTTATCGACCACAGTCGAATATTGCAGATCATGTGAGTAGAGGCATAGTTAAAATTATACGCAACTCTGTAAAAAGTCATCACAAACGTTGGGATGACTGCGACAAAGAACTCTCAAGAAGTGTAAACATGATACTATCAGAAAGGCACCAGCTGAATTATTTCTTGGCAGAAAGTTAATCATGTCTCTAAATAAGCTTTTCTTCGGTCAAAAGAGGTCTTCGGAATTTAAGATGACAGACAGTCATCGAGACGAGAGAATTAGAAATGCAGTCAGTGGACGAGAGAATTAGAAATGCAGATATCTCTCTAAGCAAAAGTTTTATTATGAGAAGAACAGCCGCCAATTTGATTTTAAGGTGGTAGATAATATCTTGAAAGCTAAACATTCACTTTCGTGTGCACCAGGAGGAGAGGTTGGTAAGTTACTCAATATATTCAAAGACTATTTTAAACTGAATGAATAAGGGAAACGGTAGTATTTCTGGAGGATCAAAACAGTGAAAAAACCCAAAGGCGGCATACCAGATCATAGGCTATTATGAGAGCGCTGATATGCCACAGCTCTGAGATATTTTGAAAGAATCACCAAGAGTCAATGACAGAAGGCCATCTAGAAATGCGACGGATACAGCGTCAACATCTGGAGTACAATACCCGAAAAAAAAGAGAAAGGTTGGAAATTGTGAAAGTAAGAAGCAAACAAAATGAAGCTTTGTGAAAAGTCTGAAAAACGTAAAGCTGCGGAAAACGGGGACCAAAGGAACAGAAAAGGAATTTATTCAAAAAGCAAAGAAAAGTTCGAAGATCCCTCAGATATGGTGACTAAACAAGTGATCAAATCCAAATTTTGGGAGGTCAACTAACGATACGCACAGGTACGAGAGATATCTGCAAAGACAGGAACAAGTCGGCAAAAGTTATAATTTAAGCTGCAAGCGACCGGTGAATGAGAAGCCAGAACAAGCGGTGAAATGGCAGGCAAAGCAAAAGAGGTTTAAAACAATACTTCAAGTAATATTCTCACAGCCCCCCCAGAGGAAATGCAGACGAATCAGGCACAAAATCAAGAAACGCGAACATCTATTTGACGATCTAAGAAATCAAAGGCCGACGAGTATGCTACGGATTCATCACATGATTACTTTTCCGTCATGGCAGGAATTTCTGTATAAACGAATGTACGACTTCGAAAAAAATAAAGGTGAGTGAAAATTTAAATTAAATTCCTTTAATATGTATTTGATTTTATGTTGTATTTCATCAGTTGCTAATGCTGGGTTTTGCCTCAAGTCAGGACATCCTATATTTAATCCAGAAAGAGGGTTTTCAATTTAATTATGCATTTCTCTTGAAAGATTTTTAGTTTTTAAGACAAACATGATACTGTGATCTTAATCCCAGAGATTGTATTGAGGACATTTTAGCACATTTGAAGAGTGGATATTAGCAAATTATGTACATGGTGATGTAATATGCAAACTGAGAAAGCTATGAATATAAATGAACTTTACTTTACGAAGTATGATTGTTTACTGTTTTGTTAACTGTTATGTAAAAGTGCAGTTTTCCGATGCTGTTATGATAAAATACCATATAGAAGCGACAGTGATTTGAAATAAAAGATAGCGTAATGAATTTAAGTAGTTGAAAGTTCGCCTTTCTATCCAATACGCCAGATTTAATGAAAATTAAACTTAGAACATTAGGTATAGTTTTGAAATAGAAAGTCGTTAAATTCTAATGTTTCTAAGCTATTAACACGTTGGACTTCGATCAGTAAGTAGTTAGTTGAAAAACTGTGCACATATTTATACACACTTGCGTACATTACAAATTTGGAAAGAAAGGATGACAAATTGAAATTTGAGCAAATAAAAAGTTAAAATGGTGATAAGTTTGTATATGGCACGTTCAAAATGTATGATATGCAAATTATGTGCTTGCTAAACAAACAATTTTTCCTTCCAGATGACTAGAACGAGATGAGATTGAATTAAGTTGAGATGATATGAGGTTTTTACAACGAAATTGAAACTTCTGAGAAATTCTAATTTTAGTCTTAGACATTTTACTCCATGAGTGTAAACGTTAGCTCGTGTTGTATGTTTAGATTTTAAAATCTTAGTAAGATCATTCAAGATCTTTGCGATTACTTTAATTCTATTGGGGGGGGATGTTCTTTAAATTCTGGTAAGGAATTTCATGTTAATTAATTAGTTATAAATTCAGTCGTTATTATAACTTCCACTTTTTGTAATTTCTTCACCAGAATGCAAATAGTAGCCCATATTTAAACTGAGGTTTTTGGATTTTAAGATAGAGTGTGTTTCTGGCATCGCGTGTTCGCTAGGTGCTAGTTTACTGCCAGTTCTAGTAGTTACGATTATTGGGGTTTGCGTTTTCTCGCTGCCGATATTTAAATTGACGCTCCGATAGAGCAGTTAACCAGCTTCTGATATAGTAATTAATTGTGTAGTTAAATTTTTGCCTACTTTCAACATTTGATTCAACTACTAATCAACATTTGATTTAAATTCGGTTGTTCTATTAAGTTGCATTACTAAGAGTTGAGCTTAATTTGTAGCACAAATGTATAGCACATTTGTATTCTAAATTCGGTTTGAATAAAAACGTTATTTTTAACTGTCTCATGAACGTTTCGTTGTTTAAAACCTAGCGTTTATTCGCTTCACGTCTGTTAGGGTTATTGGACAAATTAGCATTACCAGATTAATTGAAACCCTACAACTTTCGAAGCAATACTTTAGGATGAAGAACTCTGAGAATAGCCTCCTTCAAATCCAGTGAAAGAAACATCACTCTATGTTTTGTTGTTTCCAAAAGTTTCCATGCTCAAAACATATCAGTTATGGCATAAACCTATAAGGAGAACTTTTATAAATTATTCACACTTCTGAATCATGATAAAGTAATATACTGTGTTTTTTCTCGCGCGTTCTCGCTTGAATGTTACTGGATGGAGTAATATTGTTGGAAATTATTCCTTGAAGAATATTTATCGAGAGGAAACTGAAGAAAGTGATTGAGGATTAGAAAAATGGGTGAACGAAAAAATATATATATGAGCATTATGATGTTGTAAGTAATAGTTTCAAAACTATGGAACAGTTTGGTTTCCCTTGCGGCGCATTAAAGAATAATACACGGTAACATAGTCTGCTAATCTGTAAACCAGTTTTCTGTAATAAAAAAAGCGATATAAAATTTAAAGTATCACTTTATACTAAAACCACGTAGCTGAATATCGAAATCTTACTAAATAAATTTATTACAGCACCATTTTTGTGTCTGATTCATCGTGTATGTGAAACAATGTCCTCATTATTTGCTAGATATGATTAGATTTAAAATTCTGCTTACCCTTTCAGTTAGCTTTTCATTAACAGTCATCTTTCCCGCTGAAACTTGTTCTCAACCTTCCTTTACTTGAGCCTCCACCCAACGTGAGTTTAAGTTACTTAGAAATGAGATTTACGACAGAATCATGCTTGATATGTGTCCTTTGGGGAAAAATTAATTAAAAAGCTTCTAGTTTCTGAAATAAATAAAATAAAAGGAAAAAGGGAAGAATTATGTGTGCTGGAGTTCCTTATGTGAAATATTATAAGTCTCAACGTCAGTTTACCAGTATTCTGTATTTGAAGCACCCCTTGGCTGAAAAAATACATAGCTTAAGTTTCTCCTAAAATTATTACCTCAGCAGCATGCTTTTCTTCTTAATTTTAAACAAGAGAAATTTGTAATTCTTTTTATCACTCAAGAAGTAAAAAGGTACAAAACTCTCAATAATTATTGATAACTTAATTTGAAATTCAATATTTATGAAAATTATGATTATTGAAACGGAAATAAGCCTCTTCTACGCTATAACCCGAATTTAGCGATTTTGAGTCAGTTTTTGAAATATTCCTAAAATTGCTGGACTCTTATTTTATTTCCAATCATTATTATAATTTTCTGTCTAGAAAGCCTCCCTAAATAAACTAATTAGGTTTCGAACAACTAAACCATAAATTCTTCAAATTTTCACGAAGAATCAAACGTTTGGTTAAGATCCAAAGGCTTTTTTTTCCTAAAAATTGATTGAGAAATAAATTGCTGATAATAAGAACTAAATATTCACAAAATTACTCATTTTTATAATTAATTGCACATAAATAATTTACGGTTTCTAAAAACGGATCTTCTTCCCCAAAATGCCTTCTAAAATGTCGATAGTAAAACCAATAAATTTTATATAATTCGTACTATTTTTATATTATGTGATCAAGTGAAATTCTACATACGTATTAAGATTTTCTCGGTACAAATCCTGCGCATCCTGCTATTAAATGCTCATATATATAGCATGTTCCGAGGCTTGCTAGTGCAGATAATATTTATTTAATTTTTTCCATTTTTCCAAAATTGGCATATTTCTACAATTGATATGCTCAAAAAGAATATTGTTCACATTCTGTATGTGTGTTTAATTAACTTCGTTTTAGATTTTGGTATATTCTATGCCAGGAGTGGTCAACCTGTGGCTCGCGAGCCACATGCGGCTCTTTGAAGGATTATTTGTGGTTCTCGATAAATGTACCCGAATTCCCTTTTCATTTTTGTGTTATTATATTTAAAAAAAAAATTATCGTTCCGTATGTGTTTCAAAATGTCTTTTAATTACTGACAACAAATATGAAAGACTAAGTGCAACGTTGTAATAAATTTCATTTCCGTCCAAGTTAACTCTTTCGCATCGAGAGAGGGCAAAATCTCTTTTCCCCAAACATGGAAAACGTCTGTGTCTACGAATTTCTCTTTGAATGCTTTTCCTTCCCCCTATGACAAATTGAATATTCTACATAACAATAACCTGCTTAAGTAAACCGAGAACTTCTTTATTGGATGCTTTCACATGATACATATCTTGAATATAATTTCACCCTGTGTGAAGTTCCCCCTTGGGATGGGATTGCAACTTCGGGCATCAAAAGCTAAACATTGACAGTGAACAAAGAAAAGAGAAGGAGCATTAAAATGACAGAACTACTTTTAGTTGCTTCTAAAGAATGATTGACATGTCATTTAACAACACCTGAAAGCAATGTGTGTGTGTGTGATTATGGAAAAGCCTCGAGAGCTATCTGCCTAAGGGGAGGAATGCTTTCGTGGAGGACTTTCTAAGGCAAACTGGCTCGTATACACGTTACACATGGGGAAAACCACGAAAACGCCCATGCAGCCAGCCCGTTCGCGGGATTTGAACCTCGGACCGAACTACTAGTGTTCAGCTACTTTACCACTCGGCCACTGGTGGGCCCATCTGAAAGCAATGAGCAATTCAGTAAGGCGATGGGGGAAAGCACTAGGTAGGAAATATTCAGGCGTTTGGGGGCGTCCAAAGTCCAATGTCTGAGTGCGACTCCAGACCGATTTTGAATTTGTAAACTTTCATTGCAACGGACAGTTCACATGGTGCTCTGGAGGAAACAATTTGTATCACTCTTGCTTGCTTTGTAATTTGGGATTTTGGGTAAGTTAACTATAATTTGCTTCGTAGTATGTAACACATGTCGTTATTGTTTTAACAACACAAAACTTGTATTTTCTAAATTTCTTCATTTATTTCCAGTTCTTTTAAAAATATGACGACAGAGGCCGAAACTAAAAACAGAAAATACGAACAAGAAAATAGAAGTTTTAATAATGAGCGGGAGGAGTATTTCTTTTTCATTGACAATAATGGAAAAGCATTATGTGTTATTCGTAATTCTACGGTCAAAAATTATAAAGTTAGCAATTTACGTCTACATTATGAAATCAATCATCCTCAGTTTTCTAATCAGTATCTTCCAAATTAAGATCAGATAAACTTGCTTCTTTAAAATCAAATTTAAATACACAACAGTCAATTTTGATGACCTTCAGCAATCAAGCTAATAATGTGGCTGAAGCCAGTTTTGATATTGTCTGTAATATTACTCGCGCAAAACGCCCTTATGGAAGTTTATTAAAAAAACTTGGAAGATGTACTTAAAGTTCTAGATCCAAATAAACAAGCATTGCACAAATTTCTTTCGCAAATTCCCATCTCGAGACACAAAACCGAATGACGCATAACTGCAATTAATACAGCTCTTGAATATAATTTAAAAAATGATTTGAAGAACTGTGTTGCATTCAGCTTAGCCCTTGACGAATCTACAGATATCACAGATCTTCCGCAATTGGCAGTTTTCATAGGTTTTGTTTCACCTGACTTCGTTCTTAAAGAAGAATTTTTTTAAAGTTTGATTTAGTCGTACTTCAAGAGTCAACCCGCGGTGTCGATATGAAAAATGCATTAGATTCCATAATGAAAACTTTTGATGTGCCTCTTAATAAACTTGTCAGCATTGCAACTGATGGAGCTCTGGCAATGCTGGGTAAAAAAATCGGTCTTATTGAGCTTATTGGGCTTAAGAGATGATTCTCAAATTCCACAATTCATACCGATTCACTGTTTAATTCACCGAGAACATCTCGTTACAAAATATCTAAAATATCCTGATGTTATGAAAACAGTGTTACACATTGTAAATTACACTCGCACCAATGCAAAAAATCATCGACATTTTAAAAATTTGCTTGAAGAATTAAAGGACGAAGAACTTCCAAATGACATTAATTTATTTTGCATTGTTAGATGCTTATCTAGCTACAACTTTTTAAATCGATTTATAGATTTGTTTGATTCGATAGCTGCATTTCTAAAAGAAAAGAAAATACCTATTCAGAATTAGACGATGACGAGTGGTTACAAGACTTAATTTTTTGACTGATGTCATGGAATATTTGCAAATACTGAATTTACAATTGCAAGGGAAGGATAAAATAATATCTGACCTCTCACAGAGCATATTTAGTTTTCAAACTAAATTAAAACTTTTCAAAAGGACATTAAAAAAAAACTTTTTGTCATTTTCCTCGAATTAAAAAAATTTGTTCCAATATTAAACAGGAAAAACTCAACGATTATGTAAGGAAGCTAGAAGGAATATTGACGGAATTCCAAAATAGATTTCAAGACTTGAAATATTTTAAATCGTGTCTTGATTTTTTCTTAATCCATTTGAAATTAACATACATTGTAATTCAAGGCGATTTTTCCATTTACAATATAATTATGACCCAAAAAGCATCTGGAGAATTAGAATTAACAGAGATGCAAGAAGATCAAGCTCTACAATTAAAATATAAGTCGACGCCGATTACTGAATTTTGGAAATTTGTACCAGAATCAAAGTATCCTAAATTAGTAAAGGCTGTTTCTCGAATTATTTCAATATTTGGAACAACGTACTTATGTGAATAATTTTATTCCACTTTAAAACTCGTGAAATCCACACACCGATCAGTATTAACTAACCAGCATCTCAAAGAATTACTGAGAAGTGATGTCACCAATTATTCCCCAAATTTTAAAGAGTTATCAAGAGAAGTAAAATAAATGTGCTTAAGTTTTAATATTTAAATTCAATACACACATTTTATGCTTTTATTTACATGTTTTCAATAAATAAAATTTCTGTAAAAATTTTTAATAACTTTTTGCATACCTCTTAAATGCGTATTTAATTTGCCGCTTGTGAAAAATTTCAAATTTTTAAAATGGCTCGGTCTATTAAGAAGCTTGGCCACCCCTGCTATAAAATGCTATAAAATGTATTATAACCAAATCTCAAAGCCTAATAACTTTGCTTGTGGCAGGTCTTTGCTGGGCAATGCCTTAAACATACAATAAAACAGTAATAATTCAATACCTTGCGAAGTTTACGGATCTGCATGAATATTTTATCGAATATATAAATTATTTTTTATTTAGCAGTCTAAAATACCGAGCAGAGGACAGACCTCAAAATCTATATATTTATGAAGGACCTTGAATTGAGTATTTTCCAAACTGTTTCCAAATGTATAGTATGCAGTATCACAAAATAAACAAGAATCATGAGCCTGAATGTTTTATCAATACCTCTATGATTTAAGCTGGGCCTCTTCTGTAAGGCTGTCAATAAAGCCGTTTGCTTAACTGCCAATAAAGCAGAGCTTCAGATAAAAAGTCATCTAAGTTTCAAATCCAGTGGAGGAAGCATTAATTTTTTATCGGCATTTTTAAAAATCATTTTAGGGTAATTTATTTATGAGAGAAAATTTATTCAAGAAATTAGGTTTAAAGGATTACTAAAAACCAATTACAAAAAAATTACCAAAGCCAATTAAAAAAACCAGTGACAAAAGTTTTCTTATAAAATAAGTTTTTATTTAAAACTCATCAAGAAATTAATGAACTAAACTAAGAAAAATAATTTATCATATAATTTAACATAACAAGCAAATAACTCTTTACAGAATTTATAATAACAAAAGTCCGATTTGAACTTGATAGATTTATAAATATAATGACTTAGGCATTAGAGAATAAATATTAGAAACTAATTATTATATTAGATTATATTAGAAACTAAGAAAAATAATTTATCATATAATTTAACATAACAAGCAAATAACTCTTTACAGAATTTATAATAACAAAAGTCCGATTTGAACTTGATAGATTCATAAATATAATGACTTAGGCATTAGAGAATAAATATTAGAAAATGAAATTTTATTACTCAATATCGTTATCTAGGCTCGCACGATTACTTATTCGCGATATAAAATTCTATACGAAATTTGTAAAGACTAATCACTTGTTCCTATTAATCAGTGTGATAAACTGCTTTTGTACCTTTTAGCTCATTAATGATTTCATGAATTTTAAATAAAATCTTGTTTCATGAAACTTTTCTTTTTTTAAATTTCATTTTTATAGTCTCAATGTCACTTTCTCAATCCAAATTATTCAATTAACAAAAATCGGTTCCAACAATGGGAAATAACACTTTTATTGCCACTAATTCTGCTGTACCAAATCGTCTGTAAACTTCTAAATTATGTAAAACTCTTATATGAACTCTTTTTAAAAGATTTTTTTCCTTTTCATGCACTATTGTGAAAAGAAATATTCTGAGAATTTTAGTTTGTTTATTAAACTAAGATATGAGCGAATATTTGTTTCAGCATTTAATTTTAAAAAATAGAAACACAGATGTGAAAACCTCGCTGCACCATATTGTACTTTAATTCATAAACACTGTACATACACAATTTGAACTCGCTAGCTTATTAGGAAGTAGTTTAAAAATTGGATGGAAAAATATTTTCTGCATTGCCATTTCAAATCTTTAAAAATTTCAAATTTTCATATCAGGTACACTTTTCGTTGTTAAGAGTTTTAGAATTTCATAGAAGAATATATTACGTATCATAATACAATTCGAAAATCAGCTTTTAAATCGAAATAATGAGAATATATATATATATATATATATACATACATATATATATATATATATATATATACATACATATATATATATATATATATATATATATATATATAAAACTACATGAAATGTAAAAGTTAAAAATGACGCTGTAGATGGTGTGAGGTAATATCATGAAAGCCTTGAAACAGCTGCGCGACCATGATAGTGGTTAGTGACTCTGTCTGCCGTACCGCAGGGCCGGGATTCGAATATCGCAGAAGATATGGATATTTTTAATGTATAGTTTCTCTGCGGTAAAGGGAAAATCTAAATGTGTGGCAAGCTTAAAGTCCTCACGAGAGGTAGATGTTTGGAGAAGAGGGTGGGAGATTCTCGGACCTATTCTTTCCCCCGGGGTGGTCTCCTTCAGAACTGGGCTCGGAACTGATCAAAGTCCTACTCTCACCTGTATGGTACACAAGATTCTTGTCAACGGCAAGCGCAACCTTGCCTGTTTGCCACAATCAATTTCACAGGCTTCTGATTAATAGACATGCGAGGTTAGTCACAGCACAAGAAAAACTTTGAAACTGAAGAACCGATGCTTCCATTATAGTATAATAAAAAATACGCCAATTGCCAATTAATATTTATTTATCATTCTTATTTTAAAATAGAGCGAAGAGTTTGTTTTACCTCTGAAAATATCGAAACGTTATAACTGATCAAAATTTCCACGCACATTTCATATACACTGGTGTTCAAAAATTAAGGACGAAGTCGAAAAATTAGCATATCAGCTGAACGAAGAGGCACAGCGGACAGAAAGACCAATCAGGAGATTAAGTAAGGTGATGCACGGTAGCACATGCGCAGATATGCAGGTAGACGTAACGGGGGAGTGTCTGAGTAGTATAAAGTATGTTCTCGGTGTAAGATCAGTATTTCTGGCAAAGAGATTGCACGCCGTATAGCAGTTAAAATCACACCGAGTTGCTGCCTCAGAGAGAAATGGCAAATAATCAATCTGTTAGACGACATCTGGATGCTTTTACCCGAGGTCGAATCATTGGGAAGTTGGAGGAAGGCCGCAGTGTGACAAGTGTGGCTGCAGAGTTCGAATTGCTCACAGCATCGTTTCACGACTTTGGAGACAATTTCAAACTACAGGAACAGCTATCCGGGGGTTTAGTAGTGGTCGTCCACGAGGAACCACATTCGCAGATGACCGGTATATTACCTTACAGGCCAGAAGAAACAGGCGGCAGACAGCGGGAAAAATTGCTAGACACACGACACAGGCGACTGGACGACCGATATCGCGTTTTACCGTGGCCAGAAGACTGCACGGTGGTGGTCTGTTTGCACGACGCCCTGTACGGTGTGTACTTCTAACGCCTGCCCATCGGAGAAGGCGTTCTCTGTGGTGCCGGGAACACCGGAAATGGAGAGACAATGAATGGGGACGAGTAATCTTTACAGATGAGAGCAGATTCAGTCTGAGTAGCGATTCTCATCGCATACTCATCTGGAGAGAGCGGGGAAGCCGCAATCATCCCTCGAACATCATTGAAAGGGACAGGTATGGAGGTGGCGGTGTTCTCGTTTGGGGAGGCATCATGTTTGGTAGTCGTACAGACCTTCACATCTTCGACGCAGGTTCAGTCAACGGGACCCGTTATTGTAACGAGATTCTTCTTCCGTATGTGCGTCTTTTGAGAGGCGCTATGGGTCCGCAGTTCCTTTTCATGGACGACAATGCACCATGTAATCGCACAGTAGCTGCCGAACAGCTCTTAGAGAGTGAGGATATTGAACGTATGGATTGGCCGGCACGATCTCCGGATGTCACTCCCATCGAGCATGTATGGGATTTTCTAGACAGACGCTTGGCAGCTCGTACCTTACCACCAGTAACGATTCCGGAGCTTCGATTGGCGCTGCAAGACGAATGGGCAGCAATGCCTCAACAACTCATTGACACCCTCATTCTCCGCATGGGCAGACGCTGTGAAACCTGCCTAGCAGTCAGGGGAGATCATATCCCCTATTAAAGACCGGATGTTTCTTGCTGGACACCCATCACAGGGATGTTTCGGCCTTCAGTCGCATTGCGCTCCATGCTACTTTTTCAATAAAGCTTCTTTTTATCCCTCTGATTTCTCTTTTAGTAAGTGTTGCTTACATTACTCATGTCCTTACGTATTGGGGATCTTACGGTATTAAATGTGTTAATTTGGAAATCTTTTGTACAAAGTTATATTGAAAAAACCGTCTCGTCCTTAATTTTGCATACCAGTGTAAAATATTTTTCTACTTTCTGTCAAATGGTAAAAACCGTAAGTTTTTGAGATTTTTAGTTTGTCCTTTAAACGAGGATAGGTGTGCATTATTGTAACGAAACTTTAAAAATTTTATAGCTGAGTGAATGCATACAGTTATTAAAAGACACGATTTTTTTTCGAAATTATTAGAAAGAAAATTTTAGATATTGTTGCGTTTTAATAGGGTTCGTGGATTTGGAGTGATTGACGACAACACTTGATTAAGAATGAAAATACAATTCATTAGCCAGTATTATTCATTACCCAAAACATTTTTACAATCGTTGGAAACTACGACAAGTAGCTCCTAACTCGGTTAAGTCGTTTTCGGAACTATACGTACTCTTCAGGCTACAACTCGCGATGCACTCGACGATAAGCACTACAGTACAGCTCTCGACTCAGCTCGGTCATTCTCGGAGCTCAACGCACTCAAGATAAAACTTGACGAAGCACTAACTCGTGATCAACTCGATAGACTAGACACTGAATGACTCAATCGTTAGAGTCTCACTCACTGACTCTCCTTGTCCGGCTTTCATCTCTTCCGGTCGAACTATCATCTCAGCCGTCATCTCTTCATATCCAGGTTTCAACTCTTCTAGTCCGGCTTTTACAGTTGCGAAGAAGTTTATAAACTTCATTTCCTCCCTATCTTACCGCGGCTGGACATTTCATAAAAATATGTCTCTTTATAACTAGATCCCTTTTCTGCTAATATTCGGAATTCTTAGTCTTTTATAAAACTGTTATAATTACTTACTTATGACCAAGGTATTGAACGATTTTTAATTCTTTTTCGTACTTACATTAGTGCATTTGGTTAGGTGCGAGAAAAGAGAAGGTAATTTCATATAACAAACTGGAAAGAATTTAAGTTATTATTTCTCAAATTCGCCATGAAGAAATATATGTGCATAATTATTGTCTTTAGTTGCTAACTGGTCAAAATTCGAAATGCTGAGTAATCATTAGAAGTAGATACTAGTAAATTGTTTCTAGATCCTTTTGACAAATAACTTAAGGAACTCATGTGAAATAGTCATCAGATTTCTGAAATTAAGGTAAATTATTGTACATTTCGGTCATTGTCAGCGCCATCATAATACGAATTACTACACTACTCTCAGAAAAATATATAACTGTAAAAGTTTGTCCCAACACCTGTGCATTGGAACACGTAACGTAATTCTTTTTCCAGTCCACGAACAATGGCGTTATTTGTTAGCGTGAAGAAAGAGGAAAGGATAGTCTGTAAAGATAATACTTCAGACTATTTCAAGAATACTGGTACTGCTTTTATCTCCTTCTGCCATTTTTCTATCAGTATAAAGATATCTGCCATTCTTCTATCAGTATAAAGATAGCTCTTTCAGAGGCCATCTATAATGCTTTTCACCATATTGAAGATGAAAAAAATGCTAAATCATAAGCATCTATTAACAAATTGTTTTTTTGTCATGTTGTGGAAAACGTCGAACATGAAAATCCGTTCGTATAACTGAAAACTTCCAATAATAAGTTGTCTTTTTCAGAAACTAATTGTTTGCATTAAACCTTTGAAAGCACAGCTAAAGCATTTTGAGTACATAATCCTCTATCTAGCTTAGTTCTAAAAAGAATCAGAATTCATAACAACTGTGAAATTATTATTTAATAAATAAGACATTTTACTTAAACATAGTAAAAAAATAAATCGACAAGCTTCCGCGGCATTTAAAATTTAAATATCGTAAAGCGACTTAAATAGACTAGTTCTGTCCTTTTAATACCATGTCTTACCTATTAGACGACATTTTCGCTGCAAGGGTATTTCCCAAAGACGGGAGGAAGAGTGACTGAAATGGCTAAGTATCTAAAATTCCGCGTCAGATACAAAATCAGGTTTAATTCTGTCTCCTATCTGTAGCTTGGCGCAAGTTTGATCCATGCTTCTGAGTTTCATTATGCAAAATAGATATTAAATTATTCTAACACTAATATGTGTTCACTTAAAAGTAACATAAAGTTTTTCCCAAAATTAATCAATTTATTTATAATTCCCCAAAACAGGCAACCCGTTTCTTTCTCAGGTTAAATGAAACAAAAAATATTTTGATGTTAGAAATTCATGCAGAGGGATCTCCAATTTTGGGTGAGTAGAAAACGTAAGACATTTACTGTTCACGCGATTTGGCAAATACCGAACACGAAATACTGCACGAAACATACGATCTTTAATCTATCTGCCACCCTTCCTGACAAACAGAACCGTACGCAGCTGTTAAATAATTAATCATGACTTTAGACCTTTAATTTGTCTTCCAAATTAAAACTGTAGCCATCTAATGAACTGAGACCTTGATATTGGTAGTAGTGAGATTTTCTGGCACACAACCTTAGAAGACAATCAAGCACCAAATCCATTGCAAAATTATGTATGTAATTAAAATATAAATTTTCGTAATAGAAATAAATCGATGAGTGAAAACCATATTTTTGATAAAACATATTTACAGCTTAAAAATCATAAGAATAAAAACGCCAGAAATGACTTCGAGAAGAAAAGCAGCACACATATTAAAATACATGTGTTAAACTTTACTAATGGTAAATCAAAGCATACGTTAAAAAATATGTGCTTTATGAACTTAAATGATTTAACATGAGAGTGTTCGTCTATAAGATGAGTTAATATTAACTGAACTGTGTTAAAATAGCTTTTGGCATTCGAATTCTGAGCAATTCTCAATATTCTAGTCTGGGTTTTATAGTTTGTAATCTATTATTTGCCCAAAGGAGCGTTAGCCCAAAAGAGCTATTATTCTCGAAACGTCATTTTGCGTCGGTTCACTATAAACGGCGTATCATTTTTAAATTGTTGCCGTCAAATACTATAGCACTGTTTTATACTTAAGAAAAATAAATTGAAGAATATGCAGGAATGTATGTATGTTTCTAGCATTGTAAAAAAACTACGTAACTACTAGAGCCATCAAATTTTGAATAACGTAATCCTCCACCCGAACATGAACACTTGGAAGCCCGAATTTTGCATTTTAAATGTATTTCATTATCTATTTACTATTTTATAAAACTTTAATGAATTTGTGATTAACAACCTCAACGATGTAATGGCAAAACTGTACATAAAAACACATTTGTATCTCCAGCGCGCGATACCGTGTATCGGAAAGTCTACAGATATGCTGTTTTTAAATATTTTATGATATTGCTGTTGAACTGAATTTTATGTGGCTTAAGTGCTAAGTACAAGGTATTTAATAAATAAAGGTAGCACTCGAAACGCTAAAAAAAGCACCCCTTTCGCTGTAACAACAAAATCTAAAAAGCGTTCTGATTTAATTTAACAGACTTTGTTTTGATAATTTTAATTCTCTTTTTGATCTGTAGGTTCAATAACAGGAGCCATTAATTTAGAATAATTTGCTTGATCAATTTGGTTCAAAATTTTTGCTTCCTGACTGTAGGTTATGGTTCATTCCTAGTAGCAATAAGGGTGCTTTTCCCTATTAAAGGACAACACTGAAGCCAGTAGTGACACAGAATAATGCAATGTAACCTGCAAAAGGTTGCATCCTGCTACCCTAAATGTTACACAAGTTATCACTCAGCTTCATACATATTTTTTAGGATGGTCATTTCAAAGACAGCTGTGGTGGATATTTTATTATGGATGCACCTTAATTGGCAGCCATAGTTACCTCGTGTGAAGGAACAGGCAGTTTACACCCATGACTTCTCAGGGATTGAAACCCGGGCACTTCGGTATGGTAGTCAGAGTCACTAACTACTTTCTCATTTGAGCAGCACTCAGCTTCATATAAAAACAATTCTGTTTCAAGCGCTTTTTTTAATATTTCATGCATAAGTCGTGTAATTAGCATCTGCTGCAGCTTGTGGCTTGCGTCGTACCCGACATCTCTTAGCTGTAAGAAGGTGAGTAGATCTGACCTTAACCATGATTTTGTCTTAACAACATATGAAATGCATGGGTAATATCGCATATGTTGAGTGCCCTGATTAGGTCTGGGATATGAGGAGCTGTACGCTTTTCGAATTTTGAGTGACACTCAGAGAATGTTTTGAATATTTTTCTAAGTGGGTACGTGTCTGGACTATACAGCTGTATATAATTATTTTATGATCACTCATTAAAGGTATATATCTCATTGACTAGTTATATGTCTCAATGACCAATCTTTGAACTCCTATATTTGTGGTATAGGAGTTCAAAGACTCCTATATTCCTTCAGATTAGAGCAGCCTTTGGCGCTTGTAGTTTCGAAGGTTGGAGGATAATCCTTGTCACCAATGGTTTACCAGCCATCGAGAAGCCACTTAATGTATCATTTTTGCCATCAACTGTCGCTATCTGCATCCCATAGATCCCTTGTGGCGTTGTAGTCTCCGGCTAGAACTTTAATTTTGGATTCGCCTATAAAGTTTTTAGACCAATTTGATTTTTTGTTTCGAATGGTCATTTTACAATGTGTAATGTTTTGTTTGTTTTGTAGTCAAGTTGAAATAATGTTATGTTTTATTCTTTTTTCCAAGTGTTTCGAAGGTCTGTACAGAAAATCCTGGTACATTTGAGGTTCTATTTTTTAGGTTTTATACGAGTTTTTATTTAATATAAATTTGTTTCTTTTTTCGGTTTTAATCTCAAATTTACCGAAATTACGAAACACTTTTTCGAAGCATATTAGTCAACTTTTAAGAAGTTTTAATTACTTTTCTCCTCATGGGTTCTGAGTTAAAGTTTCAATAAAGGGAGGTTAAGTTTTATATTTTTATTATCTTGTGTATATTTTCCCTTTTTGCATTTTTAGTATCCGAGTTTGTAATACTATGATCATTCATGTTTTGATGCTTTGGCTCCAATTTACTTTTAACTTTAGATGCTTTAAGTTTATTGTATTTCAATCCTGCAGTTATAGCACAGGACGGGTTTAAAAAATATGCTTTATATTTTTGCCTCTTATTAATATATATTAATATTATATTTGAATGTGAGCGATTTTATAAATTCTGTATTTGAAATGACTGAGACAGTTTGAATTTCTGGGGAGAGCTTAATTACGTTGTTTCGCGGACGAGGGAGGTCACGGGGCTATTAACCATTCCCTCCTTCTTTGGATAACAGAGCGTAATTAATGAACCACTTAGCTGGAGGAGTTTGCCTAACGACGATCGCTTCATTTGCAACATGTGAAGCTGAAGGTTTGTTCCACGCTCACATTTCTGGCCCACGGAGAGAACTGCAAATGGACTTCTAGAGATTGCAAATCAAATTTAGTAGCGACGGTGTGTGTATTTTGTGATGATTGGAAAGCAAAATGAATGTCTATGATGGCATTGCTTATGAATGAAAAGTCAATTCGTGTGAAGGTAACTTCGTTTTAATACTAGAGTGCTGAAACTTTGAACAAGATAATCCTAGGACCGTTTATTTCATTTAAGGTAAAATGAACTAAATTATCATGATAATATTGGGAAAAAATGCAGAAGTAAATTAAAGTAAATAAATATAAAATAGTTCTATAAACATAAGAATAGCTTATTACCAAGCAGATTATTATAAAATGCTGCCTCCAATCGTGATATAACAAGAATAGGTTACGAATTTAAATAATCCTATGTCTTATAATGAATATTTATTTATTTAATCTTATATTTGTCAGTTAGACAAATTTTTGTAACCTAAATTTTCACTAAACAAAGATTTTCGCCAGATAGGTATTCCATTAGAACTTAAAATAACTTGAAAGGAGTGGTAATAATATCATTTCAAGACGTTATATTCCGAGTTGGCTTGCTCTTTTTTGTCGAGGAAGCTATACTTTCTTAAATGCAGCATTTTAAAATCTACCCTTTTGTGATAAATTTTATTCATTTGCTTCTTTCTTGGATCTACCCGTAGCTTTATATTGAGAAAGTTACTGAAATATTCAGTTCTTTCTCATTTGAGAGTTTGTTATATTTATAGATATTCGATAAAACTCAAATAGTCATGTTCTTTCCGGTCACAGAAGCTTTATCTTCTCGAATGTGATATTTCAGAATGAATTCTTTTATTTGATATGAATAAAGATAAACTGCATTCACTTATAGTCTTCTTGAAGAATACATATCTGTATCTTATCTAAGAAGCTTTTGCAAATGTAGCATTAGACTATTATGTTTATTATTTATCTTTATCTCATGCTTTGCTGCATTTCTTGATAATTTATAAAAAGAAAAACTTTAAGTCTAATTTTTTCCGTAATGTGGAATAATAATTAGAGAAAATTAAATAACTATGCTTTATGAGTGAATGAGCTTGCAATGAAATACAAAGAGAGTACAGATAAATTACTAGCAGAGATGAAACAAGTAAGTCTATATCTGCTAGTTATAAATAACTCCATTTACCAATCAGTAAATTTGCGCCAGATATTTAGATATTCTAGACGGAAAACGTTTTTGGAGTGGAAGGTACTATCCAAGGTAGAAAACGCATGTGCTTAGTATTTTCCTAAAATTTACAGCATGGTTAAAGAAACCATACTAGTAATCCTGACATCGAATCTGCTCAAATTAATTATTCGCCTTCAAGTTGCACAGACATTAGGTTATTTCGAAGCAGGAGAAATGTGAAAAATGAGCAATGCCCTCGCCGGGACTTGAAGCAGGAATTCTCGAATACGCGCCGAGTGTGCTGACCATTGCACCACGAAGGCATGCTAAGAAACAGGAGAAATACCTTATAAAGTAATTCATTTTAAACATATTTGTCACACACTAAGGTCCAGGAATAAAGTTTAGTGTTTTAGGGATGGGCAATCATATTACGAAATCTTAGCGTACTGCAGAATATATTATTACCTTAAAATCGGTAACAAATTAGCTTGGTTAAGCTAACTTTCATATTTGTTGGTTGCAAAATAAAAATTTCTGTAGTAAATTTAGTATTTGCATTTATAGACGAAGGCTACAAGATAGGTAATGTTCTTTAATCTCGCTTTTCTCACTATGACAACCATTATCATATTCAAAAGCCTTCGATGGGGAATTCAACGGCCAAGGAGACATAATTCTCTTTGCATCTGGAGTAGCTTTTGATTCCTATTAGCCCGCAGCGTCATTAGGCTTACCTCATTTGCAACCTTGAACTAATGTAATGAAATTTATCTTATGGTTTTAACTGCATTAGTTCAGATGTTCACTCGAGTTTAAGGAGCGAGAGTTCAGTGGTGTACGTGAACAAAGGCAACATTAGCCTCAGAAAGCTTTAATACAGGAAGTGAGATATCATAAGCTTCCTAAAGGTTGAATCGTAATAATCCGCATCTCTGTGCCATCAGAATAAAGGCTAAAAGAAACTTTCATTTGAATTACTTAAAAGCTTTCGCCTTTATAGTTATAGATAGATGTATAAAAACAGAAAAAAAAAAAAAAAAAAAAAAAAAAAAAACCACATCTGGAAGGAAATGTCTTTGAAAACCTTATTAAATGCGTTGATAAGTTTCCTGCTGAGCATTTATTGAGAACGAATAAGAAGAGCAGGCAAAGATTTACATAACGGACTGAATATCGTGATAATGTATTCCTTTTCTGTATTAACGGATATGAATTCGGATTCTAAATATTTTTATGATTTGTTTCGATAAATATTTATTTATTCCATGTAATTACGTTGAAATCAAATACAGAACTGGATTTACTTTTGTTCAAGAAATCGCTAAGAATTGCTGCAATTTCCATAAAGAGAGCGAATGATGGAAATAACTATGCAATCTATACAATACTGAAATCTCAGAAACTACGTTCTTTACGTTATCTATTAAATGAAATACAAGATTGCATTATACGTCTGAATCTTGACGTCTCACTCAATATATTAACTTCAGAGAATAACATTTTGTCTAAATGTATAAAATAAGATTGTATTTATGAATGAACATGAATAAATTACATGAATAAATTAGTGGTATGGATTCATAAATGACTTATTTAGAAGGTTAGTCTGGGTTTTAGGACAGATCATGAAAGAATAAAGTTTAGCTTATTCTTGATACTCGGAAAATTGCTATTCACATTTAAGCATATTCTCTTAATTCAATATTCACTTGATTAACATTATTTCTAGTTTTATTAACTTTTAATTCTTCTTATCTTTTATTGTAAAATTTTGCTGATAACGTATAGGTGTATTGAAAATTAATACTTATAACCATACCTGTTTTTATATCGTTTATTGCAATAATATTATACCGAAGTGTTGGAAATTAAGCTTAGATATTTGTGAGAAAATGTTTCGGAACGATCTTCTTTGTGAAAACGAAATAGAAATTCAGTTGCACGGTTTATTCTTCATTGTGATGCAAAATATATCACGTAGTTAAATGGAGATATTTTAACAAAATCTCTGCCACAGTTAGTGATGTGTTTATAACTCTATCACTTAAAGAACTGTCAAGTTATTTTTCAGAAACAGGATTTGTGTAACTTTTATTGAGTATATTACTTATCAAAAGGGTTTTAGAAAAGCATGTAAATGCTATTTCGTCAAGTGAATGACTGATGACCCTTCCAAGGGAAACTCTCTCGTACCGATTTTACACATCGAGAAGATCTCGGAAGTTCCTAATCAGCGAGCCCATTCGTGGGGATTAGAAACTGGGAAAAACTACCTAGGCTCAACTGCCGTATCCACAGGGCCACTGCTGGTGGTTTATGAACAGAAAGATTGATTCACAAACTATTTTGATGCTGTTCGATTTATGGCCTTCAATTCAAAAGGTACACATTCAAAAATTTAGTACATTAAATATTATATTTTATATAAATAACAAAGTTTTTCTTATTCTTAACATGATCTTAACATTATGCTGCAATGACAGATTCCAGAACTAAATTGCAAACAAACATTGCTTGACCTAAACACATTTCGAGTTTTTAAAATATAGGAATATAAATGTATGCGAATATACGAATATAAATATGAAATATCATAATCTTGAAATATACGAATATAAATATGAATGTTTTCTTTAAATACAGAACACAAGAAAAAGGCCATTTAAAAATACAATGTACTTCTTAAATACAATGTACATTAAACATATTTCTCTAACCTAGAGACAAAAATATTAGAAGCAGCAGCTTTTGCACTAGAATCTGCGAAAATACCGGGTGGCCATAATTAAACTGACAGTGCTCACAGTGTTCTGTAGCGCGATCTATTTGCGAGAATGACGCCACATTTCGTAGGAAGATTAAACAAGACAGGGAACAAAGGATTCCGCGAAAAAAAATTAGTTTCAAAATTCCCCGCTAGGGGAATATTTGGCGCTGTGTAATAGAAAATAGAGTGTTATCAAATGCAAATTAATGCGGAATAAAATTTATCGTAGGTCCATTCTTCTATGAGAACATTATCCTGACAGAACCGGAAACCTGTTCTGTTACCGGAGAGAAATATCGCCACATGTTGAACAGCTTTGTCATTCCGGCACTTCAGCAAAGACAATGCCTGGAGGAAATCATTTTCGTGCAAGATGGAGCCCCTCCACACGTTGCTGTACGGGTGCAATTCACAACAGAAAGAGTCATTAGCGGCTGCTTTCCAACTGCATGGTCACCTCGGTCGCCTGATCTTACCCCATGCGACTTCTGGCTATGGGGTTACCTTAAGTCCAAGATCTATCAAGGAGTGGTCCAGGACCTGGCTACGTTGAAGGATAACATATCACGGACTGTACGGGAGATTCCTGCAGACATGTTACTTTCTGCTGTTGTGCATACTCTGCACAGAATGCAATATGTGGTCCACAACAACGGCAGCTACATTAAACCTCATTTGAATGCAAAGTAAAAGGTAATTTCCGTACTGATTTGCATTTGTTAACACTCTATTTTCTATTACACAGCGCCAAATATTCCCCTAGCGGTGACTTTTGGAACTAATTTTTTTTCGCGGAATCTTTCGTCCCCCGTTTTGTTTAATCTTCCTACAAAATGTGGCGTCATTCTCGCAAATAGATCGCGCTACAGAACACTGTGAGCACTGTCAGTTTAATTATGGCCACCCGTTATAATCGACTTCAAATCAGAAGGCACAGATTCGTATAAATGATTTACTCGCAAGATATTCAAACCCATTACCATAATCAAGGCACTTCTTCCTCTGAACAAGTATATCTGACTTTTTACTGCAGAAGATTTTTTATATTGTACACTTAGTGAAAAATTAAAGGAATTTGCAAAATATGAATATGTTTTCGCACCATTGAACCAAAGGTACTAAATATGCGTCCGAAGAATTAGGTAAATATTCACATTCGAATGCATAAGCGTATACATGCGTGCCTGCTAAACTGTCAATATTGAGAGTATATAAGTACATGAGAGGTTTTCAGCGATTTGAGTGCTCGTACTTATTCACGACATTCGCCGTTTTCACGCAAGAGTTGGGCAAATTTTACAAGGTATCAGATAAAATGAGTAGCCAAGATTGTATGGAAGACGGAATGAGCTAGAGAATTGGTAGATTGGAGGCGGCCAATCCCAAGAGCAGGTGGTTACAAGCTCAGTAAAACGCTCAGTATGGAAACAATTTCAGGGTACTAGAACTATACAGAGAAGATCTGAATAAGTTAGACTAAGATCTACAACGACGAATGGGGAGCGTTATTTAGCACTTTCAGAGCTGCGACACAGTACAGCTACAGATTCATAGCTCTATCGTAAGCTGTATGCTGCACCTGGAGCCCGAATTTTACGGTCAGTATTTGCCCGAATGTTTCCATATGGTAGAGTTGTATGCTAGAAGATCCGTTGTTTGCGTCCTCCTTACTGCAGCACACAAGACGAAACGCTTAGCATGGTGCAGGCAATATTTGCTTTGGAACAGATTTCAGTAGAGCATCGTGTTTTTTACAGATGAGTCGAGATTCATCCTGAACCTGATCAAGGGTGTACCTTTATCTGCAGAGAGCCTAGGACACGATAGCATCCTTCCCTCATCAGGAAAAAGAATAATTACGGTAGTGGTGGTGAAATAATTTGGGCAGTCATTAGGCTGGATGGCCGCGCATACCTACATGTGTTTGACGAAGGCTCTTTAACTGCTGGAAGGTATAGGCAAGAAATCGTACGGCCGTATTTTCGTCTTTTCAGGCGCAGATGATCTTGGGTTCCAGTTAATAGATGACAATGCTCGTCCACATAGAGCTCAACTAGTTTACGTTTGCATGGAAAGTGAGAATATTCGTCGCATGGAATAGCCAGCCAGATCATCTGACCTTAATCATGTCTGGGATGCTTTTGGGAGGGCAATGGCATCTCACCATACCTCTCCGACAGCCATCACCATTTTGAAAAGTGCCTTGAATAGGATCTACTGCCGCAGGGACTCCTTAACTCACTCCTGTCAAGAATGCTGTCTTAATGCGCGACCTGTCTGGTTACGAAAATGTACCATATGCAATATTAGACTCATTTTAAATTTGGGTGCAATTAGAACCACCAGTTTTGAACCCAAATGTTTGTTTCCACGCATGATCCAAACATTCCACGGAGATATTTTCTCACAGAAAAAAGAAAAAATATCCTGACGCTTCAAAGGAAAATTGCTTTAGAATGTCAACAATTCATTCAGCACCCTGTGGACCAGCCGTTTCATGCATCAAGATATTTCATTTGCTCAACGACCTCTTGCTTTGACCTCTTGTTCCTTTACTTTGGAATCTTCTTTTTATTGCTCAGCTTAACGTTTAAAGTTAACAACAGCAGTATGTGTTCATGGTTAAATAGTAGATAAGAACTTGTTTGGTACAGATCCTTGCCCATCAAAATAGAAATTAATAATCCTATCAGTTGAAAACTGTGGATTGCAGAAAGTGACACACTTTGCTTCCACTGCATACTACTTCATTTGTTTTCTCTCCCTCCATAAATTACGCTGTTTAACTAATCGTATGCTGGAAGCTGAGATTTATTCTCTTTTACTTTACAATCACTGTAAATACTTTATAACCCATTTTGTACAAATTTTCCCGTGATCAAATGTTTTATTTAAGATTCTGAGCTCAATGTGTTTTCCTTGAGGCATACAACCTCATGCAAATCCTCCGTCCATCAGAAATTTGCTTATACTACTGTGACTTTCACGAGAGATTTCCCCATAAACAGTACTAAATTGTCATGGATTGACAAAGAGTGTTCATCCTCACTCAAGAATTTCCTCTGAAGCTCAGCTCCTTTTCTGAAACATAGTTCATTTTCAACTTTTTTTTCCTAACTCTTATGTCAGGTACACTATTTGAGAGTCTTGTTTGTCTAATTCTAAGACAGATAAATCCACCACGTCAAAGAAATAAGACATACATTTTATTCGATGAAGTACTATTTTTGATCATTTTTAGAAATATGTTTTTATATTTTGAGCTCTTACGTCATTAAGTAGGCAGCCGTATGTGATTCAATGTTCTTTCTTTCGTTTGCTACTTACGGTATTAAATGCTTGCAAAAATAATGCATGAAACTCATAAGGCAGATAATAGTAGACAGGATATTATTATTTTTCTAGTTGGTGATTATGTAACCTAGTTTAATTAAGTGGATTTCAGCAACAGGTGACCGCACACGTAAGGTCGCAAGATGGAATTTTAGGATTTGTGACGAAGAGTGGCTTTTCTGCTTGAATGATATGTCACAAATCGCAATGATATAGAAAGATTGTTTTTTTTTTCTACTTTTATGTCATATGACATATTATGATGTATGAATATACTTAATGACTTCTGTGTGCCTGCCAACATAAATCATGTATGTCTTAAGCACTGCTTTAACGTATATTCAGTAACATTACACAATTAATGTTCCATTACTCATAACAGCAGGATTCTAGCCCATCATTTCTGGAATAGTGGAAGCAAATATATAAAAGAATTATTATGAAGGTTATAAAGTATTTCTCCCGCCTTCTTAGCATGCCTTCGTAGTGTAGTTGTCTGCTCCCTGGGCGCGTATTTCAGATGTCCGTGGTTCGATTCCCGGAGAAGGCATTGCTCATTTTTCGTCTCTCCTGCTTCCAATTAACCTAATGTCTCTAAAAGATTACCTCTAGTACATATAATATGAACTTGCCAAAGAAGTAAAGCGTAACGGTTAAATTTCCAATACTGTAAATATTTGCAGTTATAAAGAATTTGTTTTGTTTTTTATATGATAGAATTTTGAAGATTTTTATGTATTTAGTTCATGGAACAAGCACTGTGTTTCATCTACTAGTTTATGTGTTATTTAAAGCAGTTATCCATTAATTTCCATTAAGATAATAACTGCCTCAACACAGTATTATCACAAAATTGTCCTTCTTGCAAACGTCTCAGTAGAAGTAAGAAATCTTTCTGTAATTCGATCCATAATTATGTTGATACAGCATTCATTTGTCGCTGGAACGAGAAGAAGTAGATCCTATGGACTGTCTGCGAAAGATAGGTGTCTGCTTTAGAAGCAGATGGCTTTTACGGAACATTTTCCCGTATTTAGTACATTCATACACCATTACATAAGCTGCATTGACTTTCGGCTGCCATCTCTTTCTCTATGACCTTTTAGACTTCAGACGAAAAGCGATTTAATTAATTTTATTTAACAGTACTGGTTTAGAGATAAATAAAATGCAATTTTTTGAACTACAATATATCAATTTCTTTGTATAGTGCGAAAATAACGTAATCGTAAATTATCAAGGTACGGTTTTGTAAAAACCTTTGATAAAATTTAAATTAAATTAAAGTTTGCTATGTATGTATCAATATTTTTAATTTAATAGTAAGAAAAATTAAGTTGATCTTAAATCTTTAACTTCCTTTAAGCATTTGAATGTCACAGATTTATCGTCTTTCTGATAACTCAATATAATGTTTAATACAGATCTAAGATCAGGAATTAAATAAAGGAAAGCCATCTTGTAATATGAAACTATCGCTCAGAACTGCCTTACTGAAATATTCAGCAATAAATTTAAACAAGGCTATGGCTGTGGTAGCTCGCTTTTGACAAAGCTATCTGCCTAAGGAGAGGAATGTCTTCTTGAAGAGTTTTTCAAAGGAAACTTACTCGTATTCACTTGCACATGGGCAAGTTCACGAAGTGCAACCAAGCGACCAACCTGTTCACCTGGGAATAAACATAAGTACAACTTCCAATATTCAAGGGTCTTAACCACACGGTAACTGGAAGGGGACTTGAAGAAATAAGAATTAGTAATAAAACAAAATTATGTTTATTATTTCTGTGTATACATATCTTTTGGAATAGGATTGAATTATAAGCCTTGAGTTAAAACACGTAAAAGCCAATGCCAAAGGGTTCTGTTTTGTTTATTTAATTATGGCAAATCACTCCAGGGCTATCTGCCTAAGGGAAGAGATACCTTTATAGAAGACTTTCTAAGTGGTTCGCATACACGTTACACATGGGAAAAACCACAAAAAAGCCTGTGCAGTTAGGACTTTGCTGAGAATCGAACTCACGACGAAACTACCAGTCAACGACTTTACCACTCAGCCGCTGATGGACACCTGTATAAGGGAAGAGATGCCTTTGGCGGACTTTTTAAGGGAAATTGGCTGACATTAACATTACAAAGAATACCATGAAAAAAGTTCTCATGAAAGCAGACCGTTCACCAGGACTGAACTCGAATTGAGGCAGGCAGTGCTCAGCGATTTGTATTTTATAGTATGTTGTTTGTGGGCATGTATCCTTTTGAACTTAAATTGCACAAAGTTTTCCTTCTGGATTTCGAATAACAAAACCTAAGTTTTATCTCTTAAAATATTTATAAAGTTAGTTCTTAAAAAGTGCTAATAGACTAATCTCGAGCTCAGAATCTCCAAAATTTTATATAACGCATTTGTATCTCAATAGACTGATTATGCATATTATATTTATATGCGTGTTGAAATAAAATATCAGTTCTCTTAGAAAAACAGTTTTCTACATTCTCTTTTCTTATTAAACTATTTTAGGGGACATGCTTAAGCTAATTTATCGCACGAATATTGTTTTATTGGCATTTCTATTTCAAAGTAAATTAGAAGCATACGGTTTTTTGAAATAAAATATCATTCAAAATAAAAAAGGGAATAAAGTGAAGCGTCGAAAGGTCTCTTTGCTTTCTGTTCTTTAAAAAAAATTTACGTTATAATAAAATAATAATTATTTAATGAAATAACTCAAAATATACTAAGTTTTTTCTTTATATATTGAGTTATAACTTGGAATGTGCAGATTTACTGAAACTAACATGGAGGTAATCAAAGAAAATTTCTCTCTGTTTTACTTTTCTCTCTCCTTTTCATCTTTACACCTCAATCAACACTAAAACTATTCTTTTCAAAATGTACTACACCAGTCCTTCGTTTAAAGGCTTTTTCTTGATAACACTACGAGCAACCAAGAAATGTAGAAGAGGTGTCAGCAGAACTATAACTAGTGTCAAATAGAAGTAAATAAGTCGTAAATTTTAAATTTGCTTTTCCCTATAAAACTTCAATAAGCCTTAATTGGACGTAAATACATAAATGCCTTAATGGAACACCTATATTGAATATTGAATTTAAGGCTTTGTTAAGGGGCTTTACAATGTATTTTTCCCAATGCTTAGGAAAAAGAGTCTTTTGTTAAAAGGGTGAAAAGCGTAGAATGATTAAGAAGGCTGAATGGTTATGAAGAAAAGACTAACTTAGTCACCATTTTCTGTATATAAATACAATCTAGAAATACCTCCCGAAGCGTTAATGAAAAGGTGACGGTGTCACTTGTAGGTGAAGGATTTTGCATCATAGCTTCAGTTTAAAGTGATTTTCATTATGGGGTTTCGTCGCTTGTGAACCTATGAAAAAATAACTCAGAAAATGAGATTAAATTAAAAAAAATATAAAACGTAACGTAAGGAAACGTAACGAAAAATAAAAGAAAGTAAAAACTGTGTTTAACAGCTCTTTGCGAGCCACAGTAAAGCCAATACTGTGCTTTAGCTCAGGAACAGTAGCAGTACAGACAATGCGGTGCGGCTAATTTGTAACAATCGTAGCAGTTTAGTTCGCAGTAGAGAGAAATAAACCCAGAAGACAACTCCTCTGCAGCTCTACCATCACTCCCATCCTCAAGATTTGGATTCTGCACACTTAGGTAAGACGATAAACTGTTGTTTACGGACTGCTGGAACAAAGTTTGGTCATCTTGAACTTTAGCAACATGAACCTGTCCATACTGTCCTACATATATGTCTGATAATCTTCCCAAAGTCCATATAGCTGGGAAAGTGTCACTTTTTAATAGAATGATATTGCAAACTTCCCGATTTGGTCAGTCCATTATCCGTTTTGATCTGGTATGCAAATAATCAATACGTAATCTCTTCCGAAAGCCTTGCCTTATATTTTGCGACTGATTTCACCTGGAACCAAGATCCTAAGGACTATGTCAGCTACATTAGGGAGTACGTGTAATACTTTCTCTCACAAAGAATTGACAAGGGAGATCTGGCACGCTTAAACTTGAGACATTGGAAGTAATAGAAATTACAGGCCTAAAATTTAGAATGGCTACTATTTCCACAAGTAAAGTAACAAGCTCTTCAAACATAAGTGCGGTCTCTTCTATAATTCTCTTAAGATGAAATTTCACAGATTTAATTCCGCTTTCTCATAGAACACCGATATGCGCAGAGACAGGGCAGACTAAGTAGAAAAAGGTGGGCAAAAAATTCATTGAATTCTTCCGACTTGCTTAATTCCTTTAAAGCTATAACCATTCAGGAAATTTTCTCTTCTCTGCAATTAAATTAGTCTCATTAACACTAAAAATGCGTTTAGTACACTTCAACGCATAGAAAACTTCTTCAGTTAAGAACTAAAAGAATCTATTATTAAATATAAAACTATTTTGATGCTTTTGTTGCCAGACAAATGAATAATGCAGCATAACCCTTAGTTGTCCTTGCGCTACGTACTTCTTTAAATTTCAAAATTATTGGGTGTGCATAGTCGATAGCACAGATGAAAAATGGCCTTTCTAATAATATTATAGATTCTGGTAAGTTACCCAATCTCTTTCTATATCTGATGGAGAATATGCATTTTGATCTAAACATTTCTTCAGTTTTCCCCGCAATAATCTAATAATTTTGTTTTAAAATGTGATTTAACACAGTATTACATGTAAGTATGAAATAGTATACTGCTAAATAAAACCTTCAGTCAGACTTCTAGAAGACGGAATAATTAATAGATGCTTAGCATTAATTATAATTTAACATAGAATGCAGATTGCAACCTGCCATCCGTAAGAGATGATTTCAGGAAAATGCTCCAACGTACTATTTTTCAAAACCTTCTTGCAGTCAATTATATATATCATATTTAAAATATACTTGGTAGATCAATGATATTAAATGCATTATTTTCTTTATATTTCAAAGCAGTTAGCAGTTGTAGGCGGAATTTCACTCAAATGCTTACAACTTAACAAAAATCTTCGTATCTCACTGAAAATTTTAATATATCTTTTGCAATAGCATACGATTCGAACAACTTTCGATGAAAGAGATGAGTTATTTTAGAGAGTATCTAAAGTTTCAGTTTCTAAACCAGTATGAAATGATGATATCATAATCATCTTATCAGCCAAAGCACCCTGATTCTCAGTGAGTAGGCTTCTTTTAACCATTTATGGCCTTGCAGCTACAGTCAATTTATCACGAGATGTCGTGGGAAAACTCCTCTAGAAGCAAGATATACTGGATTAAATTCTGAGCAACGAAAGTTTTCCTTTTACGAGGATATGATGATACCCATGCTAGTACTACATTAGAAACAGATCATGCAGAGATTTCAGATTTACAGTTACTCAAAATATTCTGCATATAATTAACAAGCTTTGCTATGAAATGAGCTGCACGCAGTTCCAATCTAGGAATCGAAGAGGGCTTATTAGGAATATCCCTAATCTTTTCAGCTGTAAAATCCCTTTGTATCCGCCTTCAAATTATTGTCTCGATGCTCTGTTGTTTGCCGTGATGCACGGCTGCGAATGCAGGTCTTAAGCATCACAAAATGCGTGTAATTCTCTATTATCTATATGAGTATATATAAGAATTTTAATAGATTCAACAGCCGGAAACTCCCCTTGAAACTAAATCCACTTTCCAGGAATAAAATTAGGAACTGGATAATTCGTATCAGCATTAGAAATCCAAAGCTGCTCATTCATGATCTTCATCACTGTCGTAGCCAGTGATAGCAAACGGAAAGGATGAAAAAGATTCGAAGACAGTGATAACATTTTAAGCATTGTGATATTTTCTTCAAGACGTAAGAAAGTATTAAACATATAGGCATCCGATACCAAATCACAGTGTAATTCCAATACCTTAGAACATTCGTTTCTAGGCACAAATTTCAGGTCGGGTGAGCCAGTACCGTGATTCGACAAATACTGGCTCAACTAGTTCTACTACCTTAATATAAAACCTCTGGCAACTACTAGGCAACTAGTTCATTACTACCTTAATATAAAACCTCTGGCTTCAAATACATTAGACATCAAAAGACCACAAATATCGGATCCATACATATCGAAAGCCTCTTCAGCACCTTTCAAACCACACAGATTATTATCCATGTAGAAAATATTTCTATTATTTAATATTATTACGCATCAAGCCATTTTCCCAGTCGTTGCTAGAAATTTCGAGATTTGTTCCAAGCATCTCGTTGCTAGAAATTTCGAGATTTGTTCTAAGCATCTCGTTGCTAGAAATGAAGAAGTCATATCTTTTGTTACCGTGTTTAATCGATACTCCCATATTTTATATCCTGAATTGTTTAAAAAAACATTCTTTGGAAATTTACATTTTCTCCAAATACAATAATCTACGTTTATATTTTGACAATATCAACCGTAAATGCTATAGCATGCATTCTGAAACTTGTGAGCATTGAAATCACATCATGATGGATAAATAGACTGATGAATCGACCATTAGATTTACAGGAAGCATCGAACGCCACATGCAATTCTTGCGCAGCAGCTGCCGGTTTAAATACAGAATGGTATGGAAAGTAACGTATAGTTTTAGATAAAACTGTTTGTGATTTATCTAAATTCATGAGACTAAACTCTTATTCGGATGGAAATTACTTAAAAACCTTTCCCAAATCCAAATTTTGGTAAATTTGAGCTACATGGCAAATAAACATGAAACAGCCTCTTTTCTTTTATATCCTAGTTTGCCAATATAATCTCGAAATAGAAACTTAACCGTGAAACTACCCTCAATTAATCTGGTAATTGTTCTATGTTCTGTGCACAAGGTTCATAGCATATATACAAAAGCTTCACTACATATATATATATATATAAGGTTCTGGTAAGTATATACATTGTATAAACAAATACACCCATTCCTTCTTTTCATACATTATTTACTTGTTGTTTGCATGAGCTTTAATGATTTCGATGTGCGCCCATATGTACCCAATAATACTGATTAACATTATGTACGTCATGGGATTAAGTTCAAGCAAAAGTGTCATTATTAAGTATTATACAGTCGATATTTAGAGTTCTGTTACATGTATATATATAAACCAATAAATTATAATAATATATAATAAGAAAACTTTCCATGTGCCATCTCCAAGGAAAACAATTTCAATTTAAAATCATGAATGGAAAAAAATACTAGAATTTAAATTAAAAAAGTAATTTCAATCTCCTTATATATATATGTAATAATAAATTTGAATTTAACAAATATTTTCTATATGTAAAATTAAAATTTAATAAAGAAATTTAATTGAAAAAATAAAAAGTAAAAATAAAATTTATTATTTATTAATTATATTATTTATTATTTATTAATAAATTTTATTATTTATTATTTATTTATTAGCTTTATATGAATAGAGAATATTTGTTAAATTCAAATTTCATTCTTTGCAATGGCGCAAGAGAATTATTTAAATTTAATTTAACTTTAATATATATATATAGTTGAAACTTTTTATTGGCCTGAAATTCTTTATGATAGTTCAACTGCTTTAAAAAAGCCATTTTCAAAAAATGTGAATAGAAATGAGAGTGCGTAAGTGTAGTGCGTAAGTAACTGCACTATTAATACTCTTTTTCTATACTGCATTACGAATTTATTAGCTTATGCCATGTCCCAGTAGTTTGTAACTCAACATTGCTAACTCAGAAAGCGGTGATTCTAGAGCTAAGACACTAAATATTAAAAAGGAATAAAATATCATAGGATTCGATTATTCGATAATACTGCTAGCGAGCCGTTTTGGATAACACATTTATATTACATAAGTACTTTAATTGTTTTAAAAACTTGAATTCAAACTAAATAACCCTGTAAACGTACGTGTACGTACGTGTACTATAATGCATTTACATATTGATTAAATAAACAGGAATATAAGCGTCACGTCTAGAAATTATTTTACAGTGTTATGGTTTAACAAGCAATATATTGGTATAAACTTGACCAGTTTGTTCAAATAAGGAATCTTGGAAGAGCAAAATAATTCTTTATTATTCCATCTCCAATATTATATCAGAACAAGGGTTCTCAACCAAGGGTTCTCAACCAAGGGGAAATATCCCCTGCGAGGAATTTATGGGAGGAAGGAATGCGGTAATTCTTTTATTTAGCTGTTAAGAATTCAGTTTTTGTTTATGAATGTAAAAAAAAAAACTACTTTTATTTAAGTATTAATATTTATCAACAATTATTACGCTTTTCATTGTGTAAGTCAGCGATTCTCAACCGGTGGTACGCGTAACACTGTTGATACGCAAGAGAAAATAGGTGGTACGTAAAGAAACAAAGTATTTTTAACTATTAAATTCAAAAAATAAATGCTCTAACATTCTGTTAAAGTTTTTTCTCTAACACTCGTAAATTTATGAGATCTGAGCTTTGTTTAAGGACTTTAGCAAAATACTTTAACAAATATTCTTTTAGCCATAGATATACCAAATTGTCATGAATGATGTTTTTAAAAGAAGTAATAGAAATGGATCTTGTATTTAATAGGAAATAAAAGTAAGTTCTTATAAAAAGATAATAGTAGCTCATTAATTCCTTTTTAGAATTGATCGATTTATTAGAATGTGTACACTTTATGTCTCCACCATTTTCCGGATCATATTGCTCTATTTTCAATTAGAAGTATTTTTTTTACGTCGATTTGCTGTCTCTAACAGCAGGTATTATATATTCTTATTGCTTTGTATTCCTCACTTTTCTACGTGATTTGAGAATATCGTTGTTTGTTTTTGAACACCTGTTAATACAAGGTGTGTTCGAAAAGTTTGGTGATTTATCTCATAATTAAAAAACTGTGCTGGTTAGGATCTTACACTCACGCAGACGCAGTGAGAGAAATGTCAGCTAGAGCCATCTAACGGCAATTTTACGACAGATAAGAGGAAGCGCACGCTATGAGCAGTTTAACACAGTCAGTGTGAGAAAGATTGTCAGTGTGACATGGAGCAACGCATAAACATAAAGTTTTGCTTCAAGTTAGGCAAAACGGCGACGGAGACACATGACATGCTAGTGAAAGTTTACGGTCAGGAAGCAGTGAGTAAAAAGTGTGTTTATGAGTGGTTTAAACGCTTTACAGACGGAAGGGAGAATGTCAAAGATGAGCCGCGGTCGGGGCGCCCTACAACAAGCACAGACAATGTGGAACGAGTTCGACGGGTGATTGCGGCAGATCGACGACTATCTTTAAGAATGATAGCTGGCGAATTGCAGATAAGCCTAGACAGTGTGAGCACCATTGTACACAAACATTTGCATAAACGTAAGATATGCGCCCGGTTTGTACCGCACTCGCTGTCAGACAAGCGAAAGCAATACCGGATGGAAGTGTCTGGAGATTTTATCGACATGTGTGACCGGAATCCGCAATTCTTGGAAACAATAATTACAGGGTATGAATCGTGGTGTTATCAGTACGATCCGGAGACCAAGCAGCAATCCATGACATGGTGTTCAACGTCGTCACCCCCTTCCAAAAAAAGTCGTTTGACACAATCCAGGATCAAGTAGTTGTTGATCGTTTTTTTCGACAGTAAGGGTTTGATCCATGAAGGCCAGTAAAGCTATTTTGCTTGTTTTTTTTTTTTTTTTTTTTTTTTTTTTTGTTTCCTTTTTTTATGGTAAAATTCACCGAACTTTTCGAACACACCTTGTATATTGCGCATTCAAATATTTGTGAAAAAATAAAACAAACCTATATTTTCAAAATGGAAAACGACCAGGTCTGAACGGAAAAGTTATGATTCGCAGGTGATGGATCCAGGACAATCTACTAGCACTAGGAATATTGAAAAGAAAAGAAAAATTGTTTATAGAAAATGTAATGAAAGTTATTTTATCATTTGGACTTTCTTGGAATGTATATGAAATGGACCCTCAGCCTCAAAGTGTTGTTTGCGGTTAACTATTATCCAAGAAAAATACGAAACCATGGTATTTTAGAAGACATCTTGAAACTAAGCATGCTAATTTAAAGGATAAATATGAAGAATATTTTAAGAGAAAATCAGCTGAGTTCAAAAATAGTAAACAAGTAATGAAAGGGTTTGTTACTTCAAGTGAAACAGCTTTGGAAGCTAGTTATCTAGTAAGCATAAGAATTGTCAAGACTGGGTAGGCTCACACTGTAGAAGAAAGCCTTACATTCCAGCAGCTAAAGATATCATTTTAACATTATTCAATGAAAAAGCAGGTGATGAACTTAATAATATTCTGTTATCAGTCGACGAATTCATGAAATGTCAATTTCCATAAAAGAGACATTTATTCAAAAATTAAAACACAATTAGTATTTTGAATTGCAATTGGATGAAAATATAGATATAACGAACTTTGTTTAATTATTAATTTACATACTTTTCGAAGAAGATAAACGGATTTCCGAAGAAAATTTATTTTTTGAATCTCTTCATGATATAGCAACAGCAAATTAAATTTTCGAAGTAATTGACAATTTTATGTCTGAGAATGATATTCCTTGGAGAAAGTGCATTGCTGTATGCAGTGACGAAAGGCTTTAAAAGGAAAATATCCCGGTGTTATTTCTCAAATAAAAAAAGTAGAACTTAAAAGTAAACATACTCACTGCTCCATTCATCGTGAAGATTTAGTAGCTAAAGCAATCCCTGAAAATTTGAAAATTGTTTTGAATCCAACTGTGAAAATTTTTAATTTTATTAAAAGCCGAGATTCAAGAATATTTACGATCTTATGTCAAGTGATGGGCAGCGAACTTGAAACGCTTTTGTTACATTCCGAAGAAAGGAAATTATCCAGAGGCAAAGTTTTAAATCGTCTCTTTTGAACTTCGATCACAAATTAAAATTTTCCTCAGTGATTAAATATTTTGAATTGCAAAAATGTTTATTTAGGGAATTATGGTTGGCACGTTTAGCATATTTAGTTGATATTTATAAAGCATATTTAGTTTAGCATATTTAGTTGCCTAGATATTAAATAAATTTAGGATTACAAAGACAAAGTATGAATTTGTTTACCATTAGAAATAAAATAACTGCAATTATAAAAAAAAAATATGATCACAGAATTGGATAATAATATTTTAAGCTTTTTACCACGTTTAGAAAATTTTCTAACAGAAAATAATTTGAAAATAAAAGAACTAGCAGCCGAGATTAAAAATCATTGTTTTCATTGATTAATAATTTCAACTTGTACACTACGAAAAAAAGGGGACAGTTCTATATTTTCCGTTCTACTGAGCCAATTGACAAAAATTGAATTTGTGTCTTTCATGTCTCGAAAGCGCGACTTAGGATATGTATTAGATAAATTTATATATAGATATATAGAGAGAGACAGGGAGCAGTGTTTTAATTTAGGAATTTTGACACAAAATTCGATTTTTTTCTGAAATGAGATGGCAGTTTCTTTCCATATTTTGATTCTAAACTCAAATTATGCCAAATGTCCAAGTTTTGTAAATATCGCACGAGTAGTTTTTAAATATTAGCTCATAAAATTTTAGCTCCTCATTGTTAATTGAATTTGATATATATTTATTAATATATCTTTTCTTATTAAACTTAATTGATTCTTTCTTTCATATTTCAGAACATAATTTAGGTTCATTCCATATAAAATTCTCCCAGATCTTATGACTTTTTTTTAAATTTGTATTTTTAAATAATTTTTTTAGAATTTTTTCAAATAAGTTTTTGAATTGTAACCTATAAAATTTTACCATCATCTTGAAGCAGGTGTATTTCTAAGATTACCTACAAAAATTAGTTTCTTATTCAAAATTTTCTATGATAAACTTGAATTCGCATATTGCTGCGTTTTGAAATATTGGCATATTTTGTATAAGCGATAATAACGCCAAATATGGTTTACGCAATTTGTTAAAATAATTTCAAAGTATGAATGATGACTTCTGAGGCTACTCGATTTTGAGTTATGCGAGATACATATGTACGTGCGTACGCACAGACGCCAAGAACAATTCCCTTCAAAATTCATTTTCCTCTCATGTACAGTGAAAAAAAGGAAAGAAAAATAATTAGCTATAAATCAAGAAGTTCGTTAAGTGAATTATTTTGGCGCAAACTGAAAAAATGCGCCAAAATAAATTTTTAAACTTTTCCGTAAATTTCTCAACGAAAACTTAAAAAATTAATATCTATGCATAATTTGAGTCGTAGAATCGAAATAAAAAAATGTGTTATTTCATAAAAAATCTGACGTGTGCACCACATGACTTCCTTGTACGGAATATTAAATTATACGCATTTTTTCTTGCATTTCATTTAAACTTTATTGGATTGAATTAAACCTACTTCGTGGATAGCGCATAAACCACAATAGAACAAATGCACTCTTGAAAATTCACTATATTTGTTTACCATAGCTCTCTGGTGCTAGGTTCACTTAACAGCGTTACATTTCATAAATTTGTAACTTAGAATGCACAAAATTTATATCATCTTAAGAATTATCTAGTCGTTACCACATGTTCTATTCAAATACTATAATAAATCTAAAACGAGGTAAAAAGGAAATTAAACAAATAATAAAAAAAGAAACAGTTTTTCACAGACGATTCAGTATTTTTCATTCAATTAACTCAGTTTTCAATTCGCGACAAGGCAAAAATACATAAAAACACTAAATATATATATATTAAAAATTACGAAGTAAATCTTAAACACTTATTTCCTTGAATAAATTCCAGAATGGATTAAGCATGATTTAATTCACAATAATAAATGAAAGCGTTATCTTTGTTGTTGCGAAGCTTAGTTTTTCTAGATTGGAAACAAATCCACTATTCTGCTAAGTTTCAAATGTAAACAAACATGTCCGCCATATTATTTAAAAATTAGGCTTAGCCGCACTTAAACAACTTTTAAATTGTTGATAAATCTACAAATATTGCATGCAGATTTAATAAAGGCATAAAAACCTTAAATGGAAGACAAAACCAACATAATTCAGTCATTGTTTAAGCAAACAATGCACAATTTACAAACATATAAGAATAAAGAAACTGAGCCGAGTAAGAGTGGATATATATACATACATGTATATACTTTCGCTGCGGCCGATTGCGCCAAAATACGAGGTGCATATCTGCATGTAATATCACTCCTACATACAAAATTTCAACGTTCTGAGGCTACTCGATTTTGAGTTATGCGAGATACATATGTACGTGCGTACGCACAGACGCCAAGAACAATTCCCTTCAAAATTCATTTTAAATTAGTTTATAATTTTTGGGGAAAAAATGTCCTTTATTCTGTTTTTACGTGCAGATGTTACCCAAAAACATTGTTAAATTGCATTCTATAGCCGTAAAATATGATACCCGAAATTTTTCGCGAGTACAGTACTTTTCTTTTAATTCATACAGGGAAGTAAAACGTCGATTTTGTGTCAAAATACCTAATTAGGACAATGCTATATATACACATAATATATATCCTATGTTGCGCTTTTGAGACATGAAAAACGCAACTTGGATATCGTCATTCGGCCCAGTAGAACGGGAGATATAGAACTGTCCCCCCTTTTTTTAGGCAGTGTATTTTCCGAAAGTTTATGAAAAATAAAATTGGGTTAGAAATTAATTTTTTCAAATGTATCTGAAATTTTATCTCGTGAAGAAAAAGAACAATTGTTAGAAATTTCCTGTGATCGAACTCGAACTGAAGATTTCGAAAATAGCACACTTGCAAACTTTTTGCTGAACCGCAAAAAAGAATTTAACGGAATTTCAAATAAAGCTATTACATTTTTATTGCCTTTTTGCACAACCTATTTGTGTGAACAAGGATTTTCTTCTATAAAGAAATCGATCTTTCTTAAACAGGTCCAAATTTCGTAGTAAACTATAGAATTAAAGTAGTATAACCTTACTTAAAATCTTAAAGATAATTAAAATGGTAAACAATTTTTAATATAATATTTTTATGCGTGCGTCTTTAATACAAATAGTTGTGCAAATGATAAAATATATTTTTTTAAATATTTCTATTGAAAAATTGAAAAAAACTATCATTGCAAAATGTAATGGTGGTACTCAAGTGCTTCAATTTTTTTTAGATTGTACGCGTTATTCAAAAGTTTGAGTACCGCTGGTTTAAGATATAAATTACGTTAAAAATTCTTATAAATCTAGATAAATGTATGCATTTATGTTTCAGGTTTTGGAAAAGAGGAAACGGAGGAATGATCTCTAGCATTGGTGGAAGGGGAGAATGGGACAAAAAAGTTGAGTACCTCATCAGTAGTAGCTTCCGCTTTAAAATTATGCAGAATCTAAATAAATCATTTTGAAGAATGCTTACCTAAAGCGTTAAGTCCTTTGCGCGTTGACATGCGTCGATGCCCATTTAGTTATCGTTTATTTTCCTATTTTCTTTGATTCTTCTCTTAGCTGAAAGGCCATACCCATTGCTGCTTGTTCTTTTAAATGAGCCTGACCTGACGAAAACAATTTGAACTGGAATTTTTGTACCTTCCGCATCTTCGCTAGAAGTGTAAACATTACGCAGTCTGTTCTACATTTGATGAATACTGATGTGAGTTTTGCATACTGATGTAGAACTTACGTCTCATTTATTGATCAATAAATTTAAATAATAAAAAGCATTTAGTTTAAAATTTTAATTTTTATTGGCATTTAATATTGATTTTATATTAAAGATTTTACAATTAATTTATTATTTATGTTTTACAATTAATTTATTACTTAAGTTTTGTTTCAACTACTGATTAAGTTTTGCTTCAATTACTGGTTCACTATTGTTTAGATTTGATTCACATTCAAATAAAATTAAGAAACTTCTATCAAAAACGCTTTCAGCTGCTCAGTGAAAAAAACACCAATGTATTTTCAGCTATTACGTTTTATTTTTTAATGTCAAATGAATATTGTTGGATTGATTTGCTTTTTTTCTGCTCGTGTTAGTAAGATTTCCACCATGTGAGATTCAATTTTTTTTAACATCTCTTGATTATTTAATTAAATTTCGCAGCATTTGGCGGTATTTTAATGATTCAAAATTATTACTTCTTAATTTCGAATCTGTAATATTTATGTATATAAATTTTATATTGTTACGTTTAATGTCTTGTAAGCAGCATAGACCGCATACAATAGGACACACGATAAATCCTTCATAATATAAAGTATATTAATTTCAGAAGTATGATTTGTGTATTAATTAGTTTAAGATTATTTTAGACACGCCTTCCCGCCGATGAGAGAGTGTTTAAAGTTCTATATATAAAAAGAAAAAATATAACGTTGTCCAAAATAATGCCATTTATTGTCAACTGGGAGGAAAATCGTTATAAAACTAACCATAGCCTTTAATAATACTCAACTTATCTTTTCACAGGGAATGAAAAAAATAATGGTTAGTGCTTAATCCCAGAATTTGCATCTTATCACGCAAAATTAATTCTTTTATTTAGGCTACAATACAGTAAAGGAATTAATGCAATAACTGTTTGGCAATTTAGCTCATACATTTCAGTTATTTCTACATTTATAATGAAATTTTTAACTCTTTTCTGAATAGTATTGTGTAACGCTTATCTATCAACGTACCCTTAATAGAAACTTCTAACAACTGCTTAAAATACGTAAAACTATGCTTATTTCAGTTTACTTCGAAATTCTTCGAACAGAAATTTAACTCAATGAAGAGGCCGAATTATTATACACTAAAATCGTTTACTCTTTATACTCCTCAACATCAACTGAGAATGCGACAAATCATATCTGGTTACCAACATTTAGGATTTTAACTTAATGCTGAAGCATTCGCGAAATATGTTGACCAGATCTACAATTGCTAAATGAGATGGAGTATAAGGATTAGTCTGAGCATAAAATGGCAAGAATAGACTAATTATCTTGAAGATAACGCCATGAGATAGCTCTTAATTATTGCCTGGTATATTTATTCTGCCAAGATTCAGGACAAGGTGTTCATTTCCTCGCTAAGGTGTGTGCTAACCAGACTTAGATTAAGGGGTCATTACTATGTCACTCTCTTGTAAATTAGATCTGAATTGCTCCGTGCAAGAGTTTAACGCAGCCAGGACAGCGCGTACTTTAATCTTTAAAATTCCAGTATTCTTCAAATTAAGATTTTATTTGTCTATTTTAGATTTAATTTCTATGCGCTTTAATAATTTTTATAATTGTTTCAAAAGTAGAAAGTTCTGTAAATAAAGAGTTGGTTAAACAGTTCTAATATGTAAATTTTAAGCGTATGATGCGAAATAATTTTTGTAACATATAGCTTATGAAAACTACGTAAAGAGGCAATTAACCAGGTTTCGCGTATCTTAATGAAATAAATATATTTTTTAATAACTTTTGAAAGAAATGTAAATGTGTTACTGTGGAATAAACATATTTAACATCATTGGGTTGGGTGCGCGCCTTCTGCCGGGTAACCTTACTTGACTATACAAGAAGACATATTATTCATTACACAGTAAATGCATTCATTGCACATTGATTTACATCGCTTCTCAAAAGATGACAAGTATATGGCAGTACGGTAAAACAAACTTTCAGTGAGAATTCTTACAGTGCTTTTGTCAGTCAGAATATTAGTGGTGTTGTAGAGACATTAGGTTGATTGGAAGCAGAAAAGATGAAAGATATGCAACCGCCTTAGCCGGGAATCGAACCACGGACGTCTGGAATACCGGCCCAGCGTGCAGAACCACTACACCACGAAGGACGCTAGGAAAGTGGGAGAAATACCTTATAGTGTATGAGGTAAAACTGCTTTGCTGTCTAGAATTTTCGAAGTAATAGTTTTGTTTATCAGTGATTTCATTTTAAGAATGATCTTACATAAGTTTGTTCTAAAAGTATTTCATCTGTTATTTCGATTATGAAAGTAAATAAATGCTTCAGAAATAGTGCGACATGCGTTACGTAGTACTTTCAAATTTGTATTGTTTGCGTTATTTTATCACAGCTGATCAGAATTATGCATACCTTCCACTTGATACATATTAGCTTATAACTTAAAATATTTTGCTTTCTTACTTTCTTTAATAATGTAAATGTAATCTTAATGAATATAAGTTTATGAAAATAGAGGCTAAGTGAATAATTATATAAATTTAGCTAATAAAGGCTGCATAAATACAGGCCTTCAGGGCAAATTCAAAACCTCGTGCCTCTTAGAGAGTTAACATGCAAACTACAATTTTCTCCTATTGCAGGAAATGTGCGTTTTTAAGTAACAAAACTTAACCTCCTGAAGATTACTCTACTTATGCTGCAAAATAATGATATTAAATTAGAAAATCCCAAACACTTCAACTGGGGTCGTTTACTATTGGTCATTTACGTCTGAGTCAAAATAATACGCGGAATAATAATTATTGGGGTCTGTAAGGCTCTAAAGCAATAGGAGTAATATTCATAAATTTGCAGGACTACTTTCGAAGATTTAAACATGGAACTAACTTCGTCAGCATCAGAAGTGTAAATGACGAAATAAAAACCTGTATTCAGGCCATAACAATAATATGAAGAAAGTCAAGTTACTAGCGTTATCTATTGAAAAAATAAAAATAATTAAGAGATAATTTTCTGAAAAGCTAAGGGTAAGTACAGATTGGAATTGGGATCGTTAACTAGAACTGAAACGTTTTTAGGAATGTGAAACACCCCTAGAAAATCCAATTCACCAATGGAAGATGTTTTTTGAAGAATCTCAGCTGCTGAGAAATGGAATGATTTTTTTGACCAATAGCATCGAGCAGCAGGGGATTTATATGCTTCTTTTTTCATAACTTATGCCTAAGTTCCTAATCGCGTGATTTTAAGTCTCTCTCTGTCTGACCAATGTAAATTAAAGGACACTGGCAAGGAATCTTATATATACCCAGGTGTTCATATCCGGAATGGGACCATGAAGTATGGAATAATGAATTTTACTGTTAGAAGAGAAAACGACCTGAAAGTTGAGTTTCTGTAAGACAAGTGCAGTTTTATAGCTAAAGTCATTTTTCCAAGTTTTAAATAACTTTTTCCCTTTTGCTGAAAATTAATAACAATAAATCTCCATTCAGTAAAATAGTGTAAATATTCAAAACAAATAAGAAACGATTAAATATTTATAATTTTATGTGTCACTTTGAGGAAATTTGTAGTCAGTCTATCATGTTAAAGCGAATATATAAGTGAATGATTCAAGAGGATGGTGTATTTTTCTGTATTGTTCGAAAATAATATTGATATTTTAGATTTTTGGATTATATGCTTCCACAATAAAAAAATTATATAGAAGGTCACTAGATAAAAATTTTAACATGGAAAGCTAACATCAAGGAAGCTTCCCAATTCAGTATCACAGTGTTTTCATGGGAAACTGTACAGTAGATAATAGCATCGTATATCAGGTGCCAACCAAAAGAGTTATTGCACTGCACAATTTTAAAAAGGATTTGGAGTAGTTAATATAAATAGTAGCTATTCTTATTGGCTATGACACTTGTTTTGATGAAAAAGTAGTTTTTTGGTGCATTAAAAACAGTAAAAACTGCATATCTGAAAAAAGAAAAAAAATCATAAAACTTCTGTGATCTTCAGCACGCAATTACTTTTAGTGAAAAGAGAGAAGCGATGTCAAAACGCTCTGATTTATCTCTATCATTGTCGATAAACGTCGGTTTGAACAACACCGATTACAAGTCATTTTATTTATGGCAACCATATAGAATAAGCCAGCAATTCATTTAGAGTTTGTCATGACACTGAAAACAGTATAACGATAAAGATAAGGCATTTTTATTTTTTATCTTGAGTATGCACCATTTCCATATCTAGTTTCCATAGTCTTATGCTAGGCGGAAAAAAATCAACTAGGAGTTTTTCACCTTAAAATGAGCAAGAAACATTTCTGATAAAAATTACCAAATATTTATTGTGAACTAAAATCGTTCGGGAGGTTTTATCAAAAAGAAATAAATTTAAAATCCTATTTTGATATGACGTAATTCGCGATATGTATTTAAAGATAAAACTCGGGGAGTAATATATCCTCTATAAGACTGTTAATACTTTTATTATACAGGACAGTAGAACCTTTCTTAACCGGCAGCAACGGGATCTCGCCAATTGCGAATAAGGGATTTTTCCGAATAACTAAGTATATAGTTCTAGAACTTACCTGTTCATATTTTGTGATGTCATTTGTAGGAAATGCAGCATGCAAAGTGCGTTGGTCGTGGGTTTTGTTTTAATTTTTCGACCTCATTTAAATAAATAATATAATATAAATAATTATATCTTTTCTACAGATTATCTACAGATTTCTTAAAATTAAAACACATACAGATCTTTTACATAACAAAAAACGAAACAAAACAACATTTTAAAATTCCCAGATCTCTTATCTCATGAAAGTTATAAACTTCTTACTGTACTATCATATAATTTTGAATTTCTGGCTGGTTAAAAAATTGTCTTCAAAGATTTAAAACCTCGCTGTAAAGCTTCATCCTGTGTTGGCGTACATGAATACTGCTCTATGTCTATACCGTAAACATCAGGAGAATCTTCAATGTTTCGTTAGCTTGTTAATACACGATATTTTGTTACTCTGTTGCGTATTTTATTGCTTTCTATGCGCGATATTTGTTGATATGTTTGTTCAAATTCATACTTCCCTCCTCCTCATCACACCTCTTCTTTCACAGTTTATGTTCAATTATATCATAGTTATTTTGAGGATGTGTGACGAAAATATAATTGTCTATATCTTGCCAAGATAGCACCCCTCTTTATTTCTCACTAACCATTTTCCGAACATGTAATTAAATAAAAAAAATATCGAACACAGGATCTGGGCATGTTTTAAAACAAATATTATATTCAACACTCGACTCGTCATCTACGATCATGGTCCTAAGTTATAATTTGCGTCAACATCGGCTTTAAGTGATATTCTTTACTTTTTCCAGGAAAGAGTTTATTTGGTGTTATTCAATGAGAATTTTTTCTGAAAATCATCGACACTATCATCAAGGTTGTCTTATTGTTTGAATTGAGGGAGAGAAAGTCATATTATGGAGTCGCATGAGTATGCTGCATGGCTATAAAGCTGGCAGATTGTTGACCCGTTACATATATTTTTTTATCTCATGGCCCTAAATTTAGAGTTTAAATTTAGACCTTTAAAATTGCAGCTATATTTATATAACAGATTAGTTGGGCGTCAGTTACTAGAGATTTCACTATACCTAAATTGCCAGTCCACGAAGCAACTGCCCCCAGAGCATGCAAAGAGGCTAAGAAACACGATACAGGTGTCAGCTTATCCCACAGATTCAATTCATTGGTTAAGACTGTTCAGCCAAGCAACTTATGCCGCTCAACTAACTCGCCGAAACTAATCTTTAAATTACTTATCAAATTATTTATTTAAAATGCACAGTTCTTGCGTACGAATGAAAAGGAATCGGAAAACTGCATTATTGTTCACTGCTGAAAGACTATTCGAGCAAGCAAATTTATCTATCCAGCTGTATTAGGAACTTCTGTTCTGAAGTGATTAGACATATAACACACAACCCATTCAAGAATTAAGCTCAGAGTGTCATTTATTATAGATGTTACAGGCAATGTGCAAAATCCGATATTCTACGGAGTACCTAGATCTTATACCAATTCTCTGAAACAATAAAGTGATGTATAAAATGCGGTTGCACACGATAGAAAGGAGAAGTACTCTAGGGCTGTCCCTCATCTAATCACCGTTAGATTGAAAAACGGATGTAATGACTTACAAGTTTTGTTTTCCGTGTGATCAGGTGGTGCTAAATATGTCGGTATGAGACATCTCTAATTCTGTGTTCGATTTTTTGAAGAAAACAAGCGCATTTTTAAAGAAACTGTGACTTCTAAACTCATTTTGGTTTAATATTCCATTAACTGGGTATCTAAAAGTATATTGAAACAAATATATATATTTATATATATGGTATATACTGTCAGATATCCCGCAGTTGAGAAATATGATTGTACTTTCATTCAGATTTGAAATGCAAATCGTTCATTTGCTAACACATCGTACTAGCCGCTTATACCACAAGAGTATGCATAGAGGGAAGCGGTAATTCCTTACGTTCTCGCGCTCTCAAAACACTGTAAAAAAAATCTGTAAAGTTACTAAGAAAATTCATGGAAACTGGGATGCCATGGGTTATTTGAGTAACAGAAACAGGTGTTTTCTTTGTAACATTACAAGAGTTTTGCCTGTAATGGTTACAGATCTTTTTCTTGTAATATCACAGCATATAGTTATGTAAGTAGAACATATTTTTCTCATGTAAATTCCCAAACGATATATCTGTAATGGTTACAGATTATTTGCGTGTAATATTACAGCAAATAATTATGTAAAAAGAACATGTTTTTCTCATGTAAAATCCCAAACGATATATCTGTAATGGTTACAGATTATTTGCGTGTAATATTACAGCAAATAATTATGTAGAAAGAACATGTTTTTCTCATGTAAAATCTCAACAGATATATCTGTAACCGTTACAGGTTATTTACTTGTATTATTATAGCAAGTTATTATGTGAGTAGAAGATACTTTTCTTACGTAAAATTCCAATGGTTGTATCTGTAAAGGTTTCAGATTATTTCCTTCTAATATCCCATTAAGTAATTATGTGTGTAGAATATATTTTTCATAGATAATGATATGTTTATAAAAGTAGTAGATTTTTTTTGTCTAAAATGATGCTTATTATAATAAAATATATTGAAATCAAGATGTTTTGAGTAAAACAATATCTTCATGTGTATATCATTATACAGATATATGCAAGTGAAGCATAATAGTTTGGCTTTTTAAATTAGACAATTTGACCTCAGAATAGCATTAATTTAAAAGATGTGCTTTCAACAGCAATGTTCTTTTTTCAAAAAGTAACATTAGTCTGTTGCAGAGTATTTTTGTTTTATGAAGAGAAACTTATGTCTGATATTATTGAAAGGCCTTTCATATTATCATTTTGATTAATTTAAAAGTTCAAATTGATATGCTACTCCTTATATTTGCCCTGTAAAATAGCTGAAAAAAATAGTATGTTTTATTTGCATGTTAGTGTCAGTTAATAAGATATGTTCTAGAACTTTCTTTTTAGTAATTTTAGCTAAAACAGACACATGTTGCTTTAGATTTAACTTATATGAGTAAACGTGTTGCATGTTGATATGATCACATTATTACAGTAAAAGACATTTTGTGAAATATTTCTACGAAGAACTCAGAACAGCTGTTCTTCATATTTCAAAAATATATTCTCTCCTTCTAAAAAATGACATTTTCAGTAAATTAAAGAATTCAACATAGCAATGAACTTCATTTTGTTACTACAAGGAATTCAAATTTTGTTCATACGCTTGAATTACAACGTCTAACTAATTTTTTTATTCTTATCTGCACTCAGTGTTTGTCAACAGTCTGCTATTGTTTGAAATAATGCATAACTTTTTTACTTACCTTCAAATAATTTCCTTTGCATTAACAGATAGAAGTCTTTCATTAAAAACCTAATGTCATGCTTTTTGAATAAGCATAAAACTTTGCCAACTGACCTTAATTTTTAAAGCCTTGTTTCCCTTAAAATTCTTAATACAATTATGCCTTTAAGAAATTTATTTCTAAAATTAATACTTCAGTTTAGCTTAAAATTTAATGCATTTTAATTTTACCTATAATTTTTTACAAACATAATATGTAATAAATCTAAGCTTAATATTTACCATTTCGAAAGTGATACTAAAAATGTATTCCTAGATATTATAAATTTCGAGATTCGCATACAAAACTGTGAAATAAACATGTGACAACAGAAAACAAACTTTATGCTCTCTCTATATTACAGCATGTTAATTAAGAAGTTTATTGAATTTATAATTTTATTGTGAAACACTATGAAGCAAATAATATGCTAATTAAAATACAGAAGTAAAAATAATTTATTACTTAATTCATAAACTTTACATAAAACCTGAAAAAAAGAATTAATTAAAAAATAACATAATTTAATAAACATTTCATAAAAATTCGTTTCGACTGCTTGGAAAAAATGAATGGTTTTTCTCCTCTTTGTAAACCATGTCTCCTAAATAAAGAAAAAAACATTTCTTTTAAAATCATAATCATGCTCTTAAAAAGCTTATAAAAATTATTTTAATAGATGTTTTAAACATGTGCTTATATAACACTTTTAATCATATTTCTTTATAATATCTTAATTAATTAAGAACAGCTTAAATTCTTTAAAAAATTGGATTACAGTGAACCGTCTCATTACGACAAGCTACCTCAGTCAATCACTTTTTAAATTTAATCAGCATCCCTCATAAAATAACTAATTAGTAAACATAACTTCGCTAGGATGCCCACTATCATTTAAAGATCAAAATTCTCAGGAATCACGTAGCTTAGAGAAGGTTCATTGTACAAAAACAGCCAATATTCAAATATTTTCATAAATGAAGCCACCATAGTTATTAAATATAATATACAGTATACTTATATTCAGAATTCAGAACTTGAATAAATTTCTCGAACTGTTTTAGCATTCGAAAAATATTATATTTATTACCTTAAATTTCTAAAACAATATTACATATTCGTCCAAAGGAATCACTGGGACTCGGACAAAATTTTCCCCCTAGCTTTCTTTTAGCACAGGATTCTGAATATGTTTTAAAGATTTAGGTAATGTTTGTCTTCCTTAAGGCGCTCACAAAACAAGTTACCCTAAATGTTTTGTCCGCATAGTGGTCATTTTCATCTTACTAACTGATTTGCTAGTGGATTTTGGATGCATGGCCTATCATTGATGAAACAATAATAGTGAACAGCTTCAAGAAAATGGGGATATCTAATGCTCTTGATGCCATATTCCCACTTATTTTTACTAATTTTATCTTCCGAAAATTAAGAGGGAAAAATTAAACGAATAATTTAATTTCCAAAGGACACAGTCACAGTAGGAATATAACAAATGAAAAGTAATCATGGATAAACTACTACTATCACAATATTATTTATTTAAAAGAAACCTCTATTTCAATAAGAATACACATAATTGCAACATCTAATAAGTTATCTCATTTCTTCTTTATAATTTGAACTTCTGTCATTCTCATTGTTGTTCTTGCAAATCCTTAGGCCTCAGCTCATACATAAATAATTAGAGAAGGTTGTGGTCCGATGCTTGATAGGGTGAACATTCAGCTGATATGGCAAAATTGCACAGTGAATGGCAGTTGGTATTTGCTCTCACTATCATAGATCATTTTTTGTATTAGGCTGACAAAATATTCAACAGTTAGAAGAGAAAGATTCAACGGTGCCTTAAGTGTGCAAAAGTTTGCCTCTGTTAGTATGACGAAAACAATCATCATGTTGATAAATCCATTTTAAAATCTTGGGATATTCATTTTCTGAATGCATTAAAAGGGGGAAAATTATGTAAATATTTTTTTTTAATTTTCAGAATCTGGTTCTAAAGCTGGGTGGGGTGGAATATGCAACGCAATACGGTAATTCTGAAGATCATTGCTCGTGGCAGTACAAACTAAACGGTGATAACTTGCATGCTGTAGAAGAAGACACAAATTGCAGTTCCAGATGCATTAAATGCTTTGAGGTCTAGGGAGTAGCAGTGGGCAATACTAAAAGTGAAATTCAAGGTATAGGGAAGTAGGAATGAAAATTACTTTTATCAGATAACTTAAATGTTAATGTTACTAAGCGTTCTTATTGGAATGTAGGTTTCTTTTAAATAATGATACTATGATAGTTACCAGTAGTTCATTCATGAATATTTTTGATTATGATCTTATTGTAATCACATCCTTCAAAATTAAATTGATTGCTCAATTTCCCCCTTGATTTTCATACTATAATATAAAAGGAGGAAAATAGTCTGGAAGTAAACATAACTTCTCTTTCTCTCTATATATATAGACATGTATCTTCGTGTGCAACTAAGCAAAACAAATGTGACTTTTTCTTCTTTAAAAAAATTGTGTAAATAAATAGAATTAAGTTCATTTCAAAGACTTATGACACATGAAATATACATGATCAAAATAAATTAGAAAATTAAGTTCAAATAAATTTTAAGCTAAATTACGTGTTGCAATGTAAGTTGCAATAATTCAGTTGTAATAATTAATACTAACAAAACCAAACATCATATTCCCATTCTGCAAAGTATAAAAATTCTTCTGCAAAACTGAAAAAATGACCAACACTTTGGCTTATTTGATAACTTTCAAATTCACTCCTTTGTTTGCATTTAGAATTTATAACTTTAATTTTCCACAGAAATTTGTTTTTGATTTTAAAAAATTTCACTGGCATAATTTCATTCACTTCAGCATATATTAATAGATGCAGAAGGTTTTTGTATCTTACATAATTTTAAATCTTATGTAAACTTACGTAATTAATAACAAAATCAAAACATAGATCAGAAACAGCATAAAATTTAATTAATAATTACTACTAGTGTCACACAAAATGCTATGAAATTAATTAATAAAATAAGAATGAGATAAAATATATAGAATTAATATTCCACATGTGTGAAGTTTGGAAGTTTCACGTTAAATATTTTTTTTAATTAAGTATTTTTAAAAATGACCCCTTAAAGCATGGGACCTTTCGTAATTAGAACTTGCAAATCTGCTTCGCTAGTCTTTCATAACATTGCTTTTCTTTTATTAACAAGAAATATTGCATTCAGTTATTTAATTTAAGATATCAAAAATAATGCTACTGAAAGGCATGAATACTTACTTAAATTTGAAATTAATTTGGTTGACTTAAAATAATATTTAAAAAAAATAAATCTTCATATATAGGTCTAAAAATCAGACCTTATTAATTTTCTTTTATTTGAACGATATCTGAATTCTGCCTTAGTTTGGACTAGTAAATCATTGGGCAATTAAATGCCAAGCTATAAGAGAACTAATGTAGTTTACAAATGCACTGAATTTTATTTCCGGTATTAACTTTCAAAGAAAGTAAAATTTTCTGCATATTTGCATCATTTGGATTGATAGAATATGGCAAAGCATGCAAAGGCTATCAGCCTAAAGGAAAGTATATATTCATAGGCGGTTTTGTAAGGAAAAGAGCTTGCATTTCCATTTATTCATGTGTATATATATATATATATATTGTTAATGCTAAAATCAATGCTTCATTAAAAATTCATTATTATTTTATTTTTAATACAACATACAGATACAGAATTGTTTTAAATTCCAATAAACAATAATAATTTATTTTTAAGAAAACTTATTTTATGATTTATATATTATATTACATGAATAAGAGAAACATTTGTCAAGAAATGTATTAAACTTGTATTAGCAGATTCATGCTATCCTAGTAACAAGACTATCATACTTCAAAACTGTATTAAAACTGGGCAAAATAAAATCAACATAAATTCTACATTAAATGTTTAAAAACTTATAAGTATGCAATGGTAGTTATATATACAATATAATATATGTTGTCATTTATAAAATATTAATGAAATGATATTTTTGGAAATAATGCACAAAATTTTAGTTTTGTTTTATAATTAGTTTAACGAATTGTTAGAAAAATATTTTAGGTCATTTTTCCCCTGTTGATATTGGTATATTAAAATATATGGAATAATTAAGTTGCATCTAGTTAGTAAAACAAAACATTACGAAAAGTATGATACGGCATATTTTTAATCAATATAATTACTTCATTTTGGAATTATAATATTTTCGTAAGAAATTAATACCACTGAAAAAAATATTATTACACTAAAGGAATAAACGAGATTCTCGACCGCGTTGTTCAAGTTTTTGTAATTTTACTTCATAACACACTCGTACATAAACATATTAGACTGAATTATAAACCAGGTATAACTAATTAGATAATCCTAGAAAAAGAATAAACTAAACCTAGTAAGCAAAAAAATATATACATTACATTCAGAATTCTAAATGTTTATATAAACGTTTTTCGCAAGGCCTGCCGGGAAAAAGATGTCAAACGTTCTTTGGTCAGACGATTGGAAAAGAACGCTAAAATGATTAGTTTTGTTTTCAACAACCACATTACCATTTCAATTATATACCACAAACAGTGATTAAATATTGGAATAATTAGTTTTAAATAATAATAAGGGCAGTTGAAGGCGTAATTTATCGGATGCACAATGACAAAATACTACTATTAGATCTGCATTTGGAATAAATATTTTGCACTCTTTCAACTCATTAGACATTACGAACACTGATATTAATTAATCGCAAAGCTTAAACGTTTAAATACTTACTCACTACATATAACAGTGCAAAGTGCATGAGAATAATCTGCATAAAATGAACAAAAAATATTTCAAGTAGTAATTGTAAACATTTTCTTACTTACCTGCGCTATACAACCAACATGCATTCAGCCATGTTTTTTTCTGCAACTAGCTTTCAAACACTTTTCTCCTGATTGGCTAATTTCCAGTCAGTCACGTGATTCTTCCGCGCGGCTACTGAAACATTATCTGTAATGTTACAAGCAAATCTGCTGTTACCGCTAGAGTTTGCTTTCAACCTGTTACCATTACAGGAAATTCTTCTGTAACTTTTTGATTTCTGTAACTTTACAAAACTTTTGCCTGTAAAGAGCGAACTTTTTTTTTACAGTGAAGACGACTGGGAAGATGCTCGAGATCCTCTCTACCAAATTCAGCGGGTGACGAGTTATTGCGACATATTATAGTTCGGGCGCCGTTGCAGAGACATTTTTTAGCATGAAAGGTGAAAAATGAATTACACTCTTTCATCAGTTCGTATCATAGATATTTTTATTGTTAGTTGGCTGCGCTAATCACTAACACCGTACAGGGATGTTATAATTCTTTATATTCTTTCCTAGATAAAGGGCTACTGGAGAGACACACAAGACCCAGTCAATGAAAGATGACGACGTACTACGAATAATCGTCACCATGTTTTGGTTCGGGTGCTACTGTAAAGTCCATTAGGACTTTTAGAGAAGGAAGCATAAAAATAATTTTTCCATTCTCAAACCATGGATATTTTATTTCTAGCAGGATGTGCTTACACCACAAATGCATGCACAAGCAAATGTGATAATTCCTTACGTAATTCTGCTTTTGTTATTTATAAAACTGGTTACCTATGAAAATACTGCGAGGAAAAATTCAGCAAGAAAACAACGCGAAGAGCATCGTTGTATAAATCATAGTAGAAAAACGAAGCAAGGAGAAAACCTTCCAGTTATATTACAGAAAATAAAGCTGCAACAAAATGTCACAGTTTGAAAATGTAATCGTACGAAAGATCCTTGTAAAAACGTCTAAAACGTTCAAAATTCTGTTAAGCATTTTGTTTGGCCGACAAAATATTATTTTGCATACAACGACAACTCTTTTACACTACTTTTCACGGTTCCCGACGATTCGGACCTTCAGTTAAGTAGCCGTCTTCAGAAAGGTGATAATTTATAAATACGTGATAATATTTAATTAAGACTTTAATGTATGCTCTCCGATGTACTTGCTTTCCTTTATACGTTCTGGTTATTATTATATCACAGAAGATCAAATTTCTCTGCATAGTCATCTTAGAGAGTATTCCTGACATCAAAAATCGTATTACAATCGTAATTACATTTTTACAGAAATCTAAACATCACGGAACAAAAGCATGTTTGTGTGTTATCACGATGGGTTTGTACGTAGACATTTTGTCTTTGCACTGATTTCTTTACTACGTTTCCGCCCATGATGTTTTCGGTGGGCCCCCAATATTTCGAAATACATATGAATTCAACAGTAATGAAATCCCAATATATTTTGCTCAGCAAGTTAGAAAATATAAATATTAGTTAATGTTTATCTTTCTTTGATTTTTTCGAACGGGAAAATATCTAATGACCTTTATGTGATATAAAGTTTACAGTTCTGTCACAGGTAACTCAACTTCCAATTTATGTTATAAATAACAAAATATTATTCAGAATATACATATTTCTAAGAAACACATATTTTAAAATTTCCTTTGTATATAAAAAGTTAAATACCTTTTTTAAAAATTTTATTGTATTAAAATTACTTCTTGTTCAGTACTTTCAGAATATGAACATTAAGGAAAACTGAAAAAAAAAAAAAAAAAAAAAAAAAAAATGCAGGTTTTCTTAAACTCTACGTGCTTACTCCTTTATATTTAAACTTATTTTCTTATTTAAAATGTATTCTTTAAAGAAAGCAACCCAAAGTATTTTCTTAAATGATGTTAATAACAAGCATTTTAAAAACAGCATGGGAATATCATTTTTTCATTGTTGTGTATTTTAGCATGCCTTCTAACGTTTCCTTTATTTATATTCAACTAATTATAACTATTACTCTATGATGATTAAAATTGAAGGAAATTTTACATCCTTCATTTCATTTTGTAGTTCACAAGATTAAGTCAAATAATTAAAACATGGGTAAACATATGTCTCCTGGAGATCGCATTGTTTAGTTCATCTTAAAATGTTAGCAGAATGCTGATTTTTTTCCTCTAGTAAAACTGTGTAATAAAATATTTATATTTTTAAAGTTTTTAATGTTTTTCACTTCATATATATAGATACAGATCATATAATGCAAACTAAAATAAAATATGCTTAAAATAAATCATATATTCAACGCGGAATATATCACATGCAGTAACCAAAAACTCAGAAGCATAGTGGCAAACTGCAAGAAATGGGAGGGGAGGCAAATCATGCCAAAACCAAAAATGAAATATGAAATTTACATCTTTTACATATATATGCCTAATATGTATGTTACCATTTATGTTGACTCATTCAATAGGTGCTAATTTTACGTTTCGAGATATGTTAACAATTGTGGCATATTTGATCTTAAAGTGAGAAAGCCTTTTTAAAGTATTCAACAGCTTTTTTTTAGTCTGACATTCTTAGAAAAAAAAACATATAATGTTAAGATAAACAACAATGAATAACATTTAGTCCTAATTGCTTTTCTTATTATCTCCCAAATGTAAAGAGCTATGCAAAACTATTTTCATGTCACTTTTTGCATTACAAATGTAAAAAAGATATTTTTTACCACAAAGGAGAGTAAATATGAAACCGCAAAGGAGAGTAAATACTAAATTCACAGGTGTAGAAAGCGCTTATACATTTAATATAGCTATAGAAGCAGAAATTAAAACACACTCCATTTAAGCTCTTTCTTTCTTACCTTAAATACACAATTAAATAGAATGAAAAAAAATATTTACTGTTGTTAGGAACATCAGCGGAGTCTTTGCAATTTATTGCGCCGTTAAGTCTTACTTTTAAGGACGCGTTATGCCATGTGTATGTTTAGGAGACATCATTTGTGACGAGCCAAATGTTGGCGTTCTGAGACAGACGATCGTTTTTCTATCTTTCACGCGGTAAAGCAGTCCAAAGAATTGTTATGCAATTTATGAATTATAAATGGAGTATATAATGTATTTTCACCCTCCTTTCCCCATGCCTTCGTGGTGTAAATAAAAGCATACTCAACGCCTATTCGTTTTCCGTCGAGGGTATTGCAAATTTTTTAACTCTCCTGCTCCAAAACGTCCTAAAGGCTCAACATGTGGCGCTCGAACTGAAAGGTGATGGACGATAATATGTCACCACCAGGATTTGCTAGCTGGGTCCCTTTATCTCCAATCGCCCTTTAAAGCGGGAATATATAAGGTATTTTCTCCCTCAATTTCGCATGCTTTCGTGGTGTAATTGGAAACATACTTGACGCGCCCAGGGTTCGAGTCCTGGCAATGGCACTGCCCATTTTTCATGTCTCCTGCTTCAAAACAACCTAAACCAATGTAAATTTCTCAATAAATTGAGTGAAATCAATAGATCTAGCCCTTAATAATTTGTAATCTTCAAATATTTTTCGAGTAACATATTTTATCGGCATTAGTTATAACGTTGAGGCTAGGTGGAGCAGTGGCTAGCTCATTGCGCAGCAGCACCGCAGGTCCGGGGCTCGATTCCCGAGCTGGGTAAGGTCGGCTCAGCCTTTCATACCTTGATTTCCATCACTTGAGTCGATAAAATGAGTACCAAGTTCACTTGGGGACTAAACACTGGGAATCCTGAGACAAGCTGACCGCTTAATCAGGGCATGTGCTTACGCACCCCGGGTCCCACGGTCAAGAAAGCAGATTTCGGGCACTGCAGGCCTTGGCCCCTTAGGGCTGTTACGCCACTGAGTTTAGTTTAGTTTTAGTTTTATTCATAATGTATTATGTGATAAACTTTATATTGTACCAAACTAGCAATTTTATGAATATCTTCAATGTTACTATAAAACTAAAAGATATTTCTAGCGTCAATGTTCTACATACCTAGGCACAGAACAAATCTCCTCTGCGCTTTTATTTGAGTTATCAAAAACATAAGAGCAATAAATTATGAAAATTACAACACGTTGTTTACTAAATGTTATACTTGGATATTTATTATGAAGTTAACAAGGGGATATAGCAAAATAGGTTTTATTTAATTAATCAAAAGCAACAGATCCTAGCTTATAAAGGATATTATAGACAAATATATGCAAAGTCTTATAACATGAACAAATACATGCCTAACATTTTACATTTTTAGTCCCATATACAGCAATCAATTAAAAATTCTAGCCTGCGAATGCTTTGAAATATGTGTTTGATATAATTACACCAACTGGGAGAATGAGAATAATACTAAGAGGAAAGCATTTGGTGGATAAAAATAAACTGAATTTTAAAACGCATCTTTCTTTGCGAACAGTATTCTGAGAACATTTTATCAGTATGTTTGCAGTTAATGGTACACTCCATCTCATTTTAAGTTGGAAGAGTTACAATACTTATAAAATCTGATATTCAGAGACTCTGATGTTATCAGCAATTTTTCTAAAGGTGTTCAATTTAAATCTGGTTGTCAGTTTCAGTTTCGAGTGCAGGCATGTCATCTGGACGTTTCAGCTAAATATGATGCAAGAACTTAGATTTTTGAAAAAAATAATCTGAAAAAGACGTAAAAGCCGAAACAAAAGCACAAGTCAAGGATTCTCGTATTTCCGCTTATTTCTTCCTTATGCTTCAGCAGTCTTTACAGTTTTACATCAGGAAAGGGGAAGGCGGATGACTTGTGAAGGATGAACTTCAAATTCTATTGCTTTCATCCCATTTTCCACGCAATATTTTTTCTCATCTGTCTAGAAATGTACCATATTACTTCCCTCGTAGTCGTAATTTAGAAATACATTTTATATGATGAGATCTGAATTGCTCAACTGTATCGCCATGGACGCGAACAGCAATTCAAATAAAATTGATTTAACGTTGAGTGTATGTATAAAAATATTCTAAATTGTTAAACTCTCTAGCCAAATGCATTTCATTGCGTATTTTTTCTTGCAGTATATTATTATATTTTTTGGATGATCGGCTATACATAGCAATAAAAAAGCTTCTTTATCAGCTATTGGAAGTACATATGCTTGTTTTATTTAACATGGAGATTACATAAATAGCGTTTACTTTATCAAAATGTTCAGTGCACCAAGTTTGTTTCCTTATCTCAACATAAAGAGTCAGCAGAATTGCTTAGCGATTCTTTTTTTTAAATTTATTATGCTGCAATCTACTTACATAATACTTTCCACGAAAGTACGTCAAATTTGTTTTATAATTATAGGTTCTTTTTAATGGCATATAAAGCTGCAAACTTTATTTCTCTGGATTACTGCAGAATCTTCCTAATCTTTTCCAGAAACTATCAACATTACATCAGGTAATTAAGCAAAAAGTAACATTTAATTTTCGCTGGTTTTAAATAAAACTTATCGATTTCAATGGCTTCAGGCAACAAGGTCCTTCTTCAAGGAGCTAAAAAATGCACTTTCCTCACTGAAGGACAACGCTTTGAATTAACATTAGCAGGTAAACGATTAATCGATAATACTATTCTTGAGACCTGATGTGTTCCTAAAACAAAGCTAAAGAAAGAATAAATAAGAAATTTTAAAACTAATGATAATTTCAAAGAATTCATATCTCTCACTGAATTTGTGTCCTTGTTTCCTCCATGTTTTAAAAAGGCAACATACATTTTAAAATTTATTAAATCCTTTAGTGTTAACTGTTCTATATATATATATATATATATACCCGTATATGTAACTTACATATAAGTTGCATTTCCATTTTTGTTCCACTTGTTGATGTGTTTGCAAGTACAGATCTGCAGAACATTTTGAATGAATGGGAAAAATTATAATCACAGGAAAATGATTGAAATGTTCAAACTGAATCATTTTGGATATAAAGTTATTTATTAAAATTATTTTAATACCAGCTAGATTATAAGTTAGATTTTGTTGCTTCTAAGAATGAGACATCTTCGTATCCTTGAATCCTTATGTCCATGGCATCTTCAAAAAAATTTAAATTTCAGATGCTCAAATCTTAGTGCTTTTTAATCATTTATCTCACAGTAGAAGTGTTGTTCACTGAAAAAGAAAGTGATTCATGCAGTGTCAGTGCCATCTGAATCCCTTAAATCCTTTCGTGATGCTACTCCGTGCCACACTGTTTCAGTATGGTATTTAACGATATCTACCGGAATTTTTGGGTAATCACAACATTGCAGTTTCTCCGAAAATCTCGAAACTAATCCTGGAACTCGAAATCTCTGTATACAATCTCAAAACCTCTGTACATAAATAACCTACTACAAAGATATCTCAGATATTTCTAACAACTAATGGCTTGCTGTATAAACTCTGCTACATGGACATAATTCTGATACCCTTCTAACTGAACTATTCAACTATTGCTGCATTTTAAACTCTTAATTGAAATATGCTTGTTACATTACGTTGAGAAAATAAATTTACAGATTTCAGAGTTTAACTATACACTTAATAACATATACTTATGGATAATTAAAAAGAAGTTTCAGGAACTAAATGTAACTGAGTAGTAGAATAGATGGGATGATAATCTATTCAAAGGAAGATTTCCATCATATTTCCTGTGGAATATTCTAACCGAAAATGCATTTAAAATGGATATCTGAATCCAAATTTATTATTAATAGACATTTTCTTAGATACCATGAAGATTTTATACATAATACTCTTCATATCCGTAATGGATGCTGATGTTACTAATACTAATCTGAAACCCCTGCGCTTTAAAGTGTATAGAGAAACTATCAAATAAAGATCTTAAGAATTTTTTAAATTCATAAACTAAAGACCAATAAGGACGACCGTAATTAAACATCATGAACATTACATTTCAGCTGAAGAATAAAGAATTATTATTCACCTTGTAGAGACATTAGGTATTTTTTGGAAGCAGGCAAGATGGAAAATTAGCAACCGCCTTCGCCGAGAATCGAGCCACGGACCTCTGGAATACTGGCCCAGCATGCAGAATCACTACACCACGAAGGCACGCTAGGAAAGCAGGAGAAATACCTTATAACATAAAAGAATAATTATTTATTCTATTTGTACATAATGCATATATTTGTTTTTAAAAAAATTCTTACATTGCCTCCATAAATTACTCTATGACTTTCAGTACAAACCTGTTTAAAGTACGTCAAATTTGTTTTATAATTATAGGTAGGTTACAGATTTGAAGCCGCCGCCATCAGTCATAAGATGTTTTATATTATTGCTTATTAACCCTTGATTGTAGGAAAATTTGCACACATTTCTATATCTGCAACTAAAGGTGTCCACTTTGAGGTCTCTATAATACGGCATTTTGAAGTGATGAGTATTTGAAATGGGGACTGCAGATGTCTGGGATTAAAAGTTCACGTGGTAAAACTCCAACGCAATTTTACAGAGCATTTCGTGAAGTTTGTAGAATTCAGATAGTGAATACTTGGAACGGAATTGAAAGAAATTTTGTCTTTTAGAAACATCTCAAAATACAATGACTTCACTGCCATAAGTATATAATATCTTGATAAAAGCTTTCTAAAGAGGAGAAGTTATGCCCGATGCCTTCCTTACCATTTGATGCTACTTTATCAAAATGAAGATTTGATGAAAAAAGTGAAGGATTTCTGTCTAGAATAATCTGACTAAATATCGATTAGAGATTTTGATTCTGAAATGAAATCACGGTTAATACAGTAAGTAAATTCATCTTCCGAATGTCCCAAAAATTTTGACATTTATAGTTATAAATGACGTAAATGTCTAGGATCATCAAGGAATCATTACGAAAGATAAATTTTCATCTGGAAAACGTGTGATTGCAGCATATCATTGTGAATGTTTACCCAAATTATTATACATTCATTCATTTGCGTAAGAAATTTTTATATAAAGTGGTGCAATATTCGAGAACAAAAATTGATAAACATAATTTTAATCTTTCTTCCAATGAAGACATTTGATCTAATAATGTAGCCGCTACATTTCAAGCAAAGTTCGATAAGATAATAACATTTAAAATTCTTTAACTGTACTACCATGGAAGGTAATGCATAGATATACAAAACCATATCTATATAAAACTTCATTTTTTGATATATGTCCCAAAGTACCACTTTAACATATTAAATTCACAATAAACTTACAAATAAAAGTTTCTATCCTAATTGCGACAGGACTCCTTAATAAATATTGACGTATAGAAATTCTAATTTATATAACCAGCTCTAGAACTAGGAGAAGGTACAGGATACTTAAATGTGAAGAATTTCGGAATCTGTATCTAAAACGACCTTACGCGATGTTGGATGATAGCATTCCGAAAGTAAGACTGTAAATTTTTGGATTTATGAAACCTGTCCTTAACACAGTCACTTACAGTCTTTAATACAGTTCGGATAATCACACAACATTGGCTGAAGGCAGGATCCGATATTCTAAGTCGTTAGTTAATTATCCGTCCGGAGCATTCTCTTTATAATACTTTGGAAACAGGAACGCATCGCCTGGAACAGGAGTCAGTCGGATCTGGACCTTTATTCTCAGCTCTTTATTAAGTGTTTGTGAAACTGGATCACTTCTTCTATGCAGCAAAAGAACACTTATTTTTCAGGAATTTCTTAAACGTCTGTAAAGCAGTGTACATCAGAAAAATTTACCATTCTGTCTTTCCAAGTCATCTCCAATAAACATTCTTTCTCCATCTCAGAATAACTACACACCTTATTACTTGATATCGCCCGCGGTTTTTGAGTTCCCTATCTCTGAACTATGGTAGTTCTGACCTATGTTCCATGCCAGGCGAGTGAGCTGGCTGCATGTGTGTCTTCGTGGATTTCCCCGTGTGTAAACTTGTATACTAGCCAGTTCCCCTTAAAAAGTCCTCCCCGAAGGCATCCCTCCCCTTAGGCGAATATCCGTCGTGGGCTTATTCAGTGGTAAAAAAACAATATTCAGGGGTAAACAAATCTTTTTTTTCCTTCATTTTTGGGAAGTTAATCATCCAACTGAAAGGAAATCAACAGCTAACACCGAGAAAGCCCTCCTTTCTACAAAAATTTTTCCTAATTATCTCCAAACCTAATTACTAATTAAAAGCCATCTTTTGATACAACCATGCCTCATTTGAACTTGATAGGTCAATCATAGTCAATTCATACTATTTTTGAACCAATTATAACCACGTAGTAATCAAAATTAGGCAACGCACATATTCTCCGAGGTAATTTCAAGCCCCAACAAATTATCTCTAAAAAAAAAAAGAATACTTTTGTCTAACCTTCTGTTTACTTTCTAGTCCAGTGACCATTTAAATAATAAATGGTACCATGCTCTAAATCAAGCGTTCTTTTACAAAGCTGCCTCATCCGTTTTCCAAAACCTTAACAGATGAACATTATTTTGTACTTACGTGTTACCACAACCATCTTAGTAGAAGTCACCATATTTTCAGAATGGATCAAGCTCTGGCAACCATGTGCACAACCATTCCTCAGGCATCAACACCAATAACAATTCTTCAGTCAAGCAACATCTCGATTTTCGCATGTGTACTTTTTGCTGCATTAGAACGACTTTTATATACAAATCGTGATAATTCGTGTCTTAAAATTAGTTTTAAAATATGCATTTGTGGAATTTGCCAGCGATAACAGAAACTCCGATAAAATTTCTTCATCAGCACAGAATTTGGATGCAAAATCTCTAGAGGGAATAATGAGGAGATGCGTTTGGTTGATATGCGATGCTGCCGAGGTTTGAGCGATGTCAAGTCTCTGCAATCCTCTGAAGTTTTCTCAAGGGAAACTATAAAGTGGAATCGCTGTATACTCGAGGAGAAGAATAGTCCCCCCAAAATTACAGAAAGATTTGGAGACAAATGTTAAGTGTTTTACTTATTTAATGTGTCACATAATCCTTATATAACATTTAAATTTTTGTTTTACATTGCTAGAGTAGACTTTTCATATGTTGAAAATGTTCGCCGACTTACAATAATTATCGATACTTGAGAAAAATAACGTCGAAACAATGAACTTGCATCTGATAAGTAACTCTTACTTTTCCATATATAAAAAAAGCGCCAAAATATTCCAAGGTGGTTACGTTAATACGTAAATACCCATCATTCAGCCCGTTGAAATAACTTATTGCAATTATTTACAATAATATCTAGATTAAAAATAAACCATAAAATAATTTCTAATGCTTTTATTTCCTTCCGAAATGCTTATATCTATCTGACACTTAAGGTATACTGCGCATCTACTTATACATAATATATTTTGCACTACATTTTAAGAAATGTCCTTCCACGTTGCTACGCATTGCTCTTTCTGATTACTCTGTAAAATCTGTTACAATGTTTATATCCCAGATACTTTATTAGAAAACACGCAATTTAATTTATTTGAATAAAATTATTATAATGCATCCTCAATATCTGAGTTTTGCGTTGAACAACTTTAAAAATCGACTTTTCAATGAGAAAATGAGCAGGTAAAATAAAACTGTCTTTTCCAGAGCAATTTGCCAATTTGTCCATTTTGTTTCCGTTTATTTTTGTAAAGAACAGGAAAGGCTGGAAACATTAATGAAAAAAATTAATAACTTACACGCCGTGTACCTCTTTCACCAGTCCGCTATTTCAGGTGAAATCTTTTATAGTTACCACAAGCTTATATTGGCGTGACATTTACAGGATATTTTCCATTAGTTTCGACGGAGCATGAAAGTTCCAAACCACTACCTGTCACGAAACTTTAATGATGAATGGGCTGCATGAAGAAATGAGTGATACTGGACCACAAGAACCGTCATTATTATCGCTACGTCAAAAAAGTAAGAGATCTTTCCTGCTTCAAAAAACGAAAGAATGGAGTAACTGGATGTTGGGGTGACGGAAAAATTATACTGTTAATTTCCCTTCTTGGCAGTTCTTTATTCGTGCGGAGGATGTCTTGAATCGCAATAGAATAATCGTTCTACCCCATCTATTAAACAGAAACTGGATTTTATATTATTTTCCTTGATAATTCAGCAAAAGATTATAATTAACAAAGACTAATTTAACTGCTTGTCTAAATATTCAATGCTATTTTAAAATGTAAGCTGCGTATATTAAAATAAATGTTAACGAAAGACATATTTTAAAAAATCACATTTTAAAAATAATTACTGCCTAAATTACTATGTAGAAATGTGTTAATTCGTTGACAGTCACCTGCAGAAAGTCTTAATTTAACGCATAAGAAGTTATTAAATTTTCCCGTGCGGGCTTTCTGGATCCAGCCTGCACTGGAAATTCGTTGTTTCAAAAGCTTGTGAATGAGCTGTTGATTTTTCATAAATTCAAGCTTTGAAATTCCTGATGCTTTCACAAACTGATGATTTCAGACATTTAATAAAGTATCAGCGATGAATGATAGTTCTAGTGCCAAACATGCGATGAATAAGAGCAGTTTTAAAATATTTATTAAGAATGTTTCTTAAACTAAAAAGCTTTAAAAGAAACTGTACAGTTCTCATGAAGTTATATGCAGTTTAATTAATTCCAAATATAAAAAAATACCAACGAGTTTTCTCTTGTGTTTATAGAAGACAAATGAGTAAGTCAACCTTAGTATTTACATATGACGTACTCTTTAGTTTAGTTAAATAGATTGAAAATAATAATTATTTAATATTTCCCTCCAAAACTACCTATTTCAGATTTTCAGACGTCATACTTCATTTGTAACATAACGAATGTATCGAAGAATGTATGAAGAAGATTGTGGTGTATAAAGGGTACCCTACTAAGTACTGATAACTCACTGCAATCATCACTATCTAATGTATATCGATAACTATTATCGTTTAACTTTTTTTGTATTGCAAATAATTGAATTTTGTATTTTGTATTGAATTCAGTAATAAATTCTCTTTAAAGTGTTATATACAAGTTTGCATTTTGTGAAACGTAACGTTTTCTATAAGCATACATAGTTCAAAAACATAAAAATTTTCAAAAGTGTCCACAATTTTGGCCACCACTGTAAATATGAAAGGAATATCACAAGAAAAATAAACTGGCGTGACGAGAGTAAATTTATAATAACAATTCCGCATCTACCGAATTTTGGTTGAACTGCCTAAAAAACCATCTTTGCTAAAGCAATTTTCAATTTTGTATATTTTTCGCCCCGTAATAAAAATTTGCCAAACAACATAACCTTTAAATTTATGTTAAAGACCACATGACTTCGAAGAAAGAAATTCGTTCGGAAGAAACGAAACTCATAAATCATCCATTGGTCATCACTGCTAATCAAAAAGTCTAATTTTCCATTTTCTGTAGCCAAATTATTTGAAAAATAGTCTTCCGTTGGTGAATTAGATTTTACGCATACGTTTCACGTTCATAAAATTCTTTTATGGCTGAAGATTCCAATTCTAACGTTTCTTTATTGTGAACTTTTCAAGAATTTGTTTTTGCTTTCTTCCTTTTCGTTCATATTTCAGTCTCTTCGTTTAGCTAGAACACATGTTTCACTATTGACCTTTTCACATCTGCAGTTGAAGAGGAAAGTTATGTTTAATATTCGAAAATATAGTTTTGTAAATTTGCTCAGTTTACTCTTATTCTTGTAGCTTATTATTAGTTTTTATAATTTACTATTAATTACACGAGTATAAAATTTTTAAAAAGCTATCGTAAAATTCCCTATCATTGAACTTAAGATCTCATAAGCTACTACTTCAAGGTTTCAATGTGTAATTGACAATTGGTGCCAGAATTTTACGCATTGGCTAGATTTTCACCTCGATATGAACGAATTACATTCGTTCGCAGGGATAAATTAAATTTCCAGAAACCCTGCATTGATGGAAATCTTCTTATTCTTAACTTTTTTCTATAACGGCGAAATTGTAAAATGGGAAGAAAATGAAATTTCAATTCAATCAAAGATAGCACAAAATAAATAGAATAATAATATAAAAGGGCAATTAAATTATGAATAAATATGCATGAAAGAACAAATATCATCAGAAAAGCTAACATGGATTTCCTTTTGTAAGCATTTCGAAATGTCATGGCATTGTATGTATTCGATTATAATATCATTTCAAAGAGCGTTTCTCAAAACTCAGTGCTGTATAACGCAAAATTTAGAAGTACGATCACGTTAGCACGAAGCTTCATTTCATAATGGTGCAATACGATTGCAATGCATATTTAAAAGATAGCAATAAACTACACATTTCATTTGAATGTCATTAACAAGAAATAACCTATTTTAATAAAAATACTTTTAGTTAATATAATGAAGTCAAGGTAGATCACATTACTGCGATTGCGAGGCATTAGTGCTTCGAATGGAATAATTTACAAAGACATCATATGACTTGTGTTACGCTGCTGGAAATTGAAGAACCCAAAATTCATTCATAAATAATATTTCAGAATTACTATACACGTGACCTCTGAAGTTACCTACCCGTGGAAAAAAAATTGGCCATTACTTTCAAAGTGAAATTGAGTCAAACGCTTTGCTGGGTAGCTATATCCGTCGCTACTGATTGACTATTTCCACCTATGATCATTATCTACCAAGCGTAACTGGATATTTTACGTCAGTGTTTCTACTAGTTGGAAATATACGAGCGAACGAAATCTCATTTATTTTTGCAAGGAGGGTACAGATCTGCCGAATTATATGTATAATGTGGAAGAAAAGTACCCGGAAAATTGAGGATGAAAGAGTTCATTTGGGATAAATTAGCTGATTGACTTCAGATGAAATAATGATTGTTTAGTGTATGAATTACTTTTGTATTGAATCAATTCTGCTTATTCTTGAAAGCTACTAAAATGAAGAATAAACTTCAACCTAATAAATAAACTATAAATGTTTAGTAACAGTTTCTTTTATTTCTCTTATCTATGGGCTATATAACAATTTAGCTTCTGCTTTTCGATTTAAACAATACCCCAAGCACTTTTCTATATAAAAGAACTCAGAAAGTGATGTATTTCAATGTATCTGTTTTTGCTTTAGAACCTTTTCTATAATCATTTTAAAAGAAACTTATTTGAAAAGTAAATTTTCCAGCGTGAATTACTTTTATATTGAAACCAGTTCTGCTTATTCATTCATTGTTATATGGAGAAAGACTTCAAACTGCCAAACTTCATTCAGACCTATAAAAGGTTGCTAACAATTTCTTTTACTACTCTCATCAATGAGTAATATGACAATCTAGCTTATTAAGCGATTTAGGTAAATTATATTTTAATCTACCTAAAATGTTTAATAGGTACACGTAAATTACCAGTAGTAGAAAAATAGAAATGGCTCACGTTCTTGTATTTCCTCTTAGTTTTTGTATTTCCTCTTTTTAAAGTACACATTTATACATATGATTTTTAATATTTCAGTCATCAATTTTAAATACTCAGCTACTTTTATCCTTATTTGAAAAGTCTGAATAAAGAGAGTTCATTTTAATTTAACGTGTCATAGTTATCTATTCTTCCGTAGACGGTATTTTGAGTTAAAAGTCTAATACCAATTTAATCAGTCTAATAACAGTCAAATCTAAAATTATCTGCTACAAAGCAGTTTAATCTCAGTTCTGAATTTCGTAAGCCTTATTTTTTAATTTTATCATTCTTTAAAGTATTTTGCATGAAGATTTTGATCATTAATCTGAGATATGTAGAATCATCTCGCTCTGTTTAACAGTTTCTTTTCACATGTCTTTCTCTATTTCTGTATTCAGAAAAATTTCTGGCAACCACAGATTGATTAACTCAAAATCAAAAGACGAGATAAATACGAATTAAGATCCTTTCAAAATGAGATGTTCCGTATTCTTCTCCTGTTAGATAATTCTTTCAATTATTTTGAGTAAACTCTCAAAACTTATTAGGCCAGAAGTAATAGTATTTATTTGGATTCCGAACGGAAAGAAATGCTGTTTTTGTTTTATGACCAACAGTCTGAAATCTGAAAGCATATTTTCATGGTTGTCTGCAATTCAACACGAATTAGTCTATTAAAATAAATGTATAAAGCAGTTGCTATAAGTAATCAGCTCGTGGTTCCATAAACAGTTTATAATTTATCTCTTAATTTAAATTGTGCATTAAGTATAATGAAACTTAACGATATATTTAAATAAAAAATCTTTTCAACTCTACAATGCATAACGAAGACTACTTCATATTAGCATTACGTACAGTTTAACCCGGAATTTTATTAAATATCTAGCATACATTATTCGTCCAAAGGAGCAATTTGCCCTGAAGGACTATTAATTTCGTTTTGGCATTTTGCGTTGAAAATTTTAAAAGGCTGTATCACTTCTCAAATCGTTGCCACCATATATTATCGCTCTGTCTTATATTTAAAGAAATTAAATAATGAAGAATCTGCATAAATGTATGTATGTTTCTCGCATTGTTAAAAAACAACGGTACCATCAAAATTTAAATAACGTTATCTTCCATAGAATATGGGCATGTGGAAGCCCTAATTTGAATTTGAAATTTGTTTTATAATCGGTTTCATATTTTGTAAAACTTTAAAGAAGTTTTGATTAACAAACTCAACGATTTAAAAGCGAGAAATGACAACACTCTACGAGAGGGGGGGAGAAACCTTTTTAGTATCTCTAGTGCGCGGAACTGTGTATGGGAAATTCTAAAGATATGCTTACTTTAAAATTATTTTGCGACGTTGCTGTTGAACTGAATTTTATAGTTTTAGTACTTAAATCATGATATTTAATAAATAAAGGTAACACACAAAACGTTAAAAAAAGCGCCCTTTGGATGTAATTTAAAATCGGAAACTTTTCAGATTTTTTTATTTTATATTTTTAATTAATAATTTTAAAAAATTAACTTTTAAAAATTAACAATTTTAAAACGCACATCTGATAATTCTTAACATTTAGAAAATTAAATAAATTTCATGAAGATGTTTTCTTACTCCCCAGAACGAACAAAATACAATTTTGATTTAACATATGAATTACTTAACGCTTCAACTACTTAGTTGCAAATGTTATTTCTCTAATTCCTTTGAATTATATTTTAGTCTTTACATATTTTCATAGCAATATTTATATTAAGAATAGAATCAGGCAGGTATATACTGTGTGCATTAATTAAGGACAGTTTTTAGCTGTCATAGTTTTACAATACGTATTTGGTACGCAATACCAAAGACCTTTCAATTTATGAGATTTTCTAATTAATGTAAGCTACGGTAATGTTGTAAATTTGATTTTGCAATTTAATTCCAAACTCTGAAATTTTGAAATTACAGAGCATATTTTAGGATTAAGGAATTTCAGTTAGTAATTTATTACGTGTTACGCTGATAAAGCGCTTCGCTTGACTAATTTAGCTGGAAGTAGAATTTCCTTTAATTAAAATGAAAGTTATGAGAATACCTTTCACAATGCATCATTACCACAGTTTAGTTAAACCGCCTTTTCTAATTTTACCAATCCTTAATGCGGAATTTATACTTTATCCAAATGCCTCGTGATATCCCTTGAGGGAAATTTGATGTTAAGAAAACTTCAAGAGTTTCTTAAGGCCTGCAGGTAGCAATATTTGAAAACTGAAAGATAGTTAATTAAATTATTTGCCAGCGAAAATGGAACATTTAAATATTTGTATAGGTGACCGCTTTGTTTTGGCATTGCCCCCTGGGCAAACATTTCGCTATATTAGCTCTGTATTCTTGTAATTAATTACGAAGCTCAAAGGTTTCATCATCTGAGTGTCTTTCATTCTAATTGATGTGAAGGTATTATTGAAAACATCCAAATAAATTAATTCTGCTGGGCTGATTAATTTTCAAAGAAAAATATAACGCAAAACGAACAAATATAAGGAAGAATACCTTCTAAAAATCGTTTCAGGTACTAAGCTGAAAATTCCTGGAGGTGCTTTAAACGAAAAAATTAAATTAAAATGTATTAGGATTTGTTAGAAAATTATGCATGTCACACAATACAAATACTTTGGCTAATGCGTATTTTTTGCTAAAAGAAATTTACATTTATTATAGAATCGCTAATATATATTTTATAAAATTTAATAATGTACCAGCCATAAACTATTGCGAACTGTCTGACGACCTGTCTCAAAAGTAATTTCATTTTTTTGTAGCCGATAGCACTTTTCAGTCTAATCTATAATTAACAGTCTGCTTGCTTTTTGAATGTACTGTGATAAAATGCACGAACAGCTTATATTTCTAGACACTTAAAATTATCACTCATCGTTTAAATTATAGGTAAGGGTAAAATAAAATTTTCCTTACCCATAATTCTGAAAAGTGCGTATTTTAGTATCACATTTTCGTTCCGTAAAAGTCACATTTATTTTCTAGTTATCAACAATTTAAAAAGAAGGATGACTTTAAAACTTTCTTTTACAATCTGCATTTTATTGTACAAATGGAGTATATATTGAGTTAAAAATATTTGACTTCGAAGTAAAATTTTGAAACTTTTCCGTCTGGCTTACTATTTTGCTAGAGAAATACTTGAAACAATTTTCGATGAATTTCCGCTTCTCTGGCTTACATTAAAATTAAGATGTCATAGTACACCTATGCAAAAGGTGCAATAGCAAAATTTTCTTTCCCTATGTCATAGGGCAATTTTTTGTACGTTAATTTTGTGGTCATTCGTATTAGAATTTTTTAGGCTAGCTGACATAATAATTTCTTCACCATTTACGAAATTAAATGTAAACGAATGGGTAGTTAATGACATATTAATCCGTATTTAAACAACTCCAGAGGATAAAAAAACGTAGAAAATTATTATTCTGTTTCACTAAGGGAAAGCTCAAATACTTTAAGCTTCTGAAAATGGTAATAAAATTGATAAAAGTATTACAATGAAATTGCAAACTGAGATTTTCTTTGAAATACGTTTATTTAATGTACTTTTTACTTAAATAAGTTTTCAAAAAAATATTGGAATCAAAATTTAATGATGTCTCTTTTGAGGGCGAAATCGTGTCATAGAGAAATCAATCCTATCTTGCACTATAAACTGCCACCACGACACACTGAACATAAACCTTAAAAGAAATACAGTGGCTCCCAAAAGTGTTCGTACACTTATGATTTTCATTGAAATAGGGCTCTATCCATTAATTAAAAGTAAACATTCTAAATTCGATTTTAATAATAAGATCTATAATTTATTCGTAACAAAATTACATGAAATATTTTTTAAATATAGCGAAACTTTATTTTTAAGAAATTAATAATAAAAAATGACAAACATTTTATCTCACAAGTCTTTGTACACTAAAATATTTTTGGATAAAATGAAAATTAGCATTATCGTTTTCCGCGTTTTTAATTTTTGCATTGCGGTGGAATTTAAAAAATCGTTTGCTTTAATTTTTTATTGTTAACTTTATAATATTCTATTTATTATTGAAAATGGGTCGCAGTCGTAAAGAAATTACAAACAGCATTCGAAAATTGATAATGTTTCGCCATAGTAGTGGTAAATCAATTCGAAATATCGCTAAATTAGTTAATTTATCCCATTCTACAGTGCAGCATGTGATAAAACGCTTTAAAGAAGAAAATCGGATTTAAAACAAGGTAAGAAAAGGTCGACCGAGAAAGTTAACTAAACGTGATTAGAGATTTATTATTAGAAAATTTGTGAAAAACCCACGTTTGAGTGCTGTAAAAGTTTCTGCAGAATTTAATGCAATGTTTTCTACTTCAGTTTCACCTGAAACTGTTCGACGAGTTCTCAGAGAAGCTGGATTACATGGGCGTTCTGCCCGTAAAAATTTTTTGTTAGTGAGAAAAACAGAAAGCTTAGGCTTTCATTCGCCGAATCAATGATAAATACACTCGAAACGTACTGGAATAATGTCCTATTTGCTGACGAAAGCAAATTTAACATTTTTGGTTCCGATGTTTGAATAACTGTATGGAGAAGAGAAAATGAAGAACTTCTTTCTAAGAATTTAGTTGGAACAGTTAAGCATAACGGTGGAGGTGTTCTTGTGTGGAGGGTGCATGGCAGCATCAGGACTAGGTAATTTGGTATTTATTGATGGCATAATGAATCATTCTCTTTATTTAAATATTTTAAGACACAATTTAAAATTATCAGCCCAAAATTTGGGTATTGGAAACAACTTTATTTTTAATCATGATAACGATCCTAAGCATACAGCTCTCAAAGTTCGTCTGTGACGTCTCTATAATTGTCCACAGCTCTTGAAAACTCCACCTCAGACGCCAGATTTAAACCCCATAGAACACATTTGGAAAGAACTGGAGGGTAAAGTACGAAAACACGACATCAAAACGAAAAGCGAACTCAAAACAGTCATGATGGAAGAATGGATGAACATTGATACAGAAATTACAAAAAAAAAAAAAAAAAAAAAAACTAATAAAATCTATTTCCGGACGTTTAAAAGCTGTTGTGGATGCTAAAGGATATCCTACTAAATATTAATTTAACGAAAGAGGAAAACATTTGCTAATATGTCAAGATTTTTTTGAAGCGTACGAAGACTTCTGTGAGATAAAATGTTTGTCATTTTTTTATTATTAATTCCTTAAAAATAAAGTTTCGCTATATTTAAAAAATATTTCATGTAATTTTGTTACGAATAGATTATAGATCTTATTATTACAATCTCATTCAGCAAGTTTACTTTTGATTAATGGATAGAGCCCTATTTCAATGAAAATCATAAGTGTACGAACACTTTCGGAAACCACTGTCTTCTGTTGCTCAACATTGTTGGTCCGAAAATCACACTTTCAATTTTTCTGCTGCCGAAATTATTCAAAAAACATCTCCCATTGGAGAACTGGATTTTCTAGAGGCATTTCACATTCATAAAAATCTTTCTGTTCGAGTTAACGATCCTAATTCCAATCCAACTTTGCCTTCGGCCTTTAAAGAAATTATGTTTTAGTTCTGGTTTCACCAACAGATGGCGCCACTTGCTTATTCTTGTCCAGGCTTTCTTATCTTATCTAATCATTATTTCTTATCTTGTTCACTTGCGGTTTTGCAGCTGCGGATGGTGGCTCGGTAAAACCATCGAAACTAGACCTGTGAAAATTTTGTAAATATAACGCTGATTTTTGTTGTTTGACTTCTGAATTAGTATTTATTCGGCGTGTTATTGTGTCTTAATTATATTTATTCATATTTTAATATTTCAAAAAAATTTACTTTATTCAATTTAAAAATTAAAATTTTCTAAGGAATAATATATGTACCCTTTTACAGAGCATTTACATTTTTGATATTAATGCAATATCAAGCAAGACAACGAAGTTACGTCCAAGCAGAGCAGAGAGAGAAGCTGAAGTGCGCAGTTACGCAAGGTAGAATCATACGAAGAGAAAGGTTTCGATTTGAGTTTAAAATCTCAATTCCCAATTATTACGTCATCAGCGCTGGGCAGGCCATGCAAAATGGAATGGTGTAGAAATGACGCAATCGAGAGAAGTTACTACGATTTTTATAACAGAGAGGGAGAATTAAAGGGTTACTGTTAGTTTAAATTACAATTTTGATTTACGTATTTTTTATCTTACATATACATACATATATATATATATATATTATGGGATTATATATAACATGGGATTCTTATTTCATGGCAATTAAGCCGACAACGAAAGTATATAAATTATTAACGGGATTTAGAATTCTTCTGAATATAAAGACGCAGCAGCTGAATATCCACTTCATAACAAAGACGACATCTTTAATCCTACTGTTCATTTCACTCCGTATTTCAATGAGATAACAACTTATATAATTACATTTCTAATTAAATGGCTTGAGGGGTTAAGTCGAAAAAAACAGCTGTTTGACCCACTTTACACCCGTAAGAACGATAAGTTCCATCCCCGTACTTTTTGGAGAACATCACGGGGAACGAATCGAAGGATATCCCAATCTCTTTGTCTGTCACCAAGCTTCTCGAGAGAGACCCTACGACTCCGAATTTTTATAAGTGTTCCCATGTCTATACAAATACAAGCCTTCAAGCCTTCTTCGACCTCAGGCCTACTATAAGGCAGCAAAAAGAACCATACGAATCAGGATTGCGCGAAATAGTTGTTATGCACCTTTAATTTCATACGGAAAACCTATGAAGGCTTATCAAGTTGAAAAATTATATACTTGGTGTTAACAATTTGTTATTTGAATAAAATTATTAAACAGTGCGAAAAACATTTACAAACAGATTGAAGAAGAATTCGGATTAAGTAATGGAATTTGTAATATTTTCATAGAGCTGAAATGCTACAGAAAAAAATCTAACGTGGACACAACCTGGTTTCTTTGTACGGCCTTTTATATATATAAATTATATATATATATTTTTTTTGCTAAATTTCGTTTAAACTTATGTCCTCGAATTTCATTAGAGGTATGTTTCTCATCCAATTAATTCACTTCTTGCCCCACGGCAAGGCAAAAATGCATCTTCATAATGATTGTAAAATACAAAATAAACTTAATCATCGAATGCAGTTGAAACAATTTTTGCAAATTAGAGTTTCTACAAACGTTTCGGTGTATTAAAATTTAAAGTTAACTTTTGGTCCCACTGGGAAGAAAGACATTGAAGCTGGTGCACTTGCTGACTTAATTTACTATCCTACTCCGAGTTTCACATAGTTCATACAGTTTCATAAGTGTTCTCTACACTGCTAAGGTAAACAAATTCCCGCTTATTAGGCTTAGCTCCACGTACACTATTTAATTTTTCATAATTCTATAAGTATTACACGCAGATTAACGAAAGGCATAGAAAGTTTTACCGGAATTAATTTACAACATAATTCAATCAAATTTAAAGAAAAAAAAAAGCACAATTTACAAACATATAAGGGAAAAAAAGAGCTCACCGAGCATGTTAAGGAGATGAATATATATATATATATATACGTTTTGTATTGCCAGTTGCAATAGAAAAGGAGGTGCACAACTAGATGTTATAGTAGTCCCATACAGAAAATTTCCACTTTCTACGGCTAATCATTTTTTAGTAAAACATTGTACAGATGGATTCGGGAATGGTGAAAATGGCTGTTTTCCTTGAATATGATACGCGAAATTATTCAAGATTACATTACTTACTTTATTTCACATAATGAAGTAAACAAGAATTTCAAAAATTATTTCCTCGAATGATCACACATGCGGAAATTTACCTGATAATATCTTCATTTAATTATTGTAACTAATGTTAGATAAACATTTAGAAACTAGAATACATCATTCCTCTGTTTGCTATGATGAATCAACTTTGAACACAGTAATGAAGAATACAATGAGGAAATTCAATATCTATTTAAAGAAACGTGATTTTATTTCTTTCAGTAAATTTACAGTTAAAAATATTTTAATTAATATATGTGTCAATGGAAAAGCTAAATCAAAAACTTATAAAGCTCTAATATTTTGGTGTGCTGGTATTTAATGTATTATTAAGAAAATTCAGCATTATGTTTTCCACAGAAGCATTAATACATAGAGCATTTAACCAGAGAAATGTTTTTGTTTAGTTTAATTCATGTAATTACTGCAAAGCCTCGAGGGCTATCTGCCTCAGGTGAGGAATGCCTTTGTGGAGGACTTTTTAAGGGCAACTGGCTCGTATATACGTTACACATGGGGAAAACTCCGAAAACGCCCATGCAGCCAGCCCGTTCGCGGGATTCGAACCGCGGACCGCATTATCAGTGTTCAGCGACTTTACTGCATGGCCACTGGTGAGCACCAGGGAAATGTAATTGATGAATAGTACAGAGCTTGTCTACCAGAGTCGATAAAAAGAGATGATTTTTCATTGCATTTTGGATGATTTGACGAATTGATATTTTATTGACAGACATTACGATGTTTGAAATTTTTAAATTTCCAAGAAACTGTAAGATGCAATTCTAAATAAAATTGTTAACAAATAAATATATACTGGATAACTTACGATACAGAAAGATTTCATTTTGAGAGAGCAATTTTATAATGAAAAGTGAAACAAAAATAAAAAAGTCAGATATTTCCCACTAAAAACGTTTGTGCTCATAACTTTTAATGAATTTCAAAACAGGAAGTATTGCTTTTAATGCAAATCAGATAAATGCTTTTAATTAAAAATGGATCATGTGTATTACTTTTGCGAACAAAATACATATTTTATTAAAACTGATTTAGACCTATCCAATATACGTTTTTAATAGGAACATTTAAAACGGATTATAAAATATGCATATATTTAATTTAAAGTGTATCCAGTGTAAGACCTATGAGGGAGTAAAAGTAATTTTTAATTAAATGAATCCACATTTTCCTCTTTTGACCTGTACGTGTGTAAAAATAATTTCCAACAAATTAATGTACTTTTGACTTTGTGAATGCAATGTGTAGAATTTGTAATTTCAATTCAAATGCTAATATTTATAAACTGAAAGCAAATACATTATGAGGAAAAATCAAAATTTTAATTTAGTATTAAGTAATGTATACAAAAGAAATATTATTATACAAACACCATTATACAAAAAGAAAATTTTCAAAGAATGAAAACACAGACAGTTCTTTTAGAAGAAGCCTGTAAATGTGTAGTATTTAGTGTTAATATCACGAAAAATTATAGAAAGTAACATTTTTTTTCTATGTTGTCTCTAAACGGGAAATCACGATGGAATTTGCTAAATAGCAAAAAAATCTGTTGCTCTTTTGAATAAAGATTTCAAAGTTGTTTTGACTTTGATTCTTTAATGAAACTGTGCTAAATAGAAGACAGTGAATTCGAAATGCCTTAACTATATTAATGAAAAACACATAAAAAATAAAACGGAATTAAATTAACTGCTTCACTACTAATACTCTATCTCTTAATTTACAGAAGTAGTAATCCTGTCCAGTTTGTTATGGTTTTCTTAGCTGTAAACCGGTTCCTGATTTTACGCATCTTCAGGCGATCTTTTGAAAGGAAATCCGTCTATATTGTCTTAATTCTTTTTAATCGTAAATCGTTAAATAACTAGGAAAAGCTTCTTAAGTATTATTTTCGCAATGATGAAGTAATTCAGGAGATTCCGTTTCACTGAAGGCCAGCTACGTGTATAGCCGTTCAAGAAGTTTTTAAGAGTGTATATGAGGATTTTTATTTATTTAATTAAGTATTACGAGTTCTTTGACAGGAAACAACAATAAATTTACTATGCCGAGTAATTTTACATTAAGATTCCTTAAATTTTGCATCTGCTTTCGAAGCATATTTTGTTCAAATAAACCAAAAACATTCCTGCATCAATATAATTACAATATTTATGTTTCTTTGACTTGTTGGAAATGCGATAGTTTAAATTGTAATAAGCAATATATGTTTAGAAATATTCAAAATATATTTTAATGGAAAGTGTAATTTGAAAAAAAAATCATAAATACATTTAATGTCACTATTTTTTGTAAACTGTAATGAACTTAAGCTTCTTACACAATTCACAATAGAATTCTCGTCTACAAACAAACTCAGCGATTCTAATCTATCAACTGACTCTGCCGTCTGTATTTATGCCTATTTGCTTCGGCATGCTCTGGAAAAGAAAAGCACGAAGGGAAAGAGCACCATTAGAAGTATTCTGAAAATATCGGATTTAAGATATCGAAAATTCGATCCTAAGGTAACAAGCAAATATATAATTGTATATTGTTGCTAAGAATTGATTTCATTACTCGTTGTAACGACATCATAACAAGTGCGGTTAATCAGATATGTCAAGTTATAAGGTATTTCTCCCACATTCTTGGCGAGCCTTCGTGGTGTGGTGGTCTGCCCACTGGGCTGGTATTCCAGAGGTCCGCGGTTCGATTCCAGGTGAGGATTTGCTAATTTTTCATCTTTCCTGCTTCCGAAAAAATACCTAATGTCTCTACAAAGTGACAGGAATATTTCTTTTTTAGCTATTATGCAGTTCTTGCGTACAAAATTACAAGGACTTAATGTTATATGCAATTAATAATTTAATATGCAATAATAAATAACTATAACTGTCATAGATTTTTAAGCTGAAATCGGAGCAACACTAGAAGAACAATAAAGTATTTAATGGAGCTCTGAAAGCTGTAATTTTGATATTTAAAAATAACATATTTGCGTTATGTAGCTACGTTTGCAATAATTTAATACTTACTGCTGTTATATTCTTGTATAAATTTGTAAAAACGATTTATATTCAAAACTCAACGGTATAAATCGAAAAATCCTAGAACAATAACAACGAAAATAGATTCATATAAAAGTTCGTTATGAAAAGCGCATCATATAGTCCCCTGCATCAAAATACAGTATCACAAACTACTCCGAAGAATATATGTACGGTCAGGATTTTGTCATATAAGTATGAAAATAAAATAAAAATTGGAATTATAAATATAACTGAAACTTGCGGATAAAAACTGAGAAAGCTTTTGAGTTACATGGGCAAAAGAAAAATTCACTGTCACTTGACATTAAATACATTAGTTACCATCAATATCAAAAAGGCAAAAGTTTAAGGTTAATTACATCATTTATTTATTAAACGAAATATTAAGTTGTTTCTTCATTCGATAAGAATTACAGTTTGTAATTTACATTTGCATACAAATATTTTTCAAAGAATGCAATAAGTATCGTGTTCAGATTAAATGCTCGAAACGAAAATTTCAAGCTTATAATTAGCTCTATTACAGTATTACCTCATTTAGTTTAAAATCCAAATTTTTGTGTTCGATTAATTCATTGAAAAAGAATGACAAATATAGAATATACGTTACGAATTGTGCAACTGTATTTTTGACAAAATTTTAGATGAACAATTCAAACTTATACGAGATTATTTTGGATAATGTGAATGATTTGTTCGAAAATGATATGTAGAATAATAGGTAATAATAAATAATGCTTAGAAAGGATAATACTTATCAGATTTTTCATAAATGAAATTAGTAACTAGATTGTACAAGCAATCTTTGCTTGAACCTGCATAATATAGTAGCATACAGAGGCTAAAAATAATTCTTAATTTTAAAATCTTATATTGTTGTGTACAGTCCAATCATTAGCAATCTGTCTGCAAATGCATTTTGCGATTCTCCCAGTGTGCGACAGAATTTGCTAAAGAAAGCAAAATTCTTTTTCTCACACTCGTTAATGAACTCTGGATTTTCTATTTCTTTGCGAGTTATGTTATCTATGTTTCTTACCCACCGGCACGAAATTCGAGTTCCATCTACCACTCGCAATCGAAATCTTCATTACCACATGGGGAATATGCTGTAGTGACACTCTTTGTCTGTCACTTTTACGGATCTCAGTCATAGCAATCGTGTACGAAGTCACATTAACATCAGTTTTGAATTTCCGAGCAACTTTATAATATATAAATGGCACATGATGATTCATCTGCATACCTATCATATACAAGATTCGTTTGTTTGTAACTGTGACCTGGAGCAGTATCGAGACATTGTACTTCATTCCACAGCAAGGTCTGCTGCCTTGCCGCTACTATTTCTAATTTCGGTAATTTCTCATCAGTGTCTTCCATCTTACAATTTTCTGCGTCTACTTCCGAACTACCATAACTGTTCTCCAATATATCTTATTTTTGAAGTGTTTATAAAATGGCTGATTTTGTAGAAATTCTAACCAAGCTTTAACAGCATTCTTCTTTACTACACCATTCAGATAAACTAATTTGTGTATCAAGCCTTTGTTTATGTTAATGTTAAATGCTTGATCCTCATCCAAGTTCCACGTCAAAGATGTTACTATTGTATTAGCATTATGTGGCAGGTTGATTACTTGCCGAACTATTGCATACCCTTTCGCTCGCAATCGATGAAACTGTATCAATGGCAAATGAGGCGATATCAAGGCGATCACTTATTGGATCAAGCTACGGGAAATCTGGACGATCTGAATACGTGAACTCATTACTCTTCGATAACTCTGGTGTTTTATTATTGTACAATGATCGCTTGCAAGAACAACATAATTGAAATTCTAGTAGATCTGCGTCTGGAAACTCGAGTAACACTGCACTTAGTTTATCATTATTACTGACGGTGGTCAAAATTTTCATAAACCATAGCCTATCACAATCACGGCAAACACATTCGAACTCATTGCCCATAATATGTTAAAATGTTTTGTGAAATATTTTGTGCATTGATCATCTAAGTACTTTCAGTCTTTTTGCGAAAGTTGATTCTCCTTCATTTATTTTAAAATAGTCTCTGATGTTTGCATTGTTTCATTTTTTTCTTTTTATAGTATCGTTTTGCTCTTTCTTTGCGCAACCTATTTGCTCGCTCTCTTCTTGGTTTACACAATTTTTTTTTGTTGACTCATTTTAAAATTTTATTAATTTAAGGGAAACAAACAACAAGTAACTGAGCCAGAGGCCTACCACCAACGAGTATGCGCGAGAGTAGGGATGCACGGCCACTAGCATACGACGTCATGAAAATTATCGCAATTTTTGCTAAATTTGTTACTCAGCTGTGGCTGAGCCACTATTCAAATTTCAAAATTCTTCTGTGTTTTGGAATATACACATTCGTCTATCAAATAAAACATAAACCAAATTTCTATATTTTTAGTTGCGTAGATCTTGACCCGCGTCCTTAAGCGTCCGTAACCCGCAAAATCGTCACAATCCTTTCTTTCCACAGACCACCTTGGAGGAACGTAAACCTGCGTTAATTTTGTTTTTAACTTTTGTATGCTTATGTTGATTGGCAAACACTTCCGGGGACACATTCGGGAACAGGTGTTTGAGCTGAATTTATCAAAACTTTACTGGATATTAAATTGTGCGTGTTCGACTAGTAGTTCAGTGTGTCCATCGATAAATTTGCTTTCCTAATAAATGCCCAAATAAAAGCAAAATTCTGAAATTGTTCATGGTATATTAATGTCGGAAAAGCAGATAGTTAAGAAACCTTTTAAAAGATGCCTGTTTCAATGCAAATTTCATATATTTTTGGTTCAAACTTTCGAAGCTTTAGTTTAAAGTTGAAATCCTGGAAGAGGGAAAACAAAATATCTGTCTTATTCAGTATCTTACAACATTAAGCTTTATAAAAAAGCTCATAGCAATAGGTTTACTGTTTAAAATGCATTATTAAATGTGTTTTACTTTGAGAGAATTAAGATAATGAATGCAGTCTAATTTTTGTTCTTGTTTAATTAAGTATCTGAGTACTTCGAAATTTACTCTGATCTACAAAAATTCAAAAGATAAAACCTTCATTCACTTGTTGAATTCAAAAATTAAACTGACGATTTAACAATGTTCAGTAAAAAGAGTAAACAAGCCATTTGAACATAACTCGAAAAATTAAGCAAAATAAATCATTCCAGGCTACGTGTGCGAGCTTATTTATTTTAAAAAGGAAATGGATGTAATTTGGTACAGAGTGTTTTTTAAGCAATACTGCTGAAATAAATAAATAAAGGGGAACTCATTAAATCTACACTTATAAATATTTCCTTCAGAGTAAATTGAATAATTGGGCAAAATTAACATTCCCAGATCATTAGTGTTTTCTTTCTTTTAGACCTTGGTAAAGTATCCACTCACGGAAATTTCGACAAATAATCGCAACCTACGCAAACTCAAAACTAGAAACTTTGGGCTATAGAAACAATGTTTAAAAGTAGAAAAACGCAAGTAACTTTAGAAAAGTAACTCAAAAGACTAAGACGTTTTGGTCGCCATTAAAAATAGAATTCTTTTCTCAATGAATTTATCGGAGCTAAATTCCTTTATTTTTGCTTTTGATTTGACCTGCGTACATTTGACTCCTATTGTTATTTTCATGTTAAAGATATATATACATGAATCAAATTTTAAATTAATTTTTTTATTTGTCTAAAAGAAATTTCCCTTCCCTTTCCCCAGTAAATACAGCCTTTAATGCCTATTTTTACGTAAATAAAATCTTAATCTTTTCATTACCGAATGTTTCTTGCTGACATATTTAAATATGCATATATACTTATTAAACTCAAAATTTATTCTTCCATTTTATATGTGCATATATATTATAATATTCAATACAGTAATTTGGCCGACTCAGCAAATAATTAATTTTAGTGAGTATGTAATGGAGCAGCTACTCAAAAGGAGGTACAATGAACGAACCCCAAGTACCTTCCTCCTTTTGAACAGACAACAATTTATGCAGAAGAATAATTTTATCTACAGCACAGCAGCACCTTATACCATCTCAACACACCATTTTGGCGCAAATCCTTATTTTCAAAATATTCAGTCTCGTCTACCTGGCTTTACATATGTATCAGATATTTTTAATTATTTTGTATATATATTATAATCATTGTTTAATATGATATTTGTTTACAAAATATTACTGCATATTTTGTAACAAATGCAAAGATACCATATTTAGCAATTCTAACATCCATTATGTTTCACTGTAATCCTTATAACTTTGTCAACTCAAAAAATCTAAAACTGACTTCCGCTTCTTTTTTGGCGATGCTTTTTTTTTTTTTTGCCCGTTTCTCACATTTGTATTAAAAGCATTAAATATCTTTATTACATAAATAAGCATAATTATGCTCTGGATATTTTTAAATTAGTAGGATTTAACTGATGTTATAAACAAATATTTTACATTCAATATATAATCCATGCTTTCTACCCAAACAAAGAGGAATTCTAAATAGTTCTCTTCATAACAAAGAATGCGATTCTGGGTTGGATCGGAAAGAAATACATTTAGATGGGACTTTGAAATGGGAAACTATGTCTACGTTGAATGAAACGAAGCAAAAATATGATGAAATCTGAGTTTTTCCATACACACAGATTTCATCATATTTTTCCTTTCCTTAGATGCACAGATAAATCTTCAAAGGACTGGAAAACTGAGGAATATGGCCTTGTATCATTCATTACGAATGCTGTTCACCTTTGGTTAATCTCGTAAACTATTGGTTTTGTTTTCTCTTTGAGTTTAAAACCCCATAGGTAGTCATTCTGTTCAAAGGCTGTATTTATTGAAATAAATCTCAAAAGCCTCAAAAACTGTTTGGGCTATTATAAAAAGTACATTTTTTTAAATTCGTAGATTCAAATACTAAGTTAATCCAAAAATAAAAATAATTGAGATACACATTATTCTTATTTTCTGTCCTTAAACTGCTTTACTTACTTACGATTAAGAATAATTGTACTCGCAAAAACAGACCTGCAATTCACATTATTTTAGAATACAATGAAAATAAAAAGTCTCAGCTTATTAATTAATTTAGATATTTATCTTTCGACCAACGTGGCGTTTCAAAATTCTTCTGAATTTTGATTTTAATTTGCATAACTTATAGAGGTATTGCACTGAACCCCGAATTTCCACGGAATTGCAGTCTGCAGATCATTACTGTAAGGTATAAAATATGAAACAATGGAACACATGTAGTGCGTCTATAAAGTTTTAGGGCAAAGATCGTTTAAAACTGAAAGAGGAAAACTATATTCTTCTGTGCCTTCAATATTGAATCTCTATATATAGCAATTTCTTCAATTTCCTGAAACAGTTAGAGACATACCTCAACTATACTGAAAGTCTCCAAAGTTTGTAGAGACATTAGGTTATTTCGAAACAGGAAGAGGTGAAAAATGAGCAACGCCGTAGCCTGGAATCGAACCACGGACCTCTGGAATACACGCCCAGCGTGCTTACCACTACACTACGAAGGTATGCGGAGAAGTCGGTAGAAATATCTTATACGTAAGGACCAAGATCATAGAAAATTGAGAGCTGAAGAAATGCAGTCTTTGTAAATGAAAATACAAAGCATTTTATAGACTTAATGCATTAATTACATTTGCATGAAACTGTTTGTTCTTTCACAGAGCTCGCTTTGGTATACTGTTCATGTCCCTAGTTACAGTTTCTCTTAAATTTTATTTTCATAGCATTGAAACTATGAAAAGTAATAACTTTTGAGGTGTGTTTTCACTTTCGGGAACAAAAGTAGCCTGCAAGTGCCATACCTGAAGATTAAAGGGGTTGCTGAGATCTGACTCTTATCTTTGCTAGAAATTACTTTGCGAGTATCGAACAACTGAAACCAATTATTAAATTACGCTTTCTTCAGACCTAATGCATTGAACCTTTAGGTGTGAGTTGGCTGGCCGTTGTTCTTTATAAAAAAGGGAAGTTCATCGAATGCCCACCCGGAAAAAATTGTGAATTATTTCTATTCAATTAAATAAGGTGACCACCATGATCTTCATTTGAGATTTCTGAAACTAAAGTTTCTGTCACAGTGACGAAATGTCTTCAACTAAATCAGATGCTTGTCATTTAGTCTCATTATATGCAAAGCGCCAAGTTTCATCTACAAGACAAAATTTGTTTGAATAAATAAATATTTAAGTATGTCATTTGGATCAAATCGTGAGATAAGGACATAAGATCTTTCGGTTTTGCAGTCAATGTATGAGAAATGAAAAGAGAGTAATTTGTTTTTGAAGACCTTCCGAGACAGGTTTTTCTAGCAGTGTGTTTATTAATATTAAGCTTATAAGGTATAGTTAGAAGAGACAGATGTCGATTTATCAACAGGAACTCTTGAACATTTTTGATTTTTTTAACCGTTCAAGGCTGAAAAGGTGATCAATACTGGATCATGTTCTGTTTCACACAGTATTTCAGCACTCTGTGATGTTTTTCTTTCTTTACATCAAAACTATCTATTAGTACGAGTATTTGAGCAGATTTCGATTCCAATACAGAAGTGTTCACTGCATCAAACCAAACGATTAAATTCCGTTGATAAGTCTGCGCAAGAGAATTAGAAATTTTAAGAAACTCAATTTAAGATTTTATAAACGTAATTTGCAATTCTGTTTATTGTTGTTTGGCAGATTTGCAGGAATATGTTAAAAATTAGTACAAAACTTTGTAGAACATTAAAATACTCAGGTATTTCTTGTTGCTCACAATTATAGAGTTCTAAAATAATGCAGAAATGCTTTGATAAAGAATTTATGGAGAGAGAGAGAAACTAGAAATGCCTAGTCAACGCCCAGTTTTATTATAGCATCTTTCAAGTTATCTGTCGAATTTTAATTTCAACGTCGAAAGTCTCACTTACTTTGTTTTCAGTACGTCGGAATGCAAGAGAATGGTAATATTGAATGTAGATTGCATCAAGTATGCAGTAAATACTCTCGCGTGCTTAGATTTTGTGAAGATTTCTTCACTAAGAACATCAGATAATCCGATAATAATTTTTGAGTATTACAGATGTTCAAAATAAACTCAGAAAAGTCCAAGTTCAAATTATTTATGTTCAGCGATTATTGATTTGTTGAGTTACAATTTTGAAAAGGTATTTGTTTATAATTAGATAAGCATGAAATGCAATATGAAATAGCTATTGATGCATGGGGTAACATCCATGATTATAATTAGATCCGACAAAGATACTCATTAGTATCTGCTCAGTCAGAGTCTGAAACCTAGATCTGCTTTTTCTTCCGGTCTGCAAAGAACGCAAGTTAATAATGCGTACCGTTTTGATTAATTGAATGTAATTAGGACAAAAAACAAGACGGGGGAAATTTTTCTTTTTTCCTCTCCGCTTTTTCCTATTCTGGCACAGTTCCACAGAACTTGCAGAAAATTATTAGCTTTTTATGCAACTGATTCGGAAAAAGAATAAAAGAAGATAAAGATTGCTGCGCCTCTCGACGGGTTAAAATTCGAATATTTTTTCTTCATACTTTTGGTACAATTTGCGCACAAGCCTTAGGTTTTCTGGATGTATATATATGGATTTCGTTAATTTTTGCCATTGTTTTTATGATATTAGCACATATTTTGTTACTAATTGCTTCAAGGCAGGAAAATAGAAAAACTGTACATAATTTGTTTGGAGAGAAATGTCATTGACATTATAAATTAATCGCGAATTATGTAAGAGAAACATTTTAGTATTAATGAGAAACCGTAGAGTGAGAAATTACTTTGAAGCAAATCTATGCTAGGCTAAAAAACTTTGAGTTACAATCGACATAAGTGGAATTTCTCCTGTATTTCACAAGCATCAACGTTTTTCTTAAAATTTTAAGAATTTTAATTAGACTTTATTTTCCATCGTTCACTTTTAACGTATAACCATCATGGCGACAGAATTAAAATCCCATAAAACGTGTCAAAAGGAGTACAAATGACGTTATTTGTACTCCTTTGACTCAACGAGGAGTGACGTTACAAATTCCACTGATACTGTTTTAGTTTAATGTTTGCCACACATTTTCTGTTAGAAACACTCAGCTGTCTTACTTCATGAATTTTACACGCTGCACTTACTAAATGGTATATTGCCAACATACTTTATTTTTTCCTTCTTTTTAACATCTTGCATTGTGTTCTTAAATATTTAAAATTGATTTAGAAGAATCTTCAGTTTCATTATTTAGGGATCACAATTGAAATTATCAAAACACTGAACCTTTGTTCTTCGAACTCAGTTCCCAATTTCCTATCGAATGATTAAGTAATATTTTCTCTCTACAGTTTTCTAAACGACTAGGTCATATAAGAGTGCATCGGAACTTTTCCGGCTAAGTATTACTGATAAGAAAATACACTTTATCTATACAAGTTTAAACACTATCTCATTTTAAATTGTCACCTTTCGCCGTAATGTACTACTCTCAGTGTTCTGCTACCGCTGGAATGCGACTTAGAAGAACTGTGTAAGCGAGTACATAACCTCTTGCGATTCGCGCTGGTCCTCATCATAAAGGATAATCTTGGGCTTAGGGTGGTTATCCGTGACACTCTCATGAAAGATGTTAATAAACTACAACGTGATGTCTCTTCTGCTCGCAGAAGTCGGTATAATGCTTAGTGATGATAAATGCCGTACTTATGGGTCCAGATTATAATCAAGGAGAAGGTACGGATGTTTGTAAATGTACAGTGCTTGTGCAGCAACCTGGCAATCAAAATTCACCGCAAAACGAAATTCCTTTCTAAAGGTTGATAGTAGGGAAAGAGGGATGTCAGACCCTTGAACGGCCGCCGTTGTGTTCTTCCTCAAAACTGATGCGGAAGCTTAACAGTTAGCTACGTTCGGCACCATCGCATAGACCAAAATTTGTCGCCATCAAACATCTGAAACGTCAGTGTATATGAAATTTTTTTAGGAGTGGTCTTCCTTCCGCCATGCCAAAAATAATGCTACAGCTCTAACAATAACCTACTTAAGTGAAGCGATAATTTCTCTCTTTATATGTTCGTGCGGTTTTACTACTTTGCGTAGTATTATTGCAACTGCCAACATAAACAACTAAATGTTGGCGTTAAACAAAGGAAAGGAAAGGTGCATTCAAAGAGCAGAACTACTTTAGTCGCTTCAAAAGAATGTATGGCATGTCATTTAACAACTTCCGAAAGCAATGAGCCATGCACTAACGCGATTGTGGAAAGCACTTGGGATAAAATAATTCCAGACGTTCTGACGACCTGCCGATGCCTGAACCATCGGGTATTTTGGGTGATTTCGATATGAAAGAGTTAATTCCATATTTTTCGATGCATCAGTGCTTTCTGTTCAATTACTAGCTGAACAGCAAACCATTGCATTATCGAAATTTAAAACTTATCGAAATTCGAATAGAGTATCAGTGATGCATGTTCAATTAGACATACGACACACCGACAATGTTTGCAATGCCGTTGATAGTTATCCGATGTTCCGAATGCACAAATTCTCGAGTTTCGTTCCATATTTTTGGGAGTGATGCTTCCATATATCTCGCCGTTTCGAAGGCACGTTCTGAAGAGCTTGGTCTCTAGAAACATTGCTTACCTCTCATTGCATCATCGTCTAGAACCTGATAAATCATGTTATTTGTCTCTGTACCTATTTGCTCAGTTTCAGACATGTTGGTGCGTTGTTTTACCTACTATGACTGACACGGGATCAGAAAGTTCACTATAATAACTCCCGATGTTATCACAATAGTTTCTCTTGGCATATTCTTTTATCAAGACTGAAGGTTCCATTAGCTCTGACATTACACCTTCCCTGCCATTTATTTCCGCATTACAGGGATTGTAATTTCTAAGATTTTAATTAGTCTGGACTTCTAGATCTCCAACCGAAAGGCTAACTATAAGAAGTTATTCTACGTCTTTGCGAGTTACCTCCTCGGTTACTACTAACTTTATAATACATGAATTAAGACTCAAAATGAAGTTTAAGATTAAAATTTACGATCCACAGCTTGTGAGTAATATAATTAAACTTCTCACCGGCGATCAAAGTAAGCTACTTTCTGATTTGTTAACGCTAAAATGTATACAATGTCAAAAACCTAAGTTTCAAGATAAAATTTAATATTAAAATTTACTATCCAGAACTTGTGAGCATTATATATCAACTTCTCACCGACGGTCAAAATAAGCTACTTGCTGGTATACTAACGTTAAAAAGTAGTTACAATGACAAAACCCTGAGCAAATTGTCGACATATTTTATGTCGGACCGGGAAACTGTCTAACTTTTTAACATTTAAATAAGCGTTTCCAAATCGTCAATAGCTTTAAGTTATACACTGCAAGCGTCTTCTGCAAAAAGAAGGTAGTACTCAGGAATGTGATCCAATCAGCTTATGGTTAAGATTACATCCCAGTTTTAAAAAAATACTCTTTGCTGTAAAATTCGCATATACCTCTGGTCTGAGCAAATGTCGTAATAAGAGAAGGAACATAGGGAAGAAATTGAAATAAAGTTAAATTTTAATAAAATTCAATCCTGATTTCCCCAAATTATTGGAGAAGTTTTATATAGTTGGATGCCAACGTAATTGCGATTTAGAAAATGTTCAATATATTTAGAGTTCTTAATTACGCATATTTAAAGTGTTAGATATATGTTGTGTTTATCTGTAGCTTCTATCATCTGTAAAATGGTTAGCACACTGGCAAACATATGCGTGACATAGTGGGGCAATTAAACCACTGGCTGTCCCCCAGAGGATGAGCATTAATGTCACTGAACACTGGTAGAGGTCCAGTTCCATGCTAGCTACTGGTCGCATGGACATTTTTATAGTTTTTCCATGTGTAATGTGGATGCAAGACAGTTTCCTTTTGAAAGTCCTCCATGAAGGTGCCCCTCCCCTTAAGTAAATAGCCAGAGTAGGCTTTTCCATAATTAAACAAAACAAAAAATACAGACGAGCCGAAATCCCTCTCGAAAGGCTATGAGACAGTGGAAACAGGTTGAAGAGCATTCTCCAAGGTATTCTTTGTCCAAATTTAAACATATTAAAATTGGAGCAGTAGGAAGTGTACTTGTGTAAACATTGGTGAAGCTTCTGGTTTTGTCCCGTGTTTACCTGTGTGTTTCCCAGTCTTGGTTTTGTCGCAAATTTGAATCAATAAATATTAATTAAGATTTTGTTCTGGTCTCATAAAATCAGTTTATTATTCACGCAGTTTATTATTCAATATCGCAGTTTATTAACGCAGTTTATTATTCAATATCGATATTTTTCTTAACACAGGGTTTTAAAATAAATGTTAGTTTTATGTTAAAGAAAGACTGTACAACATCATATATGTTACATAATGAGTATTAGTGCAATAATTTCTAATAAAACGCTTCTACTTTACTGTTTGAGTAAATTAAAAAATAATATGCATCAGGAAAATCACGTTACCTGACATACAGGACATTTTTTGCAGAGAGGGCTCTTCTCGAGATGACTTGTTTTTTCAAAATATTGGGCTCAGTGATTCAGAAAGTTGATTATAGCTAAGGTCTTAAACGTTCTACTTTATTAAAAAATATTTAACTTGGGTAATAATATAAATTATTACTTACTCTTTTTAATCAGTCTGAAAAAGGACATGTTACGCTGCCAAAGACGTGTGTTTTTATTTAAATGCTATATAACATAGTAAATGACGAAATGGAAGATTCTACGTATCCAGATTCGCCAGTATTTTATCATTAAGTCAATCAGTGTATCCTAAACATGCTGAAAGCAGACAGAAGTTTCAGATCTTTATTTTTTTCCAATTTAAAGTAGTTTTGAGTTCCGAGTATCGAAGTACAATTTATTGCCTACTATACATCTGACAGAGTCTTGAGAATGCCCGGAAAACTCTTATTTTGATTCATTGCATTTCTTGACTGGCACAGTTTGAATATTTTCCAATAAAATAAAATAAAAGCATAAAGATTCAAAGGATTTGAAAGGATTTTATTTTCCTTTCAAAGAATATCTCTTTTCCAAAATGTAAAGCTTTTTTCGCTGTTTCTATTCGGAATTTCGTTATAGTAATCATTTTGTTTTGAAAATTTCCTTGGTTTATAATCATTATTTTGAAGTAGTTTTTATAACAGCTATAAGTTACTTAATTGATATTAAATACAGTCAAATTTAAATGATTTCTCAGTTTGCTTTTCAAATTTTAATAAACAATAACAAGCTTAACCTGGTCTTCTTGACTGGACTTCTCGGAATCCTAACTTAACGAACATGTCTTCAAACGGTATGTTATCCTCACTTCATACGTTCCATATATTGTTATTAGATAATAGTTTGGGATATACACTGCTCGACATTGAAAATGCAACACCAAGAAAGTGGTCAGAAAGTGATGAAATTTGGAAAAAAGACAGAGACAGCAAGCAGCAACAAGTAATCTTTATTTCAAAATGATAGTCAGAATACAGAGCGAGAACGGCGTCGGCTCAGTAGGATAGTTGATAGTTGACGGGGGACAGTTGATAGTTGATAGTTGACGGGGACATGTGCACCATCCCTTTACCGTAATGGTTAATTGGCATATGCAACACGTCCACCTCTATCTTGAGCCAGATGGGCCACACAGGCGCCTCGCACCATACACCGAAACCCAGCGGCCAGGCCATCCAGGTGGCAGTCCAAAAGACCAAAGAAGCCACCAGAAGCATGTTCACACCAACCGCCAGGGCCTAGTATTTATTGAGTCAAAGTTCAACAAATACATGTCCAGACAAGGGCTTAAAAAAAAAAATAGATAAATAAAGGGTACATTTGTAGTTTTGACAAAGCATAAGATTACAAGGGTGCAAGTGCCAGTTTTGAATAAATACTATAATCACATAGACATAATTAGAACAAAACACATACAAATAGCGATAACATTAGAAAACCAAAGGAGTAAACACCACCATTACAAAACTAATACTGCTACATACTACAATACTACAATACTACAAAACTACTACTAGAATGCTTACAAAAAGTACTACAAACTGATACAATGCTAAATATTACAAAACTGCTACTGCTGCTATATACTAGGCTGATAATAATGCTGATAGTATGATATCAGTGATGTAATGATCTTAATACTGATGGTAAATTCAATACAATAGTTAGTGTACAAAGCAAGGATACAATACATAAATACATTATGCAACTATATAAATACCAATACAAGGTAAAGAGGATACATTATACAACTATATATACATATATATATATACACACACATATATATATATATATATATACACACATACACACATATATACATACATACACATATACATATATATACCAATACAAGGTAAAACGATACTAATGATTCTGTACGAGATGCAATACAAGATAGATAATTCAATATAAGATCAATAAGCCATATTGTTCAATACAAATAGTTAATGCAAAGTTAATAAAACACTATTTATATTACTATACCAACTGTATATTTCCTATATTAGTGCAATTTTATACAAGATGACGCATATCTATACGATGCTCACAATTTAGTATATATTACACAGTACTGTATTGCAGGGAACTTATAATTCAATTTTATATAAGATGATACATATCTATACTATGCTATCACAATTTAATGAGCCCACCAGCGGCCGAGCGGTAAAGTCGCTGAACACTGGTAGTTCGGTCCGAGGTTCGAATCCCGCGAACGGGCTGGCTGCATGGGCGTTTTCGTGGTTTTCCCCATGTGTAACGTGTATACGAGCCAGTTTCCCTTAGAAAGTCCTCCACGAAAGGCATCCCTCCCCTTAGGCAGATAGCCCTCGTGTGCTTTGCCATAATTAAATACACACACATACACACACACACAATTTAATGTATATATTATATAATACAGTATACAGTACAATATGATTTACAACTAATACTAAGATAATGGATGCTATATCATTCAATTAAAAAAGTTAATTCAAAATTAATGATACATTATTTATATTACGATACCAATTATACATTTCCTGTATTGCAGGGGACTTATAGTGCAATTTTATTATGTATACGATGCTCACAACTTTGCAATTTCATATAAGATGATACATATCCATACGAAGCTCACAATTTAATATATATATTATACAATACGGTTATACGATATAATATAATGTACTGCAAATACGTAAGATATGTGATACAATAGGTAAATTAACATGCTTACAGGGTTAGTATACAAGACACAACAATAGGTACAATACAATACTAAGAGTAAATAAATAGAGTATGTGACAGTATATAGACAAATGCAATGTAGAAAAATACATATTGTCAAGTAATTGGTAATAATTCTATGCAATATGCAATACAAGACATATGATACAGTATAAAATCGATAAGCTACGTCTATGATACTATTTATAATTTAATGGAATATTTAAAGCAAAATGAGACCAAAATACTACTTTAACTTTCATACAGTATTTTAACACAATTGCTAGTTCAGTAAAATAATTAATACAATATTTAATTCAGTACGTATCTCAGGGTATAAAAAGAAGTGCAATATATATATTCTTAATAGTATGATGCCTATAAGGCAATGTTCTTCATAACTAAAGCGAATTAAATGCAATACTTTGTATACAATACACAAGAGCAACACTTCAGTACAATACTGAGGATAAAAAGACATATTTTGCAACAGTATAAATATACAAATGCAATGTATAAAAATACCTATGATCAATTCAATATTATTAATTATGTGCAATGTGCGATACAATGCAACAATATAGTTATACCAATATAATGTATAAAAAATACTTATGATCAATTCAATATTAATAATTCTGTGCAATATGCAATACACGACATATAATTCAATATAATCAATAAACTAAATCTAAAATCTAAAGTCTAAAATTCTGCATGTAATTCAAAATAGTTAATGCCAAGTTGAATCAAGACTACTTATAACGTTATGCTGATAATCCAGCTAATAATCCAGTTTCTGTATTGCAAAGAATTTAAAATACAGTTCCATACTAAAGTATACATAGCGATACGATGTTCATAATTTCAATATGTTGCATCACATATTCTTAGGGTAAAGCTTATAACTCAACATAATATTACATAACTACCAACTTAATACAATAATTACTGCAAGAATTAAAATAATAAGTAAATTAAGTTAATAGACTAGTTAGAATATAATGCAGTACTTAGGGTGCAAATATTGTATATTGTAATTATAATGAAATATGACGCAATGCTAATAGTTTGAAACAATAGTTATTACAATGCTCGATACAATATTTTTGATATATAACCAGATTAGAATACTTAATATGTAGCTTGTAATTCAGTAAGATAGTAATACCATATCTATAGTTTGAGATTGCGAGTATAATATTTATTGTGCAATATCTTATAGTGCATTTAAAATACAATACAGTTTGTAATAATATTTGTAACAATACTGGGACTATTAAAAAGAAAGAATATAGTTATAATACGTAAATAGACAATAATGCAACTGGAGTGTACAAAAATACAATCGTATTATGAAAACACTATGTAAACAGACAAGAATGCAACTGGAGTGTACAAGAATACAGTTGTATTATGAAAACAGGACAAAACCATTAACATTAGACAACCTGACATAGATCAGATCCATAACTGTGGAGAACATAATTTTTGAGAGTTTTCTGATAAGGTACTTCTGCTTAATTAAAAATTTACTAAATGCTAGTTGATTATCCACAGGGAAAGGAATGTGAAATTCCTCCGTTAACGGGCATGTAGTAATATAATGTTCAGGTATGCCTAGAGTTCCGCAGACACAATATTCACTATTTGCAATTCCATGCTTGTAAAAGTAGCTTGGAAATGGACCATGCCCCGAGATATATCTTACTATTTGATGATTTGTTATCTGACGACATTGATCCACATACGTAATATGATTGTACGTTCGTCGACCGGTTTCATCAGTATCCCATTCTAGTTGCCATTGGGATATAACTTTTAAAAGAAGAGCTCGTTTTAAGTGAGATGTTGGCCACTTAAGAATCACTTCTTCAGCCTCGGCATCGGTATTTCCGGCAGCTGATTTGGCTAACTTATCTGCCAAAGTATTACCGTGATCCCCAGCATGGCCCTTAGTCCAAGCTAGCGTGATGTTATTTCCCACTTGATTACGAAGTTCACATTAGATGTCCGAGATAAGCGAAGAAGAATGTCTGGGGTTTTGAATCGCTTGAAGCGACGAAAGACTATCAGTGATAATTATTGCCTCCATAGCACCACTTGTTTTACAGTGTTGAACTGCTTTGAGGATGGCTAGGGCCTCCGCTTGAAATACACTATTATTTCCATGGAGATGACCCAGCCACTGATAAATAGACTGACCATTATGAAAGGCTACAAGGGCACAGCCTGTCTGTTGATCTATTTTTGATCCATCAGTGTAATATTGAATGCTTGGGATAGGTGGCAGTGTTACGTCTTTAAGGAAAATCCGAAGTCCTTTTCCTTGAAGGACTGGATGCACATCCAAATGTTGTGAGGGTTGTTCATAGTTCAATGGTGTGAAAAGTTCATCAAATAGGATGAAAGGTTTTTCAAAACCTTGACGGATTGTATTGCTGCTTCCTGCAGAGTACGTAGATGAAGAGGGATCAGTCCCCCATGACATTTAATGCACTGGATGAGGTATTACGAAATGCCCTAGTTATCTGTAAGGCAAATTGACGCTGCAGACTTTGCAAGTGGCGCACTTTGCAACCCTGCATGGGTTCAGCCCATATAGCAGCCGCATAGGTGACCATTCTCTCGATAACGGTGAGATAAAGAACCTTTTGTATATAGGGACTAATTCCCCATCCAGGACCTTGCATTTGACGCAATTTACATGCAATTATAACAGTTCGTCTTAGTTCCAAAACATGCGGCATCCAATTCAGTTTCTCGTCAAAGATAACGCCGAGAAATTTGAGCTGCGGTTTGATAGGTATACGTGTACCATGAATGGTAAGTCGAGGCCGTCGAACCAAAGATCCTCCATTTTTGGGGATTAATAAAATTTGCGATTTTGGTTCGGAAATTGTTAATTTAATTCTAGAACATAAGTTATAAAAGAGATCACAGGTTTGAATAGCATTTCTTTGCAACTCTTCTCGAGTTCGTCCTTGAATGATAAAAACTGTATCATCTGCATACGCATATGCCCGGGTATGTGCTGGCCAGTTTGCGGCAATAACAGAATTAAATGTTATATTCCATAAATCAGGGCCAGCACAGGAACCCTGCGGACAGCCTCTGTTTTGTTGTCTTGTAATAATGCCATGATTAGTGGAGTAGATAATTTTTCTTTCCGACAAGTAACTTTGAAATGCAAGAAATAAATTCTGAGGACAATCAGCTTGTCGAAGTGCCTCCAGTATTGCAGGCCACCACAGTGAGTCAAAAGCATTCTTAAGATCTATACTGATGAAAGCACTGTGGTGACCATTGTTGCGATTACGATGTATATCTTCTGTAATTTTTTATAATACTTGTAGGGTAGACCTACCTGGTCTAAAGCCATATTGGTGATCACTTAAAAAGTGAATTTTGTGAAGATAATGTTTTAAACGGTAGACAATAATTCTTTCATAAACTTTCCCTATAGCAGATAATAGACATATAGGTCGATAAGATGTGGATAATTGCGGATCTTTGCCTTTTTTTAGGAAAAGAACCACTCTTCCAGCTTTGAAGATACGAGGAAATACACCATTAAGAAATAACTTATTAAAATAATCACAGAAGAAGAAGATGTGGGAATTAATGATTACACGAATTATGGAATAGTCAATCCCGTCGGGGCCTGGGGCCCGTTTTTTTTTTTGGAATATTTCGAAGAGTGGTTTTAATTTCTGTAATTGTAATCTGTGGATCATCCTCTGTGTTAGGAATAGAAGTTTGCTGCCTAATTGACAAGTGCTCAGGGGAGTCATCTGTAATATCATCCTGAGGAAGAACTGATGCTAGAATATCATTAATAGTATTTTCTATTGGGCTAGACCCAGCAGGTGATGATTCTGAAAGATACGTTGATGCAGGCTGGAAAAGCTTATCTCGAGCGATCTTATAGGGAAAGCCAAATATTTCTCTATTTGATGTGCAGTATTTTCTCCAAGCTTCTATTTTGCTCTGCATAATCATCCGTTTATACAGAGCACGCTCTCTTTGAAAAACTTGAAGAGTATTAGATGTTATTCCATTGCGTCGTTCAGATTTTAATCGTCGCCTAAGCGCACGACACTTCCGCTGCTGTATGCGAAGATCAGAGTTCCACCAATGTAAAGTATGGAGCTGCTTGGTAGTTCGCTTTGGAAGTATTTCGTGACAAATGTCTTGAAGATTTTGCATTAAGGACTCTGAAAAACGTTCAATATCTTCAGATATGGTTAAAGAGTTGATTTGGTGACGAAGACGATTAAGAGTTCCACGAACTTTTCGACTAAACTGATTAATTTTCCTGCCAGGAAGATTATAACGAGGTAAGATAGGTAAAGAACTATGTTGTGTTACTTCAAAAGTGATATATTTATGGTCAGATAATGAAATCTTATCTCTGACCGTCCAATTACTTGTTAAGTGAGAGGTATTGGCGGATGTAAAGGTCAGGTCCGGCCAACCCACAGCATATAGTCTGTCGAAAGTAGGAATTGTATTCGTGGCATTGAGTAATACATAATTTTTAGAAGATAAGAAGTCTTCTAACAGACGGCCTTTGGGGTCAGTTGTTCGATAGCCCCAAGCAACAGAGTGAGCGTTAAAATCACCGCTGATAATCTGATGTTTATTACCAAGAACTCTTGTATAGTGTTCCAGGAAAGAGATTGTAGTGCTGATATCATCTGAGGGACTGGAGTAGATCGAAAATAATGTATAGTAAAATTTTCTAATTCTAATAAAAGTGCTACTTGATCTTTAGTAATAGTAATAATTGATGGAGAGAATTGAGGGTTACAATTAATTATTGCTGAGCGTGGAGGATCTTCTGAATTTTTTTGATGATATACAGTCCATAATAAAGGAAAACCAACCACTTTGCCATGTCTAGTATATGACTCTCGAACGAGAAGAAAATCAATTTTGTTGCTTAACGCAAACTCTATTGCCTGGGCCGTTGCAACTTGAGCTTTCTGAAGATTAATTTGCAAGAATTTGATGTTAGGAACAGAATTACATGAAACATTATACTGGGCATCTCTACTCATAGGTGGTGATGCTTCGGATTCTGTCAATATTACTTTGGTAGCAGTAACAGGTGTTGGAGTTTGCTGCGTGGTCAATCGGGACTTGATATCTGCTGCCGTTGTTATAATCGATGCAATTGATGCATGCTGCTGTATCGGCATCGGCCGAACAGTCCTTGGTATCGTGTTGTCCAGCACATAATGCGCAATAGTGGACGCTGCGGCAGTCTTTTTGCAGGTGCCAAAACGTTGGCGCTTGAAACATCTTTTGACATTAAAGTGCTCAGTGATAAGGTGGCCTTGCCAGCCAATGTAGATGCGAGGGTTGCACATGAAGGTTTGATATGCCCTTGGGCTGCACTCGGCAACCCACTTGACATTCCGTCGCTGCTTTAGACGAAATATAAGTTTAACTTCGTCACTAGTGAGGCCAAAGTCTTCTTGTATGGTAAGCTGTAAATCCTTATGTGTCAGATCTGGGGATAAATTATGAATTGCAATAAGGGTTTTTTTTTTGTGGGATTCTTTACGTTAACAAATGTAGCTGCGTGATCAGACGTTAAAGTAGCACCTAATTTTTTCCTATCTTCTTCCGACTGGCAGACCACCGCCAATCCACCCCGTTGGATAGGTTTGATCCGTTTAACTTGGACTCCAAGTTTCGGCAAAGGAAATTCCTGGGAAAGTTTATCTCTAAGCTTCCTGCTAGTTGTGTTCTCTTTTGGATATATTAGCAAAGTAGGTGTAAGAGCTGGCGGAAGGGATTGCTGTAATGCAGATGCGTAAGAGTGTCCAGGAGCTGGAGAGGGCAAAGCAGAGGGATTTGGAACTAAAGGAACTTGCTGCAGAGATGAAATAATAGGTGGGTTATGAATAACTTCACAGCAGACCACTGTTGATGTATTCACCTCAGCCTCAACTGTGGCTGGTTTCGGGATGTAATCCGGGTCCTGAAGAGCCAATTGCCGTAACGCATCCAATGAATGGAGCAATTTTTCTCGTGGTTCGAAAGGAAGTGTATACTTTCCTCCTCGATAGAGAGTTGCAATGGCACGAATATGATCGTATAACAAATTAACTTTGTCACTATAATTGTTATCAGTTGCAAGCAATGCAGTAGGATCAAAGTTGTCATTCACTGGGTCATCCGTAAACGAAACTGATTGTTGAGGCATAGCGATGCGTGAATATTACATAAGCTCACACTAGGTAATTAATTTCCCATAAGAAACAGACTGGTATAATATAATTACGAATGACGTTAATATGCTTTATATCAGTAAAACATAATGAATGTTCAATATAAACAGAGAAATAATATATTATTATATAAAATAATATATAATCAATCAAAAATATGTATACGATATGTAAAGGCACACAGAAAAGGCTCAGAAAGATATAACACAGTTAAAATAACAGTAAACAGTCTTAAAAACTATGGAAAATACACTGTAAGGAGTTTGTCGAAATTGCACTCGACGACGTGAAGGAATTGTGTCGAAATTCACAACGTTTCGACAGAATCAAGTATCATGTTTAAACTAGTATTCCGAGCCCAATGAACAGACCCTTTGGGGTTACTAGCATATTTTATAAAGTTTCAGACAGCAATCAGAAAATTAAGTTTATTTGGGTCCAGATTTTAGCTAGGTTCCAGAAAAGGATAGTCTTAAAATACTAATATCGAAGATAATGCAGTTATAGCCATATTGAAAATATAATATAATAGTATATGAAGAACTTACCAATTTGCCGAAAACCCGGTAATCCTAAGTGCATTAATTACGAAGATATTGATTTTTGAAAAGAAATCACAGATTTCTGGACTTAGAATTTTTTCGACGGACTTCCTAAGCCTAGTACGGTAACCACGTGGTGGCCAGACGGCACCGTTCCGTTACAAGGACGGCATATGAGGTGAACAAAATTGTTGAACACACTTTTTCACAAATTTTTTGAAAACTACGATGCACACATACTAATGCGATGTATCCTTGGATTCAACACACATTCACGCACAATTTGATTTATCACACGCACTTCGCACTGTGAAACTTTCACTTGAAAAATCGAAAAATAGCAGGAGCGCAACGCAGCGTGGTCTTCACAGGTCGACTGTCCAAACCGGCTCTAGTTGACGGGGGACGTAGGATCACCGCGGACAACGATGCACGAAGAAACACGTCTAGGCATACAGTCAATAAGAGTGCGGATGGTGTCCTGAGGGATGACTCTCCATTCCCTTTCAACCATTTGCCACAGTTCGCCTTCTGAACCAGGCAGGGGTAGAGTCTGCAAATGGCGTTCAATCACATCCCACAAATGTTCGATTAGTGACAGGTAAGGAGAGTACGGTGGCCAGGGAATCATCTGTATACCTTGCAGAGCATGTTGGCAGATGCGAGCACTGTGTGGTCGGGCGTTATTCTGCTGAAAAATATCGTTAGGCAGCCCTTGAAATAGTGGATTGCCACCGGCCGCAGTACATTATCCAAGTATCGTTGTGCCGTCATAGTGCCCTGAATGCAAACTAGAGGTGACCTGGAATCGTAGGCAATAGCGCCCCAAACGATTATGCCACGTTGTCGCGCGGTGGGGTGTTCTACAGTTACTGCCGGATTAGATCTGTCTCCACGTCGACGTCACACACGTATGCGACGACTGTCACTGGATAAACAGAAGCATGACTCATCTGAGAACACGACGTTTCGCCATTCTATCATCCACATCGCTCCAGTCCGGCACCATTCTAAACGTTGGCGTCTATGCTGTGGGGTCAATGGCAGTCTTCTTAACGGACGCCCGTGAGTGCAGGCCACGTTCAACCAATCGACGGGAAATGGTTCTGGTCGACACGGGAACATGGAACATCCAGGGTATCTTGCACATGCTGCAGAATCGCGGAACAAGTGACTTGCGAGACCGCCACAGCTTGTAGACGGATACGTCGATCCACGCTTCTGACCTCACTCTGGCTGCACCTGCACCCCTCCTTCTTCCCACATTTCCTTGTTCCAACCATGTTCGCCATAGCCGATGCATCGTGCTCGCATCCATGCGGGTATCAGCAGCGTTTCGACGTAAGGACCAATCCGCCCTTCTCAGTCCGATCACCATACCCCTTGTAAAATTGTCTATCTGCTGGAAGTGCCTTCGTTGAGGGCGGCCTGGCCATTCTCTCCTATTACACGTATCCTCCGGGACAAAAACCAACTTTCTTCGATAATTCGTGTGGCAGAAATAACGACACGAATATTGCCCATTCTGCACGTTCCTTTTCTTATGTCTTACTTCACGTGCGTCGGAGAGCTGCGCATTTCACATCATTTGCATAACTGAGTGACGTGCGTCTTCTCTAAAATTTGCATAAATTTCTGACCACTCCTTCTTGGTGTTGCATTTTCAATATCGAGCAGTGTATATATTAGAAATGAGTATTAGATAATATATTATACAATCTATCGTTTATTAATTTGACAGATTGTGCTGAAAAACGCTGAAACATTTAAACACATTTCAAATATTCTTACAAATAGGTTTCAATTGTATTAAGCAAAACAGATATTAAATCTGCTTTATTTATCAGAGTTTTTACTTAATAATCTGAGGAAGAATTTTCTTTCTTCTGTTATGAAATAAATCACTGAATCTCGATTGCATATTTAAGGTATTTTTATTTCGTTTCTAATCCCCATTGGTAGTAACATAGTTCGTGCGCTCAGGAAACAAATAAAGTGTGAAATACATTTAAAACAAACCACAAAATGCTCTTTCATGAAGTTAAACTATAATGTTGAACAAACCTTATTTCTTACAATACACGGGGTGTCATTAGTTAAGAAAAAATAAAAAAAATGGTTATTACTGAAAATGTTACATGTAGAATTTAAATAAATTGAACCACAGTATAGAACACATAGTAAGGTACAAAATTAAATGAAAAGAAATTACCAAACAATTATGGAGTTATAGAAATTAGCATACGCATAAAATGAACGAATTGAATTGGTCTATTTAGAATGGGAAAATTACCCTCTCTTTGAAGTAGCTCTGAAAGCAATACAGCACATACAGCGATGTGTGATGCTCTTAATTATGCGGTGTATCAGTTCGGTAGGAAGTGAGAGCCATTGATCTTGCAGTTATAGGTGTGGCAAGAGTCCGAAGAGAAGGATTGAGAGCAGCTTATACATCTTCCTAAAGCATCCCAAACATGCTCGATAGTATTCAGGCCTGATGATCGAGATGGGTACTCCATGCGCTGAACTGTTTGCTTATGAATGTAATCATCCACGATGCCAGTCCTGTGAGGTCTAGCTTTCTCGTCTTGTAGCGGAAATGATCCCATATTGTCCAGCATAAGAGCACACATAATCATCAAGGATGACGTTTCTATAGACCTGAGCATTCAAGGTTCTACATGGAAACACATGGAGGTCTGTGCGTCCACGCAAACAGATACCACCCTAAACATAGACCTTGCCTCTTCCATATTCATTTCTTCTACGGATATTTGATAGACGATAACGAGTTCCAGGTTCTCTCCAAATCAAATAACACTTACTATCGATTTAGAGGCTAAACCTGGACTTAACACGTAAAGAGAATTTCCCCACTAATCCGTCGTCCAGTGGATATGTTGACATCCCCACCTCAAAGGTTTCCTTGTATGACATAAGGTGAGCGGCACGCAAATATAATTGGTCGCCTAGCGTACAGCCTCGTGAAGCCTTCTACGCGCTGTTGACGCTGACACAACCTTCCGGCGACTGCAGCAAGGGAGGATCTAAGTTGAGTCAGAGTTGCGGTTTTATTAATTTGTGCTCATAACAACAAATATCCATCATGGGCTCTCATTGTAGCGGTTGTCCGTTCTTGGCTGTACCTGCTGCATGCCGAATGCGTGGTTAGAATTTGTTGCCAAAGTCTAACCACAGAACCACTCACATTTAGCCTATCTCGCTACGTCTGTCTGACATTGTCCTGCTACTATTTTCCCAAGGGCTCTCCAGCGGAGTTCTTCAGGCAAATTAAGTGTGGAGGTCATTGTTGCGAATTGGATATCCCAAATTACTTATCTCAGTAACACAGCGAAATTTACTGGTGTGTCTCAAGCATGAAATTTTTCCCCCCTCGCAGAAGATGTATTCCTATTGCAGCGCCACTAATTTGCAAGCTTCAGTTTTACTCAGGAGAATTTATTTGACAATATATTCAAATTTTACACGGATTGGCTTATTTTTGGATAAGTTATAGCGTTTTTTTTTGAGATTTTTCCTTAATTTTTGGAAACCAGTGTATTTTTACTATTAAAAGAGTTTTGCTTATTCTTTTCTCCCACGGATTCGTAGTGAAGTGTATACTACATTCATTACGAATTTATTTCCAAGGTGCTTCTAGCGGCATTCTTCGCTCGCTACCTGCAAGCCCTCATAATTGCAATGCTTTGGACCACGATTATTTTATTTCTTTTACATATTTATTTGTTCACAATTACTTGGTTAAAGCCATATTGCAGCTATTTAAAAGCTTGCCGCTCAACCGGTATAATGGTTAGTGTCGCTGAATGCCTTGCTGAAGGGCCAGGGTTCAAATCCCGAAGAAGGCATGGATGTTTGTAAATGTATATTGTCGGTGCGGCATGGCAGCATTTTAAATATGCGTCGAACTGAAAGTCCTCTCGTGTGGTTTGGTGGAAGACCCTCGGACTCTTCCCCCTCGGGTTACACCATCAAAATTCGGGAGGCGGAAATGAGCTTTTTACTCCATCAAAGTTGGGGGGGCGGAAGAGCTAAATCTCATTGTCACCTGAATGGTGCTCAAGGCAGGCGTATTCTAGCGCTCTTTGCCACGAAGAATTCGTGGGCTTGGACTGACTGCATCAGACAAGTGAGCATAAGAAACAACAATACTTAAAGTTTTGCCTTTTATTAAAGCAGGCCATTTTGTTAAATGGTCAACATTTCTGTAATAATGATGCTGTGAAAGCAGCTTTGAAAGATACTGATGCACACGCCGCCAAAAGCATTAAGTTTGGACAATGGTAAGAACTTTAGCATAAGTGCGATTATGAAGGTTAACAATTTTGACAGCAGTTGTGTTTCAAACACTTTTGTATCGCTACATTTGGATGTAGGACTGTAATCTTGGAACAATTCCGATGCTTGCTTTGGAATCTAATCTATAACCTGTAATTTACTAGGTAACAACGATCACTTATTATAAAATTCAGTACTATTTATAGCTATGGCATGAGTCACATGACTATGTGTGTTATACCACTGTGTTACTCTTCCATTTATACCGTTTCTTTTATTGAACAAATGTAATGACAATATAATGAGAAAAATTCATCTTAGAAGAATGCAGTAGTTGCAAATAAATTGCAGTTAAAGAATAAATACGAAATTCCAATGAGCGCCTTTGCTTGTCAGAACGTCTATGTTATTCTTACATTTCAGGGGGAAAACCTTTGAAAGAGTTTCTTTTTTTAGCACTCTTGTTAAGTTGAAGAAATGTTTTTTTGACACAGTTGCGGTTTCATTACACAAGAACCTAGCATCTTTTCTAAAAACCAGTTTCATTTTAAGTTACTAAACTTTCATTTTAAGTTACTAATTAAATATTTGTAACTTAATAATCAAATAAGTAATAAATATTATCCTATTTCGTAAGCAGATTTGGTCACTGGGGATAATTATGTGAATTTACCCATGAATAGAAAAAATTACATGCAATTAAAAATGGTCGATAATACCATTTAAAAATCGCTGATTTGTTGGGCTTTAGATGAATATTAGAGATACGTCTTCGTACTCCATCGCATTCCTTACTGTAGTTTGAGTAACTGATTGTATAAGGTATTTCTTCCAGCTTCTTGGCATGCCTTTGTGGTGTGGTGGTCTTCACGCTCGGCGCGTATTTCGGAGGTCCGCGCTTCGATTCCCGATGAAGGCATTGCGTATTTTTCATCTTGCCTGCTTCCAAAAAATTACCTAATGTCTCTACAGTGACGCTCGAACTAAACAGGTGTTGGATGGTGATTCTCCACACACAGGATTAGGTTCCCTAAATAACCCAGTCGCCCTTTAAAAAGGGGGAGTATATAAGGTATTTCTCCCGCCTTCTTGGCATGACTTCGTGGTGTGGTGGTCTGTACGCTGGGCGCGTATAGCAGAGATCTCGGTTGGATTCGCGGCGAAGGCGTTGCACATTTTTCATCTTGCCTGCTTCCAAAAAAAAATACCTAATGTCTCTACAATTTGAGGAGACTCAAAGCTGGTAAGAATCATTCAGAGCTGATATCAGACGCTCATCGTTCCTAAGAATAGGTCATTAGTCATTTGACGTTTCAGGAGATATTCATAAACTAGCAGATCAACAGCAAATTAACAAGAACAAGTGACCGCTACTTTTTATTTTTGTTTGCAGCTACAAGCTCTGTTTCATTAAAATTATATTTGGTTTTGTTTAAAATTGTGGTGCTTATTTTGAAATGTAGTCGATAACTAGTAGCTAACTAGCTAACAATGTCACTCGAGCCTTTTGCCATTAAGATATTGGGAGAGAAACTGCAAGTCAGACTAAGACGTAAACTGTACAAGCTCATACCAGTAGCTCATATAGCATCGCTTATCTTTTGATATTAAACCTCTAAGCAGTATAGCATTCGATCATTTCGATAATAAAAAAGGAATTTTGTCAAAAATTAGGATAATGTGACTGATTATATTTTGATAGATATTTGAGTTTTCTCATAATACTTGTTACAATCTTATCACTTATAAAGACGAAAACGATCTTTTGAAAACGCTTGTCATCTACCTTTTTGTCAGGTTTATGCAGATTTAAACTGATTATTTTCTGATAAACACTGAAATAAACAAATAGTGTTTTTAAAATGAGCTATAATTTAGGCACTGTACATGTAAAATGAAACCTAGCACAGCATTAATCTGTAATTTCATACTTTTTATATTTCAGTTTTTTTTCTTCTCTTACATCAGGAATAGGCTTTCCACGCGGATATGAGAGGATCTGAAAACGCCGATTACAATTTATAAAATGTATGCAATTTCAATGAAATAAATATTTTATTGCATTAATTTTGCCTTAGTATCATACCATTATTATTATTATTATTATTATTATAAGGGCTCAACCCCGATATTTACTTGCAATCTTTCCTCTTTTTTTTCTACAAATTTCATCATCCAAAAATAGAAAGACGAAAATTATGCAAATAATTTCTATTCCGAAGGACGCGATTACAGGAAGAACACAAAAGTATTCATGGATAAGCAACTGGTAGCTCTCACAATGTTATTTAATTAAAAGAAGACTGCATTCTAATAAGAACACACTGTAATATTAACATTGCAGTATCTAAGGAGATGTCTTCATTTCGGTACCCTATATCTTGAATATCACACACTGTTATTGTTGTCCTTGATAACCGAAGTTCCCTTCTTATCATCCAGGATATTGTGCAGCTGATTTCGTTTTGGGTTGAGATATTATTAATATTCTATACTATTATCAAGGAGTTCATTGGATTTTTGATAGCCATGAGTGCTGCTTGGCAGTCGGTGAAAATATTTATGTTCAAAGTTAATTTAGTTGCATAAGAGATTCCTGCTTGTATGGCGGTTAATTTTGTTTGGAAAACGTTGTTGTTTGAAACATGCTCCAGCGATGTAGTGCAGTTTACTGTAGATTTTTCGATCAAAGCCGCTGCAACCACCTTGTTATCAGTTTTTGAACCATCAGAAGATACCATTGAATATTTTTTGTGGATTCTACTTTGCTGGATATTAAATTGTGTTTTATTTGCAGAGGATTCCGTATATTTTTGGCAGGGAAGAAGTTTGAACCAATACACCTGATCGAGTATTCAGTGCGAATGCTCGCAGTAACCGTTGAGTACTCCAGACAGTTAGTGGATACAGGCGTTACCTGGTGGCTAACTGGAGATGGAATAATAGCATTTGGTACAATATTTAGCAACTTAGAGATGGTAATACAGCTACATAGCATTTGGCCTGAGATGGCAATATATTATATAGCATTTGTCCTGAGATGGCAATATAGCTGTATAGCATTTGTCCTGGTGCCTCAATCTCTTATTATTGTCTTCTGCTACTCCCTAGACATCAAATGCCTTCTGCTACAACGTGCAAGTCGTCGGTATCCTTTGCCATCGTCTTATTGACCGTTTAGTCCCTCTTTCCACACGCAAAGATCTTCAGAATCATCAAAAGCATTAGATATCGCCGCTAATTTGAAGATCTTGGCAATTATTACTCCAGCAATCAAAGTCTATGTACACAAAATCAATTAAACCAAAGCAATCACTACGAGAACAATTGTACTTTAAAATTTAGGGGAGTTCGTTTTCTAAACGCCTGAAGAAGGATAAAATTAGGCAAACATTAAAAATCTGATTTGGCCAGGGAATCCTTGAACATGGAATCCTTGAAACATAGAGTCATGGAATCAAATGGATAGTAACTCTGAGGTATAAATTCTGGTTGATTGTTTGTAAATAAAATCTAATATATTGTTTCAATAAATAGAAAAGTCTGTAGTGCGAACTTTTGAATTACATTTTATTGGATACGTAAAAAATGGGTTTCTCAAATTTAATACCGCCACAAAATAATGTGGTCCCCTTCTTTTCATAATAAAAATTTTATTTTATTGTGCGGCATCTGAATAGCAGGTAATTTAATTGGTTTTTAATAAAAGAAATTTAAGTGTTTTTTATACATTTAAAATAAATACTTTAAGCAATAACAATTGTTTTCTATAATATTTCCATGATATCAAGAAATTTAAATTCATTTTGACCTGCATACCTATCCCATCAATATTTAAGTATAAGTAAACAGAGCTCGCTATTATTATTTAATTCTTCCCCAATGTTTGAGAAGTTTTGTTTTCTACCATATGTTTTCCTGAAAATATGTTCAGAAATATCACTTTTGGCTTATGGATTTTAGACGAAATATAATATGATGTTCGGCTGGATATAAAAGTCTTAAGTGCTAAAATTGAAACGTTTTAACCTTTTGTATTATATTTTAATATAGTGCTTCATTAAAATATCATTAACAACAATTTTTTCATTAAAACTGTGCCGCTTTAGATTGTCTGCTAAAAACTGTTATAGCTTGAAGTAAAGTATCACTTCCCGTTGTCCAGTTTTGTCCAAAGTCTAATCAACTCTTTACATGAATCCAGAAACCTAAAATACGGAGCACGGAAACTTGTTTCTGTTTCATGTTTCATGTGAAGGTTTCATGTGAGTTTTCATAAAAGGAATAATCGTCACACACACAGACAAATAGATATCACTTAAAAATATTAAATCCGTGTTGTGAGGACCCTAATTTATTTAATTTGAATTTTTAGACAAAATATTACTACCTCCTTTACCTATGTATATAGTTTGGTGACAAGTAAAAATTTCAGAATTGGGCTAAAGCGGAAAACTACCAGAGTGGAATATGATACTTATTCAGCTAAGCTTTTCAAAATCCGTTTATTTCTCAACTGTTAATCATACCTGTCATATTTTCCAGAAAATCGGACACTTTGTTAAAAAAGTTCTCTTATCACTTTCTCGGATTAAGCGATTATTTCATTAATTTACAAACAATGTGCAGTATAAAATCCATCTAGTTCAATAGCACTTTTATCTTTAAACATCCAGTCGAAATAAACTCGTAATGGCATTTACCCTCAGTGATAAATTCGCATCCTTGGTTGCACACGTGAATTTCCGGTTGAAGAATGAGAGGTTGTCAAGAAGACTGAATCGCAGGCTAAAACGCACGAAACCTGTAACAAACAAACATCAGTAAATTGTACTTGAGTGACGGAGGATAGCTCCTCTCTAATCATCTAAGAAACGAGAGATTTTGGGAGACTTCAGGAAAATCAGTATTCATTATCGTCAAAGAGCTTTTTACCGTCAAAGATTCTTCGAGAAGCCTTCTTGCTTCCTTTTTTGTTTTAAATTAATAAGTGAGTTGTTTCGAGACTAAAGGAAAAGGGGGGGTAAAAAGAAAACTCTTCTCATAATGGAAAACTGATTACGGTACCTTTACCATCAGAAGGATTTTTGTGAAACAGACAATTGGAGAGAGTCTTCGGAAAATAATGACTGCGCTTAAGTCTAAATGCTTCAAAAAAGCTCCCTTATTAGGAGTGGCGTTTAGAGCCAGCGAGGACAGCTTAATGACTTGTGTTTTTGTTTAGATTTTTATAGGATGGAAGTACTCTCAAATGAAATAATGTTTAAAGAGATTAAGAAGGCGATGTTTCGATACTAAGACTGCTCTGCGTATTTGATGACGAGATAACAAGTGATAGTTTCTGACGCCAAGGTACGGAAAGTAAAAGAGAATCGCTTCCAGGATACAAAAATAAATGCGAAATACGAAGTAGTATAAATCCTTTTTATTACCTTGGGTTTCATGTAAAAAAATTAATTAATTGCAGAAATATATTTCACGTAAGTTGAATTATCCCTCCCAGCTTAATTTTTATAGTCTGTTCTAGTCTATTTATTTGTCAGCTTGTCTTAAGCTTCAGAGCATTTGCGATGCACTGGCTTTACAAGATAGAATTTTAAAGTCGTTGGTCTTTTAGAATTAAGGCGATAGTGTGTTCGATTCAGCATTACATGGGCCATAAATTTCTGTTATTTTACTGAACATCTGGCCTTTCGTAAAACACTTTTTACCAATATTTCTAGGAAATACGCGTTTATCTAGCAAATTCAATCTGTTAAACCTCTTGCAGATTATAACAGTGACTTTCGCAGCTATACTTACAGCCAGAAAAAAAAAAAAATTAGATTACCTTTTGCTTTTCGATAACTCGCTAACATGATAACTGGACATTTCAGATAACTCAAACTGCTTTCAAAATTTCCACATTTTCAAATATATTTACACAAAGGAAAACGTTCTACGCTTCGATATTTTTTCTCGTTTACCTAGTGGAACTAACAGACGAATCCAAGAGTCGTGCATTCGATCTTACTTAGAGAGCGCATACGATAGGAATTTTTCCGGGCCTAGTAATCTGCTTTCACTAGTTTTGTAAGTTTGTCGTAAAATGTTCTAGCGCTTATATATACAGTGAAGCAATAGAAATAGCATTTTCCCGACAAGTTTTCATGGCTTTATATATATTTCTTGAAGCAGCACTTTTTTGTATTCCATTTCGGAAACTCTCTCTATATATTCTATATATATATTGGTGCAACTAAGATACGCAGAGAATGATGTTTGCCTTCTTTCTTACAGATATGTTTGTCACCATAATTTATCTTTTCATGCATGGACTGAGGAGTATATATTACGAAATGTAAGATGGGATATTTGTAGTTTATTTGCACTTTTTAAGATAATTCTGCTTCACTTTACAACTAAAAAACTTTGTTTATCCATGGTGTGTGTGTGTGTGTGTGTGTGTGAGTATATGCACATATATATAATAAATAAATAATAAATAAAAAACAGCTCAAAATCTTTATTCAATTATGCGTTAATAGCAATAGTAAAATAAAAGTAAAACATTTAAGTCCATATCCTATTCAACGCGGAGAAATTCATTCAAAAAATCAAGAAGTACATTGGCTAATTGCATGCAAAGGTGCAAAAAGAATGTATATGCCAAAACGAAAACAGTAAAAGAAGAAACGTTATTTACAGTCTTCTCCGCTTCTTCGTCAGGGTTTCGTGCAACTTAAGAAGTAAATGATAATTGTAATAATTCCTAAAAACTGATAATTGTTATTCTTCTTGCACTTTTACGTTACCTACTCCAGCCTGTAGGTTTTGGACTGAGGAAAACACAGTTTTCTGCGATTAATTTTCTGTGGTTTTTTTTTATAAATATTAACTTGTAATTAATAATTTGTGTCATTATTAGCTTAGAAACAGGCTGTTTCATTTACATCTTTCGTTGCACCATCCTTAGGCAGATAGCCCTCGACTGCTTATCCATATCTAAATAAACCAAACCAACTAGTGCAGCATCCATCTAACAATGATGGGGCGAAAATTTGTAATAATGTGTTCACCGAACCTTTTCATCGAACTGAATGTCTACCGAACCGAATGTGTCCATCTTTTGTAAAAAATGTGTCTACCGAAATAGAAAACATCTGTCTCATTTCGATAGACAATTTTCTTTTTTGCATCTTTTTATGCGATTGGTCACTGTGCTTCTCGATTTTATTTTAAAAGGTTTGCTCCGAGTTGAATATGGGAGAGGTTTACTATTTTTATTTTAGCATATATATATATATAGAGAGAGAGAGAGAGATGCATATCAAATCGTCCTTCATTTCTAGAATATTGAAAGTAATGGAAAATAATGTATTGGCTAGCGTTTGTACTTACTAAAATATTTTAATATTAATTTTGAAATTGATCAAAGTTTCACAGTAATTCAATTTTTTGAAAATTTAGCACTCCACAAATAATGTAAAAAAGACTGGTGATTGCGAACTTACACTACTGTACTACAACTTTTGTTTAAACGAAAAAATAATTTTTATCTTCATGATAGAGTGTTACAAGCTGTCTCATGAAATGCTCCGAAAGCTTCACTTCTGCATATTCCAGTAACGGTCCCTAAGCAGCAGAAAAAGACTGTTATTTGACAGAATAATTGAAAAAAAAAGCCGCTTTGACAAGTTAAAGTAAAGAAATCAGATTAGCTTTGAAACTGTTTCCCTGATTAAACGACGACAAAGTTTTTAAAGATGATAATGCAGGTATGAGTAAAGCCATTTTAAAACATGCAATAAATTGTTGCAAAAACTCTGACGTTTTCAATTATGGCACGTCAGAATTCTTTTCCTCATATTTATGATAAAATAATGGTATACGAACGGAAAAAATATAGTGTATCACCAAAGTTTGAAAAACGACTTGAGATAATATTTAAATATATATTGTAAAAATTAAGCCGAAGAGCTTTCTGTTTACAGAAAAATATATTTTAATGAATTTCCGCCGTAATACAGTTGATCGTAATACTGCATGTTGGAAGTGCATTTTAGGTAAGAAAAGTTGTTTTTTTCTTCGGCATTTTAAAATTGTGTTATACATGTTTCATTGGTAGACGGTTTTAGGTTTAGTTGGTTATACCAAATTAGCTGCGCTGTATGACTAATGGTAGGGATGTTTCATGGAGGACTGCCTAAGGAAAACTGTCTCGTATACAAGTTGCACATGGGGGAAAAATAAAAAAGGACCTATAAAACCAGCTCGTTTGCCTGGAACCGAACCGAGGTAGGAATTACCAGTGTTAAACGATTTTTCCGCTTAACTCCTAAAACTATCTATATAACTTAGTTTAAATATCACACTGAATAATAATCAAAAACAAAGTCCAATATTAAATTAATGAAAATCACACTTTCCAATTTTCTGCAGCCAAAATTAGTCAAACGGCGTCCTCCATTGGTGAATTAGATTTTTTAGAAGCGTTTCACATCCAAAAAACATTTCTGTTCTAGTTAATGACCCCAATTGCAATCCATCTTTACAGTCAGCCTTTAAAGAAATTTTGTTTTAGTTTTTCTTGTGTTGTCAAGAGATGGCACCGGTAGCTTAACTTCTGTCCAACATTTCTTATCTTATCTCTATTCTTATCTTTTCTTTACCCTTTATTTGGTTCATTTGCACTTAGCAGCTGAAGAAGGTAGTTCAAAAACTATCGAAACTAATACTGCAAAAACACTTTCGTAAATTTACGCTCATTCTTAATGTTGGACTTTGTTTTTGACTATCTATATGTGTTCCTAAAACTGTCTCTAGCAATGGGATATCTGAATAGAATTTACGGTAAATTCATACGCAAATCTAAAGTGCCCCAGAAAAAGGAGAGGAATCTTTATGCGCGGTACTAGAAATGTTAGAAGAAATAGTATGGCATTAAAATGATTTTGATTCCTCGCTTTGTTTGGGAGATACTTGATTTCAAAATACCATAATGCCACTTTCCGATTAGTTTAATGAAGGGACATCATGGGAGTCGGTGATTTTCCTTTCTGTCTGTAGTCCTTTCTGTCTTATAAAATCTGTTGAGTACGAGAAGACCTTAATCGTCGCCGATAAACTCATGGCTCACATTTAGTTAGCCATCGACAAAATTCAGTGCCATTGTCCATGATCCAACGATGTAGAGCTGTTTACATTGATGTCAACGATCAGCGATTTGAGCACTTGATAATAGACACACCATACAGGCCGCCTATGTCACGCTGTGCCTTCATTTGTCTGGCCCAAGTTTATGTCATGGGGATTTGAAGTAGCAGTGATTCTGAACCAAGCCAAAATAATTGTGTTCCAGTGGCATTTTGTTTCTTCTAACATCTCGAATATGCCATTCAATGTGCCTTCCCTATTTCTAGGATCCCTGTATATTTACTTTCAGACAAAGTAAATTCGCTCTCTTCATTATGGATTTATTTAATTTTAATATAAGAAAGCAGCATTCATTTTTGTTGAAATGAAAGACCAGATTCCACATTAATTAACAAATTTAACACGCTTCGAAGAACGAAGGTGAAGATTCATAAATAGTAACATAGGTTGAGATATTGTTGGATCACCGCTGAGCGCCGCCTGAGATAACCACTTACCTGACTTTGTTGTAAACGTCTTACAGTGTTAATAGTCATCCTGGCAGAAGGGAATATTTCTTCCGTGTAAAAATATAAATATAAATATTACATGGGCATACGAGGCCTGTGTATAAGCATAGATATGTTAATTACAAACATTCTCTTGTACAAGTTACATGTGATAGTTACATAAAATCATGACAGTTATGTATGCATTTAAACATTATCTGAATTCATATTTACAATACTTTTACTAAGATAATCAAAGTAAACTTGTAATTCATTTACACATTGACTGGATTTTCAATGTCATTTTAAACTGCTTTACAATATTATTTTTATCAAGTACATACAAACTGGATAGTAATATGATTACATTATAATAATTTTGCTCTTACAGTCTTGTTACTATTCTCCGGGGTGAGCTATTTTTCTAGTGTTGATTTTCAGTTTTTGTAGTATTTTGATTTGCTATTAAAATTATACTGCGAAGACACAATTCTCAAGGGCGGTGGAGAATTTCTTAGTACCTTGCTGAGCATACCCTGATCACCTCCTCTATTTTAGTTTTCGTCTGCTTGTTGCCGCAGATATTCTCCGCCCATTGCTGCCAGTATTCACTGCTTGGCATTTTTAAATGCAGTTTATCGGTTTGTGGGCAGTTGAAGAGGTAGTGATCTGCATCACCTACCGCATCACATTCCCACAATTCTGATGCTCGTTTGCCGAATCTCTTAAGCTAATGTGGGAAGTGACCATGGTCAGTGTAGAATTGAGTGTGTGCTCCGCTGTATGTATTAAATTGAGCATGTAACTTTCGGAAAGAACTTGTAGGTTCTCCTCCCTGTGCTTTCCCATCTTTTCTGCCATTCTTGTAAAAGGCTATTGAGCGTGATGTTTTTTTTTTTTTTTTTTTTTTTTTTTTTTTTTTTTTTTTTAAATAGAAAACCACTCTGGATAAAATAATAAAAGCTAGGTGCATATCATGGTTAAATGCAAGGTTATATAGTCTCCCGACTGCAAATAGGTTATTCCAAATTCCTTCTCTATGTTTTTTCCAGATGTATCAAAGTATAGTTCAAAAATTAATTACACATATATTTAAACTAGTTTAGGTTATCAAATACTATACAGCAAGTATTTGATTAGCTAAATTGTCTGCCGTAGTGACGAGTTAGGGTTCAAATCTCAGAAAAGGCATGGATGTTTATAAATGTACAATGTCTCTGCACTATGGGGCATTCAAAATATACGGCGTGCCGAAAGTACTCTCGAATGGTTTTGTAGTAGAGGATGAGAGGTATGACACCCTCGGAACCGTCTCCTGGGCTGCTTTCCTTCAAAACTGGGGTAGAACTATGCAAAATAGTAATGGCACTTGGCAACAATAGGCACGAAGTAGCACTTCATGCCACGATAAAATTCGTGGGCTTGTTCTGATTAGGTTATAGAAGAGAGATTAGCAATTACCCAACAACACATAGATTAGGAAGAAAAACCTCATTTGTGCTCATCTATTCGAAAACATTATTTTTTAAAGTATATGACTGAAATTTGTAAGAATTCGGAAACATATCGTTTAATTAAATTTAAATAAGAAATTCAGCTTCAAAGGTAAGCGAATTATAACGGATGTTGGTGGCTTTTAATGCATTGATACGCCATGTTATTTATTGAAAAAATAATGTTTGGAATGCTTTGATGTTCTTAAACCATATTTCTGCGAAAGTAGTTTCAAAGTAAATTCAATTGATTGTATACTATTTCCAAGTTCATAAACACTGCAAATTTTATTAACATTTTAAAATTCAATACAAGTAGCTAATCAGCATTTAATATTAAACGTCTAAATTTAATATTAACGTTTCTTAAACTATTGAAGAGAATTTACAGTAGTTTTTTTAAATGCATTTTAAATAATAGAACTAACTTTTTTACATTTTATTAAAGGTAAATTATAATACTGAAATACTGAGCGGAATTTAAAATGCATTTCAAAAAGAAATTTCTGCTTTTCAGAAAAACTATTGTCAACTCCGTTACCTTATGCATTAATATATCCGAAGCAAAAGAGATTACAGGTGGATTTAAAACTTAGAGCGTTATCAGAAGTATTTCAATAATGTTACGCATAGCTAAGTGACGCTTTAAATAACTAATCTAATGAAAACTAATTTTAATTCGATGCAGCATGTTATTTGTTATTTGTGAATTTTCCTTTAAAGCAAATATAGCTACAAAGGGATATTTACAAAGGTTGAAATTTTAGCTCTGTGGATGCCACAATCTTCAAGTTCCAAAATAATTGTCAAATGGCAAAATTATACTTGTGATTCAAGCTAAAATAAAAATTCGTTCTGTGATAAAACGTTTCAAAGAACATCTGCTATACACCTTCGAAGATTACAACTCAAGAAAACTATCCATTTACCTAATATATTTATATAAATAACTTAATCACATAAGCGAAATCCGTCGCATTTTATTACATTCCTCTTAGCTTCAAACTATTTGGTTAATTCATAGACAATAACGTTTTCCAGAAAGAATTTCCTCCCACGAAAAATGATAAGTATAGTAACTTTGATTCAGCATGATTGAAATTATGATTAATATTTCCAATGCAGTTAAAGACATAGGTTATCTTGGATTAAACTGCGATCAAAAACTCAATTTTTTATTGATTTTCTGTCTGCAAAGAATTATCAAAATGTATAACGAAAACTATAGGAACGCTTTAATAAATGCAATGGATATTAAATACTGATCCCAGAATTTTACCGTTAATATAATAGCAATCATAAGTAGAATTTTTAAGCTAGTTGGTAAAATGATTCTTTACAGCATACATACCGCGCAGTGATAAATAATGTAACGCTCAGAAGTATATTTTAATTGCAGAAATTCAGGTTAATTTCACGTAGAATAAATATTCAATTTATCCTCCATTTCTATGCTTAACACGTTTCTTAAAATGATTAATTTGAAATAGTGATAGGAAACATATTATTATAAAAAAATAAAATTTGGACATTCATATAAATTCATATGCAACTGTACAGTCGTGAGTTAAGAACTTATAAATATCGATCATTTTACAAGGACGATATTTTACATTGATTTGTCGATCATTTATCAAACTTGTAAATATTACTCATTTAAAAGCGATCGAAATAAGCAGCAAAAAGCATATATATTAGAATGTATGATGTTAGCATTCTATTTTTACAATGACTGACATGTGTGTCACACATAAAATTAAATCATACAGGAGTTCTTGTATTATCTTTACTCTCTGCTATAAAGCATCTTTAATCGAGTATACTTACTCTATAGACAGCAGAATGGCTAGCAGCTCGTCTCATGATCTAATTACTGACAGTTGGAAATGCAGATTATAAGCTGATCATTCCCTGCGTTCTACACCTACATTTTCTGGCATAACTTTAACTACCTGTGCTCTCTAAACCGCTCATTATCCTTGACAACGATGAAAGAATTTCTGACTGGACCAAGATACGGTAGATACAGTATGACGACCAATATTTAGAAATCTTCTTCACCCAAATTTCGATCATTCAGTGGAGAGATTCCAATTTATCTGAATCAAAGTGGAGAGATTTCAGTTTATCTGTGAACAAAATCACAAATTCTCGAGTTCATTTCATAAATTTCATAAAAGTTTGCACCAATTTTGTCTTAATATTGAGAATATTACTAGACTCTAAGTATACTTATATTTTGAAAACCCAAGGTTTGTTTCGATGCAGGTCATCACTTGTTTGCTAATAAAAATCAAAGTAAATCTGCTGCAACGGTCAAGAATTTAAAGAGGCAAGTAGTCACAAGTATTGGTATTTGATTGTTAAATTAGATCATGATCTAAAACTCTCTTCAAAGGTCAACTCAGTTTAACTAAATTCAATATTCTTACATTCCGTCAAGCTACAAATTTTGCTTTATCATGCAAATACGATATGGTTGAACTATCTGTAAATCAAGAATTCCTCTTGTCTCTAAATCTGATAAACCACTGAATGCTGAACCCAAAGCCATATCCTACCGTAAAGCAAAAGGTGGGCTGCGTAAATGAAATTTACGTATTTAATTGAAACTTTATTTAGTGATGATAAACTCTTTTAGTGTCATCTGCTTCAACTGTGTTTAAATTTGATCGGTTTTCTTCTTATATATTATTATTTAATTTTGTTGAGGATTACATCCTAATAATTATATAAAAATGAATTCTTGCTTCAAAAACTATCGATAATTTTACAAGACACGATTTAAGATATTATTTCCAATTAATAGCTCTTTTCATTACTAACCAATAACATTATCAGTGGTTTTTAAACTCATAACTACTTAAGTTACTATGTTAGAAAGCATTCAGCAGTAGAAAACGCTTTGCAAAATTTTTTCACAGAAATCCTACAAGACTAATAAAAAAAAGTAATCAATTTATTTTGCTATTTAAAGATCTTTTAATTGATTTAATTTATTAAGGCAAAGCGCAGTAGTACCATCTGCCTAAGGGCAAGGGTGCCTTTGTGGAGGACTCTCTAAGGAAAACTGGCTTGTAAATAAATCACACATGGGAAAAACTACGAAAATGTCCATGCAGCTAGCCCGTTCACCTGGATACAAACTCAGGTTGGAATTACCAGTGTACAGCGATTTTACAGCTCAGGGCTGGTGGATACGAGGCTTTCAAAGCGGTAAGAGCAGTTTCTCTAAATTGCGGGCATATTTGTGGAATAACAACAAGATTTAAGTAAGACTTCTTTCTGTGTAATCTATAATTTTATTAAAATATTTTATCTCTGTTATTAATACTAATGTTTCTTCTAATAGCACTTCTAAATTAGTACACTTTTTAATGCCGCTTATTCAAAGCTTCATACTTTTTTCCAGTATATCAGCCTATCATATCTTTACTGCAAATGAAAAAAAGGATGAATGATGGAGGGTATAATCATCAGCAGTTTATATAAAAACTTTAATGGATTAGGAAATATAATTTTATTTCTGTTAGTATTTTATATTTTATCATCTGTAAATTTATATTTCCTAGCATTGGCGTATTATTATAAATGCGTAATCTGTTTAAATACATTTATTTTGTACTTCTTATAAGCAAAATTATTCGCAAAATTAGACATGTTTGTCTAGGAAGACTTTATCATTAGATCTGAAATAAATTTATTGACGAAATTCTTTCTGTCATGTCATGAAACAATTACTAGTTATAGAAATAAAAACCTAGGGCTAAACTATATTACATGAATGACGTGGTTGAAATAGAGAAGTAAATCGTTTTGAATTGTTAAATAAATCTTCGTCTGTGTCAACAAAATTGAGTCTTTTCCCTTAAGATTTTGTCTATAATTGCCGCAGAATAAGGAGTAACACTTCAGAAAGATTTATGAAGTTAGGTAAAGTTAAAAACGACAAGTTGTATTTGACTAAACGTACCTTTTAAATCCAAAATCTTGAGTCTTCATGCATTTGAAAGTTAGGTTATCAACATTATTTGCGTAATCTGATATTAACTTTTAAAAGATAACTCAGCAATGTAAATAATCGCTTCGAAATTAAGTAAATTATATGAAAGTCTCATAATAAACGTCTCACTGGAAGGTCTGAAATTAACTTTCGGGAGTATAAATGCAAAATTACATTGACGTATTTCTGACTCTCAAACATACGGGAAATAAATGTTATATTTCAAGGTGTATAATTTAGTTAAAATATGTTAAAGGCTTAAATATTTTGTTCCTATTTTTATTTACTGTTTATTTAATAGGACAAAATATTTCTATTAAAACTGCTCTTATATTAACAGCCTCCTATTCCTAATGATTTTTTTTTTTTGTGAAACATTATGAAATTACTGTTCGTAACAAATTGCTTAGTTGCCGAAACGACTGTCTACATTATTTGACTATGCAAACTTAATAATATATTTGAAAATCTGAAGTGATCAAATTAATTATATTTACAGATATTCCTTTTCTTGTGTATGAGGCAATGATAAATAACTTCTTATTTGTGCTGTAGAGAAAGATGTGCAAAATTGCACAATTATAAGACCATTTCGATTATGATCTCGAACAGAAACTGTTTAGCTATTTTAAATCTAGAAATGTAAGACAAACAGTAGTACCTAATTTAAATGGTGAATTTCAAAAAGATAAATTTCTGTTTGAAGCTATAATTAAAGTCTATATTTACTGATTTACAGCAATTAGTAGTTGCTTTTTGACCTAAGATGCGAATACGAAACGTTTTTGAATAAAATATTTCGGAAAAATATTAACCGTACATCATTTTCCAATGTCTCACATTGTAGAGACATTAGGATTTTTTGGAAAAGCCGGGAAAATGAAAAAATTACCAAACGCCTTCGCCGGAAATCAAACCACGACCTCTGGAATACCGGCCCAGCGTGCAGAACCACTACTCCACAAAGACACGCTAGGAAAGTGGGAGAAATATCTTATAACATTCTTGATATATAGGTTGATCGAATTCAAGAACGCATATTTCATTTGAGTTTAGAGCATTTTACTGAAACATTTCTCAATAAAAGCAATAAAAATGATTCTTCATTTCATGCAATTTATTATTATTGCAACATAGTGTTCTTCTGTAGAATTTTCAAGAATTACCTTTAATGAGATTAAAAACTGTATTTCTTAAAATACGCATTTCTTTCATACACCAACTCCAAAAACTCACCAACTGTTTACTAACCCTAAATTCTTTTTAGACTAAGATAAATATTTTGCAAAATCTCTGCAGGATTTCATGTCTTCACAGACCATTCATGTAGCATTCTTCCACTGTCGAAATACTGTATTAGTATTATCAGGTCAGGGTTTTAAAATCTGCTGCTCTGTGAACGCATTGCTATTAAAATAGCGAATGCTTTGATGCTCGCTGACAATTCTCATTGATTTGGTCCTGAAGATTCTCAGTGGTTTAAATAACGTCCAATTTTTAAAATTAAAATATCTTATTTCACAATCTCGAACCTTCTAAAGCTATTTACTAAATCATACATCATTAAATGTTCCGTTTCTAAGCTAAATACTATAAGGTATTTCTCCCACTTCTCTGGCGTGTCTTCGTGGTGTAACGGTAGCACGCTGGGCCGGTATTCCAGAGGTCCGTGGTTCGATTCCCGGCGAAGGCGGTAGCATATTTTTTCATCTCTCTGGCTTCTAAAAAATCCTAATGTCTCTACAAGTGGCGCCCGAACTAAAAGGGTTGTGGATGATGATTCTCCGCACCCGCTAGGTTTCCTGCTGGCGGCTAGGTTTCCTAAAACCCTAGTCGCCCTTTAAAAAGGGAAGTATATAAGGTATTACTCCCACTTCCCTAGCGTGCCTTCGGGGTGTAATGGTAGCACGCTGGGCCGGTATTCCAGAGGTCCTTGGTTCGATTCCCGGCGAAGACGGTTGTTAATTTTTCATCTCTCTGGCTTCTAAAAAATCCTAATGACTCTACAATACTTAAACTTGTATAGTCATAATAAAAGTTAGCCCACAGTAGTTAGGAAGTTTTATGCATCGCCTGTGAACTAATGCGTGAGATAGCTGAACACATGTAGTTCTAATCTTGGGGTTTAATGCCTTCAAATAGCTGACTGCACAGACGGTTTCCTCTTTCTTTTCATGTGTAACACAGAGAGAAACAAGTCAGTTTCCCTCAGAAAAGAGATATACGAGTCAGTGTCGCACAGAAGGTTCTCCATTAAGGCATTTCTTCCCTTATCATCAATTTTTGCGAGATTCGTCATAACTGATTAAGCAAGCAAGCAAACTATTTGTGTTGTTCCATCATTACTCAGTCATAATTCCTCATACCTTAAGCCTTGTAAAACGTTCTCTATTTATTATAATAATTGTCCCTGTTGTTGTTACATCTTTTTATTATTTTAATAAATAAATAATTCCTTAGATTGTTTTATCAGTTTTGAAGTAATTTATCGATTTATAAAAGCCTGATGATAGTTTGAAAAATGTACGTTTCACGAAGCCTGAATAAAAAGTGTTAGACTGATTTTCTTTCAGAATCAGATAATTATACGAAGACTGCATATTTTGCTTTCTCGGAGTAGAATCCGAGTTATGCGATAGGTTGGCAAACTTATCTAAAGATGAAGGGCATATTCATTCATTTCAGATAACGCTATGAAAATTTTCGAAATTTTATTCCCCCTTCCCTTGACCGTGTCCGTTATTTTGTGTTTTTTAATTCATTTTTTTTTATTTCAGATTAAATTATTATCCTAGCTCTATCCGAAGAAAATTGCAAAACAAATGAACAACAGTCTGTGAGATTAACGTATTTTCACATGCTTATCAATTAGTTTAAAAATCGGCATAATATTTCTTTCTTCTCGTTAATTTTTTCGAACTATCTTAATACATGGATAAACCCTTACATATTATCAGGAATGAAAGGAACTGATGAAATGTAAATGCAGCTTACTATTTCTGAATATCGTTATGCGTTCCTACTGAAAAATGCAGTTCCTACTGAAAAATGTTACCTCTTCCTAGGTAATTACGCAATATATTACAAAGATGCTGCTAAAGGAATTAAATGTATTTCGAAATATCGTAGGGAATTAGAAGGGAGCAGAGGAATCGATGCGGAACAGAATACATTACATTACTGTGTCCGTTAGTGATTTGCGTATTCCGGAACTAATATAGGGACACGCAAATGTAGGATAACAAAACGTTGGATCCGCCCAAACATTTTAACCTCGCTAACGGAGCACATAACCAGCGCTTCCTACTAGAAAAGATAAAAAAAACAGTGCGATGAATCAGCGGCAGGATAATTTAATCATCGTGGATGTTCCGTTTCTGCTCGCCTTGTTACTACATTATAAACGGTTGTGTCAGCTTTTGAAAAATCGTCCCTGTCAAATCCTAGCTCTGAATAAAGGTGAGTTAGGCCATAATGGTAATGTATAATGCCAGCAGAGTTTTGTCACTGGGCCAGGTCCCCATTTTCCACCATTTTAGTTCCACCACTCGCAACAACACTTAGAAGTTCTCTCACAGCTGATTACGGAATTAAAGTTTCATGTCTAGCGATACATGACACTTGCTTCGGCGCCTACTAGATGGACCCGTCAAATGAATAAATGCCACATTCTTTACACTAGCAAGCTCTAGCTTTTATTTTGACACACTCTGCCTCTTTTCTGCTTCGCGCCAAGTATCTTTCATAAGCATAATAGGCGTGAAACATTAAACACCGGAAGAGTTATAAGGGAAAGCTTTCTTTATTTTTAGAAAGAACATCGCTTCGGAAAGTGTAGTCCCCAACTCAGGCGCACATCGTTCAACTCCTCTGAAAGAGATTATATTTACTACGAAATTTCATGCATATAATATATATATATGTCCAATATATCTATTATTATTTTTTAAATACTTGCATTCATAAGACAGGCTGTAGTTTTCCCATTACATACAAAATATGTTATTATAACTTAGTCAAATTAAGCCATAATAAATATATAATTATCGTTCAAAAGAAAATAATTGAAGAAATAATAAAGAAAAACAGTGTAAAATAAAACTTAGAGTTTTATAAATTACGATATTATATTTTCATTTATCGTGCCTACTCCAGAATTTCACAAATGCTATTAGATTTTAGAATAATAACTGGCAGGATTTAATATAATTAGCCTAAATATCTAAAATCATGAATTGTTTCTATATTCAAGTTTACAATGCAAAACATTTTCTGAATATTTTTGTATTAATTTGTTTTGCTAAGTTTTCAATGAAGATGTTCCTAGTGTCTGTGATGTGTTCCAGTTGCTTGGAACCGAGCTTACAATTCCTTTTATGCAATAAATTTCCCACACTGAGATCAAATCTTGAGGGTTGTCATTTATAAATTTGGCAATCTGAAAGGAGGCTGATTTCACACTATGATGTTTTTTTGAGGAAATTTGAAAGGTGAATCATCTAGTGTATTTTTGCTACAAAACTGTACTGTTTTGGGGAGAGAGTACTGAATAAGTCTGTTTCCAGCTTAATATTTGAAATTTCTTGCACTTGACATTAATAGAGACAACAAGTTCTGGGAGAGTACGCTGGATGGTCGGTACATAGGTTTAATACATTGATATTGTTGTGCAGCTTGCAGTTGATACAACTGGCCGTTTCGGATTTGCATTCATTAATGTCAAGATAGTGTCCACAAAAGGCACAGTAAAATCTATGGCTACAGCGACTTGAATGGTGGTCAAGCTCCCGTCATCTGTACCACCTTCCGTTGCCAAAAAATTCTGCCAATCTATACATTGGCCAGCCTGCATAAATGTTTCTTTTAAATGCAAAGCTTAAACGCTTTAGGCGAACATTCCATAATTCATTTAACGGTACCTTTGTCTTTTTAAGGAAAATAATATTCCTATATGTCCACTTCTAGCTGTTCCGAAAGCGTCTTGATGAGTTCTTCTGGAGCGGCATCATGTGATACACTGCGCACGGAGCATTTAAGAGTTCTTTTCTTGGCAAACTTAATTTCTAGTAATTGTTTGGTTTTATGTGTTGCTTGAAGGGTGTCTCATAAGCTTAGAAGGCCAAAATTACTGTTTTAGAGTTTTCTGGAGAAAGGTTTCCATATTTAGATTTAATATTGTTATAAGCAATTTCTTTGAACTTGTCAGGTAGATCCATTAGTTTGATTCGGTGAGTTTGTGGAATATATTCGTTATTCAGGGTGATTTTAACACGTATAGCGAAAATATAGAAGCATGACCCGAAACAAACAGATTTTGTGTGCGTAGAAAAATGGCACGAGATAATATTATGAATAACAGATATATGAGCAAGACAGGTAAATCCTTTTAATGATTCGAATCTTCACAACAAGTGCTCGGAAGTACGACCACCAGCAGTAATACAAAATTCAGAGAGAGAGGGCGCATGGGAGAAGGCTATCAGGTATTCAACCCAGATTCCCAGCATCAGCTGAGAGTCTGGTCACTAGTTCGTCATCGGGCTCAATATGCCCTCAGAAGAAGAAATATCAAATCTGATGATCCTGGTGGTTGAGAAATAAGTTATGCCACTTGATCCAATGAAGGCAACAAGCAGTATCCACGCAGTTTCTGATGTTACTGCTGAAATGAGCTGGCTTTTCATCGTGCCAGCTCATGTGCAAACAGCGGAAGTATTTCTGGCAAAGTATCCTTTAAAAAATGCCGTACTTGAGAGCGTTCAAGCGACCAGGTAGAATGGATGGTCCTAGTAAGTGAGATTACGCATAAGACGCTTCTACTTAGTGGAATTGGTGGTCCTACTAGTGGACGATACTACTAAGTGGAATGGACGTAACCATGCTAAACAAGAAGCCTTTGCAGCACCAAATAAATACGGCTCTGAGATCCAGATATAGGTGTCAGTTATAATCAGCTTTACGAATCTGCAATTCAAAGAATGTTAGCTCAAAAGTACTTTATAGTATATTCCGGTATCGATAATTAACGACATTTCTGGTGTTTGAGGATTTGTTCAATATTCGCTTTCTCCTTGAGCAGTTTACAATTATTAACTTTTGTACTGAATTGTATTTCCCAATAAATTGCCAATTTCTTATTCCTTATCTTGAGTGATTATTTAAAGCTAAATCCACGAATTCGCAGCTTGCAACAATGTATTCTCAAAGACTGTTTCCGGCTTAATATTTGAAATTTCTTGCACTTGACATTGATAGAGACTGCATGTTCTGGGAGAGTACGCTGGATGGTCGGTACATAGGTTTAATACATTGATATTGTTGCGCAGCATGCAGTTGATACAACTGGCCGTTTCGGATTTGCGTTCATTAATGTGAAGAGAATTTTAAATTTCAAAATTCATTGCATATATCATAATTAAATTAAGCTTATATTACTCCTTTGGAGTGCTCAAGATCCGGTGCTTTAGAGAATTATTCAGATGATCTTGAATATTTTTAGCCATAGTTTCTCATTTCTGTCCAGACTATACTTCATTTACATGAAATTATGAAACATCAAATTTTAGGGCTTTTATTCATTAATATTTTTGTATTTTATTTATTATACACATGAATTAAACTTTTGTAGCATCTATTTCTACGAAAATGGTGAAAACGTTTAAGATAACCGGCGCCAGCCAACCGAGATAGTGGTTAGCAACGCTGAGTGCCGTACCGAAGGGCCCAGTTTCGAATCCCGAAGAAGGCATTGATATTTGTAAATGTATAGTGTCTGTGCGCATAGGATTACTCTAAATATGCGGTGAGCTGAAAGTCCTCTCGAGAGATTGCTGTTAGGAAAAGAGGGATGGTACATCCTCGTACACCGTCCCCCGTGTGCTCTCCTTCAAAATTTGGGGCGCCACCGAGCAACGTCATATGGTCACCTATGTGGTGCTCAAGGCTCTTGCCAACCACAGGCACAATTTTCAGCAGTTGCCATGACGAATTTCGTGGAATTATTACTCCTTACACTTATATTACTCCTTTGGAGTGCTCAAGATCCGGTGCTTTAGAGAATTATTCAAATGATCTTAAATATTTTTAGCCATAGTTTCTCATTTCTGTCCAGACTATACTTCATTTACATGAAATTATGAAACATCAAATTTTTAGGGCTTTTATTCATTAATATTTTTGTATTTTATTTATTATACACATGAATTAAACTTTTGTAGCATCTATTTCTACGAAAATGGTGAAAACGTTTAAGATAACCGGCGCCACCCAACCGAGATAGTGGTTAGCAACGCTGACTGCCGTACCGAAGGGCCCAGTTTCGAATCCCGAAGAAGGCATTGATATTTGTAAATGTATAGTGTCTGTGCGCATAGGATTACTCTAAATATGCGGTGAGCTGAAAGTCCTCTCGAGAGATTGCTGTTAGGAAAAGAGGGATGGTACATCCTCATACACCGTCCCCCGTGTGCTCTCCTTCAAAATTTGGGGCGCCACCGAGCAACGTCATATGGTCACCTATGTGGTGCTCAAGGCTCTTGCCAACCACAGGCACAATTTTCAGCAGTTGCCATGACGAATTTCGTGGGGCTGTGATACCAGAGGCATGATCTGATGTTACTGACGATCAGGTGGGATAAGCCACAAAGAAACAAACAAGATAACCGGTTTTGGTTTTACAAATTCCTCTTTACTTACTTTTACCACTGTAATTAATGTCAGAAAGTCTGCAAACGGAGGAGGAAATTGCTGTGAAAACTGCTAAATCATAATTTACTATTTTTTTTTAACTGATGTCTAAAATTTTGTGCAAAATTCATAGTATAACAGCTCAAAATTTACAAATTCACATTAAAATTACATTTCTTTAAAATTGTGACACTGTATCCTTTATAAAAATTCCTCTTTACTAACTTTTACCACTGTAATTAATGTCAGAAAGTCTGCAAATGGAAGAGGAAATTGCTGTGAAAACTGATAAATGATAATTTATTAATTTTTTTAACTAGTATCTAAAATTTTGTGAAAACATTATAGTATAGCAGCTCAAATCTTACAAATTCACATTAAAATTATTTTTTAAAAATTGTGACATTATAGCCTTTATAAAAATAAATCTGTTTATTTTAAGCACAATATCTTGTAAAAGCAGCCAGTGAATAAATTGGTCTTTCTAGAGACGCAAATGATTAAAAAAACGCAAAGCATTAAAATTTTACTTTAGTATCAGTTTGAAATCCTTTCCCACTGTGATTTTAAGCAGCAGAGCAATGCATCTCAGTCCATTAAATAGCACATTTTATTTTTTGAAGCAAAATATAATGATACTTTAATACCGCTCTGCTGAATCTGTCTTAATTATACTGCTGTGAGCAGAACCTCGTCGAACAGAAAGAAACTACTGGAGCAACATTTAATCACTTTCTGATTTTATTGCACTCATTAGCGCAAAGCTTCTCGCCAGCTTAACATCGATAATTCCCTTCACTTAGATGTATTATAGACTCTCGTTTCTATTTAACAACTCTCTAATACATAATGAAGTTAAGGCCATATGAAATGGAATAGATATGATTACAGTATGCGCAAGGATTGGATTTATATGCGTCTGAGGGATACGTTTTAGTACATGGTTTGAAAAGGTTACATAGCCACGAAATTTAGTTAAGTTAAAAATAAAATAACAATATTGTTGAAGTTAGGTTTAAGTTTTACTAACGAAATGTTATATAATTTAATTTCTTCTTTTCAACCTCTTTTCGCTACGAGGCTCGCTCTTTCTAGAAATTGTGTAGATTTGAGTGGTAACCAGTTTTACTAAAGTTAAGACAATTACGAATAGAGTTTGAGTTTCGCCAGCGTTCCGGTGCCCTGCTGATTGACGAAAACAGATTGTGTAATGACTCCTTATTTTTTCCTACGTAAAAATGTGCGACTTTGATTAGTACTTTGGAAATTTTTATAGTACTTGTAGAGACATTAGGTATATTTTTGGAGGCCGGACTGATGAAAAATAGCAACCGCCTTCGTCGAGAATCGAACCACGGGCCTCTGGAATACCGGCCCAGCGTGTAGAACCACTACACCACGAAGGCACGCTTGGAAGGTGGAAGAAATACCTTTTATACTTAAATGACTTTTTGAAGACGTTCTGATTGTTCTTATAACAAAGAGAATTCTATATACAATCCAACTGAAAGCAATTTTAAAATTTCATTAAACACGCATAACTGTTAGTTTCGCATCAGTTTTAACAAACTGAAAACATAAGGATCTCACACGCTTAATTCTTTATAACACATTATGTTTCAGCATTTTTTTCAAAAAGAAAAATCAAGACTAAGATGTTATGTCTTGTTTATTGAGTGTGACATCAAAAGCCCTTCTGATATTTTTGTGCAGGGCGGTAAAACAGAGGCACAGCTTTAATTTACAGTGTTGAAAGTGGTGAATATGCATTAAATGCTTTACGCCACAGAACCGGTATAGTTAGCGTTGCTGGCTACAGTGCTGAAGGACCCGGTTTCGATTCCCGGAGAAGGCATAGATGTTTGCAAATGTATAGTGTCAATGCGGCATGGCAACACTCTATATATGCGGCGAGCCGAACGTCCTATCGTGTGGTTTGGTGGAAGGGTAAAGGGGTGGGACACCCTCGGATCCGTCCCCCCGGGATGCTTTTCATCAAAATTGGGGGCGGAACTAAGCTAAATCGCATTGTCACCTGTAACGTGCTCAAGGCTGTTGCCAACGACAGGCGTATATCTTGCGCTGCTTGCCATCAGGAATTTTGTCGGTTTGGGCAGATATTACTGTCAGACAAGTGAGCATAGGAAAAAATGCTTTACGGTACAGCTTTTATCTGCATGGATTATTTTATCAAAATTATTCTAAGAACTTTGATTCATCGGAATAATGACAGTGAAGAGATATAGATAGTTACTTTTCTTGAGACTACATTTATGTATTTGGCTCACCAAAGGCTGATCGTTAAGCACTGAACACTGGTAGTTTGACCTCGGTTTAATTCTAGGCGAGCATGTTGGCTGCATGAGCGTTTCCTTAGATTTGTCCACATGTAACTAGGATATGAGCCAATTACTTTAAAAACTCTACCACGAAGACATCTCTCCTCTTCAGCAGATAGCCCTCGCGTGCTTTGTCGTAACCAAAAAACGAAATTAAACCACTTACGTACGTAAGATTTTAAATTTCATAGAAAATGCATTCAGAAATTTTGGACACATAAAGATTAAAATTATATGTATATTAACAATTCATTTCTGTAGCATTTAATATTTAGAAACACGTACCGTTCCTAAATATTTTATTTTTCCGATTACGGCAAAACATGCAAGAGAGGAGTCCAAGACGAGGGATGCCTTCTTGAGCGACATTCAAAGTGAAACTGTCCTGTTTTTATGTTATTCATAATGAAAACTGCAAGAATACCAATGCAACTAGCTTATTTAATCACTTTCTATTTTTTTTCACTTATTATCTCTTCAGCTCGAATTCGTCCGGCGTCCAACTACTAGCCTTTATTAATTTTATACTCTCAGTGACAGTACAACTCAGAAAGCTAGAAACAGCAGTCTAGGCATGCTTTTAGTTTCACTGATATAGAGATTTACAATACGGTTAAAAATCACTAGCACGTACATTTTTTATTGTTATTTAACTTGGCGAATGTAACTGTCCTGAAATAATTTAATACATCAGATTGTCGTAGGCATTCTGATTTAACACTTTCTTGCTCATTATAGACTCTAAACGTAATATGGGATTAATAAGAGGGAACGACTAATTTCTAGCCCCTAGCGCTAAAAGCAACCTGAATGAAGCAAAGCTAACAGGACAATGTATTCTCCAATACGCCTATTTCGGTTTTTCAGATTTTCTTGTTCCATTTAAAATACTTATATTACAATTTTTATATAAACATAACATATTTAAAAAGATAGAAGAAAAACGAAGTTGATCTGAAGTTAAAAACTGCATACAACTTTTCATTTTCATGATTAAATTTGATGAGCATTTTTATATTTATGCAATTCTGCCAGGTTGTTCCAAGTTACTATCATTGCAAAATTTCCTCAATCAAAATATTTGACTATTATCCTACACAGAAAAATAATGTTGTTTCTGTCATCTGCAAACCTGTCATAGCTGCATTAATGTATCTGCGTAAATATTAAATTTACACACAATGCATTACACGTTTATTGGTGCTTGACCTGAAATATTAATTGCTCAAATTTAAAAATATCAGATCCAATGATGATGAAATAAATTAAGCTCTTTGCATTAAAATTTTGACTTTGCTTTCGAATACCGAAGCTCGAAATTCTAATATGCACTTTGATTCAACTAGAACGCGATCTGGATAAGCTCCGGGAATGACAGACTTGAGGTCTAAGAATTCAGTAACTATTCACTACGTGCACATGTTGGTGGAAACGCTCGCAGTATCTTGAAAAGAGAATTATGCATTCCCCTAAATGCTTCTGAGCCGCACGGAAGATAAATGCTATCTGAAAGTTCTCTCTAACTTCCAATTTATTCCATTTAACTCTTGACTGCCGTGAAGAGTAAGATTTTAGTGGTGAGTCTCCTGGGAAAATGCAGTATATACCAGAGAGAGAAGAATAAAGAAATTTCAATAAACATCGATCACTCAGTGCTTTAAAATATTTATATTTCAAATTCAACATTTCCTATTCAGCAAAATTACTTTTAACAGGAAAATATTTGAAGCACTTTTCGATGCCCCAAAATCTTGCCAACATTTTCGCAAACTCTGAAATTTATTTCTGTGTGTTTCTGAAGTTACCTACGTACCGTATCTTTAAATGTCAGGGAACCTTTAAAAGTATACAATACACAGCAAGTGGCCTGGCATTAATTCTTGAATTTAAGTTTTAATGAAAATTAAGAGCATCAGAAATTAAATACCGTACGAAATTTCGATAATAATTATACTTCGGTAAACCATAATCTTCGGTATACCATAACATTTGATCCTGACTGTTTGATTTCATAAAAAAAGTCAACTAGAACTTTTGAAGCCGGAAACACGAGAAAGCAGGTGATGCCCTTGATTGATTGGACCATAATCTTTGGACCTGAAACACTGATTTTCTATTTAGAAACATATGGAACGTTTTTAGCCAGAAAGCACGCGCTGAGAAAGCAAGTACTGCCTGATCCTGAATAGAATTCTGGACCTCCCGACTGCTTTCCTGACGTACTTTCAATTTTACGACGAAGGCATTCGGTAAACGAGGAGAAATTTCCTTACACGTATAACAGTCAAGTTCTCAAGCTCAGGATCTTAATCTTTAAATATAAATTACCAGTTAATAATCAATGGTGCTTGATAACTCAAGTAGTAAAAGCATTTACTTACAAAGAGGGCATCCATGGGTTCGAGTTCTTACCAAAGCTAAGATTTTAAGGACCCTTCACATTAGAATACAAGTTAAGAAAGAAACCAAAATGTGCTAAATGGTTTTTCACTAATTCTATTTCTTTTTAAGCTATGCTAGAGCTAGGTCTTTTATATGTGCTTATCAAAATGATATAAAAATATAAAATACTTTTATTTTGAAGTATAATCAGTATCGAAATTTTCGATAATTATAACTAAAGTATTGTAAATAAAATACCATGAACACTGCACCAGAAGTGCCAACGAAGTATCATAAATAATAATTTTAATTTCCAAGATCTTGAACTTTACACTTTATTTTATTTTAGAGTACTATTTGTAACAAGATTTTGCTCAAACTCTTAAGTTCTGCCATTAGTGAAAATTTCCATAAGGTCGCGCTTGCATGAAGAAAAGTGTACAAGTGCTAATTTAAATTCTAGTATCGCATAGACCTGATTGTTTTACTCATGCTGTATAATCCATAGATATTCTTTGTCAGGCATCTTTTTGGAATGAGGCTAAAACCTAACATATGATGCCATTTTTTATGGGGATATTTGATAATCGCAGAATAAAGTGTTTTCGAGTTAGTCAAACTATGCTGAGATATAACATTGTAAAATGGTTTTTAGACGCATACTTTATATGCAAACTAATGCCAAACTTGTGAGTGCCATTCTGATTTGGATAGAGGTATTCAGTAATAAATATTATTAAAAAAGCAAAGACAATTTTTAATCAGCAATTAGCTGCAACAATACGGATGGTTCCAAAACGGAGCTTGGCACAGGTAGCGGGTTCTGCGTCATGCGAGGCAATACTACACTTGGTCACAGAGGCTGTCAGATTACAATAATGTATTTCAGGCGAAACTTGTAGCAATTAGGCAGCATTAGATTAAGCAAAATCTAACAGCACCAGTCAGACTACTGAGTGATTCAGCATCGATCCTACTGTCCATTAAAGAACTCAGCAGCAAAGCGGATTCTGTCCACATTATTAGGGATACTCTACTTCAGATCCCCGAGTCCCAGCGACCGTACCTGAGCTGGGTTCCAGCGCATGTAGGCATTGCTAGAAACGAAGAGGTCGATAGGTTTGCTAAACTAGCAGTTAACGACTTAAATATGCCTGAAATACACCTAAAAACACCAGTTTCCTATTTGAAAACGATTACCAAACTCGAAATGTTAGAAATTTGGCAAGAACCTTTCGTTTCTTCCCCAAAGTTGGTCTGAATCTGGTCTGAATCTTTAGTAGTGCTCATCTTACACACTTCTTTACTGGACACGGACCATTTTTAAGCTACTTACGGCGCTTCAGATTAGCTAATTCAGACAGTTGTAGATGTGGAACACTAGGTGATTCGGATCACTTTGCTTCCGAATGCTCTCTCACGACGCTATTTCATTTAAAAAAAACCTTCTGAAGCACACTGCTCCGGGTGGTCAGCCAACCTCAAGAGAAGTAAGCTCGCATTTAATCAGAATCATCAAGTAATGGATATTTGTGCTCGTGAATTCTGTTGAACAGAAGCGGTGTCAACAGCAGGTACAGCAGGCAATTCTAAATCAACAACTACAGAAGATCAGTAGCTTTCATAATTCTTACTTTACAAATTTGCTATCTTACTATATACGATAATGTTCAGCTACTGATATTAGGACAATTTCAGACACTCTAATGGCATGCCATTGTACCTATTTTTACTTATATGCATGACAGCCATGTTTAGTGCAGTACATGAATAACTTTGCTGGAACATGTTACCTTCTATATGCAGATTAACACAATCAATGTCTGTCTATTTGTACTTCAGTGTCGCTTTTATTCATTATTAATCTTTAAATTTTATTGTGTTTACTTAATTTTTGTATTGTATTCTGTGTATTTCAATTTACATATTGTCTTAGTGTATTGACCTGTTAAGTAGTAAGTGCGTTGTGTTATGTTTTCAAATAAGTTTGCGTATAATAGTAAATACATATACAGAGCTCTCGGCTAGTACCATGAAATATTGTGTGCAAATGTTTTGTTACAGTTTCTAGTATTGTGCAAAATGTAACAGTTTCTAACAAATATTCGTAGCCGCAGGATAAAGTTTCTGATAAGCACATTGTATATTTGTATTGTTATTTTGTAGTATTCTCCATTTCATTTCAGTGTATGTACAGAATTCCATTAAGCGTGTTGTATAATTTATTTTCTATTAATGTGGAGTATAATAGTTTAGTATTGTATAATGATAAGTAAGTGTGATGTATAATAGTAGTATTGAACCAGACTTTCTTGGTTGTAGAATTCTGTAAATATGTATTGAAATGTATTGCTGGATTTAATGTTTTGAATTGGCTCAGTATTCTAACTCTGCTACAATACATTATCTTCCTAGTTATCACTGTGACTGCTTCCAAAGGTTATAGTCTAGTGTTCTTTTGATTAGTTTTAGCGTTATAGTACAGCTTCACGTACAGAACTGTCTACTTTTCTGATACGGGCAGTGTATATGCTGTGTTTTATTTGTAGTATCAGCTTTACTATGTCAGTGTGTACTTTTCTGATACGAGCAGTGTATATGGTGTGTTTTATTTGTAGTATCAGCTTTATGTCAGTGTGTTGTTCAGTATTCTAGTAAAATATTGCATAATATGTTTTTAGTAATGTGCAGAATTATAGTAAGTATATAATTGTATAATAGTAAGTCAGTGTGATGTATAACTGCAGGCTTGAAATTTCATTGTTAGTCTTGAATTTTACTGTTTTTGTTTTACCCTTACCAGTTTTGTATCAATGCAGCTTTGTACTTCTAAGTATTTTTTTAATCTATGCAATCAAGAATGCCATATGTATTCAAGGTAGTCCTTTGTATTTCCTATCTAAATGTGACTCTGTAATCTTTTTTGTTGTTGTTGTTTTTTAAATTTAGGCTCAATAAATGCCATTAGGGCTTCTGCAGGGCGGACATCATACTGCAAGGGCTTGTTCCCGGTCAGTAGTCCTCCTTAACTGTGTAAAAAAAAAGTTATAAATGACTAACACAATCTACTTGAAAATGACACATGCATATTTAGAAAAAGTCAACACTGCTGGTCATTAACATAGCTACACTAGGAAATAAGGTAATATTAGAATCTTATTTATTGCACGTATGCAGCATTTGGGAGGAACATGTGATTAAATCTGCAGAGGTTTGAGGTACACAACATGCAGACTTCAGTACAGAGATGCCACCTTCGACAGCAATAACATATGTGATCCAGCAGGGCATCAAGCCGAAATGAGCTAGAATGATACGTACGGGTGCCTCATTACATGTGGTTTCAACTCTATGCCAGTGTTCAAAAAATCCAGAGAAAGGCGAATGGTAGCGTTTCAGTCTCAACCCACGACCAGATAGCCTCAGTAGGCTCTCAATGGGAGTTCTGCGCGTTGTGCATCACATATGCCAGCAAATGCAATAATCACTTCATCCTACTTTGCTGTGTATACGTACAACAAATAAGAGTCGGATATTTAAGTCTTGGTGTAACAGTTTTGGGATTAGGAGAGCTCCAGGCCAAAATGTGGATACACTTTGTATCGAAGGAAAGTTAGGGAAAAACGAGTGGCGTGCGGTCGTGTATTATCTTGTGGAAAAATGGCTTCATGAAGACCTCGAAAATTAGGTACAACCATGGGCCTTAGCACGTCATAAATTTAATAATGGTTATCCAAATTAAGGCTGTGTGAACAAAAGGCGACTGGAATGTGTACTCAACCGGACCCCCATACCAGCACGCAAGTCAATCAGTTATTTTAATATCAGATTTGGTCAGATTTGGTTTGTCTCTTTAAAGTTTTTAAAGAGTTTACAGTTCTTTCCATTAATTATTTCTTAACGTATTGCTCAACTATCGCAAAAATATTGTAGCATTTTATCTATTAAAATCTACCACCTTATTCTTGATCAAATTATAATATTCATTTTTGTGCTGCAGGGTTAACTTTCTTTTAAAACTATAGTTAAAAATTTTAGTTACAATTTTCCTTTGAAATATGTTACTGAAAATTATGTTAAAAACTGCATCATAATTAAAAGAGAAATTTTTAATTTACCAGTTTAAACTTAGTATTTGTTGATGCATACTTATTAACACAAGCAGGATTCGTTATCGGTATTATTTGCCTTCGCTTAGAAATATTTATATTTTGAAAGACATTTCTTGTCTAGAACAGGCAAAGAAATAGTTTGTTTGCATGGAAAGAAACCATGCACCACATTCATTTAATAAACTTTCTAAGGGTTTAATCACTACACCTTTCACAAAGATACTTTACTATTAACATACTAATTTAAATATCAAAGTTCAGGCTATGTCTTTTTAAGAAATATGTTTTCAGGTTACATATTTTAGCAATAGATTTCCTTTCAAATTAGGATTTAAGTATTAACGTTGTCCTTCAATAAAAGCAAATGAGCTTATTTATTGCTATAAAACGTTCAAGTACTTAATGGAAAGCACACTTATCATAGGTGTACATAGTATATGACAATTAGAGAAACTTACGGCTGAAAAATATACTGAGACTCGAAAAGTATATTTTTTGGTAATACTAAACAGTTTCAGTTGAAGTATTTCCCTAAACATTTTACATACTTTCATTCTAAATGCAGTTTTATCAACGGCATTAAATACTGAGTGCTTATTTGAAATTTAACATCACAAAGTAATTAATTTAAATGAAATTAATGTCTAATTAATGGGTTCACATTGCGAGTCTTACATAATTGTCTGTCCATAGCGGAATAATTGCTTGAAATTTCAAATTATGAATTTGAATGAGTGCTAAAAGATAACGAATGTTATATTTAAATTTGAGGAGATCAACTTAAACTAATGAACAATGTCTTATGAAAAATATAAATGACAATATTCACTTGATTAATACTTGTTTCCTGAAATCGCAACGTAATAGTAAATGCATTAATTTACACGGTACAATATACTATGTAAAATAAAAGCCCTTAAATTCCCGACACCTTTACGTCTTTATCAAACATTTAATTTTGACTATATTTCCATTGAAATATTTGCAATTATCATGAGATTTACTTTATTTTATCATCGCCAAAGGTTTTATTTGAATTAAAATTAGGCACAATCCGGTTTAATAGTGCTGAATTTCCTCAAGAGAGAGAGATAGACATTTAGAGGATTTACATAAGTTTAGAGAGCCAAAAAAGTAGTAAGCTTCTTTTATGACACAAAATGAAAATAATGTCAGTATAAATTTAAGCAGTTTTATTTTCCTCTAAAGAAATACAATGAAGGGATGATCATGGCCGCCTTCTAGTATCTAAACTTTTGTATTCAGGATAAAAGAAAGTAAAGCACTCTTTGGTTAATCCCTATTATTAGATTTAAACTGGAGAACTGTGATGAATTTCTTTATATATTAAAATATAATTTTGTGTATTTAAATATAATTCTAAATCTATGTTTAAAAAAATCAAGTTATTTAAAAAATATATGATGTAAAACTGAAAAGGAAGATAAACATGCCAGTACAAAATGTAAAATTAGACAAACCGATAATATTATTTTATGGTTTGAGTTTTATTTAAAATCTATGCCAAACTAACAAGAAAGGTCTTTTAACTTTGTACGTCGATATAATATTTCCGAAAAAATATACACATATGTCTGCTTATCTAGAAATACACACTAATAAAATAATTAGCGGTTAATATTCTGCAGGTAATACTCATCTCCTGTCATTTTGACAGACTGCTTCTTACGAGTCACTCGTTCATCACTAACTGTTTGTGTTAACGGTGCAAACTCCTCCGAAATATTTATTTTAAGTAATATTCCACAATAATGCTTCGGTCCTAGGACCGATTTTGTATCTATTTTATATCGCAGATTTCCCACAAAGTAATTTTATCTTAGCCTCTTATGCGGATGACACCGTCTTAGCGATGAAATCCGCAAATGTGAATCATGCTGTCGCCAAACTTCAAAACTTCATTCCCCAGATTGAAAAATGGTCTGCACAGTGGAAGGATCAAATCAACGCGCCCAAATCACAACTTCTGATTATTCGGAACCGAAAAAGGAACGTTCCGCTCAAAAAAGTACTTACGTTTTCCAATGAACTTGTTCCTGTCGTCTCTCAAGCAAAACACCTTGGAACACTGTTTAACGATCGCCTCACATAGCGTCATGATATTAATAACGTACGAGACAGGGCTCTAAAAATCATTAAATGTCTTTAGCCCATCATTGGAAAATACTCTTCACTAGATTTGGGTAAGAAGAGACTCATTTATCTTTCTGTTATTAGGCCAATAATGACTTATGCTTCACCGGTCTGGACGACAGTTACTGACCAGGAACTTAATAAACAGTTTCAGTTTAATAAATTACAATTGGTGTAGATACCCTGGCCTATTTCCCACCTGAAAAAGTAACTCAGACTCAAAACTACGGCCCAATGGCAGGAAGAGCGGGATTGCAGCACAACAGGCCGCAATACGTACTATCATTTTGGGTATGTAGACCCGATGTGGTAGTTACCAACCCACAGCTGGTCAGGTATATTACCGGACACGGTCCATTTCCAGAGCACTTCCACAGATTTGGAATCAGTGCAAGGGGTATAGATGCACATGTATGTATGCACATACATTCTCTGTATGTATGTTTACTCAATTATGTTTATGAATTAATTTAATTACCCCAATTAGTGTAACGTCTGGATGTACTATATACTTAATGCATAATGCGTCTCCAATATGCATTTAATGTATGCATATTTATTTATCTATGTATCAGTATTTCTTTACTTATCTATGCATGTGTAATGTTCGTGTAATTCAAGTTCTAGGTGATTTTATATATCCAAGACTATATTATCCACTATGATTATAACATTTTGCAACGAGTACTGTATTCTCTATTATGTGCTAATGTATCCTGAATCGTATAACGTTATTATATTAAATAGCTATTGCATATATATGCAATGTATATAATCATTGTTATATCACGCATATCCCAATATACAGTGTTCATATTTCTATGCATATTTTAAACGTACTTCAAGGTATATTTCAAGCAAGTCATATCTTGTCAAAGTATTATTCAATGTAACAATATGTGTAACTGTAATTTGTGCGGATAATTAGAATTGTTATAAAGGACACAGTAGGAAATCTTGTGATATGTATCTTGAACGACATATGAGACACTGTGCTTTATAAATATAATCAATGCATACTAATACAGCGAGGCGCCAATGTGGCCCCCCTCTTGACATCTGGGGCTGTTCTAGTTAATGGTGGACGCGGTGCTGTACCGATTAACCAGTATGGTAGAGGCACAATGCCCACGTCCCCCGTCACTTGTACTTGCGTATCAGCACAGATGCCCACATTTTTGTAAGGAATAAGTGTCTTCATGATGACCTCAAAGTAGAACCCGTTGCGAAGTTCTTACACAAGATTAATAAGCAATTCTGTCAAGACGCACAAGATTGCAGCATTATGAATCATTTCAATCTCTTCAGCTTACACAGCTTTTATACACTCTTTTGCAAAAAAAAAAAAAAAAAAAAAAAAAAAAAAAAAAAAAAAAAAATCAAAGCCCCATAAAGGAAGCGGTTGTTTTTGATGAAATTAAATATGTGTATAGCTCATACACAAATAATAAAATGATTAAAATATTAAGGCCATAGTACCTGTTCATGGCTAACAGTCACCCGTAGAGTGTTCAAATTAGTAGTTGGTCGAACCGCCCCTGCCGGCAATGCATGCTTGAGTTCGTCGATGCAAAGAGTAGTAGATGTTCCTAATGACATCCTGCGATACATTCTGCCAGGCATTCATCAGTTGTCGCTCTATATCTGCGATATTTTGTGGTGCCCGAATCTGGCGGCCTATCATGTCCCAGACATGCTCGATTGATGAAAGATCTGGTGACCTTGCTGGCCAAAGAAGTGTTGTGTATCAACTGCACGGAGACAGCCTAGAGATATGCGAGCGGTATGTGGCCGGGCATTATCGTGTTGGAAAATGGCCTTAGGATGACATAAACATATCGTTGAGCTGTTAAAGATGTACAGAGGATGACCGAAGATGACCTGCTGTCATAATAAATAAAGCACCACACCATCACACCAGAGGTTATGGCTGTATGCCTTTGTAAAACAAAAGCTGATTGGGACACTGGCCGCGTCCTCTCCAGGCACGAAGACGGTGGTCATCTGCTTCAACAGTAAAGCGAGATTCATAGCTGAGCACTATACGATGCCAGTCATGGCAGCCATGATGATCGGCTGCGACACCACTCCAGACGGCTCCGCCGATGTTGTGGGGTCAAAGGCAAACATCTTAAAAGCCACTGCGAGTGTAACCCCGTCTCAGACAAGCGCCATGAGATGGTGGACCGTACCATGGGAGGTGCAGACGTGGCTGTAGTGCGTTGAATAGTCGACAATGATACCGTTGGGGCGGTTCGGGTCTGGAGAACATCCATCCTATCTTGCGTCGCATTTGTGATCCTTGGCTTTTCAAAGCCTTCATTTCGTCGGCAATTTTCTTGTAGCAACCATTGCTGCGAACATCTTTGCACATCAGTGTCTGTACGCTGCAATTGTCGGCTTATTGCTCGGTATGACCACACAGCTTCACGCAACCCTACAATGCTACCACGTTCGAAGTCGTTTAGTTGCTTTTAAGGTCTTTGATATCGTCGTAATAGCATCTTTATTTGCTTCTTTACGGAATTACAATGGCAGCAACAAAAAGGATAAATTTTCCGTCTCTGTTATTGGTTTTATACTTTACGAATTGCGCACTAGAAATGCGCGCTATGATCGCAATTTCTGCTCATTTGCCTTGAAACTTGGATTATTTGCACGTTCGATCAAGATGTTTTTTTTTTGCGTACCAAATTTCGTCACAATCGCAAAAGTCCTTCTTGGTGCTTCGATGTGTTTGCAAAAGAGTGTATTAAACGTAAACCAAAATTTCCCTACATAAGGATTTTAAATCAGTATTACAACTGCATAGTTGTGCAGTTTTTCCTAATTTTCCTAATTTTTGTGCCCACCAGCGGCCGAGAGGTAAAGTCGCTGAACATTGGTAGTTCGGTCCGAGGTTCGAATCCCGCGAACTGGCTGCATGGGTGTTTTCGTGGTTTTACCCATGTGTAACATGTATACGAGCCAGTATCCCTTAGAAAGTCCTCCACGAAGGCATCCCTCCCCTTTGGCAGATAGCCCTCGAGGCTTTGCCGGAATTAAATAACCTAAACTAACCTAACCTAATTTTTGTAGCACTTTCTGTTATTTTAGCATGGCATATATTTGTAAATATTATGTTAATAGTGTTTTTCTTTTCCTTGGGGAAAATATGTATTTTATGTTTAACGTACTGTTTAATTCTGTAAAATGTGTTTTTGACATCCCTTCCGTGACAAAGGAATCGCCAAGTTCTATCCTGTTTTCTGGGCACACTTAAGCATTTCTGTATTTTGCATCGTTCCTTAAAGCCCCTATAGATACGATAGCCAGTATACAGCATGCACACTTAGCAAGCTAGACACAGCAACACCTGGCAACTGGAACTGGATTCTGAAGGTAAAGAGTTAAAACTTCATAGAAAATAACGTGATTTGGCGATACAGCGCTCGTTATATGGCAGCATTAAAAATTTTTGAAAATTTGAAATGTCACCAAGGTGATCGGAGTCTTGAAAGAAAACTGTAAAGTAATGAAGAGATGACAAACGATATGTATTTTCTGTGAAAGATCGAAATTTGGAGAATATAAACTTTCACCGACTCTCTTAGTACATGTCCTAACACTTACACAGGCAAATGTCCACATTCGCCGTGCACTGATAGTAAATGCTGAAAATATTTTTGTTACGTCTTAAATCATACTTTATTACTAAAACACACTATGGTATATGTGAAAATAGGAAAAAGCTTTAGTAACAGCTTAAGTAACACATATAAATAAACTGTTGAAGGTAAAATAGACAGTACATGCTGAATGAGAAGATAAAAATAACACCAATAATAAACTTGATAGCCGGGTAGTAAAAATACTGCAAAATTTTAAACTACCTAAATTTATGTTGGATATATTGCAAGCAACATTTTGATTTCTATGTTTTGTTACAGTTTGCTTTGTGCGTTTACCTTACATATTACGCCAGAATTTTACTCTTTCCTGCTTATAATCCCCAGTATAGGATTAAATCTTTCGTTTCTTTCCCTCAGATTCCTTATATGACGAAACGTCTGTGAACTCACTTCTATGTATTATCTCATTCATTTTCACTGAAAATGTGAGTGCTCTCTTTTTCTTTTTTTGTCATCCGTAACTTTCTCCTGAATTTTAAACTTAAGAAATCATATTTCATAGTTAAATATCTTCTTGTGTAAAATCTATTAATTTCAAATGCCTGGCTGCATAATTTGAAACTATTTCCTTACCCTAGTATATTTATACCTTCAAATAAAAACATAGTTTAGATTTAAAATTATAAATTTGAGACTTTAGCAAGCAGTTTGACTGCAAGTAAAAAATTAATTAATTAATTAATTAATATTTACAAAACTTTGTCAGCAGGGTGCATTTAATGAAAAGTAGATATATATAATCTAACGTAAAAAAAACTGTAAGTAATTTTATCATCCAAACATTACTTAACTATTGAAAATGACAAACTGGAATGTTAGCAAGGCAAAAAACGGTTGGAACAGTTTCTTGATCCAAGCTTATCGACTAAATAGAAGCTTTTCTTGATCCAAGCTTATCGACTAAACAGAAGTCTTAGGCAAATCTCTAAACAAAAAATTTGTTTCTTGCTAAGTGAAAATGTTTTCTCTGTTTATTTTATTTCATCTACAGCAATCAATAGCTTTCTTTCCAAAGGCGTGAAGGCCCACCAGCGGCCGAGCGGTAAAGTCGCTGAACACTGGTAGTTCTGTCCGAGGTTCGAATCCCGCGAACGGGCTGGCTGCATGGGTGTTTTCGTGATTTTCCCCATGTGTAACGTGTATACGAGCCAGTTTCCCTTAGAAAGTCCTCCCAGAAAGGCATCCCTCCCCTTAGGCAGATAGCCCTCGTGTGCTTTGCCATAATTAAATACACCAACACCAAAGGCGTGAATTAGCCCGCCAGCGACCGAGCAGTAAAATTCCTGAACGTTGGTAATTCAAACCTGCATCCTATTCTAGGTAAACGAGCAGGCTGTATGTGTAACATGTATACAAGACAGTTACCCTTAGAAAGTCCTCCACGAAGGCATCCCTTATCTTAGACATATAGTCCCACTGTGATTTGCCGTAATGAAGTAAACCAAGCCAAAGGCCCTAAATTTTCCCTATCGGCTTAAAATTAGCGAAGGTGCAGATTACAATTTTACTGATAAACTAAGGACGCTTTTTGAAAACAACAGTTGCAATTATTAGAAAAAAAAGCTATACACAAAATACAAATGTTTTCTCAGTTTAGAAGTAAATATTAAAACATTTCACTGCTAAATCAGCGTAAATGCAAAATTAAAAATGCGAAAGTTAAAATATATTTGGCGGTGTAACGCTATTTTATGGTATTTCATTAAATTTTAAACTTTTCCCGTCAGAAAATTCTCTATTCGTGATCAAATTCATCAGGATATTCGCCACTGGAGAATATCCTGATGAATAGAAATAAAAATAAAAAAGTCGTATTAACGTTCCATGACATATTCATGTATGATTCATGTAACTACATTGCTACATCAGTACATCGCTAAAAAATTATAGATAACACTGTTTTTGCAAAATTATGCTCACCTAACTTAACTAACGAATTCTGATTAAAATCTACTAAATTGAATACAGTGCTTGGGAAATTTCGGAAAAAATACCTTTCTAATGCAGAGCAGCATGATTGATATAAAAATACTTAATTGTCAAAATTCAAGACTGTGATAGTAGATTGGAAATCTCATATTATTCTTTGTGTATTCTGAAGTATTAGGTGTCATGATTTTATTTTTGCAGAGAGTGTTCAGTCGTATCCCAATCTTATGACTTACAAGAATCAAATACTTGGTGAGCAATTACTGTTTACTTCGAAACAGATGAATAATAAAGAAATTCGCTACATGTCGAATTTTTAGTGTGTCTCAGAGTGCAATATTTTTAGGATTGGAACAAATTCCGTACTATTGGAGACGCTTGTAAAGAGTCGATTAATGTTGCCCAAGTGCAACAACAGACGCTGACGATTTATATTTGTCCAAAACAGCCCACAAAAATACAACAAGTAAGGGCATTTACCATCAAAGAGGGTTTTCCGAGCTATAGAACGGAAATATATTGACACAAATTGTACAAAATTGACTTCATCTGTATGGTTTGCATGTATATAGATCTGTAATGTGTATTCTCTGAAACATTAGAATCTTTAGCATGCAAGATACTTAGGCGGATAACATCGCATTTGGAGTAACATATATAGTGGCATCAATTTCTCTTCATAAATAAATGAAGACTATTCTGAGACTGACTGTTGTAGTATTTTCATATTAAAAGAACGAGACGTAAGAAACAATCTATACTAGGAAGATCACAATTCGAATCCGAGAGCTGATGTCTGAGCAAGAATAAGCTAAATGTGTTGCGACTATCGTAGTATCCTCATACGGAGAGAATTTAATACAAGAAATAACCAGTTTTGAGCTCAAATGTTCATGGACAACTTGTGTTTGTATAGGAGACAGCTAGACATTCTCCTGCCTTAAGAAATCTCTGTGGTTTCTAAATTTTACTACCCGAAGCCTCCCTGAACTGGAAACATTTTACCGTCTCCTAAAATTAGGCTGCCCGGTTCGACCGTAGCAGTTGCCCAGTATAGTGCCTGCTCTGTAAGTATAGGTGTGTGTATATGTAAGTACGAAAGATTATATCATGGCAGAACCTGTATAATGAGCAGACTGGCAAGCAGAATGTATAGCGATGAGATCTGGTTTTGCTACGCGTTGACGCTGCCAGTAATATCTTCTTAATGGACAATAATGCCCGTTGTCATAGAACTTAACCTACGGAAGTTTGCTTTTTGGAGCAATGAATCCAGCACATAGCATGCTTATTCGATATGAATTCAGTATAACCTGCATAGGATGACTTAGGAAGACATTTTGCTCTTGGGTATAGTCTCCTCTGACACTGCGGTACCTGGAGACTGCCCTTATGGAGAAGTAGAGAATATGTTCTTAGAGATTATCTGGATCGTTTTATAAATTTCAGGCCACGAAGATATTCTGCCGTTTAGCACTTTAGAAGAGATACATACCTTAATTATACCTCATGAAATCCTAAAATAAAAAATATAAAAAAGTAGTTTAGGTGTCATTTCTTTCAGTTATTCAAACATTTAAAAATTAAACAAGTTCTCGTAAAACATTTTATTCTCTTAAACTGAAGAAGTAACTTCTCAACCAGTTTTTCCTAGTTTTATACTGTCGCAGGACTACATATATATATATATATATATATGTGTGTGTGTGTGTGTGTGTGTGTGTGTGTAGTATAATTTTTTCAAACTGTTGACTACAATTTATGCCCTTCTTCGAAAAAGTAACTTATCCTTTAATCCCCGCAAGCAAAATGAAGTGCCGACCGAGTGCTTCGTACTCTTACATTCTAGGTGATCTACAATACTAAATCTTATCATATTTGCTACTGATTTTTATTTTGATTCATTCAATATATATAAAGAGATCTTTAGCTAAAAACAGGCAGTGTCACCCTAACGGTAGTATTACAGTATTTTGAAAATTCATAGTATAGCATAATACATAGGAAATTCTAAACAGTTCGACATTTCATCTATAGAGAGATTTTGAAAACAGTCCGAGGCTAGAAGAAAACAAATGTAAAATTATTGAACTTATGTATTAATGATCCTCAAAGGGGAATATTCAGGGAAAACGTATTTCTGTTTTGCAGTCACCATTGCAATTAGAAAGCTGGCGATGTTCATGGGTAATAAATTTAAATACCAAATGCTATTTCAAGGATGAAATATACATGGAATATATCTGAAAGTAAGAAAATAACAACGTCGAATATGCTAGCAACGTTTTTCCTAATCTCAAAGTAAAAATTTTAAAATGTCAATTTAATTCCTAAATATTATATCTATAATGCAAAATAGTGTATAGTGTTCTTAATCAATAAATTTTATTCTTTTTGTTTGCATTTTTCCGCATCATAACAAGTATTAAAGTTTTATCTGATTGAAAAACTAAACCTTCTACTACGAAGTTAGAATGAGACATGATACAGGGCGTAAGCGAAGAATTTATCCTATTTTCCTTCTGTTAAATTCTGACATCGATGAAGGAAAATTTATTGCAGAGGGACTTTCATGCTGGTTAGAAGCCTTTGTGCTTAACCGTTTACAACATTTGCATATATTTACATATGTATGTGAAGCATATTTCATGTCTCACACGCCGAGGATTCTTATCGATTGCTTTCTCATCATATTCTCCATCGTATTTATATATATTTTTCATTCCTTTCGCAATGATTCCCCTTTTGAAGTTCTGGACCTTTTCACAAAGAAAATTCAAGTGAAACATGGAAACTTCATTTGAGTCTTCTTAAATCGATTATGATAAGAACCGAAGTCAGTTTGGTACATTGTTGTTTAGAATGGGCACATCAATATTTGAAAGGAGCTTATCATTTGCAATCTAAAGCTCTCTTGTACATTCCTATATATCTGTCTCATTTTCTTCAAGGATATTCAAGGAATTTTTGTAAACCAATACGGCATTTGCATAATAATTTACATAGAAATGTCATTTTGCACTGAATGCTACTGATGAACAGTGCAAACAACTGCAGTTATTTTCATTCGATGATTTCGAAGAAATTCTGAGTACTTCAAATACACCTAAACGGACATCTTTATCAGTGTTACGTCTCCATTGACGTAGATTTTATTGTACTAGGAAATTTACTAAACCGTTTCTGAAAAGCACATTTGTTATCTAATTTGTTTTTACTTTAAATAAGATTCTTATTTATTAAAGCTTTACTAATATGCAAGTAAAAGAAATATAAAATAATGAATCTTTTATTTAGAAAAAGTATGTGAAGTGCCTTTTTCGTTGTATTTTTTATATGTAGAAATGTATCAGTTACAAAACGTAATGCAACTTGCAAAAGGTCATATTCTTTAAAGAAAATCCTGAATATGTAGAGATAATTTTAAATGAAAAATTTAATGCATTTCTAGAGACGAAAGTCGCGGTTAGCATTTCAAGAGCATAACAATATGCATAATATTATGCTCCGTAGATAAGGAAGCAGCGGCATTTATTCTTCAAAGTGCACTGAAACATTTCACTTGAAATGAACATTAAACAAAGACTAAATTTATCTAGTTATCAAAATGTATTTGTTTCTCTTTCATAGTATTGTTATTGCGTTTATATTTCTATATTTACTGATAAATTTTGAAATACTTGTGTAGTTTACTCACTCTCAAATGTAAGGTATTTTGAGATAGAATGAAAGCCTGTTAAAGAATTTATTACTCCGTGAAAAAAGATCCTTTTTTTTTCCTTGTCTTTCTTGCTGAGATTTCACACTGCACTATTTATTTATATTAAGTACATATCAATAATAGTGAGACACCTTATATGAAACTGTGCACATACATTATGATATCCTTTTCCACATTTCTTTCCTTTTAAATTCCTTGAATAGATTTTTATCTGAATATATTCTAGCTTCTCCAATTCCTACTTCACTTTGCTTCTTTAGAAAACTCTTGAGACGTCATGTTTTTTCATTTCATCCATTGTCCTGAATCTGTGAATGATCGTTTTTCGAAAATCAGAGTTAAACTGTATTTTATCTATCTGTAATTACGTCGCTTTTGCTTAGAAAGAAAGAAAGAAAAAACTACACTATTTTTATTGAACTTCTGTGTCATTTTTGAAAACATCGATTTGTTTTTTAGCAAGTACTTTTTGAGACATATCTAATTTATTTTTTCTAATTTTTCTTTGATTCGCTTTAAAAATACTTCTTGATTATAATGTCATAAAATCATGTCGCAAATATACGCTTCCTATATTTTATGTCAGTTCCAGATTAAGTCTAAGCAATTTATCATACGTTTCGTTTAAAGAAGGAATGAATAGTTTCTAGGTATGTTAGATATTGATTTTATATGCTTGTTTTCTTGTTTCGGCTATGACATTTTATTAATAATATTTGAAGTGACCACAACATTTTATTATCATATAATAAAAATATATCGTTAACTATATAAATAAATTTTAAAATATTGTAAATATTACTGCGCATAAGATTTTGCTGAAATTAATTCGCGTAATTTTATACATTGAGAATTTTTTCCGTCCCCCTCCCCCCATGACGAAAGTTAAAAACAAATTTCGCTTTTGTAATAATAAGCCTAAAAAGCACTTTTATGGTTTCTATATTTTTTAAAACAGAATGAGATGGTAATTTCTTGTCGCATGAAAGAAAATTTACCTGTCCGAGACTTTATGTACATAATTATTTAAAAAGTCCGCTCTCCTAGCACTCTAATTTAAAACTATAGTTACAACTTTTCTTACTTACTTTATTTTCTTTGTACATATACCGTAGTGTTTGGTGATTGTACCGATGATTTTAATGAAACTCCTTTAGCTTTCCTTGTTCCTAAGCTGAAGGAAAGACCATCATGGAATTACGGTACTCAGAGATTTACTAAATCCAATATCGGTTAGAATAGCAAATGTCAGGCTTAAAGCTTCTAAGCTGGTTTAGCCTAATTGAGAATCGAAATCATATGTAGATGTAATTTCTACTTTTATCTACATAATTGAAAATATTTTAAAACACAGAAATTGGCAATTTTTCTAAAAGTTTTCTATTAGATGTTTATCAAGATAACCTGTGTTTAAGCCAAGGAAAGATATATCTATCTTTTTCTCAAATAAGGGGACTTGAGAAAGGTCAGAATGAGACGCATAAAGGCGCTGAATGATTCGTTTGCTAGAAGTTACATAAGTTATCTACAGTTTATGAGTGTTTGTGCATTGAGCTTGAGATCCATAGTTATCATGGAATTTATTCGTATCAAATAAGCCGAAGTAAATATCGGAACATACGAATATTCTGACAGAATGGCCATGACAGTGCAGATACGTCTATACGTCAAGAAAGAGCGAAGGTCATGTTTCATCAACATCAGACTACGAACGTCAACATCTTTGTGACACGTACATGTAGCCATTATCAAACCAGTATTTTTGCCTTCCTATCAACTGGAAATTGCGTTACTTAAGTAAGATAACATCTTCTAGAGTATCTATTATATTACGAAACTTTCTCCGAAGACAGCTCTCTAATTTCATGACCTAGACATTCACCTGGACCTATGGCAACTGAGGTGTACTTATAATCGAACTAAATACATAAAACAAACTTTCATCCCTCAGGATTATGTTAAAGCCATTATGTGAGTTATCGCCTGTTAATCATAGAAGCACACAAACAGGTATAACTTTAACGTAACTTTATATTACCGCAGAACTTGAATGTACTAAATTAAAATAATACAAAACAAAAGTGTTGTGCTTGTCGGGATGGCAGAGACATTACACTATACGTGATTGTAAAATTAACAGTTTTATTATCCAGAAACACGAAATTTATGTACAATATATTTACATGTTGATAGATTATGATTTAAGAAAATAACTCCGTTTAAACTCAGGTGTTCCTTACAACCTACAAATTAAATCAACACGCTGGCTAAACACGAATTTTGAACTCAGGCGTAAACGCCCTACCAAAAAGTTCTGCAGACAACTCTCGTCTGCCACACATACTGTATGTCTCATGTACTGGATTCTAGCCGCGATTGGAGGCAGCTGATTGGCTTATTGCAGCCAGATACATGACTAAAAGTGTTCTTGACTTTGCAGCAGTTAGCTGGACATAAAGTTCTGCTGGATATTTTTATTTAAAGCCACAGTACCCTAGGTTGGACAACATAAATCTAAATCATTTTCATTTAAAACTTAGACTAGCTGTCCGAAAAACTATTTCAATCGAATGGCGGCTTTTTCTGAATTTAAGTCCAGTGCGACAGCTGTCCACACAGCCAAACTTCTATTTTACGAGAAGGCTTGCGGTCACGATTCCATGTATCAGTTTATATTACGCCGCTTGTCCATCAAATCAGTATAAATTTTTGGATTGAGCAAGTCCATGGCAAAACGAAGCACAAAGGAAGGTTGCAAATTAAAGATTTAGCTTTTAGCCAAACCTATTTAGAATGTCAGAGGCCAATTAAGTAGTTAGGGAACTGTATTATAAGAGCTATGTAAAGCGTTCCAGTTGCTTAAAAAAAGCAGCTGAATTACGTCTAGAGGTTTTGAGATTGTGGAAGAGTTTGAAAGGATTTATTTATTTATTTTGACTAATACTTAATTTTTAGTTCAAGGAACTTTCCTTTTCACTTACGCTTTCCTGTCAGACTGTTAATTATTTAGAGCGCCTTTATTCAAATTAAGGGAGAAAGAAGTGCCTTAAGCGAAGGTTTCGGAAGTTGATTTTAGAATTGTAGAGCATGGCATGCCTGCTTGCAGGTCATGCTGTTACTTACTTAGTACCGATTTGGTTCTGTGGCGTTGAGTGCTTCTTGCCATTAAGCTTGTTTCCAGCCAGAAGTGTTGCTTGCTTGTTTCCAGCCAGCTTGCTTCCAGCCAGAAATTTTGGCTTTGTAAACCCAAGTCAGGTCATCTGTGAAACTCTTTGTGGATGAATAAAGGGAATTACACCCTTCTTCTGGCTTTGTCTGTATCATAAAACCCAAGGATAATTCCTTTACAGTATTTCTAGAGCTCGTTACTTTATGTTGCCAATAAATACAAGCCTCTATAAGTTAATATAAATATAATAGCTGACCTTTGTAAGTTTTTGGTTTAATTGGCTATGGCTACTAGTGTTTCTGCCTTACGGGGAGTATGACTTCGGGGAGTTATTGCTAAGGAAACCTCGCTAGTATACCCGTAACACATGGGGAAACAACGAAACCGCCCATGTAGCTAGCCCTTTCACCTGGAATCGAACCCAGGTTAGAACTACCAGCTTTCAGCGATTTTCAGCTCATCTGCTAGTGAGGGCCCTGACCTTTGTAACAACGCATGACATTAATTATACAATTTCATTATTATAGGATAAGATATTAATTATAGGGCATTATTATTATTATTCCATTACTACACGGTGAGAAATTTAATGCTCCTATGATGCGAATGATTTATATTCAAGAGATAACCATTTCGGTTTTTCGTTGGAACTACATTTTTTGAATTTTGATCAGGAAAAAAAAAATTGAGACGTTTTTGCCACTTTTTAAAACAAACGTAATGCAATCATTTTCTTTTATATCGCAAAAAAGTAATTATCCATCTAGCGAATTGCTCTTTTTTCCTTGTCTCCGAAAGCCTTTTTAATTGGAAATTTCTGTCAGTATGCTGATCACAGCAACTATTTATACATTTCTATTTTATGCTTTTTAGTAATTGCGTACTTTTGTTCATTTCTTTCTAATTTCCAAATTTTTAATTTTAAATGCTCCCTACAAAGCATTGTTGTATAATATGATTCAAAAATGGTATTATTCGAGAAAGACTGTCGATTTTATATTGAAAATAACCAATGACGTACACAGAGCGTTCCATTTATCAAGTGTATCTTATCTTTAGCAAAACTAATGAGACTTATTGGTTATGTTTTCTAATCTTTGAATCGTTTCAGAACGTAAGTATAAATGAAGCTGATTATTGGTGAGATTCAAGTCATAAAAGTTGTCTCTTTTCTCGCGTCTTATGAATGTATTTTTGATGTATGTAAAAGCTAAATGTGCGCAAATTTGTTTTCCTAGTTTTGGCAGCTTCTTTTATTCTCAAATAATCTGTTTGAAATTAACTTTACATTTTAAATGTTAACAAGTTTTCAAATAGACACTGCATGATTAATCATTGATATAGATGAAAATAGAACAGCAGTCAGTGCCTATTGTAAAGTCTGGTAAATTATCATAATGCTTTCACAAAAATGTTTTTATAAATATCTTAAGAAATGCTAAATGATCATGCAGTTTCCTCGATTTAAAAACTAATTATTGATTCTTAAAATAAATATAATAAATAAATAAATAAATAAATAATTATTGAAGTGATAAACTAATTATTGATGTATATACACTCATGTCCATAAATTAAGGATAATTCGGAGTCACGCGGAAATTGAACTCTAAAATAAATATATCACCTGTAAAATCACTACACACATCTTCAAGAATCATATGCAAATTTCAGGAAGTAACCAGATGACACCGATGGTACGTCACAATGACGAGAGTGTAAGAGAGTGATATATAAAGAATACAGGCAAAGAAGTAAAATTGTTCGCAGGCGCTTTATAAGCATTTCAGTGCAATAACCGAATAGTTATGACACAAAGGACGCATTTGGATGATTTTTTACGTGGTAGAATTATCGGCCGTCTGGAATGTGGGCGTACCCAACTGGAAGTATCAGAGGAACTTGGAATTGCCCAGAATATCATCTCCAGGCTTTGGCAACGATTCCAAGATGATGGTAATGTGAGTATACGTTACAGCACAGGTCGCTCCAGATTTACAACGCCGAATGAGGACCGGTATTTGGCAGTTACTGCCAAAAGAAACAGGCGGAGCACAGCCTCAGACCTGTCTCGTCAGCTCTCTTAAGCCACTGGTACGACAATTTCAAGGCAGACCGTGTACAGACGCTTAGGGCAGATTGGTCTATATGCTCGTAGACCTGTCAGAAGCGTTCCACTTACTGCAACTCACTGTCGCCTGCGGTTAGCCTGGAGTAGAGAGCATGCATTGTGGACACCGCAACAGTGGGCTTGTGTGATGTTTTTCGACGAGTCCAGGTTTAGCTTGCAGTCTGATTCTCGCCGGACTTTCATGTGGAGAGGTCCAGGTACCCGTTACCACCAAGAAAACATCATTGAACGACACCGTTACGGTGGTGCAGGAGTGCTCGTTTGGGGTGGAATTATTCTGGGTTCCAGAACTGACTTGCATGTTCAAATTGGAACCATGGCCAGCCAAATCTATCGGGACGTCATTCTGGAGCAACATGTACGTTTGTTTCGGGGCGCCATGGGCGCACAATTTGTGTTTATGGATGACAACGCCCGTCCTCACCGTGCAAACATCGTAAGCGAATGCCTTCAATCGGAGGATATCACCCGTATGGACTGGCCAGCATTCTCCCTGGACTTGAATCCAGTACAGCACGTGTGGGACATGCTTGGCCGACGAGTTGCAGCCGACATGCTTGGCCGACGAGCATTGCTTGAGTGGTGTAATATCCCCCAAGAAAATTTGATACTCAACATGCCTAGGCGTTGTACGGACTGTATTGCATCGTCTGGGAGACATACAATGTATAACAATCATACCAACCATGTAATATTGGTTTTTTGTAAATAGGTTTTTTTTGTAATTTGCTCCAGGGAGAAAAAAATCGCTAATTTTTTTTGATAATATCAAACATATAGAATCTTTTTTTGCTCTTTACTCTTTGTTAAATAAATAAGCTTTACAAATAAGTCAAATTTGTTTTGCTTCTAACTCTTCCTTTGCCTGATTTTGCATTATCCTTAATTTATGGACATGAGTGTATATATTGTATACGGCTGTTCAAGTTCCTAGGTTGATTCATTAACAGGAACTCACTACAATTCGAGATTAGGAAACGTTTGAGGTTGCCATTTATGTTTCACAAATCATCCAGTAAGTTCTTTCACCATGCATGATTACATTAAATTAGAAATTCAGTATTTAGAGAAAATTCGAGCTTTATCAGGAAGCTAGCTCTGTGCTTAAAAATAATCAGTCAACAGTTACCGGTTTTTTAAATAAGCTATTTTTTAATGTTGATGAGGCATATTTTTAACATACATAAGAAATAATTTTGAAGGAAATAAATACACAAATGATTTTATTATAACGTTATTAGCATCATTAAAATGGTTGTTAAAGCAGATTCAGAAATTATATCAATATACCAAGTAAAAATACTAAAACATATGTCACTGGAAAATGTAAAAGACAGATTTTGCACCTTGAAATGTTAAAGAAAATTAGTAGCCTTTTCTCAGTATTTGGACACCCTCTAAAATATACAGCAAATGTTTAAATGCGCGAATGCTTGTTCCCCTTGTTCAGTATCCGTCACTTCAGGTTGAGCTCCCGCCTTTTTTCAATGTTTCTCCCATCATAATATTATTAAATTATCTTGAGAACTGCAGCTATTTTTAATATTTTTCCTCGCTGTGGTACTATTTAAATTTATGCTTGCATTTATAGCACTATAAAAATCTGAGAAAATATTTAAATTTGCAGAATAATTTTTGAGGTGGTTGCCTCCTACGCAGTCAGGAAAAATAATTCGTAACTCCTTCAATGATAAAATGTAGTGATAGCTACGAATAAAAAAAGCAGAAATGCATTTTACGAATAATTTTCTCTCTAATTACAAGTACATATGCAGCATTTAGTATGTTTACTAGTACTATCACCTAGTATGTTTACTAGTACTACTCACCTAGTATGTTTACTAGTACTACTCACCTAGTATGTTTATGTAATAGTCAAAGATATTAAACTTAGACGTCCATTTCAGTTCTTGGGTTTAGCTTACGGTCCCTGGAAATCTGAAGGTCAGTTCTTCAAGAACCATATTGTGCGGACACTATATGAGTTTGCCATTTTATAGTGCAGACATACACTCAAAAGTTTAATTGACAGAGATCAAACGATAGCTTCTTTATCAATTTTACGATTAGACTTTCAAATAATGCTGTTTATCAGGAATTCTCACGTGCCCTGAAAAATAATCTTTATTATTTGTGTAAGCAGCAGTACATAACCTTGATATATATCGCTGTAACATTTAACAAAAAAGGCTACAAAATAGAAACATATATTTGATTTCTCTTAATATTGTTCTCTTGATTCTTGATAGGGAAGAAATTGGCAGTTGTTTAATAGAGCTTGTGAGGAGCAGATGCGAAATCCCATCTGAGGAGGGAAAAATGTCTCCTCATACATTATCTACCAGTAAGTATTTGGACACATGTGATAGAAAAGAAAAACTAAGTTTATTCACATTCAATAGTTGGTAGAGCCTCCCACGAATGGAAGTTACAGCCTCAACCCTCCGGGCATGCTTTCCACAAGTCCTTGTTTAAACGCTATTGGTATTTTCTTCCACTTGGCTTGGAGAAGATATACACCGATATTGGATGATTGTTGTATTCCTTAATTCGATATCCAACTCGTTCCAGAGATGCTCTATACGGTGCAGGTCTGGGCTCTAGGCAGGTCAGTACATTCAGTTAAAGCCATTGCCACCATATTAATCCATGATGCACTTCGCAACATGACAGCTGGCGATGTCGTCGTGAAAGTAACATGGGTCTAATCCGTAATACTGCCACAAGGTAAGAAGAGCACTGTAATTCAAAATAGTGTAGTAGGCCGTTGAGTTAATCATGAATTCGGACAAAGTGTTTTAATCCATACTATTAAAAATACTATAACTCCACCTCCACCGAATTTTATTGTGGGTACATTGTATTCTGGCAGGAGCCGTTCTCCAGGCAGACGCCGGAACCAGATGCTGCCATCCGAACGGTAGAAGGTGAATCTTGATTCGTTGCTCCAGAGAACCCGTTTCTATTGATAAACGGTTCATTCTCCACGTGCTTTTCCCCACATTAACCGAGCAGTGCTGTTGGACTTTGTGATCAAAGACTACGCGACATTTAATGGCGGAGGGCGTGACGTATATCCGAACCGCAGATATTGGCATTTGCATGGGTGTCTAAATGCTTATTGGTAGATAGTGTATTTCTAGAATTAAAATATCTGTTGTTGTGTTAAATGAAAAGTGAACTTCCTTTTGTTAATGCATTGTTAATTACGTTCTAAAGCCTTAACATGATAATCGAGCCGCCAGCGATCGCCGTGGAGAAATTAAATGACAGCAAAACCACCATTTTAAGGCAATATCGCTAAAACTGAGAACTTCTTAAAAAAGGATAAAGCTGATCTAAGCAGAAACGCCTGTGAACTCAAAATAAAATTCGTAAAAGTTTTTAGTCTTTAAAATAAGGTAGAAGAGCTTTGCGAAAAAGATTATGCTCAAGACCTTACAGAACAGATTGAAACAGATTTATAAGAGTACGAAACACATTTAGAAGAAATCCAGGTAAGCCTTAAACTTGTATTAGCTATCTTTCAAAGTTTTGCATTAAACGAATGCAAAGGTTTAGTAACTGAGTATTTTATCATTCTTAAATCAAATTAATGGAAATACTACATTCCATCTTTAGGGAAATTTCGACCAGCGGTATATATTCAAAAAGCAGTTTTCAAGTTTAATTTCTTAAAATAAGGTGTTTAATGAGACCCAGAAATAACATTACTTACGCGCCTGTCTTAAAGACGATGCTAAACTGATTAATCTACCAGATGATACTTTCGATTCATTGTTTTTCGCCTTAACTGAAATACTGTCTTCCGCCTTAACTGGCTAATACACATTATTTTTTTGTTCTTACCTATGGGAAACTTCAGGATGAATCGGCAAACGATTTTCAATCTTTGATTGCATACATAAAAGTTTACGAGATTTGTAAGTGTTGGGATATGAACGAAATAAATTTACAGATGTTCCGTTAGATAATATCATTAACTCAAAACTAGACAGAGAAACTAGGAAACAATTTGATGATTTAATTCATTTTCGAGAAAACAAAAGTGCAATTCTACAAAGCATTAATCGGGCAAATAACTCTATCAAAACTCCAAAAAGAAATTCTCCATTTGTTAATGCAAGTAAATACTTAACACTTCATAAAAAATTAAAAATATAAAACGAAACTATGCGTGATATGTAAGCAACTACATGCCTTGAACAAAGGATCCAAATTTCAGCAAATGGATTTGAATTTATTAAAGAACATAAACTCTGGCATAATTTTTTAAAAAGAAAAATTTATTTTTGAATTATATTATTCTTTTTTCTTGACAGGGAAGAAATGTAAGTTGTTTGAAAGGTTTTTGTCAGGAGGGAATGCAATGTTCCACTTGAAGCAGAAAATTTCTTTCATATTTCTAGAATTATAAATATTTATTGTTAAGTATTGTGTCTGTGACAAGTGAACTTTCTTTTGTTAATATGATAATAAACTGGAAATTTTCATGAACTAGAACGTCATCGTTAATTATTATCTAAAGTTTTTGCCTTATGTATTATTATTATTATTTTAAGGGCACAGTCCTAAAATAGGGCACAGTCCTAACCGGCACGAGCCGCCTGTATGATCAAAAACTGGGACTGGCCAGAACTTAGCCTTATATAGTATATTGAATGCACAAGTAAAATGAAAAGGAATCTTTAAAATATTTTCAAATAACGTAACCAGCAGGGCGAAAGTTCAGATATTATTCACAGCTTTATATAAACTCAGTCTAAAAATTACTTAGTACAAGGTACAGTTTCTCTCCCTGGCATACTTTGTAACTTGAGAGTGGTAAGAACACTGTCCCTCAATATTTAAGATTTCAAGCTTAATTATCATTACTTTTCTCTTATTTCCATTTTGAAGAAATAACTTTATAAACTATAGATTTTCTTATGAAAAGCCGGTTGCTACTTTACTTATCGTTATTGTTCAGTTTTCCAACGTGCAATTTCTACAAATTCTACAAAGCATAATTAATAGGTTAAGCCCATTTTATTGATTATATTTAGTATATTTATCGATGCTGTATCAGTAATGATAATAAATGCAAGTAAATCAGTCCTCTTGAAGATAAATGTAATTTTGAGTTTTGTTTTAGAACAAGCAACTCGTACTCGAAAATCACAGATGAAAAGGGAAGGTAGAAAATGAAATCACGTAAGCAAACTGAAAGTGCTTCTGTAACTTCTGTAAACACTATGATGACACTGTGTAAACACTAGGCCATGGAATCGCTGAATCTTAGAAAGTACTCTAATGCTGTTGTATAACGAAAACACGAAATTTTTCCATATTTTGATATTGTCATGTTCTAACAGGAGCTTTGAAGAAATGGCTGAAAAACGTACCAGGTAAAATATGATAGCAAAAGGTAAATAGCATGGAAATAAGCTAAATAGAATAGCTTGAATGCAGAATTTTTCTAATTTTCACATTATTCTGAAGATGTATAAATCCAATTTTATACACAAATTTCGAGTTGAGAAACGAAGCATAAAAGTACTTGTTTAACAGGAAGGCATAGGGCAAGCTCATATCCTCATCGACTGATATTACTGTAATAATTTGATATTACTGTAATAATTAAAATGAAATCACGCAAGCAAACTGAAAGTGCTTCTGTAACTTCTGTAAACACTATGATGACACTGTGTAAACACTAGGCCATGGAATCGCTGAATCTTAGAAAGTACTCTAATGCTGTTGTATAACGAAAACACGAAATTTTTCCATATTTTGATATTGTCATGTTCTAACAGGAGCTTTGAAGAAATGGCTGAAAAACGTACCAGGTAAAATATGATAGCAAAAGGTAAATAGCATGGAAATAAGCTAAATAGAATAGCTTGAATGCAGAATTTTTCTAATTTTCACATTATTCTGAAGATGTATAAATCCAATTTTATACACAAATTTCGAGTTGAGAAACGAAGCATAAAAGTACTTGTTTAACAGGAAGGCATAGGGCAAGCTCATATCCTCATCGACTGATATTACTGTAATAATTTAGAAGTTGTTAATACTGCAGAGGACTTGATTAACAGATTGAAGGGGACTTGATGTATAAATATATTAGCAGTCATGGTCGATTTAATATTTCCTTGTTTCCCTTGGCAACAGTTTTTTAAGCAAAGGAAAGGAAAATTAGCGCAGTAAGCGCGCCTGTTCTTGAAGAGCAACATCGGTACTGTTTACGTTTTAGGAATATTCAGAAGAAAGAAGGAGTAAACAAGCATTAGCAACATAGCATTAGTAAACTCAGAGTAAGAGTGCAAGGTGCGAAGTATAAAATAATTTTGGATGACTCAGCACAGAACATGATTACAAAGTTATAGAACTTGGCGCAGCAGCCGTTTTCCGTTTAAAGGTTCTTTATTCTTGAGAAGCATATATTTAACTTGAATTACGCAGTGCATCAGGCGCATTCCGCATGCGTGATTTTGATCACATTTATGCCTTTTCTACATTTTTACAGCTATTAATTTCAATCGCGAGAAGAACAGCAAGCGACAAGTGAGTTTACAGAAAGGGTGCGAAAAAGATAATTCGACGAATCTATAATTAAATAATTATTCAGAGTAAATTAGCTTTGGCTTACCTTTATTTTGGTTCGTTAATATTAAATTTCGATTTGCAAATTTAAAATTAGAACTGGTTGAAATATTATGTTAGTATGTGCACAACTAGCGTTACGTAGTGTTCATATAATATGGCTTACTTTCGAAATGACGAAGTTTAGAGAAATTTATTATAAGCAGCTACTGTTTTTAAAACCTAAAAGAAAATACAAATATCAAAATAATTAAACAAAAATGAAACAAGAACAAATTAAATTGAATTAAAGGAGTTAAGGATTATGGAAACTTTAAAGAGAGTTTTGATTTATACGTTTTTATTATACACACTCCTACATATACACTTGTGGCAAAATCGGTTTTGCCTTGAGAGAACTGTGTACACTGTTATGAATTCTAACAAATATACTACCATTTTATAATAAGAAAATATGTTACAGAATTTTGATATCCATTGATATGTATATAAGACACATTAAAAACTTTTATGATACCTATTTAGGGCTGGAATTTTAAATATTTTATGATCCCGAAACAACGTTTGACGATTCGCTAGAAAGAGAACAAATATTTGAGGATATAAATTCCTCCCACCCCCAGTTTTAAGCCTATAATGCGTTTTTTGTTTTGTTTTTAACAGTTTGAATGGGGAAAGGGAAAGAGAAAAAAAACAGGATTAAATATTAAAATTTTCTACGTGTTTTGGCTTTTTATGTTGTAAGGTTTCATTGCTTAATGAAAGGCTTGGATTGTGAATATGGCAGCCATGAGACTCTATTAACATTGAAAAGTAGAATTTAAAAGTTATTAACTCCAAGTGTACACATTTATTCAGTAAAAGAATCAAAAGCAAGAAAATGTAAATTTGAACATGAGAACATTTGTTTTTCGTGCTAAAACATTCTTCTCGTGCGTTTAATTTGATACCTCATTTTTCTCTTCCCTTAAGCGTATTTTCTATGCTATGAATGAAAAGTCGTGTAGTAATAAAATTTTTCCTTAGTAATGATTATTTTAAAAAGAAGTTTCTTTTTTCCTTCTTTGAAATTATTTTGAAATGTAGACTTTAGAATAGATAAAGGTCATCTGAGTGATTTCTTTGCTTTCTTGATGGGTCTCACATTTATAGCAAATAGACAGAAACATTTTTCTAGTAAAATTTCAAAAGATCGCAGAAGTCATAATTGATTCTCGCAAAGATCGTTCCGACTAAGACAATTTTATTCGAAATCACTTTTATAAGTTTTAGATGTTGAAATTAGGTATCCTGTATTTTAAGATTTTAAGGTTTAAAATTTTAAGACTGAACGTGAGTATAGTAGGTTTTATTTGCTTATTAATGCTCCATGATAATTTTCTGTTCAAATTAATATTTCGACTCATGCGCTGTTCTATATAAGCATAACAAACTACTTTGCATACTGTAAAATAAAGAACTGCCGTTTACTTTTATTTTGTGATCACTTATAATTCTGTCTAAAAGGCTGGTTGTTATTCTTATATATTTCGAACGCTTCTTATGGTATGTGCTATAAATTATCTACAAACATCTCTCTCAGACTACTTTCTATCCGTCGAATGGCATAAACTTTACTTGGACGATAAAATCTTGTCAGACACTTACCCTCATAACAGGATTATTCATTATACGAAAAAAGGTAGTTTCTCTAGTTGGAAAGCTTTGTCAAATTGGGGGCACTATTCTTTCTTTGGAAACTTACAAATACCAGCCTTGATTCGTGTTTTTCTACAATACATTACTTACCATTTTCGCGCTTTGATATTATGGACTACATCATGGCAAATGCTGTATGATCATTATCTTGTTAAACGAAGCTGATATGGAAATTTTCCTCAGATTTTCTCTTTTAATGTTGGGAATTTATATATGTTGCTTCAGACATGCACTCAGTAGAGATGCAAAACTTTCTCTATTACTTATGATGCTACACATCAAAAGTACTACTAGACTATTGGTTTTTCTCATGATCCTTTTATTTAATTTACGCATTCTTCTATATTTTCCTATATGGCACTGTGACACTTTGTAATTAACCCTCGTTCGGGCGCAACTGGCCTGAAAAGCACAGCTTCTATACTTTCGATTCTACCGATAATCATTGGAGGGGTTGACATTTAGCGCTCTTAGTAGTTTTTTATCTATACCGGATGTTTGGAACCCGCCTACTCAGTTAATTCAGACGCTTCCAAGAGCACAGTTTTCGACAATCTGATCTGAGAGGTACATTACGCCCGAATTCGTCACACATATTGAGGTTAGTAATATGCGCATTTTTTAATCATAAGTGTTTATTATTTTTTTATTATTGTATAATGTACACTTTTTCGTTATTTTTCAAAATATAAGGTTTTTTTTTAATTAGCCTCTCAGGTACATTGCGCCCGAACATGTCCTTGAGATAGTGTTTTCTCTTATATGTTCCAAGTTTTCCGCTAAAATGGCCCGAAAATTCTTTGAACTGACAAAACCGGAGGATCTTGACATAATCCGCCTTAAATAAGGCGTTTATTGGCAGAAGAGGATGACGACCCTTTAGTGAACGAGGATTTAGGAGAAGATACTGATATTGGTTGGTTGGTAACGGAGGACGGGGACGCCTGATGTCTAACAGAGGTAAACAGGCATGTGCCCGCGCCCTCCACTAACCAGGAACAGCTCCCTGAGGCCTCAAGAGGCCGCCTCGGGAGCTTTTTAGGATGTGAACAAGAGCATTTACATGGCCATACAAGGGCAGATTGCATTCGTTTTACCGTTTTGACATTTGTTGTTGCAATTTGCTATGTTAATTTTGCATATTCACAATAAAATTCAAATAAAAATACAAATTAAATATACAGATACAAAAATACAGTTACAAAATAATGGGATTAAAATACAGGCTCATAGGTTAAAAAAATAAATAAATAAAAATAAAAAATTAAGTATTATGCATATACAGAAGAGGAAAGATACTGATATTGATTCACACAAGATGAGGTGAAGGAACGGAAAGGAGATTCAGAAACTAAACAAGAGGGTGAGGAGACCGAAGATGAACACGATACAGGCCCAAGTTCCAATTATTTTGTAGGAAAAGATGAAGTAACAAAGTGGACTGAAAATCCGCGTGCGAGAAATTTTTGTAAGGGAGCTCATCATATTTTAAGGCATCTTTCAAGAGTCATAGGAAACGCGAAGCCCGCTAAAACAGAAGTCAGTTGTTGGGATAATCTATTCACTGATGATATACTGGAAACCATAGTTAGATACACAAATTAGTACATGGAATCCATAAAGCACAAATTTTCCAGAGAGAGATATATTATTCAACTAAGGGCATTCATTGGCTTATTGTACCTAGCAGGAGCTCGTAGAAGCAATCGCCAAAGTTTAGAAGGACTTTGGGGAAAAGATGCTGATGGCATCGGGAAATTTGAACTTGTGATGAGCATCGAATGGTTCAAAACTTTGATATGTTGTGTTCATTTTGATCACCTTATGACTAGAGCAGAGAAAACAAAATCGATCGTCTTGCTCCATATCGTGATTTCTTTGAAAGATTCGTTGAAAACTGCCAGAAAAGCTATAGCGTTGGAGAGAATGTTACAATCGACGAAATGCTTCCAGGTTTCCGAGGAAGGTGTAGATTTCGCCAGAACATACACCATCAAAACCGAGCAAGTATGGCATAAAATGTTTTGCACTTGTTGATGCAAGGATGTTTTATACTCTGAATATGGAAATTTATCCTGGTAAACAGCCTGAAGGTCCCTTCTGTATCAGCAATAAGCCAAGAGAAGTGGTTAAAATAATGGCTAAACCAATTTTCGGATCTAATATCCAATATTACGGCTGATAACTGGTTTACTGACCCCGATTTGATCGATGATTTGAAAGAGAAGAAGCTATCCTCCGTCGGAACTGTGAGAAAAACAAAGCTGCCCAAAGAATTTTTTTTTTCAGTTAAGGGAAAGAAACCTTTTACCAGCATGATTAGTTTTAATGATGGAAAAACCTTGGTGTCCTACATTCTTAAACCGAACAAAAACGTTTTAGTGATATCTTCACTTCATGACGACAAAGCCATCGATCCAGAATCTGGAGAAAAGAAGAAGCCACAAATAATAACTTTTTGCAATTCCACAAAAATTTGAGTTGATACTGCAGACAAAATGTGCGCTACGTACAATGTTAGTCGTAATGTCAAGCGTTGGCCAATGGTCATACTCTTCACCATGATGAATGTCACAGGCATAAATTCCTAGATAATTTATCTTGGGAATGAACTTGAACTATGTCGCAGATGTTTCTTGAAAACGCTGTCCCACCAATTAATGCTTGGGGAGCTGAACCGTCAAAGAGTCAAAACAGTTGGAATCCCTAGCAGCCTCCAAATTCGCCTCCAAAAGTACCGTCCCACAGAAGACGCAATAGAAAAGCTAACTCCTCCACCCCGCGAGAGACGCAGATGCTCAACCTGCACCTCAGAAACGGGTTTTAGAAGAATGACTAATTATGCATGTACAAAATGTCAACTGTTTGTCCCACGCAAATATGATCTGCGAAACGTGTTATGATGCGTGCCAATGCCCCTCTTCTGTTGAGTTTCAACTAAATGAAACTGACTCTGAATGAATATAACCTTCTGAAATTTGCCCTTCAATGTAACAATTCTTTTTTAATTCGATTCATTTATTTATATTATTTTTAAGCAGAAAGTAACACACTTTAGTTTATTAATCAATTTAATATTTGAATTCTTTTAAAATTTTCTGCACAATAAATAATTTCTTTTGGTAACGAATTTTACTATTATTCTTTATTATTTAGTTAATTTACTGTTCAAAATATTCGTATGAGGATCATTGATTACTTTTTATTGCTAAAAACTAAATCAACGGGTGTAAATTTGGGGTTATTTAACGGGCGCCTCTCAGGCGCATTGAGCCCGAACTCAATCGTTCCTCCTGCGGCCGAGCGGTAAAGTCGCTGAACACTGGTAGTTCGGTCCGAGGTTCGAGTCCCGCGAACGGGCTGGCTGCATGGGCGTTTTCGTGGTTTTCCCCATGTGTAACGTGTATACGAGCCAGTTTCCCTTAGAAAGTCCTCCACGAAGGCATCCCTCCTCTTAGGCAGATAGCCCTCGAGGCTTTGCCATAATCACACACACAATCGTTCCTATATTGCGACTGACGGAGGGTTAATTGCCTGTTTGATACGAATGGTTAATTTTAAAGAAATATTTAGTTTTATAAGGAATTCCTTTATACTATTATTTTATTTCTTCTAAAATGGTTCTCTCAGAACATATTTTCTTTATGAACGGTTGATTTTCCCGCAGCCGAAAAGAAAATGCTTCGGTATTCCTCACATAAAATTAAACACAGTCTTCTATAAATGGGGATAATTTACGGTATCAGTATAAAAAATAATTTAAATTCATCCGTAAACTCTAGATAAATAATTCTTGAAATTAGAGAAATTGAAATAAAAAAAAATATTTTAAAATAACTATTTCTGGCAATTACAACATTATTTACAAATTATGTATGGTTGATACGAAATGATTTCAAATATGCTGCCATCAGAAGCCGACATGAACAGATGTAAAAATGTTGATTTGTCTGCACAAATCAATTAAATAAAAACAGTTTCATGATGATAAATTTGAAATTTTGACGATATTGTCTTTAATCTAATATTTTGCGAAACTGCGTAATATATTACTTTTCTGTTGGTAATGATTTTAAATAGTTTATTGCCAAACACTTCTTAGTGTTATGAAATACAAAAAAATAATGTTGTAATAGTAGTCAGTGAAATAAATATTCTGCTGAAATAACGACCTCCTAACTTGATGAAAGCTCAATTTTTTTTAATTTATGTTCTTCTGATATAATAAAAACTAACTTTTATTATATCAGAAATATATAATTTTTAGCTTCGTTTTTTAGCTTTTACAAATGTTGAAAGAATTATTATTTCTGAAGATTAAGGTACCATGGGCATTATTTTATATTTTGTACTAATTTAACATAAATTTGCACAACTGTAGAATTAGCAAAGTTCCTATATTGATTTTAAATTCTCCCGCACTATTTCAAATGTAACAAAGTATCAGTTTATTACACGATTATGTGTTTACTAGAAAATACGTGGTATAATATTTCATTATAGCATTTTTATATTTTTTCTTGTTCCTTATTAAAGTAAGCATAATCAAATCTTCAAACTAAATAATATTTGAGATATATGCTCATAAAATATGCATTTTGTAAAACCTTATAATTTTATAACAGTCTGAGTTGCAATTTCTGCGGTAATTCTTAATTACATTATTAACGGTTTTAAACTTTTCTGTTGCGTTCGAATCTACCGGAGCTATATGATAACTGCATAAGTTCATAACATTAAATTATGTGCATACAAGAGGATATCTGAAGCATTTGTTCTCGTTTAAAAAAAAACTAGTGTAAAAGTAGTTTGTTTCGTTTCTTACAGTATATTAATTTATGTAAAAAAGTGCAGTTTTCTTCTGGTCATTTTACAGTTTTGGTTTCTAGAGATACTGATAGCGGTGAAATTTCGGACCAATGTTTCATTTCTGCATTTTTGAAAAAACAGATGTAATTAATACTTTGAAATGAATTATAATTTTATGTGCATCACTTTTTCGTAACTGTATTGTTAATAAAAAGACTAACACATAAAATTATAGTTTAGTGCTCTTTTATCTTGTCGATGAGTTTCCACAAATATATGTATAATGAAGGTGTGTGTATGAATTGGTGATGTGCGTATGTATCGATTGGATTATTTCGCATAGACAAAGCCAGGAGCCATACCCAAGTCAAACGCCTGGGATGCAATCTTTGAATGAACGTCTCTTATTACTAACTTTTTGAAAAGACTTTCAATTTGAAAGCTCAATGTGCCCACATCGTCAGAGACTTGCAATCATAAATATCCTTGCCTTTCACAATTCGACACCACGTCCAACTATGCGGGAAATCAAATAGCTTTCACTCTGCATCGTACAATCCTGAGATGCAAAACCTACGAATGAGTTGCAGGAAATAATTGTACATATAGCAACTAAATACGATAATAGTGTATACTCTGCATAGCTAAACTGTGACACGAAAATCACAGTCCTACGTAGGTTCAGGCTTCCAGGCAACAAGATCCGCCCCCTCAGTCGCTCCTTCACACGCATCTTAAGTAATGAAGAAAACAACCTTGCGCTTCACAACAGCCCAGAAGGCATGGAGATTCTCACAGACGGACTACTTGAAAACCTTAAAGCAGCCTGTAGTGAATTACTCCCCACACGCGCAGCAAACAAAATACAAGGAGTTAAGTGGTGGATGAAAGAGCTCAGACAACAACGGCAAAAATGCAGAGCTATCAAACGCCGCATACGTACCACCACCAATGAAAACAGGAAAATCCAACTATTGGCGACATTCCGCAAAGAGCGCGCTCTTTACAAAAACAACATACTAGCGGCCAAAATTACCAGTTGGAGGAAATTTTGCACCGAAAACAGCAATCCGTATGGAATCCTCCACAAGCTAGCCTCAAGTAAAATATATCAGACAGCTCAAATCATCATGCAGCCACCAAATACAAGCAACGACAATCCAGTACAAAATACAGCCACCACAATCCTCAACGAAGTCTTCCCCACAGACAACGCGGAGGAAGATACGTCAGCACAGAAATTGTTCACATGAATACCAACATCCCACCGACTCCATATGATATACCATTTAGTGACAAGGAAGTCAAGCAAATTTTCCGACGCCTACCCCTGAAAAAAGCCCCCGGTCCGGACGGCTTGGACTATAGCATTATCAAAGTTGCCTACAAAGCACGCCCCTCCTTCTACAAATTCTTTAACCAACTGTTTGACAACCAAATATTCCCGCAGGCATTCAAGAAAGGACAAGATGTCCTATTCCTGAAAACGAATAAAAGCCCACAAGATCCGCGCTCTTTTCGAGCGATATGCCTTTTGCCAACCCTGGGCAAAATTTACGAGAAATTAATTGTTAACAGACTAAAATATCATCTTCATAGCAACAATCATCTCAGCCCCAGGCAGTATGGCTTTCGCACTGGTCTGTCCACTACGCATGCCCTCTGTAAAATTCGTGAAACAATTCAACGCAATAGCACCACAGGTTTCCATACAGCTTTCATATCCATTGACCTCCAGAGTGCGTTTGATACACTCTGGTGGCCAGCGATAAGACAGGCCCTCCGAGACGCACAGTGTCCATCCAACCTCTTCAGCGTTTTTAGTAGTTATCTAGAGAATCGTAGTCTTCTCATAGCCCTCAACAACGACACTACCTTCAAAGTGCAAGAAAGAGGATGTCCCCAAGGCTCTTCTGCTGGACCGATTCTCTGAAATTTAACATTTAACGCTGTACTGGATGCAAACTGGCCACGACATACAAATGTCATCGCCTACGCAGACGACGCAGCTCTTCTTGTCAAAGGTCGCACTCGTGCGGAGCTCGAGAAAAACGGCACCGAAGTCTGCTCCCTCCTCGCCAATAACTGCAGCAACTTAAAGCTTACAATCTCTACCGCAAAGTCATCAGCAATAATAATACCCAAAGCAGGCACGAATACAACGCGCCGCCCCTGCATCAAACTACAAGGAGCCAACATAAAGATTGTCCAAATGCTAAAATACCTAGGTGTAATCTGGGATAAAAAAACTAACCTGGATCCCTCACATCCAAGAGATAAAGAACAAAACATCAGCTATAGCCTAAAAGGCGCGCGCCTTCCAAGATAGAAACTGGGGTCAGAATCGTCATATTCAGAAGATCCTCTACCATGCGGTAGCTGAAAAAATAGTCTTGTATGCTGCTGCCGTATGATCCCAACCGATGGGAGGACGAAAGATCAAACATCTTACATCTCTTCAACGACCATTCGCCCTGAATCTCTGTAAAGCGTACCGCACCACAGCCACCAGCTCAGCGACAGTCCTTGCAGGGCTCATTCCACTCCACATACGGGCAGAACAAGAGGCAGTCTACCCCACCCTCATATACCTCCGCAAAGATGCAACATTTGGAAACATAACATACAGCCCTCTGCAATTTCAAAGCCCAGGTAACACTATTCACACTCATCCCGCACGTAAAGGCACAGGAATGAGAATTAACATCTCACGGATACAGCCACTGTCAATGACGCGAGTTTCAAGGGATACGCAAATATACACCCACGGTTCTAAGCAGGAAGACGGAGTAGGCAGCGCCTTTGCACACTATGACAAAGGAAGAATCATCCATGTATGGAAAGGACGCCTTGACTTAAACAACAGTGTGTTCCAGGAGGAGGTGCAAGCAATTATAATGTCGGTAGATTACATTTTCAATAATAATATAGAACGGGCGAAAATTTTCACTGACAGTATGTCAACACTTCTAGCACTAGATAATCACAACCACACCTCGCCCTTGATCATCATATTACAACAACTTTTACAGCGCAACCAGCAGAAACATCTCTCCTTAACATGGATCAAGGCACATGCAGAAAATGAGGGGAATGAAGCAGCTGATAGCCTGGCCAAGCAAGCAGCCACTGATCCAGAATCTGAGAAAAATCACAGTCCCAGCCACTCCTTCCTACCTCAAAGGGCTATTACGGGGTCAAGGCCTAAATCTTTGGCAGGAAGTCTGGACGCACTGCACAACTGGAAGACGTACATACAGCTACCTCCCGAAAGTCAGCACTGAACGCAACATTGCAATAGCTCCTCTTACGGCGTATATTACGGGACGCGGCCCATTCCCGACCTACTTCAATAGACATGGCATAACAACCACGGGCATATGCGCCTGCGGAGCGAAAGGCTCCCCAGACCACTATGTTTTTGAATGCCATCTGACAGCAGGAAATCACCTCCCTCTTCCCATCAACAATAGTGAAGCTTATCACCGCTTCCTTATAAAGCACAAACCGGCAATAAATACAATCTGCAAAGTTGTTAACAAGCTCAAGAGAATGGGCCAAGATTTTTGCTCTCCTCATTAACCAAAACTCTCAAGGCATGATACACTGAGTCAGCATGCAGTTCCACATTCTCAAACACGTAAGTCTACTCCTAAAACTTACATAAGTCCCTATTACAGACACTTATCAAATAATGTACAATCAAGTGTATTTAACATTTCCTCTTCTGTATATGCATAATACTTAATTTTTATTTTTATTTATTTATTTATTTATTTTTTAACCTATGAGCCTGTATTTTAATCCTATTATTTTGTAACTGTATTTTTGTATCTGTATATTTAATTTGTATTTTTATTTGAATTTTATTGTGAATATGCAAAATTACCATAGCAAATTGCAACAACAAATGTCAAAACGGTAAAACGAATGCAATCTGCCCTTGTATGGCCATGTAAATGCTCTTGTTAACATCCTAAAAAGCTCCCGAGGCGGCCTCTTGAGGGCTCAGGGAATTGTTCCTGGTTAGTGGAGGGCCCGGGACACATGCCTGTTTACCTCTGTTAGACATCAGGCGTCCCCGTCCTCCGTTACCAACCAACCAACCAACTCTGCATAGAGGAACACTATATTATATTAATTCAGCATTCATGAAATTATTATTCGTGGATTTCAGGCATTTCAAACATTTCTAGCATGAGATTAAACGGCAAAAATTGATTCGAGTAATGTTGCGTTTCTGTTACATTAATTTCATTAGTAGTCAATTTGTTACGTGGAATAATGTTACTGAAAAGTGTTTTATTTGGACAGATGTTCTGCAGATGGAATTCACTCCAGTTTTTAAAATGGCGAATACGTTCACCGGGGACATCTAGTGAATGTTTTTCGTAATGCAAGCATCAAAGTCTTCTGTAAAGCAGTACGATGATTTCACGCGAAATAGACTATTTGCAAAGCTTGATAGTTTGGCCAATTAATTCGTGCTATTAGCACCACGCTGCTGCTGAAATACTGGTGATTTTTACCAACGAAAAAAACGCTCTGATAATTGATTTATAATCCTACAAACGAAGAGAGAGTGATCCCAGACGATGGAAGCCATGCTGAAACAAAAATATAAAGGCAATGGATACCAGTATTACGGTTTACTGTAGCCACAGGACTCTTAATGTTTGCCTGAAATTTTATGGTAAAACAGTTTCATCTGTTGACAAGGACCACCGAGATTACTGACAAGTTTGCAAAACTCGAAGACTACCTGTACTTCGTTACATGATTTATCTTCCTTCTTTTTTCCAATGCTAGAGTAAGAATTTAATAGTTACTTAGTTTTTTCCCAGATGTTTAGCCCACATTACTACTACTGTATTTGGATGACCTGCAATATACATTTGTAAAATTTTGTGAAGTTTGTAAAGTGTTGTCTTTGTAAAGTATATGTCCTGCTGTAAAGTAATTTGAATACTTGAAATAAAGTAATAATTAACTAAATTATGTAATTATGTCTTAAGTCACGACGGCAACAATGTTTTACAATATAAAGTGATGTTTCTTCTTAATGCTAGGCATATGGCAGCGCGAAGGAGAATCTTGGTAAAATGATCTGTTTACCTAATGTTCTGTTGTGCATGTTGTGTCTCGGTTCATCAGTATCACTGTTTCCAGTTGTACAAAGAACACAAGGACTAAACAGCATTCCGATGGGAAAAAGATATCGTTTATTTCCCATTCACTGTTGTTTAGTTCTTTGCACTGTGTGTTGATTCAGTTCCAGTTTTGATTCTTCATGTCGGCTAATCTGGCCAACACTGACATATGAATCAGCCCTTAGGAATTGCTATATATAGATATTACAGTATTCTTATCATAGGATGCATATAATTAAAAAGAAACATATATAAAGAACATATATATTTAAACTTAGTAAACGTACTAAGCTGCAGAGAAAAAGGTGTGGTATAGTTACTTCTGAAATTCTGTTGTAATGACATAATTCTGCTTCATATATATGTGTTTTGAGTCATAACTGGCCCAAAGTTTATAGGCGAAACCCGAACTTCATCTCACTATGGCTGTTTATGTTGCTGGAGAATAAGGTCTTTGCTAGGATTCGAAACATTCTGCAGACGCAATCAGTGGCTGCTCAATAGATAAAAATTGCAGTAGTAGGGGCATAGACACTGTTATCTCAAAATTAGTCGACAGCTTTCATTCAAAACAATATTCATGCCGTTTAAAACATGCATCGCCGTTTTCAAATGATGATCTACCCCTAAAGAAAACCCATCCCTTTTTGGTGCAATATCTGATAGTGATTCAATTGCATCACTAGAGGTAAAGCACCATAAATTCTTATGAAATAAGAAGAGTTTCCACATTATGTTTTCATTATCTCGTTATGTTAATTTTCATAAGGTAACCCACGAGGCACCTTATGGATAAGTTTTCCATCTATTCCAGACCAGACTCCTCCAATTCAGAAATTTAGGGAAAATGCAAGATGTTATTCGTTGTTCATTCAGTTATGCATGTCAGTGCAAATAAATCATTCTGGAAGATCAGTTGCAAAAACGAGGTCAAAGATTGCTTTAAAAAACAGGGGCACACAAATGAAATGAATGTTTGTTTTTATATGGATCAGAGGGGGCTGAATGCGTTTGTTGAATTTTTTCAGCTTTTGGAGGTCTCAGCAGTTTTACGTGACGCCTTGTGCAGTCCGGGCTCTTGACCTTCCAATCCTTAAAGTACAATGGCGCATACTTTTGTAATATCGGGGCATAATCTTAGTGCATGCTTTTGTAATATTCCGATACATAATCTGTAAGTTGCGCATAAACATTTCAATTTATAAGCCAATAATTTATTTCTTAACGATAAATTCTGTAGATCAGAAACATTTATAGAACATTACATATGTCCTATAAAGTACTTCCTTCTTTCTTATAGCGTACCTTCGTACTACAAACATGTCCGGTTAGAATCGGGAGGTCAGGAGTTTGCATCCTGGCGAAGGCATTACTCACTTTCATGTAGAGACATTAGGTTAATTGAAAACAGGAGACATGAAAAATGAGCAATGTCCTCGCCGGGAATCGAACCACGGACCTCTCGAATACGCGCCGAGCTTGCAGACCACAACACCACGAAGGCACGCCAAGAAGGCGGGAGAAATGACTTATGTACTCCCCATTTTAAAGGGCGACTGGGGATTAAGGGAACCAGTAGCCAAATCCTGTATCGTCATCCGCCAGCTTTTTTAGTTCGAGCGCCACTGTAGAAACATTAAGTTAATTGGAAGCAGGAGACAGGAAAAATTAGCAATGCCTCACCGGGAATCGAACCACGGTCCTTTCGAATACGCGCCGAGCGTGCAGACCACTACACCACGAAGGCACGTGAAGAAGGCGGAAGAAATACTTTATACGATAAATACCTAAACGTTCTACACGTGGCGCCTGAACTCAAAATACGATGAACGATAATTCGTCACCATCTGGATTTGGCGACTGAGTTTCCACCTCCATCTCTCTCTCTGATGGGGTTGTGTAATGTAAATTAGGATCACATTCTTCCAGGATGGGGTTGCAGAGGCATGTACTCTACGGATCTCTGTGTATGTGAGGAAAGGGGTGAATTAGATTTTTTATTGTGAGCTGACAGAGCGTATGCATCTGATAAGGGCCTCTCGATAATTTAATTCCTTTTAGAAAATAAGCAACAAAGAATAAATACCTTAGGACAGAGATCAGGGATATTCTTCTATATATCCAAAGACTCGGACTGAATATTTGTCAAGTCTAACGTCAGTGTATCTCTATCATTTTATTGAAATATATTAATTTCACTCTCAAAATATAATGTTTCAACAATTTCCCTTCCTTTCGAAAAGTGTAAACTGGGTCGAAATTTCCACCTGTGGTTTTGCTTCAAAGGATCATTTCTGGCAATTCAGAAACTCCGTAATGCAATGGGAGATACTTCCGAGGACTTTACACCTTCCACCTTGGCATTTGAACGAACATTTTGACTTGTGGATCCGTGTTCAAATCTCGGAGAAGGCATGGATGTTTGTACGCGTATAGTGTTCGTGCGGATGGAGGGCCTTCAAAATACACTGCGAGCCAGAAGTTCTCTCCAGAGGTTAGTGGTAGAAGATGGGTGGCTGGCCCTTGAACAACCCACATAGGGCGTTCTACCTCAAAATTGGAGCGAAAGTTGAACACTTAGATAGGTTTAGCAATACTTCAATTACCTGTGGTACTGGCCTGGCCTCTACCTCGATCTGCTGGCATCGGGAGGTTTGCAGTTCCAATCCCAAGAACAGCATTACTTATTTTTTCAAGTTTTCTACTCTGACAAATACCTAATTGGTTTACAGTACACATATTTGAAGGTGTTAAGTAATTCTGTAGCCTGTCTTTTATTGGAAAAATGTTGCGTTAAATGAAACTATAATAAAAATTTTACGTTCTTTATCTACATAATCAATGTAATATGACACACAGTATGATATATAAAAATGTTCAGCGTATTTGATATTAAACAAAGAAAAGCAGTAATTGGGCGCAAAATAATCTTTAGAAATAATTTTAGTGTAGTTTAGATCTAAGCTTGTGTGCGTTTTTGCTAAGAAAATGCTCTTAATAAACATAGTTAATTCTTTGAAAATTATGATGATATGTTTTAAAGTTTCATTTATACTTAAGGGAATCATTAAATCTTTCGTAATTTTGAATTAATTGTTCTTCTGAAGTAATTTTTTCTATCTATCTCATTATCCAAATATTGTAAAACAGCAGCGAATAAGACAGCTTGAAACAAAAAGAATTTTTGGAACATACCTTTACGTAATTATCAGCGACACTACTCCAATATTAGTTCAAAATTAACATGAATGAACTACTGTGTGACTGTTAATGTGACAAAATAATTAAGTCAGACTTCAGGCAACATTTTAATCAGGGTAATTATTTTGTCTCTCTTAGATTCTGTGATACGCCTAAATTAATTGGAATGGTAGTACAGTAAATATTCTTACTGAGATTTCCAGCGTGGACAAACAAAAAACAGAGATTTCGAAATTTCCTCGATTCTAAAAATAAACAACTAAAAGTTCTTTCTTTTATATATTCCCTAAAGGAAATCAAATGAGTTAATGCCTCGATATCTTAATTGAAGAGGGAAAAGATTCAGCTGTGACTTTTTAAAACAAAAAAATTATCTATTAAAATATTAAAAGCATAAAAATGGCAAATGTCGCGAAGCATAATAGGAAATAGGAAAGAAAACACCCTTGGGACGTTTAAGGCATTTTATAATAAAAGAACGGTGAATAATAAAATCACTATTCTCCAACTCACTGCAGTGAATCTACTTGTCAAGATGAAAAGGGAATCTTCAAGCTGAGCATGCTTTTATAGAAATTTTTGTTGAAAAATAAAGCTCTTTATAATTTAGGATAAGATGTGGCTTGTAAAGCAATGTTCTTTACCAGCTTTAAAAAATTAAATCTTATTTTTATGCTAGCACATGTATGTAAGAGTGCTAAAAAATGTAACTTGAATTTTCTATTCAAGCATTTTATTCACTGCGAAAGAATAATTCATATTTGTTACAAGCATTTCTTACGCATCTTTGGTGTTATAGTTATTTTAATATTGCAGTGTTTATATCTTAGATTTATTAAATACTCAGAATGCTCCTAAAATTTCAGCGCATGTATTTATGCATGTGATGTTTAACTTACGTGTCAAGTTTATTGTAACAATAATTTTAATGCACTTTTTATTGTAACAAATTTTATTTAATGTACATCCATAGCGATTCTTTGTTGATAGCATAATAAAATATTAAATAATACAAAACTCATTATTTAATGCACTTTTTATTGTAACAAATTTTATTTGATGTACATCCATAGCGATTCTTTGTTGATAGCATAATAAAATATTAAATAATACAAAACTTATCATATATAAATTAACATTTTCTTTTAATGCGTAATAGTAGAAGTTATCACTGTAATCAAGGACATCTTAAATGTAATCGGTACTTGCATAGTATCACAACCATATTGCACTTCGGTGAATATTACGGAACCTACTTACAAACGTGTTTTTGTTTTTTCCTCTTGTCGAAATTTAAAGCGATCCTTTTGAAAAAGAATTCGAAGAATTGCTCCTTCAGCGATTTTGGGGCAAAATAATATATTCCTGAAGAAATTTCACCTCTCTTCCTTCTCTATAGAAAAATCTATAAGCATGAATTTTAAACTCGTGTTTACTTCAGAAAATAATCATAAATGTTTTTGTAAAAGAAGTTCGAACTTGGAGTACTTCAAAAAGAAAGCATATGAAAATGGCTACATTGGAAACTGAAATATTTGTCATGCGCATGGTTACCTGAAAATTTGTCACGTCCGTTGTTATTAGAGTTTGGCATGTTGGCTTTGACTATTTTTCTAAGATTGTTGCAATAATACGTAAGTATCACATAAGCTTCAACTACCCAGAATTTGTATGCATTTCAAATTAAAAAATAAAATTCCCTTTTATTTTTATTATTTTTAATGGAATAAGAAGTAATAATGTGATTGTTTAATTACCTAAATCAAACTGTCGTTGGAATACATAAAACATGTTCATTAGTTTCTTTGCTTAGATGCTTTGGCCCAACAACGGCCGACTGAATGTTATTAGTTCGGGATAGGTTAAATTCTGGGTGGGTAGACAGGTAACTTTTAACAAGAGAATCAAAGCCAAAACTCATTGCTGAAACTTTAGTATAACACTAAATAATATAATGAAATAACAGCTTGGTTTTGCCTAGAATTGCAGACAGTGGAAAATAAGCTACGATCAGCGGATGCAGTCTTAACGATTATTTCGTCCAACATAAACTGCATAACATATTACATACAAAGAAACTGGTCGTCACAGCCTTTCCTTGATTTCTACCATCTGATGCAATGCAATGATCATCATTTTAAGTAGTCTGCTTTCGAAAAATCCTAACGCAAAATTATGTCAGTGACCTCGCAGTATTATCACCAGAACAATAGGGATATATTAAATGGCATTATTATGTCTCATGTATATATATAATCAAATGAGTGAAATGGGAATATTCTTATCAAAAACTCCAATTAGGCAAAAACAAAGAAATACAATTTGAAATCCACTTTTCCAGTCTACTAGTTCAAAATTAGAAAATCAGGAAAGTACACATTAAGAGATAAAATAAAAATGATTAAAAAAAATTAAATTGTGAAATGAGTTTTGAAAAAAAAATTTTAATTTGTAAAAGAGACATATTTTAAAAGAAAATATGACAGCTGGAATGAAGAATTTGTCTGAAAAGCACTAGCTAATAGTTGTGGAAAAGCAAATTTTAACAATATTACAGTGTAGAGACATTAGGTAATTTTGAGGCCGGAAAGATGAAAAATTAGCAACCGCCTTCGCCGGGAATCGAACCACGGCCCTCTGGAATACCGTCCCAGCGTTCAGAACCTCTACACCACGAAGGCACGCTAAGAAAGTGGGAGAAATACCTTACAACAGTATTTACAATATTACAAAAAATGTTAATAATATAACAATATTCTAAGAATATTTTAATAATATTACCGTAAAATGCGGAAAAATGAGCAATTGAAAAGGTTGCGAAATGATGCTGACTCGTCAGGGGGAATTAGCTTAATTTATCCTCTTCCCAATTGCAATTCCACCTGAAAAAAGTCAACATTATTTCGCTATCTTTTCAATTGTTCATTATTCGATATTTCATGGTAATTTTTCTGTAGTATTGCTAAAATTTTCGATAAATTTGCATCTATTTTTTGCATGTCAATTAAATTTGCTTTTCTGCAACTATTAGCTAGATCTCGTAAGACAAATTTTTTATTACATCTGTCATGTTTTCTTTTACAGTATGTTTCTTCTACAATTTTAAAAATTCTTTTCAAAGATCATTTTACAAATTACCTTTTAATTTTTACTTTCTTTATTTTCTAACTCTGACTTAGTAGGTTGGAATTAATATAGACTTCAACTTGTGTTTCTTTGTTTTGGCTTAACTGCAACTTTTGATAGGAGAATTCCCACTTCATTCATTTGCTTATGTTTAATTAATCTTTACGGCCTACGTGCAGGATTCTTAAATAGTCAATCTATCCTTTTGTTTATGTTATTATATATATAAATCACAAATTCAACAAAATCTGAACGAAAAAGAATAAAAAATCGTATTAAATATTTTGAAGGTTCATCCTAATTTCTCCGTGTTACATTACAAAATGGTAAAACGCAAATTAAGAACAATAAAAAAGTGTTTACTTCAAGGAGGAAAACATATATAACAAAACAGGAAATTCGTACATAATATAACCAAAAAAAAAGTTTAATCTCTTTTGTATAACGTTTCAAACGAAACTTGTCAAGAGTGTTTTGAAGCCCTAAACCAAGTTGACTAATGAGTGACGAAAACATGTTTCGTTCACCTGAATTACCTGAGACTCTAAACCGCTTTAAATTAATCCAAGTTCCTTTTCAAACATAATTTATTTTAAAAGTCTCATAAAATTTAGTTCTTTTCCTTACTACACGCTTTCGCACTCATATAGTGCAAACAAATATATGCAATTGCACATGCACACACACACAAAAATAAATAAATAAAAAATAAAATAAAATAAATATCTAGAAATGCTAAAGACGAACGAAATTCACGGCAAAATTAAAAATAAATTCTTATTACAGAATTTATGAATCAATTTAATTTCAAAATTGAAAATTAAATTTTTCAGGGCTGGCTCGTTTAAGCGAAGGAAAGTATTAACTTTTCTGTGAAATAAAAAAAAAAAATTGCCAAAAGTAAAATAAAATTGCAATTTCTGGACAGAATCTTGCTAAAAAAGGAGAAAATATATTGCAATAAAAATATTCAAAAAAATGAAAATTGCCCTTCTAGACTTGCATGCCAGCAGCAAGTACAGTCGCCTAATATGTTGCCAGAATTTTAATAGAACTTTGAAAAATGAGAAACCAAAAAACGAAAAATCTTCTACAACGAATAGCAAAGGACTTAAAACCATATAAAAGCCCACGCTTTCTTGTTGTGAAGCGATTGGTAGCTGTTCCGGAATAGAGTTTTGGGTTGGGGAGGCTTCTTTAGGAAGAAGTAATTAGTGTCAACATGACGTCGTTTTTAGATGCTTGTCTTTTAAGAGAAACCATCCAAGATGGCGAAGTATTAACAATCGTAATTTTAAAACTGGCCAAAACCAGAGGAAATATGAAAAAATTGTTTAAAAAAGTCGTAATTCTTCATATTCTAATATAATCTCTTAAGTAATAGAAACAAGCCCTTTTGTTTAGCAAAAGAACAGAATGGACAAAAATTCCATAACGTACATAAAGAATGATATTCTCATCATTATAGCCAAATTCAAAGAGAAATTTATTTATATATACGCATTAAATCACTCGTAAAAGGCATCCACTAGTTACTTCCTTTTCAGGTTTGGGTGAAAAATACCATTTCACTGTACAAAAAATTTAAAAAATAAAATTAATACCAGCTTTTTTTAAGGTATGCGAAATTGTGAACTTTGGAATTTGATTCTCTAAGAGGAAGTTAATAAAGTTCTGTATTTCTTCTGATAGTCTGTTTCATTGCAAATTGTTTCGATTCTAAGAATTAGGGTATTAATGGTCTTAATAATAACTTCCTTAGAGATGTTATGAATTCCAATTGATGAGTTTTAAGGTGTGAAAATTGAAATCTCTTCTTTTATCATAGATTCTGATACTTTTGTAGTTTAATATTTGTAAATCAAGGTAAAAAATTTCCTAATGCTGTAGACTAGTATTGCTAAGTTTAAGGCAAGTTGGCTATATATTTGCTTTATCTATCTTATTAAAATTATTGATTGCAATAATATCATCTAGATATCTCTAAATCTTTTAAAAATAATTAGACTGATCCAAATTCAGTGATATTTGAAATTTTGTATGAAGAGAAATAAATTACAAATGGCGGATAAGCTGCGCGAGCCCATAGGTATTCCTCGTACTTGTTAAAAAAATTTATTTTTAAATTTGATATACTTGTTAAAGAATACTTTTCTTAGGAAAGATTTCCATTCTTCTTTGGAGACAATTTATAAGAATTTGCGTAAACAAATCCGGCATAGTAAGAAGGCTTTCAAATATTTCTTCTAATGGTAAAGTGATGTAAAGATTTTCGAAATGATAACAATTAATATATTCAACATCTAAAGTTACAATGTATTTTTACAATTTTTTTGTTATTGTAAATAATCCAATTGAAGTGGTGGTCTTGGAAATTGAAATTATTGATAATGTCAAAAAATTGTTTCAGTTTCTAGCAGAAAGAAAGTCAATTTCGTTCAAAAAATTTCTTCTACCATTAGCAATAAATCTCAACTTTACTGGTGTTTTGTGAAATTTTGGAAGCACGTAAAGTTTAGCGAATGTATTAAAGTAGTTGCTGGGTTTAATTTTAAATTTTCTGCGTAAAGCTTTGAACTTCTTTTGAAGAATTTTAGCATTTGTATTGATTCTGTAATACGAATTTCTTTTAAAATTTGCCTTGAATTTGGTTAGTCTTTAGCCCTTTAGGCCCTTTTCGACATTTTTTTATTGTATATAATTGTTTGTACTATTATGAGTAGGGACAACAACTGAATTTTATTAGACTTTTAAAATAAATTTTGTTTAAAAAGAAAGTTGGATTAATTTAAAGCGGTTTAAAAGTCTCGGGGGATTCAGTGGAACGAAACATGTTTTCTTCACTCAATAATCAGCTTGGTTTTAGGTTTCAAAACACTCTTGACAAGTTATGATTGAAGCATTAAACAAAACAGATTAATCTATTATTATTATTATTTTTTTGTTTTATTATGTACAAATTTACTGTTTTTTTATATATTTTCCTCCTTGAAGTGAACACATTTTTATAAACCTTGAAGTGAACACGAAGAAATTAGGATGAACCTCCAAAATATTTGATACAGAATTTTATTCTTTTTCGTTCCAATATTTTAAAATTTTTTATTCATTATTTTCAAATCTTGCAGCACATTACGCAAATTTGTGTCTAAGTTTTTTATTTTATGATTTTTTAAACTTCTTAAAAAGTATTTCCAAGAGTATTCTAATTTTTGCAACTTGAAGGGCAAAAAATTTAATGTTTGATTTTTTTTTTTTTTTTTTTTTTTATTTTATCGGATTGTGTTCAATTTTTAGCCTTAAATGCTCTTGAAGGTTTTTTTCTGATTTCTATCTCCACAACAGGTTCTAATCTTCCTCCGCAAAAAACTAACTGTAAATTAGGTTAGTTTCCTCTTTTCTTTTAAATTCGAGCTCAGTGGAAAAGTATTAAGATCATAGAATGAAGCAATTCGCTTTGAAAAACCTGAAAGCTAATGACACGCTTTTACCAACTCAAGAAAATCAACAGCAAACACTTTGAAAAACCTTTAATTGCATTTACCAAATCACATGTAAAGAATGTAATCTAATTTTTATGGGTCTTACAAAAAATAACCTCAATCTCAGAATTAATATCTGTAGGTCACACTTAAAGAAATATAGAAATAACCATGCTGACAATAACAACGAATACAACAACACAGCCATTCTGGAATATTTTCAGTACCATAATTTTGACAATATTGAAATCGCTATTTTGGATGTTATTCCTAATGCAAAATTCAGGCTTTTTAGAGAATCGATTTGCATTCTGCAGAACAGGTCACTTTTTCCTTATGGGCTATTATGTATATAAAACCACGGTTGCGGTCAAACTGGAAGTTTTGTAATTTCGCGTACTTCTGTCTTCAGGTGAAATTGAAATGTCTTGACTTTTCCTAAAATTAAAGTTTGTAAAATTTCAAAAAAAAATCTTTAAGTTTCGGACTTATTCATGTCTTTACCTAGACGCGGGGCAACGGTTAGTTCGAGCGTCCTTTACTGAAAGCTCATCTAAAACTTTTTACTTTTAAAACTGTTTATATCAAAAGAAAACAATGTTTTTTTTTCTTTAACTAAGATTTCTCCTCATATCGCATCGAACACAAAATATATTTTTTCGATAAATGCTAAAGTACGTTGTAAACATGTCTTCCTACTGTAGGAAAGAAGATCTGGTTATACATATTTCGCATTTATAAAACGTAACACAAATATAAGCAAGCAGATAGCTAGTTTGTGAGTTATTTGGCATCAAAGAATCATTTCATTAAGCATAGTTTTTGGTATTCATATTGGGTAAATGTTTTTTATATAACACTTACAGCTCAGGAAACCGGCATGGAAAAATTAGTATGGTTTTATTTTGCTCTTTTCCAGACTGAAATAAGCGACAGTCAATTCATTATACTTCATTAACGAAATGTAAACTAAAATTTATTGTTTCATGCAAAATAAGAGGCGAAGAAAACGCTTTAGAATATTGTTTCATTGCGCACAAGTTGTACACGAGCTGCAATTCAGACAAGGAAAGTTTTTCAACATGGAAGAGGCAACCTTGTCGATATTGAAAGGATATGTAAACAAAACGTTTTAAATTTGAGCATTTTACATCCTCGTACATAAGTAAAAGAGAAGGCGAAGCAACTTACAGTCTATCGTGATGTCACAAAAATGTGTTGAGGATAGTTTAGACCAAAGAAGGCCCTGAAATGACAGGACATTTATGTGATAGATACTGGAAGGCCAGAGAGAGATTTCAAGATCCTTCCGTCTGTTTGACGTGTGTTGTCTTTTGACACGATGTGATTTTGATTTCTGATTTTCTCATCATGTATTTGTTCTCTTCATGTGTTTGTGTTGAGTGTGCTTGTCACGCTCTAGTCAGTGAATGTATGTTAAAGTGCTACCGCTAAAAATAAAAATAAAAAATTTAGACCAAATGACAAAACGCATTCTGGAATACTTCAAGTATATGACAAACTACACTCGTGTGCAAAAATTAAGGACTACACGGTTTTTTCAATATAACTTTGTACAAAAGCTTTCCAAATCAACACATTTAATACCGTAAGATCCCCAATACGTAAGGACATGAGTAATGTAAGCAACACTTACTAAAAGAGAAATCAGAGGGATAAAAAGAAGCTTTATTGAAAAAGTAGCATGGAGCGCAATGCGACTGAAGGCTGAAACATCCTTGTGATGGGTGTCCAGGAAGAAACATCCGGTTTTTAATAGGGGATATGATCTCCCCTGACAGCTAGGCAGGTTTCACAGCGTCTGCCTATGCTGAGAATGAGGGTGTCAATGAGTTGTTGAGGCATTGCTGCCCATTCGTCTTGCAGCGCCAATCGAAGCTCCGGAATCGTTACTGGTGGTTAGGTACGAGCTGCCAAGCGTCTACCTAGAAAATCCCATACATGCTCGATGGGATTGAGATCCGGAGATCGTGCCGGCCAATCCATACGTTCAATATCCTCACTCTCTAAGAGCTGTTCGGCAGCTACTGTGCGATGACATGGTGCCTTGTCGTCCATGAAAAGGAACTGAGGACCCATAGCGCCTCTAAAAAGACGCACATATGGAAGAAGAATCTCTTTGCAATAACGGGTCCCGTTGACTGAACCTGCGTCGAAGATGTGAAGGTCTGTACGACTACCAAACATGATGCCTCCCCAAACGAGAACACCGCCACCGCCATACCTGTCCCTTTCAATGATGTTCGAGGGATGATTGCGGCTTCCCCGCTCTCTCCAGATGAGTATGCAATGAGAATCGCTACTCAGACTGAATCTGCTCTCATCTGTAAAGAGTACTCGTCCCCATTCATTGACTCTCCAATTCCGGTGTTCCCAGCACCACAGAGAGCGCCTTCTCCGATGGGCAGGCGTTAGAGGTACACACCGTACAGGGCGTCGTGCAAACAGACCACCACCGTGCAGTCTTATGGCCACGGCTTCTGGCAGGGTTGCCAGATTTGGCGACAAAATTGGCGATATACCATGGAACGGATGGAGGAACGAATTCTTACCGGTTTAGCCCAGAATGTTCTCGAACACCAGCCAAAAGCTATATAAACCCTGCTGGTACGCTGAATGTTAGTCAGTATCGAGTATGTGTGTGCCTCGTCTAGCGAGCTGATAGTGAATCATTGAGCGAGTGTCTCGAAGTCTAGCGCCGAGTTGGTCGTCGAGTGCATCGAGAGAGTCTTAGTGCATCGTCGAGTTTTATCCTAGACTGTGCTGAATCAAGAGCTATACTCTTGTGTATCGTCGAGTTCATCGCGTGGAGAGTCTTGAGAGTACATGGAGTTCCGAGAACGACCAAGCAGAGTTCGGAGCTGTACTCGGCTGCTTTGCGGTGAAGCTGTCTCCACCGTTATTGCCAGACAGTCTGAAGGCTGTGTCGCTTAACGTGTCAGCTTGTTTATAACAGTTTGACGAGTGTAGAAGTGGTTTTGGAGCTATCTGATTAATACTGGTAAATAAAAGTGTGTTTCGATATTTCATTAAGTGTCGTCGTTATTCACTCCAAATTCATACAAACCCCGTACGAACGTAAAGGAAGAAAATAACGCAACAACTGGTGTCAGAACAGAATAGAAAAAAGCAACAATATTTTGAATTTTGTGGAAATAAATTAGCAAATTGTTTAAAAGAAAACAACTAAATAACAAAAAGAAATTTGATATAAATCTTATTGAAGGAATATCAGAAAGAACATTCCTCTAAAAAGAGACCGATATCTTATGTTTCCAAAACAAAAATGTGAAGAAAAATTCCTCAAAAAGGCACACGATTCGGATCCCCGTTTGCATACCCTGGATTTCCGCTATTCAGATAGAGCTTTCCAGTAACCCGAGATGGACTGAATATTGGAACCTGACTGAACAGAAAGATCCTGAGTCGTAAAAGGTAGTCAAAAAGAGAATAAGTGGCTGAAAATAAAGTGTAAAAAAATATGCTAGATATCTGCAATATTTGTTAAACTCCTGAAATGGGAAAACGTGCATTTCAGTTTATTAAACACTGTACGTTTTCAGATAATTACACATCTCTCTGCCGTCGTAAGAAATAGTTTGCTTTTAAAAATGCTTTTATTGTTTATTTGTTGTGCATGTTGACTCTTACTTTAAAGCCTCTAAGAAGATATTTTTGAAACGTAAAGGTATGATGGTGTTTGTTATATTTAACGATTTAAATTCTTCTTTGATGAAAATATTAAAATAATTTATTTCCTTATACATGTTTTTTGGAATAGAGATGCACACTGAATTCAAACAAAAGTTCATATCATAAAGCATACTTCAAAATATTCCGGTAAATTGTTTAAACATAAAATTAGAACTGAAATCTTCTTCTGACAAATAAATAACGAAAACAGGAGGCTGTTTTAAAGGAACGAACTCCTTTTTCTTACTACTCATTGGCATATGTTCTTACAACTTATTTTGAAATTTAAATGATGTGTTTAAAATTATTAATTATGTTTTCAGATCAAGTTTAAAGTTAGCTTATTTTTCATTCTTTGTATATATCAAAGTATGTAAAGTTAGTATAGAAGTGTAGAGTAAAAAACGTTAGTATAGAAGGTAATGGTATAGAAGTGTAGAGTTATTAGGTTATTTTGAAGCAGGAGACGTGACAAATGGGCAGTTATTAGTATGTAAAAATTATAATTATTAACTAAAAATTACTATTATTAGTATGTAATATTCAACTTTGTCACTTTGGAGTTTTCCCCGCTGTGATTGTATATAATTCCGGTTAATTTCTGTGGGTCGGAAATCATCTTAGCGTTACACTCAAGTTATCAAAGTAATAATTACTCATAGCATAGTTTGATTACCGAATGATTGAGTTACTAGATTATAAGAAAAAGCAACCAAGAGCACTCAAAATGACAGCTATTATAGTTTTTCATATTGATAATTTTCTCCACTTCTAGTCTTAAGGAATTCATCAATATAACATTATCGTATTTAAAGAGATTGGTAGGGACGGGCGATAAACTTGTGAAAGGATTTCGTTAATTCTGTAATTCATGGTGGGATGAATTCGTACCAATGTTCATCTGAAGCCAAACTTTTTCTGTGCAAAAGACGATTTGAAGCGAATTAATACGGTGCAGAAATGCCGTATCGACAGTTTTATGCGTAACAGCATGATCGGGAAATTAGTGTCCGGCCACATTCAGAGAGAAATGGTCCATGCTATTACTGCTACACGAAAGGAAATTTCTTGGATTTCGTGAAAGCTAGAGCTGGCAAGGATGTTCTAATCGCATTATAGCCCAAGGAGGTCCTGACTCATCATGCCTGAACAGCAGTACTATGATGTGCTCAAAGGTGACTGATGCCAACATATAAAAAGGTACTGAAGAAATATCTCTAAAAATATCAAGGATTTTTTTATAGTATGGTAAAATGTTTACCTTTGCCCGAAACACATTCACATTCCATGATTCTATGATTCTATTGTCTATTATTTTAAATCAAAGGCGCATGTAGCCTGGGCCTAACATATGTTGCTGTTATTATTATTTTATTATTTTTTTTGCATTTTGCACTTCCAGCGGCGAGGGGCCATCAAATGGGATGTTAGCATATACATCAGAAAAGTCTGATGTTATAACTGCCAATATTTCTAATACAGACTTGTATATGACTCATGGCTATCTTGGACCAATGGCAGGGATGATAATGATCGAGTACATGCTTTCGGCGCTGTGGATGCTGTTGAGACAAGAAGGTCGCGCGTGGTGCTGCACAAGAGCGTTATTAAATTCCTGACTCGTACGACATATCAATGGTAAAAGCACACTATTTACCGATGAGGATGCTTTTTTTCTTAGAATGATCTTCGGCACCTATTCATCTGGTAGATCCAAGGTTAGCTTTGAATTCTACCAGAATTGCCAAAAGATCCTTATAAAAGAGCCCGAGTTCTTGTGTGAAGTAGAGCCGTATTGAGGCGGGGTACTACTTCCGCATATAACTGCCAGAGGTTTTGTAATAAACCTGGCTTACAGGAATGTTATTTCGTATCAGTATGTGAGACAAGAACGTTTTTTGTATCAGTACTTCTTGCGTGGTTTCTAGATTCTGCATAATACAAAAACACTTTGTCATCATAAAGTACACTTACGGCAGGGATATAGGAAATCCGATCGAATAATGCATCTGGCTTTACCATTACGTTCGTTTGATTTAAATGCCATTGAATTATTATGATACCACTTAGCAGCTGGCATTCAGTATTTCTAAGTCCCGATCGCGGTAAAGTTCTGAATTGTGTTGGTTCAAATATAAGGGTCCTTGTTTGAAGCTTAAGTCGTGCTATGCTGCCTCAACGTGACGAAGGGTGTCACTGGACGGTATTGGCGAAGTACTTTGGGAATCTAGCTCCTAGGCGTGAAAGCCGTTCCAGTATGCCCAGCTAAAGCATAGCAGGTGAAGATCCTTCAGAGGATTATCTTCTTCGTCATCGGGTGTCACAGTCCTGGAGCCCCAGTGACTTTTCCTATATTCTTATCTGTCACGTTTCGCTAGCTTTCTCCCTTGTGGTTTCCTCTTATGCAGGAAGGATATTACTGTGAGGTGCAGTTACTACTCTTTCACCATGGTGAGAAAACTGCCTACGCGATTTTCGTGCATGAAGACAAATACGGCTGGAAAGGAGGATCGGCGAGTTACTGCCTCTAGCATGCTGCTTTCGCCTCTGCTTTAACACTTAGAGACACTTATCTGTCTCCGTTAGTGTCAATCGGCAGGTAACTTGTCCTTCATGGCAATGGCTTAATAATAAGCTTTCGGTAGTTCCGTTTTCTGGAAAGATGCCTGTGGTGCTTCAGTCGTAAGGGTCCGGCTAGCCTTAACACAAGGATATATGTTTCCTCGTTGTGCTTAAGGGTGGGAGGGGAGCTCAGGTCTGAATCTTTTCTATTTACAATATGGAAACTGAATTCTCTCAGTCCCAAGGAAAGAAATTCTGGAACTCTTAAGAAATTATGTATTTCTCCAATAGTTAAAGAGACCATAAAATGTCCTAAGTTATTAGTCATCACTGGCCAACTAGAAAATCTCACACCATTTCTTGCACATAAGTATATTGTAGCCTCAGCTAGCGGACCAGTAAACATAAATAAGTTTCGTTCAGGACGTTTGCTCATCCAGAGACAATATCTGATGCACTATCCTGTTCTTTCCATCAAACGAAAAGCCCACCAGCGGCCGAGCGGTAAAGACGCTGAACACTGGTAGTTCGGTCTGAGGTTCGAATCCCGCGAACGGGCTGGCTGCATGGGCGTTTTCGTGGTTTTCCCCATGTGTAACGTGTATACGAGCCAGTTTCCCTTAGAAAGTCCTCCACGAAAGGCATGCCTCCCTTTAGTCAGATAGCCCTCGTGTGCTTTGCCATAATTAAATACACCACACCACACCACCACCATCAAACGAAAAATATGGGGGAACTTTTATAAGTATGTCTCCATCAAATTCTTTGAACATGTCCAAAGGAGTCATTTCAGAAACATACCTGGTATCAGTCCGTGTGGAAGAACTTCTAAAAGGTCAATGAGATCATGGTCCTAACGGCCTTAGTTATCCTGTGTTAAAACACGTCCCCTATAAGTCATCGGAAGCCTTCCTCTTTCTTTTCAACAGAATATGGAAAGAATATGTAGTTTCCAATTTACGAAAGACAGCGTTTGTTATCCAAATTGGTGTAAAACCAGGAAAAGACCCTACGAATCCCTATTAATTTTCGCCCCATCCTTTTAACCAATAGCCTTCGCAAACTGCTCGAGAAGGCTACCAGCCGAGCAGTTACTCAGTTTACTTAAATAGTTAAATAGTTGTATTTAAGTGGATTTAATTAGACAGGTAATAATTGATAGCACTGTGCTCTTAGAAATTGGTATCCACAAAGCGCTCATAAAAAGGAATCACTTTGTTTCTTTTTTGTTATATTTGATTTTATATTTCTTTTACAGAGAACGTCTTTGACACTATATGGAGGTACGGCATCTTCCGCCACCTGTACAGTTGTGGCTTACGAGGAAGTGATGATTAGCTCTGGTGTATTGTTTGATATGTTAGTTTGGTGTACTGTTAGATATTTTAGTCAAACTAATTTTTAAGCTAAAACAACTAACAATTAGAATACTGCTGTCAGTCGTTTTAGCTTAAAAATTAACACTGTCTTAAAACTGATTCCTCCAACAGTCTATGCTTTACGTTGATGACATGCAAGTTAGTTGTCAAGGAGCAGACCTGAAATACGCCGAGAGACAGTTGCAAGCATCTTTGAATAAAAGAGTTAAATGGTCGCAGGAGAATGGTTTCAGGATTTCTATCGAAATGACTGTGTGTGTGCACTTTTATAGCAAGAAGATTTCTCATTCTAATTCCGAATTTTATTTGTAAGACGTACTGATTCCTGTAGAAAAGGAGATAAATTTCTTGTGGTGCTGTGCTATCACAAGCTTCCCCCTATCATTTCTCTAAAAAAGGAATGTTTAAAATTTATGAATATTCTGATTAGTCTTATCTAATACTTCCTGGAGAGCCGATCGCAGCTCAATGCTTCTTATGTAGAGAGCCCTTATCAGCTCAAAACTTGATTACTGGTAATTTATTTACTGGTACTGCGCTGAACAAACTTTACCCTGTATATCATCAAGCACTTCGGATCTGCACCAGTGCTTTTAGAACGTCTTCAGTGGAAAGCCGGTATGTGCAATGCAACTAGACTTCCCTTCATTTAAGATGTTTGTATCAAGCACTGTTTTAAAATCATGTCGCAGACCAGGAATCCGTTTACAATTATTCTATGCTCCATGCTGTTGTTTGTATCAAGTACGTCCATCGTGTGTACCGTCATTTCGTGTAAGAGTAGGTACTATTGTTAGAGCAGTACATTATGTATAATATCAATATACAATTGAAGAATTTGTTTGAGATTCCACCTTGGAAAGACTGGAAATTTCAGCTACTTGATATGTTTCAACATTGGGATAAACCTAACACTAGTGATATCATTTATTGGCAGATGTTTTCGGAACATAGGCATAAATATAAAAATTATACATCTGTCTATCTATACAGATTTTGAAAAAAATCCCAAGATCATGTTGTTGCAGCTTTTGTAGTAGAAAAAACAATTATTGGGTTTCGGCTACACCCAGCCTGCTATGTTTTCTACGTCTGAACTTACTGCAGTTTATCAGGCTTCAGTCTGTCTGTCGAAACAATGGTGCAGGAATTTCATTACCTTCATAGATTCTTTGAGAGCGTTGACATCATTGAAAGATACTATTTAAAGTTCGCATCCAATTATTACCGGAATTCTGAAGCTTAATCAGACATGATCTTGGGATTTTTAAGACTATCGGGGTATCAGATTCTCTACTCCTGGATCCCTGACCACGCTGGCGTAAAAGAAAATAAACTAGCAGATATTACTACCATATTCAACCTTCAGATACCACTCACATATACCATGGTGTTAATCGCACGTATAATTCTCTAGAAATAAGAGATGCATTGGGATGACCAAGCAATCAATAAGCTAAGAAGTGTTAAATACAAAATTGAATGCTGGCCGTCTATGGTAAATAGAAGGAAAAAAGTACTCTTAACTCGTTTGAGATTTAATCACTGTTGCCTTACTCATGAGTTGTCTTCTAAAAGGCGAAAGGGATCCAATTTGCGTAAATTGCAATGCCATTGTGAGAATCCGTCATATTTTACTGGAATGCCATACTTTCAAATATTTTCGCCAATATCATTTTAACTGTTTCAAAATAGATTTAGAAAGCTTAATAAGAAATCAACTTCATCATAGATTGTTTCAATTAGTAAAAGATAATGGCTTTTACCATAAACTGCATATTTTATCTAGCCTAAACTATATTGTAACTGCTTGCACGCAGTATTTTTAACATACTTTTCAATCTTCGCTTCAACCATTGGCTTGACGCATATAACCTTGGTTGATCCAGGAACTGCAACATTAACAAAAAAAGCCTTATAAAAAAATGCTAGGGAGCCTATTTAGCAGTACGACGAACTAAAACATGCCCATGCACAGTCGTATAAGTTTTAAATATGTATTCTACTAAACTTTGTAGAGCTATTAGGTTATTTGGAAGCAAGAGACTTGAAAAATTAGCAACGCCTTAGCTGAGAATCGAACCACGGACCTCTGGAATACGCGCTCAGCGTGCAGACCACTACACCATGAAGGCATGCTAAGAAGGCGGGAGAAATACCTTATAAAATTTCTAATGAGAGTGATTTTCATGACACATGCAGAGTAATAAGTACCCTTTTTACTCAATTTCATCTTGTTTTTAACCATTAAGGTGTTACTAAGATGTTAAGAACTGTAATCTTTAGCGCAAGTAAGAAACAGCAGAAATTGTAATAAACATCAACTATTTGTTTACCGATATGAAACCTGTTCAGCTTAAGTATGAAAAACAAAGCTCATTAATTTGAGAAACAATAAAACTACTCAATGTAAATTTTAAAACACTAACATATAAAAGTGAAATGCAGTCCTGTTAGACATATTATTATCAGTTTAATCTTTTAAGCACGATGCATGCTGTCGAAAATTTTAGAAGAGTACACCGATTTGTCTGAGCTCTCCGATTTTATGCATTTTTGGCAAACATTTTCATTGAGTTTCATTATGCAAAATATCGAAATCTATTAACACTTACTTTTTTTTTCATATGTAGACCAGATCCTATGACATAACTTACACATGAGTGTGTAGTAAATGCTTTTCTGTTTGCTTTCCAATGAAGAGTCTAGCTAATACTAGGTGCTGAAACTTCACATTTTGTTGAGTGTAGATCGAAATTTGTAAACGAACATTTATGAAGTACAGCGAGTTTTCTTACTACATTGCGAACAACATATTTTTAGCGCAGTCCTCCTTTTGTATCATGTTGACTTTGTTAACTCGAAGCTAAAAATGTCTGGTACTGTATTCAGTAAACCGTAATGAAAGCCAATTAAATGTGAAATGCTGAAATTTTAAACCATATTTTTGTCTCCGTGCATCATTTGCCTATTGTAGCATTTGCCTATTAAGCAGATATTTCCAGTGATGTTGAAACTGGAATTTTTTTAATTCCTCTGTGTAGACAAATTTATATTAATTTGAATTATTCACCGCAAAGGAATGCACCTAGAAAAGCTGTCTTGAAGTTAGCCATTAATTGCATTTTTAACCGAAATAAGTAAAACTACAAAATTCTGTGAAAAAAATTTTTCTATCTAAAATAGTTTCTTTATTTACAAACAGCGTGTATTTAGTTATTCAGAAAAACTCAATAGAGGATTTTGTGCATAAATATCGACTTGAAATCTGTGCAGCTACAATGTGGCTATGGATGTATGAAGTCTTCCTTGCAAATTGTGGAAGTTCTTTATTATTTTCTTTTGTTGGTATCATGTAGATGCTTACATACATTAGGGAAAATCTCTATGAAGTAAATAAAGATACGTTTTTTCTTTCTCTTTCGGTTATTTTTGCTTGATATAGGAAGATAAATGCTTCCTTCGGATGTTTCATATCCAAATCATTTCTCATTTACTACAATCCTGGTAATTTGGTCTTTGTCCGCTAGATGAATAAGTTAGTCTCAGAAATGATTCATGTTTAGAAAAATATGGCATCTTACAGGTGGCAGTACTTGTTGAACAAAATAATATATATATATTTTTTCTACTGGTCTAGTAGACCTTATTATTTATTATTTTATTTTTTAAGATATATATGTGTGCGAATGTATTTGATAAAGATTAAGATTTAACACAGTTTGTATAACTTATGGAATAATAAAAATTTCTATAGAGAATCCAGAGCGTTAGTAACAACTTAATATTTGATTTAATTCTTGTTAAATATTAAATTCATTCTTAATGTCTGTCATTTGGGATTATGAAAAGAAAAGAGTTTGTCAAAGTATTCGAAGAGGACTTGATTACGTATATTTCATACAGTCGGTTCTTTTGCGAAAGCTTGTGATAATATGTTCTTTGAAAAAAACTTTTGAAATTCTTATATTTCGTGGAATTTTATTCATCATTTATTAATCAGAAATACTACGTTGATATGGAAACAAAATTCTGATATTGCGATACTGACTGCGTTTTTTGGTTAAATAATTATGGCGAAGCATGTGAATCCATAAGAGTGATGCCTTTACGGAAAATTTTCTAAGATTTGGTTTTTGTCGAATTTCATGGTGCGTAAGGAATTTTGTAAGGGAAATCGGTCCATGTTACATATCATTGAAACTGAAATCCTTGTGCAAGCATCATAATTTCCAGGAGCCGAACCGTGAATGAACGGAAAATATTTAAGGATCCTGTTCTCTTGGTCATTTTTGCACCACTTTAGAAGGATTATCAAATTGTAATCTTATGTGTGCAAAAATTGCAGCACTGCAAATCAATCATTAGATTAAAAGGTAACTGGAGCAACATACAACTAACGGTAACAAAAATAAATAATTAAAATTTCATAACAATAAGACTATATAATTGGCACAAAATCAGTATTTTGTGAAGCCGCAATTAGCGGCAATAGGATCTTCAGTACATTCAAAGGCGCTTTGGATGCGTACTACCCTTCATGATGCCCCGATTCGGTTTAACAGTTAATTGATTCTGACTGCTGCAGGAGAGTGAGATGCCGAGCATCCCATACATATTCAGTCAGAGAAATATCTGGTGAATGTTTAATCCTGAGATGAAGCAATAGTTGCTCTTCTTTGAAGAAGATTTGGACTCCTGATCAACATTCAAATGATCGTCATCTTATTGGTCGTCTTATCTCAAATGATCGTCGTCTGTATTGCCAGATGTATTCTGAAAGGAGAGTAAGACCTCTTCTTCTACATCTTCCTTGAGAGAGCAGCTGCTGCTGAGAATGCTTGCAGTTCAGAGCAGCCGGGATCGGTTATAATTACAGAAAGTCGTCACACACCATTAGTTCCCTTTTGTCTAGTAATATGCTTTGAATTGAACGTTAAAGGTTGGTGTTCACCACAGTACCCTTTAATACGTATGCAGCCATAACTGTAGTCCATATTAAGTGAGTTATAGTTAGAAAACATGACCTATTTCTTCAACCTCCATAATGAATTCCTCCCTATGATCATAAATAACGTTCTAAGTATGACATTGTCGGGTAAAAAAACTATTTGATGTACTGATTTGTGTCAACTTGTAAAAAAGAGGCGATGTCGAATTTTAGAGCTACATACGAGTAGAATTAGGATGGGATTATTTAACTTAAGCAAAGAGATACAAGATGGCTCTTTGATTCAACAAAAATTCAGGTTTTAAACAAAAGCAATCCGAGTTAAGGAAATTCGAAGATCTGATACCCCTCTTATCTTACCAATCCTTCAAGTGCCCTTTCGAATAGATAAATTTTAAGTATCACCAATTCGCGAAGACTCTGTGATCTCTGCATACCTGATCCATGATTTAAATCTGGGATTAGAAAACTGTCAAAGTTCACTAACCGTAATACAATCGGATTTGGTGCTATATTAACACTTACTTCAGGTGCAGCATCAACATTTTTCTCTTATAAGATTGAAAATTTATTGCAAATATGAAATCAGTACTTTTTGCTTAATATTAGATTATGAGATTTGCTAACTTTTATGTAAAGCTAAATATATATATATATATATATATATATATATATATTGCGTAATCAGTGTATAATTTTATTTATTTATTGCAAAAGTATATAATCTTGCAAATGTTTGTTTTGATATGATACTAACAACCTCCTTTCAATTGGTTATTAGATCTTTCGTGGTTTTTTTATACTTGTTTCACAGGAAAAATATATAAATACATTGTATAGGCAAAATAAAGTTTCCATTTAAACAACAGGAAATTTAAATCTGCTTTACTTTAGCTTTTGTTATCTCAGCATTTTGTTAAGACGACTTGCAAGATGCATATCTGCTTATTGTGTGATATTTCGATAAATGTTAAACAGACTAACGAATTTTCGAAAACTGTTTTTTCTGTTAAGGGTGTGAGAGTGGATTTATTAATTCTTTTATAGTGATGAATGGAGTTAAGTTGTTGGTTTGTAAAGTATCAGAAGCTTAGATGGTTATTTTAGACAAAAATATAAAGGATGGAATCTATGCATATAAACAAATTCTAGTTGTATTGTTATTTTTGTGATTTATTGCTTAGAATAAAATCCAAAATCGCAATAAACATTAAATTTGTTTATATCGTTCATTTGTTTTTGCTTACATGGATAGCAAGAGATAGTTATCTAGTTCATTAAAGTTTCCATAAGAGTTAAGCTGCAAAACGAAATCACATCCCTTATAAATTTAATTCACTTCTGTAATTCGGTACATCTAATTAAATAAAAGAGATCCTGTGATGTGTGACCTTTTTCAGTACTTGTATTGAGTTTAATGATAATTTCATATTTAATGAAGTTAAACAAAAGACCCTTGAAATAAAGAGACGGTAAAAACAATTTTTATTATCTTTATTTCCATTGCAGAGAGAAACAAAGAAACAGAAAACAGTGGGTGAACGAAAACGTCCGTTTATGCTATTCGAAAGCTAGAAAGAAACATTGACATATACAAGAAAGATTTCGCAATCTTATTTTACAGAAAATGATCTCAATAATCCACCTAATACAATGAGTGCATTATATGGCAATAAAATGTATTACCAGAGGGCACCTTTGATTATCATCATCATTTGAGGCATTTTAACAGCTTTTCAATGTTCAACAACAGAGCCCGATTAAGACGGATCATTAGGTTCAGAAAGCTCATTTGCTCTCCATAGAATATTATAAAGAATACAAATGCACTGCGAAGAAAAATTTTCATTTTATTTTTCAGCTTTAACGCATCTTTCAAATGCATTCCTGTCTAATTTTAATACACAGGTATTTATTACTTGATTTAATAATGGCATGTTTCACTAAAAATGTTTTGTTTTGTATTATTTAGATCAAAGATTCGAAAATGTAATTAAAATGCTTCACTTTATGTCTCTAGATTAATTACGATTTGAAATATTCTTATTTATTGGACTTCATTTACAAATTAGGACTAAATCCTATCAATCCTACTCATTTAAAAATCATACCGAAGAACTGATTGCCTTTTCACAAGCATACCGTTTCAACAGCCATTTTCGTAAACATTCACAGATCTAATCTTTTAGATAATGCTATAATACAATTAGACTAAATTTTCATTAATTAAATAAACTACAAATTGTATACCATACACCGCTTGAAAAATAGCTAGGGATTGTTTTTAATGTACATGAAAATTTTGTAATCATTAATTTTAATAGATAATTAAAGCGTAACATTTATTCATTTTCTGAATTGGTTATTAATATTGCAACAGAAGTGTTAAAACGTACACAAAATGTTTAAAACATTTTACACACAAGTGTGTGAGATAAACAAATGAGTATGAATTCGAGGTTAAAAAGAGAAAAAATATATATTTCATTGATGCAAGAAGCTCATAACTAAATTATTACTGTTTGCCTCTACTAAATTTAGGATAACATTCAATCCATAACGCTAAGAGGTTTTAAGCTAGAAAAATTCATTTATTCATTTATCAGCTATAAGTCCCCTTTTTAAAGTAATCAAAATTTGAAAAACATTATCTCTTGACTTAACAAATCAAGTGTTCTTTATACCAGACGTAGCAGATATTAGCTGCAAACTTCTTTTATTTGCTAAATTCACTATAATTCTCACATATGTAGAAGCTTTGAATATATATACATTAAAAACATGATTTTATAAAAATATTGTCTGGATTATTCACCAGTTGCATATTTTAATAAATGCAAATTATTAGTATTAACATTTCTTGCTTTATATTTTAAATGATTTTCCGTTAGTAGTGTAATGAAATGTATTTTTTATCCAGTAATAAAATGTTTATTTACGAATACAACCTATAAACTGGGAGTAGAAAATTAAAAAAATGAATTTGTATATTTTGTAGAAACTGGATTGTGCAATTATGGAAACTGATGCTTTCAGCCTGTGTTATGCATTGCATGAAATGAAAAACAAGCAACAAGCAGTGGACACTGAAGACTTTTTTACCGGGCTACTGGTATGTTGAACATTGATTAGATGGAAGTAAACCATTGCCTAAAATTTTCTCCGTGAAAGAGATTCTACTTTCAGTACAAGTCCATCACGAAAGAAATGGCAGATAGTCAAATAATATTTCTTCAGTACAGTTGTCTCACCTTATAATAAGAACTAGGTAAACAAAAATAAAACACAGGTTAATTAAATTAATTAATTCTTTTCGAATCACAGTTTTAGATACATATAAATCAAAGTATGTTACGCGAATATATGTATACGTAAAGTGTCATATTGTTAAATGAAATTATTTTAACAGAATACTTGATTGTGATGATTCGAATTATTTAGAACACTGTAAAAATCATATGCAGTTATCAAGAGCATCTTAAACTGAGATTATCACCTACTTATTTTATTTAGAAACAAATTCCAAGCCAGATTTTGATTCAATTTTAATATTTTCTACATCTACTTTTAGTCAGTTAATAGGAATATTGTTTCCCTGCAGAGAAATATTGTTTTGAATGCTTTTTAAATGCCACAAATTAAATTTATTAGACTAACCTATTAAATAGGAAAATTAAGCTTCAAATTTTATTGTAATGCTGAAAATTAAGATCTGAAGTGTTTATAGCCTTTAAAATTTCAAATTCGTTATTACCTCCTCTGAAAGATGTTTCCTGTAAATAGCGGAAATATTTTAAACTTAAAGATAAAAATGTATTAGATGAATAATATGACTAAAGTTCTTATTTTAAATAAAGAATAAAACTTTAATATTTTCGAACTAAAATAACAAATAAGAAAGTATATTTTAACAAACATAAATACGTTACTTTTATTTAGGTAAAATACCTCCAATCAAAGATAAAGGAGAAAACTGGAATCAGTTTTCAAGACTGACAAAGAAAACTGCACACAGAATTTAAAATACAATTTACTCATTCACTCATAGCCAAATTTCATGCTACTGAGGTAGCTATAATACATGCAGCTATAAATATAATACACTTAAAAGTGTACTGCAATGTTTCACCTTACTGAAATGTAATAATGTTATCTTACTGAATGTAATGTATTTTAATGTAATTATATGCAACTACAAAAAACGTATTTACCTGCAATTTGTATTTATGTTCAGCCTGAAACTTGTATTATAGTATGTTATTTGAATGGGGCAGAAAAAATCTGAATTCTTTGATAATTGATTCATTTTTTAAAAATTTATTGCAAGGTGTGATTGCCTGCAGCCCAACTATAAAAATACGGCTATTGCGAAATCATTTTATTATTATTGTTAATATTTATTTGCTTATTATCATTATTATTTTGAATTAAAGAGAAAAGAGCCCTACAGGTTAATTCAAAAGTTACTCCGAGTGTGTTTTGCGTAACACATGTTTACGAATATTACTCAGAGTTTAGGTATGTGTATAGGTGGATTCTGCTTCAAAGCCTAATTTGGCGAAGTAATTTTGTATTTGAACTTTTAGTTTAGGGAATAATAGTGACCAGGGAAATCGTTCGTTCCTATTGAAAACTGAAATAGACTAATCTCATTAAATTATCACATAGAAATACCTAAATCATATTCATATAAAAAAATTTAAAGTATGTGATAATCGGGACATATTAATAATACTACTTCAAATAATTAGTATAGCATATACCGAAGTGACCGTACCATCTTAGCTCTGAGTAGAGACTATTTACGAAAGGGAACTTTTTACTTTCTTTTACTGCACTGTATACTTGTTTCATTTTGATTGCGTGAAATACAGAAAAAAAATTTAATGAAAACTACCTCCTTTACTAACTCATACTGATGTTTGAAAATGAAGAAATTATTGTTTATTTATTTTACGTAATTATATCTTAAGGGCAAAATGTATACATTAGTAGATATTAAAGGAAAAATAACTAGCTATCGTACTATATATATTAATGCGTTTCATTCTAGAATATTTAGCAAAACAATCAGATTATTTTCCCCACTGTGATTCTGAGAATATGCTAACTTAATAGATAAACATAAAATCAATCACCGCAATAGTATACATTAAAATGATATCTTTTTTTTTAATCAGGGAAAGTTTTCATATATTTTAATTCCAAGAATTTTCACGTGCGGAAGTTGGTCCCAGAATAAGAATTTTGAAGATTTACTGCTCAAAATCCTACATTTTCATGTTTGTATTTTTTTAAGATTATCTGAAAATATCCAAAACGGCGTTTTATTATACGAAGTAATGTATTTGGTGAAGAAAGCCTAATTTAAATTAATAGTTTTAGTTTTCTATTATTAAGATTTTTCTGTTTAGAAGTGTATTGTTTGTGTCTCTTCAACAAGTACAATGGAAAGCTCGCTTTTTTTTTTTTTTTTTTTTTTTTTAATTTTAAGTATTTCGTTTTGCTCAACGTATTTAATTCTTTCTTCTATACTGTTTGTGAGACTGGAATTTCTAATAACTGTATTTTATGTATGGTTTTATATCCGAATCCATTTTATATCGTAATTATTTTTTGTTGTGATTTATGATTTTCTTTGATTGTCGAAAAAACTTTAATATGTGAATGGTTTATGTCACGATTACGTGAAAAGGCTAACAGACAAACTCACTCAAACTACAGCTGTGTTTTATGTTTTAAAACAGTAAACAGTTTTCTTTACTCCTCAAAATGGAAACAAAATCAGTGTATGGAAATCTTTCACTTACCGAATTCTGGTAATCTTCTAGCATTCTTTTCATTGGATGCAATCTGTATTCCACTCCTGTCTTAAAGACAAAATTTTATTTTGGTATATTAAAACTCTGTCAATTACCTGAAGTTAGTAATGTTTAATTCTGCTGTCAATCATTTCTGAGTGCATTTTTGAGATACATGAGCAAAAATCACAAAGTACAGCCATTCAAATGTTTAAGCTGCGCGACTAATCTTTTTGAACACCTTTTAGTTTTAACGAACAAAAATATACATAATTAAAACTTTTATTATATTAATAATCAGAATAGGCTGCAGAATTCTGGATATTTATGAATAAATGTGATTGAACGTTAGTAATTAGTTTAGTTTTGCATATGGTATTTCACTCTATCAAGGCACTTAAGCAATAATGTTCTTTGTTTACTCACTATTTTCTTTTCTTTACTGCTTATAGAGTCGTAAGATACCGTTTGAAACATATCTCGTCAAACTCTTTCTACATGTGCAATTCATTCATTCACTTTTAATTTTTAGTATTTTAAACCCCTTTGTTCGTTACTTAGTTATTAGAGCATCACGAAACAGCTTCTTAGTTTGCTGATATAACCTGGGATATAATATTGTTTCTGCTTGATGTAACTATTCGTGAACATTTCTTTTGCTGCAGTAACTACTGCATTTTTATTCATTTTAAAAAGCATACGTAAAAACATAAAATGCCCGATCGACTAGTATATAGGAATTAAAGTACAGAACTCGACGAAAAAGCAAAAGAAAATATCAACGAACTTAAGATAAAAACTGCACTGTTAGTAAAATTAACTGGAACAAGGCTGGAGGTTTTATTTCATCTTACCTGAAATTTGCTGTTAGAATCATTCATTCTCCTCCAGGTACAAAATTCTTCTGGATATTAAAATGTTTACTTACTTAAGGCTGTTCCTTGGACAATAATTGCCTCGAATTAAAAGTATAAATACAAATTTTAACACTGTGTGCAGTTTTCCAGTTATAACACATAGAAATACCTAAATCATATTCATATAAAAAAGTATGTGATAATCGGGACACATTAATTACACAAAAGAAAAATGTGTATAATTAAGTGTAAAAATATGTGTAATAATCGGGACACATTAACTACACATAAGAAAAATCTGTATAATTAAGTGTAAAAATATGTGTATAATTATGTCTGCAAATAACATTATCTTAATGCTTATTTGATGACGTGCTCATGTAACATGAAAAGAAACCAACGAAAATGATCTGTCTTTAAAATTAATACATGTAACTCTATTTTTGATCTGAATGCATATGTTGAACAAGACAAAGCATTTGGGTACGTTTCATGCAATTTAAGTCTGAATACTGTTAATCAAATATTCTAAATAATGTAAATTAGAGGTTTTTGAATTATTCATTTCCTTGTAATAGACACATTTAAATTTGATGTTTATATTTAAAGTTATTTATTTTTTCGTTTCAGAATTGCTGTGGTACAAAAGCTTTGGGAAACCTTTCTTAAAACTAAATTTAACCTGTGCTTTTGTTTTCCTAGTTCATGATTCGGTTTTATGAAATGTGTCATTCGAACCATCGAAAAACAATTCTTTAAACTTCATTGAAGTTCGACAAACAAGAGATATAAAGTTCTTTTTTTAAAGTGCTTGCTGATGCTTAACGAGTTGTGAAAGTTGCACGCAGCCCACATTGGTGCACGTGTGTACAAGTCGTTTAACAGGTGTTCGCCGCCAGGTCCACGTTGATAGTTCAGTCCGTTTGGGAGAGAATACACACAAAGGTCTGCGAAATTACCCTTCAGGAGAGGCACTAGACACCCCGATTTCGACCCACCCTCGGACCCCACAAATGATGGGGCATCTGATGCACTGATTGGACGACGTGGTGTCACATGACCAGAACAGACTTGGGGCCGGTCACCGGACTAATAGGATGCTGAGGGTTAGGATTGCGGCAGCCAGTAGCAGGTCCAGTGTATTTTTTAGCTTCGGCGAACCATTCAGGAAGTTGTCACATTCACCTAAAACAATATACAGAAAAATACCTATATAAGGGCCCAATCCGTCTTCTTGCTATTAGTACCTTTGCTTGTTAAATATATAGATATAAAATAATGCTTATTGTAACATTTCGACTTAATTAAAAAAACAAAAGAACCTATACATATATACATATTCTGCTTTAACATTATGCTGCTAGCAAAATTTTACAAGAATGAAATCTGTAGTGTATTCTGATGCTACATTAGAACGAAACGAATACGGATTATAAATGTAAATTACATGGGCCAGCTTGCAAATGTCGAGTTCATAAAATTGGAAAATATATGCATATCTAATTAATATACAGTTTCTCTAAAAGAATTTATATAATAGCTAATTTTTAAACTTTAGATATCCCTTTTTATTCAGTAAATAAAAGGTTTATGAACTTATCTAAGATAGACTCATTTAAAAATATCGCACTCTCATCTTATTTAGAGGTTAAAGAAATTTTAAAGCTGTGTAACGTAAAGCGTCAAAAATTTTTTTTAACTGGATATGTTCAAAACAGTTCACCATTTAGGAATAATGTCGATCAAAATAATACCTTTTGAAATAAGAAATAAAAAAATGTAATAAAAGCAGAAATCTATCAACATAATTTTTATAAAGATCATTTAAATACATCTATCAATGATTAAATACTGATAAACCTGCGTAAACATTGCTAAAACAGTGCGGCAATTAAAAAGCTAATAAATGTGAAGTGTTTGTTTACTGATAACTTGATGTGTGGAACAAAAGATTCACTAGATTGTTTATCCACAAGCGACCGAGTGGTAAGTCGCTACTCGAATGACGGCGAACAAGTTGGTTACATGGGCGTTTTCGTAGTTTCCCTCATGTGTAACGTGTATTAAGAGTCAGTTTCTCTTAGAAAGTCTTCCACGAAAACTTCCCTCCTTTTAGAACCTGGAATGCTTTACCCAAATCAAATAAATTAAACCAAAAAACCATTAGATTGGTTCTGTGATCATTGAGTAACATACTGTTGGTCAAACTGTAGCGCCATTAAAGAAAGCATTCATAACCATGAAATTTACACTATGCTTAGACACCGATAGGCCATGCAAAGAGTTAGCATTGTAGACCGTATGCAAATCATGTGTGCCATTAAAGTAACCTAGAAGCATTTTAAAAATTAAAATCGTTAGGTTATTTGGATACAGAGAGACACACAAGGGCTACCTGCTTAAGGAGAAGTATGCTTTCAAAGCGTTCCGTCTGAGGGAAAATGATTAATAATCATGAAAATACCAAGAAAACGATCCATATAGCCAGCTCGCTTGTCTGGGTTCATACCCGGGTCAACCTATCCATTCAGCTATCTCAAACTTTCGGCCGCTAATGAGGCCATAAGAAGAGTAGGTTATTTTATGTACAGGAACTCTGCTTTTTTTTTTTCACTGTTTCTCTAAATGCGAAGATTAAGTATGCCTCTTCTAAACAAGCGACAGTCATTCGACTACGTTTCTGAGTTTGATAGAGGAAGAACTAGACTAGTTCATAAAGCCTGCTGATTGCCTTTCCAAAAAACCGGTGTTCGTGTTGGATAATTCAGGTCACATATGTTGATTGATGGAACATTTTCACTAGCCTTGTCACACCACCCAAAGACTGAATAGACAGCTTATGCACATGGCAGGTTCGAATCCCGCGAACGGGCTGGCTGCATGGGCGTTTTCGTGGTTTCCCCCATGTGTAACGTGTATACGAGCCAGTTTCCCTTAGAAAGTCCTCCACGAAGGCATTCCTCCCCTTAGGCAGATAGCCCTCGAGGCTTTGCCATAATCACACACACACACGCTTATGCACATGGCAGTGACAGATTGGGCAGCAGCATTAAGAAACAGCGCAAGAATTATGGTATATTTTACAACAATTTGTTCCAGTAGGTGTTGTCTGCAGAGGACTGGACTCTTTGCAAGTTGTTTATTGCTATGATTACCATTGACTCACAGGTGTATGCAGCTGCAAATGTGAGCTTAAAACACAGAGATGTTATAGCCCTTTCAATTTGCATCGTTTTAACGTCCACCACATAGAGTTAGGGTTTGGGGTCCCTTTGGATTTTACTTTTGTGCCCGTCTAATACGCATCGCTAGTACACTCTACAACCACCATTCCGTCTAAGTTTTGGAAGATGTTGTCCTCCTTCACCTTCAAGTCTTGCTTGCAGCACAGGGTAATACGGGACCGCATTTTTATCAATTTTTCATTGCCCACCCACTAAGTTGCGCTCAGGCCTGAGTCCACCAGTTTTCTCGATATGTTGGACATGGAAAACATCCGATCGATGACTTATAGACGAATGATTCAGCGTGCACTATCTGCGGTTACACTTGATGAACTTTGGCAACGTATAGAAACAGCGTACATTGACATATCTCAAGCAAATAATCAAAGCCTCTGTCTTTCAAAGCTGAGACATGTCGCAGCAGTTACTGCAGGCAACTGAGATTTTTTTCAGCTTCCACATGGAGAACAGTGCTACAATTTTGATCATTTCGGCCCGCGTACCTTAAATCGTTTATTTAGTAAATATGACTTTGATTGTTCTTTTTGCACTGCATTTTGGATGGCCAATACAGTCTGAAAAGACAGTTTATGATTAACATTGCTTAGAAATTGTATAACGATTACACATTTATGGTTTTGCATACTTAGAATTTAGGCTAACCTTTCATGTATACATTCTTTTTTCTAGTTTGGAACTCCAAATAATTAAGGGTTCTTGTAAACCTTAACCGTAAAACTTACAATAAAATTTTGTTAAAAGAATTAATTGATTAAATTAAATTTCTAGAAACTCAGTTATTAGGTTTTATTTAGTAATAAGGTTTATAAATAAATTTATCCTTGAAGAAATAAATTTAAATAGTAAAGTTAAATTTGGAAGTAAGGAAATTTTATTGCAAATTTTAAAATTGTATATAAATCATTTGCCCTAGATATGATTTAGAAGGTATTACCTGTGACTGATGTACCCGAGTTTATGTTAAAAAATATGTCGTTACATTCAGAAAGCAAATTAAAAGTATTTTAAGTGCTTTGTTTTAAAAGTAAAAGTTTTGAAATGACGTATATTAAGAAATAAAAAAAAATAAATATTCTAATTTGATCTACAGTTCTTTCTTGTTTATGAAAATTTCGTTAAACATAAAAATCCCAAAGGTTATTTGAATAACATTCACAGTACATAACATTATTAAAACATCAGAATTGAGTAAGATTCTTTTAAATTCAATATCGACATATTAAGAAACAACAGAGACGACCAGCTAAAATAAATAAAAGATTGTTCCTCAGTGAAGGGGGAAATATGAAAATGCATATTTGTAAAGTTTCGTGATTAGTAATAAAATTCATGATTACCGAGGAAATGAAATTGAAATTGCGCCAGAAAAACTACGTTCTTTTTAGTTGAAGCTACATTCTCAGTTGGCGGAATCGAAAAACTTACCAGCATAGCTAAGAAATTCACTATATAGTATCTAGTTAGTATGCGAACGAGAACTTCTAGAAAGTGAGAAAAGGAAATTAGTCATTAGCTACTAAATTATTTTTTGGTAGTCAACTCTTGTAGTGCTTGACTGTATGGACTTTAGAAATGTCCAATTAAAAATACCTTTATAAATTATTTTGTAAATGATAAATTAGGTTAATTGGTTACCAAGAAACTCAGGAGGGCTATTTATTGAAGGGAAGGAATGCCTTTGTAGAGGACTTCTAAAAGCAATTCACTTGTATTCAAATTACATACGAGACATCGCATTTATGTTACATGCGAGGAAAGCCATGAAAACTCCCATGCAGCTAACCCTTGCACCGAGACTTAATCCCAGATCAAACTACCACTGTTCTACAATCGTATCCTCTTGGCCAGTGATGGGCCTAGAAATGATAGGATAAGTTAGTTCTTAACTAAATAAGTATTAAAAGGGCATTAAACTTAGAACGTAATAATTAGCAACGATGCAAATTAAACATAATAAAAAAGAAATCTTACGGTATTGGCTTGTTATTTTTGCTAGTGTGGTAAGAAAAAACTTCTAAATGCATACATACCGCACACAGTAGCGTATTTTCTAACTTAATTGAAAGCCTTTTGAAAGAGGTACGGAGGACTGGAAAAGAGGAAAAGTAGCACTCACCTTTGCGGAGCAGGCATGGCCCATTTTTTAAGCGAATGATGAGGAAGTAATAAATTGCTTTAAAGACTTGTTGGTATTTTAATCATAAAATTACTTTTATATCATTTAGGAAATTTCTGTGCAACTGCTTCTAAATATTTGCAAAACAATATAAAATGTTCAAAAATTAAGATACCTTTCTCTGTCGCTTCAAACAGCAGCACAGAGAGAAAATTAGATTCCAGATCTAGGGCAATAAATGACGAAACATTCAACATAAAAAAATATAAAAGTAAATGAAAACTGGTATTTGTACTCAGGGGAGAAGAAGGGCACTAAGACAGTTTGTAAATTAATACAAGTATTTCTAACATTTTCGGCAATCAATAAATAGAAAAATGGCAAAAAAAAAACAAAACTGAGCTTAATAAAAACAGTTAAAGAAATGAGCAGCTCGAGCAGTTGCCTTTACGACTAAATGGAAAAGTCAAACTCAAGATTAAAGCAAAACACAAGAAAGCATATACAAAATGCTAAAATGTTCTAGAATCCACCTATCACACTTCTTTTTTAGAACATTCCTCTCCTTCTCCATTAAAATATTTATTTACCCTATATATTTTTCACTATCAGATAATTATATGTTCTTCTTCGTTGAAAAGTATTACTTTTGAAATTTTTAGTTATCCTTGAAAATATCTCATCGGGACTCTGTACATATTATAAATGAACTGGCATAGATATATAACTATAATCCGCTTTTAAAAATTTATCACTTTTATTTACATTATAACAAACAAAAAAAAAAGCTATAATCTTATAACAAAATAAACAAAGTTAACCCATATATGTGCAAGTGGTCATATAGATCTGGCATATACGTAGAGCAGCAATTCTCAAACTTTAATTTGTCCCTGTACATTTTTAATAATTTAAAAATCTAGCAACACACTAAGAATAAGGTACCTTTAAAAGAATTTTGCATGGTTAATTAACTGATAACTATAATGTATCTTGTAAAAACAGCATACGATAGTAATTTTCTATGAAATAAAATTGCATTAAAAATAAAAAAAAATGTTCATTTAATGATAAATTATAAATTATGTTTAATGATAAATTATAAGTTATGTTTAATTTGAAAGTTTTTTTTTTTTTTTTTTTTTTTTTTTTTTTTTTTTTTGTAACTTCATTTATATTTGACCCTAAAAATGAAAATGCCACACTGAATTTGTGATTCTGATTTAAAATTTTCTTGAAAATTTTCCGGATTAAAATCGTATCTCCTTTTTAATGCTGTTCAAAGCTTAAAATCCGTATTCACTCAAATAAGATGCTGAAATTGTTGCAACACACTTAGAGCTTTCCGTGATATTGCCGGATAACAATGTCTAAGATAAATCCAGAACGAATTAATGGATTTTTTTGAATATTTTGAAAGTAAATCTTGGTTATTACACACCGAAATTAGTCCTTTCTCTTCTTAAGTTAAGTCATGCACTGATGCGTCGTTTATCAGAAATGGGTTTCGAAATCAATGAATTTGTTTTTCATTTGAAAGTAACGATTTGTTCTAGTAGTGTTAAATGATCAATAATTATTTTAAGAATTATTTTATAGCCTTTTGAAACTGATGAAAGCTTTCGTAAACTACCTTCTTGTATTACTTTCCTTCATAAAGTATTTTTTTCAGAATCCCAATAATTTACCCGTTGAGGTTAAAATATTTATTTCGGTCCTTGCTTACTGACCTACTTTTTTGACGTCGCTTATATATACGGGTATTCGGAGTGGGGTCTTGTGATGTTAAGGCGTAGAATATTACAACGTAAAAAAAAAAAAAAAAAAAAAAAAAAAAAAAAAATGCAATGCATAAGAACAATCACTTTCTCTATCTATCTACATAAGAACATACAGAGTAATTTTTTGTATGCATTCGTAAAATCTGATGGCACATTTCAAAAATCTCGCGGCGCGCTAAAATGCTGCTACACAGTGATTGAGAATCACTAATGTAGGGTACCTAAAAGGTTCGGTGAATGATGCCATATATATAAACGGAAACATGGACCAGGCGCACTTGCTTGCTCTTATCTATCCATAGATGTCTTTAAAATGCGTGACATAGCACAAAAAGCACGTGTCCATCATGTTAAAACCGCTGCAGATAGTCGAACAAAATCAGTTTAAAATCTTAAATAGTGTAACGAGTGACAGTGAGCGATAGTTTACAGTGAAATAGAGCAACGGGTGAACAGCAAGTTATACTACAAAAGAGGAGAGGACAACAGAATACTAGTATTAATGTATGAGGGAAATCCGTGGGTTGAAAATGTATTTATAGCTGGTTTAAATAATTTAACAGAGTTTCGCGACGAAAAGGAATTTTCATGTTTTTATCTCACTACTGCATTTAGTACCCAATAATAGGCTTGTTTATCAGAGAAAAAAAATAATATATTTGAAATTAAAATACTATATCTGTATCATATTTCCAAATTCTTAATTGCAGTTAGGTTACTAATGGAATATTTATTGTCTGACATGAAAATTCTATTAAATAATTTCATTTTTATTATTGGTATCTTGTAAAGATTAACCATTTTTTAAATATTTATATCATTAATTAAAAAGAAAAGTTTCTAAAGTCGTATTTTTGCAGAGTGGCTACAGCAGCCTTCTTATCCGTACGGCTAGGAAATTTCATTAAAAAGAAAATTTAATAAAAGTGCTAAAATTCTGGATATTTGTCTTGCAAATTTCTTGATTTATCTATTTTAAATTTTTAATTTTTAATTTCTATCATACTGTAAAAGTTTTTATCAGTAATTTATCAGATAAGATTGAAAGAGAAATATTTATATGATTTGCAAACGGTCTGTGCTTCAGCAAATTGTCGTTCCAGAGTTTGAAATTTAAGAATTACTTCTGGCATATCACTGCATTTTTATCGCAGCCTTACCTTTATTCGGGAAATAACAGCGTTTCTCTAAACGTCTTTCAAATAAATAATTAGAAATTTGTAAGTAATATTTAATAATTATCAATAAAAAACTTCGAGTTGTTTCTGTTGCAAATAAGACACTTTTTACGTGGGATTTTATCCTGAAATATTTTTAACTTGAAAAGTGAACTGGTCAAAATCTTCCTAATATTCCATCTGCTTCAAAGTATTAACTAAATATTAAAAAAATAGTATTTAATGGATATGGATTATTATCAAAATAAGCATTTCCATATGATTTACTATCGCTTAAGATTTAATATCCAGGATCATTTACATGGATATTTAGCTGTAAATTAATGCCTTTTTTATCATAATTTAGATTTATTCGAATCTCCTACATGTCCTTCTTATTTCATTATCACATTTCTCAGTTTTAGTATTAGGTTCCCTGTTTTCTGTTTGAAACCTTAGTGCGGAGTTTCTCCTATGAAGCGACTTTTATTAGATCTAAGAATTGGCAGCTAACATTTGACAACCTTTCAAATCAGCTTCAGTAAATTTTAAATCAAACTCAACCCTCTTCATCGTCAAGTCACTGGTCGAGAGAGTAAGAAGAATGAAGCCTGATAGTTCGATATGTGTTCGACTACCGGCAGAAATGCAGCATGCATATGCATTTTTGTTGATATTCCTCTTTCAATATGTAATGCCGAGTAAAAGAGAGTTTTTACGGTTTACCTCTCCTTAGGCAGATTATCTTCGATAATTTGCCGTAATTGACTGAATAAACAAACATCCACTTTTACTAACGTGAATTTGCATAAAATCTATCAAATGAAGCAATCTTAAAAGTTCTTGTCACAGTCTGATTTGTTTGCAGAACCTCCACTTTTACCACATTGATTTGAGGATGTATTACGTAGAATTATAAACACTCCACGAGGTTTTCAAAACAATCTTGTTAACTTATTCAAAAAGATTCAAAACGTTTTCAAAACGACCCTCTTAACTTCAGAAATATAATTTTGAACTTACGAATAATAATAAAAAAAAATTAATCATTTATACCTCTCGGAAAACAAATACTTCTTTCAAAATAGGTTTGATTTGCAACTTGACCATGAAACTGTAGTGCTTAGTTGATTGCTATGTTAACTGTAGTTCGGACGCAGTGTTTTATTGCTCTCGCTCGTAGAAGTGCAATAAAATAAATTTTCTTACAATATATAGTGCAAAATTTATTTTTGCAGAAACAGTTCAAGATAGTTTCAGCTGTGTCAAACAAAACGAAATAATCTTTCTAACATTTTCCAGTATAAATATTTTCCTTTTCTATCTGTTTCTAGCTCTACCATAAAACATTTCTGAGCCCTGCAAATATTTCTTTAATATATTTCTCTTTCCTTTCATATTAAAACTATCATCTCTATAAAACGTTTCTCATATACGAATCAATTTCCTAAAAATTCATTTTGAGATCCAACTACAACGAACGATGAAAAAGCTTAAGGCTTTCATATAAAAGTAGGTTAAAAACCTCTACACCATTATGAAACTATCGTTCACAAGGGAAGAGACAGGGCGCACATGTTTGGTGGCAATGATAAAGTGGATGTTGCTTTCAGCATGGCCAGATCTCCGAGAACTCCTAAGGAACGAATAGGGAAAGCGAAAAGCAATTTTTCATTGTCTTGCTCCAAAGCACTCAGCATTCCTGCTCTCTTTACTGCGCATATTCTGTTCCAAGAATCGACATCTTTTTTGTTCCAACAAAAATTCTACATCCCTTTTTCTCTAAGTCAGAAATTTCAGATGAAGTTTTAGGTTGTTTTATAGAAGTGGAACTCGCGAGCGCATGTTCAGATGTTAAGCCATATAGTCTCCCATTTTAAGCAAAACCAATCTTTGGAGATTTTGCTGCAAATTTTATTCTGGCTCAACCGTTTTCAATCTTGATTTTTAATGAATTAAGTAGTCAATTAATTTTAATTCAAATCTTTTCGAAGCTGTAATTATAGCGTACTAAATTTCGTTTCAATACCCCTTACTCTCGTTTTCTCTATTTGCCTAGTTGACAGCTCTCCCGATGTTTAGCATTATTACTTCACATATTCAATAATTTGAGCACCAGTCGATAAATAAAAGTCGACTTTTGTATTTTGATGAGCTAGGAAAAAAATGCAAACTTAATTGGAAGTCGAACGCTCAGAGTAATTTATGAAAACAATAGGTATATTGTTTTTCCAAGTAGTGCATTCTAAGATTTACTAGTTTTGTAAAACCGAAGATAATATGGAACACTGATGTAGATAAGTAGTAAAACGATAATGTTATCATTACTTAAGGTAAAAACTAAGTCTTATGTAGACGACATTCTTTATCTACAATGGAATTCCAGCCCCTTTCTTTTTTGTGCGTAAAGATTCGCTTTTTTGCTTTAAGCACAAAAAAGCAAAGCTTGTTTTTCTAAAGTAAAGCTTTATAATGTTTTAGTCTTCTGAGAAAACTAAACAATTAAAAAAAAAGTTCATGTATTATACATTGAAATGTATATTTACAGAGAATGACAGAATAATTAAAATCTATACTTTATATCAAAGCACTGGAAAAGCTACGAAACATCGGTTTTAATTATATGTGAGTATTTGTGTTCAGGTTAGCTACTGATGTAAAGAGACAGTACTGGTAGCTTATAGGTTGTTACTACGCGGCTATGTTTCGTTTGGCGCATGATTGGCATTTAATAAACAGCTTTTCTGAAATTTTTTTAAAGGATTTTTGAATTGCGGTAAGCCGCGATCTACCGAAGCCTCGATTACGTACTTCATCGTTTGAGAAGGTAGGCAAGATAAAAATGCCATACACTAGTCATCTTCCCATAATATGGAAATTAATAAAAGAGCCAATACACCTTTTTTTACACGAATTTAAAGCTTTCACGATCCATATGCAATAATGCCTAAATCAATGGAACAAATGACAGTGAAAGTACTAAAACCTAATGAATTAATAGTTGCTTTATGGGAAAACTTGAAATGGAAATATGAGAGTTTAAACTTAGCTGAACAGTCAGTTTCCAAGTATTTCTAATAAAAAGGGCATAAGGTACTTCTCCCTCCTTCGTGATGTAGTGGTTCTGCACGCTCAGCGTGTAATTGAGAGGTCCGCGGTTCGATTCCCGGCGAAGGTGTTGCTAATTTTTCAAATCTCCTGCTTCCTAAAAAATACCTAATGTCTCTACAAAGGAACAAAAACATTCTTCAGATACATAGTAATGTCAGTTTTATTTGTAAACCATATTCTGATCAATTAAACATTGTATGAAAATATTCGAAGTTTTGAGAACACATGTCGTGACTGATTTTTAATTCAATGAAGAAATGTTTTCTCAAATAACCGTTGAAATGAAGTTAAGTCTGATAAACAATGAAACAAATCACCGTTAATCTAAGTTGATTATTTTTATCAAGATTGCAGATGTAGGATCAAAACATTAAAGAAGCACTCGATAAGGCAATTTAAATTCAGTGAAACGTGCTCATACGATCTCCTACGAGCTCTTCTAAAAATGGGAACTCATCTTGTTGCATTTGTATGTATCACGTTCGCAGAGAACAATTTATTTTATGAGTTCATATTCTTAAATCGCCTACTAATTCTACTGTCATTCTATTTTACAGAAATCCACCAAACATAAAGCATTTATATTGTTAATATTAATACTAAAAGTTAACTTCTAAAAATTAGCATTAAAAAGCAAACATAAAAAACTGAAACATTTTGCACCGCAAAGAGTAATTCTAAAGAAAGTTGATTTTTTAATGCGTTCAAGGGGCTAAATAAATGTCGAGAATATTAGAAAAGTATATAAAATATAATTTGGTAATGAAAAGAAACATTATACATTAAAATATAAAATCTCATAAAAAAAAAAAAAAAAAAAAACTGAACTGAAAATTTTAATCAGTGCGATATATATATATACACACCCATTTTAGACTAACATACATATATATATGTGATGTACCAGCTTTTGTCAGGAATAAATAGATTGTTGAAGAATCATCAATGTAGTCGTAGCTTAAATAATCAGACGATAAGTTTAAAAAACAGGATCCATTTATTATTATTCAATAGAAATAGCAGTTACAAAAATCAGATATCCGGAGTAAATAAAAAGAATTACTAATAACTTTTTGTATGAAGTTTACTGCATCGTGACATTTAAGAAAAAGCCCCGATATTCCTTTTGAGAGTATTTTTATACCCTCTGGAAAGGCGGAGCTTCCAAGAAATGACGTCAGCCTCGTCAGCCAATCCAGTTCGCTTTAAATATCTCGAGAACATTCTAAAACTGTACGTGTAGAAAATGCGGGAAAAACAACTTGACTACGGGGCTGTGGATTTAATTCCACGTACTTTCAAATAAGAGAACGTCGCCATTAAAAATGAAAAGAACATACAGTTAGAATTTTAAGTGTATTCTTGATTATGGAATTGTATTATTACATATATATATATATATATATATATATATATATATATATATATATATATATATATATATCTGTATACACGTATATAATAAAAATAAATATTTGGAGCTAACAATAACATAGTCGACATGAAGCATCCCAAGGTTAGACGAAGTTAACTGTAAATGTGACTCAAATATAAGTAGAATACATCTGCTTATGTAAATTGCCTACGTAAAAAACCCCGGAAGTACATGGCATCAAATGTGCGTAAAAGCATGCAGTCAGAGTGTTAATTCACAAAGTATCTCAGAATACTTGTCCTCTGCTGTGGATGTGATCAATGATATGTTAGCAATGCGATATCTAAGTTTACAGTGCGTATAAGAAACCAGTCATTTCGAAAGCTAACACAACGTTGTCTTAATTAAACGCAAACTGTCATAAAATATCCAGATTTAATTTGTAAGTTATATAAATGAATACCTTTCCTGAAGTATTTCCTGATGCCTGAAGTATTTCCTGATGAAATGAAAATCTGTTGCAAACTGTCATAAAATATCCAGATTTAATTTGTAAGTTATATAAATGAATACCTTTTCTGAAGTATTTCCTGATGAAATGAAAATATGTTGAATTTCGAATGCTTTCAAATTCTTTAATTTTTTTAATTAAACTTTAAAATATTGATTTATGTGTAATTGTAAATGTCGTCATCTAAATGAAAATGATACATCTAAATGACGTATATTCGTCATCTAAATAAAAAATTCAATAATAACAGGTGAAATGCATATTTACAATGTGCATTCATTCTTGATTTTAAATATCTTCCAAAGAAATTTTTCAAATGTGAAAATATCCATATCCTTTAGTTTTAAACGATTTATAAGTAATCCAAATCTTTTAGTTTTAAATGATTTATAAGTAATGTCTGGATTTACAGACAATTTTAAGCAGACAGATCAATTTAGATAGATCAAATTAGACAGATCAAATTAGAGAGATAGGAAAAGCGTGATTGAATTGTTAGATTCTAAGTTCTTAATTCATTAACCTAAATTTTTCTGTGTCATTTCATCGAAATATTACTTAAATTACTGATATAAGTCTAACCCAAACTTATATCAGTAATTTAAGTAATATTATCTAACCAAATTGATCAGTTTGCTGCACGTAAAAATAGTCTTTGAAGGAAACCGCAAAATACTCTTCTAAAATGCGAATTCAAGCTCTTAGTCTTATTTGCGTAAGATAATCTGATAAAAAGTATCAACTTTTTTTTAAACTAACACGTGGTTTATTTAGTAATATCTGTATAAAATAAGCGTTTAAATAGCAGCTGGAAGAGAAATTTCTAAACAGAATTATAGATATTTCTAAGGCATATTTTTCAAATCGTAAACTTGAAAAGTGGAGAGTTGAAATGTCCTCAGAACAACTTTTGGGCATGTACTATAAATTACAAGAATAAAACAATTTACTGCTGACCATTAAAATTGCAACACCAGAAAGGAATGATCTGACGAACGTCAAAATCACATGAAATGAAGAAGAGTTTAGGATATGGAAATGATTAGTATTTCAGCGCATTTATACAACGCAGAAGGGAGAAACGACATCAGAACCACTGCATAAAAGAAAAGTTGTATAGAGAATTTCTCATTTGGAAAGCGATTTGTAAGATCAGAGTTTGCTCAAAATATCGTGTTATGCGTCGAATAAAAAGAAGAAATGCTTACTAGCAAGTGTCAGAGTTCGATAGAGGCAGGATCGTTGCCTATCGAGAGTGTGGATTATCATTCCATGATATCGCCCGTCGCACTGGTTGACATCCAACCACTGTCATGCGAATATAGAATCATACAGGATCTCAACAACCTGTCATGAATAAGTTTCTAGAGGACAGACATATTGTGAGGTCAGCTCTGCAAAAACGTGTACAACCATATCATGGACCATTAGTCACGAAATGGGCATGTTTGTAGCACGCCCAGTATACGCTCTTAGGGTGCGTCGAAGTTTGCAGCAGCAAGACTCAACAATGCAACCATTAATTGGGCTTCCCTTGACAATGCTGCATACAGAGAGATGGAGACTCTGGTGCCCTGAACGACAAAGCTGGATACAGGAGTGGCACAGAAAAATAGGTGAATAAGAAACTTGTTACAAAATTTGTACAAGAGTGGCATAATGTCGTCTTTTCAGACGAATCCGGTTCTGTATGCAATATTCTGATGGCCGTATGCGTTTCTGGAGTCTCTAAGGAGACAGAGACCACACATCACCGGCTTGCATTCGATATCGGCTTAGGGACCCTGCACCTGGTGTGATGGTTTGGGCAGCTATTGGGTACATGACACGCATATCTCTAGTTCGGATCGACAGTAATTTGAACGCAGATCGGTATATTTCTGACATCTTACGTCCAGTGGTTGTTCCCTATTTTCGAGACCTGCCAAACGCAATTTTTCACCAAGATAATGCAAGATCAAATGTTGTACGTCGTGTTCTGCCATTTCTCGATACACAGGGTATTCGACTGCTGCCCTGGCCTGCACGGTTTCCAAATCTGTCAACTATTGAAAACATCTGGTCATAGGTTGCGGAGAGACTGACCCGCTAAACCTCTCCAGCTAATACGGTCAATGAAGTGTGGTATAGACCTGAAGCAGCATGGAAATGTGTTGCCCGTTTCTGTCATCCAAGTCCAGTTCGACTCCATGCCTAACAGGTTAAGGACCGTTTTAGCTGCCAGGGCTGGCAGATGTTTCTATTAATTTTGCACTCCTCTAAACTTACAAATTTGATCATTTTGTCTTCATGCCATACTGCATACAAGCAATAAATATAATTTTTTACTTCCTTTCCTTTCGTGGTGTTGTAATTTTACTGGGCAACAGTGTATAATAACTAAAAATTATTTTTTCAGTTCATTACACCAAAGAACTAACTAAAAGAAGAGGAAGAAGGAAGCGTTAATTTTATAAGGTATTTCTCCCGCCTTCCTAGCGTGCCTTCGTGGTGTAGTGGTTCTGCACGCTGGGCCGATATTCCAGAGGTCCGTGGTTCGATTCCCGGCGAAGGCGTTGCTAATTTTTCAGCTTGCCTGCCGCTAAAAAATACCTAATGTCTCTACAAGTTTATAATTATAAACTCACACAAGATAAAATTTCATATGCTAACAATACAGTATCAATAAGCGAAAACGATGAGTTAAAACTACTCTCTAACTCTGGAAATTATAAAATTTAAATCAGACTGAAAAAAAGGCACGGATAGGAAAAGATTATTCGATGTGTTAAAATTAAGTATTCAACTTTTTTTTTGTGATGGATTTTATTAATATTCTTGAGGCATTTAAAGTAAGAAATTTAGGTATCATCCGTTTTAAAGTTTCTTGATGTAAAATTTCTAATTTAAGTGCATAATATAAAACAACGGAGCCAGCTGAGAAAAAGTAAGGGCTAATCGGCTATCACAATGACTTAAGATTTTTATTTCAGCTTGGAGCCAAATAATTACAAACCATAATAAATGTACACAAAATAAAATTACACAGCAGGGATCTAATGTCATCCAGGAACTGTCGTCAAAATGAAATCATCAGAGTTGTATTCTTAATATATATATAATGTATAATAATAACACATTATACACACATATATAAATGAATAATATGAGTATATAAGTAGTTAACGTTTAACATCATCTATGTGTGTTCAATGAAACCTACGCAAGTATGTTATAGCACTAAGGAAATAAAAAAAAATGAGATAGAGAGAGAAATAGGAAAAAAAAAAAAATAAAGAAATGGCAAAAATTAAAAAATATTTTAACAAAAACTAAATAAAAATCAAAATTTAAAAGTGTAAAATCTAAATTCAGATGAAATTCCGATAAGCGAAATAGTAACATTATTCAGTAAGACTTCAGAAAGAATAATTGGTCAAGATACACTGAAGAATGCATTGCACGGATTCTCCAGAAGTTCCGTTTTCAAGTCATTTTCTCGCCTATCAATAAAATCCACGGTTCGATTCTTAAAGATTCCATTTCTGATTTTCTTGTCAATGCGGTTTAAGATATATTCGTTCAACTAAAAGAGCACTCAAGTTTTACATCAAAGAAGACTAGAATCATATGTGAGAAAAAGAGAAATAACAAATCTTCGGTGGCTAATCATAGCTAGAAATTTAATCAAAATTTTGACTATGTGTCTTCCAAGTTAGCCAAAAGCTTCTTCAGTTGGTGAGTTGGATTTCCTTGAAGCTTTTCACATTCATAAAGTGTTATATTGTTTAATTGATGACTTTAATTCCAATTTAGTCCTTCCAAACACTTTTAAAATTCTATTAACATAACTTTCCATTTTCTTATTTCTGTGAGCAAATGGCTCTACCTTCTTGTCTGCTTTTTTCTTTTGCTTTTGGTATAAATTCTTTCTTTGCTTCTGTTGAAGAAAGACCTCTACCTGATAGCCCTTGAAATTCATAAAGTCATAATTAAAATCTAAGCCAAACAAAACGTTTTTTATTTGCCTAATTTGATTCATATAGGGCTTTTAATATTGCCTGAAGTATTCTCGTCTACTGGATCCTATCTATTCAAAGAATGCAAGGTTTATCGATTTGTCGTGCCTATCACAGTTCCTCGACAATAGCGCTCCAACAAATTGCAGGAATTTCGCCGTAGTTCAAAAAGAGGCTGAACTAGGAAAAGTTAATGGATTGGCACAGTCATCCAGTCGGCGAGGCAGTACTTTTCATCAGTCAGATTATGAATCAGTTGTATCTAACAATTTCTATCATCCGACCACCTTCAGCTTAATGAACAACATTAAAATAACTGCCAAGTGGCATCAAAATGGCGAAGTCGAGCTTTATGCAGATTATTTAAAGGCTGACAGAAAGTAGCTTCTGCCATCTACACGAATAACAAATCACGCGCATATGAGAAGAAAAGACTGAATTCAGAACAAACCTATTTTTCAAACTGAATTAATAGGAATTAGAGAAGTATTAGATTGCGTTGTACATTTCTAACAAATGCACATGGTTATATTCGGAGATTAAGCAACCAGCTTAGCATCTATTGCAAGGCAACACTATCGCCGCCAGTTAATACATCATATTAAAATCTAAGCCTACGTTTCTTCTTACTACAGCATTAGCTAGTAGGCCACATGTTCAACGAGTTCAAGCACTCGATATAGATACACTCGGCAATGAAGTTGCAGACACTCTAGCAAAGCAGACAGCAGATGATGCATCTCAAACAATACTACCCACATTGCTTAGAGAATCACACATAAAGCATATTACATAAAAGAAACTAATCGAATTGTGGCAAGAACTCTGGTCTTACAAGCTCAGGTCTGACGTGGAACGCACGTTTCCAAAAGTGAAGTCCCAAAAATCCAATGCAGGCTAGTATCTCACTGGTCATGGACCGTTTCAAATATGCTTGTGCAGATTTTTGACCAAGAGAAATGTATTAATGTGGTAGAGAAGGAGCTCCTGGCACATAATCTTTGGATGGGCTAAAAAAACACCTGGCACTTAAAAATGTCAGCACTTTGCGCTTTGTCGATCTGGGCACAGGAGAGTGCTAGACAACATTCACAGCATTGCTTGACATTCTTCAGAGTAGAACCAGAAACATTTTGATAATATGAAGCCTAACTCATATGTTCAGAACATTTATTAGCTGCACTTCTATAATTTCAAACAATTGAACTCAGGAGAGTTCAATAATAATTAGTTAACGCACTGAAGCATGTTCAGTAATGATGAATTCAATAAAAAGTGTTCTAGTATGGTTGAAAGCAGGTAAGTGTAACTTTCAATTTGTCCAGACACCGAAATTCTTCCACAGATTGTATAGTTGATTTTTATACTTAACTGTCTCGAACTGAAATAGGATTCATATCAACTTGGGCCCTAAAACACATTTTAAATTCATAGGGAAATATAGGGACTCTTGTATGCTGTTGATTGTGCAGAGCGTTATTTTTTCAAATTCATTTGCATATACAGGAATTGTTAATTTCCGTATTTTTAAAATATTGATATACAAATATGCTCTGAACTTCCAAGCCATACCTACTTGAGGTTTGGCAGCTAGTAAATATACTCTTTGGAGATTGTAAAAATTCCTGGTTGGTTCATACCCGTGAGCAAGAGCCATCTTCATGGCGCACTACTGCTAATTTTACTATACTGTTGGATTTTGTGAGCACACACACACAAAATAACATTTTTATAGGGAATGAACTCCCTCCTTTTCGCATGCATTCGTGGTGTAACTGGAAGCATACTCGACGCGTATTTCAAGTGATCCACGATTCAAGTCCCGGCGAGGGCACTGCACATTTTTCAGGTCTTCTGTTTCAAAATAACCTAATGAGCCCACAATTGCCCCCCCCCACAGAACTAAAAAGGTAGTGGTTGATAATTCGTGGCCACTAGGATTTTGCGATTGAGTCCCTTCACCCCAGTCACCCTTTAAAAGGTAGAGTATATAGGGTATTTTCTCACTCTTTTTCGTATGCCTTTGTGGTGTAATTGGAAGCATACCCGACGCGCATTTCGACAGGTCTAGGGTGCGAGTCCCGACGAGGTCACTGTAAATATTCATCGCCGCTACGTAATTGCACAAAAATAATGAAGCTAGTTCCAGATCACTTTAACTGTCTCCTTATTGCCATGTCTTGAGAAAACTTGAGTCAGTATAAAATATGTTGAAAATTTGATATTCTTTGTTCAAGTGCAGACAACATTTTCCCTTAAATAGTTGTTATGTTAAAAAGTTAAGATTTTCAGTTATTTGGTGTCAACGTGGCAGGGAAGTTCTCAAGGTCAAATTACAGCTGGAGCCTGTATCTCCAACATTAATGGTACTCACATCTAAATTATGCGCGTAGATTTATAAATGGCTTTTTAATCACCCCATCATGAGTGCTAAGATATGCAAAACGTTAACTTAATATGCAAGGAAGCCTACACATTGGAATTCTCATCCTTTTTGAAAGTCACCGAATTCTTTCGGACACTCCTAGGAACTTCCCCAACGGGTTTTTCTTCTGCTGGTTGGACTACCGCGAAGGAAAGACTATCCGATTTACAGACAGTGCAGGCAGACAAAGCCATCTGCTGCCGTTCTTAGAAAAAACATCGTGTGGAACCAGTCTGGAGGCGCAACCCTACGCGCAACATTTTAGAAGACTATCCAAAATGTTTCAAGTATGGTTATAAGTACAGGTCAAAAAATCAGAAGGTATGTAACTAAGAGCAGGTGTAGAGTTTCCTTTAGTTCAACCAACGAATTATTCAAACTTTCGTTAACTTTCCTGAACTCCTCAACTTTCCGTCGCATTTTTTGTTCAGGATGTAAATTTAAAGTTAAGTGAAATGAGTATTTAAACGGGTGAATCTTGGAGTTTATTCAGGGCGTGTTTTCGCTGGCAAGCGTACGTTTCTTTTCTGACCTTGCTGTTACGCTGATAAGCATCCTGCCCATTTTGAATAATTATCATTCCTGTTAGGTTTGTCGAGTCAACCTAGATTCAACCTAGATTAGCCGTAACTAAAGTGCTGGACCAGCACTACTCTTTTTACATTTGTAGTTATTGTGTTACAAATGCGTTTCCCACTGCAAGTTGTCGGTGTTATTGTAAAGCACGAAGTACCTGCATTTCTGTTTATAGTTGAAATTAATAAAGGATTATTTTAACCCTTCTTCTGTGCTGGTATTACTTCACGCCTGTGCGAGAAGTCGTCAGGTTCATTAAAGAGAGATAGATCCAATACAGTAACCTTCTTTTGTCAATGTGAGCAATGAACAGTTTTCTACTTGGCGTGCAAATCAAGCAATCAAGTAATTTACTTAGCTATATAAAGCAAAAGTGGTGAAAATGTAGCGCCGTTTTCGAAGTTGTCGCTGCTTTCTGAGTCTGGTAAATATTTTAAGAAAATATTAACCTTAATGGGATACTTGTGTTTCTTTTTATTTGTTTTCCCTAAATGCTAAATTCATCGTTCGGCTCGTAAAGTCACATTAAACACAAAAATTGTGTTGTGGAGAATGAAGTAGTTTATTTTAAGGATGACAGAGAAAGATGAGAAAATAAAGATGTCCCTGTCAGCATCAATGCATTATTGCTAATGCGTGGCAAGGCTACTTACGCCAACTTTGTCAAAATTAGTCTCTGGAAGTAATGAATCTACAGATGCAGTATAAATTAATGTATTGTCGACAAAGCATTTTTTAGAAGAAAAGGTTAATGTTTCTAAGAAAGTGGTAGAAAATATAAGGAGAATAAAGAACAATTTTAAATCCCAAATTGTTGATTTGCTGTATAGGGCAAACTGTTGCGTGAGGTCGGAACTGTTGACTGTGCGCATTTAACTTATGCATACCTCATTTATCTGCTTTCCCCCGTGGATGAAATCATTATTAAACAAAACTAGTAGATGACCACCATACAGGAAACAACATCTTTGTTAGTTGTAGAGGTGACTTTGGAGTCCTTCCTGGAGCATCTTTCACTTCCAACCCCTGTTACGAAGGGGTACGATTGTCTTAGAGTATTCACCTGTCTTCCAGTCACAATTCGTTACAATAATCGCTCCTGTTTACTTCTTAAGGAATGAAAAGGGCGTACTTCCCAAAACCCTGCTTTGTTTTCATCAACAAATTCATGAGATAGCCTCTTGTTGAGCTTCTTACTTTTCTTCTGATTACTAAGCTACATAATGCAATCGAAATACATGATATAAAAAATTGCAAGGACCTAAAAGTATTGTTTGCCTCACAACCAATAAAATATTAACACCATATAGCGGCCATTTCACTTACAAGAATGCATGAAATTGTGTGTAAATTAAATTCATGCAGTGTCTGTTTTTATGATTTAATAAGAAAATATAAATATTTGAAAAAAAACAACTGCGTCGTTTTATTTAGTCTTCTACTTGTGTTTTTTCTAATGATAACATCTTAGCATGTTTAAAAGGCTTCTAACTAACTTGCAGGTGGCTCAGTGAAATCTTTCTCTGCAATCATGACTTTGTGAAACACTTTCAGAATAATGCCTTCATGGAAAAAGATTTTATTTCAGGCAGCAGAAAGCGATCTTTGGGTGGCATCAGATGGGTGTTGATGAAACCCCTTTAGTTACACTGAAAAAAAAGAAAATTTCTTTGCTTTGTTCTGTAATCTTAAGTAGCTGACATCGACTGCAAGAACGTAAGCAAAAATTTCGTTTAAAAGTCTTTCCATAAACAGGAAGTATTTCAAAGAAAGGAACTCGAAATGCCTTAATTATCCTTACCATTAGTTAAGACTTAACGGCTTTGCTTAGGAGTGATTGAAAGAATTCAGTCCTGAAGCTTCATAGACTTATTAAATATATTATATGTATTGCATTTCTCAAAATATGTTTCAAGATTAGAAGTAAAATTGTAAAGGTGGCCAATATTCCATCCACTCTTATTTCAAACAAAATTGGTGCTTTCTGTGTACTAATAACTAATAGGCATGATAGTCCCTTTAATATCAAATATATTAATAACAGGCTTTAGGAATAGAAGGCTAACTAGTCGGAACGATCATCATCGGAGGACACCGACTATTGACACCATGGTATCAGAGCGCCAAAACCAAAGATAGGTGAAGTGATATAACCATGATGTTTCAGAAGGCTTCTTTGTGTGATAAAACGCTAAGACTCAAAATAAGTATCAAAGATAAGAATAAAAATGAAAATAGAGTTTGATCTGCAGATAACCATGACGCACATATAGAAAATCTGACATCATCATCAATTGATAAAAATGAAATTATGTAAATAGGGACAGCTTGCTAACTATTGTCAATATGTTTTCGATGTTTTCTGCAGGTCTTTCATAACGGAAACTTACATTCACACTCAGCAAGACTCTCAGACACTAGAAAACGTAAAGTTTAAGTTCTGCTGAAATGTCTGCGCGTCCTCTAAAAAGTGCAACTTGTGTTCTAATTGTGTTTGTTGTTCGCCTATGTAAAAAAGTAACATTCTTTTTATTTCTTTCTGTACCATGTTTTCGAATTTCTTGAGGACATTTCTATTCTTCGCGTTAACTTATATCTATATTCTACTTCATGTTAATCTATATTCGATACGAATACGTGATAACACACAATAAAACAAGTTACTGCTGCATAATCTAGTATCAGAATTCTAACAGTGTTTCACAGACAGATATTCTACTAATGGAATACGTTCTGAAGTCTTCAGACCTTATGCATTTCTCCAGATATACTGATGTATTAATATAGTTAAGTTGTTTCTCAGTTGAAATGCTATAACACGTCTTTAATAGCAAATAAACTTCAGTTTTAAATATTTTCATTATTTTGTCTTACATACATGCATTTATTATTTGTTAACAATAGATAACATTTGAATATTAACTAATTTCAACTTTCATAATAATAATATACACGTTTGTGTATTCCTCATTTCAAAATTAGGCAAAATACTATTACCTTGACTAAATGAAATGTGATTTTTGTATGTGAGAATTCATCACCTTTGGGCTAGTAGTTCAGTCCCTCTTTCAAATCCCAGCGAACGGGCTGGTTGTATGGGAGTTTTCGTGTTTTTCCCCATATGTAACGTGTACACGAGCCAGTTTTTCTTGGAAATCCTCCAGAAAGGCATTCCTTTTCTTAGATAAGCTTTGAAATATCAAATAAACCTAAAACACGTCACCTTTGCCGGTTATATCACGCATAAGTTTAGGTTAGATACGGTTATTCGAGTAGCCAAATAAACATGACGGCTATCTGCCTATGGGGGGATGCCATCGTGGAGGCCGTTTTGAGGATAACTGACTCATATTCCGTTACAGGAGGAGAAAATCACATAAACCAAGCCAGTTCGCCGAGATTCGATCCCAGGTCGAAATACCATGGTTCAGCGATTTTACCGCTCGGTCGCTGGTGGGTTACATACTCCAGAATTATTGTGAAATACTGAAATGCATGAAAAAAGTTCAGAACTTACTAAGGACTGCTGGCTACTTTGGAGTTCACGAATGAATAGTATTTCAAGGAAACTTACTTGTGAAGAATCTCTAAATATGCTAGTTATCAACCTTGAATGAGCATCAAATATTATTACTCTTTCACGTATTTTGAGGAAACTGAATGAGATTTCTGCAGACTGTATCAACATTCATATTACGACTAGAAGTGTGAAGTTTTGTATTCAATATTCTAACTAATTTATTTACAAGAAATATTTAGGGATGTACTAAGATTATATACCAAATACAGTGTGACAAAACTAACATAAGAGCACTAGATGAATCTTTTTTCTTTCCCGAGTGTGTGGTTCTTGCTCAAAAGCATTAATTGGGAATAGCTGAGCCTATTGATCGTTTCACATTTTCAACTTCGATATGTTATCCATAGTACACCGCAGGGTATGACTATCTTACACTGTCGAGAATGAAAGAGAAAACACACTTGCATAGAAAGTTTGAATACACACACTTAGTTTCAGGCTAGTCAGCGTGCACTAACCACAATACCGTCCAGCATGTCCATCCTAGGAGAGTTTAATCTAAGGAGGAATCTAAGGAGGTTTAATCTAAGGAGGAATCTAAGGAGGTTTAATCTAAGGTCCATCCTAGGAGAGCTAATCTAGGTTTCTTTTCGCCTGTTTCCTTGCGCTGATCGTTATTCCAAAAACCGATGTACAAAATCTAGGTTTTTATTTACAGAAAAATTCTAATCAACTGTCCTTTCTGCTTTTTAATTATTTCCCTCCGGCTATATACAGACAGAAGGAAAACGTATTCAATATCCGCATAATTTTAGTTGGTATACAGGGTGGTCATGAAAATAAAACTGTCCCAATGTATGAGCATCTAGCAGCCTCTCCGCTTAACAATCGAAATGAAATTTCAGATATTATTATTTAAAAGTAAGTACTAGAGATCGTGATGATTTAAGATAACTAAGGTCTCAGTGAACAGATTTCAAAATGTCTGAATGGCAACACCCATGTTTTCCTCCGTAAATTGTTCAGCTCATTGAACGATGTCCGTTTGACGAAAATTGCCGTCTTAAGCCGTTTGCAAAGAACATCATTATAAAGGACCAATGGCAAAGCAACAGAGCAGAGGTAAAAAAACATTTTATTTCAGCTACAAATTTGTAGTGTGTACAACATTTCAAAATGGGGACATTTTCTTTTGTGGCTACCATGATCCCCCAATCTCACTCCAATGGATACAAAGTTAAAGACTTTAATAAGTAGCAAGCAACAAATAAATTTGGGGGGGGGAGGTGCTAGGGTTGCTGTAACAAATTAATTGCCAAGAGAGTCAGCTGAAATAAACAAAGTTCACTGGGGAACTTAAATCTAGGCGGCTTTATTAAATTTTAAATTAGGCGTTAAGAAAGAAATTGAGAAAAATTAAAATAGTAATAGACTAAATAGTTTATAGTTATGTAATGATTTTACCTATAAATAATTTAGTAGCTATTTCCAGCCAACACAATTTTTCTGCTACATTATTTTAATGGACTATATTACTTGGCGAATAAATACCCCTCGTATGCTATACAGTGCTTTTAGGTTAGCTTTGCACAAGAGTAAACAGCAAATACACGCACAAATACTTAACCTTTTAAACCCGGGTCATATACAATGTGTACATAGTATATGCTTGCATTCTTACGGAAACAAGCACATGCATATGCAACAGGGACCACACACATACTTACCGTTAAAGACATGGTGGTTTGTTTTATTTAATTATAGCAAAGCACACGAAGGCTATTTGCCCAAGAGGTGGAATGCCTTCGTGCAGTATTTTCTAAGGGATCCTGGCTCGTATCCAAGTTACACATGGAGGAAAATCACGAAAGCGTCCTTCCAGCCAGCCTTTTCGCCAGGATTGGAACCCCTGTTGAATTACCAGTCAAAAGACATGCTGGTAAAATTATTCAGTCAGTTTCCTGAACTGAAAGTTTACTTTTTCATATGCTTATTTACGCATGGTCTGACAGTTAATAGGCTGCTACGTAAAAAAAAATTATAATAAATAAAATAAATAAATAAATAAAAATTTTGTTTTCATTACTAAACTTTTTAACTATAGCTAGAGGATAAAACGCTGTTAGCTAACTAATTACAAAATTGTATTATTCCTTCACAGCCAGGAATTCGCCGGAATCGGGAACAAATCTCCATCATACGTCGATTAGAGAATATTACACTAGGCAACCAAAGCAGATGAAGAAGCACACAAGCAGCCAGACTTTAAACGGAAGATTTTTCCTGAATGGCGGAATCAAACCGTCCACAGACATTGGCCACTATTAAGGTTTGAAGCGATGGTGGCTTTAGGCACCTAAATAGGTGGGCCACTTTGCCTCCTATGAGAGAACGGTCAAATGTAACCATGTCTTCTACGGGACTCGAACCTAGGTCCTTTGGTATTGCAGTCGGCTCCCCTAAACACTATACTGGACGGCTCTTACACGGAAGTCGAATGTGATATTTCGGTTATGAATGGCAGCCAGCGTCTACTAAATAAGCTTAGTTACATCTCTTTCTTGTAAGGTACTCTTGACTATATTCTAGTACATATTTTAAATTAGTTCTGAAAGCATATGGGTGCGTTTAAATTGAATAAAACCTTTTTCGACTTTCAAAGACATTGAAGGAATAAGTTCATTTTCTTCTGCCCCTAAATGAAATCTATATAAAGTGAATTAAAATAAGCTGTTACTTTTTTACAGGATAAAACAACATATATCACCGTAGTACTTGTATAGGGCTTGGCTAGAGAAATTAACTTCAGAAGTTTGTCTTGAAGCTTTCCAGATAGGACTACTTTCCAATTTGAATGACCGATACATATACGCATGTGACATCTATTAAATCCATGTAGTGGCGGAATGGTAAAACCTGGCAGTTTGACCCGGATTCAAATCCCAGCAAATTGCCTGGCTGCGTGGGTGTTTTGTGATTTTCCTCATATGGAATTTTATTAAGAGTCAGTTCCCTCAAACCATCCTCCATGAAGGCATCTGTCTCCTTAAGCAGCTGACTTCAGTATGTTTTGCTGTAATCCAAATAATTCATACCATCAGTTGAAAAACTTTCTTGACGTTCAGTTCACCTAACAGTATCTCACAGTAAATTACTTCAGAGGAATTTATTGCCCTAATTAAAATGAGACTTGCATAGATTAATCTCATCAGAAAGCTTGATTCAACCACTACTTGGTGTTCTGCAACCAAAAAGAAAAACTTCTGTTTTTCTTTTGGTGTGACTTTAAAAGGTCAATACTTTCAGACACTAACGTTTCACAATCAGGCGACCTTTCTTGCAAATGAGCAAAAGTAAAAATTAGATTTTTTAAAACAAAGCATATGGATTTGGTCAGCAACAGGAGGGATTTGCTTAACATCTGCGAGGGAAACAGTAATCGACGCAGCATCACACTGATGCTACTTTCCTTCTAAAAACGCAGATGTTTGGCATCAGCGCCGGTTATCTCCAGTAACCAAGCAGTTCTCGTACACTGACATGTGTTACAAATAACATTTATTCGTAGTTTGATTTTCTTGCGGGTGTTTCACACTTAGCTGACGTAAAACTTTTATCAGTTTAAAACCTTCCGACTTCTGCAGAAAGCTTATAGATGCTCTCTTCTATTCATTAAGTCGTCTTGTTAAGACATTCCTTTTTATATTCTCCTATTCACAATAGTATTTGTCACAACGACTTTAAAAAGATAATTTTAGACATTTTGTTTCATCGAGATGTAATCTGGAAAGGTTAAATGACATCTGCTTGACTGCTTGATTTTTAATCTTTAGGTTTTCCTCTGCTATACCTCTTAGATCTTGAGAATTTCAGAATTGGATGCAAATTTATAAATCATATGACTAATTCTTGACTTTGTAAGGCCGTTAGTCTTACATTAGTTTCACCAGCTTCATCATCTGTTAAACAATATCTTGCAGCCGAATTAAATGCTGTTTGATATCTCAAGTGATATTTTGAAAAGTTCAGTCGCAAACTAATGAACAGTTTTGCAAGAAACTTAGTATGCATTTAACAAATACATCGACGACAATACTGCTCGATAATTTAGCAAATCAATGACACTGATAAGCTATACATCCAGTGACATCAATAGTTTATACATTGATGACAGTAATTTTTGCGTAAGAAAATCCATTCAGTATATTATTTCCTGTTAATAGTCAAAGTTTCAAATTTTTAATTTTAAGAAGCATTGACATTTTGCTCTTTAACGAATGAAAATCATTTAATGGCTTAGATTGAAATTTGTTTTCATCTTTTCAGAGGCAAAATGCATGGATAGATCTATAGATAGATTAGATAATAGATATAAGTAACTGAAAAGTGCTAAAATTATTTAGGGTTAAAAAAATCTTAAAAATATTTGAAATCATTGGTAAGTAAGAAAATAAAATTAAAAATATTTTACGAACAGGAAAAGAGTTCAGTGATATGGCAAATATTTTGCATACTGTAAAATTAAACACACTCAAAACATTCCGTTGAGAAAGAGCAAAATTAGTTCAACTTAGACAGTCCTAATATTAACTTAAAAGCTCTAGGTCGTTTACCGCTTGCATATGATGTTTCTTCCATTTACTTTCCACTCGTTTAAAAAATTTTAAGTTGTATATTTTTATTTACTATAATTGTTTTTTTCAGTCCAATTGTTTTTATTATGCTTTATTACTTTTGACTGTTTTAACTTGTAAAGTTGAAAATTATACAGTATAATAATAATAATGCGTTTCTAAATATTTTTGTAATTTCGCAACGTTTAATTTTATTTAAATGACTAAATTAGTAATTAAACTTGGCTTTTAGGTTTTTTTATTTGCTCAGATTTTATTTGTCAATTAGAAGTATATAAAATTAGCAGATAATAATTAAATAAAAAAAGTTTGTGTGGACACTACATGAGTTCCTTGTACGGATTATAAAACTTATACAAATTTTCTCCTGCACTTCATTGGGCCCACCAGCGGCCGAGCGCTAAAGTCACTGAACACTGGTAGTTCGGTCCGAGGTTCGAATCCCGCGGACGGGCTGGCTGCATGGGCTTTTTCGTGGTTTTCGCCATGTGCAACGTGCATACGAGCCAACTTCCCTTAGAAAGTCCTCCACGAAGGCATCCCTCCCCTTAGGCAGATAGCCCTAGTGTGCTTTGCCATAATTAAATACACCACCAGCACTTCATTTAAACTTATTTCCTCGAATAATTCTACCTTGAAAAATCGATCTCTCAAGGAAAGTTGAAAATGGTGCCAAAAATTGCAAATTTTGAAATTAAATATCCCGATCCATTTTTGTCGTAGAGGATTCAAACTTCTTATAATTCTATTTTTCCATAGCAAGTACAAAATGTTCCCAAACATACGTATAGGAACCAAGAGACCGCATGAACAGTTAGGTTTTCTTTATTTGTTGAAAATTAACCTATTTACCTCTCTCTCTATATATATTTATGCACACACGTTTTGCACTACAGATTGCCATAAAAAAGTGAGGTGGACAACTAGATGTTACAACAGTACCACATACAAAATTTCAACGTTCTACAACTAATCGTTTTGTGCTATACAAGATACATACATACATACATACATACGTACGTACGTACAAACGTATTGAAGAAAAAAAAATCCTTTTGAATCCATACAATTCGTTTTGGAAAAAAGAGCTCTTTATTCTACTCGTTATATACAGACATCACTCAAAAATTCTTCAAATGGAATCGGGAACTGTCACAATGCGCATTTCCATTGAAATCTTATGCTCGAAATTTTTCGAGACTATAATAGTTCCTTTATTTCATACGATGAAGTAAAAATGCAGTTAGACGTCTAGTAGGAAGTACATAAATAAAAAATTTAATAAAACAAAACAATTCGATTAAAAATATTGTTGAAATTTGCTATTTATTTTATTTTTAGAGAATTTTCTTAAATAAAAAAAGTTTCTTAAAAAATTTTTGGCTTGAAATGCATTTACCTTTTATTTATAGAACTTGCTTCTGATTTAAAAATCTTTCAATAGTTCTGCATTTCCTTTGGTTCGAAAATCATTTAATTATTTATTTAGCACACTGATTTTAATACACTAGTTTTTCCGATGTCGTCGAGAACTTTTTATACTATTTATTTTCGCAGTACTTTTTTTCTTAAGTTCACGACGTCGGAGAAGATTATATTTTGATGATTCATTAAAATTTAAAGAAAGAAATGTTTGCTTATTGCGCTTTTAGCGGACATTAATTAATAATTTATTTAAAAAATATTTATAATTTGGCTCTTTCTCTTGAATTATTTCTTTTCAATTATTTCAATAATTTATCACCTTTCAGATATAATTTATAAACTTCTCTCTGTTGAAAATTTTACAGCAGCTTATTGGATAAGATCAAGAAGTTTAAAAAAATTTTTTATATTTATGTTATGCTATATTGAATTGTTTTGTTTTTGTTTCAAAATTTCGTATTTGGGCTCTTAATCGTTTATATTTTTTGCTTTAATTTTTGATTTAATTGCTACCCCTTCATTAATTTCGCAGCATAAGGCTCGACATTAAAAATTTATAATCTTAATTTGAAATTTCTAAACTACATATATATTATATTTATTATAAGCTTCTTCAAAAACTAGTTATGCTTGAAAAACAGGAACATTTTTAACTGTGAAAATTATTTTAAGTTTAATGCCAGTCAATATTTTCAGGAATATGTTAAATCCTTTTCTGTATGTTAACATAATCGCTCCTTCCCTTATAGTGTAAAATTTTCTTATTGGGCCATATATTATTTAGTTTGGAACAAAATCGATGTAGCAATATTAAAGTACATGCATGAATGCAGAAATGCTTAAGAATGCGCGGATTTTGAATACGTTTTGGATATATTTCTGCTGTTTTGTTACCAAAATGTCACTGGAAAAACATAGAAAAAGCATCATTGCAAATTTAACAGATATTTTGTAGCCGAAGCAAAAACAAATCACAAATAAAAATATTCCGCTTTATGCTCCATCTTTGATTCCAACTACTTTGCATATATGACGCATGTTTTAGGGGAAGATTTTTAAAGTTATAATATTTTCGAAAATATTATTTACTAACTTTTAATAAATTTCAAACTTTTTATAGAGATTTACTAAGAAACTCGTTAGTTATTGATTTCTTGACTAACTTCAACTGGAATAAGAGTTACAGATTTTCCAGTTCTGTGAAGGTCGAGTCTTTCAACCGCCGAGATGCCAAAGCAAGTTATTAATTCGACCTCAAAAGTCAGCAATCATCTTCGCAGATTTTATACATAAGGATTAAACCCAGATTGGTGACTTTGATTGTGAGATCTGTGCTTAATTTCTGCAATATGAGTTAATACCCACTTTGCATTCACTGTTCTGTTTGGGGCTGGAAGTGGTCCATGCAGTAAAGTGTTTTATTTCTGTGTGCCGCAAAGGGTTGATGTTTATTCACGCATCACTGTTAATATCTGTGTCCGAAATGGAAAATGGAATTATACTCCTTTTACTCAGATAAAATATCTTATCCTCTGGTTAGGTTAGGTTAGGTATTTTAATTACGGCAAAGCCTCGAGGGTTATCTGCCTAAGGAGAGGGATGCCTTCATGCAGGACTTTCTAAGGGAAACTGGCTCATATACATGTTTCACATGGAGAAAACCACAAACACACACATGCAGCCAGGCCGTTCGCGGGATTCGAACTTCGGACCGAATTACCAGTGTTCAGCGACTTTAGAGATCGGCCGCTGATGGGCCCATCTTATCCTCCGAGTTACTGACCTAGCAACATCATGATGATATTTTCCAATTAACTCTTTGAGGGGCAGGAAAAGGCAATTAACTTTCTCAGTAAAACTCTTGTTTTATTTACTATATCTGGTTTTACAATGAAATTATTTGTGACAATTACACATATTTTGTCCAAGACGCGTGAAAAAAATGACCACTTCTGGCGGTTAGTGTCAGTGACCACCGCCCACAAAACACATCCCTACAAATTAGTCTCTATGGTGCTCGTGGAAACAGTTTTTCTTTTTCAAACAGAGTGCAACTTTGCATGTGCTGCTCATACTGTTCTTAGAGGCTTTTAATGGTGCTGCAGTGTGCACATCGTCGTGGTGTTGTCTTCGACGGCTGAAGCTTATTTTCTTGAAGACGAATTGCTGCATCAGCTATTGGCTTATGGTTCTCGATTACCATCTAGTGAGCTACAAGGGAACTTCAGAAACGGTCAGCCTTGAAAATCACTCACACGAGTGAGTAAGACGTTTAATAGAAAAGATGGTTACTGTAGGTAACCACAGCCCTTCAAAGACTTCAGAAAAAAAATTCAAATTTGTGATCTTGACACGCTATCGATAGTGCTTCAGCTCTGTCATCTTGATTGGAAATAAACCTAATTTAAAATTAATTTATAGTACAATTATATTTAATACGAATCTAAACTGTTTACTCACCTTTCATTTCTCTGTACATAATCACATCTTAGACTTTATGAACTTACCTGTGATGAAGCAGCTGTTTGGGTATTACTTGGGATAGGATGAGACAAATAATAAAAAATAAATTACTGCTGGATAATTAATTTAATATCAACAAATCTTTAAATTATTTTCTTGGCAACTGCTAGTAAGTACATTTGTTTCTAAAATTTAAATGATATTATTTAAACTCTAAATTTTTAAAAAATACTTTCCAGTTTCGTTTTTGCATCATTTTCCTCATTAAAACCGATAGTTGCGCCAAACATTTCTACACTGTGAGCTTTTGGTAATCACTGCACCTGGCAAAACACTCCTAACCTGAAATATATCTTCTGAATCCCATGTCGATTGCGTGTCGTTATATGAGTAAATTCATTCGTTCTGCTCTTGCGTGACTTTGAAGTTATCGAATATGGAATCATAGAAGATATAACATTGGTTGAATAAGGTCTTAAAACTACAAAGTTTGAACAAATGTTTCGAAAAGTTTAGTTATTTTTAAGTTCGTATGTATTCTCATTTATAATCATTTAATATCTCAAAAAGCTTTGTCTCAGTATTAAACACTTAGTACTAAAGAATATATTTAAGATATAAATAGCTTGTAGAAACATAATATTTTATTTTGACGAAAACTAAAGAATATACATTGCGTACATTTCAATAAAGTTTGGTAGCCACAAAATATTAAAATTTGATTTCTTTCATAGCACAACGATGTTACTACAAACAATACATCAGGTTTCATTATTTCTATAACTTCCAAATTATGGATCGTGCATGTTCTCCATGTAACGTAAAAAACAAAAGCTTAAAATTTTAAATCCACGCGTGGGAATTTTCTTACGACGCATCGTACAGAAGATGGGGTTTCTATTATTAAAAGGGCGAGTTTACTGCAAAAGTATTTTATATTTTAGAATTTGCAAATTGCTTATCAATTGTTTATGCGCTATGTGCGTTTCGGAAATAATGTGATAAATATCTGCCAAAACACCACAGGATACTGAGATACCATCGCAGATTACTATCTACAAAGTATCTACAGGCGTCTTCTGCTCAATTTCGCAGCAAATGTGCAAGGCCTTTTGTTTCTTAGAGGATGTTACGATGAATATGTCGTATCTTGATATGCTGCAGCTGTGGTTATTTTCCCAAATGAGAAAAAATTCAAACTGATATTCCAGTAACATGGAGTTTCATCTCATTCGCACAGTGAGATTAAAATCATTCGTTACATGGAAATGAGCATCCATGTCGCTGGATTGGTCGATATAGGGAAAATGACAAAAATCACTCAGCACTCTTCAGATGACTACTGAGATCTCCTTGACTGGTTGATCAGTAATTTTTGCTCTATGCAAATATATTAAAGGGAATTTACATGTACCCCGCTGCCAGTAATATGAGAGAAACTTCGCAAACACTTACGGTTGCTTTGATGACCATCAGCATAGAAATATTACGACATGTAGGAGCACAACTAAAATACCGTCTGGACGTGAGTCTGGTAACAAGGGAAGCATGCTTAAAACGTTTAATAATATTACGACCAAAATTTGAAAGATTTTACCCCATTTACCCTATAGTATTCATTTTTTTTTTATTTGAAAAATTTTACGAAATACGACGTTTTGAAACCCAATGAATTATTTGTAGTAAACCTTTACAATAAATGAATTAAAATTAGTTTTAAATATCTAATTTCATTAATATATCAATACTTCAGTAGTTAATATATGAATATTTCAGTTAATATGCAACGAATAGGAAAATCAGCAAGAAATCTACAGTGTTACTATTTTATATTTCTCCTCCATTGGTCTTCTATTCTAAAAATAATGTATGAGAGCAGACGACTGTGGCAAAGCATATAAAAATATCTTTCTGCAAAAAAAAAAAAAAAAAAAAAAAAGTCGAAAGTACATTTTGCAAGAAAGAAAACTCTTTATAGATGCATAATCGTATTTATTCTCTCTACTGTCGAGTTCTGATAATCCCAATCAACTTTATATAATTATCGATTCATTTGGTACTTGCGTATACTCCCATCGACCGTCAAAGTTTACTGCTATCGAACCATGAAAGTTGGCGGAGAACCCACCAAAACTGCGGTAACAATTCCTGGGACTTCTGAAGAAACTAGCTTGTGTTTATTTAATAGACAATCAGTATTCTCCCCGATTTGGTTTTTGGGTACTTACGTACTATGACGATCACCTTGGCAACATTTGCCGATAAAAATCTTCATTGGCGTTTTTGGTTTATGTTTATCAATTCTGTTAAAAATAAAAGCCCTAATTATAAAAGAACATAACTTAAAAACCCAAAATCCCGTTTATATATATAAAACTATATATTAAATACGAATTAAAAAATTTTAATTAACTTACTTAAAACTAGTTAAAAGGAAACGTTGAAGTTAATGGTGAGGAAAAGTGGCGGGAAATAGCTTTCAAAATAGCATCGAAAGGAGTTTCCTGTTTTTGGGCCAAATAAATTCAGCTAAATAGGTATCCCAATGATGGAGCTAAATAGGTATCCCAATCCCATTTTTCCGCGTTGTCGCTTTTTCCTCCATTTTGAGGAACCCCACACCCTCTCAACGTGTTGAGTAAGAGTTTGCGTAGATGGAGCAACAAAATTGTATCGATGATTCACCTTAAAATGTTCAAAACCGGTAGTAACGAGCTCCTCTGTTTGATATCAAGGCCGAGAATCTGACATTATTGTTGAGCCTTCAGCAATATTATTTTGGATTTCATGCATTAATGTTGTTGCCACCGGTCTGGCACTCTGACTAGAATTTTTGTTTTGTTTGTTTGTTTATTCTTTCGACTCGTAAAAAGGCTTTCCGTCAATTTCGACAATAATTCCGGGCCCTCCAATTTTAATATTTCCATTATCCTCCAAATCCTTCACACACACTTCACGCATATAATTATTTCAATCAATAACAGTCTTATCGGACAAATCCAACTGATGTTTGTACCATTTAATGGACGACTGTTCGTATGCCCAAAAGTAAACAAATCTAACAGCTTTTAAAAATTCAATAAGTCTGTTTTCAAACCACGTACCAGTTTGGACACCAAACTTTTGTTGACAATTTTTGGCATTGCATCTCCATAAAATCCTGAATTATAAAACTTCATATCATGGTCGTTTTCACTAACGCGTTCTTTGGGTAAAATTCCAGACTCTTTGAAAAATTCTTCTGCTTCTTCTTCATTTGAAGGAAGTTGGAAAATGTTGATATCCGTTGGGAAAAAATAATCACAAAATGTTTCACGTGTTTAACCTAAACGTAATGATCCGCGTAAATGTGTGAAAAAAAAAAGGTGTGATAATAGCAAATGCGGGATAATACTCTTTATTTTAGGACCCTCTATAACCTATATTAGGGTTAACCTGTATAACTTGCAAGGGTCGGCAGTTTTGGCGAGATGTCTAGGTAGTCGTCATAGTACGTTAGTATCGTTTTTTCCCTTCGTAAAAAGGCTTTCGTCGATTTCCATTATTTTTTGTTAAGCTTTCCAATTATACCGTAAGCTCTGTGTAGAATGCTATGAATACAAAGTACCAGAGGTAATTGTTCCAATATATTATTGTTTTGTCTTTTTTTTTCCTAAATATAGGAAAAAAGTACAGGAATATTAGTCAAATCCTTGGGTACTATTCCGTTTTAAGGACTGTAAAAAAATTGCAGCGAAAATGTATGCACAAAAGCGCCAAATCTAGCAAAAGCGCCAAATCTAGCAAGCGTGCCAAATCTAGCGTAAGCGCTGATTTCAGATTGCGTAAGTTTATATAGTTTATTTCTTAAGACGCCATTGAAATACGAGTTTAATTTTTAAATCCCTTTTTTGATTTTAAATCCCTTTTTTGATTTTAAATCCTTTTTTGATATCATATGGATTTAACAATTTGGGAATTGCCCATGACGAAAAGTATTTGAAAAAAGCGGAAAACAAGTAAGTGGGCGATTCTGCACTTTACCGATAATTTTTTCAAAGAAAAGGCACCATTCATGATAGAAAATTATGTTTGAACAACCAACGAGATGAAATTATGCGATAACTCGATAGCGAAATAGCGATTAGCGCCATTCAATTATATTTAACAATTGTTATATAAATTATAATAATGATCTGAAATAGTTATTTACTCTTATGCTTCCATTCTGTCATGTTTAGCCTTTTTATGTAAATTATATAATAAAAAAGTATTATATGAAATTAACCTTTCATCTAAATTAAACATCAATCGTAGATAGTTAGTTATTTACTATTATACTTCCTTTCTTGCGTTAGGTTTGCCGCAATTATTTTTGGCAGCACTGGCATTAACAATAGTTTGGCGATTTTTTACGGCCCTCAAAACCGAATAGTACCAATCCTTGTTCATAAAAACAAAATGTGGCTTACAGGAATCTGTTAGAGTTACATCAAGTGACACCGCAGATTTAAGAGTATGTCCTGACCTCAACTTATGGATAAGTGGAGCTAAATCTCGCTGCTTGGCGACGACTTTTACAGTTGACGGGATAATACGGTACGCACCCTTTAATTTACACATACTTAGTAATTTTTTTCCTTTTAAATGATTTACTGTGATAAATTATTTCCTTTACACAATTTCAGTATTTCTTTATTCAGTCAATAATGCCCCTTATATGTGAAATTCTGTCTCCTTGGATTTTTAACACGTTGACTGTCTTAAAGCAAGACTCAGTTATTATTGTTCAACCTTCAAAAAGAAGCTAGGAATTAGTGTGATATTTAAAAATACTACGCAAAGTAAAATTATTCTTTTACTTCGTGTTTGACTTTCACTACATGATTTTTTGTTCTTTTGCCAGTTGGTAACTAATTATCCTTATTTATACTTATAAACAAGAATATTGTTTATAAGCATAAATAAGGTTGAACAAGTTGTAGTTACAAGGGTCAGCAACAACAAATTATTTTGTAGTTGGTTTTTTAAGAAAGATCGCCGATTGCGAATTACTATCTGATAGTTGGATTTAAACACGGTTAAACATTCTTACACTAGCTTCTGAATACATCTCTTAACCTTAATTGTCCTTTGAATACAATACTTCTAAAATATCCTTTCTTATTAATACATTTTAGTTGTGCTCTCGAATACTCAAATGCAGAACAACACGTGAAACTTAACACTTTTGAAACATGTTGTAAAAAGCTGAGGAATTCCTTGGCCTCTAAACTCAGGAAGAAACTAAGCAATACCATATAATTTCAAATTTCAGTACTGTATCTATGGACCTAAATACCACTAGTGATCTGTAGAAATAAACCTAAAATATTTTCAAATATTTGCTTTCTATTTTTAGAATGCATTAAGTAATAAGCACCGTTATTGCTACAGTTATTTAGTGGACTGATTTATTGTGATTGAACGTTATTAAAGTTTATGAATCCTGCAAATATGTTTTCCAATAATACGAAATCTAACTGCTTTCTCACGACAAACTTATGCGTCTAATGGCAGTTGTGCTTTTAACAGTATATGACATTTTTATGACAATTTCATGACATACCTGCTGATGTGATATTAAAAGTAAGATTTCCCGTTACGCCAGGAACAATAGTTCTTCGGCAAGTATCAGGAAGTCCAGAGAATTGAGTCATCTTCGGATTCGAAAAATACACCTGGAAATGAAAGGTAGACTATAGTAAATGAGATATAGTTACACCTAACATTAAAAGATAAATACAAAAGTATTTCTTCTGTAATTACAAAGATGGCGTATTATGTTGGATCTTCAGTCTCACTGATTAAGAAATCTTTTATCAATTTGCTTTTAAAGAGCTGAGTATTATCAGACTATCTAAAGTAACTTTTGAATATCTCAAAAACAGCGTTGACGAGCACGGTGAACTTTACATTAATGTTATCTTACTCGAAAATAATCCTCTTTTCTCCAGCTTTGATGTCATTCTATCTTCATTAAATACTCTTTTAAAGCAACGCATTTTCCCATCATATTGATATACTATCCCCTAAGCATGAAACGTTAAACCTCTGATGTATTATGACAGAGATATTAAGCAAAATAATTAATATCACCTAGAGTTATTTGCTTTATATGTAACGTATTATAATTTTAAATTTTATAGCTTGTATCTCATAGGTATGCAGATTGTTTTCTTTAGAAACGGATTCCATATTAATGCTAATTAAAATTTTACGTCTGACTTTTAAATTATTATGAAAAGTAAGTAATGTCTTTTCTGGGTTGATCTTTACAATATGGTAACTGGTAGTTTGGCGACATTTTGGAGGCGATAAAGGTTACAACCTGGGACTTTGGTAATAATGTGAGCAGTACTCAGTTCCGATTACGCATTATTTTGCGTGAGGGAAATGAGAGATCATGGGATATGTCATGTGATATTAATGGACGAATTACGGTTCTTTAATCGGAAAAGGGGGGAAATCGGGAAAAAATGTGGAAATTTTGTATTTAGCTTTATTTTGTGTTGTGTGAAACAGTGTTGTGTAATTTTTGGATCCCATGGCCCTAACTAAAGTGATTCGAAATGGGTATTTAGGCATTGTGATAAAGAGAAGTTTGCTTTTTATTTAGCGGAGGAAGTATGGAGGAAAAATTCGCAGAAAAAATCTTTGAAAAATTTTATTGAATGGATTAGAAAAGTGTATCCGCCACGTAATCAAGATTCTGAAGAAGATTAGGTATGTTAGTATTTTTAATTATTTGAGGATATTATTTTTATGCATTGTTCTAAATGTAAGGTGGAAAGGAATTTGGTATTATTGGGAAAATTGTTATTAGCAATGATTTAGTTTAAAGTAATTAGGATTGTAAGGTAATTTTTATTAATTTAATGTATGTGCTTATTTATATTTTAAGTAGTGTTTTTGAATTTAATTATATTTTAATGAAATGATAGTTATTTTGTGAATTTTATGTTTGTAGGAATTTGGTATACGTTTAAGTTGAAATAAACGTGCATGGAAATAATTTAAATATTTGATACTAAGTATTTGTAATACTTGCGGTATGAATTCGTTGGTGACGTGTATAATGTAATAGATGATTTAGAGGTAAAAGTTTTTGGATATTTTATTTATTTTATATGTGGAAATGTTCATATTTGTAAAGGGTAAATACTTTTTCGCAATCAGGTAATTTCATACATGTTCTTTTTACCGGGTTTAAAGATTGAGAAAATTGTCATGTATTTTCGTGAAATTTTTCTAATTTATGAGAAAAAAGCAGTGTACATGGATATAGTGAAGAGTGTGCGCAATGCCATTTTTGTGCAATTCTGGGATGTTTTTTTAAGTAAAAATAAGTCGGCGTGTACATGGTTTATGTGTATGTGTTATTTTGAAAAACGCGTAAGGTGTATGGTATTGTGCACTTTTTCCCAATTTTGCAGTGAATATTTGTCATGATTAAGCAGTTTTGTTTGATAAAATTTCTAGCATAAGTGTAATTCGGCTAGTAGATTGTTGGAAGAAGTGTTCAGTAGATAAGAAGAAAAGAAACATGTCTTTACTTCGTGAAGACAAAATGGCGGCGGGGGGAAAAAAATAGAGGGTTGCTGTAGGAGAGTTGGTTGCCAAATTTTCGCCAAAAAATCGCCAAGTTACCATAATGTAAAGATCAACCCTTTTCTGCTTATCTGAATCAATAGAGGAACAAAATTCAAAGTAATGTAACACTATATGCAGCCGCAGATTTCGAATAAACTTTTGAATGATATAGGTGACACTCTGTTAAATGTAGAAAAGACCAGATCTCTGGATATCAAGACAAGCAGGATAATAGGAGTTGTGTGTTTCAACTACGAAATTTTTCGTCAAATATTAAAGGACTTATAATTAATTATAAGTGACTGAAGCCAAGTATAAACTATTATATAAAATACAAATAATATTATGGTTAAATTAATTTAATTTTTAAAATTTTCTGTGAGACTGTTTTAATAAATTCCAATTAAATCAAAACATCTAGCATGGTTTCCAAAAATATTTCTTTATAGCAAATTAAAAAGAAACTTAAATGTTAGTGTTTTGCTTTTCTCACTCCTAAATTGATATATTAAAAATAACTAAAATTAACGTTCAGCTTGAATCAACGTAAAAGACAAAAACTAATTATTAAATTTTACATCTTAAGAATATGTTTTAATCCTGTTACCGGTAAATGGCTGCAAAAATCATATAACTCATTTATTTATAGTATTATTTATTTATTATTATCATTTATTTTATAGGATTCTAGTTGCATTGAGTGCCCTTAGCAACTAGAAACTTGAGAAGAGTGTAGAGAGTATTCTCTGGTCTTTTGATAACTACAAGAATAAAATCCAAAGAAGGGTTAAAGGGCTTCCTCCCCTTAAGCAGATACCACTCGAGGATTTTTCATAATCACCTGAATCAAACCATTTTTACCACAGAATATTTAGCGGTGCAGTAGTACACTACACCACACTTAATGTTACAAGTTTTTTCCAATATTTTCATTAATAAACTAAGTAGATCGAATATATTGTTTCATTCCAAAACTAATGTTGCTGTTGCTCTAATGTTACAAATTTTAAGAACTAACTCCATTTTTTATTTATTTTTCATTTTTAAATTCATTTTTTATTTCATATTTTTAGATAAAGTTTTCATTTACCTCTTGTTTTGAATATTGGATTGCTTCTGTTTTACCTTTTTCTTAGACACGTTCCACTTAAATTGGAAATTATTATTAAGCTGCTTGTTTATTATTTCGATGGTATAATTTTATTTAAAAATTTTATCCCGCCCTGCATGGTTTCAAAATTTATATATGTTTTTATTATGGATTGCTTATGCTTGTATGTTTTGTTTTTTGGACTCGATCTACTCAAAATTCTATTTTTTTAAATTTGTTTATTTTTTGTAGCTATAATTTTACAGTTGTTTACACTGCTTACTTCGACCTGCAGGAGTTGGACTGATAGAGATACAGCTTACTTTGTTTTACTGAGGTTATTTTAAGTTTCAAATTTTGCATTTTTATTAGTTCAAGAACTGGCTAATTTATTTATTTCTTTTCTTGCACCAACCCTCTGATAAAGATGCGGCGAAAAATGTATAGTTCTATTTTTAATTTTTTGGTTTTGGAATCTTTCGCCGCTTTTCTTGCAGTTTTCAACTTCTATGCTTCTGGTTATTATTTTATTAGATTTTATTAGATTACCGCAAAGCACTCGAGGGCTACCTGCCTTAAGGGAGGGATGCCTTCGTGGAGGACTTTCTAAGGGAAACTGGCTCGTATACACGTTACACATGGGGAAAACCACGAAAAGGCCCATGCAGCTAGCCCGTTTCGCGGCATTCGAACCTCGGACCGAACTACCAGCGTTCAGCGACGTTACCACTCGGCCGCTGGGTGGGCCACTATGCTTTTGATTTTTTGCATATGCCTTATTCCAAATTGAATTAGAGATGGATTTTTCATGCATTATTTATTTTAATTTATTTGGTATTATTATTACTACCATTTTTCTGCATTCGTGGCGCAATTTATATTAGGTTTCGAGCTGGTGTATATATTTATGAAATTATGATTATCTTATACTTCATATTACATCCGAGTTTGAATCCCGCGAACGGGCTAGCTTCATGGTCTTTGCCGTTGTTTTCTCCGTGTGTAACGGGTATACGAGACAGTTTCCCGTAGAAAGTCCTCTATGAAGGCATCTCTCCCCTTAGGCATATAGCTGTTCGGTGCTTTACCATAATCAAATAAATCAAAAATTAAACACAGGGTACTTACGGAAAATCTCGTCAGCCATTTTTGCCTATTAAAGAAAATACTTTGGTACGTGTAATCAAGACCGTAATTTTCGCGCAAATGAATATATCGGTGATTTGGTAAGTGAAAAAATTCTGATTTTTTATATTATTTGAGGCGAAGAAAAGTATTTCGCGAGACTTGTATTTTCTCGCGAAAATTAAAACCTAGAGAAAATAATTGCTTTTACAGTATAGCTCCTTAATAAAAAATAATAGAAATTTTTAATAAACAAATTAAATATAAATAAATGATAATATAATATATTTGAAAGAAAAATAAGTATAGAAAATTTTTTCTTGTATTTAGTAAATGGGGTTTTTAGTTTGGTGCGGCTGACATCTTCTCTTGCGGTCGACAGGATTTTCCGTAAGTACCAAACACAGTACATACAACATGGAAGAATATTTTTATTGGAGGCATTTAATGAAAGTCGTATGGGACACAGCATAACCATTATTGTAATATGCGAAGCTATTCACATATTTTACGAGTATCTACATTTAAGTATATTTCTAAATTGCTACAGGTCGAAGATTAAAAGTGCTCGGTAGCCAGTTATTATTAGTCACGATTTACGTGATCAGATACCTTTAATGATTCTACCATTTGCAACATAGCTAGCATATCAATGCATAAACGCTTCTAAAATTTACCATGATTACACATCACTTTAACTAATGAAATTTTACAAAGTTTACGTCCCTTAGTAACAAGCCAAATTAAGGGAGTAACTTCAGATGGACCCCACAGTTTTGATATTATTCTTGATTTACACTTTAATAAAAATAGAATTGAGTTCTACGTTTATCTGGTACGTTTATCCCCTAAGAACGCGCTTGAATACTCTAGAGACCTCAATTGAGTAAAACGTAAAATTTAGAGAAATAGAACTATTGCAAAATTTGTCTTTTCAGTAGCGAACTTCACGCGTATCTAATCCTATTACCGTTTCACCGAATCTATTGTTAACATTGTTCGTTTCTTAACGTAAGAATGCATGTATTTGAGGTCCCTAGTGACGAAAGTCCTTCGTGCTGCAGGCGTCCTTAGAAACTGTGCTCAGAAACTCGGCTTACAACCCCAATTGATCATTGTTTGCTTTTAAAACTTTTATTCAAATTTTGCAGAGACTGGTTCTAAAATGCTTGCTTTTGTAATTTGTGTCAATACGTCTACTATAACAAAAATGGAAAGAATGCAAAATCTTGATTTATGTATAACGGAGCTATTGATTTTCTTGAACCTTCAAACTGAAACTGACAAAGCGTCATCGTTTGAGACCACAGTGGTTACTGATATTTGCAACTATCTCAATGCTTACGCTGAAGAAAACGGAGATTTTGATAACAACACTATAAATAAACTGGCAAACTGCGTAAAATATAGTCTTACGGAATGGGAAAGAGGCATATTTAGGCAGCTTATTCGAACTCCTGTGCCCCCGTACTATTTCGTGTCCTTCAAGATGTAAAGATAAAGTGAGCAGTATTTCCAATAATGATAATATGCATTTTTGACAGTATTATTGTACAAAAAATACTAGAAATTTCAAGCATAAGTTCAAGATTCCGTAGAAGGCAATAAATATTTTATCCAAAAGTGAGGGAACTGGCGCTAATAAAATTCTCCCTTTTAAAACATTTGACATTTAACTGGTTTGCACAAATCTCCTATTAAAATCATACACTGAAAGGCAAAAATTAGAACACAAAGTATAAGAATTTTTCGCACCTCGAAATAAAGCAAATAATTCTTTTTTCTTCTCATTATACGCTTTAGTCAAAATTATTTAACCACATGCCGAATAATTTTATAGTCAATAGTTTTAAATGTTTACAAAATATATTTAAAATATAATAGTAATTGTTAAAGTAAAGAGTCGGTTTTATTATTAACTATAAATTACACGTTTCCAAAAAATGCAGAGAAAGCATATTTGTTTATTTTCTGTATAACTGAATGCGTAGCCACATGTTTTGTATATAAGTGTTTATTTCTTGTACATTATTATAGATCTTTAGGTTCTGAAGCCAACAACGTTTAAATCGTAAAAAATGGCTCAACTAGTATTCAAAACATTTCTGACGGCCCTTGTCTAAAATTACTATTGCTAAGTGGATGAGACTAGAAGATTTCTCGCCAAAATGTCGACTTCTTGGAAATTTTTGAGAAGCACATTTTTGAAGCCCTACGACCGATGTTTTCAATATTCTTTGCCTCTGCTACACATTTTTACAGAATGCAGTTTATTTGTAATCTGTAGCATCTATACTTCAGTATTGTAGCACATGGTTGTGTATCCACGTTTATGAAATTTTGCATTATCCTTCCCTTGCTCGTGATGTTCTTCAACCTTCCGATGTTTCTATTTGCTATGCTGCTTCCCTTAGGACAACCCTAAGGGATATACTGTTCTTCTGCAATTCTTCCGCTAGTTGTGTAACTAAGCTGCTTGCTTATTTGGTTCTCAGGAAAGTTTCCTTCGTTGCTAACGTAGCTAACGTTCCACAGAAGCATCAAGACAGTAACTGTAATTTTCCATTTCTAATCAAAATGATTTCAGATACTTTTAAATCAGATACGTACAAGTTATCACAGATAGTTGGATCCACAAGTTTCAAGTTAATAAGGGATATCCATAGGGATCCTGTTTGGGGTTCATGCTATGGAGTGTATTAGCGATTTCTTAGCCTTTAGAATGATATGCTCCATACTAACATCATTTCATATGCCAAAAACTTCGCGATAGTTCCCAGTAGTCGGAATAAACGACAATTAGAAGTTTATCTCAAAATCAGTTAACTTTCGCAGATTGCTTTAGGCAACATAAATTGATCATATCGCTTAATGAAACAAGAGCACTAGTAGCAAGTTATGACACTCTACTCAACAAGAAAAAGGACCTGTGTCTTTTAATGGCATCTCAGTTATCAATCAATCAATACGGGTATTGCCGGGTTATCGCTAATATGTGCGATGTTGCCGGCTCGCTGATAAGTCTGCTGTAGAGGCACATGACATAATAAGTCGGACGCAGTAAGAGGAGGTCTGAGATGAAGAAAGGGGGTGACCATACACCATAAGGTTAGAAAAAACCAAATGTTGGAAAAGAAAACCAGGAGAGTCTCGGCAAGTGAGTAGAGAAATCTGGCAGATATGGTCAAAACATATAAGATAAAATACATTGAAAAACAAAACAAAATTTGCTTACTTTACTATGAAAATATAAAATACAATAAAGTGAAAAGAAATTAAAACATAAATGACACAATACAAAATATATACAGTAAATATATGTACATGGGTACTATACAAACGACGTGTGCTAAGTCGGGAAGTTTGAGTCACGGTTGAGGTGGGCCGCGTAAAGTTATGACACTTGCATCCTAAGGTAAGGTAATGTAATCTAAGGTGTTGAATTCGCTTAAATGCATGCAGTTCTTAGCCTTAGTGAACAAATTCTTGTTCATACGATTAATAAACTCCTCTACACGTTCAAGTTTTAAGTCATTATATAGAGTGCCCTTAGATACATAGAAACGAGCCTGAGTGAATAGTCTAATGTATTTATTCTGGATAATTTGCAGTTTATTCAGATCTTTTACATTGGCCGCCACTCAGGCGGGTGAAGATAGGTCTGATATATAAAGATAGGTCTGATGATCGCTGTAAAAACACGTCTCATTTCTAAGAAGATCCAGTTTCAAATATTTGCCTATAAGAAATAGATTTTACATCGTAGAGAGGGCTTTACTACGTGTTCAAAACTTTAAATAACTTGGTGTCGTAATTGACGATCAGCTTAACTGGCTTCCATGAAAAATATGCAAAGGATAACTTAAAATTTGGATAGAATTTGTGCAATTTGTGGCAAAGAGGTATGGGACTTGCATGGGGAGTATCAACTAGGATTCAGAGAATCTGGTACAGTTCTGTAGTAGAACGGATTCCCTTGCACGATGCAAAAGCATGGAGCCTCAGTCCCACAATGCAGTTAGTACATCAGGTGCACAAGTATTAGCAGGTACACTTGGGCGTACAATGCAAATCAGCTATTGTACGTAAAACTCGACTCCAGCACACTACTACATTGCGACAGCACACCTATGATATATAGCGATTATGAACATCACGACATTTAAGCCTCCATATAACCCTCAAATTCTCTGTATTAACAGCAATTTAAGTAGAGCTCAGTTCAGTGAGCGAGGAACGGAGGCACCTGGTCTTTACCACCATTAACCAAATTAATTGCAATACATAATTTAAATGCATAAATCTTAAAACATATTTACATGAAAATGGAATAAAAAACTAAAAATAAAATTCATAAAATCCTTAGTTCTAGGATTTCATAAAGTTCAATCAAACATTCATGAAATATAGCATATAAAAAATCATTACGTCTTAATTAAGCTTTTAACACTTTAAGCGCATAAGATAAAGTTGCTATGCATGGGCTCATAAAACAAAGTTGCTATGTACGAACAAACGAACAAATGGAAACTAAAACTAAGATATCATCAGGAAATTACACGCCATATAACAAACCATATCTTACGCAATGTATTTGCCCATTATTCTTTGACTCTCCTTCTAGTCTCATTGTAAGTATGGATCCGAAAAACAAAATCTCAGCAGTTAAAAATATCCAACGACTCTTCCTTTCAGAAAGACTAGACCACTACTTTCCTGCGTGCGATCACATACTCCCTGCTAAACTGAAGCGATTATTTAATGAGACGTCCTCGAACCCGTAGCTCACAATAATACTGAATTTCTTTACAAAATCAGATGTAAAGCATGCACTTCAGACTTCAGAATTTCGGATCCCACGAGAGTATTCGAATTCGGAAAATAAGACCTCATCCACATAATTTAACACACATATAAACTATTTGAATGTATTAATAACTATTTTTGACAGAAAAAAATACAAGAATTCTATAGGACAAATCATGTATTGTTTAAATTTTTGAAAAGAACAGGAAAGTAGCAATAAACTAACGCGAAACGAAGACGTAAGAAACAAGTTGATATTTTAATAAATTGTTATAAACACGTTTAAGAGATAAATTTTCTCAGCATTTCTTGATATATAAGTATACAATGGAAATATCGGAACAGAAAATATCTTTAAAGTAAAGAAATATTTAATGTTTACTTTTCTGGTTTAATAAATTAATTCCAGGCATTATTTCACAGGAATCATAAAAGCGATTTTATTTTCAGACACATTTTTATTTTATCTGATATTTTTAAAGTTTTTCTTGTAATTACGAAAAACTTTGTCCATTAAATATCTCTTTTCACAAATATCGTAGCTCAAAATGCTAAAAATAATATTATTTGAGAAAGTTACAAACGAAAAAAAAGTAAATTCGCTTTCATGTGATTTTCATACTAGAAGATGCTAAAAAGTGCTTTTATTTAACGCTATTTCTAAGCAAATGATGTGCTTATTTAAACAGCTATTTGCATACATTAATAAACAGCTCTTTTCCAAACATTAAGAGACAGATCACGAGGACCATGCTCATAAACTTCCTACCCTGGAAAGAGTCACGCAATTAGAAAGTTTCAGCCGCTAAATGAATTTTGGCGAAGAAGTTTTTTTGACTGTGATATTCTCAAACTACCAAGAAATTTGCATTTACTTAAGATCTCAACCTAGCAGTTATTATGCAGTTATCGAATTTCGTTTAATTCGCTGCGTTTACTTCTTTTCTCTTGGTTTTCGGCCTCATTAATGAATTATGCAATGGGTAGTGACTCTTCCTCAGCTTACGTCTAAAACTGCAAGTAAACAGATCGCGTCGACTACTTATTAAAAGCGTAGAACAACAAAGGCATGTATAAGTGAATATAAAGAGCTTTAAACAAAAAAACTTACAAATCTGTACTCTAAGTCAGAATATGAAAGGTAAATCTAAAATTTGCTAACAAACTTGAGGAGGTTTAGGTTGGTTGAAATGTAAGATGTATATAAATGAACGGTGCGGTTTCAAAGATTAGTAATAAATCGATGGTAACCATACTACCCGTGGTAAAATCTAGGCCGTAAGCATTGATAACCATCCATATTTCTCATGTGCTGCCAGCTGTTTGCTTGTTATGCTTATCAGTATCCAAAATGGCTTCGCAACAGGAAAAAGCTTTATGTGTGCTCAGTTGAGATGTCCAGAACTGTAATTGCAGTGCAAGATGAGTTTCTTTCTTTGCAAAGTTTCATAACCCATTAGCCGCTGGTGTTGCTTTGACGCAAAGGTCAAAGTAAATGCGTATAAAACTATAATTATCAAAGATATTTTATACTAGTAGATGATTTTGTGTGGGTGTATTATGAAGATTGTCTAAAAAAATATTTGTCTACAACAATAATTTTGTTTGTAATAAATTGTCTCTTAATTGAAGCAAAATTTTCTACAAAGTATTTTTGCCGAAAACATTTATAGTGACAGAATTGCCGTTTTTAGGGGTGATGTATTTTTAGGCAAGGTCTTCGCTTAGCAGAACCTTCCATTAATCAGCTGTTTGTATCTGTGTGGGGATGGAAGGGAAAACAGGTGTTGCGCTGGTGCAACGGCAGCGGGAAAAGAGTATTCCCCTTTTTTTACTCATACCTTTAAATACTCTGGTTGATATTGATTCCATGCTTTAAAAATGCCTAGTACGAGGTACCTTACATTAGAAGAAGTCCTTCAAAGGTTTTTTGATGGAGAAACAGATGAAGATAATGACCAGAAGGAAACTGACATTGTTAGGTGTGGTGAGGTGTATTTAATTATGGCAAAGCACACTAGGGCTATCTGTCTGAGGGGAGGGATGCCTTCGTGGAGGACTTTCTAAGGTAAACTGGCTCGTATACACGTTACACATGGGGAAAACCACGAAAACACCCATGCAGCCAGCCCGTTCGCGGGATTAGAACCTCGGACCAAACTACCCGTGTTCAGCGACTTTACCGCTCGGCCACTGGTGGGCCCTGATATTGTTAGACTGCATGGCCGAGTTTATGTACCGCCAATGCCTGTGTCCCTCGAGGAAGTTTTTGAGGAGTTATAATTACCAGAAAGTTGGATTTTGCAAATATCTTTCTAAAACAAACCATCTAACAACGGGCAGCTTTCAAATTTCTCTGTGCTTGGCAAAACATGAATCAAAGAGGTTTTGGGCACGCGCCCCCCCCCGAAAAAAAACGGTTGTCCCCAAAAGGTTCGCCACTACTGTCTATAAGTAGTCGTAAATCAGCTAATCCTGACTCTGAATGCAGTGAAGTATGACACAAAAGAATAATTGCACTTTGCAAAAAGGACGCTAAATGGCTGTAGCATGAGTTTACTGGATACCGGTGGAGTTGGCCTCCGAGCGGAGCGTTAGCTATCCGGAGTTTAGATGGCAACTCCTCAGAAGGAGCTACGGCTATGGCAGTGAAATTATTTCTGTTGAATTCTCCGAATATAGCTTGGAAACGTGTTAATGATGGCAGGGCACTTTGACTTACAGAAGATTTGAGCAAAAACATCCCTTTGAGCACTTAGGGAATGACAAAACTGTAATGGTTTTGTAGGAAAAAAGTTAAATTGCAGCTAGTGCATAATCTAATGTAAGAGAACATCTAAATATATGCGCAGCTCATAAGCAAACAAATTGAAAACGTGCACATCAAAACAAAACTGTGTATAAAGTTGAATAGGGGTTACAGCTTTGAGTATAGAGGGGGAGTGTGCGGCTGTACTCCTACTGATGTAGGGCACTTACGATGTGGATATGGCTTGACATGGCTCAGTAGGCAGGAGCATAAGAGGTAATTACTAAGACAATTTTATTTTGTGCAGATCTGTTACTGCTACTGTTAGAGGCCCATGCTGACCACTTTGTGGAAGCTGGCATTTTAAGGTGGTATCTTGAAGTATGTGCGCCATTAAATACGTAGTGGTTCGCTGTTCTTTCCCTAATGCATAAACAGAGATCTGTATTACTGCGCCGGAAACGATGTAAACACGCTGGGAAAATCCATGTCCAGAGAAGTGTACAGTTAGAGAAGCAGAGCTGGTGTATAAATCTATTACCATCTCTGAAAAGAAAAGGAACGCCCTGCGAACCGTGGTGCAACAGAGCACGTTCAGATTCTCCTCATCACAGCACGTTCAGATTCTCCTCATCACAGCACGTTCAGATTCTCCTCATCACAGCACGTTCGGTCTCTGATGAGTAGGCATTTCCAAACCAACCTGAATATCGCCGATCTATCTCGCCAGTTAGAACGTGTATGACAAGTAATCTCGCAGAAGGAGGACATCCTCCATCTGGGAATCATCCAGATATAATTTAGGTGGCTACGAAAAATTTTCAGCTGCTACTTGAAAACGACCAAAGAATTTTCATCTCTTTGCTATTTTATTATGTTACTTCGTTTCTGGTTAAATGATGATTTATATCCCTTCCTACAAAGCCCCGTTCACATGCAACGCTCTTTCGCACAGCCACCATTTGTATTAAGGAGAAACGGGAATATGAAGCACTTTCGCACTTCAGGACCGATTCAGATGCATATCGTTTTCCATCTCTTAACCCATAAGCTAACGCGAGCAATGCTGTCACAAACGCGAATTGGTTTGACGGATTTCTAAAATTTGCTTATATTTCTTTGACATTGTTTATTATTGCTATAGAAGGCCATCGGAGTTTAACTTTTTAATTAATTAAAATACACCTGAATTAATTTAAAATGCAATTTATATACGAGATCAAATGATTAAAAGAAGAAAAGAAATCGCACATGCTGCTGAACGGTTCTAAATAAAAAATGTTTTCTGGCTGTTAAAATTTCAAACTTTGTTTTGAAAAAATAAATAAAACGACACATAGATCGTCAATATTATTAATATTAATTACAAATGTTTTAATACTGATTATAAACATTTTAGAAAATATATTGTAATTAATTCATGTATTAAAATTGTTTTGAACGTGCTTTACGAAGATTTTAGATAAAAGCATGTAATTTATGTTTATATTAACCAAGTGAATAGCACTAAATTTATATATATATATATATATATATATATATATATATATAGAGAGAGAGAGAGAGGAAGAGTAAATATATATATATATATATTGAAATTGAGTAATAATTTAAGAAATTTGAAATGATTTAATGACAAATTAGACTGTTTACAGTCTTTAAACTGCGTTTTTTCAGTTTACTTTTTTTCTACAAATTCTTTTGCTTGAAGTCCTAAAACTTATACAGATATGGATTAAATTATCTTTACCGCGTATTTAAAATTATATGCTTTATAGAAAAAAGGACGGGTTTTCCAAAATACTGAAAAGAAAATGTATTTGAAGTGAAAATGGGATTGAGATCACATTTCTTTTAAAGTTTTATTTTTTATCAGTAACTAATGCATTAATTGCAAAATCGATTCTTAAAGTTACTATGAACACTGTAATAAATATAATATGAAAATTTGGGGGGAAAAGCACTGAAAAGAAAGACACTTTAACTTGTTAACTAACACTTAACTTGAATTTTTCTTACAAAATTTAAATTTAAAAAAACATTACTAGCAAAATTTTGTTTTCAGCTTACAATCATTTGTCTTACAAAACCATTTAATAATATTCATGAAAAATAGATGAAAGTTCTTAAATAAAAAAAAAATCCTTCAAAAGGTACCGAGTCCCCTGATTGCGTTGAAGCAGATATGCGCTTCCCTAGTTTTAATTTGAACGGTATTTCTGGAATACCCAGCATCACATTACCTTGTCTGTACTTGTTTGCTAATTTCCGTATTTCATGCCGTTCCGTCTAATTTTTTTTTGTGTGATATCGCATCCCCAAAGATCCATCAACGCGATTGTTTCGTTGACAGTCCAGCGAGCAGTCAGTTACACTTCAGCCGTGTTATTAGCAGCACTTTGGAGATAGTCATTTCCTGCACCTTTGCAGTTTCGTGGCCAATGCTATTCCCCAATATTACTTCACTTTTTTCTGATTCTGAAATCTAAGGTGATCACCAAATCATCATCAAAATAAAAATCCTCAAATCCAGGAGATTTGTCAAATTTGAAATATGCCATAAAACGTGAAATTATACAGATTCCTCCGGTGGCACATTGAAAACTTTAATTCAAATAAAAGTTTTGTTCTCTCTGCTCTTTTGTGTCCTGACTGGTCCTTTAGAATGTTCTTATTTGCAAATGTTTTACGTCGGCAATTTGCGTTCCGCGTGATACTGGTACTTATTATGAAGTTGCTTATGTTGCTCCAGTAGGAGCCTTAATAAGCTAGATAAGAAAGTTAAGCCACTGAGAGGACATGACATTGATGACCTAGCAGGTGAAACTCCAAGAATGGTCCAAAAAGTGAGGCAAAAGTAAAGGAGAGCATTGTCTCCTTTACTGCCAATCTAATGGAAAGCGACGAGAAACAGAAGTCACGCCGCGCAAGAAAAGAAGTAAAAGTTCGTTCTTCGTGAACCATTACAATATCATTTATCCTCTTTTAAATCGCTGATCAATTGGCACAGTAAAAATCGGGGTGCTGCCATTCGAAAATATCGAACTTTTTCACGGTAACCTTAAGTTTGGCAGCCCTGTTGTTTTAAACCATCACAGTGTCAAGCGCATACCTAATGTCTGGAACTTTATTTCGGTTAACCTTACGAATACGCCACTAGGGGCTCAGATGTCGGGGAAGATTTTGCATGACCACCCTTTATATATGTACCTCTCTTTCTATATATATATAAACATATGTTACCGTGAAAGACCGAAAATGGAGAATGTCGACTTTCACCGGAGAATGTCAACATTCACCAAATACTTCGGTGAAAGATCGAATATTGCATTACATTCTTGTACATTCGGACCCTCACCGGTGTATGTCGACAATCACAGATATGCTCTGCTGTAGGTCGAAAAGAGAGGAAAAGAGAGGAGTATATGTACACGCTGTCATTGCAAAAAGAAGTGTTCCACAAATAAATGCAGTTCTAAAAGCAAGGGCCTCTTGTGCAATTCAAAGTGTCATAATAGTTTAAGTTGTTGCAATAAATAAGATTTGAATCACATAATTTAGTAAGTTTTTAACTTCTATTATTTTCCTTTCTCATTTTGAATGTACTGTGTGTTTTAAGTTCTTATTTTAAATCTCAAGTGCGTTTTTTCGTGACTGAATTACGGAGGAGAAATTATAATATTCTTATATGTTCAACATTCACCATTAGTACATGATGAATGTTGACATTTACCGGTGTAAGTCAGAAATACGAGTATTTGGAAAATATTTCGGACATACACCAAGCGACTATGTGAATGTTGACATTCACCGGTGAAAGTCGACATTCACCAGATTTCGGTGTTTCAAGGTAACATATATATACAGATAGATAGATATAGATAAATACTTATCGTTTCAAAAAAGGCTGAAATCTAAATAAGAAAATGTTGAGATACCATTATGTTTTATACTTACAAAGCAGTATCGTGCTTTCGATCCTTTTAATCCTGCGATGAGGTAGTTCTTGCCATTTTCCTCCCACATTCCCTGGCATTGGAAAACTGAAAAATAATATCAATTTCAAGAATTCATATATTAAACAATCTTCAGCAAGGAGTGCAATTCTTGAGCTATGTGCGCAGTTTTGCTAAAATATTCTATACTGTAATTTTCAATTAGCAATCTATATCTTGTTAATAAGAAGTAACACGTAGTTGCGTGTAAGAAATATATTTTTGATATCGAAACGCAAGTAAGAGGTTATACACGTGGCAGGTACGTATGCTGAGTTGAACTGTATTTAAAATTTATTCATTATTAAATATATTAGAGTAAATATTTATTTTACTCTTTAGTTCGGAAATTTTGATAGATTTGAAATTAGAGGCGTAACAAAACTTATGTTTCAGACTAATTCCGACCAAACTTGATATTTTGTTGAAGAAAAATTAATGCAGAAAAGAAATACAATTTAACCAAAAGCTGCAAAATTTCAGTTTATGATACTGTATCAGGTTGAAATAAAATATGTCAAAGTTGCATAGTAATCGAATAAGTATGGGATTATCACATTTAAAAAATCCAAATCTCTAACACAGTAATTTTAATTATAATAATAAAGGATATGAATTTTTAGAATACTAGTTTCATGTATCCCATTTTCTTAATATAAAATAGGAGAAAGAATAATTAAAAAATAAAATAAGGCAAAGTATCAGGTTTGATGGTTAAAAAAATACTTTCTTGAAATTAGAAAGAAAAATTTAATTTTTTTCGTGAAATCAAACGCCGTTGGAATAAATTGTGCAAATTTATGAAGAGCAAGTATGAGTTGCTCTTCATAAAGTTGCAGTTGCTCAACTGGTGCAACTGATGTATTCTGAAATAACCTGTTAATGTGACTTACCTTCAAGCAAGTAAAATCTTTAAATTTCCCATCAAAACGAAATTATGAAATTTTAGGCATCGTTTTTAGTATCAGGTACAAAATGACTTACTCATATGCTCTCGAACTGTTTCACAAGTTGAAAGAAACTCCAGAGTTTCGTGACTTCTACATCCAACAACTTTAATGGCTGAGTCTTGACACTGGTCCGAACGAATATGATTTTTGCTAGCAGCTATCCTCAGGCCATCAGTCTCTACTAGCTGAGGACACAGGGCTATCACAGAAGCAGAAGAAGCTACCAAAGTGAAAAATATAACATTTACAGAGTTAATAAAATTTCAATAAATATTTGTTCAGCAATTAAACTAGTGATATCAAATAAAGTATTTGAACTCACAAGTGATTAACCGTGAATTATGGTAACGGTGAATTATTGATTAGCGGTGAATTATAATTATTATAACGATGAATTATTAATTAACTGTAGTGTCATATTTATTTCACCAGTGTGACCGAATTGTTTAAAATAAAGGAATGTTTCAAAGCAAGCTACATTTAAAATAGTCAAATTATTTGTCAAAAATGTTTTGACAAATAATTTTACTATTTTGCTAATCTCGAAAATTATTTTTCTAAAACTCTTGTACAACTGTACAGTATTTTTAAGTAGGTAGTACTATTTTGTGTTGATTAGCCTACCAGCAACATACAATGATGATTTCCTCACAGTAAACTCATACATACAGTAATGGGTTTACGGTGAGGAAATCTCACTGGTTTAGCCGTTCTCGTTAAGTATTATTAATTACTTCTCTAGTTAGTTATAGTACTGCTATAATAGCTATTATAATAATAATAATTATGCTGCCATAATTGTCAGTAATTATAAACTATAGATTTAAATACTTTGGAGGAGTTTATTTCCAAATCACGATTTGTTTTCTTAAAAGCGCAAGAAATTAATGAAGTGTCATTTGAGGAGTTAAAAAAATGAGTAATTTTAATATTTTCATTTCTAAAAATGTAATTTACAGATTTTTTTCTATCCTGCAGTAAGCATACATAACGAAATGTGAGCTGCCATAGTGCAAATCAAAATAATAAAAAAAGAACTTTTTGGAGCTGCAGTTCAAACTGATTTTTAAAATAAAGTATTTTAAAAATCAATGAGTGGAGTATTTTTCTAAACGCTCAAGAGGGTGTTGAATAATCTCCGGACTAGACGGTATACGAGACCTAAGAAATTAATTAATCCACGTCTGACAGCTTAAATTACCCACATGTTTTGCTCTTTCAGTAAAGAAAATTTAAATTGAACTTGGAAGAATATTTTCCTAAAGCTTTCATAAGAGAATAAATTTGACGCTTATTCAACATTTCATGAATCCTAGAATAATTTAGCAAGTTGTACATTAAGCTTTTGCGAATGCTGTCAATAAGAAATAATCATAATGCATTAACTAAAATTGAGCGAGCGAATTTATTAGATCTAATGGAAGCAAAAGGTAAATACAATAGTACTCTTACTTAAATCACGATAAGCTTTGGTTAGAGCCCAGTGCTTTGATCTCTAAGACGAACTTTATGTACTCTGAGTTTTAATATGGTATAAAGCTTTAATAGTGGTTAAGCTACTTAAATTTTAGCAAACACATTACATACTGATTTTAGTAGAAGTCATTTCTGGTTGAGGATTGTACCTAATTTAATGGAATGCACCGAATGCGAAATGCAGTGAAAATTTTCTGTAAGGAATTCCATCTATATCTGAGAGTCGAAGGGCAATCCAAACAGAAGTATTAAAGGACTTGAAAGCTTCAGAACGTATTGATAATTTAGAAATTTATTGCGTTTCGTAGGTGTGCCTTTTCTCTCAAACTTAAGACTATTTGATAATAAAGATTTTTGAATTTGCTGTAGTTCAGTGTGATTTAGAAAAATGAGATTGAGTCTTTTGAAAGAAATTTAGAACTAAAGTTTAGTTTATGAAAAGAGCAGAATATGCATTGTTTTTAATTTATGCGTAATGTTAGCCATTTATGCTATGCAGACTGCAGACAAAGAATGGATATGGAACTTAACTTGGGATATGACAGCATCTTTATTACTGCTCACGTTGTACGCAGTCAATAAACGGTATAACTCTAAATGTTGATAATAGATTTTTGAGAAACGAAAGTGGGGCAATACATGTTGATTTCTGAGAGTATTTAATTCATTTCTCTCTCTCAAATATATCATTTTTCAGAAAACTCCCAGGACATTTTTTTTATTTCTGAGTTTGCAGTACTAAAAAGGAACAAATTTTGTTTTTATTTTACTTGGTATGTATTCTTACTTGACATGACCTTGTTTCCGTGTAAATGTACTACGACGCAGGGTTGTTCTTAGCAACACACTGTTCGAATTGTTGTCGCATTCGTTAAGGGGACACAATGGACGATGATTGTGAGCAAAGAGTGAACATCAAGTTATGCGTTAAGCTCGGAAAAATCCCTCTGGTGAAACGTGGAACATGATTAAGCAAGCATATGCAGGCAAGGCACTTTCAAGAAGTCGTACTTTCGAATGGAAGAAAAGGTTTCGTGAAGGCAGAGATTCAGTGCAAGACGATCGCAGAGCTGCTCGCCCGTCTAACGTGGATACCCGTCTAACATACCGATGCAAACGTGGAGCGTGGAAGGCAATTGTTGCAAGAAGACCGTCGTGTAAGTGTGCGTATGATATCAGAAGAGCTAAATTTGAATTGTTATGTGTGTCATAAAATTTTACGCGAAGATTGAGGGAAACGGAAACCTAATGCAAGAATCGTCCCTCACTCAGTAACAGATGAACAGAAAGAGGCGGGACTATTAAATAGAGGCAGACATGGTTTCACATTTGTGTCCAAGATTATTGTGATTTTTTTCTAGTTTACGTGAGTGAAAAGGTGACTGAAAGGAAAGCATCATAAAAATTATTGCAGACAAAATCCAAAGTGCTATGACAAATGCGCTTGCAAGCATCGCAGTTGAAGAATTCTCTGCTTGCTTCCAAAGATCTCCAGAAATGTTGGCAGTTGTGTATAGATAGCCAAACGGATTACTTTGATAGCAGCTAGGATCATTACATGGTAAATGCAATTTTCTATATTTTTTATGTCTTTTGTCCTGAAACTTTTCTGACAAAGGATGTAGAACACGATTTGTTTTCCCTTGAAAGCAGAAACAAGCATGAAAAATTATTTTGTATTAAAATCAAACATTATTATGTTTCTATTATAATAAAAGTTTCATAAATCCTAAATTACAAATGTAACCTGTTGAAATTTTAATGCTAACTTTTTGGAAAATATAAATAACGGTAATTTGCTGTTTTAAGCCAAGACACTACACAGAAGCAATATCTATTTTACAGTGATTATCTTTACCCCCTTTTTTTAATACGTACTTTCTTTCAGGTTATGTTCACTGATAGTACCATATCGGGTATATTTTAAGGTACTCTGAAAACCCGCAGCATCGGGATGTTAAAAAAATAAAAATAATAATAATATATGCAGTTTGTATTTATTGTTTTAGTTTTGTTTAGTCTCTGTTCCTTCCAACGTTAAAAGTGATAAGAAGATTTGTGAGACAGATAGTTCTAAATAGAAATTGGGAAATATAAAAAATTTCTCAATGAACACAGGATATTCCATCGTACTTATTACCTTTAAGAAAATATGTGAAGTCGAATTTCTTTTGTAAACTGTTTTAACAAATGCAGTACCAGATAACAAGAAACCTCATTGCATTAAGAAAATAATGTATTATATTGATTGGTCTCTAAACATACTTTCTAACTGGAAGTTGCAAATTGTGTTATTAGAATATTTTAAACAATACAGAACTTCCAAAATTAATAATTATTAACTTAAAGTAATGCTTATAATTAATAACCTATCACACAACAAATTTGTAAAGAAAATTCTACTCTGAGAAACTATGAGAACTTCAAAGTAAGATAATTATTAAATAAAAAAACAGAAAATTATTTTGTATTACAAACCGGTATTAAATTAATACTCTGTGAAAGGCTAGTATGATTTCTGGACAAAACAGTATTTGAACTACTTTCAAAAAGTATTTGAATTATAATCGGCTTAAGGCTTACCTACTAATGTTATGTAGTCCATCATATCACCAGAGTCATAACGCGGTGAGGAGCATGCATCATGAGGCCTTCTTGCAAATTCTCCTATTTAGACGGGAGATAATATTATTTTATTTTAAAGAAAATATTTTAAATAACAGGAAAATGTTTCGGGAAAAACCTACTGAATGGCTTTTCATAAATAAATAAAATAAAGAAGATATATCTGCTCAGCTTCCACAAAATTTAAATATTATGTCATTTGTTAAATACTGCTGGTGTTCTAATAAAAATAAAATTTAAAACCTATTAAAAATAGGAGCTAAGTATTTTGCACATTCGCGATAGTAGATAACTACATCTGTAAGCTGAGGTAACCAAGAAAAATGTGACCCCGTTTTTGATGATTAATTTCAATGTTATATTTAATTCTTAACTTTGGCAATGAAATTATTCTCTACATTCATAAAAAGAAGTAAATCTTGTCATGTAAGCATTTTAACAAGTGAGCACCTGATATTCACGTTTTCAAGCATTAGTAAATGTTCTTTACATCTAAGATTATCATACTCTGTTATCGTATACCAATATCACAGCAAAACCCCTGTGCAAATACCAATATCTTATAGTCTATCAGTTAATGCTTCTTGGAATAATGTTTATAAGCTTTTATTGAGCTCACTCATGGCATTTGTCGCTATGGTAAAAAGTTTGTCATATCTTTATATACTATTTCCTGAGCCATAGAATTAAAATTTTGAACACAAGCTGTTTGTGAATAAAATAAAATGTGGTGAAGCAATTGTTTTTCAAAATTCGATGTAGAGTCATGCAGTTATTTTGAAGCAGGAGACATGAAAAATTAGCAATGCCCTTGCCGGAACACGAACCTGGACCTCTCAAATACTCCCCCCTCTTAAAGGTCGCCTAGGGAATTAAGAGATTCAATCGCGAAATCCTGTTGATGAAGAATTATTGTTCTCCACCTTTTAGTTCGGGCGCCACTGTAGAGTCATTAGGATTTTTTTGAAGCAGGAGAAGTGAAAAATGAGCAGTGACCTCGCCAGGGCTCAAACTTGGCTCTCTCGAACACGCGCCGAGTGTACTACCATTACACCACGAACGCATGCTGAAAGATGGCAGAAAATACCTTATGAGAGTTTGTAAGATTTTTTTAGTATGTGACGTAACGGAATTGTTGGAAGTAAAAGAGCGATTGTCGTTGTTAAAAAATGATGTTTCAGTTGCATGATTTGATGAATAACATGTCATTGAGACTAAAAGGATTACACAAATCATAAAATAGCAATAATTATTATAAAGTAAGCTGTAATTTAATGTCATAAAAATTAATGAATCAAAAAATAAAAATAATTTATCCTATAGTTTAGCGAGAGAAGGGATTAAATAATTCGTTTTAAAAAACTCATGTATAATTTTATATAGAAAATAATAAAAGCGTGGGCGGCTAAATAAGGAAATTTATTAATTAGTTGCATTAACAAAAGCCATTACATACATTTATCAAGGACGCCCTAAGCTTTTATTATTCCTGATACCATAAGTCGACCAATCTTAGCCATATTACTGAATAAATGTAGTGATAAAACAAAAGTATCTTAAAATAAGTCACATTTTCAACTAAGAATTTTGCATTGACAGTAACGGCTAGCAGATGTAATTATTAACATAACAGAAAGTAGAAGTAATAGTAAAACAGTTCAAATACGCAAAAATAAACATCTGAAAATTTCTATCGCACTAATTTGGGTAAAGGTAGCAAGAAACATCGCAAAGCATTCCAACCATCATTCGAATTTTAGTCCTCACTACCTAAAAAAATTAGGAAATCATTGTATTACATTATTTCTTCACTCCTCGTCGTCTGCGCTTCGGTAAAATCGAATTTCTAATTAGCTTAATGCATTTTGTTAGAGAGAATAAATGTAAAAAGACAACCCATAATCGTGATGGCAAACTACAGATAATCAATGCTTACAAGCATCAGCTGGGCTTCGAAATTTCATCGCATTTTTCTGCCTTTTCTGCATTTTAATTTTCTGCTCTTTGTTAACGCACTTTATCTATTTTTTATGCTTATGTTAGAACTAGGGTGGCCGAATTACATAAATCGAGTGAAAGGCCTTTTTATTAATCGAGTTTTGCTCTGAAGAAGTCAAATTATTGTTTATGCTCATTATTGAGTTTTGCAGCTGAAAGAAACGGAAGAAAAGTTAATGTTTGTGATTGAACGGAGCGTTTATCTAAAAGCTTCCATCTTTCCCTTTCATGTTAAATACATGTAAATGAAACATTAAAAGCTTTTAAGCCGAATTTCAGGAAAATCAAATATTATTTATTGATAATAGAATTTTTCTGTTTCAGGGCTTATAAATAAAATACAGATGCTTAACAATCATGCTTTGAAGCAGAGGTTATCAGTAAGGACGCCTTGGTTATTCAACGTTAAGTGTACAGTCATTACGTTTGGTTGCATAAATGTTAACTCTACGTAAGTTATCACTAATGCACGCATTTTTTCCACATAGCTTTCAATATGCAGTTCTGCTTCAAGCCTATTTTCGCAAGGCTTGAAAGTTATTAATGTAGAAGATGTAGACAAATATTTATTTGACAATTTCTTGGAAGTAAATAAATGACTAAGTCCATATATATATATATACCGTGTCCACAAGTGTCCTTATCCGGCCTTGTTTCTGCAACCGTTGGTCCTAGCCATAAACTTCAAATTATAAAATGTTTTAAATTATGCAATCATTCATGTTTTGGGAATTTCTTAATTTAAAAACATTTGTTTAGTAAAAATTATGAAATCTAACACTATACGTTCTCAGTGATCCCTTTTCTTATATGTAGTAAAAGTGCAAAGTATCTGGCTTGGTATCGAGATATTGTGGTACGTAGGCCAGAGCGTGTTTTTCAGTGTTTCAGTGTTGATGGAAGCGAAAATTCTCCAAACTATAATCATCTTGGTTAACTTTATTAAAATCACTCTGTTTAGTAAAATGAGACAAGTTATAAGGTCTGCATATATGGTTATTTATTTTACAGTCTCAATACTCAGTTGCATTCTTCGATACATTCACGTATACGGAATTCATAGTTTTTTTTTTAACCTAAGCAAAAGACCCGTTTCGTACGGCTACGAAAATTACGTGCCAGTGATTAAAGTTTTCTGGCTAGATGGTTTCAGTTAGCAAATGCGCTTCTATTGTAGTTTATTATATTTTTAATGTATAATATTTAAATAAGTTTGCAACTGAAATTAATTTGTTTGCATTCGTTGACAAAGTTTCGGTCTTGTAAAACATTCTTCCCCTGAAAAAATAAAAAGGAAAAGAAGGTTAAATAAATTTTATTTTTAAATCAAAGTTATTTTATTCATTTCATCGTTTTATTTTTTTTTTTTTTTATTTTTTATTTTTTTTTTTTTTTTTTGCGTAGTAAAAGAGCAGTTCTCAAGAATTTCTGAGAAAACGGGGGCTGGAGATATTAATACTTCTTAGAAGGGAGGAAAATTTTCTGTGCTTACAACTTCAACAACTCTCCTTTTGACAGCCAAATGAAGTGTTATTTTATTGTTTGAAGAATGCGAAAACTGTGATAAAGGATTCTGAAATTATCTACGAAGCAGAAAGATTAAGTATTCAATAATAAAATTGTTTACATTTACTTTCATTATTTTAAAACTATTAAAAATTCTACATTATTTACTCAGTGGTCTATGCAATCTATACACAGTAAGTGTAGGTTAATCTATACTTAGTGGCAGTTCATACGAATGCTTAGTAAGCATATGAAGAACAAATGCTGTTGTACTAATAATGATTTCAAAATATAATTATTTTAAGACATTTTAGCAAACTGATTTTAGAAGAGCAAACTAAAGATATAAAGTGAAACGAAAAAACGCAGCGTTATTACGAATATGGGTAAAATATGAAATTTAAACTTAATATATTTATGTTAAATTAAAAGCAACAACAAATGTTTTTTACAAAAATGTATAAGTTATTTCTCAAGCCTTCTTAGCATGCTTTTGTAGTGTAGGGGTGAACGTATTCCAGAGATCCATGGTTCCATTCCCGGTGAGGGCTTTGCTCATTTTTCATCATTCCTGCTCTAAAAATAAATGACTCTACAGGAAGCCCGAACTAAAATGGTGCTGGATGATGACTCTCTTCACCCAGGATTTGGTAATTGGGTCTCCTAAAAACACCAGTTGCCCTTTAAAAGGGGGTGTATATAAGGTATCCTCCCGTCTTCTTCGCATGCCTTCGTAGTGTAGTGGTCTGCACACTGGGCGCGTATTCCAGAGATCCGTGGTTCGATTCCCGGTGAGGGCGTTGCTCATTTTTCATCACTCCTGCTTTAAAAATAACCTGATGACTCTATAAATAAAACAGGCAGATTTCTGACAATTTTTTGCTATATTATGAATCTTTCCATATTAACGCAGATGCATTTTCTAAGATGTTTTCAAAAATCCTTAATAGCGCTTCCGATAAATGACTGCACTATGACAAAAATAATTTAATTAATTTATAAACATTTAAGAATAGATTTTTATTTTATTGAAATATTTTTATATGTGTGAAATATTTCGGAACTAGAAACGGAAGATAAAATAAAAACGAATCCTAAATGCAAAATGGGCCAGTTTCACACACTTGTTCGAAGTCATTACATTGTCTAATATCATGTATTTTCTTACATACATTTCTAATAACTCATACGTGTTGTACAAATCGAGTGTAATACTGAATAGATTTTAGCTCTGCATCTAAAATATACATACTATATTTTTAATTTAAAAATGCTATTGCTTCTAGGAGTTGTTTTACGCGCTCATTATTTATTAAAGTAATATATATAAATTATTTTAATAATTATTTACTAAAATAATAATACCAAGGGATATAATTTAGTATTTTTGTCTAATTTTCCTTTGGGTCTAACATTATAATGCTGCTTGTATGAAAGGAAGCTGCAAAACATTTACTGAAAGCGACAATTCTCCTCCAGAATAATTTACTATTCTAAATAAGCTAATGACTTTAGATTTTAAATTTTCTACAAGTATTAGGAGAGCAAGGAAGTATCCTGTGCTGATTTTTCTTGCTGTACTGACAAAGTGATTTGTAAACTTTATAAATTCTCCAAAAGATATTTTTTGTCGTTTTTTCTAATTATGATATAAATTGCGTGTATATTTATCATACGATTAATAAAACATATGAGCTTATTCAATGAAGAATGACGAAAGAAACATTATATATATATATATATATATATATATATAACCTCCTCAACACACCATAAATGTATCTTTCAAGATCATTTCCCTTTATAAAAGAAACGATTTCTTGCATAATTTCTGGTAAGTAAACTGTTTGTAGTTGCTTGAAAGAATATATATATATAATGTACAAGATGATAATTTAGTTCTTTGTAGAAATTTATTATATTGGATGAGTGCTTGGCTAGGGAAGACGTTATTATTTTACAGTCGCGAGTGGATTGAGGTTAGAAGCTCACTGAAAATATTGATTACGAGGTGCCGAAAACCAAAACCATAAGCAGATGAATAAAACAATTTTTAGTTACTTTATATTTTATAATTTTGCGAACTGGGACCCATCAGATTATAAGTAACTCAAGTCATGAAACGTGGCAACTTCTTCTAGGAGTCCTTTTCTGCTAACGAAACATGCTGACTAAATTTGCGTTTGCTTGCTTTCGCCTATTTGTACATATTTCTTGCCTCAAGCATGGTTTGTCTTTCTTAACAAACATCATAAGTTTCTAACGCATGACTGCTACATTACATACATTGAACTTAACAAATTTTTGTAACAGGTGTTGTGTTAGTTCAAGTTCTTTACTAGAACAAATTTCAGTCTAGCTTTATTTTTAGCATCCGCGTTAACTCTAATCTGTTTACTATTATGGATAGTAACGAGACTGAAATATGTAAATACACTGAAAGTATTCAGTTCAGTATGAAAAAAAGTGCGAAATAAACTTTGAAATAGTGTTAAGAGGCAACAGTAATACGTTGTAACATAAAGTTGAGACTTTGGTCTCAAGTTTTAGGAAAAAAAGCTACAGGTGTTTTTAGTTTTGGTCTTGAAGATTTTAAATCCTTAAATATTTCAATTTAAATTGCAATACATAAACTAAGGAATTTCAATAAGCATTTTGTTGCAACATTAATTGATTAAGTTTACATCCTTCTGGTTCTAGATTAGGTTTCGTTGATTCTGACAAAGCACACTAGGGTTATCTGCCTAGGGGAAGGGTTGCCTTCTTGGAGGAAGTTCTAACAGAAACTCTCTCGTATATGCATTACACGAGGGAAAACGATGAAAACGCCCATGCAGCCAGTTCGTTTCCCTGGAATAGAACGTGGTCGGAACTAACAGTTTTCAACGACTTTACTGCTCCGCCGTCCCTTCTAAAATACATTAAATAAGTACGAAATGCTGAATCTGAGAGTAAGAAAAATTTAATCAGTTATGCAGTTCGCTTAAATAATATCACACTAAATGTAAACACAAAGAATAGTTAATTTGTAATAAGACTGTAGAGACATTAGGATTTTTTGGAAGCAAGTAAGATGAAAAATTAGCAACGCCTTCGCCGGGAATCGAACCGCGGACCTCTGGAATACCGGCCCAGCGTGCAGAACTACTACACCACGAAGGCACGCCAAGAAGGTGGGAGAAACACCTTATAAGACATTTAATACAAGCTGCTCCTAGAAGTTTTATAGTTATTAATGTCAATTAAAAAAATTTAAATTCCTAATAAAATCCTTACTGAACAAATCCGATATTTATTTCCCCGACTTTGAACTAGACGAGAAGTAGTTAAATTTAAAGATCATGTTCACAGGATTTAACTGCGTGATTTATTTTATTTCTGCAATCCATCTGAATTCGCATAGAATATGAACTACAGAAAATACACAAAAGGAAAACTTGGTGTATGAAAGAATAAAATAGTTAAAGGTAGATGAGAGTAGCTTAATTTCCTGGTTTTATTTGAATAAAACCTCACTTTTTCCTGAGTTTCTAGCCTGAGCAAAGAAGACTTGCATACGAGGTTTTATTTGATCTTTTTCTGAGAAGAATTCCTTCAACTTACTTTATAGGTAAAGAACTTTAAATATTCTACAAAGAAAGTATTTTTCCATATATTAAACAAAGTAACGGAAATGTTTTGTTCAGATCTACAGAAGATTGGTAGGTTTTATCCTTACTGCAACAGATAGTTTCTTTGAAAACTTTTAGCATGCATGAGAAGTTTTGGATTATGCAACTAAAGCATTTTGAACTATAATTCAAACTTTACTTCAAATAAGCTGGTTTCAGCTTATGTTAGTATGTCTTGGAGACTTAATACTTGCCTTATTCATTTAGCGTGTTATGACGGTTAAGGGATAAATTTCGTTGAATTGCTCTTAATCGACTAGTTTACTTCTGTTTCGAAATGTCATAACACTTTATTTTTCAACAATGGTAAAGTTTCTTCTTTCACTTTAGAAGCACGTTGAATAAATTTTTAAAATAAACTAATTTTGAGATCAACGAAAACCCCGCACATATTTAACCGCACATATTTAAACCGCATATATTTAAACAAACAATCAACAAATGTTATGTGACTGTTGTAAAAACAAAGGCTGTAATACAGCTCTCTGCCCAACGATATGGGAAAAAAGAAGCTTTCTTCTCTTTCTGATAAAATATTTTTAGAATTCCCTTTGGAAAACAGAAGTAATGGTTTTCGAACAGAAATTTAACAAAATATCAAAGCTTTTCTTTCAAGAAAGAAATTAAACAAGATTATATTTTCTATGTGACATATTTACTGTTTCAGATAAGGTCTTCCAATCTAATTAACGTAAACAATCTCAAAAGGAAGTAAAGTTTTCGCATTTATGAATTACACTGTTTTCAACATAAAGAGCTAAATGAAACTACAGGAAGCCATGCGTTTGCTGCTATGTGTTAAACCGCAGAAAAATAACGTTTGCTAGAGCTGCAACACCTCATTTATTAAATTATCAGATACGATGAAACACTATTTCACTATATCACCTACATCACATAACGCGCATTTATTAACAGATAAAGACAGAGATATGTATCCTTATTTACACGTCACATATTTTTTATTTACAATATATACGTATAGCTCTAAATACATTTAAGTAACCTGCTATTATGTCTATGATAGGAAAATGGTTTTACTTGGTTGTAAATTCACATTTAGAAGCAAAGCAATATTTGGCTTGTAGAGCGCAATAGATTCGGATACAGATAAATTCAGGGAAAAGAGTAACGTTACTTAAATAGGCTCCATACTTCATTTAGATGAATTCAGTAGACTGCCATACAAATATTCGAACTATAAAATAGATTGCTCTCATGTATTCAAAAGAGAATCTCCAGTGAGAAGGAGATAGCTCAAGGAAAGAAAATGAAATACTCGATTGGAGCATGTGGGCTTATTCAAGAGGGGCAATTCCCTTCCTCAAACACATAAAAGAATTTCATATCTAACGTTTCTTTGCCAATATTTTTGGTAGCAGACTTTATGTGAAGGAAATTCTATGAGAACGTAGATAGCGAGACAGCTGCTTTGTATTTCAAGGAAGACCGTCTTAGTAGTATGATGATGGTCACAACAGAGATGTGGATTTTGTGAATAAAGAATGAGATAAAATTAATATATGAAAACTTTTTTTATGTTGAAGAGTCATTGTGGATTGTATTAGTAGGTTGAAATTAATATCATTTAAAACCTTTAAAAAAATTTTATTTAGTTTCATATATATCATAAAATAGCTTCTTTGAGATGATTGTACCCTTATAAAATATTTTATGTCATTCAGCAAACAATAATCTCGTATAAATTATTTTATGCTTTTTTTACTAAAAATTAAGCTTAGTTTAAACACTGTTCTTTCTTACCTTTGATTCGCATTACATATATTAACTCTTTCGCATCGAGAGACGACCAAATCTGTTTTCAACAAACATCGAAAACGCCCGTGTTTACGAATTTGTCTTGGAATAGTTTTCCTTTACCCCTTGCTGCTCTTCGAGGTTTTTCTGCGGTTTCTTCCATTGTGTGCAGTTTCACCTTAGGGCCGGATTGCACCTGCGAACGTCAGTAGCTTTCCGTATTTCTCCTTTATTTGCTTCAAAAGAATAATTGACATGTCTTTTAACAACTCGCAAAACCAATGAGCCATACACTAACGTGGAGGGGAAAGAACTAGGTAGAAAATAAACGAGGCGTTGGGGCGGTTTGCCGTTGCCTGAATGAATGGGCGTTACGGGCGACTTCGATGCGAAAGAGTTAACGCAGACCAGAAGATTATTCAAAAACGAAGTTAACTGCAATTATTTCCTAGCTTTACTAAAAGCTATTTTGTTACTCGTAATTGCTAAGGTTACTCTAGATGTGTACATTGGATAGAGCTTAGTATTCCTCGGAGGCTGCGTAAGATCCCGTTCATCACCAAGGTTAGTAACATCCAGTCTGTTGATTAGATGAGTATAAAACCAGATGTATTATTTTACAGGATTTGAATTTGATATTTGTACATTTCAAAGCAGGTCTTGTAATTATTACTCGTTATTTCTGTTAAATAATCAACACTTTAGCTGTAAAACTTTAGCTACAAACTAATTTAGACATTCAAACATATTGGCATATGTTTATGACAATTCATAATAGCTCTTGCTCAGTGAACGAAACATGCAATATGAAATTAATAGAAAAAGGTCTTCCAACCTTGAACTATCCATTTTCTGGAATATGTATGCATAAGTATGAACCTGTTCACCTAAAATATGTAACAAACAAAAGTAGTTACTAATATCTTATACATTGTAGAGACATTAGGTATTTTTGGAAGCGGGCAAGATGAAAAATTAGCAACTCCTTCGCCGGGAATCGAGCCGCGGACCCCTCAATTACGCGGTGAGTGTGCTGACCACTACACCACGAAGGCTTTCCCAGAAGGTGGGAGAAATACCTTATAACATGATTAAAAAACGATGGATGTGAAGTTTTTAATCGCCAGATCGTATTTGTATACTTTTAATTTCCTGTGCACTCTGATTTAGAAGGTGAGTATTTGAACATTATACTAATAAATGAACAAAAGCATTTAATGGTTCCTGTCTATTTTTTGTTTCCAATAATTTCAATGATTTATCGAAAATGCTATTTTTACGTACTTCAATTTCAAACTGATTTAAGAAGAAGAGTGCATTTGATTCTACACATGAAAACATACCGCTATTAATTTAATATTAACTGTTTCATTCATGCAGAAGAAAAAGAATAAAAAAGCAAAAGAGAAATAATATTTTAGTTATTTAAGGCAAACTTTCCGTCGGGACTGGCAACGTCTTAAGAGTTATTTTCTTTCGATAATCTTATTCGATTAAGTAAATACTCGAACAATATTTCTTCTTATAAATCATTGCAGTTTGTCTCAAATTTTTGCACTTTATTTGTGTTAGCCTACACACATTCAATTATATTAAAGCTGCTGTTATTTTTTTAAATTTTGTTTTTGTATACTGTAAACAAATTTATAATTCTAAAACTTATGGAGACAGGATGTGAGACCTTTTATTCTAAATTATATCCTTATTTGGTTGTATAAACACATACAATTTGGTCAGGATGCCGTTACAGAATAATACAGTCAAGCATTTGAAATTAACAGATTTTACGCAAGAGGATATTAAACTGAAAGATCTTTTTTCTGAGAATTAAAAAAAAAGTTTGAAATTTCAAGCGAAATTACGACAGGTAATGAAATTAAATAATTTCTTACCTCATGATTTGTGTGACTGATTCTGAAAATGAATCCAAAATCATATTTGTAAGTGAATTCACAGGTATTTAATCAAGTAATATATTCAAGAAGTAGAGGGGGGAAAACCATTCTGTTGTATATCATGGCACTATGAAGGAAAATGCTGAGATTCTGGGGGTTTTGTAAGACGAAAAAGGGGAAATGTAGCTAATGCAGAGGTAGAAAACCCGGTCCACCGGTCAAATGCAGCAGTTTTAATTGCGGAAAATCTGTCATTTTGAAATCATGTGCTGCAACATTTTCATCTCTCTCCTCTCCGATTTTGAACGCAAAGAACCAAAATCAGCAGCATGAGTACGCATCTATTGCTACAGTGTATATATGCATAACTAATAAATAGTAATTCTTTCGGTCTAAATCTTTTCATTATTATGAATGAAAATCCAGTGTAATTAAAAATAATTGGAAGGGAAAAATGATAAAATTTGTTATTAAATAATATTAACTTTATAATTATTACTATTAACAGAACTCCTATTAAACATTTTAATAATACTTTAGTTTACCAATTAAGTGTGTAATTAATGTATTTCAAAACCAGGGAAAACTTTAAACACGTTTATCTTAACCTTTGGCGGTTGCAAGATTAAGCAATTTTGTTCTTCCTAAATATGCGAGAAATCTGTCAGTAGCAAATTCGTAATGCCAGTTGTGCATTGTGTGTACTGCAGTGGGTAGTTAATAATCATCAAAAGGTTAAAACTTCAATTTTCGAACCGATGGTAGCCAATGGTATAATACAACCATCCCAAGCAATAGTATAGTACAGAATATTAACAGAACAATTTTGCGAACAATAATAACAAGTTTGTTAGATATGCAGAACACAGATTGGGACGACAAATTAAATAAGTTAGAAAGAAAGATGAACAATATGATAAATAGAACTGCGAATAAAACATCCTTTGAAATGTTATACAGTTATTCGTCCAGATTTAATAATGACCCCTTTAGGAAGTTAGCAAATGAAGAAGCAGACACATGTAATAACCCATATGAAATGGAAGAACAAGTGCGATCAAGTATAGAAGAGCAATAGACAAAAATGAAGGAGAAAGTTGACAAAAAGCAATGTCGAACAGTAATTTTTGAGCAAGACAAAAATTGTTATAATGCTTTGTGCTCTGAAAATGCTGTAGCCTCTTAAAACACTTCCGAAATATAGTAGTAAAGCTTACCGAAGAACTGCTGAAATATCGAGACAAATTTATAACCACATAAATGTTAACCAATTGTACCAATTTTAGAGTAACAGAACTACTAGTAGAATGAAAGAAACGAGGACACTTCTTCACCGCTATAGTTCATGTGAATCAACTTCCGATGAAAAGGATACCAGGAAACGGATGACTTAGCTGGTAGAGATTCTTCGATGAACTCCCGAAGATACGGCCCTAATTATGGTATATTAGACAATGGCTAAGGTAAAAAATTCCTTTTCTTATTTTTTCATGTATATGACTAACTCCAAGAACTCGTGAACATTTAAGAATACTTAAAACTGCGAAAGACTTACCGTGCATCTTAAATAACTGATAATCAAAATGGGCAATATTTCATTGTTATTATTTTAGGAAGGTTAAATGCGTCCTTAATATTTGGAACTTTTATGGATTTACTAATAATTTAGACAGAGGTTTTGTTATTAGAATATCCTAGTGTATTTAAGTAACTTATATGTATTTAAGAGCATTCATTATTAGGTTCAGTTTGAGCATAATGTGTATTCTTTGTGTGGAAATAATGTGTATTGTAGGATTTTTTAAAGCAAGAGTCGTGAAAAATGAGCAATGCCCTCACCGGGACTCGAAGCTGGACCTCTCGAATACGCGTGAGCATGGTAACTTTACACTACGAAGGCAAGAAGAAAGGAGGGAGAAAATACCTTATATACTCCCCTTTTTAAAGAGCAACTGGGGATTAGAGAACTCAGTCGCCAAATCTTGGTAGTGAATAATTATCATCCACCACCTCTTATTTCGGGCGCCACTATGGAGCCATTATGTTATGAAGCAGAAGACGTGAAAAATGAGCAATGCCATCTCCGGGACTCGAGCCTGAGCCTCTTGAACACGCGCCGAGTGTGCTACCTTGAACTATTCATTTTCTCAGATATGTACTCATGAATGCATCACGAAAGCATTAAGAAAAGAGGGAGAAAATGCCTTATAGTATATTATAAAGTTTGTGTAAACGTAATGTGTACGTTTAGTTGAAATATAATGAGTAATATCAATTTAACATTAACGTCAAGCAAAGTCAAGTATCATTATGTTAATGCAAATGTGTAATAATTACAAAATCAAACTGCATGTGCAACAATCTAAATAAATTTATGTCAAGATAGCGCCGAATGTTGTAATCTGCCAATAAATGGTACTGTTTAAAAAGACGCCAGTAGATGGGGCAGGGCTTAGTTACAATAACTGTGTGAGAGAGAGTATGGGTGTGTATTAATAAATTAAAATTAAAGAAAAACTAGAGTGCGGTGGGTTTAAAGAGTTAAGCTAGATAAACCACCAGCCAATCATAGGAATGCTTAGGCACGGAACCTTTTCGTCTAATTTGTTAAGAACATGTAGCTCAAATAGAAATTAACATTCATTTCATATTTGCATGATACTAAATCTTAAACTATGTAAATCTGAATTATGTACACGGCTAGGAAACCGTTAGTATATTATCATTAACAACATTTTTGATTTATCAGGTAAATATTTAATAACTTACTAAATATTAAGTTATTATAATTTAATATTTAATAAGATTACAATATCAATTAAATATTGAAAGGAATAATAATGATTATTCTCACTGCCATCCGTTAAGATTCCTCGGACAGTAGACTACAGACAGAACAAGTGTATTAATAAATAAGAACATTTCTGATAAATTTTGTATTAATAAGAAGCCTAATACGCATTTTAAATTTTAAAGCATGTGTAATCCTTTTTATTTTATTTATTTGTTTCATCATTGCAATTTTAGTGAATGAATCCTTGGATGAAAAGATATGAGAATCTCTGAAATCAACAGCAAATCTACGCCGAGAAGATTCGTGTTGAAAGACATGAAAAGTACCCCAGATAAGAATCAAGGTAAATTTCTGCATCGCACATTTTTAAAAACGTTTACTTTCACGATAATGCGAAATACCAAAAGTGACAAGCAAGCACGCACGAATGCACAGGCACTTGTCAGAGCATGTTGTAGTGTTAAAAAAGTGAAGTAGAGCTAACAGGCATCAGTGTGTTCACTGATAAATGAAACTTGCAGCCTTCCTGCAAGGGTTAATTAAATGCACAGCTTTTACTTTTCGGTCAAAAAACCGCAATCTCCCCAATAGATACTACAGCGGTGAAACTTATCTCTAGAATAACTTGTTTTCGATAGCGGTACATTACTTTTTAGCCCCCAAGTTGCGATTTTAAGCTTGAAACGATCAATTCTGTTAGAAGAAGGCACGTCACGGCCAATTTTTCAGGGGCACACGTGTCTAGCGGCGCCAAACAGCATTTCTCCGTTCGGGTGCATTAGAGACAGTCAAATTACGTGGTCACACGCAACTCATAAACACGCAAGAAATTCAATTTAGAGCTTGCCAGTATACCAAAGTGGGCTTATGTTCTTTCTATTTTGATTTCTCTTTTCGTCACGGTAAGACGCGACGTCATTAATAACGTGCTCTGAAAACCGATGATTCTCTGAAATGGTTCTTTGAGGGAGGGACGGTATGCCTTTTACGTCAGTTTGGATTTCAAAGAATAAATAACGATCTTACCTGCGTTAATCAATCTGTTTCAAGGCATTCCTTGGTGTGACGTATTACAAGGCATTAGATCCTCCCTCCATTCCTTGATGGAATTGATAATAACTTGCGGGAAACCAAATTCGTATAGAAGAATAGACACTTTTTAGATTAAGTTAAAAAATCTGACTAAAATTAAAGTATAAATATTATCTCATTCTGTTGAAAATTTGGCTACAAAAGGGCATTTAATGCCTGACAGCAAATAGAAAGTACTGAATTTGTTTCAAAGTTGTTTACAATAATACATTAGATCTGTACTATATTTGCAGAAGAAATTAATGTATTGCACAGTTGTGAAATGCTTTTTATTAATTTCAGAAAGAAGAATATAATAAACATATTTTTTAATTTGAAAAAACCTTGACATATCTTTAAAGAAAGGTCTCAAGATGAAGGCCTGTGGTTTTAAATTTAAGAAAACGTACTGTTTTTAAACTTGTAGTTCATTAGAATATTTTAATGCTTTAATTTATTAGAATGTCCTTTAGAATGTTAAGCATAATTTTCCTTCCAAGAAAATTTCCAGGCCGCAGTTAAATACTAGGTTCATTTATAAGGTATTTCTCCTGCCTTCTTAGCATGCCTTCGTAGTGCAGTGCTCAGCACGCTCGACGCGTATTCCAGAGGTCCGTGGTTCGAATTCCCGGCGAGGGCGTTGCCCTTTTCACATCTCTCCTGCTTCGAAATAACCTAATGTCTCTACACATTTTATATAAGACATGCTACTCAAGAAAATCAACCGAAATTTAAGATTCTAGATGGAATGAATAATAATGATAAATATTATTCAGTTTTCTTGCGTAATAATCTTTGATAATGTACTGCGGTCGGTGACAATCCCCTACCTTCAGGCGCTGCCTAATGCAATTTTTCAGCGGGATAACGCCCGACAAAACAGTGCTCGCATCTGCCAACATGCTCTGCAAGGTATACAGATGCTTCCCTGGCCACCGTACTCTCCTGACCTGTCACCAATCGAATATGTGTGGGATGTGATTGGACGCCGTTTGCAGACTCTACCCCTGCCTCGTTCAGAAGATGAACTGTGGCAAATGGTTGAAAGGGAATGGAGAGCAGTCCCTCAGGACCCCATCCGCATTCTTATTGACTCTATGCCTAGACGTGTTTCTTTCTGCATCGCTGTCCACGGTTGTCCTACATCCTACTGAGCCGACGCCGTTCTCGCTCTGTATTCTGACTAATCATTTTGAAATAAAGACCATGAATTCCTGCTTGCTGTCTCTGTCTTTTTTCCAAATTTCGTCACTTTCTGACCACTCCTTTTTGGTGTTGCATTTTCAATGTTGAGCAGTGCATGTCGATATAATTCATTCTGAGAGCTGAATCAGATTATCTGATTGTGTATTAAGGATTTCGCGTTCAAATCCTAGTTGAGACTTAAGTAATATTGAAGAGCTTTTAGATTTCTTTTACATTCAAGCAATATTAGTACACCATTTCACTTTTTCAATCCTTGCTAATGTTTTCATCATCATTATTATTAAATTTTTTTATTAATTATTTTAACATTTCATAACCGTCCGTTCAATTTTACGAAGCTGGTGACAGGTTAACGACAGAAACCTAGATAAACTTAAGTTTAAATCTAAATTATTTTACTACTGTTAAACTTCTATAGAAATTCTTTTACCGGTAAATATTCCAGAGAAATAATTTCGAAATTTATTCCGAATACTAACTGAGAAATTTATAAATGATTATTAATATTTTTTCACGCGTTTAAAACAGTAGTTTCATTGAGCCGCGAGACGATTTTCTAGAGGTTACATATCCCAAATTATTTTTAATAATATATATATCTGTTTTCTAGTAATGTATATATTTAAAATAATTTATATATATGTAATTTTAGTCAGTTTTTATTTTAAATTCTATATTGTAAAGTATCATTTACGTAATATGGCTTTTTGCGCTGCAGTAACGTGCCGTAGCACTTACAGAAGTATGAAAGGATGAGATATTTTATTTCATGGGACCAAAGGATCCAAATGAGAGTTTGCTTTTGACGAAAGAATGGATACACAAATGTCAAAGAGAAGATTCTATTAATGTGAAGAGCGGAAAAATCTGCAGCGAACATTTTCTATGCAGTGTTTATGAAGATGATATGAAAAATCGCTTGTTTGAATAGCCGCAAAAAGAAACTGTTGAAATGGAATGCTGTGCCGAAAGTAAATTATGATGACAATAATAAATCGAAATTGATGATGACAATAATAAATCGAAATTGATGATGAAAATATTAAATCAAAATTGATGATGAAAATATTAAATCGAAATTGATGATGACAATAATAAATCGAAATTGATGATGACAATAATAAATCAAATTTTAATGATTTCGAAATAAAACTCACAAATGAAAATGTAGATCATCCTGAATGTATAAGGATAAACAAGAATGCATTGATAATTTGAAGAACAAAATAATATCCTTAGAAAATTGTATTAAATTGTATTAAAGTATTGAAAAATAGAGAAAAGAAAAATTTTAGAATGTTTGTTCAGCGACAAAGAAGGTGGACGACATCTAGACAGAAATTGGTATCAGAAATTAAAATCTCAAATAGCGAAATTTGGGGGTGGGAACACAAATCGGAGAATTTGGAAAAATGTCTAAAGCCTATTTTTATAAAGACGCAGATTAATGCATTATTGAAAAATAAGAAAAAAATCAGGTGGACTAGTGAAAATATTTCACATGTGAAAATGTCAAATTTGTATTACCAAACTTTTTGGAAATATTTTTAAGAAGTAGGAAATTTTGAGCATCTGAAAGAAATACAGTTTGTCATAAGAGTCATAAGAGTTTGTTTCATTGTCATAAGAGCTCTGTCATCTTAAAGCTATGATTTTTGGAAAGAAAAAAATTGGAATACCTTTACCTAGTATTATAACAATAGTATTATAATTACCTAGTATTATAATTACCTAGCATTATAACAGTAGAATAAACAACTACTCTCCCCTTAGCATGGTTTTAATTTTCAAGTCTAAAGTTAAGTAATTTGTCGTATAACAAATTAAAAGAGGGATAAGTTTTCAGATTTGCAAGGATTAAAGCGCAAAAACCCATGTTACTCTAATCAACGAAGTAGGAGATAATATCTGTTCTGTGATTTATTCCATCAACTTAGAATGGTGAGTTTTCAGAAATATTGAATTTGTTGCTATGCGACTAGACGAATCAATAGAGTTCTAAGGATAGAATGCATGAAAAGTGATTCAGTGGTAATATTTTATTTATCCTTTTTCGCTAAAAGAAATCTTGCGTGCAGCCCAGGACATAGTATGATTAATAAATACTTTCCAGTACCATTTTCTATTTCTGTTCTTACAAAAGCTAAAGTGGGAAAGTCGATGAAGTGGATGGTCTATCACTCTGACCCGTCAATCAATCGTGATAAAAAGATTCCGTCAATCATTTTTCTCCGAAGCTTTACAAGTTTAAAATGAAAAGTATAAGGTGATGTGTTAATTGATATCCAGCACTAAAAAGTTTAAATGTATCATTTTTATTATATATTTAAAAAAATTTCAAATTTGTATTACCGAACTTTTTGGAAATATTTTTAAGAAGAAGGAAATTTTCGAGCATCTGAAAGAAATACAGTTTGTATGCGCATAATATTTTAATTTACGAATATGCATTTTAGCTTAAAACTTTCACTAAGTGTGAATGGTATTTGCAGCATTTACAGTTTAAGAACAAACCGTTTAATTCTAATTTATTAAGCAAAAGTCTCTGGATTGACATTTATTGTATTAGGACAAAGCACGTAACGGTTATCGGCGAACGGAAGAGACGCTTTGTTAAACGACTTCCAAACCTCTTTGCTTAAGAAAGGGGCTTGTATTCAAGTTACGCATGGAGAAAACCTCGAATACACCCACGCAGCTAGCCCCTTAGAAGGGATTTCATTCCGAGTCAAACTAATGTTCAGAGGTCTTCTTCAGTGGACCGCTAGTCGTAGAAATTATAAAAGAACTAAAATATCCTTGCATTTACGTAATGGTACTTTTGCATTAAGATTCGAAATAACAAATAACCAGCATTAGCATTAAGGTTATAAGGTATTTCTCTCGCCTTCTTAGCGTGCCTTCGTGGTGTGGTGGTCTGCACGCTGGGCGCGTATTCTAGAGGTCCGTGGTTCGATTCCCGGCGAAGGTGTTGCTCATTTTCCGAATCTCCTGCTTTCAAAAATTACCTAATGTCTCTACAACGTCCTAACATTCATTAAACAATTATTTGTATTATGGCATTTATGTAGTAAATTTATAAATTATAGTGACTTTAAAAATGATTAAAAATGTGTTGTCATTTCAGCTTGAGTAAAAGCATGCAACGTAAAACTATACTTAGATATATAATGTTCCGCTCTTATAAAAGCGGAAGACTTGTGCGTTAAACTTCGGAGATAGATCTAAAGGCACATAAGACAAATAAGCTAAAATCTTAGAAGCATCTCACACATTCTGTCTGTGTTATCAAGTTCGTTAAAATGCACAATAAATGGCTTTGCATAATGGTTAAAAATTATATAGTGAAGATTTTTACAAGCTTAGTTGGATCGCGATTATAAATCTCTTCTTGTACGTATCTCATTTTAAAAGAGCACATCTCCTAGAAAATTGGCCATTAAAGAGATTTAATGCATTCACGCTATTGCTTTCCCTATGCAAATGCAACCGTGTGCAAGACATAAACTTGCAGTTGCTCTTTAGATTCAGAAAATTAAAAGGAGGCATATTCAAAAGTGTAGATTGAGGGATATTTAGGGAGCAGAACTGTATGAAAAATGGTTCAGATTTTTAACAATTGGCACAAATCTCAAAATTGTATCCCTCCCAAATATTTACATTTTGACATTAATATTTAATTTATTAATCATCCGATTTCTCTAATTCTTTACTTAAGGTAGTTTGTCCCACACCCAAAACAGTATGGAACATATTAGAGATCATCAATAAAACTTACCTAGTGTATCTGAACACTGAATATATTGCAGAAATAAAATGATATCTACACTTGATTTCCAAATCAAATGATGAAGTTGTACAACAGATTAAAACGCTTTCTTTGTATTTTAAAATATAATAACCCATTCCCACAGCTTTATGTATGGTATATGAGGTTTTATACTTGGAGAATACGAGACAGTGATACATAAAGTTTACAAGTTCTCTAACATTACCTTAGTTTATTTGTACTTTAAATTAACACTTGATTACAGCGAGGGTACTCTCATTCTCTACATCAGATTTTAATTCAAATCATAGAAAGGGACAATTTTGGATATCCATAGCGAGCACTCCTTGCATTTCTGCTCATAGATATATATATATATATATATATATAGTTGAATTCAGATCAGAAGATCTATAAACTGCTTAATATTAACATCATCTTATGAAGTATTTCTCCCGCCTTCTTGGCATACCTTCGTGGTGTAGTAGTCAGCATTCTCGACGCGTATACGAGAGGTCCGAGTTTCGAGTTCCGGCTAGGGCATTGCTCATTTTTCATCTCTTCTGCTTCGAAATAAACTAATTTCTCTACAATATTCATTTGCAAAGGATGAAATTGACATTCCTTTAGAACACGACATTAAAAGTGTCGTTAATTTTGATTAAAACCGTTAAACAGCGGGTGCAACTTTCGAAAACATTGCAGGATGCTTTTCCGTCCGAATAAGTAGATTCTCTACATACAGTCTTAAGAATAGTATTCTCTGTCATATTAAGTGAGCTTTAGTAATACTACTTTAAGTGAAAGATGACAAAATGTCAAGAATTAGTTTTCATAGGAAATTTCGACGAATCCAAAAAAAAAAAAAAAAAAAAAAATATTCCAAATCCCAGGTTCCATCAGGGACGTGTGTGTCTTCTATATGTTGATACAAGTGTTAATTCTGCGGTTGTAGCTAATATGCATCCGCCGCATTAGCAATATTATCTCTCAAAAACATGAATTATTTGCGTAATATTTCGTAAATAAATTTCTTGAAGCACTTATTCTCAAAACAATGAATTTTTGTTTCGTGCTCTCTTTAATTATATCTGTTGAAATAGTCTTCGGCTGTTGTTTCTCAATATAGACAACGTTTGTCTTTATGACACTACGTTATTATCACTAGTACCATATATCTACTATTTATTAAATTTATCTTCTAAAGGCCCTAAAAATCATGTAAAATTTTTGAAACTTCCATCTATAACTCAAAATATTTTCCTTGTTCATTAATACTTCCGTGAAATACGTATTTTTACTGATGTAATAAATTAAACTGCTACTAGATAAAGCGTAAATAAATAATCATAGGATTTAATCTGCAGTTTTAAATTATCTGTTGGTATTATGTAATGGTTAGTTATTTGTGCTTATTTCGATAATGCAACTTTTAGAAATGATTGAATATCAGTCTATTCATTTTTTTAATTATATAGTTCACGTATATTTGCTACATATATGCCCACTATCTAAGCAATAATGGAAAATGTGATAAATGTCTGTAAACAGCTATGCAAATACTCAAAAAAATTAGCTTTGCAAGTAAAATCTGAAATGTAGTGTTATGATAAGCAAGATAAGCAGTGAAAGAATATCAAACTTGAAACATTAATTTACAAACAGGGAATCTTTTGACTTCGTGCAACATAACTCGCATGGCTCATGTTTTAAATTCCATTAAAGCGTTAGATTTAAATTAACGCAACCATAGTCTAAAATTTAGTACAACGTGGACTAATGTAATGAAAGTTACTTTATATTTTCTACATTTCCGTCTAATTAGTGAAATTTGTTGTTGTTGTTGTTACTTATCTCACTTGTCTGGCAGTAACATCAAAGCAAGCCCACAACATTCATCATGGGAAGGAGTGCAAGATTGCGCTTGTCGTTGGCAAGAGCCTTGAGCAGCATACAGCTGACTTCTCTCAGTTCCGCCCCAGTTTTGATGGAGCGCACACAGGGATGGGACGAATCCGAGGGTCTTTCACCCTTCTTCTCCTACCAACAATCTCTCCAGAGGACTTACGTCTCGCCGCATATTTAGAGTGCCTCCATGAACGCCGCATATTTAGAGTGCCTCCATGAACGCCGCATATTTAGCGTGCCGCACAGACACTATACACATTATTTTAAATAAACACTGGATGCGGGGCGTACTGTGGAATTGCACGATATACCATAATAGGCAAACTCTACACCTTTTGAAAAGCTTCAGTCTATGCAAATTCTTATAAAACTTGCAACTAACCCCCCTTTTTTTTCCAAAGAGTTAGTATGGGAAGGCATTACTAGTTGACTTATGGTACATCGCTGGTGTCTCCCATACTTTTAACTTTACCTTTACCTTTACATTTGCAAACATCCATGCTTTCTCCGGCCCTTTGGCACGGCAGTCAGGCGTCGTTAACCACTACCCGGTTGGGCGTCATTAGTAAAATTTGGAACTTCTATCAGCTTAAACCAGTGTAAATGCCTAAATAAAATATTTAACTCGAAATTTTAAAGAACTTCCGTTTTCAGGATGATTTACAGATGCTCTGATTATACAATATATTAAAGCGGTTTTTATAGTCTATGAAATTAATTTACTGGAAAGAAAATTGAATTTTGTGTAATGCAAATGTTTTCATTACCTTTTATTAGTACCATAATATTAAAATGGATCATATTGAGATTCAATATTTGAGAAAAAATTATACATGTACCTTTGCTACATTTATTAATATCATAATACCTTTATTCTTGCTGTGGCTAATCAGATTAATCTGACCTAATCAGAGCAAGCCCATAAATTTACATCAAGGCAAGAAGTACAAGATTGCATCTGTCGTTGGCATGAGCACTAAATGGGCAACAGTACGATACTGCCCATTTCCTCCCCAATTTTAAAGGAGAGCAGCCAGGCGACGAGCCCGAGAGTCCCACTCCTCATCCTCTACCACAAAAACACTACAGAGAACGTTTGGCTTGGCATATATATTTTGAGTGCTTTCATGACGCACAGACACTATACATTTACAGCCTCCATTCCTTCTCCGAAACTTGAGCCCGATCCTATCCGCACGTAGCCTCACGAACTACTATACCGTCTGGGCGGTGTTCATTTGCTTTACCACCGAGTTTCGAAACACAAACATTTCCAGTATCAGCTGGACGGGTTACCAGTTATATCACGAGAGCATGCATGCAGCGCAGGCGATAATTCCTTTTAATTTAATACAATGCATTTCCCAGAAAACAGAAACATTTATCGATTAATAATTTTTAATTGATTTTAATAACAAAAACAACGAATTCTCTGGACACTATTTTACAGAAAAAAAAAATTGCCTTCTGTCGAACTTTTATAAAATTACTACTTCTTTGATTTAAATTTAATATATTCTTCGAAATGTAATAGTAATTGTTTAGTATAAATTTTGAGCCCAATTATTGTTAATATTTCTCAGAATAGAGTAAAATCATGTTCATATCATTCAATAAAATGTTCGCAAGGAAAAAAAAAAAAAAAAAAAAGCAAACTATAAAACTGTACAAAACTAACGATTAGGAAGCATTTATTAAGAATATAAGAACTGTCAGACTAGTGTCGTGAAGTACCACGCTGGATTTGCTTTAAGATTTAGATTTTTATTAGTTGAAAAGGATGTTTAAATTAAGATTTAAGATTTCTCATTCTCATAATTAATTATACAACTTAAATGAAGCTTAATTGTAAAAGAAATGAGAATCTAGTATAACGTTTAAACCTGCTGAAAGTATCGGGAACTTAAATGAGAGAGGTTTTTTAGGAACTTAAATGATTTTGCCTTTTGTTCCCGCGTTTATTCACAACTTTCGTTTTTACGTAAATTCTGTGAAAACTTCGGGGTGTCTAAAAAGCATACAAATGATTTCTTTCTTAGTCTTTAATTCTGTCATTATTCCATTTTTATTTTCTAATCAGGGACAGTCATTTTCTATCCTTTTATTAATGCGTTTAAAATAATTTTTTAACCATATTGACATCGAATATCGTGACATAATTCCATTCATTTACTTCAGAGAATAAATGTTTAAGCTCAATACTCAACTAGTCTGATGGAAATTGACCCGATACTTATGCTATTAGCTTCCAGCTAATCCGTGTATCCCACTAAACCGTTTAATGATATTTCTAGAAGACTTACATTAGGCAAATTTTTGAATCAACTGGAGAACCCACCACCTGTAATGACGCCGCATAAAGCTATCGATTTCTACATCCTCGGCGCGAGGTAATTAAGGGCATTTTGCTAAGTATGTATTTATTCAATAGACCTTACCTGTCTGGATTTCAATAATGTGTTTTTCTCTTTGATGAAACGTCAGGCATACGAAACCATTTGAGCTGAAAAGAGAAAAAAAAATCTATTATGATTAATTCGAAAAACATCGAGCAAGGTAAACATTGAAATGCTCATGCTAAATTACAAAAGTGTGCTTCACTTGTAAGAGCTCTTAAAATAGCTACGAATCACATATTTTACATGAATTACAATAGATATCATATTTAAAATAAATCACTTTTCAAATAACTTAAAGTACTTTATTATAATAGCTGAAAGAAACATGATATTTTAATGTTTACGTGCATAAGTATATAGGCTTAAATATGTTTGAATTTACTTCTTTTAAAGCTGCGATCTTTTAATTTTCATTTATTTTTGGAATATATTGGAAAGAAGTTCAGAATTCTCTTTCATTCTGATAAAGGATGTCTCTAATATTTTGTTCACTAAATGTCAGCCTATTTTTATGTTTATTGAAATTTTGCTTACAATGATTTATTATTTATCGTGTATAATGCTAATCATACCATACAGTCAAGCGGGAATATTATCACTTCGTAAACCAGATAAGAACTTTAATTGGAATCGAAATTAATCAATACTAAAAAAACCATGCAAAATATAAAAATTACACTCGTATGTATAAAAAGCCACTGTGAAGTCTCAGGTAAGGACTCTGAAAAGTAATTTGCAAAGGAGGCAGCACAAAAGAAAATAAATGAATTCCTTGATGTGCCGTTTCTCAAGACTTATATGAGGAATACACTAAGTATGCGCACACAAGAGATTTGGCAACAAGTGTGAGGCGAAGCGACAATGAGTCGTCACGAATTCTTTCCCAAAGTGTATAATAAAAACTTAAGCGCACATAGTTTCTTGAGCAATTCTAATCGAGCCATGGCCCATTCCAGGAATACTTCTGTGAGAGAAACCTGGCAAATACCAACAAATGCTAGTGTACAGAATTGTTTGATGCTAATCAGTATGTTTTCAAATGTCTCACAAAAGAAATCCATTTGAAAGGACCCTCTAACACTGACATACCATTTAGACGTCTTTTAATAACACACCGATACATACTGCCGAAACTGAAAAGAATTATCGAAAAACTGAACTATTATGGGCTTGAAATTTGCCAGGCAGAATAACGCAAGAAATTCTGAATGTAATCAGCGTCCACAATGCACTAAACAATACAAGAGGGTGTACAATTCCCTAAATCCGAAATTTGTCTAGATGGACATGTACTACGGAACACATCGTATAGCAAACACCCAACTGTGATATCAGGAATAAAGGAGTCTCATCCCCAACAATAGCCCATCAGCTCTTCCATTCAATCTCAGCTACATGTGTTATCAAAATAACAACCTTTCAGTTTAATTTAACACTAAAGTAACAAATATATTAGAAAACTGTATTTTAATTATTTGGCAGTATTTCTTATTAGTTTCGTAGTTACAAATATTAAACTTTAGAATAAAAATCTCTTAAATATTATGCATTTTTTCAGCTGAAGGAATAGTTTGATTATGTAAGACAGCTCAATTTATCTTCAAATTATCTACCTCTAAAAGTATCCGCGGCTTTCAATAAATTACTTATTTACCCGCAAAAAAAATATACTGTATTCTTATTTTGAAAATTTAATTCTATGTTCTAGTTTGTAGTAGTTTTGCCTTCAGTTGTTTTTAAATTGGAAGCTTTAATTTTTCATTCAAATCAACTTTTGTATATTGTGTCTGGATGATTCGAAATATGTGAACATGCATTAACAAATAAGACAAAAAGTGTCTTTAAATGGTTAGCTTTCATTTCATTTCTTTTACCTTAAGAATTTTTATTAGTTAATAATTTTTTTCATAACGTCATACAAAGAAAATTTCGATAAATATCATGTTTCAAGTTTTAAACGGTAGGAAAGGTTGAATCTTTCAATTTTATTAATTATGAAAACTTAAATTAAAATACTCTTTTATACCATGATAACAAGTGATTAGGCCGCAATAAAACAGTGAGTTACATTGCAGATCGAAGTAAAATTTTTGAGTAGCGGCGGAGATGCCGTAAGAAGTTTTCACTATTCGATTCTCGGCTACATCGTTGATATCGTTAGCTGTATCCTTTTTTTTAGGGATATATATTGTGGAAAATACATTTCCTAGTACAAACGTTTTGCATCTAATATTAGCCACCGAAATTTCAAGAATGCATCAGGAAATTTAGATCTGTCGTCCAACAATTATTTTGTTATTAGATTTATCTTCAGAAGATTTAAGCTGAATATTTTATACGAGTATTCGGAGGAAAGCAGGTAGATTTAAATTTAGCACGAAAATTTGGTGAATTTAAATTTGAATTCATTTTCCTCACCGCCACCAAAAAATGCTGTGAAAGGAAGAAAAATTCATGCTTGGCTAGCTTAGCGACTAATTAATAACTATTATGTTTATAAAGAACAGGAAAAAAGAGGCATTATAGCTGAAACAAGAAATTTTATGTGAGAAACAAATCTATGTGGCCAGCATTTACAATTATACAGCAGGTGAACACCGTATGATTCAATATGAAGAATAAAAAATAACATGAATTTAAATACGTGCTGGTGAGCGCATGCATGGATTTATTATATCTACTTTTTAAATAATACGAAATAAGAAGTCCAAAGCATTCAGCGATCAGATCTGAAGTAACTTGAGATAAAGAATGCAATGGAGTTTAAAATTATGTTGCTTTATTCTAGTGTAATGCTAAGATTTAGAGGCATAATTCTAAACACATCTTAAAATTTTAAAACTTATGTTTAGTTTCTTACATTTATCATTTATTATTATAAAAGTTTGAGCAGTATACAAATATTTTATAAATTAATACAGTAAATCACAAAAAGAACGAAGTTTACATATAAATTATAGGGTGATTTTGAACAATGAATTGAAAAATTAATACAATCAGAGGCACCTGTTGTCCACCTTTCTCTCGAATAGCAACAAGTATACACCTAGACAGTAATTCAATGAGCTGCCTTAACCGATCTTATTTTAATAGCTTTCCATACGTATATATTACAAATGTTTCACACGCCGTAAAAGTGAGTGATTGTTTGAATATACGTTCCAACTTATTCCACAAATTCTCAACGGAAAATTAAATCTAGTAAGATGGGAGATCCCATTAATGATACAAAGTAAATGGAACACTCATGCAATTGATTCTGTGCCAATTATGAATAATGGGGTGGGGCATTTCATGTTGGAAGAAGGCATCATATTTGACGAGAAGATGCTAACAAATGGTTATAACTGATCAGCTGTTATATTAACATAAAATATGAGCTTATTAGGAATCTCTCCAGTACGATAGGATATCCTAAGAACGTCCAAGTAACCGCTTTTCAAACTATTTCACTAGCGCTACTCAACCGTATAACACCAGTCTGGTTCAAATGATCCCTTTCTTCCTAAGGTTCCGCACGCACTTTGCCATTATCTAAATGCAGAAGGAACTCTTATTTATCTGAGCAGATAACTATATAGGAATACTAATATAGGCACACAAGAGATAATTGCCTATAAATGGGGATGCCTTCATGGAGGATTTTATAGCCAACTGCAGTGATTTCTTTTTCGCAAACACATTAGTCTATTCTGAGGTACTATTCCCCTGATTTTTCCCTCATGTCCAGTATCTACTACTGGATTCTTGCCATATTATTTTATCAATACAGCTTTTGTCGAATTTCACAGACTTTGGCATACTCTTGCTGCAGTAGTGCACAAAATACTCAAACGTTTGTATTCGCTGAAATCGAACATCCAGCTTTGCAATGAGTACAATTTTCTGCAGTTAAATTAATTCAAATCTTTATTTCTTCTTATGACAACAGTCTGTTACCTGTTGGTCCACCAGTGCCTGAGGGAATAAAGCGACTTAGGAGTTGTAGCTCGATTCGCTTTCAAATTCCAGAGAACGGACCGCCTCTCGGGTCTTTCCCGGTTTTTTCCCAATATATAACGTGAGTAAGAGGAAGTTTCTCATAGAATGCCCTCCGTTAAGACATTCCTTCCCTGATCAGGTAGCCTTCTTATGCTTTGCCATAATCAAATAAACCAAACGAAACTTAGTTTTATTTGCCTTCCTGTCTCTTACCTGTCTCTTATTCTGCCACTTACAAAGTAAGTCATATTCTCCTCAAAGCATTGTGGAACACATTCCTACACATTTACTCTTTCACAGAAAAGCTATGTGCAATCATATGTGTTTTTTAGAATTAGGATTGAAATAGTAGGTGTAAAACCCTTGAAATAATAAGTAAAACGCTAAAAAATTATGATTCTAATAAAAAGTAACTCATTCTATTTATTTGCTGCACAGTGCTTCCTGATGCTGAGATTCTCCTAAATTACAATCATAACACTACGCTCAAAGAAAGAAATATTTTTTATAACACAACATTTTTTGCTTCTTACTGCAGCATAATTTCAAATTTAGAATTTTATATCTATCTGGCATTTATAGGGTTAAAAACTAGTCTCGTCTTTGCCATTTTAAGTGCAAAAGAAATTATCTCATACTGTTTGAATTCATTAAACATTGTGATTCGATCGTAAAGCTGAATCGCATTTTTTTTTTCAAATGGAAAATGCAGAAACAAAAGGAAGAAAAAAAGGATATCTAATTTAAAGCTTGCTGCAAAAACAAATACAAAATTTAAGATCGTCGAACTTTTTGCACAGCAACGAGAAGAGGAAAACTTCTTCCTTTCAAGCAGAAAATCAGACTTTCTCAAATATTTTTTATTTAACTTTTTCCTGAGGCAAAAGATGACAAAGAATGTATTGTTCTGCGTCCAATTTACAGCAACCCATCCTGTCGAGATAAAAGTAGAGTAACAAATCGATCTGTTGCTGTGTAGTTATTTGGGAACTGATGCTGTAATTGATACGTTCAACTTCGAGGATCGATTTCTCTTTCACCTTTCACTCCTTTTCAACTTCACAGCTGTTGCTACTAGCAAAGGCAGTCAGTTCAAACGGGCATCAAGAACATAAATGTCCGAATCTAACGGGGGTATAAGATCACATTTTAACGATTACAAAAGGTTCCCTATAGGCCTATTTTTTTATATTCCTTTCGATGTATAAGATTTTTGAACTCTCAGTGTGAGTGAATTAAAAAAATTGCAATTCTCTTTTTAAACTCAGTTGAACATTAAACAATATTAAATCTTTATAAGCATGATATGAATAACCAGAGGATATGAATATCCGCTTAAATACCCGGAATGTACAAATATATATTCTTTAATGTGTAACTTTACATTGTTATAAAATACGAAAAAATTTTATGATGTAGTCTTTTTCATTCGTATGGGACAACGAATGAAACATTTATAACAATGCGTTTTGATCCATGCAAAATCTGTTATAATTTACATACTGAAGTATTATGCGATTCTTTTTTTTTTTTTTTTTTTTGCGTTGTTGTTACACCTGAATTTTAGTTACTTTGAAAAAAATAATATGAATTAGTATAACAATATTCGAAGAATGAAATTTCAAAATGGTCAAAATTTAGTTTAAAAATTTAGACTTTTAAAGTTTTCAATTAATATTTGCGATATGTACCTGTGATAATATCACGATAGGATAAATGATTTGTCACTACAAACTAGGCACAATGATTGGAATATTTAATCTAGGGAAAGTATGTGAGGGCTATAAAGGGCAACGTTGCCCAGTTTTCGATGGGAGAGCTTCAGAAGATAGAATTTTAAGATTTCATTCCACTCTTCCCGTACCATTCAAGAGGGCTTTTCTATTGATTCATTTGAAGTCCACAGTTTCTGCTAAAATATTAGGATATAAACGTCCAAGTCTTGAACTGGTTTCAAGTTTGGGCCCAATGAAGTTTTCATCTAGCCTCTGTTGGCAACCATACCTATCGGGACAGCTAAAAGTAAGAAAATTTCATAATCCTCTGCAAATTATCTAGGGACGATTAAAGTTGAACTTCGATTAACCGTTGAAAATAACTCACTTGGTAATAAAACGTCTCCGAGAATACGATGATTCTGCGTTTAATCCCCAGTCTGAGTCACGATATTTACAGACATATCCAAATCGACATTTTGTTGATAAGTCTATTTATTACAAATTTATTGCAGATGCATTGCACTGCATAATTTATGTATTATTATGGATTCTCATGTGATAGAAATTTCTAAAGAAAATTGATTAATAATTTTAATTCAATGCTAAAATGAGTTCATACTTACCAGCCTTGCATACTGTATGCTACAACTGTTGTTGAATTTGGAGTTGATGATACTTCGTCAGTGCAAGTAACCTTAGTCTCCGGATGATCTGAGTGTGCGTGTACAATGCGGTAACTTGTATTTCGATGGCTGAAATAGTATGTCATACGCCCATCTAATGTGTGCCAACGGTGAGGCAGTGTTACCCAAGAAGGAAACTGGCAACCCGATGTCGGATGTTTGGCTGAAAGAGAGCATTAATATTAAATGCAGCACTTAGGAACAGAACTGAAAATTTTCTGTTTACTATAAAGGAAATGATGCTATAAAAAGATACTTGAAACAGTTCTGTAGTAGAAAAGTATTGAAGAAACAAGTTTAAGCAAAATGGACAACTTTCAGTGCAGAATGAAACGTAAATATCCCTGATGGAATTTCCTTGTACATTTACAGCGCATGTGTTTTTCTACTCTCCATTTCTTTTCATTCACCCCATAGACTATCCTTTCGTATCGGCAGAAAAACATATTTAATGGAGAGCTTCAAAGAGAAGATATGCCCACTGACAGCCTTCGATCGTGTTCACTGACCTGTATATAATGCATATTTTATTTCTAGGCCAGTAGCAAATAAATATTATAAGGAATGAAAGCTTACTGATGTTATAGATTTATTCTGTCTACGCCGATACTAGAGATAAGGGAAACGTAAGGAAAAGTATTCTTTGGAAATTCACAAGCAGCGGTTATTTATTTGTACATAAATGCTTTTATGTTCTTCCTAAATTCAAATTCTAAACTTTTCTTGCAGTACTGTTCATGATAAATTCCATGCAATTTTACTTACTAATAGGATACAAAATATGTAGAAATTCAAATGTATTGTTTTTTCTAATTTTCTATGCTTGATTTGGGTTTTACTAAATAGTGTTTCTTTACAATTTGTAATGAAAGCCAGTATTTGAGAGATTTTTTACTAATATAGTAGGTAAACAGAAATAGTGAAGGCTTTATAGTAAATAAATGTTAGCCCCTTTTCTTATAACAGCGAACCTTTTCTGTAAATCAGAGGGTTTAACGCATAATAGTTTAAAGAACAAAATATTAACGCAAATATTTCATGAATGCACTTGATTCAAAACTTAATACTTCGTATTGTAAACAGATTTGTCTTTGTTTATACGTCCATTTATTAAATAATACACTAACATTTCTTATGACATCAGTACCATAAAAATGCAGCAAAACTGTCTGATAACTATGACTAAGAGCTTAATATTAAAACAATTTCATACTTGATTGAAATAATAGTAAATACTCACAATCGACTAAAATAAATGGCCATTATTAGTTAATACTGGTCGTATTCTTTTGTAATAGTACTGAATTCCGCACGAATTCTAAACTGAAAAGCAGTAATTTATATGTCTTAACTACTTCCTTGATCATTCTATTTATTTTATACCCGATCATTAAATAAACTGTACCAGAAAACCGGTTTTCGAATAAAACTCAATATGAAAGCTTATTAATTTATCATTTGCCAGTAACTTTGTTACTAACTGTTCTTTTACAGAGAAAATGCCACATCAAGAAAGAATGCTTGAAATAAGACAAAACGTAATATGTTCCGATAAACTGCTCTTGATTTCAAATTATGACATTTGTCGAATGTACGAATTTCAAGCTGATTTTCTTGTAATGAAGCCTCATTTTGGATGACGCAATCATAAAATCTACTATATGGAAATTAATCAAGCTCCCCAGTTCACATCCATTGTCGGTCACTCTAATGAAGCCAAATGATATCTCACATATTCAGATATCGCCTAATATGAATTGCCGGGCCGCTACTTTATGAGGTTGTTTTTGCCTGTATATGCTTTATTACGCTCAATATTTTTAAGCACTATGCCTTCAAAAATTATTCAAATTTCCTTACCTTTAAATTCGAAACATGTTTTGCAACATGTTGGGTTCCTTTAGAAGTGAGGCGGGATATCAGATATTCACCACTAGCCGTACTGGTGTAGTGATGCCGCATTACATGCTAAGCTTCGCTAATTTTTAAAGACGAACACCCCGGTGGACGGTCTCCCACTTCTTCCCTACCAACAAACAACACGACACCGTGTTTGGTTCACCGTATATTGAGAGTCTGCCATGCAACACAAACATACGTGCCTTCTGTGTGATTCATACACGAGTCTAATGATTCAACAATCCGTTGCACTAGCCATTATACTGATCAGGGCGGTTGTTTCCCTGCGTCAGATTCAGGTTAAAGCAAAGCCGGCACCTGGCCATCAAGTAGGCATATTAGGGGCTGGACCTTGCTGTGTGCTAAGTTTCCGCCCCAGATGGAATTCCAAAAAAGAACATGCCGGGGTTCAGTCTAGGGGTTTCCTAGCCCTCTTTTCCTACCACTAACCTGTCAAGATGATTTCAAATCACCTCTCGAGAGATTTTTTAACTCGCCATGTGTTTAGAGTGATTTTTGTAGCGCAATCGCTATACGATATTCATATTTGTTCATGGATTCAAGCTTGGACCATTCTATATGGCAGTCAGTTTCAATATCCACTATCCTGCCTAGGCACAGTATTCCTGCAAAAGGTACAGGCAGAAGTGAGCAATACCCAGAAACTCACTTCTGTTGATATAGGTATACTTTCTGCTCCACTAAAATAGTGTAGCTGGGCCCAGTTTTGAGGAAGAACACCCCGGGGTGGAGTGGGACTTTCGATTCACCATACATCTTAAATGCCTCTTTGCCGCACAGGCAATATATACTTACAAATATCCATGCCCCGGGATTCGAACTCGAACCCATCGGTACGGCAGGCAGCGTTGATAACCATTACACGGGCTGGGGGCTGTGTTTCGCAACAATCCAACGGAAATACCAAGTGGCTGTGCATAGAGACATGATTAGTAACCTGCAGTAACGCACCCCTTTTGAAGAAAATGCGTTGGAGTGCTCTTCGGTTTAAACCATATTTACATCTTAATCTCTAATCTGCCCAGAAAACAGCCGAAGAAAATCAGGGAGACTAATTAGTTATCGCTCATTATTGTGCCCTTGATTGACTGAACCGGTAGCAGTTTGTGTATGACCTTAATCTAAATGCAATCTTAAATTTGCAGCAATTTGTCAAAATATTTCACTGTTGTAGCAATTTATCTCTGAAGCAGTATGCCTTTCTCAAACTTATAACTTCGTGAATATTTAAAAATTTTAGAGCATTCTCCCTCTTAAAAGATCTTGAAATGAAAATCTGTATGTAATATTTTAAAAATTAATTTTTAAGGATAAAAGTTGTAAACAGCTTACTTTTTGTAAGATTCATTATTCTTGAACCATCCCCAGGTAGAACAAGTCCATCACAGGTTGGGTCAGCGGACTGGGAAACGTGAAAACTATCTTTGCCTTTTTGGTAAACCTGAGAGGCGAAATTTTAAGTAATAGTTACTAATGATTATACTTTAAACATATCCACAGTTATGTACTAATATGCGTTAGAATGTATTCTTAAAATACCTTCTTGTAAGAGAAGTAACACATAAATACTTTAAGTAAACTATGGGCTGGCTGCATGGGCGTTTTCGTGGTTTTGCCCATGTGTAACGTGTATACGAGCCAGTTTCCCTTAGAAAGTCCTCCACGAAGGCAGCCCTCCTCTTAGGCAGATAGCCCTCGAGGCTTTGCCATAATCACACACATACATACATATACATACATTAAGTAAACTGTTTCATTATTTGAAATAAGAACTAAATTTGTCGTTTTAAACACATTTAGGGTGAGTATCAAAAGTACTGTTATGGCGAAAAAAAAAACAGAAAGCAGTTTCATTTTAAAGCACAAAAAATATTTCTACCATTTAGTTTCAATGCAAAATTCTCCTGTCTGGCAATCTTAATGAATCAAAAACAAGTTTTTATCAGTGCATTTGTAAATATATTCGACTAAACATCCCCCACCACTTCTGAACTGTCAAACTCTGTTAAAATATTGAAGTTATCACTGTATTTTCGAGAATTATGGTATGTATTTTGACACTTGGAATAACGAGTTAAGCTCACGAGATTAATAATCCGAGTCATCATTTCACGATTGTTTTTTAGAAAATTTCTTGACAGTATCAGCCGACTAAGACAGGTCTCCTTCACCTGACATTCGAATTGTTAGAGCTCTTCTTAATGGCTGACTTTATCTAGGGTAGAATATTATGAATAATAGAGTTGTGAAAAGTCTTAACTACGTTCCCCGATTTAAAATATCTAAACTAAATCAAACAAGATTTAAATGTCTGCATACACACGCCAGCTTATTTGAAACTTTTCTGAAAAAGAGAGGAAATCGTTTTCTCCAGTTATATTTTAATAACATTTTTTAATAAATTAATTAAGTTTCTGATTCGATTATTGCGTTATTCTAAACACATTTCTTGGATTTTCAAACCGCTGGATTAAGTATGTTTTTTCTAAAGCTGTTCGCATAAGCTGAAATAATGTGTCATGCTTAATGTTCTGCGGTTTTGCAAATCGAAGAGTATTAGATTATCATTATACTACTGCTGGTAAGTGACCTCGATTCGAATCAGATGTTTGAGTTTGGTATTTTATGCTCAGGCTACATAATTATAGTATGTCGTTATCGCAATTTTTTTTTCAGTTAGTGCTAAGAATGAAGAATTCAAAAGTTAATTTTTGCCCTATTATAATCTTTTTTTAAAATGAAAAAATGGGCAGACTGCTCGAAAAATTTATACTAGTATATATCAGTTTTCTCAAACTGAAATCCCACAGGTGTTCTCCGTAGCAGATTTACACGAGCAGCTTATGTATCACAAAATAACTCGCTTATTATGGCAAGGAGAACAAGTTTAAGATTTTAATGAGTCATATTTTATATTATTTCCAGTATTAAAAAGCAATGTGAGCAATGTTGTAGAAAATCTGCAGTTCGAGTTAATTAATTTACACTGTGATTTGAATCGATTTACATACATTATACATTATTTATACAGAGGGCAAAATGATACACAGTAAAAATTTGAAGATATCTGATCAAACTTTATTCGTAGATCTCAAAAGATAAATAGTGAAAAGATAATAGTCGTAGATCTCAAAAGAAAAATAATAATAATAAAAGATAAATAGATTGCGAAATTTTGCAATAAGAATAATATTTTTGTTTGTGAGCATATTCACAGGTTTTTTTTTCCGTAGTTGTGAATAATAAGTCTAAGAAACGCGCCAGATTGCTGATGAGTATCTCAATTCGTGATGAAGATACTTTCTATTATTCTATCTTCAAGGTTATCAACTTCATAAAAATCGAAATAGCATGAGTTGTTGCAGGTGAAAATTGCAGTAAGAAACAGAAAATTTTTATAATTACTAGCACACAAATGTATGCATTTTTGTTTTGTTTAATAAATGTTTTTAGCCAAAAGTGGCGTCAGAACCAAAGGCCTAATAGTCTCCAAACGGCATTTTGCGTTGTTTTACTTTCTGCGTTGATTCACTTTTCAAAGTATTGCCACTAAATATTATTTCTGTGTATTATATTAAGAAATTTGCATGAATGGACTCTCATTGTGAAAAAGCAAGGGTACCTAGATCCATCAAATTTTGAATAACGTATTCTCCAACCGAATATGGACACTTGGAAACCTGAATTTTGAAATTCGAATTTGTTCTGCTACCTATTTCAAATTTTGCAAAACTTAAAAGAATTTTTGATTAACAAACTCAACGATTTCAATGCGAGCAACACTGTACTAAAACAAATATATCTCCAGGGCGCGAGACATTGTATCGGAAATTATAAAGATATGCGGTCTTGTTGTTTTCAAATATTTTGTAATATTGCTGTTGAATTTAATATGTGTTTTAAGTGCGAAGAACATGATATTTAATAAATAAAGGTAACATACAAAACGTTGAAAAAAACTGCCCTTTTGGGCATAATATAAGCTTTCAGATATAATATGAAAGCTTTCAGATTTTCTTTTTCCTTTTCTTGTACTTTTTGTTTCCGTATTAATTTTCTAAAGTATTTTCCTTAAATCTTAATTTCGAAATATTCCCAATACAAACCCAAAAATATTCCCAATATGCAAACGAAAAAAAATTTAGGGTCATCTTAAAACTGACTTACAGCAAACGATTAATGTGATCACGATTACTAATGACTATTTTGTTGAGCAATGAGAAATATATCTTCAGAATATCAGTGGATTTCAAATAAATTAATTTTAATATAATTTGAGGTATATAAATACCTACTTTCACAGCATTGTAATTAAGAAAACAGTTATTAATAGTTGATTCACGCAATAGTCTGCAATTTTCACCCAAACATTCGTTTATGAATTATTTATATCCATAACGTTACTAAAACTTATGTAACAGATGTGTTACCTCTGCTCTTAATAACCGTAGGACATCCGTCATATCAGCATTTGTTGGTAATCCATCGATTTCCTAATCTTTTTCTTCAGAAATTTTATCACATTATGTGCTTGGATTTGTTGAAAGCGGCTGGCCGATATCTTCTGTCATTCATACTACAACTTGAATTTTTCGTCAGTATAGTACACCCAAGTGATAAATCCTTAAATTTTATGTTAGCTAGAGACGTTGTTTTCATTTCTTCAATCATTTTTTATTATACCATTTATTAAACAGTTAGTAAATTATCTCAGATACATATATATATATATATATACAGTATTTCGTATATATATATACAGTAAAATATATACAGTATATATACATATACAGTACGTATATATATATATATACAGTAAAATATACAGTAGGTCATAGCTCTAATAACCATTTGATCAAATGGATTAATTATGGCTATTGTATTTGTTGGAAAATGTACAATATCAGTATATTCAAGAGCGACATTTATGTTATGCGCGATGTGGTTGCCAGTAAGAAGAGTGATATTATTAATTAGTCATTCCGTTTCAAAAGTCTTTCATTAAAAATTACCAACATCTGTCAAGTCTTTAAATCATACTTAGAATCCACTGATAAACTATATACTATATTTTAAATCATTCGAGCTTTTTTTCGTTTGTTTATTATTAACGGTTTTCTTTTTTTTTTTACCTTACTGATGCAGCTTTAATGGTGACAAGCTGTTTCATTATTTGATATCCTTTTGAACCTTCAGTTTCAAGCAAATAGTATGTATTATGAGGCAATGCACAATGAAATAGATATGTTTCGTTCAATAATACAAATGTTTTCAGGGCAGTACGTCGTAGACAGTTTAGGCTATTCATTTGGCATTCATTTTCCTGCAGTAGGTAAATCTTTTTCTTCACCCGGCATGAATACATAAACATTGCTTTCTTTATTCTTCCAGCGTCTAAACCAGTTATTTTCTGCAGCAAAATCCTCTTTCCCAGATTTCAGGGGTAAATTTTCAGTTCTTTGCCTCACAAATGGAGCCTTGACAATCAAATGGTTTTACAAACATTTGTAAATAAAATTTTCAGTGCTTTTTTAACATTATGATTTTACAGCTACTTTTCTATTTTGTGTTTCTTGTGTTTCCACTTTAATTTGACTTCTAAATAATATCTTCACTCTTATTCGAAATCGTGCATAAGAATAATTGAGAAATATTTAAGTTAAGGCGGCATTCCATTGATTTATTTGGTCATAGCGATTTAATAAATCAACTTTGTCCTCACATCATTACGCCTATAGTTAGACTTCACAAAAAAAAAAAAAAGGATTAAACCGAATAAAAAAAGAAAAGAATTGGACGTTTCCTAGAACAGAATATTCATGAACATTTTAAGCTCATCCTAAACCTTGGAAAACAGATTCCCTTGTGTATGCTTGCCTAGGAAAATCAAGCTGTTTGGCATTACGTTTCTGTCATTTGGCAATTTCTGTGCTCTATTTCGACCTTATCTGTCGACTTTACTTCAACTAAAAAAGTTGATTTTGTTACATTTTCTTAACTAATTTGTTGATCTCAGTAAGAGATGCATTTTCCAAGTTTTCGTATAGAACTGGACGACTCTTCGGCAATTTGATAACAATATCCGAATGATAGCCTTAAGCACAATCTCATAAGACGAAGAACGATGACTACTGTATTATAATATAATGTTTTAATATAACTTTAAATTATAAAGCCTTTTAATTCTATGGATTTGTTTTAATTTTAAATACCTTACATGTATACTATATTTAGAACAATAAATTGAGCGCTAAGCATATAATGTACTAACTGGTTAATAAATCAACTTCATAAAATGCACTCATAAAATGCTAAATAACACTCATAAAATACTTCAAGCTCTGAGGATAAATTCTGAAATTCATTTTACTGATATTAACTCGTGAAGAAATATAATCTTTTAATCAATAACTTTAAGTCCAAATTCAATAGATTAATCATAAAAGTTATATAAATGTATATATTTATAAATATATATATGCAAGTGTGTACAAGTTATGTTTTTATAATATACATATATATGCATGCGTATCGCGCTGAAATATGCCTCCAGACTGTAATTTTAATTTAGCAAGTTATTTTATTTCTTATACAATTTCGTTTTAATCTCTTTCTTCTGAAAGTATCTAATTTTTAATTAAAATAACTTTTAGAAGCTGCACTACTGCAATTTTTAAAGCTTCAAACGCACTTTCGAGAAATTAAATAGAAAATTTTGAAAAAATAACAATAATAATAATAATAATAATAAAATAACAAGTCTTCCATCCAAAGAAAACAGCAAATAATAAAATAAAATAGAAGTTCATAATTCAATAGGCGATACACTTTTATTTGCTTGTTAGTAGCACTTCTAATATTTCTCCCGTTAATCAAATTTGATATTTTTCAGAAATCTTGGATTTAAAGAAATTATACGAATAATGTAAGATTTCCTCATTTAAGAATAAAATAAGCCTAAAAGATTTTATGTATTATTTCGAACATCTTATTTTAATACTATAAATTCAATTATACGAGCAGAGAATTGCTTTCCATCTGTAAAATTGCAATTCAGCATTCTGGCAGAATAATAAGTGCTTAAGAGAAGTTCTGAATTTTCTTTGTCAGTCGAGATGTGATATCCAACTTTAAAATTTCTATTGATTGAATTAAGCTAAAAGGCGCGAAAAGTTTTTTAATGAGTTAAATGCTGAACAGAAAATATTAGTTTTAACGAGAATGGAATAAAGAAAAGAAAGAAAGAAAAGAAGAGAAAGAAAAATATAATCTAAAGTTGCGTGGCAATATTTATGCAGATACATCACGCAAGAAGTTTTGAAAATATTTAGTATATAGTATGATTCAGATTCATTATCAGTGAAGCCATGAGCTACACAAATATAAATAAGTATTGCTGTTATACGCTTCAACACTGCATTTAAAGGATAAAATTTGTAAAAAGACTGAAGAAAATAAACAAATATGATTACATTTCATGCTTGTTGCATTCTTCGTACTTGAAAGAAGGACGCAATTGTGAATAAAATATAAAAGAAATATGTCAGATCCAAATCTAGTAGAAAAAAGAAGCAAAAAGGTATGTCGGGATGAGAAATGTTTAGGTTAAATTACGTACCTCAGGCAATTTTTGTATTTTCAAAATAACAAAGTCATAATATTTCAGCAAATCAATTAAAATTATTTAAAATAAAGAAGAATTACAACCTTAAAAAGTTTTATAATTCAACAAGACTTTTACGTATAAAATTAAGGGGAAACTTAGATTTTCGCGGAAGATTGTATGAAACTCTATTGTTTTCGAGAACAACTGACATAGGTTCTCTTCTTCAAGTAGCAAAAAATCCTGAGGAAGGTAGAACATCTTTTGAGAAACATTATATGATATATATATAGTATATCACTGAAGAAATTGATGAAAACGATATACGTGATAAGACACGGTATAAATAAATTTTAATGCAGATTAAAAAAAAATAGTTTAAAGTAGTTCATACTACATAAGATTTTTTTTTATCTTTGGAAACATGAAGGTATTAGAGCAAATATCATCATAACGTGACGCAAATAAAGAAATCTGAAGAAAGTCTTAGAAAAAGTGCAAATAAACAAAATTAGTTTAAAACAAATAAGCAAAATCCCATTATAACAGAAACTGTCTATCGTGGGCGATCTCATTACATTGGCTCAATACATAATGTACAACTGATTATTATCAGTTGCGTTTCTGTGTGTACAACGTGAATCACATGAAATTTGGGAAAATTAGGAAAAAAAAAGAAAACTTATCATTTAATATTTGTCAGTATAAAGTTAGAAGTTGTGCACCTCACTCCTGCGTGACTGATATATGCAAAAAAGAAATACGAGGGCTATCCAGAAAGTAGATTATGTTTTGGAATAAAAAAATAAACAAAGTATAGGAAACAAATTTTATTATATACAGATGAAAGCCACACTCAAATACTACTTTTCTACATAGTCACCATACAAATTAAGGCATTTATCGTAGCGATGTACGAGCTTGGAAATTCCTTCGTCGAAAAATTCGGCCGCCTGCGCCTTCAACCACTTCGTTACCTCTTCTTGCAGCTGTGCGTCGTCATCAAAACGCTGCATAGCCAGCCACTTCTTCATTGCTGGGAATAGGTGGAAGTCGCTCGGTGCCAGGTCGGGACTGTACGGCGGATGAGGAAACAACTCCCACTTAAAAGATTCAAGAACTTTACGAGTGACATTTGCCGTGTGGGGCCGGGCGTTGTCGTGAATCAACAAGATCTTAGAGCTCAGCATTCCTCTGCGCTTGTTTTGAATTGCTCTTCTGAGTTTTTGGAGAGTTTGGCAATACCTTTGAGAGTTTATTGTAGTGCCTCTTTCCAGGAAGTCCACCAAAATTACACCTTTTCTGTCCCAAAAAACAGTCGCCATCATCTTCCTTGCCGACATTGTTTGCATGCATTTCTTGGGTTTTTGGGGAGAACTTGTGTGCCCCCACTGCATTGATTGCAATTTCGTTTCACAGTTCACATGTTTCACCCATGTTTCGTCACCAGTAACGATGCGATCGAGTAAAGAGTCACCATCCTTATGGTAAGCGTCCAAAAAGTTCAACGCTGCAGCCATTCGCTGATTTTTGTGGTCCTCTGTCAAGATTTTTGGAATCCATCTTGCACAAAACTTGTGGTAACCAAGCTTTTCGCTGATGATTTCGTGCAACAAACTTCGCGAAATTTGTGGAAAACTCAAAGAAAGTTCCGTTATTGTGAAATTTCGATTTTCACGGACTTTAGCATCGACTTTTTCGAGAAGTTCGGCGGTCACTATGCTGGGTCTCCCACTTCGATCTTCGTCGTGAACATTGGTTCGGCCATTTTGAAATCTTATGACCCACTGACGCACTCCACCTTCAGTGATAATGTTGTCCCCATACACTTCACGAAGCTGCCGATAGATTTCTATCGGTTTACAGTTTTTTGCAGTCAGAAACCTTATTACTGAGCGCACCTCGCAGCTCGCGGGATTTTCAATTAACGCAGACATTTCAAACCGTCACAGTATCTGAACGGAGCACAGCACGAACCTCTCACTAGCACGGCTAGATGCAGACTGAGCTGCGCAACGCTCTGACCCCAAGATGGCCGCGCTAGCCCCGCCCCTAGCGGACACAGACGGAAACGTAATCTACTTCCTGGATGGCCCTCGTAATATGAATAAATGTGGATGAAAATATACCTATGAATACTCGTAAAAAGCTATTAGCTATATATTCAAGATGTACACTCAGAAACATGACTGGTAATTGGCTATTGTATGTCATGCGTCCATCCACCGATAAGAGGACGTATTATAGACAGTCACTATTATCAATCGATTTTCCATCTAACTCTTATCGATTTTGCTTCCTTTTTGCACGTTTATGCAGGTTGCTTCAACAGACTTCCTTATTTGATTTACTCCGTATTAAGATACTTGTTTTATAGCACCTGTTGTGGGTTTCAGATAACTTAACAAGGTACGTTACGGTAACAATAAGGTATCAGGTATGTTCCTGAAGGTGAATTATTACCGCCATAATTTTTTAATATTAAAAATTCACAGAATTAATATATTTTAAGTCTATTCTGCCTCAATACTTGTGAGTGATTAAATTAAAATATACAAATATAAGTTAAAAGCCAGCATGGATCTCATTTAAAATACAAAAAATTCCTTTCGCAATGGTTATAAATTCAAAAATTTAAATCTCTAACTTAACAAAAGTCTACAACATTTGCCTAGATAGAAATACAAATATATCAGAGAGTAATATAAATAACTTGCGACATTACGAATGAATAATAATTTGCTACAGAAATTCAAATAAACCACTTATCAAAGCGAGATCTAATCCCAGGTTCAATATTCACATCGAGTACAGGATTGGTGTGACCAATAGATTTTGCTTTAATTGGCAAGGCAGCTTGACACTTCTAATAGTAATTCTATAAAATTTAGAGTAAAAATGCTTGCCACTCAGGTTTAAATACGTTTTAGAGCGAGAGAACCTAGTGGCGAAAGGAGGTAGAAAAGAAAGAAGTAAAATAAATAATATTTTGTTAGAAAAACTTAAAAATAAATGACACAGTTTTAATGACAACCTATATTTGTGTATTTCCAGCCACATAGAGGTCTCATATAGTATGAACTACTTTATTTACATTTTTATACGCACATTTTAAAACACACATACGCATCACAGTGGAACGAGAAAACGATTTTTGAAATTCATATTGCCTGAGTCATTGTATCGTTCCAAATGGACTAGAACAAATTGTACTCAAATTTCAGCCTAAGATATTGATATCTTGAGGTTCCACACCTCAAGTGTATACCTGTATTGATTTCCTTTAGCAGTTTTATGCTTTTTCCATGAATTGTTTTGTTAAAAACGCCATTATTAGCGCAAGAAATTGCTTCCCACGCCAAAATATCAAATTTAATGCCAAAATATGCTATGCGATGCAGAACGGGTTCTAATCTGACTATTTTTTCTAGCTTGGGTTAAGCAATCATGTGGCTTCCTTGATCTTTAAATGACTTTTTATTGTTAATTAGTTGGTTGTTCGGTGTGTTTTATGAATCACTGTTTATTTTGGACGAAGATGGCGTCAACTAGCAGTGGATCGTTTTGAGATCTTTATTGGTCATAAACTGCATTGGTTTTCAGGCTTGTTACACACCAAAGAATTGCCTCTTTGTCATCTTTTGCAGAATATTGATGGAAATATATCTGGGCAAGTTTATTTGGAAGAATAGGAAAATTCGTGAAAACATGTGAACCTCTTCCCGTGACAGGTTATATTCTTATTCCAGTTGATCTATCCGAAATTGATATAAAAGACCTCAGTACTGACTATACATCCTTGATATCTCTAAGACAGTATCCTCAGGAAAGTGCCCTTCATACTTAGCAAACAGGAGTCCAGGTAAAATAGTCCACTCAATATGGCTCACTATAGCCAGCTGAATTCTTCGCCGTTATGTAACAACCACCGAATCAATTTACGATTTAAAGCTACTAGCCGAATAGGTTATAAAAGCTTATGTGCCATCCTGGTTGCTATAAAGGAACCTCCCAAGAGCAATACTTGGAGCACGTCATATTCATGGAGTGATCCAGAAACGTTTAAGGCAGTCATTCACAAAGCTATTCAGAGGAACTGTTATTTTGCTCATTCTGAAAACATCCCGCTGGCGATGTTGGAAGATGAAAGAGTTCATATTTATGAACTTGGCCTGAGAAGAATCCTGAAACCAAGAAAAAAGGCCTTTGGAAGGAGAAAATACGACAGTTTGTGCTTCCCAAATTAAATTTCAAAACAGAGGAGTATTTGGAGATGATTCGCTGGGATAATACCTTGAAAATACCGGCTGCCGTAAACGTCAGAGAAGAAGACATAAGACTGAATAGAAGCGGTTATCAGTTAGAAATAAAGTTCTCTTGCCATTCTCAAATAGAAGAGAGACATGTGACACTGGGGGGGCAGAAGTGTCATTGGCAACCTGTAGTCCAGAAGCGAGGGAGGAATTCATATGCAGTTGAATCAAGCACCGGAAATAATTTACGATGTTTGACACAGATGAATTTATTTGGTTCCCTGATGGAAGCTGAAGATGACAAGTGATTAAGCTGAAACGTTTTAATGGCATTTTTTTTTAGCAATTACAACCACAAGTTGGGCCAGGAAACAAAAATGTTATAAAAATAATTAAAACTTTTGTTACAAAATAGTTTGATGTTTTCATTAATGTGGCGGCTCGACATGTGGAACCTGAAGATAACATTGATTTTTATTATTTACGTCATGCGGAACCTGAAGATCACGAGCGATTGAGCTGCAATTTTTTACTGTGTTTTTTAATCAACCAGAACCATTTGTTGGCTCAGGAAATAATACAATTTGAAAAACAAAATTGTCCTTTTCATTCCATTCTAATACCCATAGAGATAGAGGGAAAGAGTAAGATAAAAAAACATGAAGAATATTTGAATCGGAAGATGTAAAAAAGGGTTATGTGAGAAAAGTCAAATTTTAAAGGATTAAAAAAAAGCTAGAACCATTCCTAACAAGAACGTCAGAAGTCAACAAAAAAGTTATGAGATCGGCGTAACCAGGACCCATGTAATTTAGCGTCTTTTAAAATTCTTCTGACGTTCTTGTGAGGAATGTGATAGTTTTTTGCTTCTCCTATAAAATTTGGCTTTTATTTCATTTAATTGTAGGCACATATATAGGTATATATATATATATATATGTACAGGATGATTATAAGACTTGCGAACATCTAGCGGCCTATCCGCTCATCCAACTGAAAATAAATTTCAGGTACTGTTATTTGAAGATATGACCTCGAGATTGTAATGATTTATAACAATAGATCTCTCACGGTTACAGTGATATAATTTCGAAATTTTCAAATTCAACGCCCTTTTCTTCATCCAAAAATGGGTCATTCCATTGAAAAAACATAAATGGCGTTGGAGCGACACACGTAGGACGAAAATTGCCGGTTAAAATCTTTGCAAAGAAAAGCATTGAGAAAATCAATGACAACACAAGGGGAAAAAACTTTTATTTGTATTACAAGTTTTAAACGGGCTTGCCTTACCGGATGATAACGCATTGCATGTGAAAAATTGTCGACAGTAATGACGAATGTAACATCACAGGAGGAATCTGTATAACGTCAGGTTTTTTATTCTATCTTTCAATTCTGACAAATCCCATGGATTGATTTGTACCGGTTAGATTTTAGATAGCCCATGAACCAGAAACCCAGGATGGCGGTAGCCTCGGAAACTGCCAAGTTACGGGAGATGAATCTATATCATCCGGATTGCGGTTTATCGCAAGTGCATACAGATTCTTTAAATTATTTAACCAAATCACGTGCAGTTTTCACGAAACCTGGGCTTTGTCTTACCTTGTGACTTGCCGATAAACTTGCACTGCTCCGGTAGCATTTCTTTTCAGGTAAAACAGCTTTATCAATTCACATCGTTGTTTCCCTGTAAGTGTCATCATGTTATCGAGTTTGAACACCTGACTGGAGAAACAATCCTCCCGCAATTAAAGGCTTGCTGCAAGCAAAGATTTGCACATGGTATTCTGTGATTGATACTTCTACTGCCTATCCCTGTGAATTATGCAAAGTGCGTCAATGCAGTCTCCTGTTTGTGTTATTAATGGTCCTTTACAACGTTCTTCTTTGCAAATGTTTTACGCTTGCAATTTTTCTCATACACTGTATTGTTCCAAAGCCATTTATAGTTTTTCAATACGTTGATGAATTTAAGCAGGAAAAGTGGACATTACCATTGTATAAAATGTTGAAATATTTTCACTGTAACCGTAACAGAGAGAGCTCTATTGTTTTTGACGTTTTGACCAGAAAGTGAAACGCATTTCGCGTAGAACATGCGTATATAGGTTTTTTTTTAACTAAACTATTAGCACCATGTAAATTACAGAGATTATAATTGATCCTAATGAAAATCTCCATATAACAGATATTGGAACGTGGCAAATAGTTGTCCTTCCCGAGAAACTTTAGTTAGAGTTAGCGGTGTGTAATACAGACTCGATTAGAGCACGTAACATAAGCGCATAATTTTATAATTCAAGCGCATCTAAAACACTTATATTTGAACGTTTATATCCACTACTATAAGGGCTTTAGAAATCATGTACGCGTAGTCAAGTACGAATGAATGATATTTAAGGAATTTTGCCAAATATCTTCGATAAAATGAAGCTAAAAAGAGAAATATTAATTTTGTTAAAACCTAAGTCTTTTTTAAAATGTTTGTAATAAGACAAAAAGAAAGGAAAGAAAAAACAAATTAGGAAAGAAGAAACGTAAAATTCTGCAAAGTGAGCTAAATAATTAATTTTTCGCAAATCAATCTTCCTTTCAATGAAAGGAAAGAACACTTTATTTGGTTCATTCAACCAACGGGAGAATTAACAGTAAACATATTATTTACGAAGTCAAACTTCTAAAGTCACAGCAATCCTTGAAGCCTACAGATGTAAAAATCTGAAAATACATAAAAAATTGCGAAAAGTTGAAAACAAGCTGTAAGATAAACGATACTGCTGTGCATTCAACAACTACAAAATACACGACTACAATGCAATAAGTGCTCTTAGAAGTTCCATCACAAAATGAACCACCTTAGAAACTTATAAATCTAGTTGAGAAGTATAAAATTTATCGCAAAATAGCAGTATAAATTCCATACCTTATAAATATGCGATCCCTGCAAATTTAATTAACCTTGTTTGTTAGACTTTCCTGTTAGATTTCTAAAATTATACTGACTGACAGTGATTAATGCGCGGCTGTTATATTAGAATAGCACCGAAAGATATTTAAGGAACAGAGACAGATAATGAAAGCCAAGGAAGCAAAGGAAGGAGGGATTTATTTCTGAATATCGAAAGTTTCCTCTTTTCTAATACTAGAGCATCCCTACTCTGTTGTCGCATCTGGCGATGTATTCCCTAGCGTCCACTGCTGCATCTTGTCACAATGGATAGGTGCTAGCTCTAGACATTTTGTAAGAAGTAATTGAATGCTAAGGGTTCGCGAGTGGCAAAGATGTTCTAACGGGACCCTGCGGTTTGGTTTTATGACTTCCTGAACTTAAGTACCGGCGTTTAAGCTTCTTGTTCAACCTCAACAGCAGAATATAAAAAGTTAAGAGTGAGTAGTTTTTTCTTTCTTTTTTGCTCCTCGAAAATGAAGAGCCTTTACCCTGTTTTTCAACATTTTGTTATGCAAAACCTCGCAGTATGAAAGTTAGTTTTTATTTTACTCAGAAGCGAAAAATTCTGCAAAGCAAATGTACTACAGATAGATGCATTATTCTGTCAGGTAAACACTGTTTGAGATGAAAAATAGCTTGAGGAAATTCAGATTTGATATTTAATGTTCTATGTCAAGCCTTTTTTTGCCGAATTCGTAAATATGAAAGAAGCTGTCAAGAATAGAACACATCTTTCGTTTCTGAAACTAAAATTTTATTTTACCCTAAGCTAATAAATTATTTACTGTCCCAATTGCTCCTTTCCAGTGTAACCCGAGCACACGCAGACATATACGAGTTGAATATCCTAATAGTCGACAATTTGAAGATACTGTATTATGAGTAAAAGATAACCGTACGAAGAATATTAATTTATTAAATTCTATTAAGGTACGTTTTTTTCCTATAAAGGGTGATTCAGAATTAACCATCAATATTTGGTGGGGAGACAGAGAACAGGAAAAGAAGGAGATTTCACATAGGCGCAGACGAAAGCATGGTGGTGTAGAGGGCGCTGTGTGTACACAACTTCCATACAAAAGCACAGCTGTTTGACGTGTGCCGCCAGTCGTCATTCAACTAGGTGACATTGCACAAGTAACATGAACCGGTATACGTGGAATGAACTTGCAGATATGTATGTAAATGCCAGGCATATTCCAGAAGGTCCGGTTGTCCATTCAACGCCGTTGTGAGTCATGCATTCTAGCACATGGTCAGCAGTTCGAGCATCTCTTGTAAGTCTGTAAAATCCATGCAAAGAAATGTTACATGTAAGATAGTAAATGTTGTTTTCCTTACTACTTCCTTTTTATGTGTTCTTTCCATCATTGAACTGGGGTCATTTTGCCCTACTACATGGCATATGCACCTATGCATTCCTATGTGAAATCTCCTTCTTTTCTTATTCCCTACCTCCCCGCCAAATATTGATAATGAATTCTGAATCACCCTGTATAATAAAGAAATAATACAAAAAATAATATTAAATAATTCATCATGTATATTTTTGCAATATTCCTATCGCTCTCTGCATTCTTTTTCTCTAATTTGTTTCTTTCTTCTTTGTCATTCTTCAGATATTACCTGTAACTTCTGTGATTACTTAACATTTCTGAGGTGTATAGCCGTTAGTTACTCTGCCTTGAATTTGTTTCAAATCAATATGCACTCATACTGTACTTTAAGCAACAAAGTCTAATGAATGAAATAGTATACCATTTTTTTTCTTACTTAAATGCGCTTTCGTGAATGTCAACATCAAACAGAAAAGCAAATGTAACCAATTATAAACACATAACAGTAATCTGTGAATAAGAGCAGACTAGGTTGTGCGATGTTCACCAGTTAGTAAAGCAACAGTTCCCCAGTTATACTTTTACTCTACCTTTTCCGTTGATTCTCTACCTTTAATATGTCCGTCTACTGCAAAAACTGGTAAATAAGTCTTCAGTTAAAAAAAATAGAAGAGTGAGAAAGTTAATCCCTTTCTCTAATTTAAGTTGATGTGTTAAAACATATTGAGAATACCTGCGCACTTTTTGTGGGTTAATTTAATTCCCTTACAACTGATTAATTTACAGTTGGAGTTACGTGTTACACTTCAAGTTTACTGATATTAGCAGAAAGGGATAAATGAAATTTAAGTTTTGATATTTAAGTGAGATGGAGTTCCTGCGAGAGTTTCGCTAGCTAGATTTTCTATTCCTCATTTTCGATCTATGAGGTGCATGTTTTTGAAACGTTACGTTTGGGAATACCTGCAAAAATTTATGCATACTTTAAGTCTGCATATAACAATATATAATTATTAAATCTTTAAGACATTTTTCTATTCCTTGGTCATAATTTTAAATTGAATCTATATTAGCAGATGCACAGATGAATAAGGCGATAATTCCTGTAAAATAGATTAATTAATAATTCAGTAGTGAAATTGAAATATTGAATTTAAAATATAGTCTACCGTTCAATTTAATTTTGAAATACTGTAAATCAAGTTTTCTTGCAAACAGAACCACGAACAAGGTTATATCGATGGTGGAAACTGAAGAAATCCTCAATGCCCTTGCCGGGATTTTGATTCTGGACCTTCCAAATACGAATCGAGAGTGGTTCCAGTTGCACCACCAAGGTACGCGGAAAGAAGCGAGGAAACTCCTCATAAAGGCATCCAAGGAAATTCACTGAACACGATGAAAAGTGGATCCTTAATAAATGTTATTTATAATCCTAAAATCAGTGAAGTCAGTTTGACTGAAAAGCCCAGCGAATATATAGAACATATAGTAGTACCTAAACTGTTATAAATATTTTAAGAAAATGTAACTTTTATGGCCGAATATCTGGAAAAAAATTATTTCTCAGCAAAGCCAATCGTAGGGCACGATTATTATTCATTAAAATAAAATTTAAAAAAAAAACCCTCAAAAATTTTAATTCGGTTAAATTTGTAGATGAAAGTGAATTCATTATTTTGGGTATGATTAAAATCAAATCATGCGGCTTAAAAATTAAATACTGAACTTCAAATGAAGAAATTTCCTCCTTGAGTAAAATATGGCGGAGATATTCTGCTGATCTTGGGCTATATGAGTGACTCAGGAGTTTAAATTTTTCTTTTTATGCATGACAGAACTGATAATTTTACGTATTTGAATATTTTAAAACAAAATTCGAAATACACAAAAAAACTCCCATATTGTCGCCCTGAAGTTTTATAAAGGCAATGATACTAAGCATAATGCTTACACTTGCAAACTGAAGACTTTATATGCCAATTTCCATATAATTAAAACACTTATGTTTACTCCAATTCAATCTTATTTTGAAACATTTGCAATACAAAATTCATAAATACAGAGTTTCGGAAATTTAAAATAAAGTCTACTGTTCAATTTAATTTTAATAGAAGCAACTCATTATTCAACATCGTATAAAATGCATGTCTGAAAGGAAGTGAGACCCAATAAATTATTAAAGCAAATTTTATACAGTTTGTTACTCTCTAACAGATTTCTGTTCCCCAATACTTTTTTGATCATTACTTCCTAGTTTGTATATGAAAATGTGAAACGTAATATTCATCTAAGTTTACTCTCAATTAATTTCAGGCTTTTTTGATTTCGTTCAGTTTTAAAGTATGAACATGTGTAATAAAAATATTTCCTTTAAATTAAACATTTCATTATTGATTCAAAAAAATGTCCGAGAGCTTGTTCTGCTCCAAGACGTTTTTGACTCATTGTAGATAGGTTTTGTAAATTATACCCAGAAACCATGAAATATAAATGTACGGATATATAAGCGATTTAAAAATCGATTGTATGATTAAATATTAATTCCATGGTCTATCGTATATTCTGCTTTTAATTAAAAGACGAACGAAGTGAAACAAACCTTCAGACTATGGAAACTTTGGCTATGGGATACATTTTATAAATATATATGGAACTCAACTTTTTATCTGTATGGCATCTGTGGAATTTGTGGGATAAAAAAGCGGGCTTTCCACAACCAGACCAATCGAACAGATATAAATGTATCATCATACAATCAAAATGAATTCAGATGTGTATAGGGTTCTGCTACATCTAGTAGCTTGTTTTAATGCCCAACATACCGGACTGGAAGCGAGTTATCGCTTAGTCTGAAATAAATCACTAATTAATGTAAAGCACAATATAACCTTATTTATTTAACACTTAAATTAACAGAAAAGCGCAAATTGTGCGACAGACGAACCTCCGCTACTCCCGAGATAGTTGATAGCAAGCGAGATCACCAGTCCATTTCTTTGGGGTCAACAGGTGCTGCCTTTCGGATTCAATTTTCTGTTCGGCTCTTTATCAAGGTTCAGTACCTCTCCAGCATAATTGTTTAGATAGCATTAAATTCAAATGTAGATAACGTAGTCTGAGACTACGACGCAAATTAAACTACTTCAGTTGGCTTGAGATAATTGCAGCGCGTATTTTAAACGACGGCTAGCAAAATGCTAAAGCCGGAAATAAATTTAAGTGGAGCTGCCGGTAATACATTACAACAAGACGAGGCTGTCAGAAGCTCTAAAACATTCAGACCCTTTGCCTAAATACGTAAATAACTAATTTGTATTCTGGTGAGGACTATGGAAAGAAGAAGCTAAAAAGAAAGGCTCATAATCATAATAATTGGTTAATTAGCATAAAACCTAACTTGTCTTTAACTAAAAAATTTGGACACTGGAAAACAATATTGCCCGAATACAACTGTGAAAGGTACATTTCGGATTGCAAATTTCCAAAAGATATCCCTTGTATCAGAAAACAGTGGTTTAAAAGTACAGAAAAAGTCCGATAATTCGGCATGTTCGGAATATAAGCGATGCCGCATTACCGGAATAAAACTGTATATTGTCGCAATATCACTTTGATTTCGCGTTATTAAAAATATTGAGGGATGAAAAAAGTTGAACATAGGAATTCCGAAACGGGAAAACCTACTTCATAAATTAATTTTCTTATAATTACTCAGTACTTACTTCGAAATAATTATTATTTTAAAATACAAAATCAACTGAAAGCAAACATCTAACATTTGGCAAATATATTTTATGTTGAAATGGCTTTGCTTCGTGTATTACTATGGTTTCTATAATAGGTATCTCTTCAGCTCACTCTGCACTCAATCGTTTATACACCACACAGTTCAATTAGTCGAGTTTAGAATTCTTAAACGTTTGCCGAGTATCGATAGTTTTCAATGCAGCATACTCAAATAATGTTGCAGATATTTGAGACTCTAATGTTTCAGACTCAGATAATGGAAATGTTGCAGTTTTCTTGGTGTTTTTAGACATATAAAATAATAGAACGCCTGATACCAAAATTTCTCCATTATAATACTTTTATGTTCTCCTTTTTCTAGTCAAATATGAAAATCCATCTGCAGGCAAAATGCTCGCCAAATGTTTCCGTGTTCTTTTCTTATCAACAATTTTATTAAATTTAGGAAGCATTTTAAATGCTAAGGATAAAGAAAGCAAACAATGTATAAGTATGGTGTTTTAAATAACGGGCTGCCTGAAAATGGCAAAAAGTATCTGCCGATCTTGAAGAATGTTGCCGAATGAAATGCGTTCTTATATATCAGAAATATTGGTGAAAATGATGCCAGATTACGAGGTGTGTCGAGCCACTGAATGTCGGATTATCGACCTGTATCGGTTTCAAATTGCAGTATACAGTGCTACTAAGTACTTCAAAATTTTGTGTTTCGTGAAATGCACTTTTATTGAACCTCTTAAATGCGCTTTTAGCCTTTCTTTTTCTTTGATCTCTTTCTCATCTTTTTGTTTCGTTTATTTTTTTCTTTTTATTAGCTTGATTTGTATAATTGTAACTATTTTAGCACTAATTTCGCATGTTAGTATCGCAAAATGTAAGCCGGTATTAAGCCATAAAAAAGAGATCATTAAAAATGCTTATAATTCGAGAGTCACGGTAACAAAACTGCTAGTGCAATATTTAAGGATAGCTATTTTAATTATTTTCTGCATTGCTGCTATAATAACTCGATTAAAAGAGAATGTTAAGATTTTGATTCTGGTGTTCCTTAATAACCTAAAATAGGTATAACACAACTTTTGACTTACCCATGTATAGTACCAAAAAATTATCACCTGTGAAACATGTATTTATACAGAATCTTAAAAATGTATTGATAAGTGTTTATTAATATTTGGTCAGAAGAAACTTACATAACACCAGCCACAAAATAACATTTCCGAGTTCGTCGTAGAAGAACAGCAACTCGAAGGAAGCAAATCTTGAAACATCGCAAAAAGTCACTCATTAAATTTCGACATAATGCTTGCAGAAAACTATAGAACTAGGTAAGAATAAAAAAATGTTTAATAAAATGCGCTGCTTGGTCGATCTCGTTCAAAGGTACAAAAATAATCTATTATATGATGTAGCACGAAGACTTTCTCAAGAAAACGTTAGTATAGAATAGGCGTGGAAGAAAAATTACAGTCAGGTCCTTTCAGCTTTCATTCACTCGTGCGAGTGTAACGCTCAAAGGGGGAGGGAGGAGAAGAGAAGGGAGGAAGTGAACTTCAAACAGATTTATTTATAGGCTTTTTAACCAATGTCCGTTGCCATTATCAAAATGGAATTCGGAGAAAAAAATGTGAAGGCTTGCCCTCAGAATTATAACCCCCGAAAAAGATATAAGTCGAGTAGGTAATAAATTGTTAATTAAAATTTTTTATAGTGGGTTTATTAAAGTTTTTAATATTTTTTACTGAAAATTATTATAGGATAATATTGTGATGACTTAAAAGCTATCTTTATTTCGTTGATTTCGTAGGCCGAAATAAGTCTACAATCTTCAAAGGATATTTAGATCTACTTAAAGAAATAATTAACTGAAACATGCTTTTCTGGCAAAGCCTGTATATATATATATATATATATATATATTAACAAATATGTATATACGTAAAAAAAGCAAATTTAAAGTTAAAATAATGTGCAAACATATAAAAGATTTAATTTTCGAACTAATCTACAATATCATTTAAATTCAGATAGCATAAGTAAATCAAGTGCAAAACCAAACCATGAAAATAAATTCACCAATTTAGCAAATTAAAATTAATCTAATTTTTTTTTTAAATGCATAAGCGAATGACTGTTGAGCAGGCAGGAGACAGACTTATCAAGGGGAAGTTGCCTCCAAACTTAGTTCTTCAATCATTCAATTCGTGTTTCGTCATTCATGCAAGCAAGGGTAAAAGTCAAAACCAAAAGTAAATACATATTGAAGAATCTCCAAAAAGAAATACCAACTAAGTGGTACCTTGAGTAATTAGCAATTAAAAATTAAAGGTCTAAAAAGAAAAACACCAATAATGAAGTATTTTGAGAAATAAGCAATGTAAAGTTTATTATTAAATTAATTTTTTTAAATTAAATTTTCCATAAAAATTAATTTAGAAACCAATACAATTTAGAAACCAATGCAAATTAAAAATTATATCTCGTATATATATACATTATATGTATGTACACAAGATAAATCTATATACTATAGCATATTTATGTATAATAGTTATATATTATAGAATGAAATTTAATACTTATATAGATACTCACAAAGCATCTGTAGTAATTTTTATCTCCATGAGGGTCAGCATGACTTTTCCTTGGCTTCATTTTCCCCACTAAATAATGAGCTGAACCTTCTTTCCACGTGGCAAGGCATGTTAGTTCTTCCTCTGTAAAAAAGTTGTACCTTTCATAAGCAAATCATCGAAGATCTTAAGCTTAATATTATGTAATCTGATTTAAGTACTTCATTTTAAACTGTTAAAGACGTATCTAAGCTTATTCCTTACATTATTAAGCCATGTGCAGCTGCGAGCTTAGATCAGTCTATTGATGACTTCTGGAATCTAACACACCTTTGTCACTTTTTCCTTTTCTGACTAGTTAAATCAATTAGCTAGTTTCTATCGAAATATTGTAACTTGTCCTGTTAAATTATAAATAACGTAACAGAGCTTCCAAACAGAAAAAAGAATAATTTTAGGAAACGCTGTGTTAGTTTCACAAAATATGTGCATAGATACGTTTTTATACAAGCATTAAATAGAAGGGTCGGCATCAGGGGGGAAAATATAGTTCTGCTTAAATACGTAACAAAGATTAAGTCAAAAATGCCAATTAATTTCTAAGAAAAGAATTTAAAATCAGCGCATTGATTACTCGAGCTAATTTCAAGATTTTAACTGCTTTTATATAAATTTAAAATCTGGATTTAAGGAGTTTTTCATATAACGTAAACGTTGTGGAATTCATTAAAGGTAAAACTTATACCTGGGCGACTCTGCTGATGAATAGCTTCAAATATTTAAAAGCAAGGTCCTTAAACATTTGGTAAGTTTTCTAGCGAAATAAGTGGAAACAGCATTTGTACTCACCACTACTCTCTGTCCCAATAACGTCAGCGCACGCTTGAAATCTGAAGAGCAGCTGGGAGTCGTCTGTGCAAGTGTCGATTGTAGATGGTGGGTGCTTGCACTCCCCTTGACCACGATTGTAACTAAAGGTGAAGGGGCCTTTGAATGGACAAGGAACGGGGGTGGAATCAACTGAAACAATTAATGCATATGGAATTAAAGCGTAAAACTAATTGAAATACTAATAATTAATCGGTAATTTGCATCCATATGTAATCCACAGGCTATAAATTAAAATATCATTCTACCTAAATTCAGAAGATCTAATTATAATTAATTATGATAACTTCTTACACTCTAGGTAATAGTTAAGAAATAATGTACTTAAATAACCTCAGAATATTTTACATGCGTTAGGCAGTATTGCAATCTGTACAATGAAAATGATGTTCTGCCGTTAGCCATATTCGCTGTTTTGAGTATAATGAAATGTGCTAGTTTTCTAATTACATTATGTTAATACATTTAAAACTTAGGTATTGAGTAATAAGTCTACACTAGTAAGAGTAGCATCACTAAAGAAATTAACATTGTTCATTTTTTTCTCTTCTTTATTTTGCCGATTATTTTATATACTCTAGCACAGAATCAAAATATCTTTTATCTGCTCGATAGGTTACCTATATATTCTAAAAGCAAAAGCAAGCTAAAAAATAACAGCTTTCCACAGAAATACATATAATTTTGCAATAATGTCTCAAGGAAAACAACCTTTATTAGTTAGTATAAAGTCAGATTCGGTGGGCCAGATATTATTTCATTCATTTTTCTCATAAAATGATAAAAGATTCGTAGGAAAAAATGAGCTTAAAGTAAAAAGTTAATATAATAGTACACCCTTTCACATGATTTAAAAAGCTTTTCAAACTTAAAGAAGGGACAAAAATGGTCTTCCAAATGAACATTTCTGCTATGTAAATAATCCCTTTTCTAACGTACTGCTGTTCCTACATCCATAATTCCGTGATTCATAACCGAACGGTTTTGAAAAATATGGAAAGCGATTGATATAATTTGATGCGAAATATAAACTAAACATTTGAAACGATATCTTCATAGATAAAAGTAACAAGATGAAACTAAAAATAGATTACAGAAAGGAAAAAGGATTTGGTAGATCTAATCGTTACAAATTTTAAATGTAGAAGTTTAGTCGCTTTAATCACCCAACTGACTTCGAAGATAATCAATATTCTGTAACTATGATTTAACCGAAATGGGTAACCCAGGATTGTAAAAGCTGTTTGCTATGAGATAATCCCGTTAGCTGAGAAAACCCAGAAAAATGCTGTTTCATATTTACATTAAACTAGCCACGTAACTAGTCTGTTACACTTCTACTGTTCTTAAGATTCGTAAAACATTGAGCCGAAATGAACTTGAATGCTCCCAGAAAGGATTAGCAGACACATTAATAATACCTTGCTATCCTGGAATGAAATGAATGGAGTCATCATTTAGTGGTGTTCTTCACTAGATGTTTCAGTGCACTTGAACTGTATCAAAGAATGTGGTTCTTATATAGCAGTATCAGTTATAAACAATTTAGCATTCAGTAAATGCAAAACTATGCAATGTAAACAATGACATTAAGAGTTTTAAGCAGGAAACCAAAGAAATGTCAAGCACCTTTCCAACTAAAGAATATAAATACTATACATTGTAATCAAACCTTTTCACAACATTCCTTTATGTGGCAAGGTAATGAGAGTAATATATTTAATGCAAAAACAAAGAGTTTCTAAAAGCTGAAATGAAAATTTAAACATAATTTCCTTTGATTTGGACATTTACGAAACTATATATTTTTGCTAATTACACATTCAGATACCTAAGTATTTTATTTAAGTACTCGTTTAATAAAACAAAATGTGAATACCACATTTGAATGCGTTGCGTGTTGCACTGTTTCGTCTGGGTCTGTTTCATTTGTAAATGTCAAAATTGTGTCCAACTATTGTGTATCACCTTTTTCCTTGCGAAGTGTATAAAACAGTGTCAAACGCCGCGGAAAAAGGAGTCCCTTTCCATCCCCCCTTTTGATTGACAATGTCTGAACTGGCAACCAGGGCAGTCGGAACCAGAGTAACACGAGCATATGTCATAAAACTGTTTCACCACCATTTCTCTTCTTTTAAGCCGCAGTAATGGGCGTTTCTCGTGCGAAGTAATCATTAATATCGACCACGACAGTATTTCGATTTTTCTCCCTGTAATTTCCCTAGTGAGCCTCAATATCTGTTTTGCATCGAAACTTATGCTTCTGTGCAACTGTATCATATTTTCCCCTAACACAAACTTCTTACATAGCTACTTCATCCAACTTAAGTTTTCGCATAATTATATGTCTAGACACCACACCACCTTACCATTTTTTTTCTCTTAATCTTACAATGCCATGTGTTCCTTTTGAAGAGAAGGAAAAAAAAACATATTATTACCCCTTTTCAACTCAGATGCAAAACGCTCTGTCTTAACGGTAATGTTACCCAGTGGTGACATAACTGGAGGCATTCGAAATTGGAACACAAATGTTAATAAAATAAAGGAAAGATAGCTTCAAAAAATAAACGTCCCTAGTTGGCTGTTTCAAAGTTTCTAACAAAAGAAGATCACTTTTATTTTATGCTTTTACTTTTCGCTTTAATTTTCTTTCCACATATGTGTATATGATTGAACATCCGCAAAAGAATTTTACGGCCTCAAGTGAATCATGTTTTAAAACCAAATCGTTCCATTAAAGTGACTTATTTGCAGAATGTTAAGTGTACAGGAGTAAACAATTCCTATTTCTTAGAAAATAACCTCTGTAGGACTTAGTCCTTTATGATGGCCGCCATGCATAGGAATATTTTATGCATGAAAATTTTCAAGCAGATTGAATACTTGACATCTGAAGGAAATGGAATTAAGGCATTTTTAAGACTTTCTACTTAATAACTAACTCAGTTATCAAAATAAAATTAATAGGCTTAAAACGTTTTATTCAGAACAGTTTACTTCTGTCGTTAGTTTTAGTTTTCTCATTTAATACAAGCGAAATTTATATAAAATAAAGAATGAAAAGAGTTACAATGTATCAAAATTACGAATTCGAATTAAAATTAAATCAATGTAAATGCAAAATAAAAGTTAAATAGCCTAAAATTTAAGATTTTAATTATATTTTTTGATAGTGACAAATTAGAAAATTCCTATAGTACATAGTCCTATAGTGACAAATTAGAAGATTCCTAAAGTATTTATATAAAAGTTAAAAACAAATAAACCAAAACAACAGTTTTTGGACATCTCAGAAATATGTCAACACTAATAAAAAACAATCAGGCATTTAAACCGATTAAAAAATAACTTATTGCCTGCGACAGCATAGATATAGCGTGTTTATACATTCGTAACATTCTAATTTGACAGATCATTTCTTAAAGTTTTGTATCCTTTTCGTCATATTACCAGGTTAAAGCTTTAGATACAGTTACAATACAGGAGATGTATATATATATATATATTTTAAATTAAACAATTATTTCTGATTTTGCTTTGATTTCAACTAACATTAATTCATAACAATTGCGAACGATTTAAGGATAATATGAAACGATAATAATTGCTTATGTTATGTTTTTGCACAAGTTTTAAACTTGTGTAATTTAAACATTACCATATCATTTTTTGCATGTAATAAATACTTCGTTTGCTTACTTTGCATGCTTTTTACATGCATCAGAATGCCAACTGTGATAGTTTGGCCCCTAAAACTGTTTTTATTATTATTAGATAAATATTCAAGCGGTGTTCAGCCGTCATTTGAGTTCGCCAAATGAGAACTTTATTGAAGCTTACACTCACAAGGCTATACGAAATCTCTAAATACATATACTTTAAATTAAGGATGCTTTATTTGAAGTGCATATACTTAAATATTCGTAAACGCAAGCTATTTTAAATTTATGCACGAACAGTTTTGTATTTCGCAGAAAATATGTTTAAAGCCAAGAGGCATTTTAATGTATGTAGGAATTTTGATGCAACACAGAAAGAGGCTAAAACAGACTAGCCTAGTTGTGTATGATTTTTGTTAATTAGGCAAAGAAATGAATCAAAACCTCCATCTCTTTCTTTGAAAGAGGAAGATAGCGTTTCATTCTGTCACGTCCGTATATACTTAAGGCAACAAATTATGCTGAGTTTCGTTTTATGTTAATTACCAACATACCTGGAAACAGCATGGCGGTAGGCATAAAATTAGTTTGAAAAGAGTGGATTTTTACCGGCTCTAAAAGAACGATAAAGGACCAGATTTATCTCAGTGTGATTTTGAATGTAATTAAGAAAGAGTGTTGGTTAAATTTAAGACGTGCTTTACTAAATGTGGTTTAATTCATGATGCCTATAAGCGAAGCTATGATTCATAGGTTTATACAGATAAGTTTGCATAAATACTTTAGAGGGTTCAACTATGATTAAAATGCATATTTTATACAAATGTATTAAATATTTTATGCTAAAACCTCTTTACAAACTGTTTCTGAATAACTTTAAAATGAAATTAAAGGTCGAATTTTATATGTTATAAATATTTAATAACATGTATCTTTTCTTTCTCATTTTTGGAACAATTTAGCATATCGTATCTCGCATAATTAAACTATTGTTTTACACGAAGATGGTTTTAAGCAGAAGAAATGTACAGTAAGAAGAGATATAATAACTAATTTTCAACATTCTAAATAATCGTTTAGACAGTGTGATTTAGATACGACAATTAGTACAGGCATTAGATACACGATGAAAGCATGTTGGAAGGAGGAAAAAATAACTTATAAGAGCGGAGATTTCATGTCGATTATAAAGATTTCATGTCGATTATAAGTTGAATGAGAGGAAACTGCTCACGAAGTATTTTAAAATTTATTTTTAACTACACTGTTTATACAGTATAGTTATACAGTACAGTATACAGTATAGTACACTAGATCATATTTAAATGAACCTTTGATTATTCAACGCTTTGAAACTTTTATGTATAGTATCCAAGAGGCATTAATTGTATTTTAATTTAAATTGCAAATACTACAATTTCTGGTTTTCTCTTTTTGTAACTTTATTTTGTATAACCTTTCCTAACAGCTAATGCCTCACGTATGGTCATCATATTGAAGTTTCAGGTAAAATTTGATTGCACATTAATGTTACTCAGTTAGATTTGTTAATATAAATAAAGCAAAAACATCTCATGTAAATTGTAGTTTCAACTACACACACATTTTTAAATAATACAAATTGTGTAAAGATTTAGGTTTTAACAGAATAAAATTAAAAAGGAACTTTATTTTACACTAGAAATCAAATTCATTTATAAGCAAAGAGCACGTTTGTATTTCATAATAATTTATATATAAGGTAATGCCGATTGCACTTACCTTTAAACATAGTGTGCAAATGATTATCCACTGTTAAACTGCTGCACGCATCTTCAAGGGTCCGATGTTCATCACAGAAGGCTGAGGAGAAAAATTAATCAGACTCGAATAAAACCATTGCTTGATTACGTAGAAGGAATTTCCTTATTCGATTCGTAGCTATTCGTGTTAATTCGATCACATGTGTCTCACTATGCTAGTTGAAATACTTCAAACAATTTACTTTTTTTTAAAACCCAAAATATAATAACAACACATAGTTTAATACTTAATATCACAGATAAGCAAAATCATAATTCAACAAACTGATTTGAAAGGTTAAATATATTGCAAAAAATTAATATAATTTACAAAAAACGTGTTTTAAAAATTAGTTACTTATTTTTATTGAAACTTTTTATTCTTATCATCTCCAACTGCTCTGGCGATTCACTGATTACGATTAATTTTCCCGAATCGTTTTCTTCTTCTATTAAAGTGGCAAGTATTAATAACGCATTATCATCCGCGATTAAAATAATAGCATCACGTCCTCTTTCTTGTAGTAGTTCCTCGATTATTCCCCTTTTTACTTTATCCTTTTCCAATGAGTATTCAAAGTAACTGTCTGCGTTACGTAGTTGTCGTTTAGAGCTACTTGGCGAGTTGCAATTTGACAGTACGCCGGAAAACGATTATACGGTAGTCTAGTTTCTTTCTTCTTTTAATTGCACTTTTTCGCGATTTAGAATCATCAGACGGTTGATCTATACTGCGTTTTTTGGCGATGTAACTAAAGCAATCCTGTGCTGATTGGCTGTTCGGAGTAAAAGCAAATACTAGAAATTTAATCCGTCTTTCCAGGTGTTGTAGTATCTACGTTTTTTTTTTTTTTTTTTTTTTTTTTTTTTTCTTGTATCTCTCTTGTGCTTGCTTGTAAGCTTCTTGCGCTTTTTCTCTTACTTTATCGGGATTAGATGTTTCAAAATGTTTTAGCTCTGAAACGAAAACAGCTGTATTTTTATCTTCTATTGATTTGCCTTTCAACGTCTGCTACTATTATCTGAAAATCTGCTTGGCCAGACGCTGCATAGTTTGCCTCACCAAATATACGAACTTCAGTACCTTTTCGTTGAACTTCAGAGAAAACGCCCTGTATGAATGCCTGAAAATCATTTTCATTTTGAAGCAAAGTGCTTAAATCAAATAAGGGGGACTTTAAACTGTCAGGCTTTATTTGATAACCATTATTTTCCTCAAAAAGATCAGAAAATCTTTTTGTGTTAAGTGATTTAAATTTCTTTCTTATATCAGAAAACTGATTTAAATCTATGGGAGGACCTTGAGAAAAAAAGATTGATAATCTCTTGATAATCTATAGATTGAAAAAAAGGCTTTCCCATTTCTTTCTTAGCAGTAACAGTGGCATCAATTTGGTAAATAGTTTGTCCCTGGTTCAATGCTTCATTACATAAATAGTCTACAGCCTTCTTAGCTAAATCAGCTATGTTCTTTGCATTTGGTGACTGTAGATTGCGCTCATCTCCCTCTAGTTTAAAATTAAAAATCAACCTTTGATAAATATTGTGGTCTTTCTCTTGAAAATCAATTACCAATACTCCACGATGCCTAGCAAACTGATCATCTTCTATAAATAATCTGAATCTGTTTTGCAAAACCTCAAATTTTTCTCCTTTATAGGACAACGTGTGTCAAACTAAAAGCGGAAAAAAATTTTGAAACATTTCTATACCATAGCGACTATTCGATAAATGTTCTAAACTTTCTCGATTTTTTTCTTTAATCTGTGTTTGCGTAAGCACAGTCAAAAGTTCTTCTATGCTAAAATGGTGAAGAGACATTATTTCTATTTTAATATCATCTGATCGAAACTGCATTCGGTCCTCGGTAACTAAATTATAATTCATTCCCGCAATGACAGCTTGGTCTTCAAAACTTTTTAAATTAAGCCAAGTATCTTTATACCTTTCTTTTATTTGCGCAGTAGCTTCCAAAGCGGAGTGCGTACCTATCTTAAATTCTGCGATCATAAGGAAAAGGGTTAAGGTTTTCTTTATCTTCGCCTAAACTAATCATTCCAAGGTCAATACGTCCCATTACGGTATTACGTTGCACTACAATAGAGATCCGGTAACGTCTTTTAAAATTAAATACTATTCCACCAAAGCAAAACCCATTAAAAAAACTTTCCTTAAAAAAATTCTGGCCTAATTCTTGTTCAAAAACCTCGAGTGAGTTGAGTAATAATTTTCTGTTAGTTTTTAAATAGTTTTAAAATTTGTCTTTAACATCATTTCTAGTTCTAGAACTAAATTTTTAACCGTTTTTTCTGTAATATTATCTTTTTCCTTTTCAGATATTCGACTGTGGACCGCTATAAAGCCAACGTTGTTTAATTCATTAGTTATTCTATCAGTATCAAGGGCATTAGTGTGTTCACGGGTTAGACGCTGCTCGTCCCAACGGAATCCTTGATTGTTTAAATAGGTAATAGACCCTTCACTCTGTTGTGTGAAAGTAATATCTTTAAGAAAAGTATCCTTATTACGAGAGACAGCACACGATGAAGTAATCGCAATATGAATAGTCCGAAGATAAGCTTTTTTTATATTGTATTTTTCGGTTAAATAAAACCAAGTGCAAACATTTTCTAATTTTATTATATTTCCATAAGGTAGTGTGAACACCTGCGAATCTTTTAACGATGTATATTGAAAACTAGAAATTTACCAACAAAGAAAATTTCAGCATAGTGACCAAATTTGTTCGGAATACGAGCCAGCTCGTCATTCATGAGCTTATTAAAATCACGTCTATTTTCGGTAATGTCGGGTAAGTTGTGAAAGATTAACTCTTCAATTATTTCTTTTTTGCTCATTTTATATAATGCCTTAAAAATTAGGTAATATTATTATTATTTTTTAATTTTTATATATAAATTTCAAACTATACTATATAATAAAAAATAATCTTTTCTATTTTGTCAAAATAAATTCCACAAGGTGTTTAAGGCTTACATACAGTGTATCATTAAAAAATGCAGTTTCTATATTACCACTAATAAAAATAGTGTCGGCGCAGTTTGCTAAATTTTTTTGGGATTCGCCCTTTAAATCTGAAGAGTTAAGCAATATACCAGAAGATATAGAAAGAAAGTGGGAAGTTCGACTAGCTAATCATCGTGAAAAAACTATCAGTGCTTCAAACACTTTTATAGAAAAAAATAAACTACCTTCGCTTTTTAAAACTATTTTAAAAGAAAGTATTTTTTCACTCTATCAAGCTTATCATCAGATGCTGCTATGGAAAATAACGTACGATTCAGATAATGAAATTGATTTGTTGAAAGAAGGTGAGCTTTATGCGCCAAATTATTTTACTATTGATGGAGAATTTAATGACTTAATTTGTGCAAAGCGATTTGTAATTGAGTTTAACCATAGAATAAACCATCGTTTCTATTTGGCATGTTTCTATTGGTTCGAAAATGAAACCGCAGCACTTTGGGTAGAGCTTAAAAGATCAGATTATGCTCCTTTTCGCGGTAACTTAAATGCTATCCAAGAGCGAATGGAATCACTCATCACACTCAGGATTTTTCAGTTGGAAAATCAATTAGAAGCACTTGCAAAAGACTGGCAATACGAAGGCAGTTTCTGGGAAGTGGGGTTTAAAAAAGCGGCTAAAAAGGGATATGAACATGCAATTTATTATTTCTGGCAAGAAATAGGTGAATCTAAAAATATAAGTATCATCGAAAATTATAATTTTTTTGAATTAATGAGTGGCGCCATAGATCACACCGATGATAAAGTGAGCTATTTCTTATATTCACAACTATCAAAAGAGCGAAAAGAGAACTTATTGGATTGGACTATTGAGCATAATAAACCAGAGAAATGGCTTACTCTATTACTTTCTCCCTATACTCAAATAATACGCTCTGAAATAATTGAATTTGTTTATCAACTACCCATTAAACTGTATTACGATCTACTTCAATCCTTAGCGTACAGAATAAAACAACTTAAATCTTTTGACATGGAAATGTTTCAGGTATTGTGGAGTAATCTTTCTCCAGAAGAAAAACACGATACTTTAAAAGAAGGAACATTAATTATACAACGTTTGGTTCAGGCAAAATCATTTTACAACCTAGGCTACATTATAAAAGGCTTATCGCTTGAACAAAAAGAAAACTGTTTATTTAATGGATGGTACGGAGCAGGTCTTGATATTCTTTGCAAAAAAGGTGAATTTGATTTACTACAAAACTATGTGTTCCTTTTTTTTGATCGAAATAGATCCACTTACTCAAAAAGAAATCCTGCGAAAAGACGCTAGTTCATTTCTAAAAAAATTCTTGAATTTCTTGATTTTAGGACATGGTATCAAGAAGACATTTCTAAGGTAGAAAAGCAAGAAGTCAAGAAGCGAATAGATACTCTTCAGGCAAGTTTAGCTTTACTTGATGAACTTTGCGAAAAAGTATGCAAAGAAGTCAACCAACCACGATCTTCAACAAGCGCTTCTTTTTTTAAAGTCGTCTCTAAAGTAAATGAAGAAGCAGAACTGACTTCTGCATCAAGTCAAAAACGTAAATACGAAGAAGAAGAAACTAAGTCTGCTAAACTTCAAAAAAACTTTTTTTTCATGCAATTATGTCGAGAATATTATATTTAACTGCTTTTATAGATTACTTACCGCTGGCTTGGGCTAAAAGTGTGTAGCGCTATTACTTGATTCTAGAGAAATAACAAGTTCCAGGTTGTCCAAACACTGTCGTAAGCATTTACCCAATTCCTGAACTTGTGTTTCTTGAAACATCGTATCATGTGCACCCGGCACTTTATATACTTGATTAGAAATATTCTGCCAATAATTACATTAATCTTCTATTTTTGAGAAAACGGCGGTGGATGTGCCGGCTTTAAAAAGTGTTATTTTTTGTAATTTATTTTCTGGGAAAGTGTACTGTGGTGGCCAAAATTGTGCACACTTTTGGAAATTTTTATGTTTCTGAACTTTGTATGCTTATAGAAAACGTTACGTTTCACAAAATGCAAATTTGTATATATCATTTTAAAGAGAATTTATTACTGAATTCAATACAAAACACAAAATTCAATTATTTGCAACACAAAAAAAAAGTTAAACGATAATAGTTATCGATATACATTAGATGTTGATGATTGCAGTCAGTTATCAGTACTTAGTAGGGTACTTTTTTTATTACAGCTTCACATCAACGTTTCATTGAGCTGAAAAGAGTTTTAAGCTCTTCTTTCGTTATTACATGATGCCAGGAAACAATTATAGCCTCAATTAGTTCCCTTTTATTTGATGGGCGCCTCATTCGGACAAGAGTTTTCAAACGGTGCCACAAATTTTCGATAGGACTGAGGTCAGGACTTTTTCCTGGCCATGACAACAATTTAATGCTCTTTGTACGAAACCTCTCTTTCGATATTTTGGCCGTGTGGCAAGGAGCAGAATCCTGCTGAAAGATAAACGAAGCATTATTGGAAAGAGATCTCTGATGGAAGGTAGAAGTTTTGGTTCTAGAATAGGGTCAATGTATTTTCTGGCATTCAGTGTCCCATCGATGACATGAAGGCGACCAATACCATCTGCTGACATGCATGATTAAATCATAACACTAACTGGGTTCTTCACAGTTGCTTGAATGCAGTCAGGATGTTGCTCTTCTCCTATTCTATGTCTTACATATTTTCGCCCATCACTACCGAATAAGTATATCTTAGTTTAATCACTCCATATAACTTGTGACCACTGATCATCTGTCCAATGACTGTGTTCCTTTGCCCACTGTAGTCTGTTTTTGCTTAAAATAAGGATAAGGCTTTTTTCGTGGAATTCTACCTCTCAGTCCAACATCTGTTAATCTTCTCCTGATTGTGTTTGAACTGACAGAAACACCAGCATCATTCAGATCACTTCCGATGGCCGCTGATGACATTTTTCTATCTTGGAGACATAGTCTATCTTGGAGACATAGTCTTTCATCAATAGATGTGGTGCACCTTTTTCGGCCTTTAACTTCTTTGTCTTGTATTGAATTTGTCTCCTGATATCGTAAACAAAACTTTGGGACTCCAGATGTAGTCACTGAACCACCCACCTGTCTTGCAGTTTCAGCATAAGAAAGACCACTTTCTAGTAACACAATAATATTACATCTCTTTCTAGGTGTCCAATCTACTCTTTTATTTGATGTCATTGCTTCTTGACTAATTATTAAAAATTTTTACCAAAATTCCTACTTGTAATTGCAGTGTATAAGAAACAGGTCCTCCTTCTACAGAACAAAGCAAAATAATGAATTGTTTCAAGTGTAAACATGATGTCAGCTTCTACCGGCAGTTACTAACATTTGATTAGTTCTCAGAACAAGAACAGTGATTGGCCAGGAAAGCTAGACATTACAAACCACTTCATAATTGTGTTTTTGATTTATATTAAAATACATATAACTTTTTTTGTATTACAAACAATTGAATTTTGTGTTTTGTATTGAATTCAGTAATAAATTCGCTTTAAAATGATATATACAAGTTTGCATTTTGTGAAACGTAACGTTTTCTATAAGCATACAAAATTCAAAAACATAAAAATTTCCAAAAGAGTCCACAATTTTGGCCACCACTGTAAGCTGCATTTTGTTTAGCCCGGGTCCATTGTAAATCGAGTAGTTCTTCAGCTGAATGAATGTTTCTTTTTTCAAATTCTGATTTAAGCGTTTCAAATTGCTGACGTAAACCTTCTTCAAAATATTCACGATTTTTTAGAGTATCGGGATATTTTGCCCAATCATCGAGTGAACCTATAAAAGCGACTTCTTAACCTATGATATTTAACTGTTGGGCCATTTAATTTGCGCTGTAATTGTGCATTGTACATTGAAAATGATTAATAATTTTGGACATTTTTATATTTGAATTATGTTTCATTCAGAAGGTGCCATCGAAAGCAGTTGACATTATAACACTTTTTGTTGCTGACTTAATAAGATTTGGTTAATACTAGTTCTGGTTTCGCGTTATAGTCTTTTCTTCTGTTTTCTCTCGTGTGTAACGGACTTTGTGTAGTATGAAACTACTGCAATGACCATGTTTATTACCCGCCTTCTTTTTACAACAAATAATACTGCTTTTACCTTAGCCTTCTTTTCATAACAAATAATTACAGTACTTCTGAAAAATAATTAAATAGTTTCACAGTTTTACTTATCTAGTAATTAAAAAAAATTCAGTTTTGAAAAGATATTGCCTCAGCAGTTTATTTATAGTAGCACCTTAATTTAAATTGCAAGAAGTTACACAAATCTTCATACAGGGTACAGTCTTTGCAATTATGAAATGAGAATACGTTTACTAATCCGTATTTTGACGTAAATATTTTGTAATCATATTAAATTGAATTGTTACACAATGCTGAGGGTTTACTGTTTGAAATATATGTAGAACGAATTAAAAAATACTTTAGATTATTTTAATGCTTCTGCGATTTGTGTAAGCAAAGCAATTTGAAAATAAAGAAATTGTTTCGAATTGATGCATTTTGAACTACTTTATCAGCTATCACCAACTTAAATTGTTCACGTACGTTTTTTTTTTTTTTTTTTTTTTTTTTTTTTTTTTTACGCTCTGCAATCAGTTCCATAGGAAAAGAAGACACTCATCAAAGCCAAAATAATTCATATAATGATGGAGTTAAAGGTTATTTTTGGCAGCTCTGTATGATGAAGTCAGTTAGATTTCCCGTCACGTATTCACGAGGGCATGCAAAGAATAATTTCAGCTAAGCTGAAATTCGTGATGTAAATTTTGGACACGATATTTTAGAAATTTAGCTGTTATACTTGGGTGTGAGGCTTTATTAACTTTTCACTGAGATCAGTTTATTCCTATGAGAACAATTTACTCTCTATTTGCTACTCTCACGTTTCTGCATATTTTAGTTAAGGGAATAAAAACAATAATTTTGTAGGTATGATTGCTATTTTATTAGAGCTCTTATAAATGTGTTTGTTTGATAAAATACTTTTAAATGAAGAAATACTAGCATTCCTTTTTGTCAAATTCTTAAATAGTCAGGAACACTTCATGATCTTTAGCCAAAAATTTAACCAGCAGGTTTCCTTCATTACTGCTCAACAAAACTTGTACTAAATTTATCTTTCGGGTTTACCCGGCATACTAAAAGCATGTCTATTATAATACCATCATGATTCGTTATTGAATTTAGGGTTAGGAATAATTTTATTGTTATAATTTTCCGCAATATTTGTTTTCGGTGAAATCCTTTTTTTGGAACTGCATTTATGATCACAATTTTCAGTCTTCAATAATTCTGTTTCCCTTTGACTAAATTAAATCGATATTTCATCCTTATTAATTTTACTAAGCATTGATTTTCGAAACAATCGCAGTCAAAATGGGAAAATTAGTTATGAAGAATCACTACAACACTATTCTTGAAGATACTTATTTGTTGGATACATTTTATTTCCTACAATGTAAATCATGATCTTTTTCTAATCAAAAGTGACCAATCATACTCTATAATCTCAATGACTCTGTTGCCGTATTAACGTTTACTATTTTGGAATCAAGGGTTTAAAACGCCCTTTCTATTTTAAAGAAATAAAGCAAATCCTTCTGTGCTTGATTCCTGAATGCTTAATGTGCAGGCAAGCCTCCACATTTATTCAACATCAAGTCTGTTCAATGCGACCGCTCATTGACAGAGCGAGATTGACCACTACAACCGGTTTTCTTTCTCTTCTGCTGCTAGACTCCGAAGGTGTAGGACGGGCTTCTGTCCGTCCTCACCGCGGAGGATGCGTGTCTGCAATTTTGTTCCTTTTCGTGCCTTCCTGACGACCATCTCCATATAGTTTGAAGAGAATGCATTTTGCCTAAAAAATAAAATGGGTATTGAAGATTCAACTAAATTTATCTAGATTCTGCCTTCTGTAGTAAATTAATGATGTTCTACGACTTGAGATATCTTCGTATGGAATTCATGTGCACGTGTTGCATCTTGGTGCGAGAATTTGCCTTGTGTTTCTACAAAAATATATTGGTATAAACAGTCAACTCAATTTCCTTCGTTATAAAAATTGAATTTTGTTATCATGTAACTTTGTGTAACGAAGATGAACTGAGATTTACTTAGACTGGAATATTACGCATTTCCTGCCCGAAAGGTTAGGACTCAAAATGTTAGGACTGATATTTACTGCTACAGTAGTTCGCGGTCTATTATCTTCTGTCTAGCTATGTTTTCTTGATTTATACTAGTATTAATTTAAAATTTCACGATGTCAAGATATAAGAAATTTCTCGCAATTCGCATTATTTGAAGTGTCATCCTTTGGCGGTAAGTTACCTTAATTCCATATTTTTTTCAGATCACACATTTCATCTTGCACGTTATCCAGTATTTCTGGGTTATTGCGCACGCCACCATATATATTATTACATTTGGCACATTATTATTATTACACTTAAATATTTATGTATTATGACAACAAGTAAGACAGCAAATGTTTTTAAAAATCATTATTACATTTTATTAGTCTACTAATTAGTTTATTTGATCTAGTTTATTTCATTGTACTTTTTATATTTTACTGACACATAATATAGTCATTGCATGTACTAGTACATAACGTATCGAACGTGATATAAGTGGTATATCCAATATGTTTAAAGACACATTATGTATCTAATGCACATACCAACATATATTAGTGCATCCTATTAGCAAAGAAAACCGTTTATCTACTGCTTCATTCTGAATCATTGCACTCATCTAAAAAGGTACGTATTTCTTTTCACTCTAGTTTTCACTCTCAGGTCTTCTTACAAGCGATTCGTTCATAATGCATGAACTCAGTTATTTAATGATTAATTGGCATCATTGCATTTTTCTGTCGTTTATTACTAACCAAAACATCAACAACCTATTTAACCTGCTGTAATAAATAAGTATACTAAAAAATGTAATGATCTTTCTTTTCATTACTAAAACAACTGCATGGATGCCGTATTTCTTCTTCTTGACACTCAGCTTCACAATTCAGTATTTAAAGATTACAGGAAATCATTATTTCTGAAGAATTTATTTTATCAATTGTTAGTATGTTTATTACAGATACGAGTCCAAAACTTCAGGATGAACTATGAATTATCGTCAAGGAGTACGACAAATCAATCTGTCACAATTTCCATATTTAAATTATGTACAGCAGAAAGATGGTGAGTATGCCTCTCACTGGAGTAAATATATACTGTACTGCTATTCGCATATGGAAATGTTCTTCACTCTACTACATTAGTTTCTTCATTTACATTAACCGTACGGTCGAAATAAACGTCCACTGAGATTTCTGAAGTCTAGTTCCGGGAGTGAGATGCCGTTACCTCTAGGAAGCAATCAGCAGTTCTTTGTGTGCAGAAGATGAAAGTAAATTTACGGTGAGTCTCTCGTCATGCGTCACTGATAGCTCTTAAAAAGCAGGACGCTTATTTTAGGTTACTTTAATCCAATCCCTGTTCTTAAAAGTTTAATCCCGAATTGGAAGTACATTTGTTTATTCCTTCGCTTGGAGCTAAGAGCCATGAATCCTCGTCCTGATCGAGTATCTGCAGCGTGGCCATACCGTTACTGCCGATTGTTACTGTGCCACTCAGACAAGGGTACGTGAAGCCATCCGACGTTAGCGATTGGCATGTTAAGTGATGGTGTCGTTCTCATGTGTGGCAATGCTCAGCCCCATAGTGCTGGCCAAACTCATGAATTGCTGCAAACGCTTAAGTGGGAAGTCTAAAGTCACTCGCCATACAGCCCAGGTTTAACACCCAGATGAGTTTCTCTTCAGACAGAGAGGTGGAAACAGCCACTGAGAACTAGCTCACTGGGCAGGGACGTGATTTCTATTGAGCCGGGTTAAACAAGTTGGTTCTACATTCAGATAAATGCCTAATAAGTTTGGTTATTATGTGATAAAATGAAAGGCAAGTATGCTTCTTAATTTCTTTTTGTGTTTTCTGCCTATTATTAATAAATAATTTTTATTACCCTTGTAACCTTTTTTCTGGATCCACCCTCATATATATATATATATATGTACAGGGTGAGAAACAGCTTATTAAAACTTTAAAAATTCATAAAAATGGAAGATATTATTATAAAGAAGTGCGGTTTGCAAGAAAATGCTGACAAGGAAGTCGGATTTGTTTGAGCATCAAAAACATTTTAATTTATAAATGTCAGCGGTAGAGGGCGCTGACATGCGAGAGATTCAGAAGAACTATGCAAATCAATCTTTCAATACAAGACCATGATGCACGAGAATTTCTCATTCGCTTTCAGAAAATTATCATTACCCGAGGGAGCGCTGTTGGTGAGGTTTTTCTGTTTGAACGGAGAGTCATCAAATGTTGTGAAAATTTACCACAGAGAATGACTGCAGACGAAGAATGGCCCCCATATCATGTTCTGGAATACTGAAGCTTTTCAAGCGGTTCGAAGAACCTGGCTTTTGGAGGATCGGCCAGTGTGTGACAGATCGAAGTGGAAGACCGTTGTTAGCGAAAAGCCTCTTCACCAACTTCGGTGGAAACCTCTATGAATGATATAGCGGCAGAATCGATCACGGGGAGTAGCAGTGCTCGGAAAGCTGGAAAGACATTGGACGTGTCTCGCTCATCGACTCGACGTATCATCCACGGGATACTGCATCTCAGTCCCTACAAATTGCATTCATTGCATGAGTTACAACCGGGGAACATAGCTAAGAGGGAATCATTTGCGGAGTGAGCTGTGGAGAGGTCAGCACCCAGAACACTCGTATGTGGGAGACGTCAAATCCTCGTGAATACACGATGAAGCTACTGCATCCAGCCAAGTTGACAGCCTGTTGTGACTTCAGTTCATCTTTCATTATCGGATCATTCGCCTTTGAAAAGCCAAGTGCCATGTCTGGAATAATCGTGCACAGTAACCGCTGAGAATTCTCACTCTTTTGCGTGACAAAGTCGTGCCCTAATTAAATCAAAGAGGTGTGTTGTCTGTAATTACCTTTATGAAGGATGTCGCGTTGCCACATTATGCCAATCCGTTAACACTAGAATTACGGGAAAGGTCACTTTGACCGTATCTTCATTTTAATTGGATATAACCGTTTTAATTCTTTAATTATAACTTTGATATTTTTGGACTTTTCCTAAAAACTTACGAATATTACATGTTATTTTTTTGTTCATTTTAAACAATTATTTTCGACAATATCATTAATACCTAGAATTCCGGGTACCCGTCATTTTGACTGTATCTAAAAATTTATAGATTTATCAATATATTTATGACTGTTATAACTAGTTCCGTTTTGCTGATTGATAAGCAAGTGAATTTTGATAAGGAAGATTGCATATTTTACAGAAGAGTGGGGAGAGGAGGAGGTAGAATAAAAACACCTGTTAAGAATTTTTGAGCGGCCACGTGTCTGCGCATTTCGCTTGTGTTAGAAAGTTTATTTTTCAGTAGACACAAAGGTAGTTTATTTCATTTGGATAGTTTTGTTGTTCTGACCTGTTCATCATGTCGCGTAGAAGCGCTGGTAAAAAATATCTAACGGAGGAAGGCATGCTGAAAGTTTTTGAAAATCTTTCTGATGATAATTCTGCTTCAGAAACTGAACCCGATAAAGAATTTCATTCCGATACTACATCCAGTTTATGCGATGAGGACTGGATTGTTCCTACTGAAACAAGTGAATCCAATTCGTCTGACAGAGAACCTGTTAACGAAACAGAAAAGGAAAGTAAAAATTTAGATCAGGATCCCAAAGACTGCAAATTGATATACTTGCCCTTGTTTTGGATATCTAGAATGCTTTTATAGAAATCTGTTTGAAATGTTATAAACCGGGCGAAAATATAACAATGGATAAACAACTATTTTCCATAAAGACTCGATGCTGATTTACTCAGTGTATGTCTAAAACGCCGGACAAATTCGGCATTAAATTTTGGCTTGCAGTAAAAATGTCCGTGCATGTGCAGTCAAAATATGTACTTAACGGATTTTCCTATTTGGAAAAGGACGAAACAAGACCAGCTGAAGAAAACGTTGGTGAACATGCAGATTTTCGCTTGATGGAACCGCTGAAATTAGTAAAAGACATGAGTAATTCAGGGATACGCTGCGTTGGCATAATAAATCGTTCAAAAAGAGAAGTACCTTATTCTTTAAAAAATACGAGGGATGAGCTCTGTTCTAGTAAAATTGCTAAGAATGGCAGTATATCGCTTACTTCTTACTAAGGAAAACAACAATAACAAAAAAAGTTGGAAATCGCATCTGGTGAAAAAAGTGAATTTTTGCAATTCGACCGAACACGGAGTTGATGTTTTGGACCCCGATGGCCAGAAAATACTCAATCCTCATCTAACCGTTGGTCAGTTCAAGTTTTTTTTAATATTCTTGATTTGACCGTGATATATGCATGGATAATTTACAAGGAAACAACTGAATATCAGAATATCAGCCGTCATGATTTTGTTTCGAATACGGTTGAAGGGCTTCGAAAGATGTATATTTCATCGAAAATTCACAAACTTTCTGGATCTAACAAAATGAGAATTAGTACTTGTGTCAACCCTTCCCGTAAGCGTAAACATTGCCAAATAAATGCATGCAGAGGCAACAAAACATTGAATACGTGTGAATACTGAAAAAAATATGTTTGTGGAACCTGTACAGGTAAAATTAAAAGAAGTAGTAATCTGTATGCACTGCAAAACCGAGTAATGTAAGTACTAATAGGTGTAATTTTTAATATAATATATTTCATTTTGAAAACTCTTTGAGCCAATTTATTAAATGATACGAAGTTTAAAAATATCTAGAGTGACTATTTTTCTTTTTTAGCTCTCTGTTATACTAACCTATTCTTCGATTAATAGATTTACTCACTTTGCTTTATTTTGGTCTTTTTTACATTAGATTATCTTTTTGGTTGCACATATTTACTCAGCTTACTTCAGTTACTTATTAAACAAGCAAAATGTATCGTTATAAGCATTAACTTGGAACATAATAATAGCATAATAATAGCAAAATGGGAGCCTTTTCTTCTATTCGGAACAAACCTTCAAAATGACCTCTGATCGTAATTATAAGTAAACGGAAAATGCCGTAATACTAGTATTAAAACGATCCCTATCGAGTATCTTTGGTGAAGAAAGAGTGATCAGTCGAGTTTACAAGATCGCATGGCCTCCACGATCACCCGATCTCACTCCGGTCGATTTCTGGTTGTGGGGCTATTTGAAATCAATTGTGTACCGTTCATCCCCTTCAACATTGGCCGAACATTAAGATTCTATATATCGTGAGGTTTCTTCAGTTCATTCCGATATGTTGCATTCAACTGTAACGGTCGTTGTGAATCGCCTTAGGTGATTCGTATAATGTTCTGGAGGTCATGCTAAACAGTTGATATTGCAAGAATAAATGAATGAAGCGTACTGTTGTCCTGTTCATTGCACTTCAGGTAGTCAAATCCATCTACCGGTGATATTTTTGACTAAAATTGGTTTTACTGCTAGCAAAAATACGACTTCCTTGTGAGCCCTTTCTTGCAAACCGCAGTTCTTTATCGTAATTTCTTCCTTTTGTATGAACTTCTAAAGTTTTAACGATCTTTTGGCTCCCTCCGGTATATAATCAATTTCCTAGTCAAGGGTATAAAGGTATACATAATCGACTTCGAGGTCAAGGGTATAAGGGAGTCCTGATTATTCTAAGTGTGGTCAAGTAATTATCAGTAAGCCTATTGTACGGATAACATGAACCGGAAGAACTTAAAGGTATAATAAAATTAACAGGAAAATTCACCCAAGCAACAGTGAAAAGTATACGCAACATTGCAAAAAAAGTTGAAATTGTATATATATATATATATTTTATATACTGTATTTACTAGCGTGTTTATATATATATAACGCGTAATTTATTAATGATTCAGACGATTAAGATTGAAATTAAGAGTTAACTTTTATTTAATTGCAGGTAATAACATTATAACAACTTGCAATATTTCTATAATATAAGTTATTATGTCATAGCTGATAAACATGGATAGATTCATCTTGCGATGAATTGAAAACTAGTTAGTTTAGAACCCTGTTAGTTAGAAATGAAGTTGAACAGTGTATTTGATTGAAAAAATATACAAACAAAACCAAAATTACATTAAAACTTACTTTCTTTATATTGCAGAACGTTCGGATGCTTGTCATGAATTACAATACAGCGGAAACACTTTTCTTTGCTGCAAAAGAAAAATATGTTTCAGTTATAAATTTATTCTTCATTTGTATATATAGATTTATAATTATATATTATACATATTATTTATAATTACTAAGTTATTGAGTTATAAAACTGTGACACATTTTATTCTAAAGTTTCAGAAAAATATCTTCGATTACATATTCACATGTTAAATCTACATTCACATATTACTTATATTCAAAGAAATAATCTGAATATTTAATCCAACAATAAAATATTCTTTCAATTTTTGTACGTTACAAATAAAACATGCCTGTTGTCATTCTGATTTTCACAAAAAATTGCATGGACGTTGTGCTCGAAGGTGTATTACTTACAATTTTATATGAAATTACAGCATGACCTATATATGATTTTGCAACTGGTAAAAATTGAAACAATCTTTAAATACATTTTCTCAAAGACCATCGTTTGAATTACATTAAAATTTGCTAAATTGTAATCAAATTATTATTTGTTATTTATTTGATATGTTTATAGCTCAGTGTTTCCTTTCTGGCTTCAGTCTCCTTACCCAGCACAGCCATTCATTCGTTTGCGTGCATTATTATTCATGCCGCCCTTCTGCTGGCAATCAAAGACACAAATTGTTGCTCTTCGAGGTAGCATAAGTTCTTCAGTTTAGTATTTTTAATTAATTTCATATCACTTACTATTCCATTATTCCTTCCGAAGACATTCCTTAACAAATGCATTAATTAAGATACAATAACACGCCGAACAAATATTAATTCAGAAGTGAAACAACAAAAATCAGCGTTATATTTTCACATTTCCAAAGGACGAATTTCAATTAATTTACCGAACCATCATCCTCAGCTGCAAAACCGCAAATGAACGAGATAAGGTATAATGATTAGATAAGATAAGAAAGCCTGGACAAGGGACAAGCCACTGGCACCATCTGTTGATGAAACCAGAGCTAAAACATAATTTCTTTAAAGTCTGAAGGCAAAGATGGATTAGAATTAGGGTCGTTAACTAGAACGGAAAGATTTTTTTGAATGTGAAATGCCTCTAGAAAATCCATTTCACCAATGAAAGAAGTTTTTTGAATAATTTTGGCAGCAGAAAAATTGAAAGTGTGATTTTCGGACCAACAATGTTGGGCAACAGAAGACTTCTGTGTTTCCTTTTTTCTAACATATGCCTGATGTTCCTTGACGCGAAATTTTAAGGCTCTCTTAGTTTGGCCAATGTAAATTAAGCCGCACTGGCAAGGAATCCTGTAAATACCCCAGGAATTCATATCCGGAATGGGGTCCTTGAGTATGGAACTCGGAATTTTATTGATGGAAGAATAAACGACCCGAAAGTTAAATTTCTGCAAAATACATGCAACTTTACAGCTAATTGATGGAAAGAAGGGAATGACAACAGAATTTTATAATCTCCTAAAACAAGAGTTTGCCTTTTGGTGTGTTGTGATGAGAGTTTTCTAACTGCTTGATTAATAACTCATAACTGATTGATGATTTTCACCTAACATTATTAATGCATTAATGTTTTGTTATGACTTTAGAAAAAAATTAATAATAAATATATTTGATGTAATTCATAATATTTATACTTTGAATAATTTATACCATTCCAATTGATGACTTTTATAAATATTTGAAGCATTACTGCAGTTAATAGAAGCGACACTTGTGCCATATATATTATATACTCTTGTTTTATGTAATATACTGCTGGCTATTTAATGACGACATTTTTCATATAAACAAAATTACTATCATAATAATTAAACGTTTTGTAATTTTATTATCATTTCTGCGTTAAGCCTGCATAACGAAAGTCAAGATTGCTGTTAACAGTAAAAACGTTCAGTCAAAAAGGTTAAATTAATATAGTTATTAAGAAAAATTTTAATACGTGTTCTGACAGCAAAATTTCATAAAGTAATCAAAAAAAAACATTTGCTTTTTATTTGCATAATATTTATTCAAAAATAGCCAGGTAATGGGATTTCTTTCTGTGTTACACTTGCTTCTTTCTGATTTTTAAATATTTTTCTGAAAGCAAACATATATACCGCGAAATACGTTTAACGTGAAAACGCTTAAGACGAAATATCGGTTAACACGAAATAATACAACGGTTCCGACAAACTACTATATATTTTCATGCATTTTCTTTCTCTTAAGACGAAAAAAAAATCGCTTGACACGAAAAGTTATCCTTTCTAGGAATGAAAAAAATACGGAAAACACCGACCTCGCAAGCGAGATGTAAGAGGTGTGTGAAATGAAAGAGAGGTGGTTTTCTATGTTTCCGTAGAAAGGAGGCTAACTTGGCTTTTAAATACTCTCGGAATAGCCTTCGACACGAGCCAGTTTTTTTTTCTCTAAGCTACTTTCACCTTCCACCCCTACAAACGCCGCACAAACATCTCATCTTTCATCAGTTGGCTTTGGAATTCGATGACGAGTACATCGCAGTGTAAGTAAAAATTTGTGAGTTTCGTTCATATGTTGCACTCTGCATGGAATTCAGTGACTCTAAGGTAGAATGAAAATTGTTTTTGTCATGCAGGATTCTCAAAAGTATCAGATTCTTTGGGGCCAAACGAAATGGAGAAGGATGATATTGAAACAGAGTCGACACTTAATGAAATGTTTGAGAAAGCTCCTGTATTATTGGACTGTCCTACTGTATTATCGGAAGAATTCGTTGCAGTAGTTGGTGATAATGTGTGTACAGCCCCAATTATGGCAAACAAAGACATTTTGGAGTTTTTTTTCAAAGCTAAAAAATATCATTGATGCAGATTCCGACGACCAAAAGGAAATGAATAATGTTCATTTCCTTTTCCTCCTGTTCCCACGTCATTCGAAATGAGGAACATCATGAAAAGTATGCGCGGTTATTTAGACGCACATTCCAAGGCTGAAATGAATAACAAAATGGATGACATCGAACCATTTGTTAACAATTTTGATGGTAAAAAAGACACTGCAAAGAAAAATATCAAATTATTTTCCAAAAACTGTATAAATGTTTTGTTATTCGAAAAACTTGAAAATTTTGTATTAATTTTCATTAAGTTCTTGTGGATGTTTTTGTTTCATTGATTTTTATTAAATTTATGCGTACATACATATCTATGTAAAATATACTCTAACACTTAATTTTGTTAAATATAAGTTTTTTTTTTTTTTCAATATCCTTTAACACGAAATTCTTTCAACATGAAAAAATATTACAGTCCCCTCACTTTCGTGTTAAACGATTTTCACTATATATTAATAACAAAATAAGAAAATGAAGTAACACAAAAATACTGATGTTTAAATGCGTCTCTTAAAGGATTTATATATTACTACTTCCTTGTAGGAAGTGAAAGAAATATTGCCATCGCGAAAAATTTCAGTTATTATATTTCAACAGAAATATCCATTTTGACCGTTCTATGAATCTATTTGGATGATTTTTTTTTTTTTTTTTTTTTTTTGCGTGACGTATGTATATACGAGAAAAATAAAGCAAAATAATTGTTTTCCAAAACGGATTGTAAATTGGATTTTGAATGGAGTCAAAAGGGATTTTTTCCGTGACACCTGTATATACGTACCTACGTATATGTCCAACTCGCATAATTAACAAATGATTAGCCTTGGAATATTTAAATTTCATATATGAGACTACTATAAGATTTAGTTGTGCGACTCCTCTTTTCACTGCAGTTGACAGAACCAAACGTATACACATATATATATATAGAGAGAGACAAAAAGTAAGAAAATTAGAACCAAATTCACAAAGGCATGAAAGAAATGAAGTTCAGTACCAGTAAAATTCAAAATTGCTCTAAATATGTGAAAAAATCAAAAACAAATTGAAACTGTTATATATATATATATTACGGTGAAACACCGAAATCTGGAGAATGTCGACTTTCACCGGTGAATGTCAACATTCACATAGTCGCTTGGTGTATGTCCGAAATATTTTCCAAATACTCTTATTTCTGACTTACACCGGTGAATGTCGACATTCACCATGTACTAATGGTGAATGTTGAACATATAAGAATATTATATTTCCTTTTCCGTAATTCATTCGCGAAAAAACGCACTTGAGACTCAGAATAAGAACCTAAGAACATAAGAACTTAAAACACACAGTACATTCAAAATGAAAAAGGAAAATAACAGAAGTTATAAACTTACCAAATTATGTGATGCAAATCTTATTTATTGCAACAACTTAAACTATTATAACACTTTGAATTGCACAAGAGGCCTTTGCTTTTACAACTGCATTTATTTGTGGAACACTTCCTTTTGGAATGGCAGCGTGTACATATACTCCTCTCTTTTCGACCTACACCAGAGCATATCTGTGATTGTCGACATACACCGGTGGGGGTCCGAATATACAAGAATGTAGAGAAATATTCGATTTTCACCGACGTATTTGATGAATGTTAACATTCTCCGGTGAAAGTCGACATTCTCCAATTTCGGTCTTTCGCGGTGACATATGTATACGTATATATAACAATATCATATTTTTTCATATTCTCTATATATACAAAGATTGAAGTAAATATTATTAATTAATTGCAACAAATTGCATAATACTTGCGCAAAAGCTGCAAAAAATAAAATAATAATTTATTTACTAACATATTATTGAGTATATTATCTCCTTTAAGAAAGATACTAGAATATTAGTTGTTTTATTTTTTTTAAAAAAATTCCAAGATTCATTTTAAATGCTTATAAGTTACTTCATTCAACAAAAAATTCTACTACCTTTCTCAAATGAGATAATATACTCAATAATCCATTAGTAAATAAATTATTATTATACATATATTCGAATATACACACCTCCTTACTAGAGTGAAAAGTCCTTACACCACCTTTATTTTCGTAATAGTTCGTCGTTGTCATACTTCTAATTAGTCATACTTCTAAGTATTTTAAATGACGAAAATATTTAAATTTTGGCAATGTTAAATTAAAAAATATTAATTTTCGACAAAACGCGAAATCTAATTTTTAATACAATTCTTTACCTGTATTTGTGAAAGTTTCATACTCGTTGCGAAAAAATAAAATTAGAAGAATTTTGAGTCTGAAACAACAAAAATTGACGGGATATTTAGTTTCAAAACTTGCAGTTTTTGATGTTACCTTGAGAGATCCGTTATCCTTGAGAGTTATTCTAACTTAATAGTTAGTATAATTATAGGAAATAAGATTAATTGAAGTGCAGCATAAAATGTGTGTAATTTAATAGGCGTACAAATTAGTCATGAGATTTCCACCCAGACTTTTGTAACTTATTACTGTAATCACATTTTTAATGAATACAAAAATCAAATAAGTAAATTATAACCTGCATTTAAAAAGAGAAATGTTCTGATATGATAATTAATTTATTATATCAGATTTATTTCTTAAAAAACCAGCGTAATGTTACGAATAAACTATATATTGATATATGCAAAAATTTGACTGTAGACGGTAAAAATATATATTATTAAGTATAAAACTTCCCAACAAAGATTAAAAATATTTATTTTGCAGGAATACACTTCGCCGATGGCACCATTTGTATGATCTTCGTCATAGACACGACAATAACTAAAACCACAGTTTAGAGTAACACTCACCCATCGAACCTTTTTTCTATGAAAATGGTACTTGTTCTCGGATTGGTTTGAAAGCGAAAGATAAAAACAACTTGCTACTTTTGTTTTCCTCATTCATTTATTGACGGATTTAAGCTGGTAATGGGAAGTAAAAATATCGAACAGTATGATTACAGTTATTTATTATGAGTGTATAACATTAGTTAGAATATTCAATGATATTCTGATTCATTAAAATGTTAATTTAGCCATTAGACTCAGAACATTTAATGATATTCCTTCCTCTCTTCAAGTAAATGCCATCCTTGAATATGAAATTATCGAAATAAATCCTTACAGACCAACTGGTTCTACATGGGGAATTACATACATTCATAATGAGGAATAATATTTTGTATGCTGATAAAGTTTTAAACACTAATAACATAGAGATAAAGATTTTGCCTCCACGACAGCTGATGGTGAATCTGATATTTCACAGAATCACTGCAAATTGCGTAGAGAAATTTTAAACATTCTCAAATAGTTCTCCATAAAATGTTGCTCGAAGAAAATTTCAAAACTATGAAGTGAAGATCCTGCATTACAAGTGCAATAGTTTTTTTTTTTTTTTTTTTCTTTTTTTTTTCTTTTCATAGGTATAATTTAGGAGTAAGATTATAAAGTATAAGCTATATTTCATGCATGATATTATATGACTATATACATAGAATGGTCATCAGGCATTTCAAAAATTGTTTGCGAATAACACTGAGTTAACCAGGTGCTCCAGTAGTTGCCGAACAGAAAACCGCTGAATATTTTGTGTTCGAGCCCCCGAAAGCCGGCTGGCTGTTTGGTTTGTTTCCTTGGTTTTCGAGATAAGTGTCATGACTACGAGCCAATTTTTCTTTGAAAGTCCTCGCCGAAAGCAACCCTTTCCTTGGCAGCTAGCCCTGGATTTCGTTGTCATTTCCAAACAACATCACCTGAATTACGCAGCATGTCTTTGCGTGTACACGTCGCGTCAAAATCTACAGTTGTACATCCTTGACATGGAGTTATTTATCTTGTTGCTAAAAATCTACTATTAAATTTGTACGGTATCCAAACTGAGGATATTTTGATACCTATTGCAAGGCGAAAATAAAAATAGTCTGCTTTACTATTATGTTAAATGGGTCTGTAAAGTACGCATGACAAATCTAGGTTAAACTATCCTGACTTACTAGTCATCCTGACGTATCTAGGTTACCCATAAGAACGGAATCTTAAGTTTTAATTGTAGATGAAATTCTAGGAGCATATTTTTGTTAACGGCTTTAAATTCAAATTTTATAAACAACTTTTAAGTTTCAAATAAATTTGCGTCAGTTGAAAATACGGAGCTTTTATTGAAACTGCTTAAGAAAAAAATTATTTTAGATAATGTAAACTGATTTGCAAAAAGTTTTAATTGCTCATTAAATCGTAACTATTCTAAACGGAATCGGTTCTCGTGATATTTTTAGAAAACATACAGAGTAGCAAATTAGTGAGTTAAAATTTTTGAGTTTCATATCAGAGACATTCGTGTTAATCAACTGCATTTTTTATGCTTGAAGAAATTACGAGGAGCCACATTTCGCGATTTGCTCGCTGTGAAATGCCGAATTCTCCAGAACAAAGCGTTTAAAAATAAAGTTTAATACCAAGTGCTGGAACGTGATATTTAGAAATGGAAAGCGAGTAAAAAGCTCATCTGAGACTATTGCACCGTGAAATAAAAAAATTCAGTTCCCTTCTCCGCTTCATCTTTAAGGATCACCGCCCCGCTAAAGGATTACGTGGATAACTCAGTTTTATGTATCACAGAAAAGCCTCGGCTCCTGAAAAATAGAGCCATGTTTTTCATACGAATTCCTTACTTCACCCTCTTAAGCGAAGAATAAATTGAATAGTCTTCTGATAGGGGTAGTGTTGAGTCATTCCTTTTAATTTTGTTCCGAGGGAGATCCAAAATATAAGTACATGATACTGAATAGGAATTGTAGGTTGGATCGAATTCAATAACAGAAAGACGTTATTGGGGCTAGGATTAACAAAAACATAGAATAACATGAATTCCTTTAAGGGCTAGGAAACTAAAAGGGCAAATAATAATTCAGAGCTCTTACTTTCTATTTAAATTTGCTTAAGAAGTTTCGTATGAAAGTAGCTGTTTGTGAAATGTATGTGAGAGAAAGAAGAATACACAATTATCTGTAGATAATCGCCCATCCCTCCCCCCCCCAAAAAAAAAAAAATTCAAAGTATTTATAGCCATTTTGCACAGTTTTCTGGAACGCACAAGAATACCGGAAAATTGTATTGATTCAGAACAAAAATTTGCAAAATATTAATGTAACGATTGATTTTAGGGAAATACTTTTATTTATCTCGGTCATTAAAAATTTAGGAGCAAAAAATTTCAGTACTACATAATAAGGAATTCTAAATGCAAAAATGCATCCCTTTTACTCACTTCTCGGTTCTGCATCATTAGAGTGTGATTTACAGGATATACAAAATTTTATACTTAGAAGTACCCTAAGCATATTATACACATCTTGTTTTTTATTTATGTCTTAATATACTGCAAGATTAACAGCGTTTCAGCTGTTGTAAGGTAGCATTTTCCCTCCATACATTTGCTCCAAGAAGCCTGTTCAGTTTTAATAAAGAGCTTTTAAGTTTTTTTGCGAGCTATTCAACAACCTTTTTCATAAAGGTAATTCAGTACTGAATAACCTTTCTTGTAAATCCTTGACTTTTTATTGCAGCTAGAGCAGAACTGCCCTTAAATATTAAGATTGTTAAATGTTTTTAAAGGTGCTTTTATCGAATGTATTTTATAATTTTATTTAAAACACACGCTCAGCATTTTACATCATTTTAAAATGCTATTGTGTTTGCAAATATTTTCATTTGCTTGTTACTTCTTGATATGGACGTAGGCTATTAGAATCAAGATATTTTTGTATAATGTTCTTTGATGTATGATCATAAGCTGTGTCACTAACGTTATAAAACTGCAAAACATTTGCTGGATGTGTTCCTTTTTTCTGGCTCGATAAATTCTTACAAATAAACTTGCTCCAAATAAATTCAGGTTTTAAATTTCCTACGAGATTTATAACAGCAAGGAAATTATCGTTTCTATCATGTCTTCCTGCGCTGAAACATGATTTTTAAAGTTCCTAACGTTTCCAAAATGCTTTACTTTTAAGGCATTGGGTATTTCCTATGTACCAAAGCCATTTTACAGATTTATCATTTGGCTTTCATTTTCTATTGCCATTAGTAAATATCAGTTGCGTCTACAATTTGAAGCATAATGCGATAAACAATTGGTTTACCTAGATCATCATTAGTATACTACAAAGAAATCTTTTCCAGTCATCCGCGCTTATCAAAAATAATGAATTTTTAAAAATCTCCTGATAAATATATTATTTGTAGCTGAGTAAATCTACGCTTTATTTATGCATATTTTGTTTTATTTCCATATTATGAAGTTTATTTGTGGAGAATAAATAAGCTGCATATTGATACAGCGGTCACCTTTATTTTCGTCGCAATTCTAGGTATGTACTCTTCCAAACTGCATAATATTTCCTTTTGATTTGTACATGATTCGTATTTGGGTAGTTTTCGGAAAAGTTACACCGTTTCGACGTCAAAAGTGAAATGATTTGAAATTATAAAGATGCATATTTAATTAGATTAAATTTGACCGCAGCTCCGATTCTACTCTTAATAATAGTGTTCTATTTTATTCTTCGTGCGATAAAGTTTAGCGAACAAATTATTTACATGTTTGATAAGTTATTATTATATTATAGTATAAGACTTCCTTTATGTAAAATAAGGCATGCAGTTTATATTTGTATGAACGCATTATTCTAAACAATTTCAAACTAATCACGTAGCTTTTAGTGTTACTTTATAAAAAAGATTTTAATTAAGCAGGGAACGTAATTTAAATTGCAGTTATTTTACATTAAAAGTGAATATATTTAAAATATCAAATAAAATGTTTATTTCTCAGACTAATACTGTGATGTTTCTAGTAACATGGATTTTTCCTTTTTCTTGAGTATATTACCAAACTGAAACACCGAATCTAAATTTTTTAAAGAACAGAATAAGAAAGTTGGTTAGTCATTTACATAATTTTTATATCAGTAATACTGTTTATACATCAATACGGCATTAATTAAATAAGTAAAAAGTTTCAAAGTAAGCTTAAGTTTATTTTTAATTTCTAATTATAGCACTATATTCAAAACCTTTATTCAAAATTAATTTGAAGATTCTTTTCAGATAGTTAAATAATTCATTAATTTGATGATTTTAATGTTAATTTTTAAATATGTACTACTTTAATTAAGTTATTCTCAAATTATTATATGAATTGCCGAAAGCTATAGTTACGTTTTTTTAAATATGTTCTAATTTCTTTGTATGCACGCAAGAAATCCTGAAAATTAAAAACGTAACAAGTAAAAAACAGGGCTAAGCGGTTTACACACACAACGAAATAATATATACAGTGTATACATTTATAATATTTAGTTTATTTAAATGTAAATGAGAAAGTGAGAATTCAAATATTTTGTATTTTATTTATAATTAAAATTAACTTCTTAATTTTAAAAAATTAATTCTAAATTTTTATTACATCAGTTTTTCATATGTTAGCTCATTGGTTTAAGGACCTAAACTAAACATAAATGTTTCAATTTGAGTTGATACTTAATCATGAATGAAAAACAGAGACAGATTTACATGTCGAAAGACTCAGTCTGGACCAAGCATAATCATTCTTTAAAAAATTTATTATAAGAGAGAAAATGCAATACAATGTTTTCAGTTTTTCAAATGAATCTTCAACTAATTTATCCTATTTTATGTGTTTTGAAAAATTGCATCCAAGAAATGCCAAAAAGAGATTCTTACCCCCCTCCCTTTTCAAGAAGTGCGATGATTTGATGCATTGTTTAAACAAAATATTTTATTCATATGAGTATGATTCATTTGCAGGAAGTGAACTGACGAACTTCGGATGCAATGAAGCATTCAAGCAGTTTCTTTCTACTTTAAAAATGATGCATAATTTTATTTGAAAGTTTTAATTTTTTGTTTTAAAAAAATCAGGTGTTTTATTCACTCTTTAGTTGTGTTTTATATTACCACATAAAGCATTTTTAACAATGTATTTTAGTTTGCGTATTTGATTTGATTTATTAAGCAGAGGAGCGCTGTAAGGTATATACCAAATGCGGAAAATCTTCTTCGAAACCTTTCAAAGTCAACTCTGTTCACATGCATTTTGCTCATAGGAAATCCTTACGCAATCAACACGTCCATCCGCTAGAATGAGAATCCAGGAAGTATTACCCGAATTTCAGTACATTTTTATGTTAAAAAATACTGGCCTCGACATGGTTAATTTATTAATTAATTATCAGACTAATTATCAGAGTTTGATAGTTCTCTAAGAGGAAGGATGCTTCCGTGAATGACTTTGTAAGTAAAACTGATTCACATTTACACTATATTCTGTGAAAATCTCGGAGAATCTCACGCAATCAGACTAGTATTCATTCGAGAAAGGAGTACGTATAAAGTATGAATACATTCGTATGATGTAACATATATTATGCATATTACCCATTTAAATCAATGGATGGCTACTTGTTTGCTATCTTAACTTATCATTCTAAAACTGCGAAATCGATTTCATTCAGACTATGTAATCTATAAGGTCTAGGTTTAGGGAAATCATGGAAATACCAAGTTATATTTGGATAATAATTTCACGCTTTAATTTCTATTTAATGTCATTTATAAAAAAATGCTCACATTTCTCGCAGCGTTTAAGAATTTGATAACACATCATTAATAAAATGATTTTCACACTCTTCCTTATAGACTGAATGATGTCTAGTTTTTCAGATATATCCAGTTAAAACGTGAAAAAAAAAGTATTCGTTTTTCGTTTTAGAAAGCAAATTTTTTACAAAATTATAGCAATATAAGACATTTTAACAGTTATCAGCATTATTTGCACAAATTTATGTCATATTTAATGAGGAATTTATTTCGCTGTAAAATGATACTGATTAATGAGATGTGAATAAGGAGCTGAATATCTCATAACTAATGACAACTTCAGTCGCCGTAAGTAAATAAATCCAAGTTTACACTTTTATGCATCAAATATCCCAGCACCGTGTTGCAGCAATTACGTATTCATTAATCGATACATCTGAGCTCCCTTGCAGTCATTACTGTGAACGCCAGGAAACAATAACTACTGCTTTTGAGACTATTCATAATAATGAAACAGGACTGCCCATTCTCATTTGAGTTACTTCTTCCTTATTTGGCGATTGATCGCCTTTGGCTAATAAATTTCTGCTCATTAAAACTCGTATAATCTTATGGGAATTCCTCCAGTGTTGATTTCCCAAAGACGCATTATACGAAGTTTTGAGTGAAAATTGGAGAAGGAAAACGAAAGGGATAAATGAGAAAGAGTTATAAATAAAATTTGATAAATAATCTGAATCTATTTCATTAAGATTCAAATTATGATTTCTGTTATGAGATTATGGTACGATTCATGTAATAAGATTTCTTTGGTAACTAACGTTAATCTCATAATATTATGCTTCATGTTACGAGATTAACATAAATTAGTATAGAAAAATATAACTTTTACTTATTTCGGTATTTAAGAAAAGCTAATTAATGGATATATAAATCTTAGCTATTATTTTTATGAGAGATTTACGTACTCATTCATAGTTCATAAAACGTCTTCAGCTGAGTAAGCAGCTAAATCAGAAATCAGAAAGTATTTTTGTGCTTTTATCATAATTTTCCGTCGAGGTTCGAATCCCGCGAACGGGCTGGCTGCATGGGCGTTTTCGTGGTTTTCCCCATGTGTAACGTATATACGAGCCAGTTTCCCTTACAAAGTCCTCCACGAAGGCATCCCTCCCCTTAGGCAGATAGTCCTAATGTGCTTTGCAGTAATTAAATAAACCAAGCCAGACCAAGTCATAGTTTTCCGAGTCATTAAGTAAAATGGGTAATCCGTTCTGTATGAATCATTATGAATCAAGAACACATAAGCAAATTTTACTAACAACAGTTTACTCTTTATAAAGTTTTCCCAAAGAAATTCTGCAGTCGTTGCTAATACTAATATGGGGTGAATGATACAAATAATTGCAAAATAACACACGACTTCCTTTCCTCCGTAATTAACGTGGCATACCTATCAGAAGTGGACAATCAAAACTTCGAAAATAAGACCTCAGTGTCCTTTCAAGTAGGATATAAGTACATTTTTCAAACTTAACAACCTTTCATTTCTAAGCCAAGACTAATTAACATAGGGAACAAAATAAATTACTCAATCGCAACGAAATACTTGATGTCATTTTCGATTTCAGTCAAGGGCTATGATTTAGTATTTATGTTAAGTTTAAAAAGAGAGTATCTAAAGGTGGAGCTCAGAAGTCTTTCATATTTTAAGTATATTGAGCTAAAAGCTAAAATTTCCATTACAAATGATAACTGAAAAAAAAGTAAATTTAGAATTTGCCGTAAATGTAAGCAGAATTAAATATGCTTTAAGCTTACCTTTCCTAATTGGCCTTGACTTAGATCCATTTCCCTAAATCTTCAGTACGTTTTGACGCTGCTATGGATTGACTTATAAGAATGACAACAATGAATATGTACCCTGTCCCTCACGGTCTGGAGGAAACGGCGTTCGCCATAGTCCTCATCTCCTTTCTTCTTGCTTACAAGCAAGATTGCTAAAGATTGCTAAAGATGTACCCTGTCAACAGAAGTCCTTACGCGACCTTTTATTCTCGCAAACGTTCGTGTTGGTGTATTTAATTATGGCAAAGCACACTAGGGCTATCTGCCTAAGGGGAGGGATGCCTTTCGTGGAGGACTTTCTAAGGGAAACTGGCTCGTATACACGTTACACATGGGGAAAACCACGAAAACGCCCATGCAGCCAGCCCGTTCGCGGGATTCGAACCTCGGACCGAACTACCAGTGTTCAGCGTCTTTACCGCTCGGCCGCTGGTGGGCGCAAACGTTCGTCGCAGACACTTCCGATGGATAGAACTGTTTTAAATAAATCAAGTATTCGTGTTTGGGCAGTTCTAAATTTAAGAAATATCCAGTTTTGTAAAAAATTCGAAATCGGATTGTACATACTTTATAAAGTAAAGTACAAAAGATTTCACTTCCGTACCACAAAAATTGGTCAAAACATTTGATTTCCAGTATCGGCACTTTTTGACATCATTTCTAACGTGCGTTGAGGAATCGATCATTAAATGAATAAATTGCAGGTTTACTGTTTTCCGTTAAATGTCGTTCCACGGTAGTCTTTAATAGTTTTCTAGTTGTATAACATTCTTTAATTTGCAATTTTGTTACCAATGCGAAAGAAATTCGACGCAAGTAATTTGTAAGTTTTCAGACACTATTAATATTCTTATGAAGCTTTATCGCTTTAGTACAGTGATTCTCAAACACTGTGCCGCGGCTCATTTGTGTGCCGCCAGATTTTAGAAATGTATATAATAAAAATTATAATGGCTTTAATCCGGTACAAATGAGAATAATAATAATGAGTTTAATACGGTGCCCATGAGAATTGGCGAAATTCGGTTTTTGAGACATTAATAAGTGCGCCAATTTTGGTATCCAAGCCGATTTTGGTGTCGAATAATTCTGTATTTGAATCAACATTGAACGAAGAGGAAGAACTAATTTCGCTTTCTAAATAATCGGATTTAATTTTAAAATATTCGGAAGAATCAATTCATTTTGGATTAACATTAGATGTGGTTATCCCATAATGGCCAAAAAAGCTTTAAAAGTATTATTACGGTTTTCTACATCTTATTTGTGTGACTTCGGATTTTCAGTATTAATCAACATAAAAACGAAAGAAAGATCGAGACTGTTAAATGTAGAACACGGTATTGAGTCGAACTTATTTTTTATTTATTTATTTATTTATTTATTTTATGACATCCATCAGATTAAAAATTATTTAGTTATTTAATCATTACTTACTCTGAATTGATCATTCGGATTACCCTCCCCGTCCGATTTTCACAACTTTACCCCAGTGTACAATTATTGTACTTGCTTGCCGTCGTCTTTGAAAAATATATTTTCTTTATAGTTAGTCCGCCCACCAGCGGCCGAGCGGTAAAGTCGCTGAATACTGGTAGTTCGGTCCGAGGTTCGAATCCCGCGAACGGGCTGGCTGCATGGGCGTTTTCGTGGTTTTCCCCGTGTGTAACGTGTATACGAGCCAGTTTCCCTTAGAAAGTCCTCCACGAAGGCATCCCTCTCCTTAGGCAGATAGCCCTCGAGGCTTTGCCATAATCCCACACACACACACACACACACACTTTATAGTTAGTCCCGTTTAGTATAAGCCTCGTTAAACTACTACGAATTATGCCCCCCAGTGGCCGAGCGGAAAATTCGCTGAACGCTGGTAGTTCGGTCCAAGGCTCGAATTCCGCGAACGGGTTGACTGCTTGGGTGCTTTCATGGTTTTCCCATGTGCGAAATGCATAATAGCCAGTTTCCCATAGAAAAGGCACTCCTTACCTTACGCAGATAGCCTTAAGTCCTTTTCCGTAATTAAATGCACCATACCGCCTATTATGAATTATATATATACATATATTGAAATATACTAAACGAAACAGGTAAACAGATAGATATTCAGAGATACAAATGTAGAAGAATGCACAAATTATTTTACTAGGTACACGTTTAAATGATTTTCAGCTAATTTTCTTGCCCTTAAATATGTAAACATTTTGTGCTCACATAGACAGACAAGCTGAAATAATGCTTCTTCAAAGATAAAATTTTCTATAAACCGAGACCAATTTTGTTTTTAAATTCATATTTGAACTCAGGGAACGTAAAGAAAAATATTTCATTTTTGCAAAGAATATTATGCTATTAAAGAAAGCTTGAACTACATTAAACGAACTAAATTCGTCTCATGTATATATACATACATATTTCACTGTTTATTTATTGACTTAAAAACTGTTTTTTGAACTGCTTAAATATTTGTTTAAGTCTCATAAATGCGCTGTTTACATTTCAGCCTTTTCAAAATTTTAAAAAATTGCATTCATAATTATACTTCTTTCAAAATTCTCTCGGCATTTTTGGGTTCATAAGTTCTCAAATGACGTGAAATAAGAGTATCAGAAAAGACTGGAATAAATTTAACCGCTTCCATTTCACTTAAATATCTAGAAAGTAAAATTTTCTTTACCCTGTTAACAAGAGAAAAGCTATCGGTAACATTAAGCATTTTTATCACCACAGCGTTAGAGTTCTCTGCTCTAATTAAACAGAAGTCATATATAATGAGTTGTATCTAGCCATTATGCAAAGAGGCGTATAGGTTTTTTAAACATTGCCGGATTGCCGAAAATGCGTTTTTACCGCGTAACTTTCTTACACTTAAAAAGGCATAATTGCTTGCTTTAAGTCAGAGAAATAGTTTAAGCAATTAAATTCACTTTTTTATGTCTCGAGAATTAAAATACTTTTATGTCTGCAAACGGAAAACGAGTAATGAAACGGAAACGTCTCTAAAATGGAATTATTTCCCATAGTTACAATCTCCCTTTTTTTAATTCCCGAATCTTAAATTTCCCCCGTTTAAAGCTTTTTAATTAAGATTTGCAAAAAGAAGGGCGTATGAATGATACCTGATTGAAATCTTTCTCTTTTCTGTCCTCGGAACAAAAGTAATTAGAGTCGTTAACTAAACGGAATTAGCATACTAGACTCCCTTTTTTTTTCTTTGCTTTCCTTGCTTGTTTTAAATTTGTCTTCAGATCGCCGAATATACATAATGATATTTATGCTTAAAAAATTTTAAAAATTCGGACAGCTGTTAATACATTTTGCAACTTTTTGCGATTTATTCATAAAATGTGGAATAATAAAAAAACTTGTACTAGTTAATTCCAGAATAAAAATATCTAGTATATATTTATTTTCCCTTTATCTAAGGATTAAATAAATATATATATACTTAAAGTTTCATCCTATCATAACCTTTCTGGTATTTGCTTCAACTAATCAATATAATGCGCATGTGGAAAAATATCTAAATCGGTAAAAGTTATCAACATCTCATATCTCACAAATTAAATAATTTGGTTTAATTGAAATACATGCTTCAGTTGCAGAACAGGTTGTTTAATGAAAGCTTTTTCTGCAATGTCTATCAATATTATGAAATTTTTCTGCTATATAAAGTGAGCTGTACTTTTGAAAAAATAGACGAATCAATTAATTAAGCGCCAACTTAATATGACAATCAATTAAACATGATATTTTTTACTCCTGTATATCAGCAAGATATTTCATCTTTTCAATGGAAATGTTTCATTCATTGTGTGCGCCTGTTTCGAAGCCTAAAGACAAAAATATCATACTTGTGACAAAAGCAAAATATCCAAGTTTTTTAATTGTAAGAAAACTGTAAATTGCGTAACTAACCCAAGCGATGAGCATATTATAAGCAGTTGATAAGAAAAATGGGCATCTTATAAGCAGTTGAGTGAAAAATGTTTGCATTTCTGATTCTTTATGTATTATTATTTTTAGTTTTCCTCAGTGCTTACAATTGCAACTCTGATTTACGGAATATACGCGCAAGCGTAAGCATCTAATGCAACTGTAAGTATGTGTTTTCATTGTGTAGTTTTCTTTAAGTGATTATTTGTTTTTGATCATTAACGTGCTGCCCATTCATCCGATCTTACACTTTTTATTCATTGTTTGTAAATAAAGCACAGCAGAATGGAAAAGAAATATATGTCTTGAATTCAAAAGTGCATGGGACTCGATGATATTTTAAATTATAGCGAAGAAATTGAAGGATATCTGCCGAAAGGGGATAGTGATTTGATGAACGACGTTTTAGGGAAAAGTGGATTGCGTAACACGTGAGGCTTGGCAAATCCATTCAGGTTCTCCAGCGGCTAGGCTGCAGGCTGGCTAAATCGCAAAAGTGAATTGAACAATAGGGTTAGTTTGGTTTGGCTCATTTGATTAAAGCACTCGAGGGCTATCTGCTAAAGAGAGGGATGACATCGTTGAAGACTTTCTAAAGGAAACTGGCTTGTATACACGTTACACATAGATAGGAAAAAACACGAAAACGCCCACCCACCCACCCCGTTCGCCTGGATTCAAACCCCGTAGCAAACTACCAGTGCTTGTGGGTGGCAGGGTGTGCAGACAAGCCTCTACGTTTATCCAACATCAAGTCTGTTCACTGCGACCGCTCAATGACAGAGCGAAATTAACGACTACAACCGGTTTTACTTCCTTCTGCTGCTGTATGTAGAACGGCTGAAGGTGTAGGACGGCTTCTGGCCGTTCTCACCGCGGATGACTCGTGTCTGCAATTTTTGTTCTTTTTCGTGCCTTTCTGACGACCATCTCCATATAGTTTGAAGAGAATGCATTTAGCCTAGAAAATAGAAATTGCTACTGAAGATTCAACTAAATTTATCTAGATGCCGACTTCTGCAGTAAATTAATGATGTTCTACGACTTGCAATATCCTCGAAAGGACTTCATGTGCACGTGTTGCATCTTCCTGATGGTACGGACATTTCCCTTGTGTTTCTTCAAAAATATATTGGAATAACCAGTCAACTCAATTTTCTCCGTTATAAAATTTGACATTTTTATCATGAAACTTTGTTTAACGAAGATGAACTGAGATTTACTTTGTAATATTACGCATTTCTTGTGCGAAAGGTTAGGATTCAAAATGGTAGGACTGATACTTACTGAAGCTGTTTGATCACGGTCTGTTATCTTCTGTCTGGCGATGTTTTCTTGATTTATGGTGGTATTAATTTAAAATTTCACGATGTCAAGATATAGTAAATTTCTCTTAATTCACATTATTTGAAGTGTCATCATTTGGGGGTAGGTTACTTTAATTTTATATTTCTTTCAGATCACACATTTCATCCTGCACGTTATTAAAGTATTTCTGGCTTATTGCCCACCATATTTTTTTTACACAGGGTCTGGGAGGACTTTAAGTAAATATACTGCCATAAAATAGGGCAGCTGTGTTATTAGCTCAGCGAACCCACAACGGAAAACTCAATATTCTAAATAACTTGGATTCATCATAATGCTCAAAAATGTTAAGGGAAATATACTGAGAGGTCTCTCCATGACCGATCCTTTAGTCTAGCTACGTTAATTATTTTTAAAGCAAAATATGCTTGGTTAGAAGAAAATTAGATTAATTTATCGATTTCTGTATATGAGAAAGGAAACTCTCAAATGTCCCATTTCACAGTACACTACACTGGAGCACTAGAGGATACAAAATTTATATCGAATTAAACCCCGATGAAATTTTTAGAAGCAATAATTTTGAGCTTATTGATAAGTTCAAGTATATTTTTATGACGTAAGTATATAAGGTATTTCTCCCGCCTCCTTCGCATGCCTTCGTGGTGTGGTGGTCTGCACGCTGAGCGCGTATTCCAGAGTTCGGTGGTCCCATTCCCCATGAAAGCGTTGCCTATTTTTCATCTTTCCTGCTTCTAAATAACCTAATGTCTCTACAAGTGAAACCAAATAGTAAAGAAGAATTTCTTAAAAATACATGTTTAGTTAAGGAGACAAACGCAATGTCTAGATTCGAAACATTGATGTAAGGAGTTGAACCAGAGAGAAGAGATATCATTTTACTTCATGTTCATTTCTGTTGCTAATTTTTATATATATATTTTTAATATTAGTCCTGTTTTTAAACAAAGTTTTCAATTGAAACATGTTTTTCTTTTTTTATGTTTCCAGCTTTTTTTAAACGTTTTCGAACTCATTATCCTATATTTGGATACAACCCGATGAGGTTTACAGTTGATGCACACTGAACCCAATTAAGTAGAAAATGTGCAAGTATACGGTTCAATGCAGCTCAGTTTTATGCAGAAAATTACAAATGAAAGTATGATTATGCAGAAAATTACAATTCAAGGTCTTTGAAATTTTATAATCACATTCTCAACCTTTTAAGCAAAATGAAATAAATATCCATTGTAACATCTAATTAACTTGGATTATGTAAGAATTCTAAGCAAAACTTACGCTGTTCAAACCGTCAGATGCAAATAATATTGATAATGTTGATGTTTTCTATAACTGAATTGTATTGAACTGCAACATTTAATATGGAAACGACCTCTTTCTCCTTCTAAAAGTAAAAGGGTTTCTTATTTTATAATTTAATGATATGGTATTTATAATTTACGGCATTCCTTTTTAAATTTTTACATTCTAATTAAAAGTTTTGCCTGCAGTCTTTCACAGTTTGACTCAAAATTATCAACCTAAATGAAATAAAATTTAACCAAATGATCTTGAAATGTTCATTAAGCTTATCCGGAATCATATTGTTATTTTTATTTAGAAAGCACATAAAATGTTTTCATACAATACTTGTTCAAATTTATTTTTGCGATGAATGCAAAAATCCATTACAAAGCGTTATAATCCATTAAAAGTTTTTGACTATTTTGATATATTTTGCTGATATGATGTAATTGCATTCAAGGAAGCATATTTGAAAAAAAAAAGAAGATATTATTTTCTGCAATTTCATTTAATAATGCAGAAATGTAAAATTTATTATAAAAGTTTTATTCACTTTCTTGTTAAATGAAGAAATAGATTTTGCTGTGAAACAATATGTTTCTTTTTCTTTTTTTTCCTCTTTGTTGTCTTTAAATGATTTTTATGCTTTGACTTTAAAATTTAAGATATTTTTGTGTCCTTTAAAATGAAAGTTTACACTCAAGCTTTTTCAAATTTTCAAAATGGTCAACAAACAAGTAAAACCCTTAAAATTGGAAATTATATCTAAAAGATTACGATTTCCATGTTGTTCTCCTAACAAAGACTTTCCTTTGTCTTCTCAAAGTTTATCTTTTGCCTAACCGAATAAACTATTCCATCGAAAAGAGAGAAAGGAGCTACCTGGGCGGAGATACCCTTCAGGTTATTTGATAATTAATTGTAGTTTTGTGAACTTTTAAAAAGCTAAACATATGCCAAAAAATAAACTTCAGTACTAAATCAAGAAGATTAAAGAACACATTGAATTAAGCATTGCGAGTTAAAAATGGTTCACGACATAAGCAAACAAGTACTGTTCCACTCACCCGCAGGTATTTGATGTTTCGAAAATTTTAAACAATAATACATAGCATATTTTTTAAGCATAACAAATTTGTAAAGCATTTAAAAACTGAGGAAATAATTTCTCAGTATTATTTTCTGAGAATATATTTGGTTACTCTCCGTTAGACGAACTTTTTAACGAAATGCAATATTTTTCTGTTTAAATTACGTATAATATATCTGGAGTACGAAGAAAGAACTATACGTTAATTAAAGGAAAAGGGGAAATTTTGCAAACTACCGACTGTTTCCCTTCTTCCAGAATGCTTTCGTGGTGTAACGGTAGCACAGTCGGCGCGTATTTGAGAGGTCAAGGTTCGAGTTCCGGCGACGGTATTGTTCATTTTTCACATCTCCTGCTTCAAAATAACGCAATGTCTCTGCAAACGGCGCCCGAACTAAAAATGTGGTGGACAATAATTTGTCATCATCATGGCTTTAAAAGGGGGAGTATATAAGGTATTTGCTCCCTCCTTCCAGTATGCCTTCGTAGTTTAAAGGTATCCCCCTCGGCGAGTATCCAGGGTTCAAGTCTCGGTGAGGGCACTGCACATTTTCTCATCTTTTGCTTCGGGGAAAAAAAAAAAAAAAAAAAAAAAAAAAAAAAAAAAAAAAACTAATAATTCTACGGTATCATTTTAAGAGCTACGAATATTAACTTTTGAAAGAAAATAATCCAGCAATTATACTCAAATCAAAAGTTTTATTGAAACACTTTAGGGCAAGCTGCGGTTTGCTCCGAACGTTACGGGTTTAGCCCTGAAATTTAAAAGTTCCTCAAAATGTCATGAATAAGTGGTATTTTTTTATTTTAATTAAAAGACTACTTTCTCGCTTTATATCTTGATTCCTTTTCTTTCAATATATATCCAAACCGAAATCGGATACATTAAATACATTAAAAGCTAGAAGAAGTTTTCATATGTAATGAATAAAGAAGCCTGCCTTCTATACAGAATTTTCCGACCGTAATGTGCTGAGAGGGTTAATATTCACTGTTCTTTCTTATAGTGTGCTTTTGAAGTTTGTATGTTTAAGCAGCATATATGTTTCAGCAGCTCGTAATAGAACGTTTCGAACACTTTAGTATCTCTTCAGTTTAGTGTATGTTATTCCACAAGTAAATGAATTGTAAAGAAAAACCTGTTACATGCGCAGCAGAAGTTTTGAGTCATATACTTTATAACAGTTTATTTTTATTTTAACTCAGTTTTCCAATAATTGAATATCAGTCCAGTATGGAGCAGTCCAATAAAAATACATTAGCATTGTGTAAGTATTTACCACTGACGGAATTTTCGTGAGAAATGTATTAACCATGATTCAGTTAATCAAGATAAAAATTATACTGATTCATGCCTAATTTTAGCTTTTGGTCGAAGTTTTCTTTATATTTAAAGGTCGTAAGAACCATTAAATCACTACATCTCAGCATTCACAAAACAAAAGGTTAATTAATTAATTTAAATTCAAGGAAAAGACTGATGTTCTAAAATGTTTCGAAACGCCTTACACTGCTTTCGTTAACTGGCATCAATCACTTTGAAGCCTTCTCTTCCTAGCAACGCATCTATTTTATACTGTCTTGTGCATTCCTAAAATGTTCATATTTCGTACGTTTACCTAACGTTCTTGAATAAACCTGTGTATATAGCCTTGCAGTGTATAAAACAAATGCATTTTTCAACAAAACAAAATTAATGAGCATGTAAATAAAAGAATGGATAATTTTAAATTCATATACGAGGCCATTTCGAAAAGTAAAGATACAATGGCTCGCATTCCTTAAAAAAAATATTTATTTAGAAAACGTCAGTTACATCTTATTAACTGGATTAGTTATTATTTTTCGACATAATCACCCCCCCAAACATTTGTTAAGTCGGTGCACAAGCTTTTGTATCCCACATTCATAGAAGGTTGCCGCCTGTTGGAACCCAGCGTTTACATAATTTCCTATACCCTAACTTGACAGTCACAACTTCATAAAGAGCTGTCATTGACACTTCCGGTATGAGCTGATGCAATCCTTTCAATTTGAGACGTCTATTTGCACGAATTGCTTCCTCTGTTCTCTGAAGAAGGGCATCAGAGTTCACAGATGGCCGACCTGTTCTTTTTTCGTCATGAACATCGGTCCTACCTTCAGAGAAATGACGACACCATCTCGTTACATTTTCTTAATTCATAATGTTCCCATAAACAGAAACAATTTCTTTGTGAATATCCTCTGGTCGTTGACCTTTTGCATAAAGAAAACGTATGACGAAGCGCACTTCGCATTTGGCGGGATTTTGAATCGGCGCAGCCATTTTAAACACGACCTACTCCAACCAGAATCAACGTTGAAATGGCGAACGACCGCGAGGAGAAAGCTAACGGTTCAAGGTTAACACCTGTGTTGCCAACTTGCTCATCAAAACTTTTCTTTTCCTCTGGCGTATGGTGTATCTGTACTTTTCGAAATGCCCTCGTATAAAGTTACCACTTCTCCAGAAATTTGATTGATGTCTCTTTTCAACTTCAGATTGATAAAGAATGTCTGATTCTTTAATTTCGAGTAGAAACTTTGAAACGAAATTGACTGAATTCAGAATGCGCCGAAACGGAAATTCGATTAATGTCTCTTTCCAACTTCAGATTCATAAAGAATGTCTGATTCTTTAATTTTGAGTAGAAACAATGAAATGAAATTGATTGAATTCAGAATACGCCGAAACAGGAAGTGGTTAGTGACTCTGACTGACGTACTAAAGGGCCCGAAATCAAATCCCCCAGAGAAGACATGTATGTAATTTGTTCGTCTTGTCCAAGAAAGGCAACGGTGGCCCACCTATTGGGTACCTCTATAGTAAAGGGACCACCCCCTCTGGCCTGAGAGGCCAACGCCTATAAACGTCTAGAGACCGCTATTGAAAAAAAAATCAGAATAAGTTGTATTCACTTAAAGGACCATAAAATCATTTTTTCTTAATTTATTTCCTTAAATAATATAAAATTACTACTGTCTTAGAAATATTTCTAAATTATAAAAATAAAAAATTAGAAATGTTTGCGCAAACTTTCGATTTCAAAGAGATTCATTGAGTATTTAACTGATCTAATAATGTGATACCACATCATATAAATTGAAGGTTTTGAAAATATTTTGAAGGAAGAAAGATTGAAATATATGGTGTAATTCAAAATGTCCGGATTAACTGTGATAAGAGCCCGCTCTAATGTTCGAAAACTCTGGATAACTGAATTGTTTCTTTTTTGCAAGATGAATATTCAGCTACTGTAAAGCGAATGATAAAGTTTTTTGTGTTTCATTTAAACAAAAATTCTCTAATTAAAATAATATTAAATTTCACTTCCCTAAAAAAAAAAGACATAAAACACACGTTTTTAACAGAAATGAACAGCAAAACTGCATTTCTCTTGCCTAAAACTCTTCATAATACCATTAATTCTTCATAATACTTTTATTGAGGCAAAATAAAAAAATAAGAATAAAATTAGAATTATAATGCATGCTACTAAATGCAAGCTTAATTATAAAATAAATTAACAACAAAATGAATTTTAGTTATATAGTTAAATAAGACAAAAATAACAATATGATATATGTTACTAAATTTAATCTAAATTATGAAGTAAATTTATAACAAGTTGAAATTTAAGACACAATAACACGCCGAATAAATACTAATTCAGAAGTCAAACAACAAAAATCAGCGTTATACCTACAAAATTTTCACAGGACTAGTTTCGATGGTTTTACCGAACCATCATCTTCAGCTGCAAAACCGCAAATGAACAAGATAGGAAATAATGATTAGATAAGATAAGAAAGCCTGGACAAGAATAAGCAAGTGGCGCCATCTGTTGGCGAAACCAGAACTAAAACATAATTTCTCTAAAAGCCGAAGGCAAATTTGGATTGGAATTAGGATCGTTAACTAGAACAGAAAGATTTTTATGAATGTGAAATGCCTCTAGAAAATCCAGTTCTCCAATGGAAGATGTTTTTTGAATAATTTTGGCAGCAGAAAAATTGAAAGTGTGATTTTCGGACCAACAATGTTGAGCAACAGAAGACCTCTGTGTTTCCTTTTTTCTAACATAAGTTAAAAACAGCAGTTTCTAACAGCAGTTAAAAAATTCTCATCTCAACACACTAAAAGCCACACTCTTATTTTAGGAGATTATAAAAACTTTGTTGTCATTCCCTTCTTTCCATCAATTAGCTATAAAGTTCACATATTTTGCAGAAATTTAACTTTCGGGTTGTTTTTTCTCCCATCAATATAATTCCAACTTCTATGCTCAAGGACCCCATTCCGGATATGAATTCCTGGGGTATTTAATGGATTCCTTGCCAGTGTGGTTTAATTTACATTGGCCAAACTAAGAGAGCCTTAAAATTTCGCGTCAAAGAACATGAGGCATATGTTAGAAAAAAAGAAACACAGAGGTCTTCTGTTGCTCAACATTGTTGGTCCGAAAATCACACTTTCAATTTTTCTGCTGCCAAAATTATTCAAAAAACATCTTCCATTGGAGAACTGGATTTTCAAGAGGCATTTCACATTCATAAAAATCTTTCTGTTCTAGTTAACGATCCTAATTCCAATCCAAATTTGCCTTCGGCTTTTAGAGAAATTATGTTTTAGTTCTGGTTTCGCCAACAGATGGCGCCACTTGCTTATTCTTGTCCAGGCTTTCTTATCTTATCTAATCATTATTTCCTATCTTGTTTATTTGCGGTTTTGCAGCTGAAGATGATGGTTCGGTAAAACCATCGAAACTAGTCCTGTGAAAATTTTGTAGGTATAACGCTGATTTTTGTTGTTTGACTTCTGAATAAGTTGAAATTTAGTTTAATACAACGTGGCTCACGAAATATTGTACTATTTGTTTCCTGTGTTGTCGAAGCATTAGAGAATGAAAACATACTTAACGATCTGAGCATGGAAAATGAGTATAGTGTAGAATGTGTTCAATGTATCTACCACTTTGTTGCATAACCTCTTGCAAGCGAATCTTCTCTTTTGTCAAACTTCCCTGGTCAATAACACAGCATGAGGTACAGTGATAAGACCCTTGAGAGAAAGAAACAGCTATACGAGCCTTGAGCTATACACACAACGATAAGAGTCTTGAAATGAATTACATTTGCAGGCTTCTTTGAGAATACGTTATCTGATAAAAGATCCTATAAAACAAGTCACATGGATTAATATCTGGGATAGTTGCGGCCGTTGTCTCCCGACTTAGTCAGGTGCAGGGGACCTACATGACATTACACATCTCATACAGGAAATCTAAAAAAATAATTTGGACTGTCTGGACAGATTTCGTCTTGTATGGACCACTAAGTGTGCAAAGGAAAGCCTCTTGCTTCAGATGTGCTGTGACTAGTTGGGCTTTGTCGATTCCTGTCCAATATAAAGGCAGTGGTTTCCAAATGCAATTTGTGAACGGTCTCTTTGCAAAGAGCCGTGTTTTATCAAAGCATGCACGAAAAAGTAAATGTGTTGCTAGCAACCTTTCGTTTCTTCAAAAAACATTATAACTTTTGTCTTCTCTTCAACACTGTATCGGCCGTTATCCGTCATCTTATACACAGTTGTTTCGCGGCGGACTTTCTCTTTCACACACACTGACTTCTCTTTTATTCACCAAATTTTCTTGAGCAAAAGCATGCGAAACCCGCATTTTGAAGTTCAATATATAATATTAAAAATTTTATAGGGTGATAGGGTGATAGAATTGTACGACATTTCATATGCTACCCTGTAATTTAGTATAGACACAAGAAGAAGCAGGTTGAATATTTCATAGCTCCAGAAACCTATATTTCCACTGTAATAATTCCACGTAATAATCATATACGAGAAATTTAAATAAAAAATGGTTGGACAAAAATTTATATTTTGAAAATAATGTTATGTAATATTAGTGAATAATGATATTTCCGTGTAGCTTAAAAACTACATAGCTTAAAAAATACATAGTTGTATAGCTTAAAAATTCAACTTAAAGCAATTAACTTTAAATACGTATTTACAAAGAGGAGTCAACAACTGAATTACGTTTCCTTCATGTGCTGAAAAATAATAAAAATGTAATTTAAATAGCATATGCATATTTACTTTTATGTGAGTGTTTCTCAATTCTGTTTAAGTTCTGTGTTATAGCATAGGTTAAAATAGATGATTAAAAGCTACGTAAAAGGCACATGTTTTCACTGAAGATTGTCAGGTTTTCAGATAGCCCTTCTCAGGCTCGTGAAGAAAAGGAAAATTACGTTTTAGAAAATATCTGATATCAGAAGAAAGCCAGTTTCATTTTCTGCAATGATGGATTTCACCTAGCATCAAGAAAGATTTTCACTTTTAAATTTTTTATTCAACAATTCTTAAATTAAAACTACTAATGATATTCATCTTCTTTGATGAAATAAATATTAAACTGTCTTTGTTTGGCCGCAAAGTTCAGTGACATCAAGTTAAAATGATTAATCACCTCCCCAAATTGTCTGCTAAGTAATCAAAAGTCCTTGAACATGATTCCAGGAATGTCAGTGATGTAATATTTAAAAAATGACATAGATTCAAAAGGCTTAAAAATAATTTATGTTTTTAATTATCTTTACGTCTAATTAAAAAAAAGAGATATTGGAAGACGTCAAATCTGATTTATGTTTCATTGAGTCGGGATATCAACCATATGTCGCTTTATCTGTAGCTATCAAGCGTACTAATTTCACACCAAATTCACTTAGTGGCACGAACATTTAGAAATGGTTGCTGGCAGAGTTCAGTGGTAAGTAGCTTAATCAATCTTTGTCGTAGCACCCTCTGGTTAATTCGCAGACACGCGGATCCGAGTGATCACTTAAACAGTTTCAACTGTACGTGCAAAGGGAATTAGTACCACTTAGGGAAACCAAAGCACGGAAGCCTTCATGCACTTGGACACAGCGATTAGGAATGTGCTTTTAGAAGGCATTGTTATAATGTTATGGGGGTATGAATAGAGTGCTCGTCTCATGAGCCTCTAACAGTTCCTAAGCATTGTTCTCGATCAACGTGAGGTTTTGTGGATATAGATTCATTAATAAGTCGATGAACCATTTTTTTTTTCATTACCATGTATCATTATTCATTCATTTTCGCATAAATTAAGTCATATGAAAAATTTCTTGTTTTAAAATATAAATAACTAATGTCCTGTATTGTAATATAATGAAGTAACTGTTATTCCTTAAGTGCATACTTTGAAAATACACTTCTGTTTACTAGCAATTATATAATTTGTTCTTTGATGGAAGTAATTTCTTTACTAGTTTAAGTAGCCTCCGCTGCATTTTGCACAATTAGAAAAATTATTACCTTTTATTTATAGACTAATAACATCAGTTTTTGATTTACTTTCATCTCAGTCATTGGAAAGATATAGTTAAATTTTTATCATCAATCAGCTTCTCAAGTCACTTAAGAGTTTACATTAATTTGTAATTTCGTTTGCAAAAAATATAACTTATACTCTATTAAGGTTTACTTATTGAACAATCTCGGGAAAAAAGCAGAAATCTTTGAATGAAAAGTGACTGGAAAAAAAAACAGTTGTAAAACACATTATATAAAAATGAAGTTTTCCAACAAGTGCTGGGCTTGAAAAGTGAAAAGAAATAAAACAGAACCTAAAGTAAGTTTAAAATTACTGACGTAAAAAAAGACTGCGTATAAAAGAATATTTCCATTGAACTAAAATATTAAAATCCGTACACGTAACAAAAATATTCTAACTATTAAGGTGTTGTCAATAATTTTATTTTTTATGCTAAGGAAAATTTGAAAAAGTGCTTTGTTATTTTTGAAATAATAATGCAAGCAATGCAAGCCATTTCAAAAATTAAAGAAAGCAATGAAAAATAGCATTTAATGTAACCTAAGTCTGAGTATCAAGGCTACAGGAATTGCAGACTTTTAAGTGAGTGTTCGTCTTCTGCGTCAGAAATTCGTACAAGTGATGAAATGGAGTCTCCTTAACATTTTCAAAACTCACTTGAATTTATTAATTCACACGTGGAAATATGTGTATAAAATTTAATTTTCTACAAGTTCGTTAAATATTTTTGTATACAAATGTAATTAGGATTTTATATTAGAATGCATGTATAAGAAGATCTGTTTTTAAATTTATTCTTTTAATTTCATTACTAATCTTACAATTTAAAATTTTTTTCGTTGCGATTTTTGCTAAAGGTTTGCATTGCTATTTTTGATAAATTTCGTTGCTGAATGTTTTCTATACACAAATGTAATAATGATTTAATGTCAATTGCCAATTTAAGCAAACCTGCTTTTAATATTGTTCTTTTGATTTTCTTAGTTGTTTCTTAGTATAATTTTAGATTTTTCTCATTGCTATTTTATGAAACAGTTAACTTTATGCATTTTAGAGCTAAAGAAAAAGACGACATTAATAGCATTGACAGATTCTATAATGGAAAGAATACCAAACGAAATCACATAAATGCTAAGGGATTAATTTCAGGTTGAGAAATTCTAAAACTTGGGCTGAAGAGAGATGAATGAAAATTCGTGACAATTAATGTCTTATTCACTTAGAATATATCAAGTATACATAATTAGTCAAGAATAAGGAATTGTAAAAAGAATGAGAAAAAATTCGAGAATTTTTAGAAAACTTGTAGGGTTACAGTTGATTTGGTAATGTTTAGTCCAATAACGCTAACAGACGTGAAGCGAATTATCACTATGTCTGAAACAACGAAAAAGTCATGAGAAGGCTAAAAAAACATTTTCATTTAAACAGAATTTATAACATAAAGGCACTCTCTTGTGCTACAGTATAACCACAACTCGTGGTGATGCAACTAAATAGAACGGCCAAATATAAGTTACGCAAGCAGTCAAATACTGAAAACCTAATTACTGTACTAGAAGCTGGCTCTCTAGTTTACCGGAGCTTCGAAATGGAAATGTCAGCGGAGAGAAAACGGAAAGACGAATAATTACAACTATCAGAGCTGCCAGGAAACTCACACTTATTGCGTACGGGATGCCAGAAACATGTTCTGTCTCAAAAATCCCAAAATCTCAATTTAAATACTGGCTACTCATTTGCATTAGTTTAAGGAATAAGAAATGAAGAAGTTACAATAAAGACTAAAATTATAAATAATTGATTAATTAACATTAAATTCCTTACAAAGTCTCAAAAAATAATTTCAGGAAAACGTAAAATGCAACTACTAACATTGTAGGCCCGTTATATCTTTACACATGCCATTTTATCATTCGATACAATTGTTTCAAGTAGTAATATTCACTTTTAAATACATAATTTTAAATGGAAAATAAGATTATATGCTAATAAAAATTGCATTTTAGAATGTTTAGTAATTTCATTTAGATGAAACACTGGGAGAGATAATGAACCAGATATTTGAATTAGTGTGATTTTTCTGTAGGTATTACACCAATGAGTTTTTAATCTTTAAAAAATACACATTTTTATTAATTTATATGTTCAAGGCTTTCTTGTGATTTATTCCTCCTATTTATCCTATTCTTCAGCAAATACTCAAACACCATTCCATCATGAAAATCACTAAAGCATTTTTTTCTAGAACACAAAAACACTTTTCCTTTAAAGAATAATTTTCTTTCGTATTAAACCAGTACGAATTTTCCAGCAGTAAGATGAGGCTGCTTATGGTAATAAACACACACAAAAGTATTATTGTGATGAATTTGCTTTAATTACCTATGCTTGGAATATAGAAAGGGATAGTTTAAAGAAGTGACCATTCTCTTTAGTGAATTTAAAAAAGGTTCTTTATAATTTCAAACTATTAGACAGCTTTTCATTTATGTGAGCAGTAGACATCAGCCTTTAATTATCTGTTACACTTGTTTCCTTTCTAAAATCTATTCCAGAAATTTAAAGAGACGATGAATATTATTATTCAACATTTTTAATTCTGTATTTAAATTCTTAAAATATTGCATATATATATGTAAAATATAATAAAATACGATGGCTACGCTAAGAAATAGTTGGCAACCTCAAAACTGACTATTCTAAATTTTATGTTCTTTCCCTAAGTTCATCCTTTCTCCAAATTCAAGATCTTTCCAAAATCATATAACGCTTACATAACGCTGCTTACAAAGAGAACTAAAACCTAAAATTAACGAATCGCAGGTTAGCTGTACATATGCACCTGTCTAATAAAAATACTGCTTCACGAGCAGTTACGTCATCTTTTCCTTAACTACTTCTGCCCTGTAAAACATCTGTTCGCTGGTATGCTTAATTGTTATCCTTTGTTCTTTACTTAAGATAGCGTAGTATTGCTTCTTAAACCGTGTACCTAAAAATTGCTGTAGTAAAGTATGATCTAGAAAAATAAATATTGTGAACCTTCGAATTCAGTTTTGACAGCATCCTCTTCGTGCATCTATACTCCACCTTCACGACTGCCAGGTGTTAAAAGTATCTTCTATACTCGCCTCGCCTTCAAGCAGCACTATTAAAATATCATATATATATATATATATATATATATGTGTGTGTGTGTGTGTGTATGTGTATAATGTAGAACTCTACGCACATATACCATTTGATACTGACAAGTTTATAATATGATTCTAATGCTACTGTTATAAAGAATTGTGAGTGAGTATAGGGATTAATAAGCTTTCTCTGTATTAAAGTTTTCGTAAACCTATGCCCAACTGTAAACTGAAAATGAGCGTAAAATTCAATCAAAAATTTATTTGAAATAATTTACTTCTCAATGATATCTTATCCTGCTTTGAAATAAATTAAACCTTTGTTTGATCCCTAATGGAAATTATTGCAGATCATTATTAAATTTTATTCGCAAACACAATATGAATACAGGTAAATAATAATATCATTTGCTTCATAAACTTTAATTGTTTGAAAAATGTTTTGAAAAGGTTTAAAAAAAATGTCATTAGCTTCATGAAATTTTTATTTCATTCATTACGGAAAATATTGCAGATATCTTATTAAGTTTGATTCGCAAAGGACAACACGAATACAAGTAAAGATAGATTCTTAAAATGTGATTAGCTTTTTTCTTTGGAAAAGCACAGTCTGTCCTAATATCGAATTGTATATGTAAGGTCCCCCTCCCGGGGGTTGACTCAGGCAAACGCCTAGGAAGTACTGGTTAGGATCTGTACTTAGGCAGTCTCAACCACGGGGGCATAATAACAGACTTCACAGAAGGCCTGAGGGCTCTCGGGACATAGTAAGACTCGGCACCGACCGCACTGGTACTGTCATGTCTGCCCTCGCTCTGTGGGGTCGCAACATATGGATTAATCAAAGGGCGACGCGGCACTTAATTCCGATAGGCGCCTCTTAGGCCGCATTAGGATGGAAGCTGTCCCGTTCGATCAGCGTTGTATATGTATGGTAGTAAAAAGAAGACAATTCTAATATCTTTGATTCTGTTTGGTCGATGACAAAACTGGACTAGCGTTTCTCATATCTCGAAAGCATGACTTAGGACAGACAGTAGTTTTAGGATTAGGATTGCTTTAGCATGCTTATCTTGACACGATTTAGGTTCAGTTTTGGTTTGTTGAGTATGGTAAAGCATATGACTAATGTATGGGATGCCTTCATAGAAGACTCTTCAAGGATAACTAGGCTGCATCTACGTGACACATAGGTTAAGCTACGAAAATGGCCATGCACCTAACCCGTTCGTCAATATTTGAACCTATTTTTTACCTATAAACATTGCATTTAACTTTAAAATAGGCACCTTTTTAACATATTTCAAAATCATTAGAGGTTTTTATACAAACATTTCGGCGATATATGTGTACTTAAACAAAAATTTGCCTGAGGTCAAATTTAAATTTCTTCTTTTTTTTTTTTTTTTTTTTTTTTTTTTTCAGAATCTTTCAAGATACATAATATGTACAAGAATTATTACTAACTCTACTTTAAAAGATAATATCTGAAATGTACTATTATTTTCATCTCAATGAGATAACCGGGCTCTAACAGACGGCCTCTGTTGCCTCCTATGAAGGGACGGACAGTTACAAACTTGCCTTTTCCGGGATTCGAAGCCGGGCTCTTCGGTACTGCAGTCGGCTTTCTTAACCTCTACTTCATCAGGACAACTGATTGAAAGTAAAGAAACAGCAAAACACTCAGGATACCCTCCTTGGTACTAAATTAATCATTAGGTAAATCATGATGCTCGAGTTTCTGGCAGGTATGCCACACACAGTTAAGGGTTATATAATCTCAATTTTTTACATCAAATACAAGAACTGTCAAGAGAATATATACTAAATCTTAAAGAATTGCTAGAATTGATCTTTTATTTTGAATGTTATATTAACATGCAATATCACCTCCGTAAAATGTTAACTAGGATTTCCAGATGACTTCTTTTGGACATATGCTTAAAGAACATGATTTTCATTGATGTTAATTACAATCGTATTACAGTAGAATTATAAATATTAATAATATATTACTACTCTAATTAACATGAATGATAAATACCAGACATAATTATTATTGATATTAATTACCGTATAATCAAACTGCGTTGCGCATTTATGTAAGGATGTTGTAAAGTATTTTCTCCCTCCCTACCGCTTGGCTTCATCGTGTTTTTGCAAAGCACGTCTGGCTATGTCCTGAAATTCCCGGAGTTCGAATCCCGGCGAGGTTACTGCTGTATTCTTCTGTTACCTGGTTTCAAAAAGTTCTAAAAGGGCAGTACAAGTGCCACCCGAAATAATAGGCGGTGGATGGTAATTCGTCACTCGCCTTTTAGTTCTTAGGATTTGTCAGTTGTGTCCCCTCCTACTCAGGTCGTCCTTAAAAGGTTACAGTCGAAAACATCGCGGACAAAAACGTCGCAGAGAAAACAACGCAATTAATTAAAGTAGAAATATTTTAAAAGAGTGAATCCTTACTAGTAATAGAAATATTTTAAAACAGTGAATCCATACTAGTATAGAAATATTTTAAAAGAATGAATCCATACTAGTATCATACCACACACACACACACACACACACACACATATATATATATATATATTTATATATATATATATATAATGTGTGTGCGTTATATAGAGTATATATATGTGTATGTGTGTGTGTGTGTGTATCTTCCCTGTTATCTTTGTTATGAACAATCTTGCATTAAATAATACAAAAAATGTGTTTATTTATAATATTATTTTTTCAGCAAAATAACAATATTTAATGTATATATTTTAAATAAAATATTCGCTGAAGTATAACAGTATTATTTATGAACTATGAACATGAACGATAATAATTACGGTGGTAATGCAGAACCATTAATGTTTTGCGATTAGTTTTCTAAAAGATGTGCATTTCATTGAATTTTAGCCAGGAACTAGAACTCTGTATGTCTAGTTCAATGATAGGCACACGCGAGGAATGCATTAACTTTTGTTTTTCTACTGAACCCTGTAATTATTTATTTATAAACTTGCCGTATAAAAAGACTGGGCATTTAATGGAGACAGGTGAAGTAAAATTCTCTATTGTCAGAAAGGAACTATTATACCTAAAAATTACTCCATAAGTGTGCTTAAGAAGTTTTATAAGTTATTTGCATATTACCATTAAAAATGAAAATCGTTACCGAAGGAGTTACTTGTTTATAAAGTTCTCATTGTTAACACACTATATGCCAAGATACTTATTAGCCTTTCTTAAATCATTTATAGAGCCGCAGTTAAATGGCATGCAACTTTGTGCAGTGTTATGGAAACTTCAGATTAATATTTCATATTCTGTAAGTTATTATTTGATTTTTTACTTCGATTTTCTCCGTAAGATGATTTTGAACGAAATTTATCCCTGAACGCGAAAGTATTCATGCATTTTAATTTCCTAAAATAAAATTGTTTTGATCTGTGTCGGCGTAATGTTTGGGACGGGTTTGTCTCAAATCTCATTGCTTGAGACTATAGTTTGTCCCTAGTTAGAATTTAGGGAAGAATATCAGAAGATATACATCCGGGTCTAATTTCTGGCGGTTAAGTGTCAGGATCTCGTAATTTCAGCGTTTTAAAATTAAAATTATAACCGTTATACGTCGCAAATGTCCACCAGTGGCCGAGCTGTAAAACCCGCTGATCACTGGTGGTCAGGTCAGAGGTTAGGGTCTAGGCGAAAGGGAGCTTTCGTGATTTTCTTCATGTGTAATATGGATACGAGCCAGTTTTCCCTAAAAAGGTCCTCCACGGGCATTCATCATCTCTTTCCACGTAATAAATAAATTTACATATATATCTATATAAATATAGATATATATACATATATATATTCTGCTTTTGATGATTATGTCTGCAATCGTAGTACAAAGTGAAATAAAAGAATATTCTGATTAGACGTTCGTCTAACAACTGGGAGAGGAGTTTACTCTACGTGCGATTAACATGAAACTTTCAAACATTCATAGGCTACAATAGGTATTTAAATATTAAAATGTTTTTCTCAACATATTTGGCGGCTATTGTAGATTTGTTTTCCAGCATTAATAATATATTTAATAAAAATATATTCAAAAAGATGAAGCATTTTACAAAATATGCATTCAATTAAAGTACCCATTCAACAAAAATTGAATTAAATATAACATTACACAGATTCTTAAGGCGCAAGCAAGAATTCAAAAAAGTCATTGGAAAAAATTGGTTGCTGGTTTCGTTAATTCACAAATACCATACACACCAGAGAATAAAAGATCTCCGGATTTCAATCACCTTTCAATCTTACATTTTGGAACTTAAATTGCTTTCACTCGATAAACGCTTAACATACTAAAAGTCTGTAATAACTTGATAAACACTTAAAGTACGAAAAATAAATAAAATTAATTTTCTTAATTAATGACACTTTATGCGGATGTATGTGTTTATTAGCTAGGGTATATTTTAAGATCGTAATGAATAATTAAAAAAATTCTTTGTTAAACGTAGTTGCCTATGTCACTAGTTATTTTTTTATTATTCTTAATATTTTGAAGTTAAACCGGCCAGACTTCTTTTAAAACCATTATGTACAGTAAAAATTCTTATTTGCTTTTATTGAGAAATTTCGAAAATAGTCTTATTTCGCTAAACATTGATACTAAACCTAAACATTGAAATGCAGATTTTTCTCTTAATGAGAATCTTTTATCCCTGTTTATTGAAACTTCCAGTTAGTAAAATGTTGATTAGGCTTTAATAAGTTAAATTCAAATTGTTAAATATTCTCAAGTGCAATAATCGCCGAGCTAATCCAGAATGAATATATTACTTTTCAGTGTTATTACAGATCTAAAAGATTCGGGTATAAAATATAAATTGTTCGTTTGATGATTAATGATTTTGTATTTGGCAAACGCAATCATTATTAACTCCATTGCTGCCTTTAATAAAATTATAAATTCCTAATATTTGGGAGAATTTTGCATACAGAATTATGAAATTGCTTTACTTGGCTGCTAAAATGCATTTTATTAATTAGTCATTTTTTGCATTAGTGCATTTTATTGAATTCTCCAAGCCTGTAAGAGTTTCTCCAAAATTCTCAATCTTCTTTTTAGAAGGCTTGCAACTGGAGTTGCATAACTAGGATCAGGATTTAAGGAAATAAAGACTGCATAATATTCCAACTTAGAATTTACAGCTTAATGTGTGGAATCTTAAAATCTGTTAAGCGAAAAATCGCTTAGTTCAGAAAGATAGGAACGTAAACGTACGAAGGGTTAATTATCCTTTATTATTCAAAATAAATTTAACAGTTGACTCCTTCTTGGAGTTTACAGCAAAGCCTCCACTTGGGCTTAAACTCATGAATACTAAGAAATAAAACTTAACTAAACTAAAAAGATATAGCCGAAGCTATCAAGATTCTACAAGAGTTGGCCTCTTAATGCTAATTAAACGGCGAAGCTATCAAGGGCTTCAAATACAGTCGAGCATAGAAATAGCTTTAGAGAGAGTAGCCTAAATGGCGAACGCGTGCTGGTCAGAATCCCTGGCTCTCTAACGAAGACAGTAGAACGTCAACTTTCAATACTTGCTCAACCTTTATTTGCATTTAATCGCGATTCTGAAAACACGTTCTAGCAGGAAATTGTAAACTGAAATTAGGAGAGATACGACAGTGGCTTTAACTAAAAATAACTGTTAGCAACTTAGGATAAACTTTACAACTGTTGTCATCCTTTTCGCACAGCCTGCATATCTGTCACTTTTTCAGATTTGTAAGTATTATAATAAAGTATACACATTCATGCTTTCTTATGGAAAATTGGATGAATACGTGGAATACGTCAGATTTATATTAGAAAATAATGACTTTATGGACGTTAAACAGAAGAGAGTAATTTTTCTCCTAGCATCTTGTTCTTAAGCTCTCGATACCCACCAAATGCTGTGAAATGAATTTAGTTAAATAAGCATCCCCCCCCTAAAATTTCTCTTAAATGCCACCTTCTTTTTTACGTGAAAAACATATCTTTTCATGCTGTTAACCTTCTGATATCCAACTTCAACGTGATTTTGACGTTCTTAAATATATTTTCACAGAGAGATTTGAGTATTATACATATTTTAATGTGATGCTTAAATATGTATCTCATAAATATTGATGTTTTTCAAGCTGAAGTATGTTAAAAAAAATCATTGCTTATTTGAAAGGGAATGTCAGATAAAGGAAAAATGAATAGACGTTTCAAATTACTCTAAATCTCGTAGAATGTTAATGTTAGTATTTAAAGTTGTAGAGACATTAGTTATTTTTTGAAAGCTGGAGAGATGAAAAATGAGCAATGCCCTCTCTGAGATTCGAACCACGGACCTCTCGAATACGCGTAGAGCGTGCTGACCGCTACACCACGAAGACATGCTAAGAAGGCGGTAGAAATATATTTTATACTCTTCTTTTTAAAGGTGACTGTGGATTAAGGAACCCAATCGCGAAATCCTGGTGGTGGAGAATCCTCATACACCACCGGTTTTAGTTCGGGCACCACTATAGAGACATTAGGTATTTTTAGAAAGCAGGATATATGAAAAATGAGCAATGCCCTCGCTGGAACTCGAACCACGGACCTCTTGAATACGCGTCGAGCGTGTTGACCACAACACCAAGAAGGCATGCTAAGAGGGCGGGAGAAATACCTTATAAAATTACTGAACAGTTAATATTTTAAAAGTATCAGTTCTAAATCGATAATAGAATAGCATATGATATGTTCAAGAAAGTGCTTGAAAAGCACAGTTGAAATTCAATTGCTAAAATTTGCCGATTTTTATACTAGATATATCTTCAATGAAGTTTTTTCACTGCATTTTAATCATCCAGTTATGCGCTAACCTTTAAAATAAGAATACGTATACGTTTCTAGTATTGTGAAATACTTTTTGATTGCTTGTTAAAAGTTAAAAAGGCTTTTATACCATTTTAAGGACCATATATTAAACTTATAATTGTAGATATCCTTCAATCATTTCTAAGCATCAGAAATTAATTTTAATGAATAGAAAACTTCTTTTAGAAATAACTGGAAGCTAAAACTTTTACAGAAAATTATGAAAATTACAGATGCTAAGTGGAAGTTCTTATAGTTTACTGGATAAAGCTGATTTTGAGAATAAAATCTTATTTAAAAGTTAAGCAAATTAAGTATACATGAATTTGTCAACGAAGATGAAATAAGGTTGAAAACAGAGAATATCAGACGCAGATAAATCCATATTTTATATACGTAAATGATTTAACTACTCCTAAATGAGGATTAAAAGAACTGTATATAAAAAAGACATTAACTAATGTGTACCAGTAATGGTCACGACTGAGAAGAGGATTTTATAGGACTAAATTCTTAGTTCTTCTGAAATGCGAATTTTGCTTAAAATTTCAGGGCTATAACTAAGAATACCAGCATGTCATTTTGAACAGTATTTAAAAATAGTAATTTAGTTTATTACTAACTCAGTAATTTAAATTTATGAATTTAAATATTTATTTATTTAAGTAAAAAGCAATCTGGTTAAAAGTATCAGAACAGTGATTTAGAAAAAATAAGTGTGCTCATCTGTTTTTTTTTTTTTTTTTTTTTTAACCGCAAATTAAGTAAAAAGTGAGTTTAGATTTGGGAATTGAAATCTAGGTAAAGAACATCATTTGCAAATATTATTGAATTAATCGTAACCTGAGTTTTGAAATTCAGATATTTTGCCGACATATTATAAGACAAGATTTCGCTGCTATATACTAGTACCAGGAAGACATCTCCTATGAACATCCTTACAGTAATATTTAGCTGATAATCTAACTGTCTCTCGACGACCTTCTGAAAATATTTACGAATGTTGATTGAATGTTAAATAGAAGAGAAACAAGATTATATATATTTCGTGAAATTTAGAGATAAATCCACAGAATGGCATTTCTATGATAAATCCACAAATAAGCCATATAATGGCAACAAAATAAGTCATCTGATGCCCAACGAAACATTTTTTTGACAATGGCAGTTCTTCAGTCGGAATGAGGATTATATTACTAAATCATTAACTGACGATATGGGTTTGCATTAAACTTTCAAATACATAAATCAGATATATAAGTTTAAATAAGTCCATACATTAGGCCGCTCTCCAAAAACACAACATTAAATTCAAAATTACATCAAGAAAATATTAAAATCCTTAAAAAATTACAGCACTAAAATTCAAGTCTTTACAGTACCAAAAAACCGTAGAAATATTTTTGTAAATAACTGTATTTTGTTTTATATAACTAGAGTATTTGTGATGAAATCATTGTTCTTATCAGCTGTTGCAACAGAGTATGTTAGTATAGTGAAGTTGTAGAAAATAATTTTACAATTCACGGGGAAATAGTTAGATTGAACACGTAGATGCGCTTCAAAAGTCATACAAATCTGCCGTAAAAATGCTGAAAAATAATTGTTCCAATCTTGTTTCATATTTTATTTTAAGGACATAAGAAACAAGATGTATTTAAGTGGATTAATTTACAGCTAATTACAAAATGCATTCACGAAACCAATTCATTACAGCCTAATCATAAAAAAGTATAAAAGAAAATCCATTAAGAGGGCAATTTTTGCGGCAGATTAAAAATAAGAATCGACTTACAATAATTAATAAAACAGTGATTAGTTTCAGTTTAGCAAGTTCTTGGGATATACGAGGGCCATCCAGGAAGTAGATTACGTTTCCGTCTGTGTCCGCTAGGGGCGGGGCTAGCGCGGCCATCTTGGGGTCAGAGCGTTGCGCAGCTCAGTCTGCATCTAGCCGTGCTAGTGAGAGGTTCGTGCTGTGCTCCGTTCAGATACTGTGACGGTTTGAAATGTCTGCGTTAATTGAAAATCCCGCGAGGTGCGCTCAGTAATAAGGTTTCTGACTGCAAAAAACTGTAAACCGATAGAAATCTATCGGCAGCTTCGTGAAGTGTATGGGGACAACATTATCACTGAAGGTGGAGTGCGTCAGTGGGTCATAAGATTTCAAAATGGCCGAACCAATGTTCACGACGAAGATCGAAGTGGGAGACCCAGCATAGTGACCGCCGAACTTCTCGAAAAAGTCGATGCTAAAGTCCGTGAAAATCGAAATTTCACAATAACGGAACTTTCTTTGAGTTTTCCACAAATTTCGCGAAGTTTGTTGCACGAAATCATCAGCGAAAAGCTTGGTTACCACAAGTTTTGTGCAAGATGGATTCCAAAAATCTTGACAGAGGACCACAAAAATCAGCGAATGGCTGCAGCGTTGAACTTTTTGGACGCTTACCATAAGGATGGTGACTCTTTACTAGATCGCATCGTTACTGGTGACGAAACATGGGTGAAACATGTGAACTGTGAAACGAAATTGCAATCAATGCAGTGGGGGCACACAAGTTCTCCCCAAAAACCCAAGAAATGCATGCAAACAATGTCGGCAAGGAAGATGATGGCGACTGTTTTTTGGGACAGAAAAGGTGTAATTTTGGTGGACTTCCTGGAAAGAGGCACTACAATAAACTCTCAAAGGTATTGCCAAACTCTCCAAAAACTCAGAAGAGCAATTCAAAACAAGCGCAGAGGAATGTTGAGCTCTAAGATCTTGTTGATTCACGACAACGCCCGGCCCCACACGGCAAATGTCACTCGTAAAGTTCTTGAATCTTTTAAGTGGGAGTTGTTTCCTCATCCGCCGTACAGTCCCGACCTGGCACCGAGCGACTTCCACCTATTCCCAGCAATGAAGAAGTGGCTGGCTATGCAGCGTTTTGATGACGACGCACAGCTGCAAGAAGAGGTAACGAAGTGGTTGAAGGCGCAGGCGGCCGAATTTTTCGACGAAGGAATTTCCAAGCTCGTACATCGCTACGATAAATGCCTTAATTTGTATGGTGACTATGTAGAAAAGTAGTATTTGAGTGTGGCTTTCATCTGTATATAATAAAATTTGTTTCCTATACTTTGTTTATTTTTTTATTCCAAAACGTAATCTACTTTCTGGATAGCCCTCGTATTAAGCTCAGATAATTGGATCGCTTCTTGTGTTAAACAGTTCAATGTCACTAATTTTTTACTTACTGGTACACATTATTCAAAATATAAATTGATTTATTATTAGTGTTACTTCACGACTTGAAACTGATCTCTTGTGTTAGTTTTATACTCAGTTTCAATCAGATCTTTCTTACTTATTTTTTATGGTGATCTTCAAAAACAGATATTCATTTAATATTCATTTAAATTATTTTCTCTTTTTTTTACTTTCTCGGTCTCTCTCTATATATATGCATAACTATATACGCACACACAGATATATATATATACTTATATATATATATATATATATACATATATATATACTTATAATATATATATATATATATATATACTTATAATATATATATATATGTGAATCTTTCCTATTTTCTCATTTCTAGATAGAAAGAAGTACAGTTTTTTTAATGTATTTTGACTTATATTTTTATCTGATAATTTCAGCTATCTCCAGTAACAAAGAGAGGCATTTTAAGGCGAAAAATTTAATTACATTTATTATTTTGTTTTTCTGCTATAATGCATTCATAACAGCGTATTCTATAAAAATATACATATATAAACACATAAATGAAATATTAAGAATATAAGAAAGAAGCATATTTATTTCTGATCTCTCTTAGGAAGGCGCACAATCAAATTAACAGTAAGCGAAACGCTTCTGTTGCAGAGCAAATAGAACATTGCTCACATTCAAATTAAATTTTAAATACTTTTTCGTACATGGTAAGTTGATTTATTTCTTTAAGGCAACTATAAATGAAAGAAAGTTGCTGCAGACACTTTTCATTGAATATTCGAATTATTGCTTTAGATCACGTGATTAAAACTATTCTGCATGTTGCAAACGAGATATGAGGGTATATAACTCCAAATGTTATCAAAATCCTTAACTTCCTGGTACGTACTAAAATCAAAGAAAATATCGGTGAAATATATTCTCTTTTTAGTTTTGTTAGAAAGAAGTATGATTCATTTTAATCAATCAGTATGCGAGAAAAATTTTATGGTAGGATTATTTTATTCATTCTTTGATAAAGCTAGAAATAATGCTTGAAAGATCCATAAGATAATTATTGCAAGAGACCTGCAATTTATCTATTCAGCATATTAATATTTCGATTTAATATTATATTAAATTTAATGTGCAGAAAAGCTTAAACTGTAAAAACTTAAAACTGTAATCGATGGTAAAATTATTAATACATTTAAAATTAATACATGAAAATTAAATTGGTCCACATTAATAGGTATTTAGAGATACTAAGTGAGTAGCATCTTGTTTCATAGAAGAAGATCGTATCATTTATCTAAGTGATCGAAAAAGCTTGAAACTACTTGCGTATTTGTGTTAAATAAGATATAACTCAATATGTATAGATTCTTGTCATAACTGAAACATATTTAGCATGCCAGCCGTACCTCAAATATGCTTACAAATATATAATGAAAGATAAATTAATTCTTAAAAATATTATAAAAATTTTTAATGCAATTTTTATTTTTACAGTAGAATTGCAAGCCATCGGAATAAAAAGATTTTAGAATCGACATTTAAGTTTGAATGAATTTCATGAATTCATTTTGAAAACTTTGTTAATAACAGACATGTAAACTTCTTGAAAAATCTTCTAATTCTAACTGAGTTAAAACTAATTAAATAGAGTTAAACTCGCAATTATTGCTTTCTGCTTTAAAAAGCAACAATAACTTTTGTATTTGTTGTAATTTTTAGGACCGTATTTGCAGGAACGTATAACAGTTATTTGAGTAGAAAATTATTATAGAAAATTTGTTCATTTAATTTCAAATTTGTTGAAAATATTTATTAATGACTATGTCTTAACGTTACTTGCCGTTACAAAATTTTGCGTATTTTATTTGTATCAACAAACGCTATACTAACATACAAAATTTTTGAAATTTCAATAATCGGGAATATGATAAAGCTAATTTCTGCATCAATATTATGCGACTAAATATACTGTATCCAAACTTCAAATTCTAAATTAATCAACATCAACTGATTATATAGTAACTCCACAATGAGAATGGTTGATCACACTAGTAACTCCATTTATGTCAATAATATTATTAAAAAAATCAAGTAGGTCTGTAATTATCCAGAGACTATTTTTACTAAGTTCTTTACTTTATTTACTTGTAGTACTCATTGAGTTTTAAATACTTCTCCTTCTTGCATTTTGACGTAAAAGTACTTGAATATTCTTTTCTTTCTCGCTTTTTATTTGTCGACGATTTCCAGATATTTTCTTTATATTCGAATTTAAATACAGGATTACGAAAAAATGTTCTCATATTTTACAAAAAATAATTAATTTATGTAAGATGAATCTTTTTCCATTACTGTTATATGAATCTTTTATTGTGTCTCTTTGAAAATCTCGAAAATCTTTTCTTGTCTAAAATACTCTTGTAAACATAGCAGAACCTTTAATATCAATGTTAAAAATTATTACTTAGTTTTACTTAGCTTTTGGCAAGAAGTCGGTTTTACAGTTTGCTTGAAGATCTTGCCGATCTGCAAAATATCTTGTCTTATCACTTCTATGTTTTATTCTAGAAGCTGTGTATACTAGATTTGCTATACATTTGGTGCAGAAATAAGAAGCCTATCTTTTATCTGTCTGATATGAAAAGTTTGATAAAAACTGTATATTTATACTAAATAAGGGAGTAGCAAACTAATGGTAGGAAACATAAATCTTAAGAAACATTGTCCGCTTTTCCACGATTATACTCCTATTAAACTCCTCTCCCATTTCAAGCCAAGTATGGTAAATACACTTGCCTAACAAACGGATCCTAAAGGGATTCATAGTAATAATAATACGTACACGTATTATTGTTCAAATTCATAAGTATCCAACTAATATATATAATATTGTTTAATCAATATTCTGGTTCATTCTGCCTAAAATCTCATGTTACAGAACTGTAAGAATTACGGTATTTCTTTTTTTTTATCCTTTTGTGTAATGAATAACACAACCATCTGTATATCTGTAGGTCCCGAATTCGAGACCGAGCAAGAAGCAAGAACACAGTCCGTTGTTTGATGATGTAATATTCACTATTTTTGCTTAAATATGCTCACATGCTTTCATAAATATATGCGCATATGTATGCGTGTAAACTCTATGTATTTATATCTATATCTATCTATCTATCTATCTATCTATATCTATATATATATAGTGATCTAGTAGGATAAATATACATGTAAATCTGCGTGACTTTTAGTTATTATAACATGCTGTATATTCAGACACATAGCATGGTATCGAGGCTGGATCCCGAAGAATTACTGAGCATGTGTAATTAACAATTCCTCGCCAGTTCACCTCCATTTTCTAAATGTCGAACACAAAAATTCACTTGATGGCTATTTCATTCATTATTTCTCCACGGCAAAAGAATGCAGAGATTATTCTGGCTAAGCGCCTTTCAGGGTATGCTCAGTCAGAATAATCTATTGTTTGACGGTATGATTATCCTGCAGGAAATGATATTAAGGTCCTCTTAAGAACATGATAACATTGACAGTTCATCATTATATGCTATATGCTTAGTAAAAACAACCCATTATTGAAGCTAATCTTATCAAACGTACGAATATCCAACTTAAAAACTGTGTGATGCTTCCCTTGCCCGGTGGTCAAGTCGTCCCATAATTCTCAATCGTTAATTATAAGCGCTCAGTCAGAAGCAAAACTCAACGCTTCATCTAGTAGCTACGCACCTAGTTTTATGTTCATGAATGCAAAAGAAGAAAGGAAGAACGAAAATGGGAAATTTCTGTGTATTCCTACATTGCCACATTTTGCCCACAGAAGATACTAAAAAAGACTTAACACTTTAATTTGGATTCTGAAATTTCTACAGTTATCGCTTTTCATAAAACCTGGAATTCGCCATCGGTTTTATAAAGAATGCAAAGACATGAATAACATCAAATGATAACTACTTCTATCGATTGGATGAGATGCAGAAATTCTGAATTGTCATTTCATATCGTCAGCTATTTACCAATATGTTGGCATATATACTTACGCACAACAACAACAAAAATAAAATATTGGTAGATGAATAAAAACAATGTATGCTTATATTTGCTCAAATTAATAACCGAAAATAAATATTTAGTTAATAATATTAGCTATACAGATGTGGGCAGAGAAAAAAATGTTAAAATCATTGAACTTTTTATGCTGGAGAGGTGAAAAATAAGCAATGCCCTCTATGTGACTCGAACCTGGACCTATAGAATAGACGCGGAGTGTGATACCGTTATACCACGAAGGTTTCCTGGAAGGAAGGAGAAACTACCATATATACCGCTTTTAAATGGCGACTGACTGGGAATTAGAAGACAGGGACTCCATATCGTGGCAGTGACGAATTATTATCTATCATCTTTTAGTTCGGGGGCCACTTGTAGAGTCATTAGAGTTTTTGACTGCGGGAGATGTGAAAAATGAGCAGTGCCCTCGCCGGGACTCGAACCTGCCCCTTTCGAATACGCGCCGAGTTTGCTACTGTTACACCGCGAAGGCATGCTGGAAGGAGGGAGGAAATACATTATAAGATTTCAGGAGGTAATTTTTAAGTTAAAATACTTCCATTTTTAATACCTTCTTTCTTTGTTATATTTTCAACCTAATAAGAAACCAAGTGAATTATAATATAAACAAAAAGAACGAGAGTGCAGTTTTATTAGGAAAATATTGGAATTTGTGGATAGATTCATACTTGCAATAAATTTTCTGTGAAGTGGAATTGGACAAAATCGAAGCGGAAGTGATTATACTCCTAAAACTGAAAACGGAAACATCTTTTCGAGTAAATGCGTTATATTTGAGACATAAAATCCGTAAGGTGGGGAGAGCGGAGATATTACTCTCAGTGAGAGAGCCTCAACCCCATAAAAACCTATTACACTGGATACTAGCTCACCACAGCTACAACAGCTCAAAAAAAATTGTCAGCGTCGTTTTTAAAACAAAGTCCCTAACATTCGTAGATGCACAACAAAAACATGGAGCAGGAACAACAGACACATATGTAGGAGAAAAAGTGGGTGGGTACCTGTAACGACATTGTCATGTTTTTTATTGTCTCTAATGGCCATAAAGATACGGTTCCTAAGCCCAAGTAATTCTTAAACTCCTTTGAGTTTTATTGCAGGACATTGGGGCAAGTTCTTCCGCTATCTTAATGGTTACATTGCGTAAATATGGAACTTGGAAAGAGGGAGACGTTTTGTATGAAGGAATGCATTCGAAGCCACATGTCAAAAAATTGGACGCTTTCCAAACGCAATGGAAAGCAATTCCATCGATTACATATTCCTTACTCAAAAGGAGACCTGCCACAGAATTTGGGATTCTTCGCGCGTATGGTGGCCTGTTTTCCTTCACTAGGAACCTTATCAACATTTTCTCTCGTCTCCCAGAACATTTTTCTTTTAAGAAAACCTCCCCCTGCCCTTCAAAATGGTTCAATTACATTCCCCTTCAGATCAAAGTCATAAACTGACACATTTTTGGCAAGCTTAGCTACTCATGTGCAAAAAATATATAAAAGAAAAGACTCGCGTGTTAGAACATCGTACTTAGCTGCACGGAGGAACTTCATTGATCTATGTATTTTTGAATTATTTTCTAGAAAGTATTGTGATTGTCAGATTTTTAACGAAGTTTTCAAAGTTAAAAAATAAGTAAATAAAAATAAAATAAAATAGAAACTTTCGGATGGATGTAGCTGAAAATGATTAACTTATTGATTATCTTGCATCGTATTACGCCTCAGTTTTATTTTATTCTAGAAAAATGAATAACCATAGTAATATTATACGGGAGACTAAACAACGAAAAATTTGATTTTCTATATGCCATAAGAGGTGCTCTTATCCTATAAATATCTTATGAAAAATTAGAGAATAAATTACAGCTTAAAACCTGGTGGAAAATGTTAATGAGTTTTTTCGATGCAGGGCTCAAATTTTTAAGTGGTCGTATCATAGTAAGGGCATATTAAATCGTCTAATTATATGACGCTATGTTACTATGTAGGGTTTATATTTATTTTAACTAACATTTATTTTAAGTTTAAACTATCTTTCCTGTCAAGCCTTACTTTCCCCTGGAACTGCCAACCAGAATATGTAAATTTTAGTAGAACGCGCAAGGATTCAAATTATCAGCGGAAGTAGTATGATTTAAATAGAGAGGAAACAAGTTCGGTGTGTGATATTCTTACTTAGCGAGCGCGGAGGTAGTTAGCGAGAATTGAAGAACCCCGCGTTGCGGCCTATGTGCTTGGCGGGAAGTAGTGTTAATCGTTCCAGTGAGCTTCAAGTCTGCTGAATTAGCAGCGGTATTGTAAAACGCGGTGAGTTAGTTATTTTAGAGAACCTCGTAGTTAGAATCTTGTCTTTAATTTCTTTTCAGGTTATTATTTTTATTTGACTGCCGAGTTGGCACCGTCTGTAAGCGTCAAGAGAACGCAATTGTAATTTATTACGTTGAATAAAAAGGGACTTAAACCCTTCACAAGGCTCTATCTTTTATACAAGTTTTCACAGTCACCTCTTGGTTGCGTGCAAGTTGGAGGCGCGCAACGTTATAACTAGAACAGTAATAAAAACAATTTCTCTCTCGATTATCATAAATAAACTACAAATATAATAGTTGATTATACGGAATGATGTTTAAAAGTAAATCCCATCGCTCAGAAAATCTAATGAAAAAAGAAGGAAAGCGGTAATGTCATAGTGAAGAAATTATAAATAATAAACGACATGTCTTGTGAGAGTATTTACTTTCTCCTTATTTTATAAGGCAACCATTATCATTCTGGGAAAACTGTTTATACAAATAAGCGACATCTGATGGCCATACGTCTGAATTTTTAATATAGACAAATACATATCTGTATTTAAATTAAAATGTGTTGCGAAATACCTGAATTATTTTTAGCATTATGAGTTGTTTAATTTTTAAGTTTTAAGATTCCCTAAAAATGTTGCCTACTTTTCTTTTCTATTTTTTGCTATAGTTACATTTATCCAGTGTAATTCGCGTCTTATTTAAATTGGCATATAAAAATTAAAGAGGAAGACGGACAACTAAAATAATTTTGTATATAACAATTGGAATCGAACGAAAATCGAACACTGCTTCAAAACCTCAACGACGAAGACATACATCATAACGCAGAATGCCTGATTCCTGTTGATTAGAGTGACATTAAAACATTACGCTTGGTATTATCCAATAGCGTCAGTTGCGTAATAATACTTGAAGGTATATGTCGCAGAGAATTAGTTTCGTTATGCGCTAAAAATATTAAAGTGACCCAAAGGACTTATCGCAGAGTAACTGGAAATCTCGATAAAAGCAAACAAAAATGAATGTGGCATAAGAGTTCTATGTCATCCATAGTATCATACCACATGTGTAAGCCAACTGGTGCAGCGAAAGTGCAGACACTCGAAGGGCTAGTGGTAGTCGTCTATCAAAAACACCGCATGTAAAATTTATTATTTATTGTATTTTCTTACAAACTTAGATCATTGATACCTGGCAGCGATGGATATGGCAAAACAGAAGCAGATGAGCATAAGAATCAGAAAATAGGGCAGATTTTTCGCAAAAGCTTTGCTGTGTACAGGATCATAAACGATACGTTGATTAAAAAGGGACCATGTGGAAGGCAAGATTAAGGAAAAACTATTTTCCTCTTATAATTTGTATTAAAAACGAAACAACAAAATATAGAGTTTCGAGACAATAGATGGAAATGAACTGATGTAGATGCTCATAACCTCCTCCAGATTTCACATACAATCTGAATCATTTACAGGGAAAAAGTATGTTCAAAATGGGCGTTCTGTTGAGGGGCTTGAGCTTAGTATGTTTCTTACCAATAACACAGAGAACACCAGAAGAAACGGAAAAGCTATTTAGCCTGGGTATGACGGAAATTTATTAACAAATTAAACTCATTGAAACAAATTGGGAATAGTCCTTTGATGTCCATTAGGGAATAGTCCATTGATGTCTATCATAACCTTTTCTCATACTTTGCCTAAAGAGCTTTTGTCATTCTACAGAATGCGTAGGTATTATATACAATGCTTAAGGAAAGTTTGTAATAATTCTCATATTTCATACCTTGCCTAAAAACGTCTGACATTCTATACAATGCCGTCGTTTCATACTTTGCCAGTAACATATACACTATTTATATAAGGTAAAGGAATATGTAAAATGAAGTTCTGACGTCGATTTGTAAGAATCCTTTTATCTCATTTCTAATTTCTCCATTCTATCCTAAAAATGGTAATATGCTTATATTAGATCTTTCTAAACTGCGGTATATCAACGCACCCCTTTTGTACGATAACACTTATGATGCATTTATTTCGGTAAATAAAAAAACTCTTTTGACTAATATTAATAATGAATTTTACAAATAAAAGCATTCATTAACCAATAGAAATGAAGTACAGCTAAAACTTCATCCATATTGGAAACTGTGCATTTCCTGTCGGCTTCTGTCCGAGAAAAAAATACACAGATGTTGTCTCTATTTTCTACTTCAAATATATTATAAAAAATGTGAAAATTAAAAAGAGTTAGGTAAAGAATGGGCATATATCTTGCTCCGCTTTAAACGGATGTCCATTTCAAGAATGTTTTGTCAAGAATAAAAGTATTTTTCATCCGGTTATTACGGTAAGAACGGCTTTCTGCAGTTACATAATGTTCTACGTCAACTATATCAAATATTCATTATAGGTGTTGTATGTATTCTTAAATATCATTCGAAAATATCAAAAATGGTAGCGAGGAATCAAATACACAGTTTTTGTAATCGAATATGTATGCAGAAAGGACACGTGTAAGTGTCGAAATGTACGGAAGGTTTGAATGACAGGAGAGAAATGAAGATTGTTTAGGTCAGAAGCAAACAGTTTAATGGTCAGAGTTCCACAATAGGTGGTCAAAAGCGCCATCCATCTAAAATAAAACAAGATTCAAAGCGGTTGTGCAAGGACTTGTGTACAACGTGGACGCAAATAACTCTGGTATTTTCACCTACTAAATCTCAACACCACCTACTACCACCACAACTTGACATTTGCGCCCACACGTACCATTACAAAATCTGCTTATTTTTGTTTCCTCTACCTTCCTTTATATTTTTATCAGATCGTTTTTTAATCGTTTTGTATATGCACAGATTAATAGGCAGACATATTTTTTTTCAGTCGCCAGACACTTGTTAATAGCATTCGCAGTGAAATAGTCCGAAACTATTACTCACCTCATCGGCTCGTCACCGAGAGATTGCTCATACCGTCACCGAGAGATACCATCATAAGGTATCAGGCCGCAATTAACGATACACAGAATCATATCATTTCACCCATTAGTAATATAAGTCTTCCGAGTGTAATGTACAGTAACAGAAGCAATCGGGCGTAGTCTAAACAGTTAAAACAAACTAGAAAAGAGCAGCACAAAGATACTGCGCGAGGAAAAGCTGTTACCACTGCGTAATAATGGCATTTATTAGCTTTGATTGTGATTCCGTGAGTTAAGAGTTGTATGGAAAATAAATTATGACTTAACTGAGTTTGATTGTTTGATCTCTCTCTGGTTTCCATGCATATATATGTATACGTATATATATATATATATATATATATGTGTGTGTGTGTGTGTGTGTGTGTGTGTAAAATATAAAGTAAGAAAATAAATTTCTAATAATTACTAACATCATTAGCAATAGCCTTTTAAATTTCTTATTAAGATTTATATAAGTATCTTCCTAACAACCAAATCTACAGCGTGTTCGGCAATGCTCAGAATTTTATACGAATCCCTGCATAGTTTCTAGACAAAGACTTTGCATTCCTATAACTACCCCGGATCTTACTACGTCGTCCTTTTCTTTCGCATCTAAGTTCTGCTTCACTAACATGTATAGTTGCTTTTTAACTTTGTCCATTGTTTCAAAATGTGATATGTCGTAGAGCTATTGTAAGGTGTTTATTCAATTCATAATCTTGTCCCAGCTCAGCAGATATGCATTTCTAAGAAATTGTTCTCAGAAAATAAATTTATACAGTGAACAAAATTGTTTTGTGATTCTTCAAGTTTATTTACATCCTTCTCCGTATCGATCTCAAAAGGTTGGTGTAACGTAAAAATAGAGGAATCAGCCTATTTCTGAACTTATAATGACAAAAATTACAAATTAGAATTTAATACTTCAATAAACCTGTAGTCATTAGGATTTTTGATGAGATATGAAAAATATGTAGTGCTTTCGCCGGGACTCGAACCTGGACCTCTCGAGTACACGTCGAGTGTGCTACCATTACACCACGAAGGTATGCTGGGAAAAAGGGAGGAGAAAATACCTAATATACCATAGAAACATAATCATAGAAATTTGTGTCTTCATCAGGACAACCCTTACAGTCTGGAGTGGGTAGTGTGCGAAGAACTAAAATTGCAAAGAAACAGCATCAAAATCGAAAATTTGCTTAAACATTAGTTAAAAATCTAAAATAATTGTCGAGCAAACTATTTCTTCTATATATGATAAAACATCACATGAAATATATAACACTAGAAATATAGAACAATGAACATAGAAAAAGGAATGAGTTATTTTTTTACTTTGCACTATCTGTATATTTGTAATATAGAACAATGAACATAGAAAAAGGGATGAGTTATTTTTTTACTTTGCAATATCTGTATATTTGTGTGTATGTAAAACTATAGTTCATTCCTTTTATCATTGTTTATTGTTTACTAATTATTTTAACTTGCTTGAGGATGAAAATTGATTGGTACTATAAGGATACATCGCACTAGGTTTACCATCACCGTAAATAGCGATGTACAAAACATTTATAAATTCCTCAAAATAATATGATTATGAAATGCGAATGAGGAAGTTAAGGGCAACGTAATGGAATTTCACAAACCGTGAAAGAAAACTTGCCCTCACAATAGCATCAGTAATTAACAGAGATAAAAACAAACCATTAAAATTCAGCAACATTTAACGCGTTAAATAATATAGATCTAAAACAGGCGAATGATTGCTATAACTCTCGAAGAATATTTTTTATTTAATCTCACTTTTAAACATTTCGCTTATACTTAAGAGGGTTTTTTTCCCTCTCGATAGATTTATCATCGGAAAATAAACCATTTTCTTTCCTCTGTCTCGAATTTGAGACCTACTGACATCCAGATAGATATAATATTCATTTCACCGTAAGAGAACGAGGAAGCAATTCCATAATTTCTTTTAATCTTTTAGGATTAAACTTATGTGGCTGAACCAGAAGATTACTTTGGTAGAGAAAGTGTAATTGGTATATAAAGAATATTTCATGAAATACAGAGCTTGCGCAGATACGTAGCCGAAGAAAATGTCATTATTCACGAAATTAACCTCCAACTATCAGTCAATAACTATTAAATAAATTGAATACATTGGTATAACAATGTAGCTTTTCCAGCTACATATTATATTTGAAGTACAGTTTGTATCATCTTGGGAATGAAATGGCTCACACGCATAGCTACATCTAATCAGTCTGATTAATAAATATTATTTCAGTTAAACTATATTAAACGTTTTTAATTATAATATCCCTTAATTACAATACATTTACCAAATAGTACAACTCAGGGTCTTTCCTGTTTTTGAGCTTTTGATTAATATAGCGATACTGGAGACAACGTCTTGAATGTGGAGCATTATGCGCATCGATTTTATTTGGTTTAGATTTCTTATCTAGTAGAGGTATAATATAAAATTAAGAAATAAATTTATATAAAACTAATATTGAATGTTTAGTTTTTATTAATATTTGCTTGGATAGGAAACGAAGGAATTAGTTTTAAACTTCAGAACCGAAGAGACGTTTTATATGTCACATGCAAACTGGTGAGAAGCTTAAAATTAAAGTTAGATTCCTTATTTCTTCGAAGAATTTAGAAATGGAGAGTATTAAACCAATCACTGACATATATCTTTTGTAATTAATTTTTCTATTTTAGTGCTTCTAAAGTCATAATGCCTCTAAAATTAAATTTTAATATTATTAAGTCAGATAAATAATCCAGAAATCAAAGGTACTAAAGGCAGCAACCAGCAGAGAATTCTTTTAGAAACAAAGAAGAATATTATTCTCTTTCGTTGATTAAATTTCCATTACGACGACGAAGATGAAACGAATGACACTTTAATATGTTTTCCTTTTGCGATGGTTTGGTTTTCATTGTACTTAATAAAATAATCCTTAGCAATTAAGATGTCAACGTCATTTTTAGCTTCCAACCATCTCAGTTGAAATGTAATGAAAAAAGTACACTTGAAGAAATAAAAGGATATTTTTTCCCCTATGGAAACTATATGTTTCTTTTTGGAATTTGAGCAAAATCAAAGATAATCAAATTTATGGTGCTAATTTATTTTACTTTAATTATAGTTTCTAGGCGACTCTATCTTTCAGAAGAATTCGGATAAGAGACAAGGTAAAAAGGAGCAGTTGACGGTATGATTGTTAATAGCGGATTTTGTTTTAGGTGCGAATGAAAATATTCTTTTTAACAAAATTCTAAATTATTTCAGGACGTGTTGACGGTATGATTGTTAATAGCGGCTTTTGTTTTAGGTGCGATTGAAAATATTCTTTTTAACAAAATTCTAAATTATTTCAGGACGTGTTGTAGAGGCATTAGGTTATTTTAAAGCAGGAGACATGAAAAATGTGCAGTGCCCTCGCCGGGATTCGAAGCGGGACATCTCCAATACACGCCGAGTGCGTTACCATTACACCACGAAGGTATGCAGAAAGGAGGCAGAAAATACCTTATAAGTCTATCTTAAATAAATTTTGCTGCTATGCGATTTTGCTTACATATGTGCAGTACTTCCATATACATGATTTAATATTAACACTTTAATTTGATAAACAACAAAACAGTATTAATAAAATTAAGCATGAAATGTATAGGGCAATAACTCTACAGGTTTCTGAGTGCTGAACATGCCGTTTTAACTTACGATTACATTCCTCCATAATAGTCTGAAGTCAAAGCAAAAATTAAGACGCTATTCGAGGTGCACACGAATGCCTATATCTTTGAAACTACGAATATTACAATCATTCTAAATACACCGTTAGGTAGATGAAAGAGCATGTTAACAAACTTAAAAAAGTAGATAAATAGAAATAAAAAATAGACAAAGGGTTTACGCATCGTAACGAGTAAAAAATAGCGAAGTTTTGGTGAAGTCAAAGCGCGACCTCGTGCGAGTACTGACGTGTATGAGTAGCATGCGCGTGAATCGCGTGTGAGTATATTCTTATCGATAGTCGCGCGTAGACAGACCGTGCGTTCAGGTGGTGTTGGCTTCTTTATGAATAGATGAAGAATTTACGGTAGACACAGCTGTTTCAGCTATATGATGCGAGATTTTAATCGAGACGTCAAACGAAATGAAAAGTCATTTGATTTTATAAAATATCATTTTAACATGAGTATGGTACCAATTAACTATTCAAGTACATTTATCAATTCCTTTATACATTTAATATTTACTAGGAATATAACTGCAAATACCTTAAATTATATATCTTATTTCTTATATCATTGATCAGTTTTACATAGGGTCATTTTGAATGAATAAATGTAATAAATAATATATAAAATAAAATGAAATACATATGTGCGTAAAATCTTAAGTTTGATTTATTTGTTGTAGAAAATCCTCACACTTCCGTTAGTAATCTGACGCATTAAAAACCTTTGGCTCTTTAAACTAAAAGAGAAAGCGCCTACCGTCAAGTTTTTAATATTATTTTAATATTGCTTTAAGTTTGCAACTTTCGGAAAAGTTTTAATTCATCAGTGTTAATTAAGAGCTCTCATCTCCCTCATATTTCTTATTATGTTCCTCGATAATTTAACAGTCATTTTACTTGTATTTAGCCTAATGCGGTTTGATTTAGCAAATGCATTGTTATTTAATTTCGACACTTAAAAAACGAAAATACTGGTTAAATCACGACAATTCAGTGACACTAATTGCTATGCTATTTTTGATGTTATTTACGTAAATTCATTATTTATCTAATAGAACTCGAAATAAAACTTATTAAACCAACGCTACAAAAATTAAGTTTTGCATGGAGAAATTCACGATGTCTAGCAGTATAGTATATTTAGTAATAGTGCATGTTAACAAAATTACAACTGCAAAAGTTTTCAACGATGAACACAGTATTAGAAATTGTAAGTAACTTTGTAGTTTTCATTCTTCTACGAATCGATAAATTCACTTAAAATAATGACCATAAATAGATTAAACATTTTTCGAAACAGGACTGAATACTTCTTTAACAGATATGCAATTTAATATCGCTACAGTCAAATACGTTTGGCATCATTAAATTTCAGTTGTATTAAGTACGTTAGATAATCCTTTATCAATAACATCAGAATGAAACTTAAGAGAAAATTTATTTCATAAATGAAAATAATAATTTCAAGTATTAGTAATAATAAAAGTAAATTTCTATATGCTAATAAAAGCATTCTTGTTCGTAAAATATAGGTTAGCTCAAAGAAATATGCAAACAGTTTAACAGAAGTCACTGATATTTATTTCCTTAATTCTGTCATAAAGCAAATGAAATTTACTTTTTGAAACATCTTTGAACAAACAACAGTTGATAAAATTGTTTAGGCTATATAAAATACTTCAGAAACATGCTTTTATACTTTCCGTTTAAATTCCTTTAAATATTTATATTTAGGTCCAGCTCTAAATTACAAATTCGACATCGTATTTCAATATACGGCTCCAAAAGATACAGGAAATGAGAAAAACAGATGGTAACTTGTGAGTCCGTACTGTATATATGGAGCAACAACGCTGGAGAACTTCAATATCTTCGGGCAGTTGGCGAAGAAGGCGTCGTCTGGTAGACTGTAAATGTCGCTTTCTTATAATGCACTAGTGACGTGTGACCTCTAGCTGGGAATAGTGCTCCTTAACGACTCGCCGTAAACTTTCTGGAAATCGAGGGAATTCTGGAAAAAAACAGGCCATGCAGCGATAAGGGTAGAAGATGGAACCTGAGGAGAGAACCAAAAGATATGATGCGAGTCCTATCAATGCTACTGAAACAACCTTCTATCCCGGATCATCTATAAAGGGAGCATTTTTCGGCCTCCCTCTACTTACTACAGGTTCCAAGATCACCGAAACCAAGAATTATTTGCCATAGTGGCAACGTTTCCCAGAGCGCGTGTTTCACGACTTTGCCAACGCTCCTGATATTTTTATGGTTTTTTTAAGCGTTTTATCGGTTCGATTTTTGTATTCCCGGCTTATGTGAGCAGTAAAAATCATTTATTGCTTGGATGGAGATGAATTATTCATGATTTTTTTAAGGATGTAAGCTCGGTTTTATACCATCCACTCGAGAAAAGCGCTGTAAATAAGGGATTGAAATTCGCAAGTCTCGACGTTTTTTAGGAGCTGAATGCTATAATTTAGCTTTTGGCTAAGGTTTGAGGTGAAAAATTATCTGTAATTTGCTCAAATGTGCTCATTGTAGGACCAGTTACTTAATACTTCAAAAGCGTTGATGTAATTTCTTATGAAGTTACCTGTTCGGGTCTCAAATGCATTATGAATGCGAGAATAAATCATTCTCAGAAAACGGCTAACTTGAGTTAAATCGCTTATGAATAAACTTTTTTAACAAAGGAGTAAAATATCAGTAATGTAGCTTGACCATTCCGTAAACTTCTCAATATTTATAATTACTGTCTGTTATGAATTCATTAAAAACTTGCTATCTTTTCCTGCTATCTTATTGTAATTAAATCGCAGTGCTGTATTGGTATAAAATAATTTCCAACTCGTTTTCTAATTTTTTTAAGTGTCCGTGCGCCAGTTTACTCGATGACTGATTGCAAGACTGTATTGCATTGTATATAGTACAGTACAGCTGCAGGTACATGTAGAAGGGATCCATGTGCTGCCCTTTCCTGCTAATTATCTTCAAAATCTTGCATCCCACGGAACCTCGAAGTTTCCCTAAGAGGCTTCTAATACAAGATTCCCGCATCACACCCCACCGCGGGCACTACCAGTGCCAGCAGCACCTCTGGGGGCTCAACCACTTGTGATTTATTTATAGCTGTGAGTAGTTGTGTTATCATATATGTATGGTAGTGCATAAATATTACTTCTACATAATGGTGCAACAGTCATTAAATAGTTGTTACGTATTATTATTGCACTTGCAATACGACTATTTCCACATTTTGCTGTGCACTGAAGTGTTATGTAGAGAAATTATCTGATAGCGTTATAAAAACTATGTGAATGATTTTATGATTTATGGAAATCTTAATTTTTATTTGATTATGAATTATTTATTTTAAGGCTTTAATTTTGGGGAAAAACAGATGCTTCTGGAAATAGTATTTAGTTTAAAAGAATATTATTTATTTTCCTCTATTTGCAAATCTTGTACAAACTTTTATTCATTGTGAAATAAGCAGGGAAAGGGAGGCAATTTTTGCCAAGTCATGATTTCGCGCGCTTTGTCCTTTAGAATGTTCGAGAAAGAATTTTCATTGTTAGTTGACCTTAAGAGAGGAAAGTACGTGACAGAAAGGTCAAAGGTTGCTACTTGTCTTTCAATGTAAGTCATTCAGGTTTTTGGCGATTGAGGGTCCGGTTGTTGGCTAAGTGAAGAAGGGCGCGCATGCGCGATCACCCTTATTTCCGCATTCTGGAGTTGAAAACGAAGATTTTGCCATAATTAAGGGGGCGATAAGTGAAGCCATAGTGGGAGCCCGGGTTGTGAAGGAGACGAAGGAAATTCGAGTTGGATTCACACTGACTCTTGACACACTCACTCTTGGACTCGCTGATTTTCGGGCCGGCTGGACTAGTGGACGTTGCTCTTGAAAACTGGCTTGAAGGAAATTCGAGTTGGATTCTCTCTCTTACTGACTGGCGGGTGGAACTTACTTGGGACGTTACTCGTGAAGCTTGCTCTTGGGATGAGTAAGAACAGGTGAGCCGTAATTGCCTAGAAAAGACGTTTCTGACCTGAAGCTGAAAACCCTCTTCCTTGCGGCGTGCTGGTAAAGAGGCGAAATTTGAACGAGTTACCTGCGTGTTGACATAGGACTTTCAGGACCAAGCGGATAGCCGTCCTGGGCAGCAGTGCTCCTGTTTCTGTTCTACAGTGGGAATAGGCGCCTACATTTTTAGAACCAGTGTCAAGATGAGCCCGGCCGACATCAACGCTTGATAAGATACGAGTCCTCCACTTCAAGATGTCCCCTCAAGATAAGTTTTATTTTTTTTGGTGTGTTTGAACTTTAGGCAAGCTTTTCAAAAACGTCCTTAGCAGTAAAAACAGCGTCTAATCTAAAATTTAACTCTCAGGCCTTAAATTGTTTCCCTTTCCTTTCTTTTAAATTACCAGACAAACCTTAAGTTTTTTTTATGAATTTAAATGAAAAGACTCCCAGATGAGGTTAAGATTTTTCATATTGTGATGTAATTGAATAAACTGATATTTAATCTGGAAAACTATTACAGTATGTTTTCTTTATATATTTAATATGAACTTTTCCTTTATTTCTTGTATATGTTTTCTTAGGTTTTCGATCCTCTCACGGCGCGGTCCCGGGATGCATTTTTTTTCACAACGCAAAAATGCTGTACACGTTTCACTATACGATCACTAAAATTTTGTTAGTTGGAAAATTCTTAAGAGTTTAGTTTTCCTCCCTAAGAGGAAGTAGAAACCTTTTCACGGCAAGTAGTTTCATATTTAACATTTAACATATAGGAGTTTCTTATTTAACAATGGTACCTTGAAGTAAAGCTATTTAACCTTGGTGTCGAAACTTCTCAATATAACAGAAGTTCTAGAGTCCTTTCAGTCAGCTCTGTTTTACATTCTGTTTTACATTCATGTTAAATAAGCAATCTTTTATACGTACGGCATATTTTTATGTATAGTTCGTTGAAGCAGTTCATTTTCCCATGTGTTTCGTTTGGGTACACTAAACAATAGGAGTCATTTTATGCGGTTGATATAATGACATTAATGCAGGAGCTGAATAGCAACTATGCATTTTAGCTAAATTATTTTCATCATGTACGTTGTAATGAAAATTATAAAGTGATTTGCATTTTCATGCTACATATTATAAAATGTGACTTAGAACTGTGGATATGCTCTGATATATGGGCACGGTGTATCACACATGTGTCATATATAGCACATATCTAATAACAATGTGTATAGTAAATGCAACTTCATGTCATATATTAAATAAGCTGAAAGTATGAGACATTTTATATTATATTTATTTATATTTTATATTATATGATAATGTGCAGTCCTTCGATATCATGCAAACCAAAAACATATCAATAATGAGCGCATTTCATATAGTAACATTAATAAGAATTTTATTTACATAATTGTTTTATACATGCTATAATGCACACTGAAATTATATTGCATTTATATGCAACGTTGTTTTAAGTGCAACTCGCAGCTATTGAAACTTTCTAAAATGTATTTTTGATTGCTCAGCAATGTCAAAACTTAACAGTTTTCCATGTGTGTTTAGTAACAATTAAATTCAGCAGAATTAGTACATACCTACGTATGGCTTGCACCTCAGCCGATGGTCATCCTTAGCTACATTATATTCTGATTAACATTACGTATACATTGGGTCAAGTTACATGACCAAAATGCATAGGTGTCATTATTTATAAATTAAAAATATTCAATATTGTAAATTTTCATAATTTTCATAACTATGAAAGCCTTATTTAACAATATATGAAAGAAATTTATAATCTTATTAAACTGCTAGCACGGCTTCTAATTGCTTCTTTCAAATTAAAAATATGTTTAATTATGGGAAAGCACTTGAGGGCTGTCTGACTAAGAAACACTTTTAAAAGAAAACCCTCAAATACGCCTAGTTAGTAGCCCTTTCAGCTGCTGGGAATGGATCGCAGAATGCATTCACTAATCCTTCGTAACTTTAGTTACTTAGCTACTAATATGCATTAACTTACGGAATAAGAGATAACTTTTTATGAACACCATTTTGTGGCCTTTAAATGAAAACGTAAATACATATGTCGGCCAAAGTATAAAAGGAAAAATTACCCAACGCGTTTCAGCAAATCGGTTACAAATTTTCGAGAGAGATAGAGTACACCTAGACGATGGAAAATCACATAGCAATGCATGTTCGAAAAGGTGTTCCTGGCGAGGTAGTGACAAACCAAAACGTAAGAAAGAAAGAACATTAAACACGGTGAGAAAACATGTTTCTTATCCTTAGTACAGCAGAAATCAAGAAATAAGACCAAAAATAGACAACAATGATCATAAAAGGTGCTTTAAATTACGACCCTCGACCCTGATGCAAGTCTCACATCTCCAGCACATTAGAAGATCTGATATTCTGGAAAATACGGATCATGTCCCGGACGCGTAATGGCAAACCGCACATTGTGTTGATCAACGTTAACGAATTCCGCTTACTGCGCATGCTCAACGGTGTACCGTTGGCGTGGGAGGAAATACTGGAGACTAAGAGGGTGCATAAGCAACCCTACAACAAGCCTTTTAGTCATTTTGGTTTTACTGTTTTACAATTGGAATGCTAAGTAAATTTATTTGTGCTTATTGCATGTGCTTCTGTTTCATTTCATTTTGGTTTATTTTGTTCATAAACATTACATTTAATATCGGTTATTTGGAAATAGGGTCAGTTTGAATGCCTAGCAGGCATCATACCACATACTTTTATATGTATGGATTGAATATTCCACTAAAGCCCACTTATTTGACTTTAATTCAGTAATTTAAACTGGATTTATTCTTTAATTTAAAGCAAATACGAATGGAACGTATGGTAAATACTCAATTGCTTTTATTCCTCAGAAGTATAATTAATAAGCATTCAACTAATATATCTTGTAATGATTTTCCTGCTTTGTAATCCTTCTTAAACCAAAATTTGCGTAGTTTACAGGAGCAACTTACAACCTGACAAGTTTTAAAACTCCAAAATGTTTACATCCAGATAAACACAATATCAGCCGTATACCGTATTTATCTTCTTTTAAAATTGAGCCACAGTTGTAATTGCGCCAACTTCTATACTGCGCATTCGCAGTAAACGAAAATCGTTTAACATTGATCAACTCAATGTGCGGTTTGCCATTACGCGTCCCGGACTTCCCCAGAAGCTGCCACGATGCGTGCGAAACGTTCCTCAGCACTTGTAACAGGGGTTTCGCACACCACGGTCTTGACTTCCCCCCCCCTCCCAGAGAAAGTAGTGAATGCAAGACTGGCCTGGCGATCCTGCTGGCCAATCCCTGTTGAGGACACGTTTCGAACGTAATTTCGAGCACCTTCTTTGATGAATACCGTCTGTTTTTTCTTTGTATTTCTTGGTTTCCGCTGCACTAAAGCATAATAAACATAATATATTCTTACTCTGTTCGTGTCCTTCCTTTCTTGTGTTTTGTGTCGTCACTACCACGTCAGGAAAGCGTTTCCGACCATGAATTGCTATCTGTTTTTCTATCCTATAGGCTTATCTCTATCTCTACTGAAAGTTTGTAACCGATTTGATGAAACACACTATATACGTAAATTTGTAATCTAGAGCAAATTTTTTACATAAGCACTGCATTGTATCGAAAGCTGTAAGTAGAACAAATATATATATATAAATTATTTAAGTCGCATCAATGAATTTTTAGTTAAACCTGCTAATTGAAAGTACACGTATTAATTATTTAAGCCATTTTCTTTCACTGACAATTCTTTGAAATGGGAAAATATTGTAAACATATAGGCCTGCCTGAGAGAAAATATACATATCCGTATATATATATATACGGATATGTATATATATATATATATACGCACATCGTACATATACAGATGTAGACAGGTAGATGCGTGATGTGGGAGTTACGTTATTTAGGAATAACTTGGATGATTTTTTAGATTCTGAAAAATAGAAAAGAGCACTTCATGTCCTCTAGTAATTGAACATGCACTGGTAACTCAGTAATAATATCTAATCCAACTTGAGCTATGCTTGATACATTTGTTCTTATTCCTAGCGTATTTTATCTTTTCCATTTCAAAATGAAATACCGTAATAGTGAGTTAAATAACATTAATGAATTTCAGAATTTAATGATTATACAATACGACTGGTGTGCATAAGAGAGAGAATTTTTATTCAATAAATAATATGTATTAAAATACATTTGTATTAGAAATTAATATATTCTTAAAGCAAAATTTGTCCTTTTAAAAATAAACGAAGTAGAACATTTACGTTTTTAATGGGACTTAACGGTTTAAAAATTGCGTAGCATAATTTAATGAATATCTTAATGAAATTCCGTATTTAATCTATGTTAACATTTGCTTTCAAGGTAGTCAGTATTTGAATAATTTGCTAACATTAAAGATTAACTTTATATTAAATTTAGTATCAGAAAAATTAATAAATTATTTAACATGCTGTTAGAAACGTTATTTTATTACATTTAATTATAATCGCTTTGAGATTTCATTGTAATAAGGCATGTATTATTTCTTACTTAATGAAATGGCGTAAAACCTAAACGACAAATTTTTTAGAATTTAAAGGAAAGTGCTTAATTTTAAAAAGGAAAGTATCCATATCTGTTGTAAGATGTTAAAATTAGAAAAATAATTCAAACAGATCTTTCAGGAGGTAAAATATTTCCAATCAGATTGTTGTATTAAACACCCATTTTTTTCTCTTTGTTACATTTTTATTATATAAAAATGCATACGTATCTAAATGACAGAGATGCATGATATATGAGTTAAGCTGTTATATATGTATGTAATATACATGAGATGATATATTTCATTGCGGATAGTTTGCTATTAGATCAGAGTTTGACTAGGGAAGGCAACAGACATTTTTCTATCATGGAGAGAGTTAAATGAAATTAGAAGACAGCTGAAGTACGGATGGCCCAGCAGACGACTGGAATTGGCGGACACACTGGGGGAGTCTTGAGTAGATGCAATTTTGGAATACTTGGATAATCCAAATAGAATTTATTTTCGTGAAAACATTTACAGTCCTCATCAATCCTGGTTGCATGATGAACTTCCTCAATTTATATATATATTGCTAACATTTTAAATAATGTAGAATGCCGTCAAGCGAAGAGACATGGGTTTTTAAAGCATGAGCAAGAATAGAAAGAGAGTGCATATATCGTGCCTGCAGTATTTATAAGTTTGTCTCCTTTGTTTGAATCCTGTGCAGTGATTGGACAGGTTTTGGTTTGGTTTGGTTTATTTAATTATGGCAAAGCACACTAGGGCTATCTGCCTAAGGGGAGGGATGCCATAGTGGAGGACTTTCTAAGGGAAATTGACTCGTATACACGCTACACATGGGGAAAACCACGAAAACGCTCATGCAGCCAGCCCGTTCGTGGGATTCGAAACTCGGACCGAAGTACCAGTGTTCAGTGACTTTACCGCTCGGCCGCTGTTGGGCCTGTGATTGGGCAGGAGTTTTCTCTACTGCAGGGAAAGTGTGACGTCAATGAAGATACCTTGAAGGGGTTGTATTTAAATTGAAATGAAAGATTTCGATGTGCATTGACAACTAAGTTAATAATTTTAGTAATTTGGTAACAATTTTCCTTAATATTTTATATATTACACACACACACACACACGCATGTATATATATATACGAGGGCCATCCAGGAAGTAGATTACGTTTCCGTCTGTGTCCGCTAGGGGCGGGGCTAGCGCGGCCATCTTGGGGTCAGAGCGTTGCGCAGCTCAGTCTGCATCTAGCCGTTCTAGTGAGAGGTTCGTGCTGTGCTCCGTTCAGATACTGTGACGGTTTGAAATGTCTGCGTTAATTGAAAATCCCGCGAGCTGCGAGGTGCGCTCAGTAATAAGGTTTCTGACTGCAAAAAACTGTAAACCGATAGAAATCTATCGGCAGCTTCGTGAAGTGTATGGGGACAACATTATCACTGAAGGTGGAGTGCGTCAGTGGGTCATAAGATTTCAAAATGGCCGAACCAATGTTCACGACGAAGATCGAAGTGGGAGACCCAGCATAGTGACCGCCGAACTTCTCGAAAAAGTCGATGCTAAAGTCCGTGAAAATCGAAATTTCACAATAACGGAACTTTCTTTGAGTTTTCCACAAATTTCGCGAAGTTTGTTGCACGAAATCATCAGCGAAAAGCTTGGTTACCACAAGTTTTGTGCAAGATGGATTCCAAAAATCTTGACAGAGGACCACAAAAATCAGCGAATGGCTGCAGCGTTGAACTTTTTGGACGCTTACCATAAGGATGGTGACTCTTTACTCGATCGCATCGTTACTGGTGACGAAACATGGGTGAAACATGTGAACTGTGAAACGAAATTGCAATCAATGCAGTGGGGGCACACAAGTTCTCCCCAAAAACCCAAGAAATGCATGCAAACAATGTCGGCAAGGAAGATGATGGCGACTGTTTTTTGGGACAGAAAAGGTGTAATTTTGGTGGACTTCCTGGAAAGAGGCACTACAATAAACTCTCAAAGGTATTGCCAAACTCTCCAAAAACTCAGAAGAGCAATTCAAAACAAGCGCAGAGGAATGTTGAGCTCTAAGATCTTGTTGATTCACGACAACGCCCGGCCCCACACGGCAAATGTCACTCGTAAAGTTCTTGAATCTTTTAAGTGGGAGTTGTTTCCTCATCCGCCGTACAGTCCCGACCTGGCACCGAGCGACTTCCACCTATTCCCAGCAATGAAGAAGTGGCTGGCTATGCAGCGTTTTGATGACGACGCACAGCTGCAAGAAGAGGTAACGAAGTGGTTGAAGGCGCAGGCGGCCGAATTTTTCGACGAAGGAATTTCCAAGCTCGTACATCGCTACGATAAATGCCTTAATTTGTATGGTGACTATGTAGAAAAGTAGTATTTGAGTGTGGCTTTCATCTGTATATAATAAAATTTGTTTCCTATACTTTGTTTATTTTTTTATTCCAAAACGTAATCTACTTTCTGGATAGCCCTCGTATATATATATATATATATATATATATATATATATATATATAACTAGAAATTTCCCTTGAAAAGCCAGGTTGGAAGTCGAATTGAGCTAATTTACCATTTACCGCTTTATAATTTTTAAAATTTTCTGTTTTTCATATGTTTTTATTAGTTTTAATTATTTTAACTTGTTCCACAGATCGGTTTTTTAATATTTCTTAACTTTTCACTTATCACATCGATAGGCTTTTACTGTATGTTTTGCCATTTACTTGTTTCTATCGATTAATATTTTACTGTGTTTTATATTCTACATTTTATTTCGCGTGTAGCCTAATTTTTCACCCTTGAATGTCATTGTTTTTTAAAAAATACTGTGTTGAACTATTTCTTGGAGCCACAGCTCCTGGTAAATTTTTGGGGAGCTCATTACAATTTATCTTCTTCTCATTTCCTTAATTTTGCAGCATATTGTGCAAAAAAATTTTTAAGACCAAATAGGTCTTTCTGCACAGTACTTGCTACCTAGCTTTTTAATTATATATATATGTATATATATATATGTAACAAAATACGATAGTTGCTCTAAAAATAATCGGCGACCTTAAAATTAACGATTCTAGTTTTTATACTTTTCCCCTAAATTCACCTGTTTTTCCAAATTCGAGATCTTTCATATTATACAGTTCTGCTTAAAAAAGGTAACTGAAACTGAAATTAGCCAATCATAACTTGTCTCTACAATTACACCTCCTTTGGTATAAATACCACTCGCAAGTTAATTACGTCATTCCTTTCGCTAACTTCTGCCGTGCAACCAACTCTACTCCGCTTATGTTTCCTTGCCTGAAATGACGTCGTATCGTTTTTCCTGTTACATAAAAATTTATTGTATTCAACAATGACTGAAACGAAATTTGTCTGCTAAAGAGATGATTTTAATGTGTAAAAAAAAAGATGGTGATTCTTCAATTCAGTTTTGTTATCTGCTTCATCAAGCTTTCACCCTCAGCCACTACGACTGCATTAAAGTATTATATATATATGTATGAAGCAGCTTGCACATACAATATGATTGGTTATATCGTTATCTCTGACTGCGAAAGTGAATGCAATTGGTCCTTAGCACTTAATGGTCATCTTATAACAATCGATTAATTTTTTTTTCCATATTTATTTCTTAAAGTAAATCCCTTAACATCTTCTAATAACAGATTTTCTTGCGGATAAGTCCGCCGTAATTGCTTTCACTGTTCGATTCTGTAAGGCACGAATAGCTTTAGGATAAATATTTTTGTATTGCTCTGAATAGTATAGCTCTATGATAAATGTTTTTTCCCTTTAAAGACTTATTTCCTCATTTATTGAAAGTAGTCCAAGGATGCCTACAATTTTCATAAAAACAAATTACCCTGATTGATGAAAAATATAAACTTATAAACTGCGTTAAAATCTTTCCTTACAAAGAATGTCATAAAAATTGCTTAGTAATTAACTAGAAATGAGAAAAAGGCATTTAATCTATATATATTAGAAAATATAGATAAATATAAGTGGGATACTGCTTATTTGGTGAAGAATGTGATCTTAAAACAAGTTTCTAATAATTATCATTGTATTCCATAACTTATATTTAGACGATACAAAAGAGACCTAAGAAAACAAACGATCATTGTGTCGTAAGCTTAGGTTCTTAAACTTGAATAACGCCATAATAATAATGCCAAACCTATGACACCTATTGCTCACTTTTGTGAATATTAATAGAATATTTGCCTTATTTGTCTTTTGGCAACATACGTTTTCAAGAAGGTTTGATGCCTGTATCTAATTCCTTCCTGAATTACTCGTTCTGAAATTCGACAGTTTGTTCCCTCCAAACTCGAATTATTCAATAGCTAAAAGTATGCGTTTAATAAAAGTTTCTATAAGGTATTTTATGTTAATTAACCAATTATTATGCTTTAAATCTTTACTATAGCTTCTCCTTTCACTATTCCTCAACAGAATGAAATTCGTTATGTGTATATAAGCTGAGTTTTGAATGTTAGATGAGACTTTCAGAAACCCAGGTCTTGCTGCCAATTACTCTCGCCAGCTGTGCTTAAAGTTATATCTCGGATTTAACGTTTCCCTATCGGATGCTTTAAAATATGTGCTGTTGAGCCAGCTCAAATAATATATTCTATGTGCAGATTATATTACTTAAATTAAGTTGCCTACGTTTGGACTTAACTTTTAATATGTAAATTTAAATACCCACAATTAGCGGAAGTTTCGACTGCAGCACAGGTTGTGCCTATTCTCTTCAATTTAAGACTAAATAATAAGGTTATTTAAACCTCAGTATACTGGGACTTGTTTCAGACTCAGCGATAAATCGTTATCAGTCTAGTAGGACGCTGGTCTTTATCATAAGTTTCCAATAACAGTAGAACCTTACATATCTCCAAATGCATTCATATGTATCAATAGGCAGCATTCTCTGATCTGCAGTTTTGTTTCTCGATGTATAATTTGATTCTTTCAAGAATACTGATGCAAACATTTATGGTTTATATGTTTTGCTTCTTCAAGATGCAATCAGCTATCAATCCGATCAAAGGGAGAATGAAAACCAGATTACAGGTAACCAGATAATTCATTCTGATTCTAAATAAATTTCGTTGTGTCTTACTACCTTCATCTTACTTAATTAGTACAGCTTTACTTTATGCTCTCCAAAACATAGATACTGATTAGTTTTAGGGAAAAGAAAGAAAGTATTACTTAGCGGAAATGTATCAGGATTTCTGAAAAGCACATGACAAGTAAAATGACAATCCTATACAACACGTTTAGAAATTTTAGACCTCAATTCATAAAAATTCAAAATTTGGGGGAAAAATCCAGTTTATCAAAATTTAAGCCTCAACTTTGTCAACATAAATCATTTTAGGTACATCTCTTGGCATGCCTGGAGCTCTTAGATGCATTGATAGGAAGTAAACAATTGAATAACTGAAACTCCCTCCTTAAGTTCTTCGGAATTCTTAAATTAATCTCAAATTTACCTTTAAAAATGAGATTACAGTTTAAGAAAAAACAAGTAGTTTACAGGAAAGAAACCTGTTCAAAAACGCAGATAATTAGCTGCAACTATGCCTCTCTATGCAACATCGAGTACGATGGTAAATGAATTTTGTGAAAGAATATTTTTAACCCTGCGGAAACAACAGCCACTTCGAAAGCTATATTATTAGTTTTTCCGAACAAACATTGATCTTAACTCCAGATACACTTTAGGTTACTGGTGCCTATAATCTGAAACAAGTTTCGTCTCAAAAACAGACTTGGATAAAATTTTCGAGAAAAAAACAAATTATTTTATTTTGTGTGCTACAAATAATTTGCAAATATAACTTTCAACTTTATTTCAGATATACATTTTGTTGACACATTTAAGGATAATCAAATCATAATGTAATTGTCTTGTTTCTTTTAAATACGGTGGAAAATATCTCTATATCTTCATCTAACGGCATTGTGCACCAGGTTTAAAATGTATCAAACTTAACAAAGCTTTAGCTTATTTTTGAGTTATGGTAAGACTCAACAACCTGATAGTAGGTTATGTCAAGCGAAAAATGTCACAAAATATACTATTTTGGTTTTAAGAATCGTTTTTAATTCTAAGCGAAATTTTTTAGCTTAGAAATTATGAAAATTCAAAGAAATATTTTAAGCTTATTTCTCCTATCAAAATTAAATTTATATGCACATTATCTAATACAGGCAAGAACAAACAAGAATTATAATATTATGTAAAACATAATATGAGGCAAGTAGTTTACGCATATACTTTCGAGGACTTAAGCGAAATTTTAATTCTAATCTGTTAATAATTTAAATGTAACTCTATTTCAGTGGCATAGGAAAAAATTCAGACTACTTCATTAAATAAATGTTCAAACTGATATTCTGCTAAATAATTTGTAAAGAAATATAAATATGTAAATTGTAAATATTTTCAATAAATAATGATGATCTAAACTGTAATAAGCCTTTGTTTTTCATATGTTATTTTTCTTCCTCTTCTTTCAGTTTCATAAAACGTCAAATTTTCAATTATTTTAAAACTAGGGTATGGATTAATATTATTTCTCTATAGTCTAGCTATCATCTATCATCTTGCTATTTCTATAAAAAGAACATTAATTTATTTTTTAAAAGACGTAAAAATAAAAAACTACATAATGTGGTATGATTTGATATTTAATTTTCAGTCAATGTCTCTGAAATCATTAAAAGCTTGATTTTCCTATTGTTTTTCACAAACTTGTTCAAACGATTTGTACCATCATAATACAGTTCCAAGTTTAATGGAGTTCGAGTGTATTTCATATGCAGGAAAATATGCTATATGTTATTTGTAAACCATGAGAAATATAGAGAATATTAAAGATTTACCCAACTGGATTGCAAAAAACATTTTTCTTTGCAAAACATTACAAAAGCAATTGTATTTTTTCACAAAAACATTCTTATGTACTATCTGAAATGCAGCTTAAGGTACATCGCGTATTGTAATATTTAATTGTAAAAGCCACAGTAAACATATAAATATTCATTTTAATGCATATGATGCAACGAACATTCATATGCAATGTGTTCTCAAAAGAAAATTTCTGTTTTTGGTCTGTCAAGACTGCTTAATTTTCATCTAAAATAAAATGAAAGAATCAAATCATTTGTTAAAAAAAATTATCTAACACAGCAGTGCTGAAGAAATAGAAAAGAGGAAAAAAGTACTTGCAAAAAAGTCAAAAAGTAACGACATACCCCGCGCGAAGTATTAGATACTTTAAAACATTTCTTATATTCCTCATTCTTTGGCAAAAAATAAACATTTCACAGAAGCAAACTCTCGAATGAAACGATTTTCTAATTTACTTAACATGACAATTTATAAGAAAAATTAAATTTTTAACTGCCAGTTGGATATTTAAATTCTTATTTTTAATTCAGTCTGGTTATTTATAAAGTTATATTTAAAATATATTTTTCTAAAATTTATGCAAACTACTTCTAAGTGCGCAAATATTTATCGCTTAAACTGGAAAAATTTGCTGATATTTTACAAAATAAAGAAACTAAGATAATAGCAATAACCTTCTCAATTCCCTTTATTTCTTGCAACGGTATTCATACTAAGTATTTTCTCACGTCAACAGATATTAATTAAACTACAACAGATGGATAGTGACTTTGAAAACGAAAAATGAAAGAGTATAAAGTTAAAATACCGCAAAAGGTATTCCAGGTTTCCATTTTACATTTAAAAAAAAAGACTTATTGAAAAATTAATTTACGTCTCTTCTTAGATGGCACCATATCGAAACGACACAATAATTTCTTCCATTAAATTTTCAAACGTTTGACTAAATTAAAACTCCCTTTCATTACTAGTGCCATATGCCTGCATATTATATATATATCGTAAGCATTTAATTAAAAGCGACAAAATTGCCCAAATGCAACTGAAAATTTATAACTTCTGCCAAAAGTAATGCAGAAGCACATTGTAATTCTCCTTTGCAATTTTTCTGTTTTATTTTATAAATTTATTTTATATCTTGAGTCAAAGCATTTTAAAGCGTGTAATTATTTATTATTTAATTCTTTGTTAACATGGTTCACTTCCTATTTTCATGATATATCAACTAGCAAAATAAAAAGATGAAAGATACAACGACAGATTGAGTTGAAGGAAAAACCACGATATTGTGAATTTTCCCGAGTTATAAAAAGGACATTTAATAGAATAATTGTTATTTAATTGCAGAATAATTGAAACTTAGAAAGTAAACACATAGGTTTAATAATTATTACGTATGCGTAAACTGAATGTAAAACGTATTGCAACCTTACATTATTTCCAGGCAGGTGACTAGTAACATGTTTTTTATAGTATATAGTTTTAATTTGGCAATCTCTATAGAAATGCTGCTTATGAGCTTCAAATATAGTTTTGCAATATTTTGATAAATTTATCATTTAATTTACTGCAATTAGAGATGTCTGAGAAAATCTAGCATACGACTGACTCTGGAACTCAGCACATATTTTTATGGTTATACCAGTACTATATGTACGGCACTGAAGCAGCAAGTGATATCTGCTAATATATCTGGGATTAGTTATCTGGGATCTGTACTGGTTTTCAGTCGATTTGTCATTCATATTGCTTCCAAGTGAGTCGTAGTTCTCAAAACACAAACCTGATCATTTACAGGTATCCACATCCATAAACTAGATTTTTCTCAAAACAGTATTTTAACTTTACAAAATACATATTATCGATTCCTTTAATATTCGGCGCAATAGATTAATTTTCTATTGCACAATATTTTATATAGCGCATTAACTAGTCCAATGGATTTGTCTTATTAGACAATAAGTAAGTATACTGCGGCATAAAATTAAGAAAACTAGGTGCTGATTTACTTGTTGGAGTTACTGTCTGCCTTGTGCCACATTTGTGTTAAAATGAACTTTTTTCCAGAGGATCTAATTAAGCCTCCCATCTTCCGTAGTTCCTTGCTTTATCGGTCATCCCTATCCTAGATTTCCTTTTGTTATCCAATAATTTGAAATTTACTGCATTTTAATGTTCTTCTCCTGAATGCTCCTTCCATAGTAGCATTTGTATAAAAAGGAAACCCATATTTTGATAAGCAAATGCAGGGTTATTTTGAGCTTTAATTAAAATTCTTTAAGGAATTTAGGAAATTGAACTAAACGGACTGAAAATGTAAAATGAGGTAAAATGCTTAGAATTACAAAACGATTGCGCATGCGTGGGATGAGAACCAGCCGCTTGTTCCATATATATTAAAGACTGTAAAGTTACGTGGAAACCTGTTCATCGTCCTCTGTCTGCGGTGAACATTTAATTAGTGGTCAGTATGCCTCGCCAACAGGGGAGGGGGGCCATATAAACAACTAACAGAATTCGAATGAAGTCGCATCCTCAGTGTACGAGAGATGGACATTCGTATCTAGTAATCGCAGCCCACACGCAACGTAATTCCACAACAGTGATGTGTGTTTGGAAGAAATGGACAGAGGAGAACAAAATGATACAAAATCCTGACAGTGGGGCACGCAATGGGACAACAGACACCTCATCTGCATGGCTTTCACGCATCGTACAGCACACGGTACCCCAACGATGGAGCACGGCTACAGATATTGTATTGTCAAGCTCCACGGTTCGTCGCCGTCTGCTTCAGCATGAAATTGCGTGGTCTCTTTTTGCTGAATCACAGACGTCTCAGGCTTCAGTAGGCACGGCAACAGTGTGCATGGCTTGCCCTGTAGCAACAAGTTGTTTTTCAGATGAATCTCGCTAAAATCTGGAGTACAATGATGGAACAGTATGCGTCAGACGTTATTGAGGGGAATGTCTGCTCCCACAGTGCTCCAGTGTCATACCGCACAAACGCCCGTCATCATGGTGTGAGGAGGTATTGGGTATAATTGTCGATCCCATTTAGTGCATATTAAGAGCAAGATTGCTATATAAGGGAAGTTGTGGAGCCAGTGATCCTATCCATTCTTCAACGTATTCCGGACGCTGCTTTTCAACAGGATATTGCCCGTACACATACTTCTCAGGCTGCAGGCCCAGACAGGGTTCGGGTTTCCAACGTTCTTTTGTGTGTGCGTCTTGTAAATTTGATCGTTTATTTGTACCACTATCAATACGTGGAATAGATTTCATTCATTTCCGACAATTCCTTCATGGTGCTGCGTTTTTCACAAACATTAGTGTATATTGTAATAATGTATATCTACCTTCCTGCTCTGCTTTACACCAAGAAATATCGGAATCCTATAATGTGCAGCTATTTGCTTGCTGTGAAACATGTTCAGTTTAATATCTTATACATTAAAATCATCCCTTAAGATATGTGTATGATAGGCATCAAGCTGAGGATTTCATTTCTTGATATACCGTTGAACACATTTCAGCATTGATTTAAAAGTAAAATATAACATTAATTAGATCTTTTGTTATAAATTTAAAACTTGTAAGAAAGTTTATATAGTTTAATAATGTATAGTTTAACTAATAAAGGATAAATTTATGATTTATAGGATTCATACCAATTTTACATTTGTCCATCTTCCAATAATTAAAAATTGATAGTAAATTGAAACAGCCTAAAAATATATTGCAAAATATCACCGATTTAAAGTGCATTTGTCTGTAAAAGAAGCTGTTTTAATTAACGCACAGAGATGGAAAATAAACAAAAACTATTTGATAACTGTGAAAGCGCAAGAACATAAGAAATATTAAAATAAAATAAATAAAATCAGATGAAAATGCATTAAAACTTTCTTATTGCATGAAAGTTCAAAGCACAAATATTGGTTCTATTTCACAAATTGTTTCATGTGATACTGTTTTTATTCATTTTTGGTTACGTCTCCCATAGTATTGAAAATCATTTGTTAATAAGAATCATCAGACGGAAAAGTAAGCACATGGTAATCCAACTTACATCAGATTGTCAAATAATTCCTCGTTATTTAAAGCGAATATATAAATAGTTTCGTTGAAGTTGCAATTGCTATTTTAGTCTCGATAAATATCTAAGTGGTATGTGATGCCAATACAGATTTGAAGTTGAAACACAGAAATGGTATTGTCAGGTGCAGCAAGGGCAATGCTTTTAACGACAAGTTAACTCACAGTTAGAGGAAGAGAACAGAATACGATACATAGAAGTTCATTTTAACTTAGTGAATCAGGGCTTTTGAGATTTATTTGAAACTAACATTTATTGAAAAATCTGTCACAGAACTAGGATGCATAGATAAAAGGTACATTTTCGAATCAGTAAGAGCTGGGAAAGGTAGAATACACAAAAGGATTCAATACAAACCGGTATTGCTTCATAAATTAAATTTTTGTTGCACACACTGATTATATGTCATCCAATATAGCATATTTATTAATTTTTTTAGGGGATAGACGTAATCATTTATAATACAAACTTCCCAATTAAAGTGAAAAAGAACAAATAACGAGCTGAAGTATTATTGGTATAGAATGAAGAAATGAGAAAGCAGAAAGAATATCTGCTTTCTAAATTTTTATTTTCTTGAATGTCTATATGACTGATAGTCACAAAATGTGAAGTTCCGGAAGAAGTAAGAAAATATTAAGTAAATGTGTCTTTAAATGTAAAATTCTCTTTCAAAGTTTATACCAATATATATATATATATATATATATATTATAATATTAGATACATATTAATGTATAGATAGTTAGATAGATAAAAGCAAAGTAAAGTAAAATGCCTAAAACTAAAATTTAACCTGTGTTGCGCTATAGCTGCAAGATAGAAGTAAATTAAACAAAAGCATCCGAAAGTAAAATTAAATTGGAATCAAAACAAGGCAGTTCCCTAATAATATAAACATTGTAGCTAAACGTAATCAAATTTAATATAAGAATTCATTAGTAGAATAAACTCGAAAAATAAAAATGCAAATTGGTAATAGAAAAAAAGTATTTTTCGAGTTTATTCTAATAATGAATTCTTATATTAATTTTGATTATTTTTAGTTGCAATATCTGAACCTTTTATCCAAGGTTGCAATTATTCATATTATTAGTGAATTGCCTTGTTTTGATTCCAAGTTAATTTTAATTTTGGATGCTTTTGTTTAGATAAATACACAGGTAGATAGATAGGTAAATAGATGATAGATAGATAAATAGATAGATAGATATACAGACAGATAAATAGATAGATAGATAGATATACAGATAGATAAATAGACATATAGATAAATAGATAGATAGATGGATAACTAAATATAGATATAAAATAAGTTAACTTTTACATTCTTAGTTATTCTGACACTGAGATTGTTACAATATAAAATTACATGAATTTTTAAGTTAAATAAAACTAGAAAATAAAAGACAAATTTAAATTGTTTTGAACTAGAATGTAGCGTGAAGTTTTTTTTATTTTTTTTTTCTGATACGGGATAGTATTAACAATCGAAGAAAAAAAATATGGGTCATTTTGCTTCAGAATTCAAGTAATTAACGTGAGAATTCGTAGAAACATTTAGACCGGTTATGCATCAATATAAATATCTTCTCTATATTTTGAAATATAGTAAACTTTACTTATTCACATGGCTTTACTTAACACATGTGAATACATATCTATTAGGAACTTCTTAGCTTAAACAAAACTAAATGCAAGCTTATGTCATTATCATTCGTATCGTAATTGTGCATTAAATTCTTCATTTTTAAGTGAGTGTTTTTGTTGCTTATATCATTATACTCATTTCCAAATGTTTTTTTTTCTTCTATTTTCATTTCTCTTTTGTTTCTCATATTTACCTTCTTTTCTTTATTTAATCTGTTATTAAAAATTATCTTCTGAAGATTCTTGATGATTTCTTCTTTATAATTCTTACTTTTAAAAATAATATCTTTCAAGTCTATAAACTTAGTAGCAGAGCTCTTTTACTAACTCTATCAAATTGCATTTCCTGCGTTTATCTGGATGTACCATTTTGTACTCAAACATATCCCACATAACTAATTTCTGATGAAACATATCTCAGTTTCTGTTTCTGTTTATATCACTTCAATGTATTCTCATTAAAAAAAACGGAATAGGTTCCTTAAACAGTTATTTATGTCACTATCAAATAATAGCTCTTTAACCTGAGCTACATTTATGATAATTATATTCCGAAAGGATTTCACGTCAAAAAGTGCTCTTCTCATACATAATATGTGTTAACATACAGATTCTTTGATTTTAAGGAAATAATCGATACCACGATCCTGAAAATGGAAAACTCAAGAGTCAAATTTGCTGAAAAATAACTCGTTAACTATTTTTCCACGGAAAATTATTATGGCTATCTCACATACACAAGTAACTAAATTTCAGATGGAGACTTAAAATGCAAGGTTAACACCTATACAGATAGCAAAATGCAGTTCGCGGGTTTTTAGGTCATACAGTTAAAAAACTGAATGCAATAAAGGAAATAAATAGTGGCAAATTTCTAGGTAGTAATAAGACTTACTTTTGATTCCTCAAAACTCTGTATAGCTGATGAATCTCAGAAACGGGCATAACTCAGAACTGCATGTTTAATTTATAAGATGATAAATAGTACATACTTCAATTTACCAAAATTGAAGGATTCTGAGGGTACCTTGAATTTCTTATTAATGCAGCATCCTTCTAGATGACGAATTTATCGTTAAGGACTATATCCTTTTCCCAATCGAGGCATATATAAACTCTCATTCAGAAATGCAGATAATTTAATAATTCCTTTCAAGAAATGTGTTTAATTTTTTTAAAGATTATAATTCAAGCATGATTTCAATTGTGACATGATTTTTATGTGTGTTCACGTTTTTTTCAGAAATAATCTCTTGAATTTATTTCACTTTTTTTTTTTCATCTTTAGTTCAAGGGTTTAGAGGAAAGAGATCCCCTATAGAACACTGACGACTTTATCAGTTTTGATGGAAAGTTCATGATTTTGGCTAAAATGTCTGATAACTATTCTTTGATGCAATAACAAAAGGGAAGATAAGAAACGTATAGTGGCATTAAAGAAGGAGCAAACAGCACTGAATCACCTTCTGCATATGGAGTTCGGCTCATTCCCCCGAACTCTCATGTCCGCTCTGTTAATATTAATGTTACAAATTACGCTTCTGAACAGTCTTCAGATTTAGAGAGCTATGTTGAAAATAATTATCTTCTAGAAAAACTTGACTACAGGGAACGGAAAAAATGAGCGACGCTCTAACCGAGATTAGGACTCTAGTCTTTCGAGTTGCTAGCCGGACGTGCTCATAACTGATCCATGAAAGCAGGCAATTAGGAGAGGAAAATTACTTTATATGTGTACGTTTTCGATTGTAATATGTTATTTTATTGATATATTTATTTACGTTGCACTCCATTACTCTCAAATTCAACAGCCCGACTTTGAATTACAAAAATATATGACTCTCCTATAATGCATCATATGTAGAGGACATACATTATATGAAGAAAGCATTTGTGTGGACGAACGTATTTTATGCTCAATACATAATACAGTAAAAAGTAATATAAACACTCACACTGTATTACATTACGTTTTGAATCATATTCTGTTTAAAAACATACGTTTTCATTTGTACGGATAAAATCGATACTCTGTCGCTGTCCGCATAAATGAGAATACGTTGAAAAATGAAATATATACAAGATTCATCTTGTGAAGATTAAAGTATTGATGAGTACTATAAGTATTTTATTGTATTGTTTCTAGCAATTAAAATTTTCTCATCGTAAAACCTCCTAAATTTGATAAAAATTCTTGTAATAAGAGTTCTGCTGTGTGCTATGTACCACATTATCAAGAATTTTTCAATTTACCATTTTCTTCTTTGGTAAAGACTCTCAGATTACATGAATTTATGGCCATGTAATATGTTGCTCGAGTATACGCTCACATTTAATAAATATGTCTTCTTAGTAATGTTTCTGTTAAAGAAGTCTATATAGTGCAATAGAGTCCTATCAGCTTGCGCAAATTGACGGCTTCCTCATCTTTAGTTGTACTCATGATGAAATAACGCCTTCAACACAATCGTAAAAGAATGGTGTAGAATGTTTTAGCAATTTCTTAAAATCGCGATTTACTTCAAACTTTCTTAATAATATTGTGTGTTCTATTGTCAGTTAGATGTTACAATACCTTGTTTTTTTACGAACTTTTAAAATATTTATTATATTTCGATCTTTATTATAACAAAAGCAAAAACGTTTAGATAAAATAAAAAATAGAATTCATACAAAATGTTCTAAGCTGAATTGTTAATCTGAAAAGTTTAAATATTTATCATTTATTTTAATTACGCAGTAAACAGGCAGGGAGTATAATTCTTAACTTTCCACCAAGCGTTAAATATTGGCTTTAAAATATAAAATACTACAAGTTACCATACAGTTTTGCTACTCAAATCATTGCATAATTTTTAATGAAAAAGTCGTTTTAATAGACTTCATCTGAAGTATCTAATTAGGTAACGCATCATTTTACATATACGAAGACAGTACTTAAAATTTGCTCACTGTTAAATTTATATATTTTTATAACCTAATTTTTTATTAACTTACTCAGAATAAATAAGCATGTAAAAATATTTAGATTGCATTAAACCTCATATTTTTTCCCTGATTCGTATATTTACAATTGATAAAAGTTTAATTTGTTCAGGTTTTGAATATTACAATTACATCTCGCTTAGTAATATGACCTGCATCCATTTTTAACGCAACTTACTCTGTGTAATTGATTTTAAATTGATTGATGTGTAATTGATTAAATTAATTGATTTAAACTACACTCAACGCACACAAATTTTTCTAATTAGATTTGTTATATTGAGAGATTTTAATCACTCTTTGATATAAATACATATACAAATGAAAACAACCACGCTTCTCTTGGTCTATATTATAAATAAATGTGATATAAAAATGTATATCTTACATAATTCTAACTTCATCACAAAAGTAAAGAAATAATTATAGGGGAAAAACTAAAAACGTTAAAATATTATCCTGGATATCAAGAAGATAAAACGGAAATATCTTCAAATATTCCGAAAACCATAATCGCGTAGAGTCGAAATATTGCTCTGAGCTGTAAAAAAAAAGCTGACACTTACTCTTCATTGGAAGTGTTTTGACAACGCTTGCTTTACAATGTATGCAACATAATAAAAACTGGGGAGCTTCTTAACCTATCTTTAACAAATATAAAAGACTCAAAAATTTAGAAATTCATAATTAAGAAGGAGCCCAGTTTAGGTTGAGGAACGAAAAATGAGGAGCTGAAGTGTCACTACTTTAACAAATGCCCTTCATTAACAGAATATTGGCAACACTTGCACTTGATAAACTTCCTTTTTTAACGTAAGATTTAAAAAGGAAGTACTGACACCTCCGAGTTTCCGTGCCACGATGTGCAGATATCGACTATCTAATATTGGTGCAGAGCTTCGAGAACTTGTCCGATGGTTTCAGCTTGAGAGGGGAAAATGGCAAAGAAAAGAGGAAAACTGAGACCCAATAGCGTAGAAGAATAATGACTATGCCATGGAATAAGAAGAATTTTGTTTTCCGTCGCTCAATATATACGTTACGTTGAAACTGCTTTACGAATCGAAGTCCGAATTATGTTCCAACATGTCAACAACTACTATTATTGTTACGACGTTCTTTCCTTGCAGTTGGAGCCATAAAAATTCGTCTCACTAAACTTTTGTATTCTTGTGGCTGTAAGAATAAAACTGCCTTCTAGCTTTTCAGAATGGATAAAAAACCACATTTTTCAAGTTTTCCTGTTTTCTAACTGTCTTTGTATTGTCTGGAAATTTTCTCTTTTATTCTGAAGTAGCAAGCTAAGGGTTTAGAAGTAAGATAAATTGCTCTGGATTTAGACCGTGAAATTTGGCTGGGGAATTCTAAGACTGACACTGTGTGTGTGTGCATGTATATACATCTATCTATCTATCTATATATATATATATATATATATCTATATACACTAAATTTAATAGTATCATAATGATGGTGAGCGTAGCAAATCAGCTCCAATTTTTCTTGTAAAGTACGCATGTTAAATAAAGTTTTTATTAGCAGTCTAAAATTACTTATATAAGCTGCTAGGCTATTCATTTATTCACTTCATGATGCAATGTTTCTCTTGCCAGTATTTTCCTTCGATTTTTTTTTCTTTTATACAAAATAGATACTATAGAGACAAAATTCAGAGAAAACATTCCTTAAAAAAAGGAGTACTATAAAACGGATATGAACACATATGCGCATATAATCCTAAATATTCTCTGAAACAGTAAAATAAGTCAAATATATTTGTACAAAAATTGGTGCATGTTTTGTAAGGATCTTAAGTTTTACTAACGTTTATTTTATTTTAAATCTTTACTATCACTTCTTATTTTCTACTTCCGGCCAGAATTATAAGCGTGAAGGAGTTTATGCAAAGTTGTCTGGCGAACGCCAAGTATTTAAGTGTGGCCTTTTTGCCAAGAGTGAGAGAGGAAGCAGTGAGTTCGAAGCAGGCCGCTTACCTTAGAAGTTACGCAGTTGCTACTTTGCCTTCCAGGCCAGAGGTTTTAATCCTCTTGATAAATTAAACGTATTGTAGTGTTCACAGTCTCTGTGCTACATACGCTTCCTGTTATTATAAAGCCAATCTTATTCTAAAGTTAAATTAGAGTTTAGTTTTATTTCTATATCTTTTACGTTAGACCCCGAGTGGAGGGTCATTGTATTCCGAAGTACGGAAGTCATTGTATATAAAGAAAAATAAAGGGTTTTGTATACCCTTCGTCTGTATCCTGTCTACTTACTACAATTAGTGAACATAGCTTTAGTAAGCTCTCTGTTCTAGTCAGGTCATTGTATGTTTCCGAAGAAGGTTAGAAGAAACATTGAACCTGATAGTGGCGCCCGACGAAGAATAACCATGGCCGAGTTTCAAGAAGAACCTGTGCTGCCTGCAGAAACGGCTCAGAATCCAGAAATGCCAGCTGCCGCCCTGGAAGGATTTGGGTACATCGTCCAGACCATGCGCGCTTCGATGAAACCAGAAGCAACATTTAATGGAAACTCACCAGTAACCAGTTTTTTGGAAAAATTGGAGGACCACTTCATGCTCTACCCCGTGCACGAGTTTCAAAAAGTTACCTTAGCTACCAGCGCTTTGAGGGGCCATGCGCTTAACTGGTTCAAATGTATCGGCAGAAGTCTCTTGGGTGAAGCAGGAAGTCCCACCTATACTTACGAAAATTTCAAGACTGCCCTACTAAAAGCCTTCCCTGTTGTAAGGGATCGTGCGAAATTAGAAACAGAACTTTTCAGTATATATCAACAAAGAATGGAAAACCTCTCGAGCTTTATTTTAAGAAAAATTCACGTTTTCAAGCTTTTGTATGGAAACCGTCCGGATCCTGAAATAATTCAAGTGATTTTGCCGAGGTTACTACCCCAAGTGCAAGACTTTATTGAATTACGAAATCCGACTACACTGGAAAAGTTATTTGAGCTAGCAATCCAGTTTGAAAGTAGAAGAACGGCGGACGTCGAAAGAAGACGCCAATATCAACAGCGAAACCAATTTGGTACGCCAAGACTACAGCAAACTCAAGCACACGGCTACGGAGGCAAAGCGAATCAGTGGGCAAGGAAACCCGAGCATTCAAAAACAGCCGGCGAACGTCGACAGTTCAATAGCAACCCAGGAAAAAAGTCTCAAGGCCAGTGGAGAAAGAAGGAAAGCACCGAAAGGAAAAATAATTTAAACTAAAACAGATTTCTGCTGACGAGAGGGTGCGGAAATCCGAAGGCCACGAAAACCCCTCTTCCTACAAGTTAAATACAGTAATGGTGAAAAATTTAACTCTTCCGAAGATTGAAGTCTTGGTAAATAATATCCCGGCCACCGCACTCCTGGATACCGGCGCGCAGTGTTCCTGTGTGGCAGAAGTCTTTTTTAGAAAGTATTTTCTCAAATACCGCATATATAATGCGGATAATACAACAGTATTAGCGGCGCAAGGAGAACAATGTAAGTGCGTAGGTAAAGTACCTTTGTACATCCGTATCAAGGACGAACAAGTAAAGGTGATGTTTTTTATAGTAAGGAATTTGCAAGCACACTTAATCCTAGGAATAGACTTTCTTTCAGACGCACAAGCTACACTGGATTTTAATGAAGCGTCCCTTAAGCTGACAATGAAACCAGTGCGTGTAGAAAAGGTTGAACCGCCAAGGTTAAATCTTGACCACCTGCCTAATGACGAGCAAGATAGAATCCGACAAGTGGTAAGTGAATTTGCTTCCTTATTTAGTGATATTCCAGGATTTACCCAGGTTACTAACCATAGTATTGACACCGGAGTTGCATTGCCGGTTCGTCAAAAACCATACCGGTATGATAAGAATAAGGAAAAAATTATAGAATGGCATATTACCGATATGCTACGTAAAAAGATCATAACGCCTATCTCAAGTAGTTATGCTAGTCCGGTGGTTTTATGTAAGAAAAATAATGATTATCCTTTGGAGCATCCAAAAAGGTGGAGATTCGCTATTGATTACCGTAAATTAAATTCCATAACGAAATATCCGGTATATCCGTTACCGATCATAGAAGAAATTTTAAGGAACATAAAATCAACCAAATTTATGACGACTTTAGACTTAACGAATGGTTATTTTCAAATAGGGGTCAGGCCTGAGGACGTGCCTAAGACTGCTTTTATAACCAAGTCTGGCACTTATGCATTTTTGCGAATGCCGTTTGGCCTTTCAGGCGCCCCAGCAACATTTCAGCGATGCATGGACATTGTGTTAAGACCTGTTCTTGGAAAGTCCACATTTATCTATTTAGATGATATCATTATTACTAGTGGTAATCTCGACCAACATATACAGGATTTAAGACAGGTGTTTTCTTTATTAAATGAGGCCGGTCTAAAAGTTAATGTCGAAAAGTGCAAATTTGCAGCCCCTGAATTAAAATATTTATAGGTTACAAAATATCGCAAAAAGGGATCGAGACAGATGAATCAAAAATAATCGCTGTACAAAAGTATCCGACTCCAAACACGGCAAAGAAGCTCTCTTCTTTTCTAGGACTTTGTTCATATTATAGGTCCTTTATAAAAGATTTTGCGGCTATCGCTGAGCCATTGTTAAAATTAAAAAGGAAAAAGGCAAGATTCTCGTGGACTGCCGAAGCCAATAGTGCTTTCGAAAAATTAAAACAAGCATTAACGCAAGCCCCTGTGTTGAAATTTCCTGAAAAGGATGAAAATTTAGAAATTTCAGCGGATGCTTCGGATTATGCGGTAGGAGCGGTACTTTCGCAAAATCAGCAGCCCGTGGCATTTTTTAGCCGAACTTTAAATCAAACACAAAGAAACTATTCCGCGACCGAGAGAGAGGCACTTGCAGTTCTGTTAGCAGTGCAAAAGTTCCGAGTCTATTTTGGAAAGGCGCCGATAACAGTATATTCTGATCATGCGGCGGTAACTAGATTGTACTCAGGGAAAACTTTATCCCCAAGGTTAATAAGATGGGCACTCAAGCTGCAAGAATATAATCTGGTAATCAAGCATACCCCCGGAAAGGAAAATATCGTAGCAGATGCCCTATCACGAATTAAATTAGACGAACAGGGTAATACCGTAAAAGTTGAAATGCTTAGAGCGTGTACAATAAATTCCCGAGAAACTGTAATAACCGAACTGGGTAAGGATCCTGAGTTTGGAAGTATTTATGAGTATTTGAAGGATCCTGAAAATTTTAGCCACCAAGATATTGTGGCGATAAGAAATAGGGCGGCCCATTACGAACTAATAGATGGTCTATTATTCTACACAAAAACTACGAATTCCAACAACGAATTTCGACCTGTTATCCCAGCTAGTCTTAGATTAAATATCCTGCAAGAGCTCCATGACAGCCCTTTAGCTTCTCATGCTGGTATTCGAAAAACTACTCAACGCGTACGCGAGGCAGTCTACTTTCCTGAACTGCAAAAGTTAACAAGGGCGTATGTCCAGTCCTGCCCAACATGTCAAGCCGTTAATTATATTAATTTCCGCCCTCCGGGTTTCTAAATAGTATTAAATCCGAATTTCCCAATGAAATAATTGGCATCGATTTATTGGGCCCTTTCCCAAAAAGTCAGTTAAACAAAAGTCGCTATCTCCTTGTTATGGTTGATCATTTTAGTAAATGGACCGAAATTGTTCCCTTAAAACGAGCCTCCGCGAAATTAGTTACCGATTCTATTTTAAATAAATATATTTTAAAATACGGGGCGCCCCTAAAAGTTATATCGGATAATGGTCCTCAATTTGTAAGTAATATATTTCAAGACATGTGCCAAAAACTGGGCATACGTCATTTAAAAATGGTCCCGTATCGGCCGCAATCAAATATAGCGGAACGGGTCAACAGAAATATAGTGAAAATTATCCGTAGTTATGTTAAACATTTTCATAAAAGCTGGGATAACTATGTCAATGAATTTGCTTTCGCCCTTAGGACCGCAAAACATGATACAACGGGCAAAACTCCTGCTGAGTTATTTCTAGGCAGAAAGGTTATAACACCGTTAGATAAACTATTTTATGTGCAACAAAGAGCCCCAGAATTTAAAATGGGTGATATAGAAAAACTAATAAAAGAAGCAAAAAAGAATACGGAAATAGCACAAAGAAAACAGAAGTTATACTATGATCTGAAACGACGGGGAGTAACTTATAAAGTAGGGGATGAAGTTTTAAAAATTAAGCATTCACTTTCTTCAGCACCAGAAGATAAAACTGCCAAATTTTTTCCACGCTTTGAAGGACCATATGTTATAGAAAAAATAACTCACGCTGTTGTAGTGTTAAAGGCAAGAAATGGTGAAACCTGTTCCGCAAATATGGATCAAATTAAACCCTACTTCGATCGTAATAAAATGAAAATCTTTTCAGATCTTTTGCAGGATCCGGTACGGCAGACACCGCAGGTACAAGTTCCAGAGGTGGGAAAACGACAAGTACAAGGGCAAGCCAATGAGAGACAGAAGCAAGTGAAAAGAAAATTGCCCCGCGGAAAAATTGAAGGTAAAAAGAAAAAGAAGCCGTTCCACCGTCCAGAAAACAGAGTTCACGAACACCCCCAGAATGAAGAAGGGAGAAGGACGACGTATGTGAAGAGGACCAGGAGAAATGACGGCAACTATAACCCGGCTTTGAAACGGAAGATTGACTCATCCGACAGAACTCTCCGCAGCAAAAGTCGCCGAACTGCGGAAGAGCCATCAGCGGCGGAGGAAAAAGTACAAGAAAAATTTGAACGGCCAACAACGAGGTCCAAGCAGGATCACGACAGAAGTTTCCCGGTTCCACCAAGACCAGCTGCCTTCAAACGGCCAAGACCACAAGCAGAGGACAAAAGGAAGATGTTCAAGGGTGGCCGTAGTGGTGAAAAACGGAAGCTTCCAGAGGAAAGCACTGAAGGGCGAGCCCGTACAAGAAGGAGGATCAACCAAGCTACTATCTGCTATACCTTTAAAGACTGGGCCCAGAAAAGGATGTCTGAATATTACAAAGATAAGTAAAATTTTATGTTACTTTACAAACTTAAGTTAATCTTTCATTCTTACTGCAAGTGGCAGATTTCAAGAAGTTTTACCTCATGCGAGGTCTACCTTTATCGCCAAAAGGGCGAGAAATGAGTTGTGACCGATTTTCTTATTATGTTTTTCAATTACTCGCGCGTAAAACTAAAGTTGATGTATAATAGCGTTGTGTAAAGACTTAAATATTGTAAAAAGTTATTGTATAAATTTTATTTAAAACATTCTAGCAAGAAAGAAGTTTTAGTCTGAAAGACTTTTTGAAATGTAGTATTATTTCAATGTAGAAAGAATTGGCACTTGCTTTGAAAAGAATAGAAGTTAACAATGTACTACTAATGTATGTTTTCAAATGTGTAAAATTAACGGCATGTTGATATGTTCTTGTATACATGTGAACTGTTATTTTGAATGTTAAGAAATACCGTGATATGGTAAAAGTGAAAGTAATGTTAAAAATTTGTTATTCGTGTGACTGTAAATTTTAAATCATGGTGAATATGTGTTAAAGGTTGAATGGTGTAGTTAGGCTCTCTGACGCTACACTTTAGAGTTAGCCACTTTCAGAATAGTACCTCAGGGTCTAGAGTTGAAATTAGGGTGTGTTAAGAGGTCTCGTATGTTGAATTTTAACACGTTAGTGTTTTGATTGTAGGAGGAAGTGTGGCACACGTAGACAGAAACACATTCGTGGTTGGTGTTCTTTTACAACACATGTCAGAGAGCACGGGGAGAGATAATTAAAATAGTCATGAATGAAATAAGAATGTTAAGAAAAGTATATTCTATATGTTATTTGCAATGTCATTCTGTAACATTTCATTAAACTAGTTTTCCTTCCAGATCTCTGGAAGGAACCAGAATTGAATAAAGCTCCTGTTTAGATGCAGTACAGATGAAAAAAAAAAGATTGTTGTATATTCCGGGAGCTGCTATTGTAACAAATTTCTTTCTTTTAAATTTTCTAGTTTCTAGCTAAGTTATGATTGTAAAAGGTTGGCCTCGCGTTAGTTTCTAGAGCTAAAAGTTTTCAACAAGGTCGTTTTAGACCTCAGTTTCAAACTAATTAACTCTGGCGGGAAGTATGTAAGGATCTTAAGTTTTACTAACGTTTATTTTATTTTAAATCTTTACTATCACTTCTTATTTTCTACTTCCGGCCAGAATTATAAGCGTGAAGGAGTTTATGCAAAGTTGTCTGGCGAACGCCAAGTATTTAAGTGTGGCCTTTTTGCCAAGAGTGAGAGAGGAAGCAGTGAGTTCGAAGCAGGCCGCTTACCTTAGAAGTTACGCAGTTGCTACTTTGCCTTCCAGGCCAGAGGTTTTAATCCTCTTGATAAATTAAACGTATTATAGTGTTCACAGTCTCTGTGCTACATACGCTTCCTGTTATTATAAAGCCAATCTTATTCTAAAGTTAAATTAGAGTTTAGTTTTATTTCTATATCTTTTACGTTAGACCCCGAGTGGAGGGTCATTGTATTCCGAAGTACGGAAGTCATTGTATATAAAGAAAAATAAAGGGTTTTGTATACCCTTCGTCTGTATCCTGTCTACTTACTACAATTAGTGAACATAGCTTTAGTAAGCTCTCTGTTCTAGTCAGGTCATTGTATGTTTCCGAAGAAGGTTAGAAGAAACATTGAACCTGATAGTTTAACATATGTGCTAGCAAATAATGTAATTAGATCATTTTCCATCGATAGTATTAACATCAGTTAATGCAATTAACAAAACCGAAATGTTGTACAAATGTAAATCACATTGTAAGGTTTTGTTTTCTAGAATGTAAAGTGCTTAAATTATAAATAATAACAGAGTTTTTCAGGTAGAGAGTGCTTAAGAGCTGTGAAGACCGTCAGTCTTCTTAACGTTTCTATCGGCATAAGCTTTGGCTAGCCACGTTTGCTTCTCAACACTTAAGTGTCAGCCAAATTTTATTAGCGTGCGAGTATGTAGTTTGCATTCGATTTTATTTCAAAATGCGTTCTGAATTTGCTGCAAGAAGCGGAGTTCCGTTTCTGTTGAAATTTTGTGTTAGTGCAACCATCAGGTTCACGTATTTTTATTTTGATTTGTGGTACGTTTAGTACCACAACTAAAAAAAAATGAGTTGTGGTACCTTTTACGTTTACTTGACGTCATTCTGGTAATCTAAAATAATAGAATAATAGATTAGGTAATCTAAAGTCCCTCTTGATATTTGAGAACGTATTGTAGTTTCAGCAGCTCGGCGTACTACATACGTACCCCTTTTAAATAAAGGCCAGTCTTAGTGCTAGGCATTTGTATACTATTTCAAAGTTAGCTTTTTAGTTAGAGTTTTACTTAGTAGTTTTATATTCTTACGTTCAGATAAAAAGTGGTTGGTCTTTGTATCCCTAAGTTCGGGAGTACTTGTAAAAGTATAGAAAATAAAAGGTGTCTTATACCCTTCCTGCTTGTGTCGTCTGTTACACACAAATCTTGAACATAGCTTGAGTAAGCTCCCTGTTCCTAATCAGGACATATTATGTTCCCAAAGCAAATCAAGAGAAGCACAAGTTCTGATAACCTGTCTACTAATAACATGTAAGTATCTTCAGATATCCAAACCGCGACATCCTTTATAGAGAAGAACAAACATGCGGAGAAAGTGAAAAAAACATACTCTTGTTTTTATATTAAAAAAGTTACTTTTTAATAGATTTCGTTTTTGCTTATAAAGCATTATGATGGCGTTATCCTTGTGCTGACGCCTACAGAGAAAGAGCTTGGGTTGGGAAAGGAAAAGGGCACTGAGAGCAAAGAAATTAGGAAACTTACCATTCCCCCCCCCATTGTCCTACCGATCATTTATCTGGACCGAAGATGGCGGGACTAATAATTATACAATATATCCTTTTCACCTCTAGTTCACGTCTTTTTCAGCAACCACAGTCACATTCCAAGGTGTTAATGCTCGCGGCTGTGTCATATCTTCTGAGCCTCCATTGCCCCTCTTTCAACAGAACAGTGTGAAACCTCAAGTTACCCACGTTTCCTTAATACTTAGTGTGTTTGACTCCTGCTATTGTAAGCGTGTTCTTCATATCTATCATCACCTATATGTATCTAGTCGATGACTTCCGAGAAGTTAGCAAGGCAACACTCAGCAGCCAATACAGCAGATGAGCTCTGGCAAAGAACTGAAGTCGAATGGCTACAATAATCATGACATTTATATAAATTCTGTTCAACTCTGTGCTTAGCCATATATCAGTTGTTACAGTCGCTAGGGGGGGAGGTGATCGGAATTGTGATTTCTATATATTTTGCAACTCAAAAAGGTACGAAAATTAAATCATTTCAGCCTTCCAGTAGAATGCATCGGTGAAATAGATATGATACTTCTATGAACATTCCTTCATCATATGGCAATTTTAATGCCCAGCAGTTTAGAATAAATGCATACCATGCATAATGTTCTTCACCTGAATTTCATTAATTTTTACAATGTTGATGGACACTGGTAGTTTGGTCCGCGGTTCGAATCCAGCAGAACGGGGTGGCTGCATGGATGTTTTATTGGTTTTACCCATATGTAACGTGCATAGGAGCCAGTTTCCTTGGAAGGTCCATCACGAAAGCATCCATTCCCTTAGTTAGATAACACTCAAATACTTTGCCATAGTTAAATAAACCAAACCACAACCACTGACATTTACGCCTCGTGCTTTAAAACAGTGGTTATAAATTACTTTCAGATTCTAAGCATTTCCTTTAAAATTTAATTTGCAGAAGCACATCTTTTAAATATACAAATAACTCTCATAATATATATTTGATTTAATATTTCTCAAATTATTTAAAAGCAGGTCAACTAAATTGTTCATAAACACTTTGTAAGCATATTGCAGTTTGAATGCTTGTAAGAGTTAAATGCCTGTCAGGTATGAAAGCAATTAAAGTACTGAAGAACTGAAAATCCTTTCGAAAGTTTTGGTGATAGGTGAAGAGGGAACAAAACGCTCAGATTCGTTCCCAGAGGTCCTTTCCATCAAAATTGTCCGGGGACTTCCCCTTTCGGCCCCAGTGGTGAACCCTTTAGTAATGTTTTCGGTGAGATGTTTTGATTTGGTTTGTTTGGTTACGGCGAAGCACTCGAGGGCTATATGTCTAACGGAAAAGGATGGCTTTGTGGAAGACTTACTAAGGCAAACTCGGTCCTATCCAAAATACACATCTGATTGGATTGGATTGGATTATTCAATTATGGCAAAGCACACGAGGGCTATCTGCCTATTATTCAAGTAGGTGGTACTTAACTTCCCGCCTGCTGCTTCATCTTATTCATTAAAAAATTATAAAGATAATTTGACAATAAAAGTATCTATTCAGCATATGTACTAAAAATGCAGATACTTAATTTCATCTGTCTCCTCGCAGAATCTAGCTAAGAGACAATTGTGTTAGTCTAAGCACAGTAATATATCCTATTAATATATTTTGACATCTTACTTTCTTTAAATCAGTAGTTTCATAATGACTTTTTTTTGCACGGGTTAGGTCTGATTGGAATACATTAATCTTCTTTCAAATTAGGTATGTACTGCAAACGTCTTCCAAGAAGATTGTAGAACTAAATGAACTCGTACTTTAAACAATTGGCTACTGAATGCTAACTCCAATTAAAGTGTACTTTTTGCTAAACATTTAATAAATAAAGACGTCAATGAAAATTTTGTCATCCAATAACATTTACTAAAATAATTTTTTTTTGTTTTTAAAAGGGTCCCCTACAAAATAATTTATTGTAAATAGCTTGTTCCTAAGAGGGTTTTTGAAATAGCCTGTGACAATGTGACAAGCAATATGTTTCCTTCAATTAATGAGCAAAATTATATTACTTAAACCGCAGTTATTTCATGAATAAAAAAATGAGTAAGCAACTATTTATGGCGGCCCACAAAACAAGTTTAATTACTTTGTCAAAATGTTAATTGTGACATCTTTCCAAATGATGTTTATAACTCCTTCCTCAATGGGAATCTTCATGTTTCAGTAATGTAAAAAGTATTGAGGAGAACCACACAAATATGAGAAAGTCAAGTGAGCAGTCCCCCTCACGAATCGCACTTTTCGTGCTGTTGAGAGGTATCAGAAGTTATGCTCTAACATTATTACGTGTTCAGTAATCCCTCCACTTTACATTACAAGAGTCATAACTTCACCACCAGTGTCAGGCGATTTTAGCGATCTGCACTGTGCCTGTCATGAAGGCCTCTTGATTTCAGAAGGCCAAAGAACCAATGACTCTTTATATCCTCTGTTATCTCTTTCAACTATAGCGAATCACATAACGTAAAATACAACCGAAATATTATAAAGAATACTATTACTTCAGTCTGGAAACTATTTTAGAGAGCGCAATCTCACAAAAAGCTCTGAAACTCTCGACTAGAGAGATACTTTTTATTACCACATAATCCACGAGATCCACACCTAACGAGGACAATAAATTTACTTACAAATAATTTGTTCCTATGCATTCAATATAAATTATCTATCGTTATTGTATTGTTAAGAGGGCTTCTCGTATATTTACTATAAATGTGTTTTTAGTTCTATGTGCAATATGTCACGCAACCTGACATAAACACAAATAAGACATCTAACAATCCCTAACATCGACTTACCCCATTATCACACCAGATGTCACCCCAGTAGTGACCGAGGACTGATAGCTACATTAACGAGCTTATTCAGATAATTAAAGGAGAATTTGCTTCTAAAATCTTCTGATACTTTGACTCAGCTATATCTTTAAACAACTTCTGAGTCATCTACCTTTTCAATTACATACGGATTTTATTGTGACAAAAACTCTTACTATTCAAGGAGACATTTTATGCAGCCTGATTTAACGCACTGGATAATGACGGAAATCAAAAGCAACTATCCTCGCAAAACGTAAACTTAAATCCGTCATCTAACCTCCCGGAGAGGCAGCCGAAAATTCTTCACGTTGGATCAACTCAGCTTCAGTCTTTCTGAGATAATCCGAAACCAATCATCCATCTCGCTACGTGGCCCTCCAACACGGAAACATGTAATTCTCATTTCCAACAGTATTCGTTATTCTGTGATAATAGTGTAATAGTTGTTCGCATAGAAACGCATACGTAGTGATTTGCGTGTTGAGTGAATTAACCGTGCGCTTTATAATTCAACTGTGCGTCTTTAAAACATTTTGTACAAGTTACCGCTATTTCAGCATGCAAACAGACGAAAAGAACTACAACTATACAACTGGGTATCTATGCTTTGCTTCGCCGTGCTCTGTCATACCTATAAATAAACGCAATCAAACAGCTGCTCTGCTCAAGGCTATTGACTCTTTCCATCAGCGGACTGCTCGCTGAAACGAAACATGCTCCCTGTTCTAACGTTTGTTTTTTTCTGAAGCAACATGCTTTCAAACACTGCTTACGGATAAGACATTGTGAAATCCATTGTCATATTTTTTATTTTTTATTTTATTTATTTTTTTATATTGTAGCTGGAGACGTGAAAGTGTGTAGTGCTCTCGCTGCAACTTGAATCCTGAACCTCTCGAATACTTGTTGAGTGCGCTTCTAGTTACATCACGATGGCATGGAGAAAAGAAGGAGAAAATATTTTATAACTTTAAAAAATAGATTAACAGAGGGAGTTCAAGATTATGAAATTAAAAACACTTCGTAAACTTACGGTTAAGTTAGTTCAAAAAAGGCCTAGTTTTCTTTCGAAACAAATGAAAAATTTTCTGTTACACAAAATAAACATGATTATTTCCTAAAAGCTTGGGGATACAAAGACCTCATTTTAATATTCAAGCAATTTTGTTGGCTTTCGATGCAGATTTAACATGTTTAGCGTAATTAGCAGGTAATGTTTCAGAAGTCAAAAATGGCACACAAGCACGAAATTGCACAGCCTCAAATACGGAGTTAACACAAAATACCGAGTTATCTTCAGTACTAGCTTAATGAACAAACAAGCAGATAATCTCGCTAAATAAGTCGAACGCTATCAAATATTTAATTGAGGAACATCATTTAATACAGAAAAATATGTAAGATAATGAATTTTCAGAGGAAGAACTGTATTGCGGTCTGTAATAAAATAACTCAAGCCACAACAATTTACTATGGCAATTATTTTATAGCATAACAGTATTTTCCATGCGAATAATATGATAAAGAGACGATGTCCTGCCACATCTGGGAGCAGTGTTGTCATACATCACACCACTGCAGGTGCGAGCGTCTCTACTACAGCGTCAAAGAAAGCCGCAATAATAGTCGCCGTGCTAATATTCCGCGATGCTGCAGACGTAGCTAGCCGCACCGTCCATGTGGTCTTGCCTCCCACAGGGGATAGTGTTTAGAGACGGTAGCTGATATACCGAAGAACACGGTATCAAAACCTGGAGAAGGTTTGGATATTTCCAAGCCTAAAGTGTTTGTGCAGCACGAGGGCATTAAAAATACGAACCGAAATCCTCTCGTTCAGCCTCTCGAGAATTTCATTTGGAGCGGAAGCTTAGCGGTTAGCAAAGCAGGGCGATACTTAATGTGCTCAGATGGATACACACGCCTTGCTTCAGCCTGTATCGTTCCATGCGGAGTCTTGTCGTTCTGCAAAAGATCTAAGTTCCTGACTGAGAGTACGCGATGTGCTGGTACGATTCCACAAGGCCGATCGGAAAGAGCGTCGGCCTTCTCGGAAATTAGTTGAGTTTGTATATACTGTACTTAATAAGTAAGATAGGATGTTCGTCTGCCTATATGTACGAGTGCAATTTAGAATAGTGTAGAGCCGTCCAACTTCAGCAAATAAATTCAAAGACAGCTTACTCTTTACCTTGCGATGTGTTTGACTTTTGTACGTACACTGCGCAAAAAAAAAGGAACAGTTATATATCTCTCGTTCTACTGGGCCGATTGACAAAATTCAAATTGCGTTTTCCATGTCTCGAAACCTCAATTTAGGATATATATTAGATTTATATATAGTATTGTTCTAACATAGGTATTTCGACACAAAATGCGACATTTCTGAAATAACATACCAATATTTTTCAATGTTTGTTTATGCCCCTAGACAAACAATCCGAATGCGTGACCTCAAAATGTTTAAGCGATCAACATCATTAAATCGCTTTACTCGAAAATTAAATTTCAGTTTGGACTACTGATAAGTATCCGGAGTTAAATATGGCCCTCCATGGTAAAACTCCTTTAATCACATTTTATTTTTGAATTGCATTGGCACATTATAGATTTTGAATTATTTTGTTGAAAACAGACGGGCAACCCATGTTGCAGAGATGTTGCTCTTGTAAAGGTATCCATGCAAAATGCTGAAAACATCAGTTTTCGTACCTCCAATTTTGATGAATCTGTTTGAATTTTAATCACCTATCACTTACTATTTCCTCCTGGACACGACTAATAATTTTACATGCCAATGACCGACCTTCCCTAGATACAACTTATACGGATCTAGGACGATGCAACATTGTTTTGTCCGTTACTTTTTACTACAGAGTAGGAAGGAGACAATACACCATGCATATGATCCAAGGGTTGTTTTATCGCTTTGGGATTAAGATTTTCTTTAGTCAAGAATTTAATGACAGAGCGGAATTCAACTGTATATACTGTTACGAATTTTAAACATAGGTAATAATTTTAATGCAATTATAAGTGAAATTCTTGCATTTTTCCCTATAGTGTAACATGAAACCCTAGAAAGACGTTGCTCCGCCGGAAAAGTAAGAATATAAGGGCAAGTCTATTTAACATTAGGTAAATGGCAAGCTCGCTAGCGACTAATTTTGTCGCCCATCTTGGCGAGAACTCGCTATTTTGCGACATTTTGGTACGATCCCTGTATCACCGTTATATAGATATTGTAAATGAATAATTTTAATTGACTACATATGTGGCGGTAACCGTACCCGGCTTTCATATGCCTTCCATTAATTTCGAGAAGTACTAAAAATATCTCGGCGGTCTGGTGAAAACTATATAAGACCGGAGAAAGCATCTGATCTCAGTAGTTGTGAATTTTTGTTAGTTGTTAGTTCAGCGTAAGTTCGGTGTACTGAACTATCTCCGGGTTAGTTACGCTCTTTAAATGCGCTTTGCATTGCGTTTTGATTAACGTTCTTAGTAGTTTGAAGTGTACTGATCGTCCTCTGTGATACCTTGAACACCTGTACAAGCATTTCTGTGAAACGTTCCAGAACTCTGAAGTATTTATTTAGATAAAATAAATTTCATCAACCTGTTATCGGACCTGCATATATTCAGTCTATTACAAATCCGTACACGCACAACGATACATTTCAGGGAAAAAAATCTAACACATTATTTCATTCTGTAAATAATCAAAATAACGAGAATAATTTCTCGAATGAAGCATTCAGATTTAATCCTTCAGTACTGTTACTGAACTGGTCTAAAACGAATTCATTGCCAAAAGTTTTTATATTTGAGGCCGGAATCTTTTCCATCTACCTATGTATGTCTAGATTATTAAAATTTCTTAAGTTTATACGGTTTCATTCAGTTTCAAAAATACTTAAAATTAAAATTAGCTAGACGATTGTTAATGACATAGTTTCTCAAGAAAGTGTCCCCAAGATTCAAAATCGTAGAGAAAAATGAAAAGGCACATTTTCGTAAGGCTTCGATAATACATTAAACACTAAATTGTTGCGCTGAAGAAAAATGAACCCATGAATGAAATCAAAATAGTAGTTAAGATATTAATGTTAAAACTGGACAGTAAAATTTAGTGATTTGGCACATGATTTGCCAAAAGTATACCGGTTAGATTTTTCCCTATGCTTTTAATTTTCGTTTCAGTAAGTCAAATAATATTCATAACAGCTATTATAAACTTACAGCTTGCATTAAAATACTTGATCCTTGAATGAATTTCAGTAGCATTATCTGCTGTTTTCCAGACATTATTCAATTCTTTGCAAATAATGTTTAATCACGCAAAGTTGTTTTTCAATTCTGTCAGAATGATAAAGTTTATACTCCAAAATTCATTGTAAAGTTATCTATAATTTCAAGAACCTACAGAGCGTTTTATTATTGCTGCAATATTTTGAAAAATGCATCTCAGGAATATGAACGGAGTTTATCTGATAAATAACATTAAGAAGAACTGTGTGTGAAAACCGGGCAAACGTTCCTATAAATGTTATTTATTTCTTATTTCCAAATATTCGTTTATTTTATATTTTTCTCGGTGTATATATCTTGTCAGTTAGAAATATTTATGATTAAAAACCTCGAGCTTTGATATGAGATGGAATAAAAAATATGGGTACTTCTCCGATTCACCGGCGCAAATCTCGCCTAGCAGACTTTGTTGGCGACAACATACAGTATACACATAAAAAATTTAACAAATGTTAGTGCTAAGAATTTTTTATTTTGAAGGCATAAACATTTTAAAATGGTTTAAAATTTTGTAAAAAGCCAATAAATAAAGTCAATAAATTTGTGAAAAGACATTAATTTAAGAATTTACTATACTATCATGGTTCAACATCCTGATTCGCCGATTCGTATCACGTGACCCCAAGTTATCTTATCTCACGTAAATTACGCTACAAAAATATAATTATCTCAGTTATTATCTACATTAATTTCAAGTTAAATGTTAATTTGGAATACAAGTTCAAATGCAAGAATTATTTCAATTCGTACGTATAGCTTACTCAGATATTATGTAAAACCGCAGTGCTTTGCTTCGCTGGTGCATTCTCATTAGAACTGATGAATTGAACCCTTGATTTTGCCTTTTCTACATTTTCGCCTTCGAGTGAGCGGTGTGATTGCATCCTAATTGACTTAATTACCGCGAATGGTTTTAGAGCATAAAACTTAATTATCTTTGTAAATATTCTATGTAATTATATGCAGGTATTGAAAGAAAAAATCAAGCTGGTAAGAAATGGTTGCCACTTGTTTTGAAAATAAGGCGTAAAAGGTTACCAGCGAAGATATTCCGTTTGGCATCAGTTGTACCATTATTGGCGACTTTATCGTTTGCCCCGGCAAAACAGAAAACTACCAAAATATGTAAACAGGCTACAAATTCCTCGGAGTATGGATAATTTTTATTTACGTTTTAAAAATTCCTTTAATTATATTTCAAAATTTAATGAATAGTGTAAGTTTTCTATTAAATAGGTAGCAGATCTACCGTCAAAAACAATAAGTTTTTACGTAGTATCTTTCTAAGTAGACAGTGAATTAGAATTCGCTCTCTTAAAGCATTATTAAAAACATTTATTTCTTCCATTTTAAATATACGTACACATGTGTGAAATTCGAAGAGCTTTTTTCGCTGCTTTTGGCGACGTCTAAGCGTTTACTGAGTCAAGATTACTTTATGATTGTAATTCCTATTATAAACCCTTAAAATGTCCTTTATTAATTAAGCTAATGGTATAAATGTTTGTATTAAGTTATCTCACCCACGTATTTCTTATGCAGTCTCCTTAAATTAAATTACTTTTACTTGCGTTAATTTAGTTACTAAGAAAATCCTTGCTTTGCTACTTGAATAGACTGCTCTACCAACATTGAAATAGCTAGCGAGCTGAATGTTTTACATTGTGCTATTCTGCGAAAATTATAATTGCTTTGGTACTTTGGAAGGTTATTAAGCAAAGTGTTCTCGATCTATGATAACAAAAATTTTATCCTAAAATTATTCTAAAATTATTCAAACGGAGTATTTCATTAATTTTTTTCAGTTAATGGGTATTAAGGTGACGATAAAAACAGTTAAGGTTTAAATTAAAGAAAACAGATACCTTCGAATGGAATAATGGTATGCAGTTTTACCACATCATTTACACATTATTGAATTTATTTAAGACCTAGAAATTCTTTAAAATTAGGAAACGTATCATGAATGCCTACAGATGCTTTGATTTTCGTGAGGCAATAGGTATTTCGAACATTTCTTACCGGTGGTTGGAAACTGTTTTTAAGCAATGATGCTAATTCACAGTGAAATTTGACTTCAGTTTCCCATTGTAAAAAATATTCTATGAAAACTTTACACATAAATGCCAGTTTAAAGAAAATCAAATGTAAGCAAAGTTATTTTCTCTATTTTAAAACTAAACACTGGAACACATGACATTTAACAAAATTTCGTCGGTTGGTAGAAGAAAACACTAATTGGGAATTAAGTATTTCATTTTTACATAATCTGTCTTTACCAGTAAGTGTCTGGAATATTAGACTGCGTTTCCGCCACGGCCCACAGCGGAGTCATTGAACACTGGCAGTTCCGTCCAGGGATCGAACCAGAGCGAATGGGCTGGCTGCATGGCCGTTTTCGTGGGATTTCTCCATGTAACATGTATACGAGCCATTTTACCTCAGAAAGTCCTCCAGGACGGCATTCTTCCTCTTAGGCAGATAGCCCTCGAGTGCTTTGTCATATTTAAATAAACTAAAAAATCACTTTCCACGAAGTTTAGTTTTTAGGATAGGAACTCTGACCTCATGAACTATGTTTTCTGTCTACAGGTGCACTACGTTCAAGCATCACTAAATAATCTTATTTGATTATAATATGATTATTAACTAGTAATGAAAATAATTATGATACCTTATATTCATAATTGAACATCAAAATATAAAATAGCTAGCAGCCAGTTTATGAAATCTTTCGCAGTAACTGCATTTCTTCTGTGTTGGGGAAGAGCATCGGTACTGTCCGTATGAACAAGTGACCGTATTGCATTTCTGTCTCTAATAACAATTGCCATAGTTTATATCATAAATTTGGTTATTGGAGACTATATTTAAAACAAGGATATTCGTGGTCACTTCAGGCGATACAGGTAAAAGTAATTTTAACGGATGAACTTTTGAAAGATTCATCTCACCGCATAGACAAAACATAATCGTTTTAAACAGTATCTTTCAAAACATTTCTCTTATCATCTTAACCTGTGTCAGAAACCTCGCTTTGTTTTCTTTCTCTTGAAAGAAAATAATAACTGATAGAAGATTTTTATGATTAGCGCAATAAAAACATTTTCCCCAAACTCTGTCTGTTAATATCGTCTCTACTACTAGCGAAAAATGTAAGTTCGTAGTTTTTTGGTAGCAATATGTTTGCATTAAAATGAAAATACTTATAGTTCCCTTCCATGAAATTTAATAAAAATACATTTGAAGCATCGCTCCAGGCATAATGATGAAGCCACTTTTTGATACCATCTTCTAAAACGCTTATGTAAAACTAATATATTTTGTAAGCACAAGATGTATTAGAAATTCCATTTTAACATTTCATATTTCTTTCTGAAGGAATTCTCTAACACCCTTTCTCTTCTACATTTCGAGGTTTATGCTACAAACAGGGCAACTACATGAAATCACTAGTGGGTTTTATAGGATGAAAATATCGGTGGGAAAATTTACGGAAAGTAATAACAACCATAATGTTTCATTCTCTCTACTACAGTTATGGAGTTGTTTAATTAAAAATTGATTGATATGTGCATTTTCAAACTACAAAATGTAATCCTGTTCTCAGCGACATTTTTAGCGATGTATGTACTAAACTCTTCTTTGCTGAATATGAAAACATTTATAGTTAAAATTATATTAAACAGGTTACCATATTTTGAAACATAAGCATAACTCTCATCTTAATTTTATATTAATTAGTATTTTTGAAGAAAGTTCTGATATATCTTGAAAACCCGATAATCTATTATCTAACGTAACATCTAAAAAAGTAAGATTTGGGAAAATGAAATTTCTTTGTTTTATCAAAACTTGTGAAATAAATAAAAAATCATCTATCATTCTCTGAAAAATGAAACAGAAAACATTCTTTGCATTAAATCTCTCTCTCTCTCTCTATATATATATATAATATTTCAGTCCAAGCATTGTGATCATTAGTGCATAAAAACTGAAAAACATATTGAAAAGAACATAGAGTGCAAAATATTAAATTAAGAAGGTAGTGCAAATAATAGAAAATTCCATATTTCCATGCCTCGCCAAGTATTTGTCAAGGGGTTCTTATATGAAGATGCCCGGTGGCGCAGTGGCTAGCGCATCGCGCAGCAGCACCACAGGTCCGGGGTTCGATTCCCGGGTTGGGCAAGGTCGACTCAGCCTGTCATCCCTTGATTTCCATCACTTGGGTCGATAAAATGAGTACCAAGTTCGTTTGGGGACTAAACACTGGGCGTCCTGAGACCAAGCTGACCACTTGTTCAGGGCATATGCTTACGCACCCCGGGGCCCACTGTCAAGAAAGCAGATTACAGGCACTGCAGGCCTTGGCCTGCTAGGGCTGTTACGCCACTGAGTTTTAGTTTAGTCCTTATATGAAGAGAATAAAATGTATCACCCTCTGCCTGAGCTGATAATGTCACAAATTTAAGAAATTTAAAGCTTCAATAAACTGCAAATCATTTCGTGTCTTCATCAGCGCAACCCCTTATGGCTGGATTAAGAACATAATTTTTCCAACTTTCGTATGAATGCACTATCCCTTAAGATATAAATAATTGCAGAAAATAGCTTCAAAACTTTTAATTTGATTTTAAATAAATAACTAAATAAAAAACATGTCGAGCACGTTTTTATTCAGTTATTTATTGAAATCAAATGGCTAGTTCTATAAGCACGTATAACTGTAGCCTGTAACAATCAATTAAAAAGAGATAAACAATTGTGCCAAATATTAAAATTAATTAAGTTCAAGAAAGCAATCTTGAAACTTTGCAAATGTTAAATCCACGTGTATTCGAAACGCTGAATTGAATTAACTCTAACATCTGCGACAATGCAAAATAGTTTAAAGTGGGACTTGCTACATTAAAGCTAAAATAATCTTTAAGCAAGCATATCTTTAATCTTTAATGTGATGTAGTAAAAAATAAAATAAAAAAAGGATAAGGAAAAATGTGAGTTTAACCTTAATTTCCTGCAATTTAGATGGTGCATTATAATCCACCATGCATTGATGCCCGTCAAATGATTCAGTTGCTTATTTAAGCCAAATATACACTGAAGTGACAAAAGTCATGGGATACCTCCTAATATTTTGTCGGTCCTCCTTTTGCCCGGCGAAGTGCAGCAACTCGACGTGGCATGGACTCAACAAGTCGTTGGAAGTCCACTGCAGGAATATTGAGCCCTGCTGCCTCTATAGACGTCCATAATTGTGAAAGTGTTGACGGTGCAGGGTTTTGGGTACGAACTGACCTTTCGATGATGTCCCATAAATGTTCGATGGAATTCATGTCGGGCGATCTAGGTGGCCAGATCATTCGCTGGAATTGTCCAGAATGTTCTTCTAACCAATCGCGAACAGTTGTGGCCCGGTGACATGGCGCAATGTCATCCATAAAAATCCCATCGTTGTTTGAGTACGTGAAGTCCATGATAGGCGGGGCTCACCAGCGGCCGAGCGGTAAAGTCGCTGAACACTGGTAGTTCGGTCTGAGGTTCGAATCTCGCGAACGGGCTGGCTGCATGGGTGTTTTCGTGGTTTTCCCCATGTGTAACGTGTATACGAGCCAGTTTCCCTTAGAAAGTCCTCCACGAAGGCATTCCTCCCCTTAGGCAGATAGCCCTAGTGTACTTTGCCGTAATTAAATACACACACATACACACACCATGATAGGCTGTAAGTGATCTCCAAGTAGCTGAAGTTATCCATTTCCAGTCAATGATCGGTTCAGTTGCACCAAAGGTCCGAGTTCAAGCCATGTAAAAACAGCCCAGACCATTATGGAACCACCACCAGCTTGAACAGTGCCTTGTTGACAACTTGGGTCCATAGCTTCGTGGGGTCTGCGCCACACTCGAACTCTACCATCAGCTCTTACCAACTGAAATCTTGACTCATCTGACCAAGCCACGGTTTTCCATTCGTTTTGGGGCCAACCGATATGTTCACGAGCCCACGAGAGTCGCTGCAGGCTATGTCATGCTGTCAGTAAGGGCACTCGAGTCTGTCTTCTGCTGGCATAGCCCAAGGAAGACAAATTTCGCCGCACTGTCCTATCGGACACGTCCCTCGTATGTCCCACATTGATTTCTGCGCAGTTATTTGACGCAGTGTTGCTTGTCTGTAAACATTGACAACTCTACGCAGACGTCGCTGGGCTCGGTCGTTAAGTGCAGGTGGTCGGCCACTGCGCTGTCCATGGTGGGATGTTATGCCTGAAATTAGATACTCTCGGCACACTGTGGATCTCGGAATGTTGAATTCGCTAACGATATCCGAAATGGAATGACCCATGCGTTTAGCTCCAACTGCCATTCCGCCTTCACAGTCTGTTAATTCTCGTCGTGCGGCCATAGTCACGTCAAAGCCTCTTCACATGAATAACTTGAACACAAATGAAAGCCCTGCCAAAGCATTTCGCATTTATACATTTTCTACGCGATACTACTGCCATCTGTATATTTGCATATTGCTATCCCATGATTTTTGTGACTTCAGTGTATAGTACTTTAGAACGAAATAAGTCATGTTAGTATTTAATCTTCAAAGATATTTTTTGGTAAAAAAATATGAATTGCGGTGTAACATGTAAGTTTAACGCTTTAAGTAAAAGTAAGTTTAATATTGAACAGTTTAAGAAGGTAACAAAGGTGTCCTGCCTAAGGATTAAATTCATTCTTGAAATTGTAATGAATCTTAAAGAATAACAAGCAAGAAAAGGAAATAAGTTGTAATCAGTTACAGATTTTCTCTTAAGCAGGCTGCCTTGAGACTCAGAAGCTGAAGTAGGCCCTTTTTGCTTGCTAAAAATTCTAATTAAAATTTTTACAATTGTAAGAATAATGATAAAAGTGTCTAATTCAAATGTGTCAATATATTCAGTTTATACGGCAGTAGAGATTTAAGTGTAGCCTATCATGATTAAGAACAATTTAAAGGTGAGAAGTTAAGAATGACAGCTATGTAGCAAGAAGTATTTTAATACATTTATGAGGATTTTTATTATTTTTTAATATATTAATTATTATTTTGAAACTCTTCTCTAGAGGTACCAGAGATGACCTGGAGTGCCAGTGTCGAAGTAGTTCTATATGCGCGTGTTATTAATAAAATGTGCGGTCTCTGAATTTGTAATAGACGTCTTCGCATTTGTTGTGTAAGGTTTGTTTGTAGGGCCACCGCGGACAGCGATGCACGAAGAAACACGTCTAGGCATAGAGTTAATAAGAGTGCGGATGGTGTACTGAGGGATGGCTCTCTATTCCCTTTAGCATTAGCGCCTCAAACCATTATGCCACGTTGTCGCGCGGTAGAGCGTTCCACAGTTACTGCCGGATTAGATCTGTCTCCACGTCGACGCCACACACGTATGCGGCGACTGTCACTGGATAAACAGAAGCTTAACTCATCTGAGAACACGACGTTTCGCCATTCTGTCATCCCCACCGCTCCAGTCCGTCGCATTCTAAACGCTGACGTCTATGCTGTAGGGTCAATGACAGTCTTCTTAACGGACCTCGTGAGTGCAGGCCACGTTCAACCAATCGACGGGAAATGGTTCTGGTCGACACGGGAATATCCAGGGTTTCTTGCACATGCTGCAGAATCGCGGTACAAGTGACTTGCGGGACCGCCGCAGCTTGTCGGCGGATGCGTCGATACACGCGTGCTGACGTCACTCTGGCTGCACCTGCACCTCTCCTTCTCCACATATTCTTTTGTTCCAACCATGTTCCTTCTCCCCATATTAGCCGATGCACCGTGCTCGCATCCATGTGGATTTCAGCTGCGATTTGACGTAAGGACCAACCCGCCCTTTTCAGTCCGATCACCATACCCCTAGAAAAATCGTCTATCTGCTGGAAGTGCCTTCGTTGACGGCCTGGCATTCTCTTCTATTACACGTATCCTCCGGAACAAAAGCCAACGTTCTTCGATAATTCTTCCGGCAGAAATAACGACACGAATATTGCCCACTCTGCACGTTCCTTCCCTTATATCTTACTTCACGTGCGTGGGAGAGCTGCGCATTTCACATCATTCGCATAAATTAGTGACGTGCGTCTACTCTAAAATTTGCATAAATTTCTGACCACTCTTTCTTGGTGCTGCATTTTCAATGTCGACAGTGTATTTTGACAGTCGGGCACATGATTGAAGCTTGGAAGAAATGATGACACAGAAGGAGTTAACTTTATATCTCCATCTCTTTATTCAATTGAAAGGCATTTTATCACTCTTTACTAAATAAAATTAAAATTAAATTGACTGCGTCATAATTCGAACAAAGAAAGGGAAAAGGGCAGAGGCACAGATCTTAGTAGCAGAGGGTGAAAGCGAACTCTCTCTGGCACAAAATGGCGCGAGTTCTCTATTTATAGAAGCGGTTACGTAATAGGCTGGAATGTTCTCGGTACTGGTCTAGGGGGAAGATCCTGAATTGCAGAAAGTTAATTAGAGGTTGCTTGTTCGCATAGAGCAAAGCCATCGTGTTTTTTTTTTTTTTTTTTTTTTTTTTTTTTTTTTTATATTTCACATATATATACTCTAAAAGTAAAACATTTAAATCCATCCTATATTCAACATGGAACAAATAATTAGAAATAAAAACCAGGAACAGTGATTAATTGCTTGATATGATGCAAAAATCAGTGTAAACCAAAAGCGACAAAAGATATTTACACCCTTCGCTACATCGTATGTCATATAGGATGAAATACATTTTTATAATTCTGGTTTACATTGTTTTTTGGACCATTTAATGCAACAATTCATAAACATTGCGAATTTTTGAATTGTGCCTTTGTTAATTCAGAAACCTTCTTAAGTATATATTTATATCGCTGTACCAAACCTCTGATAACGATGCAACGAAAGCTGTATATTACTTTTTTTGTTTCCCTTTTTTTAAACAAATGTTGTACTTTTCATGGAGTTTACCACTGTGATTCAGTTTTTTCTAATTTTTGCATATGGTTAGTTCCGAATTGAATATGGGATCGATCTTAAACGTATTAAGTGAATGCGCTTTAATTAATTTCGCATTATTACGACCACATGTTGCTGCTATCAGCGCGCAACTGGATTAGGTTTTTGAACAGCTTTTTATTTATTCATATTTTGTATAGGATGTTTCGGCCCACCAGCGGCCGAGCGGTAAAGTCGCTAAACGCTGGATGTTCGGTCCGAGGTTCGAATCCCGTGAACGGGCCGGCTGTATGGGCGTTTTCGTGGTTTTCCCCATGTATAACGCGTATACGAGGTAGTTTCCCTTATAAAGTCCTTCACGAAGGCATCCCTACCCTTAGGCAGATAGCCCTAATGTGCTTTGCCATAATTAAATGAACCAAACCAAACTATAGGAAGTTACTTTCATGTTTAAACGTTTTCTCTTTAAGACTATAAGTACTTCTTTATAGTCTAAAATGCATTGCTTTGATGTTTCAAAATTTATTACTTTGATGTTTTAAGACACGCAAACACGTCGGGAAAAGGGGCAAAGCTATTGAAATATTGTTAGGTTTAGATGAAAAAGAAAATAGATTACAATGAATACCGTTTATAGTCTCAATATATTTTTCCGACGAAACGTGCATGATCTTGGTTAAATCAACTTGGTTGAAGGCTTCAGGCACTTTTCTCTTGATAAGTTCTGTTTGAGGCTTTGAACAAAGAAGATTGACGTTATTTTTATATATACAATTTTCTATTTCATGTAGATTCGATAGGATTTTTCATATAAATTTTGATTTGACATTGTTTTATTGATTTGACATGTAATATCAGGAATTTGATAGGATGTTCAAGTGTATTTTACGGCCTTTGCTAAGTTTTTAACCTCACTTTAAAAAAAAAAGTAAATAAAATAAGCAGCTCAGCGCGTTATTTTGACCTACTAGGTCTCCCGTTTTCATGACTTCCTTATACTGTTACTATATATACATGTATATATATATATATATACAGAGAGAGACAGAGAAAGAGTGCTAACTAAAGTGCTTTCTTTTAAATGAAGCGTATTATTTTCGATACATCTACTGAAATCCGATTTTCCTGAATGTATAGTGGTTTTAATATGTCAACAATTCGTTTTTGTAAATTAATGATTATTTGTTTTATATCCGAATTTTAGTTATCCTTCCAAAACTGTTGGAAATGTTGAAATCTAGAAACGATATTATAACGACATAGATTTACAATACATTGTGATATGTTAAAATACTACGATATATCATAAAAACTTTACTCTTGGATATGACGTTAAAATCTGAGATTTCGTCAGCGAAACAGAAAATTCTTTTCACAGGCTTCATTACGAATTTGAAAGTTTAGATATTTGTCATGATGTTTAAACTCTAAGCTATTATTCTACTTTCGTTCTTTATTTGGCAATAGTGATGAAGTTTTTAGATCACCCAGATATTTGCATAGACACATTACGCATGGCGCAAAACAAAACACCCGTGGAGCAAAGCAGAAAAATGTCTAAAGAATAATAATAATAAAAACAAAACACAGATGGAATCGTTCCAGTTACAGCTTGTTGAGAATGTGCCTGTAAAGTGTATTTTGTCCATACAGAGATAAAGAATTTAAATTCTGTGACCAGGAATCCCTTGCGGGTTAACCAGAAATAATAATGAACTTTGCTCGGAGCTGAAAATTTATGCAGACGAAATATCACTTTTATAGACTGTGATAATTTAATAACTGTAGTTAAAGACAGAGTTGGGTCCTTATAGTCGAATAGATCGTAACAGTAAAATGGTAACATGTGTTAAAACATGATTATTAAGGTCATGAATTATCTTCACTCTATTTTACATACAAATTTATTTCTTTACTTAACATACTCGTTGATTGGCTTTTATCTCAAGTAAAACAATAAGATATTCCCCAGTGCAAATAGTGTAATAGATTCTTAAATGTGGAGGATGATGCCGGATTACCATTCCTTAGGCTATGATATCAATTAAATCTGAGACTGGTATTTATATTGATAGATCATTCTGCTCCCATAGATTTCAAATAAGCACTATTTTTTCAGAGTATGTATGAACACATTAAAAGGGAACTTCATGACCTGATATGAAACTACCTCATTGCGAAATTAAAACGCTGATTGAAGTATACATGAAAAAAAGGAATGAACGAACGTTTGTTGCTCCGTTTGATGGAACCGAGTTTATCAATAATAATGTTTTCGTATTCATTTGGATTTGCGGAAGCAAATTAATATTGATATACATCTTTGGATAAAATCAACTAAAGCATTCACTGATAAAATTGTATTTCACTTCTCTCACTTCAGATCTTCGATTAATACAGTTTTTTATTAATCATATGCGGCAAGAGAGCTAAGCAGCCAGCATATTTTTTCCCTGAAACGTTAATGAGATGCAAATTAGGTTTTAATGAAAAACGCACTAAACTAATACATTCTGCGCTTTGTTCTCTGCCGTCTGAAAAACGCAGGAAAAAAATTACTACCAAGTATTTTTTGCTTCAGTAACATTAAAAATGTATGCTATCAAGTTATGCGCAACTTACATTTTTATCAAGCATTGGCTTGGAAAAATATGCTTTTCGTAATAAATAATTACAAGACAGTGAATTTTTTATGTTGAACTAATAGTTTATGAGAAATGTTTTAGAACAAAAAGCATTAGTTGGTAAATAATTTTAAAATGTGTTATGGATTATATTATACTTATTACATACGGAAAATAAAATTACAGCTTCCTGCCTTATATTTCAAACCACCTTCACAGTTATCACGAACGAATATTTTAAGTAATAGTTATCATTAAAAATAATTTATCTTTATTTATATATATGCTATTTTCATTGAAAACAAAATTTTCTTATCATTAAAAATAATGCTTAAACAAGTATATTTATCGAACAACTATTTTAAACATTGTTTACAGCAGTTAAACAAAGTGTCAGGTATTATGAAGCAACTGAGTTTTAAAATAATGCTAAAATCGTCGTTTTTGCGAAACGTATATATATAACTGTGAAATTTATTCTATCAATAAATGCTTGGTCATTAATAAATAATTATTAAAGACTTAACGTATTGTATTTTCTCACTGAGAAAATAAGCAAAAGGGTTATTACCATGTTATTTGGGCACATGATCATCGGATTATATTTAAATATATGCGGTTTCACTACTTTTGTAAAGTATTTTACATGCGACACCGTTGTTCGCTCCTTTTGTATATTACAATGCCACTTGAAAAGGAACTAAGAGATGACTTAATATGCTTGATAAAAACTCTGGCGAGGAGGAAAAAGCTACAAAAGAAATAACAATTTAATTAAACACAGAGTGTTTGTGCGTTATAACCATAAAGGTAAAGCTATTTTAAATTGATATAAAGATATTTTAATTGGCATAAAGATATTTTTAATTGGCCGTTTGACTAAATAAAAATGTAAAGAGAATTAGAAGAACATACTTAGATATAAATCGTTCGGACAGAGCTTTAACAAATTTGCTAAATATAATCGGGCTGCATCAGCTAAACATTTGGACATTATGGAATGAATGCATTTTCAGTAAGTAGGTATCTGCATGCAGCATCTTATAATGCAAAGAGAAACTGATATTGCATAAGCAGGCAAAGGCACACAGCCAAATATATACGAGGATTGGAATGAAAATAAACAGAGAATGGTAACTTTGCACTGGTTGTGGAGATATTGTAATAACATGAACGTAGAGAGTACCAAAGGAACGTTTGGCAAAGATTACTGCATTCTAGGCATTACATAAGATTTGTATTTGCATTTGCATGTTATCAGTGGGAATTCAGAAGCTATCATCAAAGATTCTTTTCCACATCTTCAACTGTAAATTAGGGTTATTGTGATATTTTGGAGCAATTGTATGCATCTGATTTGCCAGGAAGAACGATTTATATTCCAGACCTAGAAGGGTTACTAACTTAAGTCTAAAATATTAAAGTGCTTACAAGTAACTAAGAAGAAACCCATTGAATGATTCTCATACATCTCGAATTTAAACATTACGATAAAACTCATAGAAATGTTTCAAAGAATGTGGCTATAATGAAGGCTTTATTAGAAGTGGAAGTTTTAAAAAGTTGTTAAATGTTTTTGCAAAATTACATTAAATAAGACTGAAAATATAGCATTATTAAGGAAAATTACTTGAAAGCTTCAAGTGATTGAACCAAATATGAATTACAATGGTTTAGAATTTATGCTTTGGATGCTTAATGGACTAATATTTTGTGACGTAGGTTTAATTTCATGAAGTTACGTGTTATAAAATGTAATTCAAATTTTATTTGCAGCTGTGCAATCATTTACTAGAACACATATTTTAACTAAACGCGTTTTTATTATTGCCAATAGCTCGCATTTAAAAGTTGTGTTCGTATTACTACAAAGTTGCTTAATATAAATATCGAGAGGTCTATCTAATATGGACTTGGATTTTAATCTGGAAGTGCAGATCTGTTACAACTTTGATATAATTTGTAATTAATGCGAGTCTCAATGAGAACGTTAAACTTGTTATGGATCTTATGAGAAAAATCACAAGTAACGGGATTATAATCTAAAACGATTTAGATTTAGTTACTTGTAAAGATTGCCCTAAAATATTTATTAAGTGTATTCGGGGAGGTGTGTAATGACTGTAAACGTATTTTACTTTAAACAGCCAGAAAATATGATTTCACTGCTGGAAATATGATGCGCTCCTCTACTTACGGGCAAATCTTAGAAACTAGATTAATTTCTTTGGCGAAAAGGGAAAAATGACATATGGCATTAGATAAATGAGCTACCAGTCGAAAGCACTTTTAGTGTTAAATGTGGTATATAAATTGATAATAATAGAATAATTTTATTTGCCATCAATTTTATTTATTAATAGAAGCGCTTTCAAAGATTCAACAATATAGATTTTTCAGCTTCATGACGTCAAATTTTAGTAGAAGCGCTTTCAAAGATTGCTCTTTCAGCCGAATCTGAAACATCAGCTGGAAAAGGCGAAATACGTGAAAAAATATAATAAATCTCTAAAAGCATTTCATCTGAAATAAACCTAACGCCAAATAGCATTGTTTAATCCGTGCTCAGTTTTATTTGACGAAATTAAAATGTGCGCCTTTATTACTAAAATATTTTCTACTTCAAATAGATTAAATAATTTATAATTGCAGTTCTGCAGTGAATCCTCCGGTGCATGACTCATGATTTTATTTCACGCAATCAATCTTCATGCGCAAAGTTGTAGAAAATATTGAATAAAATTAATTTTTAAAAATTAATTTTAAGTCGATTAATTCTTAGTGTATTTAAAATTGACTGTAGTTATAGAAATACACATAAATTTGTTAGGATTTTTAGAACCAACAAAATTTTAATGCCTGAGCTATTTCGAAAATATTTTAATGCTAGTGATAAAACTGAGGCTTTAACAAATTCTAAGGAATCTTTAAACAAATTACAGAAAATAAATCACAAATACATGGACAAACGCCTTTCAGTCAAACTAAGCTATCTCTTTCTATTACTTGCATAAATACTCGACTGGAAGTATCGCAGCTTTGGTTAGCAATTTCGCTTTCATTGCCAGCTATTAGTAGTCTTTCTCCGTCTTATTGCTTCCTAAAACGGACGGATAAATTTTGGAGCACCGAGTCACGAGACTCTTTAATTAAAATCCCCAAACTATCCAGGTATTCAGAGAGCTTAGCGTAATTTATGCGATTCATTTGAAAGAAAGTCGGAAGATAATCAGTTTACTGATTTTGACGTATTCTTCCGGACGAAATATTTTCCCCTTCCACTTTGGGTAAACTGAGATATTTTCATCAAAGTTTTACATTCGCATTAGTATTGATTTAAAGGTTAGCCTAGCATAATAATTTCGTTTCTGTTGTCATCTGAAGTGTATGCAACATTCTTTTCAGTTGAAGTTGGTCTCTCTGACGGAATATTCCAGTTCGTTGTCCTTTTTAGTTCTTTGAATGCGTATTTACGCAGCATTAAGCAAGAGAGACATTTTTGAGGCAGCTCCCTGAAGTGTTATTGATAAGGAAGAATTACATATTGCTGCAGGTGACCTCTAGGGCATTAGCAGCATATTTGATGCAGAAACGGAAGCTTAGCAAGGAAATTTTATTTTTTTCAATGAAAGATTTATGTCCTTTCGAGCAACAGTATGAGCAGAAATTAATTTCAACAGAATGGATGAACTAGATTGTACATTTTTGTGCGAATTTATCAGAGAAACAGCTTACATTTACTATAGTCAAATCCCTTTAAACTAACATCAGGTTTAATAAGTAATACGAGATATTTAAGTACATTTCTTCTTTCTTTTTCCACTTTTGTGTCATATTTTTTATTACATTTGGAAAATAATGAAATAAAAATTAGAAAAGAACTCAAAAGTTCTGAATATTGTTTGAGTCCTCCACGACTCAAACCCTTTAGTAGTTAGTTCTCTTTGGAAGTTGTTACTAATTTGAAAATAATAATTATTTCTTAAATTGTAGCAAATGAATGGTGTAACATAATTGTAAAAACTTTATGGTTTATCTAGAATAGTTACGACTCAGAAAAATGTAGCTCACAGCCACTGCGTTTTCTGTTTTCCCAAATGAGTTAGATATTCGTATTCTGGAGCAAAATGTTGTATAAATTTATCATAATAGGGGTGGCAGTTTAACTTATAAAACGTACTTTTAAAGTAAGAATCGAGTTCCGTCACCTGTTTTGCTATCAGTTTATGAATATTATTTCGAACATTACCTTACATTTCGAAATGCACAGCTCAATCGCATGGTAATATATCTTCTTTTAGAGCTAATATTCACCTATCAATACTGATTGATATTGTCGCACAATTCTAGTTCATGTCGCTTTTACTTAAAATAGCTCATCAACTCAAATCCAACATTTGCGGTTCAATACTTCTTCGAAGCCAGGTGTATTAAGTTTTTGAAAGTATTGAATTAGGTTTTAGTTACGAGTTTTGTGCCCAAACGGATTTGTTGGCACTACTGGCACTATTTAGCTGTCACGCATGTTTAAACCATAAATAATCCTCGGCATATAGGAAGATAATTTTTAATGGCCAAGTACATGAGAGGTTAATTTAGAATACTAAAGCACAAGACAGTGACCTGCACTGGAGCGGATACATTTGTCGAAGAATTTCTCTTAAAAACTAACTCATGGCCTTTTTATTCAGGAAACATCCCCTATAGTTCATGCATTCAGATCGTTCATTTTCCAGGAAATATAATAATAGTAAAATTTTGGTCTGGTTTATTTGAATATAGCAAATAACTCAAGCGTAAGGGAAAGGATGCATTTCTTGAGGAACTTCTAAGGAAAACTGGATCGTATACACGTTACACAGGAGAAAAAAACACGGAAACGCCAATGCAGCCAGCTGGAATTCATATGCCTATAAATATGTGCCTATAAATGCCTATAAATATATCCCTATAAATGCACACACACGCAGACATATGTATATATATATATATATATATATATATATATAAACGCATTTGAAAACCTAATTCAATTGCCTGCTGCAAATAGCAACAAGGGTGTGGTAAAATGCAAAATGGAATAAAAAATAATAAGTTAAAAATTCATTTGAATTGAATATGAGAGGAATTTCAAACATATTATTTTTTAGTTTATTTTGCATTATATATATATATATGTATATATATATATGCATATATCAGACAGAGAGAGAAAGGAAGATACATATATGCATGCTTCAGAGAGCTTTCTTCAAAAAATTAATAAATGAAGTTACTAATAGAAAATCTATACACTTATTCGCCAACCGATTTAATTTGCAGGAAAATAAATTATGTAATAGTTGTCAGGTTGATGGTGATGCTAGGCATTTCGTGGTTGATTGTAGTTTAACAGCCCTATTTTTAACATTACCGATTTTAATGCAAGTGTCATTAATTTTAAAGTTTTTAAATAATATTCTATTGCTCTAATGAAGCTTATGAATGAAACTAGGGCGCTGGTAGGAATCTTCTGTGAAAATTGAATTTTGTATTTGCATTGGTTTTGGATATCTGTGGTGTTCTATGTTGTAAATTTGTGTTTATGGATTTTTTTCTTTGTTTGTTGATCTGTAATTTTGTGTTAGATGTGCTTACTTTTTTTTCATTTAGTATTTTTGTTTGTTGTTTGGGGGTTGCTGGGTTACTCGCTGCCCTCGTTTGTGGAAATACGGGGCCCCTTCTTTTGAGCTATGGGGACACTCGTGTCCAGGTGGGCTGAAGGAAGCCTCCAATTCTTACAATTCTTACACTTATTCGCCAGTTAATCATATTTATGAATTTTTCTTCAATTACAACAATTTTTCTCCTACAACTAATACCGTAATGAAATACGATAAATTGAAGACTTATCTAAAATATTATTACATTAATTATATGGATTAATATATATCGTATATATCGTAATCTGAGTTTGCAAATTAAAATTTGCAAACACAAATTACAATGACTTCCCAATACGCACCAACTATTCATTTGCTATCTGTAACTTGTATACTAACTTAAGATCACAATAACATGCGCTTCTCTGCATACAACTGTATTTTTTAATTTGCATTTAGGTATATTAGTTATATTATCACTGTTTGTAGAAACAATGAAATAAAATAGCACAATAAATATCGCATCTATTTGCCTCTTAATTTAACAAGCCTTAACAGTTGTGAGGTATGGCACTTAGACATTAAAATTATTAACAGTATAATATTAATAGTCAATAAAAGAATTTATTTTGGTTTTAAAACCATAGCCTCATAAATTTGTTCTCTAACATTTATAAAAATGAAATAGCTAACACTAGTACATTTAATAAAACTATTCAACATAAAAAAATTTGCACGTATTTCGAAGATTTCAAGAGCCAATCAAAATTATTAATAAGTTACCATAAATAGAAAAAAGTTCCAAACTATTTCATCAAAAAAGATTAACTAAATGCACTTGTATTAATTTTATTTTTCATTTTTTATTGTTCACCACGCATGAAATTATGCTCTGAAAGTTACACAAAAGATGAGCGAAAGAGGCATTTATCATAAGAATTTAAGAATCTCTTAATATATTTTAAATTAAATGTCCTTTTGACGGAGTATTATTTCCTTCCAGAACTCCACTTTTTTTGCTAATATAAAAGATATAATTGTTGTTCCTTAACTAATTTAACTATTTTTTCTTGTATATAGCACAGTTTTATCTTTTTCAGCTTAAAATTTTGAATTTGGTGATTGAATGTAAATAGGTTACGTTTCAAACTGAAACTAACATTCAGTTTGAGCGAGTTTGTCATGTGCCTAATTGTTACCCATATAGAGACTAAACTACGTTAATGAACTAATAGCAAAATTTGCCTGTCTTTTTTATTTTTGAAAGTTTCAATTTTTGGAACAATTAAATTTTTTCTGAAACAGCTAAGAAACGTGGCTGTTCTGTTACGTTATTTGCTGGCATCAACAAGCTGAAGAGATCTTACGACATATAAAACACATAGTTTATTTTTTGAATCCTTTTCTTTATTCCATTCTTTTATTGTACTTTGATACCTCGAATTTAGCTTTTCAGGCAAGATTAAAATTTCCTTTAGGGAATGGTTGGCCAGTTGGCTGGTTATTGATAATTTCAAGACATTCGAGGTATATGTGTCAAAGAGAAGAGATGCGTTCATAGAGGACTTTCTACAGAAAACTAGCTCGTATTGAGGTCACACATAGCTTAAACTACAAAAACTAACAATGCAGCTAAGCAGTTCGCGTGAGATAGAACCTGGGTCATTTCTCAGTATTTAGCTGTTTTAACCGCTCGGTTACTGGAGGGGCTGCCTCATTACCAGGGTTACAAAGTTGCAGGAATTTTAGAATGCAACTTGACTTACTCTAAATCGCATAGCGATACAGGGTTCAAAATGCTTTCCAGCGGTACATGACATTGGTCCGAACGTTCTTACAAGGTAGGTTTATTTCACGCTGAGAAGCTACGGTATTATGATGCGTGATTATAGGACATGCAATCAACCGATATACATCTGGTGAAAGACTCCATTTAGCCGTTATATTTAGCCACCAGTAGGCCGATTATGATAATCCAATTTATCGGCATGCTTGATCATCAGACCTGTCATGCCTTGATTAAATTTTCTGCGAACCCATGACTGCCCTGTTGACAGCGTTGAAACCTGGTACACGCATCGCAATACTATACTATACTGGGGAAGTCTGAAACATGCCCAGATGCACTATTCCTCCTACAAGTTTGTATACCTGGCACTGAGACACCGTGTATATTTGTGCTTATACATACATATATATTTAAAAATATTTATTAAGCATTATATTAATTTATGTCACATTTTCATGAGGGAAACAAAAACAAAAGTAATATAAAAATAACCAAAAATGAGAAAAAAGTAAATAACCAAAAAAAAGAAAAGAAGATATCCCAAAATAGCAACAAAAGCCAAACTAAAGTGCTCGCAGATGGAATGCAATTAGCACATTTTTTTATGTTTTTTCTTCCACTGTGGGCTTGGTTTTTTACAGCTATTTGGCATCTTAATTATTATTTTTTGGCCATTAATTTTTGTTTTTCTTTTGCTGTAATGCCTTTTTTATATTACATAGCTTGCAAATCTTAAGAAAGTGTTAGAGATTAATCATATCTTCGCTGATTTTACATTTAACAGCCCTTTACAAGCCATGGATTTTATCTTGTAGGAGGTTACTTTTAATGTAAATGCATAATTTTTTCCTAACATTGCTTCGTGGTTATCATATTTAGCAATTTAACAGCTGTTTCGCAAGAATGAAAATAATAACAATTGTGAATTTGCATGTTAGTCAAAAAAGTTTGCCTAGTTATCTTTAAACAAAATAGAAGCTTCCGAAGTCGAGAATAGAAAGTGTTGCTCATTGGCTTAAAATAAACTAATGCAAAATTATGATTATCCAAATAAAATAATTTGGCAATTAAAATGATATATTGTATGAAATTTATACTTTAAATGAAGGAAAAACCTACAAAAAGGAAACTAAACAAACCTATCTGAAAGCCTTTAATTTCATTTACTTTTTTATTTATAAAATTTACTTTTTTATTTACTTTTTTATTTTTACTGCAACTTAACAATTAAATATAACCGTATCCGAAGAAATAAGAATTAGTGACGTCATTGTAAAGTTGCAAGAAATACATATTGACAAACCTAACAACCATATATACAATATATGTAGCAAATTTATCTATCAAAAAAACTACAACAGATTAGACTGCTATTTATGCTAACATAGTTTTGAAAATACAGTAAAATATCGCTTGTACATTTCTCACTGACAGACTTTATATTTAAACATTATTTTATCTTTATTACGTTTTGTTTTTATTTAGATTAAGAGTTAAATATTCCGTCCATAAGAGACATAGCTTCAGTTACACGTTATTTTGAAACTAGCGTATTTCTCGACTTTATTTTCGAAGCTTACCTTTTTTTTTTTTTGGAAGTCCCTTCTTTTTTTCATTAGCATTTTTCGATTGGAAATTGAGATGGGTGCACGAAAGGAAACAAAGATGTTAGATGCCTCAGATTTGAACGCAGCACAACAAGACAAGAAGGTTACAGCCAAAAACATCGCGTACGCGTGGCGGAGAAAATAAAGCAAAGCGAAAACATCGTGTGAGAAATGAATGCAAAGAGAAAACAACCTCAGTTCTAAAACATAGTGGTACAAAATAAAGCGGTTCAAAAACTTTGAAGTTTAAAAACATTGTCGTCGAAACTATTGTGGCAAAAAATAAAGTACCTACAAATCATCGTACACATGAGTTTTCAGGTTTTAAAAGTTGTAATTACATATTCCCATAAAGATTTGGGAGCACAAGAAGCAAAGAACGATATTTTTACTTCTATATTTCATATTTTTGAATAAACTAATAGATTTTTGCTGAACAGTAAAAGGAAACTTAAACATTCAAAAAGTGAAAATGAGTAGAAAATTAATGCAACTTAAATCACTTAATAGAATTTTTAATTTACATAGTTTACATCATTAATAAATTAATCTTTTTTTAAAAGATTTACTGATACTTTTTCATGAAAAATACAGTCTAAAAATGTTTAGAAAAAGGAAGATAAATAACTGCATGAGGTTAATTAACTATGTAAATTGAAATTTCTCTTCAGTTTCATTGATTTTCTATTCATTTTCAGTTTTTAAATGTTTAGGTTTCCTTCTTACTTTTCAGCGCAAAAATCAATTAGTTCATTCAAAAATATGAAATATAGAAGTAAAAATATCCATCTTTGCTTCTTGCGCTCCCAAATCGTTATGGGGTTATGTAATTACAACTTTTAAATCCTGAAAACTCATGTGTACGATGTTATCGACATGCGATGATTTGTAGGTACTTTATTTTTTACCACGGTATTTTCGACGACGAAGTTTCTAGAATGCGAAGTTTTTAACCGCTTTATTTTCGACCACGATATTTTGTACTAGGATGTTTTAGAACTTCGATGTTTTCTCTTTGTTTTCTTTTCTTCCTCGATGTTTTGTATCACGAAGTTTTCTCCCTGCGTTGTTTTCTTCGCGATGTTTTCGGCGGACACCGGACAAGAAACCCTAGAAGTCAGTCTTAACTCCCTTATGCCTTAAATACTCTAACGTAAATAAAATTATTTTAAATTATGTTTTATTTACAAATCAGATAAACAGGTGAATCTTTTAGTGCTGATTTCAGACAATTCTCAAATTTTCTTTTCGTATGTTTCTTCCTGTTAGATATAATAAATTCGGTGCTAAGTAAAAAAATTAAAAGTAGTTTTGTTGCAATATTCTTGACCATTTTATAAAGTTTGATAATTGATCCAATTACTTTACTACCTTAGCTGTATTTGCAGTTCTACTTTCGTCCACTTGCACAAGAATGAAAATAAGTTTAATTATAAATTTGTGCATATATCTTGAGGTTAGAAAGACAAGTTTTTGCAGCAGATGCTGACCATTACTTTGATTCACTTCACAGTTTGTGGAATTAAACTTATCGTCTTAAGCTTCGAGAAGCGATTACTTCGTATATTCTTGAGGCAGAAACAAAATTTTATTTAGGCATGTAATTTGTATTTCATATTGAAATAAACTTAGTGCCATATCTACTAGAACTGTAAAGTGTGTTAGGCGACTTATCGTCCTGCCTGCTCTCTAACTACAGTTGTCAAAAAGCTTAGAGAGGTTTGAAAAAATCTACGAGGTTTGAATCTGTATTCTAAATTACCCGCAAGCAGTGGGCGTTTTTGATGCATTTTTTTCAGTTTGTGTTGCTATCAGGCTGTTGTACTCATAATAGATTATACTTTCAAACCTCTATAAGTTTTTTGACAACTGTAGTTAGAGATCAGGCAGGACGATAAGTCGCCTAACACACTTTACAGGTCTAGTAGATATGGCACTTTAAAGTAATAAATTAATATAATTTATGAAAACCTATTTGTGAACTTGAGTTTTTTTTTTTTTTTTTTTGAGTTATTTGATTGGTTTGGTAAATGGGGTTAGTAACCTTAATGTTTACTCATTTTAAATTTTGATTTTCATGTTACACGTACGGTGTTTAAACTTGCTTGTTTTTCTGATTTAATTTGCTTTTAATTTTTTCTCCTGCTTCCTGTAAAATTAACGAAAGTTTAGTTTCTGGCTCAGCTGGTATTTCAGCAACTTGTAACTATGACATAGAAATTTCATTTAATTGTAAACAATTAGGCTTTTGAATAAGAAACTGTAAAAATATTCCATAAACGACCGTGCCTGATTTCCATAATTTGTCTGGAATGTTTTTATCTTTCATGTCGCTTGGCTTAATGGATTTCGAGTTGCTTGGCTTCGCTTCAGAGGGTAACCTTTTTGAGCTGAAAGAATGCGGAACATCTTGTGACTGTTGTGTAAACAGGGCCTGGTAACGAGGCTAAAACTTGTGTACTTTTACCATCTAGGCCATCGGAGAAATGGGGACAAATTTTGGGGATTCCACAACCAATTTTGTAGACCCCTTTCGGCCGGATTGAAAAGACACCTCTATTTTCTACTAGAGAAGACGACGACTTGAGTTTCTCGGAATGAAGATGATGGCTTTCTTATCAGAGAAGAGTCAGTCGTCGCCCGGCAGTCGTTGTCAGCAGTCCTGTTGGTGGTCTGTAAAAATTTTTGGAAGGTGCAGGAGGAGACATAACGGTCATATGACGGAAGCGAGAATTTAAATGTCCCGACGGGAGAATCCCGGTCTAGAGTTTCCAAATACTTCATTTCATTATAGTTGCCTCTCGTTTCTTTCTCAGATGGGAATTTTGAGTTTTGGCATATTTTACGTAGAGATTTTAGCTAACAACTGCTCGCCTCACACGGAGGATATTCCCATCGTCCCAAATATCGTTTATTTGTTCAATAAAGGTAATTTAGTTTGAAAATGGAAATTGGTAAAATTATGAGGTTTGTTTGTTTCTTTGCAATCATTATTAAACACATAAAATTAAATATAACCGAGTTTGTTATAATTACTTTAATACTTACTGTTTGGAAATTGATTGGTATAAATCTTTCTCCGAAAATGGAAAGTTATATTTTTTTCATAGTGCAAATATGTTTTATCTAAATTTGAACCTTATTATTTTATTTATTCGCTGTTAACCGGGCATTAACCGCTGTTAACCGGGTTTGCCAGTTGACTTAATTAAGGTTTGTATGTTTTCAGAAACTATGAAATATTAATGCTGTATTAATTTAAATGCCTATAAGAATGTGTGTTGAAAGAGTGAAGCGATGCAGCCCCAAAAAAAGAAATTATAATTCCTGTAACAGAAAAATCTTGAGGTTGTCATCGCTCGTTTAGTTTAAGGTATGCTACTTTCTTTATTATAAATACCAGTGTACACCAGATGCCACCTGTGAATCCTTTTCATGTAAGCCGTGACTTAATAACTAATTTAAATATACTAAACAAAAATATTTTTTTAAACTCAAACAAGCCTGTTCATTTTGAAGTTTATTTTATACCTATATTTTCATTGGACTAACAAACAACACATGACAATACTTTTAATTTATGTTATTACACCTTAGATAGATAATTATTACTCATTTGTTTACTTCAGTTTGAATTGAATGCCATTTATGGATATTGTACGAATTAAATTTCTAAACATAATATTATTATGATGTGGATGTTATGTAGATACATAACCTAAAAATCTAAAAGAAATTTTTTTGGGAATTGTAGTATTCATAATGCATAACAAATTTATTACGAAAATTATTATGTAGGGAACGAATTATTATGTAGAGTATATGCTATACGAGAATCATTATGTATGCGCAGAATTTAATTCTAATTCTTGATGAATTTAATGTATCGTCTTTGAAGCTCAGTTTCTGTACATGCCGCCTTACATTTCTTAAAAAGCTGGTGAATAATATAGCTAAGAAAAGCAGGAATTTTCTTCCCAGGGGGGCCCGTTTGCAAGTGAAAGGCCGGAGCGAACAACAATCAAAGAGGCGAGATATTTTGGAGCCATCATAAAACCTAAAATTTGTGATTTATTAGTGCCGATGTCACAGTTCTGATATAAATACTGTTGAAAACATTGCTTGAAATTTTGTATAGAAAATTAGGGCTTTTCAACTTTTGGTCTTCATTTTAGAGAAGCCGAGGTTTTAACTGTTATTGTATGAGAGGCAGAGGGGATTTTTCCCATTCTTTGAATCATTAAAAAAATGGAGGCATGAGAGGCCAACCTCGCGCGTTGCAGGCATGTCTGCGTAAGCAGGTTTGGGGCCCCTATTTCGTTTCCTTGGTAAAAGTCAAACTAGGAGCCTAGATATTTTGCTAGAAGGTTTGGGTTTTTAATCGACCATTCCGGGCACCTAAAACATATTTTTAAAGCAAGATTCATTGTGTCCACCATGACTCTCACTTGCTACTCAGTAATTGGAGTATTCTTCTCAACACTTCGTTCGCAGAATTTTACACAATCCTAGAGAAGCTGCCGTGATCACTGGGAAAGTGTGCTCTCTATTCTGAGCTTGAATCTTGAATGTCCAAAACTTGAATTTCCTAGTAGTTTGTTTCGTGCCCTAAGGTGTCGAAGGAAAAAACTTAAGTGCTCGAAAGGGTACGTCGAAAGCCCATGCTCGGAGGGCCGCTCGCAGAATAGTGGAAAAAACGAGTCTACCGAACAAGAAAAATTACCTTATGAAGACATTCCTTCATCTCGAACTCCTTTGTTCAGATGTTTAGCGTGGATTCAGCTGTTAGCCAGCATTTAGATAATAGCGGGAATGGAGCGACATCTGAGTTTAATAGTACTGAAATTAAAACAGGTGGGACAATTCCAATATTTTTTTAGAGACTGAATTCTCAAATCTAGGCATTCGAAGTTTAGTAAGAGAATTATATAAAGACATATACTTTGGAAGGAAAGGAAATTTAAGTGTTAAATTTTGATGGGTAATGAATATGTAATCTTAAGTATCTCTTAAGGAAAATTAGCAATTTTATACTATTTCCTATTGTAGGATGAGTATTTAATTTGTAAATATTTAAAAATAGAAAAATGTTTTATTCATTTGGATTCAGTTATTCCAGTTATTTAACTTATGTAACCAATGATTAGAAAACGTGTTTTGATTGCAAAATTTTGTGTACGTTTATTTTATTAGTGGTCAATCACGTCAGCATGTGATCCTTAGGGAAATCATGGTGTAAGGATCTTAAGTTTTACTAACGTTTATTTTTTATTTTAAATCTTTACTATCACTTCTTATTTTCTACTTCCGGCCAGAATTAAAAGCTTTAACTTATTTATGCAAATTTGTCTGGCGAACGCCAAGTACTTAAGTTGTGGCTTTTTGCCAAGCGAGAGAGAGGAAGGAGTTAGTCGAAGCAGGCCGCTTACCTTAGCAGTTTTACTCAGTTGCTGGTTGCCTTCCAGGCCAGAGGTTTAATCCTCGTGATAATTTTTAAACGTATTGTAGTGTTAACAGTTTTCTGTACTACATACGGCTTCCTGTTAATATAAGGCCAATCTTCCACGTAGGCCCTTGTTTATTATTCCAAAGTTTAGTTAAATATTTTTATATTCTTACGTTCAGACCACAAGTAGTTGGTCTCTGTATTCCGAAGTACGGAAATTATTGTAAAGAGTGAAAAATAAAGGGTTTCGTATACCCTTCCTGTGTATCTTGTCTACTTCCCACATTTATTTAACATAGCTTTAGTAAGCTCCCTGTTCCGAGTCACGTCTGTGCATGTTCCCAGAGAAAGTAAGACGGAACATTGAACCTGATAATGGATGTTCGAATTGGACCCCGGGTAACGTATTGTGGTTTAGGTTTTGAACTAAACCACATGTGTATCTGAAATTAAGATCTGATTTCCTATCATTTTATTTGCACTACTGATTGAATTCTTACTTATGTGTATTATCCTTCCCTGGTGTTTTGTACTTGTATTTCAATAAAATGAGTTCGTAGCTACTGAAGTTTAGGAATTATTGTACATGAGATTTACGTGTTTTCGAAAAAATCAGAGATTATTGCATTTTTGAATATCTTTAAAATTTGAAAATGAATTGCATTTTCAATTTTTATCGGAAATAATCTCGGATTTTACGCCAAGCCACCAGATAGGATATTATTTTGCTTCGATTTCAATGATACTGACTTAAATTGTTCGAGTTTTGAATTAATGTAGTTTGATATACAAAGTATATGAATTTATATAATTTAGTAAAAATGCAATCATCAGCATTTGGATTCCAGATCTTTGAAGAGTGTCTGTTTTAAATATTTGTCTGGCAGCTGTTATTCAGATATTCAAAAATAAGGTTTAAAATATTACATTCAAATGCCCTATAAAGTTATATTTTTTTATGTGCAGCAATGGTTCGATAAAAAACTTCGGCCGGTTTATATCGAAAATAATCCTCGCAAAACATTCCTTGAAATATTTTTATTGGAAGCGACAAAAGAACAGATCAAATGAGGCAAAAACATGGCACAGTAGAAAAAAAATATATCTGAGAAAAATCAGCGAATGTAAACGGTGAAAGGAAAAGATTTGTTATTTAATAAGAGGAGATGACGTATTTTAGTCAAATGTAATGCAATGAAATGACTAAATTAGCTAAAAGCAGTCTGTCTATAAAGTTTCTGGGAATAAAAAAATAGATAGCAGGAGCTTAAAAGGTAAAAACAAAAAGCTATGTTGATGGATGTAAATCTGATTATTTTCTAATTAAAATTCTGTTTTTCGCGGTAAAAACCTTCGTGTGATAAAAATCTGAATGAATTCTTGGAAGAGGAAAATCTCTAAATAAATTATCAGTGAAGAAAGTAGATTTGAAATGCTCAAAACTGATTTTATTTTTATAACTAATGAAATTACGTTTTCTCGTTGTCTTTTTGAAAGTAAAATCCTTAAGTTCAAAAATTAATTTATATTTCTTTTATTTCAAAGCGCAGTAAGTTTTTTTAAAGGCATTTTTTTCCTTCTGACGAGAAATTTACTGTTTGAGTTCTTTAATGGAGATGTGATAAAATTCTGCAAAAAAGTCCAAGTAAATAGAAAATAAAAATTTTTTCCTCTTCCAAATCAGTCGTAAGTGCTCCTTTGGAAATTGGATTTTTTTCCTACAACCAAAAGATCAAGTTTTCTGGCAAAAAAATTTCCAGTTTTCCTCGAATGGTAAGGTAAATTTATGTTCAGTCGTGTACATGGAGATTTGGTATTAGCTTGGTTATGCGGAATTGTATTTCAATAGCTCGAACATTATAAGATAAAAAGCTAACATTTTGTTTTGCTATGCAGTTGCATTCAATCAATCTGATTTGGAAAAGAATGCAATTCATCGTAAATTCTTTTATAGTCTCTTAAGTAAATATAGTATATTTTAGCATATTTTCTCCTTAAAAGTGTTTATTTATAAACACTAAGAATAAATTTTATCATTTTATCTAAAGTGTTTTTTATGAATAAATTTTATCATTTTATCTAAAGTGTTTATTTATGAATAAATTTTATCATTTTATCTAAAGTGTTTATTTATGAATAAATTTTATCATTTTATCTAAAGTGTTTATTTATGAATAAATTTTATCATTTTATCTAAAGTGTTTATTTATGAATAAATTTTATTATAATAAATTTTAATACTTCCTCTAACCAAAACCTGACCAAGAAAACATTTACCCAGCTAAAATAAAATGAACAGGTTACATAAAATGTTACTGCTAGTTTTCGGAGAGCATCTACAAGGCAGGGGACTGGAAACACAAGCTGTAATGAAATTCTAAGATTAAACATCCTACTGAAATCACTACTAAATGATGTAAGTATAAAAAAAGAGCTAGATAGAAAAACTGTTAACTTTTATTGGTGGGTAACTGATTATCGTTAAATATAAAAACTTTTACATATTTATATATACATAAGCACTGTATATAAAATGATACAGTGCTATATATATGAGCACTATACAGGGTGTTTCATAGATCATGGGACAAACTTGTAGAGGTGGTGGAGCGTAGCAAAACATGCACTTTTTGTATAGGAATATAGGGTCTAAAGTGACGGGAACGCAAAAGAACGACACGAGAGGAAAATGCGTTTATGTATAAAATCAAAGAAAAGTGCTTCTTTGCAGCAATACAGTATTCACACTAAATGTTCAAAAAAAAAAAAAAAAAAAAAAAAAAAGGAACACTAACAATAATAGAAACTACAGCTGTGATTGACTGTCAATGCAGCAGTAGAGGGCGGTAGTGTGCTGGACAAACCACGATCCGATGCATCAGAGGATCATTCGCAACTCTGATGTCGAGCGTGATAGGTAAGTTTACGCACAGGGAAAATGCTGACATGCATCTCAGGTATGGTGCTGCTAATGGGAACGGCATATCACCCCTGAGGTTGTACCAGGAATGATTTCCGAACAGGCGTATGCCAAAGCACACAATGTTCGAGAGGTTGCATCGGTCTCTGTGTGAAAATGAGTCATTTCAGCTACGTCTGACACTAGGAATGGAAGTAGAAGTGCACGACAACCTCGCAATTAAGAATCCATCTTGAACATTGTGCATGAATCACCTCAGATAAGTACAAGAGCTATTGCACGTCGTCTGCAGCTGCGTCATTCCACCGTTTGGAGAATATTGCATGAAAATGATTTGCACACATATCATTTGCAGAGAGTCCAAGCCTTGCAAGAGACAGATTACCCTCTTCGAGTTCATTTCTGTCATTGGTTCTTGCAGCAGTGTGCGGTGCAGGCGGATTATCCATCGGATGTGCTACTAACAGACGAGGCAACTTTCTCACAGGACAGCATCTTCAATAGTCACAACATGCACGTGTGGGCAACTCATAATCCACACGGCACACGTCCATATGCATTCCAAATTCGCTTGTCCGTGAATGTGTGAGCGAGTATTGTTAACGACTACCTCATAGGCCCATACCTCTTAATTTCACGTACAAATGGCTTATGTTATAATATTTTTTTGCAAGAGGTGCTACCGGAATTGCTGCAGGATGTTCCGGCTGTCGTTCGTGAGCGCATGTGGTTCCAGCATGATGGTGCACCAGCCCATAACCACGTGCGGGTCCGCAATTACATGGATGGGACATTTCCGAGGCGATGGATTGGCCGTGGTGGACTCGTTTTATGGCCACCCCGTTCGCCAGATTTATCCAGCTTGGATTTCTTTAGGGGGGTCTTCTGAAGAGCATCACTTACGAGACTCCTGTTGACTCACTGGAGGACCTCGTTGCACGACTATCCATTGCGGCTGCAAGCGTGCACGAAATGCCTGTCTTTTCAAAATGTTCGTCAATCCCTTCTGCGACGTTACCAAGCATGTGTTACTGCTGGTGGTCGCAATTTTGAACATTTATTGTGAATACTGTCTTGCTACAAAGAAGCACTTTGCGTTGATTTTGTACATAAACTCATTTTCCTCTCGTGTCGTTTTTATACGTTCCTACCTTAACCCGTCACTTTAGACCCTACATTCCTATAAAAAAAATGCATGTTTTAGTACGCCTCACCACCCCTCTAAGTTTGTCCCATGATGTATCAAACACCCTGTATGTAAAAGTATATAGTGCTTATGAATAGCACTATATTTTATATATAAATAAAATAATACATTCAATATATGTATCATTTTACTTATATATGAAATATATGTATAAGTACTATATATAAAAGCCTATAGTGTATGTATGTATATATATACATATAGTGCTTTTCGAAGTGATTTTTCTAAGAGATAAATTGGCGACTTCATTGTATTTGTGGAAAACCTTGATAACCCGATATAACAGTTCTCATCGAATGCGAATCCCAGACGATACCACCAGTTTTGAATTCTACAACTGGCGTTTATTTGTTTTAGGCTCATAAACGCAAAAATGTCTCAAGGTTTCAATTCATTGCTCCAAAAATTTAAAAGTTACAAATTTAAAACAAAGTTTTACAGCTTTGTTAATTTTCATTTTAAAGTTTTCACAGTTATTATGAGCATGAGATATTTAAGAATGAGTAGTGATAAAGAAAAAAAAAATTACAGTATTGTAACATCAAAACATCGATATAATTGGAAAAGATTAAGAACAAAATATAATTTCATAAAAATAATGTTTTCAAATTGTATTTGAATAATATATCATATTATATGTTACTTAAAGCTTCACAACCATATCCTATAACGTTTACGAGACCAAAATTTTACATTGCATAACAAGATTTCTCTGAAACTCGTACAAATCACTTCTGTGAAGTATCCCATAAATATTTTACTGGATTAAGGCTTAACAATCTCAATACGCTGAATTCCTCTTCAAAGGCAATCTCAAAGGGTAATTTCTGCGGCTTGGCTGTGTCATCGATTAACATGATTTCTGGATCTACTGTAAAAAGCACAGGACTATCACAATGTATAAAATAAGTTTATTTAGGGTGAGCATAATCCTGAATAATCTGTTACTGAATGTGGATCAAAACAAACGGAACAAATGGATAATATAAATAAGAGAAATTAGGAATAATGTTGCAATCTGAGCAAAAGGGGCTTTTGTTGAAATATTTTGCTTGTTTATACATATTTGATATGATAAAACAGCATAAATTACTTTTAGAATACTTCCATTTTTTGAAATGAAAAGCTGATTTTTCCAGTTTAAAAAAATTAGGAAAATAACTCGGTAATATAAGAGTCATATAAGGTTTAGGTCATATAAGAGTTAGCGAATTCTTACATGACCTATACGGGAGTTCAGTATAAGGAAAAATTAATAAACTGAAATTAAATTATTTTAAATCAGTATCCAGATAAATATGCTGCGTGCTTATTGCAAAATCGATAGGTTGTAAGTACATAATTCATGCTCATAACTTCTTTCTTTGGGGAACAAAACATGAAATGCAGTGTAAATATTTCGTTAAAGTGGTTAGTGGATTTTTTTTATTTATTACCTGCTCGTCCATTAGGCAGTACAGGGAAAGAGAAAGATGCCCCCTGGAATAGCTTTTAAGAGAAACTGGCTTGTATCCATGTTACACATAAGGAAAAGCACGAAAACTCTCATGCAGCCAGTGTTCGCTGGGACTGAAAACTCCGACCAAACTACCAGTGCTTAGCGACTTTTACTGCTCGGCTACTGGTGGGCTGTGGATAGTGGATTATCCGCTAATTTGGCCCTCATACATAAAGATAATGTTTTATATGCAATTATCCTGGCTAATCAGAAAGAAATCTGTACTTCAGGCAAACGTGTCAATAGAGAAGAACAATCTAAATAAATTCCGTGTGTATTTCTTAATAACCTGATTATACTTTTCAACAGCACTAATTTTTCTTAAACTTTATCCCAACATTAAGCAATTAATAAACCAAGTAAATGAATTGTTATATTATATAACTCATAGCTACAGCATTTAGCTTGAAACCTCGAAACTGAAAACATTTAAGATGATTGCACGTATTAGAAATCAAAATTAATGTTGAGAATAGTCTTTAGTAATATTACAGCTAGGTAATATGTATAGTCTACATCAAAACTGAAACTTAATAGTCTAAGTCTATATAACCAGCGCAATGTCTGTGTGCTTTTTTATCTCTAATTGCATTTATGAGGACCTACATGACATATACCTTATTACATGACATACGCGAATATTATTTTACTTAAAAAAGAGCTATTTGTACTCGTATTTGCTGTTGTTCATTCTAGATTCTTGGTCTCTAGATTTCATTTCAGCAACGTTTGAGCTTTAGAATTTATACTCAGTTTTTACAGCATATAGAAACATGAAAATTGTTTCTCATTATAAATTTTAACTTTCAAATTATTTTTTGGTGTGCATATCATGTATAATCTAAACAAACAGTATTCTTCATCAAGTAATACATATATTTATTTGTAAGAACATTCGACTTGGATTTCTGATGAATTGCGATGCGACTCGTACGTTTAATATCGTAGAAATGCTAGTTTATGGCACCATTAAAGATGTTAAGCTAGAATCAAAGAACTCTAATAAATCATATATTTTTATTTCTTCCATGCAACTAGCCCGTTCACATGGAAACGAACCCAGGTCAGAACTGTTAGTATTTAGCGATTTCACAGCTCGGCCACTGGTGGGGATATTTAATTTAAGGAGAATATTTTATAAGATTTCCTGCTGTGTCACGCTATTTATCAGGAACACCAATTTCAACGACAAAATCGTTTCCACAAACTTGCTATAAAATAAAGTAATTAAATACGTCACCTCTGGCCTAAGGACATTTACGAACCTTAATATAGAATACAATAGTTTGAGTTTTTTTTGTTTTTTTTTAATTTATTCGATGGGTTATTTTCAAAGTAATCCTCTAGAAATAGGTTAAGTACTCTCAGAAACACATAATAATGAAATATTTAGTTTCAGCCCATATAAATTATATAATTGGTATTAGTGTATGTTCTGCAAGTGAATTTGTAGTTTATATTTGGGATTAATTTAATTCGCGTGCTACTAATAGATGGTCAAAAATATTTATACATATTTTTATAACACACTTTTGTAGCGAAGGCGCAAATGGTATTGTAATTTTTTTCGCAAATGTGTAAAGAAATTTATTGGAATAAAAAGATTTAAACTCCAGGCTCTATTCGTCTTGCGCAAAATCAAGGTAAAACATATGGTATCTCGAAATACAATTGTTCATTGTAATGAATCTTGTGCTCAGATGCCCAATACTATCAGAGAGTCATTAGTAACTTAGTGAAATAAATAGAGGATAAATATTTTGCTATATTCAAGAAACCGCAACTCCTATTTCCAAAATGGTCCTGACACTAAGAAGTGTTGCCACTTCACACAGCTTTGCATACTTCACACATGGCCTTTACACTGCAAACGAGATTATTGAGCATAGCTCGTGGTAACAAATCCCATTTTTCTAAATGTGTAAGGCGTATAAAAACTCTGGGTGTGTACGGATGTCGTTCAATGGCTGTTTAGAGCATTTTGAATATGCTGTATAAAACCTAGGACCGGCGACTTCGCTGGCCACACAAACTTCCTCTTCCTCCAGAAAATAATAGATGCGTTTTCCGGGTTTCTTTAAATGAAGACTCGTCGAGAATCACTATATGTACTAAATCTCAGTCCAACAGCAAAGAGGTCATGGCCAAAATCATTCTGTGCCTAAGAACAGTATACTTGCTTCCAAGAGAGACAAACATTCTTCTGCGATTTCTTGAGAAAGAAACATAGTGTTGGACGCCGATATACTTAGTATGGAAATTGGCAATCGAAATCAGCGAAATCTGATAGAGCTGTATAATCGTCATCTTTCTACGGAGCTGTGCATTTAATATAACTCACCGATCCTCTGTAGGTATTGCAGCACTTAAAGGCTGTCTTGGCGATGGTACCTGTAGTTTGGAATTGATGCCATAACCTGAATACCAATACCACCACTGGAAAAACTGTTAATTTATACGTAACTCGGAAACCTCGATAGCATCTGGCCAGCTTAAAAATACCGATGGCCTTGCATTTCGTAGCCTAAACGATTGCAAAACTCACTTCAAATATAATCGGCCAATAATGCATGAAAATTGGCATGCAAATATGCACGAAAAAACAATTCTATTCATAAATTTCATAAATTTTAAAATTTTACTTGCATGTTTTCTTACAAAACGTATCTATTTTTCCATTGCTGTAGAAATAGGACAGACTGCTACAGGGATTCACAAAATGCTTCGCTTCTAGTACGAAGTGCAAGAGCTGCAATGACTGCACGCCGTACGACTGAAATATATCCCCGATTAGCCTTCTCTTTTGTTCGATCTCGAATTTTTTATTTTAGACTCCCCTACGTTAATGAGCCTTGCCTTTCCACGCGCACGAAAATCATGAATGCGTATCATGACTGTTTTATGGTTTATTTTTGTATCATATCAATCCTTGTCCATACCAAATTTTATTAAAATTTAACCATCCCGAAGGAATTTGAAATGTTATGTTACGCTTCTTTACGCTACATGTGTGCTTAAAATACTCTTTATTTGACAAATGTTGCCACTGATAACTGACTGCAACAAACAGGCCATTGGCCCACATTGGTGAATGACCATCAGAGGCAACTGGTGATGAAAGTTATTGAAGTTTACCGGTGTTTTTAATTTTGACTTGATTTTAGCAATATAACTAATAATTTACTACACTGTCACATCACTGACATATGTAGGCAGATAGTGTAATTTGTCATATTCAGATAACCTAACCTAACCACTGACCTATAGTTCGACTGTCATTACGCAAGGTTCACTAGAAACGGTTTGTAGGTTATCGCATTTGACAGGCAGCATTGCGATCGATAGATGTTAATTTCGAATTAAATATGATATAAGATATTTTGCCCGCCTTCTTATCATTAAATCAGACAAAACCCTGGTATTAATGTGAACAATATATTAAATTACCTACTAGAGCTCATTAATTCGCTCGCTTTAAATTTGTAGAAGAGGAAAATCAATGATGTGTCAATGTTATTAGTATTTTATACACATCAAACAAAACTCTGAATAGTATCGAAACAGTAAGCTTTAAAACAAAGGGAAATGAATGAACAGATATTTCTCTGACGTCATAAAATAGAATTTTAGTTTTATCGATGAGTAGTAGAAAGCAGATAGCAAAACTATATATCCATCTATACACTCGTTTCCCAATCAGAAATTCTTCTAATGGTATTTTCGTATGAAATTCACTGCATAGCCAAAACTGATACTAATTTTTGGCTAAATGGGTAACGCTTGAGACGAAATTTCTGCTATGATGACAGATACTATAATATCTCTTTCCGGAAACGTATTAGGGCTGTGGTTAATGACATCCAGCCTTTGTGTTTAGAGAATAATAGCGCTTTTCACAGTCAAGGGCCGAAGATATGGTTAATGTCTTCTGCCAAATTCCCATATTTCAAATATGAAAAGCAATAATAATTTCCTTTAAGGAGACATTTGTAGTCAGAATATGAAGATATTGATTTCATATGACTTGTATATAATTGTTATACAGCTAAAAGGTTTGGATAGTCTTAATAAAGATTGAAAATGCTGCAGCTTCAATGAGAAATAAATCTTCCAATCTGAGTACTAGAGAATGATTATTTTTTACAGTTTAACTTCTACTAATAGGAAGCAATTGAGTAGTGATTTTATTGTAAAGTGGATGTAAATTTTGAAGTAAAAAATTGAGGAAGCGTTTTCAGTTATTTTAAAATGATTGATTAAATTAATAAAACTGTGCTACACTTATTTAAATAGTTTAAATAGTAGTAAATGTAATCTTAAGGCATAAAAATGAATGTGGTAGAAATTAATGAACAAAGGAGACTGTACCAAACGTCTCAAATTAAAGCAGAAAACTAACTATTTATTTCTAGCTATCTTAGAATCTTTTAATGCAATAAATAGATGTTTAGAAATTTGTAATTAGCTTTCCCAAAACAAACTGAGTTCCAATTCTACACCAGTGTTCCACATTTTTACCTGAAAAAATAACTTTTCCAAGATTACAGAGGAGCAGAATTAGAAATTTTATTTTTTAAAGTTTTCGAATATAAGCTGTATTAAACATGAATTTACTTCAATGTAGGATTAGAGTTCAAATATGAGTTTTCATTTCAAATATAGTATTTATAAGATAAGAATTTTAAAAACGAAACAAATGCATAGATTTTTGTTTTATTGCGTCTATTCTTTTCCTGTTTATGAGCACTTAAATATTATCTTTGATTCAAAGCATAATATCAGGCGAAAATGACCTATAAAATCCCCCAAAATTACGTTAGTAAATATAAGTAGAGTAACAGCATTTATTAATTGATGTCCGTAGCTTCACATGGTATAATTCTAAGATATCTTTTACTGCACGTCTTTCGAAAAGTTTGCTACACCTTAGTTTATATTAAGAATTAAATCTATGCATTATTAATGGAAAGATAAATAATGGTTTTTTTAAATATTGTGCCAAATCATAACAATTTAACTTTTACAAATCTTTCGAAAAGTTTGCTACACTGTAGTTTCTATTAAGAATTAGATGTATGCATTATTAAAGAAAAGACAAATAATGGATTTTTAAATAGTGTGCCAAATTACAACAATTTAACTTATTCTATAAATAAAAATAATTTTTATGATATGTACTTAATATACGATAATTAATAACTTTTTTATATATACGATTTTTAGGACCCCCCCCCTCTGAAAAAAAATCTTTAGTTTAGAGATGGTTAATGTCCTAGAACTACACTGTTCAAGAGATTTACAATTTAAAAAAAAATTAAGCTCAAATCATAAAATTACCATTATCTTAATGATGACTTCCGTTTACCAATGTTCGCATCTTCGTTAAGTCTTGAAATTCAGAAAATATAGAAGAATAATTTAGATCACACTAAAGATGCATATAAATTGCTCTAGATGTTTTGCAACATGCAAAATAAATATTAAAATTTACATTTATCGCTGCCTTGCAGACAGTATTTGTTTGCATTTGTCATTGATAAAAGTAATTTAACACCAGATAAATTTTATTTATGTCTTTACACAGAAGTATAACAATCATGAATTTTCTATATGGTTTTAGTTAAAATTAGCATTACATCAATAATTAAAACAAGTCTAATAGCAACCTAAATATGACGGATAAGATAGAACATTTGTTAATGCCAGATATTTTTTCCGAGCTCGATTATTAATAGAAAAATGTCTGCATGGAATTTTCAGATTTTCTAAAAAGGAATCCGATTTTCTTAGAAATGCAGTTAATTTCCATCTGTAAAATCACACACTCATACTTAATAAATTATAAATAGCTTACCTGTCTTCGATAAGAAATATGTTGTGGTTTGCATCTACACAGGTTCCTTTGATAGAGAAAACACTGCCTTCTATTCGAATGACGGACTGCCATCCTTTCTGGAACCAGAGTCCGGTTAATTCACTCGGAAAATAGCATATTGGCTCTGGAAATAAAAGTCACATTATTGTTGCTTATTCAAGCCTTATGTGAATTTTATCACAAAAGTGAAACATATATACAATACATTATGTATTAAAATTTCAAATGATAGCTGTGAGATAACTTATAGCTCTTTAATTAAATGATATTTATTTAGTATTTATGTATTTTCAATGGAGAATTAATAAAATTAGATAATAATTTCTTCAGAATAGTATATTACGCACACGCTTAAGTTCGTTATAAAGCGCTCATGTGTTGTGTACGGAATAGGAATTTTCTAAGCTTGTTATGTTTGCTGTGTTTAAAGATAAAAGCAAAATTTTGCCTTGATTTATAAAACTCAGAATTATATTAGTGTCTATATATTTTCTTTCACAGTTGTTTCTAAAAGAGTGATTAATTTGTAGGAACTGCAATCTATAAATAACAGTGTTCTGAAAATGATCGAATTTTACGCTAAATATTTGAACTATATTTGTCCACTTATGCGTACAAAACTTGATGTAAATAAATAAAAGTAAAGCAGTTTAAAATAATATGTAACTTCAAATAAAAAGTAAACGTCTTTAATTCTTACGTTTCAATTTATATAAGATCCACTTCACAATTTCAGTGACTGTTTTTCAAAACGAAATATGCTTAGGAACCACAGTTTTAATTTTATAAAATAGGAAAAAAAAATAAACGCTGTAAGAAAAACAACTCCCTTCCCTTAGAAAGTGTGTGGGAGAAGCAGCGCCATTACATCTTCATCGAATTCGTTTTCGTCGCAATATTAGAGATGTTCTTAAATTACCCTCATAAATTACATTTACCTTAAGTCTTAGTTTGATTTTTCATTTTTTCGCCTCCTTTTACAACTCTCTCGTGAGCACTTTCCTCTCCTTTTCCGAATGATTTTCGTGAAAATTAATCTGCGCATCACTTATCTCTTGTCCCCACCAGTTCTTTGTCTTACAGACACTTAGACGATAAATTCTGGGTTAAATTAAAGCGATAACCAACGAATCAGACGAAGTGATAGAAGATGAAGCGAACTCATAAAATGGTAGACACATGATAGGAAACTAAAATATAAAGTTACATGTTGGAACAGAAAATGGTTTTCTTCGATCATTATTTAGCAATTCTTTGCGCTGTTTTTCCGTTAGTACATTTAATTCAATTATTCGTAGTTGTGTTTTTAGTCCTTATGCAGAGGGCGGAATGAAATTCCCGGAATAATTTATTAAGATGTTTGCAAGATTTTCTTACCTAACTCAGCATGTTACAGAAATTAATACTGGAAAATTGCTAGACAATTTATGTCACACTCATTTCTTTGTTTCGAATGCTGACTTTTGACAAGGGAGTGATGTGAGAAAGCCTTTTGACAGGGAACGTATTTGAAGAAGCCTTTTAACAAGGGGCACATATGAAGTTGCAATATTTTGACTCACTCATAATCAAACAAGGCATCGAATCAAATGTTTATTCTTAACTCTTCTTTTGTGCTTATAATTAGGAGATTACTTAATATTAAGACTTATCTTTCTTGCAATTTTGGAGAACTTAATTTAACCAATGATATAATTGCAACTCAAATAATATGTATAAAGGCTGGAAAATAAACACTTTTATAAAATTACTGTAAAATTTCTTAATCTTTCGTTCATGAAAAAATTGCGTTCAGATTTATATTAGAATGAATGTTCATCATATTCAGAAGCATACTTTTACGCTTTTACCATTTTCAGAAAACATTGCTCATTCCATGCTTAAGTTTAAATCTGAAAACAGATTGGAATACAATAGCTTAGAGATAGTTTCATACTAGGAGTTATGGTGCAGTGCGCAATAATTGATCATGAGACCATAATTGAGCAGTGTGCAATTGGAGATCAGGACGTATTAATTAAACTGTGGTAGTGGGATATGTAGAATGAAGGTTTCAGATAGGTCGACCTGTACTTTGAGACTGAATTAATTTTAGAGTAGAGGTTGTACAACTGGTTAATCGAGAATGATCGTTATGCAAATTAAAAGCGTAATTCTCCTTACGAAGAACATAATACCTGGACTAATTCTGACATTTTTGAAACATTATGTTTAATACGCATTGGCAATAATTTCTATGAATGATGTACATACATGTATTTTTCCTTTTAATATAACTACTATATAAGCATAGCTTTTATTTAAAAAGTATTTGAGATAATTTAATATGTGCTTTTTATTTTACTGTAGCTTGAACACAATGTTTAATGTGACAGAAATGTAAAACGTTAGTTCAAAGCTGCTGCTGAATAAACGTTATACGCTGCCCTCCAAAAGTTAAGGAACAGCAAGTTTCTTGCGCCTAATACGAGAATGAAGCAACACAGAAACAAGAATATATAGGATATGTTCACTAAACAGTTATAAATAGAATATGTTCACTAAACAGTTCTAAATAGGATATGTTCACTAAACAGTTCTAAATAGGATATGTTCACTAAACAGTTCTAAATAGGATATGTTTACTAAACAGTTCTTTAATGAATGTGACAAAGAATGTTTCTAAAGTTCAACATAAACATGAATTACAACAAAAAAATACACTCTTGGCAGATAAATGCAGTCTTGGAGAAACAGAATATCACAGTTTTTCAGGAAAAATGGGGTGGTAACACTACAAAAATGGGTTCTAACGAGGAAAGTGTCTAGTCCTAGCTGCAATACATTGGCGGCAGCGACGACTCCATGCTGTCAATGAAGTTGTCGGTCAGTGAAATGGGAAGCAACTACCAGACGCGGAGTAATCCTTGTTCAAGCTCATCTAACGACCTTAGAAGCGAACTTAAAGCAGCAACCTGTCTCCCAAGGTAGTCCCAAAAATGCTCTATCGGATTCAGGGCTGGGGACTTAGCTGGCCATTCCATCCGCTTCATAACGTGACCTTCAAGATATTCTTCAGCAACCCGAGCGGTCGTGCACTGTTGTTCATCAGAAGAAATACAGGACCAGTAGCAGCGGCATATGGGCGGACATATTGATCAAGGATCTCGTCTCGATATCTCACACAAGTCAAAGTTCCTCCATGGAACACATGCCGGTTTGTGTGACCGCCCAGAGAGATTCCAGCCCAAACCATTATTCAATCATCTCTGTAACTGTGTCTTTACACAATGTGGGATTGATTGTATCTGGTGCGTTGTTTCCTCCAGATTAGCTGACGACCTGAAACACTATTCAGTATGAACCTGGACTCTTCTGTGAAGAGAACAAACTCCCATTGTTGACTGGTCCAGAAGACGTGTTCTCTTGGCCAACATAAACGGACACCTTTGTGTCCTCGAGTCAAGGGAATACAAACAACGGGCGTCTTGTATAAAGACCTGTATTGTGCAGGAGTCTGGACACTGTAGTAGTTGAGGTTCTTGTTCATGTTGCCACTAAATGATCTGCCGTGAGCTGAGACACAGTAATGTTACTCCTCCTTCGTTCCGAAAGAGCTAAATAACGATCTCCTGCAAGTTTTGCAACTCTAGGTCTGCCTAGACCATGTCTTCCAGACACGGAATCCTCGGATTCAAGCTGACTATATAGTCGGTGGACCCCACTACGAGAGACACTGAAATGTCTAGCAGCATAAGCTTGTGACATCCCCATTTCCATCCATCCCATCGTCCGCCACCTCAACGTATCTTGCAAACGACTGCTCCTGGGCATTAATAGACTCTACTAGATATTGCCCACGAAACTGTAATAACAACTAAAGATCGATACTCGTGAACAAAAATTACAATTTTTATATTTTTCTCCAATTCCTATATAAGTATTCTTAAATTTCTTTACTATCATGCATATGAATTGTCAATTTAAACGTTACTGACATTTTTGTAATGGTGAGCTTTGAAATGAAATGCTATTGCTTAACTTTTGGAGGGCAGTGTATTGTTTTTGTGCATTCATTGGAGCTAATTCATCGGTTTTATGCTTTCATTGCGCAGCAAAATATAAAACGTGTACTCAGATCTAGTGTAACTACGAATTAAATCGGATGCATAAAATCAGAAAAGGTATAAAATTTTATTAGCCTAACGAAAGGCAAGTATATAAATATTTAAACATCTTCTAGGATAATAAATCTGAGATAATTTTAGAATATCGTAATTTTAGGAATTCAGTTTTCGTTATATTAGCAATCTGAAATTAAATCTTGAATCTCATTTCTGTTCAAAAGTGATGTTTTGTTAATTAGATTTGCCAGACAACCAGGAAATAATCATACGCAAATTTTAAAATTTAATTTTAACTTATAAGAAGTTTATTTTTATTTAATATTAAACTGCATATTTTTCTGTTTAATCGAAAATAGTTGGTAGAACCTTATTCAAAAGTTGTCGTCAGTTCTGCTTCAACAAAATTAGGTCATTTACCTTAGTACATTCTTATAATTGTAGTAAGGTGTATTACTTTAATTAAGTATACAATTTGAGCAGCACTTTTATTACCTATAATTAGCTTTGCCCAGCATGCTCTACTTCTGAGCAGCAAACGAAAATTAGGTTTTGCATTATTTTAATAAGGTAAATGGTAGAAAAAAACAAGTGACTGTAAAATGGCTATTGGATCAAAAATCTAATAAATTGTAAAAATCCATCGTAATTTATTGATTATCTTGAAGTTCTTAGTCACTGAAATCATTCTTTCTGAAACTAGTATGTTAACAATTTGGCAGTAGAAGTGAAACAATTGCTTTCAAATTTCACAGCGTGATAATTATCATGCGCATGAATTTTAAGCATCATAGATCGAGCATGTAAACTCATTCGGAATACTAAGTATTTTTATTTGTTAATTTTTTCGGGGATTGTAGAAAGCACCAAATAAAACTCACAGAGAGTTTAAATGTTTGATTAAACAAACATTATGCAAAAGTTATAAAAAGGCAATATAAAAATGACACTTATAATATATATAATAATATATATAATATATATAATAATACACTTATAATATATATAATAAACTTAATATATAAACATAATATTCTAATTAATAAAATAGGCAAGAAATTTCTGTAGTAACAAAACCTTTCGGTAGAAAGGTTTCATTCCTTATTTTATTATCTATATCTTTTATTATTTATATATCGATATCTATATCTATTTCGGTTTTGCAAATATAACATTTGTTATACTTTGCAAGGAAAGAACCGGCAGAATCTCTCTCTAAATATCATGTTTGTTTGCCCCTGCCACGTCGTCTCACCTAATTGGTGAATTTTGACTGATTTTCTATTCTGGAAGCATGTCTTTGGAATTAGTCTAATTCTGGAAAGTTCTTTTAGCGATATTTACTCACTTTTATTTAGATAAGCAATAGCATAATGACGCAGGTACGTTGGTCTTTTTCTTTGCCTTTGGTCTTAGCAGAACCCAGCTTTAATGTAAAAATGGAAAAATGGAAAACACATGTTCTTAAAGGCTTTGCATGTTTATCAGCTGAGAACCTATCTGTAGGCAGTTCATAGAAAAACTTCAGCTGAATAAATCCTAAAATTTATTGCGGTTTTTGAAATTTTATTTTCCGCGACGAAATATATCTATTTTATTATTCCACTAAGCAAGTTTGCTTTGAATACGCTTGCGAAATACAAAGTAGTTACACTTTGAAAGCAATCTGTAGTAAAGGCATTGATTATTGTTATTAATTTGTGTACAGGATAAATTCACAAAACTCCATCTCGTGCCATATAAAACACCGGAATAATCGAGATAAATAAAGTGTAATTTTGCTTACACTCATCCATCTTTAAATATTTTTATTATTCTTACATCAAAATTACTACATTCGCAGTAATAGAATTCTACTTGTTTTTATACTTTGTATTCGCACATTTTATTCAGAAAGATGTCTTTAGTAGTTCATTTTATGCTTCCTTCACAGAAGATTACAGCACAAAATTTACACCATATGTATATTTCAAAATTATTTTATTTAGGTAATAAAATATTATATAAATCTAAGTAATTTTATGTAATCTTAAATACTTTAAAAGATATGATAATTATTTTACTAAATTTTAAATCAAAATTTTACGGAACAAATTTACGAAATTCCTATTTTTGCGTGTTTTGATAAACTAAAACTGCCGTTACTCTGTTCTTAATAAAGTTACAGTAACCGTTAACGTAAAAATACCTAAAAGATTTTAAAGCCAGCAATTTGCCACAAAAAGGAAGGTAGCATGCTAAGTGTCCCTTAATATTTAGAAATAATGAAGTAATAAATCGTGAAATCATTTATGGATTAAACTACAGGCTTCAAACTTTCTCATATATTTGCTGAAGAAAAATATTCTTTTTTGCCCATTACGGAAAATACTTAGTGAAATACCCAACAGCACTTTACCTTCAGTCAGAAATAAGGTATTAAACAATACAATTTCAATTCAGTCGTTCTATTTTAAATAAGGATCCAGCGAAACTTAAAAATTTTGTACCTATTAAAATAATTTCAAATATCATTTGTTAAATAACTGAGACTCTTCAAAATACCTTTCTTCAGATAAGTGTATTTTCCTTTATGTTTACAATTCAAGTCAACTTTCTCGAATGCTAGATAATATTTCCAAGAATCAAGTCAATTTATAATATATCCCATAAAGAAAACGGAACACTCAAATCTCTGCATCTACTTATAAGCATGCTACCTTCGTACGAACTATTTACAAAGCATTGTCCGGTAGAGAAACGCTGAGAGATTTTCTCATCTGCTTTTGTTTTTATTTTCCCCAATAAAAAAAAGGTACAGCATCCTCTCTCTACCACAATAAGAGTGAAGAGCTGGCATCCTCCAGATGCAATCAAAAGTAACGGCTCTTCAGAGTACGTGTTTCGAGCCGACTAAACACTTTTTATGCCTCTGAACTTCTACTGAGGGTACTAGGTCTTATCTTCTTACAGATCACGTAAACGAAGAAAATCCGCTTCACAACATCAACAGCAACAAATGTAAGAGATAAATAAAATAAAGTAACTCTAAATGCGAGGAAATGCAGATTTAATCAAGCGCCTATTCTATTGATTTTACTATTTTAATGCGTTAAAAGTCAATAAAACGTCAAATTTGCTCCTTTGCGTATGCTTTTATTTTCCCATAACTCAAATCATACAAGGAAAGCCAATTTTTCTTTCGAAACAAATAGAAAGCAGTGCAACATTTAAAGGGAATTATAGAAAAATTTGCATACAGTTTGCGATTTTTCTTGCAGTTTAATGGATGATTAGTTGCTTTGAAATGTAAAATGTCATTTCCACTTCAATTTTGTTTTATTTCCCTAGAGAAAGTGTCTCATCAAAGAATCTTTCTACAAAGCACTTTTGTAACGAGATTCTTTAGATTTGAATAATGATAACAATATGTTGAATATGTTAAATTGAGTAATTCTCACAATTTTCTTCTGTCACTATCCAAATATAACACATGGATGATACGATTATATATATAAAAATCTGAATGCATCAGTAACTAAACATTTTAATTTATTATCAATTGCCTTAATACACTGAATAGCGCAGTTTAGTTTTTCTTCGAAGTCAGTTAAGTGTTAAGGATCTTAAGTTGTACTAACGTTTATTTTATTTTAAAGCTATACTATTCCCTCTTTTTTTCCACTTCCGGCCAGAATTAAACGCGTTAACTTGTTTATGCAAATTGTACTTGCTAACGCACAAGTATTTAAGAAAGTGAGCCGCCTTGCGACTGCATTACAAGCGAGTTTTCAATCAGCTGCTGTCCGCCTTTAAGGCCAGAAGTTTAGTCCTCTTGATATTTAAAACGTATTGTGATTTTCGGCAATTTGTGTACTACATAGGTAATATTTTAAAAGGCCAGTCTTAGGCATTTGTGTAAACTATTCAAAGTCAGCTCTTATTAAAAATTTTAGTTATTAGTTTTATATTTTTACGTTCAGACCCCAAGTGGTTGGTCACTGTGTCCCGAAGTGCGGGAGCATCTTTAATATTGTAGAAAATAAAGGGTAAAGTTAATCCTTTCTGCTTTTGTAGTCCATTCCACACCTATTTGAACATAGCTTGAGTAAGCTCTCTGTTCCCATTCAGGACACGTCATGTTCCTAAAACAGATTAAAATAATACAAGTCCTGATAAAGTCACAAAACTATTCTCAATTGTAAGCAATATTCATATATCCCATATATCTAAAGAGTACTTTCATCAGTAGCGGAATTTAGAAAATGGTGTTGACGTCTGAAGACACATGGCATCTTATTATGTTATTATAATCGCTTAATTCTTATTCTTCGTGTTATATTTACTTCAATTACTTTAACATGGCATCTTATTTTCGTTTTTATTTCTCGAAACTTACTCCGATGACGAGAAACAAATGTGAAAGAAATTAGTTAACATATTTTTGATTATGAAAGTAATTTTTCCCCTTTCACAAACGCCCCAAAATAAATTTCATGATTTTTTAACCACTCAAAATGTTTTCGATTTTATTCGAAAAACCTGTAAAGTCTGCATTTTATCATTTTATTACCGTAGATGTAGAATTCATGAAATTGTGTATTGTAATTAAGAAGCTAATTTAGTTTATCTTACCTTTGATCAAAAATTTGATAGTAACTGAGTTTATTTTTGTCATTAATATGATTAACTTCCATCGTAATGTACAGTTTTTATGTGAAATCCTAGACGGAAACTGAAGACAGTATTACAAAAATTACTTAGATTATAATAACACTTAAACCTTATGTAATTAATTAATTAAAGCACTGATATGTGTTAAAAAGGAGGAATGAAGTGTTTAAGGAAAGGTAACTCAGGTCTTAACTGAAAATGTACGCTTTTAGTCTCTGGACAGCACAGAGGTCCTGACCACAGTCATGATTACAGAGTCTAGTTTGATACGGAATTTTTTAAAGTTTTTATGTGTTTTATTTTCAGTAAAGAGATGAATTAATTTAAATTGATACTTTGGTTGTTCTTAATTCCCTATTCGGAATTTCATACATATACTTTAAAGCAAGTTTGACCATAAATATGACGCTAAATAGTTTTCTGTCGTATTTACAAGTTTTTAATTTCTACGATACATAGATATTTGATTAATTGATTACTACTCAGACAACTTTTATTTTGATAACTATGCATAACATATCCGACGCAACTAACAAGCTTTCATGTGAATGGTCTATAAATTGGCTCGAAACGAAAGTTGAGAAATTAAAATATATCAAGAAGAAAATAAACTGAAGGATAAAATTTTGCGTATTCATTCACTAAGTACTGTGTTATCGGAGCTATCGTTTTAGATAAAAATGAATAAATTAATTTAAAAATGGAAAATAAATAAATAAAAATTATACGCGTATTTTGTTCTTAATCAACTTAGAAGTGCTTGAAATTATAGCTTATACTTTTAGCTGAAATTTGTACATCATCATATTTTGCAAATAGTGTTCAGAGAATTCCTTTAGTAAATGTTAATCCTGCATGTAGAGTACCAAGAAATTAGAAACCTTATACTAATACTAAAATAAAACTTAGTTTACTTCAATACGCGGTAATCTCAAAACTGAAATATACTTAAAAGTAATTTTTTATAAAAAAAATAAAAACAAAACTGAAGGAACTGCTGAAGAAAATATTTTCTGCAGTCACAAACTTTAGAAAAATAAGGTTAGAAAAATGTATTTGTGTGTACCCATATAACTTCCAGATACTGTACGTAGATTATTGGGATTCTATTTATACATTCTCTTGAATCATATGAGAGTTAAAATACTTCTTCTTAGACTGATAGCCTAGAGCACTTTCATCTATGTGTATATTTTGACTCATTTCTTCTTCCTTCTTTATGCTTTACTTATTTAAAAAAGAAAAGACTTAGTATTCAACGCACGGAAAGGAAAAGCACTTTTTGCAAAACGACTCTGTTGTCCTAATCCTCCATCGGGATACAAAAATAAAATAGAAGCCAAGGAAACGCTAGAGTAGAAGAAGGAGAAAAAATAAATAGTTTTTCGTAGAGTGCTGAAATATTCATCGTCTTCAACTGCTCCAAGACATCCCGTGGTTTGGGAAGATTGTGAAGGACCTTTTTTTCCAACTTTTATCTTACTTTGGCCTCAATCGTAGGACAGCCTAGGGTTCCTCCGCTTTAAATGACTTGAATCTACTGCAGGATAGCTTTAAATCAAGTTAATGTCGCTTCCAAAAAAGAAAACACTCTTTAAAAAGGAAAGGCAGAAAATAAATCATTACTTCTTTAATACTCCCCCTTCTTTTTTTCTTTCCCTCCCATTTCCACAAAACTTTACCAAATCACTACTTTCATTGGAGATGAAAAAGAACCATGGATTGAGCTTAGCCTAAAGACAAAGAGCCCGTACAGAGGATTGCAATTGAATTTCTACACCAAAACATCAATTCCGATAGTCTTGACAGTACTTTTCAAAACATTTTGGAAATTTTTAATTCAGTGGGGAAGAATAACGTACCTGCTGATCCTGATAATTGTCTCCGAAAAGAACCTTATTATATGTCTCTTTCCTGAAATTCACAGCGTACGTATACGGACATAAGCTAAGTTAAAAATAATTAAGAATATACAGTTTTGCCTACATTGAATAGATATGGAAATTTTATACATGTACTATATATTAACACAAATAGATTAGCACTGCCGAATAATTCTCAATTACGATATTTCTGTTGCTAATTCCCAGGCCGCAAAATATTATTTCAGTATTAATAGTCATTAAGAAAATATAACCGATGCTATTCATTTAAAAAAAGAGAATATTTGGAAAAAGTTTGCAAAAGATGAAATTGTAAAATTTTCTGAATATTTTTACATTTGAAAGGAAAGTCAAGAAAGCAGGAAAGGATAAGAACTATCTAAAAATTATATATTTGGGAACCAACATAAGCAGTTAATTGCTTTCTGGGTTAAAAATCTCTAGCTTAAAATCGCTAATTCAAGTGTATAAAGGTAAGAACCTTCGAATACACATTTCAGTACATAAAAGACAGTAAAAACGACTGCATTCATCTTCACGTGTATGCAATAATATAACGTGTTTCAAGAGTCAAGAGTCTCTAGTTAAAAATAACCAACTTTATTTTAGAATGTCTTTGCGCATAACATTATAAAACAAAAAGCTAATATTATCTCCAGTAGTAGGAAAACGATCGTTGAAATAATAGGTAATAAAATTTAAAAGTTTGTTTAACACCTGTCTCACAAGCTCTAAATTTAACCTCTACTCGTTTTTACTTCACATCAAAAAACTCGAATCGTTTTCACTTTCATTTCCTTGAAAGGCAGACACTCTTATTTTTAATTTATTTTCATTTATCTGTGCTAAGGCAAGTGCTATTTTCATTAGTCTACATGGATCAGTATGAAATGAAAGATCGAGATAAGCTAAAATTGTAATTCATCCATTAAATTTTCAACATCAATTTATTATTAACATTTTGACACCGTGAATTCTAATTACATCCAACGGATTTCAGATGTAATTTTGAAAGTGAGTACTAACGATGGAAATATTTTTCAAATTTCGAGATGAATTCAGGAATCAAATTTTAACTTCACTCTAACGAGAAGCTGAGCAAATGAACGATGCAGTGAATAAACATCATTACGAAAAACCGCAGTCAATAACGCGTTTGGAATGTTGGGATGCATTCCAGCGTTTAAGAGAAGACTTCAGAAATCTGGAAATCAGGATTGGTTCGTTAACGAAGTCCTTAAGTGCTTTCTTAATTATCATTTTAGCTTTCTCACGTAATTTCCTAATCCTTGTACTTTCTCGGGTAATTAGTGATTCACTTGTAGTGAATTGTATAAATGTTCAGACACTGAAAACATTACACAACAGCGACAGAAGCAGTGTGTACGCTTATTTTCATTCGCTTATTTCTATGTTCGGTTTCACAATTTAGAATTTTGGTAATGTTAGTTTACCAAGCTATCTACCGCAAATGAGAAAATATCACAGCAGTGCAACTGAGATATGTATTTATTTGCGAGCCGTTTATCAAGGACATTGCTAAACTTGCAATATTAAATTATATACCAACCAATTAGTGATATTCAAAAACATAATTTCAGATTTCTTTTATACTGCAAAACAAGAAATGTTTGGTAAATTAAAAATTAAACTGGAGAAAGATTTACTTCAGATAGGAAACATTATGGCCGTGTAATTAAAAGTACCTAATTTGTAAAATTTTATGACACCATTCTGACTATGGAAGTAGCATTCTTATTCAGGCTATACAGTTAATATGCGACTGGCCACGGTTTGCAAAACCGTACCAAGGAGTCTTTTCTTTGATCTTTGCCAGGCTACATAGAAGCAAAACACTTTTTCAGAAAGCTTTCTCTGCTGTGTCCAGGACGTTCACTTAAAATTCAAATGTAGACTGTGAGATTCCCAAAAAAAGATACCAGAAGAAGAAGAAACATTGCGTCACCTGGCATCACTTGTCCCAAGTGATACAACTGATGAACAAGCTTTCCTTCATGTGCGACGGAAAATGCAGTTTCATATAGAGAGAATCAATCTTCTGGATAAACCGAATCAGTACAAATACATATTTATTTGCATCAATAATTCGGAGTTCATGTGGCACACAGCAGTACGCTATCGGCCTTTCAAATAGCAGCAAATCATACCCCATGAAACTTCTTCTAAGTTCTTGAACTGTAAGTGTTTTTTGTTTGCAAAGTGGTTTTAATCTAATTCTGTGCAACTTTCAGAACAGAGGCAAAATGGACCGTATTCAATCCATTCGTTAAATATTGCGTGCTCTAGATTCTATTGCTCATATTGAAACTTTTTAATACGACATCAGTCTGTTACGTGGAATATCATGTTTGCATTTGCAATGCTTAGATAGGTAGTAGAGATTAGTAGATTAGATAGGTAGTAGAGATTAGTAGAGATTAGGTAGTAGAGAGACTTGCTTGGTTAGGTCATTGAAATCTCTTCTTCAAGAATAATCAATCATCTTATAATCAACTTTCGCCTTCCCCACCGCCTGCTCTCGTGGTGTGTAGTGTGCTCTATGCAGTTTTCAGAACTCGTGCTCTGTGCAATTTGAAGAGGAAGCGCTACAAATCCGACTACTGTGCAAACTGCATAATTCTTGAAATCGTTGGAACAGCAAAACATATGCCCACAATCAGGCAATTTTTAAAGTCCGACGAATCACTTGTTTTCTCAGTTAACAGATTATTGTCGATTATTCTATGCTGCATTTTTAAAATGCTTCAAAGACTGCTTGATTACACTTATCAACACATAATTTGCATTTACTCGCCATAAGTAGTTCTTGCACTAACTTGCATGAAAATATAATTTAGTGACCAGTGTATGCACATCTTATCTTGCAAAGTCAGACATACAGTTACCTTATTAAGCAAATAGAAAGCCAAAATAAAAAAAATACGTGAAAAATGCTTCTCGCACTAGTGACCGAGTGGATAAGACAGCTGAATGCTGGTTTGTAGATTTAGATTCTTATCCGGCGGCAAATAAGATGGTTGCGTAAGAGTAGTTTTTTTTCGTTTATCTTATTTTATTGATGAGCTTCTTGAACTCATCATAATGGTTCGATGAACAATGAGGTGATTACGATCCACTTTTCATCAGTATCCATCTTTTCTCCTTTAAGCAGAAAGAACTCATAGTTTTTAATTACGTAATTAAACTCAAGTAATTTTAGATCCTTATAAATATAAAATAAAACTATGTGTTAATATTTAATAAAGAAGTTTATACCTTATTTTGAGACATGGCGATATCTTAGAGCAGTGCTTTCCAAACTTTCTCTCGTCACAGCACACCTCAAAAGCATAAATAATTTCACAGTGCATTTTTCTATCGCATATCTAATTTCTTCTGTCTTATGCTATGAAATAATTAATAGGATATTTCTTGCAAATACTTTTGCATTGCAATCTATATATCTCTCTCTATGTATATAAGGAAGAAAGTATGTGTGTTTGTTCACTAATAACTCAGTCTCTACGATAGCTATCGTCACCAAACTTTCTACAGTTCTTTTTTGGGTCCTGGAAAAGTTCGACGTCCACTTTTCTCAAAAAAAAAGTTTCTAAAATCAGAGGTATTAGTTAAAAACTCTTAAAACGCTAATTTTCGCTCTCATTTTCCCGAGTATCAACAGTGCTGGTATAATGAGAGAGAATTAGTTTATTTTTTTTATCGAAATTGTTATGTGGGTTCCATATCGTATCAGTAAAAATGTATGACTATGAATCGTATTTTTTGCTCAAAGTATTGATGTATTTGTTTTTATTTTTGCTGACCCAAATGGCAATTCCGTATATGATTTAGATATATATACCATATGATTTCTATAATTACGTAGTCAGTTTTGGTACATTTATTGAATATTACTTTGTTTCTTTGGAATTTTTGTTGATAAACATTCATTTAAATGAATTGTCTTCTTTTAATAAAAATACCTCATAACAGAAGGAAACACACTCATCCGAATTTTGTTACATCAAAGATCAATAATTAGAGAATGATTACAGTTGTATCGTTCACCCTGTTGTTAGATACATTGCTCTCAATCTAACTTAACTGGTATCGGGTACTTCTGCTAGTAGATAAATATTCAAGCTAGATATTCGTTTCACATAAGTCTTCTTATGTAGCCATAGGCATTAAATAAGCCAAAGAATTAAGAAAATACGTAATACATACATCCACAGTAACTGATATTTATTTTCTATTTCATCTGCTAGTTAAATTGCCGGTTTTGACAATGAAACAATGATTAAATATTTAGAACTCCTAATTTATAAATTCATGATGTGGAAATATAAAAGGAAATTAATTATACACAAAAGAATTAGTGACTGTGTATAAATATACTAATAATTGTAATTTAATGATAAAATACATATTATATACAAAGATAAATATGCACAACATTCTATATTTTTTTTATCATAGTTAATGCCCATATTCCCCTCTTATTTTAAGAGATATACTTCGACTTGTTTTTCGAAACACATCTTTTACCTGGGTGTAAAATCGAAAAAAGAAGACTAAATTTTTGATAAGATTTTTCAACGGTGAATTCCAATAATTCTTGATAGTCAGCTACTTTGAGACATTTAGTCATTAGAAACTTTGTTCACAAGTGTATGGAGTTGCAGATGGGAAAAAATAACGTTTGTAGCTTTTTCGGAGCAGAATGAAAACTCATGTTTTGCAGTTACCCAGAATTAAGAGAATGGAACGCTTTCAAACTCAACTTTAAGGGTACGACCACTTTTTAAGTATAGCAAATCGTTGTATTCTGTCAGTGATAAATCGAATGCTATGTGATCTAATGAAGACATAAATGGGATTCAAATGAATTTCTTTGCTTTTGTTAATTAAACGTAGTGATGAATGCTCGTCCCAAGCGTTTATAGGTGTTGATCTACAAGTTCTTTTCTTTCGAATTCGAGCTATGTTTCTCCAAAGCCGAAGTTTGTTTTTGAATCTATTAATTTTTTCTAGGCAAACTAATGTATTCTAGGACCGTCTTTCATTTTTCATTTCAGTTTATTTAGGTATTCAAATATGTCAGCTAATTTTATTAAATATTCTTGCATCACAATTCCAGTTCCTTCAAACAAACCACTGTGCCGCGTCACAACGCTTAGGAAGTACTGTCTTAGAGCACGTTTTATTCTGAAAATTACAAAATATAAATTTTTTTAGGTAAACAACAAATTAAAAGAACATTAATTACTGGGATATATATCAACTCATTAAAGATACGGAATATAATATCCTGATAATTGGCATCGATTACTTTTCCTCTCTTTGGAATGAAGGAACATTTTGAAGAAAAGAAAGACTCTAATTGCAAAATATATCAAAGACACACATTTATACAATTTCAGCAAATGTTAGTTAACCTTATTTAAAACATTTTTTGTATATTAACTTTTTAAAAAAACATCAATGAAATTGAATAGCGATTAAATGAAAATGTGTTTTCTCATATTTCTATACTTTTTACAAGTGTAGATTATCATAGAAATCTTCCAACTTTACCAAAACCTAGACAGAGTTTTCATGCAAAACACGACGCACGAAATAAAGGAACAAAATTCCTAGACCTGTTTTTATCAGTCTGTTCCCTTCTTCAACCAAACCACCCTCCAACACCTATTGATTTTTCACCCTAAAACAGCCGCGTCGTTTTAGGAAAGTGGGAAAAAACCCTTCCAAATCTAGTTTTAAATAAAATATTAGCCTCGCTCTTTCTTGTCCTCTTTCGTTTTTAGAGGGTTGATTATCAAGGGAGAGTTTCTCAAACCTAATTGATTATCCAGACCACAAACCTTCCGCATAAACTCAATGGAAAATTTGCATTTTCTGCAAGTTCCAGAAAAAATAAAGAGAATGCATGCTGGGAATTATCCGCTCCCTCGAAAAGAATTGCTTATGGTTTATATTTTTTGGATGCGTAAACAAACCTTAAAATCTAATAAAGATAATAGATTATTTCATCCCTAAAATTAATTAGTTAGCCATATTAAGTTATTTTCTTGATATTTAACAAACGAAATCACATAACATGTATAGTACACATAGACAGAGGCTATAGTAACGTTTGAAAGCAGAGAACTAGAGTTGTAGGAGTTGTGTCTACCTGAATTAAAGCTATAAGAAATATAAGTGGCTAAACAATACTTTCTTAATTAATTCGGAACCACTCTTACTCTATCTAATGTTACTTGAAATGTTTTTGATGAGTTATCACTACTAGCTTAACTAATTATTGAATTCATGTAAACACAAATATCTTAACTCTATCTAATTTTGTGAGGTTATAAGGTATTTTATCCCTCCTTTCTGCATGTCTTCGTGGTATAATTGGACGCATACTCAAAGCGTGTTCTACAGGTCATGGTTCGAGTCCCGGAGAGAGCATTGTACATTTTTCACGTCTCCTACTTCAAAAAAATCCTAATGACTCTACAAGGTTTAAGGTAAACTATTACAGAATAAAAGTACCAGTCGTCTTGATTTGCAGTGGAACAAATAGTCTTTTAACAGTACGTTAATTTAGAAATCTAAATACCTTCTAATTGAGACTACAAGCTTATGTATCGGCAATTAAAATCTAGATCAAATCTTAATTTACCAATCAAGGTAAGCAGAAATTTGATGAGATTGTGAATCTCCTTATATAGCCAATTGTGCAAAATTACAACCTGTTGGGCATTAGCTGAACATTATATGTAAACATATTTACGGTTATGAACGCTTTTCTTAATTTTTTACTAATTGCTCGCCAGTTAAATTTGCATTAATTCTCCGAAATGAGACAGTCAGTGACGAATATGAAGCATATGGAAAAGATGCAAATTAAACTTACCAACTTACCTTGTTAGCAAAACTCAACTATACTAGAGATAGCGTAGAAACGTCACCAGGTAACGCATAGAAAATCATGCTTTATGTAAACCAATAACTTAAGTAGAAACGGTAAAATGCAGATCCGTCGGTATCCGATCCCAGCCCTAAATACATCATTAGCGACTTCACAGAATGTAATATCGTTAAAAAGGTTTACTATTAAAATCAGGATAAATTGACGGTAGTTTCGATGGTAGTATGGAAATGGAAACGGTATGTGAAACCCCAGCAGGAAGAATATATTGATAGTAGGAAAAGGTTTGTCAGTACGTGCTTAGACTGGATATTTGAGCCTAAACATGGCTAGTTATTCAAACGAAAAATACTGTCAGATGATTCCCTTCTTCGAGGATTGCGATCATGGAGCAAGATAAGCAGCGCGTTTCCACCCAGCTGCAGATATCATCATTATCGTCGTCGGATTAGAGAAACAGAACAGCATTGCAAACATAAAAACGTTACAATTCGTTCCTGTTAAGATAAGCTAACAAATGCGGATGTGCATGGGTAGTTAGCGGGCGTGCTGGCTATTAACTACTAGCTCAGCCTCATTTTAGTACATCACTGCGTGCATCGAGTGACCTTAACATTTGGTCGTGTATGGTAAAATTTGCATAAATGCGAACTCACTACTACAGTAAAATACTAAAGCAAGGGACTGAAGACAAGAAATTATTAGAGACAGTGTGGCTAGAGAAAATTCGTGATGAAAAAAAACTGGATGTACTCCTTGATTTCGTATCTCACGTTATGTGGTCGGAAGAGTCGCAATTTGATCGCAGCGTATGTTAAACTGACACAACTCGTACTATCGAGCACTAGGAAACCATAATGTCCATAACAAGTTGGTCATTAAATGTAGTTTTCCAGAAATGCCTGGTACGAAGTTTGAGATACTCGCCTTATAGAACCAGTGTTATGCAATGTACCGTTAACTAGAACTGTGCCTCATTACATGAGCTGATGTTAGTGAGAATCTTCTTGTAAGAAACTTTCGGGAACAGAATCATTGGTTATGCAGATAAAGTGGAGTGGCCAACGAGGTTACCTACCGAAATCAAATTGGTCATTTTCTTCTGTAGTTACGAAAACGACCCGATGTATAGCTTGCCATGTAGCTACTGTACCAATCTACGAACCTGTATTCTCCAAGCACACAGTAAAGTGAGAAACGAAATGCTGCAGAATAGCAGTTTTAGTTCTGACATTTCACCAATCTATAATTTTATTCTTTGCTTTTATTACAATGTTTAACTATTGAGAGAAATTCTTCAAATAATAAATTTATTTTGATGACATCTAACAATTTTATTATTAAACCTGTATGCTCTTTATAATGTTACATAAACGATAGTGACGCATTTATGGGTCATCGTGCAACCTACATATTGGAACTTCCGATCAAACTGTTAATGCATGTAAAGCGAAATTTTGCATTAAATCGGTAACGCTGTGTATCTTTTCTATTATTTCTATGTTATTTTATTTTTCTGCGGTAAGATTACTTACTTTCAATATTCGCTTTCAAGAGCTCTTAAGTTGGTCTTATGTAATAGAAGTTTGTCATTTTCTGAATAAAGGCACTATTACAGACCTAGTATTTTACTTTTAGAAATTATTTTTTATTTAGGATTTCATTATACATTATGTCGGTATATATATATATTTATATATAAAATGAAAATGTTAAACTAAAATAGAGGAGATAAACTACTAAATTTAACTTTTAATAGCCCTTAACTATATTCTTTTTTTTAAATTTGAATGTTTCCCCTTTCTATCCCGAGAGTACTAACCGCTTATAATAATAAACTGTATTTTGTACAGTTCTAAAATTAATCTTCCTCACATGATTCTTATAGGATGCTAGTGATGCTAATCTTTCAGCCAATTATATTATTAAAATTTCCACACTAAATTTTAAAATTAGACAATAAGAAAAAAAAGGTACAGTTTCGCATTTTTCTCTCGTTTGCTACTATATTAACATGTCATTTACATTCTTTTTATCAACCATATTGTTATAAAGATTCAAACTAAAATGGAGGCACTTATGTTACTGACAGAAATGAGAAACGGAGACTCACACTATTCCGATTTTAGTTGTGTTTGCATCAAAAACGTTATGCAATAAATAAAAAGAAAGTGTTAACCGGCCACGATGACATCTACCAACTTAATTGACCAAGCTCTGTCACTCCGAAATCAAATATCTGCATCATCGACTATCGAAAATAGTTTTTATTTGATGCAAAACACATACAGGTTTATGAAGCTGTGAAATGTCTACATTCGATAAGTTCTTTAAAGGTTCCCGGCATTCTGGGCGCAAAATCTGAGGACATTTACAGTGCTGCGCATCAATCTATACGCTTCGTAATATGCAGTTAAAAGTATAAGAAAATCGAGCGCAGGGCCGGCTATGAAAACTGCCGATTTTTGTTTTTTAAACAGCTAGAAATGGAAAAGTTGCATACAAACATTGCCAGATGTTTGAAATATACGGTGGTCTGAGTGACAATAAAGTTAAAGATTTGGTTAGATTATTCAAAGCAAAGCAAGATACTGATGGAGTGGAAGTGAATAAAAGACACTGCATGGTGGAAATCATAGAGCAGATGGCATAGTTCTATGAGAAGAGTATCCAAACAGAGTATTAATGAGTTTCATTTGTACATTTTGTTGCTTTATTAATTCCGGGCTTCACTGCATTCCTTTCTGGAAGGTGGATAAGATGTTATTGACAATAATTTGTTTATTGTTTAGCATTTCAGGATTTTTGATTTTGGCACTATTTTCTTTTTTCTTTTATATTTTAGTCCCTTCATTATGCTACCGCTTCATATACTTGGGATTTTTCTAACTTTTCAAATAACACCATGACGACTGTATTTTAATTTTGTGTCTTATAAGCTTTGTATATCAAACTTTTTTATGCATGACACTATAGTTATATAAGGATGTCTTTTGCAAAGCCAATGTCACATTTAATAGTACAATGCAATCTCTTTGCTTAATACATTTCCCTGCAGATGAGCATCTTAGAATATGATGCACATTACATTTTCCTCTATCTAGCTTAATTAAGAAGAAGATGAATAGCTGTATCAAATTACATACTTTATTTGGATCTAGCTAGTTATTATTCTAGTATAAACTTTATTCTAATCCAACTCAAGCATTAACCATTAAATTTTAGATAGCTAATGTTGAAGTGATTTTGTATTATTCTTATTGCTTGTAAATTAAATTAATTAGTTTACCGTTTATCATTACTGTCAGTAATTCATGTTTGCTGAATTATAATAGAATCATTAATTTGTCGCTTGTATTCTATGACTAGATACAAAGTTAGAACTGAAATGTGAGATCAGTTACAAAACGCTTTTATCATAAAAATTACGTCATAAACAATTTTGTTTGGAATTTTAAAGTTTGGGGAATATTGAAACACTTATCCGTTTCATCTTATTATTTTATTCTCCAGCATAGTAAACGTTACAAACGTTTGTAAAGCAGCTCTTGTGTAATATTGTAATTTTGGATTCAAAATATTATTTGGTGAAGCCGTGAATAAGTTAAATAACTTAATAAACCTTATGCTAACTAAACTAGCAATTCCTGAAATAAACTCTTAAAGGCTAATTACTTCAACATTTGCGTGATCGTAATTAATTGGAGGTAATTTTCGTTGGATTATATCCATTCCGGGACCGAGCTAAGTAAGGATCGGACAAGAAAATAAAATGAAATGCACTAATACAGACATGATATAAATTTCAAATTAATTTTGGTTTATTAAATATTCTCAGGTCAAAAAATGGAATTCTCACAGAATCGTGTTTATCATAATTTTACATAGCTATTGTCTACCCAGTAACTATTATATATTAACTTAATTTATAATTTTAGTCAATATTAACAGAAATGTTATAATTAACACTGTTCAAACAAGCCATAAGGCTGAAGATAAGGAAAATACGTTATTACAATTCTTTCTCTAGTAGTCTCTTGGAATTTTTCTAGTAGTCGTAAACCATTCTATTTTAGGAAATTTTCTTCACAGTCTAAGTTTTACTCCTGCGATATTTTGTTGGCCTGTAGGTGGTTGTTTTCTTCTGCATATTATTTTATCTAGCATTATTTATTTTAATTGTATAATTTCATTTGAAAACTGCTTCCCAGATGTGTACGATTTACCTATTGTATACGCACTCTTACGTGTTTGTTGAGGCAATAATCGTCAGAATTTCTTATTTAAATACGTGAATTACTTCGGCTCTGCTGCGCTTTTATAATATTTTAGTCAGTTTTACAGACTCGGATTAACTGATCATACACATATATTTTTAAAACCTCATTCTTGATAATAAGTGACTGCTATCTGCGACAGTTGTTCGGTTGCTTCGCTATTAGCGGACAAAAACAAAAGAAAACTCACTTTTTTTAAAGAAAAATCTTTTAGTTTGGTGGGGGAAGTCTTCGCCATATATAAAATCTAGGTTTAGAATACATTTGATAATAAACTACGAAATGGAAAATAATAGCATAGAATCTGTTGGTGAATAATGTAAAGAGCAGGATTCTCATTAAAATACATAAATTTCTTCCTCGCCGTATATAAAATCTAGGTCTGTAGTACATTTGATGAGAAATTAAGAAATGGAACATAATAGCTTAGAATCTGTTGGTGAATAATTTAGAGAGCAGGATAGGATTTTCGTTAAAATATATACATTTTTCTAGTAGTCGTAAACCATTCTATTTTAGGAAATTTTCCTCACAGTCTAAGTTTTACTCTTGTGATATTTTGCTGGCCGGTAGATGGTTGTTTTCTTACGCATATTATTTTATCTAGCATTATTTATTTTAATTGTATAATTCATTTGAAAACTGCTTCCCAGATCTGGGCGATTTACCTATTGTATACGCACTCCAACTTGTTTGCTGAGGCAATAATCGTCAGAATTTCTTATTTAAATACGTAAATTACTTCGGCTCTGCTACGCTCTTGTAATATTTTAGTCTGTTTTACATACTCGGATTCAATGATGAAACACGTATGCTTTTAAAACCTCATTCTTGATAATAAGTGAGGTATAAATAATCTGGAATTAATCCCTGAAATCTGAAACTTTTTACGTTCTACAATCAGAAGATAACATGCTGTAGATGGGGACGGATTGTAGCTGCTATCTGCATAAGAATTTCTTTACTTAGCGGCCGAAATGTTTCCCAAGTAATCAGCACACATTTTACAAGATACCTTTTGTTTAGCTCCTTCTTTTTTTTCTAAATGGCCTAGCTCTTGCTCCTAGGCCATTTTTCGAGATTAGCCAAACTCATTGATCAATTAACAGTTCTATAACCGATAGCGTTTCCCAGTTTGCTGCATAGGGAGAGACCAATATAAGACCCGCGAAAAGGTAGAAAATACAAACCACATTCAGCTAACTCCTACATGGGAGTCGAACTTTTATCTTTGTACAAATATCTGTATTTATAAAAGATTGTATCTATCTATAAATCTATATATATATATATGCAGTAATTAATCATTTATTTGTAATTCAACTTCATTTAAAATTGAATTAACTTTAAATTTGCTTTTTACGAATAGAGAATGTTTGTTTAATTCAAAATATATATATATATACATATATTTATATATAAAAATGTTTTGTAACCTTTTTTATATATATAATCTTTTGTAAAATCTTCATCTAGGATGAAAGAAAAGTTCAATTTATTTCGCAAGAGAAAATTAGGGCAGGTTACAGAATGGAATTTAACAGTATAGAATCCAGTGTGATCATTAATGACAGGAGCCAAACGCCAAGATAGACTACTGAAATGACGTTTACTTAAAAGCAGAATCAGAGCAAAGATAAACTATAATTTTCTACCCATCCCATTTCTATTAAATTTGTGCCTAGTTAAATGCCCTACACTGACATTTATAAAGAGCATTCATTCATAAAAGAAAAGTTCAAACGTGAACATCTTTTTTATCAAAACTAAGTAAAATAAAATATATTGCGTTTTAATGTATATTTATTGTAGTATGAGCATAGGTAACGGTAGATATACATCCAACTCGTAAAATTTTCATAATTACCAAAATGGCATCTGTTTAACAGAAAGAAATGCTGCCATTTTGGAAACATGATTCAGAAAACTTTATTTACGCTTAATAGCCCTCGACTAGAGCCATAAAAAATACTCTAGTTCTGTAATAGAAGTCTCTTCTCGAGAAATCTATAAAAAATAACATTAACTACATCTGCAAGGCACAGAGAGGAATTCAGAGCAAAAGGTTATGTCAAATAATAACAAGATAAAATAAAAATTGTTTTATATTTCGAGCAATAAATTGTAATAATAATACATTGACTTTTATTAATCCAAGATTAACTGACATTATGTCGAATGTTAAATGTAAGTGAATAAAATGTATCTTATTGGACAGGAGAGAGAGAGCTTTATTATGAGGTGAAAAGTACAAAGCTCCTTGAAATAAACGTGAAATAATTTCTTATTATACTTAACTAAAAGGTAATATGTATCGATTTGAAAGGAAGATTGTTACTGAACTTTAATGTAATTCGCATTCATTTAAGCATTTAAGTTGTCATGACGTATTAAGTTGTCATGAGTTGTCATTAAGTTGTCATAATTTTAAGTTGTCATACACCAGACCTATCATGTGACCCCCGCCACAGCCAAAGAAAAATTCATTGAGGTTAAGTCCAGTGACTGTGCAAGTTAATGAACGACAGCACCATGTCAAATAAACTTAGTCCAAAGGTTAAGTTTAAGTGCTTTCGAATGTTACGAAAATGGGTTGATGTTCTATCATGCAGGAACTACGTATCATGGCGAAGCAAATGCTGGATCTGTTGGCTTTCAACACTTCGGGCAAGACTTCTTCCAAAAAATTATAACACGTTTATTCCAAAAAAATAAGCAAGAGATATGATTTGAGTTAAAAGAACACACCGAATAAGTTTAAGCAACAAGAATCAGCATAATATTACTAAATTTGCAAAACTATTTTCGAAGGTTAAAACATGCAACCTTCTTCCTTAGCTGCAAAAGTGCAAAATGAATGAATTTTAAACTGATTAGATCAGTTTAAAATTCATAGTTTATATTACTTCATTACGTAGGATAGGTTAACAGTATTCTGCAACTGGGCAAGAGGAATTTATATTTTTTTCATTTCAAAACTTTTGTTGGCCTAATTTTGCAGATTTTAAGAACTAACTCTTCTCATTGCTTTTTATATTTTTGAGAATTTTTATTTTATATTTTTGAGATCAAATTTTTATTTGCTATTATATTTTCGTATGCTGAATTGCTTCTGTTTTACACGTTTTGTTTTTTGGTCTCGGTCCACTTAAAATATTTATTATTAGATTTTAAAGTTTTTTTGCTTGTTTATGATTCTGATGTTAAAATATTAAAAAAAAATCCATGTATTGCTATTTTTTCTTGTATTGGATTGCTTGTATTTGTATATTTTATTTTTAGACTCGTCTACTCCAAATTAATATATTTAATGGTTAAGCTTTTTGCAACTTGATTGTGGTTTTGATGCTCTAATTTTAGGCATGTTTGCAATACATACTACGGCCTGTAAGCAGTTGCATTTATAAAGATGCAGGTTACTTTGACTGATTTTCTGAGATTATTTTATATGTTAAACTTTAATTTGTGTCTTTGTTAGTCTCAAAAGCAGGCTGATGAATTTGCTTCTTTCGTTGCACCAACCCCCTAATGAATATGCAGCGAAAGATGTAAATTTCTCTTTTGATTTTTGGTTTTGGCATTTTTTTACTTTTAATGCAATTTGTAACTTACTTCTCCTTTTTGGTCTTTATTCTTTACATATTATTCATTCCGAATTTGTTATTAGATGGTATTTAATGTATTATTTTATTTTTTGCATTATTACTGCAACTTATTGCAGCTTTCGGCACGCAATTTGATCAAGTTTTGAATTGCCTTTTTCTTAGCATTTATTCATTTATATATATATAGTGAATGTGCGTGTGTGTTTAAGGTAAGGAATATGTAAATCAAACTTCTTACTTAAAAATTTACACTGCTGGCCATTAAAATTGCAACACCACGTAGGAATGATCTGACGAACGTCAAAATTACATGAAAGAAAAGAGAGGTTGGGATATGCAAATGATTAGTATTTCAGTGCATTTAGACGACTCAGAAGGGAGAAACGACATCTGAAGCGCTGCATAAAAGAAAAGTTGTGTAGTGGATTTCTCATTCGGAAAGCGCTTTGTAAGGTCGGAGTTTACTCCGAAAATCGTGTTATCTCTTGAATAAGAAGAAAAAATGCTTACCAGGAAGTGTCAGAATTCAATAGTGGCCAGATAGTTGTTTTTAGAGAGTGCGGATTATCGTTCCGTGATATCGCCTGTCGCACTAATCAACATCCAACCACTTTCATACAAACATGAAATCAATGGGTTGATGAGGCTCATACTCAACAGCATGCAAGATCTCACCGCCCTCCCCTGACTATCGTCCGAGAGGACAGACATAGTGTGAGGTAAGCCCTGAAGAATCGCACAACGATATCAAGGACCATTAGTCACGAAATGGGCATGTTTTCAGCACGCCCAGTATTCTCTTGTACGGTGCATCAACAATTGCAGCAGCGCGGACTCTCAGCACGCAGCCATTACTTCGGCTTCCCTTGACAATGCAACATAGAGAGAGATGGCGACTCTGGTGCCCCAAACGACAGAGCTGGTTGCAGGAGTGGCCCAATGTCGTCTTTTCAGACGAGTCCCGGTTCTGCGTGCAGTATTCTGATGTCCGTCTGTAAGCTCAAAGGAGATCTCACGTCGCCTGCTTGCATTCGATATTGGCATAGGAGCCCTGCACATGGTGTGATGGTTTGGGCTGCAGTTGGGTACTCGACGCGTATATCTCTAGTTCGTATCCACGCCAATTTAAACGCATATCAGTGCATTTCTGACATCTTATGTCCAGTGGTTGTGCTCTGTCTTCAAGGCCTATCAAACGCCATCTTTCAACAAGCTAATGCTAAACAACCTGTTGCTTGTCGTGTTCTGAGCTTCCTCGATACACAGGGTATTTGACTGCTGCCCTGGCCTGCACGTCTCCAGATCTATCACCCACTGAAAATATCTGGTGATGGGTTGCTGAGAGGCTAGCCCACCACTCCTCACCAGATAATACGATTGATGAAGTGTGGCATAGACTTAAAGCAGCATTGAATTAATTACCCGTTTCTGTCATTCAAACCAAGTTCGACACCATGCCTAACTGTGTAACGGACGATTTTGCTGCCAGGGATGGCAGCTGGTTCTACTAATTTCGCACCCCTGTAAACCCCAAACTGCTTTTCAAATTTAATCATTTTGTCTTGATGCTCTGCTGTTGACGTACAATAAATATCTTTTTTGTATTTGCTTTCCTTCATGGTGTTGCAATTTTAATGTTCAGCAGTGTAGTTTCTTAACTCTTTATTTTAATTTGGATATTTACCCTTTCTGTTCTTTACGCACTACAAACTGAGAGCCAGCGATCTATTATCGAAACTGAATAGCCATATCAGTGTCTTTATATGTATAAAATCATACTTTTCCTTGTTGCTTCTCTTGCTGCCTAGACTTACGCTTTATCTCTCTCCAACGTTATATTTCAAAATGTAACGGTGCCGATTAGAACAAGTTGTTATTGCGCCCATAATATTTGTGATGGCTTACTGAATTGCTTGGTCAACTAAATAAAAAGGGATATTTTAATCGGCCATAACTAGAAATTTTGTTCTTCATTACGCGTCTGAAGATGCGTATGAAGTACGAACTAACATATCTAAGCTAATATCTATCTTCAACATAAGCACAGACAACCACACACACACACACATATATATATACATATAAATAATTACAAAACCATTCTTTTGAAAACAAAACACAAACATGCCCACTATTGTCGTGCATTAAGCTGCAGAAAAATTATCGTTAAAGACATAAAGTAAGAAATTTAGAACTAATATTTCACAAAGACCAAAAATTAAAATTCATTATTAATGAATTTCAAATAATCATATTTGAATAATATAGTTATGATTATTTGAAATTTATTAATTATGAACTTCAATTTCTGATCTTTGTGAAATATTAGTTCTTAATTTCTTACATTATGTATTTATATATATATACTTCTTTAATATATATATACTTCTTTAATATATATATACTTCTTTAATATATATATACTTCTTTAATATGTATATACTTCTTTAATATATATATACTTCTTTAATATATATACACTTCTTTAATATATATATACTTCTTTAATATATATATACTTCTTTAATATATATACTTCTTATATACTTCTTTAATATATATACTTCTTTAATATATATATATATTTCTTTAATATCATAGCTGAAATAAAAAGAAATAATCGTAAATTTTCTCTAAGATTTTCGTCCTTTTTATTTCATTCCATGGAAGAATTAATGCTGTATATTTGACTATTAGCTAGTATTTTATGTGTCCAAAGTGTTAAAGCATCACGTTTCATGTTATGTCTCTTTCATTTATTGGTATATCATGCGTTTCATAAACTACTCAGTATATTTCATCTTAAAATAAAACTGCTAATCATTTCTGTGAATAAATGATAACGTAGGTAAAAATATGTTCAGCAAACATAATTTAAATTTTGGACTTATAGGACCGAACCATATTAACTCTGGTTAAATTTTCATCGCACTAGTTGAAAGTAAACTTTCTGTACTCCATCCCCATTGCTGTGCATGCATGGAAAGCGCACCCAGTATACAGAAAGAAAAGCAGGAAAGATACCCTCTGAGAATAAAACCACTTCAACACCGTAATAAGGAGAAAAAGAACTTCGCAGTGCTGCTATGGAGGATCACCTCCCCAACCCTTTATCTGGACCATGTACACATATTAAACTCGATTGTTTCCCGTTTTGTCTCAGGTTTATATAGCCTCATCTAGCGTTATAAATCATGTTTCTTTATTTAGCTCAATAAAGGTGATTGGCTGTTTAATAATAACTGATTACGTTATGCTACATAGAAACTAATTTTATGTGAAAATTATAGAATTCTATCTTTCGAAGTCATATTTTAACATACTTGGTATTTTTGTTAAATTTAACTAATATTTTAGACAATTTATAGCATATTAAAATATATGAAAGCCTGGAAGCATTAAAAATTCTAGTTTTAGGAGAAAACAAAACTCTTATCGAAAACAAATATGAATTTTGTGGCAGCTTTATATAGTCCCTTTTATCTTCGTAAGACTAAATATTTAACATCACCAGTACAAAATACACCAAGGTGTGAAAAGAAGAAAACCTTGCTTAATTTTTAATGGAAAATCTTTAAATCAGCTGCAAGTACAATGTAGAGAATAGGCTGTCCAATGTAACCAATGATAACTCTTCAAATTTATTCATTTATCATATTTTCCTAAAAGACTTTAAAATGTCTTTTACTACTTCAAATTTTTAATACCCTTCTATATTTGCAAAAATTCTTAATTTTAACTTAATTTTCTGTTAAAGTAAAAAGCAGTCTTTAAAATGTTTTCATATATGAAATGGGATAGAAAACGTTTTAAAATAAAATTTAGTTAACCTGAGTTTAAGTTTCGACGTTACTGTCATCTTTGATCCTAGGCAAAATAGGAATTCATAGCTAATCATTTTAATGCTTAAATCAATAAATATTCACATTGGTTAACCTAAATTATGTTTACTTTAAGATATAGGAAATTTTATAAGTTGCTATGCGTTTTGAAAAAAAAAGCATATGCAATTCCCTTAAATTTAAAATGTTTATAAATTAAATGGAAAAATAATGAATTTTTACAAATAAAGCCTAAATTATAGTTTATATGAGAGAAAAATAACGAAATTTAATGAATAATGTACAGCACATTCTCACGCAATGGCTTAATGTCTCATAAGCTGTTAAATAAGACAGCTTGTTCAAAACTTCATCTAAGATTCATGGATCACAAAAGCTACATGAAATTTATATTATACCAGATTTTCAAAGTATTTGAAAATAGTGAAATATATGGATGCACTTTTGAGTAATGCCTTGAAATAGGATAAGAGAAGTTATGTTACTAAAATCAAATACTTTCAAATAATTGATAAGTATATAGTGTATAAATTCTAAACAGTCTGAAAGGATATTTCAAACAAGACAAATGACCTACTTAAAAAACCAGTATCCATAAAAAACCTTCACTTAATATCCTCCATCGGTCGCTAGAACGTTAACAAGGCATTAAGATGCATTAGTAAACACGCCAGGGTACTTTGCAAGCACCGCATGTAGCTTTTGCACAAAAAATTCCGTAAATCCCTCTGAGAGCAGACTACTTACTACTGGGTCCTCAGCATAAAAATCCTATTACCTCAATGGACACAACGGAAAGGCAAAGAAGATTAAGTATTACTATACCTGAAATAAACTTATAATCACTTGAGTTGCATTTACGAAAAAATATAGAAAGATGAAAACAATTATTAAAACTTCATAGCAAAGAATGGATTCAGAATAGAAAATGATTTTATTTAACAATAATATTAGAAAAATTAAAACACTGAGTCTGCTTGAAAAATATTCTAAAATTTTAAACAGAGTATTTCTTTGATTTTGCGGAAAGAATATGAAACTCTTAAAGCTGTTCAAACTCAGCACCTGAATGTAGAAAACCTTTTGAACCAGTAACGGAATAGTTGCCTGCAATCGGATGGAACTGATAAAGTTTATGAGATAGTTTAAATATTACGCTTAAACAAACACCGTGTATTTAAATTTCATTACTTTTAATTAATTTTGCAATATCTTTAATTCTTGACAGAATTAAAATTTAACCCAATACCAATATTTTATCGGTATTTTAGTTGATTGAAAATTCTTGTTTTTTATTATAGAGAATGTAATCTCACATTTTATATATTTTGCTTTCACAGAATTTTCAAAAGTCGCAAATTTCTTAGTTTTTTTCAAACATTATGACATAATAACCATATACATTTAATAGACCTTTAGAAAAGATATCTGAATTACTAAATAAAATATAAAAAAGAAATCCGTAAACGTTCCATTATTAGTTAGTTAATAAAAGTTACATATATGTGATGCAGCCGCGGGCGGCATAATATGCTTTGTTAATATTATTTAAGATTGCATCGTATAATTATAATAAATACTTTGCAAGTAATTAGTTATGTTTGCATTGCAAGTAATTAATTATATTTACATCAAATTATCTTTGTCGATATTCCTAATGGTAGAAAAATACCGAAATCGAGTGTAAGACGACACACGCCAGAAACTGAAAATGCGATTTTGAATACATATCTCACTAATGAGTGCATATATACGTTACGTTACGTGTTCTTAAATTCTAAAACTTAAAATATAGGCTTACCAAAGTAAGTCGTGCAGGCTACCACTAATTTAATTCATATGTATTTATATATATATTTAGAGAGAGAGAGAGGAATAGAGAAAAAGATAGAAATAGATATATAGATATCTTTTCTCTTTCAACCTTTTTAGTCTTTTTCTTTGAAATTTATTTAACTGCATTTGGACTACTTTAAATGTATGTCTGCAAAAATTTCAAATAAAATTTTCAAACAACATTTTTAGTCGCTTTCAAAATCAAGTATCATTTAATCATCATCATAGCCAATGAAATTCATCATATAATCATCATCATAGTAAATGAAATTTATATAATTTAAGTTAAAGCTTAAAATTCTTGAAATAACGTTAGCAACGTGTTATCCTTTTAAAGCATATGGGAATACAGAATTAAATGTTATTTTTTGCTTTTGTGCAAGTCTCATATGAGTTGCTAATATTGCTCATTTCCCACACACAGTTGTACATAATGTTTTCCAACATTACCAGCTATGCGTATTATCCATGTTATGCAAAAGTTTCATTTACAAAAATTAGCTAAGCTACATTTAATTCAATCACACAGTTTATTTATTTATTTAAAAGACAGACGGGATGTATTTTTTAATTTAGAAGAAATGATTCCTTTAATACATTTTCAATATACAACAGCTGTTTCTTTGGGGACGCTAATTACAAATTCATAATTCTGTTAAAAAGAAATATAAACATTTGAATCTGAAACAATCTTCGACTTGTGTTCTAACATAATGTGATAAAAATCAGTACCCGCTGATGAACTCTCATTGTTGTAGTATACTTCTTTCTTCATAATCTTAAAATTGCGTTACATGTGTTTCGAGTTCTTCCCTCCTTTCCTTTGATTCAGGTTTTAAAAAGATACAGTTAGAATTGATCATAAATTTTAGCTATGCAGATGTGCGTCTATGTTCGAAATAAAGTACATGTCTAACATATTTACATATAACTTCAACAACTGAAAACAAATGAAAGACGAACTATATCCTGGTTGCTAGTGTTATCTTATTTGCAAAACATAAAAGGTCCAGTTATGAAAGAACTAAATCTTATCTCAGCACTGCGGATTGCATTTCTTGGATATCAGAAGGAAAAGAAACTTAACTCTGTGATAATTGTTCTTCATCAGAGTGAATCAAACAAAAACCTTGATAGAAAAATGAGTTTTTCAGAAATATTTAGAAATAGTTTTATGGCTATGAACTTCCATTAATACACGTAATGATACATAATTATGAGATGTCCTAGTGCTGCTTGTATTTACAAAGCATATATGTATGTCCTATTTGTTTTTCTTCTGCTCCTTTATTGTCTTTTATACATATTACCCTAAATTTAATCAATGTAAGTTGCATTATTTACATTGTGCATTTACCAATGCCTACTTTGATATAAAAAAAGTAATTCTTAAATATCATTTAAAAGTGAAATAACGTATTCCTCTGTTCTCTCCATCTTACCTAGACCAACATTTAAAATATATTGGAATAAAAATACAAGATAGAAAAATGTTTTTCCTTCCGAATCTTTTTAAAAAATAAAATAATTTTTCAAGCCCATCAAATAACAGTCATTATATCCCCGAGAGTAATGAACAGCATTTTCAAAGTAGAAAGCCTGAATGGCCTCATGTAGTTACACTTTCTTATTCGAAATATCCTGTTTCTAAGAATTGAAACTGAATTGCAAGTTATTGATGGAGTTCGTAGCATTAAATTTCTCTTAAAAATGGAGAGGTAAAATCATTTACTGTTTCTGCTATGCATTCTTTGAAGTTTCCGGGGAAATAATGTTTAATGGTCTTTGAAATAACTCCGCCATGTGATCATTTCGTTGCTAGTTTTATCAATCGCCTTTCCATAAAACTCTGAATTTGCGAGAATTCTGTGACATCAGTTATTGTAGCATTAGTAATAAAAGTATGGCCCTGGAGTTATTTGTTTCAGTAAATTTAAGTTATTTCCATTTAAGTAACATAAATGGCTATTTAATGCACGAAACAGAAAACCTAAGCTGAAAAATATTAATGTTTCTAAAGCGGAAAATTATTTTGATACCTCCATGCTCAAAAGTCGATCGTTAAAAGGAAGCTGTCATATTAAAAAATATAGCGATGACATAATAACATCTGGCATTATAATATAGGAAGCTTTTGTATGTTTTTTTATTATTTATTTATTTTTATTTTTATATTTGCTTTCGTAACCGCGCACTTAAGTGATACATTCAGAGGTATTTTCTTACATCATGTGGAAAAACGGTAACACGAGAGGCCTGAGAGAAATTTTTAAGCTGATAAGTAAGAAATGTTGTTGAGTGAATATTTTAAAATAGAAAAGGGTGATCAAATTTCACCATTACCATTGTACATCCTTCTGATTTATAAATTGCACTTAGAATCCAAATAGACTTTTACGAAGATGTTATTTGCCTTTAAAATTTAATATAAAAGATTTCCTTATTTTCTTCTTTCGCAATTTAAGAAACATACCTGTAAAAATAACAAAATATATTTGCTTTTATTATCGTGGAAATTGTCAAATGCCACTTAATTAATCACTTAATTAATTACAAGATTCCCCCCCCTTTTTTTTCAAATATAAAACAGAACCGAATACTGTCGATACGAAATAAGCATATTCTTCATTAATACGAGATGAGAAAGGTTTCCGTAGGTGATAAAACATTTCGTTACCAATGATTTTTTCACAAAATTAGTTTCAAGTATAACACGAAATTAGTTAGTCTAATTAACAACCACAACAGTGCTTCAGTTATTAACTCTCGTTGTTTTTGCTATGACAATATAAACATATTTAGACCAAAATATAATTGAAAATAAGCAGCTTATAGATATCATGATGCTACTCTAAATTCAGAATTAATTACAATCCCAGTAATCTTATCGAAATCAATCATAACCTTAATCAATTTATTATCAGCAGTAACAGCTATGTTTTCCACGTAACACCTTTGAAGAATGAAAAAATTGTGTGTACAGAAACATTTCAAAGTTAATCTCAGTAAACTGCATTTCTTTAATTACAATAATACCAATAATAAAAAAATAAACTTAATGAAAAATTTAAGAAACTAAAAAACTAATACGTCTTACCAATATTGACAAAACTATCAATAAATTTAGAGTGATCTTTAAAGCTATAAGTAGTGAATTAAGTAATAAAATACCTTACAAAATGTCTAATGATGAAGGAAACACTAATTCATAAAATCAAAGATCACAAAAATTTAAAATTACCAGCAAGCCACAGTACAATAAATTTCCCGGTATGTATGTTCATAAAAATTTCGCAAGAATCCTATGAAATTCAGATTTATAGCTAATGGTGCAAATAACTAAAAAAAATAAATTTTTACCAAAATACTTTTAAAAGTTTATCTAAATGTAAAAGAATTCACTAATATAATTTTACAAAAAAACTGAATTATTAACCAATAAACTGGAAGTAATTAAAACCATTACCAAATCTATGATACCAAGTTCTTATATTGGTAAAAGTAATATATTGATTTTCAAAACCAATATATTACATTACCTCTTAATGAGATTTACGGTATTTAATTGAACTTTTCATTCTTACTCCCAACATTAAAAAATGAATTAATTTAAAAAATGGCATACATTTATGGCATACATTTCCGAAATGCACACTGTTTCACAACTGCAATAAATATCAATAAAAATTTATCTACTAACTTAATCCACTCCAATGGCTATAAATCTTTCTACTGCCATTTGCAACTCTTTTTCTCTTCCTTAAAAATCTAATTTTATCAATAACTACTAAAATATAAACATTTCAAATTTACGTTCAGATATATTGATGACATAATTGTAGTTAATAATAACAATGAAATAAAAAAAAATTCTTAAAAGCCTAAAACTAAAACCGATGCAGCAGATTATTCAGACTTAGAAACATAATGCCTTAAAAAAATTTTTAAAAAAATGATAAAAGAAGACTGTTCAATTCCAATACCATAAAATTAATAAATTGTAAATCAAGAGTCTTCAGAAAAACCGTAGCAAACGGTATTATTAATTAAACAAAATTAATTAGAACTTTCTCTAATGGCATACAAGATTTTTAAAAATACATTAAATTATTAATTAAAATAATAAAACGTAAAAACATTCCACATTGTCAAAAGTATTTGCACAGTGAAACTGTTTTTTATCCTGATAGGCTACACCCACACATTTTAGACAATATATCTTATGTATGAACACAGTTGAAGCAGACTACATTTTCAATGTAGTCTGCTTCAAATGATAAAAGAAGACTGTTCAATTCCAATACCATAAAATTAATAAATTGTAAATCAAGAGTCTTCAGAAAAACCGTAGCAAACGGTATTATTAATTAAACAAAATTAATTATAACTTTCTCTAATGGCATACAAGATTTTTAAAAATACATTAAATTATTAATTAAAATAATAAAAAGTAAAAACATTCCACATTGTCAAAAGTATTTGCACAGTGAAACTGTTTTTTATCCTGATAGGCTACACCCACACATTTTAGACAATATATCTTATGTATGAACACAGTTGAAGCAGACTACATTTTCAATGTAGTCTGCTTCAAATGATAAAAGAAGACTGTTCAATTCCAATACCATAAAATTAATAAATTGTAAATCAAGAGTCTTCAGAAAAACCGTAGCAAACGGTATTATTAATTAAACAAAATTAATTAGAACTTTCTCTAATGGCATACAAGATTTTTAAAAATACATTAAATTATTAATTAAAATAATAAAAAGTAAAAGCATTCCACATTGTCAAAAGTATTTGCACAGTGAAACTGTTTTTTTATCCTGATAGGCTACACCCACACATTTTAGACAATATATCTTATGTATGAACACAGTTGAAGCAGACTACATTTTCAACAGTTTTAAAAATTCTTATAATTATGAATAGGCTGTTTAATATTCTAATTCTTTTAACAACGAAAAATACTTGTTTCAATTTCTTAGACTCCAGGCCTACTTTTTGGTGAAGATTTATAATCTGTAATAGTGAAACTTATTTCATTTTGTTGCTTTTTCTTCTGTAAAACTAAAAACTACTAAAGTAAGCTAGCATTTAAAAACTATTTCGCTATTAGCGTATTCAGTAGAATCACTTGGCGAGCAGTCACGTTATGTGCAGATTTTAGTCACCTGGATTTCAGCTAAATTCTACAGATTGGAGGTGAAAAGATTTATTTTCCTAATGCAGTAGCTCTTTAATTAATTTATTACCTACTTAATAAATTAAATAAATGTTTTTTTGTCTAAAGATTTACGTAACTGTTCCCCTTAAAATTACCACTTATCAGTTTGCACATATTAGGGTTAGTTTAAAGCTTATTTCAGTTCTTCGAATGCGGCTGTATGCTTATTCTTCATAGGTTCTTGATTAACTGTTTAATTTGTTTTAAATGTAGTTAGTTAATTCGAATTACTAATTATTGATCTAATTATTTATATCAATATAAATATTTTATTTAAGGTCTATAAACACTTGCCTTAGGACGAGTAGCTTGTTTACTCAGGTTTGAGTTTTAATGCTTTAAGTATTTTTAGTTAATGAATTATTTCGCTGCATAATTTTAATATTGTTACTAGATATTGCAACTCGCAACTTATAGTTGGTTTTAGTTTAGAATATTTTCCCATTGTTTTAATTGTATATTGCTACGGTTTTTGTATTTAGTTAGCTATTTTTAGTAGAACTGTAATTAAAATTGCTTTTTTTTCCCGTGCAATGCAGCGCGCGACGAGTTTTAAGAGAAATCTACGCCGAAGAAATAACAATGCAGGAGCTCGCGCATTTAATAAATATATATCTCGTAATTTTTATTTAAACTGAATAAATGTAATTGACTACTGTGTTAGCTGTGACCGTAATTCTACTATTTTGCTATCGAGAAATCTCAAGAAAACGGAAATTACCAGAACGTTCTCGTGCACTATTCAAAAGTTAATTGTTGTTAAGTTGTTGTTATTGATTGTAGCGAATTCGAAATGAGATCAGATTAGCTTTTTATGCGGTTTGGTTTGCGTTCTATTTAACGTTTTAGTAGTTTGAAATATACTTCTGATTATATTGCGTGATATTGGGACATTATAAGAATATCTCTGAGGAAACATTTCAGCATTTTGTTTTATTTCTTTTGATAAGAATTAATTGTATTAACTTTTTACCGTACTTGTGCATTACATTTATTACGAACCCGAACGCACGCAACAATATATATCAGCTTAATGCGTGGAAATACTAGGCATGAGTATACATTCTTTTTTAAAAATTGTTTTGTAATTATATATATATATATATAAATTTGTTATACAATGCAAATGAACTGTTCATAAAGCTGATGCAGCATGTTAGTATGGTTAGTACGATAATTATTAATTTGACTAATAATATTCGACATTTATATTTCTTTAAAATTGTACGATATTATATCGAATAAATACAATTCTTAAAGCAGAGAAATATAAGAAGCTTGCATTTCATTCCATTCATTGAAATGCGACTTTCAGACATCAGTATAATTTCAATGCATTTCATTTCTCAGCTTACTTTTAGCGTGACAGAACATTCCTACAGTAGGCAAGCAGACCCTTGATGTTCCATATATATCTGCTATTACCTGTCATTTATTTTCTAAACTCAAACTCTGCTCTTTGAAGCTTGGAAGGAATTACAAGGATCTTAGCAGTAATAGGGAAGATCGGATGAAACGGCTTACAGAAAGGTCGTATTTTGGAAACAGGACTTTTGTTTTCGGGCATCTTTTATTTTAGTTGCTTGGATACAAATCCTTTAGATCCAGGTTTCAGCGAGGAAACTTTGAGGCGCCATTACTACAACGTTAAATCATCTAATGGTGGCTACAATGTTTTCTTTAACCACATGAAATACGAGATGACGTTATTGCTTAAGAGGTGAAATTTCTGGAGTAGTTAACGATCCTGTTATCAAAGGGATTTTACTCAGATAAAGTGGTTGAAAAGAATGTCTTTTTTTAGTGGACTTTTGTTATTTCTAACTCTTATAGAATGTATAGAACCTTTTCTGCATTGCCAAATTACTATGATGCACCTCAATATTTTTGAAAAAAAAAAGCCAATGTAATATTTTATGAATAAACATTTTATAAATACTTATTTAATCTAATGCATTCTCTTCGAATTAAACACATGGCTCTCTTAGATCCACTTTCAAATATACCAGTCATTGTCTTTTGCATAGTATCTGTCATACGAGTAGGTTTGATCTCTAGATAAAGTTTAAAAGTGCTCTGTTTTCCCAACTTACTTCCTCAATGTTTAAATATATTCTCAATATTTAAATAATGGTTCCTGACTCTTAACTTCAGCTTTGTCTTTCAAAGCACTCAAATGTTTAAAATAAATCTAAGATATATGCCGAATGCTACCCTGAGAACTCATTAGTAAATTATTACAAAAATAATACTTATAGTTACACGAAACACTCTTTATTCCGTTCCTTAAAAACTCTAAAATAAAATTCTGCCTTCTCCGTAGACGTAAATTGCTGTAATTTATGCGTTTTAAAAATTATTAAATTCCTTTTAACAGAAGGTTAATTAGAATAATGCCATATATAGTCAAAAATCGCACTAATAGCGCTCTAAATTAAATAAACAAAGCTGAACAGTGTGTGATATTCAAATCTAACAGATCAACATTAGTATCAAAACTACATTATATCGATGCAATCACAAATGCTTGTAAACGTTTCGAATTGCAAGGCAATTCGCAAATTATTTAAAACTTGAACAAAACAGTCCAACAGACATTTATTATTCAAAAAATTGCGAAAATGAGCCTGAGTCCTCCACCTAGTTACCTTATTTAAATAAAGTGGCGGATGCATACCGAGAAAGGATATAAGCGAAAGTGAGGATGTGGTTAGCAGCATCTCAGTCTTACATCTGTCATCTTAGGCTCTAAAGAAATACTGAATAAAGAATTACATAGATCCAGAATTCTGGCAGATTTATGCACACTTAAAGCATTCAATGCAGAAAGTGAGGTAAAATATTTTCTTCACGAAGTTTCAACAAGTTAAGCACAGTTATGTGCTGTATTAGCTTCCTCGTGATATGTAATGTTATTATTATGATAGGCCTTCTGGTGATGCACCCTGGTTAACACTACCAGAGGATAGCAGCTTTTACACTTTCTCTGCACTTAGCAATGTTAACTTTCTAACTTACATATACTGGAAAGCAAGCTAGCTAACGGCTTAACGTTTTTGCATCGTTAGAGGCCAAAATTGGTTTCTCTCAAACTTCTGAAGCGCCCGTGTATATGATTTTGTTTGGAATGGACTTCCTTTCCCCAGGGACAAGTAGAATGCTGCGTCGTTAACAATAACCTATTGAAGTGAAGCGATTAGTTCTCGTTTGGGCACCTTTGTGCGGTTTCCTCAACTGTGTACAGTTTCGTCTTAGGACAGGATTTGTAACTGCGAACATCAATAGCTAAACTTTGACGCTAAATAAAGTAGAGGGAAGCTGGATTTACATAAGAGAGCACAGTTTAGTCTCTTTTAAAGAATGATTGATATGTCATTTAACAGCTCTCGAATCCAATGAGCCATGCACTAACGTGATGGGGAAAAGCACCAGGTAGAAAAGTGACTCAGGCTTGCGGGCGAACTGCCGATGTCTGAATTCACGAGCATTTCGAGGGACTTCGCTGTGAAAGACTTAAGCATCGAAAGCCATAAATAATACTAAATTCTCAAGGTAAATCAATTAACCAATTGCTGGCTTACAAAGTAAACTTTAAGCCCTCAGTATTTAGTCAGAGAAAGCTAGAACGAAATAAACACGGATTTATTTTTGGTTTCAATTCCAAGTTTCCATTGACAATTTTTTTACAAAAAATAATATATCATCGTTATATAATTATATTTATCATATAACTTTATCGCTTTTTATGATGACGGTCGTTTCATCAATTATAGTTTGCGTAGTTTTATAATATTTCTTTATATCCAGCAATTTCTTTTCTATCTCACTGTTTCCGAATAAAGGAATAACGAATATATCCAAAGTAATCGAAGTTTTAAAAGACGCCCGATAAATAATGCAATTTAACTGTACAATGAATTCTAGGAAAGTTCACTATTTAGGAAATTAAAATATATGTTTTGTACTGCTGAAGTTATTTCTTGACCCGGTACAGAAAAAGAAATGTCGAGAAAACACTTCCAAAGTATTGCTGTATACTTATTTTTCTGATGCTAAGAAAACGGTCAATGGAAAGAAATACGGTTTCGCCAAACTAATGCCACGTCCCTACGGGTGCCTGCATAGGCGGCAACTTTTTCCCCCTTTAACACAGTCGCCAATTCCTTGGAGCAAGAATAAAATTTCCCTTTTTTCAAGAGAAAAAAAAAATTAAGGGGACAGCTTGCATTCGGGCAGCAAATTTCAGTGTACGGAAAACTTGATTTTTGTAGTTCGATGTCCTTTTCTTTTTTGCTATATAAATGCGTTTGTTTCTGATGTAATCTGCAAGTTTAGGAATTACCATGAAATCAAGAATAACACTGTGAGTTTTAAAAAATACTGAAAGGTGGATTGAACTTGTTTCTATCAAAGTCACATTTCACAGCTACATCTGCGTACAAATTTTTTCATTAAGTTTACAAAATCACCATTTCCTGCTTTAACAATTTATTCCAGGTATAATTGGAACAAACTGTGGTATACTTAGAAAAACATTTATTTTTTAAGCAACAGCTACTTTAAGTTTATTAACAATACAAATTTTTTAAAAAAATCTAATGCCACATGACCCCTAGTAATCACTTGACTCTTAGTACGGCCTATTAAATTAGGCACATTTTTTATGCATTTCATTTATACTTATTTCCTCGAATTCTTCTAACTTGAATAATCTATTCCTCAAGGCAAGTTGAAAAACACATAAAAAATTGTAAGTTTTGAGACTAAATATCGCGATTAATTTTTTTAATTCAGCAGTCAAACTTCTTTTAATTTTATTTTTTCACAACGAGTATAAAACTTTTCCAAATGAGTATAGGAATTGGGAGATAGCATTAAAAGTCAGATTGCGTTTCTTGTCAAATTTTTTTTTAATTTGACATTGCCAAAACATGATTAATTTTATCATTTAAAACACTTCTGTAATTTGAAATACATGACTGCAACCACTGATTAAAAAAAAAAAAATACCGGTAAGGACTTTTATGCCGAGGTGGGTGGGGTACATGTATATACATACGTTTGGTTCTACCGTCTGCAATAAAAAAGGCAAGCGCGCAACCAGATGTTATAGCGGAACCATGTATAAACTTTCAATGCTCTACGGTTAATCATTTTTGAGTTATGCCAGGTACATTTATACTTTCATACGTATGTACAGATGTTACGAAAAAAATCCTATTTCAATTCAATTTAACGAAAGAAGACGTGACGAAAAAGCAAAAGTCCAAATGAATACAGGAATGGTCAAAATGGATAGTTCTGTTGAAATATGATATCCTTTAACGATTACAATGCTTCCTTTATAACGTACAATGATGTAATAAACGTGAATTAAGTTGCTTAAATTCTCGTATAATAGTATTCGTGATTTTTTTTTTCTAAATCATACTTTCAGTTTATGATTCAAAAGTTCATCAAAATGTTAAACCTTTTAATAAAATGGTGGAGTTATAATTTATTTCAGATAATATATAAAGCCTTTTAAACATTCTATGCAAAACTTTACAAAATTCTAAAGTTTGGCTAACGAAATACAAAAACAAAAATTAAACCCAATAATCTCATCAAGAAGAGAACAGGAAGGTTGCATTTTCCATTTCCATTTTTATAAGTATGTGAACTTGTTACATTTTATTATTTATTAAATAGATATTATCACGTATAACGCTTGACGCAATGATGGTGTGAGTTATCACCTAAAGTGTAAACTGACTGTGAAAGTACAAATACACAGAAGTAAAATTTTAACTTTTTTTATGTTACTACTTATGAGTTTCAAGTTTAAAATAATACAAAGCAAAATAAGTCTTCTTGAGCTTTAAATAATGGCTAAACGTAGAATTTAACTGTCTACGATACTAATAGTCTACTTAAGGCTACAAAACGCTTGAACTCGACACGCTAATCTAAATGAAAACTCACTTGCCAACCTAGATCGTCAGTACTTATACTCTAACAGCGACATTTTAATGGAAGGCAAGATCAGCAGCCGAAACAAAACCCAAATCTCTCTCTCATGCTAGTCATGCGGATACAGATATGAATACAGATTATGAAGTTGAATACAGGCTCCTCAGAAGCTGATTTAATGAGCTCGATGAGAAATTTAAACCTGTGAGGGTACATGACATTCAGGTAATAGTCTGAGAATGGTAAGAAAGTGAGATAAAGGTGGAGAGACCATCGCCTCCTGTACTACAAAGGTGCCAATCAGATGGAAGGAGACGAACGAGAATATTCAAGCCACGCAAGGAAATAAGCAAACATCAGGCAGTCCGAGCTAGGCTACGGAACTGTAGTCTCTAAGCATATGAGTACCAAACGGTCTGATCAAATTATCTTCTGGAATAATTTGGTAATTAAAGACTTCTGGAAAACTGAAGTGTTGAAGAAATGCTCATCAAGTTAAGTAATCAAGTTTAGTGCACTAGAGAGTGGATTTTAAAAACATCATGGGTCAGTTTGTTTATAATCAGGTGATGAGCATTTATAATCCTTCTAAAAATTTTGTTCTGTACTGCTATTCTTTGTGAAAATCCGCACTTGAAGTTGAGGTACAGGTTGGAGATGCGCAGAATAAAATCGGCCTTAAAATGCATAAGATCCTTCTCTTTTTATTGAAAGATAGTCTAGAATATCTTCGAAGAAGTACAGGAGGTTGACTGTCGACCACATGTTTTTCTTATGATGTACTTAATATGACAAGTCTATGTAAATTATAGCTAATAATAACCCACAGATAACTTACATTATTTACACGGTTCAAAGTTCCACAAATAAGAAACCGAATCTTGCGCCTACTGAACAGTAAGATCTTAGAGACATTTATATAAGTTCTTCCTCTCAATGTCGGTTTCAATTCTTCCTCAAATTTAAACTACGCCACTCGTCAGTTAAATCTACCAAACCTCTGGAAAGCTAGTACATGGTGAAGAGAGGCACAAATAAAAGGTGTAAAATATACTTGCAGTTGTTAGTTAAACTCTAATGAAATGTGATAGTTAGCATATTGAAGTAATCTAAAATTAACCCTCTTATACCTTGAATGCACTTCAATAAATGAAATTTAATGTACAAAAGAGGTCCATTTAATGTATTCCTCACTGAATAATAATACACTGCAGCCTGGAAGTTATTATGATTTATATTATGATTCTTCACTTTTATTACTATTAAGAGTGAAATTCATTTTCCCTTTTATTTATCAGGATGCTTCATATATTGTACTATTTCTTCAGTCAATTAATGGCTGCCACATGGCAACAACGTATTTCTGAAATTCATTACGCATCCTTTTGCAAATGTCAAAATTGATGTTAAAAAATCCATTCAGTGATTAATGATAAGAAAGTAGGGAAAAAAACATCGAATTATTGAATGCCCTAAGCGCATTGATCCGTACGATCATTTAAATTTACTTTCCAGTTAGGAGCAATATTTTCTGCAATAATTGCTGATTACTTTTGTCGATTGTTGATGGAATTAATGGTGGCGGCTGTAATCGTCATTAGACATTGCAGTCTGGAAAAGCCAGCCTCTAATCTGCATATAGTTCAGAGGATTTATTCTGAGCCGAGACCATTAATTGAGTTCCGTAATTAATTATCGGGTCGAACATCTAGTGACTAGTTTTTTTTCGCCTCTTTTCAAAAAAGTCCATTTTATCATTCATGCTGCTGGATGAAATTTGAATGTGAGGAAATAAATACGCATTGTCCGTATAAAACAAATCTTTAGCTGTTTCAATTAGAATGATTAATTCATTTTCGATAGCAGATACTGAAAGTTGTTATTTATTCATTTCTAATTCTTGCTCTTATAACCCTTTGTCATTAAAGGTCGTATTATCTGTCATCAGATCTTCCAGAAATTGGAGAAACGTCGCTATTAAATTGCCTTTTGCCTTTACACGTATAAAGTTATTGTGACAAATATGACCAACTGCTTAAATATGTTTTTATGTTTCATAGGTTCTAGAACATTTGTTGTAACACTACATAGTGATCTAGCAAAACCATTCTAAAGATGAATAAAAATATTTATACATCTCTAGAATGGTTTTCGACAGATGTAATATGAAATGTATCTTTAAAATTAAGGTTTATATTTTATGCAAATGAGAGGAATTTGCATCATAAAACTGCATGCAAACGATTTATACATGTTTGTTTTATAGTTTTATTTTCATCACTCATTGAACACCTTTGATACTAGCTGGCTATATTTTTTATTTGTGAGATGTTTGCATCAGCACCAAAGCACCCATCACCACCTGTCATTCGATGGTAAATAAATCACGTATCTTTCTCAGGTTATAGTTAGTTAATATTTTACTAAATTAAATCCAGCAAACCTTTTATCCAACCTGATTTGCTGCAGGGTTGTTTTTGTCAGTAAGATCACTTCGTGCTTGGTCACCGTTGGGTGTCTCCAGTAATTTGCATATCTAATGTACATATGTACGTTCAGGCAAAAAATGATTTTATTAATTAAAGAATTAGAGATTAATTATATCAGATTTATTATAAATTATTTTAAAAAATATCTTTAAAATCCTCTTCAACATGACGAAATAACGAAGCGTGTGCTAGACAACAAGCTCCAATAACAGAGCTAATTATTTCAGTTCTCAATTTCTGCATTACTGATCTTCTCCAAACAAGGCTTAATTATAGGGAATCTAAAAGAGAATAGATTGGCAGATTCCAAACAACGACATAAATTTAAGTCTAAAAATGCATGAATAACTAATGTATCGTGTGAGTTTTGAGATTACCTAAGTCTGCCATTACCCTTACCTAAAATGTTTGTTTGGAAAAGTGAAATAGAGTGTTCATTTCTCAAGCGCGTAATCCTTTCAGTCTGGCATTAATTAATTTATTATTATTGTTATTGCTATAATAATTGTTACAAGGAAAATGTATTCCTAATAAAATATATTTGAAAGAAAAATGCAGAAATGATCTCAAAATTTCAAGGGGGGAAGTACACTCGTTAATGCTTTAGTCTTTCTAAATCTACTGAGAGCCATGCAAATTGCATCCCTTAATCAAAATGCAAAGCTATGTATTGAAGAATTATAATCATGGTGGTATTTCTTCGTGAATCTATTTAATGCTTCTAAACAATATAAAGGATAGTTTTTTATTTTATTGTTTTTATTTTTAATTTATAAATATTTATTATTTATTTATTTTTCATTAAAATATTTGACATCCACATAATAGTACACAGGTACTGAACAAAGAAATTAGACCATTTTCATAGTAAAATCCAACGCTTTATTCAACTGGTGCAGACCACTTTTTGTAGCCTAAACTGCAACAATTGGTTTTGAAAATGAAAGATATGAGTTTTATTCAATTATTGTAGTATTTTTAGACATTCACATTTCAAGACAGCAGCTACTTCACTTTGTGGTGGTGGTAGGAAATGCGTTCTAGATATGCCTTATAGCACGCTAAACAAGCTGAATGGTATTGAAGTCAGAGAAACGTGCAAAAGGTGAAACAGGTTCTAGTCCACTTATACACTTTCGTAACTATTTTTTGACAGTTTTATAGTGTGAATTGGCGCAGTATCATGCTGATACATGGAACTTCGCTCAAGATAAACAGTTTAACAACTGGGCAGACTTGCTTCATTTATTTTCCTTGACAATCGTGCGAGTGTAGAGAATAATATGCATTTTCCAGGACTACAACGATAATGCGACTCCAACTCAACAAATCAACATCCATGCCTCTGTATGGGGACAAGGCAGCTCGGATCAGGTGACTTTGAAAGAGCTCTCCTCATACAAAGTCTTTTGGAACTGGGAAAGCTTGCAAAGACTGGCTCGTCGTTAATTTATACACGTTTTTCATTATGTGCTGTGCAAATGCTGTACTCCTGATACCACTGAAACGAACGTTTAGATTGAATCTATTGCTTTGGTATAGCTACTCAGCTGTGAATATTAATACTGTGACTCTCAAGAGACGCAGTTTCTGCAGAAATGGGAGAGGGAATGTTAAAGAATGTCGTAATTTCAATAATTGTTGTTCTATGTTTATTATTTACATTCGTTCCTTAATATCCTTTTCAAATAAATACTTTACTTTAGAAATTGCTCTGGATAGGCGGAGTTCTTCTCTTTCCTAGGCACATAGACATGACCCTAGATAGTGTCCTTCAATACATCAAGAAAACATTCGTTTTGGTAAAGTATGTACCGGCCTGACGAGCGCCAACAATTCATTCCGGTTTTGAACACCGATATAAGGTCTATAATCTCCAAAATTTGAACGTAGTACTTCTAATGTCCCCAAAATTCAAACTTCAATTTCTGCAGCTGTTAATAAAATCATTCAAGGTTCAAAATCAAAATTGCACACACTGGCTTGAGTTATAAGGGTTTTAAACACCAAATGTTTCAGGTTCATTGTCCAACGCATACATCTTAAGGCTGTATTAATGGAGGAAGCTTTCGTGGCTACTTATGCATCAATATGCATAAGCAGCCATCATTAGTTTCACAAAAATCAATTGTAATTTCAAGTCACCATCTGAAAAATGAAAAATAAGTAAGATCGCATTTGTTTTGATAGGAGACCTGGTGTGATATATTTGCAATCACCCTCATGGATGGGATTTACTCAAAGTTGTAAATAATAATATGGTTGAGATTTACTCAAAGTGCCTTAACCAGAGCTTAGGCTTATATTGTGCATTTCTTTATAAGCAGTAAAATGATGCACAAGATTCATATTTTAACATAAATGCATGATTTGCAGATGATGCTTTACCAGTTTTATAAAGAAAGAATAGATATATATATATATGTATATATATAAATATATGTGTGTTTGTGTACGTTATTCAGATTTCTAAGGTCTTGTTGAATTTCTGCATTGCCTACAACCTTCAAAATATATTATTAGTTTACATTTTGCATGTTTTGGAAATTTGATATTTCCACAGCCGGCAAGGAACCATAATGCCAAGTTTTGTTTAGTGCAAGGTGTCAGTTTACTTCACATTCTGTAGCTGTGAAACGCAGATTGTGCAGAATATTTTTTTAACTTGGATGGAAAATGTAGAAAGTATTCGGAATACGAATGATATCTCTCCCTTTTTTCGGTCAAGTAATCTTATATGTCATGTATATTTTGCAACAGTGTTATTTTCTACAACCTTGGTTTTGAAATGTTGAATCCCTTGAAATGCTATACAATTTTCATATTTTATTGTGTACTTTTAAACAATACGTGTATTGATTCCTATTTTTTGATACAATACCAAACATGAATTCACGAAATATGTTTTTTCACGGACTATTTATTGCTCAGAGATGCGTATAATGTCGGACCTTATAATCTGATGACATTAAATAATTTAAATGTCTATTTAAGCTAATTTTAAATAAAAGCTCTCAAATATTTTATATTGTTAGGAATAATAAGATTACTTAAAAGCTAGAGAGTTTTATAAATTCGGTATATATAAGAACAGTTTTATGTTTTAGATCAAGATATTTATTTTTTATGATCAGAAGAAGAAAACGATTTGTAAAAATCTTAATGTTTAAAACGACTTTTACAAATAAATTTAATGTCTGTTATATGAAATTTCGACAAATGCTGTATAAATGCGACGCATGCAAAATAAATATTATAAGCTGAATATCTAGTTTAATTCAGTAATATTTTATAAACCTCATTCTTGTTACATAAAATGAAACTGCGTATAAAATTTAATTTAAAAACTATTTTGTATACAACTCTGTTCATATGACAGTTTGAAAGAATTATGCCGATATCCGTATTTCTCATTGAGGATGTATTTACATAGAAATCATTTTTCATGAAAGCAAAAAGGATATGACATTTCCCGACATTGTATACGCAGAAAGTTCCGCGAATTTGTTTCTTACCCCTTCTTTATGATGTCATTCAATCTGCATACAGTTCTAATCTTACTATCCATAAAAAACATTTTGAACGAGCGTCTTTACTTTTTAGCTAAAGGAACAAAAACATCCTTTTTAATAGACAATGAAGTAACAGTACTGGCTATTACAATTAGAAAGAAAAGAGTTGAACCAACTATCAGCATTCAGTGTTTGACTTATATGATCCATCATAATAAGGCAGATAGCTCTGCGTGCTTTGCCATAACTAAATAAACTTAAGCGTCATAATGAAGTAGGATCACTTGATTCTTACGATTTGGGCGGACACTTGCAACTAATACATTCGTCGGGAATGACCAGTTCCCATTGGTAATTTAGACTTCTCATCAACGAGAACATTTACCAAGATGAGCCACAAGAGCGAGTGAGTTGCATATGTGAAGATGTGAAGAAGGAATATTCGCGCCAGTTTTGATACAGAACGCCCTAGAGCACGGATGCGAAAATCTTCTACCCCTCTTCCATTACCATGAAACCTGGCTAAAGGAATTTCGATTGTCCAGTATTTTAAGGGATACATGCTGGACAAACACTATATGCGTGCAAACATCCAAACCTTCTTCGAACCCAAGCCCAATGGTTCGGCAGCCTGTATCGTTAAGAACTATGCTGAAAAAGGCAACTCGATTAGAGCCATAATAAATGGTTCGGCACTCTTTCGAAAATTTCGGATTCCGATTGGTTTGGTATGATAACATAAACTTGACAGGGTCCCCTACGGTAACGGAAAAAGAGCGTTTATATAAGTATAACTGAAGGAAATCGAAAAGTCTCTTTTTGCGCAACCGCGAATAGATCATTATGCTACTTAATATGATTCCTAATATGTTAGTATTACCATATTAGTTATTTAATTATTGGAATCAAACAGTAGAGTATTAAAAGGTATAAAATCGAAAATACAAGTACATTTGATACACTATAGTAGTTAAAAGGAATATTAGGAATTATTAATTGTCACAATCTTTCCTTGTACAGTGAAATACTCAGTTCCTGTACGAGGGAAAATTTTTTAAATTGATATTTAATTGTCGATTTAGTCTTTTTAATTCCGCTAGAAGATTTTTTCTCTCTCTCCCTGGGAGTTCAAAAGTTTAAATATTATTCCATCAATCAACAGTTTCTAATTCAATTAAAACTGACCGCTCTTATTTTAACTCAATCTCTGATGTCAATCATACTTCGCGACGCAGGAAAAAATGACTGTGCTACAGGCAGTTTGTGGTTTTAAGAACCAAAGATGTCTGTGTGATAACTCTATGAAACTCATTAGAGGATAGGGACTATTTTTCTTCCTATCAAATTACCTCACAGTAAAGCTGCGGCATCTACTGATAAAACTTAAAAGACGCATTTGCAGAAGAATTTTAGCAGAGCTCATCTAAGTGGTAGCTGGATTAATTATTATGTTTTATATTTGCTTTAAAGGCAAAAGATAGAAAAATAACAAGTGGATATTTCAGTATTGAGTTAGTTATTCCAAAGTTACCTATTTGTTCTACTATATTAATATCTACTTTTCGGTATTGTTAAATATTTGAATTATCATCTACAATAGACTAATTTAACACGAATCTTCTTTTACCTCGTCTGGTTAAAAATAATGAATTTAATCCGAAAACCTTGCGAACTATTTTGTACACACTGTATTTGTTAAATTAAAACATCAGCTGTATCCTTAATATAGTATTGTATCGAAATGCTTTAACTAAGATAATATTGAATTGTTATTCAGTATTCATAATGAACTAAAGCTTAAAGCCACCTGAAGTGCTATCGAATGATATGATTTTAGTTAAACATAAGAAAGGTAATTGTGACTTTCCAAGAACTGCCGATACGCACAGTGTCAGCTGGAAATAAATTCCTGATTAATCTATAGCGATTGTATTTGCTTTTCGTTTCTTGTTATCTCCCTGAAAGCAATTTCAGTGGCGAACGAATCAGCAACCACTAGTTTCCTTATTGGATTGCATGCAGTAACCAGTTGCGTTGAGCATGTCTGGATTGCAGGGATCAAAGAATTAATATATATATACGTAAGAGCAGAACAGAAAAAGTATCCTGAAAAAAAGTTTTTGTTTCGTTTCTTTAAGTGGATGATATGTTATTAAAACGCATTCTGTAAGTTAGCATTTTGTTTCATTTATCTGATGAAACTGTTTAATTCAGGTTTAAAATTTCAAAGTTTAATTCGCATGTATAAATTCATAGCTTGAGTAAGCTGCAAGAGAACTAATAGATGTAGTGTGTCATTCTGTATGTGAATCATATATGTCTGTATGGGTTAAATTATCAGTGTGCCATCATGTTCTCAGTGTATTGAACTAGCAGTCCTATCTCTAGGGTAAGAAGAATAATCTTTCAGCGGAAAATCAAATACATTAAGTCTAAACTGCATAAGAAACATACTTTTACTCTATGAGATACACATTAGTGACTTAATGCCGTACCAAAAGCCTTGGGTTCGAATCCCGGAGAAGGCATGGATGTTTTTAAATGCGTAGTGTCTTTGAGGCATGGGTGTACTCTAAATATGTGGTGAGCCGAAGTTCCTCTTGTGCGGAGTAATGGTAGGGAAAGGGGGGTGTCTCACAAATTCGATATGGAACTGAGCAAATCGTAATGTCACCTATATGGTGTCCAAGACTTTTGCCAGCGACACGCGTAATATTGTACCTACTTCTTTCCGCGATGAATTTCTTGGCCTTGTTCTGATGTCAGAGAAGCGAGATTAGTCACAACAACTTTTTATTCTACATTTTTTTTTTTTTTTTTTGGGTAAATAGGAATCTGTTATTATCTCCTAAATATTTACCATGTTAATTCTACTAAGCTGATTAATTTTTTTTTTAATTTGACTAAAATTTTATACTGTTACATATGAGTAGAATTTTATTTGCAACACTCATACATCTTCCGACATTTTAGAAAATAATTAAACCTAAAGCATAATCTAAAGGAATGCTTTACGTACAACTTTGGAATATTTGAAGTTGACACTGCTCTAATATCCTCTTCCATGAAATAGAGCAGATAAAAAAAATGTACATCAATAGTCTGAAGATTCATTTTTCTAAGTTAGCCAAGCAGCCGCTTTGAAAAGGAATCAGGTGCACTTGTGCTCATGAAGCGCGAAATGTTCAGAGCGGAGATATTGTAACGGTCTACAGTTAGTGTTATAGCTCATTGATCATAAAAATTTTCTCCTACCTTGGAGACTATGAAACATTAAAGCGTTTATTGGATCGAGACGGCAAGGGTTGGAGATATTAAAAATTCCTCGGAGACGATTTCGACGCAATTACCTAGGACCACTTAGAAGCGTAAAAAATAACGAATCCTGCTGAAAATTGAACGCCGTTGTAGATATGAGTCGCGACATCATTAACATAGATGGCAGGGCGGACTAAGGTAATGGCTGTACCTAAAATAGCAAAAGTTCCCAGTGGATAGGGAAAAGACGAGGAGAAGTTTCGAGTTAGTTAATTTTGGGTTTCAGAGAAAGATGGAAATTTGGGGCTTAAGAAAAATTGCTTCTTCATAATCCGTAGATATTTTCATTTTGCACAGTTAAGTAACATAATAAAAGTTCGCAAAAAACATTTATGAAGTCAATTAACATGTTTCGATTATAATTATTAATAAGCAATATGCAATTATTGACTTGAAAAAATTTTTCAGAGTAAAATTTCATATTCTTCAGAGTTTAACTAAAGAACTTAGAAGGTGGAAATATGAAGAATATGTGAAAATGATGTAAAAGTATACCACGGATTGTTCCGCCTATCGTCATTTGTCCTTCCGATTGTAGGTTTATCATGGAGGGTGTTAAAATGTACGTTTGATGCTTGAAACATATGAATCGAACGGAAAATTAACTCCAGTTATTTTTGAAGTGAGAAATACTTTTCAGAAAAAATGATGCGCAAATTAAATAGGAATTTTAGATAATTTTGAAGAGTAAAATACACACCAGCAAGAGAATCATATTTCGTTTTTCTTAATACTATAAGTAATTTTTATATATGGGTCCAAAATTGTTATACCGCTTTGTTTTTAATTTAGACGATAACGTATAGATATTTGAACTAGAAAACAGCTCTTTAGCCCAGTACTCAATATGTAATGTTAAAGAAATTATTTTATATGAGTCAATTGTAGAGATTTTATAAAATAGCTAATCTGCACAAAATAATCAATATTCTCCTTGTTAATGATGATGAAAATACCAATGTTGATAATCTTTTTGTCACTATAAAGTATCAGATTATTATTAAGAAGTATTACTTTCGGCTAATTTTCTTTGTTGCTTTAGTAAGCTTTTATGATTTATAAGGTGTACGAAATATTTCGTACCGTTTCCAGTACCAATAGTATTCTTTTCGTTCGAATCCGATATGCTCCTAAAAGAGAAAATAATAACATCCGGCCAGTTTGGTGAGAAGTAATAGGAAGTTTTTTTATCAATTAAATACGTCTAAGGTATTAATACTGGAAATTTAACATAAAATACTTTTAAGAAGCTCAGCTTAAAATTATCCAAAAGTATGACAATTAACAAAAACGTTGCAGCAGCAAAATATGAAATAAAACAAAGTGCACGCTAATTAAGTTAATACTGTTAATTTTGTGTTGGCAAGGCAATTATGCTGTAATGAGCATGTTTTAGTATGTTTAGTTAATGTGAAGTTATTCTTCTGTAAACAGAAACTTCTGAAATGTTCAGTTCTAACTCTTTACCTATCTTCTCACTTCTTCTATCCAGTAATAAAAACAATTTATTCAGAATGTTTATAAACTCTTGAAACATGTACTACTTCTGATATTAAAGAGGGACGGAGAAGAAATTCAGTTATATAGTTGATCTAGTAGGTTTATTGGATTGTTGTAACAATAACGTTTATACCTAAAGTACACTCCTGTGCAAGAGACTTCCACATTATTGTCGAATTTCTTAGAAACTAAAGGAAAAACTGCGGAAATATATACCTATGTAATATATGAAATAATAATGTATACTTTGAAAGTCTCTAATAGTAGTTTATTTAGTTTCTCCATTTAGGTTTCTTTTTCATAAAAACAGTCATAAAAAATTTACCAGAATATTAAATTTTAAGTATTTAAAAGTTATTGCACCTTTTGCTCAGAACGCGAATTTCCATATATTATACATAAATAGATTGTTTAACAATTAGAATAAAATAACATTTTAACGATTTTGAGAGCAATCAGATACAAGTTCCTCTTTCTAAGCAGAAAAAAAATGCAACAGAGACATAAACAGAAAAGTAATTAAAATCTACTTTCAGATCTAAAACAAATATTTCCATGGGAATATATTTGATATATTATTATTTTATATGTTTTATATATATACAGTAAGCAAGCGTTAACACAAATCCCAAATGACTGGAAAATCAAGAGTTCATTTTAAAACAATTCGTGTTAACTGGGGACTGAAATTTTCTTTCTGGAATATTTTTAACACAATAAGCGTAACACTACATGCACATACGTACTAGAGTATATTATGCATGTTGTCATATAATACACTACAGAACTACATTAATTAGTGTATTGTAACATAAAAAATATACTCACAGATGTACTCACACTGTTAACGATGCAGCGAAAGGTGTAATTTCTTATTTCATTTTCATTTTTCGCATGTTTTCCCCCATTTTCTGGCAGTTTATGCAGCATATGTTTATACCTATTTATTCCGAACTGGATATGGTATTTAAATTTAAATTTATTTTACTTTATTGCCACTACTTAGTAGAGCTTTCAGCGTAGAATTGGATTAGGTCTGGAACTGCGTTTACCTAGTATTTAATCATCATATAGTATAAGTAGAACCCAGGTCTCGTGGTTGTTACTTACCTCACGTGTATGACAGTAACGGCACATCATTGCTACTAGTTTTCTCGTACTAAGAAGTGAGCGTTGTCGCTGTCATTAACTTTAAGTCTAACCGATGACAGCCCCAAAATGCCTAAATCCTTCACAGTTTTGAAGCGCAAACGCCTGAGGTGGTGGATCAGAATGTCTTCCACCCCTGTTTCCCTATCACAAACCCCTCGACAGTACTTTCGGTTCAACAGTATTTTAAATGCCGTCATACCATACAGACACTATACATTTACAAACGTCCATGCTTTCTTCGAAATTTGAACCCGGGCCCAAGGGAATGAGACCTGTTCCCGCTACCATTGTATTAACATAGTAGTGTTCTGTTAAAGCAAACAGATATTGGTTAATGACGTTACATAGATAAATTAATCAGGCTTTTAAAAATACATTTATACGAGAAAGATTTTGTTAGCTAAAATATTAACTACTTAAAAGTTATGTAGGGTACTCAGTGATGAACGGAAGAATTTTTGAATTGCTATAAGCACTTCTTTTAAAAACTTTGAAGAATAGAATGACATCTAATAAAATAACCTAACTTGGATGAGATCCCTGGTGTTCAAGAGTCGACAGGCGTAAAATGAAAAGTGCGAGTGCTGAAAGCGATGATATTAAGGAAAAGGACTGCTGCAGTCTGCCACATTCAAGGGAAAAATATAAGTCTTGGCCAGCGATAATTTTCTTGTTAAGACCACTTACGGTAGAGTCATCAAAGATGACTTTTTAGTGCTTAGAAGAATAGAAACAGCTGTCACTATTTACACCAACTGGGGAGTTCAATATATAAGGTCAATAACCGTAATTGCTTTCGTAAATTATAGGATTTATTTCCTCAGGAATAGAGAAATATTTCGCTGATGGTGACAGTTTAATGTCGATTTTCTAAGTTATAATATATCCTCTGAGCACTTTGGAATATCCTAAAAGCGACAGTATTTGTAGATTGTTTTTGAAAGTGTGCGATAGTTACTTTATTATAAATTCTAATACTTAGAGACTCGTGACGATTAGGAAAAATTCAAATTATTTTTCCCTACTTAAGTACGTAACATATGGGATTAAAAATATGATTTATAAACCACAACAATTATGCAAATGTTTATAAAATTAATAATTGCGTGCATAATAAATTATATTAATTTAACATATTAAACATTATGTATTTATATACGTAATACAAATAAAATTAGAATATCGCAAAATATTGAGAAATACATTGTTTTTAAAACACTTTATTTATTAAGCAAATATAATTATAATTTGAAATATAATGATCTCATACCACATCAAATGCCAGCAGTCTGAGAACTGGTAACATGCCAGGTCGCATGGGAATTATAATTTTCGTGATATATGGAACTGACAGAGTAAATGTAGAGACTCAAAAAATTGGAAAATAAGCTTATGGATGTTTCTTTTGTCAAACTAACTGCAGCTTCAATAATTATTAATCACGTGTGCAGCTTTAATACGTGAGAACTTCGTTACTGCTACTAACAATATAAAATTTTAAAAGAAGTTTATCACGTTTAATCATGTGAAGTGTTCTCCAGTTTATGCTTCAACTGTGTCTTACACTTCCTTGCCCAGTCCGCAAAGATCAGCGGTTAATAAGTGAGATTTACGATGTGCATGCCCAAAAAGAAACATATTGAAAAGAACTGGCTGCGTTTCATTCTGATTTATTTAGGTTTTAACGTAATACGTGGATATGTAAATTATGCCTAAAACATTTGTAGAATAGTTATATCGGTATTTGTAAAAGGTTTTAAAAAACTATAGCCTTCTTTTCACGTGCATCTTCTGCTAGTGTAACTGGTAATGCTAAGAGATCCATGGTTTCAATCTGGGAGATGACTGAGATTACATGTTTCTTACTCTGAAACACGTAATAAAATTGCAACATTGATGCTGATGATGATAATCGGACTGAGTAATTATTGCATAAAAGAAAGGAAAAGGAGGTTTAGCAAAGATTCGAGAAATTTTAAGTTAGTAAAATCAACAGAAAAGAGATTAGTTTCATCATGAAATAAATATTAGAATGTGGGATACAATAAATTACTAATTTTTAATACTCTTCAAACTCTTAATTAAGTTGAAGCGTTTTTAAATCTATGCTAAATTTTCAAATATTTTTTAAATCTGGTAAATAAGTTACACGAAGGCTTTTATCATACTCTTTTCATAAAAAGTAAATGTAATTATATAAAATCTTTGATTCAATGAAAATAATAAATGACATTCGGCAAATACAGATTAAACATTGTTTGTTAATGAAATGGTTTCAAAATTATTCCAAAAGCGATTCAGCATTCAAGGTAAAAGGAAGGATTGTAGGAGAAAATTCCTAAAGTTGTTTTTTATAAGCTGGAAAGGGTCTCCAATTCTGTTTGATAGAAATTTCCTAAAAGCACAAAGAAAGATTCAGAGTGTTATAATTGGAGTTCTAATTAAGAATTAAATGTCTCTGTCTGTTACAGCAGCAATAGCTGCAAGGCTCACAGATTAATTTATGATAAGAAAGTATTACTCTCGCCAAACCTCGTTCCTTATCTTTCGCAGAAAATTAGCCTCAATTCCATGTAATACCCACAACACGTAATAGTATTTCCATCTTGGCCTCGGGGACTCATTAGCATCATTTTGTGGCTTCACGTTGTTGGTAACGAAGGAATCGTTAGCCTGTCAAGCAGTTTCCTGAACGACTGCGGTTCTATCTCTTTACGTTAATACATGTTACTTTTTTAGTCTGCGCTTTCAAATTATTGGAAAATGACAGCTCAATAAATTTGCTTGAACAAAGATATTTCCATCAATGTGGAAATATAACGAAGAAATGACTAAGAAAGACTAAGAGAATAAGAGATGATTTTAATAATTATCTTTGTACCAAGAAAGAAAGATATACATATTTAACATTCAATTACTTTATTTTATTAACATTGTTTTGTTCATTTACTATTTTATTACAAATGATATTTCGTAGAAAATGCAATGTAGAAAATTTCAGAAAATGCTTTGGAAGTAATTTAAAAAGAAGTTTTGATGTCTGTAAAACAGAAAAGAATTCGTACAATTTATTGCTCCAAAGCAATATCAGCTTCTAAATTTAAAGTTTTAAATACTTAAGTTATTTTATCAGAAAGTTTAAATTTTGAATAGTTCAGAATTAGTGGTAATTTTACAATAATAAACGTCAACTTAGTTGGTCGATTCCATTAGCGCAGCACGAAATTAATATTAGTTTGCAGAGAAGACTAACCATATTGGATAACTAATGTGATCAAAGATACAGCAGGAAGGATTCTCGCATTTGAATAATCATTCTAAGGTAATTTTGATGCATATCTGCTATATTGTTCATTTTCTAATATATTTTATGGGAAATATGAAGAAAAATAAGACGTCTGTAAAGAAGGAAAATACAGCGATAAAACGGCATTGCGAACATTGACTAAAATTATGGCGATGTGGTTTCTCGAATTATTAAAACCTTCCTAAATTAATGTAAAAGAAAACTATAATGGACAGGTCACCAAATCAGGGAGCGATAAAAAGGTAATTCGTTATTTCAGTTTTTGCTAGCATCCTTACGACAAGCAGCTGAAATAAGAAGACAATGGACCTCTCTTAGTCCTCGCCAAAAGTGTATGCAATTTATTTCCTTATACAGTTTAATACAAATTTTAATAGACCATATTTCTAAGAGAGAATATTAAGGCTGCTTTAAATTTCTACAGCTAAAAGTTTAGGAAAATGGAGTCCGATTGAGAAGTAATTTTCGAGACTTCAAGCGTCATGGGAGGATAAGAAATTCGGGGTGATTCGGGGTTGTTGAGCTTCAGGCTTCATAACTAAGGAAAGAGTAAAACAGGTCTCCGTGATTGCAATGTGGTATTTTTAAACGCCTTATCGACATGTACATTCTTTGCGACTATCGCCAGCATTTTCTGTTGGATTAAATACAGTACAGATGAAACAATAATTATTCTGGCAATTTAGAAAAAATATTATGGAAGTTTATGTGATGAAAATGCATTGCCTCTTCGTTATTAATTTTAAAATATATCAATAATTATTTCAGACTTGATCATTTAACAGACTAAGATTAATCATCTAGTGACGTTTATACATGAGAAGTAGGTAAAATGCTATATTTGCTAACAAAGAAATATACACAATTAATACCCCCCCTCCTCTTGAAACGTTCTAATCAGTAAAATGTTTCTTGCTCTTGAAATTTAGATTTCAATGCTTAGAAATTAATTTGAAATATACACTTTAAATATATAAATGTTCTTTAAATATATAATGTATTTAAATGTTCGGTAGAAAAAATGTACATTTGATGTATCGTTTAAGATTTTATAACAAAATAAAAATTTAATTTGTTGCGATACTCTTTTAAAACAGCCTTAAGCTTTGTGCGTAATTGAATAAATTTTAAAGCACATTACATTTAATGGTAAAAATTATTTTAGGTTTATAGTTTTATAGTTATTTATACAAAGCATTTATTTTGATCAATGCTAAACGTCATGAAATAAGTCTGTTGAAGAGCAATGGAAAGTGTATTATGTTGCGTGTTTACTTTAAATACTTTGCTCCTTGAATTAATAATTAGTCATATGTTTTTAATTAATTACTTATTTTAGTTAAATACTTAAGTATTTTATAATTTTTTGTGCATTTTATAAACAAAAAAAGTCTTACATGTTACCTCTCCTGTGTTATTGGAAAAGTGTAGTTTTTGAAAACTGCCAGCCATATTGACGTTGCTAAAATAAAGGACTCGAAATAGAAGACTAAGCTCCCTTCCAGATTACTTCCACGTTTTCCCTAGTTGTGTCTGTTTATAGTTAAAATTTACATCAAAGTGCTAAAGATTGTGTTATTAAGGAAAATGAATCTAACAAAGCTTAAAGAATTTCTGAAATATGAAAATAAAAAAACAGTGTAAAAGCGATGCGATATATATTTAGGAACGATGGAATTTTAAACAGGTATTCGATTTTGATAAATATGATGAAACACAAACCGAATTTGTTTTGCAAATTCCTGGAGAAAATAGGATGATATTTTAACCTCAGTGCAGTAAGCATAAAATGCGATAAAATAACGGGGGGCTGGTATCTGAAAACAAAAGTAGAATGAAGTTCTCACAAAAAAAATATCCTAGGTGAAAATATATTGAATTGAATTATTCAAAAGTCAGATTTGAAAAATAAAGGAGAGGGGAGGAAGGGGTTTCCAAGAAAATGCATAACACAAACAATCTTTCAGCATGGTACAATGTCGAGTCACTTTAAAATAACATTTTGGAAACACGCGAAGCATTTAGATTTTAAATCGGGCATAGACGAAAGAAGTAAAGCATATAACTCAAAAGTGATTTTTTTATTATATCTTGAAAATAAGTGAGCTGAAAATTAATTATAATATAATAAGCAATAAACATGATAAGCATTGAACTGATTGATAAACGTATGGTTTTAGCATATTCAGAAATGAATTTGGTACTTATTTAAAAGTGAGTCAAAAATAAAGTATTTGATGCAAAAAATAATTTCACTGCAGTTCTTTTTTTAAGTTGAACTAAGTATCTCCTGATGTTCATAAATATTTGGGAATTTTTTCCCACTCTCAACTGGAGATATATAGTAGAAGGGAACAAATTTAAGATCATTTTCAAAAATATGAAACACATTATTTTTTTTTTGTATCTAGAATATCTATCTTGACATTCATATCGCACTGATGTTCCAAATTCTTTCTGTCGAACTTAACTTCTGTTCTATCTAGACGCCTGCATGCAGTCAAAGCTTCCGATACACATATTCCGAAATCATATAATATAAAGATATCAAAACCTTGAATTACAAGAAATACTTTATGTTGATGCAGTGTGGACTGCAATTTATGTCACAGAAAATAGCAAGCATTATATTGAAATTTTGGTTAATTTCAATTCGTATCTTACTAACATCCATTTTATGCCAATTTGTTACCTATATATAAATAAATGTAATCAATGAAAATATTCTCAAAGTACACTATGCTTAAAATAATGATCTCTCATGTACATATTGTAAGTTAAAATTAAAGTTCTTTCAAAGCATTTTCTAAGTAACTTCCTGGAGTATTTCAACGCTGTTTCGTAGCATTTCCTTCCAAACACTTCATCGATCTTTCATTTTAAACATTTAAGCTAATAGAAATTTACAATATTTTGTTTAGCAAATGTTATATGAATTTCTTCAATACCCTTAAAGATGTTTGTTAAATTACAAACCACATTAAGAATAATGGGATGAAAACAATTCGGTCGTTGAAGGTATGTTGCAATGATCTGAATTAGTTTGCATTAATTAATGAATCAATGGCAAAGCATAAACGTGTTATCTTCCAAAATGTATAACTGTTATGTTCGAGGATTCATAATGGAAACGTGTTCATATTTGCATATGAAACGTATGAAACGTATTACGTATGAAAAAAAATACGAAAATCTTTCACAGGCAGCAAACGGACCCTCTCTAAACCAAATCGCAACTCTTTACGATGTAAAACTACATACAGAATTTCGAAATTATATCTGAAGCTATAAATAACTATATCTAACAGTAGAACCTTAGTTCAGTATGAAATTCTTAACATGGTATTGCGCTCGTAACAATACTTTAAAATTAGAAGATTGGATTCATTTAACGCAAAAATCAGAAAATTGTAAGAATTCTTATTCTCTTAAAATTCAGGTAGGAATTATAAGTAAATACTTAACACTGATTTTCCGATCCGAATTCAGATTCCTGAAGTCTTTCACTGAAGTATATCTATGCTTATGGAAAATAACACTCACGTGAGTTGCATTAATGTCTTAAGCAAGCATAAATAAAACAGAGTCAAAATGTACATATTTAAACAGTATGGATTTTATAACTAATAATGTGCAACTGAAACCAGAGTACTTCATTTCTTAAAAGCATGTCTTGTCATGTCCTGAATCGATGATGTTCATCGTAAGACATAAGTCGGATGGCCAAGTTCAGTTTCTCTTGTTCTAGGAGAAAACAGTGAACAGAGTGAGCAATGCATTTCCGCAATGAAGAAAATGCTGAGCATTCCGCTATCCATTGCATTCCCGTTAAAGGAACTTAGCACTTATCGATTGATTCCTGACTCAGCGCTCAATGTATTCCGAAAGAATACAGTAAAAAAATCCTCTGAGAGCATGTAGAGTAAAAAGCTGTCTTTAGTCAATTATTTCACCCCTTATGTCGTTGCTTTTCCGAGAGGCAAGGGAGAGTAGTGTTTGATCAGGTGACAGTTTGAGCACTTTCCAGCTAGGATCCTCCCTTATTCAGCGAGCTGATTCTAAGTGAGAGTCTTGTTTCTGACATAGAGATGGAATTCCCGGGGGCCACAACCAAGAGGCCCATTCACTTGACACGAACACCTGTGGGACTGCAGGGAGTTCGCATCCCCCGAGGTTTCGCATCCCCACCTGAGATATTATTCTATTTATCCACCTCATTTCCAAATATTTCCCTGGAGTTGCAGCTTAAACTGGCAATTTGTTCAATACCAATTAGAAAATGGAAAATTATCGAATTACATTTCACACTTTTCCTTATTTCCTCGAGTTAGCTTCATTTAATCCTAGAAATAATTTCAGATGATTGGACAAGAAATCTGATAAATCTAAATAAAATAATGATCACAAAAACTACTGTTTGAAGGGACAAGTTATTATTAATGCATGCTTTTAGGTTCTGCTATAGTGCACCACACAATTGATGCAGGAAATAAAAAAGTTATTTATTAGGAAACTATACAGCTTTGAGTACATCGTTTTATAATGTGATTAAAATTCAGATCAGAATTCTAATTTTTTCAATGTAAGATTGTAGCTCTTAATTGGAACTCTAGATTACCTTGAGTCTCAAGTCCGACTATCTTGACTCTAAGTATTATGCGCTAGTGAAAACAATTGTGGAGTGTACAAATACATGCACTTAAATATAACTCACTTAAAATAATAAAGCTTATTTTAATCGTAACTTGTGGTCGTGCTGAATACAGAGCCCCCAAATTATACGACTCAAATCAGACGACTAATCATCCCATCTAATGAGGAATTCAGCTAGAATTTGTTTTTCTTATCAGAGTTTTCATGAGAAAGCTAATATGGGGGTAAAAGTTTCACTTAGAATTTATGAATCTATTTTGCACTGTTGTCACCTTTATTTATAAAGGACCTACATATACAGGGTGATTCAGAATTCATCATCAATATTTGGTGGGGAGGTAGGAAATAGGAAAAGAAAGAGATCTTGCATAGGAATGCATGGGCGCATACGCCATGTAGTAGGGGAAAATGACCCCAGTTTAATGATGGAAAAAATGCGTAAAAAAGAAGAAGTAAGGAAAAAAAAAACATTTATTATCTTACATGTAACATTTCTTTCCATCGGTTTTACAGACTTACAAGAGGTAATCGAGCTGCTGACCATGTGCTAGAATGCATGACTCACAACGGCGTTGCATGGACAACCGGACCTTCTGGAATGTGCCTGGCATTTACATGCATATCTACAAGTTCATTCTACGTATACCGGTTCATGTTACTTCTGCAAAGTCACCTAGTCGAATGACGACTGGCTGCAGCTGCACACGTAAAACGGCTGTGCTTATGAATGAAAGTTGTGTACATACAGCGCCCTCTACACCACCATGCGTTCGTCTGCGCCCATACTTTCATATGTGAAATCTCCTTTTTTCCTATTCCCTACCTCCCCACCAAATATTGATGATGAATTTTGAATCACCCTGTATTGGCATTACAATATACTAATGATTACATCTATTCTTGGTAAAGTGTTCTTCAAATATGTGCGTTTTTAACTTGCAATGGAAAAATATATAGTTAAATCTTATATATCCTCGAACTCGATTTCTGAAAATTCTCTAATTTTCTTCAAATCTCATTTCTCCCGAATCCTTTAGATAAAAATAAGAAAAAATTATTTAATATCGTAGGTATTTAAGTAAAGTAAATCTGAAGTACGTCATTAAATGTTTGAGTCTTGAAATTCTTTTTCTTACCATAATATAATAAACAAATCTGAAAAATGTCTAAATTCAGTATCTCTGATTGGACAGTTCAGTTGGTAAGCAACTGAAATTATACGAGCAACACAGATTTTATATACCATAACAGCACTTTCGAAAAATATGTATGACCTACTTACAATAGGATACCTATGTCTGGAATTGTCACAATGATTTGAGAATTAATTTCTACAATTTTCAGGAAAACTCAGTGCACTGATTGCTTGAATATATAGACTGATTTAGGTGTTTGCTGTAAAACAATATTGCAGTCACGACTAATACATAGAGATATTGGGAATTCAGATTCCTCTGAAATTGAGATAATCTTACACTCTTTTTATTGAACCTTGTATCGGGATTCAATAAAAATAATCTATTCAAAATTTTGAGTTAAAGCGTTAAGCGGTTTCTTAGGTTACGATTTGTATAGTGAAAAATGCGCAGAATTTCGATTAGTTCATGTGATCTGATGATTCTAATGTCCCGTCCTTAGAAAAATCCAAAATCTAACAGATGAAAAATTCTATTCTATTGAGTTATTTAAATCCTAATGAATTAATTCAGGCAAATTTTCATCTCAGTATATCATCCTATTATTATACATATGAAAGAAAATCTGAATAGTTAAAATTGCACGAAAGCCTGGAAAAGTTGCCAGCTTGTATTAAAATAATTTTCTTTTCTCAAACATCACTTTCTCTCTCGATTCTTTACAAAGCAGTACGTACGATTTAAAAATAAAAAAATGGCTCTGGTTTTATTTTTCAAATGCGACTTTTTCCTTTTTCCAAATAAAACGCTTTATCCATTGTTGCACTCGTAAAGACCATTACATCTTTTTTCGATTTCAATTTACTCCTGCTAAATCCAATCACCGATTATAGCAAGGGCGTAGAAAAGGAGACCAGAAGAAAATGCGTAGTTTTCGTGGGGGGGGATGAGTATTCATTTTCATCATACAATGGTTTCACATTGGTATACAGTAGGAACATATTTACTAAATGCGAAACAAGAGAAATAAGAATTTTCTTTGACGTATTTCAATGCAAAGTTCGATGTAAGTACTCTGTATAAAACACTATTTAGAAAGATGTAAACACTCTTTGTAAACTAATGGCCATTAGAAAATCTAGCCGTGGCTTTCTAAAGTGTTTGAATTTTGATTATGGCAAAGCACTCGAGGGCTGTCTGCCCAAGAGGAGAGATAGACTTCGTGGAGGATTTCTAATGAAAACTGGCTCCTATGCAGTTACACATGGGAAAAGCCACCGAAGCGCCCATGCAGCCAACCCATTCCCCGGGATTCGAACCCCAGACCGAACTAATAGTGTTCAGCAAATTTCCCACTCGGTCGCCGCCCAACAAGTATAGTGGTTAGAGTCGCTGACTGCCGTGCCGAATGGCCCGGGTTTGAATCCCGGAGATGGCATGGATGTTTGTAAATGTATAGTGTCTATGCGGCACGGGGGCACTCTGAATATGCGTCGAGCTGAAAGTCCTTTCTAGAGGTTGGATGGAGGAAAAGAGGGCTGGAAGACCCTCGGACCCGTCCCACCCCGGGGTGCTCTTCATCAAAATTGGGGGCGGAACAGAGCTAAATCTCATTATCACCTATAAGGTATTCTAGGTTGTTGCGAACGACAGCCGTAATCTTGCGATCTTTGCCACGAGGAATTTCGTGGGCTTGGGATGACTATAGGTCAGACAAGTAAGTATTAGACAACAACAACAGCCCCTCGGCCGCTTGTGAATTCGGGTTATCCCTAGAATAAAATGATGGATACAAATCAATTTTTTACTCTGTGTCAAAGAAGATTCATGAAAATAAATTTCGATAAGTTCGACTTCTGATGTTTATAAATAGAACTGGATCTAGAGTAAAAAAATCTTTTTATAAAATACGGCTTGACTTTATGAAAAGTATTAATAAAACATGTTAAATAATGATCTAAATTGAATTTTAAAGTAACAACGAAGTTATTACAACAAAATTGTGAACAAACTGAAAGGAAATAAATATGTTTTTCTACAAGCAATATATATTAATAATATATGCATGCGGACAGCCTTTATATTAAATTTTTCGAAATAATGATAACATATCCTCAGATGGCAGTGATTCAAAATTTGAATTAGGAGTACAAGATAGAGGCAAAATTCTAAAGCGTCCACATTTTTTATCACTGCGCAGGAAAACTGGGGCAGTTATCTCGAGGAAAAACAAACATTTAAAGAAAAAGAAACCGTCTTCATATAATATTAGTTAGGGACGATGTTGTATATAACTCTTCAGTGCAAGAAGGAGTCAGAACCTCTCTGTTGAAAGTGAAGATTCTATACTTTACCCTGAAGAAGCTGAATTAATTTCTTTATACCATAAAAAACAAAGTAAGGAGCTGTTTGCCGGAACGATGTTATTATTCAGCAGCTATCTAATAGCTTGGAATCAGCTATGAAATAAGCTAAAGAGTCAGCTGCAAAGACATTGTAATTTCTCTTAAAAATGTATGTCAGAATTAGATAGCAATAAAAGTTTACTGATGCTGAAGTGACATCTTTAGCGGTAGGACGGTCTTCATGTACGGAACATATGTTGCTTAATAAACAGACGATTTAAATAAGGAAATGCAGCATAATTGAAAAACTGAAGAAAGGATTAGAAATGGCAACTGAAAATTCTGGAAAAATTCAAACCAATAATTCCCAGTTACTTATCTCAGACAGATATTCTAGACAGTGAAGTGTATTCTAGACAGTGAAGTATGTTTGAAAAAGCGAAGAAAGAAATTCAGTCTGAAAGGGTGCAAGTAGAATCACTATGCGAAATAATTTCAAATATGAGTCAAAAATCAAAGCGCCTTGAACAAGATTTTAATATCGTAAAATACATGATGCATCAGAAAGAAAGAGAGCTTGAAACGCGTCAAGAAATAGAGCTTCTTATGAAATTAGAGGCAGAGGCAGAATCTCTAGAAAAGTTATAAGGTATTACTCCCGCGTTCCTAGCGTGCCATTGTGGAGTAGTGGTTCTGTACGCTGGGCCGGTATTCCAAAGGTCCGTGGTTCGATTACCGGCAAAGGCGTTGCTAATTTTTCATCTCTCCGGCTTCCAAAAATCCTAATGTCTAAAATGTTACTTGAAGATGAAATATATATGGAACTAGACTGGAAACAGAGAGTGAATGGAGAAAATTGCTTGAAAATGCAAACTATTCTAAACATCAAGCCAAATGGAAATCTAATTTTGAAGAAGCTGAAAAGCACAACATACAGAAATTGAAAGAATGAAAAGTCAAATTGTTGTCTTAAAGACAAATTTATACAGTTTTGCTTATAGGTAAAGCGAAATATAATGCAATTAGGGTAAGATATTGATATAGCTAGTATCAATAAAAATTGTGGCTTCTTATTTGGCGTTTAGACTGGATCAAAATAAAGTTGCAGTTTAGAAACATGGTATATGCTACTATTTCAGAAAGCCCAGTGCTGGCTTTTCTGTAGGTCGCACCCAGTAGTTGCTGAAAAAAAATCATAGATCAAAAAATCATCTTACTAAAGGTAACACTGATTTAATTGGGTGCAGTGATTTTTATCAATGATATGCAATAGAATTAAAACACATCTTCGATAAAGGTTTAACAGACTGTATGCAAAATTATCATTTATGTTTACTAACGTTAGTCAAAGTTTGTCGAATTACTTTGGCTTAATGCTAAGTTTCACGGCCACCTATTCAGAATATTCAGATTCTTGGCTCTTTGATGAAGAATAAACAAGCATTTCAAAAGACCCAATTGAACACTTCTCAAGATCAACACTGTCATTTATAGCGTATGTGTAACCTTTCGCTTAGAGCTTTGAACACTATTGACCAATAGCTGTTGGCCAGAGAACTGCATGGATCGAGTATAGACTGGCATCTGGCGCTCTATTGGAAACTGGCAGATCGGCAAATAAGGGAAAGTAAATATTTGCCCGGTGGGGAAGAGTCATTGATGATCGCATTTGCCCTTCTAATGTTGAACTCAATATACTATCTATTGAGCTCCTTATGCTGGATGCCGAATTTGTGTAATGAAAATTTAAGTAACTCTTCGATGCGACAGTCACTTAATGCAGGTCTCTTAGATCGGCCTATTGGGAATCTTTAATTGTAAGCTACATGACAGAAATTGAAAGTTTCCCTTAAGCGCATCTAAATTTAAAATTATGACGCTGTAAATGTTTAGCAAAATTATATCTTGAAGTAGTTCTTAAAATGAGAACGTTTTAAGTAAGAAATTAATATAAATAGCAGAATTTGCTTTTAAATAATTTAGGTGTATAGAAATTGAGGTACTTAGGGAAATATTGTTTTCATAAGTTCATAATTCTAGATACATGTGGCCGGTTCCATACAAACTATTTAGGGCAACAGAACTCATTCATTACTTGGCCATTATATCAACTGTATTTAAATGTGAAACACCTGAGTATCTATAAATGAAATACTACAGTTGAACATTCTATACTAGTATTAAATTATTTGTAAGCATACAAAAATAAAGACTGAAAATTGCTGAGTACGCATACATTTTTAAAGTAATTCTGATATGCGTAAAATGTGTACAGATTACTTCAGCAACATAAATTTGAAGGAGTATTAAAGCGTATTGTTTACGATTAAAACACTGCAAACTGAGAATTTAAGTTTGGCGTTTTGAAGGTTAATGTAATTACGTGCTTAATTTCTGTAATGATGCGAAACAGAATATTAAACTTCATTTTGAGTATGTCAGATAAACTTTAGATTTCACAGAAGTATTTGTTAAATTTAGGAGGAAATACAGGAGGTCCTCAGATTATCGAATGAATAAAACTTTGGAATATTATAAATGTCTTCGGACTTTTACCACCAAAGTAGATGCAAAAGTACTCTTTTTCTGTTTTCCGAAAGAAATTTTTACAGTTTCTATAAAGTAAGATGTTACAAAATCATTAATTGTCATAATATTCGTGAAATGTTTCGAATGAATAAAATGCTATTGCATTTAGAATCTTATTTCTCTGAAAAGAACCATGACTATCAAGGTGCTTGTTATTGAGTATTTATCATTAAAACCACATTGAGAACAATATTTTGGTTTAAGAGATTTAATATCTAAAATTAATAATAAAACGCGACATCATACAGTATTAATCCTCAGTTTTTTTTAAATTCGTTTTTATTTATTGTATTTTCTCCGGCCTTTTCTCATGTCATTTTAGTGTAATTGGGAGCAAATTCGAAGCGTATTTGAGAGGTCCAGGTTCGAGTCCTGGCGAGGGCATTGAACATTTTTCACATCTCCTACTTAAAAATAACCTAATGTCGCTACAACTTTATTATGTATTTATTCTTCTGGTAACACGATTCATTACCATTTTCATTTATAATCAGCGAAGTGGATCTCGTTTCTATAAAAATGTATGCAAACACTGCATTTATAGCAGAAATAATGAGCAAAGAATATTGAAGATATTTTCCTATGTAATATGCTATTTTTCATTATGGCACGCTCTTAATTGCGATTTTGATTATTTCCCTTCTCTAACAGGGAAGAAAAATGAATTTAAAAAAGAAAAGTATCTCCATTTTTAAGGTTTACCTTTCCGAGCACATCCAAGAGTTATAAAAATAACATACTTTCTACAGACTTTTCCCCATTTTGCCCACAGCTTTTATCCCTTCTATTTCTTAATACGATTCTATCCATCACTGAATTTTTTTCGGTATTTTTTTAGGCTTCTTTCGTCTTGTGTACCCATCGGATTGAGGTCACCTAATTCAAACCTCAGCCGCCCTGAAGCTTTCCCGGATGACGGCGTCAGTTCAACATGACACGAGGCCAGAAATGTCAACTCTTTCGTGAAAATAAAGACTTTCGACTCCTATTAAATAGCAAAAGATCAAAAAATGAGAATTCTTGGGAGAATATTTCACAAGCTGGATACATCTGAAGCGAAAAAAGCGAGTATTTATTACTTTGATATTTACTTCGACCAAGCTATATTTAAAGTTAATAAAATATCTAACGCAGCTGAAAAGGATATTTTTGAATTACTTCCTCTTAAGTAAAGCAATATATAATGAAACAGAACTTAAAATATACTCCTATAGACCGACCAGAAACGGAATGGTAATTTGGTGAGTTCGATTATATACAATATCTCAGTTTTATTTATTAGATTAGACTTGCTATTTTGCGTATTTTAATTTGGAAAAAACGTAATATAACCATTACGGAGTTAATATAACCATTACGGAAATGAGCTTATACATCTGAAGCAGTATTTGCGATTGTTTGGTACTCGAATAGGACGATAAACTATAGTTAAATAGTACACATTTAAAAATTTTTCTCTTTGTAACTGACAGTAAAGGAAGTTTATCAACGTATATTTTAGGACAGACAGGAAACTTTAATTTAGAGAAATGTTGAAACGTGTATTTTAGAAACTTTTAGCTTAGCAACTTTTAGCTTAGTGCCTCAACTGCTATAATATTTAACTACTACATTCTTCTCCGAGTCCCAGTTTAGTATCAAATGATGATTGATACATGTGAAAGTTCTTATTTTATCGCAAAATAGATAAGTTTGTAAGTAAACAATGTCTTATAATAGCTTATACTTCCTTGCACAGAGCACTTGAGAAAATTAACGTAAGACTAAGGAAATGACAATCTACTCATATATGTTTGTATGCAATTGAGCTGAAGGGATATTGTAAAATTTCTGTAGCATTTGATCAAATTTATCCTACAAAGCTTCTCTATTCTGCAAAATGAATTTCTTTCCTTTTCTTTTATGTATTTCTCCTGCAAGAATAAATGCCATTTCTTTCGTTATCCTAAGTCAGGGACGTCGAGAAATTTAGCTATTTCAGTCTATGCTTAGCAATTTTATAGAATAAACGAGGAAATTTCATAACACTGGGAGGGAAGGGATTTCTTGAATTCCAGATTCTGTGTCTCTTTGTGCTTCAACCATAAACAATGTTCAATCTGGCGTAGTGCTTGGAGCACTTTCTGTTTTGTGTCCAAAGGTGCCTTTGCCATGAATGAGAAAAGAAATAAATTTGTTTTCATTCTTTCATTTCCTTTATCTGATATTAGTTGTTCCATTGATTTCTTGTGGCACCTTTTTATTTTCACTTTGGGATTGAAATTCATATACAAGATGCCCTCTTAAAATGCTTTTAATACATCATTAAATTACATTTGTACCATTATAAAAGTGGGAATTATCAAATTATTAAGTAATAAAAATTATTTAAAAATGGTGAATATTGTCTAGATTTAAGACTTATTTGATTTCTTTACTGAAACTTTTATTTCAATTGCGCATAAAATCTTAAAGTCACTTCTTTTTGAATAGATACAAAACTGTATTATTGATTAATGTTTTAAAACAAACGGTATTTGTAATAAACGGTATTTAATATACGTCTTATTTTGCATTTGTAAAAATCTAACAGAACTATATTATACAAAAAATTATTTAGAAATTTTTAGTCTTTCACCGTACTACATCCGTAAGTGTACATTCTGTTAACATATATTTTTACCTGCTTGTATTCAGGTAATTCTTAAAATACAGTATTCATGCACTAAATGTTAATGTATTTCGTTCATGTTTATTCTATTATCTAACAATCCTCATTCCTTTTATTATCTAACAATCCTCATTCCTTTTTTAACACAAATTCCTTAATTATTCAATTGTATTATGTTTAAGGGATTGAAAATTAATTTTTTGCAATTTGTACACGTTTCTTTAGGAATGAAGCAAGAAAAGGACTTCGTTTTGGCTTAACTTCAGAATCGAATTCTTTGTTACATCAATCAATGTAGGCGTTTTAATTTCTCATCATATGTTATAAGGTATTTCTCCCCCTTTCTTGGCATGCCTTCATGGTGTGGTGGTCTGCACGCTGGGCGCGTATCCCAGAGGTCCGTGGTTGGAACCCGGTGAAGGCGTTGCTAATTTTTCATCTTGCCTGCTTCCAAAAAATACCTAATGTCTCTACAATGTTTTCAGAAGCATAATAAATTAAGACTCTAGCAAGCATGGGATGTTATATACTTTTACCTTTTTTTTTTTTTTTTTTGTGCAAATAAACACAAACTGCGATTGAAACCTTTAACATATCTCTCCTAAATGAAAAGCGAAACATTAAATTTATAAAATTTGTATCATAAAGTATCAAGCAGAATTTGGGGCGGACAGATGAGAACTTTTATCTTAAACAGAATTAAACTAACATTCGAAGATTGTTAGGCATGTATTTTTACCAAATGCATACGTTTTTCAGTGTGTTAAATTTAGATAAAGAGAACTCAGCATTTACTAATAGATAGTAACCTATAGAAAGTAAACATATATTGAAACAGTTTACTGAATGACTCCAGATCTGATTAGCACTGAAACGTTAATAGATTTTTTATTTAAAAGATAAAAAGCTTTTTGCTTTTCTATGGCTTAACCCTTTAACGCGCGCTATATTATTAAAACTTTTTTTTTAACTAAAAACACTAGAAATCGAATATTATGATCCTAGAGACAAATAATATATGAATTAAAAAAATCTACTCCCGCCCATTAATCTGTGGGTGGTCGTTTCGCTGTGAAACCAGCGCGCGTCTAGGACTTTGCAACTTACTGAGTTAGTAGGAAAAAACAACTTACCTTTATCCGTACGCATTTCCAATGAATGACGAAATTTGCGAATAAAAAAAAAACTGCATTTAAAAATTGCATCAAATATAAATTTTTTACTTTATTTTACAAAGTATATCATCAGAAAAAAAGTTATAATTTATGTAATTTTTCTGCAGCAGTGAAAACATAAGAACGTACAGAATAAGGAAATTGGGATAAATAGATGGATAAAAGCCATAAATATAGCCATGGGTTTTGCATCTTCCATAGAGGTAATTTCGTCAGTTGGGCCATAATCCTCAGAAAATTCGGGAATGTATTTCACTACATTCTGCATTTTATTCCATGTTACATCTGCAATTCTGGAAGGACCTGGTAAATTTATATTATCATTTTCTGACTGATCATCACTTTCATCTTCTATATTTCCATAAGCAGGAGGGAAGGGGGTAAAGGAGTATTTTCTTCTCCTTCACTTTCATCCTCAGAGACCACTGATTCTGGATCTGAAGGTAATTCTTCAAGTAACGTTAATGCATCAGCTATTTCTAACCCTTTGCGAGGCATTTTGAATCTCAACAGTAAAAAATAAAATATTGGCAAAATATTTTAAATTTAATTAAATTTTTGCGCGATTTCTATTTTTAATTATTCAAAAATATATTTGAAATTTTTTGGAACCACACAAAATAATTTAGAAAATCACAGTACTAGCATAGAGAGCAAGCATGTTGAAAGCAGAGAAAAATCTGTGGAACGAAAAATATTTTATGGGGGCAGGTGCATGTATTGTTTGGTAATACAATAACTCTGCGATTTCAAAACCCCTTATCTACATCTGGGTGAAAATAAACACTTCTATTTCAAAGCAGCAAACATTACTATAAAGAGCAGTGGTTTCTCGGCGCGACCACCGAGCCTATAGGGAATTGTGAGCATTGTAACGCAATGCTCTAGTGGGGCAGTGGTCGCGCCTTGAAACCACAAAGGAAATACCATAAATATACACAGGTTGTTTATGTATGCAGTTTAATTATTGCTGTATTTTTATTGTTTATGATAGAAATAATGATGTGCGATAAAAAATTTTAAATTTTAAGTTATTAATATAAATAAAAGTAAGTTATTTTGTCTCACTTAAAATGAATTTTAAAAGGCATCCGATTTAAAATACTAAGACATAAAAAATGTATAGTTCTGCAGTAATTTTGCGTTATTTAGAGGTAAAAGATAAGTAATCAATCGGTTTTCACTCAAACAGTTTGGAAACAAGAGCGGAAAAAATTTCGAAAATTGGTGGTTTCAGGGCGCGACCATCGCCCCTCAAATGAAATTGCAGTTTACAATTGTTAAAGATTTTATCTCGTATGTCCTTCAAGGAAAGCTTTCATTAATTACCAGAAATAAAAATGCAATATAGTTTACAACTATATGCCAAGAAGTTTATTTTATGAATAATGAATAATTTGAGAAACTTAATTTAACTGCAATTAAAAAAAATATTTTGAAGAGTTGAAGATAACGCATCGAAGCGTAGTAGTTGAAGAAATATTAGATAGCTTCAATATCAAAATTTAAATGCTTATTCCTAATACTTATCATAAGATTTGCAGGAAGAATGGTTACCAGTGAAGACAATCTTTCGCAGGATAATTTGATGCTTTCTTTAGCTAATACAGTATAACGTTTTCTTCCAAATAATCAAATCACTTTCTATGTGCTTTTGTGATCAATAATTTATGGAGACAGATTGTTGATCGAAAGAATTATCGGTTTGATGCGAATTATGAGGTAATTTGTTGGTTCATAAGAACTGATCAGTAATCTGAGGGAACAAATTTGTCCATTGCAGAAAAGTACTCTAAGATACTAAAAGAGGTTAAATGGAAACACAGTTAATATAGGCCGTCCAACCGGTATAATGGTTAGAGTCACTGACTGCTGTGCTGAAGAGCACGGGTTCGAATTCCGGAGAGGGTATGGATGTTTGTAAATGTATAGTATCTGTGCGGCACGGAGGCACTCTAAATATGCGGCGAGCCGAAAGTTCTCTCATGTGGTTTGGTGGAAAGAGGAGAGGGGTGGCCATCAAATTTGAAAGCGAAACGGAGCGAAATTACACTATCACATTTATTGTGTCTAAGGCTGTTGCCAACGACAGCTTGCGCTCCATGCAACGAGGAATTTCATGTGCTTGGGCTGAAGTTACTGTCAGACAAATGAGCATAAGTAACAACAACACAGTTAATGTAGGCATTTTTCTTTTTATAATAATGTCATTAATTATGAAAATGATCTTCATAAATATTTTGTATACTGTCCTACTGCAATAAAAAATGAAGACATTCTTTTGAAATAAACTTAAACAGCCTAATTTCTTGGAGTAATCTGGTAATCCTCAGAAGTAAAGTACGAAAAATAGTTCCAAAACAAACGGAATGGTTTAAAATTTATTTAAGAAGTATACCAATTGATCGATGCAATCTGGCATATCTGTTTCAAACTAGGAGGGAGTACAGAAAATGTTGAGCGTTTCCCTGTCAGTTTGAGAAAAGGCTTTGAAATCTGAGAGCCATTTTAACCCCATTCTCCCTTTTTATACTTGAATATAAGTTGTCCATTACTATTTCATACAAGATAGTTTTCCATCGTAAATTTAGGGATGTGTGGCATATTAATCATATTAACTATACTACTTCTGGATGCTGCAGAAGGGTGTTACATATATAGTAATCCATTTGTCATCAAATAAATATTTAAATAAATAATTGCTATAGCGTTTTTGTGTTTCCTTTGCGCTTCGTGTCAAAATCTCATACTGAGAGTAAACAAATAGATTATGTTGAAAACATTCTATGCACAGGTATTAGTGCAGGGGTAGCTGTGGTTTACATCCTCTTCTTTGAATCAGTAAAATATAGTGCATACTATTCCCTGGAGTCAAGAGGCTTTTGATGGATAAACATATGTATACATTCATGTATGTAGGTGTTCAGAAAAAGGCATACATTCATGGCTGCAGAATTTTAGCGTGCATCATCCATGCATAAAACAAGAGCTATGTATCAAGAGGGAAGGGAAACTAAGTGTTTAGTGGAAAAAATGGATAACATGATGCATTCGAGTGACATAGTAGTCAAGCATATTTCTACTATAGCTTTCCATGGTATATAGTGGAGATTTTTGCAGAAAATAAAAGATTAAGAGTATCTCTTAAAAGCAAATTTCGTCCACTTGGCTGCTACTTTAAAGATGCAGTCAATCTTTCAGAAAGTATCTGCCAGCTACATGAATCCAAGAAAAAGTGTTTTTCATTGTACAAAATGCTCTACCACTGGCATACGACGTTACTTTTCATCCTGGAGGACCTGAGTGTTTTGCGGTGAAGTCAGCTATCAGTTTAAACAAAATGTGTCAGCAACATTTTATTCTAAGAGTCTCATTAACACGTACCATTTAGGAAGCATGTTTGTGTATTTTAGCTTAATAAGAAGACTTGGTTACTTTGTATATGTTTATTTAAAACGAGTTAAATAGTTTATCTCGTATATCTCTCAAGGACGGCTTTCATTAATTACCAGAAATAAAAATGCAATACTTGTTGAATATTTATTTCTAAAGTTAGTAGATCTCACAAATTGAGTTAAATTTTATGATTACTAAATTTTGAAATATCGTAATATCTAAGACTATGGGCTTTAGTTAAAGCTAATAATTGTGGTCATACATCTAGCTGCTTCCTACGTTTTTGGCAGTAAAATGCTAAATTAAGAAAGTAGTAAACGAAATGCAGTATACCCTACGATTGCCCTGAAAAACCCTCGATTCATACACTGATAAATAGCACAAAAGTCTCACAACTTTAAGAAATCACCATATGACCTAAGTTTAAAACAATGGTTTAGATGTCTCAAAGAAGAGTCATATTAAACATTTTCATCAAATATTTCATAGAGGATACTGAAATGTTAAAAAGCATTGATTGTCCTTTTCGTTGCATTAATATGTACTAGTGCGCAAGTAAGTAATTCCTCATTTTAAAATAAACTCCGAATTGACTATTGTTCTGAAGATTAAATACGTTCTAATTAGAGGGAAGGAGAATATGCACACAAACACCCAAGAACTTTAAATTGTTGCATCTAACTTTAATTTATGAATCCAAGAGCTTTAATTTTATAAATAATGAATTTTATTATTATTTTTGACGCAAATTTATAGTACTACTTCCAATAAATAATTTGAAAAAGCATTACTTAAACATAGTAAAAATCATACAGCAATCAATTGCTTCATAATTATTTCTCAATCTCTGAGCAACTTCGCTGGGTTTAAAGAAAACACATTGATTCATCTCGAGGAAACAAGGTCTTTTATCTAAGATGAAGGGAGAATGGAACTGTCGTGAGCGAGGAAAAGGAGACTATTTTTCTTTCTTTTAAAAATCTCCGAATCCTTCCTCGTATTTTCAAGACACGGTGTCAAAATCATGCCTTGGAATTCATTCCTATTTTTTAAAGGTTTGCGCTTAAATTGGCGTCTTGCTAAAGTTAAATCCATTTGTTATACCTCGGCGTCGAAAGTTATCGAATTTTTCGTTTTGAAATATCAGGAAATTTATCACTTTTCGTCGCTTGTGACGTATTTTGTCGACGCCTGCCTTGTTTGGCTTCAGGGCTAGACATATGTAATTACATTTTTCGGCTGACGGAATTTGGATTTCAAAGGCGTTTCTACGCCAAGTTTATTTTTCATATTAATTGAAAGGACAAGACGGAGTTATTTTAAACTGCTGTTTGATTAAAGGGTGAGTAAAGTGTGTTATAATGTATTTAAGAATCCATTTAAATACGGTCTGTATCTTAAAGAAATAATTCTGCACCCGTGGTTATTAAATTAATTTGTACGTTTCTGCTTAGATTTCTGTCAGTAATTTATTCTTTCGGAAACCGCGTTGGATAATTTGGGGCTTATTTGTATGCCATTTTAGAAGAGAATTAATTCATGATTTGCTAGAATAATTAAAAAGTGTAAAATGATTCATGAAACTCCTGAAGAGTATTTCTTAAAATAAGAAATTAGAGAGGCTTATATATGACTACTCATTATTTAATTGAACTTTTAACTTTTGATTCTATTAGTGTTGCATTTTCTTTCAAAAAACTTGTAAGCGGAGTACACATTCTGTAAATTCGGTACCTAAAGAGATATTTAACTAATCCAAGAATAACTGTACAGTTTCCCTTTCTTTCTTTCCTTTTTTTTTGAATATCGAGAAAGTAGTTACTGTAAGTAAAAGTACAAACATGGCTCTAAGTATTTCGTAATTATGCTAAGCATATAAAATTGTGCGTTTTAACTTTCACAATTAACAGATCACGTCTAACTTACAGAGATATATTCAAGCATTATCAAACAAAAAGCGTAGTTACATATAAATGTGGAAAGAGAAAAATCACGATTTTTCGACTACAAAGTATAATTTGTTTGATTTTGACATCACTGATTTTAAAATGATAACATTATTAAAATGATCTATTTATTAATTTATTTGTGTATTTATTTATTTTAATAGTCAAGTTAATTTAGTACTCCTTTTACTTTTGAACTTTGATACTATGTAACATTTAGGGCTTAATATATTACTATGTTATGCTTTTACATCATTGTTTTACATCTTACATATTTTGTACAATTGTTGTATGTATTTTAAATATCCTTCCAATATATCATTTACTATTCGCTTTTACTTTCCAATTTTATTTTCAACTCGATGAAACAGTAGCTATTAAAATGTTTATGGATACTATTTTCAGGGGCCATATATATGAGTTGTAGTTTTGCATTCCTAGGTATGTCTAAACAACTAGACGTTAAAAGACTGTGTAGGGAATTATCCCTAAGTATTACATATGACAAAGTCCAGAGATTAGTTAAACAACCCTTTATTAATTCCATTATGATTCACGGATGGCTCCGACTCGTGCTTACAAAAGCTAATTCTTTTGACTTATTTCAGAAGGTAACGAGTAACTAAAAAATTAAATGGAGTCCAAATAGTCAAACGGCTTTTCACGGGTCACGTAATGCGCAGGCAGGCACTGATTCGTAAAAGTTAGCGTAAACAAGCCTAATGCAAGAAACGCTCAACGACACAGAAATCTAATCAGTAGTAAATCAAACATAACAACGTGGTCATCAGGCAAGCAGAATGCTCTCTAAATTCACCTTCTAAAACCTCCCCTTAAATGCTAATTTCTTTCTACCTCATTTGGATACACTCGCGCCAATTCATTTACATTTAGGCAAGAAAGCGTGGTTTGAAAGCAAAGGTGATAGGAAAGTTTGCTTCAAAATAAAATTAACTGTTAAGTAAATTATATAAATCCCCATATGGTAACAGAAGTTTTACAGAATGCCACATTACATTGTCTGTAAATGGTAACATGTTCATATTTAAATAGCAGTCAAATCTATCAAACATATTTTATATGATCATATTTTGGAAAGCGCATCTAATAGTACAGCATGCTGCCACAGGAAAGCTGTGAGTTTTATATTACAAATCAAGGCTTCTTCCAATGATAAAAAGTCTGTACTGTATAAAACCATATTAAGTAGAAATTTAGGGAAAAAAAGAGATCATATTTCAATTAAACTCGAAATTGATCCAAGACATGCATTTTGATTTAATTTGATGTTTTATAAATTGATCAAAAATTAATTCTAAAGCACAAGTTAGGAATGCGTGTTTGCCTCAATTTACATGGTGTCGTAGAAAACTTCAGTAATACGCAGCATGTCTGCAAAAGGGTTTGCTGCTGAAGGTGAGCATCTAGGTTATGTGGAAGAAAATGGGTTTAATTATCGTATAATAGCAAGGTAACTCACATAATGAAACTTTCATAGACTTTTCCCATTAAGTGTATTTTTACGGGAATAACAATTCGGAAAAATAATCCAATGCCATTACAAAGAAAAAATAAACGAAAAAAAAAAAAAAAAAAAGAAAGAAAGAAAGAAAAAACCTGTTTCCTAAGAAAGCACGAGAGGTCAGGTTCCTAAGAATCAACTACATGGTTGTTTTTCGTGGTTTTCGCAATGTATATCGTGAATACGAGCCGGTTTTCTTTAAACCCTCCACAACAACAACAAAAAATCCCTTCTCTTAAAAAGCTAGACTTCATGCGATTTTCATATTCAAACAACTTACACTTTCGCCTATCCTAACTAGATATTAGTTTAAGAAGATCCTAAAATATATCTTAATAAAATGCATATGTGAAGAGGAATGTTCTCTGCTAGAAATATTATAGCATATTTATAAACTACATAAATTTTACTTCAGTATCATAATTGAGATATACTCTTAAGTTTAATGATATTTAAGTGATTAACCTTTAAGCAATAATAATTCAGTATACAAAAGTTTAAGCAACTGCCTCAGCTACAAATTAACTCAAAACATTTAAATATATTACGATTTGCTTCCAGTATGAGCACATTCCTCTCGGGATACACCAATCGACCTGATGCCGTCTGCTGTGAAATGATGTCCACTAAAGTAGAAATATTGCATTGTATAACGTAGTGGAACAAACATCGAGCAGTATACCTGTCTCAAAACTGCGAAAATCCATACGGATCTACTAGACCCTGAATATCGATATTGGACGCTTACTTCCGATTCCGGTAACTGTTTAGACGTTTCTAAAGCTGCGTGGCTTTATAATCGAATTACATAGAACCTTTTCACGGAAACTAGAACTGAAAGAGACAATTCTGACTAATCCGATTGGGTCTCGGATTAATAAATTCAATTATTAGTTCCGGAACAACAGGCTCTATTTTAGAAAAGCACTAGTTATTGAATTATTCCGTTTCGACTCTTTTATTGTCGGCTTTCCTCTGGGAATCTAAAAGCGAAAAGGCAGTTTTAATGTGCCTCCGTGTTTCGAATGACCGAGCATTGCCGACGAATTGAGAAATAATGTTTAATGTATCTTTTTCTTTCGACTTTGCTTCAAAAGAATTAGGTAAAATGATCAGTAAGACAAGTCGCGGTTCAGACAAATTTTCTTTTGGTCTAAATACGTGATACTTTTTCACCCGAAAAATATTAAGCATAACACATAATGTTTTAGTCGTCCCTAATGAGTTTACGAAAACAAAGTAGTTACTTAAATACGGAATTTTTTAAGTATGCGAAAAGCATCTGTTTACGCTACACTACTCCATTATCCTCATAAGTTGATTGCAATAAATAAAGAAACAAGAAGAAGGAAATGAGTAACTAAAATGTGATACAAAACGATAAATAAGGTGATTTAAGACAATAAATTTCATAATAATCTACAATAAATTTAGATTTTTTTTTAAATTTTTAATACTATAGCATCGAAAAGAATGATAGAAACCATCTTTCAAACATTTTGCTAGCAAAAGAAACAAATTTAAGAAAGCAACACGAAAAAGACAGGAATGGCAATAATTATTATATCATAAAAAATAAAAGATTATACTGATGTTAAATATACAATAATATCTGTTTTTTGATGCAAGGTATACGATCTTTCTTAAATTACTAATTAAATTACTTAGAATTTTTCTAATGGTAAACGCAGTTGCAATGATTTATATCCCTATTATATTTGTAAGTATTTCGTATCAATACGTTTCATTTCAAATACAAATTTCAGTTGTCTTGCAAAGCTTGCACCGTTTAAACGTGCAGAGCATATTAAACTTTTCAAAGCAGGAAACATGGAAAGTCAACTACGCCCTCCATAGGATATGAGCTCCAGACCTCCCGACTGTTAGTCTGATATGCTTCCAATCACACCACGAAATCACCTGATGAGAAAATTCCTTGCAAAATTCCTCCGTAGAGCTGAAATGCATTAAGTATGCAAGTTTTTAAACTGAAGTCTTGGAAAAGTTGTTAGATACACTAAATCCAGGTTTTATCATATTTTAGAATATGTCTTTAAATTAAGGATGCCCTGTTTGAAAGCATCTGCAGCTAAAACTAATAAACTGAATTAAACCGAATTTCATATACAAATATCGGAAGGCACAGAGAGATGAGATCTGGAATGTAAAAACAATAATAATAAGAGTACCGAAACTCGCCGGAGAGATTTTGACGCTGTCGGAACCAAAAACGGGTCAATGACTGCAATGGATGAGAAGAAATTGGGTTATGCAAAATTTCATTAATGTTTCAGGAATGAAAAATGCACAAACAGAAATGAAGCGCATATGTTACGAAACTCACAGAACGTAATCTGCATTTAATTAATATTCCCATTTTACATGGATAGAAGTGCAGCAATTTCTTTAAATTTTCATCAAAATAGCATGAGGCATACGAGTTGAGCGAGCTATTGTAAGAGCGCTTGCACCACCGTTTGTCACTGCAGTGCTAACTTCAATTACTGCTTCTTCTAATACAGCTTTTGTTTTTCTGCCGGCTCTAACTCCCTTAGCCTCTTGAATTCTTATTATTATATCTCTCAGTGCTACAACTGCCACTGGACCTTTACGCACGTTATGAAACCTTCTAAATTCTCCAGTGGCACAACTTGGTTAGCGCGCGGTACTTATACAATATTGTCTTCTAAATCCCTTAAGATACACCGCAACATTAGACTCTAGCGTAAAACAGCGTTACTGGTAAAGTACGTTCAGGTAATGTATGGCGCATATTAAGAACAAATTAACAGTTAATTAAATAACTCCTAACTCAGCGTTCACTCTCCATATTCTAAATGAAATGAGTGACACTTCTGTCAAGAACTGACTAGGAGATCTGTGTAACATACCTAGATTAAGCAAATTTTCTAGTGTGTACATTTAAGCAGTACAAAAGTCTCCTGCGCGACTTCTTTTTTTTCCGAAGGAAATTCATCTCCCCATATCTTCCACAATTTGTATATAAAATTGGCGGGGTATTAGTTAGGCCTGTGGCTGCCGTACTGGAGAAGCAGTGATAAATACACGTAGATCCAAAATCTTCTTGAGGGATTGATGATAGAGGGAGATTGGTTGGAGACCCTTAGACCGCCCCCTAGGTGTATTCTCCCTCAGAAATCTGTCCGGAACGAATCAGTGGTTATCAAAAACCGTAGACACTTAATATTCCTGCTTAGATGCATAGTTGCCGGCATTACTTCAACATCCACCTATACATGAAATTAGGCTTTTATTCCATTTGTTAGTGTTAGTTTCAGATGCGGTCAGTGCATAACAGCCTTGTACAATTTACATTGAATTACATATTATTATACACTTCTAAAACCAAACATGAACTTGTCGTATCAACATTTTTATAAGATCCATTGTTCATTTGACATTTATTTTGTATATCTCTTTCATTTCATTTGCTCCTTTATTTTTCCCTATACTCTTCATTTATTCTTGTTTTTAAGTTTAAGGACTGATCTGTATGAATATAAATAAATAACTATAATTTTTTACTTATTTAAAAAATTAATTGACTATCATCGCGTCGGGGAATTATTTCACATTTCTGGAATTCTTTAAGATTTAAATTAAGGTTTATAAATTGATTAGAAAACTTAAAATTAGAATAGGGATTTTGTTCACTAATGCGAAATAGTAAAACGCGATCCTCATGAATTGTTAGTGGTTATATGGAAAGATTTCAATTCCCCTTGAAAAATTCGGGATCTCCCTGTAGTATCAACAATTGTTCTCTTATTTTCAATGCTAAATTTACGTCTTACCAATTCCAGCTTGATAAATTAGAAATTTCAATTTTAGCTTTCCACAATAGTACACATTTACTATCTAAATTTCACTTGGGATTTCCTAGGAGATAATTTTTCTTTTAAATATTATCTATTAAAATTTTTTAACTTTGCGAAGATTGCGCATAATATTACTTTTTAAGGCTTTTTAAAATAAATTTTGAAATTCATTAACTTTATGGTTATTCTCACACTTTTTATGGTTATTCTCATATATATATACAAATAGATAGATATTGAAAGACAAAAGCAGGTTTAAAATTCAGGGTCCTGTTATATTATAATCTAAATAATTTAGATCCTAAAATATATTTATGAGCATTAAGAAATTTTATACTCGATTCTGTTTATAAGAAAGTAATTTGAAATTCGTCTAAACATTTGAAGCAGGAATCCATTACTGACTTATTAAGATTATGCAACTGCATTTTGATATACTTGATACATATCTAAACTGAAACTGATAAATAGATAAATCTATCTGTTTCAGATAGAAACAGATAGATCTATCTATTTACCTTTAGCTATTTAAATTTGAATTAAATGCACTAATTAAACTGTCTGAAGTCGTTTAATATGATAGAAATCTTTTTCTTTAATTAGATGCAGTTATGCATACGAGATATACTTTAAAATTCAATTTAAAAGTTCTCTGATAGAAAGAATGTTTTGTCTCAAAATCATTTATGAGTATTTATGCAATATAAATCATATTTAAGCGGCATGCATTTATTTACATGATTGTTTATTCGAATTATCCTTCTTTATTTAATTTGGAAAGCTGAATTTGGCATATAAGTGTTAAATCCTGCTAAATCATTTGAGTTAGAAATCTTTATTACAGAAGCCCATGTATTTTGAAAAGTGAAGTGTCAATATATCAGTATATTAACTTTTCCGGCGCGTTTATTTTTCTCTTCGAATGTTCTAAATAGGCCAAGCTAATCACTTTTGAAAACACTAAGCTACAGTTATAAAAGTTTTAGTACGAGTTAAACACTTAATTGAATAAAAATACCTGGCATGATGAAAACCGAATATAGTTCCTTTCTATACGCCTTCTAACGTGATTAATGCTGTACGACTGTTGTAAGACTCATTAAGCGATGGCACCCGTAGCAGATTATTGCATTGAGCTATTAGTAGCTAATTCAGGAACATTATCTATTGAAGCTGGCGATCTTTCGTATTGTTAGTTTTAAAGCAGAAACTTCAAGCCAAGCTTAACGCATGTGCTCATTCAAAATAATAATCTCTTCCAAATCAGTTGTAATAGCTTATGCAGGGGTTCTCAACCACCGGGTACGCAAACCACCGGTTGATAAATTAAACAAGAAAAATAGGTGGTACATAAAGAAGCAATGTATTTTTATCTATTAAATTCAAAAATTAAAACCCCAACATCCTAACTGAGGTTTTTCTCTAACACTCATAAATTTATGCGATCTGAGCTTTGTTCAAGAGTGATGCTGGTAGTAGTACTTTGTAGTGGTTGTACTAAAGGTTTTTCAATTTTTGTTTAGATGGTACGGGTTAGTCGAAAGGTTGAGAACCGCTGGCTTATAGTATTTTTTTCTTCATGAGATACAATAACTCAAAGGAAGTTCTCAAGTAATATTTCAACAAAAATTAATAATATTTCTTATGTGTAATAGATCTACGAATATATATCTAAATAAGCTAATGTAACTTGTTTGAAATAAGCTTTCTTTAGATATGAAACAAAATTTTATGATAAAAATTGCAGAAAATATAAAATGATAGGTTTGTAGATTATTTCGCTTAAAAATCTGTTGTATAATTATGGCTCTGTCCTCTTTACTTCGCACACATTTATGAAGGAAAACTTTGCACAAGAAAATGATATCTATATTTCAAGTGTTCATCTTTAAGGAAACTATATTAAGTGAATGTAAATGTCCATGATTTGTGCAAGATAAATGAGAATATCATTTGTATTTAATTAAATGTTTTGATGGTGCAAAAACGTTATCTGAAATAAACTGATTATTTCTGTTCTCTTTATGTTTGGAAAAATTTGAATAGCGATTTTTGAAAAATAGCATCGGATAAAGTTTATTTTTTTAAAATGTTAGCTTCGTAGGTCAAATAAATACAGAGTTTTTCAAATACAGGGGAAAGTTAGTGTCTTTGTTCAATCCCACACCTGTACAGAACAGACATATGAGCAAACACCAAAATCCAAAATGCGATCTCCCCTTTAAAAAAAGAAAAATATGTGCGAGTATTCTCATACGTAAAAAGCAAGTATCCCAAATTCATGGATGGCAGAAAAAGGGATGCATTTTTTTCCTGCTTTTCCCTATTACTTACAGTAAAGTTACGAATGTCGTAAAAACCGGTGTTGACAGTGATGAATGCGTCCCTTCTTTCCAGTAAAAAAATAAATCGATGAACTTGCCTTTTTGATGCAAAAACTCTATTTACAAACCTAATTCCAAGCAGGTACTCATGCTGGGGTGATACACAGGAAAGGAAATTTCAAAATAATCGCCATGGTTTTTATGTTTTAAAAAAAGAGATAGAAAGATAATATTTTTTTTTAATTTCAAGGTTTATGAAAGTGTAATTGTATGTAAATTAAAGGTTGACACAGTACCAAAATATTTCATGATTTCTGTATTTTTTGCCTTGCTTTTAATAATAAGATATTAAGCTTGTATGCATAAAAAACCAGAGCCTGCTTTTACATTAAAATATGCTGCTTTCTCGGGTAATTTATTTGTGTCTTCAGGCAGTTTTAAAGCATTATTTTGACTTGTTCTTGTTATGTACTCCAGTGCGTTTGAATTTAATGGTTGCAGAACTTAAAATGCATGAAAATATTTTCTTTTCCAGAATAGTATTAAATTTAAATTAATACTTCTGAATGAATCTCTAGAGTTTTAGAAGTCACTGATGTATACCTAATGATATAAAAGATTCTAATGTTGAGAATAAGAAAGCGTTTTCCAAGACATAATTTTGTATTTTTCAACAAATGTCTTCTCAATCAAATAAAAGTGAAAGCTGGGTTACTAATTATGTTGCGGCCTGTTTTGTCAATAAGAGTGGAAACGGAAACAAAAATTTTAGTCTGGATTTAGGTAACAAGATAAAATTATGTATGATTAATTTGCTCACAAAGAATATAATTTTATGAAATGTGTACATTTTCATGGGTCCTGAAAATGATATGTTTGTCATACATTTATGAATAATTTCATGCATTTTTCCCTCAAATATAATCTCCCTAATAGACAAAACACATGTCATGATTACTTTTTTTCAATAGTAACAATAGCAATACCTATTTTGGTATTTATTTCAGAAATTTTATCACGATTGAATTAACAATATTATTTACAAATTGCCTTATGACTGGTGTTCAGTAAATACCAACACCGAAATTCTAGATTAGAATTGTTCAGTAAATTAAACAAGTAAAATTCAAAACTGCAACTTCATCTAAAATATTTTCATTCCTTGAAGCTACTGAATGAAACACTATTGGTATTACGGTCTGTGGATTTAATACTTGTAAAATGTGATTGTTATTGTGAGGTTTTGGAGAATTAAATGCAACTTGATATGCAAATTATAATTTAATAAAAATAAATTTAAAAAACTGCGTTCTATTTAGAAATTTTAAATTTATTTCAGAAATGAAAAATAGATCTGTGTTCGGGTATCAGTAGAATCAAATATAAAATTGAGTATAATGACAGGAGCTTTGTCCTTAAATTGTTTTTAAATAATATGTGCAAATTACATTTGAATACTCTTCTAATTACCGCGTTTATATTCGCTTATATATTAAGTTTTTTTTGGACAGGAATTTTGGATTCTTAATATACAAGCTGGCCATCTTTAAAAATGAACATGAAAGTTTCCAAAGGTTGCACAGTTTATTAGATGCTAACTCTCCTGCTCTCTAAGTAATATGAACGACCGTGATGTCCCGTGACGAACTGCTGGCAAAGAGTGAAACCTCTCTGATGTTGCTGTTTCTTACGCTCACATGTCTGACGTAGTCAGCCCAAGCCCACGAAATACCTCGTAGCAAGGAGCGCCTGACATTGGCAACAGCCTCGAGCACCATTCAGACGGCAGTGCTCAGTTCCGTCCCAATTTTGACGGAGAGCACCCCGGGAAGACGGGTCCGAGGGTCTGTCACCCCACTCCCCTTCCACCAAACCACACAAAAGTACTTTCGGCTAGCCGCATATTAAGAGTGCCGCCATGCCGCACCGATAGCATACATTTACAAACATCCATGCCTTCTCCGGAACTCGACCCACGCCCTTCGGTACAGTAGTCAGCGACACTAACCACTATACCGGTTGGGCGGCAAATACAGTATTGATCTCTGATGTGGAGGAATTATAGGAACTAGAGCGTTTTTAAGAAGAGATACAGATACAATTTTAAGATTGTTTGTTTGTCCTTTTGATGACAACTTAATTTTGAGTTTACATTTTTGCTTTCCGTCCCAGAATAAACACATTTTCCGTTTACATAACGGAAGCAAGTATTTCTCACTTATATTTGAACTATTCGTATATATTGCGTGTAATTATTCTATTATATTCGGATATATTGCGTGTAAACAGACTGCGTTTTCTAAACTTTGGTAAGTGATGTTTCTGTAGAGAAAGAAAGATGCGCATTGTAAAAATATTTCTCAATTTTTATTGTACGTTTAGCATATTTATTCAATAAGTATCGGAATCTGAACAATATATATGTATATATATATATATATATATTATTTCATTAATAGAACATGTCTTATAGAACATGTCACACATAAAAATACGTCTCGTTTTGGACATAAAAGATTCTTATTTAGTGCATTTTGTTGATTTATTATCAATTCTTGCAAAGAATGTGATTTTAACCCTTGCTTGTTTTATATTTCCGTATCGTATTTTCTTGTTTTGTTAGTTTCATTCCAGTTGTCCTGCGATATTTTATCTTACTACATTAGCATTATTTTTATCGGCAACTTTTCTACGTGCGGATTTATTAAATATGGGTTTCAGCTAAATAGCTATACGATTTGATGTCTTCAGTTGGTATTGGTTTTCTTGTTAAAGTTCTGACACTTCATGGAAATAACTAACCGAAATCTTCAAACTTTAAGCCTTGGCGTCTGAATGGATGTATGATTTTAAGCATTTGATACTTACTATTATCCTGTCTACCGCGAATGTGTCAAACATCGAACCGCAAAAGTTAGCAGAGATCCTACCAAAGTTGGGCCAATCCTTCTTGCAGAATTCTGAAAGAACTGACATCTCGTTACTTATTTGATATTATTGATATTATTTGGAACTGCAATTTAGGCAATAGGAGGCTCGTTTACAGCAACTACGGGATGAGATGACGCAGAAACCCTACATGTATGTCTACATGACGTATGTCTCAATACCCGCTCATATCGTGTATTCATGCTAATGTTGGCCAAATAGGGTACTAGGACCTCCATGCATTTTGCATTTGACGTTTTTCCTGTAATGACTTTTTTTTTTTTTTTTTTTTTTGTAATCACTAACTTATAGCAGAGTTGAACTTACATATACAGAATTGTGTTCGATTTTGAGAAAGCTTTCTTGGTGCTCCAATTAGTATAGTGATTTCCAGAGCCGTGCCAACACAATTTTTCACCTGAGGCAAAGCGTTAAATTAGCGTCCCTGTATACGATGCAAGTTATCCGACCATTTTTTAGGGGGGGGGGGAAGAAATATATACATGCACAAAACAAGTTAGATTATTCGATAAGTATAGATATGGTTAACACAATTTTTGCTGATGCCAAGTATTTTGTATACAGTCAAATATCACGGAAAATATTTCACTCTCTTTATTTTAGAAAAAGAATTTAAAAAATCGAATTTCAACGGCTGTAACATTTTTTAAAATATATCTCTAAAGTCATTTATTTCAATGAACAATGAAAGAAACAGAATAACGTGCTTTTAAAAACGTTTCACTGGCAATATTTGCTTTGAAAATAAGAACAATATTATAAGGGATAAGAATCCCATATTGAATTTAATGGTAGCTACTAGGCAAGGCTGGTACATGAATGTTTCTTTAGAAAATTGTTTGACACATGTTGTCCTATAACTAACATTTTTTCATATTTTAATATGAATTGTAATTTTGTTACATAAATTCTGCAATAATTTGCTCCCACATTAAATTTACTACCGCCTCAAAATCCAAACTTTACTACAGTCAATTAATCAACGAGCCAGTTCTTTAATATTCGCATACTGTTCATCATTCAAATCTATTATCATAGCAAGAAATGCATATTTGAGTTTGAAGAAAATTTTATTTCCTAACTCTTATTTAAATATGGCTAATAGATGGGCCGTCAGAAAATGTTTTCATAGATAGTCGTTTTCATCATTCACTTACAATAAGCATAGATTTAAAATTAATAAGATTTTATTCCTTACTTTTTTCCAGCTCATCAGTTAGTTAAGGGGTTTCAATGCGTGAACTTTTGCAAATGTTAAGTGCTTTCACAGTAATTTTCATTCGTAGTAATGAGAAAGTTTGCCAATCTGGTCTAACTGATTTTTATGTTTTAATTTTATTTTCGTTTTCAAATCTTTAAATCAACAGCTTTATCACATTCATTTATTTCACTTCCTTTATATTTCAATTTTTCCAAAATTGTATTTTTTATATTTCCTTTTACAAGAAGTTTTCTTTTAAATATATATTTTATACTGGTTACCGTATAAGCAACGTGGAGGAACTAAACTTTTAAAACACATTTCTTGATGTAAAATGTCAGTTATATAAATTTAGATACAACGAATTTGTCTTAAATCTTCCAACCTTCTTTTATATTTTATGATACTAAATTAATATTATTATTTCATTATACAAAATAAGAGAAGTCAAAAAAGAAATAGAAAGAAGTCATGTGTTACCTTAGATATATTTGCATTCTAGGCATAACAAAGAATGAGATAGACCAATACACGATTTATTTAATCAGTCCAGGAATTGTGTTTCAGAAATAATTGTGAAAACAACCAGCTGCATAGTTCCGTCACAGATTCGGTATAGACACAACCTCGCACCATGGGTCTCGTTCAACAACATATTTTCACACAAAAGAAGAAAAAGCCTCCTATATCGTACATTTCATCTGCAAACACCTTCATTGGCTCTTTCAATGCTATTCCATCCGGACTTTATGCTTTAGGTCATCTGCAACAAAGGTTAGCCTGTTGCGATACTACATAAACCCAATCAGTAAACTTTGGATAATTTGTTAGGGCGAAGTAAAACCTGTAGTCCAAACAAAAGAATGATAGTAGGGAATATTGACGTCGGCGCCTTCTTGGCAAATTTAGTCTATGCAGCTGATTAAAACAAGGCTTAAATTAAATTTAACAGTATACACATTGGTGCACACCTCAGCACTTTTGAGAAAAATTAGTATTATAAATTCTTCGCTTAATTAAGCTGAAGGATTTATATTAATTCAAATTATTTCGCTGTTTGATGTGTTTCCGATGTCGAATCAGAATTTCTAAATTTGTGTAGCTAATTTGGCGCCCCATCTAGTTGTTCACCTGAGGCAAATGCCTCACTTGCCTAACCCTTGTCCCGGCTCTGGTGATCAGTGTAACTTCATTATTTGTTTTGTCTATTAGTAATTTTCTTCACAAACAATGCTCTTTCACATAAGATACGTAGCATGGGTTCATAAAGAATTTATAGACTCTTACTCCACAACATTCTCTTATAATAAATGAAGTTTACATTTGAGAAAGATTGAAATATTTCAAAATTCTGCTCAAAATAATTAGTACCGAATTTGGTTTAAATGCCTTCATATTTTATGCAAGATCAGTTCATCAATTATAGCCAAGTTTTAGTTGCTTGTAGATAAATTTGGGACTGAAAGTATAAATATTTGTGACTATACTGTCTTCAAAATGCAGAATAAAAAAATAAAAAAATAAAATATAAGTGTAATAGAGTAAAAGGCGCAAATAATAGTTTTTCCTTTGCGAGGAATATATGCAATAACATGTCTTCAATTATTAATATAAATTTTCACATTATGCTAATCAGTCTTTTATCTCTCTTCGGCACTTGGAATGTTATGAGCTACACTTTGTATCTCAAAATTTAATATTCCGTTGTCAACTATGAGATCTTGAACGTAATGTTAGTACTGTAAAGTAACGTAATGAATCAGATATTTTTCTTTTCTGTCCAGTAAGTGTTATGCATTTTGCTTATGAACAATACGGTTTGGGAAATCATATAGCATTTCTGTCTCTAAAATTAATTTGATTTGGTCATGACGTGCATGTTAAAAATACAGTGTCATAAATTCGTGGGAGTCATTGTTCCCGCTATTAGTCACAGGTTCTTAAATTTTTGGCTTAAATATAAAAAAATTATTCTTTTATCAGTCAAAACTAAGCAGTTAGCTTATATCCCTATCGGAATAGCTACGTATACGATGAGGATTATGTCATTTAAAAGCAACTACTTTAAAGAATGTCAATATAGGCAATATAAATATCTAAATATTTATATTGCATATTGAAAAGAAATAAATATTTAGATGCACTTTTTATCCCTTTTTTATTAATTTAATGAATTTCATTAATTTATTTATTTATTTTTTTTACTATCTCAAAATTTTTTTAACAAAGTATACCTTAAAAAAATAGAGAGGGCGGGAACAGAATCGGATATTAAAACAGAGCCTGGAGTTTGCATAAAACGTTTCATTTCTTCCTCCCTTTCTTTTCCACCATTTATCGCAATTTAATATGATTTTCTTTCATTTCAGTAAGATATCCAGTCGAGTATAACGGAAAAAATACCCTTCCGAAAGCCAACTCAAGCATTCACACGTCAGAACTCACGGTATCTCTGCCATTAATCCCTCGTCAAGGGGAGACGCTGTCAACTCTGATAGACGACCCGATATCCTATTCGCATGAGAGATTCATCCGTGCCCAAAATAACTGCAATCAAATGAATTTAAATCATTCACAGGCAGATATGGATAGGAAAAACACCATTCAAGGATAATTACAGCCAAAGATAGAATTGCAAGAAAATCCGTCGTCAATCCTGTTTTGACAAAGAACCCCAAGTGCCACACCCTCCCCGGGAATAATGCCAGTCATCATGGTAGAAGAAAGATTGCTGAAATCAGGATTTTCAGTCGCTATGCGAAAGAAATGCATTGATTATTCGTTCAATCAATCCGAGTTATGAAAGAGAGAGTACTCGTTAAGAACAGTACCGAGGGCTTTTTAATTTTCATAATAGCTCCATACATTGTTTCCTTTTCAACCGATGTCTCGTAATGAACGTGTAAGGACATGCTTACGAATTCTTCGCGCTCAGCTGGAACTAAGCGGTTAATGATGTGTTTGTAGGTGACGTATTTGAATTTAGTCATCTTGCGATTGTTGGAAGGGGCTTCTCTAAGACCCATTCGTTGTAAGTGTGAGTGAGGAGGCTTTTAGTTTTATGGATGCCATTAATTTTCCTCATGTATAATTTGGAATTTCGTCAAGAATTTACTGCTAGCTTATTTTGCACTTAGCTGAAATGGGCTGCATAGCCATATTTTCACAATTATGGATTTTGTTAGTCGTGTAGCTATTGTTTAAAAATAAATATTCGAAATAGCCGGACTTTGATTGCGTTTCGAAATTACCATACACATTTTAAAGGATATTTTATTCATTATAAAATTTAGTACATATTAGAAACGTGAATGTGGGAAAAAAATCAAATAATTTCGAAACATTTTTCGGTATGAAACTTCAGACAAATGATGGTGGAATAATTCCAAATAACTAAATTGTTATGAAATTTAATATTAGCCATCTATTGTTGCGTACATTCTGAGTAATACTACATTTTAATTCTTTACAAATTTCACACTAATTAATTTACTTTTTATTTTAAATAATAAATTAATCGTATATAAAAGAAAATTTGGAAACATTATTTATACCATTATTTGGAACAATTCGAAAAATTTGGTGCTCATCATTAGAGTATAGTTTAGAAAAGCTATCTACAGGAACAATATACAAATTATTATACTATTCACAGCTACAATTTTTATGGAGATTTCATTTATGTAGTTTGTTTTATTCAGATTACAGTATGTTAAAGTGTCATAAAATAAGTTATCGTTTTCTGAGATTTATTTTCACGAACATGTTTAAGTTTGCTATATTAGCCACATATTGTATTGAAAATTACTGCTCATGAATTCAAGCTCCTGTTGTATGGTTTTTGTGCATTCAAATTTATAACATATTTAACTCATATTAACTATATATATCTATATATGCAGCTATATCTATATATATCTATCCATCCATATCTATATACCTATATCTAGCTCTTTGTCTCTTTCTCTCTATCTCTCTCTCTCTATATGTGCGTGTGTATCAGGGCTGGATTCAGCCTTTTGAACGCACTGCGCACTTAAATGATTTTGGCCCAATTTCTTCCCTTTCGGTCTTGATTTAGCTGTGCCATACATTCCATGATAAGTTCAAAAATGAGAATGTTTTGTTGTGCCCACTAACCTTTGATGCCGTAAGAGCGTGCTTATTGGTTAATCTAGCTCAGGTATGTATGTAAAACACGTTCCGAAACATATTAATCGGCTTTTATTCATGTTCCCCTGCTGAGTTCTGAATTGGAATTTCAGTAAAAAGAGATTAATTTTTATATTTCTATTATCCTGTATATATATTTTTCTCTTTTGCGTTTGTATTTTTCTAATTTTTACTACTATGAATTCTTATTTTAATTTTTATTTGTTTAGATATTGTGTTAAACCTCTTATACATGATTTCAATTATTAATGTTGTTGAGGAATTGCTATGTTTTGACTCCAATTTTCCTTTAACTTTAGATGCTGTAAGTTTATTGTACTTCAATCCTGCAGCAATAGCGCAGGACGGGTATAAAAATTTTGTTTTTTATTTTTATCCTCATATTATGTTTCTTTATATATATATAGAGATAGATAGATAGATATATGTAATACACTAAATGCAGTCATGAATCCGGTACTTTTAACTTCTGGCTGTGGACATGGTTGGGCTGTGGACAGGAATAAGACGTTGACAAAACTAATTTCGGCGAATCACCATCTTTATTTTTAGGCACATCAAAAATATTGTAATTTGATTTTTTCTATAATACTTATAACAATAATTAACCAACATCAGAGATCACCAAAACCCATTTCGGCAAAACAACAAAGACATCTTTCGAATATGTAATATGTACAATGGGCAACAATACGTGGGCTAATAAAATCTGTGGAAGAAAAAAAAAATTAAAGTAAGTTAAACTAAATAGCTATGCATGTAGTTCATTTCTTAGTTTTGCATAATATCAATTATTTTGATTCAAGCAATGATTAACTCCTTACTGATTGGGTCTTTAAAACTTAAAATTTGAAGAAATGGTAAATTGCAATAACTTACTTACGACCAAATTGTTGTTTGGTCTGCAATTTAACAAAAGTTCTTTTCTCTTAAACTGTTAAAATGTTAATGCTCTGTTTAAATTCTAGCTTTCCTTACAGATGAAGCTCACCACGTTCAGTGAAAGTAATGATGAAAGTGAACCGAAGGCAAGCGTTTTTCTCAACGTAGTTCTTCACGATGACTGGCAGGCAGTGTTTGCGGTGGAGGGGGCCGTATCCCCATTGTGATTATCGGCGCAACGCATCAGCGGTGGTATCTGATTGCTGGGACGTACCAATCACTTCGTGCCCGTTGACCAGAACTTCTCCTTCCTTTCTTTGGCTGTCTTTTCTTTTGTCTTTCTTCTCCATCCTTTTTCCTTTCTTTTTCACAGCACATTTTTTGATCTAAACGATTTCGGGGTTATATCATAGGTAATTTAAACGAAATCGTGGCAATTTGATATGTTACACATCTGCTGTAACTACGCGTGGAAAGAAAAGCAAATGATCACGAGGATATACTATGTATTGGAGATTTGTGCTTTAAAATATATTTCGGATGAAAAAACGCTCATTTTTAAGTCTTATTTATATACTTGATATGTGAAGCACGTGTATTTAAGAAATACATTTAATTGGTTAGCACAAATATATAGGTTCGTTAAAAGTATACTTTAAGAAATAGTTTAACTTGTTTTTATTTTACTTACTTAACTATTTATAACTATTATTATTTAATATTTTCCAAGATATGCTTCCCTGAAAATGTTTTGTATTTGAAGTCATTAAATTACTTGAGAAATTCTGATTTAATATCTATATTAATGTAAGTGTTCCAATTTAGCTTTAAATGACAAACTAAAATCTTTACTTGTCAGGTTCTTGTCAGTGCTTGAAAGCGATTTTCATATATATCTTCGTTACCTGCTGAATTTAAAGAATTTCAACGTATATATGCAGTTTATCTAGCAAAGATTTTCATACTTTTTTAACTTAAGGGCCACTGACCAAGTAAAATTACTGTACTTTTAATTACCCTAATTAAATACACGCCCAAATTTTACTTCCTACTCCGTTTCATAGTTATTAACGTACTAGAATGCCGGACTCGAAGATCTGAATTATAGAATTTTATGCAGGTAATTATCTCACCTAAGTTGGATAAAGCTTTTCTCAGGTTTTATTCGGAAAAATGACAAGTCTCAAAAATAAAGCAAAAGGTATGAGAAATGTATTATATGGTTATAAAAAACATAAAAATTAGAAAGACGCATTTTACTACAGCTCTTTGAAAGGACTTCAAAAACGTAACTTTATTTTTAGACGTTTCAGATAAAGCATTAAATCGGTTTAAATTAATTAAGTGGAAATATCAGTTAAGTCAACATCTTCAGAACCGGAGTAATAGATTTGTCACCATTTCTAGCCAAAGCTCGAGGAGCAGAAGACATATATTTACTTTATTTCAAATATTTCTATAGGAGTTACCCTAAAGCAAACTTCTATAGGAGTTACCCTAAAGCAAACTTCTATAGGAGTTACCCTAAAGCAGATATCTATCATTGTACTCAAGCAAAGTACAATTGTTTGCTTAGATTTTTTTCCTGGCTTTTACTGTTCATAAATATCTATTGTGTAAGTAGATAGAATAGAAAAAAATCTATATAGGTACTAGAAATGAAGTTTATGCGGTAACGGTTCCTTTTACTAATAATTTTTGAAAAGTAACTCTCGAAAATATGTAAAATATGCCTTAGTACCTTTCCAGCATTGTGCTTAAAACCTCCAAATTAAAATGTACTGTCCTGTAAAATAAACATGTGAAGACATATGCAACCTATTCATAAAAATGAATTAAAATTTAGTTCCATCTACACTGTGATATGATCCCAAGCATATCAAAAGCAAAGTTTATTCACTGTCCTTTAAAAGCTAAGTAATGCAGTCTATAACCATTCTTCTAACTCACTTCGTCCAGCTTGTCTATTAAGGTCTCTAGAGCAACAAAGAAAGTCTTTTCCATCCATCAGCGTCAAAATCAATAAAGAAAGAAAAGCAGTTTGAGAAATTAAGCCGAGAATAAATAACTGTCTAGTGCTACAGAAAATGGGTCGTGTGTATTTTATTGCTTTATTTGAAACGTCCTTAAAGCAAACGATACGAAATTCGAGATTGCTCCCTCAGAATGAAGTCTCATCTCGAGCCACGTGACCACTGTGCAAGGGAGATCTATATGGTGAAACTACACATCCAACTCCGTGACTAGACTTCCATGTGTCAGCTGCCTATGGCTAACTGGGAGCTCTATGTTTGATGAGGATTGATTCCCCAGCTCATATGTATTGCAATTCTAAGACACTAAAAGAGTGGATTGGCTTCAGCTTCAGCTTTAAACGTGATATCCTTTTTCAAGGCGAAAATTTCCTATTGCGCGATAAAATATAGTGCCACTCGCTGTTGAAAAATGTATATTTTTTTCTTCTCAATAAATTTTGGTGTAAGGATTTATTTCTAGAATTCTAAAGAAAATAGACATGGTTTACGTTATTTGTGCCGTGTTCCTCACCGAATTCGGGTTGTCGAACATTAGTCATAAGCAATAAATCTATTTCTCGTGCACTGGTTTTGTACTTTTATGATTCAAAGCCTTGTCTTTGAAGGTAGCGCTTTTTCAACAGCTTTGTAAGAATTTTTCTGATTACTGTCGGCTTACTCTCGTTATTTGTGTTGCTAATGGATATGTTGTTGCTAATGGATATGTTTGTGCTTAAACATGTTAAAATATTTGTATTAATCCTATTAGGCTGAAAATGTCGAAATATTTTCTGAATTCAAGAAATATAAAACCACCTTTAAATTAGGAACCACAATGCTCCGTACATCAGCATTTTCAATTCCAAAATATTTACTTAAATTAGCATTTTTACATCAGTAGTCCAACGAAATCATTATAGAAATTTTTAAATAGATGCATAATTTTACCATTACTTACCCTTTTTTCTTAAGGAATTAAATGCAATCCTTTCGTCCATTTTTACGGTGTAGTGGTCGGTACATTCATCCCTGCAGTTAGAAAATTCGGGTACGATTTGTGGGGGTTGATTTTTTTAGAATTCTTTCTTAGAAAATCCAAATGACTCTCTTGGCTTATTAATTAAGCTTACAAAATTTTCTAAAAAAATTCTAGGAATGAATGAATTTTAACACTGATTCTTATGGTACGTACGCAATATATGCGTTAAAGTAATTTATTTCACTGTTATCGTAGACATATCAAAAAAAGAAAAAAATCATTGTAGTGATATTATTAAGGAAATTTACTAGTGAGGGACATATTTGCTTTATTTTAGCATATTATTTATTTTATTTCTGTTACTCTATTTACTCGATAATAAAACTTTTTGTTATGTTTTTGTTAAATAATTTGGTAGTTTCTTATAATTTGGTATTGTTATGAACAGAAGTGCACAGTGAAATGAAGGAATTTAGTTATTATGCTATTTAGACTGATTAATACTATTTAAATGATAAATAAACCACGTGTAAATTATCGCATGTTATACCGCATAATTTCCGCTACTTATGATAGTTAGGTTTAGCTTAGCGATTTAAGTTTAGGCTTGCATCTACTAAACTGGTCACTAACGTACTTGCAAACAAGAAGATAACAATGTATCATTAAAAATGTCCTTGGCCACAGCTAACAGTGCTGCTGCTGCAAGGAAATTTTGAAAAAAGGAGTGAGACTCCCTTTCTCATAATCATAGCCAGACAAAGTAAATATACCACCTATAAGAAAAAAATTTAAAATTTTCTACTAGAATGTAAGGAGATGGTTTTAGTCTAACGGATCTTATTTTAGGGTATATACAAGTTTTAATTTATTGCACTTATTACAAAAGAGTCAAGATGCAATAATAAGTTATTAGTATTAGTGAACAACATTTAATTCAAAACATTTTATCAAATCGTATAAGATAGTATAACACTCAAAAGAATCACTTAAGCTAGAATAATTTTAGCTTACATTTTGATGCCACTTATGATGAGGATGTTCTAACATTTACATATCAAAATGCGCAGGTATTTTGTAACCTTTAACTGAGTGCCAGTTATCAGGAAATCTTATTTCTATTCTCACAGCAAGTAACTTCCAACGAAAGCTCAAAAACTGAACTCAGAAGTGATGAGGTATTAGTAATACCTCAAAGACTGTAATACCGTATTACAGTCTTTGTAATAAAGACCAATCATAGTATATTTTGAATTACAGGACGCGTTTAGCAGGTACTCCAAACGAACACGTTATATTTGAAAACCGAGTAAATCTCATTTTTATTATAAAGGTTTTCACTATACTCATTTATGAATTCGAGAAACAGTTTCATAAATATAATATTATTATGCGACTCATAATGCATTATAAACAGTGATAGATATGTCACTATTTGGTAGATCTTAATCGATCTCTAGTAGGACCCAGAGAAACGGGTTTGTTGCATACAAATTTTTGTATTTTTCCCCCGTGCTTAATGTGGATAGCAGTTAATTTCCCTTAGGAAGCAAGTGAAGTTTGTCATTAACCATTTCAGTGCTTGAAATTGAACTAGGACTATGTGCCAGTTAAAGCTGAGGTTAGAGCTCTAATCATCCCGTCATCAGATAAATGAACTTAGGTATATCTAATGATGCTGTATTTTCCAAAAGAATTGGTTGCGTTTCACTTTTATTTAAATTTCCTCTCATTAATGACTGAGCATCTTGGGGGTACTAAAAAAGCTCTTACTTACATATGGTAACCAAATAATATTTTTAAATATATTTATAAATGTTAATCACACAAAATGCAAATCATATAATCAACAAAGTACATTAAATTTTGAAAATACATTTCAATATCAAAGAAAGTGGCTACGAAACTGTCCTGTAGTTATTATGATTGCTATTATAGCTTATCTAACTTGTCTGACTTAATCAGAACAATACCACGATTTTATTTTGGCAAGGAGGGCAATACTGCCCATGTCGTTGACACAGGCCTTGAGCATCACAATGTTGCCCAACTGCGTCCAAGTTTTGATACAGTTTCCTCCGGGGGGGGGTAGAGAATTTTCCATCCTTCTTTTTTGATCGCTAAGCTACTCAAGAGGACTTTTGGATCTCCGTGTATTCAGAGTGCCCCCATACTGCACAGGCATTATACGTTTACAAATATCCATATTATTTCTAGGATTAAAGCCCAAATTCAACAAACGATACAGCAGCCAGGAGAACTAATCACTCGACTGATCGGGATAATTTACACTCTATTATAAAACTTTTAAAGCAAGCACTTTTAAAAAGGTGTAAAAGAGCTCGTAGTTTAATTTTAAAGTTGAGAATGCAATGAGAGTGACCAAAACAAATAAATCAATTCTTAGAACTCAGTTCGTATGTAGAGAGCATAATTCTTGATTAAATAAAATCATTGATTATACCCTCTTCAAAAAAGCCTTCAGCTTCTATGAATTAAAATACATTTGGGCGTCAAACATTTCAAGAGTCAATACGTAAGCCTGTGTCTGCAGTTAAACGTAATTACAACTAATAATATATGTTATAAAGTGCCAGTTGTTTGAGAATAGTATCAATATGTTAGAAAAAGTACTAATCGTATTACGCGTTTTTTTTTTTTTTTTTTTTTTTTTTTTGTAAAGCCTATATAGCCTTTCGTAGCTCCGGTGAGGTGACATTATACATAAAATTTTTACATTAATAAAATTGCGCATATATTAATCTACGAGACAAAAATAAATCTTTAAAATTATAGAAACATAATGCCACTTCATTAAATTAATAAAAATTACTTTCATCATAAGTTAAAAGAAATGTTTTAGAGTCAATTTCCTTTTTCCCTTAGGTACAAGAATTTCCTAAGATCACTTTGAAGTAAAATTTCAAATTACGACTAAATGAAATTAAACTAATAGTTAAAAATTAATACAGTATAACTTTTAATAACTATATCATTTTTTCATATTAAAAAAACTAATATTCTGAATAGTATGCTTGCTATTTAAAGCAACAAAAAATTTAAAGTAATAGTTAACTTCATCTATAAAGTCACGGCAATTTTTAACAATTACAAACAAAATTATTAACCTTTCCGTTTTTCATTGAAACAATGTATGATTTTAATAATCGGTTTCGAATAAGACAGCATTGGGGAATAAAATTAAATGATTGAATTAACGGCGTTAAACCAAGTGTTTATTTTTGCCTAATTCATTGTTTCTTCTTCCACATTTTATTTTCATAAAGCAAGACAAATCGTTGCTCAAATTTTTATGTGTAGTTAAATATAGTTTTATTTTATTTAATCTATAATATTTTTAATTCTAGAAATCATTGTCTCTTGGGTAGTTCTATGCTTATTTAACTCATTAGTTACATTAAAATCTGAGAAATAAATTTTTTAGTTGCAAATTTATCCAATTAATTAGGTTTGCTTTATGTTTAAAATTTATACATCAAATAATATTTTTACACACAAAAAAGTAACAGAATAATCCATTTTTTATATATGAGAATTATGAAGAAGGAAAAAGGTAAAAAATAGTAACACTCCTATGCCTTTTTAATTGTGGATAATTTTTCTACTTCACCTTTCCTAATTCCACTCAAGAAATCTTAACTCTGCTATAATTGAATATATGAATAAGGATTTTCTCGCGAAAGATCCTATAATCCTCAACATCCACTTTAGTAAATGACTCTTCTTAGCTGTCTCCTTTGATTTAAATGAAAGCTGAAATACTTTGTTTTACTTCCATTTCCATTTTATAACCAAAATTTTAATTCTCTGTAAGTATTTTAGTGAAGATTTATTGAATAAAACTTCAGTAAATTAATCAACTCATAAACTCATTATATGTGTATACACATTTTAACCACATTTAAATGTCAAGATCGTTAAAGCTTACATTCTCAAAAATGTTTTCTAGTCTATTTAAATCAAAACTATTCCTATTTGCAGTAAGTAGGTGCCCAAAATTTATTTGTTACAATTTTAAGGCGTTTGATTTCAAAATATAAGTATAGTATGGATATATAAATGAAATTAAATAATAAATGTGTTATATACCAACTATATTCAGCATAATACAGTGCCCCAAATGTCATATTATATGTCATGTTGGAGAAAGCTATCAAATTTCTTCATTTTGTGGGTTCAGAATTTATAAATTTAAAGTACTTTTTAAATTGTTCAAGCTATTGTGGAATCCTCCATCAAAATGAAAGAGATTTTTCTTTTTTATTTAAAAGAAATGAAATTTTGTAGTAAAATAGAAAGCGGTTTTAAATTGTAATGACATATGTACGATATTTACAAAACAATCCCCTTCAAATGAAACTAAACTTACATATACACATTCGCAAATATATATCTAAGCTTTACAAATTCATATTTTATATTTAAAAGCATACTTATATATTTACAATTGTACATAAACATAACGTAATATTATGACATTTAAGAGAATTCAGACATTCATTAGCATGATGTCTAGTTCTTGTATTTTAAAATAAAAACCCGAAAAAAATGAAGGAAATCACTTCGGTACCAATCTTACCTGCTGCCATAGCAGGTTTCGTATGGAAGAGCACCCAAAATGATGGTAAAATTAAAAAGGTAAAGAAGAAAGATTAAAAAGTTAGCCACTTTTTTCTTAAAACATATTTAGAAATATGATTAAAAGGAACATATTTATGTGATTTTGTAGTGTTTAGTTTCATATATTAGCTTAGTGAAATACTTCAGATTAATCAGTAATGTTTTCTCAATAAGCATATATTATTGAAGAATATTATCTGATACTTATATCCTATTTTAGAGGACAGAAGACACCTGAAATGTATAAAGTGTAAGATTTCTTTCCTACTAAGTGTTGTGTTAGTTAATGCTGCAGATGAGACAAAAGAAATTTTTGAGAGTAATGACCACAGTCAGCATTTAAAATAATCTGTTATTATTATTTTATTAATATTATCCTTCATGATTAGCTTAGTTGACATAAACCTAAATGTTCCACGAGAAGTAAAAGAGGAGTGTCATCAAGTTGCTAATGATTGATTTAGAGGAAAGACCATTCGTCCTTTTTATTAATTCCCATTGTCTCCTGAGACTGGTGCAGGTATTAATCTTTCCTTCCGACGAAATTTTCATTTTAACAGAATCCTTTATTAATGAAATACCGTTGCTGAAACAAAGCTGAGGCCATTGATCTTATTTTCGTCGTTTAATGAAGTGCTTTGGCAGCAGATAATGAGGGAAGCTATTGGTAAAAATTGTGAATCATTAGCATCGGGCAAGGAAATTCGTTACTGACACGGTTTATTCTTAGAGTAATAGAAACGAAGCAAATATTATAAAGAAAAAGAAATGATGATCAGTTCCTCTTTCTATATATAGTTAATAATAAAAGGAAAGAAACATCATTTGTTTACTTCCAAGCCCCAGAAATAATATAGTTTGGCTGTAAATAGGAAAATCGATTTCAAAAGAAAGAGAAAAAATATTAATTAATTCACATTTAGTCGGTGAGTAATGAATCTATAGATGAAATAATAAATTAAGTCTCATTTATTTATTTATTTATTTTTCATAAATATAATTTTTGCATTGAACTAGAAAGTTACGATACGATTTAAATTCTACTAATCTAATAAAACATGACAACTCATAATAATACTTTATTAAGGGAACAGTACACCTTTAAAATGGTAAAAAAATTGATTGTTTGAATTTTATTGTATTTGGTAGAGCATTTTGTTTTGAATAAATTTATACTATACTTTTACTTCTCCGATAATTATTTCTCGTGTTATAAAGGAAAATATGAACCTCACTTCATGGTTTTTGATTTAAATGCCCTGAGTCAGTCGCCATGACAGTTTGTTTACATTTTGAAGTTACATCGCACTCATTCTAACTTTGGCGTTGCATGCAAAGCCTTTTTTTTTAAAGCTAATTAATTGCCGAACAAGAGAACTATGTAAAACATACACTACAACTCCTACTTTCGCTCTGTTTGTTTACATCGTGTTTTGTTACCTTAGTTATACTGCGATTTGGTTTTAATTCGATGTTTTGTCTTGCTTGCAATTGTGATTGAATTTTCGGCGAATATATTTTATTTAAGTGTTCTTTACAGTGTTTTGCGATAATTACTGGAATTCAGTTTTCTAATTCCTTGTTTTTATTTCTGTTTTTTGATGAATAAGTTAAAAAACGTGCTTCAGGACAGCGTCCAAAAAGACGTAAGTTTTATGGCAACAAATACACAAATGTCAATGAGACTAAAATGTCTGACAGTGTAAGGTCCTCGTCTAAAAAGTTGAACAGTGGTTACTTTAATAATAGTTTTAGTGCAGCACAGAGTTTGAGATACAGAATAATAGCAACTGATATTTTATTTTCTGAAATTTCAAGTATTTTGTGATGCAAAGTATGTGGCTCAGACATAAATATATTTGAAACTCTAAATCACGGATTACCATCTGTGTTCACGATTGAATGTGTGGGTTGTAAAAAACTGAATTCTTTCAGAAATTGTCCTATGATGAAAGCGAAATCAAATGTGCTTGAAGTAAACAGGAGGTTTATTTATGCTATGAGATGTATTGGCCGAGTCTGTCTGGAATGACGAATTTCTGTGGTGCAATGGATTTGCCCCCACCTGTCCAGAAATGTGCATACCATAAATCATTGAAAAATATTGCCCGTTGTGTGAAAGATGTTCCTGAGTTATCAATGTTAAATGCTGCAAAGCAAGAAATTGAAATAACAGGACTGTCACAGCTTACCATCAGTGATGACGGATCGTGGAAAACTCGAGGTCACTCGTCGAAAATTGGAATAACTAGTATAATTGGTATTTAAACTGGAAAAGGACTAGATCTTGAAGTATTGTCTTCGTACTGTAAAGGGTATGAATGGAGTAAAACAATGAAATTGCTAAAGAATTTGAGAAGTAGAAAAGGAGCCATGATATTGATTGTGCAAAAAATAATTTTGGATCAGCTGGGAAAATGGAAGTTGTTGGTATATTAACGAATATTTTCGCGCTCTGAAGAAACGTTTAACACTCAGTACATAAACTATATTGGGGATGGCAATACTAAAACATTTCTTGAACTTAAAAAGAGCAATGTTTATGAACCTGATTTGAATTAAATAAAGTAGCTTGTGTAGGTCATGTACAAAAAAGAATGGGAAGTAGATTACGAGAACTGAAGCACTCTATGAAAGGAAAAAAGCTGGAGGATGGTAAATCATTGGATGGAAAAGGGCGTTTAACCGATAAATTTATTGATCAAGTAACTATGTATTATGGACAAGCTATACGAAATAACAAAGCCTGCGTTATGAATATGCGGAAAGCTATCTGGGCGATTTATTACCATAAGTGTTCAACTGTTGATGAGCCACTCCATGATTTTTGCCCACAAGGAAGTGTGTCTTGGTGCAAGTACCAAAAAGCCAAAGCAACTGAAAAATTGAAGGATTTTAAACATAAAAATGCAATGGTAGCTCCAGTAATGGACAGCATAAAGCACATTTTTAAAGACTTGTCAGAACCCACTTTACCTAAACGGTGCCTTGGTTTTCGAACACAGAATTCCAATGAATCCCTCAATTCTGTTATATGGAATTTATGTCCAAAGACAAGCAGTTCAAGCCCTATGCTAATGATTCACAATTTTTACCAATAGCTTCCCTCATTATCTGCTGCCAAAGCACTTCATTAAACGACGAAAATAAGATCAATGGCCTCAGCTTTGTTTCAGCAACAGTATTTCATTAATAAAGGATTCTGTTAAAATGAAAATTTCGTCGGAAGAAAAGATTAATACCTGCACCAGTCTCAGGAGACAATGGTAATTAATAAAAAGGACGAATGGTCTTTCCTCTAAATAAATCATTAGCAACTTGATGACACTCCTCCTTTACTTCTCGTGGAACATTTAGGTTTATGTCAACTAAGCTAATCATGAAGGATAATATTAATAAAATAATAATAACAGATTATTTTAAATGCTGACTGTGGTCATTAATCTCAAAAATTTCTTTTGTCTCATCTGCAATATTAACTAACACAACACTTAGTAGGAAAGAAATTTTACACTTTATACATTTCAGGTGTCTTCTGTAAAGTAATTGCTGATATAGCTGCAAATGAAGCAGTTGTAGGATTTAACGAAGGAAGACAGGGAAGATTGCAAATCATGGAAAATGTGGGTTTTCGAGAATTCTCTAGAAGCAGCAAAAAAGTGTGATTTGCAACGAATAAAGGAAGCTGATAAAAATGCTTCAGAGCTGAATTTTTTTATTTGCAAAATCAGACATTTACGTAACACTTCACAATTAGAAACAATTAAACAACAGGAAGGTGTTGTATATGAAAGCGGAAAATTTTGAATAAAAAATTTTTATATGAAAATGTTACAGAACATATATAAATTTTATGTACCTTATTTGAGATTCTTGTCACAAGCATTATGTGGAGGTAAGTTTTTGCAATATGGTAAATAATATTAATTACTTTTATTACTATTGTAATGATGAGTACCATACATCTTACGATCACGTTTAATGATTTTTGCTGTTTGGTTGTGTATTTTATGACATTTTATTAATTATTTTATTTTCACCTACATGAATATCAAAAGATACTATTTTAATCATGCCAAAAGTGATTTTATTGCTATATGATTGAAATTTACTATATTCCAAAAGTAAAAATTAACTTTAAAGAGCTTTTTTTCAAAACGCTGTTTTTCAGACTGACGCGCAGGATATCTATGAAACCGTTTAAAATACAGCATTGAAATTTACAGCACAAATAAATATCAAGACAGTAATTAAAATAGAATCTAATTATAAAGATACGTTAAATAAAAAAAAATTAGTAAAATTGTACGTAAAAAATGAACAAAAAATTATTTTTTAAAAATTAACAAAAAATTATTTTTTTAAAAATTGAAGCTCAATTTTGTATTTAAAAGTTTAACTAATTAAAAGATTTTATTTCAGATAAATAATTGGATCAATAGCTTTAATTTGGAATTATGTTTCTGCAGATTATGGTGAATTTATGCAAGTTATCCTGCGCACAAAGAAGCAGTGTAATTCAAGACTTCAAATTGGAGTCTTAGAAAAATATTTTTTAAAATTATTAAACTTTATTTCAAATCCACTAGATATTTTTTTCCAGGCGTATCAATGTCTTATCTAATAGCCCTGAAAAAATTATGAAACTAGGCACAACAGTTAGTTTTTAAAAATTGTGTAGTATATGTTAAATATTTCGTATTTTTCTCTCAGTTAAAGGTGTACTGTCCCCCAAAGAAAACATGAGTATGGAATGAAAACGTATAGACTGAAAGGAAGGTAAAAGGATCGTTCCAGTAATACACGTACTTGACATTTTTGGAGAATGGATAATTCAATTTAAGTTTTATTATAAAAAGTTGTGACTTAAAAGATTTATTTTTGAGTACTAATATCTTTTCACTAAAAATTCAGGTTTAAAAGATTTATCAATAGTAAGTGGACCATATTCTACCATGAAGACGAGAAGAATAAACTAAATTCCCCATTAAAATACCATTTGTGATCATAATTTCTTTCACTTATTGTTCTTTCCTTTAGTTATATTATTTTTAGCTCATATTGTTATGATAAAGAATTTTCTTATCCGTTCTCATAGTGAAAGCATGCGTTTAAGACTGGGCAGAACATGATTAATTGAGCTTTCACAGTGCTTTTGCAAGTATCTCTAAAATGTTGTAAAATATGTTTTCGATTTAAATATATGTTTCAAACTTATCTTTTGGTTTTCCTGTAGGAAGCCAAATTTTCGGTAACTGTTACATAACACTGATTTTAATTTATTGAATGCAGTTTTTATTTTCTCTTTCCACCCATGCAAAGAAGCCTGACGAAAGTTCGTCAAAGAACCACGGAAAAGTCAAGAAAGGATTAGGAGTGATATTATAATCACAAATATGTTAAACTAGTAAGAATAAACATAATACGAAGGAATATTTATTAGTGTGAGTAGAACCGGCAAGAAAATTAGACGCATTTTTATTTACAACGATCAGGTTAATAATTTAACAAATAAATTATTAAAAATGCATTTATTGTTTTTAAATAAATTAGATATTCGTCAGTACCAGACAGATTAAATATGAAGCTTAAGTATTTTGCTCTTTGCCTCGAATGGTAACACGGATGCGAAAGATAAAAAACTTTCTTTCCCGCAATGAGGACACATTTCTTTGGAAATTAAATTAAAAAAGATATAAAGTTTACATTTTGCCGAATGGCAAGGTACTGGTGCTATGAAAAGAAAAATGTTTTATTTCGAGAATTGATAACACTTTCTTTTAAGTCGCTGAATTAGTCAAAAGTTCATTAAATTTATAAAAAATGTAAAATAAATAAAAAAATATGTTCAAAATTCATAATTCGGGTTTCAAGGGGCACAATTCAAGGTGAAAGAGTACGCCAAACATTGGTCAACATTTGGTGACTCTAGCTTACTTTCACAGTACGAGGAATAAGCGTACATGCATATAGATTCTTCATTATTTAACATTAGATATTAAGGGATATTATTGCCGAATTATTTTATTAGCTCTTAATGATATCGGTCTACAGAAAATCAGATAGAAATTCTGAGCCTCTTCCGCGATTTTGTTTTCGAATATTTCTCAAGACTTAAATGCCAGATATCAACTAGCCACTTTCGCAAAAAATAGATATTTTTTTAATTAACCTTAAGACATTTTGCCTTAAAAAGTCTCGAATTAAGAACTGGGAAATATGTTTTATTATAAATTAAACAGGGCATGGTTACGTGATAAAATTAGATAAAACTTACAGGAAGAATTCTCTAATTAAGAAGGAGATTAAGAGATTTAAAATTAAAATTAGGTTTCAATCTTACATTCTTATGCATACACAAATATATACTATACACAAAGGGAGTGAGTGCAGCTTATTAGTTTTATTTAAGAAAAAAATAATTAATACTGAATTCTTTTAAACTTAACGCAATAAAATGATGAAAACTAAACTGAAAGCTATTAATCATCTAAGAGTAATTTTTCCTTATGAATAAATGAAATGCTTATAATTGCTAAGTTATATTCACATTTCAAGCGCTTTCTATTAATTTTTTTTATTTAAATTATGACTTGTTTAAGAAATTTTAAATGATAAATATATTCACAAGAAGATTGTGTAATGTGCAATTAATGCGAAATTGATCATTTTTAAACCAATAAATTTTGTGAAATAACATATACATCTAGATGCAACAAGAAGTATTGAAATAACTAGATTCAACAAGAAGTATTGAGAATTCATGCTTATTTTCTAGAGCCCACTAGCAGCCGAGCGGTAAAGTCGCTGAATACTGATAGTTCGAGGTTGGAATCCCGTAAACAGGCTGGCTGCATGGGCGTTTTCGTTGTTTTTCCCATGTGTAACGTGTATGCGAACTAATTTCCCTTAAAAAGTCCCCCCACGAGGACATTACATACCTTAAGCAGATAGTCTTCAAGGCTTTGTCATAATCACATAAAACTAATAAAACTAAACCGAGCTTCACAACAAATATAAAATATGACTAACAGATTAAAAATGTATGACCATGATAATCGTAACTGATTAAATCTAACCAAATCAATCAGATTCCAGGCATTCTATTTTATTCGCACTAAATTCTTTTAAATGTTCATGGATGTGATTCTTTTCGATTAAATATTTTATAATACTGGGTTTTGAGAATCTTATATATTTTTACAATCATTCACATATAACCGGGCAATGAAATTTGTTTACAATGAAATTCATTTTTTTTTACATAAAATTTTTAAAAAATATAGATCTGAAATCTCTTATAATTTTTGAGAAGAAATGCTACAGAATCTGATTCTAAACGCGAATGAGACTAGATGAATTCGGTATACGGAGAAAGTGCACTTTTTAAACCTGCAATAAAAAGAGGAAGGGAAAATTCTTCTATTTCCTTAAAGCAAATATAGTGCTTTTCTTCTATTCTATTACGAAGGAAGAGCCTGTAAAAGTATTAAGTTCGTGGTGTCATTGGTAAGAAAAGGTCTTTGTTACTGTTAAGTGAGGGATAAAATTTCCTTTACATAGAAAAAAATTGCAACAGGATAGTTGTTGCCTGGGAGCTTGACAAAATTAGATATAAATAAACACGTAAGCTCTGTAAAAATATGAGAATTGTTTCGAAATAATACCACTACATACCACGAGCCATTTAGTACCTTAAATATTTTCAATTAGCAGCCGCGAAAAAAGGAGCAATATAAGTTTTTAATACAGTCTAAATTGACCATATCGCACAGAAAGAATGCAGAAACAATGAGCATGATAGGAATCAAACGGTTAGATAAATTATAAAAATTTGGAAGCTCTGCTAAAACCTTATAAAAATTTGGAAGACAGACTAGATTGAGGGAAGAAGTGTTTGTGTTAGAAAATGAAGAATAGCAAGTGATCCAAAGATTCACTTGCTATCACTTTAGAATAGCAAGTGATCCAAAGATTCACTTGCTATCACTTTAGAATAGCAAGTGATCCAAAGATCACTTGCTAGTCTAAAGCTAAACAGTTACAAAATCTAAGGAATACTTGGAATTAACGTGATACAAGATTTATAATGGCTTAATGCCAATAAGAGTTAAAGGGTCTGTCCTATTTTTTCTGAAAGTATAGTTTTCTCCTATATATGTAGCTATTTTCAAACGTTGATTGATGTACATCATTTCTTTTTATCTACGATTTGAAATGTGATGAAATTAATTTGTCAAAAGCAAACAAAAAAATCAAAATGACACATTTTCCTTACTACATGCTTAAGAGTAGTGATTTGTTTACAAATTGATGTATTTCAAAACAAAAAAAAAAAAAAAAAAAAAAAAAAAAAAAAGGTTTCAGATTTGTTCTCATATTCTTTAATTAAATTGATTGTTTATAAATTATACATTATATATTTAATGAACGGCTTGAAATATTTTTTGAAAAACTATTTTTATAAAATTGAATCTCATTTTTCGATACATAAGGATACGCTACAGACCTCTATGTGTAGGTTTCATGGCATTAGCTTTATTTTTACTATAAAATGATTTGTCTTACAATTTATATAGTATTTAACAACTAAATATTTTTCATTATTTTAAAATCTTAAGTAGTCAAAACCTCATGAAAGGTTTGCCATGTCGTTCCTTTTACAAAGCTCTTTTTTATTTTATTTTATACTCTCTTTTTTTTAAATATATAAATTTAATTAAATTTTGGTGCAAAAATACATGAGCTCAGATTTTGACGCCTTAAATGGCAGCAGTATAGTTAAAACTGAGAAATAAAATTGACAATAAAAAGCAACTTATTGCAACTGCAATAAAGCATCGTCTCTATGTGAGTAGCCACTTTACTGCAGTTGTTAGGTATATGATAGTTGATCGAAATTATACAAAAAGTATTTTAAAATAATTTTACAAAATGATTATTTTCTTCAAGTAGAATTAATAATTACAAGTTTTAAGTAACAAAGCTAGAGGATAACTAAAGTAATTATTTCTCCAACCCGTATCAAAATTGATTTAACATTTTCAGGCTGAACTAAATTAATAGCAAAACTTTATGTCAACCAAAAAAATTAAAATATTTAAAAATAATAAAAGGCACCTACTTAATTTATTGGATTATAGCAAAGCGCATTAAGCCACTCTGTCTAAAGGCAGGAATGCCTTTATGGTCCATCTTCATGTTACGTATGAGGACATCTCAAAAATGCGCATGAAGACAGCTTTTCTACGAAATTTGAGCATAGGTCAAACCCCAGCACTCAGCTGTAATATTTACTGGGTGGCTGGTAGGGAGATTTCATGTTGCAGATACATTCAAATTTAATGACATTAAGTTCCATTAATGCTCCATGTAGGACATTAAGTTCCTTTAATGCTGTCTAGTTTTAACCCTTAAGTACAGACGTTCAATTTCTCTTACATAAACACAGAGCAGGGGTCTGTCAGACAGCGCTTTATTTTATTAATTTTAAAAATATAAAATTTTAAAATAATGTACTATTGTTATCATATAAACATTAATACACTTTGTTTGTTATAAAGAAATAATTAATTATTTTTTAAACTCTAAAATTAAGGCATTAAAAATTAATTTTTAAATCACATACTAAATAGTACTGAACACTTAATCAAATAAATAAAATAAACACTGCTTACTTGCAAATGAGTAGAAACTAAACTATTTAATAAATTTTTCATCTACAGAGTCTGGATTATATAAAATAATAAAAAGCGTATATGTAAAAAATATAAAAAAACTGCAGCACATTATTTTAAGCATTTTCAACACAATTTTCGCAAATTTTCTTGGCACATTCATTACATATCTGATTCTTGAAACTGAAACATAAATAGGTAGTTTTTCTTCTCAGTCTAGGAGGGACAAAAAAAAAGTGTTTTATGCTTTTTAAGGGTATCAGTTACATCTGGGCTAGAATCGATTTCGCTGGAAACTCCTAGCACTCTATGAATGCACATTTTTATTTCTCTGTTCACCGTTGGCTTTTGAAGCCTCGGTTCCGTATGTGGTTTCCCTAATTCTGATTATAACTCCATCAAAAATTCTTTTTTTTTTTTTTTTTTTTTTTTTTTTTTTTTCAAATTTGGCACTATATCTTAACGACTGATGTATTACACGTGCATTACCCTTTTGAGGTCGGGGTTTGGTAGCAGTAAAAGCTACTAAAGGAACGGGGAATCTTGAACCGAATGCTTTCCCCCCTTTAAGAAACACCTCCTATTTGTAACAAAGATACTTGTGTATAGTTTAATGGATTCTCAGAGGGGTTCATCTATGTCGCAAAAGGAAGACCTTTGAAAGAGATAAGTGGTTAACCCTAGGGACGTCAAATTTGATATTTCAGCTTGGAAAAAGGGGGAAAAAGACATAGCCACTAAAGTGGACAACCCCGTCTTTTCAAAGAGAGGACTCTATGGCCACTATAATGGCCATCCTATCTTCAAAAGGTTAATTCCACTTATATCAAGTAACATAAAGAATATAGCCATTGACCATCTCCTTGTTCTTCGACTTGTAGAGTGTTTAGAACAGTTTTCATCCAGTGCATCTACACCTCTCTTAGTTACATTGTGAAATGTTATTATTTCTGGTTCTTCAAGGTCTTCTGATTTCGAATGATGCATTGAAGAAATGAGAATAACACTTTTTAATTTTTGAGGTACATATGAAAAGAGAGTCATTCTATATGTGAATGCATAACGAGAAGAACCTTCACTTTTCGGTTTATTTGGAAAAATATTCACTTGGTATTTCTCTCTTATTTTTTTTCATAGTACCGACATATGTCAAACCTCTAGAGTTAAGTTCTTGTACAAGTTCGACACTCAAGTAATAATAAAACCATATTCCCCTCATGCCAGAAAAAAGTAACGTAAACGCAGAGTTGAGGTCTATATGACAGGGGCCCAGTTTTAAAATTATTTAAAAAAAAACTAACGGATACAGTTTAATAAAAATTTAGGAATAGTTATATTATATGTTAACTTGAAAGTTTTGAAAAGGAGAAGAAAAAGTATATAACTTATAAGCAGTTTCGCAATTCTAAAGTATTGGCGCGGTCATATTGACCCCACCTCTGTGTTTCAGGGTTAGCTTAGGATATAAGGAAAAAGCCTCAACGTTCTGTAAATGAACTGATTGATGGTTTTGGCAACTTTAGTTGCGACCAGAGAAAGTCGACAATTTCTTTGTGCTGCAACCAAAGTTAGGCTTCCACCAGAGTTTAAATTGTTCTCCGTGGCGTTGAGAAAGAATATCTTAATTACCTTAGAGAAAAGTTAAATTAAAGTTATTCCAAATGACTGCACACTAGAAAATTAATACGTTCGTGAGGAACAGCCAATTTCCAGTGGCCATTTAGCTGTCATATCACTCATAAAACACGCAGAACATCAGAGTTACACCACGAAGAAGGGGATGCTGTGTCTTGTGCTTATGGAAAACTCCACGGAAAAACCAATGAACTATTACCTCTTCTGGCTACCATCATCCTTTCGAGCGCACTTTCGGCTTCGCAGTATTATGTGCTCCATGCTGCAAAAACATTCTGCACTTACAAACATCCACGCTCTCTACGGGATTCCGATCTGGACCCAAGGCTATGGCAGTCGAATCCTTTACGATTATGTCAGTACGGCCAGCAGATTGACTTGAAGTTGCTTTAATAAATATAGGCAAAAGGGTGAATGCCTGTTAAGCAACTCTCTAGGCGTTAGCTAAGATACGATCTTATTATGAATAATTAATTGAATTTACCTACTATGTTAACTAGCATTTCACTGACAATATGTTCATTTTATGTTTCCATTATCATTTAGCTTCTATGAGTGGTATGCTAAGAGATGAAAAAATGTTAGAACAATGGTGACAGAAAGTATACAAGTCGTTTCAATGGCGACTAGATAATGGAGAAACTTTCTTGACTTTGCATTTTGTCAAGATATTATTAATTATTGAATACAAAATCGAGAAAGAAATTATAAGAGGCTTATCGTAAAAGCGAAATAATACAAAGTTTGTTGGCTTCGGTAATTCAGCTGTCCTATCAACTCAGCTAATACAACTGTTTTCAGATTTCAAATTTCTAGTCTTCATAAAGAGGAGTTTTAATTGTTATCCGAAGCTCGGCTTGTTATCATATTTAGACTACTTAAGCTAGCATAATAAATCGTTTGAAAAAATAATTTATCCATGTACAGGTCAAGTATGTGAACTTCATTCATTAAACTAGTCTGAGAGGCGCTAAACTGTTTCATTTAATGCGTTATAAAGTAATTTGCTTAAACTACTAATTTGCTGCGCCTAAACTGGCATATAATTCACAGAAAGCCGGTAAATTATATTTATGAGATAAGACTCACACACGCTACCAGTACCATAATTTACATAGATTCGCTCATGAATAAACGATTCCTGCCCAAGGGAAGTTTTGTACTCGGTTATAATTTCGTGAACCACTAGCTGTACGAAATGCCGTTCAGTAGATCTAAACAATTTGATCCATAAATCTATTTCATTGCATACATCTAATCACCTTTCACTGATGATTTATTGCACAGGTGGTGTGTAGTGCACCATGAATAAGCATATAACAAGTGCAGAGAGCCATGGAATTCACAACGAATATTTTTTACCATCCGAAGTTTCCTCATTAGTAAGCACTGCTGCGAAAGTCGATCGATCCTGAAACCCATGTAGACACATCTTCGTTTGTTCAACGGTTCAGTGACTTAATATGTTTAAATTTGGTTTTAATTTTCACGCTTAGTTCTGCATACTTCTTTATTCCAGATCAGATTGACTTTCGTAATCAGCATTTGTTTACTTAGCAAATATTTGGGAAGAAAGGGTCGAGAAACAGGTTGTTAAAAGATGTCACACATTTTTACACTTTAATCAATTCTTTCATTTTTATCCTGTTTGATCGCAAAGCAAACTCACTTACTGAGCAAACAAAATCGTTCTTGTCGATCTAGAGAAATCTGTAAATTAGATTTAAATCAATTGGCTTTCGGTGGGGTGCATGAAACGACTGCTGCTGAAGTTTGTTTCAAATTCTGGTTCCTATCATCTCAAATCGCATTTCTATTTAACTTATCTATTGCTTTTAAATGTAACCTTCCTTTCCTTTCTATTGTATCGATTGTGCCATCTAATGGAAGTATTCATAGCGATAGTCATTATTGTATTTATTCGAAAGAAGTCTCTTCTCTTGCAACTCCCGGTCATTTATCACCACCTCGGGAAAATGATTTTTCTTTTTCCTCTCTGCAAAATTACGCGAAGTAAATGTACTGTGATTTATGGTTGCTGAGACAGGAAATATTTTTAAAGAAGCCTTATAATTCTTAGGTGCGATGAATACGAATAGACATACAGACATTTTGTATCAAGTATCATAAATCTAAGACTGAAATGTAAAGCATTGTGGGGAAGGATCTTAAAGGCATTTAAGTAGGCTTTTGGTTTCGCGTTATCATTCGCTTAAGTCAAATTAATGAATCTGAATTTTAACATTATACGCAAATCACGTAGCAGTAAAATGGATAATAGAACGTTTTTAAGTGTACGATGTTGAACTTTTATTTTACAAAATAAATACCGAATACAAACTGAAACTGATATTTTACATCCTTTCATAGCCCTTATTTCAATTTAATATTTTCTTTGTGCTGTCATAAATCTATTAACGAACAATTTATAAATATAGCCTAAATTATGAACATGATATACATTTCAAAAGGAAAATTTTCCAGACTAGCTTCTGAATTTAGAAAACTGCGATGCTTTCTTAACTTATATAAGGAAGAAAAAACATAATTGAGCGGCATTAATATCTGAAAAAAATGCATTCGCTTCGGATGAATAAAAATATTCAGTTACTTTACAAAAAGAAACTAAAAACTGTTCGTATGAATTTCCATACACCGTGAAAAAGACATCATTCGCCTAAGAATGAATTCTTCTTTTCGGTAGAAAAGAATTATGATTTTAAGACTTTTAAGCTGATGCGAGCTATAAGAATTAACTAAGATGCGAGATTCCAATACTCATGATCTGAACTTTAACAAGGGAAATTAATATGAACGTTCTGAACCCTTGAATATCTACCTTAATATAATTGTTTTCTTTGGTTTTGTGGTTTGTGGATCCGGCTGACACATTGGGCCTAGGTTTAAACCTCTAGAAAGTATGCATGTTTTTAGTTTGTAGACATTAAGTTATGTAGAAGAAGGAGACATGAAAATGTGCAGTGCCTTCGCCGGGACTCAAACTATAGACCTCTCGCATACGCGACGAGTGTACTGACCACTACACCATGAAACATGCTAAGAACGTGGGAGAAATATTTATATACTTTCCCTTTTAAAACGCGACTGGAGATTAATGAACCCAATCGCCACATCCAGGTTGTGGAGAATCATCATCCACCATCTTTGTTAGTTCGTTGGCCACTATAGAGACATTAGTTTATTTAAGCAGGAAACACGAGAAATGAGCAATGTCCTCGCCGGGATTTGAACCTAGGACCTCTCGAATACGCAACCGAGTGTGCAGACCACTACACCACGAAAGCATGCTAAGAATGTGGGAGAAATGCCTTATAAGTTGTCTTTCTCCCTTCTTGTGGGTGTGACATTGTGACCTCCCGTAATGCATGCTAGGCAATGGTTCTCAGTGAAGAGGTGACTGATGGATTTTGACCATTCCAGACACATTTTGAACTAGGAAGTGCCCAGCAATTGATGATAAAACATTTTTGAGCTACTTTCCTCAAAATATCGATGAATCTATTTTCCATAATTAGCCTCAATGTACCTTGATCTCATTGATAAATTAATTCGCAATAGATTACAAGCTTCAACATCAGTAGCATGAATTTATGAATGGATTTGCTAGCTTCTTTCGATAATTATTGTCTAATATTGGACTTGCAATACTAGAATTTGATCCAAAGTAAGTCAAAAGATGCAAAATGTTATTCCAGTAGTTTACAAGTTCAAAATTTTACAGCAGTTCAGAAGATTTCTTTAAGTGACCTTGAAATTCCAGTAAAATTCCAGAAAGTTAATTTATGCGAACAGTTTTATATAAGTATTTACTTTAGACAATAACAGGGTTGTTTAAAAGCAAGAAAGAATTAAAAAATGAGCAAAAAATAGAAAAATGAAATAAAGCCTTTTCTATAAGTTTAAAGTAATCAAATGATAATATTCTGGATTTGTTAGATAGACTGCGTGAATTGTACACAAATTTTCGCAGAGTTTCAATAAGCAATCTATCTTCATACTAAAACGTACCAAAGACCGAATGATGAAACGTTTAAATAAACTAAAATGTTTCTTTCAAGGTTATAGATAACGAAAGAAAGACTGCATTCAATTTCTGAAGGAAATTTGAAAGTTATGACAACAATGAAATATAATAAATATGTTTTGTTTTGAAAATTTATTTTGCTTTTAGGCAATATTTTCTCTGTTTAAGAACTTCAATTAATTAAAATTTATTAACAAAATATATGCGATAAATGAATGATCAGTTGATGCTAGTTAGGTTAGTTGTTTTCAATGGAATACCCAATTTTTTTAAATGTTTAATTATATATGCATATTTGTGAAATTATTGTCAGACTAGAGGAAGTTTCTCAGTCATATTTCATTTTAGTTTGATTGCTACACTAACTTTCTTTTCATACGAGATTAATTTTTCGTACGCTGTAAAGTCACTTTTATATATCAGAAATTATTAAAATGATAACATTATAATCTTGTAAATGTCATGATGATACGTAAGATTTTTTTCATAATAAAACTAGAAACATCATATTATCTACAGAATACGTTAAACCGTGCTAAGCCATCTACCACGAAAGTGACACCTAGTTTAATTTCAGACTTATTTGAAAGTTTATTTTAATTAAGGATGCTCGTATATTCGAATTTTTTTAATTCTTAGGAATACGTTTAATTACATGTGAATCTCCCCAAATGCATTTTTAAAGTTTTTCTGCAGCAGTTAAGAATTTTACTGTAAATAAATGTCATGAAAGCATTCCCTGAGCGGTTGCATCTACATTTTTTCTGTTTACCAGTGTAGCAAAGGCTTATAGCGCATTTCATAAAGCGTTCAGACTTTTCGAAATGCTCATAAAGAGTATATGCCGAGATCTTTCTGCATATGATTTATGGCAGAAGACGGAAACCTGGAGAGCAGAAAATAAAACTTATGCAGCATGATGCCACCCAGAAGACGTTCTAATTATGAATTCATTTTCGTAATTTCCCGAAAAGTTTTAAGGTCCACGAAGTAATTTGTATCCTCACAAAGCCTTCACGGGCTCCTAGAAAATGCTTTAATTAACTTCATGCTTTCAAGCGATGTGTCCATCTTCTCGCTAATTTGCTGCAAACCTATTTCAGAGATTCGCTCTCTTCAGAAGTGGAAATCTCATTTGAGTGCGCGACAGTCTGTTCCAAGTAATTTCCGATGAATTTTTCGAACCTCAGATGCTATTTCTCTAGCAAATAAGATTTGATCTGCATGCGGTAATTTTATTTGTACTAATGGGAATGAATTAAAACAATTCTCCTAGAAAATATTATTATCTTATTTAGAACTCATAAACATCAAAGGAAACTCAGTGTCATTTACTTTGAAAAATAATTCACTTATTACCTCGAGTATGAAAGTTCTTGTTCCTATATACTCTCAGTATTTAATTTACTATGTATTCAAAATAAAATGTCTTAATTTAATTCCTACAACAATCTTTTACATTCCTATAAATATGCACGGACTATGATAATTTGGCTAGAAATTGCTTCACTGAGATAGCTCTTACATAAATATCATTAATGCGTATACTTTTCTCTTTGATGTGTAACATCTTAAATGACAAAACGGTGCTATTTTGTATACCATTACAGTTAAATAAAGATTATGAAAGTAACTAGTGTTTTAAAATATCAGATACACAGCGGGGAAAATTTCTCTTTATAAATTGTGTTTAAAATTAGGGCCTACAGTGAGAAAATAGGAGTCAATGTATCCAACTAAACACTTACATTTCAATAAAAGGAAGGTGACAGAAATTATACTCCATCATGCGGGAATCTTGATGGAAAAAATTCTGCAAGCGTTTTAACAGAGATATCGTTCGACTGTTTTCGTCGAAAGCATACATGTTAAGTTCATGGCTGAAATTTGTATGCATGTCTTTGGTATTACAAATGCTGTATGATTTCTAACCTAAGAACTTCCTTGTCAGTTCCAGGACTTATCATTGAATATATTACAGAACACTGCAAATGAATCTAGAAGATACATATAATGAGGAAAATGTATGAACAAATACCTTGCAATGGCATAATAGAATCATGAACAATTGCTTGTTAATACCTTCGTATATACCCTAGTATAATTTTTTGTATGATGTCCTTTCCAAAATTAGAATAAATTATTAAATACAATGAGTTTTATTTGTGAAATTCAGAGGGAAATTCGGAATTTCTATTTGAATCACACTGTCAAAACCTGCTATACTTATACCTTCGATACTCCAATAGTAGAATTGAAGTTTTGCCTCACAATTAAGTTAAGTATTACCAAGAAATAAAGATTATTCAACCTAAAGTAATCCATAACAATTTCTGTGATTCATGAAATAATTTATTAAAATAAATTAGATTACTTAACATGCGTATAAGATAAATTTGAATAAGGTGCAAAAGGAAATCCGTTAACTGGAATAATAACCATACATTCGCAGAGCGTATGCTTACACTTTACCACCACGGCTTCCCAATAAGCTTCCTATTGCGAATATAACCAATTTATAGACTCTCGAGTTCACTTCTGAAAATTTAACTGTTTCTACAAAATTTCACGTTTACGCAAGAAAATATAATATTCCAAAACCATAACTTTTGCTGTAGTCATCAGTTTATCGAAACGGTTCTTAATGTGAAATAAAATTTGAGGCTTTAGGTAACACTTTTATAATAACTTATGAACATAAGCAACTTAAATTTTACGGGCTTGGATAATGTTATGGTTTCTAGGATCCGGTTTATTTAAATAACATGAGTAATTAAATACATATATATGCATATGATGAAATAAATGATGACGTGGAAAATACCCCATCTCATAATTATGAGTTAAGCACTTAAATACAGAATGTACTAAACATTATGTTCAAAGGCAATGCCTTTGCCAAATACCAAGTGATTTATTAGGCACAATGAGTCTAGAAGTTCAAAGAGGATATTTTCTAGCATAATGCCTCTAAGAACGTTGTCTTCCAAGAAATGCGATTCCACTTCAGCAAATTTGCGTTAGCAAAAGTTTGAATAAACGTACACGGTATTACTTATGCTTTTGTTTAAAGCAATACGTAACGGTATTTGTTTAGAGGTTTCTTTTTTTAATGCTTTAATTAAATCTTTATTTGCAATTGTGATTTAGTTATTATTTTAGTAATTAAAACATAGCCTGCTCGTAAACGTTTCAATTATTATGCCTTCACACTGTGAGCATGGAAACATTATTCCTCTTAACTGTAATATTCAAAAATGCATGACCAGTACAAATGTAACTTACGATAATGTTAGAGAACTGCAAGAAATAACTTTTCAAGCTACTCCTTGGAGTTAAGGACAAAATAATAGCATACTTTTCATATACAGATTTCTGTCGTTTACTGATTTATTTGATTATTTTTTATTTTCTTTCTTTCCAAGTGTAACTGAAGTGGCTGAAGAATTTATTCCTTTTTAATTCAAATCATCTCGTTTACCTTTCTCCTACTGAATCCCTCAAAGTCTTCTTATAGGAATATAACATTTCTGCCGACAGTAGTGGTAAAAAGAAATTCCATAGAAAATAAAATAAAATTCTAGATAGCACAAAGAGGAAAGAACATTTCTTTCTGAACTTACCTGTGAAAGCGAAAATAGAAAATGAAATCACGATGCACAGAAGGAAAAAAAATCCGGAATTCCCAAACTTTTTTTTTTCTCTTTCCCTCTCTAAATGGGAAAGAGCGAGAGAAATTGAATGCTTAAAATGGAAGAGTGACATATCTTAAGAGGCCCTTTCGAACGAATCGGTGCAATGGCGCCAAAAGTCTATATTACGGTTTCTAGAAATGTTGTTCCGGACACGCCTATAACTTTTGCGCCCCGAGGAATGTTTTCCTGCACAACACTCCTTTTCTCTAAATCCCAATACAAATATTCATACCGCAACTCTTAAATTCTACTTTCAAGTTTGAGGGCGGTCACACTTTAAGCCTAAGAAAATTGCTGCCGAAGACTGTGTTAAATATGGCTGCATTATGCTACTTTTAGCTCTGAAGTTATATATTTAGTTCTTTTTCTATTTATCACTGCTTCTCCTTTTTCTGATCAGCACAGCTTTCGTTTCTGAAATTAAGAAACAATACATATATTTATTACGTCGTTTCGACTAATACGACTAAAGTAGCACAAAAAAGAGTAGCACAAAGTAGCACAAATATAGACACATAATGACTAAAAATATTTTTTTAGCTTCAAATAAATAAAGTAAATGCATTTTAAAATATATGCATTTCGATTAACATTTTGCATTTACATTTTGCAACCACTGCAAGTAATATTGTAACATCTATTATTTCCTTGACACTATAAGCTATTCCGGAACTTTATTTTAGTTTGTTATTTTACTGTGGTAAAAATTATTTAAAATTGTAAATTACTTATATATATTTATATAGAAAGATAATATTTTTCTCTTATTACATGCTACGCCCTTAGACACTACAAGGAAAGGGAGGAATGTCCCGTGTAGGTCTTTATAAATTAATCTGCCTCATATCCACGTTACACAAGAGAAAACCACGAAAATGCCCATGCGGCCAGCCCGTTCGCCGGGACTATATATATAATTTGAACTTAAATTTCATGTAAAATTCTAGTAAAATTCCAAGACAGTTTAAAAATTCGTACATCAGAATTTTACACTTTAAAGTTTTAGCTTTAGCAATTTTACTAACATTGCAATGATTACTTAATTCGCATGTATTGTATACAATTCTCTTATGATTTAATATATTTTTTACTTGAACAGAAAATTAGCTAGAAAGTTATGATATTCCTGAAAAATTATTTTATATGCATAAGCAAAATATATATTCATATGTATAATATAAAAAGCGATTATGAAAACTAATTTTATGATTAAACAAACTAAATCATCATAGCACAGCTACCTTTACAGAAATACTCTACAGACAGAGGGATACAAGGAGACCAAGTTTTAATTTGAAATGACTTGTAATAAAATATTTTCAAGCAAGTGAAAGAAATCTAAGATAGCAAGTAACTATTAACTTTAGAACGCCCGATGAAGTCCTTTCGAACTCGCACATTGAAAAACACTCATATCTTTCCGAATTTTTTATTTCAGTTGTTATCCCTCCGTGACGTTTAATGGACTATGACTATGACTCAAGTCATAGTGGTGTATATGACTTGATAAAACCAGAAATGTTTAATTTAATTTGTAAAATATTTATGAGTCTATATAACTGTGGTTTATAATTGTGAAATGAACCTACACAGATTTAAGAGATTGAATTCATGAATGAGATCATTTTGTTCCACATGCATGCATGAGGTTGCTATAGCAATTATTTTAGTGTATCCACAGTTATTGACATGCTCTGACTTGGACTGCAATGTTGCCTGCTCGGCGCCGACTTTATTGCTTTGCAGTGTGACCTGTTATTAGGTCGTTGTCATAGTAACTGTCAGAATATGGTAAGTCATAAAAGACAAAATTAGCTAGGACAAGCAGTATAATTGATAAACTTCACGAGATTATCTGCACATTACAATTTTAAGAACACAGGACAAAGAGCAAAAAATATTTTCTTTCGTATTATTCCATGCCCATCTTCTCCATCATGATAAGAAACCGATTCAAGAGTGAGATTATGAAACTCCATGGATAAGTCTTCACATGTTAAGAATGTATAGGAACTTGTTATATGAAAATATTTTATGCGAGCATTGTCATTTTTACAGTTTCCTAAGAAATGAACAATAATAAGTTAAATCCGACTTTAAATGCATCATTTCACAGCTTGCTTCAGTATATAGCCTTGATAGCTCTGTGCGTAATTTGAAAATGAAATTCACTTAGTAAGAGATAACTCTTAATACCGTTTGAGACTGCCAAATTTTCCATCAGATACTACGGCACATATGTATAACCTTTTTTTATGGCTCTAATTCTATGCCGTATTGTATGGATGGCAACAATGACCATAATTCTGTGCTGTAATTCTATGGATGACAGAATTATAGCCTTTTCTATGCATACCTGCCCAGACGCATTTAGTATATACAATGGCATTCTAATAACGATAACATGTTAACATAATCACGAAAAACGCAGAACCTAACAGAGATAACCGAAAAACGTAAACCTATAACAGGTTTACATTTTCAAAATTCAATCGCAACTGCAGAAACAAGCGATGGACAAAAGAATAGTGTTATATATTATAGTACATATACAACATACTAAGAACACATTTACAGAAGGCTTAGTTTACTAATAAAAATAGTTTCTGCTTTGCAGTGATTCTGCACGTCAACTAACTTGGCGAGAGACTGATATGTTACATCCCCTCCCGTTTGCATCACAAAAATAAATCGATATGACTATCAACGTGTTTTTGTTTAGGGGGTATTAGAATGGTAGAAATTCGAAGCTGCAAATAAAGGAAGGGGGCTTTGTAAGAGGAGAAATACTGCTGTAGTGACACTGCATTGTGAAGCTTCAATCCTATATCATATGCTTTTGTTTTACAGCGCCGTTAGCCCCAAGTTAATAAACGATAAACCTAACACAGTGTGTCTGTAGAGCATTACATAATGAATGAAAGAATGAAGTTAGAATGTAAACCACATTTTGAACGAATGGAAACCACATTTTTGAACGATTCATTTATACCACCGAAACGAATGTAAACCACATTTTTGAATAAGTACATCTTTGCATTTTATATCTGTCATTATGTACGTGTTGCATTCCTCATCACTTCAGCATCACCTGAAGTTTATCCTACATAATTTTCAAATCTGTTTAAAATTCTAAGTGGAAGAATGAATGAAAGAATAAGTTTTCTCATACGTATCCCAATGAACATATCTGCGATGCTCTACGGAGATGCCTTACGACGCTTTGATATTCAGCGGTAACTATTCAATTGTAGAAAACTGGTTGAATGAAGAACAGGCAATCCTGCTCCCAAAAACTTGTCGAAATATGCACATGCTCTGAAAAACATGAATTGAAGTTTGCGGTGATAGTACCCCCTACTGAAGATCATGTCATACCTGTATTTAATTTGTGAGAGGGATTCATTTTTACCACCGAAACGAATGTAAACCACTTTTTTGAATAAGTGCAACTTTGCATTTTATATCTGTCATTATGTACGTGTTGCATTTCTCATCACTTCAACATCACCTGAAGTTTTATCCTACATAATTTTCAAATCTGTTTAAAATTCTAAGTGGAAGCTGATTGTTCCTTTTTTCAACTCCTGTATATATGGTTACAGAAGTAATATAGAGTAATATAGTAAGCTTACTTCCCTTGCAGCAAGATTTATGCAAATCTCTGAGACATTAACTACCCCAGATTGCCTAGATTATTGTTTAGGATGCTTAATTCTAACATAAGTATCTACATGTAACAAGGTAGACAACCAGGTTGGCAAATAAGATAGCTGAATAAGACTTCTAAAAATACTTAATAATAAGACTTCTAAAAATACTTAAGAAAAGTTAAGGGAAGACAGGTAGCTAAAAAAGAGAGAAAAGAATAAGTTAAGATATCATTTCAGCTTATGCTTTATCTACGCAGTCCTTTCATGATTTACACATTTTTTCTATCTGAGGTATTGATAAAAAATAAAAGTAAAAAGCTTTCACATTACAATAATATATATATATATATATATATAAACTCTTTACAGACAGATGGCCCCAGAATTGATTATAATGTGGCTTCGCAGTTATATATTAGATAATGGCTCAGTTATATAGCAATGGGAAATCCATCTTGGTAAAAAAGTAATATATCTTAAAATATGTGCATTAGATTACATTTACCTTAATGTATTATTACAGAATTTGCATTTTCAGTGAGTAGCATTTCTAATTTTAACGCAAAGGCGAATTTGGAAGTAAAATATCAGTTTGTATAAGTTGCAGTTAAATTATTTTAAAATGTTCGTTTGAATAATTCATATTTCGCTCCTAGATTTATATGCAAAGCTTAATCATACTGAAAATGCACAAACAGCAGAATCAATAGCTCATGTGCTGTTATTTAGAGAGAACTGCATTTTTTTAAAAGAATTATGTTTGAAACAGAAAATGATACCTTATGTGATATGTCTGTTATAATAACTATATAAGAACTTTCTCCCATTCTCCTACCGTGCCTTCGGGGTGTTGTGGTTCTGCACGCTGGGCCGGTATTACAGAGGTCCGTGGTTCGATTCCAGGCGAAGGCGATTGCTGATTTTTCATCTTGCCTGCTTGCAAAAATACCTAATATCTCTACAACTAAACTCCATCGAATGTAACAAACACTTAAATCTTGTTTGCATTAAATGAAGCTTCATTCCTTGAAACCATTAGGATTTCTAATATTGCAGTTCTTAACACAGTATTCCCGTTTTATAACCCAAGGGAAAGGCCTTGCATCAAACACGGTTTCATTTCTAGTATGTTAACTAAAATATTCCGAACAAGTGCGCTTTCAAATAGCACTCTTATTTAATGTAAAATAAAATGTTCGGTTATTGTTAATGCATTCTATAAACTACAATAGGAATTCACTCGAAACGGGGTACAAAAAGATATCTGAAGATCAACCATTAGTTGTTTTCAAAGATACAAATACGGATCATTTATCAAAAGATTACAAACACAATGTGCGAAAGGAAGTTAATTCATGAAATATGGTGTCAAAAGATCCAGTGTCCTCATCAGCTAAAATGGGAAAAAAACCTCAAGAGACGCTTGAATGGTGATTTATAAGCACCTCCGCAACAAATGCCACGGAAGCTGAAATATTTCTTCTTCGTTCTGGATCATTGGATTTATTAATAACTGTGAACCTATTGTCCAAAAAGAGTTCGAAACTCGAGTTTGTCATCTCTATATAAAATAGGAAATTTTTATTTTTTTCATCTCTTAAGCTCTGACTTTGTCCCGAAGTATGCCCATTATAAAATGAAGGCATGATGCCGTGGTCATTCCGTGCTTTCTTAGTAATTTTCCTTTCCTTCTTTGGCAAAGACCTTCAGAAAATATCTCACTTTATCACTTGTCCTGAAAAAAAGGGGCGGGGAAAGAAAAAAAGGAAAACGGAGGCTAAGACTTAGGTGACTTATTTTTCCTCTCAGTGTGTTGATAAAAAGGATTCTAACTTTAATTTTCCTTATGTTTTTTAAAAAGTGCTATATAATATTACTCGTGTTTTCGTTCCTCGTTTCACTCCAACAAAGTCCTTTTTCATTTCTCGATATGATTTTTATCGCTGAAACCTGAAATGAAAGTTAAGGTTGATATTATATGAGGATTTTTAATGATGACGGTTGGTACAAATGATACTGGGTCTGAAATTCAGCTTAGAAATAAGACAACCTATCCTAGTTTCTCTGAAATTTTGAAAAGCTTTTATCTTATTTCCAAGAAACGATTAAAAGAATCGAAAGAACTGCATATGCTTTGCAAAGCAAAATATCTGAATAAAATTAGCAATATTATAGGTGTGATAAGTACCAATAATAACAGTAACACATAATGACAATATATTGTTATGTTACACATAGTAACAATAATAGTTATTATGTTACACGTAATAATAATTTACTGACAAAATATGTAAATGCTAATGAAAACCAATCATAAAATTATTTAATTTATAATAATTATTTCAAAACATTAAGCAAGTTAGGTTTCAAATTACATTTGCTTTAAATAAGATGACACACTTGCATTGGGAAATCTTAGGGTATATTTATTCATAATTTAGCTCCAGGTATTAATATAGGATACTAATTTGACTGAAGTGAATATATACTGTTCAAACCTATTTAAGGATTCGCCACTTTTTTGAAAAAATACATATGCTGCAGTCGTAGTTATGAGAAAATTCCAATGAGTATTTTTACGTAATCCTACAACCTATCCAACTAGAAAATGTGGCTTGCAAAAATTATTTTACCCAATTTAAAATAAAAAAAAAATTGTCTTAATCATTTATTGAATTTTTAAATTGTTGCGGTACTCAGAAGGGAAAAAAACCCAAACTTTGTTTTTCTGAAAATTTCATGAAATAAGATGTGTCGTTTCCTTGACTTGCTAAAAGGCTGAACACTTGTATAGCAAGGAATATTTAAGGTGATCCAGCAAATTCTGAACTAATAATTTTTGCTTCTCCAAAAGATGAAGAATGCTCTTGAAGTGTTATAAGAGGTCTTGGCTGAGCAGCCAAAGCGCTTCTTTAGAGCTTTCCATGAATGCTTTATTGTAATCAGAACGAATGAACCTGGCTTTCATTCTACGCGCTCAAGTCCCCAGCCTACGACGAGACCCAACATCCAAAACTTCATCTCTAAAACCCTTTCGCATCAGACTACCATTCCGTATAATGTGCATGTCTGTAAGTATTTATCAGACTATACTTATTCCTGATCAAATCGTCAGTTTTAGATTTTGCTCACAAAATCGGTGCGTACTCCTCGCGGTACTTTCCCTTCATTTGAAGATATGCGGTCATCAGGCTGAAAATTAATCTTGAGTCGACTCTGAAGAAATTTTGACATCACTCTCTGTTACCTTAAATGCGACATTAATTAGCCTAGTTCCTCTTCATCGTGTGATGACTTACATAAAGGAAACGCAAACATCACTTCAACATACATACGAATCATATAGCTGAAAGCTGTTTCGTACAGTATGTGTCGACACATTCCATTCTGTAGCCAAGAAAAGATCCCATTGCAGGTAAGTGTCAACTCGTGATATAAACCTAAAATGATAGATAGATTTTTGCATTTCACGTGAGCGACCTTGACTTGTCCTTGTACGAACATCCAAATAATTTGTAATCGGTTCCGAAGTCCAAAAATTACATTTCGGTAGAATCTAAAGTGATTCTCTACTTGCTTTTGTGAGTCATCTATTTTTAGGTGACCTATTGCTCAGAAGGCCAGTGATTCGGGAAAATCATGACGCTGAGAAATTGCCTAGACTCTTTCTGCCGAAGAAGAAAAAAGGAAAGGAACTTTCATAAAACTCTTGTTGCTTAACTGTTTTTGACCATGAAATCCTTAAGAGAGTTTTTAATTTATTTAATTACTGTTTTAAACTGAATATTATTTTCCATTTCAAGTCCTTATAACCTCTTAATTTAATTATGATAACCTGAAACGTACAGTAAAGCCACTGCATTTATTCCCTGAATGAACGCAAGGAGATTGCTAATCATTATAAGCTTCATTCAAATATATCTTTATGCAAAGCAACGGCATCATGTGACCTTATGTAATCTAGTGTGGTTTGCAAGCGTAAAATGGTAACCAGATCTATGTAAAGTTTGTACCTTGCGAATATTCGTGCAGGCGTAAAGATAAACACAACAGGGAAGGAATGTACGTAAATAACCCTTTTATTTATCACAAACCGTTTAACAGAACACACGGACTTCCGTGCTTACACAAAACACTGACCACTTGCGGGAAAAAGTTAAGTAATTTAACAATAAATTTATATGCTAAAGATGTAATGCTAGATTACACAATTCAATTTAATCTAAGAGGCTAACCAAGAAACTTACTAGACTAACTAGAAGGCCGGAATGCATAGCCGCTACTAAGATTAACAGCTGGAGAACAAAATAGCAGACGTGAGCTTCACTAGCGAAATAACGCTTTGTCTAACCTTTTTGTTCCAAGTTTAAATACTCTTGTTCACATACTTCATTTACATCCTGAAAATGCTAGGGGAAATAAAAGAATTCAGGAAAGGATACCAAGTTAAAATAACAACTGTTAGGAAAACTAAACAGGACCCTATAACCTGCAATGAATCAGTTAAAACTAGAAAGTACATAAACCGCGTCACACATCAAACGTCACTAAAATATAAAACAGTTTAAAAACAAAATTACAGTCTGAAATGAAAAAAAAAATTAAATTAAAATAACTATATGGTATCTCACACTATAAATCCAGAATTATTCAGAGTTTTCTATAAAATAAATAATATTATATACTAATGCAGCCTTTCTACCTGATTTGACTGAACTGAACAGATAAATTGCAAAGTTAGTTTTGATAGTAGGAAACATTTCTCTATATGAGCTCTAGACAAACTTAATACTTGACCTCTTTCCTTATTAAATATCCGGAATTACCAGATTCCGTTATTTACTTTTCTTTGTTAAGTATTATATTCTAATCCAGAAACAATTGTCATTTTGAATGATGGCGTTTATATTTGACGCTTTGAATTAAACTACAGTTCATATAAACTTCTCAAATATTTTTATTTATCTAGTCTCAAAAAACGTCTTCCTATAAAATAATATGGCAATTTTGTTTTCAGTACCGAATTTAAAGTCCAACGAAATCAATTTTATACAGACTAAACAAAACAGAATTATGAAGCGCAGAATTTATTCAAAAATATTCCATTCAAAGCGATGACTGTCTTTTCTCAATCGCTGAATTCGATAAACGACTTTTTATTGTAGCTTCCTATGAAACTAAATAAATCTTTATACTTATTCAAAGAAGATGTCCCGACAAAACATGTATTCCTTACCAAAAATGCATCGTATTTCTAAAGCTGCGTAGGGATGATGGAAATATACATTCTAGTAAGCAAAGATATTGCAGAAATAAAATATGCAGAAGCTACTAAAGCTGACTTCTTTGGTAATGTAATCAGGAAAAAGACTGTAAACTTCGCCAGTCGTATTTATCGAAGATAAAAACTTAATAGATATTTACTCTTGTGCATATCCAGCTCAATACGTAGTTTATCCTTCCTATAATCAATTTAATAGTTCTTAGAAAATCGGATTATATTCATTTTAATCTGAATCTTTCCCATATTTGTTTTTCAAACTCTTAGTGTACCAAGCACTTTCACAGCTCTGCAATTGATACAATATTTTTTTCAATCGGATAACTGATCTCTTTCTGGATAACATGCTAATTACGATGCGATAAGTGATAAAAATTTACAACAGCAAAAAAATAAACAATGGTTAATTTCAGCATGTTATCCAAGGAACCTTTTGAACAGTAAATGAAATTATTCTATCTATTACGGCATATGCTTATTTATTTCTTTTTCATAGTTCAAACATTCTTTGTAATCAGGTAACAATTAATTTTTTTCAGGTAATCGATTATATACATTTTTTTTTTTTTGCATATAAATCAAATACGTTTGCAAAAAAATAGAGCTTCCTGTCAAATTATACAATGTTTATTCAGGATATAAAACTTAGTGCGAAATCTAAGTGCTTAAAACCTCTCCATGACCATTTATTTTTTAAGTTCATTTTTATTAGAAAACTGAATCGAAAATGGCTATATCATCGAGTAAAATCCTCCTATGTGTTTATTATTACAACAATTTGGAAAAATAGGTATTAAGAGGAAAACATTAACACTCGATTATGGTTCTTAAATGAAATTAATAGCAGATTTTATTATGTTGGGCTTTTATCAGAGAGCTTGATATGTCAATTCTCATTCTTGGAAGCTTTACATTTTCCTGTAACAAAAATGTACAAATATAAGAAAATATATCATTTTTGTCCATTAATAAATCAAGATTACTTTTACCGACGACGTTCACACTTCAAACTCTCCAGTCGAGATCTTTTTGAGTAACAAATGTAAACGTATAGTTAAAGAATACGGCCGAAAATACTTGCAGTATCTTCCATTATACCCCCTGGGCTGTCAATGCAAGAATTATAAGGTATTTCTCCCGCCTTCGTAGTGTAGTGGTCAGCACGCTAGGCGCGTATTTCAGAGGCCCGTGGTTCGATTCCCGGCGAAGGGGATTAACCTAATGTCTCTACAGTGGCGCCCGAACTAAAAGGGGTGTGGTAGATGATTCTCCACACCCAGAATTTGGCACTTGGGTACCCTAAAAACCCCAGTTGCCCTTCAAAACGGGGAGTATGTAAGGTATTTCTCCCGCCTTCTTAGCATGTCTTCGTAGTGTAGTTGTCTGCATGCTGGACGCGTATTCCAGAACTTCGAGGTTCGATTTCCGGCGAGTTCGTTGCTCATTTTTCATCACTCCTGCTTTAAAACTAACTTAATGAATTTACAGGATCATTTAAAGATGAACTGAATACTACGTGCTTGATGGAATCATGGAATGTGCATCATGGAATCTCGGGTATTTTATGAACATTTGTGGCCGCAATGTCTTTCAGAAATGCGGCACTGGAAATTTGTCGATACGGAAGTCCTTTCGAGGTATTGTTACTGTGAAAGACCAGAATCTGGAGAATATCGTCATTCTCCTTCGAATGTCAACATTCATATAATCGTTTGGTATATGTCCAAAATATTTGATAAATATACTTATTTCATACTTACACCGGGAAATGTAGACATTCGCCATGCACTGATGGTAAATATTGAATAAAAAACTTTTTGTTAAATTTTTAAATCATACTTTATTATAAAACGTATCATGATATATATCAAAATAGGAAAAATCTTAAGTAATATCATATGTAACTAAACTGTTGAACGTAAAAGGAACAGTTATTCTGTAGGAGAAAAGAAAATAACGCCAATAAAAAACTTACTTAATTATGTGACTGACCTTACACAGTCATATTTATTGCAAAAACAACCCGTGATATCCGAATGTGTAAGAATTTAACCCGATATTCGAGTATATTAATAATAATGTAAAAATAATACCAACGTATTTAGAGAATGCCGATATTCTCCAATTTCGGTCTTTCACAGTAACAATATTCTAGTAACAGAAGAGGCTACCGGATCCTCAGATTTAAACTACGAAACTCAGAATTTGATTTTAGGATTTTAGTTTTGATTCAATTCTGGAAAAGACTTTGTAGAGTCATTAGGTATTTTTTTGGAAGCAGACAAGATGAAAAATATGCAATGCCTTCGCCGGGAATGGAACCGCGGGCCTCTGGAATACGCGCCCACCGTGCAGACCACCACACCACGAAGGCGAGAGAACTACCTTATATACTCCCCCTTTTAAAGGGCAACTGGTGTTTTTAGGGGACCCAATGGCCAAATCCCGGGTGTGGAGAATCATCATCCAACACCCTTTTAGTTCGGGCGCCAGTGTAGAGACATTACGTACTTTTTGGAAGCAGGAGTCATGAAAAATGAGCAACGCCTTCGCCCGGGATCGAACCATGGACCTCTATAATACGCTCCCAGCGTGCAGACGACCACACATCGAAAGCATGACAAGAAGGCGGGAGAAATATCTTATTAACTTCAATCCAAAGATTAAATGAAGACCATAAAATCTTTCTAAAGTGGTCAAAGTTAGGAATTAGACATTGCGAATTTTAAACAAAATCACACTAAAAGATATTTTTTTTATAAAACGGGTGTGGTTTCATGAAATCCAGATTTTATGTTATACTGTAAGAAATCGAAGTTTAACATCTTTCACATAGTTCTAATTTTTCCCGGCTTTTCTGGTCAGCTATTATAAGATAAATTAAACGTGACTACCTTTCACGATTTTTTTACTTCTCCTTAAGTCTTAGATTCATATTTATAAGCGTTAATTCGGAGGCTACATCAGGCACTTGAGGACGCATTTTACTTAAAAGCAAATTTAAAAGAGGAAATTTCGATAAATGTTAAATATTTAAACTTTAGGTATTTTGTATACTATGAAGTAGGAACACACGTAAACGCTACTGAGGAAAAACGAAATTTTATTCAGATAGAATTGTTTCCAATACACTTCACATAAAAATAAATCGAACATTGCGTGTTTTGAGAGATCTAAATAGAAACTCTTCCACCTAAAAATATCAGAATTATTACAGTTCAATTCAGCTTGATAGCCATTATTGTGATGGGATGCAACATGCTTTTCATTTGAGTTCTTTTTCAAGATGTAACATATATATTACTGTCCAGGTAAAAAAAAAAAAAAAAAAAAGTGAAATCTACGAACAATCAAAATACTAAATCATCATGCCAGCAATCATCATGAAATAAATGCATTCAAATATACATAAACAGACTGAGTCTATTTTAAACCTGGTAATGCGAGCAAATTTTCTTACGAAAACCCACTACGAAAGCATTTATTCTTCTAGCCCTCGAATGCTTTGCTGAATGCTTTGCTCGAATGCTTTCATGAAATTCATTTTTAAGGTATTTTCTCCCAGCATTCCGCATACCTTTGTGGTGTAATTAGAAGCCCACTCGAGGTGTATCCGGGAGTTCTGGAGTTCAAATCCCGCCCAAATCCATTAGGGATTTCTTCGGTTTCCTGACATTGAAAAATACCAAATAATTTCACCAGTGGCTTTTTTCACCCCCAATTTAATTCGGGCTGGTACCTGAATTAAATGGTGGTGGACGATAATTCTTTACCACCGGAATTTGAAGATCGGGTCCTCTAATTCCCAACCCTTTTTAAAAGGGAGAGTTAAAATGTATTTTCTCCCTTCGTTTCCCATGCCTTCGTGGTGTAACTCGACGCGTATTCGAGAGGTCGGAGATCGAATACCGACGAGGACATTACGCGTTTTTTACGACTGTGCAACGGTGTAACCTTACGTCTCTGCAAATTAATATTCGTATAAGGAATTATCGCCTTTCTCCGCAACTCGAATTTCGGCTAGAGCATTGGTTTCTCATCTTTATTCTTCAGAATATACTTAAACAAAAACTCTAGAGTGACGCCCAATAATAATATGGTATCTTCACCCCATGGATGTGACCATTTGCATCCTTTCGTCTTTTTCCAGTAGTCCTTTAAGTGGGGAATAATATAAAGATAAAAACCTTACCCTTCACCTGCTTTCTTAGCTGGTTAGTATGACTGGCTGGCAAACGGAAGATCAGCAGTGGTTGCAGACTCGCGAATTGTAACATAGTATTATTAGTATTCGCAGAATTGGGAATATAATATAAAACACGCTACTGAGCAATTGAACAATATTAGTTTGTGCTGTACAACTTCGGACATATTGTGCTTAAATGCAACGATGAATGTAAGACAGATAAATATAATTATTCTACCATCGTGAATCACATCATTTTACTCAGTTGCCGTTCGAAACGAAACATGCATCCATGTTGTGGGCGAGACGATTTCCTTCATAGATAAATTTAAGCTACTTGTTATTTGATTATTTTTAATTCTGTCTAATTTATTTCTTACTAACGTTCTAGAGACATTGGGTATTTTTTGGTAGCAGTAAAAGTGAAAAATGAGCAACGCCCTCGCCGGGAATTGAACCACGGATTTCTGGAATACGCTCCCAACGTGCAGACCACTACACTACGAGGGCATGCTAAGAAGGCGGTAGAAATACCTTATAAAGTTATGCATTTTATTTCTTTTTAAAAGTTATGTATTTTATTTACTTTAATTAAATATATAAATTGAATCCTTTTCAATAACCCATAAATTTATTTAAAAGAAAAAGGAGCGGAGTGCAAGATTTCCTTAATTTTCTTATTAATACTCATGTGATAATAAAAGTTAAATAAATGAAATCTGAAACCAACAGATTTAGTTTAAAGCCGTCACATTTGGCTTTAGAATTCAAATGCACAGCAAAGTTTTATTATAATTAAAAGACACGCATATATTTACATGTATCGATGAAATTCCTTGAGGTTGAAATTTTAATTTGACCATTTGATTCCGTTGATTACTGCATACAATACAAATCTGAATTTACATCATTGAAAGAACATGCACTTCATTAATGATCATGAATGCATTTATTTCTGCCGTATTAGATAATGAGTTCTGAAATTTTTGATTTTACATTCTTAGCGAAGTAATATATGTAACACAGAAGACTTAATATATAACAGAATTAGTGTCTTAGTATATTAAAATCTATTTTAATTTCAGAAGCAGCAATTGAAAATAAACCAATTATACTGGTGATCTGCTTTAGAGATCCTTCCAAAACCGCAATCCGACTGTCTAAAATGTCCTAAAATTGGACTATCTGATTCAGAGAAAGTTTGAGATAGTTTTCTGCTACCACTATTAACCAAACTTAGTCTAAAGTATAACAAAAATGTATTTTTAATCCTTCAACACAAATCTCTCGACAAGACTTAAATGTCGACACATTTTAAATATTCTCATTATTGCAAACACATTACAGTTACAAATGTCCATGCCTTGTATAGCTTTCGAATTTGACAAAGACCAGCTTATGAAACTAAAAAGCATAAACTATTTTTGTAAGAGGAAAAAAGTATTTTAGATACCCATTTCTCAACTATGATTACTTGGAACCCAAGTGTACCATGAAATATTGCTGTGGGTTTTCCGCTGTGTAGTGATAAACTAATCGTATAAAAATGTATGCTTAATGCCGTGTAAAGTTTATATATCGATTCTCTGAATATCATTTTAAAGGTTTTACGATAGAAAAAAATTTGAGTGTTTTAATTGCTATAGTGCTCTGAACGGAACAAAATTTTCAAAGCATTGCCCTTTTGTGCTGTAGCAGGCTACGTTCTGAAAATATTTGCGTTTTGTTGTTTGAAGTTTACTTTGGTAGTCAACGTTTACATTGATATTATTTATTTTCAGTAAAGCTGCTTTAATCATGATGAGCAGAATTTATCTTAATGCCTATCATTATTATAAGAGTAAACAATTAGCATGTTATCTGCGAGTAATTTCTGGCTGAATAGTATTTTGAGCAATAAGCATTCTTCATGATTCTAGCCCAAAGTGATCGGTATGTTATCCCATGATGCTCGATTCTGAACTTTCATTAGCTCCTAATGCCATGTCACTATCGCCGCTCCTTTTCATAGGCCATTCATATTTTCATCATTGTTAGAGGACTTTCAGTCGAGCCAAATGGAAGAGGATAATTAAGCATCTATTCACGTATGGGCAGTAAGAAGTGGACTGGGATGCCGGATTTCTCGTTTATTAACTGCCGAAATTCATCGGAAGGGGTCTCTTGTATGAAGAGTTTGTTAAAGACTTGAAGATTCCTCCTCCTTCATTAGTGTCCTGCGTCATAACCAAGAACTCGCCAACGATCCGAAATATTTGCTGACCGTCTCGAGTCTTAAAACTTAATCTTTATATCTCATTCCTTTCAGAACTCAAAGCTCTTAGAGGTAATATTTGTCCATGAAAAGGGCATCAGTTAGGACACTTCTTCTCTCAGACAATACTTGAGCCAAAGTTGGCTGAGAATTCCTTTTTTTGATTAGCTTTTAGTTACTTCATGTTTACATCAAAAAGAAGAAAGAAAATAAACAAAAAGGTGGTGAAAGTAAAGAAAGTTTTTTCCACTTTGTTTTACAGAATACTTTAAGGTCTTTCCTAAAAACGTATCAACGTAAGGGGCGAGGGAGAAATCATTTAATGCAACATAATTCGTAAAAAACTGCAGAAGGGGGGCTGAAATTGACTGGCGCTATTAATTACACTGTTCCTTTTATATTCTTTTCTAATTTAATCAAGAGCGTATTTTTACGTGTCATTAAAAGTGATAAATTTCTGAAAATGCAGTTTTACGGCTAAGAGCACAAGAGTATGGGCATTGTGCTGGCCAATAATGCATAATAAATGACGCTTTTTTTCTGCATTTCAAGTAATTTCTGCAGAAGCAAGGGATTTTCGCCAACATGTGTTCAAGAAAATGCTAACCTCAGCAAGATGTTGAAGAAATTTTATGGATAAAAAAAAAATGTAGATTATGGATTGGAGTTTAATTCGCAGCGGTTAACATATCAATATTCCGATGGTGAGCACCAAAAAAAAAGTAATTATTCTTATATTTCATATGAGAAAAACGAAACGAAACACGTGTGGTATCTTATGGGTGTTTGGGCGTGCAAAATTCAGAAATTACGAAACGAAGTTAAAAAATTAGTTAAAAAATAAATTCTTATTCTTAGTTTAAATGGTATAGATTTAAAAATACTTTTTTTTAATTATATGATATTTAATTCACATACATATTTTAATTTGGCAATAAGAACACAAAAATTTTTATTTAGCTATTAAACGACTTTTTAAACGTTCAGACGATTCTCAATACATAAGTAAAGAATAAATTAAATAAAATACAGCATACTGGTATAAAATTAAATCTAAAAAAATAAAATGTTCAAGAGGATTTGGAGGTGGTCTCTGGTTTTCAAGGAACAGAAACTGCTTGAATTGCTTGATGAAATTTTGTGATATGAAGAATACTTCTGCTTCTTTGAAAACAAAACATTTATGTTATGTACCGCATTGTAAAACAAACTTAGATGCAATGCATACAGCGTCTCAGTAAAGGTAAATCTAATCTAAAGCTGGATTTTAAGTTCATGTCAGTGTGCTTATACTATATACATTATTATATTCATTCTATTAGAGCGACTTTCATGTTAATTAACACAGTTAATGTAGGATGTATTAGCCAACTGTGTATCATAAATCCAGAATTCTTCTCTCCCAACTTATGTTACCCGAAGTACTGAACTTTCGATGATTTAATCAATTCAAAATTTCTCTTTCTTTTGTTCTCTGATCTCTTTTGACGATTTTTCATGAAGCATCAAACATCTTCTTTAATTTCTTTTGACTTTCAGATAAAAGCCGATTATACCACTTACATCAAAAAGATATTACCGACAACTCATTTCTTTGCTCTTTTCATCCCTTACTTGTTTAATATGCAAAGAAAACAGTCGAGGAGATAGTGTAACAGAATCTATGGTTTTATTTGTCGCCACCATGCTAACAAAAAGTACTGTTAATTCCATAGCTTGCTTGAAGAAGTTTTAAAATTATTAGATTAATAATTACTTTTACTTCATTTTCTATTTTGTCGATAATGCAACATTTCAAAATTTAATGAAATGATTTTTCATGCATTTATGAACTTTAGGGGCAAGAAACAGAAAATTCTACGAAGAAAATAATTTTCCGTCGGTTTTGGCAAAATATTGTCAATATTTTTAATTTTCCCATCTAATTTAAAACTTCATTTTTACTGGTGATGAGCTTAGTTTGCTGAGCATCTGTGAATTAAATTAAAGTATTTTAATATTAATATCTTAAATTTTCAATTATTTGGCTTCCTTGTTGTTTACGCGTACATAACATTCAAGCACTTCAAACTCGATTGTAGGTAAAATAGCAGACTTTTCCCTAAGGATGTTTTCCAGAGAAAATATGATTGACTAAATGGAAAGAATCGGTAATGTCTAATAAGAAAATTTGACAGGAAGCTTAAATTAATTAAAAATGTAATCGAACCTAAATCACCTAACACGTCTGAAGTTCAGATTAATGTACCATATAAATATGGTTGCTTCTCTAATAGTTTTAAAGCCTAATGAAAAGTTTCAATAAGGAATAAAGAAATCTATCAAAACAAGCCATATGATTTTGGCTCAACAGACAATCAGCCACTCGGCAACTGTACTGGAGTTGTCTGAATATTTAAGTTCAGGATTTTGAAGCGCTTTATTATGGAAAAGTTCATAAAACAAGTCTACTAATGATACGTTCTCAAAGTGAAAATAATTTCCCTCGTATCGTATTGCAAATGATGGTCACATGTTCCAATGGCCGTATAATAATGCTGAATAGTTTGCAAAGATTCCTCCATGGTTAGGATATATCCTAGATATAAATTGTTCGAAGAATTTTTCGCCCATCGTAAAGTAAATGTCCTAGAGTAAAAGAATTAAAAAATAAATAAAACCGTAACTTAAGCTGATAACTAGCCATACTAAAATCTAGCACATCTACAAAGAACAATGAAAAGCATAAATCCTTTATTCACAACATGCCAAACAAACGTGCAAGGGTATTTGCATACAATATTAATGCAAATTTAGCATTAGCATGCAAGATGTAAGAGCTGAGAAGAAAATACTTAGTTAATTAATTTAGGATTCAGTGCATATGAAAATACCTAAGAAACCTCTTCTTTAACTGCATGAAGGTAGCTCTCTTAATAAATGATCTACAATTAAAGTATGGTTGCTTAATCAGACAAAAAACTTCGTAAAAATTCTTCAATGTAAAATTTCATTGTTAGTTGATCCTAAAGGTTGACTGTCATAAGATACTAACTTAAATATCTTTAAATGTTTATACTATTATTACTATTAACCATTTCATACAATAGGACATTTCATGTAACTGTGTACCTGAAGTACTCTATGGCTTTTCTTTAACTGCTTCTTGAATTATATCAAATGTGTCTTTAATCACGTGAACACATTTTTAAGCACAGTTAAGTTCCCTGTAATTTACAATATTAAGAAATTATTTAATCTTGAACTTAATAAGTAATATTAACCTAATAACTTTAAAACAATGTCGCATTAAAGTGCTCATCACTAAAACTGATCAATTTCAAGTCTTATTTATAAACAAAATTTAAGAACGTATTTATATACTACATGCAGTTCAATGTTCAGATTTTTTTAGTAATTTACACCAAGACTCAGAATCACCTTACGTCAAAATATTCTTCCAAATGATAGTTAGAATGTCAAAGTTATAAATAACCACTGTGTCAATGTTACAGAGAGGAAATGTTGATACATCAACCTAATTTTAGGAATGTGAATTATTTTCAAATAAATCTGGTAGTATTTTATTAGAAAGCTGACTGCTTTTTGGAATATTTTATCCCATAAATGGGAACTGAAAAATATTTCGTTCCGCCTCGAGGTTCAGGAAATTGCTTCGTCTGTCTGAATTTTAACGAACCTGATCTCCCCACCTCGTTCTTGTTGCCACCCGCTGAATAAGGGAATTCGAAGATTCGTGGTAACAGCCATGTCAGCAGTTTTTTTTACTCCCTCCTAAAGAGTTCATCAAAATCCGGAAATTATATATTTAAGGAAAAAAATCATAAAATTAAATAAATGTTTTTGTTGCAGATCGTTCATGAATAGGATCCTTAGAATCATGATTTCGATGATGCATTTCATCTACCTACGAATGATAAATAGTTAAAAGTTAAATTATTAATAAGGAATAATATGCAACGATATGTATAGCTAAAATCTCATTCCTTGTTTTTAGGAATTATTCTGTTCTTTGATTCTTTGTGTTTGCTACCCAATAAATATAATTGTGCTAAATGTCAGGAGTTCGATGTCAGACCAATGGGCATGGTTGTGTTTCATCGTTGTCCTTCAGTGTGACTTGAATATGATCCAATAATTTCAAACTAATGACATTCACGACGACATCCATTTCTTGCTCGTAAATAATATATATATATTAATAGCAGTTCGAAACTTGATGAAAAAGATACTTTTCTCATAAAATCATACTTCAATACAAAATGCAATACACCTAATTAATAATATTTGCATTATAATAATGTATCATATTTAGCAATGTTTGTAGCATTTTTCTAAGCATTTATTATCAGACGTTTTGATTTTATTAGCATTTAATTATAATATTTTGACCTAAACAGAGCAGATTAAATACTGTGCAGATTTGTGAAAAACATTAAATGTTTGTTTAAGTAACTGGGGTATAACAGATAAGAATTATCTTCAGAAATGTGTATTTTCTAGTTTACAATGTAAAAATTAAAAATATATATATATATATATATATACACGAAATTGTATATAGAAAAATTTTATTTATATATAGAACAATTTTGCTTCCTTATACTATAAGGTATTTCTCCCGCTTTCCTAGCGTCCTTCGAGGTGTAGTGGTTCTGCACGCTGGGCCGGTATTCCAGAGGTTCGTGGTTCGATTCCCGGCGAAGGTGATTGCTTATTTTTCATCTTGTCTGCTTCCAATTAACCTAATGACTCTACAGTGGCGCCCGAACTAAAAGGGTTGTGGATGATGATTCTCCACACCCAGGATTTGGCGACTAGGCCCCCTAAAACCCTAGTCGCCCTTTAAAAAGGGGAGTATATAAGGTATTTCTTTCGCTTTCCTAGCGTCCTTCGTGGTGTAGTGGTTCTGCACGCTGAGCCGGTATTCCAGAGGTCCGTGGCGAAGGCGATTGCTTATGTTTCATCTTGTCTGCTTCCAATTAACCTAATGACACTACAATACTACTGCTAAAAAAGGCGCTTTACAATAATGAAACATAATTATAATAATCAAAAACGTTGAAGAGTCAGGGAATACTTCACCGTGGATTATATCGTAAACGTTTGTAATAAAGATATACGGACAAAAGTACTGTACTCTGCAGCTAATCCATTCTCCGCTGGGCAAAGAAAGGAAAGGAAATTAAAAAAAAAAAAAAAAAAAAAAAACTGTGTAATTTTCCTTTTGGATGAGTTTTTAGTGCAAGAAATATACATCAACGTCTTAAAGCATATTTGCTTCCATTATGTTCCTGATAACCTGATAAATAATAATACAAAATGCAAGAAAGAAATGGAGTTGTAAGTCTTGATATTCATTTGAAATAGCGTAAAAGAAATTATCGCACTTCTGCATACATGCTCTTATGCTTGTAAATGCAATTTCTAGTTCTCTATCCAGCTGGCCTTTAATTTGGGGAGAATATAAAGAATTATCGCTTTTCTCATGGCCTTTTCTCGGTATATCACGTACAGCTAGCAGTTGGAAGATCCATGTTTCGAATTCCTATGACGGTATAGCTGGTATTTTATATTTGTTGCTCCTATAGGACCTACTGTCTTTATAGACTCCCAATTTTACTACAATAGACAATTCAGCAACCAGTTTCAGAGGGAACGGTTTTTTGATAAAGCATTTATCAAAAAATAATTTTTATTAATATAATGCCCTCATTTCTCTTTAAAACAGAGCAGGTTTATTCGCGTTGTCAAGTGCTTTAAAAGAGTATGAATGAGAACATAAAAAATGTTAAAATAACTGATACGAGACTGTTGAGTTAATGAAACTAAATCTACACAGCATCAAATTATATCGCACACTCATTGTTGTTACATTACTTGTTTCTTCAATATAACAAATAATTTAAGCGTTCTTTTAATCTTAATTCATACTGAAATAGATATATTAAAGTGTTATCTTACTTTGCAATGCTGAAAAATTTCTTAAGAATAATATTAATACATCCTGCTAGTGATATGATTATTATACAAGTACCACTTTCAACTAGCCTAATTAAATCTTAACGTTTTTCAGTCATTGCTTTTACAGCGTTCGTTTCCTGACTTAAATTTCTCGTTGATCTAAGAACAAGGATAATTTGTGAACTAGTCAAATATACATCTTATATTCACTGCTAACATAATTATACTCTATGCGCAACTTTTGGTCTGTTTCATATAAATTTGCAAAACATTTGTAGCACGAAAATTAAAAAAGACATGTATTTACACAGTTATATATCTTGAGTGCTTATGTTGCTGTTTAAACTATTATTCTGTAGCATACATATGAAATAATAAGTTTAAAAGGGGTCTAAAAGATAAAAGTTTCGATAAGGGCTTGTTAGGCACGTAATTCTGAAGACTGTAATAAATACTACACATTTCAGGTTCTTAGAGTTTCTCCAACTGGCCCCTTCAATTGCAGAATATCAGTTATGTAAATTCCCGAGAATACAGTAAACATATATGGTACACTGAGATTGTTTTCTAATTTGAAAAAAGAGAGACACAGTTAACACTTTATCCGATGGATAGGAGATGCTTTACCAGTCTCAAGACATCTGATACTTTATAAAGCATCAAATGCGATATATTCCTAGCAAGAAGCTAGGATCAGATTTACACAAGAGAAATTAGTGTCAGATTTACACAAGAGAAAGCATGTGCTTTGGCCTTCCCTTTCAGGAGGCCTCCAAATCTTTCTGTGATATTTAAAGTAATTTTTTTCCCGTTTTATCTACCCTAAAACCCTTAGCTTACTTCAATAATGCAAAGACACGTGGACTGTCTTCCTAATCAGGGAAGAAGTTTCTGGGTGGTTTTCTAAAGCAAGTCGTATTACGTTACCTACGGGGAAAACTCTGAAAACTAGGCCGTTCGCTTGCATTCGAAATGAGGCTGAACTACCAACATTCAGCGAGCTTAACCACTCAGTCATTGTTGAAGCACCAATTCTAGGATACAAAAATTTTAATTTAGAAGCAGAAAAAAATTATTATTAAAAATTTTGCATATTTTCTTCAAAAATTAAACTCTGGAGCGTTGTCTTTCAAGTACACTGGCGATTGATAGCGTTCATAGAAGTTTCTGTTTCTTCTATTTACAATCATTTGCTAATTTCTACTACTGTATTTGCAACTGATGATGCCACGTGAATAGGATGGTTTATTATTATTTTTTTTCATTAAAGTGTAGGGTCCATTAGGTTTGTTGAAGCAGGGTACGTGAAAAATACGCAAGGCCTCCGGTATTCCAGATCTCTTGATTGCCAGTCGGAAGTGCTTTGCAATAACACCACGAAGGCACGCAGTAGGGAAGAAGAAAACACTTATTTATTAAATTAATATATTATTTATTTCTACACTTTTGGTCTTATTTCTGTAAAATAATTACTTAAGGTTTGTAGTGAAATCAATAAGAATTATTTAGATTCTTTTACTTATCCCTGTTTTTAATCCTAGGAAAAAGGAACAGGATGCTGGCTTATATGTGACCTTAAATGTTTTACACAGCACATATATGTATTCTGTATGAAGTGAATCCATAAAGATAAAGCATATGCGAAGGTGGAATGTATTTTTGCTTTAAATAACCTTAATTTAAAAAAATTAAATGATTAGTTTATTTTAAGAAATATTTCATATAGTAATTCGTGTAGTTATGTAATATTTCCTGAATTTCAAACATAATACTTGGAAAAGAATTATAGGAGAAAGGCCATCCGTAAGTAGTTTTGTCCAAGGCATCTACGATCGCTCTAGCTATGCAAGTAAGTAACACTGAGAATTCGACGTAACTGTGATCAATTCTCCAGGTAACATGTAGCGGAAGATTTGCTGTCAATAAACGAAACCAATCATGCAAATAAATAGGATCGAAAATAAACGAAACCAGTCATGGAAATAAAAAAGGATCGAAATAATGCTTGACATAAAAATATATTTTAAAATTATTTCTACATTCAGTCTTTTTTTTCTTAACATGTTATGCAAAAGTCATTTTTTCTCACGCGTTTTCCCCCGCAGATGTGGTACAAACCGGTTGGGAGTTCATGGGTGACAGCTGGTGCAAGAGTTTTGCAGCGGTGAAAATCATTGTGGCATTTATATTTTAAGAACCGCGTTTGTTTTCCAGTGTGGTATTTGAAAAGTTTTATTGCAGAATCTGTTATTTGAAAAAAAAGTTACGATATCTAATACGGTTACGAAATCTAGTACGGATCTAATACGAAATCACAATTGTGTTCAAAATCAAGAGAATTTTCACACTTGCTCAATAATCTCTATAACTTGAGGAAGAGATTTTAACGCAATTTTGGTTGAAAAAAGCTTGGTATAATGTAATAAATAAGTAAACAATTGCGATACAAGAGTCTTTCACGCAGGCGGGGTCATGTGTGAAACTCATTGTTGCAGACATGTCCAAAACAGTGGTTGCAAGACAAGAAGAAGCATAGGACTCTCGCAACATACCTTTATAATGTCATAAAGATTTCGCACAATTATGTAAATCTGTGTTGAAAATTATTAACGGTGAACGCCTGGCAGTGGGAATCTGTGTATGATTTTTGCTTTTTATTGCCATCACTATTTGGTCTATTTAACTAATTTGTTGTCATTGTTTGTGTTTCTTGTTCGCGTTTTTTTTTTTTTTTTTTTTTTGTTTATTTGTTTTTGTTTTTGATGTCTGGTCTAAATGTTTGTATTTGTTCTTTTTTTTCACTTTCATGTTTATAATTATTACTAACACATGATTATTTTCATTTAGATATTTTATGTTTCATTTTTTCCTTTGTTAAAATGGGCGTGACCTGTCATGACCATAAGACCAACTTGTGTGGTTAGGCGATTCGGGCTGCGCCCACTACTGATACCTTTGTAATGTAAATACAGCAATTTAAGAATCCGTGAGCCAGTCAATCCCATTTTTGCAACAATACTTTAATTAGGCCCCAATTGGTTCTGAAAGGGGTAAAGAGAGTTACTGTTGTGCTCCCCAAAGGATACCAGACACGTTCTACAGGGTTCAAGTCTGGAGAGATTGACCAATCCATTCGGTTAATATCCACACTTTCCAGCAAAATATCCATCGAAGTAACCTTATGTAGACGAGAGTTATCGTACATAAAATGAGTTGAGAGCCTATTTCATGACTATTACATGAAACACATTTTTTTTTCTGGGAAGAGGTATTATATTAATCTATTCCTGTACCAAAATTTCATTACAATTTCTCCATCATCTCTGGAAGTAACCGACCAAATTTTAAAGTTCTCTGAATTGTGAAACGAGAATAAATAAAGTATCTTTTGGCTATCCGATTTCTTTCCTTATAATTAAAAAATCGAAAAAAATCATTTGAAGGGTCTCAATAATACATTCTCATTGTATATGCTATAGAATTACCAACTTTTTGTTTCTACGCTGCGTACGAACGATATGGCGGCCCATCCACAAAACAAAAATAATTTCGGTTGGAAAATATCGTCCCAGAAGAATGGAAGAGCTGTTCTGATTTTCCACCTCATTTACAAATTGTGAGATTTATTTACATGGCAGTTCGTCTTTTAATGTCTTCCTCAAGACATTACAATCAAGGCAAATAACACTGAAATGCCTTCTCATGCTAATTAATAATTTTTTTAACATCTCCTTTTATATCTGCATTTTAGTCCTTCCTGTAAAAATTTTGCTCTGAAGTGCGGTATTGTTTTTAAATATTGCAAGAGTGAAATATTGCACAGTATTGCTTTGAATTGCAGTATTGCTTCTATCTGGTTTCTGTGCGATCAACAAACATAAGTATGCATGAGTGACTAACGTTTTCGCGGGAGTGAGATATTTGTAAAATTTTTCCATGGGCAGCGTACAAGGTGTTCGAGAAAAAGCTAGCATCTTTAACTAAGGATTGCTAAAATAGAACTGAAATGGGCTTTATTTTAACGCACCGGTTTCTCAAACTCTGAATTTTCCACATAAGGTAGAGAAATTCATGCAATTAACAAATTAAATCGTAATGAATATTTTACTAATTGGAGTTTCTGGACTCCGGAATAGCAGAATTTATAAATGCCAACGTTTTCTAATTACGCAATAAAAATGTTCTGAATAATCTATAAGTTCTTATTTGAAACAGTTTTTATTGTAGGCATATGTCTGGGAATAATTTACTGAAAGAAATAAAGCTTATAACTACTACTTTCCAAAGACACTATATGTAATCCTCTATCAAATTATGGATCTTGTGGACATTGTGTTGTTTGCAGTTCTCTTGTTTACTGCTGAATTTTCATTAATTTGCTCCTTGCCACATGATAAACGTATTTTATACAAATTTATTTCATATATTTCCTCTGTGTTATATTTTAGATTAAATTAGGTTTTTCGAAGCAAGAAAGAAGAAAAATCAACGATGCCTTGCTTGGTTACGAACTCAGGATCCTCTGACTGCTAGTCGGACATTTTATCAATTGTACAATGAACAAAGAGAAAATTCCTTATAACATATTAACGGAAAGCTTATTTTCCTTGCCTGAAATTTACACGTTGCCAATACATAGGTTCCTGTATGGTAACTGATAACCGGAAAAAAAGGAATTGAAATTATGCAGTAGTTTGTATTACTTAAAAGTAAATTAGATAAACCTTTCTGTGTCATTCTTACTATCGAATGAAATTTTTACCGACAATGTAAATTGTATTTTTAGAAATCAAAAGAAAAGTTGTCTTTCTGCTAAAGTATTTTTCATTTGAAATGTCTGTATAAGATATAAATTTTGATATAATATTTTGTAAGCATTTGATATTCAACTTCAGAAGTGATTCTACCACGCTTTCCGGTTTGCGTTCATTAAAAGCGTCAATGGTACCAACATTAATTTTTAAATAATTATTGTCAAATAAATAATAAATATTTTCTTAAATATATTTACCATTATTATTATTATATTAGCAATAATTTTAACATTAAGCAATGGAATCTTTTTATGTAATGCTTTAGATCTGATTATTATCTATAGACATCAATTTTAGCTCCTTCATTTTATACTTTTTACATAGTAAAAACACAATGAGCGGAAAATTGGTTTCAAAAGTTGTTAATCTAGTGGCGCACTATTTGCCGCTGCTCATTAATAACATTATACATGTGACTGCACCTTTATCTCCTGCCTCATTTTGGCTAGCCAAATCTGTAATGCGTTGATTAACGTCGTATTCTAGAGACGGGTTCGGGTTCATCCCTCAGTAATGGCTTCTATCAGTGAGTGAATTTTTTAAGGTAATCACTGAATCGGGTATTCATATGCAACCAAGTGGCTAACTAGGAAATTCTGTCAATATGCCTTAGCTTTGACAACCAGAGAACAAACTAGTAGACTACACGGAAGTTTTCCTTTTTGTATTTCTCTAAGAAGAATCATTTTTTTCTTAGACAGTTCTTCATGAAAGTATCCTGCCTAGAATTTAAAAAACACTTTAAAACGCTGAGCAATAAATTAGATACCGAACTACAGCATGACCCGTATCACCTGCTATCAATTTGCTTGTGTTTGTGTATTTGTAAATAAATAGAAAGACTTTTAATTTAAAATTTGTTTATTACGGGGAATCACATTTAAAATCGAATAGAAAAAGTAATTAAACATTGTTATGTGTCAAATTCCGTAATGCATATTTAGCAACGAACAGTAATATGTTATGTTTTATATAGACGCAAAAGAAGAGCTCAATAAGAAGGTACAGTCATATTTTTTTCAGTTATCAACAAAGACTGTGATTGGTACTTTCTAATGTAAGTTCCTATAATTTTCAGTGTGGTGCTATAGAATCTAGTTAGCGTAAATTTTTAACTATTAGCTAGTGCTTAAAAATTTTAATAAGATACTTTATCAAGAAAGAGATTTCATATTTCAGTGGATGGAGTTAGACGTTTGTTATTGTGGATTATATTTACACTAAATGGATTATATTTATACAATGATAGCTAATAAGCAAGTAAGTTATTAATTCTAAGAAAATGTGCGTGTCGCATTTTTCATTACAATGCTAAAAATGACTGAAAAAATATTCTGATATTATCTGGCTTTCACATATTAAATGTGCTTAAAAATAATTTTTAAAATTTTTAAGCTAGAAAAAGGAATAAGGGAATAAAATCTGAAAATTCCAAATCCACGTTTGCATACATATCTTTTCTCCCCCTGCCATCATTATTATATTCTCACGTATTCCATCCCTTCGCGACAAGTGTCCTAGACCCCTCCTTAAACACGTGACGTGCGAGACGAGGGGGAAGAGACCCAACAGTGGATCACTTCCAACACTTCAGAATGTAGATTTGTTTCAAGATACGAAGAAAACGAAAAGGATCTTCGTACAACACGCAGCAATCTGGCGTGAAAATTATTTTGGAGGAATTCTAACGAGATCCCCGAACTAGAGTGTGGGGAGAGTTCTTTCAAATAATACCTTTCCAGAATTCGAAGGGGCGGGCAAAAAAGTGGGAAACATAATATTTCCACATGAAATCAGGAGACTTTAAAATCTTCTGATAGTTGCGTTTCTCTCTCTCTTTTTTTTTTAAACATCGTCTCTTAGTAATGGTAAAATCGATGATAAAAAGCATACCACTTGCTAAGTTCCTCAGAATTTACCCTCAAAAAATTATGCGTTTTTTATCTTTTTTTCCTTTTCGTTTTGAACTCTGACAGTGATAAATGGTTTCCTAGATAAAAATAAAATATTCATACTGAAATTGTACTGCCAGGTAGCTATATTCCTCGGTTAAACAACGAGGTGGGTGGGGAGGGAGAGAAATCCCAGCGAATTGCACTTTTTAAAATTTATTTATTCCCATTTTTGATGCATCTCGTTTTAAATGATACTTTTCTCAGATGGGAAAAAAATTGAAATAAAATGAAAACTTTGAAGCGGTTCTCTGTAAGCCGAGGTGTATTTTGCAGTTATACTTTGCTAATTGTATAATCAATAGCTTGAGCTTTTAAAATACAGTTAAAAATCATATAAAAACCACTAAATGCATTGCGAGTTCCTTGTAAATCATGTGATTGAATTTGATCTCCCGAACTCCTGTACTAACTTAATTCATGTGTAATTCTTTGCCGTTAGCTCAGAAGTAACGATTAAAATATTTAATAAAATATTCGTTAGCTTATCTCTTGGAGCAAAGCCTTTTTTAACAAACTTATATTTTGAAATTCTGAATTATTATTTCATTTCTTGCAACATATTTCTTAAATGAAATAAATGCAAACGAATTTAATATCTGAAAATAAGATCACTATTATTTTTGCTATTTTGAAGGAATTCCAAAAAACTTCATGTCTTGAAATCTGATTTGTGACCATTCTTGATGCATGTTAAAGCTTGGTGAATACAGTTTTTGTAGGGGATAAATTTAAACCCGACCACTGTTGTATATCGAATTCCGTAATGGATACTTCGCAACAAACAATAATATATTTTATTTAGATGCAAAAGAAGAGCTCAATAAGAAGGGGCAGCGATATTTTTTCAGTTATCAACAAAGACTGTAATTGGTACTTTCTAAAGTAAGTTCCTTTAATTTTGAGTGTAATGCTATAGAATGCAATTAGCGTAAATTCTAAGCTATTAGCTGGTTCCTGATAATTTAAATAAGTTACTTTGTCAAGAAAGAGATTTCATACTTCACTGGATGGAGTTAGACGTTTTATTTAGTTTATCAAATTTACTTCTCGATTTACTTACCATCGAAACATAATTATTTAATTTCGTTCATTTATTACCATGCATTATTGTACATTCTGTAATGAAAATCTGAAATCTATGTTTATATATTAGGTTTAACATTTATGTTCTAAAAATGAAATTGTGTAAAAATGCAGTAAATTGAAAACAGAAAGTGAATTGTTTCAATATTATAAAAGACATTTCCTTGGACAGAATTGCATGCTCTTTCTAATCCTATATTATTCCCAAAAGAGAGGATTTTATTCCAGCTCAAGTTAGTTCAGTCACCTTTGCACTTAAATGATTATATTCGTAATTGTAATCCCTTGTCACTCTTTCATGCGGGGATTTAATACATTCCTTTGACAATCAAAGAACATAAAGTGGATGAAAAATACGTTAACACTTAAGAACTAAAGGTGACTGAACATAAAACATTATTTTATTTTATGGAAAGGAAAACATGGAGATACTCTTACGAGGATCATAACACTATGCAAGGGAAGATAAGTTCCTAAGCTATTGTATAGCCTAATGAATTCCCATTAATCTCATTTTCTTCTTGTTTCAGGTTAAGGACAGTCGCCAAAGATTGTCACGGAAGAGCATTTTTGAGGCCTACGTTTATTCAGTTTCAACGAATAACATTAGTCTCGACGGGGATGTTCTAAACTGAAATATTTTTCTCAGAGTTGTGAAAAAATTGAGATAACGTTTTCATGGTTTGTGGGTATTCGAAATTTACACACATTTAAATGAAAAAAATAGTTATTACCATCTCCTGAGATTCCTTTTAAATCGTTACTATTTTCAGTAAATTTAGTTGCCTTAAATTTTATCAGGAAATTAGATATGCTTTTACTTTGTACTATGCATTTATATTTTACATAAATTTATGTTTCCTTTCTAATACGTAAACCTCTTTTCTTATGAAATATTCACTTTTTTCCTTTTCTTCTAGCTTATTTACCACGTTATGCTTCAAGGCAACATAGGAGAATGCAAAATATAATTTTATTTTTCTGTTGTCTCCTTCAAAGACAGACAGAATGAAAATTGTGACAGTGAGATAGAAAATACAGATCCGAGGTAATTGGATACTGTACGCAACTTCGGAAAATCTAATTTATTTGCTACCGAGGATAATTGTAATCATAATATGCAGTAAACTTAAGCTATGACATGTCACTTAAATACATGGGCACATATTCATTGCTTAAGAATTAAATGACTTTACAATTTTGATACTTCGGTGATTATAGATCACTGTTAGGTATTATCAAATAATGAGAGACCAAATATTTACACTTACAAAGAAAGAATGGTATATATTACGTTTGAATTAAGAGCTAGTGTAAAGTTAATACCAGAAGAAAAGTTAAATGGGTCCTGAGGTCAGTTTATGTCACTTTTTAATTATTTTATTACTGAGTGTGAGCCAACTTATGACACAAACTTTTATGCATGTTTCGACTTAAAAATGTGATAAGTTTGAAATGAGAAAGTCACCCAGTAAATTGTAATCAATTTTAGTACTCAGACCGATTTTTCCATCTATCGCACTTCTTTTTTTGTGAACGGAAACTAAGATGACGGAAGTAATTTCGAGATGAGGGAACACTTTCATTTCAGGGTGGGGACTTTCTTTCCTTAGCAGTGAACTGAGTGAACTGCTAAGAATTGTTAGGCTATCGTACGTGATATAAAGCAGCTGTATGTATGGCCTATTCTGAACATCAGACACGATTCTCTACTATTGGAACTATACTAATGAATTACTCAGCATTTCTACCGCTTTTTTTTTCCCTTTTAAAATAAAATCCTTCTGACTTATGATAATTGCGAGACAATTATGAAACACTGATAAGTCGCAATGCACAAAAAAAATTTCCAATAAATAATTTTCAAAGAACTGCTTAAAGCATCGTTTAAGATATAGTATTTTTACATAAGACATTTAAAGTTTTGCTGCATCTATAACATCGGAAATATACCCTTGAAATGTTATCTCAGTCAAAGAGTTTTTTTTTTTTTTTTTTTTTTTTTTTTTTTTTTAATTTTATTAACTATTGTTTCAATTTCTGATGCACACAAGTTTGAAAGAACATTCCTTTTCAATGACAGCTAGATCTTTCCAACAGGAAGATGAAGTAAATGCAAACTGTATGCTATAAAATAATTTTTTGTCCATTTTTTATCGCATCAAAAGGCAGTACCTAATTCTCAAGAATACCCAAAAACTAATTTTGCTTATTTTTAAAATCAAAGTAATTAGATTCAGATGATTAAAATAATTTGATTCTCAGTATTTTAATGATTTTCTTTATAAGTTATTTTGGAAAGTTTATCATTCAAAACTAAGCTGGACAAATTTTATATTGCTACATAAACCTAAATTATTTAGTACTTTATAACTCTGTAAGTTTTCACTATATTTGGTTATATTATTGATAATAAATTTCACATATTTTTTGCGAATGTTTTCAATGAGCACATTTTTATACTGATATTCTACATTTCTATTATTTTTTAAAGCTAATTTCTTTCATTACTGTGCATATTTACTTTCCAGAAAATTCCTTAAATGTAAATCTTGCAAAATGCTTTTAAAGAAACGGAATTATTTCCGTTTCTTTAAAAGTGCTTTTAATGAAAGAAACATCTCATGGCTGTTTTCAGTAAAAACTAAACCTATCTATACATTATCTTTTTATTGAATACATTAACTAGAAGTGAACTTCTTTCAAACGAACATTTTTGGAATTTTAGAGTGCTGTGATGATGAGATGCACAAGATAAACTGAGAGAACGGTCTTCAAGAATATTCTTATACACATGACTAAAACCAATTAATATTTAACCAACCGAAGGATAGTTTTGTTAGTGTTATTAATGAGGATCTAAACCAACACGCTAGTTATAATTCTCTTTTGCACAGTATTTTACTTTACTGCTGATTTTAATAAACCGTTCTATTATAAGGTATTTCTCCCGCCTTCCTAGCGTGCCTTTCTGGTGTAGTAGTTCTGCACGCTGGGCCAGTATTCCAGAGGTCCGTGGTTCGATTCCCGGCGAAGGCGATTGCTAATTTTTCATCTTGTCTGCTTCCAAAAAATACCTAATGTCTCTACAGTATGTAAGAAATGTTTTAAGTTAAACGACTAAGCTATGCAAGTCACTAAAATATTACACACGATAAGTCTTCTGTAATTATCATACCTCAAGATTAGTCTTGTGTAATTGAAAGGTAAGTCCTGCTACGGATAGGAACGGTTATTACTTGGAAAGATAGTAAGACCTTTGAATAGTACTAGCTGAAGAACTGCTGACGTCGGAAGTCTAATCCTGTGAGAATGCCCTTAACCAACAGGATAATTATAAAATCAATGTCAAATAAAATAAATCTGGGTGAAAACATAGCGAGAATGTACGATTTATTTTTTACTCTTACTTGAACATTAGTATCAAATACAATTGCTTAACAACGATCTGTGAGAATGCTGGCATCCCAGCGCAATTTTAAACTGGCACTTTTTCGGCACTTCTTTAAAGTGTAATTTTAATTTAAATTTGAAAAAAACTTAATATATATATATATATTCGTAATAATGCTTACATTGAAAATAATCTGGGATAACAACATAGCAAAAATCGCAAAACATAAAGCAATGAAAAAGAATTACTGATTTATGGTTATGAGACGTTATAACTAAAGATGTAATAATTAGAAAAAATGCACAATTGCAGCGAAATGTTTATTTTATGTTAATAAAAGAAATTAAGAAAATATCCGAAAGAACTTTCCTTCACTTGCTATTGAATTAAATTCATGAATTGTAAGGCTCCACTACTTGATTACTTTACTTACTTATTATGACCGTTAGAAGACTTACCGTCTCTTCTATGAAAATAACAACTGGGTCAGAAGAAGGTTTAAAAAATATTTTTATTTAACAATGCAAAGTTTACGCTTGCAATTTAATCACCGCTGCTTGCGGGATTTTCAGGAAATAGCGTAGTTTAAATTCAAACTAATAATACTGGAAGTTCACAGACTTAACTCCTAATACGCACTGGCTCAATTCTAAGTCCGCGAGTAACTCGGCTGGAAAAATTCTAATGCCGGATAGCGTAAGTCTCAGATTTGGGAGAGGAAATATCACAACGATCAGCGTCGCTGTCAAAGCTTTCTTTCTTCCTCTGACTTTCAAGAACTATATTCTTATATACCCTTATCTAATATAGTGCATCACGGTGAGAGTTAATAAAATGGAGAAGTGATAGTAAAGTTAAAAATCATGGAAGATAATGGGTTAGTGAAGGTAAATGCTTTACAAAATGAATAAACGAGCTATCGAGGCCTCAGTATACAGTATAAAGAAACACAGATTCCATTGTATATTTCAGTAGTATTAAATTCTTTATCATTCAACATAACTTGTAAATTGTCTCACGTTTCCTAACTGATGTTCTCTAATATGTTCTGATACATTTAACGCATTGATGTTCTGGCTGATTAATCGGCTGGTTTAGTGCATCCGATAGAAACATTTTACAGGTAGTGAAAAACATCTTTCATCTTTTTGGTAAATGTTACTAAAAGTTGAAATATTTGTTGCAATGCATTTGTAAACACCGGCGTTTAATAACAGCTACAATTTTTCTTTGCAACAGCCGAACATTTGCACTTACGCATTCGTGAGGACATGGCCTAATTAGTCATTTTCCATATCCGCACGTCGTCGTTGTGCAGAATATATTACAAGAACTTATACCAATAAAGCATTAGCAAGGTAGGTGGAAGCTAACACAAACAGCAAGCCTTAAGTGGGAATCGAATCCACGCTTTTGATATCAAATTTGTTGGTAAAGCTTCTCTAACCCTCATATACTATCTATTTAAAATGAAAATGCTTCTGTTGGTTAACAGATAGCACTTTTGATTAAGACGACATTAACCACTCGTGTGTCCGTATTCTTTGTTTTCCTATTAAGAGTGAGTCCCCGTAGCACCGTAGAATTAGTAAGACATTAAATGTAATTAACCATGTGTAAGTGTTGTTTAAAATACATTACACACTATTGTCTTAATTATATGTATGATTAAAATTCAGTATTAAATATTTAAAATCGTCAAGTGTCTAAGTAAATATGCATGTATTAATCAAGGCTTCATAATTAGAGGCAAATGAAACTTACCTTTTATTTCCTAAATCTCCATGTTATACTATTTATTGTGTCCCTCCCCGAGGGTATAACCAACTGATAGATTAATAACGTCAGTCGTTAAACCGACTATAGGTTTCTTTTCTTTCACTTAATTTCGGTGTTTTTAAATACTACGCCACGATGGAACGCATCCTTTTTTTTACTGCTATAAGCTGTTCTAAGCTCATTATCGTGTAAGATTTATTGTTATTGTTGTATAGCGTACAATAGTTGAGTATCATTAACCTGATTCATTTTTTAGCAAGAATAAAAAAGTATTATAACTTAAAAAAATATCGTTTTAGGTGTTAGCATATATTTCTTTTAAATGATATTAAACTTGATAGTCATTTGCATGCATTTCAGACATCAAATATCCAAATAATGAGTAGTTAAGGACCCGCAAATAAATTCACTGCTTATTCAAGAAACTAGCTGCTAAAATCAATCTTGCAGTGGAAAATCTACTTTTCATTTTCAGGGAAATTAAATACCAACAATATTATGTATCCACTATAGCTCTGAATCATCGTTAATGGCATAACATACAGCAAGCTGACGGAAGAATTTTAACGTAACTTTTCTCCATTTATTTAAGGTTTCATACGGCTCCAATCTCTCTTTATCAAGTCTCATCTCTAACCAATATATGAAACGACGCGAGAACATTTACATAATGTCTTCCTTAGTTTAACGACCGTTTTCAAATTCCTAAGCCATTTCATTAAATACATGTTACGTTACACTTTTCCTAGTGCACTGCAATTCCCTGTATGGTCCCGCATCTTTGAGACACAAATTTACAGTTTCCTTAACGTCGTAAATGATTTCAATAGAACAACTTAGCGTTATGTTTACACGGCAACGATCGCAGCGTGCAAATCTCATCAAAATTTCATTACCTTTAATTTCGCGGGTTGTGGCTCGTCACTTACAGAAGAGGAAGACTATTCAGGACGAGTAGAATTCATTACTGGACCAAGGTGTTTCAACCCAGAAAATACACCCTCTGTCGCCATAGCAACGAAGACGGACGTGACCCTCGGGCACTTTCATTACTATAACGAAGTGCTAACGAGGAGCACAAACTTCACATAAAACTTCCCTGGCCAATCAGATCACTGCTTGCAACTGACGCCGAATGTTGTATATGCCCATGTCGAGGAAAACAAAGAATATAGAATTAGTTTCGTATTTTCTTGAGCCGTAGACAAAAGAAACAAAATTCGTGCCGGCTGCAATCTAGGCTCTTGTTGACCATTGATCTCTGGAGGTAAATTAGTAGCACGCAGATTAAAGGAGAGTGCGAAAACAAGAGCCAGTGAGAAACGTAAATTCATTTGACCAAAGATGAAGCTCGTAACTGGACAAGGACTGGAAACATCTGATTTTTTTATTAATTATGTATTTTTTCATAAAAAGATTGGCTAAATATCTTTCTTAGAAAAGTAATGAAACAAATTATCTTAAAAACAGTTTTTACCAAATTAATTAAAATGTCTATTCTGCAAAATTATAGTATACAATCACAATGGATAGATGATCCTAGAAATGAAGCATATGACTATCAATAGTCCAGAATTTTTGTGAACTAAGGCTGAATGAAAAATTATGTAAGTAGGAATGTTGAATACATGCAGCATTGAATATTTCATTAACCAAAATACACTAGGTCTAATTGCTTAAGTGTATTGTTTTTAATGGAGTATATTATAAAAATACAAAAAATATTGGTCCCATATTTATTTTAGACATAAGGAAGAACACGGAAGCCTTTCTCAGGAAATTTGTTCAACTGCCGTGAGATTGTGCAGTTGAACAAATTGCATTTGCTTAATTGCAACTTGCAACAATTGCCGTGGCGTTGAGCAGAATGTAGAGCAATGCATTGTAGTTTCGAGGATTTAATCTGCCATGCATTATTATATAATCACTAGCAGGAATGCATCATTCTTTCACAAAGACATTTCAAGCAAATGTAACTATAATTTGTAGAGCATTTTCTCGAATTTTTATTTAATTTAGTAATATATGAATTTGATTAATCTTAACTACTCAAAGAATAATTGTACTTTATTATTGTTCAACAACACGATTGGGTAAAGTTATGTATTAAAAATCTTCACAAGCTATGTGTTAAGTCTATTTTTTTAATAACATAATTGTCTGCACCCTTCCTTTTTATTCCTTTTAACGTTTTAAGTTATTTTCTCAAATGGAGAAATATTATCCTTTTCTTACATCTTTCAAAAAGAAAAATGAATTTATTATTTAAAAAGTACAAAATTAAAGATTGTAAAATTATAAAATATGTATGTTCAAATCTCTGTTTAAAGAGATATGGACTGGAATATGAAAAAGAAATAACAAGTATGGTAATTTAAGACATTGTTTTCCAATGTTTCTTGGCTCACTGCTTTTTTTTCTTTAAGGGTGTGCTTTTTCCTCTCCTACCTCAACGCCTTCTCTCATTAATTTCGCATGCTGTCCTTTGAAGAATAATACACTATAAATAATAATAAGAATAATACACTATATAGTAAATGATTTGTAGACTTAAAACGCATTGAAAAATTTAGGTATTTATTTATTGCACTTACTTCAGATTACCAATTAATCATCAATAAATTTATCACACAATACTAAAACAGAAGCATATTAATTGAATGCTTTTTTAAGTCATTTGTAGCAATGAGCGACAAACACGCACAGATTATTGGGTATGTATGTAAACTGATGCATGCAGAATTCGTTTCTTGAGCACCTTCTGAGTAGGATATTGCATGAAGCCTATTTAGAGTTTAACGTTGACAATTTGCAACTTGCATTCTCTTAAATAAGGAAAAGAGTTTACATATTACTTGAATGAGCATGTGTGAATGTCTGACTGGCATGATTTTGTATGAGTCTTATACGAGATTATATATTTAAGTAATGAAGTAAATGATTAAAAGCTTGTTTAAAAACTGTTAAGGTAGCAAAAGCTGCCAATAGTTATCTTATTATTCATTTGTTCTCAGTACCATTTCACTGTCCTTTGAGTCCATAATACACGCCCCAGTATCTTCTCAGTACCCATCGACAGGCTGTATCGCCTTGGAAAACTACGGTTTAGAATAAATAAAAATTATTGAAAAGCTCTGTTTGTATAACAATGGCTTTGATTTTATAAAAAGTTTAAATACCTTTTTGTATAATTCTGGCTTTCAATGTGTAAAAAAGGTAATATTTATGTTTATATTAAATAACGAATTTGATTTTCATACTAGCTGATTACGACTTCGAAATTTCCTTCTTCCCATCGAAATTTTACATTTTTCTATAGTTGACATTCCCATTTAACTCCCTTTCTTTATGCACCCTTTTAACCGGCACTATTATTTTTTCATTACCTTGATAAAAATTGTTTTTCTTTTTAGAACTGCAAAGATCTTATTTTGCACTAATAAATTATTTTTATTTTAAGAAACGTTCCTTTCTCTTCTGATTCCAATCTGCTGTCAACATGCAAATTTAAATGGCGTATATGCAAAATCTCAATGAGTTCGGAAGTAGTATTGTAGTAGAATTGAAGAGTTAGGAGTAGAAGAGTTAGTTAGGAGGAGAGCGGGTTTACGCTGAGAACGAGTTTATGACGCGAGCGAAATTTATGCTACCTATTTGCAAGTACTTCTCTAGTTGAATATTTGTACTAGCCTCTTACTTTTAGATTATTTAATATTTTAGACTATGCTTTGCTTGTGCAGCCGATAAATCTGATTTTGATTAAAGTAGTAGCCAGCCGTATAGACGAAATTTGACTTATTCTAATGGTACGTACTATTTTGTGTTAAGTTACTTCGCCACAAGTGGTGGTTAGTTTGTGAACACCGAGTGTGTGCATGTTCTGTTTAGAATAATTAAAATAAAAAGATATCTGTAAACTTCGTCGATAGTTATCGCTTTTTAAGACGTAGCGAAAATTCGTTATCTCGTCTTCAGTAAAGTCTACATTTTATGCACTTTATCACCCTTTAAAAATAATTTCAATTGATTGTTTATTAGAGAAACGCAAAGCTAACAAAATTAGTTATTTCGGAGGCTAACAAAATATTTGTCACTTGTTCAATACCTCACTTAGAAATAAAGACCTTGATTTGTTTTTTGACTTTGTGTCTTCTATTCCTTGTCTACTCACAATACTTTTAAGATGCTGCATGCCAAAATTAGTTAGCATTCAACGTTTTGAATTCATCTAGATTTATAGCGTATGTTTAATTTATTTTCAGAAGTGTGCTTTTAAGCATTGTAAAACTCTGAGTAGTTGATTTGTAGCAAAACAAATTTGCTTGGCAAAATATCCATTTCTCGTTTTTTACAAGTACATTTTTCCTTTTCTTTTTTGAGAACAGTAGGTCCACTTGAAGTAAAACTAGCTAACAATTTCAGTGTACATTAATTCTAAATTAAGATGTTGAAAAGTGATTTCTTATATAACGTAATATGCCCAAAATATGCAGTATACGTTCCAGTCGTCAGAGTCCAGTATACGATGGTAAAAGAATACTGGGAAGTGTGAAATTGTTATGGATGCAGAAGATATTTATTCATTTCTTGAATTAATGAAATTTAATATGAGTAAAAAATCTTAGAGGTACGATTATAGAGATTTCGTTATTGCTGTCACGATGCATTTCCAAGAAAATCACAGAAAATATTTTGGATTAACTTTAAATTAAACTAAAAATTGCACAAAATTCTGCGTTTCCATTATTATACATGCTGACAAGGATAATGTTGTACTTCATAATTTTAATGTTTGCCAAAATATCTTAACCTGACTTTTTTTAATTCAGGATACTTCGATTTTGGTACAAATTTCCAAAATTCAGTAATCGGTGTCGATTTATATTTTAATTGTAGAGCTTGATCTTCTTGCATCTCTATTAATTCTAATTCTCCAAATGCTTTTTGGGTCATAATTATATTGGAAATGGAAAACTCACCTTGAATAATGTTAATTTCAAATGGATTCAGAAAAAATTGAGAGACGATGGACGGAAATGAAATTTCTTACAACGTTGTACTTATTCTTTCATATTTGTTGTCTGTAATTTAAAAGACATTTTGAAACGTATACGGATGGATAATAATTTTTTAAAATATAATAACACAAAATGAAAAGGGAACTGGGGTACATTTATCGAGAGCCACAAATAATCCTTCAAAGAACCGCATGTGGCTTGCGAGCCGGAGGTTGGTCACCCCTGTTATAGGTTTTAAATCAAAGGAGTACAATGGCAATTCACGTTTTGCAAGGAAAAGTGCTGAGTAGATTTTCATCACTCTTAAAACTAAACGTTTAGTGCTCTTTTCGGTTTCCAAAGGGCTTTTGTAACGAAAGAAGTGAAACAGCTTTAAAATTTGTTTACGATGTCAGTTGGTTACGTTTTACCCATTGACTAACGAAATCAAGAATTATATTCCTTCCCAAACAATTGTGAATTGTGTCTGTTCACACTAGTTTTCATTGCTAGATAACAAGAGCACCCTTTGCAAAATTCTGACATCAAGATGACTGGGAGTTTGCTGAATAGTCTAGTGTTTCTCATCTGTAAAAAACTTTTTTCCTTGAAACATCTGCGCGCTTCACTTCCATCTGTGTCACGTATGATAACTTCCACAATTGTTTTCGTATGGAACCTTTTCTGAACCTTTTTAAATTGTTAATATCAAAGTTCGTGTTACGCGTTTGACAATCAAGTGACATTTTACTAGCATATTTGTGCCTCTTAAATAACTTTTCTTGTCCAAATCTTCAAATATTGTTCAATAGTTTTTATTATAACTTACTGATTTGTCCGGTGGTTTTATTATAACTTACTGATTTGTCCGGTCTTTGCAAATTTCTTTTCCTGGTCTATCTCCGTCAGTACCGAATTACCGTCAGTAGTTTGAAATTATGCGTAAATGGATATACATGAACAATTCTCCAAACATAACTTTTGCATGTTAGAAAGACATATATACTTAATACAGAGAGATTTAAAAGCGTATTGATGGAAATACTTACTTCCAAAAGACGACAAATTATTTTGGTCGTCTTTAAACAAGACGTTTTCTTCAGGAAAGTCATTTATTTTATTCTAAGAGTTTCTCCATGTAATAAATGTATTCAATAATAATCTTTAATTAACGCTTTCAGAAAAGTTGCAGATTATTTAGACACTTTTAGTCTATAAATTTAGAAATAACGAGCCACAGCAAAGTTATAATAATGCGTAGAGTTACTTGGCTTTTTAAGTACACGCCTCAGTTCAATAATTTGAAGTTAAATGTTTTTAACCTTCGTCTAATCTAATAACGTCAGACACGCAAATTCATCCTTTAACAAATATTATTTCAAGCTTCCCTGATAGACGGCTAGCAAATACAATTTCGTATTTCACTATTACATTATCTCCAAATGTTATTTCACCCGCAGCCAATTCCACAACGATCAACAGAATCTAACCGCTATTTATCGTACGCGATTAAAATAAACCGGAAGTTACTTCTGATCAAATCACGTGATCTCGTGGCGCAATAATTCAGCTGAGCGTTAAATGTAAATGCATAATGTATTGTTACGGAGTGTGTTCTCCCGAAATTAGTATCTAGAATGTTATCGGAAATGTTGTAGCTGCTTGTGCTATTCCAATTTCAGTTCAGCGCTTATTCATTAATTTTCTTCTTTGAAGGGAAGCGAAATTCGGAGCAGGAAAGATAGCTAATTTAAAAAATGAATGTTCAAGAAGTACGTGCTCAAGTTTTAGCTTTATATAAAATATATTGAGAGAATGTTTCTACTTTTACGCGGAAGGGGCTAAATGATTCTGGGAAAGAACTTGATGAATACTATAATCGCAGCGGTTCTCAACCTTTTGACTAACGCGTACCATCTAAACAAAAATTGAAAGTACACCATTATAATAGTACCACCACTATAATGTACTACTACCACCACCACTCTTGAACAAGCTCAGATCGCCTAAATTTACGAGTATTAGAGAAATAACTCAATCAGGATGTGGAGTTTTAATTTTTGAACTTAATAGTTAAAAATACTTTGCTTCTTTACGTACTACCTACTTTTCTCTTGCATACCACCGGTGGTACGTGTACCATCGGTTGAGAATCCCTGAGTATACTTTTTACTCTATTGTATTGCTGCGAAGTTCCTCTTTCACAGAACTTTACTTATTACAATCGATGCTTGAATTACGCAAAGTAGGTATGCAAACATTGCGCGCGATTTCAATTTCGTCTTTATCACTTTTTGTATTCTTATAATAAAATAAGCTAAACACAGGAACGTATGACTAGCAGCATACGTTGCTTCAAGCAGCTTTAACACCGAACTAATCCCAATATCAGCAACAGCTGCGAAATTCTTGTAGCATTTACTACTGCTAACTTTGGGGCATGTATAGTTTTACCTTTATATTTGCTTAAATTTCTGTCATTATCAGTAGCGGCATATGAAGACTGCCAATATTCGCTTTCTAACAGTTTGGCAGGTTATTCTTTTACAGTTTAACCCAGTAAATGACAACATACTCATAAGCAATAACGCATATTCATTTATACATTCAGGAACATACCTAACATTTTCTTAAGTTGTAAACAATGTGGTCTGTCTGCTAATTTATTCGAATTATGGATAAAATGTTTTAATATACGTACTGACAATTCTCGATCTATAGCAGACAACATATAATTCCAGTCCACATAATTCAGGTGTTAAACCATTCTTTTCACATATATTTCTCAAAGGTGCAGAGGATATTTTTCACACATTATATATATATACAAAGTATAGTATATATATATATATAATGTGTGAAAATATATACAAAGTGAATATATATACAAAGAGAAAGTTTTCTTGATGAGACAAACGCAGGCCAACTGCAGTTTAAAAAAGTTAGCTGAATTTAACTTCCATTTAACTTCGATTTTAAGCAGAAAGGCTCAGTATAATTCGGATAAAAAATCCTTTGTTTGATTTTTTCCTTTCAGAAGGAACTTACAAAATGTGTTTGTATAGGGCTTATAAAGTATCATTTAACTTTATAAGGAGTTATTTTATGTTAATATGCTTTTCCATCGATCTCATTTCTATTTCCTCGCCGGAATGTAAATTTTTAGCTCGCGGGATAATCAAATGAGGTAGAAAATAGAGAGTATTTAGAGGAAGGTTTCAAATTTTAAACGGTGAAATCAGAGCGCATTCTGCCTGTTTGAAAACCAAGTTGCTAAATTCGATTCTCTCGTTAATATTATTCTGCGGCATTGAGTTATTCTTGCCGTTAGGCTTGTTTGCGTCGACTTAGACCAGAGCCCGCGTGTGCTTTATTAGAATTGTGAAGCCGTTAGATTATACTTAATTGCATTTGTTTTAGTTCTTCCAATAATATCTTTAATTTAAACAATAATTATTGGTTTGGGTAAGCACTAGTTGGTGCCCATAGACAGTTGTCTGTTTAGTATGAAAAGACGTGTAGTTTGTATACAAGAACACCTCTATAAATAAACCATAACTAAGGACTAAGGCAAAAGAATAAGTCTAAGCAGCTAAAAAACTTTGGTTAATATTACTGTATTTGAAGAAAATGATCATGGAAAAGAAATATTTCTTTTGATAAATAAATTGTATTTACTTAGAACTACCTTGTTTGTATAAAAGGAAAAATATTGTGCACGAAATGCAGAAAATTCAAACCGACTCTGCATACATTACTTCGAATACACACCATATCCACAAAGTCTTTAGCCGTCCTCTCTATCCGCAGCTTTTAGATGTAGACGGAAGTATTTTAATAGCAAAATAATTAATTCTATATATATATATAAATAAATCTTGATTTTTACATGTCCTACATTTTCATATAGGAAAGTTTTGCACTCGCTATAAAAACTAAACACAAAACGTTTGACACCCATACAACAAAAATTGACTCAGATATTTGTTACTAAATTCAGAAATCATATTCAGGGGCCGTAGATAAATTCAAGAGCGAAATGCTTTCACTTGTACGTAGCCAAAAATAAAATTATGCTTAGATAAAGGTTTCTGATGTTAAGGCATTATAGTTCTGTGCAGATTATTGTGAAAAATACTGATTAATGCAATTTGCTTTTTCAGAATGAAGATCTTATTCACAAAATCTTACACAATACGTAAGGAAAAAAAAACATCTGAGGGCTTCAGTATCGGCACATAACACATTAATAATATGTTTTGCTTTGATTACAAAAAAAAACTTTTTTTTTTTTTTTTTTTTTTTTTTTTTTTTTTTTTTACGAATTGTTTTTGCTGTCACCAGATTATGATTTTAAAATAATAAAACTTAAGTATTAATAACATATTCTTAGACCCTGAAAAACGTATAAATTATTCGTGTGAAAATTCTTTCGGCATATCAAACGCAACAAAATTATAAATTAAAGATACTAGTAAAACACAAACAAATATTATTGAATGGCATTTTAATGGGAAAACAATCAATCTCGATTCATTCAAATTTATTTGTTTACCGATTCTTTAAAGTAAATTCAAAATGATAACATGTATCGCATTATTTTGAAATTACATATCTTGGTCAATTTTATCGAACGAGAAACAAATGTTTTGTGCATTATTTTTATAACAAGTACAAAATTTCCTAAATACAAATATAAATAAGTAAACGGATGAATGCATAAAATGTTAGATTTCTTATTTTATGTAAAATTAGTATATTTTAGATTAACAATACGATATAAAGCATTGCATCATGGAAAACATTTTTGTAACGTGAAGTGAATGTCTGTGACGAAAGGTTACAAAAATAAAGGCCGAGGAAAGACTTTTACGAATACTGTGTACATTAGAAACTAATGCACTATTATACACTACTGTATTATGTAAAGAACATTCTAAAATGTTGCTGTATTATTATTATTACTATTTAGTCACAAAATGTAACTACATCCTTTAAATACATATATTGCGCCAACTGTATTCCCTGCATTGCGCGTATATAAGAATAATTCTGAATAATTAGCTTCTTAAACGAGGTATCACTTCTCTAAACATATGGCCTCCCATTAATTTCAAATATATCACTAATAGACGAGATAATTGTATAATTCACGCGTTTCCTTTTTTCTTTGCGTTTATCATCTTTGCAGGTATCACGAGCAACCCCGACGTCTTTTCTGGTTAAACACAAAATGCTCTGAATCTTTATATTTGAAACTTTTGGACCATTTTTCTTTGATTGCTCAGTGGCATAGTATCAAGTTTTTAGTGACCGTATATCAGGAGCAATGCTAGGTTGACACCGATGAGCAATTACTTTGCAAAGGTTGTGCTTCACTTCTTACGTTTCTTTTCTATTTAACTTTCTTGTTACAGCGCTAATGTTTCGCACGAGATTTCTGTTTTATACTCTAATCACCGTATACAGTATACATGAAGGAGAGGAGAACCGTACTTTAAGTATTGTATAAACATACGTTTTCCTGAAAAATGCCTCCACAGAACAGATGTAGTATTATGAGCGTAACAAAATGCAGTAATACTGTCCTATTATTTCTATTTGTTGCCTACTCTCCAGCTCATTAAGAAATTAGTAAATTTCCGTTAAAGTGCCGGAGTGTGTCTCGCATGAGCTATTGTACACGTATGGAGAAATCGGGCTGCTACCCAAATTCTCCAGATACCATAGGATAAAGAAATGAAACTTCCCTGTGAACGCTTACGCAGATGACAGAAATGACTGATAACAGAAAATGGCGAAAACGTGGCAGCGTTATAAGGTATTTTTTTTCCCTTTACCTCGTGCTTTCGTGGTTTAGTTGTAAGCGCTGAATTTTCATTTTTTCTGCATCAACAAACATCTAATGCCTCTTCAACGTGATTAAAAACAAAGAAAGAAATTTATAATCCTATTCCTAATAAAACCCCAGTTATTTTCAAACATAAATTGCCTAGAGTTAACAAAACACAATTTTTTTTAAATGTTTTGTTCGTAATCTGAAGCATATCTTACGCTGTCAATGTTACAAAAAGAAAGCGAATGAAGCATAATAAATCATAAAACAGTTAATTATGGAACAATAAAAATCAATCGCAAGTAAATACTAATAAATTTGTCAATATAAATCAAGTATTTTCTTAAATATTTCTCTGTAAACGTTATTAACTATTAAAGGTTTTTAATAATAAATGCAATTTAATTTGAGAAGAAAGGATTTTTTGTAACACATGCACTCTAATCTGAAACGAATACATAATAGATAATAAAGATTTCATTCGCATGTTAACCAACTTATAGTTTCATACGTGACTTATTTTTATTAACAAGAAATAAGAAATCAGTTTAAAATTGAAATAAAGTATGTAAAAGCAAAATGTATTGAAACACTGGGACTTATTAAAAATTTGTTTTCCTTCACATATTCCTATTGTAAAAACATTTATAACTTATACATAACAGTGTGTTTCATACTTTATAACACAATTAGTGAAACCTTCATTTATTTTTCATTCCTTGGTGCAAAATCTGACACGTAAGGAAGGCTGTAATGAAAATAAAACTGGGTAATTACTCCCTTTCAGACATACTTCTAGAAAAAATTCACGCTTGGGAAATACCATTAAAATATCATTTATCACTTTTGCCGAAATGTCTTTGATTCTTCATTAATTCTGCAACCACACGGATCAATTTATGATAGCGGTAAAAATTTCATTTCAATTTACTGCGCTTAAAAATATTCGAACAGCAATTTCTGGCGCTAGAATAATATATTTTGCCAATCTGAAAACATGCTAACAATGACAGCTTAGTAATAAAAGAACTAAAAAGTTACAATGTTAGTTTGTTTATTAAAACGTAATTAGGATTTAAAAAGTTTAAATAGTTCCCATAATTGTACTGGATGTAATTTAGTTTTGAAGCAAATTTCTCTCTGAAAATATTGCAAAAGGGATTCCGAGGAAACACAGCAAGTGGTAAAACTGCAAATTCAGATCTGAAGAAATGGAACTATATTAAGTAATTTTGCAAATATGAACTTATATGAATCCTGCAAAATATTCGAAGATAGTTTTGCCCATTTCAATAGAAAAATATCTGATGACAGTTTGCAGTTTTTTCAAAGAAAGATTATACATAGTTTACACTTGAAATTAGTTTCTGAACAAAATCCTTGATTCGTAAGGAATAAGATTTTTATTATGAGGCAATATCTATGCATCAGCACGTGCGTTAATGATTGCACTATATGGTGCAAGCTGTTAATTTATTTTTATTTAAGAACATACTGCAAATTAATAGAAGGTAAAGTTTCTGTGTACTAAACTCGAAATTTCTTGCAGCTATAATATCGTTTGCAAAAAAAAAAAAAAAAAAAAAAAAAAAAAATGATGAAAGCGTTATTTAGAGCTAAAATTGCAGATGAAATAATTAAATGACTCTATAAAGATAAATAGTTTTTTTTTCTTAGCCAAGTACTATCAGTCAGGAAACACACTTAACTTGTGTTCTTTTTTCCAGTTGCACAAACATCAATATTCCGAACAGTCTACTTGGAAACAGCATAAATAAAGAAATATTTTTGGAATACAGTGTGTTTCTGTAAAAGCTTTCTATTGGTATTAAGAAAATGCTGGATTAGCCAGTAGCTTTCGAAATTATATTCGCATACACTCGAATAAGATTTTTAAAGGGCCATCTGAGCTCGACATTTCGAAACGAAGAGCTCACATAGGCCTTTACCTGTCAGCACCGAGACACATAACAGCCACTTTGTAATTATCATTTCCAACCGCTTTGTAATTATGCTTTTGCACACTGCGATGAGCGGTCAGGAAAGCATGCAGTGCGTTGTGAATCATTTGATTCAGCAGCACTCGTATTTTCTGCCACTATGATTATTTGAGCTATAATATTATCAAGTGATTAACATATTTGAATCCAGTAAAGGATTCTAAATTGGTATGTTAAATTGTTTTTCTACTATTTTAGACACCGTGCCCCGTTATAACAACTAATCTGTTTCAACAGATTCTAGTTTTGAGAAACCGAAACTGAAGTAAGCTGAACAATTCTGAGTAATCGACTTACCAGAAATTTTGATTGATCAGAGTTAAAATTAATAATAACTGCTCAACTAGGGCACACAAATCTTATCTTAGAACGAAGTAATCCGGTAAACGGTATAAACAGCGACAAGAATTAAAAGAAGTCATTAACTGGCGTTATGCAAATTAATTTTTTGGCAATATGTTCTTCTTTAAAATATTAATTATTTTAAAATTTGCAATTATTTTGGCTAAAATGAAGTCTTTTAAAAGGAACAAGGCAATAAACAATGACAAACAAAAGGATCCAAAATTTATCTATTTTATATAATTGGAGCAATTTTAATTCTGTAAAAACATTACCAGGTTGTAGAGTAATATAACAATAGTGTATAAAATATTATACAATTACTAACATTAATAAATGTATCTTATTAAAAATCATGATAAATTACTAGTTATATTTATAAATAACTTATCCAAATACCTTTCAAATTGCATTATTTGCGCAGATTTTGAGCGCAGCTGGAAATGAACTATATCCCTTCATCAAATTAATTACACAGTTTGGCAATAAATTTACCATCTAAAACAGTGTCATTATTTTCATTATACAAATGTATCTTAGTTGAATACATATGTGCGTTCTCTGTACGCATTTATATACTTTGGGAAGCGAAAGAATTTGTTTTGTAACACCTACACATATTCTCTATTTAAATTTAAGGGGAAAATATGTCGCTGTCTAATTTGCGTTTGCGAATGGCCCTGGTTTTGGTTATATTTTCCATCTGCAATTCTAAATGCAAGAGAAATAAAATTTAATTAATAGCTTGTCACCACACTGTATCTCATAATGGATTTTAAGAAACTAAAATTGAAAGAGGATTGCTTAGCTGAGGGTTAAAAACCATCTTCTTCATATTGAGCAACGAGTTCAAGAGAACAAGAAACAACAAGGGACAGACAAAATATAAGAAAGGCATTTGGATATATACGGAACGTCGAAACTTTGAAAGGATGAAAAGAAACCATATTTTAGTGAAGCGGATTATAAATAAGTCAAATGCTGCAAAGTTAGGAAAAATTAAAAAAAAGTAACTGAAATGAAAGTCTAATTATCTCAAAGTTAGAGGTTTACAGATGAGCATTTTATTTGTTATTGAAAATCCATAAATTAATAATTTTTTAGGAATGGTTTATGTATTAATTCCCAGATAATAAAATAACATTAATTACTAGCATTAATTAATTTTATAATTCGAGAAAGTTCCATCTTTGAACAACTCATTAGCAAATTAAATCACGAAACAAATTCAGAAATGATACAAGTACTATGTATCTCAAAGATTGTTTCCGTCTTATAAACAAAAATTTAATTCTTTGTTACAGATTCAGGTTCCTATAAAACATAATGATGTAAATATTATGAATGTTTGCACAGTCCAACTAATCTTTAAGGTGACAAATAGGGATTTGTTGTTCATGCATTGCGACAAAGGAAATGAGGCAACATTATTAAAAATCTACACCAACCTATGTTTGTTTTTTCCAGTAATTTTGGATTTTATATTAGCCTGTTTCTTTTCCAATAAAATGCTTACATATTTTGATTTGGTACTTGTATCTATTTATGCATGTGCCTGTCTGCATTTATCTGTGCCAGCATTTTTATTACTGGGTTTTCCGTACATATGCACTCCATTCTGGAGTGTACTGTTCTTGAGTGTCAAAACTTCCATCTAGTTTCCAAACTAGTTTATTATGGCAAAGCAAGCTAGAAGTATCTGCCTAAGCGGAGGAGTACTTTCATTGAGGATTTTCTAAGGGAAACTGGATCGTATGCACATTACATATAGGGAAAACCACGAAAAAGCCAGTGCAGCCAACCCGTTCGTCTGGAATCGAACCTAGGTCGGAACTACCAGTGTTCAGCGATTTTACCGCTCGGCCGCTGGTATGCCGTTCCGTCCTATATCGATTATTATAATTCTGTCTGCATTGCGGTTTTAAATATATTTAGTTGTATTACACATTTTTCTTCTGTGTTGTTATGTGCTTCAGTATCTATGTGAAATTGTTTTTCAGTGCAATTCCTTATATAATGTAACACTTATTATAATAAGTGTCCTTTTATTTCATGTGCAATATACTTTGTCAATGTTTCTGTGACTTTGAGCATTTGTGATATCAGTAAGATTCCATATGCAGCACCAGCGCTAATATGTACCTATTTAGCTCTTAATTGGCATTTTCTAAAGCTTCAATCATTAGTAACACTGTCTGTGATCATATTTGCGCTTCCGCACGCAATGTTATGCTGCTCCACGATATGTTTTGCATCTTTGCATTCCTGTTTCTGTCGATACATTTGTACTTGCACATTTCGTAACAGGTATGATTACAATTCTAGTAAATATGTAATCAAAAATTCAGGTCAACGCACTGTGCAACGTTTTGCACTTTTCCTACTTATTCGACCATATTTTATTTACATTTATATATTTCAGACACTTTAAATGTTGTCGCGCTTTTCCATATTCTATAGACACTCTACACTACCGCACTTAGTGCTCTGCAAATTCTCCACTAGCACCCAAAGTACACTATCAACCCGCTTCTAAGCTTCCTGTTTCTGTTATAGATTCGATCATGTGCTAAAACATACTACAGCTCATACTACAGCTAACAGCTTAAAGCATCGATAAAATAAAGTTTAAAGTACATGGATATTATTCACCAAGATGGTATCATCATTTCGTACGATTTCGGAACCAGGGGCGTCAAGTCTAAATAATTCATTATTTCTATATTCTCTGCCATGGCATACATGAGTGAGCAACTGAAGACGCGAATTCAAAAAAATATGATTGCGTTTGAAAAAAAATTAACAGGAAAAAATATTTTAGCAATGCAGAGCAAAAATATTTAACCGATTATTATTCGATCGTTACTAAGGAAACCTTCAGACAAGCTCCAATGTATTACTGATAAAATGACATTTAAAACTAAGAAAAAGCTTTATCAGATTTTTAAATGCAATCATTCTTGCATTATTGACAACAGATAATATAGTGTTTTACTGCGCGCATATTACGTATATCAGATTTATAACTATTACTTGTTGGAGGCAATACAATTCAGATAGACATGACAAATACTATGCTTGATATACATGCAGAAAAGTTTCTCAAAAGTTTCAAAGACTATTAAAAGCTGATTCGGAATTCTCTGATGTAGTTCGAAATCCTGTGTCATAGTTCACAGCAACAATTATCAAGTGGCATTTTGATCCGCAGTGCATGACTGGTAAGGTTAGTTGCAGAATACTGAAAAAATTCATAACTATATTAACAGCCCTAACTGCAAATAGAGGGACTAATTTTAGATCAAAAAGTTACCATATGTTGCGTGAAAGATCTTAATAATAAAAAATATTATTAAATAAGTAGATTAAATAAAAACATAAAGATTGTGTTCTGTTATGTTTTATATCCATCCAAAACTAATTTAGAGTAAATATCTTTTCATTTTAAGTTTCACGCAAATATGATAATCTAGCATTTGCCCATTTCTTTTAGAGAAGCAGTAAGAAAAAATTAAGGATAGAATGTTTAAGATCTTTTGCGCCAAAGCGTTTTAATACACATCCGTTATATTTCAAAACATAGGAAATTCCGCTAAATTAATCATAGAATATGACATAAAAATATATCTAGTAGTTTCCAAACAGTTGCGATGGTAAAGGAATATTACTTGAATATAGTAACTGTATTAACGTTTCATGCGTAAAAGCTTAATTTTTGAGAAGAAAGAACTGTAAATTTAATAAAAGTGCATAAGTTTATTGAAGAATTAGATTTTAGTGATTTCCTGATGAAATGAGTTGAGATCTTCATAGCGATTTCAAGTAAAATATTTCTGTTATGTTATATTCAAAAGTATTTTCATTGCATATATAGAATTTGTTCGTCTATTTTAAAAGAATTACTTGCTTATCCAGTGAGACTATAAACAGCATGCTATCTCTTATCATATAGTGGATTGAAGCAAAGCAAAAGGTGATTTCACTTCAGGTGATTTCGATTCAAAATCCGTGTTTTTTCAATGTGCATGTCAAAAGAAATGGTAGATAATACAAAAAGTTGATATAGAAAGGAATCTTATGTCGCAAGGCTATGCAACTTTCCCTTCCACATAAAAATCGAACTTCAAGGAAAGTGAAAGCAAAGGAAAAAGAAATGAACAAGAGAAACTAAAAGTACTATTATTTATAAAAAGAAAAAAACAAGAACTCTGGAAAGAAATGGAATAAGGGATCACAGCTGAAAATCCGAAAAAAATATAAATAAATGAAAAATACTGCGTTTTGAAGCTATCCAGAAAGACTCCAATGAGAAAATATCCAAGGGGGAAATTCTCTTGTCGTCGCACAAAGTGAAGACGTTTGTCTCAATAGCACTGCTAATGGAAAGTAAACATGTTACGAGCCTTTATTGGATACTGAAATACATCTCGGCGCAAAATGTATTTATATATCGAATATGATACATATAAAATGGATCACTAATCTTTCCGCTAGATCCAAGAAAATAACAGGGGGTATGTATTAATAACATGTATTAGGGTTCAATCTCTTTTGCTTATAGAAAAATGGTGTTCGTAGTCTCAACTGCTGCACAAAAAAGTGTTTTACAGTGAATTAATTTTCAAAAAATAAGCAACAAATTTATGCAGGGGTATATACTTTCGCCGCAACGTTTTTCGGCTACCTTTACAGAGATTATTTAAAAATTTATTTTCTTAATTAAGCTTTTTCTTATGCTGTAGCTTAAAGTGTTTGAAAATAAAAAAATACACTTTGATAAATTGTACAACATAAGCTGGAGCAGAAGAAAAGGTTCTCAGACGCGTATCAAGGATAAAAGATTATGGGGATGAATATCATGCCCAACATCTTCAGAAAAATGTATAGAAGATGCGATGACTTTTTCTTAAGGGATATCAAGACGTAGCTTACATCAAAAATGTATCAAATAAGTTGTCAAATTTCCTTTTGGACATTTATAATTAACTTTATTACGGATACCTACGGTCCTATTTTAGCACAGTATAAAACATATGTAAATTACAAATGAATTAATTTCACTCTACACAGTAATAACTAAGCTTTAGTCTTATATGCTTCATATAACAACAGTTTTAAAAATGGTAAATCTTTTTAAAATGTTTGAGTTAATCGCAACGTCTGGCAGAATTTCCCATCAAGCTTAAATGGCCATCTCTAGCTGATTGTATTAATGTAAGGAATCATATCTTGATATCAAAATTTTCCATTTTGATAATTTGTTATTTATAAATTAAAGTGATAAGATTATTAAAAAAGAAAATGTGTGAAATTTAAAAAATATGTTTACGTTTTCGCACTGATAATTAATACAGTATAATGAAAAATGCAGCACTCGTTTTAATGTATTTGGTAATGTAAAACCTTTATCCGGCAGAGAAAAATTTTCATCGAAGTTCTCCATCAGTTTTTCTTACTGGCATTATACTTTTAGCATATATTCGTGCTGTTTCTGAAACATTTCACGTAAAATTCTTTGACTTCAGACACTATTACACTTCCGCTTCTAATCTGAGGTAAAATTCTGAAATTTAATATTGGTTAAAAATAATTGTCACTTCATCTTTGACCATGAATTTCATCAGTTTTTAATGCGGTAACTGGCGGTACCGAGTGAAGAAAGCAGAAAGATAAAGAAAACTAACTCCGTCTTAAATTGTTAACCAAAGTCAGTCTCAGTAGAACCCATTCAGCAACTCACATGCCTTTACTTTAAGTACAAGAAAGTCCTTGTAACACGATTGTTTGTTAAAATAATTACTTTAAAAGTTTAAATGATTTGCACCTAAAATGAGGAAACAAATGTTTAGAAAGGACACCTTTATATTTGAAAAGATTTATATACCATACTTTGTTTGAAGATTTTACATAAACTAATGCTTGACATTTACGAGAAAAATCGAATTGCCTGCTTCGAAATGATAGCTGTTTCAAATTTAATAATAAATTAAAACAACTATTTTCTTTTCTTTACAATCATGCTCCTTAAACGGCAAAGTAATCCCACAAACATGAACAGTGTTTATGATTGATGCTAACATCTGAAACTCCTATACATGTTATAATAATGAAACCCGAACTTTTCACGTTAAAGCCAAAATACCTTGCTTTCCAATGCGAAAATAGATCTGCCTTAAATCTGCGTTGAGTACGTTTTCTCCATTCGCCTGTTTTCATGTTTATATTGCAGCTATTAATTATGCATTTAATTGAGCTGGCGAAAAAGCTCATGCGGATAAAATAACTTCACCAGAGGAAATCTATCTGCATAACTGAAGATTGTAACCCTCAATCCGTTGTTCATTATGCGCTTTTTACCACTTTTTTCGCATTATTCCAGTTAATTGGTTCTTAAACAATCTGCTTCGGCTCTTGAGTGTACGACATGAAGTAAGTTAAAGATTTAAATTTCCGTCATGTTCAGGTCCCGTCTAGAGACATTTAGATATCATTAATAAATGTACCTAATTTCGTGATAATCTATGTTTTATTTGGGATTTGTTTTAGTCTACGTCATGATCATTTTTATTACTAAATAATAGTCTTTGGCGTTCGGAACGCTTCAACAAAAATGTTGCTTCCTTTATCAGGTTAACTTGGATTCTCTGGAGACAATTATTGGTTTATGTCTGAAATATCAATCCCTACTGAGTTTTTGATTTTGTGGCAAAAAATCACCAATTTAAAAAGAAAATGCAGTGTACATTCTAAAGTCTCAGTTTTCTTGCTTACTTGACACATAGAGCTGTAAAAAAAGAGAGAGGGGGGAGGACGAGGGAAAGAGAGGAAGAGAATTAGTAGCTGAATAATGAACTGAAGAACATTTCTTTTTATTAAGTGTGTTTTCGTGTTTTTATAAAGAGACTATATTCAAGCAGGGATTTGACAGTGACATCTGTCAAAAATATCAATCTGTAATGCATCATGATGTTACATTAATTCATTTTCATTGCTTTAAATTTAATAAGCTGAATCCATGTATCCACAAGTGCTGTTATTTTATCTTACTTGAAATCGTATAAAATTTTCTTGCGGTCTTCAAGGAAAAGGATCTCCTATTAAACAAAAACATCGTAATGCCTTACACATTATAGGTTAAGCACTAAACTTTTCTGGTCCTAATTATAGATAAAGTGTGGAAATAATTACTTCTTTGTCTACTTGATTATCCAAGAAACGTAAATGTTGCAGAATGTAGACTGGCCAAAGATCATTATTGCCTGACTTTGTAGATTTGGAACTGCAAATAGCCCCCTGTTCTCTCTTTGGATTAACCCCAATGGTAGCAACTTGCTTTCTTCATTGTACATCTATTACTAGAAAAGCTCCTAATAGAGAGCAGTGGAAAGTGGAATAATTTCTGGCTATCCAGCAGGTTATAATCTTCGTAATATTGTAATCTTCTAATATGAGTTGTAATCTTAAGCTATTTTATGTCTATTTTAAAATCTGTTTTATATTTTATAGTTGCAGCTGTAGTTTTATCTTTTTATTCATGCATTTACTTAATTGCGTGCATCTTTGGCTAATAATTTCTATCTGTGAATTAACTCCTGGACTGAAAGCGAAATAATGGAATGGAACCTAGTTACTATCTGCTCTAAGCACATATTTAAGAGATACATACATGCCATTAGAATGCAGTGTGCACTTATTGAAACGGATATGAAATGCAAACAAATGTAAATGACTAAATGAAACAAAATGTAAATGCAAATCAAATCCAACAAAATAAAACTATGATGAACATAAATAGTGTGTAAAAATATGTGAATGCATGTGAACAAAAATATTTCAAGTCATTGAGAGTAGAAATAAGATTAAAAGAAAGTAATACGTTAATTACATCATATAAAGATTTCCTTTGTTTTACGAAACTCATCTCGCTTTTTTGAAAACCTTCATAAGTACCTTCCTTTGTTAATTAAACATACGAAGACTAATTTCACTTTTATGATAAGGCCGGAAGATAAAAATGTCATTTAAACAACGTTTTATGCAATGACCGAAGAATTAAACAGGTACGACCACGTAAGCTCAGCTCAATTGTGTTCAGGTTTTGTTATTTAGGAAGAACTGGACATTATAATATATCTATACATATATATATATATATATATATATTACTGGAAATATATATATATATAAACCTCAGCTGGCAAAACCATCCTTTATTTTAAGGATTTTTCATCTACACGAGAAGACGTTAAAACTTAACTTGCGACACTGGACGTAAAATACAAAAACCGTAGACAAAATTAACTTGGCGAATACAGTTTTAGCATCGTTTAAACCGCAAAGTTTTCGCCTGCGTCAACCTTCGGCAACTCAGTTTAACTTAGTACTATATTTTCCGCTTCTATAAAGCATTTCTCTGAACTCATACCTTTCCAAATTTTGGAAGGTCAAACTGCACTACTTAGGTTACATCCATTTACTAAGATTACTAATTTATCATATAAGTCTTTATTTCGACTCCCTTTTAAATTTCGTGAATTATATCATTAATTATGATTATTGCATTATTATTATCATTATTTTATTTTTTGAATTTAATAAGACTTTTGTAGACCAGGTAGCACTTAAAACTTAATTATTTTTCCACGTAAATTAACGATAATTGTGTCTCCACTTTACGGCATTTCGGTTCACAAAGAGTGTCTTAGGAATATTCAGCCCTCATAAAGCTAGAAACTAGATATATATTTAAAAACATTGTTGAGCACTACAGAATCTTTCATGTTTCTATATATAATAAGTCAACATAAGTAGGAATAAATGAAAGATTTATAATGAAAATAAGTACAATATGTAGCACACGTAGTACTATAATAGTTGTAAATAACTCAAGGAGAAGGCTGTATTAAGCAATTCCTCCTTAGCATACGAAAGAAACAGTAAAGTTCCTCAAATTGCTGTCAGGATAAAACCATATTTCAGATAACTGCTTAATCTCAGTATTGATTCACAATTGAAATCCTCATCTCTCCGACCCGTGTTTATACCCTGTACCATGGACTGTGGAAACTTCTGTGCACCGTTAGAAAAGAGTTTTCCTGCAAACTAAATGAGCAAACGGAACTTCTGGAAGAATCGGTCGTGAGCCCTCGAAAATTTGCTTTTATGAATCTTCTATAAAATCACCAAATGCCGTCAACTTCAAACAACAAATACACACAACAAATTCAACAAAAACAACAAATTGCCACATAGGCTCAGCAAGAACAAAATTTCCTATATTTCGCTTTTAAATTGGGCTGTATTTAGGTTCCCAATGTTATTGTGCTTGGCATTAAAAGATCTACATAAAATTACCAAATGCCGTCAACTTCAATCAACAAATACACACAACAAATTCAACAAAAACAACAAATTGTCACATAGGCTCAGCAAGAACGAAATTTCCTATAATTCGCTTTTAGATTGAGCTGTATTTAGGCTCTCAATGTTATTGCGCTTGGCATTAAAATATCTATACTTAATAAATGCTTAAACACAAGATATATGGCCACAAATCAATTTAAACACAAACTAAACCCAAAAATTATCATGGTTGAGCTATATTTACATGGTTTTCATGGTTGAGCTATTTTGATATTAAAGTATGGATATATTTACAAATCGTTTGATGTCCTGCTTTGCAGAACTGACTTCGCCAACATTTTGTCCAGACCTGAAGAAGTGAGTACTGACAAATTGAGAATTGCCATCAGCCGTTAAGTACATGTTGTGCTACAACACTTAGTGAGGCACGTTATGGAAATATTCTCGCGTCACCTCGAATAATGCAAAGCGGAAATAGGATATTATTTCCGAGATTTACTGATTGTCTGCATTATTCGTATTATACATTTCATTAAATGCCCATTATTATGTATCCTTCACAACCAAAGTTATTGTAAGCACTTACTGTTTTGTTTCTATTGTTATTTAAATTTGAGCATTATGTGCTGCGCTGCATTTTGATGCATTGCCGCATTAATAACTTAGCATTGATGTAAAAAAAGATGTAACTCAATTCATAAACATCGGAAAAGAAATGTTAGTTTTGACTTCTCCCACGAAGGTAAAACTTCATCTTCCCTTAAAGGAAGAATTGGAACAATCTTTTCAGGCTAATTTGGGAAGCTACACTGTAACGTTAATGCAAATGTTTAGCTTGTTGATTCATTGAGGAGTTTACAATCCACGTATTTAAGTTTGACTCATAGGGATTGCCTCATTCAGTCGGAAAATTTCACCTTCACACCCGCCGGTTTAACACGCTTTAATTAAATACTTTTAAACATCTTGCTCTTTTCGAACGCATTGTTATATTTATATTTTTATCAAGTGCCTGCCTTTTAAGGATATGTATATATCTATACACTTATATAGAAAAACGTAATTGCTACACATTCCATTTCATGGTATCTCCAGTTTGGATTAGAGCTGCATTTCAAAAATTGATTTCGCTTTTATTTTACTGAATAATTCTTGACACTAATTAGTGATTACATTATATTTTATTAAAGACCAATAGTTTTATATTTTGTTACATCTCTTTCCAAACCTTTTGCTTTGATATCATGCAGGATCTATTTAGTTTTGATAAGAGAAATGTCTTATTATGTTTATATTCAATGGTAATGAAAAATTACACTTTACTTTAAAAATTAATGAGATATGTAATTTTTACGTTTATGTTTGCTTTATGTTTTCACAGATAATGAATAATGAAGACAGAGATCACTTTCTATGTACCATTGATGATCCCTGATTAAGATTTCAGTGGGTTCTTTTGCTTGTTTACTTTAAAGCGGATAATAATTTCGTGGAAAGCTTAAATATTTTGAGTAAACTAAAAGCCGCAATATGTTTAAAGGCGAAATTCTACCTGGATTACACATAAGTATAAATTTACGAGCATCATTATATAGTGTTAAATAATTAATTTAGTATAAACTGTTAATAGTTTACTCAAAAAGGTTGTTTCTGATTTCAAATAAAATAATTTACTACATTCAGTGGATGGACGTAAGTTTGTTCCAGAGCCTTTCAATGAGATTTAAAAAGCTAACATTAACTATGCAAAATCCTAGACGCTTACTAGTTAAGGAATGAAAGGGGCTTAATTCTTAAAATCCTAATCCTTAAAAGCTAAAATATTTCTTCAGTTTAATAATGAAGGTGAAAAGAGACAAAAACAGTAGACAACAGAGCTATAAATTCTTGCCCTAAAGTTAAAGCTAAGTCCTTCTGCTGAAGTATGATCTACCAAAAATGTAATAAAAAAATGAGCTGTTGAAACAATGCAATTACAACGCTAATGCTAGTGTTAAAAGGGAAAGCACATTATGCTACAAAAACACTTTACGTTCTTTCCTTTTTCTTCACTCTTAAACTTTCTTTCACAATCGTTATTTCTAAATCAACGCTCGAATAAAAAACTGATATTTTAATGCACACTGAGAGCCTTTTTGAGCACTCCAGCGTTATTAAGACTATTAGAAATATTGATTTTTTTTTTTGCCTTTGGGAGGCTAGTGTGACCTTAGATCCGCCTTCTGAAAATTCGATAATTCATCTGCTGGCTTGAAACTAGATAAGTGCTTAAATATGTTAAACTTCGTTTTGAAGCCACTCTTCCATTAAAAAAGTGCAGAAACTTTTATGATTCTTTAAGAAGCATTTAAAATTGAATCCCTCTCAAAACTGCACTTTTAGTGTTAGCAGAGGTAATTATTGATAATGTAATACAAGTCTCGGGTTGTGAGTTATAAATACCGAGCAAGAAATTTTAATGATTTTGGAGACGCGGCGTCCGATCTTTTTGAGAGAAAATTGTTGATAGGAGTTGGAATTTAGCGATCAGACATCTGGATTTTTGTTATTTTATCTTTTCAACAGCCAAATGTATAATGTGCAAATGGCCAAATATTTCACCCTATTTGTTTTTTTGTCCGTTGCCAGTTTGTTTTACTTTTATTTCCTGAAAGTTCGAGCTTGATTTCCAGAACATAAAACCAAAGCTTATCGGCTAGGTGTTCAAGACTCTTTCGCAATGGGAAAAAAACGGAAAGGGAATTTTTTAATTTATAAATGATACAAATTTTGTTTCTTCAGGAGCAATTAGCGATTAATAGCGATTTTTATACGCTGATTTTAAAATGTAGGGACATATAATGTTAAGTAAGATTAAATATTCTCTATTTTTCCCACATTTTGTATCTATAAACTTTCAGGACACCAGTATAGATGTTACCTTTAATCAATTAATTTTTTATTCATAGTGGACTTTCATATCTTATTCATAGTGGAAATCTTACAGTATTAGACAAGGAGAGCACTGTCTTGTTGTAAAGTGTTAAAATTTTGCCATTTCATCTCCAGGTTTTCTTGAAGAAAAATGAAAATTTTCTATGAAAAATTCAACATGTATTGTAGCCGATATTTATGAACATGTTGCGCAGAAGCTAAAAAGAGGGGTATTTCATTCTATAGCATATACAAGTAACTTATAAACTGTTTACCTATTCGTCATCCAACATTATGCACCAATTTAATTCCAACATAAAACTATTTAGAAAACCTCATTATCATTCATTAATTTTGGGCCTCACTGAACTATTCATTTGACGCCTTTAAGAATCAGCTTTGAAAGTGGTTTTGTTTAAAGCAATCAGAAATACTTTTCTCGAGTATATTCGACTCATAAGAAAAATGAGAAGAATATAGAACTCATTCAGAGTATCTAATACCAAATACGAATGTATTAGAAATGAGAGAATTGCATTTTCAAGCAAAGAGATTGAAATGAAGTAAAGCCAAAATAAAAGAAAAAAGTGACGATCTTAATTTTTGGACCATAATTTTCCCCTTTTGGGTTGAAAATCTAAAAATATCTAAAATGAGAATCAGGATAAAAAGCAAAAATGAGAACATGATTGCTTTCGAGGGAAGGTAATTGGGTCAAACGAGTTACCGCATTACGCGCAAGAACACTATGGAACTGGATAATTCCTATGTTAAGCTTTGCAGTTTCCAAAGATTTTGAACCCTAACAATTTTCCTCACTCTCCTACACTCCTACATTGATGAAAAATCACAGGTCATAAATTCTCCTGAGACGTTGCTGTTGATTCAGTTTCTTTCACTTTATCAAAGATTTTTTGGTTTCTATGAAAAGTGGTATTAGATTCTAAAAATTTTATGAAATATTATAGAAGCTCTACTCAGACTTTTATTTATTTCTCGACGTTATTTATTTCGTCTTTTTATCAAGAGCGTTAAACGTTTTATGTATTGTGTTAACTATTTGGAATATAGAAAAAGTTAGATAAGTTGTCTGTAAAGTAGTTATGATATCCTAGCTCTTACATGTGAGTGCTATGCTGGTTATGCGCTTAGTTAAGTGCACCTTTCTTATTAGTTTGCTTGCAGCGTTCTCAGTATTCTTTTTAATTTCAATCAATCTTTTAAGACACTAAAAATAGGAAAATTATGATTTTCCTAGATTTGACTGAAAACTTAACATTTGCTTAATAATTTGTTAGCGAAATTTCAGCAGTTGCTTTACCGCTTTCTCCTTTACAAATGAGTAAACTGCGTGCATATTTTCAAGTAAAATTACGTTTCTTTCATTTGGATAAGGGGATTTTTCTGTTTCATACACACACTTTTGAATCCCATTTGTTCAGATAACTGCCTGTCCTTTAAATAATTTCAAATTACGTATCGAAGATCAGGTGTAATCAATATAATGAAACCTAAATATTTTATCAGGTATAGGTCTTTTATTAACTATGATATCCACATGAAACATATACACTTTCTGATATGGTAATATCTTTAAAACATCATTTCTTAAGAATAGCTCATGATATTTAAGAGCATAAGATGCCAGATTTCAGTAATATTAACTTACGGTAAAATACAGTTCCTATTATATTAATATAAAAAATCATGATGCCAATTCCAGTTGTATCCTGTATGAATAATAAACAAACATACTTAATACTTCCTACGAAAAATATCGAAACTATTGTTTTTCTATGAGACATAACATATGTAATTACCCCGAACTGCCACCTCGGATGAATTCTTATTCATGTTTAAAATACTTGATACCGAAGGTCCTTAGATCAATACTGATTTACATTGTTTAACTGGTAGCAGTTAAAATATGTGCATTTGAAATGAAACACGCTCTTTATTTATCATTTGTTTTTATTTTTACCATATGGAGACATTAATCAAAGTGTTAGTCTTTAAAATAAAACAAGTTTTTAATTCAGAAGATGTGTTTTCGCTTTACATGGGTAAGCTTCAATAAATGGAAAGAAAATAACTTTCTTTAATTTTTTTTGAAAGCGACGAGTAAAAAATTGAAAATAAATTTTAATACCATTACGATCTTCAAATTATTAAGAGCCTCGTATTAGGGATAAAGAAAAGTTTCGCTGCACCTACATCCACGAAATAGCCCAATAGTAAGTACTTTTCCTTCTGCTCTGCTCTGAGGAATGGGAAAGACAAGTTAATTAACGTAGAACGCGTCTATTTTGCTCAACGAGGTTTGCTTGGGAGATGATTTCGCTGTTCGGAACCCACTCATTTTCGTCACCGATTGCCTCAATCCTTTTGTATAAGCCCTACAATTGTGCCGATTCTATTTAATGAGAATAGAAAGTAAAATGTAATAATGATTCTGACGGTTTAAGTATTAAAGTGATTTATATGTATACACTGACAACTCTGTTATCAGAATTTTAATGTTTTCTGACATGAAGAATACGCTTTGATTCCACATGTTTGCTATTTTGAGAGCAATTTGGACTTGATAAATGTATATCTCACTTGTATAGTGCCGTTTGGAGTACTTCATCTGCATAATTTCTCATTCCTGGACTTAAGATCACAGTTAGCCACGATACACATATATTTTGAGTATTTTCTTGTAGCTGAGTTAAATACCAAATTAGAGATATTTACAGTTTAAATAATCGTTATAAATATTTACGCAGGACGCTACATATTATTGCTCACTGAGTTAAGAGCAGAACGGTAGAAAACAGCAAAATAATGGCAATAAACTGAAACAATATATTAAAATTTACAGCTCGTATTGTAGAGACATTAGGTATTTTTTTGGAAGCAGGAGAGATGAAAAATGAGCAACGCCTTCGCCGGGAATCGAACCACAGACCTCTAAAATACTCGCCCAGCGTGCTGACCACTACATTACGAAGGTATGCTAAGAAGGCGGGAAAAATACTTTGTATACCTTATATACCTTTTAAAGGGCGACTGGGGATTTTAGGGAACCAAATCGTCAAATCCTGTGTGTGAAGAGTTTTTAGTTCGGACGCCACTATAGAGATATTAGATTATTTTTAAAGTGATGAAAAATTAGCAACACCTTCGCCGAGAATTGAACCACGGACCTCTGGAATATGCGCCCAGCGTGCTGCCCACTGCACTACGAAGGCATGCAAAGAAGGTGATAGAAATACCTAATATTATGAGAAAAGAAGAAGCCAAGCAGAATAAAGAAATTCACCAGTAAATCTTCCGTAGGAAAATTTTGAGAATTTCATGATATGTGCCCTCATATGTAGGGTACATTAACAGATTGATAATGATGCTGTGAAAATGGACAGATGTGACTTTAATGCAACATCGTTGGCGTCAGTTATATGTAAGTGGAGAAAATGACTTCTTAAAATTAGAAACATTCAATGAAGGAAACCTCTTGAAAGAAATCGGAGTAGCGATGAAGAGCAGTATCGGTAATGATTGAACGTTTGGAGGAAATAAATGTTTCTTATTGGTATTGCTGCACAATTTTCTTCCGACTGAAAATTTGACTTTCTGTATGAAATCCTTTAGCTATAATACTTTCATTACAAGATGCGATCAAAAGTGTAGTACTAATTTTAATCCAACTTATACAGATTTTTCAGACGAATTTTAGTGACAGAATTCTTTCAGGGTCTGTGCCACCATTAGCATTATCTTGCAGTACTTGCGTGCGTCTACTTTTACTTCACTTATTGCGTCACGTAACCAAAATTTAATCTGAAAACTTACTCCATTTGCAACATGTTTTAGATCAATTCATTGATCAATAAATATGCGAAAATTTATTACAGAGTATTCTGTGTTGCATATCGTTTTAAAGCATTTTATATAAAAAAAGGCTAAAATATACTATAAATGAGTCTGAATGTTATATCATGTGACTAAACGATTTGCATTCGAAAGAAATTCTCAAGAGGCTACTATAGCCAATCCCAAAAGCCATTTATTTTTTGTATACATTTATTTGGCTAGTATTTGAGTTCTCAGTCATTGTAATGTTCATATTTATGTACCAGGGGGTACGAATAATTGATAATTAAGTTTACTATTCTAATCGCAACATGTGTCTTTAGATATAGGTACATGCAAAATCGGGTATATCATCAAAAACTAAATAAGGTGCTACTTATGTTATTTAGTTGATGCACATGACCTCTAGATATTGGAATAAATAACCTACGTTTTGCAACTAGTGACAGAGTAAATATTAATTTCAGTCTTAACGTATTATTCCGACGATGGTCAAAGTTGGCTATCATCGAATCACGAAAGTTTAAGGTGAATGCTGTGCAATTCTGAAGTAATTAACGCCTAAATACATCAGTATTTAACTGGCTACGTTTCGGTCCTTCGTATAAAAGGCTTTCATCAATTTCTACTACTTTATTAAGGTTTCGACTTTTACCAAAAGCTCTAATACTATGAGTACAAATGTCCCGCCTGTAATAATTCCAGTCTATTACTGTATCGTCATCCGTATTCGGATATGAATATAATGTTCCTTAATACACGATTTTTCTAAGCTAGGATCAAATAACTTTTTTATAATCCACTCCTTAAGGCAGGCCTCAAATGTATTCCTTTTTTTAAAAAAATGCAAGAAAATACAGCAATAGCAGTTTTAATTTATATCTGCTTTTCGTAGAAACAAAAGGTGGCTCTTCGAGAATCAGTTGGATTACTTTAGATGAAAGCTTAGACGTTATGAGTGTTTTTTATGGTCATACCTATACACAACTGGCATTAAATCGCGCTGCTTGGCGACAATTTACTGGTCAACAGGATAATAAATAAGTACAGCAAATTCTTTATATATTCACTTATCCTGACATTAAATATCTACGGGGTTTGTTTATTTGCGCAAAAAAGAGATTTCAAAAAGTTTCATAAATGACCCATGAACGAAGGTCTTTTAAGTATGGCTGATTTAAAGAACTCTAGAAAACCATCATGTTTGAAACATTTGAAAAGGAGATGTCTGAGTTTATATGTGAAGTACAAAATAATATTATATATAAGAAATACGTTAACAAGAAGAAAGTTAAAATTTCCACCACAGAATTCAATTGTTAGGATGAAAATTATGATTTTCAATTTTCATAGCCTAAACGAAATGCTCACACTAATACAAAATTTGAATGTTTGATTTATTAGAAGTTTCAAACGCTCCAGCAATCTAGTGAAGGATAGTGCACTCCGTTGATGTCAAAGATGTACAAACCCCTGTTTGCAATCCAAATTCCAAAATTTTTGCTAAGTTCCCTCATTTCGTAAAGTAGTAACAGCGTAATTTCTTCTGTACCAAAACTCTGATAACGCTGGACTCAGTTCCAAAGAAATGGTTGTCATCAATAAATTGTAATGTGAGATTAAAAAAATAGATCTATCGCAAAATAAGAAGCCAAATCCATCAATACAGAGCTGTCAGCGTTCGTACTATTTATATTTATTTAGGCTAATTGCAATATTGAATTTATTCATTTATTCATTCTTTTCATACCTCGCAAAATTACTTTTTCTTAACAATAGTTATTTAAGTTTGAATTAGCAGTAATTCGGTTATTTCTTTAACTCAGCCTCTTAAGTTTCAAAAATCAGAGTAAACAAGAAGGAAAGCCATAGAAGAATTCTCTTCACTTTTTTTAACAAAAGTCTCAGGACCCCTTTTATCAAGTAGTTACTTCCCTTTTACTTCTAAATGAGCACCCACCCCAACCTCAGTTTCGCTTTCAGAGCCATCTGTTATTGATCCGAAGACCTGATGGGACGTGAAACAGACTTTTCGAGAAAGGAAGTCCAAAGGGTCCACTGAAGGGCTAACAGAATGTCCGCTGGTAAATGAGAACATGTACTTTGGACTCGTGTAATTAGATATGCCTCAGCATTTTATTCATTGCAGAAAAAATATATAACGCATTTGATGAAAAGGAATTCACAAATGCATGTTCGTAATAAAACGTTCACATTTTTTGATTTGAAATGAAATATGGAAAAATTAAATCTTTCTAATTAAAAGTTTTCTTTAAAGCATAGGTGTCAGGTTGCAGTAAATTAAATTATCGTGTGGTACTTACGATATTAGTGTGAAGGAACATGCGTAAGTGCGAAGGTAGATCTTTTTTACATTGGCCGTGCATGGTAATCTAAAACGATTCAAGAAATTTATAAAAATATTCTTGTTAATATTTATGCACTTCAGAAATAATACTTATTACCATAATTCTTTCTCCCTAAACATTTCTTGCATAGGAGCCAGTTTCCCTTAGAAAGCCCTCCACGAAGGCATCCCTCCCCTTAGGCAGATAGCCTTAGTGTGCTTTGCCATAATTAAATACACCAACACCCTAAACATTTCTTAATAAAAATCTAACTAGTATACTACAGATTGAACGGGCACAGTAGAATTCCAACTATTTGGATTCGAAGTATGAAGAGCTATAATTATCCAGAAGAATTTTAGAACAAGTAAAATCAGGTTTATTGTTAAATTGTTTACGTGCTTTTAATTTTTCCTTAGATTTCTCTCCAGAATTTAAAAGTGTGTTTTTCAGTTCAGTAGTCTGCCAGTGAATAGCTCTCATGAGGGCATGTGACACTGTCCACCCTTTATGAAAAGAAAAGATTAAGCTTTGCTCTCATGTACCATTTTAAAGCCGTTGCCGCCAAATGTATCATTTTATTTTTCTTCAAAAAAGAACTAATATTTTCTACAAACAATGAAATCTACAGAATATATCATAGCATTAATTTAGAAGTCAAACAACAAAAATCATCGTTATGTTTGCAAATTTTCATAGTTTCGTTAACTACAACAGAAAGACTTTTTTGAATGTGACCTCTAGAAAATCTACTTCACCAATGGAAGATGTTTATGAATAATTTTAGCTACAGAAAAATTTAAAATCTTTGCCTACTCGATGGGTTAATGCTTAGCAATAGCAGTTACTCCTTCTTCTAAAAGCAGACTAAACAAAGATGTGAGTTTTTATTTCTATCTTATAATCTGTTTGGGTTCTGTGCTTCGTTTCTTGACTATATAACCTCAGTTGAAATAAAATACTATAAAGGAAATGATAAAATTCTTTTACTCATACCTCAATAGTTACATATTTGCTCACACGAAAAAATAACCCAATTATTCGGATTTCTCTAATATTCAGATAAGCTGTAGTCTCAGATAATTCGGATATTTGAATGTAGTATAATAGCAGGTGTATAAGTAAGTTTAATAGACCATTGAAATTTGACATTTAATTTGCTATCAACAGAAAAATCAGGATCATGCCTAATGAAAATAATAAATGTTTGATAGATTTATTCATGAATGGAAGGATTAAAGAGAAAGGGAGAGAAACAGGAAAGCTTTTCAAGTGCTTAGCATTTTGCTCAACTTATCTCAAGTCATGTGATAAGTAAATTATTTGGTTTTTTTGTGTTGCACAAGCAGTATTTGTTACAGAAACTTTAATGACCAACGACACATGCTTTTACACTTTTAAAGCCAGTACCTTACGAGAATTCCAAACACTGAGGGAAACGGAAATATTTATTTAATATACTTATATTAAAGCGGTGAATTTCATTGGCTTCACAGGGTACTATGTTAAATGAATTTTATTTTTCAGAAAACGTTCAGCTTAAAATCTAAGGTATTAACATCTGTCAGTGTTTATGCGTAGCTAATAAACTGCACACATAAAGGTTTTCCCACAATTTAGTGTCTAATTATATACATTTAAGATTTCTAAGTTTGTGAATAGCAATTCTTAGTCTAGGAGGCTTTAACAGTGCATATAAAACTTTCTATATCTATCCGTTGAATAAATTGTTTTGATACAAAATCCTGCTGTATGATAAACTCTAGAACAGCGGTTCTCAACCTTTTAACTAACGCGTACCATTTGACAAAAACTGAAAAAAATATTTAGTTTCACAACTACATTTTACAATCATTATTTTTTAATTTCTCAATCAAAATATTAATATATATATATATTTGGCCATTTGCACAACCTATTGGCTATTTATGTTAAATATGCACGCATAAAAATATTAGATTAATAATTGGTTACCGTTTTAATTATCAAAATTTAAGTTACAATACTTTAGTTCTAAAATTTAGTGTGAAATTTAGGCCTGTTTAATAGGGATTAGTTTCTTTATATCTGGTCTTATTTCACTTAGTGTTAACCGTAAATTAATTTTCTTCTGTATTTATTTTCCAAATGTAACATGGAAGAAAATCCTTGTTCACACAAATAGATTGTGAATGAAGGCAATAAATATTTAACAGCCTTATTTGAAATGCTTTTAAATAATTCGGTTTTTCGGTTCAGCGAAAAGTTAACAAGTGTGTTATTTTTGAAATCTTCAGTTAGAGTTCGATCATATGAAATTTCTATCAATTTTTCTTTTTGTTCATGAGTTTTTAAATTCATAGTTAAAAATACTTTGTTTTCTTGAGTACCACCTATTTTTCTCTTGCGTACCACCAGTGGTACGGGTATCATTGGTTGAAAATCGCTGCTTTATAACATCGTATGTAATTTATCGAATAAAATACTGGAAGGGAAAAGTAGTATGGTAACAGGCCAGTAGTCATAGTAGTCATAACACGCCAGTAGTCTAAATACACTAAAATAATTTAATAGACACAGAAGTCTTCGAAACTATTAAAAATTCAACTTTAAAATGTTTCCTTTCTTTCTTTCAAGATCAAAAGTCTGTTAGGACCCATCTTATTCGAGAAAGAAAGTTCACAAGTTTGGCTTTAGCAATGAACTCATGCAATTAAATAAAATCAACTAAAAACTTCTAACGGAAAATGAATAAAGTTATCAACAATTTGCCTGGATTTGTACTAAATTATTTTGTTCTTCCAAAAGGAGAGAAAAACGAAAGTGGGTTGTTACGAAGTTGAATCGTCTGTATGAATCTATGTCAAAAAACGCAGGAATATACAAAAATTACCAACTATTTGTCATTTGCTCAAAATCTATTCAGAATGCATTGTTTGACACAGTCAACATTATAGACAAATTTCTGCTAAATGAAATGCTTTTTCAAAATTTGCGTTGTGTGCCGCGGCGTTAAACCAAGAATATATTTCTTCGCTTTTGTAGTCACGCTAAAGTCAGATACCCAAAGATTAAGCTTGACAAGTTAAGGCCGTATTGCTTACCTTATTCGTTTGGTTAAAGTAGCAAACCTTGTTCAAAACGGTGTTGTCAGTTATACACGGACTGCAAGAAAATGTTAGGCATAAATCCTACAAGCAATACTTAGTATTAGCGGCTATGTGCTGTAAATGTTAACATATCGCAGGAGTAGTCGGACGACAAATACTTCCTCATAATCTTTGGGATATTTCATATGATTTGTAAGCAAAGAAAATCGGGTGTTTCACTGACTCCGGAGTTTATCTCATCGCATGTATCTTTCATATTTCGAGACTGAGCATGAAGGTGTGAAGCGAGGCTCATCTCAACGTGTTAGAGACATCTTGAACAGGCATAGCATTCATCTCATATAAAAGAAACAACATGAAACATCACAGAAATTTGTCTTTAATCATGTTTGTGTCAAAGCAATGCATTTTGTAATCGTTTTATGTGTCTGATAATGCACATCTGGTAATTATTGTCTGTTAGTGAATTTTAAGAAATCGATTCGTCTCATAATAATATTATTTCGTGCAGCTATGTAATTGACCATTTTTTCAACATTTGCTACTAAATTAGATTTGTTAGTTTTACTCTTTGCTCGCTTGGGGAGTTGCTTTTTTATTTTATCGAATACACTCAATTTACTACAGATAGACCGGATATAATGCGTAGCCTAAGATTATTCATTCCGAAGGACTTTTCTGTATGTCCCATATGCTTATTGACTGCAAGGACACCTTATATTTGACTAATAGAGCTAATAACCGTTAAAGCTGCTCACGTGTCGTATTCTATCTTGCTGGGCCAGGTAAATTAAATTTCAGTTCAAAATTTGATCTTCGAAGTAGGGTTTCTCCAAAGTTAGTATAATTTCATACCAGAATTAGAATAATTCTTATCAGAAAAAGTATAATTTTGTGTACGTCGAGGACGTTCCGTAATAATTATAATGGGTTCCGATTTTAGTAGAAAATCGATAGATGCTCGTTCGATAGTAGTTGAAATATAAATCGTTGTTAAATGCCGGGCGAATCTCACTTTCCTTTTCTAAATTTGTTTACTTAATTGCCTTAAGTGATGTAGACTTAATGATCTTTCGATTTGTATTCCCTGTACAAGTTGCTTATGAGATAAGTAATGCAGAAGTAAGAGGCTCGTTTCTCTGGCGCAAGGATAAAATTGAATTTTGCCGGCTTTTTAAAAAAGAAGTTTTAACACGTAACACGATGTTCTTTGTAAATAAAGTTTTTCTTCTCTAATCATTCATAAATGTCGTTAAGGCAAATGAAATTAATTTACATTATATTCATACAATTATCTCAGGAAAATCAATTTTTTGTTTACCAAACATATCATCTATAGCTGGAACTCTAGATATTTCTGCGGTATTCCACGAAACTCTGAATAAGAAACCCCGGAAGTGGCTTTCAGAATAAGGAATATAATATTAGCATTTCTTAACCAGAAATATACCACTATATCATTCATAAATTTGTTAGTTAATTTAAAAAAACTGAAAAAATACCAAACCTTTTAAATGAAAAAGAATTTTATTCAAATTATAACCCCTTTTACTTAACCCGTGTAAGACACTGGTTTGCTTCTTGATAAGAAAATTCGAGAATGAGACTTGAATTTTACACAAATATTTTTTGCTTTTTGAAATTACCTAATAGTATATCCAGAATATGTCTCCCCTAAGTTTTCATTTTGTCAGCATTCGTGGCACGATAATAAAATACTTTTTTTTATGAAAATAGCTCAATCCTTTCCACAAAAATTCTAAACTGGCTATAAACTGTAACCGTTTTGCTATTAAGGGACTCCATTTCTTATCTTTTACGCTGCTTGACTTAACAATTCAAAACTTTGTTAGAAACATGAGCTTATCAGCAGAAATGAAGCGAGACAAGCAAGCTAAATCGTTAGCATCCCTCAGGAAGGTGTACGTAGGGATTTCAAAATGCTTAAATTAAAGTGATATCCAGAACTGCACATTTTGTATTTGTTCATGCATTTATTTTGTTAGGATTGCTTATTTTTTAACAAACGTTTGGTAATTTAACATTATTCATTATTTTCATATATTTTTCTAAGCAATTGTGGCTTTCTGTTTTATTAAAGTGATGCTTTGACTTCTTTGCAAATGAGGCTTGTTATCATTGATGCTGGCTTCAAAGGAATGTTTAGCTGAAGAACGTAGATGCATCTATATGATAAACATGAAATAGATCTAATTGATTGAAAAAAATCCGTTTTATTAAGAAACAACTCTACAGTGATTAAGTTCATAGGTGATAAATTTAAGTAATTTTTCTGTTTGTTTTAATGTGGTATATTCCGCTTTATCCTTTATTTATATAATTACTTAATTAATCCGTTAGAACATATTATATATGTACGTTAGTTTTTTTTTATACAAATATTTTTTCTAAATCGCATGCAATAAAATAATGTTATAATTTACTTTATCTTCAGTCCCAGTTTTTAATTTAGCAGGGACATTAACTAGAACAATTTATTTGAATTTCTCCACGTTCATTAAGCTGTAATTTACTTAAATAACACTTTCCCTCCACTTTATTCCAAAGACAGGGTTTACTCGATGTAATTAAGATAAAGATCTGTTTCACAGCCAAAGAATAGGGAGAGAACTACGCAGTACAGAGTATGGAGTTTTGCCCTTTAGGCCGTACTACATTCCTTAAAATGGCTTCTTAGACATTTTGGAACTAATTTCTGAAAGCATGTGTATTGCATGTCAACCGAAAATGTTAAAACATAAGTAAATAAATAAAGAAGTATTGATATTAATATTGAACAATTGAATATTGAAACAAATATGTTATATTGTTTCAATATTCAATTGTTCAATATTAATATCAAATATATACATGTATATAATATATAAATATTGGAACAATAAGCATGAAAATTTCGCTGGCATAGTTTTTTTCGATCTCAGTCAAATATTATCAAAAGACTGCTATTACGATGAATAGGCTGCAATTTGCAGTGAGTTATGACCTATGAAATATAAACCAAATATCAGCATCTAATTAAATGTTTTACTTTTTACGAAAATTTAAAAGGCAAATAGTTACGCACGAACAAGGACGCACATTCTCATACACACATGTTATATATATGTATTTGTGTTCGAAGATGCAACATAAAAAAGCATGCAAAATAAAATACTAACACCTTAGTCTGCCATAGTCCCTTAATTTTCTATTTTAATTTAGATAATATCCCTTCCCATTCTTTACATAACGTTGAATTACAAAGCTAATTCGGAAATGGTTGCGTAAGACAGACCACGAAAGCTGTGAACAATCGCAATATGACTGCAGACCATTGTCTTCCCGATTGGAAATGCAGTCATCCAGCAGAATAAACTCAGTTTCACAAGTCTCGAATTGTGCTGGAGTGGTTAAGAACATAGTGGTGAATTTCAGTTAATGCCCTGGTTTCTTTACTCCCTGGATCTTGATCCGATAGACAACATTTGGAATGTTAAGGAACGGTAGCTTACTATGTCGAAATATCCTGGATTTCCGTGACCGCTGCTTGAACATCTGGTACAATCTGTCTCCGACCATCTACTATTAACTTACAGCATCGAAGCCAAGGCGGGTTGCAGCAGTTTTACGGACCATATTTGGGCCAATGCATTATTAGGGGTAGGTGTTCATAATGTTTCTGCGCTTCAGCGTATAGTATGCTTCAGAACTTGCCCCACCAACGACATTATTCCAATTATTACAGTGCGATATATGTAAATTATCACTTCAATACCAGGAAATGGAAAAGAAAGAAAGAAAAAAAATCTATTTTGCTGCGAGTGCTTAAAAGTACAATCTAACAGTTCTTTAAAAATAATTAAGCAGAGTGTCTATGAAATGATTTAACGATTGTCTAAAATGAATCAGCCCTTCATTGTAACAGGATTCGAAGGTAAATTAGAATGAAGTAAAACATATTGCTTGCCTTAGAAAAAGTGATTTCTAAAGCAAGCGATATGTTTTACTTCTTTCACTTTGGCTTTCACGTGATTTATGTACAACACATGTCCATAACAGAACTCCCTAATTATTTCCCTTCATTCAAATGCTGTTAAATTAGAGTCACTTCAGTAAAACAAAATGCAAACACTGCTTTTGGTTTTAAAACTAAATTAAATAATTAATTAAATGCCTTTATGAAGCTTTTAACGGCATTAAGTGCCTTTATGAAAAAGTAAGGTATTAAATGGTATAGCTAGCCATGTTTTGTATTATCATCATACAGACAGTTTTAATAATTAATACTATTTTGAAATTTTGAACATGTAATGCTATTTATCTTATTACATTGAATTTAAAAATATAGCGCTGTGTTACGGTAAAGAAAATACGGAAATTTTATAGCATCAGAAATGGAATTTTTATTAATTATGTTTAATAAATTTAGTAACAAATTTTAAGATATTTTTATTATTTCATTTCAGACGTTTTTAATTAATTATTATATTTTTGAATTGTTGATAATTTTTTTTTAAAATTATCGTTAAGAATTTTAGAATTATTCTGAGAAAGAGATTATCAATGTATGAGTATACCTAAGTTTACGTATGTTTTTATTAAAATAAATAGGCAAGCAATAAGAACAAGAAACTTGGATATTAGAAATATATTTATAAAAGATTTGGCATCATTTCCCTAAAGCTCGCCACTGGATGTCTAGTTCCATGCAAACGATTGAATGCTTGGTTGAAAGGGTAGCTCGCAATAGGTTTTTACATTTCTCCGGCAAGAGGTTAGATAGGAGCAGTTGATTATGGCAAAGAACACTAGAGCTATCTGACTAAGGGAAGAGATGTCTTCATGGAGGACTTTTAAGGGAATCTGTCTTTCAACTACCAATGTTCAACGATTCTACAGCTCGGCCCGTGGTGGGCCCACTCCGACAAGAAGGAAATGTAAGTTACATCATTCATGATATTTTTATAAAGGAATATTTTGAAAGCTGCTAAAAAATGTAGACTGAAAGAAGAATTAGTAGCAGCATTGATTTTGAGATCTAATACTGGTAGCTTCTATCCCAATAGAAGAATGTTTTGAGTATATCTTAACTTCTTTTCGTTTAACATACCGGAGTTTCAACAAAACTCCAAACAGGAACAATTTCTTGCTTGCTTGTCTAATTTTTAAGTTAAACTTCTTCAAATTTTATTTTTTGAAACTGAATAAAATTATTTAATGTTGTTTCCTCTATTTAATAACACACTAGTTAAATAAATAATGTTAGCTATGTTACTTTTGAGGGTAAAAATATTTTTCACTTTCTTATATAATATTTATGTTTACATTCACTCTTCAAGGATCTAGAAGGAAATATTTCATCCATTACCCAGTACATATGAAGACAAAGATATTTTTAATATTCCTTTTTGAATATCACTATGTATGTGATTTATTACCGCAACAAGATCAGGGGCTAAGAGATCATTAAAAGGAAGAAATGTGTTTATGTCATACATAATGAAAGCTAAGGGAAAAAAGGAACCATGTAATCAACTCATTAAGTAGTTATTAGATAAGTACCATTTTTTAAAAGTCCTTTGTAACAGGAGGTTACGACTGCTTGGCTTTAACACACATAGTGTGTATATTTTGCCCTAAAACAAATATTTATTATACTGAATCTTCCCTAACATGGAAATATTTTGACAGTTAAGAAAATAAAGGAGATCAAAATTCAATTATAAAGTAATCATGCATCTAGAGAAGGAACGTTTAGACAAGTGAACTTTTTGTTCATATATTTTACTTTTAAATTTTACATTAATGACACTTTTCAACATTATACGGTTAGTTGAGTTTCTATTCTCATATTAAATTAAAGGGCGAAAAGTTACATCCATGCGACTAAAAACGTTGCTTAATTACACTGTCTTTGCTTTCGGTATTTTCAACAACAAACAAAAATTAAAATCCCCCAATGAATTAAATAAGTGTTGAAACATACAGAATTTTAAGTATACTCTTAAATATTTAAAATAAAATAGGAATTAGGAATTCATAAATTTTTCTTTCTTCAGAGTCCCTTGGTGACTGATGTAAATAGATGCTTCTTTGAATTTAGAAAGATATGTTTGTTTTGAATTTTTATGTCTTTATTTTGAAAACAAATACTTTGTTTCTCTAATTTTATTTAATTAGGTTTTCTTAATATTTTGATATGTATATGGTCTATTTCCATCAGTGAAAACAAATGTAATTATTTTTCTGTTAATTTGTGCTCAGCTTATTTTAGCTAAGTAACAATGACAAAGTAAAAAGAACAATAATCTGTTTTTTCACATTATATGGCTTTCATTTGCTTCGCATTAAAAGCATAAATCATATATCTAAAGTTGAAAGCATAATACAGTAAAAACCTTCATAAAGTTTGCGAACGTCTCTAAACTGAATTGCATTTCGTTAATTATAAAATAAATGCTAAGCTACCATAATATTTATTTTAAAGTATTAAAGTAATATTCAACATAAGCTACTTTTATTATTAAATAAGTGTAAACGGATTATTTTGTAAGGGAAGAAATAGCAAAGTCTAGCTTTTCATCCTTGCCTCTTGCATCGAAAGTCTTCGACATACAGAAGTTTTTGTCAGGGGAGGATCGAAGTTTCAATGCTGCGAAAAGATCCATGCGCTACGTTAAGAGACCATATATCTCTCAGATTTTACATATGTGTTAGCTGTTCCTTTTATGCAAATTTTTTCGTAAGAGAAAATAATATCTTGCCACTCTCTTTCTGCTCAAAACTTAATGCTTTGCTATATTCAGGTTTCTTTCTTTATACTAATGTCTTTATCCCTTTATATTCTTTGTCTTTTCCCTTTATATTAATGCCTTTATCCCTTTATACTGATGGAACAACTCAACAGATGCCAGTTTGAATTTAGTATTGTAATCCTGTGTTGCTTTATAACTTAATTTTTTAAATGACTATTGGAAAATTTTGCTACTTTATTTCACATTTAATTCAGTTTCCTATTATTTTCATTTATGGACAATTCATAATGCAGCTTTAAAGTTTAGAAAAATCTTATTAATTGAGAAAAGTTTTTTTTTTGTGTGTATCATAGAATTATGCTGAAAGTGTTTTACATGCATCTTGCATATATATTATTCACTGAGCCCCTAATTTAAATTGTTGGTGAAAGAATGAAGATAAATCTACAATAATGTATCCAAATTTTATTATTGAATGATAACTAGCACTGCTCTCTATTACATTAGCTTCTAGTCTTTTGTTAAAGCAATCTTTGAAAACTGACGTTCAAATTCGGACAACAAATTCATAATTGATTTCATGATGATTTGACAAGTCCCATATTTTTATCCTTTCTAATATTATCACTGTGAGTTATACATTAAGCCTTATTTCTTATCTCTACCAGCTATTTGTAAAAGAATTTTGGAGTCTGTTATACACTAAAAATGCATGTGCATACAAGAAAGCAATCACAGTAATGAACATTGTCTGAAAGAAGGTCATCACTTGAATTATACATTAGATGATGATTATTCGATTGTGTTATAAAAAGAACGATTCGGGTGAATAACTACTCAATAGGAAATTTGGCGTAGGGAAAAGGAAAAAAAAGGAAAAAATCTTTATCTGAGCGCGCAGCTACTAAGTGAGAGTTGGGCTAATGTTCTTCAAAGCTCTTGTCATTAAATGCACTCAACAAAGAGACATTTTTGGCTCAATCTGGAATTATTTCTGATAAGAATTCTGATTTGACTTAGATTCTTACTTCAAATATTCGATGGTAAAACAAGCTGAATATTCGGAATAGCATGACACATAACAGAACATTGGAAAAATAATTTCAATTTTATCCATTTTATTCTGAAAAATTATTTACTATGAGGTAACAAACGTAATTTCTGCAAGTTTTTCTAAACGTGTGAATCTTTAAGGAGACGTCGCTTTAATCCTTTAGAGAATGGAGTAAAAATGTTTATATCTTTTGCTGATGGTAGCAACTAAGTAATTTCTGCATTAATGTAATTATATTTATTAAAATATGTGTAGAGACATTAGGTATTTTGGAAGGAAGAGATGTAAAAATGAGCAACGCCTTCGCCAGGAATCGAGTCACGGACCTCTGGAATACGTGCCCAGCATGCTAACCACTACATTACGAAGGCATTCTAAGAAGGCGGGAGAATACCTTATATAGGAATACGTTAACTATAAAGACATAATGAAAGAATTTAAAATTTTTTTATCACAACTAAAAAAGAGAAACTAAATTCCTTTCTTGAGGAAATATCTGATAACGCATGAGAACTAAAATTTCAACTGGTTTTATGATTCAATCAGATTATATCTAAAATACAGTAAAATACCTAAGCTCTATTTTAAATGTCCATATTAAAATACTTACGATTATTAGTTACTGAATGAATCTACAAACTGAAGTGAACCATTCTTCATTCATAAGTGGTAAAATACTTACTACAAATTTCCAGGAAACTGTTACTAATATTCTAATGAATATTATATATTTAAGTGACTGAAAAGAAAAAACAGAGGAATTCTAGTCTTTTTATTAAAGGAAATTTAGTTTTTTATAATTACCTCAAATCAGCTACGAAATAACGAAATAATCTCCATTTAAATTTTCCTAGAAGAAATTAACATTACAAGTGGGGATGCGTTTATTTTGTTAAAGCAAGAAAATTTAATGTCATGTAATTTAAGAAATGTTTTGACCAAACTAATGTTTGAAAATATGTATCCTGTCTTATATTGCCGAAATGGATTTAGATATATAAATAATGTAGTTAATAATTTAGCACAAATGTCTTCAGATAAAGCTCTCATGATATGACATTAAACTAGCATATTCTTGCAGTGATCGTATTGAGTCTACTATTACTAAATGAAGATTTCTTATTTTTCTTTATATGTGCATTAATTCATTCCATATTAGAAATAAAAATTTCATCATTTACAGCTACTAACGTTATAAAACCTAACAGTGAACGGGGGTAGGGTATTTACTACTAGTGTTGCAACTGTGCTCTGCTGAAATAGTTTCTGAAATTTTTGTTAATAAAATCACACTAAAAAGCTATGCAGAACACAAAGCTTAAAACAGGATGGGATAACCTGCAAGAACCCTTATAGAAGATGGTTGATGAAACTGAATGATCTAATGTGTATCTTTAGGGAAATATCACAAAAATATATGAATAATGATAGTGTATAGAATTGGTTAGGATTTTCTGATGATAGTCCAAAGAAACACGTATCCACACATTTGGAATCCGCATATTCAAGTGTCAAGTGTTTAAAAATGCTTGTAGAGTAGAGGCACGCAATTAAAATATCTTGAAAAATTCATACAGACATTTGAAATCAAAATCTAACGAAAACTTTATTTTATTTAATTTTATGAGTAAGAAACATATCGACATATTCTTCTAAATATCGCCTTAAACTTATTTTTACATTTTATGCCATCATGTATATATATGCCACAATACATATATATATATATATATATATATATAATTAGAAGGTGGTTAAAAATATCTGGTAGAAATGCCAAGGCAGGTAAAAGGGAACGAAATAAACACATTTTTAAATGGAATGCGTAGGCGGAAAAGGTTCGGTGAGGTTTTGTAGGGTGCTATTAAGCGTTAGGTAAAAGCATTGTACTGAGATAAGCTGTCATTCCCCTTGCAAATTTCAAGCTGTACACATCGTTACACAAACGCGGAGCTCGGCGTCATCCACGCTGTCCATGTGTCTATGGCTAAAACGGAGTAGCTACTCAGCAGAAGTACAGGCACTGAAACCCAAGTACCTTTAAGCAGCTGCTCTCCATGGAGCCCATCCTCATCTCTATGCGTACAGAATATGCAGTGGAATGTGTTTGAGGGAATAGTGAGATGTAAGGTTAACAGGTTAACGGTATACATATTAAGCTGAGTACAAAAACAACCTCTGATTTTGAAGGGCTACTGCTTTAATACCGAAAAAACTATCCTGCCTAATTTTTTACGATAGTTACATAACTTTAAAATATTTTCGCTGATATTGATTAAAATCAGAAGTTGCCGTCCTGAAGATCATTGAAGGTTGTGGGGAGTGGAGTCACGTAGACCTTGTCTTTCACGAAACCCTAGAGGTAAAAATCACATACAATAGAATTCGGTGATGGGGGAAGTTATCTTGAAAAATACTTGTCATTGGATCCATCTTGTCTTATCCAGCTGTTTAGCGGATTGTTCATCAGAAAACTACCATTCAGATGACAACAGCTTGATTTGGTAAGTTCTATCACATACCTGATTTTTCGCTCAAAAGTTAACAACGCTTTTGATGGGAATGCTTTCCAGCTGCGCGAGTTAGAACTATAGATTTCAAAAATAAAGCTATTCAATATTTTGAGTTAACGAAACATTCAGCAAAATTTCACCGAAACATTCCACTAGCAACAATTATATGACATTTTAAAATCTGCAACTTCTTTTTTGCTCACACTGTATATATATACAGAGAGAGAGAAAGATCAGGTATAGTTAATTATACAAATACTATTAATGTCGCGCAAATTGCTATCAAGTTAGTTAATTAAATAAGATAGAAGTAAAATTTATATTATACACATAAATTATGTATAATTGCATGCGTTTGTGAGCACACACACATATATATATGTAGAGCGAGAGAGAGAGAATGATTTATAGATAGACGCACATTTTGAAAATCGTTATGTGGATCTTGCTCTTATTTTTATTGTATATTAATGAAATATTGAACCTGAACTGTTTTCAGGAAATTAAAATTATGAAGATGAAATTATCAGCAATTAAAATGTGATTCCTTCATTCTATTTCACATACGAAGTAGTTATACAAATAATAAATATATAGGTTTAAAGAAAAATTTTGTTATTTTACCAGGAAGCAAAACTTGAAATGAAAATTCGCTACCTTGCGATCTATAAATATATGTTACGTAAAATGAAATTGTCACAGAAGTTTCGTAAACTAAAATGCATCATAATTCCTATCAGGCTGAGAACTAAAGAGTCTCAGAAAAAAGGTCGTTACGGCAACTCCGAACTTTCTTCATGAAGGAATCTTAAATAGATGCAAAATACTTTTCCAGACTTCCTCAACTTTTCCGAAGAAGTTTGCTGTTGCTATGAAGTAATTACCTACGGTAGAAGCAATGATGCATACTTTCACAGAAACAGACGTTTAACAACTTGACAGAGTCTTGATGCATTTCGAAATCGATCAAATTGCTTTGCATTTTCTAGCTTGGTAAATAGTAGAGCACATTAGCAAAGAAGTACTTACAAAGACAAAAACACATCAATAATGATAAAAGCATTAGATGGTATAACTTGAAATTTTTATTGAAGTTTGTAGGACATTGATCTCTACCTGGTGCTTTGAACATACTTATAGAAAATTTCGCAATTTTTACTTAAATATTAGGACTAAAATCCATGTATTAATGGAGTATGAAGCTAAAGTAAGAAAGTAATGTGCATGTAAAGTAAGAAAGTAATGTGCATGTGCAATTAAAATTTCCATAAATATAATGCTTGTCAAGAACTTTACCATTTTTCAAGAGAATACATATATTAAAATTTTGGGAATAGCGTAAGTGGCTAAGATTAGCGCACGATAGGTATCGGATTCCTATAGAATAATAACATAAAATGTAGCTCCTACACTTTGAATACACAATAAAAACAAAAATTTTACTTTGTTTAAATTATGATTTATTTAGTTATTTAAATTTGATTTTATATGAAATATTCAGCATTTGCTAAATTATGGGAAGAATTTTGGAATGCTAAATCTTTCAACGTTTCTGTCACAATCCATCGCAATCTATCCCCGACCATCCTGCTTTCCTACCACTCACATAATTAAATGTTCAGCAGCAATTTAATTGCGTAATTTCCGTGCGTGTTCTCTCACATTAATATTGTTCTAAGAACACTTCTTCACATATAGCTCAAATCAATTTAAAAATTTAAAATTCTCTGGATTCTCCTGAAGAAAATAATTCATGTGCTTATTCTCATTGTGGCTAGTGACATCGTATGCATCCCGATCCCCACTTATATGAGTTTTTAAGGAATTAAAAAAAGTGCGTTTAAGTTATAAGTAAATAAATAAATAATTATAGAGAACAATTAAAAGTGTAAACTCCTTAGCATTTTATTAGGTATATTTTTACAGATAAGTGAGTTCATAGATTTGGAATGGATTTGCCAACAGCATCGAGAATTCTTAAAATTATGCAAAACTTGTAGTTATTTTTATTTGAACTTAATTTTATCGACGACTGTATTTTGTCATTATATAAGTCTTCATTTATAATGCATAAACTATACTTTATATCTTTCACAGTACCTTGAACTTAAGCCTAAAAATGGTCCTTCCTGTGATGAACTGAACGGATTTTTTTCTTCGCAATCTCAGCAGTACTGTTATTTTCTTGTGTTATCACGAAATAGCTCATTATCTTAGTTTAATTTTTCATGTATGATGCTGTAAAAAACTGTAATTTTAAGACCGAAAGAATTTGGCTATCGCACTGAAATCTTTCTTACAAAAGTTGCAATTGATAAATGTGTAAACATTAACTGTTTCTGGAAGATGTTATCAGTATTGATGAAGGCAACACTTAAGTCGTTTTATTTGATTTACCGAAACTATTTTTGAATTAGTACATTACATTAATTACAACTTTAATACGAATTACTTACACAACACACACATTTTTATCCTGCATTACTGTCTGAAGAAAATGGCGAAGCGTTGTCTGCTGAGAAACTTTATCTATGTTTACTGTATAAAAGTAATCAATTTTATAGTTTTGCTTCACATTCTTATTTGCACGTTTTGGGAAACCTACAATTAAGACTGCTATAAATTGATAGTTAGCTTATGGTTCGATTGGTAACCGGAAAAATACCCACAGGAAAAAAGCCCGCAAGAGCAATGCTCAGAGGAAAAAAGCCCACACAGAAAAAAGCTCACATGGAAAAATGCCCACATAGATATATGATCACCTGGAAATAAGCCCACTTATAAATAAAATACTTAGAAATATCATTACATTAATCAATCAATAATTAATCGATTTGAACATCGTACACCTACTTGAATTTTTCAAAGAAAAATTATTAAAATTATAAAAGACATTTATGGTATATATATATATAATATCAGAAAGTGTATAACTTATGTATAGACTCGGTTGCTATATAAGATTAACAAATGGACTGTTTTGAATTAAAAAAAGGAGAGGAGGAAGAAATAAGAATGAAACAGAATATAAAGCGAACAATTATTACAATTTTAATTGTTAAAAAAATAAAATAATAGTAAATATAAGTTACACATTTTATAATATAAACATTAAGAAGAAGAGCAAATATAAATAATTATTTTATTTAAATTACGTAAAATACCTTATTATATATAAATCATAAATATATATTTCAAAACGTTATAAATACATAAAAGTACTGAATATTACCTAATATATGTAAATATCTAATTTTATCATCGATTTCATCATAGTTTCTTATATGATTCGCGATTATCAAATGTAAGTTTTCATATTTTCTTTTTTTTTAAGTTCAGTACACCCTGTATTTACAATAGCCAATAATAAACGTTGGCAAGCTAAATCTTTTTTCAGTTCGTCAAATAAAAATCACATACTGGGATGGTTACAATTAAATGATAGATTTAGTACCTTATGAAAGCTTTCGTAATAATTTGTTGTTTTAGGAAAATTTTCGAAGGCTGCTTCATAATAATTCTACACGTCGATTGAAAACTGTGGTCTCCTAGAACGTTTTTGGCTCCACACTTAAATAACGAGATTCAAACATCGATTTCTATAAATACACATCCAAAGTATGCAAAAATAGAGTACAAAAAACCAAAAGTTAACTATTGGCAGTTACAAGAATAAAAATGTCGTATAGGGGCAGTGATATAAAATATTATAGTACATGCAAAATTTTACTATAATTTTCATTCTTTTATATACCGCCCCTAAAAAGGTTAATGTGAGTATTTGTCCAATATTTTTTCAAATGATTAAATATTTTTTCTTTTAAAAATTAAGTAGCTGTACGATGTTCAGATGAATTAGTTATTGATTAATTAATGTAAGGATATTTCTACGTGTTTCATTTATCAGTGGGCCTATTTCCATCTGAGCATATATCTATGTGAGCTTTCCTTTCGTGTCAGCATATTTCTAAGTGAACATTTTTCCATGTGAGCTTTTTTCTGTGTGGGCATGTTTCCGCGTGGTCGTTTTTCCTGTGAGCATTTATACCTGTGAGCATTATTCTGGTAGAATTATTTCTGTGGGCTTTTTTCCTAGAACCGGTTCGATTCCTTGGAGAAACTATGATAGCAAAGAACTTCTGTATTTCTTTCCTAAGCATAACACTAATAGGAATCAGCTTCTCTTAAACGGTTCTTCCCACAAGCCATATAATTTCCTAGCCATATAACCTCTTAAGGCATATACCTGGAGCGCGTTTTCAGTATCAGTTAGCAAACCTTAAGAAATATTTATACATATACAGAAAACATGCGAAATTTTGGAAGCATCATTTTGTTTGCATTTTTGTTTCTAATCTCAATTTTTTAATTTATTGATGAAACAGTCACACTATATATTAAAATACAATTATACATCTATGCAGTAAATGAGATAATGAGATAAATGAGATAATTGGCTAATACTGAAATGAAAAGCAAACAATTCTCATACAAAAGTGTTGTCCATGTTGCCAAAAGTCAGAGTATATAATTTTACATACACTGGAGACAATCTTAAATTTAAATAAAGTAAACCTTCAGAATTCTTGTATCATAAAACCTTTAGTAAATTCGAGAGAAACTAGCTTTTAAAATTCTCTCAGGAGTCATAAACTGTCAGTCAAATGCAACATGAAAATCTCGCTGTCTTACTTTGAATACAAAGGCCGTCAAATGAAAGAGAAGGATGAGAATTTAATGAAGAGTGAATGCTTCAAAAACCCTCTGAGGGATGTGTTTAATTTTTCTTTATTAAATTATGGACTTTAACGCTGCTGAAATTTTTCAAAAACATATAATTAACCTTTCGCTTGATATTTTATTTGTAATGCTGACTTTGACAAAATACTGTGATAATTTATTACAGTATTACACGTGCCTGCAAAAACTAATATTTTCTAGGCAGCGTTAAAAAGGTATTTCAAGATAGTAATAACTCTTCAACAAACTTCTCTCAGTGTCTATAACACATTGTATATTATTTGAGGTAACACACAGATTAAAGATCCTATTAATAGATTGCACAGTCTCCATTAATACATTGCACAGTCTCCATTTATAGACTTGTAGAGGCATTAGGTTAATTGAAAAAGCCTGAGAGACGAAAAATTAGCAAACGCCTTCGCCGGGAATCGAACCTCTGGAATACCGGACCAGCGTGCAGAACCACTACACTACGAAGGCACGCTAGAAGAGCGGGAGGAATACCTTATATACTCCCATTTTTAAAGGGCGACTGAGGTTTTTAGGGGACGTACTCGCCAAATCCTGGGTGTGGAGAATCATTATCCAACACCGGTTTAGTTCGGGCGCCACTCTAGAGACATTAGGTGACTTGGAAAAGCCGCAGAGATGAAAAATTAGGAAACGCCTTCGCCGGAAATCGAACCACGGACCTCTGGAATACCGGCCCAGCGTGCAGAACTTCTACACCACGAAGCCACGCTAGGAAAGCAGGAGAAATACATTATAGTCTAATTGCTTTATTACTGTTCATACTTAATTTATTAGTGCTTAGGACAATCTTAAAAAGATTTAAGAGAGTTATTTTTCTATACTAAATTTTGGAATGGGAATCATATAAAACTGTCAGATAAACTGTCTGATAAAACTGCAAATTTTTTATTTCAAGAGAAATACTTATTATAGGTAACTAGAAATGGGACACGAGTGATTCAATGGAGGCACTTGTGTCTAATGAGCAACTGAAAGTGGTGCCAAATTAGTCATAGAAGTTTATGCATAATATTAAAAAAGGTATTATCATTGTTAACTTTAAACTTTGAAATATACCAAAAAATTTATATTTAAAATACCATATTTAAAATAATAAACTATTTTGAATCTACTTAAAATATGTTAAAAGCATTATATTCTTGTTATTGTTTTCATTTACTCTTTCAGTCAGGGTAGCCCGTCTCAGTTTACATTTGATTCAATATACTATCAATGTAATAAGTTACAAAATTATTTTTATATCAATTAATTGCTTTTCTTTATTACCCTCCTGCAATCAGGTTTCTTTAATACGTAATTTTAATTGCTTGATCTTCCTCTACGCCAAGAAAGATTGTACATGAAATCGCATAAAAAATCTAGCGAGATTAAGAGAAGAATTAATTATATAAATTTATTCTAAAAAGACTTACAGTTTCACAGCACTGTTTTCTGATATTAAACGTTATTACTAGAACTATGACGTTCTAATGCTGATTTACATTTGTGGTAAAGAACTTATACACAGATGCATATACTGGGCTAAAGAGGAGTATTTCATTCTCTCGTGGTAACGCATCCAGCTAGCAAACGAAAGATCCGTTATTTGAAACCCATAAAGGGTTATAGTCAGATGTTCGCGTGTCTAGCTTCATTAAAGGAACCTAATATTTCTACAAACGTACCCAAGAAACGCCATGAAACTGGCATCATTGATTAATAAATACTTCCGATTAATCTGTAGTTGTTATTGCAGTTTCCATTGTAACAAATTCCATAAAAGCTTAGACTACTTATCTTCACCTTATCCAGCTTCCATCCAAAACCATAAAAGCTTCACCATAACAGGTCTTTTAACAGACGTGATTTGGGTTCGAATCTCGGGAACGGGTTTACTGCAAGGAAGGGTGTTTTTTGGTTTTTCCATGCGAATCAGTTGGCATGAGGATTCGCTTTGGGGGGGGGGAATGGGCATATTCTCTTAATACGAGTCAATTCCCCTCAGAACGTCGTCTAGGAAGGCATCCTTCGATTCAGGCAGATAAATCTTCTATATTTTCCTATTTCCTTTACAGAAAATGAGACAAAAGGTTCTTGGGAAATGTACAAATTTAACTCTAAATAAATATATCAATAGAAATTGAAACTAAGAAGAAAAAAGAATAATAAAGTATAAAGAATGAACTAATTTTATGGTAAAATATTTTCTGGGTAGGAATTAAAGAATCAATATCAGTTTCAGTTTCACCTGCTAAAATGAAGGTGTGGAAAATCAATAGAGTTATTTTCTTATTTCGAGTTTGTAGTTGGTGAAAATTAATGACTTTGAATCTAGGTACATTAAAAAAACGCAGCTTAGCACTTAACTATCTAAGTGATATAAATGCAGTCGAGTGGCAAATTCTCTGAACACTATTAGTTCGGTCCGTGTTCGAATCCCAGATAACAGGCTGACTTCATGGGCACTCTCTTGATTTTTCCCATGTGCAAGGTGTATACGACCAAGTTTTCCTTAGATAGTCCTTCACGAAGGCAATCCTTTAACCCTTTTGTTTGACATCCCTCGATTGCTCTGCCTTAGCAAAATAAGCTAAATCAAAACCTTCCCTGAACTCAAATCCTCAAATCCCTCAAATCCCGTACAAAGCTTGGATATTTCTAAGCGTATAGTGTTCGTGTGGGATTGGAGCACTGAAAATGCAAACAGAGAGAACATTCTCTCGAAAGGCTTGATGGTAGAGAATGCGAAAGCGGAAGACCCTATGTGTGACCTACTCTGGTATGTTCTCAATCAACATTAAGTTGTCTAGTACGTGTTGTGACAGTATAACTGTATTAAAACATTAGTGAAATTTTGGTGTCCAAGTCGCTTTTTCTGACCTTGTCTGGTTCAAATTCTTGACTAGTTTCATTATGATGCACAGCCATTCCTAGGTGCGTGAAACGTTCTTGCTACAAAATGTATATTACCTACTCGTTCAAAATATATAATTCCATTCTTCTCAATGGCAAGAAGATTGTTAGACAAAATATATATTAATGGCTTCTTTTCTATTTTATAAACATCACTGTTACAGCTAGTTTTATTCCCTAATGCTATTGCGTAAAAACGAAATCATAGCTGTGATAATAAAGAAACCACCATAACTGAACCGGTTGAGGAAACTCCCATAATATACATACGCACATGAATGTATGAAAGTATGCACGTATGCACACAAACACATATGCACACGCTAGCGCGCACGAAAACATATATAATGTATATATATATTAGTTTTGGGAAATTTGCTGCTCAAGAAAGCAACACGTTACATGTTTCTTTGATGAAACAACATTTGATATTTATAAAAAAACACTATTTTTACGTTACAAATTAAATAATAACCAATTTCAGAAAGAATTTAATAATATTTTATTTTATTGCTAAGGCACAAAGGAAGCATTTCTTCTTTGTGTCTAGGTTGAATGAAATCTCTTCGAGTAAGTATTAATTCATCCACAGAAAGTAACCTAAATTGTTAATGGTCGATACGAACGTCATACATCAAGAAAGTGTATTAATATTTCGCTCAAGTGAGGAATACAACTACCCTATCCAACGCCATTATGTCTTGGCCTCTATTCCCTTGGATCCCTCTACACTAAGAAGTAATTCGAAGTAATCATCCGAAAAGAACTGACGCTTAGGTTCTCAGTCGGCGTAGATAAATTACGTTTTTTCCCTTCATGTATTCCTTTGTGATTTATACTTTAGAGGTTTTATGAAGAAGAAATGTAATTAAAAATCCTTAGTATGATTTTCATTTTAACACCGGTTTTGAAAATATATGAACAGAAGCATTTCTGCTACGAAAAGACAGGAAATAATGCTCTTGTATATTCAAAATAGAAACTGAAATGCTCTACTTTCTCCTAACTTTGTATCTAAAATGGACCAACACGCATGTAACTAATCTATTGCTTCTTTCCATTTTTCAGGATAGTTTTTTTTTTACAGACCATACAAAATTCATCAACTTCTGTAGTTAAATTTAATAGATTATTTATAGAATTTTGAGAATTCAACCAAATCATTTAAGAATTTTGAAAAACATTGTGCAAGCTTTGCCTCACAATTCAAATTGCCCATATACTTTACATTAGATTAAGGAGAAAAGAGTATGGCATTTTTCTCGTTAAGGAAAGGCGTCAATTAGCGAATAGAATTCTAATAAGCTTATATAACTTGTATAAGTTTAAGTACAGTTATGTCTGGTACAAAGCTTTGGAGTTTCTAATTACATTCTCTAAAATGAAAGCCTTGAAGCATATTTCGTAAAATAATACGAATCTTAAAATAATTTGCATAGGAAAGTTATTTTATTTCAGATTCTCAGGCGGAATTTAAAATATAAAACTACGCAAGTTGCAGTGACTATTTCTAACACAATCAAACACGTTAAAAATATTTCTATAGAAATGGCTGTGTCAGAGAATAAAGGAAATTTAATATAAATAAAAAGCAATCAAACTTCGTTAAACATCAGCCACGAAAAAAATGGAAATAATTTTTAATCATCAGGCAAGTGAATATTTATTTCTCTAAAACGAACTGAGTAAAACGTGTGTTTCTGTAATAAAAGGGAACTACTTTTCTTTCTTGAAACATAAAATGAAATTTTTAATCGAAAAAAAAATATCTTCCGTTATTTAGTTGTTTCATGAAGAAAATTATAAAAAGTAGCTTTTTTGAATCACATTTCCTCCTTTTCATAAATTTCTAGGTAAGGAGGATGGTTCTAGAAAAGTGAGAAGTGAAACAGAACTGTCTATATGTCTATGTTAGGCAGATGATCGAAATTTCTTTTATGTTTGTCAAACTAATGTTTAAATTATCATCGCAAGCTAATAAAATAAAACTTATTACTATTATTTAAAAACGACTAGCTTGTTTAAACATATACATTTAAACTTCATAAAATATTTCCTATATTTTTTCGAGATGTTGTTGTTCTAAACACGTGAACAATTTATTTATTAAAGGAAAAAAAATGTTCTGAAAACCTCTGCAAAATTTAGCTTATTACAGAATTAGACCAAATTCAACATATCGTTCACATTTACTTGACATAAGATTAAATATACTGAACTGCGAAATTAAGCTATTTTCACCGTATCCAACCTGTTAAATAAGACTTATACTGACGCCTTTTGGTAAATATTGAAACAAAAATTGATTGAAAGTCTTGCCTGAAAAGCTAGAAGGACACATTTTAAGTGTCTGGATGAGCGTCATATCGACAAAATTACCGTTAAACACAGGAATGTGCAGTTTGCTTCGTAAAATTGTTTAGTGTAGATTCTTTGAAAAGCACGCTTTCTTGTCACCATTTATGGTCTCTAAGATAGAAAATTTGAATGAAAATAATAATAAAACACAACAACTATGCTAGTGAAACTTGCCTCATAAAAGCACGTAGTAATAAATCTCGGAAGACATATGCTTCTTTTTTCTGACAGAGTGGCATTTGCTTTTAAATATTTAATGAAATCTTGTGAGTCTCACGTCATTTATTTTTAAAGGATAAAATGTGAGAGTATACTTTATTTATACATATCGTCTATTGAGGTGTATAAAGATGAAGTTTCTAGATATCTCAGATTCATACGTTTTGTGATATTTTACTTAACTGAAATGATGATGTCCTCAAAATACAATAAAGCTCCAAATTGTGTCTCGCATTTTTTTAGAAATAATGCTTTCTTCAACACCTAATCTTTTTAGCAGCTTTGGCGAAATCTAATTTCAGGCATAAAATAGATTTGAAATATGTATATTATATATGTTAGACATTTCCAGACACTAACTTAGAAGGTCCATAATTAAGTGTTCTGGTCTTTGAAATGAGTAAAGCATTTCGTAAAACAAAAATTCAACTGAGTTTGAACTTTACCTTATAATAAGGCAAAATTCATTATTAATGTCCTCATAAGGATTCTGCTTTAGTCAGCGTGACACTGTAGAGACACTTGCATAATTTGAATCCAAGACCTTCTCTTTCTACGTATCAGGGGCGCTATGACTGCATGTTTCAAAATCGCTATTTGGCTGCAGATAATTTGTACTCACGGATAAATCTCAGACACTCTAATTTGATGGCGTAACCTGTGTGAGTTTAGCGTTTTTAAATACCTAACCTGTTCGGATACGTCCTTTAAAGATCTAAAGGATAGATACTTAATTACCAGAAAACCTAATTTATATTTAATTTGTCTAATTAGATTATACAAGATTGTTTTAAAACCCACAATATTGTAAGCAGTTTTATCAAGCATCGTTCTTTCCTATCAGTCTAAATTTGCATATGATTAAAATTATATTCGTTAATGACTTTTGGGGTGACATCTTGCCTCTAGCCTTGGCCAGTCCGCTTCGAAACCGAATACTGATCTTCCATTAATAAGCGTCACTGATTAAGTAAATTAAACACTTGTTCAGAGTCAATAACCGTGATCGTAGAGTTATTCGAGTGACCAGGTCACGCAGAGCAATTTATTTTGCACTGACCTTTTAATTAAAACTCAGGGTAATGAAGCATTACTTAGATTTCGAACATGATTATGAGAACTAGCCTGAAGTTTTGGGTTTGCTAATGGAATTTACCTTTAAAAATTGAGTACCTGAATTGATTTTATAATTAAAGCTAACAGTGAACACTTGCGAAACTGAGATTTCGTACACATATGGAAATTAATTTACAATTTGCTGCAAATTTTTACTTCTTTTTCACTTATTAAACAATTATCAACTTCGGAAGCACATTAATGAGGAATTTTCCAATTTCATTTTGTACAAGTCAGTAAAAACAAAGTTTAAATATATTGATAACGTTCAGTACATAAAATGATTTTAGTTAGAAGGTAAAATGTAATAACGTGAGAATAAAATGGTTCGAAAGGCTGTTTTACACGTATATCAAATGTGTCTAAGAAAGTAGGATGACCCAACAGATTTTATCTGATAAACTATTTTCCCCCTTTCATTTTTTCCTTTGAAAATTAAAATCCTAGTTGACATAAACTGAATCAAAAACGAAAGATGTCTACTTTCAACTTTACATTACTCAGGAATGCACATTTTCAGTGACGAATAAAACATACGCATACTTTAAAGAAATTTTTTAGCAATGATAGCTCAGCCTCTCAATAATATTTTCTTGCTGTTCTTATATTTACTTAAGCTTAGCTTTAACTAAGCTAGCTATATTTGCTTGCGTGAACTGAGGGCCTAAGCGAGAAATTTTTGTTCTTATAGAGGCTGCGTAAATTTCACTTTAAAAGCTCTTAACTTCTTGCTTCATATTATTCAATAATAACAGAGATTGAATTTTTCTCTTTCATTAAGAAACTAGAGAAACCGAGTCAATGAACGCGTCCTTTTATTATGGCAACCTTTTAGGCTTAAGAGGATTACATTTTATAATATTTTATTGCGCTAAGAACATAGTAATTAAGATCTTAATAACTTAGATCCTTTTTAGTTCCGTTTCTATGTCTCTCAACATCGCGATACAGCTAATATACAAGCTGTAGACAGATTGGTCGTAAGATGCTTTTGTGGAAAATATTGAAGAAGGATTAAACGTAGAGGATGAGTAGTGAAAGGAAGATTATATTTGTAGCAAATCTCTCCCCTTAAAATATCAGATCATATGAATTCCGGACGTGCTGTATACTAATGGGTAGTGTTTCTCAATATTTTGTTCTGTAAAATTAAAATATGCTTCTAAATTCAGTCCAAATACATCTTGTCTAAAATGTAGCTTCTTATTTCTTAATGTATAAAATTAAAGAGCATAAATCATTAAAAAGTCAATAGTTTTTCTCTTATATTGCTGTGCAGAAATAAAAGTTATTTTATTCAAACGAAAGCTTTTACGTATGGAGCAGACTGATCGATTATCAAACTGGATTGAAAAAGGCGTAAGAATTTTCTGACTTAAAGCGCCTGGAATTTTATTCCTATTTTTTATTTAACAAGCCACCTCCTACCCTCTTTCTCAGCTTTTCAAAGAAAAATGTTAAAGGTCTTTATTTCCTCAGAGACTTGTTTTCCATTTTCCTAGCAAGCAAAAGGTTATGTGCAAGAAATTTGATACAGATATTCCATTTATAGAAGTTTAGAACGAAAGCAGAAAACTTTGTATCATATATCTGATCTGCACGTAGTTCGCATTTTTACTAACGATTTGAAAACTTGTCTTTTTATGTGATCCTCCCACAAATATGGGAACAATACCTAGAATTTTGCTTATTTTGACAATAATACTGATACATTTAAAATTTAATACTTTTGTATGGAAACTTTTTTCCTTATAGTATTTCCTATATTTTCCATCTGTTTTAACTATCAATATTGTAAAAACGTTTTATTTAAAGTATTGTAAATATTCAGCTAAACTAGGTATTCAGTAAGCTGTACGTTATGTACTAAAGCAATTTCAATATTCTGCATGCATCAAACTTTCAAACCAAAAATACTATTTGCTTTAAAGTAATACAAATTGAGACGAGTACACGCTTTCGAGAGTTAAAACTGCAGTTATCATAAAGAGCGGTAACAGTAATTACTTCTTACAGCAGCCTGATGCAAAATTTGAAGATGAGTTTAAATTTTTAACTTTCTTGCACGTGCAATGCTATATTTAAAGATGATTTTGATTTACACATTATTATTGTGCAAATAAGGATTCACAAAAGGTAATGTAGGTATACTCTAATGCTGGAAAGCTCTATTTATGCTAAAGGTGTTCACTAAGAAATAACGTTTGTATTAACTGTCTATTAACACATAGTTCTGTAATTATAATAAATCGTTAATTCATACTGTTTCATACTGATTCATACTGATGGTTATTATAACTTTGAAATGTTTTGGTTTTCTTATATTTCTCTATTTCTCGATAATAAAGTATATATATAAAGGAATGCAGTGTTGAAGGGCCTATTAATACAAATCACAATAAAGAAGTTTGGTTCAAGTATAGTTCTATTTTCATTAATGAATTGTGCGTGGAATGACTGCTATTTATGTTAACTTATGCAAATCTACATGCAATCGTATCAATCTTTTAAATGTAATTTTTTTAAATTTTTCCACAAATGTGTGATAAACGTGATTACAAAAGACATAGTGCAGACCTAAGCAGCTATTCTTTCATCAGGATTCAAACCCAGGTGCTCAACTCTATACAGGATTCAAACCCAGGTGCTCAACTCTATATATTTGCTTGCGTGAACTGAGGGCCTAAGCGAGAAATTTTTGTTCTTATAGAGGCTGCGTAAATTTCACTTTAAAAGCTCTTAACTTCTTGCTTCATATTATTCAATAATAACAGAGATTGAATTTTTCTCTTTCATTAAGAAACTAGAGAAACCGAGTCAATGAACGCGTCCTTTTATTATGGCAACCTTTTAGGCTTAAGAGGATTACATTTTATAATATTTTATATATCACTAATGACTGACTTATTTTATATATCACTAATGACTGAGCAATCTTACCACTCAGTCATTAGTGGGGTCTTGTGTAACGAGACACTGAGTGACAATCAGTTTTAGTACCTTAAAAGAAAAAGCAAATGATTATGGGCCTAATATAATGTAATTGAAAATTTTGTTTATATTTCAAAACATATTATGGAGGAAGTTTACAATGAGCAAAAAAGTTTACAAATGAGTCGTGAGGTATGCATGGCATACTTCACGGAAATACCTATTTTATATATGGTGGGAAAAATAATTATTTTCTATATGGTGGGGAAAATGCTATTGGAATTGTAATGATAGCGCTTAAAGCAGTAGATAAAACTTTTGTTAATCCATTCAGAAGGAAATATATTCTTGGACTATAATTAGGTAACATAGATCAGTTATATGATATAGCAAAGCGTTTTAGAGAAAATTATTTTCAATCTTGCCTTTCGATTTAAGCATTAGAATTAATTTTATTCCATTGCTCTGAAATGCTCTGAATTTTATTCCATTATAATATTTTCATGCCAGGGAAATTTGTTCAGGATTTTCTCTTAAATTATTATACAATATACATGTTCATATTATAGAACAATGCCAAGCATAAAAATATAATAAAAATGCAGTATAGTATGATATATCTTTTGGAGACGGATCTTGTGTACACTGCTCAAAAAAAAAATGGGACAGTCCTATATCTCTCGATGTACTGGGCCGATTGACAAAATTCAAACTGCGTTCTTCATGTCTCGAAAGCGCGACTTAGGATATATATTAGATTTATATATAGCACTATTCTAACATAGGTATTTTGACACAAAATCGGACTTTTTCTGAAATAACATACCAATTTTTTTACATATTTCGATTCTACGACTCAAATTACGCCTAAATATGAAATTTTGTAAAATTTGGAGCAAAATTTACGGAGAAATTCACAAATTTATGTTGGCACTATTTTGTCAGTTTGCGCCAAGAATAGTTCACTTGGCGAACTTCTTAATATATAGCAACCTAGTTTCCTTTCCCGTGAGAGGAAGAAAAAATCACCATCGTTCCTTTTTCCCAAATAATATTCTTTATATTATATTTTTAATTATATTTTTTATAATTTTTTCTTTTTCGAATTTCATTTTAATTGTTTAAGTTGCATGGTATTTTTCGAATAACTGTTTTAAAAATTTCTATTTACCTGTTCGAACTGCGTAAATAAAGGTGCAGCGTTTATTTTTTTTTTTTTCAAATAGTTTTCTTTATATATATTTTTTGTCATAGTTATTATTTTAGGTAATTTTTAAATTCTTATACTTTTATTTTAATTGTTTGTGTTGCATTGTCTCTTCAGATAATTGTTTTAAAATTTTCTATTTAATCCTTCGAACTGAGCATTTTAAATATATTTATTAATATCAATTTTCCAGAATTTGATTTTATTTATTTGAACTGCGTTTCTTTCGGAAGAATACTTTGTAACCCAGACTACGATGAGTTTAAAACTGCATACTATATTAAAAGAGCAAATACAGTAAAGCATAGTTAACACGCCTTTCAATGTTCCCTTCAGAAAAGATATATATAAATAAGGGAGATGTATAACCGACATTTTAACTTAGGATGACTTGCATACACTGCTTTAAACAGTTTTATCATTGTGCCCATTGCTTTACACAATTTTATCCTACATTTGGTTTCTTAAATGTTATTCATATTTTAGTCAAATATTTTATTTTTGAAATCGTAAGAATCAAATATCATAAGATTAAAATGTTTTAAATTAAAAAAAAAAATACAAATACTAAATTTTACCCAAAAATTTATTTTTCTTCTCTTTTTCTTCAGGCATTCTACTTTATTCTTGCTCTTTTTCTTTAGGCATTCCGCAAGTATATTAAAAAGCATCCAACTTTTCGAAATATCTTGATATTTCTGACAATCATTTTAAATAAAGTTATCGCCTTCCATTTCATAAAGGCCCACAAACGGCCGAGCGGTAAAGTCGCTGAACACTGGTAGTTCACTCCGGGGTTCGAATCCCGGTAAACGGGCTGGCTGCATGGGTATTTTCGTGGATTTTCTCGTGTGTACCGTGTATGCCAGCTGGTTTTCCTTTGAAAGTTCTTCACAAAGGCATCCTTCCTTTTAGGCAGATAACCCTGCTTTGACGTAACTTAATAATCCAATTCAATCCATTTCATCAATATTTGGTCTTTATCAGTCTTTAGAGGCTAAACATTTTGAAGGTATGAGACGAAAGAAAAGACTGGTTTCATCAAGAGGTTTTGGTTTATTTAATTATGACAAAGCACACTAGGGCTATCTGCCTAAGGGGAGAGATGCCTTCGTGGAGGACTTTCTAAGGAAAACTGGCTCGCATACACGTTACACATTGGGAGAACCACGAAAAGGCCCGTGCAGCCAGCCCGTTCGTGGGATTTGAACCTCGGACCGAACTACCAGAGTTCAGCGACATTACCGCTCGGCCGCTGTTTCATCAGGAGGGAAAAAAAACGCCTTTAGGTCACATTCACATACAATACTGGATAAACTCTGGAATCTTCAAATAATTCGACTGAGAAAATCATGGGATTCTCCATTTATGGTACGATATGATGTTCTATAACGTAATTTAAATTTATACAACCATATAGTCTAAAACCAGTCGCTCTTCACTTTAATCTGCAATGATATCGTTTTTGTCTTTTCTGATAACACAAGCTCAATTGATGGTATTTGCTGGTCTACACGCCCAAGTGTTTTTACTTTGAACGCCTAAATTCTTTGAAGTAACCTGAAAGTATATTCAAAAGCGTCCAACTTTTTGAAACATCTTGATATGTCTAAGAGCCAAATTTTCCCTGCAAATTTTTGCTTGCTTTTCCCCCTAATTTTCTTCTTTCCTTCTACAGTTATTTTAAGTGCTCACACAAGAAAATTAAGATTTTTCGATTGCTAGATTTTCATAAATTTTGCATTCTTGTCAATTTTTTAAAATATCAATTGCATCAACTGTGTTTCAGCTGAAGACAGCTTTTTCATTTTCTAGACATTTTAACTATAAACAAAGTATAGAGCAAAGTCCAAAGGATAAATATTTTAATTAAAAGACTTTTTGCTAAATGACAAAGAAATAAAACAGTCCAGCAGTGTTTATTCTTCACCACCGAGTAACCCGATTCTTATATCGGCTGAAACAATCTAAATCATATTAAAGATCATGTTTTTTTATACAATCTATAACGCGAAGGAAAAACTAGCTTCTTAAAACATTTTTTCTAAGAAGATTAATATAAAAGATTATATATATATATATATATTTTTAAAGCTGGGACTTGAACCAAACTGTCAAACTTTTAAAGTTTAATTTACATGGTGGTTATAATTAAAGTTCCAATTTGAAATGGTCATAAAAGGAAAACTACCGGACCAAATGTTATCAAACTTGGGAATCGTGTAAAGGAGGTTATGGGAATTTATTTTCCGCGGTAAAGAAATGAGTTCAAAAACTCACCACCAGGGGGAAAATGGCGCTGTATACAATATTGTTAAATGAAATAAGACACGAAAACATCTGTTTAAAATGCGTTTAATATTTTCCGAAACGTGTTACAAAGCAGGTTCAATGTAGCGTCCAGCATTTTCCGAAAGTAAGTTAAATCCTGTTACTGCATTCTCGACAGCAGCTCTTAGCATATCAGGAGGAATGTTACGGACATGTCAGTGTATCATGTTTTTCATTTCTGCCAAATTGTTTAGATTATCACCATAAACAGTGCTTTTGAGATAACCTATAGCCAAAAGTCACAGAAGTTAAGGTCTGGTGGGAAGAGGGGGAAGTGTTGGCCTATAAGACGTTCATTCGTGAAATGTTGCCTAAGTAACTGTGCGACACACGTGAGGTTAGGCCCAGCTCTGCGTAAAAATCGTAGTATCTAAAATGCCACGTTACTGCAGTTCATGTATCACGAAACATTTTAACATTGACTTTAAGTGAGCTGCAATCACAGTGGTCCAGCTGTCGACTGCTCTTCAGAGAAAAATGGTTCAATTATAAAACTAGCTGTCATTCAACACTAAACGGGGTGGAATGACTGCAATGCAATCGAATGCAGTAGGAGAATGCAATGGAACTAGGTAGATAGCATGAGGGACTTCTTTCGCCCAAATCGATTAAAAGCGTTTTGAATCAGTGTCTCCATGTTTTAGGGCCGAATTCAGGGTTCAAAAATTACAAATTAGCGATCTGTCAGAAAACGATTTCCAGATTGTGCGCACTTGTGCGAGTGATTTGCGATCTCAAATTTTCTAATCGCTAGCTAATTCGTGGTTTTCACGGACGAATTTCTCACTTACACGGATGGCGCACTCGACGTTTATCGAATTTAACGCCTTTAAATGATATATTGCTTAATTCAAAGTTTCTTAAGGGTATACAACATATTAAACTCGTGTAACAAAAGGTTAAGTTAGATTCCGACCCATATTTCGTTTAACAATATTGTATACAGCGCCATTTTGCTCTGGTGGTGAGGTTTCGAACTTCCTTTTTTCGCGGAAAATAAATTCCCATGACCTCCTTTACAACATTACCAAGTTTGATAACATTTGATCCAGTAGTTTTCCTTTTATGACCGTTTCAATATGGAACTTTAATTATAACCAGTCTGTATATTATTAAATTTTAATTTGAAGCTTTGCGTTATATGTATACCATGCGTAAGATTTTCGCTTTTATGGAAAAAATAAAGAATCGAAGCAAATATACTTAGGATATTAGACCAAAACTGAAAAAATTTCCCCTCCCTCCGAAAATAAAATATTGAAACTTCGACCATGAATTTATTGAATTATCGAAATATTCAATTTGACTTATCTTCTAAGTCCTAGTTCGACAACAATTCCGTCAAAAATTCCGAATTACTGAAGCTGAAGTAAAAGGTTTAGTATATATTCACTGTATGTTAATAAAGTAATAAGAGTGTAACGAAAAATAGATTATAGAATTTACGCTGATGCAACTATTTGTCTGAATACACAACATGTAATGGAAGAGAAGGCTTGTAGAGATCTGTTTTTGACATGTCTCTAAAAGTAGATGTCATACTCTTTTTGTCTCTTCAATGTCAAAAAACTTTCCTTTGAGAGGCCTTTAGTTTTGAGGAGGAAAAATTCATAAGAAGACAAATTTGAAGAACATGCAGGACAATTGAGTACACATACTTATTTTCAGAGCACAAGCGGTTCTCCGATTGGTTATTGAATAATGAAAAGATGCATTGTCATGCAATACAAAACATTTGGAATACGTTTTCTGACTGAAAACGTAAGATTAAAAGTCATCTGCTTAATTCACAAGTCAACTACTCGGGCAATTGCAGAATCGTTTTGATCCTAAGCTTGTAAGACAAACGTAATATCACCTGGATTTAAACACTTCTTTAATCTTCCGAGAACGTTCCTTCTTTAGCTCATATTCCAAGAATATTAAGTGAATACAATTATTGCAAAAGAAATTGAATATTCATTTGCACTACGGGTTGGTAGTTTACTAACAAGTTAACAAAACTTAAATTCTGCTTTTTGTGTCTAAGAATACAACAATATTTTAAATATTTACAAATAAAATATTAAATTGGAGATTTAATTGGAGCCTCACCAGGTGCCTAGCATTTGAAGATTGTTAAATACTAATTGTTTGTTGCGAAGTCTAACCCAGGCTTTTGCATGGTTGGTTTTCGTAGTTTTATAGGTTCTCTTTACAAAGGTTCTCTATGAAAGCATCTTCATCAAATAGCTCCTATGTTCTTTCTATGTTCAAATAACCAACTAACCTAGTTTAAGCGCGATTTCCAAGAGAAGTTACTAGCAAAACCCGAATACTCATTAAAAATCATGTAGCTTGCCAATCGGGAGTAACATGAAAGATACGGCGCCAATAATTGAATTGCTGTTACGGTACGCTGTTTCTAAACTTAGATGGTCATTTCTTAATTAAATAGCCCACCAGCGGCCGAGCGGTAAAGACGCTGATCATTGGTAGTTCGGTCCGAGATTCGAATCTCGCGAACGGGTTGGCCGCATCGGCGTTTTCGTGGTTTTTCCCATGTATAACGTGTATACGAGCCAGTTTACTTTAGAAAGTCCTCCACGAAGGCATCCCTCCCTTTAGGCAGATAGCCCTCGTGTGCTTTGCCATAATTAAATAATCCAATCCAATCCTTAATTAAATATAATTGATTTGTAACTTCTACTGGAACTGACGGTAAGAATTGAAGTGCAAATAAATAATATCGTGGGCAATCTTGGTTAATATAAAATTTAAAATACTTGCATAGAGAAATATTTGCATTCAGACAGAAAGTTTTTTGAAATATTTTCAATTACTTTATAAGAAGGATTTATTAATAACCGTAATAATTACTTATTATATTACTGATGATTAGGATTCAGTTCTTGACAAGTACATTCTAAATTAGAATTTTAAGGATATAATGAAAATACGCTACGCACAAAAATACATTTTAGGATAAAAATGAGTTGGTTTTTTATGTTTTAAAATTTCTTAAATTCATTTAATAAACATCGTATCCTCGTTGTTAATTGAATCCTGAATGTTGGGTGGCGTTTATAGAATTATTCTTACTTGTCCACAGAATCTGCTGACTTATCCAGCCATTAAGTAGCTGCAGATCATTTCTACATAACCATTGAACTTCCATTAATTCAGTCTCTAGAGGGCTGTATGTTTATATCATAATTTGACTTTTATAAAAATGATTATTCTAAATATTATGTTTCTATAAAAATATACTGTGCTTTAAAAATGTGGATTATAGTATCAGCCGCTCTTTCAGCCACTTCAAAAGCAACAGTTTGTTTATAAATAAATTATGCAGTTAATGTCATAAAATTCAAATAAATATCAAACGAAAATTCTCAGTTTTAGACAATTCGATTTAAACGAAGTAAAGTAGCAGACGATAAAACGCCGAATGTAAAAATTTACTCTTATTTTTTTTAAAAAAAGAAGATAAAGAGAAATTAAAAAAAAATAGTTAAAAATTTGAATATCATCTATAATTTAAAAAAATAGCTTTTCATATAGTATTAATAAATATTTATTACGCTTCATTGAGGGAAAAAATGTCATATAATTAATTCTTCGTAAAATCTTACTTGAAATTTAAGGTTAAAAATAGCTGTGGCAATTCACTGTAACAAAAATCCATAGACCACATTTGGCGTTATTATCGCTCAAAAAAAAAGATGCCAGATTTCAAAACTCGAAAATATGTAAATTCGTGTATATCTTAGAAAATTTTGCATAAAAAAGTCTAATTTTTTGCAGATATGCTTAAAAATACACCTACTTAAAGATGATGGTAAAAATTTTATAGGTTATAATTAAAAATATTTTTCGAAAATTTATAAAAATTGTTTAAAAATAGAAATTAAAAAAATAAAACACAAAAAATGGATAAATTTTATTTGGAATGAACCTAAATTTCGAAATGTGAGAGAAAAAATCTAAAAAGTTTAATAAAAAAAGAGATATTAATAAATATTTGCCAAATTCAATTAACATTGAGGAGCTAAAATTTTGAGAGCTAATATTTTAAAAACTACTTGTACGATTTTTACGAAACTTGGTATTCTGGCATAATTTGAGACGTAGAATCGAAATATGGAAAAAAATTGGTATGTTATTTCAGAAAAAGTCCGATTTTGTGTCAAAATACCTATGTTAGAATAGTGCTATATATAAATCTAATATATATCCTAAGTCGCGCTTTCGAGACATGAAAAACGCAATTTGAATTTTGTCAATCGGCCCAGTAGAACGGGAGATATAGCACTGTCCCATTTTTTTTTTGAGCAGTGTACATTAGTTTCTCTACTATCTAATAGGATAATCGTCTGTTACCTTTCTCCACTAGAAAAGTAAATATAAGGTCCGTTTCGAAATTTGTATCACATGCTTAAACAAATCTTTTCCTTTAGCAAACAATACAGAATTTTTAACGATCTCCAAAGGTGGTGAAGATTTCATTAATGAATATTAAAACAGGGACTATTCCCGAACTCTGTTGATCAAATCTTTTGGAGATCTGAAATTTTGGGAAGATACGACAATATATTAAGAAATATTTAAGAAGTACTTTGAACTTGTAAACGTAAAATTGAATTTAAAATGAGAAAGACAATAGGTGAATAAACAAAGAAATACCAAATTAAATTAATTTCACTTTCAATGGTCTTTCAAAATATACATTTGATTTGGGAAGCAGTCCATAAATTGAAATGAGGTTGATCCAAAAATAATAATGTGAGTATGTGATTTTAGGGTAAACGGCCATTACTCAGATTCATTATTTTTACATCTGGCATAGAGAAGTAGACGCCCGTTAGGATGTTGTCCGCAGCCGTTTTGAAACGGAAAGAGTGTTTTGAGCTTTTAAACCGATGGTAATGTATACAATTAAATGTTAGCTGCATTAATAAATGACACAAACAGAAATGAATTTATGTAGAGATAGTCTATAGGCATATTTCTAGACATTTCAGACGCCAAAATGAAGTCATGGTTAAAGATTCTACAATATACATTTGCATATTATAGAACAATGCGAAGCATTAAATTTTTAATTAATTTTTCTGAGTATTAAAACAAGCAAATAAAAATAGGAGTTTCCTTGGAATGAAAAATCAGGACTCTCTGTCGCATTGTGTTAAATTTTATAAGCAGATTTTCAGTTTTATCACTCATAGTTAACGTGTTTTCGATGACTCAAAATATAAGCAATAAAGAAGAATTAATAAAAGCTACTCATTACACGTATAGGTTACCAATCGTTGAGTATATTTAAAATTTAAACTTTTTTTTGACATTAGTATTATTTAATAGCAGTTCTTAATGATTGTCTGCCATTTGTCGAGAAAAAAATAAAGACGTAGAGATAGTATTTAATAAAAGTATGTTACATGCAAAGGTAGCCCAGATTTCAGCTACTAAATTTCATAATGCTTTTCCTTTTACAAGCAACGCAAAATAAACGAAGATTTGAATTTTTAAATTTCTGCTTCCCTCCAAAAATATTAATTATAATTAAAATTAGCATGGTAAGATTAAAAAAAACAACAGAGGTTGCTGTAATACTTTCTCTTTTATGATTTTCTATTTAAACTCCATTAAATTTCATATAACTCGAAAAGCATTCCATATCACTAATATTTTATTGTTATTAATAATTACGTAAGATGTTATTACGTATTACTGATATGCTCAAATTTTCATATTTTGTTTCTAGTAAGTAGTGATAATTCCGAATTACACTTTAGTATCAATTCGCCTGCCCTCAGCTCAAACAAGAACCAATTTCTTCCGCAGTACAATAACTAAAGCTTTAGTACAAAAAATTGAAATTAATCAGTCTTGATCGGAAATTCTTTCAGTTTTATTACATCATTACATTATTAATTTCTTAAAACATTGAAGTGAAAATTTAAAATGAAAAAGAAATAAATTCTATCATTTTTCAATTTTATTTCATGAAATTAGTTTTTCACTTGATATTGGAGGAAAGTGCATTTCGGTTTTATACAAACAAAAAGAACGAAATACTTTTAGTTTCGAATACGTTTTTATAAATTTGAAAGAGGATTTTTTGTACTGACCAAAATATTGAAATAAAAAACTAAAACATTATATTTTGCGTTAATTTGAATAACTGAAAAAAATTAAGTGAGAAATTTAAATTGTACGTTCAATTCGTTACCTGGATATTCAGCTTGAGATATTTTCTCTCATAACACTAAATAATATGAAATAAATCGTTTAAATTTAATGAATACAGTATGTATTAAATTACCTTCATCAAAGACATGGGAACAACTGTAGTTATCCGAATCACATGTGATTACTTTTAGGCATAATAAAATATTTTGTCTCAAATTTACTTATGCGTTTTAATTTCTTTGTTGATTTAAAAAGTGAAAAACATAAAATAGCATATAATTTTAAGCGCTTTTGATTTACATGACTGACAACGATATATCACTGGCTCACAACATATGGCAAGTAAGCAGCTTATGAAAACACTGGAAAGGAAACATATCTTGTCTGTGAATCTACTGTTTTTTATTTAATTTGTGAGTTATTTCTTCGATTAAAAATATAAGATGACGGCATGTTACCTCTACATTCAAGGAAAGTAGTTTAGGCTTACAATATATACCCCGCGTAGTGAGCGTGCACTGAGTTAGTTATTATGATTTAGACTTTTGATGAATACCTTTCTGTCTTTTGTCTCTTACGTTTTATTCTTTATGATAAAGAGACCTTTTCCTTTCTTCCGTATAACGTGAAGTTTCCAATTACCTAATTAATATCTCTTTTTTCTTTAACTTTATAAACATTGTTGAAAAAAATACGGTAAACGAAAGATTAAATTTCTATACTTGCACATTGTAGTTAACTCGTTTGCCTAGATGAGGTAAAATAAAATAAATAATTAGACATATTTTTAGAATATCCGGGTTGTCGGTAGTTCAAGTTATTCCGTTTATTTAGAGTTCTTTTATAATAATTAAAGACAGGAATATAACGGGTCTGAACTTCCGAAACTTCAGAAAAGATATTTCTTGAGAATACGAAGCCAGCTTCTTCTAATTAAACCAAATGCTTGGCAGAGTCTTAAAACAAATGCAAAGCAATAAACTAAGTGGATATATTAATTGCTTTCGGAATTTTCCTTTACTCATTTTCTGAGCGTTCGTGAATTTGTGAAGTAAATATGCATTTTCGAAGATCTGCCGCAGGCAGATAAGAATTCTAAATTCAATTTAGCAGAGTTACGGCTGAAATGTAAAACAAAGCTTACGAATCACAAAATATACTATGAAAAAGCTTTATAGAGATATTAAAGTACTGAGAAAATCAAATTCAAAATTACTTTAAGCAAAGCGTTACATTTTATTCAATAGTTATTTCCTATTCATTTGCTTCATACATGCATAACTAAAACCAAGCAGAACTAAATTTAATATACAGATGGTTACATAACAATAGTCAGTAAAATTTAGGAATGTTGTAAAAACATATCGAATTATGAGAAAGGCTCTATACTATGCTATTTATAGCAGTACTTAGTCTTACTGTGAATTCAAAGCTTCTGCCGTTCGCGGGATTCAAACCTCGGACCGAACTACCAGTGTTCAGCGACTTTACCGCTCGGCCGCTGGTGGGCCACTTTTGAAGGAAATGAAATGTTCTGTTTTATCGAAACAGCAAATAACAAGAAAGCGAAAGAGTCTTGTTGCTTCATAAATTACAATTCCCTTATGGTGCAAACGAAGCTTTCGTATCGACTTAAAAAACTAGAAATCCCTTATTTTATTGTTGCATTCACTTTATAGCTGTGAATTGGAAAACGGACACGCAATATTCAAAGCTATGGTTATATTACTTGTATATACGTTTGTAAGATTTTTTATATTTTTGTGGTTGGAGTTAATATTGATGCCTACACAAACAGTCTAGCAGAGACATATTAAATAGCAAAATTTATTAGAAAGAAAATTATGTCAAATTGTGAACATGATCGCAGTAAATGAATGTTCCATTAATATTTAGAGTCATTTGGTTTATTTCGGAGCAGAAAATATGAAAAATCAGCAGTACCTTCGTGTGGATTTGAACTACGGTTGTTCCGATTGCTAACGGACGTGCTTACAAGTTTATCTCAATGGCAATGCGTTAAGGAAGGATAAATTTTTTTACAGTCTCCTCGACGTAAATTAATAAGCAACTTGTTGAGTGATTAGGTTTACATTGGAGCAGAAAGTAGACAAAATCAGCAATGCCCTTGCTGGAATTCGAAGTCCTGAACTCACTGTTTGCTAGCCGGACGTGCTTTCAATTTACACCACGAGGACATGTGATAAGGAAAGCGAAATGTTTCTACAAACTGGGCTGTTTTATATTTATTCTTAACTTCGGAAAACAGATTTTTAGAAAATTTTCACAAACGAACATTATTCTCAACTTTCTGATTTTATATGCATTTTATTTTTGAGACATCTTTGTTCTCCCCAATACTGTAACTATCACTATGCGTATTATGCAGTTTCCAGTAAGAAAATGAAACATGTAATTTCATAATAAATGCTAAAATGTTTTTAAATAAACAAACCTGAATATTTTTTACTATTGCTCTTAAAATAGCGGAAACCAAAAATGTTCCGCACATTGGAGGTAACGTGCTTGAAAAGTGCAATATACTCACCAATAATAATTAAAATGAGAATCTCTTTCAAAAATAAAATATATATTTTCTTAATGTCAGTCCTGTGATCCTTTCCTCATGTAATTTCCACATTAGAAAAACCGCTAAATACTTCACTGAGAAGGGCAAATATATGCGTGGCAAAACATTAAACATGATTCTTTTCCTCATTTAACCTGAAAACGAAAAGCTAAAATATGTAAGAAAGCAAAACAATTAACTGTAACTTTCCTCCCCGACACCCTTTATGTAGTTCGATTCCTTATACATTATACGTATCTACTCCTTTTTTCCATTTTATCATATAAAATGATTGGCAGCCAATAATATTTTTAACATTGAGTGAAACATGAAAGGATCGTAGACAGTTATATTGGAGAGACGTTAAGATTTTTTTGGAAGCAGGCGAGATGAAAAATTAGCAACCGCCTTCGCCGGGAATCGAACCACGGACCTCTAGAATACCGGCTCAGTGTACAGAACCACTACATCACGAAGGCACGCTAGGACGGTGGGAGAAATGCCTTATAGTATCACAGTCACATTACTTTCTTCACAGTTATATTACAATCAAAATTGTTTGGGTATGTAATTTGTTTCAAATTAGTTTTGCTCTTTTAGCTTTTCTAAATGTAATGTTTGTTTTTATAAAATGGATAAACGGTTTAAAAGTAGATTCCTGCACACAATTTAAACTACTTTGAGTAAAACCTTACTGGATTTCGGCGTCTGTAGCAAGTTTTTGTAAAGAATTAGTGGACCGAGACGAAGTTATTAATCTGGTAAGCGATAAGCTGTCTGTAATAAGGAAATTACAATTAGAGCTAATTATTGGGAAAAACAAGAAAAAACTTTGATGAACGTGTAATATGGATTTTCCTTCAAAGAAACCCAAGACAGTTTCAGTCATTTTTGTGTAATACGTACGGAAGTTTCATCAAATGGAAGTGTAAAACCGTGGTTATGGTTGAATCATTTGAAATCAAACGTTCTAATTACAAGCAAAAATCAATAAACAATTTCCTAATCTGCCAGATATTCCTAACTGGAAACCTTATCTTTAATACCAGTGAAGTAGCTAGAGTGGGGCAAGGGGTAACATCCGTCCCTGGGCGCAGCGTCCAAGGGGTGCCAATTTGATGCTATTTGATGAAATTTTAGAATTGAAGAAATTTTATATTGAATATATTATATCCAATGTATTGACTATATTAAATAGGGCTCAAAGTCTTTAAGACCGCATTAGAGACTTACAATTTGCTGAATAATATGAAGTGGGACATGGAAGGAATCTATCATATCGTTTTTCTTTACTTTTTTGCCTGAATACTTCCTCAAATGGCCAAAATGAAAGGAAAACTAAAGTCTATATCCCACGGGAAAAGGTTAGTCTATACAGTGTTCACGCCTTGCATTAATGTGAACTGGTAGTAGGTGAAACCGGTCATTGTTCTAATATGGACGTCTACGCGAATGATAGTAAGGTAGAAGCAAATACGTCAAAATAAAATCAATAACACGCAGAGAAAATACGTCAACTATCAAAGTGTCACGTCACTTGCTTAGTTTGCAGCGTTCAAAGAAATAATTTTAAATGCCCCAAATTCTGTTTATGGAAAATAATACAATTCAAGCATGTGTTTGGCTGACTGCACGGAAATATAGAATATTAGGGGGGCATTTGCAATGGGGCTAGATAACCCGATAAAAAGATATTTACGAGAATATGACAACATATACAAAACTGGCAAAATTTTACAAATTGTATAAAGTAAGTTGTTGTCGACATTGAAGATAAGAATATAAAAATGTTCTCCACTGGAACGCGCTTTGTAACTTGAATAATTTATATCTTAAATTTAAAAAAATTGTTTTGGGTGGCTTTAAATCCCAGATAAGCAAAACTGGGCATATTAAATCCTAATTCGCGAAAGAGACTTAATGTCTTTGTGTGTAATTTTCTACATACTTGGAAAAATATAGCTTCATTAATACAGAATGAACGGGTTAAAAAACTACTTTTTCATAATTTTTTAAGCACTGAAAATACAGAAAATGTGAGTAAACTCTGTGAGCTTCTCGAAAACGAAATGAGAAAATTTTATTACTTAAGAGTAGACAAACGCAGTTTTCCCCATCTGATTCATTATTAGTTTTGTGATATTTAATCTTTCGAAAATGTTCTTTTCTTTATTTAGAATAAATTACTAAACCATTAAATTGCTTAGCAGAGAAATGTAGCGTTCAGAAATGATAATGATAATTTTATAATGTAAAACGTAAGCAGGAAAAATTTCTAAAATTGTAAAAAATGTATTTAATTTACGGGACTGTTATAAACATCATTGGATTGCTAAAACGTTTTGAGCCGAAACATATTTTTGAATTTAATGAGGCAATATTTACAGTAACAGCTGAGAAACTTTAAACCTTAGGACAAAATGTCACGGATTTGCATTTGATGTATACTACTTTTTGTTCCCAAATGAGGCAAAATTAAAAGCATTTTCCATTTTTATAAATAGGAAAGTTATTAGTAAAGATAAATTTTGGATTAATATTCGATAATTTCTTCTTACGTATTTCATTATTTATAGAAATTAAAAAGCCTAATGAAACAGAAAGCTAAAAGGCAAAGCTTATTCAAACTTCCGTATTCTTAGACATTGTAGCCCATTTTTAACACATAAGCCAAACTAATTAGTTAACACTTGCTATTTATGAGAAATAAATCCTTGAAATTTTGTAACAATTTACTTCTACTTTTTGCATACTTAGGAAACCGTCTTACAATTTTTATATGAGGCAATGGCTCATAGACAAAAAGTTCTACTTATCCCAGTAAAAGTTTTAACGTCAAAAACAGTTTTTTTTTTCCCACCCCGGTTTTTATTTCTAACTGTCGTAATGTCACCTTATCTTCTATCTGAGGAAAAAAATAAAAGTAAAATAAACCTAAAAAGATGAAGACAAAAAATACAAAATGTTGATCCTTTCTTCTCACTTTAAAACTCTTTTCCGTGGGAAATGTCTTTGTTTTAACTTGAAATCGATCCATTTGAGTTTATTCTCTTCATCTTCTACTCTTCCTAGGTAAAAACTTTTTCGTTCTTCTTTCATGACAGAGAAAGAATTTTTAACTACTTATATTAACGGATAACTTGCTTAGTTTGCTTTAAGTCTGACGTGATTGCTTCAGTCACACTAAGATTATTAATAAAGTTCAGTTATGTTCTAGGTTATGCAACATTTATCTCAAAGATATTAAACTTAAAATTAATGTTACCATATGTATCACAAAATTATGCATTTTAGCAGTTTTTCATTCATAAACCTACAGCTGTTGCTTTTATGCTAAGCCAGATGATAGAATTAAATGCTGAGAAATGAATTTAAGGAATAGTTTTGAAGTAGAAAAGCATGGGTTTAAACCTCTTCGCTCCCGGCGCTGGGAGAATGAAGTTCCCATTGGTTCCATGACCATGGATCCCTAAACGTTTGACCAAGTATCTTTTGCAATTAAACCTACCATGAAAGAAAAATCCTTTAAAATCTTATTTTCACCCAAATATTTTGATTTTTGCGCATGTTATTTAAATTATATTTTTATAATATAAATAGAAAATCCTAATGTTTACAATTAAAATACAAATTTTAGATTAGTTAATATGCAGTATTAGTAATAATGATTACATTATACATATTTAAATTATTTCAATACAATACTGAAATAGAAAACTTAAAGGTTTAAATAGTGCATAATATAAGCAATTACTAAACTTATATACAAAATTTAAAATGGTTTATATTGTGTGATGCATTTCCAAATTCTGATGTGCGTAGAACTAAAATCTAAACATCACTCAATATACATTCATAGATTAAAGTAGTAAATAATATTCATAACAACATGGTTTACGCCCAAGACATCTGTTCAGTTTGCGTTTCATGGAATTATGACTCCATTTGTAGTATCAGAACACAAATAAAATGTTTAAGTGACCATTTATGGACATTTCAAATTTCAAACAAAATGTTTTGTCACAGTGAATCCAATATTATAAAGTGGGCCGCCAATGACACTTCGGTCTTGTGTTTTATATGGTATTTTGGGCAGGAGGAAGGAAACTAATGCGTAACATTTAGCAGATTTATAGAGTAAAAAATGCATAGACTTAGAAATAATGCAACTAAATTTCAAGCAATCTGCCTTGAGCGCTCGAATTTATTGAGAGTTACATATCATAAACTTGGTAAATATGGGCACTTAAGATATTGTGGGCACATTTTAGCGAATGCTCATATTACGCTTAATGGTTTTGAGTTCGTGCATTCTCATTGCGGCGTTGGCTATGTTCTAGTGTCATGGCGACTGTGTGATTAGTTTGTGCTGTTGTGCAGTTCAAACAGACATGCAAACGGACCATTTCTAATGTAAGTACAACTATTAGATATTTCAAATTATGGTTGCTGTTATATTTTAGTTAACTTACTCAAGATTTAACACGCGAAATTAATTAATGTTACATGAAACCCATAAAAGGCTGCAATTTTATGTGAGTGTAATAATCGTTGGCAGTTGCGGGCGGTGTCGTTTTTCTCTGTTCGACGGCAGTAATACCAACTATTGAATAATGTCACTAGAGCGGTAAGATTAAGGGTAATATGGGCAGTACCAAAATGTTATGATATTTTCTTTTCATGAGGCAATTATTATGATGAAAATTAAGGTCAGGAATGGATGCATTGTTGTGGCTCTTTTTCATCCTAGTTCTATGAGGAATGCGTCGAGTTAGAGGGTGAGTGTAGCGTATGGTAAAGTACAAGGCCTCATTAAGAGTTGTTCTTCTTTAAGTTTGTAATAGTTTGTGTTAATTTAATAGTTTATCTGATTTTCACTATTCAATTATTTTTAATTTATAGATAAAATCTTGGAGATTTTGTTGCTATACAATTTGTTCAATAGCAAAAGTTTAATTTTACTTCTTATCATTTGCCAAACTTATAATTTGTATAAAAGTGTATTTCTGTTTGGAAAAGATAAATGTAGAGATGACAGTTTTTCTTATCTTTTTAATAATGCAACCTGCCCATATTTCCGGCAATTGTGCCCATATTACTTAAAATAATAGTCAAATATGGGCAACTGCAGAATTTGTTGCGGAGCTTCTTTATACACATAGCAATAAGAGTTAGAGGTTTGTTCACATGCCATTAGAAAGATTATATTCTAAAGTTTAGAATATATTAATTTCAGAGAAATGGAAAGTGGTTTAGTGTAGTATATTTTCAATTAAGTGTTTTGGTGCCCAAGTTTACCCTATAACTTTTAATTACAGGGTTTTCTTTACTTTTTATCTTTCATGCTGCATTAAATCCCACGTAGATAATAAATATAAAATTTTTAAATTAATCTACTTCAAAATGCTATTATTTTCCTCCCAGTACAATTTTTTTTATCATTTATGGTAAAACTTTTAATAAAGGATGTACTTATTAATAAATAAATATCTTAATAACCTCTGATCTTGATGCCCATACCATATTTGTGTTACTTATCTTTCTTATCAACAAGAACCCTATTATTAGAGATAAAACTAAGTCATAAAATTTAACGGCGGCCAATATGAAACGCTTACACATGTAGAACACTGTAGAAAATTTTTCGCCATTTGATTCCCATTAATGAAAAATGTTTTTTACTTTAATACGAGCTTGAATTTCATTATGTAAACTTTTCAGAAATTTACTACTACAGTTATTATATTAATGCTTCTGAATCCATAACAGCTTTCAAATTACGTCAATATTCCTATACAGAACATGAAACTGACGTAAACGGATCATGATTTTCATGTTGAAATGATTGGCTTTCCTTAAATATCTTAACATATTTTCATCTCTAATTTAAATTTTTCTACGTATAATAAATTTTAGAGCTTCTTAGTTTTCCTTTTTTTTCCTCTTTAACATAAATCAATAAATAATCCTTTTCAATATGTTAAGAAAGATTTACAACTTTCATTTTAAAAGATCTTCCTCATTGTGAAATTCTTGTTAGAAACTTTTAAATAATAAGTTCTGTGCTCCTAGCTTTTCTCTTAATATCTGCGTTCACAAGTAGCTAAGCAGGAAGCAATGAAAGCCTGTCTTGGTCTGGTTTATGGTGAAAAGGTTGTCTGCGTATAGCCAATGTATTGGCTCCTCTATAATTTGAATACCAGACTTTTCTACAAAACATCGTCCGTGAAATAATCCTTCCTAAAGCAGAAACCCTTATATGCTTTAGCGTAATCGATTAATCGATGAATTAGTCTTTAACTATTCATCTTTTATTAATGAAATGAATTGTTGTAAGAAAGGTTTACTTAATCTTGAGCAGAACTTTATATGACAGCTAACTCTGATTTAGCTATGGCTTATTATTAGATAAATTTTTATAGGTTATCGTTCTATCGTTCTTATTATATTCCTACGACATAATTACAATTTTAGAATTAATAATAATTAATGATGCTTTGCGTTTTATATTTACCTTTACCCTATCTCATCACCTCAGGGAATTCAATGTGTTAAATTTCGTGAATATGACAAGTGTTCGCTATGAACTTTTCTTCGCACCGGTGAATACGTTTTCTCTTTCTAAACTAATAGATTTTAATTTCAGACTTTTAAATCTTTAAATCAACAATTTTCTCTCAATGACTCCTTTATCTTTTTCACGTTTTACGCTTTTCCAAACTGTAATTTAAAAACATTTTTAGCAAAAAAAAGTATTTTTCTTAATTATGCTTTTTATTGCGGTTACCTTAAAATGAACGAAACGATATCAAACCCTTTGAAACCTATTTTTATATGTATATCAGGTATATTAGAATAAGTTAGACTAGTTTGGCTTGAATCTTCCACAATTCGTTTAGAAAACTCATCGTTCGGTCTCAGAACCTTCTAGAAGATGAACTGACATAAACGAACATAATATTTCGAAAATTCTAAAATAAATTTACTAGTCATTTTATAGGAGTTTTATGATATTTAGTGATTTTAATTTTTTTTAACAAAGTAATGATAGATTTTTTTAATGATTTCTTGTTCACGCACAATTATTTGTATTTTCCACTGTTGTAAATTGTGAGATATTTAATTAGAAATTATTCTTCTTTTATAAGATAAAGCGCCCCCACCTTGTTAAAAATTTCTGATACAATTCTAAAAAGCTTTTACGCATTAAATCTGCTTTAACAAACTACAGGTAATTGCGCTGCAGTTCATGCTTAGTTCATAAACTTTGGAAAGCTTGTTAAAATAAAAACAGCACTATGAATATTGTGTTTTATAATTATTATGAATAGTTTTAATAAAATTATATTATTTTAAATATATTTTTAATATATTTTAATGTGCTTCAAAGTTGAAAGTAAGTTAAAAATCAGTATTTTCTCTAAGAGAAATTTTTGAATTTTCATAGCTAATTTGGAGCCCCTTCTAGTAACTGACCTAAAGCAAGTGACTCACATTATCCCGGCACTGATAAATGCTAAAATAAATCGCTGATAATCTTAAAATATTACGTCAGTACTTAATTAAAAATAGTACCCTAAATATGTCTACATATTAAAATGCAAACGCTGGCTTCTTGTTGAAGTATTTAACACGATTTGAATAGATCCCCTCCTTTTTTTATTGTCAGTGGACACTTTTACGAGCTCACTTAAGCTGCTTTCAAAACAGTTAATAGCTGGCACATTCCTGACATTGAAACCTCAAAATGCAGCAAAGCTATTGTCAATACGTAAGTTGAAGTAGCGACGGAACTATATAGCGCGGGATTTGGCAGAAGCGAAGGGATTGGTACCCACTAAATCGGCTCTTAGATACCGAAATATTGTAGCTCAGCGTTCTTTAGGTTAGCTCAGTGCGGCTATTAATCGGATCAGTCTCAAGCTGACTCATCAGAGCCATTTCCTGGTACCTTTCAGAAAATTATGTCGGGAACAGGGGGAGAAAATGGGCATCGTCAGGTGTTGCAGTTTTCTAAAGGTTCTGTTTGCAGTATGATTCACTACGTTTTTCAGTTGTTATTGATCTACCAAGACTATTCGATGATAGAAAGTGATTAGATATGAAGTAGAATATTTTATAAAAACATTGTATTTTACAAACTAACTAAATAAATTTGGAATATGAACTAATTAATGCTTTCGGAATTTTGTGGAGACAAAGTAAGGTAAATTCAGCAGTATAAGCAGCAGCATCAATAAAGACCGTTGAAAATACCAGATGCCACTTCTTTTATTTGGAAACACTAGAAAACCCGAGTAAGAAGTTATTAATCACATCTCAGCGTATTATATTATAAAACGTGAAATTGTTTAGATTCTATGCATTGCATTTTATTGGATTATGTAATAACTATATATCGAAGACATCGTTTAAAGCAAAAAACATTATTTAAAGTGTCTAAAGATACATATCTTTATGAGCTTAAGATGCGTAACTATATTTGATTCCTTTCATTTAATTTATTTTAATTTATTTCATATATTTTTCAATTTTGTCATTTACCTGCAGAAATGTTTTCCTTCTGTTTTGAGCCTGATAATTAATACTGAATAAAGACAAGAGAAGTAAAGTTAGTGGGAAACAAAAATCATGGGTTTAAACGCGCTGCGGTGTTTTCACATGTTATTTAAATCAAGATATTTCAAAAGTTTTAAAATTAATGAAAGTTAGTCTTAATGCTTTCTTTCGTCAGGCTATCCGAAGAATTTCAGATATTCGTTGAAGCATTTCAAATATTAGCACAGGGAAATGTATCTAGCATAGCGCGATAAGTGTACTGAATAAATGTAAGCCTTTTTCAATATACCTTTAAAAGCAGGTCCTGCTGGACACAAATGCATAGTGAAAGCATAGTGTTACTATAAGTAAAAAAAAGTTTTTAAAAAATTAAAAAAATTATTTTAAAAATATAGTGAAAGCATAGTGTTACTATAGAATAAGAGTACAGGTTACAACAGCAAGTAATATAACTTCAAATTAACACAATGTCTTGCATGAAACCTAAAGTATTATAATTGAAAAAGTATTTGGAGAAGAATTATTTACTTTAATGAACATTATTTCTAGGATAACGTTCATTCCCTTTTAATTAAGAGTATTTACGTTCTGTGAATAAAAACTAAGGGTTGGAATTACATGATCAACTCGAAAAATTTGATAAAAATGTAGAATTATGTTAACGTTTATGTAACTTGAGTGCTCTATTTCAATGAAAACCAAAATTGACAAGCAGAAAAGCAAATAGCAGTAAAGACTTCACAAAAGCGCAGTAAATAATTTTATATGTAGTCTTCTATTAAAACGCTCACCCTCAATCTGAAATTCAAATTATTATGAACTTTTGTATTTTAAAGTTGTAAACTCTACTTAACATTCTGCTGTACGTTTATACTAAAATTGAGTTCGCGATTTAAATTTAAAGTTAATGGAATTCGGTGTACTCTACGTTGTATTAAGGTAAATCTGATATTTTAAAAAAGTGCTGTTTAGGATATATACATATACGTATATACACACACACATATATCTCTATATATAATGTTTAGAGTAAATTTTATAGTTTTAAGATAATTCATTCGCAACTGTTTTCATTCGGATGTTTTGCACATTCTAATAATTAAATTTCCAATTTTACTACCATATAAGTTTAAAAGGAATTAAATGGATATTCTGGTAGTGGAAATAAATTGAGTTAATTACGTGTTAAAGAAACTAACTAATGAATCAAAGAAATTAAAGTTGTGTCTTAAACTATATAGAGGATTATAACAGCAGAAGACGCTCATATGCACTTTCTCGGATATTAGATTAAAACATTTAACAATAAATTGCCGTCTTTTGTTGTAAAACTGTATTTTAGAGCAAAAACAGTTTAAAAAATATTATTTGTTTAGAATTAATATTCATAGCATAAAATAACCTTATTACCTGCTATTTTGAATAACACTATCTAAATAAAAACGGAAATTGTAATAAATGAAATTTGCATCTATTATACCAAAATATATCATTATTTTCTTAATTAAAATAGAGTATTAAAAATTTATTGGAAAGTTTCATTTGAACTAATATTTTAATAAACATCTGAAAAGTTCAAAATTATGCTTTCAACATTTCTCATTCATTCTGGCATTCTTTCAATAAATGTTAATTTTTTGTAATTACAAAGAAAGGGCATAAATCGCATGAAATTCGAGAATCTTGTGAGGATAATTCAAATGAGTATCAAAGTTATGCTTTGCACTACAAAATATTTGCTCAAACTCAGTTTCTAAGTATGAAAACAAGGAGAACTTAATTTATATATCAAACTGCAAAGTAACTGCCCACGTGGTGGAACATGGTTAGATAGCTTATTAATCTATTTCGGTAGACAGCCAGCATGTATCTGTCACATGCATAAAATGTACAGTGATTAAATATATATTAGAAACATGCATCAGAAACTTACCACTCAAGGGAAACGTCCAAAGCAGCATGACATACAGAAAGTACTTTCTACAAAATCCATGGGACCACCAAACTTTCCTCTGGGTGCGGCAGTTTGTCTCGCCGGTAGGTATCATTGTTCCGGTTTAGTTTTTACTATTTGATATAGAGATTACAGAATTTTCTTTAGCCAAAGGTTTTCTCAAAATTCATTTCTCTGACAATTAAATTTATTGAGTTCGCGGATTATCAGGGCTTATAAGTCTGAACTCAGAATATAATCTCTACTTTTCAGAGCAGCTATTATATATACTTAATAATAGCATTTGATGCAAATGCCTTCAGTTAATTCAACGCTCGGCCAATACAGCACAATAAACAGAATTTCTTCAACATTTGGCACTTTTCTACAGAAATATAACTGATGTTCATTCAGCGTAACAGAATTTTTATGACTCTTCCACTAAGAATTTACGAAAATAGCACATTATCTCTATTTTTCACTGTGTCCGAATATTTAAGAATCTTCTTAATAATAGCACATTATATCAGGTTTTTCACATAATTTTGCAACTCAGACAGTTAAAAGGAAACGAGCAACAAACTTGAGAGCAAGGTGGACTCCGTACTTTCTGTAAAACATAGAAAAAGTGATGTTCATCTCTTTATCTGTGTACAACAACGTACATACAAGTTTGAAAACGTGTACATATACATGCATATATATATCTTAATATATACATATATACATAAATAACTATATACCATCCAGTATTACATATAGATTAAAAGATTTTATTATTTACTCGCCTGCTTTAAAATATATATTTGAAATATTTATACTTCTTCATACCGTGAAACAGCCTGAGCCGGATTTAAAAATAGTAATTCTTTTCTTCGCATCTATCAAGTATATTAAGCGAAAAATCGCTAATTGCGATAAGTATAATAAAACACAGTCGTAAAAATTCCCCGAATATTCTTAGCGAAGAAATAAAAAATCTATGCGAAGAGAGCAGTCATTTCCCATCTATTAAATTTGAACTTCCCATTCCAACATTTTCACGTTGCCGCCTCGCAGTCCGTTAGAAAAGTTTATAAACTTTTTCCCGGGGCAGAACGAAAGAGTATTCGATGATCATTTCCAAGTACGATCACAAGAGGAGCATTTAAAAGTGACACACACACATACACGCGCACAAAAGCTGAGCGATTACGACCACTTTAACCACAGCGAGCGTTAAGCTATAGAAATAACGCAGGAACATCAATGTCAAGTTTCAATGTCTCACTGATACACTACGTTAGCTGAGAGACTATGCACTGCTCGGCTACTCGGCTATCTCACTTAGCGAATGGGGTTTTTATAGGAGCGTGCTGTGTGCGAGGCAAACAATCGCGCTCCTTTGCGCAAGTCCCTATCGATCGCGCTTCCAGCAGTCGATCCATCTATGGACACTTCAGGAAGAACCCCCATTCACTTAGACCTCTGTCCCTCGCCTTGCCAGCACACGCAAGTCCAACCATTGGACGCAACTTTTACAGAGGCGGATCGTAACCTTCGCGAAGTACAAACATATGACAGCTAAGGTATGACGTCACGATTTCCGTCCTCAGAAGATACGTACTTTGCGAAAGTTACTGACTGACTCATTAAAAACTAATTCAACAAACTTGAGTCTTCATTTTCGTGGCTTGACAAACAATGACACTGGACACGATACCAGCAAAGTAACTTGGTTCAGATCAAATTTAACGATTATAAGTACAGTACTCTTAATCTCTAGCATTATAACAAATGATTTTATCATTAAGCATAATCACTGTGGCAGGATAGTTGAATATACTAAAAAGTAATCTAATAAAAAAATAACATTACACCGCATTTAGGATGCAATGTTGTATCAGTTCAAAAGCTAATTTACCGATTATTCCCAGCAAGAGCAAATGCTGCCATTCATTTATTAAATATTGTTTCTTTTCAGCTAAAGAGAATTTTTGGAACATAAATTTAAGGCTTACGTTTCGTTTTCGAATCCTTCTTCTAGGGGCTATTAAGTACATGAACCCAAACAAAATGCTTATAAAATAAAGAGAATAACAATAAATAATATTTAGAAAGGTTCATTATTCGTACAATGAAAAACTGTTGGAGTTCGCGGATTTTATAATCCATTTTAAATTTATATTGTTAATCCAGTATTTCATCAACATATTTAAAGCATTTTTATACTATTGAACAGGAATATAGGAAAAGTACAATGCATTTCAAAGTGGAAAATATGACTTTTTGTTCTGAGATAAATGATATAACGGAGCCTGAGTTTTATCTAATACAACATTTCGGACGTAAATTTGTTTTTGTCGAGATTTTCAATAACGTCGATGGAAATACCCAAATTAAACATGTGAAGGTAAGGCAAGAACGTATATGCTTGTTGTAAGAAGAAATCAAATATGCAGAGATATATAATTCATATGATATAATTTTACAAGCTTCTGGCAGTGAAAATGGATAAATAATTTTTCTCTTTTTTGTTATATATTAAAACACTGTAGATTATTCGTAATAATACTGAAATGCATCAGTTTTACAAGTTAAACTGAGTTGTTGTTGTTACCAATCTCACTTGTTTGAGAAAGGTCAGCACAAGCCCACGACATCCATCGTGTTAAAGAGTCAATTGTGCCTGTTGATGGCAAGAGCCTTGAGCACCATACTTTTGACAGCCCGAATTTAACTCAGTTCCGCCCCCGCCATCTACCTTGCTGTGGGTTAAGCACGTCCGAAAGGTGAAACCTCAGAATTCCAAGACCGCAGGAAAGAATGGAGCTATGTGTTCAGTATCGTGTACAGGCTAGCTCCGCTTCCGCGAGATACTGCAATACTCTCTTATTGGAAATTTGGAGAGCTCCAGGTTGAGCTCATATCCCAACTGAATAATGAATTTTAGATGTTTGGATAGGTTGCAAGTGCCATGCTACTGCACTATGCTATCCCATATGCGGAACCATAGCATGACATTGTGACAGCTGTTTATATGCATTAGGAAGTGTAATTTTTTATTTGGTATTTGAATGAAACAAGGAAACCATCTTAACTGTTTAATTAAATTAATATTACCTTTTCCTAAGAAAATTTGGATGATTCTTAAGACGTGAATCCACATTTATAATTTAACTGCTAATAGTAGCTTTAGTTGTTGATATCGGAACAAAATTATCTGAGAGAAATTAAGACATTAATGGAACAAAATAGTGTGGAAACTAGAAGGAGTACATAACCTGGCTGAATTCATATAAAGATGGAAGGAAAAAGCGCAGATGAGTGTAAAATGGCAATAATCTTATCAATGTGTTTTATTTTTTATTTTTCAAATTAATCTTAAATGAACTATTCAGCATTAGTTTTCTTACATGTTTAACATAAGACGTAATATTATATTAAAAAAACTTACTTAAAACTTTATTATAAATTGGGATCTAAAACCGTGAACTCACAACATTTACTTTCATTTTCATACCTGTCAGTGCCTTTATTTTCAATAACTACGCAATTCATGTAGCATTTGATGAAATTGTACATGTGAAAACCTGGTGAAATCGGTGTCCGCCGAAAATATCGCAGCAACTTGCATCGCATTTTGAACTTATAGAAATGAGTAGAAAATGTATGCTACTTATAGAAAATTAATACAAATTATAGATCTTTATTAGTTAACTATGTAAGTTTAAAATTTAAGTGCTATAAAGTTGTATTAATTTTCCACTCATTTTCGGTTTTTAAATGCTTAGGTTTCCTTCTCAGTTTTTCATCAAAAATGTATTAGTTAATTCAAAATTATGACTTACAAATATAAATATATTTCTCTTTCCTTCTTTTACAAACTATTATGCGAATATGCATTTACAACTTTTAAAGTCTGAAAAACACGTCATGCGATTATTTGTAGAATCTATATATTTTACCACGATATTTTCTATGACAATGTTTTTAAACTGCGAAGTTATTGAATGGCTTTATTTTCGACGACGATATTTTGTATCACGATGTTTTAGAACAGCGACGTTTTCTCTTTGCTCTCGTTTCTCTCACGATGTTTTGTACCACGACATTTTCGCTTTGCGCTGTTTTCTTCGCGACGTTTACGTCCGGCGATGTTTTCGACTGTAACCAGTGAAATAAGCAGTATTTTTACAAATTTCGACTTTCACTATGTTGCTCAGACAGTATAAGAGGCCTGTTCTTTTATCGCCTTTCTAATTTCAATACATTAGAACTTCCGCAATATATGCGGAATAGCATTTATTGATTCTCCTTTCCACGGTGAATAAATTAGTCTACCATGCTTATGGAACCTGGCAGTCTATTCCATGCGCATTCAAAGAAACAAAAAGTGTCTTCATTGTTTTTAACAATTTTTTCTAAGCGTAGAGTACCTTAATTAATATCTCCTTTTTTAAATTCTCACAGACAGCTATTTACCCTAACTATTTGATAATATTTTGTGTTAAGAAATCTGAAGGATTTGAATTTTATATTTATTTATTATCAAAGTATATCTAAAAGTCCTAAGTATTTATTTTGCTAAGCATCATATGTATTAGTTACATAAATGTTATCCGCGAATACGTTGCTACCCAGGTATTGAATCCAAACTGCCACCTTGGTCGATGCGATGATTAACGGAGGTTGGCATCTACAGCGAAACACAGCATATAAGCTCGATTCCAAAAGTAAACTTAAATGTATTTGTGCATCTTTCCCCTTTGTCCTCGTAGGCTAATATCGGTTTATCCTACGTGCTGTTCCTTGGCCAACTTTTACTATGATGAGATAGCAAAATGACCGATGCGTTCGACCGTTACCAATAAATTCTTTTTAGGTATTTATAAAAATAATAATCTTAACATTTGTTTATACAAACCTGTCATCAGTTTATGTAAGTGATTTAATTCTCAGCTGCTTATTAATTCTAAAGTCTGGGGTATTTTGAAAGTATGCTTGTGAAAAATATATTTTGAGTGAAGTTTTAGTATATAAAAGAAATCTCTTACATCTGCATACCGTTATTTGTAAATATGTTTGACATAATGATGACATATTAAAAATAATGCTAAAATGACTTATTTGCTAAAAATTTTGCATGACTAGTAAATCAAAATCTCTTTGATGTTCTAAGTCTTTTCTCTTCACATCACTCTGTCTTCTTCGCTTAATCTTTCAAGTCTAGCACTGAGTGACTCTCTAATTCCATTACTCTGTATTCCATAAATAAGCCTGCTTAAAACTTCTGATAGGTGAAGCCTGATATTTAGATGTCACAGAAAATTCGAGTATTATGTGATTAAAAAAAGAAGTTGAAATATAAATCGGAATGAGATAAACTCACCATTTATAAAAAAGCAGTAAAGCATATTTAACAATTTTTAATTTTTATTTAATGTTTCTTTTTGCAGAAATGACAAGGAAAGGGAGATGGAAGATGCTATGATATCCGTTATTCTTATACATAGTGGATATTCATTGAACAAATCTGATGGAGCTCAGAAGACTGTTTGATCATATTTCAGACAGGCATTCAGAATAAATAAATGTTTAAGAGCTTGAGTAATTGAAATATTTACGAGGATTAATAATCTAAGCTGCAAAAGAGTTACTTTTATTAGGAGAAGAAATGAAAATTAATGAATTTACAATCCGAGTTTCAGTCAAATTTAAGATACCAACCTAATCAATTCGTTCTTACGGGATATTAAGACTACTTTTATCAAGAGGATTTAGTGTTATTTAATTAAGATAAATTTATTTTCCCTATTGCAAATAAATGGGAGTTTCTGAAAACTGAACAATTCTTATCGTTTTAGATTTTTAAAAAATCTTCTCTCTGTAAAGATATGTCACAAAATTACTACAATAATAATATTTATTCTTATTACGGTTTATATGTTTATTTACGTCTTCACAAATAGTAATTATTCTTATGTGTTATTCAAGTACTAGTCATCAAAGCAAGGTATGATTAATCTCAGATTATAATTAGCTTTAATTATTCCAAGATGATTCAGACATATCTTTCATGAAAATAGATATCTCTAGATAATCTTAAAATAATGGTAAATTTAGTAATTAATCAGTCACAGGGAGAACGAATATAATTCTTTATCATAGCACTACTTCAAATCTGGTATGCATAATATATGTTCTAATCATGCGTAATGTGGCAAAAACAAAGTTTGGTTTGATGCAGATTTTGCATAAAATGCCATTGATTTCGAAAGCGAGGGTAGTAGGTTTTTCTCCTTCAGGAAATGTCATATTTTGAAATCTTCTAGAAATGGAGATAAAAACATAAACTCCCTAAGAACATTTCTGATGACGAAATTGCAGAGAAAGATGTAATAGTTATAACCTTAAGCTGTAATTCTAAAACAAAGAATAAAAATCGAGTAATTTAAATAATACTGCACACATACTGTTTATTAACACTTGTTCTTTATTAATTATACTTCTAGAGTTTAAGACTTGCCTTGATGACAATTAATGTAACTCAACATTGAAACGAAAGGACCCGTAATGAAACAAATATAAACCTTCTTAATAAATAATTTTTTCACAACTATGAAATAATAACACTCTCTATCCATAATAAAATAAATGTATACAAAAATTTATGACAACTTGCAAGTGTACAAACAAGCATTAATTACACTCAGTATCGGCAGAGTTTTATACAAAGATAAACAATCAAATGTTATTAATCTTGTCTGTATATTACAAATTTAAGACTAAAAATCTATATAGAGTCTAGCTATCAAGGGAGTGAACTTAACCCGCGAGCGCGCGTGCTCATATGAGTTACGCAAGCGCGCGCACTGGTTCCAAAAGACCCAGTTCTTATTTTTTGAAGAAAATGTTATGAATATTCAGAAAAAATGTGACATTTATGTCAATAACATATTTTATGATAATTTTTTTTAAATATGCAAGTTAAAATTTTTAATTTCTCTAAATGCTTTTATGAACCAATATTTCTTAAAGGAATAGGAAATCTAATTGTTTATTAGCAAAGGAAACAAAAATAGTACTGTATCGATACTCTTTACTCTGTGTCGATTCTTATTTTCTTTATTAGCACCATATAGATACAGATGAAAATGCAACAACAAATGTGAGCAGCACATTGAAGAAAGTGTTTTCGTGGCTCCAAATACAAATACTTTTCACATTCGGCGAAACGCGCTTTCGTTTTTTTTGTACTATTTTGCTGGACAAACGATGCATTTTTTTATTTACTTTTTTTTACTTCCGATAATTTTTTCCCTCCAAAAAATTTGTCTTTCTCACACTCGTTTTCAGAATCTATATCACTGTCTGAATCACAATCATGTGAATTAAAAATTCATGATCACTTCCATCCTCATTTTCTTCAATATATTCTTCGCCAATTGATACTTCTGATAACTTTTGCAATATTTCTTCGTTGTATAATAGACAACGTGACATTTCTGCCGCTTTCTATACTATCACAAATCAACTATGCAATAATAACACGAATAGGCGCGCTGGGTCTAAAAGATCCAATAGCATCAAAATCAGAACTCCAAATAAAGTCCCAACGAAAACACTTTGGAAACACGAAGAGGTCGACCTAAGACACGACTACACTGGACCTCAACAACTTGCGTAAAATACGTGCGCTTTGAGAAAGGCTTGTTTAATCGCGCGGGTCCTTTGGACCCAGTGCGCGCGCTCGCGGGTTAATCAGAGGTCAGTGCTCTGGCCACAAAGTGCGAGCAATTGACCTGTGCTTAATCACAGAAGAACGTGCGTACCTCGCTTCAGATATTTTTGCTTGTATTTTCTATATTGTACCATAAATGGTAGTCAAAGGTTATATTTTTTCGTTAACTCTTAACTCCCGTGTTTCACAAAGTATACCCCAAGGCTTAAGCAAGTAAGTTATATCACAAATAAGATAAACAAATTTGCAAAAATTATTGAAACACTGTGTGTGTGTGATTATGGCAAAGCCTCGAGGGCTATGTACCTAAGGGGAGCGATGCCTTCGTGGAGAACATTCTAATGGAACTGTCTCGTATACACGTTACACATGGGGAAAACACAAAAGCACCCATGCAGCCAGCCCGTTCGCGGGATTCGAACCTCGGGCCGAACTACCAGTGTTCAGCGACTTTACCGCTTGGCCTCTGGTGAGCCCAAATTGAAACACAATAATTGAGTAAAAATATTAAATAAAATTGAAATAAAATATAAAAGAAATAAAATAAAGAACTATATAACATAAGTTGAGAATGAAATTTCGAAAATCAGAAATTGTCTCTTTAGTCAAGGAAAAGTTCAGAAAAAATTGGCGGCCAAGATACAGGCTGGTTCTTCAAAGTTGCCTGAAGTATATTCACCTGCTGGACATGATGAATGCATTCAAGAAGAATATGAACTACATCTTCGTCACCGCTGCCGCAGCTGCACAAAGTACTTGAAGCAATAGCTCTTAAAATATCCTGTCTAAAATTGAGTTAATTTAAAATATGGTAAAAATTGAACAACTTTTATTCTGTGCAAAATCGTAGGAAAAACATTGTGGTCCATTTTTTGGTTATACGAAGAAAGTTATAAGAAAGTAAAGGGAGGAACATCTTTTACTAGTTTTTGGTGCTACACACCGTTAAATGTTTTGCTCTTAAGGAAGTATAACGATATCTACCATGTATTTTGATTAAAATTCTTATACATCAGACAGGGACAAAATATCTGATTTACTACATCTAACATCTTGGTTTTTGTGAGTTTGTAGTCTACCAATGGTCTGAAAAATGTGCCAAGACAGATTCTCATTTTGATGAAAAAATAGCAAATGAGCTTGTTCAAGATAAGAAATGTCTGGGTATTTGAATTAGTGTCATGGCATTTAATTGAAATTTTCATTTCGAGTAGTACGTAGCATTTAAAATACTAAAAGCAATTTTAAATACTAAAAACTCCAGGATTGTGGCAGCATGTATTTTTATTGAACGAGATTTAGTCTCTGTGGCACGCAATTCTGCTATTAAAATGTAAATTAATAAGCAAAGTTATTAAAATAAATAAATAAATTTAAAAAATAGTAATATAAGTTTTAAAATGCAAACTAAAATAACCAAAGTCATTCGTTTGTGACATAATAAGTGTCACAAAACAAAACAACTTCGAAAGTACTGCGAAACATAAATAAGGCATTATGAAACTAATTTTTTTTAAATTTCATTTTTATTCAAGCTTTGGCTTTTGAACTTTTAATCGGTAAATCTTAACAATTATTGTAGAACAGAACAGCAGTTACAAGAGTAGCTGCATATTTTAGGGTGCACAAGTTGTTTGACATTGTTTAAGACATGCTTGAGAAACTGATAGGTTAAAAAAAACGCCTACACGTTGTTTTCCGTTCTAATCTGTGATATTGTTAAGAAAATACATTTACAGGCAATATAGGAACCGTGACAGACCGTAGGAGAATCCCAAATTTGGAGTGGGGAGTATTATGGACCTTCAACAGTTACAAACAAAAATGAGGTGTCCTAATGATAGAAGTTGATAGGATTTGTGTTTATGGTTGATCTCAGAATTGCTGTAAAGTCAGCAGGTGGATAATTTATTGTTAAATAAGTAAATGTAAAATAAAAGTTAAATCTTTTTCTCCTAATACTATCAAGGCAAATGAAAAGGATGGCGAGATCGAAAAATAACGCGCCGAATTTAAGCAAATTTTACAGGTATACCTCTTAAGGATACTTATGGATACTTAGACAGAAACACCCTGACATTAGTTGAGTGATAAAACTGCTGCCATCTGTTTCAATGAATTTGTTAACACAGATATATAAAATCTAAATGTGTAATCTTCTTGTAATAAATCTAGCACATAAGCTAGCATAAATCAACGTAATAATTCTACTAAAAAATTAGATAAATTTCATCTGATGTACTGACTGGTTTCATGTTTCCTGACCTGAAATACTACTATAGAAAAAAGATTTACGAATTGGCAAAGTTTCAGGTTAAATTAACTTTATACACGGTATGATAGGAGGTATCGGATAAGCTATTATACCTAACATATAAATTATAATATTGCAAACATCCGTCGATTTCTGCTACCATTTTAAAACAGTTTAAGTTTTAGCACGATTAGGATACTTAAGTGTATGTGATTATGGCAAAGTCTCGAGGGCTATCTGCCTAAAGGTAGGGATGCCTTCGTGGAGGACTTTCTAAGGGAAACTGCCTCGTATACACGTTACACATGGAGAAAACCACGAAAACGCCCATGCAGCCAGCCCGTTCGCGGGATTCGAACCTCGGACCGACCTACCAGTGTTTAGCGACTTTACCGCTCGGCCGCTGGATGGCTAGGATACTTAAAATATGTAAGTAAATGTATTTTGAATGAAACACATGGGGTACTTAATAAAAAACACTAAACAGTAAACCAGAAATGAAATATTTTAAGGAATTTAACAACGTTCAAGCGCAGAAGTTAAATCCAGCTTTAATTAAAAATGTGATTAAAATATTATAATGTTTTGCATTAACTAGTACAAATAGATATACTATCTAAATAAAGCTAAATATGTGTGCTCTTACGACGGTCCGTTAATTCTGTTTCAGAACTTGAAGAAAGAATATGAAAGTTTAGTAAGGTTTGCTTTTTGTGTGTTACAAATCAGAAGGACTTTTTAAATTTTCTTCTGACATAATAAACTCTTCACATTTCTGAAAGAATACAATTCTACAGAACAGTGTTACTATTCTTTCACCACTTTCGAAAACATCATACATGGAAAATTACTTATAATTTCAACTACATCATAAATATCACGCAAAATTTATTAAATTAACATAATTAAGAAATTCAATATTTTATTGACTAATTTAGACTAAATTTCTAATGAACAAATATAAGAATTTGCTGAAGTAAATGGCATATTTGTAAATCTAAAGAAAGCGCGGTTAAATAAACAAAACAGAAGTACATTGAATTTCCCAAAGGCAATTGTGATTCACCACCGTAAGATACGATTGTTATCTTTTGATGCTTCTTAACATTTAGAAATTTTGGGTAGGAAACCTACTGAATTGCAACTCAACGGAAACACAATTTTCAACTTGTATTTTAGTTTTTATAAAAGAAATTACAATACAAAATGCTAGATTTTTTTCCCTTTGTTTTCTGTTAGAGAGCCAACTAATGGAAGAAAAAGACCACGGAAATTGGAGTTTTGTTCGAGCTTCATTCTATTATTTGGAGTTGTCTGGATTTACAAGGAAGAAAACTTCCAGCCCTATATCGTAAGTTTATTTCGAAGTACTTTAGACAGGGTAAACCTTCTAAAGTCTTCGAATGCGGCGTTGGAGACGATAGTATTTTTAAGTTATCAAGGTGGAAGTAACAAAAACTGTGGATGTAAGATCTTCGAGCTAGTCGAGCTTGTATATTATCGCAGTTGATCAAAGAAAAAATGCCGCAGAAAATTGGAATTGGATTGAGTTTTTTCTCCTTTTCTTTCTTTTCTTAACTTTTTTTTTTTTTTCATTTTCAAATTCATGGTAGCATTTGCATTTACGTCGTCTAAAGAGATAAAATTTGTTTTTGTTTCTCATGTATCTGTTCTCTTACAAAAATGGAAACCGGTTCGCTGAATTCGTGCAGAATATTAGTCATTTGTCCTTAATTTACGATAACAATTTCTTTAAAGAAAAACCTGAAAGTAGTATTAAATAGAAGTTATCCTTAACTTCTGCCGCTTTAGTGCACAGCATTTAAAACACTCGCGTTACGCTAACGTCGAACAACACGGACTAGATGGCATACTAACACTACACATTGATAAGTATATTTTCCTTTCCAAATAAAGTAATTAAGTTGAATATCTTCCAAAGTCTTGATGAAAATTATCAAGGCATTTTGATGACACATTAATAAAAATAACGATATACTGCAAAAAAAAAAGAAAACCTTGAACATGAGAAATCATTAAATGGAAAGATGGGAAATGAGTGACAATATGCTTAGACATTAGTGACACGCAAATAGCGGTATCGAATCATCATTCAAAAGACCTGATTATCTGCATTCAAAATGAAAGAAATATATGTAACCAATCAAATCAGTAAAATATAGCTATCTTTAATAATTGATGTACTTTGTTAACAAAACTTTAAAAAAGAGTAAGCAAATAAATAACCAAAAATGCAATAAAATTCTTGTAAAAAGCAAATAGTAAAACGAAAGTATAATACAGCTTAAAAAGCACTTGCAGTATTACTTAGAAAAGCATGAAAATGTAAATATTCGGTTTAAATACCGTAGCATTTCTAATTATCATCTTTTGGGTCGGTGCTTCAAAATTTCCAAAACAATAATATGTAGAGGAGTATTTACAAAGAAAGTAAAATCACAGAATAGCAGTTGTGTTAGTACTTGCATATAGAGACCGTGAAATTTTCTGGGAGGAGTGAAGCGTAAGGTATCAGCTATGCCTTCACTGGGATTTTTACTAAATACTTTTTTTGCTAAATTTGTATGCTAATCACATCAATCAAAAGAGCGCACGTAGGGAAATGAAAGAATTACTTACAATCTCCCGTCACATAAAAGGCAATAAAAAAGGTAGTAGAAGTCTAAACTTGTAGAGCCATTAGCTATTTTTGAGAGCAGCGAAGAGAAAAATGAGCAACGCCTTCACCGGGGCTCGAACCACGGGCCTCTCGAATGCGCGCAGAGCTTGCTGACCACACTACGAAAGCAGACCAAGAAGGCGGGAGAAATATCTTATATACTCCCCCTTTTAAAGGGCAACTGGGAATTAAGGGACTCATTCACCAAATCCTGGCTGTGAAGAATCATCATCCACTACCTTTTTTAGTTCGGGCGTCATTGTAGAGACATTAGGTATTTTTAAAACAGGAAATGGGAAAAATGAACAACGCCTTCGCCGGGACTTGGACCACGGGCTTCTCGAATACGCGCCGAGCGTGCTGACCACTACGCTACGAAGGCATACTAAGAAGGCGAGAGAAATACCTTATAAACTCAGCCGACCATATCGAAATGATGATAAGTTATTATCCGCTATATCTTAGTTCGGGCGCCACTGTAGGCTCTTTTACGTTTTTAGAAACAAGAAATCTGGAAAATCATTTATGCATTTTGTCTGGGCAACCAGAGACCGCCCATTTAGTTAGCAGTATATTTTACGACAATAAGTACCAGACAGATCATATTTCCTGACCAGAGTGACTGGGAAAAGGCAAGAGACCCATTCGTCCAAATCCAAATGGTGACGATATTATCATCAACCACATTTTCCAAATTTATAGTTCAGAGCCATTGTACAGATGATTTTAGGACCTGACAAATGTAAAACATCAGCTCCGAGCAGCGGTTTTCTATTTACTAGCTATAAGGCATAACCATTTACACCTAAAGGTCACAATGCGAAGCGTAAATTCTTTACTTGCTTAACCGAAAATCAAGATACGTCCACGTGGTTACAAATTTATACAATGATACCGCAAGTGTGTACTGCGTAAAAGATAATATCAGCTTTAGCTTTAAAAATATTCTGTTTTGTTTTATGAAAGTATTTAACCGATTAACTACTGAAGTTGTGTTTCATCTTCATTGTGTCGGCAGACCATCTCTATTTCAGAATTTATCTATAGGAAAAAAGCTCAACAACAAAAGGGAAAGATACAAATGCTGGGATAGACAAACAATAACTGTTTGTGCCTTCATCTTCATTGTGTCGGCAGACCATCTTTATTTCAGAATTTATCTATGGGAAAAAAGTTCAACAACAAAAGGGAAAGATACAAATGCTGGGATAGACAAACAATAACTGTTTGTTATAAAAGTAATGTGTCTTTGTTTAGAAAATGCTTCAAAGATTTCATTGTATCCCCAAAGTAATCTATTTTGACTGACGTTGCGTTTTCGCAATATTTCATATCTTCAATATAACTATATATGTTTTCCTGCTACATGTTTTCGCTTAATTAGACTCTAATGCCTCAAAATGATTTTTGTTGATTTACTTCAAATCAAAGGTTGTGCTGTCGCTAGTGGATTAAGTCAAGAATGTAAGAAAAATGAGAATACATAATTTGGTAATTATGGCAAACTATGGTAGAATCTAAAATCTTTGGCTAAGTTTTCGGAGCAAAAATTGATGTACTGTAGATTCCTAATATTCTTTTAAGCATTTATAGCGGAGTATCTAGAAGAATTGGCTATGAACATTTTTTCCTAAATATTGATCTAAGACATAAACCCCGAATTACAATCTTTTATAAAGAGTATTATTTCACGTATGTAAGTTAGAAGAAATTCTAAAAAAATTACGTGTAATCCTGACAAAATTATAAAACATAACAAGTAAGATATTCGTCACTCTTAAATATATTTAAAAACAGAGTTTCTTATGTCTGGACTAAAAGCCTGAGAAGATATTCGAAAGTGAATTTACTGATTTAAGTCTTTTCATCTCTATTAATGATAAAAATTTAAGTGATCTGAGAATACATATCGAGTGCAAGTAAAAGATTTCTTTTGGAGATTTAATGGTTCCCATTGATGTAAAATAGCTTTCTGCATGAAATCTGTAGATACCTCTTTATATTTTCACTTACTATGCTTATGGAGCACTTACGGTTAAGCTAAATTTCTCGTTATCAAAGTAATACTTGTCTAGACTAGTCATCCAGATGAATTTGAAAGGATTGTATGTTAATTCAACAATTATTATGATTTCAAACTTCATATCCAACTATAACATCTTCGTTCCATAGTCCTCACCAGAAGGACAATTATTTGTGTGTGTATTTAAGCCGAGGGTTTGAAAGTTTCTTGTTGGAGCGTTTGGAAGCCTCGCTTGAATTTATGTCTTTTCTCCAGCCCTGCCAGAGATTGTTACGGCTTTAGCCATTTTAGCAGTCGACGTTAAAAACGAACCGTTACATATTTGAGGCAGCTGAAGCAAACCATTTTGAGCAGAATTCAACTACGATACATGAAGTTCAATTTCAACTTACTTTATTTTAACTACCTGCAAAGGGTGGAGTTTTGCTTTGTAAGTACAAGTAATGCCTTCTATTAAATGTAAAGAAATAATAAGAAGGTTTTTTTTCAACTTCGTAAGATTTGCCATCTTAATTCACACTGTAGTGACAACTCACTTGTAACTAAGTAGTAGGTCTGAAGGACAGTGATTTATGCTTCCCACAGAATTAAAACCCTTAAAATTGATCAACACTATCAGAAAATTAAATGAATACAGCAGAAACAAAAACTTTTCTCGGAAGAGTAACAGACAACATAGAATCAAATCGCTTACAGTTCACAAGTGTAATTTATATTCTAGCACCTGGTTTGAGTGAAATCACGAACTAACTACTTAATATTCACACAAAAGGGGAAACTCACCCACTGTGTAAAATATCGCTCGCGTCGGTGACGAACTGTATAGTTTCTTTATGATATAACCAATATTCTGTCTTAAACTTATGTTTTTATTTCTGTTTAAACCTTCTCTCATTTACATAATCTGGTCTAGTAGACGAAACTATAGAAATATTAGACAGATTTTAACTTCAGAGAAATCTTGTGACCAATAAGCACTTAACTTACATACTTCGGCTGCGGGTTGGTTATAGAGAAACATTTTTTGCAGGACAAAATATGTTAACAATTACCTAATTTCATATCAATTAGTTTCATATTAATTATTCATAGTAATTTTGTAACCGTTGAAATATTTTCTATCGAATCTTCGGTTGAAACCTTTATTCAGACCAATATTTCATTTTCAAGACTAATATTTCGTTCATCAGGTCAGAAAACAACCGTATGAGTTTTATACCCTAGCTATTTTCCTTAAAATTGAATTATTAACGTTATTAGTTAAACTTATAAATAATGATGAATCTTTTAAAGGCAGAATTGGACGCACATTTACCCACGCGCCATAATCGAGATTTTGTAGACTTTGTTACTTTCTGCACATTTTCACTTAATAAGTACCTACTTCCCTTTTATTCAACTATTATAGGTTTAAACATTAACATTTTGTCAATAGTTTTGCAGCATAAAGGGCGCTAAGACAGATGTGTCTCTGATTAGGCAGAATAATTTCATGAATCACAATTTGTTTCTTTGTTATAATTATGAGTGTAGCTTTTTATTTCTTCGTAACTTTATTTCTGAATCTCCTTTAAGAGTGTAACACGTAATATCTATAGGAAATACTCTGCATTTAATCTTATCTTATGCATTATTTCCTATGACACAGCTATTTTCTACTAGAATAGGAGCTTCTAGGAAGTTAATATTATTATCCTGAAGTTAATCGAATAATGAATAAAATAAATTTACAGTTTACTGTAGTTACACAGCCATATTATGATTCTCTGCTGTTAAACGAACAAGTTAATTTAATAGAATGTTTAAGAAAATGACAAAAAACTAAATGTTGATAGAAACTTTCATATTTAAGATGTAGGGAATACAAAAACACTTCTGCATTAGCTCCTAATATTAACACTATATCCGTTTTCTCTTTGTACCTGTACTTAAGTTTCCAATTAAATCGTAATGCGAGAATATTCCTGCTGAGTTTTAAAATGTTGAATGTGTGTTAGTACTGACTCAAAAACAACTATGGATAAAATTAAAAACTATCTAACTATCATAAACTTGCGTTGCGTTTATTTTAATTCCTAAAATTTTATAAATATTCTCTTTTGCATTTTTATCTTAAATCTTGTATTAACAATAGTACAGGTCAATACATGTATGGATAACTTCTAGACAGAACATCCCATCGGCGTTGACCCGGATTTATGAAGCTACCACTCCCAACATGTCGCAGTTTTCCAAAGCAAAAATAATGAATTTTTAATTTAATAACATCTGTCTCCGTTTTCTTGGTATCTTTCGCATGTTAGTAATAATAAAAATTAAAAATTAACAATGCATAATTTATCAAATGAAAAATTATCTAACATTTTACATCTAAATTAGACACTAAATTATACTGCTTATTTAACTAACGCTAAGTATGGAATGTAAAAACGGAGATGGACCTAAACTTTATCTAAAACTATTAAAGAATTACAAATAAATTGCCAAGACTTAACCTTCATGGCCGTTCGTTACAGGCGAAAATGTTTATGCTTCATGTGTTCAAATAATACTTTCGAAGGGAATCATTTTAGTTTCCTTCTGCATTATTTCCGCTTGATAAGGATGCACCGTCTGAAGCATTCATAAATAATATGTAAGTAATTAAATAAATATATGTTAATTATTGAAATGATTCATTGTTTTTCCAGAAAGACCAAGTAGCGAAAGTCCTAAAACATCACGTCTAAATAACCCTAACTGTTTGCTATTGCAAAGTTTTCAAAACGAGAATTAAAGTTTTTGAGACCGTGGTCTCAATTTAAGTATTACGAATAGTTTTGGATAAATCTAGAAAAGATATCCTTCTTTCCATGGTTTTCAATGAACGCTAACATACACTAATATTAGGTAATTGTTAATAATTCCTTATGTTGCGTAATTTAAACGCAAAGTTTATACAAACTGCTATACCCTTCTTAGATTACGATTTATTATTCTGAATACTTTTAAGAAACATTAGGTTATTTGGAAGCAGGAGACATGAAAAATGAGTAATGCCTTTCCCGAGACTCGAACCACGGACCTCTAGAATACGCGCCAAGCGCGCCGACCACTACACTACGAAGGCATACTAAGAAGAAATATCTTATAACTTGCGTGATTTCACTGAAAACCGAAACCAGAACGTAATTTCGTGGTATGAGTCTCTTCGCTTAAAAAACACAACCTTTGTTATAAAGATGCATTATGGTGGTATTACAGACATTCTAAACTGTCTTCCTGCTGAATGAAATGCTTTTTTGTAGAATAGTGGCATAGTGGCATGAAATAAGATAAATTGTACACTATTTGATATGTCTCTTCTAAAAGTACATTGCTTTGCATTTAGTTGTATATAAATATTCTGAAGTAATTTAAAGGGGAAAACAGTGAATGAAAATGAAATAAGCTTTTGAATTTTAAGAAAATGCATTTACTAATAGAATTTTGTAAGAAATAATTTAAAATATATATTCAAACATTGTTGTGGTCATGTCTTATACGATATCCCTGGTTTTAAGCAAATAAGAATGAAAAATGTTTCAGTTTAAGTAATGCAGAATGATCCCGAAGTCTGGAAAGCCCATTGTGATAGCAACGCTATTTCTTCTCATCCTATAATTTTATTAAAATAGATTCTGAAGAAATGCTGATGAAAGAAATTCGTAAACGCTTTTGCTTAAAACTAACGGAATAAATAAATAAAGATGAGGCAATCGCTTAAGCGTAAAAGCATGATGTTCTCTCAAGAGAACGTAGACGAATTTTATATTGTGAGAATTCTTTTTAATCCCTCTCTCTAAACTATCCACCTGAAAAGGGTCATCAGGCTTATTCATTGGCTCAGCGAAACTCGAAGCATAAAATGCTTTTGAATATTTTTGTGCCAACTTCATCTCTCTTGACAGCCATAAAGTTTGATTCGCAATAATTTTGCACTAAAGTGCACTTTCTAAAAAAATAACTTTGAAGATAAAACTCTCTACAAAATATGGTATAAACATAAATTTAGTTTGTTTAAACTCCGGAATGGTTCACCTCTAACTCTGAAGAAGGAATTTAAGAATAAAAAACTTCGGATCTTCAATACAAATATGATGATAGAAAGGAAATATAATATGTGTTTATGAAAACACATTCTTAATCACTGGTTAAAGGACTACTTAATTCGCTAATTAAAGCAACGCTGAAATTTACATGAAGTAAGCTTTATAAAAGTTAATTTCTCATTTAGCTGTTACATATTATTTCTATAATTAAATTCTTAAATTAGACAGTTCGCTTAGTAGTTTGTAGTCAATACATCACCAATATTAAAGGTCTTTGAAGCAGTTTTAAACAGTTATTTAAGCGTTTATAATTTTAATATTTTAGTACTCTACGGTAGCGATTTATGGAATTGAAGCAAATGTTTGCTGTTTAAGGTATTTTCTTCCTCCTTACCGCATGTTTTTGGGGTGTAATTGCAAATTTCGTGTGGATAGCAATGCAAGGTCTAGAATTTGAAACCGAAACTGTTTCAAACTCGGCAGGGAGCTTGGAACACTTTGGGTTTTCTCTGAGACTGTGCATTTTTCATGATGTGAGAGAAGAGGGGAGTGCCCATTTTTAATGATTTCTGCTTCCAAAAATTTAATGAGTCTACAACTCAACTGTTTATTGAAAATAAAGTATGGGCTTAATGTAAAAAGAGGTCTATAAGCCACCGAATGTGTAAAATGTATAAAATAAACTTTGTGTAATAACATCCTGTCACGAGCTATGGATTGCCTTAAAGACTTTAACAGCAGTAATTTCCAAATGAAAAAATGAATTTAAAGAGGAAAATCTAATGCCCGCCAGCAGCGTTCTAAATCATGTATTTGAGTGATTGTTGCTGTGAATCGAAAATTCCTTTTAAAAGGCAATTTACCGTAAGAAATTTCAAATATACATCTCACTTAATAACGGTCCAGTAATGATCAATCCGCACTTGATGATGAGAAAAATCCTGAAATTTAACAAGAGACTTGTTGGAGAAACTGAAGATGCTAACTTTAAGATATATACAACTGTATTATAGTTATGAAACACAAAGATTTTTAACTGAATGAACAGACTCTGTAGGAGAAATTAAGTGCAGAAAATATTAAGGGGCTTTAGCATTGTGTTAACATAAGAAACTTGAAAACTAAATAGTTGAGAATAAAGTATACGGCTATTGCTTATAAAATTCGAAAAGGAAATATTGTATGGTATTCTGAAACAGAATCAGACTATAACCACTCAAAATGATAGTATTTGGTGTATGGGAATGATTATTACCATCCGGAAGTAAAACTCAGAATTATATAGAATGCCTTAAAAAGGAAATATTCAGTTTTATTACAGTAAAATGCCATTTTGTACCAAAGTAACGCAATTTTCGTTGCAAAGCTGACAAAACTGAAAAATAAAATGCAAAATTTCCTCCTACTATAGTATGCAATTATATTGTATCACAACAATACCTGCTGCCGCCCAATGGGATAGTAGTTAGTTTTCTGACTACTATAACGAACGGCCTGGGTTCGAATCTTGCAGATGGCATGAATATTGTATAAAATGTCTTTGCTGTGTAGGGGCATTCTAAATATATAGCCAGCAAGAAGTCCTCTTGTGCTGTTTGGTGTTAGCGGGAGAGGGAAGAGAGACCCTTCGACCCGGTCCCAGGGATGCTCTTTCTGAAAACTGAGGTTTTGTTGCCTGCATTGTACTCAAGGCTCATGCCAAACGACATGCGCAAAAATTGCAATCCTTGCCCTGATAATATTGGTGAGGTTTTCCTCAATATGTCAGACACGTGAAATACTACTAAAGCAACAATATCTGCTTCAGTTCCATCACTCTAGAACCATATTTTTAAAACACTTTTAAACACTGACAAGATGAAACTTAGAACCTTAAAATTAGCTCTATATATCCATAAACAACTAAAATTTATTAAATATAATTTTCAAGGTAGAGAGTCAAAACTCAGAATTCAAGAATAAAATTAGTTTAGCATATTTTTATAAAAAACATTTTCTCTACTTGTATTTTAATACAGTATCTACATGTGATATCAATATACGTTTTAACTATTTATGTAAGTGGAAAGTAAATAAATTATATATCGCACAGTGCAAAGAAAATAACTTGGGATAACCCACGATGTGTATTCTGCTTCAAATAGAAGGAATTTCATACCCTAATTAATGAAACTTGTAGAATCATTAGGTTATTTCAGAAGCAGGAAAGATGAAAAATGAGCAACCACCTTTCCAGGAATTGAACCGCGGACCTCTGGAATAGGCGCCCAGCGTGCAGAACACCACACCAGGAAGACATGCCAAGAAGAAGGGAGAAATATCTTATTTTTAAGCTTAAAAATAGAGACAGCATATTACGGCTATATCTAGTGTATTATTCCTGTTAGATGTGTGAACGTTAAATGATAAATTTGGTGTAAATATAAAAGGTTATTTATGCTAGCGCAGATAATTTGTAAAATTTTCATTGTTAACTGAGTGCAATAAATTTCGCCGTTTTTAGACATGTAGATTACAAGCTAGTCTACCGCTGTACATGGTGTGACAAATGTAATGTTCAACAAATAAACATATAGACGGTACATAAACGCAACGTGCTTGCAACGATGAATCATTGGTAAAGAATTTTAAAATTATTTTAACAGCAAATAATTAGAAGCGCATCCTACAATGGTTGTTGTAGAGTTTGATGGAGGAATTGTAGAAGCCTCACCATTCTGGGGTGGAAAACAGATATAAGGGAGGACTGAGCACAAGGAATAGCATATGCCGCCTGAGATTTCAGAAATTTGAGGACTAAGATTGAATCTGTGAGGACCATTCATGTTCTAAAGGGCGTAAAGACTAACTGCACATTCAGTTGATCAGTGTTAAACGAATTTCGCATAATGCGCATGCCCAGAAGAGAATTTTGAGCAAATTACGACTTTGGTATAATTTTAAGAGAAGATAAATACGGTGTATGGTTGATATTCTGTTATCTGAGCGTAAATAGTTCGGGGTTTTAACACTTGTTAGGTTGTAAGTTGTTTCATTACTTAGAGTGTAAATATCGATTGTAAACTACGGAAAGTTTCGTTTAAAAATGATTACAAAACGGGAAAGATTACAAGATATATTACCGGAATCGTTATTGAATATAGTTGTGAGGAAAACAACCAATTGCTTATTTACCATCCGTTTCGCTCATTTAACAAATTAAAGAATAAATGAAGTTTAAATTACTGAATTAAAATAAAGGAATTTATTATAAATAATTGATATTAAATATAACGTTTATGAACAAAAAAAAAGGTTGAAATGAAACATCAATAAATGCACTAAGCACAAACAAATTTCGGTGGTATTGTAATTATAAATAGTCGATAAGAACTACATGACGAACAGGCTTGCGTAGGGCTGCGTATTCGCCAGTATTTCCCGCCACGCCAGTGGTTCACCACTGAGCATGCGCAGCAAGAGAAATTCGTTAACTTTAATCAATTCAATGTGCGGTTTGCCATTACGCTTACGGAGGTTTATTTGTGGTTTCTGAGCAGACTCTGGGTCAAGCAATATCGAATGCCCATCAAGCAGCTGTTTGAGAATTACACATTACGGAAACATTATACGTACACAGAACAACATTTGAAAGATGAGCGCACGCATTTCTATTCATCACAAAGCCGGATATGTGTGCTTCACATCAGTTGTTTCACTACTTCATATTTTAGCAAATGAACCATTTATGGAATGAACAGTTACGGGAGAAGAGAAATGGATACTCTACCACAATGTCAAAAGTCAAAGAACTACGTGTCCCGCAGCAGTGTCTACTCGATATATCTTAAATAAAGGATTGCTTCCCGAAAATGTTAAGTATATGGTGGGATATGAAGCGAATCATCCACTTTGTGCTTCTACCTGCTAACAGTTGGACAGAGAGAGGAAAAAAAATACGAAAGCTGCTAGCACCTTTCAATCGTAATGGCATTTATCGTTCAACAATATAGCAAGTCTTCATTTTGATTAATCGCTCGACTTTGGTTGGGAAATTTTACCTCATTCAGCATATTTCTGGATCTTGATTTTTCAGACTATCACCTGTTTTGACTGTTACAAAATTTCTTCTTTCTTCAAAAGTTTGATCACATTCAAGATGTGAAAATAGTGTTCCAAGAATTTTCTGCATTCTAAATCAGAGGATTCTCATCTCAATGGTGGTAATTACGTCAATAAATATGTATTCTATTTTTTCACTTGTCTTTTTCACCTAAAAGAGGTAGAGCGCACCTAATATTTCATTTGTGTTACTGATTTGAAACGATTTAGCACATGTCCCTCATTTCGGGCGGGGGATGGTAGATCAGCAATGAGATATGGGAACTCTTTATCCTCTGGCCTCAGAGTCTCTCAGGGAAATTTTCACACATCGCGATTTGGTTAAACCTTACTTTGCCGAAGATTTAAAAGCATTACTACAAGAGTCCTTGATATTAGCAAAAAGTTAAGCAATAGCTTTGAAAAATAATTCACACGTGCATAACCAAAAACTACACAAAAATACACTATTTAGACAATCACTTTTAAGCGTTTATGTTTATAAATTTTAGATAGTCACATTTACATAAAAACTGTGAGTCTCTAATTATTCATTAAAAATAAAGTTATTAAACGTGCTTGCAACCTCTAAAATATTTGTGCGACTTTCAAGTGACCTGCTACATTTACTGAAAAAAAAAAAGGTGTTTGAAATATTTCACTTCACATATGTTAACTATAGATTTATGTATGATTGTTACAAATAATACCATAATTTACTTCGAGACCTTCTATAAATAAGCCCGCAATAGATATTAGGCTAAATACTGAGAACTGAATGAATATCATTCTTTTGGATTAAGATTTCAAATGAAGGCTCTTAAAATCTGTCAACACAAAAGCCATCTCTAGAGATTGGCGGCAAGAAAAGAGTGAATGCAAGATAAATGGATTTCACCTCTCGAAGTATTGTCTCAGAAACGTGCATCGAATATAGGCAAACAACCCTTTGTGTACTTTGCTCAGCTTACGTTAGCTGAATATATTGAGTGTTAATGTACAAATGAATCATTAAGTAGTCATTTCAGCATGTGGTAATTAAACTGATTATTAACAACACTCCTTTAAGAAATTTAGTGTTTTCATTCAGAGCCTAATATATTTTTTGTATCACAAAAATAAATGAACATTATATAACGACTTTATTATTATAATTATATGCTGCTTTATATTTGTGACTAATCTCGCTGATATCAGATTAAGCCCACGAAATGCATCGTGGCAAGGAGGCAATGGTTCGCCTCTCGCGCCCTGCGAACGAGCGTCCGAAGGACTACCCCCTCTTTCCTTACCATCAACCTCTCGATAGGACTTTCGACTGGCCGCATATTTTAAGTGTCCACATGCCGCACAGAAACTATATATTTACAAACATCCAAATGTTTTCCGGAATTCAAATTTCGGGTCCTTCGTTACAGAGTAACAGTTATTGACGACTATCCCGGTTGGGCAGCATTATAATTATATATTTAAGTTTTTCATGTTTAATAGAAAGGCAATTTAACTGCATAATAATTCCTATTAAAATTAAATATCATGATTTAGGCACATTAAGGACTGCATCACTGTTTTTAAAAATTTAAAATTTAATACTTCTAAATAAGAAGTGATCAAGTACTTGAAAATATATTCCTAATTTTTATAAAAGCTAAAGTTTTTTTTAATCATAAGATGTGTTTTCGAATCACCAAATGACAACCTGAATATTGCATTATTATTTTTGGATTAAATCTTTAAACTATGAGTGCATGCACATATAACTCTTTACTTTTGAATAGTGGTATGTAAAACAGATGTCCCAAGTTTACCCTGTTTTGTGAGTTCAGCATTTTCTTCAAGCGTTGTTGTAAAGCCACAAGTGACGCCTGAGTAAAACTGTAGGAAACGGAAGCACAAGGTTTGATTTACTTTGCATACTGGATTAAAGTGAAAACCTTCCATTGGGGTTATAAAGAATACTCCTAGTGATGGGTTTAGTAAGTATTTGTCATCCTGACATCTAATTTCCAATTCGTAGAACATTTTTACAACTTTAATTCACCCATTGTTTTGATAAATGATATGCTACTGGTTCACCCAAAACTATAAAAAAGTATAACATTTTCATGTCCAAAATTGTCGGCGATCTCTCAGGCATTACTGTAACATTGCACTTTCTGACATTTATAACATTTAGAGTTTCAGCTAATTAGGTCTAAACTCTGATTGAATTAATGGAGAATGACAATTGTTAATTACAATAAATCATTTTTCTCTGTAAGTTTTATATTATTAGCTTCGTGTTTATTATTTCCTTGCACCTGATAGCAAAGGAAATCTCATAAAAAACTTCAAGGAATTATTTTAATGGAAATGTATCTTGTCACAATTTTGCGAAGAGTTTGGCTTGAATGAATATATAAGCATGTATGTCTTAGTTTACGGATTGATGCATGAAAAAGAAGAGATTTATTTGAACAAGCAGGGTATGATTAATTTTAAGGTAAAAATGTTAAACATCATAATCTGTAACCAGGATTTCTTTTTTATCATTAATAGAATAAAGGTTTCTGTTTGGCACAACTTAGTCCTTTCATATTAAAAGAAAAGTAAATGCTGTATATGTAGGACCTGCAATAGATATAATCATTGTACACATGACAATGCATTAAAATACCATATGCACAAAAGTAAACAGAGTAAAATTTTAGTATTTTCAAAATTTAAATACTTTAACCCCTTGCTATGTAATGTCAGGAAAGTTTAAACTAAGAAGATTCGAAGACAATCTTTTCATTTCCTGGGAATTAAACATACACCTTCAGAATTCTCGTGAACTTTTCTTGTCTTGTTATGGACATCATTAACAATTAAAACTCTGACACCAAAGAAATATTACGTACAGAATATAGTTTAATAGCTGCCTACAGGAAGCTGTATGCTGCCTTTACAATCCTAGATATTTAAAATAAAAAACATTCATTTTTCAAAAACTATGGTTAATTTATCAGTTTATTTTTTATGTTTTTCCTTGTTAAAAGACTTTTGCACAATTCTAGATCAGCCATTTAATATTTAGTGAAGAGTTATCCTTATTGTTTGTTAGATATAGTTATCGAAATGTTAATTTGATTAGAAATGAATATCTGATTTATTATATCATAAAACTTCCATTTAATGTTATACATTAAAGAGATACCGTCCTATTTTAAACGAAGGTAAATTGTTATAGAATTTTGTATATTTTTATTAAAAAGAATTTAAACGTACTTAAAATTTAGCTGTAATTCTATGCTGAAACTGGTTACATTATTTCATTAGAATTTTTATTTACTTAGAGTTTAGAATTTTAGCATCATTTTAATTTTCAAATAAAGTTTAACTGAAACAGCTGAGATTGTGTTTTCTGTAGTAGCGAATAAAGTTTTTGCCATATTTAAACTTCAGAATTAAAAAAAATTGCTATTGAGTGCATAAACTGTTGAATACTTTATTATTTGAATTCTGAGATTAATTTTTAAATTATAATTATATAGGGAGCATAAAATGATATGTCATTAGAGATAAATTTAAACACGTAGAAAACTGATACTGCTTTGATGAAACTTTCCCTTGATTCACCATGTTTATTGGAACATGAAATCATACGTATTACACATTATTACTAATTTACAGCAGACTCACAAAATTAATAAATGTTAAGACTCAAAGTTAATAAATGTCTGACACCAGTGCATTAATACAAAACTGGACATGAGACGAATGTTTATCGTAGAGAACTATGAATGCTTTGGAGTGCTGAGAGCTGGCATGTAACCGAGATAGTCATAGTCTGAAATCCTATATCTACATTATTTATTTTATTTTTAAGCCCTAATCATGAATGTATTACCAACGGTTAAGGTGGCATTTAGCCATACAATTATACCGAAACATGTTATATAATGAGGCATAATCGTGAAGTCAGGAAGATCTCGATTACAGATTACAAATAAATATTTTTTATATTTGTTTACACAGATATAATTAACAAAATGCACGAAAGTTTCATCTCTAGTTTATATCACAGATCGTAATAAGCTGCATAATAAACTTCAGCAACAAACACCGTAGTCGGAATATTTTATAGCAATTAGTTTGGTTTAATATGCTGGAAAGCATATAGCCTTTAGTTATGGTAATGAAACGACTCTTATTTTGATAGCTATATATATTATATTTTAAATATTCAACAAAATACTTTAACTAGGACAATTTGTACAATGTGCTTGCTTTGATTCATGCACTTGAGCTCCAGTGACTAGTCTAGGATACTTTTTTAATATTTAACTCATATTCAGAATCAAATGTTGATATTAAGAAGCAAATATTAAGATTCGAATCAAAATAACAATGGTAAAAAGTGTTCACCTTATTCCGAAATCTGTGGCTTTATTATTTCAATGATGGCACCCCTCATCTACTGGCAAACTAGAACACAAGTCTTACCTTTATGTGTTTCCTGTTTAACAATTAAGAAATGCTGTTCCGGAATTGTACATTCCAGAAATAGCTTTTCCGCACTTAATTTCATTTCTTGAAATTAACACTGTCATTAACTGCGTCAGAGGTACTGGGAACGTGACAACTTTCAGCGCTCAAATTCGTTTCTCTTTAAAAGGGTCTATCTCTTTTCATTAAACTTAATCATGGACCGATGCAGTAAATGTGCATCTAGATATAGCGTACCTCACTTATTCAACAAAGCAAATGAATCGAGAATGGAGATGCAACCATAAAACTATACCAGACATTCGTAATATCACTAAAGGCTTTCTAAAAGGCCATTTGTCGGTAAGGAAAATTTAACTGAGTTTCCCCGCAACGATATAGCTATTAACTACCTTATGCGCGATAATGGAATGATATATATCTCTCTCTAATTACGACAGATAAGGGCGGTGCGTTGTTTTTGTCACATTTTTGTTATGATACTTGTGACATTTAAAATGAGCGCGGCAATTACTTTTCCAATGATTAAGTGGCGAATGATCAGAGCTGCTGCTAAAAAGAGAAAAATGTCAGCAGTTCTTTTTAGGTACCAGAATTATTGGAAAAAATAGAGAATCAGGTAAAAAGTGCATAAATATAATAGAATAGCAAGCAGTTTCATTTAAACTATTTGCTTTTATCTGATTCTCGGAATCGGCTTGAAAATCCCATATGTATATCTGATGAATTTATTTTGAACCTGGCGTTGAAAATCAAATGAAATATAGAAGTTCGATGTTATTATCAAAACAGAAAGCAGGAACACAAAAGCTTGAAAACTGGAAAATTACCAAAAAGGTATCAAATTAGTATAAAATTTCAGATTTAATCCAAGTATTTTCTCTCTTCCTCCTTGTATTAAAACGACATGTAAAACTTTTACTTATTTTAATTTACAAATATTCTGGCATTTCCTTTCTTCGCTTAACTAAAACATTGTAATGTTATATACAGAGTTTGGAATCATTAAAAATAAAATATATAAGGTAATAATGTTTTAAAAACTACTCCAGTAGATATCCTAGATCAAATAAAATTTTTCATAAAGATATATAAATAAAGCTATATTTCATAATAAAAGCCTGTTTTTGAAAAGGAACTTAAAATATGCTTCACGATTTAGAAAATTATTCAATAAGAAACAAATAAACAAGCCTTTTTCTCGTTTCTGTTGATGATTCGAAATCATTTAATTAATGTATATTTACGTTTATTTCGAAAGAAAGGAGTTTCCGGGGACTGAAACTCGTCTATACTCTTTTAATTTCGTCATGTAATTCTTAAATCCAACATTTACTTAGCTATCAGACCTAACTCGGAGAAATCTCTGCAGAGAATAAAAGAAAACAACTAAGTGCAAGGCTATACAGATTCTTACAACTATTAAGAATTTACATATAAAAAGGCGCCAATGCTCAGAAATAGTCAGTTACCTATAATCGGAAACAAATCGGTTACAGAATGCACAGATTTGGCAAAAGTAATGTCGCACATGAGATTTCTAGGATATTTAATACTGTTTCCTATCATACTGTGATAAAAACAACGCTTCTTCAAAATGTCCTACAATGAAAATACAAGAGCCTCACTTCATTGTCATGCATATATCTGGAATAGCACATTCATATCTCAAATCAGAACTTCTGAAGTTACTAGAATTTCCGGCCTTCTAAGCCTTCGGTTTTAGTTCAACGGCGTGATTCTGCGCAACTTTCAACGAATTCTTTGAAACGCAAAATATATTGGAAACAGTTTTGCTACTTAGATGTGAGCTGACGAGAAGCAGACTGCATTCACTTAAATCGATAGTTGCATTGTGAATATCCTCATCATAAAGTAGTATCATCTCACAATACTGACATAAAAAGAAGCGCAGCATCAGAAAACATAGAAACAATTAGAGTATTCTATATTACACGTTTTGCATTTTATAGCTCATATAGCTAATAGCTCAATGCATTTAACCTGCTCAAGCATACAAGTATTCGAATAAATCCAGAGGCCTTTTCTTAGAGTATGCCTTTAAATTCCAAGACTAAAGGTACGGCATTCGGATGGCACGTGAGCTGACACTTCAAGGTGTATGGAAACTTTTAGAAAGCATTGTTCTTACACCTTTTTTTTTTTTTTTTTTTTTTTTTTTTTACAGCGGGCAGTAGCCATTTTTAGACTTCGCCACTACTAACGCCGGAAGAGTCATTTTATTACGGATGAACCTAAGAGGCGACCACAATTACCTCATCTGAAGAGACAAACAGTTTACATCCATACCTTCACCGGGATTCGAACTCGTGCTCTTTGGTACCGCAGTAGTCTCCCTTAACCACTATGCCGTCTAGGTGTTTAAGAAAAAAAAATTTAACAACGATTTAGTGACAGCAGTTTAACTTGCAGCGATACTTGCGACAAAACAATGAATTACGTTAATGACGTTTTCCCAGTTATACATATTTACTTCGAACTAATTCATTTTTGGATTCTGCGACATTCGAAAGGTGCTGTATATGGTTTTACTATTGTTTTATTTTGTTATTTTATGTGTTATTTTATGTGGTTTTTTTCTGTTGTTTTATTTTGTTAGAAGACTTTTTTGTCAGCATTTTACATAAAGCGTATTCAGTTTATAAACATACACCTAATGGTGTGCACTTTGATATTTGCACAGTCCGATTTACAGGGGGTATGTCAGAACTCTGCTGAAAGAAACATTTGATTAAGATCTTGCGAATCAGTAATACAGAGGTACAATTATGCTTTAGGTATGTGCGAGTGTTCAGTCGTCTTATCCATTCGGAAACTAAGGCGTTAGATAATTTTGCGTCTGTCTAAAAGCACTGATTTGTTCTAAATGGTATATACTGATATTAATTACATCACTTAAAACAAATATTTCAATCGCATAAATAAAGCATATTTGAAAGATTTATGAAATTTTGCTCAAATTCTTATATTTGTAACTAAAACTTCCTCCGTATAACTTACTGGAGTGCAAAATGAATGGCATCTACCTATATAAGCATCTTCAAATCTATTTCAGACAAAATATAATAAACTGATTTAAAAAAAAATCAAACCATTTGCATTTTTAGCAGAAGAATATCATCTGGTAATATATGTACCATCTTTTCATCTTTTATTTATTTTTACGAGCCATGCAGAAACAAATGTGAAAGCTTACTCTGCTTTAAAATGCGTTATTATTTGTGTTGCGTGCGTACGGGTTCGTTACGAAATGAATGCACAAATCCGATGAAAAATGAACAAAAATGTATTATTATCACAACAAATATGATTAAATTTTCTCAAATTATCATGCAGTATTACAATATCTCACAGTAGTTATCTTTTAACTACTCAAATGTCCAATAGAACGTAATTCAAAACAGCTAAAGAAAGCTGATCCGCGAATTCGCTACAATCAACAAGAGCGGTTTTCTAAACAACAACAAACTAAGCAACTACCACGAACTGAGATGTTTTCCTCCTTTTATAAGATTTTAAAATCACGCGCTAGAATTTTCTAGTACTTTCTCGAAATCAAAAAGAGATATTTATTTATTTAATGTTAAATGCACGTGCTCTTGTATTTTTAATTTTCCGGCTTAGCTTTCTTCTTTTAATATTCGTCACGCGCTGCACTGCGCGGGAAATAAAACCACTTCATTTATAATTGAACTAACATTAGCTTTTTAAATACCAAATTCGTAACAATAGTTAGTCTAGTTAATGATAGGAATGCTTATATGTTTAGATTTCTAAAAGGCATACTCCCTTTCTTCTGATAGCTAGAGCTAAATTACACCCATTATACGGGAAGTTGCAATGCAGCAAATGACAGGTCTTAATCGCATAAAATTCGCAGGACAAGTAGATGTATCGGAGATAGATCACGTCTGTGTACATCAGAGTTCATTTGGCACCTGGTAATAGGCTGAAAATGTCTGCAGCTTTTTCATTGTTTAAGCGTTATTGGAGATAATTCTATATTATCCAAACTTCAGATGCAGCAACAACAGCGACTAGTAGATGTCAGAAGGCCGAATACCACCAATGCTACATGACTTTGAATTGCTACGGCAGAGCTACATTACTTTGAGTGTCAATGTGCTTAACAGTCCGACGTATGTGGCGCGACGTGTATATCATCCAAAAATATATGGTAGGATAAGTGCATGAACACTGTTCGGACATGGCGAATGGACAAGTAGAGCAACATAGTGCACACAGATTGGAAGATCCGGCCACCTTGACCTCAATTGTTGTTCACCAAGGCCCGTTAAATCGAGGATTATCTCTCTCATTCAGCGAGTGCATCTATCCACTTAAACCGTTCATTGCAGGCTTAATGAAATAAACAAGCTCCAAACTAACTGCTCTAATTAACCGCTCATATTAAGACTGAACGTCTGACGTGGTTTCGAGATATCGAAATGAGACAAGTGAATGAGAAAATTTGTTTTTAATTAGTTTTTGTCTGTTGCAGAAGACGACCATTGAAGACTGTGATTACATCAAAGAAAATTTTAAGCACCAGCCATTTATTTCAGCGTTATACTTAGGTTCATGTCTGATGATTCGGAACTGCACCATGCTCAGTCGCAACAAATAACGGACATTGCCTATCAGACGCCCATATTAGCTTACCTGAGAGCAAACCAGTGCTTGAGGAGGATACTGGATTCGGTGATTTTGGGAGTAGTTCAGGCCACCCAATAAGGTGTTCCAGCGAGACAAATTCCAACGTTTTGTCATTCTGTAAACTTTCACATATCTGCACGAGGTAGAAATCACGCTCTATCATCACCCGCGTTGAACCACTTTCCCCAGTCTTTAAGTTAGGTGCTGTCGTTGGATGTGGTATATATACCGCAAAAAGACTATAATTCGCCTCATATTTACTGACTAAAAATGCCGCCTTGTATAGATGACTGTATCTCTAATGGTGTTGTTCATATCTGATACTGAATGAACAAAATATATGATGCACATTTTTGTCGTTCCTTGCATTATTTGCATACATCTGACATTTCTAACCCTTCTTTGATTTTAATGCCGTTACCTTCAAATGCCGTTACCTTCATGCGTAATGTTGCGACTTCTTTCTGGTTTAATGTTTTCACAAAAATCAAGCATGATTTCCTTATTTTATACATAACTTTAGTATCTTAAAATTTACTTTAACTATAATATGTGTGTGATTCGAATGCATTTTTATAAATGAAAAATTATTTCTTACATAATTTATCAGACTTTCAAAATTTGAAAGGCTCCTTTTTAAACTCTATTCCAAAGCATACACTACGAAATACATCCTGAAAGAATTTCCTGGATTAAAATGAAGTTGGAGTAAATTTACGTTCATCGGTGAAACCAAAAATCCAATCGATTGCGTTGCTTTGTGGTTTCCTATCTCATTTCGAGAAGCAAGGTAATCACATTTCAAACCAAACAAAATTTATTTTGATCATTTAAAGTTGCAGTGTTTAAATTTAACAGAACACTTTTGTTTAAATTTTATTACATTCTTTTCATTTCTCCTGTTTCACTTGACTCTATCCAGAAAGAGAACGTCTGAGTATTTAAGTAAGAGAATAAAGAATTAAGGTTAGAAATGAAATCACGCCAAGGTCAATTAGCACCATTTCTTCCCTTCTGGTATATAATGATACTTCTAGTATATATTCTTCCGCTATAGACACTTCCATTGTTTTGAATATTTCTATTGTTAAGTGTTTAATTTTTTTTTGTTAATTTTTCTTTGATAAAGTCAATTCAAAATTTCCTCTGGTGATTTAATAGTTAAAGTTTAAAGTGCACATAATTCTTGTCTAAGTTAATTATTTCAGATATTGATGTTATTAGGTTTTAGCTATAACTAGTCCTTGAATGTCACAGTGGATCATTGACTTGTACATTTGCCTACCTTGTAAACACATCGATATTACGAACGATATTAGAATAGATCGATATTACGAACAGGAGTACTCGATGGTAAGATGTAACGAAAATTAACGAAATTCTAAGGAATAAATACCACTGCTTTTCTAGGGGTTTAGGCTAGCATGCTGCTCTACACATAAGGGAACCATTACAAATTTTAACCTGCTCTTAATGATGATACATATGATTGAATAATGAAAGAAACGAATACTTATATCAAAATTAAACTAAAGAACGAAATTCGTTACCAATGCGTTTAGTACAGAATGTATATAATTATCTAGCTTAGAAAGTATATTATGTTATTCTATACTGACCACTCTACCTCTAAAGCATAGGTAAAAATACTTTTATATTTTTTTCATTACATCTAAAGAGGGACTGTATAATCTATAAGTTTCCATAAGTTGATGACTAATTATTGCCCACTATTTTTAATATAATCCAGTGTAAGGTAAAATAAGAATTTGTGTACAATTTCTGAACAAATTCATTCCGTTTCACTGAGAATTGAACCCAGTTTTTGAGCACACTCGACCGACTGCTAAATTACAAGAGCACATGGTAGAATTGTCTTCAGGTCTTAAATGTACAGCTGGTCATCTTTCCATAAATCGAAAGCCTTATATATATATATGATAAATATAATATTCCAGTGGCTTTGCTCCGTAGAATGCTGATAGGTGGACTTGCTGGCAAATATTGTTGTTCAAGAGCGATTCATCTATTTAATTACAATTTGGAAAGAGTTTACTTTTACCAATGGGGGGCCTCTCAAATTTGTATTCTATGTGCGATTATGATACAAAACTGTTATAACCTTTCCTTCATAAATTTTACATAATGAGCTGAGTGATCTTCTTAAATCTACAGAAAACTCTGTTAATATTTTGACATTACTCATCATCCTCGAAAACACAAGAAATGGCTTTATGCTACGAATACCGTTAATTTAGGTATTACCATTACAAAAATAGTTTATTGTTAAACCTCTTGCTAATTCTTCAAACGGCATTATTTTTCTTGGTAGAATGCGAGCTTTTTCTTTGATAATAACTAGAGTTCCGAAAGAGGGGTTTGTGAGAATATAATTTGGCAACATTATTTCTGATAATTTTGTATGCTTGCTAAATTTCCCTACGCAAATGAATGAATAATTTTTACAAAAATGTTTGTTATCAAGACATGGAGTCACATTAATGTAACCACTTGCCTAGTATCATTTCTTCTTAAACTGCATGAAATACAATTCTAATCGTCTGGCATTTTGGTAAATTATTTTGCATTAAATTAGAACGTATTAAGCAACACATACTTTCGCGTAAGCTTAAATTCGTCACGAATCAAATAATGAAATTAAATTGTTTCTCAAAACCTCGGACGTGAAACAGTACATTTACATCTGTCTAGAAAAGAATTTCTGACCAAAAGCTACTGGTCCATGGAATTTTTCTTAATTAATTTGCAGTTTTCGTAAAGCTTTACGAATTGTCGTATTGATTTCCGTTACGGATAAGTCTTATCAGTCGGCAGAAAAGGAATGGAGAAATCTATCACACTCATGATCAGTGTATTGGCTACAATCATCGATAAATTCTTCATCAAACTTTCCATTTAGTAGGCTACTGTGAATTTACTTAAACTTCGAGAGCTTATTGGAATTCGTTGATGAGCTTAATTACTTTTCACTTACATAAAACATTATTCATTTCTACCAAGGCACAAAAGCTCAAAGTAGTGTAACTTTCTGGCCATTCGTAAAATTCATTATCATGAGGTTTCAGACGCAATTTTAAAAGCACGAAATGAAATTAAAAATTCATTTTTATGTCGACGAGCTTAACTCTGCACAACAGGCTTTTAATTCAGTGATTATTAGTATCCCGAATGTTTCAGATTTATTATGAATCACAGAACACTTAAAATGAGAAAACACAACTTAAAAGTATGCTTTAGAAGTTTCATATGAAATGATACAACTGTAAATGTATAATAATCGTTTTGAACTAAAATTTAGGCTTGCCTCGAAAATACACTAAATTTATTCTGCCCACTCAAAACCTAACAACAATGGAGGAATTCTATTATTGTATTAAACTTTGGATATTCTCTTTCAAAAGAATTTTAAACCAAAAAAATACTGAATTTGAGAGATCAAATTTTATTTCTTTAATTTAATAGTGCAATTTTAAAGCGTTCTAACGATTTCTAATTACCTTCAGATAATCACTAAAATTAAATATAACAGAAACAAAAAAATTTTAAATTTTATTAGTGCAATTCGTGAATATATAATTACCCGTTTGAAGCATTTGTAAGTTAATGATCTCATTTATGGAAACGCAAAGTTCAACAAAATCAGAGTATAATTCACTTTGTATCAGTGTATAATACTACTATTTATTTTTTTAATTAGCAGTGTACAATTTACACTGTACAATCAATAAAAAATCGAACGCAGTGAAAAATTATAAAAAAATTCTCTTATTTATAAAATGTCTAAAGATTGAATTATGTAGTAAATTGGATCATAAAAGAATATTAGATCTATTCAAATGCATAAGTTAATAAAGTATGTGCCATACGTTTGGGTATGATATTAAGAATATACTTACAGTTTAATTTGTTTGCTTGCTTGAATATTTTAAAATATACAAGCGTTTTCTGGCTCGGAAGAGAACTTTCAAAGAGATATTGCTAGAGGATTTTCAAAGAGGCACTGGTTCGTATTCATATTACACATGAACAAAACTACAAAAACATTTTTGCAGTCAGCCATTTCACTCAGATGTGAACCCGAATCGAATTCTCAGTGTTCAGAAGTCGCAGTCTACAGGATTTAAAGCTTTGTGTAAATCTGATGTTTCGATGACATTATTTGAAATTAGAATTTTAACTCATATCTAATAATTAGAGTTTTTCATGGAAAATATATTTTAATTAATTTTTCAATTTTGATAATAGCAGTTTTTGATAATAGCAGCTACAGCTTTCTACTAATAACTTATATAAAAATCGAATTAAATTTCAGAGATTAAATATGTTGCTAACTCTTCCTATGTGCCACAGAAATTACCAATAAATCTCCAACAGAAAGTAATAAATTAATAAACATATACTCCACATATTCTTCACTTCTTTCCTACTCGTAAAGCAGTTTCAGAAAGAAAAAAGCTTATGAAGTAGCTTATCCCTCCTTTCAGCATATCTACGTAGTGTAACGCTAGCAGACTCAGCGCGTATTCGAGAGGTCCAGGTTCGAATCCCGGCTAGGGCACTGCACATTTGTCTTGTCTCCTATTTCAAAAGTACCTAATGCCTCTCATAATAGCTCCCGAACTAAAAGGTAGCGGACAATCATTCGTTGCCACCATCATTTGGCGATTGGTTACCCTCATCCCCAGTCGCCCTTAAAAAGGGGCGAAGTATATAAGTTGTATTTACTTCCTTCTTCCAGCATGCCTTCGCGGTGTAATGGTAGCACACACGGCGTGTATTCGAGAGATCCAGGTTCAAGTCCCGGAGAGGGCGCTGCACATTTTTCACGTCTTCTGCTTCAAAAATGCCTAATATCTGTGAGAAGCTTAATGAAATTATTTTATTACATAAAACAAAAAGGATTATTTAAGCCATATTGCTCTAATAGGATGCATTTATAAAAGACAAAAATACTTAAATAAGTTCAGATCATATAAAACATCATTAACATTTTATGTTTCTTAAGTTTCGGAATAAGGTGGAATCTCTATTCTATGGGGTAAGTTGTACCAAATACTCGCATTGTTTTGTAACATTTAGAATAGAATTCTATTCTGACGTTAAGATTAAATTTTCGCTTCTCCTTCCTGCTTATCTAATTAGATCTTTTCTCTTTAAGAATTTTGGAGAGCTGAATCAGATTGATCCAAACGAAACGCTATAATGGCAGAACTGGAAAGAGGATTTACTGTAGCTTTTACAATGTGGTTTGGATATTCTCTTTCCTAAGTGGAAGATGCCAGAATAAAATTCCTCCTGACTGTAATTTTATTTCGGATTTGCGCGAAATTCGCTGCTGTGTAGTTTAATAACTTTTCCTTGTGTTGTAAAACTTCGAATCCTGACATTGGCTTAAATCAATATAAGCTTTTTATTTATTTATTTATTTATTTATTTATTTATTTTAATTCTATTCGAAAGACATCATAAGGAGAAAACAAGCTACATTGGGCAAGAAATAGTACGTACTGTTTACAAAGGTATTATTTCTGCCAATCTTAGGCATACTTAAATAGTAATGTTTGTTATAGGTATGTATATCAAATATTGTTATTTCATTATAATTAATGTAATATTATCAATGTATATTAAAGATTATTATTTTTATTTAAATATACCTGTTTCAGAGTACGAAAGTACATATCTAGCACTGAAAATTATGTCAGACTTTAACAATTTTATTGGATGACAAAGCGTTTTCTTTTTAAAGTTAACTATATTAATCGTTGAATGTTGCGTTTTAAAGTTAATTTTAAAGTTAACTATACTAAACGGTGCCAAGCTTGTAGCCGTCGCTTTATATGTTCACGCACGTTTTTAGCTGCTTTGATAGGTTTAGGTTTAGTTTATTACTGGCAAAACACACTACGGCTCCTTGCCTAAGGAAGGTATGCCTTTGTGGAGGACATTCTAAGGGAAACAGGCTCGTATCCACGTTACATATAGGGAGAATTTCTAAAATGTCCATAGAGCCAGCCCATTCGCCGGGAATCGAACCCAGGTTGGAACTACCTATGTTCAGCGATTTAAGTGCTCGGCCTGTGGTGAGCAACCGAACGATAACATTAAGCGATGAGAAAAAATATGTTTCAGAAAAGCAACGGAATTTGACTAATTTAACATAAATACAACAAGTAACATATAAATAAGTACTTTCACAGAATTTTAATTAGAAAAATGAAGAAAATTTTTATCGGTTGTTCATAATGTCTTAAATACAGTAGTTCATTCATTAACTGTTCATAATAATAAAATGAATTTATTCATCGATGCTATACTCTTATTTGAATACTCGAAGCGAATATCTCATTCACTGTATAGAATTAACGGAAATTTTTATCACAATAAACGAAGAATATATTTTTGTATACACCGGGCGACACTTGGGCAGTCGAATGATAACATAGACCGCCATCACTTAAAACGGCGTCTACTGTAGTAGGAATAATTATTACCTTCAAGCATACCAGTTTTAAAAACGTGAAAGAGCATGAGAATTTCAAAGACCATCTATCAAGGAGGAAAACGAATGAAAAGACATTTTAAATAAACGTGTAATGTAGATTTTAAGCTAAATCAATCATTAAAACTGGGAGATTTTGATGATTTTAAGTCTTCATAAAATTTCATAAATTAAGCATTGTCTAGATAATTTTTAATTGAAAAAAACTGAAAAAATTTGGATAGAATTCTATTGCTTTCCGAATCGTTCAGACATAAGTGAGAGGCTCCTTTTATTGAACATGTACATCAATATATAACACATTTTCTTCTAATTTAAAATTCTGTATTTGCATGCTTATCTTCCAAATATTCATTATTTAATTTTTAAAATTGTCTTGCATTTGCAAAAATGCTTAGCAAATCATTTTCAGATTATCACTTTTTTCTTGAATGCATAAATATTTCTTACCACGTTTACATTTTTCTTACCATGTTTACATTTTCTTACCATGTGATAACTTATTTTATTTCAAAACTCTTCTACTACGTTTTTCTTTCTTAAGTGGCTCCTGTCGCAGAAATTAATGCAGATGTGACATAGAATAACCGAATGTTTTCCAAAATATTAGAGATTTTTCAATTTAAATTTCGAAGGAATGCTAAAACCTAAATGTTTGTAGATTTTATAAATTAAAAAAAATAATTTTGTCTCATTTAAAAACTATTAAAATAATTCAAGGTGTTTATCGGCTCATCATCAAGGATGTTTCAAATATTTGCCTTAGTGAATTCTTAAGTTATTTATCCTTTATTTTTATTACAATAATCATATGTCAATCGCATTTAGATTAGAAATGAGACTAATCAATAAAATATGGTAAGCAATTACTTCACTAAGCAATAAAAATATGGTTATATACTGAAGAAAATGGTTGAGGAATACTAAATGATCATCTTATGATAAATTTCATTAATGCTCAAATTATTAATTCTTTGCCGCTTAGCACAATATTTTTTCGCAATTTATAGTTACATTTGCACAATGCTTATCTTTCCTATTTTATCTCAGTTGTGTAAGTAAATCTCAAAATTAGTTTAGAATTTATTTTAATTCAGATATAAAAATCATCTATATATTGTTATAAAAGTTCATTATAATTAATGCGTATTTGACTAAACTCTGACAGATCAATATGGGTTCGATTTTCGATGAACGCTGTGGCGACATAGCAGTTTTCGTCACATGTCATAATAAATACGATACAGTTTCCCTTAGAAAGACCTACATGAAGATATCTTTCTTACCTAAGGAACATAGCCCTCCCGAATTTTACCGTAATGAAATAAGCAACCAACTGCTTCTTTGGAAAATCAACGTTTCAGCAATCTACGGTATTAAAACTTTCGTAAAGGACATATTTGCTCTCCCGGCATTAAGTAGTCAGAAACATTGTCCCTTTAAATTACTCCTAAAATCTATGAATATCTGGCTTACACACTGATTTACGGAAAGCAGTTTTCGCTAAAACACTGCAGTAGCTAATATGTCTCAAAAGTTCGATTTGACCTATAATACCAAAAGTATATGTTTATGTACCTGGGTTTCCTGACAACTTTGAAGGTGAAACCGTAAACGCAATTTGTCTGATAATCCCTCTACATCCTCTACCCCTATATTAATACATTTCCAAGTACCGCTGTTTAGGGTAAAGAGATAATTTATTATTTAGCTTCGCTTTTCAAAATGCTCCTTCTGAACGTGTTGAGGAATATGCAGACACTAAGTATTTGGCACTGACACTGAATATAATTTAACACTCCAAAAATTTTTGGAATAAATCATGTGAAAAATTCTAGCTGGAAACAGTCATATTTTTACTGGAAATATTATACTTTTCTTTTTGGTCTTCACGTATTAGCTTAGCATTATGGCTTCTTATCTTATTTATTACACGACTGCAGAATAATCATCAATTTTAAAAATAAAAGCAATTTTTAAAAACAAAATAAAGAAAACGCTGTATTTCGTAACCTGTGGTGAGCCTCGTATAGATTGGAGACAAACTGAATACCGTTTATTAGAAATTAAGAGAGGTGTTTGAATAAGATATTGAGCAGTAGTAATATTATTATTTAGTCAAATTATTATTCACGTCATTATTAATAAGTCAAATTATTTATTATTATACATTCTGCTTCACTTTCGTTCCTTAAATTAATATTTAGGAAATGTGGTTATGTTAGATGTCCATTGAGGTGAGATTTAAAAAGTCAAAAATATAATAGATAACTTAAGTACTGATATACTTAAATATCTCCAAATCATTAACATGTAGAGACCATTAGGTTTTCCGAAGCGGGAAGCGGGAAAACTCAAACGTCTGTCTCTGAGATTCCAAGAACCGGGTATTTCAATTTCTACTTAGATGCTAACTACTTATCTCACGGGAAATGTGATAACTCCTTACACATTTTTCAGGATATTCAAGATTTAAACTTCTGAGAAGGAGTAGTTTCAACCTTTGTATCACATGCGTACATTGTCATAATAAAAATTTTTAAAAAATGTGGTTTTCTTGATTGGAGATAGGCGTTAAACGTAGCCACATCATCATCACTACATAATTAATGAGAAAAACGTCTTTCCATTTTATACTTAGAGCACCAGTTAATGTGGGCTTCACTATACTTGATATCTCGATTCGAAGTGGTAAACGTGGTAAAAGTGCGTATTCCCAGAAAATCTTCAAAAAATGGTGACTTCAGATTTTCGTATTTTCAAATTCTCTACACTTTTACCTTTCTAAAAATACCATTCTTTAATCTCTATGAAAATTAGAACTTTAAAAAAATCTAGTTTTAATTTGTTATCGAATGCTTTGATAAATGAGGAGTTTGAAAATTTTTCAAAGAAAAGTAACATTCAATAATATTAAAAAAGTTTTACTTACCTTTACAGTGCAATTTTACTTTGCTCATGAATACACAATAAGCACACTGTTATACATTTTGTTAATTTAATTTATTATTAGCTACTAAATAATTTAATAATTCTTTATTATACATATGTTTACGATAGTTACACCAAAACCACCGCTCATAAAAAAAGAGAAAAAAAAAAACATTTTTGATCGTTCTTTACCGAGTCTCTTCATAAGGCTGAAAAGGTTCACAAAATGAATCACACATCCTCAATAACTAATTATGATGATGCCTACGCCAAAGACATTTTAAGAAAAACTGGCTAGCCTCCACGTTACTAATGAGAAATCCGCAAGAACTGTCATGCAGACAGCTCATTTACCAAGATTTGAATCCGGGTCAAATTATTAGTTTTCAGAGATTCTAATGCTCTACACTTGGTGAACTCTACCTCTTCAAACAATTTATAGAAATAAAAGAAATATTTTTTTTTAAATTCTTATATTTATTACGTCACGACAGCGCTGGTAGTTTTAATTTAGACACACAGTTGCTAATACCTGCTTTGCACTGTACAAAATGCCCTAAATGTGTAATATGCTACTTGAAAATTTGTCTGAACATTTACTTTTCTCCATTGAGTGAGCAAATTAATACAACCATTTATACTCAAGGGCTTTTTTGTTCGAGCTAATTAGCAACTGGAGATGATTTCCGCTAAGTTAGAAAAGCTTTGATTTTTTCTAACGCTAAAAGCTATAATTTTTGTTGTTTTTTCCAGGCGAATGCTATACTGAGACTAATTAAACTAAGATTTTGCTACGAACACAAGAAAGAGCCTGTCTACGAAAGTATACTTCATATAAGAATATCTTACCACACAAAATCGTAAATAAATAGATCGAGTTCCAAAACACCGTAGCGCCGGTACAGCTCACATCGAGTGGACGCTTCAAACCACCCGGGCGCCGTAATGGAGCCACTTGAGTGCAAAAGTTTGAAAAAACATATCTCAAGAGCCCTGGTGAAAAAGCTTTTATGCTTCTAATACTTCAATTAACGAATCTGTTCTGAAATGCGAAATATTAGAGTACAATATTAATTAATGGTAATGGGGGATGTAATGCGGCAGACCTCCTCGTAGTGCAACCTGGGTTACGCTAAATCCTCTACAGATTTGCCGTTTGTTGATGGCTACTAGAGATCCTCCAAACTGTTGTTTTATGTAATAGTGGATGGCCAATGACGGCGGATCATTTGGACGAGTGTGAAGTACTGACATATTTTTCTTGTAGATCTCAGCGCTGTTGGCAAGCAAGGAGTTTATTGGCCTAAGGGCCAATGTAACTGGCATTTGACAAATAAATAAAAATATTAATTAAAATTTGTTAACTTTTATGACGAATTTAATTGTAAATCTCGCTATTAAAAATATGCACTTGTCCTTCCTCATTTTTATCGCTTTTGTTTTCCACTCTTGCTTACCGATTTTGTTCAGCAATAATGCTGTAAACACTTACATAATTGGGACAAAACAAGAGAAATGTACAAAATTATTCCCAGTGAAGATATTTTTCCAATGGCTAGGCAAAAAGTTACAAAGAACTAAAATCTTACAAACAGAGGTTACAATAGAACTAAGGACAAAAGGACGGAAGTCATTGCCTAAGAAGCACTCTTGCCTACTAGCATCTCGACTCCTGCATAAGACCCCGAAGATCCCCACATCGAAGCAGGTGGTCCCTGTCCATTTTACTCCAGAATTACAAAAGTGGGCAAATAGGATCGCTTGAAATGCATATGCGGTGCAGGTGGACACCAAGGCAATCATGTCCTTAAGCCAGACGGAAAGCGGCAACTGCATTGCGTCTTGGACTACCGGGAATAAGAGAAGGACTTATCGTTCTCCAACTTGTTAAGGCTGTACGAGTCAAAAGATCTCGTAAGATATTAGACAGGGCTGTATACTTTCGAACACTTTTTTTAAAATTTTGAAATTTGCACACTTAATTTTGGTTTTAAAATAATTAATGATTAAAAAATGAAGAAACTGAGCTATTTAATGTCCATTAACTTCGTAGTTTTGGAGTAAAGTAAGAAACCAAGCAAAAATATGTAATAAAAGCATTTCTTTTTTAGGTTTCATATCTGATCTGCGTTCCAATACTGGAGGTCAAGCATTCCCACAATGTGTATTTGACCATTAGTAAGTTCTACCTGATGATCCGTTAGACGGACTTACCACTGTCAAGGGTAGTATATTTTCATGTTTTGTAATATGCAAACTCATCAGAATAATATTCGCAAGGAAACAGACTATTATTTTAAAGCTGGAAAGTTATTTTAAAATTTTATAAGCTAGAATGTGTTATATAACAAAAAACATATTTTCTGAATAAAATTCATGTTTAACACATAATAACTTTATAAAAATGCATTTATCAATTAGTAAATGGTCTGTTTCCTTACAAAAAATCTTCGAAACATGTATACCAGATTCCATAAGATTTCAATCATATCCTTAATCCTCATTATATTCGTTTTTGTTTTGTGTCAAATCACGTTTAAAATAAAAGGACGCTGCCAACCAAATGTTATCATTTTGTATTATTTTTAAAGAAATAACATAACTAATGTCAAAATATATAATACAGATATTATAAATAATATACTGAATACCGAAAGAAATATATGGCAACCTTTAGTATTATAAATCATTGATTTGTGAACCCAAAACGCTTTATGGTCAGTGGATTAACGACGATGAGATATTTTCATGTGAAAACAAGAAAACTGATGTGTTCTTGAGTATCCTTATCCCTTGTATGAGAGAATATAATAATAAAAAATCTGATGTGTACACCACATGACTTCCTTGTACGGAATATTTAATTATACGCATTTTTTCTTGCATTTCATTTAAACTTATTGGATTGAATTAAATCTACTTTCTCGATAGCGCATAAACCACAATAGAATAAATGCATGCTCTCGTGACACTCTGGCGCTAGGTTCACTTAACAGCGTTATATTTTGTCCATATTATAACTCAGAATGCACAAAATTTATATCATTTGAAGAATTCTCTAATCATTGCCACATGTTCTATTCAAATACTATAATAAATCTAGAACAATGTATAAAATAAATTAAGCAAACAAAACAAAAAAAAAAGAAACTTTTCACAGACGATTCAGTATTTCTCATTCAATTAATTCAGTTCTCACTTCGCGACAAGGCAAAAAATACATAAATCTCAAAATACATGTATTAAAAATTTTAAAAGTAAATCTTAAACACTTATTTCCTCGAAATATTCAAGAAAGGATTAAGCACGATTTAATTCGCAATAAAAAATGCGAAGCTTATTCTCTCTAGATTGGCAACAAATCTACTATTCTGCTGTTTCAAATGTAAACAAATATGTTCGCCATGTTATTTAAAAATTAGGCTTAACCGCACTTAAGCAGCTTTTAAATTGTTGATAATTCTACAAATACTGCTTGCAGATTTCCTAAAGGCATAAAATCCTTAACCGGAAGATAAGAACAAGACAATTAAATTATTTCTAAAGCCAAAAAATGCACAAATTAAAAACATATAAGAGTAAAGAATCTGAGATCACTGAGCCGGGTAACAAAGTGGATATATATATATATATATATATTTATATACGTTTATATTTATGTTATATTTATATATGTTATGTATAAACATATATAAATATAACATAAATATAAATGTATATATTTACATAAACGTATATAAATATATATATATTTATATATATTTATATACGTTTATATAAATATATAAATATATTTATATATGACCGCTTGCAACCAAAATACGAGGTACACATCTACATGTTATAGCAGTCCTATATACAAAATTGCCACGTTCTGAGACAACTAGTTTTTGAGTTATGCGAGATACATATGTACGTACAGACACCACGGAAAATTCTTTTCAGAATTCACTTTAAAGCAGATTTATAATCTTTTTGGGGGAAACAAGTCTTTTATTCTGTCCATATCTACAGATAACACGCAAAAACATCGTTAAATTGCGTTCGATAGCAGTCAAAATGGATATTTTCGTTGAAATAAGCTGCCTGAAACTTTTCGCGATTACAATACTTCCTTTTTACTTCGTACAAGGAAGTAAAAATAGGTAGTGTTTATAACTAACATTGAGTTGTTAAAAATAGGTAGTGTTTATAACTAACATTGAGAATTTATAAAAAATTAGATTTTATTTACAAACTGTCAGTCGGAAGTGTATTAATATGGAATTATGGGAGGCGATGTGCTGACCGCATTAGATCATTTAATGTACACAAATGAGCAATTAAACATTGTGTTTTCTTTTAAATGTTTCCAATTTAATATCGAAAACTTGGATCTCAAGTTGCAATAACTTGCTCTAAGACATATGACTCGATTCGGCTCCATCGCACGGTTTTTGAGCGGAGTTAGAAAAGTAAGACTAAGTTGTTATAGTAGAGAGACGAAATCTTTTAATCGGAGTCATTCTGCCGTACTTATTTCCGCTGCGAGTCACGTTTGTATTTTGGATTGTTACAGCATTAAATGCAGTTGAATTGTTTCCAATTAAATTAAAGTCCTGCGTAATTCAACAAAGAGAAGCGTAAATCAGAAGGTCGTACAAACAGACTATAATGTTATTGGTTATTTGAAATAATACTTTTTTCTTGTGTCATCCGACACGTTAATTGGAAGAAAAATCGTAATAATTGCAAATTATGTGTAATTATCTCTTTTGATGTTTGCAAAAATGATCAGTATAGGAAAGCTGAATCGTGTAACTTACCTATCGTAAGAATGTTATAGCATCGTTTCAAAAATAAAAAGAAAGCTCTGCCAGTGCCAGAATGCAAATAGGGTGGCTGCATAAGTTTCTAGTGGTAAGCCCTTGAGCGCTTAACTTTAATCGATTAACCAATTAAGCAAATCCGAAAGGGAAGACCTAATTCGAAATTCCCCTTGTATTTCAGTGCAATTTTTGTAAACGAAGTAAATGTAACAGTGTAATTAAATGAAGCTCTGCAGATGTAAATTCAAAATCAGAAAAATGATGGCTTGAATTACTCAGTTTATAATATCCTAATTTGGCATTTAGCACTCTCTTTCATAAAATGACGCGTAAGGATCTGACGATTTTCGTGATAGTGTTTGGATGCACTGAGGCAGAAAGATATATATGAGCCCTGATAGTGTAAGGAAAATAGTTAGTTGCAATTTTATCAAGACGCATTCATGTTTTCAAATAAATATTATAATTAAGGTTATATATACAATGAATGCAATCTCGCAATGGTGTACGAGAATGTGCTGTAATATGATGACAATAATTATTTGAAGAATTTTTAGTAGAACATAAGCACTTTACTACAAGATATTCCAATATCCTAAATTTTCGTGTATTTGATGTATCCCCCCTCAAAAGATGGCTGAAAACCATTAGACCAGAACTATATATCCGTGCTTTGGATAGGAAAAGGGTCATTGCCCATTTGCAAGTTTTGAGGAAAACCATTATATTTCCAGCAAGTTTTTTAATCGTAAGAATTGACCTAAAAAAAAGCAACTTTCCACGATCTAACAGTTTCCTGAAATTTCAAAAGAAATTTAGTTGATTCTCATTTTAACTCTTTGAGGGGCAGGAAAAAGCAGTTAAGGTTTTCAGCAAAACTCTTGTTTTATTTACTATATCAGGTGTTACAATGAAACTATTTGCGGCAACTACACATATTTTGTCCAAGACGCGTGACAAAAATGGCTACTTCTGGTGGTTAGTGTCAGTGACCACCGCCCGCAGAACACATTCCTACAAATCAGTCTCTATGGTACTTATGGAAACAGTTTTTCTTTTTCAAGCAGAGTGCAACTTTGCATGTGCTGCATTCCTGCACTGGTCGAACATGCTTTTTCTTGGTGCTGCAAAGTGCACATCGTCGTGATGTTGTCTTCGATGGCTGGTGCTTATTTTCTTGAAAACGAATTGCTTCATCAACTATTGGCTTATGTATCTTGATTGCCATCTAGTGAAGAACAAGGAAACTTCGGAAACGGTCAGTCTCGGAAACTATTTACACGAGTGAGTAAGACGTTCATTAGAAACGGTGGTTACTGTTCAATAGAAAAGGTGGTTACCACTGCTCTTCTAAGAGTTAATGTGCATATAATATATTTTCCCAGGGAAACAGGTCTAACATATAGGGGAATAATGAACAGAAAACAGTATCAAGATTTTATATCTGAATCTAACAATCAAAAATTTTGAATATTGATCTTTTTCTTTTACCAACGTACAGATAAAATCTGCAATCTCAAATAAGATCGTGTCTTGTTTGAAGAAGTGTTTTACGGTATTGTTTGTTCATTTGTTCTGTGCTCTCAAAATAATGTAACATTGCTGAATAATGTAAAACCTGTAATTTCAGAAGCTGTCATTATGCTTACTATTAATCATATGATTATACGCACAAATGCACTAACCTTTGTGTAACTACACTCCGTAAATAGAAGTAATGACTAAAAAGATAAATATAATTCTGCCTAATGACAAGGCAAGTTCAAATGTGAATTTCATACTTTTGCAAGGCATCTCGAATAAATTAATAGCATAGACGTAAATAGTAATGCCGTTAGGTTAGCTTCTTTGAATATGGCAAAGTACACGGCAACCTCTGACTCAAGGAAGGAACACATTTGTGATAAACTTTCTAAAGGACGCTGGCTCGTATCCACAGTTAGAGGAGCAAGAACGAAGGAAATACCTATGCAATCCAGCTCGTTAGCCGTGTTTCTAACACAGGTAGTAAAACCAGTGTTCAGCGGTCTTAACTACTTATCTACACATAGGACACCAACACATTTAGCTTGTAAGTATTGAGAGAGGTCAGATTGTATAGTTTATATAGTAGATTATACGCGAATATGCAAAAACTTAAAATAATTAAAGTTATCTCTAATCTTAAATCCTTAATCTTAAAAAAAGGAACAATGTTTTGTTCAAAAAATAGCAAATTCTTGATTCATAAAACTAATGTTTTAATTATTAATTTAGAATTTAATGTAAATTTTATTAATTTATATTTTTTATTTAACGTTTCGAGTCCAAGAAATTAATTAATTTGCTGTCAAAGGAGTCAATTACTAAAGCTAGAATTAACGCTCAATAGTAGCTATGGAACGCCCTTTTAACTTTCTTACAAATTTTTATAGGTTAATTACAGATAAACATCTAATTATTGAAGGAAAATTTGGAATTACAAAAATGGTTATTATGTTAGATTTTTAATAATTAAAAGCATTGCCTTACATATTTAATCAAGATACAATCTTAGAGCCGCATGAGTATTTATTACTTAATAAGTTTAGTTACGTGCAGCGTAATAGTAGCCTAATTATTCATTATGTTAGAAAAACATCGAACGGACATCTAAAAAACGTTAATCAAGTAAGATTTAGACGTAGTACAGTTTTAGTCATGTGAGTAGTTTTAGTAAAAATACCCAAGTTTAAATTTTTGCAGATGCTTCTTAGAAAGAAATTTTCATTTAGTAAGACGTTTCTTACGTTGCTATATAATATGCAAGATATTTTTAGTAGGTGCGAATTCTGTAATACGAAAACTTAGCAATAAAATGTTTTCAAAATTTATTAAAAGCTACTTCTTTGCACGAAATGAAAATCCGAATGTCATCAAATTTCAAGTATCATTCAAATATTGAGTTTCATTATGAAAACAAAGTGCGAAATTTCTGAAAATATGAATTTGCAAATAATATATTACATTCAATATCTGTCCGACTTAATAGGTATACATTAATAACTTGCGTCCGGAAACTTATTTGGGTAAATGTCTTATAAATATGTGGGCATGAACCTCAAAACTTTTAATCAATGTTGTCGGGGGCAATTTACTGAAAGGTGTAATTTACTGAAACTCGTTCGCTATTTAGGCACTGTTTTAGAAACTTCATATTATAAAGAGAAGAATACATAAAGAATCTTTGTTAATTTTAGTCTAGAGTTACTTATGAAGTAAATTTATTTGTTTGAGATCCGTAAATAAATAGTTTAACTATTAACTACACGCGCAAGTATATAAAATACACTATATGTAGTAAACAGAACCATTTGAATTGGAATGCTTCCCCACTGAGTAGCGTGCGCATCCACGAGTAACTTACCATTGAAATGCCCCCCTTAACACTACCGTCAGTCTTGATTTTACACCGGCATTGATAAGTTGATTACTAATGGAAAACTTCCATGTGACATCCAACGGTGAATAGGTTACACCACGCGGATAGTTATGTAAGTATATTTTGATAGCCTAATAGTTTATTTTGTTTGTAGACAATAAATTCTTAATACCATTTTGAGTTCATAAGACTAGTTCTAAAATAAAACTATGCATTTATAGGTATAGTGCTGTAGGGTTCTGTTTAGTTTTACTAATAGTTATTTTAATTTGTGAGTCTCTCCTGAATTCTCGCATTTTCCTTCGCATTTCCTCGCCGGAATGCGATTGAAGTAGGTGAACGAAAGTATTTAAGTTGTTGGAACGAAAAGATGAGATAGAGAGTGATTTTACTAGCAAAAGTGCAGGGTTGCTATTTTGTTCTCACTCTTAGTAGCGGCTACGCATTATGGCCTTCTAGGTAGTATATCGCCGACGTAGGTTTTCTGAGTCAGCCTGTAAGAATAAATTGAGTTGTGTAGGGTAGCACTACATCTTTACCTTAAAATTTATTGTTATTTAACTTTTAAGCTCTCCCCGCGAGTGGTTAGTGTTTGAGATTTTTTTGTCAATAGTATAATTCCAAATATTATCGAATGTACAAAACTGAAAATCGAAAAATGAGTGTAAATTGTCGTCAGCTACAAGAGTAAAAAATGTAACAATAAATGGTGTGTGTATTGAGAATACGGCAAACGACAGAAGGGCTATCTGCCTAACGGGAGGAGTGCCTTCGTGGAGGACTTTCTAAGGGAAACTGGCTCGTATACACGTTACACGTGGGGAAAACCACGAAAACACCCATGCAACCAGCCCGTTCGCGGGATTCGAACCTCGGATCGAACTACCAGTGTTCAGCGATTTTACCGCTCGGCCGCTGGTGGGCTGTAACAGTAAATGAAGAGTTAGCCTTTATAGGATTACTAATTCTAGTGGGAGTTAAAAATGCAAACCTATACACATTTTCTTGAAATTTGATCAACAGGTGGCATAGAATCAGAAATCTTTACACGCTGCATGAATCAAAATTGGTTTCTAATTTTGTTGTCTGCCAGTAAATTTAAAATAAAAATACCAGAAAAGAAAAACAATAACCGACATACCTGTTGCAACCCGATTCACACTTCATTGCTTGTAGAAAACTGCAAACATAATTGTAGTTTAGGCTCGCATACTACAACAGATGAAATGGTGATACCCTTTAGTGGACGATGCAGTTTTACTCACTATATTCCGAATAAAACCGGGTAAATATGGCCTGAAAGTGTTTGTATTGAATGACCCAACAACGTCTTATGTAAGTAATTTGGAGGTTTACTGCAATTAGTAGCCTGAAGCTCCATACAGAACATCAAACATACCCGACACTATAACGTATCGTTTGGGGCAATCACGTAAAGGAAACACCAGAAATATGACACGAGGCAATTGTTATTCAAACTACACTTTGGCTATGGATCTTTAAAAAGACAAAACACCAAAGTTCGAACAATGGAAAAAATAAAACGAACCAGAGATTTTACTAAGTATGATTCTGTAATAAATCCTAAAACTAAGAAGGAAAGGAATTGTTATGATCTACAGCTCCAATAAAGAAGGGATAAATATAGTGGACACAATGTGCAGTACGTGTTCTGTATCCAGGTGAACAAGGAGAACACTGGTAAAATTCTTCCAGTTGTGTAAATATAGCTAAAATATACTTTTTCTAAGAGAATTATCCAAAATCACTGCTGAGGTCAAACCTCGCAGAAGGAGTAGAGGCTCCCGATATTCAATACCTCCCGACATTCGGTTTTCCTAACATGCACATGCAGAAACCCTCAAGAGCAACCGCTAAGATGGGCCACCAGTAAACATAGGAGAAGAGTGCGTTTTGCTTCAGAAGGTAGATAAATAGGATGACAGCGATTACGTGACATATACGTAATAGATCGATGTGAAAAGAACATACATTCACTGTAATCATTTGTCGGGAGTCCAACAATAAGGGAGACATCAGAGATGAAAATTAATGTAGTTAGCAGCTAAACTTTCTGAGTAATATGTTATACTTTGTATTTTGCTTTTATTCAAAGAATTTGTATTAGATTTTATCAAATGGTTTGATTATGAAACTTTATATCAAAGATATTTGTTCTTATTTATCCTATGTTTGTTTGCTTTTTGTGCGGTACAAAATACACCACACATGTACTTTTGTTAAAATACTAAGCACGTATCGTTAAGTGATAAAATAGTGATAACTATTAATATCAAGGTATCATTGTATAATAAAAGGAAATATCCGAAAGCTATCTGTTCAGCAAAATGAAGAGGGCGCATTATACCTCTAATAGCAACACACAGTGAAAATTGAAGAATTTAAGTTTGATAATTAGCACAAATAAGGAAATTTTTAAGACTGATAATGGCTTTGTTGGAACTAAATCCACCATTATCAGAGCATCAATACACGGTGGTGAGCGCGGTAGAATCATTGTAGATTTTTGACGAGCGTGTTATATACTTGAACAAAAAAGAAGAGCTTTTCAAAATTGGTGTTTCCACTCCACTGACAGGCCCACCAGCGGCCAGGCGGTACAGTCGCTGAACACTGGTAGTTCGGTTCGAGGTTCGAATCCCGCGAACGGGCTGGCTGCATGGGTGTTTTCGTGGTTTTCCCCATGTGTAACGTGTATACGAGCAAGTTTCCCTTAGAAAGGCCTCCACGAAGGCGTCCCTCCCCCTTAGGCAGATAGCCCTTGTGTGCTTTGCCATAATTAAATACACCAACACCACTCCACTGACAGAAACTGAGGAAGTTAAAAGTCATTAATAATATTACTCGTTACGAAGATTTTAGAACTTTCTAAGAAAGGCAAACCGAAGATCTAGTAATGCGAGTAATACATTTTTGGTTCCAGAAAATCGAAATTTGTGGTTAATATTATACCTCTGGAAAGCTGTTGAAGATTTGTTTCACCTCCTTTTGTTTAAGGTACGGTATATGCTCAATTTTACTCAATTTTAAATCTATGCGCATCTGTCCAGTATCCAAAATCGCCAACTTATGGCGCACTCGAATGAGAAAATAAAGTATGCTGAATAGTGTAATGCCTTGATATGATAAAAACTCAGCGTTGGTATTCATGAAATTTGAGACTTGATCATGACATCCTGTTATTTCATGACAATTTGTTATTTCCTACGGAGTTTTTAGTAAAAGCAAAATCTGCCAGACTCGTTTCCTTTGTTTCCCCTATTCTCATTGTTTGGTCTAGAATACATGCGTTTCGCCATCAATCAAAATAATATGTAAATATCACAATGTATGTTAAATAGTAGTCTTAAGGAAACAGCCAAACCACCACTGAAGGATTAGTTATACTATTAAAGGAATATGAATCTAATTAGAAGGCGACAGAAAGTAAATGAATTGAATGATATTTTGTTATAAGCATAATCGGGAATAAAGATGTAGCCTTTAATTCACTATCAGTTTCCGTGAAATAAGTTGGTAGAAAAAGGGAGACTATCAAAGTGGATGCATAAATGCCTTTCGAATCGCAATGAAGCATGAGTTTGATTTTTCATATTTAAGATAAAAGTTAATAATGCATAACTGAATGGCTTTGTAGAGCTATTGCATACTCCTTCCCTTTCTCATGCATTCATAATTTGCTCTAGTGTGTTTATTTACAGTAAAGGTTGTTTTTTCTTTCATTAATTAATGTTTGCTCTAAATGAAATTTTCGAAACCTCATAAGGAGTTCACATGCTGTATAATTGCACTGAAAATAAAACAATGCCTGTTTTATCTCCGCTCTTGAGAATCGCACTTCAACTGTGTGTTACTTGTTTAAATATCGCTTCCACACATTAGAGAATAACAATTTATCCTGGAACTGGAATATACATAGTTAATTTTGTTATCACTTGCAAAATCAGAGGCCGTCATCATCATATTTCGACGATTTCTATGTCTCCTTGCGCTTTGCTTATTCACGACACGAAAACGTTCGCTTTCCTTTAATCACATTTATGAATTCCGTATTTAATCGAAACCAGCTACTTTACCAAATTAGTGAAAACTAATATTAAGATTCCTATTAATATTCAACTTCCTCTAAAATACAAAACCAACAGATTCAGATTTGCAGTTTATGTTATCATAGTTTCTGTTTCTCTCTACATTAGTCCTCTGCTGTCATCTTTACTCCTCCCGAAATAAATGTGTATGTTTTCCATTGCCTGATAATCACAGCCTATTTGCAAAATGTTCTTACAAGTCACCCATTTCTAGAGTATTTATCATTATCAGGCATTTGCCTTTTTGGTAAAATAAGCTTTTATATTTTAAGAGCTTTATAATTTTATGAGAATTTTAAGTCACCATAAGTAATGTGGATCAGTGAAATCTTGAATTTGAGTACACCAAACACCAAAAATACTAAACTCTAAATACACATGTTAAAACACAATTACGACGCTCTGTTGGTATGCTAGCACGGGTGTTTTCTGCCACAACCCCCCCTTGGGTCAAAATAAGAATGCTGTAGAAGATATGGACATTTTGTCTTTGTGGTATGGGAGCACACAAAATACTGCCGGAAAATTTCTCGGAAAATTTGTGGAAAGAGAAGAGGGGAGAGGCTGTCGGTTCCGTTCTCCGCGGAATTTCAAAATCGAGATGAAAATGGGAAAATTCTTACTATAACATATAATGTGCCAAATGCCTAATTCAGCGACTGGTGCCATCCTAAATTCTTGGATACGGCATCATTTGTGAATATGATTTGATATTCCAGTCGGGAAAAGGAAATACGTCGCAAAATACAACACCAAACAAAATCAAAACCCCCAACACCTGCCTCTTATTTTCATGAAAAATTGTACATGATTTTGAGTAGAAAAGGCCTGGTACTGGATTTAAACAGTTCTTCTATGTTATCAACCAACAGATCCTGTAATGTTTTTAAGCTATGGAAATGACTGTCTCATATAGGACTTAGTTTTCCAATTATTCTGACGTATGTTAGACTAGGCTGATGTCCGGGGAACTTTATGCATACTGGACTACCATAAGTCAGTTTGAGCCAAGCGGCATGTGTTTTTTCCCCAGCTGAAAAGAAGGCATTTTCAGAGGGTTACTTCTACCATTCAAGTTCTGTAAGGTTTACAATGATGTTCGTGTACGAGATAGGTTTCAAGCTTTCCTGGCCATGAAAGCTAGTAGCAGGGTTCTTCAATGACACATACTGCGCAAAGAAATACGCTTTATTTACCGGTTTATTTTTATCCTCTGGCTCATACTGGTAACAACATAACATAAAATGAGATTCGTTCGACAAGGTAATTCAACAACTTCTTTCCACTTTATGAGTGCCATTTTGATGCTCACATGCTCTTTAAGCCCTTTTAGTAATGAATAAGGTACAGCATGCATTGCCAACTGTCTTCTGTTAACCAGCTCTTGTTCAGCTCAATGTGATTTATTAGTTTGAGCAGCACAATTCTGAAATTATCAGGATTGCTATAGTCAGAAAATATATCAGCAGAATCTAATTTTTATACTGACTCGCCAAGTGGGAAAATTGTCGCATTAATAAACAGTCAAAGGTTCATGTGTTAAGTATTGCTTACGGTTTACCTCTCTTCCGGCTTCACTTTAAAGTTGCTGTTCATGGCTCTATATGAATAAGACAAAGCCTTCTGAACCACTTTAATCCAGTTATCCGTTTTTCAACGTTTGTCCTTAGGGGACTAATTCCACTTTTCTTACCGGTAAGGAATAAGATATAAATATGAAAAGTGCATTTGGCTAATATTTACTGAGAATTTAAAACTTATACTAAAGTTCTGTAAGGTTCTATAATTCAATAAGGAACAGAAGTGCACATGATGTATAATTATAACTACATACAAGGTACAAAGTACTATGCACAACACTATATTGAGAGCTATAGTAAAGTGCATATGCATATGAAACCGTTTCGGTTATATGCGTATGAGACCAGTATATTGAGAATTACAGAGGTTAACACTGCGGCAAGCTACTGGCCGAGTTATATAGAGAAGACAAATGAAACCAATTCGCTGAGAGTAGGGAATAAAACTTAGATATTAAAATAAATATTCCAAGCAGTTCTTACCATACATCTACATAAAGGAAATGCTCCTTGCTGTTCTAATGGAATAATTTACTTGTCCACTAGGTAACGATATAACACTCTTCATAATATATGGTAGCTGTTCGTGGAGAATTATTATTTACTAACTGTCATTTTAAAAGATAATAACTTAAGAATATTTTCAGTTGTTTCTCATACTTCAAGTATATAAACCATCATGAAATACTGCAGTAAATATAAGATTTACGTAAATCATTTAAAAAAAAATAAAATTAAAAAATGAAAATTAAATTAAATATATATGAAATATTTTAGTAAACTTCGAACCAAACCAAACCTTTGAGATCTAAGGTTATTAACAGATTATATATACTGATGATAATGCTGAACATATAATTTCACTAAAGTATGTTACGCTCTTATATATTAATAATTAAATCCTATACATATATTACTATATGCTGAAATACCTACGACCTAAATATAAAGTTACGAAACTAAATATAGTGTACAAATAACAATTTCTATGTTATATACAGTCATACTAGTTCAAAATTGGATCATATTACTTCAGTATACATTCTGAGTACTTGAAAAATTGCTGAAGACTTGTTGCTGTATACTGTAAAAAAAAATCTGTAAGGTTACTAAGAAAACTCATGGAAACTGGGATGCCATGGGTTATTTGAGTAACAGAAACAGGTGTTTTCTTTGTAACATTACAAGAGTTTTGCCTGTAATGGTTACAGATTTTTTTCTTGTAATATCACAGCATATAGTTATGTAAGTAGAACATATTTTTCTCATGTAAATTCCCAAACGATATATCTGTTATGGTTACAGATTATTTGCGTGTAATATTACAGCAAATAATTATGCAAAAAGAACATGTTTTTCTCATGTAAAATCTCAACAGATATATCTGTAACCGTTACAGGTTATTTGCTTGTATTATTATAGCAAGTTATTATGTGAGTAGAAGATACTTAAGTAAAATTCTAATGGTCGTATCTGTAAAGGTTTCAGATTATTTCCTTCTAATATCCCATTAAGTAATTATGTGTGTAGAATATATTTTTCATAGATAATACTAAAGGATATGTCTATAAAAGTAATAGATTTTTTGTCTAAAATGATGCTTATTATAATAAAATATATTGAAATCAAGATGTTTTGAGAAAAACAATATCTGCATGTGTATATCATTATACAGATATATGCAAGTGAAGCATAATAGTTTGGCTTTTTAAATTAGTCAATTTGACTTCATTAATTTAAAAGATGTGCTTTCAACAGCAATGTTCTTTTTCAAAAAGTAACATTAGTCTGTTGCAGAGTATTTTTGTTTTATGAAGAGAAACTTATGTCTGATATTATTGAAAGGACTTTCATATTATCATTTTGATTAATTTAAAAGTTCAAATTGATATGCTACTCCTTATATTTGCCCTGTAAAATAGCTGAAAAAAATAGTATGTTTTATTTGCATGTTTTATTGTCAATTAATAAGATATGTTCTAGAACTTTCTTTTTAGTAATTTTAGCTAAAATAGACACATGTTGCTTTAGATTTAACTTATATGAGTAAACGTGTTGCATGTTGATATGATCATATTATTACAGTAAAAGACATTTTGTGAAATATATCTATGAAGAACTCAGAACAGCTGTTCTTCATGTTTCAAAAATATATTCTCTCCTTCTAAAAAATGACATTTTCAGTAAATTAAAGAATTCAACATAGCAATGAACTTCATTTTGTTACTACAAGGAATTCAAATTTTGTTCATACGCTTGAATTACAACGTCTAACTAATTTTTTTATTCTTATCTGCACTCAGTGTTTGTCAACAGTCTGCTATTGTTTGAAATAATGCATAACTTTTTTACTTACCTTCAAATAATTTCCTTTGAATTAACAGATAGAAGTCTTTCATTAGAAACCTAATGTCATGCTTTTTGAATAAGCATAAAACTTCGCCAACTGACCTTAATTTTTAAAGCCTTGTTTCCCTTAAAATTCTTAATAAAATTATGCCTTTAAGAAATTTATTTCTAAAATTAATACTTCAGTTTAACTTAAAATTTAATGCATTTTAATTTTATCTATAATTTTTTACAAACATAATATGTAATAAATCTAAGCTTAATATTTACCATTTCGAAAGTGATACTAAAAACGTATTCCTAGTTATTATAAATTTCGAGATTCGCATGCAAAATTGTGAAATATACATGTGACAACAGAAAACAAACTTTATGCTCTCTCTATATTACAGCATGTTAATTAAGAAGTTTATTGAATTTATAATTTTATTGTGAAACACTATGAAGCAAATAATATGCTAATTAAAATACAGAAGTAAAAATAATTTATTACTTAATTCATAAACTTTACTTAAAACCTGAAAAAAAGAATTAATTAAAAAATAACATAATATAATCAATAAGCATTTCATAAAAATTCGTTTCGACGGCTTGGAAAAAATGAATGGTTTTTCCCCTCTTTGTAAACCATGTCTCCTAAATAAAGAAAAAAACATTTCTTTTAAAATCATAATCATGCTCTTAAAAAGCTTATAAAAATTATTTTAATAGATGTTTTAAACATGTGCTTATATAACACTTTTAATCATATTTCTTTATAATATCTTAATTAATTAAGAACAGCTTAAATTCTTTAAAAATTGGATTACAGTGAACCGTCTCATTACGACAAGCTACTTCAGTCAATCACTTTTTTAATTTAACCAGCATTCCTCATAAAGTAACTAATTAGTAAACATAACTTCTCTAGGATGCCCACTATCATTTAAAGATCAAAATTTTCAGGAATCACGTATAGCTAGCTTAGAGAAGGTTCATTGTACAAAAACAGCCAATATTCAAATATTTTCATAAATGGAGACATCATAGTTATTAAATATAATATACAGTATACTTATATTCAGAATTCATAACTTGAATAAATTTCTCGAACTGTTTTAGCATTCGAAAAATATTATATTTATTACCTTGAATTTCTAAAACAATATTACATATTGGTCCAAATGAATCACTGGGACTCAGACAGCATTCCCCCCTAGCTTTCTTTTAGCAACATGATTCTGAAATTGTTTTAATGATTTAGGTAATGTTTGTCTTCCTTAAGGCGCTCACAAAACAAGTTACCCTAAATTTTTGTCCGCATAGTGGTCATTTTCATCTTACTAACTGATTTGCTAGTGGATTTTGGGTGCATGGCCTATCATTAATGAAACAATAATAGTGAACAGCTTCAAGAAAATGGGGATATCTAAAGCTCTTGATGCCATATTCCCACTTATTTTTACTAATTTTATCTTTCGAAAATTAAGAGGGGAAAATTAAACGAATAATTTAATTTCCAAAGGACACAGTCACAGTAGGAACATAACAAATGAAAAGTAATCATGGATCTACACATGATATTATAGTACTACTATCACAATACTATTTATTTAAAAGAAACCTCTATTTCAATAAGAATACACATAATTGCAACATCTAATAAGTTATCTCATTTCTTCTTTATAATTTGAACTTCTGTCATTCTCATTGTTGTTCTTGCAAATCCTTAGGCCTCAGCTCATACATAAATAATTAGAGAAGGTTGTGGTCCGATGCTTGATAGGGTGAACATTCAGCTGATATGGCAAAATTGCACAGTGAATGGCAGTTGGTATTTGCTCTCACTATCATAGATCATTTTTTGTATTAGGCTGACAAAATATTCAACAGTTAGAAGAGAAAGATTCAACGGTGCCTTAAGTGTGCAAAAGTTTGCCTCTGTTAGTATGACGAAAACAATCATCATGTTGATAAATCCATTTTAAAATCTTGGGATATTCATTTTCTGAATGCATTAAAAGGGGGAAAATTATGTAAATATTTTTTTTTAATTTTCAGAATCTGGTTCTAAAGCTGGGTGGGGTGGAATATGCAACGCAATACGGTAATTCTGAAGATCATTGCTCGTGGCAGTACAAACTAAACGGTGATAACTTGCATGCTGTAGAAGACACAAATTGCAGTTCCAGATGCATTAAATGCTTTGAGGTCTAGGGAGTAGCAGTGGGCAATACTAAAAGTGAAATTCAAGGTATAGGGAAGTAGGAATGAAAATTACTTTTATCAGATAACTTAAATGTTAATGTTACTAAGCGTTCTTATTGGAATGTAGGTTTCTTTTAAATAATGATACTATGATAGTTACCAGTAGTTCATTCATGAATATTTTTGATTGGTTATGATCTTATTGTAATCACATCCTTCAAAATTAAATTGATTGCTTAATTTCCCCCCTTGATTTTCATACTATAATATAAAAGGAGGGAAAAAGTCTGCAAGTAAACATAACTCCTCTTTCTCTGTATATTCTGGCTAATCCGTGTTACTTTTAGTTCTATTGTATCATCTATCTCAAGACCGGTGACAAACTGCCTCATTACTTTTGGTGTTGTCTTGTATTTTAGAGTAATTGATAGGATTAGATAAAAAAACACCTTTACAAAGCGCGTGTTGGTGTGTATGGTGAAACCTTATCCGTTGTTGGATATATTTGCGTTATTTTATCATAACATTTGTAATACAACATGAAGATTACACACAATTATGTTAATAGTACATCACACCGCAAAACTTTTCTATCTATCACACCGCAAAATTACGTGTTAGCTGTCGAATATACCCGTACTTTGTACCACTTTTGCTAAGCAGTGCAGTACAGCAGCATGCCACCTAACAAGAATGTACCTTTTTGCACCACGACTTCGTAAGTCATAGTGTTTGTCCGTGTTTGCAATTATTATAGCAACACGACTTGCTTTATACGCCTGTTCTAGGCATTTGCGGTTGATTGAGAATTGGAGTTGTTGTTTTGCTCACATGCTTGACCACAACTGAAATTTTCATAGCGATTGCTCTTGGGATGTCCAAAATCTTTTTATTTTTTTTTTTTTTTTTTTTTTTGTGAGAGACAAATTTGAGTTATTATCGAGGATAGAGGAAGTTGCAACATTTAGACTTATTATCGAGGATAGAGGAAGTTGCAACATTTAGACTTAAGGAACGACTTGAAATGAAAATATGTTGAGAAGTTCTTTTATTAAATCGTTGAAAGTATTTTAGCATAGAGGGAGTAATTAATTTTAAACATTTAATACTGTAATGTTTTTATTAAGCAGAGAATTTATAACTTCCATCCATAGACGGTTTTATTAGAAATTTTGAACTTATTTAAAAAAATTAAAACGCCAAATCTATATGCAGAATTAACATCCTTTAATATACTGTTGCGTTATTTTCTGACACCAGTTCGTACGGGGTTCGTAGATCTGGAGAGAATAACGACGAGACTTGATGAAGTATCGAAACACACTTTATTTAGCCAATGTTAATCAGGACAGCTCCAATAACACTTTTTACAGTCGTCGAAGATCTACTATAAACACGCTGGTACAATCAGCGACGCAGCCTTCACACTGTCAGTCAATAACGGTGGAGACTGCTTCCTGCAATTTTATTAATGAACCGTTTTATTATCAATAGTTTCAGGGCTATGCAGATCAATTTGACCGACCACCAATCGGCCTTTTGATCATCACAGATCCCTCTAAAATTTCATACCCTGTTGGAAACCCTGTGCGCTACAGTTTGATCTAATCAGTTAATTAAACAAGTAAACCTGCAATAGAAATTTCAAAATCTGAAGAAAGATTTTTCAATAATAGGTATCCTCTTAACAAAAGACAAACATAAAAATAATACGCTAATTATAAATAGCGTAAATTAAGGCTTCCTTATATGAGGCATCATGAGCGTCAATTGGGCTGAGTAATATAATTTGCAAGATAGGTTTGAAGTTTGAGAAGAGAAAAACTGATATTTATGAATTGAAAATTAAATAATGTTATTGACTATAAATAATATTTTAAGATTTCGCATACAATATGATTAAAACTGAGAGAATTCATGATGATTTATAAAGCAGAAAGATGTACATAATAAGGGGACGAAATATCGCACTTTCTCGTATGTTCTTGTGATGTTAGGACAATTAGCTAAGAGTAGGAAGATCCGAGTTTCGAATCAGAGCTAGAACGCAGTTCATTTTCATGTCTCTTGCTTCAAAATTTGTGAAGTTTACACAACATTATGTAAGAGGAAGCGGAATTGTTTGTAATAAGACACTCTTAATTATACCTTTAACAACATTTCTGTAAAGGGCAATTAAACTGTAATTTTATCATAAAATTTAATAAAAATTACACAAGGAAACAGCTGTAGTAAGTAACACTGTAGAATAAACATTTTAGATTTTATTTATTAATGCAAGTTGGTTTTATTTTATGTTCAGATACATAATTATTTACACTGTATGCTGTAAATTTCTGATATTTGCTTCAGGTAATCGAACAGCTGCAAGAAAATGCTTTCGAAAATATGTGAGCTTGTATTAACATGAAGTCACATCATTTGTTACAACGTTTCAAAGCATACCTTTCTAATAAGTCTTCTTATTTTGATTCATTACTGAGCTTAAATTTCTAGACCGAATCCTGTTTTTGTTTCCTTTAAAGATGCTTTGAAAGTAATGCAGAATTAAAGAATAAATGTATCTAACCTTTTATCTTAGGTGCTGCTACGAGTCGTTCTAAATATTTGACTTCAATAGCAGTAGTACATTGGTTTGGGCCATTTGAAATTCAAGTATGAGAGTTGGAAGCTTAAAAGAATAAGTAAGGATTTTCAGTAAGCTATATTTGAGGGGAAAATGCATTACCAGAGAAGCATGAAAGCCTTCAGAGAAGTGAAATGTAGTAACTTTTGTGAAGGCTTTCACACGTTTGTGTCAGCTAAGTATAAACTTTCAAATATCGGCCCACTTTTGTGCTTTCTTCTTTGCTTATTATGCTAACTTTGCTTTGAAATTTTACCATTCACCCTTCATATCTTAAAACTTTAGTTAAAGGTTTTATTGATTAAGAATGCAATTCGAAAGGAAGCGAAAGAAAACTATGCATTCGATTTCCACCATACCACATTTGCCTCATTTTTGTTTCATTTGCCATTATTTCTTTTCCCTATGTCATGCACGCTGAATGCAAGGCGTGTTTCTCACGTCATTCTTTTTGCGCATTCTATACTCAGCTTTCTGCTACTCTTTTGTGCATTCGCCGTCTTTTGTTAAGGGCTTGTTTTTATATTCTTTACAGGTACGTTTTTTAGGTATCCTTATTCTGCATCATTTCGAGACCGCTCTTTCTTATCGCAGCACTTTGACAAGCACTCATGGGTGACATTTTCCGATAGTTTATACTTTTATTACACGTTTATCAGAAAGATTCAAGATGAAAAAGAAAGACTTTGTTACTGCATTAGTGACACTAGAAAAGGAAACTCTTTTCTACTTTAATATAGTTATTACGTAATAGATAAAATATTTGAAATATTACGCGCTTCAATAAGAAATTAATTTTTACTGTTTATTTTAATTTTATTTATTTTTCAAGTAACTGCCCTTTCATTTAGGCATTTGTTTATTCTTTAAAATTCTGATAATATTCTTCCAAATTTCTTCAAGTTTCCTCCATTCAAAATAACAACAGGAGCATGACGTTGCTTCTTTGATTTTTTTTCGAACAGTGTTTCTTATTTATTTTGAACAGAAATTTAAAAAAAAAATTGATCCCAAAATACTGTAATAGCAGTTGTAATTGGTATTACACATTGTCAATTTTAATGCAATACGGAATGTAGATTCTGCAAGATTTACTAAACAAAAAATTATCAAAAAAGGAAAGAAAAAAGACAGCTGCTTAAAATAAGCAACGTTATACATCTGTACGGGAAATTTTAAACAAAATGCCTTTAAGTTAAAATAAATTTTAAGAAGAATTTATCAGCACCAGAAGCCAGCTTCATTTTTCTTGAAGAATTCCAAGAGAGACTTTCGAATTTATGAAAAAATACTTCGTGAAATGCACCGGAAAGTTTTTAAGATGTTGCGTTTAGACACTTGTTATCGTTATGCTAACTTTTGATTTCAATTTTTTTTACCTTTTCGCGAGATTCTTTGATTAATTTTTGAGAGTTATAGTGTCAGTGGAATTACTTCGAGATATTTATCAATGTTTGAAGCATATTATCATCTCATTTTTATTAGTTTGGGAATGAAAGTTACCGGATTTCGCGATCGTTGCAAAACTTTTAGGGTTAATCAAGCCTGTGAACAAATCAACAGGTATAAAATTTTGCAATAGTGACCAGCTGTCAGAATGTCATCTTCGTTCTCGCGGTATTTGCATCAATAAATAAACACACAGAATATATCTGTGAGTTCTGAGGCATTCTATTCTATCATCAGTACAAATCATGTACTCTATTATAAACTTGCACATGTCATATATAAACATCACTCCTCCACATGGTAATTCGGTGAGAATTAAGGCAGGATTTGCAAGCAAAGTTGTTCGTTGTTCCGTTCACTACTTACTAGATAACGACGGCACTAGGATTGAAAAGGGTATATAGGTCACACACATTAAAGTTTATTCTCGTAACGGAGGAGGCGTTTAATGTGGTATGTACTTGAAGCTGCTTCCCTGCCCTGCTTCTTTTGCTTTTTTTCTAAATGTCAGTAGATAATTGTGAATCCCATTTTAGTATACGTTTTCTTCAATTCGATATATACGAGTATATAGACATGTATCTTCGTGAGCAACTAAGCAAAACAAATGTGAATTTACAAAACAAATGTGACTTTTTCTTCTTTAAAAAAATTGTGTAAATAAATAGGATGAGAATTAAGTTCATTTCAAAGACTTATGACACATGAAATATACATGATCAAATTAGAAAATTAAGTTCAAATAAATTTTAAGCTAAATTACGTGTTGCAATGTAAGTTACAATAATTCAGTTGTAATAATTAATACTAACAAAACCAAACATCATATTCCCATTCTGAAAAGTATAAAAATTCTTCTGCAAAACTGAAAAAATGACCAACACTTTGGCTTATTTGATAACTTTCAAATTCACTCCTTTGTTTGCATTTAGAATTTATAACTTTAATTTTCCACAGAAATTTGTTTTTGATTTTAAAAAATTTGACTGGCCTAATTTCATTCACTTCAGCAAATATTAATAGATGCAGAAGGTATTTGTACCTTACATAATTTTAAATCTTATGTAAACTAACGTAATTAATAACAAAATCAAAACATAGATCAGAAACTGCATAAAATTTAATTGATAATTACTACTAGTGTCACACGCAATGCTATGAAATTAATTAATAAAATAAGAATGAGATAAAAGATATAGAATTAATATTCTACATGTGTGAAGTTTGGAAGTTTTACGTTAAATATTTTTTTTAATTAAGTATTTTTAAAAAGGACCCCTTAAAGCATGGGACCTTTCGTAATTAGAACTTGCAAATCCACTTCGCTAGTCATTCATAACATTGCTTTTCTTTTATTAACAAGAAATTTTGCATTCAGTTATTTAATTTAAGATTTCAAAAATAATGCTACTGAAAGGCATGAATACTTACTTAAATTTGAAATTAATTTGGTTGACTTAAAATAATATTTAAAAAAATAAATCTTCATATATACGTCTAAAAATCAGACCTTATTAATTTTCTTTTATTTGAACGATATCTGAATTCTGCATTAGTTTGGACTAGTAAATCATTGGGCAATTAAATGCCAAGCTATAAGAGAACTAATGTAGTTTACAAATGCACCGAATTTTATTTCCGGTATTAACTTTCAAAGAAAGTAAAATTTTCTGCATATTTGCATCATTTGGATTGATAGAATATGGCAAAACATGCAAAGGCTATCAGCCTAAAGGGAAGTATATATTCATGGGCGGTTTTGTAAGGAAAAGTAGCTTGCATTTCCATTTATTCATGTGTGTATATATATATATTTACATTGTTAATGCTAAAATCAATGCTTCATTAAAAATTCATTATTATTTTATTTTTAATACAACATACAGATACAGAATTGTTTTAAATTCCAATAAACAATAATAATTTATTTTTAAGAAAACTTATTTTATGATTTATATATTATATTACATGAATAAGAGAAACATTTGTCAAGAAATGTATTAAACTTGTATTAGCAGATTCATGCTATCCTAGTAACAAGACTATCATACTTCAAAACTGTATTAAAACTGGGCAAAATAAAATCAACATAAATTCTACATTAAATGTTTAAAAACTTACAAGTATGCAATGGTAGTTATACATACAATATAATAAATGTTGCCATTTATAAAATATTAATGAAATGATATTTTTGGAAATAATGCACAAAATATTAGTTTTGTTTTACAATTAGTTTAACGAATTGTTAGAAAAATATTTTAGGTCATTTCCATTTTTCCCCTGTTGATATTGGTATATTAAAATATATGGAATAATTAAGTTGCATCTAGTTAGTAAAACAAAACATTACGAAAAGTATGATACGGCATATTTTTAATCAATATAATTACTTCATTTTGGAATTATAATATTTTCGTAAGAAATTAATACCACTGAAAGAAATATTATTACACTAAAGGAATAAACGAGATTCTCGACCGCGTTGTTCAAGTTTTCGTAATTTTACTTCATAACACAATCGTACATAAACATATTAGACTGAATTTTAAACCAAGTATAACTAATTAGGTAATTCTAAAAAAAGAATAAACTAAACCTAGTAAGCAAAAAATATATACATTGCATTCAGAATTCTAAATGTTTATATAAACGTTTCTCGCAAGGCCTGCCGGGAAAAAGATGTCAAACGTTCTTTGGTCAGACGACTGCAAAAGAACGCTAACATGATTAGTTTTGTTTTCAACAACCACATTACCATTTCAATTAAATACCACAAACAGTGATTAAATTTTGGAATAATTAGTTTTAAATAATAATACGGGCAATTTAAGGCGTAATTTATCGGATGCACAATGACAAAATACTACTATTAGATCTGCATTTGGAATAAATATTTTGCACTCTTTCAACTCATTAGACATTACGAACACTGATATTAATTAATCGCAAAGCTTAAACGTTTAAATACTTACTCACTACATATAAAAGTGCAAAGTGCATGAGAATAATCTGCATAAAATGAACAAAAAATATTTCAAGCAGTAATTGTAAACATTTTCTTACTTACCTGCGCTATACAACCAATATGCATTCAGCCATGTTTTTTTCTGCAACTAGCTTTCAAACACTTTTCTCCTGATTGGCTAATTTCCAGTCAGTCACGTGATTCTTCCGCGCGGCTTCTGAAATATTATCTGTAATGCTACAAGCAAATCAGCTGTTACTGCTACAGTTTGCTTTCAACCTGTTACCATTACAGGAAATTCTTGTGTAACTTTTTGATTTCTGTAACTTTACAAAACTTTTGCCTGTAAAGAGCGATTTTTTTTTTTTACCGTGTATGAAAAGAAGCTTAACTGTACTATGATGTAATTATAAGTAGTTAAACCGCGAGAACGCGCGTCGGACCTGCGAGGCCCGGTCGTTACAAAAACGACCTTCTCAGTAACTACGTTTAAGGTCATGTACTTGACATTCACAAGCCTTTCCGGAATTTAACCCTTCATCTTATCTCAAAAACTGAGTAACTGGGCTTCCCAGGCCCGAGGCGCACGCTCGCATTGTCATTTAAAATTGTGAAAGAGATCAGGCAGTTGCAAAAAGGTTTTGCTATTTGAGTTATGACGAAGAAATGAAAAGACTACAGAAACTATTAGCCGAAGTGTCGACTGATAAAGATACAATTAATGAAGAGGACGGAGAAATAGTTGGTGAAGAACAGTTTAGTGATCCCCAATCGAACTCTGAAGAGGCATTAGACTCAAACGATGAATCTAGTAAAGAATTAAGTAATTTTGTGTCCGTCAGCGAATTGTTATCATGACAAATCTAACGTGAGAAAATGGAATAAAAAAGAACCAAGACTTGCTGTGAGAGCTGTGAGAACTCTTGCAAACAACATTGTGAGAAAATTGCTCGGAAATGTTTGTGAAGCAAAATTTGTGTCCTCGCCTATGAATTCTTGGCAACTGCTTATGGATAAAATAATAGTAAAAATTCTAGTAGACTGTGCGAACATTTATATCGAATCCATTGCCGTCAAATTTGGAAGATAGAAAGATGCTCGATTCACAAATATTACAGAAATCAGAGCATTTATCGGTCTTCTTTATTTTGGAGCTCTCCACAAGGCTTCTCACATAAATGTTCTCTACCTTTGGGTGACTGACGGAACAGTGCTTGACATTTTTCATCGAACAATGTCTAACAACCGTTTTCTATTTCTAATGAGATGTTTGTTTGATAACATAAGCGACTGCCCTTCTAGAAGGGAAATAAATAAAATGGGTCCGATAAATTATGCTTTAAAAAAGTTCGTTAAAAATTGCAAAAACGTTTACAGTCTTGGCGTAACGGACTGAAAATCACAAATTTGCTGCCCTATGTGCGAGAAAAATGTTTGTGGTAAACACAGGACGATTATTTGCAAAAACAATGTGAAATGTAAATTTTATTTTGAAATTATTCCTGTAAAAATTTAATATTGCATAAATTAGTACTAAATTTCATTTGCGCTCGAAATCAGTTTAATTTTTGTTGTTAATGATAAATAATTTCAGTCTTAAAATTGTTTAAAATACAATTTTATTAGACTTATTAAATTAAAAGTATATTTCTACATTTTATACACTTTGTTTTAATTGTTTTAATTATTTAAATGTTTTTCTTCAATTACACAAACAATTTTATTTTTGTTTTGTTAAGAAATAACACTTCGGGCCTACGGAGCCCGACGCGCGTCCTCGCGTAGCTAAAAGCAGCGCGTCTTCGTGGGTTAAGTAATAATTTAACATGATAAGTGCAGACTCTAAGCATATCTGTTTAAATCATATTTTTCTGCATAAAATTGTGATCTGATCAAGCATAAGCTTAGAGTAATTTTTTCTTGCATACAGTCTTGATACTTTGTCTGTTTCACTAAGGACAGCTGTATTTTTAGTGTGTTGGACACACGCGTTGACCAGGCACAGTCCGCTAAATTATTCATATGCTAGAGTTTTGTATTAACACAATGAAACGTATAATTGCCCGTGTCGTCTTGCTCTCTGCACCCACAAAACGAAGTCTCCGTACGTCTGAATAGTATGTTCAGGTACACTGCTCAAAAAAAAAAAAAAAAAAAAAAAGGACAGTGCTATATCTCCCGTTCCACGGGGAAGATTCACGAAATTCAAATTGCGTTCTTCATGTCTCGAAAGCGCGACTTAGGATATATATTATATTTATATATATCACTATTTTAACATAGGTATTTTGACACAAAATCGGACTTTTTCTGAAATAACATACCAATGTTTTTACATATTTCGATTCTACGACTCAAATTATGCCAGAATACCAAGTTTTGTAAAATTCGTACGAGTAGTTTTTAAAGTATTAGCTCTTAAAATTTTAGCTCCTCAATGTTAATTGAATTTGGCCACTATTTATTATTATCTCTTTTTTTTATTAAACTTTTTTGATTTTTCCTTTCACATTTCGAAATTTAGGTTCATTCCAAATAAAATTTACCATTTTTTTGTGTTCTATTTTTTAAATTTCTATTTTTAAATAATTTTTATAAATTTTTCGAAAAACATTTTGAATTATAACCTATAAAATTTTTACCATCATCTTAAAGTAGGTGTATTTCTAAGCATACTTGCAAAAAATTAGACTTTTTTATTCAAACTTTTCTAAGATATACACGAATTTACATATTTTCGCGTTTTGAAATTTGGCATCTTTTTTTTTTTTGAGCGATAATAACGCCAAATGTGGTCTATGGTGTGGTGTGGTGTGGTGTTTTTAATTATGGCAAAGCACACTAGGGCTATCTGCCTAAGGGGAGGGATGCCTTTCGTGGAGGACTTTCTAAGGAAAACTGGCTCGTATACACGTTACACATGGGGAAAACCACGAAAACGCCCATGCAGCCAGCCCGTTCGCGGGATTCGAACCTCGGACCGAACTACCAGTGTTCAGCGTCTTTACCGCTCGGCCGCTGGTGGGCAAATGTGGTCTATGGATTTTTGTCACAGTGAATTGCCACAGCTATTTTTAACCTTAAATTTCAAGTAAAATTTTACGAAGAATTAATTATATAACATTTTTTCCCTCAATGATGCGTAATAAATATTTATTAATACTATATGAAAAGCTATTTTTTTAAAATTAGAGACGATATTATTCAAATTTTTAACTATGTTTTTAAATTTCTCACTATGTTTTTTTTTTTTTTTTTTTTTTTTTTAAATAAGAGTAAATTTTTGTAAGAGTCAGTTTTGACCTTCGGCGTTTTATCGTCTGCTACTTTACTTCGTCTAAATCGAATTGTCTAAAACTGAGAATTTTCTTTTGATGTTTATTTGAATATTATGACATTAACTGCATAATTTATTTCTAAACAAACTGTTGCTTTTGAAGTGGCTGAAAGAGCGGCTGATACTATCATCCATATTTTTAAAGCACAGTATATTTTTATAGAAACATAAGATTTAGAATAATCATTTTTATAAAAGTCAAATTATGATATAAACATACAACCCTCTAGAGACTGAATTGATGGAAGTTCAGTGGTTATGTAGAAATGATCTGCAGCTACTAAATGGCTGAATAAGTCAGCAGATTCTGTAGTCAAGTAAGAATAATTATATAAACGACACCCAACATTCTAGATTCAATTAACAACGAGGATACGATGTTTATTAAATCAATTTAAGAAGTTTTAAAACATAAAAAATCAACTCATTTTTTATCCTAAAATTAATTTTTGTGCGTAGCGTATTTTCATTATATCCTTAAAATTCTAATTTAGAATGTAATTGTCAAGATCTGAATCCTAATCATCAGTAATATAATAAGTGATTATTACGGTTATTAATAAATCCTTCTTATAAAGTAATTTCAAATATTTCAAAAAACTTTCTGTCTGAATGCAAATATTTTTCTATGCAAATATTTTTAATTTTATATTAATCAAATTGCACACGATATTATTTATTTGCACTTCAATTCTTACCGTCAGTTCTAGTAGAAGTTACAAATCAATTATATTTAATTAAGGATTGGATTGGATTATTTAATAATGGCAAAGCACACGAGGGCTATCTGCCTAAGGGGAGGGATGCCTTCATGGAGGAATTTCTAAGGGAAACTGGCTCTTATACACGTTACACATGGGGAAAACCACGAAAACACCCATGCGGCCAGCACGTTTGCGAGATTCGAACCTCGGACCGAACTACCAGTGTTCAGCATCTTTACTGGTCGGCCGTTGGTGGGCTATTTAATTAAGGAATGACCATCTAAGTTTAGAAACAGCGTACCGTAACAGCAATTCAAATATTGGCGCCTTATCTTTCATGTTGCTCCCGAATGGCAATCTACATGATTTTTTAATGAGTATTCGAGTTTTGCTAGTAACTTCACTTGGAAATCGCCCTTAAACTAGGTTAGTTGGTTATTTGAGCATAGAAAAAACATGGGAGCTATTTGATTAAGATGCTTTCATAGAGAACCTATGTAACCTAGAAAGCTACGAAAACCAACCATGCAAGCCTGGGTTAGACTTCGCAACAAACAATTAGTATTTAACAATCTTTCAAATGCTAGGCAACTGGTGAGGTTCCAATAAAATCTCCAACTTAATATTTTATTTGTAAATATTTAAACTATTGTTCTATTCTTAAGACACAAAAAGAAGAATTTAAGTTTTGTTAACTCGTAAGTAAACTACCAAGCCGTAGTGCAAATGAATATTCAATGTCTTTTGCAATAATTGTATTCCTGGAATATAAGCTAAAGAAGGAACATTCTCGGAACATTAAGGATGTGTTTTAATCCAGTAATATTAAGTTTGTCTTACAAGCTCAGGATCAAACGATTCTGCAATTGCCCGAGGAGTTGACTTGTAAATGGCTGTAAATTAAGCAGATGACTTTTAATCTTACGTTTTCAGTCAGAAAACCTATTCCAAATGTTTTGTTTTGCATGACAATGCATCTTTTCATTATTCAATAACCAGTCGGAGAACTACTTGTGTTCCAAAAATAAGTATGTGTACTCTCGTCCTGCATGTTCTTCAAATTTGTCTTCTTGTGATTTTTTTTCTTTCCCCAAAACTAAAGTTGCCTCTCAAAGGAAAGTTTTTTTGACATTGAAGAGACAAAAGGAGTATGACATCTACTTTTAGAGGCATGTCAAAAACAGATCTCTACAAACCTTCTCTTCCAGTACATGTTTGCAGTCAGACAAAAAGTTGCATCAGCGTAAATACTATAATCTATTTTTATTAAACTCTGATTACTTTATTAACATACAGTGAATATATACTAAATCGATTACTTCAGCTTAAGTAATTCGGAATCTTTGACGGAACTAGGACTTAGAAGATAAGTTAAATTAAATATTTCGATAACCCAATAAATTCAAGGTCGAAGTTTCAATATTTTATTTTAGGAGGGAGGGGAATTTTTTTTCAGTTTTGGTCCATTATCCTAAGTATGTTTGCTTCGATTCTTTATTTTTTCCATAAAAGCGAAAATCTCACGCATGGTATGCATAGCTTCAAATTTAATTTTAATAATATACAGAGTGGTTATAATTAAATTTCCACATTGAAACGGTCATAAAAGAAAAACTACTGGATCAAGTGTTATCAAATTTGGTAATCGTGTAAGGGAGGTCATGGGAATTTATTTTCCGCGAAAAAAAGGAAGTTCGAAACCTCACCACCAGGGGGAAAATGGTGCTGTATGCAATATTGTTAAACGAAATATGGATCGGAATCTAACTTAACCTTTTGTTACACGGGTTTAATATGTTTTATACACTTAAGAAACTTTGAAGTAGGCAAATTACCATTTAAAAGCGTTAAATTCGATAAAAGTCGAGTGCGCCACCCGTGTAAATGAGAAATTCGTCCGTGAAAACCACGATTTAGCGATTAGAAAAAGTGAGATCGCAAATCACTCGCACAAGTGCGTACAATCTGGAAATCGTTTCCTTACAGATCCCTAATTTGTAATTTTTGAAGAATGAAATCCGCCCTAAAACATGAAGATACTGATTCAAAATGCTTTTAATCGATTTGGGACAAATATATCCCTCACGTTATCTACCTAGTTCTATTGCGTTCTCCTACTGCAATCCATTGCATAGCAGTCATTCCAGGAATGACAGCTTATTTCATAACTGAACCATTTTTCTCTGAAGAGCAGTCGACAGCTGGACCACTGTGATTGCAGCTCACTTAGAGTCAATGTTAAAATGTTTCGTGATACATGAACTGCAGTAACGTGGCATTTTAGATGCTACGATTTTTATGCAGGGCTGGGCCCCACCTCACATGTGTCGCACAGTTACTTAGGCAGCATTTCACGAATGAACGTCTTATAAGCCGACACTTTCCCTCTTCCCACCAGATCTCAACCTCTGTGACTTTTGGTTATGGGGTTATCTTAAAAGCACTCTTTATATTGATAATCTAAACAATTTGGCAGAAATGAAAAATGTGATACACCGACATGTCCGTAACATTCCTCTTGATATGCTAATAGCTGCTGTTGAGAATGCAGTAACAGGGTTTAACTTGCTTTGGGAAAATGCTGGACGCTACATTGAACATGCTTTGTAACACGTTTCGGAAACTATTAAACACATTTTAAACAGATGTTTTCATGTCTTATTTCATTTAACAATATTGCATACAGCGCCATTTTTCCCCTGGTGGTGAGTTTTTGAACTCTTTTTTTTTTTTCTGCGGAAAATAAATTCCCTTAACCTCCTTTACACGATTCCCAAGTTTGATAACATTTGCTCCGGTACTTTTCCTTTTATGGCCATTTCAAATTGAAACTTTAATTATAAACATGTAAACAACCATGTAAATGAAACTTTAAAGTTTGGCAGTTTGGTTCAAGTCCCAGCATTAAAAATATATATAAATATAATCTTTTATATTAATCCTCTCAGAAAGAATGTTTTAAGAAGCTAATTTTTCTCTCGCGTTATAGATTTTATAAAAAAACATGATCTTTAATATGATTTAGATTGTTTTAGCCTATATAAGTATCGGGTCACTCGGTGGTACAGAATAAACCCTGCTGGACTGTTTTCTTTCTTTGTCATTTAGCAAAAATCTTTTAATTAAAATATTTATCCTTTGGACTTCGCTTTTAACTTCATTTATAGTTAAAATGACTAGAAAATTTAAAGGTGTCTTCAGCTGAAACGCAATTCACGTAACTGATATTTTAAAAAATTGACAAGAATGCAAAATTTATGCAAGACTAGCAATCGAAAAATCTTAATTTTCTTGTGTGAGCACTGAAAATAACTGTAGAATGAAAGAAGAAAATTAGGGAGAAAAGTAAGCAAAAATTTGCAGGGATATTTGGCTGTCTGACATACCAAGATGTTTAAAAAAGTTGGACGCTTTTGAATATACTTTCAGGATGCTTCAAAGAATTTAGGTGTTCAAAGAGAAACTACTTGGACGTGTACACCAGCAAATACCATCAATTGAGCTTGTGGTTAACAGAAAAGACAAAAACGATATCATTGCAGATTAAAGTGAAGAGCGACTGGTTTTAGACTATATGGTTGTATAAATTTAAATTACGTTATAGAACATCATATCGTACCATAAATGGAGAATCCCATGATTTTCTCAGTCGAATTATTTGAAGATTCCAGAGTTTATCCAGTATTGTATGTGAATGTGACCTAAAGGCGTTTTTTTTTCCCTCCTGATGAAACAGCGGCCGAGCGGTAATGTCGCTGAACTCTGGTAGTTCGGTCCGAGGTTCAAATCCCACGAACGGGCTGGCTGCACGGGCCTTTTCGTGGTTCTCCCAATGTGTAACGTGTATGCGAGCCAGTTTTCCTTAGAAAGTCCTCCACGAAGGCATCTCTCCCCTTAGGCAGATAGCCCTAGTGTGCTTTGTCATAATTAAATAAACCAAAACCTCTTTATGAAACCAGTCTTTTCTTTCGTCTCATACCTTCAAAATGTTTAGCCTCTAAAGACTGATAAAGACCAAATATTGATGAAATGGATTGAATTGGATTATTAAGTTACGTCAAAGCAGGGTTATCTGCCTAAAAGGAAGGATGCCTTTGTGAAGAACTTTCAAAGGAAAACCAGCTGGCATACACGGTACACACGAGAAAATCCACGAAAATACCCATGCAGCCAGCCCGTTTACCGGGATTCGAACCCCGGAGTGAACTACCAGTGTTCAGCGACTTTACCGCTCGGCCGTTTGTGGGCCTTTATGAAATGGAAGGCGATAACTTTATTTAAAATGATTGTCAGAAATATCAAGATATTTCGAAAAGTTGGATGCTTTTTAATATACTTGCGGAATGCCTAAAGAAAAAGAGCAAGAATAAAGTAGAATGCCTGAAGAAAAAGAGAAGAAAAATAAATTTTTGGGTAAAATTTAGTATTTGTATTTTTTTTTTTTAATTTAAAACATTTTAATCTTATGATATTTGATTCTTACGATTTCAAAAATAAAATATTTGACTAAAATATGAATAACATTTAAGAAACCAAATGTAGGATAAAATTGTGTAAAGCAATGGGCACAATGATAAAACTGTTTAAAGCAGTGTATGCAAGTCATCCTAAGTTAAAATGTCGGTTATACATCTCTCTTATTTATATATATCTTTTCTGAAGGGAACATTGAAAGGCGTGTTAACTATGCTTTACTGTATTTGCTCTTTTAATATAGTATGCAGTTTTAAACTCATCGTAGTCTGGGTTACAAAGTATTCTTCCGAAAGAAACGCAGTTCAAATAAATAAAATCAAATTCTGGAAAATTGATATTAATAAATATATTTAAAATGCTCAGTTCGAAGGATTAAATAGAAAATTTTAAAACAATTATCTGAAGAGACAATGCAACACAAACAATTAAAATAAAAGTATAAGAATTTAAAAATTACCTAAAATAATAACTATGACAAAAAATATATATAAAGAAAACTATTTGAAAAAAAAAAAATAAACGCTGCACCTTTATTTACGCAGTTCGAACAGGTAAATAGAAATTTTTAAAACAGTTATTCGAAAAATACCATGCAACTTAAACAATTAAAATGAAATTCGAAAAAGAAAAAATTATAAAAAATATAATTAAAAATATAATATAAAGAATATTATTTGGGAAAAAGGAACGATGGTGATTTTTTCTTCCTCTCACGGGAAAGGAAACTAGGTTGCTATATATTAAGAAGTTCGCCAAGTGAACTATTCTTGGCGCAAACTGACAAAAAAGTGCCAACATAAATTTGTGAATTTCTCCGTAAATTTCGCTCCAAATTTTACAAAATTTCCTATATAGGCGTAATTTGAGTCGTACAATCGAAATATGTAAAAAAATTGGTATGTTATTTCAGAAAAAGTCCGATTTTGTGTCAAAATACCTATGTTAGAATAGTGCTATATATAAATCTAATATATATCCTAAGTCGCGCTTTCGAGACATGAAGAACGCAATTTGAATTTTGTCAATCGGCCCAGTAGATCGAGAGATATAGGACTGTCCCTTTTTTTTTTTTTTTTTTTTTTTTTTTTTTTTTTTTTTAGCAGTGTACATTAAGAATGGCCCATGACTTGTCAAAAACAGTGTGTGGCTTGTAGGTGGGTTTCGATTCGCATGTTAACAAGCCGCTGAGATGGTGTAGTGGAGCCGACTACGATACCGAACGGACCGGGTTCGAATACTGGAGAAGGCATGGTTGTAACTGTCCGTGCCTTCATAGGAGATAGAGGTGGCCGCCTATTAGGTGCCTCTGCACTAATATGGCTACCACTTCCGGCCTTAGGAGTAGCCAATGTTGAAAAAATACAAAATAGTGCCCGCCGTTCGAAACAAAAATGTTAACATTTGCCCATAAGCGAAATGCGCTTCGTCCTACTTCAGCCTCTGATCACCTACTTTGTTAATTTTGTAGTAAGCTTGTGAAAGTTGTTCTTTTCACATGAGACAGTGGAGGTTTAGTAAGTTATTCTAGGAATTTCTTGCGATGGTCACATTGTGTAAACTGCCCACAGCCTCATTAATGAGAAAAATTCAGAAAATTCTTTGAGTCAACAAATATATACTTGCAAACGAAAACAAAAAGATCACAGTCAAAATTGTAGTTGCTATTGCAGTCGATGCTATTCTAGTGATCGAATCTCCTTCATAAAGAAATAATTTTATGATAGAAATAAATCCAGATATTTAATTTGTTTTGGAACTGCCTGTAAAAACCAAACACCTGAGTCAAATCCAAAGATCTTAACTGTCCATCAAGTACCAATCTTTAATTAAATTTCTCACCTTTCCATCTATGGCCGAAAATTTGCTGGTTCGGTCATTAGGAGTTATGACCGAGCATATCAGTTATTTAGCAGATTTATCATTGTAAACGTTGCCCAGGCTGCACCATAGCAGGTAACCCATATTTCACGCTTGGGAATGAAATAAAGGTAGCCTACAACAATCAAGCCTTATAACGAGAATCAAACCCACACTCTCTGTTTCGGATTAGCAATCCATCTAAGCTAACCAAAACACATTTCACAAGGGCTATTATAAATGGGTTAGACACGTAGAAATGTCCCCTCAATTCCTAAGGTTTAAACGGTAGCACTTTCCATTATACAATAGAATTTTAGTAGTTCGCATAACGCTAAACTCAAGAAATAATAAACCCCGACTTGCATTTGTCATTTTAGATAGTTAATGATCATCTTAGTAGCAGCACTGATTATTAAAAGTTAGAATTTAAACAAATGGATGTGATTCTGCTTATAATGCTTATAATGTATTATTATAATACAAATTAAACAAAACTCTCAATGCTTATTATATTCCTTTCTGTTCTTAGGTGTCTATTTACTCTGTTTATCGGTTAAGTGAATTTTTAAATGAGTACATTTTGTATCGAATATTTTTAAAATCTTAACTTCTAAGATTTAACTTTACAAAGGTAAGAAATCTGATATTAAATCTAAGTATCGCAATTTCATTGTATCAAAAGTATAGAAAATATCATGATTTGGAAAGCTTTTGTAAAAAATGGTGCCTGATTAGGGGGTCGTTGGTGGTTTCTCTACGCCATATCATAGTTAACAAATGAAATTGTTATAACTTTTGAAATGCTGAGTTCTCAGAGTACTGTATCTGCATTATGTTACTGATACAACATAACAGATTTACCCTAATGTGTTTCATAAGGAAGATTTTTCATGTCTATTAATGGCTAAAAATAACTTTCATTTCGTTAATAAGTACATTCCTTCTCTTTGAGAATATATTTGTTCGTTAATAAGTACATTCATTCTCCTTGAGAGAATATTTGTTTGTTAATAAGTACATTCCTTCTCCTTGAGAGAATATTTGTTCCAATAGTTCGTAAGAAGGTATGGTGTTTAGAACAGATTCATAAGTAAACATACTGTTGAGTCCATTTTCGAATCCCGAGTAGGGTACATATCTTATCTTTGCGAAAGTAGTGTCTTTGGAGCTTGGAATCACTTAAAATCTGTACAGATGAAATTATTCTCAAGAGATATGAAAAGGTAGGATAAGAGGAAAATAGGAGACCCTCTGCCTTCCATCTCCCTGGCGCCTCTCTGGGAGGTTTGGAATGGAAGTTAGATATGTAGCCCTATTGTGCTTCCTCAAAATAAAATTACCCAGTTAATGCTTATAAAGATCGTTTTATATTTCGCCAGTATCGGTCTTTAAAATTGTTTTATTAAATAATTTTTATCGAGTAATTACATACCTATACATTATTTTGCACGTCTTGGCAGGCTACAGAAATATGAATGGTCATGTCTTTTTATAGCGATAAGAATCATGAACTGTTTGCTTTTGACTCTCCCAGGAAAGGAATTAGGAAACTGCTGTAATGAATGTTTTATTCAGCACAAGATTTGGACAGAAATATATATTTTCAATAACAGTTATTTTTAAATTATCAACTTTCACCAGAACCATAAAAATGAGTTTTCCAATAAGTTTTCAGTAATTTTGAAAGTTAAAATTTATGATGTGCAATAGATCATTATAATTTATGCAAGGTATGCATCATAATTGCAGACGCAAAAATTATTTCATATTTCTCTTTTTCAAGTTTTTAATAACTTCAAAAATTCAGCTTATCAAAGGGATGACGTAAGAACTTTTCTTTTCTTTCCCAGATACTATTCTAGTGTAATTTTGTTTCTTTATTATTTGATTTAATAAAGTTTCTTTTTAATTTCACTAAATTATTATCTGAAAACTGGTGCTTTAATGTTATTTTTGTTTATTAAATTTTAATTGGAAAATTTTGAAAACAGGGAAATAATTCTTGAGTATACAATCAGGAGGGCTGGCAGGGTTTCTGCTGCGCCATTTTCAAATTCCGAAAAAGGCAGTAGATGTTCTCAAACATTGCTTTTATCTTGCTTGGAGTCTTGGATACGTGATTCTCCTTCAGTAAAGATCAACGGTTAATATTCGGTTACGCGGGAAAAGTCAACGTGTTTGGTGTTAGCCTGTCCAGTTTTCGGCTTTCGGGCTGACTGGCCGCGCTTGCGCAAAAGGTTGTTTTTGACAGATTTGGCGGAAAAGATGGATTAGTCGTGTTTAGGGATCGAAATTCTGGATTCCTGGTATTCTGGTTGTTTTTATGATTGCGCGAAGGATTTCGTGCGCTTGAGAATTTCCGGTTGCTCTTCGTGAGAGTAAGACCTAAAAATGCCTCCGGATTGGTCTTAATACTGGGATTTTCGAAATTCCGAAAGAAAACTGTGCGGTTAATTCCCAGGTTAGGAAAAGACTGAAGAATGATGAATTTCATCAGGTTTTTTGTTGGAAGTTTAATAAACAGAAATTTAATAGACTTTTCGACAGTTCTTCGTAAGGGTAAGACCAGTTTTGGGTTTTTGGTGATCTCGTCATTTACGATTTCCTTGCCACTGACAAGTAAAGCTCAACAAAAATGCCTTCGAAATATCAATGGCCTCACTCGTTGTAGCGATCCATCAGCACCTAAGCTAAAATGGCGTGAAATTATGCAGTGAGTCTTAAGATTTTTCTCTGAGAGTACTATCGACGGAAATGCTTTTGTGAGTTCTTGCTTGGATGAATTTAGGAAGCTCCGAAATTCTTCGGTCTTTTCACGAGAAAGAAAAGTTTCTTCTGATGGATCCGGTGGCTTTATCTTGTTCTTGAGGGTTGTGAACTATGCCTTTATCACTTTTATCAACGTGTGCGGTCAAGAACCACGAGCGTGTTCGTCCTATGTCTGGTGTACTGTGCCCGAAATCCGATCTCCCAAACGTCGTAGCTGAGGTTTCGCCAAGAGTTCGCCGAGACTAATGAATTCATCTAGGCATGTTCCTAAATTTTCCGACGTAGAGGATTTAGAATTTCCATTTTCTAATCCCAGTATGGACGACTTGTCCAGTGAACGGTGCACGTTTTCTCTCAAGCTTCCGGTTATTGATTGCGAGACGTGCCATCAAGGACAAGCTTTTCCTTATCATTATTTTCCTGTTTACGTTCTCACTCGCTTAACGGATGGAATTTTGATAGACTGTAATTAACTTTGTAAGCTCTCTTGATTCTGAATTAATATAATCACAATTACTTAAAGGTAAAATTGATAATATTACTATGTTAAGAAAATGCCTCTCTCACCTATCTGGCTGAAGATAAAATTTTATTCTTGAATGATTAATTATTTTTTTATTTTCTATAACTGACTTAATGTGTACAAATGTGAAGTGGTGGGCTCCAGTAGTCCTACTAGTGAACCTGTTAAATAATATTAAAAGAAAAAACTATTAAATTAGGTACATAACCTGTTCTTCTTAAATAATTGCTTAATCAAATGTTTACATGTAAAATATAGTATAATATATCTCCAAACGTTTAAATAAAAATGGATACTAAAGAACTTAAATTTATCAGTAGTTTATTTGTTTTATATTAATATTATTTTATTACTGATTCTGTTGAATGGTGATTCAACGGGCACGAAACCGGCAATCCCGAACACAACTCAAAAAACAATATAATCGGTTTTAGTTAAGGTTTTTGATTTAATTAAATTTAATAAAGTATTTGAGTCATAGCTTACAATTTCATTTTTTATTTGGAGAAATTATTGAATTAGTTTTAAATGATACTTGTTATTGATACCATGAATTCGGTACACAACCAATAAATAGTGCCGTAAAATCGGTACATTACACTAGTACTGAAGTTTGATTCATAAATAATGCTGAATGTAAGTTCGCCTTAATTTTTAAAGGTTATCAGACTATACGATGTATTTAAAATTATTAAGGTATCAGACTTAATTTTGGTATTTGTCGCACAAATTTCCTTTGAACGTATAACTGAATGCTCCTTTATTCATTATTTATTTTGTTTACAAACAATATATTTATTTTGAAAATGGCAATATTATTCTGTGGATCTAAATACATTGCATTGGTAATGCAAATTCATGACTGTTGACTTAAATTTCAGCACAAGTATTCTGTGATAACTGACACAAATAAATGAAACAGAAATCCTTTCTTCAGAAATATTTTAGGATTTTAATCCTTACCTCAAGAAATATTTCAGCATCATATTAAACAGAAATTGCAGATTTCAAATCCATAATTTCGAAAGAAGTTCATTCTTTCAAGAAAGTAACATAATCTTCCTGCAAAATTAATTTCACTTTATTAAACTACGATCACATAGTGGATGTATTAGAACTGCAGCAATAGTTAAGCTATCCCCGTTCTTCTCAACCTCGTACTTAATGATAAGCATTTAACTCATTTCAAACTTCCGAGAAAGTTACCTAATAGAAGATTAAACCTGAATAATGAGATTATGTTGTACCATAAATAAAAGTGCAGTGCCTTTTATCTCGAAAATGTTTTAGAATTAATTAACTAGAAATTATGTGTTCCATTCAGATGCCTTCGTTGTACAAAATTATGCTTTTCAACTGCTTGCTTATATTCTTCTAAATGGATTAAGATTCCTCAGCCTCTCATATTATAATATGTTATAATATTTTCCAATAAATTCCGCTCCTGATATTAATATCTCGTTAAATAAATTGTAACTGTGTGCTGATGTTCAACAGATCTCAGTAATTTAAACTAATATTTTATTCTGTACTAATAACAGAGATAGTGTTTACTTCAGCATGCGTATGTGCTCAAACATTTTAAAGAAAATTAAAACTTTTTTTTGAGATACTCCAGTTTTTGACATGCGAGGTATATATTCTTTAAAATGAACTTTGAATTCAACTACAATAATATTATAGTGGTTAAATTTTAGCTCGCAAAAATGCTTGAAAATTAATCCCAAGAATGTTTATGTCATTCGGTGGTGTTTAATTAGTAATGGTCATCAAAAGCCAATATGAATACAATCCATTAATCTTTGAAGTAAAATAAATAATTGAAATTAAGATTATATTGCGTAGATTCTTAAATGAAAAACATAAACTTGTTTTTATGTTAAATAAGTTATATAATTTATTTCGCTTCAATTAAAATTAGACCAAGAAAAATGTTCCTTGATTCACGTCATAATAAAATCAATACTAAAGCGTGTAGTTGTTTTGGCATATTACAGTTTAAAACCATTTTATGATTTTAATAAAGAAAATTTAAATGAATTCTATAAAGAAGGTCCACCTGTCCAGGATCAAAGCAGTGCCATCAGGTTTATGTAACTGGAACAAATTTCACAATTGCTTCTTCTAAATATTGTCTTTTCAAATCTTTATGCAGTATTTGCGTCTTATTATTTTCAAATGCCTGACTTGCCCAGAAACGATACGTTCCTGCGTTGTCCAGATCCATCTAGTTTGAACTGACACTTTATTAAAATTATGCATTGCAAATTATAATATTTTCATATTATTTAAATCAAAACAAAAACCGAAATCACACAAAAGATGAGATTAATTTCAGGTAACATACAAATAATAAATTATCCACTTTGGATATTACGTTTTGGGCAATTGGAAAATTTCTCTGTTTTCATATTTATGTTAAACGAGAAGAATAGCATTAATGTTCGTATCTCATGTAGATATCTTTAGATCAAATTACATTTTCTTAAACTAATTTCCAAGTTAAAAAATGGTTTGGATTTCATTCTATAATTGCAGATAATTGTGGATAACAAAGAAGCTTCTTTGATTTTTCGCGCTTCTACAAACTTCACGCATCACTAGTATTTTTCTTCAGGCTATTCATTTCATTCCTAATGCATTTTTAATAATAATTCTTAAATTTCGCTTTAATTGTTATATATTAATTATCACTACTATCATTCGCATCAGTATACAATAAACAGTGTTTACCTCGCCGTAATGTGTTGATTAAAATGTGAAACTTATGAGGTTTATCGTATAAATATCTGAGTTTCACTCTATTTACCGTAAGAGGGACTAACAATATTTAAGCATTGCTATGAAGGCTATGGTAAACTGTATAATCTCAAAAGCGAGTAATACAGATATATCATAATTCAGCCTTGGTGACAATAGCTGTTTTATGAACTGGATTATTTATTCATGAAAATTTGTTATGCTTTCGGATAATAAAATGGGCAAAACTGTGCTGAATTTAAAATTTTAACTATTAAGAGGCCAGCAAAATGAGTTTAGGAAACTCAGAAATAGTTAAAGTACGTGACTAGTTTTAATTTTAAAGATGAAACACGCCTATGTAACTAAATTATTTAATTTAGCTATTGGTGGAAATACAATAGTGACTATTTAGGAATGAAGAAATGTGTCGAGAGGTTACATCTTCGTTGCCTCATCCTTGCGTTTTGGCCGAAGCGCGCACACACCTCCTATTTTCCCATCATCTTTCTGTGTGCGAGACTATCAGTCGTACTGCACTCGGCGTACTCGGCGTTCATGGGCAAATTTTAATGTTCCTTTTCATCCTTGTTGCCGTACACTTTTGAGCCAACTCAGATAACAGTGACACAATAAGCAATAAGTGATTATTTTATAACTTTTCATACTTTTGGTAAGACAGCAGGTAGATGCAAGTTTACAGAAGCGAAGCACAGAAGAGCAAACGCAACGTATCTAACATGAATGTTTGGTAAAATCGTTTTTCTTTCTTTACCGTTTGATTAACAGGTGCTATTTCAGTTTGCAAAATTAACTGAGTATTTTTTATGTAAGAATCATATGTCATAGAACTTATTTTAAAATGACAAAGTTTTAAGAGATTTATTATAATTAGTTACTATTTTTAGTTCAGAAAGGACAACTAGCCAAATAAAAATAGAGAGCTGGGGGACTATTGCAAATTAAAGTTTTAACTTTTACTTACATGTCTTTACGAGATATATATATATATATATACAATTTAAAATAAAGTAAAAAGAACAAACGATAAAAGACCTATGTGGTCAAAAACATATATATATATATATATCAAGCCTCCATTTCAGATAGAAAATACTTCAGTATTAACTTTGTCCATTGGTTATTGTGAAAGAGGTATACAAAGTTATACTTTATAGAAATTTTATCTAGAGATTCATTTCTTAATTTTATGTTTCAGACTTCATCACAAGTATATTGTCTAAAACTCACTCTTCTAAATGTTACGGTTATAAATTCGTAACTGTATGGAGGCAATACAGCCCAGGAAGATTAATTTAAAAAGGGTGAAGTTTAAAAATTATTCCATGAATTGCAATATATTTCAAAGAAGATTATTTTGTCATAGATGATAGCTCAGAAAAATAAAATATTGCTTAAATTCCGAAAATTCCTTTACTGCTGATAAATGGTTATCTCTGAAATTGTTCAGTGAAATTGATAGAGAGTCTGACAAATAATAATTCATAGTTCTTTCTCTACAGCCTGTTATTTCTGTAAATCATGTAGAATAGCGAGAAAAATTCATGTATATCTTGCCTTTTCAGAAAGCAAACAGGTTTAATTACACTATTGTGCAAAGTTAGAATTAGAGTGAAAACATCAGTTAATCTCATTAAATTTAAAATTGCAACTATAGATTCGCATTGATCCATTCTAGGTAACTGGGGTAGTAACATCACATTTGCCCTAATTGGGAACTAACGGTGATTTATCAAATGCTTGAACGTTCTTTCAAAGCTGATAGCAGAATTCTGCGATTATCAGAAAAGTGAAGCCATTACGATGAAACTGAATTATTGTAATTTATCATTTAAATGCTATTATGTGAATGTTTAAACGCTTCATTGAGGAAAGAACGTCTTATATAAAACCTGTTGGTGCAAGAAATACCTCTTAACAGAAAACATAGTTCAGTTAATAATGCGAACTCCTCTGATTTATACATTTAATTATATAAGAGTTCTTGTAATTAGCATTTTATGCTTCAAATAATAATAATACGGAAATGAGTTTTATATTTCTCTTGATGAAATTAGGGTTTAAAAATTCCAGCTCAATATGTATGCATTTGGAGGGAAGTTAGTTTTACGTTTGAAGTTTATATGAAACCAGATTTTTCGAATTCCTTTAATTTATCTATTAATATTTTAGATTTCAAAATATAAAATTTTCCCCTCATCTTCTGAAAAATTGTCTATAAGCAAAGCTTACTAATTCCCTGTGCAAGGAATTGAAATAGCTCTTTTATTTTCAGACTGTTCATGTGAATACACTTAATCCTGTTTTTACATGATAAACAGTTTTCGAATACATTCGTGTAAAAATCATGCAGCAGGTATGAAAAAAAAGCAAAATTTGATTCCCAGATGCGAAAATCTTGTAAACAATACAGTTATTTGTCATGAAAACTACTGCTACTTTTCTGTCAGCGAGAGACGAATTCAAACTAAGGACGTAGATTTTGGCATGAAATCTAACTAAATGGCGGCAACTCTAACAATACGTAAAGCTCCATGAAAAAAAGGAAATTTTAATAAGAGTAAAGCATCATATAATATACATATGACGCTTAATGGGCGCAATACGGAGGCTGTGTGCTATGCCGAATTTGTGCATCTTGGCATTGAGGCTATCACATTTGCCACTTTGGCGCACATTTGACTAAAAGCAAATCAATACTGCCATAAGGTGTTCTTGGACAGAGTAATGTAACTATTGTGTCATTTCTATTCTGAAACGAGTAATGATAAAATATTCATATTTTTAAATTCATAAAAATCCTATCATAGGAAACTGTAAAACAGAATGTATGTGAAAGGCATTTACGTTAGCTAGGGAATTAGTTTTGTAATAAAATAAGTTAGACTAAAGGGGTAAAATAACAATATACCTATATGCTGGAAATAAAGTTTATCAATAAAGTGAAATTTAAAGAGACGAATCGGTGAACAGCTGAGTAAAACCATTGAACATTGATAATTTACCCCATGTTTCTCACTTAAAAAAAGAATTTCTTACGAAAACGTTTGGACAAATAATGCAAATAATTTCTAGTTTCCCTTGAAAATTTCCCATGATATTAGACATATCCGTAATTAGCCCAGGAAGAGGGTAACAAGCGAAATATTGCATCATCATTCATCTAAAAGGTAAAAATAGTGATTAAAGTGACGAAACGTAAACTAAAATATCGAATTAAGAAGTACTAGCTTCTACAAATACTAGGAAGAAATGTGGTACATGTGGACGAAGTAGTGAATATGATTTTTAAACGGGCATGAAAGCTCTGAATTCATTTTAAAATACGTATAATATAAACTTAAAAATATTTCAAGCTTTTTTATACATAATAAGCTTTTGAAACTAAACATGATGGTTGAAGTACTTAAAAATATATGAAAAAAAATAAATACATTAAGATACAAAATTCTATTAAATTGCTTCATTAAAATAGAGAGGAAAAAAATTACACGTTAAGTCTAGTAATATTATGTAGATAATTAACTGTGGTTTAAAAAATACTATAACAGATAAATTTAAACTGATAAAGAAATACCTGGCTAATACGCAGAGAATTATAAATGTTGCATATACAATTAAAATTAATAATAGTGTCTAAAATGAAAGAGAATTACAAATATTAAAATTTTGTGAATACTTACAGAATGAAAATGTACAGCATGTGAATTAGGATGGAACTATAAAATGTAGACTAACTAAAGAGTATTTAGTAAATAGTAATCAACATTTATAACCATAAAACAAAACGTTTGATTCAACTATATTTAAATACTTTCAATATTAGAAAAGATAAACGTTTAAAAAAATAAGGTAAAGCAAAAAAAATAAATAAATAAATAAATAAAATAAAATAAAACAGCAGAGCTCATGGAGATGTTGTAAGTCATTAGAATTGGAAAATATAATAAATAAACCTGAATATGCAGGAAATTAGAAAGGAGAAAAGGGTGGATGAAACTAAAATTAGCGTCTAAATATTTAACCCTCTGAAGTTTAGTCCTGAAATTTCAAAGTTCCTCACAGAAATTTTCATGTATAATGAATGTGGAAGGCAACCTTCTGTACGGAATTTTCCGGCCGTAACGCTGAGAGGGTTAAAAAACCATAAATAAACATGGTGTATATGAACAAATATGCTTGTAAAATATAAAATTTATGTTAAAATTCAGAGTTACTAAGGTTCGGAAAAAATATAATAACAACTGAAATTAAGGAAAAGAGATTATGCGAATGAACAATTGTCCTGATTGTCCTGATAAATCATAACAAATAAGTTAAGAATATTTTGGAAGTTACAAAAATTAAAACGAACGGAAGGAATTGAAAATATACAACTAAAATAAAGTAAAATAACAGAGATCATGCAAGTGAGTAGTTAAAGTTGGAAATAAGAACGCGAAGGAAACTGTTAAGTATATTGCAGATATGAATGAGAATGAGCAATTAAATTAGCACATTAAAGACTCGGAATGCGAAAGTAACTGTAAGCTACATATATTAAAAGTCCTAATATATCCTTAAAATAATACTTAAGGGGACTGATGCCTATAAATGAGTAAAACGATTTTCTAACACTTCATCTCTCACCAGATTGTGATGTCATCCTACCAACAAGTTTCTCTTATCTTGTTCGCACTGTCAGTTAATTAGTTAAATGTGGTTATGTTTTGCGCCTGTGTGTTTTGCCTGCGGGCTTGCTTCGCACTCCGCTTCCTGCCCGTGAATTCGATGCTTCATTTTACTGACGCGAGTGTAAGAAAATGCGTCATGATTTGACGGAGGTTTTATTTTACCAGAAGAGATTCAGCCGCGAAATCAGTTGTGCGGTATCGTTGAACGCGTTTCCACTAAAAAAAAAGATCTATCTAAGCAATAATTTTTCTTGCATTCAGTTTTATCTTATGTGTCATTCTTTCCCGATCAAAATAAGCGTTATGACAGTTTTTTCAACATATACAAGACTAAAATTCATAGTACATTCGAGAGTAAAAAAAACGTAAACAGACTTTTATTAATCAATCAGGATAATGTTTGCATTCACAAATATCTATGGACACGTCTATATACATTCAGGTATTTTAATAACAAAGAGTAATATATATGATTCAAATAGGAAAAAAAATTCAAATCTTCTGATAAATCATAAGAGATTACTTAATTGTTCTGCATTTTTTTCTGTATAATATAAAAAATAAAAGTAAACTTAATTTATATTACGTATTCTTATTAATATGCAATCTTATTTTAAATGGAAACTAGAATATTGAATTCAGCACTGGATTTCCAGAATAATAATTCAACATGCAGCAGATCCAAGATAATAATCTAAAATGCAGCATAAGTAAATAATACATAGAAGTACATGATTAGATTTCTCGGTTCAGATTACCTGTTTTAGTCACATTCCGATCAAGAAAGAAATTTTACTTCAGCTTAATTAAAGAACTCTGTAAGCTAGTCGGCATCGACATAACTCAAACGACACCTTTATATTTCCAGTGTGACTGCATGGTGGTGAGGTTTAAGCATAAATAGTACATACTAGGTATACAGCATTGGATTTCCAGGATATTATTTATTTATACTGTTGTATGTTTAATAAAATTATATTATATATTCTTATTTCTCCGGCATACTATATTTCTCGCCAAATTTGGCGACAAAAATTAATCCCCAAAACAGTTGTCAGCTCGACGACATGTCGCCAAATTAGTGAGATAGCCATTTGCATTACGTTAAATAGACTTGCCCCTAAATTCTTATTTTTCCCTGCAGAGCATCATCTTCTTAGACTTCCATGTTACATTATAAAGAAAAAGGACAACAGTTTTATTATAAGTGGAATAAAATCATCTATCTATGTAGAAATTTCGCAACAATATAATTTCCCCTTGTAACCACTCACTCTAAAAGGCATATTGCGCGTTGAGTAATATTAGCAGTTCTAAATGACGCATGTAATGTTCTTATGTAAACAAACGGAAAAGTCCAATTTTCTTGAAGCCAACAATATATACATGACTCTTAACAAAAACGATTTTAGTCTGTAGGAAACAACACACTGTACAGAGAAATCAAAATCCTTCATGCTATCCGATATTTTCTCTCAAAAAGTACAGAGTGGTTTTTATCTGGAGAATTCGCATTGGCATGAAAATCAATCATAATGTCTTGTGACTAGAGTCTATGATGAAGAGACAAAGGGCACGAATCAAAACACTAAAAATGCCACTGATGTTTGGCGCAGGCTTTTCCTTTCTTGGAGCATTCATTTTTTATTGACTGCTTTCAGTCGCCTCTAGTGAAACAAAGATTGTTTTTCATTTCATCTTATGTGTCTAAATATACGCTTTGCTTTCAGCAATGAAAGATATAAATGTTATATATTTGATTCCTTTAGAGATTTGTATGTGTTCTTTCAAACTGCGTATTTCAGGTAGATAAGTAAGATCTTATCTATGTATATAATCACAGATAAGGAAATATTCTAGATAGACTTCCGCCTAAATTTTACGCAGAATATCACTTTCCCCTTTAAATCTATGCATTTTACTTGTCAGAATTCTGAGATATCAACTCGTTAACTTTCAAATGAATTCTGAAATGAACTTTTGATTCATTCACAATTTATATATCTTATATAACTCCAGGACGTAATTTAATGCCTTAACTCATTAATAAGAAAATAGCAAATTCTAGTATTTAAATCTAAATTTATTTGACACTCAGATTTAAATAGTCGTAATTTTTAAATTGTAGTTATACTTTTTTTTTGAAAGATTGAAAACATTAAAAAAAATCTGTTGTGGCACATGACATCCTGACAGTTCCATGTTGATATGGAATTGGTAAGAGTGCTCAAAAAGACATCAGTTCTCATGATCTGATAGGGAAACATCTTAGCGATTGTAGTATATATTATGATCATATAGTGTTTCGGATACACAAATCAATGATTTATCAATCACAAAATTTTTAAAAGCAGCATATCTTTAGAATTCTGGACAGGGTGTTAAGTTTTGCCATATATTTTTTATATTCTTTACATAATTTATATTTGTTATGTTATTTCTTTAAAAAGTAATACATCGTGATAACATTTCGTGTCTCTATTCTCGAAGTCCTCCTATTGCAAACAGGGATTTATGGGCTTCAAGTAAATCACCATTTCCGGTTCTCCAGTTTTACCGAAAACTTAATCGAATCTTTATATGAATGTAAAAAGCTTAAGTACAGAACAAGAACATTTTTGAAAGGTTCATATAAGAATCATTGTGGACCAAAAAATCACACACAGAGATGCATAGACAGACAGACATAATTCTGAAAACAGTAGAAGGTTCTCGTGTGGCCCCTAACTCGTGCTTATTTACTGACAGAATTCTATCGAATTTTTGGACCGAACGAATTACCTCCCTTACCTGTGCATAAGGCTGTCAGGAGGTAAAAATAGCTATCAGTGTCAAATGCGTAATTTGACTTTGAATGAAAAGGGCAACTGTACCTACGAAATGCAAAAGCACTATTATGCACGTGAGAAAAAAGGTTCTTTCTGCTTTTAAGTAAATTAAAACAATAAAATATTAAATGAAGTTTAACGCATAAAATTTTGATATTTACTTTTCCATTCTTTTTAATAATCCTGAAATTTCGAAATCATTATGTTAATTAATTTCGCCTTTAATATTCGTGAAGTTTAATGGATTAAACATTTATACAATTTTAATTAGAGGTTCGGTTGTGTTTATTCTAGCGTATGTTTTTTTACTCAGTACTTAAATTGGAGAGGTTCAGACAAGTTACCATGTTCCTGGATTTGCGCTTCTGCCGTTTATATTGATGACAGCCGTTCTATTAATTTCATTAGGATGAGAGCTAGCTTACAAAAGCTCTCATTTTGTACTATTTGCCACCAGAAAAGTGGAAAATCCGGGAGAAAGTACAGAAATTTCTTAACACGCCAAGGCAAGGTATAAAATGAAGTTAACTGTAACTGTCTTGAGGAATCTGTAGATGATTGAGTTGCTGTAAGCATTTTGTGAAACAAATGATTTACAGATAACTACAGATAAGCAACAAAACAAGAATCTGCAGGATAGGACTAGGATTTATTAGATGCATGTGCAAGATGAAATGTTTCATCGAGAAGTTTTTGTTTTATGAAAACTGCCCCTGTGGAATTCAAATCTCATTCGAGTTCAGACTATAGCAGTAATTAGAAAGAAACATCGGAGAAGTACGCTTTGATGGCAACTTGTTAATAAAATTTTACTTCTTTCTTTGTTTTTTTACGAGTTTCATAAATTTAAATTTGCCAACAACGCATCTAGCCCTTATTTCATATTTCATCACACATTTCCCAAGATTAGTGTGTAACTATGAGAGTAATGTAAACGTATGAGAGTAATCTTCTACATTAAAGGTCGTGATCTCTAATTAGTAAAATTTCTAAGTTAAGTAAATTGTATTAAAATAAAACATCTGTATTTTAAAAAGCTTCCAAATATTAATTGAAATTTTCTAGAATACCTAAATTTCGCACAATAAGGGAAAAGGAACCTACATGATATCGTAAGTTTCTCCCAAAAGCAAGCACATACATTACGGTGGAACGGAAAGAAATTGTATGCCATACAAAATGAAACTCACTACCTGTTAGAAAATTATGTATTGACTAATATGAACTTGATTTTTTTCAAAATATTTCTGCTCAATCTCCCTTAAGAGCTCTGAATTTTTTTAATTTTGCAATGGAACAGTAAAATCTCGAAATTTCCAAATTTTTGGAGGTAAAATATCACTCTTGAATTTTTCGAAAATTCTCGACTTCACCTTTATTGCCCTCGACGACCTTGAAATTTTGCAATGGTAAGGTACAATTGATAATTTTGAATAAATCTAACTTTCCGTAAATTAACAAGAATGTTGTAGAGTTTACTTTCTAAAATGGAACTCTTCAGTGGTTCAATGAACCACCCAGAAGTCTCCATGATGTGATGGTTGTATAGCAAGTTCCTCCTGTACCCATCCCATCCACCTTACGATTTGGGGCAATATATCTTCAGTCTTTACTTCATAGTCCTGAATTCGCTTTTAGTTTCGAAAGTGAGCATGATCGACCTGTCCAAATATTTGCTCTATTGCTCTACCTGGAGATGTAAACCCGCATATTTATTTAGAAAACTCCCTAACGAATTTAACGCACCTCTCAACCGCTGGATACGGCATGGAGAGTAGAAAGCGCACGGAATAAATGGATAGCCGTCCTTGATATGCTTTTTCAAATCTTCGCTCAATAGATATGGCGTATAGTAGGTGCTCTGTAACTTCACAATGTTAGTCGATGAGGTCAGTATAGTATTGCACATTGAAGATAGTTGCTTGATCTTGAATTTTCATATTGAGATGATTCCTTCAACCTTGATCTAGCAGAAGAAAACTCTTTGCTCACCTAACTCTCGAATGTGTTTCTGCTCGTCAACGAGCATAGCTAATAGATTCTTCGGACGTGCAACGTAACCATTTCGCTCAATATAACCATCTATATGACTTTTTAGATTATCACTGATGAATCTTGAGCAAAAATCTAATCCGTAGTTTAATGAAAGCATCCCTTAATGACTGGATTGCATTTAATCTAAAATTAATATTCGAGCATATAATCTCATAATAGAAAGAAGCCATCTTGTTCAAGGTGGCATATGGATTAATGATGTTTATATAATCTCGAGGATTATGTTGACCTCGAGTAATTCATTAGATTCATTAGAGTCCTGTTTTACTCTAATGAAGGCATATTACCCATTGCAGGTATCTTCCAAACCGTTTTTCTGGTAAAAATTATACTTCTTGAAAAATTTCCTGTATTCGCTAAGGTTCCGTTGCATCCAACTGTTGTAAGCTTGGGGATGCATCAAAATTAGTGAGCCATCTTGCATTAGAAAATTCTGGGAATTTTTTAACTCACTTAGCAGTTAATTTATTTTGAAACAGCCTTTCCTATTTCTTTCGCTTTCAATCCACGCTTTATTGCCAGAATGTAAATGAGCTAGCACGGGTGTATTGAAAATGAGGTAGAAAAACGTTAGTATTTAAGGGAAGGTTTTCGAAGATGAATGAATTTAAAGCGTGCTCTGCCTGAAGCGATTAGATTGATGCTTGAAGCCATTTACTAGCGATTTGGTTTCTGTAGCGTTGAGCGCTTCTAGTCGTTAGATATGTTTATATCGCTTTTACAAGCCAGAACCAGCCTGCGGCTAAGTAACCTGTGAAAGCCGTTAGGCCATTGTTGGGCTTTTGCAAGCACACGTCGGGTCCATCTATGAATAGTAATTGAGTTAACAAAGGGTTCTTTATACCCTTTTCTGGACTTTGTCGTACTTAAGGATAATATTTTACGCAGTCTGTAAACGCCTAGTTAGTTTACACTCACTTAGAATAAGAGACATTATAAATTGACAAAATAGCTTGACTTACATTCCACAGATATCTCCACATATACTGAGATTTGCAACCTCATTTTGTAGCATGGCTGGCAAATTTTCCTCAATTGGTTGAAAATCAACTACTGAGAAGTGCTCACAGTACAAGCTCTAATCTGAAGGTCCTTAAAATACATGAGGATCCTTTAACGGTCTGTTCAGATGATTGATCATGTACCTTAATGATAGTTCATTAGAGTAAAACAGGCATATCACCCATTGCAGGGATCTTCCAAACCATTTTTCTCGTAAAAATTATACTTCTTGAAGAATTTCCTGTATTCGCTGAGGTTCCGTTGCATCCAACTGTTGTAAGCTTGGGGAAGCACCAAAATTTTCATCATATCTAGTCAACATAGATAATTAGTCAAGCTAGCTTTCTTAATTCTTCCTTGACTGTTCGGAGTAACTCTTCTGTAGTCGGATCCTGTTGTATCATTTTAAGACATCTTACGTAGGCAGTATATTATAATTAAGTTCTCACGGACTACTGGTTATGGAGCATTTCACTGTCTCTATTTCAAGACACATTTCTCTGATTCAATTGATGTGTATTGTGCAGGAAGGCAGACGATGAGCTCAGCTATTGAGTAGTGCCACAGGGCCTGTCGTCGACTCCCCACATAACAGAAAACTAGGTCAAGCAATATATATGCCTGCTGATACAATCAATCGCTGGATTGTTAAAAAATGCAAGTCACATTTATTTTACTGTGTGATAATTAGAATATTATGATTCATTTTTTAAGTGAATAGTAATTTCTTTGAACACATGCAAAATAGTTTACAGTTTTGTTAATTTAAAAGGGGGATGTTTATATTAATTTGCATAATGCATTATCGTCTTTCTGCTCCAAGTCCACAGAGATTGTATGAAAATTAACATACTAAAATATTTTGGTTTTCGGCGAAGCTGTATGGTGAATTCGTCGACTCGCGTTTGTTTACTTCGGCGAAGCGCTACGTGTTAAAGTGCGGTGTTTTATTCTGTATTGTGGTGATAAGTTTGCGTTTTAAGTAAAGTTTCATGCAGGTTATTTTTCCCCAGGTTCGGTGTTTACAGAGAATCATACAGGTAGAAGAATTTTCCATTTTATTTTGCGCTTAGTCGCAAATTGTAATGAAGAATTATGGAGTGGAACTCTGCGAACGGGTCAAGCCCGGACTTTCAGTATAAACCGGCCATATCTTTAGAACGTTAATTTTTCGTGAGAAAGGCGTAAGAAATTACATAGTCTTTCCAAAAATGGAACAGAGAAAAATATACTTAAAGGTACAGAGAAAAATATTAAAATAAACAATTCAAAAATTATAAGGGATGGAAGGCATCTGGTAAATACCTCAGTGGCTGAATGTGCATGCAAATATTAAACATAACTGAATTGCATAACGTAAAGGTTTCCCCGATGCTTGCCATGACGTAACTGACATGCAAATTTATTCTGTAAATCATTCCAGTAAAAGTTGAGCTATCGGAGCTGGCTAATGAGCTGAACCATAATAACGATATTGAAGTATTAAATTTAAAAAGATTTGTGGTCAAATCCTCAGACAGTAACAAGAAGCCCTCGGAAAGAGTAATTGCCATTATTGCAGGACACCACTTGCCAGAACATGTAAAAGTATGGCTAACTAGACAAGGTTTTATGATAATCCAAGTCAATGTCCTCAATGTCTGAGGTTTGGTCAAGGGATTGAAAGCTGTAGAGGATTAGTAAGATGTAGAAAATGTAGCGAAAATCATACCAGAGCACAGTGTCAGAGTGTGCAGATCAAGTGCGCGTTGTGCAGTAACTCACATGAAGCATCCTCGAATAATTGCCCCAAATATATCGAAGAGGGCAATATTCTCAAATATAGTGTTGACTATCATGTTCCCGTAGTAGAAGCAAGGCAGGCTGTAGTAAATAAAAATTCTTATGCGAAAGTGGCAGGAACTCGGGTGTCACATCCTACAAAGGAAGATTTCCTGAAAGTCATGACTCCAATAATAGCTTGCGCTGCAAGGCTCTTTTGAAAGTGTTTTAAAACAGCATGCTGATTATTTCGAAAGAATCTTAGCAGGGTTGGATCAAATGTATGAAAGCATGTTTAACAAGTTGCAAAAGAAGCTCAATACAAAGTTGAATGAGATATCAGAATGCACCAGGGATAAGCATATTGGGAAAAGGTCTTTTGAACCCGACAGTGATCCAGACATGGATGAGCATATTAAGGAAATGGAACTCTTAAGAAGCAAAGGCAAGAAGCTCCATTCCAAATCCGAGTCTGTAACAAGGGAAGCCTGTATTCAAAGCAAGCATGACTTGTCAAAACCAAAAAAATCTGGCCAAGGTTAGAAACTGTGATTTCATTCATAAAATGATTGGTTTTTTTCCCTGCTTCCTTTTCTCATCTAGTTCGATGGGGCCAACGTTTTGTTCTTGGAATGCAAGAATTAGCAGCACAGAATTTTTTTGTGATGTGGTTATATAGGAGACCTGGCTTTCTAACTTAGACGATTTTTGCTTGCCTGACAAAGTTATTTTTCGCAAAGATAGATTAAGCTCTTACCAAGGTGGGGGGACTGATGATTGCCATCAAGAAACAATGGGCAAGCTTATCTGTACAAGATAGCAGTTATGATATAGCGGGAGAAGAAATTATAAGAGTTGATCTTCGAGCAAATAGTTCCGATATTTCAGTGATCAACGTTTACCTTCCTAATGGCCAGTTCAGCGCGAAAGAGTGGGATAAAGTTCTGGCTACGTTGCCCGGCAAGTTTATCATCTTAGGAGACTTCAACTGTCACAACCCGGCTTGGGAGTCGAGCAGGCTGTCAACAGGGGGTAGAGCACTTTTGGAGTGGTGTGACAACAACAACCTTTGCATTTTAAACACTGGGAAGCCCACCCATGCTGCACTGACCCGGAAGAATCAAATCCTGCACTGACATCGCTTGGTGCTCAGCCGAGCTTTATGGTCAGTTGAAATGGGAAGTTTCTCCTGATCCCTTTAGCAGTGACCACTACCCTATAAAAATTAGGTTCACAAGTGATAACAACGCCTCAGCTGCTAGCAATCAGAGAATAATTGCTGACTGTGACTGGAAGAAGTTCGCTACAGAAAGCATTAACAGGATTAGGGCTTTGCACCCAGGAGAAAGAAACTTGAAAAAATATCAACCGCATCTTGAGCGCCATGAAAAAAGAGAACCTCAAAAAAATTGCGATTCAACGCAAAAACAGTCCGTGGTGGGACTGTAACTTCATTCTAGGCCAGAAAAGGAAATGCCTTAGGCTCACTAAAACTCATCTCTCAAGAGGTTACTGAATCTCTTACAGAAATTTAACGCTTACCTTAAGAGGGTCATTAAAATCAAGAGAAGGCTGTATTGGGAAAAAATTTGTAGCCACAACAGAAAGGATGGCATTTTATTTAAGATTGTTAAAAATATTCAGAATAAAAAAAGTCAAATTCAGTTCTCGAACAACATCTTAAAATACCATAACGGCCACACCTGGTCAGCAGAAGAGCAGAGCGTAGTGTTTGCTAAGTATTATTTCAAGATTCACTATTGGAATATTCATTCCCCTGGATTTTAGTGGTGAAGAGAGTAACCGTATTAATAATCCCTTCTCAGGTTCAGAACTCGATAAAGCTATCAAGAGTCTCAGAAACTCTGCTCCAGGGCAAGATGTCCTCACAAGATATGCTGTTACAGTTTTAGTTGATGAATGCAAGCAAGCGCTCCTTGAGTCCTGCAACAACTCATGGAATTCAGGTCTGATCTCTAAGAATTGGAAAGAAGCTATTGTTATTCCGTTTTTAAAACCTGGGGGCGACAGTGCGCTGGTTTCCAGTTATAAACCAATTTCTTTAACGCAAATTCTAGCCAAAGTGATGGAAAGGATGATTCTCAATAGATTACTTCCGAGGATCCAGCAAAGTAAAAGGCTCTCATATATGCATTACGGCTTTATTCCGAATAGGAGTTGCCCGGTTGTGTTTAATAAATTGTTCAGTAGCATCCTGCACCACAGGAAGCAAAGAAAGATTGTTTAGCTGGTGGCCCTTGATCTCAAAGCTGCATTTGATTCAGTTTGGCATGATGGTCTGTTCTATAAAATCATGCAATTTGGTGTTAAAGGGAATAGTATCCTCTGGATTGCTAATTTCTTGAACCAGAGAACAATCAGAGTAAAGTGGAGAGAGGTCCTTTCAAGAAGCTATTATCAGATTCAATGTTTTTTCTAACCTTCTTCGGAAACATACAATGACCTGACTAGGAACAGAGAGCTTACTAAAGCTATGTTCACTAATTGTAGTAAGTAGACAGGATACAGACGAAGGGTATACAAAACCCTTTATTTTTCTTTATATACAATGACTTCCGTACTTCGGAATACAATGACCCTCTACTCGGGGTCTAACGTAAAAGATATCAAAATAAAACTAAACTCTAATTTAACTTTAGAATAATATACGTGGAAGATTGGCCTTATAATAAAAGGAAGCGTATGTAGCACAGAGACTGTGAACACTACAATACGTTTAATTTATCAAGAGGATTAAAACCTCTGGCCTGGAAGGCAAATAGCAACTGCGTAACTTCTAAGGTAAGCGGCCTGCTTCGAACTCACTGCTTCCTCTCTCTTTCGCTTGGCAAAAAGGCCACACTTAAATACTTGGCGTTCGCCAGACAAACTTTGCATAAAATCCTTCACGCTTATAATTCTGGCCGGAAGTAGAAAATAAGAAGTGATAGTAAAGATTTAAAATAAAATAAACGTTAGTAAAACTTAAGATCCTTACATACTTCCCGCCAGAGTTAATTAGTTTGAAACTGAGGTCTAAAACGACCTTGCTGAAAACTTTTAACTCTAGAATATAACGCGAGGCCAACCTTTTACAATCATAACTTCGTTAGAAACTAGAAAATTTAAAAGAAAGAAATTTGTTACAATAGCAGCTTCCAGGATCTACAACAATCTTTTTTTTTTCATCTGTACTGCATCTAAACAGGAGCTTTATTCAATTCTGGTTCCTTCCAGAGATCTGGAAGGAAAACTAGTTTAATGAAATGTTACACAATGACATTGCAAATAACATATAGAATATACTTCTCTTAACATTCTTATTTCATTCATGACTATTTTAATTATCTCTCCCCGTGCTCTCTGACATGTGTTGTAAAAGAACACCAAACACGAATGTGTTTCTGTCTACGTGTGCCACACTTCCTCCTACCATCAAAACACTAACATGTTAAAATTCAACATAACGAGACCTCTTAACACACCCTACTTTCAACTCTAAACCCTGAGGTACTATTCTAAAAGTGGCTAACTCTAAAGTGTAGCGTCAGAGAGCCTAACTACATCATTCAACCTTTACCACATATTCACCATGATTTAATCTTTACAGTCACACGAATAACAAATTTTTAACATTACTTTCACTTTTACCATATCACGGTATTTCTTAACATTTAAAATAACAGTTCACATGTATATAAGAACATATCAACCTGCCGTTAATTTTACACATTTGAAAACATACATTAGTAGTACATTGTTAACTTCTATTCTTTTCAAAGCAAGTGCCAATTCTTTCTACATTGAAATAATACTACATTTCAAAAAGTCTTTCAGACTAAAACTTCTTTCTTGCTAGAATGTTTTAAATAAAATTTATACAATAACTTTTTACAATATTTAAGACTTTACACAACGCTATTATACATCAACTTTAGTTTTACGCACGAGTAATTTAAAAACATAATACGAAAATCGGTCACAACTCATTTCTCGCCCTTTTGGCGATAAAGGTAGACCTCGCATGAGGTAAAACTTCTTGAAATCTGCCACTTGCAGTAAGAATGAAAGATTAACTTAAGTTTGCAAAGTAACATAAAATTTTACTTATCTTTGTAATATTCAGACATCCTTTTCTGGGCCCAGTCTTTAAAGGTATAGCAGATAGTAGCTTGGTTGATCCTCCTTCTTGTACGGGCTCGCCCTTCAGTGCTTTCCTCTGGAAGCTTCCGTTTTTCACCAGTACGGCCACCCTTGAACACCTTCCTTTTGTCCTCTGCTTGTGGTCTTGGCCGTTTGAAGGCAGCTGGTCTTGGTGGAACCGGGAAACTTCTGTCGTGATCCTGCTTGGACCTCGTTGTTGGCCGTTCAAATTTTTCTTGTACTTTTTCCTCCGCCGCTGATGGCCCTTCCGCAGTTCGGCGACTTTTGCTGCGGAGAGTTCTGTCGGATGAGTCGATCCTCCGTTTTAAAGCCGGGTTATAGTTGCCGTCATTTCTCCTGGTCCTCTTCACATACGTCGTCCTTCTCCCTTCTTCATTCTGGGGGTGTTCGTGAACTCTGTTTTCTGGACGGTGGAACGGCTTCTTTTTCTTTTTACCTTCAATTTTTCCGCGGGGCAATTTTCTTTTTACTTGCTTCTGTCTCTCATTGGCTTGCCCTTGTACTTGTCGTTTTCCCACCTCTGGAACTTGTACCTGCGGTGTCCTGCAAAAGATCTGAAAAGATTTGCATTTTATTACGATCGAAGTAGGGCTTAATTTGATCAATATTTGCGGAACAGATTTCACCATTTCTGGCCTTTAACTCTACAACAGCGTGACTTATTTTTTCTATAACATATGGTCCTTCAAATCGTGGAAAAAAATTGGCAGTTTTATCTTCTGGTGCTGAAGAAAGTGAATGCTTAATTTTTAGTACTTCATCCCCTACTTTATAAGTTACTCCCCGTCGTTTCAAGTCATAATACAATTTTTGTTTTCTCTGTGCTACTTCAGTATTCTTCTTTGCCTCCTTAATTAGTTTTTCTATATCACCCATTTTAAATTCTGGGGCTCTTTGTTGCACATAAAATAATTTATCTAACGGTGTTATAATCTTTCTGCCTAGAAATAACTCAGCAGGAGTTTTTCCCGTTGTATCATGTTTTGCGGTCCTAAGGGCGAAAGCAAATTCATTGACATAGTTATCCCAGCTTTTATGAAAATTTTTAACATAACTACGGATAATTTTCACTATATTTCTGTTGACCCGTTCCGCTATACTTGATTGCGGCCGATACGGGACCATTTTTAAATGACGTATGCCCAGTTTTTTGCACATGTCTTCAAATATATTACTTACAAATTGAGGACCATTATCCGATATAACTTTTAGGGGCGCCCCGTATTTTAAAATATATTTATTTAAAATAGAATCGGTAACTAATTTCGCGGAGGCTCGTTTTAAGGGAACAATTTCGGTCCATTTACTAAAATGATCAACCATAACAAGGAGATAGCGACTTTTGTTTAACTGACTTTTTGGGAAAGGGCCCAATAAATCGATTCCGATTATTTCATTTGGAAATTCGGATTTAATACTATTTAGAAACCCGACCGGGCGGAAATTAATATAATTAACGGCTTGACATGTTGGGCAGGACTGGACATACGCCCTTGTTAACTTTTGCAGTTCAGGAAAGTAGACTGCCTCGCGTACGCGTTGGATAGTTTTTCGAATACCAGCATGAGAAGCTAAAGGGCTGTCATGGAGCTCTTGCAGGATATTTAATCTAAGAGTAGCTGGGATAACAGGTCGAAATTCGTTGTTGGAATTCGTAGTTTTTGTGTAGAATAATAGACCATCTATTAGTTCGTAATGGGCCGCCCTATTTCTTATCGCCACAATATCTTGGTGGCTAAAATTTTCAGGATCCTTCAAATACTCATAAATACTTCCAAACTCAGGATCCTTACCCAGTTCGGTTATTACAGTTTCTCGGGAATTTATTGTACACGCTCTAAGCATTTCAACTTTTACGGTATTACCCTGTTCGTCTAATTTAATTCGTGATAGGGCATCTGCTACGATATTTTCCTTTCCGGGGGTATGCTTGATTACCAGATTATATTCTTGCAGCTTGAGTGCCCATCTTATTAACCTGGGGGATAAATTTTTTCCTGAGTACAATCTAGTTACCGCCGCATGATCAGAATATACTGTTATCGGCGCCTTTCCAAAATAGACTCGGAACTTTTGAACTGCTAACAGAACTGCAAGTGCCTCTCTCTCGGTCGCGGAATAGTTTCTTTGTGTTTGATTTAAAGTTCGGCTAAAAAATGCCACGGGCTGCTGATTTTGCGAAAGTACCGCTCCTACCGCATAATCCGAAGCATCCGCTGAAATTTCTAAATTTTCATCCTTTTCAGGAAATTTCAACACAGGGGCTTGCGTTAATGCTTGTTTTAATTTTTCGAAAGCACTATTGGCTTCGGCAGTCCACGAGAATCTTGCCTTTTTCCTTTTTAATTTTAACAATGGCTCAGCGATAGCCGCAAAATCTTTTATAAAGGACCTATAATATGAACAAAGTCCTAGAAAAGAAGAGAGCTTCTTTGCCGTGTTTGGAGTCGGATACTTTTGTACAGCGATTATATTTGATTCATCTGTCTCGATCCCTTTTTGCGATATTTTGTAACCTAAATATTTTAATTCAGGGGCTGCAAATTTGCACTTTTCGACATTAACTTTTAGACCGGCCTCATTTAATAAAGAAAACACCTGTCTTAAATCCTGTATATGTTGGTCGAGATTACCACTAGTAATAATGATATCATCTAAATAGATAAATGTGGACTTTCCAAGAACAGGTCTTAACACAATGTCCATGCATCGCTGAAATGTTACTGGGGCGCCTGAAAGGCCAAACGGCATTCGCAAAAATGCATAAGTGCCAGACTTGGTTATAAAAGCAGTCCTCAGGCCTGACCCCTATTTGAAAATAACCATTCGTTAAGTCTAAAGTCGTCATAAATTTGGTTGATTTTATGTTCCTTAAAATTTCTTCTATGATCGGTAACGGATATACCGGATATTTCGTTATGGAATTTAATTTACGGTAATCAATAGCGAATCTCCACCTTTTTGGATGCTCCAAAGGATAATCATTATTTTTCTTACATAAAACCACCGGACTAGCATAACTACTTGAGATAGGCGTTATGATCTTTTTACGTAGCATATCGGTAATATGCCATTCCATAATTTTTTCCTTATTCTTATCATACCGGTATGGTTTTTGACGAACCGGCAATGCATCTCCGGTGTCAATACTATGGTTAGTAACCTGGGTAAATCCTGGAATATCACTAAATAAGGAAGCAAATTCACTTACCACTTGTCGGATTCTATCTTGCTCGTCATTAGGCAGGTGGTCAAGATTTAACCTTGGCGGTTCAACCTTTTCTACACGCACTGGTTTCATCGTCAGCTTAAGGGACGCTTCATTAAAATCCAGTGTAGCTTGTGCGTCTGAAAGAAAGTCTATTCCTAGGATTAAGTGTGCTTGCAAATTCTTTACTATAAAAAACATCACCTTTACTTGTTCGTCCTTGATACGGATGTACAAAGGTACTTTACCTACGCACTTACATTGTTCTCCTTGCGCCGCTAATACTGTTGTATTATCCGCATTATATATGCGGTATTTGCGAAAATACTTTCTAAAAAAGACTTCTGCCACACAGGAACACTGCGCGCCGGTATCCAGGAGTGCGGTGGCCGGGATATTATTTACCAAGACTTCAATCTTCGGAAGAGTTAAATTTTTCACCATTACTGTATTTAACTTGTAGGAAGAGGGGTTTTCGTGGCCTTCGGATTTCCGCACCCTCTCGTCAGCAGAAATCCGTTTTAGTTTAAATTATTTTTCCTTTCGGTGCTTTCCTTCTTTCTCCACTGGCCTTGAGACTTTTTTCCTGGGTTGCTATTGAACTGTCGACGTTCGCCGGCTGTTTTTGAATGCTCGGGTTTCCTTGCCCGCTGATTCGCTTTTTCTCCGTAGCCATGTGCTTGAGTTTGCTGTAGTCTTGGCGTACCAAATTGGTTTCGCTGTTGATATTGGCGTCTTCTTTCGACGTCCGCCGTTCTTCTACTTTCAAACTGGATTGCTAGCTCAAATAACTTTTCCAGTGTAGTCGGATTTCGTAATTCAATAAAGTCTTGCACTTGGGGTAGTAACCTCGGCAAAATCACTTGAATTATTTCAGGATCCGGACGGTTTCCATACAAGAGCTTGAAAACGTGAATTTTTCTTAAAATAAAGCTCGAGAGGTTTTCCATTCTTTGTTGATATATACTGAAAAGTTCTGTTTCTAATTTCGCACGATCCCTTACAACAGGGAAGGCTTTTAGTAGGGCAGTCTTGAAATTTTCGTAAGTATAGGTGGGACTTCCTGCTTGACCCAAGAGACTTCTGCCGATACATTTGAACCAGTTAAGCGCTTGGCCCCTCAAAGCGCTGGTAGCTAAGGTAACTTTTTGAAACTCGTGCACGGGGTAGAGCATGAAGTGGTCATCCAATTTTTCCAAAAAACTGGTTACCGGTGAGTTTCCATTAAATGTTGCTTCTGGTTTCATCGAAGCGCGCATGGTCTGGACGATGTACCCAAATCCTTCCAGGGCGGCAGCTGGCATTTCTGGATTCTGAGCCGTTTCTGCAGGCAGCACAGGTTCTTCTTGAAACTCGGCCATGGTTATTCTTCTACGTTGGGCGCCACTATCAGGTTCAATGTTTTTTCTAACCTTCTTCGGAAACATACAATGACCTGACTAGGAACAGAGAGCTTACTAAAGCTATGTTCACTAATTGTAGTAAGTAGACAGGATACAGACGAAGGGTATACAAAACCCTTTATTTTTCTTTATATACAATGACTTCCGTACTTCGGAATACAATGACCCTCCACTCGGGGTCTAACGTAAAAGATATCAAAATAAAACTAAACTCTAATTTAACTTTAGAATAATATACGTGGAAGATTGGCCTTATAATAACAGGAAGCGTATGTAGCACAGAGACTGTGAACACTACAATACGTTTAATTTATCAAGAGGATTAAAACCTCTGGCCTGGAAGGCAAATAGCAACTGCGTAACTTCTAAGGTAAGCGGCCTGCTTCGAACTCACTGCTTCCTCTCTCTTTCGCTTGGCAAAAAGGCCACACTTAAATACTTGGCGTTCGCCAGACAAACTTTGCATAAATTCCTTCACGCTTATAATTCTGGCCGGAAGTAGAAAATAAAAAGTGATAGTAAAGATTTAAAATAAAATAAACGTTAGTAAAACTTAAGATCCTTACACTATGAGCTTATCAGTGGTGTCCTCAGGGCTGCATTTTGTCTCCGATTTTCTTCACCATCTTCATGCACGATATGTATGAAATTATCCCGGCTGATGTCGACTGCTACGTGTATGCGGACGATATATTCCTCTACAGTGCAGATGTCTCGTTCCCCAGAGTAATCAGTAATTTGCAGCGTGCGCTGTTTAGTGCATAGATCAGCTAAAGAATGTAACATTTCCCCTGAGAAAAGTAAATCGATCATTTTTGGTGGGACAAAGAGTAGTGAAGAGTATCTACTAAAGTTCGATGGTGTTAGCATGCCTACGGAAGATCACGTTAAAATTTTGGGAATGTGGTTTGATAGTAAACTGAGTTGGAACGTCCATGTAAATAAAATTGTATCGAAGCTGGAAAGAAGCTGAATGCATTTAAATTCATCGAGAGCCCCCAGGTGGGGTGCCAGAAAAGTGGATCTTATTTAATATTGCAAATACTACAATAAGAGGAAGAATTGAATATGGCAGCTATCTCATCATGTCTACCCCTTAACAAAATAAGAAAAAGCTTGAAGTTGTTTATAATCACGCTTTAAGATTGGATATTTGAGGCGCCTATCAGCACCCCTCTCCCGTTGTTATATGTTGAAACAGGGGTTTTCACCTTAGATACGAGAAGGTGCATCGCTGCAATTATGTTCTTAATAAAGAATATTGTTCTGTCAGCAACCTCTTCCATTGCGGATAGCTTAAAAAATTGCTTGCAAAGATGCAAGTATAGGTAGGGTAAAATACGTAAGCCCATTAGCCAGTGCGTTAAAGACAAGCTAAGCAATCTCAATCTAGATTTCAGCAGGTGTATTACTTTTAACAATGAGCAAGATTTTTCTAAAGAAGTAAAGTGTTGTTTCAAAATAAACGAGTATGAATTCCAGAAGAAAAATCTCTTAAATGTGGAGATACAGCAGTTTTCCCGCTGCATTATTAATGATTATGTGAATCAAAGATAAGGTAACCGACCTCGTTCGAAGGGCATTTACACTACAGACGCTTCCAAGTCTGATACAGGAGTTGGTACTGCGGCTGTACATCGTACCGCGGTGACTGTCGGCCAGTGCATAGACAGCAGACGCTCCATCTCTTCAGCTGAGGCTTGGGCCCATTGTAAGCTTCATGAGAAACTAAATCCTAACGAAAAGGTTGCTATCCTTACAGATAGTAAGTCCTTACAGATAGTTAGCGCCATGAGCTGTGTTCATAGGAAATCCAACAATCTCATCCTTAATTATTCACTGCAGAAAGTACGATAGTACTAGAAACATTATGCTCAAGAAGAAGAAAATTAGCAATATTGACTTCTTAGCTGATCTTTTAAACCATTGTAATAAGAAACCATGGAGATATTATTTCCTAGGCAAATTTGTCATCAAATACATCCTAAAGGATTCATAGTATAAGAGTCTGTTTTTCGGACCGACGTTCCCCCCTGAATTGGAGAGAACGCGTCCTTGTGGTTTAACATGTAAACAACATTATATTTGAGTTAGAGCACAGGGCGCCAAAGGGAAGCCAAGCTTCAAGAAGAAGAAGAAAAAGAAATATTTTGATATAGAAGAAGACAACTCTCATTTCAAGCAGATAGCATTCGTGTGCTTTGCGACAAAACAAGGAAAAAAACCCCTTGCATAACTTAAGAAATCACACGCCCTGTATACTAGTAATAAAAACAATTGGTACTAATAAAACATAAAATTACTAAGCGGCAATAATATTTTTGATTCTCGACATACCTCATAAAAAGGAATGTAAAAACACTTTCTTCTTATACAAGCCAAATATTGTCGGAATCTAAGGTACCAGAGCAGAGACTAAGCACAGAGAATTTTGTAATGTTAATGGCATGCTAAGTAAACTTCAAGCTTCCTATTTTGATATCTATTCTTCTAAATCGAGAATCAGGTGTTTCTAATGTCCGCAAAGCATTAACTCATTTGATGAGATTCAGTTTAGCTCTTGCAGGTGCAACTATTCTGTGGCTATTATTTTCTTTTTCTTGCTGATAAAAATTATTACAGAAGCATAAAAGAGACATGAAATGCGTTAACTCGGTGTTACGAAGTTACTATCGATTTCCTGAACTACACATGTTATTTTTACTTTTTCTGAGATAACATTTGAAGCAATTATATTATTCACTTAAAAACTGCGAAAGATATATAAATAAAATGATTTAAAGAATCGTTTTTTGTTAATATTCTTTTAAATGACAAATAATTTATAAATATTAACTCCTTTAAGCAGTTTGAATTTTTATCATTTACATTATGCGAATTGTTTTTTTGTTTAAATTTGTTATTATTCTAACGGTTTTCCTCATTTTATGAGGAAAGTGCCCCTTTAATATCATCACGTTGAAAAGGAGATTCACAGATATAAGTTCAAAACTCTGGTAAGTAATTTGAGTTAAATATCTGACATATTTTCCTAGTATAATGACATAATTATTAGATGACATAAATTGCTTTAATATTTACGCTTTTTCTTTTTCCCTTTTTAATTGGTTTACAAAGTAGTAATCGGTGCCAACTCAGGCTACATTCGTAACATATTTTATTTTATATTAGTTTTAAATAATCTGATTTCTACCCACTTTTTATTTTATGAAAATTTCATAAATCTTTCAACTGTAATATGTAATTTCATTATGATACACCTTTTCAACAAAACAAAATTCCATTAGTCAGTTTATAATTATAATTTTATGATTTTTATGGTACTACTTTACTCTTACAAAATTTTGCATCTAAAAGCATTCTTTTATTTATGTAGTTACTAATATAGCTTTTTCATAACCTACGGAAAACTGATCTCAGTTCTATACGCAGAGACAAAGTAAAGACATTTTTTACTCGTATTTTAATTACTCTATTACTTAATTAAAGTCTTCGATCACGTTTTCCCGCGGCGAATTGGAACTCGTTCGAGATCCATTTCCTAAACTAACTCTAAATCTAGAGAGGAATAAGGATGTGACAATGCCCCACATCTTTACAATGAAATTAAATCTGTCAGTAAAATTTAGCGACGCATTTATCAGCCATCTCATTAAGCTATGAGAGAGCAAGGCAGAAACGCGGTTTTAATTATCAGAACTGGCGACCCTCACGGCTCATCATAAAGCTGTCCCCTTACTGAGAACGTATTAGAGTGTCAGGAATTTGTAAAAGATGTGCGTGATCGTGCAGTGTTTGACAATTACATAATTGGACTGAACTTAAAGAAGTCACTCCAAAATTGTGTGATAAATTAGAGATTTTCAATAACTCGGTGCATTTACTAAGAATAGTAAACTCTCTTTAACATTTGTATAAAATATCTCTCAGTTATTTGTTGTTAGGGTAGTACATTTCAACTATCTTTTAAATATTTTGAAGTAAGTAATTATAATAAACATTTCTTAAAAGAAAAAAAACATGAATGTATTTATATTGAATTTAAAGCATTAAATTTCGAAGATTTTTTTTTTTTTGCCAAAATTGGCCTTTTCAACGTGTTCGGATACCTTAAGTGTATTCTATATTGTTTCATCACGCTTCAAATATCTACATAACATACTGTCAATAATAAAGTTTATATTTCTAGCTTATATGGATCTTAAATATTAATAATTTTGCAATTCTAAACCAATAAAAAAATAATGTTTTCAACTAACAATTATTTTTACTTGAATTGTTATTGTTAACTTTAACAGTAGTCAACTAATAAGCAGAATTACAAAATACAAATGAATCATAATTTAAGATCGAACTAAGTTAAGATTCACTCTACAGCATTTTAATTGTACTTAGTTATTCAATGGTTTAACTGTTATATAGAAGTTTCGGCACCAAGGTTAAATAGCTTTACTTCAAAGTACCATTGTTCAATAAGAAACTACTATGAAGCTTACTTCACGGCACCAATGTTATATCTGAAATTCCTATATGTTAAATGTTAAATATGAACCTACTTGCCGTGAAAGGTTTCTACTTCCTCTTAGGGAGAAAACTAAACTCTTAAGAATTTTTGCTAATTACCCAATCTTTTAGTGATCGTATAGTGAAACGGTAAAGCATTTTTGCGTTGTGAAAAAAATGCATCCCGGGACCGCGCCGTGAGAGGATCGAAAACATAAGAAAAACATATACAAGATATATAGGAAAAACATATTAAATATATAAAGAAAACATACTGTAATAGGTTTCCAGATTAAATACCAGTTTATTCAATTACATCACAATAAAAAAAATCTTAACCTCATCTGAGAGTCCAAGGAGAAGTCATCAATTTGTCATTTACCCTTTTTTTTCATTTAAATTCATATAAAAAAACTTAAGGTTTGTCTGGTAATTTAAAAGGGGAAAGGGAAACAATTTACGGCCTGAGAATTAATTTAAGAGTCGACGCTGGTTTTACATTCCAAGAAAAATTATTGAAAACCCACTCAAAGTTCAAACACAAAAAAATAGCACTTAACTTCGTTGGACATCTTGAAGTGGAGGACTCGTATCTTAATAAGCGTTGACGTCGGCCGGGCTCATCTTTACACTGCTTCTCATACTGTCGACGTTATTTTTTCACTGTAGAACAGAAACAGGAGCACTGCTGCCCAGGACGGCTATCCGCTTGGTCTTGAAAGTCTAAAGTCAACACGCAGGTAACTGGTTTTCATAGTGACGAAACTAATTTTACCTCTGTAAAACAGAAACAGGAGCACTGCTGCCCAGGACGGCTATCCGCTTGGTCCTGAAAGTCTAAAGCCAACACGCAGGTAACTGGTTTTCATAGTGACGAAACTAATTTTACCTCTGTAAAACAGAAACAGGAGCACTGCTGCCTAGGACGGCTATCCGCTTGGTCCTGAAAGTCGTAAGTCAACACGCAGGTAACTCGTTCAAATTTCGCCTCTTTACCAGAACGCGGCAAGGGAGCGTGTTTGCAGCTTCCGGCCAGAAACGTTTTTTCTAGGCAATTACGGCTCGCCTGTTCTTACTCATCCCAAGAGCAAGCTTCACGAGTAACGTCCCAAGTAAGTTCCACACGCCAGTCCGTAAGTGTCGCCTCTTAACCAAAACGCGGCCGGGGAGCATATTTGCCGCTCCCCGCCGGGAAACATCTCTCTTCGTAATTACATCTTGTCTCTCACTTTCCAGCAAGTTTTTAGAGTAACGTCCAAAAGTCCAGCAAGCCCGTCAGTGAGTGAGTCAGTAAGAGAGTGAATCCAACTCGAATTTCCTTCGTCTCCTTCACAAACGCGGGCTCCCACTATGGCTTCACTTATCGCCCCCTTAATTTTGGCAAAATTTGCGTTTTCAACTCCAGAATGCGGAAAAGAGGGTGATCGCGCATGCGCGCCCTTCTTCACTTAGCCAACAACCGGACCCTCAATCGCCAAAACCCTGAATGACTTACATTGAAAGACAAGTAGCAACCTTTGACCTTTTTGTCACGTACTTCCTCTCTTAAGGTCAACTACACAATGAAAAATCCTTCTAGAACATTCTAAAGGACAAAGCGCGCGAAATCATGACTTGGCAAAAATTGCCTCCCTTTCCCTGCTTCTTTCACAATGAATCAAAGCTTATACAAAATTTGCAAATAAAAGAAAATAAATAATATTCTTTTAAACTAAATAATATTCCCAGAAGCATCTGTTTTTCCCCAAAATTAAAGCCTTAAAATAAATAATTCATAATCAAATAAAAATTAAGATTTCCATAAATCAGAAAATCATTCACATAGTTTTTATAACGCTATCAGACAAATTCTCTACACAACATAACTATGCTTGAGATAGGTTTAACTATGCTCCTATCAAATTAACAAGCTTGGATAGATGTATCCAGACGTTATTATTTCCTAAGCATAGTTACAAAGTTTATATTAACTAATCCCTAATCTTATTATTTTATCAGCAATGTTACTTGTACAGCAATGTCAGATCCCACCACGAGGCAAATTAGTTAACGGATATATAAGAACGGAGTTTTTGAAGTTAAGGGAGGAAGCGGTTGACAGTGAGGCTGACCTTACGTATTACTTTTCACCTATAAGCTTATAACTTAATTACTTATTTAGGCTTTGTCATGTTGCTAGCCGCTTTGCTCACGCATTTAGAACGTTTGAGGTGAAGCTTGAACTGAGCCCTCAAGCAGCTGAGTGATAAAGTCGCTGAACACTGGTAATTAGGTCTTTGCTTCGAATCCCAACTAACGTGTTGGCTGCATGGCCAATTCTTTAGCAATTGCGCTTTTAAGGAAGAAGAAAGGAGATGAGGACTCTGGCGAACGCCGTTTCCTCCAGACAGTGAGGGCATGGCCATTTCATGATTTCCCCATGTGTGAGGTGGATGCGAGCCAGGTTCCCTGAAAAGTTCTTCACGGGGCATCGCTTCGTTTGGCGGATACCACTGTGCGCGTTGCATAATCAATTAAAAATTTTCTTGACAGAATTTTATTTTGTAAATTTCAGAAGTTAAATACTTTACGTTTATTATTTTTTGTTATTTTAGATACCGCAAGCAATGGTAATTTCTAATAATCACGAGCTGTACATGTTGTTAATTATTTTAATAAAAAGGTTTCTTTCAATCTTCTGAGTATTCTTGCTTCACTAAAATGGGGTGATTATTCGGGTAACAGTTCCAGATGGAACCAAGTTTTGCTTAATTCCTCGTATAGTAAGATTTTATGTTTAATTACACTGTGAATTTACGCAATTATGATTTTACATTTAATTTCTCTATCACCTCTTAAAGTATGGGGTGTTTCCTGTTCATGCGGCTAACGGGCCCAGAACCCCGCCTACCCAACAACTGATCTCTTGCGACATCTGCACGTTGTGGGTGACTGGTCGGGGGGGGGGAATTAACTGCCTTCAAAGTGACTAGAAACATCGTTTATAGTTTGTACAGTTGTTCATTCGATCGCGATAGGGCCCCTATGGGTGTTGTCAAGTTCGACTTGTCCAGGGTGTATTGCTAAGATGTCTTTTACACCTTATTCGGCGGCAGCTATCCCAATTCCTTAGGCGACCGAAATGATGGTCTGGTATAAGAACCTATAGATGACGTACTGTCCCTTTCATATTTCAGGTAGTTGATTAAGATGATAAGCATAACAGAGATAACGGGAAGACTAATAAGACAATACTACTATTACGGGTATAAAGTTTAAAAAGTTATAATTTATTTTGTATAATTAATAATTTTAGCTTTCCAATCAGTAATGAAATTATAGAAAAATTAAGAGCTATGTTCTGTGTTTTTATTTCTGTATCAAAACATTATGAATGCTGCTTTCCTTAATAGCATTGGATTTATTGTTGAAATTTTATTTAATAATTAACTTGCCAAATTACACAGAATTTTTTGTAATATTTTTGAAAGTCTCTGTTCTACTATCAGACAGTTAGCTGAAAACTACAGCTAATACTAAGCAATATAATTTATGTCGGTTTCTTCATATGTTCTCATTTTAGGGCACTTTCATTCACCTTACATATATTTATTTTTTCTTTCATTGAAAACTAAGCCACATATTCATAAATTTATTTCCTATATTAAGAACTTATATATGCTTTGAATTTTGATTTAGTTACTTTTGTTTCCATGGTAAGAGGTTTAAAAGGAGTAGAAAGTACCCTAAAATAGCTGTTTACATTAAAAATGTTTCCCAAAGTTACTATTCTAAAAATTTCTATTCAGACCATGAGGTTACTGAAATAAATGAGTTATTATGCGAAATATAAAATTAATTAGTTAATTAGTGCAAATAACTGTGTAAGAAATTTACTAATTGAAAAAAACCGGGCTGTAAACAATTAAAGGATACTTTTAATATCTGTTTATTTTTTCCTGAATGAAAGTTGAACACAATAGAAGAATACTTCAGTCAGGAGATCGGAAGTTAGCATTTATAAAATACTCAAGAAGTTATTATCTACGTATGCATTTTGATTAAAATATAATATTAGGTGCCTTATGTTATAACAAATTTAATCCGCCCTTAATGTACTTTAAACAATTATGTTTATTAATACGAATACCTACACTTGTTTCGATACTCTGCTAACAGCAATTTGAAAAGCACATAGAAAAATTCAAAGTTTTTTTTAACTTCAGAAATATAATTCTTTCTATCATCAGTATGTTGCTAATTTATTGTTACTTGATCATGTTTACTCACAAACATTAATCAGATTGGGATATATTAGATTTAAAATTGATTTTGAAACAACTCGTTAACTTCAGAATGGGAAAACAGGACATTCTCTCTTACGCCCATTCACCCAGCATTAATCTTGTCAGAAAACAGGAGCCAGACCTCGAGTTCAAATCAAGAACTATTCAGTGCCAAGGATTCTAATGAAATGCAAATGCCGAATTAAATATGTGGAGAGGGAGTATTTCTACTTAATCTTGCTATCATCCTGCTTAACCCTCACCATCAGTCGTGAAATAGACCCTTGTTTACAGCCCATGTCCTAGCATTCTGCAGTTTTCCTTATGTAATGGGATATGTCAACGTTTGCAAGTTATCCATATAGTGTGCTTTTGAATATTTGCATGACTAAAAACGCCTTGAGTGCTTGGTCCTAAGTATGCATATTTTCAAATTAAGAAATAAATCAAGTAAAAAGATTATTAAATTTCGAAACCTTTGATGAGATGACACATTTTAGAATGTTATTGTGTATTTTAAATTTTGCACTTGCCCTGTACAAGAAATATTCATTTATTAAATCTTTTCTTATCCTACTAATGATTTTTTTTTAAAAATCTCCAGCATGTGAAACAGAAGATGGCGAAACGTTTGTTCTCTTTCTCGTGACCCAGTTAAGCCGTTTGATTTTCTGTGAAATAACACAAAAACTCTTGAACTAACAATTTCAAGCTTTTCTAGACCTCGCAACTTTTCATTCAAATTGTTAACAACAGATCGCTAGTTGAAGTCTGGCTAACCTTTTACCTATGCAGAATATAAATCAGTAGAGGATAACTTGTTATAATTTCGGGAGTTTCTTATAGCAAACTTATTAATTTCTTATTGAAAAACAAGCAACATTTTCTCAGTGCCCTATGGGCCTGTCCTGCTGTCATATTGGTAGAATAGTTTGCGTCTATAGCTTTGTATATTTGTTCCAATCTCGTAGAAGACATGAATGTTGTAAATATACGTATAGCGCTTTTGTGACTAGAGGGCATTAAAATACAGTCGAGTTCGAAAGATTCCTATCATAGCATTTGAAGTAGAGGAAGATGATAGGAAGCCTTAAATCCGCTCTGCACCGGTTCCTCATCAAAGCCAACATACTAAAACCGCGATTGACCGGTTGCCAAGTCATGATTACAAAAGTTACCTTGAGGGTCAACGAGAAGCTATTTCTGGGGAAATTTGGTAACAATACCATTTGAGTGTTTCAAATCTCTTTCTTGGGTTAATGTGTAAGCGAACCTATCAGCCATGTGATATCAAAATTTGGTGAATTAATATTTTTATTTTCATAGCTTCGATATCCTCTAGCAATTGGTATATCTCTTGTTTATTTTTGTAAGAAGTTTGAATCGATTTGGTTTATTTGATTGCGGCAGCGTACTCAAGGACTATCTGCCTATGGAAAGGAATGCCTTCGTGGACGACTTCCTAAGGAAAGTGGCTCGTACACACGTTACACATGGCGAAAACCACGAAAACACCTATGGAACCAGCCTGTTCACGTGATTTAACCCCGAGCCAAACTATCAATGTTCAGTGACTTTACCGCTCGGCCACTGGTGGGCCTGGTTTCGTAAGTGGTGAAGTATGCTAGCCGCATGAGCCAGCTTATACTCTGGTTTTAACTCATAAGATAAGCATAATAATATGGATAGTAATCATAGACATAATAATGTCATCCCAGTGTTGAATTCAATACCTCAATTCTTCTCTTTTTATGAGAGCACTAATTATTGAATCAAACATTACATTATTCTTACGAAAATCCAATTTTCAAATCCACTAAATTTCCATTTCTCTATTTTAAATTAATTTATATTTCCCTAAAATTGAAAAATCCATTCACTTTTCATTAAATTTTCTATACATAGCAGTGATCATCGTCAGTCATGCCGTAAAAAAGAAGTTTATTCTGCGGATTCTTCAATCGTGGATGTGATAGGAATTTTATTTGTATCACATTTATAATACTTGCTGCTAACACTTTCCAGTCAAGAAACATGAATTCGCTATAACATGTGGATAACAAACAGATTTTTAACGCTTGTGAAAAGATTTTTAAAGCAACGTAGGTATATTATAGTCAATTTTTGAGTGAAATTATCATTCCAACAGTAAGCTCAAATAAGATTGACTTGCGTTGGTTGTAGGTTTGCTATTGTAACTGGAAGCTGTATTTAAAGTCTTGCGGACTTTATAGATAAATAGCGAGATATGGCTATGTCTTAAACACCTCACAAAATATTAAATAGGGTTATCATAACCATTTTATTTAGTCTTAAATGTAACAGGACAGATACAACTTGTGCTATAAACGAGACAAGCTATGTAATATGAGAACTATTGAGTGTTCATTTAGTACCTTGCTCCAAGTGAAAATTCTGTTCAATTAACGGTGACATGTGATTGAGCTATGTATATTGAATGTGCATTGGAAACATGTTTAGGAGAGATGGTAGGAAGTTCTAGAAGTAGTTAGCGCAAACAGAACAAAGAAATCTTGCAATATAAGTTAAGAATAAAGAGGAGAGAAAAATCAGTCCTTTTTATTTCTGTTGCCCAAACTTCAAAAATCTTCTTATTTATGTATATGAGTCTATTGTTTATTTATTCGTTTACGGCAGCGTAGGTTGCATGAGTGGAGGGTGATCTTTGTGTAGGAGTTTTGGATAGAAGTAAGGGAAATTGTATTGTTATATAAACGAATAAGTTACGAACTTTTAACTTATACAGCAACACGTTTCCTTGCTCATGCGGCGAGCCATTTCGCCGGATACAAATTCTTGGACCGGTCTACTAATACTCAGTTGTCTTTCATTCGGTTACTGGTAGGTGCATATGAGTCTACGGCTAATTCATTTTTCTCAGACTGAGGTCGTCTGCATCCCCCGGATCAAATTCTAGTTACATCCATGATTACTTGACCTTAATCCAGTCATTTTTCTGAAACTGTCACTGAAGAAATTAAACCTACAAAAATAGTTCCAGTTAACTTAATGAAACATAAAATTAAAAAATTTAAATTCATCCACGAACAGGTGAACTTTAGATATATAATCCTTATTGTTTCATCAAATTACCTTAATGCTTAACTGCCTTTCTCGGTTGAATTCATCCGGTGGCAATTTCAGAAGGTTTAAGATAATGCTATCTTCTTGAAAAAGACACCATTTGGTTTAATCCTGTTTTCTGGGTTAAATATCTTTTTGTAGTCGTTCCCGTTGCAAAGCTGTGCACGATGCATTTAATATTTTGGAATAATTTTGCAATTTCCGTATTTTTTATATTGTTGGGTTATTTGTTTGCGACTTCGTTAGTTTCTACGTATAGGATTTTGATTTTTAGATGTTTTAAAATCCTCCTAAACCTTTTTTTTTATTTATTATGAAGCAATACTGTGGCTACATTTTGCGCGTAAAAATTCAAATATTTTGTAATTTATCCGCTACTTGTTTTTATTCAATCATATGCATATATGCTTACACATCAACACATATTGTGTTCCATATGGTGTCCGAGTATTATGCTTATTACGATATAAATACTTAAAACAAAAGTAAAGAATATACTGAAGTGCATTTTAAAGCAAAAGAAACAAACGTTTTCCCCCAAAGTTGGAAATTACCTTGGGCACATTCAACAAGCCTTAACATGAATTCTTTCAATTATTTGAAGAATGTCCGAAGACCAGAATTGAAAAACCCAAGGATATATAAGAGTTCGCACTGATTTCATTGCCTTCCCAGGAAACGTTTCTCAGATCTGCTTCCGAAAACATGCCATGTCGATAGTCGTAAATTTTTAGTGATAAACTCTTTTTAAATTTTTTTAACTTCTACATTTATGTAAGAATTGGAAGGTCGTTCGGAAGTATGTTTACTTATTGCTAGTTGTACTTTCTTGCAACTGTTATGTAAGGTTTTATAGCAGGTAATCTTAACACATATGGTTTTATGGAATATGTATGCATAAAACATATTTGCATAAAACATTGTTTTATGCACTTGATTTTTGCACTTTTTTATATATCGTACCATTTTAATAAAACATTTGGTAGTGCCATCGATTAATTACCCTTTTAAACATTTGCGATTGAAATACTTTTGTTTATATTCTTTTACTTCAGACTGCAGTTAGTAAACCGTGCAGTATTATATTATATTTTCTCATAATAATAAAGATCTTTTTTTCTGAATTGATTAAACAATTTGCAAAACGTGTGTATGGTTATTACATAAATGACATTTTATAAATTCCTTTGCAATTCGCTTTTAGATATTTACTCATAATATGAATTTACCACTCAGTGAAGTAAAAGATGCAAGAAATGCATTATAACATTGCATTTTAACCTCACAAATGTCACTCTGTTTTAACTTGAAAGAAAGGCTTGCCAAACTTGAATACCAAACTAGTTTGCAAAACAAAACAGCTTATTCTATGCAATAAAAAACTACATCAACTATAATTAGCTACTAAGTATAATTAAATTGTACTTAATAGAAACGAATATTAACTTTATATTTACTGAACCGTCGTAGCGTTCTGGTAACATTTAGTAGGCTTTTAAAAATTTCGAGAAATAGCCAAGTAATGCTACGCCAGAAAATGTACGTAGATTAATTTATCTCCAGTTTCATATTTACCTCGATTTAGCAAATTTTTTAAACATTTTCCTGAAAAAGAGGAACCTATATGTCTTTCGAAATCGAAAACATTTATTCAAAATTTACATATGTTTAATGCATTTAATCTTAATATTAAATTTAAGTGATGGTCTTATTTGGAGGTACAATCATGTACAATGGGGGTCTGGTTATGATTTAGAGATTATACATATATATTATTATATGTATCTGGCCAAACAATTGAAATTAACGTTAAACTGAAAAATATACTTTTTGAAATTTGAGAGGAAAACGATTATTCATTGAAAGTTATCATTGGCTAAGAAACAGAAAAATCCTCTATTTAAATTCATGAAATGGACGAGAGTGGCATTGAGAATGAAATAAATATCATATTTGAATTTATAGAAGTTTCGCCGAATAATGAATTTAAAGGAAACTAAAGTGTAAACCATACCCTGTACGATTATATCGTAAGGACAGTAAATTTTCACGTATAGGCTTAAAGCGATTGTAATGTGCAAAAAGTCTGCCCCAAGAAACAGTTATAAATAGAATAATTATAAACAAAATTAAAAGAAATCCAATCATTAGACGAATTATTTTTAACAAATTTGAATTTCATACTGTGAACGTAAAATATGAAGAAAGATTCACCTCGTATCACTCAAATCTCATTCAATAAATTGTATTTCCTTTGTGAATAAAGTAGACATTTTCAAATGCTTGCAACGAACTAGTAGATAAGCGTTTAACACATATCAGCTCAGTTTAGATACATAGTATAACAAACTTAAAATTCATTCAGGATGTCATCATGAAGCCATAACTAGAACAGAAGAAAAATCCTTGTGTTCTCTCCAATCAAATCTGTTTTATTAAACTTTTAAATCAAAAAGCTTATCAACTAAACCACTTCGGAGCATGAATTGGACAAAATCTTTCAAAAAATTCTTATCTAACAGTAGCCAATTTCTAAAAAGGTAACGCTCGATTTCAAGTTTTTAAATCAGTATTTTAAAAATAATTAGTTAATCTAACGGACAGAAATCTGAACATCATTCTTCACGCAACGTTCCTTCTTAAGTGCATGGAAGGACACCAAAAATATTTATTTAAATTCCTATATTTTTTAAATGTTAGGCTTTTCAAAGATTGTCTCGAGAAGCAGATCAGAAATTCAAAAACCTGCTATAATTATTTTGACTTTTAAATTTTTATCAATGCTTTAAAATGGAATTTTTTCAATGAAACTCTGAACATATTTATTAGCTATCCAATTAACTTCAAATGTTTAAAGTTTTTCAAAATGTGCTGATTCTTTCCTTATTGATGACGTAGCAAAAACAATGAAACAAACCTCGTAATTTTGAGGTATGTCCAGTTTATTAGAAAATTACAAAACGAAGAAGGTGAACGAGACAGCTTCCTTGGCTTGGTTTTCTAAATCATAGCAGTTTAGATACTTAGCCACGAAACAAAGTACAGGTTTATGAAATTACATGCATATAAATCAATAGAAAAGTATGTAATTTTCATGTTACTCTTTTAATCACATATTAGAAATCAATAGATCTGTATAAATTTATAATCTAGCAATGAAAACTGACGCTTTAATTTCTAACGACGTATTCATTAAAAATGGCATGAATTTATCTAAGATTTATAAGAAAACAAATTAACATTTATTAATTCACACTGCAAACTCAGATGAACCCATTTATATTACAGTAGCCATATTTCACGATTTCTGTACTTTTCAACTAGACTGAAACCCCAAAATATAAATACAATTTATTTAAAATGTGCATTAAATTTCTAAAGACCAATAACACACAGTCATTTATTTAAATATTACACCTCTGAAATAAAAAGTTTATTGAAAATTGTCTTAAAATATATAGCACAGTATAAATTTCTCGTAGATAGTTTAAGAGCTGTTTGCTCTTTACGCTCTAGCAAACAAAAGAAATGGTAACAGATTGCTTGAAGGAAAAACCTTTTAAAGACTAGCTTAAAATAGAAAGTTTTTACTCAATACACTGCACTTGAGCTGAAATACACCAAGACGAAATTTCAGCTCTTTTTGAACTTTGTCTTGATTTTCGGTTTGACTTGATTTTGAAGCCTGATACCTGTCGGTAGACATTTTAGTCACTACTTTTATTTCTTTCTATTTCTGGGAAGGATATGCTTTTTGTGAGTGCAGCAACGTCTTTATACAATGGAGAATAACGTAATGTTATAAAAAACAATCAGTTTGAGTTGACTTGAAGAAAAGAACTCCTTTTAGGTGTTTCTGTTTATATTCTTGTTATTGCAAACGCAAACTAACGTGTATTTTGGCTATATTAGCAGTTGCTCTTAACAATATATAACACAATTTCAGTTAAACGATGTATTTAGACGCAAAACGAATAAGAATTGTAAATATATTACATCTGATTAGGAAGTTCTGCAGTTTCTGTATTTAGGTTTTAAATACTTTTTTCGAAAAGAAATGTGAGACACTAAAGAAAGTCTGTCTGATTTGTTTTCATTAAACTATTTAAAAGTACGAATTAGTAATTTTCTATCTTGTTTTAAGCTGCATTGTGCGTATTTTTAATGCAAATTAATTTTAAAACATTGATACGAACTTTAAAAAAGATTGCTTAAAATAATCCGTTTTATAAACTGTTTGTATTATACCAATGGCCATTAAATGTGTTGAAGGTGCACAACAAACCTGAAATTTGCATGAATAATAGAACATTATGGGATATGAAAAGGATTAGCTGTTCACAGAATGCGCAAGGTATAAGCAGGAATACTAACACTTAAACTGAAGCCAAAATAACAACAAAGCCTTGTGTGAGTGGTTTAGATTTAATTGAAACTCTTTAGATTTCGCAGACAGACATGTTCAAGTTCCTATTCGTCAGGAGCAAGAATATCTATCTTTTCGCTCACGAAACAATAATTGTTATGGGAATTTCGAGGGATGAGTCCAGAGTAGCTGCATATAGCGATGCGAGTGATCTTAACGCCCCAGCTCATCAGTGCCTAAGACAGCAAGTATCTTATCGGCATTGACGGTACGGGTAGCTGAACCACAATGGGTCAGGAAAGTGGGTATGTTGCTCAGCACCAATTACCCGAACATAATGTTTAATTATGAAAGAAAAGCTACGGATTATTAGCAAAACCACCAAATTTCAACTTTTCTCGTCGTTACAATATATGGATCAAAACCTACAATGCTGCACTTTGACGCCTTAGTAGCGTAACTTCATCTTTGCTGATAAATTCAGCTTTTGCTTACAGTGTCATGACGGCGCTATACGTGTGTGGTGGCACCGAAGAGAACAAACTTTGAAAGCTTGCATTTTTCATCATTGTACTGGTCCAGCACCTAAATTCTTGGTATAGGTTGCCAGTGAATACACATTCCGTTCATCTCCAGCATACCTAGTATTTTGGCGAGCCACATTTACATTACTGAGGTTGTTATAATTGTGGTTATGCTATATCACGGACCCATTCGCCGCTCCTTTTTAACAAGATAATGCGAAATTTGCTTTTACCCACGTTTCCTTGTATTTCGGCACTATGCTGTGTGTTTGATTCCATCTTTGGCACACTTGGCAGATCTGAGAAATTTCATAGACGTTCGTAGAAACTGCGTGGACTGAAACACATGTAACTTCCATCCTAAGTCCTCGCCCAGCTGTATAACAGGTCTAAAAGACGGATGATCTGGGTATTGATTTCAGCCCTCCCTTTAACTTAGAATTACCTGGAATTTGAATAATTTTAGTCTTCCATTGTAATGAATTTGTAAAAATAAATATGATTCCTCTAACATTCTTCCTTTGATATTGCAACAATTTTAATGATAGTTAATACAAGTAGAACATGGGTAACTCTTTGAGTACTGGGCAGAAACATTTAATGTCTTTCACTCGAGGTCTTTATATATGTGTTTATCTCTTTATATTATTTTTTTTCTATCTATCTGTATATATATATATATATATACGTATATAAATTTTGCAGCTCAATGCACAAAGTTTTTGACCACATAGGTCTATTTTCGTTTGTTCTTTTTACTTATCTATGTATATATTTGTAATAATAAAATTCCATAGTCAAGAATACACTTCTAACTGTATGTTCTTTTCATTTTTTAATGGAAAATGTCTCTTATTTGAAAGTACGTGGAATTAAATCCACAGCCCCGTAGTCAAGTTGTTTTTCCCGCCTTTTCTTCACGTACAGTTATAGAATGTTCTGGAAATATTTAAAGCGAACTGGAATGGCTGACGAGGCTGACGTCATTTCTTGGAAGCTCCGCCTTTCCAGAGGCTATAAAAGGACTCGCATAGGAATATCGGGGGCTTTTCTTTAATGTAACGATGCAATAAACTTCATACAAAAAGTTATTAGTAGTTCTTTTTTATTTACTCCGGAGATCTGATTTTGTAACTGCTATTACTCCTGAATAATAATAAATAGATCCTGTTTTTTAAACATATCGTCTGATAATTTAAGCTACGACTACCGATCTATTTATTCCAGACAAAAGCTGATACATCGCATATATATATATATATATATATATAAAGAATTCAGTTACTGAAATTTATTATAATGTTTGTTTGTGCCGATTTCAAACCCTATTAAGAAAATTTGCTTTCGAGTAATCGACTTTCATTGTCAAAATAAATATTTTCGATGTATAAGCCAATAATTGTAATATAATTGATAGCGAATATCTAATTCAGAATGAAAAACAATCGATTTTCGTAGATATTTTCTTTTTGATATATCCTATTTTGAAGACCAACAATGAAGTCTGGCGAAGAACTTTGGCACTATATTTGTTTTCATAATGCGCTTTCATTCGCCAAATAATCTTACGGAAAACTTTTCCACTTTAGCATCTATGATTCTGTGATGTAACATTTCTCATTTATATTTTTTTCCTTTAGTTAGGTTTATATATCCATTGATTTGTGCATTTGTAATTTAGTAATTTGCAAATATTGTATTTGGCATTGCGTAGGAAGTTTGTTCTACATTGTGTATTCGTAACGTAGGATTCTTATTTTTAATTTCTGATTTGCGACTTCGCCTTCTCATACACTAGTAATACCGTAATTCAATACTATACTCGCTTTTGTTCAGAAGATCAGAATTGCATTACGGTAAGTATAAAGTTGAACAATTATTACATACTGATTTTTATGGGCTTAGTTTGCATTTTAATCCTAGACTTGTACCATCCTTGCATGAATTCTTAATACCATATTTCTTTTTTGTCTATCAATTATTCCTGCGTTTTGTTCTCTGCAATTTTAATATAATTTAATTTTAATGTTGTATTTTTCGTTATACTGCATGGCCATGTTGCTTTTTATAATGTATCAATAATATTGTGCCAATGATTCGATTTGCGAATATTGTATTATGCAACTGTTAAGTCTTGTTACTCTTCAAAATTTTAAGACTACAGAACTCTTTTTAACATTGGCTTCTTGAGTTTTGGGGTATGGTGTGGTGGTGGTGTATTTAATTATGGCAAAGCACACTAGGGCTATCTGCTTAAGGGGAGGGATGCCTTCGTGGAGGACTTTCTAAGGGAACTGGCTCGTATACACGTTACACATGGGGAAAACCACGAAAACACCCATGCAGCCAGCCCGTTCGCGGGATTCGAACGTCGGACCGAACTACCAGTAAATTGAATTTTGGGGAGTTTTCAGTTTATAAAATCAAAATCCTTCCATTTCTTTTTGTTATTTTCAAAAAGATTTCCTTAAATCTATATTTTTATGAAGATGCGATAAATATATTTTCTGAGGACAAACTAGGAATCCAAAAACTGCATTTATAATTCTTAGAATTAATGGCTCTCTTTTAAGCTACCGTTTTTTAATGTAATATTTATTTTATGGTCTAGGGTCTTTTCATACAAAACGCAGCAGTATTGTGCATATCCGAGTCCTAATACTATGGCTCTGTTCTAAGATTTATTCTTTTATGTCCTATGCATTATTATTATTGCATTTCCACATTTTATACATTATCACGCCGTCAACCGCTATAGTGGTTAGCATCGCTGACTGCCTTGCTTAAGGGCCCGGGTTTGAATACCGCAGAAGGCATGGATGTTTGTAAATGTATAGTGTTGGTGTGGCATGGCGACACTCTAAATATGCGGCGAGCCGAAAGTCTTCTCGTGTGGTTTAGTGGAAGGGGAGAGGGGTGGGTGACCCTCGGACCCGTCCCCCTGGCGCACTGTCCATCAAAACTAGGGGCGGAACTGAGCTAAATCGCACTGTCGCCTGTGAGGTGCTCAACGCTGTTGCAAGGCGTATCTTGCGCTCCTTGCCACGAGGATTTTCGTAGGATTGGGCTGATGTTCCTGTCAGATAAGTGAGCATAAGTAACAGCAACAACAACATGCAATATCACACTGAAATGCATTATTACAATGATTATGATTCGATTATTCTTCGTAACTAAAATGTAGTCCTACAAATGTATTGTGCAACATTCTGTATTCATACGTAGTCATAGAAATTGGGAATTCGTGGGATCAGTTCCCATTTCAGTCCTACGCAAATGCTCAAAAATTAGAAACAAAATATTCGAAGCATCTAGATGTGTTCAATATCGTATATGATTACCATGCGCGCAAACAGCTGTTTTAACAGGTGTCCCTAATCACTGAGTAGTGATGTCCCTAATCATTATTAGCGAATTCCTAATCACCGAATGAAGAATGATTTTCCAAGTAACAAATAAAGTAGTACAATTCCCAACTGATTTTTCCTTTTGCAATAACTAACCAATGACGTGCTATTTTGCACGATGGGAGAGACGTCTGTTGATAAGGCAGGTCTTAAGTAGTATGTGACATCCACTGAAGCTATTCTAAGTAGTACAAGCAATATGCAGCCTAGCACTGCCTTGTTGAATTAAGGCTTCTGTAATATCTTCTAGAAATGACCATGCCACTGGATTCCCGACTGAATCAATATAACTTTAAACGGTCAGTGTACTGAAACGAAAGACTAGAGTTGTCCGCCTTCCATATGTAAAGTTGCCCCACTTCATTATTCCAGGAGCAAGGATGATTCGACATTATCTGGTGAAGATGTGCGGATAGCTATGATTACGTAGCCATCAGAGCAATCTCCAACCTTGAGTGTTTCTGAGCAAGAAGCGAAATTGAGAACGATAATTTTCCGTTATACCCTACATTGCCGTCTGAATGTACACAATGATATTCTTTGAGAGTCATGGTTTGAGGTCAATTGAACGCCCGTCGTTTACCATCTGGCTTATAAACCAATATTTTACATGTGCCTTCAGATGATCTGTATAGACTCTGCGAGGCAGTTTCAGCTTTGTATAGAACATTCAAAGTCACTGGCAGTACAGTAATGATCACTAAGCGCAGCTCTTCTAATACGACGTTCTATTCACACATAAGTTTCGCTTTCGCCGCTGCTTAGTATCATCGTTTTTGTCCGCCGTGCACTCAATCACTGGGATACACCTACATTGAGCAATTCATGGCTTAAAATCTGCCGAAATCTGCCGAAATGAAAACTATAAAATCTGAATGCAAGAGTTCTGTACCTGTTCGTTTGTGATGACTCAGTGCACTGCAGTATCAAACTCAACATTTGGTCTGATTTTATAAAGTGTTATATAGTTGAGAAATTTGCATTCCATCTGCCTTTTGTACAATTTCAGCTTTTCCCGCACACTGCTGATTAGATTTAAACACTTAAAACTTTGATCCTTTTTATATTTTAACTACGTCTACAACCTCCCCAGTTTACAAGACATTTCTTCTGAGTACTGCAGCTTCAAAGACGAATAGTGGTTACGCATGAACATTGAACTCCCAAACTTCACAACCTAATTTATCAATTCTTTCGTCATCATCAATAAATTCGAAAATTAAAAATGTAGTGACTTTGTTTAGCTCACAAAACATGATAGTAATCTGCGATACTTATTTTATATTATACCATGCAATTTCTCTAAGTTCTGAAACAGAAGTAGCATCAGTGTGGTTTATCATCAACATACTTTAAAATGTTTTTCATCATTAGTATGGACTCGAAACGTATTTGGTTAGTTACATTTGTGTTAACATATAGTAGCTCTAAACGTAACTGCCATACGTAGTTTCAGTGACTGTTTTATCTATGATGCTGCCCAAAGTACTTGTACGGTGTGCTTACTACTATAATGCTTTTATGACATATTATCATTGTTCTCGTAAACTTGCATAAACATACTAATTTTTTAAATCTCATGTTACAAAGAGTATTATTTGGAGTACACGTTTTCTTCACTCTGCAACAGAGGTAACAACTGTTAATATATTCACCATCTATGGGAACATCTTACAAGCATCTTAGGCAATAACAACATAAGTCACGATATTTTCTGTACTCCAACTACGCTTCCTATAACTATCTTTTCTGATATTTGTACAATTTCCCGCACAGAAGCTCACACTAATCGTCTACTAAGTTGATATCATGATTCTGCATGACTCTGACTCACGAATATTTTGAGTTTTCAAGTTGTGGTCCAAAGAGGAGAGCAATCACTTTAAGATCTACAAATGACATCTTATCGTAATTTATACTGTTAATCAATAATTTTATATTTTCACGTTCTGTCTTCGTACGTGCAGTATTTGTGAAGTCAATCTTTGACATTCATTTCCTGAACTTTGCCATATCAGAATGCCTTCCACCAACATCAGTCCATTCGGGCGTTTCATATTGAGAACTCCAGTCTTACAATAGCTAATCTACAACATCATCAACCTGCTAATGTCATCAGAATTGAATATTATAGCCACGAACTAAGTAAGATCTCTGTTAATCTTCTTCATAAAACGCACCTGTTGTGATTGTACGAGCAAATGTACTATATACTATACCACCAGTGACAGTGCCAATCATGACCATTAGTGCCAAAAATTACATCAGTGATAAATTATGTAATTAACTAATGTAGTCAAGAAATAACGTATTTAAGTATTAAAGTTTATATGAATTTACGTATTCATTATTCGAGTTTATATGAATTTATATATTCATTGTTCAAGCTTATGTGAATTTATGCATTCTTGTGCTAAATTGTAATATACAAGAAATGAATGCAAAATGGAATTAATGTATTTACGTATTCAATGTAAATTATGATACTTAGGTTGTTTATGTACCCAAGAATTAATGTATATATATGTATATAAGTGTCAACAACCGTACTCAAGTGTTCATATAATTAGTGTATGCAGGTTAATGTAATCAATTAATAAAATGATTTTAATGCCATCAAGTATTCAAGTATGTAACTAGTATTCAAGTGTGTAAACAGTATTCGTACAATATAATCATGTATCTATTGTATCAACGCATGGAAGTACTGAAATAACGCAAGTTCCCAAATAATGATTGTGAACAGGTTTATTGTATTCAAGTGTATTATGTAATCAAGCTCTCAGGTATATAACTAATATATAAATATAATATAAATATAACTTAATCATGTACCCAATGTATTAATGTATTTAATTGACGTATCATGTTTAATGCAGCATTGTAAGTATTTAATGTACTTAAGAATTATGGCAACGGGCGCGCCAATTAATTCTAATAACTATTGCTGATATATTCATGTAGCTAACGCATTCATGCAATATCACCCAGGTTCCTGTTTGTTCATGGGACTTCACAGAGAAGCAAATGCATTCCCAAGGCAGGCCTCCTGGGACTCTAGTTGTACTGTCGGTTCTAGATAGTGGAAGGCGTGGGACATCAGTGTCCTTTGTTAGACACCAGTGTCCCCGTCCTCCGTCACCTGTGTTTTACAATCTAAAACCCTCGACTTAAATACTCTCAAAAGGATTTGCATTTTGGTGAGGAAACAAAAAAGAGAAGTGATAGTAAAGCTAAAATTAGAACTAACTGCTTAATTAAAATAATAATAACCCAATAGACTGTTGCTGAATTTGTGAAGATATGCATAAATTTTGTCTCTTTTATGAGAAATGACCTCCGTTTTATCTTTTCTTATCTTTCCTCATAAAATTTTAGACTAGGGAACGATATTTTTGTTCCTCTTTATCTGTAATGGCATATGTTCTGTAAAAATCAGGATCTTATTTTTTGTCTGCACTTTGAATATTCAACTAAATTGATATCCGACATGCAATACAAGTGCATATGGCAATCTGAGTTCTGTTGTAAACATCTGCAGCCCAATGGAAGGATTCTATCTTTATGATCGAAATGCATTAGAACCACTAACAGTTTTCTGCAGCAAAAGTTTTGTTCATCAGGAAAATTTACGAAATCTAAAGCACAGAAAAATAACGCCCATAGTGTCATAATGTATGTTCTATGAACTATATGAAAGTAAACCCAATTAGTTTTTTTCTTATTCAATAATGAAAACTTTCCAACCATTACTTGCATTTTTCCTTTGACATGTCTGATCAGCAATTGTGTTATATTATTGAGATTTCTCACTTTCGAACAATTGTCTCTCGTGTCTGAAATGTAATCGATTTACGATGTCATTTATGGCAGCGAATTAGCAACATGAATGTAGAGGCTTTATTTCTAGATTTGCGTTTTTAACCCAGATACCTAATTCTTTATTTAGAGTTTAATACTTAACCGTAGAAGCCGCTTGTTGCTTAGTCATTGATTTTGGACAAATCGTCAAGTTATTTATGACGTTATAACTATAAATTATCATAATAGTAGATAAAGATACATACCGTAACTATAGGTAAATATATTCAATACATCGCTTTTAATACATCAAATGCAAACCGTTTTCCCTTTTCAGATAATAGTTTGCTGAATAATTTCACAAACACTTTAGTTTTGAATCACGAATATATTAAGATTTCTCCTCAAAATGCCTTTAAATTTTGCTCTCGTTTATACGAGAATAACTATAAATTATCATAATAGTTTAATGAATTTTAAGCTCTTACATTTCAGAACATAACATCGGGACAGATGTATGATTCTGGAAGAAATGCAATAAATTTCACCATGACAGCAAAATATATTCAATTGAAAAAAGGATTCTAAGACAAAAAAATATTGTACATCGGAAGGAAAATTTCATTTTTCAGTTTTCACTGTTTATAGAAATTGAAATATTTATCCAGGATCTGTGCAACTGTGCAATTATTAAAACAATATAAAAATGTCGTTATTGTCTTTTTTGTCAATATGCGGTGTAGAGACATTAGGTATTTTATTGGAACAGGAAGAAGTGAAAATGAGCAATGCCTACGACGATAATCGAACCACGGACTTCTGGAATACGCGCCCACCGTGCAGACTACTACACTACGAAGGCATGCTAAGGAGGAGGAAGAAATACCTTATAGCAGAAATATTTCATGACTTATCGAAATAATTGTGAAACTAGTGGCTGAACTACACTGCAGTCTGTACTAAAATAACATCGGCAGATACCTGAGTATTAGGATTAGGAACCATGCATGTAAATGGTTTAGCGTAACAAATTATTAAATAATACAATTGCAGACGTTTCATCTCAACAGGAGATGTAAGACAACGCTTGAGATAAGTACATTTTATCTTCCCTTTTATTTTTTCTCAATCCTAGCAGACCAACGCTTGATCTGTTTGAATTAAATTATTTAATATCTCTTTGCTTAATCTTTGACAGGAAAAACAAATTCACCGCTTCATGGCATGGATTAAACAAATTTTTGATAAGCATCCAAAGGAAAATAGTTCCATATTTGCAAAGATCAGAGTTTAAAAGATTCATGTCGATTACGAAGTGGTTAATGAGTTCTGAGTTGGCTCTCTATGATACAGAAGAAATGTTAAATAATATTAGTAGGCGTCGCGTTAGGGGGCCAGGATATCAGACATCAATATGTACAATCAATATGTATAGAATTCTTCAATATGTACAATTAACTTTGCATGCTCAAATAAACTACGAGTTGCCAACTACTTTTGTTTTACTAAGAGGAGCATTTCTAGACTCCCGCGCGTTTTGATCCAACATGAAACTTACTTCTTACATCTCGGAAGCCCTTTTGTTTTCATAGATACTAACAATAACAGTTTCCAAACACTGTGCTAGTTGCGTAATTTTTTATTTGCTTCTGAGCCATCATAATCTGGCCTTACCAAAGACGCTTAAATTAGCAGCCGTCCGATTACGCTTATCCGTATTCCACAAAATGATGCCTCAATATTCCTAGCAGCTATTACTTTAATGTTTTTCTGGCGCTGAAACAAACTCATAGTTTTGAGTGTAAAAGTGATTTTTCATTTTCAATGAAATAAATTCCAGTATTGCATTGGAAATTACTGTTTATTAAAGTGGATGTGCTTCACATGAAATGTCGAAAGCAGCTTTGGGAGAAGACTAGATTTTGAACAAAACTATGAAATTCAACGAATATACTATATTCTAAACGACGAGAATTAACGTACAATGTTAAGTTTTATATATACATTACTTTTCTTACCACAAATTATTCTGACTAGAAACCATGAATAGCAAATCATGAAACTTCTTACTTTGAGTAGCAAATCGGATATCTTTACCTATTTATTAAAAAGCAGTTTAATACTTCAGAACTCTTGAACATTTTAAAAAACCTACTTAAAATTTAAAAAAAAGAAAAAACAATGGTCATTTTTTTAAAAAAAAAGCATTCAGTTAGTATAACTTCCTAAATATTAATATAAATTAAAATTATATTATTTTAATTTTTACCTAAGTTTAAACTGAGATTTTAACTAAGAGTAGTTACTTTCCAAAATGGGACGTATTAGGAACATATAATGATGAATGAAACGGTCCCTTATAAAGAGGCAATGACTCTTACTGTGCTAAAAGCAAAACGTGGAAAGGCTAAAGTATTTTAGAATTGTTATTGACAGCAATTTATCGTGGATTTCGCGCAAAAGCTCTATAAACCAAAAGCTGATTGCATAATAAATAGTTTAAACTGATTTCTAGTCCATCGTGGAATTTGAAGGGAAGCACTTTAAAAGCAATTTACTTAAAAGCTCGAGGTAGAATTATTTTATAATGGATAGGAGTCTTGCGGAAATGTAGAGTAAAAATAAAGAATAAACTACTACATTTCAAGAGAGACATCATGATTTTTGTCTCCAAAAATCATGATATATTATAATATGTATTGTAATATGTATTGTAATATGTATTGTAATATGTATTGTAATATGCTCCTGCGAGTATTTGAAGCGCATCTGCAGAGGCTATAAAATTACCTCTGCAGATGCGCTTCAAATACTCGCAGATATTTTACCACTAAACCTAAAACTGGATGCTGATTTTTTTAAGTTATGTTTTTCACCGTAATGAGAATTATTGTTGTCTTTAAATTTTATAAAATTTAATGCTCAGTGTATGGTAATGGAAGAAGTTTATGCGATCATTAAGTCTCAGTTGTATGGTAAAATATTTTCGGCACTGTTTTTGCCAAATGATAAATTTTATGTCATGTAGACCGATGGCTATAGAGATAGTACAAGAAGTTATTTTTGTGTTTATTTTTAATAATATTTTGTGAAAAAATGATAAATCGTAATGAATTTTAACATTCCCATTTGAGCAAATAGCAATATTATAAGCAAAGATATTTGCTTTGGGGAATACGTCAAATCATTTTGTTTATATTTACTATATAAATATTTTTATTTATGCGGGGTCGAAATTGCTTTGATTATTATTATTATTATTCTAATATTTTATGAAATTAAATAAATGTGATAAACTGCTTTCATTAATATAGTGATGTTGAGTAAAACACATATGGTTTTGAAGACAATAGCTAATCACGATTATACACAAAGTTGGCAAATAATCAGTTACAAATTCAGTTGCTTTTCCAAATACTCTTCATTACACATTACAGCTCACTGCAGCACACACGAAAGCGTGTTCAGCACAGTGCACTCAACATGCGCCCTGGACCAGACTTCAGTGGAGCACCGTGCTTTTTATAGATGAGACGAGATTCAGCCTGGACACTGATTCTCCCCGTACCTGTATCTGGAGGGAGCCTTAAATACAACATCAAGCCTCTCTCATTAGGGGAAATGTATAACTGGATCAGGGAGAGGTGATACAGCTTTAGATACAGCTTTAGGTGATTTTAGGTATGAATATGGGAAGTTATTAGATTTAGGTATATTTTTGAATGAAATATTTTTTATCACATTTATTAACTACTTTATATAGTCTTTCATTTCCATATCTTGTAGATACAGAAGTTAATGGCTTTAATTTTTACTATGAAACGCGAATAAACTTATACTTCAGTTCAGGTAAAATACTGATTATATTACCTTAAGGACCACTTCCTAATTTATCATGACAGGGGCAATTTTCAATGTCTCTGAGATTTAACAGAAATAAATGTGATAATGCTGTTATAATCAGAAGCGCTCTTTTTGTTTTACCCACATATATATCTTTACTTTCATTTATGTCTGATTGAGTTTTATTTACTTAAAACCTACTATTAGTTTTATATATTTATAATAACCACTTTCATAATTACTCTCACTTACATACTAAAGGATTAAGAAAAAAATAATGAAATCTTAAATAATCGTAACTTAGAATTTAAGTTATTTAAAAAATATAGTTTAAAGTACTGAAAATAATGAAAACTATTACTAATTATGCATATTTAGTCTAAAAAAAAATAGTATCTTCTGGTTTTCAGGCAATGATAAAATATTTAAACTTTAGAAAAATACAAGGAATACAAAATTTTAAAAAAGAAGAAACATATATTAATTATTAAGCTTATTTTTCTGCATAAATCAATATGCAACACAAGGACATAATAACGACATTTTCACAACTGTTGCAAAAAGGTGGAATTTTGCAAATATTTAGGCGTCGTTAAGACGTCGTGATACGATGCTTTCACAACCAAAATGTAACCAGCGAAAGACGCAATAAGGACGTCTATGCGACAAAAACCCCTTCTTCAAAGACGTAATAAAGTCGTCTTTGCAACGGTTGCAAAACAGTGGAACTTCAACGACATCTGGGCGTCTTAAAGACGACATATTACAATATTTTTGCAACAAGGCTCGCGACCAGAACGACGTTGCCGTGCTAATTGGGTATCAATACCAAACGCGCTACGATGTAATAAAAAGTTGGCGAGGGTAATGAAAATTTCCAGAATCTCTACAAGAATCTCTTACATGGCAAATAGAGCACAATTTCCTTCATTTTCCTTGGTTTGAAGAATTAGAAACCTATTTAAATGAGGAAGCATAAAATGAAGTTTTACTTCGGAAGTAAAGTTTGTTTCTATCATATCCCCGGTATAATCTGCTATTCAAGATGTTTCGATAACAAATTACGAACATGTTTCATACATTTTTGTTTTAGTTACCATTTGCACTTGAGTGTTAGCTAGAGAAATCTAAATCTGTGGAGAACTTTCTTTAAAATCAGTTCATTTAAAAGTAAGTGTAAAAGATAAATTAGCTTAATAAAAATACAGTGCTTACCTTTAAAATTGCACCACATGAAACGGGTATGTAACAAATACCAAATTTGCATACTACATGCTGGGATTTGTAAATGCATACCATTCAATCACATACACAGAAAGCAAGTATGAGTAACGCCATTTACATTGCCTATAAAAAGGAAGATTGTACAATGTGTTTCTCATTTAGAAATCGCTTTTGGGCATTGGCTGTAAAGGTTGTATTATGTCTTGTGTAAAAAAGAGAAAGTAATACCAGTATGTATCAGAATGCGACAGAAGCAGGATAATGGTCTATGGAGACGGCGGTGTATGTTACCCGCATATTACAGTTTATGTTGCTCGCCATCCTGTGTCTGTCAGGGAAATAGGGATTAGAAGAGTCCGGGAAAGTCATACTAAAGTCATGTAGGATCTGAGCGGTGCCGAGCCATTAGCGCCCGAGAACAACCATGTTGCCCTTTAGGCTTTGCGAGATCGCACAACTATGCCAGATACCCTGAATCAAGAACTTGGCTCGTCTTAAGGACAAAAAGTGTCCGCACTAATATTACTACCATTACTACCATTACCTTATAGATTGCCAGCATGGTGACCATTGCTGCGGCTCTCTTTGACGCTGCTGCGAAGATAGGCGCGCCTACAGTGAGGCGACGAACAACTTTGGATGCAGGATAGGCACCATGCAGAATTGTATTTTCAGATGAATCTCAGTTCTGCGTATAACTTGTGATGGTGAAAGGTGACAGGTGAAAGCGCGTACGGACACCCGGGCGGTTTGCATAGACTAATCGGGTATTGTCCGGATCCAGCAAGTGTTTAGTGCAACACCTCCGGCCCCCCCCTCAAGGAACGCATGCGGAGTTTATTAAGATGCTGCAATGCTGATGAAGACATTAAATTATACATTTACCACATTGCTACACAGATATTAAATAACTAAAAAGTAGATACTAAGTAAATGAAATTTCACAGATAAATACGAATACTGAAACAGATATTAAATACTAATGCAGACATTCTTCAGATACATAGATGCTAAATACTCTGTTACATACTACACAGTTATTAAAAATGAATGTTGACACAGTTTCAAAATACTAATGCGAGTCGTTAAGCAATTATAACTTATGGACAGACTTATCAGTATGCAAAAACCCCAAGTTGGACGAAATTCGCCAGCTTGGGTTCGTGTTCGTCATATGGGCCCAGCATCTGGCGGGCTGGTTTATGCGTAGCTGATAATATAGACAACCGCCTTTGCATTTCTGCTAGTCCTGTATATTTATTGATCTGACATGTTACAGCCAGTGGCTGCGCCCTATCTTCTAGACCTGCGTGACATCATTGCATTGCCGCATGCTGCAGTTGCTATCCTGACGTTCCTTGATACAGATGGTGTTCGACTGTTGCTCTGGTCAGTACATTCTTCCCATTACCTACCCAAAGACCTGATGGAAGGGGTTGCCGGTAGACTGGCATGCCAACTAGTACTGATAACTATGGCACAGGTTTAAAGTTGAATGGAATGAAGTACCCGTATCTGCCATCCAACTGCAGTTCGACATGATGACCAGCCGTATAATATCCATTGTTGCTCGCAGAGTCTGTGTACTGAATTTCCGCACTCTGCGCATCCGAAACCGCTGAAGATTTAATCGTGTCTTCCTCCTGTTATACTGTGTATATTATATATATACATATAACAAAAGAAAGAGTCTGTGTGTCTTTCGTTCGTGCTGAGTGTAAGCAAATAGATTCAGGGCTACGAAATTTGGTACGTAGGTGCAGCTAGAGAAGAACTAAAGCACCTCGAAGCAATTTTTCTCAAAATTCGAATAATTTATTTTTATCTTTTTTAATGAAATTGCATCATTTTGAATGGTTTCGTTCTTTTAGCAATGTGGTTTTGGCAACAGTTTTTTATTCAGTGCTTTATATATTGGACTGTTGACTGTAGAAAATCAGCACTGTTGCCACATGAAAAAATGAGGGCGATAATTCTGCACAGTTTTTAAATTTAATGTTTCTCTTGGATACTGAACGTTTGTCGAGAGAAGGCAACGGGAAGTTGGTTAATTTATTTATTAGGATAATTAATATTTGTGTTAAGGGATATTGCTTATTTCATTGTAATGTTTTATATGTAGAACATTTTTATTGAAATTTGTGTCTTTTTTTTTTTTTTGATAAAGTTAGTTTTTAAATTCAATGTTTTGTGTTCCCTTTAGGCATTGTTCCGGTACATTTAAAAGCTAGACGAAGGCTGGCCTTGTAGCAGCTAGTGTATATATATATATGTATATATATATGTATAATATATGAGATTTTACTGTTTTCTTTGCTTTCAGCTATAACAATTTTAATGGACAGGAGTGTAGTTTTATTCATTCATATGACTATATTTTATGACAACTACTTTGCCTAACAGCCACACTTAGTTGACATACATAGTATATAGTGATATATTGGCACAATAATAGTTCCGTTTCACGAAAGATATTTGCCATTTGTATTAGTATTATGGTAAATCATACAAAGCTATCTGTCAAGCACATCTATATCTTCGTGTAGGGTTTATTAAACGTCTTACATTTTAAAATGTTCCAAACTCCTAAAGTGATAGGGGGATGAATAACACAGGTATAATTTTCGATTTTATTCAGTTATAATCACATTTTATCAATGTTAGTAACATCATTATTTGTATATCAATAACTTTGTCATTTTCTGTATTTACATATCATTTAACAATGCCTTGCACGTGCATTTTCATGACTATAAGGTAGTATGAACTTAATGAACTCATTCTCTATTTATGAAATAAAAATTCTGTTATTCAGTCATTCACACCTATAAACCGCTTTACGCTTTTAAATGCAATATTGTGTAGAACATATGTTTCCTATATTTATCAGGTTTTATTTATTTTTACATTCTTTGTAAGAGCAGGAAAAAAGTTAACAGTATCATTGTGGCTTCCATAACGAATATGGATTGCTGAAATAGTGTACACATGAGCGAAAACAGAAAAAAAAACGCATTTTTTATGAGTTTGAGAAAATCATTTAAAAAGGTAAACACTATAACGAATCGTGAGACCCATTGTTTCAATATCCGAACGCTAGCTTGACTATAATACTATAACATGTATCAATTTTCGTAAGACTGGCAAAACCTTACCACTTACACATCTACAAGTCCTTTATCTTGCCCATATGAAATAACACCACATACACATACTCAGCTTTTACTGAATTTACTGTCTCAACCTGTAACGGGAGAATTCCGCAACCATCTTAAATATTACTCTACGATGACTTGATATTTCACTTCCCAAGCCTCAGATCTTTCTTGTTGACTATCAATTGAGTGTTGAGTTGTTAGGTGCAGAGTAGCATGACTCAACGGTATTAATTTCATTTGAGTTCAAAGCTTAGCTGTAGAATGGGCGTCTGCATTAGAGCTTTCTTTGATTTACTTCTTTTATGTAAGCATGACTGTAAAAAATTTTTCTTTGAAAATCATTTATGAGAGTACAAAATACCCAATTCTCTCATGTTTTAAGCATTAAATTATCTATTTGCCAATTTTGTTTTCCTTTATCACTTAATTCACTTATTAATTTACGAAATGCAAATTTCTTTCAGTGGTAATTAAAGTAAAACGTAAAGGTATTTTAAGAATGTTAATAAAGGAAAGTGTATTATTATTAAGGATTTAAACTGTTAAAGACATTAAATATTGGGAATGTAAAGAAAATTACAAGGATATATCGATTAGAACTTTGAGTGAACTTCGTGTGTGGGGGGGGGGAATCAGAATTTGCTTGTTTTAATTCTCAGTTAAATTTTTAGTTTGCTTTTAGCTGGATTCGCCTTACAATCTTTAATTTTAGAATGTAAAAGAATCAAAATAACTATGGAAAACTTCCCTTTCGAGAGACACTGTTGAAGCTAATTTAATGAGATTTTTTTAATTTGATGGAATTACCTTCTACAGTAGCATATATATATAGTCGTATATATTGTGATACTATTAAAATATCCTCGTGCCCAGAAAATATAAAAATTAGTAGAAGAAACTTCATTCAAATTATAATGTTAGAGGACTTTTAAATTCACAAAGCTATTATAGTATTATACTGGATCTTAAATCCAAGATTTATTAATCTGATGCCTAATTTTGGATAATTACCAACGATTTTTTTATATTTCCTTTGAATGGAGTCAAATTTGCAGTATTTTTTAAACAGTGTATGGAATGAAATGTTTTAACAAGTGAAATGTTTAATTTTACTATGATTTTTATTTAAAGTAATTATAATAATAAACCACTGTAAAAATATGATATGATAACTATGATACTATACCATTATAAAAATATGATGTTATGTTGTAACATTTTAGAACAACATTAAATAGATACGAAGATTAACCATAGATTTATAACTGATCATTAAGTGATCAATAATTAAATACTTAGCGACATTATGAGAAATTCTCTCCTTCCTGCATCTACTCACTGTCTGTGTGGAAGTAGTATTGCTAATAATTGTAAAGGCCGGAGTTCTAATCCCTCAAGGGGGCAGAGCTGATACTTCGTGTTTCCTGCGCAGACGAGCACCTTATCGCTCTACAACTTGAGGCCACGTTTTCTATTACAAATTAATTTAAGTCTTAGTAAATTTTAAACTAAACTTTCTTTCTGTAACTGAAGAAAGCGTTTCTTTGTTCCTCATGCAAAAGACATATTATATGGAGACTATTCCTATCTCTTGATGAATAAGCACTGTTGTTGTGTTGTGACTTGTCGCACTTGTCTGACAACAGAATCAGAACATAATCACGACATTCATTGTCGTAAGGAGAGCAAGATTGCGCCTGTCCTTGGCTAGAGCCTTCAGCACCAGACAGACGACAGTACCACTTCTCTCAGTTCCGCCCCAATTTTGATGAAGAGCACCCCGGGGGATGTGCCCGAGACTCTCCTACCCACTGTTTCCCTACCGTCAACCTCTCAATAGGACTCTCGAATCGCCATGTATTTTGAGTGCCCCCATACCGCAAAGTCACTATACATTTACAAACATCCATGCCTTCTCCGGGATTCGAATACGGGTCCTTTGGTATCGGAGTAGCCTCCCAAAACCACTATACCGTCTGGGCGGCTGAATAAATAGTGCTAAATCTAATAGATTAAGGACACATTTTTGTTTCTGTTCCTTAATTAGGTAAAATTTTGTTAATTTAATTTAAAATTAACTAATAACAAGCTGACACTCTTCAGTTTGATACACAATTTGATCAACTCCTAAATTCAATCTGAAATTATAAAATTATATTATCTGCATTCATTATCCATCCAACATATTATTAGTTTTATTAATTCTCGACCTATTGAAATATTTTTAAAATTTTCTCAGTGCTCCAGGGTATTTTCCAACATAGTCATTGAAAAACATCCGCATATATGCGAACCCGTGTAGTTCAGCCCGCGTTCTTCAAGGAAGAGATCTTTTAACTGATGTAATATTTTACTAAATAAATATTCTTGCTTTTGAAATTTTTAACCCAATACGAAATATAAAAGAACCTATGCATTACAAAATCCTTCTGCTTATCAATCACATAGTAGTAAAACTCGTACGTAATGTTTTGCCATTATACAAGTAAAGTTATATAGTATGAAAATTAGAATAAGAATAGCTACCTAATATACTGAGTGTGTGGGGGAAATTTAAAAGATAACGCGATAGAAATTATCTTCAGGCATTCGGCAGTTCACCGTAAAAATTCGAGAGACCTAACTTTCCTAATAGACCCGCGGGAAATAGTCGTTTTTATTGGCATCTGAAGTCTCCTCAACTATTTTAATTAAGAAAAGTTTTTAGATAGTTTTGGAGTGCAAGTAATATTCGCGGTTCAGATTATGAGCTGGATTTATGATTCCCCTTGAACCGATAATGATTTTCTCTGGAGAAATAAAATTAAGTAAACAGTAAATAAATGTGCTGAAAATTTACTTTACTTTTGCATTACATGTTTGCCCTGAGGTATTTTATTTTCCACAAAAAGTCTCCAGACTTGCATATACTAAATAAGTATTATTAAGTAAGTTTCTAATGTAATAAAATAAATGTTTAAATTTAAATTTAAATTTAAATGTGTTATCTATTGCGTAATCTATTTTTTTCATAAAATAAGTATGGTAAAATGTAATTGCTTAGCTGTACTGTACCTAATCACCAAATAATTAGTAAAAAAATTAAAGTGCCAATTTAAATACCGTTAAAAAAATTCTCTTAAATTTTAATTTCAATTTACATTTAACTTCAATTCAACAACTCATGATTCATATCTCATGTGTCACTTAAATTCAGAATCTTTTGCATTTGTTGGTTTACATTTATCGAAAAAAAAGTTCTGAATCTTTTTTATACATAATAAAGTCATTTGGTAATTTTGAAACAGGAGACGTGAAAAATGTGCAATGTCCTCGCCGGGACTCGAATCCTACGTCTCTCGAATACGCGTTGAATATGCTTCTAGTTACACCACGAAGCCATGAGGAAAGGAGTGTTGAAAATACCTTACTTTAATACTCCTTCGTTTAAAGGGCGACTGGGAAATAGGGATCCAATTGCCAAACCATGGCGGCAACGAATTATCGTTCAGGCGCCACTTTATGTCATTATGTTATTTTAAGCAGGAGACGAGAAAAATGAGCAATGCCCTCTCCGGGACACGAGCCTTGGACCTCTCGAATAAGCATGCTGGAAGGAGGGAAAAAATACCTCATGACTTATATAGATGTTGAATGTTTAAATCATAAAATTTATTTTCAGAAATCTGAGCAAAAACAATCTGTTCATTAAAGCAGGTTTATTTGAATTATTAAAACGATTTGATGGATTCCAGAAATTATTGTATTCTCTTTAGTTTATGGACCTCCACGATAAGGTGAATTAATACTACTCAAAATTCTTTACATTGACAGTAAAAAGAAGCCACTTTTTGCTTAGCCGGGTGACATGACTTAGCATGGGGAGGCAAAAAGTGGCTTCTTTTTACTATTAGGTATTTCAAACTCTCAAAGTTTGTTCCTCAGAATCTCTTCTTGCTAACGAACTCAATTACTTAAGATCTGTTGGCCTTGACCGAGGATTTTCTCCCGTATTCATTGATAAAGCTGTTCCAAAGCTCTCATCGTGCCATCTAAGAACACATTCTGATGTTAGAAATAACACTAATAACCTTGTTGTGCTTCCATTTCATCCTTCTATCAGTTACAAAATTGCACGGATTTTATACAAATTTAATTTTCAAGTTGTTTTCTCGCCTATATATAAAATCCGAAGTTCGGTTCTTAAAGATTCTATTTCTTAGCTTAATTCTTTGGAAATTTATAGCATATCGTGTCAGTGTGGTTTAAGTTATATTGGCCAAACAAAATAAGCATTAAAGTTTCGCATAAAGAAACATGAATCTTACGTTTGAAAAGGTGAAATTAATAAATCTTCAATAGCTAATCATAGTTGGAAATTCAATCACAATTTTGATTTTGGTTCTGCTAAAATTATCCAGAAAGCTGGTTCTAATAGGGAATTGGATTTTCTTGAAGCTATTCACATTCACAAAAATGTATCCTGTCTAGTCAATGACTTCAATTCCAACCCAGTATTGCCTAATCCCTTTGAAACTCTACTGACTTCATTTTTCGTTGGGCCCAACAGCGGCCGAGCGGTAAAGACGCTGAACACTGGTAGTTCGGTCTGAGGTTCGAATCCCGCGAACGGGCTGGCTGCATGGGCGTTTTCGTGGTTTTCCCCATGTGTAACGTGTATACGAGCCAGTTTCCCTTAGAAAGTCCTCCACGAAAGGCATCCCTCCCTGTAGGCAGATAGCCCTCGTGTGCTTTGCCATAATTAAATACACCAACACCAACACCATTTTTCGTTACTATTTCTGCCGACGGATGGTGCTATCGGCTCTTCCAATGGTCACCTGTAGGGTATAAATATGATCGACATTCGCTTTCTCGCTTTTGCAGAACGTTTTGCTCCTGCTGAAGGGAAGCTCGTTTTGCCCTTGAAATCGATTGAGATTTTACAAAATCTACGCCGAATACAAGGTTGTTGATTTGCCTGTTTTATTTTCCACGTCGGATGCCGCCCAGACGCTATAGTGGTTAGGGGAGCCTGACTGCGATTCCTGGTTTCGAATTCCGGAGAAGGCATGGATGTAAAATTGTCTCTCCCTTCATAGGAGGTAACGGTGGCCGCCTATTAGGTGCCTCCACAATAAAATGGTCACCGCTTCTGGCCTTAGTAGTGGCCAATGCCGTTATAGGCAAGTGCCCGCCATTTGTTAAAAAAAATTCCACGTCGGTGTGCTTTTCTTGTGTCCTGAGGCTCTTTTATATTTGATTCACCCTCGTACACATACAGGGTGTAACAGTATTCATGTTACGACTTTAAGGATTGCTTAAGCATAGAAGAAGTAGCAATTTTCACAATGCAATGTAGTTTGGAATGTGAAATGTGAACGCGGATCCTCAGTATGTCCGAAGGCTACGGAAAGTTAGACGTCGTCTTATCTAAGGATGTTTACAAGATACAGTGTTTGATATTTACAAGAATTGTTCAAATAAATGATCCGCAAGATCAGCACTTGCATCGAAATAACTATAGATTTCATTTACGACAAACTTTGTCTCCAGAACTGGCCTCACTAGTGAAGATACTCGCATAGTGCCCACATGTGCGAAATTTTATTTATATGAATGAAATCACGGATTTCTCTGAAACTATGAACTATATATTTATGAATTCGTATGGATTAATATATAATATCATAATACATAAATATAACGGGAACAATAAGAGCACTATATATATTGTATATCATATCCAGTGCTCTTTACTTTTTCCACTTAATTTTGTACTATGAAATACAGTAATAAAAATGATGATAATATATTACAAAAGAGCTCAGGAAAAAAAACATAAGCCAGACAAAATTACGATTTATGAGTTAAATATGGAATGTGATCACCCCTAACTTCTTCACATATATCGCAACGTATTTTTAGCTAGGAATATTGTACTGTTGTTAACCACAGTTTAGGGATTTATGTCTCATTCCTCCAGCAGGTTTTAGTCTTCAAGGCATTTACAAATCTAAAAGGAGGATGTTTCCCTTCCACTGCTTTTACGCTATGCTGCTATGAGTTCTCTGTCGGGTTAAGATTAAGAGATTTTGTTAGTCACGGTACTCGCTCAATGTCTTCACTTTAATGGAAATCGTCAACAAGGTTTGTTCGATATGGATGAACATTATTATCCATAAATGAAATGTCAAATAAGTATGCACATCTAAAAAGGAGTTACGTCCATCGATAATTGTTCCTTCCCATACTATCATATCTACATCACCGAAACGTTTACGTCCCTTTATGTTCCAAGGAAGAATTGGTACTTTTGATCCTCTCCAGATGTAAACAAGTTTAGAATGAGATATTAAATTAAACCTTCGACTCATGAGTAAAGCAGTGAAATAGAGTGCTATATTCCAGAAATTCACTTTGCACATAGAACTTGGCTCACTGTCAGATGACTAACTCCTTGATTTGCATATCGTAAATCGTGTAATCAGTTTTGATTGGATAATGCTAATTAGGCTTGTCTTTCACGCATTCAGTGCAAACATGAATGAATTTTATTGGTTAATTCATTGAATATCATTATGTTTGGGTACGTAAAGTAAATTTTTATATGAGTCTACATGACACTTCGAGAATCTTGCACAGTTTAGGCCAATCATTTTATCGTTGGGATGCATCTGTTGGAATTGGTTGTCATTTATTTGAATAAATCTTCTAACCATCAAGTAATGTAAAAATATTCCATGTAAATATGCCTGATAAAATAAATGTTTTCTTTTCTATGCTTTCAATGCTTATTGTGTGTTTACATTTACATTTCACATTCCGCCTCGTAGCATACTTGGAGAACTATTAATTTTACTATATTCTATCTGTTCTTAAATTTGCGGCCATTAGTTATGTTACACCATGTTGGCTTCTGTTCCAACTGTGTTGTTGTTCTGTCATACTGCTGTCTACAGTATTATTACAATATAGATATATATATATATACTGTCTTTTATAGTTGGGCAGTGACTTATTTAAGTGTCTTTTTTCCCATATGATTGTATTATTTTATCCAGTTACATTCATTCAGTCTTTTTCTGTATTTCACATAAAAATGTTTACTGATAAATATAACAAAGAATTTTCTGTTAAGGCATTTTCTTGCATTAACACGCAAGTCCTTGAGGTATTATATCTGCACATAAAAACAAGTTCACTAACCTCATCATGATACTTTATTTATTACTGTCATCTTCATCTTCGTGTTAATAGCAACAGAATTTATCTGTAAAAGAAACTCCTTTATGAATACGGAAGATTCATATACTTCCGAGAAGTAAAATGACAACTGTTCTGAAATATTTTGCTTTATATTTCATTATATTAAAATTTAATATGGTAAAAAAGTATTCAATGAGACATCATGGAGCAATACATGATTTCAGTCTCTAATTTTTGCACTTGTTTAAACCTTTTATTCTCAATTACGAAAGAGTAGGCGAAAATGAACGTTTGGTGAATTGCATTTTATAATTTAAGTGACGTGTTATTATAACATATAACCAGGTAATCCCACCTTTTCGGGTATTTTGCGTAAGCATATCACGTATTTTCTTCCTCCAGAAAATTTCCATCGCATTAAATTCTTCAATAAAAAGTGCATAATATCCTTTAATTTAAAACCTGCAGATAAAAACCTTTTCTGGGAAAATTCTTCCATTATTAATGTTAGAGCTTTTGGATTAATTACTTTTTATACGTAAGAAGTCTATATATTCTTCAGGAGTTAAGTAATTATTTATTATTTTTAACAAGTTATTTAATTAAAAATTTTAAATTTTCAACGGACGGAAAATTTTCTTTACGCGTTTATTAATTATTTTGAGCTGCGCTTTTCTTCTCTCCATCCAGAAATACTTTTTGTAGAATAGTTGGAATATATCAAAATGTTTTGATAATGTATTTAAGAAAGTACTGAGAAAGAAGAGACCGTGTAAAATGTGCATACGTTTATGATAAAAGAAAACAAAATTATCATTTTTAAATGGTATATATACATATGTACAGAATAATTGGAAAACTGAGAGGTAGAAAGGATGAAATAATATTTTAGAATGTATTAGGAAAGTATACTAGAAAGTTCAGTTTTAAGTCATACTAAACTAGTATATAACTGAAGTAAATATAAAATTAGCAAAGCAACAACCTTGTGTTTGGCGTAGATTTGATCAATAAATGAATCGATTTCGAGAGCAAACATGTAAAGATCCCTCTTCACAAGGAGCAAAGCAACAACCTTGTGTTTGGCGTAGATTTGATCAATAAATGAATCGATTTCGAGAGCAAACATGTAAAGATCCCTCTTCACAAGGAGCAAAGCAATCGGCAAGACTGGAAAAAGCGGGCGGCAAATGTCGCATTTACATCCTACGGCAGTAAAACGAAAGAGAAAGTAGAATTCTCTCTCAGCACAAATAGTAGTGAAAGTGAAAAATGAAATTAGTAGAATTTTAAAAGCGTTAATAAACACTGGATTATAAAATTCATTAGCTAAACAAGTTAAATCTTTGTGAGTACGATAAGCTTCAAGAAAATCCAAGTCATTGATTGAAGAAGCTTTTTGAATAATTGTTTTATAGTTATATTGTTTTGAATAACTGTTTAGGTTTGACATAGTTGACTATTTTAAATATTTCTTTTCTAGCTCTGTAAAATAGTATTCTTTTTGTCAGCATGCTACATTTTAATCAAATGATTTTGTAGCCTAGAAGGCTTCATGTCTTCATTTAAAACAAGTTTGGGCAAATTAAACGCATAGGTAATGTTTCGTTTGTAGGATACTCCTGAAACTCATATTTCAAGTTCTAGGTATACTGCACTGCCGGCATTTCTCCTTAGATTAAGACATTATCAGAAACAACCAGCACAGTCTTTTGGATCCAATGCGCGCATTTGTGTAACTCAAATAAGCGCACGTTTTTCCGAGTTAAAACAAGAGATCTGAAAGCGACTGTGCAACATTCCTTTATAGTGTCTCCCTGCTCTTATATTTGTTGAACGTGCAAATCGTCTTAGAAAATCATTGTTGTAATAATATTACACCTATTCAAAACTGTGCTGAAAGAAGGACTTCTTGCTACAGCTCTAGGATTGGTGTTGCAATCACTCTCTGTTTATCAAGATGGAGCATGACGTTTTATAACTCCTGATATGTTTGAAATTTTGGTGCTACTTTGGTAGACGGTTGCACGGATTTTTGGCGATTTACATTGGCGCAATTGTTGGCGCGGTTTCTACAATCGTCAGCCATTTTGAAAAACGCTGTTTTTACATATTTTACGCATAGTAAAGTATTCAAAACTTTAAAAAAATGAATATCGCTAAAAATAATGTATTAATGTTTTGTTGAAAACGTTGTTTTTTAAGATGGCTGGCAAATGTAAAAAAATACATTTACTAAGGGTATAAAATACTAAAGTAAGGTCAAATTATTACTTTCATATAGAAAAGAAATAGAATAAAAACACCGCTATAAAAACATTGCGGCAACGTTTAATTGGATTAAAATATTACTTAAATTGAATATCGAATTAAAAGCATCATACCAACGTTTAAAAGAATTAAAATATTACTTAAATTCAAATACTTTAAAATAAGTTTTATAGGATATAATTATTTAACATTAAAACATATGTGCGAATAAATATCTCAGCAATTTTTGAAAACAGTGTATTAATTTTTTAATAAAAATTGAAATATGCAATTACAAAGTAAAAAAAAAAAATATATATATGTAGTTACTTTTTTTTTGAGTATTTTAAATGTCCTATATTGATAAGTACCATAAAACAATCGGAATTATAATTTAGATATCAATGAAAAAAATTTGCTGTTAAAAAAGGAGGAATGTGTAATACATTTTTTACCGTTACAGCGGTTATTTCTTCCACCGTGACCACAATACCATATACGGCCGTCCTCAGAATCGGCTCTTTTAACAATCTTGATCTGTGATCCACATCTCTCGCACTAATCGAAGAAGCAATTAGCTAATTGAATTGAATTAGCTAATTGATCGCTAATTGAAGAAGCAATTAGCGAGGTTTCCTCCAAAAAATTTTAAATAAATTTCCTCTGACCCTTTTAAAAATTTATAAATAAATCTTTGATTAGGAAAGCTAGGTTGGCCAAAATAAGGTCTCAAAGGATAATTTTTTAATTCTGATACCAATAATTCTTGATAATTACCAATAACAACATTCATCTTCGAAACGGACATATCCATTCGCTTTGAAATCTAAGGAATTCGAAGAGATGAATAATAAAACTTTAAAATGGCGCGGTAATGCACAAAAATTCAGTAACCAATCAGGGAGCTGATTACATCACGCATAGAATTAAAATTATTTAAATAACCATACATAATAAAATCATTTAAAAAATGCAAAATTAAATTGTATTTTAATATTTAACAGCCATAAATGTTGAAATTTTAGATTAAATTTATAGATATTAAAACCAATTACTTTACAAGTAAGGTGACGTCATTGATTACATCGTGCACAACATAAAATTATATAAAATATCATAAACAATAAAATTTTTATTTCAAATAAAAATGCAAAGTTAAATTTATTTTTAATATTTAGAAGTCATAAAGAATATTTAAAACACGGAATTTATGCGTAATAATACACTTTATTTTCAAAATTAAATGACAACAAAGTATCGACAACAAGTTACGATAAATAAATTATCCAGCAATGGATTTAGCATAAGTCTTATTGCTCGCAAAAAAAAAAAAAAAAAAAAATCCGTGGAACCGTACACCAAAGTAGCACCAAATTTTAAACAAATACTTTGATGCCAGTTACTTACCTCGGCTACTTTATAAGGTACTTCTCCCGCTTTCCTAGCGTGCCTTCGTGGTGTAGTGGTTCTGAACACGCTCGGTCGGTATTCCAGAGGTCCGTGGTTCGATTCCCGGCTAAGGCGTTGCTAATTTTTTAATCTCTCTTGCTTCCAAATTAACCTAATATCTTTACAGTAGCGCACGAACTAAAAGGGTGTTGGATGAGGTTTCTCCACACCCAGGATTTGGCGATTGGGTCCCCTAAAAACTCCACTCGCCCTTTACAAGGGGGGAGTATATAAGGTATTTCTCCCAACTTCCTAGTGTGCCTTCGTGGTGCAGTAGTTCTGCACACTGGTTTGATTCTCGGCGAAGGCAATTGCTAATTTTTCATCTTTCCTGCTTCCAAAAATCCTAATGTCTCTACAGCTTAAGATATATTGCTTTGAGAACAAGCTAGCCACTGAAGTTTCATGATCGAAATATCTGTTATTTATTTATTTCTCAAGACTCTAATATACTCCTCAACCCCCAATACCTATGAGAAGCTTAAAATTGTCATAATAATATAAAACTTAAGCTTCCGTGTAAACCAAACAATATGAAAGTTACAAAAACAGCTGTGGAAAGTAATCTTGTTCAGCGGTTCATAACTAAGCATGCTGTGCTATAAAATATGTGACTGCATTCCATCAGTCACAGAATGTACACCTTTTCTGCATCTTTCCAATAAAGTTTTTCTGTAAGAATAATTTGAATTTTTTTTCCCTTGAAGCATCCCGAATGCGATAAAATTAACATAGAATTAAGAAGCAATGATTAGGTAATGTTAAAATGAAAGATAGTCATAGCACATTTGCAATATACTCTTAGGAAATTATAGGATGTTGAAGAAAATAGTGATGACAAAAGTGGAAGAAAAGATGTTTTCTCGACACAAAAATATTACCGCTTATAAAAAGCTGTTCCTTGGAAACATTAAAGCGAACACGATAATTCACTTACTTGGAGTGAAATGCCAAACAAGCTGCTAAATATTTCCTCATATACATGAAAGCAATTTCTTAAGCTTATATACCTAAAATATTCTGTGCATGTGTGTCGTTTTAGATGTTAATGGAAACTTACATAAAAGCGATCTTCCTAAGGAGAGGGATGCCTTCATGGAATATTTTATATAAGAGAAACTGTTTCGTATTCACATGTAAGGAAAACCATGAAAATACTTTTGCAGCCAGCTCATTGGTCTAGGATTCAAATCCGGGTGAACAGTTTCTGTAATTATTGAATGTTTAAATAAACTGTTTAAATACTGAAGGGGACATTAATTACGTAACTAGATTTACTTTTAGTTAATTCTTTAATGATTAGATAACTAGATGCTTACTGATTAATAAATATTTTTACTGTTTTCTATGTTTTCAATGCTTATAAATGCATATGGATGAGTAAAGCCTCTCTCAAATTATATTCTCCGAACGATAACTTCCCGATTACAACTGATAAAAGATATTGAATAGGTAAATGTTATTTTATGTTTTAATGATAAGAGTGTGCGAAACCTTGAAATTTAAGCTGTTAAATCGCTCTGTCCAGCCTATTTCAAAGCATTAGTTCTTGTTATTTAATAGTTCTTGTAAATGGATGTCAGCATGGTAGTTTTCAGTATCAGATTTGAACATCGCTTTGGGTGTTAAATTTGAACGTACTAAAAATATATATTCCCATGAATGCAGTTAATAGTTTTCGAAAATTAAGCATGTAAAAAAAATAACGAAAGGAGTCTGATATCCGTGATTCACAAATTGTAGACAATTTGCTATTTATTTATTTATTTGTTTAGTTTTGTTTTCTGATTCTGAAACTTTTTAATGCACTTAAGGATGGTTGGCAGGCTCAACCTAGAACGCAGATAACATTATGTAGTAGCTTCCCTTCAAATAATAACATCACATGTAAAACTAAGTATGTTGTGAGTGCAATAGTACATACGTGATTATTGGCATCCGCTGTCCTGTGCTGCTAGATGGCTAATACGTTTTCTTCACTGCAAAGTTCATCAAGCAAAGACAAATAGAGCATTAATAGTTCTCGCTTCTTCTGTATTGCATTAATAGTTCTCGCTTCTTCTGTATTGCATTAATAGTTCTCGCTTCTTCTGTATTGCATTAATAGTTCTCGCTTCTTCTGTATTGCATTAATATTTCTCGCTTCTTCAGGCTATCATGCTATCATTGAGTTGTGCACTTTCTTCTATGAAAACGGTATAGCTTCTACTTTATATTCAGAGTTAATTTGGATATTCATTTCAATGATTAATGGAGTAAGATGTAAGAAGCAGTTTCGCAGCTTTCTCTCAACAAACGATATTTCACTTTATTTTTGTTGTGTGGGGAAGAAGGACGATTATGAGCCATGAAAGTTTTAATTTCAAAATACCTTTTTAAACACCAGTAATTATTTTTGAAGTGTAGTAGAGTAAGTTTATTTTAAGTGTATTACAGGTGTTTGTATAGGTGTCTGATGAATATGCTTGCAATGGCACTCTTATTTTTAAGCTATTTTAAAGAAATACAAGAATTTACATTTAAAGAAATTTTGACAAGAATTTGTCTACCGCTTGCGTACATTAAGCTCCACAGTTACGTAAAAATGCATTTTCAAAATACAGCTACATCCTACAATAACACAGAATATTATTTATATTTTATATTAATTTTGATATTTTTCCAGAATTTATAATTATAATTTTATTTATTTTACTCTTTCATTTAAAATGTTTACTTTATTTTAATATGCATATGTTTCAGAAAGCGTTTGAAATTTAAAATTATTTAAGCACATTAAGACCAATGCATTTATTATTTATCAAAATTTATACATTTCCTAAGCACGAATTCGAGAAGTATATGTGTTATAATTCAAAGTCTGTATAGAAGAGATTTAAATTAAATCTTTCAAACTAAAATCTCGCAATAAAAAGTCAAACTGTCAATCTTATCTAGAGAAACTTTCAGAAATTCTTTTGTCGAAGAAATTTTTTTATTAAGGAATATGAGAAAAGAAAGATGGTAGTTGGTGAATTTTATTTACAATTTACCTGTTACCATCTTTCGCCACCATTTAAATACCCAGGAGTACTTTAAGTTCCTGTGTAACTTTTTTTTTGAAAACAAAAAGTGATAGAAGAAGTATAAAAATGACTCTTTACACAGAAAATGAATGCAAGTATTACAGGGCTTTAAACGAAGCTAGTATTATTTTTCCTCACTGCTCGTTTAGAGAGCGAAATATCTCCTGTGATTACGCCTACTAAAATCTATTTTTCTCTTTCAAAAATTCTTCCTTTATTCCTTCGTAGCTTTTGTGAAATCTCAAAAAGAAATTCTTTCCTAGAAATTTGCTAAAATGTTATAAATATTAAATTCTCAGGAGTAACAGCGACATGAATTTTATATGTTTATTATTTAAAAATGCACCTGTCCTTTACTTAAAAATGCAAACCTTTATAGTCTAAATCGGAAAATATAAATTATACATGAACAGTCACCGCGTTAATTCCGAATTTTAATGATTTAAAGTATGAAAGTTAGTATTCATGCAGAAAGATAAATAAAACTTTGAGTGTATTAATAAAAAACAATTAAAAGAAACGGTATTTTTCATGATAAACCGTATATCCATACCTGCGGGAATAGCTCTTATGGGAAACCATGTTTGCTAATCAAAAGTATTAGTTGATTTAATTAATTTTTATTTTAATGTCGACACATTACATTTGTGTAATTACTTACAAGTACTCCGCTTATAGAAATCGTCAACTTTGCAAATTTTTCTTGGAGACGTATACCATCCGAAAATATGAAGATATTCCAGCATACCCAGAGATGGACTACACTTTATCAGTGGCTTTGTTATTTAATAAACAGAAATTTTAAAGTATTGATGAATTTTCAGTGAAGTTGTGCGACTCCTACCACCGCTTAAATCGTACAGTTTAAATACGAGGCTTAATATCACACTAACTGCGCTTCTTCATGTAAAATACGTTACCGTCTAGTCAACCATATTGTTTCACATCGTGTTCGATTCCCTGTAATATTTATGAGGAAGATTGCGAAGAGAATATGATTCAGTGCTTAAAATAAAAAGGATGGGTACACAACTTATGTGCTGGAGTTGACAAGAAAATGAAAACAAAAATATCTTTATGATCATTGTTGTAGTTAATTGTATAAATACGTAAATTGATATAAAGCAAGTTTTATTATAATTCTCCAATTTTAAATGCAGTATGACTTAAACTATTGCTGGCCCGACTTAGAATTCTAGTTTTCTAAGTCGTATTAAGTTCGGGTTCAGAAATTATATTAATTTTGTGGAGATTATTTAATTTTATTAACAGTTAATTTTATTTTGGAAGCGACATTTACTATAAACTCTCATTTTCAAGACACGCTTTCTTTTCAAAATGAGAGTTTCGCACATTATGCAAAATAGGTTAGAAAGCTACTATTTAAACCTTGTGCCTGAGTTATTTCAGGCAGAACGTGCCGAGAGGTTGTTCTGCCATTTAGCCGCGTTGGTTCTCTGCTAGGTAAACCTGCTATTTTACGGTCTAGCATATTATTTGCCGGTTAGTTTACTTTGGTATTAGCCAAGAACCAACTACACGTTTAAATACCTCTGCAGCCTCAGCTTATTCAACTTAGGACTAGTTTTAATTTTACGTTTTCTCTTTTGAGCTACCACCAAAAGTATTGGCGTGGCCCTTAACGTACCAGGAGTGTCATTTGTTCATATAGTTCTTGAGTTAAATAAAAGGGTCTTTAACCCTTCTTATTTTTGTTACTGATACAAGTTGAACTTAGCTAATAGTAGCTTCAGAGTTCAGGTGTCAGGTAACTTTAAATTAGCTAGAATCTTAAATTTCATCCAAGAGAGTAGGCTGCATGTCATTTTATAGCAATAAATATCAGCAACAACGTCATAAGATATAATTACCGCACATAATTTTTATTTTTTCATAGATTCTACAATATGTACCTATTTGTTCTTAGGGGTTAAGACTTATGCATCTGTATGCATTCTACTGTTAAGAGGCATTTTTGAAGCTCATATCCGTAATGCAAAAAGAACATACTGCCAAACTGAATATACAGAGAAAGAGGGAAATTTCTACTTTGACGTAAATTTATGTGAAGTTTTCCAATAATAATAAATCGAGAATAGCTCAAAATATAACGCAGCATCCAATTGCATTTGCCTGTTCCGTAGTTCCAACTGTTTTTTTGGTCAAAACAGACACATTATATTCTTAAAACTATGTGCAATTTCTGTTCCCTGATATTTTGCAATTTCAAATTTAATTGCTTGGTATGATTAAGATTTCCAAATATTTACCACGCAACCGAGATTAAACTACAAAACTGATTTTCTGTATGAAAAAAAATATTTTAATGAGTTAGAAAGCTCTGCAACATTTAAGACAGAAATATATTTCATTGCTTCAATTAAAGTGTCATAAGTGAAAACTACATTATGTTTCACAAATCTTTATTGCCGTCATCAGGTGGACTAATCATTGCTATCCTGGTTCACAAAACTTTAATCTGTTATTGCGCTCAATTGTGACTTTCTTCTGCAAACGACAGCACAGATCGACAGTAAAGCAGCCTGAACACCAAACATATTACAACATCGACAACGTAGGCAGAGAAATTAAGAGAAACTACGACATAATTGTCAAAGAAGTATAAAAGTACAGATTGATCAAGATACACAAAAACGCATGTGCACTTGCTATCCACAACTCTTATGAAACTGCCTGAAATCTGATCAAGACGGATGTGTGATTTAGAATAAGTAAAGAAATTTTTAGGCAAAATTGAACCTAAACTAATGAAATGAACTTTAAAAAAACTATTTATTTTTAGTTGAAACTGGGAAAATTTAATTTTAAGGAAAAGTTATAAAGTTTGTTAATTTAGCTTTCACATTTTGAAAAAAAAAACTGTCACATCAGCTTCTGTCAGTTTGGCAAACCCATGAAATTTGAAGAATTTTATATGGAACTTGTACTTTAGTATTATATATATATATGGGCGTGTGTATTACTTTCACTTATCTTAAATACTTCAAATTGGAATTACGAAAGGGAAAATGCACCCACAGAATTTAACCGTGATTATTAGTGTTTGAATTTTATTGCAATTCTTAGAAATCAGATTAGCTATTTCACTTATTATGATGCATCTTAAGGAACCACTAGAGATAAAAGATTTCAAACATAGTTTATATTTACGTAAAGAGCTAACTATATGACCAAAATGCGGGTTTTATAAGCACTAAATTTTGATAACATTATATTTCTTGTGATTATTGTCTTTTAGCTACTTTGTAGTCACTGTTTTGTTACTTTGCATTCTTTTTCTTAAAGATTTCACCCTCTAAAATTGACTATCACAATTTTAATTTACCTCCTTATGAAGATGAATTGCATACATAAACTATTAAATGAATATTTCATTCAAATTATTTAGTTAATGCTTGACACCTGTAAAGAACGATTTAACTTCCTAAGTTAACGGCAAAAAATGGATATATATCTAGTTAAAGATTTTAATTCTACTTCCCAGACTTCAAAGAAGTTTGCATACTTTGACTCATAAAACTTTCTCCCTGAAGAGTTTTCTAACATAGGTTTATATTTTCAAGGAATATAAGGAAAAAACGCGCAATGAAAATGCACAGAATAACTTGTCTGTTTAGAAGGAGGCAGCATTTTACTTTGTTCTTGGTTATGAGGCTATTCATTCAAGATCAACATCCTAAAGAGAAATTTTGCCATTTTTTAGATAACGTGTATCCATCACATTTATTATTAATTTTCCATTGATTAAAATTAAAAACCTTTGAGGAATTAAATTTTTTATACTACTGCTTAGTGGTTTTGTAATATAATAGAAAGAAAAATTCATTTTCATTATAGGTACATTACGCTACTCTTCTTATACTTCGTTTGGAAAATATTATCTTTCGTTTCCAGCTGTAAATAACTTTAAAATGACACGTAATACTATTGAAAAATCTCTGTTACATTTAAATATGAAAATTGTTTTAACTTGCTAAAGAAGAAATATATTCCTCCTATTTTTACAAGGACAATATTTTATCCAATTACCTCGATGGTAAAAGATGTTGCAAGCGAAATAATAAGATTCAATGGAAGAATTTATTGAATAACACTTTTTTTTCAGTGGCAATAGAAGTTTAATTCAGTAAAAGATTTAAACAATATGCCGTAGGTTTAGAATTTTAACACAAAGAATAAAAAGATATTACCTCATTTAAATAATGTCATGCAGCAAATAGGATTATGAAGGCTTAAATAAATAACGTAGTTATTCAACTAAAAGATTGTTGTGACACTTTCTAGCATATGATTATACGGAACCTATTCTTTATACTAAATTATAAATTAACGAAACTTTAATGCAAAATATCCAATTCATAAAATGTATTTTGCCTTGTATTACAGAATTTTGTGTAAAACTTAAAACATTTTATGAAACTACATTTTATGAAACTGAAAATATAATGTGATATCACATTATGTTTTCAGTTTCTAAATTTAAAATTCCTTGTATTCTGTTTTCCAGTTTAAAAGTAGTTAGTTCTTCCTTACTTCAACATTTAATTTCTCAAACGGACTAAATGAAAGAAAATTATCATCTTTATGCTTTAATTAAGAAAGTATGAAGCTGTACCTGAAGCTGATTTTACAGTACCATAAAATGCTTTATGTTATGTCTTTGTTTACGCATACATCAGACATACTTGTGTTCAAAATTAATGTAATAAACATATATTGTATATTATTTCAGAACTAACTCAGGAATTTTGAATGAAATTGATACAGAAATACTTCATGTTATCAGAGATAAATACAGGGTCACAAAATAACAGAGAAATTTCTAGGACGTGAAGCATATAGAATTTTACCCATACATATAGCATTTTAAATGTGAAATTCTGGACGATTCTAGAAATGATAAAAATTACAGAAATATTACTTTGGGTTGAGAAAGGAAATATTAATATCAAATAAAATTATGCGTGTAGAATTATATGTATGAATTTAATTGTTAAGTACTCTTTATAATGCACGGAAAGACTAAAACCCACGTATAATGAATATCTTACTGTGAATATTGCGATCATTCTCCTACTTCCTTCTGTTAAACAAACAAATCTGATGAAAGTGTTCTAGTAACATTTTGTAGAAATTAAATAGAATTGCGTTAATATTAGCAGCAGATAAAGACTGTATGTGCATTCCTTCAAATTCTGAAAATTATTCATTTTACTAAAACAAAGAACCTTATAAAATATCTTATTCTGAATTAATTATTAAATGATAAGGGAATTACTTACTTTGGCAATTTTGGATTCGAATGTTAAGTAGGTACTCCTTACTAGCAATTATTTTAATAAAATGTGAGAAGATGACAAAGTGATTTAAAAATACATTTATTATGCATCTTTATTTAACGTTTCTGAGAAAAAGGGAAGTAAGGGATTTACTGAATATATTATTTAATACTTAACGCAGAAATATTTCTCTATCAACTGAACTTTGTTTTTGACTAAGTATTTATAAACTGAAAATCATCGAATTTTTACTTTTTGTTATTTTTGTTATATAAAGAAATTTATTAATGTACCTTTTTAGTTATTTCTTTGAACATTTACACGCACGTTGCACTGAAAGTCAGATGTAAAATATACTTATCAAAATAAACAGAAAAATTAAGACTGGCCAACGGATGAATTATTAGAAAATAGCACTAATTGATGTCACTATAGATGCATGTAAGTTAAAGTAATCAAAATATTAGAATACACTATGGTTAAACCTATATAAATTTCTCTGAAAATGTATTTATAAGTATTGCAAAATGATGGCACGTTAATATTGAGTTCTAATCTAAACATGTCAAATAAATGCTTGAGCCATCGAAGCTTTCTGAAAGTTCCAAAATTCAATATCGAAGTTAGGAAAGCAGTTAGAAGGTTGTCCAATTTACTCAAGAATCACTTATTTGAGAGTTAGTACATTTAATGTCATCAGTATCTGCTAACATATCAAGACTCGAATTACATGCTCGACATAATGTCTCTTACTGCCTTATTGAATCGAAGAGATCTGCCATAAAATGTGTCAAAGAGGTGTGCAAAGCAATTGAAATCGAGGTTTGTGAGTAAATGAAGGTAATGTAGTTTTCTACATTAGGAAGCTCATATATCTGTATCTGAATTTGGCATTTTATATCTTAAAGTTATTATTTTATTAATGCAAATATATTTCTGAATATATTTAAACAGCAAACATAATGTTTCAACATGGAATTCAAGGGAAAATTTTTCGTTTATCTGTTTATACACTGCATTATTACATTTCAGTACGTAACCAGAAAATTTAAACAGTTTTCTAGAATGAAAATCTCTTAAATTTTTGTTTTTAAATATAAATTATTTCATACAAATATTTTAAACATAAGTAAATAATCTTTAGTTTAATAAGTTTTTAAAATGATGTAAGGAACTGCATTTAAATATTATTAAGTTTTATCTCAAACCATGTGAGAAACCGATATAAAATTTTTCACGCAGCAAACTAAAAAAAAAAAAAAACAGATTTACGTTTATACTACAAGTTCTTCAATTATTTTACTTTAAAAAGCATTTAAAGGCATACTGTTATTTTAAAATAGCCAGCATCTCTTGATTGCCTTCTGAACTTTCTTTTTGTTTACCGATAAAAACATATTTCCAATGAAGTGTGGGAACTAACGCATCTGTGCCATGATAAACGTTTACAGTCTAAAAAGTATTGGTTATACTTCAATACGTGTATATTTCACAAGCAATAATCTCAGCAAGTCGAGGGCAGTTGCAGGATTTAAATTGGATAATGCAAAGGAAACCGTAAATAAAATAATAACCTAAACACATTTTAACATGCTAGCAATAGGTAACTTTATGTTTTATTGAAGGTTTTACTCTACTCTGTTAGTTCTAGAGGATATACACAAATAGTAAAAACAGGCTGCTTTAGTGATGAAATAAGCAAGTTCTGAATGTTGCATAGATGTCACTATGCTAAGATTATTTAACTCTCTCTTACAGAGCGGTGTTTAAGACACCCGGGTAACTGGGCGAACCCTTCCTCGAATCAAAAAATGCAAAGCTTCAAAATAGTATCTCAACTATCTTAAGCGTGGGTGTAATAAAATTATATATATAAATTTACACTAATGTTTCTGTTTTTCTTTCTAATAATATAAGAGGTATTACAATTAATACTAGAAAATGGATAAATGATAGGAAGCATCAAAAAGCTGTTAAGCTGATACAATGAGCAATAGTGAGCAAGTGCAAAAGATCATACCAGCAAGTGCAAAGGTAGAATAAAAATTTCATATAAAAATACACAAGCATACAAGTAGGGAAAAAGGAAACTAATAGTGTATTAATCTTCCAAAATAATTCTAAGATTGAAATAGCCATAGGCCATCTTACGTTTCGCACATCAGTATAATCGTAATTGTAAATTCGCAGTTCAGTGTTGTTAATATTTCTCATACAACAATGACAACGTTTAGCAGCAAGTCCGTCGAGCAGTCGGAAAGACCACAATTCAAATCTCGCAAGAACGCTGCTGATTCTTCAAGGCTTCAAAAGCCTCGAATGCCACTTGTAGAATGCTAGAATTCTAAAGCATTCTACAAGTGGCATTCAGACTAAAATATTGTGGACAACAATTCGACACCATCTGGATTAGTTCACAAGTTGCCCTTTAAATGGTTTAGAATATAAGACATTTTCTCCTTAATCACCGTATACATTCGCGATGTAATTGGAAGTCCGGCTATCAATCGGAACGTTCGGTAGTTGAGTTTTGAAAAAGGGCATTGCTGATTCTCCAGTTTCCTGCTCTGATAAATATTGAATGGCTCTTTAAAATAATTCTTCTAATGTATATTGCAAATGCGACAAGATTTTAAGGTAAAGGTCTCATAAGTCAGCTGAAGTTTAGCTAAAGCAGCACTTAAAACAATTTACTGTAACTTCAGACGTAAATGAATATGGGTCTATATGTGCTGGACCGATATGAGAATGGTTGCATTACAACAGTCCTTAAAAAGAATGCATTGTTATTTTATAGAGAGATAAATACTTATCGCTCTATAAAATAATAATGCATTATCAAATTAACTTTGAATAAAAGCAGACAAATCAGAAAAAAATTTAAAATATCATCTTGAAGAACACATTATCAAAACAATCAAGCAGGCTGCGACTCTGAGAGGGTATTAAATAGAATAAAGTGAGTTTATGATTCAAATATCTATCTTTTCAAAGTTCGTTATAAGTTAAATGGGAAAGCGAATGATAATTCTTAAAATTAATTAGAGATGCATTAAAAGTAAGTTATAAGCAAAGTAAACCAAAAGATTAGTTATAAGGGTTTTGCATACTTAAAACATTTCATATGTATTTAGAAAAATGGTTTTATCGGAAAAACATCCATTCACAATTATAGAAACATAATATATCATGTTCGTAAATTTTTGCATACCACTGGTGAAATATTGGCCATAACTTATGATAATTTTAGTGTTGTGTAGGACGTAACAATTCTGGCAATTTACCTGCGTCCAGTCATAGTAAAAATTTTCTCAATTTTAACATTTCTTTTTTATTCCTTATTGTTAACAAAACAATGAAACAATTCACAAAATAACTGTTAAGAAAATAGATTTCACATTTTCATGTGACCTTCGTCTTTTCTGCTTTTTAATCAGAATGATATTTTTTCATTTCGGATTTCTGACCCTGACGCTGCCTTAGGTGGAAATGCATATTGATTCAACGCATAATGTAACAAATTGGAAACTAAAAGAAAAGAAATGAGTTGTTAGTACTGACAAGAAAATTATTGCATAAGCTATAACTATAGTAATAATATTTATTTAAAATCTTTGTTGATGAATAAACTGAAGAACAGATGGCAACAGTACTGGGAAACAGATGCAACTGTCAGGAAATTATTAATTTCTTTAAAAAGTTTTTCATATTTCAATATGTGGCTCAGTCCACTTCACTCAGTATCTGATAGAATCCTTTATGAGTTACCTCTATTGATTCAGACTACGCAAAAATGACAAGTTTGGGTATACAGCGGCCAGGAGTCCGACTCCCACGAATTTGACTGCCAAGAGATTGCGAAATGCAGTCTTCGCAATCCATTTATAAACCACATTCACGCAAGGACAGCAAATACATTCCTCTACACCCAAACGTATACGCCACTGCATTGGCATCACTTACAACATATCTATCAGAACTGAATTAAAATAATTTCATTATACAGCGTGCTTATGAATTACTAAATTATTTAAATACTCTTCTACAGGGAATTAGGTGTAAATCTTATAAGTAGCATCATATCCTAATATTTTCTATTGCATTTTTCCTTGGATCAACTTGTGTTTTTTTTGTCTATCTGTTTGTAGGTTTCATATTTTATGTTTTCCATTTAGCGGAACTACGTTTTTATAATCATTTCATACTGTAGAGACATTAGATTATTTAGAAGAAGGAGACATGAAAAGTGTACAATATCCTTGCCGGGACACGAACAAAGAACCTCTCGAAAATGCGCCGAGTGTGCTGACCACTATACCACGAAGGCATGCTAAGAAGGCGGTATAAATAGCTCACAATATGTAACTCTTTCCTGTGCGTTCATAATATGCTTTTGTATATATTTAGTTCTTCGAAGGTCAGCCAATTCATTCCAGCGATTCAGAAATGTATATTCTTGCACATCACCTCAAAAATTAATGCCTCGAAATGTGTTTCATCGGTGAGGTCTGTGGGTGACCTGGAAAGGTAGAAATAAGAGTTAAATTATTTTGTTCCCCTGATTGTGAAAAGCAAATATTCTAAAAAACGTAATCATGAAGCTACTAAATATTGTTTTTTCCTTTATTTTTAGAAGCATTAAGTGATTTTATTAAGATAAAATACTCGAAAAAGTGAAATATTAATTACCTATTAACCTACAACTTGTGTAACACAAGTGTGACAACCCACCTTTATGTGATTCCAGTTTCCTTCCTATCTAACGAGAAATTCTACAAATCTAACAACATCGAAAATTGTTTATTTTAAAACAACGTCTTGTATACACAATTAAATTTAACAAAATTTGTCCACCGCTGGTTTTCGAGTTCTTAGAAAACCAAGGACTTAAATACGTACAACCCGGCAGCTCGGCCCCAACTGTCCAACGCTTTTAAGCTCAAGCTCAGCCATATTCAGAGGAATCGCGTTTCAGAAACAGACTGGCGTACAAGTTGACGATTTATGAGATGAACTGCTTTTCTGGTACGTTTTACCACAGTTCCCTCTCTCTAAATCACAAATCCATTAACTATTTAAACTCAAATTCATTTGAATTGTTGTGAAGAATGATGGAAGAATGAGAAGTTACATGAAAACGTTAACATAAAAACAAATTGCCTTATAAAACACCTTAAAAATTGCCTTAAATAAACATCATAAAATGTTCTAATTAAGCTAATCTTGCGATCTACTAATATATTTTATTTCCCGCATACAGTTAGACTATTCTCATAAACTGGGGTGACCGTTTTGAATTTTGGGATGGTTCCATCTGTCATCTCATTATTATTAAACTAATTTATTAATTCATGACTAAAGCATAGACTCTGCTACTTGAACTTAAATGTCAAAACGAAATATATAATCTTGAGTATATTCGCTGTTCTTGTTTTCCCAATATGACGCTGATATATAAATTATTAAAATTTGTTTGATAATTTCGATAAACAATAAGAATATACGTTTTCAATTTTAAAATGACAGGCATGAAATTGAAAATAAAAATAAAAGCTTTGTTGAGGCTCACAATGTTTAGAGTGCCAAAAGCTTATTAATATATGCTTGTGAATTGCAATTATTATTTCCATAAAAAATACCATGCAGTTTATTTATTGACATGACGATTCACATATAAAAAGATGAGAACCATACAGCATGCTGCCAGAGGCCTATTATGTAAAAGTGTGATTGAACAAACCAGTCAATTATATTTTCACAATTTACATGATACGTCTAACTAAGAAATACTGACTTAAAAAGCATCACGTTTTAAGGTATTTCTCTCACCTTCTTAGCATGCCTTCGTAGTGTAGTCGTCAGCATGCTGAGCGAGTATTCCAGAGGTCAGTGGTTCGATTCCCGCCGAGGGCATTACTGATTTTTCACATCTCTTACTTTCAAAAAATACCTAGTGCCTCTACGGTGGCGCCCGAACTAAAAGGTGGTGAATGATGATTCTTCGCCACCAGGGTTTGGCGTTTGGGTCCCTTAAAACCCCATTCGCCCTTTAAAAGGGGGGAGTATATAAGGTATTTCTCCCCCCCCGTCTTAACATGCCTTCGTAGTATGGTGGTCAGCACGCTCGATGCGAATTTGAGAGGTCGGTGGTTCCAGTCCCGACGAGGGCATTGCTCATTTTTTACATCTCCTCCTTTGAAATAACCTAATGTCTCTAAACTTGATAGATTAAAATTCACGCGGGCTTTGCAAATAATAATTCTGGCACCACCTTTGCGATTTGCCATTTAAATTATGTAGTGTTCGCAGAACGTATCAATTTATTCATTTGCATTTTCTGCTTTATTTACTATAAAATTTGAAAGAATATAAGACATTATTCCCGACATTTACGTACAATATAGAAAACTTTCGCAGTAAAATGCAAATATGCAAATAATATGTAAATAAAATAAAAAATGACTTTGTTTAACCCACTCACAAACAGTGTGGACAAACATTTTTAGCGTAAAATAGTAAACAGTCGTCCTTTCTGTGGCTAGATTATATAATTTTATATACTACTTGCACATTAGTTAATATCTTTTTCAAATAAATGTAGTCCTTATACTATATCTCAACTCAATAGCTTTTAATAAAATCTTAAAGATTATATTGTTACGGATTTCGTATTTAAATAGCTAATGTTAGTTGAATTATAAATTAAATTGTCTTATCCCCGTGCAGTGCAGCACGTGACGAATATTAAAGGAAAGCTAAGCCGGAAAGTAAAAATACAAGAGCACGTGCATTTAACATTTAATAAATAAATAAATAAATATCTCTTTTTAATTTCGAGAAAGTTCCAGAAAATTCTCGCGCGCGATTTAAAATCATATAAAAAGGAGGAAAACCTCTCAATTCGATTATTAATTAGTTTGTTGTCGTTTTAAGAGTTTGTTTTAGAAAACTTCTCTTATTGATTGTAGCGAATTCGCGAATTAGCTTTCTTTAGCTGTTTAGGATTAACTTCTGTTGAACGTTTGAGTAGTTGAAAGATAACTACTGTGAGATATTGTAATACTGAAAGAATATCTGAGGGAATTTAAGCATTTTTTTTTTTTGTGATAATAAAATTGTGTCCATTTTTCATCGGACTTGTGCATTCAATTCAAACGAGCCCCTACGCACGCAACAATATTATAAATTCTATTCCAGTATTATTATCAACTGTTCTATTTTTAATCAAATCTATAATCCTCACAAGCTTAAAGGATTTTTTCTTTATCGCTGCATTAAGATGGAACGGAAAAATCATTTAAGTAATTTCGTTCCATCATTTTCCAAAAAATCGAAACGGAAGTTCTTATTATTTATGTGTATATTAATTTATGAGCATGATCTCGGAAAACTGATTAATAGCGTTTCAACACGAAAACCTAGAACAAGTGAATAACAACCAACGGCTAATGATAGATGTTATCTTTTGTTTCGACATCCACAATATTTTTCACAGCCTGCTGTGTTTTTAGGAGCTCCTGGATACAAGGTTTTTTTTTTTTTTGCCTTATCTTCAAATAAAGTTAACATGAAATGACTTTATATCAGCCCCATTCTTATTATAATGCAATTCATTACTTTTAAAGTGAATAATGAGCATAAGATGCTTTCAATAAAAGTTCAAAACTAGTGCACGTGGCAGAAATTTTTTAATCTAGGAGGTATATCCTCAAGTACTTTTTTGATACCATAACATGCGTTACAAAGAAGAACAGATTAAAAATTAATTTAAATTTTTTAAATTTTAATTCTTTTATTAATTTTAATTTACTAAATTTTTTAGTAAAATGTTAAAGACGTTACCATTGTTTTATAGGTTATTTAAAATATGCAAACATTTTTCCCATGAGTTATTAATAAAAGGAAATTGGGGACTAAAATATGAATTTTATTTCACATAGATAAATCACATGTAACAATGATAAGATTATATTAAATTAATTTATTTAATGACATCCTATATTCCTTGAGTTTTGTAAAAAGGAAACGAAAATAGCACTAACGACCTAAACTTCAAAACTAAATAACTAGAGTAATTTATTGAGCCCACCAGCGGCCGAGCGGTAAAGACGCTGAACACTGGTAGTTCGGTCCGAGGTTCGAATCCCGCGAACGGGCTGGCTGCATGGGCGTTTTCGTGGTTTTCCCCATGTGTAACGTGTATACGAGCCAGTTTTCCTTAGAAAGTCCTCCACGACAGGCATCCCTACCCTTAGGCAGATAGCCCTAGTGTGCTTTGCCATAATTAAATACACCACACCTAGAATAATTTATTGTGCTTCAAATTACATTTAAATGTTTTAAATACAAAACGGACCTCAAATTACGCATTTAATGGCATAATTCCAGTCTTGTATTAACATAATTCCAGTTATTGAGTCTCATACAGTTCAGAAGCACTGCTTGAAAGATATCTTCAGATTTTATTTATACTGGCTAATATGTTATTTTCTTACTCTTATTCGTATAATGACTTTAATGTTAAACATTATTCATAATGGCTTTTATGATATATTTAAAAATATTAAACATTATTTTCTGACATTTTCACAAATAATGACTTTAACATTAAACACTTCATTAGAGCTTCTGTGATATATTTAAGGGCATTGAACAAACAGTATCATATGTGTACTGGGTGGTCATAACTAAAGTTTTCTAATGTAGAGACCATTCGATCAAGTTATAATGAATAAAAAAGAATGAAACCTGAAATATTGGTTATGACTGACATATCATCAAATTGCAGAACTGCCTATTTCTGAAAAACATAAATTTAAATACGAACATATAAAATGTGATATAAAGTCAGCAGAGAAAAACTGGTATCAAAAATTTTCAAGTTAAACAGAAAACAAAAATAATAAGAAGATGAATTCACCCTTCGCTGAAATGCAAGCTTTCCAGTGTTTTTCCATGTTGCGTTATTAAATTGCAAAGAGCTCTTCTTTTGAGAAAGTGGTAGTGTATTCCCAACATACAGGTGCTTTGAAAGCCCTGGAGTGTACTTGGTGCTGCAGTGATGCGTCGGTAGATTTTCGATCCGATTTCATTCCACAGAATATGTGGATCCTCCATCAGCTGGATTTCTTCGTCCTCAAGGCAATCGGTCACTAGTGTCGGGCTGTAAGAACGAGAGTTATCGCCTTTAAGTGAGAATTATTATTACCGATTGCACCCATAAATACTTCAAATAAGGTTTTGTTTGGTTTAATTATTTTAATACAAGAAAAGCAAAGGCCTATCTGCAAAAAGTGAGATAAGTCTTCCTGTAGCAATTTATAAGGGAAAATGGCTTGTTTTTCTCTCGTAACACATGTGAAAAAACTATAAAAACAGTGATTCTCAGTTTATTTTGTCCACTGCACTCCTTTTACCATTGCTAAAATATAATTGTTACCTTTCCAAAACTCGAAAATTACAGATATATTTATTCAGATTTAGATTACATTTTAACGTGTTTATAAATTAACACAAGCATTTCAGCATTTTGGTTATTTTGACAGCAACATAGTTAATAGGAAAAATATAGCATTTTAAATTTTTTAATAAAATAAATTATAATTTATTTTATTAAATTTATCTTTGTTAAAACATTAAAATTCTTCAAAAAAAGGTTTTATTTTTTATTTTACAGAATCCTATGGCAACACTCTCATTTACAACAGAAATCATTAATATTAATTTTATAAACTACACAATATATTTTCACTCTAGATATTCGTAAAATAAAATATTGTTTCTCATTTTTTAAATGAAATGTAAGTATATAAAGTGTGAAAAATTGAATAAATTAATTATATTGTTCGTCTTTGCAAATTACACAAATGATTAATTTAGCAATTCGCCCTATGCAAGGCCCACACACATTTATTACATCTTTCACAAGCATTTAAGTTTAAATTTTCCTATATTGGTTAATTTGTCATTGTTTACTCTTATTTGCATGAGGAAAATCTTTTAGATTTTCATGGGAGCAACAAGTTTCTTCTTCAAGGAAATGCAGTTTTCTGAGAAGCTGTTTGGCCACAACTAAAATTAAATCCATTCATTTATCACAGATATATCAAACATATTAAGTATCGCATATACTAGCGAACGTCGATTTGAAGACCTGACGAAAGTGTTTCGGGTCATTTCATCCGAAACAATTATTCCATATTTCGTTGCATTATAAAAACTCACAAGCTCGGGTGTTTTTTCCCATCCATGTGTTGTAACACTTTCATAGCTGGATGAAGTAAACTCACAAGAAAGACAACTTTTTCTCTCATATAAAGTGAGAAATATATGATCATACATGACAGTTTTACTAGAATATAATTCATCTTTCTCATGCTTGAATGAAACAGGGATCTCACATTTTCTTGTTCAGTTGTGTCAAAATAGCTAATTCATTCATTCTTCAAATTTCTTATTAAATTCAAGAAGGTCAAGAAATTGACCGTAGTAATATTTATGCCAGTGTTGTAAGGACTTTATCAACCGATGTAGGGCATGCTTTTTCAAAATACGGCATGCTCTTCAAACGTTTTAAATTTTCTCAATAAGGATGCCATTACATACTAATCATTTTCTTTTTGCATCAGATAAAAGTCAACATTTTATGCCGAATTTATCGGGTTGTAGTATGTATTAAATAAAGAGATATTTTATCCTTTGTAAAGTCTAATTGCTTATCAGTTTTAATATTCTCATTTGAATTTTAATAAAATGAACAATTCTCAGTAAAGGTATTCATATTAACCAGTTGTCGAATAATAGCTAACGTGTAAATAAAAATAAACTCAAACAAATGCGTAAAGATGCTGCTACACCAAGCCGTGTTTGCCCTCTAGTAAACAGGGAAGAAGAGCAGTTAAAATGATCGCTGGCCTTAATTTTAGATACATACAGTTGTATAAGAAAAAATAGTTATTTAAAACAGGCCAAATAAACTATTTTATCACATTAGTATAGATAAAAATAAGTCAAAAAATACCGATAGACTTGAAAAGAAAATTATAAAAAATATGAAACATTTAATTTCGTTTGCGGTCGAAACCTTTTTGACCACTTCCGTAATTCTAGTATTAAACAATAAAAAGAAAAAAAGTTGATAAATGCCAAAACTTGAATAAATGTACTTTTTGTATTCATCAACTAAGGCTACATACTTAAAAGCTAAATAAAACGTTTAACCTCATTGTTCCCTGAAACTGTGAAATTCCCCTCTAGTTCGCAATCCCTGCACAGAAAGTAATCATTTAGTCAGCCGGTTCGCCTGAGATAGAACTCAGAACTACCTATTCAGCAGTCTTTAACCCATCAGCCATTGGTGGAGCCACTTGACATAAGGATCATGAAACTCGTCTCTCTATATCATCTTTGAATTTTAATATTGCCAACTGATGCCTGCCCATGCCTTTGAACCGATACTTTTTAAGGAGTTTTCAGGCTTAATGTGTGTGTTTTGTTTCTTTCAGATTGTATTAAATCTGAAATATCTCTTCAAACAAAAGCAAGACTCATCAATAAAATGAACTCGGTACAACCACGTAGTACTCCGATCACGATTATCTCTGCAACCGGGTCCATTTCGCAACCTGAGTTGGTGTAGCACAAATAATGGGCTTCCTTTCTCACAACCTTCTTTTATGTAGCCTGGTCACTTGCAGTATACCTGGATAGTGCTGTTCCTGTGGCTGCATCGATACTCTCAGCCGATGTCAGTTCTGTTTTTCCTTTAGCAATTGCTCCCAAATAACGGATTTGGGACTCTATTATGGCACATTTTCAACTCTATCATGGTTGTTTGCATACATCATAAAACCGTTTCTAAATAAATAAATAAAGTGCTTTTAAACCGTTTCGAGATTCTTCAAGTGACGCCTTTTGCTATGTATAAGTCTTTACAGACTTCTGTCAGAGTACGTCCTGTGATCTCACTCGATTACGTTGACAATGCGTTACAGTTATCTAATTTTATTGGACTTTACTTAATGGAAATAACATAAATTCCGATTTATAATTATTCGCTTAGTACTAGTGTACGTTTCTGCACAAAGAGTGCACCGTCGGTACTAGAACCTATTGTGATTTAAACAGCATGTATTTAGACACGAAAGAATACCGTCAAGTAATTTTCAGAAACATTCTTCAAGTTGAATTATGGAAACGGCAGAAATTGACAACTGTATTCTGAGAATTCATTGTTTGAAAGAGATGGTGAAAGAGTTCATGGTAAAATCAACATTAAGAAAAATGCTGAGAAAATTTCAAGAAGTTGGAAATTTTGAAAACGGTTCTGAGAAGTGAACGATAAGCCATTCTGTAAAAATGTGATAACGAAGTGGATGTTACTGCGCCTGACATAGCTTCTTAGGCTCAGTATTCGAGTGCCACTACTTGAGGGAGGGTTGAGAAAGCTGAATACTGCTAATTCGATATGAGTTCAGCCCAGTTGTACGAGGTGGTTGTATATTTGTTTTCTCGGTGTGTAACGTGAATACGAGCCAGTTTTCCTTAGGAAGTCTTATATGAAGGCATCTATTCCCTTAGGCTGTTAGCACTCTTGTGTTTTGCCATATTCAAATAACCTAACCTAACCATCTCACTATTTAATAACAAATGCTTGAGCAAGTAGAACGCAAATTTTGCTTTTCCTTGCCTACGTTGCAAAATATTTTGCATTTGTATTGTTATCTCTATGAAATCCACAAAATACATCAACTAAAGTCCCAGATGCTCAAAACTTTGCAATCTTGCAGATGTTTATATTTTCGAGGGACCGGGTTTAACGAAATACGCTTCAAGAACATTTTGTAGTAACATAAGGTCCATTTTACGCTAGGAAGAACAGCAAACGTTTCAAATTCCTGCATATGGGGTACCTTGCGGCCCAGTGTAGTGCACCAAACGACGTTTCAATCTGATTATGTGATTGTGTAGTGAGGATTTACTGGAGATTTCATTTTGGCAGAATATTTCTTGGGGCGTAGATGTTTAACATCTAAACCTCCTATAAGGTATCGGAATAAAATAAATAAATATAATTTTCAGTTGCTTTCATAGCATGCGATTTTTTCTTTTCAGGTATGAGAATGTTTAAAGTCAACAGATTTCGTGGAAATAAATTTCTACCTCATGTTAATCAACAAGTAAGATACTTTAATGATGGACGTGAAAGATTTGCGATACTTGTGGGATTTCAAGTTTTCCAGAAGCTTAGCCTTTTCGCTTTTCAGACTTAAACCCGCATGTATTTTGGCTGTGGAAACTCCTGAAAGTTTCCATTTATCAAGGAAATACTCGAACTGTGTTCAAGCTGGAACCTAGCATACTAATGATTAACCAGGATCCTCTTTGTCGAACGACTATCGCTCTGTCCTTAATTCCAGAACATTAGAGTTGCACAGAGCGTATATATTGAACACATGTTGCAACGGAATTCACTGAAATACAGTCGTTTCTACTTTCAATAAACTTTTGTTGAAAAGCGCCAATGGGTGCCAAAGATATTAACTATATTTATTGTTTCGCATATATTTCTTTCTCATCATCTAAATACCCTATTTATCAAGTTTCATTAAAATACTTAACATATGTTCAATAGTACAGATTGCAAAAATCTCTTAAAGGGGAAACTTTAATTATAACCATCTTTTAACACAAAAATCAATTTTAACAAATGATTCCTGAGATTTATTAACTGAAAAGACAAAACGCACACTTCTACTAAATAAAATATAATTATTTTCTCTACTGAGGATTGTATGAGAAACTATTTAAATAAAGATGCCTTCCAGCTAAAGCATTATAATCAATACCGAAATAAATATATTATATTCAAATTTAAATAATGTATACATCACAATAAGATGGAAATTAAGGAAGGATCTTAAAAGTCTCCTGCCGTTAAATATGAATGGTATAATGAAGAAGGAAGCAAATTCTGTCATGGTGACAAGATGTCAATTTTGCTATGATATCTAATGATTATATACGTCAAATAAGAATGTCAGCCGGTTATTTTTGGTCAGGATATTTTATTATGTCAAAATAAATGAATGCGGAAGTCAAATTTCAAAGCCTAAATTAAGTAAATGATATACGGGGGCTCATATGAAAACATGTTTTTGTGACATGAATACTCGCAGTTTTCCCTAGAAAATCTTGATTCAAAGAGAAACACGTTTTAAAAGTTTTTGAAAGTATAAAATTTTGTTAAAAGACATAGAATTTCTGAAAACTTTATTTCTTAAGGAAGACACATCTTTGAAATATTTTGCGATAAACACAGAATGGGGAGTATATTATAAATATAAATAAAACAACTATTAACGCTTGATCGATGAGCTTATTTTTACACTCATAATTTGATTAATTACCATCAACGTTTTATAGGTGTGTGTTGAGAATACGGCAAAGAACACTAGGGCTATCTGCCTAAGGGGAGGGATGCCTTCGTGGAGGATTTTCTAAGGAAAACTGGCTCGTATATACGTTACACATGGGTAAAACCAAGAAAACGCCCATGCAGCCAACCCGTTTGTGGGATTCGAAACTCGGACCGAACTACCAGTGTTCAGCGATTTTACCGCTCGGCCGCTGGTGGGCTTTAAAGGTTAGGATTTTGATTAATATCCCTGAATAATGTTGAAATGTATTTTCTTCCTACTTTCCGCATGCCTACGAGGTGTAATTGGAAGCATACCCGACGCGTATTCGAGAACATACCCCGAACTTCTCGAATACGCTTCGGGGTTCGAGTCCTGGCGAGGGCAAGCAAATTTTTCACGTCTCCTGCTTCAAAATATTTAATGACCCTACAATGTATTGGCTACACACTGAGTGCTATTTCATAGGGCGTCCGAATTCATAGGGCATTTGCGTCCGAATTCAGAAGATGCAAAGTGTAACTGTATAGTACGTTTGGCACACTGAGGGTCTGTACACCTGAAAATTCGAAATTCTTATCAAAAGATTCTAAAAAGAAAAAAAGTGTGACAGATCCTCAGGTTTCATCACACAGTGTGCTGCCAAGAGAAATTACGATGGAACTGGGGAAGCAATTCTCTAATCGCAGGCTTTTGGCAGTAACAGATGTAGACTTAACTTGTCCATGTTTATTCATGAGGTCTTTCCGGTGCTATAACAGAAACGTAAGGCTAAATAAAAGAATCACGTTTACATTATCGCTAAAGCCTAATATTTGAAATGCATTTATACCTGAAAGATAAATGCTACGTGAAAATGAAACAATATATGCTTTCATAAACAAATGTTTTCATAAACAGTTGTTTAGTGCCCTTGTAATACTTAATGCGTTTATTTATTTGCAGCAGACTTTATAAGAATCCTTAATCAAATTATTTCTGATGTATAAAATTTTTGGTAGAGTCTATGTATAAGATTCTAACTAATTTGGAAGTCCAGATCTTAACTTGAACTGTGAAGTTTCTGTTTATTTCAACTCAAGAATAACACAAACAGATCATATACCTGGTGCGTATGAGGCCTCACCAATGCTTTTGGCGGCAACTGAAAATAGAAAACATAAAATTAAAACTAATCCCAAGTTGAATAAATCAGCCGAAGTTGCACAGAGATATTTAAATGCGAAGTCAACTCTTGGCTAATACCGACGTAGAATAACCGGCAATTAACATGCACGGAGGTAAAGTAGCAAGTTTTAATTATCGGAGAAGCAACGTGCCCGAAAGGCAGAACACCCTCTCAACAGGCTCTGTCTGAAGTAACTCAGCCATCGTCTTAAACAGTAGCTTCTACAAAATGGCAAAATGCGTGAACTAAAATCTCATTCTGGCAAGAAAGCGTGCATTGCAAACGAGAGTTTTTGAGGAAGGTTGAATCCAAAACAAAATGAACTGTTAATAGTAAGACTAAATATAACTTCACAATTGTAACAAGAACTGTAATTTCTGTTACTATCTAAGGAAGCTTTTAAACATTGTTTAGCGATAACACAATAAAGAGATAATAAATTTACTTTAAATTTTATTTTAACTATAATTTTAAATACACACGTATAGTTAAAATCATTATTTTAAGCAATTAGAAATTTATACCCTGAAATCTCATAGATCTCTTTTCCTAAAACAGCCTTATCTGACACAAGCAAATTTCGTAGTTTAAATAATCCTAAGGTTTACCATTACACTACCAAAAAATATTCTCGTTAAGTAAGGTATAAAGATAATTCAGTCATTCATTTAATGAACTACGTGTGAATGGTATGAACGATACGTATAAATTGGCTTGTTTGAGAATATGAAAATATTACGGTCACGTATGTTTGAATCTCATTTGTCAACACAATCAGTGTATCACGGCATCTTTCATACCTCCTCTCCTGCCTGCTCAACAGTTATTCTCTTATGCATTTTTATAAATTTTTAGGATTTAAAAAAATTATTGGAATTATATATTATACATTTATTATATATTCATGTATTTTGATACTTGCACTTGATTTACATATGCTCTCAACTTAAATGATATTGTAGATTAATTCGCAGCAATAATTAATCATTTATTTGTAATTCAATTTCATTTAAAATTTAATTAACTTTAAATTTGCTTTTACGAGTAGAGAATGTATGTTTAATGATATATATGTTAACCACTGGACTCATATATCTTCATAACTTCACAATAAAAGTGTATGAAACTCAGTTGTACAGAATTATAAGTATAATATATTTTTATTTACACAAATTTAAAATTCATTAAATTCGAATCTATCACATAATAAGCCCGTTCGAGGATAAACAATCAGTGAATTTCATATATATTCTTTAAAAATAGCTTAAGGCGAATACCCTAACTAGCATATTGTTTCTATTTTGCATTTGGCTTCTTTACTTGTTTTTCCCTCTACTTTTTACAGTTTCTTTTTAAAGGTACGATTTGGGAATTCGCATTTCTTTATCTGTTTGAAGAAGTATCTCTACAATTATCTGAACCGATTAAACCTTCCCCAAAATACAACTGAGATTAAAATAATCCATTTGAGATCTTCGCTTTTCGTAAAGCGTTAATTACTTCTTAAAAGTCCTCATAGTAATCCCTATAGAGAAAACCCTTTAATTCAAAATTGTTCTCTTAAAAAATGAATAAATAAATAAATGAAAAATAAAAAGAGTGTGCTATCTAAAAGTCAGTTTGCCTATTTAATACACTCTTTGTTAATTGAATCGCTCTGTAATGCTCTTTTAAAACTTTTGTTTATATGCTGGCTTATTTTTTTTTTTGCCTATGTTGTTCCTCAACAGCAAAGCTTCGAAAGTACTGAAAAGTGTAATTAAGAGATAAAATGTGAGACCTCTTCGAATGATTCAAACTTAATGAAAACGGGAATCCATCTTTGAAAGAGTCATTTGGTCTCTTAGGACTTGGGTCTTAGCAGCAAGAAAGTAAGGCGAGAATTAAACCGATTAAGAGAACACTGGAATGAGTCTTTGTGAATAACTCAATATAAGCAATGCAATGAGATATATATGTACAGAATGAAACTATAATATTTAAATATCCAATAATCAATCACATTTGAAACATCTAATAATATTACAGAAAGCAAATATTTTATCATCTTGAAATACTATTTTAGAAATAATTTACAGTTAGTTTTATTTTCTAAATATTATGTTAAAATTTGAGAAAATTAGTCATTCATCAGATTTTCAAGATTTTGAAAAATGAATCGCTTTTCAAATAGCTAACTAATTAACAAACAACATTTTGTGAAATTAAAGCATTATTGCTTTATTTGCGTTTGACTTAGCTCTGTTTATCAGAATAACGTTCTATGCGTCAAATTATAATTAAAAATGTTCAGTCTATTTTATCAGTATATTTTATATTGTACAGTAAAGAAGAGAGAGAACATTTTGAAATTTGCAACTAAAATTACTTTATACATTTAAAAGTTTGGTAGACATTGTGCTTTTCTTCACTATAAATTCTTTATTTGACCTTTTTCATTTTAAACTAAAATGTATATATTGTATAATAAAAAAATTATGTATAATTTTAAAATTTATTTCTTGAAGAAAATGGGAAATTTTGTGCTTTTTATTATTAAAATGATATAGAATTTCAGATTTTGCACCTGCTTTCTACCAAAAAAAGTTTAGATTGCAAAATAATTTCTATTGCAAAAGACTAGTTAAAAGAAAACCATTTTCTGCAATATTTACACTTAAAAAAAAAAAAAAAAAAAAAAAGATTGAATATTCAAAAATTTCACCTGGCTACTAGAAAAAGGCTACTTTCATTATTTAAGAAGCTATATGAATACTGATATGTGTTGAATAAAATAGTTGTCAGTTTTAACATTTCTAAGGAAAGGTTTGCTTTTGCAAAATCTTTTGATCAATTTTAACTTGATACCGAAGATTTTTTTATAAATTTATTTTCAAAAATTTACATACGTCGCCTTCTTTAACATAATTTTCGTAAAACTCTTCAGAATTTTAATTGATGAAACTCTGGTAATTGTTAATTGTGTTATGGTGGTTACCCTTTTTCATTTAATTAATGGAAAAAATTTTTTTCATTGACATTTTTTTCCCTACGACAGGGTGCGAAATGTGTTTAATTTTCTAATATTTTTTGTGACAGCTGTGATTTGAAAAGATTATCGTAGTCTAAAATTTAACTGCAGCAGTAGGTTTACGAAAAGACTTTCACGAAATTTTTAATTGAACACTTCAGCCTTTATGAAACATTTTGTATGGAGGTATAATAGAAGATATTTCCTAGCTGCCAAGCAAATTTCTAGTTTGGCTAAAGGTAGAAATGCGATACTGGGTTCATCTATGAGAAACTATGTGAATATACAATATTTAGTATAATTTTCTGTACTTTCGATTTTGTCTCTTCAGTATCTATAAATTATAAAGCTCTAATATTTGTATTACATTTTATCTTAAACTGCATCTGTGCTATAAGAAAACATTCAATATTATTCCACAGCCGCGTTCAAAATTAAAACTTCATTTATTAAAATTATTATAACTCAGATCCTAGCAAAATCCAGATCCACACAAAGGTATTATTAAAATCTTTTATACAAATAAAACAGCAATGCTTATTTCCTTATATAGTTTCTTGTCTCTTCAGAAGTCAGCAACTATTTTTCCAAAATATGTGATGCAATGAAATTTAGGCTTCAGTCACACAAGTAATGAGTTTTCAACGAAGTATTATCGTACAGGTTTGGGAATTGGGTGATCTGTTTGGCAGAATAGCATAAATTAGGTCAAGCAGTATACAAACTGCTATTCCATTGATTTACAGAAAACTGACATTAGCGTCAGAAATTTACAAGTTGCTGGTACATTGGATGATGATTGTATCAGTAAAGTGACACTTTCAGATAGAATGTCGACATTCCGGTAATGCAAAGACTAGTACTCACAGAATATTTACAAAGCTAAGAAACAGTCATTCAGATATAGGATTACAGAAGTGGTCACACATTTTATCAGTTACTCCGTTTTCTGGCTAAGTACAATTTATTTTTTAGGGTTGTCAAGTAGGATGCAATTATTTAAGAACTACCAAAGGAATGCATATAGCCTATTATATTTATCAATCAAGTAGTATTCTGCTTAAAAGCTTGTCTTACTGGTTTACTCTCTTGAAGGTATAACGAATCTCTTCTATAATACACATCAACGATGAAGAGAATTAAAGTTTAGCGTGATGATACGGGAAGGAATAATGTTATCATTCTCGTTCAAATCTGGAATATGTGCAAGATGTATGCAAAAGTATGACTTCATAGATTAGAAATACCAAACACTTCAGTTTTTATGCTATTTTCTGAATCGCGAAGATACTTTAATCTTTTATCGATCAGAATAAAGACCAGAATTTTCACATTCAACCAAATGCTTTTTGTTCCGTGGGTCAGATCAAATGGTTAAAATGTACTCCGAGCTTTATTCTAGTTGAACACGGTGACTGGGTTATATACTACATAATACTACCAGTGTTCCTGGACAACTATCAATAATATTTTTAAACGAATACTTATATCATGCAATGGGATCAAGGGATTCCAAAAGTACATTCTGTCTGTACTGTTTAATTCAAAGCTAACTAAGATATCGTGCGTAGGAAACGTGTTTTAATTATTTAGAGGGTGTCAGAAGCGCCGTCTGATAAAATAACAAGACTCCACAATGTTACTTTGTTATTGGATATTTTGCTTCTTCTGCGATTAATTAAACGTCCCAGATTTATAAAAAATTTCTTGTTTAGGAGTTATAGACTGGATAAGAGGGAAATAGTTTCACGGAGGATTTTCTAACGGAAACTAAAAACTAACTTATATTCACGTGGCACAAGGTCAAAAGCAAAAAAACGAAAGGATAAAAATGTGAGGAATATTTTCTTTCAAGAGTGCTTTCGTGGTGTAAGTGGTTACCACGTACAGCTAACCGACGGAAGGTTCGTGATTTGAATACCGGCCAGAGCCCGATTAGTTTTACAACATCTGCCTCAGCAAAACTTAAATCCCTCTTTAGTTTTGCACGAAATAAAATGTTGCGAGATTTGATTGGCTGGGTCCCTTGGCTATCCTCAATAAGGGATTATCGAACTCCGACTTGTATGTCGTGGTCCAAGTAGTTTGGTTAGCATGTCCAGGCGGCAACTGAAAGATCCATGGTTAGAATCCAGCGAAAGCATGGTTGATTTTTCCTTTTGTTTTGCCCAAAACGCTTAATGGTCTCTAGAATTTTCTAATCGAACTACTAATTCAGTAATTTTAACTACTGGGCTGTTAGTGGGAAATTTTAGAGGAAAAGAATAAATCATAAAATCATGAAAATTATTAAACCTTGCAGGCTACTTAATTAAGTATCAGATTTTCATATTTGGTGTATTTGGTGCATATATTTCATATGTCCCTATTGCATGGTGTAAGAGCAATGGTCTATAGATCCATTTATAAACTGACAGTTCTGCGTGATAGATTTAATGAAATAACAAAGAAGAAATCAGAAACATATTTACTGCCAATCTGACGAATACAGCGAAACCATGTGAGCAGGATCCTTGTCAACAAGATCGGTATGCTATAATCTCGAAAGGAAACAAGCAATAATTTACACCGTCGCCTGCCGATTGACCAGCTTCTCATCTACAAAATTTTTTACGAAAGAATTTCTCAGCTGGAAATCAATGAAAACGATTATTTCAGGAGCATTATATTAAAACCTTTGAATGTCTGAATATGGTGTTATGAATGATGTACTGAGAGTTATCAAAAGCTATAGTTTAAAGCTGAAACTAGACGAATAGAGAAAACTTGGACTTCAAGCATCAAGTATAGAATTTGTTATATCCATATGCGGCTATTATCTGCAACAAATGTGTAGTGATATTAATAATCTTATACTTAAATGACTGCATTTCGATGTTTGATCACAGATCAATTCACATGGGAGAATTTGTAACAAAATGTATATGTTTTTCCGTTTATTGGAGATATTTTCCATTATGCTGGCCCACCAACGGCCGAGCGGTAAAGTCGCTGAACACTGGTAGTTCGGTCCGAAGTTCGAATCCCGTGAACGCGCTGGCTGCATGGGTGTTTTCGTGATTTTCCCCATGTGTAACGTGCATACGAGCCAGTTTCCCTTAGAAAGACCTCCACGAAGGCATCCCTCCTATTAGGCAGATAGCCCTAGGCTTTGCCGTAATTAAATAACCTAACCATTATGCTGATTTCCCTAAATTAACAAAACATAAAATTCATTAAGGAGCATTCTAAAGCCTCTGGGCATAAACTAAATATATATGACAGTTAAAATATGATTGTTGCAATATTACTGCTGATAAGAAGCTTATGTTAGATATTAATCCTCCTCTGTCAATAACAACACTCTGTGAGATATGAAAAGTAAAAAAAGTAAACTTCTCACATAAAAAGTGTTTATCAGGGTACGAATTCTAAACGAATTTTCGAAAAATTACAAAATCAAACACTTGAGCATTTTAATAAGAAATAAAATGCAATTATCAAAATATATAACGAAAAGCACATTTTTTAGAATACCGCTGTTCTGCAAGAGATCATAAAGAAATGTATATGAAAGTAGCGCAAGATATATGCAATATTAAGTAATTTACTTTTTATATTTTACTATATTAACGTTTCTAATGAGCAAAGCCATAAAAATCTCAACTTTTACATTTCAAGTTATTGTTACTTGAGAATATATACCAAATTATACAATTCTTTAAATAACCCAACGCTGCTTTTCACATCTTGAAGGAAATAATGTAAAGGTGAAGCTCCAAGCACGTATATTTGCTTTTTGAATTAATACGCATCATTAAACAGTAAAATTATGCTAGAGAACAATCTCACAGTCCAAAAGAAACCAGAATCAAAAGAGTTCATTCTTGCGATATTTAAATCATATCTAAAACAGCATACGAATTTTATGTCTGTTTTAAAACGATCATCGAACATGAAATATATTAAACAACAAGTTTGAATCTTTTCATACCAAGAAACGGTTATGCGCTTATTTCCGGGTCGTTAATATAGATTTTCTCTTCAAATACCAGAATTGAAACGACACATCTCCTCCCACCAATCTTTCGATCTGAGTGAACATACCCGATAATAAATACCTCCAGAAAAATGTCATTCGTCAGTAACTTTTAAATATATCATCCTCTCTAATAAAAAAAAGGATTCCCCCCACTCATATTTTGAACGGTGAGAGAATATTATGTTCAACGTTATTATAATAGATCCCAGCTTCCGTTAATAATTAATGAGATGGTACGGTTTTGGGCGTGGGCACAACGTGGGATTTATTTCGCCCATTCGTGTAAAACGTCGTGCATAGAAAGACTTTCAGGATACTCATTGATTTGCATAAGGAAACTACTTTTGGAATTAATAATTTTTAGTGTTCGTCTCAGTAAGTAGAACTAACCACTTTATTTTACGGCACAAGTTATTGAAAAGAAATGACTCAAAGCTAAATAAAATGTACATCAGCTTAGTTAATTTTCAGTATGAGTGAAATCGATACATATATTCTTCACAATTGAGTTTACCATTATTTTACACATCATATATGCGGAATGAATGGAGGTGGAAAATTGAAAAGAAATACAAGTTCTATAAATTTATAAAAAAGCAAAACCTAAGTATTGAAACACTTATATAAAGCAGATCTTCTGTTCAGTATGTGACTCTCCGAAACTTAGATTTAGTTTTTATATTTATTTTAAACCAATTATTACATTATGAAAAATTATAGCTATTACATAATACTAAGAAAGCATATTTTATTCCATTTAGTTAACGTTTGGCATGTATAAATTCTATATGACGTAGTGAAAAATAATTTTTATGCGGAAACAATTATTAAAAATAATAAATGAGTTCATAGCCAATGTATGATTACATTAAATAAATTATTCAGATTTAAGTAACCAAATTACAAATTGTCCTTATTTTAGGCAGCTAGGTATCATGCAAAATTATGGCTATTATCTAACATTAAAAAGCATATTTCATTAAATTTTGCTTACATTTGAGTAGTATAAAAATACGGGTTCACCTGCACGCGGTGTGCGGTGTGGGCGTGGTCAACGACGTCACACAGAGGGCGGGACCAAAGGCAACGTCATCACACTAGGAGGCGTGGTTTCGAGTGGAGTTGAGTTGTTTTTAGATTGCTGATTGAGTTGTAGACCTCCTGCTTTTCATTTAAAGTTAGTTTTTTTTTAAATTGGCAACGGGAAATATTTTCTGCATCTTAATTTTGATGATATAGCGATGCTGCCCTCTATTAATGAAAAAGTGAATTATATGTTTTAGAAATATATTTTTTAAGTCTGGTGTTAAAATTATTCAATGTGCGACTCTGAAAACAATATAAAAGAAACAAATATAAAGAAAAGACTTTCCTTTAATGAAACTACAAGATAATTTTTTTTATTACTGAATTTTATTCTGATACTTTTATTCTTTCTAGTTTTCCATGAAACTTTAACTTATTTCTCAGGTTTTCTGTTCATAATAACATATTTATTTACTGTCATATTTTTTTAATACTTAACGTTTCTAATTTGTAATATTTTATTTAATTTCCTCTTACTATTTTTTTTAATACCTTTCATACCATTTCAGCATACCCTGATTTTTAACTTATATTTCACAAACGTTCCCGCACATGCTGTTTATTTGTTACACTACTTAATTTTAGATGCAATTTCACACTTTTTTTAACGTTATAATGTTCAATATATTCTGAATTTTAACTTCATTTACTTTTTTTAAACCATTCTAGTATTCTATACACACTTTAACTTAGTGGTTTGAAATTCTATTTAAAAAGAAACGTTTATTTTTCGTGATCTTAGTTCTTTTACTAAATTTTCTACAGAATTTCTAATTTCTTTTACATGTTTAAAAATATCTTCCTTACATTACCGAATATTTTTTTAAAAAACTTAAGTCTATAACTGTTAATTGCGTTTCTTACGTTCATGATTTCCCTTCTGTGTTTATATTTCTTAATTCTAGTTTAACTTATTTATTATAATGTTTTTATTTCTGTCTCATCATTCGTAATTCCAACATTTTATCCCTTTTTATTCATTTTAACGATATGGATTGTTTTCATTTACTCCATATTCAAATATTTCCTTACAATTTTTAAAATACTTGTTTTATTCTCCGATCATAATAGATCATCTACAGGTTTTACTCAGAAATTTCCATTCACAACTTTACAGTTTAATACCATTTATATCTAAATGCATTTGTTTCTCATATAGTTTTACGATCTTCAAAGTTTCTAACATCATGTTTAGTTTTAAATCCCTATTACCTTTATGTGTGTTGATAATTTTCATTTCTAATTTTACAACCACGTTCAGTGTTTCATCCACACATACCAAAATATTTCTTACATCTTCTGGTATTTAGTCTATGTCATATTTCAGTACTTCAAATGAATTTACACTGATCACACTATTATTTTTTCATGTTTTAGAGACACTGACTATATTAATTTTACTATTTTTCATACACTAATTGCATCTATGTCAGCACTCATGATAAAGTAGCAATTGTTTTGCATCACATGCATAAAGAAATTCTTAAAACCAACTTTTTCAATATCGTATTCAAATTACTGTTTTCCAGATGGGAGTTACCAGTATTCTTTGGTTTTACTCTGTTACATCTTTTTAAATTTTAACATCTTACTTTTAATTCTAACATACATCTTTCGAACAGTTTTTCTTTTAATAATAGCCTTACCTTATTTGTTCAAATTAATTCTTTAATTCACCTTCTTTACTACCTTTCAATACCTTCATAATTCACTATGCAAACGCAATGTCTTTCACTGACATTCTGTTTAATAATACTACAAGTTTCCTTAATTGACAAAAAGCGAATCATTTCTCAGTTCAAAATAGAACTACTATATTTCGCACAAACATTACCTTCATCCATTCAAGACACCCCTTAACCTGTAACTGACGTAGCGATAGGAAAGGAGACTCTTATCATATGCTCTTTCGACATTTGAAGTTTCTAGAACTTCTTTGACAAGTATATCAATACCATCAGAAAATATACTTAACATTTTTACCCAGTTTAAAGGCAACATACTGTTATAAGAAGGGTTTTAATTAAATTTATAACACAAATAAACGCATTTTGTGTTAAATAGGCATAAACATTTAGATTAAGAATATTTCTTTTTAATCGGTTGTAAGACTTGAATTTCATTCATGATACGGATTGTCTCTTGATTTTTTTTGTTTACCTTACACTAATAGAAAATTTTTACTTTACAAGTTCAGCTTTTAACGAAATAAAAACTACGATACACCTGGTGTTTTTAAGAAAAGGAACTTTGATATATTTCTGGAAATGTCAATGCTTTTAGAGTTTTCTTTCAATAACGTTGATTTTCATTACTTTACTAACTTCAATAATTCTCTTATTAGCTAATATGAATGAAAGAAGATTGTCAAAAATGTGACACAGTATAATTCTTACGAACATACGTACCTTTACCAGCATACAGATATTACCGATTGAAATGAAGAAAGATACAGATATTTTACTCCAATCTACATTAAATTAAAAAAAAATATTTAAACTTTCATACATTCCAAAGAATAAATGAAAACTCAATAGATATTGTCATGTTTGTATATATGAGATAAAAGTTTTATGAATGGTATTTAAAGTAATGCTTAGAACTTCATAAAAGCGAACATTCACTATGTTAATACACATATCATCAGTTATTTACATTAATCAATGTAATATTAATCATTACATGTACTATATGCATATATATTTAAAGTTTAATTGTCTTACAATTGAATAATTAACTATTGAGAGAAAGAGGTTCATATCTTACACTATTTAATTCACATGGAACAAATTTTTCCATCAACCACATTGAACCGCGTTTATTAAATTCGCCAAAGCTCTTTTATTTCTGCATTTTCACACTCACGACACATTTTAAATGTAACTATTGATTACCATTTCAAACACCGATATCATAACTCAGTGTAAAACTACATCATAACTCATTTTTTCCCTACTAACTACAATTTTATATATTCAAGAAGTACATCTAAGACATGATCATTTTCTATGTTCTAGCAAATCGATTCAATTGCGAACATACTATTAAGACTTGCGATTTTAGAAGACTTGCATGTATTAACGATGTCAACCTTTCTTCGTTTTTATAAGATTCACATCAAATCATGTCGCATTCGAATGTGGTGTAAGAAATCACTTTTTCTTTTAAACACTTGTAAACAATGGATGCAATTTATAAGAAGAGAAGTATCATGCTGTTTCAAAACATCATCATCAGCATATTTCTGTTTCTTTTGACACCGGCAACATTTAAAAAAAAAAAAAAAAATGTTTCGTGAGATATTCTTTAAATTCTGTTTTACTTGAAAAAATGTCCGAACATTCAATACGATGTAAAGATTCATATTGTTTTAAATTCTTATGCTCACTAAATATTTTTTGTCATGATTTACTCTTAAAAGTAACTTTATAAGTTTTCATATCCTTTTTACATGAAAAGAACTTGTGATTATTCACTACAAAATTCTAAGACGAGAAGCTTCGCGACTTTTCAAACTATAAACTTAAATTTCTTAGGACATACACTACATCTGATGTTTCTTTCATGAGATTTCAAATATCTCTTCAGATTACTCGTATTCAAGAAACCTCGCAAATATATCACATAAGTTCAGCGAATAATCGCTTCATAAACTCTTAATGCTATTATGCTTTTCAACACGAGTGAATCACTTGAAGCATATACTGCACTGTAAACATACAATACTTAAAAAAATTGTTATAAAAAGTAAAAATACATTCATTTCACCAAGAAGCTTTTCTATTTAAATACATTTATTTATTTCCAAAGAACAAGTTTCTGTATTATACATAAAATATACTTAGAATTTTCTTTCATTAGTTAATATCAAATTAACAACAATATCCATTTACTGATATTTGATATACATGTTTGCTTTAAAATTAAAACTAAAATTTCAATATATTTCTATTAAAAAAACATAAGGAAAAAAATACTCATAACATCAACCAAAGACAGAAATTTAAATAGAATAGCTGTACTTATATTAGTGCATTTTTATAATCTTCATAACATTTCGATTCAAAAAACCTATTACAAAATAAATGAAACATTTTTTTCTGCCTTAAAGAATCTCTTATATTTTTAAAATTAATACATAAAAATATATCTTCCCCAATATATTTAATTCTATCCTCAACACTTATTATAATGCAATCATGTCTTCTTTGTGAAGGATGATTTACAATACAACCTTCGCATTTAAATAGTTTTGTAATCACTGAATTTAATTCAGTTTTGATAGAGTTTATGAGTTCTTTAAAAAGTTCATCATCATCACTTGCCATATCCGAACAATTGTTTTTACATTTGATTTGCAACGGTAAAATAATTTCGAAAATACTTTTATATAAAGTATTAGATACATCAGGAATAATTTCTTTCAATTTTTTGCTGCAATTGCTGCACGTTATCATGATAACGTGAAGTCTACAGCGCTTATCAAGGATCTTCCTTCACTTCTGTATGTACTGTCAAACTTGGAATAGCAACAACAACCTTAAGATAATACATTCTTTCGCGTATGATTATCAGAGTTTTAGAAATTTTCCATTACTCTATCATGATAAGTGGATGATACTTTTAAGATTCTCCTTATGCATATATGTAATATCGAGGTTCAGAATAACAACATTAGGACAGTATAACTCTTTCCCACTATCCTATCATGATTATTTTTACACATATGACGCCGGAAAGACTGGCTTCACAAACAAGACATGACAAGAATGTATTACGATAAGTGTTGATGAAATCATTTCGTTAATGTATGTTTTAGATAATTTTTGCTATTTAAGAATGCTACGTATTTCTATATCATTCAGAATTGTCGTTAGATTCAGAAGCGAATATGACGAATATATGTGATACAGAGTTAAATGTGGAATTATACGAAGAATTTTATTCACGAAATGAAGCTGATATTTTGCTAGATGAACTATCAAATTATGATTTTAAAAATATTAGTTTTGAAATTAATGGGACTCAATATGTTCCACGAAGAAAAGTACTCGGTTTTGGTGATGAAGGACTTAGTTACGAATTCTCTGGAACGAGCATTTGTGCAGAACCATGGACTCAAACTCTTCTAAATGTAAAAGATTATGTTGAAACGATAACTGGCAAAAAATATAATTTTGCTTTATTGAACTATTATCCTGACGGAGTGGCGAAAATTTCAACGCATAAAGACAATGAAACTTGTCTCGAACCTGAAAGTGATATACCTATCATCAGTTTAGGTGCAAAACGTCAAATGGTATTTACCAGGCGAAATTTCACATCTCGAAGCGTGGACTTAACTCATGGAACTCTCCTTGTAAAGAAACCCCCAACGAATCAATTTTGGATGCACGGAATACCCTCTCAACCTGACGTTAAAGATCCTAGAATTAGTATCACATTCCGAAACATAAAAATTTCGAAAATTAAAAAACGACGCTTGGAAGATAATGAGGATGAACTTCCAGAGGATGACTGGTTTGCCCACTATATGAAGTCTGTTCCTGAAAATATCTTCATGCCGAATAATCGAGAACAGAAAAAAGAAAGTTCGAAGTTGATTGCACAGTGGACTCTTGGTTGGGGATATTTTGTGTCCATAAATCAGTTTAAAAACAGAATGAACATTCATCTACGTGAATGTGTGGAACAAAATAAAATATTATACCCTACTACACGCGGTGTTGTTATAACTCCTGCAACATGGCAAGAATTTTCCTCAAAAATATATGAATTTAACCTTGTCTATACGACTGCCAGCATCATTTGCAATAATGAGTTGGTAGTTTTCAACAAAGAAGGTGAGTGTATTTTTCAACAAGTTTTTAAACAAGATGAAAATTCTTTTAAACTAAAACCTACATACCTAAAAGTAAACTGTGATATTTTAAAAAAAATTGAAAGAAATTATTCCTGATGTATCTAATACTTTATATAAAAGTATTTTTGAAATTATTTTACCGTTGCCAATCAAATGTAAAAACAATTGTTCGGATATGGTAAGTGATGATGATGAACTTTTTAAAGAACTCATAAACTCTATTAAAACTGAATTAAATTCAGTGATTACAAAACTATTTAAATGCGAAGGTTGTATTGTAAATCATCCTTCACAAACAAGACATGATTGCATTATAATAAGTGTTGAGGATAGAATTAAATATATTGGGGAAGATATATTTTTATGTATTAATTTTAAAAATATAAGAGATTCTTTAAGGCAGAAAAAAATGTTTCATTTATTTTGTAATAGGTTTTTTGAATCGAAATGTTATGAAGATTATAAAAATGCACTAATATAAGTACAGCTATTCTATTTAAATTTCTGTCTTTGGTTGATGTTATGAGTATTTTTTTTCCTTATGTTTTTTTTAATAGAAATATATTGAAATTTTAGTTTTAATTTTAAAGCAAACATGTATATCAAATATCAGTAAATGCATATTGTTGTTAATTTGATATTAACTAATGAAAGAAAATTCTAAGTATATTTTATGTATAATACAGAAACTTGTTCTTTGGAAATAAATAAATGTATTTAAATAGAAAAGCTTCTTGGTGAAATGAATGTATTTTTATTTTTTATAACAATTTTTTTAAGTATTGTATGTTTACAGTGCAGTATATGCTTCAAGTGATTCACTCGTGTTGAAAAGCATAATAGCATTAAGAGTTTATGAAGCGATTATTCGCTGAACTTATGTGATATATTTGCGAGGTTTCTTGAATACGAGTAATCTGAAGAGATATTTGAAATCTCATGAAAGAAACATCAGATGTAGTGTATGTCCTAAGAAATTTAAGTTTATAGTTTGAAAAGTCGCGAAGCTTCTCGTCTTAGAATTTTGTAGTGAATAATCACAAGTTCTTTTCATGTAAAAAGGATATGAAAACTTATAAAGTTACTTTTAAGAGTAAATCATGACAAAAAATATTTAGTGAGCATAAGAATTTAAAACAATATGAATCTTTACATCGTATTGAATGTTCGGACATTTTTTCAAGTAAAACAGAATTTAAAGAATATCTCACGAAACATTTTTTTTTTTTTTTAAATGTTGCCGGTGTCAAAAGAAACAGAAATATGCTGATGATGATGTTTTGAAACAGCATGATACTTCTCTTCTTATAAATTGCATCCATTGTTTACAAGTGTTTAAAAGAAAAAGTGATTTCTTACACCACATTCGAATGCGACATGATTTGATGTGAATCTTATAAAAACGAAGAAAGGTTGACATCGTTAATACATGCAAGTCTTCTAAAATCGCAAGTCTTAATAGTATGTTCGCAATTGAATCGATTTGCTAGAACATAGAAAATGATCATGTCTTAGATGTATTTCTTGAATATATAAAATTGTAGTTAGTAGGGAAAAAATGAGTTATGATGTAGTTTTACACTGAGTTATGATATCGGTGTTTGAAATGGTAATCAATAGTTACATTTAAAATGTGTCGTGAGTGTGAAAATGCAGAAATAAAAGAGCTTTGGCGAATTTAATAAACGCGGTTCAATGTGGTTGATGGAAAAATTTGTTCCATGTGAATTAAATAGTGTAAGATATGAACCTCTTTCTCTCAATAGTTAATTATTCAATTGTAAGACAATTAAACTTTAAATATATATGCATATAGTACATGTAATGATTAATATTACATTGATTAATGTAAATAACTGATGATATGTGTATTAACATAGTGAATGTTCGCTTTTATGAAGTTCTAAGCATTACTTTAAATACCATTCATAAAACTTTTATCTCATATATACAAACATGACAATATCTATTGAGTTTTCATTTATTCTTTGGAATGTATGAAAGTTTAAATATTTTTTTTTAATTTAATGTAGATTGGAGTAAAATATCTGTATCTTTCTTCATTTCAATCGGTAATATCTGTATGCTGGTAAAGGTACGTATGTTCGTAAGAATTATACTGTGTCACATTTTTGACAATCTTCTTTCTTTCATATTAGCTAATAAGAGAATTATTGAAGTTAGTAAAGTAATGAAAATCAACGTTATTGAAAGAAAACTCTAAAAGCATTGACATTTCCAGAAATATATCAAAGTTCCTTTTCTTAAAAACACCAGGTGTATCGTAGTTTTTATTTCGTTAAAAGCTGAACTTGTAAAGTAAAAATTTTCTATTAGTGTAAGGTAAACAAAAAAAATCAAGAGACAATCCGTATCATGAATGAAATTCAAGTCTTACAACCGATTAAAAAGAAATATTCTTAATCTAAATGTTTATGCCTATTTAACACAAAATGCGTTTATTTGTGTTATAAATTTAATTAAAACCCTTCTTATAACAGTATGTTGCCTTTAAACTGGGTAAAAATGTTAAGTATATTTTCTGATGGTATTGATATACTTGTCAAAGAAGTTCTAGAAACTTCAAATGTCGAAAGAGCATATGATAAGAGTCTCCTTTCCTATCGCTACGTCAGTTACAGGTTAAGGGGTGTCTTGAATGGATGAAGGTAATGTTTGTGCGAAATATAGTAGTTCTATTTTGAACTGAGAAATGATTCGCTTTTTGTCAATTAAGGAAACTTGTAGTATTATTAAACAGAATGTCAGTGAAAGACATTGCGTTTGCATAGTGAATTATGAAGGTATTGAAAGGTAGTAAAGAAGGTGAATTAAAGAATTAATTTGAACAAATAAGGTAAGGCTATTATTAAAAGAAAAAACTGTTCGAATGATGAATGTTAGAATTAAAAGTAAGATGTTAAAATTTAAAAAGATGTAACAGAGTAAAACCAAAGAATACTGGTAATTCCCATCTGGAAAACAGTAATTTGAATACGATATTGAAAAAGTTGGTTTTAAGAATTTCTTTATGCATGTGATGCAAAACAATTGCTACTTTATCATGAGTGCTGACATAGATGTAATTAGTGTATGAAAAATAGTAAAATTAATATAGTCAGTGTCTCTAAAACATGAAAAAATAATAGTGTGATCAGTGTAAATTCATTTGAAGTACTGAAATATGACATAGACTAAATACCAGAAGATGTAAGAAATATTTTGGTATGTGTGGATGAAACACTGAACGTGGTTGTAAAATTAGAAATGAAAATTATCAACACACATAAAGGTAATAGGGATTTAAAACTAAACATGATGTTAGAAACTTTGAAGATCGTAAAACTATATGAGAAACAAATGCATTTAGATATAAATGGTATTAAACTGTAAAGTTGTGAATGGAAATTTCTGAGTAAAACCTGTAGATGATCTATTATGATCGGAGAATAAAACAAGTATTTTAAAAATTGTAAGGAAATATTTGAATATGGAGTAAATGAAAACAATCCATATCGTTAAAATGAATAAAAAGGGATAAAATGTTGGAATTACGAATGATGAGACAGAAATAAAAACATTATAATAAATAAGTTAAACTAGAATTAAGAAATATAAACACAGAAGGGAAATCATGAACGTAAGAAACGCAATTAACAGTTATAGACTTTAGTTTTTTAAAAAAATATTCGGTAATGTAAGGAAGATATTGTTAAACATGTAAAAGAAATTAGAAATTCTGTAGAAAATTTAGTAAAAGAACTAAGATCACGAAAAATAAACGTTTCTTTTTAAATAGAATTTCAAACCACTAAGTTAAAGTGTGTATAGAATACTAGAATGGTTTAAAAAAAGTAAATGAAGTTAAAATTCAGAATATATTGAACATTATAACGTTAAAAAAAGTGTGAAATTGCATCTAAAATTAAGTAGTGTAACAAATAAACAGCATGTGCGGGAACGTTTGTGAAATATAATATATAAGTTAAAAATCAGGGTATGCTGAAATGGTATGAAAGGTATGAAAAATAAATAGTATGTGGAAATTAAATAAAATATTACAAATTAGAAACGTTAAGTATTAAAAAAATATGACAGTAAATAAATATGTTATTATGAACAGAAAACCTGAGAAATAAGTTAAAGTTTCATGGAAAACTAGAAAGAATAAAAGTATCAGAATAAAATTCAGTAATAAAAAAAATTATCTTGTAGTTTCATTAAAGGAAAGTCTTTTCTTTATATTTGTTTCTTTTATATTGTTTTCAGAGTCGCACATTGAATAATTTTAACACCAGACTTAAAAAATATGTTTCTAAAACATATAATTCACTTTTTCATTAATAGAGGGCAGCATCGCTATATCATCAAAATTAAGATGCAGAAAATATTTCCCGTTGCCAATTTAAAAAAAACTAACTTTAAATGAAAAGCAGGAGGTCTACAACTCAATCAGCAATCTAAAAACAACTCAACTCCACTCGAAACCACGCCTCCTAGTGTGATGACGTTGCCTTTGGTCCCGCCCTCTGTGTGACGTCGTTGTTCACGCCCACACCGCACACCGCGTGCAGGTGAACCCGTATTTTTATACTACTCATTTGGCATGAACAAGTTTTATATGAGATAGTTAAAATATTTTACATGCAAAAAGAAGTATTAATAATAAGCCGAAATCATGGCCAAATTATGACTACATTTTATGTAAACTAAAGTATTCAGGTTTAAAGAACCAAATTCCCAGCCAATATACTGTATTATATTCTGTAATTATTTCATAACATTATAAGGTACAGCATTCTTGGTAGCTTAAGTCCCGGCGAGAGCATTGCTCATTTTTCATGTCTCCTTCTTCAAAATAACCTGATCTCTACAATGTTTCCTTTAAAATAGGAGTTATCTTTATTTTAGGCGATGTTATCATATATTAAAGTATGTTTGCTTGTAGATCTTCTGTTACAAAGGCGCATTGTTAAGCTTTTAATAAAGAAAGCAAACTGAGGAAAACTATAAATATGTTAGATTAAAATGTAAGAGAAATAAGCCATAACAGGATATAAAATTAAAAGAAAAAATAATCCCTTGTTTGTTAGATTTTATGAAAAACTCTATAAATTTTGAGAGTGTCAGACATGTTATCTCTTTTTCTGAAAGAGCCCACCAGCGGCCGAGCGGTAAAGACGCTGAACACTGGTAGTTCGGTCCGAGGTTCGAATCCCGCGAACGGGCTGGCTGCATGGGCGTTTTCGTGGTTTTCCCCATGTGTAACGTGTATACGAGCCAGTTTCCCTTAGAAAGTCCTCCACGAAAGGCATCCCTCCATTTAGGCAGATAGCCCTAGTGTGCTTTGCCATAATTAAATACACCTTTTTCTGAAAGAAACAAAAGTATTCTGAAATACCTGACTCCTTCGACATAACTTTCAGTAAAAACAAACGAAATTTAAATATTATTTTCGCGTAATTTGATAAGATTTAAATAAGCTGATGCGCCTTAGTATTTGTTGATTTTCAAAATGTTCTTGCACCTTATTTTATCCTTCTCCATATGTAGTGCTAACATCGCTCCAGATGTTTTACTGCTTATGTATTTTCAATTTTATCTTGCGTTTGGGCACAAAAATACTAGATTTCGATTTTTTATGAAACTGTCAACACATAAAACATTCTAATAGAGCATAGAGTCTAAATCTTATTTAAATTTGCGTTTTTATTTATCCAGTCAAAGTTCTTCAAGTGTTTCCAGGAAACTATATGTCTATGAAAATTCATTATCAGCTAATATTGAAAAGACGAAAATAAAAACAACAGATAGGCAATTTTCAAGAAATTGTCTTTAATATATTTTTAAAAGTCTGATAAAATTTATCCATCATACTATGGTTTAAAATTGATATTCAAAACATATATATGTACATAGCCGCGCAGTTGCTGCATTGATTACCTGTCAATGACTGAGAAAACGGGATGTTAGTCTTAATATTGCTTATTTTTGCTGTTGACATGAAATAGGCTCTTTGGCAGGAAGTATTTGCGTTTTCCCTGAGTTGTTGTTGCTGTTGTTATGTCCATATTAAACAATGGTTATGTCCATTGTTTAATATGGACCATTGTTTAATATGTTATGTCCATTGTTTAATGTTATATAGTTATGTCCATATTAAACAAACAACCATATAAAACAATGGTTGCCACAGCCGACTCCAAAGATAGGTTGGACTTCCATTGCTTTCCCTTAAGCGTAACGCAAAATACGGACATCTGCCTAAAATATTGCTCGATTAAGGCATCCTACATTAGGCCGTCAGTTCTAACTAATTATTCACTTTGTTTCCCTTCTGTATAGGATTAGCATTTAAGATCCTTATTTTAATAAATACAGTAATTTTTATGATTTTTGAAAATTCTGGTATGCTTTTTTTAGATCCATATCATACAAAGCATAAAAGCTGGCTGATAACATTAAGATGAGTTTTGAAATAAAATTTAGACCTTATCTAATCTTTGTCCTTAGAAATAAAAACATTTGGCAGTTTCCGATTAAAGCACATGAAGACTATCCTCCTAAGATGATGATGCTTTTATGGAATACATTCTAAGGGACTCGTTACATACGGAAAAAAAACCTCAAAAATGTTCTTCCGAATCAGGACGCAAAAAGCTCCTATGTAGCCCCATGCGTTTGTTACGATTCGAACTCAAGTTGAACTACTAGTATTCAGTTGTCTTACTTACTTGGCCACTGATGGATAAAAATTAATAATAATAATTTTATATTTTTATTACTAAGAAAGCAATAAATGTAACTCAATCGTTTGATAAGTGATATAATCAAAATAAGCAGTAATAGTCTCCATATTATACTCAGTCAGGTTTCAGCACTAACATAATGCTTAAATATTTGATAAATATAAATTAAATTGCTTAACTAAAGGTGCAATTTTGTTGGATAAATTAATTCATATTTTGTTTTATTAGAATAAATCTAGGATCCGGTACCTTATGCTTCCTCCAGATATTTCTCTTCATCTAATAATTTTGCGAATGCTATCGGTATCATTTTTCATTCTATCTGAGCAAATTATACATTTGCATATCTCAAATAATTATCTTTTCGTCATACTTTGCTTTATTTGTTTGTTACTTCTCATTGCAAATTTTCATTGCCAAATTTTTTTCACCTTTGCATAATCATATTTTGATTAAAGTTTTCTTTCGATTGTTCAAATTCGTTGCATGATATTTTAACATTATAATAATAAATCTTTACTCTTTTATTACCGAGTTATATATGCATATAATTACTTCATGCATTCGATAATAAAGATGCTCGAAGTTAAGCTTATTTCATGATTTCAGTTTTTGAAATTTAAAATTTTGTCTTTATATTCTTATTTATATTGTTATTACACATTTTGCTTGCAAGGAAATAGTTAGAATGTTTGCTTTGTGTTATACTACATCTTTTAACATCGTAGTACTTCATCAAAAGAATATTCCAAATGCATATACAGTTTCCCTTGTTTTCATTTTTTCATTTAAGTAAAATCATGTCTGATGCACATAACAAATATTATGGCAACTAGAAACACGGAAATTATAAAAGTTAGTTAGCACTATCTGCCGAAACTTCGAAATTAATTTAACTTCTTAAATATTCTTCCACCAAGAATACGTTTAAAGGAGATTGTGTTCTCATCACTCATATAGCTTAAGACAAAAAATAAAATCTTTTTCAATCGGGAGCTACGTTAATCGAAAAAAGTCTTACCCGACTTAAAAAAATCACAAAGAGCACATTTTTTAACAGTGTTGATATCCACTCATTGCGTTACCTAAGTTACTAAATAAATGATAGAATTTGGAAGAAAAATCGTTCTAGTTCCGAGAAATAGATAGTCACGTCACTTTCAATTGATGAAAAGCTACTAAAGGAAAAAAGAAGAAAGTAGTAAATTGAGATTACGGTAACATCGATTTGAGTCAAAGCATATGTTAATATCAGATAAAAAATTATATCTGAATAAAAAAAAATTTGTAAAAGCGAATATAAAATATTTTTGACTCATATAAATGGATCGTGTTTCAAGCTAACTTTGTCATATTTACGTTTTGGTAAGAAATCAAAAATTAGCTGAGTATTTAAAGCGCTATCGTAAATTAAATTAAAGAATCAGTTTCTCATTTATTCTTCCATCTGTAATCTCTCAGTTTCCTAAAGCATATCACGTTTATCAAATGTAGACAATTTGATATGTTATAAAATAACTTTATACTACATCAAACTGCCCCTTGGAACAAACTTGGAACCATTTTTTTTCGCTATTCGTCACGTATTTTGCCTAAATGTTGCTATGCAGGTAACACCTAGTTGAAGTTATAACTGTGTTTATCCTATTTTTTTCTATTATAGTAGTTTGTAATAACATAAAATTTCCATATTTGATAAGGTGTTACTGACTTTTCTGTGACGTTCAGAAATCTCCTTAGATTAGTCAGCAGTAGAACTAAGGAAACATAATGAAAGTTAGATTTTAAAAGTGCTAAAATATCATATATATATATATATATATACATATATACAAGTAAAACATCACTAATACTCATTGAGTTATTACTAGATTAAGATTGATATACAAGAATTAAAAGTGATAAAAAATAAATAATCGTCATAACAATACATGTTATCGTTGCTCTTACTCATCTGGACAAACATCTAGATGGCGCATTGTAGTTATGGCATTCAGTTAAAGTTGCATGGGCATTTACCACATAATTCGGCCTTTATAGATCGTCTTCTGCCCTCAGATGACAAGTGAAATAAACAGTGAAATTTAACATATAAAATGCACCCCAACTTAAAATACTAGTACAATTAAACAACAAAAGAAATCACTAAAATAATAAAGAAAAATAAAAATGCCATTGATTTGGGATCTTCTAATAATAGCACATGAAAAAATTTTTAAACCATGTAAAAGTTAGTAATCATTATCAGAGAAACGATTTGTAGGTAAAGTTCCAGTAGTATTGAGGAGTTCGTATGAGAAAATGTCCATAAAACGCTTCTTAAGTTTAGATAATATGTTCTGATGAACCATTTCATGAACTCAGCACAAGCGATTCTTTTCATAGGTCCCTTTGAAAAAACCACATTTTACAACGTAAGTGCCCCTTGACTTCATTTTCACAAATTTGTGTGGTCAGAATAACTTGGGCTTGAGTTTCAGATCAGGTACATATTGTTTACGCTTGATTGCCACTACATCATGATGTTGTAACTTAACGGACGGTTTACGTCATACATTTTAAGTTTTGTGATTTTTCAGCCTGCACTTTCAAGATTGTTTTTTAGCTTTTGCGAGCGTTGAAGAAGTTTGAACTTGATCTTTTCAATTAACAGCTCTGTAATTTTGTTATGATTAGAAGATTTCATTTGAGTCCTAAACATGAGTTCGAATGAAGTTGCATTGGTATTCCGTTGGTATGTTGAATTAATCACATGCTGAACTTCACCAACATGTGTACGCCATTTTGTCGGATTAAGAATTGATAATTTGGAGAGAACAGAAATTATGAGAAATTCAGTCTTTTAGTTTGTCGATTGACACTAGGTAACTCGGCAGTAATTTGAATATGCTGAAGATTGTTGGTTGAAAAATTCTTTGGAAATAGATGCTGAACATTTATCCGAAATTATATGCGAAGGATTTCCAAAGACAAATTAGTGATTTCCCAAAATTTTCTGAGCATTTTCAAGTGGTCCTAAATGATCAGCGTGATACGTATGAAGTGGGACATCTTGCTTGCGTGCAGAATGCAACATTCCTTCTTGTCTTCCACATTTACAATTAATTAATATGCAAGAAACACAATATGGAATTTAGTTAGCAATCTTGTTTTTAAGTTTAGGCATAAAAATTCGTATTTGATTATTTCGTTAGTTCCTTTAGAACCGAAATGTCTACGAAGATGCGCGTCCTTACTTATATCGGTTTGGATTGATTATGGAACAACAATAATTCGTGATTTATAAATTATATCAGTTTGAACACAAACAATACCTATCATATTAATATTTAAGAGTTCTTTGATAGCTCAAATGCCATTATTTTGCTTTTGAACATTTTCCGATTTTCAAAATGAGGCTATTATGAATGATAACTATAACATGGAATCCGCTCAGTTGTATCAACATCTGTCATTCATTCGTGCTCATGTTCCATGTCTTATTTCTTAGTCGAAATCTTTTAACGTCAATGCCCTGTGTGCTATTCCTATAATTTAAACTACTTTGTTCACCGCCATTTTGTAGGAAGTGCAGTCAATTAATTTCGAGTAGTTAATTAATTAAAATTAATTTCGAGCTAATAATCAGAAGAAATTGGAAAAACTGTTTTAAAACACTTACTACCTCCATCTTCATCTTTAGATAGAATTATATCATCTAATTAAATTAAAACATGACCTTGAAAACTGAGTTCGCAAATCTTTGAAACACAGAAAGTGAGGTAGACAGACCGAAAGGTACACGTAGAAACGGATACTATTCATTATGTGTGACACACGAAATGTAATGACGGCTATTTTTATTAACACTAAAGTGGAAGAAATCAATTTTTAAATCGATATACTGAACATACAGCCTCGTATATTTTATGGAGTAAATCTTCGATTAAAGATAAAGGGATACCGATAAATTATCTTATTGTTTTTTTCTGGTCTATACTTACTCTAGGGCTATCATCTTTCCTTTTACTAATACAACTTGACTACAATACTCAGAAGAACACAGTTCAAGTATGCCTTCGGCTAACCAAGTTTGCGCTTTTTACGTCTCTTTCAACAAAAGGTAATCACCTAAATTGTGTGAAAAATAGGAGTTCTTTCTTTCACTTGAACAGTCAGCTCAAAATTCCTACTTTTGGTTTTGAGAGGTTTGTAATCGGAGTCAAATTTTCAATAATCATAATTTGTTCTTTTACAGCAGCAGGATCTATTTTGGAATATACGAATGCTTGATTAATGTCCATTTCAGAACTTCCGGACAGTTTGTACATGCTAATTATAGCATTGAATAACATTATATTACTGAGTGCAACAAAAATATCAATTGTAAATAATTTAGTATGTATCAAAGTGGCACTTGAAAATAACCCCTTGTTTAATTTTGTTATTACTGAAACCAGTCAACATATAATGAAACGCATTTAAAGAAGGATTTCCTATTTGATTCTAAACATACTTACTGATAACTGTAGCTTCACTTCCGGTGTCAACGAGAGCAGTAAGTGATGCATCATAAATTTCGATTACTTTATGAATTAAGCTTGTAGGGTTAAATTCAATTGATGTTACAGTGTTCTCTTTTCCATGTACTGCAGTGTTTTTTCCTTCTGTTTCTGAGGTTTTTTAAGACGCGTGAAGAATTTATGACCAAAATTTCTACCAGATAAACGTTTGAGTCCCCGATGTCTCTCGAGAAAAAATTTATAGATAAATGGCCAAATCCAATACAATAATAATATTTGGATGTTTGGTAATTATTCGAATTTGTTGAGAAACTTTTGCTGCCAAAGCTAAAAATGCTGATTCCGATATTCAATATCACATTTTAAAAGAGACAGTATCAGAAACTTTATCATCCCGTTTTGAATTTGCGTTTCGCTTAAAATCTAAAATAAGATTTTCTGGCTATAACTTTAGGACAAATGAAGTTTAAAATGGACCTTAGAATTTTGAATTCCCTTGCATTGAATCTAAATTTCGGACAGCGATATCAAACTCATCATATAACGTTCTCAAAGCTGGATCATTTGCAGAATTTTTAACCCATTACAAATTTTAAATTTCCTTTATAAAAGAACCAATGATGACATATTTACAACCAAAACGATCTGCAATTAACTTTAAATGGTTGTCATATTTTTTGTCAGTTAACTGAAAAACAAATAATATATTTAACGCGCTTTCAGTCATGTATGGTTTTAAATAGGTATAAATGTTTCAGGTTTCGGAAGTGAACCATTTTTATCAATGGCACTTTCAAAATGAATTCCAAAATTGATTCCAATATTTCTGGTCTCTTGAATATGGTTTGATTATTAATTTAGGAAATTTAATCAAAAAGGATAAATTTAAGCTGTCACTTGGAATACTTAACATTTTTAGATACCGACGAGTTAGTAAAATTTTGTTTCCGTTTCAATAAACGTTTAAGCTTCTTTACTGTACCTATTTTTTTTTCTTGGTAACCAGTACTACTGCTTACGTCCTCCTGAATTAAATTTACGTTGATTAAATGTTCAATTTGACTATCTGAGGATTTTAATTTATTCTTTTTTCAATTAAAACATCTAGATGTTTCTCTAAGATATCACACGTAGCATTTTCATCTGTTAAGACAACAACATTTCTTCGAATTTTTTTTCAATTAAAACATATAGATGTTGCTCTAAGATATCACACGTATCATTTTCATCTGTAAAGACAACAACAGTTCGTGGAATTAAATTAATAGATTGATTAGTTCATTTTCGTCCTTACTGTTTCGAAATTTCCTATAAAAGCCGTGTTTTTATGCTTTAAAGACTGTTACATTCAATGCCAAATTTATAAAAGGAAAACGCTCACCTGTATGCCTCTTGCAAATGGCGCAACATAGCTAACCCATAATTGTTGCTAATAGGAACACTACACTATGCACAGTCCCTAGAAATCAAAACATCGATATATGGGGCAGGATCCTTTTATATTGACACCAAAATTGTAAGGAAAACATTATTACTACTGATCAAATTATTACTGAACTACGATTTATTTACATGAATTTAAAGTATTAAAGGAAAGAAAAGAAGAAGAATCGTTACAACATTAATCCTCTGCATTCGTCATTGTCGCTGTTACTCATCTGCGCACTCATCTATACGGTGCATTATAGTTAAAACACCAATCGATTTCAGTTACAGTTCCATGGACATTTCTCACATATAATATGCATCCATATGAACACCAATATTTATTATTAAAGAGTTTTAACAAACGAGGAGTGAACTTTATTCCAGTTATCAACAAATGGATCCTTGGTACGGAGAAAAATACTTAAACCTGCATTCCTCAGGCAGAAAAAGATCTGAAAAATTATTCTGTCACAGGTAACTTCGAGGCAAAAATGTGGGCCAACAGGTATTTATAAGTACTTTTTTATTTGAAAGAAATCAAATTTAATTTTTAAAATGATAATCATCCTGTGCTTACCTAGAAGAAGTTATAGAAAACTTATTAGCCCGCCAACGCTAAAAATTGCTTACAGCCTACACTAATAGTTAAGGGCTTACAATGTCATATAGCTGTGCGCAGGTTTTCGCTTTTGAACAAATACATCGCATTATGGTATGATATTATTAAGTGTGATATATTATGTGTAATATTTACGAGGTGAGTTTTGATTTTTAAAGATAATGTGCATCAACAATTTTCATCAGTGAAATTTTTCTGTAAACACCCAGAAAATGACATAATTATTCTAAACGCCGAATTCCTGTTCTAAAGACAACAAAGAAATGCGAGAGATAGCAACACAAAGTAGTTTCAATTCATTGCTTACATTTATTTAATCTGAACGGTCATGAATGCAGGCTGTCAATATTTGCAAGACCGGAAATCTATAATTCAACACAGCTTATGTTAGCAACTGAATAATGAATCTTCTGAATTCAACGTTGAATGTTATGTTCCTGGTGCAGACGTAACCTGATGATAAGTTCAGCTGTGATAAAAATCCGTAAGGGTCAAAAAGAACAATAGAAATATATCATGTTCAATAAAATTTTTCTGTATTTATTGACAACTAGAAGCCACCATGCATAAAATAAATCTTTTGCATTTTTGTTCTTAAAGAATAATTACACGAAAAGAAAAAAACAATTCAACTCTTTCTTCATTCTTGCATTGGGAAAATTTATTTTCACTAGTTTCTTCTGCCGGAGTGCTGAAAAAGGTTTCAAGTATATATGAGTGGTTTACGAAAATTTCTCTTCACATTTATTATGCTTTTGAATACATTTTGCAAGAAACGAAAAAATAACAGAAAATCGACGTACACTTATTTCTGAACTTTTGTGTAATGATATCTTGTATAATTTATCTTACGTTTTCGAAGGATAATCTAAACACTGGTTTGAATACTGAAATTTTGAACTAAATTTAATATCAAACATCAATACTTATAAATTAAAGTTAAACATCTCCTTTCGCCTCAAAGATGCCATCGCTGCATATCTAAAAGCGGAACGCATAAGAAAGAAAATAAATATATACTTCCTAACCACAAAGTAAATATTCGGAAACGTATTTACACTGCTTTCAATTTTATCTGTGTACAGTGTCTCTAGTCTAGTCGTTGGAAACACCATTGCCTCTGGCAAAGGCTGGTCGTAACTTACCTCTCTCCATAAAGTTGTCCTGAAGGCTATCAATAAATTGTCCAGCTGTATAACAAGAAAGAGGCTTACGCGATCACCTTATCATACAATTTGCACTTCAACCCCGAGGTGAGGAGTAATTTTCCAGAGCACATGTTTATGCCGTCTTTGTACCGGAACATTAATCTTTAATATTTCGAATTAATTCCATATCCTAGAATTTGCTTATTCCATATTTTGGAACGGTTTCTTTAAAGCATAACAGTGTTAATTTAGACTAAAATAGTGAATTTCTTTCAATTAGGGAAATAACAATATCATATTTTATGGCAAATATAGACGAAATAAGATTCTACTACTTCTAAAACAGATACGAGTTTAAATGTGAAATTATGTACATAAAATGGCCTGCATTCCCATAAAATAACTCACATTATTAATGTTTTACACCAGAAGTAATCAAGTAGATCGTCTTTCATACCAAAATATATTGTGTCATAATAAAACCTTCGAAAACTTTACGTTTCTAGAATATTAAAACACTCTATATTCTTTCAAATTTGAATAAAGAATGCACATATTTTAATAATATATGTAAAGTATTTCTAAATTAATAGAACAATCTTAAGGGGCAATAAAACACATCGAAATAATCATTCAATCACAGAATGCATGGCCGCATCATAACCAATTAGAATCTTTGTCTTTCCCATACTCTTCGTCTTTCGCTACTTAAAGACGAATGACGATGTGAGTTTTCTCTTCTTGAGTACACCTTATAAGGTATTTCTCCCGCCTTCTTGGCATACCTTCGTGGTGTGGTGGTCTGCACGCTGGGCGCGTATTCCAGAGGTCCGTTGAAAGCGAATAAACCATAAAGATGACGATAGAGGAGTACATGTACAGCTCAGCCAAAAAGGTCATCGAAGACACATGACAAAACTAAGTTTACAACTGAGGAGAGGATGGAAGAGCAGGTACAAATATGAGATTTGGTTATAGAATATGCGTGCTGAAATGACTCATTAAAGTGATAGACAGCGTTGTAAAGTGCTATGAAAAACCAGTCTTCTGGCATAAATCGTCATTCTTCATGTGTCTTTCGAACGGTATGTATCCTTATACTTGCCGACCTGCATTTTATATATGGGCATTAGTCAGGAATTGATAATCTCTTCAAATGAAGTTGACGAGTTATTTTCTTTCTTCTGCTCTTTTCTGGAAATGTTTCCGCAATAAATACGGAAGTTGCTTCAACCGCAAAAACAGTGTCTTTAACACTTAATTATATTAGTTCTCTACAACTAGGATTAAGGAAGCAATTTTACTCCTATGCAGCCTTTTAGTGTAAAAATGGTAGTCCGGCACTATAATATAGCTGCCACTTGCAAAATCATTTCTTCAACCAATTACAGGGTGTCTGTTAAGATATGTCGTATTTACTCAAATATAAGACACATTTTTTTTTATTATAGCTTTCTTCTAAGACTTGGTCTTATACAAGGATATTTTGATGAGTGAAATCGCACAATAAGAAGAGGCAGATTAATTATCGTGCAACATAAAATAATGATACTATTTAAACACTAAATAAACCCACAAGTCTTTACCGTATATATTAATACACAACTACCTCTAATAGCGACGTCTAACAGAACAATTTCAATTTAACCCTGCACCCGCTACGCCTATATGGCAGAAAACGAACAGGTAACAATGTATCACTAATCTTTTCTTATCTTCATTTTGTTCTCGGTCCACTGTTAACGGTAATGTTATCTTGAAAGAAGAATAATAGGCTAAGAATCCCCGAGTATCTCACTAAATAAATTAGTTATATTAATACTATTTTTGTTAAAATTATACAATGTTTCTATTGTCATACGCTAATAAGCGATGCAAAACATGATATTCAAACACATCAGAAATTACCTTTTAATTTCAACTGATAAAAATTTTATTTACACCAAGAGTAAGTAATCTGAATAAAACCATAGGCCTGCTTTCTCAAAATTAGAGCTTTCTTCATTTTAAATTCGGATCTTCATGAATTTTAACATGAAATAAATTACTCGAACAGCATATACTCTTTTTTTCTACCCACAGAAACTTCTTTTTCTTATACCCACAGAAAGAATATGATTTAAACGGCTAAGTATGATGAATGCCGTAGAAAGAAAGCTAAAGAAGACAAGTTCGCTCGGCGCCGGTCTTTCCGACAAACAAACTTTTTAAGCTCTTTCTTCCAGCTTTGTGAACAAAAATGCAATAAGCGCAATGATTTCGAATATATGTGTTGTTATGTTTAATCACTCTTTTCCCAAACATTCTGTATTAATAATCTGCGCTCGGTGATTCAAAAGCATCCAACAAAAATATAAAGGCAGGCTACTAAAAATAAGTAGATTTGATAAAGGAATATGTGTTGGGATCACATGTTGTGTAAATTGGGAGTTGAGTACAGGGCGTTCTTGAGTATCAGCTAATAAATTGTCCAGCTGTATTGTCCAGCTATATAATTCGCTGTCGTAAATCGTTCTTTCCCGTATGAATTTTGAGCGGGTATGATCCCTACATGAACGCAAAGCTCGACGGTGCATTTTATCTACGGGGTTGTGAATAAAACTGAGGAAGTACTCAAAGGAGGTGGAAAGAATGATTTTTGAGTATCTCTTTTTAAGAGCTGCTTTTTTTCCTCTAACACTTTCCCTTAAATTTTAAAATGGGAGTATTTTTTTTCCATTTTTTGTACATGAATAATAATAGCAGATAATAGCAAACAATTTTGTCCGCTAGTTGCCAATATGGGCTTAAAATATATGATAGTTTTTTTTCACGGACAAATTACCTCAATGCCTCCTATGGCACTCGAACCCGAATCCTTCGGTACGGCAGTCAAAGTCACTAACCACTTTCCCATCTGGGTGGCATACACTAACCTCACATTTCTCATGTCACGCAGATATGGTTTACACAGCTTCTAATTTTTAATGTGGAATGTGTAGGTTCTTAATTTAAGTTTCCTATGCGAAGAATGAATGAAAATAGCTTAAGAGCCCATAAAGCTGTAAAAAATCCTTTCATCAATGAAAAAAGAAAAACAGGGACAACACTGAGCATGCATTAGATCATGTAAGTTGGACTGTGAACCAATGACAAAAAATAATTTGGAGTCATGAAACAACACATTTTTTGCCATCCAATAAAACAGCCACGTTTGTCAGAGCCCATCATGATGAAACATCTAAACCATATATAGGAAAAAGTAAAACATTCTAATGCAGTTCAAATAATTAGCACGTCAAATGGATCAAATTCACATCGTTTAAGAAAAATGAAAGGGGCGCAATAATTTAACGTGCTTGAGTGGAAAATGTTTCTTTCAGCTTTTCAATGCTTCAGAACAATCTCTGCTTCTTCCAAGTTGATAATGCACCATGAGATGTAGCACGAACAGAAACAGATGATTTTCTTTTAAATTCATTCAAAGTTTTCAGTGGCCTGTAGAATCACTAGACCTCAATCCAGTTGAAAGCATTTGAATGATAATCAAACAGAACGTTAGTTTAAAGAAATAAAGTAGATATAACTGTAGCCGTAATTTAATGATGATATAATCTTATACCAATTAAATAATCTTGTGAGTAATATGTACAATTGATAATGCACCATGCACTCGCAATTGAAAAGCAAACGTTTCCCGGTTAAACACAAGTATCTGGAAAGAAGTGATGAAAAAGAACGGCAAATGGATCCGAAATCAATGCGTTAATTGCACTGTGATTTACATAACTGGAAAGAATATTGCAAAAATGTTAGTACTTCTCCAAATAATCGCCATTTGTATCTCGAGTTACGCCTGGGTGATACTGTATATCTCATTCCACACGGTCGAATGTACCTCTAGTATGAACTGTCTTACCGGGACGCATAATTCACAAGTGTACATCAGTGTAGCCATTGAGGGAGGGGTTTCTGAAATGGACCAATGAACTTCTACTGCTCTTGTGACGGTGAATCTTTGTAACTGGGTATTTGAGCGTATGCTGTTTACGTTTTAATTTGCATTTGTTTCGCAGTTATAAATGTATGGCGTAATAGTAGAAATTCTCATAGTGCTTTAGCTTTATGAGTTTATTTGATCGCTGACATTTCGCTTTCGCGATTTTTATCATGCACTGATTTTCGGATTGATGTTCGCGGCATATTATCACTCTTTACATCGAGTAAATGACTCAAGCTACAATTAGCCTCGAATGTTATGCATTTACTAACGCCTGTGGATTAAGAGAATTCAAGTGCATATTTTTTTTTAATTGAGCTGAGAAGTACTGGAAATTTTACAATGAATCTAGTATTTTCTTATTTCAGTGCTTGCTTTCTTTTGATTTTGAAAGTGTAAGATTCAAAATATATATTCTGTATGATCTGATTATATCTATTGTAACATTAAAAGTTTAATAAATTAAATATATTCTTTGTGAATAAGATAAATTCTTTCTGTATGAAGAATATTTCTTGTGCAGACAATGCATTTAAAAGTGAATAGTTATTAAATGTGAAATTAACATACTGAATGTATAGGAATGCGAATGAATATTTATGGCAACGTTAATAGGACAGTAGTATCGCAATTTTTATCTTAGTAATCTGAAAATCAGTTATAGTAGTTCCAGTCTAGGCAGCATTATTTTTAAGATGCATGCATGCATATATATATATATATATATATATATATATATATTCTGTATGATCTGATTCTGTATATACCTTTTAAAACGGTACACATTTCATATATATATTATAATGTGTACCGTTTTAAAGGAAAGTTTAATGTTTAATTAAAATCAGTTAATAGAAATTAATATAGAAGAACTTTACTTACAGAAGTAAAGTTTTAAGTAACTGTATGAAACTGTAGCAGCACAAATGAAATTCCTAAAAAGCACTGATAAACCATATTTTGATTTGTGGAAATGTATTTCAAGTTCTTTTCAGTTTGACATAGTATTCACAACATCTAACTAATTCTGATGAACCATGAGCAACTTCAACTATAATAACATTCTATTTACAAAATGTTCGTACCTTTTCAGCTAATAATTCTGCTTAAATATTAGTAACATTTTAAATTCGCATTTATTTTTCTTTTATTTTTTCCATAGTTTTACTTTCTGCAAAATAACACCATTCATAATATTTTAAGTGGTATATTTAAACCTGAATAATTAAATGAATCTGGATTAAATGCTATTTCTTCACGAAGATGCAAAATATAGATATAATAATAATAATATGCAATTCCATAATTTTATTGAAAGGTTTTACATTATTCTCAATAAATTTATGCAATTGTATTTATATATTTTATACATTTATATATTTTAAATCAAGTTAAAAATTTTAACTGTATACATTAAGTTTAGAGTATGATTAAACGCATTTTAATAGTCTACAGGGTGATTCAAAGATATCTGGCAATAATTTAAAGCGTGCAGAAGGAAATAAACAGATTTTATAGTGGTATGTGTGCGAGGTTTATAATGCGAATGAATGCTAAGGTAGCACAGAATGCTATTGGAGAGGTAGATAAACTCGCCTTCTGGTTCATATTGTTATTCTCGTATGGAGTTTTAGCAATATGAATCACTATATACGAAACCAGAGATCTTTCACATGCGTCTTATCTTGAGCTGAGGATAAAAAGGAGCAATTACTCAAAGGAGGTACAAAGAACTTTTCCAGAGTACCTTCTTTAAACAGCTGCTCCATTTACAACTACATTTTTAGAGTTTAAAATTTCACGTCCTTTTTTGTCTTTCCAGTTTTTGCACATGGAAGAAGTATTACCAATCATTCTCGTCTTCTTTAATCAGATCCCAACAGATACTCTAAAATAGAGAATAAGTGTCTCATGAAGATTGACATGATAATTAAAATTTCTCCTCAGCTTGCATGTCACAAATTCTTTTATCTCTGACATTCATTTAGGAAACTGAAAAAGGAATTTGAACACGTATTCAAGCAACTGCTTTAAACGTTTTAGAGAACACCAATTGTTTTTTGAATTTTTAAATAAAATCTACTGTAGTTGTTATTATTCACAACTCATGCCGAAACTCACATTTGCATATAGGGATGCATATCACATTTGCATATACCTTTTATTCTTTGATTTCATGGAGTTTTATGCTCAAATCCGAAAAAAATGCAAATACTTTGCATAAACGCTCTGAGAGAAGATGATTATTTACTTATAAATTGCATTTATTATTATGGGTGACTTTATATATTATTGAAAACTGAATATTTTAATTACAGGGGTTCAATTTACATTTTTAACGAAAATATAGTTCAAACAAAGAAATTTTTGTCACCACAGCTGTCAAATTTTTATTGTTTTGATGCGAAACTTAAGGTCTAATTTTGATACAAAAATAACATCCTATTACTTAAATAAATTACCGAATATTAACTGATATATTAAAGCGATATAAAAAGTGATTAGTTTGAGAAAACGGAAATGTCATATTCGTCATTAAAAAATGTCTTTTGCCTTTACTTACCAGAAATTGTGTTAAATAATTACGTTATCATTGACATTTAAATGAGATTTTAAAACTATTTTAAAAGGATGAGATAGATTTCCATTGATAGATTCTTGAACGCAATTATATAAGCGATACGAAATACCGTATGACTTCGAATTTAATTGCCTTTTATTAAAATCCTAAAACGCAAAACTAAAGGGTTCTTTAAATTCTAAGCGAAATTTTAGTAAAAAAATTCTGCCTATATCTCACTCACTAGCTCTTGCATCTTAAATAGTTAAGGTCTTAAAATGAAAAATTATGTATAATACCTATTATATACCATTTCAATACTATTTAGAAAATCACTTTATTATTTCTCTAATTTTCCAATTTTAAACATCCCAGAGATTACGTTCAAAGATGTTTTGTATTTTTTATTATTTTTTTCCGATTTTTAAACTTCTAAGGCGATTATACCGCTTCTGAGACAAGCAACCTTTCCGACGGTTCTGCCCTTTTCAAGCAAGGCGATTCGAGCAACACCGATCTTATAAGCGGCATATCAGCCCGCTCATAGTATTGTTTTATGGGATTCAAATTTTCTCTTGCAGATTCACAATTTGTTCCTAAGTACAAAACTGTTCCTCTGATTCTCTCGATTAAAAGGGGGCCTTCAAATTTAATATAAGAATTTCCCTAGTTTCGCTTCCGATGTATAAAAAACTGAATGCTTTATTTTTACCGCACACCTTGAAACCGACTTCATGCCTCTTTTTAGAGTAAAAAACATTTGTACCTGCTGCATATGACTTGCTTATTGCATTAAGCATTAATTTGTGAATACCGGCAAAATTCAGTCTTTCCAACTTAAAAAAATACTGATAGACGTAATTAGCTTGATGCAAGAAATAATTCAGCCGATGATTTAGCAGTGTTTTACCTGTGGACAGAGTGCATAGGTTAGTTTGATAACGCAGCTGTACCATCGTTCGCGGTAATTTCTTACACAGCTGTGGGTAATTTGAATTATGTTTCTATTCATCCGCTCTGGAATATTTTGGTTGAAAAGAGACCATTTTAAAATGCTTTATGTCAAGACCCGTAAACGTTTCCTGAAAAATGTGATTATACGAACTGGACACCATTGTCTGAGATTACTTTTGTTAAAGCTTCGCAATTTAATACAATCTTATTTAAAAAAATAATCTGCAACAGATTTTGCGGACGCCTTTCTGAGAGCAATTATTTCTATCAACTTCTAAAAATGATCAGGAGCGTGGATGTTTTTTTTATTTTTTCTCTGCATGGGTATGGACCTAACAGATCAATTCCTACGATTTCGTCAGGGAATGTAGCTTTTATGCTATCTAGGCACCCGGTTCGGCTATAAATAGCATCGTTAATTAATTATCAAGTACTATAAATAATATCGTTAAATAATTAGCAAGTGCTATAACTAATGATTTTAGTTAATCAACAAATGTTACAAGTTTTGGCATATCCAGGTACAAATCTTTGCAGCTGAGGAAAATAAAAAGCTTCCCTTACTCTCTGAACTTTTTTTTTCTTATTTCGAAATGACCTGGGAGTAACGTATCACGCAGATCATGTAAAATACTTAATCTTAAACTTGTTAAGATAATCGGTTGTAATTCATTATTCTTATTTCTTTCCTTCGAATGAAACAGAAGATTATCAATCATTTCATACGTGGCAGCCATATTCCAAATTCCAGTTATGTCATGATAGTCAATGTGAACGGAATCCTTCAAAAAAGCATAGAAGTATTTTAATTCTTTCTTCATGTGTTTTTCTGAGATAAATGCTATTCATGAATCTAAACTTATTGAAGTCTATGTGGCCCATTTTAATACTTTTCACTGATCATCGAACTAGTAATAGGGCAGCCACCGTAACATTTTCTTTTATATGTTTAATTTTTAAACCACACATTTTTCACAACACTTTTATTTTCACGTTTAATTTTTAAGCTGTGTTTTGGCAATTTACGAACCCATCTTATAAGTTTGGAGCAACAAATTTTTACCAGAATATATCCTCGTGGTCCATATGTATGAAAGAAAATCCTTGCCAAAATATAAACTCTAAATTTCTGAGCTAGTGCTTGTCTTTCGATGGCGGTATAATTTCTTCGAGTTGGACTAACCGTTTTGCTGAAATATATTACCGGTTCTCCGTCATGCCTAGACCCGGCTTCTGCTACGAAATCAAATGTATCTGATAAAAGTTCTATCTTGCTGTTCACTTCAGGAAATTTCTACACTGGGGCTTGGATTAATGCTGGCTGAAGATTTTCAAAAGACGTTTTCGCCTACGCTAAGTAAGCGAACCTAGGATTTTCTCGATTTTGATTGAGAACAAGAACAAGCATCTTTGCCTACGATCGCACATTTTAAGATATATATGTATAAAAAACATTTCAATTGATTTTTTTATATTTTGAATTGTAGATTATATTTATAGTTATCTTCATGCAATGCATTACTCAGATTAAAACTTAAACATAATTTACCTTACATTTCTTTCTTTTCTTCTGGAACAGCATATGTAAGCAAAATTTGAAATTATGCCATATAATGATACATATAATAAAAACAGCCCATGTAGTACGGCAACGCTTAACGGCGTTGCAAAGTGGTCGTTGTAACTTTTACGACGTCTTTACAACGTTGCGAAGACGCAAAATATTTGCCGTTGCATCTTGGCAATTTGTCGACGTCGTGAAACGTCATGATATGACCACTTTTAGACGGAGTCGTTTTAGCATCTTTTTCATAGTTCACCATCGTTACTTTTAGAATGAAAAGAGACTAAATCTGCTCTTTCAAGAATTTGAAGTCCGCATAAGATTTATTTTGCAATGTTTCATTACTTTATTTCATCTAAATGTATTAATCTAAGATAGATTCATCTAATGAAATATAAATTCTTGAATTATTAAATTTAATTAGTACTAAAAATACGTGCTAAATTATTGTTAAAATTTTGTTAAAATAATTAATACTTAAGATATTTTTATAAATATTATAGCAAAATATTTAAAAATGAAACTAAAATATAAAGTAAGTTATTAAGTTATGCATTTTATATATTTTTTAAAATCATATTTCCGAAACCAATGCAAATCACATGTTAGCAATTAATTTACTGCTGAAATATGACTTTATTTAATAATTTTGAAGTAAGGACGAATTTATTTGAATTAATATGCTGACATAATATGAAACATTTTTACCGAATACAGAGCAAAAAGTACAATTTTCGCTAAGATATGATTGTGCGTGAAGATGTATTCACGATTATAAATAAGGCGATTTTAAGAATTCCAAGAAAACGTCCAATGTTAAAAGACGTTGCATATCCATGCATATTTAACGGCTGACCGAAATATCTGACGGAAGTTAATGGAAAAGGAGAAAGAACTATTAACACTTTTAATGGAAAACGACAAAATTAATGGCTTTGATAAAATACTAATAAATGTTGACATCAAAATTAGAGAAACTGTGAACAAAAGTACGAAATTCATTACCTATAAAAATTCTGATGAACTGTTTGTTACGTTTTGTCCATATCCATTCATTTAAAAATGCTTGGTTTAATCCTAGTATACGGTACACTCGGGATTTGGCGATATTGACATTACAAATTTTGGCGATATTGACTGTAGCGAGCCCGATAAATATTTGTTGTAAATATAATCTTGTGAACATTGTTCGTAATTCTATTCAGTTGAAATAATTATTCTATGCCATTTAGAAAAGATTTTATTAAATTATCAGAAGAACCATCGAAAGCTTTAATGCCATAATATAATCCGCTGAAAAGTTTAGACTGAACTGCTGTTCGAGAGATTGACATTCCATGTACATATTTTTCACTGGATGATTATATAAACGAACATCTGAGGTCGAGGCTTGCGCGCTTTGGCTAGCTGCCAAATGCGAACAAGTCAGTTAACGGTGCAATAATTTCAAACTCCATTTTATTTTCAGAAATATTTTCTTGACGGTTTTGTAATTTACCGTCGGAATTAAATACTGGAGAGCTTCAATACAGAAAGAGAACGACGTACAAAAATATAATGATGGCAGTTTATTTTGAATTGAGGAGAAATCTTCGTGGTAATGCCGAATTTCTGCTTATTTTGTTTGTGAATATCTGCTTGCAACGTGCTAACATCGTCTATACAGTTAAATAGTGTTCTGTTTTGGTGTTTTATGACTTTCCGGTGATTAAAATTATATTGTGGTTTTCCAATCTTCAGTGGCTCCAGCGGATTTGGAATCTTCAGTGGCTCCAGCGGATCCATATTTGTATACACGGATTATCGTTATATTTGTATACACGGATTCGGTTATAACGTCGTGCAATACTTGGATACACGGATTATCGTTATATTTGGATACACGGATTCGGTTATAACGTCCTAAGTGCTATAGCGTGTATCATTCATATTAATCGATTATTGTGTCCATGATACAGGTTGGTGCTCAGACTTTGCGCATATAATCCAAAAAATAGTCTTAAGGAAACATTAGCATTACCATGAAATATTCTAATCTATAACTAAGCCATACTTAATTGTGTAGTATTGAAAAACACAAAATATTTTTTTATTGATTGCAAATTGCAGTTTTATTACTTGTCGTTTGGTATCTATTCTTCCAAACACTGGGTAATTCGCGTTTTTTAAATATTGCCGTTATGTATGTCTATTAGATTAGCTCAATAAATGAATGTTGGAAATTAGGTTTTGTTCTTTATTAAATTTAAGTATATTCATTATACTTAATTTAAGTATAATACAGTCATAATTTAAATATATTCTTCCCCTACATTTTATGTACTTGTGATAACAAAGAAATTCATAATAAATAGAAACAAAATGTTTCATTGTGTGCTATTTTGCGAAAAGCTTACTTTCACGTACACAGCTTACTATCGTGTACTATATTATTTCAATTACTTCTGAAAAGTATCAAAAGGAAAGTTATTGATTATAAAAAGTGCCTGAAATGATCATTGTAATTTAACACTATTCTAAAATGTAGAAACTAAAAATAGGTAAATACATTTACATATGATTGAAAGAAATGGTGTTAAGAAACATCAGCATTACTAGTAAATACTACAATCCATAATTATTGCAGTTTTAATTGTTTACTATTTAAAAAACACAAATATTTTTTATTAATTGGACATTTTAGTTCTGTTACCTTCCTACTGCTATTTATATTTTCAAACACTACTAGTTCATGTTTTTTCTTAAATATTGCTGTCGTGTATGTTGTTTGTTAGGTTATTATTTCATTTTAGATATGAATATGGGAAGTTATTAGATTTATGTATATTTTTAATCACATTTATTAACTACTTTATAATGTCTTTCATTTGCATATCTTGGAAATATAAAAGTTAATGGTTATAATTTTTACTGTGAAACGCGAATAAATTTATATTTGACTTCAGTTAAAATACTGATTATGTTACCTTAAGAACTACTTCCTAATTTATCATGTCAGGGCAATTTCTAATGCCTCTGAGATTAAACAGAAATAAATGTGATAATGCTGTTATCGGAAACGCTCTTTTTTTACCCACATATTTTACTTTTATTTATGTCTAATTGAGTTTTATTTACTTAAAACCTACTATTAATGTTATGTATTTATAATAACCACTTTCATAATTACTCTCACTTAAGGAAAAAAAAAATTGATCAAATCTTAAATAATCGTAACTTGGAATTTAAGTTATGTAAAAAATATAGTTTAAAGTACTGAAAATAATTAAGGCTATTATTAATTATGCATATTTAGTCTAAAGAGAAATTTAAAAACTATAGATTAAAGTACTGAAAATAATTAATGTTTTTATTAATTATGCATAGTTTATCTAAAGAGAAAAAAATGTATATCTTCTGGTTTTCAGGAAATGATAAAATATTTAAACTTTAGACAAATACAAGGAATACAAAATTTAAAAAAAGAAGAAAAATATTTTAATTATTAGGCTTATTTATCTGCATAAATTAATATGTAACACAAGGACATAATAACGACATTTTCACAACTGTTGCAGAAAGGTGGAATTTGGCGAACATTTAGGCGTCTTTAAGACACAAACAAAATATCACCTGCGAAAGACACAATAACGACGTCTATGCGACAAACACCTCATCTGCAAAGACGTAATAAAGACAGACGTCTTTGCAGACGACGTCTATGCGACAAACACCTCATCTGCAAAGACGTAATAAAGACAGACGTCTTTGCAATGGTTGCAAAACAATGGATGTTCGCGGTCATCTGGGCGTCTTAAAAACGACATATTGCAGCGTTTTTCCAACGACATTCGCGGCGAGTTTGCAACGTCGTTACGACGTTGCTGTGCTACTTGGGAGGTAAAATTGATTTGAAAATACAGGGTAATTCAAAATGACTGAAGTACTTTCAGATGTTTAGCGCTATACTTTCTCAAGCAGTAGTGATTTCATACTCTTCAAATGAAAATACAGATAGCCCAGATACAGTTTTTGAACTGAATAGATATCTACTCCTTATGGAGATTTAATAGAGAAATAAATTTCTCTATTAAATTGCAGATGAATATTAGAAAACTCTTGTAGGCTAAAATCCTCAATATTTTTATCGGTAATCTCATTAAATATCTGTTTCATTGATGTTCTACCCATAAAGAAGTGCCAAGAATTTGGCCATTTTCATAAAAATTGTATAAAAAGTCAGATTTGTGCTAGATGTGCTCGAGAAGGTCACAATCATTGGGATTGTAAAGAAGATCCAGAATGTATTAATTGTAAAGAAGCCAACAAAAAATATAAACTTGGGTTGGATTCTAGACATTCTAGTCTAGATAAAAATTGTGAATGTCTAAAAAGACAATATGACTTATTGATTAGAAGAACTGATTATGGTTAATGGTTCTTTTAAATAAAAAATATGCAAAGGATTTGTATTTTTGTTTGAAAATGTAATAAGTTATTAATGAGATTAATAGTTTGTTTATTGAATTTGTAAGAAAAGAATATTTTTAGCCTCTGTTTTAATTATTAAATCATTTTTGTTATTAAAGAATATGATCTAATTATTTTATGAAATACAAATTGTATAAATGATTTATTTTATGTATGAAATACAAGTTGTATAAATGTTTGTTTAAAATGTCGTAATCCTAAATAGGATATTTTGTTATGTAAAAATTTTTTATGTAAATATGTAAATATAATGATTTGTATTTTTGATTTTGATTAATAAAAGGATATTTGTTGGCGAGGACAATGGATCTTTCGGCCAGTGGAGGGTACAGTATGGTGGATGAATTTATCCTAAATAGAAGTTCCATTAAACCCTGCATATACCAAAAGGTTCGCAGGATAGATTACCGGTCTTACCGGTCTTACCCATAAAGAAGGTAGTATGGGCTATTCCAGCCGAACTAATGTCTAATAATGCAGAAGACTGCACGTTTGCTGATATGGCTGAAAGGAAGAAAGACATTGTTTCTTTCCTTCGATTACGTTAAAGCATTGGATACAGAAGAAAACAAAACATGCCACAACATCCATCACAAGTATTTGAATGTTGTCTTGACTGCTTTACGTAACTAGATGAAGAAAAATATTTTCAGTGTAACCATCTGTTCTGAAGTTGGCGCTATATATGGCTGCAGCATTGCAACTTATTTTTCTTAGAGTAATCGTAAACGTTCAGTGAATATAAAACCAGTATTTGAAAACCTTCAGTTGTTTTCGATAAGTGACGCCAATGAGAAAATACAGAGCTATTCATATGAAATTCTTCAAAATGAAAAGGTAATGAAATACTTGCCATTTAATAAAATATTTTCCTCCTGATCTTTTGTAAACTTAAGTTTTATTAATTCTGATATTGTTTACATGAAGTTATTAATGATTTGATATCAGAGTTTGGCATTTAAATGGGCTCCTATTCTTACTTCATTGCACTAGATTCACAATAACGTTATTAAAAGAAATATGAAATTCATTGCTTTTATTAATATGGTTTAGGTCGTTGCATTAATAATATATAATAAAATGAATCCCGATGCTTGTAAAAAAAACAACAAACGAATGTCTCAGTAAATTAACAGTTAATTGTTTGATTTGCAAAACATTCATAATTCTATTACAAACAAGTATAAACATTAGGAGCGAATTAATGATCAAATAATGCAGAGAAATTTCATTTCTGTTCATTATACATTAATAAAACTTACACAAAACGCATAATGGTTTTAGAAGGAGGTATGTAAAATAAGATGATAAATGATTTAAATATTAGATATTTACGAAGTTGTGCACTGACCTAGATCTCTAGCTGAATTAGTGACCTAGATCTCTAGCCACATAAGACAGGAACAGTCGCCTATAAAAATGAATTAAATTTTCATTATACAGACAAGTAGTCTATCAGGAACTGATAATCACATCTCATCTCATATGAAGTCTTCTGATGCGAGACATCATTTAACAATAATGTAGTTACAGAAATCTACTTTAAATTAAAGGGTGTTGGTATTTTAAATCTGAGCCTGCCTATGATTTTCAAATTTTAGAGTTAATATCAAAATTCTTCAAGAACACTCTAAGGCATATTGGGAAACCATAAGTTCTATCGTTTTTGCAGTGGAATAATATGGCTTAAAAATCCCATGTCATCTGCCATTGTAGCTTTTACTGCATCGTTAGTATTATATTCTAACAAGCAAAATTTCTTCGCAAGAGAATTTTACATGCCGAATAATGTGATTGTCTCTCAGAAAACATGTTGGCAAATAACAGCTTAAAATATGCAAACCTTATTATCCGTTAAATCATAATTTCAAATAAGAGTTAGTATATAGAAAACAAGGTTCTGCACAGTTCTTACAAATGCAGATGCAGCAGGAAATGAATTTTTCTTACATAAAAATAACTCTTGTTTCGAATGAACGGGCTAGTGAAAAAACACTTTTTAAAATCAAAAACTAACCAATCCAGAAGAAATAGCTCTTTTGCTTCCTTAAAAGAAGACGTACCTACATCAGCAGTATTTCTGGTCTTAAGAGAAGGCTATTTAACGCATGAATTGATACCATGCATCTGATCATATTAATTGTTTCGTCAACTAGCAGAATTTAAAAAGGCGTATTTCCTGTCTCGTTCTTGCTCCAGACAAGCTAGAAGGGCTTTCAGAATTAATGTTCCTCGTTAATAACCAAGTGGATAAATAACGCTGTTAATAATATAAGACGCTGTTGTGAATCCAGCGTTTCTGTGCATTCTGTGCACACAGAGCGATTTTGTTTTTTAAATTTTAAGGAATTTATTCGAAATGCATTAATATTACAGGAAAGACCTTTTTAAAGGTTTTTACATACTCAGTTTAAAATGTTCTGGAGTAAATGAAACTTTAAATTAATGTGACATTTTTCTTAGGGATTCATTATTATTTTTTGTTTTGGCTAGTTCTGCTTTTAGCACATTGAAAGCCTGAATATATTTTCTCCTAAAATCTATAATTTAAAACTCTGTAAAATTACTTGATTGTGCTTTAGCTGTTCATTTTAATGACATGTTCTGCGGCAAAGACTTATATTTCATACTAGAAATGTATTACTTGATGATTACTCCGTTCAGGCTCTTGTTCTTTAAATAGAATGTTAATTGTTTGGGATGAACTTGCGTTACTTGTAGTATCATAGTAGTAGGTAGCAAATAAAGGTGACAAGCTTATAACGTAGACTAAAACTGAAGTGAAAACAAATGGAAAGCGTTCTTTTTACGATGCAGAACACGTGATCTCATTAAAACTTACAACACTTATTTTGTAATTAGAGGAAATTAGTAGAATAAGTAGAATTGCGTGCGCGGAAAATTTTTTGAATCTTATTCTTAAGGAAGCATCATTTCGTACAAATGTGTTAATGAAGTACCCATGATTTTTTTAAAGAAAAGGACGGTTTATAATTGTCCATAACTTTGTTTATGTATTAAATTTATAGAGAACACATTTTTCTTTAACTAAAATAACTAGTTATTAGGAACATGCAAAACACACGGAAATTACAAGTACTATAAAGCTACAACTCATGATGTTGATCCTTTCATTGGGCCCTCTGGAATCCTAATTAACTGAATATTGAGAACAGCAGTTCCCACTTAATATGATTTCGGTTAATGTAATGATTCGAACATTGTTATGGAATTTTCTTAGTCGTGCACATTTATACACAAAAATAGGGAGAATTCACCATTAATGGTAATCTGAAAGTCATAAAAATATTGCATAATCCTTCCCCTCCCACCAAAAAAACTTAAGTAGCTATATGGTGTTTCACCCTGTATTTAACTTAAATTCTTGAGCTCTATTGAGACTGCCGAGCGTGTTATCGCCCCATCTGTTAAAATAACAATTGAAACAGAAGAAAGTTTAAGCAATCATTTTATTTAAAACTTTAAACTAAACAGATGCATGGTTTGTACTTACAATTTAAATCGCCGCAGCTTGCGGGATGTCGGATAAATTAATGTTAAACTTTTTCAAATTCAACTTAAAATTCAAAGTAATTAGATACTGGAGATTGCAATGCAACAGCCTAACAAGCATTGGCTCAAATTTTATTTAAAAGCCCGACTAAGTTCACTTAAAAATATGGCTAACGCCAGATGACTAAAATAGAGCTACGACATAGAATAGAACTACAGACAGCGTCGCTGCGAAAAGCAGTCTTTCTAATTTCGAAGAACTATGTCTTAAATATTTGTATTCCATTTAAATCCTGGTGAGAGTTATCGAAAATAAAAAGCTACATTACACTTCAAAACCATAAGATAATGGGTTCATTAACACAAAATAATATCTTCTGATTGAGAAATACATAATATTAAACTCAAAGGCTCCAGTACTATGTCCAGTCCTGTACTCGTTCAAGATAACAAGAGTTGTACTTTTTGTATGTCTATATTTTCACATGCAGACGCCCAAACGGGAAAACAATTAGTGACTCTAACTGTTGTACCTAAGGTTCTGGGTCTGAATGCAGGAGAAGGCATGGACGTAATTTGGCCGTCTCTTCGTAGGAGGCTGGCCCATCTATTCGGTGCCTCCGTAAAGAGACCACCGCTTCCGGCCTTAGTAGTGGCCAAAGCTTATAAACAGCTGAAGCAGGATATTGAAAAAAGACTTGCCATATGATATAAGGGTTGCTATAACTATGACTGTATATAATTCTAGTGAAATTAATAGAATAAGTTTTGCATCTCCCGCTGCATGCCAGAATAACCAATAAAGTATCAAAGTATCAAGAATCCTTTTTAACATGAAGAATATCATGGATTGTAGGTGCAATCTGTTAACAAGGTAACTTATGTCTTTGATGCTCTACAACACTTGAATATATATTCCTGAAACCGAACCTAAGAAAATAACATTAAACAGATCGTTTTATGCATGACAGAACGCATTTACTTACATAAGAAAACAATGGAAATTAAAGAAGAGATTGCATCATTTCCAGCGACCGTAAGCTTGAAGGATGTATGAAAAATGTGGATTTCAGAAGTATGAACAAAACCATTAATCTTACAAACAGCACGAGGCACAACATATTAATCTCTTTCTCAAGACGACATTAATAAAATTCATAAGTTTGATATTCCTGCTAGTTTTGAGATAAAGCGGGCATTCCACTTATTAAAATGAAAATATGGGTAAGGCAATTTCCAGAAATATTACGATTATAGGCAATTAGTTTCTTAACTTTCATAAAGCAGCTTAATATATTATTATTAACTTATTTTAATTGCCCTATCAAGGTATTTGTATAGCTTCTAATTAAAATCCTGTACACATATAGTTATTTCTATATTTCTAACATGTTTCCATTATTTTTTTTAAATGCATTAATCCTTATTGCGGATACTTCTTCTAATCTTTAAGCGTCATCATTAGAAACAACCATAGACAAACGTGATCACATTAACAACGGTTGTTGTATTCGAGTATAGCATTTACAAAGTTATTATTTGATTCCAAAAAGCCACATACTTAAGTATTAAATATTTAAACTCAGGATAAATGATTTGCTTGTTAATGTAGCAAAACTTTATAGTACAAAAGTTAAACATAGTCATAAAACTCTTGTCATTATTTTATTGCTTTACTTGTAATATAGAAATAGAAATTCACTAATTTACTGTACATTATATGACCTAAAGATAAAAAAGGAGCAAAATTTTCCTTGTTATCATTACTCAGGCTCCTTAAAATGCTGCAAACCTGGCAGATCCTCCCAAATGCTTTTGAGCATCTCAAGTTTAAAATGATTTTATTTGCCGGACTCGTAATATTTATTTCAAACACTAGATAAATATTGCACTGATTTGCTTTCTTGCATCGCTTAGTAATTATGATTTATATATTTTAATACTCTTAATTATAGCGCTTTTGTGTATCGAATCATTGAATTTTGTAACTTATCTTAAACATATTTTAAGAGAAAATGAAAGAACTTGCATGCAGTTCATTTTTAAGAATGGACTCTTATGTTTCAGAAGCAAACTGAATGAACAAAAAAATGCGTTTCTGAATGAAAAACAAAAATAACATAATAAGTAAAAAACATGAAAGTAAAAAATAAGTAAAAAACATGATACTTATGTTTTGCAGGCAGACAGATATTCTAGAAAAGAAATCTGTTTTATTCCAAGTTTATTAAATAAATTCGTCACGGTACTGCTTAAATATTCAATATTTTAGTCAAATTACTTCAGATAAATTAAAGTTATGTATACTAGATAAATTGAAAATTTGACGAACTTATAATCTGCATTGCAGAAATATAGAAGCAGCTGCAAAATACTGTAGAAATGCTGCATAACATGAACTCTTCAAAAGACGCAACAGTTGAAACATTTATGGGATGGGTCAAAAAAAAAATTGTTTCTGGAGGAATCATGTTTCCAAATCCATCCTACAAATCGAAGCAAAAATTTGTAGCAATAAATATTTTTTTATTTTATTTTATTTATTTTTCCAAATCTAAAAACGGCTGAAAACGAAGCAGCTTTCAAATATTATTTCATGTTCAGAATACCTTTTTCAGAAATTTCGAGAGCCCCTTTTTATGCTTATGTTTCGTAAAGAGTAATTTCATGTTTTACGAATTCTATTGTTAGCAAAAAATCGGACACAATTCTTCAATTTGGTATAAATCCCTACATCGACAAAGGCGGCCTTCTTATGCTAAGAAAAGCGGTTTTTTGAAATAACTGGAAGGAAAATAGGTGGAAAATAAATAATATGTATAGAAGAAAACTCCAAAATTGTTTATGTTGTGAAAGTGTTCCGATTCAAAATGAAGGACTGAAATTTCATATTTGAATGCTTTTCAACTCGTTTATAAATGTCTTTTCCAAGGCAAATCTATTAAATGGAACTCTAAGTTGCATACAAAATACGGTTTGGGATCCTAAGGAAAGAATTAGCACAACATCTCATGACGAGGAACGGACGAATAATAGTAATCAAATTCTTTTCATGGTACTGTTACAAATGATTTTGGAAAACACAACTGATTTTTAACATCATAAATGTCATTTCAGTAAATAACTTGAGTATATTTTGTGCATAAACTTGAGTGCATAAACTGACTATATTTTTGGGTGCTATTACTTCCTAACTACTATGCTCTTTACAATCAAGAAGAAAAAAATTAAAGTAATTAGTAAATTAAATCCGTTGAAATAAAATGAGGGTAATTTAAAGTTGCTACTCTATTTTATTATTAATGATATTTGCTTAAGGCATCAGGTAATTTGGATCCACTTCAGTTTTCAGTTCTTTTCCTTCTGTTTGCGAGCAAAAGTGGAACATCTAACGATGAAATAGAATTTACTTACACTGACGAATACCAAACAGTGTTCTCCTGAGCTTAAATATTTAATATCTGATAGGTTGTCATGAAGAAACTAAATGTATTTAAATGAAATTTCTTTGAGGTTTTTCTCTCCTCAGTCTCACCATTCTTAAGGATTTATTGAGTAAACTTTTAAATTACGAAGAATTCAGGACATCCTTGCCTGCGTTTGAACACGTGCTCCAATGGGATTCAAAAATGTTTTGAATTTTTGTTAAAACTGTAGTGTTTTTAAATGACTTGTAAGGATCCTAAGTTTTACTAACGTTTATTTTTATTTTAAAGCTGTACTGTCACTTTTTATTTTCTACTTCCGGCCAGAATTAAATGCTATAAATTGTTTATGCAAATTGTCTTGCTAACGACCAAGTATTTAAGTTGTGGCTTTTTGCCAAAAGTTAGAGAGAGAAGGAGATTTAGGAAGCGAGCCGCTTGCCACTGCAGGTTTACAAGTTTTCACTCGGTTGCTGTTTGCCTTTAAGACCAGAGGTTTAGCCCTCTTGACATTTGAAAACGTATTGTACTTTCAGCAGCTCGACGTACTACATACGTACCCTTTTAAATAAAGGCCAGTCTTAATGCTAGGCATTTGTGTACTAACACAAAGTTAGCTTTTAGTTAGAGTTTTAGTTAGTAGTTTTATATTCTTACGTTCAGACCACAAGTGGTTGGTCTCTGTGTGGTTGGTCTCTGTTCAGACGACAAGTGGTTGGAACTTCACCCGAAGTTCGGGAGTACCTGTAAAGTATAGAAAATAAAGGGTTTCGTATACCCTTCCTGCTTGTGTCGTCTATTCCACACAATCTGGAACAGCGCTTTAGTAAGTTAACTGTTCTTATTCAGGATACAGTATATTCGCGAAACAAGTGAAGAGACATACATCTCCTGACAGACTTATAAATTTAAGATTAAAGAACCCCAAAATATTTAATTAATGGCTACTGTATGAAAGACACAATATATCAAAAATATGCACGTATTAAAACTAAATGCAAAATATGAATTGAATAAATGTAAGTGAAATGAATAGTAAAAAAAATACATTTTTGTCGGTCACCTAATTGGAACTATTTTATAAACAGGCGTAATTGGAGTTAAAATTATAATTTATCATACTTATAGAAATATGGTATTCTTACTACCAATATCTTATAAAAGCATTGTTTCGGACACAAATCTTATAAAATCCTTTATACTTTAAATGTCACAGGACTTTAATGAACAGTTTCTGGTGTTAAGTGCCCTATTAGTTTGATGGATATTGGATTTTTTTTTTTTTTTGTGTGTGTGTGTGTGTGTAAAATAAAAATGCAGATGAAGAGACATCAGTTTATCGTGAGCATAAGATGTTAAATATACGCAACGTCCGTGTCGAGACTTTAACTGAAGATGTGATTTTCAATTATACCACGAAGGCTTTCGGTAAGCAAGGTGAAAAACCTTACTCAGGCTACTCTCGAAAGAAGTGATGAAAGCGAATGGCACATTTATCTAAAATAAGTGTTTCTACTGCATTGTGATTTACATATCTGGAAGGAAGAGCTAAAAAATGTTAGCACATTTTATATGAGGGCCATTCGAAAAATACTTTAATGTGGTTAGTAAATTAAGCAAGAAAAAATATATAAAATATTTATAAATACCGAAACTTGAATAAAAGTAGTTTATTATATTCATAAACTAAACTAAAATCTTAACAGGTGATGGAAAGGCTGACCACTTCTAGCCCCTAAAACTAACGGGGAACTCCTAGAGGAACCCCTAAGGGGGAATCCCTAGGAAACCTAAAGTGCCTAGAGGAATTTCCCCCTGTGGTCTAGACGATGCTCTATTCCATTCCATACGTTCTAAGGTATCACTGGTGGGATCATAATCCTGTTGTTTTCGTAATTCGGGCCATTATCTGCAACATCAGCCGCAGGTATTCGTTTTACTCTTTCCGTAACAGACTCCCACAAAAAGAAATTTAAGGTGTTAAGTCGCCACAAAAACAAATAAGAAAAGTTCATGTTCGCTTCGGATCCAGTCTTTTCATATGGGACAAAATAACTTGAGTTCTTTTTTCCAGCTATTTAAGCTACAATTCAATGAACAGATTGATTTTGCATATATGTGTGCTGTGCTTTTTGCATCACTTTTTTTCCTAAACAGTCTGTAGATACAGTAAATAGATTCGTTTGATTTGATTGCAGTCCATTCGGATTTTAAAAGTTTCCTCTGGTCATTGAATTTAAGCATTCAAAATCTTAGATGGATCTCAAACATTAAACCATTTCTTAAATGGATCTACATTAATGTGCAAATTATCTTTGGATGTACATGTCTCTCAATACTGTTAAATAAAAGTAATGACTTATTATAGAGTGGTCCCTAACATCAAAGCACACGAGGGCAAAAGCAAAATCAAGAACGTATGCAAGTGATCTACATGAGTTAATTAGCTGCCTTAACTGCGTAAAATACGAGTATGTTAGAACAAAATTTATGGACATCAAATTCGCACTTGTGTGACAATAAAGGACTAGTGTCACCTTTCAGTTCATTAAAAACTGATACTGAACAGATGCAAAGAGAATGGAGTGTCTCTCTGTGTATTCGATTAAACTGCACACATGAGCAGGCAACATCACTCCATATAAACGCTGTTAACTACTATGGAAAGCTGTTTTTCTACTTCAGCTTCAGTCCTTCGTTAGCCCTTTCATTTAAACCATGCGAAAAGGAGATCCTTAAGCGAATTCTATAGTTGCACTAAAATATGATTGTCTGGAATCAATCTGTCTGGCAGAAACACTATGAGAAGATAATTTCCATCTAGTATTTTCAAGCAGCAGGCCATTTACGAGACTACATAACCATAAAACGTGTTTCTGCATTTTGTATCCAAAATAAGTCTAGTATCCGAAAAGCTTTTATTGCTAGTGTTGCGTTACACGGGTTAGTGGATTTGGACTGATTGATGACAACATTTGAGGAAGAATAAAAAAGCAATTTATTGGTCAGTATTATACAGGACAGTTCCAAAGACGCGTTACAGTCGTCGAAAAACTACGACAAACACACTGAAACAATCAGCAACACAGCCTCCAAGTTATCAGGCTATAACGGTGAACACAGCTTGACGGCAAAGCACTAATACACAGATCCCGACTCGGTCGATCGCTTTCGGAGCTCAAGACACTATTACTGAACTCGACGTACTCTCGATACTCTTTACGATAAAAGTGCTACTCCACGAACAGGCTGGGTATTTATAGCTTTTGACCTGCCTTAGAGAACGTTTTGGAGCAAACCGGTAAGAATTCGTTCCAGAATGTTCTCTCTCCGTCTATGGCATTATTTCACTGATATGTATTATGATTTTTAATTATTATCTTAAAATGAAATGAAACAACCATTGTAACATATAGGGTAAACGGCTACATTCCGACGTTTCAGTTCAATCCGATATTTAATATTTCCACATTAAATATCAAAATTGCAGTCAGCCTTTAATAACTAGTTAAGTCTTAAAGATACTGAAAACATAAATATAAGTCTTAAAGATATTGAAATCAATTAAAACAAGATTTTTTAAATAGTCTTTCGGCACTGAAAGAAAACGTAGCCTTAAAATTATTCTGCTTCTTATTATTCGCTTAGTAATGAGAATTATTTTTGTCCATTATTTGGATGAGACAACAATAAAACAATATATGACTGCTTAGTGAATAGTAAGATTTACAAAGTATATGTAACACTAAATAAATAAAAGACTTAACTCGGCCTTTAATGAGTCCGAAATGTTAATCAATTAAACATTGCAAGTCATGCAAGATCTCGCCTCTTAAGGGAGGCCATATCTCCGTCTAGGACATTCTTGACAAAACTAGTTTGTAAGTTTCATACGAGCAGCAAGTCTTTTCCACGTTTCTAAACAAAACCTGGTGCCGAACTACCAGTGTTTCATGGTTTTAGCCACTCACGTGTAGTACGTCCCAACAAGAAAATAGTTCCATCTGGAAGGGGATACAGATATCCGTTATATGCCTCTCCACAAAAATTATTTCCCTATATCCCTCAGTACATTTGTTTTGAATAATTTTACCTTTTCTGGCTCATACATGTTCCATGCATATCGGTGCCTTGCCTTTTACAAATTTAGTAAATTGAAATGCTGCTTCGAAAGCGTCATTACTGCAACATGTAAACGAAGAAACGTCAGTCCAATTCTGTTTGAAACCACGCAATCTACTTTCTTTAGAAGGTAATTTTTAATAAGGTTTCGAACCCACTTATAAGATTAGAATCCCCTTTACGCAATTTTCGAGTGGCCTTTCTCATTCTATTCGAATATTTTGCATAATTAATTAAGCGGGTTTTTTTTTATTCACATTACTTTCTATATAGCTATTCCCATGAAAAAAGGATTCGGATTAATCCTTTAGTTATAATTCAATCTGCATAGTCATTCTTTTTTACCACTTTCAATAACATCGTAACATTAACTACTTACTAAAATGAATGTAGTTTCTATGATTAACGTGGTAACATCAAATATGAGAGTGAGTTAAATGATACGAAATATCTCGTTCTGCCATATCTGCACAGTGGATATTCCATTTTACTTAAAAATATTAATTAAAAGTCATCACATGCATCAGTGAAATAATTTTTAGTATGTTTGGCACAAAACTTTTTTTATCAAATTAAAATGCAGCTATCGTGCTTTAAAAATGAAATTCGGAAATCTTGCCATTGTTTACTGCTTTTTAAATAATATAATTTAAAAAATTCAAAGTATATTAACTTTTAATTGAGTTAAATATAAATAAATTCTAAGAAAATGGCACACAAAATTATTTTAGTGCATAAGTGACCATTTATTGACTATGTAATAAAGTCTCTTTTTGTAAGATTTTAAAGTTATGCAATATCATGCATACTTCAGTGTTTTTACTGAGTTTTTATGCTTACACCTTTCGTTCTTAAAGTCCCGCAGCTGTCGCTGAACAACTCTCATTATTATTAATACTGGCGTCTGAACAGCAATAACAAATTTTTGAAATGATTGGACTTTGTCAGAACATGGTACATAAATAGATTTCAAAGCTGAACATAGTTTCACATTTCATCGAACGATAAATGATACAATTCGTTGCTACAGGCAAATGTCTGAAGAGAAAAGGTCAAAGAAACATCTGCAGATATCAATATCGCAATCTTTAAACAATAAAACGTAAATTACAATGACTACGTATTTTAAGTATTATTTAAGAATTATTATTACATTTAAGAATTATTATTACATTTTAAGAATTATTATTACATTTTAAGAATTATTATTACATTTGAATTTATAAATTGCTTTTTATTTGTTGAAAAAAATGAAGAAAACAAAGATTTTATTTGGAACTTATTTTAATTTTTTACATGCATTTAGTTTTTGAATACTTACGATATCAAGCAATATGAGTTAATGGTGGAACCGATTAGCCAGGCTATGCGAGGTATTGCTGCATCTAAGGTTTTAGTGAATCTGTGTAAAAGAGTTTTGTTTTCATTTTAAATTTAAAATGCAATTTTCTTTTAATCACTCTCAAACCTATATGACTTTCACCATTATATTTCCCCATTGTTGTGTAACTTCATGCTTAAAATAGTATAGCAAAACGATATATAGATTTTTTACATTAGTATATATAAGTTTATTTTAGTATATATTGGTTTATTTTAGTATATATTGATTTATTTTAGTATATAGAGATTTCTTTCTTCACTTTAACTCACATTTCATTTTAAATATGATCAAATTCTTATGAAATGTATTTCACTGTTGTTCGATTGCTCTGCCGAAAAAATGTTGTTAATTAACATACCAAGTTTGGGAAATTATCTCCAAGTATGCAACCAATCTAAAATAAACAGACATTCAGAGACATTTGTGCATATGGATAACTTGGGTAAGAGGAAAATTGCATTGTACCAGCAGTGTCCTAGATGTCCTCTTACATTCATCAGTTGGGAGGGGGAATTGCCGGATAGAAGACCGCTGCTTTTCGCAACCATTCGTGAAGACCCAAACATTTCGTGTTTTATATTTTCACAACTAGTGCAAAATTGTCGTAAGTGGAGACTAGAAGAACGCATTAAAATGTTGCATTTCGTATTTTATAACAAATATATTTGTTTCAATTTAAAAATATGTAAACATTAATCTTTTCATCATTTAAAACTTTTTCATATGTGGCAGTATATGTCTACGATCAACGGTAGCGGAAATAACTCCCGGGGAAGAATTGTTGGGTACTTCTGTATAGATTTTTCAGCCATATTCTTGTAAAATTACATTAAATTTTCATCACCTTGTTTTAGCTCAGCACAGTATTTGAAGGTCATTGTATATTTTTTGTAAAATAATTCGGTAGGCTCTAACATATAATTACTAACAATATTAATTTGGTTGTGATAAATAAATATAAATCCTTGATCATTTTTCTGAATTTGGTAACAACAAATGGAAATCGCGTATAGGAAAATATGGCAAATGGTCCCCAATGAAGAAAAAGTAAGATTTGGTAAATCTCTTGTGTGAAATAACATGAAAGAGCAGAATTGACACATTTCTCTCTCCTTTTGTGACCCAAATACTCTGAGAAGTAATGCTGAAAGATAGACTAAAACTGATATTCTGTAAAACCTGATACAGGCTGAAAATGTGATTGATCTGCAAAAATGCCCGATACTTATTTATATTACGGCTGCGTTATTTAACTAGATCTAACATTATCATCAAGATTTGCTTACGTGCAAATATTTTACACCGTTTGTAGTCCCTTATGTCCGCACCTGTTTTTAATGTAGCATTGAAATTTCTCCTGTTGAGGGTCACTGTCATAAATCTGTCACACTTTTTTAAACAGACTACGTCAAAGTGGCAGTCCTAATCAAAGATTTGGTATTGTGAGGACTGTGAGTGACTGTGGTAACGACTGCGGGCCATTTGGAGAAGAAGAATGGCAACATGCGTTAGTGCAGTTTAAATAATGGAAGCTATAATAAGGAAATACCATTAGTCCTTGAAGAACCTTATATTTTCACACCTTTACATGTCTTACACGTGCAAAATGCATGTTATATAATCCATTCGTCGTCGGTGTCGTTTCTTGTTCCCAATAATAATATCTGATTTTAAATGTTGATTATATTTATTAGCACAGTATAAATAATTGCACATTATGTATACAGAATATTTACTGTATACATAATGTGCAATTATTTTCCTTAATATCTATGCACACTGAAACTTCAGACTCTTTTGTACAAAGCTAGCCACAAACTAAACTGCCTCATTCCTACAGAGGATGCGACTTGTTTTTCAGTTTAATACTTATGAGGATCAGGCAATGCACATATAAAACATATTATATATTCAAATTATGTCTTTATTTTGAATTAATTCTTTAATTTTCTATGCGGTCTGCAGACGAGTTTACTGATACGCTTCCATGAACTTAAGAGCACTATTAGGGGAAGAACAGTATAAATGCAATTTTTTGACATCATTTTGCATCTCGAAGAGGACTACTTAGTCCATTTTAATAACCAGATGGGCTTTCTCTTTCCGTGAAATCTCACCTCATTTCTAGTTACTGCCGCTTGCTAAGCAAAAAAGAGGAAAAAAAACGATCGATTTAATGACTTGATTGAAATGAACAGTGATCATAGTATTTGAGCTAATTCCTTTGGCCCTTGATGAAACGGAGATCTGCGGCTAATGCAAACAAAAAAATCAGCTGCTATTAAAAAAAAACTAACCTGTATGAAATAGAGTGAAATTTTTCGTTGCAAATGAATTTAAAACTTACTTATTTGGCCTAACTGAGGTTAAAGCTCTTTACGCGGACGCATGTGTTTCTGTTATTATGAATAGTTATTTGAATTTATTCTTTTAATCGATTATAAATTGTTAAATAGCTTTATTTTTCAATTTTTAATAAACATCTTACTTCTTGATGATTCTAGAAAATTTTATACATCCTTGCTTTGTAGTATAACAATAGTTTAATCATTTTATGCATTCTAAACATATATGAAACTTTCCTTCTACATTCTTTTGGACTACTTCCCTAATTAAAACGTTTAGTAAAATTAAACAAGCATATGTTGTCTTCATTTTTACTACAAAAAGTGAATTTTAAAATCTGAATGAGGAAATTTTAGAAATTAGCTTTAGAAATTCATTCTATTAATTATAATGATGCATTAAATATTTATAATTATTATCAATCGTGTATAGTATAAATTAAATTCATTTTAAATCATACCAATTACCTATATTGTTACAATAAAATATCGGCTTAAAATACAAAAAAACAACGATTATTGCTATTAAATCGTCAAATTCGAGCAACAATGAGTTTGCAATTTGAACGATAAATTCTAGATCGCTTGCACTGGAAAATGGTATTTCTTTGAGACACAGACTTAATAAGACTCTTTGAGCACAGACTTAATAAATGCAAGTTTCTTGCATTTTGTAAACGGGAACACATGTATGTATGTTTACGTGCGTGAAGAATGGCAACTCTGATATCTCCACAAGCGTTCCTTATAAAATTTTATGCTATCACCGAGATCAAACTCGTAACTCGTAAACTCGTAACCGAGCTTTTATGCTATCACCGAGATCAAACTCGTAACCTTCCTATAGATAGTCGGATGTGCTTTCCTGTTACACCACGAAGGCATATGTTAAGAATGGAGATAAAAGCTTTACAATGCAACGTAATGACCGAGAACTCAGGAAGAATCTGAGAAAAATACTTCAAATGTAATAATATAATTTACATATAGCTAAGCGTCTATGTTCGTGAGACAAGATAAATAATACACTTAATTTGTATACTACGAGCTATGTCGAGGCAAACAGAAACTTGATGTTGGTAATCATTAACCATACATATTCCAAATTATCAATATATATTTTTTCACGTATTAAAAAATTTTATGCATGAAACATGATAATTTTAGAACGAAAAAAACATTTTATCACAATGTACTTATGTAGGAACTAAGTGAAAATTTTGTAGATGTTTCCTAGACAGTTATTTGATGTTGATCCGAAAAGGTCTCGTTTTAAGTAATCTTTTTATCTTCGAAAAGTTAAACATTCACGATGAAAATAGTCTAATCATATTTACCTTTTATTCGAATTGCTAGTATCCGACTGCTCACTAACAGAGGAATTTGTTTCACAGGCGAGTAAATTCTGATTACATTTTCGAAATGAATTGGCAGCAGATGTACAGTTAATGAGAGCACAGACTTAATAAATGCAAGTTTCTTGCATTTTGTAAACGGGAACACATGTATGTATGTTTACGTGCGTGAAGAATGGCAACTCTGATATCTCCACAAGCGTTCCTTATAAAATTTAAAAATTTCGTTCACTATGATTATGTACGTCGGTCATGTCAAGTAACAAAGGAAGTTTATTTTCAAGTCGAAATTTCAATGTAAGTATGAGTATAATACATATATATGCTCAAAAGGAACAAGGAAGCGAGGCAACGCTTTCCTGTAGCCTTTTCGTTATTTCGTCTTTTTACTGGGGACCGATTGTCTGAATACCCATCTTTTTAAAATTCGACTTTTAAAATTCGACAATATTAATTTGGTTGTGATAAATAAATATAATTCCTTGATCATTTTTCTGAATTTGGTAAGAACAAATGGAAATCGCGTAAGGACTTTTCAGTCTGTAATCTTTGTGACTCTGGAGATGCCATGGATAAGGAGCATATTGACGCATGCACTGCATAATTATCTTTTAATTCTATTGCTCTTAAATATTGGGAAGCAAGGTCAAGCCAAATGGCTTAGTGGCCAAATGTTTGGCATTTCTATAAATAAATAATGCATATACGCACGTGAATTTCAAGGACAGCGTTCTTAGTTACGAAATGATAAGGTTCGCGAAATATAAATACATTAGACGGATATTATCAGATATAAAAGTAATATACATCTAGTTAGAGCTGATAAGGCATGTGTGTGTAAAATGAAATCATATTACATTGGCAATATTTCAAAGCTTCACATGCAGTTGGGTAAAAAAATCTGTATGCATACTTACCTCATGTATACATAGAGAGAGAGAGACTGCAACAGTTTGCGCAGATGGTCTATTAGTTTTCAACTTTTATTCTGAAATATTCTTCGGATGCTTTGAATTATGACTTTTGAGTTATATATATATATATATGTGTGTGTGTGTGTGCGTACGCGTAAAATGATATCATATTACACTCGCAATATTTCCAGGTTTCACATAGAGTGGGTAATAAAATATTTAGAACTTTTAATTACGCTACATTTGCTGTCGTATACATTTGCTTAAGGACAAATAAACTTCTTTCCCTTCGCAATTACGAACCATCCCTTACATATATATAGATTAACTATAAAGGAGGTAATATGTTTATTTTTCAAATTATCTCCAGTTCAGTATACAAGAATAAATGACGCAAATAAAGTCAGAAAACAAAAGAAAAGTAAAGTAGATCGCATCTATCCATATTAGCCACTTTTTATCTAGTCCCACTTAATCCCTCACAAAGCTACTTCCAGTCCAGAATACAAATACTCCATAAATGATGAGTTTTTGTTTTTATTCTTTTGTTTTTTCCAACTCATTGCATCGGACATAATAATTAACCGTTCCACTTAGCACGACCAAAATTACGAAACAAGGATGTTATTTATTAGTCAGCGGCATCGATTATGAGCATTAATTCGACCATTTGTAATCACCTTGCAAGTAAGGGATAATCAGAGGAACAGGGACGTGAAATTCACCGACGTTGCATTAGATTTGTGACGAAATGATAAGGTTCGCGAAATATAAATAAATTAGACCTATCTTATCAGATATAAAAGTAATGTACAACTAGTTAGAGCTGATAAGGATTTGCTTGTTTAGATAACATAGAGAAACACTGCGTTTGCAGCCCTTTATGAAATACTTCGAAATTCATTGTATTTCTTACAGTAAGTGGAAGAGCTAATTACTGTTAATTTTTCTGATTTTTCTGGCAATGTTTCGAAAAGCTTATAAATATATTTACTTTTAAATATAACACTGCAAAAATTCCTTGCAAATTTGAACAATTTTTATGAAATTTTATATTTTACCAAGCCTGTGTTTACAGTAACATAATGGTTTTTAAGTGACATTAATTTGCATAATTTCAGAATACTGTGATCTGTGATATAAAAAATAATGACACTTTGAAAGACAGACGTGTTAGCTTACCTTCAAAATCTTTATGACAGCAAATTATATGCTATTCCTATATTTCTCAACAATAAAGGGATTAAAGTGCTGTTTCTTACAACGTTACTAATCTTGCTGTAAAATCTCTATAAAATCGCTTGCTTAAACCAACATTTTATTAATAGAGTAGTGACATAAATATTACGTAAAGTTATAGTGCCATTAGGTTATTTTGAAGCAGGAAATTTGAAAAACGTTCATCACCGTCACCGGGACTCGAACCTTGGGCGCGTTGACTGTGCTTCCAATTACCCAACGAAATCAAGCGAAAAGGAGGGAGAAAATATTTTATAAAGTGTTCTATTAGAGCGTTGAAAGGCATTTGAAATTTGCAAATTAGAGAACCCTCTATTTCAAAATCATTTAAAAAACTAATGAATCCTGTCTTATCCCTAGAGGATTTGAACAATGAAGAAATTAAGTATTCTAATAGTTAAAATTTTTAAGAAGGCTAGTACAGTTTGCATAAAAGATAGATTCACATTTGAAGATATTATACACGAAATATAAATAAAGATCTTAGATTTAGCATCATGAGAAGACTTTAAATAGTTAGTTCATTTTAGCTTAAATAGTAAGAGATAAAATTTCTTAGTATATTTTAAATGTTACACTACACATTAGAGGAAAGTTTACGAAAGTAAAGCAACATCATCTCATATTCAGACAGATATAGTCCATACGTTTTTGAAAATTATTCGCAGTCATTAAAAACGAGTTGTTTAAAGACGACAGCTTAAATTAAATGACGACAAGATTCTTCAATCTGTGTCTATCTTTCATTAATTTAAGAATTATGGTTCATATGAATTAAAATATTAAATTATGGATAGACAGGTTCGACAGAAATAGCAGTGGAAAAAATAAAGAATGCTTCCACTTAGAAGAATTATACACCTCTCTAAAGAAATCTCTCTAGTAGAAATCTGTATTACAGAATTTAGTTTTTGGTAGTCTCCATTTGGTGATCATATAAATGGTACTACAGTTAGTTTATTAAGAGTTTATTTTTTTTAAAAGAAAGACTTTGGAATTTTGGACTTTGGAAAAGAAAGAAATAGTCATGCATAAGAAAAGCATGGATGCACATGTTTTTCTTATGCATGACTATTTTAACCTAACTGGGCTTCTATTGACCAACAGGTCAAAGCCACAAAATACTTTTATTTGCTCTGGATTCTATTTCTCGGTGGTGGAATAGAAGATGATTACCTGAGAATTTTATAGAATTTTATATGTAATGTAAACATGGAGCAGTTTCTCATAGAAATACTCGAACTCTTACAAGAAAGCATCTTTTCCTCTAACTAGATAATCCAAGCATGTTTTACATAGTTAAATAATATAATCCAATATAATCCATCAGGAAGTCTTTCATGATTGCACTCTAATCTAAAACAGTTTTTCCGTAATTAAGTTGCCCAATCTAGTTATATCCCTAAACTAATAATTGTAACTGATATATTTTTGTTCTTAATATTATACACAATTTTACATGTGTGCTTGTATGCATGCAAGCATATATGTTTTCTCTAGTTTTCATCTTATCTATTTAAAAGACGCTATTTTTTCTTACATGTCTCGTCTACTTATGTAATTCTAAGAGGGATCCTTATGTCGCCAAGAGGAGACATGTCTGGCCGTTATTCAAAACAAAATTATGTGCTGTCTGATTCCTGTTACTGCTACATATTACGTATCTCCTTCAACATACTGCATGGCCAATTGCTTTACAAGACCAAATTTTTTATTATTTTTCTCTAGATTTTGATTGGATTTTTGTTTCCTTCCTGACAAGTAAAGAGCAGATGTGCTCACTTATTTCGTGTCTCTTCATACTGCATCTTATGTTCCATTAAAAATGTACACATCACATAAAAATGTCAATGCCTGAGAATAGTTCCAGATGATACAAATTTTTAAGCCTCTTATATTTGTTTACAGCGAAATTCGATTCCTGAAACATGCATGTAGTTTATCTAACCTTTTGACAAGAAAAAAAAATAATGTGTATCGTTTATACTTCAGTAAAGTCTTTTTTTTTTTCGTTTTGTTTTTACAGTTTTTGTATATTTTTCGGTTTTTTTTTGGGGGGGGGGGTGTAACACAAAACACAAAGTTTATGATAATAATTAGTACATCGGATGCATTTTGAATATTACAACCCAGCCTCGCTTACCAAATTAATACGAATTTTACGAAATAAATTAAATGTGGAAAAATACTTGCAATAATTGCAAATAATACTCCATGTTCAGTTTATGTCAGTATAAAACGCTGAGAAATTCAGGAAATAACACTTTAAATCATCAGTAGTATTGAAATAAGTTTTTAGGTTAAAAAATATAACTTTCCAAGAAATTTAAAAACAGTAAATTTAGCTAGAAAATGTTTGAGAATACTTTCGGTCCATTTTCTTGATATAATGCGAAGTTTTTTCAGGAGGTTATACATCGTTACTTTTTAATAAACGGCATCTGATATTAAATCTAACATTTTTTAAGTGTGATTAAGTTTCACTAACAAGGACAAATGTTAAAACGTTTGGTAACATTTGAAAGTAACTTAATGATTTATTAAGCGGTTTATTTGAAAGTATTTAATAAATCAAACCACACACGATTTACGCAAATCTTTCATTTTAGAGGATTTTTCACTGTTTTCTAACAACGGATGATTAACAACTCATTTTGATGTTTGCATAAATGTTAAAGTTTGGTTCTAATATTCAAACCTTTTAGAGAGATCATTTATATAAACGAAACTTTCGTTAAGATCGCGATTCTTTCGCTATTTAGTACATTTTACATTAGCTAATTAGTACATGCTACTTTGCGCTCTTTGTTATCCCATTTGAATTCATTTTGCTGTGCCTCTAATGCAAATTACTGGACCAGTGATAAAAAAGCTAAGCTTATTTTATACGGCCGTTACCAAAACAAATTGCATCAACGGCTCCTGCATTTCCATCGAAATGATTTTAAGTATCATGTTCCTATCTTATATCTATATATATCTTTCCATCATATCTATCTATATATCTATCTATATATATCTATCCATCATATCTATCTATATATCTATCTATATATATCTATCCATCATATCTATCTATATATCTATCTATCTATATATCTATCTATATATATCTATCCACATATATCTATTTCTATATATATATCCATCATATCTTTGTAATATATATAGATGTAAAATTGTAAACTGTAAAATTTTAACCATAGGTGCCATTTTAACCATAAGTGCAATGCACGAAAACAATTTCTTTGGAAATTCAACATAAAATTATCTGTGTATAAATGCTAAATGTTATTGTGTCAAGTAAAATTTATAATTACTTGATAGCTAAGCCACATTTTTAAAATTCAACTCTGTCTTGAGCTGACAGTTGGAGAGCAAACACATCAATATTCTATGAAAAGGAAGCTATGACAAAAGATTTGGAAATAGTCTGTTAAAATTGTGTTTAATTTTGGAAATGAGAGGATATTCTTTGCAACTTTTGGAAATATTATAAGAATTTGAGAGATGGCGTTCCAGCTAATCGAATACCTATAACAATTATTCACCTTCAAACGTTACTTTTACTAATTGAATAATGAGTGTTTTAATAACCTTTTGAGGTATATTTTACCTAAAGAAATTTTTGCCCAACTGGAAACATTGCTTTCAGGTGCACATATTGCTGTATTAGTATTTTAATTGAAGATATTTAGGAATGTGATTTATCGCTTTTGTCTTAAATTGACTGTGACAATGAGAAACAAAAACATATAAAATACTAACTTTATTTTTTTTTCACTGTTGAAGAGATAACTTAAAAAATTACAAACACAGACTTTAAGTCTCCTTCATTTACAACTACTGCCTGGAATATACAAAGTTTAACTGTGTAAAAACATCACTGTTTTCAGTGTCCATTATAAGTTACAATTATCATCTAAAACGGACTACATAACAATGGAACTCAGCTTAAACAGACTACTTAACTAATGTTCACCCACTTGTGAAAACTATGCCGAATGTCTTACGTTTACGCCTATCTAACAGCGGCTTTTTAACTAGAAAAGACAGACGACCGCAGCCATAGCCAAGATCTCTACCATACGTCATATCGATTGCAATTTTTCCTGTGAGTTTAAACTACGCCGCTTTCGATGAAATCTGCATACCTCTGGAATCATAAAATTTGAGACGTAATGACACACAAAGTAAAGCTCAACAATAAATTTTGGCTATTAGTTAGACAAAATGCCATGATATAAACTATCAAAATTTAAAACTAGGTATTAAGCATGCTATATTTAACTGCTTTTATATTCAGGCAACAGTAACTGCATATTTATTGTGTTGATCAGTGGAAGCTTAAAATTAAAATCACCAATTATTTAAAATAACTAGTTTTTGACATGAGAAAATTAAGTCTCCAATCTATTCTAATCGTTCTATTGTGAGGGTAGCCCAGAAGTTTAATAGCGATTTATGAAAGAACACTCTTCTTCAAATTATTGATTTTACATAAATCTTGTTTCATATAAAAACCTAAATAGTGTATTGATTTATTGATTACGTTCAAACACTGTACGATGTGACAGTAAAATTGCCTTTAAACTGCTTTTAAATAGAGTGTAGTGTATTTTAATTAATTAAGGCAAAGCCCACTAGGGATATCTGCCTAAGGGAAGGGATGCCTTCATGGAGGACTTTCTAAGGGACACTGGCTCGTATACACTAAATAGAGTGTAGAGTCATTAGGTTATTTTGCAGTAGAAGAGTGAAAAATGCACATTACCCTTGTCGGGGCTTGAACCCTGAACGTCCCGAATACGCGTCGAGTATATTTCTCTTTACACCAAAATTGGCATATGGAAAAATGGGAGAACATACCTAAACACTCCCGCTTTTAAAATATGTGCCTACCCTAAATTCGTCGTTTTGGTGAAAATTTTTGAAAATTTCTTTATTTATTCATTTTATAGGCCATATATTTAGGTTTCCAAAAATGATTTATTTTTTGTTTTTACGATAAATAAAAGTTATAGTATAAAAAGTAAACCGGAAGTGAATTTTTGGATGCTGGAAGTTGGCATTTAAATGGTCGTAAAAATGTAAACAATAAGTTTAAACAACTATTTTCTAATTATTAAACAATATAAAAGCTGTAAAAGCAACACATCTATCAGTGTGTGACACTTTGCTGATTAAATGCCTACATGAGAAGACTCAAAACAATAATGAGTGTTTTAATAACCTTTTGAGGTATATTTTACCTAAAGAAATTTTTGTCCAACTGAAAAAATTGCTTTTAGGTGCACATATTGCTGTATTATTATTTTAATTGAAGATATTTAGGACTTTTACCTATTTTCAGGCATATAGAAATAAAAATTAATCCCATTATGCTTGAAAGCTACATGGGAATAGACAAACAGCGAATTCAGAAATAGAAACACCAATCTCTACAAGCAACAAAGTTAACCAGAAAAATGCTAAAAGAAAGTCAAAATTAGTTAAGAATGAAGTAAAAGAGGGCCTAACATACAAATACGGCGAAGTGACTACAAAAGTTTTTGTGCTGTATTAAAATCTTTAAATGCATTTTCTGAGAAATTGTGTTTTTCTTTACTTTTGATTGCGATTACGTTAATTTCTCAAAATGTATTTAGAATATTGAAATGAAATTTTGCCAAAATGTTTTATTGATCTTTAGCTGTGTTCTGTAGCAAAATCTGACCTCTTTGTATTTATTTATTGATTTTATTGACAGTATTTTGAAGAAAAGAGGATTTTTTTTGGGTTTAAATTTTGACTTTCTATACCAAGTTTTGAATATTTCAAAGAAATTTATAAGTATTGCAAATCTTTTGCTATAGAACACAGGTAAGTATGCTATTTATATACTGTGTAAATATTATTGAAGTATATTCATTAGAATTTATTTTAGGAGATCTGGCGTAAATGAAAATTTTCACTAAAATTTTACTAAATATTGCCTATATTTGAAAAATTAATGAAATGTTCTATAAATTCCATTTAAATTCATAGTTTTATATCCCATCTTACTCAAGAACATGTGTGTTTAATTAAAATTTTATGTATTTAAAAAAATTGCTTTGTATGTAGGCAACCTTAAAGGGCGACCTGGGATGAGGTTATCCAATCACCAAATTCTGGTGGTGGCGAATTATCGTTTACAACCTTTTTTCTAGTTCGGACGGCACTTGTTATACGTTTTCAGAAGCAGAAAACGTGAAAACAACGCAGTGCCCTCGACGTGACTCGAACCCCAGACCTGTCGAGTATGCTTCTAATTACACCACGAAGGTATGGAAGAGAGGGAGAAAATATCTTATAAGTGATGGAAATATTTCAGTCTGAATAGTCTAAATAGTTTTATAATTATTCAGTTTGTACAGTTAAAAATGAACTAAAACAGTGCTAAATCTATGTTTGCGACTTTTAATTGTCATTTTAAACGTATTTTTTAAATATTCGTTGTTTAATGAGCCTGTATTTTAGCTGTCAATTCTGATATTCCTAGAAACTGTATTTAGAACTAATTTTACATTACATGATTATCTTATTTTGTTTTAGATTTTAGCATAAATATAGCATACTTTTTTAAATAATCTTAAAATAAAAATTATAGCTTAAATAAATAATCTTAATAATCTTTTTAATTAAATAAAATAATCTTCAAATTAAATAATCTTTTTAATTAAATAAAATAATCTTCAAATTAAATAATCTTTTTAATAAAAATTATAGTTTTTTCGCAGAGGATATTGAATTAATTTGTACACATGGTTAGGCTGCAAACATTCTAGGTAAAGAGGAAAGTATGAAACTTTTACCTAAGCGAAATACAAAATTATGTACATTTAACACAATTTATGAGCATAAAAGGTAAATTACAAACACTCTCAGTATATGCAGTATATGCAGCTCAGTATATGCAGCAGTATATGCTATTTCAGTATATGCAGCCATACAATAAAACAGTTCAGAAATTGCCCAAAACATAATACATAAAATGTGCAGAATATGTTTGAATAACCCTAAAATTAAATACAGTACCAATTATCTGATATGAGTGAGATTGAATGTTTGTAGGATATTCAGGAATGTCATATAACACGGAAATAAGTGAAGGACGGCTATCAAAATTAACCTGTTGGAGAAAAAATTAAAAAAATATTATGAAATTCATTATGGTATTCAGGATTCAAATCAAAATTCAGGAGTGAATCTTAAAAGGAAGTAATATTATTTAATCAGTTAAATCCGAAATTCGTTGGGAAAAAAACTAGTAAAATATATTTGCTTTCAAGTATCAATCCTTCTAAATGTAACTAGATCACGCTAACATGTGAAATAGTGCAACACTAATGTTAATCAAAACACAATTATAATTTCTGTACTACTAATGTAATTATTATTCCTGTGCTACTAAAACTACTATATACTAAATATTACTATATACTAAATTAATATTGCATCGGTGACTGATGACAGTAATAACTATTAATGAAAGCAACAACAAAAATGATGTTCTGTGTTAGTTATGAATTAGATATTTCTGATGCGCTAAATAACTGAATATCGGATAATCGAGTCTCTATTCTACATTACATATGCTGATATGTGAAAAGTACAGCAGAGTAGTATACCAGTACTTTTCATTCTAAGTAGTTACGGTTGGATCAATAAACTGATCTGCCCACATGCTTTACATTGGCCTATTATGAGGCGATAGAATTTATGAATTTTGATTTTAACATGAAACAGTTCCCTGTTTATACCATAATTCAACAGCTACCATATCCTAACTAGGCTGAATGCCAGCTGCGCTGAATTATATGAAATGTCAGTGCACAAGATATATGATGGAACGCTATTCAGAAGTAAGGAATAGTACTTGTAAATGCAGTTATCAACACTCTAAAACCTTAAACAACCGAACTTCGATTAATCAAAACGGCAGATAGAAATAATAGCGAATATGTTCGTTTTCTGCATCTTCATATTGTTTCTTTTTTCAGAAGTAAATACAATACGTATCTTATAATGAAATCAAGCGATCTGAGCATATTGCACCTAGAGAATTATGCTTTTAATCTCTGTTTATGCGACAAAGTTCAAATATCTACATTCATTGAAGGATTATGTAGATTAAAATTTACGTTGTACTGAAAGAATCATCCAAACGTTATTAATCTACCAGGAGTGCCAATAAATTATGCAAATACTTCGCTCTAAATTTCAAGGCAAACTTTATTATTCTGTAAGGAAATTTATCAACTGTTAGGCATTCCTGTTGATAACATTCCAAACGAGGATGCCTGAAACTTTAAAACAACGGTTATTCTTATTTAACATTTCCATGAATGCTCTTAAATTTCAGTATTTTCAAATTTTACCGTTTGTTGTTCCGAAGTCAACCATGGGACACTGATTTAAAATTTAGTAATGGGAGAGTAATTTAAAAATGATAATTGCAATGAATTTAAAAACTTTTCTAGTTATGAAAACTATATGCAAAAATAGCTTTAGTTTTGGAAAATGTGTTTATAAAAATTGATCCTTTGCAAACTTTCAATAAATTTGCCTGATCTTTCAAATTAGGGCATGCTGGAAGTTGAGCTGCAGTCGCAGCTCAAAGTTGAACTAAGAAACTCAAGAGATCATTCCTTGTTTTAAAATGTATAAGAAGGTCAATGTATTGTAAAACATATTTTTGCTTACGAAATATTGCAAGTATTTATTTTTGCCCCGGAGTGCTTAATATAGTAACCATATGTCATTTGTAATGTCTTATTCACAGTTTTTTTCTAATAAACATGTTCTGATATACAACGAAGTCAGTCAAAAAATAATTTTTTAGCAGCGTAATTTATACTACAAGCAAGCATCAGTGCTGGAATAAAAACAAACTTACGAAATGTAAACACTAAACAAGGCAGTCCTAGATAAACTTCAATATTAAAAGATTCAGAATTGCTTTGTTAATCGGCCCACCGGCGGCCGAGCGGTAAAGTCGCTGAACAGTGGTAGTTCGTTCCGAGGTTCGAATCCCGCAAACAGGCTGGCTGCATGGGCGTTTTGGTGCTTTTCCCCATGTGTAACGTGTATGCGAGCCAGTTTCCCTTAGAAAGTCCTCCACGAAGGCATCCCTCCCCTTAGGCAGATAGCCCTCCAGGCTTTGCCATAATCACACATCTTATGCTTTGTTAACTTTATCTATTTCGCAATGCAAATAATTGTGACCAAAAATAATTTAGTTAATTGCGGGGTTCTGATAAAAATTCCTTTCCAGGTTTATTTAATGCACTTCTTTTAAGCAGGAATTAATGTTAATTTTAGACAGAAAACACAGCAGAAAAATTAGATTTTAAAAATGATTTTCATTTCATTAACTCTAGTTTTGACATGAGAAGAATATTATATAAAAGTATGCAGTAGAAATGGCATCTATAACAATAGTTTTGATGTTAAAATTCGTGCTTTGAGTTATTTATAGCTCAGCCTTAATTCGAATATTGCGTATTCATTGGTGCATTATATATTATAATAAATAATTAAAACTAACACCCATATCGGCCGGAATAAGTTGATCTCACGTTATAAGACCATCCTGTATGTTTGGGAAAGTTTTACATGAAAAGGAGGGAGTTTGTATTGAAGACCTTTCAGAATTTTTAACTTTATTTTTTGAAAAATGTGGCAAGAAATTAATTAAAAAATCTAAATATTATAGTGTAAAGTAAATATAAGCATTTACATTTGCTTTTAAACTAAAAATTTGTTAAATAAATCATAAATTATCTCAATAAGAATTTTAAAAATTAGACATCACACGGAAGGAAGCATCATGCAGCAATTTTAAGTGAAAACCTGTTTTGAAAAGAACGTAATACTCTTATAAAATATACTGAAATTTTAAATAAAGTAGACGAAGATTTTTCGCAAAGTAAGCACCAAGGAGCTATGGGTCTCAAAGTCTCAACAAGCAGCAATTTTAAGTGAAAAATATTTTGAAAAAGAATGTAATACTCTTGTAAAATATATTGAAATTTAAAATAAAATGAACGAGCATTTTTCTCAAAGTAAGATAAATAAAAATAGCTTCTGCTATCTATCTTAAATAAAAGGAACTAATTTTCCAATAAACTTACTGAATATTTACATAAATTTTTTTATAAATTCAGAAAACAGAAGTTATATGCAATTGAGACAAATGAAAATTGAACAAATTATTGATATGAACTGTTAATATTTTATGTTTACATTTTATAGAATGCAAAACAGTAGGAAAGAAGATAAAATATGATTATTCAATCTTTCAACAGATCGCAACCTATAGCTTTCCATTTTCATTTTCTTTATCTGGTACTCACGCTATGTGATTACGTGTCTACAAGAGTAAACTGACTTACTCCACTATTGCGAACGTTTTGTATAGATAAAATCGAAGATGAGAAAAAAAGGAGCAAATGAAACAAATGAAGCTGCCAAGGTTTTAAGAAGACGAATGTCTTTATTTTCAAATGGCAAAAAAAGAAGCATAAATTGTAGCACTAGCTGATGAGACTATGTGCGGATAAAACTCCAGGGGTAAGATTAATGACCACATTTTTCTTCCTTAATTTTATACTTCATAGTTGGATTCTTTGTTTCGGGACAATCGCTGGAAAAATTCCTTCTCTGGAGAGTTGAGTTATATCTTGGCAGATGAATGCCCAGCGATATGAAATACTGCTGATTTAAAAGCTAATTATTAGCGGCAAAGAAATTCCGATAACTAAAGAGAAAAGTTTCCTGATAATCCAGTATTAGTGATCGAAGCTTTTATTTCACTTGAAGGCCATGCTAAAGACATTCTTAGAATTATGCATAAAGCAAAAGATTACTCAGCATTTCTTGAAGAATAAGTTTTCAGGAAATTATGTTTTTATGGTTACAAGATATTCACTTTGATCTTCTGAAAATAATCCTTTGTAATTGTGATTTGTACTCTGATATTTTTCGTTTAATTTAAAATATTATATATATACTGATGTATTCTTAAGGAGTATTTTAAGGACCCGCTCAATAGCACTGACTTGAAAACGCGTTTAACCCGGAAGAACTTAAATTTACGCAATGGTGAAGATGCTTGCATATATATTAAATACTTTAAATAGGCCAACTAATTAAAGGAAATCATAATACGCAAGTTGTGATACAAGTAGGTAAGTAATTTGGTTACTTTTTAATTTAATTTACTGAGTGAATTACATTCGAAATCTTGACACATTTCTTTTAAAATACTTAAATAACTTAGTTTTGTTTTTACATTTTACACCAGGTATCGCCAGTTTGCCAATTTAGATCCAAAACATTTAGATTAATTCTCATATGAATTTGATTTTTGTTGCTGAAGAGAACGAAGAGAATATTTGCATTTAATGAAACTTGGCTGACTTCCTTTTGAAATTCTGATTTTATTTTGTAATGAAAAATGGGTTCTTGATTGTTTTGCATCTTTCATCAACTAATTTGAGAGGAATAAATCCACATTAAACATGCATTGCTAACAGGAAAACTCCAGCGTTACAAAACACTTAATTGAAACAAAATTGTCCGCAATAGATCTAAATATAAGCAAAGGACGAATTTTACATTGCCTTGTTTTTATAAAATGTTTTTCAATGCTTTTAAAGTGCATGCTCTTTCTATTTGGTGCGGCTTTGTGTAATATTCTTAAATATATGCAAATATGTGTTAAGCACAAAAATAAAATCTCATCTTCTCTCTAATTAAACAAGCCATACCTTTCTTTATTTTCTAGATTTACTTAAATATTTTTTTGTTTTATTTAGTCGTATATTTATTTTTAGCATTTTATTCTTTCCAATCTTTCATTTTTGCTTATTTTTGACAAGATTCGCCAGTAAATTTAATCTTCTTAACTTTTTTAATATTTCTAAAACTATCTCTTACGGTTTTGGAAACATTTTAACGCATTTTGAGCTGACATTGTTTTTAAGTTTGATACCAGTTTATGACCTCAGACTTTAAATTACATTGAAACCAATTAATTTCTTAAACATATTAATTTCTAAGAGCGCCAACACTTTTGTATTTTATATATACGTGATGTAAATATTAAAACTAGAATGAATAAAGTTGAATGATGCATTGAGAATTGGTGTATTGAGAATACGGCAAAGCACACTAGGGCTATCTGCCTAAGGGGAGGGATGCCTTCGTGGAGTACTTTCTAAGGGAAACTGGCTCGTATACACGTTACACATGGGAAAAACCACGAAAACGCCCATGCAGCGAGCCCGCTCGCGGGATTCGAACCTCGGACCGAACTACCAGTGTTCAGCGACTTTACCGCTCGGCCGCTGGTGAGCTAAAGTTGAATGATTATTTCCGTCAAATATTCTATTAAATCGACATTAATAGCTTTTAAAAGATTTTTTTTTTAAATTTTAACAGTTTTTACACTATGGCTGTAGTTTTCATTAGAAAGAAAAATATTTAACGAGATGAGAACAACGTTTCCAAAATTGCTGCTGTAAAATGATTGATTACAAAGCATTATACAAACCGTTTTATCTAACAATATTATCTATCGTATATACGTTTCGATGTTTATTTTATAAAGCATCATAACTATTTTATCTGTACAGTTATTTCAATATTTCATAAAGACATAGAAGGTTGTACATACACATATATATGTGCGGATATAGATAAACAGAATAAAAGGCATGTTCATATAAAAATGAAAAATAAAAAAGTGAATAAACAGAGTCATTAGAAATTTTAAGAAGTCGGGAAAATGAAGAAATCCGCACTTACCTTCGCCACGATTCTAACTCCAAACCTTCCGCATACTCGCCGAACGTACTTCCAGTTATACCACGAAGGTATCGACAAAGGCATGAAAAATTATCTTATTAATAAAGAAACTAAAGGTAAATGCAACACTGTAAGAATGCTTAAAAATTTTAGCTATAACCTATTTTATTTTTTATTTTTTGAGCATGGAATTCTTCTCATTTTTTCACGATTAATCCTTCACTTATCCATATCAACTTACTTTTACTTTTTTTACATCACTAATCCTTAAATTTAGTTGAAATTTTAGAGAAACTAGAATGTAATCCGTTAATTTTGTTTACTTTTCACGTCCTCGGAGCATACCAGCGGGCGAGCGGTCAAGTTGCTGAACACTGATAGTTTGACCGATGTTCGAACTCTGGTGAACGGGCTTTCTGCAAGGACGTTTCCGTGATTTTCCCCCTGTGTAACATGAATACAAGACCGTTTCCGTTAAAACGCTTCCTTGAGGACATCCTTCCTCTTAATCAGATAGCCCTCGTGTCTTTTGCATTGTGTCCTTTCCCTCCTATAATTACATAAGCCGAACCCAAAAACCAACCTAACCTTCCATGTCTTCCATAATATATATACATATATATATATTTCCCAATGACCGAGCGTTAAAGACTCTAAGTGCTGCCCACTCTAGTTTGGTTCGCTCCCAACGTATGAAATTGCTGATCACACATCTTGATTCTTCCATGTATAATGTAAATGCAATGCAGTTTCCTTTAACCTTTTGAGGCCGGGGCTTTGCTACCAAAGGACGGGGAATCTTAAAGCGAATGCTTTCGCCCTTTAAGAAATTACCTCCTATTTGTAACAAAGATTCTTGTGTGTAGTTTAATGGATCCTCAGAGGGGTGCATCTATGTCACAAAAGGAAGGTCTTTGAAAGACATAAGTGGTTAAAACCCCACGGATGTCAAATTTGACATTTCACCCCACTTTTCAGCCTGGAAATGGGGAAAAAAATATGACCACTAAAGTGGACAACCCCGTCTTTTCAAAGAGAGGACTCTTTGGCCACTATAATGGCCATCCCGTCTTCAAAAGTTTAAAAATCACTCCATATTAGATAAACAATATTGTGCATTGTTGCAGATAATTCATGCAATCCATACGTCCATACATGATTCCATTTAAAAAAATATGAGTAAAGTTAAATTTCATATTATCAAATTTTGACTACGTGTAGCAATTTAATAAAATACTCACCAGTAAAAATCCTTTTTCAAATGGTGCACGCAAATTCATGTAAATGATAAAGATCAGAATCAATGAATGAAGGGGCGTATCGTAAAGCACACGGGAGCCGCGCACCTTGGGATATGTGAATGTTACACTACTCAGCGGCTTTTGAATTTGGACTGGCTGTGTGAAAATGTCTTCTGCACAAATTTTAATACTCCGAATACTTACCCAATGAAGGTAAGACTAACTGAAAGACCCCGACAGGCATTGAATTACCGCCTTCAGCGAAGAGGTTTAGTCATACTGTTGAATCGGCAAACGGGAACACTCTGGTGATGAACAGACAGAAGGTGCTACTAACCGCTCCAAAAGAGTGTTAATAAACTGTTAATAGCAAATTTTCTGTCGATCATGCAATTATGGATGTTAATATGCTAATGAAGGACTACGCACACATACATCCTAGACTTGTAGTACTACGAGTTCTAATCACATTTTAACCCATTAACCGCCAAAACTACAAGGAATGTATTTCTTCTTATAAAAATAATAATAAGTATTCAATTAAGTATTTATAAGATAAATTTACACTGACAACTAAAGAAATGCTCTTAGCTGTAGAAAAATCAAGTGATCCATTCCCACAACGCCAGCAGAATAAGAATAGGGATATTTAGTGAGTATGATTGTACTTATGCGAAGTTTTCTGAGCGGAGCACTGGATTACGTTTTAGCTGTATAACTTTATAAATCTACAAATCACTTTACTCGTTATTAATTTAATATTAAAATTTACTTTGCATTTCTTTTACAAGTATAGATTAATTTCAATTGAAAGTTTCAAGCATGAAAGCCTGCACTACAATGAGGATGTTGAGCTACATTACATATTTTGCATCTAGAAACAATCTGGCTATGGCATTCTTTACAACGAAGACTTCTGCTATCCTCGGACTTTACAATAAAATGGAATAACAAATCCATGCAATGGTTTTTGAATAATGAATTTACAAGGTTTTCCCGTTGCTGATCTATTTCTGGCTAATTTTGCACTTTTAAAAACAGTTTACGAAAGGAATAATGCAATCTCGCGTCTGAAATCTAAAAGAGACTTTTTATTTTCAGTAGTAGAAAGTCATGGGATTCAAGTCCACGCATTTGTCAAGGATACATCAATGTAATTAGTTAATATTGGCCATTACCATTTTTTGCCACGAACTCTAATTGACTACGAAATTGTCGCATAAGCCGACCATTTTGGCATTGTATTGTTCAATAAGATGAGGCTGAGATACGAAAACCTTTTGCACTCGCGTTCTTGAATAACGGAAAATACATTTTACATGCTGAATTTTTCCAAATGTTGAATCCACATTTACAATCGAATTGTCGTTTCATCGGCTAAAAATTATTTTGTTATTCTCTTCATACTAGAAATCATAATAACCCCTGTCTTTCTTATACGGACACATTTCACCGTTTCTAGTGGGCACATTTGTATGCGGTTTTCTGGAATTGTTCCTGTAGCAATAAAACCTTTATTTTTTAGATGACAGAGAAGATGAAATCATAACTGACGGTTCTTTTTCATGCATTTTAATCTTTCAGCTTTTTGCTTTTTTAACTTTTTGTATGACTAGCACTATATTTGGAAGCCTGAAACTTACTTCTTACTTGAATTTCAATTTCCCCAACAGAATCATTTGGTAAAATATCATTATCATTATTCAAAACATTATCATTTTCTTCTTCTTCATCACCAGCTCCTGCAATTTCTGGCGGAACAACAACAATATCACTTTCATTTTGGTCATTATAATCATCTGTTTCTTCATCAAAAAATCTTTGAAAGGCTTCTTCTAATGTAAAGCACCTCATTCTGGGCATTTTCAAAGCATGGAATAACACAGTATCTAAGGCATGAGTAAAAACGGAGAATACCCTTTTTCGACTGACGTTGCACCAACGCAACAATCTTCCCTTTTGTGAAGTATGCTGCCTCAAAATTGCTCCCCATTTTAAATAAACACATTTAATTACACTATACTACATAGTACAGTTACATATCAAATACACGTTACACAGCTTTTCACACTTCATTCTCAAAACCCACGCCTACTGTCGCTCAAATCGAAACTTTTTTCACACAGTTGATGGGTGCTACTTCGCCCTCTATGGGAGATCTCAACATACTACCCACGGATAACCGTTCAGGACATAAAATTACCTCTTACATGAAATTATTACTTAATATTATTCTTAGTAAACACATAATTTCTAGATTAAATAGTTCTTACATATAAATGAGCAATACTAAGCCTAAAATAAATTAAAATTTTAAGAATTCAAATGAATATCAAGTTAAAGTTCAAATTTTTTCACGATACTTAACTGTCTATTAGTAACACGCACAGTTTGTGAATGTGTCTCTTGAATTCATCATCAGCATTTTTTAATTTTACAACATGAACTCTGTAATCATTACCTGTGTAAATTTCCGTGATACGTCCCAGTTTCCATTTTAATGAAGGTGTGTTATCTTCCTTAATGATTACTAGGTCATTTATTTTAATATTTGCTGAATGACGTCGTCATTTTGTGCCAACTTGCAGTTGAGTCAAATAGTCCTTAGACCATTTCCTCCAGAAAGACTGCGACATTTGCTGAACTAGTTTCCAACGATTGCGAAGTGTTAGTGTCTATTCGCACAATTTGGTTCCGGAATAGCCTTTAATGATGTTCGTATCAAAAAATGACCCGGTATAATCACGCAAAAATCATTTGGATCACTTGAAATCGATACTAATGGTCTTGAGTTCAGATATGTCTCGACTTCTGCTAGATAAGTAGCAAATTATTCAAAGGTTAGAACCTGAGAACCAATTGCTCTTCTCGTATGATATTTCATAGCCTTTACCGCGTCTTCCCACAATCCACCAAAGTGCGGCACAGAAAACGGATTGAAATTCCACTTAATTTCTTCCTCTATTAAGTATCTAGCTACCTTTGGATCAGAACGATATGATTTCAGAGGTCTGTTGGCACCTATAAAATTAGTGCTGGAATCACTATACATTTCCTCGGGTCATCCACGTCCAGCAATGAATCGTCTTAGAGCTGCTATGAAGGAATCTGTCATCGTGTCTCCAACTTGTTCTAAATGAACTGCTTTGGTACTAAAACATACGAAAACACAAACGTTGATCATCATTGCCAGAACACCTCGCCCTTTCTTCGGTTTAACTTAGAAAGGACCAGAAAAGTCCACACCACATTTCGAAAAAGCTCTTGCGGGATTCACTCTGGATGCTGGAAGATCATCCATTGTTTGATATGACAGCGCACGTCTATATTGACAGTATGTTACACATCTACGAATGATCTTGCGAATAGCTGCTAGTGCATTAATAATCCAGTATCTCTGCTTGATTTCTGAATGGAGCATTTGTGTTCCTCCGTGAAGATATTTATAGTGATAATACCGTATTATCAGTTCTGTAATATAGTATGATTTAGACAGGTATTTTTAGATATAGCATGACCGGGTATTTTGCATTCTGTGCGATGCTAGCATTTCTTAGCCGTCCTTCCACTCTTAGAATACCCTCATAGTCTAAGAATGGGTTCAACATATTGAGTTTACTGCGAGGACTCATTAGTTTTTTTTCTTTTTCAAATGATTTCTTCACTAAATTCTTACATTTTCACAGACCTTGATTACTTAAGAATGTGTTACGGCTAGCTCTCTAGTCTGGAGAAAATTTGATTTTGCCCTTGTTATTGATTACCGTTTCACACTGGCAATAAATATGAGACACCAAGCTATAACTCGTAAAGGTTTTGTTTAAGAAGAATATTTATGAAACAGTTCATCAATCAAAATTCTTAATCACCAGTAGTATGCACAGTACCTCCTTTTCTCTCAGTTTCTACCACTTCCAATTGGATATCCTTCAGTGAATGCTTAGGAAAAAAATTATCCTTTCCTTTTAGTCAATATGGACCATACCACCAACGGACACCTTCCAACAAACATTTAGCTGACACACCCCTACTAACTAAATCAGCAGGATTTACCCTTCCACTGCACTGATTTCAAGATCTGGGATCTTATTTTTCCTGCACTTCAATAACTCTATTACCGACAAATTGTTTCCATTGTTTCGTAGAACCCTTTATCCAAAGCAAGACAATTAAGGAATCAGTCCAATACACAAACTTATGAATAAGATCCTTAAAAGTCTATCCCAGATACTTTCCTATTCTAGCTCCTATGACTGCTGCCGTTAGTTCCAATCGTGGCAACGTCAATTTCTTCAAAGGAGCTACTCTGCTTTTCGACATGACAAACGATACGGAACTGTCACCCTTATCATTTAAGTAACGACAATACGCTACAGCACCATAAGCTATAGGAGACGCATCGCAAAATACGTGTATTTCCATTTTTGAATTTAAGTTCTCACAGTATACAAATAAATTTCTCGGAACTGAAATATCCTTCACATATTTAACCTCAGAACACCAGTTGGTCCACTTGATTTTAAGGTCATCTGGCAATTCCTAATCCCAACCAATACCACGTCCCCAAATCTCCTGTAGCAAACATATAATCCTAACTACAAATTCAGCAGAAAAACCAATTGGATCAAAAATCATTGCTGCAACATGCAAGACATAACGCTTTATGCTCTTCAAGCTCTTTAAACTATCCATTAATCTTGCTATATCTAAAAAAATTTGTCATTTACTGGATTCCAGTTCAAGCCTTAAAACCTTCAACTGACAATCAAAAATACAAGTATCATTGATAAGTTCATTCTGCATCCACAATGACCTCATTTTCTCAGAATCAATTTTTAATTTTCGTAAAATCCTACTTGCAACCTTTAAAATCCATACAGCTTCAGAAGACAGTTTAAATGTATCTTCAACACTATTTCCCCCAAAATATAAATCATCTACATACAGTGAAGAGTTCAGCATTTCAACTCATTCGGATTTATTATTCGTGTACTGCTTTAAGTGCTTTTTTATTGTTGAACTTAAAATAAATGGCGATGACTTACTACCAAACGGCAAACGTGTCATACGCATTATTTTGTAGTATTCCTTGTATTTTCTGATAACCACAAGAACTTTAAAAATTTCCTATCCTCTTCTGAAATTCCAATCATCAAAAATGTTTTCTCTATATCAACACAAATGCAATTTTGAATTTCCCAAAATTTAAAATAACATTCAGTACACTGGGATTCAAATTCGTCCCAGTAATCATTCAAATAAAGATTTAGTTTTGCTTTCGAAGTACAATTGAAAACCAAGCGAACTTTAGTAGTATCCTTATCGGTTCTCACAACTGATCTATGTGGCATGAAATATTCCTTCACATCCCTAGAACATTCTTCAATAATTCCTTTACTCTGTTGATCTTTAATTATGTCCTTGTATTCATTCGCCAACCATTCATTATTTTCGAAATTGTTTTTTTAAGTTCTCAAGTCTTTTTTTAGCAAGACAAAAGTTATTTTTTAAATACGTTGTCTTTATTCCCCATAACAAACAAGTTTCGTATTTTCCATCTACAAACTTCAAATTGTTTAATCAAATTCTCATCTGCAATTGATAACTTATTAGAATCTGTAATTCCTATCGATTCTAAATTTCATAGCATCTGCATATCGGCGCCAACGAAAAAATATGTTGCTACTATATTTCCTCAAATTTTATCCTCAGAATTATTTTGTATTCCCTGCAGTGTAAGGCCAAAAATAGTTTGTATGTAGTTTTGGTTATTTTTTTCTACTTTCGACTCTTTAATGACGCCCCAAAAATTATCTGCTCCTATTAAAATGTGAATACCTTCATCTGAATACATGCATGCCTCAGCTAAATTTAAACCCTTTTGTTCAAAAATATTTTGAATGTTTATATTGAGAAATGCAATGGATGCGGCAGTAATCATTTCAGTAAATAATCCTTCTATATCAATATATTTCTTAGGATAGTTCCTATTCCTCAATTTTAACTTTACTACACAGTAAGTTTTATTTATGGCTTTCGTGGACCCAAAAGCAAAAACCGACAATCTTTCCTTTCGAATGGTTTTAAGCCTAAGGGCATCTGCCGAAGATTTTGTTATCCAAGATCTCTCACTGCCGTTATCCATTAACACCCGACATAGTTTAAAGTTTCCTTTCGAACAAGCCAGGACGGTACAAGTTTGCAATAAAACACTACCAAATAATATACCCATAACCCCACTTTTTCAGTTTGGCATATAATTAATCAACCAATATGATGAATTAAAAAATAAGCAAACAACCGCTTAATTCTTGTCATTTGACCCCCCGATGAGACGAGCTACATTGAGTCACCGCGTTTGAATTCCCTTTCCATCCTTCGACTTCAACTGATTTATTACTGTTTTCGTGTAGCAAGGAGTGGTGAGCTAAGCTGTTGCAATTCTTGCATGGCTCGAGTTGAGTTTTACAGAGTCGAACTCAATGGAATTTTGAGAAACAGAGAAAACATCTATTATCTCTTTTCAATCTATATTTCCTTTCCGCAACACTTTCAAGTTCGCAAAATTCATGTTATTTGCTATTATAAAATATGCAGTCTCTTTTAACATTTGTAATATAACTAGCAGTTGATATATTCCGATTAGTATTAAGCTTTTTAGTTTCAATTTTCATGGGCTTACTTTTATATTCATTACCAAAATTAAGATAATTTTCAGTTTCAGAGCGTATCTCTTTGTCTAGAAAGGTAAATAAATCCTTAAAATTCCAATTACTATCTGGATATGTTCTACTGAATTGTAAAACAAGTTCTTTTGGAATTCGTTCAAACAAAATGGGAATCAATAAAGTGCTGAAAGATTTTGTTTCAACTCCTAACGACTCTAAACTTCTAATTTGAATATCAGCTTTGTCAAACAACCTTCTCAATCCAGCTAAATCATTTATACTTCTAATAATAGGAATTTTAAGTAACTCATTCAAATATGTTTGTATAAAAGTATTCTTGTTACCAAATCTACCTGTTAATATATCCAAAGCAGTATCATAATTTTCTTCTGCTGACGCAAAACCACTTATACAATTAGACGCCTTACCTCCTAAATATGACCTTAAATAATTAAATCTATCTATCTTTGTAAGATTACTGTTATTATGAATATCGCTTTCAAACTGGTTATAAAATTCTAGCCAAGAAGCAGGATCACCGTAATATTTATCAATTTGTACCGTACTGATTATCAAACTGATTTCAAACCGTACTGATTATCAATTTAGGAAGTTTAACTGTTTTGATTTCTCTATATGTTTGGTTCTCTAGTGTAACTTGAGCAGTTTCGGGAACAGAAAAGAATACGTTACCAATATTCATTTCATCTTTAATTAATCTATCAATTACATTGGTTATCTTTTGTTTCCAGGGGATATTTTTTTCTGAACATTCCTCTGACACAGTAATTTCCTCTCCTATATCATCAAAATTACAAAGATTTTTCACTTTATCGTTTAATCGTTTTAAATTAGTTTCCTTATCTATTATTTGGGCTCGAAATTCCTTTAAAGTAACCTTATTCGTAACATCTATCTCGTTAGAATCTTCCTTAATAAAAGCTTCAACTTTGTTAATTAACTTAGTTAACGTAGACCTAACTGCGCTACGCTCCTTTCTCAACTTAGGTAATTCCGACATTTTACAACTATTCAAATTTCAAACAAAACATCAAAACAATTTCTACCTTCGCTTCCTGTAAAATTCCACAAATCCCCAAACAAATCTTGCAACTAAACTACTAGAATCCACAGCTTCCAACATCGACTCCTCCTCATTTGGTGGCTCCAAAAAAATGTGAAGTATGCTCCTTCAAAATTGCTCCACATTTTAAATAAACACATTTAATTACATTATATTACATAGTACAATTACATAGCAAATACGCGTTACACAGCTCTTCACACTACATTCTCAAAACCCACGCCAACTCTCGCTCAAATCGAAACTTTTCTCATACAGTTGAGGAGTGCTACCACGCCCTCTATGGGAGATCTCAACACCTTTCATCCTCACACAAACAGCTGATTGATGGAATGTTCTGATAAGCTGTGGCTTTGGCTAAAAATAGATCACCCGTACAGACGGCGGTTCTTTCGTTAAATGGTTTCGGCAAAAATACCTCCTCGGAAATTTTGCTTCAAGTGCGAGACTAATTATTATAAACAAAATTAGTGTTGAAAACAAATATTCTTTTACAGAAATAATCTTCATAACATTCCCTACACAAAATCATTTGCTAGTATAAAATACCTTTGGTAGTTATATTTTTATAAGCATTTATTTTGACCGTTACTTCAACGGAACACCAGCGGCTCATGAGTTAAAGATAACTACCACTAAATTCTGGTCATTTCCAATATCACGAGTTCTAATCTCGCGCCCATAAAACTTAAAATTTATCGGATTAGAACCGCATCCTTTTCAGCAATGAATAACTATTTTTGTTAGGCTTAGGTGAATGGACAATGCACGTGTGGAAGAAACCTAACCAACGTTGCTCACAACAATCCATTACCGAGTGACACGTCCAGGAACTATTTCTTGCCATGCCTTTTTCTCTTCCTGCCTGCTGGATGGCAGCGCATTCACAGAAGATAGGACAACATCAGCAATTTAAAGAAACTTCTGAAGAATAAAGATTTTCCTATTTATGTCCCTTAGTTTTCTGAAATCCTGTCACTATTGCAGTGGTATAAGTATACTCTGGAGTAGACAGGGATGTTTCAGTAGTTCCGAGTGCACGTGTCCGATGTTCATGTCCCGCGAACGGACTGGCTGCATGGGCGTTTTCGTTGTTTTCCCCATGTTCAAATTGTATACAAGCCAGTTCCCCACGAAGGCACCCCTCCCCTTAGGCAGATAATCTTCGAAGCTTTGCTGTAATTACATAAACCAAACCAATTATCTTTCGGTGGCATATTAACAGCACAGTTTCTTACTGTGACGCATTTTGAAACTTTCCTGTAAACGAAGCGCCAGTCGCCAAATGTGCACCTAAGTACCCAGTGTAGTACTACATGGGGAGATAGTGAAATGAGGAGAATAACAGTTTCGTTTTTTCCTTGTACACAGCGATTTATTTTCGCTTAAAAATTAAGAAAATTGTCAAATTTGGCATTGCAACACAGTATTGATATTACAGACATTTATCGTTTTATGCATTATATGCATAATATTTAAATTAGTTTGTCTTTTAATGGAGTTTTATGTATTTTTAGTGTTGCAGCCATCTAATTAAGTTTCGCGCCAACGTTTATGTTTGGAGCCCTTTAACAGAAATGAATCTGCTTTTGTGGATGAGAAGATTAATATTTTTCTATCTTTTCTTTTTTATAAAAGAATGAGATTTCAAGTTCGGTTACTTTCCTTGTCCAAATCTCGCTACCTATTCAATATCGCAAGAACCAAGGGAGGGTTTTCGGTTATTAAATTAGATGGCCATAATTTTAAAATGATTCAGCATAAAATGACTCTCATTTGCACTATGATTGTATTACTCTTTCAATTTCCTACTTTCCTTAGTTTTAGAGTTTAATTCATTAGCTTCTTTCGGGTGAATTTTTGTAGCAAACAATCATAGAAAGTATAGTTTTTAAAGTATAGTGAGCGCTTCTGGAAAGGAATGACATAAGGTGTTAGAAAAAGAAATAATGTCTATTTCAATCATATTAAAACCTGAAATGCAAATCTATGAAATTCAAATGAATTTCATTTTGCATTACTTACTAAAATTAGTGTATTGAATTTCATACACTAATTTTAGTAGGAAACGGAAACTGAGCTCCACAAAATAGATAATCTATATCTAGACATCTACTAAATATTTAAACTGCTAAACATAAAAAGCAATTTTCAGTGAGGAAATATGTTACAAACTAAATCAGTTTAAGTCTATATTATTACACATGGTAGTCTGTTAAATTTCTTCCAAACATAAATCTAATGTGAGATGAGAAAACCATACATGTTATAAAGACGTTTAAAACAAAATTACATAATAATTTCTCCGTTTGCGAGATAACAAGTTTTTGGCGTGACCAAATACTCGTTCAAAACTTTTTTCTCTGGAAATATTAGCATAATATATTTTATGTCAGGTTCTGCGTTAAAAACAGAACTATTTAATTTTTTTTCAACGTCAAAAATGCATCTAAAATTTTTCGCAAATGTTGTCGCCTGACTTTTGAACTCTTTTAAGGCGGAGAAATGAGAAAAGTGGGCGTGTTAACTTTATATGCAAATCGGGCGTGAATAACCAGTGGACACAAAGCAACTTAGTTTCGTGCGAGCTTTCTCGCCAAATAATTTATTCGTCCTAAAACTATCTTTCGGCCATTGTTTTTCTCCACTGGCTGATAATAAATTGTGTAGCGTGCAAGTTCGCCCTCTCTCTACATATGTAGAGCTTGTAATTGCGCCTCATTTTTCTCTTTTTTTTAAGCTTCGCTTTATGACTTTTGCTGGAATTGGTAAAGCATGAGGATTTGGCAATGTTTTTTACAGTAACTTAGTAACGAAAGAACGCTCTCGTTGTGTCATATATGCATGTGTATATATTAACTTGTTTTCATGGCTTAGGCGATGATAATAAAATACACACACCTTCTGAATATCTTTTTACGAGAAGCTGAACTAAAAAAAAATGTAGGGAAAGAAAAGAAAGAAAAAAGGCGGAAAAACTAAACGTGCCACAAAATTTAATTGCTAGGAATTTTATCGTGAATAAAAATACGTTATACCAATTTGAAGATTATTTCGCCCCGTTATATATTCTCGTACTTAGGCACTTATCCATTTTATGTGCGTTTTGCCCATTTCAGGAGAATGTTGCAGTGGAGGTCGTTTTTATGTTCGCGCTAAAAGTGATATTAAAAGCGTCAGCTGCGGTAATACTCAGTGATGATTAACTCATCCAGATTAAAACAATAAACGTTGCGTCGTCAAGATATCGACGTCAGAGGCATGAAACTGCCGTTTCTGGGGTAACCTAAGATAGTCATATAAACAGAAGAATATATAAAAGTAATAATGTGTAAAAAACCCTTCTAAGCGCTTTCTGAAAGATAACATTCTCTTTTACTCACTTCTCGGAATAGCAGTTAAAATAATTTACAGGCAGAGACAATTATTTCTTACAGTGTAGATTAGTTCGTTTTCTAAATTGAATTCTGTAATTTATTGCAGGTTTGTGACAGATCTTTAGAACTGTGAATTACACTTAAAATTTAAGTAAGGTTACTTCGCCGAAGATTAACCACGCAATTTTTGTTTTGTCACTTCAGATTTAAAAGCAACAAATGAAGAATACGTTCTTCTTTCTTATATTCATTCATAAGAGAAAGATTTTGAATTATGCATTTATTGAAAATACTCAGTTCTTTTTTTTTTTTTTTTTTTAATTAGTGCAGGATAAAATCACTCAGGTACCAATTCAGCCGACTGTTTGCGCATGTTGGATGTAACACCGAGGTAAAATGCAATGCACAGAACTTCTTTAAGAAGATAATTAGAACATATAAATTCATCTGAATGCTTACTAAATATAAACATAATAGTAAGGTTAATATAAACATAATGGTAGCCTAAGTTAACATAATGGTACTAGTTAATTAGGATTTTTTTTTTTTTTTTTTTTTTTCAATTTCGTTTTAGCATTATTGAAAACCGTTTCTAAGAATCAGTTTGAGAGAAAATTTCGACATCTTATTTTTAGACAATTTTTAATAAGAATTATTTTATTTGTAAGAAATTTCATTTCATTTTATTTTATTTCATTTATTTATTTATTTTTATATATTTTTTTCTATTTTAAAGTTTAGTAAGGCAAAGAAATAAATATTTCATTTTTAAAAAATGAAACTAAAAATTTAAAGAATTATTAATATAATAAAATAATAATATAATACAAGAACAATATAATAAAATAAATGAAATAAATATTTAAAAACATATACATTCATAAACATTTTTAAAATTAGTTAGAAGTAAGTGTCTCTCTAACCAAACTCTCGTTGCTGCTAAGTCTGAGTTTAACAGAGTATGTTATCAGAAAAATGTGTTTATACATTTTCATTGATTATAAATGGGTTGTTCACAAAGATACATCTAAATATCATACTTCAAATTAAAGAATATAAGTATAGAATTCCAAATTCCACCGATCACTGTTTTAATTCAGGTACTGCTGACAATGCAAATCCATAATATCGCAATTTATTTGGCGCTTGAATGTAATATTTTCAAATGGCTACTACTTTCTGTTTATTGATTATGGCCAATTTTATTTGGTAAATCTCACTAAAAAAACGGTTGTTCATTTGAGGTCTGGTTAAGGCAAGATGATGTGGCAAATTATGAGTTTATATAGAGCAGGAGTGGGCAAGCTCCTTGATAGTCCGAGCCATTTTTCAAAATTTGAAATTTTTCGCAAGCCGCAATTAAATACGTATTTAAAAGGTTTGCAAAAAAAGATATTAAAAAAAAATTACAGAAATTATATTTATTGAAAACATATATATAAAAGTACAAAACATGTATATTGAATTTAAAAATTAAAAATTAAACACATTTATTTTACTTCTCTTGATAATTCTTTAAAATTGGTGAATAATTGGTGACAGCACTTCTCAGTAATTCTTTGAGATGCTGGTTAGTTAATACTGATCGGTGTTTGGATTTCACGAATTTTAAAGTGGAATAAAATTATTCACATAAGTACGTTGTTCCGAATATTGAAATAATTCGACAAGTAACCTTTTTTAATTCAGGATACTTCGATTCTGGTACAAATTTCCAAAATTCAGTAATCGGCGTCGATTTATATTTTAATTGTAGAGCTTGATCTTGCATCTCTATTAATACTAATTCTCCAGATACGTTTTGGGTCATAATTATATTGGAAATGAAAAACTCACCTTGAATTATGTTAATTTCAAATGGATTCAGAAAAAAATCAAGAGACGATGGATGGAAATGAAATTTGTTACAACTTTGCACTTAATCTTTTATATTTGTTGTCTGTAATTTAAAAGACATTTTGAAACACATACGAAACGATAATAATTTTTTTTAAATATAATAACACAAAACTGAAAAGAGAACTCTGGTACATTTATCGAGAGCCACAAATAATCCTTCAAAGAGCCGCATGTGGCTCGCAAGCCGCAGGTTGGCCACCCCTGATATAGAGAATTCCTGTTTTTCTTGGGAACGAACAAGATTGTCTGCCGTGGGGCAGTGAAAGTGATCAAGGAAGACTCGTTAAGGACACCGTCTTTGGCGCTATATCGTTACTGATCTGGTGATAGAAAGGAGCCAGGTTATTAGTCTCCAATATACCAATTGATTTACAAATATTTAAAATATTAATCTATTTTCAAGCATAAAAGGCAGTGCCTATGTTTTGTTAAGGTGTTAGCTTTTAAAGTACCAAACCGTAGTTCACTAGGACTTTCAGTTACGTTTGCTAATAATGTATTCATTTAATGTTCTTGTAATCTAAGCTGAAGATTAGAAATTTCACTGAGTTAATGATTTTAAATAGAAATTTGACTGAGTTCTGGATTTTAAATAGAAATTTGACTGAGTTGTTGATTTTAAATAGAAATTTGACTGAGTTGTTGATTTTAAATAGCTGAGAATTAAGCAGACGATTCTTAAAAAAGAAATCTGCATTCCAAATGCGTTGTATTGCACGACAAAGAATTTTCACGCCAGTCAGTAATCAGTTCGAATGCCACCCCTTTGCGCCAGAGTAAGTAGTGTTCTTAGTAGTGTTCATCTCTTGTTTCTCCAGATTTGTCTCCTTGCGATTATTTTCCTTCCTCAAAACTAAATTGGCCTTTCAAAGGGAAATTTCTTCTGACTTGTTAGAGATAAAAGGTCTGCGTCGATCTACTCTTAGAGACGCGCAAAATCAAATCCCTACAAGCCTTCTTTTTAATTACCTGTCAATATTTGCGTTAAGACAGGAAGTTGTATCAGGGTAAACCTTTTGATGTTTATGTTTTTAATGCATTCTGATTACTTAATTACCATATATTGAATATATACTAAAACTTCGATTATTTGGATTTCAATTATCTGACTTTGACTAAATGCTTGTCCGAACTGGAAATTCGAAGATAAAATAAATATGGAAACATACTATTCGAAACTGCTCTTAATTCAAAGTCGGATTAATAATATTTGTTAAAGCGGATGTCTCTTTAGTTTTGCCTTATCAAAACTTAACAGTATTTGGAATGATTCTTCGCTTTGTTCCATGAAAACGAAATTTCTATGCAGATATACCGATAGTTTCAAACTAAGTATTTAACAAAATAAACTAAGCTTAAATTTCTGACCGTTCTGGTTATACCCCCTGTTCCCGTAAAAACATGCGAAATACAAATTTTATACAGTCTTTTTTTATTTAAGAAATCAAATGCAGAATTCCGCTTATTTCATAAAGTATGTTACGAAGCTTACAGAAGTAAGTAAATAACTCAGTAATACAAAGGAGATATAATACCCCAGTAATACATTATATCTAGCTTTGGAAAGAATAAGAAATTTATATAATAATACAAATACGACAATAATAGGAATACTGAAATATACTATTAGTAATAAAACTACAATTATACTACTATTAAGAAGAAAATAAACAATAATAATAAAATATTAATAATAATAATGCTAAAAAATAATGCTGATACAAAGGAGATATGATACAACAATAATACATTACATTAATACATTGTGTAATAATACATAGCTATAAACAATAATACAATGACAAATAAAATATAATGATGGAATAATATATAAAAAAATTATAATGCTAAAATTTTAAACAACAGATAAAGCTGGGCAAGGCGGAAACATTTTCAGAACTCTTGGCTAGGTCAGAGAAAACAGGAGGTCAGCAAATAGAACGATGCCTTAACTCGCCTTAAAAGTAGTTCCGGAACTCGCATATAGCCAGCAGTCCAATACGATATGCGCTACATCTTCTACAGCATCGCCGCCAGCGCGAAGTCCATATTAAAACGAAATAAGTATTTTCTAAACTTCTTTTTGACCAGTAAAAATTTTGGTTATTTTATAAACCGGTTGAATTTGATTACACTCAAAACGTGAAAATGCCGTTGGGAAATAATTCTCTATCCGCTGGGTCTTTAGTAAAAGAGGTATTCAGCATTCTAGTTAACCACAGTTTTATTCCAAGCAGCATGCTTCCAAGACTTCGTAGCAGATATCATTAAATCAATATCACGTTAAGTCGCTTGCTTAACCAATTGGTCAGCCCTTTCATTACTTAGAATGCCACTGTGACCTGGAACGTAAATAAAATTAATGTCAGCAATTTGTTCAAACGCATGTAATACAGAATTAATTTCCACAACTAGTTTTTTCTCTTGATAGAGTATCACTTTGATGAAAGAGAGAAGAAAGAAAATCTGTGCAAATAAGATACTTAAACATTTCTTTATTATAGCAAGAGTTTTGTATCCATTTAACGGCAAGCGCTAAGCTTAAAAGTTCGGCTTGAAAATCAGCCCATTTATCTAGAATTATATATTGGGGAGTTACATAAATTTTATACTTATCCTCTTACAAAGAATGGTTCAAATAGCTATTCCTTCATCATACTATTACAAATAATTTTAAAAATATGCAGCTTAATATGACAGTTTCTGTTCTTAAAAATTGTCAAAATTATACAAAATATTTGCATCCAATATTAAGATCGATTACTAAGTGGGGTACAAAAAACACTGGATTTTGTTGACCAGGAAAACTCGCAGATGCTCTATTTTTCTCTCATTTGGTAAACGGGCTTTTAACTCAATTATTGTTCACTGGGTTTTAGTTTAATTTTTTCATCTAAAATATCTAGAATATCACTCTTTCTGAAAGATACAACTAAAGATGGTCACACCATATTTTGATAAAGTTTTTCCCTTAGTGCAAATATTTCAACGAAATGATGTATGCGAAATGGAAAACACAAGAAATGATATCGCAGGTAAATATGAAGGCCAAATAGTGTTCCACTGGATGCCTCATTAAATCATAAATATCACAAAACTGAGCTTTCCAAAGTGTTCATGGCATATAGCGAATACGAAAGGAAGGATGGTTGTGGATGTAACTGTAAAATACCTGAAGAAAATCATTTAGGTGTTAAGGCCTCCTTGAAGTAATATGTATTAAGAGGAACTATAAAATAATGCATTATGAGGAAATTAGTAAACAAATTGGCAATTTTTATTTATTTATTTGTATTTAATTTTCTATGTTATGCTACTTGATTCTTGTGATTTCAAAAATGAAAAATTTGAATTTATTCTGAAATATGGATAATATTTCAACAAAGTGAAGTCCGTAATATAACACTTTGTAAATCAATGGAAAATTCTGTGCATGCATATCATTTTAAATTAAAATGTCAGTCTTATTTAGGTATCTTTTCTGAACGGCTCATTGAAAGGCGTATTAACGTTGCTTTAAAGTATTTTCTCTTTCAATACAGAACACAGTTTTCAAGGGCATCGTAATGAAGACTGCGTCACAAAATATTTCGAAAAACACACAATTAAAATAAATAAAATTTAAGCTAATAAAAGAATTGGATAAAATAAATTGTAATAATAAATAAATAAGCTTCAGGCACGTAGTCCGAATGAATAAACAGACATTTTAAATAATTATTTAAAGAAATTTAATTCAACCACTCAAATAATTAAAATAAAATTTTAAAAAGAAAAAATATATGAAAGTAATCAATGTGATTAAAAACTGTAATATAAAATAAAAAAGATTTCCAAAGAAAATAAACGAGGTGTTTCTTTCGCACCTTCAAAACAAAATGGTTAACGTAAATTGAGAAGTTCACCACCTGAATTACTATCCCAGAAAATGAAAAAGTGCGACGAATTACATTCTTGAATTATTTCTTAAGTCTCACTAAATTTTACAAAATTTGGTTCACAAAATTTGAGACGTAGAATCGAAATCAGGAAAAATATCGCTATGTCATTTCTGAAAAAGATCGATTTTGTGTCAAATTACGTATGTTAAAATAATGTTATATATAACTATAACATATGTTTAAATCGCGCTTTCGAGACATGAAAAACGCACATTAAGTTTCGTCAGTCATCTTAGTAGAAGTAAAATGTCGGGCTGTCCATTTGGCGGGGAGAAGACTCTGTACATATTCGCAGTGACTTAAAAATGCTGTTTTCATTCCAAAAGCTTTTACCGCTTAAGACTTCCATTATTTCTTTCATATTTGAAATCGAAGTTTATTGTAGTCATTGTAGATTAACATCTACAATGTCGGAATCTACGAAGTCGGAATTCCGGTTACCCAAGCAAAGCGGCCGAACATGGAATTACTTTCATGTGCTAAGAAAATATTTCACTCTTGAAATTTTATATAATATTTTGAATATTGAAATTTTCTCCTTTGCCTTTCTTTTTTTAACTGAGCCGTAAAGTTCGCCCGTTTTCTTGGGCTTAAAGTTCTGCCGCTGCAAATGGACCTTAACATAAATTTAACCCTTGTATGTTTCCTTAAAATTCGTTTTCATGAATAGCAGCATCATTATAGCTAAAAGTGTTGTATTTGAATTTTCAGACCTCTCATCTGATCAAAATATTAAAATAGTGAATTATGAGTATTTATAGAATATGAGTAAAACTCATAATTCGTGTAACATTTTATTCAATGAATAAAACCCGAGTTTGTTGCCCTAATTTGCAATCAATTACTAATAAGCGGACAGGCACAGATATAAGTGGGCGGGACACTTGAATTTCAGTTATGGGTTGCACAGGTACAATCCCATCTCATTAACTGTGCAGCTGCTCCCCAATTTTGAGGGATGCGGTCCGAAGGTATCTCATCTCTTTTATCCTACCACTAACCACTCGAGATGACTTTCGGCTCACCCTGTATTTTGAGTTCCCCGTTTGAAGCACAGATACTATACATTTACAACCATCCATTCCTTCTCCGTGATTCGAACCCGGGCCCATCGGCACAGCAGTCAGCATCATTAACCATTATACTCTCTCGGCGGCTTATTAAGCGGATAATTAAATCATACGATTAAGTAATATGACTGCATGGTGAATTTAAGTTAGCAAGCACACTGTACATACTTGAATAATTACAAAGTGCTTATTTAAGGTTTCCTTAAACACCAAAATTCGGGCAATTGAGAAATCTAAGCAAATAAATGTAGTTTTCTGATAACTAAGATCTTTTCATTAGTCTTATTTGACAATGTATGAAACCTAAAAATAATTGTCCATTGCATATTATTTGTTTAAAAGAAATCCGGACTTCTTAATTTCCCGAAAAGTGAACGAATCAACGGCCTAGTTTTTCTCTTTGCAAGTCATTTAACTACTGTTGAAATTCTCAAAATCTAATACTAGATTATCCTAATTACACCGATTTCAGTAAGCAAATAAGTAAATCGTTCGCTTGTGTAACCTGAGTATATTGGAAATTAAGAAAATAAATATTTATACTGTCGTTTATGAGCTTAAATTTGTTGTCAAGGAAGAAAATAAATTAATGCAAAGTTTCAAATTAAAAATATTAGTAGTGGAATTTTTAAGTTGCACTTCAAGTACATATAATTTAACCCAGAAATTAATAAAATTTACGATAGTTGCATTACTAGGCAAAAATTGTTACGTGCAAAATAATAAACAACAAGCCTATGCTTATATGCAATCATCTTTGAATGATTGGATTTGGATTGGATTATTTTAATTATGGCAAAGCACACGAGGGCTATCTGCCTAAAGGGAGGGATGCCTTCGTGGAGGACTTTCTAAAGGAAACTGGCTCGTATACACGTTACATATGGGGAAAACCACGAAAACGCCCATGCAGTCAGCCCGTTCGCGGGATTCGAACCTCAGACCGAACTACCAGTGTTCAGCGTCTTTACCGCTCGGCCGCTGGTGGGCTCATCTTTGAATGAATATTTCCTTGACTATATAAATGTTCACATTTTAAACTAAACCTAAAGTCCTTAAGTATATTAATATGTGCTTGAATTTAACTGCAAACTATCACGAACTGTCCGAATAAATAAAATAAATGCTTTCTTAGTAAATTTCAACCAACATTAAAGAAAGTCCTAGGCGAAGTAAGTAAGCTGCTCCAAAAATCAATTTATTATATTTCTGAACACTTTCTGCCTGATATACTAGCAAACACTGAGTCAAAATTAAAAAAAAAGAAAGCAAAGCATTTACAATTACTTCACATAATTACTTAAAGGCAGACCCAATCAATAACTCTAAAATGTAATTAGTTTGAAAATTTGAAGATATAAATTATGAAAAATAATTTTTATGTGAATTGATTAGCTAATTCGTTTTTATAGTTAGTTTCATGTGTTATTATTCTTTGACTTTAAGAAATAAATCACGTGAGCTTATTAAGTAATTTACTTAATATTATAGCTAAAATGACAGCGTTTTTTAGTTTAATAGATAATTACATTATATTAGTTTTTAAGAGAAAGAAACCTTGAGCTAAAAACAACTTCTATTAGAAAACTAAACAGCTAAATCATTTTCCTCCGAAAAGAAATAGAATGTTCAGTTTCTTTTCCTTTCAACGTTGCAGTCATAAAATGTCCCACGATGTGATACTTTTTACAACAAACGGAAAGAAAAGCCAGCAGTGATGCTCTTTAACTGAAAAGTCATAAAAAAAAAAAAAGAAAAAATTCTCAAGCTTTTTTTTTTATGTGAAAGTTTGACACAATGAAATTCCTTACATTCAAGATTAAATAAGGCATATTTATTATTAATTCTTTTTTTATGATTTGTTGATGTTTCCTATTGAAGAATGTAAGAGAGAGCATCACTAATGACTGTGTTGAAGCAATTTAACAGAAATATTTTCTAGAAATACTTTTTTACTGTGCTCTAATAGACAGTCAATCGTATCATTTATTCTAATGTTCTGAATGACATTAAGTTACTTTCTCAATTATCTTTAAAAAGAGTGATTTTGGAATCGTAAAACATTTAGTTTTAAATTCTATGTATAGAATAAAGTGAGAAGAAATGCGTTCATCAGAAGTGTTTTAACTTAATTAAATATTTTTTTTTTTTTCCGAAAGAGCTTGTAGAAATTTAAATCATGTATTGTATGTTTCCTTCAGGTATTTTTGAAAGGAAATAGCCCACGAGAAAAGTTTATAAAGAAAAGATGTTTTTTTAGTGATATCTATAAGTGTAAGCCTTTCATAACCCAACATTTTCAACATCATTTCGGTTAATTTTTTTGGATATTATGCATAGTGCGTGCAAGAAGTATATGGAATACGTCGTTTTACACTGAATACCTCGTATACATCATTTTGCTTCAATTTGTTTCAGAAATATTTATATAAAACAAACTTATATTAAGATCCAGGCTTACTAATTTTACATTACGTTATAGATTTTACATTACGTTTACCGTCTCATAACTGCACAGAGTGTTTACATATTCTACGTCGATTTCATTAAAGAATTTTTAAAAAAGTAAATGCTTTGGAATTAAAATTTCCGGCAACAGCTGATTATTTGCAATGTGAAATATCGTCTGATACTTTTAAAGGTATTCTTCTTCAAAATGTCGTATGTAAACAAGTTGTGGATTAAAGGATATGTTTTTGCGTTTTCCGAAGAAAAACATTCCTAATCCATAATTCAGAAACGTTGTGAATACATCGCAATAAACTTTCTAATAGCAAAATAAGTAGCATTATTCATCGGGAATGCGGGAATAGAAAACTGTCAATCATTACTTATTTCTACATGGAAAAAAAAAAAAAGACTCCAAACGAATATCCGAAAATGGCACTTACTGTTTTTAGTTAAGTCATGGGCAACAACAGGAAATCAAATGTAGCAAAAATCAATTGAGAAATATTTAAGTAAATCTGCAGTAAAAAAATAAAATAATAAACCAAGATGTGTTGTTTAAAAGCTAAAAATCATAGCATTCCCCAGGTTTTTGCCGCATGTGGCTCAAGGTAGAAACATTTGTAGAACCCAGTCTGAAAATAATTTAGCAGGAGATAAATGGGAATACATTGCGACCCTTGATGAAGCGCAGTTTACCTCAATGACTGTAATAAAAAAGGTCTACCTGTTATCGAAAAAAATGTGCAATTCTGGTTCCTTCGGTGCAAAGAAACTACTCCGAAAAGCAGGACTGCGTTCTTTGGAAAAATAAAGACTGATACAGGTATTGCATACTTACATTTTCAATGTATTCCTACAAAATCCGTGATGTTTCACTAATGGGCAGTTCTAACTTTGGTTTCTGGAAAAGAGCTCTTTCTAAGCTCTTTCGAACCCGCACCTCGACTGATGGATTCTGGAAAGTAGTGGAAAGGAATGGAAATCAATACCCATGGATATTTTGCAAAAACAACCTTCTATCATGGAAATCACTATGTAGACTTATAATTGAGGGAAAAAAAGGCTATCAGATCGAGCTTTAATGTTCTTTATATATTTTATACATTAATTAAACGATCCCGAAGTCGTTATAAAAATGTGTAAACAATCTCTGTATTTAGCATTTTTTTCCTAAATCCAACTTCTGGGGAACTTCCGGAAAAGTAGTGATAGCTCGAAATTTTGCGAAAAGCTGCGGATAAAAAATTTAAATCTTGTTTTATTTGTATTAGTTGTTTATTTGCAATTGTTGTTTTATTTGTACATATGTAAGATACTGTAAAAGATGAAACGATATTGATTCACATGTTTAAGTATTATATTATCACAACATAAAGCAATCAACCTGTCTACCCGCTAGGAATAGAACTTTGGAAGAAGTTTTAAGGTTTCGCAGCTTTATCCATGCTGCCACGCTCAGTGTTAAGCACATTTTAAAGTTACGGTATAACTTAATATCAAATAATGTAAATTAACTATTTGTTATGCTCCCACGAGGAAACTTGATAAAACCCGCTACTTCCGTTTAATTACGACTTACATAATACATTTCAGATTTAAATAACGCGTGTTAGAAAATTCTGATTTCATTTATATTTAAAAATCTTCAAGCAGAAAATTTTAAATCTCAAATCTTGTACTGTGTTATTCCTTTGTATGAGATTTGATTTATATTATAGAAGTGCGCACTGTACAAAAAACCTGGATAATATTCGGACAACATAATATGTATGTGAGAAAAATCCTATAATATGTTTTTACGGACCCAAACTATCTTAACTCTTTAATTCTGGCTCCATACTGACAAATTATAACGTTCCAGCCAGACGACTTATCGTCCGGTCTTTTTGAGTAAAGTAACCTAAGAAACGATTTCATTGCTGCTCTATTCAGGTGATGTAAGTCATAAAACTGTGAACAAGATATTGCATCAGTTAAAATTAAACCCTTTTTGTTTCACTAAATAATTAATTCATTTGATAAGTAAATATCATAGCAATTTCTTTCCTGAAGCCAATCATTTACACATTGTACACCTGCAGTCTATAATTACATCTTTAATTGCGTCAAATTATTTGACATTTGTCATATATAATTGTCATTTAAATGTGACAAAATGATTGAAGACAGGCAGTTATACAATATATAGTTATAATCGATATTTCCATCTTCAGTTACATCATATATATACCCATATATAGCCGATATTCAAAGAGCGTACGTTATTCTACTCAAGGATATCAAATTTAATTCTCTCTGTGTGACTCATTCGCAAATAATCTGCTTACGCTCTTAAATTGTGACACTGCAGTGTTACTTGCCTATTTTGCAATCTATAAAGTCAAATAAACGTACCATAATTTTAATAAGCAGTGGAAAATCAGTAGAACCCGATTACCTAAATCAGGTTTTTTACGAAAGTTTGCTTCATCAGGTAACATTATAATTAGTTTTTGTTGTTCTTTCTTATTTGCAAAGTCGATACACCCCGAACCATATCTACACTACAGATCCAAGCATTTATGAAATTCACAGTTATTCCCATAAACCAAACAGTTATTCCCATAAACCAAACAGTGTTCTGCTTATAAAAAATCGGGTTCGAAAACAAGAGAAGGCTTGAATGTATAGTGTGTGTGGGGCGTGGGTGTTTCAAAGTACAGAGATCTAAAATGTCCTCTCGAGATGCCTGGCTGTAGGGAAAGTCTCGGACATGGCTGTAGGTATTATGAGTCAAAATTCTGACAGAAAGTCTCACTTTTTGAGAGTGAAAAATCGGTCCCTCACTATGATACAGTTTGGACGACGTTCTCCTTGACGAGACGGATGATTGGCCATTTCCGACTGATGCATTAAGTTACAAATGCTTTGCCATGTAAAACAGCAACAGCACTAATAGCTATTTATAAACTTCAATAATGCAAACATTCTATTGCAACGAGAGACTCATAGAATAAAAATTATTAAATTTCATTAATTAAATATATTAAGAAAGTAAAAAATTACAAAACATTGTATAACCCTGTTCTCTGAAAAAAATTTCACAATTTAAGCTTAACACATAATAAAAAAAATATTTAACTTTGCGTAATTTGTATGAATATTTCTTTGTCGATTTCCCATAAAAAGCGCTCGAAAAATTTTAAATATTAACGTTAATCTTTTAATTATGTTATGAAAACATGTATCTAGTTAAAATAAAACTTCACTCTATAAGGGAATCTAAGTAAGCTTCATGTCAAAAGAATCTGTTGGGAATTTTATTCTTTCAGTTTCAGCAGTTTTGTCAATAGATATTTTCAAAAACTTCTAAGCAATTTGAAACATTAAATAAATGAAGTATTAAACTGCATTATTAACTAAACTCCTCATTCATTAAAAAAAAGGAAACTTCTTCTGTTTACCCAAGAGATTTTTCTCATTTAATCCTATACCTGCCTAATAACATATTAGTTTTCTGTTTTTGATTTAATTTCGTATACATAAACATTTTAATGAAGAGCTAGAAAAATAAAATTTAAGCTGAATAAAGAGTTTTGACACGTTAAAATTTCGTAAATGTTTTCAGAAATGAATTAAATACTAAAAACTGTATTTAACATTCTGTTAGTTTTATTTTTGAAAATTCTAAGCCGAAGCAATTCCTTCTTTGTCTAGTGTAGTAGATCAGCGTGAAAGAATGCAATGCTTGCTTTAATAAATGATGTTTGAAGTATTATGATGGTAACCTCGATTATAGTTTTATTTGATTATAACTATTCTTAAGTATTATTCCCCTTATTTTTAGAAGTGAAAACACAGAAAAATATTTAATGCATGTCCTTTCATAAATAAAAAAGTAAAACAATATTTAAACTTTATTCATTATTTTCATAGGCCCACCAACGGCCGAGCGGTAAAGTCGCTGAACACTGGTAGTTCGATCCGAGGTTCGAATCCCGCGAACTGGCTGGCTGCATGGGCGTTTTCGTGGTTTTCCCTATGTGTAACGTGTATACGAGCCAGTTTCTTTTAGAAAGTTCTCCACGAAAGCATCCCTCGCGTTAGGCAGATAGCCCTCGAGGCTTTGCCATAATCGCACACACACATTTTTCTCATAAATGAAAAACATTCTTCATAGAAGTAGTAGATGGGAATGTATTTAAACTGTTATTTCAATATTTGATCGATGGAAGTAACAATGCATTAAGTCTGCAGAACATGATTCTTTAAGATGTGAATGTATTTTTAATTCCTTGTATTAGTTAACATCTCGGTGCAAAGATTATATATCTCTATCTATCTATATATATATCTGTATCTATATATTTATATCTATATCTATCTATATATACATCTGTATCTATATATTTATATCTATAGGTTTTGGGCTTCCCTGTTCCGAGAACTAGCTCACTACAGGTCGACTCTGCCTTCGGGCACGTCGTGGAGGTTCAACCTCCACTATTACCCTCCAGCAGAGCCGCGTACCACCTGGATACGTCACCAGGCAGCACCGGTCGTCAATTGCTCCTGCCAGTCGCTCGGGCGAGCCCGTCGCGGCGGGACATTACCCAGCGACTCCGGGGGAAATCCCCACGGGTTACTAGCACCACGCCGCGCTAGGACGTGCCAGACTCCGAGGCCGGCCAATAAGTGACCTTTCCCAGAGCCTTCAGAACCACCAAGTTCATAAATTTTATACCCCCGTGGCCGAGACTGCCTAGGTACAGATCCTAGCCAGTAATATTTATATCTATATCTATATATTTATATCTATATCTATATTTATATCTATATCTATATCTATCTATCTATATCTATACATATATATGTGTGGTGCCGATCGCTTGGAGCCGTGAAGAAAGATGCCGTGACGTCATTTTCTCTACTACTACGAGCTCCGAAGGCGCCACGCAAAATTAGAGAAATTACCGTTTTGCGATGATAGACGATTGACGTGGGAGCAGAGACGCTGCTTCTGTTGAAAACGAACTTTGAGGAATCATTACTTTTTTAATTCTCGTAAATGTTAAGTTCATGTAATAATCGTTTGTCTAATTAAAATGTCTTTCGTTAATTAATTTGTTCATCGCTTAATCCCCACATCTACATCTATAGTTATTTATACATTCTATCTCTCTAAGGAGATGAATAATTGAAAGCAAAAACAAAAAAAAAAATATTAACGACTCTGAAAATGCTGTTAAATTAATGTAAATAATATAGGAGGTAATAAAACAGAATATAAATGTACCAAAAGGTACAAACTATCTAACAGGAAAAAATCGTAATTCAAACAATATGAAATAAAACTAGCAAATCTGTCTTGAAAAAAAATTCAAACGAAAACAAAACAATTAAATAATAAAAGATAATAATTCTTTAGTCTTTCTCAAGGAGCAGCCAGGAGAAAGGCTCTGTCGATAATTCTTTTGGCTGCTCTTTGATAAAGGCGAGAGAAATATATATATATATATTTTTTTTTGTTTATTTATTTGTTTGTTTGACTTTGGTTTTATTTTCTTCTGTTCAAGAATTCATTTCCACGTTTATAATCATATTGTTTGATTTCTTAGATAGGTTGCCATATTTGGAAGATATGTATTATACTGTATACTATTCTCTTCTCTCTATATATATACCCAAATAGCACTTATGCTCTTCCCGTAACCAAATAAGTCAAACCAATCCATCTATCTACCTATATGCCTATGTATACATAATATTGTTTTATTATATATGCATACATACATGTTTATCTTTCTCTATGTATATATAAGAGGGAGATTTAGCAGATTGCTGAACATATACTTTTAGAATAAAATTACTTCACGAAGCATATTTAGATTATGTGACAGCAATAAAATCACGTAATTCTGCAATAGTAGAGAATCATGCTTTATCACTATAAAGTTTGCATGGCTGTGTTGAAATAAATTCATGGCTTGTTTTGGCAAAATACTGATAACTTTCAGAATATTTTGAACCAAAGAAACATGGCATTTTTATTATGTGGATGAAGCTAAATATTTTACAGAGCTATAACTTTTTAACGAACACCTGACGTGCAACAGTACAGAGACTCATAACTTAATGCAAAAGAACTTTTACCGCAGTAATAAAATGCCATAATGGCTGCAAATCACGAAATACGTAAACTGAAACGTTTCATGTAAAAAGACATCAAATGCGGGGAAAAATGTATTTTGATGTATTACCAGGCATTTTCTTTCCTAAAAAATATAATTAATATTTTTCGAGTTTTTTCTGTTCGACTAAATGTGCTTACGTACTTTTAGTAATTTTTTTTTTTAATTTATCTCTTCCGTGCTTAATACTTTTTACAAATAATGCGTTATATTTTTTACAAAATCTGTCAACTTAAGTGTCATAAATTCAGACAACATGTTATGAAGTAAGTTTAAAAAGAACAGAAAAATCAATAGCTTGTTTTAAATATGTAACAACAATAAAGTGAGAAAAGGGTTTTTGCAAAAGTCCTAAGCTGCATAATGAAATATTAAGTATAATAAATTGTCAGAATTACAAGTTATATAAATATTAATTGTACAATTTATTTGAAGAATTTTACTGAAGTTAATATCATAATTGTACAATTTTAATAAATATGAAGAAGTACGTTAAGTAGAAAATATAAAAGGTCATCAATTAATTATAGAGGATATTTTAACTTTGAAAGATAATATATATTGAACTATAAAGATATAATTTATCACGAGTAAATAAGCGATATCGTAAGAATCTTTTGCAATGTTGACGATATATAATATAATATAACATAATATAAGTAACAGATGAATAGCTGTAATGTCTTCCATGGAAAGTTCTGAGATGATTGACGGAATTTAGACAGGAAATATTAAAAGAATATAAAGTCAGGTTTTACATGCAAATAAAATTATTTAAGAAATAAAAGTACATTTTCGCTAGTCTTAAATAAATGCATTGACAGTTTAAGGCTTAAAAAAATATTTACCATTGATATTAAAGCTATATACTATTTCGCTCAAAGTTTCCTGTAGCCATGAAATTAACATCCGTAAAAAAAATTTCAATTTTGAAAAAAACATTCCTTATTAGCAGTAGTCATTTATAAATCATGAGTAAGCCTTAATATTAATAAACTCGCCTGAAATTTAAGATAGCTGTAAAATGGAACCTTTCTTAGGAGCTGAAGATTATGGGCTTATCAATAAAAGATGTCTACTTTCAGCATGATTATCACACCCATCACAAAGCAGAATACAATGAGTAGATAGATTTGTATACTTTCAGCGCTGAAGAGATTCGAAGTGAATGTATTTTTTGCATTTATGATAAAAATCCTGCACTTTCAGTTTGAAATTGAAACCTTCATTTTATTAACGATTCTCATACACCATGAAAATTAATTTTCAATTGTTTCTTAACCTGAAAGATACTTTTAAAATAACTAATCCAATATGTCACAAAGCAAGTTCATAAAAGTACTGGGCATAAGTTTTAGGCTTTTCAAAAGTAGCATTAGAGCTAGATAAGAAAGGAAATATAACTAGACTTTAAAAGAATTACTGAATGCCTCATGGGTTTTCTACAAAGAAATGAAAAATGATCTGCTAAAATATACGAAACACCTGAACCTATATAGTGCATGAATAACTGCAAATGATAAAAGTTTTGATAATTTTCTTTAATAAGCAATAATGTATGTTTAATTTTCAAATACGCACTTGATTTATAAAGTAATAAAAATTATGTAAAATAAAATTGAACTTGTATTATTAACTTGCATATTATAAAGTCAAGTCAATTATTCAACTTGCTTAATATAAAACTTCGTCAACTCTTTTTGAAAACTTCCAGTAATATTTCCGTGTAGTCTTTTACACATCAAAAGTGATTTGATACCTATTCTCGGAATTTCTAAACGTCTTGTTAGAAACTAGCGACAGTATTTAAATATTTTTCCTACTTAAAGCTCATGAAATGTATCTAGACATCGATTTATATTAGCAGTTAAGGTTGTCAGCCTACTTTAACGTTAATTTATGAGCTACGCATTTTTACAGCGAAGTAAAGGTTTAAATCTTATTTACATTTAATCTACTTTGACTTCGCTACCAGCTGTCATAATTTATTTTCGTTTATTTTATGAATGTTATTTTAGAAAATGTTATATTTTAAGAATAAATTTTCTCCTGATTTGTCTTTCCTGCTTTATCTTTCTTTTACAGTAATCGATAATGTCTACATTCCTCATTCAAAGCGTCTGCTATCTATATGTATATGTTTGGTATAAGTACGTCGATTTTAAATGAAAGCATATGAATTGTCCTAAGCTGTAAACGTAGACAGTGTTGTATGTAAAGAAGCGCATGAACGGAATTCACCTCATTAAAGAATGAGTTGTACTACAGGTATACTGGGTGAGCATGAGGTTATGGAAGTTGTGTCCCCTAAAATAAAGCCTATCATGGTCAAACCTAGTTCTAAATTCTCAGACTTTGTGAAAATACTCAAGGCTGATACTAAACTTGAACTTGCTGCCAAAATTAATTGCGAGCTCCTAAAAGGTTTTCCCAAGTCAGGGACTGATCATAGGCAGATTTCTAGATATCTGGAGGGTAAACGAATCGATCACTACGTCATTACTGGAAAATTGGAATGTGTGATTAAGGTTTAGGGATCTCCCCATTGACTGTCCCAAGGATTCGGAAGGAGCTAGAAAAATTAGGATATAAAGTACTGAAAGTTTCACAAATGCACAGATTTAAAACTTAAGTGCCAATGCATCTATTTCAAATTGAATTAAATAATCGACCTGGTATCTATAAAATATACGATTTGACGTATTTTATGTGTTTTTATGTAAATGTTACTGCCTATAAAGCTAGTGGAAGTGTTATGCAGTGCCATAACTGCTAACACTTCCACCACTCATCTGATATATGCAAACTGAAGCCCTGTTGCGTGAAATGCGCGGGACGTCGCAAAACTGAAAATTTCACTGCAAGAGGCTTGAAAATGTTGTGTTGTAACTGCAAACAACTAGAGCACACCGTGAACTATCACCAGTGTCCGAAATTTCCATCCATCAAACCATTTGTTAACGTAAATAATAAATTTAAATAAATTTAATGTATCAAAATCTGCAACTCATTTATGTTAACAAAAACGCTCATGATGTCCCTGGTGTTAGTTATGCCAATGTGGCGAAAGGTAGGACTGATAATAATACTGATAATATGAATTTGCCTAATAGAACTGTTCCAAATAATGGTAACGTGGAAAACGAACTACTTATGTGGGTATCAGTGCATTAACCGATGTATTTAAATTCTTCTAGGAAGTGAATAACATATTTAAAGGATTCTCAGTTAGCAATATTATTGGTAAAATTCTCAGAAAAAAATGCTTGAGCTGCAAGCACCCGAGCATGAAATCGACAAATTATTCATTCTATTTATTCACAATGTCTGAAAAATTTTCTGCTCCAAATAATACTGTATAATGCATTAAGTGTCATACTATGTTTAGAACCCTCCATGTGGAGTAATGAGTATAATTAATGGAATTTTTATTATGAGTAATTTCAATGTTTGGAAAGCGTACCAGGTACATAATCTATGCTATGCCACTGTTAACGACCTGCGGCCATTATGTATTTGCAAACCAGACTAGTTTGTATTTTTCACGGTGCTGTGTGTATGTGCTTCTGTATTGTCTGCTGTGCCTCAGGTAATACTATTTATGCCATGCTTATCAAATCACTATATGCAAACTTCTTATTATAGCACACCTTTAAGATTTGCACTTATTATTTCTCGTGTATTAATCAATTCTTTAGCTTGACAGGTTTTTCACCAGATCGACAGCCCTTCTTAACTATTCCAGATGGCATTTTCATGACCTTTTTGAGTTTGTTGCACGGCCCATCTATTCCCATTACCGTGTACTTAGTTCACCTAATTATTTAAAAATTAAAAATATCTATGTAAAAGTATATACATTATATTTAATGCTTTGTAAGAATTATGTTAATTTTATTAACAGTTAAATTTTAAGTTCCTTTCCTGTCAAATTCTTAACTTCAACTTACTACTTTCGGCCAGAACGTAGTTTTGGAATCTTGCTGAATATTTAATGAGGAGGAGCGGTATTTAAACCACGAAGTTACTTACTGAGTTAGAGAGAATCAGAGTTTCTGATTTACGCGCGTCTGCCTTTCTGGCCACTCTCTCTCTCTCAAAGCTGTTATTACGCTCGGCCGTACTCAGGCTCTTGCTAAGCTTCGTAGTCAAATAAGTTAAGGGGCCAACTCGATTTGAACCTTGATAGCTTCGGCTATACTTCTTTAGTTAATCTTAGTTTTAGTTCAGTTCTTAGTCTTTTAAGTTCAATTCCAAGTGCGGGCTTTGCTTGTACACTCCCAGGCGGAGTTTTGTTAAATCTTATTGGAATAATTAAGGGTTAGTTACCCTTTTATCTTGTTGTTTCTTGTCACCGAACTCAAGCGATTATTTGCTTACCAGTTCTTAGATTTTTCACTTCCAACATTAACTTAGAATTAGAAAGTGAGGAACTCTACAACTTATATCATTCTTAATATTTCTTTTACATGTATTTTACTGGTATCATTCGAAAACTACTTATTATATTCGATAAGAGGTAGGGTTTTGAACCCGGGTACCCTGGTGCTACACCAACAATTTCTCACGTGCATTTATACAGATTCTGTAGCAGTTTTCAAGACCAAACGTGCTCATGTAAGTCTAGGATTAAGCAATATGCGAAACAATCCACCAATAGTTTTAAGGGAAGGAAATTAAAGCAAAAAAAAAAAAAAAATTCTATATGATTTAATTAAAGGTATTGTTCTGACATAGATTCTGTAAAAAAGGTAAGGAAATACAGAAAAAGCTTTCGGAATTAAATAAATATCAATCTTACGGTAATTTATAAGATAGGTTATATATTTTGAGAGATATGGCATATGATTTTTCTTAAAAGCAGTGATCCGTTTTTCTAATTAAGAGCTGGATTTTACCTTAGTCTGATGTTCGAGTTAGTTTACAAATCTTACTCTAGAACTACAAGAAACTTAATAGACAGCATGATTTTAACATCTCAACAGTAGAAAATCTTTTGATCAGTTCCATTTCTTTTATTCTTTCTTCATTTCTAATTTTGTTTCCTTTTTTTCGTTTCTTTATTTTCTCCGTATTACTGTTTAAGGCCAACAGATATGCAAAACTCAATTTACATAAGTGTACCCTTACATAGCTTAAGTCTGTTTATATTGTTATTTTAATAATTAATACAGTAGCACATTTATCCACATAAAAATATGTAATACAACGCAGAAATAAAATAATGTTTGCCATAATACTGGATTTTTATATATAGGAATTTTACATCTACAGGCTAGGTTTCGAAAATAATGTAAAATTTTATCAAAGTTTTATTTTTATTTTTAGCCCAAAGTGCGTTAGCTCAGATAGGCTGTTAATTTCCTTTTGGCATTTTGCTTCGATTCACTTTCTGGCTTGATTGACTTTTCAGACTGTTGCCATCAAATATTCTCGCCCTGTGTTATAGTTAAAGAAATTAAATAATGAAGAATCTGCATAAATATATGTATGTTTCTCGCATTGTGATAAAACAGTGGTACCTAGAGCCATCAAATTTTGAATAACGTCATCTTCCACCGGATATGGGCATCTGTAAGCCCTAATTTGGACTTTGTTTTATTATCTATTTCATATTTTGTCAAACATTAAAGAATTTTTATTAAGAAACTCAACGATTTCAAAGCAATATTGTGCGAAAAAAAAAACATTTTTATCTCCAGCGCGCGAGACAGTGTATCGGAAATTCTAAAGATATGCTCTCATTTTAAAACTATTTTGCGATATTGCTGTTGAATGAACTGAATTTTATGGTTTACGTGTGAAGAACACGATATTTAATAAATAAACGTACCATACAAAACGTTAAAAAAACGACCCTTCGTGCGTAATGGAAAGTCTGAAAGCTTTCAGATTTTTTTTTATTATTTATTACTAAGTATTATCTACTTATTTGTGATGCTGCTTATTTAATAAATTTAGCATATGTCTGATAACTAACTGTTACATGCAATCGAACAATTAGTATAATTAATAAAACAAGCTAATAATACCAGAACATATTATATATTTTGTACATTATTTATATATCGTTTAACAATAAATATGTTTCCATTTAATTAGAAATTAATTTTGCATGCGTTATATAAACGTATGCGCAAACTTTAACTAAAAGTAAGAAAATCCATAACAGTAAATAATAAATACAATGAATGAAACCTTTAAAAGGGTAGATATATGTATATTAATTATTTGACATTAATACGTTTAGTACATTTTCTCTTCTACCTAGAGTAACCTACTATGATTTAGGTGAATAAGAAATAAGAGAACAGGTCATTTTTCGAGATTAAATATCTAAGAAATCCGTGTCTACGATTTGCCACAACGTTCAAATTAATTTTTAAAAAATACAATTATATGACAAATTAACACGAAATTAACTTAATAAATTTGTTATGGTCTCTTGTGTTTCCTTTTCTCTTTGTTTTACCATTATAATTTCTTTCGTTTTCCGTGTCCGCCTTTATTTATTTTTCAAGCATCGTTGCCAGTGCTATTGCCAGTAAGCGTACCCCAGATTAGAAATCACTGCTCTAACAGATTAATACACATTCAGCTATCGAGGGTACTATTTTATGACGCTTTAGCTGCTTTAAATATCCTACCAATCATAAAACTTGCTGAGTAACAGTCGTCTTCATATTCTTACTGGCCCCTTTCCTTAGTTTATGACGTCATTCCTCCATGCATTGCGCTCTTTATTGTGCAGAATACAGAGGACTCCTTCAAACACCATACTTAGATGAATTGTATCCATCGGATCTTCTTGTAGACTTAATAGTGCATAAAAAACGATATTCTTTTTGACCTAGAGTATATAAGAAATATGTGAGCTGATTTGCTTCATCTTTGCTTACTATACATTAAGTGAATAGCTATACTTTATAATTTAACTGCGCATAGATGACAAATTTCTTTTTTTTTTTTTTTTTTTTTTTTTTTTTGGGTAATATACTGCATACTTTTGCAATAATTTAAGTAATTTATAAATTTTCCCCTCAATATACCATTTAAATGAATATGTTTCATCAAGAAGTTTCTTGAAATCAATTTATTACATGTCGTAAATTTTACTTTCTAATTTAAACTTTCCATCAACATGGAAAAAGATGTTTCGTTTTAAGTACACTGTATTGCTCCTAAAATGACTTTTGTTGAGTTTCTAGCATAATAATGGGCAGACGCTTGAAGCTGAATAATCGCATTTTTTATTTCTTTCCATTTCATGTCGGTCAGATTGCAGCCATTATAAAAAAATATATAAAAACTATTATAAAACATAAGCCGTCATAAGAAGCCTTATAAAAATAACAGAACTCCAAAAAATTTAAAATACCTAATAAAGCTTACTATAACCAATTTTCTAACCTTTTAAGCTTCTAAAATTTAATTAAGATAAATTTTATGGATTGGAAAAATGAAAGTTTGTAATCACATATCCCGTAATATCAATGTACCCCGTAATCATTGCTAGATATATAAAAATAATAAAAAGTTTATCAAACTGTTAAAAGTAATAAGGTTTATGATATTAACATTTATGACTTTGAAATCCTGTACATCTCTTTTTAATTCTTTCTTTAAAACAAATCAGTAATAGTTGTATCAAACATTATGGAACTTTTTCCAGAACTGAGTGTATTAGTTCAGGAGATTCTTTCAAAATTAGTTTCTTAATTTTGAAAAACGGATTATTTATTTTCATTGTTAATTTTTCCATACTTTTATCAGATTTAAAGGTAAAATCTTCCTATAGGTTAACTCAATTTCCAGTCTAATTTATGCAAAATTTATAAATAAAATGAAACATTTCATCTTATTTTCAGATTATATAAATGACCTTATCACTTTCAATAATTATTGGTTAATTGAAACTGCTGATATTAATCTTAAATGTTTATACTTAATAAAATCGAAACCAGCAACAACGAAATTGATTACCTTGTCTTAGAACTCTCCACTGTAAAAGAATTTAAGGTTTTCCAAAAAAAAAAAAAAAAAAAAAAAAAAAAGCATTTTTACTTTCATAGCATTAACTGTATGTATTGGAATTCAAAAACGTTTTTAAAAATTAAATACTAACATCATTAGTAATCAGATTCTGAGAATTAAAAATATTTCTACTAATGACAAAGACCTTCTAGAAAGTCATTATTTTGAAATTACTCTTATTAATAATCAAATTCCTCTTCATTTTATCAATTTAATTCTCCTAACTTAAATATTATTCTAAGTTTTCTTCTATTTGTAAAAGGAAATACTTAAACTAAATTTCAAGATATTTACTGGAAGCAATTGTAAATGTTAATTTTAATATGTAAGATATCCTTCTATCTCTGTTTCTAACATATGGTTCTATTATACGCCAAATAGGTGAAGATAGTTTTCTGTTACTTTTCTTTCTCATTTTCACAAATTATCCTATTTCTCAATAACACGATTACATATTCTTTTTAAATATTAAAATTTGAAATGAAAATTTACTACTGCTTTTAATCGAATTCGTTACTACTCTCTTTAAAAATTCAGTTTTTCTTTATCCCCGCCATAAATTTTATTAGCATTGCATACTTCCAAAGAAAAAGAGTAATTTATCTAATTTAATTTAATTCTTATTTTAATTTTTAATATTTGCAAATAAGCATGTTAACTACTGCACTTAAATTTTAAAAACCTTTCCACAATTTCCTTTCCAAATTTGTTAATTTTTGAAAAGTCCAAAGAATTTTTAAATGCTTTATCTATTATTATTTTTATGTTGTTTTACTGAGGATTTTTTTTTCTCATTTTGACTTGTATTTTCTTATTAGCCAGTTAATCACCAATTTTTATTTAATTATTATATCTGGATTATATATATATATATAATAAATAAATTTTAAATAATTTTATTAGAAAATGTAATTTTATTTATATGCACTTTCATCTTAATATGCAAGACAATAATGTTAGCATGAAAAAGGCTTAACAGTTGTTCTGATTCGACTTAAGATCTACGCACACGAATAAGATACTAATTGGTTATGACTCTTAGTTTCTTGACTAACTAAATAACAGCAAAAGCAAATAGAAGTGTGAGCGAAATTTTTTTTACATAGTTTGAAATCTCGTTACCTTTCAGCATAAGGAGTATAATACATCTACTGTCAGAATAACTACGTCTCACTGTCTAGCACTTTGTTTTTCCCTTTGCCAAAAGTTAAGCAAAGAACCATATCTCCTCTTCGTGAATAGCATAATTCTGCCCTTTCAAGAATGAAATTAGTTTACGTTATGACAATGGCGTAGAAATTTAAAACACGCAGATTACTTTATTGTCGTATACATTTTTCGGACAAATTTATGAAGAAATAAATTTAAATTACATCCGCGGTATGTAAAGATCCAAGTCTACATTTTACTCAGACTTCGAATTGAACTTTAAAAGATCAATTAAAATTAAAAAGTTTCATTTATCTTCTGGAGCAATCAGTTTTCGGCACGTCGGTATAGGAAAGCAATGCAGCTTATTTAACGCTATTTGCTGTTTTCCATTGCGTTACAAGTCAGTACAAAAATCAAAATTTATTTAAAGATAAGCAGGCTAAAAATCATTACCATATTTTCAGAGGAAATGACACAGTAAATAAATATAGTAAAAAATAGTAGTACAGTTAATCACCAATTTTTATTTAATTATTATCTCTGGATGTATTATTATCTCTGGATCTTATTTAATTATTATCTCCCGATGAAATAAATGCAAAAGCTCGAAAAGGTTCATCGCCATAATCAAAGAATTAAAATCACTTTATTTCATTTAAGATTTAAGTATATACATATATTATATGCTTACAAGTACACACATGTTATATATGTACGGCCGTATTTCAATGCAGCTTATTAAGAGAAGTTAATAACGAAGCATACAGGTAGCAGCTTATTAAGAGAAGTTAATAATGAAGCATAAATATAGATAGATGTAGATGAGAGCGAGAGGGAAAGAGATTCGAAACTTAGAACATACCTGATATTTTAATGTGCATAAACCTCCAATATTATAATGTAGTTAAGCAGATTTAAACTTATGTTAACGCATTATCACAATTTTTAGTATTTTCTTTATACATTTCCGTGAATTTGCGACATGTTACGGATGAGTTAAATTCATGTTATTAGTTACCACCTTTATGCTTTAAGCAAATTTCAATTTATTCACGTAATGTATTCAGAAGTAATTAAAAACTTGGTTTTATTAATTGTTATTAATATGATTTTGAAATTATGATTAGTTTTAAACACTAAATGTCACAGATATATTTTATTTCAAATGATATACTTTCAATTTCTCAGTTAGCGAAAAATGTATTAAGATACTTTGCATGACCGTCTTTTGGCGTTCTTACATATTCTCTGCTTTTGGAAATTACGGCAATTGCATTTTAGGTAATATTTAATAAATCGAAATTTATATGTACATATGTCTGTACTGCATTTATGTAATATAAAAACACTAATTTTTTATTGCAATAATTCCTAAATCCTCTATTTCAATTTGTATATTTCTCCTTCTAGTTCTAAATTTACTAGTGCTTATGATAAATGTCTCCGGACTGCATCACTTCCAAATTCCTGTCCAGCTAACATGTCGCCTCTCACCTTTCTCAATAGAAATGTTATAATCATAGGTTGCAGATTGCTCCTATAATGATGTGCGTTTAATAATAAATATGTATTTCTCAATAATTGTTTGTCCAGAAATAAAACATGTTTACTAGGCACGACATTTAATTACAACTAGGCAGTTATGCATTTAGGCATCTAAGCATAAGTTATGCATCATCGTCTAAAAATGGAAGTATCTGTGTCTTCTATATCAAAATCATTGGTTTATTTGATTAAAACAAAGTATATGAGAGAAATCTTCCTAAGAAGAGGTATGCTTTCGTTGAGGACTTTCTATGACAAACTGGCTCGCTTCCACTTCACACCCGAGGAAAACCACTGAAAGCACCTATGCATCCAGTTCACTCGCCGAGTCTCGAACCCGGAGTGAACTACACGTTCTCAGCGACTTTACCTATCGGCCTCTGCTGGGCTCCCGTTTAAACCATTACATACAAATACACACACACACATATATATAACAGGCATATAGAAGCATAAATGAGGTACACATGATTAATCTGAGATACATGTCAAACGTATATGTACCAAGCTTTAGATTTTTCTGTGAGAACGTATAAAAAATATGTTCAAAGAGGGAAACGTTTTCCTGAACAAAATTAGTCAAAATCAATTAAATAATCTCGTGTGATTAGACTTTCCTAGATGCCATTTATTAAAATTGTGGGAATCACACTACACATTTTGTTAAATGAAAGAGTACTAACAGCTTAGTCCAGGAGTCCTGTACCTCTGATTCAACCTGTCTGAGTGTCGTGCTGATAGTTGATTAGCTTAGTCTTTACTTATAGTTACGTTAGACAGCGGGTTAGCACAGGGGTCCGAATTTCACTCTTCAAGAAGAACCAAGAAGGAATTGTACGAGGGAGAAAAAAATTTATGTATGGGAAGTTTATGTACATAATAGAAAATGATTCAAATTTCAGACCAATTGAATAACTTAATTCAGTGTTACATAGTTACAAAGTAATGATCTCAATAAGGTGTTGACCCATCTCTAGCCTGGATACAAGCTACAATAGATTAACAAAACTCCCTAATGATCTCCTGCGGTATTGTTTGCCAAATTTGCTCCAATTGTCGGACTAGGTCGTCAACATTCCTTGGTAGATGCAGTCGCCTTCCCATCATATTCCGGACATGCTCGATGGGAAAAAGATATGGCAATCTGGCTGGCCAAAGAAGTGCTTGATAAGCTGTAAGACAGTTCATAGCAATACGTGCCGTAAGTAGTATGGCATTATCTTGCTGAAACATAAGACCAGGGTACTGCAAAAGGAATGGTAGAGCGGCTAGGGTTTCCGCTAAGAAAGCACTAATTTCCCAAAACTACTATGAGAACAATTTTTTTTTTTGATTTTAATGTAAAATATATTCTGGTATTTCATACCTGGATTTGTTTTCTTTTTATATATTGCCTTACTTTCTTTGACATATTTTAATATGCACGTATATATACGTTCTCACAAATATTCTAGGCCGTATATATACGGCCTTGCCGCTTAGAGGGTTAAGACATATCCTCCGGTGAACGATGGAAACATTTAAAAGCGAAAATATATACCGTGTCCACAAGAGTTCTTACTCGAACTTTATTTTCGCTACTGTTGGTCATAGGCATATCCTTTCTAGTTACAAAAATGTTTTTAATGAAGCAAAGATTCATGTTTTAGTAGTTTAAAATTCAAAACACTTATTTTGCATAAAACATGCAACCTAACTTCTAACACATTCCTCCGGCCTGTACTTACATTTAGGAAAATTTTGCAAAACAACACAAAAATTGACTGAGATTTTTATATTAAATCTGTAAATTCTTCAGGGACCGTATACAAATTTAAAAGATAAATATTTGCATTTGTACATAATTAAGAATAAAATTCCGCTTCCAAAATAGTTTGTGGTGTTAGGAGATTACATTACACGTATTTGAATTCAGATTATTTTGAAAAATATTGATAAATATATTTTGCTTTCTAAAATGAAGACCTTATAGGGAGAGCCTTACAGAATTTTTGTTTTAGAAATCATTGGAAATAGATACACAACTAGCTCATAATTCTATCTGCAGTAATTAAAAACGAAAAATATTTATAGTTTAATGCACATTTGTACTGTAACCAGATTATTATTCTACAGTATTAAAACTTCATGAAAAGACTAATAACGCATTTTTGACTTTGAGAACTTATAAATTATTTGTGTGAAAATTCTTCGGTATACGAAAAGCAATAAATCTATAAAATAAACAGACTAGTAAATCACAAAAGAGTATCATTGAATGGAATTTAAGGAGGAAAAGTTAACATCGATTTATTCCTATTTACTTATTAACTGACCTGTCAATGCAAATCGATTATGAAGTTAAGCACCGCTGATTATTATATTAAATACTTCGGCAAATTTTTGTCGCACGGAAGTGACACCTCTTGTGTGTTTTTTTAAATAACTAGTAGTAAAGTGTCCTATATATAAGTATAGGGACCGGAGGAACATATGAAAAGTTGGATTTCTTAATATTTGCAAAATTGATGTGTTAAATTTAAAACTGCCGAAACATAAGTCTTTGCGTCATTAAAACATTTTTGCAACTGGAAGGTCATATCTAAAACCATAGTTTCTAAACTCAATCTCAGGTAGGTATTTCTGTCCACAGGGTAATGATAATTATCAGATGGTAGGGAATGAATTGTCTTCATTCATACTTAGAAAGTGGAAGTCATTCAGTTACGGTACGAATCGAAGCCGGATAAATAAACCATAGAGTTGGGCACGTAGCTAACTTGTAATATTATTTTCATTAATCAGAAATGAAAAATATTTCCAGTTACCAGATTATGATTCTAAAGAAATAAAACTTCATAAAAATGTTAATAAGGCATTTTTGACTTTGGAAACTAAACTATTTCTAAGAATATTTTTAGGTACATCAGATGTAATAAAGTTATAAATTAGAGAACGGAAGTGAAACATTTTGTGTTTAATTTTATAACGAATACAAAATTTTTCTAAATATAAGCTTAGGGAATAGAGGAATGTAAATAAAGTTAGATTTCGTAATAGTTACAAAACTGATGTCCTGAAACGTAAAAATACGGAAAATAAATTTTGCGGCATTAAAACATTTTTGTAATTGGAAGTACATGTCTACAACTAACGGCTGCAAAAATAAAGCCCACATAATAACTTTTGTGGATACGGTGTATGATTAGTATCAGATTGTAGGGAGTGAACTAACTTCGATGAGACAGCCGGAAGCCATTAATTTAGGGTATGAATCGAAGCCGGATAAATAAATCATAGAGTTGATAATCCCATATTTTTGCATTAACTACAGGATTTTGTGAAGTTGCGTAGTTACAAAAACTGAAAGAATTTTTTGAGTTAGTTGGAAAATACGGCTACTATAAGATCGCAAACGTAGAATTTGAATTTCGGTCGACGTAAAAGTGGGACAGGTAAGCGATTTAAGAATTGGACAGTGGTGATCATCAGATGGGTAGTAGTAAGTAAATAGGCAATGAAGAGGAAAGTAGGCGTTGAAAAAGATACTGTGTGATCGGGTCAATTTAACTAAAATGGGCTGGCAGCAATTAAAGACATCCGTCACTTCGGGTCAGTGAGAAATCCTTTCAAATACAGGTGAATTCGTTCTTGCTTAACGATACTAAGTTACCGCATATCTAGGTTCTGTTAAAAAGATTTCCTTCTTTGTCGTTGTGGGGTACGAGTGCACAAGAATTTTTCGTTTGGGGTTTTAGAAGTTAGAAATTGCACAGTTTTGTCGGCACCAAAGTATTAACAGCGTAAGAAGGAAGTGGGTGATGCACAGAGAGAAACATGCTCAATTCAAAAATGAAAGGTATGGGCTGTTAATTTATGTTGTGAGAAATCTGCAATCAAATATAATTCTGCGTCTAGTCGTTTTGCATGATGTAGGAGCTCGCATGGAATTTAAAACTGCCAACTTGGACTTAAGTATAGAATGGGTTTTTCAGGTGCCCACCTTGCAACTTGAACATCTATTTTCGAGTGAAACATAAGATACAAGACCTTATAAATACATTGTTACCACTATCTGATGATATCTAAGGATTTACTAGAGTATTTACGCATGAAATTTGTATAGGTGATATGGAGATAAGCTTTTGTATTAAACTGAAATAATCTAAAACCCATGGACCTTATAAGAAATAGACTAACCCAGTGGGCGGGGCCCGCGTCACCGACATATCGGCAAGAAAGAGTAGGGACGATTTGGTTTACTTTAACATTGAACCCTATGGCGTTTGTATCACATAACTCTTTTTAATTATTAAATGTGATACGTTGTATAGTGATGAGATTATGGAAGCCACAGTTTTTTCTAAATAGGACTTAATATATCTCATTAAAGCACTTTTTACTGCATTTCGCGCATTTTTTTCACTCGTAATTCGTGTACAAACATCTTTACTTTGGTAAAACGGTAAAAACTCTAAGCACAAAATTTATGAACTTAATTTTGCGTACGAATAACGTAAAATTAAATAAGATTGATAGTACATGAAGCTTTGAAACAAATAAAGCAAAATTAAACAAGATCTGATATATATATTTTTTAATTTTATGAGCATTTTCAGGCAAAGGTTTATAAAATTATTATAACATTAAAAGACGATAATTTATTTGATCATATGATTATTAATTATTAACATTATATGATGATTATTTATTATAATAATTCATAAAATTCGGAGCATAAACTTATCTCAGTGTAATGAAAATAAATAAATAAATAAAATCTGGAAGCACTCAGATTTTATGTTACACTCAGATTTTATGTTACGACGTTTTTTTAACGCTTTGTATGTTACCTCTATTTATTGAATATCATGTTCTTCGCACGTAAACAACACAAACTTCAATTCAACACCAGTATCACAAAATATTTGAAAACAGCATATCTTTAGAATTTCCGCGCTGGAGATAAAAATGTTATTTTCTGCACAGTGTTGCCATTGCTCGCTTTGAACTCGTTGAATTTCTTAATCAACAATTCATTAAAGTTTTACAAAATATGAAATGGATGAAAACAAATTCGAAATTCAGCTGTTCGGGTGGAGGATTACGTTGTTCAAAATTTGATGGCTCTAAATACAGTCGTTCTTTCACAATGCGAGAAACATGCATGCATTCATGCAGATTATTTATTATTAAATTTCTTTAAATATAATACAAGGCGATAATATTTGGTGGCAAAAATTTGCAAAGTGTAACGGACATTTATAATGAGACAGAGCAAAATGCCGTTACCAAACTAATAGTCTTTCTCGACTACCACCCCTTTGGGTTAATAAATTAAATTCACAGTAAATAAAAAATGTTATGCAGAACTAGATTTAAATAAAAAAAAATAATGACTATAAAATGTTAGCACAATCACTTATTACAGTTTACAATTTTGGCATTAGAATAAATGTATAACAATTATTAAGGCTTTAAAAGTATTTATCACTATGATGTATTGTGAAGCACAATTATTTATTACAGTTTACAATTTTGACATTAGAATAATTGTTAAGGTGTTAAAAGTGTTTATCACTATGATGTATTGTGAAATATAATTGAAATAAAACTCCTTTATATAAAATATGCTATAATATTCGCCTATAAACTTAAAAAAGCAGCACAACTTAAAATTTTAAGCAAAAACTTTAAACAATTCATTTTTAGGTATTTTAGTATTTTTTACTTATTTACACCAACAAAAAGCATAAAAATTATAAGAGAAAATTCTTTGTTTGAAATTTTCCATTAGTTCAGATTTAAAATATTATTTTCTAAAAGAAGTAGTTGCAAATTTTCTTACAGTATAGGAAAAGCTAAAAAAATAGGCAGGCCTGAAAGCATGCAACAGCTTTATAATTATTTGGAACGTTAATTATGCTTGATAAATATGCTAAATTTTTAAAAATCTATCTCAGTTTCAAAAATAAAAACATCTAAAAATTCTAATTTGTGAAATGAGGCGCTATAACCAACTTTTTCTTGACAATTATACCAACTGCAATAGCCAACCATTATAAGCTTCTGCAAGTCGTCCCTACTCCTCCGGGTGTGATCAAGGTGACAGCCAGGAAGGCGTCAGAAGAGGGAGAAAAGCCATTTGGGTTAGTCTATTTCTTATAAGGTCCATGCTATAATCATATACAGGAGATGTTAGAAAATAACTCCTACAAGTTGGCCGTTTGTCACTTTTATATTTTGTTATATTTTGTAGAAAGAAAACTAATTTACGCTCGACCATCGACGAAGAAAGGTGTTTCATGATTGATTATAGAAAACTTAACAGTATAATAAAATACAGGGTTCATGCAGCCAGCCAGTTTTCTGGGATTCAAACCTTGGTCGAACTTCCCGTGTTCAACGACCTTATTCACTCTACCGCTGTTGACAACAATGACTTGGGGAACTTGTAGTTACATAACGGCTATCAAAGCAAAATTAAAAGAATTCATGTTGCTGGTTGGATAAAATTCTTTCATTTGAAAACGCATAAGATAAAGTTTTATTTAATAGGAAACAAGTAATTGTTTATGACTAGCTTAGATTTCTGTATCATATGTAAACATTTCCATATAAAAAGCATAATTATAATGACAAAGTACATATCTGTCTTCAGAATGCTAAAACGTACATATTCTTTGATTATTAAATGTATTCTTCATGTTCTATTACATTAACTTAATAATAATATTTCACAAGAAACCAAAAACAGGAAAAGGAAATACTTGTATAAAACTGTATGAATTTAACATCAAGATTTATTACATATTTGAAACATAAGTTTTGTGGCTACGTCAAGACCATATTATAATGAACGTAAAATAAGTCCCAGATTTCAGCTTTGAAGAAAATTGGAGTTGAAGTGTATCCATCGTAACTTAAAAGAGGGAAAAGCGATTCAATTTAGGCTTCTTTATTTTAATGTACAGAAATGTCTAACTCTGAAATGATAAATGTTGACTGCTCCACATTAGCCACCAGTAGTACCTAATGTTTTGCTTGAATTATTCAGCATATGTCTTAATAGCACAATAGGGTAGTTGTATGAGGGTCCTGTCTCAACGCTGACGTCATTTCCAATTACTGCGTGACAGCTATCGAAAGAGGGAGAAATATTTCTACATTTACATAGCACTACTTACCAGAAACCTAATATCTATCTTTTTCTAAGTTAGCTTTAGCAGGTTCCACAAATTATGTATTGCATTCCAATTTCTGTATTCCTTGTCACTACAAGGAATACAGAAATAAATTAATTTGTGGACTATATTCCAAATTAACATCATGTAGCCATATTATTATTTCAATTCATAATTCTAAATTATTCATATGTATATACATAGATTGAAATTTTCTGCTGAAGTAACTCGGATCAAATTAAAGATTTTTATTTTTTTGTGAATTCAATTAGATTCTAAGTCTTCTTTTTTAATAAAGGCCTTAATTAACGTATCCTTATTAAAAGATTTTTAAGGAAATACAATTGTCTTTTGCTTTTTAATTCCGGTTTCCTTAAGATTGTCAAGTAATCCTTAATAATTTTTCTTAATGAAAATCAGTACAAATAAGAATTCAAAATTTGTCTTAAAAGTATAAATGAATTTTTGCATTTACATCTTTAAAATGCATTCTATGATAATTTTAACACATAGAAATTCATGTTTAAATTTCCAACAACGCACAAAAAATTAGTAGTACTGCTGATAATAAGTAACCTTGTTCCGTAAAAATAAAACTATTTATATATTCAGAAGAGTACTTGCCAAAGATAGTACATATATGGAAGTGAAGCGTGGCATTTTAAATAATATAATGCTCACTAAATTTTAATTACTTTATCTAGTTTTCTAAAGAAGGCGATACTACTACTAACCATTATTTTTTGTATTCATGTCATGTTTTCCACTAACGTATAATTGTAAGATAAATGCTCGTTAAACATTGAATATTAGGCTTTATAACATAAGATGCAAGTTTAGTTTTATAGCTCAGCTCATATTTTAATAGATAAGCACATACTTTATTAAAATACTTCATTTTTTTAAATTTTCAGAGCATATTCCAGGCTTTTTAAATATTTATAGCAAATAGTATTTAAGAAAGCCATGTTAACTTATGTGTACGCAACTGAGTCATAGATTTGAGCTGAATTTCAAAAAACAAGACTCAGAGCATTTCGAAAGATATTGTCATACCTTTTTTTTATTATGCATCCACGTCACATTATTTCCTAAAGTGAACTCAGTTGCTTATTTCAAATAAATCCCTCAAACAAGGATTGAAACACACAAAAAATTTTACCTCCAAATTAACAAAACATAAACCATCACTGACAAGAGTAATGGTGATAAAAGCATATTTTTGAATTTTTGTTATGTATATTAAACACAAGCATTCAGTGATATAGAATAACTGAAAACTATTCATTCACTAGCAATGTATGGCTAAACATTTTAGTCAACACTCAAAAATTAAAAAATCCCATTCAAGAAAAAAGTATATAATTCAAATTTTATGAGGCTATTGTTCTAAATTCTTACTCTACATCATGCATAATTATGTATAAACGCTAGGTGCAAAGTTCCAAGTGATTTTGTTAGGAGCCTTTAGATGCATCATGGTTACTGTGAACATAAATTATAAAAAATGCATCAAAAATCGCATTTAAAGTTTTCAAATAACTTTACATGACATATATACACAACTATTCACGTTTCGAAGCAAAAATGAGAAAATACATAATAAAAATAATTTGCCAGATTCTCCATACAAACTGAAATACTTAAAATTATTAATTTAAAGCATTACACGAAAAAAGGGGGAAAATTCCATTACTAATATTTGCCCTTTAAACTTACATCCGGTGTGGCAAAGAGTCATTTTGCCTTTGTCGTCTCTCAGAAAAAGTAGTATATCTCCTTTTCTAATCAACAAGTTAAGGAAAGAAAAGTTGTTTTTGATAGCTAAGAATATGTCATTTAAAAATGTTAAATAAAGAAAATTTAAATATTTAGCCCAAATCAGCCTTTTAAATTAGATCGGTTACTTCAAAAGGTGTATGAATATACATTATAACAAACGGATATAGAGATGTACCATTTACAAATTAATGATTCTCAGTAAAACATACAGTGCGGGGATGCCCAAAATCAAGTATGCCAGTCAGGCCAGTCAGATCGCGCAGGTGACGTCATCTTGCAGATGGCAGTAGACAACTGAGGAATTTCTGTGGCAGTCGATCCCACTTCTTCACCAAACCAGTTTTCAACTCTTGGATGGTTCATGGTAGGTTATGGCGAAACGAATTTGCCCTCCAGGGGGGTCATGATATCTGACTGTCTAATCCATCCGACTAATATCTTTACTTTCCAGATAATTTTCGAACACCTGAGATCTATGTGGACGAGCATTGTCGTCTATTAGCAGGGACCCAGGATTAATTGCACCCCTGAAATGTCGAACATAGCGTTCTAAGATCTCTTCTCTGCACATCTTATTGATCAGGGAGCCTCTGATGCGGCCGTTCGACATTACACCATCACCATCATATAATCCTTTCCCTGATGAAGGAGGGATCGTATCTTGTTCTTGGCTCTCTCAGATACAGGTAACACGGGAATCCGTGCCTATTCTGAGTCTGGACGCATCTGTAGGAAGACAAGAGCTCCACTGAAGTCTGGTCCAAGGCGCATCTTTTCTTCACAATCCCAAACACGCTCTCTGTGCGCTGGAGTGAGGGACGAGACGCAAACAGAAGGTCTTCTGACATACAGCTTTATCTCATGAAGCCTTCGGGCAAATGTAGACCATAAATTTCCAGTTACAGTGGCAGCATACTGCTCGGGTGAGAGTTGTGAAGTTGTAGCAGTCTTGAGTCGTCGCGCTGAAAGTTCCAGATAATAACGATCCTCATTTTTGTTACCGACGTCTTCTCGATCGAGAGTCCTGAAACTGTTTCCCTAAATTGAAGACAACGCTGGGCGTTGAGCTCTGTAGTCTCCTGCGCTTGTGATTTTCCTGCCTGCAGGTAATCGACAGTTCTCCATCTCAGTGCGTCATTCTTACGTTCGTGGCTACTCTGATACCTCATAAAATTTACCCAACTCTTGTGAGAAGCACGGCTGATGTCGTGAAGGAATATGAGCACTCAAATGTCCGAAAACTTCTCGCGCGTTTATATCTCCCCCACAATCACAGATCCGTGGATAGGCATGTGCATGCTTATGTATTTGAATCTTATTACTTAAATATTTCTTTGGTGACATAATTAGTACCTTTGGTTCAATACCTTTCGTAAAAGTATACATTTTGTACAAATTCTCTTAATTCTGCACGCTATCGTATTTGAGCATAGTTTTGTATCAAAGTGTGAAAAATACTGCAATTTATAAATTTCTTCAGCCAAATTTCTCAAACGAGTCAAGGAAAGTATTTTATAAAATCAGACTTAAAAGTGATTTTTCAGGGAAAACAGATAATATAAATATGAACAAGGTTTTAATCTCAGTTCATATTTATTAATATCTGCGTACAGGCATACAGTGCTACCAAAATATTATGAATAGCTCTCTCTTTATGCCTATTAATTTTTTAATAAGCAAAAATAATCCATTACTCAAGCGATTTTTTTGTCAAATAAACATGCTTCATTAGCTCAGAACGATTCCTGAATATTTCAGGAGCGCTATTTTGCAATTTCTTCCTCATTTAATTATCTAAACAATTATTCATTGAGCCATAATCTTTTAATATAAGATTTACATGTTTGAATATTTCAGAGTAGACTGAAAAATTCAGTTACTCACTTTTTCATTCCGTATAATTCACAGAATAAAGAATGAATTCAACATCTCGAAAGCATTTAGCTATTGTTGTACTTTGTTCTGCATACCACATAACGTACAACTCGTTAATAACTTATTAATATGTCACAGAATAATCTAAATTTCACTGCAACCGAACTTTCACTATATTCAGTTGAAAATAAAATCTAATCCAAGTGTAATGATACCCTTATATGTGAATTGTAGTTTAGTAATAGTATTAAAATAATTTAGTACTACTGGAAAGCAATTTCGAATTAGAGAAATATATTAACATTCTTTTTTAACTTAGATTTTCGGAACTTAAGCTTTTATTTAAATGAACCGAGATTTTGAATTATTTCGAAGCTATTTTGTACCGAATTAAATTTTGAACTACCGATTTGAAATTACTACAATTCAGTATATTTAAATACAACTATAGTAACATGTAAAGTCATATGCTTTATTTATGAATTTTATTAGTAAAATTGTAATTACAAAGAACTGTTTTTATAGTAATATGTTTCAACGCTTGTTTAGCCGTATTGAAAAACTTATGATTGAAAATATCATTCAATTTTTATTAAAAATAACTTTTTATGAGCACGATATGCACAACAATGAAGTTACATAAAAAAATACTGTGTATTGAATAAAAAAGTCATAGAACTTTATTACTGATGATCTAGAGGCCCACTTAATCAAATTCATAGAACAAAGCATATAAACAGCAAATTAAAAGCGAAAAAGAAAACATCTGTGTATTTTGGATGTTTTACAGCGAGCATCTTGAGTAAAGGAGAACCGTATGTATCTCCTCAAAACTAGCTTACAGCTCCCCATTTTGCAATCTTTTCTATGGCTGAATCAAAAGCCAATCTTAAAATACAACTTCTCATAAATAATTTATTTTGCAACATACTCTTAAAGACTCTCATTTCTTTATTATTAAATCATAATACATCAAGTAATTTTATCCATAATTCGATTTCTGACAGAACAGCATGGCTTTATGAAAGTTTTCACGTTTCCTCTTAATGTCACAGAGAACATGAACTAAGTTTCTTAAATAAAAACATCTACGCAGAAAACCGTTGTAAGACGGGTAATACTTACATGTTTCGTGTAAGTGTATAGCTAATTTAACAAAAGTATTCGTTTCATGTATATTAACTTTCGAATTTAGGCGTAAAAAGTAGTAATATTTGGAGATCCACTTTAAGAACATTGTAATAATACAAGCGATTACTTTATAGTTAGAACCTAAACTAGCTGTGATTAAAGTTTTGGAAGAAATTATACAAACTGATTATGTAAAATTACTTGTGCGTCACATAATTTAGTTTTGTTAGAAGATTATAGTTAATATCAGAACGTTCCTGTCCTCTCTCCTACTAAGTGGTAAATCAAAACGGTAAAAGATGATTAGAACATATAAGAGATCAGTTTTAAAAAGTAACACAGTGTAACTGACAAAACATGTGGACAAACTGCTTTCCTTTAGCCTCTTCAATAGCAAATAAAGGAATGAATATATCATATTCTTTTCTTCCCCACTTGTTATGTATCTCCACAACCAGCAAATGTGAAGGATTGCGAATAATATGTCCACATACCTGCTGCTAAGAAATATATATAATATGGGATTTATATTCTGATACCCGATTAATGAACGCAACACAGAACATTCCTACGAATTCCAAGATGGTTTTTTTTAGGGAGTAATATAATAATATGCAGCAGTTTTTAAAGTATTGCCGTCACAGCATTCAGCCTAAATTAAACTGCTTTGAAGAATATGACATTTGCTTGTGTAGATTATTTATAGTGCTCGTCAAACAGAGAGTCACTTCTTCATCCTGAGGTAATTGTAAATCTTCTCGTTCATAGTGTTGCAATTTTAATGGTCAGAAGTTTATTTCACCTGAGGTAATTATTTTAATTGCTAATGTAATCGGTCTCAAGCATTTTATAGATGTTAGTTTTTATATGATTTATTATAAAACGGGTATAGTATTCAGAAGCATATTTTTAAGGGAAAAGTTCTGTATTTAGATTAATATGGATATAGTAATAAGATTAAAAAGACATATATTTTTAGTTTAGTAAATATAAGTATCAAACAGGTAAAACATTCTTCATTAGGTTAGATTATTTGAGTATAGAAAAACATACACAAGTGTTTTTTGCCTAAGGGAAGGGATGCCTTTGTGAGGACTTTCTAAGGAAAACTGACTCGTATTCATATTACTCATTGAGGAAAATCACAAAATCAACCATACAGCCAGCCCGTTTTCTTGTATTTAAACTCAGTATGAACTATCAGCATTTAGCCTTTTCGACCACTGGTGGGGCCAAAACATTTATGGAAAAGTGCTGCGAGAGTTACATAATAATTCGTGTAAATGAATATGTTTAATTTAACACCAATTCACTGCCTTATATTTTCCATGTTTACTTGAGCGATACATGATGAACATTTCTCAAAACAATCTAACATACATAAAGCTATAGATTTTATCTCAGATTTCTAGAGCTTTAAGCATTTTAATCAGCCATTTTTACTTTTACGTTGTTGTCGATCACAACATGTGATGCACTGCGAAACATTTCGATAACAAATAACATTCTTTTCTCTTTTTCTTTATTATGTTTTTCCTGTTATGATACATTCCTCGGCTAAATTAAAATTACGTTAGAAGCATTACAGTATTAGTTCTGCATATAGAATACAAACTGGCAGTTCTCAGTTATTGCTAATACTGTTGCAGGAAAATCCTAAAAGCATTCTTTCTGGTAAACTACCAACTCTATAAATCTTGTAGTTCTTTAGATATATTCTATTCACTCTATATATTCTATAAATTCTATTATTCTCGGCAGTTTTGGATTAGAAGTCTTTAATTTTCCTTTAAAATTATCAAAACACAATACGGACAGTATAAAGAATTGAGAGATTTAAAAAATATAAGCATGCATTTCTTAATGATTTTTATTAAAGATGGGACTGCTCTTAAATTTTATTAAATGTAAATCCGACTTTTAAATGTCTCTCAAATCCTTCAATTACGAAAAAATGAGAAGAAAAAGAGACAAAAATTATATTAACTGAGCATTATTCAATGTGAAGAATGCTGCGACGTCTGCTTTTAATGGGGAGTAAAATTAAATATACAGACTTTAAAAATACCCTCCATTTTATAAGAAAATGTAACATAGTAAAACAAGTAACTAATATTAAACCTCTTGTAACTGAAGCCCATTATTGAATACAATTTTAGAAAATATATTTCAGTAACCATTTAAATGCTTTAGAATATTTCAGAATCCTTTTAGCTCAAATTAAGTATAGGAAGAAGAAAACTCTTTAAAGGATTAACATACATAAATAACAGTGTAACTTAGATAGTTCTTTGCAGGAGCTCAACTGTGGTATTCAAAGCCACTACAAGTGATATTGGTGATAGAAATGAACTGGAATTTAACAATAGCGTTCTCTTTTAGCAAAAACTTCCGTTGAGGCTAATACATTTTTACTTCTAAAGTTTTGAATTGAAACATTTATAGTTTTGCACCATAAACTGACATTAAACTCCTAACAGCTTGGCGTGAATTATCGCATGTTCTGAAACAACAGTAGGCTTTTGGAAAGGTTTAAATGCAACATTTTTATTAAAACGGACCTTGAGCATAAAACGCCCTTCTCGTACTTACAAATCAATCACCACTAGTGACGATGTAGCTTAAAGTAACAGTCAAGTTCAAATTTAAACTAAGCCTAGTAGTCAAAGACTACACATTTGATTTAACGCGAATTCGGCTCAAAACATCTCACCTGCATGTTAATTTAAATGTCAGTAGGAGTAACGCAAAGCCGAAGAATTATAATCTTATCACAGCTTGAGAAACCTAGTTACTCGGCCTTGAGAGGCAGAAACACTCTCCGTCTTACGGTCCAAAACCCTCAACTTAAAAACTCTCAACTGATTTGAATTCTGGCTAGGAAACGGAAAGGAGAAGTGATAGTAAAGCTGAAATTATAAATAACAGGTTTTGTTTTTAAATAATAATAACCCTACACATTTAACAGGCATTTAGATTTCGGTTGAAAATATCCTAATGGTGAGGAAAGCGGAAAGATTCTAGTTTTCGAATCCCGAGTTGTTTTTTTTTAAGAAACATGGGATTTAAGCATTCGATTGTCCTATTCCTAATTCGAACCGTGGAGCTCTGAAATACCAGCCCAGTGTGCAGACCATAACACCACGAAGGTGGGAGAAATACCTTATATACACTACCTTTTAAAGGGCGACTTGGACTTTTAGGGGACCCAATCGCCAAATCCTGGGTGAGGAGAATCATCATCCAACAACCTTTTTAGTTTGGGCGCCACTGCAGAGACATTAGGTATTTTTTTGGAGGCTGGAGAGATGAAAAATGAGCAATCGCCTTCGCCGGGAATCAAACTATGGACCTCTGGAATACCGGCCCAGCGTGCAGACCACCACACCACGAAGTCACGCCAAGAAGGTGGGAGAAATACCTTATAAACTATCCTAAAAATATTCACTTACTTAATTTATATATCCATAGCCTGTTGACGCTTTATTTCGCACTAATGACGTTTTAAAATTTATAATTGCTAATTAAAATAAATTAAAAAATAAGTTTAAAATCCATCCCGTATTCAATTCGGAAATATCCCATATGCAATCATAAAAAATCAGAAACATAGTGGTAAATTGCATGAAAGGTGCAAAAATTGCTAAAACCAAAAAAGGAAAAGGAGACACGTCATTTACATCTTTCATTGCCTCGTCAATCAAGGGGTTGGTGTAAGGCAAAGAAGTAAACAATTTAGCCTATTTCTGGACTAACAAAAACACAAATTAATAATTATAGGTCTAAGTAAAAAATGAACTTTCTAATCATCTTCACATTTTTAACACTTGTAACATATGAAAGAACTAAATTAAAAAATGTACCTACCCTGCAAGGTTTAAAATACATCTTTAAGCATTTAAGTTTTATTTACGGCAGAGCTTTTCTCTAATGCGAAGAAATTATTCAGAAACACTTAACTCTTTTTTATAAATACTGGAGAAATAGAATCCTCGGAGATAAATAATGTTGATATCCTAGATAGATGAGATTTTATATTGTAAATTAATAAATCTGTACACAAAGCGATATAAAAAGACGGTTAAAAAGAGAACGAAAAGACTGGAAGCGCATCCTCGATAAAAACACTTTTATGTGACTGCTGAGCGCGCTGCATGTGACGATCGCTCGATTCGCCATTAATGGGAAATATTTAATAAACTGTGTTAACAAATTGTTTAACAATATTTTCTAGAAAGGTGCTTTTAAAACAACAACCGGGTTTAAAAGCTATTATTGAAAAATGAAGTAAATAAAATTATATATTTTTTTCAGCGTATAACAAATTCAAGATTAACAGATAAGAATCGACAAGAAAATGTAAAATGCTTGAGAAATGACACAGCAACGAAAAACAAAGCATAACAAACAAGGAACATCGGAATTGATTATTGTATTATTTCTGTTTGTTTAAAGAATATTAAACTTCATTTACATTCATCTACATTCAGTTTATTACTGAATAGTTTACTTATCTTCCAAAGTGTGGATTATTTAGTTTGGCACTGTCTTCCCAAAGTATATGCTCCACATTTTGGAGTAGATTTAATTATGAACACATTTATCTTAATTATACGAGACATTCAGAATGTACACCAACACACAATAACAGTAATAATTGTAAAAACAACAATTTTTTCTTGCTTAATTTTATCTCCAAAGCTAGCCCTGAAATGGGAATGGAACGTTTAGTTAAGAACATATTTTCTGAAAAACTGCAAATACTTTTATTTATTGAGTTTATGTACCGCGAGTTGCATTTTACACGGAATGAGTAACCAGTAGATGCTATTTACTTCAGTATCATGATGGCTCAGTAACAGGATAACAGTTATCGTTCTTTCTTACACGTCTCGATTTTTAGTAAACATAACCACAGATTAAAAAAACTGAATCTCTAAAAGCAAAATGAAATTTCATAAATTTAGTTACATAGATCACAGAATTTTTTAAATCCTTAATATCATGATTAATTTTATCTGAATGAGATTCAGAGTTTTAATTGAGCTAGAAGTTAAAACACATATATACATACACATATATATAATAATAATATTTCGATGACTGGGCGATAGCTGTAACAGCTTTCGACAGTTGTTTCGCTGAGTAGTTTCAATGATGCATAACGAAGGAAAGATCTGCAGACAGACTTGGCCGAATTAAATGTAATTTTTATTGCTGGACAACGAACTATCGAAACATATTTTCTTCACACATCATCATGGGCGTAATATGCCCTCCATAATGTTACACATTTTAGAAAATGGCGTAGTTAGCAGCAAGAGAAAATCAAGGAGAGCTACGAACCAAAGAGCGGCCAGAAAGAACAGTTGAAACAAAAGAGAGTGGGATTGGGCAGCAAAGATCTTTTATACCAGATTACATTCCGAATCACATTACAGATTAGTACTTTATGAAAGAAGTTATATAATTCCCTTACTGAAAAGGAGCTGTATAGATCAACAACCTATAATACTTCCAAAAATAAAGAGAAGTCAATAATCAACAAAATTTATGCTTTTCACCAAAAACGGAAAATTGCTCTTTGTACTGCAAGCAATGGTTTTGATTTCTATGAATTCCGAAATTTCATAAAATCCTCTCAAATTTAGATTTATAGAAAATAGTTCTTAAAACTGCAAAAAGAAATTACAGATCTGCTTAAATCAATATGTCATTTAATTTTTGATAAATCTAACATTAATAAGCACTAATTTTGGATTTAAAAACAACTTGCAAATAATTGAAAAAAATAAAAATATAACGTTTACAATCAACTGCTGTGGCTTTGAAAATCTCTATACATCTCTTTCACGTAAATTAATCTATGAAAATCTTCTAGCACTTCGAAATTTCTTTCTTTAAATCCTTACTATAATAGATTTACAAGAATGGAAAGTTCATCTCTATGTCTCGCTTTTTGATAACTTTATCAAACATGCAAACAAATGGTATTCCAATGGGAAGCTCTTATTCGACTCATTTATGTAACCTGTATTTCTAAAGAGTACAAGTTGTTTACAAGCCTTCCAAGAGTACAAGCCTTCCAGAAGATGATTTCAATAAATTTGCGCATACATTCAGATATAGATGATATTCTTACATTCATCAGTATAAATATTATTGAAATAAGCAACATCTACCCAAACTGTTTAAAACTCAACAAGACGAATAAGAATCATTTAATTGTAAATTAACTGGATCTTAGCATTTGTAATCTTAAAAAAGTAAGACTTTTTGTTAAAAGAAAGGAATCCAGTTTTTCAACAATGAAACTTTTAAACTGAAATACCAACATCTCTATAAAAGTTATTGCAAATACAATTTTTAACCAAACTAACAGAATTAAAAATGTCTGCACTGAGGTAAGGAACTGCAATAAAAAGAAATTGTAATTCTTACTAAAATTTTACAAGAAAATGTAATTCCAATTAACTTCTTCATTAACATTCTACTTAAGAAAGCTAGAGCGGCCAACACACTATACATTTTTAACGTCATGTATTTTTTATCTGAAAGCTCAAATAAGAAAACGATAAAGAAGGATTTATAGTAAATATGTAATTACTATATGATTTTTCTTGACTATATTTTTATTAACTGAGGCATACTTTATTCTAAGTCATCATGATAAGCCCATGGCATGAAAATTTTCTTTTTTTTCTAACATTTGTTTCTTTTCTGCCTTTTTTGACTTGCATTGTTTAATGATTTCCATATTTAAAATTAAACAATATCTCGCTGTAAGTTCACCTTTTGGGAGATTTCTAAGTTTCCATCGCCCGTTTGTATCGCCAAACAGGTGAACATTAGCGTTATTCTTTCCCTTTTGAATTACTGTCTTTAGTTCCTTTGTTCTACTTATAGTAAGTTCAAACTTTCATTAATTTGTAAATATTTCTATCGTTAATTATGAATATATTTTGTAATTTTTTGCTTCAATTTGAATTTTAGTATTAGCAAATAGTATACATCTTACTTTTGATTTAATAGGAGTTGAATTTATTTCATTTAAATCCTTTTCCGTGTATTTTTATTTTATACGAGTAAAGGGAGACTGTTTAGAGGAGGCATTCGGAATTTTCGGATGAATTATTGTAATTAAATAATTCAGAATGGTTCATCAGCTAATTTTGGATGAACAGAAACACAGCGGTCTTCCTAGGAGGATTCAATTGAATCTGTTCTTCCTCTTCTTGATAACGTTGAATCAGAATTCACAACAGTGATGTAATATTTTGAAAACATTTGATACAGCATAAAATTACAAGCACATTTTAAAGCGTTTTATAAAATATATTACACACTCAAAAACTCTACGCAGATACAATTCAGAATCGAAACTAAAAGTCCGTTAACGTTATAGGCACAAGATAGAAGAATGTTCGCGATACTTTCAAAAACTTCCGTAACACATACTGAAATTATGGATTGAAGAAATTATAAAAAGAGCTCAAAATTGCAGTACTTTAGGATAGCAGATTAAATGTTTGCATTCTTGGGAGACTTTAGGCTGCATTTAGATTTCTGGCACACTCAGCATAAACAAATCGATTTCTTTTTTTGTAACAAATGAACAAATAACACTCCATATGTTTGAATAGATTTTCTGCTCTGTTTTGAGGTATGTTATCAAAACCATCCAGACACGCCAGATATAATTCTCAGAATAAAATTATTTATTTATTTACTTTCATCTATTTTATTAAAATATTTAAACTATCAGCTTGAGATAATATCTTCCACATTTTTACTTGTCCGTTAAAATTGATATAAGTCAGGAAATGGCTTCAAGGTATTAGGAGCCCTGCTTCCATCGGTAAAACGTAGTCATAATCATTAGAAATAAAGCTTTCCAGATTAAGTTTTAGTTAGATTGAAAGCTAGGTCTTGCTATGCCACAATTTTTCTGAAGCTTCCGAATAAGCACTAATGTTTCTAGTTACGCCTCTAGCACTTTTGAATGTCGTAGTGAGGCCTCCCAGACCATATCAAAACATTTATTAGAATCTACATAGTTTCAGAGTGTCACATATTACAGCAAAATTGAGAAGTTTCTTATTGAAACATACTGCAAATGAGAAGAAGAAAATTTCACCAATAACATAAAAGCAGCAAATTCAAAGCAACATTTTTTGTGTGAGCAGCTTCAGTAGTATGCCTCGTAGAAAAGCAGGAGCATGTTTTGTGCATGTTTCTGAGCTCGACCCAGGCAGAATCGTATGTAGGCATACTAAGATTGCGAATTATCCTTCCGGGAAATCGGTCATCGTGCCGTACGTAGCCGTGCGACAGTCATGCAATATGAAATCAATGGATTCAGGAGAGAAAGACTGAAGGATAAGACCAATTGCAACGTCTCGTCGCACTACTCCAAGGAAAGACATGCATATTTTGTGCATAGTATTGATGGACAACACTGCCACCTCCACAACCATATCACAACGAATACAGTCTGCAACACCGCAATCGATGTCTGCACAAACCATTCGATGTCGTTTACAATACAATGGACTGTCCGCTAAGCGGCCATTGCTTCGTTTACCTTTAGCTTTAAACCACAGGCGTTTGCATTAGCAATGGAGCACAGAGCGACGGAGATGGCCATTCGAATGGCATGACATTCTGTGCTTTGATGGTCATGCTTCTGTCCATAGTACTACAATGATCGGATTAGAATTTGGTGACACCGTGGAAAGAGGTTGCTCGACTGTTTTGTTATGTATCTTCACAGTGGTCCTGCACCCGGTATTAAGGTGTGGGGTGGTAGTGGACTCCACTCCTGTAAATTTAGTACACATAATCGGTTCACATACTAGCGAACGTTACACTTCTGAGGTTTCATAATCTGTTCTCTTTCTTTACCTTCAGAGCTTGCCTGCTGCCACATTTCAAAAGGTCAATGCGCAAACACACGTTGCACGCAGTGTTCAAGCTTTCTTCTTAGTCCGCCATATTCTTTGCTATCCTGCTCTGCCCGTTCTTCAGGTGCATCACCCATCGAACATATCTGGTCCACGGTTGGAGAATTTCGATCCTGGCATACTGCATCCGTAGGTACACCAGGTGAACTTTGGCTACGTCAGAGGCAACATGGGCTGACATTTCTCAACAACACATCCAAAGCCTTTTTCACTCAATGACGCGACGTGTAGCAGTGGTTATTGACAAAAGTAGAGATAAGTCTCATTACTGATTTTAATGTCTTCCTCACCACAAAGAAGGTCGTATTTTAAATCAATTAACATTGATACTATGTGTAATGTCTGAAATAAATTTGGGTATGATAAATTTGGTTTTGGCAACTTCTTCGTGTTACATTTTTGATGCCCAGAAGTGTATATCTATTTCTTTAGATATGCAGCTGTTTTCAGAAAATTCCATTAACCTCATGTTGTGTTACTGCACCATTAATATGGTGTTGTTGGCGTGACCGCCAAAAGTGACGATACTAAGAATATCAAATACAAATTAATTCCGCGTAAATAGTCAAACTAAAATTTAGTGGTTAGTACATTGCATGATTTTTACTAAATAGAATAAAATGACTTACCCAATAATGCATGCATGAGTCGAATACTCTCTTTTTCCAATCTCACATTTATTTTATCAAACATATTTTCTGGATTAAATAAGGAACATTTATCACACACATATAAAATATCAAAATATCAGAACTTAGATACCCAAAACGTGTTAACTTAAAATGGAATGTTCGATGGATATCGAAACGAGACGACTCGTAGATAAACTGCAATCCTGTCTCATCAAAATTATATGCAGTCGAAATTTCCTCCTATACATTTTCGTATTGTCGCGCAGTCTTCTTAAATACGTGCAAGCTCTTCTTTTTTCACATTCACAATTTTTTTACACACTTATCATCACGTGGTGACACATCGCTGGTCAAGCACATCTTGAAGTCGAACATCTATTGATATTATGCTTGAGCGTTTTTTTTTATGTTATTCAAGGCAGCAGGACATAGTAGTGAGTCTCAAACCAAGCATTTTCCTCTGGATAGTATATCTCTTAATTCTGCTTCTTTCTATGCATAATACGACGACACTCCACGTGAGAATATGCAGGAACGATGGCGACTGCTGAGTGTATGTGGCCAGAAGGCCCACACACTCGTTAATACGACGTCAGGCAGCAAAAGGGAAAGAGGAAGACAAATCAGTCCTTCCAGTTTTTATACACTTCGACGCACGTGGCAGCGCGATAACGATACAAGAATCGATGCTGCCACAGTGATCACTGTGAGAATTCTGTGTTCTCACATTCCCTCCGGCCGTAGAAAAAAATTGTCCCATCACTGGACAAATGAAATCCCTCTCTGCTGCACACACTTGAACTTTCGTCTGCATTACATACACATTTCACACCAATCTTTACATCACTTGCAAAATCACTGCACTTTATCATTTCGTTGGCACTATATACACATTTCACATTACTTGAACACAGTTGAGCTTTCGTATGCACTATACACACATATTTCACATTAATATTTGACATTGCTTGAAAAATACACAGCACTTTAAACATTTTGTGATACACATTTTTGACATTCTTAAATTAGTATTATTCTTTTACGTACTCATGCATGTCTACTCTTACCTAAAATATCACTACAGATGCGATTCCATAAAAGAAATTTTGACATATATAATTTATAACTCACATGTTATAAAAATCAATTTATCAACTACTAATGATATTGCATTATCAATTTGATGTTACTCATCTTAAACTTTGTTTACCTTTGTTTACATTATCTCATTCTTTACATTTTAGAATCACATTCACTATTTCATTACTTAGCTACTTTTATCATTTGATCATATTCATTTACATATATACATTTATACATTTCATATACCAATATGTCACGACATTGTTACAAGCTACATTTGTATTAGATCCACTACTAAATTACATACCTTCAATTTGATTCAGCAGTAAGACAAGGAGATTTGAACCACACTCTTTCTTTCTTTTTTTACTCTGCTACCTCGTAATCAACGAGACCCTGCATAGTACAATTCAATTCTTCTGGTACATGGACCAGCCAACTCTACTAAAATCGTGCAATTAGCGCTTTATTACACTAAATTGACCCATACCACACATGATCATCATTCATTATCTAGCTTGTACACATGCTACATTCTTATCATAACCACAACTTCTTTACACTTTTTTTTTTTTTTTTTTTTGATTTGCTGATCTACAATTTACAATTGTGTTACACTCCTAATCCTCATTTTGTGTTAAATCTATTCTTGAAGGCTTTTGTAAAAACAATTTACTTACATGAACTTTAGTGGTTTTATTATCTAATTGTATTATATAATTATCATTTCGTAGCTTTTTATGATCTCATATGGTCCTTGTATTTTGGATGTAACACCCTTCTATCAGTAAATTCCTGCATAAAAACTTTATCCCCTGATTTCAATTCTGGAATTTTTGTCCCTTTCAAATATTATTTTGCACAATTAAAGTATTCATCCTCATTTACTTTTACTTGTTGCTTATCTTTACTCGATTGTTCCTTTAGTCTTCTGGAATATTCCTGGAAATATTCTGCTAATTTAATAGGAACATTGCTATCTATGGGAGTATTTAATGTTCTACCAAAAAATAGTTCTGCTGGTGAAAATTGAGTTACAGAATGTTTAGCGTTATTACAATACAGTTTAAACATCAGTACTTTTTGTGACCATTCTAAATTAATTTCCTATCCTTTAGTTCCACTATAAATTACTATTATTATTACTCCTAATACATAGAAAATTCAAAAATACACTATTGTACTTTTTATCGAAATTTTTCACATGGATACAAGTTATTACATACTCATTATCACACAATATGATATACATACAGGAATACTTTCTTAAATATCGACCAATTTTGAATTGCTATTACCATTTTCACATATCTATTTTTTATCATTAAATTATTTAACATTAGCAGAAAACATAGTCATATAGAATTCTATTTTTTTATACATATGCAATTTTCAACTTTATCTTTCTTAAGGATTCATATCAGATAATCACAAAATTTAAAATTTTATCCAATCATCAATAATATTCACCTATTTGATATCAGACATAATCACAAAATTCAAAATATTTAAGCAATTATCAATAATATTCATACTGGAATTACATGTCTAGCTACATTTTTAGGCATCTGCATAACATGGTTCTCTACCTGAAATCAAACAGGACCAAAAGTTAAAACTTAAATTCATTTTTTTTCTTGTCACGGCACCATTAAATGTTGTGTTACTGCACCATTAATGTGGTGTTGTTGGCGTGACCGCCAAAAGTGACGATACTAAGAATATCAAATACAAATTAATTCCGCGTAAATAGTCAAACTAAAATTTAGTGGTTAGTACATTGCATGATTTTTACTAAATAGAATAAAATGACTTACCCAATAATGCATGCATGAGTCGAATACTCTCTTTTTCCAATCTCACATTTATTTTATCAAACACATTTTCTGGATTAAATAAGGAACATTTATCACACACATATAAAATATCAAAATATCAGAACTTAGATACCCAAAACGTGTTAACTTAAAATGGAATATTCGATGGATATCGAAACGAGACGACTCGTAGATAAACTGCAATCCTGTCTCATCAAAATTATATGCAGTCGAAATTTCCTCCTATACATTTTCGTATTGTCGCGCAGTCTTCTTAAATACGTGCAAGCTCTTCTTTTTTCACATTCACAATTTTTTTACACACTTATCATCACGTGGTGACACATCGCTGGTCAAGCACATCTTGAAGTCGAACATCTATTGATATTATGCTTGAGCGTTTTTTTTTATGTTATTCAAGGCAGCAGGACATAGTAGTGAGTCTCAAACCAAGCATTTTCCTCTGGATAGTATATCTCTTAATTCTGCTTCTTTCTATGCATAATACGACGACACTCCACGTGAGAATATGCAGGAACGATGGCGACTGCTGAGTGTATGTGGCCAGAAGGCCCACACACTCGTTAATACGACGTCAGGCAGCAAAAGGGAAAGAGGAAGACAAATCAGTCCTTCCAGTTTTTATACACTTCGACGCACGTGGCAGCGCGATAACGATACAAGAATCGATGCTGCCACAGTGATCACTGTGAGAATTCTGTGTTCTCACATTCCCTCCGGCCGTAGAAAAAAATTGTCCCATCACTGGACAAATGAAATCCCTCTCTGCTGGACACACTTGAACTTTCGTCTGCATTACATACACATTTCACACCAATCTTTACATCACTTGCAAAATCACTGCACTTTATCATTTCGTTGGCACTATATATACATTTCACATTACTTGAACACAGTTGAGCTTTCGTATGCACTATACACACATATTTCACATTAATATTTGACATTGCTTGAAAAATACACAGCACTTTAAACATTTTGTGATACACATTTTTGACATTCTTAAATTAGTATTATTCTTTTACGTACTCATGCATGTCTACTCTTACCTAAAATATCACTACAGATGCGATTCCATAAAAGAAATTTTGACATATATAATTTATAACTCACATGTTATAAAAATCAATTTATCAACTACTAATGATATTGCATTATCAATTTGATGTTACTCATCTTAAACTTTGTTTACCTTTGTTTACATTATCTCATTCTTTACATTTTAGAATCACATTCACTATTTCATTACTTAGCTACTTTTATCATTTGATCATATTCATTTACATATATACATTTATACATTTCATATACCAATATGTCACGACATTGTTACAAGCTACATTTGTATTAGATCCACTACTAAATTACATACCTTCAATTTGATTCAGCAGTAAGACAAGGAGATTTGAACCACACTCTTTCTTTCTTTTTTTACTCTGCTACCTCGTAATCAACGAGACCCTGCATAGTACAATTCAATTCTTCTGGTACATGGACCAGCCAACTCTACTAAAATCGTGCAATTAGCGCTTTATTACACTAAATTGACCCATACCACACATGATCATCATTCATTATCTAGCTTGTACACATGCTACATTCTTATCATAACCACAACTTCTTTACACTTTTTTTTTTTTTTTTTTTTGATTTGCTGATCTACAATTTACAATTGTGTTACACTCCTAATCCTCATTTTGTGTTAAATCTATTCTTGAAGGCTTTTGTAAAAACAATTTACTTACATGAACTTTAGTGGTTTTATTATCTAATTGTATTATATAATTATCATTTCGTAGCTTTTTATGATCTCATATGGTCCTTGTATTTTGGATGTAACACCCTTCTATCAGTAAATTCCTGCATAAAAACTTTATCCCCTGATTTCAATTCTGGAATTTTTGTCCCTTTCAAATATTATTTTGCACAATTAAAGTATTCATCCTCATTTACTTTTACTTGTTGCTTATCTTTACTCGATTGTTCCTTTAGTCTTCTGGAATATTCCTGGAAATATTCTGCTAATTTAATAGGAACATTGCTATCTATGGGAGTATTTAATGTTCTACCAAAAAATAGTTCTGCTGGTGAAAATTGAGTTACAGAATGTTTAGCGTTATTACAATACAGTTTAAACATCAGTACTTTTTGTGACCATTCTAAATTAATTTCCTATCCTTTAGTTCCACTATAAATTACTATTATTATTACTCCTAATACATAGAAAATTCAAAAATACACTATTGTACTTTTTATCGAAATTTTTCACATGGATACAAGTTATTACATACTCATTATCACACAATATGATATACATACAGGAATACTTTCTTAAATATCGACCAATTTTGAATTGCTATTACCATTTTCACATATCTATTTTTTATCATTAAATTATTTAACATTAGCAGAAAACATAGTCATATAGAATTCTATTTTTTTATACATATGCAATTTTCAACTTTATCTTTCTTAAGGATTCATATCAGATAATCACAAAATTTAAAATTTTATCCAATCATCAATAATATTCACCTATTTGATATCAGACATAATCACAAAATTCAAAATATTTAAGCAATTATCAATAATATTCATACTGGAATTACATGTCTAGCTACATTTTTAGGCATCTGCATAACATGGTTCTCTACCTGAAATCAAACAGGACCAAAAGTTAAAACTTAAATTCATTTTTTTTTCTTGTCACGGCACCATTAAATGTTGTGTTACTGCACCATTAATGTGGTGTTGTTGGCGTGACCGCCAAAAGTGACGATACTAAGAATATCAAATACAAATTAATTCCGCGTAAATAGTCAAACTAAAATTTAGTGGTTAGTACATTGCATGATTTTTACTAAATAGAATAAAATGACTTACCCAATAATGCATGCATGAGTCGAATACTCTCTTTTTCCAATCTCACATTTATTTTATCAAACACATTTTCTGGATTAAATAAGGAACATTTATCACACACATATAAAATATCAAAATATCAGAACTTAGATACCCAAAACGTGTTAACTTAAAATGGAATATTCGATGGATATCGAAACGAGACGACTCGTAGATAAACTGCAATCCTGTCTCATCAAAATTATATGCAGTCGAAATTTCCTCCTATACATTTTCGTATTGTCGCGCAGTCTTCTTAAATACGTGCAAGCTCTTCTTTTTTCACATTCACAATTTTTTTACACACTTATCATCACGTGGTGACACATCGCTGGTCAAGCACATCTTGAAGTCGAACACCTATTTATATTCTGCTTGAGCGTTCTTTTTTTTTTTTTTTTTTTTTTTTTTTATGTTATTCACGGCAGCAGGACATAGTAGTGAGTCTCAAACCAAGCATTTTCCTCTGGATAGTATATGTCTTAATTCTGCTTCTTTCTATGCATAATACGACGACACTCCACGTGAGAATATGCAGGAACGATGGCGACTGCTGAGTGAGTGTGGCCAGAAGGCCCACACACTCGTTAACACGACGTCAGGCAGCAAAAGGGAAAGAGGAAGACAAACCAGTCCTTCCAGTTTTTATACACTTCGACGCACGTGGCAGCGCGATAACGATACAAGAATCGATGCTGCCACAGTGATCACTGTAAGAATTCTGTGTTCTCACTCCTCATCAAAATTTAAATAAAGGCTAAATCTCGCATTACTCCATAAAATTAAATTCAGGTATATCCTACTATGCCTCATTCCATTATAGCCCACAATCTGATTCGAACGTATTTTAATAGAAATAGCTGTGAAAGAAAAGGAGTCTCGTTGCCCGGGGAGGGCCAAAATGCATCACAGTTATTTCTTCTGTCAACAGTTGTAGGAAAATTATTGTTTATTGGACATTTTTTGAAAAATCGAATTTCATAAAACCTTGTTCTATCCTTTTATCCCCTACCACAATGCTGGTTCACCATAACTTAATTGGCAACTAAAGGTCAACAAATGTGGGGGAATAAACAGCCTTCATTTTTATTTTTAGTTTTCTTAATTTTTTTAATAAGCTCATTTTTTCTCACCCGTAATTACCCGTCTATTGAATTCATATCCGCTTTATCTGTTGTGGGAGAATCGTGCTTAAGTATCTGAGACTTTGTTAGATATTTATGCTTTTCTGAACTCCAGAATCCGTCTTCTGTATACTTACTCGAATAGTAGTATTTCGAAGATAGAAGGTGAAGAAGATTTTTAATAATTTCCTTTCGCTGTATCTGTTAAAATTCGAATCAGGTTAAAGCTACTGAGATTTCATTTGCTCTTCGTTTTCAGTTGCATAAAAGCTTTTCCTAGACGTAACTTTAAGCATTTTCTACAGTTTAATCATTGTTTAAAAATACTGGTTAATTAGGAGATGTGGAGTTTTGCAAGTAAAGAATAAGCGAAAGAGGAAGAACGAGAAACAGAATTGAGCATACTATTAAATGTAAAATTTTAAGTGGATATGTTGAAGAGATCAGCAGAATAATGAAGCGACAATGTAACTAAACTTACTTAAAATGTAATCAAGTAAATTACAAAAACATCTATTTGTTTCCCGAATTTTGTATTCCTTAATTGTAAATTTGGGATTATTTACATCAACAAGATTTGATATTTAGTTCATTTATGCAATTCATCAAAATTAAAGGATATTGACAAAAATAAAAATTAGCGGTTACTTTTGAAAATTAATTAGAAACAGTTTGTACGCAAAGAATTAGTTTACATAAATTACGATGTTTGTCATGCTATCAAAATTGCCATCTTTGCCATGATTAATCTCAAAATACTGAATTTATAAAGTTAAACTTAAGGAAAATTACATTCTAGTTTTTATAATAAATTTTTCTTTAATATGGCGTATGGTCACCTCTGATAGAAATGCAAACTTTCCAAATTTATTTCCTAAAAGTCACAAAATTATTGGTCGTATTTTGTTTTTGGAATTGCACGCTACTCAGTTAAAAGCGCATGTTTTAAATCTAGGGAAACTGGGAAAGCATTTGTCCTGCTGCAGGTCTGTAGCCTAAAACATCCCATACATGCCCAGTCAGGGTTATATCTGGTGAATAAGCTGGCCAAATTATTATGACGATCCAAGTATTCTGTTAATAAAGATGTTCAATGCGGACGAACAGAGTCATCCATTAGCAAAACCTGTGAACCAGCAACACACATCTTCACATATGGTTCTAAGAATTCGTCCACATATCTGTGAATGATTAAAGAATGTCTATCAAAGATAGTATCGCTTCAGTTATGTTTAATGATTTCATTCCAAATCAAGAAATATGATCCATGGAAAGAGAATTTTCATGAACAAGGGAAAGCAAGTTGCGTGTTTCTCGCTCTCTCCACATCCAAACATGTCTAGAGTCATGATTCAAACTGCATCTGGACTTGTGAGTAAACAAATATACGCCTTCATTCCATCTTGAATCCATTGAGCATGACGATGATGCATATGACGAATGAATAGTTATGCAATAAGAAACAGAACTTTTAATCAGGGATTCATAAATACATTTAAAAATATAACAAAGTTTCCAAAAAATTGTTACAACTAGTCCCTAGCATCCCTACTTATCCCATACCGGTTCTAGTCTTGTCGAATTGAAGATTTTTAATAACTAAGCTATAAAAGGGAACAAAATTCTAATTATACTATGGTATGAAACCCATTAATTATATTATGAGCAGACAACCAGTCCTTTTGTCATAACTCCCGACAAGTGGAGACATCTTTCCTATCATAGTCAGTACTGAATACTGGTAGTTCGAGTCGGAATCAAATTCCACTGTAGCGCTAGCTGCTCTTTTCTAATTATAACATAAATCCAAACCAATTTCCTTTACATGACGTTCACGAGGCAATCCTTCCGTTGGGCAATTAATACTTTCACGTTTTGCCGTATTGAACTAAGAAAATAAACTTACGTGTAGACTTGCCACCTAGAGGTTTCGTGATTTCTGTATGCATTGTGAATACAAACCAATTTTCTTTAGGAAGCCAAGCATGAAGTGGCGAATTTCCTAAATTCTTATAAAGCTTTGAATTACATGTGATTTGCTTTCGTATGCAAAGTGGCTTAAATATCTGTCAAATATTAATTTGCCTTCTTATGCATATCTATCAGAGATTTTCAGCTCTTTTAAAATGCTTCTACTTTGTATAATTAGTTTATTTATTTGCTCTTAAAAATCTTTGTAAAAGTACAATTCATTGTGACACTATTTTGCTAGTTCTGTATCCAGTCATTTATTTAAATAAGGTGACACTTTTTATTAAACAATTTGCCTAAATATATAATGACTGGAAACATTCTGCTTAGAAAAATATTCATTTCAGGTAATCAGTTTTTTTTTTCATTAAGAAATTGCTAAGTTATTATCTGTATTCGAAAGCCAACATAAAGGGGGCGGGAAATAAGATTTGCGTTCTTCGACTGCTACATATTTTAAAAGTTTCTCGAAGATGTGCACTGGTATTTAAAATTTAGAGAGATAGGCAAATTTGCTCTTTAATAAAATACTCTTTTTTTTTCCAGAAAACGGAAGGCTTTCACCTAAATTCTGTTGAAGTTGTTATAGTTGTCTGCACAATTTTTCGAGTCTTGTACATCGCTGAAAACTGTCAAAGATCCAAAGGAATATTTTCTTTTAAAATTGATACTGCAAACAGAAACTTTTAAATTCATAAAACAAACACGTTACAGAAAAAGGTCTTCTACTATGTTAGCAAGATTCGTATGCTAAGAGCATAAATTTCTGCTGGGGTATAGGATATAACTTGCGAATAGGGAAAATGTAATAAAACGCATGCCTGAATTTTCGAAATATATGCAGCTTTACGTTTCTTATAAAACGGGTATCAATAATTTAAGGCGCTGATAATACAAACTCTTTAAAAATTTACTTTAAATTAATAATCGAGGTAAAATTGCATTTGTTGCTTCATACTAAGCAATTAAAATTTTGCAATAACTGTGCAGCTATACAAAATTAAACTATAGAGCAATCATGTATTTCTCAGAAACATTGTAAATCTATTTTTTACATATGTGCTTTTTATCTCCGATATTTGTTGCTAATATTCTTAAGATATTATCAGGTCAAGATCATCAGAATATCTACATAATTCGTATGGAATATGAATGAACTTACGATATTTCCAGATTGACAGTAAGTATGTTACAACGCTCACTGTGACAATTCTTTGATCATCGTTTTCTACAACTATTCAATGAAAATAATTTTTGATAAACTGTGAAAATACCTCTATGACAACTACACAATGAATGTAATTTTTAATAACAGTACCAGGACAAATAACTTCTACAGAACTGTAAGGTAAAAATAATCTATCATCTTCAGTAGAATTACTTTCAGCAAATTTAGTAGTTCTTTTGATGGATATGGTAAATTAATCATTAAAAAGATACTTTGATTAACATAATGCCATGTAAATTGCGTTTCTATCTAGAATGCTTTAGGAAAAATAAAAAAAGGAGTTTAAAGTAAATTTAAAATTTATGCAAAAAGAAAAAAAAAATCCTTGCATTGCGTAAAAAACGAACTGATACCTTGGGAAATGGCCTTTTGCCAGTTGCTGAAGCATATACATGACAGATAAAAATAAACGCAGCAATAATATTTCCGGTATGCGCATTAGAGGCCCCTAAGCGAAGCGAAGGCTAAACACTTGGCAACGATTCTCCTCTAAACACTCATATCCAGACTTTTTCAACAAGGCTCCCTGGTGTCTATCTCTTTTCATAGAATATGCGTCGAAGAAAATTAGGTTTCATTAAAATTCGCATTATATATAGCCAGAGTTTTCCCAAGTATCTTTGCTCGTTAATGCTTGTTTGGACTGTCTTCTGGTTGTTTGCCAAAACGGCTGCTTTGGGTTTAACTCGCCTCTGAGCATAGAAGTGATTAAAAGAGGAACCAGATGCATTTAGATGAGAGACTCTTTTTTACTAAAATAATTTTATGGTGATTATAATGATGGGGTTCATAATAGGATCTTAATGAAGATAGTAAACAGCTCGGATTTCTGAAACTAGGAAAGGAAATTTAGGCGTCACTAAACATTAAATCTATGTGTGCTAAATTTAAAGCTATTGTAGTTAAGAAAATAATCTATCTCATTGACATTCTTTTAGGGTAACTGTTATACATTTCTCAATGACAAGGTATTATAAATTTATGGACATTTAATATAGAATATTACATTTTGCATTTTCTAATTTATTTCAAATGGCTTACTTAAATCATTTTGTAACTCCGCCGATAACATATGGAAAGTTTTTTATTATAAATATTTTCCACAAACAGTGTTGTATTTCAGTCCTGTCATTAGGTTATAAATCATTTCATTAAGTTCTTTCATTGAGTTCTTTTATTACGTTACAAATAAAGCGTCCTAGCCTGTAATTTGCATCATCTCAAAAGTTAGAAAGTAATTTTTATACAAATGTAAAGCTAAATTAAATATGTCTAGATTTTTCAAAGACCTACAAAAATTAATTTAGTTTACTTTATGAGAAAATATACTTGCTCAGTACATAAAGACATTTTGATTTTTCACTTAAAATGTTGTCTTAATAATCATAAGACTGCCTGTTAGGAATTTTATAGTAGTATTATGCACTATGTGTATTATATATATATGTATTATGTATTTATTTTATAGTAGCATTATGCACTATTATACATATATATGAACTAAAAGCCTCTAAAGTTAAAATTAAATTGGAATTAAAGCAAGGCAATTCCTCAACCATGTTATTAATTGCAACCGTATGTAAGAGGTTTAACATTTATCGAAAGATATCAGAATTAAAATAAGAATTCATCAGTAGAACAAACTCAAAAAATAGAAATACGAAAAGGAAAAAATGTACCAAAAATATAAAATTTTATTTCCTTTTACAGAAATTCTAATTCATAACTCATCTGGGGACATGAATTAAAGTTTCATAAAAGTCGATTAATATGTTTCGAATACGTTTATCGTTCTTCTGGTGCATTTGAGATGAAAACAGAAAACGACAGAAATTTATCATATTTAGTTAAGACTAAATAAGTGTCTGCCGAATTAATTGGATATGTGTGAAAATAAAGACTGGTGATTTGTCGAAATTCAGTTTTGTTGCCTTCCTTTGTCTGCCTTAACTACAGCCAGGACGGATATCAAAAGCTGTTAAGAGTTCCAGCGCTCGACTGCACATTCAAAATCATTACACGCACACACACACACACACACACATATATATAAGATATAATAAAAAATTATGGCTCAGCTAAGAAATGATTGGCGACCTCAAAATTGAATATTTTAGATTTTATGTTCTCCCCATAAGTTCATCTTTTATCTTAGATTCGAGATCTTTCCAAGTTACAAAACACTGCTTGCAAAAGGGAACTAAAACCTAAAGTTAACTGATCGCAACTTAGCTGTGCATTCTAAACTCATACAAATGAATAAATGAGTAAATGAGTAAATGACAAATGAGTTGAAGACAAATGTTATCAGTATTCAAATATACATTTATTAAAAGTTAAGGATATGTATTGATTTTAATTAGTAGTACTTCTAGGCATCTCCTTAAATTTTTATATAAAGCAGCGAAAAAATGATACACAAAGGAAAATGAAATTCTCTTCTTTTCATTCAAGTGACGTGCTCTCCGCAAGTTTAAGAAGCGAGAAGAGTTTAGACGTAACTGGAAAATTTAAACTTTTGTTGACCAAAATTTCAATGATGGTAGCTAACTCGTTTACATATTCATGTGTAAATAAAACGTGTTTGGATATATTTGTAATCACTTACATACACTATGCCTATAAAAGATTTTACCCGATTTTTAATTTCGGAACCATGTGTGATACTTACAAATTGTGATACTTATACTTACAAAAATATTTTAACTGACGAGAATATTCATATTCATATTTTGGCAGTTTGAAATTAATAGAAATTCATTTTATATAAATTACGAAATCTAATATTTTATATGATTGGAAAGAACCGCCAAAACCATAGCTCTTTTGATAAGGTTGACCTTAATACTAAGGACGTCTCGAGCTTTTATTAATTGTTTGTGGTAAGAAGCAGTATTGCAGTTAGTTTAATTCCATGTTATAACTATTACGAGCATATCCTTTGAAATTAATATCATTTTTCCTTATTTCTTAAATGTCTTATATTATGAATATTTTGAGAACTCGAAAATATGTTTTCTGAAAACGCGAAACTCTGTTTAGAAACTTATAAAGTATTGATACCATATTAAATACGGAGAAAATTGCGTCAGTGCTATTTAGATTCATGTGAAAGCGTCCTTTTTCTCAAAAGGTTCACTGAATTAAAATTAAACCCAATTTACGGCTAATGAAAAGTATTCACGTCGCGTTACTATGTTACTTGCGTTTACCTAACCAAGTTATACTGAAAACTCTTTAAATTTGAATTATGTAATTAAAAACACGTTTTGAGTATTTTTGGTCTATGAAAATAAATGTTAAATATTGAGAGCAAGATAAGTTTACAATATGTATAATTATCAGGCACGTTCTATCGATGCTTTAAGCTCTTTGTGACAAAATAGTGAAGTCATCATAACATTTTTGCTGAATGTTTGTTTCATTGAATTAAATCAATTCAAAGACACTTCAGATGTTTTCGAAGCACATAATGGTATAAATTTCCAGTAAAAGACATCACTATCTCCAAATTATTTGATTAATCGTTAATGAAGCAATAACTTTCAAAAATCTAATCAATTGCTCAGTATTAGCCAGCAATTATGCAGGCTATGAAAGGCTGGTTTCTGTTTTAAACATTTGAAAAGTTTGGGTTCAAGGACTCTAATTGTTTTTCCTAAATACCCTTTGTACATTATAATTTTATTCAATAAGAAATGCAGTTTTAGAAAGCTAAAAGACGACATCTAAATAACCCTTACAGCAAAATGCACTGTTTAATCAAAATAATTGTCTCGGAGCTAATCACACGAAGTGAACTTGATTCTAAGCAATAGGCAATAAAGTTCTCAGAATCTGAATTTATTAATTTATCGAGCCTCCCTTTTAGCATGGCAGTCTCTGTAGGCGCCGTCACTTTAAGTGAGGGTTCTAATAGCGGAGACGCTCGAAACTGTACAATACATTTGCGGCATCGAGGCTTTTAAAATCTATCAATCCGAAAGTCTTCTTTGAAGACTATCGAATCTTTCCTTCAAATATGGAACGGGAATGAGCACATTCGTACTGTTGCCTATAAGATGGCCAAATCTCGATGAGTTTCAAGTGAGAAAAATATTCCGCATAAGATTCAGAGTGAAACGAAATGATAAGGAAGCTCTTTAACTACAGATGATTATTAGAAGTCAACTTAGTTTTTATAATTATATCATCATCTGAATTCATTTTTTGAGGTTCATACAAAATTACCACTTCAGAAATTTGTTTGTATATTCTTTGCTGGGCTGACTTCTTTATCCTCGTTAGCCACCCCCTTAATACCGGAACAAAGCAACGTATAAAACCTTAGTTAACGACCAATACTGGTGTATATAACTTAATGTGATATTATGCTACAAATGAACTTATGAATATACCTTATTGATTTTTGAAACTATATTGAAAGTAGTAAATTTAAAATAATGAGCATATTAAATAAGAAAACATGCTGCATATGAAAAAATGTAAGAAAATGTACTAAGTAATAATGCACTAAACATTATCCTTAAACTGCGAATAAGAAGGAAAATAATAATTAAACTTCAAAATTAGTTATAAATAATGATAGCCGAAGTTCTGTAGGGTTTTTCTTATTTTGCATAACAAATTTATTTTAAGTTTTCCTATTCTCAACTTCTCAACTTCCCCTCACTTCTCTCTCCGGGATGTAAATTTATTTTAAGTGAAGTGCTATTTAAACGTGTGATTATCTCAGTTTATTCAGAGCGTATTTCGTTAGCCAAGCGCACGTTTCGTGGTTATTTCTCGGTTAAGCCTCTTGGCCTTATCAGTTTAGTATTACGCCGGTTAGATTTCTGTGAGTCCATCTCTTAGGAGTAATTTGCAAGGGCGTTCTTGCACTCGTTTATACTTGTTCTCGTTTATTTTTCAGGTTTGATTTGTATTATAGTTTAGTTACTGCCGCAAGTGAACGGTGTTTTGTAACTCACGAAGTCCGTGCTTTCTGTTAATTTAGTTTAATTTTAATAAAGGGTTATTTTGCACACTTCTTCTATGCTGGTATTTAATTCACGCCTGTGCGAGAATTCGTCAGGTTCACTGTAGGATCTAAGTTAGTGTATGTGGAAAAGTAGAGGTAAATCTTACAGTTCCATGTATGAATTAAATGTGCATTAGAAAATGTTTTCCAAAAAATAAAATTATTCCACTTCCATGCTTACTCAATTTTGCTGAAGTTAAATATGCTACACTTACTATACACTTGGTTACACTTTAGACTAGGGATCAACAACGCAGCGATTATGGGCGCCATATAGCTCCAGCAGTGCTTATCAGATTACGGTCAGTATGTTTCCATCTCACTCTATAGAGCAAAATGTACATTCGTATATAAAATATTAAGCAGTAAATTAAAATATAAGAAAAAAAAAGTTTTCTCAAGCTAGATACGGCAACAACCTAACATCTCAGATTCTGGAATAATATAATTTGGATCCTACGTGCCTTTGAGTGCGCTGTAAACGAATTTTTGAAATAGACGTAAGTAAATGTTAAGCACTTTTTCCTTAACTCATAAAAATATATTCTTCTTATTACTATTTGTTTTTATGATTATGATTACGATTATTATTATTATTATTAGTAGTAGTAGTATTAGAGCGCCGAATGACATATTTAGCTAAAAGTAGAAAACTTGATTTCATAGAGTTATCAACAGACATAGGGAAAGAAGGTTCTTTTGATAATAAATTAGTAGACTTAAAATATATTATTTTAAGAAATATGTGTTTTGAAGAATTTGCCAAATTTCTTTTCAGCAGAAAATGAAGAGAGGAAAATAAATATAAGCAAAGAAAATCTGAGCTAAAAAACAAACGGAAAATAGAATCATGAAGCAGAAGAATAATGAATTTAAGACATAAGTTAATCGACAGAAACGTACAGTTAATTATGAAGAATTTAATAAACAAGTAAAGGGAGAACTATGAAGACATAAACTTACATTTAGTCTTATTTTAACTACCAGCACGACGAATTAAAATTCAAGAACACTGGGTGTGTCAATAGTTAGTACTGACATCGTATGGAAGTAATCTTTTAATTGCTAGAGAATACAGAAGACCTGAATAGTTACAAATCTATAAAACTGCTGCTTATTTGTAGTTTCAAGTGAAATTCAGAGCAGTTTAGGCAAACATTTTGGGCACTGCAAGATGTGCTGCAGAAGTCATGGAAATATTTCACTTTTAGATTGAATAATGCTTTGAGGAATGGGTATCGAATTTAGGTATTAATGAATTTACCGCACTGAGGAAACTGATCGTAGTTAATAATTACGGAAAAACTCCTCATTGCCATTCTCGAACACTTTATTGTTGAATGTGCTAGAATAGTCTATCTAATATTAGATAAATATGAAAATGTAAGGAACAGTATGTAAAGTTATCGAAAGAAGACGTAAAAACATTAAGAATAAGTCATATAAATTCAAAATATGCTAAAACATTAATTTTCATCATAGCAATGGAAATTTTCAGGCACTTAAGTGCTTTTACTTTCTAAAACTGCCCTAAACCGAGAGTCATTCCTATATGTTAGGGATGAGATGACATCATTTGTGATGTCTCCTTTGAATTACCAAGTTATTAGGCAGTGTTTCGTAAGAAGAATGTGTTTACTGCGAAGAAATTCCGTAAAAATGATCTGACTTGTTAAGGGATGAGGAATTATTTTTAAGGGTCCCCCTACATGTGAATATTAGAAGAGTTTTTTTTAACCCAGTTAGAACAGGAAGGTTTACCTTACGAATCATAAACTTCTCAGATGGCCAATTTTTCCCCAAACTGAAAGGGCCCTATGTGGATACCTTCTTGAAAGAGTTACGTAAGTCATTTATGACGTGAATAAATGTAGTACTCTGTATAGCAAATCTTTCAACACATTGGATAACAGTTATTATGAAACATAAGTATCACACAAAAGAAATGTAAGCAGAAACTGCCTGAAGATTTAATTTGAGAGGAAACAAATAGTAAAGATTTCTTTTTAAACTATGTCGTATTTGTAAATTTTGTGCCATTCTGATTACCTTTATCTGCTCTAAAAGTAATGTAATATATATATATATGATATTAATTGATAGAATTGGAATATTTTTCAATTTTGTTTGTTACTCTGATAATAAGCTTGCGGCGGACAGTTTGAAATCGATTTAATTATTATTTATATAATATAATTTAAAGAAATTAAATTAGCGATTCACGAAGAAGCGTGTCATTGCATGATTGTTATTTCAAAATGCCATTTTATTAAAAAAATTGAACTACCGTTTGTTGTGCGCAAGTGACATTTCACAAATCAAAGGGTTGCAAGTAGCTCACAAGCCGCAGTTAGGGTGTCAGAGAAGAGAATAAGGCTCGCTAGCCTCAGGTTGGGCATGCTTGCGTGTTATAAATGTAATGGCTCAAGTCACCTGCAAAAACAGTCAAAAGAAAAAAATCCACTTGGTCTTACGGTGAATTATAGCGAACTTCTTAATACATCAATATAGTAGAAGAAAGGAAAACCACCGCACCTCGACCACCGCAATGATCCTTTTTCCCAATGAGGAATGGATGATATCGTGTTCCAAGTTCTTTTCAGATATAGGCACGCCGAGAATCTGTGCGCGGGCTGAATCTCGAATCGTCTGTAAATGCACTGTGATGTACTAGTTATTACGTATTTCCAGCGTCATTCTGACTAGAGGGCGCTGCGTTCGTCCTAATAGTCAGTGGCAGGCAGGATACTAAAGGTGTAAGACGTGGAAGGCAGAGATGCCTAATAATATATCTCTAATTGATTGAAATTTTCGTATATTTTCTTGTAAATAAATGTTGTTATTGTTAACAAAACCTCTTATTATCTCTTGGATGCACCTTTAGTCTCACAGAACCATTAGATGCAAAATTGGTGCATCTTGTCCGCGAATGTGGAATACCGGAAGTAATTAGTCATCATTACTGCATTATAGTTCTGAGAAGTTTGGATACTTTACGCACGCTTTTGGATACGTAACATTGCATACTGGACTGTGGAGGTAAGATCTTTTGAACTCACAAATTCGGAGTTAATATGGATAAGCTTTCGAAAATAACTGAAAAAAGAAGTAACGTTCGCGCTAGTGTTACTAAACTAGTTAAAAGAGTGCAGAAGCTTGATGAAGCCGTCGAAGACGTAAGTTCATTATCAGAACTACTGGAACTATTAGAAACGAAAGAGCAGATCTTGAAAAGCCATGATTTAGAGGTGGAAGCACTCATAGACGATCCGGAAAAATTTAAAGGTGAATTAAAGGCTTCGGAAGAATACGATGACAAAATATCGTTGGCTAAGATTAAACTAAAAAGCAAAATTAAAGAATTAGCAGCAGAAAATGTTCAGCGGACTTCTTCAGTTTTTAGTACATCTAGTGTTTCGGAAAACACCGTTACGGCTTTAAAATTACCAAAGTTAGAAATTTCGCGATTCTCTCGTGATTCTGGCAAATTTATGGAATTCTTAAACTGTTTTGATAGCGCAATCGGTTCAAACAATTCACTTACGAAAATTGAAAAATTCCAATATTTAAAATCTCTTCTTTCTGGTCCTGCATATAACGTTGTTGCGGGTTTTGAATTAAATGAGAAAAACTATGACTCATGTCTTGAGCTTTTAAAACAAAGATATGGTAGAACTGATTCTATTATAAATTCTTACATGACTAAATTATTAAGCTTAGAACCCGTGAGAAGTTCGTCTAATGTTAAGGGTTTGCGTAAATTATACGATGAAATAGAAGTTAATATAAGAAATTTGCGTTCATTAAATGTAACGGAGGGTTCATATGGGCATTTATTGAATCCAGTATTATTGAAGTTGCTACCACAAGATTTGGTGTTAGATTTTCACCGAAAACGAAACAGGGAAGTGAATTGTGAGGTTTCGGAAATTATTACGTTTTTGAGGAATGAAGTCGAATCTAGGGAAATTGCCGAAACAGTGATGAGCCCCCTAAAAAGTTACGAAACGAAACGATCCTTTTCCCAAAATTATTAAAGTGGTCAAACTTATCAGAAAAACTATTCAAAGCCTAAAAATATATCAACCGCTTCAGCGTTAAATACACAAATAAAAAATGTTTGTTTATTCTGTGACGGTCATCACGATTCCGTAAGTTGTAAAAAATTAGATGTAGAACAAAAAATAAATAAGCTTAGGACTGAAGCTAGATGCTGGTGTTGTTTCCAGAAATATCACGTGTCTCGTGTATGCAGGGCAAAAATATCGTGTAAAAATTGTTTAAGCAATTTTCATCATGAGTCAGTGTGTAGAAAAAATAAACCCGTTAATGTTACGATGAAAGATTGTGAGAAGCGAGTGGAAAGCGAAACTGTTTTGAATGACTCACAATCTAAATCTAATAAAAACGCCGAGAATATTTCTGTGTCTCATAGTAATATATGTACCAAAAATAAGCCCTTTTTACAAACCTGTACAGTTTTAGCTTGTTCGGATAAAAATTCAGTCTTAACTAATGTTATTTTAGACAATGGTAGTCATCGAAGTTTTATTTCATCTCGATTAGTTAAAGAATTAAAATTAAAGCCAATACGCTACGAAAGAATAGCTATTTTTGCTTTCGGAGACAAAATAGCACGTGAGAAGGAATACGGTATCGTTTCATTGACGTTGCGCAATAGGGATCAAAGTTCGAATTCGTACGAGTTAGAAGCTGTCATAACGGATTATATATCTAATTTGTCCTTGAAAATTCCTGATGTATCTATTCGCAATGCGTTGAAGGAAAGAGGTTTACCTTTGGCTGATTCATTTTCTGGCGACTGTCAGACGGAAATACTTATCGGATGCGATTCATTTTGGGATGTTGTTTATGACCAGAGAGTAAAGTTAAATGAAAACATTACTGCGATAAATTCTTGTTTCGGTTGGTTACTAGCGGGAGTGGAAGGAAGTAATAAATTAACTAATAATTATGAAAATGTATGTTTAGTCATGGACTCTTCTTCCATTTTGTGCGATTTGAAAAAAATTTTGAGAAATAGAAGAATTTCAGTCAGACAAACAAAACTTTTCTGAATGGGACAAGCAATTGATTGAAAAATTTGAAAATTGTCTGGAATTTAATGGGGAAAGGTACGTTTGTAGATTGATGTAGAAGGAAAACTTGGGACCTGCAGTTGGGTTGAATTCTAATTATGAGGTTGCGAAAAAGCGTTTTGATTCGTTAAAGCACAAACTAAATAAAAATCAAGAAATTTATGACCAGTATAAACAAATTATATCGGATCATTTAGAATGTCAGATTGTGGGAAAATGTGTTAATGAAGATAAAAATTCAGGATATTATATGCCCCACAGAGCGGTAATTAGGGATGACAAGGAAACAACTCGAGTTAGAATTGTTTATGACTGTAGCAGTAAGGCTAATGAAAATAATAAATCTCTTAATGAGTCTCTAGAATCAGGAGTAAATCTTTATGCAAATTTATTGGACATAATTCTTAAATTTCGAGAATATCAAGTTGCATTTTGCGGAGATTTAGAGAAAGCTTTTCTTATGATAGAGATTGCGGAGGAAGATAGAAAATACCTTAAATTTTTGTGGTTTCCCGAAGAGGTAGGTGATTCAACCAAAACTCTTCATTTAAATCGTCTCCCATTCGGTTTAACTACTTCGCCATTTTCCTTGGCTTGCGTTTTGAAATTTCACATAAAGAAATTTAAGGAACATCATCCAAAATGTTATGACATGTTAAATTCTTTTCTTTATGTTGATGATCTCTGCTATGGAGCCAATACTGTTCAAGATGCTTATTATTTGACGTCTACGGCAATAGAGATATTAAAAGCAGCGGGATTTCATTTGAGGAAGTTAAAAACTAATTGTCCGGAATTGTATAAACTTTGGAATGAAAACCGATATGAGGAAAATACTGACTTCGGGCAAGGAACAGGTTTCTTGGGATTGAAGTGGGATCCAATTGAGGATAAAATTAAATTAGATTTAAGAGATGTTAGGGATTCCATTGATGCTAGAATCACCAAGCGTCACGTTTTGAGAGTTATTTCAAAGATATTTGATCCATGTGGACTGATTAGTCCCTTTGTAATCACTGTGAAAATTCATCTGCAAGAGATGTGGGAACGTGGTCTACAATGGGATGAAGATTTGCCAAGTGACCTACAAAATAAATGGAGAACCTGGTGTTCTGAACTTTGTGAACTTGAATCAGTATCTATTGAAAGAAGGTTTTTTGAAAGTGTAGAAATAAGTGAAGTTTCTCTTCATGTGTTTTGTGACGCCAGTCTCAAGGCATATGGGGCTGTTGCGTTCCTAAGGTACGTGAATTACAATGGCCAAATCAAAGTGAGCTTTATAATGTCAAAAAGTAAAGTTGCTCCTTTAAAAACTTTGACTCTTGCAAGATTAGAGTTAATGGCAGCTCTCCTCGCTGCACGTTTAGGAAATTATTTACAAGGTCTATTTCCTAATTTTGCGAAACAAAATTTCTTTTGGAGCGACTCTCAAATCGTCCTTCATTGGTTGAAAGGATCTTCTAAGAAATGGAAACCATTTGTCGCCAACAGAGTAGCTCAAGTGCAGTCGCTGACTCCAGAGTGTTGGAACCATTGCAGTGGCTCCGATAATGCCGCGGACCTTACTACTAGAGGAGAATCGGCTAGGAGGATTCTTACAAGTTCTCTGTGGTGGTCAGGCCCTGTTTGGTTGTCTAAACCACTTTACTCGTGGCCTCTTCAAGAATTGCTGCAACATTTTAATGACATCTGTGATGAACGCGTTATAGTGAAAAAGCGACGGACTGCACTGGTTAATTCCATGGTAACCAGTTCAGCTAATGGAAACTTACCTATGTCGTCGTTACTGGACGTTAATGACTTCAGCGAATTAAGTAGATTACTGCGTGTTACTGCTTGGATTAAAAGGTTAGTGCACAATTCTAAACCTAATTGTACAAAATTAAATGGACCTATATGTGCTCCAGAACTCGAGCAAGCTTTGCGTTTTTGGATCAAAGCTACTCAATTCAAACATTATAGTACAGAAGTTACCCAACTTCTTTCTAAAGGAACTATCGATAAGAGTTCACGCATATTTAATTTGAATCCTGAACTTGATGATAATAACTTACTTTGTTTAAAGGGACGTTTACAGTTTTCAAGTAACGATATGCGAGCCAAACATCCTTGGCTTCTTCCATCTAATGATAAATTTGTTGAACTACTTATCTGTGATTCTCATACTAAAATGTGCCATTTAGGTGTTGATGCAACTTTAACACATTTACGAGAACAATTCTGGATTGTTAAAGGTCGTCAATTTGTGAAAAAAGTGTTAAATAACTGTCTGATTTGTAGACGATTCAAAGTGAAATCTGGAATGCAGGTGGTTGCCCCTTTACCGCCTGATAGAATTCAAGAGCATCCACCATTTGATGTATGCGGTGTGGATTTTGCCGGACCATTTTTTGTTCGGGATTTTAATTCAAAGTGTTATTTACTTATATTCAGCTGAGCAGTGACAAGAGCTATCCACTTAGAAGTAGTTCTTAACATAAGTGCTGATTCCTTTTTGTTAGGATTCCGACGATTTGTTTCTCGTCGAGGATTATGTTCCACTATATATTCTGATAACGCCAAAGCTTTTAAAAAAGCAAATAGTGAATTGAAAAAAATGGTGGAATCAGATAGATAATGATCAAGTTAAAAATTTGTTTGCTTCTAAAGGTATAGTTTGGAATTTTATAGTTGAAAAAAGTCCATGGTGGGAAGGTTTCTGGGAGAGACAGATACGGACGGTTAAAACCTGCTTAAAGAAAATTGTTGGACGATCCTCTCTATCTTTGAAGGAATTGGAAACTGTTTTTTCGGAAATTGAAGCTCTGGTTAATTCCAGGCCTATCACGCATCTGTACAACGAACCCTCAGAACCCTCTCCACTCACCCCATCTCATTTTCTTATTGGTAAAAGGTTGGTGTCTTTACCTGTAATAAAACATAAAAATGAAAATTTAAATGTTAATAGGAATTCTCTGGTAAAGAAATATAGATATCAGCAAACACTTTTGAATCACTTCTGGAACAGGTGGAGAAAGGAATATTTACTTAATCTAAGATCAGCTTATATTTCTCCACAACCAGGTAATATAGTTTCATTTAAAGTGAATGATATTGTTTTGATTAATGATGAGCGTTATCCCAGAAATATGTGGATGATGGGAAAAAGTTTAGAGCTATATCCAGGAAGAGATGGAAAAGTTCGTTCTCTTCTTATTCAGACTCCTAAAGGACAAATAAAACGCTCAGTACAACTTGTGTATAATTTGGAAATTAATCCTTAATTGTGTTAGTTTAATTGAGTTGCAACGTGCTAATGTTCTATCTGTGTATTAATGATAGTTTAATTGTGCTTATATTTTAATGCTTGATATTTGAACAATTTTCTTTGGAAGTTAAAAGTGTAATTTGTTTTTGTATGTTAAGTCACTGAATAATTTTGAAGCTTTGTATTTGATATAATATGCTATTTATATTTTTATTCTTGTAATTTTAAATGGTTCCTGAATGTAAATTTAGTTGAAATTCAATGGTAAGTGAACTCAAGTGAATTCAGGTGGGGAGTATTACGTATTTCCAGCGTCATTCTGACTAGAGGGCGCTGCGTTCGTCCTAATAGTCAGTGGCAGGCAGGATACTAAAGGTGTAAGACGTGGAAGGCAGAGATGCCTAATAATATATCTCTAATTGATTGAAATTTTCGTATATTTTCTTGTAAATAAATGTTGTTATTGTTAACAAAACCTCTTATTATCTCTTGGATGCACCTTTAGTCTCACAGAACCATTAGATGCAAAACTAGTCAAAGGCACATGTTTTCTGCTCCTTGCTAAACTCAAGCCCTTGTATGATGCACTGAGCGGGACGCAAACAGTGGTCCTTCTGGCATAAAGCCCTAGCTCATGAAGAATCGGGGTAACTGTAGATCGTGAAACTCGGGTTCCTGTAGCATTATGCAGCGCACGTGAAAGCTGTGAAACTGTAGCAGCCCTGTGTCGCTGCGCAGAAATTGCCAAATAACTATTTTCATACATCGTCGTGTATCTTGTTCGAACTTCTCCAGGTCTTCTTGATTCTTGATATTCCATTTCTTGATATGGATTCAGTATTCTGAAACTTGTTCCAGAAATTGCAGATGAAACTAGGCGTTATATTAAGCTCTTTAGCCACCTGCGCTTGTAACTAGCCTGCCCAAAATTCACCGATAGCTCTTCATCTCATTTCGTCATCCACACTTTCATGGCTACTTATTTTACCTGTTACCTTATACAATTTACCCATATGTTGCAAGAAATACGGTGAATGTCGTAAATGAGTACAAGTCGGCAAATTGCCAAAAAATCTTCTCGCGCTTTTATTAACTTCACATTCACAGCTCCGCAGACACGCAGATGTAGGTTTAGGTATTCGGAATATTTGCATTATTCTTCGCCAGCATAATTAGTACTTTAGGTTCAATACGTTTAATAAAAATAGGCATAATTTGCAAATTCTCTTGATTTTGCACATGAATGTATTATTTCAGATATAAATTAAAAGATAAAATTTATTCATTGCAAATTTTAATTTAATTGCTTATACAGAAAACTATATTCACAGCAGATGATAAAAATGAAGCGGTTTTTGTCTAAAAAAGTAAATACAAATTTCTGTGTAAAAAATGCTATTATGTTAAAGTAATCAAATTTGGCTTGTAGTAATTTAAATTGTCACTTTTTTCTAAAAATTGAAATGCCTTCAATTTTTGCATTAAATATTAATATTTCTAAAGTAATGTGTAGTTAAACTAAAGCACAACTCCATTTAAATATTTATGTCCTGTGAATATCAGATATGAATAACAAGATTAATTTGCTTTCATTCTATTAAGAATTTTCTCATTTTTAATTTTAGGTATTTTCTTTTTTAAATAGATGAAACACTGAGGTGAGTAAGTGAAAGATTTAAGATAGAATTTAAGTTACCTGATAATTACAAATATTTAATGATTTAACTTTTATTTGTCTTCTCAAACGAAGTATTTTTTGTTTCATTTTGACATTAATTTCTCCGCAGGCTTAAAACAGTATATTTATCATCAGTCGGAAGATGATGGCTATCATGCTGCGAAACTAAAATACATAAATGATTTTTTTAATATTCATGTACATATTACAATTCTTTATTTAGGATGGGAGTCAGACTTTGGATAGGCTATGTGCAAATTTATGCAGATTGTAATATGCGAAAAAATGAAATTAAAATGAAAGATATTTTTGCAAGAGAGGCAGAATAATCAGAACAAAATGGATGCTGTTTACTATGTGTAGTGTACTAGTGAAACACGAAGTATAGTGCACGAACTAAGTGAAAAAAATAACTTCAGATAAAATAAAAAATGTCCTTCGATTTAAAAATAAAAAAAGGAAAGAAAAGGAAAAAAGCTAGTAAGGATGCGAAATTCGAAGACGTGGAGAAATCTTCCAATTGAAACATTTACGAATAATTTACAAACTCAAAACCTCCGCTATCGCAATACAGCGCGCTGACGACACGGCTAACAAAAAGAAGAAGGAATACAGCTCACTTTATGAGCAAAAATAATGAAAAGAATAGATATCACTGTAGCGTCTAATTTATCTAAGTTTCAATAGGTGCATAGTCCAGGTTGTACCTGTCTTCGAAAATTTAGCAGCTGTACTTTATATGATACTTTTTTGTAGTTAATTACTTTATTGGTGGTGTTATTTTGTTGAAGAATATAGTTCCTGGTGTATTTAATATTGACTTTCAAAAATACTGTCCTAGGCTACTGTCAACACCAGTAGGGAAACTTTCGCACTGAGGAAAACAAATTCACATGAAATGAACTGCAAATTTTTTATTCTTAATTTTTTCATAGTTCTGCTTTTGGTAATGTTGAAACTTTTTTAATTAATGTGCCATTAATGAACATAGATATTCGAAGATCATATCCTGAACCAAAGTTTAAATTAACTCGATTTCTGTAATATATGCTGAAATTTGTTTTCGTTAGAAATATATATGTTAGTATATCAAAAACATCTAATAGAAAATGCAAATGACAGAAATGCATGATCCTGGTTAAATGTAATTTTTCATCTCATTTAATTTTCAGTAATATTTTATTAAAACATGATTTCACTCAAGCGAAATTTAATAATGTATGATTTTTAACTTGCACTTTTGTGCATACTTGATTTAAAGACATTCTTTGCAGATACGGTTTTGATATTTACTGCAAAATTAAATATTACAAGCTTGCTCTTTCATCACTAATATTTATACGGGTAAAATAGATAAATTTGGACGGATAAAAAATGAAAACATAAATTAACAATAAATGAAAACCTAATTAAAATAAATTAATGATAACTCATTTTTGAGATCTTAAAATATCTTCGTTTTCCCTAATACATTTTTTGAATGCCTCCATTTGAACTGAAAAACAATTATGCTAAATAAAGTACTATTGTTTATGTAGAGAACTGGATGTTATATTCGGTCGAAATGCTAAAAATACTTTCCTATACACTGAATATATGTACATGAATGCACACACACACACACACACACATATATATATATATATACACGAAAGTAGCAAGACAACATGAATTTTATATATATATATGGTGTGTTTATATGTGTAAGGAAACGTTCTTATTTTTATTTCGTATTATATCAAAATAAATCAACGAATACTTTTGAGCTCCACTTGGCAAAAACAGATCTGGAATTATGATAAAGAGGCTGCATGTGCATTATCAGATTTATATTTAAAGAAAAATGTGATCGGTGTGAGAACGACTGTATAATAACAATAATAAAACGAGAAATGAATATAAGGCATGATAATCGCTTCCAGATCCTCGAATCTATTGGGAATAGATCGAAGGGTCAATAGTTAGTCAGTATCATTCACTGAAGAACAGAAAATTTAGTTCTTCTCTTCCGAAGAAATGAGATGCATCTTCATGTCAAAGTGCCCTGCAATCAAAAATGACAAATTCTCCGTAATTTTCAACATGCGCCATTACGTAAATGAGGATGTAACGTAAATATGAAGACATTTCAAAAGCAAAGTTCTTTTTATTATTTTATTTTCATCTAAGTATTCCATTTTCTCCCATCCTTTCTTCTTTCCTTTTTCCTTTTATTTTCTTTCTTTTTTATTTTATTCTCCTTTTTGGAGCCGGGAATTGCTTGAACAATAATAACAAAAGCATCAATGGTCGGGAAAATGTAAGACGCGATTCGGAGATGTTTTTCGGGCTGCAATAAATCACAGCTTTCAGATGCGGATGGTTTTGCAAATTCGTATAATAGTGATGGCAGGATTTTATTGATAGTCATTAACGCCCTCCCTCTTACCTTATTTGCCCTAAGAATTAGAATTAAATCTATTTTTACTCGGCTGAAACTTGCTGAAAGTAATACAACTTTTATTTAAGAGAGGGAAAAAAATACTTAATTTCTAAACATATATGTTTTAGTGTTTTTTTAGAGTCAAAATGAAAACTGTTTTTCCAAAGCTTTAAACACATTTAAAGCGTTTGAGAAATATTTTCTCTGAATTTATCTTTTATTTTGCTTTAAATTATTAAAATAAAAGTTTAAATAAGGTAGAAAAAAAACGTGTTGGAGTTAGAAAAATAATATTAAGAGAAAGCTGTAAAGAAAATAATGTGGAAACAAATTCTAACGGAAATAACATGAAGAAAAATAGTATTATTATATTTTAAGCTCCACTATCTATCGATTATAATGCGAATAGGAGCAAAAGTCTGATTTCACGTTTTTTTAGAAACGGAGCACTATATAAATCGAAACGAATAATGTCCTGTAATTTCAGATAACTGATATGTTCTCAACACAAAAGTAATCGACACCGCTGAATGGGAATAGGGCAAAACCTTGAACTCTAGTTAAAAATCGAAAATGTTTGCTGAAACCTCCTCATGAAAATCCGGAAAAACTAGCGTTTGTTCAAAGCTTAGTAAACGTTTGTTGAAAATAAAATTAATTTTCTTATTAAGATTTTAAAAAAAGATTAATTTTGCATAAATATTCCTACTGCATATGAACCTCATAGTAGTGAACCCATGCAGTAGGAATACCTCAATAGAGATACCCAAAAGTTCTAGTGTTTACTGTAAACCGAGATCCGAGCGCGTTCGTTGTAGTTTCTGGAACCCTGAGTAATGATCACCGATATCATCATATCTCTGAAAGTAATACTTTATTTTAATCAAATTTATGTATCTGCATATGGAAAATTATAATATCTGTGAATATTCAAAAGTGCCACAAGCACTAACAATGCTTACATTTCCAAAACCTTATAGTATAAAAATAAATGAAAATTAACAATCAAAATTAATCGAATTATTTATAAAATAATTATAATGCCAATGGATGGAAGAACACATTCTTCCAGAAGATAGTCAATGACAAAAGTTTTAAATTCGATAATTTTAAATGGAAAGAAAGAGTTTACTTGGATGACACTTTAGCTCTGCTGCATTTAAAGTTCAGTAAAAGAAACTTTTCATTGAGTGAATGAATGAAATTATAAATTTAAATATGAATTTATAATACGTTTTGGCCATCCATCACAAATGAAAACCTGTATTTGAGACACAGTGTTTTATAAGACAGATAAAACTATAGAATAGTTGACATGCAATAGTAATCTTATAATGGACATATAAAGGAAAAATGGGAACGTTAATGAAGAACATTGTATGATTTAAAAACTTCACATTCTTTATAATAAAAACGAATTCGAACTTATGCTTTCATTAAAAGTCATCTTGAGTTGCATTTCTATTTACAGAATACGTTAGGTTAATTTATTGTAAAGAAATAGTTTGAAATTTGTATACTACTCAAATGATGTTTAAATTAACCATTTGCGCTAAAAAGACGTGCCACGCACGTCGAGATGCTCTTGTCTCAAACCACGAGCGACGTGAACACCACGTCGATACGCATTTATCGCAAAAATGAAAATAACGTGGTGCACACGTCGCCTAACAACGAAATTGTTTATTTCTCGAGTTACAGCTCTGGATTGCACTCGCAGACGCGGAGCGGCGTAAATGAGACAATTTACCGCTTGTTATATTGCAGCGCACGTCACCGCAACCGTGAAGTTTAGTCGTAGCACAAGTGGTTAAAGGGGACTTGTCACTTTTAATACTTCAAAATATCGAATTTTGTTAATTTTCATTTTTAATTTTTAGAAACTGCAAACGTTTATGTGTCAATCGAAAATAACTGAGTCGAAATTTTAGTGATAGAAGAGTCATAATTATGATCTAAAGAAAATAGTTCTGAGGTAAACATTGCCAGATCGAGCATTTGAATCATAACTTGATGTTTGTTCACGTTTATAAAAGCAGCTGCTTATGAATGTCCCCTCATAGACTGCTTTCATTTTTACTATTAATTCGATACTTATTATTTTTTTCGGATTCCTTTATGAATTCGATTCATTTTCGTGATTTCTTGGTTGGTTCTAAGGCGTCAACGTCTGAAATTTTTTATCTATACTATGGCATGACGCTGTGAGGCCGCTGGCTAACTCAAATTCCAACGCGTTCATTCGAGTATTTTATTTAAAATTCATGTGCTAAAATGTTGTTTTTATTTTGACTTGCCAAATGTGCTTATTTTTTATTTTCATTTTGCTTGTTTAAATTTGATGCATGTTTTCATATTATAATTTACAGTCTGAAAAAAGACCTAAAAATAAAGATTCCGTCTTAACCAGTTTACTAATAAGTTCTCTCCTTCAAAACGACTCACTGCTTCCAGTAAAATTAATTTAATGGGTATGCAGGATGATATAAATTTTACGGATTATTTATTTATTGTTTTAAAAATGACAGAAGACTGTGTTGTGCAAAACATTTGCGGATGGAAGTGTAAACATACCATTAAATATTGTAGGTAAACATTCTAAAAATTTAGAATGTCTTGCCATTCTTGTCGTGAACAATAATCTAGTCAAAATTTAGCAATGCTGTGAACGAAAAAATTAGATAGAAGTAAGTTTTATCTTTATTTATGCTACACGTCAAGGACTACCACGTGGAAAATCATTTTGTGGAATAATGCATTTGTCTCCCCCCATTACATTGAAAGTTTACAACTCAGTGAATAAACACATAAAAGATGCCTCTTCTTCGTCGTTAAAAATTCAGCATTCCGTTGTCTTCTGCCCTCGAGGACGAATATTAGTGTAATAATTTGTATTTGGCTGTCAGTGAACATGATAACTGGAAGACCCGTGGTCATACCAATTTATTTAGGGTATACAGTAATAGGAGCATTGTGCGGAAACGTCGTTGATGCTGTAGTGCTTTCTATATTTTGTAAAGGTTTTTAATACTGGAAATATGCGAGATTTGGACAAGAGTATGAAAAATGGAAGGCAGAACATTACAGTAAATTTCAAATAATCCATAGTGTCTCTGCAGTGAGGATGAAAGTTGTTGGGATGCAGCAAATTTTCTCTCGCTCCACTGTTATACACAGCATATTGTTGTTGGAAATGCAGAAATAATCGAGCTATTCATCAGTCAAAATTTTACGGCAAAGAGTTAGCTGTGAGTAACATTATTTGTGTCGGAAGTATTCAGAAAATAGCGGGCATTAGATTACTAAAGTTGAAGCAAGAAATGAAGGAGAAGGAACTTAGTGAAGGTAAAACTCTCAATGGAACCGGTAGCCTTAAGTATGATGTAATAAATAATAAAAAGGTTTCAATTCTGTAAACGAAATGAAAAAGAGAGTATAGGCAATATTTTGCCACAAACGTGTACATAGCAAACAGCGTGTGCAGATGGAAGTATGAAATCCTATAAACAAAAACCTTCACTTTCATTATCTGTAAAGGATGCCGTAAAAGATTTATTTAAAGATCCTATGATGCTCTCTCTCACTATTAGTTGGATATCACATTCCCATTCAGTTATGCACTCTTATCTAAATTTCATAGCATTTCAGTTACCACAAATTTTGCTTCTTCCTTCTACACCCACCCAGGACTCATATCCTGTTCTTAAGCATTAACGCCAAGGCGTTCTCACCGCTGTGCAGATTTAAGTTTAAAATAAAAAGTTTAAAGCGTAACGTAAGTTTGTAGAGTAGCGTAAATGTGGTAGAAGAGGCCTATACCTCTGTTCTCCTTTAATCCTATATAATCAAAGCCAGTCCAGTTAGCATGGCATTATTGCTTAGGAAGACATAGAGAGAGATATAGCAAATGATTCATTCAATGCTTTGATTTGAAAATTGTGTCCTAAAACTTCCGGCTCTAGTTCGAACATTGTAAAGACAGCAGTGAATGAGGCAGTTATTAGATACAAGATAGTCAAACTGGGCAGTTACATGCTTTGAATACACATGGATACTGAATTGGTGATAATATAGTCAAGTTTGCAGTAAACACTAATCAGCATTGTATTCAGTCACCCGAAGAAAAGGCAGATGTGTCTATTATAGAGTGCCACAGAGCAGGAAAATGAATCAAACAGGCTGCAGTAACAGCAGTTGAAGTCGAGGAAGGTATGTATATACAACCGAGTAAATTTAAATTGTTTTAGTGTTAGTTGAGAGGTAATACACGGAAAGAGTTTTAAACGTTAAAAGAGTTTCTTTCGAAAAGGTTATATTCATAATTGAGTACATTTTTAAAAGAATCTGTTACATATACTGATTTTAAAATTTCAGGTAAAGTACACGTTGACGTTGCTAAAAATGTGCACCTACACGTTTTTGATAATTTTTAAGAACTTATTCTCGTGGCGTTAATATTCATTGGTGTTTAAACTTAAATAGCTGAAGTATTATTATACCTAAAACTCTTCGCATCTCAAAACTGTGAAAATTATTACAGTGACGCGCATTTCTTTGGTAGAAACTTGAAATTCAAAAGACAATTTCACGTTTTCCTTATACAAAATACCTGACTATTAGTAGAATAAATTAAGGAACAAAACTACGTATAGAGACGTAATACTGAATATATGACCAAAAATTTAACTTATTAAAACTCTAATATTATTCAAAGCTCTCATTTTTCAGATTGCTTAAAAGTGGTGATTACCCTTATCCCTAACCAAGTCTAAAGTTTATTCCTAAAACATTTCTTTGAAAAGTGCAATGTTTTAATGTCACAAGCCGCAAACCACGTCATTAAAGGACAGCTAGCCTAAAAGTACAGCCGCTTGAAACCATGTTTTACTAATTGCAGTGAATGCACTGAATTCCTTAGTTGAATTACCCTGTCAACCTTGCCATTGATTTTTCTCAGCAATTAGTAAAACATGTTTCAGAGTTCTGTAGTTTTCTTTCTGGGTATTTTTATCTCAATTTTTTTTTTCACAAAACGAAGCTTCTCTACGTAAAATTTTACTGACGTAGTCAATCTCTTGTAGGAATAAGAGTGGATACTGGAAAATGATAAATATTTTTGTCTGAAGTTTCACGACTTACGAGATGTAAAGCGAGTAAATGAATAATAAATGAAGAGATAGGAGATATTGAAAGATTAACACCTTGAACCGTGATGCAGTATGAAACAACACGGAAACACGTTACGAATGGAAACATTAAAATTTGTATGAGACTTAATGAAAATGACTATGTTTCACCTATGAGGAAGACTTTTTCTATTAATTATTTTTTCTTGTAAAGAACTGACCTATAAATGGGACTTTAATGCATGTTCCCTGTGTGGGGGTAGCAAAAGTAAAGTGTTAATTCATATTGCTAATATCTTGATAACTTGAAATGTCTGTATGTGAATCATTACACGGAATTCTTTGTGTTCAGCTCTAGAAATATTAGATTTATTTTCAGAGCAAGAAGCATGAACAATTAGCTATATCCATGTGGAATTTCGAGCCATTTATAATCTAATGTTAGGGCATCTTGACAACACTTACACCCTGACAGCATTCATAAGGTCATGCGAAAATGTCTTATGCATTATCCTTTAAGATAAATGTAACTAAACAATGTTCTACATAAATATCCTTGTCAATAATCTACATCCTTTCAGCAGCACATTGTTTCAATGCAGTAGTCTTTCAACAAGACATCATACAACATAGCTTCTGAAAAACAGCAATGTTACATTTGAATTGTTGATCTTAATCAAACGGGAAACCTACGCAATAAGTTCTAAAAATCACGTCGGACACACTTTTGAGAATGCAACTGCCTCTCGCGTTCCTCCTCTAGCAGCTCTCCTATACCTGTAAACAGTTTTGTTGCATGGATGGGACTGCGAGAGAGACTCATAAATTACTTCATTTCAGTATGACATGACACTGTCAGAGCTGTAAGGTTCTTAGACGGGACCATTTGTATTCGATCTTAGAACCACTATTTTACATCTTCCCTCGCCGATGAATCAACGAAATACTAAATATCATTGAAATATATCCAACAGATCAGGAGATAGTCTATCAAATGTGAAAATATTTTTTTTTAAACTTTAAAACTAATGGAGAATTTTCTATCTTTTTTATATCCCGTTAGAACTTATTTTCTAAAGTATCAACAACTTTCTGCATGAACAAAAGGAACGTACAACTTTAATTTCATTCCAAACTTAGGCAACTTGTAGAGACATTAGGTATTTTTTGAAAGCAGGAAAGATGAAAAATGAGCAATACCCTCGACGGGACTTGAACCTCGGACTTCTCGAATACGCGCTGAGTGTGCTGATCATTACACCACGACGCATTCTAAGAAGGTTGGGAGAAATACCCAAATTTAATGGGCGACTGGGGATTAGGGGACCCATTAGACAAATTCTGGTGGTTAAGAATCATCATTCACAATCTTTTTTAGTTCGGGAGCCACTGTAGAGACATTAGGTTATTTAGAAGCAGGAAACAGAAAAAAATGAGCAATTCACTAGCCGGGAGTCTAACCACCGACCTCTCGAATACGCGTCGAGCATGCTGACCACTACACCACGAAGGCATGCTAAGAAGGCGGGAGAATTACCTTATAAACTCATCTCGTAGATTCAAATAATAAATTTTTTATTTTTTCGATTAGGTCTTGTTTTTTTCTAGACAGGTAAAACCAGTGATGAAGGACATTTTATGGCTATTTCTTCTTCAGTATTACATAAATGCTCTTAACCAATGGATGACATAATTGGGTTATATTTGAAAGGAAAATTGTAAGGTCTCCTCTTTTCCAGGTTTCAGCATCGAAATATGATGAAACCCTTCTGCGATATGAGAAATGCGTTTTTTCTCTTTCAATGTATTTGCAACATTTGTACTTATACAAAAGTGTTCCATGCCCGGAAACATTTTCTCCACAAAAGTTTAAATAGCTGATTCCGTATCGGTGACCCTATTTGCCCACACGGCCAAAGCTTCCAATAAATTAATGCCAAATCGCCTATAAAATTCGTAGGCTATTTTTTTTAAATGAAGCTTTCTTATGACTTTTTCTTGTGCTCTTACCTACAGACACCATAAACATAAAGCCCCGCTGACTTTTTTATGTTATATACATTATAAAATTTTATTGCAAGCTCATTTCTCAGATCAGCACTCGCTTTACGATCTCTTACTTTTTTTAGTCTCAATAGTCGTCAACCCAGCTCTTACAGATATTGGCGTTATAAAAAATTTCATGCAAATACCAATTCCAATGTAATATTCGCATTCGTCCACACGTTTTAATACCTTTAGTTTGAACTCTAATTTGATATGATTTCTTACCCTCTTCTTTATGTGAGATATATTTAAGAAGCTGCACAAATACATGGCACATAAGAGCCTCTAGATAGATAAGACGACTTCAGTGTGCAAAATCCTCCTGTGCCGTCTGATGGCATCATGTAACGTTAATGGTCTCTTGACTGTTATACAATCATTTGCATACTGGTAGTTCACTTAAGGTAGAGAAACCATGAGCACAAATCCCGCCCATTGGGGAGGAATTTAGAGCTCTCTTTGCCTTTTAATTAAACCGCTCGATTAATTTGTTTCTTCAGTATTCACCGTCAAATAACTACCCTAAGTTGTTATATTCAACCTTTCATATGAAGACTTAGAACTCCTGAGGAGTTTAGTTACTTTAATGATGTTAGAAAGAAAGGCCGTCTGGAAGACGACTTGTGCCACTAAATTGAGTTTGTGAATTCGGTTGGCTTTTTTGAGCAATTTCTAACGACTGGTTTGGGAAATTCCTTTTAGCCGGATCTTGCGTACTAGAAGAAATTTCCTTGTTTATTTGAAAGCTCGGGTTTCTCCGCCTTTTTCAGAAGTTCACGCTTTGGTTAGAATTTCAAAACAATCACTATAGCTTGCCACATGATTTTCTTCTCAGTGAATACAAAAGGCTTATCTTCCTTTTCCAAAGCGCAGGCTTTTAAATGGCGGTACCTGGCGAATTAAAAAATTCTGACAGAATTATAGGAGGATGCTTGTGCTCTAAATTACTAATCGTTAAAACAGTGCAACAAACCGTATTTAAGTCCGCAACCTGCTACGGTCTACCGATAGAAAAATCGCTGAAGCAAATTTAACATTCCAGTTCAAATTCCAGCGAAACCATTCCTCCATACAAATCATTCTTTCCAAGAACGCATTCATCCGTATCATTCTTTCGAAGAACTGCATCCACCAATTAAATAGCTGGAAAGAGGAATATTAAAGTTTGGAAGTTAAACTCCTTTTCCACAATTAATGACAAGTTTTGAGTTTAGGCTACTGGAATGTGGCAAAGCACTCAAGATCTCTATGCCCAAAGGGATTGATGGGAGCCAACAAGTACAACTTTGCAATGGTTCTAACATTGCCTTTAAGGAATGCCAAGGTATGGAAAGACCCTTTTGTGAGGTTATCGTATTCTTTCCATGCTTCCCAAAGAGCATACGACGTTGCAAACTAGTCCGAGAGATTGCAAAGTGGTTATGGTAACTTTTACGACGTCTTTACAACGTTGAGAAGACACAAATTATTTGCCGTGTCATCTTGGCAATTTGTCGACGTCGCTGAAACGTCATGATATGACCGCTTTTAGACGTGGTCGTTTTAGCATTTTTTTTTTTTTTTTTTTTTTTTTTTTTTTTAGTTCACGAGCATTAATTATTTTTAGAATGAAAAGAGACTATATCTGCCATTTCAAAAATCTGAAGTCCGCATAAGATTTACTTTGCAATGTTTCATTACTTTATTTCATCTAAGTATATTAATCTAAGGTAGATTCATCTAATGAAATGTAAATTTAATATAAATACTTTTAATTTATTAAATTTAATTAGTACTAAAATACGTGCTAAATAATTGTTTAAAATTTTGTTAAAATAATTAATACTTAACATATTTTTTTATAAATATTATAGCAAAATGCAACTAATCTATAAAGTATGTAATTAAGTTATGCATTTTATATAATGAAAAAATCATATTTCCGAAATCAATGCAAATCACGTGTTAGCAACTATTTCACTACTGAAATATGAATTTATTTCTTATTTTTTGAAGTAAGGACGAATTCACGGCTGTCCAATATATATGGCGGAAGAAGAAGCAAACCTGTACTTATATAATGAATACTTAATTATAACGAACATCTGCAGATTTGCCGGTTTTGGCTAGCTGCCAAATTCGACCAAGCAACTGCTCAATTAATTCAGATTCTAGCAGTTCTTTCAAATCATTGGGTAATGATGCCATATGTAAGGCGTTTGAAAAGACTTACTTCATGTTTCAAACTGAATCAAGCAATGGCTGATATAAATAATATTGCTTATATTAAAAGTAAATGTAATGCACTGTCAATCAAAGAACGCATTGTGAATCTTCTCATTGTTCTGTATCTATTTACTACAACTGCCTTCAGCGAGTGAAATTATCCTGAGAATGCGGAATTTGTGCTTATTTTGTGTGTGAATATCTGCTATTGTGAATCCAGTGTTCGTGAAATAGTGTCTCTGTAGTCTATAGTGGTCTGTGGAATATAGTGTTCGTGAAATAGTGTCTCTGTAGTCTATAGTGGTCTGTGGAATATAGTGTTCGTGAAATAGTGTTTCTGTGGTTCGAGAAATAGTGTCTGTCTCCAAACGCTGTGGTTCCAGCAGTGCAATATTTGGATAAACTTACTAGCTTTGTGCTTCGGTTATAACGTTATAAGTGCTATATCGCATATCATTCATATTAATCGATTATTGTGTTCATATTAAAAAGTTGGCTTTCAGAATTAATTCATACAAAACCAAAAATAACATACAACGGTGAGCCACTTTCTGGTATGCTTAAAATGCAATGAATACAGAAGCAACAGCAATTCAAACTGTTATGGTATGTTCATTATTTTCAAAATACATATATATTATTGGACTGGTACCAGTACTTAATATGCCTGCTGAAGATGAATTAAATATATGTTTATAAGCAATTAATTAATTATTAAAATTAATAATAATGCACATTCTATAGTATATTGTGTTTTGTACAGTATGCAGAAAAGGTGAATGATTTTAAACAGTGTATGAAATGTATGATCGAAAATATAGTGTTAAGGAACCATTAGCATTTCTATGAAATATTGTAATCTATAATTATGTGATATTTAATTGTGTAATATCAAAAACACTAAATATTTTTTATTGATTGCAAATTGCAGTTTTATTACTTTTCGTTTGGTATCCATTCTTCTAAACACTGTGTAATTCGCGTTTTTTTAAATGTTGCCGTTATGTATGTTTATTAGGTTATCTCAATAAATGACTGTTGGAAATCAACTTTTATTTTTTATTAAATTTAAGTATATTCTATTTTCTTCGCTTACTTTTTATGTGCTTGTAATAACAAAGAAATTCATAATAAATAGAAACAAAAAGTTTCATCGTTTAACGAGCTTACTTTAACGTACTTAGCTTACTATCGTATACTATATTATTTCAATTATTTCTGTACAGTAACAAAAAGAAAAGTTATTGATTATTAAAAAGTACATGAAATTATCATTGTAATCTAGTACCACTACTCTAAAATGTAGAAACTAAAAATAAGTAAATACATTAACATATGATTGAAAGAAATGGTGTTAAAAATCATCAGCATTACTAGTGTAAATACTGCGATCCGTAATTATTGCACTTTTAATTGATTACTATTTAAAAAACACAAATATTTTTTTATTAATTGGAAATTTTAGTTCTGTTACCTTCCTTCTGCTGTTTATACTTTCAAACACTACTAGTTCATGTTTTTTCTTAAATCGTGCTGTCATATATGTTGTTTGTTAAGTTATTATTTCATATTAGATATGAATGTGGGAAGTTATTAGATTTAGGTATATTTTTGAATAAAATATTTTTTATCACATTTATTAACTATTTTATACTGTCTTTCATTTGCATATCTTGGAGGTATAGTAAATGGTCATATGTTTTACTGTCAAACGCGAATAAATTTATACTTGAGTTCAGGTAAATACTAGTTATGTTACCTTAAGATCCGCTTCCTAATTGATCTTGACCGGAGCAGATTTTAATGTTTTTTGAGATTAAACAGAAATAGTAAATGTGATAATGCTGTTATCAGAAACGCTCTTTTGTTTTACCCGCATATATATATTTACTTTTATTTATGTCTAATTGAGTTTTATTTACTTAAAACCTGCTAGTATTGTTATATATTTATAATAACCACTTTCATAATTACTCTCACTTATCGGAAAAAAATGATGAAATCTTAAATAATCGTAACTTAGAATTTAAGTTATTTAAAAAATATAGTTTAAACGTACTGAAAATAATTAAGACTATTATTAATTATGCATATTTTGAAAAAAAAGAAGAAAAAATTGTCTTATCTTCTGGTTTTCAGGAAATGATAAAATATTTAAACTTTAGATAAATACAAAATTTTAAAAAAGAAGAAAAATATATTAATTAGTAAGCTTATTTTTCTGCATAAATCAGTATGTAATATAAGGATATTATATGGACATTTTCAGAACTGTTGCAAAAAGGTGGAATTTTGCGAACATTTATGAGTCTTTAAGACGTCATGATACGATGCTTTCACAACCGAAATATCACCTGAGAAAGACGCAATAACGACATCTATGCGACAAAAACCTTATCTGCAAAGACTTAATAAAGACGTCTTTGCAACGGTTGCAAAACAGTGGATGTTCGCGGACATCTGGGTGTCTTAAAGACGACATATTGCAATGACATCCGCGACGAGTTTGCAACGTCGTTACGACGTTGCTGTGCTACTTGGGTTAACAAATCTAGGACTAATATGTAATGTCACAACCGTAAGTTGGAATATTCAGTTAATGATATTTTAAAAAATGTCTGACTTATGTCTTTCTCCGATATTTTGCATCTTATAATTGCATAATATAAAATAGTACTGTAAATCTCATACAATTTATGCAATCTGCTATCTATAAACATAAGATGAAACGGCAGTAGAGCAACAAAAGTTTGTTCGAGACCTTGTTTCACTTTCAGTAATCCAAGAGTAACAATTGTAATCAAGAGAACGTGAAAATGGATTTTACAGCTGAAATCCAAAATTTTAGAAAATGCTTCAGCGTTCTTTTGCATTAAGAACAGTAGAAGCAATTCTGGACAGAATCATAGATATACCGTTTTGTAAGACTGAAAATTTAATGGGTATTAACAATTATCTCGCATGTTCCTTAAAACATAGGCATTCCATGAAATTCTATGTACTTTAAAATATAATCTAAAAGCTTCATTGTGCATCACTATAACATACTTTAAATTATGCATTGGTCATTTCGTAAGTAAGTTCAAAATTTCTGCACTTTTCTAATTTCAGAATTTTCTTTCATAAGTACTCATAATTATAATTTGATTATAGGAATTGCATTATATCTAGAATGAATGGCATCACAATTGAAATATTTTGTTTTAATTGTAAGCCCAGTTATTGCTTTCAGTTAAATTATAAGATTTTTAGGTGATTCTTTTACGTAAGTTTTGTTAAGTTTGTATCGTTACGTAAATAGGAGTAAGGTAAGTCATGTAAGTTTTGTTAAGTTTGTATCTTTACGTAAATAGGAGTATGGTATTATAATTCAATCATTGCTCATCATTATCTGAAATATAGTAGCAAAGTGTATTTTAAGAAAGTTATTCTGCGAGCGTGTACTAATGCTATTAGCACTTTTAGCGTCCGTTCTTTGAGTCCCAAAATTCAGCATCTCAAAATCCTTCTTGATATTTTTTTTTTCATTTTTAGAGAAAAATATATATTTTACAGTGAAAAAATATTGTTTTAATACTGAACACAGAAATAGCGACTAAAGAAATAGAAAATACAGAAATAGATCCCCGGTTTCTACAAGACGGCATCTCAAGAAATAACTTTTGAGTATCTATGTTAATTGATAAATAACCGTAGTTGAAATCTGCGATGAAAAAGACTACACTGAAAAAGGCTAATTAATCAAAAGCAAAAGTATTTTCAACACAAACTCCATTAACAGTATTAAATTTGAAAACATGAAACTGATTCTTCGCCTCATCCCAAATGATTTGTGTAATTTTTTGAAAAAAAAAAAAAAAAAAATACTCGTATTTCAGTGGCCTACTGCTGATATTCTGAACTATCTGAAGGCATTTATTGAAAACGGAAATTTACGTCTTGTAGCAACAATTTTTCAACATCAACACTCTTGTTGGTTATAATTCCCAAACTACTTATTTTGAATTTTATACTACTTATTTTCTTCGTTCTTATAACTTCTTCCTATAGCTTCAATAATCTTAAACTTAAAAATTTACAAACAAACAACGTTATTTTTCTGAAAATAGCTTTTGTAAAAAATATTTAAGTTAATGTAATTATGTCTAAAAGGAAATTTTGATATTTATTGGATGCAAAATCTAATCTTAAGTAATATTACAGCAAGATAGTTTGCGCACAGAATGGGGCTATTTGGCTTTTTGCGTAAAACGATTTATCTCGGGAGAAAGTCACATATATTTTAAGAGCTGTATATTTTTGGAGACATTCACATTATCTTAAATATAGTTAACTGTGTTTGAGAGAAATAATTATCCCTTTCATTTGGTCGAACACTGAGACTTCAGCAGATTTTTTTCCTATAAACTGATTTCTGAGATTTCTCTGATAAGTATGCCTTTTGCTTTAAAACTGGAAATCTGTCTCTTATATCCAAGCAAACGTTTGTTATAACGTTACCCCTTCAGGACACATTTATTAGAAAGTTTATTAAAATTTTTAATATCGGTAAAATCAGTAACCTCTTCATTTGAAAAAGATCATAGTCAAACATTCAAAGAGTAACCTTAAAAATGTAAACATTGAAAGGATAATTCGAAGGTAATCATTGAGGTCATTTATTCGCTGGTAGAGATTTCTGTTAGCCGTGCTGCTGTAAATCCGATAATAAATTCTGAAAACTGAGTGAAATAAACATTGAAGTAGAGTAACGGAATATCCAGAAAGGGTAGCAGAAACGTTTATTCATCTGACGAGTTCCAATCGTTTAGTAAAACACATGATCATGTATAAACATATTTAAAAAACAAACGAAATGGGCTCCCTTTTTCTGTTCAATCTTCAATTTGTTATAGGCAGCAACAAATGAAATGCAAATAAAATACTTTTTTCGCCTTAAAGAACGATACACGAATACGTTATTTTATGAACGTATATCGAATCTCCTTTCCTTGGTATGATTAACATTTTGTTTGTGATCCCCTAGACACTGAGCGATCGGACAAAATCTGTTTACGTATTCGTAGAATAAGCTGGATACATATATGTTTGTATATTTTTTTTCACTCTAGAATTCGAAGACCCACATAAATCAGCTTGGATGGATTAAATAAAATGTGCCTTCAACTGTGGAAAAGACTCTTTGGTATTGGTAGGGAAGATTTCATTTTTGAGTAACTAAAGTAGAAAGGAAATATAAACGCAGGCGATGAGATGGGTACATAGAGCGATTCAAATAGTTAAAAGGTAAAATGTAAAAAGTAGTAGAAAGATAATAAATAAAAATGGATAAACTTCTTCAAATATGTTCTCACCAAATTATTTTATTAAAATATTTTAAGAACTTCAATGAAAGAAAATAAATCTATAAAATATGTTCTAGAAATTTAATTGAATTATTTTAATTTCTGATGATTCAGGGTCAGATTGCAAACTGAAAGTACAGTCTTTCTGAGGAATTTATTTTGCGATTAACATTCATCTGCTACCATGCTTCTCAAGGATTTAATTTATAACAATGTTTGTGATCATTTCTTATCACGTGACATTCATTCGTTATCATATTTTGTTCTAAATCGTATAGGTAAAAGGTTATATTAAAATGATTTGAAACTCTTGTTACATTCTTAATAAGAAATATAAATTATGTATTACTAAGCAAGACGTTTAATTTCTAACTTTAAATTTAGCAATTTATATAGATTAATTTAGTTTACCAGACTTTAAATAAACAGATGTAGCATGATATAGTATTTTGAGCATCTTGCGTATGAAAGTAGTGTTGTAAAGTCATGTATTCTTGGCTATCGTAAAATGCACGCGATGCTGAAGAATGTTTAGTAAATATCATCAAGTAATACAAAGAGATACAAAGGATGTTTAAAACCTTTTATTGACTAAAATGAAGTTTAATAGCCGGCACCAACTCGTGTTTATAAAAGCCAGTGCTTTTTCGCTTAAATAAAAAGCTAATGAATAACTTAAAATGGAAGACTTAAGTATAGCCTAACGGCTTCACAGTTTCACTATCGCGCAAGGTGACTCTGACTCGAAGTCGGTGTAAATAGCCCTAATGACAAAAATAACTTAACGTCGCAGAATTGTAAACGCTAGGGAATCAAAGTTAGCAACGTGCCTTCAAGCAGGTAGAACACTCTCTGATTTCACCCTCCAACCTTTCTTTATATACATCCTTCATCGCGAGTGTTGAAAATTTGCATTCTTGCAGGGAAATAAATTGAAGGTTTATAGGAAAGGTAAACTTAAAATAACGGGTTAGAAAATGAAATGATACTCTACAGCGTGAACAAGTGAGTACTTAAAGCAAATAAAAAAATCAAATATTGAGTTGTTTTTTATTGTTTTGTTTGGTTTAACGTAAAAGCGGAAAAAACAGATAACTTTTAAATCCATACCAAAGCATAAAACAAAATTCAAAAGGGAATAGATTTTTAGTATATGTATCATGCTTTGGAATCTGTTGAGCTATCTTATTAATGCTCCTTACTGCTAACATAGTTAAAGTTTTATGTAGGAAATTACCACTCTCTCTATATTTAATTGAATGAATAACATTCTATTTTCATTTCTATTTATTAAAGACAAAATTTAATGCATAACCACTAGTTTATTTCCCTTGAACGTAAACGTAAGTTCCACTAGTTTATTTTATAAAAGAGTAGAAAGCATAAAAGTGAGACAATAAGACATGATGCACCACCAAAAAAGAAAAGAGCTAGCAAAATATGTTTGCTTAGTTTTCGTACTGTGAGGATCGAATGCAGAAAATTAACTGAGTTTTCTTCTCTGACCCTTTAAATTTACTCTGAAAGGAGTAACTGAAATCAATAAAATGCTTGGTGAAACAAGCTGGATTAGTCTTCCGGTTGAAATGGTAGCTATTGCTTCTACTGTTGAAGTAGAAATACTAATTATTGTTTAAGCTGTTCAAGTGTCTAGTTACGTTTCATAAGGAAATGTTAAATCTCGTAATGCTTGATCTCTTTGGAAGCACTTTGTATTTGGCTCTGAATCATGTGTAACCGATGGAAACTAGTAGTCTGTTCCCCCTCCCTACACAATAATGAGTTCACAGACATTACCATTCTATGCATTTAGAATTAACGTGTTGCCTGTTTGATTGATTTTGGAGGCAGCAAACGCTTACATAACACTGGAACATAAATAGTCTACAAAGCTTTGTTGATGCATAAGATGAAACCCTTTTCATTATATGACAGAGAATGTTTAATCATTTGTGCCATACAAAAGTGCTTTTGGTGTTACTTGCAAAATGCTAAACACAGAAGTTAAAATATTTACTCAGGACATCATACAATGCAAGACAATAGGTCTCTCAACACAAACTCGCGTAATTGAACGAAACGCAGAATAATTCCTATAAGAATTTTGAACAAGATGCTACTCTCCTGCATTTTAACATAAATTCACATATAAATAAGTAAATGTAAACTACTCATCTTTTGCAAGTATCTTTAATGATGAAACGATATTTACAATTCACTGTTGTCATCAAGTTTCATTAAATGTGAATGTTTTTCTCGTGCTTCAGTGTTTAAAAATATTTTCGAGTTGAGATATATGTTCCACTTAAAGAAACAACACCGCTAAATTAACGAAAACGAGTAAATATTTAAGGGGTGTAAAATTAAAAAGTTAAAAAAATTAATTTTTTTTAAATTTTAAATTTTACACCCCTTAAATATTTATTCGTTTTCGTTAATTTTTTTTTGTATTTTAAATAACCTGAATATTCTTCGCATAAATTCATTTTAAAGTTGAAACATTTTACTTTTAGAAAATGCGCTTTATTATAATTATACTAAAATAAAAATTTATTTTCTATTTTGAAAAACCTACTTTTGGAAACAAATTTTTAAACTGCTTTGAGAGAGTAAATTTGAGGTACATGAATCACGAGTAAGTACATTGGATCCTAAGTGTGTAATAATAACTAAACTGTTCTTCAGAACCTAATAGCGAATTCCGACAAGCGAATGACAAGCGAATTATCACTTCGCTTGAAATAGTGTAACATAGTCTTATGAATGTATGAAATAATATTTTATTTAAGCTTGAATTTAAACAGAAGAGACCACTTATGCGTACAAACTTTACGGGCATTTATAATATCATAATTTGAATTTACAACATAAAAAGAATCGTAACCGGGAGCTAAGTATGTTGGGTCAAAAATTAATGGCGTGTTTTAGCGTCTGCTAGCAAAATGGGTGATGTTGGAATATTAACGGGCAGAGGTGGGTGGTATAAAGTAAAGCTGCAAGCCCAGCTGTTAAAAGCTTTATAATTAAAAAATTTAAAACCCTCGCCTTACATACTCTGCAACCTAATTTGAATCAACTTAATTTGCTGTATCTAAATCTAGATTTTTCAATGTAGTTATACTAATAAATTTATTTTTAACAGTTTTGTGACCATTCTATGTATACACAAAAGTGATATTGTTCACATAAATTAAGCATAGTAATTAAGGAAAAGAATTGACTCTTCCCAATGAAAAACTATTTAGAGGACTTTTTTAATTGCCTCTTATTATGTTGTGGCTCTAAAAGTTCACATATTTTATCTTAATATACTAGCGTTTGGCGTTTCCCACCTAAACTGGTACATAATATTTTTTAATTGAAAATGGCAAAATCGATTTTTGGAAGGTTAATTTTATGTTATTCCGCTTAATAAATATTCAAACAGAATGTTCTGTACGTTTTCATACAAGAAAGGCAACTGCACAAAATCAATCGTATTACTTTTTATTGAGCTCATTTATAGCCAATATGAACACGAATATCGCAGTATTCGCAGTAAATATATATTTTATACTCAGCACTAATATCAAAGTATTATACTTTCTTTCAGTTATCTCTAGTTAATTTTGTTTCGAGTAAAGTAATTTTGATTAGATACTAAGGTTCACTTTCTTTTTAGATAGTAGTTTCATAAGTATCCAAATTGACGCAAATAAAACTAATTAAATAAGTAAAATTAAGCGGTAGTGTAAGATGATAATTGTAATCTAATTTGAGATAAAGTTCTCGAATCGAGGATTAAATACGTCATTCATTCATTCTATAGAATCTATATTGTTTTATTATATGCATCACAGTCTTTCATATTTAATATTGTTATAATAGACTAACTCGCCTGAAACATAAATGCGTTGCTAAGAGAAGAAAATTATGTTTCAATGTAACTTCATATGTGATTCTCACTGCGGTAATATACCATCTTTCCTACTGATTTACTGTTTCCTTAACCACAATGAAAGTTTACATTTCCTGTATTTTTAGTCGTATATTATTTGTTCTGAATAAAATTCGGCCGTAATTTAAAGAGAGGGCAATTCTTAGACATTTCTTATACAGTTAGAGAGAAATATCTGAGAAAAAAATGTGATTAATTGTATGTAAGCATACATTATATTTAATTTAAACAATGTGTAACTTTCCTAGACAACCAGTTGAATCCTCATCGCGTCTTAGAATCTCGTAACACTAAATCATTACAACAATCTAGCCATAAGACAAAGCTCACCAACAATCCGCACAATACTATTGCAAGCAGAACTAAGCGCTTCTGGCAAAAGCTGTCAAATCTCTCTCTCTCACTTAACATAGATTCTAGCTCGTTGTTTAAACTCGCTTAATTTGCCTCTCTCTTAGAGCTGATGGCAGATAGAAATCAAGAAGCCGCCCACCCTGTGTAGAGGATAGTGACCTTAATTGAGTAGCGATGGGCCCAGGTTCGAACCCCGAAAAAGGGATGGTTGTAATTGTTCGTCCCTTCATAGGACGCAACAGTGGCCACTTATTAGATCCTTCAATAATGAAATGACCACCACTTCCGCTCCTTGTACTGGCGCAAGGCTAATGGCTGTTAAATAAAGCGCCGGCCAATAAAATAATGCAAGAAAGATTTAAAATTAGAAAATAATGAGTAAATTAAAATAAAGCTTGCAGAATTGTTTGCTACGCATCTTCAGTTAAATCTTTAAAAAGTAAGAGTAAGTTTGCTTATTTGCATAGAATTTATAAAGGAGAATTAAATTATGTAGAGCTAATCAGTCATAAAAATAAATAATTTCGTTTAACAGTTCAGGAGCAAGAGCAGTGAACAGGTAGATGGACTAAAAGGACAGATCGTTGCTTTGATTCAAATTGCGATTAAAGGACTGGAAGCTCGACCAATTAAATTTCTTCAGATTACAAAACTGAATACAAATGTTCAAACTTACCAGATTCTTACCAGCACATACGTAGTAAAAATTAAGAAACAAGCTTTAAAAGAAAAAAATTCCGCTGTAATAATAAGGATTCTTCTGTGCATGTATAACCTAAAATAAAATCATACCTGACCCCATATCAAACCTTAAGTTGTCCGAAACGCAGATCCTAAAGTAAATTAAAAGCTAAATCCGTGACTTCAACAAAGTAATGTTAAATTACGAGTGTGTGATTAGGCAGTAACTTTCGTGCATTCCTGTCTGTGACTGTATATAGACATCGACGTCATCTTGACAGGACGTTATCATAAACTAAACTAAAGTCAGTGGCGCAACAATCCTATTGGGCCACGGCTTGCAGTGCTCCGAAATCTGCTTTCTTGACCTTGGGCCCAGGAGTGCATCAGCATATGCCCTGGGCAAGTGGTCAGCTTGTCACAGGACTCCCGGTGTTTAGAGTAGCGTCTCCGTTCTGCGGGGCTAACGCTTCACGCATGCGCAGTGATATGATTCGCTAGCGTAATAAGGCTGCATCTGTTATACACTATTGGCGATGTATCAAAAGATTGGCTATTAATTTTGTTCCATTAAAGATTGCACGCTAGAGTTAACCCTGATTTACCGGTTTAATTGTGTCTTCTATTTAGCGTGATTATTATGGAAGAAAATTTTTTTGTGCTTAGAATGTTCGAAGTCCTATTCATTCCGGCGAAATCTGCAAGCGCATATTATTAAGTGTCATCCTTCGAAATTAGGGGAACTAGATCCTACATTAAGAACTGCTAGCAAATTTACATGTGGTGATTGTGAGTAAATTTTTTTCAAAATAAAGCTTGCTTCGTGCACATGAGCGCACAGAACATTGTAAAAAGGATGCACCTGAAATCGCAGAAGATTGTAAAAGTTACAAATGCAAGCAGAGCAAGCGGAAATGCCCGTTATGTGATTTTGCATTTATAAAGGCGGAATTCAAATTTTATTTCACAAGAACATTTTGAAGGGATGATAAAAATTGTATTGAAATGTACTATTTATGATTTGTACAAGGGCAACTCACATTATTTAACAAAGCTATGTTGATTATGGAAAGTACAAAAGCAACCGATATTGTCAATGAAATTTGAAAAAATTGTGAAGAAAAATGGACACAAAATTTCAGTCATTTCAAAGAAAACACATTTCATTGCACAGTGCCATTTAAATGATAGAATACATTTTCAAGCATGCGAGACACACTGGTGGCAATCAAAAGAATATTGTCAATTATGAGCATCATAAAAAAGTTGTTTGAAGAAAGAAGTAAACTGACTGAATCAACAGTAAAAGCTTTACTAAGCTGCAAAATTAATAGCCAAATAAATTGCAATGAATGTTTCGATACTGTTAAAAGTAACAAAGAATTTTTAAACAAAGTTCACACTAGTGATAAAAACACTAGTGTGAACACTAGACACTAATGATAAATACTAATGAAATAATATATTGAGTTACTAAAAATTTATTTTAACTCATTGTTATTTTTTGTTAATAACTTCCTTTAGGCTTTTCAATCCTCTTTATTTTCCTTTTTTCTTAGTAGTTGCTTTTCAGTTTTTATTTTCTGAGGGAGTATTTTCTCAAAATTCTTCTGGGTTGAGCAAAAAATATTATGGTAAGCCTAATCATTACAGGATCGATGAAGAATAAAGTGTATGTCTTTTATTTCAACACAAGATCTGAAATTAATTATTAAAAATCTAAATTTCTTCCTTGAAAATAAAGCGTTCGCAAAAAATGCCATAAAACTTCTTCATACCTTTAAGAATATTACCTTATGGAATCTTATTAAAATACTTGATCAACAATCTCAATGTTTCCAAATAGTCAAAGATCTGACAATAGACTTTTCAAATTTTAAATTAAAGAATAGTAAATTTTTTCACAAAAAAATTTTTGGTACAATACAGTTCAAGCGCCCGTCTTACGATCAGTTCAAAATTCCAAGCATATTGAAAAAATATCAACACTTGCTACCTGAACAACAACTTCAAATTAAGCCCTGTTTAAAATTTGAAAAGACCTTAAGTCAGCTTGTTATCAACCACCACAATATTATAGAAGAAAGCAGATGTCATTGCCAACTTCCTATTTACAATAAATATGTAGATCCGTATCACCAGCATATTGTGACTGGAGATATCAATATTATTGAATATATACAATTGGGAGACATTATGCAACTTGGCACTAAATTTCATCCTACTTTCAGTATTAATAAGCACTTTAGCCTTAAACATTTCAATAATGATCTTGATAAATTTATCTTTTTAGCTAGTAATATATCCAATTTACCTACTAGTACTTTTCTTGAATGGAAAGCTGCACTAATTAAAGAATTTCAGCTTTTGCTTTTCAAGTTACCCAATTTCAATTATTTACACAATGAAAAGCATCTAGAAATTCTCATTCAGAAACAGCAAGATAACTTTATCATCACAAAGATTGACAAAGCTAGCAACAATTTTAGTGTTATTTGAAAAAAGTTTTATTTCGACCTTCTGAATAATGAATTGAATAACACTTGCACCTACCAAAAGATTACTACCAGCACTAAGATTCTTCTCAATAAATTTAATGGACTACATAAAAATCTTAAAATCCTTTCTCGGAAATATAACAGATTTGCAAACCTATATGCACTACCAAAATTTCATAAGACTCCGGTCAAATTTAAGTTCATACCCAATAGTACCAAAAGTTATCTTAAAGAAATAGATTATCTCTTTGCGCAAAAACTACGTTTAATACGTGACCTCATTAATAATTATGATTTTAAAGATCGACATTGCAACTGGATGATTTCACGTAACGAACAGGTTCTAAATACTTTAAATACACTTAAAATAGAACATATCCAATGCTACGACTTTGAAAACCTCTATACTACTTTACCACTTGAAGAAATTTATAAAAGTTTATTTGCTCTTCCTGAATTATTTCCACAAATTTCTACAATAATAAATACTGAAAAATGGCAACTTTTTCTTTCATGCGTACTTTTTAATAATTTTATTCAACTTAATAACAACATCTTTAAACAAATACAGGGAATTCCAATGGGAGGTAATTTTTCGACTTCTGTCTGTGAATTATTCCTTTTACAAAAGAATTAACTTTTATACGTTCCCTCAGTAAGGAAGATCATAAATTTTACCAACACATGTTTCGATATATTGATGAGGTAATAGCCTTCAACAACTTCAACAAGATAGAAAATGCTAATATCAATCCTTCATGCCTAAAACTTAATACAACAAATACCGTGCAACATAGTATAATCTACCTTGATTTGCATATTATAGATTACAATTTTTTAAAAGTCTATGACAAAAGAAAAAAATTCAACTTTTCAACACTTAACCAACTGGAATTCCAATATTTCTAAAAGAGTCATCCTCAAACCACTTTACTCACAGCTGCTTAGAATTAAAAGAAAGCGCAATACAGCAAAACACCTTAAAGAAGAAGTACTACGTTACAATTTTAAAAAATAACCTCATTCCTCGAAAAATAATTAAAAATACTTTAAGAAAAGCTGGCATTAGCCTTACCAATTTTTAGATTTTTTGAGTTAGATAATGAAATTTTATACTGAAAGCCCAATGGGACGGTATAAAGTGGATGGCTGATTCTGAAAACCTAATGTATAAATGTACAAATAATTCCCGTCACAACGTCTTTTTTCCTCTTAAAATTTGGTACAATTCTTTTAATGCTATTTTTAAAATAGTTTTAAAAATACTTTGATGGCCAATTCTATTATGTTATTAACTTACGGGCGATTTTCGTTTCTGGCAGCTTGAAAGCCCTCTAGCTTGAAGAATCACGACTTTAATTAACAAATTACTGTTTTTTCATTATTTCTCTTACTTTAGAGGCCATTTTAGGTAATTTTTTGCTGAATTAGCCATTTTCACTTTTACCCAGTCCATTTTCAAACTACTATGACAAGACGCCATTTTGAACTTTTTCCACATTTTTCAACGCTTTTCACCCCCTTCTGCTATGAGTCGGGATGCTGCCAACGGACATTCACTTGGCATTGGCTATTGCCCAGTAACGTTTTCCCCCCTTTCTACGTCATCCGACAAGTTGGAGGGCAATGGAAACGCTAGGGGGTTTGCACACCCTTTTCGATTTTCCTCGTCGAGAAGGAAGACAGCTTTGTACCAGGTCTGATTTTTATAATTTTTTCACTAAAAGTTTTTCTAGGTCTTGGCAAGACCCATGCTACTTGTCGTCTTACTTATTATTTTTTCCTTTTTGATTTAAATATAATTTACGGTTCCTTTACAAAGTTTTAATTCTTTAAGCTCGCAGGTCCTACCTATAAGTTCTTGTATATTTTGACTAATAGCATATCGTTATTTATTTATTTTTTCTGTACATCGTAATTGCCTTTCCATTTCTTACACCTTAATGTGTCAATATATGCGGACGCATCGGGAAATTGGAACAGAGAATTGAGACTAAGGTTTTGGACATAGTTTATTTAATTCATTAAAAAATTTGTCGCGCAAAGTTTCAATTGTCTGTTTCGACGAAACGCGTAATGGAGCTAGCTTGATTCGAAATTCCCTTTAAAAAAATTTCCCTTGGCAAGCCAAATTTAACTTCGAATTGGGCTAATTAACCATTTACCGCTTCTTAATTTTAATATTTTTATATTTTACCTTTATCAATTGATTAGTATTTTACTGTGTTTTAAAATCTACTTTATGCGTTTAGCATATAGCTTACTATCTTTGGTTTATCTCGTTCAATTGATTTGTTTTTTTACTGTGTTAAAAATTACTTAATTTGTTTAGCATATAGCTTTTTTATTAATTTAACTTGTAAATATTCAAATATTATTTTTTTGCTCCTCTTTCACACATTTTATAGCAACTAAATATGCTTATGTTGAAGTTTTCACGGAGCCACAGTTTTTGGTAACTTATTGGAGTGCGTACTAAAATTTATCTTCTGATTTCCTTAATTTTGCAGCCCAATGCGCAAAATTTTGACCAAAATTGGTCTTTTTTCGTTTGTTCTTACAACTTAACTTTTAATTATATAGAATATATAGATATATAATAGAGAAGAAAATATAGATATATAGATAGCTATAAAAACTGCATTAGAAAAAAAATTAAAATGAGTTTCAATTAATTGAGTATGGCAAAGCATTCAACAATTATTTGGATGAGAGATGCCTTTATGGAAAATGTGAGTTCAAATAAATTTCAGAAGAAATTTTATAACATTAAATATAGGATGGAATATCAAACAAAAATTAATTAGGAAATAAATGTGAAATAAGGCTAAGTGAATTGATTATTAAGCGCTACAGAAACCTACAGTATTAATTTAAAGCAATTAAGAAACATCAACACGTCGACAAAGAACAACGTCTGTTTTGAAGAAAGAACAACGTAGGTTTCCGCATAAGCTTTAAAATCCCCAGTAAATAAATTCCACATTTCTGGGTTTATCTGAATAACAAATCAGTAATTCTTAATTCAAACAGTACTGAATATTTATCTTCTGGAACATGAATGCTTTTAAAAGTTTATTTTTTGTATATGGATAAAAAGCACAGCACACACAATTCGCAGCAATTTACAATGCGTGCCTGAAGTCTACATTCGTCGCCAATCGACGAAGGTTGCCGTGCTGAAAAAATATGTATCGCGCGTGCGTGAAGCGTAAAGCCCGCAGAACGGAGACACTACTGGTGTTTAGTCCACAAGCGAACTTGGTACTCATTTAACGACCCATTCAAGGCATGAAAGGCTGAGTCAATCTTGTCCAGCCCAGGGATCAAGCCCCGGACCTGTGGTGCAGCTGCGCGGCGTTCTAGCCACTTTGCCACCGGGCGGTGGACTTTATCATGCGACAATATATTTTTTCAATTTAATAACTTATTCTATTATATATATAATAGATATTTCATAATTCTATTATACATAATTCTATTATACATAGTTCTATTATATACATAACTTATTCTATTTATATATAGTCCAACATTTATTTTATATATAAATGTTGTCTATTTTATATATAAATGTCTTATTTATTTTATATATAGTTCAACAGCTGTAAAAAGAGGATTTGTCTGAACAAAATTCAAAAACATTGATCTGCCGAGGGATAGTATTTATTTAATAAGAAAAACAATAATTTCTTACTAATAACAAAAGCAGAGTATATATATATATATATATATATATATATATAATTGTTTCATAAGAATAAATTGAATTGAATTTAAAAAATTAAATTTAAATACAAATTAATTTAAATGATATTGTAGATTAGTTCGAGAATTAAATCTTTTATTGTTTGCACATTTTTTTAAATTTTTTTTTTTTAAATTATTTTGGCTTTTTTTTTTTTTTTTAGGATTTAAATTTGCTTTTTTACTTTTATACGTGTTTGTTTAAAATTAAATTTAAATTTGTTTAAATTTAAATATATATATATATATATATATATATATATATACATTAAAATATTTTATTTATAGTCAAGAGACCATGTAATGTGTTAATGACAATAAATTTCCGTAACATTAGTGGTAGTCAGATATTATATCGTTACCCTAGAAAGGATACATGAATTAGACCTCTAACAATTAGTTTTCTGAATAAGTTGTTTTCAAATTTACTGTATTGGGGAAAATTTGATGTACTGGCATTTGTATTATTTTTTTCAGAAATAAAAAATTCATGATATTGAAATATTAGCACACCTTATTTGAACGAGATAAATAACTGTATAATACAGTCTTTTACCTGAAATCAAATACTTTTTATTTTCTGTTGGACCCATCACTCGCAGAGCGGCAAAGTTGCTGGAAACTGTTATAGTTAGACCTGGTATCGAATCCCAGTGAATGGTCTTGGCGTATGGTTATATTTCGCGATTGTTCCCATGTGTAATGTGCATACGAGCCAGTTTCCCTTAAAATGTCCTCCACGAAGGCATCCCTCCCCAAGCTCAGGCAGCCTTGAGTTGCTTTACCTTAATAAATTAACATAAACTAAAGTTAATTTATGCTAATAAGCAGAAAAGTAATTTCATCTTTAATCAAAAGATATTGAATGGTTGCTTAGGCACCGCTTTTCCTGACAAGGATTTACAAAGTGGCTGATTTTACAAAATTCTATGTTTTTATGCGTCTTCTTTTTATATAGTCAAATACATACACTAGGTACTGCGAAGAAACTCATGTGTTTAAAATTTACAGCCATAATGTCTCAAAGAAGCTTACTTTGAATAATTCGATATCGAATTAATAGGTTTCGTTTTTTATTTCTCATTCCTAATCAAAAGCGAAAAGGAATCTTTTTTTTTCTCCCCTAAGCTTTTGTTTTAAAAGCAGGAAATTATAATCCCAATAGTCAGCCCTCTTTTGGAACATTCATCATGGAGTTTGAAACTAGGAGCCATTTTGATTTATTTAATGGTAATTCTCAGTGAATCAATTTTTATCGAGTTACGGCGCACGAATAAATCTGCCCGCGGAAGAAGATGGCGAGAAAAAGAGAAAACAAATGAACTACGTCACAGGAAAAAAAATAAGTCGACATTAAAAGGTTATAGGGAACTTTTGTTCTAATGGATGCATAAAAAAAGGGGCACTGTGGTTATTATCAAATAGGAAACTCGCGAAATTAATTTGGAAAAATTCCTTACGGGAATTTGGGGTTAATTATTGTAAACAATGAGGGGCCAAAGACGATGCATCGATAAGAGTAATTAAGTTAGCATCATTTTTATAGTGCTAAAAAACTCAAGAGTTTGGTCTTTTCATGGCACCAGCGAAAAGAATTTCACGCTCTTTCGACTACTGTTGACATTTTACTGGCAATTGAAAAGTATATGGGGATTAATTTGCATAGAAAATAAATCTTCTTTGCATCAAAGAAATAAGCTGTATTTCATATCCAAATTTCTCCCAATATAGAACTTCTCAGATTTCTCGAAAATAAGAATTGATTTCCTCACCTTAGAGTTCGTTCAAAGGTAAAAATTGAGAATGGCATTGAATTATCTAGAAGTAAAAGAGTATTTAGCTCAATAAAAATTTACATGTGTAACGTATTCCAGTGAAAGTGTGTATTGGCTTTAAATGGACAAATTACGCAAGTAAGGATATAATTGTATCAAAAGTGGAAGCTCTGTGAATAAATGTTTTCAATCATTACGTTCTCTAAAATACAGTTTAGTTTCCGATTAAGTTGTTGTAATGTCTGAATAAGCCTGATAGATGTGTAATTTCTTCCAAATTAAGTACTGCTGAAGAAAGTTTGAAAAAATGTATTTGGAAAAACATTGTTACATTTAAAAAATCATTCGTTGACTCTGACAAGTTTCTGTGAGGGATTTGATATATAAAAATTTTAGTAATTTCAAACAGCAACAGAGTGTATTTTATATCAGAAAATATATCGCATTTGTCGTCGGACATTTTTCATGTTTCATTCATGTGACATTTTTCAGTTTTCTAATTTTCATCGGAAGACGCATTTTCAGTTCTGCTCCTAAGATTTTGATTTGTCTTTTCTGGTTTTCAAAATTTAAAATACATATTTACGAAATCATTTGAAAATTGCTCTTTTACCATTAAAAGATTTTTATTTTAAAAATATTGGAAGCATGCAAAAATACTGGCATTTTTCCTCCTCTGCTTTCACGTCTTCAGAGATGTAATATATTTTTACATACTCATATCCAGTATTAAAAATTTCACTACGTAAAAAAGCATTATTTGAAACCGTAATAAGGCGCGTCAAAAAAATGCATGAAAACACGCTTTAGGTTTCCCATACCCCAAAACACTTTACAAGCGAGAAAATACATTTAATTATTTTATATTAATTTATGTAGAAATGAAAATTTAAACGTACTTATATTATTTAAACAATACAGAGAGATAATCTATTGTACTTAATACATTATTTTAGCCAAATTTCAAAAGCTTGTTTGGTACTTTTGACAGTAAAAATGTTACAGGTCACTAATTATATAGCCTAGCCGAAATATTATGTTCCCATTTAATCAGTATTTAAAATTCGACAAATTGGAAGAGAAGATTTCTGGACGCATCTGAAGAATCTATTTTTTTCCAATGGAGAGCACTTGCCTATAACGGCATCGGCCATCACTAAGGCCAGAAGTGGTGGCCATTCATTTGTGGAGGCACCTAATGTGCGGCCACCGTTAATTCCTGTGAAGGGATAGACAATTTTTACATCCATGCCTTTCTCCGAGATTCTAACCCGGGCCCTTCGGTATCGCAGTCAGGTTTCCCTAAACACTATACCGTCTGGGCGGACGGATCGATGACTGTAAGTAGTTATATAATACTCAATTTGATAGGAAGTGAATGAATACTATATTTAAAGCATTGGGAGATCTTGCATGGGTGTCTTATACCTAGGATTATTCCAAGAAACGTTTTCTACTATTTGCTTCACTTGTGGTCCCCTCTAATGGAACAATAGGTTATTCTGCAAAAGGTTTCGTCCATTTTCGAAGAAAGAGATTTAAGGTAAGCAACAATTAGCTTCTCATGGATATGACATATCCGGCCACCATTGTCACGGTTTAATGTTATTCGGAACCTAGGGCATTTCACAAAGGAATAAAGTTTTAAGTACTATTTTAGTTAAAAAGAAAATCGTTTTCTGAATTGAAAAGCATATTCTATTATTTAAATTTTGTGTGAAAACAGTAAATGGAATCTCGCTGTGAAGTGAATTAATGAGTATGTTTAAGAATTAATGAATATGTTTAATTATATATGTTACCGGCAAAGTATGAAAGCCGGCATTCTATAGAATGCCTAGGCATTGTATTTAATTCCTAAAACTAGCCGGCAATGTATGAAACGATTCATATTTCACACATTTCCTAAGCATTCTATAGAATGCCAAATGACAAACCGGCAAAGTATAAAATAGTACATTTCCGATTCGTTTCGAGAACCGAAACTACTTACCAGAAGTTAATAAATCATGTAAAAAAGCCAAAATGACTACTAAGAAGGAGCCACAGGACTACTGGCCGCCGAATAGCTAGTTTGTGATGTTTGTAGGAAAAAAAAAGTACATTCATTTATCCTGTTAAAGAAAGCGTCTGTACTATGCAGTACTGCGTCACGGACGCTGAGTTAGTTTCCGTATTTCATGAAAACTCATTTGAGTACTGCACACGAACGACGTGACACAATGTCGAAAGAACTCTCAACCAATTATAAATACGTTACACGTAATGATATTGAAATGTAACAACCACCCTTGTGAGCCCTGCCAGAAAAAACAAAAAGGTATTAAAAAGGGCAATGATTGTGAAACTTATGATTGCTTCTGAATTTAACTTCCGTTGTCAGGTAGATCTTACCGATTCCCAATCTCAGCCAGATAGAAAAAACAAATTTATTACGCTGTATCAAGATCACCTCACTATCTTATTTTACAAATTTCGAAGAACATTATTTTAATGGCACTGTTTTAATAATTTTTTAAATAAACATTTGCATTTTAGAGGAATGAACGTCTTTTAAATAATAGCCTTATCAAAACCTTTTTTTTCATACCTTGCCTAGAGCATACCTATAGAATGCCTAGGTATTATATACAATGCCTAGGTAAAATATGTAATAATTCTCTTACTTCATACTTTGCCTAAAATCGTCCGGCATTATATACAATGTCTAGGTTTCATACTTTGCCGGTAACATATGTTAGATATATTTTAATATGTTTGAGAGAATGAATTAATATGTTTAATTATATTATATATATATATATATAAATTAATATATATATAGATATATTAATATGTTTGTGTGAATCTCATCGCACTATTTGCGCCTATACATTCCAAATCCAAACCATTCATTCCATACATTCCAAATCTGCTTATTTAGGTCATCTTTCCTTGCCTTTCCATATTTGCTAGTAGATAATTTTGAAACACCATTTGTTTGGTTTTAAATAATTTCTTGGTATAAGATGTATGACATACGACAGGGCTCTATTTAGTAATATAACTATGCTAACTTAGAGATTCTTTGATTAAACGGGGACAGGGAGAAGTGGAGGGAAAACCAGTATTTCGCCAGGGGGGGAAGCGAGTATTTTTTCCTACCACTACCTACGTTGAGTTACTCGTCTGGGATCGAGTGAGTCATACTCGTTCACACGTGCATGTCCGGTGCAGGCAACATCGCATTGGTTCTTGCCGCATGTGGACCGGGACCAGCGCCCGAGCGGTAAATTCGCTGAACACTGGTATTTCGGTCCGAGGTTCGAATCCCGCGAACGGGCTGGCCGCATGGGTGTTTTCGTGGTTTTCCCCATGTGTAACGTGTATACGAGCCAGTTTCCCTCAGAAAGTCCTCTACGAGGGCATCCGTCCCCTTAGGCAGATAGCCCTAGTGTGCTTTGCCATAATTAAATACACCACATCACGCCACCGTGCATCACGTCCAATGTTCTTGGCGCTCGTTGGATCTTTAAATGAGAATACATAAAAAATGCATGCTCGGTGCTCACAGGCGCGGTAATTTGAGGTATGATATAAAGGTTTCAGATGCTTGTTATATACATTATAATTGAAATTTTTTTTTTGTTTTTTTGTTTCCTATATACAGTTCATTTTCTTTTATACACTTGATATACATGGAATATATACATTGCAAAGTACTTAATGCATAATACATAGAACAATACATTACATAGTACACTTTTATGTCCCAGCTTTCGTAATTGCTGCTATTTTAAAATATGCTGGCTCTTAAGGGATGAAAGGGGCTATTAGAGTGAGGGTGCAAAAGTTGTGAGTGGGCAATGGAAAAAAAATGCTCTAGGTCGCCCCTTTCCCCACATTGTCAGCTGTCTCTAGGGCACATATTTTTAATGAGCCCTACTATGTGGGGAAGGGACCGCGACCTGTTATGAACCAGTTAATAAATGGGTTTGTGAGTAATTTACCTTTACCTGTTTTTATCAGGAGTTTGTAGGTGCATCTCCCTTGCTCTGCATTTTCCCAATAATCTTGCATTTTTCTCAACGTTCTTTTTCAAGTTTTGACTTTAAGTGAGAGGATGGCCATGGAATTCTTTGGTCTTCTATTGTTTTATCTTTTGCTGCGTCCTTTGCAAGCTGACCTGCTGGTTCGTTGCCTTCGTGGCCATGTGTTTTTACCCATGCCATTTTGATTTTTACTGATGGTAGAGTTTGATGTGATGCTCTGCATTTTTCTGATGATCGGAGAATTATGTTGGTGATTTGCAAGTGCATAAATTGACGATTGTGTGTCTGTAAGAAATGTTTTTTTCCGGTAGGCTTGAATTTAAGCTGAATTTTATTCCTTTTTTAATAGCTAGGGATTCTGCCTGAAATATGCTATTCTTCTTGTTTATATGGAACTTTCCTTCTGCAATTTTATTATTTTGAGCATCTAGGCACACCCGATGCCTGATTTATCTTTAGAACCATACGTGAAAACAGTCTAACCATGAAAACTATGATCTACGTGACTGTTTAAATTTATTATGAGATTGGGTGGGGTTGCCGGATGTTTACTATATGGATGTTCTTTTTCTTAAGCTTCTTGGAGGATAATCTCATTGTTAAAATCTTTTCATGGGTAGTCCACTGTCTCCTATACCCTATTACATGCACTATTTCAAGTCCAGAATTTTGTGAAGTTTAATTTTCGCATTTGAATACGGTGTTTTGATGGCATATTTGTTCGTTAAGGCCAGCCTACCGATGACCCCAGGGATTTTCTTTCTTCACTGAATCCTTTAAATGGAAATACACCGTTTACTTTTGACATTTTTCCTTTTCTCAGACGCACTAATTATGTTCTAAATCTGATATTTAAATACAAAATATAAACTTATAAAAAGTTTCACACGAAAGCTTCTTCGTAAACGTTTGCTTATTTCTGTCCCCTCTGACGCTTACATTCCTCGTTCTTTTGTAACGAAATTCTTTTTACGTTTGATTCATCATGTAGTTCATTTTTGCTCCAGTGTAGCAACTTCGGCAAAAGAACTAAATATTTTCAAAGGCTCTGTTGTTTCGCTTAATTATCCGCATGATTTATCGAATTTAAGGAACTTTAAGAGACCATCTTCTTCAACTGTAAGACTAAGGGCATTTCAACTCCTTCCATTAGCTCGTTATTCATACCTAATCTTAGCCCTCTCCTTTGTAAATGTTTCAAAATGTATTTTTTCTGATTTCCCTTAACTCTTTCAATAATTTTTAAGATGTAAAATATGTTCTACTAGATCTTCATTCATGAAGCGTCTATAAATTCTTTGTGAATGCGGTTTTGAGTATGTAGGACAAATCTGCGCAGCCTAAAAATTCGGGAAAAAATACGTCTATAATGTTAAACAGAAAGAAGTGAAACTATCTTCAATAACATCTCAATGTTTGGATAGGAAATATAACTTGAGGTTTTAAAAATTATTTCTGGTACTAATTCGAACTACACTTTGGATTTCTTAGTTAATGACTTATCTTCCAGTCTCCCGTCAGAAGTTTATAAAAATCTGTCTGATAATCCACCTGTCTTCTTTCATGAAGCACAAAAAATTTCTAGTGAAACACTACTACTTCTGATGTGGTCATTACAAAGCTTCAACAAGGCAGTAGTGAGCGATAATTATTATTAATTTTTGCTTATTCATATTAAATTTAGAAATTTCTTTATTTGTTTACTATTTCATACGTTTACCTAATCAAGAGATCCAACGTGCATATTTCTTTAACTTGCTCAACCGAAATACTTAATGATTACTTACTAACTTACTTACGTAATACTTAGATTTAATTCCTGAAATTACGTATAATCGTAATTCTGGTGGTGTTCTCTATAGTTTGATTTAAGTAGGAGAACATGGTCAGAAGGATGCTTGGCAGCTCCTTGCTTTAAGCTTTTGATGAAAATCTGTTTAAGCTATTTATACAATTCTCTTGTCTGTTTACACTGAAATATATAAAATGAAAAACAAATAAAATCATAAAAATTTAGTAAGTTAAAAATAATGAAAAATACACATAGAGCCTACATACATTAAAATACACACTTACACGAAAATAAACATAAAATTTACTCATAAATAAATAAATAACGCATACTATTACAAAAATAATAAAAAGCATTAAGCATAAAAGTTTCATAAGGTAGCAATAATATTTAATAATATTAACGATGATCTGTCTCTCATAACAAAATTTTATTCCTTGCTTTAGCATGAATTTAATGATCTGACACATTTTTTTTCTCCGTTTTCTATGCACCTAATATAAATATTTTTTATGAATACTTTAATGATTAACAAACATTAGATTTCATTTGATTTTAAACTTAATTTCTTCAAATTATTCAGGTCTTGAAGCACTTGAAGCATATAATGAAGGAGTTTTATAAGTATGGAAATATTTATCATCATAAATACAGCTTGTTGTCTTGCATTTGAAAAAAAAATAACCACTGTTATATGTATTTACTTAAGTTTCTCACATCAACTTAAAAAAGAAATGCTTATTTTCCTCTCTTGCAATTGAGTCCTGTAGAGCAAGTCTTCTCCTATTTAGCTATACATGCTCGCCTTTTCGAACTTTAATAAACTAAGATAAATCATAATAATCGATTTACATAAACATCTGCATTATTTAACACACCATTGCTCACGCCTCTACCATGTTTACTAAGTCCGTTACACTTGTTAAAATTAATCAAAGACCAAAACTAGTGTTCCTTATCTCAAAAAAGGAAATTTTCGTTATTTTCTTTAAATGATACTTAAGTAGAATAGGCTGAGATCGAAGAATTTGTTGCTTTGCTATTGATTAACGAGAAGTGATACCATTAAAAATGGTAAGCTGCAACTCCTCAGAATTATCTAAAGAATTTCTAAGAGCTTTTGAAACAATGCATTATTTGTGCGAAACGTTCTGCTGGTGACAGTGCATTCATTCTAAATCAGAGAAAGCAATTAATCATACGGCAAATTACAGCAAGGCGACTGGCTATTTGTTGAAGAAAATAAGCCTTCTGTTATTTGCATATTTTGTTATTTTCACTAACATTTTTCTGTTTATTGTATGCACTGTGTTGAGAATAAATTTACGGAAATTAAATATTTATAAAACTTCTAAAGTTTAAACGTTTTCCTTATAAAACAATAATAAAGTTCCCTAATGTTGATTTAAAATATCTTTTAATTATTATTTAAAATTTTCAAGTAAACATAAATAATATAAACATTTTACATCTGCATTTTTTTCAAATGTAGCTCCCATGTTGATGCTTAAAACTAAACACTCGTGCAAGTATGTAAACATAAGTGACAATGAGAAAATGACAATCTCATTTTCAAATAAAAATATTCTCAAAGTTTAAAAACTACATCAATAATTGCTTTATAGGTTTAACAGATTTCGCTTTAGCATTAAGATAGGTATTTATCTCATTCGCAACAAATACGTTCAGAATAGTGATTAGATCATGGTTTCCAGTCTTTCAAAGTTCTATTAAATGTTGATAGTTTGAATATAACAAGGACAGATTGAAAGATAGACATCATATATAGATATACATAGGTTGTCGGAAACATTTCACACTTAATAAAGAAAAAGGATATTTGTCTCCAAAATTACCTTCATTTTTCAACATAGTCTCCTTGTAAGCCTATACATTTCTTCCAGCGATGTTCCCATCATTTTAACCTGCTCAAATAATCTGTGGAATCCTTCTCAGAAAAGTCTCCTCGTTTGACAAAAATCTTTGTCTTCCAAGTGCTTCTTTTAGCTTAGGGAACAAAGCAAAGTCATTTGGTGCCCGGTCTGGCGAATAGGGCGGGTTGTCAAGCAGGTCCATGGATTTTCGCCATTGCAACCGCTGAGGTGTGAGATGGAGCACTGATTTCGTGAAACATTCTTTTTTCTTTTGCAGATATGGCTATTTTCCCGCAATTTCTGCCTTCAGCTTATCACAACGTTGCCTAGTATACTCCGGTAATAGTTTTCTCGTTCCATATAATCTATTGAGACATTCCCATGGCTGTCCCAGAAAGCTGCTTCCATCACTTTCCCAGCAGAAGGAACAGTTTTGCCATTTATGGAGCCGATTCTTCCTTTGCAGTCTACTGTTTTGACTGTTTATTTTTTTTGTTTGTGGGTTGTAATGATGAATCCGGGTCTCATCTGTATGAATAATAGTGGAAAAATCTCCGATTTATTTGGCCGACCGAACGGTGCAAATGTTCTTTCAGACGTATTTACTGTCAAAGTGAGCAAACGCGCACCGAACGAGCAGCCACCTTGCGCGTATCTAAATCTTGGTTCAATATGTAGCAAACACGTTATTTGGACATGCTAATAGACTCTGCTATCTCTCTAACCTTGATTCGATGGTCGTCAGCACCATTTGGGGGATTTTAGAAATGTTTTCGTCAATGGTTGCAGATTTTGACCGCTCTGAATGTTCATCGTCATCCAAGCTGGTACGGCCGCGTTTAAATTCAGTTGCCCAAAATTTCGCAGTAGTAAATGATGTTGCAGAGTTCCTGTACACTGTGTCCAACTCTTCTTTAATCTAAGTTTTATTTTTAAAAAACAGGTATCTAATAACAGCATGATACTCGATTTTTTTCCATTTTTGCCAAAACGGCCACGTTAGCTCACAAAAGTAATTCTCAAACAAAAATTTTGTATTCAAAATGGCTGAACTTTTAATTGGTAGTTATCAAGTGATGCCTAAACAAATCCCTCGCCACTTGGTTGATTTGCGTTACCATCTAGTTTCTGACATCTGTGTTTCAAATAGTTCTCATAAAGAGGTATATGTAACACTCAGAAAGAATCAAATTAAATTCAAATAGTAGTTAACTTGGATTTCAATTGCTATGTATTGTGTCAATTTATCAAGCCTTTTACTTAAAGAAACAATGTCCAGCGAACTGGATGATCTCTTTCTCAGTTAGTTAAAGTTATCATTAAACAGAGCATTACCTGAATTGAAAAGCTTTGAATGCAAACACATGTAAAAAGAAAAAAATGAGTATTTCAGGGGTATGGAAATAAAAAAGGAGACATTTCCCTGTAGTTTTTACAGTATGTTTTCCTTTACAAAATATTTAACCATTCGCTGTGTTTGTGATCAATGTTTTATCAAAATAATTAAATAATTCAATACGGTCAATTTAAGAGAAATATTAATTTTGTAACAATTATAGAAAACAAATAGTAAGCCAAATCCAAGGAAACGAAATCTACAGATGTAATTTCCAGTAAAAATCAAATAAATCATTCGGAGGATCATTCGAAAAGCTTCCTGTTGATCTTGCTCAACGACACTTTTCCTTTTTGCTGTCTTTCACCATGCCATTGTTTCTTACACGGATGATCGCGACATCTCAGGGATCCTTGACCTTTTCCCGAAACTTTGTCATATTCTTTGCTTTTTTTTCCTTCCCCTTGCCCTGATCTTATGCAGATTTTTGTTTTCATGCGTCTTCTAACATAGGTGCTTTCTCTTCTTTTTTGTTCCTGGAATCCTTTCTTTTTCTCTGCAAGCCCTAGGAAATCGCGGCTGCTGCTGAATTAACTGAACTTCCCGATGATCCTTCAATGATGAAGACAGGCGATTCCTACACTACTGATTTTATAAGCGGCTTATAAGCCCATTCATAATTTTTGCCGCATTTTTTACCTGACTCATATTTGCTGTTATGGATTCATCGTTCTCTACTTTTAAATACAAAAATGTTTCCTGATTCTCTTGATCAATGAGGGGCCTTCAAATTTATTACAAAATGCCCCATCTTTCTTTCTGGGGTAAATGAAACAGAATGTTTTATTTCTTAAACCTTTTCTCTCACCTTAAAATCGACCTAATGTCTCTTTTTATTTTAGTAACGTTTTTGTTTTGACGGACGATATCCGAATCACACATTGCCTGAAACATTAATTTAAGAAAGTTTGCAAACTTAAATTTTTTCCAAAATTTAAACGAAAATATAATATATCGAGAGACGTAAAACAACTTCTTTCCAAGAAAACATTCAGCCCGTATTTTACCAGTGGTTCTGTGTTTGACGTATCTTAGTGCAGAGATTAGTTCGTTAATACATCTATTCCAGCTCTTGTGGTAATTTATTACATAGCTGCGGCTAATTTTGAAAGGCATTTCAATTAGCCCGTTCCGCCATATTCGTCTGTCATCGATAAGAAAACGTTTTAAAATATTTTATCTCAACAGCCGTCCACATTTCGTTAAAAATATGACTTACGAACTTTGGGCCATTATCCGAGATTAATTTTATTGCAGCTCCATATTTTAATATATTTTATTTTAAAATTATTCTGCAATAATTTTAGGCATCTCCCTTCTGAGGGGAATTATTTACATCCCTTTCGAGAAAGGATCAAAAAACACGAGCAAGCATCCCTATTTATTATTTTCATAAGAGGGTGAGGGTTTAGCAGATCCGGGACATTTTTATAGACACCAAACTGTGGATGACGTCTGGCCACCACAGACGTCTGGCCACCACAGAGTATCAAATGCCCAATTTACGTCAAGGACATTTACGTCTATGACTATGCTGTGCACCTGCAGTCTTTTCTTGTTGACAAACGTGGTTATAAGGTTTTGAAGAAACTGATTTGTCGATTTGCCGGGTCTAAAGCCTTATTGTTGCTAGTGTAAGAGTTTTTGAGAGGCTAGATAGCATTAATTTAGAAGTCAAACAACAAGATAGTAGATAGTAGTTTAGTCTAAACAGAATCACTCTTAATGGACCTTACTGAGTGCAAGAAGAAGGCAGACTGGGCGATAAGATGTTAGGATATTCGGGTTTTTTCCACATTTGAGAAACAAGACTACTCCTCCCAGGTAGTACACGACGTTGCAAACTGGTCCGAGCGGTTGTAAAGTTGTCGTGGTAACTTTTACGACGTCTTTACAACTTTGCGAAGACGCAAAATATATGCCGTTGCATCTTGGCAATTTGTCGACGTCGCTGGAACGTCATTGATATGACCACTTTTAGACGTGGTCGTTTTAAAATTTTTTTCATAGTTCATCAGCGTTCCTTTTAGAATGAAAAGAGATTAAATCTGCCTTTTCAAGAATATGAGGTCCGCATAAGATTTATTTTGCAATGTTTCATTACTTTATTTCATCTAAATATAGTATTAATCTAAAGCAGATTCATCTAATGACATATAAATTTAATATAAATACTTTTGATTTATTAAATTTAATTAGTACTAAAATACGTGCTAAATTATTGTTTAAAATTTTGCTAAAATAATTAATACTTAAGATACTTTTTTTTATAAATATTTTAGCAAAATATTTAAAAATTAAACTAATTTATAAAGTAAGTTATTAAGTTATGCATTTTATATATTTTAAAAAAATCATATTTCCGAAATTAATGCAAATCACATGTTAGCAATTATTTTACTGCTGAAATATGACATTATTATTTTTGAAGTATGGACGAATTTATTTGAATTAATATGCTGACATAATATGAAACATTTTACCGCATACAGAGCAAAAGGTACAATTTTCGCGAAGATATGATTGTGCATGAAGATGTATTCAAGGATAAAAATGGAGCCATTTTAAGAATTCCTAGAAAACGTCCAATGTTAAAAGACGATGCATATCCACGCATATTTAACGGCTGTCCAATATATATGACGGAAAACTCATCGAAAGTCAGGAGAAGCAGAACGGAAAAATTAATGGAAAAGGAGAACGAACTATCAACACTTTTAATAGAAAACGAAAAAATTAATGGCTTTGATAAATTAATAATAAATGTTGACATCAAAAATTAGAGAAACTGTGAACAAAAATGCGAAATTCATTACCTATAAAAATTCTGATGAACTGTTTGTTATGTTTTTACGCATTCAAAAATGCTTGGTTTAATCCTAATATACGGTACACTCGGGGTTTGGCTACATTGACATTACAAGTGTTTTAGCGAACCCGATAAATATTTTAAATATTTTTTTGTAAATATAATCTTGTGAACATTATATTCGTAATTCTATTCACTTGAAATAATTCTTCTAGGCCATTTAAAAAATATTCTATTAAATTATCAGACGAACCGTCGAAAGGTTTAATTCAATCGCATAAACCTCTGAAAAATTTAGACTGAACTGCTGTTCGAGAGATTGACATTCCATGTACATATTATTCACTGGATGATTATATAACGACATCTGAGGTCGAGGCTTGCGCGCTTTGGCTAGCTTCCAAATTCGAACAAGTAACTGCGTAATTAACTGAGATTCCAGCAGTTTTTTTTCAAGTAATTTGGTAAAGACGGCATCTGTAAGCCATTTGAAGAGACTGACTTCATGTTTGAAACTGAATCAATCAATGACTGATATAAATAATATTGCTTCTATTAAAAGTAAATGTAATGCACTGTCAATCAAAGAACTCACTGTGAATCTTATCATTGTTCTGCCTCTATCTACTTAGTTCAACTGCCTTCAGTGAGTGAATTTGCATTGCTCCTGTTTGAAAGCGTCTGAATTGAAGAGAAATCATCGTAGAAATGCCGAATTTGTGCTTATTTTGTTTCTGAATATCTGCTCTACAAGAAGACACCAAAAGTTTGGATAAGTCATTTAGAAAATGTCAAATGCAACGTGCTACAATGCTAATTGTGAATATAGTGTTCTGTTTTGGTATTTTATGTGTTTTCGTAGTTAGTGTTCTTAAATAGTGCTGTCATTTATGTTGTTTGTTAGGTAATTATTTCGTTTTAGATATGAATATGGAAAGTTTTTTTTGGTTATTAAATTTAGGTATATTTTTGTATGAAATATTTTTTATCACATTTATTAACTACTTTATACAGTGTTTCATTTGCATATCTTGGAGATATAGAAGTTAATGGTTATATTTTTTACTATAAAACGCGAATAAATTTATACTTGAGTTCATGTTAAAATACTAATTATGTTACCTTAACCGCTTCATATTTTATCATGACAGGCGCGATTTTCAATGTCTCTTGAGATTTAACAGAAATAAATGTGATAATGCTGTTTTAATCAAAAACGCTCTTTTTTTTTTCCACATATATATCTTTACTTTTATTTATGTCTGATTGAGTTCTATTTACTTAAAACCTACTATTAATGTTATATATTTATAATAACCACTTACATAATTACTCTCGCTTACAAACTAAAGGATTGAGGGAGAAAATGATGAAATTTTAAATAATCGTAACTTGGAATTAAAGTTACTTGAGAAATATTGTTTAAAGTACTGTAAATAATTAAGGCTATTATTAATTATGCATAATTATACTAAAGAGAAAAAAAAGTATTATCTTCTGGTTTTCAGGAAATGATAAAATAGTTAAACTTTCGAAAAATACAAGGAATACAAAATTTTAATAAAGAAGAAAACTACATTAATTATTAAGCTTATTTTCTGCATAAATCAATATGTAACAGAAAGACATAATAACGACGTTTTCACAACTGTTGCAAAAAGGTCAAATTCTGCGAAAATTTCGGCGTCATCGTCGTGTTACGATGCTTTCATAATCGAAATATAACCTAAGAAAGACGTAATAACGACAGCTATGCGATAAAAACCTCATCTGCAAAGACGTAATAAAGACGTATTTGTAACGGTTGCAAAACAGTGGAGTTTCGCGGACATCTGGGCGTTTTAAAGACGACATATTGCAACGTTTTTGCAACGACATCCGCGACGAGTTGTTTTTTCAACGTCGTTGCGACGTTGCCGTGCTACTTGGGCTGCAGTTAAATGCCCTTCTTAAAGTGTTTAACTTTCTAGCAGGCTTCTATCAGTGCCATAGTGAGCTCAGAGAACTGTTTGTGCAGAATCCTGATTATGATGATGTTACCAGGACTTCGGTGGAAATCGGTGGAAGGAATATTATTTTTATTTTTCTGCATAGTAATACAAGGTTACCCTAGGGGCCACTTGCTGGTATTACAATTTCGTTTTCCAGCATGTCGAAAATACGCTTTCTATAATATCTTCTTTAACTTTTTCATAGAGGTACGCTATTTCTCTATATGTGCGGTTTCCGTTTCCAGTCGAGTGACTCATCAGTTGTGTTAATCCTGGTGAATCGTGAAATAAATCCGAAAAATTTCTTACCAACTGCTCCAAATTTATTTCTTCTTCCGCTTGCAGTTCTTTCATGTCCAAGACTAGCAGCTCTACGTCTTTCTCCGTCAACTTGTTCATATCCAACTGTATGGTATCCTCTTGGAAATTCATTTCCGTGCCATTCGAGTTTCAGGAATCTATTACCAAAATATTACGTTTGTCTGTGAATATTTCCCCGCAAAAAACCACTTTCTGTTATTTATTTTGCACGTTTAAAGTCCCCTTCCTTACGCATTCACAGTGCTTTCCCTAAATTTCTATGACCTTGGTTTCTGTATCATCAAATAATCTGCATTTCCTAAATTGTTTTTAAAAGGTTTTTTTGCCAAAAAACTACATTGCAGCCTTGGGTAGAGCAAAGCTTCTAAAGGAAGCTGCTAGTCTTGGAAGTTAAAACAATTTTAATATCTGCCAGTGACAGAGTTTTAATTTGTACTTAATTGATTGGACGTGAGAGGCTTTTTATTTCATCTGGAATGACTGACCTATGAACGACAGCACCCTTAACTGATTTAAAGGTTTCTTTTTATCTTCAAAATCATTTTTTGATATATGTTGGCAATCACCAATTTTCGAACGAATATAGAACAAATGTAAATACATACTTGGATAAAATGTTGGTTGACATACTACTTTTGATTTCCAAACTTACATAGAAGGTTTTTCTCAGAACTTTCTCTCTTTCCATTTCTGAATTCTAAAAAGATAAAAGGAAAGGGACTTAAGTAATTTTCTTGTGGTAAGCCAGAAGGAATTTCTCCTAACATCCAGGCTCCGGCCATGCTTCATTTGAGCTTCTTCCTTCCTCACAAAAAAAAAAAAAGTTTTTCATAGGCAATGACTAACTAAAACACTCCCGCAACGATTCCGCTTCTTCGACCAGGGACCCACCAGCGGCCGAGCGGTAACGTCGCTGAACACTGGTAGTTCGGTCCGAGGTTCGAATCCCCCGAACGGGCTGGCTGCATCCAAGTCCACAGCTTTGCCGAGAGGCAGAGCCCTACCAGCGTTCGAGTGGTAATGTCGCTGAACACTCTTGGGTTCGATTCCAGTCGAAAGGGCTGGCTGCATGGGCGGTTTCGTGGTTTTCCCCATGTGTAACGTGTATACGAGCAAGTTTCCCTTAGAAAGTCCTCCACGAAGGCATCCCTCCCCTTAGGCAGATAGCCATCGTGTGCTTTGCCATAAGTTGTAAATGCACACACACACGCTTCTATGAGATTTGTCGATGAGGAATGTCTACCAGAAATTGGCAGAAATTATTTCTTCTTTCTCTTTCTCACAAGGTCTCAAGACAAGACGAACAACCCGAACAGCTCTGCCCATCACATACGCTTCTAACTTTCCACGCTTTTCTAAACCAACACATTTCGCTCTCTAACCTTGCCACCAGCCTCTATTTACCAGAGACTAACGTTGAAAATCCCAATTTTCGGACCCATCTGAGAACGCTTTGCAAGATATAAGCATACAAATTGCTACCCTCTCAGCCATGTTCTACTAGAAAAGATGTTTTCCAGTGTTTTTAGCGAGAAAAAGTCACCTTTAACCGAAAATCCCTCCATCGAAACGGATAATAGAAGCATTCCAGACCAACTCAGGCATTTAGATACAGCTGACAGATTTAGTTAAAAAAATAGTTTCGAGCATTTCCAAGTACGATATGCTATACTATTACATAAACTTTTTACTGAGTTACAGATTATAAAAAAATACCAGCTGAGCCAGAAAATAAAGATCCTTTAATATTACAGGAAGCAGGGAGATAAATTAAAACACAAAATAAATAAGCTCAACAATTAAATTTAAACGTCATTAAGTGCAACATAAAAAAATTATAATTAATAAAGGAGCTCATACCAAACAAGCACAATTTATTCAGAAGATTAAAACCAAACAAACTTACTTTAAGTTTTCTAAACAAAAATTAAATATATTTTCTCCTTAAAAGTTAATAAAGATTAATCTCTACCAATTACCAAATCTGAGTAAAACAATTACAGCTCAAATCAAACCCTTCAATTATACCACTTTAAATAAAACTGAAGTTTTAAAAATTTGAATATCAATTAAATTAGCTAACAAGTTACATAACAAATCACGTGCTCCAACTGGACTCACAAAGGTAAACACAGAAGGAACATCTGAATTTTTTTTTTAAACATGTCTTTTAATTAACATGTCTAACTTTTGCAGGATTTTTATCAGTTCAGTAAAATATTTCGTTAGTTTTACCCAAGGGCGAGATTTTCGTCAAATGAAATCGTTTGCATTAACTTCTGCTAACTAATTTATTTTTTTTTTTAATAAAATGCTTCATCAGCCGCTACCCCTGTGCATGTAGGTATAGTGCCTGAATACGTCATGACCCAATTCTCCAATGAGCATCAAGCACTACCTCAGGTCATCTGGCCCACATCAACCAGTGAGCACAACGCAGAATCGGAACATTCACCTGCATTTGTGGAGTCGCTAAATGATGTAAGTTTCCCAGGTTTGTTAAAGTTGTGTAAGAATTCGCAATCTTTTGCATGAGTTATGTCTCTGAAAATAAAATACTCGTGTATGTTTCATAAAATGTATACAGATTACTTTTCTTGCATTTTTTCATCTAGAAATTATAATACGTTTGCCGTTGCGATTATTTGATTTCGCATGGTAGAAGTGCAGATGCGTTAAACCACTTGCACAAAAGCACAAAGAGGACGCAAACTATATTGAAAAAAAAAATTAATTAAAATGTTTCTGTGGAAGCAGACAAAGTTACTGGCATAGAGAGCCATATATTGACATATATTTTTTTGCCCTTTCACTTGAGCAAAATCTGCTGCTTAATGCCTCCGGGCACGCTGCGGTTTCTTAAAAGTCTGTTTCCCAATATTTCTTTAAGAAATATTCATGTGCAAGTAAAAGAACGACTAAATTTAACAAATGAGTGTGAAAAATTTCAGTTGTCGGTTGCATTAAAACAACTGTTTTTTTTTTTTTTTTTTTTTTTTTTTCCTTTTTTGCATGGAGGCAATAGTGCTGACAGAAACTTGTGTCCAACGGTTGTTATTCTTTTAATCATTCGGCTTCTGAAATCGAAGGTAGTTTACTTTGCGTTCTCACTTTAGAAGGAGATTATACAGATTTTAATATAGAACTGCTAATTACTAAACTGTTGAAGAAAACGTACCTTCGTCTAGTTAAAAGTTTAGCTCTGGGTGAAGATATTTATAGGTTTTTTAACTTGTCTAGACGTTTAAATCAATGTTTTTCAGTCCTTAGGAGACTGAAAAGGGAGTCATCGATCCAGTCTGAATCAAGATGTACAATCCTACGCACGTTAAACATGTTTTATTAACTCTTTGAATTTAAGGGAAGGTACCACGTTGCTTACAAAATTAAAGCCATGAGACTTGTGGGCATTCAAAAAGATAAAATGTGAAATTCAAATTTGAGTAGCGTGGTCATAGACTACACAAAAGGATCTACGTAAGCTGGTTTATGTAATTAACGATAGGGGGTAAACCTCGGCTAGCAAAACCTCCAAATTCAGATTAAATTTTGGGAGATCTAGCTATAGGATGTCAACTGCGAGAGAGGCTGCCAAAAACCCAAATTTGAAACATTCAAACTTCCAACTTAAGCACTCATAAAACTAATTTACATCTTTGCTCAGAAAGAAGTTATAGTAAATATTCAGATCACAATAATTGGTTACTTAACATAAATAATACTAGTAAATAAATTGTACTAGTAATTGTAACTGTGAAGACTGCTATCGCAGGCATCTTGTAAAATAAAATTTCATATTTGCTGATTGTGGCATGCACATGCCACCTTTTTAACTTAGTAGTTCAAATAATACAGCATTTCTAAAAATAAATATAGATAAAATTGTTGTTGATTTGCTATCTTGAAAAGACTTTGAGTAAAGAAAAATTGAAGTTATTCAAACAACGGCATAGTACTGAAATAAGAAAATTTTGAAAGAGTATGTTCACGCAGGTTATCTTTAAAGAAATATTTATCTAGAATTCTCGACTTCTTCGTACAGACCACACTTATATGTGGTCAGAAAACATATATACTTTTCTTGCTGGTTTATGTAATGTGGTCTTATCTGTATATATGTGGTCAAGAAAAGTATATATCGTAGTTTTTAAACAAGAAGTAAATGCTTCTAGAGTTAAGATAAAATGCTCTATTGAATGATATAAAATATCTTAAGTAAATGAAGATGTCACTACTACTTCCACTATTTGAAATAAAAGTCAGAAAAATGAAGTAAGGTTCTAAATAGTGAGCAACTTAAATTGCAGTTTCAAGAAGCATTCAACAAAAAGTAAACGTAGAGTAAACACAGAACACTCTGAAAATAAAATTAAATTGCTCGGCAAAGGAGACGTTTGACAGTTACTGTAAGTGTATCATGTGGAGAACGATTATTTATGTCTTTGCCTTCAGACCTTGACAAAACTTTTTATTTTTCCATTCTCTCCATTTTGTTATCACTCCATGTTCTTGACACAACTGTATTGCAAAGAATTCTACTAATTCATGGTTTGAATTTAATGACTGGGGATTTGCTTAAAGACCTTTTATCAGAGTTTGTGAAAACAACTTTTGGGTTTTCTTCCGCTTTGTGTAACAGGTGTATCGTAGTAAACTGAAGCATTTTAAAAAAGATGCAGATTTGTTAATAGGGGGTGCAGCTAACAGAGTAATAAAACAGCTTGGAGGTAAAAAAAAATTAAATTTTATTTACGTGTCACTTCTGCCAAGTATGTAAATTTTAAATTAACGGTGAAATAATTTTATATGACAAAATTGCAAATGATACTATTTAAGCAAGTGCATGTGTTCAGAGTGTAAAATAATTTTTTTTTTATATTTATTTCCAGTTTTACTTCGCTTAGTTTTCAAAAATGACGTATTCATATCCCAATAAAAAAAAAACTTCAATCACAATTTTTCAGTTTACAGTTATAAAACTTAGATAAAGTTAAAGAATCAATAAAACTGATACTCTGAGGAGTTTAATCGGAAAACTGAAACGTATTAATGGAAATATAAAATACAGTGAACTCTCTAAAATAATGTTGGCTATATTGACCATTCGACATACAATGCCGACTGTGAGAGAAATTTCAGCTTTGTTATTAAACTGTGAACTAAATTTAGATCCCGAGGGAATGATGACACATTAAAAAATTTTTATCAGCAAAAATAGGTCTACGCGGCAATTGCTCTGAGCAAATTTATAACGCTTGTTTTTAAAGAAAAGAGAATCTGCTAATCTTGTTAACAACTGTGGAAAACGAGTCTTTGATTTTGATTAAAAAGTTTCAAAAAATAAAAAATATTATTATGTGAGGTAATTTTGTACTACTTTCTTTTAAAACATGCAGATTTTACTTTGGGGTATTAGTTAAATTGTACTCATAATTTCTCATTTAAAATTTGATTTCTTTTTTGTATATATTTACTGTTTAAAAAGTTCTGATTTTCTGAACAATCTGCTAATTTTTGTGTTTTACAGGTTTACAAGTCTGTGTAAAAAATCGTAAGGCTAATCATATATGCAGTATTTTAGCACTTCGTTCAGTTACTGTAAGGTAATAATCTTGTAATACTATTTGTTCGAGTAATTTGCCGCCATATTTTGACAGTACTCTTATTAGGACCATCTGGTAATAAACAAACGTGTGTGCAATTTAGAATCTTAGTTAATTTTAGTTAGTTTAGAATCTTAGTTTACTATATAGAAACAACATCATGTTATTTCTATCACATTTGCATAAGTAGATGAGAGAAATCGAATTAAAAAAATCGAAATTTATAGCTCTTGTTTCGTTTACATTTCTGCAAAAAGTCGTTTTCTACAAATACGCGATCCTGTGTAATTTATAACTTAATGTTTCCTGTAACTCATAGTGTTAACTCATAGTGGCAAAAGGACAACTTCAAATTTTGCATCAGGAGCGCTACTGTCAGTGAAATTTAGTATATATGTTCTCACTTTGACAGCTCAAACTGTCTTCATTCAAAAACTTGTAGATCACTTGAAAGTTCCAGTTAGTAGTCTTTAAATATTATCAGGTCAGGAACTCAATACAGATATACTTTCTAAGGTACGCCCTCCCCCGTCAAAAAGTAAATGTTAAAAACATCATTCATTGTATATCAATGTTGAATGCATTTTATATACAAAAATCACACATAAAGTTTAATTTTCTTTGCTAGTTTGAACTAAATCCAGACTCCTAACAGACAAGAATCGAGTTATCGCTAGATCTGAACGGAAATACAAAGTCTTATGGAGGTTTAAACTTTTTATTAAATCAGGTCTGTAGCATAAATGCGTGCTTACAAATCAGCCAACCACTTGTAGCGATGTAAGCTTAAGTAACAGTAAATTCAAACTAAGTTTAGTAGTCAAGTTCTACGCAAATGATTTAACGCGAAGTAGGCCCAAAACTTTTATCCGGCGTAGCAATTTAAATATCGGCAACTATAATGTAAACCGAAGAAGGAAGTTTTAAGTAAACTAGCTAACCTAGCACTCAGACCTCTAGAGGCAGAAACACTCTCTGTCTTACAGTCCGAAAATCTCATACTATGTGCCCTCGAATCAATTTACATTCTGTAAGGAAAACGGAAGAGGGAAGTGATAGTACAGATATAAATCATAAATTAACTGGTTATATGTAAAATAATAGGAGTATTACACATTATTTCATTCTAAAATTATATATGGAAACATATATGTTTCATATTATTTTAGGTAACAGTAAATATTGATGTAATATAATGTTGTTTAATTATTTTAAGATTTTATTTTTTCAGCCCACTTATTACTCAAAAATTTGGAAGAATTTTTAAGATTTGCGAAACCGTAGCAGAGTTGCTTGAAATTCCTGGATTCTCCAAAACACAATTTGAAGACTATTGCTGTAGCGAGAACCTTTTAGACAAAGAAAACACATACAGTGTTACAGATTAAAAAATTATGCAATTAAACTTTTAAATTAAGTTTTACCTTTTCAAAGATTTAAAAGAATATACAAAAATCCATATTTATTCACTTCACTTTCTTACAACTCTTTAGGAAAAATCACTATTACTGAGACAGACTTTACATACTTCTGAAACTCACGAAACTTGCATTCTGTTTCGGTCTAGTCTTTCTTATTTCGAAGCTGTTTCTCGTCCATTAGCCAAATTATTTCTCATTGGAATTTCTCTGTGTGTTCAATATTTGAGAACATTTGTAAGACGCACAAACAGAAAATCATACCTTCTGATAGTTCAAATGGAGTTTCTTTTCGCTTCAAAATTAATATTGATTACTTCTTCCCTTTCCAGAACAAAAACATATTGAAACTAAACTTCAAGTATTCCATATAATTATTTTTTATTTGTTTACTTAAGTCACTATACTCAATCGAATCGAATGTCTTTTATGACTTGAAGAAAAATTACTTGATTATGTTCTTTATTAAAATGCACAAAAATGGACTAAAATCAAAGTAATTATAATTAAAAACCTGACTATTTTTAAATTCTTTTTTTTTTACTCTACATGTAGCAGTAAAGCAATGAACAGAATATCATAATATTTCATCTTTCGATTGTTATAAAGGAATTTATGAAACGGTAAATGAAATTATAATAATATCCTTCTTTATAGTACATGAAAAATGTATTAAAAGTAAATATTAATACCATATAAGAAGCATAGGAAAATATATATCTAATAAGCAGGAAAATTTGCATTTCAGAAGATATTATAGCTGCCAATGCATTTGCCTATGCTTTTTAATCTGAGCTTTTAAAATGCAGTAAGAACAATTAAGTTCGTACTCTGCAAAATAACGAAAATAAAACTCATTAGGGAATTATCAAATTAGTCTGATACTCCATTTGATTTTTTATAATCTGGTATATTTAATTAGTTATTTGTGAAAATTATTCCTTTTATTTAATTCAAAAATAAAATAATTAGTAATTGGATGCGAGAAACTCGGAAATCTGTAAAAATACGATAATAATTATAAACCTATTACATATCATTTATTTCATTAATTAATTATAAATGAAAGCCAATAAGCTTAATTTAAATAAATGAAATATTGTTGCTTTTTTCTGTCAATGGAAGCTTTAAATAAAGAGAAAGAAGCTACTTTTAAAAACTGAATAATCAAAGTAACTGTATTGTTCGTTAATTAGTGAATAATTATAAAGCTTATGACATTTTAAACCAGAAGAGATAAAAAGTTTTATTTTTGCTTCCTTCATTTCTTTGATGAATGTCTGGAGAGGAAAAAAGTGCGATATTTACAACTTAGATGCGCTTACATTGCATTCTTTCGTCTGTGAGGATTATTCCCGGAATTATCAAAGTTTTTAATCAACTTTGATAGTGTGATCTGAAATACAGTTTTACTTTATAGTTTGCTTTGTAATGTAATCTTTCTTTTGTAATGATGAACTTCAGTGTTCTGTTTTGATATACGTTCCGAATTTCTCTAGATAATTGAATAAAATTAGGATGCGATATATAATCATTTGTCTGGCACGAGAAGGAAAAGAATATAAATAAATGCAGTAAATGATGTTTAATTTTAAATTACTCGTTTCTATCAGTAAAAACCTTGAAATATTGGAGAACTTTTGATAATTTCATCATCTTATTTTATTTGTACCTGGATAGAATTTAAAATTTACATTCAAGATAGTGGTAACATAATTTTGATTAACATTATATAATTGTGTTAAAGGAGCTAAAATAAAAATGCAAGTAATAAAATGCATTAAAATGCGTCAAAACTAATCTTTTGAATCAGTGTCTGTCCAAAACTAACAAGCTTCTGTCTCTTCATTTACTTCCCCCCCTCACCTAGATACTGCACGTCAGCCATACATCATTAAACTTCTTTTGTTACCTGGAAATAAATTAACAATCCCTATATTTTCCTAATGCAATTAAAAGAGAAAATTTAGTGCAATACATCTTAATTTCAGTTAGGGATCAAGAACTTAAGCAACATGAATCGTTAGTCTTAACCATAGAAAAAAAGACGGAAAGAAAGTTGATAGCTTGCAGAATGGTCAATCTTAACCATTCTGCTGGTTAATCTTAACCATTCTGCTGGTTAATCTTAACCATTCTGCAAGCTATCAACTTTCTTTCTTTTTATGTTATTTGAGGTATTTGCTTCTGGTACCGGAAGCGATATCAAGGATATTTCAATTTATTCAACTTTCTCAGTTTTTGTTTTCTCATTATGAGAAATTTCCTATTATTTATAATTTTTTGTGATTGTTATACCTAATCTAGTATTAAGGATCTACTGTTAATAAAAACGGTTCAACGGCACCCCAAAACTTGAATCATACATTAATGCTTTATATTTTATTTAAACGTAAAATGACTGTTTTACACTCTTGGTGTTCTTTACGTTCATTAATAGTTCTCTAATTTAACTGCCTCTAAAAATTAAGAAAGTGAATAATGGTTTTACATTTTTATTTACTTTATTTTCTTTGGTTAAAATCAACCCGAAATTAATAACATAAAAGTTTTTCTAAGAAATTTACGAATAGCAGAACATAAAATTATAGCTGGACAAGACAACTGAATTACTCTGTAAGAAACACTTCCAAACTTAATTATTCCGCATGTCAAAAGCTGAGCAGTTAAGCATTGATTTTTACTGTTTTTCATATTTTATCTAATGTGCAACTTAAAGATAAAATATTTAAATCTTGAATTCCAGATTTCTTGGTAGCCTGGATTGATTGACTGATACAGTAACCAGTCATCTGTAATTTTATTGATCTGTTAAAGAATCCATTTAGGCACCTAAAGAATGAACGTTTAGTTCTTTAGCATCAAAATTCATTTTTAATGTGAGCCTAATATTACAGTGAACAATTTCAATCACCAAGCTGAGCAAACTGTAATTCATATGTACAGATAATAACTGCATACTTTAATAGTATCAAAATAAGAGTTCAGGGCCAAGAGGCGGAAAGCGGAGCAGAAGGTGAGCGTTGCTTGAGCATGCGAAACTGCAAGCGAAATGCCCTGGCGATTTGCTGATAGGATCGTTAGCTGAAAAGAATAAGGAAAAAGATAAGAGAAACTTGATGTCACAGTTTTATAAGAAATATCTTTTATTGATTTTTCAGAAGTAATTTCTATAACTGTGTTGGTCAATTTTTAGCTGCTAAATTATTCTTCGTATTTTAACTATGTTATTCCGTTTATTTCGTATTATAAGTATGTTATTCCGTTTTAAAATTTTCATTCAATCATATAGACACTTAACACCTCTTACTGGCGACATTCATTGTCCATTGCTCAAACGGTCTTTACTTAATTTCAGATGAAAGTTTTTACTTTCTTCCTTACATTTTAAACAATATACTCTGAATTTAACTTACTTCTTATATTTTCTAGGCATAATAATATATTAATCTTCCGTAATGTTAATACTTAATATTAGTAATTGTTGTTCTTTATTTTATTTTTCATAGAATTTTTATACCTGTTTCGTAACATCCTACACATTTCTAATTATAACTTATTTCTTATTGTATTCATACCACTATTTTTTCATTTTAGGAGGAATTCACTACGCTAATTTTACTTTACGTTTTAATAAGTTTAGTACGCTCTTCAGCGCTAAATAGTTATGAATAGTTATGATTGTATCGTGGACAAATTTCATGGACAATTTCATGACAACTTTCTGAAAAACAAAGCATTTATTTATATTACATACGTAACGAAATGACTGAACGCAAATGCTTTTGAAATTACCGTTTTCCTACGAAGAAACTACTACATCCGGATAAGTTAGCAAATATGTCAGAGAAAATGAATTTAAAGTTTTATGAATGATATCATTAGTAATGCTTAGGATTGATAAAAGCGAGCATTCACTACGTTAATAAGTGTATAAGGTATTTTCTCCCTCCTTTCCGAATGCCTTCGTGGACACTCAGTGTATATTCGAGAGGTCGAAAATTCGAACCCTGGTGAGGGCATTGAGGATTTCTTCAATTTCCTGATTGGAAAAATTCTAAAAGTTGGTGCATGTGTCTTTATTAGTTTTCATGCATTACATGTATACTTAACAGCTCTGCTAATACAGAAACCAATACGAAAGTTCTAATAATATTGCATAATTAAGATAATGATGCATATCTTTTAATAATTATAGCTGAAAATAATATACTATACACTTTTAAATTCTCTGTTTTTAAACTTTGATTTAAGATCATGCAACTCTCAGATTATAGGCACATAGAAAAAATATAGGAAAACTCCGAAAGAATAAAATACAAAATTTAGAATTCTCCTGAGTTTTCGTTCGCTTTAGCATAAATCTGTTGCATGAAATTTCATGAACTATATCTCCAAATTTGCCTAATTTCAAGAATCTCTGTCTTTGCAGTGAACTCGTTCATGCCTCCAGTACGCTTGTATAGGAATTAGTACATCCAACACGCTTAATTTTAAGCTATTTAGTTATCCGGAAATTACAAGAATAATAATAAACGAAATGTTAAAGAGAATGGTTACAGCCGAAAACATCGCGGCAAAAATATGGCGGACGAAAACGTCCCGGAGAAAACAACGCGAGGCGAAAACGTTGTGGTAGAAAACACAGTGGAAGAAAAGAAAGAAAAGAGCAAATTTGGAAGTTCTAAAATGTCGTGGTACAAAATATCATCTTCGAAAATAAAACGGATCAAAAGCTTCGCAGTTTCAAAACGTCGTCGTCGAAAAGCACCTATAAATTATCGCATGACGATATTATCCCACACATGCATTTTTTTCAGGTTTTAAAAGTCGTAAATGCATATTCTCATAAAGATTTGGAAGCTCAAGAACTGTTAATGACACTTTAAGAATAAACGAAAACAGAACAAGATATAATTTTCACCAAAACAATATCAGATTAACAAACGTCAAAGAAAGTAATTTGATAATTAACTAAGAAATTTTTATAAAGGTATCCTCATGCAGTTATTTATCTTTCATCTTTCTAAAAATTTTTAGGCTGTATTTTTCATGAAAAATTATGAGAAAAACTTTATGAAAAAGATTAATTTGTTAATGACCTTTGTTAATTAACGATGTAAATTAAAATTTCTATTAAATGCTATAAGTTTCATTAATATTTTGCACTCATTTTCAATTTTTAAATGCTTGAGTTTCCTTATTACTTTTTCAGCAAAAGTTTATTAGTTCAATCAAAAATATGAAGTATAAAACTAAAATATTCCTCTTTCCTTCTTGCTGTCCCAAATCATTATGAGAAAATCATTTTATCACTTCAATCTATCATTTCAAACTCAATATATCACTTCAGACTTATGTAACATACTCAAATAATACTTTGAGGTAAAAACTGCGTTTCATTACTGTATATTAGTATCAGTATGATACAAAAATTAAATATCGGAAACTAACATTAATGAATTAATTTTAGTTCCGCTTAATTTCGTTATTTCTCATGGTCTGCGTTTTGTTTTCAAGAAGTGGTATAGTTCTTTCGTTTGAAACATACATTATTTCAACAAATTTAAAATTATAATAGATATTAGTCTTGCATGTATGAAATGCATGTGATAGATATTTAAAAAAACTTTATAAAATAATTGATATTTTATATATTTAGTTCTGAAAATAATTTTCATTTATATAAAATACATTAGAGATGGCTCTTATACGCATAATGTTCAACAGTATGTTTAGCCTAATGATTCAAATAACTGTTTTTACATACTTACGAAATCAAAGGTAAATAAGGCTTCACTTAACTGGACGATGTATATGAAATATAATTTTCTTTTAGCTCTGTTTGTTCTTATTCACTTAAAGCTGCCAAATATTATAACTATTTATGCAAACTAAAAATCTTGCCTTCTTAGTCAGAATATTATATATATATATATATACAGAGGGAGAGATAAGCCTTGCTTTTAAAATATAATAATATTTATGTTGAAGGCACATTTCTGATTCGTATCATGTAATTATATTGAAGCCTTGCGATAGAAACTGAAATGTGAAACTATACATCCACCTAGGGCCAAATAATCTGCATAAAAGAGATGCAGTTGGAGTCTTTTTTTTTTTTTCGGACTCAAGTTTGCTTATAGAAATTGATGCAAATTGTGTGATATAATAAGCGGACATAGCATTCATTTCTCTGCATTTCTTCTCTTTGCAAAACAATTATTTATTCTATTTATGCTTTTCGGATGATTCGAGTCCGCTTCTTTTACTTTTATTTATTGTTTTTAAGTTGTTTTTAATTGAAAGTATCGTTTTGGTCCGTTAACAAATATAACATCCTCGAGAAGTTTAGAATAAATATACTCGCATTCTCGATCCGCATACTAAGTAGCCAAAGAGGGTTTGCTAACGAAATCCTAGTTATCATGGAGGATGGGGAGAAGAAAGGCTTGAAAGAAAAGTAAAATCTTCAAGTAATGGATCTACGTGATAAGAATGTCCCACCCCGTAACTTGTAATTGAAGTCTGTAATCCGATAATGACCCATGCAGAGCAGAAGCTTTTAAGCGGCAACACACTCGGAGTGAGTGGTATTAGAAAGGGTTCCATCTCTACTGGTTATGGACATGCAGCTTTGCATGGCATGACACGCTCCGCAAACAGGAGGGAAGCACAAGTGTAATTACCTATGCAATCTCTTCCTCGAACCTTAATGCTGTTTTAAAAGCAGTCACGCGAAAGGACAAAGGACTGAACTAAAGCAAAATTTACATACATTTTAAACCTACATAAACTTTAATTGAAATGTTCTACTGGTCTCATCTACTGCATTAGATACGCGGAAAGGAGCTGTCTAATTACGAAATTAATCCGAGAAAAGCATTCTAAAGTTTTGCTTTTCTCAACAATTCTCAACAAGTTTTCTAAAAGACGCCAAATGAGTAGTTTTCCCCATTGATTGTAGTTAATCGCTTACCTTTTTATATTTTAGCATTTGCATTTACATTTGTTACTGTTGATTCAAGAACAGTTTATTTTATCTAAATTGGAATGTTTTCTTATGCATGCATCCAAGTTCAAATAGGGAATTCAAAATAAACTTTAATAAATGCTTGCTACATTTTAAAATTTCAGCACGGAAGTATGATGTTAGGATTTGCATGGTTTTAAGCGGAGAAAAAGCGTGTTTTTTTCCTATGCTTGGACAAATACCTCTGTGCAAATCTATAAAGGGTCATTAGATACTCTGTCAAAATAGTTGCATAATATTTGCAAGATACTTTTCATATTCGGCAGTGTGGTGTGTAAGTAGATTTCTTATCTTGTTATTCTCTTTCATTTTGAAACATTTACCGATTCATTAAAAGTGATTTTAATCAACTGCGTTAATTTGATGATTTAAAAAAGAAGCGCGCATCAATAAACATTAGCAATTTTCATTCAAATATAAACACAGTAAAGAAAACTCTTCAATGAAAAACGAGATTTATTTTGAATCAGTTTTTTTTTTTTTTTTTTTTTTTTCAGTTTTAGAAGTAAAACTGAATATTGTATAGACAGTAAGGCCGAAAAATTAAGCTGCGAAGCCTAAGCAAATGTCATCTATATTTTTACACAATTTGCAGTTGTTTCTCCCAATAGTCGCAGCAATTTTAGGCTATTAATTTATAAGGTATTTTCTCCCTCCTTTCTGCATGCGTTCGTGGTGTGACAGTAGCACACTCGGCGCGTATTCGAGAGGCTCAGTTTCGACTCCCGGTGAGGGCATTGCTTATTTTTCACGTCTTCTGCTTCAGAAAAATCCTAAGGATTCTATAGTGGCGCCCGAACTAAGAATGTTGGTAGATAATGGTTCTTCACCACCAGAATTTGGCGAGTAGGTCCACTAATCCTCAAACGCCCTTTAAAAGGGGGAGTATATAACGCATTTTCTCCCTCCATTCTGCATGCCTTCGTGATGTAACACTCGGCGCTTATTCGAGATGTCCAGGTTCGAGTCCCGGCGAAGTAATTGCTGCCCTTTCATGCCGCTGCTTCAAAATAACTTAATAGCTCTACAGTGCCTGTTGATAATCACCGGCTATGTTAAATTAGGAGCCAACTACGTTAGGTGTATGTGCCTAGCTTCGGCTAAGTCAGTTTAGCTTAGTATTGGATTCTTATTTTTCTTATCTTGATTTGATGTCCGAGTGGATATTTCCTTGTGCGACCGAAAAGGGTCCGTTTGTGAATAATTATTTTAGTGGGTAAAAGGGTATTTTAACCCTTCTGTAAGCGTTGTTGTTATACATGTGAGCTCAGCGATAAGTCGCTCCACTGTTCATTAGATTCCTCTTCATTCAACAGAGACCAAGGAGTGAGAGACAGTATAAATTTTATGTCTGATAATGATGGTACATACAAGCCAACAATCCAAATGAACAAATGCAAAATGCATCGGGTTCATTTAAGAAGGATGTTTGACGAAATATTTACTCATATAGTTTTATAACTGCATCGAGATGCAAAGCGCATATCTGTAAGTTCTATAAAAAGACTTGAAATACATTCTTATATATAAACTTGAAATACATTCTTAAGTTTATTTCTGTTTTGTAATCATAAATAGCCATAAATATGTAAAAGAAGAAATGGAATATAAAACTATGTTTCTAAGATATGACAGTCACATTCGCAGGCAGCATAGTACGTTTACAGTGTAAGAAATGTTTGCAGAGCAGAACATATGATATATTAATAAAATATGTCGTGCAAATTTTCTGACAAAGGCATAAATGTATTTTTATCAGTATGTTTGTTTGTTTTCTTAAATAGTATTTTTTATTTTAAAGTTATTTTTGTAGTTATATGATTAAGAACTATTTATTTGACTTCAAATTATGTAATTTTCTTGCTATTTGGGTAGGATCGAACAGTTTTACCTTAAGTGTAATGCAATTTATATTTAAATGACAGGTTTGTCGATTAAAATTTCTTATTACTACTTCTTATACAGGTAAAACCTGAATGACCTGTGTGACATTAGATATTATTCCTCACATAAAAAATATAATGTAAGTAAATCTCAACTTCCATCTAATGTTCTAAAACGGGAACTAAAAAATTAAAATGAAATAACGTCACAATCCTACTCATAATAACTCAGACACATTACTCAGAGTCAGTAGTACTCTAGTTAATAAAAAAGCTGAGAACATGTTTTGTCATTTCGATGAACGCTTGGTTAATACTTGCTTGTGTACTTGATTAATACCTGCTTGTAAAACATTTTGTATCTTTAAACTGAACATTTGAAACTTGTAACTAGATATAATCATCGATTCTCATTTTTCGAATATTTAAATTAAGTTAATCTAATATTCAAAATGCAATAGTAGTAATGATTATAATAATTGCAAATGTAATACCATAAAATAAATACGTGTAAGTTTACTTTCCGATTTCGATAACTGCCATCAATTTAATCCTCCGCTTTTATCCTCATTATATATATATATATATATATATATATTCAATACAGATGTCAATGTAGAGATTCCAAGATTTAAAACATTATTCTTTTGAACTCGTTTAAAATTCTACATCTTTTGAAAATGTAATAAGAAACATCAAGCTATTTGAGAGTTTTTTTTCATAACTTCCTGTTCTTTGTTTATTTCTAAATCCATTTTATATGAATATCTACAAAGCTTCAGTTAACGTATATGTAAGTGAAAAAAAATGACTAAAATGTCAAGAAGTTAATTGTCAAAACGTAACAAGTACACAAGCAGGTATTCTTGAATTCGAAGCATTCTTTCTTTTTCGATAGCTCCTGTATATGGAGTTCTAATGGAATTATTTATAATTTCGTTTAGTCTTGCTTTATTTGCCTTTACATTTATGTCTGTGAAATTCTGGTAGTGGAAAAAAATCAATCTAGTCCAGATGTTATATGTTTCTACATAGCTTCCTGGTGAGCAATTATTGATGCTTTTAACTTAGTATGAATAAACTTTCCTAGGCAGTAGGGAAGGTGAATTAGTATCTATATCTCATACAAAGCAAAGCTTTATTTGGGGTACGATGAACTTGATGAAAATATTCAGAGTAGAAAACCTTTATGAATTTTCATTTCTTTTTGCAGGCAAGATAGAAAGAACGCATTAATTACGCGTAAATTCAAATATCGATTTACAACATTAATGCATATTGTTTAAAAAGTAACTAAAATACTTTTAAAACACTAAACTGATATGAAATATCTATTAATCAAAGTAAAGGCATGTAATAATGGCAATACAGATGGTCAGAAACCAAACCATCTATACTTTTATCGATGCAAGATTTTATTTTTATAATTCTCAAATTTTCAGACATTTTCACTTAAATGTTCAAAGAATACGTAAAGTGATTTTCTATTTAAATAAAAATATCAAATGAATATTTAAAAATACTAATTCATTTAATTACAAGCCCATGTCATGTTGCCAAATTAATTTGAGCAAAAGATTAAGCATTTCGAATTATATAAAACTTCATATTTTCTTGATGAAATTCCTGTAGCTCTTTATAAGCCTACGTTCTTAAAATATAAATTTTGTTTTTAATATTAATGCATTTACTGAAGCACATATCTACTAAAAAAGGTACTCGAAAACCAATTAAAGCGAGAGAAAATTTTAAACAAGTCCTTTTACCTTCCATTAAATATTTTCCCCATTTCTCGGATTTACAACAAGTTTCTTCCCGTGACAGATTAATCGCCTTAATTAAAACCTATAATGCATTTAACACTCTTTTCTGATAAATACAATATAATTTTTTTCCTCTTTTTCGCTTCATTATGAATACTCCGCTTAGAAGGACATCACTTAATCTCTCAAACGAATAATGTCATTAGTAATCAAGAACAAAAGCTCGGGTAATTACGGGAATCTGTATATAATAATAAACTGTAATGGATAAAATATTATAAAGGAACATAATTTAAGGAAACTGCATCTTTGGACATCTTAATGATAATGAGAAACCAAGACAGGTTGGAGAAGATATAAAGAAGACTTGTTTCGCCAAGAGCAAAGCAAAACTACATAAAAAAATGCAAAAAATATATCCCAGCCTCTGTGTGTTTGTTTAAGGAAAGAAATTAAATAAAAACATTAACGAGTAGCGTGACGTCTTTTTAACTCATTTTAGCAAGAAAAATTGCACTTATTAAATTAAATGTACTTTATGGTAGCGAACACAGTTTTAGATTGCCTCATACATATGTTCTATTAGCACTAAATATGAGCAGAGGAGAAAGATAACAAAGAAGAAGCTATGCACTAAATATATTTATTACAACATAAAGAATGGTAAAACCAAAAGGAGATTTGAACGATTTCTCGACCATTCATGTACTTTACTCAGATAAGTTTACATATTATTCTAGTACTAACTTTAATTTTTTATGCTGAGAAATGCATAAAAAGGAACTGTTAAACATAACAGCCCCTTCCATTTGCATACACTTCGTAACACTGTTCATATCCATCGTTTACAATACATGATTAATAATAATTTTTTACATAAATACATCCATTTTTGGATAAACGTTTTCTAAATCTGCTTTCTTTTGGCTCCCTAAAATCATTTTGAATTACATTTCAACGATATAAACATGATCCTAATTTAAATTAATCTATTTATAGTTGAATAAATTTATAACTGCCTTATAATTACTAAATTAATTTTAGGAACTATTTTTTTTAATCCATCAAGTTTGCACAAACGTTTTACATCTTGTGTTTTACATCAAGATCTTCATATACATTGTATAATTCATTGAAATGTGTTTTATTATTAAATATTTTTACTTGCTCAGTACTCCTTCGTAGCCGATGAAGCCTCTTCATAAAACTTAATTCATGTTGAGATTTTCACTTCCAGATCTTTTATAAAAGTATTTTTTTTTAGTATTTATTTATTTATAAAAGTATTTTTTTTAGTATTTATTTATTTATAAAAGTATTTTTAGTAATTAAAGTTATCTTTCAATTGGAAATGATTACTTTTCTACGGCTTATCATTTTTGTTTTCTTTTTTTACTGATTTGTTCCCTTTACGTTTTATTCGTCTTTCCTTCCCACTTGCCTAATCTTGTTTTCCTTCTTCATTTCCTATGCGCATTTCTAGTTCAAATTTCGTTATACAAAGACTATTTTTGCACGAGTGTTGTTTACTCAGACGATTTGAATGCTTTTAAACTAAGCTTTATACTATTACTTAACTGTCAGGATTTCATATATTTGAATATTTTTTAATCAGTTTTAAATACCATTCTATATTTTTCTTTCTCAAGAATTTTATTATTCAAGATATTCCCTTAATATAATCTTTCATTCAATTCCTAAATAATGTAGAATAAATATTTGAAAAACTTAATTCTGCCAACTTGTTAGTCTATGAAATGGTTACTCCTGTTCTTTATATCTTAGTACTGATATCACAGCTGTAATTTTTATTTCGTAGGTGCAATACAGTGAATTACTTACGTTTACAATATATTATAACATTTCGATTAAATCTTTTGGATTACAATATATTATACCTCTTAGATATAGATAAGTTATATGTCCACCAACAGATATCTGATAAACATATACAATAATGAATGTTAGAATATGCTAATTAGAATAGTTTCTTATGAAGGCATGTAAATGTCATTTTAGAAATTGTAGTACTTCGATGTTAGTTATTACAAAATATTAAATTTTGAAGTTTAAATTACTAAATTAATGTGCCTAAGCAGCTTCTACCTGAAACATTACATATGGTACCAGACTTTGGGATATGGAGAAGAGATTTTTAATACAGACTTTGACATTTTAGAACTAGAAGAAGCTATTGATTTCCTAAAGATAGGAAAAAGCCCAGTCCCAGATAATATACTTCCAGAGTTTATTAAACATCTAGGATACAATAATCAAATGTTTCTTCTTTCTATTTTTTATCATAGTTGGAACTTTTATATACCCAGTATGTGGAAAAAGGCCATTATTAGCTCTATTTTAAATAAGGATAAACCTGCAGTTAATATTAAAAGCTACCGACCTATTGCATTGACTAGTGTTTTGTCGAAGATTATGGAAAAGATGATAGTCTGTAGACTAACTTGGTTTCTGGAGAGTAACAGTCTTTTGTTTCCTAAACAAGCTGGATTCAGACAATATCATTCCACTGTCTTACAAATATCTTAGTCAAACCCTTAAAGATTATTTAGACAATAGCTTGTCTCTCCTGGCAACATTTATAGACTTTGAATCAGCTAATGATAAAGTATGGTGACTACGTACTATTCAGAAATTACACAACTTGGGAATAAACGGTAAGTTGTTTTTATGGATTAATAATTTCTTATCACAGAGTTTTTGTGCTATTAGATATAACTGTGACATTTCTAGATTTAAACAGACTGAAACTGGCCTCCCACAGGGATCAGTCATCAGGACAGTGTCGTATACATTTTACTCTTGAGATAGCCCCACAAAAAACTCACAAACCGACAAATCTAGAAGGCCAGGGAACGTTACCGAATCTTGAGCTCATATGGTTACCGAAGGATTAATGCACAGCTTCCAATGATTGCCGTGCAGAGCGTTATGCCGCTCCATCCTGTTGAAACCAGGTTTCTGAACGTGTGGGAAATTGTTCAGTTCAGGTGTAACGAAGGATTGTAACAGCTCCACGTAACGATCCGCATTTATAGTTACTATAATCCCTTGTTCATTTTAAAAATAATAAAGTCCGATGGTACCATGTAATGAAGCAGCACACCAAACTGCCACCTTATTAGCGTGTAAAGGGTGTTCGGAACTTCATTAGGATTTGCGCGAATTGTGAATAATTAGGATTCGTGTCTGTCGCTGGTTCCACTGATCCATGATTACTGAAATAGCGGAGTGTTTACTGGCTCCAGGTCACTGCTCCGCAGTGCTGCCGCCTGCTTATGGCTGCCAATACGCATTTAAAAAAATTCTGTTATACTGCGTCACCCTGTATAATATTACTCGGTCGAACTGTTGACTGTTATCAGGCAAAATGTGATTACTATAATTTTCTTCTCTTTTCATGCTATAAACTTTATATTTTTATTCCCTGACCAGAGTACCTAACAGTGATTGAGAGATAAAATGGTTCAATATTTGCACCTTCATTTGAGGCCATTTCCAGACGTAAAAACTATCTGCATGAGAGTTTCATAACTATCTCCAAGCGTAATGTGAATGTCTGCCAGTAAGAAAATTTCTTTTACCTTGCTTTCTTTTGTTATTTAATTTCATGTGCGCATTTAAGAGTTGTTTAGATTTAATGAAAGTTATGTTCGTATGCAATAACAGTGAGTACTTTTTATTTTAGATACTATGAAAGGCAGTGACAAAGATGAAACTCACTATTCAAGAATTATTATGTTAGTAACCTAATGACTCTACAGTGGCACCCGAGCTAAAAGGTTGTGAACGCTAATCTTTCACCACCAGGATTTGTCGATTGGATTTCCTAATATCCAGTCGCCCTTTAAAAGGGGAGGAGTATATTAGATATTTTCTCTTTCCTTCCAGCGTGCCTTCGTGGTGTAACACTCGGCGCGTATTTGAGAGGTCCAGGCTGGCGTCCTGGAGAGGGCACTGCACATATTTAACGTCTCCTACTTCAAAAATAACCGCGTATTCGAGAACAGGTTCGAGTCTCAGTTAAAACACCACTCATTTTTTCATGTCTCCTACTTCAAAATATCCTAATTACTCGAGAAAGCATATCTCTCACCAGCGGCCGAGCGGTAAAGTCGCTGAACACTGGTAGTTCGGTCCGAGGTTCGAATCCCGCGAACGGGCTGGCTGCATGGGTGTTTTCGTGGTTTTCCCCATGTGTAACGTGTGTACGAGACAGTTTCCCTTAGAAAGTCCTCCACGAAGGCATCCCTCCCCTTAGGCAGATAGCCCTAGTGTGCTTGTGCTTTGCCATAATTAAATACACCACCTAGAAAGTATATCATTTTCTACATGTTTAAAAATAAATTATTTTGCAATCATTTAAAAGAAAATAGGAAAATTGCATTAATATAAAACTTTTGAATACTGAAGTGTTTCTACCTCTAATCAAAGTGAAACAAAACGATAAGACACAACCTTAAATTTGAAGAGCTCTTTAGTTTCATGCAAACTAAAAAACAGGCTTACAAAAATGTGTTATGTTAAATATTCCTGGAGGACTTAGCGTTATATATATGGGAAAAAATATAAGGTAGAAATTAACAAAGGAGAATTAAAAAAGTGTTCATTAACGTAAGTAATATATTTAACAGAAAAATATCAAAGAAAATATTTGTTTAGGTTTATAGTAAAGTTACGGTTAAGTTTTGAAATAATGGGAAAAATTAAACTACTTAAATACGTACATATATATGTGTGTGTAGAATTATATAGAACTGTGAATTGTACTTTAAATTACCAGTATCCCCTTAATTCGCTTTTAATTTGGGCACTTATCTCTCTCTATTCTGAAAAGAGTAACAGCTTTTTCGAAACAGCGTCATATCTGAAAACTAATTCCGCCCTATGCCATCTTAGCCTTCTGCATATCGTATAGTTCTTAGCCAAGCATATAAAAGCAACATTTTACTATAAATACCACTGCACTCCAACTATGCTGTTTTTAGCCCTTCTTTCCTGGTCTAGCTTTCATGTACCTCTTAGGTCGCTGTATCACCCATTGTTTGAGTAGGGGCAAATATTGTGTCCCCCAAAATGCTTTATCCAATAATAAAATTAAATTGAATTCGGCGACGTCTGTCTGCAAGGCCATCATTTCCGTCTACAAGGCTCTGTCAGTCTATGAGCTCAGTTTGGAACTCAGCAAGTCGTCTACACCATCGAATCATAACAGTTATATACATGCATACATGGCATATATAATTTGTAAATGTCGATTAAATTAAAATTAAAACTAAACAGCCGAAAGAAAACAAAAAGGAAAATAAATAATACTTTATTAATTCAAAAGTTAATGGTATTGAAACTATAAATGTAGTTAATTTTAAATTAAAATTTTAAAATAATTAAAAATTAAAAATTGAATCAAAATAATATGTGCCAATATATATAAATTAAAATATAGTAATATAAATGACCAAAAAGTAGAATAAGCTGTATTATTATTATTAGCTTCAGAATACTATAATGTCAAGTGGAGATGATACCTTCTTATGATAATACACCTTTCTCGGGTAGATTTATTCTGTTTCTGTAAGCAACCCTTGAAGATTAACCGATTAACAACTGACGTTGCGTCTTTCCAACATTAGACAAAACACTTTTTTTTCATCTTCGGTATAGATTTTTTTTTTTTTTTTTTGTTAACGTGTTTTGTATATTGCAGATAGATTTTTACTCTTTCTATCAAATTAAAAATTTTCATAAAAATAACTCATCGTTTTGTTTTGGTGCTTTTCTTTGAGATTTTTTTTTAGTGTTGCTTAGATCTCATAGCAAGCACAACCAATCAAATATTTTATGAAGAACGTCAACCTTCTACAAACATTAGACTGTATAATGATGTCAAAAAGTAAAATTATTATTTTGTTTTTTTGATATAAATAATCATATTTTAAAATGTTGCGAAAGTAGTTCAGAGCAGCGTCTTTGTGAGTAAGCACAGATTTTCATAGGTAGTGATGTCTTTTACAAATTCCACAAAACAACTGCTCCAACATATCAAATATCCGAGACAACATTTTTTAACGGTTATAATTTATGCAGGATTAACTTTAATTTACTTTTAATTTTTGAAGGAGTTTTAGTTACTAGTTTTATGCCATATGAGTCTTCCTTTCAGGATATCGCTCTATAGTTGAGCAAATGATGCTTTATTTCGGTAGACATTCATGCAAAATGTTTTTCAGAGGAAAATCCATTCATTTGGAGTAGAATGTTTGGTTTTCTGTGTACCTACTATGTAGAGTATTTATGCCATTTTGACATATATTCTGGAAAATATCCAAAGACATTGACTGATCTTGAACTACTTGCAGATGCTGTAATAGATCTTTTAAGTGCGGTGGAAGTTTCTTCAACCTTTGCGTATATTTCGACGATTTTTTTAAGTGACACATATTGTTATCGAATTGAATGCCCTGAAATGCAATGCGGCTGGAGTACAGAGTAAGAGATTATCTTTTTATACCTGTAAATAAAATTTAAAAAGTATGTGAAACGTACTAATTGCATTTACTTATTTGCATCTAAATGCAAATTCTGATTCCCTCATAACTATTACAACTAAATATAACACAATTTATCAGCTTTCAGTGACCAGTACTCAAGAAAAAAGGTACTCGAGGAAAGAAAACAAGTCTGTATCCGTAAAGTAACCTAGACTCATCGGAAATTACAAGAAATATACAGATGGCATGGACCTTCTGGACGATCTTATTGTGATGTATATAGAGTGCAAGTAAAAAAATAAGGAATAGTGGCGTACACGTTTATTAATAATCCAGTTTCATTTTAACTGAAAGCCAACTTTTAATTAAATGGCAATACATTTAATGCATTTAAACAAAAAAAAACTAAAATTTTGTTTCATCTAATTAAAATTTTTCAGCATGAACTTTTCATACAGAATTTTGCTTCGATGAAGACAACCGAAATATATACCTTTTTCTAGTGTACATACGTATGTTTGTATGTATGCATAGATGTTTTAAAATACAATTATTTTATGTCAAAAATTTTAGTGAAAACACAACATCGAGGTTTTTCCCTTTTTAATTATGAAATTTTACACAAAGAAGTATCCTTAACATTGCCTCACACAATGATATGCGCAAATGAACTATTTGATTGTCCTTTTCAAATTATATAATCTTTTCTTTTAAGTTTTTACATCTTTTTCCATCATCCACAAGCAATAATCGTTCTTCTTTATATATTATGCATTATTACTAATAAAATAAATTACAAACAAAAGGAAATTTAAACAGTATGGTAGAAACAGCTTTTATTTGTAACAGTAATGTTGCAATTATTTATTTTATCAATTGATTGCAACTCTACAACTTCACTTAATACATTTATTACGTAATTATAAGTTCACAAAAGCCTTAGCATTAAAATGAAGCTTAAAAGCTTGAGTTAAGGACTTCATAAAAATTCCTCCTTTGTACTCTTCGCGCGTCTTGCATTCAAACAATAGTTAAATGATATTACATAAAACATATACATGATACCGCTAAAGTGCAAAAGTCGTTAATGTGCATATTACCAAGCTAATCTGCAGATTAACTGAGTCCCGCATTTTACCTAGGTGATGTGCACATTAACGGCTTCAGTATCGTTGAAGTTCAAAGGTTTGTTTCTCTCACTTCCTCTTCCTCTCCCTCCATTTTCCACATTACCTACTAGGCATTCGCTAATCTGCGCATTGCCTACTGGGCGCTCGTTAAACTGAAAATAAGACCTTTGCTTGAACAATAGCAACGTTTCCATACACTTTAATTAGAATTATGTTATTTATTTATTTTTAGATATCTAAAAAATCAAGTCAATACAATCAAACAATAAACAAATTAATTACTATAGTCAATAATCCATCAATTAAGAAACTATAGTACAAAGAATAAAAAGGTTTAAAATATTATCAGATTTAAGGAAATGAGTTTGCAAAACATCTGATAAAATTAAATTATCATTATCTAAAGATTTATGACACTTTAAATTACATAGCAGTTGTATTTTGCAACAGGAACAGCTATTTGAGGTACATTAAGATTTGAAATAAATAATATTTTCTGCAACCCTGCCCGATCAACAATTTAAAAGTGTAAGTGGCGGCAGTTTTAAGCGTGCAAGAAACGTTTCTGTTTTTCCAGCAAAGATCTTATTTTCATTTTAACAAGTGCGTAGTAGGTAACGTTTAGATTATCTAGGGAATTTGCAGATTACATAAACACTTTGAGAAACGAAACAATTTCCCGCACTTAAACGAATCACCCTAGTTAATCTGCAGATTAACTAGATAATCTGCAGAATAACTGATTTCTGCAATTTAGGCGGTAACTTATACATACAATAATAATAAATGCTGCAGCTTCTCGCGAAATTTTACCTAAGCAATTTACATACGCAACTTACTTAAAATTCAAGTTATATAAAGGTTTATAGAGCCCCTTAATTACATAACTAGAGACGTTACTGTAACACTGTAAATGAATTTACTGTAACATTGTAATTGCATTAATAAGAACTACTTATAAAAAATATGGCTCTGTGCGTACGTTTGCAATACCTAGAACGAGAAATATACTTTATTTAATTTAGTGATACTGTAAATGTTCAGATCAATTTCATATGTTATAGAATAAGTGTATTTTTAATTACATCAATTAGATGTTTTGTTAAAACATAAAGATTTAAAGTTTCTAGAATTATTCATTTAAATCAATTTTTAATTACATCAGTTAGATGTTTTTTTAAAACATAAAGATTTAAAGTATCTAGATTTATTCATTTAAATCAATCAGCTAGTTGAGAAATTACCGATTGATTAAGGTTCCTACGCATTGCAAAACCGCAAGCCTGAGAAACGGCTATGTAAATTAAAATTCTTAGACTTCATGCAACAATGGCAACACTTGCCAAGTCGTATGGTTCACAAAGTCCTAGTGGCATAAGGAACATGATCAACGTAACAGCTTAAAAGTTTTGGATAGAGCCTTTAAAAATGTTCCTATTGTAAGCTAAGAATATTTTTATTGTTTCAAGTTATAGCTTTTAGGACAGTTATTTATGCCCTTAGAGTTATAACTATTACTTTAGTTATAACTATATTATAGTTATAACTATTACTTTTCTATATATTTGACTATGGTTTAAACCTCTTATCAAACTACTTTAACAATAAAGTACATGGTGTTATATGTTTCAAACAAAACCTAAAATAGTTTGATGATATGAAGATAAAAGGTGAGAAACTGCATTGGAGTTAATTTTTAGAGTCCTATTATGCAAGATTTTACTATAGTACATTTTACTCTAGAAGTGTAAGAAGTGAATCTAGCAAATTCACACTGAGAGGTGAAGTTAAGTTTCGTTTATGTGATTATGGCAAAGCCTTGAGGGGAGGGATGACTTTGTGAAGGACTTTCTAAGGGAAACTGGTTCTTATACTCGCTGCACATGGGGAAAACCACGAAAACGCCCATGCAGCCAGACCGTTCTCGGGATTTGAACCTCAGATCGAACTACCAGTGTTCAGCAACTTTACCGCTCGGCCGCTGACACGTGAAATAGTAAAATTGATATACCGGTCACAAAGCAAAAATGGTATACCTGAGGTCAAAACTGTTTAATAGTTCTAGCTTAATAATTTCAAGCATGAATTTTATATTAAATATAGTTTAACTCCTCTAAATGGAAGGGTCAATAGAAGAAAATAACCGATTCGTCAAAGTTTTGTAGCAATGAAGAAAAGTTAACATTGATATTGATTTTTAAATTTAGAGCTGAATTTGTTAAATTTCTACTGTATTCAGTGAATATGTTTCTAAATGACGCTTCTCAAATATTTCAGGGACATCAAAATTCATACTTCTGACATAAATCATTATATGAAATACTCAAGCTAATTAGCAACAAAGAATTTTCATAATTTATAGCTTATGAGCTATAGTTTCTGTAAACGAATTGTAACAATCAAATATTATTGAAAAAATAAGAAAAAAAAATAGGTATCCAAATGTGTATTTATATTATTATAAAATAATAATGGGTTCCAAAAGGATTATGTTAATTTTATTAACTTTTAACAACGTGAAGAGCGTATAATAAGGTGAACAGACGTCTCGTTTCTGCCGGAATAGTCCCGAGTTTTAACAATTTGTCCCGCGGCGTTTTAAAAAAGTCCCGATTTTTTGGAAAGAATGCACGAGAAGCTACAAAACGGCTGGAGAATACGGTTTTCGGCGGCCATGTGGCTACTTCGGCAGGATATGAATCTTATATTATTTTTGTTAATTTTATAATGTTAAATTTTTAATAATAACAAATTATTGTTGACAACTGATTATTGAGAACTGCTTATCAAAGTTAGCATTGTTGATCAGTTGTTAGAATTCGACCACCATTGGCATTTTTTGGCATTGGCAATGACGAAAACATTTTGTAACTGTCCCTAAGACGATACAGATTGCACTGTGTGCTAGTGCTAGTTAAACAAGTGATGTCAACAAATCAGCTATTCAGATAATTTAGATACATAATTTATTTATTTCATAAACACATTAATTTTCTTGAATTTAGCAGACAGTATTCTTATTATTTATATTTTATAGTGGCGGCTAAAGGTCTAGCGTCGGCCTTGAAAGTGACGCTTACAACTTACAGAGGAAAAATAATACAATTAGTATTGTTAGTATTGTTAGTATTTAGAAAGAAATGTAGGATTAAAATTATAATAATTTTTAAAATATAGTTACTTTTTAACAAACAAATTAATTTAATTTTTAAACTAACAGTAAAATATGTTCTTGTAATTATGTACCTACTTATTGTGATTTTAAACAATATATATAAATAAAATTTATAATATAATTTAAAAATTTATACTAAATTACTTCGTTAGATTTTTAAAATAATGAGCAAGAATAGAGGATGCAAATTCAAGGATGATCTAAGAAGTGAATTTTCTTTTCTTAAAAAAACCAAAAGCGATTACATGGTAAAATGTGAGAAATGTAATGGTGAATTTTCTATTTCGCCCGGCTGGAAAAATGATATTCCGAAGCACTAGGGGACACAGAAACATAAAAGATATTTAAATACTACTGCATCTTCCTCCAAAATGTAGGAATTCTTTCGGAACACAATTTATGGAGACGAAGAAAAGAAATTAGCATTAGCAGAAGGACTTATATCTTTTCATGCTAATAATCACAACCATTCGTTCGGATTTTGTATAGCACAAGTTGTACAAAAGTTATTCAACAAAAAATGACAGCAAACTACTAAAAGAATTCACTCAAATGAGAAATATAAAGAATGAAATAATACTATACGTAATTTTTAATGTATTATATTTGTAAATTGTACTTATGTTGAAATTAAAAAACATATATTACAATCATATTTTCGCGTTCTATGAAATTTGTGTTGTTCCATATAGACCAAATTTTTAATCAAGAATTCCCCCTGGTAAATGGTGTCCCACTTTACCAATGTTAAAATCTGGTCACCTTAGCGTATAAGAATTAAAACATTAGTTAACGAAGCTATTTTTGCTATATTTTTACACACACTTAATATTTCAGAAGTCAAACAACAAAAATCAGCGTTATATTTACAAAATTTTCACAGGACTAGTTTCGATGGTTTTACCGAACCACCATCTTCAGCTGCAAAACCGCAAATGAACAAGATAGGAAATAATGATTAGATAAGATAAGAAAGCCTGGACAAGAATAAGCAAGTGGCGCCATCTGTTGGTAAAACCAGAACTAAAACATAATTTCTTTAAAGGCCGAAGGCAAATTTGGATTGGAATTAGGATCGTTAACTAGAACAGAAAGATTTTTATGAATGTGAAATGCCTCTAGAAAATCCAGTTCTCCAATGGAAGATGTTTTTTGAATAATTTTGGCAGCAGAAAAACTAAAAGTGTGGTTTTTGGACCAACAATGTTGAGCAACAGAAGACTTCTGTGTTTCCCTTTTTCTAACATATGATGAAGAACTAAAGTATTTAAAAGCAATAGCTATTGACAGGGGCTTTCCACCCAACATTATTAATCAAGCAGTTAAAAAATTCTCATCTCAACACACTAAAAGGCACAATCTTGTTTTAGGAGATTATAAAAATTCTGTTGTCATTCCCTTCTTTCCATCAATTAGCTATAAAGTTGCACATATTTTGCAGAAATTTAACTTTCGGGTTGTTTATTCTCCCATCAATAAAATTCCGAGTTCCATACTCAAGGACCCCATTCCGGATATGAATTCCTGGGGTATTTATAGGATTCCTTGCCAGTGTGGTTTAATTTACATTGGCCAAACTAAGAGAGCCTTAAAATTTCGCGTCAAGGAACATGAGGCATATGTTAGAAAAAGGGAAACACAGAAGTCTTCTGTTGCTCAACATTGTTGGTCCGAAAACCACACTTTCAGTTTTTCTGCTGCCAAAATTATTCAAAAAACATCTTCCATTGGAGAACTGGATTTTTTAGAGGCATTTCACATTCATAAAAATCTTTCTGTTCTAGTTAACGATCCTAATTCCAATCCAAATTTTCCTTCGGCCTTTAAAGAAATTATGTTTTAGTTCTGGTTTTACCAACAGATGGCGCCACTTGCTTATTCTTGTCCAGGCTTTCTTATCTTATCTAATCAATATTTCCTATCTTGTTCATTTGCGGTTTTGCAGCTGAAGATGGTGATTCGGTAAAAACATCGAAACTAGTCCTGTCAAAATTTTGTAAATATAACGCTGATTTTTGTTGTTTGACTTCTGAATTAGTATTTATTCGGCGTGTTATTGTGTCTTAATCACTTAATATTTGCTTTTAATGGTTAGATGTGTAACTTTAAAAGCTTAAAAAACACTCCCCTTTTTTAAAATGTAAATGCATTTATATGCTGCAAGGTGAGACCAATAAGGAGTGTATTAAAAAAATTTTATACTGTAAATCATATTTCAGAATTAAAAGTATTCAAGATTTTAAAACTGAATGCATAATTTGATTTTTTTGTCAAAGTGTATGTCATAAAGTTACCAAGTATGTAAAAAAAAGCACTGAGAGAAGCATCCACATTACCAACTTGACTCCAGTTTATTGCAATACATTCTTCTAAATGGGAGGTGATCAATTTCAGTCGTAGAAACAGTAACTGTATTCACCAACTTTGAATAATACTACTAAAGTCCCTAAGGATTCTTAATGCACATACCAGATGGTACAAATGGAGAGATTTCTCTAGACTGAAAGATTTGGTCTATCACCAGGAGAGAAATTCTGATGTTAGAATAAGGTAAATGCTTCTTGTTGGCGAAATATTCCTTCCATTCTAACTGGATGTATGTATGTGCCTTTTGAACGCAGAAGTCGAAATACGTCACTAATGGATCTAAAATTGCAGGATTAAATTAATTAAGTTAGGGGGAAATTAATTAATCACGATCTGCTTTCCTTGATAAAATACCTTCCTCTGCCCTCTAAGGTAATTCTGTGGTCAAATGGTAAATGCATGAGCTTAGAAATTTATTCAAACTCTACATATAGATTAGAATATTCTGTAAGGCACTTGAGGTATAGTTTCTACCGAAACATTCGTGCCATCAGTTTTCGGATGTTTTGGACTTATAACGAATGTAACAAATTATGTGTACACTCTGATTGTATAAATGCAAAAAACAAAAAAAAAATCTTAGTTGGCTTACTCAGTGGAACTCTTAGAATAAAAAGAGTTCTTTAAGTGCAGTAGTTGAAATCACCAAACTTACAGAACAGTATTATGTAAATTTTGAAACAAACTGGGTGAACATTGATATGTATATAAAAAGATTAAACATATGTTTGAATAGCAAAATACCACATTTTTGGGTATGGCAAAACTAAATAAACAAAATAAGGGAAGAAAAGAAAATTACACAGAAGCCTTTCTGTTCAATGACTGATAAAGAAAGGTTTCTTAAATTTAGCTTGTTTGTAAATTTGTGAAAGCAGTTTCATCTTCGGTAATCAGATGCTGCGTTATCTTTTATCCAGGTTAAATGCTCTATTATAATTATCCATGCTGAAATCAGATTCCTTACATCGAAGCGGTTTCAACAGATGACTGATAGATTGCTATTGGATACGAAATATTCTCAGAGGATAAATAAGCAATTTTCCCCCTCGAAGAGGTAGTTTTCTATTCATCATATGAAATATCAGTATGAACTGTAATTTCTAGTTAATAATGCTGGATACATATATTTTCATCACTGGTATAGAATTTCCAGTGGAAGAAAATGAAGTTTATTTATTTAAATGAAGGCAGCTGTTCACTGGCCTATTAAAAATAATTTGAAATATAGTTGGTAAAAGAACCTTCAGAGTAAGTTTTTCTTGTTTAATTATAATTTTATTTCGTTTTAAGGTCACTTAATTTTTATCGTTTTCATGAAAAATTGTGGGCACTTCGCGTTTTAAAAGCTAGGGTGACTGTGCGTCTATATTTATTCTTTAAGCAAATTAAAGAGCGATAGTCACATCACCAAAATAATACCATTCCATAGTTTTGAGCAGAGTTTAAATAAATTAAAATAATAAATGCTGAAATTTGTTCTTATCCAATTCTTGAAAGAAATAGTTAACTGCCTGAAACCTTTCGTGGTTTTTACCCGCATTATCAAAGTTACATTATCTTCATAGAGTTAGCTAATTCACATCATGCAAAGTTTCACGAAAACATCCTTTTCAAGGCACATAGAGTTTCAGGAAAGAACTAGCATTCTGTTGAACTTCAATATCTTTTGAAATATCAGCACAACGAAAGAATTATGCATTACTTCAATGCCATTAAAGAGAGTCTGGTAATCTGACTACGACAACGCACACGATAGTTACCTGCCTAAGGGGAGCTGTGGAGAACTTATGGGAATTAGCTCGTGTTCACCTTACAGATGGAAATAGCCACCAAAGGGGAATTTCCTAAAGGAGAAAGGTATAGGAAGGAAATGGAGCCTCTCGCGACTACCACTACTCTAAGAGGACATTTTCTGAAAGAGACCAGTATTTCTGGGAACATAACAAAATAATGATTTTGATTATAACTTATAGTATAAAAGTTTTGTTTTCTCGAGTATCAGGCAAACAGGTCTCTCTTCTTCAAGAAGCAAACTTATTCTAAGCAGATGTAGATCCAAATGCTAGTTAAATAATTAAAATTTACAACTCTAATTTATCACCTGTCAAGTAGTGTACAAATAAAATGCTAAAATGCTTAAATTATGATAGCTTTTGGGGAAAATGTATTTAAAATAATATCGTTCACTGAAATATCTATGTTTGCCAATGCGAAACATCTGAACAAGTTTTAAATCATCGACTAAATATTTTTTTGTATTAACAAAATATATATAGTCGATAACTTTGAGGTATTTAAAATCAAAACTGGCGCTTAGTGACCAACAAAATTTTAAAGTTCAATTTCACTGTTATATGTTAAACAATACTGGTAAGAGTATGCTCTAAATTTTCCAATAAAATAAATATAAAGTAAGAACTTTTAGGAATAACAATGAAACCTATTAACAGTAGAGGAATAATATCAAAGGTGAACTTGTGAATAATCCAAAAAATTTCAAAACAAACAGATGAATAGATGAGGAATGCCAATAAAGTAATCGAAATTTTATTTTATTGTAGTATGTTTTTGTGGTGGTAAAATACGAATTATAGGTTTACCACTAACAGGCAAACGTGTCTACAAATAACAACTTATTTTTAGTAATTGGACCCCTACGTAAGAGAAGATTTGAAGAACAAACTTTGGCAGCAACATAAATTGAGAAAATGAAGCCTATTTTTGTTTATCAGAACGACAGTATTTAACAAAGCGAAGAAGACAAACAGAAAAAGATTTATATAAACTTCTGTATTGAAATCAGATTTATTATTGTAATTTGAATAAGGGAAACGAGAGACTCAGTTTCAAGTGCACATTGAATGGCTGGATTAATCGAATTCATAATACAAAAGATATTTATTAAATTTCGTTGTCATCAAAAAGTGCGATAGTGTTTTAAAGATAGCGGAAAGGAGAAAGGTAGACATAGGTTTCAAATAATATTCCACTCTGGATTTCCTATGTTAATGACAGTTTTATATTTTTGCGTCTATTTTTTGCTATATTGACCATGTTTATGACTCTCTCTTACTTGGCAAAACAATGAAAGTGCTAAAAATTCCGCTTTAAAAGTCACAAATTCTACGTCAGACATAAATAAACCTTAGTCGTTCATTACTAATGTTCCTTGAATCATATTTCCGCTAATATAGTTCCACTAATACTATCAAAAATCTTTTTCTGCTGGCGGATTAAATGTTCTTGAAATCTTTTAGAATTTAAAAAAACATCCGCATATTTTAGTTAATGATATTAATTTCAAATCATTTGTTCTAAAAATTTTCAAAATTCTGATCTCTCAGACCTTTATATTTCCTTTTGATTTTTGTTTTGCAAGATGTATTGCGCGGCGTTCATTCAAAGTCTTGTTGGTTATTTATTGGGCTTTTGGCTTCATCCCACCATAGACTTTGTTAGTTTTCTCCATACATTTCATCGCTAGAGCGCAATTATTTCACATATCATAAATAGTTGTATTTTATACGCTACCACTCCAAAAGAAGACTAAAATCATCTGAACTGGGAGTACTTGTGTAAGGAATGTTTCAGTGTATTATGACAGAAAAATCTTCGAGCATGCATGCTTGCTTATATCATAAACTTACTCATATATGTATTTATTATTATTTAAAACAACGGTATTCTAACAAACAAATACTTTTCAAATTTTAATTTTGCGAATTGGTTAGGTACTTTCTTCTACCCCATAAAATCCTTTTAAAAAAAACACGCCAGAATTTTGCAAACCTAACCTGAGAATCTTGAATGATGTTTTCTTTGGTTTAATGATGTAGGGTGTGCCGCAGATACTAAGTACAGGTAAAAGTATGGGGAACGATAGCGATGTACCATGGGCCAACTAATTATGCTTTCCCCCACTAACTCTAAAAAAAGAAAAGAATACAAAAAGGGAAAAACTTGCAAGTTTTATAAGAATTAACATAGAAGGGTTGAGGAATCGGGCAACTGAAGCTATCCGAATGGGCTAGAGTTTGCCAATTATGGTACATCGTGCAATCCCACCGTACGGCCCGGATTTTGTATTTATGGAACATAATGATGTAGGACATAAGGAGATTACAATATAGTCTGAATACAATTTTAAATTCACAAATTAAATGTAAATTCTGTTTTGGTGCAACAAAAATAAGAGATGAACATAATTAGTAAATAGATAAACATAATGAGATAACTATAATTAGTACTGGGAACACAATGTTATAATGAATTGTAATAACAATGTTAACGAGGTGGGTGTCCAAGGGTTAATTCATATATAAAGGTTTATTAGAGTTCATAAAGTTCACAAGTGGAGTCATTTTTCGATAAATCACAGCATGTAAAAGTTCACTAATTTTATGCAGTTTGACTTATACTTGACAGACGTAAGGAGAGAGTTGTTGCATAATTTTTTAAACTTCGGATACTGGTGCTTATCTTTAATTAGAAACCTTTCGAATGCCAGGAGATCAGTTCGTGGGGATTTTATGTGAATATCCTCAGTTAAGGGGCATGAGAATGTATAATGATCAGGAGTTTCCTCTTTCCCACATATGCAAATATCAGAGTTCGCCATGTTTCTTGCGCAGAAATATGTGGGGAAGGGTCCATTTCCTGTTATATAGTAATTTAATGAAGATTCAAATACAGAGATGCAAAACTTACAGTGGGGATCAAGTTATATGTGCCGTATTCTCTGTGGAACATTGTTCCACAAATCTTTCCAAGACTTCGAAGCAAGTTGTTTTAGTTGGTACAGTTGTGTAGCAAAATTCATTTAATTCTTTTAATTACTGCTTATCAAAGTTTAATTTTTTAATTATTCTAAATTTATGCTACACAACATGTATTTCAATTAATTATTTTTACTGTTTGGTTTAATTTTAGTTGGGATTTTTGTACGAAAGTTTGGTAACTTCTTTTCAGTCGTTACTTGCAAATGCGCTGAAACACATAATGAAATTGGGTAAATTTCCATGTAATAAACTACGATTTTTGTGACTTAATTTTAGTTTAACTCTTAATATTTAGTATCAATAGAAGCATAAAAATTATCTCTTTAATTTGAGACCACTTTCAGAATTCTAGCTTTAACAGATTTTAAGTTATAGCCATTTAATTAACGAAAAACTTTCTAAGTCATTGTTTGAAAAAAAAAAAGGGGTGGGAAATAAGTCTTAGGAAGGCAAGATTGTAACAAAATTTCGGGTTCTTCCCAACGCGGGAAGCGGTTTCTGGTCGGGGGAATCTTGAGGTTGTCATATTTTACCTTCGCAGATGTTTAGGCGTGGCCTTGGTTTGGCGCGAATTTGGCGAGATTTTAGTTTGAGATTTAGTTCAACATTCGAAAAAAGTACAAATTTTGCATAGCTTAAGGAAGGAGTTTTCGACAACTAGTTTTTTCACCTTTTCAGGCGGGGGTTTAGCCAATGTGGCTGCCCCGTCACATCTAGAAGGGATTGTTCGGCAAGAAATCGCCCTCTTGACACCTCCTCTTGCACGCTTCGTCACTTACTGTAAAACACTTACTCTTGCTGGCCTCTATTCCCTGAGGCTCACAAGTGAATGTCGAAGTAGCGGATTCTCGTGGCCTCGGCCCGAGAATTTTCCAGCGTTGCTTTCAGCTGTAGTTTCTTAATAAGGATATGAGATTCTCTAAATGATACAACTTCGTTTTTCCTGCTTCTAAAACTTCAAACCTTTTCTTCAATGTCTTCAAGTTACCACAGATCCTTAATCTTTAGCCTCTTAAAGGAAAATGGCTACTGCTTAGTCTCCAATCATGGCCGATAGTAGGTTCCTGCCTAGTTAAATTCATCTACTGGTTGCAGATTCACTTTTCGATCAACTTACGGCCCTGATCCGATTTACGGTTAAATGTCTTCTAAATTCCAATTGTGTTCCTAAGAGTTCTCTCCATTATCCAAGAAATGTGAGCAAGGGATTTCCACTTGTTCCAGAAGAGGTCCGGAGGAGGCTTTTATCTTCGGTGTATTTTTTTTTTTTTTTTTTTGTGAGCGTCTTCAATATCTGAAGTAGACCCGCGCCTGATACATGTCATCGAAGCTGTCCTCAAGCTACTTGTCATCGAAGCTGTAGGTGGATCAAAAAAATTGAATAGTTTCTTAATCCCAAATCTTAATTTTTTTTCCAATTTGTTTTAATGCTTAAGAGTTAAGAAATGTTAGGGAGAATATATCTTTTTTTGTTTCGTATAACTCCATGAACTAATTAATTTTGTTAAAATTAATTTTTAGTTCTCAAATAAGTTATCAAATAACCTGTATAATGAAAATTCGACTTTAGGATTAAGAAAGTCAAATGGGATTAGATTTCGGTGATAAAATATTAAATATTATTAGATATGAAAAATTAATAGATATGAAATGTGCAATATACGAGGGTTGGGGCAAAAGTCATGACAAATATTTTTTTCTTGTAGATATGTGAACGGATCACAAAACGTATATGTGTCGTGTGGAAGTTCTTCAGGCATAGTGTGTATGCAGAACAACAGATGGCTTTGTGATAGCGGCTCTGTGGTAGCGATAGCTCTGAAATCAGTCAGTTGGTGAGTGCTGTGCGAGATGGAGGTAACCCTTGTTGAGCAGCGCGCTTACATTAAAATAGTCGTTCTCCGAGGGAGAAATGCGATGGAATGTCACAGTGAATTAGTAGAAGTCCTTGGGAATAATGCCCTATCATATCGTACAGTAGCACGGTGGGTAGGAAAGTTTCAGCAAGGGCGTGTGTCAACCAGTGGTGAGCAACGTTCGGGACGACCGGAAGTGTGCGGACCGACTTGGCACGGGCCGTCATCGAACACCTCATGGATGAAGACAGATGATGGGCATTACTGGAGATAGAGAGGGCAAGTGGCATCGAGAAACGCACTGTCCACAGGATATGGCGTAATGAGCTAGAGTCAGAATCCTTCCCCAGTCAAATTGATGATCATCATCGCGTATGGCGTCAGGGGTGTCATTGTTTGCCACTTTGTTCCTCATGACAGAACAGTGACCGCACAGTACTACAGGGACTTCCTGGTGCGACAAGTACGACGTGACGTTCGGGATAAACGTCCGGATCTTGTGTACAGTGCAATAATTCTGCACGACAATGGAAGACCACATAAAGCAGAGTGTGTACGGCAGCTACTCCAACGTTGGGGGTGAGAAGAATTGGAGCACCCACCGTGCTCTCCTGACCTTTCGCCCTGTGACTTTGATCTCATTCCCAAGATTAAGGAACCAATACATGGTAGGCGGTTTGCAATACGAGAGGACATTGCTAATGATGTGCGCCAACAGATGACCCGATTCACACATGATGCGGCAAATGCTGAGACTGATGGTATTCAGCGCCTCCCACATCGTTGGCAGCGTGTGGTGACAGTAGCAGAGGACTACATTGAGGGTCTTTAGGCCCAGGTTTGTCATGTCTACTTTATGTGTATTGTGTTATCATTCTTTTGGACGGTGAAGGCTATGTTGCCCTGTATACTACCGTAATAAATTCGTGTGTTACGATATTTCAGTGCTATTCATTGTCCACACATGTAGTTAAGACCTTGTCTTTTCGTCTATATATGTCACATTTTTCAACCGGACTGGTATCTTCATGGAAAAAAATAGTTGCCATGACTTTTGCCTCAACCTACGTATATCCTATGATGGATTCTTTATTGATTTTTCCCGGATACAAATCAATATGTTTTTCTTTATTTTATTATTGAAGATTTTCTCATCATCATTTTAATGATACTCGCTAAAAAGAGTTCGCTAAAAATTCAGTCTACACTATAGTTTAAAGTTTGCGAGAGTTCAGGCTACACTAAAGTTTAGTGTTCACTGTAGTACTAATAGCACTAAATTTGGAGTTTGGCACAGTCACTATGTTATAACACAATTGCTATATGTTACAGTCGCTATAGCGCAGTCACTATGCTAGGCATAGTAATTTGAGTATACAGTCACAATGATTGAACAGTTTAAGAGAGCTCAGTCAAGGTATAGGTACTGATGGTCACTGATGTGTGCACTACTGCTTAAGCATAGTCGGAGTTGGTGCACGATATATGCGTGTTGTGTACTATGCATTGCAGTGGGTTAAAAGGTGGGACTATTCGGCTATCGTCCGAAATCCGGAACTGCATAACGCAAGAACTGTCTGGCGCACCAGAAGCGCGACGTCGGGAGCATAACAGAAACTTTTAATTGTACATAGCCATACGGGGACAAGGTATAAGACAATAGTTTCATACAAGATGCTGTTTCACTGGTATTGTATACTGATATTGCTGTTATATTAATACTGTACACTGGAATTTGAGAATTTTGCAGTGATATTTAAACTTTTTACACTAATATTTTTACACAGTACTATAATTATATACTGATGCTTACACTGTAGCTTTTATATAAATATTTACACTGACGTTCTTTGAAACACATACAGATTCTACTCTGATGCCCATATATAAACATAAAACAACCTGGCCCGTTTTATGAGCACGTGCGTTTAAAAACTGGGGATATATCGATAGGATAACATCTGTTTTACACTGATGCGTACACTATTGCATTTATATACATATATATTACACTGATATTTTTCACTGTTATTTAAAACTTTTACACTGATTTTGTTGTTGCACTTATAATTCTGCGCTACAAACATTAATTGTCCTAGTGTGTTTTATGTGCACATAGATTAAGACAGAGATAAGTTCATAATATGTTTCTTTTACATGCATTTCTGATGATTCTCACTTCAGGACATACACGGTTTATAAGAACAAAATTTCAGTGCGACCTTCATATTAAGTATACATGATGCCAAAGTGCTTTTATTAATGCTGAAATTAAACCAGATTTTATTTTCTTCGAAAAATTGGATATAACAAGCGATATTTTTATTGTTCAGATATTTTCCTTGAAGAAGGCATAAATACAAAAGGAAATTACAGTAATGAGGTGTCATTTATTGAATATATTTTTCTAAACCTCAATATATTATTGAGAGATAAACAAGTAAAGAGCTTCTCAAGTGAGGAAACGCTTTTCCGAAAGAAGTATCAGGAATTCTCTAAACCACACATGACAAGGGAAATAGCTCAAATTACAATATATCTGACTGATGGAAATTAATGCTTAAATCTACCAAGTACCATTAAAAATAGATAGCGAAAAGAATAGCTTTTAAGATTTTTATTTCCTTATCTATTTTGTATAGACGATTCCTATCATTTATTTTATCTATAATTAACATTCCTTCTGTTCGGCTTATGATGTACACACAGTCTCAAAGTGAAATGACGTTAATTGTAGCGTCTGCAAACCTCAAGAGTAGCCCAGAATAACGTAGAGGCAATTAGAATGCAAATGATAAATGATCCATTTTGTGTTTATCAGTTATGACTGAACACATTTCTTTTAGTTTTCTTTTCATTTACATATGCAGAACTGTTTTATTTTCCTCTCCTAATTTTTTTATTAATTTTTGCCGTTGCATGAAATTTAATTTCTTTATTTGGTATATGGACGTGCTATTTGTATGCAAATTTTTTTTTAACACTGAAAAATTTCTTTCAACTGACGGGTGTGATCAATCGATTGAAATCATGCTAACCCTTTAAAAACACTGAATTATTGAACTTTTGATGAATTCAGGATTTTAATATTGAGCACCAAAATATTAATATGCTAACTGTTAAAATTTGTATGCCACTGTATAAGAATTAAGAAGCTGAGACGTTATAAAATAATACTTCAAGAAAGGATTCCTACAGGAATAGATTGTAAGAAAGCTTAGTTCAAACTGATCACATTCCGTTGTATAAAATATAGCCTAAACAGTTTTCAGATATATTCTTAATGCTATTAAATTCAAATAAATTCCGTTGCTTATTAAATTCTTTGTTAAAACTTTAAAAATTTTAAATTATATTATGTATATAAGTTCAAATAATATTATTTAAAAGTATGTAAGGATAACGTTAATTTATCTAACAGTTATTTTGAGTTAAAGTTACTGTCATATCTTTTCTTAATGTCAAGCTTAAAACTTCCGGCCAGAACGTATTTTTAGAATCGCGTTTGAATGCAAATTAGGAGAAGTATTTAACTGTGAAGTTCTACTGACTTCGTTAGAGAGAACCAGTGATTCTGACTAGCGCGCGTCTGCCTTTTTAGGCTGCTCTCTCTTAAGTTATTATTACGCTCGGCCGTATTTTAGGCCCTTGATAGCTTCGTCGTTATTTAGAATTAAGGGGCCAACTCTGTTAGAATCTTGATAGATTCGGCTAGTTTTTAGTTTAGTTTATAGTTTCCTAAGTTCAAGCCCGAGATGTGTCTTTATTGTAAAACTCTAAGCAGGAGTTCTGTTAAAACTTATTGGAATAATAAAGGGTAATTTCACCCTTTCTACGTGTTGTTCTCTGACCCACAAACTCAAGCGATTTTTCGCTGATAAGTTCTTAAGATTCTTCATCTCATCTTAGAACTACACAAGTTAGAATCTTACAAGTTAGTGTCATAAATTTTGTGCCTAAAATACATCTTGTTACCCATTCTTACTAAGTAATTTATTCATATTTTACGAACAGATTTCTGCTCAAACACCTACCCTCAAAATATAGCATGGCTCACTAATTACTGGATCTTTATAATAAAATCCCCTCATATTATGTAAATAGTATGTGCGCATTTAAGAAGTTCATTTTGCTTTTCACCCTCAAGTATAATCAAAACTGAACTGACAGCTAATTTTAAAGCAAAGTAAAAATTATATAAGTGACTAAAGTATTTTTTCTTCTCTCAGGGTAAATTTATACTTTAAAATAAGAAAATTTAAAAGATTGGTTATAATCGTTTTTGAACATCTTGGAGTCACTTCGCATAATAAGTCATTTTAACCAGTCCCGAGAGCGACATACTAACGAGGGCTGACGTGCAACTTTCACGAAAGAAATCGATAGATACAAACACACGAAACAAAGCAGAACAGTAATTAAGATGACAACGTTTTTCAACAAAGTTGTTGTTAACGCAAATACCCTGTTTTCTGTATTAAGAATAAGGAGTTTTGCTTTCATTACATCATTAAAAACTCAAATACGTTTAATATAAAATGTAGCTTCATTAACTACTAGTGAATACATCAAAAGCACTCTAACTTTATTAAAAGCAGATACATTATGAAAGAATAAATCTTGAAACATCCTGAGCTTGGACATTGTTTTGTAGACTTGGAATAAACTAATTTTAGATAAAAAAATTTACCGTACTAGCATATTTATGCAATTAACGTTTGCCATAATATAGCCCTCCCCAGAATTCTAGCCAACTGTTTATTTAGTACATAATTACATTTAAGTTGATAAAAAATTTCTTTTTTGAAAAGCAACACTTTCGGTTGCTTGAAAAAAAAACGCTTGAAACTTATCACTTTGTTAAGAGTTATTCTTTTTCTCAATACCTTAATTAACGATTAGTTCAAAAATTACATAAATCCTTTTCTTGCATGAAATCTGAATTCTAATTTCAGTTAATGGATTAATAAATTATTATGCATTATATTAAAACCAGCAGTAAACATTTTCAAATTTAAGTTATATTCTGCATCACAAGTTCTTACCATCTCCATTTTCAAACATTCAAAGGAATCAAAGTCTCAAATAGGCTTTTAACTCTTTGGAAATGATATACATTTTATATGACTATATTATAAAAATGTTTTGAAATGTTTTCCAACTTATTCTTAAGAACAAAAATATGTGTGTTATATTTCAGCTCAATTCAGAGAAAACTAATATTTTAAATGCAAACTTTTATGAGCATTCTAATTTAAAATTCTGAACATAATACGCATGAAATAGCAAACTTTTATAGCATTGTTTACATTTCTCAAAACAAGAAGGTAAGGTTTGAAGATTTAAGTTTCTGAAATACGAACACTTTGATTACAAATTCCCTAAAAGTTAATGAATACATAAGTGAAACTTACTTGGAAATAAAGGAACTTCATATAATTAAGAAGATCTAGTTAAGACTTATATCCAAACAATCCCATTCAAAATATTTAGGGCTAGTACAAAACTTATATCCAAACAATCCCATTCAAAATATTTAGGGCTAGTACAAAGCTTTGCATTAACATATTGGAATTATTTCATAGAATTTTGCTTAATTTTATGATTCTGTAATGCGTAGAAGATATTTTCTCATATATAACAAACCTTTAAATCTCAAGATTGTACCAAATTTTAAATTAGTCAGATATTTTGATTGATTATGATTCACTGTGTGTTCAAAATAATACTCAAACTTAGCAAACGGTTATTTCGTCCCATCAATAGCAGAGGCAAACTCATTTTCCCTCATAAGTCCATTCAAGTACATAGCACCTACCTGAGGACAAATGCAAGAGGAAGACTTTCAGAGCAACAGTATGAAGACGCATTGGAGATATTTCATGCCCACTTGGCTATTCGTAATCAAGACACCTCGTGCGCGAGACCTTCGTAACCATTCGTCAGCGTAATGTGTTTACGATTAGGGGTTTTCGTGTCCATTATCGTTACGAGGTGGCGGTGTACTCGTCTGCCTTCTATGACGCAGCTGCGCTTTGCCGTGGGAGTCCTCTCTGTATAGGGATTGAGGTATTTGATCAATTTTGGAGAAGAAATACAATGAGATGAAAGAAATAGCCCAGCTTTTTTCGTCAAAATGGTGTCAATAAGAGAAAGGAGGTGCTGTGAGAAAAAAATGACTGTCTCTTTTGTTCTAGGTCATCAGGAGCAGAGAAAATGCTGATGTTCCAGTTAGAGCTGATGTCCTTCGATCGAACTGGTTTTGTTCTCGAAGAGAAACGCATCTGGCTATCTATCTTTTTCGGGTTTAGGTTTCCTTCCTACGATTTTCGAACACGCTTTGGCGTGTTCTTTTGATTGGTGGAAGGGAATTCCAATAAATTTGCACCTCCCTGAATCGAAATTGCTCGCAGATGGCTTCAAAGAAAGTATGTAGTCAATACGTAGTAAAATTTAAATAAACTGAAATTCATTAAAACTATAAATTTGAATTTGAATTTCTATTTCTTTCCGCACAATTTAACTGTAAAAGTGTCTTATCCTTCCGCAAATGTATTCTGCATATTATAATTCGTATGTGAAATTCGCTGACGCCTACTTTTGCGACGTTAAATTTGTAATTTTATATCACTTAACTGACTGCAGCGAAGGCGGAAGAGATTGAAACGTTAATTCGTAATTAACACAGTAGCATTTTACTGAGCGAACACACTTATCACTTAAGCAACTAACTATTTTCTGCAGAATAAATTATTTAAATGGAGCTGCTGATGGAAACATAATTATATCAGTCTAATATGAACGCTAGTTTTCAAAAGACCATATTCATTTTAGACATTAAATCTTATAACATATTTCATTGGTACAAATTTTAACCTACCAATTCTCCATTTCAGATGAAGAATAAAAAAGCTATTGCTTAATTTATGAATTAGTAATCATTTCATTTGCCCATATTTTAATGGGGAGGAGAGGGAGTTTAAAACTAACAGTTTAAAAAACTTGCAATGTTTTCAAAATAAATTTACTTCTAGACGTTTCCAGTTAATGTTTTATATTACAAAACATGCATAGTAAGAATTTTATTACTTAAGCATTATGCCGTCGACTGTGAAACTGTCACCAAGCAGCGCGATTTAACGCCACTTTTAGATAAGCGAGACGGAACAGCACATTCATAACATAAGCGCTCCTGTTTGATGCGAACCCGATGAATTCTCAATAAGCCATCTTTTTTTATGATTGTTATTGCTATATTTTTCTTCTATTTTGAAAGAAATCATTAAAATATGAGACTTGCTTTCTACAGAACAGCAAACAGTGGACTATTTCCAAAGTTAGGAGATCCTACCATGAAGAAAGTGTGTATTAGTAGACACGATATTTTCAGCTGAATATGGCTGACTAAACACTAATAGATTGGAACTATTTATTACCTTTATAAAGTTTATACGCATGGTTTTTTAAGCAGAACTTTCGGTTAAATCTGAGGTCCTAACAAATTAGTAAGAAATCGGCGGAAGCCTCTTTAGGAAAAGCAAAAATGAAGATGATTGTTTATTAAATAAAGAGACGTTACCTCCTGCTGAATACCGTAGGAACAACTGGCGCAACTTTGGCGGAATTTCCACCAACTTTTATGGTTCTAAAGTAGCCAACCTTTGAAGTCGACAGGATAACACGAATTACCAGAACTTTTATACTAACAGCAGCGTTGTTATTAAAATTAAATTTAGTGTAACTATAAATGCAAAGATAAGAAAAGACTTTAAAGAAATGTTTTCAGAATCAAAACAGAAGTATTTTAGACGATATATTTTATGCGATACATTTTCATAATTTCAGTTTTAAATAAAGAGTTTAAATCTCAAGAGATTATAATTTTTCTTAAGTATTGAAGAAGCTTGTACCATGCAAGCCAGCATATGAGCAGGGACATAAGGCAGTCAATATAACCACATCTGTTATGAATATTAATCGATTTTCTAAACTAATTTCTTAGCTGTTTTTCACTAAACAATTTCGTGAACCCGTTTTCTAAAGCAAAATTTATGAATCTCTGCACAGTCCTAAAAATTAAGGAATAAATGCTTTTAAAGCATACAGCTGTTAAAGCAAGCAAAATAAGTAAGAAATTAACTACACATTATTTTTAACAATAGAAATACATTCCGCTACTTGCTGGATTTAACAGAAACAAAATTAGATTGAAATATAGTTATTTAAATATGAGATTCCTAGAAAATTTGTAAAAGAATTCGCTGTCTTCCAAAAATTAAGGAACAAATCTGTTTAAACAAATAACTATTAAAACAAACAAAATAAGTACAAAATGATAGCAGTTGTTGTACATAATGCAATAACCACATTCTACACTAGGCGTAACTTTTGCACTTTTATGGAAATTACAAGGTACATACTCTATTACTTGCTGGATTTAACAGAAAATAAGTTGAATTAGTTTAAGTATTAAAATATCAGATTTACCAGATAAAACATGCTTGTAAATTTTGTCTTAGGCCAGCAACTTACGTGAACAAATTTGGATAGTTAAGCTAGACTTGCGTTCAAGTAAATCCAGAAGTTACGAGAAAACTGTATTGAGAAGGTCGATGTCGCTGCTGAAACTTCTCTTTTAAGCTCACAATTTTGTAATATTCTTGCTGCTTATCCTCGAAATATCAGACATATATCAGATCAGCTCCAGAAGGTTGTTGACCACCAAAAAATCTATAATAATAAGGAGATCAAGGGTTAAGTCCCGCTTAGAAAGACCGATGCAACTCAGAATGTGGTCCGATGACGCTGGACGCACAGCATTTTTTAAAAGTGGGGTGGATTTTTCTGCCACTATCACTAAGTAAAGAGATTTAAGGTTGTAGACACATTAGGTTATTTCGAAGCGGGAAAGATGAAAAATGGACAATGCCCTCACCGGGACTGCAACAGCGGACCTCTCGAATACGCCCCGAGCGTGCTGACCACTACTCTATGCATGCTAAGAAGGTGGGAGAAATACTTTATAAGGTGGCCACTTGTTATTCTAGCCAGAGCAGTTTGAAAGTCACGGTCACATTTGATTCCCAGCAGATAGCCAGGGGATGTTCTTGTGTACCATTGGTGCGTAGGTGTAATACGCCATATAAAACTGAGTTTAGATCTTTCATTTGAGTATAGTTCTTGCTAAGCAAGAGAAAAGCCTGTGGCCATTTCATTCCCACTACTCTCTTTGGCTAGTCTATCAGCTACCTCATTACCACCAAAGTTAACACGTGATGGGCTCCACTGGAGGTGGACGTCGTGGGTCTCAGTTTGAGCAGAATATATATGCTGGTTTTATCGTTTGCGGAGGGCCATCCTAGCAATTTACACAGTCTGTGCAGCAACATAAACAGTCTCCGCTACTTGCTGGGCTTATATGAAACAAAGTCAGATTTAAATTTGACTATTACATGTAAGATTTACAAGACAAAGCGTGCCTACAAATTTTTAGCTCAGCAATTAGTTTACTCGACTTAATGCGGCTAGTTAAGCTGAAGCCAAATTCAAGTTAATTCAGTAGTTGCGGGAAAATAATTTCGAGACAGTCAGTGTACTCTACTAAAAGCTGTCCCTTAAAATCAAGAAACCTGCATATAGTATATCCATTAATAAATTTGTAACCTGGAAGCCGATAAAATGACAAGTGACAGTAAGTCTAACTATAATAAGATAACTGGTTAATAAATGTAAAACGTTACAACCTGAAGCGATGAAAAGATCAGAGAAATGATTTATAAAATAACTGAAAAATATAATCTCTAATACGTCTGCTCTTGTCGTGAATCTAAGTCTGGTATTTCTTCTTCTTACAGATAATTAAATTATCAGAAATCTCAGTTATGTTTAGAGCACATACACACCTTAACTTCCATTGCTGCATGTTCAGTAGTCCCTGAGCGGGGAGCAGGACAGCTACCTGGTTACCTAGAATCTTCCAAAAATACTTAATTTCATTTCACAGGAATTTGGCGATATATCTTGCCAGTCCATTCGTTTAGATCCTTTATCTACATGATGACGGCCAATTACAATTTCTCTATGCGTCCGGACATTTTCATCCACTAAAACTAAAGACTGAATCGTCTACGGCAGTATTATATGGCCTAACAAGTTGAGCACAATATAAAATGGTTTGGTTTGGTTTAATTATGGCAAAGCACACTAGGGCTATCTGCCTAAGGGGAGGGAAGCCTTCGTGGAGGACTTTCTAAGGGAAACTAGATCGTATACACGTTACACATGGGGAAAACCACGAAAACGCGCATGCAGCTATCCCGTTCGCAGGATTCGAACCTCGAACCGAACTACAAGTGTTCAGCGAATTTACCGCTCGGCCGCTGGTGGGCTGAGCACAAAATGTTCCTTCTGATACGTGAGAGCATTCAGAGATTCATCAACAAACACATCAATGTCATCATGGGCACACCAAGCGACTGAATGATCAAATCGGAATATTGCTTCTTCTGTATATACTTTTTTTAGTGTTTCCTTTTCGTTTTTTTGATTATGTTCTTTTTCTCTCTTAATGACGATATATGTGGCGCAACGAAGAGGGTTTCTCTAACATTCTTTCTGAAATCCAAGAATTTATGCTTATAAACATTATAAGGGCTCCACTGCTGTGACTAAGTAAGTATTGCTTCCAAGCAGTGATTTGCCACGGTCTCTCACATTGTAAGTGCTTTGGTCAGTTTGCTTTTTGTGTGTGTGTGTGGGTGTTTGTAACGTAATAAACGAAACATTAGGTATTCTTTTCATTTTGCATGGTAGGATGTTTCCAAATCGTCTAGCGGAAAATAAGGGATAATTAAAAATTCACATGATTGACTAAACGATCACATAAGAATTCTTTAACATGTGGTTCATGCATTTTTAGAAATTAGAACAAATTTGAGAATAGAAAGCAAATGCTTTTTGCATCTCATTGTTTTGCTTTCGTTTTCATTCTAATGATTCTAATAGTAGTTATCAGTAAACACAATTCAATCTGAATGAAAGCATCTATATTTAATTCTATTTAATATATATTAATTTAGTACAAATTTTAAGGGCTTATTAAAATGCTTGGTATTTAAAGAATCATTTTCTTCAAAAGGCACTTAATATAAATGTTGTTACCTAGTGTGTGGCAAAGTCTCGAGCAAAGTCTCGAGGGCTATCTGCCTAAGGGCGAGGTATGCCTTCGTGGAGGACTTTCTAAGGGAAACTGGCTCGTATACATGTTACACATGGGGAAAACCACGAAAACGCCTATGCAACCAGCCCGTTCGCGGGATTCGAACCTCGGACCCAACTACCAGTGTTCAGAGACTTTACCACTCGGCCACTGGTGGGCCTCTGCTGTTATCTTAAAGCAGGAACTAATAAATGTTTAATTTTATCATGCTGCATCCTAATACAGCGGGAGAGCATATGAAAGATTGAGAGCGGAACATGTCAAATTTTTTACATCAAAATTGTTTCATGAAAGAACATAAAGGTCAAGTAAGACAAATATTCTATTATGTAGATAATTTGAAGTTAATAATAATAATGTTAAACATAATGTTAAACATAGATAATTTAATTTAATTTGCAAAAACTGAATTAAATTTAATTTTTGGAAATTGATTACATATTTGCAGTAAATTTTCACTATTTAAATATTAAAAAAAAATAACTTCAAATTCAAAATCCTTAGATTTAGTCATAACATTTCGTTAGAAAATTTCAAACACTCTAACGTATGGAAGAATTTTGAGTTGAAGTTAGCTGCATTGTATCGGTTGATTGCAGTAATTCTCATTCGGTTGTTTCAATTAAGGAAGAAGAGTCGTAAGTAAATATCCTAAAGCAACTACCTCAAGTAAAATGGTGAAAGGTTTTATAACCTTTTCCCATCGGCAATATAAAACGAAGAATTTTGAGTTGCAATAAAACAACATTTACTAACTAATGTTTAAATGAAAAAATTTCTTTTTTTGTGGTGGATTTACTGCCGTGAATAGAAGTAAGAAAAGTATTTTCAATCTAGTACCCAGATCACCTTTCATAAATTTGTCTGGGATATTTTTTTATTGAGGACAAAGTCTACATTAAAGCTCAGCGATAACAAACATCTGTCTACCGTGAAAATTTTAAACTACAACTTTTCAGAAGAAAGTTTTAGGTCTTGGAAATATCTGAGTTTATCTCGAACATATTCCTGTAGATGGCGCGAGGTCTCGAACATAACCTCACCTCGATAAGTGCTTTGTCCATAAGATTCTTGCCTTCACCCATCTCGAGTATTGAAGAACCGAATGCTGTGCACTTACGCGTGGAAGAAGTAACTTTATATGATCAGACAGTATCCTTTATGTTTCGAGCGCTTGTAATAAAACCGATACTCTGCTTTTGCGCCGACACACATACGAGAAATGCAAGCAAAACACTGAACACAATCTACATGATGCGAAGGGAAAATAACTAAATATTTCCAATTGTGAGAACCCACAAGCGAGATATCACTAATTTTCCCTCTCTCTCCCAACTTTTTTTTCTCCTCCAGAAGGGATGTAAATGAACTATGACTGCAGATCAGCAAGGGAAAAAAACCAGTTTATTTTCTAATTAAGCAGCTTTTGCATCTGCTTCGATTTTTAATTTTGTTAATGAGTTTCTTTGCTTTTGGAGGATGAGTTGAAAGAAGGACATTTGTATCATCGGAGTTAAATTAAAACGGAAATGAGAGAAATACATTCTTTGAATAGCCATTTATTCTTCTTATGTTTAGTGATTTAGTTGCCTTTTAACTAAAAGGGCAATGTACCTAATAAGAAGTAGCGATAGGGATAACGCAGTCCAGTATCAAGTTTTTTACCGGCTCAAATTAATAGCTAATGATGCAAATGTTGACAGAGTAATATTTAAAACATGATTGCATATTTAATATTTTCGTGAAATTCATAATATAATGTCTTTAATAATTCAAATTGTCTTTCAATCATTCTTGAATTTGAAAATTAAATTAATTTATACTTCCTTTACATTAATTCTATTCATTGCGAAATTTCATCATTTTATATTAAAAGTGCAGAAAATGAACATTCTTGATAAAAATTTGCATGAACCTTCAAATGCATCCATACGCATATTTTTCTTAAAACTAGATATATTTTCATAGGAATATATACATATTTCCTTCCGTATTTGTTCTGTATGCACAATACTATTAACAAAAAAATGTTGGTGGAAATGCATATCATTTTGATGAATCCACGTTTTTATTTACATACGGGTAAAATGTGTCCGGTATAGCTATATATTGAACATTGTTTATTACATACTATCTGCACGTTATTCTATAATTTATTAAATGTGATGAACTAAACAAGAAACTGAAAAGCTAAACACATGAATTTAATACTCTAAGATTTCATATTTACGTAATTAGTGTGATAAAATTAGCTAACAATTGGAAATTAGTTGACAAATTTAGAAATCATGCAAATTTTCACTTTAAATATTCATGTTTACTATATGAATTGACTAATTAAGTAATTAACAGAAAATTTCAAATATAAACGAAAGTATATTGTTTACCTCCAGAGGACAATAAAAACAATAAAAGGGACACGTACTTTTTACCGTTTTTCAAAATATATGACTTCTATTTAATACACTTTCATTAAAATACACTTGTAATTTTTTTCCTTGATACTATGCTTCTGAATATATATCATACTTGAAGTTTTCCTAAGGATTAAAATTTGTTTTGTTTATATAAATTTATTATTAATTTAATGGTTTTTATTTTATACCACATTTTATAAATGCATTTGTTCTGTTAATGCCGCTGAACACTAGTAGTTTAGTCCGCGGCTCGAATCCTAGCAAACAGGCCTGGCTGCGTGAGCGTTTTCGTGTTTTTCTCCACGCGTAACGTGCTTATGAGCCACTTTTCCCCAGAAAGTCTTCCACGAAAGCTCCCCTCTATTTCGGCAGATAGCTTTCGAGTGTCTCCTGTTCATAAAATTTAGTGCTTTCGTACAGTGTTTTTAACATTAATAGTCCATTCAATTTTATTTTAGTAATTTATTTTAAACTGTGTATTGTAAAGAAGTATTCTGATTTCTAATATAATTGTTAGATTCTGGAAATTTAAGAATAAATAAATAAAATAAAAATAGATATAAACAAAAAAAACTTGAAAAAGACATTTGAATAGAAACAATTATGTATTATTAACCCATTACATATCAGCACTTCATTTATAAAGCACAGTTTAATAATACAAGAAGTTGCTTTGATAATTCAGGATACTACAGGGTGGGCGGGAAGTAACTTCCTATTTTGAATTTGGAATAGCTATTGATGTTATGTGTAGATTGCAATGAAAGTTATCTTGTTTTGTAGATTGTAGTGTGGCATTATTTGCAATATTTTTTCTTTTTCATATGTCTAATAGTTTTTCTTTTTTCCTGTTTATTTCCAGAGATTGTGTAATTGACATAATTGTCTTTGCATCCAAAACAGCATGATTCCTGTGTTCACACCTCCATCACTGTTGAACCTGCGTTACAGATTGCCAACCTCATACCTATCTGCAATTATAATTGTCCTGAATTACTTAATCGTTGTAACATCTCTCATTCAGAGGCTCTGAAAAAAAAGAAAAAGAAAACAATATTAGACATATGAAAAAGAAAAAAAAATATTACAAAGAAATGCCACGCTACAGTCTCAAAACAAGATAACTTTTCATTTGCAATCTACACATAACATCTATAACTATCCCAAATTTAAAATAAGAAGTTACTTTCTGCCCACCCTGTATTTAGTAGATCATTTAGGTTTAGTTGATTATGGCAAAGCACGCTAGGGTAGCTGCCGTAGGGAAAAAGATGCCTTCATACATGATTTTCTAAGGAAAACTGACTCGTAGACATACGAGACACATGGGGAAATGCACATGCAGCCAGTCCATTCGCTTGGAATCGAACCGAAGTCGAAAAGTTTAAAGAGAAAGCTACGCCGAAAAAGTAAAAATACAGGAAGCATGCGTATTTAACATTTATAAAATAGATATGTCGTAATTGTACTCTTGCTATCTAGGAAAATCGAGAAAATACCAGAATGTTCTCGTGCATGATTATAAAGGGTAATAAAAGCCGGAGGAAAACATCTCAATTCAATTGTTTGCTTAATTCTTGTTGTTGATTGTAGCGAATTCGCGGTGAGATCAGATTAGCTTTCTCTGCTTTGAATTGTGTTCTATTTAACGTTTTAGTAGTTTGAAATATAACTACCGTGAGATATTTTGATATTGTACGAATGTCTCTGAGAAAATTTCAGCATTTTGTTTCATTTCTTGAGAAAAAAATAAATTTTATTTAACTTTTTATCCACTTTTACATTCAATCTATTACGAACCAGTACGCACGCAACAATACAAACTTATTTCATTTTGGAAACATTTATTTCTACTTAATTTTACCAACTCTATTATAGACGAAAATAATCAAGAGTATGCCCTAAAATATCTTCCTTATAATCACAATTTTAACATCAATTTCTCTATTTTTTTATATTATGAGCCCATTTTACATTTTTATTTAAAGTTTACTTTATACTATGGCAGCGAACCTCCTCAGTACCTGAGGAGGGATAACTTTATAATGGTAACGGCATCTTTATACACTAAGATGGCAGATATTTAAAGGAAACAGAAATCGTCATTACAGTTCCCCTACAAATAGTTATTTCTACCTTTGTAAAAATCAATACCTAATTTATAAAAAGCAACTTTCAAAAAGGTGCTTTATAAGTTTGTTACCTTGATTATAGGCAATAAAACATTTGAATTCTTTTCCTTTATTATTCTGATTAGCAAAGTAAATGAAAAATTTACTTGCATAATATAACCTGACATAAAAGTGCCCACATCTTTATATAAAGACTGCTTTTTTTTTTCTGTGCTAGAAACTGATATGCATAATGATGCGAATACTTTTACGCCTAGGCATTGTCTGTTTGAACAATGGCCCACTAACAGCGATGACATCATCATAAAGGTATTTCTCCATGAATAACAAAATGATTTTAAAATAATGCCATTTGCCATTCTCATATAATATCAATTATTAAATCTTAAAATTTTTATTATAATCAATCTTTTATACGAATTCTTAACATTAGTGGAACTACACTTTAACATTTTCACTATAGGGATATTTTATGGTACAGAATCAATGCTAAGTGAAATTTCATTTGTAACATAAAGATATTCGTGTAAAGTTTCACAAAAAGAGTTTTTTACTTAGATTGATGACATATTTAAATACTAATAAACTATTTTAAAATGCATTAAATATAGTTTATTTAATAAACACAAATTATAAATGTAAATTATAATTGCAATTTATGCAGTTGTAGACAATTTATGGTAGAGTTTCAGCACATTATTTTCTTTAAAAAAAATGCACCTTCTTGATCATAGCATTTTCATCACTATGAAAAAAAAGTGTTTTTGCCAAATATCTATGTTTCATTTTGTTTTAGCATGAGCATTGATTTTTCTAAACATAAATTGTTATTACTGGGGGACATAAAACGGTTGCACACTCGGCGCGTATTCGAGAGGTCCAGAGTTCGAGTTCCGGTGAGGTACTGCTCAGTTTCCTCATCTTATGCTTCAAAAAAAGCCTAATGACTCTACAGTGGCTCCCGAACTAAAGAAAAGTGTGATTGGCGCTAATTCGTGACCACAAGGATTCGGCGATTAGGTTCATTAATCTCCAATGGCCCTCAAGTATATAAGGTTATTGTCTCCCTCTTTATATATAATATAAAATTCAATAAAATACGTGTAAAATAATTAAATTATTTTAGATAAAAATACTAAATTTTAAATATATATTTTCATGCAATTTTAATATTTGATATGATTGTGAAGTGTTAACTCAGAAAATTATATGTAGACCAACTTGAACTTGCAGTATACAAAAATAAACTTATAACAATAACGCTTAGCTGAATTTGTTCTCTTACATCAATATATCACCAGAATATAGGAAATACAGCAAAATTGATTTTCATATTTTAGCTACAGTTTTTCAAAAATTCAGGAACAAAAAAGGAATGTAGATATGGAACAAAATTACCAGTATTTTATCAATTAAAATTTTGTTTTTCAATAGTACTATACTATTGAAGTAGAGGTTAAGGGGAATTTCATCATATTAAATGCATAAATTAGGAAAGTTTGATCAAGAAAAAGTAATGAGAACAGCAAATAAAGAAAACAATATTTGAATTTCATAGCTAAATAAAAAATACGTGCTTTACTTTTGGGCTTATGACAGATTTTTCAAAGGTATTATACATATTATTAGAATAGATTTCTTAACATTTAATCTGTGTTAATACTGCCGTTTTTATATTACGTTATTTTTTGCTACCTTTGTCCTGTTAAACGTATTATTTGTGCAGAACAAAAAGATTTTAATTTCTTAACATGGCATCGTATGTTATTAACACGATGAAATGTAGGAAATAAATGCAAAAATTTTCCTATTTGGTTTATTATTGTTATTCATATTCTTTCACAGTTAATATATTGCTTGTTACTCAGTTCTCAAAATAGATCCTTTTTGCTTTTGAAATGTATATCAAAAACATCAGATAGGCGAAAAACAGATATTTATTATCTACTGGCCGAGAAACAAGTAATAAATATATGTATCTAATACGTTTGCTAATTTAAAAAATGACTCACTCAGCATGCGAGAAACAAAGAAAAAGGCTTATTTTGAAGCTTAATACCTCGAAACATCGCTCTTAACATGAACTACGACAAATCAGTTTATAAAATTTTGCATAGTCGAAGAAAGCATGAATATTTAATAATGAATATATAAAAGTTTCATTTACCTTTTTCGAATAATAATTTAATAATTCAAGCTTCATGCAGCGAAATCCATTCACTTGAATTAAAAAAGTTGTGAATCTACAGAATTGGATGAGTCACACTGTTGAAATTTTCCTGGAGCTGTTCAACAGAAACGAAATCAACGCCTCCTATTTTGTAAAAATAAGATTGGCTAGTAAACAAGATGTCTCACATTGTTTTTTCTCTTCGTAATTAGCCTTGTTAAGAAAACTTCTAAATTGGCATCTGAAATAAATTTATTTTCGTATTGTATAAATTTCTATTCAGAGCATCATTGCATTAAATTAATAATTTTTAAATGAGAAATAGAAATGCTTGTCCATGCGCATGCTCGAGTACGAATTGTAAAGGTGGATAAAAAAGCGTCCAAGAAACATGTAAACGTTACCTTGAACTAATAGGAAGCGTTATACTCATTCTGAAGATCTCTAAATTAGGAATGTCGGCAAAAAATTTCAGGGAAACTATTATAATTTAATTCACGTTCCTTAAATCTTGATGTGGTTTACTTAATAAACATGAATCAAAATAAAATATTCTAATGCATATTTTTAAGCATATAAATAGCGCGATATAACTTTTTTATAATAACCGAAAGTAAAAAAATATGCATGACGGAAATTAAATGTCATATTTAAAACTGTTCTCATTTTCAAAATAATTGGAGTTATTACGTAAATTTCTCTCATATACTAAAAACCATGCAAAACTTCTAGCGTTATGTTATTGTTCTAAAAATTATTAAAGTAATTTAGATTTATGTAAAATATCAGGTTAAATTTTCAGTTTCATAGAATTATTATTATTATTATCAAAACATTAAAATTTGACATTAAAATTTTATTAAAAAACAGAGTATGATATTTAAAATTTGTTATTTTTTGAAAACTTTTCCTTTTTTAAAGAAACAGTGAAAAAGCGAATGGTGTGTGGTGGTGTATTTAATTATGGCAAAGCACACGAGGGCTATCTGCCTAAAGGGAGGGATGCCTTTCGTGGAGGACTTTCTAAGGGAAACTGGCTCGTATACACGTAACACATGGGGAAAACAACGAAAACGCCCATGCAGCCAGCCCGTTCGCGGGATTCGAACCTCAGACCGAACTACCAGTGTTCAGCGTCTTTACCGCTCGGCCGCTGGTGAACTGGAAAAAAAAAAAAAAAAAAAAAAAAAAAAAAAAAAAATTATGAAAAATACGATTATGGTGGTATTTTTTTAATATTATTAGCCCAAAGGGGCTTTGTTCCTTGAGGGACTATTATTTTCGTTTTGCAATTTTGCGTCGAATCACTTTGAATGTCCGTTTCACTTTTCAAACTGTTGCCACCAAATATTTTCCTCCTGTTACTATATTTGAAAAAAATTAAATAATGAAGAATCTGCATAAATGTATGTATGTTTCTCGCAAACCGGTACCTATAGTCACCAAATTTTGAATGACATAATGCTGCTGCGAATATGGGCATCTGGAAGCCCAAATTTGAAATTTGGAATTTGTTTTATTATCTGTTTCATATTTTGTAAAACTTTAACGAATTTTTGATCAACAAACTCAAGGATTTCAAAGCGAGCAATGGCAACGTTGTACAGAAAACACATTTTTATCTCCAGTGCGTGGGACTGTATATCGGAAATTCTAAAAATACGCTCAATATAAAATTGTTTTGCGAAATTTGTCTTAAACTGAATTTTATGGTTTAAGTGCGAAGAAAATGATATCTAATAATAAAGGTAACACACAAAATGTTAAAAAAAGTCCCTAATGTAGTTTAAATTCTGAAGCCGTTCAGATTTTCTTTTTTAATAAATTTTAATTATTATTATTTTTTTACATTTGGATTGGTGTAATTTTCCTAAAATGAACATGTGGAATATAATGATAAAGCATTGACAGTATTTTCAGTTGTTTCTTATTGGTATAGTTTTCATAAAGGTAAACATGCAGATAATACGAAGCTCTTATTTCACCAAAATTACACAAGGAATTTTTCAGGAGTGCTGCCTTAGAATATACCATTGGGGAGATGGTTTTGGAGAAAAACAACTCGCATGATGAGAGATCTAGATTGTAAGGCGAATGCGAATGTGCAAAACGCTTTTTATCCCGAATATTCAGTCGCTAAGTAATTTGAATGAATTTAGCCTGCTATATTATTAAGCCTTCATCCCCAAATTCGCTCTTACTCGTTCAATTTTGCTCCTTAATCTCTCCAAAACAGTAGTTTCACAAGTGGCTGATTAGTAAGCTGCTATGTTAGGAATTCAACCCGAGTTCAATCCAAAACGAAAGGGGCTGTCTGCATGGTTGCTTTTCGTCGCTTCCAAACGTATTACTCGATCATGAGCCAGTTTTCCTTAGAAAGTGCATCCCGAAGGCATCCCTCCCCATAAACAAATAGCCCTCCTGTGATCTAATATGTTCAAATAACTCAGCCCTGGAAATGACTGTTCCTAAACTTCACAATAGAAAGTTGCGTTAACAATCTGCTTCGATGGTACGAACTGTCTGTGTACCAAACCACAAATATAAAACAATTTTCAAACCTCTTTGAAACAGCAAACCCATTCATACATACGTACTTGTAATATGCATTGTTCACAATGTACACTCACCGCAATTATTAAGAGATTTCAGATTTTTTTCCTCTTCGCTACTTAACGAAGAACTTCACAATATTCTTTGCTGGATTTTTTTTTGTATCAGCTATTTTCGTGGCAAGCTTTCCACAGCCACTTTTTTTAACGAATTTTTAACTCCGCAATAGCGAATGCTAATTGAGTAACCACATCTAACAGCACATGAGTCGTCAGCTTTATTCCTCGTTGGATTTCTCCAAAGAACTGGTTTTCTCATAAGCCAACCAAACACATATCCCGAAAACTAAAATTTTGGGAAATGTATCTTTCGAAGTGCAGCTAAGGGTAGTTTGTAAATGTGATACCAATTTAACGTGGCACAACTTGATACGCAGATATTGGAAGTAATTTGCTTTACTTTCACAGGTTCACGCCAGTGTTGCCAAGTCTAGAGGCGCAACTTACATCTAATATCGCATTCGCCTTATTCTAAAAGTCAGTATTCAAATCAAATAATAAAGAAATTTCGCTTACCTGTCAGATGCAGCACTGATTCTCTCTTTGTGATTTTATCCAGTTTTTATTGATGACACAAATAACTACATTTACAATAAAGAAACACATATAAATTTAGTTAGTATTTCGCAACTTATTATATCTTCATGTTACATCTGTCACAGTCAGCAATGTTCTAAACTACTCAAAAGAATTCAGGCGCACACAGCGCCATCTGGTGCAATACATTTTCTACAAGAGGTACAGCTCTATCCTCGTTATTAAATTATAGTACCTCATATATATGAGGGGCATATTTTCAAATATTTTTATAGCCTTCCCTCTACCAAAACTCTTACTCTTATTTCTGAAATATTTACTGCCACAATATCTGTTTCACCATTTGTAGGTAAAGTTGAGATTTGTTTACCTACATAAGATGCATTTAAGAAAAAAAAAAAGTTTTTTTTTCTGCATCTAAACAGACTCAATTTTACTTTGCTATATTTTCAGTTCTAGAAGAATCTGAAATTCATTGTGTTTTAGTTTCCCTCTAATAAATAACTTTTAGTCAAGTGGCTTTATGACTTATTTAACATCAGAAACCAAATATTCGTAGTTACATATATATACCTTATACACATACCTACGATGTAGTAGATTTGTTTAAGTGAAATAAAAAGCTTTATTTATAACATCTGAAAGCTGGGTACTGAGGGTACATGGCGAACCCTCCAGTTGCTCTATAGCATATAGCTCTGTGTTGTAGTATACTAAAAATTTGAATTTACTGTCGCATATATTTTAATGCAATATTTTCGAGCTTCAACTGCGTATATTACTTGAAATTCCATCTACCACGAAACCAAGTGTCTCATTGATGGTTACATTCTCACCTGAGGAATAATTATTATTTTTTTTTTTAGTTTTCAATGTTTCAGAGGCTTCAATTTTTTTCCTAATAGCCGTCATCAGGTATAAAGCGATTTTTTCTTCTATTTAAATTTTTGTCATCAAACCTTGAAGACTTTTAACAGAAACAAGAACATTTTCTGATTCCTTACGGTTCATATTATTTATTTACGTGCTATTAATACGAAACCCCAAGTTTTGTTAGATTAAATGTAAATAAGGGGTGATAAATACTTGTTAAATATAAGAGACCTTTTATACTGAGATATAACTCTTGTTACTTGAGTTGAATGAACATATCTTTGGCGTGTAGTTTTCTTACTTTTATTCTCTATGGACTGATTAGAACAGCAAACAATCTGTGGAAAATGGAATCCTCAAAAATCATTTCCCATCATCTGTGTAGTATTATCATTTTGAATACGCCAAATACTCCTAGCAAATGAATAATAACATTTTATTTACTCTTTTATTGATTGGGAAGAAAGCTTTTTCCATTGCCAAGAATTATGTATTTTATTATTTTCTTCTTCTTAAGAGAAGTGCATAATTTAACATCGAAATTGCTTTATCTTTTGAATCCACTCTCCTCTGAATAGGAATTAGCACTTTCTTCTGTATGATCACTTCCATTCACTGACAGTTCAATCAATGAAATCAACATTACATTATCATCATCATTAAAATCATTCAGTATGTATCATCTAAATTACGGGCGCTATTAAAATCAAATTTACGTTTAGATGAATGCATTATTAAAATTCGAAATAGTAGGAATTTGAAGATTTACGTGACTAGACATGATATATCTCACAAATAAAAAGTGATGAAATAGCAAGAAAAATAATACTAAAGCAGAAGAAATGAAAAATCTTCATGAGAATGTTTCCTTCACAAAAAAAAAGTCTCCTGTCAAATTTAAATTCCGAAATTTTATATATATAACTGTAAAACCTTTTTCGCGTCCTTCAGAGATTAAAGAAGGATTAAAAAGGGGCATATTCACCTTTTGTTAAACTATATGTTCTTTCTGTTGTTAAATCCTGCTCAAATAGTATCATGGCTATGTAGAAAAGTATCCCACAGATACGCGCGCTAACTCAACAGCTAAGAAGACCCGTCATATGGTTTACTATATTTCAGAATTTGCATCTGGTTGTAAAAAATGTAAGGATAAAAAGAAACTTCATGAAATTTGTCCCACATGATTTACATAGTTCAAAGTTCTCTCGATACACAGAATAATTCATAATCAGTATTTCTTAATGAAAAGTTACCCTAACAATATAAGATCTACTTCTTGCCTAGGAATATATAATCTTTAAAAATTGTCTTACATTCCTCATTAAATTAGTAAATGTATTTAATGTTCTATTTTGTTAAATATCTGCCAAAGGATGACGACAGTTAAGTTTCTTAAAATGTACTAATATATAAATATATTCTGAATAAAAACTTTCGTAATTTAAACTCTTATCATAGCATAAGTCTAAAATTGCATCTAAACTATAAAACTACAAGAAATTATTAAAGCAATGGAATTTTATATTATGATTGTTTAGGTGAATTGGGGATTTTGCTGCTTTTATTTGTCTTTACAATTAATACGTTACGGTCTGGATGACTAGCTGAATATTATGTTATTAATACAGTTTAAACAGGAATCGTCACATGGTGAAAAGAAAGAGGTCACTTGTTGACTCTGGTTTGTTGAATAAGTCGGTTTAGCAATATGGCAGGGAAAATATCCTTGAATTATCAGAACGTTATTCACCAGTTGGCAGAGGAAAAACACTGAAGAATGTAAACTGTTTTCTAGTTTTTAAAAGCTGTCTTTTAAAAAAGACTCTTTTAAAAAACTAGAAAACTCCATTCTGAGTTCTCAAGATCCGCTTCCGAAGAAAACTGCAGCTAAAGTAAAGGTGTTTCCCACTCCAGGAAGTTTTTTTTGTTTCATTCTGCAAGGAAGGTTATCCTATTATTATCTGTAATTATTAAAAAATAACATCACCTACGCCTATCATGAAAGCGAGACTTACAGATGTATAGGAAATTAGGTTGTAAATAGCACTGAAGTTAGATAGTTATGTAAAGTTATAAGTTTAATAAAGCATTATTTTTTTGGCATTTTCAAGTATCTTCTACTTCTTTATGTGCATATTTCAAGTTAAAAGTTAATTTTTTTAAATATCAACAATAAATGAAAAGTGTAAAGTTTTAATATCATTATTTATTGGGAAAAGTTTTCTTCTTTAGGGATATGTGACATTAATATTTTATTCAGTAGCTGGTATCTTAACAACCATTGTCGTAGCAAATGCATTACCAGCAAGTTTCATGATTTCTGCAAGCAATAGTATGCCTGCTTCCCTTCTTCCTTTATTGCTGATGTAAAGCAGTGATTTATGATGGTAAAGCAAATGCTAAAACTGTATCGACTCCAAAAATACATTTTAAAGGTACCTTCTTTTTCTGTCTCCCTGGATGAGTCAGTAAAAATATTTCCTCTACAATTTTAACTTTCCTTTACCTTTCAAATGAAAGAAACACACCCAAGAGCTCTGATATAATTAATCATGGCTTACTTTAAGTTCTTCTTTCTTTCATATATAATGGAGGGAACTAGTGTTCAGAAGAAAAAAAGAAAGTGTCATTATTCCCCTACATTTAAAATGATATCGATTACAGAGTATTTTCATAGAAATGGATGGGAAAGGTCTTCCCTTACTATTCCCCCTCCCAGAAATAAACGGATACTCTTTTTTCATGAAATAGGTGGGGGAGGGAAAGAATCGCTTGCCACTTATGGTATGCACATAACGCAGCATAGAAAACATCTTAATGCCTTGCCACACTTCGCCTGCGATATGCAGAAGAATAGATTCTTCCTAACAAATAAATGTTACCGGTGTTGGAAACATTTGCGTACTATAGCATCACCTACGGTCCTATTCTTAACGTAACTACCTCTTTCGTTGAAGGCGTCGGGATTAGTAAATGTGGGACTAGGTAGTTACGAAAGGAGTAGAACAGCTTGAAGCTTCTCCTCCTTTCCCTGTGCCATCATCACCATAAATCACCCCGTTAAGCTATCGGTTTGAAATTTCCTCCCCTACGGGGGATACGGAATTATTGGGGAGGGAGTAAGCAAATGAGAGAGCTTACCAATTGGAAGCCTTTCACGCTATGAAGATGTTTTTCTCCTTTCCTGTGTGCTCGAGAAGTGCTTCGATTCGTTTCTCTTTCAGAGCATATTTTTTTTTCTTTTATTTCTTTCTTAACCCTCAGCATAAGAATCCAGATGGATTTCCAGAAAAATGTATCTGAAATATTCATTCGCCTTTAATTTATCTATGATAACGTCTCTACTCAATGACAAAGCTAATACTTGACCTACATTTTGCAACTTACGAGTGATTTGCAAAAATGTTAAAATTAATTTTAAGAAAATAAAAGTATAGAAACAAATGCGTTTAAAACATTTATAACAGCAGAAGACACTGATATCCATTAAATAATGCAACGTGTATTTGCTGTGATTTTTATTTCACGTTATTACGTTTTTCGGTTAAGTAATTTAAGATTATATATTGATTATTCTGTTTCTTATGTAAATTTTTATTGTCAATCTGCTCATTTTGGTAGATGCTGCTCATCTTGGGTATTTATTACATTTTATCTTTAGATTTTCTTGACGATTACTATTTATTTAATCTTTCAGTATGTATTAAAATTTTTGAGTAGGCCTTTTTACACTTAAATAGTTTATCTTCATTTGTTCAGCAGCTCCTGGTGCTTGATGAAATTTTAAAGCACAAGTTGATTGATTCTAAATTAATGATAAATTTATGAATTCAATACCGGAAATTATTCCAGTTTTTTAACATATATAGCAATAATACTGTAATTTGTGCTTCTGTTTTCAAATCTAAATGCGTTTGAATAAACTTACTGAAGTGAAGTCATTGCTAAACTTAATATTTTACATTTCTGAGTATATATACAATTAAATATAATACTTACATATACTAATTAAATAATGGATATATACGCTAATTAAATAAATAATGGAAAAACATCGCTTTTGAGCTTTGTCTCTTATTATATATTTTTGGATACCTTATATCATTCTACTTTTATAAACTTGCTATCCTTACTTTTAAAAACTTAAGATTTAAATATTGTATCGTACATTTTGTAGCTGATTAATTATGGTATGTACTCCATTTTCGGTTACTTACAGCATTATTCTTTTATGTTCCTTCGCTCTGAATTTAAATTATATACAAGTCATAATTAATCTGCTTTGATTTTGAAAATCACAAGAAAATGTAATTTTGAAGATAAAAATTTCATGTCTTATCATTCGCGGCTTAAATTTTAATGTTATAAAATCTCATATTTTCTATGCAATAATTTTATTTCAGATTTTATTCTTAAAAACGCTTACGCTCTGTACTAAAATTGTTGGACATTAAGTTTACTTTTATAACGGATGTAATACAATGAAACTTCGTAATAATTACAGGGCTTCCTTTCTCAATGCTAATTTCAAAAAGAAACTACAAATAAATTATTTTTTTATTTTAATCTTTCATTATGATTAAAGCCCATTTCAGTGGCTTTTAAAAACTGCAGGTATTTTTGCAGAGGTAAAACATTTTATCTGAAATTTCCAGTGCTTGTAACATAAATAAAATAGACTCGTTTATCAGGTTCAGTATTCCTCCATACTTGCTTTGGGAACATTAAATGACCTGACTTGGAACAGGGAGCTTACTAAAGTTATGTTCAATAAATGTGGGAAGTAGACAAGATACACAGTAAGGATATACGAAACCCTTTATTTTTCTCTCTTTACAATGATTTCCGGACTTCGGAATACAGAGACCAACCACTTGTGGTCTGAACGTAAGAATATAAAAATATTAACTAAATTCTAACTAAACTAACTTTGGATTAATAAACTAGTGTCTACTTGAAGATTGGCCGTATATTAACAGAAAGGCCGTATGTAGTACAGAGAACTGTTAACACTACGATACGTTTAAAATTATCAAGAGGATTAAACCTCTGGCCTTGAAGGCAACCAGCAACCGAGTAAAACTGCTATGGCAAGCGGCCTGCTCCTAATCACTCCTTCCTCTCTCTTGCTTGGCAAAAAGCCACAACTTAAGTACTTGGCGTTCGCAAGACAAATTTGCATAAATAAGTTAAAGCTTTTAATTCTGGCCGGAAGTAGAAAATAAGAAGTGATAGTAAAGATTTAAAATAAAATAAACGTTAGTAAAACTTAAGATCCTTACACGTTGATGAAAGGAAATAGTCATTAGTTTATATTTTTTATTAAATTTAAAATATATGTGTCAATGTGTACTCGAATGAATGAATGATAAACAGAAAAAGTCTTCGTACCTAAAAATGAATGGAAATTTTTACACTACTAACAAAAAAGGTCCAGGCCTTGAACATTCAAGTTTCCTGGAATCTGAACATTAAAAATGCGTAATGGTAAAAACAATTAGCTGTTAATATTCTATAGATATACAGAAAAATTATAAAACATTGAGGATATTGGGCGCTGTAGTGGTATTTAGCGACTTTCAATACACTGAAAATTCAGTTTCTGGTTTGGATTTTAAACAGAAACTTAATCTGTGTAAAACTGGACCCCCCCCCCAAAAAAAAAAGTTCTGGAAGTTATCTTAGTGTAAAATGACGTCTCTGAAGGCAGGCATTTTAACAAAGTATAAATACTTCATGTAATGAAAAATTCGCTGACTATGGGTTAAATTTGCGGCATAGATTAAGGACACTAATGATTTGATAAACGTACTAATCGCAGTTGCATTTAAAGAACTCAAATTATGGTAGTTGTTCTGGCGTTGTATACACTTATATGATAACATCAGATCAATCCCACGATATTTATCGCCGAAAAAAAAGCAAGAATTCGTCCTATTATCTAAGGTTTAGTATACTTACAGGTAACTTGGGAATATACCCTTCTCTCCAAGTTTTAAAGGCAAATTCCCCAAAGAACAGATAGAAGGTCTCTTACTTTCTTCCCTTTCTATCAGACTCTAAGAGAATTTCCGGATTAATAGTATTTTAAGTATCTTCATGCTAAAAGTACACTAAACAAGCATCTGTGTCTTCTCCTGGATTCACCCTAGTCCACCGCTAACGCAAACTCCTCCCGAACCACGAACACAACAGGACGGCACATTTAGTGAACAGAATAGAATTACAAGTTTCAAACTGCGAATAACTGCAGGAAACCAATTTCAAGTGGATTTTCGAACTGCTCTGAGTTTTCCTTTATATATTATCATAAATATTAGGAGGATTTCCTGATATACATATTCATGTAAAAAGCAAAGTGCTGAGAATCTAATTTTATACCTCCTTAATTTTTTAGGTTTTGGAAGCCAGTTTGATTTCAAGTTAATGTAAATTGCAAAATTACCAATATCTGCCATAAAATGTTACGAATTTGAGTTTAAGTTAATATATACGTATATATGCTTTGTTTATAGAATAAACTTAATCACCCGCCAGACAATTTAAAGTTCATTTATTCATGTAAGTGCATATTGTAATTTTGTTGAGTAACTGAGGAAAAGCTTTCGATGAAACAAAGAAATTGTTGAAAATAAAGCAATGCACACAAATTTACAAATACTTTTGTTCATTTAGAGGTAGAAAATGTTAAAAAAATGAGTTGAAATTGAAACTTTAAGGGACTGAAATTGAAAAGACTTTGTACTTAGACAAAAATTGTACAATTTAAACTGCATTTTGCAATACAGCACTGATGTGGACTTTCAGCGAAATTTTAGAATTCTACTAGACAACCACATGGACGACAATGTATAACATTATGCAAATAAAAATCCGGTGTAAAAAAGATAGGTAAACATTGTGACTGGTAAATCGATATAATATGTAAAGAGTAAAATAAATTCTTCTATTTACAATTAGAACTTCTAAATACAATAGTTCTAATTGTAATCATTTAGATATATTATCCACAATTATGTCATATTTACTATTAAATGTTATAGAGGAGAAATTACTTCAAATGAAATCAGAATTAATCATTATTTCAAGTCATCGTCTGTTAATACTTCATAAAATATAAAGCATTATTATTTTGGAAAAGGTTTTATACCTTTGATAAAATATACCTGGTGCGTATGTGATTAATTTAGATGAAATAATTTTAATTCACCCTACCGAAGCAGTTTTTAAATGCAATGATATGCAGACATACATAAACACAAAAATATGTCAAGATCATGTGCAGCTGCAGAAACGCATTGAAAGGCGTATTTATTTTAATTTTCATATTTTTATTTTCCTTACGGACACATTTAGGAGAATTTAACTCATATGAAGTTATTATAAACACCCTAAAAGTTTCTGTGCTTCATATTTGCATCACAAAGAAATCTGTTGTAAAAAATAGAAGGATCGTAAATGAATATTTTCCTTATACCATTTCAATTAAACTATTTTGAAGATATTTAATGTGACCATAATGGAAACTATAAATAAGCAAAATATGCTATTGTACAATATTATGGCTGTTTAAGCGGAAGTAGATTTCCAATTCTGTAGCATTTCTTTATAAACGTTGACGGAAAATCAGACTTTCGCTACATTTATCTTCTCTTCCCGAGCCTTCTAACCAGAAATAAGGTATCATGAAATAAAATCTAAAATCACACCTTTAATGGGGCTCCCATTAATATTTCGAAGATGAATTTTTAAGCCATTATGTCGTTTAAAATAGAAGGTATTATAATATATTTATGATTAAGTGTTAAATGCGTTAATTACTTTACAGAGACGTCATCACAAAAATGATATATTTAATACACATAATGTTGTAAAGTGAAGGTGTCTGACAAATAGGGTGCTTTGGTGTAATGAGGGCTTAAAACATTGTGATAAAATAAAATATATACGTAATGGAACGCAAGAGTTTCTTGATACGAGGAAATAATAAACGATTTTACGTAAGAAACCTAAACATTTCTAACTCTAAAATGACATAAGATTGTTTAAATAAAATAATGGTTGTTTCTAAAAGAGTAATCTAAGTTTTTAATGAGGGCTCTAAGATTAATATCACATTGGATATTAATCATCATTCTTGGATCACTCTGTTGGATTAATATCGTATAATAATTTACTACGAACTATTTATGATTTTAAGGAATTCTCAGAAAAGTTTCACCTTTAATATTATGATAGCATGAAAAATATCGAAGTTTCTTAAATATAATTTAATGAATTCATAAACCCAGCGAAGTGTGAAACGAAATTTTTGTTTTTGGTTTTTTATATTAAAAAAACGAATTAAAATTAGATTAAAGGTGAACCACGCGCAAGCAAAGAACTAAACTTCGATTTAGTTGAAGACGAGGATGAATTGCATAAATGAATAAATAATAATTAAATAAACTGGTAACTGCATAAATGAATGTTACGGATCACAAATGGCTCTTTCCACCTTTCATTAAAATGGAGTTAAATGTATATGTGGATAGTGAAATCCGAACTTTCAAGAAATTAGCTAGTCAGCTTACAGTTATGTTTCAGCACTGAATGCTTCTTATTGTTTTCAGACAAGCATGCAAACAAGTCCAATGCTTTTGCAAGCAGAACGTAAGCAAAATGTTTGGTCTTAACTTGTTAAAATTAATATGCATTGTATCTACATTAAAGAGCATAAAGATGCTAACAAACTACAAAGTTTAAAAATATTAATACGTTACTACGTGCACTTCCGCTCACAAGGTAAAGTATCAAGTAAAGTCTGAGATGCTCTATAATTAAAGAATAAAACAGAAGTAATGGTACATAAAACAGAGGTCACTCGCTCAAAGAGAAACTAAGCATTTTGAAAAGGCAGCGTAAGAAATGGAATCAATGAGCCTTTGAATATGACATTTTTTCAAAACAAAAAAAATTTAATAATGTTTTCATATTTGAAGGGTTAAACACTTTGAGCCTAGATTCCCAGAAAATGCCCTCACTTGTGAAATATCTCAAAGAAAATGCAAAGATTTTAAAGCAGTTACTGCATTTTTCTGATTCTCGTGAAGAAAAAATCGGAAATACATAGGATATGTTAGACTACTAAATTTAATACAAGACCCAAAAGAGAAAGTGGAAGTAATAAACTAGAGTTTCATAGCTCCTGGGCAAAGTTACCTTTTCAGTGCACATTTTGGCTAGATCGGATTATCTAGTATCAAAAATGATACATTTATTCGCTAGGTAAATGTAACGATATAGCTTAGGTAAATGAAAGATCCCTTCATTGTATATGAAGTTTAAAAGAAAGAAGCTCTGTCAACAAAATATGTACTTTTCTATTCGTTGCTATTTTATCTTCCTCATGCTCACTTACTTTTAAATTAGAGAACATGACTTTTATTTATGAATCTTTTGAGGAAATCTCATTTTATTTTTCATATGAATAAAAAGAGTTTTTTTCCAATGCGGTATTTAGATTGTATATGATAAGAAAGTTGTAAATGCGTAATTAATTTCTAAACTAAAAGTTCAAAAACGTACATAAGAAACATAAAAATAAGACTAACTACAGTAGTATGTACAGTTAATTCTTGTAGATTACCTTTTGTAACATATATGGTTTGATAACAGCAGTGGGTACAAATATGAAAATTACCAGTTTGGAAAATACCCAGTTTAAAAATACAATATAACTTTTCTCTACTTAATAGTTTTCGAAACATGTTTAAAATACACCAGAAGCATAAACTATTTCTTTGTTTTATTTAGGAAGTTCATCTGCTTGGGTTTTTCTCTTTTCTTTTAGCAACTGGAGCCCCTTACGTTTTGCCTTATGCTTGTTTCTCTGCGAATTTAATGTGAATTCTGGTTGCTTTTTCAGAACATGCTAAGCAACTAGCTCCTGCTACACATTCTCATTCTTTCATGATGAATAGTATTGCCTCATCATTAAAGTTAGCTCTTGCTAAATATGCAAAAACTTCTACAATTTTTCTGCTACTTTTGCACTTTTGGGACAAAATATCCAGATCATTGAACATAAAGACTCATTCACGTTTTAGTTTCCAATCACCATTGCATCATTTTAGCAAGTCTGGATGAGACAAATCTTTGAACAGTGGTTTTATAGCATTCATAACTACTTAAGGAAGTTTTTGGTTGTGCCACTTGCAACATCTCCTTTTTATGCGCACCAAGAATTAAAACCATCTGGGCAAAAGTCCTGAGTTGTTACACCAGCATTTCAACTTTGTAGTACTAAAGAACACACATAGCTTTTTGCATATCACGGTAATTGTAAGGATTTTTCCTAATCGCATTACCGCAATATGTTGTTGGTTGATCAATCAACACGCTTGTAAGTCCAACTATACCGATGAGAATTTTCAGATGAACCTGAATGTTTCTTATTGCATAATTTGTTATATTCCATTTTCCATCTGAAATAGTTTTCGTTTGTAGATATAGGTTTCCCACTTTCACTACCTCTGTTCTGAGAACTTGAAACATAACGATCAATAACATTAATCGTTTCACTACCAATAACGAAAGTTACAACGAACCGTGAAGAATGCCCTCTGGTTTTTCACATGCCATCTTCATTAACAGTCAAATCTAAAGAACCAGACATTTGTATTTCTTCTTCTTCTATTTCCTTCATACTGTTTTCCTCGATATTATATGCAGCAACATGCATATTATTTACAATCTTGTCATATGACTTCAGTGTTAGATGTGGTGTTAGATCATTCCACAAAATGTTTTCGACTTTGTTAATCTTTTCCAATAGACCTGATTGCTAATGTAAACCTATTTAAATCAAAAGAATTTTGGTTTTTACTCACAAATTTTGAATTTTGTATAGATATTAGTATTCTACAATAGCAACATGAAATACTTATTTTTATAGTTAAACACAGGGGAGTATCCTGAATTTCCATAAAGAGCATGAATTTTGCTGAACGCCAAATATTTCGAAAATTATACTAATAAATGAAAATTAGAATTACATGTGTTTGAAAGTTGAATATAGTATTTGAGTATTAACATGTTAAACATTGCATAGTATGAAATATAATTAATTGCATATAATAAAAATTTTAAATTCCTCATATTTAAGGTCTGAAATAGATAAGTAAAGTTATAGGGTCTGGCTTTCTTAGGTATAATAAATTTAGACCATAATTTAAAATTAGTAAATTTTCATTATGTCTTGTAAGTACCACAGAGATAGGGAAAGTGTATAAAGAAATCTTTATTTAACTTAAATAAATTTTAACAGCTAGCACCAACACGTGCTTAGAGAAGTCAACTGTTTCGGCTTAAATCATAGATAAAGGAGTAACTAAAAGTTAAGAAATTTATTGTAGCCAAACAGCTCAACAGTATGAATAACGCGAGAGATTCCTTTGACCGAAATCGGCGGAAACAATTCTAATATCAAGAAGAACTCAGTCTTTCAATAGAATATTAATCGTTAAAGAATAAAATTTCACAACGTTGCTTTCAAGGAGGAAGACTACGCTCTAATTCTACCTTCTGGAAACCTTCCTTTAAATGCTTTATACTTTCTATCTAATTTGATTATCTCCCGGGCTAGAAATCTACTTTCTGGGAGGGAAATGGGAATAGGCTGATAGGATAGTACATTAACGTAAAATACCTGGTTAGGAACTTAAATGATACTTTATAAAAGAATTGATGTTCCTAAATATCTTTGTTAAATTACACTTTTTAATTTCTTTTACATTCAAATAATTTATTTTTCATGAGAATAAAATTTCATTACTTAATTATTTTAAAGTACATTTGAATTATTTGCCTGTGTATTCTGTGAAGAAGAATTATTTATGGATGCTTTCTAAGGAAAACTGAGTAATATTTATGCAACCATATGAAGAAAACACTATGTAGATAGTCTTTCAAAGTCTGGAGGGCGAATCACAATTGTGCGGAGTCTCTTTTTTCGCAATTTATGTATATCTGAAACTTTAATGAATAACTTATTATCGTTTCCCACCTCAAATGATGTGAAATGAAAATATTTTAAACAGTTCTTGCATTTCAAAGACATAAAGAGCAATGCGGACAGAGAAACGTTTAATTTGCATTAAATTTAAGGAAACGCTATTTGCTGTTTGTTTTCTAAATCACTTTCACAGATACAAAGTGACTTAAAGATATTCTCTTTAATATATGTATAGTGCTTTTCTGTACATGAAATACTTAGTTGAAACACCAGCCAAAAAAAGATATCTGAAGACAAAAAGCCCTCTTAGGCTGAAAGCGTTTCTAGTAATAATTTTTCCTTATAATGCATCAACAACACTTGTGTATTTAATGGGCATGTCAAAACTAATAATTAACTCACAAAGAGAAGCGAGACATGAAATATATGCATTCTAAGCAATGGAATACTGTCTTAGAAAGTATCCTTTGTTTCACGCACTGTTAGAAAAAAAGTGCAGAAAATGCTATGCTTCTTTGGATCCTATAAATGTGGTTCAGGTAATGCTGCTAAGTGTAGTTTTCGAACACTGAATCTAGCATTACAAGAAAGTTTAGCTTTAAGATTAATTGCCCTGTCATTAAGTCTTTGTACTAAACACATTTTTGTGATAAAAAGTTACTTCTTTCACAATGATAATAATGTTGCAGAAATTAAAACAAAAATGTTGTAAACCAAACTTTCAGTTTTGTAATAATGCATTCATATGTAAGATTGATGTAACTGTTAATACTGCTGAGTTCAGATAAAAACATATCTTAGCATTCAAGCATATCTGCATGCCATTTTTAACATGCAGTTATGCTTGTTTGGCTTTGATTCAACGAACATTATTCAAGCAAATCGAAACTGCAACTTCTTCGATATTTGATACTGATGCGCTTGACAGTATTTTAACTTCTAATGATTAATTTAATGGCTTTGGCAATTTCGTCCTGAAAATATAAATACCACATCAATACATTCATAATTTACTTTTTTTCTGATAATAAACAAAATATCCTTGAGAAATTTTATTCATGTTAGTATTTCTAGTCTTTTTATTAGATATTTTTAAAGTAGCTATCAGCGTAAACAAATATCTGGTCAAGAAAATGAAGCATACAATAAGCACAGAATGTGAAGACTTAATAATGAAATATAAGTGTATATATGTATATTAAGTTTATACTTAATATTTAAGACTTGAAATAAATTTCATAAAAATTATGTCACAAATTTATTGCTTAGTACTCACTGAGAACGCTGAAGCATATTTTAAACAAAGGGGAGTTTTCTTAAGTGATACAGTAACAAACAATGTATATTAGATTCTATGCGTTGCTATTTATAGTGGAAGTGTTTATATTCGAAAAAAGTGAAAAAGTAAAAGGAAGACAACTCTACTTAATGAAATAAATAATTCTAAAGTGGTTCATTAATACTTTTATTAGAAGGCAACCAATATAAATGTTGATTGCATTCAAAAATGGATGACAAAAATGGATTCGATGATAATAAATACGCCTGCAGGAGCTTCACATCCTCGAAATTTCTGAGTTTCTGAGTTCTAGTTGTGAATTCTAGGATCTCAGTTTTAGATTTATTATATGTATATCAAATTAAAAACAAATAGAGAGGATATTTTAACATTTGTAATTCTATTTTTGTCATTTCGATTACGGTTCTTTTATTCATAAATTATCTATTATATTAAATATGAGTGATAAGTGAAAAAATGTATGCACTTTTACTCGCTAATCTCATTATGTGACTCGCTACATTTTGAACCATAAAGTCTAGCTTTATCTCAAAGATTCTGAGTACCAGAATTAAAATGCAGAATTTAGTAATTCAAAAATCATGTAATGCAGCTCGGCCTCCAAATTCTGTGAACGACTACTATTCGTGATATAAAATGTGTTTAGTAATCACATCCCCCAGTGGGCCAGCTGTTCCGTCGATGGTGAAAAGAAGGAAAGTAATCACATTACTTTGAAACAAAGCCATAATTCTGTCGATTATAAAACTTATTTGCAGATTAAATTGTGGTACTGTTTTCTGAATTTATCAAATTTATATATCACACAGTTTCATAAATTCTAACACATTTCCTGCCTACTGGAGGTCGAGTGATTAAATCACTGAACACTGGTAGTTCGGCCTAGGTCCTTTTCTAGGCAAACGGGCTGGCTTCATGGACGTTTTCCTGGTTTTCTCCAAGTTTAACTTAAATACTATTGAGTTTCAACAAAAAATTCCTCTACAATGGCATCTCTGAAGTGAAAGAGTTATCTTCCTTAGGTAGATAATTCAGAAGTGCTCTGCTGTATTCAGATAAATAAAATCTAGAGCATTTCCTTCTACTTTCAAGCTACATGAATACCTTAACTTTACCAGCTAGCTCATTCCAAAGAATAAGTCGTTAAGCGAGAGTAAAATAAGGTATAATTTTTCCTCCGAGATGGAGTTTTCTTGGCAGTAATATGTTACCAGATGCTGACTGTTCTCTGCTGAACAGGAAACTTGGATACTTTTAAGTTTTTAACCTAATTTTTAGTTTAAAATTTTTTTTGTAATGTTATAAAGCAAGAATTCGTAAAATTAGGCGTGACTGGTATTGATATGAGTGAGGTAAGTGAAATATATATGCTTTCTACATATCATACAAAACAACAAACTTATACGACATATGAAACAGAGAAAATGTACCACATATGAAATTATAAGGTATTTCTCCCACTTCCCTAGCGTGCCTTCGTGGTGTAACGGTAGTACGCTGGGCCGGTATTCCAGAGGTCCGTGGTTCGATTCCCAGCGAAGGCGGTTGCATATTTTTCATTTTTTCAGCTTCCAATTAACCTAATGACTCTACAAAATATACGCAAAGTTGAATTAAATGTAAAGAAACAATCTCAAGATACATTTTATAAAAATGTGAATTTTTGGAAAAATAAAGCTCTAGTACCTTTCTAAACTTAAGATAAAAAGGCTTTCCTATATATTTCTCCAAGACATTTCGATACAAGTCGTGGAAACTAGTTTTTTCATTTGGGAATTTATAAAATTTCATTGCTTAAGTCGCATTCAGTTTTCGCATTCCATTTTAATTATATATGGGTATTTTATAGACTTATTACAAGGGAATATTAAATCTATCTCATTATGGAGTAAATTGCATTTGAAATATATTTCTGCATTAGTGCATTGATTTACATTATATTGCATTGTCTTATGATTTATTTATTTTGTAAATATGTTGTACTTCATCTGTATGCAAGAATAGCTGTATTATATTTAATACTCAAACAGCTGTAACTTAAACTAAATTTAGTGGCGCAACAGCCCTAGTGGGCCATGGTTTGTAGGGCCCCGATATCTGCTATCTTGATCGTGGGCGCAGGGGCACAGAACGTGTATGTAAAGAAGGAAAGGTTCCTTAGACGTAATGTAAACCGGTTTGCTATTACGCCGCTGGAAAGAGGAGGGAAAATTCGCCAAGAGATTTGGCGAAGGAACCTGGTGGCGAGAAATTTCCCTTCCGCGATGTGAACAGAAAATTGAGGAGCACGTGTTAAGAAGAAACGTTCTTTGACAAAAGAATTCTTCTTTGACCTTTAGCGATAATTTAAACTCGGATTTTCGCACTTTTTTTGCTCAAAATAACTAATCCATTAATTAATTTATTTGCGCGAAAAAATATGTTCTTTTCCTTTAAAGTTTAAAGAAATTTAAAACGATATTCCTTTTATGAACTCTTGATAAACGTGACCTCCGAACTTCAACGCCGCCTTCGAGCTTTGGCGAGAGACATTTCGCGTATGCGCAGCTGTTTTGCTCTACGTTGGGACGGAGCCACTCCTGTTGCGGAGAAGTTTTCCTTCTTGCCTGGGGTGCATGAGCATATGCCATGGACAAGTGGTCAACATGTCACAAGACCCCCGGTGTTTAATCCCGAAGCGAACTTGGTACTCCTTTTATCGACCTACTCAAGGGATGAAAAGCTGAGTCAACCTTGCCCAGGGATCGAACTCTAGACCTGTGGTGCTATTACGCAACACAGTAGAGCCCGTGCACCACCGAGCCGAGTTGTAACTTATCATATGTTACAATTATTGCATTTAGAAGGAGCTTTACTGACTCATTCTTTGATTTACATAGCATAATTATCAGTTCCCGTGATTTTATCTGCTAGTGTCTTCTTTTGATTACATTTATAATTGAGCTTCCTTATAAATTTATTAAAAATTACTTGTATTTCATTGATATCATTTGAAAGAATATTAGCCTAAATTAATATTAAGTTCAGAAAAGGTAAGCTTGTAGTGTTGAGGTTTTAGTCGAATTTCTATTAGTATTCAATTTATAATGAACACAGTCATTTAAGCCATAATTTTATGCTTTGTTTTACGCTATTTCGAATTTTTTTTAATGCGTGTATGCTCACTAAAAGGTAATATCCGACTTACCCTTTATTATTTTGCGTATTAGCTTGTAAAATTGGAAGGCTGTTTCTTTAGAAAGTTGTTACTCTAGAAAATGTTTTACGCTTCCAAGATAACGCAATCAGTAATGTAATATCTATTTAGAAATAGAAAATAGAAGATACCATTATCTTAAAGTTTAGAATGTGAACAAGTTATTTTCTCGAATTGAAAGTGCGTTTTTATCTCGCTTGTGAGTGATGTCTGTGTTGTTAACAATGCGATGTTTTAAAAGGCCAGCGCAAAACTCGAAATTTTCTGCACACTTGACTTGAATTTTCAAGTCTTCTGGCCATTTTTCAAACTCCCGCCGGAAGCCACATATTTTCTTGCGAAGCTTTCTTCCTTCTTAGGAATTTCAAAAAGGGTCAAAAAATGTTTTTAGAGCTTAACCAGACCTTATATTCGAATTTTTGCAGAGGTTCCAAAAGGAAATTCGTCCCATATGCTACATAAAATGATTATTCTTGACAGGTCCTAAATGCGTCAGCCGTCGTATTTTTTGTCCTATTTTTCGTAACAATAAAATAAAAAGATTAAATGAAAAACTTCTTCAGGACATAGGTAACTATTTCTTGGCATAAATATAAAAAGGGATCATCTGGGGAGTATCAGACCAAAATAAAACGTCGCTTTTTAAAAGAGTCGTTGCAATGGCTTTTACAGAGAAAACTAAACGTTATGTATATATATATATATATATGTTTATCTATATATACATACATATACAACACAGACAATACGTTTAACGAAGAAAATGCAATAACCTTGCCTTCAACAATATAACAAGCAGAACAACTATACATTTCTTGCATGGTATTGCATACTATGCTGCATTATAGACCACGGAAAATGACCAAACTCTCGTTTGAGATATCTGACGCGTGCATATACACAGACAGACAAACACATATAACAATAAAAACAACAACAAAAAAAGAAAAAATAATAACAAAAACTACTCTTGTAATGCTACTAAATCCCAAGTCCTTAAAAGAGCAGGGGTGAAGGATACGACTGTCGGGACCAGGTTGTTGGGCAAACAGTAGCAGACAACAGAGTGTTTAACAAATGCACAGACCTCTTAAACTAGGACCAAAGCTAAAGTGTTCACACCGCCCAACCTGCGAATTTAGAAACAAAAAATTTCAAGATCGACTTTCTTTTACTTCCTTGTATGAAGTAAAAGAAGTATTCTACGTACTCGCGAAAAATTTCGGGTACCATACTTCAACAGAAATCTCCATTTTGACTCTACCGGATTCCATTTGGACAATTTTTTTTTTTTTTTTTTTTTTTTTTTTTTTTGTAGATAATAGAATGAAAGACATTTTTTTTTTCAAAATTGCAAAATGGATTTAAAAGGGATTCAAAAGGGACACTCTCCTTACGTCCATCTGTAGGTACGCAGATACGTGCTCATATGTATGCATGTATTTCGCATAACTCAACAACGATTAGTCCTACAACGTTTAAATTTTGTATATGAAACTACTATAACATCTAGTTATGCTCCTCCCTCTTACCAAACGTATATATATCTGTCTCTGTCTCTCTTTCTGTACATATATGAATGCAGATACTCAGTCCTTTACCCTCGCTTGAAAGTCCTTACCCGGCCTTTATTTTCGCAACCGTTGGTCATGGTTATATACTCCCAGTTATAAAAGTATTTTTTAAATGCAGTGTAGGAGAGAGCAGCGTTTTGTTTTAAATGACGAAACTATTCATGGTTTGGCAATGTAATTTTTTTAAATTTTAATTTTCGACAAATATCGAAATCTAACTTTTAATGCTGTTTCCAATTCTTGTACCTACGCATGGCAAAGTTTTATACTCATTTTGAAGAAATAAAATTAGAAGCAATTTGACAGCTGTACCGCAAAATTTGACCGGAATATTTAATTTCAAAATTTACAATTTTTTATGTCATTTCCAACTTGCCTTGAGAGATCAGTTGAGCTAGAATATTTCAAGGAAATAAGTTTAAATGGATTGCAGCAAATGTGTGTATGATTTAATAACACAAAAATGTCATGTGGTGCCAAGATCAGATTTTTTTTATTTTCATTTTTTATCAATGATAAGAAAGCATTTAAGTGAAGAAATGAAGCAAATTCATATTTTAATCAAAAATTTATAAATTAAAAGTTAATTAAACAGTTATATCTAAAAGTTAGTTAATTGAAAAATAAATGAATTTGTTTAGGTTTGAATTTTTACTTCACCGCTTTTTTGATGAACGAAAGGAAAAATGTCTTCTTTTACCCCTAATTCGGCATATACATAATTTTCAACTGTTACTGATGCACGTTTTAAAAATTTTTTCTGATGACATACCCGTAGATGTATGATATTGTTACGAAATTTCTACATGTGTAAATAATTTTAGTGAAATTGTAAGTTTTTATTTTTTTTTTCGGGGAGGGGGGTATAATGTAATATGAAATGCTTGAAAGAGACAATGCTTTGCTGAAAAAATAAGTTTACAGGTCAAGACTATTAACCATTAACAACATTTTGGTCTGGTTCCTGTATAACTGCATTTGATACTGTAATTAATCCTTATCTGTAACTGTAACCACATCCGGCCTTCATACGCCTTCTAGTAGTTTGGAGGAGTGTACTAGTTATTGCTCAGTGGCCGGTGGAGGAAACTATATAAGATCGGAGTGGGCATCAGTTTCTCAGTTCAGAGCTGAATTCGGAGCATCAAGAAATCCGCGAGCTTCGTCTTTTAGATGATCTTTGCACTGAGTTGTGTTTACCATTTTCAGCAATTTGAGCTGGAACTACTCATTGAGCTCTGTGATACTGGGAAGAGCTGTACGAATATTTTTCTGCAAATTTCCAGAAATGAAATATGTTTCTTTCGGTAAAACAAATTTTGTGTAGCTGTCATCGGTTCTGTGAGGATTCAATCCATCACGAACACATACGCACGCAAACATATTTTCTTAATTTTACTTTCGAAAATACCTTTAACTGTTTGCAACAGCAACAGATAAATTCAGAATTATTCTTAATAAAATGATAAATCACTAAGATGTAATTAACTGTAGAACACCGAAATGAGTTTAAGTATTAAATGTATCTCTTAAAATATATTTATTTCTTTGGATGTTTTTCTTTCTTCTAAATTGTTAGTTTTTCTGTAACTCTACTTTATCAGTTTCTAATACATTGCAAATAAAACTAAAACTTCTGTAGTTTAGTTGAAAATATTATTTTAAAGAGGTCCATGTAAAATGAAATACGTATAAAATACATTATTCTAAATTTGTCTTCTGGCGTTTAATCTAGTGATTCGTATGGATACTCATGCTCAAATTGGTGTGTCTTTTACCTTCTTTAGATTTTAACTACAGATTAAAATTCAAATTCTTAATCTAAATCTTCGTAAAGTTTTTTACGAATTTTAAACTTACTGCTGTACGAATATGATTTCTATTCTAATAAAACCCTTTATTTCTTTTCAGTGGATTCTATAGCAAGTTTAAAATTCTTAGTTTTGTCTTGAAGACATCTGCTGATAGGACTTGTTCTGTTATTGTGCCAAGTTATCATAAAGAAAATAAATTTTAAAATCTTTCGTTTAACACACAATTTATGTGCTTCATATTGTAATTTGTTAAAAATACTATCGTTCCTTATTTCATAAAATGTCATAATTTCTCACAGCTGATGACTTCGAACTGGCTTTGCCCCAGGCATATATCGGATCCTTTAACGTGAAATCAGATATTAAAATTGGATTAAACACATTACTCAATTCTTTGGTGAAGAAGCAAAGAATGAATATTTGGTTAAAGGCATGAACAAAAAGTTCTTAAACTGAAAAAAGCACAGTAAAAGAAAATAACAGTTATGTAAAATTCGGGAAAGGTAAAAACCAATTAGAGGCTTTTTTAATTAATAAGGAGAATATTAATTAATTTAAGAGTGGTTTTAATTTAGATGTCAGAAGCTGTAAAATATTTGAGGAATCTAGTAGTGTGAGTTTCCTGCTACAAACCTTTCAATAGCAAATGCATGCATCTTTCTTCCCAACGAACTTAACCATTATCAACTTTGGGGATAATAACAGTATTTAGGTCACATTAAATTTCATACCAGGCCGTTCTCAATTTTAGTTCATATAAGGCCGTTTTCAGTTGAATTTTTAATTTCATGCAAGGCTGATTTCAGTTTTCTTTTAGATTAAGATTAGAATGGAATTATTTATTGATTGCCAATTTGGCAAAAACTTACAATTTTGGCACAGCGAATTTGGCACAGTCAGGTGGGCTCTTTTTCACCCAAAAAATTCTCCTATTGATTAAAAAATTAATGAAATAGAATTATATATCTATAAATGAATTCCTGCTGTCCTCTTTCCCTCATTTAAAATTGTGTGTTTTTTAAATTTCATTTAAAAAGTGAAAACAACCAAGCCAAAAGTAAAGTAGGGAGAGAAATAAACTAACATTAAGTTATTTCTGTTAAAGTTTTATTTCTTTTTGATATTTTACAAAACGTCTTAAAGTTTCAATTCAGTAATTTGGCCAAGAATTCAGATTCAGTGCAGAAATGAGTAAAAAATAAAGCACTCAAGCATTTATGTTGGTTAAAAACTAATCTTGCAGTTAACCCTACAAATTCTACGATGACTACAATGCCCCAAGAAACCTCATCTTCTCGAAAACACTCCAGATATCAACCAATTAATTAAACAAACGGTCAATATTTGAAGACAGAAAATTACCAGCGTTGAAAACTCCTTGATCGTCATAGAAAAGGAAGAAGAAAAGCACAATATCGCTGTAAATCGATGTTGAACTTTTATCGAAATATTTTGTGGCTTTTAAACTCAAATTAACTAACATTGTTTGAAGAATTAATTGAGTAATTTAGTTGAAATACTGCAGTCTTGCTGATGCGTTTGGTTTCCAAAGCAAAATTTGGAATTGTCAATTTGTAGTAATTGTTTCATTATAATAAAATACATCTTTTGAAAAAGAGATTCAGAAATTGTCAGAGCTAGAAAAACTTTAGAATTTAACTGTACTCTCGCTTGGATTCGAAACAGGCATCTCCCAATAGCTGCATGGTCAAGCTAGCCACTTAGAGTACAAGGAAGCGTATAGGAAAGTTATGATAAATCGAACAAAGGAATTTCCATGATAATTTGTAATTATATGTTGCGTGTGCACATTTACGGAATAAAGTGTAGAGTCATTAGGTTATTTTGAAGCAGAAGGCGTGCACTGCCCTCACCGGGACTCGAACCTGGACCTTTCGAATACACGCAGAGTATGCTACCGTTACACCATGAAGGCATACTAGAAGATGTGAGAAAATACCTTATGCTCTCCCCTTTCTAAAGAGCGACTGGGGATTAGGGGACCCAGTCGCCAAATCCTGGTGGTGGCAAATTGTTTTCCACCACATTTTAGTTCGGGCGCCACTGTAGAGTCATTAGGATATTTGAAGTAGGAAATACGAAAAATGAGCAATGCCCTTGCCGGAACTTGATCCTATACCTCTCGAATTTCTGCCGAGAGAGCTAACCGTTACACCATGCACGCTGGAAGGAGGAAGAAAATATTAAATCTAAATGATGAGCTATTTTTCGAAATCGATTAACTTTTGTAACTTTACAATAATTTAATATGATACACTATATCATTTCGCTTAATTAACACTGAACTATTTTACTTTTCATTCTACTAAAGGAATCCTAATGTATACAGTTCCTTAATACAAATCACCACTTTTGGGAATGTGAAAATTGACGCCTTTGTTTGGGATGTGAAATTATTATCTTGGGTGCTGTCGCTAAATGTTAGCTTTCGAACCTAATGAATAACAATAGCTCGTTACTTAGTCTTCCTCGAAAATCTGGTGGCCCAATGATTCATTATTACAATTCCCTTCTCAAGCAACGGTTCGAAATCCACGAACGGACTGCTGCATGGGCGTTTTCTTGGTTTTCCCCATATGTTAACGTGTATATGAGCCATTTCCCTTTGAAAGGTCCTCCACGAAGGCATCCCTTTCCTTAAATAGAAAGCATTCGAGGCTTTGCCGTAATCACACAAACCAAACCTAACCCTGCTCAGGCGACGTTCATCACTAGGTATAAATAATACACAAGGAATCATGATCTGCAAATACTTGCGGTCAAATTTATCCTGTAATTTCTCATTTACAGCGCATTGCTACAGCATTTAAAAGGCTTATTGCTTCCGATTTGCTAGCTGTTTTGCAGCCGAACATGATATTATTTTCCAAATTTGACAGATTGAGTGCTTTGCCCATAATAACGACTTGCGTTATACTCATCTTAAAATCATTAAGGTTAAAAGTACTTTTTTCTGTTTTTAATACTTGGATCTAAAGAAAGATTTTAAAAAATAAATATTAAATAGAAATATTATAATATAATATCATATATGCATATTACTTGCATTAATATACGCGTATAAACTGCAATATATTTTTTATGTGAGCGTATGTGTACACCATACTTTGAGAGAGAAAGTAAGATAAGATAAACTTAAATTTTAAACTTCTTAAGATTCGATAAAATATCTAGTTTTTTTTCCTTTGAAACGTACCTTTATTTGCCTGCAAATTGGAAATTTTTTTCTAATTTTTGTCGTCATTACGTTATAAAGAAATTTTCCTTCATTAGCTGTTTTTGATTCATTATAGCACTGAAGAATTAGAATATTTTTTTACATTTGTTTTTCTGTAAATCTATATGTCAATAACTAGACGTCATAAATAATGGTTCTCACATATAGTATTTAAACATTAAAAATCATGCTTTGTGCTTGACTATCATGCCTTTGCTATATTTATTGTACTAGAATACAAGTACAACTCCATTCGAAAGCCTTAAAATGCCATCGAATTCTGCACTGTGAAATATAGTTTCTATTACATGAAACATTTATCCAGGATGTTCTTAGAATTTATAGAGAGAAACCTTTATCAACTAAAACACCAGACATAATTTATGTCAGAAAACAAAAGGCATTTGTAAAACCCTTTCTTTTAAAACAAAAGCTTATATTTAAATCTTACAAAAATTGTGATGTTCTTTACATCCATAAAGTCGCGCTTAATTACATTGTTGCAGTTTTTCTGAAATCATTTCAGTATTACAATTTCAGGAGTTTATACTACGGAAACAATTTTATAGGATCTTATTACGTCAGTTGTTATGCGATGTACCTAAATTGCAATACTGGGTTTAAAAGCAGGCAAACTCATGTTCATTTTCTTTCAGTCAGGAAATATTCCCGCTTGCTGATCACTAAGAATTAATGAATATTAATGGGAATATAAGTTTAATAACTAAACTGTAGTTCCAATAAATGCATACATCTACATTTAAATTTCTAAATGAAAATTTATATAATAAATTATATGAAGGGATAAATTTAAATAGCAAATTATTTACCACAGCACAACTTGCATGGTAAAAATTTCTAAGCATTAGCAATGTAACAATGACGATATTTTACGTTTGGTAGTTTTTGATTCCAAGAATAAGGAAAAATAACTGGTCACTGATTCATAGAATGTGTTTCAAAATATATGTGTAATATTCCAATTTTTTTAAATCTACGTTACTTTAATGTGCAGAAAAGCTCCTATTAAACCAACTTTATCAGTGATTAGCTTGAAAAAAGGATATTTATGTAACAAGATTTGAATTTATTAATAAACATGTCTGAATGTTTCGAACATTACTTATGTTTATATACCAAGAAGAATATAGGAACACCGATCTCTACTATGAGAATGATGACATTTATTACCATACAGTTTCATAAATAATTTCAGATCTAAGATGCATGTATATTGTGTAACGTGCTTTGCCATCAGGAGTGACCATACTCCTTATTAATCATCGCAAAAGCATTGATATCATCAGCAAAAGAATTTCCTCTTGCATGTCAAATATATTCCTACCGTTAACAGTTCAAAAGATTTTTAAGACACACGAATAACATGAATGGCTTAAATACTATTCCTATTTTAAGTTTCTTGTTTTTCTCTAGTGCAGTTTTCTTCCTATTTTTATGAATTTCAATCACTTCAATGCCTTCCGATCGCAGATTTTATATGTATTTGCATCAACTACCACAAACAGAAATATTTGAAACTCAACTTTAATACATTTAGAATCTATGAACCTCTTATATAATGTATGAAAGGAATATCAGAATATACTTTTGAAATTCCCTATTACATTTACTTCGTAGTATTCTTGCAATACATACATGAAATCGTGAATAGATTTCAAGGCGCAACTAACTCTAATATAGCACAATTTTGTATCACTTTCATATGTCATCTTGACTACTTTAACCTCTTGTGATATTTTATAATAGTTAATTTATTTTACTATCTACAAATGTTTACTAGTATTTATAGGAAATTCTTGAAAACTGACATGTTGCCATCCCCCTTTATTTTATTACGTTAACCTTCTAGTTCATCACTCAAACATGCAATATCATGTCAAATATACTTTCTGTCTTTAAACAAGTAATTAAATCAAACAAGCCATATCATGTCAAATATACTTCTGTCTTTTTTAGACTTCAGATTTCGATAATTATTTTAAACATTACCTTTCTCTTCCTAGTTTTGAATTCAAATAATATTGTGAAAATAAAACTGTGTATATTTCGCTTAGTTGAAATTTTATATTAAATATTTTATCCATTTCAAAAAACCTAGCCGTTAATTACAACCAGTTTGATCCGCCCTAATAAAGTAATAAAAGTGAAACAAATTCAAGCTAAAACCATAAAAACCATAATATAATTTTTTGTACATGTGTGTCTTCAAAGCTTTGCTTTAAACAAAAGATATAAGCCAACGAGCCATTACAGTTTGCCACATTTGTAAGGATTGTCATAAAATGTTACAGAATGTAAAACAAAGAGGCTAATAGTGGGTATGGTCCGCTCTAATAATCATAAAGCTCTCACAGCATGATTTTATACTTGAAATGAGGCTGTTTATAAACCCTGAAACGGTATTTTCCACACCTGTAGTAATGTTTTTCAGGTCCTGAAGATCAAGTCATCCCAATCATTTTCTATGCAGTTTATGATTGGATATCTGGCTGCCCAGTTCATTCAATCAATATCCTGACTTTTCAGAACATCAATCATGGTATCATCCTATGCAGAGAAGCATTATCGTCCATAAAATTGGACTGAGGATATCTCCAAGCTTAAGCAGGCGAATATAGGACTCCAAGCTCTCCTTTTTTTTCAAACAGATCTGCTGTTTGCTTCCCGCTAACTTCCGCACGATAAAGCCCTTTTTTCATGTTATGGTACATAGAACATCGACTCACACACAGATGAGTCCTTATTCAGCGTTATTATTAATTCTGGAAGTACCTTCATCTGGAAAAAATCAGAAACCTCTGCCTCTCCACTCACATGCGAGAAAGTAACGTGCAGAGGAAGTTTGATTTCTGGAACGGTCTGAGCAGACATCATGCTAAACGGACACACATACCTTAACGTCTTTGACCAAAGCTCTGTGACTGCTGCGATATCCAGGCAAGCACTATGTTTGCCTATCAAGGGTGACAACTGTCCTTTAGTTTCTTCGTATGCACGATAACGCTCGTTCCCATACGGTCAATTTCGTGCATGATTTACTGGAAAATGAGGATATTATCCGAATGTACTGGCAGATCTCCAGACTAAAGCATACATAATATGTATAAGGCGTTCTTTGGAAGTCAATTGCAACTCGTATTCTACCTTCCAAAACCCACCAGGATTTCAAAGTGATGCTGTTGCAGAAAATCAAACGAGAGCCTCGGAAACTCATATATTGTCAAGTCGCGACAGCTGTATGACTGTTAGAGGGGACCAAACACGCTTTTAGCCTCATTTTTTTAATCTTGAAACAGACCTTCCTGTGCCGATGAGCTAAGCTCATGCAAGAGTATTTGAGCGGCCCAACGATGTTGTGATCTGCACGTTTTTTGAGTTGAATTAACGTTATGTTCCTACCAAGCTTCATTAAAATTTATGTATCTTTTCTGGAGAAAATCGACCAGTTTTAAAAATTATCATACGTTTGAACACTAATGTAAATTAGTTTAATCAACGATATTTCAGAAATTTAAAGTTCTGTTCTGTTAAAATCAAAGTATTATTTCCTATTGTGGTCGAGATTTAATTCTTCATCAGCAATAATTTAAACTAAACCATCGTCAGCAAAGCCAGAGAGGCTGAGACACTCTTAAATATGACTTATCATGGCAATGATCCCTCGAAAGGCCTGTAACTGCACTACAAGAAGACGCATTTGGTATATGAAAGCAACGTTTTTCGAATTTATTAATTTTCGTCCTCTAGGAACGGTTAAACCAAAGCAAAAAAGAGAAAGAAAAATGAAATGAAAACAATAAACTGTAACGAACTTTGCCAGTTATTAAAAGTTTAAAGGATTTCTTCGCTTTCTTCTTTTAATTTAATGATATATTTGATATAGTATGGTAATACGTGTAATGTCCATTTTACAATTAATATGTATTGTAAAATTGGCCTGTATGGTAGGAATTATTGTTGCTCCTGTTATATTTCATTGTCATTATAAGCCAAATTAGTATTCCGCTAGACTTCGTCCATTACGCTTGCTTTTAAAATGGACCGAATTCAATCTCTTATTTGATGCAAAATTTTAATTTCAGTTATGAAGTTTAGCTATCTTCTTTGCAGTCATAAACTGTAACTAAAATTTAGGTAGACTACCAGCAAATTATCATTCTTGATAAAATCTTGATATACCATTTAAATATAAAGAATATAAAAAGTGGAATACATGTAATTTAATAAATTGATTAAATAATTAATTTTTACTCATCAAGCGCACTAAGCTCAAAGCATTTATGTTATGCAAGACAGAAAATTTAACTTGCAATTTAATGAGTAATGGGCTTGCTCAAGGTTTCATCCCGTGCAATGTAAATCGAGAAGGAAAGCGTCAGCACACTTGAAAGAAGTTTACTTCATTATTGTAAAGCTTGAGTTTGCCTTTAAGTTACTGAGTTCTTTTCAGTATTTTCATTAATTTACTGAAAGACAATATGCAATGTGCTTCGGAAACTGAAATCAAACTGCTGAATTTATTCGGTTGAAATAATAAATGCAAGGTATAACTTGAAATTAAATATTTCCTAAATATAACAGTTTAACTACATTCTTAACGTTTACAATGCTATTACAGCTACTTCATAGTTGCTTCCATGAAGTTTTTCTCTACAAGAATGCACATCTCTATAAACTTTAAATAGAAAAGATATTCTAAGACATAAACGTTTCTTACCCTAATGTGTGTTGCTACTACATAGTTATATCAAAATATAAGATTAAAGTTGGAAGCGTAATTTTCTAACTTTTATATTCCTTATTTAACAGAATTTAAGCTCTAATACTAACTTATCTGACTGATTCAGTGTTCACTCGTGAATTGATTTCATAGTTAATTATTATGAACATTAATTAAGTAGTGTTGATAGTTAGATCCTTTCTTCAAATTTCGCTCATAACCTTCTCAAAAAGTGATTAATTTGACTTAGTGTGAAAACATTTATATCTTTCTTAAAATCTTATAATTTAACCCTATTCCACATATTATTTTACAATAGTAAAATGAAGCTAGATATTTTGATCCTTTCTTCATCTGAATAGAACTGGAGGAATTCGACTACTCATATTATTTTCCAAGATCTTTATTTCGTAAAGCAGCTGAAAAAAAACCTAGCTTTAAATAAATTTAACTGTTATTCAAGTTTATTTACAAGAATTAGTACATGGAAACCTACACAACAGATAAATGTTGCAAGTTTCTCTGTTACACAACAGAGAAAAGGTGCAAGCATAATATCTTCTCACAAATACTATACTACATTCTACTAAAAACTTAACGTAAGACTTTACAGTTGAATTTCACTTTTCTTGGATTTTTCTTTATCCACTACTGTTGCTATTCGCAACGTATAGTAACTGACTTTTTTTCTTTCAGCCACTTTCTGGCCGAAGTCAAATAAAATTACGGGCAAGAGATTTTACAAAAGCTCAGTAAAATGCTGAAATGAGTCGAGAAATGCTTTCGATGTCTTGGAAAGAAGTTTAAAATTATTTATATGAATGGCTGCATTCTGAACAAATTCATATTTAGACAATTGTTTAAATACCTATTTTGTGTGTCAAGTGACACACAAAATAGGTACTTATCGTACCTAAAATTTAAAACTGAAGACAGCACTTACTCAGTTCTATTGCTGGCAATCGACAAGCACACATGATGTATTTTCGTGTGTAAACCAAAACGCCTAGGTTTCATTTGAAATATCTCCAACAAAGATCATCCCATCATCTTTTCATACGCAGATAGCCCTTTTCTTAAAGAAAACCCAACTAAAAGATGGTCCCTTTAGGTTATGATCTCTTAGCACATAGTCCTATCAGATCTTAACTATATAATTATTTTAAGTACAAAAGTTAAAATATTGAATTATTAATTTCTTCGAAAGTTAAACAACACATTAATCAGGTTCTCACTTATCATGAAGTAAGAGAAATAGATGCATTTTTTTTGCATTGAAATCAAAATATTTCATACAATATAACAGACTTCCATCAATAATAAAATGATAATCTTATTTAATGACGCATTTGATAAGAAGGATAAAAATAAGAAATCAATAATGTTTGCTCTTGTTCGCTATAGTTTCAGCTATTTATTTAACATTTAATAGTCTTCGTTCGAAATTGCATTTGGTTATACAATACTGAAACAACATTTCTCGGAATTAACATTAAATTACAATTCAAGCAATTATTCTAGAAAATTAAAATAATGTATCAACTAATACGATCCTAAATACTAAATTTAAACATTATTCACAAAATCCTTAAAAATTTAAAAATGATAAGGATTCGTGACTAACGACCTATTTTACAAGTATTTAAGATTTGTTCACTTTGAGTGCGATCTCAAATTTCAGAGAATCTCTCAAGAATTCTTAACATTTGTTAATAGTCTATCGATTTCTACATAAGTTAATGTATAAGAGAGTTCTAAAATAAGAAATTGGGATGTGATATAATTATTGAATTTTTATATGTACATTAATTTGATATCCAATAAATAATGGAATACTTAGCGTTTTCGGCGTTTCTGCTTATATGTAACATGAGTCAATTTCCTTGAAAGCGCCCTTCCTGATGGCTCTCCTCTTAAGCAGATTGCTCTTGCCTGTTTCATATTAATCAGTAAACCGAAGCAAATGTAAATCTTACTTAATTGTATAAAATTATTCAATATTTAATGGAGACTATAAATAAGTATTATATAATTTATTTTTATAATTTTCAGTTCGCTTATATTTTTAATGTTTACAACTATTCATTAAATTTATATAAGACATCCTACCGTGAATATATGCAATCGGCTGCAAATTATATTATGTTTAAAAAATTAATTTAAAATGTAATGTACTTTATTTTCATAGAATTTAACTTTGCAAAAGACACAAAACACAAACAAAGCCTTGCAGTAATAAACAGTAATTGTAAATGAAATTGCACTCTTAGCAGAGTGATTAACCCTCACTTTAAAAATACTCTTTATCTAATATGTAATCCCTCTACTATACTCGAATTCTGGTAAACTGGCAACTGTATATGGGTGCTGAGATTACTGTACCCTGCAGTGATAGCGCGACTCAATTTGGTTGCGTTTGTTAAGGTTGCGTAATACTTACTGCATTTATAAATAACTAAAATACATTTACTTAATCAGAATTTCCGTTATCAATTTAAAAAATTCTAATAAAAATGTATTTTTATCGTATAAATGATAGAAGTCAAACATTTTTAAATTTACGAGAAGTTCCATTAACAATACATAATAACACTGACGGCATAGAAACAATTATTGTAGGCTGCTGTCCACATTATGTGAGGACTTTGGTAGCGCAAGTTTCAAAGTTTAAGAGCATTCGAATTTTTTGTCTTGTCTAAAACAGTTTACTGGAAGAATTAGTCAAGCTCTCTTAATTCTTTTTTAGTTATATTTTATGCCCTCAGATCCGTTACATTTGAAACGATATTAGACGAGCAACAGAATCATTGGCCCGTCAGCCTCTCTGAAATCGAGATGTTTTGGTGACAGATACAGTGCAGATCACTAAAATCCCTTAACACTGACCGCTAGTTATGATACTTGTAATGTCAAATGGAGCCATACTGAATGAATTATTACATATGTAATGTCAGAGCCTGTCGTGTCACACCTCATAACAACACTGCGACCTGTGGGGGGGGCGCACATATGAATTTCTTAACTTTGTGTGGCTCGCCGCATGTTTTTAGCATGTATGAGGTAAACAGAGCCGATTTTTCTAAGAAGTTCTTCAAAGAAGACATTTCTTTCTTTGTGGAAATATCCCTTATATGCATTGCATTGCCAAATTTTAAAATAAAATTTATAAAAAATCTAATAGATGATTTTTCATTTACTTAACAGCAGAGCAAAACGATTCCCGAAAGTTTACCTGCCAATCGTGAAAACTCTAGCTTCATATACATGTATATATCAACATAATTTGAAGGAAAAATTTAATAAATCAGAATTTCCGTTATCAATTAAAAAACTAATTTCTCAGAAAAATATATTTTTTACCGTATAAATGATAGAAGTCAAACACTTTTAAATCTCACAAACAAAATGCAGCTATGAAAAGTAAAGAAGCTATCTTTCAATAGAATTTCTAGACGGGGGAAAAATTTGTATTATTAGATTTAGGTAGATGCAGCTTATAACTCAACATTTAAATATCTGAATGACAAAATACATCAGAAATATCTAGCTTTAAAACCCACATTATTTCTGAATACTAAAGTAGCTACAAAGTTAGATGTTTTAATAAATAACTCAATCGTATCGGAATTTGTAAGCTGCGTTAAGAATATTTTAAGTTACAGTTGCGTTTAGTAAATGGCACAGAAACTTCAATTAGTTAGAAATAGAATAAAACTACGGCTAAAAATATAATAGTTTTATGATTTGAAATAGTTAACTCTGGCGAATGTTAAAAGTGTGACCATATAGTTAATTACGTAGAATATATACAGAGTAGTCGGAAAATATCTCGCAAAATTTTAATGGGTGCTACAGAGACTCAAATAAGCGTTTATTATCGAAGAATGTGTGCTCGAAAATAACGCATCCAGTAGGTGGCTTAGATTATGGATCTCAAAGCAGAATATGGCTCGAACATGATCGTACTCCCCCACATTTTAGCACAGAAGTCAGTAATCACCTGGACGCCCCGTGTGTAAATCGTTAGACAGGTCGAGACTGACCTGAATCTGCAAAGTTACACTCATTAAACAGTTTGTTAAATTTTCTTTGGCCTGCCTTCCTTTCATATTTTCCTTTCGCCAGCATGAATAACCGTTTTTCCTAATGCAGTCTATGATAAAAAAAATGCTTACTTTGTTCCCCTACACCCCCTCTAAAATTTTGCTAGATATGTTTCAAGTATCCTGTATAGGGCCGCGCATTTACCTCTTCCTCTCAAGTGAAAAATTATCTAACCGTGGTTTCGGTAAGTTTATTTTAACGTCTGTCACTTTTATCAAGAATTCAACTTTTAGCTTTGCTAAACATTGTCTACAAACTTAGCTTGATTTGCTGAAGTTGCCGATTGCGATTTTTCAGGTACCTGAATTCAATTTCAACCACAAGGAAATCAGCATTATGTATTTTGCATCTTGAAAAGAATGCGCTATACAATTAGCTGACATGGAAGAAACGTGCAGTTATTAATTTTTAATTTATTTGCTGTCAAGTGAAAACTATGCAAATTTCTTTGCTGAGAAACTACTGACATAAGCTTCAAACACGTTCTCTCTTTTTTCATACACATAGCGTTCGCGTACAGATACAGATTTGTTTCTTTCTGTTACATAGTTTCTAAAAAACGGGTGTGTTAATATTTTAACACCTTGTCAGCACTTTTGGAAACATGCTTCTAGCTTTCAGGACAATGTACAGTTTCCTGGAATATTTATTGTTTATGGGAAGAATAAAACTAATAGAAGAAGATAGTTCTCAATAATTTGGAAGAGCATAATTTAGTTAAAAGTTTTCTTCAAGTTTAATTGCCTATATTTTACAAACGCTTCGAAATAATTTATATCATGTTAGTCGCCTATATGTCCTAGGAGTTTGTAAGTTTAGTTAAACATATATGAATTTGGACAAGCCTGGGTAACCGAATCTTCGATTAATTCAACACCTATATTAATGCATTTTGGGCGTAAAATATTTTACTGAAGTACTTAATTTATCTTATTGTAACAAAGTGGGCTAAGTGGTAAAATAACCATGAACGCAAATGTTTAATCCCAGAAACAACTGATATTTTTAACCATTTTGTTGACTGCGATAATATTCAAATTTATTTGTTTCTTATATATCGATCTCGTTTCTTTTACTACTCCATATGCTAAATCAAACGTAATGATAAATTTCTTCAAATGAATTTAACCATCGATTGTCTTCAAATTGGTGTTGTCATTCGATGTTAAACTTAACGTTATAGGACTAAATGAATGCAGCAGACTCATAGTAAAATGGCGTTTTTAATCTTTTGATGTTTCAGAGAAGAATTTAATTAATAAGTTTCCCTTGTGCGTTAAACTTAAGAGTGCGGAAATTTTAAAAATGTAACTCCTACGCCATGCTTTAGGTAAAATATTCTGAGCAACATTTTAACTCAGCGTCACATATCAATGCAAAAAAGCGAACTCAAGTATCCCTCCTTTCAAGAAGAGAATTTTCAGAAATGAAAAGAATTTGCAAGATTCGAACCTAGCTAGTTTCTTCTACATAAAGAACTTTCGAGGTGGAAATTCCGCAGGCGTTGAGTATTTAGTATAAGAAAGAGAAAATATGGTTAAACTATGTTTTATAAATTAAAATGTACGCTTAATTAAATTAAAGATGCTCTCGCAATTAAAATTCTAATTTCTGGAAGCACTGCAGGGAAAATGAGTATTATCTAAAATATTAATTACATTTACTTTAAAATGCAGACAAAAGTATTTTGATGAACAGACGGTAGAAATTTAAACACTCAGTGAATTTCCATGAAATCGTGGAAATGCTATGCGTACTTGAAAATGTTGGAAAGTTTTATTTACGTTAACTAACAATTAATATTTTAGTTGCATCTCTGCATCGACTTTTCAGTTCTTAAAAAAATCCTTTATCTCAAGATAGTTTAAACTAGCTTAAAATATTAAAATCCAGTTTAAAATATTAAACCTCCAGCTTACGAGTAAAATAATAAAATAAAACAGAAGCAAGGAACTCGAGGATGTGTACTGTTATTTGCTCACTAATAAATGCTTCCTGCACGGCATTATGGCTAAATATCTGTTAGCAATGACTATGCTATATATTAGGTATTTTTGAACGGGCTGCATAGCTGCGTATTTAAAAAGCAAACGTGAATGAGTTTTTTTAAGGCATGATGGTAAATACAGGTAAGTGCCTTTCTAGAGAAAAAATAAATTTTAAACAATTGCAAATAGTTATTCTTATAATATTATTTCTTAATGATATACACAAATGTAAAATTTGTGCATTTTTAGATTGCAAAACGTAGGGTTGATTACTAATAAATGTTTGTTTCATTTTATACTTTTGTACAATGCTTTAAAGCTGAGAAGGCTTCGAATTTCTTCAAGTCACCAGAAATAGCGCACGCTTAGAGAAAAGAAAATTACATTTGTAAAGCTAGGTTTAGGAGACGCAACTGTTCAGATTTGTGTCTGAAAAACCGCTTGAAAATTACTCTTGTAGTTCGTGGATCAAAATTTGCCCCAAATTTCATGAAAAACATAATTAAAGCAAAAACGTTAAAAATGCACCGTAAGTAGCATGAAAATGGGCGTTCTGCGGCAGGAGGAGCTGAGGAGCTGAGGGCGTGGTCAATGACGTCACACAGAGGGCGGGGCCAAAGGCAACGTCATGACACTAGGAGGCGTGGTTTCGAGTGGAGTTGAGTTGTTCGTAGACTACTGATTGAGTTGTAGACCTCCTGCTTTTCATTTAAAGTTAGTTTTTTTAAATTCGCAACGGGAAATATTTTCTGCATCTTAATTTTGATGATATAGCGATGCTGCCCTCTATTAATGAAAAAGTGAATTATATGTTTTAGAAATATATTTTTTAAGTCTGGTGTTAAAATGATTCAATGCGCGACTCTGAAAACAATGTAAAAGAAACAAATATAAAAAAAAAGACTTTCCTTTAATGATAGTTCATCATGTTATGAAAATGTAACTACAAGATAATTTTTTTTATTACTCAATTTTATTCTGATACTTTTATCCTTTCTAGTTTTTCATGAAACTTTAACTTATTTCTCAGGTTTTCTGTTTCATAATAACATATTCATTTACTGTCATATTTTTTAATACTTAACGTTTCTAATTTATTTGTAATATTTTATTTAATTTCCACACACTATTTTTTTTTCATACCTTTCATAAATTTCAGAATACCCTGATTTTTAACTTAACGTTATATTTCACAAACGTTCCTGCACGTGCTGTTTATTTGTTACATTACTTAATTTTAGATGCAATTTCACACTTTTTTTAACGTTATAATGTTCAATATATTCGGAATTTTAACTTCATTTACTTTTTTTAAACCATTCTAGTATTCTATACACACTTTAACTTAGCGATATGAAATTGTATTTAAAAAGAAACGTTTATTTTTCGTGATCTTAGTTCTTTTACTAAATTTTCTACAGAATTTCTAATTTCTTTCGCGTGTTTAACAATATCTTCCTTACATTACCGAATATTTTAAAAAAAAACTTAATTCTATAACTGTTAATTGCTTTTCTTACGTTCATGATTTCCCTTCTGTGTTTATATTTCTTAATTCTAGCTTAACTTATTTATTATAATGTTTTTATTTCTGTCTCATCACTCGTAATTCCAACATTTTATCCCTTTTTATTCATTTTAACGATATGGATTGTTTTCATTTACTCCATATTCAAATATTTCCTTACAATTTTTATAATACTTGTTTTATTCCTCGATCATAATAGATCATCTACAGGTTTTACTCAGAAATTCCCATTCACAACTTTACAGTTTAATACCATTTATATCTAAATGTATTTCTTTCTCATATAGTTTTATGGTCTTCAAAGTTTCTAACATCATGTTTAGTTTTAAATCCCGATTACCTTTAAGTGTGTTGATAATTTTCATTTCTAATTTTACAACGACGTTCAGTGTTTCATCCACACATACCAAAATATTTCTTACATTTTCTGATATTTAGTCTATGTCATATTTCAGTACTTAAAATGAATTTACACTGCTCACACTATTATTTTTTCATGTTTTAGAGACACTAACTATACTAATTTTACTATTTTCCCTGCACTAATTGCATCTATGTCAGCACTCATGATAAACTAGCAATTGTTTTGCATCACATGCATAAAGAAATTCTTAAAACCAACTTTTTCAATATCGTACTCAAATTACTGTTTTCCAGATGGGAATTACCAGTATTCTTTGGTTTTACTCTGTTACATCTTTTTAAATTTTAACATCTTACTTTTAATTCTAACATACATCTTTTGAACAGTTTTTTTCTTTTAATGATAGCCTTACCTTATTTGTTCAAATTAATTCTTTCATTCACCTTCTTTACTACCTTTCAGTACCTACATAATTCACTATGCAAACGCAATGTCTTTCACTGACATTCTGTTTAATAATACCACAAGTTTCCTTAATTGACAAAAAGCGAATTATTTCTCATTTCAAAATAGAACTACTATATTTTTGCACAAACATTACCTTTATCCATTCAAGCCACCCCTTAACCTGTAACTGACGTAGCGATAGGAAAGGAGATTCTTATCATATGCTCTTTCGACATTTGAGGTTTCTAGAACTTCTTTGACAAGTATATCAATACCATCAGAAAATATACTTAACATTTTTACCCAGTTTAAAGGCAACATACTGTTATAAGAATGGTTTTAGTTAAATTTATAACACAAATAAACACATTTTGTGCTAAATAGGCATAAACATTTAGATTCAGAATATTTCTTTTTAATCCGATGTAAGACTTGAATTTCATTCATGATACGGATTGTCTCTTGATTTTTTTGTTTAGCTTACACTAATAGAAAATTTTTATTTTACAAGTTCAGCTTTTAACGAAATAGAAATAAAAACTACGATACACCTGGTGTTTTTAAGAAAAGGAACTTTGATATATTTCTGGAAATGTAAATGCTTTTAGAGTTTTTTTTCTTTCAATAATGTTGATTTTCATTACTTTACTAATTTCAATAATTCTCTTATTAGCTAATATGAATGAAAGAAGATTGTCAAAAATGTGACACAGTATAATTCTTACGAACATACGTACCTTTACCAGCATACAGATATTACCGATTGAAATGAAGAAAGATACAGATATTTTACTCCAATCTACATTAAATTAAAAAAATATTTAAACTTTCATACATTCCAAAAAAATAAACGAAAACTCAATAGATATTGTCATGTTTGTATATATGAGATAAAAGTTTTATGAATGGTATTTAAAGTAATGCTTAGAACTTCATAAAAGCGAACATTCACTATGTTAATACACATATCATCAGTTATTTACATAATTCATTGTAATATTAATCATTACTTGTACTATATGCATATATATTTAAAGTTTAATTGTCTTACAATTGAATAATTAACTATTGAGAGAAAGAGGTTCATATCTTACACTATTTAATTCACATGGAACAAATTTTTCCATCAACCACATTGAACCGCGTTTATTAAATTCGCCAAAGCTCTTTTATTTCTGCATTTTCACACTCACGACACATTTTAAATGTAACCATTGATTACCATTTCAAACACCGATATCATAACTCAGTGTAAAACTACATCATAACTCATTTTTTCCCTACTAACTACAATTTTATATATTCAAGAAGTACATCTAAGACATGATCATTTTCTATGTTCTAGCAAATCGATTCAATTGCGAACATACTATTAAGACTTGCGATTTTAGAAGACTTGCATGTATTAACGATGTCAACGTTTCTTCGTTTTTATAAGATTCACATCAAATCATGTCGCATTCGAATGTGGTGTAAGAGATCACTTTTTCTTTTAAACACTTGTAAACAATGGATGCAATTTATAAGAAGAGAAGTATCATGCTGTTTCAAAACATCATCATCAGCATATTTCTGTTTCTTTTGACACCGGCAACATTTAAAAAAAAAGTTTCGTGAGATATTCTTCAAATTCTGTTTTACTTGAAAAAATGTCCGAACATTCAGTACGATGTAAAGATTCATATTGTTTTAAATTCTTATGCTCACTAAATATTTTTTATCATGATTTACTCTTAAAAGTAACTTTATTAGTTTTCATATCCTTTTTACATGAAAAGAACTTGTGATTATTCACTACAAAATTCTAAGACGAGAAGCTTCGCGACTTTTCAAACTACAAACTTAAATTTCTTAGGACATACACTACATCTGATGTTTCTTTCATGAGATTTCAAATATCTCTTCAGATTACTGGTATTCAAGAAACCTCGCAAATATATCACATAAGTTCAGCGAATAATCGCTTCATAAACTCTTAAATTTTCAACACGAGTGAATCACTTGAAGCATATACTGCACTGTAAACATACAATACTTAAAAAAATTGTTATAAAAAATAAAAATACATTCATTTCACCAAGAAGCTTTTCTATTTAAATACATTTATTTATTTCCAAAGAACAAGTTTCTGTATTATACATAAAATATACTTAGAATTTTCTTTCATTAGTTAATATCAAATTAACAACAATATCCATTTACTGATATTTGATATACATGTTTGCTTTAAAATTAAAACTAAAATTTCAATATATTTCTATTAAAAAAACATAAGGAAAAAAATACTCATAACATCAACCAAAGACAGAAATTTAAATAGAAAAGCTATACTTATATTAGTGCATTTTTATAATCTTCATAACATTTCGATTCAAAAAACCTATTACAAAATAAATGAAACATTTTTTTCTGCCTTAAAGAATCTCTTATATTTTTAAAATTAATACATAAAAATATATCTTCCCCAATATATTTAATTCTATCCTCAACACTTATTATAATGCAATCATGTCTTGTTTGTGAAGGATGATTTACAATACAACCTTCGCATTTAAATAGTTTTGTAATCACTGAATTTAATTCAGTTTTGATAGAGTTTATGAGTTCTTTAAAAAGTTCATCATCATCACTTACCATATCCGAACAATTCTTTTTACATTTGATTTGTAACGGTAAAATAATTTCAAAAATACTTTTATATAAAGTATTAGATACATCAGGAATAATTTCTTTCAATTTTTTTTAAAATATCACAGTTTACTTTTAGGTATGTAGGTTTTAGTTTAAAAGAATTTTCATCTTGTTTAAAAACTTGTTGAAAAATACACTCACCTTCTTTGTTGAAAACTACCAACTCATTATTGCAAATGATGCTGGCAGTCGTATAGACAAGGTTAAATTCATATATTTTTGAGGAAAATTCTTGCCATGTTGCAGGAGTTATAACAACACCGCGTGTAGTAGGGTATGATATTTTATTTTGTTCCACACATTCACGTAGATGAATGTTCATTCTGTTTTCAAACTGATTTATGGACACAAAATATCCCCAACCAAGAGTCCACTGTGCAATCAACTTCGAACTTTCTTTTTTCTGTTCTCGATTATTCGGCATGAAGATATTTTCAGGAACAGACTTCATATAGTGGGCAAACCAGTCATCCTCTGGAAGTTCATCCTCATTATCTTCCAAGCGTCGTTTTTTAATTTTCGAAATTTTTACGTTTCGGAATGTGATAGTAATTCTAGGATCTTTAACGTCAGGTTGAGAGGGTATTCCATGCATCCAAAATTGATTCGTTGGGGGTTTCATTACAAGGAGAGTTCCATGAGTTAAGTCCACGCTTCGAGATGTGAAATTTCGCCTGGTAAATACCATTTCACGTTTTGCACCTAAACTGATGATAGGTATATCACTTTCAGGTTCGAGACAAGTTTCATTGTCTTTATGCGTTGAAATTTTCGCCACTCCGTCAGGATAATAGTTCAATAAAGCAAAATTATATTTTTTGCCAGTTATCGTTTCAACATAATCTTTTACATTTAGAAGAGTTTGAGTCCATGGTTCTGCACAAATGCTCGTTCCAGAGAATTCGTAACTAAGTCCTCCATCACCAAAACTGAGTACTTTTCTTCGTGGAACCTACTGAGTCCCATTAATTTCAAAACTAATATTTTTAAAATCATAATTTGATAGTTCATCTAGCAAAATATCAGCTTCATTTCATGAATAAAATTCTTCGTATAATTCCACATTTAACTCTGTATCACATATATTCCTCATATTCGCTTCTGAATCTAACGACAATTCTGAATGATATAGAAATACGTAGCATTCTTAAATAGCAAAAATTATCTAAAACATACATTAACGAAATGATTTCATCAACACTTATCGTAATACATTCTTGTCATGTCTTGTTTGTGAAGCCAGGCTTTCCGGCGTCATATGTGTAAAAATAATCATGATAGGATAGTGGGAAAGAGTTATAGTGTCCTAATGTTGTTATTCTGAACCTCGATATTACATATATGCATAAGGTGAATCATAAAAGCATCATCCACTTATCATGATAGAGTAATGGAAAATTTCTAAAACTCTGATAATCATACGCGAAAGAATGTATTATCTTAAGGTTATTGTTGCTATTCCAAATTTGACAGTACCTACAGAAGTGAAGGAAGATCCTTGATAAGCGCTGTAGACTTCACGTTATCATGATAACGTGCAGCACTTATCAAGGGTCTTCCTTCACTTCTGTAGGTATTTCACATCTCGAAGCGTGGACTTAACTCATGGAACTCTCCTTGTAATGAAACCCCAAACGAATCAATTTTGGATGCATGGAATACCCTCTCAACCTGACGTTAAAGATCCTAGAATTAGTATCACATTCCGAAACATAAAAATTTCGAAAATTAAAAAACGACGCTTGGAAGATAATGAGGATGAACTTCCAGAGGATGACTGGTTTGCCCACTATATGAAGTCTATTCCTGAAAATATCTTCATGCCGAATAATCGAGAACAGAAAAAAGAAAGTTCGAAGTTGATTGCACAGTGGACTCTTGGTTGGGGATATTTTGTGTCCATAAATCAGTTTGAAAACAGAATGAACATTCATCTACGTGAATGTGTGGAACAAAATAAAATATCATACCCTACTACACGCGGTGTTGTTATAACTCCTGCAACATGGCAAGAATTTTCCTCAAAAATATATGAATTTAACCTTGTCTATACGACTGCCAGCATCATTTGCAATAATGAGTTGGTAGTTTTCAACAAAGAAGGTGAGTGTATTTTTCAACAAGTTTTTAAACAAGATGAAAATTCTTTTAAACTAAAACCTACATACCTAAAAGTAAACTGTGATATTTTAAAAAAAATTGAAAGAAATTATTCCTGATGTATCTAATACTTTATATAAAAGTATTTTTGAAATTATTTTACCGTTGCAAATCAAATGTAAAAACAATTGTTCGGATATGGTAAGTGATGATGATGAACTTTTTAAAGAACTCATAAACTCTATCAAAACTGAATTAAATTCAGTGATTAAAAAACTATTTAAATGCGAAGGTTGTATTGTAAATCATCCTTCACAAACAAGACATGATTGCATTATAATAAGTGTTGAGGATAAAATTAAATATATTGGGGAAGATATATTTTTATGTATTAATTTTAAAAATATAAGAGATTCTTTAAGGCAGAAAAAAATGTTTCATTTATTTTGTAATAGGTTTTTTGAATCGAAATGTTATGAAGATTATAAAAATGCACTAATATAAGTATAGCTATTCTATTTAAATTTCTGTCTTTGGTTGATGTTATGAGTATTTTTTTCCTTATGTTTTTTTAATAGAAATATATTGAAATTTTAGTTTTAATTTTAAAGCAAACATGTATATCAAATATCAGTAAATGGATATTGTTGTTAATTTGATATTAACTAATGAAAGAAAATTCTAAGTATATTTTATGTATAATACAGAAACTTGTTCTTTGGAAATAAATAAATGTATTTAAATAGAAAAGCTTCTTGGTGAAATGAATGTATTTTTATTTTTTATAACAATTTTTTTAAGTATTGTATGTTTACAGTGCAGTATATGCTTCAAGTGATTCACTCGTGTTGAAAATTTAAAAGTTTATGAAGCGATTATTCGCTGAACTTATGTGATATATTTGCGAGGTTTCTTGAATACCAGTAATCTGAAGAGATATTTGAAATCTCATGAAAGAAACATCAGATGTAGTGTATGTCCTAAGAAATTTAAGTTTGTAGTTTGAAAAGTCGCGAAGCTTCTCGTCTTAGAATTTTGTAGTGAATAATCACAAGTTCTTTTCATGTAAAAAGGATATGAAAACTAATAAAGTTACTTTTAAGAGTAAATCATGATAAAAAATATTTAGTGAGCATAAGAATTTAAAACAATATGAATCTTTACATCGTACTAAATGTTCGGACATTTTTTCAAGTAAAACAGAATTTGAAGAATATCTCACGAAACTTTTTTTTTAAATGTTGCCGGTGTCAAAAGAAACAGAAATATGCTGATGATGATGTTTTGAAACAGCATGATACTTCTCTTCTTATAAATTGCATCCATTGTTTACAAGTGTTTAAAAGAAAAAGTGATCTCTTACACCACATTCGAATGCGACATGATTTGATGTGAATCTTATAAAAACGAAGAAACGTTGACATCGTTAATACATGCAAGTCTTCTAAAATCGCAAGTCTTAATAGTATGTTCGCAATTGAATCGATTTGCTAGAACATAGAAAATGATCATGTCTTAGATGTACTTCTTGAATATATAAAATTGTAGTTAGTAGGGAAAAAATGAGTTATGATGTAGTTTTACACTGAGTTATGATATCGGTGTTTGAAATGGTAATCAATGGTTACATTTAAAATGTGTCGTGAGTGTGAAAATGCAGAAATAAAAGAGCTTTGGCGAATTTAATAAACGCGGTTCAATGTGGTTGATGGAAAAATTTGTTCCATGTGAATTAAATAGTGTAAGATATGAACCTCTTTCTCTCAATAGTTAATTATTCAATTGTAAGACAATTAAACTTTAAATATATATGCATATAGTACATGTAATGATTAATATTACAATGAATTATGTAAATAACTGATGATATGTGTATTAACATAGTGAATGTTCGCTTTTATGAAGTTCTAAGCATTACTTTAAATACCATTCATAAAACTTTTATCTCATATATACAAACATGACAATATCTATTGAGTTTTCGTTTATTTTTTGGAATGTATGAAAGTTTAAATATTTTTTTAATTTAATGTAGATTGGAGTAAAATATCTGTATCTTTCTTCATTTCAATCGGTAATATCTGTATGCTGGTAAAGGTACGTATGTTCGTAAGAATTATACTGTGTCACATTTTTGACAATCTTCTTTCATTCATATTAGCTAATAAGAGAATTATTGAAATTAGTAAAGTAATGAAAATCAACATTATTGAAAGAAAAAAAAACTCTAAAAGCATTTACATTTCCAGAAATATATCAAAGTTCCTTTTCTTAAAAACACCAGGTGTATCGTAGTTTTTATTTCTATTTCGTTAAAAGCTGAACTTGTAAAATAAAAATTTTCTATTAGTGTAAGGTAAACAAAAAAATCAAGAGACAATCCGTATCATGAATGAAATTCAAGTCTTACATCGGATTAAAAAGAAATATTCTGAATCTAAATGTTTATGCCTATTTAGCACAAAATGTGTTTATTTGTGTTATAAATTTAACTAAAACCATTCTTATAACAGTATGTTGCCTTTAAACTGGGTAAAAATGTTAAGTATATTTTCTGATGGTATTGATATACTTGTCAAAGAAGTTCTAGAAACCTCAAATGTCGAAAGAGCATATGATAAGAATCTCCTTTCCTATCGCTACGTCAGTTACAGGTTAAGGGGTGGCTTGAATGGATAAAGGTAATGTTTGTGCAAAAATATAGTAGTTCTATTTTGAAATGAGAAATAATTCGCTTTTTGTCAATTAAGGAAACTTGTGGTATTATTAAACAGAATGTCAGTGAAAGACATTGCGTTTGCATAGTGAATTATGTAGGTACTGAAAGGTAGTAAAGAAGGTGAATGAAAGAATTAATTTGAACAAATAAGGTAAGGCTATCATTAAAAGAAAAAAACTGTTCAAAAGATGTATGTTAGAATTAAAAGTAAGATGTTAAAATTTAAAAAGATGTAACAGAGTAAAACCAAAGAATACTGGTAATTCCCATCTGGAAAACAGTAATTTGAGTACGATATTGAAAAAGTTGGTTTTAAGAATTTCTTTATGCATGTGATGCAAAACAATTGCTAGTTTATCATGAGTGCTGACATAGATGCAATTAGTGCAGGGAAAATAGTAAAATTAGTATAGTTAGTGTCTCTAAAACATGAAAAAATAATAGTGTGAGCAGTGTAAATTCATTTTAAGTACTGAAATATGACATAGACTAAATATCAGAAAATGTAAGAAATATTTTGGTATGTGTGGATGAAACACTGAACGTCGTTGTAAAATTAGAAATGAAAATTATCAACACACTTAAAGGTAATCGGGATTTAAAACTAAACATGATGTTAGAAACTTTGAAGACCATAAAACTATATGAGAAAGAAATACATTTAGATATAAATGGTATTAAACTGTAAAGTTGTGAATGGGAATTTCTGAGTAAAACCTGTAGATGATCTATTATGATCGAGGAATAAAACAAGTATTATAAAAATTGTAAGGAAATATTTGAATATGGAGTAAATGAAAACAATCCATATCGTTAAAATGAATAAAAAGGGATAAAATGTTGGAATTACGAGTGATGAGACAGAAATAAAAACATTATAATAAATAAGCTAGAATTAAGAAATATTAACACAGAAGGGAAATCATGAACGTAAGAAAAGCAATTAACAGTTATAGAATTAAGTTTTTTTTTAAAATATTCGGTAATGTATTGTTAAACACGCGAAAGAAATTAGAAATTCTGTAGAAAATTTAGTAAAAGAACTAAGATCACGAAAAATAAACGTTTCTTTTTAAATACAATTTCATATCGCTAAGTTAAAGTGTGTATAGAATACTAGAATGGTTTAAAAAAAGTAAATGAAGTTAAAATTCCGAATATATTGAACATTATAACGTTAAAAAAAGTGTGAAATTGCATCTAAAATTAAGTAATGTAACAAATAAACAGCACGTGCAGGAACGTTTGTGAAATATAACGTTAAGTTAAAAATCAGGGTATTCTGAAATTTATGAAAGGTATGAAAAAAAAAATAGTGTGTGGAAATTAAATAAAATATTACAAATAAATTAGAAACGTTAAGTATTAAAAAATATGACAGTAAATGAATATGTTATTATGAAACAGAAAACCTGAGAAATAAGTTAAAGTTTCATGAAAAACTAGAAAGGATAAAAGTATCAGAATAAAATTGAGTAATAAAAAAAAAATATCTTGTAGTTACATTTTCATAACATGATGAACTATCATTAAAGGAAAGTCTTTTTTTTTATATTTGTTTCTTTTACATTGTTTTCAGAGTCGCGCATTGAATCATTTTAACACCAGACTTAAAAAATATATTTCTAAAACATATAATTCACTTTTTCATTAATAGAGGGCAGCATCGCTATATCATCAAAATTAAGATGCAGAAAATATTTCCCGTTGCGAATTTAAAAAAACTAACTTTAAATGAAAAGCAGGAGGTCTACAACTCAATCAGTAGTCTACGAACAACTCAACTCCACTCGAAACCACGCCTCCTAGTGTCATGACGTTGCCTTTGGCCCCGCCCTCTGTGTGACGTCATTGACCACACCCTCAGCTCCTCAGCTCCTCCTGCCGCAGAACGCCCATTTTCATGCTACTACCGTAAAATGAATCATTAATAAGCTAAAAATTATTTTTCTTGCTATTTTTAGCAATATGCATTAAAATCAAGAAACACTATTGTGCAGAACCCATAAACTTGTATCTTCTTATTTTACAAAATTATCGTTAAATAAAGATTTAGAAATTTACCCAGACTTATATAATATAGAACTATTTTCCAAAGCATGTTTATTCATCTGTTTAAAAAGAGCTTCTCCTCCTCCCTCCCATAGATTTTTAAAGTCCAAAATCAGCTTTTCCAAGAAATATAAGTTGTCAACTTCATGCTGCCGTTTAGACAAGGAACCATTTCTCCATATTTGCGTAGAATGTTTAAGTAGAATATTTCTCTGCATTTGGGTGAATTTTATTTTCTAGAAATTTAATATTTTATTTTAAAACCTTGAGATTGTGTTAAATTTTATGTAGTGGTGTCACATAAAAATCTCAGACAAACTGGATTGAATAACAGCAAAAAAAAAAAAAAAAAAAAAAAGAAAAGAAAAGAAAAGAAAAGAAAAACAACTCTGAGACACTGTAGACGGTGTGTTGAAAAACCGTTTAGTGATATTAGGTCGTACAGGTGTTAAAGTACGACATATTATCGCTATAAGCAATGTGAATATTTTCCATCTAAAATGTATTATTTTATCTGCAACACTTAATTGTAAGTAAATGGTAACAAATTAAATGGCGCAAGGTTTTGTGTGAGCTGTTAGCTCACTCAAAATTGTTTCTCATTCATAAAAGAACTGTTTTCATGAAAAAAAAAAGTTTTTCCTCAGAACTTTCAGAAAACGTATTGTCTCAGATAGGTTTTCAACTGCTTCCGTGACCATTGTCAAAGTGAATTAAAAGAAGAGTTGAAATTAAATAGTCCAATTCTTTTTGCCTCTTATTGGACCACAGCTGAATACCTTATTTGTCAGTTGTCGAAGCCCATAATGACGATTGATTCTGTGCGCCGTCTTTTTTAATATTTTTCATTTACGTTTCAGAAATACCTTTGAAAAGTCTTAAAAATTCAGTCCATATTTTGAATATGCAGATATATATTTAAAATTTACAGATGCCAATATAATATGTCCTGTATCTTCTTGCTAATATTATTAGATTTATGAAAGGAATGTATATGAAATTTTGACTGCGGGAATTCCAATGCACTGGTAAAAAATGCAAACATGCATTATAGTAATGTAAGAGTTTTCGTGAATAAATCGTTTATGTTTACCATAAACATTTCTTGAAAAGACGTTTCTCCGCGTCACTTGCGAAAGAAAACTTTGATATGTAAATGTATATGTAATCTTGTTTACTCTAAGTGTGAGGTTACTTGCTCATTTGATTTAAATGTTAATCTCGACGGATTTTTTTTAAAAAGATATGTGAATTTTAATTTTAGCTGTCTTTAAAATCTCTTAGCTTGGTGTTTAATTAGTAGATTCACTTTTTCATAATGGAACGGCAGTCAAATGAAGATCAAGTATACTCGTGATTTTAACCAGCAGATTCAAAACCAGCAGTTTCAGATGTATCAATACGTTGAGATTTTATTTATTTTTAACTCTTCTTGCACTTACATCAGGAAAAGAAAAATGTCCTTGCTTCTACATTTGACAGGTCATTGAAACAAACAGTCCTCTTTAGTAACTGATGATTAGAGTTACTTGTTCAGTGTAATACACACTTAAAATTTAATCCTTTTGTGAGCACTTGAAAAGCATATATTTCTAACTAAATATTGAGTAATGATATTACGAAACATTTCTGTGAAAAAAGGTTTCAAAAATTAAAATTGGTGATTATTTTGTGTACTAAATTTAATTGTTGTTAGAAAATATATGGAAAAGTAATTTTATGATAGTATTTTTCCTAAGCAAATCTGTTACAGTTTCATGGAATAATGAAAAACTTTTATATTATTTGAAAAATGATTTCTTTTTTCAAGCAAAATTATAGATAAATTCTGCTCCTGAAGAAAAAAAAAATTATTTTAGAACACAATGTGATATCAATGGAAAAAATGGTAGCAGCATATGCCGTATAATTAGAAAGTTATCCGGGATTTTTAAGTCAAAGCTGAGCATTTCTAATCCCAATTTCCCTATTAGAAATACTTGTAACATCTCTATTGCGATGTGTTGAGTTGCTAAGATATAATCTCGGAAAAGAAAGATTCTTCTTTTAACAAAATGTTTTTTTTATATTCCTTAAAAGATTCACTTGTGTTTTTCTGCTTAAATTTCGTTTCAGAAGAGAAAAGTATAAATGCTTACTTAATAAATAATTCGTGTTATGAATGTATTCTTTTCCTAAATTAATCAACATTTAAACAAAAGCTTTAAAATTCTTTCGTTCAGCTTTAATATTCAGGATGATCACAAACTATAAAATTAGAAAATGCAACAACTTTGGGTTTGGTGCAGAGTTTAGTCAAGACACTATCGATTTCCAGAACGTACAGATCACTTTTCATCAGAACCAAGGAAATCTGAAGATTTTGACAATTTCTTCGCTCCATGATGCAGAAGGACCTGTACCTGTTTGTATAGAAATCGAAAGAGTCTTCATTAAAATCTGCACCAAACACAAGGTTGTTGCTTGTTAATTTTGTGTTTTGCTTCAGCGTGATTCTCTTTTGCATTTATCATAAGCTGTGGAGTGCCTTAGGGTAAACGTGGTCAATGAACATATGAAGTTCTGATATATATAGAATAATTTAACAATTCAAACAGTTTTTGGAATATGAACTAAATTTCTGAATTTATGATGCAAACTGAATATTAAAATAGCTTTTAATAGTGTTTTATGTGTAATAAATATTCTAAAATGATAAATCATATTTAAAAGTGATATGGTGCTGACAAATTTTACTTTGCCTTATTTTAAATATAAAACGGAGTGTACAAATTGCGTTGTAAGTAAGATGAAGGGGTATTTCTTCATTGGTTACATATGAGAATAAAATTTCCAAACTCTTCTCCTTCCGAAGCTGAACTGGGAATAAAATTATCAAGAATGAATTAGGAACGGGCTGATCCTGCAAAAGGCATAAATAAACACTAATATAATTAAGATACAATAACTCACCGAACAAATATTAAATTAGAAGTCAAATAAAAAAAATCAGCGTTATATTTTCAAATTTTCACAGGACTAGTTTAGATGGTTTTTCCGAACCATCATCCTCAGCTGCAAAAGCGCAAATGAACGAGATAGGATATAATGATAAGAACGATATAATGATAAGAACACTTACGTCGGTGGTGTCACTAAACTCTTAAACGAAGGGCCGTATAATCCGATCCCTAAAGATACTTCACCTTCGGACATGTCAAATATAAAACCTGCGATCAAATCTTTACAAATCCTTTCAAGCAACTTTCAAGCGAACGTTATTTTTCGCTTATCCCATATGCTGCGAATTGTGCCAGATTACATGCTCTTCATAAAATTCATAAAAGGGGTATTCCTTTCCGCCCTATTGTATCAAATTTAGGTACTGCCTCGAATCCCGTTAGCTAAATATTTACTTTCCAGATTTTCAACTCTATTAGACAACATTTACACCATACAAAATTCAATAGAGTTTGTAAAAAAGTTTAAAAACATTTCTCCTAGAAAGTTATTCGTGGTTTCTTTTGATGTAAAATCATTATTCACCAATGTTCTAGTGGAGGTCTGGAACATTGGAACTCCATGCATTAAGATATCCAGAAACCAGACTTCGCGAATTTCATTTTTCTTGCATCGAAATTGATGAGCTTATTTCTCTCACTCAACTCTGTTTGAAACAAATGCATTTTGTTTCCCAAAATAAATATTACAAGCAAACTGAGAGATTAGCCATGAGAAGCCCCCTCAGTCCCATCCTGGCTGATATCTTCACGCATTATTATGAATCAAAACTGTTTGAAACTTTAAACTTCCCTGTACGGTTTCGCTACGTAGACGATACTTTTACCCTGTTTTAAGGTAATAAAGAGGATTTAAATAAAGTTCTTTCAACAATGAATTCTATTGATCCTGCTATTCAGTTCGCTTTTGAACGTGAGACATACAATTCTCTTCCGTTTCTCGACATTCTGGTCACACGTAACACTTCAGTACTACGGTTTACCGTAAATCTTCATCGATTTGCCTTCCACCACACTTTAAATCATGTCATCCGACTAAACAAAAGTTAGCTTCATTTTATTCCTATGTTTTCCGTGCTCTTCAAGTTTGCTCCTCCAAACTAACCCATGATGAAGAACTAAATTATTTTAAAGCAATAACTGTTGACAGGGGCTTTTCACCCAACTTTATTAATAAAGCAGTTAAAAAATTCTCATCTCAACACACCAAAAGGCACACTCTTGTCTTAGGGGATTATATAAATTATGTTGTTATTCCCTTCTTTCAATCAATTAGCTTTAAAGTTGCACGTATTTTGCAGAAATTTAACTTTCGGGTCGTTTATTCTCTCATCAATAAAATTCCGAGTTCCTTACTCAAGGACCCCAGTCCGGATATAAATTCCTGGGGTATTTACAGAATTCCTTGCCAGTGTGGTTTAATTTACACTGGCCAAACTAAGAGAGCCTTTTCGTATCAAGGAACATGAAGCATATGTTAGAAAAAAGGAAACACAGAAGTCTTCTGTTGCCCACTATTGTTGGTCCGAAAATCACACTTTCAATTTTTCTGCTGCCAAAATTATTCAAAAAACATTATCCATTGGTGAACTGGATTTTCTAGAGGCATTCACATTAAAAAAATTCTTTCCGTTCTAGTTAACAATCATAATTCCAATCCATCTTTGCCTTCAGCCTTTAGAGAAATTATGTTTTAGTTCTGGTTTCAGCAACATATGGCGCCAGTAGCTTATCTATATCCTGTCCAGTCTTTCTTATCTAGTCAATATATCCAGTAGCGTCTCCGTTCTGCGAGGCTAACGCTTCACGCATGCGCAGCGATATGCTTCGCTAGCGTAATAGGCTGCATCTGTTAAACTATTGGCAATATATCATAAGATTGGCGATTAATGTTGTTCCGTTAAATATTGTCAGGCTAGAGTTAACCCTGACTTACCGGCTTACCTATGTATTATACTTAGTGTAATTATTATTAGTGTGATTATTATCGAAGAAAATGTTTTGTGTTTGGAATGTTCGACGTCCTATTCATTCCGACGAAATCTACGAGCGCATATTATTAAGTGCCATCCTTCGAAATTAGAGGAATTAGCTCCTACATTAAGAACTACTCACAAATTTACATGTGATGATTGTGAGGAAGCCTTTTCAAAAGAAAACCTGCTTCGTGCACACGAACGCACAGAACATGGTAAAAAAGACGCAATACAACCCTACAAGAATTTACAACCTTTTTTTTGATTGATGTCTTTCTTATACTGAGTTATGGGAAAACAGTTTTGAGGAGGTAGAATCTTTTATTTGAATAGACAACAGTAGATTAAAATGGTCTGAAATTGAAGCTTCAAATTAAAAAAAAATTATTTAAACTGTCACAAATTATACAATAAATACGGATCAACTTTTTGATGAATTGATGATTTCAAAAAGTTTGGTTAAGAATTATGAAATTATGAAATTTAGAAAAATAAAAATTGCGAAGAAAAATGGATACAAAATTTCAGTCATTTCAAAGAAAAACACATTTTATTGCACAGTGCCATTTAAATGATAGAATACATTTTCAAGCATGCGAGACACACTCGCAGCAATCAAAAGAATATTGTCAATTATAAGCATCATAAAAAATGGTTTGAAGAAAATGGTAAACTGGCTGAATAGACAGTAAAAGCTTTACTAAGCTGCAAAATTAATAGTCAACTAAATTACAGTGAATTTTTCGATACTGTTAAAAATAACAAAGAATTTTTAAACAAAGTTCACACTAGTGTTAAAAGCACTAGTGTGAGCACTAGACACTAATGTGCTTTTATATAGTGCTAAGTATATTGAGTTACTAAAAATTTATTTTAACTCATTGTTTTTTTCCCTACAAAAACTTATTTATTTAGCCTTTTCAAACCTTCTTTCTTTTCTTTTTTTCTTAGTGGTTGCTTTTTCAAGTTTTATTTTATGTGTGAGTATTTTCTCAAAATTCTCCCGGTTTAAGCAAAAAACATATGGTAAGCCTAGTCATTAGAGGATCGACTACGAATAAAGTGTAGGTCTTATGGATTACTTATAGGCAAGCAAATGTAATCAACAAGAAAATATAGATATATAATATAATATAGAAGATGTACATATTATAATATAGATATATAAAAAATGTAGATAGATATAAAAACTGCATTAGAAAAAAATTGTAAAAAATTTTTAATTAATTCATTATGGCAAAGCACTCAACTATTATTTGGATGAGAGGTGACTTTGTGGAAAATATGAATTCAAATAAATTTCAAAAGAACTTTTATACCAGTAAATATAGGATGGAATATCAAACAAAAATACATTAGGAAATAAATATGAAATAAGGTTAAGTGAATTGATTATTAAGCGTTACAGAAACCTACAGTATTAATTTAAAGCAATTCAAAAACATCAAAACATCAATATCTCGACAAAGAACAACGTAGGTTTCCGCATAAGCTTTTAAATCTCCGGTAAATAAATTCCACATTTCTGGGTTTATCTGAATAACAAATCAGTAATTCTTAATGTAAACAGTACTGAATATTTATCTTTTGGAATATGAGTACTTTTAAACAATTATTTTTTGTACAAAAAACACAGCACACACAATTCGCAGCTATTTACAATACGTGCCTGAAGTCTACATTCGTCGCCAATCGACGAAGGTTGCCGTGCTGAAAAAATGTGCATTGCGCGTGCGTGAAGCGTAAGGCCCGAAGAACGGAGACGCTACTATTATATCATACCTCGTATCTCGTTCATTTGCGCTTTTGCAGCTGAGGATGATGGTTCGGTAAAACCATCGAAACTAGTCCTGTGAAAATTTGAAAATATAACGCTGATTTTTGTTGTTTGACTTCTAAATTAAACACGAATATTTTCAAATCACTTATTATTATCTCCACTGAAGATTGTAGATTTAAAAGTTATGTATTATAAATTACATGTAATATAGTAAAATCTAACTAGCAACACTATTCTTTAATCTAAGAAATGAAATTCTTTTCTTTAGGTTCCCGTACATAGTTTGCTCAGTGACGGAAAAACAACACAACTTTTATGTAATTCAAAGATTTCTGATGCTATAATTGAGGTTAATTGAGGTAGTTAGCATCAATTATAACAAAACAGAAAAGCATGTAAGAGCAGTTGCAAGCATTTAACAGATTTTTTACTTGAGTCTGTAACTTCAGAATAAAACAACTTAAATTTATAGAAAAGAAAACTTTTCTCTCGAAATAATAAATACTTTACTAAACTTATAGTCATAAAAATGAATAATTCATAAAATTGTTAACAGCAGGCTAAATCAATCTTTATTTCCGCAGCATTCTTCTGCATGCACCAAAAGGAAGAGAAGGAATTACTAAAAATAACATTTTATGAAGGAACATGATGTGATGCAAAAATTAGTAACGAAATTTTTCTATTTGTTTTAAGCTCGATGAACGCACATTTAGTTATAAAGCGCATTTGCTTTTAAGCAGATTTGTTTTAATGCGAATTTAGGATGCAGGTTTGGGTTTCGTGCTCTTAACATTTCTTTTACATGAATACAAATCTGATCTCGATGAAGCGATGCATATTTTAATATCGTCACATTTCAAGCAAACTTTCTGTACCTGAATTCATTATGGGTTTACTGCATCTAGCGACGTATCACACTGGAAGAAACTTATTAGAAAGACGAGTTTCGTTCAACATTCAATTAAATGTGAGGGTTCGAAACAGTGCCGCTAGAAGCTATGTCTTGCAGTTTGCAATGCTAGAGAAAATGTCTCGCTTGCATTTCTCTATCATGTGGGTTTTCTCTTAAGTGAACCACTCTTATAATTCGCAAGCAAAGACTCCTGGAAATGTTTTTTTCGACGAGAAGTCAAGGATAAAGCTTGTCGGTCTTATAATCATTTCGGTGTTTTCTTAGACAGTGAGTGGATAAGACGCTGAACACTGTCTGTTTAACTTCCGATGGAACTCTGGAGAGTGTGTATCGTAAATAACGTTGTTAAATAACGTAAATAACGTATAACGTTGACGCGTGTAACGTAAATAGGAGCCAGTTTCCCTTAGAAAATCCTCCGCGGAAGCAGTGCATTCCTCATACCGCTACACCTTATATGCTTTGAGCTTTTCAAACAAATAACGACTATTAATTCCGATGCCGGTTTTTATCTCACAGTACAAAAGACCTATGAATCTAACCCTTCGCAGGTGGGCTGTACACAATGTATACAAGTGCTAGAAAATATTAGCGATCGGAAATTTTGCAATAAATACCTACCTCGAAAACTTATTTTAATATTTTATCGATTGTGGGAAACGTTCAAATGTTAGGATTATGAACGGCATTTAAGCTCCGCAGGTTATCAGAGTTGAAGGACTTCTTTGCATCTAGGTATGCTAGTATAAACAACAAAGACAGAAGTAATGATTTGGTTTCTTCGAGCCAATACTAATCATTTTCTAATAGATGCGAAGGATCTAATAATGGAAACTGCTCACGCTACCAAGGAGCTCCAGAATTATCAAGCTTCCAGTACATTATAAAAGTATCCGGAAGCTATTTCTGTAGTTAGAAAAAGAACTGCTACGAGCTACTGAAACTAATCATTATTAGTTATTGATCTTTAAACGAAGATTTTGCTATCCCGTAGCGGGCGATTATTTAAAACATATGTCATGATAAGTTTGCTGTCTTGTCTAATTTTAAATTTGGTCCTGCGTTCGCTCAAACTATCCTCTCTAAATAAGGTTTGAGATCCTTCCAGACATCAAATTCCATGCTTAATAAATATGTGAAATTCGAAGCAGTGTCTTGATGCTTCATCCGCTCCTTTTATACAGCCTTGCAGAGTAATTTTCAAGAATGTTCCAATAAATAAATTTTATAATTTAACAATTAATATACTACTAGAATGTATTGTTAATAAATTAGATATTACCTGTAAAATACGAGTTTTTTATACACATATCTCAAGTATGTGTTCATTCTAAAGGAGCTAACGATATAATATTTTCCATTTTACAGTTAGTTTTAAGACTGTTTCCTTCATTAGCCTTGTTTTCTTTCCTTAGTCTTTTTTTCAAAGAAAAAAATCAGAATCTTAAAATGTACAAGGTAATTTATTCATAATAAATCATTGTAGTACTATTTATACCCAAACCAGAGTTTATATTCTTCCTTTTTTTTATCTATAGCTTAAAATATATTTGATTTTTAAATTTATACGTTAACGTTCTTTAACATCTATAAACATTCGCAATGCATTTAGGAATCTATTAGGCGGTAATTATACTTCTGTGAGTTCAACTAAAACTATATTTGCTCTGTTTTAAAGAATGTCCTCTATTTCATATGATGACTCTATTTCATATACTCCATTTTGCCTCTCTTCTATGGAAAATCTTATGGTGGAAAAATAGTGAAATAGGTTAAAGTAAATATTTTGTTGCATAATATTTAGTACAGTTAAGACTTAACAATAACAATTTTTTTATTCGCAAATTCGTAGAATTCACAAAATAGTAGCAAAATATATTGCACTTTATTTATAATTATTTAGAAATATTACGAAGTTCCAAGCATTGAGAAATCTCGTAAACTATGTTTGGTTAACGTATTAATATTATTCATAAACTACAATGCTTCACTTCTTTATACGAAGAATGGAAAACAAAGTTATATATTAGAAATAAGATGTAAATTTGTTTTAAAGGTAATAAGACTAACTTAAAAACGCACTCTGCTGGGCTGTTATTCGTTTTCTCATTGCAGTAAACGCAGTCTTGTCCTTTATTTTCTTCTCCAAAAGAAGAACTCAAATTACCGCTTTAAATTACTTAAAAATAAAGTAAAACACACATGCCTATAAGAATAAATCTGAAAATAATTTTTTCTAAAAATCAATGTTCTCAGTTCAGCGATAAGTAAGCAGAAAATATGGAGTACAGTTTCATACCTTACCTTATGCCTGCAGCACTTTTTTAGAGAAAACCATTTTATTAGTCGCTAGAAGTTCATTCTAGAGCATATTTGACATAGATGTATCTATGTCGTTTTATCCTAGAGATGCAAATCTGCATGCGATGAGGGATTTGACAAATATTCTTTCAGCTACGTCCGACAGATAAAAGCTACGTCATTATATTATCATTTTGGACGTCGTTCATCAAAACGTCATGCTAAGAGAATATTCGTCGGAAGCTTTTAAGAAAGATAAAACGTTGTGCTTCTTAATTCTGCAGCATATGATCTTGCTTCTGATTGCCGTATTCTTATTCAGTTGATTCTCTGTATATCATCTACAAGAAACTCTCATTTGTTTGTTTCTATCATTTTAGTCTTAGACTCATTTATATTTTTCTCTCGCCATATTGCAAAGTGCGTTTTCGCTCACAGAGAAGAACAGCTAATCATCCTGTCCGATTTTGATATATTTTCATTCTCCGACCTTTTTCGTTTTCCCCTTTCCTTTTAGAATTATTAAACGCACACAGAAAGCATCTGTTTGAAAATGGTAATTGATTGCTCAGTCTAATCTTACTAAACTGGAACAAGATTGAACTATAATTGCACGAAACAGTGAATATGATTGCCTGTGCTGTGCGTTTTTGCTTAATGCCAAATGATGAAAAAAAATCTTCAAATTTTGCCAAGAATAAAAATATCAAATAAACATTTAAACTGAAATTCAGCAGTAATGAATGCAAGTTGCAGAGCAATTTTAGTATCTCGGAGAGTCTCTTAGCGAGCTCTTTTTTTCGTTAGTTTTATTTAAACTCCGTAAAATCCGATACTTGAAAAACAGTCATATCCGTAGGAATTATAACCAGCTTTAAATTTCTAATGTCTTCATGAGAAATATTCGAAAAAAGAATATATTAGAATTTCTGAGAAATAAGAATATATGAAATGATAAATATTCGAAGTAAAATTACTTTTAATTATTAATAAAACCTTATGTAAGATTTATTAGTAATAAGAGATTTTATAATTATTAATGAGGCAGAGATGTAGTCTTGTCCACAATTTTTATACCCATAATTAAATTTCTATTCCATTTATGAGAAACATTCGAAATATAGTGTCTTCTTTAAAGTCAAAGTATTTTTATATATATTACTATGTGTCGCAGTAACGTAACGGTAGATTTTATCAGCGGAATTAATGAATGATTTTTTTTATCAGCGGAATTAATGAATGACTCTGGGCGGCCAGGGTTTTCGCTAAAAAAGCACAAATTTCCCAAAACTACTATGAGAACAAATTATTTTTTTGATTTTAATGTAAAAACTCTACTGGTATTTCATACCTGGATTTGTTTTCTTTTGATATATTGCCTTAATTTCGTTGACATATTTTAATATGCACGTATATATACGTTCTTACAGATATCACAATAAATATTCTAGGCCGTATATATACGGCCTTGCCGCTTAGAGGGTTAATGAAAGTGAAACTTGAAGAAAACTACAATCATCCGAGTGCTGTATATTGAAATGTCATCCTACAATCATACAAAGGGCAGAAGAAAAAATAATATAGGACACTTAATGAATGATTAATGAATGAATAAATGAATAATCAAATGAACTAATTAACTCTTATGTATTTAAATTACTCTATGAATCCACATAAGAGGTTATCACATATGGGTACAGTCCGTGCTAAACGGGACTTTTCTGAGAAACGAGATTCTGGTAACACTGGTTTAAATGGGAGGATTCCTAGAAAAAAGAACCCGCTGGAAGTTAAGTCCCGTCTAGCGACGGAAGCAATGTTGCGGCTACGCGGGATTTTTTCAAACCTCACCGAAAATGTCTCGGGTCCCGGGTAGAGACAACCAATCAGACAAAAGTTCTGCTTCTGAAAGATCACGTGATCCCAATTTGAGCGATAATCGCTTACTGTTTGGCGTTCAAATCTTTGTAGTAAGTGAGAATGGTAACCTAGCTACGTGTGTTTCCTGGAATTGTGAGGGTTCTGAGACTTGTTCCTTTCGACGTCAAGTCCAGCGTAGCCGAAATATAATGTGATTGGGACCTTAGACAAACGCATTTTCATCTACCATCTACCACAATGCTAAATACTCTCAATCATTTAAATCTAGTAGCATTATTTTGCTTTACAAACTATGTAAATATTATTTAAGTGACAAAAATATTTAGTGCAGAAACATGTCTTAAAGACTAAAAATTTCATCTTCAAAATTTATGCTAATTCGAGGTTATAGAACAGACGCAAAAGCATCAAATAATGCGCGACTATTAACAAAATGAATAATAATAATTCTGTTTCATGAAATTCGTAATGAAAACATGTTTGATGATTAAAGTGTCTTTCGGTTTGTGTTTTCTCAATAGCGGATATCAGCGGCGATGTTTTTTTTCATCTGTACTTATTTATTTATTAATGCCCCCCTTGATATAAAAAGATCCTAACATATTCGTCTAGAAACCTATTCATGCATTTTAATCTAATTGTTACATCAAGTAATGAAAAATGTCTACCACTTCTGTTATATGAAGAAAATTGAAAGTCTCATACTATACACTAAATATTATTAGAAAACAATTGCATGATTTTTGCTATTTATAATAGGTTTGCATTGAATCAACAGACTTCAGCTGCTTATATATTAATTCTGACACTTAGACGTCTTTCATTTGAAGAACAGAAAACTGAATATAGAAGTCATCAGAAAAAAAAAGGCTTTAAAGAAAGGAACTGCATTTCATCGCATTTATAGAAGATACTGCGCAATTTAACTTTTAGAGTTACTCTGACCACGGGTTTCGATATATGACTACTGCTTATAATATGACCTCTATAATTTATTTTAAATGCATCTTTCTTGATGTAATTCTACATTAAAGAGCTATTATTATTTCCTCCTCCTTATAAGTTCTACATTTTGTAATTAATGGAATTAAGAGGAAGATAATTAGAAGTGGTCAACTTGCATTTCGTCCCTCTAAAGATATTACCTCGATGTCATATCAGAAAAAGAAACAATTTCTTAGTTATTTCAAAATTTATTTTACATATAAATGAAGGTCCTTTATTTATAAAAAATCGATATTTATTTCAAACTTTCAAAAATTTTCAGAGCAGTTCCCTAAGATATGAATAGTAAGAGATAGTGCGTTTTTTATATTAGCAAACATTTTTAAAATATATAATTATATTTTTTATTATTTTCCTAAGGCGTTGTTCATGCTACAGTAACCGTACACAAAGTTGTTAAAGAGTATCATTTAGCAAAGATATATAGGGTGTTTCAATATGCAATATTAGTGACAAATCCTAAAAGAAAAGATCATAATAGTTCAAATCTGGTAATCAAGGTGTTGAAAGTACAGCGTCCAATAGTTTTAAGCCTTTCGACTGAAATAGCTCTCTACGTTCAAATAGCGAACTGATTTTGTAACTGAACTTAAATACAAGTCATTTGTCTTCTTTTGAAAAGCCCAGCATTTTGTTATATTTTTTACTTCAGAAAATTGATTAGAAAATACCTGGAAAATATTTTTTTAAAGCAGATTAACATTAAAGGGAAAATGTTTCGGTCCCACCTCTCTTTCAAAATCTGATTTTTCCTTGAATCCTTGATATATATTCCCCACCTCTAAAAAAATGTCGCAGTTGGCACGCTGTTTTTCTTGGTGTTATGGCTTAATGCTTAAAAAAAAACTTTCTATGTCAGTATCTTCAATCCATGCTAAATTTATTTCTCACCCAAAGACGAACATTTACCTAAGGTATTTTCAAGCTATATTCATGTTTTACTAACAAGATTTCTACGCATTTTATACACCTTATTTATGTATGCATTAATTTATATTTTGAATAAGTCGGATAACAGTAGACATTGTGATAACAACTAGTTTCTGAATATCTTTCTGCTTATATTCCGCCTTCATTTCCTGCATATAAAATAATTTATGTAGATGTACCAGGTATTTTAGACCCAAATTAATTCCACTGGAATTCCACTGGAATTAATTTGTACGCTGTACTTTCAACACCTTGATTACCAAATTTGAACTATTATGATCTTTTCTCTTACGATTTGTCACTAATATTGCATATTGAAACACCCTATATATCTTTGCTACCCTTTAAAAGAATAATTTATCCCGTCACCCGTGAAAATACTAATTATGTAAATGGACCAGATAAAGCATTTAAAAGTTAATTTACCGATATTTCATAAAATATGAAAATTAAAAATAATATCTCAACACATGTACCACAATACAAGGAAAAAGCACTAAAATTTTGTAGTTGTATAAGATGATTTGAAAAAAGAAAGCAGCATAGCTTGGAATGTGTCTTAAATAAAGTTAAGTAGGGGAAATATTTTCAGCATTCTTATTATTAGGAGTAAGAGCTTCAACAGATGAAAAGAAGCGATTGAAAAAAAAAAAAAAACAAATTTAAAGGAGAAAGAGGAAGCTGTAACTGTTTGTTTGAATACTGCAAAGCACAGGAAGGCCCTCTGCCTAGGAGGAGGGAACTACCAGTATTCAGCGATTTTAACCATTCGGCCAATGGTGGAGGCCACACTTTAAGAGAAATGGCTCGTATTCAGATTACTTGTAGAGAAACCAACGAAATCTGCTATAAGTGACTTTGAACTACCAATGTCTTATAAAAACTCTTCTTGTTCCAACCACTGCCATCAGTATAAATATGATCGTTGCTATTCCAAGTTTTGAAGAATATTTTTGCTCCTGAAGAAAGGAGATCTGTGTCTTTTTGCTCTCGACATCCACAGAGTTTTAGTCAAAATTTACTCCAAAATCAGGTTGTTGGTTTGCTCACTTTTAAATTTTACAGAGTTTTCCTCTTCTAGTTTGAAGAAAAACTTGCTTTGTATTAGAAGAAATATTTTGATGAAAAGTACTTTAAAAATATATGATCATTTTCAAATATAATACAAAAAAATGCTAAACTCCTACTTTGATTTTCTGTATTAATAACACGAAGAATGTAACAATATCGTTTAAAGGATGGTTTCGGAACCGAAAAGAACTTGAACATAACATCGATGTAAATTTACGTAAGGTAGACTGATTGCAACTAGGCTGGAAATTTGACATCTCTCATGTACATTTACCAAAACAATCATTCTACGCACTGATGTCTCAAAGACGTTTTCCCATCACTGGGGTGTGCAAAACATCCCACCAGAGTGACGAAAGGTTCCATGATTTTTAACGCGTAAAATTAAGAAAATATTATTAAAAATTTTCATTTTGCGCTTGAACATTTCATTTACGAATTTTAAGTATTTTGCCTTTAAACATTTCAGTTTTGAAATATCCTATAAAGATTTTAATTCAGGACAAACAACTGTTATATGTCTCGCTCTCCTGGTGCAGGTTTTGCTTCCCAACAGATACTATTACTAATTTAGTTATGCTACAAATGCCTCTATGCATTATTATTTCAATAAATTTCAGCGTTAAGGAATATCTGTTCAAGAAAGAAATTCTCCTTAAATATAAATATTATTTCTTACAAACCTAATCTATTTTTTTCCTACATTTTAGGATATTTTCACATATTGTTTTAACAAAAAGAAAGCTGAACTTTTAGAGCACATATATATCGATCGCATAGACTAACGCGCATAGACAAAATCTGAAATTCGGATAAGACTGAAAGCAGTTTACGAAATAAGACTTGTTCTTCTCTGTTTTATCTCTTGTAAAGGTAGAAAGAATGAACGGAAGCACAACAGAGGAAAAATCACCACGAAATGGAATGTTTTGCAAAGAAAGTGTACTGGTAAAATAGATTACATACATTACAATCGCCAGTATTATGCTTCTCATATATCTAATGAAATGAAATCTCTAGAAAGAAACCAACTACAACTTTTGTGATTTCTCGTAAAAGAAAAAGGGATTAATTAATATTTAAAATAGGATTTCCACTTTTGTTTATCGGAACAAAACATTACTCCGCTTTATTCTAGTACTCCACTTAGCCAGGAATGCGTTTTGGTTCAATAATGTAAAAAACAATTTGTTAAAATAAATTGCTTGTATATTATAAACAGCTTATATTATAAACTGTCATTAAGATATATCACCTGGTCCATTTTCAACTCAGAATTACTTCTCATGGCAGATTTAGAAATAGCTCCAAGTCACTGAGATAGAAATTTCATTTTGAATTACTTTTGAATAAGAATATACTTAGGAGTTTGTGAAGATGGTTTTAATTATAACCTTCAAGAATGAACTAAACTTTCTAATCGTAAGCTAAATGTTTGTATTCTGACAAATATTTATTCCCGTGGCTCTTCTATTGTCATTTTTAATAGAATAAAATAAGATTGAACGAAATTTTAAAAACGTAATCCAGACTTTCATTTACAGAAATATATATGCACTCATTTCTTACCATAAATTCAAAATAAGCATTGATTTTGTTACAGTTTAATAATGCACAAACTAACAACTTTTTGCAATCAGTGTTTTATTTTTATCCTAAACTGTTTTCTAGTATTCAGGAACCCTGTCTTCGAATAGCTATTGCTTTTACAAATTTAAACATATGCCAGCTTATGCTAGCAGTTTATGATTTATAAGCTTCTTCCATTTTAAACAAGGCATTACTACTCCAAAATTTAGCATAATGTATGAAACACTAGAATGAACGAATAAAATATTAAACGGATTTAAATAACGAATAATAAGATGTTTCAAGGGCAGTCCACAATTATATATATATATATATATATATAGTGTCTTATAAGGTATTTTCTCCCTCATTTCTGCATGCCTTTGTGGTGTAACGGTAGCACACTCGGCGCGTATTAGAGAGGTCCGGGTTCGACTCCCGGGGAGGGCATTGCACGCGTTTCACATCTCCTGCTTCAAGAAACCTAATACTCTGGCGTGAAACACCTGCATTTGATTTCGATGCTGAAGGTATCTTACGCGCAGTATCAAAGTGCTTCATGAAAAATTTCGTTTCTTTAATTCAGGAACTCTGTGTGCATAACTTTAGCGATTCAGAAACTTTATTGTTGATTTCCCATTAATAAAAAAATTATTAAAATTACATATGCATAACATATTTTTAAAAAACTAATAGACAAAATAGAAATCACATGATAGTCTAAATATTTCAAAAACAGCAAACAGCTTGTTGTTAAACAGGTAAGCGCAAATTGGCAACATGCAGCTGACAACTTGATGGGTCTGTCAGTTACACTGACTAACTATACTGTATGTGTCAAGAATATCAATGAGGTTGTTTTGCAAAGATGAATAAACATTCTTTTCTTTTATCCGATTTTTTTTTTTTTTTTTTTTACTGAGTTGCTTGGACATTTCCAAACCACTCCTCAGCAGACAAAAGTAATACGTTCGGGCACAATTATAAAAGGTAGTTTGGTGGCCTCAAGTACTTCTTAACATAAATTATACCTTTTTTAAGCTATGTTACGTCATATTTATATCCAAACTGTCATCGTGTCACGCTATTGACGTACACCATACACATCCTCCTTTGTCTTCCAGCTACTAATTTCCTCGTCGAAAGATTTCAAACTACGTCAGAGTTGCTGCTACCAAAACTTCAGTGTTGATTGCTGCTTTATTTCCGTTTGTTTCTTCAGTTGTCATGCCAACTATAAAGAAAAAGTATGTCTATTTGCTGCATAAAACACAGCAGTTTACTGAAAAACATGAGCATCAGAAAAGAAGGAAATCATAAATTTCTCAAAACTCGCGTTTTTTACTTTAGTCATGCACTTTAAGAAATATTTTTTCTAACCCATGACTTTTAGTATCAGTGTTTGACAGGGCACGAAAAAGCTTAGAAGGTGTTTGAAAAGCTATTCAAATTGTTTTTATATGTATGAAATAAAAAAAAATCGGTTAATGTGTTTTAAGTATACAGTTAAAAAATACCGATTACTTTTGCTTAAAGTAATATTATCAAACAAAATACTATAAATATTAACCATATTTTTAAAAGAATAATTTTCCCAACTTCCTTTTAATGTTTAAAATATAATTTAATACGATATGCAAGAGCAAGGTTTGTTATGACTTGGATAACATACATTATATATTCTATTTTAATAAAATAATATATTTTTTGCGTGAAGGAATTTTGCGTGAAGACCTTTCTCTCCTTGCCTCCTAAGTGTTCGAATATTTGTTTTTCACTTTTACCTGTCAAGATTCTAACAAAGAAGATAGAAGCAGGAAGGGGGGAGAGGGTTCATGGAGTGTTCCGTGCATAACGTGACTAAGAACAGGTTGCAAACACGTGCATACATATATATATAATTCATTTACAGTTTTACAATTTTATCTTCATTGTTACCTTAAAAGAGTGCAGAATTATAACAAAGCCAAGTTGAAGAACTTAAAAAAATATGTAAGCATTAAAAACCTGAAGAAAAACAATGGTATACCGAGTTAAAATCTGAAGGTTAAAAACCCTATTTACAAAGAATATAAAACCTTTATGAGTATAGAAATATTTTGAACTACTACAAAACCCAGGTAAATATTTTACATTGAAGTAAAGAGGAAAATTTAAACGAATGTTTACATAGATAATAATTACATTCGAATCCTTAAACCATTAAAATAATATATTAAAAAAAGTAAAAGGAAAACTGGTAATAGTTTAACATTTCCCTCATTAAAGCTTCCTGAAGAGAAACGTTTGAAAAAGGAATGAAACTGATATGTTACGTAAACTCTCAATGGATTTATCTAAGAGTGAAGACACATTTTGTGCTATATCCAACATTCAGATGTTAGGTTCCAAGTTACACAATCTTTATTTTCACAGTAAGCGAGAAACCTTCCCCTGAATATTAATTCTTTTACTTTTCTAAAGTAATTATCGATTTTACAAAAATGAAGAAGAAATAACACTGTGAGTAAAATAATATTAAGATCTAAGCACCTCTAACTTTTTGTGATGAAATCTGACTGTGTCAAAGTCTGTCTGTAATGCTGTGGTGCGTTAATTAAGAATTCTAATAGTAGCATAGTAGTCATTTTAAAAGTACTCTTTTCCGATCTCCTGCTGCTATATATCTCTTCATAACTTCGAATTGGGATTTCTGAAATTTGTGGAATGAAAAGCAAAGATTGTCTGTTAAGAACATGACGTCCAGAACTTTATACTCAGGTTCTATTTAATGGAATGAAGATTTTTCTTACCTGTTTAATCTGAGAAATTATCAGCATTTTTGTCCTCTAACAATTCATTTAAAAAGTGATTGAAATATCCTGCATTTACATTTAAGCAGCAAGGAAATGAAATTAAAAAACAATACAGATGTACTCATTTCTTTTGAATACCATACACAGATGCAGCATACATGCTTAGTTGTTATTATATCATTAAATACTTATTTAGTTTGTAAATTAGTTTTATGAGTGAAAAATGCATGAAAACAAATCGCATACCATATACCATTTCTCTCTCTCACCATATGTCGAATAACTATTTTAATATGCATTATATAGAAAACATGATGTAGCTGGTACATAAAAACGTACTTGCACTCATAACCGATTCAACACTTTTTTTATTATTGATAAAATATTTTGAAGCAGAAAAACACAGCTAAATCGGCTCAACACATGAACCCGACCCTGAACTGTTACATTTGCACTTTCGCGCTTTTAATAATGCGTTTGAAGTAAGAAAAATAAACAGCGGAATGTAGACTAGAAAAATAAGGAACCAGGAAAGAAATGCATCGATTGAAACACAGCGTTAGTGAAGTTATAATTCTGATTTATTTCGATTTGATGGTAAAAGTTTTGGTTTGCAAAATTTAATTTTTATTATGGAATAAGAGACTTTTTGCGAAACTTAGGTACATGTGTTATTAGCATTATGTAACAACATATAACAAGCGTCAGTTTTGAAATGACGCACTGGAAAGAAATTTGTTGATTAATCTGTTGCTATATTTATAATAGAAAATGGTTTGGTTTTTTTGGATTTATTAGGTTATGGCAAAGCACTCCAGGGCTATCTGCCTTAAGGGAGAGATGCCTTCGTGGAGGACTTTCTAAGGGAATCTGGCTCGTATACACGTTACACATGGGGAAAAACACGAAAGCACCCATGCTGCCAGCCCGTTCGGGGAATTCGAACCTCGTACCGAACTACCAGTGTTCAGCGACGTTACCGCTCGGCCGCTGGTGGGCCCGTATAATAGAAAAAGGAATTATTCAAATTGAAAAATGAGACGTAAAGAGCTGTTTTAAATTAAAATTAAACTTTAATTTCACATATTCTTTATCTTACAAACTCACACACACACACACACACACACACACACATATATATATATATATATATGAATGTGTTTATGCATTATATATATATATATGTGTTTATGTGTATGTGCGTGCCAGAGGGAAGTTTCAAGTTTCAAATTTATGGTTGCCTTTCGTACACAGCAGAGTACATTTGTTATTCTTACTTCGTCAAAATTTCAATGCCTGGCTATGGATTTAATCCCTTAAACTATTTTTGTACATGTTCATTTCGCCAAGCAGTATAAATGAGCTTAAGGTAAATTACTGTCCTTCAATAATACTTTTGTTTTTGTTCGGCCTCATCAAAATTAAATAGAATGATGTCGATCTATGACACCTGGTTCATCTTTTCAACCTCTTGCATTCTTTTCTAAAAATTGACTGAGATCATTCTATGCTTCAGGAACTCACCCAAACTACACAGATGATATCAGTCAAAGGAATGAAACGTTTTCGACTAAATTGCTTTTCATACGAGATGCTAACGGAATTTGCACGCGCTCAATTTGAACGATTGTGCTCTCAACGCATCGTCTCCCTCATGCAAATTATCAGCAGAAACGTGCAACAATTCCAAACTTTCAACGAAGTCTTCTCTTTGAAAAGGGGAAGAATGAAATCTGAAGTTGAATTATTCTAGCTTCGTACCTCTTATTGCGAGAGAACCGGAGAGGAGGAGGAGACGAAAAGAATTAAAATTCCCTTCGGACTCCCTTCTAAATACTCACATGCTTAAAGTGGTTGCGCGTGACTAACTTTGCCAGAAATTTTAAATCTGCTTAAGAAAATTCTTTCTGTATTATATTTGCTTCAGTTTGCTTTTGAAATTTAAGAACGTTTCTCCAGGGCTGCTTAAGTATTTAGAGATATACTCCAATAAATTCCGTAAATTAGAACCAAAACCGCCCTTTCATTTATAAGACAAACACTTTTAATTGCGCTTAAAAATAATTAATTCTGCATTGATTTTTACCTGTCGGAGTCCCTCAGTTGCGAGATTAGTGCTTTAAATATCAGAAGAAATACCTTCATAATTTATATTTAAATTTGGTTAGTAGTTTTACACGTCTCCCCTCTAGCCCACCAGCGGCAGTGCGGCAAAATCGCTGAACACTGGTAGTTCCGACCTAGGTTCGAATCCAGGCAAACGGGACTGCTGCCTGGGCCTTTTTCGTGGTTTCCCCATCTGTAACATGTATATGAGACAGTTTCCCTTAAAAATGTCATCCACGAAGGCATCTTAGGTAGATAGCCCTAATGTGCTTTGCCATAATTATAAACTAAACTAAATTTTTCTCTTCTAACTGCTTCAGTACGAACTAAGACTTCAGACTGAGCCGTAATCAGGGTCCGAACTTTCAAAAGGGTTCTGTTTCTAGTTGCTTATCACCGTAGCGATGTGCTTTGACTAAGAGATAAAAGAATCTCTACGTAGGCATTCCTAAGTTCAGTTCTCGTTCGAAGCAACATTTTACGATATAATATACCGAATGATACGCCAGTTATACTACTCTAACCAAACCAAAGAGCTAATAATAAATTTATTTTTTCCTCTTTTTATATTCTTCTATATATATATATATATATATATATAAGTTCAACTACGTTCTCTTGAAATGTAAATAACAGCACATTCGATGACATTCAAAAGATCCATGGTTCGCATCCCGGAGAGGCACACAGCTGATTCTTTACTTTTCCCAGCTCTAAAAATTGAACAGTCTTAAAGTCTTAAGTATATACACTAAATTCTTATATAGCGGAAACCTCCAAATAAAAAACACATCTATTTAATGGATAGTTTTTCTATCCCTGATATGTTGATATAAGCATGTAACTTATTTCACCTCTTTATTGTGAGCAATCTAAGTAAGGGTCTAACGGTGAGACTCTAAAATAAGTAACTTATTTTAAGATTAGGGTTTTATGTTTTTCAAATTTGACCTCAATAACATGAAAAACTTTAAAGAACGTATTCAAGGACAATTCTTAAAAATTCGTATATTTGCAAATCTGCAATTTTGAAAATCTTCTGAATTCAAAACATTTCTTAAAGGCAATGAATCAATGAATAAATTATTCCTTTTCTTTAAATTGATATATGAAGAATAAGCAATGTTGATCAAAGTTATTTGCATGCTCACAAATAACACCAGTCCCTTGAAAGCAGCATGAAATGCACTCCATATTCCAAATAAGAGATACTTTATTTTCGTCTAAAATATTCAATTATATATTCTTTTTTTATTTAAAAGAATGGAAAAGGAAATAAATTGATTAACACTTTTTAATTCAAATTTGAAATAAGGACTGCTTATAATTTTGGTTCCTGACACAGATATACATTTATTCAAATAATGTAAAATGTTCCAATTTGAATCCTAGATAACAATGCAACAATAAAAACAAATCCGAGCTAATAATGCTTCATGATATATTTGGTCCAAGTTCCTAACCAAAGAGCCTTTATTCACTTTCCTGTTAGCTTTTGTAATGAAAAAGATTTCATGAAAATAGAGATATTACTCAATGGAATTAAGAAACACTTAGAGTAGCAGATGAAAAGTGTGGGGTCAGTAAAACCCAAGTTGTTAATATATTGCAAAATCAAAAGGAGTTTCTAAAAATGATGACTTCTACGGGTTTAGCCCTGAAATTTCAAAGTTCCTCAAAATGTCTTGAGTAAGTGGTATTTTCTTGATTTTAATTAAAAAATTACTCTTTCATTTTGTACCTTGATTCTTTTTCTTCCAAACCGAAATAAGATATATTCAAAGTTAGCAGAAATTTTCATGTATTATGAGTATAGAAAGCAGCCTTCTTTACGGAATTTTCCGGCCGTAACGCTGAGAGGGAACGCGCAGACACGATCTGACTAGTAACACCAGGCGTAAACAAACTTAATGGCTAGAAGCACTCAACGCCACAGAAAGTTAATCGCTAGTAAATTTGAGATAGCAACGTGGTCTCCAGGCAGGTAGAACACGCTCTAAATTGACCTTCCAAAACCTTCCCTTAAATGCTAACTTCTTCGTACCTCATTTGAAAATACGCGCGCTAACTCATTACATTCTGGCAAGAAAGCATGGGTTGAAAGCTAGAGCGATAGGAAAGTATGCTTCAAAATAAAATTAACTGTTAAGTAAATTAAATAAATCCCTACAAAGTTTTAAAAAAAAGGACATGTGAAAAGTATTACATGTCGATGTTGCTGCCCAAATGACTTATAGACTGCTTGATTATGGAAAAGCACAATGTGGCTAGCCGGCTGGGGAAAGTGTTCTTTTCTAGGAGAATTTTTCTAAAGGAAGCTATTCTGTATTTATGCTATACATGAGGAAAATCTCAATAACTTCATACAACTAGTGCTTTCAACTGCGGGAACAGAATCTGATGGGAACCGAATTTCGGGGCTATAGTCTGTGGATAAGTAGCTGGTTTAAAGAAGCGTTTTTCTTTTCTTTTGCATTCAATGAAAGTAAGTAAAGAAAGTTTGACATTCAACTTAAACTAAAGAGAGAAATAAAATTAAAATCATGACTTGATATTTCCGTTTCCCTTTATAAATGATAATGTCTTATCGACCACAGTTTTTTATTGCAACACGTTCTTAATAGACTGCATCAAATATTAAAAAAAAACGCTTTTCTTCGCTAACTTCCCTTATCACTAAAGCAAACTCATCGTGGACTATTTGCGATAATATGCAAATTTCTTTATTGCTGACTCCCCCTATTGAATGACACCTCTTGGGGAAATGACATGTGAATTTATGAGACAGTGTCTTTCCTTTCGTTGTGGTTTATAAGTTCCTTTTTCCTAAGGGATTGAAAAAAGTTTTGAAAATTTTTAGCATCTTATAAGCAGAGAAAGTGAGAGCATTATGCTTTATTATTATTATTATTATTAAAAGTAAGCGAAAAGTCTGAATTTATTAGAGCTTTGTTTAAAAATATGTATAAATACATGTACATGTACACGTACGAAGCTTATAAAATTTAACAGCTGCCAGGTTTTATTTAATGAATTAGCAATGATTTTATCCTTTTTTTTCTTTAAAATAAAATAATAATTATTTAAATTATATTTAGAGGGGGGAATCTAAATGACTTTAGGGATCTGAGACATAACCGGATTCAAATATTGTACAATTTAGAATTAGACATCGCGAAATTACGTACGCTGATTTAATTCGTCGAACAGATCTAGATATATTGTTTTATTGCTTTTATATGTTCATCACTAAATGACACAAGATTACACTGAAATTATCGTTTATAGTGTTAAGTTACAATAAAATATTTGTCAATGGTTACTAATCAAAACAAAAACTAAAGTTTAATACTGGATTAAGGAATCATCTGTTTTGTAACTGAATTAGATATGTTTTGAGATTTTATATTCTGGTACGCATGGATGAAAATAAACTATAATTATAAGCATTGATACGATTGTGAAAAATATTTACCTAATAAACACAAAAAGAAACATCGTATGAACATTCAATAAAATGCGCTGAACCAGAAAGCATAGGTTTTCAGTTTGCTGAATACATAAGGTTAGCTAAATTCCTATAATTGTTGCCTTTCTAAGGACGTAAAAACATTCATCCCGTGTGTTCTTGGAATGTGGCGATAAGAAGATCCAGCTGAGAACTAAAAGGCAGGAATTAAGTTCCTGGGCTAAGCCACAGTTAATTTTTCACTTCTCTCGCCAAGAATACCTAATATTTTTATTAATAAAATAAATTATTATATTAAAATTGTATGAAGTTACCAAGAAAATTAATTTTGTATTAAATTCAACAGTAACGTATGTCAGTATTAAAAAGAGAAACAAACTCTAACGTTCCTGATTTATATCTGCTTTCGTGCTTCTTAATCGAGGGAAGAAAGATATACGAATATCACGCCAGCACCTCGGGGCACAAGTGAGCCCAGTTTCCCTTCGGATGCTAAAATAGCTAGACAAATAAATATAATACTTCAAATATGTGCCTTCATACTGGGAACTGAGAGTGAATGTAAATGGTTCAGATACAAAATCTCTAGCACAAAGTACTACGGACTTCAGTAAATAATTTTATAAGTTTTAAGCATTAACGAGATCAGAGAAACTTTTATACGTATTTGTATATGAAAGAACACCAAATAGAATCACATTTAAGACAGCTACAAAATATTTATTTAAAAATTAAATAAAAAAGTATTAAAAAGAAAGAAAGAATACCTGAAAGAATTCTGATTTTAAGAAAGTGGGGCTCGTTAAGAAAGTTCATTGTTAAGGTTTCTTATGCACTCGCTGACCTCGCAGTTTAGAAAACTGCTCTTAGACTAACCCCTGCTAAAACAACTTTTAACTCTTTTTTTTGGATATGTGTTTGTGTCATTTTAGCTTTATCATTAAGAATCGCGTTCTAGTATCTTTGAGGTTTTCTTGGCTAGCATTTTCTGCCACCACAACCACTCTCGTATTCGCACTGACACTGTAGCTGGGCTTTCCAATGGAGATTAAACACACTTTTGTTATATCTCCTTTTCAATACTCCACCGATGTAAAGGGAATGCATATTTTTCAATAAAGAGAAATAAATTTAATGATTTCAAATCCTTAAGGGAAATATTTTACCTTTATGAGGAAAATAATCTTTGTGAATGAAAACTTATGCAAATATACCTGACTTTCTGTTATAACAACGCCGATTTTTTCCGAATATATATTGTTTTTTATTTGTGTTATATAAGTACATAAAGTAAGTTACAAGCTCTCAATCTATATTTAAGTTAAATGTGAATCTAGAGCATTCTACGCTAGAGGAACAATTATAACATGCGATTATAAGATAAAAGAAACTAAACAATTTAAACTGTCTGTTATCACATACGCAATAAGGAAGCTTAAAAGTAAAAACTCATTGTTCATTCATTATCTCAAACCTAAATGTGGTACTTGGTTTGCCAAAGTAAAGAGTAATGATGTTTCACATAATGTGTCTGTAGAAAAGTAAATTAAATTTATTATCTTGCTCAGTAAAATAAATAGCTGTAGTGTTTTATTCAATAATTTACATTCTTTTGTATTCTTCTACATGAATCGTAAGAACAAATAAACGACTTATCACCCCTTCTTATCTAATTACAGTAAGCAGAAACTCAAACGAAGGTTTAAAATAAACGTATTTAATGGCACATCAGAATCACGGCTTCAGAAAACTGATACGGTAACAGAAATCATTTTTACGACTTCCCGGAAATGACTAACAAGCATTAAAAAAAACTAAAATAGCATACAAAAATTAATACTCCCCTAAGTAAGCTCTGGATCCGGTTCTAAGTATTCTCGAAGCAAATGCAGCTTGCCTAAGCTAAAGACGATAAATCAATTCAAGTAGCAGAGCGTCGTAACCAGAGTTACTGGTCAGCAAGGGCTGCCGAAATGTTTCCCTTTCAAATCCAAACCTCTGCGATTACATACTTTAACTGCTTCGGCTTCTAGTGGGAGATGACAAAACGAGAAGAGAAAGTACAAACAAACTAAAAAGATAATTCAGTTGGTAAATTAAAATCTATTACACTTATGTGAAACGTAGATTCTGACACAGACTATAAGCAAAAATTATAAAAAATGAGGTAACAAGAAACAACCATGTTTCATGTGAGAAAACAGGACTTTTTTCCCTCACGGATTTACTGAAATAAAATAATATTTATTATTCCCTTAAACGCGTTTCTTCCTTCAGTGTCTTTTACTAAAAAAAACTAGTTAATTTAATTTTCTTTTTGGTAGTAAATAATCACAAAACAAAAGAACTTTGTCACTGTATGAAGTATCATTGAATTTTCTAACCAATTTTTTTCATGTTAACTTACCTTTCTATCAGATTCGGTTTCATTTCCCTGCTAGAATTTAAACTTCCAGCTCGAGCGATATTGAAATTAAATAGAAAGAAGGAAGTGTTGAAAGGAAGGCCTTCTGACTGATTGAAGGCCGTGTTGTTAACATTGGTTCTCCAGCGATCAGTATTCTGCGACGCTGAGTTATTCTTGCCATTGAGCTTGTTTACGCCGACTTCGGTCAAAACCAGCTTGCGGAGATAGTCATATTGTGAATACTTAAATTTCATTAGTTTTAGTTCATCCATTATCTTTAATTTAAAGCCAAAGCTGTTCACGAGTTTGTGCCGTCTGCTATAATTTATTTGAATTACTAAAGGGTCTTTTAGACTCTTTCGCTGTCACTGTGATACTTATAAGACACAGTACTTATTCACACAATGAATATTCACCAGTCGTCTTTAGGAATTCTAGTCTAATTGTTGCTACCTAGGAAGATAAGATCTTATATCAGAAGCTATTAAAATAATTGTCATCCAAACTTAATGTAAAAAAAAAAAAACATTTTCTGATTTTTCTGCGGAAGTAATGTAAAAAATTATTTTCTGATTTTTCAGTGGAAATAAAGAAAAATATCTGACTATTCTTATTCAGTGTTGAAAGAGATCCCCGTATATGCAATGTTCCCAATAATTCCTTTTAATAGCGTTGAACTAAATCAAAATGCTGTTATTTCTAGTATTTTATTTCTATAAATACGAAACAGAGGGGTTTTTATATCGAAAACTGATTTAGTTTGCACTGATAGTAACCATCACGAACCAGAACAATTTCCGTCGTTTTGGTTTGGTTATTTAAATATAGAAAAGCAAAAGAAAGCGAGAAAGCTATTATTATAAGTAATTTCCCAGAAACATCACTTATAAATTTAATAAAAAAAGGATCTTATATTTTATTACTTTATCATAGTATCTGTGATGATAAGGAAAGGTGAAACTGTTTGTTTCTCATAATATCAATACAATATAAAACCTTTGAACAATACAATATAAAACTTTTGAATTTAATTACAACATAAAACTTTAAACTTGACTACAATACAAGATAAAACTTTTGAAATTTTTCTTGCAGAAATTGATGTAACAATAAAGATGTAGACTAAATAAAAATTGCAAAATTTTATAATAGGACTTTGAATTTAATGATGTTCATTAATAAAATTAGTTATTAATTCGCAAAAAAGATTTTAGATATTCCATTAAATATCCCTGATTGCGGGAAGCATTTTAACAAGCGACAAAATATTATGAAGAAGTGTTTTGTTTAGGAAACAAAATGTGCTGAACATTTAGAGGATTATGAGCCAGATTGGAGCTATATGTAAAAAAACTGTATACGTAAAATTTAACTATTAAATGGAGTAAAAAAACATGTTATACTCAGAAAGTGTCCAAAAGTAAATATGAAATTCTGTTATCTGCCCGCTCTATGTAATAATTTAATCTAATTTAATTCACCTTAAGAGAAACTGTTTTTAAGTCGTCTTAAATAATTGACATTAAGTTCAAAACCATGTACTTAAGCGTTTTATATCAAACCTTTTGCTTTCTCTCAAAACGTAGAAAACGTGTGTTAGCTACTTGTTTTGTTGCATGTTTCGCTCTGAAAATAAATTTGTAAAACTCAGCTCAATTAATTTTCTTGTTGTCAACTCGACTTTTAAACTTTAAAAGAATGTTGAGATGCGTAGCATTTTCTGTAGGAAAAAAAACGGAAGTATTACTTTTTCTAGAAAAAATACAAGTTTTACATCTTACCTTCTCTTTTTTTAATTATAAAATGCAAGCCAGCTTAAAAATATAAACCTAAATATAAATTAAGAAATAAATTTCCTTCATTTCTGAAAGTAACACAGCTATCTAAGAAAAGAAACATTCTCAGAGATTAAAACATTAAAATTACATTACTGCAGTTTGGTTTTATCTAAGGTAAACAAATATATTTAGCAGCTATTATTACAGCACAGAGAGGAGTTTTCAGGCATTTCTATTTTTGATTTTACAACATGTAATAGCTCTTTTTTTTTTTTTTTTTTTTTTTTTTTTTTTTTTTTTTGTCAAAACGCCTGTTGAGTATGGATGTACTATGCTATTTTCGATTTGTAGGGATTTATTCTGTAAATTGTGGGAAATCTTACATTAGACTGGTAAGAGACTTACCGTTGTGTCTTTTGGGAGATAAAGATAAGTATTCAAGTTATTACTCAATTAGTATTTAAATATTTATTTGCCAGTTAAATATATCTAAGTACAGAAAAGAAACTTATCATGATGATACAAATTCAAAAGTCAAAAATATAATAAATGTTGTTCCGAGCTTATGAGCTTATCCTCACTAAGGCAACTCGTTACCATGCGATGAACTTAATTGTTGCCACAGTGGTACCCTTCCCGTCCAGAGGACGATTTCAGAAGCTTGGTATGGTTGAACAATTTTTACGCCTCCGCCAGACTTAGTGAAAGATGGGAACGTTTGACTTCCCTTAGAATCAGGTTCAGACTCTTTGTTGTCACTTACATGATTTTCTTCTCGAGAGTCTACTAGTATGTATGCAGGCTATGGATACTGTAGATTTATTGCCATTTATATCGATTGTAAAACTTTTCATTCCAGCTAATACTTTGAATGGTCCCTGGTATGGTTGCTCTAAAGGTTTTCGCACAATGTCTCGTCTTAGGAAGACATACGAGCTTGTAAATAAATGATCATGAATGAATATGTTGTTCGAAGAGTGCCCCGAAGCAGGAGATGATCGAATAAGTCGCATTTGTTGACGAAGATTGTCAACAAAGTCTTTTGCAGGAACCACATTTGACAACGAATTGCGAAATATTTCTCTTAGAAGTTTCAAGCAGGTTCTATAGACCATTTCAGCTGGTGAAGATTCAATACCTTCGTTAAAGCATGACCTCATTCCGAGAAAACCTAATAGCAGCACTTGACTCTAAGTAAGTGTTGCATGACATTTAATGGATGCTTTTAGTTGCCAATGCATGCGTTCTACAATACCGTTACAAATTGGAAAGGCAGTAGTTCTTGTTTTGTGAGTTCATAGGAATTTTGTGAGTGATCTAAGTAATTCACTTTCGAAGTTGGTATTACGATCAGCAGTTATGGTATCCAGGTACTCAAAATCTAGCAACCCACCCAAAGTAAAAAGTCTCAGCTATTTAGATTTTTGGCACATTAAAAAAATTTTTCATCAGTTCTTTATAGCACTATTGAGTGTGATTTCCATATAAATCGGAGTTTTTATTAGGTTTGTTGTTGCTTTCACAACTGGACGAGGTAAGTTGTGTAACGTTTCAGAAACTTGAAATCTGAACGTTTTAGGTACATACGGTCGAATGTTTTTGAAGATATATCACAATAAATTGGAAGATTTATTAAAGGTAAATTTAACTGCTTAAAGCAAGACCGGTATCCGATTTGAGAAGGGTTTTCAACTCACTATCACGTTCCTGAGCACGAGCCAATTCATCATAATCAATATCTTGAAGCAATTAAATTTCAGAAATTCTCGAAAAAGCATCTGCTACTGTATTTTACTTCCAGAAAGGTATCTCAAATCGGTAGTGAATAGGGATATAAATTCTAAATGACGAATCTGACGAGGTGTTGCTTTATCATATTTCTGTTGTAAAATATAAATCAAAAGTTTCTAATTAGTGAATACCACGAAATCTTGCCCTTCGACCATGTGCCGAAAATATTTAACTGCTGAATATATTGCCAAAAGCTCTCTTTCGTAAGTACTGTACTTGCGTTCTGAAGATATTAATTTTATGGAATAAAATCCTAAGGATTCAACTTCATCACCAACATGTTGGAAAACGGCTCCAATAGCTATTTCTGAAGCATTAGTAACTAATGAAAATTTCGCATTTTGAACAAAATGCGCCAATATAGTAACATTGAATAATAATTGCATGCATAAGTCAAATGCATCTTTTTTTTTATCACCCCATATAAGTTGTGGCATGCTCCTCTTAATTTGTCCTTTAACCAAATCATAAAGACAAGCTTGCGTCTCAGCTGCATTTCGTATAAAATTATGGTAGATGTTAAGCCTTGCAAGAAATCGCCGTAGATCCTTCCCAGTCTTGGTTAGCGGGTACTCGGATAGAGCTTTTACCTTTTCTGGTAATGGGGGTATACCACCTGAAGAAACTAGAAAATCTAGGGATCGGATTTATTTTTACCCAGAAACGCATTTATATAAATTATCTTTAAGTCCGTAGTTCTTCAATCTTTCAAACACCTTTTCTAAATCGCCTTTGTGTGTGTTTTAATTTTTTGATGTTATGAGTGCATCATCCAGGTAAGCATAGCAGCAAACTAAACCTCCTAAAACTTGATCAATAAATCTTTGAAAAGTTTGAACTGCACTTGGTAACCCAAATGTCATGTTTGTGTACTCACATAATCCAAAGGCTGTAATTACCGCTGTTTTTTCTATAACAGATTGCAGTATTGGAATTTGATGCTAAGCCTTGATCTATTTTGTTGACTTTTTTTTGTTAAACATTCAGAAAAATTATGTACATGTGGTAAAGCGTAACGATCAGGCAATGTCATGGAATTCAATTCTCCGAAATTACCACAAATTCTTCAATTAGCATTTTTTTGACAAAATGTATAGAACAAGCGTAAGGACTTTTCGAAGGCCGAACGATTCCTTGTTCCATTAAGGCCTTGAATTTCTTTTTTAAAGCTTCTAAGTTTTCAGGTATTAATCGTCTAACTTTTGAATAGACAGGAGAGCCTTTAGTTTTGATACAGTGTTGTACATTATGTATGATTGAGCTTGCACTTATTGTTGGAATAAATAATTCTTAAAATTTGTTTAAAATTTCACTCTAAGAAGCGTTGTTTTAAATAAGAGTTAATCCCAAAGAAGGTACTAGGGCCCTGTATCCTTTAGAAGTCAAATTGGTGACGTTATTGATCAAACGTCAATTTTTAATAACCGCCAAAATTCCAAATTTATTTTTAAAAATCTGCCCCAGTGATAGGTTGGGATATATCCGTAATAATTAAATGCCAGAAAAACCAAGATCCAGTTCGAGGCTTTTTGTGCCATAACTACATATTTTTTAACCATTCGCAACATATAAATTCAAATCTTAAGTCGTCTTACAGTTTGTGAATTTTTTAGGAATGCAACTAACTGTAGCGACGCTATCAATCAAGAATCAAAGCCCGGTACTTTTATTCAAAATGAATAAGCGGCAATGCGCTTCACTACCATCCGTCGACGCTAATATGGCAGCGTCTGAACGTTTTCCTTCCATTTGCATGAGGAAATGCAATTTTTAGCTCTTTGAGCAAAACGGCTATGATACCAGTACAAATCGTGAGTTTGCGATTTGACATAATGATTTTGATCTCTTGATTTGGTAGAATTTTTCTTTCTGCTTTCACTACGTTGCCGAAATTTACTACGGGATGGGTGTTCTACTCCTGCTTTCAATACCATGATTTCATCTTTTAAGGTTTGAAGAGAAAGTGCATCCCAACTTACAATGGCTGTTTCAGGAGGGTAACCAGCTGTCTCATTAACTTCATCAGCTATTATCAGCCAAACCATCTAATGTATTGCTGCATACTGATAATATCTATTGAGTTAAAATTGGGAGTCTTTGAAGCCAAATGGATTTTAATACTTCCTCGCTTACTTTACAGGCTGATAAATTGCGCATTTCAAATAAAAGTCGTGACGGTCTTTTATCTCCCAACTGTCATTCTTGTAAACGTATTTTAGAGTTCTCTGATAGAGAAAACTGCTCTAAAATTATTGCTTTCAGTTGATTATACATGTTAGTTGTCGGAGGATTACGCACAATATCAGATACATATGCCAGAACTTTTGCATCTAATGCAACTATAACTGAGTGAAATCTGATGTGATACCAGATAAATTCAAATTTGATTCTAATTGCATGAACCATAACTCTGAGTTATTTTCCCAAAATGAAGGAGATGATAAAATGAATACGAGAGAGTTCGATAGTTTAAGTTTCGCTGTTATGTCATTTAACTTTCAAAAAACTTTAACTTGAAACAGAACTAAATATAAAATGATGCCAAAACGTTGAGCAGTTAAAAATTGTAAGATAAATTATTGATCTTACTTTTTTAAGAATCGGCGATCATCAAAGTTGTTAACTGGTTCTATTTTGAAGTTTTTCATCATTCTAAGATGATGTCTTCAAATATCTAGGTCATCAATTTGCGATGTAGAGATAAGTATTCAAATTATGACTCAATTAGTATTTAACTGTTTATTTATTTATTTATTTACCAATTAAATATACCTAGCTACACGAAAGAAATTTATCATTATAATACAAACTCAAAAGTCAAAAATATAATAACTGTTGTTCCGAGCTTATGAGCTTATGACAACTCGTTACCATGCGATGAATCTAAATGTTGCCACAGTCTATACCCAAACGAAACTTTACTAAGGATGTAAAAGTCTCTTTTATTTATTGAGAACTCAAATAGGCTGAACGGAAGGCATTCTTGGTGCTTACAAAGCAGCCAACATTTTTGGCTTGAACTCAAAAAGTAGAATTTTAGATTAAAACTGAATGTAAGTCTTAAAGCCAAAGGCTATATGGAAATAATTAAATGTGAAAGTGTGAAAGCAATCAAGCACTATTGATTAATCTTCATAGAATTTGCCCAGCCGTGAGTGCATAAATTCTCACAGAACCGTTTTTCCCTGCGTATTCGACGGCGGAAGGCAACGGAAGGAGGATTCGGCCTCTCTCCTAGCTACGCTTCTTCGCGCCATGTGTGCAGTGATGGTGTAGAGACATTAGGTATTTTTTGGAAGCAGGAGGGATTGAAAAATTAGAACGCCTCCGCCGGGAAACCATGGACCTCTCAATTACGCGCTGAGCGTGCAGACAACTACACCACGAAGGCATACCAAGAAGGCGAGAGAAATACCTTATAATGGTATAGCGAAAATCTTCAACTTACGAAATCTGACTGGCATAATCAAGGGAACTGTGAGCTCAAAACAAAAGAGAATGATTCGTTAACTTCATTCCGAAGTAAGTATCTTCATTAATCAAAGAACGATGAACTAAAAACGGTTAAAAATTCTTCCTACTTTTGTGTGTGACATGTGTTTTCATCTAAAGTATAAAATAAACGTAATTTTGTGCAGCTTCTTCATCCTTACAAAATAATCTGCATTAATTCAAGAACAGATCATCAGCGGTGATTTTTCGGTGCCGAGTACTTCGGCGAAAGTTTATTTAGCAGGAACCTTACGAATAGACACGTGTCTCATGGTCATGTGTAATTTGGCTAAGAATAGAACTCGCAAGGACAGCAAAAATGGTGGAATCTGATTTATCTCTTTATAAATGTGTGACATACTGATAATAATTAACTAAGTAGCAATTAAAAAAGAATAAAATTATCTCATGTGAAAGCGGTGAGAGTAGTTATTGTCACTATACAAGTAAGGAGTAACTCCAACTTTTATTCTTATTAGATATCAATAGATTAAAAGAAGACAACATTTATTCTAATTTTAAAATCGGATTATTGCATTCTATACAGAGCAATAAATTTATTTTAAGATCACGTGTTTACTGGGCACACATGATAATTTGTGTCACTAATTAATTTTGGATAATACCATAACATTTGTTACTTATAGCACTTTTTTCGTTATAACAGCAAGTGGACTCTAACCTACACCTGCATGACAGCACAATCTGGAAGAATAAAGTATCGCAGTAGACAAAAATTCTATCGTAGAACTATCATATAGTAACGTGGCCTTCAGCAGGACAAACACGTTCTGGCTAAATCAATCTCAAACCCTCACTTAAATGCAGGGGAGTTAAAATTTGCATTCTGGCAGGAAAACGGAAAGAGAGAAGTGACAGCAAATATTCGCAACCGAAAATAAGTGGTTAATTAACATAAGTACCTTACATCTTATAGAAGTGCAAATTTTTATACCGATCTAGGCTGAAAGTCAAGTCCGAGAATGTACTTTTCAGTCCACTTTTCACACGCTGCTCAGAACACTAACTTACATTTTGTAAACGTTCTTACATAACCAAAGTTTGCAAAAGCAATTAGCAAAACCAGCAAACATATTGTATAAGCGATGAAGCTGCTTTTCAAGCATTGAACATTTCCACTACAGTAGTATTATTTAACGACCCTCTATCCTATAATTTTTACAACCAAGAATTAATTACGGAATATGTACTCTAAGTCTGCAATTCGGTTTTTATTTCTGAATTCATTTGAAAAGCTCTTCAGATATATTCCAAACCATCAAGAATGCAACTACCGTGTAACATATCACCATATCAATATCTCTCGTAAAATTGTAAGATTCTGAAAAATACAGTCTCTTTATTTGCAGTGAAATAAAACATCGACATAAATGAAGAACAAGTGTTTTATTAAAATATGATATATCATGTTAATTTTAATATTTTATAAAGTTTTATTTTCTTCTATGATTTAAAAAAAAATAAGAGTTACATTTTAATAGGCTGGAAAGAACTTAACATCAATATTGTCCAGAATGGCTTTCAGATTATACTCTGTCTGTCTGGAATTAATTTTTCGTTAATTGCTTAATTATAATCTTTGTTTATTCAGCTTGGAGCAAATCCGATAATTTCGCATAATCGATTTTCATACCTGAATTAACAACCTGTATTTCACAATTGAATATTTTGATGCTCACGCCATTTACGTGCATATACATATTCATCTGCCATTCATGCCATTTACGTGCATATACATATACAAGCATACATACGCAGTTAAAACATCCATCCTTGAAAACATACTAAACTAAACATTTTCTACTTTCATCTGCAAAATTAAGAAGTTAATAGAGTTTTATTTAAGCCACTACACTTCCCATGAGTGTAATTGGCATTCAGTAACCCAACTCAGTTATAAGGTATTAGTATTATATAGATAGTTTCTACTCTTACAACTACGTTCCAATTTAATCTCACTTTCTTCACTAGAAAATATCAAAAATGGACAGAAAATAAATTCATTATTTCATCAGCTGCACCAACTACAGGTGCCTGCCATTATATATTCGAATTTTCGTTACCTTATAGAATATCGTATGCTTTGATAGCATAAACACACAATCTCTAAAAGTATTGTAGAGAAAATATCCTCAGGTCTTTAACAGCAGGCAGACAATGTCAGAAGAAGGGTGTAAATAGCCCTTTTATTTGATCACAAAGAATTGATAGTCGACCGCACTTGGGTTAATATAAGCCAACATTTCTGGCTTAACATAAAACATATTGAACTTAAAATAAAATGTAATTTAGGCTAGCCTAACGGCTCACAGGATAAGTAAACAGGCAGGAAGGCTCTGGCTCGTTGAAGCCGGTAAAGACAAGCCTAATGTCTAGAAGCGCTCAACGCCACAGGATCAAATCGTTATTAAATCACGGGAGCAACATGACTTCAAAAAGGCAGAACACGCTCTAAATCGCCTTCCGAAACTTTCGCTTAAATTGAACTTCTTAACTAAATTTTCCTAATGCTTAATTCCCTTAATCTGAAAAAACGCTCGCTATCTAATTTACATTCTGACATGAAAAGCGTGGGTAATAAGGAAAGCGACAGGAAAGTTGCCTTAACTCAAAATTAATTATTAGTCAAAATAAATAAATGAATCATCATAACCTTAAGAGCGCAATTTTGAGTATTACTTTCGCTTTAAATATAATATAGCCCTACAGGAACAAAAAAAATTGCGATGACTGTATAAAATCATCGAGTTTAAAATTCATATCAATGAAATTAAAATAAACTTTTATACCGTACGAAGTAAGTGAAGAAAATTGAACAGAAATATCTTACATGAATGAAATTAGGACTATAATTTCTTTGATGTTATGCTAAACACTCTTGGTCTATCTGCTTTATGCTAAACACTCTTGGTCTATCTGCTTAACAGGAAGCATGCCTTTGTAGAGAACTTTCTAAGGGAAACTGGCTCGTATATACGTCACATGGAGAAAACCACGAAAGCGCTCATGCAGCTAGCCCATTTGCCGGACCGAACTACAGGTTCTCAGCGGCTTTACCGCTGGGCCCCTGGTGGGCTTAAAAGGTCGGATATTTTGTTCAATTTTCTGGACATTAACTGTCAACAGATATATCGCAATTAAATTTATAACAAAAAGAAATTGTTTGGCAGCATAAATATTTCCAATCATCAGTCTGTTATTCTTCATAACGTTTTGATTTTTAAGATGCAAGAATTTCAAAAATTCTGGTCTGTTAGAGTTATTTACTAATAGTCAGGTATAAAGTAAAATTTAATCATAGTTTGTTTTGTGGAAATTCTTTATGCATTTAAGAGAAAAAGGGCGTCGAGTCTCTAAGGACCTAAACAGAAACAGCACTTTTCAAGCAACATAAAATTAGGATGCTGCTTGATGAATGGAATATCTGTGACTAATTTTAACACTTGTGTTGACTTCTATGTACATACTTTCCTGAATCTTTTATTTCTGATATACTATTTAACGTAAGCTTAATTTTCATTTGATTGTTTCTATTATGTCTGCACTCATTTGGTTCTAATGCCGTATAGACAACATACATACAGTCTTTAATAACAAGAACTAGAATCTGTTAAAAATAATTTTTGATATAATTAATTAAAGTTAAGACAAACAAAGCATTATATGCAATCTAAAAGCTTCCTACTGTTTTAAATTTCATGATATTTAAAGTTTGTATAAAAACTTGACTGGTATACTTCTAAACGATTATGGAAAAGATTTCAAAGAATAGACCTGTACATGTTTAGGAAACGTAGGAAGAAATTGGCCTTGTTCTGTACATGTATGTATGCATACATACTATAAATAAGCTATTGCAAAATGATCTTGCAGAGAAAGTCTTCTTCCAATGACACAAAATTTCTTTTGAAATTCACACTATCACAAAAAAGTCAGCTAAGATTATTTCTAATCAGCTTAGATAAAGGATTCGTGTATAACAAAGAGAGAAACAAAAAACGCCCAACACAACGCAATAAAATAAGCGAAAGTAAGCCTTTTTTACTTTAAACTGTTGGTAAGAGAAGAGAATTTTGATGGAGAAAGAGGAATAGTGAAAGTATTTTTGGATTTTCGCATGATATTCAAGAATAGCCAAAGTATGTCACTTATCAGAGCACGGAACTTCGAAAATAATGAACATCAAAATGTTTGAATTGTATATCCAAAATCTATGGAAATATTTATAAGGAAATAAAAATTGATATTTTCTTATAGAAATAAATTGTACTTGGATTCTTTAAACATGCTATTATAAAGATGTTGAGCAAGAAACTCTAAAAGTGAAATTTCTATTTAAAACAGTACTGAAATATGTATTTTTAAGACATAAAAGATATGGTGCATAAAGCATTCATAAAATATATTGAAGCAATAATATACAACACTATGCGAAAGGAATGCAATATTCTTTCTAATTTCGTTGTATTTTTTGAGTTTATATACATTGCACTAAACATTGTATGCACATTGTTTATATACTGCATGAACATTTTATTTTGTTATCAACGTACAACGGTTCAAAACGTAAACATCTTTCTTACATGAGTAAATTACTTATATATATTCGCCATTCTTACATGAATATTTTTCCATGTTGCCATATTGCTATATGCCAGTATATACACTCAATGAAAACTTCATTCAAGTCTGTAAGTGATTAATGTCGTATTGGCATAGTGTTTTCCAAAAAATCAAGGTGACCTTGAATTATTATATTTTTATCCCCGTATTCATTAATAAGAAATTGTTTGTAGTTTCATAAAAAGTCAGCAATAATACTTATTCCATTAACTAATCTCTTCGGCTCATCTTCTAAATAACAGCGAAAAAATGCATATTTATCAGTGGTTGAAAGATTTGGGATTGTTTGTAGAAGATTTAAATTATTCCCGAAACCTCTGAAACCGTTCTACATCCCCTCGGAATGGTTCACGTTTGACTGTTGTTAACTTCACAATATAGGAGAGAAATAGGCATAGGAGTAGTTGGGAGCAAAATTGGAAACTACAACGTTATTAGCTGCAACAGATATGACATTCTGAATAGCTTTACATGCTTTAAAAGTACTGAGTTTGAAACTGTCTGCTTACTCTTCACATTTTAAAACATCAGATTCATATTCAGCATCGGCAAATAAACTGTGAATATTTCTATCCAATAACTTCATTTCGCTCATCAAATCCAAAGGTCGATCACAAAAAATATTCTAAATCATCATTAATTCATATCTTTGGAACTATCACTATTAGGGACAGTCAACCTCATAATAAAGCGAGTAATATTTGCTTTAACAGTCTTTCGTTTTCGTTTAAGAAGCGTAATATTATCCATAGCGTCACCCTGGAAAGATATTTCAAATACACAAGTTAGAAAACAAAATTCTAAACGATATAATTAAAGGAAAATGAAATTACATTTGCCTCTATTTCGAGACAACAAGAGCCTAAATATTCAAAATCCTTCATGTATCAAGCTTCGGCAGCAAAACATTGAGTTTATATGCACATTATATTTCGTTATCAATTTACAACGTTTCAAAATGTAAGCACCATTCTTACGTAAACAATCTGTTGTCGGATACTAAAGTTCAATGAAACTTCTCTAAGCTTCTCTCTCTCTTCTAAAAGCAGCACTATCTGTCGAGAGCCCGGAACAGAATTATGCAAAATATAATTAGGAGCATATACCACATCTTTGCTCATCTCATTTAAACAACAACTGTTATGTTGAACTCTTGACACAAAACAGTAAACAATTTAACATCATCATTTTAATCAATTTCACTTTAATGGAGGGTTTTTCAGTCTCACTTTTATTGAAGGAAGCTAGTTTCACTCTTTCCTATTTTAATTCTTCCAAGGCTTCTCATGTAAAATTCCAAAATGTATTGTTAAGGTAACTTTGAATTTTTCAAGCTCTGTATCTAGAAAATCCTAAACATGTTCAATAAGATTCAGATCGAGCCTCGACGCGGCATAATGATCTGGTTTTGAATTATTGACGTTTAATAAAGTGACTAGAACACTGACACGTCGGCTTTTGATTTGAACAGCAATTTACTGGCGGCTTTATTGACACTCCCTGCGACTGTAAATTGTTTTTCAGAACCTATAATCTTTTTACTTTCAGGTTCAGCAGGCAGGTTAATGAGATTCAGGCTTTGATGAAAGTGCTGTTAAATCACAACTTCTGTTGTCCACTAAAGGCTTCATATTCCATATCTTTCTCACCAGGCAGAAGCATAATTTTACTCAGACTTATATTTTAATGATATAACAGTTGACCTTTTCTCAACTATATCACTTGAGAAAGAAAAATAGCAATATATGGTATGTTATGAATAATGAAATAAGAATTTTTGTTTAAGTTAATTTTTTTCAAGCATTTTTATATTCTATAGAAAAATTTAATTTACGTAATTCTAATCCTTTCAGTTCAGTTCGAACTACATTTATATTGACCTTAATGCTATGTTCAAAACTACGATAAGAATGTGATGAAAATTACTACTGCAAATTCCGAACTCATCCTCAAACAACTGACTCTGGTAGTTATTTTTAAAAGCACTAATCTACGAGCTGGCAATTAAATAGCTGTTGCATCCTCTAAGCAGTTTGCACACTTAAAAATCAGCATTTAATTACAAATTGAAATAATATATTCTCTTTAATTTCTCTCTTTCTCTTTAATTTTGTACGCCACTTTAATTTAATTAAAACGGGAGTCACAAATTTCAGAACTTGGTAATTAAAATTCCCCCCCCCTTTTTTTTGTATTTTTCGATCTCTGTTCCCAAAATTAGCGTGTAGTCTTTCTTTTTCTTTAGCAAGGAGCATAACAACTGAGAATTTCGTGTTTAATAAGTTTAATGCGTTTACGAAAGTAACAAATTCTTAAAAGAAGTAATAAATTAGGATTTAGAATGAAAGTAATTACCTCAAATATACTAATAATGAACAATCCGTTTTTGTTTTGGATTTGATATTAAGTGTAGAGCATTGTCTATTACTTACATTGTGGTTGATTTGGTATCTTTGGTTTACTTCTGATAAGTTTTCTAAATCCTGGGAGTAGTTATGTTGCTGCTGGTTTTAGCATGTAATTTTATTTATAAAATAATATAATTACTGTTTTGTATTAGCAGTTCGTTTTCCGTATAGCGAAGGAAAAATCAATGAAATTATAATTATTTTTAATGTAATAATTTTCTTTAAATATTTAAGGTATTTTATGTTTTTATTATGATGAACTAAAAGCGTTTATCAAAAAGAAACTGTTTGCTCCTTCACCAGCAGTTAATTTTCCGCTCGATGTATGTTTTAATAATCTATCATTAGATTGTTTAGAACTTATATAACCTTAATGCAGCACTTTAGTTAAAGAAAACAAAGAAAAAATTATTCTTTCTTCTACCTTTACTTCCGGCTGCATTCAGCTCACGAGTGACCGAGTTCTCTCAGCAGAAGCAGCTGTGCCCAAGATTCGATACTAGGCGGAATGCATTGCTTGCTCAGGCATTTTTATAGTTTCTTCGGTATATGGCGTAAGCACCAGGCTTGTTTCTTCAACAAAATTTCCTTAAAAAAAAGTATCTCCTTTTTTTAACCCTGCTAATCCTGCTGTATTTTGTGGTAATAAAATACTTCCGCCGTCATATTCAAAATAAAAGCTTTTTTTCTTTTTTAAAATACCTTATTCCATTTGAGTGTTATAACCTCGAAAATTGAAATAAAATAATTTGAGCGACAAAGAAATGTACTAATTTTAGAAGCTGTTGTTGGGTAATATAATGAAGTTCGCATTTCAACACAAAATACTACTCATTCGGGACTTTACCAATATGTTCTGTCACTAAAATTAAATTTATAGGCCTTATTCAACTAATAAGAGCATCACGTAAACTTTAAACTTCGGAATTTAGTGATTCTTGAGTTACCATGCCTCTTACTGCTTGAAGTGTCTCAGAGTTTTCCTCAGTACAAAGTAATGTTGCATTCAAGGTAAATCAAATGTTTTGAAGGCATATTTCCATTTCTCAGGACACTTAATTAGCTGAAACCACTGTGTAAAAGATACATTTCAGTCTATAAAGTTCGATGTCTTTCGCAAACTCTTTAAAATATTTTAATTAAATTCTGATTTAAATTATTTTCGGTACAATTTGGATGGGCATTAGTTATATCAAGAAACATGAGCCATCCTAACCCCAAATCTTTCGTTAAATTAACTAAATAAGTATAAGATTCCAATTAATTTACTATAAGAGCATTCATAATCCGCCAAACAGATTTCTGCTAGACGATCGATTCACATAATTGTTGAGAAACATTTTAGTTTGATTCAGAGGATTATGATAATGATGCCGGTTTTTCTTAACAGGACAGGAGGTTTCTATTCAAAATTAATACTCAGTCTAACCGAGAAGGCTTGCTGCGTAGCTGGCATTTAAATGAATTTTATAACAGAAATTATTCATACCCTCTATGCGTTGGGACTATCTTGGTTGCAAGACATAATTTTTCTAATTTAATGAAATGGTTTTATAATAAAAGGCGTAGCTGTCATACTTCTTTAAAGGTCTTAAAAGAAAAAAGTATTTATATTTTATTCATAATTAAAGCAATGAATCAAAATGATACAAAAAGGATTCTGTCAGAAATAAATGAATGTCTTGTCTAATAAAATTACTTATTTTTGTCTCAACCAAATTCTAGGATTTAAAGCAAATTATAAAAGGGAACGAAATTATCCCTGTTGTGAAATTACACCTGTAGTCACTTTAGGTATTTTTGGAAGCAGGAAAGATGAAAAATTAGCAAGATTGCGGACCTCTGGAATACGCGCCCAGCATTCAGACCACTACACCACGAAGGCACGCTAAGAAAGCGGGAGGAATACCTTATATACTCCCCCTTTTAAAGAACGACTGGGGTTTTTAGGGGACCCTATCGCCAAATTCTGGATGTGGAGAATCATCATCCAACATCCTTTTAGTTTGGGCGCCACTGTAGAGACATTAAGTATAATTGGAAGCAGGAGAGATGAAAAATTAACAACGCCTTTACCGGGAATCGAACCATGGACCTCTGGAATACACGCCCAGGGTGCAGTCCATGACACCACGAAGGCAAGCCAAGAAGGCGGGAGAAATACCTTATAAACCGTTTGCAATTTTTAACTATACGATTTTTACGTTTTACAATTCAGGGCAATTTAGGAAGTGTAAATTAAGATGTTACTCTAAAAATGCGTTACGATTGCTAGACATAAATAGCTAATATATCTAAAATAAGGAAATCCTCATTCCGAATTTACACTTATTACTATATACGATGTTACCTAGAGAACTGAACAATGCGAAGGCAACATTCAAAATTAAGCGTCAATCCTTTCAATAAATGAAACTAAATAGGAAGATTGTTTATTTAGGTTAAAAGTAAGTTATTTCTTCTTTTAGAAAGACCGTTTTTTAGCAATATGTCCCCAATTCTTCATTCAAAGATGCTATTCATTTAGTTTGTATATGCCTTATTAACGATTTCAGCACACATATTATAATTTACACTGTGAAATTATACTTTAACACTGGGATTACGGCATTTTCGGTTTACCTGTAATTACACTGGGTGCTCAATTTAATTGCAACATAGTTAATAAAAAATTCGGATATTTAAAAATTCTTTAATAAAATATGCTACGATTTAGTTTTTTGAATTTATTTTCTTTACAAGATTAAAATTCTTAAAAAAGATTTTTTTAAATTTATTTTTTATTTTACAGAATCACATGGCAGCAGTTTCTCTTTTACAGGATGAATCATAAATATTATTACTATACATCGCATAGAAGTTTTGCACTATTAATTATACCAATATAACTAATTCCCGTATTGCTTATTCTTTTTATTTATTCAAAGATATAAAGAAATTGTCCATGACATCATTTCTTCCGGTGTTATAAAACAGCTCAATAAATTAATAAACAGCATGCCCCAGAACAACTGATCTGTTTCCATCTCTCTCCAAATAAGGATTATCCATATACAAAGAATTTTGCTTTTAAATCGGCTTAAAGCCGAAATTTTATGCCCAGTTTATCAAGATTTTCAACATACACTGAATAAAGCTCATCATGTCCTTACGGGAAATTTTTTTTTCTCAACTGTAATATTTTCATCCGTTTTGTAACACAATAAACATTTCGTAACAAAGGTATTCCATAACTCTGAAGCAAGAACTTATGGCTCAGTTTGTAATCTTTGCGACCTTATTGACTTCAAGTCAAAGCGCAAATATTTCGTTTTTTCTAAAACTCTGTCTCTAGACATTGTTTTACGAAAGAATTCTGTGTCCCAGGATTTGAACCATAAATTCAACACAGAAAGTACTTTAGCAGCAAAAGCGCCACAAGCATATAACAGAACAATAAAAGCGTCTAACTCATCAAGTTCCATCTAAATTTCCTGACTTTTGACGTGCCTCGGCTTCAGTGCATTGAGGTACCTGATGCAATATTTTTTTCCATCGATAAGAAGTCTCTATGCGGCGATTTGTGTTTCCATCAAATACGTTTTCTGTTAGCAACTTGTAACACATTAATTGTTTTTCTTAGCACACCTACTACGCCTTTGTAAACACATATTTACTTTTCCGTTTACCGAAAATCTTTAATACGAACAGTCTGAATCAGTACGAATACTGGAATGGGATGGAAGACTGTAAATTTCTTTGATCAAATATTATGAAATAACTTACCAATTCATTTAATGCAGAATATCCCCCCTTAAAATATGGTTCAATTAGGAAAAGAAATGTAATGTAAACATAATTAAAAAGTATTAATTTTCCCTTAATTAGAATAATAAGGAAATTATCTTGATAAATTTATCTAAGTTTACATTAGTTTACATTATTTCAAGGAACCCACAAGGCCGCTTTTGTAAGAATATAGCTGCGGTTTCAAATGGAATTTGCGAATAACAGCTAGTATTGACAGTAAAAACGTTCTTGTACTTAATCAAATAGAGATTGCACAGTTTTCAGATGATATTTTCGTTGTAATGAATTTTTAACTTACATCTGCGTGTGATTTAGTGAATAATAACATACTTTTGAAGATAAGGATTAACATGTACCTTGGAGCAGTTTTGATAATTTAAAATTTATTTGTTTAGTAAGGTTATTGCGGTTGTATATAAATATAAAAAGAAATTTCACTGTATGTTATTATTTATGCATCTATTCTCTAGGACACAATTTCTTTAAAGCAACACTATTACATTAGAAACCACAACTAATTGAAACAGATACAAGGTAAAATAGTATCCTATTCAAATTTTACGCAAATGACATGCAATTAAAGTAATTAAGTGAAAATTAGCTTTGTATGGTAATTAACTAGAAAAATTACTTTGAGCCTAGACCTGCGTATATTTCTACTTTCCTAAATACATTTGTTAATGATGTGTATCTTGTTTTAATAGCTATCTTAAAAATATATGCTATATATATATATATATATATATATATAAAGGGTTTTTTTTATAAACTATACAACTTACAGGTTTTATATTAATTAGAACAAGTGTTTTGCTACATTTGCGTCTTATGTGTCTAGTAACAGGTTGTTCGTAAGTATTCTTCAGAGTTAAGCATAACGTAAATTATTATAATATTTTACATTTTTAGCACTTCAAGAGTTTTTTTAAATTGCTTTGGTACTTCTTTCACGAAATTTCGGAAATCTTGCTCTTGAACAATGCATCCTTACGGTTTTTTGTGAAGGTGAAGCACTTCATGTGTATGTTCTTCTGCATCGGGAAGAATTTAAGTTTTCGCAGAGGCCGTATGCTTGTTCGGAGAAGAACCCTTAGTGATGCATCGAACCATACATTTATTAGGTGGTAATTAAGACGAAAGAATTGGAGCTGAGGTGCTTTAATAGCTGTTTTCTCTTTTCCTTTCTTACTTTTTTTTTCTTTTTTTGGCCCTCTCCTTTCTTTTTGTTTAATAGCTGTTTTCTCTTTTCCTTTCTTACTCTTTTTTTTTCTTTTTTTGGCCCTCTGCTTTCTTTTTGTTTGCTCAGATGACTGAGGAGAGTATTATGATACTTTCCCAACTTAACATTCTCCCGGAGTTTACTACGAATGCGTAGTGTAAGCTTGGGCTTACTTTTCGTTATCTCAAAATGGTAGTAATTGCAAATAAAAAAGCATTGCTCCGGAATCTTTCAAATCAGTAGCACAAAGTAATGCAACTTAAGCTTAATGCTGCATGTTCATAATCTCGATAATAATCCGCAGTCGAACGCTCAAGAAGTACAGGATGGGTGAAATACATTGTTGACCTCATTAATTCATAAAAGGATGCTGTAAATGTTTACATGACGAAGTACTTTAAAAACTATGTTCCTGTCTAAAATGTCCCCCCCCCTCTAGTTAAAAATGGATTCTTACCAAAAATCCAAACTGTAAAATATTCAATATTTAAGATGCAAAACTAAACATTTTCAAGAAATACTTGAAAACTATTGTATCGATTTTAACTATTCTACATTTTTAAGTAATTTTATCCTTTATTATAATTATGTGACTCGGTTTGGAGAATTATCCGTCTACGTATTATTATTTGAGACCTATGGCGTGTAATCAGCCACATTATGATCAAAATTGTCAAATGCATTTATTAAGATAACATATTATTGAAAAGTAAGTCATAGTTATTTTGATACCATCCACAATAAAGAACAAATAGTCTAATATTACGCCAAACTCTTTGACGCCCTATGTATACATATGAAACCAAAAACGTACCAAATTTTTATTAGTTTGATCAATACAGCCTGTCCCCCTCCCAAAAAAACTAAGAATGGTAATCCACTGCTAATCATTCTTTAAGTGGAATGGTAGAAAGCATCTTAAACATAGTCCAACGGTACATAACATGTTCATTTTGAAGCTTTAGAAAAAATCTTCATTAACCTGTTAAACTCCCAGTTTTCTGCAAGAAGGTTTACCTGGAAAAGAATGTCCCACATAGGCAATTGTTTTGCGTCTTCAAACATGACGCAGGCTCAAACTATCATCACTAAATAACTGATTGAGCTTCCATGAAGCAATAAATGTTGTTTAAAACGCATTAACAAATAAAGGCTAGTACCGTTTCTTTTCTTGAATTGAGTAACATAAGCTACTGCTCGATTAACAAATAGGTCAGCTTCGTTTTCATATTTATTGTAGGATGTAATGCACATTGGTATCATTACCTATTTTCTGCTACTGTTTTTCTCTTCTTTCTGCTGTTGATACACCTTTGTTTCTTCGAAACTGGACATTGCTAAAACAACACGACTGTCATTACATCGAACTGCTGCAACTTTGTTTTTTTATCCAAAACTGCAATCTGAAGAGCCGCGTTCCATTTTCGACATTGTTTTAGAGCGTATAAGTAGGCATTTAGACATTCTATGTTTTTTAACAGTTCCTGTAGCGAAGAAGTTTTTATTTGCAAGAAGGGATAATATTCCATGGGAAGTAAAGAAATTACCTATATAAATATTATGTAGCTCAGGGTCTGTAACTATTGACATCAAATTCTGGACAACTGTGTGAGATAATGGTTCAATCACTATTTTCTTAGCTGGTTTCGTCTTTTGTGTCCCTGGAATTTTATTCTTCTACAGATTTGGAATTCTCATGGTTTGGCTTTTAGGCGTTGCTGCTTTTAATGGCATGCCATCGATGGCTGCAGATTCTGTTTTAGTTTTGCTTTGCACCTTGATAAGGGATAATGTGATACGGAAATCCACTGTAGTAAGTAAGCAACCATATAATTTATAATCGAATTTGCTGCTGTGCATTTAGTGTACCTCTTACATCCATACTTTCCAATGTATCTGACCATTATCTTGTCAATACATCAAAATTCAGAACATACTCCGAATTGTTGAAGAGCTCTGTTTAGCAGATCATACAGTAGCCCCACTTTAAAATACGATCACTCAAGTCAAGTTACAAATTATCATTAAAATGGATATACTTTTTTATTTCGTAATATCTGTTCTTTGACATTGCTTTTCTTACAATGAAAATTCCAGTGTCAGGTGCATTTTTCCAAGGCATCGTCTTCTGAAGAAACATATGATAACTACAGTAGAAGAGAATTGCTATAAATTGCTTCATTTCATGGATGCGTATTTAAAAAACATGACCATTATTTTGACTGGAATATTTAATTGATTCTTCAACTGTCAAATCAATCAGTTTCAAAGAGATTAGTTCAAAATATTCACGAGGAGATTTACCAATAACAAAATCTTTAATGGTTTGAATTATCTCATCAAGAAAAGCCTTCAGAATACGTTCGAGCTTGAGTTCACATTTTACCCATTTGGGATTTACATCATATTTTTCATTGCTATTTGAAACTAAAATTTCAATAATGCCCGCAACCTCTTTAGGACTTCCTTCAGCACACATTATTTCTTCCATCTTTCATATAGATGAATCATCAGTCCCCTTTGTGTCGCTCAGTACATCGGGATCCGGAGGACAAATCACTAACTCATTATCTATGTCGACTTAATCACTGTCATTTTATAAGATCTGTCTCTGTTATTCCACATAAACTAAATTAGATCCTACAATGAATATGGCGAATTCTCGCACAGGCGTGAATTAAATATCAGCACAGAAGAAGGATGAAAATAACCCTTTATTAATTCAAACTAATTAACAGAAAGGCACGGACTTCGTGCGTTACAAAGACACCGACCACTTGCGGTGGAAACTAAAACGTAGAGTATAATACAAGTCAACCTGAAAGAAATAGTGCAAGAGCGCACTTAAGTTTACGCCTAAGAGGTGGACTCACAGGAATCTAACCGGCGTGATACTAATCTGATAAGGGCAAAAGGCTTACTAGCGTGACCGCGAAATAACAACGAAACGTGCAGTTGGCTAGCGAAACAAGCTCCGAATAAACTGAGATATCCGCATGTTTAAATAGCACTTAACTTTAAATTTACATCCTGGCGAAAGAATGTGAGGGGAAGTTGAGACGTTTAGAACAGGTAATCAAACTTAAAATAAATTTGTTATGTAAAATAAGGAAAACCTTACAATCTAAAGTCGATAAAAAATCCAAAGCTTCCTGCGCAGTTAAAATTTTTTGCGCCCAATTATTAACACCAAAATAATTTTCCGAAAGCAAACGCAAAGTTCAAGCATGCAGAAACAAGAGAAATTTGGTCTACTTCGATGAATTTTAGAATATAAACTGACTTTATGAGTCTGTGTTTGAAACACTTACTCAGCCTCCTCCACCACACTTCACTCACCTGTCAAGTGACATGTACTTTCCAGTTAGACTTAAATGGCTGGGTAAGTTGTACAATAGTAGTGTTTGGAATGTGACGGAGAAAGAAAGGATTATCTCCATTACAAATTGGATAAGATAGTAGTGGATATTACCGTCATCCTATTTTTAGGACACTTAAAAATGTAAGGAAAATTTATCTTTAACGTATACATTTTTGACAATGCGTTTTACTTGTATAAAAACATGGAATATTACTTCAGTAAATTTATATGTATGTTTTTCTTAGAGCTCAAAGTTTTAAGAAACTTGTATGTTGAAAACATAAGCAAAACAAAATCTACAGAAATCGCCATTTTAAAAAATTAATAGAAAATGTCTAAATTAATTATAATTTTCGATAAAGACAAATATGTAGTTCAATGACTCTTAAACAATAAATCGTCTTTAATTTGAATTAAATTATTTCAAAGATTTTATACAAAGACCATTTATGTGTGCTGTCCTACTTTTAGGACGATAAGGAAATATGACTAAAAGCTTTTATTCCTTCTACAAGAAAAGTTGTAAGAAGAGTATATGTATCACGTGAATTGTTAAACAGAAGATTTAAGCTTTTTGAAAGATAAAAAAATATTTGTAATTCGTGTAGAATTGTACTTTGTAATAGACTTTTTGAGTTGCAGCTCTTTATGGTGATGCTTTCTGATTGAGAGATGAGGCTTTCTGATTCTGCATTTTAATCTTAATTTGTAGTAATAAATGTAACTGAATATTTCATGGACTTTTTAAAATCTTGGTATGTATGTTGTTGCTGCCTTTAATTGCACCCAACTTGCTCTTCGAATTCGTACGCCGCCACCTCGGCGGGAAAAAGTGTTACTACGGTAGTTGCTAACACTAAGTCGCATCTGTGTGAATTATCGAGAACAACGGTTCTAACTAGTGTTCCGTTTGTACTATTGTTGTGGTTTAAAATAAAACTAAGAAAAGACAATATCGCCTCATTCTATAATACAGTTCTCAATTAGACTAAACAATGCTTAAAAATCAAACGTTGGTTATACGTTGTTTTAATACCCAACAGTGTCTTGTATCTATGCAGTCGAGTGTAGTTTTTGTCTCGGATTAGTTCTCATTTGATGCCTTTTATTGCCTGCATTTTGCTGTTCTCGAAAAATTCCTAGTTTATTTATTGCTCCCTTAAAATTAGATATGTTTTATTACACCTCTATTTTAACTTTAAATCTTTTCCAAAAACTTTCAGTTAATATAAATGAATGTTTTAAAAATTAAAAGATACCATATTTACTGAAGTAGGCCCTTTTTTATTAATTGTATTGTATAAAAATCGAAAGGGAAAATTATGTGAGTAATTTTATTTCCAAATGACGCGACGCGCTTACTGTAGAAACGTAGCAAATGTGTTGATGATTAAACTACAGGTAGCAACCACAATTTAAACTATTTAAAAGAAACCTACATTCCAATAAGATTACAAAGTAATGTTAAAATTAAGAGTAATTAATAAGATAGCATCATTAGTCGTAATCATCGTCTTAATCACCATTCAGTCTGTCTTCACACGAACAATGATCCTTAGAACCATCACCAGCAAATCAATTAATAAGACGAAACCAATCACGGCATGGGCAAATCCGTTTTAAATATTAAAGAAGCTCACTTTCTGAATGCTTTGCGAAAGGGGAGAAATTACATGAAGACTTAAAAGAATTTCAGAACCTTGTGCTAAAATGCTAAGAGGGAAAATACGCGATTAAATATGGTAATAAAACAAAGTACAATGAGATAGCATTTTATTCTGTAAAAGATAATCGTGATTTTGTTCAGCATCGAAATTCGATAACTTTGGAGAAAAGATAAAAGTAACATTTTCACTGCGGAATTATATACATCTTTAATTGTTTGCTGCAAAAGAAGCAGTGAAATTCTTTCGAAAAAACATTTATGAGAGCAAAAAACTATAATTGTAAAAAATTAATCTTGTATATCTTTAAAAATAAAGAAAAGTTAAAGGATAATATATCTTCAATACATCCTAACTTAATTATTCCGGAGATAAAATGTTTATAATCGGAATGGCTGAGATCAACTTCACAGTCACATCACCATCTATCTCTTTTCTCAATTAACTCAAAGCACATCATCTAGATACTGACCAGGTGTTTCTCGGTAATACCCAAGAGAATCGCTCTCAAGACGGAAATCGATCAGAATTAGTATAGATATTTTGCAGAATGTTTCTTATTTCGTCTCACTAGCGAGGTGTTTGACACTTACTACCTTCGAAAGGAAAAGAGAGGCAATGGCACGTTTCAGATAAAAATTCAGTCTCGGAATTTCAGATTTCCGCCTTTATCCGAAAGTAGATAATATAACATTTTATTCAATGTTTTAGCTTTAGTTCTAAGAAATTATCCTCGTTTTGTACAATTAAATTTGCTTCAAGGAGCAAACGTTGCTTTATTTATTATCATTCATTGCATTCTTCTCTTTGGTTTCCGAAAATTTATTTTGCCATTACCTGCCAGAATAAACACTCTGTAATATCATCATACTCAGTGCGCAAGATTATGAAAATCATTAGAAGTACTCGCTATTTTCTGCAACGAAATTTCTCTAATCTTGTGCATGTTGAATCAATGAGTATAAAATTTGGTTAATGTTTTCAGCACTTTTTCTTCTCCAAAGGCTTAGAAACCTCTAAAGCTGGGTAACTAAACTCTCTAGAGAAAAGCACTGAAAATTAAATGTTTCGCACATGCGGAGAAACGATATGTTGTACCTGTTATTGGAACAAAATCCTTAGATATACCATTCTGCATTTGTTGAGCAGTCAAAAAAGATTAAAAAACCAAATTAATATACTACAAAATGTGGCTTATATCATTAATTCACCTTTTTACAATCTCGTTCTGCAACTACACAGTATGATCGTATCTCTGCTTGTTAAAATCACTTTTGTGATAAAAGACGAAAGTAGAACTCATAAATCTGATAATCATCAATATTCCAGAAAGCACCAAAGGTTACTACAAGTAGTATAGCCATATGTTTCTTGTATTAGTCGAAGATAAGAGCTATGTTAAAAGTATTGTATCGTTGTGTTCTACGGGTTCGTGGATTTGGAGCGATTGACAACAACACTTGATGAAGAATGAAAACACAATTTATTAGCCAGTATTACTCAAGCTCCAAAAACATGTTTACAGTCGTCGAAAAACTAGGACAAACACGCTGAAACAATCAGAAACACAGCCTTCTGGCTATCAGGCTTTAACGGTGAAGACGGATTTACTGCAAAGCACTAGAGTACAGCTCCGGACTCGGTAGGATCGTTCTCGGAACTCAACGTACTCTCGAGATTCTCTACACTATAACTTGGAGATACACTCGACACTAGCCTGCGACTCCGCGTACAAGCAGGGTTTATATAGCTTTTGGTCTGCCTTCGAGAACATTCTGGGCAAACCGGTAAGAATTCGTTCTGGAATGTTCTCCATCCGTCTATGGCATATCGTACATTTGTCGCCAAATGAGCGATTTCGCGCCAGATATGGCAACCGTGCCTTCCCTTACTATTTTCTGGCAATCATTAAACCGCTTTGAGAGGAAGCTACCTTACCGCAGCTGGACTTTTCGTAACAGTATTCCTACCAATTGTCGTTTCAGTAGTACTTAACAAAGTTATTGCAGGAAACTTCTTAATAATTTTTTTTCGTATTTTATATCATAATGATAAAATGAAACAGATTTCTGTGATATATCTTCATAAAAATGCATTATGATGTAATTCAAAATGGATGAAATTATTTTAATAGTCTATTGACGCCGTGCTAATTAACTCTGAAATGCTCGAACAGAAATTCGCAATCATTCGCAAGTCATTGTTCAGCAAATTAAATCACGTTTTCCACAAAAGAGCTAAGCAATAGAAACAGGTATGGTATACATTTAAATATTTCATGCGTTGCATCATGTAGTGCTAGTTTGCAACATGCGTATTTGTACAACCGATGAATTTACGCATAATTTAATTTTGTATCGATGGATATGCACTTTCAGAATATTTCTCGCATGGCACAAAATTCATCTTATCTGGAAAAGAATTATATGCAAAGAAACATTCTTTGAGCTGTAATTCATCGGCATTTCAGGTTTTGTAGGGTTGCCACAAAAGTTTAACATTAGTAATTTTTGCGCATATCTTTGAAAACAATAACTATGTTTAAATGTATTTAATTATCAATTATTATAATTAAAGGTGTTAGCAGTAAGTTAATTAAAATGTACAGTTGTATGGGAGAAATTATTTGTTACTATTTTCTCTATTGATGAATTTTAAGTGATAATTTGAATATAGCTGAAGAGAAAACAATGCATCAAGAAAACATTTAAAAACACTTTCATACAAAAGTAGCATTAAATCTTTAAAAGTATAAGAAGAAGATAAAAAAAAGATTTCTGTACCTGAAATATCATTTAAAATTTTAATATCCCCTGGCTGAGGAATTCTTGTTTTCCTTTTTTAAAAATAAATACATGTGTATGTGCCTCCTACATATGCAGTGTGTGTTCCCTGCGATCGTATCGATGTTAACTGGAGAGGAAGTCGCAGAAGTTTAATAAAGAAATATTCTCCGGAATTTTTATTTTCGTTTCAATCGCTGGGCATGTACTGATATCAGTACTTATAAGGCAAATATCTGAAACACAGCTGGGCTAGAATACACTTTCTCTCGCGACTGCGCTCATTTCTTCCTTCCATACATGCCTTGTGTCTCACCGAAACCTACTCGTTGAAACGTGTGATTGCGTTCCGAACTATATTTTTCTGCCGCACCATTTATAACAGCAAGGAATATCGCGTGCTGAATCAAAATCCGCATCATTAAACCCAGAAAATCGCCTTATGCCAATATGGAAGGATTTATCATCAAAATATGTGGCATTGTTGGCTTGAACAAATGTCATCAAATAAATGGAAAGTAAAAGCTTTTTTATACAGTTCCTTCGTCGGCTGAAAAAGAAGGAAAAGAAAATAGAAAAAAAAAGTGTTAGGGGAAGCTGAACATTTCAAAAATTATTTTAACCGTGTGGCTAGTGAGGGTCATTTTTTGCACAAAAATCGACTGCCTTGGATCAACGAACAATGCAGGTTACGTAGCGAATATATTTCATTTACGAGCCAAATACTGACTTCTCTAAGAAATGCAGCTTTGCGATGGACCATTTGTGGCGTCTGTTTTTCAAAAATAAATGCATGTTTTATGTTAAGCGACATAGTGTTCGACTTTTTCATTGTGTTGTCGTATACTCTGAGTGAGCTGACTTGACAACCCTGGCTTTGGAGCTCTCCCTCCCAAGTCACAACATTCATCAAATATGTATCAAATGCTTTTCTTTCTTCTTTCTTCCTTCCTTTCCTCTCACGAAGTTTTCCTATGTTTCCTCCCTCACAAAAAAAAAAAAAAAAAAAAAAAAACTCGGCCTTTATAAAAACAATAGCCAGAGGGGAAAAGAAGTAAAATAAAGCACTGGGGGATATACATAAATATGAAGCGAATCAGAAAACATCAGTAAAACGTTAATATGAAAAGCGAACCTCAAAGAGGAAAAAACTGGCTATTTGGCCAATCCTCCGAAACTTATTTTTTTCGCACCCCATAAATCTATCTTTGGAGGGAACCTTTGCCTTAACTCTTTCGCATCCTCTAAATCCAGATAGACGCTTCAATCCTAGCAGTAAATGCGTGCGTTTGATGTCACGCGCGGTTTATAGATAGATCACACTTTCAGCGCTTGCCTCCTAAAGCCTTGCATTCATCAAAGTGTTTTAAAGTCTCCCCTGATGAATTTTATTTTTTAAAAAATGCTTTTCCTGCCGTACATTGCTATGAAGCTTAAACTGATTGAACTTAAAATTTTCTCATTCAGCTTGGTGTATTTTGAGGAGCAGTTTAAAGATTTTCTCGCTTCTCGGTAATTTTATTTCCCCATCAGTCGCATTAAAACTTGTGTTAGAGTTATAACTTTTTTTAACGCTGATTATCTGGGATCTCAGCCATGAAAGAAAATACGCCAGATTATTTATGTGTTTACCAGTTCTCACCTTTTATGAATTTAAACTTTAAGAATTTATTTTAAAAATACATTTAAATTTAAAGATTTTTACCTTAAAATATATTTAAATGTTTCATCTTAAAAGAATTTTAATTAAAATTATTTTTTGGTTTCTTCTGACGTCATTAACAATATTTTTACCTACCCTAATATTTCACATTTTGCATTATATTATTCATTTTTAGTACTTCCCCGACACTGAGTATATGAATAGGAAAGCTTTAGAAATATTCGATGTATTTCGAAAAAATATTGCATGATCTTTCAAATTTGGAACTAATATTTCAAGAATAATTAAATTCAAAATTTTAATATAATAAAAATAACATTTAATACAGTGATTTTATGGTGGGGTAATCTTAACTAAATTTGACTTGGAACACTTTACCAACTCTTTGCCTATGGCTAGGTTTACGCAATAGTGATCGATCACAAACTTTGTATCACCTTTCCGATATCTCTCAGTAGATATCATTATACAATTCCAAACCTTTTTAAAGCTGTTTGTAAGAATCACAAGTCTACACTACCTACACAATTTAGGCATTTCAATACTTAATTACTTTAAACACTGCTGTATGTTTGATATAGTGAAAAAAATAATGCAAGTATCGAGAACTGCAAGTTATATATTAACCTAAGAAAATTTTAATAAAAATGTCAAGAATTTTCTGTGAACAGGCAAATAACAACTCATGGTATACAGATAGTTAGGTACCAAGTAATTTTAAATTAACATATGTAGATATAGTATTTTAGGACTGTTAAATAACACAGCTGAAAGCCACCTGCTTTTCTTGTCGTTTTTTCTTTGAAAGCTAAAAGTACCTTTTGTGTTTAAATGTTACTGTTTTATGCTATAATTTGGTAAGTAAACTGCCGTACTCTGTAGTGGACCGTAAAAACGAATTTTTATGTGTAACACAATTAGTCCAAAATGTAAAAAAATAACATGACCTTTTCGTAACATCAACAGCGAATGGGGCCCCTAATTTGATAATGCGTACTGATGATTTTTTTTATATATCCCATTCAACAGTACCTTAAAAAAAAAGAAGCACAACATTAAAGGAATCATTTTTATTTCTAAAATGACTTTCATGCAGCTTTTGCTTCATTTATTTTAATGTATGTTAGTAGGATAATAATACGAAGAAGGGCTAAATCTTTATTTAATGCGAGTTTTAATACATCTTTTCTAAAAGAAAACACTAAAATAATTCTGCTATTTGATGTGAGGAGCAGATGGAAGGAAACATGGTGTACTTCATGAACTTGGTTTCTCACTTGGGCTCACAGCTAATGGTGTCTCCCTTGCCGCAACCTTTAGTTAATCTCCATTACTTCTCTGCTTTTTCTATGCCCTCCGCACCTTTTTTCTAGCAGTAATTTCATTTCAGGTCATTCACTTTCCTTCCGTCACTTCGGATACGGATTATTTGACGACAGATCTCTTCCGAAACCAGAAAGTACTCTTCTGTGGCTCTAATACTTTTACGAATTTTGTCACTAGTAATAAAATTGGTGAAGGCAGTATGATGTCTTTAACTGATTAGCTAGATAAAACAAGCCAAATGTAGCACATTACTATGAAAAATACTTGCAATAAATCATTGAAATAGATATCATAATATCATGAATTTATCTCTTAAAATTGACTGTTAATGGATAGATTATGTGCTCTCAAATCAAAATGTGAAGTATTAATTCTAGCGTACATTCCGTTTTCGCAAAAGCTGAAAATTATAGATTGTTAGTTATAACAGTTTTAGGGGGGTATGTAATTGGTCGAAACAATATCTGTATTTATTGCTGTTACTTTTAAACTTAAAATAAGAGTATAAAGCGTGGCTCGAAAGAACTTAGCATTTCCCGATCTTCTTACTTTAGCGTCTTATATCAGAATTAAGTTGGTAGCATCTGCTTCGTAATTTCTATCAATTTAAAATAAGAATTAATAACTTATTACTAAAATTTGGGCGGACATGACTAACGTGTGATTACCTAATTATTTTCCTCAGTCTTACATAACATCTAATTCGAGTCATCAAAATTCATGCAGTTTCATTTGTATATTTTTAATCAAAACCCCTTTTCGTGTTAGTATTATCTAGGAGTTATGAACAGTTAATGTCTAAATTTACTGACTAGAAAACACAGGTTTGAACTACACGCATAAAAATCGTAACTGATGTATTCTTAGCTTTAGAAGTATTTTGGAGTTTAAAGTTTCCTTTTCTTATGAATAAATGATATATACTATGTTTTACAAGAAATGTACAATACAAAAATAAGGATCAAGACTAGATATAACATGAAGAAATTATTTCAGCGTCTATATTGATTGAGTAAAGCCACAAATACACATGAGAACTACATGGTGACGTACATCTCTTTGAAAATAAAACAGTTCTGAATTTCTCAATTCAAAATGCATTTTTAGATATCTGAAACACTGCCATAAATTTTACGCTTAGATGATCTTCATACATTAGGATACAACAATTACAAGACCGATTTCATTCAGCCATATTTATATATTGTAAATTGTTTTACCACAGCATGCATAATGATATTCATTAGATCAAAATATTTCGTATTTCATATAATCGTTCTCAATCTTCTTTTCTTCCATTGCTGGCCAATAAAAGTGCCACACAATGAAGAAATACAAGTAGCAAAATCATATTTATTTTACAAGTAATTGATAATAGAAGAAGGAAATAATTCAAATTCCAGGTAATTTCGATCTACAGAACACGTAGAAATAAGTACTCTAAGCAGCCGCGTCTATAAAACTAATTTCAACTGTTATATGCATAGCTGGACTGTTATATGCATGGCAAAGAACAGACTTTGAACGGAAGTTTGGGATGCTGCAAATCATATGACGTCAATTCTCTGTCACACTTCATCTATCAGACTAGTTGTCAGACCAGTTTCTTTGCTATAACTGACTGGATGTCTTTAATGGGTGAGCATTCTGGAAAAACACAGGAGTAGAATACTCGATTTATTGAAGAGCATCAAGAAACCTAGGACAGCATGGGTAACTTTTGGTCTCGTGATTTAATGCTGAAAGGTGGGGTGACGGGGACCCCTAAGATATGGCATACCCACGAGTATTAAATCCTCAGTAATATGACGATAACTTATTAAAGTACTGGATGTGTGGATTAAAGGGGAACCGGATGTGTACTCAATACAATCTATGGCATCAATGCAGGTGTTAAGTCGGTAATAAGAGGAAGAGCGCAAGCTTTGAACATCCGTTCCCCCTGGTGCTTCCACCCGCGGATACCAGCATTATTATACTGTAAGCAAAAGCAAGGTTAGTCAGATAGCACCACGACATGCTATTGATGTGTCCATATGAAACGTTGAACGCACCGTTGCATGAGCTATTTTCTGTGCTGTAGCATGAAGGGAAACCAAAGCAATGGTCGTTTTGCTGACAATCCATAGCGTTGCAGACATCGTTGCACTTTGCATGCAAGATAAATACTTAGGGTTATATACTCGTAATATACCCACATTCTTGACATAGCATGTATTATGTGGTTGCATGATTCCTAACAGCGACTCCCACAAAATAGTTATCGTTTCGGACACTGGTAATTGAAAACCGGTGAGATTCTGCATGTCGCTCTGAGAAGTTTTATTGCACTAAACTATTTCAACTTCATCACTGGATCTCGATGAGCGCGAGCAGCGAATACGCGATAATATAATTTCTACTCTCAGTATTCTAGTCTTTGTTATAATTCTCCCGTTATTGAATTCTTAGCCATTCTGGTGTCCGATATGCCTCATTACAAAAGGCGCAATATGATGTGCAGCGCACAAAATTAGTAAACGTGATTTCTAAATGAAAAATAGGTATTTGATTGCTTCAAGGTGTTATCATTCTTGTCTGTGATATGAGCCTGCTGTGAAATGCTAATCATCTGCATAACCCTGCCTGCCTACTCTTTGTGCAAATTTCAGATTTGTTCTGTGTTTTCTTCCACGCATAGTTACTTTAATGATCATCAGGGTAATAATGGGGAAGTAAATGTTTGTGCCATAGAAATTCACTAGAAAGTTAATTATACCTGTACAGTTCTATCGAAAATTCATAACAATAAATGGCACTCAGAGAAACCTTACAGATGAATGAAAACTGTTGATGCCTTATTTGTAAGTGAGGATCGTATTTTACCAGTAACTTACGCATGAGCGAAACTTTCTGTAATGTGTTTCATAGCTTTTTATATAATCTCCTTCTAAGTATGAATATTTTCATCTAATCACCAAAAATACCTAGTTTTAGTCAGAAAGGGAATTAACAGAAGATTATTCATTTACGCTGCTGTGCTTTAAAAACCCAACTTGCATTCATTCTCATGAGTTCAACATAAATTCTTCACCAAACATCAAGTTTTCAAAAAAGTTCTCAACCTATATCTTTTAGCTCGCAGATTTATTGCAAACCACGTTTTTTGACAGTATTTTTAAGAATAGCGTTTTTATAAATAATTTACGTAATTGGATCTGAAGTTTTAAATTCTAATTTTAAATGCAATAAAATTTTATCCATCTAAAATAAATATTCACACTAAATCACTTGCTAACCAAATGAAATCAATAAAATAAGCAGCAAACTTTTCACTGAAAGGTCACGCGAGGCCCAGGTTCAGTTTATCACAATCATTATAAAGGCCCAATTCTCGCTCTGAGTCGGTCGGCGAGCAATCAATGAGCAAGGCACGTTTTTCTTTTATGGCTGACTGTTACACCTTGCCTTGAGTGATTTTGAGTAAGCGTATCTAATTCGGTTTCCTTTCTGCCATTGCTTTTTCGACTACCTAGTCTAAGTTTCACGGGTAATTTATAAACTAAGCTAAACGAAGCAAAGGATTAGAGTGAAAAGTTCCATATTACGTGCTTCAACTTGTTACTAAGCCGCCAACTCTAACTACGTTCCAACTATACAGAAGGAACTGGGGGTGTGTAAAGAAGAAAACCGTATTTTAAGATGGCGAACGTTTAGTTTTTACGACTGACGGAAAGGTGTTTAAGGAAGCAGTCTGATGGCTTACACTTAAGGCTAATACTCAGTAAGAGGATAATTATGGTTTCGTTGATTACATTCATGAAATTCAGAACCAAGAAGATTGAAATTGTTTTAGTATACAGCGGCGCGTATTGGAGGTAGATAAAAAGACGCTTATATAAGCGTGGTATGATGTTCAAGAACGCTTTTTCTCCAATAGCATGGAAATGGATTTAAGCTTTATACAATGGGTTTCATAATATCAGTAAGCTTTGTTGGTATTGTCATGGAGACAACTGGAAAGTTATGAAAGAGATTTTTACTTTTATGCACATATGAAATCATAACACAAAAGGCTGTGTTCTTTATTTGATTGTGGTTTATAAAAACAACGCTTCTGTAAGGAACTAGTATTACCCTAATCAATCTTTATTTTATTTAAACTTCCATTTTTTAACTACATTGTCTTTTGAGAATACGTTTTGTAGCTTTATAATTTAACAACTGCAGAGATCAATTTTATTTCAAATATTAATAATTTTAGCTAATGAATTTGAATTTGAATATAAATGAGAAGGAAAAGGAATACGCTTGTCGATCTAATCTTTAATGTCTATTTTTGTTTTTTGACATCAGAGATTAATGATTAAAGAGTGAAAGTGAGACAAAACAGGTATTCAACCTTTAAGTCAGACGAATTGTTTTTCAGTATTATTGAAACACAAACAAATTTAATAAAAAAAACAATGAATTATTATATATGTATACATATACAGTTCAAATTAACTTTATATATTGACAAAGATTTTCATTTGTGGGTATTTTCTTTTATTATATATCATTATTAACTTACGTTTTCCTGTGCAAGTATCAATTTGAACCTTTCGGTTAGAAATTTCTCAAAGTTAGAGATAACGATAAAATCTTTGTGTCCAGATGTTTGATGTTGCATTTTGCAGTTACTTGTTAAAAGAGAGCAAAAATATTTTCGAAATTTCATGCCCTTCAATACACGGAAACAGATGTAGAATCTGATGTAAAAATGTAAAGTTTGAAAGATGCAGTTATGTTCTAATATAATGAAAAGACTAGAATTTTGCATTAAGCAGTTTTAGTTACTGAACCTTAAAGACAGTGTGATTTTACGTGCTACTAGGCACCTGATATTCCTTCCCATTTGAATTACGATTAAGTGCTACGGATCAGATTAATGCGCCGTTTGTTGAAAACAGATATCTTAGCAGACGTTATGGTCAGATAAATAATCGAGGCGAAAAGATCTTAAACACAGTATCGAATAACTGTTATGTATGATTCAACGTGTTATTAACGAGAAAAGATGTTTTGTAATCAATAATAATCTTTCTATAAAGATTTCATTCAAAAAACTTCTTCAGCATAATTTTTTGTGGAATCTTAAAGGAGATGATATATTTGTATGTTAATTATCCTGTTTATATAATATTTAAATCATCTCCTGGTGAGAATACAAAAGCAGGAATATCAGTTTTAATCAGAACTGGTGAAAATACAACAGCAAAACGCGATTGCCAGAATTTCTAATTTCAAAATTCAAAACCTTCAGCTTAAAGATACACATATCTAATTTTCATTGTGGTTAGGAATACGGAAAGTAGAAGTTGTAATAAAGATTTTTATCATAGTAACTGGTTTATAAACGTACAATACTTTCCCACTTACATTTGTGAAATGGAAATGCATCATCATACCATATAGTCTAGAGATAAAAATATCAGAAAATACGGTGACCGAAATTAATGCAAATTGAGACAAATTTTAATGGTTTTAAGGAGGGGAGGAAGATTTAATACATTCCGAAAAATGATTTCAACAGCATGCAACCAAATAGGCATTAACTACTTTTTCTCTAGCTAAACCATCAAAGTTACAAACATTTATTACCAAAAGTGCTTCATTTCCGACTGAGATGAGTCAGAGCCCTATGAAAAGTCATAAAAAACGATGAATAATATTAAATAAATAAAAGAATAAAAAAGACCGGAGAAGGGAGGGAAAAGTAAACAAAAATCTGAACGGTTTCAGATTTTATATTACGTCCAAAGGGGCGTTTTTTTAACGTTTTGTGTGTTACCTTTATTTATTAAAAATCATGTTCTTTGCACTTAAACCATAAAATTCAGTTCAACAGCAATGTCGCAAAATAATTTTAAAATGAGTATATATTTAGAATTTCCGATACACAGTTCCGCACGCTGGAGATAAAAAAGGCTTTTTCCCCCCGTAGAGTGTTGCCATGGCTCGCTTTTAAATCGTTGAGTTTGTTACTCCAAAATTCAAGTTTTACAAAATATGAAATCGATAATAAAATAAATTCCAAATTTCAAATTTGGTCTTCCACACGCCCATATTCGCAGGAGGATTACGTCATTCAAAATTCGATGGCTCTATGTACGGTTGTTTTATCACAATGCGAAAAATATACATACATTTATGCATATTTTCATTATTTAATTTCTACAAATATAATGCAGGACAAATATAATGGAGAACTTTTGATGGCAACAGTTTGAAAAGTGAAACGGGCATTTATAGTGATTCAACACAAAACGAAAACACTAGTCCTTCAGGGACAAATTAACTTTGGACTAATAATAATATTAAATAAAATGTAAATAATCAGATTAAAATTTAATAAATTATGGTTAATTAATAAAAATTAAATTAAGAATGAAAATACTGAAAATCATTTTCTTTGAGCTCTGGCCAAAATTACGATTTTAACCAAAGACTGGCAATTTCCAAAGCCTGGTTCTATTGTGCTCCAGCTGAAGTTAAGACATGTTGCTCGGCCAAAACATTTTCAAATATTCAGCCTCCAGGATTCCATAAAATTTTTTAAAGGATATATTTCCCCGGATTAAAAATGAAATTTTTAAAAATAATTGTTCAGTAGTTTGAGCAGATATATTAAAGACCACAGTGAAATAAATGTGAACTTTGGATATAAACGACCCACTATTGGCCATGTAGTTGAGTTATTCGTATTTCTTACCCATTTTGATTCTTCGTGGCTGAATATGCGAGCTTCATAGATTTTTTTCATACTTGTCTCATAGTGTGGGTGACATACGACTGTACGTCAGTCTCCAAAGATTAGCGTACAGAAGAAAGGAAATGTAAAGGAGAAGTCTGAGGTAATGCTCACTAGTAATATTGTGCTAATAGTTTAGTTCTCCATGTAGCAACAGTGCTAATGACCCGCGGAATAAAATGCTTTGCAGTCGTCTGAGCTCCTATTCCTGTATACTTGTTTATAGTGTGTAAAGATCAAAGCATTTTTCAGCCCCCATTGGTTTTCGTCAACTAGATAGCGTGGAATTTCTTCTCTTATATATTGCAGTCGTGTGAACCTGGAATTTTTATTAAGAATCAAACAAAATTGTAAGTTATGGTTTGCTAAGTTAGGAAGACGCATCAAAAAGAAAAACAGTGCTATCAGTATAAACATCCAAATAGGAAGAAAAGATAAATTTAGGAAATTTTTGATTTAACTGCGTATGAGTTGCTAGCTAAAAGGTAATTCAATCAGTAACGAAGAAAACGAAATATTTGATCACTTGTGTAATGAGACTGATACTGAAACATTTATTGAACAACATTTGTTTTAGCATCCAAGTACATTTAAGTGAAATAACCCTAAAATTTAAAAGGAAGTCTGAAATGCTGTACACAAAATGAACAATAAAAATTCAGGGTACTTAGTTGAAATTTTGCTTTTCATTGAACTTTATAAGGCTTTTCTATACAAGAATTCCAGTTAGTCATATGACAAAACAATTAAAGTACTCTTAAACGTTTTATTAAAATAGAATTCACTTCTTTTTTTTTCTAAAAACTACCCAGTTTATTCATAAATATCATCACGGTTCGAAGGTAACCGTAAGTTCAAAAGCATCGTTAGACGTCAAGCTGCACTCTACTGAAGCTCCTCAAATGGTAAGCATACAGTATTATGTTCTCTTTTACCTTGGTGAGAGATCGTAAAACAGAAAGCACATTAATGAAATGCCGATGAGTTATTGGATACTGGAAACCAGAAGTCATTCATTATAAATAGTCAGAAATTTAAAAAGACTGGATGTGAGTGCCCCAACCAATTTCAGTTTATTCTTTTGAAACATTCAGCACTGTGCACAACGAAGTTGGTTTGGTGTGTTTACTTCTCATTCCAAAAGTGAGCTTACTGTATCCACTACTAGGTTTTTAATAGAAAATGCTGTTTATAAAACTTCTCTTGTCTCTATACCTTCAATTATTTCTTGTATTTTTAAAGATCTTGTTGTTGTTGATCCAAGATTTTACATATTAAATAATATAAACATATTATTACGCGTTTTGCACTTTAACTATCGGAATTTTTTTAAAACATAGTCCAAGCCTTCTTTCTCTCTGATTTAAAATTTAGTTTGGATTATTTCAGATACGACAGTTTTCCTAAAAACAACCGTATAATATAGTCTCTGTAAATCATTTACGTATAAATATTGCGCCACTGATCAGTTCATACTGAGAACTAGCGCGTTTGCTAAATTATCAGCCTCATATGGTAGGGTATAAATGCGTGCGATTCACCTTTTAAAATTTCCGCATTCGACAGCAATAGGAATGGTATTCAGATGCACTTCTTTTCAACATTTTGTTTGATTCTTAGGAAATGGTAAACCCAAATTCCTTTATTTAAAGAAAAGACTTTCTTTAATACCAGACATTTATAGCAATTACAGGAAAGTCGCGCAAGTAAACTTGTTATAATGTCATATGTTACTGATTTGGCAACAGATGTTAAATTAGAGATTAGAAATTTGCTTCACCGATTTGCTCTAAATGAATCAAGCTAAACTGTAAAACTGAAAGCTGTTGAGCTGTTGTTGACGTCAGTGCAAAATCGTCGTCGAATGTTTCTCTTAATGATAATTAAAAAATTAATCTAAAACTCTAAGATGATTTGATAAATATTCTTTTGAAACTGCCAGAAAATTGACTAAAGTGTTAGGTTTTCAAGAGCCACAAATATATTGTTAAGGAATTTCTACATGTATGATGTGTTGAATTGCGCTGATAACATTCGAGAATTTTCTGAATATACTGATTAAAATTTCTCAAATAAAATTTCATGCAATTCAAATAAAATTCATGCTCAAAAACATTCTCAAATAATCTATGCAAACCCTGATAAAAATGAAATTTTTGCACATTTTTGAGTTTATACTGGTAAGGTATTCCTGCAAAGCAAACTATATTCTCTCTCATCTATATCCAAATTAATTTATCCTTTCGGAAAATGTACCAAATTTTATCATATTAATTAAAATGCTTGTTCAAAAACTTTGTAAATTCAAGCTGACATGAAATAATCTAGACCATTACGAAAAAGAATAAAAGTAGAAAATTACGTGTAAAGAATAAAGTCCTTTTACCTAGAACCACGACTTTTCAATTACGGGGATTCTGCTAAGCATGTGAAAAAAACAAGGACATATTACAGTTATTTGCAACAGATCAACGGAAAATTAAGCTATTAATCTGAAACTGGTGACAGTAAAATCTCCGGTTCTCCGATAAAACCAGTTTTTTTTTCAATAAAAATGTGAGCTGCTCTAAAAACGATTCGGAACGTTTTGTAAAGAGGTAAGTGCAGGCATCTATGCGTGCGCGTAGCTACTCAGCCATTTTGCTATCTTGGTCGATGTCAGATCAGAAAAGATGACAAATATTTATCATGAATAGGGTTTCAAAGATAAAATCTATTTTATTAATTGAAAATCGGAACCATAAGGCAAAACGTAAAAGACAACACATTGTGCTCCATGTAAACATTCGTCATCTGATCTGACTGTTTATAAATTTTGGTTGATTGATTCAGATTGGTCAATGATGTATTACATTCCATTTTCTCACAATGAACCATATTGCGAAGATGAGTTGAAAAAATGTGAATGCTCTTCATATGTTATTGGATTCCGATTAAAAGATTTGCTTGCTTTTTAAAAAATATTTATTTTTTATAAATTTAAAGGAAGATTTTGTGCTGTCTGAGATTTCTTAACAACGCCAATTTACCATGAAAAAAAAAATCTTAGACTTCTTATGACAAATGAATGACTACTGATTACTTCTTGTGACTACTGCAATGTATTAAACAATTTAAAGCAACAAACTTTATCCCTAGAGTTATATGTATTCAAAGTGAGAAGTTTCTATTTATAAATTACTTAATTCTTATATATTCGGTTGGTTGCACGGTGTTATTTTTTTACAGGATAAGACATTTTTGCACAATGGTCCTCATTTTTTACTATGTATTGCATGGAAAGGTTTATGGCTTTTGCACGAAAAATAACTTTGTAGGAAAATTGTTCGTGAATGTGTTGTGTGTTCCAAGGCTAAACCAGTTGCTGCAAATCAACTTTTAGTTAACTTATCTCATGATATGGTAAATCAAATTTGTGCTTTTAACTATCCAAGTATTGATTTTCGTGGCCCTTCTCTTACTGTGTACTCAAGGATGATTATCCTAAAATTACATGCATATCTTTATTTCTTTTGTAATGTCTACTATATATGTAAAGCTAGTCACTGATTACACATCAGCACGTTTTGTTGCTGCCTCGAAAATCTCTTTTACTGGACAAGTTAGAAGTAACAGATCATTAAAACTCAAACATTTTAACTAGAGTCCAAAATGAGATACAAAAATGCTGTATAACGAAAGTAAAGGGCCAGATTTTAACTGATCGTTTGTCAACGAAAGGCATTGAATGGAATTTTATTCCCCCTAGATGCACTAATTTTGAAGGACTGTGGAAGCTGGAGTGAAGGCTGTAAAATATCATTTAAAGCCATCCGTCGGTAATGCTAAATTAACTTTGGAAGTGTTTCTTACTGTTAAATATCTGACTGGAAGAATCTTTATCAGCTGTCCTATTTCTCCTTTAACACTACGTTCAGATGACTTAGAAATGTTAACTGCTCCACGCATTTTTGGTACGATGTTCGGTTGTTGGTAAGTCTGTCAACGGTTTTAGCACTTTAACCAAACAACAGACTTTCCCATCGGTAAAACTTAACAACATTGGTTCAATCTATAATCAAAGGTGTAGCATACAAATTTCTAAAACATTTTTTAAAGAAACTGCATTGCATCTTAGAGACAAAGCGCTAAAAAGTATATCCTTAATTGAATGGTTACTCTCCATTAACGTTCTAAGCAACTAAAATTAATTCTACAAGAGGTAGAGCCAAGGCTCAGGCACCCTGGTGTTGCAAGCACCGTTACACAGAGGAGAAAGTTGTAGAATACTTACCAAGTTAATTCAAAATCACTTACTAAGTGAATATTTGCTAAATCTGATGCACTTCAATGATTATTAAGGAAGATAATTTGTCTGGGAGTAACTGGATGTCGAGCAGATTGGTAGATGCTTTTCGAGGGCCTAACAATAAAATAAGAATAATAAATGTAAAGAAAAAAATAAAAAGAGGTATTTGCAAAATCTGTGTCATCTTATTTTAGAAAAAAAATTAGAAAAGTCTTATCTATGAATATAGCGTTTTAGGTCTTAATACTGTACATTGTTATCCTTAGCTGATACTTTATGACTTTTAAAATGTATTTGTCAATTTATTGTGTAAGGCAATCACATTAATAACTAAAACTGATTAATATTTGGCCTTTTTCAGTTTCTTGAAGCTTAAACGTCAAAGAGGTGTATTGTTTCATTGAGTGGATATGCGCAATGCCGCACGAAATTTCTCCTAAATTGGTGAGACAAAGCAAGTCAAACGTGTAAGGGGAAAGATGTCAAATAATGCATACCAGCGTCACTTACATGAAACTAATCCAGTGTCGTGTGTTAACAGTTGTGCTTGTGACAATCATGGCAAAATGGATCCCAATCACCTATCTTCCTATTCAGGTGTAATAAGCTATATTTTGTAAAATTAAAACTTATTGTAGTCTACTATTTCTGTTTTATTCATTAATTAGCGAGAACGTGTTTCACATATGCATTTTTAGTCATAGTAAATAAATACGAGAGGCTTCCCTTTAGATATTTCCCAAGACTATATTAATGCCTCGCCAGATTATTTTAGAATGTTCTCTATTAATTGACCAAAACCCTACCCTCTATTGGGCGAAACAGATGTTTTTTCCCTTAGTGCTGTTTTGGGGTATCACTTTTTTTTTCTGTGCCCACTGATCTCCAAGTTTAAATCTGCTTAATTAAAAATCACATTTTTCTTGTGAAAAGTGAAAGTTAACAGATTAGATTTTAGTGTAGATCTTTTACTTAGTTTTAATTCTCATAAAGAATCATCATTAGATATAGATAAGATTACTGGTAATTTTAATATAGCTAACAAAAATTACATTATGTTATAGCTAGCATGAATTAATGCTCATGCTTTGGGTTTGGGTAATTATTTAATTATCATATTATTATTACAGACCCAATGGCTTAGAAAAATAAAACCGATAATTTTACAAAGAACTTAATTTAAGAACCTGGCATGAAAAGAATGTTACAAATGTCAACATCACCAATTATTTCATTAGATAAAAAAACTCTTTACTTGAACAAAATCCTTAGTGATAATTTCAGAGCTTTACACATCAACAGGTGACAGGAGGTTGTTAGAAACTTCAGTTAAAATTTTGCATTCTTAGAATTTCTGTAATTTTGGTTAAAATGCCTCCAGAGGTGTTAAGAATTACGTGGCAGAGAACATCTAAAACAATACTTTGTAAGCCACATTTTTATCAACTTTCTGCAGGAAGATGACTGATTAATTAAACAACACCGAATTAAATGTTTAAAAATTAAAGTTCTTTACAAATTATGTGGAATAATAAACAACAATTATGCTTATTAAATCACTTTCCCTTTTTTCATTTTTTTTCAATATGTAAAGTTAAATCTTTACCTAGAACACAAGCGTTTTAACAAAGTGTGAAATACGAATTTTATGTTCTATTTTTCAATCTATGGCAAAATGAAATGTTACTGAATTCATTGTAAATTTAATTCAGATATCTTATTTAAAATGAGAATATTTAGATCCTGATACAAATGTTCATCGGTATCAATTATTTATAAGTGGAGAAAAATGACCTGCTTGCTGAATTCTCATAGTATTAAACAGAGTATGTAATACTGATGAAAAGATAAGTAGCATGCAACTCGATGGAAAAAAAAGAATGAACTAAAAACCTTAAATTTATTCTAGCTCTATTATATTAAGAATTATCGACTACCTAAAAGCATCACCTGAATAAATCTATCGCTCCAATGTTCTCAGCTAACTAAACAAGCAGTCTAGTTAAATAAACATCTTTAGAAAAATGGGAGTTTTCTGCTCCTCATCAATGGGAAGAGGCAGAAAGAAATTGAAATTTCAATAAGCATGCCCATTTGAGCGCCGAGATAAATAAAAACGCTAAATTAACTCCCATTTATAATGAGGTGAAGCCCATTTACTGTAAAGCTCTCCAAAAACAAAGAGTAGAAGAACAAGAACAACCCATCTTTTCGGTTCGAAATAGTTGCGGGAGGAAAAAGGAGAAGCCAAAAAAAAATGGGGAGAACTTCGTGATTTCATGAATCGAGTGCTATCTGGATGAGCGAAACTGAAAGTTAAAGCTTGCTTATTTTTTAACGCTACAATAAACTTAAATACATCTGAATGCTTTGCTCGTTAAAATCAAGTACAGTTTATTCCAACCCATGGACGCTATTCATGTCTTTTTCCTCTCTCCCGCAGTCTATCGATTGGAGGGCCCTTTCTTCCCCATCTGCTTATAATGCATAACCATTCGAACTTTCTTTACACATTTGCTTATTTTTGCTTTCCTGTAGCTGTCGATACAAACGGAGAGCATTCTATGAAAAGAAAATTAGATCAACAAACGTAAACACCAGGAAAAATATATATATCAAATACTAAATTCCCAATGGCCCGATCTAAAATCTGCAGTATTTTCAAACTTTTACAAATAATAATGCCCTAATCTATATCCCGTACTTCAGGACCAGAGAGACCACATTAATTTAGAGAAAAAAATAATGGATCCCATATTCCTAAAAGACCATGTAGAAGATGATATAACAATGCACAAACTGAAAAGAAAAAATACTCGTCCACCCAGCACGCAAGATTCCGCTTACAGAATTTCTGAGTTTTAGATCATAGACTCGGAAGAATATTCTTCAGTGGAGGTAAGCTGGTGCAGCTAAGTACTCCGGGGATTCACCGCATCTCACTGATTGTCATTTACAGAATTTGAAATTAATTATATTATTAAAAATCTCTCAATGAACTAAGCTTCATCACGAAACGGAATAGATAACGTAATAATAAAATTAAATTCAGGCATTTGCCTTCACTTATCTCTATACTAAATTGACAAATACTTAAATGTTCGGTAATTTCCCCTCCTGCTTCAAGATAGGACAAATAGTGCTCTTCAATAGTAAACGAGAAGATGCGTCTAATCTGAACACATATAGACAATTACATCTTCTCCCAGTGCTGGGAAAAGTTCATGAAAATGTCTTCGCGAATTGCCTAAGGCTCCATATGAAAACAAAATAGCGTTAGTAATCTGTAACTTTTAATAAAAAGTGAAGACAATAAATAAAATAAACACTTTGAAAATATTAACGATTTATATACTATAATTTTTTTTTTATTTCACTAACACAAAATTAAGGACTGAATATTAAATTAAAATGCCGAAAGCAAAATTACCATAATTAAATTTTACAGGAGCAGTAAATACTAATTTAGAAACTTAATTTAATTGTTAATCTTTACGCTACATGTGCCAAAAAAATAATACTCTAGTAACAGAGCAGTAAATACTAATTTAGAAACTTAATTTAATTGTTAATCTTTACGCTACATGTGGCAAAAAATAATACTCTAGTATAATCTTTTCCTTCTCACGGCAGTTTAAGCAAGTAGTTAAGAACAAAAAATTCGCCACACCATTATACAAGTCGGCCGCTATTTTAAAAACTAGAAGTCTTCATTATAGTACCCCTACATAAAGGTTTTCCTAAGCGTATAGAATAGTTTCTAACTTGTCAAAAATAATCTTCATAACAGTACTTCATAAGTTTGCTATTTAGGTAGCAAATTTTCGAATTCATTTTTTTTTATATTCTGATCAGCGAAACAAATGAATTTTTTTTTTTAAATTACAGCACCTGACATAAAGGTGCCTACACCTTTATGAAAGTTGCTTCTTTTTCACGTTTAAAACTGATTTCTATAAGGAAGCAAATACCTTTATACCAGAGAACTATTACGAAAATTGTCTTTTTTGAACAATGGTTGATTCACATAAAAGTGATAATATCATTGTGAAGGTATATCGCCAAGAAATTAAATGGTTTTGAACCGATGTGATTTGTTATTCTCAGCTCACTACAGTATTAGTTATTAAATCGTTAGATTTCTATTACAATATCTAAATATCGTTTTATTGGTGAACTTACACCTTATCTTTAATATTTTTAATAAAAGGATTCGTTTATTACATAGGAAGATATGTTAAATCATGTGATGAGTAAAATTTCGCAAAGTTCTTTCTCTACTAAGTTTAAGAACTTATATAAATACTAATGAATTATTTTGAAGTATATGAATTAATATTTATTTAATAAACAAATTATAATATATGCACATTATATTTTCAATTTAAAAAGTTTTAGAAAAATTTTAGTAGTTTCTGGATATTATTGTTATTATTTTACAAAATGCACTTTTTTTTCATAGTATTTTCAATGCTGTCAACAAAGAGCCGTTTGCCAATTACCTATGTTTCATATTTTATAATGAACGTAAACCTTTATTAAATATAATTGTATGGACTGGGTGAACAAAATTGATATTTTAAATTTATATATGATATAATTTAAATATCTACATCCTTTAAAACTCTTTTGTAATTGGAAGTATGTGTCTATGATTACAAGTAGAGAAAATAAAAGCAGCTTAATGACTTTTCTAAACATTGTACATTCTCCCATGCTGCATAGACTCTATACATTTGCAAACATCCACGCTTTCTCTAGGACTCGAACCTGGCCCTTTGGTACCGTATTCAGTGTCGCTAACCACAATTCCAGTTGGACTATATGTTGCATATACAGTGTATATATAAACCATCACTGAAAGGGCACCATGCAACAGACAGAAAATCATTATGCATAAAATAAAATGTTAGAAAAATTCATGGCAGACATTTTTCGAATTTAGTAGTGCAACATCTGAATTAATATTTCATTAAGAGATTTTACTAAACCTGGTATTGTTCAAGTAACACAAAATTAGAAATACGAAGAATTCATTCCTTGAAAATAATTTCACTTTCAAGTAAGAAATAATCTTCTTAGAGATGCAAGGAAAATAAATTGCATTTAATTATACAAATGTAACTAAATAACATCATTATTCAACTACTGAAGTGACCCCTGCCCCCCAAAAAAATATTTTGCTTAGCGTCATGATCATTTCACAACAATAGCATTCAGTTAATATTAGTTCTATACATCGCATCAAATTTATGAACAGTAAACATTTTTCAACTTAAGTTTCAGGAATGCTCATACTTTAAGGAAACATAATACAATATCAATTTTCACCTAGAATGCACTAGAACAAAAGCGAGAAAACCTTGAAAGTATACATAAGTTTGAAGTTTTGACTAATATGAAGATCATTTATGTCATGTTTAAGTTTTAGAAAGATCAGAGCGAGAAATTTCGCAATGCATGAAATATAAATTAGCAGCGCAATCCTTAAAAAGAGCTAGAAGGAAACTTTATACAAGTGTGCAACGTCTTTGTTTCCTAAACGAATTTAAGGATAAAAATTTTGGTAAAAATCTTAGGATATTTAAAAATGCTCTAGTTCAAAAGCATAGAAGCAATCATTCAGTTTTAAAGTTTCAAATTAAATTTACTTAACTGGGAAATTCATTCATTAATTTTCAGTCTCGTTTTGGAAAGAATATTAGCGTAATATGTATCTGCCAAAATTCAGTAACGATTTGCTTAAAAATTTAACTTGTGAAATTAAACAAAATGCACTGTGTAATACTACTTCATTTAACTCAAATAAACTGATTTTTCAGGTACACAATGATAATTATAACTTTCAGGCTCTTTGATTAAAAATATAAATTGGAAATAATTTGAATTAGATAAGCAGTGACGTTTTATGATTATTGTTACCTTCCATTTTACATCTGGTACTAAAAAAGTATCGATACAAAAAGCTTAAACCATTAAATTATTTTTCACATATATGGTTATTTTATAAATCTGAAACCAATGTTCAATTAAAAGTAATGTCAATTAATTTCTTCAGAGTCACACTACAGATCTTGAATTAAGATGAGAATGGCATCTCAGTTTGCAATATACAATATACGAGTATCAAGGTGTGTACATTACTATGCATTCTGAACAGCTTAAGAAAGAAAACAGAATTAAGATAAATAAAACTAAAACCAGAAATCATACAGCTGACAAGAATTAAAAAATCAAATAGAATAATAAAAAAAGCAGTTTTTGAAGTCTTGCAACAAAATCAGTTTCAGTTCAAAACTTTTTATAACTACTTCAAGTAGGGTTGATCCTTTAATAATATTATTTTGAAAAGCCCATTTAAAATACATACTTACTGAGGTAAAAATTGCACTTTGTTTTTTACTTTTGGCAGCAATAGTCTAAATCATTCTTAATTTTTTAAAGCTAAACCTAAGACTTATAAGCCAGGCACACAAACACATAATTCACCAGAATTGTTCATGTATACGATGGCTTAGAGATACTTAAAATTATTTAAATGCAGACTAATTTAAGTAAATATCTTCTATAAAATTATATATTTTTATTAACTAATAAGAGTTACCAAATTTTAGTTTAACATATTAAATCGAATCAGTTCTTAGTTGGTAGGTTGATTTAATTAAGAGAAAGTACATGGTGCGGCAGCGTTCATAGCGTAATTTGACTTGCGTAGTACCATGACGTACTGCATGAATGCGCGCCAGCTCGTGCCGCATTCGTGTACTAATGAGATGCCATTTCGAGTGTGACAGTGATATGAATTGGTGGAGAGCACAGAATCGTGCCTTTGCTGTTCAAAGTTATTTCAAGAATAACTACTCTGTTATTGCTACCCAGCGTCCGTTTCGGCAACATTTCAACTTGGGACGTCATGGGAAATTTCCAGATGGACGAACCATTGCGACAGACATTTCCAGGTAGAGTAATTTCCCGTTTTGATGATATTTCCTGTCCGCCTCGCTCACCTGATCTTTCATGTGCAGACGTTTTTCTTTGGAGCCCCTGAAGCAAGAAGTTTTCCGAACACGTTGTACCACCATTTCTGAGCTGAAGGATCGCATCAGAACTGCCGTCGGCTATGTCCCAGGGAATACGTTACGCCGAGTTATGGCAAGCCTCCAACGCCGCCTAGATGAATGTGTTGGGCAGAGGGGGGCATCATTTGACAGGCATCATATTCAAAAAGGAATCCACGCAATGGACTATGACTTACACATTAGTAAATGGCATACCATTAATTATTAATTGACATAAGAGTTAATAAATAAAATTACAGTTACTGCCTTATGACGTGTTTTTAATATCCTACTATGAACGCTGCCGCGCCCTGTATGTAAGAAATCTGCCAGAGAAGGAATAATTTCGTGGAGAGTAATTTGAAAGAAAGAAATTAATATTTACATTACGCTTGGCTATAATTAAGAAAACTCCACGCATCCGACCTGTTTATGAAGAATCAAATTTACATCAAAATACCAGTTTTGCATGGTTTAGCTATTTGGATATCTATGATCTTTTCAACTAAAAATAGAATATAAGCCAACATTTTTAAGTTCTGATTTAAATATTAGAATCCTACAGGGGGAATCTGAAAAAGTGAGCAAAACTTTAAAGGGTGATAGAACGCAGCTATACAAGCAATATTCGTTATAGAAAGGTTGGGTGGAACGCAAACGAAGAACCAGTAGGTGGCATTGTAAATGATATAAAAAGGGTTGGTTCTCGCACTCAAAACGGCATTTTCTACTCTCGATTGCCGAGAAGATGGCTGGTTACACGAATCACGAAATTTCCAGGGCGATTGATTGGTCAAGGTGGTCCCATAGCTTGGCTACCAAGATCATCGATCTCTCGTGTTTGGACTGTTTCCTGTGGGACCACATGAAAAGCCTAATCTACGCGTACTCCTTTGATTCCAAAGATTCCAAAGAATTTTCGCCTCCCCGTTATGGTAGTAAGTAATTTGCGCGCCTGCTGTCTTTCTTGACTGTGGTAGACGATTCTCAGGCTCCCTCTCCGGAATGGGACCCTAATTCCCCGTCACCTATTAGAACCTTAGTAGGCGCGTAACCTTTGACAGCTGATACGGCAGACGCTTGAAAGATACGTCGGGCGATCAGCCCAAAGTTATACAGAGTCACTACATAATATGGACACTGGTTCAGATGGGTTTGGTTTAATAAAACCTCTCATTCCCAGAGGGTTTCAGCTCTGCTGCATGTATTAGCTCTAGAATTACCAAATAGTAAGGTACGACAGTTAACCAAATAGTAAGGTACGATCCAAGGAACAACAACTGATTGAATGAGTCATTTGTGATTTCGCCTTAATACGGCATGTACTTAGACATGCGTGACTTAATCATTGATAAAAGCATATGAATACTGGTCGGATGAAACAGGAATTTTTTTACGTTCATTTAACGTTCTAGCTGCACTCAATTCAAATCCGCCGCAGACTTTGAAAACAAAAAATTTTGAGCCCTAAACTTTTATCAAGATCATCGAAATTCACAGGAAATAAAGTATGAGTTCGATAAAGAAAAAAGCACACAGAGCTTTATGTATTCACTAAGCAATCAACGATAGCCTGAGGATTATTCCCCAAAGACGTATAACTTGACGGATATGCATGTAATCGCCAAGACCTTCGACTAAACGGCACTGATGCAGGGAATTCTAATACATCAAGCGGCTGTGCTCAGCACTTCTTTATCATTTGTATAAAAACTCATGATAGTCAGAAGTACAATGAAGAAGCACACACTTTGGCAAATGAGATAGCACAGGTAATCGATGGAACCAAATTTTGTATTCCGTATCCTGTCCCTTACCTCAAGCTTTTCAAGCAAGAATCAAGTGCTTTCTTTCTGTAGCAAATATTAAAAATAAAGTCAGTTCTTTTTCTGAGTTTGATGTTCTAATATTGTAGTTCTATGTCATTTGACAGAAGAATAAGATATGCTCAAGGTCCTCAATCCTCGCAAAACACTGAGGTAGAAATAATAATAACTATCAGTAGTGCTGAAACTAGAAGAACTCATTAGTTCTAGCCGACAGAGACTCCCCCGATTCCACTCCCAAGACAACTGAAGTGGTTTATGAGTAGTCACTGTCCCTTTCCCATATATTTGTGAAAGAAATACTGTATCATCGAAATTTTGCGTATGGGGCAAAAGGAAAGACCTTCAGCATATCTTATTCTTCTATCAAATGACATAGAACTACAATATTAGAAAATCAAACTCAGAAAAAGAACTAACTTTATTTTTAATATTTGCTACAGAAAGAAAGCACTTGATTCGAAAAATACTGAATACAGTTGATCATCTAGCCACGACAGGTACGAAACGCTTTAGTGCAACCCAATTGCACAAAGAATGCAATAAATGTAACGGGAGTTACTAAAAGTTTCAATTCTGTGAGTGTAAATATTTGAAAACTCAATAATCGCTGAAAGCTTAGACGAAAGGTGCGGTTGCCAATACCCCACTGGTAGTGGCATAGCTAGCAATGTTGGTTGCACTAACGTGCGGATGTTCCACGATAACCTGAGGATGCTGCAGGACACATTGTGATGCTCCTTATCTAGATAGCACGTACCCGGGGCCTATATCTTCCCACTTAGAGTAAATTCAGGTGGCCTGTGTCATACATGTCACATATCCCTATACACAGGTATTCATGATTTCCATATTCAAAAAGAACTCTGATCTGTACTCCGAGAATTCTTGAATCTTAAATAAAACAACACATTCCGTGGGTAAAAAAGTTCTTGTCCATGTTCTTTGTAGGTTATCGTGACTGTCTCCTTTTTCATTCAATAACAGTAATTAATAGTCTGAGTTAAGTAGCAATGATGCATTATATAAAAACGTATTAACTTTCATAATGGAATTTCGTATACGTTGTGATTTATGTTGTTGAATTATGTAATTCAAATTATGCATGAAATTAGCATTTACGTACGGGACTTAGTTGAGACAGCATCTATCACGGTTCTCCAAATAAGGATGGTGGAAAATGAAGTAAAAATACTGACGAAATGCAAAACAATATCCGAGAGGCTTTTACTTTAAACATAAAATGCCAAAAGGTTTCCCTTTCAAAAAAAAAAAAAAAAAAAAAAAAAAAAAAAAAAAAAAAACCGAAATTATTTTAGATGGGGAATTTTTGTTCAAAATACTTAAAATCCATTTCTTTTGTAATATAATCACTCATAACATGTAAAATTTCTAACCTGATAAGAAACATTGTGCATCCGCGTACACAAAATTAGATTTTGAAGTAGTTTACTGTTTTAATTTTAAATCTATATAATGTTCCGATGGTTATGTACTTCTTGTCTTTTAATTCATTTGTAATAAAAAATACATTTTATGTAAAGAAAAATTAATTTTATACCGAAGATTTTTAAGAGGTTCAACTGTTTTCTGAGCAAATGCCATATTCCATCATCTCCTAAAAATTAAAATTAACCCTGAACTAAAAATATTTTTCATATTTTCGGAGTTTCTCAATGCAATTCTTTCTGTTATCGAACTCTCTCTGAAACAAGGCAACAGTAGCGTACGTTCTCTGCTTCTACACCTATAGGCACATCCTCTGTATTGCGTTAATATTTAATAAAAATATCTTTTAATTTTACCCTTAGTCAAATAATTATTAGCTCTAAAATGCACGGTTCCTTCAGCTAAGATAAATCAAAAAAAGGCGAAAGTAAAATTATTATTGGCACGAAAATGTAAAATTCGTTCAACTTATTTAATTCATAAAGAGAGGAGAGTTACTTTTCTAAGAACTAATAATAATTATACTGTTACTTTTTGTATAAGACTACGACTAATAATAAATTAATGATAAAATATTATTTTTTAACCAACGCTTGTTTTTTTTTTTTTTTTTTTTTTTTTTCAAAAGAAAACGAAGCAAGTAAAATACTTCAAAAAATATTTCATTTTCTGCGTTTACTATGCAATTCTCTATTATTCTACATAATTTACTTATCGGATTAAACATTTATCGTAACTAACAACGAGTTTTTATATACACTTTTCACAGAACTCTTACGCCAGTTATGATATCCAGGCCGTTTTCGTTTCTCCATACCGTTTGCTCAGTTATCATCTGAGCGAATTTAGGACTCAACTAACTACAACAAGAAACCGTCAGTGCTTAAAGAGAGGAACTGTCGATTCGTTATGGACGTTTCCCTGGACTACCTTGAGAAATACTACCGCTTTTCACATCTTAAGGTAACTCACTTCATGGTCGCTGTAAACTTCACGTATCTGGTGATGAATATCCGGAGCTTTCACGTTTGGTTTCGTGAAAACCGTCGTTCTTCACGGTCTGTGAAGCCCTAGATTATCTTAAAAATTTTACTCTCACACTGAAGAGGCTTTATTTATTTATTTTAACAATTTATTTCGGGACAGGAAACATGAAAAATCTGGAAAATTCTCTCTGAGATTCCAACTCCGGACCTCTCCATTTCAAGCCTGAATTGCTTCCAATTATATCGCCAAGGCATGCCATAAAAAGGTAGACAATTCTTTACAATATTACAAAGCGTACAGAATAATACCATGAATTCAAGTGGCGACAGATTATGTGCAAAATATACCGGAATCTTTCGCATGCACTCCTGAAATTGCAAACTGTATTCACAAACGCACCTTACTTTAAAAGTATCCCTCGTGCTATATTTATTCTAATATTTTCTAAACAGATATGCATACCTGGAGCCCTTGAATGTCTGTAGAATTTCTCTTGGGATTACAGTCTCTAGTATAACTTGGCAATTTGGGCCCTACGACATACACAGATTTAACGTAAGCTATCAAAATGAAAACCTAATTTTTTTCTCCAGACTGAAGAAATTAGCAGGCCGATGATTGGTGCAAACCTTTGCTAGAGATATAAAACAGATAAGTAACATTAAATCTTTAATCGAATTAATTTACTTTTGGATGTAATATTAAAGAAGTTACTAAATATCTTTTCAAGTGGCATTCACTTAATATTTTGTTGATATTATCTATAACTGTCTATACAAAATCCGCAGGCTAAATTTGTCCTTTCACGGAGATCCAAACAATTGGCTGTAATTGTTAGAAGCTAAGTTTCTAAATAACGTAACAGAGTTAAAACAATCGATTTTAAATTCGTAAATAACACATTTATGGTCTTTGGAAGAAGCACTCTACGGTGAAAGCTCTTATCATCATCATGTCATTATGAAGATAACTTTTTATGTTTCACATTAGTTCTTAAAATGATGACAGAAAATAAACCCCGTACTCGGGTGTTGATTTATTTCCTCGAAAAAGCATTAATCCGAAGAGTTTCCGTAAATTTTAATTATAAATCGGCGGTCGCAAAACATGCTTATTCATCGGGCTCTCAAAAGCCACTAGGATTATTACTCTAAATTCACCGCTCTTAATAGAAGATGGACTTAAGAGCAGGACAGAAAACCGTTCAGAAGATTTATTACCACATTTCCTTCGGAGAAGGTCGCTAAACCTCTTTCAAACCCCGGTTACTTTCATTTAAAAAACGGAAATTCAAATTACATTTTAGTTCACCGTATAACCATTCTCACATGAAAAATGTTGCATATAGTCGCAAGACCCTCATTCATTTTTGGGAGTTTAAGAATTCAGTGTATGAAAGGTATCTTAAATCCTTGAAACTTCTGAAAAGATTTAAAATATTTCATCGTGAATCATTCTGTTGTAGAGGAAAATAAATAGACTTTTAATTTTTTAACATTGTGAAGAGTATACATAATTAAATACATTGCTAAGCATGTTTGCTAATTCTATACACATTTCTATTAAATGGGTATTAGTGTAACAGATAGAAAAAACGCATAATGATTTCAATTTCAAGTATATATGATTGTTATTAAATGGAAAAACTGTCCCACACTTTTGAAGCCGCATTAATTTCATAAATAAGCTAGGGTTTTTATGTGCGACAGATTTCGAACTACAAAAGCTTAATAAGATTAAAGTGTTTACTTATTTCTATACTTTACGACACGTACATTTACATTTTTGCGTAAAATTAGAAACTCAAACTTTCTTGTATTACTGGAATCATATTATTATAAGAATATATGACATATAAAAGAATCTAGATAGCAGATGTTTTTGAAAATATAAATCTCCGTTTTCTTTGTTTTTTTTTATTTCATGTCTGAAACAGAACCCAAAAGTAGCCAATTCGATAAAATAATTTTTCACTGGTAGTTCGACCATGTTTAAATACTACCGAAAAGCTGGCTGCGGTTGCCCAGAACGGTTTAGTGGTTAGGCGAGCCTACTACGGTACGAAAAGAACAGGGTTCGAGTCGCGGAGAAGACATGGATGTTTGTAAACGTATAGTGTCAGTGCGGCATGGCGGCACTCTAAATATGCGGCGAGCCGAAAATCCTCTCATGTGGATTGGCTAAATGGGAGAAGGGCGGAAGACCCCAGCATCCGCCCCAGAGATTTCCGGATCCCCCTCAGGGTGCTCTCCCTCAAAATTGGAGGTGGAACGTAGACGTCCAACCTCCCTTTGGAGAAGACTCTGACAGCCATTGTTCCATATAATATGGATAAGACAACAACAACAACAAGCTCGCTGCGTAAATGTTCCTATATTTTTTTCCGTATTTGATGTGAACACGCTCCAATTTCCCTTATGAAATTCTCAAGGAAGAAAACTTTCCCTTGACAGATAGCCCTTATGTGTTTTGTCTTAAATAAATCATCTAAGCAGAACTGACTAAATGTGAAAGAATCAATTGAGATAAAAATTTTTAATGCGATTTAACTATGTGATTAGTAAATAAATAACTACAACAAAGGATATTTGGTATCAATTGAGATAAAAATTTGTAATGCGACTTAACTATGTGATTAGTAAATAAATAACTACAACAAAGGATATTTGGTATATTGTAATCTGATAAAATCATATTGAAACTGACATTAGTTCAAGGTGAGCCTATAAGGTATTTCTTAGCGTGCCGTCGTGGTGTAGTGGTCTGCACACTGGGCCGGTATTCCACAGGCCCGTGGTTCGATTCCCGGCGAAGGCGTTGCTAATTTTTCATCTCTCCGGCCTCCGAAAAATCCTAATATCTCTACAAGCCCTTCTGTAATTTACAGGTTAGATTGATCTGGCAGTAAACACCTTAGAGGTTCAGCTTTCTTATCACCTTCATTTGTTATCAGACTACTTTAATGACGAGATTTTCATGTCAGAATATAAACATTACATGCTTCCATCAGCTTCCAGCAGTAGAACAGCCGTTATTTTTCAAATGAGAAAGGTGTGTATGTGTGTATTGAATTATGGCAAAGCACACTAGGGCTATCTGCCTAAGGGAAGGGATGCCTTCGTGGAGGATTGTCTAAGGGAAACTGGCTCGTATACACGTTACACATGGGGAAAACCACGAAAACACCCATGCAGCTATCCCGTTCGCGGGATTCGAACCTCGGACCGAACTACCAGTGTTCAGCAACTTTACCGCTCGGCCGCTGGTGGGCTCAAATGAGAAAGGCTTTATGTTATTTGAATTGAAAGTCCAAGGGAAGTCTCTGTGTAAGTCCAATGGAATTCTATGTTTTTAAGACCAACGTCAGGTCTTGCTGTTTACAGAGTTATTAACGTGCATGCTTCTAGTTAAACGAAGAAGGAAATGGGACATTTTCATACAGATCGCTTTCAACAAAGATTCGAGCAAATGTATGAAGAATACCGTTATACTGGGTCAAGTTCTAACATACATTAATATGACATTTATTAAAGCCGTCTATAAAGTGACATTATATTTTGGGTAGCATTTCTTCTTATATACGAGAACAGACCTATCAAAATGTTATAAAATGCTTAAAAATACATTCTGACAGAGTTATTAAATTTATTCAAGTGAAGCTTCATTCTTTCTAGTAGAATACGATTTAATTTATCAGAGCTAAATATAGCGTGGTTGAATTTATTACATTTAGTTCCAGAGAGTAAACTCTTATAATTGGAGAAAAATTCCTCTGATCCTAATCCCTGTGATTTTCACTTTTTGTCAACCGGTTGATATTAAACATTTTTTGACTTCAAAATATTACTTCAGTAAAATGTCAGAACATAATGAAACCCATTTGCAAAGAAAATTATAAATTGAACTATTTAAAGACATTTTAGTTTAGCATCACAAAAGGATTGTGGAGAAGCATAGCAAGGATGCCTTCGTGGAAGAAGTTCAAAGGGAAATGGGTAATATTTCCGTTACAGACAGAGAAACCTCCCATACAGCTAGCCCTTTCTCCGAAATTCAAAACCAGGTTGAATTTCCAGTGTTCATTGCTTTTATCACTTGACCACTAATGGGTTCAAAAGTTATTATAAGACGGTGATGAGCTTAAAACTATTATAAGTTTATCAAACTTTCATCAGCGCTGTCCTAACCTATAAAATTCAACTTTCGATTAGTAATAATACTTCTGTTTCTCTGTTTTAGATTAAAAGCAGTGTAATTTGCACTACGTTTTTACATAGTTAAAGGTTTCTTATAAGGTATTTCTTCCGCTTTCTTAGCAAGCCTTCTTGGCGTAATGGTCAGCACGCTCGGCGCGTAATCGAGAGTTCCGAGATTAGAGTTCCGACGAAGGCATTGCTCATTATGTCTTCTGCTTTGAAATAATCGAATGTCCCTACAGTGGCAGTGGCACCCGAACTGGAAAAGCGGGTGGATGATGAGTCAGAACCACCAGGATTTTGAGATTGGGTCCCCTAATCCACAGTCGCCCTTTAAAAGGGGAAGTATATAAGGCATTTCTTTCGCCACCTCAGCATGCCTGTGTGGTGTAATGGTCAGCACACTCGGCGCGTATTCGAGAGGTATAAGGTTTAAGTCCGGGTGAGGGCACTGCGCATGTTTCATGTCTCCTGCTTCGAAAATAATCTAATGTCTCTACATCCTAAGCATGCACAATATTGTTATAAAGAATAACAATTATTATAGTTGAAAATATTGGTAACAAGATTACTTTTCACTACCTAAACATTTAACAGATTAACTGAGGGAATATAATGTATGTTTATCTGCAAGTGTAGCTTAAAAATAAATTTGAGCATTTTTCTTTCTGTTTCATAATTTTATACAGAAAATGTAAAGATGCATAGTTTCAGTCTATAATTGAGAACTATTTTCACGAATCAAACTGTAATTTTTCTTAGCATTTCCTGTTATATTTTTCTGCAGAACAGAATCATAATGCTAAAATTAAAAATGCATAATTCCTTTTTATATGGACTAACTACATATTATCTGTGTAGTATCTAATTAACCAAAATATTTGCACGAAGTAAAACATTATAAACATGTTATTAGAGATAGAGGAGCATCTTGAAAGATAAAATCAATAGCAAATATACATAAAGATAAAATTAATAACAGCATAAATGTAAAATTAATAGTTACTAAACGAAGAAATTTTCGGAAACTTTGTTACATATTTCCTTGGAGTTCGTTTATTTCCAGATGCTTTTTTTGCAGTGGGATGTATGTTTCTTAGTATTAGGTACATTAGAGATTTTTATTATTAGAGATAGTGGTAAAGAAAAATCCTGTCAAACATGGATAGTTACAACAGATCCTTTGTACAATCCATCCATTGAAAGTACAATTGATTTCTTCGGTCATTATAACGGCACGCCTTTCTTCGTCCTGTAACAAGAACAAAGTGCAGCTGCCAGGACTTGATCTTATCATTGCAAAACCAAAAAAATTAACTTGGACAGAGACAGTAACGTTTAGACTTTGAGTTACGTTATAGAATTTTTTTATGTATATTATAAATTAATATCATCTCTTTTTATTATTTTCTGGCTAAAACTTGCTTTATATAAATGATAGACTAGAAGAATCTATCAATGAGAATGGATATTTAGCAGAAGCTAGCATTTTTTTAAGCCATACCCAATCTATTCTGCCTGTTAGTGAATACAAAACTTTGAAAATCAGAGTTTTGGTAATATCAGATTAAAATACATTTAAGTAGAAATTTTGTCTAGCATTTTCGACACTAGTTCTAACCAGATGAATTTGAACATGCTCATAAAATAAAATTAAACACTTCTTTTAAGTTTGGGTGATATAATACGTTTATTTTTAAAGATATTTGGAATTTATGCCGCTTCTGCATGTTAGCAAACGCAAAAGGCTAATTAGATTTTATTTAATCATTCAGAGATTAAATTGATCTATAACCTGAAGTAAAAAATTAAGGCAATTTGAAAATTATGTCTCTTTTTACGAAACTTATTGAACCAAAAGTACTACTTATGCCGCCAAAGGATTATACAAATATTTAGAGCGAATACGTCATATTCAGTTGAATACGTAAGGATATACGTGCGCGTCAGTGAAGCTGTGATTGTGAAGGGGAGACAAACACACTGGGGCTTTTTGGAAATTTGTCTGCTTGTACCTTTCTCACGAAATTCGGAGTGTTCCTCGCAGCACTTAAGTAAATTTTATAAGGTATCTGGTAAAATGAGTAGCCACGAACGTATAGATGACAGAATGGGATGGAGATTTGTCGGTATATTGGAGGCAGACCAATCACAAACGCAGGTGTCTACAGATCTCATCAGTGTAAAACCCAGTGGCTTCTGTAATTTGTGAAAACAGTTTCAGGATATTGGAACCATATCGAGAAAAACCTGGAAAAGGTAGAAAAAGATCTACAGCTTCAGACCTCTCAAGTGAACTATATGCTGTGCCTGGAAGCCGAGTTTCACAGTCTACATTAAACCTAAGAGCTTATGAGATAGGGATCTATGCCAGACCTATTGTTTGCGTCCCATTCATTGCAGCACACAAGAGAACGCATTTTGCATGGTGAAGACACCAGAACACTTAGCGTTATCTTCGACGCATCATCACTAAAAATCACGCTAAAGGCAAACTGTCATTGAATGATTGCTTAGAACCAGGTGCTTCTTTCTATTTGAAACATGCTTTACTACATTCAAAATGATTTAAATATGGACTTGTGGCTTTTGAAAAATCTGGTTACGGCTATCGAACCTTTTTTTAATTCCAACATACGGCTCTTTATAACACTAAGTTTTGTCATACCTGATATATACCATTTAAATGCCGTATTTTGCTATCAATATGGCTCACCCAAGTTATTACTAAAATTCTATAAGCTATTTATTGCTACCCTAATTAAAGAATATTTTTAATTTCAAAAATTGCTGATATGAAAATATCCATATTATAATTCTGAGGTTTATGTTATCATTTTGGTTTAAGTTATCGTTCAATTAATACTATGAAACAACACACTGCATAGTAAAATACTAAAACTTTCTATTTAAAAGACTTAAATTTATAATTCATGAAGGATTAGACGTTATAAAACTTTCGTTTCCTTTCAGTAAGAATAAAACTTCTTCCTAAATTTAAGCCATTTACGATTTGCTCCTTGCCCGTCTTATATTGCTGTGTTTACTGGAATAGCTTCCATTTCGCTTGATCTTCATCAAAGTCCTGTAACGATAACATCTCTATTTCTATAGCGTTACCATAAGCATGGCTTTCTAAGTTCTCTAAAAAAAATTTCTGTTTCTCGCATCATTACTTGTCTGATAAAGATTAGCTTTGCGTTGTTGGCCGACGTCCAGAAGGACAAGCTCGTTGTTCTCCCTATGGAGTAAATTTTACTTTTAAGCAGCGAAAAGACCTAAAATAATTTTTAACAATAATCTGCATACTTAATAAGGCTTAATCAAAAACTGATATATAATAAATATCTTATAATAAGAATCGGATCATCTTTTTAGAAAACTTTGTTTCTTTCACTCCACAGGAACAATAAAAGGTAATATTTCCTATCAAAAACAGTTGTTTTGTATTTCCTTCCTACAATTTATACGTATTATATTTTAGAGAATACGTACATGTAACTCTTTACAGAAATAGAGCTGCGTGACTCACCCAATTTTTGTCAAACTATTTTTGCTTCGAATTTTGTTCTCCAAATTACATGTTGCTTGACACTGATTCACAAAATGTAGTTAATGTTTCCAAAGAACTGGATTCAACAAAGTTTTTGCGAACAAAAGAAACTAGTCCAAATAAATACCTTATACTTAAAACTACTTACATAAAAATTACAAATTTAAGTATAACGCTGTAAGCTTGCTACAATCATGGATTTCTTTCTCGTCGTGCAGTTATGGAAACAATGCACAACTATTAATTTGAAGATGCTTCAGGCTTATAGTTATACATTCGTCGAAGTAAATTTCTGTTAAATGAATAAAAACAGATGAAAGGTAATGAATAAAAACAGATGAAAGGTAATGAATAAAAACAGATGAAAGGTAATGAATAAAAACAATAATGTATATGGGAAAAAATTATTTCTCTTTGTTTTCTTAAAAAGTAAGTTTATTGGTTCATACTTAGTAATAGATTTTTTTTTGTCACTTAAGCATACGACAGTACTTATAAAATTTTCCTAAATTTGTCTGTGTAAACAGACATAGAAATTTAACAGATTAAAATATTTTAAAAAATACTTAGCTTCCTAATTCATATTACCATTTGCCGATACAAGCAGCATAGCATACCATTGTTTAAAATACTCACTGTGTTATTATCCTTTCTTCTCCTAATCTCATAAGATAGGGCTTTAAAACAAATCTTTTAAGTAGTTTAATTTTTGGAAAATAAGAGAAAATTAATCTTGTCTCTCTCTATATATATATTTGTTAAGTGCTTATTGGTATTTAAGTTTGATTAGTAATTTTATGTAGATACTTTGATGTCTCAATTAGACTACCAGACATTTTTCTCCAACAAATGCATTCAGAACTCATTTTAATATTTAAATTAGTAATATTGTATTGCTTCGAAGTTGAGCTGTACCTTTTATTTAAAATTTAAGACATAAAATTAGAGAGCGGTTTAAATTCAAAGCCTTTTCTTTACAATTTGGACAAGATGTTTAATTTTAAAATTTTACTGCGTCTTAAATTCGGAATAATACGGTATTGTTTTTATTTCCGACTACTTGAATAATATTTTTATCATAAATTTAAATGCGTTGAGCTAATATTGTTTCTGCCCTTGAATTTAAGTAAGTTATTCGAATTTATCTACACATAAGCATATACTCTTAATACATAGTTCACATTTTTATGACTATATATAAACGTATAGCGCCGTTAATGTTTACTTGGAGAAGGAAACAGGAAAAACGACCAGTGCAGATTCGAACTCCGGAGGTCTCGATTGCTAGCCGGGCGTGCTTCCAATCATATCCCGAAAACATGAGAAGAAATTAGAAAATAACTTACATTCTACCTCACTTCAAAGATTACTGGGAAGGGGACCCAAATCCTGCAGGTGACAAATTATTGTTCCCCATATTTTCGTCCGAGCACTACAGTAGAGCCATTGAATTTATTTCGTAGTAGAAAACATGAAAATTCAGTGACGCCCTCACTATTGCTAGCCGAACGTGCAAAAAATTACAATGTGAAGGCACGCGATAAGGAGGGAGAATATACCTATTACTAATATATGCAGCAAGGAACGAAGTCAAATGAAAAGCGTAAATACATGGCTTCTTGTTGAATGCTGCCCTTGATTTAAATGACTTCTTTCTTTTCAGCCAATAGAAATCATGACACTCATATTGTGGGTTGCAAGTACTTGAATGGACTTACTAGTGTTGCTAAGTGTCAGAAACTTCATAGAGCGTATTCACACTTATTGCGCCCGGCTTTAAAAACAGTGGTTAAATATTCTTGGAAATGCAAAGAAAGAAGTTTTAAAGGTACGTTGAATCCCAATGATCTGCCTAAATTTAAAAGATTATCTAACTTTTCTTTAATTCGATTATAAATTTTTCAAAGAAAATATAGAATATAGAATTGCTAAACCTGAATGTTGATCAGATTTCTGATCCAGAAATAATTTTATAAATTTTGGTTTCTCAAAAATAACATATTTAGTTTTTTACCACTTACATCAAAAATTTTGTTTCACATGCGCGTTATCCCTCATTAGCTCATTTGTAAAAATTGTCTTAACAAAGATCATTCTGAATTCTGAGTTCCAAAAAGGTAGGACAAAACTTAGAAAGTAGTAAAACACACCGAAGCAATCACTTTTGTCACAAAATGCATGATAAAAAATGAACGTAAATGTTCTAGTGATTGCTTGCTTGACAGCAGGTGCTAGTTCTATAAGTATAAATGAGCACCAGCTTCAACTTCTGAGATAATGAATCAATATCTGACTATCGAAAAAGCCCATACATAATTCCCGACTCCACGAGAGAAAGTGCCTTAGTTTTTAGCGGAAAGTCTTGCCAGAACTGTTAAAGGATATCCAGGAGCCATCCGGTAAATATTTGTTCCAGCACCATGGAGCCCATTTTTGACAAGGTGTGAGAACTACTTGGATGTCGCATCTTCAAATCATTGATTAAACGTATCATTGATCTGCAACTAGGCTCTCACGGTATCCTAGTCTGCAGTGTCTCGGTACTTTTAAAGTGGAGATGTCAAGAATCTCAGTCGTTTCTTGTTGTTTGAGACTCCTTGGATCTGATGAAGAAATGATCACTAGAATTTCGATTGGTATAACAGCTGCGTGGATTTCTCTTGTACATTTGAAAACAACCTCTAATATCTTGATCTTCGCTGTACGTAGGCAGTTGCACTTTTGAACAAGTACGGCAATTATTTGATATTAAACCTGCTTTTTATTTTCTGTGCAATTTTTCGGTTTGCGCTTCACACCTTTAATTTAATTACTAAGCATTCTCTAGCGTCTTTACATCTCATTTCTAATTACGCATCCTATGTAAAAAATCATTGATTTCACGTGTTCTCGTAAATGTAACATATCTTTTTATAAACACCCTAAATAGGAGATATGCAATTTCAGCATAAAAAATAAGTTGTTGATGATATTAACCTTTCAGTAACCCTTTAACATTAATGATGTTCTATCATTTTGAGTGATGTTTTCGAATTTTAAGATTTTCCTCTCTATGCTACTAAACCTAGTAAATAATTTTGCTTAGCTCAGATGAGTTCCGAGGAGGAAAAAATAATCATTTTAGTGGCGAAAAATATAATCTTGAAAGTTTTATTATTGGATCTTTTGGAGAAACATTTCCAGATTTTCTCTGGTTTCCTTAATAATAATTCACCATAAATCTTGCAGGAAGAATTAACCCTATTAATGTTTTCCTAGGCATTCTAAAGGAAAATGCATTCATTTCAATGAAATCTGGATTGGAAAAGCATAATATAAACAAATAGTTGCATTGCTGGTAATGAAACGCACTAAAATTTCTTTGTTACCATTTTCTTTTATTGGGTGAAGCTGATTTGTAGTTGCTGTTAACTGAAAATCGTAAATAGATTATAACAAGCAAAATTAAAATATGAAGAACACTTAAGCTTACAAGTAATAGTTAAAAAAACTCCTATGAGAGCTATATCTTTTATAACGAAAGCACTAGTAAGGATATTTACTTACGCTTCTAATTCTGCCATCTAATACAACCTTTATATTAAGTGTAAATTTCGTTGAAAAGGTAAGGGATATTGAAAATACAATTGCAGGACATTCTTCTAAGTTTCACCGTAGGTCTTCTTTACGTCTGCACTGCCACAAAAAGAGTAGTTGACAGTATTAGTGAATATTCAAACCAAATTCCTTTGCATGTAAATAAGTAATGAAGAAACCATTACGGATTTAAATGTGTTACTTACCTCATTTTTAGTTTTAATAGGAGAACTTTTAAACAAGAAACTTAAGCTCTGTAGGACTACTCATTTTGAGCAGAATATTTAAATTGTTTATAAGATTCTTTGAAAATCGTATTTTCTGATCCTTCAATTTTGTACTCGATATGTGTCTGACATTTCTGCTCCCTAAAGACAATGATATCAAATCTGAAAAATTTTGCAAACAAGTTAACACAACTGAATCCCAAAATTAAATTCGCCCTTAAAACTTAAAAAGACAACAGCCTGGCTGTTTTAGGCATTACTCTCAGAAAATGGAAATTTCTCTTATAGGAAGCCAATGGCCTATTTCAGCTTTATTTTTAAATAAACTTCTGTCTCGTTGATTTATAAAATAGCTGATTGTATGTATTTAATACAGAACGCAACCACAGTCTGCAAGTAAGCTATGCTAGATACAGATATTCAGTAATTAAAAGCATGCAGAATTAGCGAATTACTTAAAAACATTCTGCAAAAAGATTTAATCCAAATTAAAAAGAAAATGAGGAACGAATTAAATAACTATGTAGCTTTTCATGGCAAAATAACCTATTTTCTGAAGTTTTAATGTGTGTAAAAGAACTTTTAATGCGTAACAACCTACTTGTGTAAGGGAATGAGAACGCAACATATTTAGCTTAATTTTAAATAGCATTGATAATATAATATATTAAAAGGAAACATGATGCGTTTATGAAATTCCTGTAATAAATAGTAGCAATGAAGTAGGGAAATATTTTGGCATGAAGAAAAACTAAATTAAAAGTAGATTAAAGGCAAGTGGGTGATACAAAATTAGAAAGATATAACATATTGCGACTTATTTAAAAAATACTAAAGTTTTAGATGCTAAGAATACTTAAACTGTTAAATATTATACTAGGTCCCATTCGAGTATCAAAAGAAATATATTAGCATTAAGAAAAATGTACAATATCTTTCCATTAACTTACATTCTCAAAATCTCTTTGTTTCGTTAAAAAAATAGTAAGTAACACACCGCAGTAAAACCTGTGGGGATTGTAAAATTCTGATAGGCTTTCCTGAAATCAGCGTACTTGAATGCTTGAAACCTAAATCTGATTTAATCTGGGACAAAATCCCTTGTTATTTGCTGATCATTTCAGATTCCATTCTCGTTATTTTCATATTAGTACTATCCTTTTAGATTTTTGACTTTAACCTTTCAGTAATTTTATTTAACATTTTAGTTCCTGCTGTATTTGGGCCCTCAAATTCAGAAATATTTTTATATTTCTTAAAATGTACTAACATTAATTTAGAATTCTTTTGTCTACTCTATGTGTAATTCTCTCGGTCTCTTTCACCTACGCAATACCGTGATAGCTCTCGTTAAATTGGTTATTTCTTCTGCCTGTCTTTAACTGCCGATACGTTTATGATAAATCTGCCTAAGCTGTTTTATTTCAAAATTAATCCTTGCTACATCATTCTTTTGTAACTCTCATGATATCGACATTTACATAATAATCCGACTACAATAGTACTAGCATAATCAAGAGTAATACTTACATTTCCGAGCTGAAACCATAATCAGCCAACAGCGACAAAGTCAAAACAAAATCCTTTTTAATATAAACTTCGAAGTATAACCTACGCAATTTAATCCCCGCTGCTTTCTGCCGCCTGCTTTTCTTACTTTCGTCAAATATATTTCAAACAATGCAAAATGTGCCAGTGCTATTCAAGAAAATCCAATAATTAAGTTGTATATTTTATCTTCGGCAAGAAGTTTCATAAGAATAAAAATTGTTGAATCGTCCAGGATTGCTACTGCCTCCTTATGAATCGCTGTGTTCGTTTACATCTAGATCATCATCGAAAATGTTTAACTAATAGATATATATATATGTGTATATATGTACTCTATTACATATCTGTGTCTATGTATACGCTATTACGTTAACTGTGTGTATTCATCTTCTTCTGAATGGTTTCATCTAAATCAAATCCATAATATACATAACGTATTTTTTTGTATAAATATATATATAAGTAGACGATATTTACGTATTGCGCACAGAGATGAGTTAATCCATTTAACTTAATTCATTGTTATTAGTACTGTTATTGGTATTCCTACTTATCTGTGTCCATCCTCAAGCGATAAATCTCTTCCCTTAATTATCTGGAGGTTTTCATCTTCATCTGTCAGACTATTCATTTCTCTGTCTCTGATTGGCTGGTAGACTAAGATGTGGTAATGTAAATCTCTCAATTTTTTTAGCATATTTGTCGAGAAAATTTATTTTAACTCCAAAGAAAAAGAGGTAATAGTAATCATATTATTTCAATTATACGTAAGGGAATAAATAAATTATTTATTTATACCGTACTTCATTATTAAGCTCTTTCTGTATATATGACTCGCGAATGAATTTTACACCTCTAGATGACTGATGAATGGATTGACTCATGGAAAAATACTACATAGTAGACTAGGTTAGGTATAAGTGTAAGGGCTACATATTATTCACCCTGACCTGGTAAAATCCCCTTACAATAGCTATCCAGATTAATATTGCCCACGGTCCCGTTCTGGTGACGAAGTGCTACTGTTATCTAATCATCTGTGAAATAAATCAGTTTCACACAAATATGCTTCATTTCAAATAATGCAAATATAGGATTATATGGAAGAGACAAATATTGAGACTTCAAACAATGAAATTATTTTTCGTTAATCTGTCAAAGCAAATAATCACAATATTTACATTTAACCAAGAATCACACTCTGTTGACTGAAACCCTGATGCATATTTATCTACATCGCAATTACTGTTTCCTTACCATAAGTTAGGCTTTGAAGATGTTACCATAAGTTAGAACAATATTTTTATTCTACTAAATTTCAGTTGACAGCAGTGTTATCATTGATTTTCAAATTAGCAATAGCCAAACATTACTGATGTCATATGCAGTTTTGTATGTAAATGATACTAGACTGATGACTGAATTAATGTAAAAATATTATTTTAACTTAAGCAGATGCGCAGGGTAGTTATTTCGCCCTTAGCAATACAGATGCCGAATTAATCATATTAATAAAAGCAGACCTACTAAAGTTAACAATTGTTTCGCTTAACAGACTTGAACCAAATAAAGCAGCCAAAAATAATTTGCAGAAAGTATGGCAATGCATTTAAAGATAAGGAATACATAAATGAAATTGATAACTAAATATATATCTTCAAAGGACGATATTGCTTTTCTAACATCTTTAAAACCTTTTAGTCTGAAATGTCTTTTTTTTTATTCTTCCTTTAATTTACCAATTAATTTCAGAGATACATATCAGCTTTGTAAAAAGTAAAGGTTATTATTAATTACATTAGCGTTGTAGTAACCTAGAGGCTAAAATATAATTTTTTGCCTTCAACAGTACCTTAATATAATTTAATTTGCATGAAGGTGAAATTTGAGGAGAAACATTTGTGAAAAATAAAATGTAAGCTTCACCTGATATAGGACGTTCTACGTGACATTTCCCAAATAATATGCTACCTCCCAAAATTGGAGAATAAATGTTTGCTTTTGTTACAGCTAGTTATTTTTTAATTTGTGTTCATTTATAACATTACCAGCAAATTATCTTGCATTATGAGCTTAAAAAAACTAGTCTGATAATAATTTGGAATCATACGTATAGGTTCAAGAGAGATTATATAGACATACTTGACCCAATTTGTGTTTCGATAAGCAAAGACAAGAGAAGATTATTTTATTAATTAGCGTTAACATTACTTAAGAGTATTTGCTAAAGCCAGACCCTATAACTTAAAGCATAGGAAAGATATCTCAATATAATTCAATTAACTAAAATTTTCGCCTTCTAACAAGCGACATCGCATATCTAAGAATTGCCAAAGATATTTTTAATTAAATCAAAAAAGATTTCTTCATGAAATTAATTGAAACGAAATAACATTTGATGGTAATCGGCGACTAAGGCGGCGAGAGGGCTAGTTAGATGCAATGCTATGCACATCAAATGGAAGATCAGACCGTCTGAGAGACTAGAAGCAGATTCTTTGTCTTTTTTCAACCAGTTCTGAAGTATTTTTAAATAAGAGCAGAATTCTGAAAAACTGCATACATATCTCTGTGACGGTAGTAGCAAGTAATCCTTATTGATTACAAGGAAAAAGAGAAATCTATGTGACTGGTCTGAGAAAAAACGTTTACCTGTAAGAATTCTTATGAAAAATATCTGCTTGCGATTCGGTTAACTGATTAACTAGAGAAATGGAATAGGTTCTGATAGAAATTGCAACTGAAGCTGGCACCAATGGAATTCAACAGTTGTTTGGTAGTGTTAAGGTTTAAGTTTACATTACAGTCGTGTCGAATAAGGGTCTAGAATCAACAAAGTACCAGGCATATAGAATACGGTATTCTTTAAATCGATAGATATAGAGAAAGAAGCCCTATGCTCTAGCCACAAATATCAGATCTCGGGCTGTCTGCTCATTTTAATTTATGGAATTAAAAAGGATACAAAATATCAAAACAAAGTTGTTTAATTAATATGCTTATTAATAAGGTCGGTGAATATATTTCCTCATGAGATTTGCATCTGATACTTACTCGACTATTTTCTTGCGATTACAGAACGAACGGACTGCTTAGCTTGGAAATCAAACATTGACACATTAATTTCTTACAGATCTAACTAAAAAGAATTTGCCTTCTGGCATACGATTAAACTGAAAAACTACCTTTTAAGTAATCATCAGCTCCAAAATACCTAAAAGACTTTACGTAATGGAGTAAAACTTTAAATATGTATTGAAATATGTAAAATAAAAATAAATATGTAAAACATTTAAATATGTAAAAAATTGAGAGGTTTACCGTAAGGGTTTTTGTATCCCATAAGGCTGTGCATCAACTAAAATGACAGAATACAGAGATGTCACGATCATATTCGAGATGAAAAAAAATAAATTCAGTATTAAGACACATTTCTGTACAAGTTTCTTTACAAAGCCATTCTTTTTTTTTCTCAAAAATCATTACTTTACGGTTTTCTTAAGATACATAATATAAAATAAAATAAAGTGTTCTGTTATATATTGTTCTGATAATTGTTTCATTTTACCCCGTCTTTTTACGAGGGCCATCCAGGAAGTAGATTACGTTTCCGTCTGTGTCCGCTAGGGGCGGGGCTAGCGCGGCCATCTTGGGGTCAGAGCGTTGCGCAGCTCAGTCTGCATCTAGCCGTGCTAGTGAGAGGTTCGTGCTGTGCTCCGTTCAGATACTGTGACGGTTTGAAATGTTTGCGTTAATTGAAAATCCCGCGAGCTGCGAGGTGCGCTCAGTAATAAGGTTTCTGACTGCAAAAAACTGTAAACCGATAGAAATCTATCGGCAGCTTCGTGAAGTGTATGGGGACAACATTATCACTGAAGGTGGAGTGCGTCAGTGGGTCATAAGATTTCAAAATGGCCGAACCAATGTTCACGACGAAGATCGAAGTGGGAGACCCAGCATAGTGACCGCCGAACTTCTCGAAAAAGTCGATGCTAAAGTCCGTGAAAATCGAAATTTCACAATAACGGAACTTTCTTTGAGTTTTCCACAAATTTCGCGAAGTTTGTTGCACGAAATCATCAGCGAAAAGCTTGGTTACCACAAGTTTTGTGCAAGATGGATTCCAAAAATCTTGACAGAGGACCACAAAAATCAGCGAATGGCTGCAGCGTTGAACTTTTTGGACGCTTTACTCGATCTTTACTCGATCGCATCGTTACTGGTGACGAAACATGGGTGAAACATGTGAACTGTGAAACGAAATTGCAATCAATGCAGTGGGGGCACACAAGTTCTCCCCAAAAACCCAAGAAATGCATGCAAACAATGTCGGCAAGGAAGATGATGGCGACTGTTTTTTGGGACAGAAAAGGTGTAATTTTGGTGGACTTCCTGGAAAGAGGCACTACAATAAACTCTCAAAGGTATTGCCAAACTCTCCAAAAACTCAGAAGAGCAATTCAAAACAAGCGCAGAGGAATGTTGAGCTCTAAGATCTTGTTGATTCACGACAACGCCCGGCCCCACACGGCAAATGTCACTCGTAAAGTTCTTGAATCTTTTAAGTGGGAGTTGTTTCCTCATCCGCCGTACAGTCCCGACCTGGCACCGAGCGACTTCCACCTATTCCCAGCAATGAAGAAGTGGCTGGCTATGCAGCGTTTTGATGACGACGCACAGCTGCAAGAAGAGGTAACGAAGTGGTTGAAGGCGCAGGCGGCCGAATTTTTCGACGAAGGAATTTCCAAGCTCGTACATCGCTACGATAAATGCCTTAATTTGTATGGTGACTATGTAGAAAAGTAGTATTTGAGTGTGGCTTTCATCTGTATATAATAAAATTTGTTTCCTATACTTTGTTTATTTTTTTATTCCAAAACGTAATCTACTTTCTGGATAGCCCTCGTAAAATATTGCTCATTGAACACCAATTCTTTTGTCGAATTTCCTATACAATATACGTTTTCAAGAAGTAATATTCTTCGAAGACAGGATATAAATATTTTTTATTCAAAGCGCTGGTAAGAACTATAAGTAGACACAAGTTAACTGGGAATTTTAGTGTTTACAAGTAATGCTGATGATAGCAATGCGAGCTCTTCTAGACACATTAAGTGGCTTTATTAGCTGAATGCAATGAATTATCACTTATAATACAATTGTCACTGTTTTCATCAAACGGCTTTTGTTTCAGAGACAACAGACTTCCTTTCCTGTCACGTTACTCAAGGTTTAACATGGACTCTTAACTGTAATTGATTTCAAAATTCCAAGAAGCTGCCTATTGTAAATTAATTTTAAGTTCTTAATGCACTTAAAGAGAGTAGGAAATACCAACAGCTTACACAATACAGCGTTTTTGATTTGATGTATAATTAGTTAAAAAGACATGCTTTACATGCTCTGAATGAAAGCAAATTCGTTCAGAAAATCAATATGTTTCGAATTCGCAACTGATCAAGAAATTCAATTTAGAGAATAGTGCACTTTCAAATTAGTACCACTGAACTAAATTTTAAATGACGAGCTTAATGGAATTGAATATGCACTTTGTGAGGTTAACCCTAATTAACTATTAATCTAATCCTGTTTAAGATTTCTGTGCTTCATACAGATTTTCGTCTCTGACTTAACTAAAATTCTAAAACTCCAAAATCTCATACAAAGGGCTAGGTTTATGTAAAAAGTTTATTAAAACTGCCTCTTATAGAAACACTCAAACTTTAACAAAATTAATCGAACTTTATTTGCAAGTCTTAGAAATACCATTGCGTAAATACACACAACTAGGTTCATATAACTATCAGGTTCAATGTTCCGCCTTACTTTCTTTGGGAACATGCGAACACCCTGACTCGGGGAGCTTACTAAAGCTATGTTCAATAAATGTGGGAAGTAGACAAGATACACAGGAAGGGTATACGAAACCCTTTATTTTTCACTCTTTACAATAATTTCCGTACTTCGGAATACAGAGACCAACTACTTGTGGTCTGAACGTAAGAATATAAAAATATTTAACTAAACTCCAACTTAACTTTGGAATAATAAACAAAGGCCTACGTGGAAGATTGGCCGTATATTAACAGGAAGCCGTATGTAGTACAGAGAACTGTTAACACTACAATACGTTTAAAATTATCACGAGGATTAAACCTCTGGCCTGGAAGGCAACCAGCAACCGAGTAAAACTGCTAAGGTAAGCGGCCTGCTTCGACTAACTCCTTCCTCTCTCTCGCTTGGCAAAAAGCCACAACTTAAGTACTTGGCGTTCGCCAGACAAATTTGCATAAATAAGTTAACGCTTTTAATTCTGGCCGGAAGTAGAAAATAAGAAGTGATAGTAAAGATTTAAAATAAAAATAAACGTTAGTAAAACGTAAGATCCTTACATACTTCACGCCAGAGTTAATTAGTTTGAAACTGAGGTCTAAAACGACCTTGTTGAAAACTTTTAGCTCTAGAATCTAACGCGAGGCCAATCTTTTACAAACATTTCTCACTAGAAACTAGAAATTTTTAAAAAATTTGTTTTTACAATATCAGCTCCATGGACAACCAATTTTTTATCTGTACTGCATCTAAACAGGAGCTTTTATTCAAATCTGGTTCCTTCCAGAGATCTGGAAGGAAAACTAGTTTAATGAAATGTTACACAATGAAATGGCAAGTAACATGAATATTTATATTTCTCTTAACATTCTTATTTCATTCATGACTTTATTTTAATTATCTCTCCCCGTGCTCTCTGACATGTGTTGTAAAAGAAAACACCAAACACGAATGTGTTTATGTATACGTGTTCAACACTGCCGCCTACAATCAAAACACTAACGTGTTAAAATTCAACATAACAAGACCTCGTAACACACCCTATCTTCAACTCTAAACCCTGAGGTACTATTCTGAAAGTGGCTAACTCTGAAGTGTAGCGTCAGAGAGCCTAACTACATTCATTCAACCTTTAACACATATTCACCATAATTTGGTCTCTTTACAGTCACACGAATATGTTTAAAATTTTTTTTCATTACTTTCATGCATTACTTTCACTTTTACCATATCACAGTATTCATGCATTACTTTCACTTTTACCATATCACAGTATTTCTTAACATTTAAAATAACAGTTCACATTGTATATAAGAACATATTAACACGCCGTTAATTTTACGCATTTTAAAACATACATTAGTAGTACATTGTTAACTTCTATTCTTTTCCAAGCAAGTGCCCATTCTTCTACATTGAAATACTGCATTTCAAAAGTCTTTCAGACTAAAACTTCTTTCTTGCCAGAATGTTTTAAATAAAATTTATACAATAACTTTTACAATATTCAAGTATTTACACATTCCTATTATACATCAACTTTAGTTTTACTCGCGAGTAATTGAAAAACATAATACCAAAATAGGTAACAACTCATTTCTCGCCTTTTTGGCGATAAAGGTAGACCTCACATGAGGTAAAACTTCTTGAAATCTGCCACTTGCAGTAAGAATGAAAGATTAACTTAAGTTTGCAAAGTAACATAAAATTTTACTTATCTTTGTGATATTCGGACATTCTTTTCTCAGCCCAGTCCTGGAAGGTAGCGAAGATTCTAGTTTGATTTATCCTCCTTCTTGTGCGGGCTCGCCCTTCAGGTCCTTCCTCTAGAAGCTTTCTTTTCCCTCCAGTTCGGTCACCCTTGAATACCTTCTTTTTCGCCTCTGCCTGTAGTCCTGGCCGTTTGATGGCCGCTGGTCTTGGCGGAACCGGGACACTTCTCTCTCGTTCCTGCTTGGACCTCGTTGCTGGCCGTTCAAATTTTCCTTGTATCTTTTCCTCCGCCGCTAGTGGCCCTTCCGCAGTTCGGCGACATTTCCTGCGGAGAGTCCTGTCCGATGAGTAGATCTTCCGTTTGAGAGCCGGGTTATAGTTGCCGTTATTTCTCCTGGCTCTCTTTGCATTCGTCGTACTTCTCCCTTCTTCATTCTGGGGGTGGTCGTGAGCTCTCTTTTCTGGACAGTGGAACGGCTTCTTTTTCTTGTTGCCTTCAATTTTCCAGCGGGGAAACTTTCTTTTCAATTGCTCCTGCCTCCTGATGGCTTGCCCTTGTACTTGTCGTTGTTCCACCTCTGGAGCTTGTGCCTGCCGTGCCGGATCCTGCAAAAGATCTGTGAATATTTGCATTTTATTACGGTCATAGTAGGGTTTTATTTGATCAATGTTTGCGGAGCATGTTTCACCATTCCTGGCTTTTAATACTACTACAGCGTGAGTTATTTTTTCTATGACATATGGTCCTTCAAATCGTGGAAAAAATTTGGCAGTTTTATCTTCTGGTGCTGAAGAAAGTGAATGCTTAATTTTTAATACTTCATCCTTTACTTTATAAGTTACTCCCCGTCGTTTCAAGTCATAATACAGCTTTTGTTTTCTCTGTGCTACTTCAGTATTTTTTTTGCTTCTTTAATTAGTTTTTCTATATCACCCATTTTAAATTCTGGGGTTCATTTTTGTTGCACATAAAATAATTTATCTAAAGGCGTTATAATCTTTCTGCCTAAAAATAACTCAGCAGGAGTTTTGCCCGTTGTATCATGTTTTGCGGTCCTAAGGGCGAAAGCAAATTCATTGACATAGTTATCCCAGCTTTTATGAAAATTTTTAACATAACTACGGATAATTTTCACTATATTTCTATTGACCCGTTCCGCTATATTTGATTGCGGCCGATACGGGACCATTTTTAAATGACGTATGCCCAGTTTTTGGCACATGTCTTCAAATACATTACTTACAAATTGAGGACCATTATCCGATATAACTTTTAGGCGCGCCCCGTATTTTAAAATATATTTATTTAAAATAGAATCAGTAACTAATTTCGCGGAGGCTCGTTTTAAGGGAACAATTTCGGTCCACTTACTAAAATGATCAACCATAACAAGGAGATAGCGACTTTTATTTAACTGACTTTTTGGGAAAGGGCCCAATAAATCGATGCCAATTATTTCATTTGGAAATTCGGATTTAATACTATTTAGAAACCCGACCGGGCGGAAATTAATATAATTAATTGCTTGTCATGTTCGGCAGGACTGGACATACGCCCTTGTTAACTTTTGCAGTTCAGAAAAATAGACTGCCTCGCGTACGCGTTGGATAGTTTTTCGAATACCAGCATGAGAAGCTAAAGGGCTGTCATGGAGCTCCTGCAGGATATTTAATCTAAGACTAGCTGGGATAACAGGTCGAAATTCGTTGTTGGAATTCGTAGTTTTTATATAAAATAATAGACCATATATTGGTTCGTAATGGGGCGCCCTATTTCTTATCGCCACAATATCTTGGTGGCTAAAATTTTCAGGATCCTTTAAATACTCATAAATGCTTCCAAACTCAGGATCCTTACTCAGTTCGGTTATTACAGTTTCTCGGGAATTTATTGTACATGCTGTCAGCATTGCCACCTTTACAGTTTTACTTTCTTCATCTATTTTTATTCTGGATAGGGCATCTGCTACGATATTTTCCTTTCCGGGGGTATGCTTGATTACCAGATTATATTCTTGTAGCTTGAGTGCCCATCTTATTAACCTTGGGGATAAGTTTTTCCCTGAGCACAATCTAGTTACCGCCGCATGATCAGAATACACTGTTATTGGCGCCTTTCCAAAATAGACTCGGAACTTTTGCACTGCTTACAGAACTTGAAGTGCCTCTCTCTCGGTCGCGGAATAATTTCTTTGTGTTTGGTTTAAAGTTCGGCTAAAAAATGCCACGGGCTGCTGATTTTGCGAAAGTATTGCTCCTACCGCATAATCCGAAGCATCCGCTGAAATTTCTAAATTCTCATCCTTTTCAGGAAATTTCAACACAGGGGCTTGCGTTAATGCTTGCTTTAATTTTTCGAAAGCACTATTGGCTTCGGCCGTCCACGAGAATCTTGCCTTTTACCTTTTTAATTTTAACAATAGTTCAGCAATAGCTGCAAAATCTTTTATAAAGGACCTATAATATGAACAAAGTCCTAGAAAAGAAGAGAGCTTCTTCGCCGTGTTTGGCGGCGGATACTTTTGCACAGCGATTATTTTTGATTCGTCTGTCTCGATTTCTTTCCGAGATATTTTGTAACCTAAATATTTTAATTCAGGGGCTGAAAATTTGCACTTTTCGACATTAACTTTTAGACCGGCCTCATTTAATAAAGAAACCACCTGTCTTAAATCCTGTACATGTTGGTCCAGATTATCACTAGTAATAATGATATCGTCTAAATAGATAAATGTGGACTTTCCAAGAACAGGCCTTAACACAATGTCCATACATCGCTGAAATGTTGCCGGTGCCCCTGAAAGGCCAAACGGCATACGCAAAAATGCATAAGTGCCAGACTTGGTTATAAAAGCAGTCTTAGGCACGTCCTCAGGTCTAACCCATATTTGAAAATAACCAGTCGTTAAGTCTAAAGTCGTCATATATTTGGTCGACGTTATGTTCCTTAGAATTTCTTCAATAATAGGTAACGGATATACCGGATATTTAGTTATGGAGTTTAATTTACGGTAGTCAATCGCGAAACGCCACCTTTTTGGATGTGTTAATGGATAGTTATTATTTTTCTTACATAAAACCACCGGGCTAGCTTAACTACTTGAGATGGGCGTTATGATCTTTTTACGTAGCATATCGCCAATGTGCCATTCTATAATTTTTTTATTCTTATCATACCGGTATGCTTTGTGGCGAACTGGCATTGAATCTCCGGTGTCAATACTATGGTTAGTAACTTGAGTAAATCTTGGAATATCACTAAATGACGAAGCAAATTCACTTACCACTTGTCGGATTCTTTGTTGCTCTTCATTAGGCAGGTGGTCAAGGTTTAACATCGGCGGCTCCGATTTTTCTTCTCGAACTGGTTTCATCGTCAGCTTAAGGGACGCTTCATTAAAATCAAGCGTTGCTTGTTCCTCTGAAAGAAAATCTATTCATAAGATAATATGTGCTTGCAGATTCTTTACTATAAAAAACATAACCTTTACTTGTTCGTCCTTGATACGGACGTATAGCGGTAATTTACCTATGCACTTACATCTTTCTCCTTGCGCAGCTAACACTGTCGTATTATCCGAATTATATATGCGATATTTACGAAAATACTTCCTAAAAAAATCTTCTGCCACACAGGAACACTGCGCGCCTGTATCCAGGAGTGCGGTGGCTGGGATATTATTCACCAACACTTCAATCTTTGGAAGAGTCAAATTTTTCATCATTACTGTATTTAACTTGAAGGAAGAGGGGTTTTCTTGGCCTTCGGATTTCCCCACCCTCCCGTCAGCAGAAATCCGTTTTAGTTTAAATCGTTTTTCATTTCCATGCTTTCCTTTTTTTTCCACTGGCCTTGAGACTTTTTTCCTGGATTGCTATTGAACTGTCGACGTTCGCCGTCTGTTTTTGGATGCTCGGGTTTCCTTGCCCACTGATTCGCTTTGCTTCCGTAGCCGTGTGCTGTGGTCTTGGCGCACCAAATTGGTTTCGTTTTTCATACTGGCGTCTTCTTTTAATGTCCGCCGTTCTTCTACTTTCAAACTGGATTGCTAGCTCAAATAATTTTTCCAGTGTAGTCAGATTCCTTAATTCAATAAAGTCTTGTACTTGGGGAAGTAACCTCGGCAAAATCACTTGAATTATCTCAGGATCCGGACGGTTTCCATACAAGAGATTGAAGACGTGAATTTTTCTTAAAATAAAGCTTGAGAGATTTTCGATTCTTTGCTGATATATGCTGAAAAGTTCCGTTTCTAATTTCGCACGATCCCTTACGACAGGGAAGGCTTTTACTAGGGCAGTCTTGAAATTTTCGTAAGTATAGGTGGGACTTCCTGCTTGACCCAAGAGACTTCTGCCTATACATTTGAACCAATTAAGCGCTTGGCCCCTCAAAGCGCTGGTAGCCAAGGTAACTTTCTGAAACTCGTGCACGGGGTAGAGCATGAAGTGGTCATCTAGTTTTTCCAAAAAACTGGTAACCGGTGAGTTTCTATTAAATGTTGCTTCTGGTTTCATCGAAGCGCGCATGGTCTGGACGATGTAACCAAATCTTTCCAGGGCGGCAGGTGGCATTTCTGGATTCTGAGACGCTTCTGCAGGCAACACAGGTTCTTCTTGAAACTCGGCCATGGTTATTCTTCTTCGTTGGGCGCCACTATCAGGTTCAATGTTCCGCCTTACTTTCTTTGGGAACATGCGAAGACCCTGACTCGGAACAGGGAGCTTACTAAAGCTATGTTCAATAAATGTGGGAAGTAGACAAGATACACAGGAAGTGTATACGAAACCCTTTATTTTTCACTCTTTACAATAATTTCCGTACTTCGGAATACAGAGACCAACTACTTGTGGTCTGAACGTAAGAATATAAAAATATTTAACTAAGCTCTAACTTTTGGAATAATAAACAAGGGCCTACGTGGAAGATTGGCCGTATATTAACAGGAAGCCGTATGTAGTACAGAGAACTGTTAACACTACAATACGTTTAAAATTATCACGAGGATTAAACCTCTGGCCTGGAAGGCAACCAGCAACCGAGTAAAACTGCTAAAGTAAGCGGCTTGCTTCGACTAACTCCTTCCTCTCTCTCGCTTGGCAAAAAGCCACAACTTAAGTACTTGGCGTTCGCCAGACAAATTTGCATAAATAAGTTAAAGCTTTTAATTCTGGCCGGAAGTAGAAAATAAGAAGTGATAGTAAAGATTTAAAATAAAAATAAACGTTAGTAAAACTTAAGATCCTTACATAACTAATCAACTACTTTCCAACTAACATCGACCATATGACGACCATATGATAACATCTACCATTGTTTATGGATGGTAAGTTACTGCTAAGTTCTAAGAAATGAAAGGCTTTAATTTTTTTCTCTCTTGTGAAGGATATTGTTTGAATTTGCATACAAAGTTATGAAGCTAAATTTCACCTCAAACGGTAGGTCAAAATAGTTGCCCTGAAGCAAAGTATCTTCTATTTCTTCCACGGATTCTATTCGAACACTTTTTAGTTTTTAGAATACCTTGTTAGCTTTAGAACGCAAAATTAAGATAAGTTTTAAGAAATAAAGTTATTGCTACGTTAATTGTGTATGATTTTGCTTTTTGATTTTGATATTGTTTATGAAAATCTCCTGAATTGTTTTAGAACCGTATCTTAAACATATTAACTAGTTTACAGATAAACTGATAATGATACCAACCATGAAAAAAATCTTTATACTTTTTTATTTATTATTCTTCAAATAGTTCAGATTTGCATCATTAATGACAACAAATTCCCTGATCAGAGATTATATGAAAATAATTAATATCCAAATAAAATTATTTAGAATCATCAACAGCAAAAACTCTACTAATTAAACTCCTTAGAATCTTAAAAAAAATTCCTGGGTAAATCCCAGATTTGTTTTCATTTGCCAAGAAACTTCAAAATTGTATTCAAGTAATGTTAAAATAATAAAAAATTGTTTAATCTTTAAAACTATTCTTCCAGTAAATTTGAGAAAAGATTTTTTGGTTTTTCTCAATCTAAGACTAAAAAAAAAAAAAAAAAATAAACATAAAAACAAGTTTCAGTAGGTCTTCAAAGAATTTAACAGATGATATCTGAAATTGTTCATGCTCTATTATATATTATTATCGCAGCATATTCATAAAGTAAATCATTCACCGTTCCATACTAAGAAGACCATGATAAAGACTAAATGCGGATCAGCAAAAGTGTATCTTGCCGAAAACTTTTTCATAAGGTTGACATTAGGATTTTTTTGGAAGCCAGAGAGATGAAAAATTAGCAACCGCCTTCGCCGGGAATCGAACCACTGACGTCTGGAATACCGGCCCAGCGTGAAGAACGACTACACCACGAAGGACGCTAGGAAAGTGGGAGAAACCTTATAAGGTAAATCTAACACAGAGTATGTAACTGGTGATTGCTTTGAAAGTTAAGTTAAGTTTTCTGATCCTGATAACGTCCTCAATGGCTGTTTACCTACATTTCCACCGAGAAGCATACAAGTCACCATTAGAAATTAAACTCCCCTAATATACCTTAAGCATCAGTGAAAATAATACGATACGACGTTTTAAGCGAGAGGAGTTCCTTAATCTGATTTAAATTATTAAATTTAGTACTTTAACAAAACAAAGTTCATTTTAGTTTTATAAATTTACAAATACGATTACCATAACATATATACAGTAGTTTTATACGTATTTTTTCCTGGGATTCCAAAGGCAATTATTCCATTTACGGGGTGAACATCGATTTCAACTTGAAATTAGAGTTATTTATTTTAATAATGTGAAAGGATTGTATTAAACAGCTGTGTGCATTTAATGATGAGCCAGAAAGTAATCTTTCAGCTCTGGATATTGTAAAAAACGTGAAATACCTGTTATTATTTGGCTTTCTGCAAATTCCGATTTCAGTGATTTGCGAAGAGATATGACTATTGAAGCTCATATACTGGGACTCAAGGGAATGTGGGGAGTCAAGGGCCATCGAAATGTTAGTAAGACATGGAAAAAAAAGCATCGCTTCTAATCGAAAGAATTGTGAAAGAAAATTTAAAATGATAAATACGAATAAGAGAACAGTGGCTGAAATCAAATGTCCAAAACAAAATAAAAGAAAGCAGAGAGAAAAATGAGAGCACAGTTAAAAACTGAGAGGGAAGATAGGATTTCATGTGGAATAATATTTTAGAAAAGTTCTTTAGGAAGTCGGTGTAATCAGTCGGTATGCTGCTGTCACAATGCGCAAACCATTGGCTAGGATCATCAAAGCAAAAAAGCATACAGAGAGATTTAAAAAGTTCCAAATCTAGAGTTCAAATGGCTGGTGCTATCTCATTTACTCGAACGAATCATTCTACTGTGGGAAAAATACTGCCTTTAGGAAGCAATTATTAAGTCACAAGGATCACTACGTGAAGATTAGTATGAGATCTAAGAATTTGACATAAACTGGAAACAACAAAAATATGTATTATTCAACAAGTAATAAGCAAAAATAGATTTATTTTCAAATATTAGTAAAGCAAGAAAAATTAAATAATAAATGCATGCTTCTCTTCAACGAATAGAAACAAATAAATGTTTAGATTGACAAACCTTACAGAAAAGAAATGATAAAACTTTAGTAGCAAGGGGAAATTTCCATGAGGTCCAGTTTTATATCTTCATGCAATTTTTCTCGTGGGCGATTTAAACTTTTGGATTGAACCAGTGTTTATACTTGCAGATATTTCCTTCCGGAAGTATATTGTGAGGTTTATCTCATATATATGTTAATTTCTTTCAATAGTTGGACCTTGGTTATTTTCAATATTTAATGTTTAATATTATCGAAAGTTTTAATCAATTTTTTATCTATCTATCTTTTAATTTGTAGCAGCTACTAACGTGCTTTACTTAAGTTATAGACTATCTTTTTTTCTAATTTCTTCTTTTATTTTACATATATTAAACGGAGGTCGAAAGAACTAAAGATACACTGAATTATTCAGCTTAATTTAAGAAGTAGGAACAAGTAGGTAGATCAATAAACATTTTCTTGGGTTTCATTTAATTTTACTGTACAGCATCTTTATTTAGCTATTAATCTTCACTCTGAATCTACAATCTGAATTTAATCCTTTACTGAGCTTTATATTTATAGGTTTCCTTTAAATACGACGATTTCAGTCACATGATCTCTTTCAATGAAATTATATAAAATACGAGTTTTTATTCAGGCCGTATTTCGAAACAAGTTCCAATTAACTAAGCTGTAATTTATTCAGCAAATGATCTAAGAGGGTCTAAGTGGAATTTAAGATTACGAAGGGTCCATAATATTCATAACAAGGGCTGTAATAACTTTAAAAGCAATTTACCAAATTTAAAGCAAATAAGCAAAATTAAAAAATATATCGGTTTAGGAGTTACGTAACACTTGGTTTCTCACACAATTTCGAAATTTATCACTACTTTAAATGCTAATTTTAATCAACACTCACAGTAAAAGGTACGCAAAAGATTATGATGTCAAAATTATCTTTTAGAAATTTTCATTCGAAAATTAAACATGTTAAGCTGTCTTCAGCAATACATATAAATTGTTTTATAAAATTGGATACTTTTGATCGGATGAAACATATCGCTACAAATTCTAGGTAATTTTCATACTTGTCAGTTTTGATCGAAATATATTGGTTTATAGTACTCTGCTACATAATCTATACTCTATACCCTCTATACCATTAGTACAGATGATGACTTTTGTGCCAATATCGCTAATACTGTAAATTTTTCTTAATCAAGCTGACATTTTTCACCATCGTACCATCTATTTTACTTGAAGTTCGGGTGGATTTTCTTACTTATTATCACTATTTGCGATTGTTAAATCTTTCAATTTGCTCTGTCTAGGATCTACTGAAGACTTTTTTTTTTGTTCTCCCCTTGCCCCCCTCCCCAAAAAAAAATACTTGGTGATGGCTTGATGGCTTGATAAAAACAGCGTTCGACGAAACGTTCTCAGTTAAAAATGTTGGAACTTTTTGATAGTGAATACGTATGTTGTAGTCCATAGCCAGGGTAATGCCAAATGGAAAAAAATACAGACCTGATACTTCATATCAGTCTTGTGAGAAGATTATCTTTCCGTTCTGTCCCAAATATGATCCTTATCGTCGTAAAGTAGTTCTGTATAAAAATGTGGAAGTTATGTTATTTGAACATTGCTTCAACCGTATTAAAAATAGTGCCTAATTGCTCAGTAGATTATCCAAACTCACATAAATGTATATTTCTTGAAATTAGTATGTCTGTAAATTATTAAAGTTAAATAAGTGAATGCTCGTTAATTTAGTGTTATCATCCATGGCTTCTCAAACACATTTCAGATGAAAGAATAATATGAGATCGCAACATTAGAACAGGGAACCTCTGACCGCTTTTTTGTTTATTTTCGTAATTATCTGTTACTGCATCATCGCGTAAGTAATAATATATATGTATATTGGTGACCACTGTACAATCTTCTGAAATTCTCTGCAGATTGTATCACATTGGCAATATATGCGAAACAACTGTGACGAGGTCACGTTAAATTTAATACTTTTTAAATTACTACAATTATTATAAAACAGCTGGCAGACTGCATCAGATTAGTATGAGAACAGCTAAAAGATTTCATCAGACGCTATTGGTTACCGTATTTAAAAATATTCCTCGCCAATTTGTTTATCATAACCTGAGCAAGCTATTTCATAAAGAACTATTTCAGTTTAGTTCGTCTGATTAAACTAGGGGAATTTTATGATTGGTTGTTCTTCTTACTGGGGCTTTTGTATTCGTTGCAATGCTTAACTGTTTGTTAAACTGCACGGAGCCGTATAAAAAAGCGGGAACTTCTGAACCTCGAGGTACTAGAAAGTGCGCAATTACGGTCGCATTATTATTGGAGACACATAATTGGAAGATACATTTGAGGAGACCACAGGGAGCTATTGTGGTTGTGGTGGCGAATATTTTAATTGTTACGGCTGCTAAAAATAAGCTTGAGATGCCGAATTTGTGAAATGTCTTCTTGTCTTATCTTCACCACTGCGTGCGGCTTCACTTTTCTCTCAGCTCTAAACGTGCTCGAGACATCTAAACAACGAGTGGGTGGGGAGAGAAAGTCAATAAACGTTTGCGTAATCTGTGGAACCTACATTCGGAGGTTAGCAATGAACGCAGTGTTGATCATCTGTGCTTTAATAATCTCCTGTGACTGGGAACCTTCATCTTAAGAGCAAGCGACCTCATATCGCGGATCAGGTCTTCCGTTTCTATTGGTTTGTAAAAAAAGGAGGCCATGTTAGCGTGAAACAATTATAAATAAAGTGGCTGTGTTTAACAATTTCACCCTTTAGTTTTTTGTCTGCGTCGTCTCTTCTCACCATGACATCTCATCCTACCTTTGGATAAGCGGAACCACTTTAAGTGTTATTGTTATCGTCATGAGTTCATCACAATACACCAGCTTAATGATCTAAAAGACATTTTATTTTATGTATGTTCCCAGAAACAAAAGCACTTCAATAACTGCTGTTTTAAAGTTTACCTTGACACTGAAGGGAAAATCCTATGAATAATTGCAGAATGGAAGATGTTTGGCAGAAATTCCAAGTTAATTTAAAATTTGTAACAGTGATGTCCGGAGGGACAATATAGCGCATAAATGATGAAACAGATGTTCAGGCTTTCTTGCCACATTTCATAACGATTATCACCGTCTTAATAGATGTTGACTGAGTTTTATTCCAATGAAATCGTCATTTGGAATAGCGATGACTTCATGTAATTTATAAAAAATAAAAACCAGAAAATCAGCGCAATCAGAGGAATGTGATCGCCCGATTTGACATTGTCTTTTCGAACACTGTATCGCGAATGTAGACAGCTTTCACAAAGACGGCTAGAACTATTTGAAATTTAGTGACCATGGACAGAAAACCAAAGCCCACTAGCAACCGACACCAGCCTTTGGAAGCCATTGCAAATTAGCTACATAGAAATTGTGAGAGTGAGATTTTGCAGAATTTTGTGACCGTAAAGGTATCGCAATGGTAAATGTTTTCCTTTTTAAAGTATCTGTAGAGGTATCAGAATGGTAAACCTTTTTCTTTACAGAAAATATAATGAGTTACTTTAACATTTACCTAGTGGTATCAGGGATTTCAAGAATGCAATGAACAACATAACAATGGGGTAAGATACTATACATTTACGAGAAAAGATTCAGCCTCTGTAGTGAATCTGGATGTCAGCTAATTCTACAGGAATTTAGGGCATGATATTATCTATCATGTAAATACTTCAGAATAACTACTTGTATTATGTGTAGCAGTACAAATATCATTCACTGCTGAAAAGATACGTCAGTGTTACAGAATGGTTTTAAGATGCGCATAAGTGAAGATCCATTCCTTTATGAGATCAAATCACGACTCTCGGAGGATATACGTAGTTGGCTCGGAGAAAACTAGGCAAATTTTTGATACGAAAACATAATTCTATGATAGACTGGATTATGAAAAAAATTTCTTAGACGTTCTACCATTTTTCATTACGGTAGTACAATCCTTCCGATTTACCCTACGCTAAACTGTCCGTTGCATGAATGGAAGTACGCATAATAGATGACAAGAGGTTGCTTGTATATGTGCTTAGACATGAAAGACATGAAGTACCAACTTTACAGTCAGGTATATTAACGGCGTTTTTCGTACATAGAAAGGTCTCTCAAATTTTCTCATAAATTTTGAATTTTGAAGCTAATGTGCTCTATGTATATAAACAAGCCTAAAAGCCGCAAGTGTTTGTTTGGCATATTATCTTCAGTCCAGGTTGGTCTCATTTGATTATAAGAATGCGTACACATAGCATATATTTCAACTTAACTTTTCTACATGCTTTTGAGAGCCTGTATGAACACTTGACACCTCCTTTAGATTTAATCAACATATATATTTCTTCCAAGATCTAATACATCAACTTCAGTATAATCGCATTATTATATGTCGGTTAATGGTAACGTATTGTAATAGTATATTGGTAGTGTTGTTATTAGTATTGTTATAGCATTATTTTTAAATGTCATTACATAAGAGCCATTCTTCTGTTAATTTATATCTACCTGCTTTCCGTTGATTAGGGATCTGAGTTAAAAAAAAATCCAACTTTAAGATTTCCTACCAGATTTAATATGCTACTTATTAAAAGGCTTACTTAGGAACATATTTTTTTCACAAATTTTGGATAAGGTACTGAATAATCACGATAATGACAGGATGCGATTCGATATATAGTGTTTATAATAGACTTTTATGTATACCCGTCTCTAAAGAGCATTTATTTAAGATTTTAAACATCATAGATTTTACACTATTCATGAATTTTCGTACTGATTTGCCTCAAGTAATACTAGTTTGCAGATATCATTTAATATATATCATTAATATTTCCTTTTCTTCTTAAACCTAGTAGACGTATTGGTATATTTTAAAATACACATACTTATTTTAAAATACAGCACTAATATTTCACCGAAGTGTTTTTAAATAAAGCAATATTTCGGTACTAAATTTTAAAAATATAATTTTATCAGGTTTTTATGTTGTAATATCCTAACTAAAATGGAGTTCCTTGAATGCTACAACATTAAAAAACTACGTAACGACTATTCGCTGAGTTCTTGTGCGTTAAGTAACAACTCCAAAGAAGGGTTAAAATACCCTTTTATTCTAACTGAAAATTTGATTGACAACTGACCCCTCTCGGGTGTATAAAAAGCCTCCAATTGAAGTTTAACTAAAAATAGAAAATATAAAACTAAGTAATATTAAATATATTTAATCAGTTAAAGCTGCGCAGAATCAATCTCGCGTAGTTAGCCCTTAGTTAAGAATCTCTGGCGTAAGCTAACAAGCGCGTAATAAGCACAGCCGTAGAATAGCAAGCTTTGACTTATAGCAACAACGTGGCTGAAAGGCAGAAAACGCTCTCCTACTAAAGTACCTCAGACCTCAGCTTAAATAGTAGTTTCTTCCCTATTTGCATATAACGTAAAACTAAAAACCCCTTCTGGTAGTAAAACGTAAGTAGGTGAGAGCGTAGAGAAAAGACTTGTCTTAAAATAAAAATAAATACTAGAAAAATAAACTATACAATTTCAGATGAGCCGATATCCAAACTGCTCATCATTTGTTAAGTTTACTGTCTTTCTTCATTATTTCGTATAGTTTAACCTGCTCTGTTTTTTTTTCATTGTTACTTTAATATTACCCTTATTAATTACCCTTTTCTAACCCTGCTTTGTTACATATTAAGTACAGTAAAATTATTGCTTAAACAGACACAATTGTCCACAAGAGTATTTATTTTCTTTAGATAACATTTCTTTTCATAATTATCCATTATCAGACTCTCCGAAACGCAAATACTAAAAAAATAAACTGTACAATTTCAGAAAAGCCGATATCCAAACTGCTCATCATTTGTTAAGTTTACTGTCTTTCTTCATTATTTCGTATACTTTAACCTGCTGTATTTTTTTTCATTGTTACGTTGATATTACCCTTATTAATTACCCTTTTCTAACCCTGCTTCGTTACATATTAAGTACAGTAAAATTATTGCTTAAATAGACACAATTGTCCACAAGCGTATTTATTTTCTTGAGATAACATTTCTTTTCATAATTATCCGTTATCAGACTCTCCGAAACGCAAATGCATTCACTAAGTGTTCAACCCTATGTAGACTTGCCAAGACTTTACTAAAACTTGAGGTACTCACGAGATGACAAAGCAGCTTGCCACACATAAACGCTACCTAAAATTTCCCAGGCGTGGAAAAATCTCAAATACACCCTAACTCCATTCCTAAGAGGACAAACCTTCATGAGTAACAAACTTCCTACAAACAACGCTGTGCTCAACAGAATGAAGACTACGAAGAGAAGAAAAAAAGTCTAGTTGTGCGTAAGGACCAAGACACTTTTGGAGGGAGGGGCAAAAGATCCGAGACACGTAGCATGTGACAGTCTGATATATGGTGATGATGGCTGAGCGAGAAATGCCCGGCGAAAGGGATGTTAGGATTGCCACTGTAGATGGATGCCTGCTTGTCCCTTGACATGGTTTGCAGGGAGTGGCACTATTCAAGGGGATTATCTAAAAATTGCGTGGTAGATGGTATATCAATTGCATAATTTTTAAAACTTGTTCTACTTGAAATGTTTTGCATCAAGCAATGAATCATACAATTTTTTTCTTTCAAAAGCAAACTGTTTTGCGTATCTGTCTTTTCCAGAAACAAAGAATAATAACTCATTTCTTAACTTGCACCAAATTTCTCATAATTCGTGAATATACGTAAATTTAGTATAAAATGAATGAAAATTTTGAAAAACCTCTAACAGTTTTTTTTTAATATTTTAGTACAATTACATTATCTTACATTTATCTATTCATAACGTAGTAATTATATCTCCAAAAGTTCTCGAAATATAGCAAATAAGTGTCTTTAGTCTAGAGATCATAAAAAATTATAATTTATCATCTCTGAATCTGATGGTGCTGAATCATTTATTATGCAAACTTGACTCTGACTTATTCCGAATTTTTTTAAGAACTACTAAAGATAACTTTTAAATGTCCTCACTTTTATTAAAAAAGCATCCAAGATTTCAATATTCATAATCATCAAAAATTCTTTATTTTCATTATGAAGACAATTCAGAACCATTTTCTATTTAATACAAATTAATTACAGCTAATTCATATGCAAAATGCTATTTCTATCTAATGAATTATTGTATCTGAAAGAAATTTTGATACATAATCACGAATGCTAAGCACTGTAGTCTGTACAGTAAGGTAATTAATATTTTAATTCATTATCTTTAAATGATATAATGTACTACATAATAATACTCAAAATCTTGCCCACGACCGGCTGAGCGAAAAAAATCGCTAACATTTGTAGTTCCATACGGATTCAAATCCCATCGAACGGACTATCTGCATAGTTTTCGGATTTTACCCATGTGTAACGTGAATACAAATAAGCTTCCCATAAAACTTCTTTCACGAAGGCGCATTCTTCCTTAGGCTGAGAGTACTTGCCTGCTTTGCTTAATATTATATAATCAAAATTCTCAAAATGTTGATGCACTCAGAACAAATCATAAATAGCTCATAATATGAGAGAATACTAAGTTTTTTGGTAAGAACGTAAATTTAATAAAATAATCACCACAACTTTAGCTAGAGTAAAAGGTTCTAATTTCAAAATGTCTGAGTTTTACAGCATTTAACGTACGTTTGATTTCATGGCATATAAAATATATTTGAGGCCACTTTAAATTTTTTCTAAAATATATGAACCTGATAGAAAAGTTGTTCAGCTTGAATAAAAGTTCAAACCAGATATAATAGTCACAACTTAATTTTAAATTTATATTTTACTTTCAAATATTTTCAACTTAAGAGTTTTTAAATCTTTTCACAATTTTTAAATTATTTTATTCTATCTTAATTTTACAAATTTATTCATATTCAAATGATTATATTTATAAGAACATATATTTATTTATGTGAATACAAGCAGGAGGATCAAAACAATTTACTTGATGTTTTTTTAATTTATTTTAAAATGTTTGAAAATTCTATGAAATTAAAGATAATCGAATTACCAAAATAAATCTGACTTGATATATATATACACTGCTGGCCACCGTAAATGCAACACCCTGAAGGAAGCATGCAAATAACATGAAATTTACAACATGCATTAGCGGAGGTGTGATATGCAAATGATTAGAATTTCAGCGCAGACGCACATCACGCGCGCCTGTGGCGCCTCTTCAAAGCGCTATTTAAGGCTTGGAGTTTTCCACGATTTCAAGTTCAGCAACTGCATTTTTCTTGTGGTTTCCCCTCCAAAACACCACGATGATCGGATTCGAGTCTGGAGACACCGTGGAGAGAGGATGCTGAACAGCTGCGTTATGTACCGCCACACTGGTCTTGCATCGGGTATTACGGTACGGGGCGGTATTGGATATCACTCTCGCAATCCTCTAATACGCATTGCCGGTACTTTAAATAGCCAGCGCTACATCTCCGAGGTGTTGGAGCCAGTTGTCCTTCCTTACCTTCAGGGCTTGCCGACAGCCATATTTCAACAGGATAATGCACGACCACACGTGGTACGCATTGTCCAAGGGTTCTTCGTCAATCGCCATATTGAATTGCTTTCCTGGCCGGCTCGCTCTCCGGATCTTTCGCCGATAGAAAACATGGGGTCCATGGTTGCTGAACGATTGACCCAGATTACATCCCAAGCTGCCACACCAGATGAACTTTGGCAACGTGTGGAAGCTGCTTGGTCTGCTGTACCCCAAGAACACATCCAAAGTCTCTTTGAATCAATGTTGAGGCGTGACAGCGGTTATCTCCAGTAATTGCGACTACTCTGGCTACTGATTCTGGAAGAAACCAAACTTCACAGAAGTCTATAAATTTCATGATTTGATACTTGGTCAACATGCTATCTACTAATTAATTTTGTTGTGATATCTCTTGTCTTTCTTGGTGTTGCAATTTGGGTCGCCAGCAGTGTAGAATTATAAATTGCTTCAACTGTTTAGCTATAAATAAAATCCATTAAAATAATTTTTGCAATAGCGCAAAAAATACGACGAGCCATTTTCACAATCTAATTTTTACAGTTAATTCAGAATATTCAGAATAAGTCAGAATAACAAATAGGTCCACCAGCGCCGAGAGATAAGGTCTCCGCACACTGGTAGTTAAGTTCAAATCCCGCGACCGAGCTGGCTGCATTAGCAGTTTTGTGGTTTTTCTCCATGTGTAGCATATATACGAACCAGTTTGCTATAGAACGTACTCCACGAAGGCACCCCTCTTCTTAAGCATATTGCTCTCCATGCGTTGCCATAATTACATAAACCAAACTACAGTAACTAATCAGTTAGGATCAAAGCATTTATACATAAAATTATTTTACATTCCCACAACTTTCCGTTATCTAAGCTACAAATAAAATTATTCTGTTGTCTCAACTGTAACCATCTTAATGTTCAGCGTTTCTGTTATGCTTTAACCTTTCTGTCGGTGTAGTTACTTTTTTACATTCACTTAAGTATAGAAAAGTACTATTTCACAGGTACACAACATTGACTAAAAAGTTAAATTAAATCTATTGTTTTGAGATACCTAATCATATAAAATTGAAAGACTGCAGTGATTTTTTATAATGTGTTACCTAACTGCGGAGAGTTAGAAAACTGCTATCAGTTGAAGGACTGCAATTTTCGTAACGGTTTTTCTATTTCATTCTTTCTTGTTTTGGAAAAATATTTTATCTGCCCAGCTTTCTAGGGAATTAAATTTAGTATGAAATTGCTACTCGTCAAAATTTTCATCTTCATGGATCAAAGCTTTCGTGATTTTCCTCGTGTATAACATGAATAGAAGACGAAAAAATAGCAAGTAGCATTAGCTATCTACGATTTAATATACTTGGAATGAATCATAATATCTGATAGGTCGATTGAGCCTCTTTTTTTTTTTTTTTTTTTTTTTTTTTTTTTTTTTTTTTTTTTTTTTTTATATATATATATATATATATCTGACAGCTGCATTCCTACGTAAACACAAAGGAACTTTTTTTGTGGTTAGCAAAGAAATTCTATGACAGTCCAATATGACTTGAAATATTCGGTCTTTAAAACAGATCTTACAAACGCTTTATATTCTCGGTATCTACGTCAAGGCTAGCTCTTAAGTCAAAGTTTCAATGATTCTAGAAATATCAAAGAAAAAAAACATGCCCACTACCAACGAAGCGGTAAGATCAGCAAGTATTAATAGTTCGACTTGGGTTCAAATCTCGTCGAACAGATTGCCTTCGTAAGAGGTGTCGTGGTTTTCCTTCTGCATAATGCAAATACAAAATGGTTTTCCATAAAATGATCTTTACGATAGCAGACCTCTCATTAGACAAATAGCTTTTCAAGCTTCCCATAATCTAAATAACTAAAGTCGTTCGAATTCGACTCATTTACTTCACATAAAGGTATGTTTCACCTATTTAATTTCTTATTTTCTTTAGTTTGCAAAATACGCATTTAGAAACATTCACAGATCTTGGTTGTGCGTTTCCAAAATTTTGTATTTAAAATATTCACAAGCTTGTGCTTCGGTTCTTTGTTTTCAAAATGGGGTTAATAAAAACTTCTCGTCCAAGATAATTTCAAAGCAATGATGAAACTATTTACCTCTTTTTTTTTATTCCTATTTAAAGTATAACAGGGCTTTACATACTCGAAATCTGAGTAAAAACAGATTTACCCATTGATAATTAGGTAAGGTTGTAGAGATTTTAGGTATGTTTTTGGAAACAGACAAGATGAAAAATTAGCAATGCCTTCGCCGGGAATCGAACCACGGACCTCTAGAATACGCGCCCTTGCAGACCACCACACCACAAAGACATGGCAAGAAGGTGGGAGAAATAACTTATATACTCCCCCTTTTAAAGGGCGACTGGGGTTTTTAGGGGACCCTATCGCCAAATCCTGGGTGTGCAGAATCATCATCCAACATCCTTTTAATTCGGGAGCCCCTGTAGAGACATTAGGTATTTTTTGGAAGCATGTAAGATGAAAAAATAATAAACGACTTCGCCGGGAATCGAACCGTGGACCTCTGGAATACGCGCTCAGCGTGCAGACCACCACACCACGAAGGCATGCCAAAAAGGCGGGAGAAATACCTTATAAGTGGACTTCATTTGGATTATGATAAAGCACATACGTGCTATCTGCCTAAAGAGGAGAATAACTTCGTTAAGGACGTTTTAAGGAAAACTGGCACACTGGTATTCACATTATGCAGGATAAAAACACGAAATCTACATAGCTATCCCGTTCGACAGGATTTGAACCCAAGTCGGATTACTAGCGTTCACCGATCTTACCGCTCAGCTGCTGCTGGGAAGTTCTTTTCTTTGATCTTTCTGGAATCAATGAAAACTTTGTCGTAATAATTAGCTTAATCTTAGATATCGAGAACTTGAAATATATGTAAGATTTGTTTTAAAGACCGAATTTTTTAAGTCATATAGAGCTGCCATAATATTTCCTTGCTCAACACAGAAATGCAGACGTATTTATGAAAAAAATGCAGCTGCCAGGTCGTAAAGAGCTCGATCGAGCTATCAGATTACGCAGTGATCTAGTATCATTCTAAGAATTCCAAACCATGGCTAGCTAATGCATCTTGCTATTTCCTTATCTAGTGCCTCCCAAGACGTTCTAGTGATGAGGATTCATGTTTACATTCCACCCACAGAAACGGAATTAAGTTGCTCGTTTTCAGATGTTTTTTGCCAACATTTATGACTTTTTAATCGTTTAATAATTTATTTTGTGAAATTTAATTTTTTCAACTCTTAATGATATCTTCAGGGCTCTACGAATAATATTTAGCTTCACTTTTTCTACGCCTTGCTTGAAATATTTTAATTTCTCAGTAATCTTCATTTAACTGACTCTGAGTCATTAACTGTGTCTAATTTCTCAGTAGTCTACATTTTATTGTTCTTTTAAAAATAAGCTGTTTTAAACTTCACTCTAACGAGACCCACCACATGCTGAGCGGTAAAGTCGATGAACACTGACAGTTTAGTCTGGGATTTGAAACCCGGAAAATGGGTGCAACCGTGCCTTTCCTCATGTGTAACGTGTATGCGAGCCAGTTTCTCTTAGAAAGTTCTTCACGAAGATAACTATTTCCTTAGGAAGACAGCCCTTAAAAAGTCCAAACCGATCAAACTTCACTGTTCTGTTAAATACATTTTTGTTCCAAACGAAATATTTAACTTGAGTCATTTCAAATTTTAACTCTGCTAAATTTATTTCAAACCTGAATTTTCAGTGTTTCGGAATGTTAGTTTATTTCTCCATGACAGTCTTTTCTATTGCTTCCATTAAAGTTTGCTCGGACCGATCTGGAACAGAAATAAGGGAATATTAAGTTTTAGTGCATAATTTCTGAAAACTCCCTGTGGAAGAAGCATATCGTACACATTTTTTTTTCCCTTTTATGAACAAGCTTTCGTCAGTTTCCAGAATTTTTTAACTTCCACCGCTTTTAACGCTAAAACGAGACAACATGAAATTAACACATGCCTCTCTGCTATTATTCCCCACCAGTGTCCGAGTCGTTAAGATTTAATAATAGGAGATCGATCTTGGGTGTATCGGCTGGTGGCATGATTGATTTTTCCCTATGTAACATGAATACAAGTCAAATTCCGTTAAAATATCCTCCACGAAGATATCTCTCTCTTTAGACAGCTAAACCTCGTTTTTCTTGCCTTATTGAAATAACCTAACCTAACCTATATATTTATTATAATCTGTCATTGTGTTTCGATTCATTTGAGGTCATAGTTCTCAAAACTGATTAAACCTCAACTCTTAACAGCTAAAACAGATAAATCGTACAAGAGTAACGAAAACAATGAGTCATTCTGCAAGCCTCGTATTCGTTCGGACTTGTTTCTCTTCCCGGCTTGAACTAAAGCTGCTTACCTCTTTCGGTTTCGAGTCATATTTTAATTTTTATGACCTGTCTATTCGAACATTACCTTTCGCTGTGCGCACATTACCTATTTTTGGAAGATATAAAGTAGTTGCTTGATCTTTTCTTGGCAAATCCGAAATCGCCATTACATCTTTAAAAAAACTGTGATTAGATAAAATTGTGGTTGAAAGAGACGCTTATAGAGACTATTATCGTCAAGTAAGAAACCAAACCAAACTGGCGATGCCTGGCGCCGAGAAAATAAACCAACACAAAGCGCTAAATGGTATACCTTTAAAGCCAAATTGCTAAAGTTTGTTTTTAAGGAAATAGCTATAAAAATGAATTTAACACGAAAGTGTTGTTATAAACAACCAATAAAAAATTAAGAAATCGCTATTAATTACATCGCACCTACTGTTTGAAGGCTTAGATTTTAATAATATGCAGGGAATTTCCAACATCTCATAAATTAAGCTTTTTCTTTCTGGTGAACGTTTTGAATCGTCAGAATACGTTTATTTATCAGAATTATGTTATTTCAGGTTATAGTCTGTAGCGTTGCGCGCCTCCAACTTCCACGCAACCAAGAGGTGACTGTGAAAACTGGATAAAAGACAGAGTCTTGTTAAGGGTTTAAGTCCCTTTTTATTCAACGTAATAAATTACAAGTGCGTGCTCTTGACGCTCACAAATTGCGCCAACTCGGCGGTCAAATAAAAATAATAACCTGAAAAGAAACTAAAGACAAGACTCTAACTACGAGGCTCTCTAAAAATAACTAACCTCACCGCGTTTTACAATACCGCTGCTAATTCAGCAAACTTGAAGATCACTTGAACGATTAACAATTCTTCCAGGCCAGCACACAGGCCGAAACGCGGGGTTCTTCAATTTCTGGCTAACTACCTCCGCGCTCGTGAAGTAAGAACAGCACACCTTGAACTATTTAGTTCCCTTTCTATTTAACTCAGAATACTTCCGCTGATAATTTGAATCCTTGCGCGTTCTACTAAAATTTACATACTCTGGCATTGGCAGTTCCAGGGGAAAAGTAAGGCTTGACAGGAAAGGTAGTTTAAACTTAAAATAAATGTTAGTTAAAATAAATATAAACCCTACATTTGCCGCTGCCAGAATTTGGAAAACTTGGAAGCAGGTCCTACAAACGACCCGTTGTAAGTTTCTATAATTCTGAACTAACTCTCGAGAACCTGGTTTCCACAAAAAAAAAATCTTATGTAACAAATTGTATACTAAAATTCTGTGTATACTTATAACTCTCTTCTTACAGCAACTTTTCCTGGACTTCATCAATCAATCTTGGTCTTTTCCTTCCAGCATCTGGAAGGAATAAGTATCAGTATCTTTCTAAATACATTATAATTTACACTTTCTTGACACAATAAATTTTTGTTTTTAAACGATTCGTTTTCCTTAGTTATTGCTTAATTCACATTCATTCAATTTTTCAAGCATTGATTTAACTTTACCCTGGCTCTCCACCATGTGTGGTGTCAAACGGGAATATTCGTGTTTTAGTCTTACAACACTTTCCCTAACCACCATGATTTGTTAGAATTCAACGACCAAATAGACACACCTTACTCGACATTCTACAACTCAATGAGCTACTTTAACATTCTTAAAAATTCAAGTGTAGGTGGAGAACCCTACAAAACACATTCATTCTAACTTTCCCCTCATTCATCTTTAAACATGCAGGCTTTCGCTCTAAAGCATGACTTTATCTACAGTTTAATACTTAAATTTTGAATTCATTCCTTTTGAGCATTTTACTTTTAGCATCTAAAATTTTATGCTTGTAGACTAAATTCTACTTTTACATAACATTCAAGTATTTATGTACATTTACAAAATTTTAATACATATGATTTTTACAATTTACCATAAAATGAATAAGAGAAATAAATTTTTACTTTACTCATTCTTCGCCAAGCTGGCTGCACTGAAACTAAAATTCTTATTAATACAAGAATACGAAGTTATTTTTATCTTCGGCCAAATTTTGGCTTTAACATAACAGAATTAGTCTTTCGACCAACAGAAAATGCTTGTTCTTAGCTTTTATACTTAAAGAAAATAATACTTTCGCCTTAGTTAAATAAAGTAAAACAAAACTAAGTCTCAACCGAGACATATTGACTTTCGTCAAAACATAGAACTTCGTACTTATGCATAACATTTCGGAACCAAAGAGAAAAAAAAATTATAGATTTTAACTTATCTTTGAGTTTTCGATGCTTGAAACTCCGTCATTCTTTTGTGGCAATATTGTTCCCAAGTTATAGGTTTCATGGACGTCAATCTTCTCCTTACTGACCTCCGAGTGTCGTCCACATTAGTTTTTCTTTTGCGTCCTCTGCATGCTGGCCTCTTGGCGGAGTAATCGTCGGGCTGTTGTCGTTTCCGTTTTTCCATGGGACGGCTGGTCTTGACGTCCTCCGGCCTGGAGTCCTTCTTGAATTTCTTCTGTTCCTGGTATTTTTGTTCCTCCTGTTGCCGTTTCAGTTTCCGGAACGGCGGCCTTGCTGGCACCTGACTCTCTGGCCCTGGGCGCGTTCTCTTTGATGTATAATTTCTCCTACGATCCGTTGTAGGTGGTGTTTTGCTCTTTACCACGGTTTCTTTACGCGGTGCATCTGTATTCTTGTTTTTCTTAAATGCTGGAGCTTGAAAGTTTTTCTTTTTTCTTTTTGATACCGTCGTCCGGGTTATAGAAGGGCTAGGTCTCTCTTCAGTTCTCTGCTTCTTGGGTGGTGGAACAGTTGTTGTTATCTCTGGACCTTCTACTTCGTTTAGACTTGAGTCCTGCTAGAAACTTTTAAGGATTTCAAAATCATTTGGATTATAGTATTTTTTCACCTGGTCGGGACTTGCTTTACAGACCTCCCTTCTCTCGTTCTTAAGATATAATACGACACCTTTGATTTCCTGAATTACATATGGGCCTTCAAATTTTGGAGCTAGCTTTGCCGTAAAATTGTCTGGGGCGCTTGATAAAGAAAATTTCCGCTTCAATACTTTATCCCCAACTTTAAAATCTGCTTCAAGGCGTTTTCTATCATAATATGTTTTTTGCTTATTTCTTGCCGTATCCGAGCTTTAAGCGCCTGATCAATCAGTTTTTGCACATCTTTCTGTTTAAACTCTTGCTCTCTTTGTTGCACAAAGAATAATTTATCTAAAGGCGTAATTAACTTTCTGCCTAAAAATAATTCTGCTGGGGTTTTTCCCGTAGTATCGTGATTTGCCGTTCTTAAAGCATAAGCTAATTCATTTATCTAGCCATCCCAGCGCTTGTGATGTGTGCTCACGTAACTGCGAATTATTTTTACTATGTTTTTATTCACTCTTTCTGCTATGTTTGCCTGTGGTCTATACGGAACCATTTTGATATGGCGTATGCCAAGTCCACTGCATATGTTTTCAAATATTTGAGAAATGAATTGTTTTCCGTTATCGCTAATGACTTTTATCGGTGCACCGTATTTTAAAATGTATCTGTGTAAGAATGCATCTGCGACTGTTTTGGCTGACGCGCGTTTAAGTGGAACAATTTCTGACCATTTTGAAAAATGATCTACTATTACTAAAAGAAAACGATTTTTATTTAACTCGCTCTGGGGGAAAGGACCAAGAAGATCTATGCCTAAAATTTCATTCGGAAATGTAGCGCGAATGCTATTTAAGTACCCGGCCGGGCTGTAATTAATATCATTTATTAACTGACATTGATTGCAGGACCTGACATACGCCGTTACTATTTTGTATAATTGCGGGAAATATACCGCCTCGCGTACCCTTTTTAAAGTCTTTCTGACCCCTAAATGACCCGCTGTTTTCGCGTCGTGTAATTCCTTCAAAATGCTTAATCGAAGCGAGGCTGGGATGACTGGTTTGTACTCAAGATTTTCGTTTGTAGGTTTCGTATAAAATAATAAATTATCTATTATTTCATAGTTTTCTGCTCTATTTCTTATCGCATCGATATCTGTGTGCTCAAAGCTTTCGGGATCTTTCAAATATGCATAGATATTTCCAAATTCATGATCAGCTTTCAGTTCAGTAATAATCGCGTCTCTAGAATCTAAAATTTTTGAAGTCAACACAGCGCATTCAAGTTCATTTCCTTCATCGTCCAGTTTTATACGAGAAAGTGCGTCAGCTACATTGTTTTCCTTACCCGGTTTATATTTTATTCTGATATTATATTCTTGGAGTTTTAAAGCCCATCTTATTAACCTGGGCGTTAGGTTTTTCCCCGAGTAAAGTCTACCAACAGCCGCATGATCCGAAAAGACTGTTACTGGCGTTTTGCCGAAATAAACTGAAAATTTGTGTACAACCATTAATACGGCTAATGTTCCTCTTTCTGTAGCTGTATAATTCCTTTGTGTCTGATTCAATGTTTTACTAAAAAATGCCAGAGGATGGCTATTTTGCATAAGAACCGCACCCACCGCATAGTCTGACGCATCTGCTGCAATTTCCAGATTTTCGTCCCCCTCCGGGAATTTTAAAACAGGGGCATTGATGAGCGCTTCTTTTAATCTTTCAAAAGCTGTGTTTGCTTCCGCTGTCCACATAAATTTACCTTTCTTTCTTTTGATTACTAAGAGTGGTTCAACAATATTAGAGAAATCTTTTATGAAAGATCGATAGTAAGAACATAACCCAAGGAAAGAAGAAAGTTTCTTGGCGGTGTTGGGCGGTGGGAAATTCTTGATGGCTTTTATTTTTGAATCTTGCGTTTCTATACCCTTTTGCGAAATTTTATAACCGAGATATTTAAGTTCTTTAGTTGCGAACTTGCATTTTGAGGCGTTAATTGTAAGACCGACTTCTTTTAATAATTTAAAAACTTGTTCGAGATCATTAATGTGTTGTTCCAACGTACTACTATACATCATCTAGATAAATTAAAGTTGATTTTCCTAGGACAGGCTTTAGAACAATGTCCATAGCTCTCTGGAATGTTGATGGGGCCCCACACAACCCAAAGGGCATGCGTAAAAATGCATAAGTGCCCGATTTTGTTATAAACGCTGTTTTATGTACGTCTTCGGGTCTCATAGCTATTTGATAGTAGCCAGACGTTAAGTCCAAAGTAGACATGTATCTTGTCGATTTGATCTGTCTAATGATTTCCTCTATAACCGGCAAAGGGTAAACTGGAAATTTAGTAATACTATTTAGTTTTCTGTAATCGATAGGAAACCTCCAAGCCCTTTTATCCAAAGGAGGATCTCGTTCTTTTTCCTACATAGTACGACTGGACTCGCGTACTCACTATTTATGGGCGTTATTATTTTATTCTTTAACATCTCCTGAATATGTTCTTCGATGATTACGTCTTTTTGTTTGTCGTACCGATAAGGTTTAGTCCTACATGGTTTTTCGGCAGTTACTTGTATCTTATGCGTAACTATCTGACAATTTCCCAGTTTTTCTGAAAACAAATTAAAAAAATTACTCACCACTTGCTGTATTGCTTGCCTTTCATGGTCATTCAGATGGCTAAAATCCACTTGCGGTGTCTCCACAGGTTCCACCACCCTCTGGTCCATCTCCAGTACCACGGAACTGTCCTGAAAATTCAATTTGGCCCTCGCGGCCCTTAAAAACTCCATACCTAAAATAAGAGGGTTTTGCAGATTTTTCACTACAAAAATTAATACTTCGAGGCTTTCCTCTTTTACCTGTATGTTTAATGATAATTTCCCGATGCGGTGACATGTTTTTCCTTGCTCCGCTATAATTTCCGTATTTTTGGATTTAAATAATCGTACCCTATAAAATTTCTTTTTGAAGAAATTTTCGCTCATAAAATTCCCTTCTGCTCCTGTATCGATGAGGGCTTCTACTGGTACATCGCCAACCAGGACTTGTATAATTGGTAGATGTGAGTTTTTTACGATGACCGTATTTAAATGTATATTTGAGGGTTTTTTTAAAACTTCCGGTGTCTGGACCCTCCCTATCACAGGCCCCTCTACTCGTTTAAAGCTTTCCTTTCAATCTGTGCCTTCTGGGTACGCGGATGTTTATCTTCGAATTTTCTTTTTGGGCCTTGACCTTCGAGTTTCGATGAGTTAGCTTGATAGCTCTTTCCCCCATAAGAGCGATTTCCATTTCTGCCTTCCTCATTTGAAGATTTCCTTCGGGTACTTTGAGAATACGTTGCCCCTCTAGCTTTTTCCGCTATTCTGCGATTTTGAAACTTCACCGCCAATTCGAAGAGCTCCTGCAATGTGCTTGGGTTTATAATTTCGAAGTAGTCTTGAACAGCGGGTAACAATCTTGGTAAGATTATTTCAATAATTTCCGCATCGGATTTCTTCCCATACAGCATATCCGTCAGCTTAATTTTTCGTAGAATAAAGTCCGTCAAATCTTCTATATCCCGTTGATAGAAACTATATAGTTCGGCTTCCAGCTTTGCTCGATCTTTCACTATGGGGAAGGCCTTTACTAACGATTTTTTTGAAATTTTCAAATGTATATGTCTGGCTTCCAAATTCCCCTAATAAAAATTTGCCCATATTTTTCCACCATAGCGCGGCCTGTCTTCTTAGTGCGGATGTGGCGATGGCAACTTTTTGTCTTTCAGGAACAGGGTAGAGCTGAAAGTGGTTTTCTAGACCTTCTAGAAATACCGCCACCGAATTTTTTCCGTCGAAATGGACGTTTGGCTTGATTGACGCTCTCAAAGTCTGGACCAGGTATCCAAATCCTTCCAATTGGCTTGTCATTTCTTGGTGTTGTCCAGCGGCTTCCATCCAATTTTCGGCCATTTCAGTTCGATAAGTGTTCGGGCGCCAATGTAGCGTTGCGCGCCTCCAACTTGCACGCAACCAAGAGGTGACTGTGAAAACTGGATAAAAGACAGAGTCTTGTTAAGGGTTTAAGTCCCTTTTTATTCAACGTAATAAATTACAAGTGCGTGCTCTTGACGCTCACAAAATGCGCCAACTCGGCGGTCAAATAAAAATAATAACCTGAAAAGAAACTAAAGACAAGACTCTAACTACGAGGCTCTCTAAAAATAACTAACCTCACCGCGTTTTACAATACCGCTGCTAATTCAGCAAACTTGAAGATCACTTGAACGATTAACAATTCTTCCAGGCCAGCACACAGGCCGAAACGCGGTGTTCTTCAATTTCTGGCTAACTACCTCCGCGCTCGTGAAGTAAGAACAGCACACCTTGAACTATTTAGTTCCCTTTCTATTTAACTCAGAATACTTCCGCTGATAATTTGAATCCTTGCGCGTTCTACTAAAATTTACATACTCTGGCATTGGCAGTTCCAGGGGAAAAGTAAGGCGTGACAGGAAAGGTAGTTTAAACTTAAAATAAATGTTAGTTAAAATAAATATAAACCCTACAAGTCTACCAAATGTAAATATAACTTTTTGCTTTTACTACCTTGGACGATGTCACGGTTAACGATGGCTGAATGTCAATTCGAAAACAGGAATGCACTTTCGAATTGCCATGAAAGTTTCGACAGTACGTGTCTGTTTTTCCCAACTTCTCGTAAATATCATATCGGTTTATTCCCAACGGTGCATCATGAATAATATTTTCGGTGATGAGACAGTTAAATGACGGATGGGATTGAAAGTTTTTAGCTGTTGCTTTCGAGCGTATGTAAGCAAAACAGTAATATGCTTTTATAACAAGATGTCTGAAATACGTCATTTCAAAATTAATAATGCTCATGATGCATGCATGCATGCGCTTATTGACAAGCCTAACTACATCTAAAGCAAAATGCCTTTTACCCATTAATAATATTAATATGAGGGATCAAAACCTTAATTAACCAATAGAAATAAAGTAGAACTAAAGTGTCACTAACATCCATATTAGAATCTAACCATTTCTTCTGAACTTTTTTCTTATTAGCATCCTGTGAAACAAAATGTTTTTATGCTCCCTTAATAAAAATGCTAAATAAAATGCTCCCTTAATAAAAAAAGAGAAGGGAAGAACTAAGATCTTTCTTTTTTATTATCTAAATGTATCTGTCAAAACTTTGAGAAGTTAATTGCATCACGGCCTGAATTCTCTTAATTTAGCATTACATATACTACTAAGTGTAATGCAGATCAAAGTAAACTGAACAAATATGCTATATATATGCTAAAATAGAGAGAAATATAAAATATGAAAGCCATCAAATGGTACCCGAATAAACGCAAACTTAAGAATAAATTATGCATATTTCCAGTTTTGCCTGTTTTTGCCATTTAATTATTGAGTTGAAAATACGATTCTTTTAAAGCAAATGCAAATACCAAGTCTTACTGAAACTTCAATTCTTATTCTGCTTCGTATCGTACAAAAAGGCAAATATACTTTCATCAAGTAAGAATTGTAGCCTACAGTTAAAATATATCTTATCTATTTATATGTCTTTTCTAAGTTAGTTCAGAAATAATATTTTAATTTGATTCTGTGAAGAAAACCCACCCTCTTACCTGAGAACATAAAGTCTGATGAATTTGCACTCATCGAAAGATATCTTTGCACCGAATTCATAGGCGCTAATTTAATTACCATGCTTTTATTAAGATCAAAAATGCTATATGCATGCTTTAACTTCCTTAGAAGACTTTTAAATTAAATTTCAACGAAATACTCACTGTATCTTTAATTACATAATAACACAAAATAATGTTGGATATTTCTTCAATAAAATATAATGCAGGCATTATAGCTGAAATACATTTCAGCATTCAAGATTGGTATAAATTAGTAATAACTACATGAATGAAAAGTGAAATTTTATTTTTCTTGCAGCTTTCATAAAAGTGATGAAATTAGATAATATATAGTGTGTGTATGTATTCACATACATTGTATAAAAGTGACAGAAAACAAATTAAAACCAAGGAAAAAGAGGAAAATTACAGCTACAATCTTCCGAAAGAAGTTTGGACAAAATAAGAATTTGAACTCCATTTTTATTAAAGCGCAAAATCTGTGAGCAGAAATATGCGATACAGCTGGAACACAAAAATTTACACTGTTTCAAAATTACATTGTTTCAAAATGATACAATTGAAATAAAAATAACATGTTGCAAAGGAATTCTAAGCTATCTACAGTCTGGCAAAATATTATAACTTATCATTAATACCGAAATTAGTAAATTACATATCTATTAACTTTCAGGGTCAAATGTAAAAGAACCATATTCGATTGCAGTAAATTTCCCAGCATAGACAGATAGTTTGTTGTGTGTATTGTTGTCTTTTACACGGATTTTATTGTGATGACAGGCAAGGGTTGAGCCTGTCGTTAGCTCAGGCCTTGAGTCCTTTGTAGTGACGAAACGAGTTTGCCCAGTTCCCCCTAAATTTTGACGAGAAATTCTCCGGAAGACTGGTCCGAGAGTTATCTTTTTTCTTTTCCTACCATCCCTCGGGAGTCGATGTAGAGAACTCTGCGAAGCTACTGGCTAGGATCTGTATCTATGCAGTCTCGGCCATGGGGTTATACAAATCAGGAACCAAGTGGTCCTGGAGGCTCCGGAAAGGTCATTTATTGGCCGGCCCTCGGGGTCTGGCAAGATCTAGAGTAGATACCTCTAGTAACCCGGGGTGGCATCACGGGGATGCTGGGTAATGTCCCTTTGCGACTGGCATGTAGCAAATCATAGTCAACGACCGGCGTCGCAAAAGCAATGCGTCCTTCTCTCAAAGGTTGGAGGTTGACCTCTGTGCATGGTTCTAAGGGGCGAAGAGGTTCACAGTGCGGTTACGTCTCGCGGAATGAGGAATCTCCAAATTGTTGTTGTTGTTTCCCTACCATCACTCTCACGAATGGACTTTCGATTCGACAGTATTTACGTTCTCTTATGACACTATACACTTACAAATAGTCATGCCTTCTCCGAGATTCGAACGGGAAATAAAGGATGTGGCAACTGGCTCCTCTGCCAACATGCCAGGAAAGCGGCTCTTCTTTGTGTAATAACTAACATCTTATCAAATATACTATTCGGTACTCAACTTTGTAGTTCGTTTTAAAGATACTGCAATTATTATTTTTAGCCAAAGTGTTCTTTCCTTTGATTTAAGCTTAGGTTTTTTTTTCTTTTCAATCTGCAGCTCAAGAAATTTTCTTAAATTTTACATACCTATTCATTCATCGAATTTCCGACAAAATGCTTTATATGACTGATTATTACATAACTACAAATGTTGTAATGATTAAATTTAAATTTCAGTATATTTCACATTTAAACTGTGAGCATTATCTCCTCGTCTGTTTTACTTGAGCTATGTTACCAATTCAGCTGCATTCACAAATTTCAATTGTGCTCACAGTTATTAGTAAACTACTTGATGAAATAAATACACCATAATTAATTGCTATTCATTTAGTGAACTAAGTGCAATACACTTAATTATAGAACTAGCGTCTCATTATTTAATATCAAATTTTCGTAGTTACTTTTCACTAAGTATGAGCTGTAAAAGGACAGTTCAGAGACATTAAGGAAAAAATTGGCATTACGGCTCAATTGCGAGTTAAAAGTTTCAACAATAAATCTAAATAGTGCAAAACTAGTTTCATTTAAGACTGACTTGTTTGGAGATTAGACATAACGTAAAGTTGGCAAAACATAGCCTTACGTTGACGTAGATTTTGAATTAAACTCTTTCAAGTTCGACAGCTATCAGAACATAAATCCCTCTATTCGAATTAGGTTAGGTTAGTTGAATATGACAAAACCATACTGGTTATCTTTTTAAGAGAAATGGAGACTTCGTGGAGGACTTTCTAAGGACAACTGGCTCATTTTCCAGTTACACAAAGAGAAAAACCATGGAAAAACTCATGCATCCAACCTGTTCGCCTAGATTGAACGCAAACCAGGGCAAACTACCAATATTCAGCTGCTCTCTTAAACACTTGCAAACTGGTGGGGCTCCCTCTTTCCAAGAACAAAAATACTTTGCTGCTGAACAAAGAGTGGTTTATGTTTGATGGACCTCGAAATGTATAGCGTCTTAGTCCAAATATACTCCAATCTAAGCTTATGTTTTTCCTAATATAAAATTTTATATTGACATATTTCTCTTACACATAAAGAGGACACCGAACTTAGACGAGAACAATTCAAGAGCTAGAAAGCTTTTACAAATTTAAGCAGCCGAAATAAAACCTTACGGCCATATTTTGTCTTTAAATGGATGGGACCCCCTGTTAAATGCTCTTAGTCTGTTGAATTTGGTCTCACTAAAAAAACAAAAGAACTAAGAAACCATTTTAGTGATGATCGCAAAGTACTGAATAAGTTTTGCAAAAGGCCAATCCTTATTCAGTGAATACTTTAAGAATCTAAAAGCTTTATTTAAACTGAATATGGTCAAATGTGAGCGAAATCTGATTTCAAGAAGAAGCACCCAATCTTAGTTTCCTTCTTATATCAATTTAAGTACTCAAGATGTGAAACGCATAATCGAGATTGCAATGTATTTCAACTAACTTTTTACCTTTTTTAAAGAAAAACCATCAGATGATAACTACCACTCCCCTAACATGAAAAAGAATATTTATTTTTCCCAAACTAAAAACTGCAATCGCAAAGTTTAAGAAAATAAAATGGTTACTTGTCCTTTGCTTTTAGAAACCATGTTGTGAAACTTCAGTTTCCTATATCGACATAAATCTATTTCCACAAACACGTCCAAGCAAAAAGAGATTCACTTGTGATGTAATGCAGGACTCGCACGACATTGCTAACAAATAACATTTATATATTCTGAGTCCCCGGATATTAAGTGGAACCATTGCCTTTGGAATCGTTTTCTCAGAAATGACCGTTCTTATGAATTATTTATTTATTACGAAGCTTCAAAATTGGGATCTTGCTTAAGTTCGATACACGGCGGATTTAAGAATAAGATATGTTCCAGAAGTAAGCCGCACCCAGTTGAATAATGAATTTCAAGAGGACTGGGAAACGTGTGTTTAGGGGCATGAAAAAGGATTATCTTTCTCACGAAGCCTTTGCTGCATGAATACATTCGATATTCCGACATATATTGCTCAGCGTTTCAGGTTTTCTTATTTCAAACGAATCGGCGTTTATCCACGAAATCCAAAAGCGAATGGAACTGTTGCCAATTATAATACATACGTTTTCAGAATACTCGACAGCTTTGTGTTGTTCATCACATTTTAGAATCAAAGCAACCAGTTTTGCTCCGTTAAAATCCTCAGTAACTTACAACGTATAACTTAACTTACGAGTAAGTTAAGTTTACCTCTGTTTTATTATAAATATCCCATTTCTGCATCTTTTGATTACAAAAACTACATTTTTAACATTTTCCACTTAGAGAAACTTTTTTTGAATTTCTGTTGCCTCGATAAAATTTAAAAATTGAGCCAACTATGGATGAAGCTTATGATGATACAAAAATGTGCAATAATAGGCTCGGTAATAGGTTAATTCTTATTAGGATACCTATTTAAAATATATATATATATAGTATTCTGAGGCAAACTCATGGTTTAAAACTCATGATTCAAACTTAAAACTTCCTATTTACTAAACTGCGATTTGAATATTAATAATTTTTGCATTAAATTGAAACATTAATATTACAATTGCGGAAAATCGTTTTCGATTCATAACGACACTCCTGATAATTATCAAACAACCAATATTTCAAGAAGTCTTCTGGAGGTATGGTCAATACAATATCGTGCACAAGTGAAGTGTTGTAATTAAACAAAAACCAGCTACAGATTTTCCTTGTTTTAATCAAGCAAAGCACAATAGATAGCGCAACATTTTATTAGCGTATGAGTTTCAGCTTCTAACTTTTCTTTACTATGTTTTATCATAAAAGCACGCTACATGCAAATGAAGCGAATGAGAGATTTTTGATTCCAATGCTTTAAAATATGTAATATATTGAAACTTATGTTTAAAATAATTTATTTTAACGTTTTTGGTCACCAAAGTTAAATACACCATTTGTTTATATCATGTAATTTATGATATTTTGCGATTACTCTTCATGCATTTCTTCTGCATTATCTATGATTATTTTTTGTATGATATCATCCAGTTGGATTGCACAGTTTCAGATTTCTGTATACGAAAAGAGCCTCTTAGGCGTTAGATTAAATGTAAGTCTTGTAATTTTAGAGTGCATAAATTTATCAAAGAGGTTTATGGTTAGAGAAACGCACTGATTTATCTTCTTAAATGAAACTACAAAATACTGAAGGCTAGGTATCATACATATCTATCGTGATACATAGTAAGAGTGATAAGGTGATACATAGTAAAGGTGATACGGTGATATATCGTAGTTATAGTGATGCTGTGATATAGTAATAGAAATACTGTGATATAGTAATAGTGATACTGTGATGCATAGTATCTACGGTAATACATAATTTATTGCACGATAATGTTAATATTAATAATCTAGTATTAAAGGCTGAGAGGATTAAAAGAGGCTTTTAAACTTCTTTGTAAAAGAAAGATATCTCTCAGTCTAAATGAACGTGAATACAGTTGATCCTCCACTTAAGCTGATTTGAGATGCACAGTTTCACTTATACGTGCAACTCTATTTTAATAAAGCTCTAGACAATATATGGAGATACAGAGAAATTTTAAAAGCATTAACAGACAAATTGCATAGTGTACAAATGTCACACAGATATAAATGTTACATGTGTACCAACTGTGTAAAATGTTTTATCACGAATTATATTAACTAACACAAATTTATTATACAAAATTCAGACTTATCGAAATGTTTGCAAACTTTACATTACACAGTTATAAATGAATGATATAAAACCAAATGTAAAAGATAAACAAATAATAAAAGTGTCGCAAATTACGTAACCAAGAGCAGTGATTTCCACTCTTCTTGGTTCGTTTTCATCATTTTGGTACATTGCTGCAAATATAGAGTAAACTGTAAATAATACAATAATTTTCCTATGGAATGTGTGGTAATGCTATCCATTTGAAGCTTACTTGATACGTAACGAAGGTTCTTCAAATCTCATTTGTTCCCAAATGCTTTATTTTTGATGGCCAGTGTGAATAATACGTGTGTGATCTACACTGCCATGTCACCTATAGAAAACGTGCCATGTAAATTTTACAGCTGGAGAACTACTCCTCTAAATATGCGATCTAATCGTATGATATGGATAAATAAAATTCTTGACTACACATTTTTCTCATCTTTTTTATGATTTTTCTCTGATTGTTTTCTACCATTAAATTTTTAAAATTGATAATGCAACACATAACCATGTATGTGTTAATTTACTATATACTCTTTTACTAACTTTTCTTCTGAACAGCAAGTTTTAATTGTTATGGTTGAAGAAGTGAAAAACTATACTATGATTTTGAACTGTGCGAGGTTTCGGGGCGACTACTCCTTGTATGAAACTACAAAAATCAAAGCTTTCTCGATCTTTGATATAATCAGCCCGACCATTTGGACCTGCTGCAATAAGCAATGTTGACCTTGTATACCACGAATTTTGTTAAAACTTTCGAATGCTTATTTGTTAGATTTAGCAAAACTCTTAATATCAGTAATCTGCTAGAATTTTGTGTCATTTGTTTCAGTGACGAGATTCCTAGATACAATATCTTTTAAGAATATTTTACTTTGTACTCCAAAAATTGCAGTTGTGCAACTTGCTGCTATGCACGTGCTTTGCAATTCCCATATGATTTTGAGGCATTATTGAAATGTTTGGAATTATAAATCGATTCTCATTAGTTAGGTACTCCATGTGACAAACTGTTCGACGAGGCTTAGAATTATTCTACTATCCGTTACACTCTCAAGGAGTAACCCTTGTGACTTGAACTTGCTTCCGAATTAGGTGCAATCCCCTCGTTGAATTTGTTTCAGAAATCATTAGGAACAGACCACTTCTGATAAAACAGAAGGTTAGAAAAATATCCATAATTAGGATACAAAATACCATTATTAATGTAAAATCTAAACTTCCAAAAATTAGGAGGCGAATTTTTGATTCATTCTAATTCGCTCTACAATTTGAATCCAGCAATTTCCAAGATTTTATCTCACAGAAATTCACGAATAATGCAGCTTCCACGCTATTCCTGCCAGAAACTTTGAAAAACATATTCAAGCCCCACCACCCATTTCTTTCAACCAAACACTATACTATTCGTATGTAGGACTTTAATGTATACTATTTTCATAGTAACAGGAACGTTTTTGATCGCCTTCACTGAATTCCTATTAATTACCAGGATTACTTCAACTATGCTAATTCTTAAAGTCAACCGTCTTCATTTGATCATTATATAGAAAGTATATCTTTTGAATGAAAATTTCCTAAATGTCGTTTCAACTTAATGCTTTATCATGAGAAAGGAAACAACAGAATAGCTATTTACAGGTTTCTGAAAGGGCCTCAAACATTAGATTTGCTTTAATCATGTTACTAGATCACATAATTACTGGAACTCATAATAACTTACACAACGTTTTGGATAAAATACCCTTTCAAATTTTCAACAAAATGTTTATGGTGTTCCACTTTCTCTCTAAAGAAGAATTTAAATAATATTAGTAAATTCCAGCATTATGCGAAACATGTAATTTTAATAGTGGCAATATTGTTGCGGAGAGGTAACGTAAACCAATAATTCCAGTCACATAAATTGTTTACGTAAATACGTTATCTCTACAGCTGATATCTCTACATTCCAAATCACGTATTTTCGCAGCGACGAGACTAATACAGCTTCAAGTTAATTGATGGTCTAATGTAGAGTAGTCTAATATTTTAAAAATAGGAGCAATGGAATTGCACATTAAGTGAATGTGCCAGAGATCATACAAGATCAGGAGACCTGCAGCGAACGTGCGTTGTCTAAGTGCCGAAAGACGGCTAGAAGCTTTGAACGTATCGAACCGAGTGGCACCATTACTGAATATTAGGTATGTCAGAATGTCGTTAGAGTTCCAGAAAAATGAGTGTTATGATGATTCTCTTGCTGCTGCAATATTACTCTAACGCTAACGTAACTGAAAAGCCTAAGCTTACGTAACTAATTCGAACTTTTGACCTCCCGATAGCTATACAGACGTGCTTCCAACTGCATAACGAAAACACGTTTTAAGAAAGAAGACAATTCCTTACATACTTTCTACAAGACCGGCCTATCATTTTTCAAAGCTATGTTCTGGCTTAGCTTCTCGATTAATAGCTGGGAATCATGTACAATTCACCATACTCGACGGTCCAAGACACTGCGACGTCGGCGGGATTTCTAAACTGAAATAACCCCTTCACGGTATTTGATTTGTAACTTGATTCACGGTATTAACTTCATCGTATTAACTTCTTAACTTCGTAAATTGAGATTCTTCGGGCAGTAGACTATTCCATTCAAATTAACAGCAGCACAGGCGCTTCCGCCGGCATCCTTCGAATTCCACATCACTACCTAAGAGCTGTGCACAATGCTGATAACTACATCCAAAATAATAAGATTTTTAAATTTGTCTATGCAGTGTATCTATAGTAAACAAAGAGATGCTTTTATTAAAATCTAAATCGTTGTGTAAACATTTCTTTATTCATAAATACCTTTAACATAGTATCTTTTGTGAGCTTTCTTTCTCTCAAATGAATTTCGTTACTTTAACGTATTGCCCTAAACAAAAGATGAAACAGAAATAGTAAATATATCTTAAGTAATAAAGATTTAAGCTTTTCTAAAAATAAGCTATTTGCACAATAAATAAAATGAGAGCGAGAGATATCTTAAGGTTTATTTGAGTAGACAACTTGAATTTCCAACTTAGAATTATAGCGTTAAAAGTCACTAATAACAAATTTTTCAATTTTAAATCCTTAAAAGATTTAAATACTATACCTTTTATTACAAACGGTGAGAAATAATGAAAGAATTAAAGCTATACCCTCTACGGTTGCAGAAATTAGAGAGTAACTTGAGCAGTGCAGCAGTGTTTTCTCTGTAAATACCTGATTGTTGCTAAAACACTAGTTTTACAGAGAACGTACACTGACAGTCACAGCACAGTTTGTCGTCCAGTCACAGCACCGTCCAGCACAGAAATAAATTATTTTCCTGCGGTAAATAATTACTTTCAGATTGGTCAAAAAATAAGACATAAACGTAGGTATGTCTTATTCTTAGGTAATGTCTAAAATAGCAGAGAATCAGAATAATTCTGTTGATGGATTAAGAATCGTAAAGGATTATAAAATTATTTTATTTACACCAAAACTACTACTTTAGAAAATAGTTTAAGTTATAATCATCGTTTATAAAAGCTTCAAATGCTCATGAACTGTTAAAATGTATTTTATTTAAATGATTCATATATTTGATCTGAATAATCAGTATGCTGTACATTATTTTCTGTATGATCGATTTTGCAAAACTCTGTTATCAAGAGCTCTGCAGCAAATACCAACGTCGGCGTCAGAAAATTACCATCTTAAAGACTAAATAGATTCATAATGAAAAACAGATAAGATAACAGTTATAGAAAATATAAGTGGGAGATGCTTTTGCTAAACAATACATGAAAGTACTCTACGGTATACATATATATTGAAAAATTTAAAGACGTCATTTAAATGCCGGTTAAATGAAAACTTTAAATAGGACTGTTAAACGTTTCCCTGAGTAATAACGTATCCTCGAAAAAAGAAACGTTTGTTTCTATTATATATGATGAATATGTAAACGCATTTTACAACCAAGGCCACATTTCCCATTCCTCGTACGACGTAGGGTAATGCCATATTGACTAAACTCTTTTATTCATTTAGTGAAAACCTCCATATTCAGAAATCAAAAATTGGATTTTTACCGTACCACAAAGAAATTGTAATGTAAAAATAATAAACGAAACAAATTTTGCATATAATTTATTGTTTACAAAAACATTAGCAGTTATGAGCAAGAGTTTATTGGTTAAAGATACATATTCCTGTTATTCAGTGTGTAAGGTTCAGTGTTTTGATCATGCCTTGTATTTAAATTTCATTATTTCAAATCTATTCGATAAAAAAATTAAATACAATCCTCGAGCTGATTTTATTTACTACCATAAAAATCCAGAAAAAAATTAAACTATAGTAAAAATGTACGCAAATGAGCAAATTATTTTCATATGATATGCCTTCTGATAAAGTTCCATCGGATAACATTTAACGTATATTTTTGCCAGGTAAGAGATATTTACTTATTGTAAACCTGTTGAAAGGTTTCAAAACTAAAATAAGTAAACAGAAAACATTTTAAGGAGCACGCAATCCTAAATTTATATGCATTTAAAATGAAAGACTAACTGAAGCTAAAGAAAGAGCAAATTTAGCTAATTTGCGGTCATCTTAATTCAAATTAAGCACAAAGAACCCAGGATGAATGTTTAAAGTTTCCATATCTTAATCTGCTTCGTCCTCGCAGTTGGACGAAACAGGCCGGATTTATGTCAGCAAATCTAAGTTAAATTCATATCATATCAAACAAGCATCCGAAATGATTTTCTTTCACTGATGCACATTTATTTAGTACTTAATTTCCATTATTCTGAGTCTTCTTCAAAGAATTGAATGTTCCATTGGAGAAGTTGAATGAAAAGAAAAGTTCATTGAAAAACGTTATAAACTCGGCGTTTTTATGAAGACTGGAGAACATTAGCGATAGATCTTCCAACATTATGCATACAACCAATTTCCTAAAACCTATTCCACTAATCCTCGTTGAATCAAAAAGAATATTTTCTGCAGTCGACTTTTTATTAAAGAATTAAGACAGTTACAAAATTTTAGTAATAAATGCTTTAAGCATTTTAAAATATTGTTAGCATAACTTGTGGAAATTCATTTTAAATGTATTTCACAATTTTAATTGTAAATATAGATATGTAATATCGTAGTCTTTTTTATTGTTTGTAAATTCTATAATATTTAATTATACAAGCATAATTAGCCAACTTTTCGGCATTTACATGAATCCTGAGACCCCAGAAAATTTACGAGAAATTTTGGGAAATAAAACATTACCACATTTGAGAAACCCTAGCAGAATCCTTTGTGGCTGGGCAAAACTGTGATGAAATTTAGAAATTTAATCCTGGTCAGCAATAAATTAATTCCCATAATTTGTTTCTGTATCAGTTGCAAATACCCCGGAATATTTGTAGATTCATTAAATGAAATTGATGCAGGAACATGAAAATGCGCAATACACTCGCCTGGATAAGCAACAATTGCTATCTCGACGTGCTGCCAGTTACACCACGAGCAGACACTAAGGAAAGAAAAAATACCTTATACATTCATTATTAAACCAATAAATATGATATCCTTACGTCTTTTAATATTTAAGCGATTAATATTTAGAGACTAGATTAAAAACTTCTAAAATTTCTGTTATGAATGGCTATGATGCAGAAACAGAGCATATCTTTGACTAAATGAATGAAAGTGAAAAATACTCTTTGCATTTATCTTAGATGGAATGCAAGCTATTGTAGTATTTCCTGGAGATAAGCGTCTTAACTATGACACAGTTAAAGCGAGAATTTCCAATTAATTTCTTAATTACTGTGCATTAATGAGCAGCTGGATGCATGTTTATTATCTCTGAAGAAAGTAGTTTTCTTGCAAGACTAAAACAAAGAAGTAAAAGTGCCTTTCTTTAAAGATTAGAGAAAATAAATAAAAAAGGAGAAATTTTGTTCCGTATAATGCTAAAATGCAGTGTGTAGGAACCTGTTCTGAGGAAATTCATTAAATGAAAGAGGAAAAAAGGCTAAATAAGTATTTAAATACTTATAGCCAGAGGAAAAAGAACAAAAATGCAATTAATTTTTCTTTTTTGTAAAATTCTAATGTTGAAATATCCGTAGTTTTACAAAGTACTTCATTCTGCCACTATAGTACATTTTGCAACAGAATTTAGAAATTCACGAAACGAAGCTGAGAATTAAAAATGGAAAACACTAAAGATATACATTCAGAGGAAAAACTAGAGTAAAATTTTAGTGTTTTAGGATTCATATGAACCAAATCTTTTACAATTAGAATGGCCCGTACTTTAAAAAATTGCTCAAATTGTTAGATATTATTCAGCGTCAGAAGAAAGTCATCTTATAAATGATGTTTTTAATCCCATGTCACACATAAACTCATATATATAATCTGGAGGAAGCACTGCTCGACGAATGTGTAAAACTACGCTATAGGATACATTTTATTACAGTTTATATACTCACGTGTATAACAAATATCGCACATTTCTTTCTTTCATTTAAATAGCCAATCTAATAATTAATGGCATTCTGCATACTACACAACTCACAGGCTTACATTTTTAAAAATATATAAGTTGAATTTTAATAAGATGAATAAATAAATTTCTAGATTTTAAAAATTTCATTTACAAATTTTCATAGAATATCCAGATTTCGGCTTGAGTATTGAAAATAATATGCGCCTTACTGTAACTATTTATTAAGAGTTCCTGCTTTTAGTGAAAGAAATTTAAGATCAGATTTTTAAACATAGTATTGCCCAAAATTTGATAAAAAGCATAAATGCGATTTTTTGCATTTAAATTATTTGAAACAAAAAACATAATGTGAGGCTTTCATTAAAAATAAAAGAACTTCCCTGCTTTTCAGAAAGAAAGAGAAGTGATTTGATTTGATTAAGATGTAAGAAGTTTAAGCTAAAAATGCACGCGCTGTGTATATTGAGAATTCTATAAAGAAATTCTATTGCTGATTTTGAATTTGATTGAAAATTTGAAATTTAATGCATAAAAAAGGTTAGCTATTTAAATTGAAAGTAGCAGTTCCATGAAGTTTGTAATTTTAAACCCCATTCATTGCTTCATCAGAAGTTTCGTTTGACTGTTTTTAGTAGTTGTAACTCAGAATTACTTTAATGCAGGAGAAGAAATCTGGTATTCCGAATAAAATTTCAAGAATATTTCAAGTTTAACGTAGCTCCCGCTAGGCTCTACATTTGAATAGTGTACATAAGAACATTCCTCCCTGAACCTCTTAACTTAGGATAGACTCATTATTGCTCTGCTAGAGCACAAGATGCATAAGATGTTTCTAATGACTTCAAAGGGCCTTTCAGACAAGGGTAAGTTTAAGTCTGAATTATGTACACGTTCCAGAATGTTTCCGTTATGTCACGTTGATTTCATTTTATTCAACAATGTACAGAATTTAAAACTTATTACTTAAGCAAATTTGCCGAGACAAGCACACAAGCCGAAACGCATGGTTATTCAATTTCTAACTAGCCACCTCCACACTCGTGAAGCAAGAAAGCACACTTCGAACTCGTTTCCTTTCTATTTAACTCAGAATACTTCCGCTGATAATTTGAATCCTTGCGCGTTCTACTAAAATTTACATACTCTGGCATTGGCAGTTCCAGGGCAAAGTAAGGCTTGACAGGAAAGATAGTTTAAACTTAAAATAAATGTTAGTTAAAATAAATATAAACCCTACAACTTGATATTCCTTATGATTCTTATACTACACTAAAAACTTTCCACTATACGATAATAACAGTATAGATTTCTAATGCATAACAGCTAATAGAATACTAAATAGACCCATAAACATTTCATTTTTTCCTGCAACTTTTCTTGGAAGGTTTGCCATAATTTTAAAAAGGGCATTGGTCATTTTTTATTCTGCAAGGGTAACACCAAAGCAAATATTTAGCCAGATAATGCATAGCTTTCTCCTATCTAGAAATCAGCTCCTATTTTGATGGTATGGCATTAAGACAAGGCAATATTTTAATATTTATTTTACTGAGCACCACAAATGCCCTGCTGTTCACAAAACCTCATATTAGACGTGTTCCAATGCCCTGTATTGAAAAGGATGATCCGTACCCTGATCTTCCAGATGCTCAGTCTTACTCTGATGAGCTTCATTTTATAGACAAGTCAAGAATATTTCTCTCGTTGAAACGATTTGAGATCGCTTGTACGTGAGGAATATTACCCATCAGAACCGAAAAAATTCAGACATGTCTTAGCATTTTCGTATTTGAGTCATTCTGAGACGTTTAGTATTTTTGAATGATATTTATTATCAATGATAATTATTTTGAATCATAATTATTATGATAATTCTTCTTCTTCTTCAAATAGTGTTTCATATATTAAAAGAAATTAGAACAGCAGATCTAAGCTTTGTTCATTTTCTAAGACCAATACATTTGCTATTCTATTATTTGCTCATAAATAGTAAAATTTGGCATTAATTTATTATTCAGAAACATAGGAAGAGATGTTTAATGGGGTATTTCATGATTTGATATGAATATAACGTAATTAAAATTTCGTTCATCTAAAATTTATTTTTACATATTTATATATATTTTCTTTAGTTCGCCAACGAGATTTTCGTCGCAAATTTTATATTCGTCAAAATTTTTCCATTTAGCTAACAATACACATATATATTTTAACTATTCTCTTGCTGTTAATAATTGCACTGTAATAAATTATTGCATTTTCCTACCAGTGATCTGCTGGTGTAAGTGCTTAATACATTCATCTATGCAATGAAGGAACTATAGTTCGAATTCCGACAATGGCTCAGTTGATTTTTCGCATTTTCTGAGATGAATAACCTAATATCCTGCACGAAGGAGAACGAACTAAAGGTTATATGGACGACAACTGGCCACCATTTAATTTGGTTGGATGGCTCTCGTGCATCTTTTGAGTCATAATTTAAGAGTATAAAGTCATCAGGTTAATTTCCGAGCATGAACCTTGAGCAATTTCTTTGACAGGATTTGAAATCCGAACCTTCCGAATGCAAGCTAATGTGCTTTCAGTTACACCACGAAAGGCCATGGTAGGAAAAAATTCCTTACATTCTACCCCCACTTTAAAAGTGACTGGGAACGAGGGGACTCTCTCCCTAAATTCAGATGGTTACGAATAGTTGCAGTGTCAATTTTAATCCAGATATTACTTGTAGAACTATTAGGTTTACTGGAAGGCAGAAAACACGGAAAATTAGCAATTCCCTCGCCGGGATTCGAAAACTGGGCTTCCCGATTGCTAGCCAGACGTTCTATCATATTACACCAAGAAGGCACACAATAAAGGAGAAACATTTCTCATAGGAGGTGGCATATTGTTGGGAATTATTGCATTCTTCCAGTGCGTTGTTGTGAACTAAGTAGTTAGCGCACTAGTTGGCAGTTGGAAGAGTTGTAGTTCGAATCCAGGAGAGAGAACGATTGGCGCTTCACGTTTCCTTCTCCTAACAATGTAATAATACTTACAACCACTTACGTCCATAATACTGTTTTTTTTACTCCCTCTGAAAAGTGCTGCATGTATACCCACATATATGCAGTTATACAAATTTCATAAAAATAATCTAAAGATGGTGTGAAACTGCTTTATAATTTATTTTAAAAAATTTGTAATTTATTTTGTAAAAGAAAAGCTTTATAATTTATTTTTAAAAAATTTGTAATTTATTTTGTAAAAGAAAAGCTTTATAATTTATTTAAAGCATTTTAGCTTAAATTTAAGTTTATGTATAATTAATGGTAATCAAAATTATGCAAAGGTCAGTTTACATCAATCCGTCTCAGGATGGATACAAGTGGCTTTAGAAAAGAATGTTAAATATTATTTGACCTTCGTTATGTTAATGCCAATTATCATTTCGAAGAAATTACAAATTAAAATCAGATTTCTACATTCTCTTTCAGTCTACTTTGGCGCGTCCTTTCTGATTCCTAAAATGAAATTGTAAATAAGTTACCAAAACGTATTAAATCTAGGGCTATATCGCAAGATTCACGAATACTTTCAAAATGCATCATATCGTTTTAGAGAGAGCCCAAATGTGCTGTAAAAGCAAACAGTTTTTGAGATAAAAAATGAGTGTTGCGATTTTAAGAGCGGTGAATGCTTAGAAGTTTAAACATAAATTATTAAATTCCCAATCGGCCCACATGCCCTGTAGATCGATGTTTGGGAAGATTAATATATCTTCCTTTCCCTAAGGTTTTTATATTTTCTTTTCCCAGACAGGAAAAAATTTCTAAAGGCTATAAAGTCAAGATGACTTAGTTACAGTAACTTAATTCTACCTGTGAAATAAAGATTACTAGAACCACCAACCATATCTGTGGGACACATCTGCATTTTTACTGATCACTTTACGAGGTAGAGGCAATATTTCTTATCAGCAGCTACACAGGAACTTTAAATATGACATGTGAATGGTACTTCTTGATTGAATCTGAATTTCTTAGGAAAAAAATTTTAAAGTAAGTTCCGTAAAAACTCTAATAATTTTTACGTTATACGTATATATTTTCATTTAGCCATATATCTCAAAAGGGAACCTTGCTTAAGTAATAAGTTTTAAATTCTGTACATTGTTGAATAAAATGAAATCAACGTGACATAACGGAAACATTCTGGAACGTGTACATAATTCAGACTTAAACTTACCCTTGTCTGAAAGGCCCTTTGAAGTCATTAGAAACATCTTATGCATCTTGTGCTCTAGCAGAGCAATAATGAGTCTATCCTAAGTTAAGAGGTTCAGGGAGGAATGTTCTTATGTACACTATTCAAATGTAGAGCCTAGCGGGAGCTACGTTAAACTTGAAATATTCTTGAAATTTTATTCGGAATACCAGATTTCTTCTCCTGCATTAAAGTAATTCTGAGTTACAACTACTAAAAACAGTCAAACGAAACTTCTGATGAAGCAATGAATGGGGTTTAAAATTACAAACTTCATGGAACTGCTACTTTCAATTTAAATAGCTAACCTTTTTTATGCATTAAATTTCAAATTTTCAATCAAATTCAAAATCAGCAATAGAATTTCTTTATAGAATTCTCAATATACACAGCGCGTGCATTTTTAGCTTAAACTTCTTACATCTTAATCAAATCAAATCACTTCTCTTTCTTTCTGAAATCAATGTAAACGGCGATTGAAAATGCATGCTTTATATGCTTTATAACTACGCTATTTTAGATTGTAAGTAAATTTTCCCAATCCTTGTAATGTAATCAAATCCATTCTTTCAAATACGTGAATCTTAACTGTCTATCATCTATCTATGTGTCTGCGTGAATATATATATATGTGTGTGTGTCCACATATATATATATATATATATGTGACAAAAGCTGACATATATATATATATATATATATATATATATATGACACATATATATATATATATGTGTGTCAGCTTTTGTCCATAATAAATAGATTGGTGAAGAATCATAGATGTAGTTGTAGCTTAAATTATCAGACGATAAGTTTAAAAAACAGGATCCATTTATTATTGGTCAGTAAAAATAGCAATTACAAAAATCTGATCTCCGGAGTAAATAAAAAAGAATTACTAATAACTTTTGTTATGAAGTTTACTGCATCGTGACATTTAAGAAAAAGCCCCCGATATTCTTTGCGAGTCTTTTTATAGTCTCTGGAAAGGCGGAGCTTCCAAGAAATGACGTCAGCCTCGTCAGTCAATCCAGTTCGCTTTAAATATTTCCAGAACATTCTAAAACTGTACGTGTGGAAAAGGCTGGAAAAACAACTTGACTACGGGGTTGTGGATTTAATTCCATGTACTTTCAAATAAGAGACCGTCGCCATTAAAAATGAAATAACATACAGTTAGAATTTTAAGTGTATTCTTGACTATGGAATTTTATTATTACATATATATATATATGGTGTGTGCATGCAACAAATATACTTATATGTATAAAGAAGAGTATATAAGAAGTATATATATATATATATATATATATATATAAAGAGAGAGATAAAAAAGAAGAACATTATTTGTGTGTGTGTATTATATATATATATATATATTACTAGTTTCTTTCTACTCTTCTTGCTTGGCTGGATTTCATCTCGCTGCTTCGCTGTCCGTTCTTTCAAGATGCGATAAGGCTACATTTGATTGTAACTGCATAGTTATGCATTAAAATGCCATCACCATCTAGAAACTTAGCCATAACTGGAATTATCAGTGTTATCTCTACACCGAAATATTACAATTTAGAGAGCTGGTTTGTAACATTTTAAAATACTATTTGATATGTGTGAAAATAAAGTATAAAATTAAAACGTTCAAAATGTCATTTTGCTGAAGATAGAAGTGAATGCGTGCTTCAGTAGGGCCTATATATGAAATCAGAATGCTTTGTTTAAGTTTTGAACCGTGATTGGCCAAGAGCTCTGAACAATGCATATAACGGTAATGCAGGTTAGGTTTTCAGTTGCGCAGTTTGGAAAAATCTACTACTGGTTTTAGAAATGAGAAGGGAAACACCCAAATTAGAAAGAGGAATGAAGGGTCTATTACCAATTTAAATTATAATTTATAGTTACATATTTTTATCTTTCATATATCTATATGGATAGAAAGCTAGATGTATGTACACTGCGCAAGAAAAAAAAAAGGGGGACAGTTCTATATCTCCCGTTCTATTGGGCCGATTGACGAAATTCAACTTGCGTTTTTCATGTCTCGAAAGTTCGACTTAGGATACCTATTAGATTGTTCTAATATAGATATTTTGACACAAAATCGGACTTTTTCTGAAATAAGATGCCAATTTTTTTCCATTTCTAATCAGTGGTGAAATGAATAATTTCTAGCTGTTTTGTATTTCATGATAGATTTCGCTCCCGGGACAAATACATAAGCCACAATGGAGTTTCCGGCGGAGAGGTATTTTTATTTTTTATATCACGAATACGAACCAATTTCCCTTCAAAAAATGATAGATAGCCCCGATGTATTTTACCGTCATAAACAGACTCCTATTTCCATTTAAAGTCACTATCAAGTAAAGGTTGAATTTTGCCAATCATTGGCTTTTATGCTATAATATATTATGCACCGAGTAGTACTTAGCTATAAATACCTAGATTAAGTAATTTTTATTTTATGTAAAATTTTGGGAAAATGTGAATCGAAGTTACATGAACTTCGGCTCTTCCAAAATTTGCTTCAGTTTGTCAAATACAAATGCAATTTCTGAAAATTTTCTTAATTACCTTGCCCTCCCCAGTTTCTAAAAACTTAACAAAGGACACAATATTTAAATATAAAAAAAACATATTGTCAGATGTTGAATTACCAGCCATAAAAAAGAAATAAAAAATATAATCTCAAGAAATAAATTGTTGAAATTAAACGTAGAATTATAGAACACCATTTGGAACAGCTAATTAGCATTCAGAACGATCGGTAAAGACCATCTTCAGTTAGTTCAACTTCACCGTTATTGTTTATTCAAAAAGAAAAACATGCTTACAGAGCATGAAAAAAAAATCATAAAAAACTCACTTTTTAATTGTTTCTTTGTTCGATGTGCTTCGCAGAATTAATCTCTGTCTTCCTAAACAGAAGTAATTAATTTTTAAAAACAAAGATTTCTTTACGCTCTGTACAAATGAACACAATGCAAGTTTATGTTCTTGTCAATTTACGACGGCAGTTGATCTTTCTACGACTAAAAATTACGTTAGACGTTTTTATGCGAACCTCTTTCCATCGCGCACTTAATGTTGAGAAAAACACTTTTTTTTTTATCCGTTGAAAGAAGAATATTTTTTTCGCCCGTTCTCTCTCCAAGGGGGAAAAACTCAAATATTAAAGGGGGACGAAGTACCAGTGTAAGGATCACCGAGGAAAATCAGAAACAAAGAGCAACTCTTCGTTTAAAAAACGAGTCTCGAGTTAATGAGGTGTGATCGCCTTACAAAGCAAAAGTTTTTTTGCATTTCTAATAGGAAAAAAAAACGAACAAGAGTGTCATGAAAAAAATTCTTTAAGATCCATTTACGTTTCTGGTCAACAACTTTTTCATCACAGAATTTAATGTTTCAGAAGCCTTCTTTGTTTCAGATGCGGAAAACAAATTCCCCTTTTCGGAATCATATATATATATATATATATACGACTGATTCTTCATTCATACATGAATTGTTTTTATATGCTCATTGCATTCTGGGCAGCAAGATATAAGTTATGTAACATTCATACTGTCTCATGCAAAAGATGCAACGAAGGAAACAATAATACAGTATCTTAAAAGAAGATTCATTCTTTTTTTTTCTAATGATTAAATGCATAAGTTTTAAGTATACATTGAAGGTACCGAGAATACTGCACGACTCATATTCCTAAACACGTTTTTCGAACTTGCATCTCATACAAGAAATGTACAAATGTAAATAAAACTTTAGTAATGCAAGTGTTTGTTTTACTATAAAGACATTATGCAAATGCAAATAAGCTTCACATTGCCTCCCGAATTGAAAAACAAAATTAAAATAATAAATTAACTCTTGTCAGTTCACCATACTATTTCTAACATCATATTGCCAGATTTCAAGCTACAGTTTTCGCGGCATATCTAGTGCGATATAAACCGAAATTAAATCATACGATACATAAATTATATGTAATTCAGCACTTCACACTTTGCTAATTCCGTTAGCAAAGGCGCGAATGCGAAATGATACGAATTCATTAGCATTCATTTACCAGAAATAAATCAGCATGTTAGTGATTTTTGAGCTTCTAGCCTGGATGATAAAAAGCTCTCATAAAAAAAATTAAGATACTCCAAACACAAAACAACAATTTGTATTAGAACTACGAATTGTGACACAAAATATATCTCCGAGCTAACAGTCACATATACTGAAAGCGTGTCTTGGAGTGTGAAAGGGTTAACAAATGAAAGAAATGCAGTTTTTTTGCAATGTTATTTTGAAATAAAGATTAACTTCCGCTTTCAGTGACACTAATAAGTTATAGAATTGATAAAAAAATACTTGGTTAATTATTTAAAACAAAGCAATAGAGGAGTATCTGCTAGAATGAAACTGGGTAATTTCATTCACCATGAAGTAATTTCTAAGAAGGTAGAAAGGTATTTATAAATGTGAATTTTAAAGTAACATAATGCACAGAGCTTAACTATTAAGTTTTAATATAACTTTCTAGCTCTTGATGAGCAGATAATTAAGACAAAATTTCTGCCCTTAAATTGACTTAGTGGATGCTACCCTTAATGCATCTTTAGTAGCATGCTAATCAATGATTGGTGTGTGTCATCGGAAATATTTTTTTTATTTAAAAGCCAATTCTTAATTTGAATTTGTAAAGTATTTATTTATTTTTTATTACGAAGTTTTACTGTAATATAAAATAATATACTGTCACTTCTTCCGTTCCGCTTTCTAGCCGGAATGCTAATTTTAGACCGCATATGTAAATGAGATAGAATGTGATAGTGCGATAGTATTTAAAGGCAGGTTTTAAGATTGCTTAGACAAAGTATGTTCCGCTGCTGACAGCCACGTTTCTTGTTGATGTTCTACTTTAACATTCTCTCTCGGTGTTGCTTTACTCTTTCCAATAGTTATCGTCACGTCAGTGCAGGCTTGAGCCAACTTGCGCGTCAATTGATTCTGCGTAACCTTTGGCTAATTCACTACTTTAATTTTAATTTTAAATTCTATCTTTTTAGTTACGCTATAAATGCTGGCTGGTTTTGTAGGCCTAAGAAGTGCCTTCTTTTCTCTCACTTTAATTCTAAATAAAAGGGTCTTTTACACTCGTCTTAAGTTTATGTTTGATTAACTTGACATAGCGATAATTCTCTTAGGTCTGTTCAGGAGTCTTGACTTAGTGAATGTATTTAAACCTATTTAAAAATACCTATGAGAGTGGATTCATTACAAATTCACTATAGAATAGTTTCCAGTAAGAGTAACACTCAGGTTTAATTTTTTAAAGTGAATTAGTTTATTTCGATGTAAATCTCAGTTATATGGATTGTGTTTTTCGATTTAGGTAAAGCGTGTGAGAGCTATTCGCCTGCGTTCCGCCTAGACTAAACCCAAAGCAACCTATGGGCTGTTAAGAACCACAACCTTAAACATATTTGCCCACTAGTTGAAGAGCACGTAAAACTACGTAGTTAGTTTTGCATATATCTCGTTTTTTATTAGCATATACGAAACAGTATGGTTCCTTTCGTGGTTTGTTTCACGTTTAGTTTAAATGCTTGCTTAATATAAAAGCCGTCCTGTATAAAAACAGCCTGACTTGGGCAGGCAGCATTCATACTCTTTACAGTAGTTGAATACCAACATGAAATTTATTTTACTGAATAAAAGTAACAAAATGAGCTCCTATAAACTCTTCTTCTCTTCTTTGTAATGCCTCTGTATATTCTATTCATCAAATTGGTAATACTACGAAATCTTCTAAAATTTCTCTCGGTATGTATTCTACATGTGCTATTTAACGCTCAAATCTAAATATATATTAAGTCCGCAAAAGTTCTTACTGTGCCTTTATTTTCTCAACATTTCATCGTAAACATTTACTTCTAGTTATGAAAATGTTTTAAATGACGAAACTATTCATGTTTCGTCATTTTTAAATTTAAAGAAATCCGTTTTATATAAATTACGAAATCAAATATTTTATACGTTCCTCTGGTCTAAATACTTAAACTTAGGAAATGTTTTTAGTCGTAATAAAAATATTTAACGCAAACGTGTAAGTCTCGTGTGACAAAAATCGACCGAGATACTTGATATTAAAGTAAGAGATCATATTCAGGAGCCGTACAAAAATTGAAGAACTAAATAATTGCATTTCTAGATAACTAAAAATGAAATATCAGTTTATAAAAATATTTGGATGCTAAAACAATAACTGACGAGCACTTCTATGCAGAATATCATGAAGTATAGATAAATATATATTTTTCCGAGAGGGAAATCTTATTCACAGACAGATCTTATAAAATTCCTATTCCAGAGAGCACTAGCAGGCTTCAATATTGGCACGTAGTAGACTCGTTAGCACGTAGTAATATTATTTGAATAAATTGAAATGAAACATATTTGCAGTTTTATGGTGTTTTGTATAGTTACCATATTATGATTCATAAGTAATAAAACGTTATTAATAACATATTTATATTATTAATAACATATTAATAACATATTTTTAACCTCTGCAAACTTTTAAATTACGTGCTAGAAAGTTCTTTCTGCATACTAAATGTAACAAAATTATAAATTAAGGAGAATAATAAGTCAGAAACGAATATCACTGAATGGCATTTAAGGGTAAAAATATCAGTCTCGTATTATTCTAATTTATTTATAAACCAAAAAATAAACTAAAACTGGCATCAAAATCAACGTTTGCCGTACGAGATTAAAATGTTTTATGTTTTATTTTTAGAACGGATGCAACATTTTCCTAAGTGTAAATGTAAAGACCGTACGTAAAGGAAGGTATACAATGTTAGATTTCGTATTTCTTACCAAACTGATTTAGTTAAATTTATAAATGCTAAAAACTCATATTCGTGTTATTTGAAACATTTTTATAAGTGGAAGATGGACCAACGTTTGTGAAAATAGACGTCGAATCAGAACTTTCGTAATCACAGCGTACAGCCAACATAAAAATAACACATCACAGTGTTCGTGATATTTTGAAAGTTAATTAATGTTGATTAACTAATTTATAAGGCATTCTTCATATAAGGCATGATACGTCCCTCTTGTATTTGTCACTCTGTATTTGAAACCAGATGAGTTACACAAAGCAGAACAAAGATATCTATAAACTGCGCTTACTTAGTTTATATAGTACTCAGTTTTATAGTGTGAAGATGTTGCATAGCTTTATTAGTAGAGCGGTTTCGATTAAAAGTATACTTCTGGTCTTTGCCATATCATGGTGGCTTGTCCAATATAAAAAAAAATACTGATTGTCCGACGCCCACCACTGTAAAATCTTTCCTCCTATTTCTGCCACAGGAAACATGGTATTCCTCTGCTCCGAATGTAACTCCATAGCCTTCGTAACAACAGCCAACACCTCCAATACGGTGAGCACGGACGAAATGCTGATCCCACAAGTAGCAAATTCTAAAAGAAAAACGTAAGGACTGTAGCATGCATTAAATGAGCCTGTGAATAATAAAATCAGATATCACCACAACATCTGCCGGCAAAAATGTCCTCAATAGTAATGGCATAATAGCATTTAGTCTTCTATTTGCAAAAGAAAACGAAGAAAAGCGTACCGGGAAAAAGGTGGCTATAACTTAAAATAGCAGAGACATCACAAAAACCTTGAAACACAAAATAGGTAGAAAACATCAGCTCACCATGATTAAAAGAGAAGTTATGATTTCCACTATAGAAAATGCGTTCCTTAAACATTAGTGGTATTATATCATTGTAATATTGCTAAAATAGTAAACAGACCAGTAACATCCCTGCAACGCAAATCAGCTGGCGTATGACTCATTTTACATTGATAATCAGGGGTATTATTATCACTAGTCTGAAAAATTAAAGAAAAACTATAAAAATCTGACTTACGTTAATTTTGGTAAGTAAATTCTAATTAAAGGTTGCTGCTTAGCTGCTCAACAAACATTGACACAAGTTTGTAAAGTTCCAAAAGTAGACAAACGCGTCTTGTCAGGGATATAGAACTGGTTTAAAGACACTGGTTATCAGTACAGACAAGCAGCTCAAAATTCCAAACTCGCCGCAACAAACTATCAGGACTGTTATTTGTCCACGATCGCTAAAAGAAACAGAAAACTGACTTCAGACCAGCTTTCAAGTGAGCTGGCTACATCTGCAGACACTGGACTATCCGAGTATGATTGACAAAACTGCATACAAATAGTGTTGAATGCAAGGATACTCATAATTTGATCTTGGAGATGATTCTCCCTGTTGTTATAGCGCAGAAAGCATCGTGATTGGAGTACAACGGATTAGAGCAGAGTTCATTTTATTGAGTCTCGTTTTTGCTTGGAAAATGATTTCAGATACGTGATAATCTGCAATCTGGAGTGGGCAAAGCACCTGTAATAAGCCTGAAAACATCCCTGAAAGCTATTGGTATAAACAGGGTAAAACTATAGATAGTAGGGCATCATTATTCTGCACTGACGCATTATATCAATGAAACTATGAATGTTGAAATATGCAGAGTGGAGGTTTCTGAATCCTATATCAAGTTATTTAGAAGTGCATCTGGTTTTACTGTAGAGACATTAGTTATTTTTTTGGAAGCAGGCAAGATGAAAAATTAGCAACGCCTTCACCGGGAATCGAACCACGGACCTCTGGAATACCGGCCCAGCGTGCAGACCACCACGCCACGAAGGCACGCTAGGAAAGCGGGAGAAATACCTTATATACTCTCCCTTTTAAAGGGCGATTGGGATTTTTAGCGGACCCAATCACCAAATCTGGGTGCGGAGAATCATCAGCCTACACCCTTTTAGTTCGGGCGCCGCTGTAGATACATTAGTTATTTTTTGGAAGCAGGCAAAATGAAAAATTAGCAACGGCTTTGCCGGGAATCAAGCCACGGACCTCGGACATATTTAATCGTAAATTTTAATCGTAACCACGGACATATTGGTATATACCGTCCCAGCGAGCGGACCACCACACGCTAAGAAGGCTAGAGAAATACCTTATAGTACCTTGCTGAACAAGCTAATACACAACATGGAAATCCGCTGTAGAGCTTTCATTTCGGCCAGGAATGACCACAAATTTTATTAATTTCTTCATGTATTTCTAAAATGTTTTAAAACCAACTTCTCCCTACCCCGCTTTGTATCACATTTCCTAAGCTTTTATTTAATTGTTTTAAAGAATCTGCATTTTTAACATGTGTCAGGGTTGGCAAAATAATGATCTTATTTACGTTCCACGTTCTTACCTGCAGCTACCTAGAAGTACAGTAGCTTTGCTTGGATGTGAAGAATGCCAGTGAAAGTAATTTATAAGCCTATGTTTTTCCTAATGTCGAAATTTATGAAAGGAGTATTATATTATGGTCTTGTTTCAAGGACTTTACTACTTTGGATCCCTGTTTCTGTGAAGAAAAGTCTGAATACATTAAGTAACATTTTACACAGTTAACAGCCACCCACGCTGTGGAGTAGAGCCCTTCTTTTTAGGTTAACTGGATTGTTTTCCAATTCATTCATATGCTATTAGCACATGACATTCTGATATGGATATAAACTGGCTGGTCGACAGAGAGCTCCTATCTAAATATTCGGAATGAATTGTAGTGTCTTTAACGAGTCAGGGTACAAGGCTCAAAATACCTGAAATATATGACTAGTACTTTTTTGCAAAAAAGGAAAAGCATTCAAGCAGCAACATTCTAGTGAAATTCTTTCCTATTAAAATTATTGTTTCCATTACTCAAATGTACGAATTCCTACCACATAAGTATATACCATATTTTTACTGTACAAATGTTTAGATATTTTTATCGCGCATACAATATCGTCTATGGGACACTGTAAAATAAAGAATCCCACTGGATAATATCAATCGCGTTCTTAAACTGTAAAAACATTTTGTATGATATTAATGTTCTTTCTTTAAATTTCCAATTTCATACTCCTATGAAAGCTAACCGATTATTAAAAATTGTGAACAAAATTCTTAACTTGTTGATTTTGATTGGATTATTTAAATTATGACAAAGCACTACAATATCTGTCTAAAATGAGAGATGCCTTCGTGGGGCGGGGGCCTTTTAACGATAGCTCATATTTACCTAACATGTCTGGAAAACTATGAAAACTCCCGTGCAGGCAGCTTGTTGGACAAATTTCCAAGCCGGATCAATCTATGAGAATTCTAGCCTCTGGTGGGCCTTGTAGTTTGTTGAATCTTCTTTACTTTTCTCCCTCTCTCTTTGCTCATATAAATAATACTCAAAATTTATTATTTTAAAAGTAAACATAACATATAACGAAGAAAATATAATATCCATTTTTGGCGATATATTTAGTATCCGTTGGCCAAAGACGAAAAAAGTGAAGAGAATTTATCTTTCAACGGGCTTAAGGCTCCTTACATGAGAAAATATAAAAGGACCTTTTCTCCTCCCCGAAATTGAAATAAGTATTTCTTGTTTGGCTCAGACTGTATCTGCACAAATCTAATTCCATTTCTACAAGTCCCACCAGCGGCCGAGCGGTAAAGTTGCTGAACACTGGTAGTTCGGTCAGAGGTTTGAATCCCGCGAACGGGTTGGCTGCATCGGTGTTTTCGTGCTTTTCCCCATGTGTAACATGTATACGAGCCAGTTTCCATTAGAAAGTCCTCTACGAAGGCACTTCTCCCCTTAGGCAGATAGCCCTCGAGGCTTTGCCTTAATTATATAACCTAACCTAACCATTTCTACAAGATAAAGTGAGAGGAAATGTTTGATGAAGATATAAATAATATCGAATTCAAGTCCCCTCAATATTTATAAAACATTCCTAAATTCTCTGTGTTAAGCAAACTTTTAACGAAACTTTTTAATAAGAATTTTTAAGGTTTCAATTTTATTGTTTTGCCATAATGTTTCATATTGGGACTTCAAGGAACGAAAAATTAGCTTTAAACCCCTGCATCCAGTTTAAGTATCTCATCAAGCTGCGGCTGTGGTGCTAAAACCATTAACACCTTGTAAATACCTTGCAGTTCTAAAATATGTACGACTAATTATTCTTAAATTTAACCTTTATTGCACTACTAAATGCAATAGTAAATAATCCAAAACATGAGTAAATTCAAATATAAACACAATTTTAACATAAATATAACGATGCTATAAACAGACCTTAATGATCAAACCAAGAAACTCAAAGCAGAAAACCTCTTCATCTTTCTATTTCTTTAATGCACTCAATAAGACTAATATATCCCATGCCCTTTAAATGTATTCAAGTCTAGATATCCTTCTCCCTGGTACTTAGTCGAAGCATATCAGATTACTGGGTTGCTCAACCACAGCTTCCCAAGAGCAGTTAAATTGTCTATTGATCTCTTCGCTAATCCTACATTTTCTTGCCCTACCATTGCTGAAAGTCAGATTTAATTTGCATACTTTGGCTTTCATATGTTTTAATGCTAATCTTCTGCAGAGTAATGAGTTGTTGAAAGAACACGGAAGGAGTGGGCTTTAAAATTGAAATTTTAAATCAGGTAATAAAATCAACTTTACAAAATGGAAGGATAACTGGAATACAAATAGGGTTATTTTGTAGGTATTTAGGAAAAAAAATCATTTTATTTACAAGAACATTTAGCAGACAAATATGCTATTTTTACTAATCAAGTGAGGCTGGAATGCGTTTTAACTATTTAAATGATTAAAAATATATGGCAAAAATTATCGGACATGTAATTAGCTATGATAGTATAGAACATATATTCTATGTTATTTAATTCGAATTTTATTGTTATCGCCTGCATTTAAATGTATCCTAATATCTGCCAGAGAATCTAAACTTCCGAATTTGTAAGAAAACTAAATTTATGTGTCTCGAAATGCATTCAAAATGTTAAAAATTGAGAAGCTTACATTTGCTTCACTTAAATCAGTTGTTGGCAATGTCTAATTTCAGTCTAATTTCCAAACCAATGAGTGTTTATTACTTTTTTATGTAAGAGAAGGGAGACACGTAAGTAAATACGCGATGCAAACCTCGCAGACTATTATTTGTTTCAATTTTATTAAATTATACTTCTCTGAAACTTCAAATGTGTTACGTTTACTTTGAAACAGATAATGCAATTTATGCTTAATTTCTAAAATTTAATAATACATTTTATACTGAAACTAAACCTACTTTTAAAAAAGCGAAGTTTACTTTATCAGTTGTTTTAATCATCTATGAGTCTTTCTCAAATTTAAAGACATATTGGAGACATCTATTTTAACTGCGAATCCATATGCTCCCGTTCTGTCCCAGAACACGTTTCATAAACATTTCTTTCTAAACCGATTTATGGGAAATATTTCCAACTGAAATTAAATTTGAACAGATGATTACTGCACAGTGTTTTATTTCGCTTTAAATTATGCTGTTAAATGAAATATTTAACTCTCTTGATAAAAGAGAAAGCGGAAAAGTTTCATATTGATGTGTCAAAGGAAATACAGTTTAGAATTAAATTGCTAATCTAAATAAACTATTATTCCCCTAAAGAAGTGTAATTAGATGACAACTTAACTTCCTTCATCTTGAGGGACTAATCGATAAGGCTATGCATGATATCATATTTAATTAAATATCGAGAATTTTTGCATTATTTGTTAAATAGATCAGATTTACTTCTTACTTCCTTTCTAAAATCCTCTGCTTAAATTTCTAATTTATTTAAAATTAAAGAATAATTTAAACGAACTCTTTCCAAAACCAAACACGAGGGATTTTCTTTTGTCAGGTAGAATGCTTGAAAAGGAAACTAGTCTCAGCTTAAAAGAAAAGAAAATTAACCCTTTATACAGCGAAGCTTCCGTCATCCAATGGAAACTATCCCCTAAACTAATAAAACTAATTGAAAGTACAAAATCCCGTGCTGAAACATTTCCCTTAAACGAAAATGTGAACTTTGCGTGTTTTCATCCCATTGCGTGGATTGCAGGAGGTAGTGACTCTTGAGAAAACTTGATCCAGTAAAAGAAATCCCTTCTCTTTTGCTCCGAAATGTGCTGACAAGAGTCGTGGCATTAAGAAAGGCCTGGATGCAACGATTAGGTAACCCAGTCGGAAAGGAAAAAGGGGGGATTGTAATTTCTGCCTCTGAAAAGTAGGAAGATTCAATTCCCCACTTACTACTGTAAAATTCGCTGATTTCATGTGTCATTAAGAGGAATAAAAGACGTAAAGACAGGCTTTCCCAAAGTTTAAAAAAAAATCTTTCTCCATGTTCATGGAAACTGATTGGAACAAGTGCTTCAAAACCAAATGCCTAATGGATATTTCCTCTAGTTGCTCTTTAGTAAGCCGATCTATATCAGCGGTTTTGTATTATTCAGTGCGTATTAAATACCAGAACGTTATTCATATCTTTTCTGCAATTTGCTTCAAGATGTACAACGAAAATACATTTTAAATATGTAATAAAATAGTAAAGTATGCTGATTAAATGTTTCAGGATTTTCGATATATTCTACTTACTAACTGTGTAAATACAAATATAATTGTTTGGAAATGGAAATATGTGCTCAGGAATTTCAGCAGAATTTAAGAAAAAAGTCAATACAGTTCTCTTATAAGCTACAAATAATTTACTTTTTTAACCCTGCCAGAATCTATGTCTTACTCTTTCTCTTTCTCAGGTAATAATTGTTATTCAGATAGAATTTTAGCAATTAGCAAAATTACTGGATTCTAGTACTGAATTTTCTTAAAATTATTATATCTCTAAACTAACAAATAAAGCAAAGCAGCGAACTTATATTGGCGTAAATTTTAAATGAATAAAGGCTCTGCGATTTCGAGGGTCATCACGTTCCCCTTTATCTGAAGCAAAAAAAAAAAAAAGTCCACTGGAAATGGAGGAGCAAAGAATGTGCTTATATCACAAACAATGATGTAGCAAAGAGAACACAAATGGAGAACTTATAAGGTATTTCTCCCACCTTCTTGGCATGCCTTCATGGTGTTGTGGTTGCACACTCAGCGCGTAAGTGAGAGGTCCGTGGTTCGATTCCCGGCGAAGGCGTTTCATGTTTTTCATCTTGCCTGCTTCCCAAAAAACACCTAATGTTTCTACAAACTATCTGTCGAGGAAACTAGCAAAGCAGGAAAAATTAAGATATTAGGATTTTAAAATCTATACGAAAGCCTGGATTGGAATCAGTGTCATAACCTAAAGAAGATAAATTTTTGTGAATGCGAAAATCCAGTGAAATTCAATTCACGAACTGAAAACGCTTTGAGTGCAGTTTTTGCAGAACAAAATTCAAAATGAATTTCCAGTTATAATTAGAAGATTTTGAGGCTAACTATCTAACTATGATTAGAATCTATTTAAGATTTGTTTGTAACTCCTTTTCGAGCATGAGATTCATATTCCTTGATACGAAGTTTCAACGCTCTTTTAGTTTGGTAGACACTTCTCAAATCACACTGACATGATATGCTATAAATCCCCAAGAATTACACTGATGGCCATCGTAAATGACACACCCTGAAGGAAGCGTGCAAATAACATGAAATTTACAACATGCATTAGTGGAGGTGATATATGCAAATGATTAGAATTTCAGCGCAGATGCACATCACGCGCGCCTGTGGCGCCATCTCAAAGCGCTATTTAAGGCTTGGATTTTTTGACGATTTCAAGTTCGGCAATTGTGTTTTCTTGTGGTTTTTCCAAAAAAAACGATCAATTATGCTTCTTAGTAAACAGTTTGATCCTATGATCGTTTGATCAAGTATCCGAGTTCGACAGAGGAATGATGGTGGCCTACCGACAGTGGGGATTATCTTTCAGGGAAATCGGTAGTCGTGTTGGACGAAACCAAACAACTGCACTGCGGATATGTGATCGTTGGATGCAGGAGGGTACGACAGACTAACGTGTTCGATCGCATCCAGCTCAGTGCACCACTTCACGTGATGGCAGGAATATTGTGCGCATGGCAGTGACGGATCGCTCAGTCACCTCACGAACCACAGCACAGCACATTCAGTCTGTAACGCATCATCCAGTGTATGCGCGTACCATTCGAAGCCGTTTACAGCAGAGTGGTCTGTCCGCAAGACGTCCATTGCTTCGTCTACCCTTGACGCAGAACCACAGACGTCTCCGCCGGCAATGGTGTGATGAAAGAAGGATGTATACGGCAGAATGGAATGAAACTGCCTTTATTGACGAGTCACGCTTCTGTCTGCAACACCACGATGGTCGGATTCGAGTCTCGAGACACCGTGGAGACAGGATGCTGAACAGCTGCGTTATGCACCGCCACACTGGCCCTGCACCGGGTATTATGGTATGGTGCGGTATTGGATATCACTCGTGCACTGCTCTAGTACGCATTGCCGGTACTTTAAACAGCCAGCGCTACATCTCCCAGTTGTTGGAGCCAGTTGTCCTTCCTTACCTTCAGGGCTTGCCCAGAGCCATATTTCAACAGGATAATGCGCGACCACACGTGGTACGCATTGTCCAAGGGTTCTTCGTCAATCGCCATATTGAATTGCTTTCCTGGCCGGCTCGCTCTCCGGATCTTTCGCCGATAGAAAACATGGGGTCCATGGTTGCTGAACGATTGACCCAGATTACATCCCAAGCTGCCACACCAGATGAACTTTGGCAACGTGTGGAAGCTGCTTGGTCTGCTGTACCCCAAGAACACATCCAAAGTCTCTTTGAATCAATTTCTAGGGGTGTGGCAGCGCTGATCTCCAACAATGGCGGCTACACTGGCTACTGATTCTGGAAGGAACCACACTTCACAGAGTTTTATAAATTTAATCATTTGATACTTGGGTAACATGTTTTCTACTAAAACAAATTTGTTGTGATATCTCTTGTCTTTCTTGCTGTTGCAATTTTTGTGGCCAGCAGTGTAAAATAAGAATTGGAATCTCTAAGAATGGGACAACTTATTTTACTGACAGGAGAAATGGAATACGACAGAATATTACAAGATTAATTTTGTGGACAATGTCACAACATGATAGTATAGAAAAAAATTCGTAAGTACTAAAATCGAAAATTTTTGTTTGAATTATATATATATATATATAGAGAGAGAGAGAGATGTACATATAGGTTTTCATTCAAACTCTTATGGGCTTCCTGTAAATTACCAGTTTCTATTTTCCATTAAAGATTCTTATTGGTTATGTGTTTCCTGTAAACTACCACTTTCTATTTTCCAGTTTTATCCAAAATCTAAACATCTCTTTATATGAATGCAGAAACCTAAAGTAGACACCCTCTTAAGCAAAAAAAAAAAACTTTTTTTTACTCTAATGGTTATCGCGCTCTCAAAGTGTATTCTTCAGAATCTTTGCTTTCTACTGAACTAAATTATTTCAAATCAGTTGTCATTCTCAGAGGGTTTTCTACTATGGTTATTAATAATGTTTTTAAAATTTTTCATCATTCCATCAAACAAGATAATTCGCTGTTAGAAATAATATTAATAAACATGTCTTCATTCCTGTACCAGCTACTTAATTGTACGGATTCTCCTGAAGTTCAACTTTCAGGTCACTTTCGCGTCTGGCAATAATATTTATTGTTTTAATCTTAAATATTTCATTTAATTCTTGGGTACTTTATGGCATGTATTATATTTGTGATTTGAGATATGTCGATTGCACTAAAAGAGCATTAAATGTTCTCTTTATGGAGCACGCATCTTATGTCCGGAAAGAAGACATAAACAAAATTTCGATAGCTAATCATTGCTGAAAATTTAAAAGCAATTCTGATTTGGATTTCCCAAAAATTATTCATAAAACTTTTTCAGTTGGCGAACTGGATTTCCTTAAAACTTTTCACATTAACAAAAATTTATCTTCATTAGTTAATTATATTAATTCCAATACAGACCTTCGTAACGCTCTCAAAATTATCTTTACTTAATTTTTCATGTTTTATTACTATTAAGAACTATATTCGTGTTTGCTTTGTTGTCTCGTTGTTTTTGATATAAATACGATAGTCTCTCCTCCTCTTTTGTTGATTTTGAAATATGTTTTAAATAGGTTAGTCATGTAAAAGGCTGAAAACAGTGCAGTAATACCCAGCTGTACAAAAAATATCATCTGTACGAGTTTCAGGTAATGAAACATTCGTTCGGGCATAAACTACACTTTAATGAGAAATGTATTTAGAACTGCTCGAGTTTTTAGTACTGTTATTAGCCGATGATTCTACTATAAATTTATTTTAGCTTTCCTCATATAAAATAATTTGTTATATAGACGCGCAGTATTTATCTTCTTACCCCAACCAGAACTTTACTGTTAACTAATAATAAAGTTATAGTGCTACATTTCCATCTTTAAATCCGAAACTCTATTAATTACAGAGATGAAAGTTACCTGCTTATACTGCAGAGTCATTAGGTTACTTTGAAGCAGGAGGCGTGAAAAATGTGCAGTGCCCAGGCCTGGACTCGAACTCTAGCCTTTCGAATACGCATTGAGTATGATTCCAATTACACAACAAAGGCATGCGAAAAAGAGTAAAAACCACCTTATTATTCTAATACAATTTTTCTTTAGCTTTTCTTGTATAAAATAATAACCTCTCGCCAAACTGTATACTTAGATACGACAGGTAAAATTTTCGGCTCAGAAATTCGATAGTGAGATTTTCGTGACGAAGCACGAATTAGGAACCCCACAACATTTTATTACTACTTTTAGAATGATTTGTGCGACGATTGTTTTGACCAAGATAACTCTCATATAAAACTTCCAAGAATTTCCATTTCTTATACTTTAGGTTTCTGCATTCATATAAAGAGATGTTTAGATTTTGGATAAAACTGGAAAATCGAAAGTGGTAGTTTACAGGAAACCCATAACCCATAAGAATCTTTAATGAAAAATAGAAACTGGTACTTTACAGGAAGCCCATAATAGTTTGAATGAAAACCTATATATACTCCTATATATATATATATATGATGTACCAGCTTTTGCCCGGAATAAATAGATTGGTGAAGAATCATAAATGTAGTCGCAACTTAAATTATTAGACGATAAGTTTAAAAAATAGAATCCATTTATTATTATTCAGGAGAAATAGCAGTTACAAAATCAGATATCCGGAGTAAATAAAAAAGAATTACTAATAACTTTTTGTATGAAGTTTACTGCATCGTTACATTAAAGAAAAGCCCCCGATATTCCTTTGCGAGTCCTTTTATAGCCTCTGGAAAGGCGGAGCTTCCAAGAAAGGACGTCAGCCTCGTCAGCCATTCCAGTTCGCTTTAAATATTTCCAGAACATTCTATAACTGTACGTGTAGAAAAGGCGGGAAAAACAACTTGACTACGGGGCTGTGGATTTAATTCGACGTACTTTCAAATAAGAGAACGTCGCCATTAAAAATGAAAAGAACATAGAGTTAGAATTTTAAGTGTATTCTTGACTATGGAATTTTATTATTACATATGTAATTCAAACAAAAATTTTCGATTTTAGTACTTACGACTTTTATACCATTGGGAACAACATATTAAATTTTGGCTAGAATTGATAAAACGACAGTTATACTTTTCTTGAAGCTTTGAACAGACTTTCGTAAGACATTTTATCAAGTAAATCAAAACTTCCGAAATCTGCTATATAAAATGATTTTTAAAGATAAGATTACGTTCTTTAGTTTGATTGAATTTGCTGAACGTAAATGACCATTCATTCCTATGATATGACCATTCTTCCTATGATAACGCCTGATTTATTTATAAGTTCGGTTGTGCAAGACTGCAGAAATAAACTCCAGAATACTGAATATATATCTAGCCTAAGGCAACTTTCGAAATTCAGCTCAACATTCATATTTTTCTTTATGATGTAGGATTATTCTATTCCTGACATTTTAAGCCGCAGTTAAAGGTTGAGAAAGCGAACACACAAAACAATTTCTGTTTTTATATAGTCTTCCAGAACACTGTTCATTAAATACAGATATAAGTACTGCATGGATACGAAAAGAGAGAAATGCGTAGGTCGTTAAGCCGCACTGTTGCTCTTTCAACAAAGTGAACTTTTCTATAAGTTAAAAAGAAATTTCTTTGAATCTGCTTTCGAACAGCTATCCATTTGCTTTTGCGCAGAATATCAAATTTAAATAGTTGGCAACTGCTTAATCGTTCAGTTTGGTTGCAAAACGTAACTTGCTAATTTTTACAAATTGAGTTAAAAAACTCTAAATAATTGGTTATCTTACTAGCTGCATGTAATGGCGGATTTAGAAAAGGAAAAGAGGAGTTGCATTATTACATAAGATACTTCAGAAAATTTAGAAATTAAAATTTTCTTTAACGTACGATATATAATTATATGATATTTTGAAAAGGATCAATTTTTATGTAAACTAATCAGGAATTTTTCCTAAGAAATTTAGTTCAGATTTTACTTAAAAAATTGAAACACTGGAGTACATGACGGTACTGTTTTCCGACAGCAAAAATGCAAAGAAATGTATAATAATCTTAAGGATCTTTTGTAAAATATATATGATCAATGAGTTCCATTAATATGAAAATTATATTTTTAGAGGGAAACCTTTTGTCCGGAAATAAACAAAATACTGGCAACATCCCTGAAGAACACATTCTTATTCAAATATCAGATACACTTTTCTCATTACAGATTTCTTCTTCATGTGCTCGATGCATTCTTGAATGATCTTTTATGAAACTCTGCATTTTAATTTTGTTAAAAAATATCATTCTTCTTCCTCAGTGATGATCGCATTCTGACGCAATTTTATGTACAGAAAGTTAAAATCTCGAATAGAGAATTAAGAATTACTTTCCGTCGTTGAAGAAGACAATGTACCTTTTTGGATAATGATAGTTTCCATCTTTTGTTCGAAAAACGTTCTTTCCTTCTTCTAAAGAGTTTCAAATACTGCTTTTCATATTTTGAATGGAAGAGGATTTTATAATTGGGGTCAATTGTCATTGTCAGCGGTGTTTAATGCTGAAACTGTCATTCATGCTGTCAAAAATCAATGGTGGAAACATACTCGAAATGGCTAAATGACGATGCGCTTCATTTCAAGATAAGCGATAACCAACTCAATTAGTAATGGGTTACAATTAATCAAGGTAATCCATCCACAATCAGTAATAATTCATCACCTTCCCCCCAATACATTAGCATACATATGCTGCCTTTCACATTATCTCGCTATGAGCAGCTTAACTCATGAATCATTAAATGCTTTGAGCGTCATGGGATTTGTTCTGATCATCGGCCGGTCTCCTAATCATCGACAGATGTCGCTCTAAAATTTCGGTTTAATAATTTATTAATCTGTATCCTCAAAATTATAGAACTATTACATATTTAATAACATGTTGATTTCTTTCCTTTTAAAGAAGCCATTTTGAAGCAGTAAAATTTTAAAACCCGAATGATGTAAATATCTTATGTAGTATGAACTGAAATTCAGTACATTCGCAAAGTGTTTTGGGATTTAATTTTAGACTCTGATAAGAAATTTTCATAGTGAAGAAAATAATATCTTCGGTAGTTTTATGCTTCACTTTTTGGTAATTTAAAGCTTGTAAGCTGTAATTATGCACTGTCAGCAATGTTTCTGCCATTCTAATTGGAGCAATGTTCCTGCTATTCTAATTGGAGCAATGTTCCTGGAGCGTCTTGAATACTCCTTTATCTTTCTTATGGTCTAGCAGCGGCTGATCGGTAATATCGCTGTTCTATCCAAGGTTCAAATTCCGCGAACGGGCTTATTTCATGGGCGTTTTTATAGTTTTTCCATGTGTAACGTGCATACGAACCAGTTTCCCTTAGAACGTCCTACACGAAGGCATCCCTCCCCTGAGGCAGATAGCCCTCGGAATGCTTTATTATAAACAAACAACCAAACCGAAACCTTCTTAGTTACAATACAGTAAGAATTCAGCTCCTATGAGTTAGCCTTCGAGGTTTCGGTAACAAAGATGAAATAACACAATTTCTGTTTCAAATACGGTTAGCTATCCAGGGTGACTAACTAAAACTGAAACACGTATATGATATATAATACTATGATATCTATAAGTTTATGATATAACTTCCTCTACTTGCATCTTACTTTGTAAAATCCAGGAATAACAGAGCAAGTCGTATTTAATATAAGTGTTTGAAATAGGAATAAAAATCATTCAACTAAATAACGCGTAATTGTACTAAAGTTTACTACGTTTACTAAGTTACTAAAGTTTAAAGAAGATCATATGATGAATAATGAAGTAAGAAATTAATTTATATGCTAATTAGATGACAAATTCAAGTTGGCTTAATACGTTTCGTGTGATTAAATCTTAGAACGCCTAACGGGGAGAAGGGGAGGTTTCAGAGGTGAAGTATAATTAATGAAAAAATAAACTAACATATACTTAATACAAAATTAGAAAATTAAATCACATCTATAAGAAACATATATTAATATGTTATTGCATTTTGAAGTAATTACTACGTAGTAAGACGATGATGAAACGTAATTTGCGTAAGATTTGAATATTTCCACCAAGTTCGCGCTTTTCAAATCAGAAAGGAATTACTATTTAGCTATCAGCAAAATATATTTTTGATTTTCTTTTCCTCAGAAACCGCTTGATCAGAGATATGTCAGTTGTTTCTTTTTTCTGTTTTCTAATCTTTATAAAACCTGATCTTTCACATTCTCAGTATAAGTGTTTCCCATTTGTCATTCAGATATTAAACAACTCCACACTGCTGCGCTTTAGTTTGCATTCGAAAAGTTTGATTTGCTTAAATTTGTTATGTGTAGTAAGTTGTCGAAACAAACGCATTTCAGTTGCAATGTGCTGAAGTTGAATTTGGAAATTCAAGCATCGGTTTACGAAGCTGACAAACTTTTCCTGAATAAATTTCAGTGTTTTTCAAGGAAAAATAAGCATTTTTAAGGCGTTTGTTAGCCGCATTTGCGAAGTTATTTTTTCTTTCAAAATCAAAAGTACAATCAAGGCATCCAGGAAAAACTTCTCAGAATCTTCTTCAGATTCACGAAATCGGAGAAAAAGAAATCCATAGACGAAAGAATGGCAACTTGATATTGGAACTCGGAAATAAGGGACTGTATTGAGACGGCTCTCTGGAAGTGCAGTAAACATTTCTGACTTTTACAGTAGAAAAACACACTTTTTTCCTGCAAAGACAACTAGCTCACGAGTTATCTTTACGACATGCATTTAGCTATTTCGGGGGAGAGTTTCAGTTTTAGTGCCAGCATCTACGCGAATGGTTCAGTTAACCTTGTAGAAAATTGTTTCTAGTTCCGGCAGTGGATGGCACGATTTCAGCAATTCTCGTGCTTTGCGACTTCATTGATGTTTCCGTCTTTTTATATAAAACGCGATCATATTTTTATCCGGTGATGGGTAAATTTTCTCTCCGCTTTTAGTTTTCTAATTCCTATACGTATATATACATCTGCTTGTAAATTTTGCAGAATTAAAATTTAAGATAGATGGATTTAGTGTATTAGAACTTACTATAAATAGTTAAAAAATATAATAGAGTAAATAACTGCACAGAAACCGTTTTTTCTGTGAAGTTATTTACTCTATTATATTTTTTAACTATTTATAATAAGTTCTAATACACTAAAGTTTGAAACTAAACCTCAGTGTTACAGAACGGAATTGCAGATGATTAAACCTTCTATCAGAAATCAGTCATCTTTTATTGGAATACGTTTTGCATCGAATTTCCATCGCAGTGTTAAAAATAAAAACTACTATAAAGTTCAATATATTTTCGACTATAAAACGCAAAACTCTCATTTGATCGGTCAATTATAAAGAAAACGTATAATTGATCTTAATATGTAAATTCTAAACATCGTTTAAAATACTATTAGTTTAAATAAAAGTAACTGAAGGAATTTTAACGTAGCTGAAGGATTGTTTTCACGTGACTAATAAATGCCTAGAATTTAATTTAAAATCTTAAAGAAAATATTAACAAAGTCACAGACAGAAGATAAAACAGTTCAAACAAGTTCTAAAAAGATTCACCGTTGTTGGTTTCTTGATAATGCCCTTAAATATTTTTAATCAAATTTCGCTCAGAAAGAGTTAGTAAATTATGTTGCCTTAGTATTCATCATACTTTTCTAATTTTAAGACAGATCCTAATGCTTATTAACAAACTTCTTTACTTAATTACTTACTGCTATACTTTTCAGTTTTTAGATGAATTTGCGTATTATTTATTCCAGTTTTTAAATTTCGATTTCAGTAATTTTCTGTTTGCTCCAAAAGAAAGAATCTTTTTATTTAAAAATACATTTAGATTTTTTACATTAATGCCAAATATATATATATTGTATCGGACTAATACTTAATGATTATATTTTACATTAATGCCAAATATATATATGTATATATATATAGCTTCTATTATTTTTCTTAAAGTTCATGATATTGAACATGACGGGATTATTTTTACTGCCATTTTTTATTCTCGTTAGGCCTTGAACGTCTACCAAGTTACGCATATACGTCTGCAACACATCAAGAATTCTTATGGAGAAAATGCTGCAGAGCATCTTTCTGTTACAAGCGAAATTACCTCTTTAATTGAAGCTGATTAAGGAACTTCTGGTTTTAAATATGTGTTTGACATTTAATGGACTGTCTAGACATAAATGGATAAGTAGCAAAGTACTTAAGGACAGTAATAGATGATCGTTTCAATGCATCGTTGTTTAATATAATTGACTTATTAGTGCAAAGTCTAAATTCTGGGGAGGGAGAGCTAGGCTTGAAATAGTGGTGAACTCGAAAACAACTTCAATTAGTTTTTATTGTATAATATTCTCTTTAGATCATTACATCCAATCATTTTTACTATAAAAATAGAGAAATCTGTCTTATATTATATTGTGTATGAAATGCTATCCCATACAATAAAAATTTAAAACTTGCCCAGTTGGTAAACTTAATCTTTGAGTGTGTAATGCGCAAACAACAAATTTTCTATTAAATGGGTCAAATAAAAAAAGACAATATAGATTTTAAGAAAAGCCTACCATACATGTCCCAAATAGGTTCACGCCACGCATAAGTAGTGCCGGCGTTTCAAACTTGTACATAGGGGAATATAACGTACTTAGATATCAATCGCAAATATCAGTAATGCCAGAAATCTTGAATGAATTAGACTTTCATACATTTTGTCATAAATTGTTAGTACTTAACATGCATGCTGTGGGAGGTTTAAGTTTTTGAAAAATCTTAGCAAAGAGGATAAAAGGGAACAGCAGAGTTTAGTATTTATCTCTTACCATTTTGAACCTTAGTCAAGAGGTAATGTAGAGTAGTGGTCTCATACTCAAATACGAGTAGCAATCTGGATACAGCTACATGTCAGATCTGAATACAGCTACATGTCAATTGTTTTCATTTTATTAACAAAATTTTAAAAAATTATTAAATTTTAATTATTTATTAATCTTACTAAATATTTGTCCGAATATTCATTAACAAAGATAAAAATATCCTATAAGGTTTGATTCCTGCAAGACGTTTTTCATGGTTACAATTTGTAATTCAGATATATTCACAACTAAATATTAAATGTTTACATTTATATTTCTTACTTGTTTAATTAATCATTAAATAATTTACTTTAATTTAACTAAAAGTAAACAAATTATAACCTTTCTAATATTTTAGAGAAAACTTACCAAGTGGAACGAATCTTTAGGATAAATAATGAAAACCTATTCTTTTTCTCATATCTATTCAATTTTATTTCGATGCATAAAACTAAATATGTATGTTTGGATGTAAACAATTATAAACTTATTTATTTCTTAGTACAGCTTGACACTTGACGTTTCATTTTCGGATAAATTTTGCTGCTTTAGAGAGAACTTGCTAGACATTATCTTTATCACGGATTGTAGATACTCATTGGTCATTCGGGTTCTTTTCTTTCTCATTTCCAAATGTGGAAAAAGCTATTCGTATATACTACATGTATTCGCAAAATATTACTATTTTAAAATTGTTTTAGTGCAAAAACTTCATTACTAAGCTTGTTTATTTTTGGCATTACTAAGCTTGTTTATTTTTGGAAAGTACAAGAAAAAATGAATGAAGTCTTGAAATCGTTAAATGCTTCAAATAATTCAACTCTGAAAACTTCAAATCTTTGAATGAGACTTATACCACACTGTAAATTAATTAATTCTATCTATATATATGTATATATGTTTTCAAGGACGTTATTCGTTAATGGCATTGAAACGAATGTAAGCTCTGACTTCAAATAAGTAAATTACTGAAATCTTTGCAGCACTATATTTGCAAAAGCTTCCTAAGTGGAATGTATACGTGGTCCACATAAAATTACTCCGGAAGACGCATGCAAGCCGGCGGGCCGCCCGTTTGACACCACTGATGTAAAGGATCAAGCCCAATTACGAATTTCTCTGCAAATTCCATGTATTGAAGCAAGTTCAGGTCAAACGATTACGGGATATTAGAGGTTCGTCAACACTTATGTTATTATCATACAAAAAGAAGCATTATCAGGGGAATTACCACTAGTAAACTCAGAATCGTCTTTCCCTGTACTAGGAAAGTTACCCTGAATATTCACTCTATGTAGATATTTAATCTGTTTCAAAACGCTTAAATTCTGCCATAAAAGAAATAGTTAACTGCTACAACATTTTTTCTGCTACTGAGAGTAAAACATAAAATAATATACTATATACTAGATCTATTATTTTCTTAAGCGACATCTTATCGGATGCAGGGCTTATCATGGCGTGAGATGAGCATGCTCTTCGTTTCTTGGGGTGAAATAGCAAAATTATGCGGAGCATAAATTAAATTACTGCGTGTTTACAACTGGTTTCAGATAAAGGTTGCAGGGTAACCGACAATGACCATTTAAGTTCAAGCGAGGAGTGGTTGCATCAGGAGATGTCTTTTAATCAATAATTAGGTCATAAATAAGTTAGTTAAATAGAAAAATTATTGTCGAAAAGAAGGGCCGTTTTTCTTTATTTTTGTATAAGGAGATGAAAAAGATGAAAAGGGATCGGTTAGAAATATTTGAAAGATAAAGGATCTTGTCCTACTCGGATGAAGTGTTCCAGTTATGCAGACATTTAAGAAATGACTGAACAGTAAATGCTCTTGTCCGATGGTGATGAAGTGATCCAGATTACTGCCATTTGAAGGAAAATTGTTTCCACAGCATCATCGTCAGCTTAAATTCGGCTCCTAATTGGTATGTTATGAGCAATGTTCAATGTGAAAGATCCTATGAGCAATGTCCGGTGTAAAAGCTCCTACCTACAACGTTTTACTCCTAGAATCCTTTCAAAATATTTTTTTCCGATTCATGCGCAGTTCAGGGTCTGTAACTGCTTGTGACAAATCTGTAACAACAGTGTGTAATGTTCAGGTCTACGATGTACTGTGCAATGATGGTTCGAGACTGATACCTGCCGTGTTAGAGTAAATTTTGATTACTGGAATCTCGAAGTCTGCTCATGGAAGTACTCTGCACCTCCTCCTCGTATGTTGAGATGATTATATACTGACGTTTAAACATGTATTAAGGAGTTTAATTCCGTGTTTAGAATAAAGGTCATTACTTGCATGTTCAATTGTGAAATACTCATGTTAACATGAAATTTAGGGAAACCTGAAAAATTAAATTATGAAAATGTATATGTTTGTGTTTATCTCTCTAGCATGTTGCAGTTCAAGACTTTGAAATAGTTTTACTAACAGAACGATTTGTTTGTGACAAATAAATGAAAAATAATTCTTTTCGGCTCTAATTAACTGTCAAATTGTTCATTCGTAAGTAAGATTAAAAATTATTGTACTATAAGTTTTCGTACATGATTAAACATAGTAGCATTTAAACATAGTAATTTGTCTATGATTAAACATAGTAATTTTGTTCAGTACAACATTTTTATTATGCAAATCTTTCTAATTTGTCTACTATTCTTTGCCTACTTTCGAAAATTCGTAAAAAATTTGTCATGAAAAGAAGCATAATGAATCAAAATTATGTAAAGTTATGTAAAGTTAATGTAAAGTTAATAAACCATAAATCTAAAAATGATGATTCTTTGAAAGCACATGAATTCTTATTCGAGAGCATAAGACCACTGAACACTCGTACTGGAACTCGGATTCCAATCTCGGAAAACGAGTATTTTTTTTTTCTTTTCTTTTCTGTATATTTTAAGAAGGTGAAATGTGCATACGAATCAGATTTCCTTAGAATGTCCTTTAAGAAGACATCTTTCCCTCTAGGCAAATCGCCCTCCTCTGTTTCTGCCGTAATCCGTTAAACAAACAAGCAACGGAATTGGTAAGGAAAACAATGAAAACAAATTACGTCTTAAATTATATCCTAATATACATGAATCATATAGTGTACGCTTGGAAAATAAATTCCGACTTCTTGAAGTCGGGATACTCGAGCAAATTTCCTTTTATTCAATACGTACTTGTATGAAATAAATTCTGGCTCTGATCGTGAATCATCTTTCCTATTGTTAAAAAAAAAATCCGTTTCTTCTCTAAGCAGCACTCAAGGGATGACTCGTGTAAACATCTGTATTTATCAACGTAGCGCTTTCACTTATGTAAGTGGTGTTGTTAGATATTTTCTTGTCCTCGTCCTTACTTCATAGTTAAATGGAAATATTCCCATAAATGCCGCCATCACTCACACTACCTTCTGTCATCATCATAAATCAAGGAGCTTGGACGTGGGCCCATTTCCTCTACCACTTTCTGTCCATTGGGTCAATGCAAACGTCTTTACAAGGTTTTGACTCACTGTTCACTTGAAGGAGAGACATTTTTGCTGTTTTGTTGTTTGCTTTTATCCTTTCTATAGCATACATTTAATGTAGGATACTAAAACGCAAAGTCCAATATTTTCTTTGAAGTTGTAATGAATGTAAATAATATTAAACATATTCAAACTTAAATTGAAATTGTTGCTATATGAAACCAAAGGCATATGTTAGGGCAAAGAGATATGCATTTTGTAATCTCACCATAATTCATGCTCATTGATATATATTTTAAATGAATTCACAGAAGTAAATCAGCTTCTAATAAGTGAGATTAAAGAATGCGACTGTAAAATATTGTAGAAGCAATAATTTTATGGTTACCTTGATGCGACTCAAGCTTTAAATGCTTCCCAAGCATGCACATGAATTTTATGCCACAAATCGAGTGCGAAAATTGAATTTCCATATCCATAACCGAAAATGAGAGAACTGTAACTCATTATCGCTTAAAATGAGCATTTCAGTGGATTATCGATTTCTTGGCGTACATTTAGTTTGGCGTGTGGCCTAAAACCAAACTTTTCCCGTTTGCACTTCTCTCATTAATGCACAGAGATGAAAAATGGAAGCCATTTAGCATTTTCGCTCATGTGAGCATCACAATGAATGTTTAAATGCCACATTAAAGATTAGGAGGCTCTGAAGTTCAATCATATTTACTTGATCTAGCGGAGCAATTGTCAGATTTTCGCTCGATTTCATTACACGCATGGAGTAAAATCATCTTCTAGCAGTCATTTTTAATATATGAATACTATAATATATTCTTAATTGCGCATTATACATGATGTTTTTAAACTTTTATTGGAGTGCCATAACAGTATCTATTTTAACCACATTTTAGGTCAATAATAAAAGTAATAAATAGAACGTATTTTAACTGCATTTTGAAGAGCATTAACTAAGAGTGCCCAATAAACATATTTTCAGTCTGGAAATAAATATTTTTGAAATAAGTCATAGAATCACTGCAAATAATAGGTCAGCGGAAAATTTCATATCATTATCTTTGTATAGTTATCTTTACATCATGAAATAATTGTAAGATTTTGTAGAGACATTAGGTATTTTTTCGGAAACAGGCAAGATTAATACTTAGCAACGCCTTCGCCGGGAATCGAACCGGGCACCTCTGGAACCTGGCACGCGCCCAGCGTGCAGACCACCACACCACGAAGGCATGCAGAGAAGGCTGGGAGAAATACCTTATTTTAAAGGGTGACTGGGGTTTTAGGAGACCCAATCGCCAAATCCTGGGTGTGGAGAATCATCATCCACCACCCTTTTAGTTCGGACGCCGCTGTAGAGACATTAGGTATTTTTTTTTCGGAAGCAGACAAGATGAAAAATTAGCAATACCTTCGCCGGCAATCGAACCGCAGACCTCTGGATACGCGCCCAGCTTGCAGACTACCGCACCACGAAGGCACGCTAAGAAGGCGGGAGAAATACCTTATAAGGAAATAAAAATGGTTACTTATTTCACAGCTAATTTTTTCGTAAAAGAAATTGCCTCAGAGAAGCTATACATTATTATCTCTTGTTTGATCATGGAGATCTTTTGAACTTTGTTGCCAAAATAGAGTCTTTATTTATTTTATATGAGCCTGACAAATAAGTGCTCGAAAGACCTATCACGATTTTTAAGTTTCCAATGCGCATTCTATAACGCAAACAGTTTTTACCGTTACACATTACTTTTATATCTCATATTCTTGGCAATGCAACCAAAGCGGCATTATTAAAGATTTAAAAACATGACAGTGTAAGTTTGCCAGTAAAAAAGAAAAAATATCTGCCCGATTCCCGTATGCATGAACAAAAATATAACCTGGGGGGAAAGAAATTAAGATTCGATTAATTGAATTGCTTTCCTTTCTGATAGATAAAAGGAGGATTATAATATGGGAATTCGCATATAAGGAATAATCAAAAAGTCACAAAATATTTTTCATAGCCTCAGTTCTGTTTTTTTTTTTTTTTTTTTTTTTTTTTTCAGTTTTCATTTGGTAAATGATTTTATGAATGCTATTATTTCATGTTTATCTTTGAAAATATCAATTGCCTTGCCTTGTGGGATCTATTCTTTTTGGCAATTATTACATTCTGGCGAGGAAGCACGAGGAGGAAAAGAAACGACAGAAAAGTATAAAAAATTGAAGTAACTATTAGTAAAAATAAATGAAACACTACAGCCTTTCCCAAATATGTTTTAATTTTCATGTATAATTTTTATGATTAATTACGCTTTTAGTTATAAGGTATTTCTCCCTCCTTCTTGACATGCCTTCGTGGTGTGGTGGTCTTCACGCTGGGTGTGTATTCCAGAGGTCCAGGGTTCGATTCCCGTCGTAGGCGTTGCTGCGTTTTCATCTTGCTTGCTTCAAAAAAAAAAATACCTAATATCTCTACATAGTTATAGCTTTTATCAGCTTTTGGAATTAAAAACCTGACGCGTCATCTGACCAGGATCCGATTTCATGCAGAAGCATGCAATCAGATCCCGGATATTGCATAATGATTCTACACTGCGGTTATCTATGCCTATTATTATTTAGTTTTCTAATATTTTTTTATGATTTAAAGAGAAAATCAAAATTTATTAGCATTTATAGACTTCTCTGCATAAGTTACGAACCAGAGAATGCAAATATCAAAACAGGTTTCAAACAATAAGCATATACACGGCCAAATATCAAGCAATGGCCACGTATCAAAGAATGGAACATGGTTGTGTATTCTAGTGAGTGATTTCCCGGTTCTAGTGAGCCTTCGAAGAATACAGTTTTGTATTTTAAGGATAAAATTTTCTGCCTCATTTCAAAAATTTATTTCTTTAGGTACATCATTAGGTTAGATTAACAAAAGCCACAATATGCAGACTGCTAATTCTTATAGTTCTTTACTTCTATTATGCTATAAAAAATTTGTTTTATTTTTCAAGTTATTCCTAAAATAATTTAAAATAAACATTTTTGAAAAGTAAACAAAAGAAGCAATAAAATCAATTAAATAACAGATACTTGCGTATTTCAAGCTTTATACCTAAAGTGTTTACGTTACCTCGAAGCTACTGCATTCCTCCTCAACAGCACAAACTCCCATGCTATTGAAATAATTTTTAAAATTTCTTCATTAACTTTCTTTTTTATTCACAGAGGTGCCAGGTAGGCATTTGCTAATGCATGGCATTTCAAGATTTTCATAACTGTGTGGAGATTGTTAAAAGTAAATACTATAAACTGTGTTTGCTTCCCATGCTAAGAAGGTGAACATACTTATAATTTTATGCCAACAGAGATTTAAAAAACGCCTTCAAATATCTAAAATGTTTAATCTTAAATGAAAAAAAAAAAAACACTACAAAATATATTCCATTAAGTTAAGATAAATGAACTGTGCACCGTGACATTATCAGCATCACATCCGTACCTTGATACTTTCATTTCCGTATTACTTTCATATGTATAATTGGTTAATTAAATTGTAAATGGCTCAGTGAAATCTACCTACTCATTATCATAAGCATAAAGATAGCATTACCATATGACGTGTCATTATCTCATTCTCAATTGCATTGCTTCTGGCAAATGTATGTCCATTTCATACTTATCAAGATGATAACAGCTTCGTGCTTATAATTCTAAGACCTACGGCTTAATATTTAAAATGCAATTATTCTAAGTTATATTTAGTCATCTGAAATACGTATGAAATAATTTTTTTCGAAGAAATACGGCGTCATAAAGGTCTTGAATCTCAAAACCAAGCGAAAATTCGCCTGGAGGAGGATCGAAAATGAGTTTCATGAAAAGGCTACAAAAGATGGCCATTAAAGTAACATTGTGAGAATAAATTACTTTCTTTCTATTGACATTTTTTCCAAAACAAGTATTTGCTCCTTTTCTACTTAATAATGGAGCAAAGAGAAGCATATCGTTTACTTTTCAATTTCAAAAGAGTACGCAAAATCGCTTTATAATATTTACAGCTTTAACATCGACGAAGCATGTAAGCAGCGGAAATAATATTTGCTAAAGCGATCGGTTTTTACGCAAAGAAAAACACTTTTTAAAGTAATTCCGGTCGTAAATATGTCACTCCCATTAAATTTGGATGCTGTAGTATTTTTAATACTACTCTTTATGAAGAAAGTAGTGGACTCATTAAAAACGTTGCTTTTAAGAGACAGTTTTGAAATAAAGTTCACTCAGTTTCACTTAACTCAGGTTTATGCACTAGCCGGGCCTCTTTCGAATTCAATTATAATTATGATTTTACTAATTTTGTTCCGATATATTATTTTCTTACCATATATTTAGAGAAAAAATGAGACTATTAAGAAAAATATTCTACGAATGTTTAAATACCTGGAAAACGTGTGTCTATTTCACTACGTGAAGGAATGAAAAATTCGCTGCTTGTTAAAAGGAAGTGTTGCCAAATCACAAGCCATAATGTTCAATTACAGTTATCTTTTACTTCTTATTATACATGTGCTCTATTAAATGCTCCTCTTAAAAAGAGCAATCTGCACTTTGAAACCACATGTTTCATACTGATAATCACTTTCAAGATGCAACATTATGTCAACTTTTATGCATTAAGCTGGAATATGCAAAATTAGATTCATTGGAAGGAGGCATTTTCTCACTTGGGAACACTTCCAATGTAGTTAATACACTTCTTTCGCTGAATAATATATTTCTACTGTACATAAGTCTTTAATGGCATTTAAAACTACTAGGAAATTCTATTTTTAATTTTCAACTTCATTCAATATTTTATACGATCACCATATTAAGAACTTAAAAGAAATCAGAGGTTCGAAACACTGTTTCTGTTTGCAATAAATAAGATTACTTTCTCGCTGGTGCAAATTATTTCTAAAATTATTTGAAGTTAAGTATCAATTAACTAAATGATTTATTGCTTAAAATCTGAAAAGCAATTAATTTAAATAATAATTTTGCAAATTATTCCAATCAGGAACACTGGCGAGTGAGGGGTCAAAATATATTGGAAAATTTAACATACTTCTTTTGAATAATTAAATCTGTTAAGAAAGTCACTAAAAGAAAAACTAAGAATTTCATCAGTTTTTACGAAATCAGGTTTACACAAATTTCGTTTTATTAAATTCTCATAATATTTGGTAAATAAATTTGAAAAAGTGTATCTTCAATATGCTCTCTTATTTAAGCAGTGTAGTACTTCAAGAAACAGGTATATTTCCATTTCAAAAGAATCTCAATTATTTCACTCCCGCAAGCCTGTGGTTTTAAAATGTTTCTCTAAGGCTCCCAACATATCTGAATGAAAAATTTAGTTAGCGTTGTACCTAAGCGTTCCAAAACCGTTTCCATTGTGTCAGAATCGTTTTCCTGAAGCAAACAAAATGTTATATAAACTTTTTTAAACGAAAGCCAGAAATTTACATTCCATACACACATAAACCAATCCGACACCTGAATAAAAATAGGAAATGGCATTCGACATTTGGCATCAGACGTTTATAATTGACCTTGAATGTGAATGGACAGATGTCTATGAGACCGTGATATTGTTTCGTGAATTCGGCAAAGTGAACAGCTGTGTCTCTTCAGTTAAATCAAAACAAATATTTATAACGGATTATGCGTATATACAAGAATCTTCGCACACATGAGAAAAATTTTCTATATTCTGGTTTCGAAATACTTCCCTGCTGAAAATCAACAATATTACCCTTAGCAAGAAAATGTCCCTTATTTAAATTACCCTTAGAAAGGAAGCAAGGACCCAACGATATATATTATAACGATTTATATTACCCTTAGCAAGGACCCAACTATATTACCCTTAGCAAGGAAGTTCTTGATTTACCTGGTTTTTGCAAAGAGAGCTTTCGTATTTCTTATGTAATTTTCTTCGGCTGACATATTAGAATGCAAAGAAATTTGCACATTTAACATTATATTATGATTGCATTTACTACCGTATATCCGATTTTGTACCATCCACATCTTCCGTCCATTCGTCAGCTATGAGCATACATTCTTAAGTAGTTTACATAAAAATAAAAAAGTCACTATCGGTTTCAAGAAGATTTCCTGAGTAGTGAATTAATGAATACACATCAACAAGCATAAAGTTATGCGTGATTTGTTTAAAACTGAAATTAACTCAAAGAAAACTCATATACATAAAACTTAAAACCTTAAAGTTTTAATAGCCTAGACTGTAAAACATTTATTTGACTGACAAAAATTTCAAAATGAGCTAGAATGCTGCTTTTCTTTATAAGGTATTTCTCCCACCTTCTTGGCGTGCCTTCGTGGTATAGTGGTTTGCACACTGGGCCGGTATTCCATAGGTCCATGGTTAGATTCCCGGCGAAGATGTTGCTTATTTTTCATCACTCTTGTTTTCAAAAATAACTAATATCTCTACAGCGTCGCCCGCAGTAAAAGGGTGTTGGACGATGATTCCAGGATGCACCCAGGATTTGGCGATTGGGTCCCCTAGAAACCTCAGTAGCCCTTTAAAAGGGGTAGTATATAAGGTATTTCTCCCACCTTCTTTGCATGACTTCGTGGTGTGCTGGTCTGCACGCTAAGCGCGTAACTGAGAGGTCCGCGGTTCGATTCTCGGTGAAGGGGTTGCTCCTTTTTCATCTTGCCTGCTTCGAAAGATACCTAATGTATCTACATGTTCATTTGTTAAGAGTTAAACTTATATTTACATTTATTCATGACATCTCTATCTATTAATAATTAGTTCGAACAAGAAATTAATGATACTGTAACAGTTGCCAAGATTTTCTTCTTCTGCCAGAGAGGGACAACGGCCAGAACTGGAGAAATTAATCTTATACCTTTAACAAATTTGTACGAGGATAATTATAGAACTTATAAAAAATTAAAATAGGTAAAAGGGTTAAAATTATAAAATAGATAAAAATATTAATACAGGTGTTATTAGGCAGTATAAATGAAAGTAACAATTAATGCATTATAATAGCTAAGCTGTTTACAGTTCTAACATAAGAGTAGAAGTTAGAGGACCACTGGGAAAGTTCTCTCAACATTAAAAACATCAATTAATTTATGCACTTTTCTATCAAACGTATAAGCATGTGATATATTTTTGTTTCTGTGAATCAAAATTTTACTTCTCTTGATGTGATCTCTATCTATTGAGAATATTAATTATTATTAGAAATTTATTTTAGAATTTTACTTTACTATATTCAGTTTGAATATTTTACACGATTCATTTCAGTTTAAAAAATTCTTAATGTAACATTAAACATGGTGTAGTAAAAATGAATAATATCTAAAAGGAAAAAAAACCTGAAAAGGTTCAGATTTTAACGGTGGCCCAAAAGGTTAGTTAAGGCTTTATTATGCTCTCGCTGAGTTCATGGCTGCCAGCCCGCTGTGCACTATCTCCTGCTGACCCATTTCTTTTTGTGTTTTTAGCTTAATTATTGTGCATCATTTTCTTCGCACTTACACCATATGCAATTCAACAACAAAATTACAAACATTTTAAAATCGGCATAGCACATGTTTAGAATTCTCGATGCAGCGTTAAGTGTTGGCATTAGATTTTTCTAATTTTTTCAGGCATTTTACCAGTTTATCATATCAATATTCAGTTTTCCTAGTAACATGGCTTGCAAAACCTTTCTTGTCTTTTTATTATTAACATTTTGTGTATTAAATTCAATAATTAAATATCATGTTCTTCGCAATTACGCCACATAAAATTCAATTCAACAACAAAATCACAAAATATTTAGAAACAGCATGTTTTTAAAATCTTCGATATACAGTCTTGCAAGCTTGTGATTAAAATGTTTTATTCCGTACAGTGTTGCCACTAATCGCTTTCAAATCTTTGAATAAAATTCAAAACTAGAGCTTCCACGTGCACATGTTCGGGTGGAGGACTACGTTATTCAAAATTTGATGGCGCTAGATACCGCCGTTTTTTCACAATGTGAGAAATATATATACATGCATGCAGATTTTTCATTTTATTTCCTTTCTTTAAAAGCAATAGAGTGCGATAACATCTAATGGCAACAATTTGAAAAATGATACAGGCGTTTATAATGGACGACGCAAAATCTCGTTTTGAGATTAATAGCCGATTCGAGATAACATAAATAAACATTAACGAAATAAATATTAAACGACATCAGGTATATATTAACAATTATAAAATACATGCAGAAAAATAATAGAAAAAAGGAAAAGGAGGGAAAAGAATTCGATCCACATTTATAAGGATATATTTAAACCCTGCATCGATAAAACGAATCTTCTCGGTGTTCAGGCCCTTTAAATGTGGGAGAGAGCCTTCAAACACAATCCCGCAGTCCATGCTTTCCCAGCTCAGCTAATCCATTTTGCAAATTTAAATTAACTGGCCTTTCACTTATAAATGCCATGTATAAAGTCAATCAAAAGTGCGTTTTTTATCTGTAAACATTATTTTAATTTTGCATATAGCGAACGCTAAAGTTCTCATATGACAACAATGAATTTGAATCTAAGAAATTTTGTTCTGGAAACGACACCTTTCAGATCAGCTACCGATGCCACTTTTTTCCTTCTTAATTGTTTCATATTTTAGCTGGCCACATGCCTGATTTCATTTAGACGCTAACTTATCAAGAAAATTAAATCCAGTTTTAAAGAAGACAGAATAATTTTATTAAACTTAATCCACGAGGGGATCTGTCGTGATTAAAGTGCTTACTTACCCTAAACCGTATAATATTTTTGATATATCCTAACTAAAAAAAAAAAAAAAAAAGACTTATTTCATAAATTTATCCCTATCTGTGGAATGAGATGTAACATGAATCTGTATTAGCTGACTTTTGTAAATGCGACAGTCAGCTTGAGGTGCGTGTTGGCATCTTGACCCCCCAATATATTTTTATTTCCCATTTTCTTTGAATAATTTTAGCGGTAGAACGTCTATGATCGATTATAATTTCATACAAACAAGGCAATCAAAATACCGATTTGAGAAGATTTATCGTCTATTAATACTTTTAAGATTTAACATGTGATTGCAAGTTAACAAGAATACCGTCTAAGCTCATGAGAAACACGAAGTTCACCAAAACTAATTTTCATCTGCGTGTTATGAAAAGCCACTTCAGACATACTTTACGCATTATACATTATCCGTTATCAGAAAGCATAAGGAAATGCACACACTTCAGGTAGTTCACATTCGGTAACGTTAATGAAATTTCGTTAACATTGACTCAGGCCTTTGCATGATCACATTTACTGCAAATAATTCTTATTTCTGAAATGTAATGCCTGTGAAAACAAATACAGATAGCCTCTTTCTATGTCCTGTTTTCTTCGAAGATCTTCCGAAAGAGGGACTACTCAGAGTAATAGCATGAAATTCCCTCCTTTATCCTTGAAACACCACCGAGGAACTACTTTTTAAAATTTTGGAGATAACTTGAAATCTCACTTATTGTCACTAAATAATAAGCCTACAGATTCACATTCATGTAACAAATGAGTCAGCTGAGAAGCATTGTTAGCTAAGTACTGGCTCCTACTTTTACGCTTTAGATTTCAAGCTTGCATAAGATTTGAAATTTTAAAATATTACAAACATTTTTGTAATACGATGAAATTCTAAGATTGGAAGATAAGAACATTTATACTACATAGTTTTTAGAACTACATAATTTTAGAAAACTCAGCTTGACTCTGTAGAGACATGCAGAAAAATGCAGGAGGCACCCCAAGAAAGTGGGAGAAGTACCTTATAACTCTTTAAACTTAAATTGTTATTTTCAAAACACTGTAATATTTTTTGAGGTAGGTGGGTTATTAGTCCAAAAGAGCAATTTGCCCAAAAGGACTATTCATTCCGTTTTGGCACTTTGCGTTCATTCACTATAAATGTCGGTTCACTTTTCAAATTGTTGCCACCAAATATTAGAGCCCTGTATTATACTTAAAGAAATTAAATAATCAAGAGTCTGAATAAATGTATGTAAGTTTCTTGCAATGTGATAAAACTACCGTACCTAGATCCATCAAATTTTGAATAACGTACGGCTCCACCCGAATATGGGCATCTGGAAACCAAATTTCGAAATTTATTAACTATTTCATATTTTGTAAAGCATTTGTGAGTTTTTGATAACACAATGATTTCAAAGCGAGCAAAGGCAAAACTGTATAGAAAAAAAACATTTTTATCTCCAGCGCGCGAGACTGTGTAGCGGAAATTCTGAAGATATGCTCTTTTTAAATTATTTTGTGGTATTGCTGTTGACTTGAATTTTATGGTTTAAGTGTGAAGAACATGATATTAAATAAAGAAATATAACACACAAAACGTTAAAAACGTTAATGAAACGCCCTTTAATGTAAAATATGAAAGCTCTCAGATTTTTTTTTATTTAATCTTTATATGTGTTTTTAATTTTTTGTCCAAGAGTGTCTAAAGCTTTTGTCGAGGGCAAAAACATCGGCGCAATGCAGTTGTTCCAGTAGTAAGAAATTGTGAATTCAAAGTGAAGCCTAATAGTGATTACAGTAAATCAAAATGCCGTAGGCAGTGAGATTGACTTAATTATGTTTTGGGCCATAACTAGGCAAACACACAATAAATTGATTCGGAAGGGCATTTAAAGGAAACAGACTAATTTTCATGCTAAGAATTGAGAAACCATGAAACCATCCATGCAGCCAGCCAACTACGTACCCCGATGCCGAAGATCAGTGTGTCTACTGTTGATACTAATTCAATAAGAAATTTAATTTTTAATCTGCTTCTATGAAATTTAACATTAAACGCCTACCTCATAATCTCAAACTTTCACTGCTTTCAATTTATCAATTATTTTACGCTCCCTTGAGAAAGGAATGCTAACCCGAGAAGATTTTATTTAAATTATAAATGAAATGGAAATAAATATTTTGAATTAAAATAGAGATAACTGTGCATCTTAAACATATTTTTTGTTATTTATACTTTTTTTCGAAGTAATTCAGCCAAATGTTAAAGAAAGATACTGTGCTATACCTACAGAGTGACTACGAACTAAAAGAATAGCGAATTTACTTCTTCATTTAAAAACCCACATCTGGTCGAATATAAATGGAGTTTTAAAATATTTAACAAAATTGTCTTATATTTGAAACGACGGTCTCCATTTCTCTCATTCTGTTAATATAGCTTTACTAGGTAAAGCAACAGTATTTGGACGATAATACGTGCTAATATAAATTTTGTGCAGTATGTGCTTCTAAAGAAAACGTATTCTATATTATGCTAATTAATCAAACATTTGTTATTCAATATAACGCTTAGAATAGCTTTAAATTACATTTTAGACAAAAATAATTTATGTTTTTAAAATATTATTTAACCTATATATTAAACAAATACCTTATTCTTTGTTTTTATAATGTTCACTCCGAATACGTATAATGTAAAAAAAGTCATTATAATAGATGTACCTTTTCTTCCACATACCCTAAGAAGCAAACTTCAATTAAAATAGATACTGATTAAATTAGTATCATCATAAAAATATACCTATAACTCATTTTATAATGATACTAATTTACACATTTTATAAAATAATAACATGTATAAATCATCCTCGTTATCAGAACAGCAAAGCAGAAGATTTTACAGACAGAATTTCACAAAATATTTAATTTAATGACGCAGTAAAGATTACACAAACTATTTAGTCATAGGAAAACTAATAACAACATGTTTGCAGTTCCGATAACCGTATGTATGGCTAATGGTAGATTTAGCTGAAGAATTAGATCGACTCACCTGATGTGCCAGCCACTAACTAAACTCTATCACATTTTTTAGCGAAAATAAAACGCTTTAAACTTTTAATTAAACCGATAAGTAATGTAGAGATGATTTAGAAGGTCATTACAAAAGAAGAAAACGAAAAAAAAAATCCCACGCAGTTCTGGCATCGGTCTCATTAACGCGAACCGTATACTTGATGCGCTGACAAAAGTTCGGGTTCCTGTTTTCATTTCCTTAATGATCTCGCTCAGTAGTCATCCGTTTCGAATTATTGTTGTTCCACACAGATTGCAGCTACGATACTAATGGCAATAATGGAACATTCCTCGCCTAATTAAACTCAATATGTTAATGAGAACTGAAGACACGTTGATGCCAGATTTCTAAACAAAGCTGGATTAGAGGGGAAAGGGTCGATATTTTTGAACTCTTAGACCTGGAATTACAAGTATGCGAAAGTATATTTGAATTCGTGCACTCGAGTTTTAAACATATCTACAATTTGTTTGTTTTCGTATGTTATGCAGTCAGAAACATATGTTCGCGCCCGGGAGATGTAATAGATGGGGAAATTTTTAGGCACTTCAATCCTTTGCGTGAAATGTGGAAATTAACTCGTATCTTATTTTTATAATTAATTAGCTCTTGCACTAGAAATATACCCAGCGTTAGGTAACTATCATACGCAATTGCAGCTGTCACTCGGATTTCATTCTGCTTATCAAAATCGTAACTCCGCTTGATAAATTAAGGTAAAGTAACTACAATACGAAGTTTCTTTTTTTAATTATTCTTATATTTGGTATGATTAAAACATTATTCAGAAAGTTAATTTTATATTTTATGTTTTTTGCTATCATGAAATATTTTAATTCGTAGCCAAAAGAACATTTATAGTTATTAAATTTTGCCCAAAGCACATTATGGCTATCGGCCTAAGGGGAGGTATGCCCTCATATTCATGTTACGCATGCGGAACACCACGAAACCTATGCAACCACTCCTTTTGCATGGATTTGAGTTCTGCCCGAGCAACCAGTCCTATCCGCTTGGCCTTGGTTGGAACGCTACCAAAAGTAGAACAGAAAAGTGTTTTGAGAGTATTATGTTATCTGATATTAAATTACTGTGAAATTCATATTTTAAAAGTTGAGTGTTATGCGAAACATGATTGCTTATATTACACTATGACACGTAATATTTCGTATATTCTGATAAATTCCTATCGTTCTTGTTCAAACGATTATGGAAAAACACGAGCGAGCTCTCTGCCCAAGGGAATAACGTGTTTATGGAGAAACTTTCTAATAGAAACTAACCCGTATCTCTGTTACACGTGAAGAAAATTGTGAAAATATCATGCAGTCAGTCCATTCACTAGGAATCGAACCATTTTGAGTTAAATAGTCTTTTCTAATCTACAGCTGAATTCCTGTTACCTTTTTTCCCCTTTATAACAATAAAGAAGTTATATTTATTATTTTATATTCATTACTATCTCAAAATTATCAATAATTGCAGAATATTGTATTTGGCTTAGTATTATACAGTTGTGGGTTGGCATCGTTCATTTATAATCGGATGACGAGACAAGCTGTGAAAATAAATCTTTTACTTTTCCGATGATAGAAGGCAGACGATTCCGGTATTAAGACGATGACGCGATTCAAAGATGTTTGCTTATGAAATACGATTCCTTCTCTTCGTTTGTAAATAATCTCATCTATTTCCTTCTATGTATGTAATTACTTTGTAGTTTGTAGCAACTATTCATGTTTCATTAAATATTCAAGTTATTTGTAAATTGGACTAGTTTATTAGCCCCTAGACAGCCACATCGGAAGTAAGTTTACGAACATCATATTCCTAGACAGTAAATACCGATTCTACATAATTAAAGTTACATGCTTTACATGTTTATACCATTTATTATTTCTAAGTGTAGCAGAACTATGACTATCTCAATATGGGTCTCGAATCGATGATTTCGCTTATTCTAATTATATTTTTTTTTCTCTTTAGCTTTCGTTTTCATTTGTATTAGTGCTACTCCTCATATTTATCTATCCTATTTGATGATGCGTCTCTTTTCGATGGTGCGTCCTCTTTAATTTTATTCGAAATCTACATATTCGACAAGAAATCTACATTTTCAGTCACTTTTCTCTATTTTGTAAATTTAAAGGTGAGCTATTATTTTATTCATTTATTTATTTTAGTTCTCTACATTTTTGTGTTTCGTACTCTTCAGTTTTTACTCTACATTAATTTAGCTTTCGCATGCACTTGCAAGACATGAACATTATTTACGATTTCGGCAATAAGAATGCATTTATAAGCTTTAATAAAGTTCCCATTTTTTAGATACCCAGATCTTGATGATGTTTATATCTCTAACTTGCAAAATAAAAGGTGATGCCTATATACCTAGTTAGAAGAGTATATTAAATATTTTACCCGAATGATATCCAAATTTGTATTCACGTTTAAAATAGAACATAATTTCCTGTTCTCTGAAAAGCTATTCAACTAATATGATATGCATCGTAAATGCTACAAAATGTATTTATTATTATTTGATAAAATATTTCAAAACTATAATAAACAGACTGAATTAATGTTTTAAATATTAATACCGAATATTTTATTTTATTTTATTCGGAAGCATATACTCGTACTAACTTAAAGCACAATTGGTAAATTTTATATTCATTTGTCTCAAAAAATAAATTTTGAAGCAGTATGCTAAAACGATTTCAGAAATGCATACATTTGAAATCATTTTCACTTAATGAAACGAAAGCAAAAATATTGATTCTTCATTCTCTAAAATGCTTTCTTCCTTAGTAAATTAACAACAGTATTTAAAATACGTTTTCTGAATTACATCCACAGTGTGCAAAATTTATGGATTCCTATGCAAAAAACATTATGTCTCGACTAACAGTTTTCAATAAGTATTTACGGCGAACCTATAATGAGAAATACAGCCTTGCCTCTGCGGAGTACTCATCCATTTTTCCATATCCTCTCAAAATGCAGTGCATTGCAACAAACGGTACTGCTTTTCAACCTTAGTTCGATATTCAATTTAAGCCCCTCGCGGCGTTCTTATTTCTCTTTTTATACCAAGTTTTGTCTCAGTGCAAACGTAAAGCTATCATGAGTTTTGTTTCTTTCATCTTTATCTAATTCTCCTTCTACATACAAATTCAAAACCAGCGTGAGGGAACACAGAATGATGATAATACACGTTCTAAGCAATACGTAATATTCATGCGCAAAATACATGGTCTAAGCAAAACGTAATATTATGGTTTGTGTTTTACTTGACATTTCATTTTCCTCAATTTTTTAGGGTTTTTGAAATTTTCAATATTAATCCATATGAAATCTTAGTCCTCTATCTCCCTAATATAGATCTATCATTTTCAATCGCTCCAAATCTGCTTTCTTGGCATTAATCAACGAATTATAAGACATTTCGTTCTTTTTTATTACTGTGTTTAAATTAATAAGGGATCTGTAACACCATTACATGCAGACGACATTTCAAACTCAGACTTGTAACAGTATCGGAGTACCACTGATTCTTATTTTTAAAAATCTGGACCATTTAAAACTTATTTAGTAGAATATACCATGTTCAAAATAGATTAATTCCGTGAAATATAGTGACATAAATTATATTCTTTTACATGAACTGTTCTTTATTACAGTGTAACAAAGTTCTAAGTGTTCACTAGAGCACCCTTTTCAATAAATCAGAGAGAAATAAAATAACAAACGAAAGGTTTTAAACAGCATTTTTATATTATTTTTCAATGAAATAATCAAGATCCTGCCTTAGGCAACTTATTAAAACAATTCTCTTCATAAAAGAAATTACCTTAATTGAAAAAAGAGTGAAGAATGTAGCCTGTATGGCCGTGAAAAGCTTTCGCGAAAAAATATAAAATATCGTGAATAACGTATGGCATTTAATATAAATCCGAGCACATTCCTTTTTGATTATAAGAAGAAACATTCATTAAAAAGTAATCAGTTTCCAAACAATAACGCGAATCGCTTACTTCAGTATTCGAACGGCAGTGAAAAATTCAACATAAAATGCGTTTACATATTTTAGAGCTTAAGTGTAAAAAAATGAGTAGCTTATGCTAATTTTTAATTCAGATAAGTACCAAGCCTTGCAAGATAAATTTCTTTCAGAATAATAAATTGGTATTTTTGAAACAAATTTTTAAGATCTTGCTTAAACGATGTATAGGCTTACTTGCATTGATATATTACTGTTATCAGTAAATTACCATTCAACATAATGTACACGAAAATTTAAAAAACTGGACGTAAAATATTACTCCCAGAATTTATCCATATATATTTCAAAAGTTTGACACAAAAGTGTTTATCAATAAAATCGAATTTGTTGTTGAGTAACGTTTTTTATATATAACTGGGCACTTAAATTATTAAACTAAATTATTTTTAAAAAATTATACATCGCTTGGCACAGCTTGTCATGAAAGGCAATTAAAAAGAGTTATTGTTACCGTTACCAAGGGAGCAGTTTGCAGCAAGCAATTCACTAGATAGAAGTTCTAAATTTATCGAGAAAAATGTGGGTGGATCATTTCCTGTGTGATCAGCGAAAGGGTATTTTTAGGATAAACTGCAAAAAATCATTAGTTATAAACTAGATATTCCAACTGACAACTTTGGGCAAACATTCTAAGGGTCACCTAAAATAAATCGCTTCTTTTATATTTCGCATAGAAGTTAAATTTATTTTTAAATTATTCAAATTTATATACACATGAAAAACACAAATCGAATTACTTTCCCATTTTTTCCAGTATGTTCATGTGGTTTTAAAAATCTTTCAAATTTTGTGCTGTGATTTTCTTGCTATTATATGAAATTATATGTGAACGAGAAAATTAGCATCTCATTTATCTGGAGAGCACTTACTTCATAGTACCAACATATTATCATATGGATAAAATTATCTCATAAAATCTTACCCTCCTGAAAGAATCGTAATATTGTATATTATTAAAAACCTAGATGAAAATACTTTTTAAATACGTTTCTTTGGCGAAAAGAGTGAACCGATTTAAACTGAACGGCAGCGCCTTATTTTCAAAATTTATTAGAAAATGTCATGCATTTATCCCAAAGGTAGTTCCAGACTACGACCTCTTGAATTTGATAATGAACCCTTCTACGGTATATTATATAAATATCATAACGTTTCGTTTTGATATTCATTTGTCGTCGTTTGGTATTTTATTAAGGTATCTTATTACTTAAAACGGGATGTTCCATTAAAAGACTTGCATTAAACATTTATGAAAAATTAAACAGCTTTGCCTTCATGGATTCAAAGTAATACTTGCATACAGTATTAAAAAATTTGATCCTCTGTTTATTTTTAAAGGTATACGGTAGTCATGCGTATTTATTTTTAAAGCGTTAAGACCATTCATTAAAGAGAGGATCTATTCAATCTGCTTCAACGTACAAATTTCACATGGCATTAAAATTGGCGGGTTTTTTGCTTTCTATTTCTCGATTTCATTTCGTAACGCAATGAATAATGGTACCTTTAAGCTGTATTATAAATGATTCACTAGGTTTCTTTGAAGCAGAAGATCTGCAATGCTCTCGTAGGGATTTGAATAACGAACTTTCCGAGAGCTCCGGCTGGACCACGAAGCGTCTGGCGAGAAGTCTGGCTGGATATACTTTCCAATCACGCCATGCAGGCGCGTGATAAGAAGAAAGAAAACACCTTACAGTGTTTGTAAGGTAGCACAAAATCGATAGATCATGCTAAATATTTTCCACTTTTCCTTTGAAGCTAAACAGGTAACTATCCTGAAAACAAAATGAGGGGTAAAACTATTTAATAACAATTTTAAAAAATTAATCTATAATAAAATATTATTTACACTTTTCTCAGTTCCATTAAATTATAATAATTTCTGTAACTTATAGTATTAAAACTTTCTATTTTACAATCCATATTAAAATTTAATGTTAGCTCTAACCATCTTTTTAATAGAATTTGGGCATATTTTATGTACTTGAATTTCGTTTATATCTTTATGCATATATTTATGCTCAGTAGTTGGGAATTCAAGTTAAGACAGTTCAATTTTCCTCAAATGTTAAACTTCTACTTTGAGTACCAACCTTTTCAGATGTTTACGAGCTCCCTGAAGATTGAGGAAAACATGAAAAGATATTTCTATAGGAACTAAGTAGAAATGTAGATAAGGAAAAGCTTCTCTGGCACGATGTTACATAATATCGAATTTAGTTCTTGAGATCAAGGGTCCGATTTCTTTGGATGGCAGCTTTACGACTAGACCTGTAATATGAATCGTGAAGTGCTGGAATAGCAGCTACATACGTCGAGACATTTCCCGTTTTACTCTAAGCCACTGACTAAAGAATACTCTTAGAGAAAGGAAGCACTTTAAAACGATCAGCAAAGCTATGCAACAGAAATGATATTTAGCTAAAGCTCATGATAAAATTTTGATTGAAGTTATTATGTATTAGAAAACTAGTCTCTAATTTAATAGCTGAAAGATAATCTTACTCTATTTTAATTTCCTTCCTTGATTTGTCAAATACATTGCTACTAGCAAAATCTTACCCACAGCCCATAAAAATTCCTGTTTTACTTTTACTCATTTTCCCCATTAAAAATGTATAGGAAGTCTCGTTCTTCTTTTTAATCTGTTTCTAGCCCCTATAATTATAATTTCTATTTATTACGTATACCGACAGAATTTTAGAAACAACATAAGTGGCATTAAAAATTATTAACTATAAAACTTAACATGCCGTTTTTTGCCATTTTAGTATATATATCTGATTAAGTTGTGACAAAATAGGTTGGAAAATCTATCACAGAATCAGTGATTAGGTTTAAAATTTCCATAATAGTTTATTCTGATAATAACATATATAGGTTTTGATTTTGGATTATACTTTAAGATTTTATTTTTCTAAACATAAAAACATGAAAGATACAGTCAAAACATGTATCTTTCACTTTTATGTGATCAATCATTATTTCATATTTCCCTTGCATAAATCGTAGCTACTTTTCAAATTTTCAAAACTTCATTTTAAAAATTCTGAAGGATGACAAATAGCTTTCCGTTGTCTAATTTCGTTATTTTTAAAGACTATAACTATTTTTCTGTAGAATATTAGCTGCTAAGATTTTGCTATTATGTGTTTCAAGATGAGTAAACTCATGTAAAATTTTTTTCAGAAAATTGAAAGTTCAAAGTTGGAAAACCTTCTTGTTAATTTAAAAGTGCTTTATATTTGTTGTGCTACAAACGCCTCTTAAAGCGCATAAAATTTAACACTCTCTTCACAATAAAACGCATTTGGAATAATATTAAAGTGTTAAAATGACTGCATTAAAAACATCAGTTGTGGTTATATGTACTAATTAATAGGAATAGTAATCAACATACACAATAAAATTAAATATTGCTTTTGTGTTTAGAAACTAAATTAACTTGACAAATGACGTGTTATTTTAAGATGTATTCAACCGTCCGCAAAGTACTTTATGGAGGATATGAACTTGACTTAGCAACGATGTGCTTTGTTTGTCTTGGTAAAAGATTTTTTTTTCGAAAATAAAAAAGTGTTTTTGCCGTAGCGTAATTGTTTTGCTTACTCTATTTGAAAATAGCTCTTCTTAATTCTTTTTATAAACAAATAAATGGAAAGATGTACCAAAAATTATCTTCATTGCTTACATTTATAATATATTATCAATTAAAATTAAGCATTTCATTTCCTTTTACACGCTCGCTAAATTTTCCAAGAGATTTATGTATCATACCTAAAGAAATCTTGATTTTCTAAAACCCATTAATAACATCCTAACGATTTCATAAACCACCTGATCCAGTTCTTTTAGCTCAGAAGAAAGGAAAAGAGATGGGTTTGGAAAATTACAGTTCCTTTTATTCCCACTATATACATCAAAATTCAAATTCAAAAAGTACATTTCTTCTTATAATTATTTAATTTTGATGTACATGTATTTTAGTTTGATCTCTTGTAATTACTTATTTAAAAATGAATGTAAGGCCGTCTGACGAATGAGACGTTATTGATATCAAATGCATTCATAAGATTTTTTATAAAAGCAGTGAAGCATTCTTCTCATGAATTTGATTGATAGCTAAATAATCAAATGAACACTTTAACACTTTTCACACAAAAAACAACAAAACTATACAAGAATAAAAGGAAGAATAAAAACTCACTACATGAGCAAATAGTACCATAATTTAAAAGCGAAAGGTATTCGACTTTGAAAATACGCCAGTGTCAAATCATTGGCTGAGACGAGGTCTCGAATTATTTTTATAAACTTGACTTAAATGCTTCAGGCAACTCCAGAAATTTTATTGAGAAGCTTTATCCTCTTTTTCCAGCCACAGTTTCTCTAAATGCTGATAAAATGGCCCTTTAGTAACAGGAATAGGAGATAAATGATAACATCCGAGTATCCTTTTTTTTTTCATTTCGTTATTATTGCAACATATGGTTTATAATAAAAAATAGTTACGCAATAAACAATTTTTTTACTGTTTGAACAATATTACAGAAATTAAAAACATAATTTTTAATGTATAAATTGCTGAAAAAAGAAAATGAAACTCTTTTTTTCTGCTTCAACTAGGCTTAATCAGGAAACCGAATAAAGCACTTTTCTCAAAATAAGCAAATGAATCGTAATACTAAGTTTTATTTCGCAGACTAAATATGTAAGCTTCCAAGTATTTGCTCAAACAACTAATTTGCACTATCAGCTGAAGTTAATCATGGTTTATTTGAAAATAAATTGCTGATCGATAAAATGGGATTTTAAAGGGATATTATGACAGAGAGTAAAGCTATGAAATATACTGAAAACTAAATCTTCGGCCACACCGAACTTAAAAAGAACTGCCGGAAGTGCTAGGCATTTGGCTATTCTTGTTTTATTATATTCTTGGATCGAAAATACTTCGATCTTGGAATTGTTTAAAACTGTCCTAGTAACTGCTTTAAAGAATGCTTATAGCACATAAAGCGTCACTGCAATGAATGTTTACTATTGCTGAAGGTTATTTTATTCTAGAAATTTTAAAGGTAATCTTTTTATTTCTGATTTTTTTTATAAAATGAAACTGCTTCAGATATTCTTTTTGAAGTAAATACGTTATTTTTGCAACAAACAAATTAAGTATTAATTTCAGCAATTTTCAAATACAGCAGGCAACTGTCGTTAGTTTCTTTCATTTAATTTTCATAAGCGATCCCAACTGCTATGCAGTTCTTGAAAGTTTCATAGTTTTCGAACACGTTTGTAAAATAACCAATGAATAATAATAAATAAGCAATTAATCGCATACATTTAAAAGTTTAGTATGTTTATAAAAATAAACATAGTGTTCATTTTTCGGGATTTTCATTAAATATGTGCTTCATCTCAAACACATAGAGTAATAATTAAAAAAACATTATTATGCAATTTTTTTTTCAAACACAAGCTGCATGAATCCAAAATGCATCTTTTATGCTCACTGTTTATTAGCAACAAAATTAAATTTTAAATAGATGAACTGATTACCAAATTATTCCAAAGCGTACAAAGGCTATCTGCCACTGTTTTCGTGTAGACTTTCTAAGAGAATCTGGCTATTATCTGAGTTTTATGTGAGAAAATCAAGGAAATCCAATTCAGATAGCCCATTCAAAGGAAAGAGAACTTAGGGCAAATTACCAGTGCTCAACGATCTTAGCCAGTCGACTATTAGTCAGCCTAAAATTTAAAAATTCACTTTAATATGATGTTATTGATATTTAGTAGAACCTAAATAAAAGGAATTGCTATTTCCGATTTTTTTTCGATTTCAATGAATTTCAGTTCATTCAATGTTACGTATATATATATATATATATATATATATATATATATATATATATGTATAATAATTAATCCATTCTAAAATATTTCAAAAATAAAAAGCCTTCACTCTACCCGAATTCTACATGTGTCTTACGTAATAGCATAAATATTATTATTAATCGATAAAAACGTCAAAATATTAAGTAAATTTTGCTAGTAAAAGAAAAGTTTCAATGAAAGTAAAAATAGTAGCAAGCAATCTTCCCTTTCCAATAAAAAAAGACATGCATGTTACTGTACTTTGATGAAGAAAAGCGTAAGCAAGCACTCCGAATTAAATCTTGCACTTTCATATTCCTTTCTCTGGAAAGATAAAGCAAATTAATTATTCGTAAATCTCGCTTCAGACTTTTGAAAACGTTTATCTTCATAATAGAAAAACGAATGGAATTAAAAAAACGATCCTACTATTTAAAAGATTTTATAAATTCCTAAAGTTATCAAAAGTATAAAATCTTTTATCGTATGAAAATTTCCAGAATTCGGAGAGTAAAATTATAGTGAAGAAATTATTCTCAAATGTAAGATAATCAAGAATCTCCCTTTCATCGGGGTATTCGCGCTATGAAATTACTAGAACACGGTAAAATTCAAATGCATATTTACTAAGTGCATTTTCTCGCAACCACTCGATTTCCATCTAAATGTTCGTTTATCCAAAAATTGACTGTTGATTCTCCAAAATACTTAACCCTGAAAGCCTCTCTCGATTTCATGCATTTAATGTAAATTCCACAATCCGTGAACTACACTTCTGATATGCCCCCTTCTTTATCCCAAGTATTTATCGTTGTTAAACACAATGAGGTCTCCTATTTCCAATCTGAAGGACCTCCTTCTCTCTTAGTAGAGAGGGGAATAGCTTTTTAGTAGATGCATGGTTCAGCAGTGCAGTCACCTGACATTACATATATCTCGGAAACTGCACGTTTTCGAGACACTCAGCTAGTAATTTCTATAAACAAAGTACAAAATATATACTATATTTAAGAAAATCTCTTTGTTGAAGTAAGCATCCGTATAAATTATTAGTATCTAACTCTTTGCCTTTATAATCTTATTATAAATACCTGAGATCCGTGACTAAATGGTATTTTTATTATTTATCATTGAACTACATGTTTAAATGCACTTCTAACCACAAAGATAAGTTTTCATGGCTGAGAAAATAGATTAATGATGGAGATGTACTTACAGAAATGTGCTTCTAATCAGGTAGATAAATGTTATTCAACAGCCTGCTCATTTGTACAATTAAATTTTATGACAAATGTTCCATTTCGAAAGAAACAACAAAATGTATCTGTGCAATAGGTTGTTCAAGTTTTTAAATTTCTTGCCATCAGGTAACAGACTCAGGTCTTTCAAGCTGAAATAACGCACAACAGTTATTTTTAATTATTTTAAACACAGGTTTTTTTTCAGTTTAGAGTCGAGATTTTTGCGAACTTTATGCTTAAAACATTACTCCGATTTATAGTAAAACATAATATTGTTTCGCCTCTGTTATGTATTCCATTAATTCTTGAATAAATAATACTGCCCTATTGAAGACGAAGAATCACTTTAGTCATAAGTTGCAAAATTATTAACAATGACTCATACTTTTTTTTTTGTTTTATTCGTTTTTCACCCACCAAGTATAATTTTACGTAGCTTGATATTTATTGATCAGTGAATGATGTCTATTTTCACGGATATCAGACTGCTAGATTGTTTGACAAATATAACCCTCTAAGTAAACTCATAGATATTAATTAGCGATGAGAACTCTAACACATCAAGGACGCCAATTTGCATTCCTCTAAAGTTAATATCTGGAGAAAATATCTATAGAGTGACTGAAGTAGAAACAAACTGATTATATATTTTCGGCACTTCACCAAATCACTCCATACATTGCATAAGTGCATGATATGACCTTAATGATCCCATAAATTGAGTTACCACACTATTGATAATTTATAAAAAATTTTCCTTTTAGTACATTCAAGTTTCGGAGGACTTGAGAATCGTTCTTTGTGCATATAAATATTTAAATATTTTCCTGAAACATTTAACTTTTCTATTTCTTAGCAATCAAAGCTTTCTCTCTAAAAACCACTGTAGCCAAAATTTCATTCCAAACTTCTCGTTTTGCTGTTTATTGCAGAGAGGTTAGCACTTTGGATAACTTGTACGAACTGTATACCGATTTACGGGGGAAACAAATTAATAATTTGACTCAATCTAAAATGTAACTCGCGCGAAACCAATGTTCTAAGTAATCCAAAATTTTCCGTTTGAAGTGTATATTATTAAGCTAACTAACACGCATACTACCAAACCCTGGCATTATGCATTTTCGTATTTTTTCTGGCATCCAGATCGATGAAGTAAGTATATTTTAAATTTACCTTAATCAGTTCGTTTCATCTAAAACCCATGTTATATTTCTTACTACACTTATTCTCATTTCCGTTTCACACCGAAGAAAATATGGGGTGAGTTCTTATTCAAATATTTGATGCTTGCATGTTCTTCTAACTCATCTGAAATATTTCAGTCATAAATTACTTATGCTTAAGTATTTGTATGACTAAAATATTCCAGGCATAATACTAAGAGAAAATATTAATAAACATACATAATACTACGATGTAGTAGTAGGCTTGTTATTAAGATCAATAAAATGCACTTCCAAATGAATGTCAGTATCACTTGGAACACGCAGGTTGCATTTACATTGATTCAAACTATTCGTTTATCCCCCCCATAAATGTTTATACAGTTCATGCAAATACTTATGCTTAAGTATTTGTAATTGTATATATTTTCTACCATATTAGAAATTGCCATAATATAATTTTTAAGTATCGTTTCTAAAACTATTTTTAAAGCCTGTGTAAAGTCATTAGGTTATTCTGAATCAGCAGACGTGAAAAATGAGCAATGCCCTCGCCGGGACCCGAACCTGGACCTCTCGAATACGCTTCGAGTGTGCCACTGTTACACCACGAATTTAGGCAGAAAGGAGGGAGAAAATGCATGATACCTGCTATTCTATTGATTCTAAATATGAGTTGTATAATATAACCATTTTCCAACATAGGCCGTCCAAACTTAAAATGAAAAACGAATCAAGTATTGGTCAAGAAATGCACAAAATATGTTACTGAAATTTGGTATGAAATACATATTTTGTTTATTTCATACATAAATGCAAACTATAATCATAATGAAAAAAATCAATCATTTCCTTTTCATCGGCTGGAAGCTAAAAATAACTTAATATATAGCGTAGTATTAGAAAACATTAGTATGGAAAAAGGTCTGTGAGATTCAAAATCTAGTTATCCATCTGGTCACCCTGTCTTCTAAATATTTTCTCTTTCAAGATTACTCACCCATTAACTAAGTGTTTAACGAATAAACATTCTCCTCCCAGAACTAAACTAATCACAGCAATCATAAGCTTATCTGAAAGGCTCTACAATATGACTCAGGAACTCATCTCTTATACGTCATAGAACTGACAGAAAATTTCAAATATGGATATCAGCGTATATCCACTACATATCGCGAATCCATCACTATCATAGATATCAATTACGCTAATGTTAAATGGTTAATTTGGAGACTTTTCGGCCCTTTCTAAGCATAAATATTTCGGAATCCAGAATTGATGTTAAATTTTGATCCACAACTCACGATTTAATAAGGCTAAAGTCTTGCATCAAGACCTGATGTTGTCTATACCAATTCAGTCATCTGCTTCAGCAAGATGAGGGGGAAAGGATACCGATCTCTGCCTTTCTTACGTAAAGGTTTTCGTGTGTTAGACGCAGTAAACATTTTTTTTTTCTTTAAGTAAGGTAAATTTGAGCGGAGATCCAGATAGAGTGCTCTGGTTTCAACCAGAAACAAACACTGGTCTTCACAAATTATTTTTGCTCTTAAGCATTCTTATCCTGCGCTTCCGATAATTATCTCACTTTGTATAGAATGAAAGCAACTTTCCTAGAGACACTTAGCCATCTCTGGCTATTTTAACTTGGCATAGGCCAACTTCAAAATTTCCCCTTAACACAGACTTTCCCTTAAGTAGTCTTTGTATTTATGGTAGACTGCAAACATCAGACAAATTTAAGCTGCAGTTGCTTATTTCCGTTGTAAACAAGCTTACATACAAATCACCTGATTATTTATAGGTGAAGAAAGTTACTTCTTAAGTTGCATGTTTGGGCAAGAGCTAGGAATAGTTTCCCTGAACATTTAAAATGGGAACTGCGCATTTCCTGTTACTTCAAAAGAATATTTAGATTCTCGCTTATGTACACTGCTAAAAAAAAATGGGACAGTCCTATATCTCCCGATCTACTGGGCCGATTGACAAAATTCAAATTGCGTTCTTCATGTCTCGAAAGCGCGACTTAGGATATACATTAGATTTATATATAGCACTATTCTAACATAGGTATTTTGACACAAAATAGGACTTTTTCTGAAATAACATACCAATTTTTTTACATATTTCGATTCTACGACTCAAATTACGCCTAAATATGAAATTTTGTAAAATTTGGAGCGAAATTTACTGAGAAATTCACAAATTTATGTTGGCACTATTTTTGTCAGTTTGCGCCAAGAATATTTCACTTGGCGAACTTCTTAATATATGGCAACCTAGTTTCCTTTCCCGTGAGAGGAAAAAAAGTCACCATCGTTCCTTTTTTCCAAATAATATTCTTTATATTATATTTTTAATTATAACTTATTATTTTAAGTAATTTTTTCTTTTTCGAATTTCATTTTAATTGTTTAAGTTGCATGGTTTTTTCCGAATAACTGTTTTAAAAATTTCTATTTACCTATTCGAACTGCGTAAATAAAGGTGCAGCGTTTATTTTTTTTCAAATAGTTTTCTTTATATATATTTTTTGTGATAGTTATTATTTTAGGTAATTTTTAAATTCTTATACTTTTATTTCAATTGTTTGTGTTGCATTGCCTCTTCAGATAATTGTTTTAAAATTTTCTATTTATTCCTTCGAACTGAGCATTTTAAATATATTTATTAATATAAATTTTCCAGAATTTGATTTTATTTATTTGAATTGCGTTTCTTTCGGAGGAATACTTTGTAACCCAGACTACGATGCGTTTGAAAACTGCATTTATTAAAAGAGAAAATACAGTAAAGCACACTTAACACGCCTTTCAATGTTCCGTTCAGAAAAGATATATATAAATAGGAGAGATGTATAACCGACATTTTAACTTAGGATGACTTGCATACACTGCTTTAAACAGTTTTACAATTGTGCCCATTGCTTTACACAATTTTATCCTACATTTGGTTTCTTAAATGTTATTCATATTTTAGACAAATATTTTCAAATATCATAAGATTAAAAAGTTTTAAATTAAAAAAAATACAAATACTAAATTTTACCCAAAATTTTATTTTTTCTTCTCTTTTTCTTCAGGCATTATACTTTATTCTTGCTCTTTTTCTTTAGGCATTCCGCAAGTATATTAAAAAGCATCCAACTTTTCGAAATATCTTGATATTTCTGACAATCATTTTAAATAAAGTTATCGCCTTCCATTTCATAAAGGCCCATAAACGGCCGAGCGGTAAAGTCGCTGAACACTGGTAGTTCACTCCGGGGTTCGAATCCCGGTAAACGGGCTGGTTGCATGGGCGTTTTCGTGGATTTTCTCATGTGTATCCTGTATGCCAACTGGTTTCCCTTAGAAAGTTCTTCACAAAGGCATCATTCTTTTTAGGCAGATAGCCCTGCTTTGACGTAACTTAATAATCCAATTCAATCCATTTCATCAATATTTGGTCAGAGCCTTTATCAGTCTTTAGAGGCTAAACATTTTGAAGGTATGAGATGAAAGGAAATACTGGTTTCATCAAGAGGTTTTGGTTTATTTAATTATGACAAAGCACACCAGGGCTATCTGCCTAAGGGAAGGGATGCCTTCGTGGAGGACTTTCTAAGGGAAACTGTCTCGCATACACGTTACACATGGGAAAAACCACGAAAACGCCCATGCCACCAGCCCGTTCGCGGGATTCGAACCTCGGACCGAACTACCAGCGTTCAGCGACTTTACCGCTCTGCCGCTGTTTCACCAGGAGGGAAAAAAAACCTCTTTAGGTGACACCCACATACATCGGATAAACTCCTGAATCTTCAAATAATTCGAATGAGAAAATCATGGGATTCTCCATTTATGATACGATATGATGTTCTATAACGTAATTTAAATTTATACAACAATATAGTCTGAAACCAGTCGCTTTTCACTTTAATCTGCAATGATATCGTTTTTATCTTTTCTGTTAACGCAAACTCAATTGATGGTATTTTCTAGTGTACACGTCCAAGTGTTTTCTCTTTGAGCACCTAAATTCTTTGAAATATACTGAAAGTATATTCAAAAGCGTCCAACTTTTTGAAACATCTTGATATGTCTGACAGCCAAATTTCCCTGCAAATTTTTGCTTACTTTTCTCCCTAATTTTCTTCTTTCCTTCTACAGTTATTTTCAGTGCTCACACAAGAAAATTAAGATTTTTCGATTGCTAGACTCCCATAAATTTTGCATTCTTCTCAATTTTTTAAAATATGAATTACATGAATTGCGTTTCAGCTGAAGACAGCTTTTCATTTTCTAGTCATTTTAACTATAAATAAAGTTTAAAGCGAAGTCCAAAGGATAAACATTTTAATTAAAAGATTTTTGCTAAATGACAAAGAAATAAAACAGTCCAGCAGGGTTTATTCTGTACCACCGAGTGACTCGATTCTTATATCGGCTGAAACAATCTAAATCATATTAAAGATCATGTTTTTTTATACAATCTATAACGCGAGAAAAAATTAAGAGAATTAATATAAAAGATTATATTTATATATATATTTTTAAAGCTGGGACATGAACCAAACTGTCAAACTTTTAAATTTACATGGTGGTTATAATTAAAATTCCAATTTGAAATGGTCATAAAAGGAAAACTACCGGACCAAATGTTATCAAACTTGGGAATCGTGTAAAGGAGGTTATGGAAATTTATTTTCCGCGAAAAAAAAAGAGTTCAAAAACTCACCACCAGGGCGAAAATGGCGCTGTATACAACATTGTTAAATGAAATAAGACATGAAAACATCTGTTTAAAATGTGTTTAATAGTTTCCGAAACGTGTTACAAAGCATGTTCAATGTAGCGTCCAGCATTTTCCGAAAGCAAGTTAAATCCTGTTACTACATTCTCAACAGCAGCTCTTAGCATATCAGGAGGAATATTACGGACATGTCAGTGTATCACATTTTTCATTTCTGCCAAATTGTTTAGATTATCACCATAAACAGTGCTTTTGAGATAACCCCATAGCCAAAAGTTACAGAGGTGGGAAGAGGGGAAGTGTTGGCCTATAAGACGTTCATTCGTGAAATGTTGCCTAAGTAACTGTGCGACACACGTGAGGTTAGGCCCAGCTCTGCATAAAAATCGTAGTATCTAAAATGCCACGTTACTGCAGTTCATGTATCACGAAACATTTTAACATTGACTCTTAAGTGAGCTGCAATCACAGTGGTCCAGCTGTCGACTGCTCTTCAGAGAAAAATGGTTCAATTATAAAACTAGCTGTCATTCAACACTAAACGGTGTGGAATGACTGCTATGCAATCGAATGCAGTTGGAGAATGCAATGGAACTAGGTAGATAGCATGAGGGACTTCTTTCGCCCAAATCGATTAAAAGCGTTTTGAATCAGTGTCTTCATGTTTTAGGGCCGAATTCAGGGTTAAAAAATTACAATTTAGCGATCTGTCAGAAAACGATTTCCAGATTGTACGCACTTGTGCGAGTGATTTGCGATCTCACATTTTCTAATCGCTAATCGTGGTTTTCACGGACGAATTTCTCCCTTACACGGATGGCGTACTCGACGTTTATCGAATTTAACGCCTTTAAATGATATATTGCTTAATTCAAAGTTTCTTAAGGGTATACAACATATTAAACTCGTGTAACAAAAGGTTAAGTTAGATTCCGACCCATATTTCGTTTAACAATATTGTATACAGCGCCATTTTGCCCTGGTGGTGAGGTTTCGAACTTACTTTTTTCGCGGAAAATAAATTCCCATGACCTCCTTTACACGATTACCAAATTTGATAACATTTGATCCAGTAGTTTTCCTTTTATGACAGTTTCAATGTGGAACTTTAATTATAACTACTCTGTTTATTATTAAATTTTAATTTGAAGCTATGCGTTATATGTATACCATGCATAAATGTTTTGCTTTTATGGTGTGTGTTGGTGTATTTAATTATGGCAAAGCACACTAGGGCTATCTGCCTAAGGGCAGGGATGCCTTCGTGGAGGACTTTCTAAAGGAAACTGGCTCGTATACACGTTACACATGGGGGAAAACCACGAAAACGCCCATGCAGCCAGCCCGTTCGCGGGATTCGAACCTCGGACCGAACTACCAGTGTTCAGCGACTTTACCGCTCGGCCGCTGGTGGGCCTTTTTGCTTTTATGGAAAAATAAAGAATCGAAGCAAATATACTTAGGGTAATGAACCAAAACTGAAAAAATTTCCCCTCCCTCCGAAAATCAAATATTGAAACTTCGACCTTGAATTTATTGGGTTATCGAAATATTTAATTTGACTTATTTCTAAGTCCTAGTTCTGACAACAATGCCGTCAAGAATTCTGAATTACTTAAGCTGAAGTAAAAGATTTAGTATATGTTCACTGTATGTTAATAATGTAATCAGAGTGTAATAAAAATAGATTATAGAATTTGCGCTGATGCAACTTTTTGTCTGACTGCACAACATGTAATGGAAGAGAAGGCTTGTAGAGATCTGTTTTTGACATGCCTCTAAAATTAGATTTCATACTCCTTTTGTCTCTTCAATGTCAAAAAACTTTCCTTTGAGAGGCAACTTTAGATTTTGGGAAAGAAAAAAAAATCACAAGAAGACAAATTTGAAGAACATGCAAGACGATTGAGTACACATACTTATTTTAGGAACACAAGCGGTTCTCCGACTGGTTATTGAATAATGAAAAGATGCATTGTCATGCAATACAAAACATTTGGAATACGTTTTCTGACTGAATAACGTAAGATTAAAAGTCATCTGCTTAATTCAGAGCCATTTACAAGTCAACTACTCGGCAATTGCAGAATCGTTTTGATCCTGAACTTGTAAGACAAACCTAATATCACTGGATTTAAACACTTCTTTAATCTTGCGAGAACATTTCTTCTTTAGCTCATATTCCAAGAATATTAAGTGAATACAATTATTGCAAAAGAAATTGAATATTCATTTGCACTACGGCTTGGTAGTTAACTAACGAATTAATAAAACTTAAATTCTGCTTTTTGTGTCTAAGAATGCAACAATATTTTTAAATATTTACAAATAAAATATTAAATTGGAGATTTACTTGGAGCCTCATCAGTTGCCTAGCATTTGAAGATTGTTAAATACTATTTGTTTGTTGCAAGGTCTAACCCAGGCTTGCATGGTTGGTTTTCATAGTTTTCTATGTTCTCCTTACAAAGGTTCTCTATGAAAGCATCTTAATCAAATAGCTCCCATGTTCTTTCTATGTTCAAATAACCAACTAACTTAGTTTAAGCGCGATTTCCAAGTGAAGTTACTAGCAAAACTCGAATACTCATTAAAAATCATGTAGCTTGCCAATCGGGAGTAACATGAAAGATACGGCGCCAATAATTGAATTGCTGTTACGGTATGCTGTTTCTAAACTTATATGGTCATTCCTTAATTAAATAGCCCACCAGCGGCTGAGCGGTAAAGACGCAGAGCACTGGTAGTTCGGTCTGAGGTTCGAATCCCGCTAACGGGCTGGCTGCATGGGCGTTTTCGTGGATTTCCCCATGTGTAACGTGTATACCAGCCAGTTTCTCTTAGAAAGTCCTCCACGAAAGCATCCCTCCCTCTAGGCAGATAGCCATCGTGTGCTTTGCCATAATTAAATAATCCATCCAATCCAATTCAATATTTAATTAAATATAATTGATTTGTAACTTCTACTAGAGTTGACGATAAAAATTGAAGTGTAAATAAATAATATCGTGTGCAATCTTGATTAATATAAAATTAAAAATATTTGCATTCAGACAGAAAGTTTTTTGAAATATTTGCATTTACTTTATAAGAAGGATTTATTAATAGCCGTAATAATTACTTATTATACTACTGATGATCAGGATTCAGTTCTTGACAATTACATTCTAAATTAGAATTTTAAGGATTGTCCACAGAACCTGCTGACTTATCCAGCCATTAAGTAGCTGCAGATCATTTCTACATAACCATTGAACTTCCATTAATTCAGTCTCTAGAGGGTTGTATGTTTATATCATAATTTGACTTTTATAAAAATGATTATTCTAAATCTTATATTTCTATAAAAATACACTGTGATTTAAAAATACGGATGATAGTATCAGCCGCTCTTTCAGCCACTTCATAAGCAACAGTTTGTTTAGAAATAAATTATGCAGTTAATGTCATAAAATATTTTCATAAAATTCAAATAAACATCAAACGAAAATTCTCAGTTTTGGACAATTCGAATTAAGCGAAGTTAAAGTAAAGTAGCAGACGATAAAACGCCGAAGGTAAAAATTTACTCTTACAAAAATTTACTTTTATTTTTTTTTAAAAAAAGGAAGAAAGAGAGAAATTTAAAAAATAGTTAAAAATTTGAATAATATCATCTATAATTTAAAAAAAATAGCTTTTCATATAGTATTAAAAAATATTTATTACGCATCTTTGAGAGAAACAATATCATATTATTAATTCTCCGTAAAATTTTACTTGAAATTTAAGGTTAAAAATAGCTGTGGCAATTCACTGTAACAAAAATCCATAAACCACATTTGGCGTTATTATCGCTCAAAAAAAAGATGCCAAATTTCAAAACGCGAAAATATGTAAATTCGTGTATATCTTAGAAAAGTTTGAATAAAAAAGTCTAATTTTTTGCAGATACGCTTAAAATTACACCTACTTTAAGATGATGGTAAAAATTTTATAGGTTATAATTCAAAATTTTTTTCGAAAAATTTATAAAAATTATTTAAAAATAGAAATTTAAAAAATAAAACACAAAAAAATGGTAAATTTTATTTGGAATGAACCTAAATTTCGACATGTGAAAGGAAAAATCAAAAACGTTTAATAAAAAAAGAGATATTAATAAATATTTGCCAAATTTAATTAACATTGAGGAGCTAAAATTTTGAGAGCTAATATTTTAAAAACTACTCGTACGATTTTTACAAAACTTGGTATTCTGATATAATATGAGTCATAGAATCGAAATATGGAAAACAAATTGGTATGTTATTTCAGAAAAAGTCCGATTTTGTGTCAAAATACCTATGTTAGAATAGTGCTATATATAAATCTAACATATATCCTAAGTCACGCTTTCGAGACATGAAAAACGCAGTTTGAATTTTGTCAATCGGCCCAGTAGAACGGGAGATATAGCACTGTCCCTTTTTTTTTTTTTTTTTTTTTTTTTTTTTTTTTTTTTTTTTTACCGAGCAGTGTACATTGAGAAGGTCTTTATTTTCATTTTTTCAGTTTACTTTTGAATACAAGTGAAAAGTACAAGAAAGACACGCCTGCCTGTTCTAATCTCTCCAGCTTATGTTTTAAATGCTTGTAATTACTACAAGTGAGTAATTTCAGTCTCTGGTTAGTTAAATTATATTCGGGAGTCATAACTAAATATTCTCCTTTGTTAATCACACAATGAATTATTGGACAGAAAGAACAAATGAGTAAATAACTTTCATTATTATGTTCTATTCTATTCTGACAGGAATAAAACTTTTACTGCGCTTATTTAAGTTAAAATAGGACTAGATAGACAAAGCTCATTTACTAGTTCAGAAGCTTCTTAAATCTTATATAAATTTATTCCAGATAAATTCTAATGTCTGCGACTTCTCGGAAGCTGCATCTCCGAAAACTTTAAACCTTGGAAACAGATAATAGAATTTCAAGAGAACAACGGAATTAACTCTGTATGGAAAATTAATGACCAGGAAATCTGGAGTTGACAGAAAGCATAAAAACTGACACTGAAGTCTTGAAAATTAATTGTTCGTCACGGCAGGGGGACTCCATTGCTGCTCATAGAAATGGAGTTGAATGAATTCGCGCAATACCTTCAAAACATGCACCGAAAGCAAAATAAATTATTCGTAAGTAGAACTGTGTATCTTTCTAGAGAAACAAACTGTCTGACAAGTAATTCTCAGTTAATAAACCTTAAACGAAGTATATGAATTTGCTACTTTCGAAGGCAATATTATAATGAAGTTGCGAGTTCCTATATTCTACCTTTAAACGCAGTATTCTAAAAAAAACAAGAACTGCTCTCGGATTCTACATTGCATAGAAAAGTACTATCACCAATGATAGAGTTAAAACTGGAATCTATTTTGCACGAGGATGCACTACCATCAAAGAGATTCTAGAAATTTGGTTGAATCATATTTCGGCTACAACTTGTTTTAATATTAGCACATAATTCAAACTTTTGCTTTATAAAAGCACATTAGTTTAGGTAACAGTAAAGAAACGGACAATATAAATTAATTATTTGAATTCTGTTTAAAAACACCGACAGGAAAAATTACGTGACTTCTGTTAAATAAGATATTTACTTTTCCTCTTCACCTATATCTGAAAAGAACTGAAGGGAATTATTTTCTGATTAAACTACGAATCTTTACACTCCATTATCTAGCAAGTGTCCAAAAACGTAAAATGAATTCTTACTATTTAAAACCATGACAAGTATGGAAAATTATAAAAATGATCATTGCCAAATAGAGTGAAATATGTCACATTGAAAAGTAAGCATATATACCACTGCATTCATGCTATGAATGTATAAGTGTAAATGTTATATATACCACTGCATTCATGTTATGAATGTATAAGTGTAAATGTTATATACCACTGCATTCATATGATGAATGTATAAGTGTAAATGTTGTGCAGATGATATATGGCAAATTTTGTTTTCCATAAATTATAATTACTTTAAACTATTCACATTTTAAATCTGCAGACCTTAAATTTGGAGCATCAAAATTTCTCTTCCTACTTGGAACTTTCGTTCTCGTTATTTAACTAATAATGATGAAATGATTCTGAAATTCTGGAACGAAATGTTATCTCAAGAAAATAAATACTCTTATGGACAATTGTGTTTGTTTAAACAATAATTTTATTCGATCTAATATGTAGCGTTGTTGGGTTAGAAGAGGGTAGTTAATAGTATAAGAATAAAAATGAAACAAAATACAGTAGGTTTAAGTATACAGAATAATGAATAAAAACTGTTTCAAAATACCTTTATTTTTTGGAACCATAAAAGTAAATACTCTTAAAAATTCTTAATGGTGTAGTATTAGTTGGCTGATTGCTTAAAAGTAATAACAGACTGTTGATTAATCAAAAGCAGACGGCCAATAAGAGACAAAGGAAGCAATAATACGTCAAAGCATCATGCATTTAATCTGATTTTTGCTTTACATTGCAAAATTTCTTGAAAATTTGTATATTAAACCTAACTAATTATGATCAGTTTGAATATCTGTTCTTCTGAAGACATTATAGGTTTATCTGTCAGAATGAGTTTTCAAGATTACAACTTACGCAAATGACGTAAAAACAAGCATTTAAGCTGCTGGGTCACCTCCGTAGGAGAGCGTGTTCTGCCTTTCGGCCACGTTAGTCCTATTAGTTTAAGCCACAGCCATAATTCTACGTGTCTGCTAGTAAGTAAGGGACAATTTCGTGAGTTGATTCTGTGCAGCTTAGGCTGATTAATTTTATTTAGCATCAGATTAGTTTATATTTTCTATTTTGAGTTAAAGCCCGCATGGAGGCTTCTTGTAAGCCCCCAAAGGGCCATCTGTACGTTCATTTTGCGTTGCGTAATAAAAAGGTAATTTAACCCTTATTTGGACTTGTTACTTAACACTACAAGAACTCAGTCAATATTCGCTGCATATTTCTTCAGTATTCTAGCTTTCAATGAACTCTAGTTTAACTAGCATATTAGAAAAGAAACAGCCACCGATACTGAAATCTTTTCAAGTCATCATCATTCAAAGTGATCCGAATAATACTGGGCGTTACCGTCAATTTGCCATTTAAATAACGGAAGACAAAAAACGTTGGCAATTTAAGTCGGTTTGAAGGCTGGATCTTCACCCCGAATTCTCGTTCAAGGCGATGGAAAGAAATACATTATCAAAAAACGGAAATTCGTCCATGGCTTCAAAAGGAACTCTAAATCGAACACAGAATTGAGAAGGGGTTGTAAAGAATGCAAAAGAGGAGCACATTTAAGTTAAAAAAATAGCTTCAGGAAATTTTCGTTGTTAAAGTGAAACTAATCAATGCCGAGTCACTAGTATACAAAAATCGTTTTTTCTCTCTTTTTTCCCGTGGAAGAATTGGAAGAAAATTCTCCAGTGGGAGAAGACAAAGAAGAAGGAAAAAATATTCTATTGAAGAACCCGAGCGCTTGCCCTCCAGTCATTTTTCCCCGATCAATAAACTCTAGATATTCAGTTGAGGGCATTTTTTTTTATTTTTTTTATTTTCAGCAGAGAGGAAACTCGCCTTTTATTAATTTTCCGGGAGGTATTAAGGACTTAATAATTATTGAAGAGATAGAATCCAGCGTCTAGAGGTTTAAATCCCTGAGAATTCACTAAGATCTTGAATTCATCGATGCAGTTTTTCCCCAACTCTGTCCGTACACATTTATTAAAGAAGCTCAAAGCTTGGTGCAAATAAAAAAAGCTATATAAGCAGTTTTCACATAAGTAAACGTTGCTCTGGATTATTGTGTTCATCCCTTTAAGCAAACATAACTAAGCTCTGCTCTTGCAGTTCTTAGTTCGTTTAATTCGTTTATATATGTCGTATTTTTATGCTATTTTTAAGTCCTTTTTTGTAAGAAAACGAAAATATAAAACAATACATTCTGATCAATTTTAAATAAAAATCTTCTCATCTAATCTAAGCTCTCTACAGAAATATTTTTTAATTTAAATTTATGATTATATTTAACAGTTACCTTGAAAGATAACATATGCAAGAATTAATTGCAGCATTTAACATTAAAAGAGACTTAATATTTTAAATCCTTCCATTTTTTTCTTATTATGACACCTTCGCCCAAAAGATACTGAATAACGAGGGAAAGGTGACATAAGAGAGTAAGATTATATTACAAACATTAATAACGCAAATAATACATTAAATAAGTGTTATTTGTGCATAAATCAAAATTAATTCCTTTAATTTTATTGCTTTATATTAATACTGCAGTTGTCGGTTTTTTTGCTATTTGTTATAATTAGATCAAGCAGTTCTTAACATTAACTTCATTAAGTATAATTTTTTTTCCACAGCACTTTGATTGAACTTGAAAATTAAGCTTTTTCCAAAATTTATTTGCTTAGTTTGTCGCTAAAATTTAGAAATATAGCTTGTCTGAGATTCTGATTTGGAGCAATTTATAATGGAGCTATGTTCTAAAATTGCACTCTTTAGTTATACAATAGTGTTGAATAAAATGCAAAAACATAAACACGGTTCTTTTATTTTATTAATATACTAATTAATGGAAACTTCAAATGAATTGAAAAGATACAGATATTTCGCATTTAGTATACTCAAGGACTGAATTTAAGTATTAAAAACTCTTAAATATTTCTAAAAGAAAGTAATTTGAGCTACCTGTTGCCATTGAAATTATATAAATTGAATTAAAATCCTTCCACCTGGAGAAAAGCTAAATTTTTTAATGCAAGAAGACTGAAAACAAGTAAAGTATTTTGCTGTCCAGAAAATATGTGCTTTTAATTATTACTTTCTAGCAAATGAAGGAACTGTTACATCAGTACTATAAGGAAAAGTTTCCAGTAGCTTCTTAAAAGCATTTCGCAGTTAGAAAACATTTTTAAATAGAAAAAGAGAGGTATTTAGCAAAGTCAGCTAAATAGAATGATGGTAAATGTCGTATCGGTAATAGGAAGCTTAGTATGAATGTGAAATGTTTCGGGTGGAAAGTAAAGAATCTCAAATATTTATTTAAACCGTTAAAAGACAAAATGATATTCTTCTTCTTCAGCGATATCACGGAGCTTTATTTTGTAATTCGATTTTGACTTTTCTCACATGTTCTTTTGATGTATTTGTTGTGGTGACGAGCAACAAATTATGGCAAAAGTTAAATTTAAAGTATAATTTATCATCACCACTAGTCATTAAATGTGCCTAGTAAGCGATAGAATTCCAATTAAACTTACACTATTAAACGCGTTAAGAATTTGGCCAATAATATGGCAAAATTTTAATGCGCAATAACCTAATGGTGAAATTATCAGAATTATCTGCTTCAAAATTCAATAGTAATAAATAATGCTACTTACGTGTATAGTGCCTTCCTCTGTATGAATACATACCTAACTCTTTTTTCACTAAATGTTTATTTCCAGATTAGGACATTATTAATACACGCTTGATTAATAGGTAAACAAATTTTGACCAAGACACACTATTCAGCACACAAGAAGAACAAAGGTATTATGCCAAATTGCAAATTTTTGTAAAAATCGCATGAGTAGTTTTTAAAAAATTAACTCTCGAAATTTAGCTCCTCAGTGTTGATTGAATTTAGTATATATTTATTAATCTCTCTTTTTTTATTAAACTTATTTGATTCCTCTTTTCACATTTCGAAATTTAGGGTCATTCCAAATAAAATTCGTCCAGTTTTTATGATTTATTTTTAAATATTTGTATTTTTAAATAATTTTTATAGATTTTTTTAAAACCATTTTGAATCATTATCTATAAAATATTCACCATCATCTTAATGTAGATATATTTCTAAGCATACTTGCAAAAAATAATTCTTCAAATTATTTATTCAAAATTTCCAAAGATATACGTGAATTCATACATTGGCGCGTTTTGAAATTTGGCATTTGTTGAAAGAGATAATAACATCAAATGTGGTTTAGGCCCTTTGTTAAAATTATTTGAAAGTAGGAAATTAGGAACGATATGATTTTTTCCGGTCAAGCACAATGTAAAAAGGAAAAGGAAAATAGTTTGCCATATATTAGGAAGTTTTCCAAATGAATTATTCTTGGAGCAAACTGAAAAAAAAATGGGCCAAGGTAATTTTTTTCCGTAAATTTCGCACCACATTTTACAAAATTTAATATTTAGGTATAATTTTTGTCGTAGAATCGAAATACGAAAAAACTGGCTTGTCATTTCGGAAAAAGTCCGATTTTGTGTCAAAATATCTATTACAGAACAATGCTATATATAAATCTAATATATATCTTAAGGCGCGCTTTCAAGACATGAAAAACACAATCTGAATTTCGTCAATCGGCCCAGTAGAACGGGAGATAGAGAACTGGCCTTCTTTTTTTTCCGCAGTGTATATAAGTAGAATCTAAAATCAAAAATAGCATATGCATAATTTTTGCAATAAATGATTCATTATGTTTTTTAAAAATTCAAGTACTTAAGAAATTGTCAAAAAAGTACATAAACGTAAATATTTCTCACCTGTTACAGCAGATGTAGACACCGCAATTACTGATGACGAAATATCGGCTGCAGAAATTCCAGGTAGGCTGAATACTTTGGACTAAGCATTGCCTGCCCATGCTTTCTTTAGAATCACTAGAACTATTTTTTTCCTGAAAATTTCGTAGAGGCTCGTAATCCATATCATCACCAATACTATGTTCTTCAACATTTGGTTCATATTCAGATAAATCCTGTAAAACTTGTACTTCTTTTGGACTAAGATATCGCGGTCTTCGAACTACTATTACAGTGCGCTTGAGAAAGAATTAAGTGCCACGAAATATTAACTGACTCAACTATTGCGCGCTAATAATTACAACATTTCGCCAAAAAGGGGGTGGACCGTTGACAGGAAGGCCTAGAAGGTGAGAAGTATTTTTTGTTGTAAATAATCAGTGAATGCAAGAAATGAGTAAGAGAGGTTTTCTAAGAAAAGATGTTTCCTGAGCTAGATAACAAGATGAATCTACCCAGTTTTTCAAGCAGTCAATATGACTGTTAGTGCTACTTCTATGTATAGCTAATAATATCTTCGTTAAATGAAATTTCATTCAATTCATGTTTGGTACCAAAATTTTCGAGGTTTTTTAGAAAAATCAAAAACAAGTTTGACTTCTTAAGATAAAGGTGTTTTTACGAATACAAGGTGAAATGACGAAAACAGTCAAAATGACTGCTCTAATGGTCTAACATTAAAATTGATATATCCAGTAACATTGCATCCGTATAGCTTGCAGACAATAATAACATGCTTTGTATCTGGTTAAGTACTATGTAATACCTTCAGCTGTATCAAACTATTGTGTACGCTTATTTCATTCTGCATCTTAGTCTATTGTGTTAATTCCACAGGTACAAATAAAGGCATAAATAGTACAGGTACATTTTAAGCCTAGGCTTTATCCTCTTACGCATATAATTAGTAATGATGCATAATTCTGCGTATCTAAATCAGGAAATTTGCATATATAGCCTTCGCATATTGTAACTACAACATACATCCATATACATTCTTGTGTAATCTAGTAATGTAAATAATTCTTATTTCATAATTATAATGCATGAATATTTGTACTGATTTCATTTGTATCTGCATACACATTCTGCCATTATTATGTTTGTATGCCCAACATGTGCTGTAGTAATAAAGACTGCCATATTAGAACTGTGTAGCTTATATGAAATCTGCAAAACATATTTTAACTTGCCATCGACAATTATTTATTCAATTCTATTAATATTGATATCCATTATTTTTGTCTGTATGTTGTACTAGACAAAGTTACTGCGGGTGATGTGACTTTTTCATTAGTCAGTGCCCCCTTTCAAGTAGCAGCAAATTATCTGTACTATAGATAAGCCGTCGTCAGCATTTTTCATTTAGTTTCATCATCGCCATCTCTCTCATCATATTCTATCCTTGTTCCTGTCTTCCTTTCGGTATTCTTCACTTTATTTTATCAATGACGAAATAAAAAAAAGAAAAGTTATTGTTGTGTTTCAAGACCGAGTGTAAGAGGCATTTAGTTTGTAATTTCCAGTACAAAGTGCAAACAAATTTAGAGTCTCTACCTTCTGCTACATTAAATCTGTATTTTCGCTTTCGAAGGTAAGACAGGACGATAATTCATCTGCAGTCTAAGTAGGTTAAACAGGAGTTAAGCGAAATTAAATTGAACATTACAAGAACACACTGCACGTCCATTTCATAACACATTCATGAAGCATAATCCTAGAGTCTGCCATCATCTGCCCCCTGACATAGAGATAAAAAAGGGAATAGAGCGTAGAACAACAGTATACCTCGAATTTGGCACCTCGATAAAAATCATTCCTGTCCAATTGTAGTGGTGTGCACTACTAGGAGGCGTTGTAATGTGACAATCTAACCAAATATCTATCTAGAAATCCTTAATTAAATTTACATGTGCCCAATATTTACTGCCCTGAATTCTTAGTGGTAGTATTTTGAAAATTAAACCCTAGTGACAAGAATAATTAAATATTTGATTTACCCAATAACCCACATGTATGAGACTTGTGGAAACAAATTTCTTTTTCTAATCTCATATTTATTTTATCAAACACATTTTCTGTATTAAATATGGAACATTTATCACACACATATAAAATATCAAAATATTATAACTTGGGAACACAAAACGTGTGAACCTAAAATGGAATAGTAGACGAAAGCAGAAAACTTGTCTAGTAACGATAAATGGTAAGCAAACAGCAGTAGAATAGCAGCAGCAGGCAGCAGTGAGCTGTTCTGTGAAGATGAAACACAAATGGGGTTTTCACAGAAATTAAATACAGCCTCTGAAGATTCATTCATGAGGACGTATTCACAAAGGTAAAAGATTAATGGATCTTTATTTTTCAGTCATTACGTGGAAATGGAACAGCTATACGTTTTCAAAGAACTTAAAGTACTTTCAATGGTCGAATGTTACCTTTGCTGTCTTTTTTTCTGGGTTCTGTCTTCAATAATTAGCAACAAGATTCCATGGACACTGACAACACTTTCTTTAACAAAAAAAAAATGCCTTTCCATAGAAGACAGGAGTTGCGCAGTATTGGCACTGATAACATGTTTCACAGTTATTCCGATATCAGTGCCTCAATATCGTCGTCGAGAAGTTTGGACAATTTTAAATTTCAGTTGAGTCTGTAAGAAATTTTATCTGGAAATCTATTTTAATCGCCAGTAGAGGGCGTAAATGCTTCATGATGCACATTTCTTGTTCTTGCATCTGGCAACGTCAATAGAATGCTTGTTGGAATTGAATAAACTTGGAGCTTGAAATCTGGTGAATTCTTTGCCTTTTGATTATGCTTTATTTTAAATTTAATATAATGTTTCTTGAACCATGATGACATGAAACGTTTTAAATTTTATCATTTATATTATCACAGTCAATAAAAGTCTTTCGAAACTGTTACTGTCAGTTTAAGTGAGCTAGTGCAGTTTCTAACTTTACTTGAACAATGATAGCGAAGTAATTGTAGTTATATTGCAAGTATTAAAACAAGCTTCAGTGAATATCATCAAACTTATGTCAAAAGAATTCTTTTAACTTAACGAAGTCCAGTTAGGTAGAGGAAACAACAAAACTTATTATAAAGAAGGAATTAAAAAATGAGAGATTTTCATGAACTCAAAACCGGAAAAAATTCAAAGGTTCTTGAAATAATAATGTGAAGATAACAATAAATAACAATATAGAAATAATAGAAATTGATATAACTATCAGTAATACACAGCACGTCTAATCACACATACTTTTCAATGGTATAAATTCTTCCTTTCATAATTTGTATAAACCGCTAATTTTGCCTTTCCCGATTTTCAGGATGGGAAATTAGTTAAGAAAATGAAAATAAGAGAACAAGTATGTTATTTACAAATAAATAATTCCTAAGTATGCCTTCCATGAAGGGTCTAATTGATTACATAGGTCTCTCCAAAAATAACCTATTTTGTAAATTATAGTTTATTTGCTGAGTATTTTAAGTCGTTAAAACTACTCAGCAAATGAAATTCGATACTGCTTATAGAAACTATTTGGTAAATGAAATTCACTAAAGCGTTAAGTTGAATTTCTTTTACCTAATAATTCCTATGCCCCTTAGCCTTGAATTTGTTTACATTTCAGCTACAGTCTCAACTGTAACAATTTGGTTAAGTTGTCTCGCAAATTGGGGAAACAACAATCAATCAGCTTCTCTTTGCCAATTTCATCTTTAAACCTAGCAATCTTCTGCTTCTTCTATATTTAGTTTGTCTTCCTTCCTTTCCTAGAGAAGTTCGCTGCCTTCAGAAAGGGGAAAATGAGAGGAAAATGTAATTCAAAATTATATTTCGTTTTAATCTTATAGAATGCAAAGGCAACCCAAATGCAAATCAAAGATGTGAAATTCATTTTAATAAATTTCAGTCTAATAAATTTTGGCTTATTTTAAGAAAAAGAAGAAGTTCGCTTTACCTGGAAGGATAATTTAAATAAATTTATGATTGTCATTAAACTGACTATGTGCAACACAACTTCCCACTCAGAGGAATAATTAGCTTAAATTTACTGTGAGTTTTCATTAAAAGTTTATGTAAATAGTAAGTACGCTTATATATAAAAAGTAAAGCAAAACGTTGATTTTACGTTTCAGAATAGACACATACATTTATAATACATTACCTTTTAACGATTTCATTCACAGTTAGTCATACAGCATTTTTCTTTTCTGTTATCTTTATAAATATTACACTTTGTTCTATTGGCCAGAAAACATTTCCAAATAATTTAACTGCCTTGTTTATACCTCAGACCCCGTGCACTAGTTTAAATAAAAATAATGAAACGCAAGAAAAACTTTCCGCATAAATATGAGATGTTTACATATGCAGTATGTCACAGAAATAAGCTTTCAAATTTGTAGGTTGTATCCAGATGACTGGGAATCCCACACAAGTGTGGAATTTGAAATAACTTGTGATGCTAGTGTACACAAAAAGACACAAGAAATGGTAAGACACTACGTAAGTGAATATGCTCTTTGATAATAAATGAACATTCACAAAATTAGTAGAGGGCAAAAACAGGTTGCGAAGTTGTTTTTAATTAACCTTAATTCAGGCCTCACATCTCCAGTATACGAAGTTTAGAATATTCTGGAGAATACCGGCTATGTCTCGTACATCCCCGATAGTTTTGCAATTCACACAACCAGGTTCTTGCCTCTGTCGTGTCCAGTGTTTCCATATGTCCGCAGGAAAAGTAATCAAGGCATGGCAAATCCCGTGATAGAGCACACCAATCAATGCATCAGACGATAACGTTCGTATTCTACTACATCTGCGTCTGTTGGTGTGAATTGAAACTTCCCTTCGAAAACGCTCTCTACATCTCTGCCTCTCTCTATATATGTAATAATTCATTTTTCTAAATCCTCATTAAAAAACCACTTGTAAAATACATTCATCAAGCGAATGGAAAAAAGAACAATTAGTGTAGGAATTAATCTATAAAACATGCAAACTGAATAAAAAATATCGTAATTAAAAAGGTCATTATTATGACAGTTATGGTACAATTCGGATTTTTTTTTCCGAGGATTAATTCCTGTTCTATTTGTTCCTCATTCTATTTATGTGACGATTACTTTTTTTTATTAGCTTCTTTATGGGGGTTTAGAAAAATTAATTATTTGAAAAATTTAATTTATTTAATAATTGCTTCAACTGTGCAAATTGAACAACTTTTCTTAGAAATGCAATTTTTTTTAATTTTACTTTCCTTACATAGTGAAGAGACAGAGAAAAGAAGAAATACTGTAAATATACGTACGCATTATTCAGTCTGCCATAGTTGTTGATGATGATGATGATGAAAGTTGGATGGTTACAGTGAAGACGCAAGAATTTTAAAAATTATAACGAATTTAGTAACTTATCTTGCATATATGGCCAGAGGAATTTGGTAAAATAGCCAGTTCACAGTCATATGGCACCCTTCTAAATAAAAAGAAACAGTATAGTGTATTCAGAAGTACAAAATGGCGTGTACTGTTACTCTTTCATTCCTTCCAAAAGAGCGGATGTATGGAACCATAAACATTGCGTGAATCCCTTTGCCGGAATATGAAAAAAAAAATCTTCGTTTGTATAAAATATTTGGTATTTTTGGAATTAAATTTGTTAACTTGTAGAGACATTAGGTATATTTTTGGAAGCAGAAAAGATGTAAAATGTGCAATCGCTTTCGCCGGGAATCGAACCACGGATCTTTGAAATACCGGCTCCAAATCCTGGGTGTGGAAAATCATCATCCAACACCCTTTAGTTCGCGCGCCACTGTAGAAACATTAGGTTAATTGGAGGAAGAGAGATGAAAATTTGCAATCGCCTTCGCCGAGAATCGAACCACGGACCTCTGAAATACCGGCTCAGTGTGCTGACCATTACACCACGGAGGCACGCTAGGAAGGCAGGAGAAATACCTTATAAACTATGTTTTTTTTTAAATGCAACTACTTAGTTCTTCAAAGTGACGCGATGAATATTTATTTTCTAGAGATCTTTTCATCCATAGATATCATCGAGCCTAGATAAAGAAAAGAATTCTGCATTCATGCTGAATTCAAGCCGTTTTGTTTAGTCTCTGTGTATTACGTGGTGCTTGTTACAAGCATAGATCTCGAAGTGCTCCTTACACACGGAGAAAGCGGAAAGTTACGCTTAATATGAGTGAATATGATACTGTTCATTAAAGAATTAACAGATTTTTTTTTTATTTCAGAGTGCTTTAATGGTCTCAAAGAGCCAATCATCTTAATCAAGCAACGGAGTACTCTTCAAGTAGCTGCTTGTACATCCTTTTACCATTAGTTAATTAACACACAAATCCCTTAAAGGGAATGTCCCTAATTTTTATATCAAAATGCTAATTTTTAAAGAACTGGGGATTCTTAAGTTTGTATAAGTTTATGAACTGAAATGAAATGCAAATAAAAATGAAAACCGTATTTTGCCCCAAGATATTATGAGAATTATATTATTAAAAGATAAATTATAATTTTGTGCTGTTTGAATTCAGCAAAGTACGCAAGGAATATCTGACTAAGGGAAACTCACTCGCATTCACATTATATATGAGAAAAGCACGAAAAGCAACATGCAGACAGCCAGCCCGCTTGGAATCAAACACAGGGCGGACCGCTAGTATTCAACAGTCTTTAACCATTTTGCCCCTAGGGAGGCTCAGACAACATCAATATTAGGTTCTGTAATTAGTTGTAAAGTGTAGAAATAAGGTATGGGTATGTAAAATTTTATATTCATGGTACTGTATGATAAAAATAAGAAACCTTTGAAAGCCTTACCTGAATGAGTTTCATAATTAAAATGCTTGTTACAAGCATTACGGAAACAAGATATTTTTCAACTAATTCAACCAAAGACTGAAATTTTAATAGGATTCAAGAATCGCATTTACATAAAAAATATAATAATCAAAATTTGTGTTTTTAGAAAATCATATTTCCGTTGCAAATTCCAAGGTATGAGTTTTCCATGTTATAGCATTCCCTTCCACTTTTATTTGCTTTAACCTTTTTCTCTTCATAAAGGCTTTCTTCCGCCATGGCATTGGCGCATTGTGAAATTAGGCATATTTGTTGAAAGCGACAATAACGAGAATACGTTGTAAAAATTATTTGAAAGTAAGAACGATGTGACTTTTTTTCTGCTCATCTACAATGTAAAAAGATAAGAAACAAGTGACTTTTTTTTCCAGCATAATGAAAGGGTAAAGAAAATAGGTTGCCATATTTTAAGAAGTTCGCCAAGTGAATTATTCTTGGCGCGAACTAAAAAAAATTGTGCCAAGCTATAGTTTTGAATTTCTCCGTAAATTTTGCACCAAATTTTATAAAATTTAATATCTAGGCATAATTTGAGTCGTAGAATCGAAATATGGAAAAATTAGTGTGTTATTTCAGAAAAAGTCCGGTTTTGTATCAAAATACCTATGTTAGAAGAATGCTATATATAAATCTAATATATATCCTAAGTCGCGCTCATGAAAAACTCAATTTGAATTCATGTCAATCGGCCCAGTAGAACGAGAGATATATAACTGTCCCCCCCCCACCTTTTTTTTCCTTGCGCAGTGTATCTAATATCTAGAAATTGCAAAATTCAGGTTATTAATTGTTAGAATCTCTCAGTATACAGCGGAATTAATTAAATAATCAAGATATAAGTAAAATAATTAAATAAATAAAACTGTTAAACTGATTAATAAGAACAATGCAAATCAAAATTGAAACAAAGGTAAAACTGTCTAATAAAGTAAAATAACAAATATTTTAAAATCCTTTAGTCTTTTTCAAGTAGCTGCCGAAAACATTTCAACAGAGCCACCCTTCTGAATTATAGGCGGAAGATTACCAAAATAAATTCATGAAATAAGAAAAGTGAGTGGTTAAAAATAAATTTATATAAATTTAAAATATTATCGCAAGATCATTAAAATTTTATAATATTACAAAGTCACAATAAAATACAAATAAAAGTTAATAATCTACTCCAACATGATCCTTAAACTTTACATAATATAAAAGTTAAGCATTATAAAATTAAAATTTTTAAACAACAAGAAAAACAAGCGATCTTTATATTAGATTTCATGAAAAAAAAGTAATGGAAGGAAAAGAAGAGAAATACAGTGGATTCTTTTTCTTCTTCAAGAATGAATTAATCTCAACGTTTTTTAGTTGAAATTAAAACAAAACCAATCTGTGTACATTTATTCCTCTTATCAAAAAAAATGGATGAAAGAGAATTTTCAATTACCTTGTAGCAATGGAATTCATTTATTTACTTCTTTCTATTGTGTTTTACATTTCGCTATAAAATGCTTATTGTAACTGTGTATTCTTTCTTAGAAGCAGCAAGTAATAATACATATTTTCATGCTTAAGCAATGAACAGTTGTAGCACTAATCCAGTTCTGTTTCCTGTAAATGGGCTGTCTGTTCAGGGTTTCCGTGTTTTCCTCCATGTATAGTGACCCTTAAAATTTCCTACATAAAAGCATTCTTCCTTTGGCATATAGTCATCACGTGCTTTTCTTAATTAAAATTAATCAATCATTCTCCGACTTGTAAAAATGACATCCTTGTTCATGTTGTGTCTGGTCATTAGCATTATATTTCCATGAAGAAAATAGAATTATGACTCTAAGAGATGTTTTATGTGTTCCAGAACTATCTTGAAACCTCCTATCTATTAACAAAGTGGTTGAAGAGAATTTAAAGGTCATGTATGATAAAATTGGAAGCCGTGTAATATAAAGTGATCACAAACCTTTAACAGCTTATAGTTTCAGCAGTAATTGTAAAGGTGAAATACCCAGCTCGAAATATTTAAGTCTGAAATGTCCTCATATATCCTTGAAAAACTTATCTAAAAATCCTGATTCGAAAAAACGTTCAGTAACGTAAAACTGAGGGAAATGAATCTATTCGACTCTTGCACGACCCTAATTGAGCTCAAAAATACTTCTCAGACTAGATTTTATATTTTGTATGAAATTAAAAATAATCCTTCCATGTCGCTTGTGGCGTTTTAATCGTCATATCAGTCCGGTGATTTGAATACCCGAAGTTAATTTCCGAGAAAAGCAAAGCAAAATTTCCAAAAACTCCCGTTTCAGAACTCCTAATTTGGGTAAAATTTAGTACTATTATAACTATTTTCTCCCTTCTTTCCGCACACCTTCATAGTGTGACTGGTAGCATATTCGACGCCTATTCGAGAGGTCAAGGGTTCGAGTCCCAGCGAGGACACTGCATATTTTTCACGATTCTAGCATCAAAAGCTCTGATGAATCTACAAATGGCGCCCGAACTAAAAGAAGGTGGTGGACGATAATTCGTCATTACTAGCATTTATAGACTGGGTACCCTCATCCCCCAGTCCCCTTTAAAAGGGGGAGCATATAAAGTATTTTCTTCCTTCTTTCCGCATGCGTCCATGGTGTAACTGGAGGCATACTCAACGCGAGAAGTCCAGGGTTTGAGTCCCAGTGAGGAAACTGCACATTTTCACGTCTCCTGCTTCAAAAAAAGTACCTTATATATGTACAATATGATTTAACCTAAAAGTCCAAGTAAACATCTAAAAGGCTAAATCTTATTTCTTTCTTTATTCCGAAAGGCCAGTAAAAAAGCACTATTACTGCTAGAGCTCTTGACGACGATATCAACTTAAGAAATACTTTAAATATTAGAAAGTACTTTTAAAATTTTAGACTTTTAAAAAACCAAAACTATATTTTTTAAAGTTTGTGCTCGTACACGTTTTTCATGAAAACTTAAATCAAAATGCTAAAACAACATTTAAAAGAGTTCCTTGCTTACAAATTGTTGACTTTGTTATTACTGGTTAAAACATACGTGCCATCTTACTTTAAAAAATAGATCAAACGTCTCATCTTCAGGGTTTGACAACAACTTTGAAATGCTGTCCCTTATTGAGCTTCTTTTTGCTGTCATAAGAAAATTAAAACAATGGTAGCTGAAAAAAGACCTATCAGACATTTATGAACTTGATAGTTAGACTTAATCCAATTAGGTCAGCATAATACAAAAAATATGAGATTTCATACTTGCAAGACATACGCTTTTACTAAACGCTGCCTCTAAACTCTTCCACTTAATTTCCTGAATTCAGTAAAAACGTCCTGTCGCGTTTATTATAGTACAAATATCCACTGCATGTGCTCGTAGAAAGGTATTTTTATAAAAAATCTGTTCACGTACTTTCTAACGTTTTAAAATATTTTCAAATGTATGATAATTAATGCAAAAAGCATTTTCAGCTAAATACATTTCATTACATCTTCAACAGCACTCAAAAAAATTGCTTCCTTAAAGAGCGCAATAAAAATTTGTCAAAGCAATAGTGTTTCTGAATTTTTTTTCTTTGCCCAAAACACTGGTATGCCTAATTAATTAACTCTAATGATATACCTCAAGGAAGCAAACCTGCCATCTGATTTCCTTCCTGAGATAACTAATTCTGACACCATTCCTCCAGTCGTATAAACGTTGCTGACATACCGACAAGGTTATAATCCTAACCGATCACATTCTGACAATACACGATGCTGACAGGTCATAATCTAGACTCCAAAATATTTGTAGGTGTAAAAACGTTTATGGTTAATCTAATGTAATTCTAATCCTGTAAACTTTCCGATGGCAGAATAGGATTATTTTTGTCTTATGTAATGAGATCAAGAACTCTCTTTGAATTTTTTTTTTGTTTTGTTTTGTTTTTGTATTGACAAAATGTCTTTTTCTCTACAGTATTTAAATATTCGTTAATTTGCTTTAGTTGCAACACTAGTGCAAGTAATATTCGCAATTTTTAAGATAGAAAACGAGACATTTTTATTGATTTTCATCTGAAAGAAAAACTATCGGTAATGATTATTTAGGATTAGAATAAAAAAAGGAAAGAAAGAAATTTATGTAGTTCTAGCAATGAGAACTGTTAACAAATTTAATAACGCTTTCTTCATGAGGAAAACATTACAAGCTAATTTTAAGGGGGGGGGAAGATAAAAGAAAAAGAAAATAATTTCTCAAGAAAAACGAGCATAATAATGGAAAGGAATGTATGTATTAATACCCAAACAAAAACGCTTTTTCTGCGGATCCATGCTTACTGTGCGAAAGACTTTTTCCTTCCCTAAAAGGACTTAATAAAATCTGAACTCTACAGCGAACCTAAATAACGGTTGTAATAAATAACAGAGATAAATTACTAAAAGTTATTATTATAGTTACTGTTTTCATGGTGAAGGAAATAAATGTTGTCTTCTTTCTAGTGTCGTCCATGATTGATTCCAAAGCTCTCGTTTCCGCCGCGTAAAGCATTAAAATTTGTGACTATAGTGTCTTTGAGACTACAGCTACAAAATCGGTGGTATACAATTCATTTGTCTGGAACAAGTTTACACAAATAAGCTAAGTGCGTCTTACATAAATTTGCACATTTCCGGCTTAATTAATGATTTCTTTTTAAATGAAACAAAAACCAATTGAAAATTGGGTTGCGCCATTCTCGGTTATGGCAAAGTACGCGGTGGCATTATGTTTTCGGTTTTCTGAAAGAATTTTCAAATCACTACTGAAAATGCTTTGATTTCTTGGACGTCCACCTAGAAAGGCTAATTTTTAGATATAATAGCTTAAGAATTGCTCTCTTATCACTTCATTGAACCCAAATTTTAACTCAAATTTTCTTATTTTTTATATATATCATCGCTCTGGGGGGGAGGATGCTTTAAATTAGGTTTACATGATAAAGATGTATGATAAGAATTCCCCCCCTTCCTTTTTTTGAGAAGGAATTTGAATAAGATTATGTATCTATACATATATTTAACTTTCTTTTAAAATCATCTGGAGGTTCAAGATTGATCTTATCTATTTACCAGGAAGGTAAAATATTTCCAAATATATTCCAATTTCCCTGTTATTTATCCACTTCATTTATAATCAAGCCATATATGCTGGACTTTTAATTTCTTCTTTTGAGATCTTTCTTCGTACGTCTTTTCTCGTGGTAAGAGAACTTTAACAAAAAACTTTTCATCACTTTGTTGTGCTTTTTTATATGGAAACTCTTTCACTAGAAGTTTTTACGGGCATTCGCAGTCGCGAATTTGAGCACATTTTTTAGGGGGGAGAAAACCAAAATGAATTTACTAATTAGAAAAGAAAATCAAATATTAGGGTTTGCATTCTGACATTTTTAGGTTTTAACCATCCACTAGTGACATCCCGTAAAATAAATGGGATACATTTATATGATATAGTGATGACAGTATTATTCCGAACTATTTTAAAATGTAAATATGAACCTTAATATTAATTTTGCAATTTCAGTTTTGCATCAGTTATAAGTAATACAATATTACACTTTATAATATAATGCTGAGACATTCTTTACTCTGTCCTTCTGAAGGAAGCAGATATTACTTTAGTAGCTGAAGTTATAGAAAACATTATTATCAAAACTAATCCGTATTTTATTAGGTCAATCTGAAGATGTTTTCAGTATTTTTAGTCCTTTTACATTATCAGTGCTACACTCCCACGTCGATTAGTCTCTTGTTTCTAATTTAGGGCAAAATGTTTCTAAAAATGTAATTAATTTATTTTGTAATTTTGTTTAGCTCCGAATTTGAAGCAATTTGAAGCAAACGAAGCTTTTCCTAAAGACTATCATTCTTCATGTATCTAATAACCTAAGGTTAAGTGTCACGGATAAGTTTCAATTCATGGCATAAAATCCATTTTTAATTAACTTTTCCGAACGATCAATGATTTTTAACATAGATCGTTTTACTACGGCTTCGCTTATCATGCTTTATGTCACATTATAAACTTGCAAAGAATTTCTGAAGTATATCGGAACTTTTAATCCTAGCTAAACACAAGAAAAAGCACTTAGAAATTAATTTTAGAAACAGTAGAAAGATAAAGAGAATCAGAACAAGATCAATGCTAGATAAAAGTCAATTTATTTAAACATATTGGACGTTACACATCTTCTTTATACTACTAATATTTAAAAAATACTATTTTGAAAACATTTCGACTATTAACTAACTAGTTGCAAACGTGACGATAATAAAACCCAACAAATGAAAATCCTAAAAATCTGCTAAAGCTGTTAGAAACTTATCTTTTCAAGTGCTGCTTTTGACACATTCTTAGGTTCTCTATTTTTATATCAAGATAGAGAAGACAGGTATTATCTTTCCTGGCAGAATTAGAAAAAAATATTTTAATTGCTTGGTTTTAAAGAACTATACAACCAAGAATTAATATTTATGAAACGGAACAGAACTAAGGTTTCTTCACTTTTTTATCGTAATTAATTCAATTAATGCAGAAATCGTTTTATTTGTAATGTTTCATGACGAAAATCATCATTTATTTCCTGAATTTACATTATACATGAATTTGTGACGAACTACAAACGATATAAAACTTATTTGTAAAAACGAAGCAAGTGAAAATTACTGTTAAAATGAAATAGACAGAGCGCATGAACTGTACATTTCTCTGCTCACAGCCTTGAGCTGTTAAATATCATACTGAAGGGTCATTAGGATACTTTTTTAAGCAGGAGACGTGAAAAATGTGTAATGTCCTCGCCGGGACTTGAACCTGGACATCTCGAATATGCGCAGAGTGTGCTACTGCTACACCACGAAGCCGTGTTGGAAGGTGGGACAAAATACCTTATAATATCACTTATAAGGTATTTCTACCGCATTCTTAGCATGCCTTCGTGGTGTAGTGGTCAGCACGCTCAGCGCGTGTTCGAAAGTTCCATGGTTCGAGTCCCGGCGAGTGCATTGTTCATTTTTCATCTCTCCTGCATTTGGAATAACCTAATAATTTTACAGTGGCGCTCGAACCAAAAAATGACAATTCGCCACCACCGGGATTTGGCGACTTGGTCCTCTGATCCCCAATCGGCCTTTAAAAGGGGAAGTATACAAGGTATTTATCCTGCCTTCTTAGCATGCCTTCGTAGTGGTCAGCACACTCGGTGCGTATTCCAGAGGTCGTGGTTAGAGTCCCGGCGAGGGCATTAATCATTTTTCATCTCTCCTGCTTTCGAAATAACCTAACGTCTCACTAAGCACTAAACGAACTACCTAAATGTTAAGTAAAGAATGAGCGGAATTCATTTTAAAGAATACGTTTTCGGACAAAGAAGCACTAGCTGCAGCATTTTGAAATAAAGAGCATTTTGTGGATCCAGTTTAAGAATTGATTCCTGCTTACAATATTTAAGATTCAAAATTTTACTTCAAACAGACATTTTCTCGTAGTTCTGTCAACTAAACCGAATGATAAAGAACAAGAAAAACTTATGTCAAATTTTTGCTTGGTATCTGAATAATCTTATTGATAGACGATCCCAATGTATCTTCGTACGGCTACATCTGAGGAAAATTGTATCAATCCATAAATTGTAAATTGCTGACTTTAAATTCATTACTAACTTGGTTAGATCTGATACCAAAACTTTTGTTTATTTCAGAACTTAGAAAACATACTCAGCAGCTAGATTTATTAATGCAACACTGCAAGAGGACATAGCCTGCAGTGCTTCCTCTGAGAATAAATCTAATAGGTGGTTTTAATTTAAAGGTGTTTGGAGTATCAACATATACTTTTGCTACGTATTCATTATTTTTATGTTCTAACAAAAACTATTAAACGATTTCCATAATGGTGTATAAAACATAAAACGTCTCTATAAAATAATTTCTTAATTTTACATATTTTTTGTATGTGAAAATATCTAAATAAACAATTTTAGAATGAAGTACAGTATTTACGTTATATTGCCAATCTTTCTTTTCACATGTTGTTCCCAACAGGTTTAGACGTGAATAAAGAAAGAATAAAGAAAGAAAAAGCAGGCAACTAAAGATATGACATATAAACAGCGCCTAAGGTTTGTATACGTCTTTAAACACTTTTATTTAATTTTTAGTTCATATAGGCTTAAATTCATTTTTAGTTCGTATAGATTTAAATTCTTATTTACTTTACTTTTAGTTCACATTATTCGATGTAGTTATTGTTATTGTAATAGGTTAATTATTATTTTGTCTTTTTCTTACTCTATTTTTGTATTTTTTTCATGCTCCAATGTCATGCATCTTTGATGCATGGAGGCCATTGATGCATAATCAAGTGCTTTGAAATGATAAAAAATTCATGATATTTTTTATTGGGGAAAATGTTCATTTGAAATTTTCTTTCCTCAGTTTTTCGCTGTGCCAAAACCTTAGAAGAATGAAATGTCACTTGAAAAGGAAAGCTATTTTAATAACATGCATTTTAAACCAAATGTAGGAATGAAGAAAGATTTAAAATTTTTCTAATATTTTTTAACAGTTTCATTATTTTTATAGTAAAATGGTTGTAGTAAAAGTTTCTTTTAAGACAGAAAAATACTTTATCATAAGCCTGTCTAACTAAAACTGAAATCACAGCTGTAGAAAAGAAACTCCTTCATTTTTCCCATCTTGAACTCACTAGGTCGCTTAAAACTACGTTGCTGCTAAAATAAGCGATACGGGTAGATTTGCATTTTCCCTTTTGTTGTAATCCTTGCCTCCTGTACCATTCTTACTTTCAGTGATGAGAAAATGGGTATTTGATGCAGAATATTTCTCTGCGCTTCAGTTTGGGATTCCTCTATCTTTAATGCAAGTTGACGGTTTTTTTATTGGAAAATTTCTTCTGAATGGAACAAAAAGATCTAGCAAAGAAATCTTTTTTCGGTGTGCGTTTCTCCAGCCTTATAGGAATTAAATTATAATGCTTTCTTCTTCCGCCTATATCCTTTGTAAATCCAATCAACGAATACACATCTTAATTAACTTTGTAAACCCTTCCTCTTTTGGAAAAGAATATCGTTTTTCATACTTATTTTCTAGAATTTACAACCTGGAAACTAAGCAAAGAGTATTAAACCTAAGTCTGCATTTCTTACTAATGCTCAAGTATTCTTAATAATCTTATTTCGCATGAAATTCTTAGTAATCACTTGTATCAAAACAATTTTCGTAAAATATTAATACTCACACCTAATAGAAAATTACTTTTGTGCATCGTGGTTACACAGCCAACAGTAACAAGAAAGTTAATAACATAATTACAAAGATTTCACATTTATGTCTAGACATTAAAGTAGGAATATTTATCCATTCTTAGTTAAATTTAATTTTTGATGTCAAATAAATACGTTACGTTAGTTGGATTATACTATATCTAAACTTAAACAGTGCATCACTTCTAATATGCATACCATCTTTAAAACTAATGCTATATAAACATTTCATACTCATGCATGCTACTGAATTCAAATTTCATGAAATTTAATTTAATTCTTTAACTAGGATTGCTAAGTCTTCCTATCCAGTTTTAGTAATAAAAGTTAAAGTAGCAGGTTAACTTTTCTGAAATTTCCAAAGAAACGAATCCAATCATGCAAAGAATTCAACTAAGGAATTATCGCAATAAATTCTTAACTCTTAATAAAGCACTTCAATTAAAAGTCTTAAGAAGATAATATTATGAAAAAAAAGATATGGGGAATTAAAAAGTCACCACACTTTAATTAATTAAATACAGTTTGCTTCGAAAGTGCAGGAAACTATGCTGATTTGCATTACAAATTTGAATTAATGCGGTAATTATTGATAGGGAAATAGTTTTTTTTCCTTTTAAAACCTTTTTAAATAGAGATGAAAATCCTTTTCATAATTTTATTAGGTTTCATTTAAGCGATATTTATGCCAAATTAAATTCTTGACAAAAACTAGATCGTTATCTATGATTAAAATAAATCTGCAATAGTTACCTCAATATAAGAAGTAATGAAGTTCTGATGTCATTACTTCGTAACTGCGTTAAATGAAGCTTACGATCATGTGTCAGTTATAAAATGTAAATCAGCGGAATACATACCAAGCAGCGATGATACGTAATAATATTGCTAAAAGTATGATTCAGACGTCTGACGAACTTATTAAGCATTCTTAAATAAGGCTGTATACCATTAAATGCGTTTTGCGAATGTCTTCCATATTTTCTAGTCTGACGATTGAATTAAATCAAGTGATATACAAAGTATTATTGAATCAAAGTTTTTTTAGTTTAAAGGTTTCGGTGATGCATTTTAATGAGGAATTTCCAGATCATGTATTATTATTGGTAGAATATATGCATGTTGCAGCAAATGAAAAGTAAATAGTAAGACCTATAGCAAAGAAAAATGGACGTAGTTTTCAAGGACACTATTGAATGAATGACTGTCGATAGTATAAACGACAACGAATGAATTGATATGCCGTTAACATGTTTATAAATAATATTATTAAGTTTATGCAGTTGTGAAATAACACACTTTAAGACAGACCATTTGTCTATTTACCTTTCTCGTGTCACCAACGCAAGAATTTCTGTAAAAATATTAGGTACTGTTAAGAGAGTATTAAAAGTTTCGGTCAAGGGACGTAGTAAAGTTTTAAGATTTTTGAAGTCGTAGCAGTTGATTCCAACATCATGAATTGCAGTCAGTATTGGAACGTGGTTATTGATAATCCAGTTGTACTTGTGCTCCTGATTAACTTAATTTTTAATGGCATTGAGAATCTGTTTACGTTTTGCAGCAAACTTGAAGTCTATTTCTTTTATGTGGTTCTTAGAGCCATTGGTAATGAATCTCAACTTTATTGGGGATTTGTGAAATTCAGGTAGTGCACAGAAGTTAGAAAACCGGATGTTGTCTTTCTAAAACGTGGAATTTTCTTGTTTTGTTTTTGATGACAGTTATACTAGAATTTTTCTTCTTATAAGTATAGTATTCTTAAGTTCTTTTTCAATTATTTCGCAATAAAAGACACTCTGCTTTACATTCTAAAAATGATGTAGTGAGCAAACCAGTTTTGTATCTGGCAGAAACAATGAAGACGTTCAAGTTATTTTCAAAGTTGTTGATGCAGAATTGCTTTACTCCTAACGGCATTTATTGTCTTAAAATTGTATCTTCTAATATCAGTAAATCTCCAGTTAAAATAAGTTGATAGTGTTGATCCACAAAAGGTCTATAGTCTTGTTCTCACATTCAAGCAGCACTGGTTTCTAAACCATGGTGGTTAGGGACTAAGTTACTCATAGACTTTGTAAATTTCAAATAGGGTAGTGATTTATAGCTGTAATCAGAAAACAGATTTAGATATAACAGACAGAAACAGGTCAGAAAACATGTATGATCAGAAAACAGGTTTAGATATAACAGACAGAAACAGGTCAGAAAACAGGTGTGATCAGAAAAGAGGTTTAGATAAGACAGATATAAATTGTAAAAAATAAGCAAAGTGCTAAGAATTAATTATTGATTCCACGTACAATTTTTCTGAATTTTTTCCTATGTAGGATGTACATGTTCACGTTGTCTTGAATGACCAAATCTTAGTCGCAGCACAGCAGATTCCACTTTTCCCTTGGCCTACTCATTCGCCTGATATATCTCCGATTGAAATGTATGGGAAATTTACATTCGGCGACTGATTTGTGGTCAGAATTTCCTTTAAGCTGAGCCCGTGTGCGAGCACACCTTTCAAACATTTAGCTCACAAAGGTAATAAACAAGTAGACACATAATGAAAATAACTGTAGTAACAATAATTGCATTTTTACATTTCTTTTAAAATAAATTATCTTTAATATGTTCGTTACATATTCGCTGGTATTTAAAAAGCGCGCTTGTATTCCGCTATGCAGCTGTAGGAAATGGTGCGCTTGCGCTGTCTCCTAATGAAATAATTAAAGTGCACATTGTTAAACAGCGATTAGTACGTGGTACGCTGTCCGCAAGTGCAGCTAACAATGCATTGTGCAATTAAAATCTTGTGATACATTTTTCAATTCTTTCTGCAGTAAAAGAATTTTAAAGAGATTATTAATTTGCAAAAAACATGGTTATGTTTACAGCTAGTATTGAGGCAGCTGTTATACGAAGTAAAATAAAAGGAGTAGCAGCAAAAGAAAATATACAAACTAAAAGAAAATATATCACATTTGGTTCAAGAACATTGTATTGCACATCGTGAAGATTTGGATAATTTCGATGCTTCAAAAAAAGATGTTAATTTAAAAAAAGGATATTGAAACTTTAAAGCTAACAGTATACACCGTATTTTTTAGATAAGAAGAAAGCGTGACAAGATAGCGTTATTGGCTTAAAAAATTGAAATATTAACTTTAAACCATTAAATAAAGCTAAGGGTGGCTATCTAAATATTTATCTAAATAATTAAAAAATTTGAAGCGTTAATTAAATATTTTAAAGTACATGAGGTAAGTAAGCAAATTTCTTAATAATGTTTAAAGAAATTGGAAAATTCTAAATTTCTTATAAATTTATATACTATGAATGATATTTCTGAAGAACTTGCAGCACTGTGTAAAATTTTTCATCGTCTCGATCTATTGACACTTGAAATATTTTCCTTTGTTTATGGTAAAATAAATCAAGAACCCCAGTAGCATTACTTGGAATAAAGCAGTGAAAATTCTTCTACGAAAAATTGAGGAAAATGTATTGAAATGGATTCAGTTTCTATTGATATCACAAATTTTATAAATTTACTTTAATCTCAGTTAAAATAAAAATTTCCCGAAAATGAAGTACAGGATTGGGAAGCGTTAGATTTGAAAGCATTAAGTGCATGTACTTTCAATCATGTCACAGAACTAGTCGGAAAATTTCGGTAAAATATAGTAAAGTTTTAACAGATAAAACAGTTGTCTTACAGGGATATAATGATTTTAAATCTGCCGGGTGTGAAATGATTTAGTGTAAATTGATAACAAAATTTTCAGCTTCGACTCATTACTGAGTGAGCAAATTTCCGAATATATACGCGGAACATGTTTGACATCTATTTTTGACTCTGAACAAGGTCTCAATTTAATGAGTTCAATAAAAATTAAGCAGAGAAATCGTTTCAAAACAATCGCTTAAACACATTACTGTGAGTAAAATAGAATTCAAATAGTAGAAACAGTATAAATTTGGATCGTATATAAACTGAATGGTTTAATTTAAAGATAGAATAGATTTAATGTTTACTTACCTAAACGTCGCAATTCTTTTATAAATCTGAACATCATTGCTGTTAGATTCAAGCTATATTTAATAAATAATTTCATTATGTTCAAATGTATATTCATATATTAATTTTTATGATTAATAAATAGTCTTCAATATATATGCGTTTTTAAAATGATGAACGATATCAAAATAGAACTAATTTAAATAAAAAAAGTAAAGAAATAAAGAAATAAAAGCCTCACACACAATTTTTTTAAAAAAAGTTGCACATCGGTAGTCAAAAGTTAAACGGAACAATGCCCGTGACTCTCCTTCTGCAATTACTACCAATATACTGTGATTGAAGCAGACTAGCAAACAATACTCAGGGAAAGCCTCTCTCATTCGATAGCATGACATATACAGTTTATTGCCGCTAGTAACAGATTAATCCAAGAATTATTGATTTTGGGAAGTATTGCAGTTCAGTTGATCTGAAATTTTAGTCACTTATATGAGTTCACATTAGTAATATCTATCATAAATATCTTTGAAATATGATCATTCCTTCATGGTGCACAGAACAGCAGTGACCAAGCGGTAAAACCGCTGGACAACTATAGTTCGAACTGGTTTCAAATTCCAGTGAATGGGGAATGAGCATGGTAGCTTTAATGGTTTTCTTTATGAGTGACGTGAATGCGAGCCAGTTCCCCATAAAACATCCTCAACGAAAGCATCGCACCACTTAAGCAGATATCACTCGTGTGCTTTTCTTTAAATAACAATAATAAATGAATTGTGAATTAAAGGATCATTAGTGGACCTACGTTGAATAGAAAGAAACTTAAGTTTAAGTAGGGAACAGAGTTGTATGACTCTTCTTACGTGTGTCACAAACTAAGAGGAAGGGAACATTAACCCACCACAGATATGCGAGTGCTAGAAGACGTAGCTGTCATTATCTAAAGTGTTTTATATTATGAAGCTTAATTTCCTCCGTTACATCCTCGAGGGTAGAGATTCATTCTTTCTTGCATAGTTTTGTTGCATTTTCTATCGTGTAAATTAATATCCTATGTAAAAACATAACATATTTGAAAATATCTTTTCGAATAAGTGATTTATGGATAAATTAGTTGAAACCTGCTCGATAAATACAGTTTTAAATTTTGAAATAGGTCTAATTTGCTTAATGTGAACGTATTTTGTGGTGAAGAAGCTTATTTTTTTCATTTAGTGCACCATATACACTAAACATGCTATGCATACTAATCCTCTGTTTTTTTTTTACATTTTATTACGCAACCGTAAAGGAAGCTTACACTGTATTCTTGATCTAACTTGTCGAAATAAGATCTATTTTTAATGTGAGAAATACAATTATTTCATTTATTTGTGTATTGATGGTACGAAAGCAATAATGTGTGATTCATTGTTTTAAGTGCAAAACTATAGAAGTTGTGCCATTGTTTGCTGCCGGAATTGCCGTTGTAATATTGATGCTGTTCGTTTGGAAAGTAATGCGCTGATACTCCAGCTTTATTTCAGTAAAATGCGCGATCTATTGGTTATAAATTGCATTGAAATTTGAGTGAATATAGTTATTACAGTTTTATTTAAATAAACAATATTATAAACGATAAATGAATAAAAAAAAATCTTTTTATTGTGGCTTTTTTTTCTTCATTTGATAAAATGTCAAAGGAACAAAGGTACATCATTTCTAGGAAGAAAGTAAATTTCATAAAAGTAGTGAGGGTTTGTCTTATTTTTCCTTCTTCTAGTCTTCTAGTATTTTTTTACCTACATTCCCTGAAGCTGCGAAGAAGCGTCCGTGCTCACCTAAGGGCTAGTCATTTATCAAATTCCTTTCATTTATAGATGGCCTTCGTTCATTTCAACTTGGGGACCAGAATGATCCAATTTACTCACTGGTGAACTGCATTGGCAACGCTTCGGTTTTCTATTAGGCAGTTTTTTCCCCATTCATTGCTTTGGATTTCTCCATGGCTAGGGAACAAAAGAACATTTAATACTTCTGTCTGAGGAATGAAGTAAGAGTATCTAAGAATCCTTTTTCTTGAGTCATGAGTTGAAAACTACAGATTACATGGCTCTGGTGAACAGCACTGATATTATGAAACGAGAAGAATGTGAATACATTGCTTTCCGTTTCGTCATTTTATATTTTTGATTACAATGTGTTGAGCAGCAGTTATACAAATACCTCTAGAGAATATATCTTATTCACTGCAGTAAATTTACTGAATAGCAAATGACCATCTGGCCTTCGATTAAAATTCAAATCAAAGACATTCAAAGTCAGTAACTGTCTAGGATTTGGTTATCTTAGAAAGTTTCCTCTCTTGGTATGAAATTAAGAACTGCGACCATGGAGGTGGGACTTTAGAAATTTCCTTTAACCTCGCACTTTGATTGGAGGCTTAAATGTTTCTATCGTTAAATTTTAAAACTTAGTATTTTGTGATTACTGAATTTGCATCAATTTTTATTTTTATAGTTCAGCACAAATGAAGAATTAGTAATAAAACTTACATCAAGAAGTTCAATGTTATTTTCCTTAATGTTAAATCACGTAACAGTACTGAATTTTCAGAACATGAGCTAAATACTTACGTTTAACGTAACATTGGATACAAATATAATTTTTATACGTTCCATTTCTGAAAATAATTTTAGATTTTAAATAACGTTCCTTCTTTATTTAAGACAACGAATAGAACGTATATCATACTACACTCACTGTCCAAGAAGAAAATATCAAGTAACATTTGTGGAAATTAAAGTCGCTAAACGTATTTTACCATAAGAAAGTTACCATAAATTTTCTGGCTAAGACATTTAAATAAAATCATATATTTCTAATTTAATGATCAAAGAAAATATTAATTTTCGTCGAAATGCTTTAGGCTAATGAAAGAAACACTTTTGTAAGCAAGAGACAAGCGTCAGAAATGAAAGATGTGTGAGAGTAATTGCAAATTACTGTCATAGGCAAAAACATCGCAGCAAATGCATCGCTGACGCAAACGCACCCTTAAGATTTCTACATGCTTTTTAGCAAAACATTATTTATTAATTCAAAAACATGACTTATAAAGGTAAAATATTCCCCATTCCTTCTTGACTTCACAAATCATTATGCGAATGTATATTTACATATTTTCAAGATTAAGAAACATATGTCTGCGATGTTAACGTCACACAATAATTTGCAGGTGTTTTATTATTTACCATGATATTTTCTACGACCATGTTTTAAAAATCCGATGTGTATGAACCGCTTTATTTTCAACCAAGATTTTTTATACCGCGATGTTTTTAGAACTGTTATATTTTCTCTTTGCTTTTGTTTCTTCCACAATGTTTTGTATGACGATGTTCTCGCCTTGCACTGCTTTCTCTGCTACATTTTCATCCTCGATGTTTTCGTAAGACACCCAAATTAGGCATTCTTCCATAAATGAACCTCTTATAAAAAATTTTTAATTCATTTGTTAAAAGATAACACTTAATACATTTAGTCATTTTATCAGCTACTATATTATTAATTCAAAATGTTGACTATACAGACCTTTTTAAAAGAAGAAAGAGCTTAGCTTTACGTAGCTGCGATTAATGTCTCATTTTCTTTCCGTACGTCTTATATTTGAAATATTTTCAGTTTCTTGCATGCCTTAGAATACTCTTGTTCTACTGTAGAATTTTTTTTCTAGATGAATTATTTTTTTAAAAATCTGCTTACTATAAATTGTGCTATAAATGGTATGTTCCACAGACCAATTGCAATAGTAATTAAGCTTTTACTATTGTACGGCAACGAGTACACTGATTTCAAATAGCCCGTTACGCACGTTTGAGCAGCGCGTTATCATTTCAGACCAAGTCAACACAACTAAAATGTTTTTCCCCTATCTGTAATTAATTTCAACTAAGCTTTGGTTTATAAACCTAAGCTTTTCTGCAGATTTCGGAGTAAAGAAACTTAGCAATTCAGCAATCGTACAACAGAAAGGGAATCTTGAATCTTAAAAGGACAGTAAATTAACTAATTTGGCACTCCTAATTCAAAATGGCTTTTAATTAACCAGCAAAAAACTTGCTCGGAGATGCAACAACTTTTCTCCTACAACATTAACTTAAACGCAGCAAATAGTAAATTACCTTCAAATAACCCTTGATACTCACAGCACGTTTTGTTCACAGCAGGACAGTAGGGAGTTGAGTTTAACTAGTCGCTATAAAGTAAAGTTTCACAGCTGACGTTTTCAGAAACAGTTATGCCCTCTGACGTAATTTGTATATTCTCGCCTTTATCTGGTGAAGTGAAGGCAAAGTGACTAAGTTTCAGCATGACAATATGAACTTGAAAAATTACAGATTGCTGAATTAAATAAGCTTTGCAATATAACACCTTTCTAAAGTAGTATTTACTTAACAAATCACATAATTATAAAGTTTGCAATTTACAATAACGTATAAAACATTGTTGTTTATTGTCACCGTAATACATATTAGGCTCTGGTACTTTCATTAGAAAAGATTTTGTCAGATTCTAAAGTATTTTCAAGCTGAAATAAATAGAAAATTGCATCATTTAAAAAAATTTAGTTTATTTTAAATTTCAGTTTATTTTAAATTTGTTTTTAAAATTAGAAAACAAAGCTAAAAGAGGACTACTTTACCCACTCTTTTGTTTGACATCCTAGAAATTTTCATACATAATTGACGTAATGATTTTTTTTATAATTGTAAGTTTCATAACTTTAACTTTTTAATCAAATATATTACTCAAAGCTGGTATTCGATTTAAACAGGTTCAGATTTGATGTACTATGCTTCTGTTCTGAACTCTAAATCATCAATAAAATTATTTTTCTTCGGCTGGCTTTTCTTTCTCTCACCATACGAAAAAATAAAACATTCCGAGCTTCGCACAGTTACAACTTCTTCGAAAGGATAGGTTCTTTTTTATTTGTTATCTGTTGTTGGAAACACACTTTCATTATTATGTACCCCTATGTATCCAATACCTTAAGATATCTTGATTGAATGAAAGATCGTATGTTTAGTCCGTCGTGTTTTAACTACTCAAAAAGGAAACATCATTTAATGTTTTGATAAAAGTCGAATTCTGTTTCTAAAATGATGGATACATTAGCTCTAATTTAAAATTGCTATGTAAAATTTGCAAGGCAAATATTATCCCTAAACCTGTTAAATAATTTACAAATTAAAATTTATTCCTTTTAGCTGGAATTTTCAAGAGCTTATATATAAAATCTCATACTAAGGTAAATTAGATGCAAAAAAGTTTGTAATCCTTAATTAGCATAAATTTAGTTAATTCATAACTTACTACAAATAAATCAATCAACTTTTATTTGAGAATAGTAGAGCAAGCAAAATAAATAGAAAGCTGTCATATAAAACTAAATTAAAATATCATATTGGAACGTCCATAAAAAAATCTGTTTCTGTTAAAATTCACCTCTGGAAACCATGGTCATCAAAAAAGCATATGCAACAATTTCAAAATCATAAGTAGAATATATAAAAATTGATAGCTATATAAATTTTAAGTTATTTTAAATCACTTATCTTTTAATTTTATGCTAAAAATTTTTTATCCAATGTATAGTATTCTTATCGTATATATGATTTAATCCCAGATTATTCACTGTGTAATATTCGTAAGTTAAACAATGTACCCCAAACGGAGAACATTTAAATTAGTAACAGTAGTTAAATTCGCATAAAATTCCTGTTACAGTCTTTAAATTCACTTAAGTCACGTTTTAAAGTTTAGCATTAGTTGAACTCGGTTAATTCACTTATTATATTTGCGAACTATATCGTGTAAATATTTGCATAGATTTCCCATTTGATTCTGAATGAATGTTCTCAATCTGAGGTAATCTTGAGAGGCAGAGAGGTATAACTCACGAGTTATAGAGACTGCTTATGCATTTCCGAAATACTGATAAAAAATTTTAAGATAAAACTTTATTACCACAAAAATGCAGAAAAAGTCTATAAACTTGGTTTCAAGCACTGAAGGAGTTTTTCAGAGAAGAATTTATGATTGTTACTTTTTTCTCATAAAATCGGAATTTAAAGTTAGGAAAAGCCAAAATGTCTGTTAAAATCAACTTTTATTTTATCCAAACAGGGTTTTGATTCTTATATTTCAGGAAGGAATTATGCCTTTTTATCTACAGAATTCTGAATAAAAAGTATAAGATCGCAAAAAAACTTCCAACCATACATTCAAATCTTTTATTAAAGATTTTGAAAAATGGCGTAAAAGAGAAATGTTTCAATATGTACATTTCGTGTATATTTCTTTGAAGGTCTGTACAATTTCATGACTATACCTTACGTTTTTGGAATAATATAAATATCGCTAACACCTGAAAAATTTCAGAGGGTGGTGTAAGCAGCATAGAGCAAAATGCTCACTGTAAGAAATGTAATGCTTTCTTGGCATCGCTATTAATACGTAGATTGACAGTCTAAAGAAAATATTATCAAATAAGCATTTATGAACAAAACCAGTTACCACCTAAAACATTACCTATTCCTTTTAAAAAATGTAATATGCAGCTCTAGAAGTTTCAGAAAAATTACAGAGTTAAATGTCTAAATATTTTTGAAATAATGAGATGAATATTCTTATTGCCAATGAATTTTAACAAAATGCACATTTTATAATAATATTGTGGTTGTATTGTTTCATTGTTTAGGGTGCTAATCTATTTACCATCTTATATTAAAATATAAACTAAAATACTATTCAGAACAATGGAAGAAGGATAAGATACTGTTCAATACAACAGAAACGTTATTAACTATATTATAGCAATTAAAGTATTTTAATTTTTTCAAACCACAGTGAAGCAAAATCAATCATTAGTTTCAAACTTTAATGAGTTCGGTTTCATAAATTATGGAAATTTCCTGCGTTACGATTAAAAATAGTTTCCTACAAAAATCATTAGCAGATGTATTTACCTATTAACAAGCGAATTAAGCAGTGTTTTTATTTTTATGTCTTAAAATGCGCTTCATGAAACATCACGTTAAGCACAAATTATACACTTGGCAGCAATAGAAAATTTTAATCTATTTTGTCAAACTTTGAAAGATGATTGAAATTATTTTTGAGTAATTCAAGTTTAAGGGCTAATCATTTTAGAGTTTTATTTTTTTCATTTTTTATTTTATTATCGTCCTCAAGTACATTAAGTAAAAATATTAAAGATAGGATTTTATAGTTAAAATTCACAATCGAGTTCATTCTTTATCTTGATTAGTTCTAAATTTCCTAGTTTTCAAAATGTTCTCCAAATTTTGATTTATACTAGGAGTAACGTCCTAAAAGTGGAGAGCAAATAAATGCAGTTAGTTGACAGATCTGAGTGAGAATACTAATGAACTGAATCGAAAAACTCATATGCTTTACATAATGTCTAAATGTTAACTCCTGCACTGATATGAGTTCATTAAAACAACAATTGCCAATTACATCTATAAAATTCTCAGTTTGTATAGAAGATTTCATATCAATAAGCACTGTAAATTGCATACTGAAATGTATTTTTAATGAAATTTTAGCTTTGCTGAGTGTCCTATAAAACACAGGCGGGCTTAGATAAGCTTTCTCAGAAAAGTAATAAGTATAATATGCAATCTTTTTATATTTGCGAATGTGTGGAACTTCTGCGTGCGTAAATAAATGCATAATTTATATGCATTTTCAAACTTTAAATGCAATATATAGTGTTACAAATCATTAGGTGTAAGTCTTAAAATGTTCATTGTGCTTTGTCTTCTAATTAAATTATCAATTGCTAATTAATATGTTTAAATTTTGCAATCATCATCTCATTAAAAAGTATTCGACATTTTATTTTGACACATAATATTCAGGTATTTGTATTAGACGCTATGACTAAGCAATGAAAAGATACTATTTTTTTTTCAGTTTATTAAAAATTTAAGAGAGTACTTTTATGAAAAATTAGCTAGTGCTCTTACATCTAGTTGTTAAAAATTAATTGAACATTCTCAGGCATTTTAAAATCATTTCACAAATTAGTAATATATTATTTAAAGTATCCTTTTTATCAACTTCAAGTAAACCGGCATACATAAAAGTTTCTTTGTTGAGAAATTTGCTATTATCACATCTTAATTTGAAATTATTAGCTGAAAAGCCATCATAAAAAAATAAAAATTATAAAAATATGCAACATTTAAGGCTCTCGATTACTTAATTTTTAAAATTTGTAAAGTCTCGTCATTCAAAACATAGCAAATACATGTATCTAAACTTTTAAAAACTATATTCCACTTAATGATTTAACCATACGTGAATTGCTTATTGAAACTAAAATTCTTTTAGTGTAAGATAGTAAAGAAGCTATCTGGAACGTACATACTTCGAATTTTAAAACTTAAATTAAAGAATTTATATTGAATTACATCATGCGATAAAATTGAAACTTATATCATTACAATTTTTTCCTTTAAATAATGAACGGATAATTTAACAGTTTTATTTTTATTTAGCTAAATAAACACTGTAATCTTTTGCGGTAATCACCGCGTTTGTAATTAGCAAAATTAAGAGCAAACCGAGACAAAAATTCGCATAATTTAGGCATTCGTAATTATGCATATGCATATCTAGTAAAGGAAAACTTCATTCTTCATTCCATCTGTCACTAATAACCTGTTATCAAATGTTTTTGGAAATTTTACTTTCCGCTTAGGCACTCATTTTAAATACTGCAGCGTGTTCTTGATATTTGCTCTAATATATGATACTCGTTTTGTAAATGTCGTCCAGAGTGTTTCTGTAATGAAACTTTCCTGTATTTCTCCATCTTCAGTTGCGTGTTTTGAGCGATTGTTGGACTTAGTTTGGGCACAGATTTTGCAAGGCATCATATATCTTAGAAACAATTAACGGGCTAAAATTATCTTTGTCTTTGCATTTTGAAGTGTCAGTTCTTTATTTACTAAATTACAGAAGGAAAATTAATGAGATCCATGTAAAGGATACCGATATTTTGCCGTGAAATATAAACAAAGTGCATTTAAATGTACATTGTTCCTTTTTCCTGGAAACTCTAATTTTAAAAATTAAACTTTTTCAGAAACAATCAATATTTTCTTTAACGTTTCATTAATGCCGGATTATGGACGCCCGTCATTCCTATGTTAATAGTACCTAAGCATAATCAAAACTAAAAACATTCAAAACATTTATTTTGAATGAGCGATGGCTCAATAAGAAAAATATCTAATAGAAAAAAGTGTTTTTAATTGACGAGGCAGTCAAACTAAAAACAGCTCCACCTGGTATTCAAAATATTCGAAATTATCAATAAATATTTTGGAATCCTCACATGAATGTTGCCAGAACAGCTACAAATACGTTTTCGAATTCACATTTCTAAGAGATATATGCCACATGATTAGAGTACAGGTTTCAAATATCCGTTTATAGAAATGCTAAAATTCGGAAAACATCAACATTATTCACGTTTTACAAAGTTTCTATAATCAATGTTTTTCTCTTTAAGTAAAGAAAATACTTTAAATCACAAGAGTTTGAAAATTTTTAAAAGCCAATTTTGCTGAACCATTTTTTTAATTATAAAATTATTCTTAAATCTTTAATAAAAAATGACTTATATTTGAGATTTTCTCCATACAGTGCATACGTAAAGTTTAAATTTTGCATATTGGAACTAAAAGCTTTAGTTGTTTCATCTCTAAAACTAGAACCATGCATCTACGAGCAGTTTATCTAAGACGTAAATAGTCATATAATAATTAAGACACAATAACACGCCGAATAAATACTAATTCAGAAGTCAAACAACAAAAATCAGCGTTAATTTACAAAATTTTCACACTGTGAAAATTTTGTAAATTAACGCTGATTTTTGTTGTTTGACTTCTGAATTAGTCATATAATAATGAAAAGTTGCTTTGCAATTCAAATACAGATTTTTTTTAAAAATGCTTGAATTTGGTACTTGAATTTGGTACTCTTGAGCGAAATTTTAGGTCTACTTGTGTTTGGTTATCGATTGAAAACGGATAATGGAAAATATTTTAAAAGCATATGCACATTATGCTCTTAAGCTTATTTTAATTTCTATGACTATAGCCTTCTCTTACCTCTTTTAAAGATTTAACCACTAACAAGGGACTCACCGTTATTAGCAGAATTATTCAGGTGTCAAAGAAGAGACAGGCAAATGATGTATGCTTATAAAAGATTACTTAGTCTGTGGATCATTGACGTCTTTCCCCCTGCGTTAATATGACAATATAAAAGGAATAAACAAAGTTATACATACTTTTACATACAAAATTTCATTTCATTAGACTGCTTATCACAACAAAACAATCGAAGGTAATTTGCTTCAAGAAGTATATTTCCACGGAACATTTTGTATAGAATACTGGCTACAGGATATTGGGATATTCAAGGTACATATGGAAGAAAAACTACGAAATCAGCATTCAGGCAGCTCTTTCGTTCGCTGGAAACCGGACATAAGCCTATTAAATTTGACAACCTCTTAATGTGAGTCTTCTAATGGTAGACAAAAACATTCACTCAGAAATATATCACTAAAAAAACTGGTATGAAACAAGTTAGGCAAATTAGACTTTAAAGTAAAGTACTGTGCTGCTGAATGTTTTGTTCGCTACGATTCTGAGGAAACAAGCAATCTCTCTCTTCAAAGATTGGGCAAAAACATAAAATTATTAGCTTTAACTATTGGCAAGAAATGATGCAAATATATTTATTTTACTTTTCAACTTCCCAGTGAAGGCCTGGTTCTTTCCAATAAATTATTTTCAGGAATTTTTACTGCTTTCGTAGATATCGGATTCGGTACATTTCCTTACTTTCTTTAGTTTTACAAATCAATCTTTTTTCGCCTCGCTGAGAGACAAAATGGAGCACATTGGCATGACTGAGAATGTCAGCATTAACTGAAAGTCCAAATACCTGCCCCAATGGTTTTATTTATTCGTAAATAATAAAATATATACGGCGTCTTTAGAAGTCATTACCTGGCTTTATTTTCACAACTGTTTGGTCGTAGACATATACTTCTAGTTACCAAAATATTAAAATGTTTTAAATGGCGCAAATAGTTATGTTTTGCCTTTTTTTAATTAAAACTAATTTAAGTTTCAGTTTTGCATAAAATGCGACATCCAGCTTTTTATATGTTCATCTGATCCCTATACGTTTATTTAAAAACCTTTTGTACTCGTTATCCTATATTAGAAAAAGCGAAGAGAACAAAATGTGTATGTCATGGATGCACTCAGCTAATCAATGCTCATTAATATTTAACAATGTTTTCGCCCGAAACAATCAGTACAGGTAAAATTTTGGTTAATTTTTCAGATAATTTATTTTGTTGCCTTTATTGCTCTTTTTTGCCCATAGTTTGAGTTATGTTGTATCATGAAACAATAAAATAATTGATCCAATATAGTTTAATCATTATTTGGTATTAATTTTTTATAAGTCAACTTCGTTTAGTCTTATCGCCAAATCTCAAAATATACATGCAGCTTTAAAGTTGGATTTATTCTCTAGTTTTTAATTTTCCCATTTTCATCTTCATACATTTCGCGAGTTTCATACGTTCACTTTTTCGATTCGATAGAGAATCGGAGACTTACTAGTAAAAAATAAAACACAAAAAGTTTGACCTTTTTGTACGATAAAAATTGACCAAGATATTTAATTTCAAATTTGCGATTTTTTGAATTTGCATTGAAGACTTGGTTAATAAATAAACTAAAAACGTGCAAGGTTAATTTTTTCCCCTTAAATGTCATTCAATGATACTCTTTTGTGATTTACTAACGTCTTTAATTTATAATTTTGTTACATTTGAAACAAGAAATTTTCACACAATTAATTCGTACGTTTTGAAAGTTTAAAAATTCTCTTTAAATCTTCTCGTGAAGTTTCATTACTTCAAAAGTATAATCTGTTAACTGTTAACTGTACAAAAAAGTATAAAAATTCGGAAAATATTAACATTATTCTCGTTTTACAATTAAACGTATAACTGGTTCTAATCAAAAGTATAATCTGTTAACTGTACTGTTAACTGTACAAAATGCACATAATATCACGATGTAACTCCTCGCCAATATCGAGGCCTGCCAGCATTTTTTAGGATACCAATTCTGTTAGTTTCTATTAATAATCTGCGTGCAAATGCTCGTCTCGTAATGTCTTAGCATGAGAAACTTACGAAGTTTTATTTTTAGTTGGGTAGACATGAAAACATTTTGCTCGTCAGTTTTCGGGCGACCCCTTAATATGATTCCCTAATTTAATATCAGATACCTCAGTCAATATTTGTCGTAAGGGAATGAAATTCTTTGTCTTTATTTTTTTTATAATGAGTACAAAACGTTTGTAAATACAACAACCAGTGGGAAGTGTAGAAAGTTAGATTTCGTATTTTATATAAAACTAATTTCTTTCAATTTAAAAATACAAAAACATGAAACATGCTTCATTAAAGTATTTTATAATTGTAAGTATATGTCTACGACCAAGGTTGCGAATATAAAGGCCGGATATGAACTTTCGAATGCAAATAAAATTTCTGTTTTCTCTGCTTTGGTGAAAGAAAAGTTCTAATGTATTTTATCTCTTCTCAACGCGTGCCTGCGTGGTGTTGTTGGAAAGCACATTCGGCTAACGATCGGGATATCCGGAGTTCGAGTCCGGACTAGTGCACTGCACATTTTTCCCGTCTCTTGCTCCGAAGTAAAAATGCCTAATGGTGTCTATCGACACCCGAACTAAAATATAGCAGGCAATAATTCACCACCATCAAGATTTAGCGATTTCCCTCCTTCTCCCATGCATTCATGGCGTAAATAGCAAGCATGTCCCGCTAGTTCTCCGGGAGTCTTGCATTCGAATCCCGAATAAATGCACTGCACATTTGTCACGTTTCTTGCTCCGAAATAAAAATGCTTCTTATTTACGTTTTTTTTTTTTTTTTTTTTTTTTTTTTGGGGGGGGGGGTAAGTCAACAAGGGAAATACATCGCTTATTGCGATGAAACATTTAATATGATCAAAAGTTATAGAATGACCTTTCTAAATTAATATCAGCAAACCAAACTAAAGATAAAGTTGCTGATTAAATTCAAAATAAGTCATAAAATGTGCCAAATGTCGAAGAAATGTCTTCAAGTAAGGGTAACATTAAATCACCAAAAATACCTGGTTTGATTTTAGTCAATTATGTAAAATTAAACAAACCAAAAGCAATCTTAGTTTGGTGTAGAATTTCAGCAACTCTGTTTATTTCGAAGGCAACCAAACACAGGTCCATCTTCTTCATAAGCAAAAGAATTTCTGCAGAAATCTTATTTTTCCTGAAACAAAATCACTGAAAATTCTTCGCCGAACTAAGGTGGTTGATTTTTTTTTGGGGGGGGCCTTATTTTAAATTTTACATTAACATGTTATAATCCGGTATAATTAGTTGACCGTATACAAAGGAACCTGTTTTCCAAGTCTTACGAAGATCTACTAGACTAACCAGTGGAATTCTAGATTCGCAATTTCTTCGCTGTGTTTTGAGAGCTAGATTTTTATGAACTTCTAAAAAGCCTTTATCTATTTTTATTTTATTTAATCACCTTTAACAGTCGCTTTTATTCTCCTCTGATTATTTTTAAACTAATGAGAGTGCTGAAAGGAGCCTAAGGAATAAATATAGCCTAGATAAGTCTAAGGAACTATATGTAAGTTTAAGGAATAAAGATTATTTATTTGATCTCTATGACCTGCTCTCTAAAATCAGTCACTGGAATGCTGCTCTTTTGATAAAAGTTTCTCAATTCTATTTATGCAAGATTTTAAAGAAATGTGAAGATAATTTTTAATAAAAACAAAAACGAAATGAAAACTAAAAATGGATGTGTAACGGAAAAAGTCACAATTTTGAGACTTAAACAAATATAATTGCTCAATATAAAAAAAAAAACGAGAAAATTGACATCAGTGCGTTTATAAACTCGGGGCATTCCTCGCCACCCATTAGCACTCCCAAACAGAAATACGAGGAACAGCAGGCATTTGCAGAGATGTAGCAAGTCCATGTCCTCCTCAAGATTACATAAGGGGCAAAGGAAGCCAGGAGCGACATTATGCGTTGGAGGTGCTTACGAAGGCAGTCATTGCCAAGTATAAGACGGAACATTGAGACAGGTTTCTTTCAATATATGGCTTCTTTAGCCAACTGAAAAAAACATTATTTACAAACTCATTAATAGATAAGGAAAAGCTGTATGAATAAAAGGCAATAAAAATACTTATGGGGGCCCACAAATTTTTTTTAAATGACTTATGGGTCGCGAAAAAATCTGTGATAAAAACGGTTCGCGACTGAAAAAAGTTTAAGAAACCCTGGTTTAGAGGAACGCAATTAAGGTTTGACTCCACCTACAACATAGATCTTAAAGTAGTGATCAGTAGAACTAAAGCAACGACTTTGATTCCATTCTCGACCAAAGTCATTCATAACATTGATAAAATGGATGTAAGTGCAAACGAATTAGAAAAGAGCACTAATATTTTTGATGCGCCTGCGTTTACCGAAAAGGTCTTGGAACCGCATGTTAGGCAGTAAACAGCTATTCTAATTATGCAACATTTTAGTCAATGATGACATAAAGGAAGTCAAGGAAGGAATGCAAAATTTCTAGCTGAGAAGAATTCTGTGGAATTTAACCCACTGATGTACATTTATAAAAACATTAAATTTGTAATATTGATAACAGAACATATTTGTCAGTCATTTTCTGATACAAATCCAAGAACGTCAAGTGATAAACTTTCTGAATACGACGATGATAAAATCCGTGAATTCCTTACAGACGTTGAGACGAGGGACTCTCTCTCTCTGAGTCTTAACATTAAGGGCACTTATATCATTTCCACAAACATTACGAATAGTCTACAAAGGAATCTTTTCGTAAAATGAACCCTTTAATTTTTCTAATGAAGGTGCCGTAAAAGTGCATATTCATGAGTTTCTAGTTATATTTATCTTAAGTTAGTTAATTTTCATTGCTGTTTTAAAGGATTATTTTTCGCGTCGTTTAATATTATTCGTTAAACTTTATCAAAAAAGCCTAGGGGAAAAAGTGATCACATTAAGTGGTATCTACTTTTGGTGATATGAATTAAATAAATATGAATAAAGTTTTCGCAGGTCGTCATTTCTCCAAATCTAATACTTTGAAAATCTCTCATGATACATAAATACGTATGTACAATATATGTAGGCATAGGCATAGTTTCATGTATCTTATCAACTTATGTTAAAATGTTTTAACATTCATTAGGTTTATTTAGGATCAGGAAACTCGAAAAATCACCTCTGCGCTTGTCCGAATTCGAACTCCGGACCTTCCGATAGGCAGCTGTGTATTTTTTCTAATTAAACACCAAGGAAACAGAGAAAACGTACGTTACCATATCTTCCTCCACACTTGAAAGGCGCCTAGGGAGGTGGGGACCCATTCGCCCTTGAAGTGCGACGAGTGAAACTCCCGGTTATGATGAAATATCGTCCATCATATTTTAATTTAGAAATCCTTTTCGAATTTTGTCGGAGACGGGAAATGTGATAAATCTGCGAAGCCGTTAACGGGATTCTATCACCGATCCTCCAGATTGTTAGATGGGCATGCTTTCAATTACACCATGAAGGCCGGCGGTAAGGAGGGAGAAAATAACTTACAAGTTTATTATTTCCATGATATAACTTTCCTCAGCAAAAGAAAACTTTCACGTTTCGGTTAATAGAATTCATAATTCAAACTTATTGTTAATTTATCTGAAGTAATTGTCTGAAGGTAGAAGGTAAAGATACGTAAAAATAATTATCTTCGGAACCACTCCCAAACCTTGAATCTGCATTTTGTTGTTATGATCTAAATGTATTTTCTTAGTTAATTTTTGGTTCTTTACATTACGGATAAAAAGAAAAGTACGCATTATTTGAGATGCAAAGAAGAATAAAGTTTCTAAAATTATTTATCGAAAAATTTAAACCATTTTGCTTTAAACCAATTTTTCTTTAAACAACCCTTTTACAATTCGAGATTTAATAGACTACAACTAGATATAGAATAATTCATCATTTGACTGTATGATCAGAATTACTTTATAAGGTATTTCTCCCGCCTTCTTAGCATGCCTTCGTAGTGTGGTGGTCCGCACGCTGGCCGCGTATTCCAGAGGTCCGTTGTTCGATTGCCGGCGAAGATGTTGCTCATTTTTCGTCACTCCTGCTTTCAAAAATACTTAATGTCTCTACAACTTATCTGTTAATTCTGCATTGATTTGCTTCGTATCAAATGAAACCATTTGCAGAAAAAGCATCAAAATTGTGATTATATTCTGTTAGTGAAGTTGTCTTATTATCTGCTTTTTCTTTCGAGAGGATAATTACGGATATGCTGAAGAAAGTTTTGCAAGAATAGGATTATCGTCCTTTTGTTATTCGTGTTACTAAAAGAAGTCACATAAAATATTTAATAATTTTCAATTCATATTATACATTACTTGCTTCACTTTTTTCAAAAATAAACTGATTTCAACTCACGTCAGTCATTTTGAATCGCCTTGTATTAGACAGTAAAATTTTAGAACTGGAATCTTTTGTTCCAAAGACTTAGAAACTACGAAGAAATAAATCATCAAATAAGGTTTTAAAAAAGAAACTGGATTTTTGAAATTAAGCTATTCGAAGCATTTAGGTCACCTATAACACAGACTTTCAAAGCGAAAATAATTGTCAGTACCCACAGAAGCACGACAGGTTAGCGAGATAAAGATTGAAAAGAGAATTCGATTTGGAAGAGTTTTCGAAAATTCAGTTCCTTCAATTGATTTCGAATTCTTTGAAACAACATTGACAGCAAAGTTGGAATTCTTCTACCGAAAAAAATGAAAAGAAATATCAGAAAGAAGATAATGTTGTGTTGGCAGAAAATGATTCTTAAAGTGAAATAAGATCTGTTAGTGCTGATGTGTTGTGCTCATTTCAGAATGCTCACTCGCATAAAAAGATCAAGCTTCAAAATTCTTCGCATGGACAAACCACAAGTTTCCCCCACGCTGAAAAAAATAGCATGGCACATAAAAAATGCTGATGACATTGCAAAGACGACAGTTGCACAGGATTGAGAAAAAAAGCAGAGTGCTTTCAATCAGCAGTAAGTCAAAGATAAATACCTAAGAACTTCTATATACGTTATAATGCAGATTTTCTTTAGTTTATTGAATGAATTGAGCTGTTTTTTCTAAGGACTGAATTTTTAAATAAATTAAGCAGAGAGGTGTCGACTTAGTTAACAAAACGGTAATAATATTGCAATGAGGACAAAAAGCAGAAGACTTTTAATTCTCTACGCTAATTTTTATAATGTGTTAAGAACAAACAAAAGAGAAATTAACAGTAATCGAAAATAACCCAAGTAAAGAAGGCTACTCTTTTGTAGAGACATCAGGTTATTTCCAAGCAGGAGACGTGAAAAATGAGCAATGCCTTCGCCAGAACTCGAATCTCGGACTCGCACCGGGTGTGCTGACCATTACACCACAAAGGCATGCTAAGAAGGCAGGAGAAATATCTTATACTTTTATTAATTATATTAAATCTCAAATTAAATTTTTAAAGTCAAGTTATTTTCAGGAAACATAATGTAGGTTTTTTTTGCCTTGTGGCTCATTTTTCTGTCAGTTAATGGCAAGCGGTATTTCTTCATAAAAAAAATTAACTTTTATGCGCAGAATCTATTTAGTAATTAGTTGGCATGTAGGTAGCTAATTGTCTCATATAAAGATGCTCAAATTAATACTTTTCCAACAGCATTCTTCATGATTTTTATGTTTTTATTTTACAATACTATATCACTAACTTTAATACTGTATGATATCCAGTAGTCATAACAACGAAACTCCAGACAGCTATTTAATTATCTCCTCATTTCCAGGTTTAATGGCGGTTAAATATTTTATAAGAGCTTCCGCGTTCCACCCTTTAATTTTATACCGGGGTAACGTTTAAGTCATTTTTTGAATAACTTAAATGTGCGAAATTTTGAACACTACATTATGTTAGCATAAATATTTCATTCCTTTTTTTTTTCACATTTGAAATCACTTTTCTTTTCACACTCGAAAACATTTATTATCAAGGAATGGAGGTTTATTACTGCAAAATTATTGCATTATCAAATTTTAAACTTTAAAACATATTTCCTCAAATGGATTTTAACATTCTAAAAGTGTGAAATTTCGCAATTTTTTTAATGTTCCTTAATTTTATATCTTAATTTGTATGGTTTATTTAAATTACACCTTATTTCTTAGGTTAAATGTATCCTGCACTCCTTATATTCCGTTTACTCTACTAGAATATGTAAATGAATTGAGTTTAAATAAGGACGAAGAGCTTGCGTTTGAGAGATAGTTGTCAATCGCAGTCGTTTGGATGCGAGACCCTACCCCTAATTGAATGAAACTGAAAGTTACGAATTAAATTCTGCCAATAACTTAGATCAATTAAGTTATTAATTCGCTGAATAAAAGCTGCAAACTTCCAATTTAGTACATTTCTTTACCATTGTGGGCCTTTGACAATGACGTAAGATAAGTAATAAAGCAAGATTCACGCTTCTTGCTTTTTAGTCCTGTAAATTATTCTTGTGTTAGTTTCACAAACCTCACTGTTAGGTTTAATAAAAATCATTCATTGTTTTTATTCAGAAAGAAGAGCAACTACAAGCAAATCGCTTTCGTACAAAAATGTATCGAAGATTATAAATTTTTCCCACATATCTTTCGTTTTATTCTTAGATTTTTATGCTTGGAAAACATATTTAATCATTATTAATTGTACCTTTAATGTGCATGAAACTTCGCTCAACAAGTGAATGTTAAACGAGCCTCCTCGAAAATCTCAAACTTAGCTAACATTTCCTAAAAAGGGCTGATTTATCATCACTTAAATGTTTTTCAGTTATTTTAATGAATAAAAGTCATCCACTAATGAATATTTATAGAAGGAAATTTATTTAAAATTAAAGAAATATCCGCCAACGATCAAAATTATTTAATTGAATCGAAGCAAAAAAATTAAATATTGTTCAAAGCAATCTGCTCTTATTAAAAAAGCTCCTTCGCAGAATTTTTTTAATAGTAATTATCATTAAAGAAATTTTCCAAAGTATAAAGTTAACGGAAGTTAAAAAAACCCGCGGTTGTCCTATCGAATATTCCCTAGAGGCAAAGGATAAAAAAGAAGCAAAAGATGATGATCAGTTTTTCGTAAAAGAGTTCAAAATTAACTTAATGCTTTAATAGAAAGAAACTAGGGTTTAGTTTTCAGATTTCAGAGTCTGGAATTAAACATCTCTAACAGTAAGAAATCTCTTATAAGTATTTAAGCTACGATGTTTTAGCGTTTTTAAGAAAGAAATTTCTTTCAAAGCCCATAAAAAAGAGTTCACGGAAGAAAAAATAAATTTTTGAGTTAGAATTTTCTTTATTGAATCCTCTCTATTATTATTCCTTTTCTCCTAACCTGGGACACGTGTCAAGTTTGTTTCTGGCATTTCACTGAGTTTTTTTTCCCTCACACAAGTGGAAAATCTAACAATGGCTTCAAGAAAAGGACGAGAAATTGTTCACATATCTCATCTTTTCCTACCGACAAAATGATTTATTAGTGTAGAAAAATTTTAAATTCCTGAGTTTGATCATTGCTTTATTTCATTTTTAATCAACACGGGGGAGCAATCTGACGAAATAAAAGGCAATAAAAATTTCTAGTGCTTTCCTCATTTGAAATGCATTTCTCTGTCTCTGAATTGAGTGCTTTTTCATTTATTTCTTATTGCTGTTTTAAAATTCTTCTGTTTTTATTTAAGACATTTATTTTTCTTAAGCTTTTTTATGTTCTTCTAGGGGATGGAGACATTTACTTCAAGCTTTCATTATAATGATTAATTTGTTGAGAAATATTCAAGATTTGTGCATTTCCTACCTAGCAGGATGCCTATAGATTTTAAAAATTAGATAAGATTGCAGTCTTTAATGATATTATTTTATGGCTAGTAGGATGATAATATATCATATTTATCAATAAAATTACTGAAACGATTATATATATATAAATACTGCATACATACATATATTATACTTACAAACACACACACATATATATATATATGTAAGAAAAATAAAGAATATGTAAAATATTAAATTAACAGCGAACATCAATTCCCTTCTGTATTCTAAAAATAGTAACATGTATTTGCACTGAGTCATTTCGAGAAAAATCTATATCATATGACTCTTACATAATTCTGATGATATAAATGAAACTAAAACTCAAACAGCCAATAGTAATTTTACAGCAATATTAACCATCCAATCAAAATGCATTGAGAACCAAAACTAACATAGTTTCAATTAAGATTTCAATTTGAACATAAAGCATTTGCTTTCACCGCTTTGGCTTAGCTTGATTGCTGTCTGTCTGCTCCTTCTTTTTACTGCAAATCTATCAAAAATGTAGGCTTTTTGGAATAGGCACAATAAATGTGCCAACTTGTTTGTGGCCACAACATGTTTACCAAAAAATAAAAGTTAAATTAAATATACCTTGACTACCAAATTTCTTATTCCTCGTGGATCGGCGTCTCAGCATTCTACGGCATCAAAATTCTAGCTTTTCATTGTGGATACAACCACTTGCGTTCTACTACAGAATCTATTATATATATATATATATATATATATATATATATACTCATGTCCATAAATTAAGGATAATTCGGAGTCAAGCGGAAATAGAACTCTAAAATAAATATATCACCTGTAAAATCACTACACACATCTTCAAGAATCATACGCAAATTTCAGGAAGTAACCAGATGACACCGATGGTACGTCACAATGACGAGAGTGTAAGAGAGTGATATATAAGGAATACAGGCAAAGAAGTAAAATTGTTCGCAGGCGCTTTATAAGCATTTCAGTGTAATAACCGAATAGTTATGACACAAAGGACGCATTTAGATGATTTTTTACGTGGTATAATTATCGGCCGTCTGGAATGTGGGCGCACTCAACTGGCAGTATCAGACGAACTTAGAATTGCCCAGAATGTTATCTCCAGGCTTTGGCAACGATTCTAAGATGATGGTAATGTGAGTAGCCGTTAGGTCGCCCCAGAGATACAATGTCGAATGAGGACCGGTATTTGGCAGTTACTGCGAAAAGAAACAGACGGAGCACAGCCTCAGACCTGTCTCGTCAGCTCTCTTCAGCTACTGGTACGACAATTTCAAGGCAGACAGTGTACAGACGCTTAGGGCAGAATGGTCTATATGCTCGTAGACCTGTCAGATGCGTTCCACTTACTGCAACTCACTGTCACCTGCGGTTAGCCTGGAGTAGAGAGCATGCATTGTGAACACCGTAACAGTGGGCTTGTGTGATGTTTTCCGACGAGTCCAGGTTTAGCTTGCAGTCTGATTCTCGCCGGACTTTCATATGGAGAGCTCCAGGTACCCGTTACCACCAAGAAAACATCATTGAACGACACCGTTACGGTGGTGCAGGAGTGCTCGTTTGGGGTGGAGTTATTCTGGGTTCCGGAACTGACCTGCATGTTCAAATTAGAACCGTGACAAGCCAAATCTATCGGGACGTCATTCTGGAACAACATATACGTTTGTTTCGGGGCGCACAATTTGTGTTTATGAATGACAACGCCCGTCCTCCCCGTGCAAACATCATAAGCGAATGCCTAGGCATTGTACGGACTGTATTGCATCGTCTGGGAGACATACAATGTATTAACAATCGTACCAACCATGTAATATTGGTTTTTTGTAAATAGGTTTTTTTTTTTTTTTTGTAATTTGCTCCAGGGAGAAAAAATCGCTAATTTTTTTAATAATGTCAAACATATAGCATATAAATAAGCAAATAAGCATCTTTTTTTGCTCTTTACTTTTTGTTTAATAAATAAGCTTTACAAATAAGTCAAATCTGTTTTGCTTCTAACTCTTCCATTGCCTGATTTTGCATTATCCTTAATTTATGGACATGAGTGTAATATAATGTATACATGTATGTATGTACAGCAGGGTCATAAGAAAACGTACCAGGTATATCAACCCTAGCTGTCTAGCCGCTCAACTATCGAAATGAAATTTCAAATATTATTTTAAGATATGCCCTCGAGATTGTGATGATTTAAAACAATTAGCTCTGATGGTAACGGTTACAGTGAAAACATTTCGAAATTTTTTAATGGCAACACTCACTTTGTTCCTGCATAAACTGATCAGGACATTGAAAAACCATAAATAGCATTGGAACGATACATATGTGATGAAAGAAGAGCATCGTTAAAGGACCAATGACAGCACAGATAGAAGGTGCATTGATGCACTTTGCATCATTCACAGGAACAGTCAGCAAAATTATGAATCGCAAAACAACGTGTGCAAAGCATTGCTTTTAGAAAATCTTTAATAAGCAGTGTAGGAAGATTGTTCCTTCAACCAGACTTTCAAACTCGCTAAGAAGATGACACTTACTGCGAAACAACGAGGTGAACTGATAAAGCTGTTTTATCTAAACGAGTAAAATGTTACTCAAGCAATGAGAGTTTATCGGCGAAATCATGAGCTAAGACAAGATCCATGTTCCGTAAAAAAATGTGCGTAATTCGGTGAAAAATCTGAAGAAACTGAATGCACGTGTGATAGACCGCGACCCTGTGTTACTTTTAAAGTTGTTGCAGAAGTGAATAATACGATGACTTCAGGTTCATTGCATATCACAAGAAATGTTGTCCGAAACTTGGATGCACCGTAAATCACAATCCTCAAATTCTGTGCTCTATTCTGCGGATGTTTCCTTATAATTTGCAGCGCGTCCATAAGTTAACACTTGAAAACGAACAACAGCGTGTTGACATTGCGGATTTCTTCGTCATCATAGCTGAGAAGGATAGCAGGTGGCCACTGTGGATATTATAGACGGATGAGGCACATTTCTTTTTAATATGGAAACGTGCACTCAACGAACTGAGCCCACTGTGCTAGGAAAATCCTCAGGATGTGGAACCAGCATCTTTACAGTAGGCCAATGTGATTGTGGCGCGGTATCGCAAGCACATTCGTTCTCTGTCCGTACTTCTTCCAAGACGTCACTTCCACGGGTATGAAAACGTGATCCATCGCAAATACTCGGTACACAACAATATTGCAAAATTACGTAATTCCAGAACTACAGCAGCGAAATGCCGTTAGTGACATTGTATGAATGCAAGACAGTGCTCCACCACTCGTCTATTACTTCATTTAAAAGAGTTTCTTATTTTGCATTTTAGTAATGAGGGTACTTATTGATATAGATAAAGATGATGTGTAATTTAAACCTTGATGGAAAATAAATTTATCCAGTAAATTCCCACCTATTTTTAAAAAGTGTAGAAGCCATGAATAAAGGTGAGGCATTAGGAAATGGTTACGTTTGCAGTTTTCATCATTTTCTTATCATTCTATTTTGCATGGTTTCAACGCTATTTCATTTGTAGAATAAAATTTATAAAACTAATGCAATTGAAAATGAAACAGTTAGAAGAATGTTTTAAGTATTAACTACGTTATTATTGAATTAGCAGAATTACTTAATTTACAGCAGTGTTTGAAACTTATATCCTGTGATTTTCATTGCTGTAAATTTGATCACCTATATTGTTTTGACGAGGTACTGAAAATTTATAGATGCCTTAACTGAAGAAGAAACTGAGGTAAAAAATTAATTTCCGACTTTCGTATGCATATTTTTGATTATTTTACCTGTGTAGTCATTAGAATTTATATTTTAAAACCACAAATTTTGCCGTGGAGAATATGAAATTCAAAGGATAAAAACTAGTATTTAGAAACAGAGAAAAATGTTCTGTATGTAGATAATCTTTATTTTTTAATATTTTGCTATGCGCATTTTCAATTACTTACAAATTAGCAAAGAATTCAAGACATACATATCCAAACAGTAGTTATTCCTATAATAAAAGTCAATTCTTTAATTTAAGATTGAAACTTTTTTTTCATTCCTTTCCATGCTTATCTTAACCTCATTTAGTAGTTATGAGTGTTTTCAAATTAATTTTAACAAAACTGTCATTTTCATAAAAAGGCATATCGTTATAATTTTATCATATACTCTTACAGTACGAGTTTTTGGTTGGTGATTTGTGAAACTGATTAGTACAAAAATTTTCTTGTCCATTTATAAAAGTAAATGTGCTCATTGGACAGGCTTAAGGATTTCAATAACTGTCAAGATACACGTTAGGTAGGTAATTAGTTTTATCGTGACAAAACATATACAGGCTCCTCCATTGGAATAAGTGAAAGACATTCCGAAAAGAAAATTCACCTTTGTTTAAGTTACACATAAAAAAAGTAACTGATATAATCCCGCAGCTAACCCTTTAGAGTCTTCTTGTTTGCTTCGGGATCATTAACTGTAAAGACCCTTCTGAAAGACTAGGTAGCGAATTCTTATTAGGTCTTGAAAGAACAGATAACTGCAAAAGAAGGTTAAAATAACCTTTTTATTTTAAGCAAACTGAGAAAACGCACTCACTCGATGTCACAAATTAACCACTACTTGTGGCTATGCAACTTGAACAGAAAATAAGATGTACAAACACAATAAAGTAAGATTGGCTACACGACTGGTTCCTTCTTTATCTAAACCGCTAAAACGCCTTCACACAGCAAACCAAACGTAGAATACCAGTGTAATCTAAATAAAGTGGCTAGCTCCATCCATGGAACTACAAGGTTGCTAAATCAATAACTCAGAACTAACTCTCATCCCGCGAACTTTTAAAACTGCTGCTTAAGTGCTCTTTCCGACTCACATAGATTTGCATACACGTCATTAAATTTTCATTCTGGCAGGAAATTAAAATCAGAAGGAAAATGAAAGTTTCATTAAACTAAAAATAATTTGTTAAAATAAAATAAGGTCTTTATAACCCATTGTGCAGCCAGCTGGTTATCAGAATCGAGGTAACTGCTAATGGTTAGCGATGAAAGGATGGAATGCTAAATACAACAATCAGTGCTTCACAGTTGCCACTAACTTATGTTTGTATCCAGCTGTGACTTGGCTCAGGAGAGTAATTATGTCTTTTAATTAAAACTGTAAGTTCTTAAACTTTCGATATTTTTGTTACATCAACAAATCCTAAGCTATAACCTTCCATTATAGTTAGTCATATATTAACTTCTTTTTCAAAGTTTCGTTTTTAAATTGACCTTATTCTGGTTTTGAAATTAAGTTTTTCACTTTTAACCCTCAGCCGTCATCTGGTCAAATAAAACAACAGTTTAATTGTAGATGTGCGCTTCAGTTACACAGAGTGTAGCTATACAGGGTGTATCAGTACAGTGGGGACAAACTTTCAAGGGAGATAGAGTACACCTAGGCGATGGGAAATCACATAGCAATGCATGGTCGGAAACACTTTTCTGGCACGGTAGTGGTGACACAAAAAGCAAAAAAGGAAGGACACAAACAGTGAGACAAAACATGTTTTATTATATTTAGTACAGCAGAAACCTACAAATAAGAATAAAAACGAACAATGATCGTCTTTAAAGAAGGTGTTCGAAATTACGACCCCGTACCGTGATACAGGCATCCCTTCTCTGGCGCATGGAAGATGCATGACGCACGGTTCCTGCGTCACGGTCCGGGTCGTAATTTCAAACACCTTTGATGATGATCGCTGTCTCTTTATGTTGTTTTTGCTGTGCTCCGAATAATAAACATATTTTCTCATCCCGTTCGTGTCCTTTCTTTCTTAACTTTTGTGTCGTCAATACTGCGCCAGGAAAGCTTTTCCGGTCATGCATTCCTATGGGATTTCTCATCGTCTAAGTGTACTTTATCTCTCCTGAAAGTTTTTCACCGCTGTACTGATACACCCTGTATAAACTTAATTTGTCATTTAGAAAATTTGAATTTAAAATTAGCGAAAATATCTGAAATGTTAGTTTAAATACCTCGTTTAGCTACAATTTGCTTCATAGAACCATCGCACCACTTGTCGAAGAACGAACAAGACGTTAATTTTAGAATAAGAATATAGTATAAATCTTCTTTCTTTCTATCTTCCTTTTTAACTTCATATCATCATTATGGCATTCTTTATTTTCATTTCTATCCATACTTCGAGAGAGTACATTAACACTCTTGAAACCAATCCAATCTCTAATAACATTTATTACACTATGAAAACGTGTTTAATATTTCTTTAGTTTATTTCGTTTTCTGATTTACTTTTCTTAAATATTTATTCTTGCTGCAATTATCTAAAGGAATATCTTCTAAAATCAATAACTTCCTTTTTTCATCATCATATCTTCGCTATACTTATTATTCGATTTTAACAAACGCATCAATGTATCTTAATTTTCATCTATGTTCTTTACATAAAGTTCGACAGAAAGATTAAAACTGCATATAAGAAAACAATTTTTCACATTTTATGCTTAAAAAATTACACAAATATAGATGATTCTTGCAAAGTAAAATGTAAACTTAAAAGATATTTCTCCTAAAAGATTAAATTATCAGAAATATGTGATTTGGAGATGGACAACATAATTTTATTCTTTTGTAATATGATTACTTCCCTCAATGCAAAATTTCTTTCTTTCAGAATGAATTACATTAAAACCGAAATGAGATTTTCCTGTGATTATCTCGTTGAAACGAAAATCAAAATTTATCAAAAACCCAGCTTAGTTCTTTAAGTTGCATAGCGTACATTCCATAAATAGAAGAAAGGAAACTTGCCTTCCTACTTTTCAAATTTTGCTTGGACAGCCTTTCTGGGCGAAATACTTACATCAAACTTTTTTCTTTTGAGGACGAATATTTGTTTTTTGTTATATTCAAAGATATTTTCCAGAAAAGGCAACACAATAGCTGAAATACATCTCCTTGGAAAGCGCAATTTTCCAAAGTGAGATGTCTAAGGCATTTTTTATGTGGCTCTGCTGAATCGTAAACCTGAAAAATCTGCATTTAAAAAATCTCTTTCCTTCCCGTTAATTCTTCAAAGTGACTGAATGCAGCAGAATTTCGAATCGGCTTTTAAGTGTAGAAATGTAGTATCGTAAAAATGCAATTTCCAGTCAAATGGAATTATTCAATTTAATATTCATGCATCTATTAAAATAATTCGTCTTTTTTACACTCTCCGTATAGGATATGCAGAAAACTCCCTATTTTCTAAAGAAATTCAAGGTATTTTAGCAATATTATTGTCTTAGAGTTGCATACAAATGTATTGTTCTAACCGTAACAGTTCTCGAAAACACGTATCTCCTGCGAGAAACAGAAGAACCATTTGATGATTTTGTCATAAACTTCGCAATGTGAAACATATATTCTTTCTTCAAAAATGAAAGATGTGTATTGTAATAATGGTAAGTACAACATCTGGATTTAGTACGAGGCCCAATTAAGTTGAAGACTTTTCCTCTTCCTGTCATATGATGTTAGGCTACTCCGTGCAGACTGTGGTACATGAAACTGTATAATCTGTTTAATATCTTTATTAAGAATTGTTTCCAGAGCAGGTTGATCTCTTTATAGTAACGTCCAATTATTCCGTGATTGACTAATAATACTTCCTAAAATTTATTATTAGTTTTTATTGGTTGAAATAAGCCTCTTTTTTAACAATTTGGTTTCCTTCTGTTGTAAATTACATTCACATTCAATAAGGAATTATCAAGTACATTATTGATCTTTGCATATGTGCCTTTATTTATAATTGTATTCGTTCATTAAAAATTTACATAGCAAGTACAAATAGCGAAATAATATTCACTGTGTGCAACAAATTATTTTCTGTTGGAAAGAAATCTGTAAATTTTAATCTGAATCATCTGTTTATAAAGTATGTGGGGTCGTTCTCTGTTTTCCCACATAAACTAAATTAGATCCTACAATGAATCTGACAAACTCTTGCACAGGAGTGAATAAATCCCACACAGAAGAAGGGCGAAAGTAAACCTTTACTAAATTCAAATAGTTAACAGAAAGGCACGATCTTCGTGAGTTACAATGGCACCGTCAACTTGCGGTGAAACTGAAAACAGAGAATATAATTCGAGCCAAAAATCTAAAATAAGTAGACCTGGATTATCACGTAAGTTACGCCTAACAGGTTGAGTCACAAAAACCTAACAGGCGTGATGATAATCCGAAATGGCCAGGAGGCTGGCTAGCGAAATAACAGCGAAACGTGCTCTGGCTAGCGAAAACACGCTCTGAGTAAACTCAGAGATTTACTCGTTTAAATCCGCACTTCACTTTAAATTTACATCCTGGGGAAAACCTCTGAGGGAAAATTGAGAAGTTCAGTAAAGGTATCAAACATAAAATAAATTTTTTATGCAAAATAAGGGAAACCCTATAAGTAAAGACCGTTTTTGCTACTTTGGCAAAGAAATTACGTTATGCTAAGTTAATAATCTATTAATTATGAAAATAGTATGTGTTAAAGGAAATTAACAGCCAATATTTTGAAATGCTTTTGCGGACAATTAAAGTGTTTAGATTAATTGATAACCTTATGCAACTGAGCTATTGAAATCTAGAAGGCAGGTCAAAATTAACTGGGCACGAAATGTAAGTAACAAAAATGTAATTCATAAACTCTGGATTCTAACCATAGTTATTGGTATGAAATCAGAGTTATAGGCAGTTAGGTTGTTTCAAAGCTTATTTCAACTCTCAAAAGACAATTATTAATTTAATAGTTTTCAACAGGAGTGAAGAAAAAGATTAATGTGTAATAATACCATGTTTGCTTTATCGGCAGTTGAACCTCTAACAACCAGTTGCATTTAGGGCTAAGGACGTCTGATAGTACACAATGGAATAAAACAGTAATTTGAATTTTTCTTTAGCCTTAATTGGCGCAAATGTATTTACGTTGAAAATTTCTTTGAAGAGTAGGAAATGCAATAAATCATCATAGCAATACTGAAATCCCCAAACAGCACTTCTTAGCACCTTTGCTAACAGCATAAAAAAAACTTGGTGGAGCGTACATTGTCGTACAAGAAAATCGCTGTTCGTCTTCATTTTAAATACATTTCAGGCTTTTTAACAAATCTATATAAATTTATAGTGCTACCCGTTTTTTCTACGTAGATTATCTGTCAAAATTTCATTCCATGAAGAATCCCTAGCAGTGAAGTGATAAATTCTATTTATTAATTATTTAACCCGTTTTCAGAGCTTTTTTTAACTTGTATCGATGCATAAAGTTAATCTAATTAGTTATTATAATTTAGATCTTTACTGTCATTTCTTTTTTCCGTTTCTCTAACAGAATGCAGATCATATTTCAAAGTATTTAAGGCAAGGTTTTTCGGATTGTAAGAGACAACGTGTTTCTGCCTCTTGTGGCCACGTTACAAGGTTTCACTAATTCTGGTTTCGCTAGTTATTAGATTATTATTCTTCGGATTTTAATTATAGTAGCCGATATTTAAACTGTTCCGCCTATGAGAAGTCTGAGCCAACTTCGCGTTAAGTCAATTGTGTAGCCTTTGGCTCCTAAACTTAGTTTTAAATTTGAAATTGACAATTATTTCAGTTACATCGCCACGAGTGGTGTTTGATTTGTAAACACGAGTCGTGCTGTTTTAAACACGAGTTCAAATTTTGATTTAATAAAACGTTTTGTTTTAAACCTTCCCAAGACGTTGTCTTAGCTTCAGACACAGTGATAATTTACTCTATCTCCTTTAGGAGTTTAATATCCATTTATGCTACTAAAGAATACCAAACTTTAGAAACTTTTGTGTAGCAGTCTATATGCCTATATTAATATCACTTCCCCATGATTCACTCGGTCTTTCTGACTCACATCTCCATTCCACACCTGTTCAATAAGGAAAAATATTTGACAGAAAATATGTATTCTTATAATACTTGATTGACTCGTAAGGTTATACCGTTTTATTTCAAGAATTTTTTCATGGTAGCAGAGATGTTGCAACTGGATGATTATATATCAAATTATAGCTAATCGTATTGTGTATTCAAATCATGTTGAGTTGTGTGATTTCAGCTATTTCTTTTGGAGCGGGGGTTTTGTTTTCCAGGGTCAGGATCATGAAGTTTCAGCTCGGCAGTAAGTTCCTTTTCCGACATCGTCTCTTGTACAAAGAATCCTCAGGCACAGAAGCTACAGAATAAATTTTTACTACAAATGAAATGAAAGCTTTTACTGTGAGGTTAGTATGAATGTTGTTTGATAGGATCCGAGGCGGAAATTGTAACATCAACTTTTAGGGTTTATATTTATTTTAACTAACATTTATTTTAAGTTTAAACTATCTTTCCTGTCAAGCCTTACTTTCCCCTGGAATTGCCAATGCCAGAGTATGTAAATTTTAGTAGAACGCGCAAGGATTCAAATTGTCAGCGGAAGTAATCTGAGTTAAATAGAAGGGAAACGAGTTCGAAAGTGTGCTTTCTTGCTTCACGAGCGTGGAGGTGGCTAGTTAGAAATTGAAGAACCACGCGTTTCGGTTTATGTGCTTGCCTCAGTAGATAGTCAAATCTTTCAACGTAATATTCAGAAGTTTGCTGAATTGTCAGTGGTATCTTAGAACGCGGTTAGGTTAGTTACGTTTAGAGAGCCTCGTAGTTAGTCTGTTGTTGTTATTCTTTTTAGTTTCTTATTTTTATTTTACCGCCGGGTCGGCGTAGTTTGTGAGCGTCAAGAGCACGCATCTGTAATTTCTAAAGTTGAATAAAAAGGGATTTAAACCCTTCTCAAGACTTTGTATACTTTCCAGTTCATAGCAGTCACCACTATTGTTGCGTGCAGGTTGGAAGCGCGCAACATTACAAACTCTCCACACTCTGGTTATCAATTGTCACTTAGTTTTTATATTCGTTCTTTGATATTTTCTATGAAACCATATTTTATATTTGATTATCAAGTGATTAACATTATTATTATTTTTAAATTTAAGTAAGCAAATTCCAAAACCCCCTAGTGTTCCACAAGTTATGCCACGAGGAAGTAAGTAAATTACTCAGTAATGCAGAGGAGCTATAATACAACAATATTACCTAATATCCAGATCTAGAGCGGATAAGAATATTCGCATAATACTAATTCTACTACAATAAGAAAACTAAAATATACTCTAAATAATAAAACTATAATAATAATTATTATTGTTATTTGTCTCATAGATGGATGTAAATAGTTAATGTTAGAAACAAGTTCATTAAAAATTAAACAAAGAAATAATTATAAATCAACATTAGAATTAAACTTCCCTAAAATGGTATAACAAAACTGTATGTCAGAAGTAACTATGCAAAACAAAATCTGAAAACACGACAACGTTGAAGCGAGGCTATCTTTCGGCTGGTGAGCTAAATTTCATCCTTGTATAGATGAGGAAAGCTCTCTCACATTACTCAAGACATGTTGGTTGGCATAAAAGCATGTAGTGATAAAATCTCAAATCCATTTTGGCTGCTTCTTCAACAGAACATTAGCTGCATGTTTCTAATGTATGTTCACAGTATTTAAAAGAAATACTTAAATGAAATACATTCTCGGACAATACAAAGTATGTTTCGAGGACTTTATGCGGCCCACTAGCTGTTAGTTTGAGATGACCGTAATAGATAAAATAGCAAAGAAATAATAGTACGTACGAAGTACAATAATGAAATAACATTATAAGGTATTTTTTCTACATCCATCCAGCATCCTTTCGTGGTGTAACAGTAGCACACTCTGCGCATATTCGAGATGTCCAGGTTTGAGTCCAGGTGAGGGCATTGCACATTTTTCACATCTCCTGCTTCAAAATAACCTAATTACTCTACAATATAGATTAATAAAACATGAGGATGATAACATGCTTCCAAAAAAACTATTTTGCAGTCTACATAATCTCTCATTCTGTCATTCAATCTTCTCTCGTTTCTACAGGCTATGTTTTTGATTTTTGCCCTAAAACTGTAAATAAAGACACCATTGGTAGAGGGCTAAAATCGTGGAAAACTGATAGTTCAGCTCCATTTCACATCCCGGCAAATGAGCAGGATTTCTAGGAGGTTTCATGATTTTTCTTATGTGTAATGTCGATGCGACCGAGTTTTCCATGAAATGTTATCCACCAAAACATCACTCCTGTAGGGAGAAAGCCTTCTCGTGATTCTGTATAATATAAAAAATTCAATCCAATCTACTCCAAAACTAAACGGTTTTAACAGTAATGTTATTACGATGTTAGTAATATTATTACGATGTTAGTAATATTATTACGATCTTAGTCGCAGAAAACATTATGCAAAAACAAATATTATTGTTTAGACTTCCCTCCACAATATAAAAGGGCATATTTTCTGTAGAATAAAAGCTTGATAATAGAAAGGAAAAAGCAAAAACATAACACTTTTGCTTTTCAAAAGGAATCCAGTTTTTATTTTACAATTCAGAGTTATTTCGACATTTCTTGACGACTATACTCATATGCTTCTCTTCAAGTATCCATTTTAGATATTAATTATCACACGAATTTAGGTGATAGTCTATAGTTTATACAAAATACTTCAACAGGTATGTGACTTTTTGGTAAATTTATATAGCAATATACTCTTAGAAACTGCCTTTGCAAACTGAAGCACAGAGTGAGTTATAATACGTAAAGTAATAGAAGAACACTAATTAATTAATCTTAAAAGAAGTTGTTCGGAAAAATTTCCAAATCTTTATTGTTCTTCTTTTAACCTTTGTTCGAACCCTTATTCACATGAAATTGCTTCACATGGTGTTTAGAAATCTTTTAGCGTTCCAAAATAGTACAGCAAATTCTTTTGCTCCTCCTCTTAACTCACAGAGGAAGCAATTTTAGATAATTCGTATAACCCCATCAGGAAGTATTCAGACTGATCGACATTCGAACAGACTTTAAGTCGACAAGAAACTGTGCTAAAACAGAAGTTTAAAAAACAATAAAAAAGAAAATTGTTTAAACCCTTCGGTAGTCTCTAGTTTGAATAACTTTCACTAGCTAAATATGACGTGCAGGCTCTTTGATTAAAATATGCTAATCCGAGACACTGAACTGAAAAAGTTTTTTTCCTTTTTCACAATACTTTTTGAAGAGATTTTAAATTTACTCTTTTTTAAGTTTTTAATATGTTTCGGATTAAATTGATTTTTTAGAAGCAAATCAAAATTTTCTAGCAAATCTTTCCACTGATAATGGAATGTTTCATCGTGAAAATGTTAATCATTATAAAAGTAGGTCATATATTCATGTAACTTTGGGTTTTAAAACAAGATTAACCTCATTATTCATTATTTTAAAAAATTAAAAATGCTTAGGATGTTGACGATTTTCATAGAATTGAAAATGTTTCACCTAATATGTATGAAGAAATTTCTCTTTTTGCTAATTGTCATCGACATCTTTGCTTTTATTGTATCATAGTAACATGAAGTTACGCGTAAGAGATTCATTTTGGTCTAGAACATCCAAAGCTTTGATTTTATGCGTGTACAGACATTAGGTTATTTGGAAGCAGGAGATGTGAAAATTTAGCAACGCCTTCGCCGGAAATCGAACCACGGACCTCTAGAATACGCACCCAGTGTGCAGAACACTACACTACTAAGGCAGGCTAAGACGACGAGAGTTTACTACCTTATATGCGTTCAATTTCATCACAAAAAATTTTTGCATTTAAGGTTTTATTCAATTAATCAGCTATTTTTACATTAAATCTTTTCTGTTTTTCTATTTTTTCCGTCATTCTTCACTAGAATATAAGTCAAGAATATTTAGTTATCCTGCATAGGTAAAATTTGATTTCTCTTTACAAAACACCAGCTTATTCTTAAGCTAGTGGAATTAGATACTGAATAGAAGCCGAAACGGATTTGGTTTGTGTAAGCAAACTAGCTCCAAAATCCTCAGCAGAATAAATTATCCCTTATTAAATATGCATTTGTGGCCAAACACTAAAATCCTTATCAGGCAGTAAATTCCGGATTTGGCAAGCGTTGCTTACATATTTGGTTAGGGTTGTTTCGTGTTCGAGTAGCTTTCAGTTTACTTTGCTTCTTTCCCATAAGTAGCGGTGAAAAAAATGTTTTTCCCTTGTAGTTTTTAATGTCTATGGAAACTGTAGAATAAACTTTTGAATTTAAGTTTTTTAAGTTATTGTCAAGTAAAGCACTAAGCTACTAAGCACTAAGCTACAAGCTACTAAGCTGTCAAGCAGCTTAGTAGGAAGAACGATAGTTCATCTGAATTAAATTTAGTTTATGGCTGCAATGAGAACCTTCTAATATTTTCAAAAATCCAGCTATGCAATATTCCAGAATAAAATTCAAAACAATTAAACAAATACAGCCTTTCAAACTTATAGGATGTGTAATCTTCGGATTATTCATCTCTCTTGAACGCCTGTTCAACAACTAAGGATATCTCTAGATTAAGAGCATTTGTAAAAAAGATTTCAAAAGAACTGTGCTGTAAATATTTTAACATGCAGTTTTAACAAACGTAATTGCAAACTATAGAAATTTCTCTCTTTAAATGCTATTGTGAAATTTCTCACTGAAGAAGTTTACATTGTATACCTATTCTTCCCATCATTAAAATAGCAAAATAAATAAATAAATGTTACATCTTTCCCAAGACAATATTAACAGTATTGTCAGTTTTAAATAGCTGCGTAATTTATTTACAACTCAAAAAAATTCATACTCATTCTTTCCATCTTATTTTTCCTGTTGCTTGATTAATTTATTCCTATGCTATATAATATTTTAGGTTTAATAATTGTATCCTAAAACAAATGATTCCTGATTTTATAAATTAAAGCTAACTGTAAAGTGGATCACAAAGTAATTTCTTTAATAATTTCATTTTAATTTTGTATATAAAATGAAATTTTTATTGCATAAAATGAAAATTTAGTTCCTTCCATTATTTCTGTTCTTCCCCCTCCCCCAAAAAATATTAATGTATGATGTCCATCTAAATCTGTAGTTTCAAAATCCAAAATTTGAAAAATTTGCAGCAAAATAGTCCGGTCATCACTAGGCAATTGATGATAATATACTTTTAAAAAAGTAATTTTATTCAAACATGAAAGTAGAAGTTCGAATCAAACCAGTAGCAGAAAGTTGTATTAAATCCATTTAAGAATTTAAGAGGGGTAATGTTAAATTAAATTAATATCTCTCACATGACCCCAGTAAAAATAAAGGAAAATAATGACGGCCTTACAAACATTACCTCAATGTAAAATAAATGTTCAGTACCATGGTCTTGCTTTTATCACTAACAATTGATTTCTTAGTGATATAAGCAATGTAATGCATTTTTATAAATCAAACACTTAATCTGTACAGTGTAGCGGTCAAAATAATTATGTGAATACACCAGAAAACTTCTACTAACTATTGTTCGTATTAGCCAACTTAATATTAACTAGCGGTTACATAAATGACAATTAATTGTTTTAGCAGCAGTACTTTTGCAATAAATCTAAATACCACCTATTTAGCATTATGTAGTAATTTTACCCTTACATTTAACAAGCCTCCTAACCTTTGAATCAAAAATTCACATTAAAAATAATTCACTATGCAAAGAAGGCTCAGTAGCGGCCGAGCGGTAAAAGTCGCTAAAGACTAGTAGTTCGGGTCCGAGGTTCGAATCCCGGAGAACGGTCTGGCTGCATGCGATTTTCCATGGTTTTCGCCGTGTGTAACGTGGATACGAGCCTATATAACACGTTATGTGGATACTAGCTGATGGATACGTTTCCGTTAGAAAGTTCTTCTGTTAGGCAGAAAGCCCTAGTGTGCCAAGCCATTGTGCAAAGGTACGGAAAACACAGGAAAGTAAAATGTATGGCATCTATTTTTCAGTGTTAATAATGATATGATTTTTCTTGATTTTTTTTCAATGCAACGATGTGTACCTTTTTTTTCATATTTAATGTTTCTACTTCATTCTTCACTCTATACATGACTGCGCATATTACATTTATTTTGTTTGAGCATATTGAATAGAACTTTGTCTTTCATTTATGTATTATAAATACGCTTCGGGACGTCTCCGTTTCGTAGTATTTCAAGAAAAAGTAGCCCTTATCTAAATTTTTAGATAAAATAACGTTACCGTAGCCATTTTTTCACAGATATACACGAAGAGAAAAATACAATATGTCTTATTTTTTGTTATCCATTAGGGAAGAATTGTTCCGTTATGCAGGTGATGAAGCGATTGTCAGAGTCAAGATATCCTGCGAAGCGATAAGACGTAAAAGGATGTGCTAGGCGGCGGTCCAAAATCAGTATTAAATGATGCAGAAGAGATGGAGAGCCATCGTTGAAACGAAATGGATTAGATGGCACAAAAGATAGAGAATAAAAATACGATTGCAATGAGATTGTAGCGTGAAAGTAAATAAACTAAAAGTGTGAGTAAAATACAGGAAACTTCGAAAAGAAACCAAGTGTCGATACTCACTAGAAAAAGCTGCTGTTGTTAATTCCGGACAATATTTAAACTATAAACAAAAATATGTGCTTAGCACACCAATTTAAAGTAATTTCAAAACAGAAATCAAAATTTTTTACTTGATGACAAGAAGTTAGTGGTCACATTATAGAGACTGTTGTGCTTTTTGCGGAGAGGAACGTAAAACATGAACTGCGCCATCGCTGAGAGAGTATATTAACTCTTTACAAAGAAACATTAATCAATAAATAGCGCGAAATCGAAGACCCCTTGAATCATTAATTTACAAAATATAAAACCAATTTCTGATCACTTTCACTAACTTATGGAAACACTAAAAAGGTAAAAAATATTTTTTTTAATTTTCACGTAGTTCTAGCAAACTTTAATTAAAAGTGCATAGTTTGTAGCAACTTCAGTTATAAGGCATATAATTTGATAATAATAAAAGAAGTAAGTATACGAAATTTACAGTTTCTTGTATCCCATTTTGTTAACTGTTCCGTGACTTTTGTAAAACTTTTAGCCAGTCCTTTTCAGTTCGAAGGCTCATTTTATACAATTTATTTGTTGTCAGACACGAAAACATTAATTGTATTACTGCACTTAAATAAAGAAATACTTTTAATGTATACAAGCCATTTATTTTTTCATTGTACAAATTATTATAATCTCAAGTTTAGCTTACAGAGTGTGAAACAATTGCTTTGTTAATAATAATTACACATACTGGTCAATGAATTAGAAATCTTTGATATTTTCAGTTGAATGCGTGCTAGAGATGAAGTATGCAATTTTTTATGACGTGGGTTACACGTAGTTAGAATACTAATATAACTAACGTAAAAGAGTGCTTTTCACACTGATTGAAGTAAAAAGGAAAAACGCTATATCTTTCACCATTTGAAAAAGGGCTTATTGTTGGCGCCCGTTTAGCAGAAGCCTCGATTTCGAAGACAGTAAATCTCACTGTGTTCCCGAAAGCATCCATATCAAAGGTTTTCAAAAGTTCGAATCAGAACCCACAGTCCTTCTCTGGAAGACAAACCTGCGGTTCGAGCACAACCTTCCAAGAGAGTTATCAGCGTCGTCTCTGACGAATTGTAAGGTGGAAGAGGGACTTTACTGTGCTTCAACTGACACAGATCGTCAACCAAGGCTTTTCCCAACAGATTTCAGCTCGAACTATGAGCAGAGAATTCCAGAGGATAGGAATGCATAATCGGGTGCCTGTGAGAAAAAACCTCTCATTTCTGCTGACAGGCAAAAATTCGTTTGCAGTGATGTCAGGAAAGAAGACACTGGGCATCTGAGGATTGGAAACGGGCAATGGGGTCGGATGAATTATGCTATTTATTATTTTATTATTTGCACTGATGGAAGACGTCGAATTAGGGGAGAACCCCATGAATCCATGAAGCCATCTTGCCCTTACTTACACTGTGCAAGGTTCTGGTGGGAGTATCATGATATGGGGCATATTCTGCTGGCATGGAAGTAGTGTCTGGTGTTCCTCGAGGGTAAAAAACAGCCATGAGATACCTAGATATATTGGCAAATCAAATGCGCCCAGAAATGTTGCATTTTTACCCTGATGGCGACAGATATTTGGTTCGCTGAACATCATTCTGACTTCCCACAACTTCCCTGGCCACCACAAAGCCCGGATTTTAACCCCGTGGAAAATGTATGGGATATCGTGGAAGACGCATCCGACAGCTCTCTCCTCTTCCATCTAATTTACAATATCTAAAAAGCTGCATAGCCAATGCATGGTATTCTCTGGACGTAAATACACCCCAGAAGTATGTAGACTCGATGCCCAAATGAATCAGAGCAGGTATTCGTTCAAAAGGTGGTCCAATAAAATATTGATTTTAGACTTCTAATTCATTGGCCAATGTGTGTATTTTTCAGTAACAAAATTTTCTATGGAAAGCTTTTAAATTAACGGTTTTCCATGGTAAGGATGGTGATGTTTATTTTGCATTGGTTTGATTTGACAGTATCTGTTTCTGTGTCTGAAATGTGAGAAAGTTAATTTAGTTGGATGTCTGAATAATTTTTGTACTTGTTATTTTAGGTTCGCATGGCTAAGAAATGTTTTCTCATATAAATATATTGTGCAGAGGAAATAACTGAATCAGTATTTTTCAGTATGTTGAACAAGAGAGAAATAATTTATTGTATTTATTCATTACGTGTGGCCAACAATTAGGAAAGCTGTTCTACTAAAAGGCAAGTTTCATAGAATCATCGCATGATAATTTCGCAAATTTATTTTATTATGAACAAAACAAGGTTTTGATTTCATGGAGTTCTTAACGATGAAATGAGTTTCTAATACAATATTTTTCTGATTTAAGGAGAATCAAATAAAATGTAGAAATTTCTTGCAGCTATTTTGTATGCACATTAGAAATATCAGTAACATCAAGACACACTGCATCCCCTCCAATTCCTAAGAATACAATGTAGAGAGTGACTAAATGTTGTTTTCATTTTCATATGCCTACAAATTCTATATTTAATGTACTTAACCTATTCTTTAAAAATATTTATCTATGTTTTTGTAAGCTTAAATTTATTTATTTAATGAATTTAAAGTATCTTCCGATTACGTCCCTTTTACAGTACAAGCGACAGCACACACTACTCATCAGATAAAATTGGAATTCCTTTTATAACAGTTTCATTTAGTTCCACTTTTCAAAAATCCCATTTCAGAATTTCGCCAAAACAGCCACCTAGATTCTGAAAAACAATAATTTTTTTAATATTTTGGGAATTCAGTCGACGAATCAGTTTAAAACATAAACAGCATCTTCAAACATTAACTTAAAATTTTCATTTTCAAGTACGTTCTAGCAGCTAGCATCTCGCGATGAATGCAGCGATGTATATAAAATAACCAGAGTGCTTTTGCTTTAACCGAGCTCATTATATCATTTATTGTTCCAATAATAGCTTGAACCTCGTCAGTCCTAATCTCGGTTCTATAGAGATTTTTGACTAGCCTTAGCGATAATACAATGCTCCACCAATTGAGTACAATTGCTGATAGTCATATAACAGGCGGTACAGCAACTCAGCCGGTGGTAAGTAAGTAAGTACTTATCTCGGTTATATTAGAGAATGAGATTTATTAGTTTTGCACAAAATTAACACTTGGACAATGAAAACTAACCAAGATTAATAGACACTATCTATGTTTAACCCTTTGCGGCACAGCGTGTCCGGTCTGGACACACCTAAAAATTTCTTTCTGTACGCACACAAAAAGTGAATGAAAAAGGATTTATAGGTTACTATAGGTTACTTTGAACCTTCTTTATTTACAGTAGATGGCAGCTCAACACAAACCAGTCCATATATTTTAGCCATGTTTAGTTTTTTAAGACCCTCATTTTTCAAAGAAACCTTCCAGATTTTTTTAGGGTATAAAAGGAATTGTTTGAAAAGAAATTTCTATGTTATATTTTGGCTGTACGCTAATCTCCTTATTCTATATTAGTTTTAAGTTTTTACCTTGAAATCTTGACTAAAATCAAACGGCGAACCCTAGATGTGCCCAGACCGGGCTCACCGATAATCTAGGACAACTGAGAGTCTGTATTCTTTGTTTCTCCGCATCTCATCGGTCAGTTCATTGACAACAATGCTCGTTTCAGCACTCTTTTCGAAGCTCTAATCAATCAGTGTGCCCACTTTGGGCACACTGATTGATTCTGTGGGTTCTGTGGGTGTGACACCCACAGAATTTAACGATAAGTGCTATCTTCACAAAATTTTACTTGTGTACTCCTCTAGGCCTAATTAAACTGCCTACCTTTTCTTTTCAAAACTCTGACTTTAAAAGGTAGCGTGCCGGAAAGGGTTAAAGGACAAACTTGCAAGTGCAGTACTTATAAAGCAATGAACATTTAATATTAATATGCAAGACTTCATTAATATGTAGACATTTAAAATAAGAATCATGTAGCACTCTAAGTGCAAAGATGTAACACGACTACTAGTGATTATGTAAACTTACTGGACTTTATCAATAAATGCACCGATCACGCATCAATTCTGTTTGTATATTGCTTAGGTCAGAAGTCTGGTCGGATGGTGGAAAGTGTAAAACACATTCTCGGTATGTTTCGATCAATTAAAGGAAACTTCTTCACAATTCAGAGATGCCAAATACTCGTTTTCATCATTAGAGAAAAAAGCGTTTCAGAATAATAAAATTTTTCCCTCATTATTAAACGTGGGAAAACATGTGAAACATCGCTACTGAAATAAAGTAATCGAACTTTAAGAATCTTAGATATTCATACTTACATATAAAAATCAAGATGTATGTACGTCGACTCACTTTTTAACGGACTTGCAGATAAATACGACTGCTGAACACTGTTAGTTCGATTGGAATGAGCTTTCTTCGGAAGAAAAATAATTTCAGTTACCCCACGAAGACACTCTTTTTCTGAAGCAGATACTCTTCTATTATTCATTTAATAGCACTAGATTTCTTAAAAGGGCGATACAAATCAATCTCGTTTTCACCCAAACTGCCTAGTACTATTCTCTTCTCTCACTTTTACGCCGGTTAGTTTATCATTGTCTCTTTCATGTTAGAACTTTCCCTCAGTGTACGCATATGTGCGTAATAAAGAACATCTGTAATTAATGCTTCTGGAATCAATAGCATGAAACAATGCTTCAACAAACAATGTGACATTCATAAATGTAAACTGGATTATTTGGATTACGGCAAAGCACAATAAAGCTATCTGCCTAAGAGTGAGAACGCCTTCGCTTAAGACTTAGATTGTATTCACAATCTACAATGGAAAAATCAAGAAAACTTCCACTGAGCAAAACCCATTTTCCAGAATTTTAGCCCGGACCAAATTACCAGTGTTCAGTGATTTTACTACTCAGCCACTATTGGTCTCAAAAATACAATTATCAATAGAAGAATAAACTAATGTTAAACACTGCAAACCTAAATATGACAAAAAAGATCAGTGGCAAAATGTTTTGGGAAAATGATCATCCTTCAAAAGCTTCTTTTCTTCTTATGTGAATATATAATGAAAACTGAGAGAAACAGTGTACGCTTCATGAGAATATTGTACGTTGTATATACATAAATATTGTAGATATGTTCATGGCAACATTTTTTAACTTAATATGCAAGTTAGAAAATAATTTCTGAAAGCTAATATTTATAAAGAAATTTATCTTGGTAAAGTCTCAAAATGAACAGGGATTGTCAAAATAATGTAAATACATAAAATAAATTAAGAACTGCTCACCTTATATAATGTAGGTGTATCGGTGTGTCTAAGCTGCCTAAATTCTTAGAGCGGAGATATGCGAGTTCTTAATAAGGGTAATACATATTTCATATTATCCCTTTATTAGAAACTACTTTAACTCCTTGAGAAATACTAGATGAAGAAAATAAGTTTCCTTGCATAGACTATGATGTTTCAGTCGTAAAGTCTCGAAACTGTGCGGGCTAAAATATTTATGTATATACAACGTACAATATTCTCATGAAGCGTACACTGTTTCTCTCAGTTTTCATTATATATTCACATAAGAAGAAAAGAAGCTTTTGAAGGATGATCATTTTCCCAAAACATTTTGCCACTGATCTTTTTTGTCATATTTAGGTTTGCAGTGTTTAACATTAGTTTATTCTTCTATTGATAATTGTATTTTTGAGACCAATAGTGGCTGAGTAGTAAAATCACTGAACACTGGTAATTTGGTCCGGGCTAAAATTCTGGAAAATGGGTTTTGCTCAGTGGAAGTTTTCTTGATTTTTCCATTGTAGATTGTGAATACAATCTATGTCTTAAGCGAAGGCGTTCTCACTCTTAGGCAGATAGCCTTATTGTGCTTTGCCGTAATCCAAATAATCCAGTTTACATTTATGAATGTCACATTGTTTGTTGAAGCATTAAGTTGGTTGCCCAAGTGGTAGTTTAAAAATCATATGAACTCAAAAGTAAAATGCTTTAACAACCACCATCTTCTCCAGATCTTCTTGCTTCATTTATCCCAGTCTCTATAAACTACCTAAAAAGGCAAAATGTTTAATTTTGCCAAAGGTCTTAAGATTTTTTTTTTTTTTTTTTTTTAAATTTTCTGAGCAGAAAAACCACAGAAGACTTCAGAATAAGAAATCTAAAATACTGGAAACAATGAAATTATTGGGAAAAAAATGGTGGTTATATTATAAAACATATTTAAAAACCTGTTTTCTTTTAGAGCGGATTTTATTTTCAAATTGGATATGAAATTTTATAATCATCCAATACTGTAAGTTATGTAGCTGGTTGGTTGGTACCATGATTGGCAGCAGCCAGGTATCCATAAATAAAAAAGTTAATGTAGTGAAACATGTATTGAAATTCTCACAGCTTTTGAGACACTGGTGATGGTTTAGCATTAAAATACTATTTTGCAGTCAGAAACACATTAATGTTACACTTTCAAATTCAATCTTATTCTTTCAACAGTATCAAATTCCTGTAAACAACAACATTTTTTAACTTAATATGCAAGTTAGACAATAATTTCTGAAAGCTAATATTTATAAAGAAATTTATCTTGGTAAAGTCTCAAAATGAACAGGGATTGTCAAAATAATGGAAATACATAAAATAAATTAAGAACTGCTCACCTTATATAATGTAGGTGTATCGGTGTGTCTAAGCTGCCTAAATTCTTAGAGCGGAGATATGCGAGTTCTTAATAAGGGTAATACATATTTCATATTATCCTTTTATTAGAAACTACTTTAACTCCTTGAGAAATACTAGATGAAGAAAATAAGTTTCCTTGCATAGACTATGATGTTTCAGTCGTAAAGTCTCGAAACTGTGCGGGCTAAAGAAGGTGAGTAACTCCATGTTCATGTTCTTCAAATCATAGCTAAAAAATATGTCTTCAGTGAATGAGGACATTTTCCTCTTGAAAGACGCAATTATCCGTAGGAACAGTGTCTGCGCTACTGAACGGATAAGGCAGCTTAAAATAATAATATACTCACCACTATTTATTTTTTCTTGCAAATTGATATTTGAACCTGCTACAGATCACTATATAACTTTCAAAGCATATATGAACCACTACCATGGTTATTTCATGAAGTGGATAATCTGATTCGTAAGCTTCTGCTGTTGTTCTCCACGCATAAATCCATCCTGAAGTGGCAGAAAGTGTGAAGGCTAACTCATCAGAAAACAGTATATCTTTCCAATGATCAGCATTTCATATTTCTTGTTCCTGATACCACTGTAATATCTATTTTGTATTCTTTCGCGAAACAATACCCTTTGTGACAGCCTATTGAGTAACTATTCTATTAAGTGGGTGTCGAGACTGGGTTCTGTAAGCTCCGCGTCCACCTTAGTCTAAGTGATTTTTCCTTCTGAAGTAAAAAAACCTCTTTCTGTTCTCTGCCAGAATTTTCGCTTCCTCCCACAGTTATGTCTCCCATAAGATGTTTTGCCACAAACGTTGTGTGTTGCTATGATTTTAAATACAGTGCCTTTCGATTACGTCAATACTTTTGCAACTGAATTCAGTAAAGCGTCAAAAAACTCAGTTAAGACACTCATTTTCCTTTACTGAGAACTAGGTTTTCCAACATATAATTAAATTTGGAATTTTACATAATTTTGTTAATATATGTATAATAATAATACAAAAATATTGTGGTTACTCTGACGGTTTATTCTGTAATCAGAAGTAAAAAATTAAAGCATAGTGATTTTATTATTTTGGACAACTCATTGTAAGCAAATCTTTCTATCCTATGTTTCTTCTGTCAATTTCATTTTCCAAGCTTTCGTGTTCTTGGACTATCTCGTGAGAAGAAAACTTAAATTATAATTAATCTAAAAGTATGAATTAACCGCTAAAGATAATAGTAATTCGCGTGTTACGAAGAAAAAATAGTATAAAAAATTAATTTGAAAACAAAGTACATTTGTAATTCCTAAACCAAGTTTAGTTTACTCTATTAATAAACATCGCTTAGAAATAAAAGCATGCATTTCAATTCATTTCAATGCTTCGAATTTACGCTCTTTAATAAAAAAAGAAGAATATGAAACTGCTTCGAACGAGATTGCGGTTAATTGTGAAAAACTATTAAATATCCTACAGGAACACAAATGAACTGAAACTAAAATGAAACAAAAAATATTCTGTTTAAGAATTAGCAATACCCGATACACCAAAAACAAGTATTCGGCGTTAAATATTAATTTGGAGGAAAATGCCCCAGCCGTTCTTCACAAATAAGCATTTAGTTTCAAGCCTATCAATTTTGTGTTCCATTTTTGCGTGAAAGAAATTAAATTAATTATCGTGTCTAAAATTATCGTATGTGATAAGAATAGCATGTAGAAAACTCTCCGTAAGAGTAAAGGTTTAATGCATGAAGATCTCTAATATTATGCAACAAAAAAAAAGCTAATTAATGGTAAGAAACGAACGTGAAGTTTTTAAATGCGACTACTTTCTAAACACTTTCTAGAAACATAAGTTTAAATTAATTCATGTTTGCTCAGATCTGTGAATACTTCAGAAATCTTTTATTTTGGTCAAAAGCAAGAAAAAGTGAATTTAGAAATTCTGGTAAAACGCATCAAACTAAAAGTAAGCAAATACAATATATATTGAAATAATTAATGTCTATTATCAATTTAAAATGAATAAAATCAAATTCTTTCTAATGAACATAAATGTTTCGTTTAAATTAATTTAAAAGAAATTACAGCAAGAGCATATATATTTAATGCCCGCTTTGAAGAATAAATAAATAATTTAACATCAGAATGCCCTGCGATATTTGTTAACAAATTTACTTAATATGTTAAGGTTGCTATCAATGGGTCGGCTCCTTCGTTGAGCCTTTCCATTATTTTCTAAGGTTACAGGTGAAAACATCGCGGACAAAAACGTCGCGGAGAAAACAACACAAAGCGAAAACGTCGCGGTATAAAACATCGTGGGAGAAAAGAAAGCGAAGAGAAAACATTGCAGTTCTAAGACATCATGGTACAAAATATCGTGGTCGAAAATGAAGAGGTTGATAAACTTCGCAGTTTAAAAACACCGTCGTAGAAAATGTCGTAGTAAAAAGCAAAGTACCTAAAAAATCATCGCATGACGATAACATCACACACGTGCGTTTTTCAGGTTTTAAAAGTGTTCATTACATATTCGTATAATGATTTGGGCGAGTAACAAGAAAAGAGGTATATTTTTACTTCTATATTTCATATTCTGAAATGAAATGATAAGTTTTTGTTGAAAACGTAAGAAGGAAACTTAAGCATTTAAAAATTAAAAATGAGGAGAAAAAATTATTGCAACTAATAGCACTTAAAACATTTTAATTGGTCACCAGTGCCCGAGCGGTAAAGCCGCTGATCACTGGTATTTCGATCCGGCAAACGAATTGGTTGCATGAGATTTTTGTGATTTTCCTAATGTATAAGATGAATATGTTCCAGTTCCTGAGAATATACTCTACAAATGCATCCTTCCACTTACGCAGATAGCCTTAGTGCGCTTTGCCATAATCCAATAAACCCAAATCCCATACTGGCAAATTATGCAACTGACTTTCGTCATAACTAACAAATCGACATCAAATAACTGATTGCATCCTATACATGAAAGTGTTAACGACACTTTAAGAATAAACGGTAACAAAACAAGATATAATTTTCTCTAAAACAGTATCAGATTAACAGACATGAAATAAAATAATTTGATAATAAACTAAGCAATTTTTATATAGGTAACCTCATGCAGTTATTTACCTTCCTTTTTTCTAAACACTTTTAGACTCTATTTTTCATAAAAATTATAAGTAAAACTTTATACATAAAAGATTTATTTATTAATGATCTTTGTTAATTTGTTAATTAATGTAAATTTAAAATTCTGTTAAGGGCTATAAGTTGCATTAATTTTCTACTCATTCACAGTTTTTTAAATGCTTAAGTTTTCTTCTCACTTTTTCCGCAAAAATGTACTAGTTCATTCAAAAATAGGAAATATTAGTAGTAAAAATATCTCTCTTTCCTTCTTGCTCTCCCAAATCATTATGCGAATATGCAATTACAACTTTTAAAACCCGAAAAACGCATGTGTGCGATGTCATCGTCATGCGATGAACTGTAGGTACTTTATTTTTTACCACTATATTTTCGAGGCCGATGTTTTCAAATGGCGAAGTTTTTTAATCGCTTTATTTTCGATCACGATATTTTGTACCACGATGTTTTCTTTTCTCTCACGATGTTTTGTACCACGACGTTGTTTTTTCCGCGATGGTTTCGTCTGCGATGTTTTTGTCGCGATGTTTTCAGCGAACACTTTTTCTAATTATTGATAGTAGGCGCTACCTATTGACTGTTTAGTATACTACATGAATCATCCAAACCGCCATCTTGATTGGGAGCTGATCCATGCTCAAATAAGGTTTCTTTACAAGAAAATAAGATTTTAGTACTTTTCTTCTAATTAATCACTAAACAAAACATAGATATCATAAAAGACGTTAATAGTGTTTTAGTTGCTACTGATAACATTTATAATTGTGTTCAGTCGGAGTTATTTGGATGTCTATGAATGGGCTAGTGGCCCAACCATAGAAATCAAATCGACGCTAATATTTTGTAATGTTTTCAAGATAAAAAATAAAATATCAATATATCTGATTCAATAAAAAGCTATCAGGAATAATTAAATCTATAATTAGGTAATGATCTCATTTTCTTTGTTATAAAAATAAATCAAAGCCATTAATCTCATTTTAATCTAAACCGGAGTATCTGTAATTCATGCGTAAAATGAATATTTTATTGTAATCACCGTAAATATTTTCCCTACTTCTTGCATAATTTATTCCTGAAATTTTATCTGCACACCAAATAGAATACGAAGCATGCATAGTGTAGGAATTAAATCAGAAAATTAACAAGTTCAGTGGTAGGGTAGCGTAATTCTTACCAGCAAGAACTTTCAATAAAGCACACTTGTTAGACGCTTTAAAACAGTTTAACCAACAGAAACCAGACATTAAATTTATGATATACGCTGCATAGTTTTGCGATCTGATAGTAGCTTTGTGCTTTTATGTCGTACATCTCTGATTTTGATGTTACTCAACCTTTTAAAATCGGAGCCACAGCTGTGAAAAGACGACTCCAAATTTGTGGACCAGAGAAGACAGTAAAGGCTAAATTTTCATTGCTTTCAGTAAGTAGGCCTATTAATTCCAACGAGGATTCATGGTTCTGTGTTATCTGTTGTGATAACTTCAAGAGAAGCATGATTTAGTGTCTTGTAAAGTGTGAGTTCATAAGAAGTGTGCTGTTCTAGAAAGATTAAAATCTATTATTGTGAAGAATGCAACTGAACTCATCAAGAACGAATAATTGATGCAGTAATTTGTGTAAGATTTATAGCCTTTTAGAGACATTAGGTATTTTTTTAAAGCAGACAAGATGAAAAATAGCAAACACCTTCGCCGGGAATCGAACCACGGACCTCTGGACTACCGGCCCAGCGTGCAGAACCACTACACCACGAAGGACGCTAGGAAAGTGGGAGAAATAAATTACATACATCCCTTTTTAAAGGGTGACTAGGGTTTTAGGGGACCTAGTTGCCAAATCCTGGGTGCGGAGAATCATCATCCACAACCCTTTTAGTTCGGGCGCCACTGTAGAGACATTAGGTATTTTTTTAAAGCAGACAAGATGAAAAATAGAAAACACCTTCGCCGGGAATCGAACCACGGACCTCTGTAATACCGGCCCAGCGTGCAGAACCACTACATCACAAAGGACGCTAGGAAAGTGGAAGAAATACCTTACAGCCTAATATTAATATTAGGCTTAATAATTAATCTATGCTATTTGAAAGTTTTCAAATTATGGTTATTGTTCTTTTTATACTAGCCTAATTACAAATTACCCTCAAATTCTCATTTTCATTAAACTGTTTCTAATAAACGAAATTCAATGTTATTTCGTACTTTCTAGCATTAGGCTTGATTTGTGATTATAAAGACTCAACTAAAATCCAACTCCTGATTCCTTGTGAATAATGCGAAGCTATCAGTATGTTTCAATGTATTTTCAGTACCCTGTGTTAGTTTCTAACCAGCATTTTATATTTACCAATCATGCTTGACATAGTTTTAAACATTTTATTGACTTGTATTAAGATGATACTGTATTAAAAAGAAAATAGCTACTGGCCCATTCATAGAAATTCCCCGGCTCAATGAAGGCGACCGGTTTCCTTCATTGGGCCAGTGGCACTTATTTTTATTTTTATAATATTTACTGAAGATTTCATAATTTTAACTTCTATTCCTTGATATGTGTAGTATGGAGAGTAATAGTTACATTAACATGAACACAACAGTAAAATTGCTGAGTTTGATTATTTTAAGGATCATTTTGTAAAAGTGGCCCATCGATAGCAACCTTACCCTACATTATGACTAGATATTAAGTATCCAAAATTCTTAAAAGATATTCATTGTAAGTATGCATACATCTTTCTGGCTTGCTCCAATGCAGAAGGAATGTTCCAAACGTTTTCCTAAGCATCCCTCATATTTTTCACAGTCTTCTTGTAGGTTTTGGAATCTTACACTGTAGACCCTAGGTGAAAAAGACTGAGTATAGAATTCTCGCTATGTCTTGGACAGATGACTTTAGAAGAATTTTTAAATAAACTTTATATTTGAACGTAACAAAAAAACGTACTCACTCGGTGCTCACAATCTGCCACCATTTGTAGCTAAGTAACTTAACAGAAAGAATTGAATGTAAAATCGCAATAACATACGATGGGCAACACAATTAGCTCCTTATTTATCTAAGCCGCTTAACCGGCTGCACACAGCAAAGCCTAACCTATAATATCAATATAATCTAAAGCGAGTGGCTCTAAGCACCAACTATTCACGTACAAGGCTACTTCAAACACGCGGCATCAATTCGGAACTAACTCTCCTACTACAAACTCTCTATTTTGTGTCCATCACTTTTTGTGATTTTAGATACCTTTCATCGGCACTTTCAAAATAACCAGAAAATTCCTTCTGCTAATGATACTAAAGTCATCCGATAATGTCATACTGATAGAATAAAACAAAATTAAATTTCAGATAAATCAAAACTTTAATTATTGAAAATTAATGTTATAATTTTAAATTGCTTAAATTAATTTATAAGGATAATAAAGGTTTTATATTTTTATCATCAATTAGATTTTATCTCAAATTCCACGTTTTTGCATTTAACAATCCTGACAGAAACTAAGTTTAATGTTTTTAAGTTAAAAACAATAGGAATATTTTCTTTCACTTAATTTAATGAAAAACCCAAATTGCTTTTTAATGTGCATAAAAAAGTTAGAAATCTATTACTTTACAAGCAAATAATAAAAGCAATGAATATTAAATAAAGTGTGCTGTAAAACAACGAATAACAAAACCGACATAAAAGCCAAGGTAATGGAAATATGTACAAAATTTGCTTTTTTTTCTCCTGAGGCAATAAGAACAGATAACGCGAACAAAGTATTTGTCCTAACTTAAAAATATTGAAAATCGAAGTACTAAATACCTAATTTTTTCTTAATTTCCATAAAGACTGTACTAACTGTTACAGTGGGCACGTGAAATAGTAATTTGTTACGTATGATTAACTACTTGAAAATACTTGAACTGTATAAATATTCCTAACCAAAACCTTAATGCATAATAATCCTGACAGAATAACCCTGAATATTTAATAATCTTCTGAAAGACTATTCTGTAGGCTCCTCGGAAAATAGAATTCAGTTTTCTGCTTGTCAGTAATAAGGAAAACGTTAATTTTTTTTGCCTTTTGTAAAGTAGAGATTAATTATAGTGACAAAAAAAATTGATTATTCTCATTCAAAGAATTGCGAGATCATAAATCAACAACTGTCTTGATGAACGAGGCTGTGTCTGGCATGCAAAATGAGAAAACGAGTCAAGATTAGTTTTTCACAGGTTTAAAAATATAAAGAATGGCTGATATTTTGAAGAAAAATGCAAAATTCTTCTTATATATAATTCACACGTAAGAAAAATCAAGGTAATCTTGTACATCGCTATTTAAGAAATTCGTGATTTGTATACCACATTAAAAGAACTTACTTTTTTGTTTAAATAACTAATGCTGCTTATAAATATATATTTACCGCATAATACATGGATCTATTATATAATAGTTCTTGTCACATAAGAAAAACTTCAAAATATGAGAACGTAATTTCAAATGAAAACTAATCTGAGTATTATCTTCGACTTTTTAAAATACCGAAAGAACAGTTCAGGCAAATGACTTCCTGGATTAAATAGCATAAAAATTGATCACTTAAATAGCAAGCACATCACCTGTACATCTGTACTTAATAACTTAATTTAGTGCTGCTTTATATGTTCTGTGGTTTCGCATTTTTCTGAACTAAACGATCCGTCAACTTTGACGATTTTAATAAGAACACTGAAAAGAACCGTCGCCCAGACACTATAGTCGTTACGGGAGCCTACTGCGGTACCGAAGGCCCTGGTTCGGATCTCGGAAAAGACATAGATGTTTGTAAATGTATAGTGGCCGTGCGGCATGGGGGCACTCTAAATATGCGGTGAGCCTTATAACGTTGCGCGCCTCTAACTAGCACGCAACCAAGAGGTGACTGTGAAAGCTTGTATAAACCACAGAGTCTTATAAAGGGTTTAAGTCCCTTTTTATTCAACGTACTAATTTACAATTGCGTTCTCTTGACGCTTACAAACGGTGCCAACTCGGCAGTCAAAATAAAAATAAAAACCTGAAAAGAAATTAAAGACAATATTCTAACTACGAGGCTCTCTCAAATAACTAACTCACCGCGTTTTACAATACGGCTGCTAATTCAGCAGACTTGAAGCTCACTGGAACAATTGCAACTACTTCCCGCCAAGCACATAGGCCGCAACGCGGGGTTTTTCAAATCTCTATAACTACCTCCGCGCTCGCTAAGTAAGAATAATTCTCTCTCACCGAACTTGTTTCCTTCTATTTAAATCATACTACTTCCGCTGATAATTTGAATGCTTGCGCGTTCTACTCAAATTTACATATTCTGGCATTGGCAGTTCCAGGGGAAAGTAAGGATTGACAGGAAAGATAGTTTAAACTTAAAATAAATGTTAGTTAAAATAAATATAAACCCTACATTTGCCGCTGCCAGAATTTGGAAAACTTGGAAGCAGGTCCTACAAACGACCTGTTGTAAGTTTATCTAATTCTGAACTAACTGGCGAAAGCCTCGTTTACACAAAAATAATCTTATGTAACAATTAAAATTCTGTTACTCTTTACAAAGGTTTTTCTTACAGCAACTTTTCCTGGACTTCATCAATCAATCTTGGTCTTTCCTTCCAGCATCTGGAAGGAATAAGTATCAGTATCTTTCTACATACATTATAATTTACACTTTCTTGACACAATAAATTTTTGTTTTTAACGTTTCGTTTTTCTTAGTTATTGCTTACTTCACATTCATTCAATTTTTCAAGCATTAATTTAACTTTACCCTGGCTCTCCACCGTGTGTGGTGTCAAACGGGAATATTCGTGTTTTAGTCTTACAACACTTCCCCTAACCACCATGATTTGTTAGAATTCAACAACCAAATAGACACACCTTACTCGACATTCTACAACTCAATGAGCTACTTTAATATTCTTAAAAATTCAAATGTAGGTGGAGAACCCTACAAAACACATTCATTCTAACTTCCCCCTCATTCATCTTTTAAACATGCAGGCTTTCGCTCTAAAGCATGACTTTACAGTTTAATACTTAAATTTTGACTTCATTGCTTTTAAGCATTCACTTTTAGCATCTACAATTTTATGCTTCTAGACTAAATTCTACTTTTACATAACATGCAAGTATTTACATACATTTACAAAAGTTTAATACATATGCTTTTTACAATTTACCATAAAATGAATAAGAGAAAATAAATTTTTACTTTACTCATCCTTCGCCAAGCTGGCGGCACTGAAACTAAAATTCTTATTAGTACATACAAGAATACGAAGTTATTTTTATCTCCGGCCAAATTTTGGCTTTAACATAACAGAATTAGTCTTTCGACCAACAGAAAATGCTTGTTTTTAGCTTTTACACTTAAAGAAAATAATACTTTTGCCTTAGCTAAATAAAGTAAAACAAAACTAAGTCTCAACCGACAACCGAGACATATTGACTTTCGTCAAAACATAGAACTTCGTACTTATGCATAACATTTCGGAACAAAAGAGAAAAATATTTATAGAAGGTTTTAACTTATCTTTGAGTTTTCGATGCTTGAAACTCCGTCATCCGTTTTTGACAAAATTGATCCCAAGTTAGAGGTGTCATGGATGTCAATCTTCTCCTTGTTGATCTCCAATTGTCGTCCCCGTTGATCTTTCTTTTGCGTCCTCTACATGCTGGCCTCTTGACGGAGTAATCGTCTGGTTGTTGGCTTTTGCGTTTCTGCCTGGGACGGCTGGTCTTGACGTCCTCCGGTCTGGAGTCCTTGAATTTCTTCTGTTCCTCGTACTTCTGTGCTTCCTGTTGGCGTTTCAGTTTCCGGAACGGCGGCCTTGCTGGCACCTGACTCTGTGGCCGTGTGCGCGTTCTTCTTGATGTGTAATTCCTCCTGCCATCCTTTGTAGGTGGTGTTTTTCTTTTTACCACGGTTTCTTTACCCGGTTCATCTGTACTTTTGTTTTTCTTAAACGCCGGAGTTTGATAATCATTTTTTCTTTTTGATACCGACGTCCGGGTTGTAGAAGTGCTAGGTCTCTCTTCAGTTCTCCGTTTCTTGGGTGGTGGAATAGTTGTTGCAGTCTCTGGCCCTTCTATTTCGTTTAGACTTGAGTCCTGCAAGAAACTTTTAAGGATTTCAAAATCATTGGGATTATAGTATTTTTTCACCTGGTCGGGACTTGCTTTACAGATTTCCCCTCTCTCGTTTTTAAGATATAAAACTACTCCTTTGATTTCCTGAATTACATAGGGGGCTTCAAACTTTGGAGCTAGCTTTGCCATAAAATTGTCTGGGGCACTTGATAAAGAAAATTTCCGTTTCAATACTTTATCACCAACTTTAAAATCTGCTTCACGGCGTTTTTTATCGTAATAAATTTTCTGCCTATTTCTTGCCGTATCCGAGGTTTTAAGCGCCTGATCAATTAGTTTTTGCACGTCCTTTTGTTTGAATTCCTGCTCTCTTTGTTGCACAAAGAATAATTTATCTAAAGGCGTAATTAACTTTCTGCCTAAAAATAATTCTGCTGGAGTTTTTCCCGTAGTATCATGATGTGCCGTTCTTAAAGCATAAGCTAATTCATTTATGTAGCCATCCCAGCGCTTGTGATGTGTGCTAACGTAACTGCGAATTATTTTTACAATGTTTTTATTAACTCTTTCTGCTATGTTAGCCTGTGGTCTATACGGAACCATTTTGATATGGCGTATATCAAGTCCATTGCATATGTTTTCAAATATTTGACTAATGAATTGTTTTCCGTTATCGCTAATGACTTTTATCGGTGCACCGTATTTTAAAATGTATCTGTGTAAGAATGCATCTGCGACTGTTTTGGCTGACGCGCGTTTAAGTGGAACAATTTCTATCCATTTTGAAAAATGATCTACTATTACTAAAAGAAAACGATTTTTATTTAACTCGCTCTGGGGGAAGGGACCAAGGAGATCTATGCCTAAAATTTCATTCGGATATGTAGCGCGAATGCTATTTAAGTACCCGGTTGGGCTGTAATTAATATCATTTATTAACTGACATTGATTGCAGGACCTGACATACGCCGTTACTATTTTGTATAATTGCGGGAAATATACCGCCTCGCGTACCCTTTTTAAAGTCTTTCTGACCCCGAGGTGGCCCGCTGTTTTTTTTTCGTGCAACTCCCTCAAAATGCTTAATCGAAGCGAGGCTGGGATGACTGGCTTATACTCAAGATTTTCGTTCGTTGTTTTCGTATAGAATAATAAATTATCTATTATTTCATAGTTTTTTGCTCTATTTCTTATCGCATCGATATCTGTATGCTCAAAGCCTTCGGGGTCTTTCAAATAAGCATAGATATTTCCAAATTCAGGATCAGCTTTCAGTTCAGTAATAACCGTATCTCTAGAATCTAAAATTTTTGAAGTCAACACAGCGCATTTAAGTTCATTACCTTCCTCGTCCAGTTTTATACGAGAAAGTGCGTCAGCTACATTGTTTTCCTTACCCGGTTTATATTTTATTGTGATATTATATTCTTGGAGTTTTAAAGCCCATCTTATTACCCTGGGCGTTAGGTTTTTTCCCGAGTAAAGTCTACCAACAGCCGCATGATCCGAAAAGACAGTTACTGGCGATTTGCCGAAATAAACTCGAAATTTGTGTACAGCCATTAATACGGCTAATGTTTCTCTTTCTGTAGCTGTATAATTCCTTTGTGTTTGATTCAATGTTTTACTAAAAAATGCCAGCGGATGGTTATTTTGCATAAGAACCGCACCCACCGCATAGTCTGATGCATCTGCCGCAATTTCCAGGTTTTCGTCCCCCTCAGGGAATTTTAAAACAGGGGCATTAATAAGCGCTTCTTTTAATCTTTCAAAAGCCGTGTTAGCTTCCGCTGTCCACGTAAATTTACTCTTTTTTCTTTTGATTACTAAGAGTGGTTCAACAATATTAGCGAAATCTTTTATGAAAGATCGATAGTAAGAACATAGTCCAAGGAAAGAAGAAAGTTTCTTGGCGGTGTTGGGCGGTGGGAAATTCTTAATAGCTTTTATTTTTGAATCTTGCGTTTCTATACCCTTTTGCGAAATTTTATAACCGAGATATTTAAGTTCTTTAGTTGCGAACTTGCATTTTGAGGCGTTAATTGTAAGACCGGCCTCTTTTAATAATTTAAAAACTTGTTCGAGATCACTAATGTGTTGTTCCAACGTACTACTCGTTATAATTATATCATCTAGATAAATTAAAGTTGATTTTCCTAGGACAGGCTTTAGAACAATGTCCATAGCTCTCTGGAATGTTGACGGGGCCCCACACAACCCAAAAGGCATGCGTAAAAATGCATAAGTGCCCGATTTTGTTATAAACGCGGTTTTATGTATATCTTCGGGTCTCATAGCTATTTGATAGTAGCCAGACGTTAAGTCCAAAGTAGACATATATCTCGTCGATTTGATCTGTCTAATGATCTCGTCTATAACCGGCAAAGGGTAAACTGGGAATTTAGTTATGCTATTTAGTTTTCTATAATCGATAGCAAACCTCCAAGCCCTTTTATCCGAAGGAGGAAACTCGTTCTTTTTCGTACATAGTACGACTGGACTCGCGTATTCACTATTTATGGGCGTTATTATTTTATTCTTTAACATCTCCTGAATATGTTCTTCGATGATTACGTCTTTTTGTTTGTCATAGGGGTAAGGTTTAGTCCTACAAGGTTTTCCGGCATTTAATTGAATCTTGTGAGTTACAATCTGACAGTTTCCCGGCTTTTCTGAAAACAAATGAGAAAAATTACTCACCACTTGCTGTATTGCTTTACTTTCCTGGTCATTCAAATGGCTAAGGTCCAATTCAGGTGTCTCCACCGGTTCCACCACCCTCTGGTCCATCTCCAGCACCACGGAACTATCTTGAAAATTTAATTTGGCCCTCGCGGCCCTTAAAAAGTCCATACCTAAAATAAGAGAGTGTTGGAGGTGTTTCACCACAAAAATTAATACTTTGAGATTTTCCTCTTTTACCTGTACGTTTAATGCTACTTTCCCGATGCAGTGACATGTTTTTCCTTGCGCCGCTATAATTTCCGTATTTCTGGTTTTAAAGAGTCGTATCCTATAAAAATTCTTTTTGAAGAACTTTTCACTCATGAAATTGCCTTCTGCCCCTGTATCGATGAGGGCTTCTACTGGTACATCGCCAACCAGGACTTGTATAATTGGTAGCTGTGAGTTTTTTACGATGACTGTATTTAGATGTCTATTTGAGGGTTTTTCTAAAACTTCCGGGGTCTGGACCCTCCCTTTCACAGGCCCCTCTAGTCGTTTAAAGCTTTCCTTTCAATCTGTGTCTTCTGGGTACGCGGATGCTTATTTTCAAATTTTCTTTTTGGGCCTTGCCCTTCAAGTTTCGATGCGTTAGCTTGATAGTTCTTTCCCCCATATGAGCGATTTCCATTTCTTGTTTCCTCCTTCCTTCTGGTACTTTGAGAATATGTTTCCCCTCTCGCTCTTTCCGCGATTCTGCGATTTTGAAACTTCACCGCCAATTCGAAAAGTTCCTGCAATGTGGTTGGGTTTCTAATTTCAAAGTAGTCTTGGACAGCGGGTAACAATCTTGGTAATATTATTTCAATAATCTCCGCATCGGGTTTTTTCCAATACAACATATCCGTTAGCTTGATTTTTCGTAAAATAAAGTCCGTCAATTGTGCTGTATCCCGTTGATAGAAACTATATAGCTCGGCTTCCAGCCGTGCGCGATCTTTCACTATGGGGAAGGCCTTTACTAACGATTTTTTGAAATTTTCAAAAGTATACGTCGGGCTTCCAAATTCACCTAGAAGAAATTTGCCTATATTTTTCCACCATAGCGCGGCCTGTCCTCTTAGTGCTGATGTGGCGATAGCAACTTTTTGTTTTTCGGGCACAGGATAGAGCTGAAAGTGGTTTTCTATACCTTCTAAAAATACGGACACCGAATTTTTTCCGTCGAAATAGACGTTTGGCTTGATTGATGCTCTCAAAGTCTGGACCAGGTATCCAAATCCTTCTAACTGCGTTGTCATTTCTTGGTGTTGTCCAGCGGCTTCCATCCAGTTTTCGGCCATTTCAGTTCGATAAGTGTTCGGGCGCCAATATAACGTTGCGCGCCTCTAACTAGCACGCAACCAAGAGGTGACTGTGAAAGCTTGTATAAACCACAGATTCTTATAAAGGGTTTAAGTCCCTTTTTATTCAACGTACTAATTTACAATTGCGTTCTCTTGACGCTTACAAACGGTGCCAACTCGGCAGTCAAAATAAAAATAAAAACCTGAAAAGAAATTAAAGACAATATTCTAACTACGAGGCTCTCTCAAATAACTAACTCACCGCGTTTTACAATACGGCTGCTAATTCAGCAGACTTGAAGCTCACTGGAACAATTGCAACTACTTCCCGCCAAGCACATAGGCCGCAACGCGGGGTTTTTCAAATCTCTATAACTACCTCCGCGCTCGCTAAGTAAGAATAACTCTCTCTCACCGAACTTGTTTCCTTCTATTTAAATCATACTACTTCCGCTGATAATTTGAATGCTTGCGCGTTCTACTAAAATTTACATATTCTGGCATTGGCAGTTCCAGGGGAAAGTAAGGATTGACAGGAAAGATAGTTTAAACTTAAAATAAATGTTAGTTAAAATAAATATAAACCCTACAGCCTAAAATCGTTTTGTATGGTTTGGTGGAAGAGGGGTGGGAGACCCCCGGACAATCTCCCCGGATGCTCTTCCTCAAACTTCGGGTGGAAAATAGAAGTCTAACCTCTCTTTGGAGTAGGTTCTGGTAACCATTCTTCCATCTAATGTGGACGCGAAACCAACAACAACTAAAAAGTACTAAAATTAGCGATAGTTTTTACAATTACGATGGACTTAAATTGGAATAAAATTTAGTAGGTTCGAAATTTGAAATCAGCTTTATTTTACTTAGAAATGCCGATTTCTGGTTAACGTAAAGTAGCATAAACAGCCGCAAAATATTTAATGAGAATTTTGACTAGTTTTGTTTCAGGCAAAGGAAGTGTTAAAGAGATTGAAAAATTTAAATCATGATTGTAAGACAAGACTTTTCAAATGCTGTCTGAGCTTACTTGTTATACAGTAAAAGCACAAGTACAGGAGTAATTGTAACTTAATTACATCATCATATTATTCTATATACAATCTTACTTTTTTACCTTAAATAATAGTGCTATAATTATTATTTACAATAGTAAAAATAATTTTTATAGTTATTATACATTTGCGTTTTGTTAAATGAATATTGTATCATAAAAATTAGGTGAGGATGAACGCAAATTAAATGTAAATAGAAACAGTTCCACAAATGTTTTAAAGCTGCAGGACAAAAAAATAACGCAATACATAATTATTTCTGTCAAACTATGTCTTTTAAATTACCTGCACTTACTTATAAAAGAGCATTTTTACATGCTAAGCCAAGATGAAAGAGAGGTAGCTAGTTCTCAGGACTTTCGCTGTTAAAGTTCCAGATCTAAGGACTTAAATTTAATTCTGAAAGTTAAAATCTGATCTGAGGAGTTAAAATTTAATTCAGATTACTCAAAACCCACTTGTGTGCTTGTGAGTATGCACACGAGCACAAATGTGTGTGTTTCTAAACAAATGTTCCGGTATGTTTGTTTCCATAGCGCAGGGGTTCCCAACCCTATGCCCGCGAGCCCCATGGCACCCGCCGATCGTTTAACGTTAAGTTTAACGATCGTTTACGTTAAGTTTAACAACGGTGGTGTGCGATCACTATAAAAATGCTTTAGTTTTCAATAAAATTATATGTGAAAGTTTTCTCATTTCTAATTAAATGAAAATTGCGTCCAACACAGATACCAGCACAAAGCGAAATCGACAAATCTCTTTTTTATGTGCATGTATTATTAACTCTATCCAACTATAAATTCACCTTGAAAATGTAAATGGTACCTGGTGTTCAACAGATATTCTAGAATGTTCTTAGGGACAAAAAGTTTGGAAAGCCTGCCATACCGTATACGCGTTACAAAGACATAAAAAAATTATACATCTTTATGTTTAATATCTTTTAATTTTCAAGCTTAATCAAGAAAATTTTAGGTTCAGAAGTTTCAAAAATATTGAGTAGGCGCATATTCTTTATCATACATCGCTATTAAAACTTTTTGCGCTTTAACACGATCAGCATATACAAAATATGTTTGTACAATATATGCTAGGCCATTAAAATAGTATAAACTCCAGTATATATTTGAGCTTTATAATTGTGTCTGAAGCATTAAAGAATGGATAACATAATTTTCTTTCACAGCTTCAGAAATGTATGATACACAAAATACTACAAGTTCTATTTTAGCATTTATTCCATAAAAACGCAACCTATCAGATATGTTCTGATCAACGCTAATAAATACATAAAATTGGCTAGCTCTGTATTTCCGGATCTAGAAATGATAGATAGCAATAACATCCTGCCTCAATCATCCTTTCATATTTCTGCGAGCTCACATTCACAAAAGTTCATTGTGCACTCGGTTATCTGAAGACTGCTCGTCCGGTGAACTCAACCGCACATTGATACATACGAGAGCACAATCTCAAAGAACTTTTGGTTTCTATACAGGTTAAAAGCGTATGTGGGGTATTTGTGAGATGATACAATGAGAACATGACGGAATCTACTAATTGAAGATCATGTCTAAGATATGATTTCTTTCAATATGAAAGCTTCTCATTAAATTTATTTGCCCAAGTGGATATATTGAGAATCTAAATACTTATAGAAACGTCAGTCATTGTATAGCGCGGCTTTTACCACAATGAAACTCATACAATGCTAAAAACAAGACTATAATACATTCGTAATAGCTGATGTAATTCGTAAATAACTTCATGACATGAAAATTTACTTTGCAGAAATAATTTACCACCATTCTTAAACTGCCATTCACTGTCAGAAAATGTATTAAATAGAATCCATAGAATAAAAACTTAAATAATTTCATTAATATTTCTGAAATATTACATGATAATGTAAGTTGCATAATATTTTCTTCTCTGTTGCGCCTGTATCTAAGTAATTTTTAAGATGTTTCTCTCAAAAGAAATAACTGTGGTTTTTCTAACCTCTTTACTTATGATTCTATTCCTTATCCTATATCACGAATATTATTTATTTACTGTTTCAAAATAATTCAAAATTAGGCAAATGCATTTCTTTTATTTGTCTTGTTACTAATATTTTTTTTATTTTCTCTATAGGCAAATCTTAATTAATAATAATTAATTATAGCTGTTTAAGGACTGTAAATTAATCTAAAATTACTCGCAAATGAAACGAAGAATATTTGCAGAATATTTGCTTCAGGTCACTTAAAAATGCACTTATTTTTTTAATAATTGGGTATTAGACTGGTTCTAATAACTACTGCAAATTTCTTAAACATTTTCCATTAATTTTGATTCAATATATTTAATTCTCTTTTATTATAATGACTTTTTATGCATATAAATATTAATTTAGTAATAGACTAATACTTCATAAATATTCAAAGACTGTAGCCTATATTTTGCTGGGGCACTTGTTTACAATTTGCTTTGAATATTAAAAATAAATAGCTTACGAATTCAAAATAGAAAGATTAGCTAAAAAAAATGTTTGTGTTGTGTTGTGACTAAAAGCATAAATAATAATAATACAACGTAACTTGTGAGGGTTTTGAGTGAATTCTAAGGAGTAGGAATAATAGTTTCAAATGTGTAAATATAAGTCTAATTCTTTTTTTTTTCGTTAATATGCAGACGTAATACAGTTTACAGAATGACATTCACTCACCTTGTGAGATATACAAGATTCATTTTTCCTCCAAATTTTTCAGATGTAGAGGAAAGCATTCTTGACCAGAACTTTATTGCCAATTAAAGAGCTAATGCAAATATTCATACTAAAAAATATCTTTCCAAAATTTTTAATAAATGTTCATAGATTATTATTCAAGGTTAGAATATTTGAATATGGCAAGACCACGAAGGCTATCTCTATCTAAACGGAAAGATGATTTTGAGGAGGACATTTTGAGGGAAACTTATTTACTTTACACATGGAGAAAAACAAGAATACTAACAATGAAACTAAACCGTTCGCCTGGGTTTGAACCCAAGTCAGGTAGAGCTTCCAGATTCAGTTGTCTTAACCATCGGCCAATGATATACTCAGTCTTCAAGGGAAACGTCAATTTGCCTATGTCAAGAATGAATATTATATTACGAATTCAAAACTTTTATAGAGAAAGAGAAAATACTGCGCTTGTAAATGTCTGAAGCATTTTATTTAATTTGAATTATTTTGAAGTAATTTTCTGCAATGTTTTATGGAAGTTAAATTACCTTAAGGTGCATTTTATCTATTTTTTTCTCCTTAAATTATCTAAATATGTAGCCCGAAACCGCAGTTTTGGGCATACTAAATTTCTCATAAAACCGCTTGCATACTTTAGTAAAAAAAAAGCATAATCTCCTAACATAAAAGGTATTCTTTAGTCCTGCTTCCTGTACAACTGCAATACACTTTTTTGGAAAAATTAAACCGTTCGATGATACGTTAATGTAATTACATTTGTTTTAGTTTCAAAATTAATGCACTTCACTTTACCACAGGAATTGAATAATGCACATACTATATCACACACCAATTTTTATTTAAGAAATAATTAATGTTTCAACGTCAAAAACTTTCTGAGACTCCAAACCTTCTTCAGATGTTTAATTAAACACGCTCCTCTGAAATTTTATTCAAATAATAGCGTTCATTAATTCCAAACTCAAAAGGTTAGTAATTTCCGAAATAGCGTACACTTACATAGTTAATGCCATATGAAAATAAACAATTTATTTTACCTTTTCCTTACTTCTAATTTTCTTTAAAAGTTATAGTTGCATCTTTTCTTTTCCTGTGCTTGTGGGTATTTCCCTCAGCCTTCCCACAATCATTGTTCTCTTTATTCTTAGAACGTAGCTAATAAATTCTAACTAAACTTTTCTTCCGCTTTTAATCACTTTGGTGTTCCTCCGCTCCAGCTAATAAGTCTTTCGATGCTCCAATTCCAGCTAGTAATATCTTTCTAAGTATTCCAAAATCAAATAGCTAAGCATTAATTCATACTTAAAGCTCTCTTAAGACATAATGTCTTCAATTCGTTTTGAATTTATTTTTATAGTTATAACTAAGAACCAACGTACTAAACATAGTTAAAAGTTATGGAAGAAGGTAACTATTTAAATTTCTGCAACTATATTCGCGAACCGCATGGAGCTTTTGTAAGTAGAGGTCGTAGATCAAAGGCCAGTCAGACGAAATTCTTTGCAAGGTAACCCAAGGCATCGTGGTTTCATCTTAGTTTTTTTTTTTTTTTTTTAAGTTTTCTACTACCCATCCACTTTTGTTAATTCTTTAAAAACATTCCCAAATTTTCGAGTTTTGTTTTACATGGTTTGTTCCGCTGGGCTATTATATACACAAAAATGCTAATTTAAGACAGATCACCTACTTAAATTAGGTTAAAATATCTATGACTAGTATTATCTTAAGGTGATTTCATATCTATTACCTGCCGGAAATTCTGATGGCAGAATAAGTCTGCTAGGTTTCTGAAATTTAAGGTTGCGGTATAAAATTCAGGACAACCAAGCAAGTTAAAAGTTCTTGTTGTTCAGGCAAGAAAATAAATAACTTAAGTTATTTATTTCATTTTATATTTAGTTCAGGCAAGAAAATAATAAGTAAATTAAAGTTGTTAGTAAACAGAAAAATTGTCAATAATCTGTTTTATTTCCCATGGAAAGGTCAGTTTTTAGAATCAATAATGAAAACCCTTAATTTGAAGAAAACTTTTTTTATTATGAAGATATGTAAATAGAAAGAAAAAATATACCTGTATTTAGCATATGCATCGTGAAATGATTTTTCTGGCAGGAAGCAAATTGAACGCGTTCAATATTTAAGGGTCATATAGCCTCTGCTTAACGACAATGAGCTGTAAAGAGGAAAACATAAAAGTTATCAAACAATTAATAGAATGGCAACAGAGAATCTTAAAAATTTTCTTTTATATAAATAACATAGCGAATTAGAAAACAAGAAATATATAAAATTCAGCATAAATCTTCTTTTCACTTATTCATCATATTTCAGATTTTCATATTAGATTTTGTCGTTTATTCACTAATCTATCATGCGTTTCTTACACATATTCCCTTTTTTTAATAAACAATAGCATTTCTTGAATTTAGATACCGAAAAATCTTACTGCAATGAATCCTTACAATGGGAGTATATTTAGTTTTTAAAACATACTTCCTGCACTTAAAAAACTAATATATCAGTATGTTTGTAAAGAATTATTTGAACTAACCAGTTTTTGTTCAATTACTTATCTTTTCTATCTTCCCTCATTTTCATTTCCTGCCAGAATAATGTTCCAGTTTCGCGTGTTATGCAAATTATGGTAAAAAACTGTACTATTTAATCTGGTATCTGAGTTACTTCAGACAGAGCGTGTTCTGCTGCTCGGTCACGTTGTTTCGCTGAGTTAAGCTTGCTATTTTAAGGCAGTGCATATTAACTGCCGGTTAGTGTATATTGGTGGTAGGAATAAGAGCCAACTCGCGTTAATTGTCTCTGTGTAGCTTTGGATGATTATTTATTTAGTTTTAATTTTATATTTCTATTTTCAGTCGGCCAAGAGTATTGGCTAAGTTTCTAAGCACAAGGAATGCCGTCTGAAAATTACTTCTTGAGTCTTTAAAGGGTCTTTCTCATCTTTCCTATGTCTCGTCACTGACACATTTTGAAATTAGATAATAGTCGCTTCATAGTGTAGAGACATTAGGTATTTTTTTGGAAGCAGGAAAGATGAAAAATTAACAACCGCCTTCGCCGGGAATCGAACCCCGGACCTCTGGAATATAGGCCCAGGGTGCAGAACTACTACACCACGAAGGCACGCTAAGAAGGTGGGAAAAGTACTTTATAACAGTTCAAGTAAAGGTCTAGACAGCAAACTATAGTTAATTTAGCTAGAAACTTACATGTTTTAAAAAGTAAATTTACCTAATATTGTTTAGGTAATAGTCTGAAGAAGTAATAGGATTCAAACGTCTGGACTGAAATTTTTTATTAAAAGCCTTTTTACAATATTTTTTTAAGTATTAGAAGCCTTATAAATGTTCAGATATTATTTGGTTTATTTTTTGTTTCAGATGCTTCTGATTTAATGATTTACAATTTAATTGTGCTATCTTCTTTTCTGTTAATATTGTAAAATATTAATATTTTTATTCTTTATATATTGATAGTACAAATTATAAACCTTTAGTAAATGATTTATCGCATAATATTTTTAAATTACTTAGAAATTTAAGGGGGAAATTTTTAAACTTCGTTTGAAAGGAGTTCTAAATTAAACAGCACAAAATCTATTTAGCATAATTAGAATTAACAGTTTTTAATTATCAGAATAATAAAATTTTTCGAAAATTTAAATACTGAATGAAAATTATTTATTTCATTTTTTTCTGTATTCATTACAAAAGTAATAAATAAAGTAGCCTCAAGAGGACGTTTAAAAAATAATTATATGTACTATGCGGCAAATGTACGCAATGACTGATAACCTGAAATTTCTTCCAAGAACACAGCATTCAGTTTACTTTGAACAGTTTTGAGGGCTTTTCATTAACAAACTAAAAGTTTCTCTAATTGGAATAATACATTAAAAATTAAATTTTTATTCTTGTGTTCTACGACAACTCTATTTTTACTGTTCTGATTTAAGACCACAAAATGTATCAAAAATAAAACACCATATCTTCTGTTAGGATCTTAAATGATTGTGCCTAAAATATTTTTCACGGTAATTGAAATACCACATATTCATTGCGTTCAGTCATTTTTGGGATACTTTACTTGTCTCAATCGCAATTTTATTTTTCTATTATGCCTCATATTCGTTATCTTTGGCTGTTATCTATTTTATTGTATCATTCATGGGAAGAAATTAAAGGCGAAAAGGGACACGGAGCTACGAGAAAGGCTAGTTTAACTCAACAGGTAATTTTTAACGTCAAAAACGGTAATGCTCGCGATTTATAATATTTATTTTTATCAGAAACCCTCACTTAAACAGAATTTCTCTTAAGCTCTGTGGTAACAGCCCATTAATCATTTGCAGCCCGTCGATCTATGCAGTTGTCACGTAATTTGAGAGAAGATTATTTTAATGATGTGCTTTTTTCTGCATAATTCTTTTCTGGGAAGTAATTAAACTCACCCTGTTTGTGTTTTACTTACTGGGTACATCTCTTCGGTTCTTAAAAGTATCATGCATTACTGGTAATAGAGGTAACTTGGTAAACCTGATGTATAGAAGCAACGCTTCGAAACAAATATCTAAGGAACTTTGTAGGATTGTTTTTGTATCGGAAAACTGAAGTTAAACTTTATGCAGGACATATTTTACTAATAGTGAACGATAAGAAATGGTTAAAATTACCTTTTTCATTTAGTGCTACAGAGGAACAACCAGCAGTGGCTGTGTAAATTAAGGCAATAACAGAGAATTAAATTCAAAAGCAGGTAACGTAGTCTAAGACTCCACAATTCAATGGGATAAAAAAATAAGCTGACTCTGTTATTTCACCACCGCGTAAGTTTAAAGCATCGGCTAGCGAGAAAGCCAAAGCCCAAATGTAACTTTTAAATAAGACTGCTGAGAACCTAACAGCAATTGTGAGTGCCAGAAGCTCTCTCCTTCTAAAATTAAAAACACCCAGTTAAACAGTCTAATCTGCATTTTGGTGAGGAATATGAAAGAAAGAAATCATAGTAAAGACCAAAATCATAATAACAGGTTAATTAACATAAGATACGTTACACCTCTGTGTTATAATCTACGATTCACTGACCGCAAGTTTCAACATCACTTATGTGACTATTACTTGTGACCTTAGTAATTCGTTAGAAATTTCGAAAATAAGCCAAAATTTGTAATCCAAATTGATTTGTAACACTTTACTTTATAAATAATGTGCGTATAAAATGGCATTTTAAATATGATTGTGTAACATAGTCTGAAATTTAATTAAAGGGTTAGAGGTTTCCTACTTGTACATAAAACCTCATAATACAAGATGAAATAGAAATACAGCAAACATTGTCTACAACATTGTTACCGTATAATACATCTCAGAGCTTTGCCTCTAACAAATTCTTGAATTTCTAAGCTAAACTTAGTTATATGGAGACAATTATGAAATTACATACAGGAGGGAATAGTAAATGAATTAAAAACACAACGTAATATGAGGTACTTGGAAATAATACGAAATAAACATAATTTATATTACATTATTACTTATATCTTAAAATGAGAATCTCTATTACATGATACAGTGATTGAGAACAACTGCTCAAGGTAAATGTTTGATTAATGGAATTAAGGTTTGGATTCAGCGTAATATAATCTTGTAATGTATTAGCAATCTATCCTGTATGCATAGTATGAAAATTATACTGATTTTGCAAGTTTCATTTTCAAATCCAAACAACCTGAATTTGACCAAACGGTTAAAAAGAAACTAATAGTAATTTGTAAAGTTGTTTTTGAAAGAGGTTTATCTATTGTATTTGTACAATTGAAATACTTGTCCTCCTCTGTGTTTTCTAAAATCTTTAAAGTCTTTTACAAAATATTGTTTTGGATTAGTTTCGTTCCATTAGCAAATGTCTAATTATATACTAAAGGGGTCAAAATATTCGCAATAACCATTTCCTTAACATCATGATTTACAATTTTAAGCTTCTTCATCTTGCGAAGAAATAGTTAGCATCACTGTTAATGTGAAAAATGGGTAAAATGAAAGATCTGTGTGACTCTGAATAGCAGCCTGAAAGTGGCTGCAAGAAGGTTGGATTTCAGAATCTCTTAAATGGCTTATGTTCTAGGCATTTCTTATGCAAAGTTAGTTTCAATATTTACAGAGTGGAAGTTGATCGAAAACATTTCAGGCAATAAGAATAATTCCAGTCGTAAAATGCTGGTGAGTGGAAGAAGTAAGAAGCGGATGATGTGAACCGGTTGCAGTAACAGAAGGACAAGAGCATCACAGATTGCAATGTAATACAATTCAGGTGCATCACAAAGCACATCTTAAAGTAAAAAATGACGGACTTTACAACGAAAGGGTTTTAACAGCGGCAGAACTTCAAGAATACTTATTTCTAAAAAACAAGAAATCACATTAGCTGTTGTCGCGTGAGCACCAAACGGGACTCCCGAAGCCTGCAAAGAAAAATCCGATAAATCTTATTTCCTGGTCCATCATACAAAGGTTAAAATCTGAACATGGAGCAAACAAGCTAAACTCAGCGACTCCCGTTGCCTCATGATATTTTTCAAGATAGCGGCCATGAAATTATGGTCTGAGTAATATTTTTCTGGAGTATAGTGGGTCTCTTGATACGTCTGGAAACAGCTTTCTGCACCACAGCTTACCTTAATATGGTTGCCGATCACACATGCTCGTTTACAGCTGCGATGATTCCAGATGCAGGTGGTTATTTCCAGAAGGATAATTCGCCTTGTCACGGCGTACGATAAGACTCAAAATGTGATTCAGATTTTGAAGTTCTTCCATAGGCAGGTCAGTCCTCTGACCTCAGTTTTAGTCGACACTTGTGGGAAGATATGGAGAGATCACTTCAAAGCTTGAAAAGGCCACCATCCAGTATAAAAGAAACAGAGACGACTTTATATCAGCTCGAATTCATATTCTTCAGGAATGATATCCGCATCTTGTTGAGTTCATTCCCGAAAAAATATCGGATCTAATCAAATTTAAAGGACAATCAATGCGTTATTGGGGGACATCTCCAAAATTTTAATCACTCAGTATAGGAATATGGCTTAATTTAATATTTTCCAAAGTTTACGAGTATTTTCAGAGAAAGTAAAGGTTTAAAAACACAATTTATAAGGTTCGTATACTATACATGGGCGGAGTGATGATATTGGTAAAATAACCTCATAAGCCCTATACGACCTTAGCACGTGTTCTCAATTCTTCCTCTAGTTTGATCTTTTTCAGAATGATTGATAGAAATAATTATACAATTCAGAAAAATTTTCGGCTAGCAGTATAGATCCCTCAATACTAAATGGTGAACTAATGGATGCCATAGGATATTTCGTTATGCGGTTTGACGCGTTTTTGCAATGGTGTAGTTTGGTTTGATTTCATTTGATTGTGGAAAGGCATATAAGGACTATCTGCTTAAGGGGACCTTAGGCCCCTTAGAAATCCCTTAGAAAGTCTTGGAGGACTTTCTAAGGGAAACTGGTCCGTAAAAACGTTTCACATGGGGAAAACCGCGAAAGCGCTCAGGCGGCCAGTCCGTTCGAGGGATTTGAACCTCGGACCGAATTACCAGTTTTCAGCTTCTTTACCGCTCGGCCGCTGATGAGTCTTTTTGCAGTGAGAAAAGAAAGGTTTTTTTTTTTCAATAGGCAGGTACAGGTAAAAGTATGGGGAAAAGGGGTACCAGCGATGTATCATAAGTCAACTGTTAACGCCTTTTCATACGAACTATCCCTAAAAAAATAATAAATAAGTAAAATTTGCAAGCATAAGAGTTCATAAAGAAAAGTTGACTTCCTCCCAGGAAATGATCAACTGAAGCTTCCCAAAGGTCTAGAGTTTACTCGTTATAGTATATCGTGCAATCACACCGTCCATTCCGCCCCCTGTTTTTATCAGAATTAATGCTTTAGATTACAATATAATTTAATACAATTTGAAATTCAAAAGAAGCTGAGAACATTACTTTATGTAAGAAAAATTGAAGATAAATTAAATTACTTAAGAGGAAATAATAGAATAAGAACTGGGAACACAATATTATCATGAACTGCATTAAAAATATTCAAGAATATCTAGTGTTTCGTGACCCGTTGAGAAGTATACTCATGTCCATAAATTAAGGATAATGCAAAATCAGGCAAAGGAAGAGTTAGAAGCAAACACATTTGACTTATTTATAAAGCTTATTTATTAAACAAAAGGTAAAGCGCAAAAAAAGATGCTATATGTTTGATATTATTAAAAAAATTAGCGATTTTTCTCCCTGGAGCAAATTACAAAAACAAACCATTTACAAAAACCAATATTACATGGTTGGTATGATTGTTAATACATTGTATGTCTCCCAGACGATGCAATACAGTCCGTACAACGCCTAGGTATGCTGAGTATCAAATTATCGATCTGATCTTGGGGGATATTACACCACTCAAAACGCAATGCTCTCCAAAGTTCCGGTACACATGTAGGAGGAGGTTGACGGGCTGCAACTCGTCGGCCAAGCATGTCCCACACGTGCTCTACTGGATTCAAGTCCGGTGAGAATGCTGGCCAGTCTATACGGGTGATATCCTCCGATTGAAGGCATTCGCTTACTATGTTTGCACAGTGAGGATGGCCTTTGTCATCCATAAACACAAATTGTGCGCCCATGGCGCCCCGAAATAAACGTACATGTTGTTCCAGAATGACGTCCCGATAGATTTGGCTTGTCATGGTTCCAATTTGAGCATGCAGGACAGTTCTGGAACCCAGAATAATTCCACCCCAAACGAGAACTCCTGCACCATCGTAACGGTGTCGTTCAATGATGTTTTCTTGGTGGTAACGGGTACCTGGAGCTCTCCATATGAATGTCCGGCGAGAATCAGACTGCAAGCTAAACCTGGACTCGTTGGAAAACATCACACAACAAACATACTGTTGCGGTGTCCACAATGCATGCTCTCTACTCCAGGCTAACCGCAGGCGACAGTGAGTTGCAGTAAGTGGAGCGCATCTGACAGGTCTACGAATATATAGACCAATCTGCCCTAAGCGTCTGTACACGGTCTATCTTGAAATTGTCGTACCAGTGGCTGAAGAGAGCCTACGAGACAGGTCTGAGGCTGTGCTCCGCCTGTTTCTTTTGGCAGTAACTGCCAAATACCGGTCTTCATTCGGCGTTGTAACTCTGGGGCGACCTGTGCTGTAACGTCTACTCACATTACCATCATCTTGGAATCGTTGGCAAAGCCTGGAGATGACACTCTGGGCAATTCCAAGCTCGTCTGATACTTCCAGTTGGATACGCCCACATTCCAGACGGCCGATAATTGTACCACGTAAAAAATCATCCAAATGCGTCCTTTGTGTCATAACTATTCGGTTATTGCACTGAAATGCTTATAAAGCGCTTGCGAACAATTTTTCTTCTTTCCCTGTATTCCTTATATATCACTCTCTTACACTCTCGTCATTGTGACGTACCGTCGGTGTCATCTGGTTACTTTCTGAAATTTGCATTTGATTCTTGAAGATGTGTGTAGTGATTTTAAAGGTGATATATTTATTTTAGAGTTCGATTTCCGCGTGACTCCGAATTATCCTTAATTTATGGACATGAGTGTAGAAAGCCATTCGCAGAATATGAAAAGTGTTCGAAATGTACCACAACTATAAAACACGTCCTTCCCACCTTCTTTGTTAAAGCATGGACTGTTTAAAGAAAATAATCCTTTCAACTTGAATATGGTTTCAGAATGGCGTGAAATGGTGCAAGAATATCCAAAAACCTATCTAGTGGCGATATGTCACATACTTGTTGGGCTCGGGTATCTTCCTTACAGCAAACTGCATTCTTTTCTTTGGCAGACGACTTTGGATATTTTGACCCTGATGCATCATCAAGGCTGAAACTCTCTTTTCAGAACTCCTGACGCCACCTGTATATGCTAGTATGATGAGTACAATTATCTCCCAGCACGGAAGCCTTTTCCCTCAAACAATATTTTAACACTCAAATCGCATACAAAACTGTTTCCTTTTATATCCGGGCTTAAAGGTCGTTAAGATGGTTGGGAATTGCAGAGCCAATCAGTCAATTAGCCATTCTGACTACCAAAAACGCTGGGCTGGATGAACTACAGAAAACGACCAATATTAGCTTACGAGTTGGAAAGAAAGATAATACAACAACCAAGCCTTACTCGGGCTTCGAACATGCACTCACTTGGGTTCGGACTGTCAGCTTTCGTTAACCACTATCCCGTTCTAAGTGACTTGCATGCAAAGTTGTAACGATATTGCCTGAAATTACACTTTTGACCAAGAAGACTTTGAGAATAATTCTCACTACGACAGTTCATAACGAATTGACGCACAGAATTCGTCCTACGGACTCCAGTGCATGTTAAAAGTTACCTCAAGAAGATTGAAATCCTTGCAATGTGCGACCTTCGATTGCGTATGTTACAAAACTTTCCTAGTTACTTATTTAACATGGTAAAATGTCCACCTTTCTCCAAGGTATTCATTTCTTCCTGAAATCTCATTCACGCAAATTATTTTAGTTTTTAGATGCTCTTCAATATAAATTTGTATCTTATGCGTTCATATTAGTTTTTCATTATATATTTATATATTAAAGTGCTATGTAACACCTAAATAATATTAATTCAGGTTTATTGTACAGGTTTTGAGAAGTTAGTGTTTTTTTTTTTTTTTTTTTTTTTTTTTTTATATTTAAAAACAATTTTGAACACTAGTGTATCTAGTTGGGGGCCCTTAAAATATCTGGTTATTTTTCTTGAATACTTTTAAGTTCTGAGACTCAGATAATACTAACCTGTATAAGACTTTAGTTTTCGTTTAAAAAAATCACCTTATGCTAGAAACCATCCGAACATGTTGAAAAAACGCCTATGTGCGTCGATAATATTTTAAAATCTCTCGCTTAATAAGAGTAGTTAGAATAGGTATATATTGTAAATAACTGCTGTGCTCTTAAACCACTTTTCGTTGCATCAAAATCTTTCCTTAAGCGATCGGTTTAATAAACCAGAATAATATATTTTCTTTTATCAATAGTCCGATCGAGTAACAGAATAAAACGACACTTGATAATAGCATAAGTTATCTTTTTTGGTGTTGACTAAGCTTCCAACCTTTCTATATGATAATGTAATATATGTTCATATGTGCAGAATTAAAATGAATCAGTCAAGTCAATTTCTGATGTTTTACATTCCAATTCAAATCGGAACAGTCTAGTTATACCTGGAATATATTAACTGAGATATCTATTGTCGATTACCTAAGAACTGAAATCTGAATTGAAATATTTAGAGGAATAATAGGAAGAGAGGACAGAAGCATTCTATTACTTCAATATAGCAACGTCATCATTCTAATACAGAAAAGCAATAACGCAGCTCTTGCAAATATTTGATCAGGAAAATGCATTAAATATGTAACTTATTAAAGCTGCAAGTTAGCCTTAAATATTTGACTGCAGGCGTAACCTAAATGAAAAATATAAAAAGGTATAAATGGAAAGAAGAGGCTCCTAGACTGTTATAATGACACATTTTCTGCCGAGTCGTGAAATGATACAGTAGAAGGGAAAATGGTTTTGAGGTACAAGACATATTTTGAATTTACAAAAATGCATTTCTTTACAATATACGAATGAGACTACCATAAAATAAATAAAGAAAATGCTTGATATTCTTAATGTTATCAACTCGAATTTATAGAAGATGTGTTTTAGTTTTAAAATGCATTTCATTACAACATATGAAAAAAATTAGAGTAAAATCCCCTCCCGCTTTAAAAAAGAAAATCTTTATTTTTATGCATAATGTTAACGATCCACGTTAACATTTTATAGATTTAAGTTAACATAAAATTGTAAAAAGGGAAAAAAACTTACCTTAGCTAGCATATTATCCCAAACAGGTCGTGTGGCCATGTTATTGGATCAATATTAAAAATGAAAAATTACAATGAAGTTCGGTTTTATAATGAAATTCTAGGACTCCTTGATTATGTAATGATTAGAAAATATGATTACAATATATGATATGAATGCATAAATATACATATATAGTATATACGTATAGATTTAGAACTAATGAAAGGTAAAATCAAACAGATAAATGTATTCCATATAATGACTCTTTCTCTTATGGGAAACATGATCAAAAGATAATTAATGTAACATGATAACAATTGATTTAAAACGTAAAAAATAAATAAAAAAAGCGAAATAAAATTTTAAAAGCATAGCACAAGCCCTGTTTATACTATGCGCCAAAGTAAATTTAGTCCAAGTGAATTATAAATGAAGAATAGGAATTGTTTAAGTTAAAAAAACACGCTGAACAAATATTAATCTAAACGTCAAAGAACAAAAATCTGCGTTATATTTTGCAAATTTTTACAGGACTAGTTTCCTTGGTTTTACCGAATCATCAACCTCTGCTGCCAAAGTGCAAATAAACAACATAAGATAGAGTGAAAAAATAAGATAAGATAAGAATGGCTGGACAGGAGTTACTGGCGCCACCTATTTATGAATCAAGAAAACTAAAATATAATTTCCTTAAAGGCTGAATGTAAAGATGGATTACAATTAGGATTGTTTACTAGAACCGAAATATTTTTTTGAATGTGAAACGCCACTAGAAAATCTAATTCGCCAATTAAAAATGTTTTTTGGATACGTTTGGCTGCAGAAAAATGGAAAGTTTGATTTTTGAGCCAACAATTCTGGGCAAAATGCGAGAGACGATTTCTGTTTTCCTTATTCCTAATATATGCCTCATGTTCTTTAACGCGAAATATTAATGCTCTCTTAGTTTGAACAATGTAAATTAAACTTTTTTTAAAAAATTCAATAGAGTTTGTAAGAAAAGTTAAAAGTATTTCTTCTAGAAATTGACTCACGGTTTCTTTTGATGTAAAATCATACTTTACCATTGTTCCAGTGAAGGGTGTATTAAGTCGTCTAGAAACCAGACATCGTGAATTTCATTTCTTCTGCATCGCAATTGATGAGCTAATTTCCCTTACTCAAATCTGTTTGAAACAAACGCATATTGTTTTCCAAAATAAGCATTACAAGAAAATTGAGGGATTAGCCATGGGAAGCCCTCTTAGTCCTATCCTGGCTGATATAGACATGCATTATTATGAATCAAGATTATCTGAAAATTTAAACTTTCCGCTATGGTTGCGCTACATAGACGGTACTTTTACCCTATTTGACGGTAATAAAGGTAAGTTAAATAAATTTCTTTCAAGAATGAATTCCATTGATCTTGCTATTTAGTTCACTTTAGAACTTGAGACATGCAAATCTCTGCCGTTCCTCGACATTTTGGTCAAACGCAACACATCCAACTTCAGTACTATTGTTAACCGTAAACCTTCATCGGTTTGCCTTCCATTACACTTGAAATCCATGCCATCCGATTAAACAAAAGTTAGCTTCATTTTGCTCTTTTGTTTTCCGTGCACTTCACGTTTGCTGCTCCAAATTGGCTCTTAATCAAGAACTAAATTGTTTAAAAACAATAGCTATTGACAGGGCCTTTTTCACCCAACATAATTAACCAAACAGTTAAAAACTTCTCATCTCAACACATCAAAAGGCACACTCTTGTTTTACGAGATTATAAGAATCCTGTTGTCATTCCTTTTTTTCCATTAATTAGCTATAAAATCGCACGTATTTTACAGAAATTTAACTTTCGGGTCGTTTATTCTTCTACCAATAAAATTCCGAGTTCCATACTTAATGATCCCTTTCCGGATATAAATTCCTGGGGTATTTACAGGATTCCTTGCCAGTGTGGTTTAATTTACATTGGTCAAACTAAGAGAGCTTAAAATTTTGCGTGAAAAAATATGAGGTATACGTTAGGAAAAAGGAAATACAGAAATTCTCTGTTGCCCAGCATTGTGAGTCCGAAAAATCACACTTTCTATTTTCTGCAGCCAAAATTATTATTACGTTATTCAAAAAAATCTTCCACTGGTGACTTAGATTTTCTAGAGGTGTTTCACATTCAAAAAAATCTTTGTGTCCTTGTTAACGACCCTAATTCCAATTCATCTTTACCTTCAGCCTTTAAGGAAATTATGTTTCAGTTTTCTTGTTTCATCAATAGATGGCGCGAGTAGCTTTACTCCTGTGCAGCCATTCTTATCTTATCTTTTCACTGTATCTTACCTCGTTCATTTCCACTTTGGCAGCTGAGGGTGATGGTTCTGTAAAACCATCGAAACTAGTCCTGTGGAAATTTTCAAATATGACGCTGTTTTTTTTATGTTTGACTTCTAAACGAATATGAATTGTGTCTGCCTCAAATGCAGAGTTCTAAAAAATTTACTCTTCGAGCCACGACTTATCAGCGAAGCAGTAAATACCATATTTATGGGATAGAAATGTAAGTACAATGTGTAGGTTTCATTTATTTTTACTATTAGTTATTTTGATTTGTGAGCCTTTTCTCTCTTCTCTTATTCCCTTCGCATTTTTTCGAGAGTATATAAATTAGTTAGGGTGAATAAGGGTGTTTAAATTGATGTAGCCAAAAATTTAGTCAGAGCGTGGTTTCGGTACTATGAGCGTACGTTGTTTTTTCTACCAACTGTTAACTTTGAATATCGGCTTCGCATTCTTGTCGGCGAATTATTTTCCTGCCGGCTTAAGTTCTGGTGTGGTGTGGTGTATTTAATTAGGGCAAAGCACACTAGGGCTATCTGCCTAAGGGAAGGGATGCCTTCGTGGAGGACTTTCTAAGGGAAACTGGCTCGTATACACGTTACACATGGGGAAAACCACGAAAACACCCATGCAGCCAGCCCGTTCGCGGGATTCGAACCTCGGACCGAACTACCAGTGTTCAGCGACTTTACCGCTCGGCCGCTGGTGGACGGCTTAAGTTCTGAGTCAACCTGTTAGAGTAAACTCAATTGTGCAGTCTTGCGTTACTCTTTACCTTCAAATTTAGCGTTACGTTATCTTTTAAGTTTCACACAGCAAGTGGTAGGTGACTGTAAGCACGTAAGTCCGTGCTGTGTATAAAATACAGTATTGTGTTCAATAAAACGGTCTTTTACACCCTTCCCCTATTGTGTTCATCAAGTCTTTGCGAGGAGTCGCAAAGATCAACACCTTAGTATATCTAGTTACATTGAATAATAGTTAAAAATACTAGATCCCACAAGTGGACCGCCGTTTATAGCTCTGTCAAGGGGCCATTCACAAACAAAGTATAAATGAGAAAGACGTAGAAACGAAACTTTACGTGAAATATATATATATATGTGTGTGTGTGTGTGTGTATATATATATATATGTATTGGCTGCCCAATTTTGATACTACTAGTCTACTACTGATATTACACAAATTTATTATCCTACTTTCAATTTGTTTAAAATATTAATATGTTCAAGCAAATTTAAAATTAATATTTTAAATAAATAATTAATTAATATTAATATTTTAAACAATTTTTGTAATTAATATTTTTAAATAATATTAATAGAAATTTAGTATTTTTAAAATCATAAAAATGCAAATTTCTGTATGTAGTTATGTACAATAGATAAAACAAAAATCATACCTTTATTTCAATTACCATCCTGAATAAGTAACATTCTTTCCAAAAAACATTTTAAAGCAAACTTTAATTTTTTTTAAGAAAAAACTTTAATGGCCGTCTGATGTGTCTTTTGATTCGGAATCTTAAGCGAAGCGCTATGAATTGAATTTAGTTCTCTGCTTGTATTATTACAGACGAAGAAGTTTCTGAGTTCGTAATGCAGTAGATAGTATTTTGAAAAGAAGGTGGAGTTATTTCTCATTTTCTTCTTCATCCCAGCTATATAAGTGTTCATTGGTAAAATGTTTTCAATCAGTTATTCAACTGCACATAATGATGTCATAACATTGTCATCCCAATCTACTTAATCCTGGATTGTAATATCTATTCCCAGTTGTTTCTAAACTTTTTCATCCATAATCGCAGTTTCATATCATTTTCAACGTCAATACTTTCACTTGACTCTATGTTCTGAAATCCCTAATTTAATGAAGCAATTTTAAATTGTTTGTGGTTTTACTTGGATCCGGACAAGTGGAATCATGTTCAAAGCCTCAAAAATATTAATTTCTTTCTCTCTATTTCCTGTAATTATGTTTTGAAGGACTATTTGAATCAACCTTTGCTTGTAGAACATTTCCAAATTCTTAATGACACACAGATCTAAAGGTACACTACACTAATGCAATTTTCCGAGAAGAAAACAACTTTTACATTTTGCAAAAAATCTGCCATATTAGGATAGGCAGTACACTGATCCATAAAACGTAACATTTTGTGGTTTTGTCTGTTTTTGGTTTCGTAGCTTTGTCTACTTTTCTGAGTCATTCTGTAAAAATACCTGTAGTCATTCATGCGTTCCTATTTGCTTTATATTCTAATGGAAGAGTTTTAACATTTTGAAGCACCCTGGTTTTTGAGACTTTCCTATAATTAAACGAGTCATCGGTTTCCGTACCATCATCATTTCTACAAAGTAAATCAGTAAAAATTCCTTTACTTTGCTTAGAATCATGACTCTGGTTAACTTTGAAAGCTAGGGTTCTTGCAGGTGTAAGTTTGAAGAAAAGAGCAGTTTCATCAACATTAAAAATGCTTTTAATTCATATCCATCTATTTTGGTGGATTTTTGAACAACTCTTCAACCGACTCAGAAGAAACGCTTTCTGATACTCTATTTATTATACGGCATAAGATTCCATGCCCAGTTTAAATTTATGAAGCCTTCCAGCTAAAACGCCAGCTTACTGGAATATTGGATGCATGTCACTGAATGAAAAATTTTGGTAAAATGGCTTCGACTTCAGGAAATGTTCCTTCTTGATCACGCAATTTCTTTGATTGTCCACAATTTTTTGCCCTTTCTTCAATTTTTTCCTATCATAAATACATTTTGTCACACGAATATCCAGTTTCTTTGCTAATACGAGTATCGTCAAACCAGTATTCTCATCAAATTCTTTTAAATCTTGCATTTTATCTTTTAATGAGAGTGCCTTTCTCTTTCGTGACAATTTGTATCAATTAATGCTTCTCCACCTAGTTTACTTAACACAGCTCCTGCTCAGAAGAAAGAAACCGTGTCTAGTTTTCCTTTTAAATATCCCCTTAGTTAATGGACTGGTTTTTAACTCCTGTATCAGATGTGAAATCTCATGCCTCTAGTTCTTTCTCATGTTCCCATTTCTGAGAAAACCACTTGAAAGGTGAGACAGCGGAATGTAACACCAATGCAGTAAGTCAATCAGAAACGACCTATAACCGAAGTTATGCGACGTATAAAAAAATATTTTACTATTAAAATAAATAGTACTGAATCGGTACCAAGATGAAATGATGTATAAAAGTAAAAGACGTATAAAGGGTGCGCCACAGTTTATGTTATAAGGTATTTCTCCCCTCTTCTTAGCATGCCTTCGTAATGTAGTAGTCAACAAGCTCGACGCGTATTCGAGAGGCCCGTGGTTCGAATCCCGGTGAGGACGATGCTCATTTTTCATCCCTCCTGTTTCGAAATAACATACCTAATAGTCTCTACAGTAACGCCCGAACTAAAAACGAGGGTGAATGATGATTCTTCACCACCAGAATTTGACAAAAGGGTCCCCTAAAATCCCAGTCGCCCTTTAAAAAGAGGGAGTATATAAGGTATTTCTCTCGCCTTCTTAGCATGCCTTCGTAGTGTAGTGGTCAGCACGATCGACTCGTATTCGAGAGGCCCGTGGTTCGAGTCCCGACGAGAACATTTTTTACATCTCCTGCTTCGAAATAATCTAATGTCTCTACAGTGTCTTCTGACCCTTCTAAAGAAACCTGCAAAGAAAGTATTGTTAGAGGTTTGTAAAACCAACGCCTTCTTTAACAAGAAGGCATTGTTAATATTGACAATTTTTTAAAGTAAGATTGCTCGGCGGAAGGTCACTCTTGCTGCGTGACTGTTTTCTTGGATGTTTTTGTTTGCAAAGTGAATTCGAGCCTGTGTCTCTTAGTAACTCCTTCAAGACGATATGTCACCCTGGGGAAAAAGTCCTAGAGTACTTTGTCATAATTAATCAACCAATAGTTTGTCAAGTTGCCGTTGACTGGTATCACTTTCATGGCAGATACTCATAAGCATACTATTTCTTGTTATACTCAACTAGCAAATCACAAAAATCGCACAATTGAAGACAATAATAGCTTTTTGTGTACGCCGTTTTCTAGCACACGGAAGGTTGCAGTTCGTTGAATTCGTTCAACTGGTTGAGTTCGTTGAATATGAGCGAATGTTTTTCATCGCAGATAGTTGAGTTCTAAAACTTGCTTAGGCAGTAAATATTTATTCTCTGAAATAAATTATTTTTAAACCCTAATCGGTGCTGGCTATAATTAAATACATAATTTTTATTTTGAAACAGAACTTGTACCTTTCACAACAAGGGCATGTTAGGAAAATAAGCTGTTCTTCAACTCAGGGATGAAAATCTCATAAACGTGGTTTTGGTCCATTAAAGCAGTACTGGAAAAAAAAGTGTTGACTTTCAAAAATAAAGACCTGCATATTAGCAACCGCAGGTTTCAATTCTGTCATATCAGTACTTTTCGAAAAGAAATTCTTTTTACTGCCGCTGCGCCGAAATTTTAAGAGTGCGACTAAGCAGATTTTTGTTTTTGTTGATGTTTCATTTTTTTCCCTTTAAATATTAAGAAATGTGTTGAATCAGCCGCTATTTTGATGCAAAGTATGTGATAATTTTACCCCCACCCCGACTTTACCTTTTAAAAGAATAAAAGATTGACTTCCAGCTCTTGAGTTCTTATTAATTTCGGTTTGTGAACACAGACACCTCAGTATTTAACTTTGGGGATTATGGAGTTATTGCTGCACGTTTGTTAGTATTAGGATTAAATATGGAGTCCTAATTCTATAAATATAACATTTTTCTATCTAAATCAAATTGTTAATATTCTGAATTCGCATCAAATCAGATTCCGAATCCTAAATCTTGTTTGATAATTTTTAAAAAGCGAGCGGAAATTATTTTCATATTGTTGGCCACAATGATTTCTTTAAATCATTGTTTATATTGACAATTATCATCAACTATTTTTTTAATTCAATGTAATTATTTTTATAATGATGAACATAATAGCTCCTTAAAAGCCTTTTAATGTTCATAAATGCAACAGATTTATTCAATTGATAATTTTAGGTATATTTTTATTATTAGAAAAATTCAACATTTCATCTTTTGAAACGTGTTTTGTAATTTGCATAATATGCTTCTCAAAATAATTCTCGTTATGCCTCTGATTTGCAGTTACAGTCTTTTCAACTGAAAATCGTTCATAGAGAGATCAATATATAGTAAGCAAAAAAGAGCTATTCTATTGTTTTGAAGGCCCTAGAAGTCTTTAATCAGTAGGAAGGAAAGGAGACAAAAATACTGTTCTGTGTTGTCTAGTGTCAAATTAACGAAACGTGAATTGTTGTTTTGACAGAAGGAACAGTGGAATGAATTTCACTAGCCTATCTTACTACTCAAGAAGAAGTCCCATGATATTTGGAAACTATCTATCTCTATATTATACTTATTTTATATTTACAATGGTTATTATTTGGCAAATATATGCATATATATATATATATATATATATATATATGATTGACCAAGAAGATATATATATATATTTCATTACGAATTCTTTATTTTCGATTATTCCCCAGGAAATGAAGGAAAAAAATCTCTCGTATAACAAAGCGTGTAGAAGTTAATTCCGAAGTGCATATTGAGACAAAACAACGAAAAAAATACTCGTTGTTTTGAAATCCGCTAAGTAATAACTTCTATGGATTTCATTGTTCAATAGATTTTTTCTTTATTTCTTAGGGGAATAATCGAAAATAAAGAATTGGTAATTAAATTTAAATTTATGGCTTAGCAGCAAGAGCGCAAGACTTTCCCCCTTAAAAGTCCATTTATGTTTTTGCTTATATATATTACCTTTAACTTTCGAAATAGATAGATGATATTAAGTTATATCAAAGTTTTATTCTACTTTGAAATTTTCAGGTAGTAATCAATAGTTTTTCTTCTCACTTCTGAATAGATTAGGTTGAGTATTTAACTGCGACAAAACCTCGTATTAACTCAAAAACTGTATCTCGTAACCTCGTAACTCGTAACCTGTATCTAACTCAAAAGAGATACTTTCATGTAGGACTCATATAAACTAACTCACATTTACCTTATATGAGAAAAGCTATGAAAACCTTAAGAAGTCAGCTCATACAATTTTCTTACAATTCTTTCAAGGTTTAAGTGATATATTCTTCAGAACGAAGCGATAAAATGTTAAAGGCTGTAGTTAGGAGTCAAAGCGTAATGTTATTGGTTATCTAATATCAAAATACTCTGTCATACTCCTTTACCTCCGTCTGATTCGTGAAGTATTTACTTGCAAAGGATAAATAGTTGCTGCAGATCTAACAGCTCGCAAATGTTATTGATTTCTTTTGGGTAAGCTTTGCCTCATTAAAACTTATTTACATTGAGTTTTGCTTCGATAAGAATTTGTTGCTTCCCTTTCCTATAGATCTTCAAGCATTTGGTTGGGTTTTATGTACACTTGATCATGAGTTGAATTATTATTTTATCGTTCTGTAAGCTTCAGAGATATTGCATGTTAAACTGTTAAACTCAAAGCAGATTAACAAGGAATTAGTTCGCATGTGTACGAATTATGCTTTCTCAGATTTTTTCCCTGAAGATGTAATTCACAGTAAGATATTGTTTCAAGGCTTGAATTAGAGACATATCAGTCATGGAAGGATCAACAACAATAGGGCATAATCAAGAGCAATATAAGTTCATGAACTTAAAAATTGATGAAACGTAGCCTAAAAATCCGAAGAATGGTAGAAAACATAATGCTGATTTTAATTAAATCCATGTAAACTAGGGCAAGTTAAAAGTTAAAAGTGAATGGCATTCAGAAAATGGCTGCGGAAGACATGTAGGAAAGACTAAAAAAATAATTAATAATTATAATTAAAATTCACCAAAATGTAAAGAGATAAATAAAAATGTAATAAATTAATTTAATAATAGCTAAATAATGAAATAAAATACGTACCTTCTCATATTCGGAACTCCGGCTAGAATTAAAATTTCATTAAGTAACTAAGAAATAACGGAGCAAGAGTCCGGCTAAATTTAAGCCCTGACTGTACAATATAATGTCATCTTTCAAAGATTGATAGAAACAGAGATTATTCTTTTTCTATTGAACATTATGAGAGTGTTGATGGAAATTTTCACTGAGAAACTAAGTTCAATGATTTCTGATTAAGACCCTTTTCCAACATAATTTTAGCTGTCAAGCAGAACTTGGCAGGAGAAAATAAGTTCCTCTGAACAAGCGTACTCTGTACAAGCGACCGCTTTCATTCTGTATATGTATGGTTACATCGCTTCGAAAAGTCTACAAGGCCTTTTTTTTCCGTGGAAACAAACATCAGGTTCTGTAAAAGCGACCGCTTTCATTCTTTCGACTTTATCAAACCAAACTAAAACTTTTATTTAAAATATAAAGACAAGTTTTTGTTAAGATAGTAATGCATTCAGATGTTAGAATCGATTTTTAAACTTATTTATTGCTGAAATTATAGTTATGTGATCAAAATCATTTTTTGCTCCTATTGTTGTTTCATTTCATAAAAAAGGGCTCTATCTTTGGAACGCTACAGATAGAATTACTATTTATCTCAGGAACTGAGAAATAACGAAACCGGTTTCAGCACATTTTAAACTCTGACGTAAACTATTGTTTTCTAAATAGGAGGTCTACTGTTTGCTAACATCATTTGTTATTAATTAGAGTCTTGTAGAGTTGTTTGGTTTATCAAAGCAGGAAAAGTGGAAAATGAGCCATGTCTTCACAAGGATTCGAATTTCGGATCTCCCACTCACTAATGAAATTCGTTTCCGATTATATTACGAAGGTACATGGTAAGGAGAGAGAAAAAATATTACATTCTCCTCCATTTAAAGGAGGACTGGAGAGAGAGAGAGGGACAAAGTCTGTAAATCCAGGTCGCAACCAATTATCATCCACCACATTTTTAGTTCAGTCACCGCTGTGAGTCATTTGGAATTTCTCAAAGCCAGGAAACCAAAGAAATCCGTAATGTCCTTGCTGGGATTCGAACTTCAGATCTCCCAACTGCCAGCCGTATGTACTGCCAATTACACCACGAAGGCACAAAGAGGAAGAAAGTACTCTACATCTGTAAGGATGGTATTTTGTGCTGATATTTCGTTTATTTTAAATTAATATTTACGTTGTACAGACTTTAACTTGCTCTAAACTCCTCCTCAAAACGGTGATTTAAATTTGATAAGTTTTAAATCGCAAGTACCACTTTGTACTGGTTAAACATTTAATTTGATTTTACTCTTGTTGTATTCAGTTAATACTTCGAAATTATAAGTTAAAAGAAGGGATGACAAGTCGTTGGTGGCTCAGGAAGACTAAATGCATGGTTAGTTTAAGTGTAAATTTCATTTATCCTTGCAAGCCACCTGAGAAAAGAGACACAAATTAACCTGTAAGATGTCATTTTTAAAAATATTTTGTTAAAACATTTAAAATCCAACAAACATAAGACAAGATAATATCAAAATGTCTATTTACGGAACAATTTCTGTAGTTATTTATTCTAATGTACAAATGTATGACTATGCTCCACATATTTCCTAATGTCTGGTAGTTTATAAATCAAACTGTTTCTTTTTGAACAAAGGCTCTAAATACAAACTATATTAAAATACTTCCTTCTTTATTATCCAGTGTAACAAGAGTCCTCACTTCTCAGGAGGCAAAACAAGTTTAGCTCTGTCTGACATTACCATAGCTTCAGTATTGGGATTATTAAAAATGGTTTACATTTCAGATTGTTATATACTGATTCATTGCCAAAGTTTTGTTAATTATCAGAAGAAAACTACAATAGAACTTAAATAGAACTAACTAAACTAACAAAAGAAGTAAAATTATTTCCTCTCCGAAAACAAAAAGGTGAGCCCCAACAATACAAAGATAAAATCGTATCTTAAGTTCAACTTCATATGATGAACCCTCTCGAGAATGTTAACAGAAATTAATTTGGTTCTTAAAGACATTTATTTCTCTATCACGTTCTAGAATTGTTTTTAAGTAGGTAATATTTATAAGATTCATTTCAAGTCGTTAAGATAAGACGTATTAGGAAGGATTAAAACTCAATCAAAACTCAAACGATAAATTCGAAACTTACAATATCTAATATTTAGCCTATCTCGCTACGCAGCAAAAGAAAACAGAACGCACACCATCCGAATCTTAGGTCTCAATAGACTTCCATTCATTTCCGAACGCAGTCATAGACTTACTGCATAAAAAAGAACAACAACGTGAATCTAAATTTAAACAAGGAACAATTAATTTCCTCCTCCTTAGCGAGTTGTCCTCTGGATAGTTAATTTCCCAGCGTTGGGTCCTCATTTATCCAGATTGACGACGTAGAAGCATAAATAATCCCGCAGGTTTCCAGAAGGTAAAGTGGGAATAGAAATCTTTTTTAATAAATTGTTTTCTTTCTTGACAGCGAAAAGACAAGTGCGGTAAAAGTTGCTTCATCATGATGATTTGTAATGCGGATGAAGCCATTTATCTTGGAGTCTGTCAATTCATCAACATCCTCTCGCCAGGGCTTGTGTTGTTTAATCTCGGTGAATCGCCGCTTCAGGTTCCACTTTCGCGGATCAAAGGGCAGCTGGAGTGTTTATTCTGCGTTCTAGGGAAAGGAATTCCGGACGAAAATTTGGCACTATTCTTGTATCCCAACATTATATTAATTTTAAATTAGATAAGGGTCGGCAAAATCCTCAGCTCGAAACGGAGGGCGTTTTAGTCTGTTTCTACAAAGTGAGATTTGTTCCGATAAGACAACAAATCAGTTCAGTAAGAATTTTGCAGAAATCTTAAGTCTCTGGATTTTCGCCAGCAAGAATTTAAGCCTTTCTACGAGCGTCACTTTATTGTAGGTGTAAGTCATTTTCTAAACGTAACCATGCCTGGAGTAGCGAAATGAAAGTAGCGCTGAAATAAACTTCTGAAACTATAAGCATTTTTTAAATCATAGATGCAAGACATTTTAATATGCAGCGAATTCTACTTTTGCTTGGCTTTAGCTTCAAATGAAAAGATTAAATATATGTCAAGAGATGCATTTTCTCTTTTCCATTTATTCTTTAAATTTCATTATAGGAGATAAATAGAAGCAGAATAATTTTCTCCTAAAATGAAAACATACTTTACTATTCTTTATAATTAGATTAAAACCTTTCATTTAAAATTAGTCACAGACAGAAATTTTCATAAAGCTTGAATTTTACCAATTATTAGTGAGAATATGTATTAAAATTTTTCAATAGACTTTTTCATATTATGAGTAATCATAGATAATGTAAAGTATGTAAGTTGATTCCGTATAATAAGCTAAAAGAAGACTGAATATGATTTCTTTCCAAAATCAAAACAAATTAGAAGCTCGTCTAATATTGTTTGTATTCCTATTTATCTCCTACACAATAAAAAAAATTCAGAAAGGGATAACTTAAAAACCATATAATAGTAATGCTGAATTTTGCCTAATTTCACAAAAATTAATAACAGACAGAGAATTAACTTTATATCTAACTCTACTATTTTTTTCGAAGTGATTATTAGAGACTTTGTATTTAATTTTCTGAATCACATAATGAATTTGGAAATATAGTATACAGTGATTATCATAAAAATAATGTGAAACAAGTATCATAAACATGCATGGGAATATTATCAGTATAAATGAAATCTAAGACAAATAAACTGTTTATTCTCTGGCCGATAGTCCATTAGCGGAGCAATTTTCAATGCAATGATTAAAATCTTCTCGTCAAAAGGAAAATGTCTTCTAAATTCATTTCTTAAAGCAAAACACTTCTAAATCTTCTAAATGGTCGGTGGACCAAGCCAGTGCGCATAACATTAAAAGAATGCCTTAATTCCTTACAAAACTTTGAAAGTATGAGGAATGCAATATCTTGCAGAATTCCCAAAATTACTGCTTCCTTTGTACTGCTGTTATTATAACGCAATTTATACAAATATAAGTTTTTAAAAAAATCTAAGAAATATTTTGCTATTGCAAAAATTCTACTGTACTTCAGTAAGCAATAGTAAAGGAAGAATAATTTAATTTTGCTGTTTATTCATTATATGTCTTTGAAATTAATGTCTGAAATACAGTTAGCATCCAAAATGCACTTTACCTTTCATAATAAGAAACTTTCATGTGAAGTTTTCGTTTCTTAAAGTCTTTCACCTAATATAATTCTTCGAAATTCCACATATGATAATTAATCTTCTTACCCAAGCGTAAATATGACCCACTTCGAAAATTGATGATCAGTGCTTATGAGAATTTAGGACAGATTTCTACGAAATTCATTTTTGCTTAATGAATCTTCAACGTTCATTATATTCGGAACTCGGAATTCTTCAAATGCCATCTGAAAGCTATTGTGAAGTGCACATTATTGCTAGAAATTATATCCACTCCCTCTTCTTTGAGGAAGAATAAGAATAAAAAAAATTACAATCCATATTTTTAAAAAATTTTTATTTATAGCACTGCAACTTTCGAATAAATAAGCTTATAATAAGTTTAGGTTTATTTATTTTCATAATAATTTTAACTTCAATATAAAATTTCATATTCAAATTATTTTGCAAGTTAGTGTTTTATTTAAATTTATTAAATAGTTACCATTGCTTCAGTTTAAATTTTACTTAGTTCAAACTCAACATGGAATTTGTTTAAGCAACTTATTGTTTCGTCATTGCGAATAACTCAGACTCCATGATATAATTTAATAAAGAAATAGTTAAGCAGTGTTTATTTGCATTTGTAATTTTTAAACTTTGATATTTAACTAATTCTAAACTTCGTACTCTAAACTTTGATTTCATTGTTTGTTCTCATCTCGTCAAAATTAAAGGATATTAATGCAAACAAAGGCTGATACAAAATTTAAGAATTACTGAAAATTGATTAAAAATAATTTGTGCAAAGGCATTATTTAACATAAATTACCATGCTTGATGCAGTTGATTAATATTAAAGCATTGAATTTAAAATTAACTTTATGGAAATTTTAAATGATAGAAAATTATCTCTCCTATTTTGGAAAAATATTGTTATTTAATAAGGTATACAGTCAACTCTGATATAAATGGAAATACCATATCACGATTTCCATATAATTTTTAAAATTGTTGATCATGTTTTGTAAAATTTGAGGCCACTCTTCTGAAAGTGCCTTTAAGGTATTGAAGAGTACGAAAAGGCATCTTGTGTGCTGCCGTTTAGCAGCCTATGACATCCTAGATGGGCTTGATCGAGTTCAAGTCTGGTGACAGGTTCTCTAGCCGCCCTTCGAATGATATAATCTCTTTCCAAGTTATTTTGATACCAGAGATTTTCCATGAGGTTGAACATTGTTAATTTTAGCAAAATCGCTGAGCAAGGAGTTACCCAAAATATCCTTACATGACGTTTCAAAACGTCGCCTAGATTTCTATGAAGGGTTAGAGAACCACCACCAAAGCTATGCAGCACGTTGTCGACATTTTTTATGATGCCACTCCAAACCACGAAACCTGCTTCCGTGTAAACTAGTTTAATGACCTATGGAAAGTAAGTAGCGTGTTCCTAGCTCCCTCCAGATCAAAACACACCTAAAATCATAGTTCAGACTAAATTTAGGCTCAGTAAACGGTCCCATTAATACTGGCTAGGTCTATCACGGGAACTGGTTTTAGCGTGGAAATCATAAATTAACCTCATTGACAAGGGATGTTAAAATTCCCCTAAAATTCAGATTGTCTGTATTGTTCTGAAGAACTAAAATATGAGTTTTACTTCAGAAAAGAAAACAGTTAGTTATAAGTTGAATCTGTGAAGAATTCGCAAAATTCGTTATGCCAACTATTTCAAAAATACGTGATATATACGTATGTTGCGAATTATATATTCTAATTGGCTTGAAAATCTTAGGATCTTGCGTATGTCGTTTTCGCTCCCTCCAGACCGAAACAAGTCAGGAATCATGGGCCATGCTGTAACCCGGCTCGCCAGTAAACAATACACGGTCTCATTAATCTCGAATCCATTCAACGTCACAATGACACCATCTTAAGCGAGTCACCACTGGCGAGAGTGGAGCACAAATCATTGGTTCTAAAATCCAACGTCGTGAAGTTTCCGTGCAGCAGTAGAAAAGCTTATTCTAGTTCCTTTGGCTGCCTGGAACTCCAGAATTAACTATTTATATCGAGCCGATAGTAACAGGAAGCGGAGCTGCCTTTGGCCAGGCTGTGTACTTACATATTCACTGCTCAAAAAGTAGTTCCATGTTCTTGACCTTCCACTTTGAAAGATCTTCAGCTCTCGGGCGACCTCTTTTTGTATTTATCTCTACTCAAGTCCCAATTAAACGCCACTTTTGCTGTTCGTTCATATGATACCTTTGAATCAGAATAATAATTAGTGCTAACCATTCTCAGAAACCTCAGTAACTTTAAACAACATCACCCACCTCGCATGCGTCTATTATACCCCCATTGTCAGTTACCTAGTTTGCATAATTTATTTATAACTTATGCACAGGAGTTCAGTTTTGTATTCAGTTATGGATAATTATCGTAAATAATTATTGCACTGTACATTTGTGGAACATTTTAATCAGTGAGCAAATATCTTCGTATTACCCTTTAATTTTGACGAGTAATGACTTAAAAACTTTCTTAATGTATTAAAATGTACTGAGATGTTCTGGAAATCATTTAATATCGTTATATGCACTGAAGAACCAAAATATTATAACCGCCTACTCAATAACGCGTTGCCGACCTTTGGCCTGTAAAACAGCTGCAACTCGCCTTGGCATGGATGCCACACGCCCTTGGTAGATAACATTAGGTTGTACCAAATGTCTAAGCAGCGGTCACGCAAATTCGAGATATTCGAAATGGTAGCGTCTGAACACTGAGCAGCTGCTCTATGATATCCCAAATGTGCTTTATCGGGTTAAGATCCGGCGAGTTAGGTGGCCATGAAGCATAAGATGAATTGAAATTCATCTTATGCTCCTCGAACCACTCCAACACAGTTCGAGACAGACGCCATGTTAAGAGTGCAAATGATCCGCTATTATATTCAGATAGTCGGTAGCTTTTATGTTCTATTCTACAACAACTAAGGGTTCCAGAGTCATTCATGATAACATCCCTGAAAGCATAATATCTCTACCACCAGCCTGTGTATGACCTGTTGTACAGGAAAGGAGCAACTGTTCGCCTTGTAGACGACGTACCCTGACATGGCCATCAGTGTGATGAATGAAAAATCGTTATTCTTCCAACCAGGCAGCATTCTTCCACTTATCCACGGTTCAGTTTCGATGTTTCTGTGCCAGTGTAGGTGCATTGACAATGACGTTTCGTCAACAGAGGCACACCAGTGGGACATTTGCTGCGCAGTCCCATATCTAATAGTGTTCGCTGAACTATGTGTTCCGAAACACTTGCATTTGGATCTGCATTATATTGGCCTGGCAACTGAGCCACTGTCTGGGGTCGATTTTGTTGAACAAAGCGGCACAATCTCCGACGTCCTTTCTCTTTGATGATACGCGGGCGTGCAATACATTGGCGTTTACTGCTGGTTTCTCCGTAATTTATTCACTTTACATAACTACTAACAACGGCAGATCGTGAACAACTTACTAGTCGTGTAATTTCGGAGATACTTGTCCCGAGTCTTCCGGCCATTACAATCTGCCCTTTATCAAATTCGCTTAGATCAGAAGTCGTTCCCATCACTCGCAATTCCAGCAGCAGTTGAATACCGTTCCCACGTAATCACAAGGTCTCCACGTCATCCACACGAGTTAATTGAAAAATAGGGGATGGTGATGAAGTTTTGGTTCGCCAATTGTGTTATAACTCTTATAATCTCAAGCAATGTTTGAAATTTCTGCAAAGCGTTATTTTTATTCTAGCTAATCAACTAATTTAATTTAATATCTATAGACAGCAAAAGGCATATTTGTAATAACAAATTATTATCGAAAATAGATATAGTTTTGAATGTATACAATTCAAATAAAAATAGCCCTCAAGGAACAAGGGAAAAGAACAAGAAATTTATTAGAAAACTCAGTTATAGATGAAAGCATAACTGAGTTTGCAAGCTAAGCAAGCAACGTATTCAAAGTATTCCTTTGAATACGTTGCATAGCCTTAATATAGAGCTGCAAGCAACGTATTCAAAGGAATACTTTGAATACGTTGCTTAGCCTTAATATAGAGCTTATTCATTAAAGTAGATTTTGTTTTTTCAAAAAATATTTCTTCGATCACTGATATATCACCGCCAGTATATGTGACATCTCAGGATTGTGTTTCTGAAATTTAGCACAAGTAACTTTTTTACAGTCATTAGGTTTTCCTGAAGGAGTAGACATGAAAATTATGCAATGACCTCTCCAGGACTCGAATCTGAACCGCTTGAATACCCGCTAAGTGTGCTAGATTTATATCATGAAGGCATGTTGGAATGAGGGAGAAAATGCCTTATATACTCCTCCTTTTAAAAGGCGACTGGGGATTAGGGGACCCTATCGCCAAATCCTCGTGGCGACGGATTGTTATCCACCACCATCTAATTTGGGCGCTACTGTAGAGTCATTAGGTGTTTTTGAAGCAGGCGACAGGAAACTCTGTGCAGTGCCCTCGTCAGAACTCGAACCTGAACCTCTAGAATATGCACCGAATGTGCTACTGTTATATCACAAGGGCATGCTCGAAGGAGAGAGAACTTATAACTTAAGGCATTATATGGTGGAGAGAATAAGAGGACGTTCGCTGTAGTTTGAAAACAGCAGCTAAAGTAACGAGCTGCAACCCTCCTGGCCGAAAATAATCGGCTTCGTGTTTAACACAGCATGCCTAACACAAATTTTAAAAAAATACTGTTAAAAACTTCAAATCAAAATTCTCAGTATTGTTCTATTGCCATTTATAAAGTTCATCAAACTCTTTCCTATGGCAATAAAATTCCTTTATGTTGCCGTGTTTCCCCCGAACATGTCGCAATAATGCGCAGTCTTCGACGAAATGCCGTGCATTGCCTTCAGCACTATAAGAATTGCAAACACTATTATTTTGCAAATTAAATCTTTTCTGGTATGCCGAAAAGCGCCCGTGACTAGTAATTATTTAACTGTAATCAAAATCTTATATCATTCTCATATTTTTAGAAACTTCTCGGTTTAACAAATAAAGGTTTTTTTGAAAAGATTCTGTTGTTTCCAACAATCATAAGAAAGATCCTTGATTTTTGCCAATAACAATTCTTTTGGATGCCTGAATATCAAACGCATAAAAATGGCAGGTATGCAAGAATAATGCTGTTCTTCCATACCTGACATTATGTAAGAATCGCGTTATTCAGAAGCTGTTCTAGCATACCTACCAGACACGCGAGTCTGGTAGGTAAGGAAATAGCTGACAAACTTGCTAAATAAGTAAGTAATAACATAAATGCAGAGGAAATCAACATGCGGGCACTTTCCTCTTATTTGAAAAAGGAGCTGCTTCAATAAGCCACCCAGAAAGGGCAGCGCGAATGGGACGTAAATACAACTTCTTCCAGAAAGTCAACTTCACAATTACTTGTCCAACCCACAACTCACCAACTCTGTCCCGGACCATGAACCGTTCTTCCGTCACTTTTGCATTTCGGAAACTGCAACATGAGTCTGAGGAGCAAAAACGCTCTCCAGACCACTACGTCTATCAGTGTCTTCTTACTAGCGCCACTCACCTAAGCCAGTGCTTCACTAATGTGGACACTTACAGACACTTTATTATATAAAACCGTGTAACTGTGGCCAAGACATGTCAGATTATTATCACAATTGTAGCCCTGAGACAGAATATTTGCCAGGTCATATGAAATTTTCCCTCACTTAACTAACCCCACTTTAATGAACATAACTTCACATATTCTGCAATGCAGAGCTGCAGCGACATGCGCAATCTGAACGCTTAGTGCAACATAGTGTGATTATGAAAATTACAATAAACGGCGAACTGTGAATTTAAACAAACTAGTATGCACATAACATGAATTAATATTAAAATTACCTCCATGCTTCATTGTGTGAAAGCGAGTAGGTGCAAAATTATCATCTGCAAATATCTGACGAATACACGGACTCTAGGGACTTTCTAGGGTTTCTTTGCATCTATACTACCCTATTAGTCTCTTTAGCATTCTCATCCATTTGCAACATTTTTATCATTACTAGTCAAGTACATCTTTAGACTAGCTCTTTTTATGTCCAAGTATCCTGCTTGTACTCTACTAACTTTATTTGCATTCGTCACAGTATTAAAATGTTATTTTCACTGTAAAGCACATATTCACATTGTACCTGAATATACACTGGTGTGCAAAAATTAAGGACGAAGTCGAAAAATTAACATATCAGCTGAACGAAGAGGCGGAGCGGACAGAAAGACCAATCAGGAGATTAAGTAAGGTGATGTACGGTAGCACATGCGCAGATATGCAGGTAGACGTAATGGGGGAGTGTCTGAGTAGTATAAAGCATGTTGTCGGTGTAAGATCAGTATTTCTGGCAAAGAGATTGCACGCCGTATAGCAGTTAAAATCACACCGAGTTGCTGCCTCAGCGAGAAATGGCGAATAATCATTCTGTTAGACGACATCTGGATGCTTTTATCCGAGGTCGAATCATTGGAAAGTTGGAGGAAGGCCGCAGTGTGACAAATGTGGCTGCAGAGTTCGGAATTGCTCACAGCATCGTTTCACGACTTTGGAGACAATTTCAAACTACAGGAACAGCTATCCGGGGGTTTAGTAGTGGTCGTCTACGAGGAACTACACCCGCAGATGACCGGTATATTGCCTTACAGGCCAGAAGAAACAGGCGGCAGACAGCGGGAGAAATCGCTAGACACACGACACAGGCGGCTGGACGACCGATATCGCGTTTTAGCCTGGCCAGAAGACTGCACGGTGGTGGTCTGTTTGCACGACGCCCTGTACGGTGTGTACCTCTAACGTCTGCCCATCGGAGAAGGCGTTCTCTGTGGTGCCGGGAACACCGGAATTGGAGAGACAATGAATGGGGACGAGTACTCTTTACAGATGAGAGCATATTCAGTCTGAGTAGCGATTCTCATCGCATACTCATCTGGAGAGAGCGGGGAAGCCGCAATCATCCCTCGAACATCATTGAAAGGGACAGGTATGGAGGTGGCGGTGTTCTCGTTTGGGGAGGCATCACGCTTGGTAGTCGTACAGACCTTCACCTTCGACGCAGGTTCAGTCAACGGGACCCGTTATTGTAACGAGATTCTTCTTCCATATGTGCGTCTTTTTAGAGGCACTATGGGTCCACAGTTCCTTTTCATGGACAACAATGCACCATGTCATCGCACAGTAGCTGCCGAACAGCTCTTAGAGAGTGAGGATATTGAACGTATGAATTGGCCGGCACGATCTCTGGATCTCAATCCCATCGAGCATGTATGGGAGTTTCTAGGCAGACGCTTGGCAGCTCGTACCTTACCACCAGTAACGATTCCGGAGCTTCGATTGGCGCTGCAAGACGAATGGGCAGCAATGCCTCAACAACTCATTCACAGCATGGGCAGACGCTGTGAAACCTGACTAGCAGTCAGGGGAGATCATATCCCCTATTAAAGACCGGATGTTTCTTGCTGGACACCCATCACAGGGATGTTTCGGCCTTCAGTCGCATTGCGCTCCATGCTACTTTTTCAATAAAGCTTCTTTTTATCCCTCTGATTTCTCTTTTAGTAAGTGTTGCTTACATTACTCATGTCCTTACGTATTGGGGATCTTACGGTATTAAATGTGTTGATTTGGAAAGCTTTTGTACAAAGTTATATTGAAAAAAACCGTCTCGTCCTTAATTTTTGCACACCAGTGTATTACGCTTTTTGCCCTAGGCACATTATCTGTTCCAAGTAATTACGTATATCAGAGCATTCAATTATTTGCATTTATCTATTATCATTATTTGCATTATATCTACATTTATTACGTATATGCAGTATATGCAGCCCACAGTATTGCATATAAACTGTGCTCGTTCTTCTGAGACGCTACTAGGAACCTTCGCATTCAATGAAAGCTGAACTACTAGATTGCCGCATGTTTTTAAAAGACAGACAAGTAAGCCACCCACGTGTATATAGTTTAATATATGTTCTTTATTTGTTTGTTAATGTCTTAGTTTATGCATAACTTTAATATTTTTTATATGTTTATATCTTATGCGTAAGGCTTTTGTGCACGATATCAATGTAAATGTGTTTAATATGTATGTGTGTATGTGTAAGCATTAAACTGTCTTAGTACCAGAGCGACATGTAAACCAAACAGTACCCCAAAAGTTGTGTAAAATAACCCAGCTACAGACGCCCTGGAACTGTAAACAAACAATTCTGCTTAATAAACTCCCGGCGTGGTGTTCCCATATGGCCGCATGGAGTTAGTTGTTGGTTCTAGCGAGAGGACGTGGGATGTATACCTGCTTACCTCTGTTAGACACTAGATGTCCCCATCTTCCGTCACCTGTCATCAGCGTTTATACTGAATAGGCTACATTTATTATGTATATAGAGTATTCCATGTGTCTTTTCCATTTACGTTCAATGGGCTAAGATGTTTCTGTACATAATCCTCATGACAGAACAAATGTGAAAAATTCTGAAGTTTTTTATTACTTAATAAAAAAGGGGATTAATACGAAAGATCTAAAATACTGGATCATTTTCTGAACTTCGTGTTCATAACGGATTATCTCGGGATTACTAATGAGGCGAAAACGTCAAGTGCCTGAGCTGTTAGTAATATTAAATTGTGTAAAAATGATACTTTGAATGTTTTCGTATGTTAATAAAGGCATACTTTAAAGCAGAAAATAATACTAGCACATTTTTGTTACATATTTCTTCAAACTACTTATGAAGACTAATAGCTGAAATTATTAGGAACACATTTAATAGGTAAATACTAAAATAATCGAAAGATTTAAACAAAGGAATCTTCGGTAAGTTTAATATTCATATAAAAGCGTTTGAAATTTTAAAGTCACACATTTCCTCACATTCGTTTTCCCTATTTTCTGAATTACCAACATTTTTTTTAACTTTTATATAATTCTTCTTGTATAAGCTTATATTATGACTGCTTTGATTTATAAATAAGTACATCGGTATGGGCGTTTACGAATGAAACTCACTGAACGGCTTATGCCATAAAGGAACACTTACACAGATTAAGTGAGACCGCACTTATTACACACGCCACTCACTAATTCACGAAACATTGAAAGCAAGTATATTATTAAACGGTTTTCTAAATGAAAATATATTATTAAAATGTAATATTTAATTTGGAATTACTTCATGTAGGTGTAGCAATTTCTTTAGAAATGTTACTTTGTTAATACGCAAAATTGCTAAAAATGCAATGTGTACATTTCTGCTCATTTAAAGGATCGGTAACTAGGGGAAGAGAGCTGATAAATTTAATCTCCCAGATTAATCTGTATTTTTGCAGCTAGCTAGCTTATCAGACAATATAGTATCAGATACTTCAAATTACAGATACATCTATTGAAAAAGGAGCTATAGCTCTAGAATAAAACTTTGATACTCAATGAACAAACGAAATTTTTTACTGTAGATACTAGGTTTCTCTTTCAAAGATTCTATTGGCTCATCCCATAAATAATGGGTTTTTTCTGGTGCATTAATCGTCGAAGGAGCACAGGATAATCTACCTGCATCATCTTGCAATAAAAGCAGGTAGTAATTTTATCTAGTTCTTATCCATAATGCAAATTTAGAGAGTGCAGTTAGATTTTTAAGAGTTATTTTCTCAAAACTAAACGGAAGTGACAAAGGAGCATATTCGATATATTTTGCTTTATGAGTTCAGTTAAATAACTAGTAATTGAAATATGAATGCAGTATATGGGAATACAAACAAGCCAGTGTCAAAAACTTCCGAGCCGAAAACTACAGCCTAGAAGATAAGCTTTCTCTTGGAACATCTGTGGAGCTCAACGAGGACGTCCTGCAAACGCTGGTGAAATAAAAACCCATCGTAAATTTGAGAAATTAACATAGAATGAAGGAGATATATTTTACATTTAAAACGGAATTTATATACCTTAATTTTGAAACATAAAGGAAGTATAAAAGTAATCCATTATTTATGGGTTGACTTAATATTTCAAGGAATGCCCATTTCTCAAAAATCAGTCACATATTTTAACTCTTGTAATATTTAGCTGTTAATATCTTAATTCTCCGAACATGCTGTGAGATTAATGCTCTTGGACTTCCTGCAGATTGCAATTTAGATCTTAGAGAATGAAAAAGCTTTCGGCGCTACAAGCATTACTTTCAATCTTTAAAATTTGGAGTAATTTGATAATGTTAGTGAGATTTCATTCTTTAAAATTTAGAATGGATCTTATACATGTTGTAATATCTATATAATATAATGAAATGGATGTTCATTTGTAGTTTTACTTTTACATGTACATATAAATTCTATTACTCTGCACTCTTTTTTGTGTCTGTACATGATTAGCATATGTTTAATTTAATCGAATAACGTAATTTTTAAAATAAAATATGCCAAGTAAATTTTCTGAAATAATGAGCAAATTTCAGAAGATAATGAAAATTTCTGTTAAGCAACCTCTTAAATCTTTCCAGTTTAAGTGACGCCTACCGCTATATTTAAATCTTAGTTACTGTAAATTAGGCAGTCACTTTTATTTAAGGTCAGAGAATAACAAAATCTCACCTTTAAAAAAGATTTTAGTTTATTTATTTAAGACTCGTAAAAATACTGCTACAATAAATAAAATCTTTTCTTTGAAACTACTCTAAAAGTTGCCTTTCTATTTCCATCTCCTGAATGCTTTTAGTAAAGAGCGGAAACAAAGACATTGGCGGATGTTAATGTTTAAAGAGTTGATTTACTGCATGAGGTTGTATAAATTTACGCTGAGAGAACAAAGAAGTTAGTCAACTAACTAGAGGCATCTTCTTAGGTGGCATAATTAGCACTGAGTTAACACTTTTGCATTGTGTCCTTGCAAGTGATCAACAACTGCAAATTTACTGAGATCATTAACAAAACATTTTATTCTGATAACATTCATTCTCGCTTACTTCATCGATTTTAGGGAAGAATGTATTTCTAACCCCTAAGTATGAACCCATTTTAGCACAGATAAAACGTCAAGGTATATATATATGTATCTGTATATGCAAGATGGTCCAAAAGTCCATAGAGAGTAAGAATTTAGAAAACACGAAGAACGATATTTAATAGATTGCTGTTTGAGGGAAAAGAAATTTATCTCAAAGAGGACTTTTTTCGTCGGATATAAATATTTAGTTCAAATTCTCATTGATTAATAGCGCTGCAAAATATCGGCATAAACGATCACAGTTATAATAATATTGCAAATGATTTATCCACAAGAAGGAATCCCATTACATTTAAAAAATAATAATTCAAGTTATTCGCAACCAGAAGCCATTCAGCGCCGTATTCAAATCTGTTCTTATTGTTGATATTGTGCAGCATCATATGGTGCTGAATATTTTGCCTGAATATTAAACACTTTCAAAAATAATCTCCTTCTCTGCAATTCATTCTCATGCAAACCACAACCTGCTATACCCGTTTGTTTTCCAAAACCGCTTCATATCTTTATGGATTTCGGAACTACTTTATATGAGAATAAACTCTTCAAAAAAATTTCCAATAAAGCTTCGTTATTCATTATTAATTTAGTCTATAAATTTAATTTATTTGTTAAAAATTTTAAAATATTGTAAGGATTATGTTGATTTTATTATTAACAGTTAAATTTTAAGTTAAAGTTCCTTTCCTGTCAAATTCTTAACTTCAACTTACTAATTCCGGCCAGAACGTAGTTTTAGAATCACTCTGAATACATAATGAGGAACAGCGGTATTTAACCGCGAAGTTCTTGGGTTACTCTCTCTCAAAGCTGTTATTACGCTCGGCCGGACTCAGGCCCTTGATAGCTTCACAGTCATTAGAGTGAAGAGGCCAACTCGATTAAAACTTTTGTAGCTTTGGCTATATCTCCTTAGTTTAAATTAGTTTTAGTTTACTTCTTAGTCTCTTAAGTTCAAGCCCAAGTGTCGGCTTTTATTGTACACTTCAAGACGGAGTTCTGTTAAATTTTATTGGAATAATAAAGAGTTAGTTATCCTTCCATCTTGTTGTTTCTTGTCAGACGAATTTAAGCGATTATTCACTTAGCAGTTCTTAAGATTCTTCACTTTCTACAGTAACTGAGAAATACACAAGTGAGAATCTCACAATATAATATCAACTGAAATTTTAATTTAAATAGTAAACTATTTTCATGTTAATACAAAATACACGTGATATAGTTTTCACGTATATTTTGTATTTACATGAAAGTATTTTGTAAATATCTGAAACATGCTTCACTATTTAAATTAAAATTTCAGTTGATATCACATTTTAAAATTTTTAACAGAAAAATTAAATTTGCGGACTAAATTTTCTGCTCAAATGCTTCCGAATAATAAAGAATAACGAAGCTCATTTTTGCTGGAAATTTTTTTGCAGAACAAATTTCAGAAGAATGAGAGAAAACTTAATTTCTTTTCGCTCAGAATAAATTGTAATATTTTATTTAATATTGAAGCTACTGTTATATAAAAATGACTCAAAGACATGAACACAACATTGGAAGTATTTTAGATACTAATTTACATAGTACGTAATTATAGTTGAGTCAGGCATTTTTAATTTTAATATTTATCTTGTGGAATTATATACAATTTCAAGTGTTTCTAAAAACTAAAGACGAGGATTTGGCCAATAAATTCATTAAAAAGCTGTATTCGGTTTGCATTGCTAAAAACAAAAAAAAAAATTAATCAAAAATTTAATTTCCATCTTTAGAGTCTTATTTGGTAGGATGATGATTAAAGGTACTGTATAATTCAGAGCGTAACTGTTTCAGCTACGAAACCTGAGAGATTCGAAACTTGAGAACCATCCTGTTTTAAACTCAGTGCCTATAAACTGAATGATTAGATTTACTTAGTTATCATTATTGATAGTTAAAATAATGCTCAAGTTACAAAAATCGAGTAACTGTTAGTAAGAAATTCAAATTTTACTGGTCCTGTAGTTAAGATTTCCTATTAAAGTGATACTAAAGCCTGATCAATATCTTTAATTTTTCTCTTTCCTCTTACTCTTTCCTCCAGTGACTGAAAGTAAAATATTCTTCTACTACACTAATATTTGTGAAAATTGCAGCATCACGAAGGAATTATGCACTAACAGAAAATGTAAAATGAGGTAAGACATTCAAATGATTAGAATTAAAAAGGGATTACGCAAACGTGGTGAGAGAACCGGCCGCTTCTTCCATGTGTGTAAATGACTGTAAAGATACGTTGAAATCTGTTTATCGTCCTCTGCCTGCGGTAAACATTTGATTAGTGATCAATATTCCTTGTCAACAGCGGAGGGTGCCATGGCAACAACTAACGAATTTCAAACGTGGCCGCATCGTCCTTATGCGAGAGGGTAGGCTTTCGTATTGAGCAATCGCGGCCCACACGTATCAACGGCAATGATACGAGTTTCGAAGAAATGGACAGAAGAGAACCAAACAAGGAGAAATCCTGGCAGTGAGGTACGCAATAACACAACGGCATGGGATGACAGACATATCATCCGCATGGCTGTGACGAATCGCATAACGCTGGAGCACGGCTACAGGTGTCTAGCTCGACGATTCGTCGCCGTCTGCTGCAGCATAAACTGCGCGAGAAGGTTCTTCGACGCAGGATTCTCCTGTCGTCGAATCACAAACGCCTCCGACTTCAATGGGCACGGCAATAGAGTGCGTGGCGTTCCATATGGCAACAAGTTGTTTTCTTCGATGAATCTCGCTACAATATGGAGTACAATGATGGAGGAGCACACGTCAGACATACTGTGCTATCCAGCATCATACCGCACAAACTCCTGGCATCATGGCTTGGGGAGCTATTGGGTATAATTGTTGATCTCATCCTCTGCAGATTTCGGGCACCCCCCACAGTGATCGCTACATAAGGGAAGTTGTGGAGCCAGAGATCCTCCCCATACTTCGACTCATTCCGGCTGCTGTATTTCAGCAGGATAATGCGCGTGCATATGTTTCTCAGACTGCACAAACCTTCTTAGGGCACAACAGGTTTCACTTCTTCCATGGCTCTCCATATTACACGGATATGTTGCCCATTTAGCATGAATGGTGTTTCATTGGTTGGCTGCTCTTCCTTACAGCTGGTGAGGCACACACTAAGACTGAATTTGGCGTCAAGTGGAAGTCATGTGGAATGCCATTCCCCAGGATTACATTTAGAACCTATATAATACAGGCTCTCATCGCTCAGCGAGGCGGACACACAAAGTACTAGTTGCCGACGTTCGTTCTGTTTTTTTAACTTGTAAATTTGATTGTTAATTTGTACCACAATCAGTAATACGTGTAATAAATTTCATTCGTTTCCGACAATTCCTTCATAGACATTAGTTCAGGTTTGAAGTAATATGCATTTCATTTGCACATTACAGGTGAAAAGAAAAGTAGCACTACTTATGAAAGAAAAGAAGGAAGAAAGAGCTTGAGAATAAAGTATTTATGTTTAATTCGTTTTAAGATATGAATTTATAGAATTTATCCCTAGTTTTACTATGGTTTTATTATGTCTGTTATCTAATTAGATCTTCACAGTCTGCGACGAGCTCTTTCCCTCAATAAAGTTTAAATTATTCTGAATTTTAAATTAGCCAAAGCCAGCACTCAAATGTAGAATCAAGCTGAAACGTATTAGTTACCAAAACCTGTGTCACAAACTAAAACATGTTGCATAATTTGTGAGAAAAAGTTTTTGGAAGAGCGTAAACTATTTACAGATTCAAAAAGTCTCTAATATGTTTAGCTGCTTCTAGCTAACTTATTAACATTTACTTTCTAATTAGAAACCCCATTAACCAAAGTTCATTCAACGTTAAACTGCAAACTTCAAAGATAAATAACTTATTCACTGAATTTTAATATTAAGAGAGACAGTCACAAAGCACATACTCCAGATTGTAACAATAAGATTGAGCTAGTTAGCACCAATAATCAAGCATACTTGTCGCATTTCTTTTAAAGAAACAAGAAAGCAGCACGACTTTAGGTTGATACGAAAGCTAATTCGTTCGCATTTAAAAAACTGCTGAAAGAAGATGTGTAAAGCATTCAGACTGTATGAACTTATTTTGAATTAAAATGAACAGTTACATTTCCGGCACTAAAGAGATATTGTAATTATAAATGTTTAGTAATACACATTCGTACTGATATACATACTAATTAGCTTTAAATAGCATTGATTCATGTCTCGAAATTTACGAACTGTACACAGGATTAAAAACTCTCACCCCTTCTCTGAAGAAAATAAACGAAACCATCATTTAAAAAGCCAATGTCAATGCAGTGCATTAAGTTTTACTGGAAGAACTTGATGTACATACAGAAATTTCCTCTCAAAAATTTATTCCAGTTCAATTAAACAATAATTATAACAGCTTCAAATAAAATAAATGAAGTTTTAAGTATAGGAGAGTAATTGATCTCATGAAACATGATATTTCACATAGTATGAAAGACATTACATTTATTGTAATTACTTTAAAATATTAAAGAGCTGATCAGTGAGATAATGTCATGGAAATATTCATTACGTTGCTCATAAAACCGTCCTTATCTTATAATTAACTCCTAGTTCACTTCATTACCATTTATTAATGCTATAGAATTACTTCATTCGAAGTCTTCGAATAAGACAATGAAAGTAAAAACAGTACTTCATTATAAGAGCTCAGATTTTTGAGAATACAGACAATATTATATACGTAAATAATTTTGAATTAAAAATAGTTAAAGGATATATAGAAATCAATAATGTCCTTGTCCTCTTGTAACCTCTTATCAGCGTTTGGTACACTTGCAGACGCTTGTTTTTTTTTTAGCATTTGTTTTAATACTGCCTCGTTTTTATTACTGAAGCATGTAAATGATGCAGAGAATTGACCAGACATTTATTACTCTAGCTAAGTTGAGAGTTTTGGTGTATAGTGTTTCCTCTTTTCCATCATTTTTCTTCACCAAGCGAAAGAAATTACCTAAATTACTCGAATGGAAAGCTGTCGATACGATATTTAAGGTGAATAAAAAGTGGCCGTTTGCTTTTCTCCCAAGTTTTACGGAAATCCAATATTTAGGTACTTAAGTAAATCACAGCTGAATTTAATAGTTTAACGCAGTGTCTGTACTTCTTACGAAAGATCACGTGGTAAACCGATAATATAAACTAATTGAAAAAAAGAAAATGTTTAATAAACGCAAGCGTTCTTTTTATGGCAAATAATTCGCTGAGCGGTAGAAAATACGAAGGCGAAATAATTTAGTCTAGGCAAAACTTCTTTGACGCTTCCCAGCAGGAGATAGAGGCACAGGCAGAATTGGATATTATCGGAAAAGCATTTGTTTCATCGTGATGTGATGAGCCTAATATATCAGTGCAGTGCTGTGTCAAATAAAATTCGCGTAATATTTCATTTGCTCATTATGGGGAAGAACTTGACGACCTATTCACCTCTAACTAGAAACAAATCCCTTTTCGGAGTTTCTTCTTCATTTATGTCATGTAGCTGCTTTCCCTACAGTTGTGAAAAACTTAATTTAAAAGCGATGTTTATATCTGAAGTTTTCTTGTTTAATTTATTTTTATTTTAATATATATATATCATAAATAAAACATTTCTTTTTGTAGAATATTTCCTGCTCGCGAGGAAGTGATTAGGATATAATTATGTGTATCAAAATGAATGGGATTTTGATTATCTGCTGTGTTATTAGTTACTAGCGGTCGAAACTCAAATTATGGATTATGTTTTAAAACTAATGAGACTACACAAGCAAGTAAGCAAATAAGATCCAACGAAACTCTATCTCGGTGATATAATTTATAGAACTGCATAGCATAAAGCGAGACATAATACAAAATGCTGAACGTATGTAACTTGGATTTTGTGTACCTTTTGATGGAGAAAATATTATGCTACTGCTATACAGGCTGATCCAACTTTACAGTATTTAAGAAAGTTATCCAAAGGAAATAAGCATGCCTAAAAAGTCCACCAGCGGCCGAGGGGTAAAGTCGATGAACACTGGTAATTCGGTCCGGGGCTCGAATACCGGCGAACGGGCTGGCTGCTAGGGCGCTTTCGAAGTTTTTTTTTTCCCATATTGGGCCCACCAGCCGCCTAGCGGTTTAATTCGCTAAACACTGCTAGTTCGGTCAGAGGCTCGAATCCCGCAAACGGACTGGCTGCATAGGTGTTTTCGTGGTTTTCCACATGTGTAACGTGTATACGAGTCTTAGAAAGTCCTCCACCAAGACATCTCTCCCCTTAGGCAGACAGCACTCGAGGCTTTGCTGTTATTAAATAAGCCAAACCAAACCAAGCATGCGTAAAATTACGTTTCTTTAAATATTTTTTTATGCAGTACCTTTTTTTTTCACTTTTTATCTCTCTGTCTGTGAAAAATTATATCCAGTGGGTGGTATTGCAGCAGGGAGGGTGTCATAAGGGTATTTGGGTATAATGATGTGTGAAGAAAGAGGTAATATAGAATTTTATGTGACGTCATTTCATGTTTATGATCAAAGCACTGTTGATGAAACTCCATTACCTTAACAAGGAACCAGAAACTACAGCTTTGCGAAATTTTCATGAAAGGATAAGACTTCGCATGGAAGAAATAAATGTTAAAGATAATAGCGAATATGAGACAGCTTTTCTAAAGATCTAAAGAGAAGAAACTGCGACTGCAGTTGCAAAAGAATTAGATGTTATTAAAGTCGTCAACACTATGAGTAGCAAGGTGTCTTTAAGTTTCATTGCGAATTGACATTCCAACACTTTGACTGCTTATTTGTTAAATCTTTAAAAAATTTAACATATTTGTGAATTTACTACTTCAACCTTTCTACTTTTTTAGTAGATTCTACTTCAATCTTCAACTTTCTTAAATACCATAATCAAGATCAGGCAATACCTGTTGGTTTATAGTGTTTAAGCAAGACACAAAAAAATTGCTTAAAAAAATGCAGTTCTGTGCAAGTTCTTTATTTTATGTTATGAATTAGAATATAGATTTTTGAAAATGAAATATAGATTTTTGTAAAGGTTTACAGTTTTTGTATTTAACACTGAAATTTCAGATATTAATCTAAAATAATAAATTTACCATATAGGAATGCAGTTTTTGTCAATTCATTTTTCAAAGGAAATTTTATAGCATTAAAAGGAGTAAAGCTCTGTTAATTATCTTAGAGAAGGCTTTAATAGAACACCAGGCTGGCTTCACAACATTAAGTTAGTATTTTATATAACGTAAACATATGTTTTCTATATTAACATGTGCTTTTATTACTATTTGTCATCTAAACTTACTATTACGTAACTGCTGTGCTAATATTACATTTTTCTGAGCCGTTGAATACCTAGAAAATGAATCCCTCTTGTTCTGTCAATAGCTTTCTAATTAAAGACACCAATTCTATGAATGGAATGCAAATTTAGGTATTAACCTGAAAATTACTTTGAGTCTTCGCCTTTCTATAGTGGTCATTATTTTCTTACAGTTCTTAACCATAATTAAATGACAAAAATACGCATTTCATAGTTAATTGACTTGATACTAACACCGTTGCAGTTTCCTGTATGGAACCTATAGAAGCGTCTTTAGAAAGTAGTACAAGTTATGCAAATTTTGAAATCCCTTTATAAGAATTTCTGTTTCAGATATCACAAAATCTGTTTTATTTGCTGAATCTTGTTTGCGCTGTAGTTACTATTTCTTGCTTCTCATTTCATTGAAGCAGGAGTGAAGTTTCGGTTAATATAACATATTTTGCAGCTTCTTTAAAACTTTATTTCAAGATAGATGTTGCGGATTCAGTTAGCATGAAATATAAAAATCACAATTTAGCGACTAGTAAATAGTCTAAAAATTTAAATAAACAGTTCTTAGCTTTGTCCTTCATATTTAACAAAGTGAGGCTCATTTGGGAAAAGCATATGTTTTTTGTAAACGATTATTTTTATTTAAACCTTTACATATTTATTGAAAGAAATTATTGAAAATTCAGCATATAAGCAGTTTTTGTCTTCTTATACGTCCTATATAGGAAATTTTATACTGCTGAAATTAGACAGCTTTTCCTCAATTGATGTCTCTGGTTTTGAACGGCCGGCGAGTATTGAATAATAAAAAGGATACAATTGATAATAATTATAGCACTTTATTGATTAACATATTGACATTCTACAAAACAATTGCAAGTTGTTTTTAATTACTTTTTTCCTTTTAATGGCTTTAAAGATATAAGGGCTATTGTAGAAAATATTTAAAACAAAAAACTTAATATGCGTTCAAAATGTTTGTTCTTTGAGAAACGTTGCAATTATCAACTGATTGTAACGTAAAAGATTATTTATAGTTTACATTTCCTACAGAGAGGCTTACATGTGTACCAGTGGTAACCACACATATGTTCTTCATGCTTACTGGTCGTTTCAGTTTAAAGTCTTCAAAAATTCAGTTTTACAAGGAAAGAAACATTTAACCTCCCCTCCAACCCACACACACATCAAACAAGCAATGTTTAACATTTTAGAAGAAATACGAGAATGCCGACATCTTGAATTATGCATCTGGTGTTACAGTATCATTTTCAAACAAATTTCCATATCTCCTTTCAACTTCAAAATAATCCCTGAGTTAAAATTGATGACTAGTTGTTGTATACTGTCACAGTAAAATGGTTGCATGTTATTAAGCCACGATAGTCGAAAAGAGTAAATGGAGAGTTTTATTTAAAAAAAAAACGGGGAAAAAGTGAAAATAATGAAAAAATGATTTTTAAGAAGCACCTTTATTTAAAAATATTACTGTAACCTATTATTTAAAGCGAAATTTAAAAAACATCAGGCGAAAACTTTGAATTATTTAGAAAAGGTAACAGAACTAAAGATAGGATAAACATGAAGAGCTAATCAATTTTTAGTTTTCACCTTTTTAACAAATCCTTGATTCCATATATTTAATATCTCTTTCAACTGAATATCTATATCCATAGCTCCCCATCAGTGGCTGAGTGGCTAATATTGTTGATCTGTGTTCGAACCAGGATGAAAAGGGTGGCTGCATTGTTGGTTTTCTGGGGTTTTTTTTCTGATGAATTATGAAAAGACGTCAGTTTCTTTTCTTAAAATGCCTAAATACGAGCCAGTTTCCTTCGCTGTCTTTGAACCTCCTCCTCGAAACATCCCTCCGTTCAGGTAGATAGCCTTCGTGTGCTCCGCCATACGCGAGTAATGTGTACCCAGAAATTTCCTACTGTTTCTTACTATGTAATATATATGAAAATGCTAATATACAAGAACATATTTTTCAAAATGAAAGAAGCATTCGACGAGCATTTTAATGTACTTAGCAACATTTCTGTGAGTTGAGAAAGCTTTTTTCTAGCGAGAAATCAGAACTTCAAAACATTATATTCTGAAGTGTCTACTGACTTCATCTATGGAAATGTCAATGAAGTGCCCTTGTAAAGATACCTTCAAAGTGGAAATTTTGTTTCTTAAAGTAAACTAGTACTTTTTCATACAGATCTAGCCTGATTGCAGAAAATATGTATGTTTTTTAAGTGGTAAGCGATTTCTTTGTAAATTGTTGACTCTTAACTTTTCCGGAAATTTTTCGGTCGGATAAACAAGGTTTTAAAAATGTCCAAAGTCTCCATTTTCCAAATTCCATGTATTTCTGATTACATAAGATATTAAGACTGCATACAGATAAGTTTCATTACAATTAACAATATCTAAGTTATAATTCTAAAAATGAATGCATATAAAAATCGGAGCAGACGAAATTTATTTCAAAGTATTTTCAGTTTTGTAATGAAAACTAAAAAGTGAAATGTGGCGTTCTTATTTGGAACCAAACAGACAGAAATTCGTCACAGGTATCCCAATATATCATTTTTCCAACTCAGCTCTAGTCAGAATTTAAAATACCTTCTATGCAGGGATATTTTCTCCTCTACATTTGTAGAAAAATAAAGGTTCCTGTGTTCTTTGAAAATATAAAATTATTAAAACTACTTCTTTCTAAGCTGTGTATTGTACAAAATCAGTAATTATCAAGATTTGCATGCATATATTTTCAAAGATCTGCTGAGAAAATAATTTTATTTTGTTTTATATTTATGGAGTAATTTTTATTGTTTGAAAACCAATTTCACAAAAAAATAACTTATGGAATACAACTTATGTAAGCCTGGATAACTTTCCTGTAAATGTATCTAACTAAGTTGTATATGCATATTGAACACATAAATATTATCACAACTCCTAGATTATGAGAATGCATTCTCTGTCCACCAGCGGTTGAGCGATATAGTCGCTGAACACTGGTAGTTCGGTACGAGTTTCGAATCCCGCGAACGGACTAGCTGCATGGGCGTTTTCGTGGTTTTTCCAAAGTTTAACGTGTATACAAGCCAGTTTTCTTCAGAAAGTCCTCCACGAAGGAAGGCCCACCAGCGGCCGAGCGGTAAAGTCGCTGAACACTGGTAGTTCGGTCCGAGATTCGAATCCCGCGAACGGGCTGGCTGCATGGGCGTTTTCATGGTTTTCCCCATGTGTAACGTGTATACGAGCCAGTTTCCCTTAGAAAGTCCTCCACGAAGGCATCCCTCCCCTTAGGCAGATAGCCCTCGAGGCTTTGCCATAATCACACACACACACTCCTCTACGAAGGCATCTCTCTCCTTAGGCAGATAGCCCTCGAGGCTTTTCCGTAATCACATAAGCCAATGCATTCACTAGAATGACGTAGATGGTACATAACAAAGTAGCAATTTTATTCAACAGTACTGATAATACTGAGGTTTCATTATGCGTGCTTATAATATGAAAGGCTACTGATTTAAGGAACTCTGGCAAAACCTAGATCATGATGGTCTGAAGGCTGGGAACATGTATCTCAGAAATTGATCTTCAGGTGTTCACAAGCGGCTGTTTTTAGCATCCATTAAAAGTGGAAGAAAAACGGTGAAACCCGTTCAGGTATGGGTAAAGGTTGGCGATACAACAGAATTTCAGCATTCATCAGGTACAATCCCGCCGCACTAACTGCGCAGTTCCGCTCCAATTCCATCCTCAACACACCAAAAGTTTCACACTTCTGTTCTCCCTGCCACCAAGCCTTTAACACAGTCGACACGCTTTAACACACGTGTATGTGTGTCCTCTTGCCGCACAGGCACTATAGGCTTACATACATCTGTGAATTCTCTGGAATTTGAGCTCCGGCTCATACTTACGGCAGCTAGCGTCATTAACACTATGCCAGACTCCGAGGCATTGCATCTTCATGCCTTACAGAAGCGGAAAATTAACCTCTTCAGAGAAGGTAAACGGACGGTGTCTGGTAGCAACACTTACAGCTGAATACAAAAGCAGGTCCCAGTACAAATGTGTCTTTTCATCCGACTCTCGTACATGAGACACCACAAAAGAAGCAGCTGCCATATGTCTGTGTTACCCAGCATCTTTAATGTTTTCATGACTACAGTGGTCCCATAACAACATGAATGGACCATGAAACCGCATCATAGAGTTAGTTGCTTAGTCGGATACATTACATTTCTATTAATTTACACTGATCGATGACCGTATTAGGGTAGGTCGTGTACTAAGTGCACGGTTGATCGGCACTTGTACAGTAGGATGTAAATAGGCTGGTGAGGAACTGTGTTTTGAGAGACGTGCCTGAAACTGGTGGTTATTGTAAAATACACCGTGTTAGCTTCGGTCTATATTAACATCACTGCTGACAAATTACACGGTATAATTTCTGCAATCCAACCAGAAATGGGCTTTTCTTGGAGGATAATCTCCTTGTCACAAGACAAGAATTCTACTGCAGTAGTCTGAAGAACATGCTAATGAAATCCAGCCACTGTCTTGGCTTCCTAACTGACCTGAAGATATATTAATTCTTTTGAGCTCAGCTTGGAGCCAGGGAGCACTAACTTAGAACTCACCAACCAACTCCTCATAGTTTACGGAAAATGCTTGATTTCTGCTTATAAATCTGGTAAAATGTTTCTTCGCATACTTAGGAAATACTTGTAGAATCCACATTACGATGGGATGCAAGTATTTAAAGGATTAGAATGGAGAAATAAGATACTCAGAGAGTGGTTATACTGTTTTGTGTGTCAGGCAGAGCTAGATGCACGGAATTCTCGCTTGCATATCACGGTCAAAGAAAATATGAGCCATTTTTCTCTAGAAATTCTTCCAAGTACAGTTTTTCAAAGGCAAAATGTCCCCGCGTGTTTTGCTATTAAAGTATTGCTTTGTTAATCTACTTTCCACTTAATTCGCAATTTTTTCTTAGGAAAATCTGTGTGTTACGAATTATTTCTATTACCCTGCTCAGACTTTCATTTTTTTCGCAACTGTTAAAATATTCGTAATAGTTTTGACAAAATTTTATTTAGCGTTTTTCCTTTATCCAATCTCAAAATACATATTAATATAAACGATTTATCAATTCAAAACTTTCTATCAGCCAAGAATTTGAATTATTTGCATATTAATATTTATTATAATTTTTATAAATTTTTATATCTAAAAGGTATAAATATGAATGTACAAGAATAAAAAACAGTTTCATTTTAATTTTACCTGAAAATAAAAGTAATGCGGTAAACAGTGAAAGTAAACAAATACATTAACTTCAGGTACTGAAAAAATATTAAAAGAGTTTCCTACAAGTTTTCTTAACTGGAATAAAACGACAGAAATATTGTTCCATAGATATAATAATAGTAGGTATAGGTCTAGCAATACATTTCTGATAATTGTAATTTAAATGCATATAATAACCTGGTTTACATTGTTTAGCTTACAATAAAGCAATTTTCTGCAATTAGCCAACTCGCGGTGAGAATTAAGAATTGTACTACTGGGACTCTTATAGTTGTAAACTGTATAAGACAAGCTTTCTTCAATTTATTCATGCTATATATGAACTAAAATATTTAAAAAAACAAAGAAAGTAAATTACTTTTTTTTTCTATGTAACATATATTAAAAATTATATAATTTATAATTAACTTGATTTTCAGTTTTTAATAAAATTTAACACGATACGTATTTTGCTTATTCTTTTTTAAGTTAAACATATATATAAATATATATATATATATATATGAATGCGTGTCTGTGCGTGTATGACTATGAGTGTGTGGTCATAACACTTGTAGAGACATTAGGTAATTTGGAAGCAAGCAAGATGAAAAATTAGCAATGTCTTCGTCGGGAATCGAACCCCGAACCTCTAGAATACGCGCCCAGCGTGCATACCAACACACCACGAAGGCAGGCCAAAATGTGTGAGAAATACTTTATATACTCCCCCTTTTAAAAAAGGGCGACTGGGGTTTTTAGGGGACCAACCGCCAAATCCTGGCTGAGGAGAATCATTATCCACCACCCTTTTAGTTCGGGCGCTACTGTAGAGACATTAGGTAATTTGGAAGCAGGCAAGATGAAAAGTTAGCAACGCCTTCGCCGGGAATTGAACCACGGACCTCTGGAATACGCGCGCAGCGTGCAGACCACTATACCACGAAGGCACACCAAGAAGGTAGGAGAAATACCTTGTACACTATACACCGTGTCCGCGAACGTCTTAGCCAGCCTTTATTTTCGCAAAGTTTTGTCTTATATATGTACACTTAAAACTATGGAAGTGTTTTAAACAACACAAATTTTCAGATTTCGGTAACTTCAAGTTTTAAAAAATCAGGTTTGGTCAAATTTCGTGATCTAACTTTTTATGCTGCTCCGTCCCTGTACCTATATTAAGAAAATTTTATACTATTATAAAAAATAAGAAACAAAAAAATTCTCTCCCGTATGACAACGCTTTACCGGCAATTTAATTTCGAAATCTGCGATTTTTGACGTCATTTTCAACTTTCCTTGAGAGATCAGTTAATAAATACGTTAGAAAACTTCAAACTTTTCATTTCCCTTAAATGCAGTCCAATGATATTCTTCTGTGATTTTTCTAGTGTGTAACACCGTATGATTTATGATTTTGTTATAGTTAATTTGCATGCCGAAAGAATTTTCGCACAATCATCTAATAAGTTTCCAAGCCCTAAAACTACGTTATTATTAATCTCATACAGTTTTGTTGCTTTAAAATCATAATCTAACAATCATACAAAAAATTCCGTTAAACTAGAGATATCTTTTATTTAGGCAAAAAATGTTCCGACTTAGTTATGTGTCAATATAAGTTATGTGTCTGTCAGTTATGTGTTATGTGTCTGTCAGTGTTTTCTAGAATAGGAATTTTATAAGTTTCTGAAAACAATCTCTCCTTTCGAAGAAGTTTAAATTGATCAATACGCTTCACAATAATCTGCATTGAAATAGTCTTCACTTATATATTAACGTCGGAAGCCATTTTCTAAATTCATATTTTAATTTTAGGTATGTGCAAAAGCAAGCACTTTGCTTTTTTGCAAGCAATTTGTACGCGTTCCCTGAATTTTATTTGTAATTTTAAATTGAAATATCTCAGTCAATTTTTGTCGTCTAGTAGTCACCCGTTTTTCTTCTATTTTTATAACAAATATAACATTTTTATACATCAGCAGAATGCATAAAATGTTAGATTTTTTAATATTTCAAAAACTGACTTTTTTTAATTTAAACGTGTCAAATCCTGAAGCTCCGTGTCATATAAACAGTTTTGTGACTGGATGCATACATATGTCTACGATTAACAGTTGCGAAAATAAAGGCCAGGTAAGTCTTTTTTTGGACATAGTGTACTCATGAAATACCTTATGAAGTCTTCTAAATTTACTTTAAAAGCGTTAAATACATATTTAAGCTTATTTAGAGTATCAGTTAAAAATATTTTCGAACTTTAGATATTGATATCAGTTGTTAGAGACTGCTCCTTTATCAGCATTCAATGATTGTTTTCCAGTTTTATACTTCACTTCTCAAACAGTCTATAATCGCCCATGGGAGACTGAAGGAATCTATAAAAAAAGAAAGCTGACGGCATCTAGTCTTGTAAGGAAGTAATCTGATGAGATGACAAAACTCGGCAGTCTTACTAAGTGATAATCTGCAACAATAATAAACAGTTAAAAGAAGATAAAGCAATACATAATAGTAGAAATAATAAAGTTTTGAAAATGAATTGAATTTAGGTTTTTAAAAACTAAGCCTTTATCAAAGCAGCTTACGTGCTGGTCTTATAGCTTGTTTATGTTTGAGATTCGTGCAATGATTGTCAAGCAGTTATACCTTCGTATTCGCGCCTTCATTCGATTTCATGAAAATATCTGGACTCTGGACATGTTTGCCAAAGTATCTGAGGAGAAGGGAACTTAGGCATCACTGTTGACAGCAAAGAAACGTTCAGGAAATAGGAGAAATATTATTCTAAATAACTCAAACTCACGAATTCAAGTCTGACATACGAAAATTCTAAAACGTGATCCTAGATTCTCTCTAAAAAAAATCAAACGTGATCCTAGGCGATCTCGAAAAAAAATTCAAAGTTGTTTTTTCTGTACATCGTACAAAAAGGCCATATTCCCTATTCGTTTATTCAGAACTTCAAATCTCTGAGAATGTATCCAAAATAAACAGCTCCATATTCACAAAGCCGTCATACACATGTTGCTCAGGGAAGTTTGGAATTACACTTAGCGACAAATTTTCCATAAATTAAAAAAGGTATAAAAAACTGAATCTATTTCGAACCATGAGGTGAAAAAAATTGAATTGAAAAGATATTCTTAAATTATACGATACGTAGATGAAATAAAATTATAATTTACTATGAATCAAATCTATAACATTCATTATCTGAAAAATACTAATAAGATGCAGAAGAAAATGTATAGAAAAATATTGATAATAGTAGAAATAATAACCCTTACTTTTACATAAGGAAAGAAGTCATATTTTAATTGAATAAATAAATACTATTTCGTAATAGTCAAACTCGTAAGCCGTTTTCAAGGAATTTGTTATTCGCTGAAAAGAGAGCTAATTAAAAACTTCTGCTTCTCGGTTTTTGTATCTTCTGTCATTCTTTGAACTAACTGAGTACCAAGTAAGCTCCTAAGCTCGACAGTACGTATTATTGCCTCTTGGAATCTCTGACCCATTTTCTGATTTTAAAAAACAGTAAACTTCTATTGGAAATGCAAACTATTTTCTCAGAATTATTTCAAAAGCAACTAGGTAAGGCCTATTCTTTGTTCTCTTACTAATTTTTAGTGCACTGGTCAAAATGAAGACCTATATCCTAAATGAGATTTAAATCCAAAGAGAAATGTATTCTAAACACTTTGAAAGTAATACAGAAATCCAAAGAATTACATAGCATGCTGAAACTGTTTGCGGCTATAAATATAACAGTTCTTAACGTCTTCGTAAATAACTTCAAGAAAGTAAGCATGCTTGAAGATAGCAAAGTCAATAAGTTTAGTTTAGACCATACTGCAGGCTTGCAGTTTCTGACCTTCAGAAATTTCTACCTGAAATAATCAAATATTCTATAAGGATTATGTGAAATAAAGTAAAACAAATTTACAATCAAAAGCGAAAGTGGGATATTAAAAGCACTAATAACTCTTACTACGAAAGCAGAAAGTCCAATATCATTATAAGAAATCAGGCAATTATTTTGCAGAAAATTGCATTCAAATTCAATATAATCTCCATTACTATCTCATGCAAAAGGACCTATTCATCTTACCCAGATAGAGGTAGGCTGCAACCACACTAGTATATCCTCTTGCGACTGCGAAGCAAATAGGATTAAAGTCCAGCTTGAAAACGTTTAACTCAACTATACCTCAAAGGCTAGAACCATGCTATCTAGTCTGATGAATCATTATGCTGGCGCTGGTATGCTAATGGAAATTTGAATGTATGACGTAGACAACATAAAACTAGTTTGGCACATATGTGGATATTTAGTTATTATTGGAACTTTATCAGCGTGGAACTCCTCAGAATTCTAGTTTCCCACAGAAATAACTACGTTCCTTCAAAAATTAACTACACTGGTATTCAAAATTAAGAGAATTTTTACATTTGGTCAATTATCTCTAGAACTAATGCATAAAGGTTTTGGTATGGACATAGATTGATGTAGTAGTAAAAATATACCATGATGGTGCACAGATGGTACACAGTCAAGATCGTACATGTTCCTCATAGATGTACGAAGATCAGAAGCTAATACGGGTTTGGTCCCTTCTAACAATCATACATTTTTCACATTTATAAGTCCCTGAGGCAGCTTGTCCCTCTCCTACAGTAACGCTGTTTTGAGATCAGAGAATGTTATGGAAGAAGGAAGGCCAGTTGCAATCGTCCTGCCAAAAGCATTCGAGACATATTCTATGGGCTTATATTAGGAGGCACGATTAGCAAGTCCATCTGATTAATATTCTTACTTTCCTGAAAAATCATTCACTAGATTAGCCCCAAGTGTAGGAGAGTTGTTCATAAAAATGAACTGAGGGCAAGTGCACTCCAGAGAAGGCGAATATATGACTCTGGGTCCCTTTTCGATAATTCACAGCATTCACAAAGCCTTTATGAACACGAAATTCTGTGCACCAGTCAGCATGATGCTGTCCAGACCATCAAACTTCCATTGCCATACTGTTTCCTTTCGCAGATGTTCGAGGACAAATAATGGGTCTCTGGTTCTTTCTAGATGCAGTTACGTCGAGAATCAGTGTGGTTAAGCTGAAACAGAACTGGATTTATCTGTAAAGGGATGCTTGGTCAAAGGTCGATGTTCTATGCACCATGCTAAATGGCTATTCTGTGGACACAAGTGTGCAAGATGCAAACAGATATCAACAGATCTACAACAAACAATTTTAGATTGAAAAACAAGTTTTAAGACCTGATAATGGTACAGAGTACTGCAACAAACTGACTTAAAATTATGCAATGAAACCTTATTTTTCTTATCAAACTTTGCACTCTTATTCTGCAGCTCAAAGTGATTCAATAGAAAAGGTAAATCATTTTCTAATTCAAATGGCAGACTATGCTAATATACTCAAATTCACTGCAGAGATGTCACTGATGATTCAGAATTAATTCACTTCTATTGCTCAGAAGATGTTTAAGGGAATAATAGAGAAACATCTCTTAGAGATGACGTGCAGCAGTTTTAAAAGAAAGAGAAAATTTTGCTAAATAATGCAGATAATATAGAAAGAAAAATTCTCAGTATAACTACTAAAGGTGTTCCATCGGATAGATTTTCCTACAAAGCATCAGCATTATCTTGAATAAAAGTTCCGAAAAGGTTGAAGACGTTTTTAACTTATCGAAACGAGAATAAGAAGATTGAATCAAGGCGACAGAGAGAGAAACGAGTTTTCTAAAAGAGAACAATATTTATCAGCTTACAGATTTACCTCCAGGTAAACTTGCAGTAGGTAGCAAATGGATCTTTAAAACCAAACACGATGATAAAATGCAAAGGAAGATTAGTTCCCAAAGAATTTACTCAAACGTATGAAAATGCTTATGATGAAACCTTTGTCTAGTAATTAAACATACAACAATTAGAATTTCCTAACATGCTCTCCGTATAAAAATGCAAATGTGCATAACCTAGATGTTAAAGCAGCGTTTTTACATGGCAAATTAAACGAAGAAATATACATGAGACAACCAGAAGAATTCATAGTTCCAGAATAAAGAAATATTTTCTTTCATGGGATAATACAGAAGAATTTGTTTCCAAGGTAAGAAATCTGTTTCTTAAGTGAGTAGTCTCAAACTAAAATAGCATGCAGGTGGCCGAATACATGATCTGAAAGCAACTGGCAAGCCGACATTTTTTTTTTCTTTCTTTTAACCAAAATGGGTATGTTTTAACAAAACAATTTTTTTAACTAAATATTAAATTTTATTTACTAAATATCTATAAAAACATGCGTTAACAGTAATTATCATGAGGCAAATGAAAAAAGCCCAAGTTGTATTTATTTTCCGTCTTAAGTCTAAATGTTGCTACTTGCAAGATATTTCTATTGATTATTCTTTATAATTCAAACGTATTGGCAACTGAAATTTAAGTTTTCAAACTGTTATTTATTTCATACAGTTGTAATATGTTGAATTAACCATTAAATTACTTATTTCTAAATTAAACTAAAAATAAACAATTTAGAAAATCTTTCCAAGTGGAACAAAATTTGAGAACAAATAGTCACAACCTATTATCCTTTACTAAATAATTTTTTCTTTGATTCATACTTTGATTTTTCAGACGAAAAAATGCATATATTTGTACGTGAATAATTACAAACTTCTTTATTTTTTCCCCGAAGCCTCCAGTTACGGTACCTCTGTTTCGATTTTGAAAACTTTGTAACCTTGGAGAAAATTTACGAGAAACTATTTCTGTCACGAATTATAGACTCCCATCGATCAGTCTAGTCTTTTCTTCAGACTTTTTAATTTCAACTGCGGAAAAAAAATTATTCACATATAAACAAGTTCCCAAAAAAATTATTTTTATTGAAAAAATATGTACTACTAAGAGTGCTTATGTTTTGAGAAATGCTAAAAAATTAATCAAATCTATGCCTTCGAATATTTGAATAAGATTTATATCGCAGCGTAAATTATATAGCTCCATTTATGTATTTTCGAAAGAGATAATCGCATTCATTTTTAATGGCAGTGAAAATAATGTAAAATTGAACCCAAAATCATTAAAATCTGAAACCTTCGTTAAAATTTATTTGTAAATTATTAATATTATAACAATGCTAATTAACTTAAGCTAAGTGTATTTGCAGACCGAGTAAAATCTTTTCGAGGATTGCATGCAAGCCGCGGGGAGCCAGTTTAAGACCTATGTCTTAATTTAGTTATTTTAATAAACAAATAAAATAAATAAAATGGAGTGGCGCACTTTTAAATCTTTTTATTTATAATACTTACACTGAAAATGAGAATATTATTGTAAAGAATTAGAACTATCTATTTAAAGATGGACAATAGGCAATAGTATTGACTAAGATCAATTCAAATGAATATGGTCTTCATTCCGGCATCTTTACATGAATTCATATGAATAAGAATGAAATTATGTACCAGTACTATTACAATATATGGCGTATATATCTTACTGTAAAGAGCTGCTTAATTAGTGTTCTTCTATTGCAGAGACAAGAAGCAGGAGATGTGAAAAATGAGCAATGTTCTCACCGGGCCTCTCGAATACAAGTCGAGCGTGCTGACCACTACACTACTACGAAGGCATGCTAAGAAGGCGAGAGAAATACCTTATATACTCCCCCTTGACTGGGGTTTTAGGGGGCCCAAACGCCAAATCCTGGGTGTGGAGAATCATCATCCACAACCCTTTTAGTTCGGGCGCCACTGTAGTCACTAGGTTATTTTTAAAGCAGGAGTGATGAAAAATGAGCAACGCCCTCGCCGGGAATCTAACCACGGACCTGTGGAATACGCGCCCAGCGTGCAGACCACCACACTACGAAGGCATGCTAAGAAGGCGGGAGAAATACCTTATACTATAACGGAAAGTATCTGACAGATTATATTATTTAATGAAAAGTATAAATTATAAGAAACGTGTCTCAGGTAAGCAATACTTTTAAAAGAATAATGCTTTAGTCAAAAAATAGTCACTAAAAGTGAATTTCTGTAAAATATCTGTTTCTGAATACCTTATTATATCCTTCAAAATTTAATACCTTATTTATATCCTTCAAAATTTAATACCTTATTTATATCCTTCAAAATGATATTGTAAAATTTATAATGTATGAAGCAGAATGAGATTTAAATGAAAGATACATAGTAGTTTCGTGAGGCGATCGTGAAACATCCTGTATTAATCAAGATTTTCTTAACCTTTATTTCATTCGTGACTCCTTTTTAATATCGAGATATTTTCGCGACTCCAGTTATTAAATGTAAAATAAAGATATAAAAATAAATATTGTCCCATAAGTAATTTATTTCCTTGGTAAAAATATATGTATGAAAAGAAGTAGTTTCAGGATTTGTTTCAAGTGTAAAAAAAGGATTGAAAGAAAATCACGATTTAAAAAGATGGATGTGCCAGCTTTTTGCTACATAACAAATTAAACTTTGGTTAAATATTTGGCACTGCTGAACATAAACCGTCTTCATCATTTCTCCAATATCTTCAGCGTTGGTGGTTCGAAGTTAATATTTGGATTTAAGAAGCGTTAAATTTGTAAACATCGTTTCACGTAAGTATGTGGTGCTGAATAGCAAGAACATAATGAATGCCATTTCAGATATTGAGGCAAATCTAGTTTTAGCTCTTATCCAGAATTCAGTCAAGGGTTCTAAGTTCAAACACAAGTTCTAAGTTTCATTCACTCGATAGCTCAACAAATTCCTATTTGACTTTACTAGCAGGTGATTAATCTCATTACTGTCAATCAAAAATAGTGTTTGAATACAAGATACTTCTAAGGAATCAATTATAAAATTGTCGAAAACATTTCGAATGAATAATTTTGCACTTTATTCTTCCAAATAATTATTCAGAAAAAAAAACATACGCTAATTGTCCCTTGAAAAGGAAAGTCGTGATCGTTTAGTTTCTCAAAAATATCTGGCAAACAAAACCACTTTGAAACCCACAAGACATTTTGCAAAACAGTAACAAGATCAGATTTTTGTTGGGGTAAAAATACAATAATTTTGTTTTTCAATGATAATGATCTTAAACTCGCTCTCTTGACATTCATTTTAGTTCTACGCGTAATAATATTAATTTTTGTGTTCGTATTCCATACCTTTACAAAACTTTTAAAATAAGGGGTTGTTTAGACACGGCTTTTAATAAAATTTATAATTTTAACGGCATCCTGGAGCACATGTTTCAATTCCTTTGCTAATGAGTTTGCTGAAAGTGCTTGTCGGTGGATCAGGCAGCGTGTAAAAGTTATATGTTCATTACCATCAGCCTTAACCAATTGATTTAAAACCGGTACTTTTTATCCGCCATCGCTTTTTCATCATCTGTACATTCTAAACCTTTAATTTTAAAAATCATCAACAATCATATATATCTTCTTCTCTTAGAATTAGAATTCGGCACTGAGACTCAGATTTTAGACTATTTTTTTATTAGTCCAAAGGGGCTTTGTCCCTGAAGGACTATTGTTTTCGTTTTGCGATTTTGCGTTGGTTCATTATAAATGTCAGTTTCACTTCTCAAACTGTTGTCACCAAATGTTAGAGTCCTGCATTATATTTGAAGAAATTAAATAATTAAAAATCTGCATAAATGTAGGTATATTTCTCGCATTGCGATAAAACAACGGTACATAGGCCATCGAATTTTGAATGACGTAATCTTCCTACGAATATGGGCATGGGGAAGACCAAATTTGAAATTTGGAATTGTTTTTATTACCGATTTCATATTTTGTAAAACTTTAACGAATTTTTGAGTAACAAACTCGACGATTTAAAAGCGAGCAATAGCAAGACTCTACGGAGGAAAAAAAAAACCTTTTTATCTCCAGCGGGCGCGATACTGTGTATCGGAAATTCTAAAGATAGGTTCATTTTAAAATTATTTTGCTACATTACTAATGAACTGAAGTTCCTGGTTTAAGTTCAAAGAACGTGATATTTAATAAATAAAGGCAACACACAAAACGTAAAAAAGAAAAACGACTCTTTGGGCGTAATTTAAAATCTGAAACCTTTCAGATTTTTTTTATTTTTTATTTTTATTTTTTATTTTTTTTATTTTATTTTTTTTTTTTTTTTGGCCAATCCCATTTTTTTATCATACGTTGTGTCGGCTAGGAGGATCGGAGCTGTACCCTTATAAAAATGTCTTTTATATGTTTTTCCAAAGGACGACAAAATAATACGTATTCATCGGTGTTCTCTTTATAAATATATCTGACATATATATACTAACAGCTGAATAATTTCTGAAATATATATATGTTGTTTCGTCCAACTAAATTTTAAATTTCAGCTTTCTTTGAGTTTATTTTCTTCTTCTTTTCCGCATGCCTTTGTGGTGTAACTGGAAGCACGTTTGACGCATATTTGGGAGACCGAAGTTCAAATCCGACGAAGGTATTGCATAATTTTCACGTTCCTGTTTCGATATAACCTAATGTCTCTACAAGTTTATTAATAAGTTACTCGAATCTGTCTTCGAAAAAAAGTAATTTTCTTAATTTCGTATCCATATTTATCATATTAATAGCAACAGTTAGTACAAGATCCTCTCCACTGGTGTATGGCATTTTATGTTTAGCAATCAAATAATTCAAATTATTGCTTGCAAATTAAAGAAAGAGGTTGTTCATTGCCATCCCAGTTGCTGAAAGTAAGGCCAAAATCGATGTATATCTCCTCAGCCTTTCCTTTTTTGCATATTAGATGCCTCATTCTAGTTACTAGATCCTGCTTCGGATCTCGGGATGTACTCATTTGTTCCGATGACAAAGAAACGACTGTATCGAAATAGCATTATCACCACTTTAGTCGCTGTGGCACCCTGCCTAACTCTCGGCAAGCTTGCGTGGTGGAAGACTTTACGTGCTGTGCGTTTGAGGCATATTTTGATTCTGAAATAACTCATATGCTAAAATTGTAATGTGGCACTTCTATTGTGAAGGGCTTAGTGGAATGTTTCAATATGTAACTATAATTTACAGCTTAACTTAGCCACTATGCGATTTTATTGCTGCACTTCATAGAAAATACAATATATTAAATTGAAGGTAGTGAAAGGTTACGATTAATGTTATTTTGAATTCACGTATCTGATTTAAATTTTCGTGACCCCAACATTTCGCTTTGCGACCCCATTTGGGGTCATGAACCCAAAACGCTGTTTAAATCATAACATTATAATAATTATAATCACACAGGAAAGATTAGTTTTATTAGATCCCATCGAAATACAACACGCTCATTTCAAAAATAGAATTTTAAACGTGCAAAATAAATTTGCTTTTGGTCTTGTATGACTTTCCTATTAAGTAAATACCACGGTTATGTTTTGTACGATTTACCCGCAGAATAAACACCTCTTCTCCTCCCCACATATGCATAATCTAGGTGTAGAGACATTAGGATTTTTGGAAGCAGGAGAAGTGAAAAATGACTAATCGCCGGGAATCGAACCACGGACCTCTGGAATACCGGCCCAGTGTGCAGAACCACTACACCACGAAGGAACGTTAGAAAGGCGGGAGCAATACCTTATACATGCATCAAACCAATACGTTGCCTGTTAAAGTAACTAATTGTTTACTGCAGGTATTATGTGCACAGAACTGGTTTCAAACAGCGTGTATATAGAAACATAAATAGATACATACATACATACATACATAATATGTATATGAATTTTGTGACACTGTAATTAATTAATATATGTGTCAAATAAATTTGCTTTTGCGTCTTGTATGAATTGCCTATTATGTAAACACGGCGGTTATGTCTTGTATGATTTACCTGCCGAGTAAACACGGAGTAATCACCACATAGGCATATTCCAGGCATCATGCATACTTATTTCATATCCTAAATTGAATATGTGATTCTAATATTGTAATGAATTATTTATCTACATATATATATATACAGAGAGAGAGAGACTATATATATATAGGTAGATAAATAATGTGCAGATAGCATAAAATAACAGTCATTTCTAAATTAAGCAACCTGACTTTCGGCTACCAAAGTCTACAAGGAAAAACGCGCATACTGCCAAACTTCTTTATTAAAAGCCAAAAAAACGGGCTGAGTCAACAAAAGTTTGTTTGAAGAGGATTTTCTCAAGTTGTTCGTTTCTGCAAACAAACGCCGTTTTTCAATTTATTTATGCAGAAAAGACTTTGAGACTTCATTAATCTGTTTATCAGTTTTATTTAATATCTGTGTGTTTAATGTTTACCTTCCCGTATGATTTTGAAATTATAAAGAAGCTTTGAGGAGGATTTGTTTCCTTAAAACAAGCACGATCTTTATAGATTAGAGCAACTTTAATTCATGTAGATATAAATGAGTTTGTTCTTTTGAAAGAAAGTGGCAGGAAATGTATTTAAAACCTCATTCTCGTAAAACAGTGTCACGTTTAAAAAAAAAACTAGCAAAATTTTAGCAAAGCAGGGTTGATGCGCATTAAAAGGACTCGTATCAGATTTTAAATTTGAAATATACTGATAAAAGCACTAAAACAATGCATACTGAAACATCGTGGTTTTGAAATATGAAACGCTGAAAACATTTAAGTTTCCTTCGGCGCTGTAATTATTAACTTAAAAATATAGCGTTATTTCAATTTCCTTTAATCATCAGTTAATGTTTCTGTACTCCTATGTTGAAATATATTGAATTTGCCACTAAACTCTTAATTAAGCCCCCTAAAGGCTTAGCTGATAAGACGTAGTGCATTAGGCCTTTAACGCACCTAGTTCGTCCTGAGTTCCAGCAAAAGAGCTCCTTACTTAGAGCTTTAGGGATTTTCCTATGCATAATGAGAATACGAATGGGTTTCTCTCAGACAACTTTCCTCGAAAACGTTCCTCCTAAGGCAGGCAGCCTTCGGGTATGTTGCCAGAATCGATAAACCAGTAAAATGTAGAATAAAAGATCGTGTGAATAAATAAAAGATTGAGAGTTGCATGGTTTCAGCTTTAAAACTATAATATTATTTGTTATCAAATCTGTTTGTAATTAAAATTGCACAAATAGTAAGCTCACACTTCTTTTCGTAATAAATGAAACAAATAGAAATTAATGTAAGCATAAACCTGCTTTGTAAGTCAAGATAAATTAATGCTGCTTTAGTAATAACACTGTTAATGAGAATAACGACGAAATAATCATGTTTGAGTAATTTGAGAATAACAACGAATAAGGGTTTAACAATCAAAAACCATCGCCATTATTTAACGATTGAACAGCTTTTAATTAATCCATTTCTCCTTCCAATTTAAATGCGAAATTAATTCCTGTTTTTCCATAAATTTGAAATGTATGTTTTTTAACATGCATTTATTATAATATGTGTTTAACATAAAACTTTATATTAAGTGGACTTTTCGGGCTACGAGAACCATAATAAAATAATAAAATATTTTAATTTTTGTATTTACAAAACCCTTTTACCTCTAGCGTTAAAACTGCCTTCGTAAACTTCTGTGTCGTATATTTAAGTACTTAGTGAATGAACGTGTATAGCTATTATCAATTGTTAAGGAAACAAAACATGCAGCCACCTTTCTCGAACACGCTGTTTAGATAAATAGTCACCTACATGCTTACATTATTTTACGTTTAGGGACATACGCCCCTAAATATTTTGTGTGTATATATATATATATATATAGGGGGTTGAATCCGTGTAATGAACAGCGAGAATTTTGATGTCGTAGAATGCTAAAACGCCGATCCTCAACGAATAAGAAATGTGGCAGTCAAGGTAGATTTAATTCAATTTTTATTTCAGTAAAACTTGTTGCGGTCACAATCAAGCTGGCACATTAATAGCGCCTATACCGAAAAGTTTTACATTTTAGATAAATTTCCAGTAAGAAAGAAGGAGCAGACAGATAGCAGTCCAGCTAGGCCAAAGCATAGAAAGCAAGTGCTTTAGGCTCAGGGTGAAATCTTAATTCAGACTGAGTTAGTTTCGGTTCTCAAAGCATTTTTATTGGATAGTTAATAAAGATATAAAATTACTATAGGCTCTTTGAGATTTAGTTCCATTTATATCATCAGAACTGAGTAAGAATCATATGATATATATATATATATATATATGAGGTAAAAATAAGTTTACGGCAAATTCTTAAAACTCTCACTATTATACTCAGATCAACCGCCATATAAATCAAAGTAAACATTTTTATACCCTCATTAGGAAGCCAAATGTAACAAACGATGTTGTTAATACAGTTCAGTAAGTTGCTGTCTGTAATTTTATTAAAATCAAAAAGTAGTTATAATTAAAGGTGAGGGAATAAATTAAAAGCAAACGATTAAAATCAACTACGAAATGATGAATAAAAAATTTATCCCTTTGAGAAAGAACTCAGTTTAATCAATTTTATTTTCGAACTTTAATATTAGATTTTTAGAATTTTTTGTTAATTTATTTTTTCACCTTTCATTGTAATTACTTCTTGGCTGTGAAAAAAAAATATATTACATTTTTTTTTTTTTTTTTGTTTTCTTAATGAGTGTTTTAAAAATTATTAACTTTTAACTTTGTGTGCGTACATAAACATAGTGTACAATGTATATATACATATAAATATATATATATATGTGTAAGATAGCTATACTTTATGCACCCACCTAGTATAAATAGCTACTAACTGCATAGTCTCTCTTTTTCGCCTCTTCGCCTGCCTCCTGACAGCGTGTCGCTCAGATTCTGCCAGCTATTCGCCATTATTTAAAATGTAATTGCATATCTAAAATTATGGGACGCGTTTATCCCCCCTAATCTACTCCTAATTTTCTATCGGTTATGAAGATGTGTACTAAGAAATTCGTCATCCAAAAGTAAATTATGTTTAGTTATCAAGCTGGCCGTGCTTCTAAAATTCCATCGAGTCATTCCATTACGTCGCAATTTCCAATCATCTACGTAGCATTATTTTCGGCCATGACTAGAACTTGATTGTTTTTATCTTCCGAACCGCTATATATATCAGTCGAACAGGCGTGATAATGGTTAGTGAAACTGACTGCCGTAGCGATGGGCCTGGGTTCGAATCCCGCCGGAGAAGATATAGTTATAACTGTCCGTTCCTTCATAGAAGGCGACAGTGTCACCTATTAGGTGCTTCCATAAGGAAATGGCAACCACTTCCGGTCCTTGCAATGGCACAAAGCCAATGGTTATTAAATAAAGCACCCGGCCATTAAAAAATAAAATAAATAAAATATATACATAATATATATTAGCATGACGCTCTAACAAACTGAGCTATTTTGATATATAAAAGTTTTTGATACATATATCAAAAACTTAGAATCCATAAATTAGAAGAAATAAATTATACCATTCTGAGAAAATTCTATAAATTGAATTAGAAGTTACCTTTTAAATTTATAACAAAGCAAGATACAAGTTGCTAGAATTTTTTTTTTTTTTGAAAAGCTGGTGGTAAGTTTTGGAAAAAAAATTAAATTATATATATAATTGTTCAGTATTTTAAATTAAAATAAAACAGGCAAAGTATGGTAGAAAGTAGGAATGAAAATTATTCAAATTTAATGGTTAGTGGAATCTATTACATTGACTTGGACTGAGCTAGAAATGTTATTTGTAAAAAATAAAAGTACACAATAATGAATACAAAAAGGAAAAATGCAGTGTTCTCATTGACAGACTGAAAACCTTTTCTAGATTAGGAAGAGTATATCAACAATATCACTTTATTTTCTAACAAAATTAATAATATTTCTGTCCGTTAAATTCCGGCAAAAGCAAGGAAAAATGGAAAAAGGTAAATTTTTTAAAAAGAGTAACAGTGTTCCAGCTTATAGGCTTACAAAAGCGATTTTGAAAATTAAAATCGTACAGTATTCTAACGGCACTGAGTTACTGACTGCATCAGAGCTTAAATTCAGCCGGAGGCCCTGAAACCTGATTTGGTACTTCTCGGTTTTCGAACGAAACTGTAATTTCACGCACAGCCGCTTGTAAGATGAGCTCCAGTATTTTAATTTTTTATTTACCTATTTGTCAATAATTTAATTTTTTACTTTGTATCTATATCATTATATCTCATTTAATTTTATTAATTATTAATCATTTTATTTACTTATTTATGTTTACCTTTCCTCATGGCTTTCCATAGGGTTCCAGCACTTCCGTTGTTAGAAATTAAGTTCGTGAACAATGGACAAACAGAGCATAAATTAAGAAACTGGAATAGGTTTGACTTTATTTGACTGTTATCTTGATTTGTTCGCAAAGAATCATATTTCATTTTCCTTCCGTTGAAATAAATTTACACATGAAATTTGTTCTCTTAATTGAATATTGTAATACCGTTACCGTTCTGATTCACTCTAATCGCAATAAAAGAATAAACAAATTTAAGATAATTTCGCAAATATTGAAAAACTGAATTAAAAAAATACATTATAATAATTTTTAATGTTTCAACCAAATAAAATTAAAGATTGTCATTTCAGAAACAATTACTTAGACATTAAGCTGATACAGTTAAATTTTTCTTACCGTCGAGAAGCGAAGATTTTTTTTTTTGTAGCAAAAAAAATAGTTATTAAGCTTCCGTCTATAGAAACATTAACACTAACAATTAAAAAATCGGTTTCAGTATAAAAATAGTAAATGGATGCTTAGTTTTTTGCGCTATATAATGCAGTATGTTTCTTCTTTCTGTTTTTAACAGGCCTATAAGTGATCGAGGAGAAAAATCTTGATTATATTTTTTAACTATAAGAAAACTCAATCTTATATTGATTTATAGTTATTAATCCGATAAAGATTGACTCCAACCTCTCTTCTGCAATGAACAAAAGTATTCAGCAGAATATTTTTGTCATTTGCAGAAATTATGAATAACATTAGCTCATCCTAATCCAATTATCAGCGAAATTAGTCGCTGTGTAGAGTATTTCCTGATCTTTACCGTACATAAATAACATAAACAGGAACGTCTTTCATAAATGACAGCACTCTCTATGACGAACTATCTTTTCGGTTTTTACTGAACTTAATTAATCAAATATCTTACGCTCTTATTTCTACTTATTATTTACATTTGCTAATCTAAATTTATGGATGTACAACAAGTGACTGACCTTTTTTTTAGTAATCAGTTATCTAGTATTTCCCTTTCTTGGGTCTATATGCCTTCCATAGATTTACCAACCTTGCTTTATTAGCATTAACATAGGCATATTTTCTTCTTCTCTCGCTCCAGACTTCTTATATTTACTTTCATTTATCGCTATGCAAAATGGTGATTAATGATACTATTCACGCTGTAAGCGAAGGATTTTTCTTTCCTAAATTTTACTGTGTTTTACTAATTTTTCTTTTATCAATTACATATGTTCCTTTTCTATCGTATGTTTCACTGCTTTTCTATTATTGTTATCATTATTGCATCATTCCAGTTCATTGTTTTCCATTCATTGCTTTTATTATAGCAACAAGATATTTATTTGACAAATAGCACTGAATAAATTTTCAGTTTCAATTCCTGTCAAGAAATCTCGATCCAAGTCAGTGCGAAGCTATCTTTCTAGTATCGTGATAAAATAAAGAAAATTTAACTGTTATGATGTAACAATGAAGTATTTAATACTCGTAGTATTAGAAGACATCAAATTTTTAAAAATATTTTTTATTCATGATGATACCACTTTTCAGATTTATTTATGGAGCTTTGCAATGAAGTGATGATTTGGAGATTCTATCACATAAGTAAATGTTTTTCTGTCAATTTCATCGTTACTGTTTTGTTCATAAAGCTTTCTTTATAATCATCTCTCCACATTAGTAGCTGAGTGGTTAAGACCGCTGAATACTGCTAATTCGGCCGAGTGAACAGGTTGGCTGCATAGGTGGTTTTAGGGTTTTTCCCCATATGTAAGCTGAATACGAGCCAGTTTCCCTGAGGAGGTCCTCCACTAAAGCAAACAGCGTTTGCGGTGTTTTGTCGTATTCCAAATAATTTAACCTTATGCTCAACTCGTGCAAAGATCGCTTATCCCAGAATTATGTTTTATCGTACATATTTAAATTTTCCGTCCAAATCACAATAATCTCCTAGTTCTTGCAAGTGTTTTTCTTGCTACTTTTAATTCCTGATACCTGGAATTCTGAAATAATAAATTATCTGCGTGGCTTAAAAAACATCTGGATTATGAAACCGTTATGAGGCTTTTATTTGATCCGTTAAACGTACATTTTTGCCTTCCTTGCGCTACAGCTTTTTAAATTCTAATCAGGCAAAATGTATAAATAAAATTATGAAAAATGTTATTGTGAAACTTCACTCGCTTTTATACAATTACTACAGCGAAAATTAAAAAACAAAGAACTATATCGTTTACCTAGAAAAGGAGTGCAAATGTGGTGCTTATTAGATCAGAAGACTGGATTTGTATATATATATATATATATATATTTAAACAGGATTTCATCCTTCCTCTCTTTCTCTGATATGTGTTGTTGAATGTAACGTAATCATGGAATATTCGATGCTAAGCGGGCGACAGGATGTCTAGACGAAGCCTCAATGTCTACGTTTAAAGGATTGTGCAAACATTCTCAGACTACATTTATTCTATCAGAGGAACTCTACTTTGAAGTTGAGAAGCTGTAAGTTTAAGCGGGAAAATCTATGCATAAATGCATGACATTTTAGAAGCACCCTTATGTGAATCATTTGGTTCTAAAGGAGATCATGGATGCAAGCGGTTTATGCAACTGTCCTTCAATCAAGGTTCCTAGTTTATCTGCATTTGTGTAGATAATTTGGGGATTTAATTAAATTGCGAATCAAAACTATTAACTTAAAATTCAAGTACGAATGCCACAAAATGTACAATAATTTATGCAAAAGGTAAACGTTTAATGAAAGGTGAAAGATTAAAAGTCATTAAGCATTCGTAAAAAATTGGCCTCGTGTATTTTAAACATCATAAATACCAACACTTCGACAAATTGCAAATAATATTATTGCAGTTTGCCTAAGTGTTGATAGGGCAGTGATCTTTTTATGCCTTGTTCAAGTAATTAAAATAGTAAACAACTGTAAACATTTGGTAACCGCACATTAAATCCCTGAGAGTATCAGTATACATTCAAAATACAATGTGAAAAAAATTACAGCAAGAAAATATACACAAAAGCGAGGAATGAACTAATGAAACACTATTTTTAAAGCTGTCACTTTTATGTCGTAGCCAAATACTTGTAAACCTTTTCTTATGCAGAAAGCAGAGTGGCAAGAAAAGTCATGAAATTATTTTCAGTATGAATTTTTATTGTTCTGTCATTATTTCCTTTAATATAGCACGCCTAGCTAACTGCGTACATTTTAAAAGTTCCCTTTCTCTTAAATAGAACTAACTGTTGGAAAAGGCCATATAAAATTTTGATTTTCTGTCAAATAACCCCATAAAAATTGGTTTAATAGGTAGAAAGAAGCTAAGCCAGCCGTAGCACTACAGATGGTGAAAGTGTTAAGCTAACTGTTAGGCTTCCGCGCCACTACCATGAAAATATAACCTGTTCAAAAGAGCAACCAGGACATCATAGATTTTGAACATCACTATCAAAGACAATACAAAGGAATGTGAGGATAAATTACTTTAGCTTCAAATGTGATAGTGACTTCCCTTACAAACGTTAAATTTGAAAAATTCCGAAGAAACTTTATTCCCCGCTAGAAAATCTGTTGATGGTAAAAGTTTTGGGAGAAACATATTTGTTCTATCTCATTCATAGCAATCATTGCAAATTGATCATTTGTCAAAATATTATGTTTTTGAAAATTTATATTAACATGTAGAAATTAATAAACATTTAGTAGCAAGAAACACGAAAGCTCAACTATGTCCTTATTGAGATTCGAACCACGTATCTTGTACTTGCTAGCTGGGGACGCTAACCTTTTACAGTTGCGATAATGCGATAATTTCTTACAAAGATATCCGGTAATTTATCCTTATATTTGGATAAATTTTCAGCTTCAGTCACCCTGTTTACAAAAACGAACTTTTGATGGAATAATTATCTTTTATTACAATTCCTAGGGCCAACGAAATATTCATAATAATGTCTGCCCAGATACAAGAAAAATATTAAAATTTGTTATTTAGTTTGAAATACTGTAATTATGCCATAAAAATAAATAAGGTGGCATCTAAAATAATTAAATATCTTACGCATGAAAGAAACGCCTAAAGAGTTTTGAGAAAGAATAAACATTTTTACCTTTGTTGAAATTTAGAATGCGTCTTCTGATCGTAAGTGAGAGCAACTGACAGTGTTGACTAGCGAGGAAACAAAGAATAAATGCGAAACGAAATGGAACTATGCTAAATTGTTATGTTCTTATAAAAGATAAAGGAGAAAAGTGAAATTTTTTCGTTCAAAGACGCAACATATCACTCCTAATTTGTCGGCTGTTTTTGATGTACTTCATAAAAATTATTACATTTCTCAAACATACTGCATTTTGCGCTTTCGCTAGCGTAATACTTTGAAAATCTGAAATTTAATCGTGTCGGTGCTGAATTGCACTTTGCTGCTTTGTCACTGATAACCTACATCCAACCCCCTCCCTTACATTATAACATTCAAAACAGTTTTTTAGTTGTTAGTTGTTTTTAGTTGTTTTTTGAATGGAAAACTAATCAGAGTAAATGTGAAAGACCTTTAGCATAAAAATACACATTCATTCATCTCTAGAATTTATTATTAATGCATTATTAAATGTACTGTGATATCATTGAGCTGCTACTACGCAGAATTGAGTCAAAATCTACAGAATGGGTGTTATCTGATAAATTAATCAGCATTTTCGATTTGCACATCTTTTAATACTTCAAATTATTGTAACAAAATTATTTTGACTAATTACTAAAAATTACGTTCGGTTAGGCATTTTGAATATGGAAAAGCACACAAAGACTACCAGCTTAATGGAAGAGACGACTTCGTGGAGACTTTCTGGGGGAAACTGACTTGTATTCATGTTACACGATTGGGAAAAAAATGAAACCCAAACCATGCAGCCAACTCGTTAACCCCTTAAGTTCAAACCCAGGTCGTATTACCATCATTCAGCGTGTTTAATCATTCTGCTCCTTTTGGAGGCACTAATTATCAAAGTAAATGCAAACGTACGCTAACACTTGTGAGTTACTAACACATGTAGGGTTCAAAAAATAGTTTCAATCTGTGTACATAACGGGTTCTCGAAAATAGATATAACGAATATGATCCTAGAACTGGAAGATCAACCTTTTTATGTTTATCGAGAGGTTTCATATGTTTTACCTAATGCCTAGCACATTAATTTGAAGGAGTGCTACACGTAGTGCTATAAAAGTACAATAAATTATTTATTAAGTAATATGCAAGCTGTGACAAATTATCACATTCTTCAGTGCATGCTGTCTAGGTGTTAAGTGGTTGGTATGTCCAACCAGCAGTTGAGAGATCCGTCTACTGAATACCGTCGAGAGCTGGAATTTTTTTTTTTTTTTATTACGACAGAACACATGAGGCTTATCTGTTTAATTGTAGGAATGTCTTCGCGAAGGACTTTTTTAAGGATGCTTACTGGTATTCACATTGCACAAGCAGAGAACCACGAAATTTCCCATGCATTCATCCCATTCGCTACTAGCATCCGTAACCAAGTTGAATTACCAGTGTTCCACGATTTTACCATTCGGTCGCTGGTGGGGGATAGAACAGATAATTTTTCAAATTTTCTACTCTAGAATGTATAGTAGAGGTGATTTGCCCTACAGATGCCTCATATGACTTACACCCTCCACGATGAACGCACTCACGAATCGAATGCACTCCTTCCCACTTTACGAACCGCTAGTGTTGTTCCACATTATTAATACGCTAAACATGCAGTTAAAATCGTTTTATTTTCTTACCTAGACAAAGTGTAATTACAGAAAATGCATCTGTGCATGTAAGAAGACAGATCAATAGGGAAGTAAATGTATCGCTTAATATTATATTACCGCTAAAAAATTGCAAGCTTTGCTTGAACATCAACACAAAGACGCTCGAAATGATTTTTTACTGCAGTAGAGAAATAAGTATGTAATAATAAAATATAAGTAAATTACTGTCGTTTCCAACTTTAGTAGGACTTTTAACATTCTTTGAAATATTTTTAATATGTTTCTCGATTTTGGACTGGAATCAGCAACAAGTTAAAATTATTCTCATACTAACCTATGGGAAACTGTGCCCCGCATAATGTATGATTTACATAATGAACGCAGTCTTCAAAAGAATCACGTTCATTAAACAAAGCCACACCGTAGACTCTACAAAAGCGCTCGAACTCAAAATGTGGTAACTTACCAATGCTTGGATCTGGTCGACTGAGTCTCCTATCTCTCTTCCGGCACTCTTAAAGTGGGAGAGAATGTAAGGGCTTACCACACTCTTAGGTGCTTGCTCTGGTGATATAAGGAGTTAGAGCGTGCAGCTAGCACTTGAAGGATTTGTAGTCCAAATACAGGAGAGATCATAGTTGATTTTTTTCTGTTTCCTGCTATAAGGTACTTCTCCTGCCTTCCTAGCGAGCCTTCGTGGTGTATTAGTTCTGCACGCTGGGCCGGTATTCCAGAGGTCCGTGGTTCGATTCCCGGCGAAGGCGGTTGCTAATTTTTCATTTCTCTTGCTTCCAAAAATACCTAATGTCTACACTGCTCCGAAAAATACCTAATAATCTTTCCAGCTTATTGTCTTTAGATCTTGCTTAAATCCATTTTAGAGTGAAAAAGAAAAGCATTTTTTTTCCAAAGTAATGAGAATTCCTCATTATGTTTTATGATTTTAATAGTTTGTTCAAGTTATGAAGAAATCAGTGATATAAGTAGTCTTAAATATGGGTTCGAAACCATATTTAAGATTATGCATGTGTGTATTACCTAAGATGTGCGTGTATTACCTTTCTATAAAAATGGTATTATGAGTGGGTTTGTGAATACTAGCCAGTATTTAGCATACATTCAGACTTGATGAATGTTTCTATGAAACTTTTATCTGAGGCACTTTTTTTATCTAAAGCATTATTTCATTTGAAAACACTTATGAAAAATACGTAGATTTGTAAAATGAATATGTTTTTGGCATACGTAAATATAATCAATTTCTTTTCGAAAAAATGAAAAGCAAGCAATAATTTTATGGAAATTCTCTCAAATTAAGTTTTTTCAGTCACGTGCAGAAGCCAATACAAAAAATACTTTATTTTCAAAATTTTCATATTCAAACTTCTTATAGCCGAGTTAAAAAAATATACCTGAAACACCCAGTTAAGATTTTTGGTACTATGTAATAATGACTGGAATATGTAACAATAAAAAAGTTATAAATGTATATGTAATATATCAGTAGAAAATTTTAAATAATTTTAAAGAAATTAAAATTTAATTTTTCAGCTGTGTACCAGAAGAGAAATTCTGAAAAGCCAATATAGAAAACTTTATTAATGTTTCAGAAAAAATAACATAAAATCACTGTTATGGAATAGAATTATATCTTGCATTATTTTTGAAGTTAGTTCTTATTAATATTTAGAGACATAGACGTGCGTTACCACTGAAGCTGAAATAGAATTTAATCTAAATTCATTAAATAATAGATTTAGAATAAGAACGGCTTAAGTCACAACAAAAACACTTATTACATATAGTTACAAATATTAGTAATTCTGCCCTTAAATTAAACGTTTCTATTCATTTGCTGGTAATTAATATTTAGTTTTCATTTTTTAACTTTATTTACTTGTTTCATTTCTTGATGTCAATATGCATATGGTAGAATAATATATATAGGCGCCAAAGCAGAGGAATGGTAGGTTAGATTGATTGATTTCAGTGAAAGGAAAATATCGACTACTAGTGCACTTCTGTTTGTCCTAAGACTTTATTTGATATGCAATAGTACCCCCTATTTATTTACCCAAAAGTTGTTTAACTTCATGTTAGGCAAAAATATAGCCTTAATTTATGTTTATTTAGAACAAGAACAGAAACCGTATATAGACGTTTCCTTCCGGATTTAGTTTATAGAGTCTATTAGATTTATTTCGAGCTGATAAATTCCGAAATGACGTCGCCGGGACTTGAGCTTCTGGCCTTCTGATGGCTAGCCAGACGTACTTCCAATTACATCTCGAAGGCCTGTAGTAAGAAAGGAAAAACTTACTTTACAAGTTAACTGTATGGGAACTGTATATACATTATCTATTTGGGATGACAACCGGAATGATTCAAACAATGCAAGAAGTACGCTTTAAAGCATCTAGTTTAAATGCCTCATTATACATAAAAAAATCTGTTCTGTAAGTCAAATGTGAATGCATATTTGAAGTTCTTTTTTCACACAGAAATACCATATTTCTGTACTACTTTTGGGCAAAACTTAATAAACTTCGAACGTTTTTTAGCTGTACTCGTTTTGTTTAGCCTGTAGATTCATTAGGTCTTATTTCGGAAGCAGGCAAGATGAAAAATAAGCAAACACCTTCGCTAGGAATCGAACCACGGACCTCTGGAATACCGGCCCAGTGTGCAGAGCCACTACACCACGAAGGCATGCCAAGAAGGCGGAAGAAATACCTTATATACCCCCTTTTAAAGGGCAACTGGGTTTTTTTAGGGGACCCAATCGCCAAATCCTGTGTGAGGAGGATCATCATCCAACACCCTTTTAGTTCGGACGCCACTGTAGAGTCATTAGGTTTTATTTCGGAAGCAGGCAAGATGAAAAATGAGCAAATGCCTTCGCCGGAAATCGAACCACGGACCTCTGGAATACCGGCCCAGCGTACCAAGAAGGCGGGAGAAATACCTTTATAAGCCATATGCTTTAAGAAATATGTGTAGCAGATGAGCATAATCTACGTAACAGGCGATAGGATATCGGTCAATAAAAGGTTGCTAATCAGTAGCATTGTTAGCTTTAGTTTTCTTGCATATGGATTCAATTGTAAGACCTATGGCAGTTCTGATCATCTATTATAATTTCTGTTACATTCTGTATATTTATGCTAACAATTATAATGTTTAACTTCACGTTAATATAATTATAATTCTGTTATTATTCTTTATATTTATACTAACAACTAAATCAACATTATGTGAATAATTCATATTATCTGAAGTGAAGCTAGGGACCTATAATTCTCATTTATTGGTTATAAATAATGCATCACCTTTTCGTTTGACCCACAACTAGAACAGTGAAAAAAGTCAGACCTTTTATTTAAAGCTTCCGGAATAAATATTATTCGAATTTTTCAAGAGCGCAGCTAGCGATCTAGTGTCGCGGGAATTGACAGATGCACTCTGAACGCTTTCAGTACACTGTATAGTCCAAAGGGGAAGGGAGAATCGGTGGCATTAAATGTTCATCACAGTCCAGTTATTTTCTCGGAATTTACTGTGAGGAGGGGCGGCACCTTTTTACGACTTGACGCCCTGAAAACGGTGCAAATGCTTTTAGAGGATGCGTCCGATCCACTCTGGGAGAAAATAATTTTTGATAATGAAACCCGATGGACCTTGAGTGTTTCAACGAAATGAATCATCGGGGATGATCTCCGGCATTTAATGTTCATCGCAGTCGCTCCAATTCAAGTAGCGAGCTGGTTATGGCGGTGGAAAAAGTATCTCTTTCCCCAATAAAAACACTTCGCAGTTTGAAGCTCTTTACTAGGAGAAACTTGATAGCGGAAAACAGCCAGAAACGCTGTATATGGTGAAATAAAAAAAATAATAAAGTTTGAAGTTTTTTAGCATTATGCCTATCCAGAATCTTTCTTTCCACGAAATTTCACTTAATTCCTTAGCATCTTATATCATGTGATAGTAAGGTAGTATGAAAAAGTAACATTAATTTAGAATGTGGTAGGTAATAAATTTTTCCTTTAACTTTTAAGAAATTGCTAAAGGTCTAAAAGCGTTCAAAATATTGAGCTTCAATCAAAAGAAAGTTGAAGTTTTATTAGATTTATAATGCACAATAAATTTAACCTTCTTAAGAAGATAAAAAGATGACAACGAAACAAATATAGGACCTGACTATGTGCCTCATGGATTATTACCGCATTGAATTAATGTACCATTTCTTTTCACTTCCCTGTTTTCAATTTCATTTTTACCATTTTTTCGACAAAAATGACACGATAATCACAGTAGTAATTATGTGCTAATTCTAATATGCTTCTCTAAGACGCAGTTCCAAAACTTTTCATGCCTAAAAATTGCGTTATTATTCATGTTTGTATATATATATCAACGGGTCCTCAAACTCCTTACCCGGCCTTTATTTTCACAACCATTGGTCGTACACATATACTTCCAACTACAAAAATGTTTTAAATGATGCAATATTTATGTCTTGGCATTTTTAAATTTAAAGAGATAAATTTTGTAAATATTAAGAAATCTAACTTCTTCGTTCTTCTGATTCCTGTAGTTAGAAAATTGTGTACTCGTTATTAAAGATAACGTTTGACACACGTACACAAAAAGTTTGACTTACGTACACAAAACGTTTGACTCACGTACGATCAAATTTGATCAGGATATTTCATTTCAAATTTTGAGAAATTTGATGTCATATTCAATCTACATTGTGTGTTCGACTATTGAATAAATTGATAAGTCTATATTGATTTTTCCCCCTGAATGCCTTTCAATGATATACTTTCGTAATTTACCAAACTTTAGGTTATAATTTTGTTGTATTTGGTATGCCGAATGAATTTTCACACAAGTAATTTATAAGATTTCGAAGTCTAAAAATGCAGCATTAATATTTTTATTATATAATCTTAATCTGGTAACCGTACAAAAAATTCATTTAAAGTACAAATATTTCTTCTTTTTTAATTCATGCAAATAAAATCACGAGTTAACTATGTGCAAATGCTGGAGCCTTCCATTGCTTCCTAGAAACATGAATTCTATAAAATTCCGTGAATAAAATCCACATTTTCAAAGAAACTATGTTGATGAGTATTTTTTATAATAATCTGCATAGAAATAAATGCTCATCCCGTAATCTTTTAGTATCAGAAAACTTTTCCTGAATGATATATTTTCGCCTTTCAGTTCGTGTACAGCTTCTGAATATGATGTTTGAATTTGATATCAAATATCTCGGTCAATTTTTGTCGTATAATGAAAAGTTGAAAAACCAAACGTTTCGTGTTTGATCTTCTATTACGAATACAAAATTTTCCCAAATATGAGTATAGGGACCTGAGAAATGTATGAAAAGTTAGATTTCGAATCTTATAAAAAATTCACATTTTTAAGTTTCGATCTAGGAAAACAAGAATCTTTGTGTCATATAAGATATTTTTGTAATTGAGCTATGTATACGATTAACGGTTGCGAAAATAAAGGCCAGGTAAGGACATTTGCAGACACTGTGTGCATGTATATGTAATATGATGAATATTTAGAGAAGTATTGATGTAGGAACACTGAGACGAAGAAACGCAGAAGAAGCACGTAGATGGCATACTGAAGAGGAAGAATTTTGATTACGTAGAATGCTAATCCATAATGAATAGGAAACTTGGCAGTCAAAGCAGATTAAATTTCATTTTTATTTAAATTCACATTTGTAGCCACATTTCACTTGGCACTCTAATCATGTCTATTTTCAGAACATTGCATTTTTGAATACTATTGCGATACGAAAGAGGGCACAGCGAAATGGCATCCAAGCAGCAACAGCGAAGTACGCATTTATCTAGTACGGAAGATCGCTATGAGGAAGATTTTGGTTTAGGTTAGAACAGTTTCAGTTTTCAGAGTCTAGGTTCCGAATCAACTAAGTCATTTCGTGCCACGCAAGCTCTGGCATAGATTTATCTAGAAATGGCGCAATCCAGAAATGTAATTATTTTTTTAGAATAAAGAGAAAATACCCAGATTAAAAATGAGAAATTAAGAGGCTATTATTAAATTAAATTATAAATCGTATTTACATACTTTTTTATCTTACACAAATATATATACACCAAAAATTATAAGAAAAATATTGATTACTTATTTTGCGGTCCAGTTTAATTTGTTCTATTATTTTTTAGCTCAGCTAACCAAGGTCACAATTTCTGTTGGATTACTGATAATAACCCCTCTGTTATGTCAGCAATTAAAAATCTCTAATTTCTAGAAATAAATTGCTATGATTTTGAAAACCCTTAGACTATTTCTTTGAAAGAAATTTTCAATAGTCTAATACTTCTTCCAGATTTATTTCTCGAAATGCTTATTATTTTTTCAAAAGACAAATGAAAAGATTTCCGCCAATGAGCACTCTTTTACAATTATATAATATAGTAAATTTAATGACACTACTTTTAAACAAGTCAACGGTATCCCTATCGGAACTAATTTCTCTTCACAAGTCTGTAATTTACACACAATCACAAGTTATTTCCAAAAGAATATCACTTTCAGAAGCCTCTAGGCAATACTGATTTACAATTATTTGCCAATATCTACAGGTATATAGACAATATAATTACTTTCAATAATTATGTATCTGCTCAGATATTTGATATGTATCCTTATTGCTTAATACTTAATAAAAACTAATATAAGTCAGCAAGAAGTAGATTATCTTGATCTTCAGATTATTCAATACAATAAAATTAAACTGTTTAGTAAAAGAAGAGAATTTAAATTTACAATTATTAAACTAATCATTGTCAAATCAACTTATCAAGAAAAGTTATTAAAAATAATCAATCAAATTAATAAAATAAAATATATCTGTACACAAATAGACTACTTAAAAGATGAACTAATTTTACTCACACAATCTCTTACGGAAATCAAATTCCGTTCCATTTTACTAATTATTCACTTAACAAATCAAGCATTAAATTTCAGAATTAGTCTTTAAACGAATAAGTTATGATGGGCTTTTCTAAAACTGTCCACAGATGATAAGACCGGAAGTTTTGTTAGCTTTTAAGATTTGCATATTTTGTATTTAACTGTGAATTACTTTAGTGAAAATAGCTCTTTTTTTTTATTAAGAAAAGCCGTTTAGTTTCTTAAGTCCCAAATATCACTGACCCTGGGTGTATTTTTACTATTTACTATTTCTTTAACTTCCAGCTGTAGTATATAATAATTTTTTAATTTTGATTCATATGTTTAAATTCAAAGCAATGGACTTATGTAATAGCCGAAAGAGATATAAAATCGCTCGCCTAACATCCTCTCTCTTACTATTTGGATTTTTTTTTTCTACAGCCTATCAATAAGCTTCTTTGAATAATTTTCTCGCCATTCTTTTATATACACTGCTCAAAACAATTAAAGGATATTGTAAGTTTTATATAAAATAAAGATATAAGGGAATTTTTTTTTGCCGAAAATGGAAGAAGAGAATCAAAACTGCAAATTTTTCTGATTTTCAATCTGTGGAGTATGCTAATTTTGAGTTCGACGTCAAAAATGTCGCTTCAGCGGCAGCGAATGAAATTTGACTTTCAACTGAACAAAAGACAAGGAAGACAAGGATGATCGGCATTCAGTGACTGCTTTGTTTCGATGAGTACGATGTCTCAGCGAAGTCATTTAACCGATTTAAAAGCTTGGAGATTTGTTGGTAGGTTAGAAGGAGGCCAAACTCAAGCCGAAGTAGCGCAAGCCATTGGAGTGTCACAAAGTGTGATTTCCAGGATCTGGAACCGTTTTTTAGAAACTGGAAGTCCAGGCCGAAGACCAGGGCGAGGTCGTAGACGGGCAACAACGCCCAACAAAGATCGTTATTTAGTGTTAACGACTCGGAGACACCGAAATATGAATGCTACTCTTCTCCAACAACACCTTCGCTCGGCTACTGGCAAAACGGTTTCAACTCAGACTGTCCGAAACCGACTCTATGGTGTAGGTCTGTATGCTCGCCGACCGATGGTATGTGTTAGACTAACATCAAGGCATCGTCGCGACCGCAGGGAGTGGGCAACAGAGCATGTGAACTGGAGGAGAAATGAATGGAGCAATGTTCTTTTTTCTGACGAGTCCCGTTTTTCTGTTCATCCTGATAATAGGCGTATTTTCATCTGGAGGGACCGTGGCAGCAGGAATAATCCTGCGTTCGTGCACGAAAGTGTCAGATTTGGCGGTGGGGGACTGTTGGTGTATGGTGGCATCTCCATTGACGGGCGCACAAACCTCTACATCATTCGAGATGGACCTCTGACTGGTCGCCGATATAAGGATGAGATCCTCAGACCTATTGTAGTCCCTTACGCTGCAGCAATTGGAGATGACTTCATTTTAATGGACGATAAGGGCAGGCCACATCGTGCTAACCTGCTGGAGGATTTCCTTTTCGAGGAAGGAATCGTACGAATGGAATGGCCAGCGTGTTCTCCAGACTTGAATCCAATAGAGCACGTTTGGGACGCTCTAGGAAGACGAGTTTCTGGCCGCCAACCACCCCCACAAACTCTCCACTGGAAAGAGCTCTTCTGGAAGAGTGGGGCAGAATACCCCAACTCGTGATTAATAGCCTCATTGACTCCATGCCTCAAAGGTGTTCAACGTTGCTGGCCGTCCGTGGAAACCATACCCCCTACTGAAAATGATTTCCTTTGAAGAAAACACCTTTTCTTATTCTTTTTTTCTCATATGCAGAAATTGTGCTTTTATCCTTTTGTACACAAATGCGCAATAAAATGCAATTTTTCTGCCAAACACGTATAATTTATTCTCATATAACCTACTACGTCTGTCGACCATGTATCAATCAGCTAAAACGTTTCCCAGCCACAAGATTCACCTAAAACCGCAATATCCTTTAATTGTTTTGAGCAGTGTATATATATAAAGAGAGAGACAGTTTTAAAACTGGCTCCCAACTCTTTTATGGTAAACCTAAGAACTACTCAAGTGTCGGTTCCAACAAACATCCATTTCGATTAAAAGATTCAAAACTACAGAAATAAAATTTAAATTGCAAGTTAAAATTAGAATTATATGTTTGTGTATGCATGTAGTGAGGACATTTATAATTGCATAGTAGTTTTAAATGTATCATATTCTTACACATTTTTAGCCGCTTAAACGGGATAGCGATTAGCGATGCTGACTGCCTTACCAAAAAGCCTGAGTTTGAATTTCCGAGAAGCCATGATTGTTTGTAAATGTATAGTGTCTATGCGGCATGGGCGCACTCTAAATATGCGGCAAGTCGAAAACCCTGTCGAAATGTAGGGGAAGATGGGCAGGAGCCCTCGGACCCATCACCCCCCGGGGTACTCTGCATCAAAATTGGAGGCGGAACTGAGCGAAGTTTTACTCTCATCTGTATGGTGCTGTCAAGGCTCTTGCCAACGACAGGCACTATTGCACTCCTTGGCATGATGAATTTCGTGGGTTTGTTCTGATGTTACTGTCAAACAAATGAAATAAGTAAGAACAGCAATAAAACTTTTTATATGCATTGCCGATTTTCAATTCTAATCAGTTCTTCTAAATGCCCCATCAGTTTTTATAACAATGACGCTCTCGTGTTTGGCTATTTTAAAAATCTGATATGATACTACACCTTTAACAACATATTAAATTATATACATTTTTACTGCAATTTATTTAAACTTATTTCCCCGAATTATTCTAACTTAATTACCCGATCTTTCAAGGCAAGTTGAAAATGACATCAAAAATTGCAGCTTTTGTCGTACTGGAATGAAACGTGTTTTTTGAATGAAAAGAATTTTTTTTCATAACTAGTATAAAACGTTCCCAGTTATAAGTACAGGAAACGGGAGACCACATTAAAAGTTACATTTCGTTACTTGTCGAAAATTAACACTTTTTTTTTTAATTTACGTAGCCAGAACATTAACATTTTCGCCATTTAAAACATTTCTGTAACTAGAAATATATGACTACGACCAACGACTGCGAAAATAAAGGCCAAGTAAGCACTCTTAAGCCGGGTAAGAGGAGGATATACATATATATGTATGCATTTGCACACGTTTTGGTTCCGCCGATTGCAATAAAAGAGAGAGGTATACAACTATATATTATAGCAGTCCCATATACAAAATTTCAACGCTCTTAAGACTACTTTTTTTTAATTATACGAGATACATACATACATACACGTACGTACATAGAGAGGTCTTGCAAAAATCTCTTTTGAATCATTTTTAAATCCGTTTTACAATTCGTTTTGGAGAAAAACACTCCTTTATTCCGTCCGTGTGCACACACATCACGCAAAAAAATCTCCCAGATATATTTGGAAACGGTCAAAACGAGTATTTTTGTTGAAATATGTTACCCAAAGGTTTTCGCGGTTACAATACTTCCTTTACTTCGTACAAGGAAGTAAAAAGGAAAATGTCATAATAACACTCTCTTGTTATGCAGTTTAAGGATCTTCCAGTTGCTTTCTAACTTTTAAATGGGAAATGTCTTCTCCTAACTCCTATCTTCATCTAACCAGTATGTTATCTGCAATGTGCTTCTGGCTCCTGTTGGGTCAGTTTAATTGGATTAATACACGATTATGCAATCTATAATTATGCTCCAAATAAAGATGCTGAAATGTCCAGGACTGATGCTTGTAAGGCCCACGTTTGTGTTTTGTATCGCGAGGACCTAAACCAGAACCATTCACTTAAATATGTATGGCAACAGTAGTTTGTAGTTCGTTTTTTGTCACTGCGAGCATAAAGTGTTGCTGGCTTATATAGACTTCGTTGACTTTTTAATATAATGAATGCTACCTAACTTCATCTCCACATTTCATTATTATATCAAGATATTACATTTCCTTATAATGCGCAGCCGGTATCTTTCTAAAAATAACAAAAAAAACGTTGCAATTCTTTCGAGAAAGCTTCTAAGCAGCTACGCCAAGTTGCCATTCAACCGCTTCTGATGAACTTGAATACAAACACATCTGATGAGTACCTACGAATATTTGCCCAGACGTTTCTATCTTTCGTCTGTGTTTCGACCATATAATATTACTTTAATAATGATTATAATATTATCAGATTCGTAAAATTTTCTAAAATAGTGTTTCGTTGATAAATAATAAAATAGTGTTTCGTTAATAAATAATAAAATAGTGTTTCGTTGATAAATAATACTTCTTAACTTCATTTCTCGTCAATAACTTCGCCAAGTACAGTTTAATTATTACCGCTTCTCGCCAAGAGCAGCCGTGAACATAGAGACAAAAATAATGTCAACAGACGTAAACATTAATTTCTTTAGAAGCGCAATCGCTTCGTCATTTAACTATCGAACAGTTGAAAACGGAATAGCATTTCAGAAAACTTTTACTCAAAGGAAATAAAAATGGATTAATCTAGCGCATTGTGGAGGATTAATATTAAAAGATGTTGAAGATGCAACTTTAGATGAATTAATTACTCTTCGTATGCGGTTGCCAAATAATGATGAGAATATACTTCCTGGTGAGAAGCAGAATTACTAACAAAACGAGTAGAATTTTTATATAATCGTCTTCATCCATTACTCTCCCATACATACACCTCATCCTTCTCAAATAAATTTAAATATTACTGAAAGGCTTACTACTGTTCGCACCTTATGTAAATTTTGATTTTGTTCTCTGCAAGAGGGCGCTTGCGAGCGCCGAAGTACCTGTATATCTATTGTATGAACTTGTTCTTCTCACGGCCAATAAACGCAATGACAAACGTCTGTGTCTACTTTCCATCCACTAACAACTACATTGATGGACAAAACTTCTCTTATTAGATAGACAAATGTGTTCAACAAATGTTCTCTAAATAGGTTGAAAGAATTTCAACAATGGCTCACTGGTCAGAAGAACTAAAATTAATTAATGCTGTTTCTCGCCTAGAGGGTTCCGCAGAAAATTAGCTGTTGAGCAGGGAAAAATTATAATGATCGTATTGCGTTGAAAAATGTTCATGTTTAAGAGGCACATCACAATGCAAGAAATTTTAGTACTACAAAGCGAATAAAAACTGAAGCACAGTGAAACATTAATTGATTATATTTATGCAAAAGATGCCTTGCTGGACTTCACCTTCTACTCCAGCACTCTTTTGTTTCTGCTACACTTTCTAGGCGTTTACACCCGCAATTTATTAAAAGTGTTTACAAATAATTGTCGAGATTGTTTACTTCTATTGGAGTATATTTCAGGATATACATTCTAATAAACGGACAACATTGCTTATTCATTCCCTACCTACAATGAGCATATCGGTGTTTCTATTATTAGCAAATACATTATTAATAAAACAATAAACAATTAGTACCATCTTCCATCAGGTCTTGCTTCAATATACTAACACAAAGTACTGCCAAGAAAGGTCACAACGCAAGCACTATAAAGTAAAGCAAATGCAGATGAACATACGAACATCGTAGCCAGTAACTACGCTATTAAATGGAGCAGATAACTGTCAGTACTTACAATTTTGATATAACGAATATCCCGTACCTGAAAAAAAACATCACTGACATTTTACTGTATTAATGTCAACAGATATTGGTCTATTTTCAAAAATTTAACTTCGTTCAAAAAGTACACAATCTAATGAATATTAAAATCCGGGCACAAATTATGAGCCCTTATCTAATCTTTATCAACAGCACATTTTACTTCAGAAATAACCATTATTCGAGTTGGGATTCATCCTATATAGATCAGATTTGGGATTATCTCCCAGGGAAAAAAAGGGAATTAGGAAACTTAATAAAACGTGAACTTTAATGCTAGTCTAGTAAAAAAATTTTTAGTATTGTCTATAGCAATTAAAAACATTTTTATTAAGAAGTATTTATGAAAAAGGTATAAAACGAAAATGTTAAGAAAACATGAATCAATTATTGCTATTAAACGAAAATTAATTGACTTTCCAAGGGAACAATATATCTCGATCAATTAACAATAATAATAATAACATTCCTTTTTTTTTAATGTGAGTATAAAATTTCACTAAATGCAACTATATGGACTCGGAAGCCGTATACGTTCCGTGGTTGTTGCAAAATTGATTTTTTAAACATTCAAATGCGGCAGCATAAATATTTTCCTTATTTAAAGCATTTGTGTAGTTGGAAGTATATGTATACAACCAATGCATAAAAATGAAGGCCGCGTAAGGATTTTTATGAATACGATATATATAGAGAGAGAGAGAGGAAGAGACGTCTAATTCTATGCCCCCCCCCAAATGGGATGTTAGCTTTTTTATTAGATTTCTTCAACCTGAAGGCAAAAATGTAGTTAAAATTCAGTATAAATTGTGCAATAGGTATGAAAAAAACTGGATAAGTGGTTGTACCCCGCGTAAATTGTATCTAAATTTGAAAAAATGGTGATCGGATGTCGATATTGGGAAACGTCGAGGATAAAAATGTGTCGAGTGATGATTTCCCTCAAGCAATGATATGGATTATTTTAATGATTAGCCGATAAGTCCCTGTGACAAAGACATACAGAAACTGGTGACGCCATAAGGAAAATGTTTTAATCTGAAAGGCAGCTGCATAAATATGTAACATAAGTGTGTGCCTAAATTTTTAGCACATTAAAAAGTCTTTTCTACAGTCCCATTTTTATTTTCAAGAGCTTCGAAATCTAAATAAATAACTCTAATATATTCGATATACTGCTAATAGACTAGAGTTGTAAATCAAACTGACAAAGCTGATGACTCAATGGAGACCTAGTATTTAACAGCTTAAAACCCAAATTTTAACTTCAGGTAGCATAAAAATGTTAAAATGAAAAGCAAATTTAAAATCGTTTGAGATCCTTTAAATTTAGATCTGCTTAAAACTTTTTATATACTTGAAAGTGGCAACAAAAAAATGAAACTTCTTTAAAAGCAATGTAGCTTATTAGTAATTCCAGCTGTAAAACTAGAGTTCTAAATTTCTGAATGTTAGAACAAAATAAAAAGGCTCTAACTGTGATGTTTAAGCAAGTTTAGCAAAACATATATCATACATTATTATTACGCTAATAATAAATAAGGATTAAAAAAGGGAAACCAATATAACAAATCTAAAAGGAAAGAAATCCTTTTTATTACTCCCAATAAAATACCTAAGAATATTTTACATTATAGAACAAATTTCTCTAAATGGCTTCATATTTTCGAAACATGTACCTGAATTTCGCAATGCTCTGCAGTTACTTATTCGGAACAAATCATGTGGTTCGAATGAACGGAGATAACAATCCTAATAAATAACAAACTTAGGTACTACGATAGAATCACGCTGAAGAATATATCTTTGGCATGAGATAAGGACAGAACAGGACACTAAGCAATGCAAGTTTTCTAAACCTTTTATTCATTTTTTATTACTTTTTTACCCTCTATTACACAAAAAGATGAAGTAAACCTTTTCTGTGTTATAATATTTTAAGGTCATTTTATACCGAAACGTAAGAAAATATGCTCAATAATAGTCTTTCTCCTCATAAATTTTATTGGATCAAATGGCTTAAAATGCTTTTAATGCTCACAGCATTTATATAAAGTATTCATGTCAGAGTTATAGAAATTCTTCGAGTCTGAGCAATGTTTGGACTAAATTTGTTCATTTCTAATTCTCTTTAATGTTATTTAACAATTTTGTTTTGTCTCTAAATCATTTAATAAAAGTTTAGCCATGCCATTTTACACATAGTAAACAATGAGACTAAACTAAAACAAGGCAAAAAAGCGTTTAAAAAGCTACTGAAAATGTGTTTGTGTAATATAAAATAGCACAGTAAATATGGAGATACGTAGGTAATATACGTGAAAAAATGCTGCACTTGAATTTGCTTTACATTAGCCATTTATGTAGCAAGGTGAAAAGATTCAATAGTAACCAAAATACTTAAAAAGAAAGGAAAATCATATACTCACCACTGAAACGTGAAGGCTTGTTTCTCAATCGAACACTGAAATCCGCTTCTTTACTTTATAAAACAATTGTCCTCGAAGCTTTTTTTACCAGATGCTTTTTGTAAGTAGTCGGGATACAGTCTAACGTTTTGCTAAATTTTTCTCATAAAAGAATAAGTACTAGTATGTCTTTCAGACTAAGAAATTTTAGATAAAAATTCCATTTAACAAGGTAAATGAAAAATGCGTTACCAATTAAACGTCTTCTCATTAACTCTGCGTTTTTCGTAGCACGTTTTACATGAATAGGATAAAATAATTACACTATGAACAGAATTAAATTACGCGAGTTTATAGTTATAGGATGTTTGATCACTCTACTCAAAATAAAAATGCTATTACAGTCTAAACAAAACTCATTATAAACACTCTAACTGAAAAACACTTTGGCAAAATTTCTGTTTCATAAAACAAAGAAAAATACTTAATTTATTACACTTAAAATCCTTTTTGAAAAGTAAACCTCGAAACCAAGATATAAATATTCCATTCTTGCTCCAATTTAAGATATAAACCGATTAATTCTTATGTACTTACGGTCAAACGCAAAAATGCAAGAAATATTAAAGTGTATGACTCACATACACTCGTGAGCAAAATTAAGAGAATTTGCAAGTTATGTGTATTTTTACGAAAAGTATTGAAACGAAGGTACTAATTATGTCTAAGAGGAATTAATGCAAACATTCAAAGTCAAATACATAAGCATATACATGTGTGTCTGTGGAACTGTGATTGTGGGGGAAGCATATAAGCGCACGAAGGGTTTCTACTTTTTTTTTTTTTTTTTTTTTTTTTTTGTGTGTGTGTGTGTGTATGTGTGTGTGTACGCTTGTATTTCTCTACGGCATTCGCCGTCTTTCCAGCACAAGCTGGGTGAATTTTATAAGGTTGTAAGATCTAATTATCTTGGTTATCATAAGTAATAGGATCTTATTAGGAAACCTGGCGAGTTCTCACACAGGCATGAATAATACCAGCATAGAAGAATAGTAAAACAAACCCTTTATTATTCCTCAAATTTTAACACAAATGCACGAACTTCGTGCTTATAATAACACCGACGACTTGCAGTGGAACTTCAGAATAATTTAACAATAAATTCAAAGATAAATAGTAGGGCTGGACTAAAAATTTAGTTTAGTCTAACTAGTAACAAAAAATTAGTTAGTAACTAAAAATTAGTAAAAAAGTCTAACTAGGCTGAAAAATTTAGTTTAGTCTAAGTAGTAACTAAAAATTAGTTAGTAACTAAAAATTAGTAAAAAGGTCTAACTAGGCTGACTCAACAACCCGCCCGGAGATATACAATATACTTATTAAATGGCCAAAAGACATATCAGCAACTCCACGTAACAATAGCAAGGTCGAAATAGTAATGTGTGGCGACTAGCGAAATCACGCTCTGAATAAACCTCTCAATTCGTCTATATTTATATTCTCTTAACTTTAAATTTGCATCTTGGAGGAAAAATGCGAGGGGGAAATAAGAGGTTCAGGAAAGATACCAAACTTAAAATAATTTGTTTTGCAAACTAGGAAAACCTTTATAAGGTATTATATAAAATGAGTATCCACGAAAGTATGGATGACGGAATGAGATGGAGAATTGTTGGTAGATTGGAGGCAAGCCAGTCACAAGCGCAGGAGGACACAGAGCTCAATGTAACGCCCAGTGTCGTCTGCGATTTGTGAGATCAGTTTCAGGACACTGAATCCATATTGAGAAGATCTGGACAAGATAACCAAGATCCACAACGAGGACTAAGTATCGTTATTTCGCACTTTCAGCGCGGCAACCCAGGGTTGTTACAGCTTCAATGTTCTCACGAACTCTGTATGTTGCCAATGGATCCCGAGTTTCACGGTCTACAGTTGTCTGAAGGCTTCGAGAGGGAGCAAGGCTTCAGAATAAAGGCTGTAGGCCAGAATACTCGCTGCTTGCACCCCTACTCATTGCAGCACACAAGACAGTATGTTTAGCATGGTGCCTTGGACATGCGCCTTGGACCAGACTTCAGTGAATCACCGTGCTTTTTACAGAAGAGTACAGATTTAGTTTGACACTGATTCTTGCTGTTCCTGTATCTGTACAGAACATGGAACACGATGCCATCCCTCCCTCATCAGGGATAAGGAACATTACGGTAATGGAAGTGTAATGGTTTAGGGTAGGCAATATGTAGGACGGCCGCACATCCCTGCTTCTGTTTGACAAAGGCTCCCTGTCTGCTAAGAAGTATATAGAAGAGATCTTAGAGCCTTATGGTTGACTTTTCAGGGGTGCAGTTGCTCCTGAGTTCCTATTTATGGACGGCAATGGTCGTCCACATAGGGCTGAGCTGATCGACGGTTACATTGAAAATGAAGATATTCGCCACATGGATTAGCCAGCCAGATGTCCTGAACTTAAGGCTATATAGCATGTCTAGGACGCTCTTGGGAGGACAAATTCATCTCGCCAGTTTATTCCGAGAACCATCCCAGTGTTGAGAACTTCATTGCTGAAGGAGTGGGATCGACTGCCACAGGGTTTCCTCAGCTGCCTCCTGTTTATTTTTCCTCCTCTAAAAGTTTGTGGCTACATTTTGAGACATCCTGATATATATATATCTTGGGTTAACATGTACAAAAACTGACATGTTTTGGTGTGATTTTATAAAGATGCACGACTGTAACCTCTATATATTTAGGAAAAAAATATCAGTATTTAGGAGATAGACGAGACGTCACGAGTTTATTGAAATATTTGTTACTCAAGATTGAATTTCCGTTAAAAGGGAAAATTTCTGTCTTTGATCTATGTTAATACTTTTAATAATTGACTACATCTGAATAACAGCAACATCGGAGACACATATGTCATAATCATTACTTATTTGCATTCTTGCTGATAATTTTCTTAAGGTTATATGTACAATTGCAATATTTATTAATGCAGTATTTTTCCATAATGTATTTTCCTTTTGAAAAACTCGTGTTTTTTTAAACAGCATTCACTATTAGAGTTTAGAGTGGTTGTTTAATACTCAGCTTACATTTTTAAAAAACGTCAAGCAATTTTCAAGTTTTAGAAATTTTTTTTTTTTCTGCAAAGAAATTAATGCTTAAATTCTTTATTTCGCTGTAGTTAGAGTATTCTGTTTTAGAGTGGCCATTAGGTTTATTTAGTTCTTAGGCTTAATTCGGAGCAGAAAAACCAAAATATCAGCAACGTATTCTCCAGAATTCTAATTCCGACATTCTGTTTGCCAGCCGGACGTGCTCTCAATTGTACCACAAAAGCAAGCGGTAACTAAAGATAGGTATACACGTTACACAAGGGGAAAACCACGAAAACGCCCATGCAGCCTGCCTCGGACCGAACTACCAGTGTTGAGCGATTTCACCGCTCGGCCGCTGCTCTCCGGAATTCCGGATTCTCCAGGATCTCGAATTCCAGACCTTCCGATTGCTAGCCGGACTTGCTTTCTAACTGCATTACGAAATCATGCAGTAATGAAGAAGAAATTTCCTTTCAGCCACACCTCAGGCATTCAAATATGTTTTTGGATTTACTGAACATTTAAAGAACAATTAACTTCGGTATAAATTAATTTTTCTTAGTTCTGAAATGTTCGTGTAATTTTAGAGACACAGAGAATACATAACGGTTCCCTCTTCTGCCTCGATTGGAAAAATAAAACCTTTCTTTATATCCTTTGTCCGAGGTAACATTTTGTCAGCATAAGTTTTCTTCAATTTATTCAGCTCCCTTCCCTAAAGTAAATGTTTGTGTTGTTAATTGACATCGGTCAATTGTTTATTTTAGGAATTGCAGATGTTATGTTTAAAAATTTCGTTCACAGCATTTTCATCTTGATACTTTTAGTTCCTCCATTCTATTGTTTCAGTCAAACTTCATGTCCTTCGTATATTTTTATGTATTTAGTTTCAGTACTTCTGGATTGCTTTAAGGATACTTCCTTCACAACTATCTTCTTCCTCTCTCCTAGTTTTAATTAATTTATTTCTTTTGAAAACAATTAAATTAATAAAATTACATTTTCTTTGGTATTTTCCCTTTTCAAAACTTTTGATCCTTACTTACATCTCGGTTTCGAAACATATTTTTCATTTAAAGTATATGTTTATATTTCAGCTTTCGAAAGTTCTAACAATGCATGATTCTTTATCTTTCCTTTCCTAAAGTTTTCTTAGTTTTAAAGTTTCATAATCTTGCATTCCATGTTTTAGAATAAGTTTTTCATTTTTGTACGTTTTCATATTTTTTTTTTAAATTGTTTTATAGAAATTCTGCATCTCTTAAAATGATTGGCTATCACCTTCTTCGCTTACCCCACACCACAATGTTGAACATCTTACTTTGCATCTTCTATTTAGTATTTATTAGAGGTGGCTTTCTAACTTTGCTCTAACTTTAAAACATTTAGTTGTACTGGTCTCAGAGATATCCGAAGTTACTTACTGATGTAGTCAGTAACAAATATTCTATCAGTAAAAATCCTGTGTTCGTTGCATAACGAAATCATCTCATCAAACCAGGACCTAAAAGCATATACAGTTGTAAGAAAGCCAACAATAGGCCTGTCTCGCGGCTAATACGGAAATTAGTTTCGAGAAAGATGAATGATCTACGAAAACGAATTACATTATTCTCAGTAGAATAAATGAATAAATACGTCATTCAGCAAGTAAAAGGCATACGAAATGAAAGCTAAACTTTATACACAAGCAGAGAGAACGAACAAAAATCCACAAAACATTTTTGACATCTTTCATCTTTACCGTTTAGTGTACTTTCATCTACCGTATAGAGATTGGTTTATCTGCAGATATACCCAAGGCATAAAACTGATTAATCTTTTTTTCTTTCTTTCTTTCTTTCTTTTTTTTTTTTTTTTTTTTTTTTTTTTTTTTTTGCAAAAAAGCAATTTATTTTTTTTAACTATACCCCATGATCATCTAATCTTTCGTTCCATCCGCCCCCTATGTGTCAGTATTTATTTCCTTTTATTTTATCGTATTTTTTAATGCAAACGATACTCATTTTTTGAACTAGATAATCTCCGTAATCAGCATTATTAAAGACAATCTCAGCGTTTAGATTTTATATTTCTGGTTCCATAAAATTTAGTATTTCTTATTTTAAATGTTAACATTTCACCATTTTCATAAAAATGATCTCCGCGTTGCGACTACCATTAAAGATGTGAAAGTTCTTTCATGAGCAAAAAAAATTACAAAATTTCAAAGAAAAAAGAAAGAGTAAATAACCTTAAAGCAATAAGTGTAAAGGAAAAAAATGGCAGAATCGACAGCTGGTCTATACACCTACCGTTCTTCAACATTTGCTCTGCCAAGAGAGAAAAAATTTACCACCCTGTTAAAAAGTTTGATGCAGCGTAAGACCTGCAGATGTAGATTGCACGAAAAGCAGCCACGTGGTGAAAGCTTTTATTCTTATAACTTTCGAACTGAGGTGTTTACAACAATGCTGATTCTTGAGTAATTAAGTTGCATTTTCATGTGATTCGTGCAACATGGTTAGTTTAACTGTTGTCGAAATTATATTAATAGTAAGACTACATGAATCCTTTCCAGAGTGTTAGGTTTCAGAGTTCATATATCAATCCTTAAATGGCATTCTTTATTTTCTTTTTTGTGAAATCAGGATAATTTAAAGCGAAAGACATTTATCCACAGTGACCAGTTTCAGATAAATTAAATAGATGAATGCTTATATTTCCATATGCGGGGCTTATTCCTTGTGGAAAAGTGTTAGTTTCCCTTACAAGGTATCCCACGAAGATATCTTACGACAGACAATAGCCATCGAATATTTTGGGAGGCACGTTGAATGGATTCTCGCTTATTTTATGCTGAATGAATTTGTTACATCTATTCAATGTGAGAAGCTGATTTGTTAACAAAATGATTAATGCAGTCTGGAAAGGAAAAAAAATCCAAATCTATCAGAAGACATAAATAGACGAAGTATGAAATAAATATTTTTGTTAATAATGTAAAATTGCTTCATGGAATAAGTTATTTTCCACAATTGCTGTATGACAAATATTTCAAACAACAAAAATATTTCATTTCTTTGACTTGTTTGGTTAATTTAAATATTTTATTAACATTCGGCTACTTTCCATGAAAAATGTATTTAGGATTTACTATAGAAGTTAATTCTAGATAGTTCTGCCTTCCTTTATCGATTTGATAATGCATAAATTTATCTCAGATACTGTGCACTCTTTATAAACCATCTCTACAAAGAAGTATTTTTTATTTTAAAATTATTATTATATTTGGAACTTCGAGAACAAAACTTTAATTTTTATCAATGGATTTTGCAATAAATTCAGGAAATACTAAAATACTTAATACATATTCTTTTAGAGAACTGTAAGTACTTTGGCACAACAATGCAAAACCTGAATTACCTACTCTCACTACTACTAACCGAAATTTTTTGTATCCAAATTTGAAACCAAACATTAGCATTGCTCTGACGTTGCTGGCAAGATTACAAACGCTTTTGCATAATTTTTGGGGATAAAATACAAATTGTTAGTATGTATTGAAACTGTTTCCAAGTAGAGTCCAAGATAATCTGTTGATAGAGTAACAGTGATTGGTGATTGTGATTTGTTTAATCAGAAGGTAATTCGAAAAAATCATTAATTCACAGACTTTGGGTAAACTGTTCCTTAGTATGTCAATTAAAAATTCGTATGCAGAAAATTCTGATCGATCTGCTCATGGTGTTTTTGAAAACACGTCCCTATGGCCTGTGATAGTATCAGATCTCACGATAACTAAGCCAGAAATAAACTAAGAATTTAAAAGTTCTGATTTCACTACTTCTCTGACCTAATTCTACATCTGAAGAAAACTAGGAGTCATAAAAATTTAAAGCATCTGTAGAAACCAATAAGATTTTCACCACCATTAATCATAAAATTCTATTTACTCCAATAAGATTTTGCAGAGCGAAACTGGACATATTAATCACTCATACCACAAGAGCAGGCATGGGGATGTGATAATCCTTTATATGAGTAGATTTAATAGAACTTGTATATATATATTTGTAAAAGACAGAAAACTTTCCTTCTAGTAAAGCTTAAAATTCATTATTTTATCCTCAACAATGCAGTTTAATGATTTAAAATATTACAATGCTTTACACTATTTCGGCGCCCACCGAAAACTTTGTGACGAAAACATCTCAACGAAAACATTGACGAGAAAACAACGCAAGAGATAAATGTCGTCGTACAGAACATTGTAGGAGGAAAAAAAGCAGAAAAAAGACATCACACACTAAAAACTCCGTGGTAGAAAATAAAAAGGTGAAAAATGTTTGAAGTTTTAAAAAATCGCCGTATAAATATCGTAGTAAAAAATAAAGCACCTACAAATCATTGCAGACCCGCGTTTTCTGTCTATATACGTTTTAAGCGAATTTTTGTATAATGATTTTGGGAGAGGTAATTAAGTAGAATTAGGTAATATGTTTACCTGTAAATTTCATCTTTTTTTTCATTAACAAATAAATTTTCGTTGAAAAACCAGAAAGAAACTTAGATATTAAAAATATGAAAATTAGAAAAAACTAATACTAAGTATAGCAGTTAATAGAATTTTTAAATTTACGCTGTTAACTGTTTAAAAAAGGGAAATTAAAAAATAATGAAAATTACACAAATATTTCGTTTCTGATGTCATATAAGAAGTATTTATTTGAAATTGATATTAATTAATTATTTCTTTTTTTAAAGATATTTTTAAAGATACAGCATAAATAAATTAGATATAAAAAATGTTGCAAAAGTTTAAAATTCTATTAACTGGCTATATATAGCATCAATTTCTACTAATTTCCAGATTTATGAATTCTTAATATTCTCTCTTGCTTTCTCAGCAAATTTATTACTTAATACAGTAAATTTATTACTTAATACAATAAGATTAGTTCTCGGTAAATTTATTACTTATTACAAAAAGATGAAATATAGAGGTGAAAATATTACTAATTTCTTCTTATATTCACAAATTATTACCCGAAAATTCACTTAAAATGCTTTTCATTCCGTGATATTATCATCATGCGATGATTTTCAGCTACTTTATTTTTACCACTGTACTTTTAATTACCATGTTTAAAGAACGGCGATATTTTCTCGTTTTCTTTTCTCCCGTAATCCTTTGTACGACACCGTTTACCCCTAGTCTTATTTTCCCTACGACGTTCGACCACGATGTTTTCAATGTTTTCCCAGCTGTTCATTCAATAGTTCAAGAATAAAAATATTTAAGTCCTGGACTCGCATATAGAACATGCTATCAATGCTTAGTTCTTAGTTTGGTCTGTTTGAGTATGGTAAAGCACTCGAAGGGCTATGTGCCTAAGGGGAAGGGTGCCTTCGTGGATGACTTTCTAAAGGAAACTGGCTCGAATACACGTCACACATGGAGAAAGCCACAAAAACGCCCATGCAACTAACCCGTTCACCAGGATTCAAATCCTGGATCGAAATACTAGTTTTCAGCGACTTTACTTCTCGGCCGTTGGTGGGCTCATGCAGTCAAGGATTTCGTAGGATATGGAACCATGCTTTCAAGGAATGACAGATTTAAGTTATAAAATAATTAATTTTATTTCCAAGGAATGTATTCTACCCCCACCCACCACAACCCACGCTTCAAAATTTTCTTTCATGCAAATCCCAGCAAAAGTGGTACAGCATGTTGCTGCAAATTTACTGTAAAGGACACAAGGTGAAACTAGTATTTCGGAAGGCAAATACTGGTTTCACCTTTTGCCCTATAACGTGAGCTTTTACATCAAAAGAAATCAAGTTTTTTTTTTTTTTTTTTTTTTTTTTTTCCCCTTTTCTTTTTCTCACCTTCAAAATTTTACCTTATATGATTCTGACACTAGTCATTTTTCCTTCTAATTATCTTAACTCTATATAAACCTTTATGGGGATTAAGAAAAAATTATCAGCGTTATACAACAGGCGGTAGGTTTAACATAAAATTACAAAGAGGCCAGAAACGTAGAAAAAAGTTAATTTCTTTTTTAGTTCAAAATTATGATGTTACTAAAAATCTTTCATTCTGAAATAAGACAAAGTAATTTAATTACTTCTGAAAATAAAATTTCATTACTTTTTTTTATGATTTCGATATGTTAGCCTGAGCAAAAGAAAAAGGAGGAAATCTCTTAAAATAAACGAGGATAACATTTTATTTTCAAGAACGGACGTCGAGAGACAGGAAACACAAATAAAGAGCTTCTGGCGCCATCTGGGATTCATAGAATGAACTATTTCCATAAAGTAATACAATTGAGAAATGATAAAAAATTATATTCGCAAATTTTAAGCTGATAATTGACACTATTGTCTAGCAAAAAGCATTTAATCTCTTTTCATTATCTTTATATTCTATGGCCACTTAAGACTGCATTTTTTCAAGTTGTTAAATTATAATAAATTATTAATTCAAAATACTTTCCCTCTCCTAATTTTTTCCTTTTAACCATTCAAGTGTATTTCATTAGTAAGACATTTATGACACCAAAATTATGATCAGCAAATAAATTGAAAATTTTTACATTCAAAAGAAGCATGGTTTTCTGTGGGTCTAATTTCCAGTAACTACTCCAGACAAGATCTTTTTATATCATTAACCAGGCTTCAGTCAGGACTAAAAAGAAATCAAAATATACGAAACTTTTTTTCTGTATTAAAAATGAATTTTTAAAAAGCATTCAATACCCAGTTTGTTTATTGAATATAAAAAATTACATATCATAAAGTTTGGATAAATGAACCATTTTAATACTAATGATGTTAATTTCTCTAATTTTTTAAACAATAAAAATCTCGAAAATACTTTTTCTAATATTAATATGAGTTCAGTTTTCATTAACTCGTTTATATAAATCTTATGATCAATTAATTAATGATTTAATAAGTAGCTATAACATAATAAATTACTGAACAAATCAAGAAAAAAAAATTGTGTGTCTGTGTGTTTTAACAATTTTTTCTTCCCTTAACCTCCCTTTCTCCCTTAATTGCTTCTTATACATATCTCACTGCAGAATCCAAATGTGGCATCTACCTTTCATGGCCACCTCCTTTTTACAAAGAAGCATGCTCTGAAAAATGAAAACATTACATAAAACATCAGATGGAGCTTTTTTTTATTTATTTTTACTTTTTGGGAGTTCTTAAAAACCACTATGAATATGGAGATATAATTATTTTTAATTGTATGAAGTTTTTTCATAAGTTGAATATTAAAACTTTATTCTTTGCATTGGTTCCTTTCGTGGACATCAGTTCAGCTCATATAAGAATTCGACAATAGCCATCCATCATTAAAGTGGGTACCTTTTTTTTTCCTTTACTTCATTTCTGTATAGGCAAAATATACTGCGTTCAGTAGTAGTAGTAACATATAGTAATGTATATATTTCAAACCTGCATGCTCCCCTTAGGCAGATAGCCCTCCATTGCTTTGACATAATCAAATATACCAAATTCCAAACCTGCATGCATACATCTTTTCTTAATTTTCTTTAAATAATAATTCCCTTTTACAGTATTTGAATATATTTGACTCATCATTATTTAATATATTTTTGTTGTTTGGTTGTTTACTTATATCGTTTTGCATTCAAAAATGAAATGCAGGAACAGGAATCAGAGTTTTTAAATTATAATTCTTTATGGGTTAAGTTTCAACGCTATAAAGCATAAAGACTTAATTTAATGAGTTGCAGTTCTAAAAAGTATTTTTATACGAAAACAAAAATGAAATATTCGCGTAATTTTTCATATTTTTGTTAATTTGCTTTTTTTAAATAAGTTTTCTCTTATTTTGAGCATTGACATTATTATCTGAAGGTTTCAGATATCAAGTTAAATATTTTTAAACATGGCTTAGGATGAATAATTTCTGTCAAATTAGGTATATGAAACATATTAAAACTATAATATATGCATGCATGCGTGTGCAGTTTATGTCATGAAAAAAATTCAACTACATCTCATTAATATCTGTAGAAATTACTTCAGTTGGGCTTTATTCACAACTTCACGAATATCTGCCAAACAACTATGTCCACCTTGTTAACTCCATTCCTTATCCAAACCCACTTAATACATTCGGCTTAATTATAAAACATTCGGAGGAGTATATAAAGTATTTTCTCCTTCCTTACCTCTTGGCTAAGTAGTGTAAATGATAGCATGTGCAGCTAGCAATCGGGAAATAAACTTATAGCCTATAGATATATTCCCCTAATTCTGTAAACCTATTTTTTTATCATACTGTCAATAAAACGGTGTGACCGAGACTGACGAATTAATTAATTGTGCGAAGAAAATTTATATGCTTTGTATAATAAGTGTGCATATTTCAATATAATGCCTATTAATAAATAGCGCTGGTTAATGGAGCGAGTTAATTGATGGAAAGTCTAACAGCCCTGAACAAACCTGTTAGTTCAATATGTTACTGTTTTCCTGTTATAATGTATCTGGTTCATTCAGTTGTACAAAATATTAAGATTTCATTGCCTGGGAGGCGCATGATGGGCTGCGTAAGATAGCGGAGCTGGTTCTGTGACGTAGAACGACAAGGCTTTAAATCGGAAATGAAGGCTAGTAAATGGGAACTGTGGTGAACCTGGTGATTTATTATGGAGGTCCGGTGTTCCCCTCACTTTTACATCTACTTTTAGGAATCGGAAGATCTGGCGTCCGAATCTCAGACAGGACATTGCACATTTTTCACGTCTCCTACGTCGATAAACCTGATGACTCTAGATTCCTTTCAATAACAAGATGTACCGGAACGCTACTACGTTTAATGTTTCGTATGCATAGTGCGTGATAAAAGAGATGAGAAAAAACACCTAGATTAGTACCGGCGTTTAATTTTGGAGTTATTTGAAGTGATTTTGGGTCTTTTCTCGAATCTTGTTTATCACATCTAGCGAATATAAATATATCGATGAACTATTTATTATATCAACTTTTTATACTGAATAAATGATTTCATTTATTTTAAATGAAAAGTATTATATTAAACGACATTTGATGGAACGGTGTTTGAAAATCTGTCTAAGACTGCAAAGAAATAAGCAAATTGTCATTACGTGTTATATTTGTATACAAGAATGAATATTATAACCTGTTTTATAAGGTTTTTTCTCCTTCCTTCCAGCATACCTTCGTGCTGTAACGTAGCACACTCGGCGCGTATTCCGAGAGGTCTAGGTTCGCGTCCCTGCGAGGGCACTGCTCATTTTTCATGTCTCCTGCTTCAAAAAATCCTAATGACTCTATATTGGCCCCCGAACTAGAAGGTGGTGGACAATAATTCGTCACCACCAGGATATGGCGATTGGGTCTCCTAATCTCCAGTCGGCCTTTAAAGGTATTGGTAGCGCACTCGACGACCATTCCGAATCGTCCAGGTTTGAGTCCCGGCGATAGCATTGCTCCTTTTCAATATATCCTGCTTCAAAATAACTTAATAACTTAACTTTCAAAAATATTCATTTGAAAATGTTTGGAGAACTTACGTTTTGTAACTACATTTATCTTAAAACACGCTTTGATAAATCTGAACTAAGTTCCAAAAAAAGGGCCAGTATTAAACTTAATTATAATTATTAATTTAATTTAATATTAAACTTAACGATTAATTGTGCTAATTTCTTAAGCTAAATTTTTTCATTTGTCTACTGCACTCATCTTGTCGTAGTGTGGTCATGATACATAAAACAGATACAAAGTGCTGCTTTTGTGAAAAGTAACACTGCATTACGTCTTTATAAGTGTTGCACATAGAGAAAAAAATTAACGTATGATAGATACCCTTCGTTTAAACAAAACATGTAACAATGTTCAAATATAAACTGAATTTTTTCGTGCTCCGTTCTTGTAATGAGTTTAAAGTAATCATGACTCGTTGGGCAAACACTTACATGTTTGATCTTGTCAATATTAGTGCCAGTTTCTTTTTCTATCTCACCTATTATTTGAAATCAGTATACTGTAGCAGAAGGTTCGCGAGAGTGTTACGCAGCGAATAATCTTTAGAATTTTGACTAACGAAGGTGTCATTGCATCTCATATTTTTGAGACTGAAAAATCAATTTTTAGGTGACTGTCTCTCTCAATCTAAAGTGTATGATCGGTGCAGGCCTTTTAAATATTTCCCAGTGAGAGGTAAAGGGAAAGTACAAATCTAATGAGCCTGTATTTACACGTAATGTTATCACTGTGCAAGAATAGATGAAATTCAGTCAAAAAACTTTTATTCTTATGGAATTAAGAAGCTTCCTGGGATCTGGGATGAGCATATTGCAGTGGCAAATGACCACGCTGAGAAAGACAGGGTAATGCCCCTCGTATAAGCAAACTGAAAATGAAGTAACTTATATGCCTTTATAAAAACATAAAAATTAAACACCTAAAAATTTAAGCGTCATGTCTGTGTATAGTGAGATGAAGCTTGACTCTTTTTTATTTCTCGGATATGTTTTAACTGTATCACATTAGGTTCATCTATAATAATAAGAAAGTAATATTGTAAAATGTCCAAACATAAGTGAATTAAATGCAAATATACATTTAGTACATTTTTTAAGATCTAGTACATTTTTCTTGTGCAAATTAGTATAAACTATTTTTGCTGGGTGGTCAACCTGGCAGCGTGTAATTTATTTATTTATTTATTTAAACGAAACAAAGCTGAACAGATAATTAGAATGATTGTTGGAAAGAACAGAATTGTTCAAACTATATTAATATACCTTTAGACTAAAGGAAAGTTAGCCGCAAAACATGCCAACTGTTTTCAAAGCGACATTTAAAGGTCATATGTGGTTACACGATGTTATGACCTTTAAATCATTTGGACTTAATGACTTTCTTCAAATATCAGTATTAGCAAAGATCAGCGTACATAAGAAAATATTCAAATTAATTTTTTATTAGTTTCTAATTAAATGTCTTGTAAAGCAAGCACGGAGTTTTTAGATGAAGCTAATTCCATAAACATAAGTTGCTTAGATTTTAGGAACATTAAACAAATTTAAATCCTAGAGTTAATTTAATAGTTTTTAAACGATAGCTTAACAAGTCGCATAAACAATAGCCCTTCATACTAAATTTCATATCAATTTAAAGCACGTAGCGAAAACATCATATTAATTTAAAGTACGTAGAGAGACCTCATAATCTTTATTTCCAATTAAATAATTAAGCAATTTGAAACATTCTATGTAAGGTGAGAGCCTTTTGATTAAAATAAATGAAATAGATAATATTGCGCAAACTTTGATGCTTTAGAAAAGGAAACATATATTTTGAATTATTGAAACATAGCATACTAAGGAGACAATTGATCCGTAGATATTGTAATATGCTTCCGTCTCTGTCCTCATATAAACATTTTCTATATAGTATATCTTCCGTCCTCATATAAACATTTCCACTGTTAAACAGAATTTGAAACTGTAATGTTTAGATTATTGCTTGCCATGCAAGGCTTAACGTAAAACTTCAAAAGTTATGCGAATCCATTAAACCCTATCATTAACATTCCGCGGCGATGCAACTGAAAACATCTGAAAACAAAGAGTTGATTTTTAGTACATTCTTGTTATTCAAGTACGCATTAGAAGGCTTATTTGCATCAAGCCAGTCACCGGAATTCTGCTTCCACCTTTCAGGCACAGTTTCGGACTCATGCCAAACGCTTTCTTCTTTCCAGAACTTCAATTAATTTCGTAACTAAGAATTTTAAAAAGTTATAATTAGTTATAATGCGATGTCCAAATTGTACTACGGGTCTTTCTTTTTCTCCTTTCTGTATGCAATGTACAGTAAAATAGTGTATGTCTATGATAATGTATTAAAAACTATTAAATAGCATTCTTTTGTTTAATTCAGATATTCAATTTATTAAAAATTTTTTTAATTCCAGCCCGGCCAAAAAAAAGCTTATATTGTGCAGCTAACAAGCAGGCTGAATTAAACGTTCATTTGCACATGAGAATGCTAAGCAGAAATAAGTTACTATAGTTTAAGATTGATTTTGGCTTATTTGAATGTAGCAAAGCACTTGAAGGTTGTCTGCCTAGGGGTAGATAGGCCTTCGTGTAGGACTATAGAAAGGAAACTGCCTTGCACAAATGTTACACGTAGGAAAAACCACAAAACACTCCCACACAGCCAGCCCGTTGGCCGGTATTACAGCCCCGGACCGAACTATCAATGTTTAGCCGTTAATGGACCGGCTATGGTTTAAGAATAAAGTTACAAGAAAAAAAACCTAAATTTTCCTAGTCAAATCGCCCTGTACTGCGAAAACAGAAGTTAAAATTTAAATAAATAAAAATTGTAATGTATCTTTCGCACGCAAGTTATATTTATTGCGTTATATTTATCGCAGCACAAACTGCGAAACCAGAAGTTAAAATTTAAATACATAAAATTGTAATGTATCTTTCGCACGCAGGTTATATTCATTTTCCCAGTGACATTTCCAATTTGACGCCTACATTTCACAGAAACTTGATCCTACAAATGTGCAAATCAGATTCAAATACTGTCAAAATACCTCACACAATGAAAATATCTCAAATAGAAATTTTCATAGCGGAAACGAGATTTTCATCTAGCTGATGAGAGTTAACAATCGGGTGTTTAATGAAACTGACAGTGAATTCGATTCTCTCAGCGACACATTTTAAACCGCTCATTTTCAAATGAGCTTTGGTGGCAAAATTTTTAAAAAAATTGAAAGCTAAAGATAAAATTCAAATGCATGGATCATTTGGGAAAACGACCGATAATCGAGGCATATTTAATTCTTCCATTTGATAACTTCGTGAATGGCGTCATGTAACAGTTGCTTTTAAATCATCTTTTGATCTGATAATCATGAAAATTCCCTGCATTAGGTGTATACTTTTGATGGGTCTTTACTCTCGAAATGCGAAATGCTTAATCCATTTAGCCACCGCATTGTTTGGGAATACTTATAACATTTTATGCGTTGAGGTGCATCAGGCCTTTTAACTGATCACTTCAAATTTAATGCAATCTATTTTTTAGAAAATCTACATGAGAATCAAATATACATATTTAAATAGGCAAACGACTTCAGTTATCCTTTATTCACAACGGAACATTTCCCTCTTATTTAATTGATTCGTGTATTCAGAAATTCGTTTACTGATTCCATAAACCTCTCTCTTCTCATGACCTGCATTTGGCCATAACATCTTTTCATTTTCTGATGTGTTTTTAATATATTACTTTGAAAGTCAGATCAATCATTATTTACATAAATATTTTAAAGTGCCTAAAGTTCTGTATAAAAATGGAAAATAAAGTTGATGAGAGGGGTTTACTTAGATTATAGTTTCTGTTCACTTAAAGTACGTTAATATTTTACATTTTGAAGCATCCAGTTAGTTTTAAGATTTAAATAAATCTTAGATGAGAAGAAATCGTACCAGTTTGTATACTGGTTATTTATTACAATTTATACCAAATATTCTTTACAACTTTTTAACAAGCCATGAGGTAAAAAAAATTGTTTATAGTATAACTGGATAAACAATTTTGGCTTAGCGATGATTTCGAATTTATTGATAAATTGAACATGCGTATTAATTGTAGGTGGCTTTCTATATAGTAGAATCAGCATTATAAAACACTAATTTTTGGGCTATTTTGTTGCTTTCATGCCTAATAGTTTCCTAGCCTTTATTTGCTTTTACCTTTAGGAGAACTTCAGATCATCTTCTGATGGGTTTGCTGTAGTATACACTCTGGTCAGTGTTCAACAGAAATATTACGATATGCTTCTAATTTGCATAACATAGATATTCTGAGATAAAAATTAGTCAACAATTAATTAACAATTAAATTGCAAGCCCGTAAACTGAAAAAAAATTCCTAGACTGCTCATAAAAAGATTTATGAAATATTTTGGCTTAAACCAAATTTGTGTGATTATTAGGCAGTGGTGACGCAATATGTCTCATATCTATTCATGTATCTGAAATATATCTGAATGAATTTTTTTTATGATACGAGTTCCAGAATATCTGAGTTTTTCACGCGATGCTGTTACTATTCTGTTTTTTCTCTAGGAATACGTAGCGTCAAGGATCATGCTTTATTTGTATAAAATTGCTTCTAAGTTAGTTATATATACAAAACTCTAAGAATTTAAGCATATTTTATATTTACACTGATAGTTTGAAACTGACAGTTTTATGTTGATAATTTGCTTTAGGAGTAACTTTACCGTCTGTCATTGATTTTCACAATGTATTACATTAAGAAACGTCTTTTGTGAATGAATATAGCAGGCAAAGAAATTCAAGGAACAGTTGGAAGACTTAAATTGTGCCTTTTATTGGGAATATGCTAGTACTGTGTTGAGACATTAGGTATTTTTTGGAAGCAGGCAAGATGAAAACTTAGCAACACCTTCGCCGGGAATCGAACCTCGGACCTGTGAAAAACCGACCCAGCGTGCAGAACCACTACGCCACGAAGGCATGCTAGGAAGGCGGGAAAAATACCTTATATACTGCTAATTTTAAAGGGCGATTGAGGTTTTAGGGGACCCAGTCGCCAAATCCTGGGTGAGGAGAAACATCATCCAACAACCTTTTAGTTCGGGCGCCACTGTAGAGACATTAGGTTAATTGGAAAAGTCGACAAGATGAAAAATTAGCAACGCCTTCGCCGGGAATCGAACCACGGACCTCTAGAATACCGACCCAATGTGCAGAACCACTATACCACGAAGGAACGCTAGGAAGGCGGGAGAAATACCTTATAACTGTTCGCGGATTACGTGATAACTGTTTCACAAACTACTTCCATTTTGCATAAAGTTTTACCCCTTGCAGAGCGGTCGTAATGTGCTAGTTCAACATGGAAGCTGAATGAGTCCTGAACTGGAATCAGTAATTGAGCTTGGAGTAACTTTCGGTAACAAAACAGGCATTTCAATTTACCTGTAGGTTGGAGAATCTTACGTATGCGGTAATTTTTAAATTATAAATAATTTTTCAGTTAAAGTCTAGTCTTTACTTTTATTTTGTAACCTAAGACAGGTTAGTAACTTTTAAGTTGTTTCAAGTTGCAAACTTTTTACAGTGAATATCATAGCCATTGTAAAGACACAATGTATTTTGTCAGAAGGCCTAATTAATGTATTCATTTAAAAAGATAGAATGATGATATATTACACAGAAAAATGTGAACTTCTAATAGCTCCCTCTAACTTGTACATACCATGGAAATGATTGATAGCACAGCAGAAAAATGTTTTTGCACCAATATTGATAACATAAAATAATCTGCTACTCAAAGCCATGATGGCTTTACAGCTGTTCAGTTATTATTAGCTTTTATTTAAGCCTTTATTGGTTTTAATTTAATTTTATTTTTAGTATGACATTATAGCGAAACTACCGTACTAGTTTTATTGGATGTTTAAAAAATATTTGAGTCTGCCGATTATATAACATTCAAAGATCAAAATATAAGCGAGGGTAGGTTTTTTTTGGCTCATTATTTTAAAGATTAAAGGACTTTATTTTCATCGCATTGTCTTTAGAAATAATTATCTCTAAAATTCATTTCAAGCTATCCATAGCAATAAAATGTAATGAAATGCAAGCTTAAGAAGGATCCAAATGCTCAAAATATTTTTTAAAAAACACAGATGTCAAATAAATTTTATGTTCAATATTTTTGGCATAATTTTAGTCTTGTTATAATGGAGTTCGATATGCAAGAATAAAATCGAAAGGCAAGGGTAATTTCAAGAAGAAAATAAATATTAGTTCGAGTATTTACCTTCTTTCCTCTTCCGAGAAATTGTTATCGCTACAAGGTGCTGTAGCAAAACTACATTACCGATCAAAACCATAATAGCACTGCTTTCTATAGTAACTTTCTACCATGCATGGAATTTCCATTAAGATTTATTACGAACGGTTATGCATTATTCATTTAAAGCAACAAATTAGCTTTCAGAAATCATTTTTAGAATCGTTTACTTCGAATAAAATATCGGTGGGTCATATTTCTTTCAGTGAAAGGAAATGCAAATTCCTTCTTAGCACTCCTTATTCAAATGAAATCCTATAAAGAAGAAATTTACATTTTATATCAATTACAGTAGGATCACTTTACGTCAGTCAATGACCAATCATTCAGTCTAGAAACTGTAAATTACTGAATAGACACTTGTTTCATCACAAAGATATCTGCTTAAATGTATGTGAAAAATGAGAAAAATTTCTTTGGGTGAGAAAAATGAGTTTCTTTGGCTGAAATATTTTGAAGAAGGGGAATGAGACTCATATCAGAAGTTTAGATTAATTTTTAAAAACATTTTGTATAAGAAACTTTTCCAATTATGAAATTATTTTCCGTCATCTTAATACTTAATATCTTTAAAAATAATGAATCATAATTAAAGAATGAAAAATTTTTAACAACACTTCTGGCAATGTCCTTTTCAAATACTATGGTCATCACTGTAACTGTAATTTACAATGCATGATGTCTAACATCACATGATTTAAACACGCAAGTAATTCAGAGCATTTCTTCTAAGAATATTATTAACAAAACATGAAGTCTGTTCCATAGTTTAAACCTAACACGGGATTAATTTAACTTGCTCTTGATAAACAATGATTTAATGCAATGCTATTTCGTCGACAATTATATAGCACTTGTATAAAATAGGCTTATGAATATACAGGACTTCATTAGACTCATTTTCGGATTAAAACTTTCCTCGGTCCCCGTTGACCATCCTGAAAACTAAGCAAATGACCACATCCCCGCCCTTTCCGGAAACTAATTTATTCTAGACTCATCTTTGGAAGATTCGCCGAAAGCATATGTTTAACTCATTTCGGGACGACGTGATTTTATCCTGAGAGCTCGACTTGTGAATTAGATTTTCAGATGATTCTAATGGAAGGAGATTTCTAAACTTTATTAAATCTTAATCGAATGGTGTAAAGCCTTGTAATGAGATGTCTTTCAGTTTTGTTTGAGTGGAGATGAAAGATGCTGAATTCAAGCAGAGCACCCATTTCTTCCAAGCGTCTGAGCAATTAGACATGATGAGCAATTTTCGTGGTGGTTCAATGTTTGGATTAATCTTAAGAGTAACCCATACCCTTGTTGAGACTTATATGAATAAGAAATGCAAAGAAGCATACCTGCATTTCTCTGCACCGAGAAGAATGTGACCTATAATGTCTTACTTCAAACAGATATTTTATTTAACGTTTTCACTCCTTCATTAATATATAAATAAGTACCAACCTATAAACAAACTCGCGATAGTTTTAACTTAAAATATGAACTGTAAAATAGCTGCAGTCGGCTTTTAACGAATATATGCTACTAATCTAGCTTTAGATACTTTTAAAATACCAAGCAAAGTCACTTCTTTTTCCTCTTCTACAATCTTTCTAAGACACTTATCCTTTCACATCCTGATCGGATCGATTAAAGGTCAAACAAAGGGAGTCTTTATGGTTAAGTAGACACCATCCAGCACTGTTAACGGCTTTTAGATAGCTCAGTTAGTAGAAATCCTGTCCGTAGGTCCTGGGTTCGATCTCCAGCGGAAACAGATGTCTTTAAATCCTAAATCAGCAAAAGTGCACTGAAGTTCCTATGATCAAATTTTATCATGCTTGAGGTAAAAAGACTGATTTTTTTAGTAAAAACCGCTAAAGGCAGAATAATAAATTTGCAAAATATTTGCAAATAAAAGAAGGTGGTATTTGGGACTCGAACATCTCATAAACAATATGAAGACAGTATTCTTAGTAGCTAATACCATAATTCATATTCAAACGAACCGTAATTTATAACAAAGAATTTCATAATTAAGTTTATAACATTTATTTAATGCCTAAAGCTTCCTTATTTTTATAATAAGTGACATCTTTTTTGTCTCCCGGCAAATTCCACCGAAGACCCACTATTGTGGCAAGATACGACCTTGATTATTCTTTCGACGGGTAAAAAGGCTTTCGCCAGTTTCGACAATCATTCCGGGCACTCAGATTTTAATATTTCGATTATCCTCCAAACCTTTCACTCATATAATTATTTCAATCAATAACAGTTTTATCGAATAAATCCAACTGATGTTTACACCATTTAATGGACGGCTGTTCATATGCCCAAAAATAAATAAATCTTAAAGCTTTTAAAAATTCAATGCGATTGTTTTCAAACCACGTACCAGTTCGGACACCAAAATTTTGTTGACAATTTTTGACATTGCATCTCCAATAAAATCCTGAATTATAAAACCCGTTTTTACAAACGCGTTCTTTGAGTTAAATTCCAGCCTCTCTGAAACATTATATCGCTTCTTCTTCATTTGAAGGAAGTTGGAAAATGTTGATATCCATTGGGAAAAAAATAATCACAAAAAGTTTCACGGGTTTAACCTAAACGTAATAATCCGCGTAAATGTAGCAAAAAAAGGTGTGGTAATAGCAAGTGCGGGACTGTTGCTAATACTCTTCATTTTAGCGCCCTCTTTAAGTTAGAGTTAACCTGTATAACCTACAAGGGTCGCCAGTTATGGCGAGATATCTAGGTAGTCGTCATAGTACGTAAGTACCAAACTTTAATACAGGGTTTAAAATGTCGTCATCAATCGATGTGATTTCAAAAATTTTATGCAATATTGTATTCTGGATAAGTTACAGTTAATTCCTTATTGTTCCCAAAGCATTAAAAAGGTGTATTTGCATTCTAAAATGTTTGAAATAAATAATTATTTCCAGTATCAGTATAACATAAATAGAATATTGTCAAACAGAAAATCTTCTACTAGTGATAGTGAACAATTTGTTTATTATGAAATAATACCCTTATATCTTTGGAAATAATCCAGAGGGAGTTTGCGTTGCATAGGGATAATGCATGTCAAATAAAAATAACTAAACAGCGAATTCACAAGAATATGCAATTTTTATTTATTTATTTGTTTATTATTATTTTGCTAAAATCTCACCCTTTTCTACATTCTAAACTAGCTAATTTATAAATGCTTATTTTATACATTTTCTGTTTAATAATGTTCCCGTTTCCCCTTTACATATAATAATTTCGCGTACTGGCTGAAAAAATCCAGTTTGCTTCTAGTGTGTTAGTAAGAAAATTTGTAAACAAGATTATGTTTCATTTCAATGCACCTTTCCTGGCATTAATTTCCTTTTCAGAAACGCGAACATTTTTATTTTCTTGCATTTTCTATTTTATTTAATCGAATTAGGAAGTATCTTATATATCAAGCTATATAAAATTTTAATATTTTTGTCATGCTAATATACGATATTATTCACAAAATCGTCTTTCCTTAATCCATAATTGCGTGTTAGAAACTCATCATTTTTGTGAATTTTACTAGTCTTCTAAAACATACTTTATCTATTTCCCTCTCGGAATTTCGTAATCCAGTTCGTTTTTACGAAAAAAAAAACTGTTTCTCACTTGTTAAGATAAATAATTTCTGAAGTACTTTTCTTCAAGTACTACAGTAATAATTTTAGGACTTTTCTTTTCTTAGCTAATATATGTAACAGAAAAGTTATACATTAATTATTATATATATGTGGGTGTGGGTGTATGTATGTATGTATGCATACATATATGTGTGGGAGGTGGGATGCAATAATATGTAGTTGGCTAATTGGTTTCATGCAGATGCATAATAGAATGATAAAACTTGCAATCATGGCTGGATTAGAATACTTCTTTTATTCCTTGTCAGCCAAATACACTCTTTTGCAAAAAAAATCGAAGCACCGTGAAGGAAGTGGTTGTTTTTGATAAAATTGAGTATGTGTATAGCTCATACACAAATATTAAAATGGTTAAAAAATCAACCTGGTGACCTTGCTGGCCAAGGAAGAGTATCAACCGCACGGAGACATTCCAGTGATATGCGAACGGTATGTGGCCTGGCATTATCTTGTTGGAAAATGGCCCCAGGATAACGTGCCATGAATGCAACCGGCCGCAGGATGGTACCAGCATATCGTTGAGCTGTTGAAGATGACCTGCTGTCATAAGAAATAGCGCCCCACACCATCACACCAGGGGTTATGGCTGTATGCCTTTGTAAAACAAAGGCTGATTGGAACCGCTGGCCCCGTTCTTTCCAGATACGAACACGGTGGTCATCTGCTAATAGTGAAGCGTGATTCATCGCTGAACACTATACGATGTCAGTCTGATGGCAGCCATGATGATCGGCTGCATCACCACTCCAGACGACTCCGCCGATGTTGTGAGATCAAAGGCAAACGTCTTAAAGGCCTCTGTGAGCGTAACCTCGCCTCAGACAAGCGCCATGAGATGGTGGGCGGTGCCACGGAAGGTATAGACGTGGCTGTAGCGCGTTGAATAGTCGACAATGATACCATTGGGACGGTTCAGGCCTGGCGAACAATCGTCCTATTTTGCCTCGCATTGGCCTTCCAAAGCCTTCATTTCGTCGGCAATTTCCTTGTAGCAACCAGTGCTGCCAACATCTTTGCACAGCAGTGTCTGTACGCTGCAGGTGGCGGCCTATTGTTCGGTATGACCTCCCAGCTTCACGCAACCCTACAATGCGACCACGTTCGAAGTCGTTTAGTTGTCTGTGAGATCTTCGATGTCGTCGTAATGGCATCTTTAGTTGCTTCTTTACGGAATTACAATGGCAGCAACAAAAAAAGATAAATTTTCCGCCTCTGTGCTGGTTTTATACTTTACGAATTGCGCACTAGAAATGCGCGCTATGATCCAATTCTTGTTCGTTTGCCTCGAAACTTTGATCATTTGCATGTTCGATCAAGATGTTTTTGCATACAAAATTTCGTCCCGATCACAAAAGTCCTTGGTGCTTCGATTTATTTTGAAAAAGAGTGTATTTTTCATTGGTACCTTCACATTTTTGAAATACAATTTTGACAACAGCAGAAGCAGCAAGTTTCTTAACAAGGGAAGGACAAACGAAAATATAACGTAATTCCAGATGGAGGCCTTTTTGAGAAGGAAAAATGTTTGGGTTTCCAGCCCCCTCATTGCCAATTAAAATTTTGGATATTGATGATTTGGATTTCAAATTGCAAATTACCTACGTCGTTAGCGTTATGAAAATAATGGAGAGGGTAAATAACCAAATTAAAGCAGGGAATTAATAAATTAACATTAATTTTGCTTTACATATTTTTAATCTTACACATAAGCACATATAGATATATACATAGATTTAACTACCTAAATTTAAGAGTTAGTTTGGATCATAAACTCTTAATCAAAAACTTTAGCGTTAATAAAACTTGGAATATTAAAACTTACAACACTGCAAACTAGAGTACTTCAAGCAGCATAGTTGTAACGATATAAAATTGAAATCATGGAAATCATTCAAAACATTAAAGAGAAGCTCAATTAAGAAACTGTTTTTATTTTTAAACTAAAAGGGCATTATCCTTTTTGAGGCAATACCAATTTTCGTTAGCAGCAATAACTTTTAACACAGTTCCAGCATCTATAAAAATTGGAAGCTTTTCAAAAATAAATCTAAAACGGCTGCAGGGGCAGCAAAAAATTCAAACTATTTTTTTACACCTACGTAAATCTTTGATTCAATTGTTAGTATACTTTAAAGCAAGAAAAATGGGAAAGAATTTTAAAAAAGTACCTTTGCCCTGAAAAGCAATGAGCTTAAATAGCTAAAAAATAAGTAAGAGTAAATATTTGCTTGTCTCACAATCGAAGGTACTGTTGCTTCTCAAATCATTGATTTTTAATTACGAAGCCATCCAATATCATCCCCCCTTTCGGTTTCATGCCTTTCTCGGTAAGATCTGTAACTCCTCGTCTGTCTTAGGAACTTCTAGGAAAAACTGCAATATTTGCTTTAAAATGATCCATAATTCATGTTACTGCGGCAAAATTTTACCGAGAAACTCTGCAAGAAGTTTCTTCAACTCTTCCAATTCAGAATCGCTATCTTCTTCGTTTGCATGAATTTGTAAATCTGATAGCTTATGAAGTTTTTACAAGAAATTTTAATTAATTCTCAATGTTCGCATTGTCATCTTCTAATCATACTCTAGTGGTTAGCTTAATCGTTCGGATAAAACTGTTTCTTCTATCTAATTTCAGTTCCTCGCATATTCGCGGCCATATGACTTATTCCATATTTTCATTCCAAACGAAATTCACTGTAGCATCTGGGATGTGACAGACAAACTCTAAATGGATATCTATCTGCTAAACTATTACCACATATACACTTTTAAAATTTCTTAGGATTATTCATTTTCGCCGTTCGTTTTAGCTTGGTTTGGTTTACTTGATTACGGGAAATCACACAAAGGCTAACCGATTAAGGGGACGGATGTCTTCCTGAAGGACTTACTAAAGGAAATTGGTTCGCATACCTGTTATACTCGGGGAAAACTACGAAATTGTCCGTGCAGCAAAGCTGGTTTGCCGGGATTCGAACCCCGGGCCGAATTACCAGTGTTCAGCGGCTTTGCTACTCAGCCGCTAGTTACCCGTTCGTTTAAGTACTGAAGATTAGGGCCAAAAAAACAGCGGCAAATGAATAATAAGGAATGGGGAAAAGGAAGGAAGGAAAACATTTTTGGGGTTAGAGCACTATATTCGTCAATGATATTTTGAACAATTTGTCAAATGAGTCAAATGAGTTTTTGAACCGCTTTATTTTCGACGACAATGTTTTGTGCCATGATGTTTTAGAACTGCGACGTTTTCTCTTTGCTTTATTTTTTCCCACGATGTTTTGTACCACGAGGTTTTCGCCTTGCGGTTTTTTCTCCGCGGCGGTTTTGTCCGCGAAGTTTTTGTAGCCATGTTTTCGAGAGACCGTAGCAAACACCACTAAACCACCAACGCAGGACAAATGCTCGCCGCGGTTTCAACACGAATTGAACTACCATTGTTAACCAGTCTTATCTATCCAAGCACTAAATGAGGTTTGTTAAAGCTAACAAAAACATGCTTAACTTTCAGTTAAAAAATATTATAAAAATGAACTCTGGCAAAGAAATTAGGGTAAAAATATATTTACTGGTACCCCTTGGCGGTACATGAACACAGAGTTTCTGCAATTCTTTGACTTGTTATTTTGGCTTTGTGTAGCTGCAAATTTCGCGCCAAAAATCCCCGCTAGACGAATTCAAAATAACAAGTCAAAGAATTGCACAAACTCGGTATCCATGACATCGACCTATTTTCACTTGGAAAAACATCAGAGAATGAGATCATTCCGGTGACGTCGGAGGTCACGTGATGTAAGAACTGCTAATATAAACAAACAAGCTTGTGCTGCGGTAGATGTGTTGAAAATTCGGAAACTTTGTTTATTTTTAATTAGTTATGAAATTTGCATTTCATCTTTAATTATTATTTCATCCATTAATTAACTGTCCATTCATTTGGTTAGTATAATAACAGTAACATACTTTGGTTAGTAGGTTATTGTTATCTTCATGATACTCTTTTGTTCGCTGCTTCACCATGTTTTGATTGTTAATATTTATTTATGAATTCTTCCCTTCATCTGATAATTAATTCATTTATAAAAAAAAGTAAAAATGAATACATAAAATCATGTTTACATAGATTGCTCTTCTACACTGAAAAGAAAGTTAGGAACTACTCTGATATGCGTCCTCAAGTCGCCAAATATTTTTGGCGACAAACTGCACGCTGCCATATTACTATCTAAATTTTTGTCTACATTTCGAACTTTAAGCCTAAAATGTCCCCAAAAACGTGGTTTTCGAAAATGCAAAAACCACGTTTTGAACACAATTTAAGCTAAAAATCCGAAACAAAAACCAAAAAATTTAGATAGCAAAAACGTAAATTTTCTAACCGAAAATATTTGACAAGAATCCATGTACACAGCGATATGTTTTAACTTAAAAAAACATCTTCGAATGACACAATCTAGGCAACGAACGAATCTACGAACTACGCTCACCTCGCTTTAATAAATTAACATAACAACAATAAATTTCAAAGAATACCATGTACACAGAATTCTATTTCAACTTTAAAAAACATCTACGAATTGCACAATCTAGACGCTACGCACTAATCAACAAAATAAACTAAAATAAATTTCAAACAACTTTAAAAAAAACAATAACCACAGAAATTCAAACTGAAAAAAAAATGAACATAACATTCTATAAAATAAGAACAAGAATAAAATGCACTTACCATGAATTAATGCTTTTTCGAACAGCAGAAATACCAATTTCATACCGCCTTTAACATCCCGCCACGTAATCACTATCGTATTTATATGACAGCCAAACACACTATCCAGAAAATTCATACTATGGTTCACAAATAAATAAAATCACAAATCCCAGACCCTCTTTCCACACCTCCAAATACCCACTACCCCTCAACAGGATGGCCACGATGATATTTCCTTCTGCCGAACTTCAATTCAATAATCTTTCGCCCAATCTTCTCAGACACAGAGCATGACGCGAACCAACGAGCTCCAGCGAAAGATTTTTCAACGTCAGCGGGGTTGGCATACAACACGCAATCGCGCCAAAAACCAGCGCAGAACACATATCGCCACATTTGGTGAAATTAAGGAGTATATCAGAGTTGTACCGAAAGTTACTATGAATATTTTTAAGTCATAATTTTATCAGCTTAACAAGCAGAACAGTAAATATAAAGAGTTGGTTTCTGAAAATCGTAATACTCAAATTTCCGGAGCACTGTAAATGCAGTTGGCCCTTAAATGATGTAAGGATAACGATGCCAATGCTCTGCGCGGTTCAAAATTAATATATAATTTTATACAACTTAAAATTTAATTTTTAGCAACTGACTATTATCCTATTGATAGTATAAACTGCAAATTAACACATTTCATATACTATAATATAAATGTTAAAAAAATATAGATTTTTGCAACTGAGCTCACTGCAGTACTAGCTGTGAAACTAATAATTTTCATAATACATTTTTCTTCATTTTATAATACTAAATAATAATAAAGTACTATCTGTGTACATTCTAAATATTCAAAAAAAATTGACGTTATTTTTAATCTTGTAAGTTACATAATTTGTGCAGAATTTTTAATTTTAAAATCATGTAGCTCAAACAGATTTTCAAGTGTATTTATTGAAAAAATCTACCATAGGAAATAGACTAGTGTAATTCTAATGCACATGTTATCTCAAACTATGGACTGACACAACTACTGATTTTCAAGGACTAAATATACATGCTAATTTAATATTTAAACTAAGAAAAACTCAGCAATCTCCCATAAAAATTTAGAATTAAGTATAAATTCTTATAAAAGCATCCTTTTATATCAAAATTTTTCAATATTACGAATGCTTCTAATATTACAGCTGTTGGTATACTTAATATCTACAATGGAAGGTATTAAAGAAATTTAACATTCCGATATTTATGTGTATTCATTAAAAACGAATTACAACAGCTAAAATATTAAAACATATCCCGATGAAATTAATAAAATTTTAGCTGTATAAAATATTCTATGACACTAATTAATATTAATAAGAGAAAATTGGCTCTGTATTTATGTTCTTGCAAATTAACAGATCTTTCACGAATTCGGCTATTCCAGTAATTTAGCACAACTATTCATGAACTATGAATATAGTATTATTACACTTACATTTAAAAGTTTGGAAAACGTTATTCAAAGTCTCAGGAATAGTTTTCAATTAACTGATATACACTTAACATTCTTAATGGAAACATTATTAATACTGGTAAGCATCATGCATAAGAAAAAATTATAAATCTTGCCTCGTTTTCTGCAGAAAATTGCACAGATGTTTCATAATTTCGGCCTTCACACAGCTTGTTATAAGTACCGTGCTATCCGGCATTACTTTGAAAGAATATTGTTCACATATTTTTCCTTAAATAACAAAAGACCCTTCTTGTTGACATCAAGGAAAGATAAATCATTTCGGTACTTTTCCGTTTCGCCGGCGCAAATCTCGCCAAGCAGACTTTATTGGCGACAACATACAGTACACACATAAAAAATATTTAAAAAATGTTAGTTCTAAGAATTTTTTATTTTGAAGGCATAAACATTTTAAAATATCGCTTAAAATTTTATAAAAAGCCAATAAATAAAGACAATAACTTTGTAAAAAAGACATTAATTTAAGAATTTACTATGCTTTCATGGTTCAACATCCCGATTCGCCGGTTCATATCACGTGACCCCCAGCGATCTCATCTCACGTAAACTACTCTACAAAAATCTAATGCTCTCAGAAATTATCTACATTATTTTCAAGTTAAATCTTTATTTGGAACACAAGTTTAAATGCAAGAAATATTTCAATTCGTACGACTAGCTTGCTCATAAATTATGTAAAACTGCAGTGCTTTACTTCGCTAATGCATTCTCATTAGAATGGATGAATTTAACCCTTGACTTTACCTTTTCTATATTTTCGGCTTCGGGTAAGCGCTGTGATTGCATCCTAATTGACTTAATTACCGAAAGTGGCCTTAGACATAAAACTGAACTATCTGATAAAAATTCTGTGTAATTATATGCCAGTATTGAAAGAAACAGTCAATCTGATAAGAAAAAGCTGCGACATGTTTTGAAAATGAGGCGTAAAAGGTTACCAGCGAGAATATTCCGTTTGGACTCGGTTGTACCATTATTGGCGACTTTATCGCTTGCGCCGGCAAAACGGAAAAGTACCATCATTTCCAAGCGTATTTTTTAATTTCCGGCAATAGTCATAAATTTCTAAATTCGAAAAATCAATTACTTTCAGCGGAATATCTGCTTCGACTCCATTGTAAACACAGCACATGTTGTTACTAGAGCACGTGACCACATTTTTCCTCTTCTTCTCTTGCGGAATGTACCTCATTGCACAAACTAGGCATTGCGGCAAAAATATATTTAAAGGTACCCCTTGGCGAAAATTCGCGATTTTTGGCGGTACATGAATACCGAGTTTGTGCAATTCTTTGACTTATTTTGGCTTTGCGTATTTATTATTTTGGCATTTTTGCGCCTACACAAAGACAAAATAACAAGTCAAAGAATTTCAGAAACTCGGTATCCACGTACACATCGACCTATTATAACTTTAAAAAATCAGAGAATTGCACAAACTTGGCATTGCGCATTCCCTTGGCTTTGTCCATGTACACATCGATATATTTTCACTTAAAAAGTCAAAGGAGTAGCCAACAAAAAATATATAATCTCAATTAACTACATTTTAACTCAAACAATCAAATAACATAATCAAGAAAATTCATCTTAGCACTACACAAAGGAAATATTCACTTACCTTATTTAGAATTTTTCCTTTCTTCAGTCAAACAAAATTCCTTAACAGCTTTCCGAAAACTTCCTAAAATTATCTGAACTAGAATCTGTATACTGGCGTCGCCACATAAATTCACAAATATAAGAGTCTAAAATATCCTCCGTATTGCAGGTATCCTCCAACGTTCGACCATACGCATTTCCTTCCTACAAATATGATACTTTTAATGGCAATTAAATAAGCCTTCCTTTACACACCAGTCAATTAATGCTTTTTTCCCTTTCGTTCGAAATCGCAAAGAAGCTTCAAATTAATCTTACAACATTCAGCCATTTTACCGTGTAAACCACAAAATAACAAGGTACTAAAATCTGTTCCATCAATTCAAATTCAACGCAGTCATGCACCCAATTACGTCCTAATAGGGTTTCCATAGAATTCAACTACTCAGGTTACCATAAATGAAACAACAACTTAGCGATAAATGAAACAACAACTTAGCGATAATCCAAGGGGCACCCTTCAGTCTACTCTAACTGAAATAAGAAAATATAGTTTACAAAAATTAACTGCTTTTTAGCCAAGCTATTGAATTTCCCTATATTTAAGAAATTAAAAAAAAAAATAACGTAATTCTTATCACATTTTTATCACGCAAGACTTGCAAGGAAAAAGGAGCTGTTTGTATAAACTTTCTAGGAGAAAAAAACCGTCTGAATTCAGAAGTTTTTTTTTTTTTTTTTTTTTTTTTAAAGGCAAAGAATTAATTTCTAAGAATTTCTTTAAGCTGTCTCTTTTTCTTAGATGCCTGAATTCTACAACCTAGTACTTTACCTAAGCCCACATGAGGCGTTAACTTCTGGTTCAGTTTTTGGCCAAGAAAATGCCAACCCCTTAGTTCCAGTATCTATGGAGACTGGATTCTTTCGGAGAGTACCGGCAATCTGATTGACAGAGAATATTCGCTTTCAGAGACTATCGAGATTTCGATCTTCCTTTGATTATAGAGAATATTCCCATTCGGAGACTACCAAAACTCCGATGTTCCGCAGACTCTCTTTTCAAAAGTGTCGGAATCCAGGAGATCCAGAATTTTTTCCTTTCGCAGATACATTCTAACTTTTGTTTTTTCATTAACATGGAACTGAGTAATTTGCTTCCAAAAGTGAGGCAGAATTTTCATGTCCTTTCTTAATATTACTTAACACGAGTATGCATAAAGTAAACATTTCTCAAACTAATCTTGTGATACTAAAGACTAGAAATACTGCATTAAAACATAAAACGCAACAAGAAAAAATTTAACTTTTTTCTCCTTTTCAACTTTCTAAAACATAAATAATCATTCTATTTGTTTAAATATCGTAAGACTTAAACTTAGCCATAAATTAAAAACAAACTTGTTAATGTAGATCAGAAGAAAAAAATCTAAAAATGGCATAACTGCCTCTGCATTCTCGTTCAAAACGTTAAAACTCACTTCTACGACAAGTACTTCATTGCTCAGTTTATTTTTCGTCAAGTATTATTTTTTATGCTTAAGTGAATTTTTTTTAAGCTAAGGCAATTTAAAATGTCAAAGATCAAGTCAAAAACAGTAAAACATTTAGCTTAACCAGCTTAGTGTTCTTCACGTATTTTAGACAGAAAGGTTTTTTGCATATATCTGCTTAAAAAACTACTAAGCTTGAAATTTTTCTTTTACTGGTTTATATTCATAAAGTTTAATTATCAGCTCTTCCGCCTCAGCAGTAAATTCGTATTATGCTAAATTTTACGATTAAATCATTATTTTTTATAAAAGTAATTAATCGTCTAATCTGAGTGTAACTATTCCACAAACGCTTTGCCAGATTGTTTCACATAAATTTTATAAATTTTTCTCGAAATCTGACATATAAATTATTTGCTTGTAAACAAAAGTCTAGTTTGCTTAAAACAAAACTCTCATACTGCATTCTGTGACAAAAATATGGAAGTCAAAAGTTTAGGAATGTATAGCAAGAAAACGTAAGACCTGGCTGTCTCCATACCAGCTTAAGGTCCAACTTCATTCACGCTTATTTCATCGTTTATGCTCTATTCAAAAAAGTTCTTAGACTTCACAGTTTATTCACTGTCAAAATTTTCTCTCTTCTTTCTCAACATATATGCAGAAGTTAAAATATCTACCCTTGCATTTGGAAACATTGCTTTGAATTTTAATATTTTAACAGGAGTTAACTTCCTTTTTCGTCACGAAGCATGCCGGTCGAGAGAATGTTAGTAAAGACTGCTTGCCAAGATGCCGGGCCCTCGTTAGAAACACAATAAGTTATGGATCTTCGTATTTTATGACTGTAAAACCTTTGAATTGCCTTGATTTACCTAGTGATGGTAAAGCTATCAGAATACGGAGAGTAAGGCCGTCATTTAAGACCTTTCTAAAAGAAAATTTCTAATATTTATGTTACACGAGGCGAAAACTAAGGTTAATGGTTTACAGCATAGTTAATAGATTACTACAAGGTTTCCTCTTACTGACCAGAAATATTTGAGTGTGTGACGTCAAATTAAAGAAATAATCTACTCCAAACTAACTGCTTACTTGAAGAACTAAATTTAATTGTATCTTTGTTTCTTCCAGTTCTGTAACTCAAGTGACGTCACTGAACTCAAATCTTGGGAACAGTATAATCTTGTATGTCTACTTCAGCAAAAACCATCGAAACCTCATACAGCCTCAGGTAGTATAAACTTCGGGAATGGAATTGCTAGTGCTTCATGGTTCTAATTACTCAGCTATTGATCGGCCATGTAATATCTTTGTAGAACAGCAGCATTTAAAAGACGTTTACTACGTAGCGGTTGTGTGGAAGACGACTCTGAGATTTTCAGATTCCATTTCCTTCGAGATACAGAATGGATTAATTTAGCTTTAGCTGATTATGGTATAGCACTCGAGGGCAATCTGCCTATCTGCCTAAAGAGGAGGAAGCCTTCATGGAGGACTTTCTAAGGGAAAAAACGAACTTCATTTCTGCCATAGTTTCCTATGAAATGTATTTCCTGTAGCACTCGAAATAGTTAACAAATCTTAGTCCGATAATCTTAACCTTCTACACATTAATATGAAGCGTATTAATATACAAACCAGAAAATCAACTTCCTAAACTAAGACATGCTTTAACGAGCGAAATATTTTTATCGGTTCATATACTTTAGCATAGACTGCATTAATTGGATATTAAGTATAGTTTATAATATGAGGAAGAGAGGCACATCAGTACGAAAAAATGTAAAAGTATCCGCCCCCGAAAAAGCTTATATTGGCTTATATGATATACAAAATTCTGATGATCAAGAGGGTGACTGCTATAGGGTGGAGGATATTAACGTTGAAATTTAAACAATGAAAAACATTTTTGTATGCTATATTATTTAATTTTCGCTGTTTTTACCATCAAATGCAGTTTATGGAAATATGTTTGCACTAGATCTCAAAAATAGTACCAGTGAAATAGAAAGCATAAGATAGCCTTGACTTAGCCTGCTATATCCAGGTATTTTTCAATAATTCTGAATAGAATTTTGGATACTAATTCTTGTACTGCTCGTCGCATATTGTCTTTAAACCATTGAATGGTTCACGACTTATTTTCATATATCTTTCCTTTTAAGTAGGGGTGGCGGGAAAAAAAGTTGTTGCCGTTAAATCCGTCGATCATGATTTCCAATTAAGATTCGAAATTCTGGAAGTCATGCGAAAATTTTCCTTAAGGGTTACAAAATGAAGTTTGTGCTAAAAATCTCAGTACCTTCGAATCTGTTGCTACTGTAAAAATGAACAGAGCTGACTTCGTTTAAAAGAAATTGCTCCCAATTCTTATCGATGAATGTATTAAAATAGCTGCTTTGGTAATAAATTAACGAGAATTTGATGTTACTGCAGATACTTTTTTTATAATTAAGTCTCTTTTGTAAGATAAAATTTTTATATTCGAGACAAGTTCCCATCTTCAGGGCACATTTTAAAGCTTCCTGTTAATATTTAAATTCCATATTTAATATGTAACTTTCGTCGCATCTGAAATTTGTTTTGAACTAAATTAAATGAGCTTTGAACTAAAAATTTCATGAGTAATTTCTCATTTTGTTTTGAATTGAAGTCATAAAATAGATTTTAATAAGTAAAAGTCAATATTTTCACGCACTTTTTTTTTTTTTTTTTTTTTTTTAAATTTTTAATTTTCATCACATTTCAGTTCAGTGTGAAGATAATACACACATACAGAAAGTGTACAATATTTCTAGAAAGTACCATTAACCATTTTTTATATATTATGCACGCAATAGTGGAAAAATTGTGTTTTTAGAAAATCAAATTTTAGTGTGTGTCTTTTAAAGAAATACTTTTCCTATTAGAAAAAGCATGAAGTGTTTATTTTATGTAAGATATCATAATATGTAAGTTATACATAATATATGTATTAGTTATACATAATATATGTATTATATATATGTTATGCATATATTTAATAATATATAAGTATATAATAATATATAAACTCTAATAATTGTCATAAGCTTAATTAATATAAAATAAGCTAATTCACCAAAATACAAGAAGGCGACTGAAACTGATTTGACAATGGTACAACACAGATACAACTAAGAATTTTCCCCCTCGAAATAAGAACTTATCCGTATTCCATTGTTTAAGCTAGAGAGTATTCTGTGATATGTTAAAGTGTATCATGTACATAAATTATTGGATATGTAGCTTCCAACTTGTACATCTAACATATTTTAAATATTATGCCCACAATTGCAAAAAGCCTTGTTTTAAAGAATGCTTAGTGTAAATACAAATTACAGCAAATTATACAAATGATAAGCTGAAAACACAAATTATAAACTGAGTTAAGATATGGGTAAAATGTTTGCATAGAAAATTACTTTTTGTAGCTCTTGAAGCCCTTGCAACAAACATTTTGGCAGCTAATAGCTGACGTTAGCCCTTTAACTCAAAAACGGCGCCTGACTTTACATTTGATCGTAATTTACATTTGATTTACTTTTACGTTTGATCGTAAGGTACCAGAGCAGCCATCTGGAAATTTAAGAGTGTTGCAAACGAAGTAGAAGAAAATTATTCTAATTAGCAAAAATATGAAAATCGATGTTTTAGAGAATTTAAAGTACGTACTATGTTTTGGGGACGCAGTACAAACAGGGAATTATTTAAATGATCTTTAATTACCTTTCATCTCATTGTTGCCTCATTTTGTTTAATAATAATTTCGAAATTATTTTTATTATACGCTTCTAATGCAACGCAAGGAACTTCCAAAAGAATCCAAAAAAGTTCCCAAAGATTTTATTAAGGTATGCTGTCTTGGACTTCATAATTGAAAAAAGAAAAATGAATGGAGAACAAACCATCAGATTATATGTCATCTAAATATCACATGGAGAATAGTAAAAACGTTTATTGAATAAATACAAAATAATGCATTAAAAATAAATGAATTCATAATTTCAATATGCAGAGAAACCGTTAAGAATATGATTATTGGTAACGTTCAATACTACTGTTTAATTATGTCCTCAGAAATACTGAACGCTTTCAGAGGGGATTGCCATGAGAATTTTCTCTTTAAATTAATAGATAAATATATCTTAAAGTTTTAAAATCCAACTTTACACTTCTGGCAAAATTTGCAGAATAATTTTGTCATTCTAAGCGTTAGTAGAAACTCTACTTAAACAAACTTATACAATGATAATAAATGTACTAGACTGCGTAAAAACTCGAAAGGGCATGCCTTGAAAAAATCTCATCCTTCGTAACAAACCTATGAGAATTAGAAAAATTCACAAAGCTATAAATAAAGGTACCTTGTAGTAACAAGACCATCTTCCGGCAATATTATCCCATTATTCGAATAACCACGGGATAACTCTATAATAAGTAAAGCTGTTGAAAGCTGTCTTTCGGTGATACAAAAGTAAAAACTAGAATTTATTTTGCTTTTATTTCAAAGTACTAGCTAAATGAGTGTATAACTGACCATATAAATTCTTCTATTCTTTGTTCAATTAAAGATTTTAAGTTCTACAAACAACTAATAGATGGCGGCACCAACCCTAGCTTTAAATCTGGGATTCCCAAATTTTTCTTGCATCGACCTCTTTAAAGGAATTGTTTTCTTCCCCGACGTCTTTATTTTTCGGGTAATGTTCGGAAAACAGCTTTAATAGGACTTTGACTCCTTTTGTTCAAAAAATTCTCACCAAATTTGTTACCTCAAGAACTATTTATTACTCGAAAATAACTATCTATATCTCTTTAGTTATTTAAGACTCTACAATAATTAAATAGTTCTTTTATTCATACTCTCAAATGATGAAAACAAAAGTTACACTTAACTCTTTAAAAAAGAACAACATCATAGTATATTGCCATTCTCTGAAACATAAACTCTTACAAAACATAGATAATAATAATATGAATAGATAATGAATAACAAAAAAACCTATAGATTAAGAAAACGATTACATCTGCTTGAAGCTCATGCAGTATTACTCAGAAGCTTCAGTTAGATAAAATATAAACAAAAATATTAGAATCCTTCCACCTCGCAATATGAAATTTGGGATTGAGTATTGCAAAATAATAAAAAATTAAACATTGTTCTCACAAGTCCAATCGATGAGGAACTCTAATTGTCCTTCCTGATTTGGTTATCGTGGGCGATTTTAAATGGGTATGGATTATTCTATTTGTTTCTACAGGTACATCATCAATTGGAGTTTGCTCTACCGAAATATTTTCGCATCGTTCAAATCCCCTGAATTTCGATGGAAGTTCCTCTGCAGTCGATAATTCCAAAGGATAAAGATTTTGTACAGCTCTTGTGACTTTTCCATTTTGCACTTTAATTTTGGCTCGTCGACTTTCACCGTCGGTACCTGGAAATAATTGTATGATTTTACCAAGAGGCCAATTTAATCTCCTTTTGTCATCGCTTCCAATTAAGACAATGTCTCCTTCTTTTAATTTACAACTTCTAGCGAATTTTTTGCTTGTTGTTTTCAAAGTTCCCAGATATTCCTGGCGAAATCTTTTCTTGAAAACCTGATTAACATTTTGGATATAACGCAATCTTCGTTTATAAAAGCTAGAATTGAAGTCATGTTTCACAATTGGCACTGAATAGTTTTGTATTTCTCGTAAAAAATTTCCAGGTGTTATGGAAGTGAGACTTGAATAAGCCGATACAACTGTTAAAGGTCTATCATTTAGGATAGCTTCACAGTTACATAAAACGGTATACATTTCCTCATAACTAAGGCAGGCTCTCCCAAGAACTTTTCTTAATATTCTTTTCATCATTCCTATGAGGCGTTCCCACCAGCCACCCCACCATGGAGCGCCTGGGGGAATGAACTTCCAAATAATACGTTCATTAGCTCCTTTTTTTGCAATTTCATTGAAATCGATTGAAGCAAGTGCATTGCATGCTCCAACAAAATTTGTTCCATTATCAGTATAAATTATGGATGGCTTCCCACGTCTAGCAGAAAAACGATGAAACGCTTGTAGAAATTCATCTGTTCTAAATGAACACAACGGTACACTGCGCAAGTGAATAGGCAAATCCATGCCTTCTTGTAGTCTCTTAGAAATATAGGTCCAGCATAATCTATGCCGGTTATTTGAAACACTGAGGCATCCTGTACCCGATTTCGAGGAAGTGGTGGCGCTGGTGGGTTAACATTTTTGTTTGAATAACGCTTACAGGTTATACAAGTTTTCAAAACGGATGACATAACTCTTCTTCCCGCTAATATCCAAAATCTTTCTCTTAAGGAATTTAGAAAGTGAGAAACTCCAACATGTCCTTTCATCTTATGTTCTTCTATTATTAAACTTTTTATAAGAGGGTGATCACTTGGCAAAATAGCAGGAGTTCTGAACTCCGATGTATCTTCTCTTTGAAATATTGCTGTTTTAGTTCTGATGATCCCACAATCAATGAATGGATTAAGACTTAAAATCCGTTTATCTTCTATTCCATTAAAGGACTCATTTTGTATTAAACGAATCAAGATATTCTTTGCTTCATTTAACTCAGATACAGTAAGTTCATCCTTTTTCTTGTTTTGATGTTTACAGTTGTAAACAAAACGACACATCCACGCTACCAGTCTGATTGTCTTGCGATAACTATTTCACTAGCATTAAGATTTATTAAGGACGAAATAATCCTTTTCTTTTTCTCAAGAGCTATTTCTTCTTCATCAGCACTAAAATCTTCTTTAGGCCATTTTTCAGGTGATAAATATAGCCATTTAGGTCCTTCCCACCATCTGGATTTAATTAAATAAGAAGCAGAGCATCCTCTACTGGGCAAATCAGCAGGATTCAGTGATCCTAGTACGTGCCTCCAGGATTCAATAGAAGTCAGTTGCTTTATTTCCTTAATTCTGTTGTGAACAAATACGTCCCATATTTCATTTCTCTGTATCCAAGCTAGCACAGTAGACGAATCTGTCCAAAAACAAATATAATCAGCTTGGAATTCAGGTATTATGCTGGATGCTAAACGTGCACATATTGTAGCTCTAAGAAGTTCCAATCGAGCTATTGTTGTCTTTTTCCTTCCGCTGGGTGCAACTCTCGCTTTAGCTTGCATCAAATGAACTTGAACCGAATCTCTTGTTTGTACTCGAACAAAAGCCAAAGCTGAATATGCAAGTTTACTCGCATCACTGAAGAAATGAAGTGAGATATTTTCAATCTCACGATAACAGTTTAACCATCTTGGTATTCTCATTCTTTCCAGAAACTGCAAATCATTCAACCATTTACAAAATTGTGATTTTGAATTTGAATCAACTTCTTGGTCTCAAGATAACTTAACTTCCCATAGGTGCTGAAGTAAAAGTTTCGGCACAAGTGTTACGGGGCAAGCTATTCCTAAAGGGTCGAATATTTTGTGTGTAGTAGCTAAAATCTCTCTTTTAGACAAAATTTCTGGTAGACTGTAGGTGATGTTAGTAATATTAAGGCAAAGGTAATCTCCACATCGTTCCCAAATCATTCCTAATACATTTGTGGTACTAGAGGAATTATCTGTTGGGTCACTATATTCCCAACCACGTAATTCTAGCTTTCTTGTAGCTAAAGTATCTGAAGCAATTTGTATGAATTGTTGCAATTCTAAATCATTTTTTACACTCGCTAAACAAGTATCTACATAGAAGCTCTTCTTCAATTTCTCAATAATATCCACTTTATACTTTGGGTTTCCATTTAGTTGTTTCAAAGTGGATTCTAGAAGATGGTGAATTACAGAAACTAGCAAGAAAGGGCTGCATGTAACTCCAATACTACCCTACAATGCCTGTAATACTTCAGTTTTCCATCAGTTCTATACCATATGAATCTTAGATAGTCTTTATCCTTAGGGTTGAGACTTATTTGTAAGAATGCTTATCGTATATCTGCAGAAACTCCTATTCTGTTCATTCGGAACCTATGACGAATTGAAGGAATCAGTTCGATAAGGTTCTGACCTTTTTCTAGACAATCATTGAGACTAGGGGATCCTTTTTGTTTGGCCGAGGCATCAAACACTGGCCTGATTCGTGTAGTACTGTTTTCTTTTACTACATGTCGATGTGGTAGATAATGGCATGTTACATCAATTTCGCTTTTTGGTACTTCTTCTATGATGCCTTCTTGTTCCCATTCACTAAAAACTTCTCCATAAGCATCATAAAGTTTCTCAGCTTTTAGTCGTTTTACTGTAGAAGCTAATCTCTTTACAGCTAAGTCACAATTATCTTTTAACGGTAGATGGTTATCAAGCCATGGCAAGCTGACTTGAAAACGCCCCTCTTCGTTCACCTTTACAGTAGACAAGAAATGATATCTTGCTTCTTCTTGAAGTTCCAGTTTACTTTTCTTCTCTGATGGATCTAGAATTCCAAGTGAATCTAGAGACCATAGATCGGATATCAATATTTCCTTATTCAACATGGATGTGACGAGCAGTGCGGAATTGTCCGATATCTCACGCATATACCATTTTTCCCGAAAAGAGTCCAACCAAGTTTTGTTTCTATAGCAGCAAGGCCTGAAGTAAGCAATTTAAATCCTCCGGTCATCAACTTGCCTGCAATGTCAGCGCCAATAAGTATTTCTATTGATCCATTACTATCGTCGCATACGGATATATTGTTCTCTTTAAGCTCTTGAATCCACTCGCCATTAGCAACTGGTGGTATATTTCCACAAATAATATCTTGGCTAAGAGCTTTGAAGTTACAATGATAAGTTCCATCCGTTTTAGACAAGAACACTGTAAAAACATCGTGGTTTATGACATCAGTACATGACCCGCCAAATAATGAATGGCTCAATCTTTCTTTAGATGTACTCTCAAATTTCACTTCATCTGCAGTGCTTTTTAAAATATAAGATCTCTGTGAAGCTGAATCGATAATAGCACGGGCCTGGCGCTTTCTATCTCGCCCTTTCAATGTACCCGTTAAAGTTTGCAAAAACACATTTGTTGTTTTCACCAAATTGGCGAGGGTTTCATCTCGTTCAGGTACTGCATCCGTATTTTCATCCTTATTCGTGCTAACAGGAACTGGAGATTTTGATTCAGCTTGGATATTTCTACATAAAAGTATGTGGTGTTTCTTCCCACAAATCACACACGATGTTCGTTTTTTTACATTTAGCTATTACATGTTTTCTGTCTAAACATAAAAAGCAATTGCGACTATTTAGAACTGCTTTTTGCCTTTCCTCAGACGTCATCTTTCTTGCTTTAACGCAATCACCAGATGCATGATTTCCAGCACAAAAAATACATCCAGTTGAATTTTGTTCAGATGTTGCTATTAGAGTAGAACCAGAAGGTGTTTTGGAAAATTCTCCACGGTTTTTGAAACCAAAGTGTTTAGCATTCCCAGGCTTAGGTGTCTGATATTTAGTAAAGCACTGAGTAGCTATAGATACTCTCTCTTCACCTTCAATTTCATCGAGCAAAAATGAAAGCAAACCATCTAAATCCATGCGATGTGTTGACGCATTTTTCTCTTTTTGCTCACTACTTTCAGATTCTCTCTGACTGCGATTAATAACTCGGAATCTTTGCCATGCTCTTAATGTATCATCCGGCAATGACGATTCGACTAGAGGATATAACATCGCCACATATTTATCTCTAGCAACACCCAGAACTTCTAACGCTCTTAGTTTCGATTCTAAGTTATCATAGAGTTTTCGTAATGAAAATTTCTGCTGAGAGTTTTTTAACAATACTAACGAAAGTAGATCTCTAACATAGACTTCTATAAGAAGGTCTTCTTTCCCAAAACGCGATTGTAGTTGTTCTAAAGCTTTACTATAACTTTCGCCACCGGGCGGAAAGCTTTTGATTAACTCTTCAGAAGATGACCCTTTTTCCATAGACTGCAATAAATATGCAAATTTATCATGATCATCTAAATTGGGATGATCATTATCGATCTTTTTAAACTGGCCCCAAAATCCTAAACAGCTTTTAATATTCCCATCAAAAATCGGAAGTTTAAGCTTAGGATAACGAATAGTAGCATTTTGAGTTAAGCTTTCATTAACAACAGAACCGCTTTCCTTTTCAGCTAAAAGCGAAACTAATTTGCTTTCTACTATTCTCCACTTATCAATATAACATTCTGAATCATCAAACTCATTATTTATCACAGTTTCATCTTTTTCAATTTTAATCAATTCTTCTCTATAAGTCTGTTCTATTTCAATCATAGGTTTTGCTTTGTCCTCAACTAATTTAAGTTTCGAAATTTTTCCGTCTAAAGATAAATCATTTTCATTCTTCTCAAAATCACTTAAAGCTTTTGTAAACAATCTCCTAAACTGAGATCGTTTGCACTTCAAAACATCCATTATAAATAAACGAAAGAATTCTACTTACAGATAACAGTCCAGTCAGCGGACGCCAAATGTTCAAAAAATTCTCACTAAATTTGTTACTTCAAGAACTATTTATTACTCGAAAATAACTATCTATATCTCTTTAGTTATTTAAGATTCTACAATAATTAAATAGTTCTTTTATTCATACTCTCAAATGATGAAAACAAAAGTTACACTTAACTCTCTAAAAAAGAACAACATCATAGTATATTGCCATTCTCTGAAACATAAACTATTACAAAACATAGATAATAATAATATGAATAGATAATGAATAACAAAAAAACCTATAGAGTAAGAAAACGATTACATCTGCTTGAAGCTCATGCAGTATTACTCAGAAGCTTCAGTTAGATAAAATATAAACAAAAATATTAGAGTCAAAATATTGTTCACCTTTAGTACGCCTCCTAACATTTTTTAGTACGCCAATGGATGTGAATATTATGCGATGAATAGTAACTAAGAAGAAGAGTAAAATATGTAAGGAAAAGTATTTAAAGAAGTGTTTTTTCCTATTTACCGATCACTGGTTCAGATCTGTTCTCTACCGAAATAAGTAATAAACGTCAACTAATATGCATTTATGAGAGAAGTAAGATAGGGACGAAAGGTAGGGAAAAGGATTTAAAGAAGTATTTTCTTCTATTTGACAACTTATTATTCATTTAGATCTGTTATCTACCGAAATTATTAAAAGTCATTAAAAGTATTAAAAATTATTAAAAGTATTAAAAGTCAACTAATATATATTTGTGAGAGAAAGAAGTAGGACAGTAAGAAAAGGTAGGAAAAAGAATTTAAAGAAGTGGGTTTTCTTCTATTTGACAACTTATTACTCATTTAGATCTGTTATCTACCAAAATCAGTATTAAAAGTCAATGTGCATTTATGATAGAAAGTAGAGCAATTAATTACCGTTGGAACTTTAACCAATTACATTTGTATTTCCGCTCAAAGCAAATTATAATACGGTAATAAAGTCGAGGAACACCAGAGGCGTTTTCAGCGCCCGCGGGCATCTGAAGATTTTGCGCCTCCTTCTGTGGGCCAAGAATGGAAGACATTTCATTCTAAAATTTCTTAATTACAATTTGGCCCTCTTTCGATGTTGCGTCTGGGAACAGATATCCTTCTTGCCCCACACTAGCTACGCCACTGCGGAACACTGTAGCTCGTTCCGAGGTTCGAATCCCGCGAACGGGTTGGCTGCATGTGCGTTTTCGTGGTTTTCCCCGTATGTAACGTGTCTACGAGCTAGTTTCCCTTAGAAAATCCTCAATGGAGATATTCTTTCCTTTTGGCAGATAGCCTTCGAGTGCTTTGCCATAATTAAATAAACCAAGTCAAATCGATCCACGTTTAACTTAAATTTGACTGTTTCGCATAGCTGCATCACCACGAGCTGTGGTGTTTCGCATAGCTGCATCACCACGAGCTGCTTTTTCTTGTGCTAACAATATTGTTGCGTGCGTACGGATTCGTTACTAAATGAATGCACAAGTCCGATGAAAAATGAACAAAAATTTATTATTATCACAACAAAAATGCTTAAATTTTCTCAAATTATCACGCAGTATTACAATATCTCACAGTAGTTTTCTTTTAACTACTCAAATGTCCAATAGAACGTAATTCAAAACAGCTAAAGAACGCTAATCCGCGAATTCGCTGCAATCAACAACAGTAGTTTTCTAAACAACAACAAACTAAGCAACTACTACAAACTGAGATGTTTTCCTCCTTTTATAAGATTTTAAAATCACGCGCTAGAATTTTCCAGTACTTTCTCGAAATCAAAAAGAGATATTTATTTATTTAACGCACGCGCTCTTGTATTTTTAATTTTTCCGGCTTAGCTTTCTTTTAATATTCGTCACGCGCTGCACTGCGCGAGAAATAAAACCATTTAATTTATAATTGAACTAACATTAGCTTTTTAAATACCAAATTCGTAACACTGCCCCCTTCCCAAGGACTGCACGTCCCGGGCAGTACAATCCCTGGACAGGAAGCTAAATTTACAACTGTGACATAAATGCAACTGAGGCATAAACATTACATTACAATATCAAACAATATAAACAATAAATGCAATAACTAACTTAAACAAATCAAATGCTATCAAATACTAAATACAAAACAAATACTAAACGCAAATCAAATACTAAATACAAATCAAATACTAAATGCAAATCAAATACACATTTAAAAACAAAAAGGACCATGGTCTGATACTATTTACAATTATTTACATTACGTACTATGGCCATAGTAATAAGCTAACCTGTCGTAAGAGTTCGAAGATCACGGATCCGAACCACGACGTCATTCGTGTTCAGCACTGTATATGGACCATCCGAAGGTGACTGTAATTTAGGACTCAGTCCTTTTCGTTGAATTGGGTTCCACAACCACACCTTGTCTCCTTTGTTGGATCTCTGTCTAGTAGCTCTTGTGTCGCATCTGATCTTCATTTTCTCCGTCGCCAAGTTGACTCGCTTTCGTGAAGAACGGTGCATCCCCTCAAACCGGGCCTGGGCATCTTGGATGTGTTCCTCAGGCGATGAAGGCGCATCCGTAGGGCGACTAAACAGGCGGTCACAAGGCAGACGAAGGTCTCGACCGAAGAGCTTCTGGGATGGAGAATAGTCTTGAGTTTCTTTTCGACCCTGGTATGATTTCGGCAGCTTCCCGAGCTCGATCTTTCGGACAAGGCGTCCACATTTCCAGGCGAGGATCCCTTTTGAGGATGGATAGTCATGCCATCAGATGCTGAATGCAGCTTATTGTTTTTGAAATCTAAGGAAAAATTGTATTTCCTTAAAAAGTCCAATCCGAGTATGCATGGATCTGTAATATCCGCCACATATGCCGTGTGATGGTAGGCGGCACTTCCAAACGTGATGTTTACGTTTAACTTCCCAGTTATGTCGATCTTGTCACCAGACGCAGTCTGAAGGGTAACACAGGATGGCGTCCAAATAAGTTTATCTTTAAACTGTTCAGCTAAATCTTTCCTAATGATGGTAACATTAGCTCCTGTGTCAATGATCATATTGCAAGGAACTCCATCGATATTCCCATTGATGGACAGTCCGTTATTGTTGCCACTCACTATAGAGATCTTAAGCGCTTTAAAACAGGGTTTTTCATTATCTGGCAACCTCCGTTCCTTGATATGGTCATTAATTTGTTTCCTGCGTCGTTGCTCAGAAATTGTCTCAATTTTCGTACCCTGGGGTGTTCTGCAATTCTTTCGTACGTGGCCTTCAGCTCCACAGTTCCAGCACTTTGGTTTCTTGTCAGTCCTTTTCCTTCCCGTGGCATTTAATTGTCTGTTTAAATCGTATGCCTTATTTTCCGTGCTCTGGGGAGTTCTGCAGTTCCTTCGTAGGTGGCCTTCAACACCGCAATTCCAGCACTTTAGGGTCGGTTTTGTTTCACCACTATTCCGTCTTAAAGCATTCACTGGTCTTGTCAACTCATCTGTTTTATTATCCATGCCCTGGGGTGTTCTGCAATGCCGTCGTAGGTGACCTTCAGAACCACATCTCCAGCATCTTACAGCCACTTTGTTCTCACTGCTACTCCGTATCAATCAAAGCATCGACTTGTCTGGATAAATCATCTAAACGAGCCATCAATTGGTCCCCTGGGTCGTGGACTCGCACAGCTCTGACTGGGTAGCTATCCCTAAGAGTTGCTTGCTGGGCTGCCTCAAATTTCATGGCATACACTAAAGCGCTTTTCAGATCTTTAACATCCGCCATTCGCAGTGCTTTCTGTATTTCAGGGTCCCGGATGCCATCGATGAAATATTGCAGGGACAGGATTTCCCTTGTTTCTGTCGGGCACTCCGAAAAGGCGTGATGTGACAGCCTTTCAACATCCGTGGCGAGCTCCTGAAGCGTTTCGGTGAGCTTCTGTTGACGAGATTTTAATTGGAGCCTGCTGTAGTCTTTTAAACATTTCTCGCCAAAGTGCAGCTCCAATGCGCTGGATAGAGCTTCGAAGTCAAGTCTTTGGTTTTCGGGAAGCGTCTGCAGTATATCCGCTGCGTCTGCTCGCAGAGAAGCGGCGAGATGACAGGCCTTAGCTTGGGAATCCCATCCATTCGCATCCGCAACTATAGAAAATTGGGTCTTATACACTTGCCAGGATGTCTTCCCATCATATGTGGATAGCTTCAGAGGTGGACGAGCAGGCATCGGTAAGAATTTAAAATCATCATTCTTGCTCCCTGCCGTCGCTACGAATTTCTTTAACGTTTCCATTTCTTTGGCAACTTCAGAAACTCTCTCATCAATTTGTTGTTCGATTTGGTGTTGGACGGCACAAACTCTTCCTTCAGTTCGTTCCTCCACAGCAGAAACTCTCCCTTCTATATGTTCTTTTACAGAAGAAACTCTTTCTTCTATTTCTTCTTTCACCGAAGAAACTCTTTCTTCAATTAGTCCAACTTTATTTTCAACTGTGTCAATTCTGCCTTCCATAGCTTCAAATTTATTTTCTATTATGCAGGTAATCTCTCTTTTCATTTCTTCTTGACCTGCTTCAATCTTTTCTTGACCAGCTTGAACGGCTTTCATTTCGTCCTTAACAGAGTTGACGGCCCCTTCCATCTTTCCTTGGCTAGATTTCATCTCTTCTTTCATTTCTTCTTTAAACGAGGCAAAGGCTGTTATCAATTGCCTTAACTGCTCTTCCATCGCTCTTGTTATTGGCATTCAAACCCCACTCCTGACACCAAAAATTGTTGCGTGCGTACGGATTCGTTACTAAATGAATGCACAAGTCCGATGAAAGATGAACAAAAATGTATTATTATCACAACAAAAATGCTTAAATTTTCTCAAATTATCACGCAGTATTACAATATCTCATAGTATTTTTCTTTTAACTACTCAAATGTCCAATAGAACGTAATTCAAAACAGCTAAAGAACGCTAATCCGCGAATTCGCTACAATCAACAACAGTAGTTTTCTAAACAACAACAAACTAAGCAACTACTACAAACTGAGATGTTTTCCTCCTTTTATAAGATTTTAAAATCACGCGCTAGAATTTTCCAGTACTTTCTCGAAATCAAAAAGAGATATTTATTTATTTAACGCACGCGCTCTTGTATTTTTAATTTTTCCGGCTTAGCTTTCTTTTAATATTCGTCACGCGCTGCACTGCGCGAGAAATAAAACCATTTAATTTATAATTGAACTAACATTAGCTTTTTAAATACCAAATTCGTAACAATATATTATTATATTGTTAGTACAAGAAAGTGCATTTATGTCCTAAATTCGGCTTAAATAAGAAGGTTATTTGAAACCTTTTCATGTTTTCTAGTTACTCCAGACATAGCGATAATTCTCTTTACGTCTGTTGGGATTTTAAACCAATATACTAACTAGTTCTAGATCAAGTAAACCCCACAAGTAACTTCTACTGAAATACCTTATTTCCAAGAAGAAATTGTTCTACTTATTAAAACATTAATTGCAAATAATTCATCTTACAAATTTATAAATTTTATCTAAAAAAAAGGCTGTCATAAACTATGCCCTATAAATCTTTAGTGATATAATGATCATGCTTATTTCTAAATTGAGAGGAGGTTAGAAGCGGATGAGTAAATTAAAAATTTATAGTTATGTACATTTTGTGAATATGTAACTATGTAAATATTCATTTAACTTCTATCCTTTAACTAGCCAGGCCATTTCTTTTCAGTTAGTCACTATAGCAACCATGTAGTCAGAGGAATGTTTGCTGCTGATCTCTCTCTCTTTTTTTTTTTTTTTTTTTTTTTTTTTTTTTTTCAAACTTTGCAGTCAGATTTTAAATAGTTTTTAAATAAACTTTCAGTTTCGCCATTTGCAACATTTTTTTTTTTTTTTTTTTTTTTTTTTTTTTCCCCAGTAAACAACAGTATTATTAGTCACCAAAGTTTCAGACGATAAATGTTTTCACCCATTCAGTAAACCCCATAATACATTGCATAAGCAACCGTATTTCCTTTCTAAGAAAGATTCTAATTATTATTTTTCAACAAGGAAACAAAATAGTACATTACATTTTTAGGCCTTATGGGGATTTTACTTTATTTTCCTAATAGTTATTTTTATTTTGAAACAAGACTTTCCTTCCAATTTTCTACCAACGTTTCTCTGCCAGAATGAGTTTTCATTATTACGCTTCATGCAAATAAAGTAGAAGCTAGTATTTAAGCTGAAGTCTGAATGACTTCAGCAGGACAACGTGTTCTAGCTTTCAGCCATGTTGTTGCTATTCTACGGCCGTACTTAATACGTGCCTGCTAATATACGCCAGTTATTCTTAATTAAGGACCAACTTTGCGAGTTTGATTCTGTGCAGCTTCGGCTGATTAAATGTACCTAGCATTAGTTTTATATTTTCTGTTTTGAGTTAAAACCCAAATGAAGGCTTCTTGCACATCCAAGAGGGACCCTCTGTAAATATATTATGAGTTAGAATGTAAAGGATATTTTAACACTTCTCCGGAGTTGTTACATGAAGGCTTCTTGCACGTCCAAGAGGGTCCATCTATAAATATATCATGAGTTAGAATGTAAAGGATATTTTAACACTTCTCCGGAGTTGTTACTTACGCACAAGAATTGAGCGAAACGTCATTACACAGTTCTTTTATATTCTAGCTTCCAAGGCACTCTATTTTAGCCAGGATATTATAGCCTCTTTGTTAATTTGCATTTAACTCGCTGTATAATTGACATGATGATTTATGCTTTATTAACCATAACTCTAGAATTATAATTAATTCTAGAATTATAATTAATTCTAGAGTTTATATATTTTATACGTTTTAAAAATGTTTAAGGATTTTAACGTTTTTACAATTTTTTAACCATTGTTAGTTTTTTAGTTTTCTAATTTTTGTCATACCACATGAACGGCTTATAACTTTTACTTGGGAAACTGTTAAATTTATTTTTCAGACTGTGTTAGTTACATAAGGAAGATTTAAAAAAAGCGTAGGGGTGTTATTCTTGATTTTTAAAAGCATACTTATTGAGAGACGTTTGGATATCAACAAAGCCAGAAATATATTTTATAGGACTTCTTGATGTTAGCTGATGGAAAAACTTCAGATAAGCACCTCATGACGATTTTTATCTGAATTTGTTCAATTAGCTACATCATCAGTTGTTTTCTTTATTTATTTTTATTTTTCATTTGATTCCTTATAGATCATCACCTATGGTAATTTTTAGCCTAAAGTTTTAAGCAGTCCTTTCTCCTTTTCTACGATAATGTTACATTTTATTACATTTTAGTACCTTACCTATTTACCTTGTTTTTTATTTTTTATTTATTTATTTATTTAGAAAAGCAACCTGTAAAGCATCAATTTATTTGTTTAATTACAATGATTTAGTGCTGGATTCTGTAAACACCTTGAAGATTCGGTTCGGCAATAGTTACGTAGATACATAAAATGGCAATCACAGACAGACGTAGCTGAATAAAAAAACATAATTTATTGTTGGATATTTAAATCTTGCAATACACATGCTCAATGACACATCATTATGGATGTGATATGCACCCCACAATTATATATAGCTTATCACATTTTTAGGCAATATATAAATATATAAAGCAGAGCGGCGAAAGATGAATGTTAGCAGCAGTAAAGAAAAGTGAAAAAAGAAGTAAATGTGCATTCCAAAAAAACATGAGAAACTCAAAAAGTATCTGGATCTGTGACTGGATACGATATGTCCGCCTTGCAAGTTTACGTAAGTAAGCATCAAACCGATTAATTTCGAATGACCTTAACCTAACAGAGCATGTTTGGAAAGCTCTTGGGAAGGCAATTTCCTTTCGCTGTCTTCCTCCGAGAACCATACCGCAATTTGTTTGAAGACTGTTTTGCTGCAAGAAGCTGCAGGAATGTAATCGACTGCCATAGGAACTCTTCAACTACCTCCTGTCCAGTACGCCGTCATGCTGGGCGACCTGTCTGGTTGTGCCAATGGACCATACCAAGGCCAATCCATAACCCATTTTAAACTCATTTTTGGCTCGATATTACAACGTGGATTTTGAACATTCCTTTACTGATAATCATGCGTACATAAAATGATTTTTGAATGTTACATCTCTTTCTATGTTATAAATGTACCAAAATACCAAATTTCATAAAAATCTGTCCATTAGTTTTCAGAAATTCGACATAATGTGCCAATTTTCTTAATTTTGCACGAGGGTGTGTTTTCGCTCTAAACGCGCCCCATTAGGTGTGACCTTGCCAGTTATGCATGTTTAGCCCGCTTCTTAGTTCAGCGCTACAATATATAATAATTAATAATTTTTATACTACTCTCTTATTCAAAGAGTAGAACTTTACTGCAATAATTGCTCGTCATAAAAAGAAGCTGATTAAAAATTAATTAATACGACATCTAATAAGCCACTATGCTTTGACACGCTTCATAAACATGCATCAGAGCAAATTTGAACGCATTCAATAAGTCCATATGAGGATTTCGCTACCTCACATGTAACTTCTGCTTTGATTACTTTCAGTAAAGAGAATAATCATGCGTAAGCCATATCATTCTAATCTGTATAATCTTAACATCTGTATAATGTTAAGCATGATATAAATTCTGAGCACATGAAAAAGAGTTGATAATATTGCTAATTTGAAACAGTATACGTTTAATTTGAATAATACAGCTAACATATTTGTCAAGTGACATTTATAACGTAGTATTAGGAAACAATAATGAGAACTTTTCGAAATTAAAGAACACTGTCGTTTAGTTTGATTCAATAATCGCAGGATATTTGTAAAGAGTTGCAGTATTATTAATTTTAAAAGTCAAAATTTTTAATTTTCATTACCCTGGACATTATCCGGGAGGGCAAAATTATTGTTATACTATTGCTATTAAATTTGTTTACCTTAATAAAGATATAAATACTGCAAAATCAGAGGGATCTTTCCATGGAAGATTTTCTAAGGCAAGTAATCAGAGTAAGCTGCAAATAAAGTACTTAAATCCGAAAGATCGTCTGTCAAATAGCAATTGAATTATGCGACAGAAAAGATAATTTATATTTTATATAAGTATTTATAGTTTCGGAGTATTCTTTCTCATTATAATCGATCTGGGCTTACTAACGGCTATGAGGTAAAATTACTAAATACTGTTTTGGTTTGGTTTACTGGATTACGGCAAAACAGATGAAGACTAAATACCTAAGTCAAGGGTGAAGGGATACCTTCACCGAAGACTTTCAAAGGGAAGCTAGCTTGTATCTACGCTCGTTACCTTTGTATCTATGTTACACATGGGAAAAACACAAAAACCGGACAGAGATCATGTGTTCAGCCACTGAATACTACTAGTACTAATAGTTCGATCTGGGCTCTGCTCCCAAGAAACAAGCTGGCAACATGGGAATTTTCATTTTTTTTAAAGCCAGTTTACATTAAAAAGCCCTTCCAGTTTAGGTCCTTCCTCCTTAGCCTATTTTGCCATAATGGAATATAATACAGTTTAAACCAGTTTCGTGTAAATATGAAAGAAATCTCTTTATTTAATTTACATATATGTCTAAGTTATTCACTTAATTTTTGCATTCCATTTTCACAATAAATTAAATACTTTTCGTTAATATTTCTCTCTGCCAAAGAAGCGAAATACAGAGACTCAAATTTAAACATGGACACCTGTTTTTTTTCACATTTTATGAAATGATTTATAATAAAAGAAAATTGTGAATAATTTTATTTACTCTTTTAAAGCACATATAAATTCAAAAAACAATAAAGCAAAATAATTTTTGCTTTGAGTTTGGAAAAATAGGTTAGGTTATTTAATTACGGCAAAGCCTCGAGGGCTATCTGCCTAAGGGGAGGGATACCTTCGTGGAGGACTTTCTAAGGGAAACTGGCTCGTATACACGTTATACATGGGGAAAACCACGAAAACACCCATGCAGCCAGCCCGTTCGCGAGATTCGAACCTGGGACCGAACTACCAGTGTTCAGCGACCTTACCGCTCGGCTGCTAGTTTGGAAAAAGGGAAAAATAAAAGTTCAACAAAACTATGAGAAATAGTTTCAAAATCGAACATGGACATAGATTGTGGTAATTAATTCCAATTATTGAAATAAAACTTAGTGTTTGGTTGGTAAGCCTTGTTTTGCTCCAATACCTCGTAAATTGTTTATAAATAAAAAACGTTTTATAAATAAATGTTCATCACACCCTGCTAAATTATGAATTATTAAAGGAATAAAATTAGGTATTTGATAATTTAAACTACAACTATTAGATGTCGGTCTTCTAAATTTCCCAGTTAAATGGCAATGATCCATAACTTTTCTTTTGTCATCTGAAGCATCAGATAATAGTTCATTTTTACTTATATAAGTTCTACTGTAACTGAGAGATTGTATGTAAGTCCTGAAGGCCCTACGAGAGTGCTAACGAGTTATCGCTTAGTACTGAGACCACCAAAAATATTGAAAAAGTTTAAAATAACCTTTTTATTTAGTCTTGAACTGTATAGAACAAGCACAGTTTGTGTTACAACGGAACTTCCGACCGCTCAGACGATATAGTAGTTAGGGTAACCTACTGCGGTACCGAACGGCCATGGTTCGAATCCCGGAGAAGGCAAAGGCATGGATATTTTTAAATATGTAGTGTCTTTGCAGCATGAAGACACTCTAAATATATGGAGAGCCGAAAGTCCTCTCGAGAGGTTGTGTGTAGGGAAAAGAGTGGGAGACCCTCGGACTCGCCCCCCCCGGGTGCTCTTCCTCAAAATTAAGGGCGGAACTAAGAGAAGTCGTACTGTCACCTGTATGGTGCTCAAAGCTCTTGCCAACAACAGGCGCAGTCTTGCTCTCCTTGCTATGATGAATTTCGTAGACGTGTTCTGAGGTAACTATCAAATAAGTGAAATAAGTCACAACAAAAACACGAACAGATAAGTGAGATAAGTCACAGCAACAACACGAACGGGCTATCTTGCGGGTAGGTGATAATAGAAAGTTAAATTTAATGCAGGTAACGTAGTCAGAGACTATACATAAAGTAGGTCAATTACGCTGGCTTAGAATTTTACCAGTATTTTAGAATATTGGCTAGTAAGACGCTAAAGCCGGAATATATCTTTAGGCAGAGCTTGTGCGAGTAACATCAGGACGCGGCTGCCAGAAGATCTTAACTAAACATCCAAAACTCTCAGCTGAAATACATAAAAGCATAATTTGCATTCTGGTGAGGAATACGGAAAGAAGAAGTTATAGTAAAGCCTCAAATCATAATAATTGATTAATTAAATTAAAATACCTTAACATACGAGGGCTATCCAGAAAGTAGATTACGTTTTGGAATAAAAAAATAAACAAAGTATAGGAAACAAATTTTATTATATACAGATGAAAGCCACACTCAAATACTACTTTTCTACATAGTCACCATACAAATTAAGGCATTTATCGTAGCGATGTACGAGCTTGGAAATTCCTTCGTCGAAAAATTCGGCCGCCTGCGCCTTCAACCACTTCGTTACCTCTTCTTGCAGCTGTGCGTCGTCATCAAAACGCATTGATTGCAATTTCGTTTCACAGTTCACATGTTTCACCCATGTTTCGTCACCAGTAACGATGCGATCGAGTAAAGAGTCACCATCCTTATGGTAAGCGTCCAAAAAGTTCAACGCTGCAGCCATTCGCTGATTTTTGTGGTCCTCTGTCAAGATTTTTGGAATCCATCTTGCACAAAACTTGTGGTAACCAAGCTTTTCGCTGATGATTTCGTGCAACAAACTTCGCGAAATTTGTGGAAAACTCAAAGAAAGTTCCGTTATTGTGAAATTTCGATTTTCACGGACTTTAGCATCGACTTTTTCGAGAAGTTCGGCGGTCACTATGCTGGGTCTCCCACTTCGATCTTCGTCGTGAACATTGGTTCGGCCATTTTGAAATCTTATGACCCACTGACGCACTCCACCTTCAGTGATAATGTTGTCCCCATACACTTCACGAAGCTGCCGATAGATTTCTATCGGTTTACAGTTTTTTGCAGTCAGAAACCTTATTACTGAGCGCACCTCGCAGCTCGCGGGATTTTCAATTAACGCAGACATTTCAAACCGTCACAATATCTGAACGGAGCACAGCACGAACCTCTCACTAGCACGGCTAGATGCAGACTGAGCTGCGCAACGCTCTGACCCCAAGATGGCCGCGCTAGCCCCGCCCCTAGCGGACACAGACGGAAACGTAATCTACTTCCTGGATGGCCCTCGTATATACTGCTAACATTTGGACTTTTATAATGCTCAATACAATAATGCAATAATAATATACAATATGCTATGCTTAGTTTTTTCATTTTTTCTTCAGTAAATTTTCAATTTCTTGAACGTCATTTGCTAACATTAATACAAATTTATTAGCTGTGACATCCCCTCTTTAAATAACAGGTGATTTATAAAACTCATGTACATATTTAATATAACAACTAAAACTAGAGGATTGATACGTTTGATATTTTATTGTGCAAGATTTTGTTTGTTTTGGTTGAAATATATCTATCATTGTCAAAACGGATTCAAAATCGGCATAAATGGCAAATGGTACTTTATATCTGTGCTTTAAAAACTGGTCCATGACTTTTGCGAAGTAATACTTTTTTTCCTCTTGTTTGTATTTGATCAGTTTATTTTTTAATTGTTTCTTTTTTTCTGCATTCATTTAATCAACGCTCTCTTTCATAAGCGAAAGAAATCCTCCTCTTCAATTTTTTAATTTTTGTTTGTTGTGTGTCACTTGTCCTTGAGAATGTTTCACTCTCATTTTTATCACTTCCGGTGGGCATGTGTCCAGTTTTCCAGAGCAGCGAAACTTTTTGGAGCTCGTTTTGAGAATGAATTTATCTTTTTTTCGAACGAGAGCATTCACTTGAAAGATTATTAAGCGCAGAAGTCAACGGATTCAGAATTTTGAAAACGATTTTAAAACACTTTTGGAGGCAACCAAAGAATTAAAAAATTCTGGAAAGCCTAACAATTTAACAAATAGTTATTTCCTTTTCTCTTTATTTTTTGTTTTATAAATTTCATCTCTCTTTTTATCATAATTCATCAATTCTTTTCCAAAAGAAGTTCCTTTAATTCTTCGTTATTAAAATCTTTTAGTCTATAAGTAGGAGAATTCGTGATTAAAACTTCAGAAATAATAAAACCTCTTCTCTAAATGATGGGTTATAATCTTTTCTAAATAGGTTCTTAAATCTTCAGAGTCTAACAATATCACCGATTTTGAATTTTGGCTTTATAATTTCTCTCAGTTTATGTAACTTCTTATATACTAAAACTTCGTTATCTTTATCGGATGACTCTAGAGATGTCATTTTTATAGATCTATGATATGAACTGTTTTAACCACTAACTAGTTTATCTGACACGCCTATATATGTTTTAGTTCTGTGTACATCCAAATATTTCCTGGTCTTTTTAAAGTCTTATTAAATCTTTCAACTATGGCACATTTGATTTTTGCATTTTCTCTAGTAAACCAATGAATATTATTATTTTTAAATAATTGTCTAGTCTCTTCATTAATAAACTCTGTACCCTTAAAAGTCTGAATCTCCACGGAAATTCGTTCTTGAAAGATCTTTTAAATGCTTTTATCACTTCTTCCCCAGCTTTCCTATTCATGGGAACAACACAAGCATATTTACTAAAACAATCACTCAGTCAATAACAGTTAATAAATAATTTATTCCACCGTTATATTAACTATTCCGCACGAGTTGGCCTCCGACCGGGATGTTAGCCATATAGAGTTTAGGTGCCAGCTTGTTGGAAGATACTAGGGCTATGATAGTGAGATTAGTACTGATGAACTGACCAAATGTAGCTTGGAACTTATTAAAAGATGACAGTACACTTTGTTTTGAGGAAGACCTTGAGCATACGAGTCACTTTGTGCAATCAGGGAGAAGCAAAACCAGAATGGCCTTGTATGGACAAAGTTAAATTCCACTAGGCATAAGCTAATGCAGCAGGTCATATCATTTAAACATATGGGCAGTCAATTAGCAAATAATCAAATTAGAAATATAGATATTAATACTGAATTATGTATAGAGTTAAAATACTGAATTATGTAAATACTGTAATACTGAATTATGTATAGTCAACAGCGTTGAGTATAGGGAGAGTGTGCCGCTGTACTTCTATTGCCGCAGGAAACTTAACGTTGTGGGCGTGTTTGAGGGCAGGCTTCATATGGCTTGACATGACTTAATGAGTAGGTAGTGGCTCAATATGCAGTGACTGAGGCATTGTGTGCACAATCTGGTACTGCTTGTGTTAGTCGCTGAAAAGTTTGTAGAAGCTTGATTTTTTAAGGTGCTATCTTGAAGTCTGTGGGCAGTCAAATACGTAATAGTCCGCTGTTCTTTCCCTACCGCATGCGCAAAGATCTGTGTCACTGCGCCGGAAGCGGTGCGAATAAACTGGGAATGGACCATGTCCAGAGAAGTATTGCGTCAGTGAAGCAGAGCTCCTTCATAACTATATTGCTACTTTTGGAAAGAAAAGGAACGTCCTGCGACCCGTAGTAGCTATGAGCCATCTCTTCTTCCACGTTTTGAGCATGTGCTCCTGAGTGGTCTGCTTAAGCTATGATGCTGGGAGGAGAGCTGAAATCACTTCATCTTGGACACTGTTTGTTGCCTGCTTTGCCAGATCATCAGATAGTTCATTTCCGGTGATACCCTTGTGGACTGGAACCCAATACAGAATAGGACGGTAAGGAATAGGAATTCGCAACAACAGGTGGCGAATATCATGTACCAATGAACTTCCGCTACTTGTGCCCGATATGGCCTGAAGGCTAGATGCCAAGTCACTAAAAATCATGGCGTTTCGCGCATGTTCAGTTGCACAGCAGATTGCAGCATACAGGGCAATTAGTTCCGCTTGGGAAACGGAGTTGTTGAGTCCGAGTCTACGTGTCCATTTGTACTGAAGGATTATAAGGCATTTTCTCCCTCTTTTCTGCATGCCTTTGTGGTGAAAAGATAGCACACTCAGAGCGTATTCGAGAGACCCAGGTTCAAGTCCCTGCGAGGGCATTGCTCATTTTTCACATCTCCTGCTTTAAAATAATCTAATGACTCCAGTGGCGCCCGAACTAAAAAGTAGTGGATGATGGTTCTTTACCATCAGGATTGTGCGATCGGGTCCCCTAATCCCCAGTCGCCCTTTAAAAGGGGGAGTATATAAGGTACTTTCTCCCTCTTCTGCATGCCTTCGTGGTGTAAAGGTAGCCCACTCGGCCCGTATTTGAGAGGTCAAGGTTCGAGTCCCGGCGAGGGCATTGCTCATTTTTCACATCTCCTGCTTCGAAATAATCTAATAACCCTACATGATGTTATTCAGCAGATGGAAAAAGCCACTGCCATTACCATTTTTCGTCTTGAATCCGCCTGTGTAGATGGCTTCCGTTACTTCAGTGTACGGCGAAGAGTCCATACTCACATTTTGTTTCAAGTTTTCGTGCGCAGGATGGTAATGCATATGAGTCTTGCATTTTTCATAGATGAATCGTTATATGCACTAAAGGGTTTTTAAGATTAATTGAAACCCTTTTGCAGCAACAAAATATAAACCACTCATTAGAAATTTTAAAAGGAGAAGAACATATATGCCCCGCACTAAAGATCAATGGTAAGCAAGCAGATTTATTATTCTTAAAACTGCTATATTTACTAAAGAGTTTTAAAAATAATAAATTTGCTTGCCATTGATCCTTATTACTAGGCATATATGTTCTTCTCCTTTTAAAATTTCTAATGAGTGGTTTATATTTTGTAAAAACATCTTGTTGATGTAAAAAGGTTTCAATTTCTTTGAGGTATTTAAGTTTATCTCTGCAGTCCGTTCATGTTGTAGTTGTCGGTTTCGGGAATACAGTAATACACATCTTTTAAGACTTTTCTTTTTCTTTAGATAATCGGTTTGACTTCAAAAAGTACATCTTTAGAGTCGTAAACATCACAGATACCTCTGAGAATGCCTGATTATTTTTAGAAACGGTTTCATGTGAATTTTTAAATTAAATTAAGTTTTTAATTTTTGTTTTGCACAAATTTTCCCATTCCAGACTTCTTTTTTTTTTTTTTTTTTGCTTGAATAATAGCAAGCAATCTGTCTTGCTATTCTTTTACGAAGTGTAGGATTTAGAATTGCATCATATTTTTGCTTCTATATCTTCTTCTTCTACCTATCTTCTCTCTAACTTCTATCTGTCAAATTTACATCAAATATATTATTTCTAAGCTTAGTATCGTTACTTTGTAAACAACACATATCATGTTTGTATGCAATTTCATCCAGTCTGTTTATAAGCTTAAACCATTCTTTATAAGTTAAATCAGGATTTAAACTGTTCAAGTTTTCCTTTTTCAGATATTTTTTAATTAAGAAACGCTATAAATCTTTAATAAATTCTCGCTCTCTTACCCAAACTTCTTTTGTCACGGTTTCAGCTTTCAAAGAATTTAATAAAAATTTTAAAGTGTGCTTATATTCCTCTTTTTGAAATTTTCAACATTTTACCTAGAATTTTGATCATTTCTACTACAATATTCGTTGCCGCAAGAGGCAAAATTGCGAAAGCTGATAATGAGCTGGCATTTAACAAAAATTTTAGAGACTGATAACGAAAAACTGATATCATTATAAGTTTTATAACTCTTCCGATAAACGTACAACCAATCTTACTAAGTTATTTTCCATTTATATAAAATTTAATTTTTTCTGTATCTCATTTTAGAATTTTTAAATTCAAGCATGATGAAATCATAATGTTCTTTAACACACCTATTGTACATTTCACTAAATGTTTCTCTCGTTTATTTTCCAGAAATTTCTCTCATTTTTCTGTTGCATTTCCTTCTGTTATAAATTCAAAAATATGAAATATTTTTTTAGGAACGTTGTAATAGGCTTGAACTAGGTAAGTGACGGGCACATTTCTGTCTGCCGCAAAAACATGATTTCTGAATACTTGTCTGATCTTCAGCAAGACATTCATTGAATACAATTATATTCCTTTTATTAGGATCTAAATCTTCTAAATGTATAATTTCTTATAAATCATCAGTTGCAAAGAAAGGTTTGCTATATTTCTTATATTTTCGCAACAATTCTTTTTGTAACTTTTAATAAATTGTAAAATTTACGATATCTTCCCTTTAAATAACTTCAGACCTTTTAAATTTTTCAGGTAAATCTGAATATTTATCTTCATAAGTATTTTTAACACATATGTATAAGGCACTATAATTTAGAAGTTTCCTAAGTAAATTCTTGGAAACTTTTGGTTTTCCTGATCCAGATTTCCCTACAGTCACAAGCCTGAAAGATTCAAAGGGCATGAGACTGTTTTGATTTAGACCTAAAACATTTTCTTTTGTGTCACAAATTTTATTTTTATATGCAGAAATAAATATTGGATGATGCAAATTATGTTTTGCATGACGCAAATTTTATATTGTTATAAATGAGCGTTGCTAAGAGAGAAAAAAGAAAATAAAGCACACAAAAAGTTTTAGAGGCCATACAGTTACATAAAGAAATTAGACTAAATAATGAAGAAAGCGTTACAAAAGAAAAAAGAATACTTAAAAATATTCAGAAATTTCCTAAGCCTGTTACTGATACGATGGAAAAAGCTCATACATATTAATTAAAATTCAGTCTTATCAAAGCCATTAAAAAATATTCAAAAATTTCTAACGTTTGGTTTGAAAAAAGAGTTAGATATTAGATTTTTAGAAGAAAATAATTTAGATCTATATTCAGAGCTGCTTAGTACTCTTGTAGAGAGAGACATTAGGTTATTTAGAAGCAGGAGACATGAAAAATGAGCAATGCCCTCGCCGGGACTCGAACCTCGTACCCCTCGAATACGCGCCGAGTGTGCTGACCATTACACCACGAAGGCATGCTAAGAAAGGCGAGAGAAATACCTTATACTCTTAAAGAGTGAAAATTGATCAAATGATTTAAAAAGCGAGTGATTTAAAAACAAATTTAGGGAAACAAAGAGGCCAATTAAACAGCCAAATTTCTCGGGCTAAAAACTTGACTCAAGGACTTGAAGAAAAGAAATCGATTTCAGAGGGTAATGATAAAAAAAGAAAAAGTGCTGGAGATGTATTGAGAAACATTATATAAAATAGGAAGTTCTTCAAAATTACTGACCAGTAAGGACTTAAAAAATAAAGAACTTTTAATTCAAAAAATTTGCAACGGTTCTAAATGTTTAAATAATAATAATAATAATAATAATGTTGCTTGATAACTTACTAAGAAATGGGGTAGTGGATAATGGTTTTGCGAAGGAATATTATAATAAATTTCTTTCCATATAAATGAGACATTGCTTTAAAACGAGTATTTATCTTTCTGATCTACAGAAAAGTAGTATGAGAAAAGCATATGAAAACAGAAAAAGTTGTTTCATTAAAAATCACAAATGATAAGGAATCTTATTTTGATATACTTTTAAGAAAATCTCAAATAAAAAATATTCAAAAAATGGAGAAAGCGCATCATGGCCCTACGGCTTGTAGGATCCAACAACTAAATCATTATCCACTACCCCATTTCTACGGCTTGTAGGATCTAACAACTAAATCATTATCCACTACCATTTGTTTTGATTTAGTTGATCCAACTTTCAGTAAGATCAACTAAATCAAAATAAAGAGCGGGGATTTCTTTCCCATTCTGATCCATGCTTTAATAGAGGCCATTCATAGGCTTTACAAGTAAAAGCTTCTTGAATATGGAACCGTCTCAAAATTTTTGCGGTTAGTTTTAAATCTGAAACTATTAAGGAGAAAAGGCGGTTACTGTGCATAGTTGCTGATTTCTATCAGCAAACATTGATTTCAGTGAGCTCATTCAGTTACCTGGTTTTGCTGCCTGTTTATCGTCTCATGGATCCTACAAGCCGTAGGGCCCTGATTTGCTTATTTTCCTGCTTGTGGCTGATGCTTCATGTTCTATGATGGAGATTCTGATTAACTACATTGCATCGGAAATTGCAAACCTAGAGTTACAAGCCGAGGTTCACAACAATCTTCCTGACAACGATGTTCGCGGCCTGTCCTTTTTAAGTCGACAAAACGAATCATTGACCAGGAGCTGCTGCAAGACCAAGTTAGTGCTGCTACTTCTGCGACCTGCAGTGATAGCTACAATGAAGAATTTCCTCAACTTCCAACTGCTAAACCGAAATGTCAGACGCGCTGAAGGTCCTGCATGTTCCGATAAGGACATCAGAAAATATAAAGCTTTGAACGAAAGTTCAGATTCGGAGAATGCTGCGAAACCTCCTGAGCATTCTGATTTACCGATTGCTGATAAGGCAGCTGTTGCCTCCAAACCTGAAGTTATGGATACCACTCCAAATGATCAACCTGCACTGATGACACCTTCAACTAATCAAGGCACCTTAGGACGTAAACCACCACCCATTATAATAAAAGATGAAAGATTCACCTTCTCTCATGTAAAAGCTCTATTAATTGGATATAATCTGCAAGCTGAACGTTAAGCTGATTAAGGACAGTTAATTCAGGGGGGCTTCAAAATCCAATCTAAGACTCCAACTTTATACAAACAGATAATTAAGGTGCTTACGGATGCTGGAGTCCGCTATCACTGTTTTGAACTTCCTGAGAAGAGGTGTATCAAAGCTGTAATCAGAAGTCTAACTTCATATACTCCGGTTGATGAAATAACGGATGAGCTACTTGCTAAGGGGTACAGTGTTATTCCTGTTAACCAGCGAAAATGTGTAGAAGAAATGGTGAAGTAATAAAACTTCCTCTATTCCTAGCAACTCTTGAAAGAAAAGATAACAGCCATAAGATTTTCCATGAAAAATTTATTAATGGAATGAAAATCACTATGGAGAGATATAACGGTCGTGCTGGGCCACTGCAGTGTTTTCCCTGCCAGGGATTTCATCATGCTCAATCACACTGTAAGCACGAATCCAAATGCGTTCGATGCGGTGACTCACATGAGTCATATAACTGTGATAAAGATAGAAGCACTCCACCGAAGTGTGCTAACTGCCAGCAAGTGGGTCACACTGCAAATTACAGGGGATGCGAGAAATTTCCTAAGCCAAGACCTCTCCCAATTTTTTATTTATTTTATGCTGCAGATTTTCCGTGCTATTAAACCTGAACAAGCGAGAAGTGGAATACAATTTAATATTTGAATCTGAAGATAAAAAAGAATTTAGAAAAAAGATATTTAAAAAAAAAAATTACGAATTGCTGTTACAGTTTCCTGCTATATAAATGAGTGATAGCTGATATAGAAAGAATAATAAACTCTGATGTGGACACCACGACTTTCATGTACGGCCTATTAAATTATACACAATTTTTGGTGCACTTCATTTAAACTTGTTTTCTCGAATTATTCTAACTTAATTAACTGATTCCTCAAGGCAAGCTGAAAATGGCATGAAAAACTGCAGATTTTGAAATTAAGTATTCTGATCAATTTTTGCAGTTCCGGAGTCAAACTTCTTAAAGTTTTATTTTTTTACAAGGAGTATAAAATTTTCCTAAATATAAGTATAGGAGCCGGGCGACCGTCTTAAAAGTAAGATTTCGTTTTTCGTCGAAAATTAATTTTTTTAAATTTTAGATTGCCAAAATACGAATATTTTCGTCATTTAAAACACTTGTGTAGTGTCGCTTCAGTTCCGTTAAGTTTCTAATTAAATTTAGTTAAAGCGGAATGGCAATACCTTCTAGTCTCCGCGAAGAACGAAGTAAACAAACTTCGAGTTTTTGTCACGCGATGCTACGTGCATGTAAAATGTAAATAAATCTTATGAATAAGAATCTATAACATCGTAAGGAATAAAATATTGGTTCCATAGGAGTCAGAGAAGTGTTATTTTTCTATATTTGCACACCAGACACTTCACTGGTGTATCCCGGCGTGATCGAATTCTACAATGGCTGACGAAGACGAAACCGAAATTAAAGCAACAACTGCATCTGTCGCCAAGGTAAGCGTTAAAGTTCCTCCTTTTTGGAAGCCAGATCCTAAAATATGGTTTATTCAACTAGAAGCACAATTTAGAAATGCAAAAATTAGTGCAGATCAAACAAAATATGATTATGTTATAAGTTCCACTGAACCCGATATTTTGTCACAGGTATCTGATATTTTGCTAAGTCCACCACAAGATAATAAATATGAGGCAATTAAAAATAGACTAATTTCATTATATGCTGATTCAGAGACTCAAAAAACCCAAAAATTACTGAGTGAGTTAGAACTGGGTGACAAAAAGCCATCTCAATTACTGTGTGAGATGTGTAATTTGGCGGGCGATAAAGTAACAGATACTCCCGTTAATATGCGTAGCATTATATCTGTTAGTAGTGAAGATTTGTCAAAAGTGGCTACAATGGCCGATAAGATTTGGGAATTAAACCCTGTTACTCCCCAAATAGCTGCTGCATCATCCATAACGGTAAAAACGGAAGTGGTTGAAAGTTTACAAAAACAGGTTAGTGAACTTAGCTTACAAGTTTCTGCTTTAAACAAGCAACGCCACAGTCCCTATTGTCGTAACCGATCCAAATCACGAGATAGGAGTTACAGTGGTAACAGATCTAGTGATATTTGTTACTATCATAAAAAATTCGGTGATAAGTCATTTAAGTGTAAACAACCCTGCAACTACTCATCAACATCACAGACAAATAGTCCGGAAAACCAGCTCCCCGTCTCTCATTGACGACGGAGGGACAAGGGGTGCAGCTGAGTCGTCTTTTCATCAGCGACAAAGAATCGGCTACCCAATTTTTAATAGATACCGGGGCAGAAATTTCTGTCATTCCTCCCTTGCCTGCAAATAAAAAAAACATCTCAAAATTAGAACTCTTTGCTGCAAATGGTACGAAAATTAAAACATATGGCCAAAAATTACTCAAGCTTAATCTTGGACTCAGACGATCATTCACATGGCCTTTTGTAATTGCGGACGTAAACAAACCGATAATAGGCATGGATTTTCTTGCAAATTTTAACCTTTTGGTAGATTCTAAAAATCGCAAATTGATTGATGGTACTACATTCTTAACAACCAATGGAACTCCTTGTTTTCAAAATAACAATAATAATATTCCGATTTTAAATGCCGTAAATGATCCATATAAACGTATCATTAACGATTTTCCGGATTTGTTAAAACTGAATGTAGTTAATAATAAAGTTAAAAATCATAACATCGAACATTATATCGAAACCAGAGGTCCACCAGTTTTCGCTAAAGCCAGGAGACTGTCAGCTGAGAAACTTAAAGCGGCTAAAAAGGAGTTTGAATTTATGCTCCAAATGGGTTTATGCAGACCATCCAAAAGTAACTGGTCGAGCCCACTACATCTCGCTATGAAGAAATCAGGTGATTGGAGACCTTGTGGAGACTATCGAGCGTTAAACAACGTCACGATTCCTGATAGATACCCTCTCCCATTTTTAACAGATTGCAGTTCCATTTTAGCTGGAAAAAGAGTTTTCTCATACATAGACTCATTAGAGCGTACCAACAAATTCCAGTTCGCGAAGAAGGTATACCGAAAACGGCCATTCTCACTCCCTTTGGCTTATTTGAGTTCCCATTCATGACGTTCGGCCTACGAAATGCGGCCCAAACGTTCCAACGTTTCATGAACAGTGTGTTGAATGGACTAGAATTCGTGTTTTGCTATTTGGATGACATTCTAATAGCCTCTCCAGATGAAGAAACTCATCGAAAACATATACGAGCAGTCCTCGAGAGACTAAACGAATATGGCCTGTGTATTAATGCGGCAAAGTGTAAATTTGGTCAAGCAAAACTTGCATTCCTGGGATACGAAGTGTCAGCTGAAGGACTTAAACCTCTCTCAACGAAAGTTGATGCCATCAAAAATTTCCCAGGACCAAAGTCATTTACTAGTTTAAGACGATTTTTAGATATGGTGAATTTTTATCACAGATTCATACCAAATTGTGCGAAATTGCAACAACCTTTAACAACATTTCTCAGTGGTATAAAGGTTAAAAGGGTTAAAGTGGTTAAAAGGAACTGCAGTAAAGAAATAACCTGGACGGCAGAAACAAGAAACGCCTTCCAGATCTTAAAAGATGCACTTATTCATGCCACAAACTTAACTCACCCATCCGAAAAGGCTAAAATATCGCTAACAACTGTGCTTCCGATACTGCCATTGGAGCCGTTTTACATCAGATTGTGAATAATGCAAAGCAACCCTTAAGTTTCTTTTCCCGAAATTTGACATCAGCACAACAAAAATATAGTGCCTACGACAGAGAACTCTTAGCCATCTATACAGCAGTAAAACATTTCAAATACATCTTAGAAGGGCGAACGTTTGCAATATACACGGATCACAAACCACTAACATTTGCCTTCCAACAAAATTTGGAAAAAGCTTCGCCACGACAAGCTAGACAACTGTCATATATTGGCCAGTTCTCAACCGATATCCGATTCATACAAGGGCATGAAAATACCGTCGCTGACGCTCTCTCTCGCATAGACACCATTTCTGTACCATCTGCAATAGACTTACAAACTATAGTAGACTGTCAAGAAGATGACGACTTGGAGATACTAAAAAACAACCCAAACTTAAAAATCCTACAGATCCCTATACCGGACAGCGACAAGAAAATTTACTGTGATACTTCTACAAATTATAATCGACCATGCATCCCTGCAAAGTTTCGGCAGAAAATATTTTCTTCAATCCATAATTTATCTCATCCTGGAATAAGATCCACGATAAAATTGATAACACGACGTTTCATATGGCCCAATATGAATAAAGACTGCCAACTATGGACTAGAGCATGTTTATCTTGCCAAAGATCTAAAGTTCACAGACATACACATTCATCTTTGGGAGAATTCAAAGTACCTCCACACAGATTCCAGCATTTAAACATAGATCTGGTGGGTCCGCTACCTCCTTGCAAAGGATTCAAATACCTTCTAACCATCATCGATCGTTATACACGATGGATCGAAGCGGTACCGTTAGAAGATCAATCAGCAGAATCTATTGCTAAAGCTTTGATTTATACTTGGTTTTCACGCTTTGGAATTCCGAATCGCATAACATCTGAGCAAGGTCGGCAATTTGATAGCCAACTTTTTCAAGCTTTAGGAAAATATCTTGGTTTTCATACAAACACTACAACTGCGTACCATCCACAGGCAAATGGCCTGATCGAAAGACAACACCGAACTTTAAAAGCAAGTCTCAAATGTCATCTACTCGAATCAAAATCATGGCTGGAAGCATTGCCTTTCATTCTTTTAGGCATAAGATCTGCCATCAAGGAAGACTTAGGTTGCTCATCCGCAGAACTTATATACGGAACTCCTTTAGCATTACCTGGTGAATTCTTTTCAACAGTACCTCATATGAAACAGTCTGAATTTTCTCAAAACCTTCAGAAAATAATAAGAGCTATGAAGCCAAGTTCTACCACCCCCCATGGAAATAGAACAGTCTTTGTTTCTAAACATCTTTCCAACTGTTCTCACGTATTCCTATACAACAACATTAATAATTCGTCGCTACAGCCTGTCTATCTTGGACCGTATCCTGTAAGAGCAAGAAAGGATAAGTACTTCGATATTGAAATCCAAGGAAAAGTTAAAAGAGTTTCAATAGACAGACTAAAGCCATGTTTCCTAGTGCAAGATTCTGATATTCCTTTTCAAAACTACCATTCCAAGAAAGCGGAACTTGGAGAAACACCTGCACTCAAGAACACTGAAGAAAATTCAGAAACTCATCATAAAACCAAGACTACTAGAACCGGCAGACATGTGAGGTTTCCCAGTCACTTTAAAGACTATCTTCCATAATCGCTGTCACTAGGAAGGGGGTATTTAGTGTCGCTTCAGTTCCGTTAAGTTTCTAATTAAATTTAGTTAAAGCGGAATGGCAACACCTTCTAGTCTCCGCGAAGAACGAAGTAAACAAACTTCGAGTTTTTGTCACGCGATGCTACGTGCATGTAAAATGTAAATAAATCTTATGAATAAGAATCCATAACACTGTAAGGAATAAAATATTGGTTCGATAGGAGTCAGAGAAGTGTTATTTTTCTATATTTGCACACCAGACACTTCAACTTGTGCAAATGGAAGTATATAACTATGCAAACGATTGCCAAATAAAGGCCAGATAAAACTTCTAAGCCGGGAAGGAGACGAGTGTGTGTATATGTTACGGTGAAACACCGAAATCTGGAGAATGTCGACTTTCACCGGTGAATGTCAACATTCACATAGTCTGTTGGTGTATGTCCGAAATATTTTCCAAATACTCTTTATTTCTGACTTACACCGGTCAATGCCGACATTCACCATGTACTATTTATTCACCATAAACATATAACAATATTATATTTTCTTCTCCGTAATTCAGTCGCGAATAAACGCACTCGAAACTTGAAATAAGAACTTAAGAACATGAGAACCTAAAACACACAATACATTCAAAATGAGAAAGGAAAATAATTGAAGTTAAAAACTTACTTAATTATACAGTACGTTCTAAATGAGAAAATAAAATAACAGTAATAAAAAACTTACTAAATTATGTGATTCAAATCTTATTTATTGCAACAACTTAAACTATTATGGCACTTTATGACCTCTCTTTTCGACTTTCACCAGAGCATATCTGTGATTGTCGACATACACCGGTGAGGGTCCGAACATACAAGAATGTAGTGAAATATTCGGTCTTTCACCGACGTATTTGGTGAATGTCGACATTCTCCAATTTCGGTCTTTCACGGTAACATATATACACATTAACGTTTGGTAATGCCGATTGCAGTAAAAAAGAAAAGTGCACAACTAGCTGTTATAACAGTCTCATATACAAAATTTCAACGTCCTACGGCTAATCGTTTTTAAGTTATGCGAGATACATATGTACGTACGTAGTCACGAAAAAAAAATCCTTTTGGCTCCTATTCTAAATCCATTTTATTATCTATTATTTTTATTTAACTATTCTACATCAGTTTTGAAAAAAAAAAAAAAAAAAAAAAAAAAAAAGAGTCCTTTATTTTGTCCGTACGTATAGAAGTCACGCAAAAAAAAAAAAAAAAAAATTCGCCCAAATGGATTCGGGGACGATCAAGATGGATATTTTGTCGAAATATGATACCCGAAATTTTTCGCGATTACAATACTTCCTTTGCTTTGTACAAGGAAGTAAAAACCCAAGGAAGAGAGTTTTTTTAAAGGTATTTTAACTGAGATCAAAAATGCAGTATTAGGAAAAATAAAATATGTTGTCTGTGACTGAGAGATGTACTTTCTACGGCAGGTTTAAAAATATATAAGCTCTATTTCATTGATAAATAAATGGCAAAGTTTTATGATCTGGGGAATACGAATTTTATAATCAAAAAATAAAGAGTTATGAACTATCAGAAAAACATTGATCTCAAGGATGAAAACGCAAAAATGAATTTTCAAACAAGAGTCTGGATGAATGTTTTCTCTTTTCAGATGGTTTTCTTCATCAAAGACTTAAAATCGTAAAATCAGACAGTTCTCTGATTAGGAATGACATGTAATATTTGTTAATGTAACTAGATTTGATCAACTACAAGTGTTTAAAAATTGTACCGTTGAGAAAAAATCAACAAAGTACGGCACTCATGTTACAAGCATTGAGCTTTAAAAAACTTTACTACTAATTACTCAAATTCCGAGCCTACCAATGCGTTTTCCTACAAAAATACAGCCGATTATGCAGATACTCATTTAAGTTATTCTGGAAATGGCGAAGATTTAAAAAGACTTGAAATATTATTAAAAATATAAAATTTAGTAAAAATTACAACCAAGGCTTTGCAAAAAGCTTTGATTTACGAAAATAACTATAAATACTATAAATGCTTATAAACCCTTGAAACATATATTTAACTTCTTTAACGAATACGGAAGTGTTATTACAGGTTTTAAAGCTGAAATGGAATCTGGAAGGACTAAAGATGTGCATATGTTATACACAAGTGCAACTAACGACTATAAAGCTGTTATAGAAGAAGTGAGTTTTATTTTTCATTGTTACTTTCACAAAAGATGCTGACATTAAAAATTCAAGTAAATACTTTGAAATAAACTGGAATGAATTTACAAGTGAAAGATCAAATCCGTTGGAAAACATGGATGGTATATAAGTCAAATCATCATCAGATTAAGCGCTAAGTGTTTATGCGATTCCACAATATGTTAAACAAGAAAATAACATATAGATGAACGATATTTGTTAATTTAGATAAGATTGTAGCGATTTTTTTTTTTTTTTTTTTTTTTAAAGCAAGAGTATATGAAAAATACGGTGTTAGGTTCTATATTTTGAATTTCTTCTTCATCACTTACATTTTGGCTTTTCTCTACAATAACTGGTTTGGCGTCTTTGTTTTTAATTTCTATTACTTCAATTTTGGTTTCATTGCTTTCTGTCATTTCTGCGCGTACTTCTTGGTTTTGAGAATATTCTCAAACTTCTTTTTCTATAATCTTTGCCTCAGACTGAACTTCCGCATCAATATTATCTGTTTTTATATTAACAACATATTTAACCAGAGCATTTTTTGTTTATTTCTTTCTTCCTGCATTTTTTTCTATCGCAACCGGAAGCATTAAGATAATTTATATGAAAAGCTACTTCAAACACTTCAACTTAATCACTACCAAAAATTTAATATTTAGAGCTAAAACTCATCCCTCTATTCTTGATGTTTTTACTTGACTTCTGCGCACCATGCAATACGCATCCAATATCACGTGTCACACCCCCCACCTACACATTAGCTAGTCAACTCCGCTAACTTATGTACCATGGACCATTTATATGAGTACATCTTAATAAAAAAAGGAAATCTGTAGATTTAGATTAAATTTTAATTAAGTATGTGGATAAACTTTTATTTATTTGGTGAAATAGAAGGAAACTCTTATTTTTACATTTTTTTTTCCAAAGTTAACAGTTTGACCAGGCCCTAGACATTTATCTGTGTTATAGTACGGCCTGTGTTTGACAAGTAATAAAGTGTTTGAAAAACTGTATACCATGTTTTGTTTTTATCTCCAACGTCACGAAGATTGTTTAGATTTAAACAGTTTAGACACAAAATTTCACTATGAACACAGAAATGCTCCAAACAGCCTTAGATTTCACTTCCGTTTCCCACCACAGAAGAATCTGTAAAATTAACATGGTTTCTATGGCACACTCTTTGGTAAAATGAAATTTTTTATTCTTTAATAAATGACTCCGTGTTATCCCTTTAGTAAAAGAAATAAAGAAAAATCAGATTTCAAACTGACAAGCGATAGAAATTATGATATAGAAAATAAACTTTTAAGCAAATAAGGAAATTCGAAGAATGAAAAAGAAGTCGCATATTAAGAGTTCGTTTGGAATATATAGACGACAATTGTTTAAAAATTAAGGATACTATAGATACAAGATATAAATGAATTGCAAATGTTAAAGATTCAGTTGAGCCAAAAACTTTAATCAATAAATGATATTTAGATATAGTCGTATATTTCTATCTTCATAAAGTATCTTATAGTTGAAGTCACATTGAACAGTCTTGTTAAAAAATTTCTCATTACTCCTTTTGATAGATAGTTTCTATTTTTAAATCCCTGTGAAGGAGTTCATTCCTGATCAGATGACAAGCATAGGTAATAATACGGAGAAATTTGTTTTATAGCTGATAAAAGTTGATTCCTTGTTGCCATGTCCCATGCTGGAGCAACGTAGCATGAAATAGGCCTGATGCACGTAGTGTGTCTTTTGGTGCGTAGGATGAGGGTAAAATACTTCCCAATAACAAGAAGAAATCTACTCATAATACCAATAGCTTTGCTCTTGACGCTTTTAATGCGATTAGCCCAAGTTGGTCTTTGATTCAAAATAATGCCTAAGTATCTGGCCTGCTTAACTAAAGAAACTGGTTTTTGAAACAAGAAGAGTTCTTTGAAGTTGATATGCTTTCTGGTCTTGCTAAGGATTAACAATTGAGATATGTTTGCATTGATCTTGACACAACAGTTAGTACATCAGTTTTCTACTGAGTAAAGATAATTTTGCATTTTGGTGATAGTTTGATGGCTATCGCCATAACACGCAAGCAGAGAGTAATTGTCCAGTCCCGGATGTGGAAAATCTGATATATAAAAAGGGAATAGTACCCAAGATTGACACCCAAGTTCAGTATGACTCTTTGTAAAGCGTGGTGGTGTGACTGGGGTATTACGTTTTACATTAATTTTAGTTGCCTATTTGCATGTGGCAATGCAACCTCTCTACTATAAATTGTATACTTTAATTCCTTTGTTTACATTTATACCTTTTCTTTTAGCGTGTGTCGATTATTATTTTTGCATGAGTGCATTTTACATACAGCTTTTATCACATTCATCAAAAATTTACCTTTTCACCTCATCGCCTTTACTGAAAAATTTTCTCAATTTGAAAGCTCAGGCTGTGAATGGTCGGGAAATCTCACTGATTAAGAGTTGTTAATTTAAATGCATCTTTTCATAGTTTATATTTATTTTATGCGTGTGTATTAGAAAAACTAGATAGTTTATAATATAGTCAAAAGTCGTTAATCCGGACTCGTCGGGACTTCGGCGATTCCGGATTATAGATCATCAGTTTAAATCTGGTAAGATGGCATGCAGAAATTATAAAATTAAAAATATGAAACCGTAATTTATGAAATAAAGAACACTTATGATCTAAAGGGTATCAAAATTTACAAAAAAAAAAAAAGCTTAATATTTATTTGTTTACTTTATTAAACATTTCTTTCAATGCAAGTTGTTTAAGTTGCTTCGTTTTTTATGTGATAATACATTCTCTTTAATTCTATAAACAGACAAAATTTCTTGTTCAGTTACAAAGTTCCGCTGTTCAAGTCCTATAATTGCTGTGTCGAGAATACCGACTAATTTGTCAATCGAAATTTTTTCGTTTTCAATAACTACTGTGTCACTTTCTTCACTATCGGAAGCAAATTATAATGACGAGGAACTTGATTTAAATCATAGACGGAGTACATCGAGATGAAATACTACATTTAGTAAGGAATTATGAGCCAAATAAAATAAAAACATCTGCCCTGAAGATAAGGATAGTGCTGACAGATCAACTTCCAATTCATTGCGCGCCGCGACGTTAAAGATAAACAAAGGATATGCCTTTATCCATTTTTCGCAGCAATTCCACTTTTTGTTTAATGGACTTTGAAACATACTTTCGCTTTGTAGATCCTTTACATATTAGTAAATATATATCAGAAATTCTATTTGACATAATCGAAAGTTCAAGCTTACTTTTATAAAATTGCTCTAACAGTCTGCAAAAAATAATAAGCCGATTCCAATTCGAAGATTAAAGAACAACGCAATCTGCAACATTAACTGAATTAGATAATTTTAGCTTAGCTTATACCGTCCGTTATACATTTAAACGTGCATTCGTAAACGTATTTTGCGCACGCGCATATTCGCAGCCGTAAAGGTCTTACGAGCATGCGTCAACCCGACGCATGCGCAGAAAGTTTGTAGCTTTGAGGTCCGGATTATAGATCATTCCGGATTATGGGTGTCCAAATTAACGACTTTTGACTGTATGCTTAAATGTGTCCTCATTCGATCCTTTATCAACTACTAACAAACGGTTTTAAACATTTTCTCAAAGTGTAAAAAATCACATATAATATAAACAATGATCATATATGGGTCCTTCCCTATTATTCGTTTACCCTTTTAACATGTACCCGTGATAGAGAAACCATTCCATCCTTCAGAAAATTTTTTACCATTATATGTACAGTACCCACTGATTATTACATTCACTGGTTAATAAACTTGATCACTTATTCCGTTCAAATTTCCAGAAACCAAACACATACTAAACAAAAGATGAATCGCCAATATTTAACTCATCTCTGCCAGTAAACTCACATTGGTAAAACACCAATACTTTAGTGCTAGAATTACCTACTTATACGTATCACAGCTTTTTGCCATTTATCTGCTTAATCCAACTCCAATTTAAAGGTTACAAACATGGCCAATGCTTTCATCAATTTTTCTTTAGCTTACAATTATCAAATCCTTTCCATTCAGACTTAACGTACGATAATGCTAAGAAGCATTACCGCGGCATTCCGTATAATGTGGCCTTTATCGTTCAGGTATGTAGGGCTTCAATAAAACGGATTCGAAGGAACTTCTTCAATCCTCCAGTCCCTGTACCTCTAAGACACCATTTTCAGTTTTGTGTTCGCACACGACTTTAGAGGAGTAGACTTTTCTCATCTTAAGGTTAACAAAAGCAATCATCTAGAGTAGAAGCACTGTAAATAACCTACTTATATGTATCACACCTTTTTGAAGTTCATCTGTTTAAAGTAATGTGGACCATATGACTTTATTATTCAGGTATGTAGTACTTCAATAAAATCGATTTAAAGGAAATTCTCCAATCCTCCAGCCCCTGTACCTCTATGAGACCATTTTCAGTTTTGTGTCCATACACGACTTTAGAGGAGCAAACTTTTCTCATCTTAAGGTTAACAAAATCATCCAGAAAAGAAGCACTGTAAATGAGTAAGGTCCCTTCTCGAATGCCAGCTGATTGGAGATGGAAGTGCAACTGAAATATATTTAAGTATATCTGAAATATATTTAAGTATATCAATTTAAGTGTATCAAATATATTAAGTATATCAATTTAAGTATATATGAAATATATTTAAGTATATCAATGTGTCCTTTGTGGTCTAAATCCATCTTCAAACGACTGCAATTTCACTGCATCTGGGGCATGTGATAAATCTGTTCTGTAATGATAAAGGTTTAATAACAAAGGGTAGTATTTCTGATGCATATGCATGCAAACATCCATTACAAGAACAAAAAGTTGCATACTCCAGTGAAGATAAAGCAGCAATTTTCATCTCACTAACACCAGCTGACCTCAGTTTCCAAAGAGATTAAAGAAGTTCACTCCTGGCTTGATGTGTCCAATGTAAATCCTCTTCCTGTAAGAAACTAAAGTCTAGGAAAGTTCTTGAGCTATAGAGCACTACCAATAATACAATCACCAAGTTTACAAGCATTGTTATACCTTGTAAATAATTATTTCAAGATCCTGATAATACACTAATGTCTACATATTTCTCAGACTTGGAAGAAACACAGCTAAACCTAAAAGCTTAAACCCCAAATTTACTCTGGGTACTATGAAACATTCATAAAATACTCATCTTAGCACCGAAAGTTTACTTCTCTTGATATGCAAACAACTGAGGTTCAAGGGAAAAAATTATCCATAACCACAAAAGTTAATAAGGTTAAATGAGTTTACCCAAAGCAACAAAAGATGCATTGCACTACATACACTTGTATGGCAAAAGCATTCATTTGCATCTGGCATAAGGAGCTTCATAAATTGATAAAAAAAGGAACATCAGCCCAGAAATTATTCTACAGTCAAATCCTTCTTTAAAACAGAAAATCCCTATAAAATATGACAGTCCTCATGAATATTATCATATCCATACTGCTACTGTAATAAAGTCATTGAATTTAGATATGCAATATCAAAACCTTACAAAAATTCAGAATTGAAAAATGGTATAGTAAAACAGAGGTTTAAACCAAAAGGAGGAGGTAAAATTCTGGTCCCAGTCACTATTTTCTGACGTGACTACCTCATTCTCTATATAAACTTTTAAAGCTTTTTATATAGTTTTTAATAACTTTTACCATATAAAATGTCACATTTTAAAATTTACTTTTAAAAATAATTTAATTCGAACATTTGCATCATTTTAAAACTCTTTGCAAATGGAAATGTATGTCTATTAGCAAAAGTAGTACAAGAAGTTTTATAGGCAGTGTGTATTCAGGATTGTATAGGTTATGAGAGTTATTAGGGACGTGTCCCAAGCTTTTAAATATAAATGTTCAAAAAACTGCCATGAACTTCATGAAATTTGAGATTTCAATGACTCCACGTACCAAAAGCGACAAATATGGAAAATAAAGTAATGTAAGCTGAATTGTTAAATTTCTATTTAGCTAAAAGTTAGATACTGGCCAAACACAATACAGTCTTATTTCTTTTAGCTTATCAACATGCCAGTGAGTATTTTTGTGTCAAATTACTATTAGATAAAAACATCTGTTGCTGCAGCTATAATATTTTTAATTTCAATATTCAATGGACACACATAAAAAAAGCAATAATACTTTTTTTTTTTTTTTTATTTAGTATCTTTCTCTAAATTACCACAAAGGCTGATGTGTGTGTGAGTGTAAATTATGGATAGGAAAACAAAACTTTTTTTTTAAACTTTTAATATACAAAAAACTAGAGCTTAATTTTTCACAACAAAGCATGGGCTTAAAAATGAGCACAAAAATATTCGTCAGAATGACTATTAAAATCTCAGTGTCAGGAATTAGTGTTTTAAAAATTAAAGTATATAATCCTCTTTGCTGAAAAGCACAAACGTCAATAACAAAGATTTTTAAGTACTTTAAATTTAATATTTACATTTGGCGCATTTTAATGTCACAGTTCTATAGAATTTCAGTTTGCCTGGTTTAATTACACACTTTTACATTTTCTGTGAATCAAAGCATAATACTTTTACCTTGAAACAATAAGAATGAAATTTAGCACTACATCAATCTTTATTGCAATAATAATTATAGCAGTTTCCTAGCTCCACACACATTTACAACCCTTAAAAGTCTGAAGTAGCATGACTATCCAGTTGAAAACAGCAAAGCAATACCAAATATAATTGGATCAGGACTATCAAAATAATACGCATTATCTTTTTTGGGGGGGGTTCCAATGCAATGTTAGTTTAGAGCCAGAAGTTTTGTTCTTACTAAGTAAAGATGCTTATTTTTTGCTGTTCTAAGTAACGGGAACAATTTCCTGTTTTAAATGCTCTACTGAATTTTGATTGCTTATAAATTCCCTTCAAAATTTCATGAAAGATACAAACTATTAGTTATGAGGGTTACAAAGCAGTTGGTAATATATATGCTCTTAATTACAGGCAAAATTTAGAAAATGTGTAAAACCAAGGTACTTTTTCTGTTAGCAAGGTTGCATTTTTAAACGCAACACACAAACAAGATAATTTAAAATTATGAATCTTATATGTACGGATAGCAACAGTTAGAAAAGCATATGTAACACTTCAAAATTTATTAACATTACTAGATTAAGATAAAACATGTCAAACTTAATTTTTCACTAACTCATTTTTATTGAAACAGAAAGGGGGGAAAAACATGCACAATGATGAATGCTCCAAATTTTATTCTACAATTCATCATGGATGAAATACACAAGATCAATGTCAAAGTGTAAAAAATTAACATGAAATTGCACAAATATGTCATAAGAATAATTTGAACAGTTAAACCTAACAATTTGGCTTCATAAAAACACAGAGGAATTACCTTTAATTACAAATAGAGGTGCTGATTTTTTATAGCTTAACATTTTTTACACGAAAAGTGGCAAAATATACTTTCAATTTTTTTTTTTTTTTTTTTTTTTTTTTTTTTTTTCTCCCCAAAAGCAACCTTTTTCATTCCTAGAAAGCTAGAAAGTATTCTCTCTCTCGTAACACTAGCACATGCCAATTAATGACTGTTCTGATAATATAGTCAGAAGATAGCTCTTGATATAAAGCCTTTGACATTTCAATAAACACTAATCTTCTTACATCAAGAAAATACAAATATACTGATAACAAAGAACAAAATTATCAATAAAATTTTATTTACATACAGGCACATATGCTGACAAATTCTGCTAAACATTTACCAATCATTTCAAGTCACAAAACATTTTAAAAACACCTTAAAAACTCAGAGAAAGTTTCAGTTGCAAAATAATACAGTTAAGATACAAAAACTAAATGCAGAAAATGTTAAAAGCTAGCAAACAGTAAAAAGTATTACAAAGAACAAAAATTTTCTTCATACTAAATATATAACTTGATTCTGGTCATGGAATTTTACAAAACAAGGATAAATTATTTAATATTTCATTTTTAATATAGCTGCCTCTAATGTTTCAATGAATCCTTTATAAGTAAACTCATTAGAAACAGTACTTAGCTAGAATTTGTATACAGACTTTGTCATGGATCAGTAAATATTTTCCTTTAAAAAATCAACCTTATAATACATATAAATCAAGTATACATATTTAGAAAAAGATATGGGACTATATTTTCAAGTTTTAAAAAAGAAAAATATAATTGGTTCTTGACATAATACAAACAGGAAGCAGGGTATTTGCCAATCACTTTTACTTTTTTGCGACATATTAGTAAACCCCATAATGTTCACACCAGCATAATGGAAGAAGTAAGCTGAAGTGACTATTCAGTTCATCTCTAGATGAATAACCTATGGAATCTCTGAATCCGAAGCACACATTTTGAACATGATGCAGGCCATTCAAATTATGAAGTTATACAGTCACATCCAGCACCAAGCCAAAGTGTAAATAAGTGTTGGCAGTTATACATGTGAAATATCATACTGAAAGAATAAAAGTAATTTATGCAATCTATTTCCAAAGCTTATAATACTCATCTTTAACACACTTCATTAAAATTATTAATAACTACATTCCAGAATAATAACTTACGTATAATGATCCTAATAATAAAATGAAAAACACAGAGGTTCTCTATATATATACATACACTGCTAGGCAATTGCTAACTACTATAACTAATAGCTACCACAAAATGTGGAAATAGTGCAGAATACAATAAAAAAAAAGGTGTGCCTTTGCAGATTTTCCTTTCTTTGCCTGTTCATCATGTGACAACGTTGATAAAAGATTCGAAGAATTTCAATCATGCAGGCGGTTGCTGTACCAAGTGGAAGTTTTAGGAGAAAGATTTAATTGGCTCATCTCAAAAGTTTCATTGTCTTCTGAACATCACTTAGATAATTTTACACGTGCCCATTGGAAGGACTGGAAGAAGGGTGAAGGAAAAAAAAGATGCTGCCCGGGAGTTCAACACTGCCCACAGCATTGCTTCATAGCATAATGATGGCAACCATGTTAAATGTATGATGCCTGCAAGAGACAGATACATTGCTCTACATGCAAAAAGAAACCAGTGCATCAAAGTTCAGGACCTGGCGAATTAATATCTTGCTGCCACAGGATTGCAGAACACTAAAAAAAAAAAAAAAAAGTAGCCAGACATTTGAGAGAAAGAGGTCTATATGCCCATAGACCTGTTATGTGTGTCCTACTATCCGTTTGCAATGGTATTATGAGCATTGCAAATGGACTGACCTGGACTGGGCTCGAGTGCTATTCTCAAATAAACACAGGTTCAGTCTGTAACCATAATATGGATGCCAACTAATCTGCTGTGAAAATGGTATTGCTTATTATCCAGAAAATATTCAAGAAAAGGACCAATATCCAAGATGCAGTATCAAGGTATGGGCAGGCATCACGATCAGTGGCAGCATACCCCTACATGTGGATGCAACTGGGACTATGAATGGCCAAAGATAAATTCACAGTTTCATGTTCACCTTCTCTGTGGCACTTCTGGTTATAAGCGGTTTTTTTTTTTTTTTTAATTTTTTATTATTATTAACAACATACCATGCCATCAAAGACTGGTTCTTCAGGATTGTCTGACAGTGAGAATATTCAATGCTTTGAAATGCCAGTTTGTCCTCCAGATTTAAAGCCCACTGAAAATGTTTGATGCTGGTGTTTTGCTGGTAAAAAATATTCTACAATAACAACGAAAAAAATGCTCATCTTTGCACTGACAGAGAAGTAAGATCAACTCTACCAACAGCTGCTGGATAATGTTTTGCGATGCAATGTATGCAAAGTTGCATAACACTTCACGTAGAAACATCACCTAATGACACTTCTCACAGGTGCTTGCTGTTCCTTCATATGTATTTCCCCCTTCACAGCATCAAAAGAAAATGTTTTTTACTTTTGGATGTTTCAAAACCTTCTGCATTTTCCTGAACAATAAATGTCTTATTTTAATGCCCAAACAATGTGGCAATGGCATTTTATCCTGCTTAGCTTCCATCCTTGCTTAAAGTTATGCTACACTACAATTTGAGATCTCCCTTAGCAACTGTCCAGCAATGTATGTAGCAATTCCCTCTACCCAAAAATTACTACTTTCTTACAAGACGTAAGTTATCTAATTATATCAAGAATATAAATCTAAACTCATCCATACCATAACATTTAATTCATTCTATCTTATGAAGAAATTTTTATTTACATAAAGAAGCACAGTATTATAACTTTTAGGATTAAATTAAATAAGTTTTTAAACATCTCAACTTGAACAAAACTTCACAAAAGAGCCATGAAGAAAGCCCTTTCTTTTAATCTTATTTCTACTTGAATTTTCATTACATGAAAGTGCTTGTGAAAAGTGACAGGTTTCTAAATAATAAAAGGAGATTTTAATTATTTCAATTATAACTGAAATGCTTAAAAAATGAATAATTCTTTTCCTTTAAATTTACGTGTGCTACATTATGCTCTTTATAAAACTTTGAATAAATATATAATACACATATTTTACAGGTATTTTAATACTACAACCAGGGCTGGGGCAAGGCATTTTGAAGCCCAATGCTATCTCTGCAGATCCAAATTATTTCCCATTGCCTCCCTAAATTCGAAAATTTTGCTACCCGTAAATTCTGCTATGAATTGACTCCTTCATATTAAAAAAAAAAAAAAAAAAAAAAAAAAAAAAATTCTCACTCCTACATTTTCTGTTCACTACTTCTCTACATTCAAAAGATTCTGCTGCTTCTAAATTCAGCTACGCTGAGCAACTGCACTGGTAGCACTGGCTCTGACTACAACTAATACACTAACAACATTAACAATATACATTTATAATACACTATTCCAAAATAAGTCATTCTTGCAGTTCATACAGAAATGGCATATTAATTGAAAAAACTTCTATAATGTAAATTATGTCTATAGAAGGAAATAAATGTTTTATCAATACATGTATTATTTTTAAACCTATTTTAAAATGAATTAATGATAATAAATTACATTAGTTTAAGATTTCCGAAACTTTAATTTCTACTCCCTTTGTCTGTCTAAACTTTCAAATTAATACTTTAAATTCAATGTGAAATGAAAAGAAGTCCACTGTACATTTAACTGTGACAAAATTATCTTATTTAGCTCCCTTACCCCTTAACTGATGGAAATTCATTAGGTTTGTTTTATACATTTTTTTAGATATAAAATAAGCATTACATAACATATACAAAGAATTCTTTTTATTACGAATCCTTACAAGTCTTTAGAAAACCTTTAGTTTTGTAACAATTCATTATAAACTTATACTTTCAATTAAAATATTTGAAATAAGGCAAATATTCATATTTTTAATTTTAATATTTGAAATAAGGCAAATATTCACATTTTTTAATTTTAATATTAACACTAATTTTTAAAAATTATGAAATCTAACTTTTTATACGGTTTCTAGTCCATATAGCTACATTTAGTTAAAACGTCATACAGGTTCTACAAAATAAAACAAGAAGTTCAACTGCCACATAATCGAATACTGAGATAACGTGTCTTGAAAATTCAGATTGTACCCCCAAATGGAAAGTGAAATATTTAAATATATATGCAACTAAATATGATACCTTATATGATTTACAATATATTTAAGAAAAGATTTTTGATGTTACATTTCATGACATGAATTGATAAAACAACTGTGATGAAAAATTTTCATCAATGCAAATTGTTCCAAAAAGGAATTTTATTCAAAGAAACTTACAGAATTTGTGTTTTACAAAACAGCACCAGGTTTCAAAGCACTGGCACACAGGCAACCTTGCACAATCATTCACATAAATTAATGAAAAATATTTTTAGTCGAATGAATTTTTTCATATGATAATCAGATTATGACAACTAAAGTAATAAAACTGCATGTACTAAATATTAACATATATTTAGCATTTGGAAGCTTATGAATTGTATAAAAATGTTTCTGCATATCACATATAACAGAATTATAAAACGTTACATACTAGAAAATCACAAAATGACATTATATGAAACAAAAAAATAATTTTTAAAACCCTTGAGGTAAGCTATAAACACTTTTTGGTGCTAAAAAGTCCATAAGTTTTGAAATCAAGTATTTTAGCCTTATACTGGAAAGGAGTTTGTTGATGGTGTTTCGGTGTTTTAAAATGAGTATGAACTTTAATTCAATCTATCTACAGATGCACAATCGAAGTTAGACTTTAGTAAGTAAATAGTAACTTTTTAATACACCGATTTCTTTAAAAATAAAATGAATATGCATTTTTGTATTTGAATGTATGTCTGTAATTATGATTGGCAAAAATAAAAGCCACACAAGAACTTCCATGTGCACAGTCTGCAAAAAATTGCAAAGTAAACTTTCAGAAAGCAAACTTCCAAATTTGGAAATTTTACCTGCAGGTGATAATGTATTTTGGCATGCAGTAAATGCTTTCTTAATCAGCTATCAAATCCATTCATTTATAACAAGAAAAAAAAAAAGAGATTAAAATGCAACAGAGCTTGCTTATCTCAGATGATGTGTTTTCCATGACAGTGTCAGCATTGAGAAAAAGTTACTACTGCATTAGTTACAATGGCTGAAAGATGATAGATGGGTGAAAAGCACAGCACCTTTTGTTATGAGATCTAAAGAAAGTTACAGAGCAAATAAAATGCTGTGTTTGATTTTAATAAACTCAAACGAAGTAATCTCCTCACAGTCTAATAGGAAAAACCAAGACATGTTCTAAAAGCCCAGTCATGTGACAATGAATGGAAATGACAGCAATTTTCTTACAAATTTATTATAACCACATGATTAAAAATATAACAAAGTTCTTTAGAAGTTTATTAATATGAAAGGTATTTGAAAGTAGTTACCTTGGCAGTACTTATTTCACATTTATGATGCTACCTTTTCCTTATCTTCCTTCTCCTTCTTGTGTTTCTTTTTCTTTAGGAATGATGGCGTGCGAAGACCCTTCTTTTTCTTTTTATCCTTTTTAAGAGACTCATCACCTAACTCTTTTACAGGTGAGCTCTGAAAATTTATACTTTTAATTAAAATTTTCACAAAATAAAAATATGATTGCATACTTTATTGTTATGTATGATGTGTATGAGATGTATGATGATGTGTATGAGAAGGCCAAAACTTAGATGTCTTTTTTCCACTTCTAAAAGAAAACAGATTTATTTTATACCACAGCACATTATACTAATGAAAGTTCTATGCCTATTTTATATATTTAAATAAGAAAACTACCTTCTACATTGATAATATGTATTTGTATCAAATTTTATTTATACATAAATAACACCAAAATACAGTGATTGTTATGTAATAGTTTCTGACACTGGACATTGCACTGACATAAACCAACACACTGTTTATTTTCCACATTATGGCAACAGTTTGGAATAAATTCTTGTTTCAGCTCAACAATGGAAGGTCTCCAGATGCATGACTTGAAATCATGCCAATGTAAAAAAGCTGAACTGGCTGGTCCAACGTCTTACTGCACACCTCATTGAATATCACTGGAATAAATTGGAACATTGATTGACCACAAAACTTTTTAACAAGCAGGCACTTGCCAGTTACGGACTGTCCATTAAATATGGCCAACACCTATTGGTCATTTAACCATCTCTTCAAGAATTCTGTCCACGGTGCAACCACAGTTGCCAGCAGAATGAACAAACCAAGTTTTACAAGGGAACTGATTATTCATTTTCAGTTAACAATTGAGTTTCTGTTAACTGCTAAAGAAATAGTGACAGCACAAATATAGAGATACACGGTGGTACATGGAATGCAGAGGTCAAGAACCTTAAAAGGCTAGCCCAAAACCTTTCCTCAATCCTACTACACACTACTTGGATGAGCTGAACATCCACTAATGACAGACTGTTTACCATCTATCATTCATCAAATGCTCCCCTAAGAAAACAAGTTTATGTGAAAGCAGGCTTATAAAGTTAAGATGGTACAATCTAAGTATAACTAAAACAAATTGTTCTTAAAATCAATGGAATTTTTAAAATTTTAAAATAATTTGCATTTTCAACAAAGATTTATTTCTTGAATGTAATGAAATTATGTATTTCAACAGGTGGCCTTATTTTCAGAATGCAGTCTTAACAAATTTATGATAAAAAATATTTGTTTTAATTGGTGTTATATATAAAAATTTTGTTTACAATTTATAATGCAATACACCAATATATAATAAAATTGGTGTTTACAAAGTTTTTTAAAAAGTATTATTGATATTGTACAGATAACTTAAAATAATTCAAAATATTATTGACTTCTATAAATTTTATACATGAATTAGGTGAAGATAAATGATCTCACCTCTTTGCTACTTCTGGATGCAGCTGACACTTCTCCACTTTCAGCCGACTTTAATTTTTCTTCTCCATTTACAGTTATATCAGCAGCTGAGAAGAAAAGTAATTTTGATACACTTCTGTTCACACTAGTCTACGCTCAAAAAAAAAAATACTCAAATACACCCAAATATTTTTTAATTGAAATTCTTTTCGAATTATGTTTTAAATTTACTCAACAGTAAAAAGTGTTTTATGAGCTGACAACAATCGATACGATTTTAACTTAATAACAAGAACTGAAATATTTGTATAACTTAAATATATTTTTAAATTTTTCATGATTAATTCTTTTCTCAGTTACTAAGTTGAAATCTTGGAAATAAAGTTATATTTTTAAAAACTATTTTCTGAAAAATATTGGTCACTTTCAGAGGTGGTTTTCTTAGGGAGGCGATTGCTTAAGATTCTATATATATATTACCTTTCAAATTCTATTAAACAAAGTTTCACATTTTAAATAAAACAAAGATTGATAGTTATTAATTAAAATTTCGATCAAAATGAAAAAGGATTACCAGTGACTTGTTTAAAATCCATTTTTCATGCATATTTATATTTTTTCATTTATAACGACACACATTGTTAATCAAGTTGAAATTCTCAATCTTTGATATGGCATATGATTTAAGTTCTAAATTTACATATGAATAAAATTTTAAAAGACAGTTTCCATTTTTGAAATACCTTCTAAAGGTTCCTCAGACAACGTATTTTAAAATATATAGTTAAAATAATTTTAGAATTTTCTAAATATAAAAACTATGTTTAAACTACAGAATGTTTAGAATAGTGAATTAATAATTCAAGATTTAAAATTCTGAAAGATTTTCTTTGAAGAGCGAAAAAATGTCAGGGTTAACAAAAGTTTGGCAAATGAATTTCCCTCCCCCCCCCAATGTGAAAATTACAGCCAAGATTTAAACACGAATGCCTCAGAAATGGCTTGTATTAATTATTCCCAAATTTGATACAGTAAAAATACTATACGGAAAGCTTGGAAAATGTAAAACGCTGGGTTCTAGAAAATTTTGGATAGTTGAGCATATTAAACACGCAAAGCTAAATTAAGGAAGACTAGTTACTCTGGTCTACAATCATAAACACAGTCATCTTATTTGTTATCAACTTGAATATTACATCCTTTATTTAAAACTGCATAATATTTCAGAGGGAAAATGCATAACAGATAACATATTCTGTAAGCTTTAAAAATTTGAGAGTAAAGCATCCCATTAATCATGAAAGTTGGTAGCAGTGTCATTAAACTTAATGCCAATTATTTGATCAAAAGTTAGTTGTGCTTTTACTTCAACTCAAACATACAACTGAACTATCAAAATGCAGTGATCTTGAGAGCTAATCAAAAATGCTCATATTACAAAGCAGTTCGAATATCAGAATCTGTTGCACTAGAACTCTTTTTCAACAGCAGTATAATATTTGACTGCCATGTAACAGACTTAAAGATCGAGTTCCATATATGTGTAAATAACGGTATGCAAAGAATAGAATGTTGCACAGAGGACCAAACCCTTGAATGTCCTGCTGCATTTACATGTTTCACCTTAACATGGATTCTTAGATATATAATAGAATACCAATATACATATATACGAGGGCTATCCAGAAAGTAGATTACGTTTTGGAATAAAAAAATAAACAAAGTATAGGAAACAAATTTTATTATATACAGATGAAAGCCACACTCAAATACTACTTTTCTACATAGTCACCATACAAATTAAGGCATTTATCGTAGCGATGTACGAGCTTGGAATTTCCTTCGTCGAAAAATTCGGCCGCCTGCGCCTTCAACCACTTCGTTACCTCTTCTTGCCTCCCATCTTGCACAAAACTTGTGGTAACCAAGCTTTTCGCTGATGATTTCGTGCAACAAACTTCGCGAAATTTGTGGAAAACTCAAAGAAAGTTCCGTTATTGTGAAATTTCGATTTTCACGGACTTTAGCATCGACTTTTTCGAGAAGTTCGGCGGTCACTATGCTGGGTCTCCCACTTCGATCTTCGTCGTGAACATTGGTTCGGCCATTTTGAAATCTTATGACCGACTGACGCACTCCACCTTCAATGATAATGTTGTCCCCATACACTTCACGAAGCTGCCGATAGATTTCTATCGGTTTACAGTTTTTTGCAGTCAGAAACCTTATTACTGAGCGCACCTCGCAGGATTTTCAATTAACGCAGACATTTCAAACCGTCACAGTATCTGAACGGAGCACAGCACGAACCTCTCACTAGCACGGCTAGATGCAGACTGAGCTGCGCAACGCTCTGACCCCAAGATGGCCGCGCTAGCCCCGCCCCTAGCGGACACAGACGGAAACGTAATCTACTTCCTGGATGGCCCTCGTATATAACAGAATCCATCTTAAGATTCCAAGGGCCCTCTATGTGTGCCATACGACACAGTTAGGAAGCCCTATGGAGCAAAGACAAAAACTGAATTCAATGTTACATATACCATAATTTAGCTGAACACAAAGCAAAAAAGCTATATGCTTTTGTTTTGATTCCCATCTAGAGGAGAGCTCTCAAAGTCCTTATGATAACTGTTGCTCAGGCTTATTGTGAGAACAAGTTCTGAATTGCTTGATGCGAGCACATTACAAAAATGAAGGACCTTGAAGTTCACTAGAATTCTCAAAGCATCTATCTAGTTTTAGGAAATGATTTTGTATTGTACCCACATGTAAAAATTTCTCTTAAATACAAAAAGATTGAGTTGGCTGAGGGTAGGAATTAAAACTTTTTTTGGACATTATAAACATTGCACCAATTCTTGTTTCAAAGCTTAGTTATACAATTAATTTATTTACATAAATCTCATAATAGTTTAATCTTAATGCAAAACAAAAATCTTTAAACAAAAACATGAAATTCCATTAATTTTTATTTGTAATTTAATGTATGTGCTTGCTAAATTTCAGTTAAATTTTTTATTTACATTTTAAAACCTGTTAAAGATGAAAATGGGGATTTCTAGTCTAGATACTGTTCCTTACAATCTCGTGCAGATGACATACTGTTTCTTCATAAAGTCGATTATATCAAAGGATGAGAGTGCTGTCTGCCTAAAGGAAAGCATACTATGTGAGAGAAAGTGAGTTGTATTTACTATTGCATGGGAGGGGGGATATCTAAGCTATTAGATCATTCACTAGGTTTCATACCTAGAATGAATTACTACTGTTCAGAAGTCTTATTCATTTTGCCACTGACAAGAATTTGGTATATTGATGAGACTGCCTTAACTTTAGCTTGCAGAGGTCATAGGTTAAGAGTAAAATTATTAAAACTAATATTTCGATTGGAGATGAACAAAAAGAAAAATGTTAAATAAATTGCTTATCATCTTATGAAATGATATAGAATATAACGTTTTCAATAAGCAGAAAATACTGAATAATATTAAAATTTTCTTCTTGATTTAATAAATGATGAATTAAATTATTTACACCATTTATATGCCTTTTTGTTTATAAACTATAACATTAAACAAAAATCTTATACTATGGAGAAGAAAGCTTTAAATGGGGAGAAAAAAAAGAATTGTGCACTGCTTTATAGCAGGCAATGAAGAAAATTAAAACTGCTGATCAGTATCTCCAAGTTGAAAATTCTAGTTAAAAATATCCAGCATTAACTTTGAGGTTATAGGAACAGTCATCAGAAAATAGTGAATATTTAAAATGCAACATCAGACAGTTCAAATTCAATTTTAAAAATTAAAAATGTACCAGAAACTATTTCAACTGAAGTCATTGAACAATACCTGTCAGAAAATATTTAAGCTCCAGTCAGAAATAATGATGTAAAAAAGTCTGAAAGTGTTCCAACTACTTATAGAAATTAAAAAAAATGAAAGATATCCATCTGATTTTGATCTTTACAAAGGGATAAGAAGATATTTATTGAAAAATTTGGCCTTTGTAGAACATTAATCCCGTTATTGCATACATAAGGCATAGTTTTAAATCTGACTCACTTTTATTAGAGCGCCATAAAAGGTAGTTAACTCTGTCAGCAGCGGGTGCGCATTTCTCACTTTGTGTCGCATGGTTGTGTGCATACATACACACTACTCAGAACTTAGAAGTTTGTCTATTCTTGCCTGCTACACATCTCAAAGTATAGGAATTGGCAGAAGCCTGTCAAATCCTGTTGCATTTATTTTACTAATCCTTTATTTTCTAGATACAGGCAATTGGAATATATTTTTTGAATTTTTGTTGAAGTTCAGTTGGTTTGGCACCCCTAAATTTTGCTGCCATAGGCAATTGCTGACTTTACCTACCACTGGTCCTGAACACTGGCAAACATTATCCATGCGAATAAATAAGGGCAAGGGATGTTCTCATTATTTTGCAAGCTGTATTGAAAAGAAAAACTGGGAAACAAATAACCATATTGATCAAATACTAGATAAGTCTGTAAAAGATGAAATCAATTTCAGTTACTTTTGGAGACACTAAATCAAGATAACTTGAATATTAGGAAAAAATAATAGCAGTTTTCAGGGACACAGAGAAAGGACTTGGTTACATGTGGAATTATAGTAATTTTGACTTCTGCACAGCAAATACTGACCGTGATATTTAATTAAAAAGTTGCAATTTTTTATGTAATTTTCGTGGACTCTGATACATGTGTAAGTAATTTTTCTATCTGATATTAAATTACTGGCAAAATATGACACAATGATGCATGAGGTTATAAAAACAGCCTCAGGCACTGTTAAAAGTATTCAATTCCTGCAATACCAAAAGAATTGATTGTTTAAACAGTTGTTTGAAAACAAAGCTTTTGGATAAAATTAAAGCTCCTAGACTGTAACGTACCACTGCAGTAAGGTACACCTAAGTCTCACGTTTGATCACTCTAATACATATTCCTAGGTATCTTTGAATTTCCCTATGCAGAGCTTCCTCTATGGCAGGTGTGCACGTAGTGCACTGTTGACTGATTTGCTGTTAACTCAGAAAGCTCTAGCCTCACTTAACGTGCAGTTGTCCAAACAATGCACAACTTGGCAGATGTGGAATCGCTCTTGGTACATTCGTCTTGCACCTTGTCCATTTCTATGCATGGCTTCATATGCACATCAGCCAGTTCCTTATTACTCAACAAATGTGTCCTTCTCCTGTAACCTCTTTACCTAAAATGGTTCCCCTTTCCACTCGCCAATACACCTGCACACATAGACCTCTAGGGAACAGCTGATCAGGGTTTCTCATATAATTTCCTATGTAAAATTTGTTTGTCATGGTCTGACAGACCAGCATGTTAAGTTAGGAAACCATCTTTTGGGACACTCTTTATAAGTCTGAAAATAAGGTGCATCATTTTAAAGACTGATAGCTGATGAGATACTTTATACTTTGTAATCAGGTTTAAAACTGCAAGTTTGAGTATGAAAACTTAATTCATTCTGATGATGTACTCAAAATACATTTCATTTGGAATTTCTAATATTTCCTAGTTTTGTTCACGAAAACTCAATCATTAATTATTTTTCAACACCGGCCAATACCTACTCATAAATCCTGCTCGTTTTTCTTGCTGCAAGAATTTTCCTCTAAATACTTTTAAAAAATACCATTTCAACAAAATAAAAAATATATTCATAATGTAATATGAGAAAGAGATTTGAAAATACTAAATACTGACAAAATAAATCACCATTCTATATATACATGTATAGTACTTGACATAACTTACTGTGTTTAGTTTTCGGTTTACGCTCTGAAAAAGTACGGTGTTGAAAACCCTTTTCTCGTATCTCTTCAGCAGCTATAAGTAACATGCAAACATGCATCACAAGATTACATGCAAATAGAAATCAGGCAAAGAGAGAAGCAACTTTACATGCTGAGAATATAAGCACTTACATGCATCTCAAAACTAAAAATTAAAATATGCGCCATTGTGCATTTTCAATGCAAGCAAATTTTTAATGCTGGTTTTTTCCTCCAAAATTCTTATTATTTAAGAATTGCAAAAAAAAATTTGCTTTCAAGTATCTACACAGAATACTTTTTACATCAAATAAATTTAAAGTAAACAATTCATAAACTAATGTTTTAATGGTTTTTAAACTTATATACTAAGTGAAGAGTTTTATTAAAAACTTTAAAAAATACCGAAATTTTACATAAATGTATTCTATAAGGCATCTAAATTAATTTGAAATCGCAAATAAAACATGCAACAAAGATTCACTGAAAATCTCTAAATATTAAAAATGAATCACCAACAGGAAAATGATTGCATGCCTCATCTATTAAGGCAGTCTTACACTTAAATATAATACTTTGTGGCTTACATTCATGATCCATGACATGTGAAAACAGCAATAACATTTTGGTCAAATTACCTACAGAATAATCTTAAAACAAAATTCACAAGCATCTGCATAACATTAGAAATGAAAAATAAGAATATTTAAAAAACTGCATTTATTTAATAATACTGAACTTGCATTTATAAATAAACTTTTTGATTTAGCCCACCAAATGTAGTTTTCTCTAACGGGGAACACATAACATTTCAGTGTGATTTCATCTTCTCAGTAAAGCTTACGCACCTTTAAGGAGGGGTAAAAGTTTAGGAAATTGAGTCCACTTTGTAAACAGTCTCCAAGACACTTGGATTTCTACAAGATATTTGCCGAACCACACATCTTCCAAGATGTTCTTTATAGAATTTAAAACAGATTTGGCTATGCGACTTCATTCAACATTTGTGGTTCAAGAAGTTCATCCAGTTTGCATATTATCATCCATAACAAAAATAATTTAAAAAATTCTCCAAAATGATTTATAAGAGATTATAAAACTTCATCTCTATTTCTAAAGATTTCTAGATGCCTATTTCTAGGCAGCCACAGATTTACAAGAAATGTGCTCAGAAATATGATTATCTCCATAACATCACATTTGCACCATCACTTGATCACATTCCCTGGTGTGGGTAGGAACTTTTTTGCTAGCATTTTCCCTGGGGATGTAAATGTATTTAGAAAATATGTTAAACTGAGTCTAAACTCATCACCGAAAAGAGAACAGGTCGATTGTTATAGGCTTGGGACTCGATGCTCTCTGCCCTTTTCTTGTGAAACCAGAAATGCAACCCATTGATTTTCTGGACTAAACATCTCTCATTAAATCTTCGAAGTATTTAATTTCTGTTACATAAAAGGCCTAATAGGCAATAATTGCAAGATATTAATATTGCTGTCTAGTAGTTAGGTTCCAAGGTTGATGGCCAGTTGCAGACTGAAACTGATGTTGTGAAGCAGTTGCTACTACAATTGCCAAGCTAGAAACATGAAAAACTAGGAGTATTTTACACTGCACCAACATGGCTTAAAAAAGAGCCAAATATGATTTGATGAAAGGGAAACAAAAATTACATTTTTTGCAGTGGTCATAGGGTAAATTTAATATTTTAGTTAAGCTACTTTATACTGCTTAATTTGAATGATTAAATTAGTTACATGATTTCAAACTAAACATATATATAAAAATTTAGACAAGTAAACTAAATATTAAATTTTTTTGCTAATTTCACTTTGTCACTTCTTAAAAATGTATAGGGGAAAAAAACCAGAGCAGGGAAAAAGCTTCTTGGATTAAAACAGTGTAGACAAAAAAAAAAAAAAAAAGCTTGCAAAAAAGGGAATTTGCACAATTTTAAAGTTTCACGGTGATATAACATTGTTGCCTAGTAGTGTTTTTTTTTCGGGGGGGGGGGGCATAAAAATTCTTTACTGCATTTCTTTTTGATACCTAAAAACAATAGTTCCAGAACTACAGTTTGAAAAATACAATGTACATTTAGATAACATAAAAATTGGGAGATGTGGTAAATCAGTCTCCTAGTTTTATTACGAAAGTTTGTAACCAAGCATTTCTATTCAGCAACATTCATAATTTTTTTTCTGTTTTATTCTCTAGTAAAAAAAAAAAAAAAAAAAAAAAAAAAAACAAGCTGACTAAATCATGCAGGTATCTTGCCATTTACATATTTGTTTACTATGCTTCTAAATGGTGACCGGAGAAATGCCCACAGGAAAAAAGGCCCAAAGGAAAAATTCTCACACAACACTTCTCACAGGTATGAATGCTCACAGGAAAACAGCCCACACAGAAATATGCCCACATAGAAAAAAGCTCACATGGGAAAATGCTCACTTAGAAATATGCTCACACGGAAAAAAGCTCACATAGATATATGCTCACAGGGAAATAAGCCAACTGATAAATAAAATACGTAGAAATATTCTTAGGTTAATGAATAATTAATCGATTTCAACATCGATTGAATGCTCACAGGGAAATAAGCCAACTGATAAATAAAATACGTAGAAATATTCTTAGGTTAATGAATAATTAATCGATTTCAACATCGATTGAATGCTCAAAGAATTTTTCAAGGTAAAATTATTTAAATTATATGATATAATGATTCATATACACACATGTATATATATATATATATATATCAGAAACTGTATAACTTATGTGTAGATTCAGTTGCTATATAAGATTAATAAATGGGCTGTTTTGAGTTAGGAAAAGGAGATAAGAAAGAAAAATGAAACAGAATATACAATGAGAAATTATTAAAATTTTAATTGTTAAAAATAAATAATAGTAAATATAACTTTTATAATATAAACAATTAGAAGAATAAGCAAACTTAAATAATTATTTTATTTAAATTATGTAAAATACCTTATTATATATAAATCATAATTATATATTTAAAAATGTTATAAATACATAAAAGTGCTGAATATTAGCTAATATATGTAAATATCTAATTTTATATTCAATTTCATCATAGTTTCTTACATGATTCACAATTACCAAATGTAAGTTTTCATACTTTTTTTTTTAAACTTTTTTACTTTCGTCATGCGTTTACAATAGCGAATAATAAACGTTGACAGGCTAGATCTTTTTTCAGTCTGTCAAATAAAAACCACGTACTGGGATGGCTACAATTACATAATGAATTTAGTACCTTATTAACCACTTGCATTAAAAAGACATGCCACGCACGTCGAGATGCTTTTGTCTCAAACCGCGAATGACGTGAACACCACATCAAAAGTCATTTATCACAAAAATGAAAATGTGGTGCACATGTCGCCTAACAACGAGATTGTTTATTTCTCGAGTTACAGCTCTGGATTGCACTCGCAGACGCGGAGCGACGTAAATGAGACACTTTACCCCTTGTTATATTGTAGCGCACGGCACCGTAACCATGAAGTTTAATCGTAGCGCAAGTGTTTAAAGCTTCTGTAACAATTTGTGGTTTTAGGAGACTTTTCGAAAGCTGCTTTATAATGATTCCACACTTCAATTGAAAACTGTGGTCTTCTAGAACTTTTTTGGCACCAAACTTAACTACATTCAAACATCAATTTCTATAGATACACATCAAAAGTATGCAAAAATTAACTATTGGCAGTTACAGAAATAAAAATGTTGTACAGGGGCAGTGATATAAAAAATAATAGTACACGAAAAAATTTACTATAGTTTTCATTCTTTTATATACCGACTCCGAAAATGTTTATGTGAGCATTTGTCCAATATTTTTTTTTAAATGGTCAAATAATTTTTTTACAAAAATTAAGTATGTTTATTATGTTCAAATCGATTAATTATTGATTGATTAATATAAGGATATTTCTATGTATTTTATTTATCAGTAGGCTTATTTCCATGTGAGTTTTTCTGTGTGAGCATTTTTCCATGTGAGCATATTTCTGTGTGGGCTTTTTCACTGTGAGCATTATTCTGTGAGAATTTTTCCTGTGTGCTTTCTTCCTGTGGGTTTTTTCCCCAGATCCGCTTCTAAATGCACAACAGTGGTAGGTTTACCAAAAATTTTCCCAAATGATAGTTCACCGTAAAAAATTTTTGTTTCTATAAATACAGATATCTGATTTCAAACTACAAAATTCAGTTTGCTTATAAAATAAAATGGGTTTGCTTTTTACCCATTTCATTAAAAAAATACATCTGACTGATTACTTCATGAATATATTAACTTACATTTATTTATGTAAAGATAATTTTGAGCATAAGTATATTTTCAGATCAAAGTATTACCTTTTAATTTCTGCAGCCATTTTTTATTTTAAAAATTTCAATTTTTTTATTACTTAATAATGTTATCTGATCAGCAGTTTGCAAACAACATGCAAGTAACATTTCATGCCTTAGAAAATGGAATAAGTAATTAAACTTCCCATGAAGAATTAAGTAAACTAATTATAAACATTCATTCATTCATTTTAATAAAAATTTTAGTTAAAAATGGTTCCTGACATGATTTATAATAAATAAGAAAGAATTGTCTTTGAAATTAAGAAATGAACTAAGAAATCTTAATTCACATCAAGAAGTGAAATGAAAAAATACCAGTTAACTAACATAATTAAAGCTTTCATTTATATCTTAAAAAGCCGTTCTTTAACATAGCCAACTTGTGTTTAAAGAAAGCACATCATATATATGAATAAACCGTTCCTCAGGAAACTTACCTTCAAGTTTTAAGCACTCAGATTGGTCTAGAAGCATGAAAAACAGAAGCATTGGATATTTAGAGTATCAAACGCAGAACATTAAATTCAATATTCTCCAGCAGTATCTTTTAAAATTGAAATAAACAAAACACCTTAATATGAACAGAACTCAATTATATCAATAACTCAATGATTCACACTGAATGGAAGAGGAAATGAACTTTTAAATAGACAAAAATTCACAGCAAATGTCATAACATAAGAATTAGAATACAGGAACTCAAGAATAGAACACATAATGGCATTTCCAAATCTAAAAGATTAAAAAGTTAACAATGGTATTTATTCAACACTGCAAATGAATGAAAACTGAAGTCAAAAAGCAAACTATTTTTTGCAATTCTTTTAGTCCCAAATGCAGTAAAAAAAAAAAAAAAAAACATGCTAAAGCAAAGATTATGGAGAACTAAGAGAATAGTTCTGAGATGCAAAGCAAGCAGAGCAGTGCAATGCAGACATTTACATTTAACCAAAGTAACTTATACATAATCATTTTTCAATATATAAAGACTTTTTCAAAGCAGAATATCTGAAAAAGCATTTTCTTACTTGATCTAAATTCGTTTTCTAAAATTTACAAAAGTCAATCTCTTGTTTTGAATTAAGCAAGTACATTTTTAAATACTGAATATGTGGAATAACCTTTAATACATTTTGTAGTGCACAGATTGCTGGTAGTAAATAACATAATTCCTGCAGAGTCAAATACTATTGCACATTATTTTCTGTTTTAGAATTTTAATTCATAGCAAACAAAGCATTTCAAAGCCAAAATTCATTTTTACTGCAAGTTTTATACAAACATTGCACTATATACACATTAACTTTCAATTACATAACTTGGGATGCGGTCCCAGAGGCTCACTATATTCCAAAAGGTTTCCAAAAAGATATGTGGAAACAGAATATTACAAATACAACAATAAACTTAAAATGTTTCCTGTAAGTTTTCTTTTTAAACCGCATTACTAAAATTGTTAAAACTGCCAAATTGCAATAAATTTACATAGTGGTGTACATTATTAAAACATGCTGCTTCATATTAGTGGTCAATATTAAAAATCTACTCTAAAATTTTTAACCCCCTTTTTTTGGCACAAATAGATAAAATCATATTAAAAATAGTCTGTATAATATGCATACAGATCTTAAAAGAAATGCATGCAGATCTTAAAAAGAAATGCATGACAAACCCTTAACTTTGTTTCTTGCTTTTAACAATATTCTGCAATATATACCAAGATGAAATGACTTAATCCATAGCAATGAGAAAATTATATTCAGAATGCAATTAATTTATATCCATTTAAAAACATTCTTGGAGATTATTTACCTTCAACACTCAGTCTTGCAGACAGAGACCTCTGAACAGAAGCACCTGATTTGACAACTGCAGGTAAATAAAACAGTGAAAGAGACAGCATGCAAATTAGAATAAATTAAAAGAATATGCAAAGCAAGAGTTCATGCTTAAATATAAAAGAATAGGTGCAGTTTCTTCAATTTAAAAATGACTTATTTTTCAATACATGATATTCTGATTATCTTAATTTTAAAATATTGAAAGGAATATTTATACATGCTACAAAGTAGGCAATTCAAAACATAGCAAGCTAATTATGTTTAAAGATCAAAATTCAGTGCAAGCAATTCATCCCATATAAAAGGCTTATGACAAAACAGAAGTACCTTCTTCATCAGAACATGGTGATGCAGGAGACTGTGGAGGTGTATTAAGATCTTGGACAGGAGAACTGAGTGTCTGGTGTTCTGGCGCTAGTACTGGCTCTAATAGTAATGGTTTGATATGATCCGGAATATCATCTTCAACTATAAAGGCAAAATTTTAGAAAAAATTTTTTTTAATTTCAGTATTTTGTTAACAAATTTTACAAGAAAATTTTCTAAAGAGAAATTAATAAATATAAGTAAAGATTTTTCACAATTAAGAATATGCTTCTGTTCCACAAAGAGACCATTAACTGTCCCTTTCAGCCTAAGAAAAACCTATGCATATCCTATATGGTTGGGTATATCATAAATAAAATCATATTTTTCACAAACACTTTAAATATGTAATCATTACATATGAAAATGATTAATAATTAAATTTTAGGATGTTTAAATATTTCCACTGAAATTTTAACATTTAATTAATTTATTCAGATGTATAGCACTTTAAAAAAAAAAAGCAAATTCATTAAAACAGCTCTGCTTAGGTCCCAGTTCTAGACATTCGAGTATTGGGGTTTACCTGGCAAGTTCCCTACACCAGTTAATGGTTACCTTAATATAAAGTGCAACAATGCATATATTTATTTGATAAAGTCACCACAGATACAATTGAAGCAGCCCTACACAGAAATTACTTTATGTTACTGCAAAGATTTCAACTAAAAATCTAATGCAATTTCAACATGATTTTGCTGTCACGACATTCCCAAAACATTCTATAGTAGCAATTAATATTAACCATTGATAATATAATATACGAATAAGAATACGAAACATGTATTATTTTCCATATTTAGATGCTAGATTTACACTTTTCCATCATATGGACCATGATTAGTTGAGTGGCTGAAGTCTCTGAATAGTGGTATTTTTAAGGGTTTCCCATGTGTAAACTAAGCCAGTCTTTTCTGTCTCAATGCAATTTATGTGCATCATTCTGAACCAGCAATTCTCTACATAAAGGGCTGAAAGGAATTCCTTGAGTGATGACACAAAAATCATCACTCAAAGAACTGCCAATAAGCTGATACTGTAAGGAGATCAAATATATTTGTAGGAAGTGTACAAATATTAAAAGAATTCCCAGGGTGAGGACCATAAAAAGGTTCGGAACTATGTTTTAAGCTGTTATTCAGCAATACATGCAAACTAATCTTGCAATAAAAGTACACCTGGCAAGCAACAGACTTTAATAGTATTAACAAGTCAATAGCTCCAGAAATTCAAATTAATTTACCATTTGTTTCCAGAGATTATCACATCCATAAAATGCCAACATCAAAATCTCCTTGCAGTAAGCTTTACCACTATTCAGAGAAAGGGGGGAATGTCTGTCTAATACTATCAATTACCTGCTCTGAATCATTTTCAGACAGATCTTCTGTTTGTCATATTCAAACTTATTAGCAACTGAAACACATTTATGAACCTAACAAAAAAACCATCTGATCTTCCCATAATAGTTTAAATGCCATAGAACTAAGCACAAGGCTGCATAATCTATGAATATACGAAATTAAAAGCAAACAAGACAAAAATATATATTACATATTACGAACACAAATTCGCCATATAGTCACAACTTGATACATAAGAAACTTTCACTGAATTTGAATCAACATAAAATGAGAACTGCATGAATAAAAATTAAAAGTTTTAAATCTATCATTAAGAATGCCACAAATGCAAATTTACATATTAATGATGTATTTGCATTGAATTACTTAGCTGCTTAAGCAAACTGAAGAGCTACAACACTATGATCCCAGTTTTGCAAAAATGAAACATACTAAAATTATAAAAAAAAAAAAAAAAAAAAAAAAATTCTACCAAGCTTTCATATTCATTGATAAGTGTATTATAATAATTTTATGCCCTTTCCAAAATAATTTTTAATTTAAAACAATGAAATCCAAGACTGGAATGAATTTAGGTAATGCATACAAAGATTACCTGAATATGATTTATCTCAATTTTGTAGAAAGGCATCTGAGGGCTTTATATTCTCCTCTCCACCACAACCTCATATAAAGACATTGTGCCCTCATTTTGCAAAGACAGAATTCCAAACTTTGTCCAAGATTCAAAACCAGACGCAATGCTGGGTATCTTTGTTAGTTATTATACTCTACAGGATAACTATTATAGAAATGAAAGCAATTACTTGCATAAAACTATGAATATTTATTAGTTTATTTGGCAATATTCATGTGAATGAATGGTTGTTGTTGCAAGCTACAGTCAAATTTAAATATCACTAAATTCATAACATCTAAGGCAATAACATCTCCCTATAGTAGGCCCAGAGTATTCAAGAATGGCTTACAGAACATGAACATTGGAGGGAGAGAGCAACATAAACCAACATTTTACTGAACACAAGCCTTTGGGTCCTTTGCATTATTCAGAACCAAAAACTATAGTAGACCAAAAATATAGCAATAGTTTGTCCTAACTCGCAGCATGTACTGCAAGAATAATTCTCTTCCTGGTCGACGTTTAAAACTCAACAGACCAGATAACTATTGTCTAGTTACATTATTTTTCTATGTTGAAACAACATAGTAGAGAACACCTAAGTAGTATATATTAGTGAACAGAAAGTCAGCCAGGCCACTGCCACACAAGAACCGCAGCAGCTCATTCTAAGAAAGTTACCTCAGCATCTACTGAAGCTTTCAGTTTCAGATTCAGTTCAAGTACAAGATTTTTCCCTGGTCTTCAAAAACTACTCAGAGATCAATCTACTGGAAAAGCATGCAATGAGAAGTAACTTACTGGTAAAGATATAATTAAACAAAATATATGCTTCACTAATGAACCATTTGAGTAACACATTACCCAACATATTAAGCAAGTGATCATGTTTTAGCTCTTCAGTATATTTCTAAGATAGAAGTAAAATATTCAAATATGTTTTAGCATTTATAATATTCAATTACATTTGAACTTTAAGGATAAAATAACATACCTGGTTCACCTCTTTGCTTTCTTTCCACAATTTTCTTATATTCTTCTAAATCCTGATCAGAAATGTTATCAAAAGGATTTTTCGCATAAGCTGTTTTATACACCATTGCATTATGTTGGAATTCTCTTTGTATTATACCTTTTGATGCAGCACCTACCAATACCACATGATCCCCAGTAGCATTTGTCATTTGTGCATCCTGACAAAGAAAGATGGGCAAAATACAGTTCTTATGTCAGAACAAAATATATATTTAGTGTTTAAAAGGTGTTCAAGGTCTCAAAATCAATTTCAAATATTAATTAGGTTTAGTTAAATTATCCAAGTTTTAAGATATCTTATGCTATCTCTATAAAGCTTATGTAATAAATTGCTGGCTTAAACAAAAATTTCAACATAATCTTTTTTGAAAACATCTATCCCAAAAAATAAGACTAATGCTGGAAAAATCATTGTAGCCAACAGGTTCAATTAAACTCAAAGATCTTTAAGTATGGTCCTTGGGCATTAACACAGTGATTCTAGCATTCATAATTACATACTGTCAAAATCTCATCCCCATAAAGCTTGTCTTAAGATTGTAAACAAGGTGGTTGTAGATTTACCCATAGATGCAAAAGTTTATAATGAAACATTTTGAACTCGCTGCATTTTTCTCGCTATGACACAACACTAAAACACTTTCTCATCTTGCTAAGGACCTTAACAATATAATGTAATGCAAGCAACTGAATTGAGCTTCAGTGTATGTCTTGACATTTTTGATCAACCACCCTCCCTAGGATCCTAGGAAATGGTAGGATTGCTCGGATTCAGCCATGAACCTTCTGATTAGCCTGGCATAACTTGAAATTTCTTTTAAAAAAGGGTCTTTAAAGTTAACTCCAGCTGTACAACCTGTGGTGCAACAGCCCACCTTAATACAGTTTATAAAAAAGATCTGATTCATCTTGCATAAGCTCGCCTCCCACAATAGTTTTGTCACATATAACATTCACCATTTGTCATCCCAAATGAAGTTCTGCATAAATAATGTTATTTTATCTTGTGTCCATTGGTCACCAAATTATTGTTTTACTGAATCATTTGCTAAACATTGCCCTAGTACAAGCCATAATTCACAAATGACCTTTCAGAAAATAATTTTGTACTTGGTTTTATTGGATAAAATAAAATTGAAGTGATGCTTGTATTAATAATTTGTGCAACTTCTTTTTTAACTATAGTAAGTTAATATTAAGCCAGGTATGAAACAAAATCATTATTTGAGATTTTTATTTTTCTATTAACTTTGTTGTTCAGTTATGTCCATTGCTGCAGTTGTTTTAGATACTCTACATTCTTCCCTACTCTCTACCCTAAGTAAGAATGAACAGAACTAAACAATGAAGTCAAGTAAAAGACACAACAAGACTCCTGCTTTGGACATGGCCTTCAGCTCTGGGCCTGCATTATTTAGCAATATTCCAAATTTTATTTCATATTAAGCTGCAGTAAGTTTATTTCTGTTACTTTTTATTAGTTAAGCACTGTTTTAGGAGTTTCAAAAGTAGCCTTAAGTTTGGGTCTACAAAGAATACAGAGCATAACTGAGACCTACTGAAGCTTTACAAAACGTAAAAGAATTTTTCTTAACTGCACATTTTTTCTGTGCAAAGCAAAAATGATGCAAACAGTAAAAGCATTTTAAGTCTTAAAAAAGTGCACTTTCAATTAAAACAAAATTCAGCAAAGAAACCAAGGACAACGTACAACAGTTTTGTTAAAATAGATATTTTTAAGGTAGAGATAACATGCCAGCCTGCCAAGCTTAAGAATCAGAAAATTTTTCCACTGACAAAATTAATTTTTAAACAAGAATATACAAAATGAAAATTATTTTTTAAATATTAAACTCTAAAAGCTATCCAATATCAAAGTGCAATCTAAGTTTTAAAATGCAATCAGTATAAAATACATTAAAAAACATACTTTTTTATTATTTCAAATATATTAAAGAAATATAACAGTTTGATCTGTTTCAATAGTAGCAGATATTGCTTTCTTTAAGAGATCAAAATTTTGCTCATAGCAATTCCCTGAAGACCCGTTTTTTCTAACAAGAGTTTTACAAGTGTGCCATCATTCATAATGGACCTCAATTCAGTCCATGTTTTAGTAACAAAAATGAAAATTCTCTAACATTCCGCATTCCTGCTGAGAATAGTACAGATGGTTAACATTACTTTAGAGAGTTCACTATATATTCTATCAGCACTTTTTCATTTTTGAATGAGACTCATACAAGTTTTCTAATTGTAATTTATCTGTTGCAATATATATAAATCTCTGTCTTTGAAAACTAAGCAACGTAAAACAGAAAAATCTATTAAAAATATTTTACATCAGAAAAGATGCATTTATTAGAGTTGAAGCATTTGCAACTTAAGCATGTAAAACGAGTCCAGTGTTAATTAAAAATTTACATTGTATGTAATCACACATTTGGCAGAAGTAATTAGTAAGTAAATAAAATTTTTTATCTTCACTAGGAAATTCTTTCACTACTCCGCTAGCTGTAGCCCCCCCATTAAAAAGTATTCATCACTTTTTGTTTTCCATTTTGCAACAATTTACCTGATATCTAAACACATGTTGGTTCACAGGAAGACAAAACAGAGGTTGGTTCACCGAACATTAATAAAATGTATTTAAACAAATGGCTTATAATTACATTCAAAACATGAATTAATGGATTTTTTCGCTGCAGTTACGTGTCAAGAACATTGAGTGATGTCAAAATGGAGCACATGGAAAAGCAAAAAGCCCTGTAAAGTTAAAAGAATGAATAATTGTTCTAGATGAGATAAACTTAGATTAGTAACTGGTAAATATTTTCGTTGCCAAGCAATTTTTCTTTACTTATTTAATTTTGTGAGACATCTGTGTCAATTTTATTATTTTATATTGTATTCTTCTGAGCACTGGCAATTAAACTGCCGAGTACTAAAAAAATTATTTTCTTATACTTATTTTTAACAGAAGTAGTAGCCCTGCCTTCATTTACTTTAGGTATTTTGTACTATCATTAGCGAGTTTTAATATTAACTCTTGAAGCATTTACTTCTCGCTCAGAAAATGTAGGAAGCGGGTTCCACCACTCAAACTCTAGATAAACATTTTTCGAAAAATAACCAGCATGTACATACATTTTTTTAACTCTAGTATTATGTAGGTGTTGGAATTCTTCCTACTTTTCTTTCCTCTTAGAACTCTTTTTTAAGCTAAAAACAAACAACAACAAATTCATCTATAGTTATTAGTAAAAAAAAGCTGGACTTTTTTTATCACCTGAATTTAAAAAGGTAGAACCAAATAAAATCAGAAAATCTCAGTTTTTTCCCACTGCCTGTAACACCAGTCTTCAAATCATCATTAATCAACTTGGTTTAAGGCTTCAAAACACTTTCCCCTTAACAAGTTTTGTTTGAAGCATTTATACAGAGGAGATAAACATAATTTTTATTGTTTTAGTTTTATCTTTACTTTTTCCCAATTTTTTCTAGCTGAAATGTCATTCTTGTTTATATTTGGTATTTTTCTTTAATTTGTAAATTTCTTAAATTAAGTCTTCAAACTTACAACTATTAGTGCATTGCCTGTACTAAGAGCTAAGAAGTTAATACAAAAACTCTATTTTCCTAAAGTTTCACTGATTAGCTATGCTGTATTCAAACCTATAAAATCTCCATCCAAAAAGAGAACACAAAGTAAACTAACTATACTCAATTTTTTAAAGCCACACGATTATAGATAATTATACAAAATTGAGGCATTTTATTAATATTATTTCTTACATCGATAAACAGGCAGAAAGAAATCATTCTAATGCAATTCACAACCGAGAATTTATTTCACCTCCATTTATGATAATTTCTGTTCTTAGTCATGAATACTTCTTAGTGATTTCACCATCAAAACCATTTTTCTAAATAGAAAGCACAGCATGATGAAAGACATTCAAATGCAGATTATACTTTGGTGAAAAGGCAACGATACAGTTCACTATCCTTGCAATTTCGTGTACATACATATTTTAGTACATCGGCCCTGCCACCATGTGAAACTGAAAAACTTCAATGACAAATGATAACATCATAAACATATTACAATATAAGGAAAGTCATCTGCATATGTTCTTGAAAAGTGCACGAGTAGTTTACTTTTTTTGCAGATGTCATTAGACAAAAGATTGCAAATCCTTAAGCAACTTCAACAACTACAAAAAACTTTGTTTCATTATTCCAGAAATGCAGAGGGTTGTTTTGACTTTTATTTTCTGCTCACTGGCTTATGTCCACCACATAAATTGCAGCTACACTTGGCAGCCATCACAGAATTACTTTACTTATCAGTTTCAAACATCTGCCACATGCAAAGCAGTAACAGTGCATAAAACACACTCCCCTTTTTTTTTAAATTGGTAATGAAAAGGAAAATCAAGTAATTTCATAAAGAGGAAATGATGTTTTGAGGCGAAAATAACGAAATATTAAACCAATATAATAAAAATTTTAGGAAATTTTAGGAAGGGAGAACGTTGGAAAAAACATGTTGTAAACTGGTGTTGAGAGTGATCAAAAATCAAATCTCGTGCCTAAGTCTGGAGAGTAGGCATGTGCAGTTTATAAATATAATAAATTTTATTTATACACAGGAGGAATAATTAAAGGAACAACTAAGAAACTGCTTCATGTTAATTCTAAACTCGACGTTATCACACACAGAGCTTCATCTTTGCTACACAGACATATGCAGATTTTTATGACCATTTTTTTTCATGTGGAGGAAGACGTGCAAGAGGGTGCACTTACTTCTAATTTCAAAGAATATACCAGCAGCTGAGCACAATTTTCACTTAAGGAAGGTGGAACATGTTATTGAGAAGGCATCTGACAGATTGTGAAACACAGCTAGCAATTGGATGAATGGACGCAATACAGACACTGACACAGGTCTGTGAAGACTTACAAAAGTAGCCAAAAGTATCATGTAAACCACAAACAGTATACAAGACACTAGCAATGTATGCTGACAATCAGGTCAAGGTCAAAAACATGGCACAACAGCCTCCCAGGACAGCTGCTTGGCAACAACTGGCAAAAGAAATAATAAGACAAATGACTTTACTCCTATCTACAGGAGCTTGATTATCCAGATACCTCATAAGCAACAGGCTGCATAAAAATAGCTCTTTGTATGCAAGCCTATGATGCGAGTTCCACTGACTCGGGCTGTTAACTTCTACACTTCGCTGTAGCAGTTCAGAGATCACTGTGATGAACAATGACCAAGTTCTTTTTAAGTTTGGAACGTAATTTTAAATCTGGTTTGCCTGGAAAGTGATTACAGGTAATTTTACAAACTAAAGTGAGCAAAAGACACACTAATACTGAAAAACATCTATGAAAGGCATTGGTATAATTGTGATGAAATCATGGTACGGGTGAGTATCATTCTGAATAATCACATTGACCTACACATTTTTTTAAGCATAACTTTGAATCTTAAAATACAGAGATTCTTGAACCTTATGTTCAAGAATTTCTGTATCTTATGTTTAAGAATCTCAAGTTGCTTATGGGTGCAATCAGTAATAACTTCCTTCTGATGAAAGACAACTTTTGTCCAGATTGTTCTACAGTGACCAATTTGTCTTGAAGTAAAGGAAATCCTGCATTCCACCCATTAAAATTTAATAAATCGAGATTCTAATGCACGAATTTTTTTTAGGCAGTCAATATACATGATTTGTCCAATGTTGGCAAAGAATACGACAGCAACCTGTTAGTACTCATATGCTTTGCTATAAATTTCATATTAATTTGAATTCACACCACATGATGAAAGTCGAATGTTTTGTACCCTCTTTCTCAACCACCAATGTTTCACAGACTTTCGACTAACAAATTTTAAGCGTCCTTATTATAAAAACACAATACAATGAACATCTGTGTCTTGTCTTGGATTCGATAATAACTAGCACTATATATTGCACTAATCATCACACCATTTAACAGCAAAAATATGAATAATTCCAATTGCTTAGAAACACAGTATGATTCCACAAAAATCTTTTCTAGTTTAACTGATGTCATTTAATTAAGTCTCCACTTACAGCAACCAACATTATTTCAATGGAAACAACAAACTCTTATAACCACCCCTGCTACTGGCTACTGAAAGCAACTGCAGCATTTTGTAATGATTGCAGCCAGTATGTAGGTTTCAATCCATGCTTCTAGACACTCTGTTAGCTCACTCTATATTAGGCAGGAAGAGACAAGTGCTAAGTACCAAGGTGGGTGAAAGCCACTAGGCTAAAACGAGGCACAGCATATTAGCTGAGAAAGGGAGCCTCTAATAAAAGCCAAACGGCTTAAAGAGAAGGGGGATGCCTTTCAATTAAAAAGGGAAGAAGGAAAAACTAAAAACTGGTCTAAGAGGAGAGCCTTCGTGGCTAAAAAAGAAGGGGTGTTACAGTTCATGTATCTGGCCACGAGAGGGCACAGCTTTTTTACTTTTAGCTTGTTATATTTTTCTTACCGCATTGCGGATTTTGATACAGATATAGTGGGAAACATGATGAACGTTCTTCTGTAGCATACAATTGTTGTAATTAACTGTAAATAAAGTTTCTGTATGAAAAGCAAAATGGAAAAGAATTCCAAGTGTTCCTGTGCATATTCATCAAGAAAGGTAAGCAAAAAAAATCACTTATCAAATGTTGAATATAAAAAATAAGAATAAGAAAATACAAATAAGAAAAAAGATATGCAAATGCAACAAAGGGAGCAGGCGAAATGAAGCAAAGCCTAACGACAAAAGGGGGCTGAGAGGTAAGGCCTAATGGCAAAAGGGAAAGAAAAAGCTTTGCAAACTTAAAACCAAACAGGAGGGAATTCATGTTGGCTAAAACAGGAATGAGGGACGGCCAATGAGGTTACAATTCTAGTGGAATAAAAAAAAAAAATTTTTTTGTTTTTTTACATAAATTAACAATTAAGGCAGAGTAAAATTCAGATAAACATATTAACAGATATACAAAAAAATAGTAAATAATAATCATAATAAATAAATAATAATAAAATTCAAATAAACTTTATAAACAGAAATACAATTTCAATAGGGGGAACCTGCATCAATTAACATAAAAGGTGTGTCAAAACAACCACAAAGATATTAAAATACAAATCTGAACATAGGTACCCATTGCATTATTACTTTTTGCACTTTATTCCGACATCAGACAAGATCTGAAGATTTTATTTAAACAATTAAGCCAGAGTGGCATAGGTTCTTTCTATCCAGTAATGAGTTTATCATTTGATATATTACCTTATTATTTAAAATGTTTTCTTATTTTAATAATCTAAATAGTATGTTAATGAATGAAGGTTTATAGAAACTGACTCAAATAAATAATTACACACATTTAGCTAATGCCACATTTAGCACTTAAATTCTTCAAAAGCAGATACAAAACATAATTTTACTCAGAGCATCAAAAGCCTTTTTTATTCAAATGATAATTCAAAAACAGTAAATAAAATGGACTGGTACAGAACAGTACAACAAAGAAGAAATTAAATCTAAATTTCTTTCCTGCATAAAATGACTCCTAATTCAATTTAAAATGTAACCCTTAATTTTATTCGCCATTCTTAGTATACTCTGTGATACTGCGAGGAGCTATAAGATTATTTTCGTGGAAAATTCTAGAACTGTGAAGTGCTTCTTTTGGTAAAATAAAATTTTATCAAGCTATCATCAGTTCTGCATGCATTCAATCTATTACAAAACCATACACATGCAACAACAGTAATCCATTCATTCAAACACAACATGAACAGATTCCATTTTCTAAAGGCTAGCTTCCATAATGAAATTTTAAATAGGAGGGAAAACCTACAAAAAATTATATTCTTGTTCTACCAGGGGATAAGAGACAGACAATTGACAATTCCTTGCCATATTCCAAATGCACTCAGTGCTTAAAACTTATACACAATTTTATGTGACCAAACAGATTTTAACATTGAAATCTCAAGTCTCAATAGCATTATTGAGACTTGAGATTATCTTAACAAGTTATGCTTATTATATTATAACTTAAGATAACTAATGTAATGCTGGTTCTTCTTGATTTAATATCAAAACTTATATATAATGTTCATGCAACTAATTATTTCTACTACGAATGAATTTTTATTTATAAAGTGAAAGTGTTTACTTTTTTAAATTCAGAATAAACTTCCTTCAGGCATTAATTCAAAATAGATTTTAACTCTAGATGTACTTTAATAAAATAATTACAAAGTTAACCATTACTTTAAATAATAAGCAAAAATAATCTGCATCAGAGCTGTAAAACTGCTAGAAAACAGATTGATTCAATATAATTCTATTTTTAAAAATAAAGAGTGAAATAATAATGCAAAAGCAGCTTAAAAAATAGAAATTAAAAAGGCAAAGAGATACTCGAACATGCCAATCTATAATAATTTTGAAATTAAAATACAACTGCCCATTCTGGCATACTTTTTCTTGCCTAGTAACTTTTAATCAAACTATACACTATTTAATCCCTTGTTGAGAAAAGTCTACATAAAATAGGTGTCCTCTTGAAGCACACTTTACGTTAAACATTCATATTTACACAATGCACACAAGAAGCTATAAAATGTCCATGCAATTAATTCTTTCTACTATGAATGAATTCCTAGAGATAAAGTGTTTAGTAATTTTAGGAACTCAACCACTGACAGGCTTCAAAATTTTAGAAATCCTGAATGTTACAACGTTCAGTGAAATTAAAATTTTTAACACACATCATAAAACATATCTCTGGCATTGAAAACTTACTTGCATTTTCTTTATTTCTTCCCATGTCACTCCATCCAAAATAGATGACTGAGGTCCAGCTGTAATTTTTGAATGCATTCTATTTTGTTTGAGCTACAAAAGAGCAGAATATCAATGGAAAACACACATCTGATATGTTCAAAAATAATATTTTTACTAACATAAAAAGGCAATATAATTATGCTTAAGTACTTTATCCCTTTTAAATGCTCATGTAGTATAACCAAGATACTCCCAAATATTTTACAAGAGATTTATATAGGTGTAGCCAAAACGTTCAATAACAATTTCTATACATTTTTAACATGAAAATATACTAGATGTTTTAATACTTTTGTTTTAGAAGAAAACCTTTTTCATAAATTCAGGTTACAGATAGAAGCGCAAATGTAAAAATGACACTAAGGTTTGCAAAAAGTTCAGATTTAACTGCCAACTTCAGCACACACAGAACATAAAATCAGAGATTTCACCCTTCTGGAGACGGTCATATAAACATGACATGTCCTCAAGACAGTCATGTAAATAGAAAACCAACCTACGTGAACAACAAACAAACCCAATTTTAAATGTCTAAAATTAACATATCAAAATCTGTCAGAATGTAATGAATATGTACACAAAACTCACTTAGGAGAAAGATGAGTTAAATATTTATTCTTACTGGAGTATAATGTACATAAAAATTAGTTTTTTTTAATTATCTACAATGTTATAAATAATAACATAATGCTATAAACGTCTTCGACAAACATCGTATCCAAGTACTCTTAAAAAAACATCCACTATCCAAGAAAAACATTAAATTTAAAAACTGTCCAGAATTATCGGCCTCATTTTTCCAAGTGGCAACAGTGCTAATATCAGCAACAATGGCAACAGTGACATACCAGCAACAATGGATGCATGCCATTCTTGCTGGTATAATGAGAGAATTATTGATTTGGCATGATTTCGTCAAAAAAATAAATAAATAAAAAAATTCAAATTAAAAAAATTAGCTTCGAGGTGCACTGGCTCTTGTCTAAATGCACGTATGTACCAAATTTCGTAGCCCTGGGTCTATTAGCTGACGTGCAGTACGAATTAAAGACACAGACAGACTTCCTTTTATTATATGTAAATTAAATAAAAATGGTGTATTTAATTATGGCAAAGCACACTAGGGCTATCTGCCTAAGAGGAGGGATGCCTTTCGTGGAGGACTTTCTAAGGGAAACTGGCTCGTATACACGTTACACATGGGGAAAACCACGAAAACACCCATGCAGCCAGCCCGTTCGCGGGATTCGAACCTCGGACCGAACTACCAGTGTTCAGCGACTTTACCGCTCGGCCGCTGGTGGGCTGATTAAATAAAAATATTTATTAAATATAATTTATTGTAAATGTAATTTTAATTAGTAATTTGTCTATACATGATACAGTAATTGCATTACTGATATATAATAAAACTTATGCTATAAACTTATGCTATGTTAAATGAGTGTAGTATAATTATAAGTATTAACTACTTTAATTTTACAAGTGTAATTTATTCTATATTAGAAAAGGGAAAGTTAAAAAAAGGGGTGTGGCAGGTATACAATTAAAAATAATAAATGTTTACTAATATGTTTACTAATGTTTAAGAATGATAAATATTTAAAAATGTTTTTACCTAAAACACTGAATATTGAAGTTTTTGATTAATAAGTTGATTTTATTTTGTTAAATTTACTGTCCACTGCTGCACAAAGTTCGAGTTGTAAAATAATTTATCTATCTTCATCTAATCTTTATTAAATATTATTTATCTATTATTTAATCTTACTGCCAAGTCTCAAAATGCCTACACAACTTCCATGTTCATTCTCAAGCAATTCATATACCACAGCAATGTTTCACACACTTGCATATTCGATTCATTAGAGAATCAGGGGCTTACTAGTGATCAACGGATACTCAGACTAGGGCATAAAAATTTGCATGAATGCTAGAATGATAATGTAAAAGTACACAGTTTACTACTAAAGAAGAAGATAATAAACAGTCATAGTTACCTCCTTTTGTTTCTTCTTAAATTCATTTGGGTCACCCGTTTTTGGTATAAACTGATGGGGGCTCTCAATTTTCACAAGAGTGCTGTGAGAAGGTGAGCCCTCTTGAACCCACTGAAACACAAAAGCTGCACTCAGTTCTTTTTCACATAAAGGCAGATAAAGCTTTGAATTTTCATGCAATAACCATTAACCATCCCAGTTAGTTCAGAGCAAAGCAGGCATGCAATTTGAACTTTAATTTAGGTTATTTCCAGAATTGCATTTGTTAGAAACTACACTGTTTAAAAACAAAACCACAGCAAAATTGCAGTTTTAATTTTATCAGAGTAAGTTCATATTTGTAATTCCATGAACTTTCTTGCACTTCAGACTTATGATTGTTAGCCATAAGATTAAACATTTGTTATAATAACAAATTAACTTTTTCTAATTTACTCAAATCATGAGCTTGAACACCAGCATTTAAAGAAATATTAAAACATAGGCCAAGATACTATCATTCAAACACTCTTTAGAACAGAGCATGCTGTGGAGAATATTTCTATACAGATGGAAACCAAAGCATGAAATTTCAAGTTATACCTTAACTAAAATTAAAGAATGTCATTCAAGCAGTAGCATAATGAATTGCAAAGAGCAGTATTTTTGTTATGTTTGGATTGGATAAAGGGCTTACAGAATCATTGTCCCCAATATCTGGCTTTTCGACCCACTGTAGGAATAAAAAGAAAATTTTAGAATGCCAGACAAAATTTTAAACAAACTTAAGTGAAAACCTTATTGAATAAATTATTGCACAAAATACATAAAAAAATAACCTTAAAAATTTCAATAGACACATTTAAATATTTATCATTTAGAAAAACACCCTTACACAACCATAATTCAAAATAAACATAATATATTATACCCCTGTTTAATATTTATAATAACATGTCACAACTGCCATAGAAGCATATTCTCAATGTATAATTGCCAATGCTAATAAAGAAAGGTGAAAATGCTCTCAATTTAATAAATTTAAGTAAATCAACCAAATGAATAAATTACATAAACTGCTATCACACACAAAGTTATTTCACATACAAGAAACACTATTATTTCACATACAAGAAACACTATTATTTAACAGAGTTCCCACTCAAACAAAAGAATGAAATTCCCCGATTTTTTCAGGTTTTCCAGGTATGTTTTAAGAAAATTCCAGTCTATCTGCGTAGTGCACGTTGGCTGTGCTGAGAGGTAAATTAATTATAGTATAACTTGAAAGAAAACACAAAAATTTGCTATTTACATATGACATATATAATCCCCAAAGCATTATTATTATAACTATACTAAAAGTTGTTTTCCTCCACTGAAGATTGAGATTAGAATCTGACAATATATGAACTGAATTTTTTCCCCCCTCCCTGATATTTTGCAGCTATATGAAAAAAATCTATTTAATGATACTTTAAAATAAATTCAGGTATTTTATATTTATTAGCAGCATATTTAGCTGCAAAAATTCGCTCTATGCCAGCCGCCCGAATGACGCTCATGCAATACATTATTCGTCAAGAAAGTTGTTGTTTCCAATGCTGATGCAAAACTCGCTTTTCTTTATAGAATCGCCATATGAAATTCCCCAACTTTTCCAGATTTGTGACTATAATATTTAAATTTCCTGACATATTTGGTCAATTTTTAAATTCCCTGACTTTTTCTGGTTTTCCAGGTAGCGTGGCAACCCTGATTTAATCTAGGTAACATACTGACAGCACCTGATAGGAATATTTATTACATGCTGTTAACATATAAATTATTATCCATGTTCTTGTTAGTCTACATTACAAATATAGATATAATAAAATATTTACCACTAGACAAAATGCTGAATTGTTTACACTAAGCTTGTTTCATAGCTTAATAAGAAATTTAAGATGTTTTAAACTGAATGCTCTTAATTATTCCACAAAATATGCATTGTTATGACAAGCTGCCACAGCAGTAATAGTGTTAAGCACATATTTAATTTACAAGGAAGTATACTTTATCTAATACCAATCATTAATGGTGCTAAAATTTGCTTGCATTTCAAAAGCACTAAAATGTCCCATAACAAAAACAACCATATCTTCTCTCTTGCAGCTTCACAAAGTATTCTTATACAACCAGTACTCATTTAGAAGTGACCCGACAAACTGAAAATCTGAGCCCAAAATTTAATACATGTAAAAAAATGCTTAACTTGATATAGAATTTAAAGTATGTCATAATTAACTTCTTCATACTCAATATTTTAAAGAGTTATCTGCTTACAGAATATTGACCTCATTAAGTTTATTAACTGACTGACATGCACCATTTATACATAACTCGGAAAACCCCAAGACCAAACTAACTGCAACAGAAATTTACAAATCAAATTTTCTAAAATAGCAATTATATATAAAATGCAGTTACACAAAATTCTAAATCTGAAAGAAATTTACAGATTAAAATGGTATGAGCTTAAGTAATTTAAATATAGCTAGTGCTCAGAAATTCCTAACATGGATTTCACCTCTGCCTTATATATATGGTTAAAATATCCAGTTATCTTACACACATAAATTTGCAATTCGGCTAGGATATTTTTTTATTTTGAAAGTTATTGAAATGTACCAATTTATAGGTCTCTTTAATTAACTGTGTTCAAATAGTGAAGAAACAAAACAAAAATTACATGATCTTTCCTAAACATCACTGGCCGCAAAGAAAGTAGCTTCGGATGACTAGATAACTCAATTCAAATGCCACCAAAGAAAATAAGGATGCACATAAATGGTGACATGAAACAGCACATTATATAATGAGATGAATGATTTAAATCAAAACAAAATAGACCATGAAAAGAAAGAACTGGAAGTGCCAGCTAACATGGAAGTGAACTAGGAACTTTTTTCTTTTTGCATTATATAATCATTACTGTATCCTCTCTTAGTTAGGACTGCATCCCCATAAATGCTTACAAACATCACTATTACATATACTAATGCCATATCACAACTACAGTGCTATCTTTGATTCAAGCAATTTAAAGGCAGAAACTCCAATTTTTCAAATTCTATCACAATTGGCCAATGAATTATCAATTACATGACATTCAACTGCTATGTACCTCCACACGTTTAATGTGATCTAGTTTTTACATACCCAACAAACTTACATTTGAATAGAAAATGAATCATGACTGGCATATGTTTCACCACCGACACATGGCAAATTCTTGGACTGTACTACGAAATGCAATGAAAAATGGAGGGATTTCTGTATGACAATGCAAAGTCCCTGAAACAGTGATTTAAGCCCTTTGCAATTTCTAAAGCAGGCTCATCTCCACTTAAGACTTTAGTGGGATATGGAAGATACCTATTTTGCTGAACAACAGTAATCACTGCTGGCATACGCTGCTTCACCTTGACAAAGTATATGTACAATTTAGCCTTCAAATAACCAGTACTGCTCTATCACAATGGCAATTTCTTACAGCAGGACAGAGAGATAAAAAGAGTAACTGACAGCAAGAGGTTAGAACTGAACACTGCTGGAACATTCAGCTTACCCTCCAGGCACTGTTTCTACAGAGTATCGCCTTTTCTGACCAACACAGCATTTCCTGGGATGTTAAAAAAATTAAATTGAAATAGTTTTTTATTTTTTATTTAATTTTTTTTTTCAATTTTTGCATTATAAAACCACATTTTTACAGGACAGGTAACCACCACCAGCTACTTGGATGACAAAAGGTCATGTTGATGATGGAGATTATATTAGACCAATTTCTACTCATACATAATGCAAGTATATTTTTTTTTAAGATTTAATTTAGAGAGATTACTTCCTTTTCAATCATTTATCATATTTATGTACCAACTGCATAAGCAGCACTCTCATACTTATACCACTCCAACCTTTCAAGGCACTGTGGGTTTAATTAGAATGCAAAATTTACCCAGGCTCACCACCTAAAAGAGTTTTTGGTTGTTCAGTCGGGGGGGGAATCATAAAATTATTTCTTTTTATCAGAGTAATTCAAAATTCGCAGAAGTGGCAAAAATTTACTTTTTGATGCACTAAGCAGGTCAACAGGATATAACAACACTCTGAGTTTTATTTAACTGCAATCAAGTCAACAACTTAATTTTTAAAAAACATTTTAGCAAAACTACATAAAGATATCTCATTACTAAAATATTAATACCTAACTATTTATAATTAAGCTAGCATTAATTCCTCTATTTTCATAGGAAAAAAGTTTGCTATGCAGTCTGACAAATGTCTCAATTTGTAAATTCATAATTATAAATCCTTCATTTACTAATTTTTTTCAAAAAAAGTATAAGCTAACAAACATTCCATGACAGTATTTACAAACTATAACTAGACCTTTGCTATATGCTTCTTTATTTGAATACAGCAAAAGCAGACCAAGACCATCTGCCTAAGGGAAGGAATATCTCTGCACAAAGCTTCGTAATGTTAAGGTAACTTGGTAATGAACATGTTTTTAAGGTTAGAATTATTAATTTATAGTAAAGCATATTTGGGCTTATCTGTGAAAGGGGGATGCCTTTATGGAGAGCTTCTAACGGAAACAGGCTCATATTCATATTACACATGAATTACACATGAGAACCCGCCCATGCAACCAGCCTGTTTGCCAGGATTTTAATCAGGGCCAAACTACTAAGAGCAGTAAACCAAGTAGTATTTTCCACTCAGCCATTGGCGGGCATTTTTTAAATTTCAAATGATGCAAATTAGCACATTTATCACTGGGACTTCATTCTGACTGAAAATAGTAAAACACATATATTCATAACAAATATAAGAAACAGCACCAATTCAGATATAGTGCCACAGATGACATTCAGTGACAAGATACAAATGTTCTATCCTGGCCAAACATACTTCTAGATCATATTGCTGAAATAGTCTTGCTTAAAAAAATTAAAACATTTTTTGTTACACAGAGCTACAGTTTGAAAATATATTTTTCATTTATTACAGAATTTTTAACTTTGTTCACAGAAATATAACAGCATATGACCATTCTAACATTTTAATAATACTGAATGAACTTTTAATGTTCACTTCATTTTATATGGAGAAAACCATAATTCTATTAAGTAATGATGACTTCGTGTATATGCTTTTAAGAAGAAATTTCTTCAGATACAGAAGTACCATTTTAATATACATATCAGAAAGTTAATCCTTTCTTTTAACATATCCATTGCCATTACAGTTACCAGCCATTTATTATCTCATTAATCAACAGAAACCATAACAAACTTGTCATTACATATGAAAATCTTACTTAACATGATTAATCCATCAACTGAAGAGTTCTATACATAATTGCATAAAGCAAATATGGCAAAAACCAAGCAGCATCACTTATTATTCATACATTACTTAGCATATGTAAAATACACACTTTATATGTGTGTCTTAAGAACAAAAAGAGAAGTCGGAAAAAAAAATCAGTTGTCTAAGCTTTGATTTGAAGGAGATGAGACACAACTGAACATTAAAGATCAATCTTATACCTCAAAGGAGATTTTACAATAAAATTACTAAATGCCTATTGCAGTTAACTCATCAAACAATCTTTTCCGATAAACTCTCCAGAAGTTTCAGAATTGAAATTCTCCCATTTCTTTGCTGCTTTTTGGATTGAGAAATAATGTAAATAAGAAAATACCCAAAACAGAACAATGTTTAAAAAAGAAGATAACCATTTTAATGAAATTGTAATGGGGATTTATATGCATACAAATGCTTGCAAACATATACATGCAGAGAAATGTTAAAAACAATTTCACCACCCTAACATTTTGCAGAATCTAATATGCATTCAGTTGTGCTGTAATATGACAATGTTGTAATCAGGCAAATAAAAATTTAGTTTTTCGTTACCTGCAATATTAAGAGTGAATGAAGGAGGTAAAACTTCATTTAGAAGTAAAACTGCACAACATTTGGAAATCATCATTTAGGAATGGCGTTAAGGGATAATGCAGTGACATCATTTATGAAAAGTATTGAAACAGTACTAAGTACTGAAGATTTTTCAATATATTATATAGCATACAATAGAAAGGATCAGATGTAATCAATCTAGTGAAAGAATTTGCAGATAAAATTCCATCAAACTAGGGCTGCAAACAAGAACGCTGCCAGTACTGGTTGAAAAAAAAAAAAAATAATGTACATTATTGGAGGACCAACAACTTGTCCAGCATTTATACACAGTAAAGTGACAGCAGAGCTCAGGATTGCATATAATGCAGAGTATAAAGTGGATTTAAGCAGCAGGACTGTCATGTCACCGCATATGCATTAATTTAAAAATTCTCATGGATTGCCACCTGTGAGCTAATGCTAACAGCATAGGACTAAGCTAATGCTCATAGCATTATGAGATCTCAGCTTGTAATGGACTATTTAATATTGGAAAGTAGTTTTCTCTGATATATTTAAAAACCTGGATTTAAGTCATCACTATATAAAAAAAACCCTCTTATCAAAAGACTGTGCCAAGCTGCTACACCCACTCAGAGCTCTTTGCAAAGACTGTAATGCTTGAGCAGATTTTAAGTGACAGTCACCAAATAGCCAGCAGTCCTAATCATGGTTATTTCTATCTACATATAATGAGAGATTTCAGCAATATTAAACTTTTTAATATACTCTACATAATTGAAAAGTAGCTCACATTGATTTGCCATCAACTTCTTATTCTCTGGCCCATATTCAGAATGAAATTAGATCATAGAATTCTAATTTAAGTATTTTTTCTAATCAAGAAGGTAAACATTCTCTCCCTCATTTGACTCTCACTTTCATTCAAATTACCAGTGGAGAAAGAATTTTACAATTAAAATCTGATCCAGTATTTAACAGATCTTTCTAAAGTATATGGACTGAACTAATGGACCCTAAAACTAAATGGCCATTTTTAAGTTATCTTTTATTAAATTATCATCAAAATTAAAAAGTGAAATTCCACAGAAAACATTTAAAATATCCCTTTTCTAATTATATTGCTTGAGATAAATAATCTTTTATTTACTAACATTTTAGACACATGAAAAGTTGCAGCAGAACGTTTAGTTCATGGTATAACAAAACTAATATGAAAGATCCATTCTAAATGTAAAATATTTTTACCAAGAATAAATTTAGCCCTAGCTGTTAACTTAACCCAAAGTTAATATTAACTCCATTTTAAGCAAAAAATACATTTTTTACCTTACCCAAAATTAATGTGCAAAAAATGCATTTTTTACCTTTCAATTAAAATTAAGCTATAATTTTAAAATGACTTCTATATTGAACAGTTGGAGATGAGTAAGAAAATAAAAATATCCGAAACTTAAAATGCATTATCAAGGACCACATCTCAAAAGATGCAAGCTAGTGTATTCTGAACTATTAAGAACTATGCTTCAGCTAAGACTAACTATCTAGGGGTAAGTCTCCTATGTGTCAATATCAGAGAAATGTAAAACAGCATAATGTTACAAAAAGTAAAGCTTCATAAAACACATAAATTTTATTTCAGTGTTAATTTCAATATCAAAATGTTAAAAAAAATTGGCAGAATAACACATTAAATGGGGAAAACACAAAATTATCTTTTATATTTCCTATGTATAATTTAACTGCCTCAAACTTGAATTTCCAATGGTATATAATTACCTTGGTTATCTTTTTTGGATCATTTGTACCAGTTTCCAAAACTTCAACTTTCTGATAAACGTTAGGAGAGTTCACCCATCTTAATTTTTCATGTGTTTTTTTCCCTTCCATAAGTTTTCTTAAAGGACTGAAAAAAAATACCAACATATCAATAGCAAACTGGCATTATCTTGCAAAAGGGATATTAATATGCATTATCATAACATGGCCTTAAAGGGGAAATTGATTAGAAGTATAAGATTATACCTAAGCCATTTGTCCTCTTCAAAATACTGAGCAAATGATGTGGCTGACGGTGGAACTTCAACATCATTCTTCTGACGGGGAACTTCCACTCTTATTAAAGGATATCTGTACAAATAACCAGTACGGAAGCCCTAAACATAAAAATCTGCATTATTCCTATAGCTCTTAGGATTGAAACAAAGATTTCCAGTTTTAGATAAAGCCACAAAGCAATTTACAGTTTATATTACTTAAATATTTTTGTTTGCAAGACACCTGCATTACTAAGAAAGAAAATATAAAATACATGTTAGAAAAAACTTACTGCATTATCTAGCATTCTCATTTGGGCTTCAAATTCCAGATCCCAAACTTTGAATTTTTTTACTTTTGTATCTTTATCCTCTTCAACAGCTCCATCAGGCTTTCCAGTAACCTCAGCATGATTTTCTGTAATTATACTTCTAACTTTCTGTTTAGCCTCTTCACTCATAATCTGAATATTTTCTAACCCAATAGGCATCAGTCTCACCTATTATACAAAAATTATCAATATTTTGAAAGAAGCAAATAATTATCTTTTAGTTAAAATAAATTTTACTTCAGTGAAGAATTAATGCAATTTATTATTTGAAACCATTTGATAAAATTTGAAGTTCTCTTTTATTTTTGGCCTTATGAGCAAATTAAAATTACATAAACCGACTAATTGAAAATTATACAAACCTGTGCTTCACATGCTAATACAAGATTCTGTAGATAAAAAAGGGCTTCCTCTATTGATTCACAACAAACAATAACTCCATGATTTCGCAGAATCATAACCTAAAATAAAAGTTCATTAACTAATATTCATCAAAACCTATTAAAAAATGTACCAAAAATCCCTACTAACTTTATTGACAGGTCCAAGATCCCTAGCTATTTGCTCTCGCTCATTAGTATCCACAAGAATACCTTGATAATCATGGTAACTAACATCTCCAATTAATGCTGCTTCTTGCGAAACGGGCAGTAGACCCGTCTTCATAGCAGAAACCTAAAATACAAAAATTCACATTAATATTGACTTTAAGGCAACTGCATATAACTCCCTGCATATAACTAAAAAAGTTTAATTATGTTTAAACTTAAATATGTGTAGCTTTCTCATACCAAACTATTCACTGAAGTGGCAGAAAAACTGGTACAGATGAGCCTATGTACAATATACACTAATGTTACCTACGCATGTCACTACTCACATCTACTTATTTCAATATAAAGTGATAGGCAGTGGCGGAAGTTTCACATTATTTTAGAGGTATAGTCGAGATTTTTTACATATGCGAACTTCGGAAGTAATCATGATTGGAAGAACTTAAACAAAACTGAACGTACCACAGAATGGCCTTAAGACAGTGAATAAAAATACCACTTTAGCTGTCAAAAAACATTTTACTTTATTATTAAGTAAAACTGGAATTCAATGCTTTTAAGTTTCAACAGATATCACAGTTAGTACTATGCAGCAGCCTCTTCTTGTGCTTCACTATACCAGCTTTATAAAGCAAAAATCTAATCTTATACCCACTAATGAATAAATGGCAGGTCGACATACGTTATATGGGCACGAAAATTCATACACTAGACACCTGATAACTGGACATGAGTAGCCTAGTCTGACCAGTTTACATTTTCAACTGTCGCAAGCTGATGAGAGGATATGTATTTGAAAAAAACTGTACATGCATGAATTTCACATGCAACAGCAGACTGCATAGGATCTAGTTGCTCTGTAATGACAATGTTTCTTTTAGTTGGCATTCAATGAAATCTTGACATAATAAAATTCTTTCAGAGACAGCATCCTTTTTGATGAGTTGCATTTTCTCTGATGATAAGGTTACATTTATTAAGACAAAATACAACTTCACAAGTCTAGACATACCAGATTATGGAAAAAGGAGTGCTCAGCTTGTCATGGCTATCTAATTCATCAGATCTCGATGATATTAGAAATATTAGGGATGTCATGCAAACAGATCATTCTGCAGGAAATATGATATTCTAATGTCTACAGATTTTTGGGGAGGAGGGGATATGAGTATGATAGCAATTTGCCTGTAGTTTTACACTCCAGTGCAGGACCTATTAAGTTTTAGACTGGTGTACCAGTACTTTTTAGGGCCAATTCAATGTGTTTATTTAAGGCATTACAGGTTTGAATAATTAAAATATTAAACAAGTATGTATATATATATTCCCACTTCCTGTTTTACAGTTGATTAGTTGCACATGACTTAGAATGAAATATCTTTTAATTCAAACCTTTTTCAAATGTAGCACAAATATTCTTACATTTTTCTTAAATTAACCACTGTTTTATAATACTTAAGAAGACTATAATATTTGAAAAATGTAGTTTACATCATTCCTAAGAAAATTGTACATCTTTTAAAATTTTCCTTTCCTAGCACTCACTATTCAGTTTCTTAATTCAATATTAAGTATATCCAATCAAATGCTTAAATATCTGCCACTAGCTCAAGTTTGTCTTAAGAATAAGATTAAATTCTACCATAAGTAATGGTGATTCAATTGACTTAATACAAGAGCTCATACTTATACTTATCGAGGATTAATTTCTTAGATTATGAAAAAGCACACTAAGGTTATTTGCCTACAGTGAAGAGCGCCCTTGTGGAGTACTTTCCAGCACAAATTGTCTTATGCTCACATTACACATGGGTAAATCCATAAAAATACCCAGCAGGCAAATTTATTTCACACCATCCTTGGATGAACTACCACTGCTCCATTTAGCAAGCAATGGGCACTGGCACTTTATAATTACCATATCTGCCGGCATATAAGATGCACCCCATTTTGTATACACTTTTTTGAACGATAAAACTTTATTACTGATTATTATAATGAATTTACAGTATTTTAAATATAAAGTAATACAAATTAATACTTTCTACAAATACCCAATATACCTGGGAGAGAAAACTTTTTAATTCTCTTTGTCAAAACCCAGAACACATCTGCAGAGTTAAATGAAGAGTCACTTGAAACCTCTTCTAAATTAGCATCAGAGTCCTCATACAACAAACTGTCCTTGGTACCATTCAGTGAATTACTACATCTTCCCAGTTCTGCCAAGTTCTTGTCATTGTCTCAGTTGGAGTTGGTCCGAAATGCCTCTCTGCAGTCTCATTTCCATGTTCTTTAGCATACACAATCACACGTAGCTTGTATGCTATGTTACAGCAATGCTGACTTGTTTTTAAGTCATAACTTTATAATAAATTTAAGAAAATTGAACAGCAGAAATTTCACAGGCTTAAAAAATGAAACGTTAAACGAACCCAACAGTGATCGTCAGTGACACTGCATGCATATTCACTGAACAATACGTAACTATAATATTCCCACACTCCACAGGGGAAAAAAACGCATAGCTCCGAATAAACTTAATATCGATGTATAAGATGCAACCAGTTTTTCAGATTTTCAAAGAAAAAAGTTAGTCTTACACGTCGGCAAATATGGTATATGAAAACTTCAGCTAAATTCGTAACAGCCTTTTAAAAATCTCTATGTTATGCATAAAACACTCCTGAAACAACTGATCTAGAGAACAATTCATTTAGTACCAAATGAATTAATGTTTTGAGAGCTCAACCTGCAATATTCAAACACATGGATCATAATTACCGAAGTGTTGTTTTAAAATTTTAAATTTATTTTCTTCATTTTTTGACCAGTATCAATTCTTTTATCCCCAAGTCAATAAGTTAATTTAAGACAGACAAGTTATTCACATCACTTCATTTTACAACTAGTTTAGATTAGTTACTGAATGGAAGGTCGATGCACTAATAACATAATTACCATGATTTAGCATTTGATAGGAATCAACATATTTTGAAAAGCTTAAAAACAAGCTATGGGATCTTAACTACATTATATAACTATCTTCAACATAAAAGTAGCCAAAGATAAATTTTCAAAATTGCTTCACTGAATTCAAATCTTTTCTCTTACAAAGTTTATTTGTTGTTTACAATTTGTTGCAGAAAAGACACTAATAATAACCAACATACTCAAGTTTTCACAAACCAAATTAAGGAACTGGTTTCATGCAGATAATATAAAAAAACTTATCGAATTAAAATTCAAACATCCATTTTCTCAGCTACACTTAGAGATAACCAAGAAACTGTTTTCTGCCTGCCCATTAAGATTATCAAGTTTTACAAATTCAGACATGAAAGAAATTCGTATTTCTAACTCCTTTTGAGACTTTTTAAAAACATTTTTAAATTTTTAACTGCTGATGGCAGAACATATTTTGTGGGTAGTAGAATTTTTGATACTGTATCCAGCCACAAATGTCTAAAAAGATTCAAGTAGAAATAGTAGATTTAATTTTTTTAACCTTTATTGCACTGAGTAATGCAGTTTTCAAATCACATCCCTAAACAATTTCAGGACCCATTTTAACCCCATCATTGCCATCTTCCATTTTCCAGGTAAACAAAAATGGTTATTATGCACTTACATTTTAAACTCTTGCCTCCTAATATACTAATCTCTTATGCTTCTAGCTTTAATAGTTTCAGAGTAATAAGATAAAGAAAACTTATTATTTCACATTAACTGCAGGTTATATTATTTCATATTAAATTCACCCTTCTAAATTATAAGCTATCCAAACTTACTGCAACACATGGTGGATGATGAATATGAATTACACATCTGACATCTGGACGTGCAGCATGTACAGCAGAATGTAGAACAAAACCTGCTCTATTGAAAGTAAATGAAGTAGATCCAGGATCTACTACATTGCCTTGCATGTCAACTTTAAGCAAAGATGAGGCTGTAACTTCAGGATATTGCAGACCGAACGGATTGAGAAGAAAGTGTTCCAAATCTTGACTAACACGAACCTGAAATTATACAATATATGTATACAGACATTCATTTATTGAAATGTATCAAAAGTTCAAATTGTAAAATCAGACTTACTGTAATATGATTGTAAATATTTTCAGAATATCCATATAGATCAATCAGTCGGTAAACTGCTGCCAATTTACAACGAAGAAGTTTTTCCATTTTGGTGTAACGAATACCATCAACTCCTCTAATATCATTAATAGGAATTACACAATGTCCAGATCGAAAACCTGAAGAGCGGCGATTAGGTAGTAGTAGTTCTGTCACTTGTTGTAAAGCAGTTAAGTTGGCTGGTAGATAACCTTCATTAATTTGTGATTCTATAATACGCTCCAATTCTTCCCGAAATACTTGACTAAAAGAAAAATTAAAATATTAAAAAACTTTTACTGCTGTTACAATCAATACAAGTTAGTGTTCCTGTTAAAAAAAATAGCCTTAGACATTACAATTTTTCAGTTCTGATTAGGAATCGCGTGTCTAATTCAAACGAGTAATTTATGCTTTTTGAACACTTATAACTTTTCATTTTCACACACGGTAAGAAAACTCGTGAAGCTTCTTTGTTGATACTCAAGGCCTACCAGATTGAACAAAATTCTGGTTCCCAGTTTTCATTGGCTTTTGCGAAATTCATCACTAGGTGGCGCTCGCACTCTGCTACACTTTTGCTATACGTTCACTATTTGTAACGTGGCTTGTTATTTACAAAAAATGTATTTTATTAAAACGTGTCGCGGTTTACTTAAAGTAACATAGTAACATGGTATATTGTAGCGAGCCATACTGTAGTTCTAAACATGTGTCTTTCTGTGAATTTCATGGTGAGGAATGTCTGAAATAAAGATGGACCAGGAACATATCTCGAAAGCGTAAAGTTACTGCTATTTAACACTTCGCAAATGCAACTAATTGAAGATAAATCTTTGAAAATTAAATCATTTGTTAAATGCTTGATTATCTGTCAATATACAAAGACCAAGGACTAAGTTAATTATTATTATTTGTGGAATGCCTTTTGAAAAGATTCCAACTACCTCCACACTGTACTTAATAAAAACATGAGCAGAAACAGAACAATTTACCATACAGATAGATAAGGATATTAAAAAGAAAACATGACTGGTAAAATTGAAATAGGAAAATAAAGGCTTTGGTATTTTTATAATTTGTACGATTTTCTTTGGTATTTGATGCTTTTGAATTTTGTATACAAAAATACAGCACAAAGTCAAAGGAAATTAAAATCAATAAGCTCCTTGGTGAAATGGTCATAATCAGATGATAGCAATGTTTAGGGTATGCGAAGAAATATCCATATCAGAATTTAATCTGTGGAAATGATGCAATTAAGAACACAATGATAATAAGGCTTGTTGTTCACTTTATACTGAGATCTGATTAAATGACAGAAATAAAGAATGAAAGCATAGCATTTCAGAGGTACAATTCAGATTGACAATGTGTGAGCACAGCTACCTCTTCTGAAAACATCTCTGCTGCAGTGGAATCTTTTAGGTACATGGAAGATGTTGAAATCGCAACTAATTATGGCCCTTGGTTATTTTGCTCAACAGACGTACAAGTTGCTCCTTTTCCAATCATTCCTTCATAGTGGGGCATTTTCTATCAGGTAGATTTTTATATGGTGCAGTAGATATAATTTCAAAAGCTATTGGAAACATTTTTTATTAAGCTGATAGTATAATACTTATTGCAAAATGCCGTTAACAAGTCCACGTAAAATACCTGTTTCACTTTCTTACACAGAAGAGCTTAACATAGCTGCCAACCTTGAAATATGAAATCTCAAGAGGCCTCTGTATAAAATATCATTCTGGTAGGTTTTCTACTGTGATGCAATGCCATTTCAAAAGTACTCCAACCTGACTTAAATTCCTTTCATAATGCATCATTCAGGTTACAGCACTCTTTATAATGTGATTCTGATGTTAAAAATATTAATATTTAATTAAATATTTTAAATTTTATGGCCTTTGGCTAATTTCTTTTCATAATTTCCGTACATTTTTATACTGAGAAAATTCTTAACAGAAAAGGGCTTTCTCGACAGTACATTTAAATACATAAATCATCACAGCATATAAACTAATGTACATGCTACTGCATATGCATTATATTTTCTGGATAATTTACTATTATATTGGGGCAAAACAAAATGAAATATGAATATTCACTAATTAAATACTGGTTGAAGATTCACATAAAGTTCTACAAATGTCTAAAGTAGATTAAGGCGATTTACATCAAAGATAATTTAATAAGAAAACATTAGCTTAAAATCACTCAGAGAGGGGAATGAAGTTTCATTAATTCAATATGTTTCATGTACAGCTGAAAAACACTTGACACAACTAAGGCTAAAAATTAAAAACCAGGAGACTGACCTATCAGGAGATGTGATGAAAAATCAGGAGAATTGGTTGAAGAGAGAATCAGAAGAGGTTAATAACCATTAACAGGTAAATGAACTATAGGGACAAGACCATTAAGATAACCAAACTCCAATCATCTCTTCATTAGTATAAACATACTCAGCCAAACCTCTGCACATTTCTAAGTGAACATATTTTGAAATGAATATTTAATTCTTAACAACACTAATTTAAAACAATTTTCAAAACTGCAACATGTTAGAAGCTACTTTCAAAAATTTCTATAAGTAAATCAAAAACAAGCATATTCTAAAATTCAGATCCAAAATTAATAATTATTATTTACGCTGTCTAAATGCTTTCCATGAACTTCAATAAGGGAACAAACCTTTTCGCAAACAAAAATTAAAATTAAAATCAACAAAATGAAAAATGGATTTATCAGTAACTTATTTCCTATTTTCCAGTAACTACTACAGAAACTAATACATCTAAATTAAAGGAATCCTATTCAATAAATGAAAGAAACCTGTTCATAATCATGTCCACCCTTTTCCTTCTTTCCATTTCTTTCATATCCTGGTCAATATCTGGAGGCCTCCACATTTGTTTCTGACTTTCTGGATCATCTGGATCATATTTGGCAACAGGCCCATTTTCTTCTATGGTCCCATTTGGCTTATTTTCTATGTCGGCCATACCTGACTTAAATCTATAAAAAAAATCTCCATTTTACCAAAAGAAAATGCATCAATCATATGAATTCCATTTCAAATTGTTTTGAATTAACATATTAAACCAACACTGCTTATTACTACAACAGTAATAGGCCATATACAAATACTCGACAAAAACCCTCCTCCGGAAGAACACTTCTTTCTTTTACATAATAGCTTACTTTTCCATCTTGCATTATAAAAAGCATAAACACATTCATATAACTAGCTTGTTTTGTGAGTATGGATTCTAGATAAAATTATTACTTTTCATCTTGGTTTTTACCTACTCTGGCACTGATTAATTTGTTTAAATTAATTAACAGCTTATGACAAATAAGCTGTTTGTTAAATATGTCAGCACAGTATAATAAGGGAAAGCCTGCAATAACTTGAGGTTAATGTAATTATAAAAAAATGCTGGAGTGCTCTACTGCTTGAGGCAAAGCACCTTTGTGAAGAGTCTTTCAGAAATGGTCTGATTTATAGCAGACATTAGAAAAACAGACACTTGACTAATTCATTCCATCAGCAGAAAATCCTGCAGCCCTTGTTTTGCAACTTTAATTACCTTTAATTTATTTAATAATTATAATGATGCATTTTTTTCCCCTTTGAAAATAGGTCTGAAAAATAAGGTACATCTTATATGTTGATACTCAGTTTATTCGGAGTTAGCATTTCGCAAGTTAGTGAATGGGTCAAAGCTTCATGGGATGCTGCGAAAACAGAGTGGTTAAATCATTTAAGAAAAATGGTATTAGTAAAGTAGTGGATGGTACATAGGACAATTTGTTGTATAAAGACTCAGATGCTGGTTTAAAAGAGGTTTTAAGTGACTCTTTACTTAGCTCTGGAGATGAGTGTCTGGGTTTTAACTAAAGATGAAAAGGTGTTCTTTCCCAGATTAAATTGGGTATCTGCAGAAAGCATTACTTCATATTTGTATTACTTTATATTTAAAACACCATAAATTCATTATAATGATCAGTAATAAAGTTTTATCCTTCAAAAATGTGTCTAAAAAAGGGAGTGTATACGCCGTCATATACCATACTTGCCACTTGTAAGATGCATAATTTGTTAAAAATTATTCAAGATATAAACATAACAAATATAAAAAAGCAGCATGTGAATTTATATACAATGGCTCAATCATGCACATTACATCTCAAAATTTAATCGAACAAAACAATTTTATGCTAATATAAATTTTATAGTCAAAACAAATTCTACAATACTTTAATAAACGACTTTTGCATCATTTAAAAATAACGAAAATAATTGTTACATTCAGTTTTATTAATAATCGAACTAATTAAATGTTCTTAAATTCCTCAATAAATTTATTTTCAGTGAGATACATGAACTCACAGAAAACAAGATTTATTTTTGGTTAGTTGGTTTATTTTTAATGGCACAAAACCTCGAGGGTTATTATGTGCCAGACAAGTGGTGAATAAAATTCAAGATGCGCAAACACACTGTATCAAATGAATGGATGAAATGAACATGAAATGCTGATGAAGGCATGGAGAAATGACTGAGAAATGCTCTAGCAACAGGTAGAGCAGGATAAAAGGAAAATAACTCAAATCATATGGTAAAAAGAGACATCTTTTAAAAATCTTATGAGGTTGATGTGAGGGTTTCTTCCACTGAGATCTGTTAAGTTAACATTCGTCGAGTTAAAACGATAATCATGTTTTTCACTAAAAGTAGGACAGCAGGTTAAAATGTGATTTACTGAAATGGGAATGTTGCAAGTGCCACAAATAGGCTCATTACCTCCTTTCAAAAGATACTGATGTATCAGTCTGCAGTGACTAATTCGTAGGCGAGTCAGCAGTACATCCTCCTTTCGCTTCCCTGCCTTAATTTGTTCAGAGTCTGGCATTCTCAGAGTTCTTGCCACCTGGACAAGATCTTTAATCTGATGTAATTCCGTATGTCTGTAAAAGGGAAATCATTTTCAGTGGTAACATCAAAGTTCGTTGTGACATCGGCGAGTGCATTGCCTTTGATGTCAGCACGTCGAGGCACCCAGCAGTACGCAATAGAATAACCTGCATTTCTCAAACGGAGGTGTGCCTTTAAAATTTCTAAGACCAAAGGGTGGCCAGTATTTGTATTTATTGAATCAAGAGCACTTAGGGAAGTCAGAGTAGATGATGAACTTTCTGCTATTCTGCTTAGAAATAAAGATTAAGGAATTCAAAATGCCAAACGTTTCTGCAGTAAAGACAGATGCAGCCTTACGAAGTTTACTTCTATGTTTCTTTATCACAGACAAAAGCTGCCCCGACATGATCATGATTCTTTGAGCCATCTGCAAAAATTGCTCTATAGTTGGAATAACTGTTTCTATGCTCCAGGGAAATTTGTTGATATTACACATCATTGGTACTGCTCTTCTTAAGTTCTCCAAAAATGTTAAGTAGGTGAATATTCACTTCTTGCCAGGGAGCAATACTGAAAAAGGTCGAAGCTTTTGGGATGCAGATCATTTAGGTTGAATTCTTCATCAGTGAGTGAATGCAAAGATCAAAAGGTGAGTGAGATACATGAAGGACGTACTTGGTCAAGATGCCAGTACTGATCAGATGTCATGAGTTGGACAGGATGTTTGGCCTGTGACATTACTTTATAATGAAGTTCGATGGACAGTTGCTTGCATCTGAATTCCAGAGATGGTTCAAAACAAATGATATATAAACTTTGGACTGAAGATGTTCTGAAAGCCCCACAGCAAATACATAACGCTTGATGGTGGACTAGATCCAATTTCAGTAGCACAGAAGATCTTACTAATCCATAGATAACACAGCCACAGTCAAGTTCGGAACAAATTAAAGCTCTATAAATGCGGAGCATAGAACAATGTTCTGCTCGCCATGAAGTATTGGCAAGGACTTTCAGTATGCTCAGAGCTTTAGTGCATTTTTTCTTTAAATTTAAGACATGCGGAAGGAAAGTGAGCTTTTTGTCAAAAATAACTCCTAGGAATTTTGCTTCTGGGTCAACACGGATCAAAGAGCCGTCGAGATGCAGCTCTGGATCAGGATGAAAGATTTATTTTTGATTAAATTTCTCAAATATTTTAGTATCTCCCAACATAAACGCATAGAACACCAATGAAAAAACAATTCTTTTACATTTAAATATTTTTAAATAAGTTAACATTTTAATGCCCACATTCAAACTTCTTTACATAAAAGTAATTAATCACAGCTCCCATAACTACTGCTCATACACCAAACACTCAAAACTAAAGCATAAAAATCAGAAAATTTTCAAATTTTCAGCAAAATCTAGAACTAAAAAAATGAGTACCAAAAGCTGACAATTGAAGGAACACATTTTACAACTACATGTCCGTGTTACTAATTTTTTAGTCTAAAATATAGAATTTGAATTAAAATATAGAATTTGAAACTGGGTTTTTAGGTCCTCATGAAATGAAAATCACAGCTAATGAAAATATCCAAACATTTAAAATTAAAGTAATTTTGAACAATTTGCATTTTTACACATCCAAAATAGAAATTACAGTACAGCACTTTTGCTATTTTGTTTAAGTAATTATCTATACAACTATGTAAATGACTAATTGAAGATTAAATTTATTAAATGATGAAACATTATCAATGTGTACTGATTATCCTGTGCAATTGAAGTCTAGAAAATACTAATTTTGAATTTTAATCTCACCATTAGAAACATTTCTGTTGACTGACATTTTGTCATCTTTGGATAAAAGGCAAATGATAGTATGGATTCCCATCAAATTTCTCAAAAATACACTAAAAGCAAAATGCAATATTTTTTTTCCCACTTTGAAATAAACTTTTCAAACTTGGGGCCATATGCAGAATGCAAAAGTATTTGGAAAAAATATTTTACAAGAAGTAGGCACAAAACATCTGTTTAAATAGTAACATGCCAATGTAAAATAACCGCAAATAAGTTTCCAAAATTTTCAGCATATTTATACGAATTTCCTATATTTAAAGTAGTTAAAATTTTGAGGTAATGATAAATTAAAAGGCAAATGGCCTCTCATTTTTGTGAGCTGGTATTTAAATGATGCAATGTTCATTTACACTGTTCATTCATTTGAAGTTTTATGAGATCGAAATTTCCACTTCACACAAAACTCAGAAACTGCAAGTAAAATTTCTTCAGACTTCATAAAATCGCAGACGAGACAATGAATTCTGACCGACTGACGACAATAATAATGAAGTAACTAGCTTAGAAGTTCCAAAAGAATAAAGTATCTACACTACAGGAAATCGTATCGAAATAATCGAATCATAAATAAAGCAAACTTAGCGACTTCTACGAATCTGTTCATGCCATCGAAGAAAAATTCATTAAAAATATTAAATTATATAATCAAAAACAACGAAACTCCTTTCATTTTCTTCGCCCAAACAATGAAACCATAATTCTCAGAGTACTCCCACCCCCCAACTCCACAATCTGACGAATATCCGGTTCAAAAACAATTATGAATTTGCTTTCGTTTCGTCCGCTAACCAGCATTACCATCACAACAAATGCACGAAATAAATATCGCCGATTTACTGTTGTGGTTATGCTTGTGCGTTGAGCAATTTTTGTTTTATTTCACATGCTGAAATGTTCAACATTCGGAGAAATAACAGCAATACAGAGTGATCTTCCAAGTTACTTCCTTAACCTATATGGTGGACGCACGCTCAAAGTATTTTGAAGAGATTTTCATCTAATATTCTACTGCAGTTTAGTCACTGAAGCATTATTACCACCTTCACAGTTCTTATCATAGAAAATAATATTCAAGTGGCGCCGATGTCGGGCAGTGAACATTACTTTATAATGAAGTTCGATGGACAGTTGCTTGCGTCTGAATTCCAGAGATGGTTCAAAACAAATGATACATAAACTTTGGACTGAAGATGTTCTGAAAGCCGTATTCTCAAATAGAATCTGAATGATTTTAAAATAAATAAAAATTTTTCAATTACTAAAATATGCATGTCACTCATCCGCAAAAATGATTAAAGCCAATTAGTTAATGGCAATCCAAAACGTAATGTTAAAGGAATTCTTCACTCACTGCACCCAACCTCAAAAACAAAATACGCAATACAAATTTGAAGATTCATTTTTAAATCTACATACGCAGTGCCTCCCCTTTCTTTTGTGGCATTTCATTAAGCTGACAAATGAAGTGTTCAAAATCTGAAATGTTGAGTCTAAATTGCATGGTACCATCTTCCGCTGCTATTTCATCATATCCAGATGAAATATCAATATAAAATAAAAGAAAGTGCAAAAATATACTTCGAACGAGGCACCTACCATTAAAACCAATAATTACATAACAACGGCATACATGTTTCAGCATAAAATATTAAATCTCCGCTCATCAAGAATATGCTTAATTCCGAATATCAAGACCTTATTTCTGTGCCGAAATGTTAGCATCCTCAACAGTAGCACTCAATCGCAGTTCAAAGTTAATTGAAAATTTCCCCAAAACGTTATGAAATTTATAAAAGTGTACAATGAAAGTTAATTCCAGAGGTTTCTAACAAACGTAAATGAATTTATTAGTGAGTAAGATTTAGTTGCAAGATCGAAGAATATACATCATCACACCGACGCGGATCACAAGGTGGTTTCATTACCCCTTTCTTTAAAAATGCCTTCAATTAATGAAAAAAAAATCCGAAACTTTTCGGACAAATAGTAGATATTCACATCTCGACAGTTAATACTCTTCAAAGTGTTAAACAGGAGAAAAGAACATAACCGTGAAATTAAATATCTAATACGCATAGCAACTCCCGATTAACCGGGAACGATGCTCACGGCTAGTGAGAAGATATAGTTAAACAGAGGCAAAAGGAGTAAACAGAAAAATATTAAGTTTTCCTGCATTTTCAAGCAGTTTAATCTGGAGGACAGGAGGATAATTCTTTAGCTAGGCGAATTAAATCAGCATCGGAGGGTAGGACTGCAAATAAAGATCAGAAAATGAAGAAACGAAGTTACCTAATGCAAATAAAAATTTAGTTTAGTAGTTGCATTTTTATTACTCAGCAATTTGATTTATTTTTCGGCTTTTAACTGTATCGTGAAAAACCCTAAAGGCATCACCAAACATTAAATTTAAATCCCGCACAGAATTTTACTCTGCAGAACAACTTGATCAAAAAAAAAAAAATAAATAAATAAATAAAAAAAAATGTATCATATATTTAAAAAATTACATTGGAAAAAAACAATATCCCTTAATACAAATATTAATTATCCTAATAAATAAATTAACCAACTTCCCGTTGCAAAAAAAAATCATGCTAAACTTTTCACTATATTAAAAAAAAATCGCTTCGAGGTGCACTGGCTCTTGTCTAGATGCACCAATGTACCAAATTTTGTAGCCCTGGGTCTATTAGCTTACGCGCAACATGAACAAAAGACACACACACAAAGACAGAATCTTTCTTTTATTTATGTAGAGAAGACTACTCAGCAATTTACAATTAACGGATGATTTCACAGTGCCATATATTCGGGATTACGTAAATCTGAATTTTTTTAATAAAAACAACTTCCAAATTATCTGCAATTACTGTCCCACCATTGACCGAGCGGTTCAAGACTGCTGAATACTGGTAGTTCTTCCCCGAATTCGAATCAACGAAGAGGCTGGCTGTATGATTGATCTTCCTCACGCGTAACGTATATACGAGGCAGATGGTCTTAGAAATCTTCCATGAAGGCACACAGCCCTTGAGTATTTGCCATATTCATATAGCTATCTGCTATTATTGCTGCTAACCCACTCTTCCCCCCCTTCTCCCTTTCCTTTTATCCGTTAACAGATTAGTTTAACGGTTACGGTCTGGGTCCTGAGTTCGATTAGTCAGTCCTGGTATAATCGGGAAATGACTTTGATGCCAAAGAAAATTGTGAGCTTGCTTTCAGATACACAATTTAACCTTCCTCGCTTTCAGTTTCATATTAAAATGGAAAATCTTAAAGCATAAAAGCACGTGTTTAGGAAACACAAACAACATTGAGTCACGACTTAAAACTTATGACAAGAAATTTCATGAAAATATTTTAAAAACTTTGTTCATAATATCGATGCCCACCAGCGACCGAGCGGTAAAGTCGCTGAACACTGGTAATTCGGTCCGAGGTTCGAATCCCGCGAACGGGCTGGCTGCATGGGTGTTTTCGTGTTTTTTCCATGTGTAACGTGTATACGAGCCAGTTTCCCTTAGAAAGTCCTACACAAAGGCATCCTTCCCTTCAGGCAGATAACCCTCGAGGCTTTGCCGTAATTAAATAACCTAACCTGTTCATAATATCGATATAAATCACGTAATAAAATATAAATACGCTTCATAATCTCTCTTTATATATCTCTCTTTTTTATTTTTACGACGGGCATAAGCCATTTTTAGGCGTTCGCCATTGCTAAGGCCTGAAGCGGTGGTCATTTCATTATGGAGGTACCTTGATAGCTGGCCACCGTTACCTCCTATGAAGGCACAGACAGTTCACGTCCATACCTTCTCCGGGATTCGAATCCGGGTTTTTTTGCTATTGTAGTAGGCTACCCTAACGACTATACCGTCTGGCCGGCTTTTTTATAAAAATGCGGATCTGAAAATTATTTACATTTCCAGCTTTCCTAAAAAAGTTTACCTTTAGAAAACAGCAAAAGTATGCATATGCTAATTACTGGAAAAACTACAGAAGGCATTTTATGTAGCCAACTATTATCGAATTAAAAAACTGCTTTTAAATTCAGTTTATAGAAACAGCTCCCTCCACCAAATTAACTTGAAAGAATTACAGCATTTTTTTTTTTTTTTTTTTATACTTCTAACATAAATTTTGGACAAGAAAGCATTTAAATTCAAACTACGGTCCCTAACGAAGTGAAACTAGGCTACTAAACATTAACCTACTTTTATCCGACAGGTTATCAGAAAAAATTTCAAAACAGGTCACGCTCTCAGATCATACAGCTTAATAATTCCGCAAAGAAAACAATAAAATACTTCAAAAGACACGCATGCAACACAATTCAGCAGAGAACTATTCCATTATTTTTTGAAAGATATTGAAAAGGTGGAAAAACTACATCGAACTACATCGACTGACTGAATATATATATAAAAAAATACCAGGGGATTTCATTTAACAACAAAGATAAGTGAACTCTGCAGTTTCTTTTTAATGATCATATAACACTTGACTAACAATTAGATAGCATTAAAAGTAAATCTTCATATATAACCTAAGTTTTCAATTAACTGCCACATTTATGTAATTAAGAGTAAATTCTTACACCTTTACAAAAGATCCCGAAAATAAGTGCGTTATCCTCAACTGAATATGTGTAAGCTTTTTGACAGTGATTAGCCAGTTTTTCACACTGAATGATAAATACTTCCTCCTCTCTTCCAACAAAGCATTAGACTTTCCCTTTTTTAAGTCTTTCTCAGACCATCTTCTAAATAACTCTACTTTTTAATACTTAACGTTGGCGACTGGAAAGGCTCCTCGAGTACTTCGATAAAAGTCAGAGATGAATATTCAAAGCTAAGCGTTTAAAAATAGTTAACCTTTCAGCAGACAAAATTTTATACATTCCGAACCCCCCCCCTACATTCTCTCTTCAGTACGTCGACTTCCGTATACAGGTTCAGAGTAGAATAAATGAGCTTCCAATGCCCTAATCCGTTCACTGCCACATGCCAGCATTAATTCTAGTTTAAGGAATTAATTTGTTCAAATCAAATCTAATTTCCAAATTATATTAATTAAATTTATGTGGAAATCATTCCTCAAACACATAAAACAAGAAGTCTTGTTGGTTTCTAGAGTATCCTCAGAAAACTATAAAAAAGCGCTAGTCAGTCTGTTTAATTTTGCATGAATACAGAATTTAGACAAAACTCAAAAACCCCAATATATGGTTTAACAGATTCGAATGCAGAAACTTAATTATCTGCCAATCGGTGACGACAGACAGATAAGATTGTATCTTTAAACGCTCACTTTAATCAAAAAGGAATGATGTTTGAAACAATGGCTAATAACATCAAACATTTTTTGCTCGCAGCCCAACTAAGAGTATCTAAAGCTTTTACACCTTTAAGGTTTAAATTTAAGTTTGCTTCCTGTTTTGCTAAGTTTGGAAGTAGTTATGTTTAAAGTATTAACAACATAATTTAATTCCCCCCTTAACCTAAGTAGTGGAGTTTGATATCTAGAAGACCTAGCTCACTGGCCAAGTATGGGAGAGCGCCACAGTTATCTAACTTACGATGGAAGAACTCGTGACTGAAAAATTGGCTCGTATTGAATGAGTCGTAATTTACCTCATAGACACAGAACGAGCAACGGAGCATTCATAAAACAAAAAAAAATTTTTTTTTTTTTTTAATGATGTAAACTGTAAGTCGCATCTGCCTCCAATGATTACAAGAATTAATTTTTCAAAATAAAACGCACCACGTTAAAAACGCATAAAAAGAATACTCATTCTACAACTATATCCTCTAGACGTCATAATTACTCAACCAATCAGACTTTATAGCACTGCATTAGAGCTAACTACAAGTAATGAGAATAAATTGCCTGTGAACCTGCATCACCCACTATTTCAATGCTTTGACTTATGGAGGTTTTTCACCGTTAATTTAACTAGCTATAAACTTACTTATCTCGCGAGATACAATATAAATACATAAAAAGTCATTACCAGTTTACATGAGAAAAGCTGTACCAAAATTCAGTTTCACGAATTTAAAAAATGTATTGAATTTTTATTACTGGTATGGAGAAAGGGATATCAGTTGTACTTAAGTCAAATAAAATAAAAGGCTGCTTAACAGAATATTTAAGCAAGATATAATTGTCAGACTAAGGGAAAGATTGCTTAGGGGAAAGTTTCATGAAACTGAGCTGTATTCATGTTACACATGGGGAAAAAAAACCTTTGTATTTCCACTGTTAACCAGAAAATGAGCCCCAAATAAACGACCAGCGTTCAGCAGTGTTACCCCACTGGCCACTAGTGAGCTCGGTTAGAATAAATTTTAACGTCTGTTAAACTGAATGCAAAAAAAATCTGACTAATAACTTCATATCTTTTTATACTTTAACCGTATACGAAACATCACGAAATGATTGAAATGTATTATGTTTTGCTTTTATATCCTGCACACTCTGCAGAAATAAAGTATTAAGGCTTCAAAGAAATAACGAAACCCTTTGAAAGCTATGCTCTTTCCAAAACATTTGGAAGTATATAAAAATTATTATTTTGCTAATTGAAATTATGAAAGAAGAAAAGGGAATAAAAGACTATGTAGTTCACCTGACACCACAGTGTACCTACTCTTAAGATAACGTTTTTTAACTTTAAATTTATATTTAACATAAAAAGAAATAAAATAGCTAGTTTAACAAAACAAATTAAATGCCTTCAAAAATTATCTTGGATTCATTGATGCCTTCTGGTCCATTCTCAACAATGTCTAAGACAAGATACTTTTCTAGCTCTAGCCTTTACGAGCCCTTTTATACAGTTATTTCCCAGAATGTTGTTTCTACGTTGTATTCTAGTTTCTGGACTGTTTTATTTTGTTAGCAAGATTTTTTTTTATTCCTGCTGAATTTATCACTTATATGGTAAATTTGAAATCTTTCACAGAGCATTAATTATTCTATGACAAAAAAGGGGGGGAGAAAGACAACTGATTTTTTAGACATTGCTGCCGACTTTCATGAGATACTTTGATTTATTCTTTTTATACTACTGATACCTTAACTAACCTTCGAGCGGTATGATAAAACATTTGTGAATAATTGTTATTTAAGGGGTCCTTCAGGATTATAAATAAAATCAGTTTTGCGAACATTAAAAATGTAGATTAATTTCATTTTAAAATAAATACGCTGAATAGTTCAATTGAAAACAATGAACATGCTTACATAATCATATTTTTAAGGTAAATATAGTGCAAAATGAGTCACTTAAGCCCATACTAGGTACATTTTCAGGTGGATGGGACACCACTATTTCACCACGCACCACTAGTCGTGCAGGTACAGTCCTAAAGCACCAATTTTGATATACAAGATCCCGAGGGGACGATTCGAGGGTCTCCCACCCTTCTTCCTCTATCACCAAACTATTCCTGAGGTTTTTGGGGCTAGCCAGTATTTTGTAAGTGCCCCATGCCGCACAGACAAAAACATCCATGCCTTCTCCGGGATTCGAACCCTGGGCCCATCGGTACGGCAAGGCAGAGTTTACCACTACAATATCGATCAAGGTAGCTGAAGCACATACCATACCAACTCAAGGTTAAAAGAATTTATTTGATATCATCTGTAACAACTCCCCAGATTTTATAAACTTAATTTTCGCGTACTCCGCATATTAAATTACCTCGATTTCCTTTTCAAATTATCTTTTCCATCTTAAAACTAACCTTTCCTTTTCTCTTAAATTATGCTACCGAAGACTATCGATTTCGAAAGACATCCTTCACCAGCAAAACTCGGAACTGACTGACCTTAAGTAGCTTCGTCAATGCCTTTGCGCTGGATAAATCAAGCAAACTTATTTCCGTGTGTCTTCTAACCAGATATTTTACAAGATTCCCAAGAAGAAATAAAACTAGTCACTTACAAAATTTTGTGGGGAAGAGAGCTATTTTATAAAAACAGAATAACCCGAATGAACAGCTTTAATATTATCCAATTTTAAGTATTTTAGGTCTCTTTCAAGATGCTATTTCATAAAAAAAGATTTCGCAAAGATGAGGAGAATCGAACATATTCAAAATGCTAACTCTTCTATTATTCATGCAAAATTTCACTTTCATAAAGAAAATTAGACCATCATCTTGAACATAAGTCTTCGTATAAATTACTAATAAACTCCAATGCATCATTTTTAGCAACCAATATTCGTCGGGCAAATACCAAGTAGTTAGAGCAACAGTAATATACCCATATAAAAATGTAATACTAGGAAAATTAAGGCCAAATAAAATTTAATTTTGCAAAATCTAAACTTACACCAATGTTCGACATTTAAGTAAAGTTTTTAATTTTCTGCTGACACGGATATTTTGGTATATCTCATATCCCAAATCAAATAAATTAATACATCATTCCTAGTTTGAAACTATTATTCCCAATATAAAAATCAGGATGCTTCTGACTCAGTTTTTCACTGTGAACGCTAAGGACATGAGGGAGCCATGACGAGGCAGCTGGTCCTAGAGGCCATAAGGGGGCATTAAAGCAAGTGGACAATAAAAACACACTTGAAAATGCTTGTTGCTTGAATTCCTCATACACTCATCCATTTAATAATCAAAAGCTATAGAAATGCATTCAAATTTAAAAGAATTGGACCCCACCAGTGACTGAGTGGGTAAGACCTAAAACGCTGGTAGTTCGTCGAACGAACTGGCTGCATAGGAGCTTTTCAGTCACGTGTAATGTAAATACGCGCAAGTTTTCCTTAGAAAGTCCTTTAACAAAGGCATCTCTTTCCTTAGTCCGATAGCCTTTAAGTGTTTTGCCACAATCATTTTATTCCAGCACACATGCTGGTTAAGTTTTAGTATGTAAGATTTAGTAACAAGAAGTAAGTATGTAAGATTCCTTTTTTCATTCTAAAGAAACGCACAAAACAAACTCGTCTAAAATTATAAAAACACCACTTCAGATCCGTACTTACAATGATAAGCACAAGCAGAATGATTGAACATAATGCAGCGAATGTTACCGAATGTTTTCTCTAGTACAATACTGTAACCAACAAACTTGTAATAAATTTAATCATGTCGCTTTTTCTTGAATTTCATGACGAGTTTCAATTCTTCATGCAGTGCAGGCATATTCAGTGCTCTGATACCATTCAATACAGCATAGTTGCAAAAGAATGCTGAAGAAACAAAGCTTCGAAAAGAGGGCGGTGAACCGAAAAAGGTTGGGAACCTATGCGTTAACCTACCAGCGTATAATAAAACACCTAAATCTCATCCTACTCTACAACATCTTTTGGTGTACAATATTAAAATAAAACTTACCATGTGTTTAGAAAAGAAAAAAAAAAAATCAATGGTATCGCCAACCACAACGAAGCTTAGACTAATGAACAGAACTACCATGAAACTAAAGCAATCGTTTCAAAATGTGTTAAATGAACGCAGTAAAATTTAATTTTCAAATTAAAGTTGCACGTTTCCTGATAATAAAATCTGAATATTTTGCCATAGACAATACAAAATTACAGCGCTGATGCACATATGTGTACAATTATCACGTTTTTGCAATTGGTCTAGACCAGCGGTTCTCAACCTTTTGACTAACGCGTACAATCTAAACAAAAATTGAAAAACTTTAGTACTACCACTACATTTTATGATGATTATTTTTCAATTTCCCAATAGAAATATTAATATATATATATAGCTATTCGTGCATCCTACTGTATATTTGTATTAAATACGCACACATATAAAATATTAGATTAAAAAATTGGTTACCATTTTAATTATAAAAATTTAAGTTATAATACTTTAATTCAAAAATTTAGTGCAAAATTTGGATATGTTTAAGAGAGATCAATTTCTTTATATCTGGTCTTATTTCGCTAAGTTTTAATCATAAATTAGGATTCACTTTTAGTTTTGTATTTTTTAAATACAACATGGATGAAAACCCTTATTCACACAAATAGGTTGTGCAAAAAGGCAATAAAAATTTAATAGCTTTATTCTTTTTTTCGGTTCAGCCAAAAGTTAACAAGTTTGTTATTTTTTAAATCTTCAGTTAGAGTTCGATCACAGGAAATTTCTATCAATTGATCTCTTTCTTCACGAAATAAGATTTCGAGTACGCTTGAACAAAATGAATTTCTAATCCAATTTTCTTTTTCATAATCCTCGGGAAAATACATGTTGAAATTTTTTATCAATGAAACACAATGATTTTTATTGTCGGATGCTAATTTTTCTTTTATTTTCAAATTATTTTCGGTTAGAAACTTTCTAAAAATGTTAAAAAGCTGAAAATATTATTATCCAAATCTTTGATTATTAGCTCGAGTTTTTTTTTTTTTTTTTTTTTTTTTTATCATTACATTTATTTTACCTCTAATGGTAAACAAATCAACACTTTGTCCTTGTAATCCTAAATTTCAGCTAGATATGCTAACCATAATTCACTAAATAAACATTTTTTCAATTCAAATTTTGAATCACAGAAGAAAATTTGAATTTCTGACCCAAGTTCAAAAAGACGATTTAAAACTTTGTGTCTGGAAAACCACCTTACTTCGGAATGAAAAAACAGCGTTTCATGTTCACTGCCTATCTCTTAGCATAAAATCGTAAGTATGCTTATCTTTTAATAAAATTAAAAATTTTCACAGCTTGATTCAAAATGATTTTCAGGTTTTGAGGAAATTGTTTTGGTTACTAAAGCTTTATGATGAATGCAGTATTGAGTAAATTTAGTTACAGGAGAGACATTTTTTTATTTGAGAAATAATATCGGAATGTTTTCCTATTAAAGCCCGAGCTCCGTCGTTGGAAACGGCAATGCACTTATTCCATTTCAGACATAAAATTATCAATTACTTTGAAAATTTCAATTGCAGTTGCTCTATCGTTAAGAGATTCACAAAATAAATACTCTTTGGCAATTCGTTTATCTTCTTCGAAACATACGTAAACTAATAATTGAACAAAGTTCGTTATATCTTTTTGAATGAGTGGCTCTTTTATGGAATTTGCCATTTCATGAATTCATAGACTGTATCATTTAATAACGAAATATTACTAAGTTCATTAGCCAATTTTTCGTTGAATAATGTTGAAACGATATCTTTAACTATAAGTCTGCCCAGTCTTGGCAATTCTTACGCTAACTAGGTAACTAGCTTCCAAATTTTTTCACTTGAAGTAACAAAACCTTTCATTACTTGTTTACTATATTTGAACTCCAATAATTTTCTTCAGATTTATTCCTTAAATTGGCATGCTTAGATTCAAGATGTCTTTTAAGAAACGATGGTTTCATACTTTGATTGGTTAATAGTTCCCCGCAAACAACACACTGAGGTTGAGGGTCCGTTTCATTTCCTTTCCAAGTAAACCCAAATGATAAATAAGTTAAATTTTCTATAAACATTTTTTCTTTTCTCTTCAATATTCTTCGTGCTAGCAGATTATCCTGGATCCATAACCTGTGAATTATCACTTTTCCGCTTAGTCAATCCTAGCCATTTTTCCACTTTGAAAAATCTGGGCTTGTTTTATTATTTTTTCAAAAATATTAAAGTCCACAATATATTAAAAGTTCTTCAAAAACAAACTATGATATTCTCAAATCGCGTCGAAAAGTAAGGAATACAAAGCAACAAGAAGACAAAATACCTGCTCTTCGAGGCAGCAGATCGACTTAAGAAAATGATTCTAATTGAAAACTGAACAATATCAGCCCAGAAATGGTGTCAACGTAAAGTGTAAACATGCTAATAAATTGATCAACTCTAAACGAATTAATGAGATACTGTTAGCTTTTTATAGGAAATTATTTTTATTTCCTATTAAATAGAATATCCATTTATCTATTTCTTTTTAAAAACATCATTTATGACAAATTTTGTAATGAATATTTGTGAAAATAAAAACGGATTATTTTGCTAAAGTCCATGAGCTGCAACTGATTTGAACAATGCTCAGATCGCATAAATTTGGAAGTGTTACAGAATGTTGGGGTATTTAATTTTTGAATTTAGTAGTTAAAAATACTTTGTTTCTTTTGCGCACCGCCTATTTTTCTCTTGCGTACTACCGTTGAGAACCGCTAGTCTAGACAATATAAAATAAGGTGTAGCTACAAAAGACACCATGCCAAATGCAGTAGGAAAAGTTAACATGACCTTGATTCCGGTCATTTCTACCTAGTGAGCCGACTCGCCGCTGCTACATGTACACAACACTGACGGATATTTAAGTTATATACTTTAGCACCGGAACACACATTAAAAAAACAGCGCAAGTACCGAGGACGGGAGCAAGACCCGCGGCGCTTTGTCTTGCCCACTACAGCTTAGTATCTAAAACCAGAAGTGCTGGAACTCTATCGATGGCCGCTACGAAAGCAAAATTAAAAAATAAAAATAGTTTAATAATGACAAATAGTTAAATAACAAAATATACAGAAGCTCATCTCATTTCGGACCCAGGTAGGCATTATGATCTTTCTCAAAGACAGAATTACCGAGGCCGGACTCCGGACGTGCCCTTACCTCATGCCTCACTCACAGCATAACTGTATCAATGACGTGCAATTCCATATTATAATCTCCAATGGCAAATAAAATTTCATGATTACAGATAACTAAAAAGCTTCAGAAAACTATATAATTACTCAGCATGTTACAATCTTAAAAAAATAAAAGTTTGAATATCTTTCATGTTAAAAATCGTTTTAAGATTTTCAAAAATCAAAATATAATTCAAAAAATATTTTTCTAACCTCAAGGCGCTTAAGCACTTATTAAAACTTTTTTGACCAGCATACAGAATATTAGGCTTTCCAGTCAGTTTCTGGTGTATTCAGGATTAGAAATCGCAGATAATTTTCACATTAGCAATTAACAATGACTTATCTGAATGGCATGCACTGATTTTTCTCGATCTGCTCCGCAGAATTTCAACTCTGACAATTTTCTATATAAACTTCTAATAACGTAAGTAGAATGCGCGAGTTTTAACCACTACCATACCAGAATTTTCATTACAGACAATAAATCTTACACATTTTCGTGTATAAAATGAACAATGAATGCTAATATTCCATTTTTAACCATATTTACTAATTTAAATCGGAACTTTCATGCTCCTCTTAATTAACAGTAGCCAGAACTCTGGCTGAAATTACTGGTCATTCTAAAACCGCATTAAAACTAAATTAAATGTAACATGAAATTACTCATCTACTAGCCATTAAGACTATATAATGCAAAGTTATAAATTAAAATTTATAATAAATGACACTAAAGGAAAGAAACACTCCAAACTTTTCACAAAAATGGAAAATTACATTAGAGACACGGAAAAAAATAGCAGTTATGAAAAAGTAACTGCTCTTAAAAGTACATTACCTTCTCGTAACACGATAAAGTAGGATGGATGCACGAAACAAAACCAGTTTGTCAGCACGAAGTATAGAACGTAATCGCTATTTTTATAAGTGGTCAGACTAAAACGGAAACAATCCGGAAAAGAACTAAATCAAAGACGAGATAAAAAAAAAAAAAAAAAAAAAAAACAGACAGACAACTAAAGAAGGAAGCAGCTCACTGTCTTCTTCACCGGATGGCTTCATAATTTTATACGTTATGGATATCGAGTTATCAATATTTAAGATGCATTCTTCAGAGTAGACTATACACTTCTTGCAAACAAGTATATTTCATAAACCTGGTTCAAACGGATGCCTGATACTTAAGAAACTAAGGAATAACATGTCTCATCTACTTGAATACTGTAAAAAGAGCTGGAAAAAAAAAAAAAAAAAAAAAAAACGTTTACAAAACAATAATTGGATTATTTAAATTAAGAAAACATATACATTGACTATTTTTCAACAGACACTTATGGTATCATGCATAATTTTTGCAGACTTCTGTTATAATATGGAGAACTCATATTTACATACCAAACCCCTTGTCTCACTACCGTCAGAAAATACCTAAATATAATTTGAAAAGCAAATGGTTGATAAAATGTATATTAAGTAAACGACAAAGAAGACATCTTTTATCCATATTAAAGAACAAGAGTTCCAAGTCTTATTTTAATCAGAACTTTTTTTCAACCAAAACTATCTTTACTTCGCCTACAAAATTAAACCACGAAACAAAAAAGTATTACACTGAAAAATTTAGGAAATTAAAAACACTCACTCGACACTCTCTGGATATTTCATAATTAAAGTAGAGAACTGCCGGCACACACTTTCATAAAACGAGGTGCACGCTTAAAATGCACAACACACCTTTTAAATAGCGAGGTAAGTAGTCAACACCTCCAAGCAACGAATAGCGTTCGAGCACCAACAGGTTCTTCCGTCGTTCAAACAAGGACGAAATCTGATTTCACTCGTTTACTTTTCCCTGCTCCACTGAAACCAACAATTCGAATAATCCTATTGCTAATTCAACTCCACACTTGCGCTTCATACTTCCGTTTCACAATTTGTTGCATAACACACCCACACATAAGATAGATGAAACAATCACTTACTTCAATAGCACTGGAGGGAAACAATTTTCTAGTTTAAAATAAAATTTACAAATGAATCAAGTTTAATTTCCTAATCATTTTAATTTTCCACGAAAGAATAAAATCAATTTAAATAAAGTTAAAATATGACATAGTTCGTTTCCAGTTTGCTACATCAGACTCAGAGGAATTAATTTCGAAAGCCAGATATTACATGCTACCAAATATTTTTAAAAGCCATTGTTTAATGCCTTAAATTCAACGAATAAAATTATAACGTTCAGTCAGTAAAGGGAACTATTTTAAGGAATAAAATCAATATAACAGTATCATTTATAGAACATTCGTTGCTGATTATTTACAACGTGAAAAATTTGAAAAAGAAGACAGAAAACGCTTCTTACAAAGATTATTTATTCTAAAGCGATGTCTCTAAAAATATAGGATATTCGGTCCTGCATTTTTAAAACAATTTTCTGAGCGAGACTCGGAAGGAACCAATTCTTAAATAATCAGCGATACGTTACGCCTGCGTCTAATGGTTAGATCGCTTTGAGTGTCTACCACATACGTTATGAAACACTCATTGTGGTTTGTAGAGGCAAAAAAGTGTATGTTAAAACTTATCCGTACATTCAGGTCTATTACAGGTTTTCCCAATTTTTTTCTTTGTATAGACCTCTATTAACTGATTTGGTTTATTCGATTACGTCAAAGCGCTCGAGGGCTATCTGCTTAAGGAGAGAGATGCCTTCGTGGAGGTTTTTCTAAAGGAAACTGGTTGGGGGATTCGAACCTCGGACCGAACTACCAGTATTCAGCGACTTTACCGCTCGGCTGCTGGTGGGCCCACCCCTAATTAAAGGAATTTTTTTCCATCCTTACATTTTTCTTTAGAATATAAAGTACACATCATAAATTATTGCACACAAATTACTTAATGACAAAAATTAGATTAAGAAGCTTTGAGAAAATGGTTTAATTATATTTGAATTTTTTTATTTTACAAATATAAACCAGTTTTCAGAAACAAAATGAAATTTTAATTGCACTAAAGTTCGATTTTAATGAATATGAGGTCTGCACTTGATGCAATGGATTATTTTTTTTAAATATTTGGCACAAATCTGCTTAATATAACTCTTATATTACCTCGTTCAAAAATATTCAACCAGTTTCTTGTTTTTCATTGTAGTTTTGCGTTTTTCGCGTCTGTCTGTGTGTGTGTTCTCGCGTTTGACTATTTTAAATTCCTTTAATGCATAAAATTATGCAATTAAATATTTCAAATATTAATATATTTGAAAAATATTACCGAGTTTTGAAAGATATTAAACCATTGTAGTGTATTTTCCATCCTTACATTTATTCTGAGACTTCTTCCTTACTGCATAATACAGCTTTCTATCACTAAACAATTAATTCTTTTTTACTTAAAATCATAGGGGTCGTGATTATATAGCGATAATCTGGCCGGTACATATTCGGCTCTCAAGTCCCAGTCGAATCCTCGATTACCACTAATCCCCTTTAAGATATCATTGACCCCACCCAGGGAATCAATACTAACCCCGCTGGGAACCCCTACCCTAGTACATACATTTAATCTTGCCCTGTAGCGAAATCCCACACAGCAGGAATGTATGTACAATTATAAGGTATTGTCTCCCTCCTTTCCGCATGCTTTCGTGGTGAATTTGGAAGCATACTCGATGCGCATTTGACAAGTGCAAGGTTCGAGTCCCTGCGATGGCACTGCTCATTTTTCACGTCTCCTGCTTCAGAATAACCTAATGACTACACTATGAAGATCATTAAGTCTACTCTCGAGTGTCTGATGGTTGATCGTTTGGCCAAATATGTCCATCATTTACAAGAAGTCAACGAGTTAGTAAAGTATGGGAAGGCTCTCCGATTAAAGGAAATGATGCGTTTATGGAGAGCTTTCTAAGGTTAACTGGCTCGTATTATGAATGGCTGATTTCATCTGAATTAAATATCACATTAATCCTTGCACTTTTCTACCAGTTATTGTGCTGAGGTAAGATTACAAGTTTTGCACTGTTCTCTAGTCGGCAGCGAAGTCCAGGGTTTCCGTAAAAAATCTGTTATCAAGAAATAAATATTTCGATTTACGCAAGTCTAACATTTTAAAGAGGCTGCAAGGAAATTACGTGAACACCAAACAAGTTGGAAAAATGCTTGGTTAGTTAATTAAGAGAAAACAGCACTGTGGAATCCACAGCTCTTGAAATTAATGATTGAAATTGGTTCAAGTACACTAATGAGAAAAAAAAACAAAAAATACCCACCCACGTAGCAAGCCCGGAACCGAGCCTGGGATTACTTAGTGGACTTTGGAGCTCTACCGCTAGTGGCCGTAAATTATCTGAACAAAAACGTTTAAAAAAATGCATTCATTTAAGCCAATAATTGCAATATGTCTCAAAAAATAGCCAATCGGTAAAATCTGCAATAAAATCTGACTGCAATGAAAATAAGCTTACCTTATGCCCATAATTGCAGACCAATTAGTTATAATTAGTTACACAGAAATGCGCACAGTAACCGAAAAATACTCTGAAGATGAATCCAGTCTTATCAAAATAGGGCGGCCAAAGCAATTCTCAAATCAACAAAATAGATTACTGCCTATTGCTATCCTTTGAGATAAGACTGACATAGTTTTCACAAGCCACCTCCTACATACGATTCAAGTAACAATTTGTTTCAAAATAACTATCCATAATGAACCATTTTTTAATATTTAATTATTTTATTAACATGTTCTTTTGATGCGGAATTTTATACACTTCTTTAACAAAAGTTATACAACATGTAATTACAACACTTAAATAATAATTAAAAACGTTCTGGCTTACGGCGAGAGAAACGCGAAACTTTTCATAAGCATGAAACATCACTTTTCAGCTAAAGCTATGCTTTATCACAGATGAAGTGTTCGTGTTTCAGTCTCAAAAATAGGATTTGCATTTTTACACTCCCAATTAAATCTACAGTAACCACCTCCATAACCGAAAAGTTGACTGATTGAAATCAAAACTAAACCAGTATTTTCCACTTTTGCAACAATTTCCCCTTTTTCGCAAATCAAATATATGCATTTTATTATTTAAGCAAGATATCGCGTGCTATTTACTTACATGTAAAAATAAAGAGTTGTCTTGGTGATTACCTTAAAATACCTACGTTCATTGGTGTATTATGCCAATTAAAATATGAGCTGCCCTAAAAGATTTCCCACAAAGTGAAAAAATTCTTCATAGACCAAGGATTTCAATAAATCGTTATATTAGTAATACTGCTTTCCTGCCATCCAAAGCGGAGAAAGAAATGTTTAAATCCAAAGAAAGAAATGTTAATGTCCAAGATGGCGAAATAATGTTTACCTGAGTCAGCCATAAAAGTCCAGCTTCCCCCCCCCCAAATACAAATGCAAAGAATTTCCTTTATGTAGTTTAAATAAAAAGAGTAAATTTAAGACAGAAAATTTTATGTTTATCTTCAGATACATTTAAGCAAAATGTTGTAAATGTATAAAGAAAAGTGACTATTTATCCTCCTCCCTTCTTTCTAACTATGAAAGCAGGTTTCCCCCTGGGCATATTTTTCATATAAATTTGTCCGAAAAAGATGTCATTCAAAATTGCTGTTATCCGAATTACTGAAGATGCTTTTGTACTTCAACATTTGGCGGTAAATTACTTTCGAATGGTCAAGAATAATAATAATCCTAAATGCATTCAGTTGCTAAAATTCTTTGATCTTCCAACAAACATGGCATTTTCCTGAACTTTTCAAAACCATCGCAATTTGAAAGTCGAGAACATCCCCCCCACACGCACTTGATTGAAGCCGAATATGCATGCAGCGCCACTTCGCTTTATACGTAGAACACAATAAGAAGTTCATTTCACATAGTGCGGGTTATTTACTGGCTAAGCAATTTCAATTAAAATCAGATATTCGATACGTTTCCAAGAAAATGATACGGAACAACTTCTCGTTGCTTCCCCATACTCAATGATCTAACGGATACACATTTTAAACTGAACATCAATTTAAAAAAACAAGTAGTCTCTGGCCTTAATTACGCAATTTGCAACGACTTGCTCTACTCGCTCACTAAGTCTGTGGCTTTAACTGGTGAGTAATTTCGGAGCATAATGTTGAAACGTCTTGTTTGACCTCCAGACTGACTGAATACAAGTACTCTTAAAATCTATCGATACCTCTAATGCGAAGAATGATTTATGAAGAAACATGTTAAGGAACACTAACTCTAAAAAGCTAAAAACTTTTTAAAGCATAGGAAAGGGGGAAGCAGCACCAAACTAAACATACCAATAATATAAAATCCCTACTTGCGTTTAAATTAAAAAAACGAGGTGGGGGAAGGTAAAATGTTCCAAGCATTAAATATTCTTCAGTTGCTTAACCTACGTATACATAATCAAAGTTAAAACTGTACATGATAATAACAAAACCTAATTCCAATTATTATTATTATTATTATTATTATTTTCCTCAAATGTTACTCCTTAAAAATTTCAACAGGTTCTTATCCTTCCATTTCACTTCCTTTACAGAAAATTCAGATTCCGTGAAATTTTATTCTGAAGAGAAAAATGAGAATTAAAATTAATACAAATTCAAAGGAAAACGTTTCATTCGATTATCACACAGTAAAATTTTTAAGTAATTTTATATATTAATTTAGACATATTAAAAAACAAACTCCAGAGAAATGCGCAAATTTAAATACAACAGTTTCCACTCCTTTGATAAATGGAAGCAAAACAATCTCTAGACGAAGTAGGATAGAAAGTGTAATCTTACCTTTTCATTAATAAATTAAAAAAAAAAAAAAAAAAAAAACGAGCACAGTAATTTTTAATATTGAAAAAAAAATAACGCTTCCGCTGAGAAATACACCCCAAAGTAAAACTGAATTTGCACTGGCAACTCTTCATTTCCAGTATTACATCTACAAAAATTATAAAATGCATTATAATGATCCTACATGACAGTATGGAAATTGACAAAAATAAAAACACTCACTATACTCTAGGGGAAAAAAGGCTTCATTTTGAACTCTAAAGGTATTTTTTTTAACAAACCCTAGGCATTAAAATTCGCAGCTAGTTATTTAAGACACTAAAAGCAACATTACCGAAAATAAGCAACATCTATTTTGCCCTTACTTTTCAAACGCTTATTTTACATATTACCAGGCACGATATCTTACAACTAAATACAATTCCAAGGGCATAGCACAATGAATTACAGCAAACCACCTACGCAAAGCAACACCCACGAAAGTAAAGAATTCCTCAAATGCCACAATCAATTGAAGATTATTAATATCTGCATTGTGCTATGTTAGCAGAGTTTTTGTGCACTACAAGGCTTTCATGAAGGTTGTTGGTAATATTTGCGTAAATAAACCTATATTTTCCTTGGAATACGAATCCGGAGCTAAGTAAAACTCATTTTATCCGGATTTGAGATATCTGAACTCCAATTATCTTGATCACAAAATAAATCAGATACATTCCGACTTTATTCATTAAATTTAACATTAGTAATTATTAAATACACTGTTCTTGTTTTTACTCTGTCTAGCCGCTATGCGGCCAGCCTTCGTCTGGGAACACCAAACATTAAATTTGAAAACTGCACAGAATTTTACTCTGCAGAATTGAAAAAAAAATTTTTATTTCAATAAAAATTTATTACATATAAAAAAATTACAATGAAATAAACAATATCCCTTAATACAAATATTAACAACCCTAATAAATAAATCAACAAATTTCCCGTTGCCTTCTCTCGACAAACGTCCAGTATCCAAGAAAAACATTAAATTTAATAACCGCACAGAATTATCACCCTCATTTTGCCGAGTGGCGCTGTTATATAATGACAGAGAATTACCGATATGATGCGATTTCATCAAAAAAACGAAAAAATATGATTCGAATTTTGAAAAAAATCGCTTCGAGGTGCTTGTCTAAATGCACCCTATGTACCAAATTTCATAGCAATGGATCTATTTACTTACGCGCAGCACGAACGAAAGACATACACAGACAGAATCTTTTTATTTATATGAAGAGATAATTTCATTGATTATAAACTAAAAATTTAGAAATTAATATTTTAATTCAGTTATGTGGCTAAAAATATCCTTATTTAATTTTAATCGAACAGACAAATTACGGGTTTTGTTTTAGGCAAATAAAAATTTCAGTGCTTTAAGAGAATGGAAATAAGTACAGCTAAGTAAATAAAAAATAGTTACTTCGTTTAATTTCTCAAAAAAGTGTATTATTTTGCTTTATGAAAAATTTTACTTAAGTATACAAACTTTGTTGAAATAAAAGATACATGAAAAAAATCCTCTATGTAGCATTATAGTAAATATGCTATTTAGTCTTGAAGGGGGGTGAAGACATCCCATTAATCGGATTTTTTTTTAATATTCAGTATTGCAGTAGTTGTAATTCATCTACATATTTATAGTTCTCGTGTACAGCCGTAAAGAACTTAAATGAAGTAAGCCTTCAACAAAGTTATGAAAGAAACAGGCTTAATTGATCAAAATAACGATTACCACGACAATCTTCTAAATAGTAAAATGCATTTCTTGACATAATATTAAAATTAATACACTAAAGTAAAAAAAAAATCATGCTCCTTAACTCAAAAAAAAAGGGGGGGAAGAAAAATTGAGGTCCTTGGTAATTCAAAAGTTTTTCCTGAGAAATGAGAAATTTTATTCACCAAAACAGGAAGATTTAAAAACGGAACATATACTCATGTTTCCACCAACCTTTCTAAAAAATGGTTATGAAAATTACTCTTTTAGAATGTGCTCTTTACGTCTGAATCTCAATGTGTAAAATATATTTAATCAGATTTCCTCTTTAACAAAAGCGCATAAAATATGTCACCATACTACTAACTCTCTTTAATAACTGAAACAGTCTAAATCCAATTTTTATTGATAGTATAGTAAAATACTATTTGAAAGGTTATAAATGCAATAGATAACTTTTATCTGGCTATAATCCATTTAATTAGAAAATGCCTATTCGTAATATCCTAGCCAGCTGGCTAAAATGATTCAAATTTACATATCAAGACCACCTAACTAGTTGAGAGGCATTTTCGTCAAGAATCTTCTATTAAAGTATTCTGAAGTCAAGTATGAAAACTTACAAGCTAAACAAGAATGAAAAACGCAAAAAGTTTTCGTAGGTACCCTTGGCATTTCAGTTTCGAACAATATTCTATATCAAAGAATTAAACGAAAAATTTAGAAAGCAATAAAAAGTTTAACAATGCAACAAAAATTTACGCAAGAAAAATTTTTATTTTCAAGATATGTAAAATGGGTGCTTCATCAGTATGGTTAGCGAAGGCTAAAAATAAGGCCATGAATCCCAGCATTTGATAAAACAAGGTCGCTTATGCCCTTCGCTGCAGGTACAATATCAGCCTACCCCGAATAATATATTGCACAACGTTATCGCAATTCCAAGGAAAAAGCTTAACTCGCAAATGCCTATTCTAAAATATATAGAAAAAGATGAATTTATGGAACGACATTATTAAATAGTACTGCAGCCGATTTACTTGAAACTGACGAATAAGATTCGGATCTTTTCCGTTACAGGGCAGAGCGCGGCCAACAATTTTCTGCAGAAAGATGTGTGAGGCAACGTTATCAACGGCCACCGTTAAATTAAATGTGCTGTTCTAATCGCTTATAGCAACGTTCTTGTTTTCAAAGTACTGTCAATAAAAAGATTTTAAAACGTGTTCTATTGTATTGGGTACTTACGTATTAACGCAACCATCTTAGAAGAAGTCGCCAAATTTTCACAATGTGCCAAACTCTTGCAACCATTTGCATCAACATTCTTCTGGTAACCATGCTCCTAGCAATCGTTCAGTCAAGCAACGCCGCCATTCGTTCTTTTTTGTTCCACTGCAAGTTCCAACGGTTTTTACGAACAGATTTTTTTTTTATAAGTTTTAAAATATGAACTTGCAAAATCTGTTTCAGCAATGGAAGAAACTACTATAAACTTTCTGCAGGAATAAAGAATTTTGCTGAAAATTTTCTAGAAAGAACAATGAGTTTCCTGCGTAGCCGTTGTTTGTCAAAAATTGCACGGAGTTTTCGCCTTTTTTTTTTAAAGTGAAAAACAGATTGCTGTGTATTTCGGAAGAACAGCGCAAAAAAAAATTTCAGTAAGATTTTGAAGAAGAATGTGTTTAAATTTTCGTTTATTTTTTAATGTATCACTTAATCCTTATTTAATAATTCAAACTGGTATTTTAAATTGCCAAAGTACGTTTTCTTTTCATATACTGATAATGTTTAGGTTTTGTTTATGTTAATAATGATAGTTTGGAAATCCTAAAAAAGACACGAAAACCACCAACTTGCACCTCATAAGTATCTTTTACCTTTTCATCTGCAAAAAATCGCCAAACTGTGTCATAGTGGTTGGGTTAATATGCAAGTACCGTTTACTGATTTATTATTTTCTGTTTCGCTTCTTTTATTGAAATAACTAACTTAAAAGACATATTTCTTATGTTAATAAAAATTTTATCGTAGTTGAAATGGTGAAAGTTTTTTTTCGCCGGAAGTACCGAGTACCTTTCTACAGCGTAAGTTATTCTGTAACGGAAAAAAATCAGATAATTCTAATGTTCCTCTTAGTGTACTTGAAATTTTTATTAGGCATTATATCCTTATCAAATATATGCTAATCCTTGCATATGAACTGTAGAATATTAAAACAGCAAACGAAAATTTAAATGCATTAATTACGGCAGAGAATGCAACAGCCATCTTCTTATGGGAGGCTTTTGAAATAGAAAATGACAAAAATTTACATTACACATGGAAACAGAATCTAGGACGAACTGCCCGTGTTTTTGTGGCTTAAGGAATTAGAACACTAGTTGATTATACACGAAAGCAAGCTTGAGCTCAATTAGCGCTACAGAATCCGATTGTAATGAAATTAAAAATCAAAGGAAAGACCAAGTAATTTCACTAACAAACCATCATCTGAGTAATCTGCCTATTGCTGGTGTGGTTTGGTTTATTTAATTATGGCAAAGAGGACAGACGCCTTCGTGGTGGTGTGGTGTATTTTTTTACGGCAAAGCACACTAGGGCTATCTGCCAAAGGGGAGGGATGCCTTTCGTGGAGGACTTTCTAAGGGAAACTGGCTCGTATACACGTTACACATGGGGAAAACCACGAAAACACCCATGCAGGCAGCCCGTTCGAGGGATTCGAACCTCGGACCGAACTACCAGTGTTCAGCGACTTTACCGCTCGGTCCCTGGTGGGCGACGCCTTCGTGGAGAACTTTCCAAGTGAAACTGGCTTGTATATACGTTACACAAGGAAAAAAAACCACGAAAACGCCAATGCAGCCAGCCAGTTCGCCGGAATTTGAACCCAGAATGGAATCGCCAGTGTTCTGCGACTTTACCGCTCTGCTTACTGTTACCTAAATCCCATTCATGAGCCAATATGATTACAATATGCCTAGTTTCGAACGTCCCGTGTAATGTATTTATAAAGTTATGTGTAAGTAACATAATAAACAACAGTTTTTACTATTCCTTGAGTCAAACATCCAGTTTCCCTTAACAAGGCTTCCACGAAGGTATTCCTCTCCTTACGCACATAACTATTAGTCTCCTTTGCCAAAATCAAATAATCCAGTCTGTTCTAGAGAAAATACTTAGGTTATTGAGAAAGCATGCAACGCTTTTTATGGCTATTTCACATGAAAAACGTCATTTCAGGAGCCCAAAAAAATGCATAAGCATTATTATTTTTTTTTTTTTTCCTATAGTCCTATAGTTGTCATATAGCATCCTATACTTGGCTCTTTAGCAGCAGTGCACAGAAAAGATGTTACTTCATACTCTTTCGAGAAAAAACAAAACACAGACACTTGAGAAATTTAAAATGCTAGAACACGTTACAAAACAGCAAAATAAAAAAAAGCAAATGAATGCCAAAGAACGTAGTGTTACAGCTTTATCTTCACTAACCATTCAACGAGCCCAAAAAATTAACAATCGGCTTATTGAAAGTATCTGGCGCGACATAGTAGTGTAATTTTCTTCAACCAATTCATCAATAAGCGGAAAACATGTCAACCCACGAGATAATCTGAGGAAACTAATTAAACATGAAAACGCATGGCTATTCTTATTAAATACACCTTAAAAATTTATTGAAACGCTCAGCTAAGAGAGACATCATAACCGTCTTTAACACAATGAATAACTAAAGTAGCCGAATTCTAAACATTTCGACTGAATTCTGGCAGAATACGTCAAAATTTCGAAATATCAAAATTAACTGTGAGTTCGAGCCAAGATAACTCTCCTGTGCTTTGTCGTAATTTAAATAGTTTAAAAGTATCAGTTCAACACCTTTCTTTCACAGAAAAATATTTATCAAAATTTGAAGCTAGATTTTAACATACTTTTATTACATCTGTACTCAGTTAATTCAAAATTTAAACTAAAAAAATATCATAATGTAAACAAATAAATAATTACAATATTAAATTTTCTGTTTATAGCTCCTTCCACTTATTCCCATGGGGAAGAAAAAGATCACTGTTCGAAACTTATTATATTATTACGGTTATACGCCATTCCAAGTATGGCGGGATTCAAGTATTTGGATACATTTCAAGTATACGGATGCCGGGATGAGCGGAGAATGTTAAGAAGAGAATTCAAATGAGCAAATTTCTCTCAGTTCTAATTGAGAAAAAAATTGAGAACGAAGTGCACACTCGCAAAATAATAACACCTTGCCAACTTTTCTGAATACAATGTAGAGGAAGCAATCAGTCATAATTTTAACAATTAAAATGCATAAAAACACAAAAAACTCAGGTTGTAGCAAGTTTATCACATAAAATAAACTGAAGCAAAAAATATATAACAGAGCATTTACCAAGCGAAATCAGATAACATACGACTTAAGACAACATAACGATGAGAGAGTGACTTATCTTGCTCACTTTTTTTTCACATACGAAAATTTTAGAAATCGAAGTGCTGAATAAGCGTTGATATGAATTAATATATTCTTTAATATACATCTACTATAAATACATAGAAAACCACTTACTCTAAAATTCAAATGAATGCAGGGTTTACTTATTTTAGCTACATTCAAAATTATTACTTAGTAAGCACCGATTAACCTTCAGCTGATATGGTGTGGTTCCCACGGACACAAATTATCAGGAAACTACGAACATATTTTATCTTCAAATGAAATTATCTATTTTTTTTTTAATAACAGACTAAATATTTAAAAACATTTTCACAAACAGTGTCATTTTTTATTCATGAGAAAAGTCCGTTGGACCGGATAACTAAAAAAAATTTTTTAATATCGATTTAACATTAATACGATACTTCCTATAGAACAAAACGCAAGATGTCTTAGGAAACAGCACTTAAAACTACCGTCCACAATTTTTTCAAACACTCAAGTTTTCTTTCAAGAAACATTTACTCCATTTTATTTCTTCATTTTCAAAGAAAATAAATACGACTGGAAAACTTAACCTTCAAAATTATACAGCAAATCGAATTTCCAGCCAAATGAGCTCAAGGCTAAATGTTCTCTGCGGTCGGTATAACACCTATCTGAATCCCGATTTTAATGGCGGAAAAAAATTAAAACTCCGAACTATATTTTCGCAGAAATTGCCTCTTATTTCCCTTCCCGCCGGAATTCAAGCACATATATGAAATCCAATGCATACATTAGCATGCCTATAGTGATCATAATATACCGAATATGCGAAATGGAAAGAAAAATGTAGGAAATACGCAGAAATATATCTTCGCATTTGTCAGCCGAAGATTGGGAAATGCGACAAGTTTTAGTAATGTGTGTGCATTAATTAATGTCATAACATTTATTTAGCATCTATTATGTACCCCTCCCCAATACTTTGAAATGAATTTTTGATCGAAGCACACAAGTTCCAAATATTTAAAAGAAAATTCAAAACATATCGCTTTTTCTTGAAGGGAGAAAAAAAGGCAACTAAATTTATTTCACAAAGATTCTCTTCTTTAACAAAGCACTGTGTATACCCATATACATGCCATCCAAAACTTCTCAAGTTTATTAATTTTTACGTACAAGAGCAGCAAATCTTTACAACTCCATTCTTTTTCTACGCGAAGCCGGTGTAAGCCACTTTAGCTCCCTATTCAGCTAGACTTGAGTGTGAAGATACTGCTTCAGCTGGGGTTTGAACGCAAATGTTATTACACACAAATTCTATATAACTTTTAATTAACGAGTTCGGTGTCATAAATGTAGAAATATTATTACTATGATAAATTAAGGAATTTCCTATTGCATTTGAAATCACAATAGCATACCAAAATTATTCTGAAAGGAAAAGGCAATATTGCGCCATTCTGATTAGAGATCAAAATGAGAAATTTCAATGACCCATCGTTCATTTCAGCATAGCATAACTCCAGGGACTTGAATGGACCGCCTTGACACATTTTCATGTAAATTATTCAATTAAGCTAAGAACAGGAATGAATATATGTAAATAATCATAAATAAAGCAAACATTAAATCCAGTTATGCGTAGCAGCCAGTGAAATGGAAGTCTACAGATTCCCCGGCGTAAATCAGAATTATCAGCTACAGCTAATTAATAGAGCGAACACATAAATGAATCCGAAAGGTGACGTAAGCCTGAAATTCACTATCAAGAACCAGGAAACATTAACAGTTGGAATCTAATTTCTCAAACTCTTCCGCTTCAAGTTATGCTTTAATGCAATTATTCTTTATCATGATGAGCTTGAAAACCGCTAGCAAAGTTCGATGAACAGTAGCAAACAATGATAATACTCGTATTATTGGTGCAAGTTATGTTCTTTAGTTCTTAATTCTGTTCCTTAGTTACTTTAGTTCTGTTCTTTGTTAGTTTTGTAGCTTCCAAGACCTCCTGCCCTAAAAGAAGAGGTAATTTACTTATCTCTTGGTTTTTTTCGAATTAAGCAATTTATTTAATGAAATCACATGCTGCAGTGCCATCTTGCGCAATAAATATGACTTAAAGAATGTTAAGCCCCCGAAGAGATCAAGCAACACGAAATTTTGCAAATCTAACTCATCTATCGATGGATCATCATTCATAATTTTTGTGTTATCTCTGGAAAGGGTCAAGGGATGAATCAACCAAAATAACACTGTTTTCATGTTTCTTCACTTAACAATTCAGAAAGGGTAAGAAGGTTTGGTACTGTTCTGCTGTGGAGACCGGATTCCGAAATGTGTGCATATATATATGCATGTATGTACGAATGTGTGTACGTACGTATGCGTATATACATATATATATATATATATATATATATACACACACATACGCAAATGCATATGTACATACATTTCCGAATCCGCTCCCGATAACAAACGAGTACCGAAGGTTTAAAATCAGATTTATTAAAAACATTAATCTTCTTTAAGGGGAATTTTTATATCAAAATACAAAACAATACAAATGAATGAATGGTGATGATTCTCCACCACCAGGATTTGGCGACTAGGGTCCCCTAATCTCCAGTCGCCTTTTAAAAGGGGCAATATATAAGGTATTTCTCCCGCCTTCTTAGCATGCCTTCGTGATGTAATGTCAGCACACTCGGCACGTATTGGAGAGGTTTCAGGTTCGAGTACCTCCGAGGACACTGCATTTTTCATGTCTCCTGCTTCGAAATAACTTAATGTCTCTACATCATTCAAAAAGTCCTTCTAGGCACTGCTTCCCTTACGTGGATTATTAGCTTTCGAGTGCTTAGCTCAAGCCATTATCCATCCAGCATAGACATTAATTACATTCAAAACACCTACTCGAATAATAAAACACTGTCACCTTTTCCAGTCAAAAGAATACACTTTACATATAAAATTTACAATTTTAACAAGTTAAATGCCGCATGGTTCCGAGGGACCGACCTTAGACTAAACAAAATAGGCTTAGCTATTAACGAATTAAATTAAATCATGTTCATTATTACCATCATAAATCTCTGAACAAACCCCACACATATTTTTCCTAAGTTAAAAAAAAGGTTCAATTTTCATTTTTTTAAAATCTTTTATAAGCTTTATTCAGAAAATTTTCTAACAATTATAAAAATGTTAATAAGTGATATGTGGAATCGTGAAAATTCGTATAGATCGTAATGATTTTTTCCTCCTACCGTTAATTCCGAGTTCGAGCTACCACTCAGCAGTGCTTCCCTGAGATAGGGGCAACTCGCAGGTGGTACAGTTCGCACACATTAATAACTTCCTCGCTTAACTGGATCCCCATGATAGGATCGATGCAAAAGTGCTTTTAAGGCGCCAACATTTACAATATCAAAATAGCGCTTTTACGAATAAGAAAATAAAACATGCTGCGAAAATAAAATTTGCTGCTCAATTCATAAGCTCTACGTCAAATGATTTTGCTTGCATTATTTTCTACTAATGAAAAGCAACGTTTTTGCAGCATTATATAATGATCCATAGTCACATAACCCACAGCCTTCAAGAAACAAAATAATTAATAAACGCATAATTACGATTGAGATTAAAAGAATTCGGTACAGACTTTTTAAAAGGTAACAGACTTTTTAAATAACAAAACCAACGGCTTCAATAAAAATAAATTAGGTTTCCTGACTATTAATATTAAATAATGAAGAAATCCATACCTAAAAGCTTCCATTTGCCTTTAAAAATTATGGCTCTTCATTGTACGGCATTCCGGTCTTTTTAGACCTCACTTTTCCTCCTCACCAGTGGCCGAGTGGTTGAAACCGCTAAATGCTGGGAGTTCGACTTAGATTTCGATCCCAGGCGAACGGGCGCTGCATCGTTTATTTTCCCCATGTGCAAACATGAACCAATTTTTCTTGGAAAGTCCTCAACGAAGGCATCCCTTCCTTTAAACAGATAGCCCTTGTGCGCTTTGCCATATTCAAGTAACCTAACATTGCAGTTTCTCAATCTCATTGCTTCAGTTCACAGAATACAACAAAACGGAAGCCTGAAATCACGTTAAAAACTTAAAACCTCAGCTTTTCAAATACATTTTGTTCTTCGCAATGCGTAGTTAAATAAACAAAACAGCAAGATTGCAAACACATACGAAAGCTACTTAGCATACTTTATATGTATTTAAATTAAATGCTTACAAGGAAATTCACTAAAATGTGCAATGATTATTTGCTTATTTAAAAAAGTTCAATTAATTATGGCGATGCCCGCAAAACATTACATATTCACTATATATCTAGCCTCGTGTACAGTTTCACTGCGTAAGAAATGAAATACTCGATTCTACAGCAAAATATCACATGTCTGGAAGCATTATATTACTTCTTCACTTCTCGCCAAACCTAAAATCAAGCATGATGCAAAATGCAGCAAGCAGTTACAGAATAAGGAAAAAGGTTGTCGAGAACGTTTTGGTGGCAAAAATTTATTATTAAAAAAATATCGCAAATCAGATATAGGCTTGTTCTAAATGAATATGACATAACAATAAAGGTCATCCCCACTCTGCTTTAGACAGAAAATATAAGATTACAAATTTTAAAAAATTCATCTTTCTAGAAGAATCCAGCTTGTTCGGTTATCGTAATACTCACAGAAAAGCACGGTCACAATTGGGTATTACTGGCAGATACCGAATATGGAAGAGGGTGGCAAGATGGTACCTATATTAGATGTAAAGTATTTCACAGTTAGTTAACTAATTAAGGTAAGAATGCTTTCGTTCAGGACTTTGAGAAAAACCACAGAAAACCTATGTAGTCAGCCCATTCGGCAGGATTTAAGCCCGGCTCGAACTACCAGTATTCAGTGGGCTTATCCTAATTAAGGCAGCCAAAACTACACCACATACATAGCTTAATACCAAGCTAATATTTTGCACCCATCTATGGATATTCCAAAGAATTACTTAATGAAAGCCGAAGCATTAACGCTAAATTAACCTTAATTTCTGAAATGTTAATTACTAGTGTTAGCTCACACGTACTATCGTTGAAAGCAACAGCTGCTTCCGTGACCAACATCAATTTGAATAAAAGCAGAGGATCAAGTTTCAACACGGAACTGCGACGCACTTTTTCCAAAAATAAATATTTAATAATTGTAAGCTACTTTTATGCTGAATACCTTTTATACTACTTTACTTCTTTTAAATCCACAAAAATTTTTAACATTAGCTTTACCGTGGGAAATAAAGACAATGCATTGCAGAATCTGAATTTCCTTTAAAGGATAATTATTTTAATTAAATGGAAAGTGTGTCAATAAAAATATAGGAACCATCGAGATGAATTTCGAAATTTTAATACATTAAGTAACTAATAATTGAATCATTTCGCTTGATGTTATTGTAGAACACGTACTCTTTAAAGCAATATTTAAATTAATTATTTCATAAATGCTAACTTTTAAAAAAAAAATAAACAATGATGTAGTTACAATGCCATTTCATACCAAACCTGTGTTTATCCCAGCAACTGAACCGAGTAAAGAAGAGGCCACGAAGGGACTGCTTTCTTTTCTAAGCAGCTTTAAAGAAAATACTGGGATTTCTACCCCATATTGCAAATATGATCAAAATACAATTACTAAAACAAACTCGAAATAAGTTCTCATGCTTGGGCTAAAACGCGTATCATGCGAAGAATAGGAAAGAATAACATTCACTAAAGTGTAAAAACTGATACCGGCCAATGAGTAATATTTCAGCGGATATGAAACGTAAGATTACAGCATCTGTTTTAGATTTCAAATTATTTGAGAATATGGAATAAGTGGCTGTTAAAAAATTTTAAAAAACTAACATGAAAATATTTTACGGTAAACCTACGGGTAACAGATTACAAACGATGTATACTGAGTCTTAGTTTTAGGTATATCTTTAGCATTATTAACGCACACAAATTTACAACTTCCAAAAAGAAAAATCTGTAATGGCAAGATATCCTCAGATAGCCAACTGCCTATCAGCCAAAACAAAATCGTTTTCATGGAAGATTTAACAAAGGATACTAAGGGTTATTCGTATTAAATATAGAAAATTTATTTAGATCGAGCACTGTTCGCTGAGAATGGTAAACTGGGCTAAAATACCAGTCTTTAGTAATTTTACTCACGTCGCTCCAGATGAATCAGTGAATTTTCATTTTTCTTTACTTTGCCTTCCCTAGCTTACTCACAGCCTTTGCACGGCTTTTAATTTAGTGTCTTTGCTTTGACTCTTGCCTCATTTTTAATTCTACAAAGACGAACCTGTTCGTCTTTGTAGAATTAAGTATGTTACATTTTTAGCGTTTACATTGAGAACCACAGTTAAAAAAACTGTGGTTCTCAATATACACGCTAAAAATATGTAGCCCGCATATATTTCTGAAACTAAGTCAAAATTTAACGGTGGAACTGTTAGCATTGATGCAAGATTTGGTTATTCCAGTGTTAAGCATCTATTTTCTTAAATTTACTATAAATCTGTCGAAACCGCAATGAAATAGAGTAATTTGAGTATAAACGGAGCAATTAAAGCTTCTGTTCTTTTAAAACTCTGATGCACTTACTCAAGTATACGTGTATATGAAAAAAGCGAGAATGAATCTACTGATATCTTATTTCACATTAAAAACCTGCATGAAGAAGTAAATTTAATACGCTCTTCTGTCTCATCCTTACCACAAAAAAAAAAAAAAAAAAAAAAAAAAAAAAAAATTTAAACACCTATACCATTTCGCACGGAACTGAACCCAGAACGACCTACTAGTGTTAATCGATCTTACGCACTCGAACGTGATAATGAATCCTACAAGACGACAGCCCTCCTCTGGCAGATAGCTCTTGTGTGCTTTCTCTTAATTAAATTAGTTACAGACGAAAAAATGCAATTTTTTAGTGGGCGACATAAAATAAATAAGAGACCCTTGAAGTTAAAACTGAGAAACATTCAAACTTAGGCTATCGTTTACTCTAGAGAAAAGTTTACTCGAATTTTTTACTAAAACAAATGCCAATCTGAAATTTAACTCAGCCAGATTTTTAAATTAACATCCTTTTCATAAGTTAGAATCTGTATTTATTCACAGATAACGGTTAATGTACTTGACAGTAAGAAGCATTATTTGGCTGAGGAAAACGAAATACAAGTAAAAGCAAGGGTTAATGAATTTTGACCCGGGAGAGAGGGAACTAACCCGCCTTTACATTTACTGCAAAAATGCATTAAAAGAGCAATTCATGGAACTAAAATAGCTAACAAATTCGAAGAATTCGTTGTTCTTCAGTTGATTGTGTTGTCAGATATTTCAGGGACATCAAAAAGTTTCCGAAAACGCCTAAACTACGCTACGCTTGAGCTAAAACGCGTATCAGGCGAAGAATAGGAAAGAATAACATTCACTAAAGTGTAAAAACCGATACCCGCCAATAAGTAATATTTCAGCGGACATGAAACGTAAGATCTAGCAACACAACAGAATAAATTATCTCAAATTAAATAAAACTATTTCTTACATACAATTAAAGAAGGTCTCAATTTAAATCTTCATGCGAGAGTTTCGATTCAGACTCTAATGAAAGCTTCACACAGAAAATTAATACTATTGAAAATATGTAAATATTTGCACATTTAAGGCTAACACATACATTATTTTTATGACAAATGACTTCCATTTACTAATTTTGCACGATCACAATTTGGATACATTTGTTTTTCATTTTTAAGTACCACTGTAACTTTACCTTTTAAACAAATATTTTAGTTGAAAAATCTTCATACGTATAATAATTTCCAGCACGTTAGCAACATTCGTAAAATGTGCAAAACCTGGCGATAAATGTGAAGATTATTTTTTGGTTTTCAGAATCTGATCTGCAGCTTTTCATTCAGCAGAACAGATGATGCAGGCAAATTCTCTAAATACCCCATCAAAATTTTTAATACATGTGTAAACACAAACCCTTTAAACGTTTATAAATGCTCAACAATTAGATATAATGGTTTACATTTTCCCTCAAAATGAATCTCAACAAAGTCGCCTCTACAGGTAATAAACATTTAGTTCAATCTTTCACCGACAGAGGGCATTGTACTATACCGAGGAGATTGGTTTATTTGGTTTATTAGATTAAGGCAAAGCACTTGAGGGCTATCTGCCTTAAGGGAGAGATGCCTTCGTGGAGGCCTTTTTAAGGGAAACTGGCTCATATACACGTTACACATGGGGAAAACACCCATGCAGCCAGCCCGTTCGCGGGATTCGAACCTCGGACCGAACTACCAGTGCTCAGCTACTTTACCGCTCGGCCGCTGGTGGTCCTATACCGAGGAGAGCGATCTAATAGTCCTACAAACGATATATGCGCTGCAATAAATTCGTTATATTTCACAAAGGTAATTAACTAATCAGAGTTATCTGCCGGTAGCAGTCTGATCTTGAATCAATATAGCATGGCGCCTTCTATCGGTGAAAATCATAAATATTTATTCCCTCTCTTTTCCCCAAGAACCAATGGGTGAGTAATTATAACAGCTGAATACTGACAGTTCAACCCGGGTTAGAGCCCGGGAGAATAGGCTGACTGCATGGTTGGTTTTCCCCAGGTATAACGTGAATACGTGCCAATTTCTCTTGAGGAGCCCTCCAAGAAGACATCCCACCCTTGAAACAGATAGCACTTGCGTGCTTTGCCATATTTAAATAACCCAACCTTCCCCCCAAAACCCCTTAATAACGGTTACATTATTTGGATTATGGCAAACGGAAGGACAGCCACCTGCCTAAGGGAACAGATACTTTCTTAGAGGATTTTTTAAGGGAAACCGACTAGTTTTCACATTCCAAATGAGAAAAACCACGAACATTCATTCCCAAGCAAACAGTCCGTTCACCGCTGTTTTCTTTAAGCTAAGCGCAAAGGTTCTTAACTAAACAGAAATTCCCGCCTGGGGAAGTGAAATTTTTTTTTTCGGGGGGGGGGGTTATGGTCAGCCTTTTATTTACTGTATTTCAGTTTATGAATATAAAAACGACTTTTATTAAAAGTCTGGCACATATTTTTTCTAAAAATATATTTAAATATGTGCGTATTTTTCGAGCTTTGGAAAGGAGGGTGAGGGGAAATGATCTAGCAATGGTGAAAGGGGTGCATGGGGCAAAAAAGATTAGGAATCACTGGTTTAGCACCTATATCCATTTGGTCACTGGTGGGCTCATTTTTGCAAAACTTACATTTCGTTATACACACCTGTTTGGTTTCCATAAATTTTAGAAATCTTTTGAGACTTTTAGACCACACTGTATACAATGACTCGTTGCCATTGGCACGCAGACTTTTTACTCAGATCTCATCCTCAGTTCTCGGTGGAAGAGTTTGATTTTAATGCGACTTTTCCCCCAAGCTCTGAATATTGTCAATGTGTTTTCGAGTTTATTTGCCATTAGTTTTTGCTGACATTTCGCCTGCATTTTGAAAGCATAAAAAATTATCCCCCCTTTTATGGTTGATTTCCGGCAATAGCTTTCTTCCCGTGATACTAGAAGTAAAAGTTAAATATTTCATCTCTGTCTAATATTACGAGTAATTGCTTGGAAGTTTCAATAAAGATCTACCTTTCGCTATCACTAGTCTATTTTTTCAAAGGATTAAATGAGAATGCAAGAATACGCGATTTATAACATAATTAAAAATTCAAATATAACAGCTCTCATGAAGTTTTTGCTATCACCACTTCATAAGAAGAATCATAAGATTTTCATAAGAAAGGGGGAAGGTAGATTTTCAAGTTTTTTAAAAGTATTACCTTTATCAGCAAAACATTAATCCGAACCTCGAAAGAATACATTTTTGCAAGCTACCATAAATACTGCTTTCTATAGCAGTTATATAATCAACACTTGAAATATGAAACTTTTTCTGCATGACCTCTACTGCATTCGTATTAAAACACATTTTACATTTAAATGTGGAAAATGCTTTCACTGAAGCATTTCGAAGTAATATTTTCTTAGATAAAGGTGAGGCAATTTTACAAGGCGAATGAGAAAAACTAGCATGCGGAAGCTTGTCTTAGGATTCTAATCATCCAAACTCATTATGTCCGCCGCTGAATAACAAAGAGTGAAGGCATTAATGTAGACACCTCTTTTCAAAAGAGTGCAAGCATTAATGCATTACATGATGTTCTCTTAAACAGTTCCTCTCAAAATTTAATTTCTTTCTTAAAAAATTAATTAAATAAGACAAGCTTTCGGAATATGATGCTCTGGTACCTTTTATTACTGACGCACAAAAATTTTGATCAAGCTCCGTTGTTTAAAAAAAAAAAAAAAAAAAGAACGACAAAAATTGTTTAATGACAGCTAAATTGGTATAAAAAATTTGGTATAAATTGATATAAATCTTTTACGGTCAAACTTACCTAAGGTATTCTCTAAATTTTTTGTATAGCATATAAATATTGCTGAAAATAGTCATGCACAGTTTCTAAAAGCGAATATCTAAACTTTTAAATTAGGAAATAATTTAAAAACATTGGTTTTAAATTACTATTTCTAATAAAACCGCTAAAATTCGGAATGTAATAAAATTTAGTTTCCTACGACCCTTAAAACCGACATCTTAAGTGAAAGTTGTTTAATGTAATTTTGCAAATTAAGAACTCCTCCCCCCTTCCAGAATGAAACTGAAGTAAATGAACCTCTTACTAATTTGAATATTTCTGTACGGCAACTACATGCAAATTTAATATATTTGTATTAAAAGTGCCACGTGACTAAAATTAATATTCTGAAAAACGCTACCTTATTTGGATCATTTTTAAACTGGAACCACTAATCTACAACTAGTCATTCACAAGACTTTAATTTCAAAATGCTTTGTACTTTAGATCCCCATCCAAACAGTACCGATACTGGAGATTGTCATTCCTCAAGCGCACCAAAAATCGTCAGGTGCATTATGGTTTTCTGGAGCCCTAAGAAATCAGAAATCTTTCTGATGCATAATACCAATCTTTTTGTCGAGATCGAGATGAAATTAATATACTTTAACAGTACTTACGAGCGCCTTGAAAAATATATTCTAGGGATACAGAGTTTAAAGCATACCACACAAAACATTCGTTCATATAGCTTCATAAAAATTACAAAAATTTTTAATAAAATCGTGCTACATACTACTCCAATGTATTGGATTATATAATAACGGCAAAGCATATTACTTTAGTTAAAGGAAAGACTTTCCAAATTTATAACTTGAAAAATTTTAGAACTGATAATGACCACCACTGAAAAAAGTGCAGCAAGAAAAATTCATTAAATCTAACACAGCTGACGCTGCATTTTAAATTTCTGAAAAATGATACAAAAATGAATTAAAATTCTTACATACCACAATCATAAAATCTGCCCTTTGCACAGTGCAGAAAACAGTTCCCATTATGACCTAAATATACATTTAAATAAATATTCAACACATCACATATAAAAGTCCCTTTCAAGTTATGAATATCGTCTTGCGATTTACTGCACTAATCCCCGAAGAAAATGCTTCTTACATAACTAAAACTAAAAAATGAGGCCACAACTTTGAAACAAGCTTTTAAATCTACAGGAGAAACAGTTATGTTTTACATGAGCTTCATATACAGATATTTCATTTCTTCAGCAAAATAGAAAATTTATGTGGAATGCAAACTCTAAGGCTGGTCTAAAAATCACTGTCCATGTTCGAAAAAAGGTGAACTGAGGTATTCATACACAATGCAGTTACGCGTGCTACAAAGAACAAAAAATACATTCAAAGAGTTTAACTCGCCTATCAATAGATATACAGGAAATCAGTTACCAACAACGGAATGTGAAAATGCAGATGACCATACACAGATCTTCACATACTGTGCTCTTCTGCATATATTGTGAGCATAATACATACATACTGCTATCTTCTTCAGGTACAGTGTACTCTCAAAACTTAAGATTTATGCAAGTTAGTGGCTTGTAAAACGTTTTAAAAGAAAGCGATCCAAGAATAGGAATTTTACATTACTCGCAATATCAAAAATATCGGGTATCAGAACTTAATGATGAACTCAAGGCTAGAAAAGACAGTATTGGTGTAACAGCACGTGAAGTTTGATAAAGACAAGACACGAAATATCGAATGTTACATAGCAGATGCACTGAAGCATATAGCGCACATGTGGAACAAAGCAATCATTTCAAAAAACAGTAAAGAATTCTAAGCAAAACGTTAAGGTGCGGTCAAGTGACGTAAGACTCTTCTTTCAAGTCTTTATACAATTATATTTCCGCTGTGAAGATAGCTTGGGAGATAAAAACAAGTTAAAAACAAACATAAAAGCGGTCAGACTGCGATAGGATGTTGGACTTGATGGTTCCGTGGGTGGATGATTAGATAAAGAATGTTTAAAAACCGAGGCATAATAAAAGAAGGCAATTCTTAGAAGAGTGAATGCCTAAGAATCGAGGTGTTAAATAAAGATCGATTCCCAGGAAGGTAAATTATAAATTACAATAAAATGCGTTAAAGGAGAGGGATTAAAAGCTGCACGTTAATTAATTAAACTAACTTATTCTCGGGCATTTAAGAGCTTAAAATGTAGCCAAGAGACAGCAAAGCCTATTTTTTTTGGGGGGGAAGGCTTCTCCAAATAGCCTATATCACTCGGACCACCAGCGGACGAGTGGTAAAAGCCGCTGAATACTGGGATTCGGTCCAGCGTTCAAATCCAGGCGAACGGGCTGGCTGCGTGAGTGCTTTCCGCCCCCCCCCATCATGTGTAACGGGGATACAAGGCAGTTTCCTTTGAAGAGTCCTCTACGGGGCATCCCTCCTTTCCGCCTAGTTCCTAACGCCACAGCAAATAATAAATAAAAAAACTATATTACTCGACACATAACATTACCCGAAGTGAGAATATCCAAGAAGCTAAAATTATTTTACATGTAAAGTTCCAAGCGACTCAAATAATTAACCAAATAATTAAATGCCGGGTTTCATGCGACTCAATAAATTTAATTAAACGTTAAATTACGCAGTTCTAGAACATTACTAGAAGCTCAACAATTTTTGCGTATGAAAAGTATGAAAATTTTGGTTGGTTTATTATGGCAAAGCACTCGAGTGCTATCTGCCTAAGGGAAGGGATGCCTTCGTTTAGGACATTTTCAGGAAAACTGGTTAGTATACACGTTACACACGGGAAAAATCACGAAAACGGCCATGCAGCTAGCCCGTTCTTCAGGATTCGAGCCTCGGACTGAACTACCAGTGTTCAGCGACTTTACCGCTCGGCCGTTGGTAGGCCAAATAAAACTGTCAGTACACTTTCATATCTGCCTTTTCCTATGAGTATCTGCAAATGTTACTTGCTTAAACAAACCTGTAATAATATGCTTACTTAAAGCGTTCAACTACCGACTTTCTGAGTGATCAGATTGGAACAACAAACCGTAATTTCCGTGTACATGATTCCATTCCCAAACGAGACATACGAAAGAAGCTTCCGTGGTTTTTCCGAAGTTTAATAAACAGGTGTATTCGTTGCCTTTGAAAGTCAGATGACAATCCGATCCGGCCAACCTTTGATATACGTGGTTGATCATAATTCAGGTATATCTTTGCAAAACAAAATGAAAGTGTTTCCCACAGTGACAAAAATGAATTGGAATGTATTGATCCTTAAAATAAATTCCATTTTGTGCGTATAATAACAAAGTTTCGCAGAGTTAATAAAATATTTTACTCACGTTCGTACTTCAGATTCCAAAAGCAAATAATTTCAAACTAAACAGATGAATAATAATAATAATAAGCGACTAACTACATATTCAGTGGCTACTAAATTTTTAAATATGCAGACATCGTCATGTAAAATTTTTCTAAACAAAAAATAAAAACTGCACAGTTCGAATAAACCCATAAAATTTCATATATTTGAAAGTTAAATCAGGGTACGTGAAATACACGGTTAAGTAAATATACCCCTCTACAAGCTAATCTAAACATTCAAATTCAACTGAATATACGTTCAGATTAGCTTCGAACTCAAGCGTCCATGAACAACATTTCTATACTTCTTATCTCAAATCGTCGTCGCGACGCTAAGAGCTTAACTTCAGATAAGTTATCATTTCATTTCTTCGACTTAAAAACAATTTATGTTTCGATGACTAAAATGAATTTTAACGTAAAGAATATAATTATTGACGATTCTTGGAATTCGGAATATACATTTATCAGAAGGAAAAACAAAGCAATTAAACTTACTATTTGACGCAAATACAGCCACAGCAGAATGGCCTTCCTGAAAATTTTATGGTTAGCCAGTCATTCGTATCGCGATTAACCTATAACTCAGAAATCGAAATTGTAACGAAAACTGTTGTTAAAACGGTACGACTTTTCTCAGAAAATGTAATAGATATTCTGAAGCAACTAAATGACCTCCCACTACACTCGGCATAACAGGCAATATTAAGTTATTTTCATAATATGAAATAAGAGCTAAAGGGTTCAACTACAGATACAACAAACAAAAAGCAAGAAAAACTTCCGTCGCCGAACTCTAACCCTGACAAAAAGATAAATTACCTGGCAGCGATAAGCACGGTGCTCCGAAAAGCATCGAACAACGTGCTAGGGTAAAAACCGTCTGCCATACAGGTTAAATTTCCAGCTGAACACACAGGAAAAAACGCAAAAACGTTAAGGAAAAAAAATCTACCATGAAGATCAAGCCAGACACCAAATATTTCAGAACATGAATCCAGGTGTACTTAGACTTGGACTAATAGTCTGTTGATAAACTGCGTGCTAGCACGCCTGAAGAAATTCCATTAATTAATGAAAAATAACTGAATACCTTTATTTATATTACGAACAAAACTTCAGAATTATGAGCATTTAAAGCAAACTGTAATCAACATTAGAAATACTACCTTGTTACAGGCATTTGAACGTCTTTAAAAAATAGCTAAAACATTGCGTACAATTATGCGATGGCATGTTAAAAATTCAAAATGATGCAATTGTATCACACAGTTTATTACGACACGACTCAGATGATCATTTAAGAAAAAGGACGCAAGAGCTATCAGCTAAAGGAAGGAATGCCTTCGTGGAGATCTCAAAAGGCATGCAGCGGTATCCACTCGGCTACTGTTGGACCGCGTCAGTGAACGAACTTTTCTTTGTATTATTATTTGTTCATCCTATTGAGCACGGAATTATGATGTTATACATCTTTATTCTAATAAGTTTTAAACCTCTTTGACTACCATGGCCGGTTTCGAAATCCGCTAACCATGAGATGCAATTTATTTTCTGTTTTACTACATCATCAGCCAACGTCAATGCTTAAATTATATTAGAAAATTCTTTGTTAAACTATATCAAAACATGTGAATAACGCTGTTCAATGTTCTTCTATAAAGACGCTTTAGTTTTGTAAATAAAGTGATAATAATGGAGAACAAGAACAAGTATTGCACTTTTTTTTTTTAAGCTTATAGCACTTTCCGTTAAATGCTTTACAAATATTTTTACAACCAGTTATCTTTCTGTGAAAATGTTTTTAAAAAATACATTGAGATCTGTTTTAAAGAAGTTTCGATAAGGAAAGAGAAACACTTGACTACTAAAAAAAATACCCAAATTAATCATTTCTTTAATGCTTTCCTTCGGTTTACAATTTCTCCCTCCATTTGCTTTACACCTCGAAAGAGAAGTATTGTTTTCGCTTGACAAATAAAATCATCCTTCTGTTAAAATTAAACCCGTATATCATGACTCGAAAACCAATGGATGAATAGAACGAAAAAAATCTGGAGCCTCTTGCAAGCATTACCACCGAGTCAAACCTAAGATCTTTAGCTTATCCTCCACGAGCCCTAGCGCTTAACGGTTTCTCAGAGCACTACCATTTGACAAAGTGTAAATTCGACAAAAATCTTTATCCATAATGTAACATCTTAAACAATTATGCATTAAAGTGTTTATTTTCTAGTTTTCCTACTTCCATATCCTTATTACAAAGGCATTAACAAAATTTGGAAATGTACACTGCGCAAAAAAATAAATAAAATTTTTTTAAAAAAATGGGACACTTCTGTATCTCCCGTTCTACTGGGCCGAGTGACGAAATTCAACTAGCGTTTTTCATGTCTCGAAAGCGCTACTTAGCATATGTATTATTAGATTTATATATAGCATTGTTCTAATATAGGTATTTTGACACAAAATCGGACTTTTTCTGAAATGACAAGCCAATTTTTTTCCATATTTCGATTCTAAAACTCAAATTATGCCAAACTGCCAAGTTTTGTAAAAATCACACGAGTAGTTTTTAAAAAATTAGTTCTCAAAATTTTAGCTCCTCAATGTTAATTGAATTTGGTATATATTTATTAATATCTCTTTTTTTAACGTATTTGATTATTCCTTTCATATTTCAAAATTTAGGTTCATTCAAATAAAATTCGCCAATTTATGACTTTATTTTTTAATTTTTTTAAAAATAATTTCTATAAATTTTTCGAAAAACATTTTGAATTATAACCTATAAAATTTTTACTATCATCTTAAAGCAGATGTATTTCTAAGCATACCTGCAAAAAAAAAAAAAAAAAAAAATTTAAAGTTTTTTATTCAAAGTTTCCCAAGACATATGTGAGTTCACATTTTGGCGCGTTTTGAAATTTGGCTTATTTATTATAAGCGATAATAACGAAAATGTGGTTTACGCACTCTATTAAAATTATTTGAAATTATGAACGATGACTTTTTTTGCATTCGTAAACAATGAAAAAAGGAAAGGAAAATAGGTTGCTATAAATTAAGAAGTTAGCCAAGTGCATTCTTGATGCACACTGCAAAAAATCCGCCATTTTTAAATTTCTCACCAAAAATTACAAAATTTAAAATCCAGGCATAATTTTAGTCATAGAATCGAAATATAGAAAAAAATGGTGTGTTATTTCAGAAAAAGTCCGATTTTGCGTCAAAATACCTATGTTAGGACAACGCTATATATATAAATCTAAAACAATTATGCATTAAAGTCGCGCTTTCGAGAAAGAAAAAAAGCGCATTTTGAATTAATTTCATCAATAGGCTAAGTAGAACGGGAGATATAGAACTATTTCCTTTCTTTTTCGCAGTGTACTTACGTTACTTAATTGCAAAAATCCTGAACCACTTCTAAGATAACAGTTACCATTTCATTTGGGGATTTTTTTTTTTTTTTTTTTTTTTTTTCCTAATATAAAAATATAATGGGTTTTTATTATCTTTTCGCACTCCAACAACCTGGGTGAACTGTACATTGCACTACTTATGTTTCCGAAATAAGCAGAATCCCCACTTCAACGGGGGAAAAGTGCAGTTAATCGGCACACTTGAAGTAAGAACTCTTGAGCTCAGTCATTCTTCTCTTTCCACCCCTTGCCAAGTCCCATCTTTTATAACCCATCATATCTTCGTGGTCAGAACTTTTCGGAAATACCGACTTAGCGAATCACAGCGGTATACAATATTCAATCAAGTTTTACATAACGTTGAATGACTAAACTTAATCCTCAGGCTGTTTCGTATGGACTTTTTGACCTAACTGCACAGCTAACTGTTAACCACGAATCATATCTGAATCCTACATTCTAGCTCTCCAGCTCAGAAAGTAAATGACGCTATAACACATTATTAACTGTAAAACATTATTAAGCAACTAAAATTAAACAGAAACGTGTTAAAAGAGTTAATGCATTTCTATTTATCAATATATGCAATTCACAGAAATACGCGAGTTCACCTGCGAAGCGTCAGTTTGAACTTCTCAAAATTGTGACAGAACATTAGGCAGTTGAGGCACAAGGCCACATCACTTTTTTATTATTTTTTCCCTACAATAATTTTGAAGAAGCGTACTTTGATTCTTCATAATATCATCTAAAACTTAACAAAGGTAGTAGATGAACTTGAAATAACAGCAAAGATTCTCGACTGCGTCCGTGCATCTTGGAAGCTTTGTGAAATTTGTACAATCAAGACACTAACTCTTCTAAGATTTCATTACATAAACAACTGTGGAGAAAATCATTTAAAAAGCAACGATGTTCACAGTCTTCTTCCGTCTTTGGAAATACTTCCAGAAACTTAACTTTTCCCTTAGAAGTTAGTAATAAAATAGGTTTGCGCAAACTAGTCCTTCTATACATCAGGCATGGTTGCTGCACTTCACCGATAAGCGCACTGCAAGTTCTCAAAGGCCCTCTAAAATTAATATTTTAAACACGGAATTTATCACATATTATAAACATATCAAATAGACAACAAACGTCTATAACCCTGCTAGCACTAAAGTAACGTATTTTTTTGGAATCGATTTAACCCGGCACTATTATACGAGTAATTGGAAGTTATTGCACATTAGTACATCTCTGGATGTCAATTTGTTAGAAGTTTAGGACAATTCCAAAAAAGACTACTTTCTCGTAAATTTCAAATTCGTCAGAGACTATTTTGTTCTAGCTCGCTGCATAACAAAATCCTATTCGATAATTTTCATATTTTTCCGCTAGTTTCTACAATCGATTTTATTGAACAAGCACACGTATGCTTTCTCTAAGACACGTTTAATATATTGTTACAAAATGTACAGGCTGGCATCCCCGCAAAGCAGTTTTAGGGTTGCCATAAAATGTCAAGGAAAGGCAAGGTTGCCACATTTGGCGATATTCCATGGACGGATGGAGAATTTTCTGGAACGAATTCTTACCGGTTTAGCCCAAAATGTTCTCGAACACCAATCAAAAGCTATATAAACCCTGCTGGTACGCAGTTATAGAGCGAGTGTGCTTCATCGAGAGGGCGAGTCAAAGTGCCTCGTCTGTAGCGCGAGTTAGTATCGAGTTGGTGTCTCGTCTAGCGAGTCAATCCCTGCGGAGTCGATCGAGTTGACAGCCGGGCAGCGGAGTGCCGAGTGGGTCGTCGATTGCACCGAAAGAGTATCGTAGTGTATCGCGGTTAGTGCATTGTCGAGAGAGCGTGTTGAGCTCCGGGAACGAGTGAACCGAAGAGTCGGGAGCCGTGCTCTGAGTGTCGTCGAGTGCATCGCGAGTTGTAGCGTGGAGAGTCTCGAGAGTACGTGGAGTTCCGAGAACAACCGAGCAGACTCAGGAGCTGTACTCTGGTGCTCTGCAGTAAAGCTGTCTCCACCGTTATTGCCTGACAGTGCGAAGGCTGTGTCGTTGATTGTTCCAGCGTGTTTATAGTAGATCTTCGCCGACTGTAAAAGTGTTTTGGAGCTGTCCTGATTGATACTGGTAAATAAAGTGTGTTTCGATACTTCATCACGTGTCGTCGTTATTCACTCCAAATCTACAAACTCCGTACGAAAGTGACGGAAGAAAATAACGTAACAACTGGTGTCAAAAGAAAAACGCAACAATATATACAAAGTGGGATCACTTACTCCAAAATAAAAAAAAAAACCACAAAATTTTTATTTTTGGTCCTTTTCTTTCTTAACCTTTAGCATGCTCCTTAGCCGCTCAAAGGTCCTAACATTTTTCAATACTTTTCTGTCAACGGGGTGGCGCCATTTAAGCGCTAAACTTACAAATGTTGGCGAGAAATTTGACTAGATGGTGACAACAGTAATGATACGTACAGCTTCATGGTAAGGAAGGCGGACGCATACCTATAACGGCATAATAAATTAATATTTAATAAAGTCGTTCATGAAAGCACCCCTCTACTAAGGCAGACAGCCCTAGTGTGTTAAGCTCTAATTTAATAAATCTGACATTGTTCAGATTATAAAATTTTAAATCGATTGATAATTTACTAAAATTTCTTCAAAAAAAATTGCCACCTGGAGATCTTGAAGTGTCTATATATATCTTCAAGTGTTATAAGGAAAACAAATAAAATTACATAAAATTGCTAAATCTTAGTAAGGGGGAGAAAAAAGAAACAGAATGGTCTAGTGATATTTTCCCTATAATTCAAAATGATATAAATTGCATTTCAGAAGTTCGCATGAATACCACAGAAACAATACAGAAATTTCTCAGTTTGTTTCAATAAAAAAGTGCAGTCAACTTGTACACAATACAGTACAAAGTCCGTAATCCGGACGTCCATTATCCTGAATGATCTATAATTCAGACCTCAAAGCCACAAACTTTTTTGTATGCTTTACGCATGCACGTAACGCGTTTACGCATGCGCGTTTAATGTTACGCATGCGCATTTAGCACAAAAAACGAAACAAACAACTTACATTGAAAGAAATGTTTAATAAAGTAAAGCAAATAAATATTACGCTTTTTTTGTAAATTTTGATACCCTTTAGATCATAATTGCTCTTTATTTCCTAAATTACGGTTTAATATTTTTAATTGTATAATTTCTGCATGCCTTCTTACTACATTTAAATTCATGATCTATAATCCGGAAAAAAACTAATCCGGAATCGCCGAAGTCCCGACGAGTCCGGATTACGGACTTTGTACTGTAGTAAGTGGGCTTTCCTTCTGAATGAATAGAATGTGCACTGAAAAATATGAAATCAGGTTAGCACATTGTGAAACTGTCATAAATCTAAGCAGAAATCCAAAAGATAAGTTTCTTTATAAGTTTAAAATTTGCAAACTTACTAAATAAAGCAAAATTTTCTTCAGGTCTAATTTTCCCAAAATTTTATTTGATAAAATTTAGAGAAAACTAAATTTGTATCTGATAAAACATGAAGAAAAACTAAGTTCTACCAATCTTGATTTTAAAATTTTATAGAGAGTTTTACTTCAGTCCTCCAAGCTGGCAAATTTTAAACTTTCATTGATAGCATTTCATTATTCTATATGCTAAGCCACATTTAATCAGGTTAATACACAGAATAATGTAGTCCACCTTAAAATACATATAATGCTAACTTGTACGCATATTAATGTGTACAAGTTAACATTTTTTAATTTGGCATTAAGCAGCAAATTCAGAATATGCCCAATTAAATTTGTGGAACTTCAGAATATGCCTGATTAAATTCCATTTTACATGATATTTAATAAAACATATTTACTGCAAACACTCCTTGAAAACTTTTAAAGCTTATTTCTTTTATTATTTGCTCTTTTCACTTTGTGAATCAAGCTTCTGCCAGTTTCCACAATAGGTGTTCTAGGTTTAAAAAGAAAGGAAAAAAAAAAAAAGATACAATAGGGAGTAATGCCCCGTAGCATATTTTAAGCAATGTAGCACTAAAACCAGAAGGAGCTTTCATTCATGTTCTTATGCTTTCAACTTAACCTCAGATACCTAAAAAAATGCAATGTTAAATGTTCAGAGTTATTCTATAAGTTGGTGCAACTGGTCTGATATTTAAAATAGCAGCAAACCTTTCTTTTGATACAAGCATAGAAATTATACAAAAACTGGGAAATGGAGATAAAAAATGCATATAAGAAAATATGCACAAAATAATATGCAGTACATGAACCCGCCAAGTGGCCAATAGCTTAGCCCTAAAACCCTAAAGTTTCCCAAAAGTCATGAGACAGTGATAAAATGACCCTTCTGCTTGGTACAATTCCTTTTCTTCTATTATGTTAATACCATAATTGTCTACACACACTTCAAAATGCAAGTATAAGTACTTAAAGAATCGTAAAAATATTTTTGAATGTATACATACAGATTGGGTGATTGGAGATTTAAATCCCAGTTTAAGGGAGGGGGTCTGAAGAAATTCATGTAAAGCCATCAAACTGAAACCACGTGAATTCAAAATTAGAGAAAAAATGCAACTTTAGTTTAACATTGTCTTTAAATTTATATATCCAAGTCTGGCATAGATGCAATCTGCTTTGATAGCAAACTACTGGTTCTATTTTGCCTACTTTTAAATTTCACACTAGTGCATTTAACTTCAGTTTGAATCATGTCAATGCCAAAAATGTTGACAATATTAGAGCACACCTGCTTAAAAATCGAAAAGACCCCCTTCAATTAAGGGTTTCTCCGTCTTTTTCTCAAAACGTACCAGTTCTACCCTCATTGTCACAATGCAGAGCAATTTGCTCATACTGCTTAACTTTAAGCTGTTTACAATGCTTTTATCTCTATCACTGATAAAACTAAAGTAAGAAATTTTCTATACTGCATTGCTCAAATACAGAAAAATATTTTCTTCAAAAAATATAAGAAATTGAAAATGAAACACTTACAAGAGCAAAAAGAATTAGTTACAGATTTTTCTTTATAGACAACAGCTTAATGTGATAAGCATTTTTATTTAACTAATGTGTATATTAATTTTTTATTTTATAAATATAATTTTATTGTTAATATTCTGTATTTTGGATCATACTCATTATCTCCAAGATGTGTATATTTATGTGATAAAAAGGTAAAATATGTTAGAGAGAGAAGGAACAAATTCAGATTAGAATTGCTTTATCACAATATAATCCTAAATGTGAATGTACCACATAATTTTTAATTTTACAGATCTTTGTCCCACTACGCATCCTACTACTACTAAGCATTTTATCTGTAAAAGAGAGCAACATCTATAAATATGTCAGCCATGACTAAGAAATAACTGCTAATGTCTTTCCCATACATCCTAAAATACTACAAACATATATATAAAATGCTCTCTATCAATTTATGCCAGCAAGACAATGTCCTCATACACAGGAATAAATGCCATTAAGCTTCAAGGATTATTTATTTCGAAATACCTCTGGATAAAGTCCATCTACCTCGACATGAAACGTATTAAAATAATAAGTAGAAAATAGGAAAAATATATAAATAGCACTCGAGGAAAAATTAGAAGTCAGCATAACTTGAAAGAAAGTTTAAGGAGAATAAAAAAGTTTTTAAATTAAAAAGTTTTCTAGGTATTTTAGTGTTTTTTTATTTGTTTGACACGTTGATATTTTTGGATACCTTAAAAATACAACACTATGGATAGATGCAGAAAGTAAAGCATTTAAAATTAAGAAGCTAAGAAGCTCCCTGGTCAAAAGGCCATAGCATCATAAAGTAGCAATTACTGGGTATGTGGGAAAAATATCTGCTTGCAGAACTGAACTTGTGGAAATTGATGCGATTTTTAAAGTGAATAATCCATGATGGTCTCTTCAATTGATAGATGGTGATAAAAATCAGGTGATAAACGATAGCTTAACACCTTTTCAGCATTTATGGATGTAAAATTCTGCATGGAAGGAATTCAGCATTCTTCATTTTCATTACAAATGAAAATGTCTGCCAGCTTTTAATGTACCTGATTTCGAATTAGATATATATTGGAAGAAAAGGAATCAAGGTACAAATTGGGAAAGTCATTTTTTAAACTATAATCAAGAAAATACCATTTAATCACGACATCTTGAGGAACTTTGAAATTTCAGGGATAAATCCCATAATGCTCGGAGGAATAAGCACTTCTAAGTCACATCCAGATGTAAACTCCAAGAATGAGTTAAAGACCTGTTCAGTAAGTGCTGGTTTGACTTGCTAGAGCAATCCATTCACTCATCAGACTACATGGATGCACAGAAAGTAGATTTCATGGAAAATGTTTGGAGGACACTGATATCTATACATCAATAACAAGGAGTACAACTCCATAAGAAAGCTTAAGACTGCATTTAGGATGACAGAGTTTTAAAGTAAACCTGCATCAAAGGTTTACAGATTCAATAAAGAACTACATTAATGATTTTATTTTAAATAAACATATTAACTATTGAATTAATTATTGTCATTTGTTGTTTCTGATTTATCAATCAGAAACAACAATTTAACAGAAATTGCCATAATTTATTAATTATGGCAATTTTCTGTTAATAAGGCATTATTTAGCACTCTATACATGGCATATCTAACTTTAGTGGCATGCTCAACGATACATAAAGCTTCTTTTAAAGAACAAGTATTTCATATACAATATGCACAATCCTCAATATGTGCAATTCTAATCTTTTTAAAGCAAAAACAGATGACTGCCCAGGAAAGAAAAGCACACAGTGATGCTTTCACTTGAAAAAAAATCAGAATATTGCAGAAAATTGGCAATGAGCAAAGTTGCATATTAAACTTTATACACTGCTCTCATCAATAACTTTAAAGGCTCCATGGGTTTTACCTTATGCAAATTTTTAGAAGCCAATCAGCAGAAAATTGACTTGGTTTCTGCTGACTGGCCAATGACATGTTATGAAGAAAATATAAATTACAAAGATGGTTAACTCCATGAAAGCTTTTTGTTTTAGCTTTAGTTCTACTGTAGAAGAGCTGTAATTGCATTTTAATATATTTCTTCGCACCTACACTGAGAGTTTATGTGATCCCCAGTTACACTATTAATATTGTTAAATGAATGCAAATGAAGGAGGCCATTATCTATGACAAACACAAAAACAGAAGTGCTGAAGTACTTTAGAAGTGGGTTCAGTATGTTGTACTTACATATAATCAAGATGTCATTCCTACCAAAAGGGTTTGAACTGCTAAACCATGACAACAGGGATTGATGGAAAATTGACATAAAAATGCTCTTACTAGAACAGAAATTGCTGGAGCTTCATAAAAGGTAAAGAAGAATTATTGGATAGAGATGCAACAAGCCATGAAAAGCAGGCTTACTTCAAGAGAAAACAGAGCTTTTATAACATTACGCAATGGAATTAAGACTGGAGTTCACAAACATTTTTGTTCTCGGATACAAAATGTTTAAATAGTAAAGAAGCATGGAAGGTCTTGCAGAAGCAATTTAAATTGAAAACACAAAGAATAATCCAGCTACTAGACATATTTTCCAATATTAAATTTTCACCAGATGAAATGAGGCTATTCTCACAAAGATAAAAGACGAGTCAGCAGATCATTTTAAGGATTTCAGGTAGACATCTGCTTCAGGAATACTCTGGGATAGTATAGCTGATATACAGGTGAAAAGACGAGGACTTTATGTTGGAAAAAATCGTTAAGGCACTGAAATAGGAAAAAAGTTGACTTTGCCAGGTACATGTCGATTTAGAAGAGACAGCAAAGCAAGCATGTTTAATACTATTAGCACAACTGCAGAGAAAAACAGAACTGAAAGTAAAACTAAAAAATTAGGGAAGAGGAAGCTAGGACTTTATCACTAACATTACTAATTTGAACACTTAATTGCACAATATATAAAGAAAATTTAAATAAAAACAAGAAATTTAAAACAGATGAAGAAAAATACCTGAAATTTCATATCTATTGGTTGGGTGGACAGGCCACTAGGTGTTCATATATCAGGGAAGTTTTTTTATGACCATCCCAGTATTTCAATAACTAGCACAGATTATGCTGTAACCGTAATCGTGAGAGCTCTGTTGTTTTAAACCATCATAATCTTGAATGCATACCTTCAAATAAAAATATCTGAAATTTGAGTTCTATTTTGAGCAGATAGGCTGCTAGAAGTTTATATATCAGGGAAGTTTTTTTATGACTACCCTGCATTTCAATAAGTAGTATAAATTGTGCTACATGAAATGATATGATGAACTCCATCATGTATATCCACTTAAGTTTGAAACAGAAAAATAAGAAGCTTGTTAGAATTCAGAAACTGAGAAGTTAAATAAAGTGGACAACATGAAGTTATGGTGTCAAAAATTTTGCTTACATTCAACACTAGTGAGAATAAAAGCGTTAAAAGACTGCTCGAAATTAAAAATTAAAATAGTGATGTGAACCTTGTATTACTGCCTAATCTAATAGAATATATTTTAAACCCACTCTGAAGAGATCTAATAAGCCATTGCAGTTGGTTTAATTAGATATTTGTGGCCCACTCCCAGTTCTATCTAAAAGTGGTAGTAAATATTCCCTCACTATTGCAGATAACTATACTAGATTAGTAACCGTGTATTGCATGAAAAATAAAAACAAATTGTTCAGTAACTTTAAAAACTATCAGTCATAAATAGAAAGTTTGATAATCATATTTAATTAGTATATGCAGCGATAACGACGTCAAATTTTGATAACAAGCAATATGAAAAATACTTAGCCAAAAATGGAATTAATACTGAACGTACAAATACTTACACCTCAGAGGAGAATGATACATATGAAAGTTTTAACAAACGGCATCCTATGAAAATAATATTCTTCAACAGAAAACCCAGCTTTTTTATTCTTAAGTATTTAGATGCACACAGGCAGTTCCTAGGCCACTGGCTGCCCGCGTACTTTCCTAGGATTGCCGTCCCCAAAATTTAAAAAAAAAGTTCTGTGATTAATAAAGCTTTTACTTCATATTCACCAAGTACTTACATATGAAAAATTGTATGAAAAGTACTTACAATGGTACTTACATGGTATCACGAGAGTACAGCTGCTCCCGATTTTCGCTGCCCAGTACTTTTAAGCACTCCACCCCCACTAGGAAAAGCCCTGGATGCACAGCATATACCAACATACCAAAACAGAATAGAAATAAATGGCAAATGAGATGCAATGAAGGAATCATAATAGGATATGCCAAGAAAACTAAGGGATATAGAATATGGCTAGAACAAAGATAAATAGAAACGTGTTATATGAAGTTTGATGAAAGAATGAATGTAGCAGATAGCACTCTGGGCCAGAAACTTAGAACTCAGTTTAAAGGATTAAAACTGTTATCACAGTCAGATGAACAAGAAACTAACAGAATGAATAGAATCATTAGAAGATAAATACAAAACAAAAGTTTTGGACTTAAACTACCAAAGAAAAGGTTAAGGGGCAAAATGCAACACAGATATATATACATCCAAATACCAAAAAACTGCAGACCTGAAATCCGCCAACTCCTGAAATCCACATTGCCTCTCAAAATATAAACATTCAGTTTATAGGTTCCGGAAACTGCAACATTTAGTATGAAATATCGAAAAAATACTTACCGAATAATGACGTCATAATTACCGAATAATATTGAGTCATAACAGAAATACCAAAATTATTGACATCATGATAAATGTTTTCCCTCTAATCTGCATTGAGGTAAAAAAGCAGACGATTCACTCAACTCTTCTTTCAAGTTTACAATTCACGTTGTTGTATTTTCTGAGCTTTGTTATTTCACGAGATTATTGAGTGCTGCCTTTTCTTTATCCGGATATTTTGTGGATAAATTAAGAATATTTTAAATTTCAGCCCTTTTTAATACAATAACAGATAAGAAACGCACTCATGATTTTACTGCTTGCAACGTTGAAAAACGTAAAGACATTGCATTGACGGTAATGCAAAAAGTGCAGATTCTGCAAAAGATGGAGGCAGGTTCCACTCCTCGGTTTGTAGCAGAATCGTATGTAATTGCGACACGATTCTGTATGATATACGGAAAAATAAAGAAAAGCTGTTGAAATTTTACAGCAACAGTGATTCTAACACCGGAATCCGAAACCGGAAATCTTTGCATAAGGCGAAATCGGCAAACCTGGATGTACATATAATACAATGAATAATGTAATCAATTTATACAGATAATAACTTAATGCATATAATAAATTATTGCAATGAAGTATATAATTTAATTAAATGTATCTATTACACCTTATTTATTTTGTACTTTGAGTCTGAATATTACGATTTATCTTTTGTGTCCTGAAATTCGCAAAATCCTAAAATCTGCTCAACCTGATCCCAAGTTTTGCGGATTTCTGGACTTCTACTGTATTACTATATACAGGGGCAGCTTAAGAAATTTCTGGGCCTTCTGCAAGTTGGGAGATGAGAGCCTTCTAACAGAATCCCTTTTAATAATATACTTTCTAAAGCATGCTCAGACTGTTACATAAATCATTTCCACTAATAATTTTATTTATGCATGTATGGATGGATGGATTCATTGTATGCATGTATATATATACCAACACAAATGTATGTGTTTACACATACATACACATACATGCAGACAGATGTGCATACCATTCAAACATTCCTGAATCCAGTCCCAATAACAGAACAGTACCTTTTATTAGTACTTATGCAATACTTTTGTTTCTGAACCATTTTCAAAATAACAGAATACAAATGTATTAAAAATTTATGATTTAATATTTTCTTAATATTAAGCAAAATGCTTATATTAGATAGCTAAAACATAGCATATACTTGATAGCTAAAAAACTAGCATATTTTTACTAAACTTAAAATTGTAAAAAGTTTCAACATAGAAAATTTTAAAATGCATGTAAAAGTAAAGTTAACTTCAATACATTTTATAGCACACTTCTAACCCCCCTTTTTTTATATAATAACTACTATATTATACACATTTACTTAAATAATTAGTCTGATTTATTTTTAAACTTTTCATTTTCATGTAATTTCTTTTTAACTTCATAATTTTGTCAGATAAAATTATATATATATATATATATATATATATATATGTTTATTCTTTTCCTGGCTTCTTTCTTTCCTTTTTATATAACTTTTTCTGACATTTCTTAAATGTTCATATTTTATATTCTTTTCAGCAGCATACATTTTAATTAACTTTTCAATGTCAAAGGAAAGTTGACAACTGTTCAGATAGCCCTTATTTTTTTACAAGTTCTTAATGGCACAAATAACACTAAACACCTGAAAACAATGATTTAATTGTGCAAACCTTTTTGTCAACAACATTACAGCAGTGTTTATTATAATACACTCATAATTGATTTTCTTCTCCTAAAATGGATTTATTTTTGCTTTCATCAGAAAACAGCTTTTTTATAGTTCTACATCTAGTATCACTAGATTAAACAACACCTCCTTAAGGTATAATAATTCTATTTAACTTTTCTAAGTCCATTTTCTCGGAACCCTTCAATATTACATAGCGTTGCACTTATAAGCTTTACTATAATGCCTAATCGTATGCCTTTCTGATGAACTGCTTCGTTAACTTTAAGGACATGAGCGAGAAAATCACACCACATCAAAGTTTGATTATTGTTTAACATACTATTTAAAATATTTGTTTACTTATTGTTATAAAAATGCATTTTTATGCAAAACATGCATTTTTATTACAATAAGTAAACAAATAAAAACGAAATACAAGGGTTTTTCAAATTGAAGACAAATTTTGTAAATGGTTCGCACGAACCCTCAAAAGCTCTCTACAGCTCACCCCTGCTTCCAAGTATACTTTTCAAATGTTTAACACTTGAAAAAGTAATCACCTCCAGATTTTACTGCAAAGCATATTTTCCTTCTCGCTATCAAACTGACTGCTAGCAATCAAAGTTGTAAAACATTCTAGAAAATTATTTTGGGATACATAAGATCACTTTCTTTTGTTCAAATCACTAATGGCTGTTTTCTGAATGCACACTATGTTTTTGGAAAGTTAAAAACATAGAATGGCTGATCTTTGGAATATGGTAACTGGTAGTTTGGCGACATTTTGGAGGCGATAAAGGTTACTACCTAGGACTTTGATAATAATGTGAGCAGTACTCATTTCCGATTACACATTATTTTGTATGAGGGAAATGAGAGATCATGAGATATGTCATGTGATATTAATGGACGAATTACAGTTCTTTAATCGGAAAAAGGGGAATTTGGAAAAATATCTGTGCCAGTATATTATTTTGTATTAAGCTTCATTGCTTAATGAAATGGATATTGTGTGTGTGTGAAGTAGTGTTGAATAATTTTTAGATTGTATGGCGCTGTCTAATATTATTTTAAAGATCCGGAAACAGGTGCACATACCAATACAATAGAGGGCATGTGGAGTGCTATAAAAAGCGCCATTCCGAGGCATTGTGATAAAGAGAATTTTGCTTTTTATTTAGCGGAGGAAGTGTGGAGGAAAAATTTGCAGAAAAATTGTTCAATAATTTTAATTGAATCAATAATAAAAGTGTATCCACCATGTAAGCAAGATTCTGAAGAAGATTAGGTAAGTTAGTATTTTTAATTATTTGAGGATATTATTTTTATGCATTGTTCTAAATGTAAGGTGGAAGTAAAGTAATTTGGTATTATTAGAAAATTGTTATTAGCAATGATTTAGTTTAAAGTAATTAGGATTGTAAGTTAATTTTTATTATTTAATGTATGTGCTTATTTATACTTTAAGAAGTGTTTTTGAATTTAATTATATTTTAATTAAATTATAGTTATTTTGTGAATTATATGTTTGTAGAATTTGGTATACATTAGAGTGGAAGTGAACGTGCATGGAAATAATTTAAATATTTGACACCAAGTATTTGTAATCATTTATAATGTTTGCAGTATGAATTAGTTGGTGACGTTTGTAATATAATAGATAATGTAGAGGTAAAAGTTTTTGGATATTTTATTTATTTTATACGTGGAAATGTTCATATTTGGAAAGGGTATATACTTTTTCGCGATCAGGTAATTTCATATATGTTCTTTTTAACTCGTTTAAAGATTCAGAAAATTGTCATGCATTTTCGTGAAATTTTTCTAATTTATGAGAAAAAAGCAGTGTACATGGATATAGTGAAGAGTGTGAGCAATACCATTTTTGTGCAATTCTGGGATATTTTTTTTAAGTAAAAATAAGTCGACGTGTACATGGTTTAGTGATATTTTAATTAAATTATAGTTATTTTGTGAATTTTATGTTTGTAGGAATTTGGTATACATTTAAGTTGAAGTAAACGTGCATGGAAATAATTTAAATATTTGACACTAAGTATTTGTAACCATTTTTAATGTTTGCGGTAGAAATTCGTTGGTGACGTTTATAATATAATAGATAATTTAGAGGTAAAAGTTTTTGGATATTTTATTTATTTTATACGTGAAAATGTTCATATTTGGAAAGGGTATATACTTTTTCGCGATCAGGTAATTTCATATATGTTCTTTTTACCGAGTTTAAAGATTCAGAAAATTGTCATGTATTTTCGTGAAATTTTTCTAATTTATGAGAAAATAGCAATGTAGATGAATAAAGTTAAGAGTGTGTGCAATGCCATTTTTGTGCAATTCTGGGATTTTTTTTTCAGTAAAAATAAGTCGACGTGTAAATGGTTTATGTGTATGTGCTATTCTAAAAAACGTGCAAGGAGTTTGTGATTGTGCACTTTTCCCCAAATTTTGCAGTGAATATTTGTCATGATTAAGCAGTTTTGTTACATAAAATTTCTAGCATAAGTGTAATTCGGCTATTAGATTGTTGGAAAAAGTGTTGAGTAAATAAAAAGAAACATGTCTTTACTTCGTCAAGACAAAATGGCGGCGGAAAAAAAAAATAGAGGTTTGCTGTAGCAGAGTTGGTCGCCAAATTTTCGCCAAAAAATCGCCAAGTTACCATAATCCAAAGATCAATCCATAGAATAGGAGCAAATATTAGAAAATTCCAAAATACTCAAAAGCCACAACTATATCTTAAAGAGCTGAAGTTGTACTTTTATACAGGGTGTCCACTCAAAAGAGACCCCAAGAAAAGTGTGATAAAAATCTTATAACAGAAGGAAATGAAACCAAATTTTTAAATAACATGCCTTTACATTTGAGAAATGAAAGTGCATTAGAAAAGGTGCTGGAAGTGACCTCCTCCCACCTGTATATACAGTTTAACATGGTGTTGCAGTTTTCCAAATTTTCCAGACTTGATCTCCCTTGAGTTTTTTTTTCTATGGGGTCGTCGTATAAGTAACATGTACCAGCATAAACCACGCACGTCGACGATTTGCGTCAGAACATCCGTCGTGAAATCCAAGAAGTGATGCCCAATACACTGGCAGCAACACACGTGAACATGCAATGCCATGTTTAACTGCATATACAGGTAGGGGAAGATCACTTCCAGAATCTCTTCTAATGCACTTTCATTTTTCAAACATAAAAGTATGTCATGTAAAAATTTGGTTTCATTACCTTTTATTATAATATTTTGATCATACTCTTCTCGGGGTCTCTATTGAGTGACACACCCTATATGATTTTAACAGTTTCAGAATAGTTTAATAAAATGAAAAAAACTAAAAATGAACAAGAAATTAAACATTACCAACTGGAGTGTTGTTCTAATTAGATTCCAATAAAGGAATTATCTTATAAATTCTTTCTCACTCACACTGCATTATTTAATTAAAAATAATTACATATGCATGCAAAATTGGTCCAAAAAATCCAAGTAATAAGACCTTTTTCATTTATAAAGTTCTACATTCAAGATGTCTAAGGAATCGTTTATCAAACTGGAAAAATATCTGTGAACACATAATTTTCTTTAAACTGCTTTTGATTTGCATCAAGAAATTTCCCCATATTTTCTGCTTTATTTTCGGTGCTTTATATGTATCTTTTAATCAATGTAAAAAAATTTGCCAATTTACGTCATTTTAATCCTTTTTCTAAATGGCAAAAATATTGATAAAGCTGTTAACATTTCATGGAAAATTTTAATTTTTCCTCTATGTACTGTGCAATTATAAATTACAATGGCTTTATTTTATGGCCATTTTTAAGATTATTAAACTTCAATATGCTACAAAAGAAACATGAATTTTTACTAATGTAAATAATGCAAAATCTTCTATAATGCAAAATGAATGAAAAAGGGAAATTACAGCAATTAATTCATTTGGATATATCTGTTATATATACAGTGGCTATGAAAAGTGTTCGTACACTTACGATTTTCATTGAAATAGGGCTCTATCCAATAATTAAAAGTAAACTTTCTGAATGAGATTTTAATAATAAGATCTATGATCTATTCATAACAAAGAAATTAATAATAACAAAATGACAAACATTTTATCTCACAAAAGTCTTTGTACACTAATATTTTTGGATAAAATCAAAATTAGAATTATCGTTTGCCGCTTTTTTTAATTTTTGCATTGTGGTAGCATTTAAAAATTCGTTTGCTTTAATTTTTTATTGTTTACTTCACAATATTCTATTTATTATTGAAAAATGGGTCGCAGTCATAAAGAAATTACAAACAGCATTCAAAAATTGATAATTTTTCACCATAGTAGTGGTAAACCAATTCGAAATATCGCTAAATTAGTTAATTTATCCCATTCTACAGTGCAGTATGTGATAAAACGCTTTAAAGAAAAAAATTGGATTGAAAACAAGGTAAGAAAAGGTCAACCGAGAAAGTTAATTAAATGTGATGAGAGATTTATTATTATAAAATTTGTGAAAAACCCACGTTTGAGTGCTGTAAAAGTTTCTGCAAAATTTAATGCAAAGTTTTCTGAGTTCTCAGTCAAGCTGGATTACACAAGCATTCTGCCCGTAAAAAAATTTTTATTAGTGAGAAAAACAGAAAGCTTAAGCTTTCATTCGCAAAATCAATGATAAATACACCCGAAACGTATTGGAATTTACGTCCTATTTGCTGACGAAAGCAAATTTAATATTTTTGGTTCTGATGGTCGAATAACTGTATGGAGAAGAAAAAATAAGGAACTTCATTCCAAGAACTTAGTTGGAAAAGTTAAGCATGGCAGTGTAGGTGTTCTTATGTAGGGGTGCATGGCAGCATCAGGACTAGGTAATTTGGTATTTGTTGATGGCATAATGAATCGATCTCTTTATTTAAATATTTTAAGAGACAATTTAAAACTATCAGCCCAAAATTTGGATATTGGAAACAACTTTATTTTTAATCATGATAATGATCCTAAGCATACGACTCTCAACGTTCGCCTGTGGTGTCTCTATAATTGTCCACAGGTTTTGAAAATACCACCTCGGTCACCAGATTCAAACCCGATAAAACACATTTGGAAAAAACTGAAGGTTAAAGTACGGAAACACAACTGGGATTAATTTATGTTGAGAGCAAGTAAAGTTTATATAAGAATTACATTTTGAATACAATCAAAGCCTGAGTCTTCTTACACATGAAATGATGACAATAAAAATGAAAATAATAATAATAAACGTACAATCTGAAAACTAGATTACAATGCAAAACATTTTAAAAATTATATTAACATTTCAAAGTTCTAAAAACATAAAATATAAAAATTCATAGAAATATTTCACCATCCGTCATAAGATCTTAATTTTGAAGAGATTGTTTTCATACTTTCTTTATCTATGTCATTTTATGTTCAGTAACAGAAAAGTTAAAAAAGAAAATAATTTTTATAATCTTCTCTTAAACAAAATTAATACCTGTTACCACCAACTGAAAATAATAAATATGTGCTATCAAATAAATAAAAATTCAATTAAAAATTATTTTGAAAAATTCTACAGTTTATAAGTCTTTCTTTTTTTAATGTAAATTGGTATAAATAGGAAAATGTTTGTCAGAAAGTAGAAAAATGTGAAAACGTCACATCCGTCAGCAAACTGCAGATACAAGACATTTACGACTGGCTAGAGCATATGGATAACTTATTCAGCTTTTTTTATTCTCATACTCGAGTAACATCATCACAAATTTTTGAGGGGCCTTCCACTTCAGTGATGGCAATGAAAGTCATTTGTGGAGATACTGTTATCAGACCATCGCATCTGAAGCACGGACTTGAGTGTAAATTTCAAATTCTTTGATCTAAAGGCAATGGTGCAGTGTCAATTTGAGTGCAAAATTCTTAACACTGACAAAAGAACTACAGATACAAATTTTGTAGTGTTATTTTTGGATTACTGAACTGGAATTTAAGTGCATGTAAGATTTCAAAAATTTAAAGTACAAAAGTATTGTTTCAAGCAAGAAATCCAGCCTAGTTTTGTTAATATTTATCGATGAGATGGACCCCACAACTGCTAATGTTGGAGCCCCTAAACTGACCATGACTATGTAGAAGGAATAAATGGCCATTTTACATCTCGTAATGAAAGTGAAAAATACCATGAGGCTAGAAACATTACATCTGAGAATGACTAGCACAAAAACATGAATACTCAGGAAAAGTAAATTTTGTAGAAAAAAGGACACTTCTTTAACTGAAGAGGCAAATTCAGTATAAATTTTTATCTCACAAAATTTTAACTCCTCCTAGATTGGTGTAGCATCTTATATGTTCAGCGTTTTTGTGGCCGTACGGTTGGCATCACATGCCGTGCAAAGAAGAAAAAATTTTCATCACTGAAATCGAATTCGTCAGTACTTACATGTATCTTTTACATTGCTAACAGATGGTGCAAACTACTCCTATTTTCTTCACAATATTTGCAGTGAGATTTTGTGCTTTGAATTCAAAATCATTTTATACTTTCTATAATTTCACTTTCATTAGTGCTATCTTTGCATGTTAAAATAACTTTTATGATGGATTACAAGAGTGAGTCCAAGAACAGTGAATTTAACTTCTCAGTCAGAAGATAGTTCCGATTTATCAAGGAATAATATTTATTCAGGATCTAGTGAATCAGAAGGCCCAGTAAAGATGACTATATGAACTCAGTAAAGATGTGAATAGAAGAAAAAACAGTAAGTCTTGCTCCTCCTCGTTTCAGTTTTACAGTTTAAACCCTGGAATATTGGTAAATTTTAGTAATGATAATTTGATATTTTGAATATTTTTCCGACAATTCTATGTTGTAGCTAATTGTGGATAAAACTAATACATACTGAACAATGTCTTTTATTCCCAGAAACCTACAAATCATTTAAAGCAGCAAGAATTGTGTTCAACTTACAAACAAGACGTCAGAATTTTAATTTGTATTTGGATTATGCAGAACATAATTTAAAAAAACAGTAAAATTGTGATATTGGTCAAATGATGAAAAATTATGCACTCCTTTCTTCAGGAAAATGATGTCATACAGACGATATTATGAGTTGAAACAATATCTGCACTTTTCTAACAATAAAAAATTATGATCCTGATACACATGCTAAGGCAAGATTGAATAAAATTTGGCTACTTTACTAAAAAATAAACGAGCAAAAATACAGAATAGGATGTATCTATTGATGAGAGTATTCTTTTATATAAAGGCAAACTTGCATAGAAATAATACAGTACAAAGTCTTTAATCAGGACTCGTCGGGACTTTGATGATTCCAGATTAGGGGTTTTTCCGGATTATAGATCATCAATTTAAATATGGTAAGATGACATGCAGAAATTATACAATTAAAAACATGAAATCGTAATTTATGAAATAAAGAGCAATTATGATATAAAGGGTATCAAAATTTACAAAAAAAAAAGCTTAATATTTGTTTACTTTATTAAACATTTCTTTCAACGTGTGCATAGTTAAAGCATACATTACGCATAATCGAAATTAGAAAATTGCAACCAGAAAACTGTTTGATGTGTATTCGTGATATTTATAATGATGAGGAAATTGATTTAAATCATATCGGAGTACATCGAGATGAAACACTACATTTAGTAAGGAATTATAAGCCGAATAAAATAAAAACAGCTGCCCTGAAGATGAGGATAGTGCTGACAGATCAACTTCCAGTTCATTGCGCACCGGACGCATTTGCATTCAATAAAATTGTACTCCCTAAACTATCAAATTTTATGGATTAATACGATGCACTGATGCCGAATTTGCAGAATTCTGATTTTATTGAAAACAGATCACCATATGCATGGGAAAAATGAAAATGTGTGCACAGTGCCAAGTTTCTGTAACTCTGATGTTTATGTTTTTTTAAGTTAACATATATTTAAGGGTGCCCCTTAGATTGTCGTGAAGTTATTGTTTCATTTATGGTAACCTGAGTAGTCGAATGTTATGGAAACCTTATTATGATGCGACTGGTTGTGTGACTGCAATGAATTTGACTGATGAGAAAATATTTGTTGGATGTCAGTTAGGAAGTACATCACATATTGTGTGCTGTGCATCATAAAATGGCTGCCAGTGATAAAGTGGGTGTTTGGGGGCATCAAATAAGAGAGCAGAAGTGTTTTTTTTTTTTTTTTTGGTTTGTTTTTGTTTTTCTTTTTTGAAGTGGTTGAGGACAGAAGAAAAGAAACTTTGTTGGATGTAATTCAACAGAATTATAAGTGTCCTGTTGGTATGAAGGAAATGCACATGATCGAACGAAAAGAATGTTCAAATGGCTTTGAATGGGTTTTTCGCAAGAAAGGTTCAAATGCTGACCATATAAAGTGTTCCATTAGAAAGGGCACATGGTTTGAGGAAAGTTTTGGATGCTGTTAAGGAATTGTGCCACGGACTGAAGACAACGAAATTTCTATACAAGGTAAGCGGATATTTTCTTCGTGTAGTGCTTAGATGCTATAAGATGAATTTCTTTTTATATTATTTCACAGTTTGATTTAAAATGTAGTTTATTCAGATTATATATTTTTTGTTTGGTACTAGTATAGAACTGGATGCTCCTTTGATGTTTTAAGGTGCGTTCAGACGTGGGCGTAAAGCGCATAGAGGCATAGTCATAAAGGCATAAAATACGGGAGACCCGTTCACACCTGCGAGAATGATGTGTAAGCCGTGGCCAATGAGAGAAGCTAAATTTGCGCATGCGTGGAATGTCTACAACTTTCTCACGCTATTCTCCCGCTCGATTGATTTCCCGCGTTCGCTCTGCTTGTTTTTTTCGTTGTGTCATGGCTTTTTCAGCTCGCCACAAAGTTTTACTGGCTCAACAGAATGATCTTTTATCTGCCCTTCTCATTAGCCAAGAGGCAACGAAAGAACGTAAAAACGAAAAAGAATGAAATGGTCGAGAGATTTTTTTTGAAAGACCAATATTTGGTTGGCACATATATTTCTGTGCAAAGCAGTATGGAATATTTCTACATTGTACTGTAATACTCTCTATACTATAAACATGCATATTTATATATATAAAACCTTCAATTTTTATATATAATTTCTCTTAGGAGAAATACGATATTCTAAATATGCCTAATTAAAAAAATCTTGAGGATAACTAACAGATTGCCTGTATATAATATTTTTCCATTTTGCAGGTGTGAAAGCAGTTAAGCTAAAAACAGTGCTTGCCATACATTATTATTATTATTTTAATTTTCAATCAAAAGGAATATGTTTCTATGACAGTGAAACATGTGTGCTTAGCACTCCTTATTCACTGTCCCTGTCGATCACTATAGTAGTTTGCTGCACTACCAGTATCAATTATCACTAGTACTAGTATCCCATAACTGGTCACAATAACCAGCAACCACAACTAGTACAATACTAGGAAATGTTCACCCAACAATGTATTTTATGCTCAATCATTAAATACATTTTGCTGTGTTGCCAGCTGTTTGTATACACCTATTTCTAATAATTTCCATGTATAAGCCACACCCCTGAATTTAATTTCAACATATGCTGTCACTTCTATTTACGACCAAATCTCAGAAGTAATTTCACATTGACAAATTTTAGGTACCCAAGTCTTCAAATACATCAAAATTATAAACATTCATACCTTATCTAGGAATTTCTACCAGAGAAATAGCATGAATTTAAGGATCAAAATTCCATTCAAATGATAGTAATAAAGAGTGGATAATAATAATAAATACTATTCATTAAATTATAGTCCATGTTACGAATTATGTGTGCTATTCAGTTTCATTAAAAGTAAATTCCTTTCATGGAGAACCTAATTAAAAAACAGAACTTCAACAGGAGACAAAACTGTCTAGACTCTTGACTGTTTTAAGGATATTTCACTACATTTTTTCCTTCTTGGAATTCATAAGAGCATTTTCTCAAAAGATTAATCTTTTATTACTTATACAAAGCTTACATAATTGAATTGACTATTGTGACTATTCTTAAAAGGGTGAAAATAATTTTTTCTTTTTCTGTAAAGTAATATTTTTACTGTTAAAAAAAAAGCAGATTCTTGATATTGATTTGATGTTTTAGTAAAATTAATTCATGAAGTTTGTTTGGAAAGAAAATCAGCATTTGAAGCAAATAGCAATACAATATTTCCAGCTTTTGAATAAATTTATTCTTAAATACAAAAATAATAAAACAGGAAAAAAAAATTATAGTAATTTTTAAAAAAAATTATAGACAGTAAGAAAATAATAATAATAATTTACACAGAAAAAATAAAATTTTTGCAATCATGCATTTTTTAAAGAATTTTCACAATAAAATGAAAAATATTGGATGGGATCAATCATTTACAGGATCATACACAGCGTGCATAATCCTGAGCTTAACTTTCGCTTTACGAGTTTCATCCATATTTTTCAATATAAATTGAAAAGCTCGTTAAAAAGTGCATGTCATCATCATAGTTTTCTTGCGAGATCAACTCTTTATTTCGTTCGGATACGATTCCAACTCATTATTTCATTCAGATACGATTACAACTCATTTGGATACGATGTGTTCCATATTAAAAAAAACGTCGCCTTCGATATAACAGCGAAATCGTCTAAAGAAAGCCGCTTCGTTTTAACTTCGCTCTGATTGGTCGACTTCGTAAAGTTAAAAACTTTGAACCCTATGCCATGAGCCCTACACCAGATTCTGTGACGTAGCAGAGACTGGTTGCCTTGGCAACAGAGCTCTGCTTTAACCACTTATGCCCCTTACGCCCTCGTCTGAACAGGGCCTTAAGTGAAAATAGACCAATGTGCACATGGGCAAAATCAAGGAAGAGCACAATGCCGAGTTAAGTGAAAATAAGTCAATGTGTACATAGATACTGTGTTTGTGCAATTCTTCGACTTCTTATTTTGGCTTTGTGTAGCGGTGACACATAGCCAAAATTTGCACAAACTTGGTGTCCATGTACCGCCAAATATCTGTGACATTTTTTAAAATGGCTGTTGTCTTTCCAGTCTTAGTGCAAAATTAGTCGCCCTTTTGGGGAAGGAAGAACAGATAACCACAAAATACCAACAACTACATCTAAAAATACATTTTAAAAAGTGACTAATCTTTGGAATATGGTAACAGGTAGTTTGGCAACATTTTGGTAAGGCAATAAAGGTTACTAGCTAGGACTTTAGCAATGTACATAGATAAAGAGTGTGCGCAATGCCATTTTTGTGCAATTCTGGGATGTTTTTTTAAGTGAAAATAGGTCGACGTGTACATGGACACCGTGTATGTGCAATTCTTAAAAACGCAGCAAGCAGTGGGAGATTCTGAACTTTCTCCCAATTTTGTACCTAACCTTCGTCATGATTAAGTACTTTTGTTCCATAAAAGTTCTAGCATAAGCGTAATTCGGCTAGCAGATTGTTGAAAAAAAATGTTGAGTAAAAAAAAAAAAAAAAATGCCTTTACTTCGTGAAAATAAAATGGTGTCCAAAACAAAACTAGCAGGTTGCTGTAGCAGGGTTGGTCACCAAATTTCGCCAAAAAATCGCCAAGTTACCATAATCCAAAAATTAACCAAAAAAGTAACGTGTAATTTTAACAACTGATTAAATATTGTTTGAATCTTAATAAAAAGTTTTTTAAATATCCACAGTGGAATATTGCAATTCATATCAGATAAAATAGTTGTTACGTTAATAATTTAAAAGAGACTAAAAATTAAAAATCTACAGCTACAGTCATTTACTCAAAGAAAGACTAGGAAATTGCAAAAATTCGGAAGAGTTGATAGCTTCGACGCAAGTATTTAAGTCTGTAGTCTTATTCAATTATTCACTAATAGCTACAATTTCATAACCAGCAACTTGATATAAAAAGCAGGAAATGCTTAGAGGAAAAAAAAAGGGCTGATCTTTAGAATATGGTAACTGGTAATTTGGCGACATTTTGGAGGCGATAAAGGTTACTACCTGGGACTTTGGTAATAATGTGAGCAGTACTCAGTTCCGATTACGCAATATTTTGTGTGAGGGAAATGAGAGATCATGTGATATTAATTGACGAATTATGGTTCTTTAATCGGAAAAGAGGGGAAATCGGGAAAAAATCTGGAAATTTTGTATTTGGCTTTATTCTGTGTTGTGTGAAACAGTGTTCATTAATTTTTGGATCCCATGGCCCTAACTAAAGTGAATTCGAAATGGGTATTTAGTGGGATTGAAAGGGGTAGTAATAAGTGTTTCTTTAAGGTTGTGCGAGATAGAAGTAAAGATGTTTTATTAAGTTATTTACTATTTTACCTGGTACCTTGCTGTGAACTATAAGTATGATTTTAAAGATCCTGAAACAGGCGCACATACGCTTGCTTTTTATTTAGCGGATAAATAAGAAAAGTTTATCAGACACGTAATCAAGATTCTGAAGAAGATTAGGTAAGTTAGTATTTTTAATTATTTGAAGATATTATTTTTATGCATTGTTCTAAATGTAAGGTGGAAGTAAAGTAATTTGGTATTATTGGGAAAATTATTATTAGCAATGATTTAGTTTAAAGTAATTAGGATTGTAAGCTAATTTTTATTAATTTAATGTATGTGCTTATTTATATTTTAAGTAGTGTTTTTGAATTTAATTATATTTTAATTAAATGATAGTTATTTTGTGAATTTTATGTTTGTAAGAATTTGGTATACATTTTAGTTGAAGTAAACGTGCATGGAAATAATTTAAATATTTGACACTAAGTATTTGTAATGCTTGCGGTATGAATTCGTTGGTGACGTTTATAATATAATAGATGATTTAGAGGTAAAAATTTTTGGATATTTTATTTATTTTATATGTGGAGATGTTCATATTTGGAAAGGGTATATACTTTTTCGCGATCAGGTAATTTCATATATGTTCTTTTTACCGGGTTTAAAGATTCAGAAAATTGTCATGTATTTTCGTGAAATTTTTCTAATTTATGAGAAAAAAGCAGTGTACATGGATATAGTGAAGAGTGTGCGCAATGCCATTTTTGTGTAATTCTGGGATGTTTTTGTTTTTTTAAGTAAAAATAAGTCGATGTGTACATGGTTTATGTGTATGTTATTTTGAAAAACGCGTAAGGGGTATGGTATTGTGCACTTTTTCCCAATTTTGCAGTGAATATTTGTGTAATTCGGCTAGTAGATTGTTGGAAGAAGTGTTCAGTAGATAAAAAGAAAAGAAACGTCTTTACTTCGTGAAGACAAAATGGCGGCGGGAAAAAAAAAATAGAGGGTTGCTGTAGGAGAGTTGGTCGCCAAAAAATCGCGAAGTTACCATAATCTAAAGATCAACCAAAAAAAGATACCATTGAATATTAAAAAAATAACCAAATTACAGCCATCTCCAAATCCAATTTTCTTATTAATTTCATAGCTTTTTTGTCATTTTGATATCATAAAGAAACATCAGGCATGATAATAGATAGCCTCAATCACTTTAAGAACATAAAATATTACTATCAAATGCCTACTTCAAGTTTCAAGACCTTTTTATTCTAAAGAATTTAACGATGTAATTCATAATAATCATAAAAAAATTTTTACAAACTAATTTTCAAAATATATGCAAATACCTTTAAGAAAACAGATAACCTTCTCAATTCATAAATTAATAAAGTTTCATTGTTATACTGCAAATACTGAAATTGTTTAGAAATAAATAAGAGCAAAATTACAAAGATGTAAACTTAAACTAAAACAGACTATTTTCATCAACTACAAACTTTTCAAAATTCCTTCTAATATAATAATCTTCATATATAATTAGATCCATGTTTAGGTGCAATGCTGGTTAGTACAAATACAGAAATTCATGAAATCAAACAAAATGTTTTTCCAATAAAAATTACATTCATCCTTATACAAGTTAACAGGGAGGAAAAAATACGAATTGAAATGCCTTCATAATCTCTTTTCCTTCATTAAACCAATGCTAATTGCGGAAAAAAGGTTTGGGCTGGGAGAAAATACTTTTATTCCATAAAAAATAATAATAAGCATTCATTTTAAAACGTTCCCGAAATGAAACTTCTGTGTATTAAAATTCAGCACTCATAAGACAATTTTGAAAAATCATCAGCAATTATAAAATTAAAGTACTTGATAAAAATCAAGATAAGAAACACTTGCGTTTCCATTATTAATCTTTCACTATAAATAACGAACTTTATTTCAATACATTTGACAGAAATGAAATTTATTTGAACAAAATTTCAAATGGGCTGAGAAGATACGCTAACTGCATCAGACATGGTTTCACTATTTGCACTTCAAATTCAATTAAATACCTTAGCATAATAAAATTAAATTATAGCTTTAACTCATTTAAATGCTCATAAGTATCTAATCTTTCCGGTTCATGAGAAGGAAAATATAATAATGTGCAAAAGTAAAGAAACTGTAAAAGTTTTAAGCTGTCTGTAACTGCTAAGCTTCAGAAACCATGCAAACGGAACATTGAGAGGAGGCTTTTAAAGCCCTGTCAAAAAACTTACCAGCTTTCTAGCTACTGCTACAAATAACGAAAACGAAAACTAAACGACAGTACTTAGGAAACAGGGAACAGTTCAACTCCAACATAAAACTTTAAAATTCAACACCCAACTTCCAATAACACAGAAATCTACTAAATGCTGCCAGTTTCGCAAGGGCGCGGCAAGAGCCACAAAATACGGCACAGATAGCACTAACCGCCCATGCTTAGCCTATGATTGGCCGCCTAGTTCGCATTTCCTCTATTGCCACCTCTACATGCACTTATTTAAAAATTTAAATCCCCTTATTTTAAAAAAAATCCATAAAAGCGTTATTAAACTCAACAAAAATTAAAATATATGATCTTCAGTCTCATAATGCTTAAACTGATGTCACTTTAACCATCATGCAATTTGTTAAAATCATTTTTGCGCATTCTAAAAGAAGCAATGTTTTTAGAGTAGGGCGTTAAGAACATAGAGCTGTAATGTACTAGAGAGAGAAACGGCAACCCTGAAGGGGACAGGAATACGAACCACGTGACATTTGGTACATTTCCCAGATCGTATTTCCCGCGAATCTTCCTTACCATTACAGTTCTATGGAGAATTTGTGAGAAGCAAGGGTTTTGCGTGTAAGCGCATTGTTTCGGACTTCAAAAATGATACTTTCGTGCTCCGCATATGGATGTAACTCCAGATATGTGAAAGATGGAGGAGTAACATTTCACAACTGAGCTTTTTCTAATGTTTTAAAACCTAATTTTATAAAATGTAGAGGTTTTTTTATCCACTCTACTTGCCTTTTTCTAATAAAAAATAGATTTTCTAATTTTATATAATATATGCATACTTGAAATAACATTTAAATAAAAGTATCTTAATATATATGTATGTTTCTAATAACTGTTTTCTGAAAAAAATGTTAAAATTTTAGTAATACAATATAATTTTAATTAGTCTAGTATTCTGTTTTGGCGACATTTTTTATACGCCAACAGACTGCTTTGAATGCGTTTGTTTATATATTCTTTGCGTTTGCTCATGCGGACATGTGCGAAGTAGTAATGTGTGTATTTAATACTTGGTAATGTTGATGTAACACTGTGTAAGAACTGCATAAAATTATGTTTTTTTTAGGGGGGGGGACATGAATGACTTTATTTATATCCTTTTCTTGCATCCAAATATAACAAATTTGTTTACCTTCAATCACGTATTTTCTTTCTTATATCATGTTTCTGGCATTTATTCAAATATTAATAATTTGTTAAGTATTAAGAAAATAGCAATTATATAGCAGTTAAATTTCAAAACTTTAATAGTTTTAATAAATTTCTTTTTAAAAATAATGAACATTATTTAAATTTTAATTTTACATTATTTAATTTTATATATATATATATATATATATATATATAATTAAACTTAGGAGATAATATAATCAATTAATCAATACTGTTTAGGTAATAAAATATATATATATATATATATATTTGCTAGTAAAAGGAAGTCTTAATTTACCACCTTTTTGTTTCATAATTTAATTATTTACCACTCTCTCTCTTCCTTTTAACTTATATCTGCTATATTGACATTCATTTTTAGTTCATTTTATTTAATATCTTTCTCACTTTGATTTGCCTACTCTGTAGTTCTCTGTAATACACCGTATTAACATTAAATTTCCTTTTCGTATTAATATTAAATTTCCTTTTTGTACTATTTTCTGTTTTCACTCATTCTTCTTATGTTATCTATTTTTTTGTTTTTTATTCTGTACTGAGTACTAAAAAGCCTTCTTTTTTATTTTTTTATTTATTTATTTTTTAGTTTGCTATTAGTTTATTATTTATTATTTAGTTTATTATTTAGTTATTAGTTTATTATTTAGTTATTAGTTTATTATTTAGTTTGTTCTCTCCAGTTTTTTTAATTTTATTTTAAATTTGGTAGACGCCGATGAACATATTGCAAAATATTATTCTACAGCATGAAAATTATTTAAATTTTAAAAATTAAAATAAAGTTAAATTTTAAAATAAAGTGTTCAATTTTAGGGAAATTATTAATTTTGGCTGGTGTTTATCGATCTAACCTCTTCTGCAAATTCAACGGCAGCTTCTGCGAAATGACGTCTTTCCAAGTTCGCATTTCGAACTGAGAGAAAAGAGAGAAAAAAATCGCCAGCCATGGCGATAGTACGCCAAAGTCAGTTGCATTTCATGCCCAAACTCCTGCAGCTCATTCCTGTGCCACTTTTTCACCCGGTTTTAAATGGCGATGCTCCGTCTAGTATATAACAGGTCTATGGTTAAGAAAGCAATGACGAAATCAGTTTTAGTTCCTTCTTTTTTAAAAAATCATGAGAAACACTTGTTTTTCCCTAACATTACAGAATGTTTTACCTGTGGAATAGAATAAAAGTGCCATTGCCTATCCTTGTATTTTCAAAGACGGGAAATGTTAGATAAAACACATTGAGTCAGTGGCGTAGCTAGGATTCCAGCGCCCGAGGACAACTGAAGAATTTGCGCCCCTTTCTGTGTGTCAACAATGAAAAACATTTCATTAAAAAATTTCATAGCATCAATTTGGAGCCGCCTGGATGCTGCGCCCGGGTTACAGATGTCCCCCTTTGCCCCACCCTAGCTACGCCACTGCATTGAGTAGTTGCATAAGAACAGAAAAGCACTGAAATAAGCAAAAAGAACTAATTGCAACGTAAAGCTGGACACCAGCTTTTGCAAAAGGTAATCTTGTCAGTGCTGTAACTAGGTAAGTACTACAAATACACAGGCCTGAAAATAACCCTAAAACTAAGCATACAAAACTTAAAGAATGTTTCATTTGCCATAATGTATTTAATCAGAACTCCAACAATGATAATGTTGCAACTACCACTGTTTCCGTATAAAACTAATGAATGTGTCTTCGCGCTAGAGACAGTCGTGCTCACTAATATAAAATACATTAAAAGAGCAATTCTGCTTGATATCCTAAGAAATTTTTTAACTTTTATGAAATAATGTATCAGCGGTTTTTATTTCGAACACTGAACGTTCTTTGTGATTCTAATGCATTTTGTAACAAAAGTATTAGAAAGTTATATTTAATTAAAAATTACTCAAGATACTCAGTCATAAAAATAAATTAAGTTAATAATTTAATCAACATATAGAAATTGTGAACGATAAATAATTCAGTCACTTTATGGTACCAAGTTATGGAAAGATTAAATGAACGTTAAAAATCCAATTTTTTATAGTTTATTCTGACCCAAGCGCTTAGCCAGGGGGTGCCCTCGGTGCCTGGGCACCCTCACGCTGCACTACTACCTACACCTAAAAAAAAAGTGTTAAATAATTTTCAATAGATAAGACTTAAGTTTTTAAAATACTGCTTTCCAGCTTTCGAAAAAATTCATGAGATTAACAAAGAATGACCGGAAAGTCTACAATTTTCCATTTAAAAGTAAGATCAGGAAGAGTCATTCTTCCTCAGCAAACAAGAGGCGGGAAAATACTTCGAAGGTTAGGTGACACTTCAGGTCGTAAAACTTTTGTTCTTTTACAGTTTTTAATATCCCTCCATATCCCGGGCCAACTTTCTCCCTAGCTATCAAGCTAAATCTCACTAAAAAAAAGCCCTTTCGTTTCGGACCAAGCATCTAAAATCATCACGGTTAAAAGAAAATAAGTATTTAAAAAAAAAAAGAAAGAAAAGAAAGAAAAGATAAAAATATAAGCTGGAGATTTAATTTTGAGGCTACTAATTATCTAATTATTTCAAAAAAGAGCGAAGGAAACACAGTAAAATAATTTTGAGTGATTGCTTTTACATTAATTTCGAATTTCAGTTAAGTTAATAAATATAGCAAAAATGTTAAACTTTTTTTTTTTTTTTTTTTTTTTTGGAATGATATAGAAAACATGTGAACATCGATGCTTTCAATGCAATGAATTTTATTTTCTTAGTCGTCTAGCAATTTAAATTCTTGTTATTTAAAACAATTTAATAGGGTAGTTGTTAAATACACAGATAGTTCATTCACTGCCAAGTAAATTAATTTTATTTTATTGTTAACTCAAAAGGGCTATTAATTTCGTGTTGTTTGCTATAAACGGCGTTTCACTTTTCAAAGTGTTGCCACCAAATATTAGAATTATATTTAAAGGAATTAAAATAAAGAATCTGCGTTAATGTATGTATGTTTCTCGCAAAAAACAGCGGACGAAATTAATATTAGACCGGAGAAAATGGTGTGGTGTGGTGGTGTATTTAATTATGGCAAAGCACACTAGGGCTATCTGCCTAAGGGGAGGGATGCCTTCGTGGAGGACTTTCTAAGGGAAAACTGGCTCGTATACACGTTACACATGGGGAAAACCACGAAAACACTCATGCAGCCAGCCGGTTCGCGGAATTCGAACCTCGGACCGAACTACCAGTGTTCAGCGACTTTACTGCTCGGCCGCTGGTGGGCCCTCCGGAGAAAATGGACCGGAGACCTTTGCCGGAGGAAAGAGGCCATGGGGCATAAGGTGTACCATAATTTTTATAAAAGCCTTTTTCGATATAATTGAATCCCTAGAGCGCATTGTGTGCTCAACCAAACCAGATGCGTATGTGCATGCATAATCAATGGAGTGCGCAATGTAAGCGAGACGCTATGGTTCTGCCGAATTCAATCATTTCATCTACTTTCATTTTAACATTCATAACAGCATATCATTATCTATCTCCTTTAGAAGGGATTACAGTTTAACTTCAAAGACAACCTGTTGATATTGTGGAAGCTTATAACATGATTCAGGAAATAGTTGAATTTTATATTTCTGAGCGTAAAGAGTTTTGAAAGTAAATTTGATCATACTGGTCAAATTCGTAAAAAAAAAAAAATAGATGAAGAGCTTAAACTGCCACGCATCATTCGAAAACAAGTCTATGGAAACAATGCTCATTGTGATTCTGTGTTTAATTTTACAAAACTATTTTAGCAATCCCTTTACTTGACCATTTCATTTTCCCTTTAAAATTTCCGCTTTCAAATTTAGAAAAGACTGCATCATCCCTGTTTTGCGTACTACCATTAGTTTGTACTTATCGTGTAAATAAAATTGCTGTTGAAGGTGACATATAAAGATGATTTACCCTCTCCGAAACTTCTAAACCAGTGGTTCTTAACCGGGGGTGCGGGAATGTATTTTTGGGGGTGCGGGAGAAGCCCCTACCTAACCATAAAAATTATTAAATATCATTTATTAAAGTTCTTATAATAGAATAGTTGAAATCTGCAATAGTGTCCCCAGTATTGAAGCTCATAAAAATTGGTAGCACCTAGCTCACTTATCGGCAAAAGACACAGGAAAGAGCCGGTGCCGATGGGAGTATACACTACGCTACGAAAAGGCATGAAGCGCTACAAACGAACGCGAACAGGCAGCTAGGTGACGGAGAAAAGAAAAAAACTTTGTGGGAATACAAGCGGAGAACGTTATCCCAGCTTACGCATGCGCTGAGTTCAATATGTGCTACTCGAATGGAATCTACGGATTCACAGATTTGTATCTACATCTACTGCGCCTGTGTTAGGTTGAGTCAAGTTGAGGCAACTTTTGTGTCTTCGACATGTGAATTGTGTATTCTGACTTGTCCAGAAACCTCTTGAGACTAATACATTCTTAATTGCCCGTTCAAGCCGAATAGGATTCAGTGATATTACAAACATAAGAACATTATATACATTATATTACATTATTTCTAAATAATTAAATCGATTATAGTGAACCCCACTATGTCAAAAAACGACAATGGAACAATAAAACCACTATGTCAAAAAACGACAATGGAACAATGTCAGTTATGGATTTTCCTGCACAACCGAAAAAGATTACACGCAACGACCGCAATGCATCTTGTGTTCCAAAATATTTTCAAACAGCAATCTCAAACCATCAAAGTTATTAGAGCATTTCAACAATCTGCATGGTGGGGGAAAAAGGGCATAGCATGAATAGCTTGAAGTCAAAGAAGGCTCGGTTTGATAACAGTGGAACTATCCTAAAATTGTGCGGACCAGCAATTCAAAAACCTTTATCAGAAGCGTCATATCAAGAGGCATATTTATGTGCCAAAAAAAAAAACTTCACACGATCGCTGAAGAGTTGATTAAACCTTCTGCTTTAATTATTGCTAAAACAGTTTTGGATTCAGAAGCACATTAAAAAATCCAACAGATTTCCATTATCGAATGATATTATACGATCACGAATACAAGTTCTCAGTGAAGCTATTTTAATGCAAGTAATTGAAGACATAAAAATCAGTCCACTAAAAATAAGCATGCAACTGGATGAGTCAACTGATGTTGATAATTGTAGCCAACTTTTGGTATTTGTCAGGTATGTGAAGGAAAAAGACGTGATAGAAGAATTTCTATTTTGTGAGTCACTGGAGGTGAATACGAGAGGAATTGATGTTTTCAATCGCTTCAAAGATTTGTTTACTAAATATCAATTACCAATGAATGTGATTGGCTCAATATGCACTGATCGAGCCCCAGCAATGTTAGACAAAAATTCAGGATTTTTTTCACACATGGAAAGAGAATTACCGAAAGTTATCATAACGCATTGCATGTTGCATCGTCATGCACTTGCTTCGAAAGCATTGCCAGAAAGTTTAAAACAACATCTAACTACAGCAGTAAATGTAGTAAAATACATCCGTGGACGAGCGCTTAATCATCGCATTTTTCGTGCATTTTGCGAAGAAATCGGTGCTGATCATACCGTGCTCCTCTATCACACCGAAATACGATGGTTATCTAAGGGTCGCATGCTCAACAGAGTTTTTGAATTGCGTGAGGAAATTATTCAATTACTGATAGTCAAAATTGTTATTTAGTAAAAGATTTTGAGAGTAATGATGCAATGCTTAGGCTGGCCTACTTAGCAGACATATTTAGCCATTTAAATGAATTGAATCTATCAATGCAAGGATTTGGTATAAATATAATAATATCTAGTGAAAAATTATCTTCATTTATCGCAAAATTAGAAATTTGGATACGTCGAGTAGAAAAGGGGAATTTTGCAAACTTTCCCCTGCTTGATTCTGTTATTGGGAAAATGTAAAGAATACAATTATACCCGACATTATTATACATTTAAGACGATTGAGCGAATCATTCAATGGATATTTTTCTACCGGAAATATTACCAAAACTCAGAGATGGATACTGGATCCATTTCTATTTGACTTGAATTTGATGGATGATAGTTATCTGAAAAAAGATCAACTTATTGAAATGCGAGCAAGTGGACATGTTCAAATAGAATTCGAACAATTAGAATTGCAACAATTCTGGTGTTCAAAGTTACAACTTTATCCAAAGTTGGCGAACGGAGCACTGCAGTTACTCTTACCCTTTGGTACCACCTACTTGCGCGAAATGTGATTTTCATCGCTTTTGCATATAAAAACTAAAGCGAGAAATCGCTTAAATACAAGTGATGACTTACGCGTATGTTTCTCAAAAGAGGAACCTCGCTTCGCCGGTATAATAATGAACAAACAACAACAGACTAGTCATTAATAAAAATAATATTGTTTTGTATTTATATAAAATGTACAATGTTTTTCAATAAACAATAAGTTTTGCATAAAATGTAGTTTTCTAGACTATAAAAATTAAAATACATTTTTCAATGGGGTGCGGAGATATATTTTCAGATTCAATGGGGTGCGACTCGCTAGAAAGGTTAAGAAACACTGTTCTAAACTAAGAGATGAAACATTAGCGACGGCCTTTTATGTCTGTTCCCAGATCAAAGCTTCCAGACACACCCGTTTTGGCTTTAAAAGCTTCGAATAAAATCTTTTTCCCAAGTACTGATGTGCTTTTGCCCATAGCTGTTACACTACCGATAACATCTTGAAAATGTGAACGTTCCGCAGGTGCTTTGTAATGGTTAGAAAATTATAATAGAGTTATTATGACGGAAGAGAGCAGAAATTCTTTGGCAGTAATGCACATTCAACATATCAAAGAAATATCAATAGACAAAAATATTGGTATATTTGCCAGTTTACAGCTATGAAAAATGGAATTCGACAATATTTTAATTGCCAAACCAAATTGAAAGGCCTGAGAAATGTTTGCCTTTTTTAAAAAGAAAATATTTGCAATTTAATTTTACGTCCAAAATAAATTATGCATTTGCAACTTTTATGTATTTAATTCAACATCTTTTTTATATAATTATATACAACAGAAATCTGAATTTTATATATTTATTTATCTTTATTTGTATTATGAAACCAAAGTAAGATGACTCTCAAAATTCTTTTAATATTTAATAATACTTTTAATTAATTTAAAAACAAAAATATTGAGTTCCACATTTAATATGTTTGTAACGTAATAATTATAAATACGATAATTAAATGCAATATATCCATAATTTTGCTGCATAATTTTATTATTAATAAAATTCATAATATAATTATTATTTATATTAAGATAAATGCCATTAACATAATATATTCGTCACGTAATAATTATGTACTTGAAGATGATGTAATAGATAGAACAGTATAGGCATAGCAGTCGTAACGGGCCACCCCCCCTCCGTAATTTGAGCTCGTTATGCCCATGTGACCGTTAAAGACCTGACGCGGCTTAGCGCTTACATGGCAATAAACAATTCGTGTAGGACTTCGTGCAAGTTCCTTTATGCTAGCAGAGCTTTGTACCCAAGAAATGCCCGCTAACTTGACGGCTCTTAATCGAATTAGTTTAATGGGGAAGTATTTCAATCTTGAAATTTTAAATGACGTTGCGGCTGCTTAAACATAACTGGACTTTTGAACAATTATTTACTTTCTAACTGTTAATTTAACTGCATTATTTCGTGTACCTAAAACTTTAATTTTAACTGAAAAAGAAGTTGTAGGAGTGGGGAGCTGTGATCATGAACGATGGCGGCGGTATTGTAGCAGAGCTCGTAAGTTTTTAAATGTGCATTCAGTATTTCTTACCTCCTTAAACAATTTTTTTTTCCTTTTTCCCTCCGCAAGATTTCGTCCATCGAACTGAAGGAATCCCTGTCCCTAAAAAGAATCTCATCTTCTCCCCTCTTCATATTCCGCAGCGTCTACGAAACCGAAACCTAGCACATAGGACGAAACATTCGGGTAAGTATCTTTCTTTCTCTAAACTAAATCAAATCTCTATTCCTAATCTACTTACCACTCTGTAGTGCTTTCTTAAAGCATTCATTTATTTTTTAGAAGCATCTAACATTAAACGACAGTTAGTAATTGCTCGTAATAAGTATATGGTACCTTTTCCTCAAGTACTGTTAACAGACGCTACTTTCCTTATCAGTTCTTGTCAATCAGCTGTTACCCTTCTACGCTCCGTTCCTTACAAGGAACAATTTCTTTAGAGGGAAAATGGAGACCTTGGGGGGAGTAGAAGTTGCATTAGGTTTGCATCATTTGCTTCTTCTATCTCCGACCAGTTTTCGTAAAAATTGTTTGCCTTTAAATATTATACCTTACTGTAATTTTTTTAACCTCAGATTTTTCTCACACTGTTCTTTGCTATTTGATTAACGTCCAAATGTGAGGTATGGCTATCCTATATTTCCTTTAATAAATTTTGCTAGAATTATGAGCTAATGTAAATGTAGTTGCCTGAGTCTATTAGACTAGTACTAATAAAATAAATTAGGATGGTTAAATTTATAAATAAGCACTGTGTTTAATTAATAAAAAATTCATTAATAAACGCTAAATTTTTTTAACTTATTTTTTCTTTTATTTCCCCTCACACGCTGCCACCGCTCCAATCCTTCTGCATGTCTCGCTATTGTTACTTCCAGCTTTATGCAAAGCACTCAGCGGTGTGGGCTGTGTTCTATCTCATTCTCACTCATGGGTAATTCATGGTAGATGTTATGCAACCTTTTAGTTTTCATGTTTCATTAGGTAATATAATTTTTTCTATTTAATTCTTAATACTTTCACTTCATAAATGACCTAGCTATTAGGTATTCGTCCTGCCTATAGATGGCGTAGTGAGTTCATACGTCCATCTCCGAGTTAGATTATTGTTAGCTTCCCCTAAAAAGGCGATGCGTTCTGTGCGCTTAATAATTTCTTAATTAATACAGGGTGGCGCAAAAGTATCTTCATAATTATTTTTAATTTCCATACTTCTTTTTGGAATTAATATTTATTGAATTTAACATTTTGGGGTTAAAATAAGTATTTGGGGGTATTTCGATCTGCAGCGAAATACACCCAACGAGATATATACGCAATGGCTAATCGCACCGACGGTGCGAATAGCTAAGAGGCTATTCACACCACCTACGTTCGCGCATGCGCACAATCAGCCCAAGCACCAGCATTTTTCGCCGATTTCCGTAAGACAGGCGGTAGTGAGAGCGAAGGTTGTTAACCCTAACTCAGCAATTGAAAGGGTTGTTTATAGTTCACCAGCAAGAGAATAATTTGCAAGTAATAATTATCAGTTACAAAGACGAGGTTAATCTATATACATGATAATGTTCAGGAAATGATTAGATAAAATGGGGATTTAACGATGGTTCTAATTGCAAGCGAGGACGAGTTAGTTAAAAAATCTTTAGTGTATTGACAAAAAGGCTACAGAAATTACTTAAATTCTCTTATTTAACAGAGGAACTTTTATGCAAACTTAGATCCTATTCTTATAGCATAGGACTGTCAGAATTTTTTATCCAATAAGAAAACTTACTGAAAATGATAATATTCTTATATATTCATCACTTTTTCAGTATCCACACAGGTTTATAGGTTCAAATGCCATAATTCAAAATCAAAGTTATTTATGAAATAAAACCTTACAAATTCTGATAAATCATTTGTGTGTGCAAATTTTTAAATCTAAATCTCTTACATTAAATTATTGCTGTCTTTTAAATTACATCCCATTATTTATTTCAATTTAATTGATTAATATGTTTGTACTAATATTTCAAAGTTCTTTGAAGCATTTTTTGTGTCCTGAAAATGCCAAGTATTTCCATAAAAAAAATAAGCAGGCATACAGAATAATTCATTTAATAGTTGAAATAGTTATCTAACTTATTTCACGTCTAAATTTTCTACACAGAAATCCTCTGTCTAATTTTTAGTATCTTTTATCGGACGAAATTTTTCAAAGAGGAATGAATTAAAGTATTGATTGCGCAAAACACATCTTTAAAGCTAAATGTATTCTAAGAAGTACAAAAAATGTAAACAAGATTTTGTCCCCTCCCCCAAATCAGTCATTTAAACTATTCAAACCGTTCAGGAAAAGGATAAACATTCCGAACATAAAAATCTGTCCTTTTTTATATATACTTTAATAAAAGGAAATGTGTTCCTTCTTTTTATAAGAAAAGAAACCCATTTTCCTTTCTAAACTTTTGAAAGTCGCCAACGCTTAAAAAATGATAAACTACGCCAAGGTATTCCTTTTCCCACTGTTGCCGTGTGTAGCTTGCAGATAGCAAGCTGTATACCGGCTGTCATGAATTAATAAGTACACTGCAGGTATAGCAAATGCATGAGTGTGTCCGGAGGACAGGATGCGAAGTGAAAACGCCAAGGTAGAAACCCGCCTTTTATTTAAAGATTCACTACAACAGTTCGCGTACTTAGAATTCGTTCCTTTCGATTGGGTTCAATTGGCGGATCTGACAACTCAATGCGCATGCGTGTAATGTTGGTGCGAAACAGGGATAAATAGAAAGGGCTAGATCATTCCTTTGTTCGACTCTTCGCCGACGCGAGTCTCATGAGAGGACTTAACCGGCAGTAATCTGACGTCACTGTGATGCACCCATGCACCTTATAAGAAAGAGACTAACCAAAACGGGTTTTCTCCCTCGTCTGAGGCGTTGCCGGCTGTCACCTTGATCACATCCGGAGGAGTAGGGACGACTTGCAGAAATTTAACATTGGTTGCCTATTGCAGCCTGTATAATTGTCAAGAAAAAGCTGGTTGTAGCGCCTCATTTCACAAATTAGAATTTCTACATATTTTTATTTTTGAAATTGAGATTGATTTTTAAAAATTTAGCATATTTATCAAGCATAATTAACATTCCAAATAATTATAAAGCTATTGCAGGCTTTCAGGACTGGATATTTTTTTAGCTTTTACTATGCTGTAAGGAAATTTGTAACTACTTCTTTTAGAAAATAATATTTTAATTCTGAACTAATAAAAAATTTCAAACAAGCAATTTTCTCTTGCAATTTTTATGCTTTTTATTGGTGTAAATAAGTAAAAAATACTAAAATATTTAAAAACGAATTTTCGAAAGTTTTGTTTAAAATTCTAAATTGTGCTGCTTTTTTAAAATTATAGATGAGTATTATAGCACAATTTCTATAAAGGAATTTTATTTCAATTATATTTCATAATACATAATAGTGATAAACACTTTTGACTCCTTAAAAATTTTTATACATTTAATTCTAATATTAAAATTGTATTTAACTGTAATAATTAATTTTGCTTGTATTTTATAGTGATTATTTTTTTAATTTATTTTTATTTCTGCATAATATTTTTTTTATTTACTGTTAATTTAATTTATTAGCCCAAAGGGGCGGTAGCCTAGAAAGGCTGTTAGTTTCGAAGCGGCATTTTGCGCTGTTTTACTATAAATGTCCATGTCTCCTTGCAAATTGCTGTTACCAACTATTATCGCCCTGTATTATATGTAAAGAAATTAAATAATGAAGAATCTGCATGAATACATGTATGTTTCTCGCACTGTGACAAAAGCGACAGTATCTAGAGCCATCAAACTTTGAATAATGTAATCCTCCACCCCGACATATGCATCTGGACGGCCAAATTTCGAATTTGTTTTAATCTATTTCAAATTTTGTAGAACTTTAACGAATTTTGATTAATAAACTCAACGAGTTCAGAGTGAGCACTGTACAGAAAATAACAGTTTTATCTCCAGTGCGAAAATTCTAAAGATATGCTGTTTTCAACTGTATGTGGTTTACGGGCGAAGAACATAATATTAAATAAATATAGGTAACACACAAAACTTTTAAAAAAAGAGTGCTTCTAGATTTTATTTTATCTTTTTTTTCCCTTCATTATGCTCAAATTTTATGAATTATTGAAATAACTAATCCGCTTTAATGTTAATAATTTAATGATTATGTAATCAAATAAATGGTCATTTTGTAATGTTATTATAGTTTGGAAAATCACTGCCTGAAAATGATCATTAAATTAAAAAAAAAAAATCACGAGATCTTGTTTAATTTTACCTTATATATTTCAAAGCATCGCGTACTATCAATCTTATTTAATTTTACTTTTTTTTTACGTAAAATTAAGTTCATAAATTTTGTGCTTAGAGTTTTTAACGTTTTACCAAAGTAAATATGTTTGTACAAGAATTACGAGTGAAAAAATGCGCGAAATACAGTAAAAAGTGCTTTAATGATTTATATTAAGTCATATTTGGAAAAAACTGTGGCTTTCATAATCTTATCACTATACAACGTATCACATTTAATAATTAAAAAGAGTAATGTAATACAAACGTGTTAAAACGTCCATAGGTTTCAGTGTTAAAGTAAACCAGATCGTCCCTACTCTTCCTTGCCGACATGTCGGTGACGCGCGCCCCGCCCACTGGGTTGGTCTACCTCTTATAAGGTCTATGGATGCACCTGTTCTGATTTCTCGCGCTTAAAACTGTAGTTTTATTCAGCTGCGAGACGATTTTCAAGAGGTTACATATCCCAAATTAATTTAAATCATATATATTTGTTTTCTAATAACGTAAATATTTAAAATAATTTATATATATATATATATATATATAATTTTAGTCAGTTTTTATTTTAAATTCTATATTGTAAAGTATCGTTTATGTAATATGGCTTTTTGCGCTGCAGTAACGTGCCGTAGCACTTACAGAAGTACGAAAGGATGAGATATTTTATTTCATGGGACCAAAGGATCCAAATGAGATTTTGCTTTTGACGAAAGAATGGATACACAAATGCCAAAGACAAGATTCTATTAATGTGAAGAGTGGAAAAGTCTGCAGCGAACATTTTCTATTCAGTGTTTATGAAGATGATAGGAAAAATCACTTGTTTGGATAGCCATAAAAAGAAACTGTTGAAATGGAATGCTGTGCCGAAAGTAAATTATGATGACAATAATAAATCGAAATTGATGATGACAATAATAAATCAAATGTTAATGATTTTGAAATAAAACTCACAAATGAAAATGTAGATATTCCTGAATGCCCTAAGTTTAAGGATAAACAAGAATGCATTGATAGTTTGAAGAACAAAATAATATCCTTAGAAAATTGTATTAAAGTATTGAAAAATAGAGAAAAGGAAATTTTAGAATGTTTGCTGAAAGAAGGTGGACGACATCTAGAAAGAAATTGATATCAGAAATTAAAATCTCAAAAAGAAATTTCGAGGGAAAAAAAAGCACAAATTGGAGAATTTGGAAAAATGTCTAAAGCCTATTTTTATAAAGATGAAGATTAATGTATTGCTGAAAAAGAAGGAAAAATCAGGTGGACTAGTGAAGATATTTCACGTTGCATTATCATAAGAGCTCTGTCATCTTAAAGCTATGATTTTTGGAAAGGGAAAAATTGGAATTCCTTAACCTAGTATTAGCAAATTAAAGAAATGGTGCGCTAAATTTTAGTGTAGTTCAAGAATTCAAAGTGATGTTCTTACTCTAAAGAAGGAAAGAGGCGAATATTTGAATTCTGTAGAAAAAATATGCGTTCTCAGTTTCGACGAAATTCATATAGATTGAGAACTCTGCTATGACTCTAAGCTGGACCAAGTTCTCGCTTCTTTTCAAAATGTACAGTTTGTTTTAATCAGAGGTCTCGTTTCTCGCTTTGCCTCAAATTACTGAGAAACCACGTTTTAGATACAGGATTTTTTTTAGAAGATGGAAGTGTTTTAAATTTTGATATTATTAAAGAGGTTTCAAATAGAGATTCAGAAGAAAACAAATTGTGTCACAAACTAAAACCGAATTATTTAATGGTCACGGAAAACGAGAGTCAAACAGACGAAAATATTATTTTCAAGAACTACCGCAAAAGGTATACTCCACCTCACAGAAAATCAAAAAGCATCTGACTTCTATGAGTTAATCGATATCTTCGATATTATGGATAGTACCAAAATAGTGCCAACAAGAATAACAAGTACTTAACAAAATAATTTTGTTAAGTACTTGTTAAAGTTTTCTTATTGTTTCCTTTGTAACTAATTATTGATTCGATTTTGTAGCATTCTAGATAAAATATAATACTATAAAACATCAAAGTAATTGGCATAAAAACTTTACTCACACTTTTACTTACACCTCCTTTACTCACACTTTTGAAAAAATTTAATAACTGTTTTAGGTACTGTGAGTAAAGCTATTTTGTCAAAATTAAGGTAACAATCTTAAATACATTTATTTAATTGCAATCTAGATGTAAGTATAAATTACAAAATTATTTTTAAAATATCTATTATTATTCAAACGTAGATTAGCAGAAATTTTGCCATATATGTCATATATGTTTAAATCTATGTCAATGTAAAGTTGTTTTTGAGAAAATTTAAATAGTTGCTGTTATAATTATCTTTGAAGCGGTATAAAAATTCTCTCTGTTAGCATGCAGATAAAGAAATAATTATAAATAAACGTACATTAAAATAAAAATCCTGCAAATAAAAAAAATAAAAACCACGGAACTCTATGTTAAAAGAGTAGCGCATTTTATCTATTATTTTTTAATTAAGTATTATTAAATTTTTAATAGTTCAGTGTAAAATACATGCAGCAGTAACATTGTCTCTTCCAAATTATAGCTATTTTTCACAGGCAGCTCGTTTTAAACGCTGGTTCAAAAACGCTAATTTCTAAGCTGTGAATTGCACCTCCGCGCTCATCTCCGTGTCATCATGACTACGTCATCACTTTACACTTTCTGCTTCAGGGGGAAAAGCTCTATGAGCTAGCCCTTCTCTTCGAAGTCCTGGGTGCGAATAGCTTAAGCGGCTAATCGCACCGGTGGTGCGAGTAGCATCGACCAGATATATACTGGTAGAGAGCGTATCTGCAACTTCCAACCGGTTCCAGCATTAGTGTCACGTGACTGCTGGTCGAATTCCGAAAGTACGGAAATACTTTACATTCATTTCTATGGGACGAAAGACGACTGCTCTGCTTGGTCACATAAAATTTAAGAAAAAATGGTTATCCGCTGCAGCGCTTATGGATGTAAAGAAAGTTTTGTAAAAGGAAGACCTGTAACCTTTCATAGGTAAGTTAAAACTGCATGATTTATTATTTTATTTCCTGTATATGACATTTTCAGCATGTATTATTAGCATCAAAATGTATTAAATACTCTGACACTAATTACTGCAATCACCCTTTACAAATAATTGAATTTTATATTCTTTTTCTGTGTACTCCGTTGAAATAGAAAGCTGCGCCAATTGGCCCTAACCTTTGTTCGCCAAGTCGTACGCGTTTTGGTTTCTTAAACAAGTACTGCCTGCGCTATAAAAAGAAAAAATGTTATTATTATTATTAACTAACTGAGAAAAGATTGTACGATACTTTGTTTAAAAAAAAAGTCAGTAATTAAGTAATAATCAGCAATTAAGATTGCATTATTTTGTTCCAGTAATACTTTGTTAAAAATAAAAGCTGAAAATCTTGATTCATGCAATATTGAACATAAACATTTAAACAGGATTATTTTAAAAATCCGATTGCTTTTACAAAGCTCAGCGCTTTATCATTATTGTCTATAAAATCAATTAAAATAAAAATAATCTGGACTATAATTCTGTCTCATCTACGATGCAGTTGGAAATTTATCCTAATTGAAAAAATATGATGTTAAAATTTACAGTATTTTAAATAGTAATTATTTTAAAAAAATAAGAGAGAGAATTTTTAACTATAATATAGGTTGGTTTTGTTTAATCCTAATGATAAATACTGAGTTGAAGTTTGTTATGGTTTGATACATATTCAGTATAAAATATTTGTTATAGTTAATAAGATGTATTGATCCCCCATGACATACACATGAGTGTGGAAATCAGTAATTAAGATTGCATTATTTTGTTCCAGTACAATAATCTCAAGAAAAGGAAGGAGGTGCTCATTTTAGAAGTTTAACCTACATGCAGTGAAATATAATTTTGTTAATAGATTCTTATGAAGAAAGAATTGTTGATGGCAAAATCAAAGTAACTTTGATCAACATTGCCTTGAGCAGAACTTTAAATTTACACTTGACCCTCTTTTCTCCAGAAGGCACCCTTTGATCTGTAAGTTGATGTATTACAAATTCTGTTTTTGAATGTACGTGCTATTGTAAAAGAATAGAGAACTTTAAGGTGTTCCAAAAGGACCCTTTTGATTTCCATTCCAATAGAGAATTACAAAATAAGAATCATGTAATAAAAGGGGGGAAATGCCATCCCCCATATACAGGCTATTACATTATTGTTTTGACTCTAGTTGTAGGTATATTTACATTTCCTTCCCACGAAAAATCACTACACTTTTAAAATTTCATGATATTTTTCAGCATGTACTTAAAGAATTCTCAAATGATTCTGAAAAATTACCATTCTCCTGTAGTATACCTGTATGACCTGGCATACGTATATGTGTGTAATTTAATACTTCATTTGCTACCTTAGTACAATTAAGTTTTTTTTTTTTTTTTTCAATTATACTTTCCCCAGAAAGACAAAAACAATGGGAAGTTCAACTGCGACGTGAAAACTTTAAAGTAATCAAGTATAAGTTATGTTCGAAACATTATACACCAGACTGCTTCGACAGAACAAAGTTTGGAGGCATCTGGTTAAAGGTCAGAGTAATTCCAACATTATCTAATTTCTCTGCTTACTTACAACAACAACAACAACAACAAAAAAAAAAAAAAAAGAGGCTATAGAATTTTTTTAATTTATAATGAGGATCATATGTGTATTAAGATTTTTAGTAGGAGTTAAATTTAAAAAAAAAATCCTTGAAAACAGGCCTTAGCTTTTTGTTGCATACAAACAATATATATATATATAGTTTGTCAAAGAAACTATCAAACCTACATCTGAGTGAGCTTTTGCAGGTTTGAATGAGGCTTTCATCATTATATCTTTACTAGTTTTCACATTCTATTCATAAAAGCTTTTTTTCCCCTCTTATGAAACAGTCAGTTTTATTTAAGCCCTGTATTTGTTAAAATAAAAGCATATATTTTTAATTTGTAGTTGTTTTTTTATTTACACTGCTTTATGTATTCATTTTTAAAAAGTAAATATCACATTCTTTATATATCTATAAAGATTTCCATGGTTTTACAAGCTAATTTTTTTTTTAATTTATATCATCTCAAAAAAAAGTATGATTTTCTTTTTCTCTTTAGGATGCAATGCATTAAAAATAAACGATAGTTTTTCCCCCTCAAATATTATAACAGTATTGCAATTAATTTTTAATATTTTAATTTTTAAAAGTTATTCAAAAAATAAAGTTTCTATCTCAATTTTTTTTATTTTAGTTTTCTTCCTAAAATTATTTAACCTAAACATCTTAAACAACGGTGCAAATAACTTAGAGCGATTATTACATACATAGATAAAATATTTAAGAAAAAATACATCAAGTTATATCTAAAAATAATTGTAAAAAATGGAATAATCTAATTCGAGATCGTTATCTGCCGAGTGCCAGCAGACGGAAATAAAAAACACTCCCTGCCATATCAAAAGCGCGCCAAACCGGCGATGGACAGTCTCCAAGAGCACTCCCCAAGAGCGCCAAGACCATAAATAACGTGGTATATGTTGGGGTTCGCCATCAGACGAATTCCCTATGGAATGAACTGTCTACCTGTTATATGAAGTCGTTGTATACACCTGCAGATACACACATTCCCCGAATAGATTCATTTCTAAAAACGAAGACTTGAGAGGGTCATCCAAGATCTCCAGAGCTCACTGCTTCAGATTATTTTCTTTGGAGCTGTCTATATAAAGGTTTTACGTTGTAGAGTTCCCCCCTTTGTAAATGCTAAGTTACAGATAAACGTGAAGAATCTTAAGAACTGATAAGCGAATAACCGCTTGAGTTCATGTGACAAGAAACAACAAGATGAAAGGATAAATAACCTTTTAATATTCATATAAGATTTAACAGAACTTCGTCTTAGAGTATACAATAAAAGCCGATACATGGGATTGAACTTAAGAGGCTAAGAGGTAAACTAAAACTAATCTAAACTAAAGAGATATAGCCGAATCTATCAAGATTCTAACCGAGTTGGGCCCTTAACGCTAAATGACTGTGAAGCTATCAAGGGGCTAAGTAAGGTCGAGCGTGATAATAGCTTACGAGAGAGTAGCCTAAAAAGGCGGACGCGTGCAAACAGAATACCTGGTGACTCTCTCACTAAGACCGAAGAACTTCGCGGTTTAAATACCGCTCCTCCTCATTATGTATTCAGACGTGATTCTAAAACTACGCTCTGGCCGGAAGTAGTAAGTTGAAGTTAAGAATTTGATAGGAAAGAAGTTTAACTCAAAATTTAACTGTTAATAAAATTAACATAATTCTTACAACGTAAACAAGCTGCAATGCTTGGAACAAGTTAGAGCGAATATTAGGTGAGAGATTTTGGGAATATCACAAGAAACTTTACGAAAGGTCATGGGGATGTGTAGACACCATTTATTAGATATCATTTTTCGTAAATAAAAATTTCAAGAAACGCACTTTATATTATGAGTTTCAAAATGTAAATTTAATGAACTTTTCATAATTTTTTTAAATTTAAAAATCGTTTAGTAATTTTACGCTACCCCGTTATTATTGCATTTATGCCAACTTTCAAGAGAGCGAGGAACAATTTTAATTAATCATTGCCTACAGCTCATTCGGAGTTTTTGATCATAATCATTTCAAATTTGTTAACTAAAGCTTCCATAGCTGGTGACAATATTTTTGCATCACATTTTTTTGTTTTTCATTTCCAACCGGTGCGCACAGGTTTAGACAAGCTCTGGTACTTTGAATTACTGATTTACTATTCGCAATTAGTTGTGCACTAATATTTGTGAAAAATACAACACCATGAAGGAATAGTCAGAACTGAAGGAAATTTATTCCACATATTACTGATAGCGGTGCAAATAAATTTGTACCACTATCAGTAATACGTGGACTTGACGCCAAAGTTCAGTCTTAGTGTGTGCTCCACCAGCTGTAGAAGCGAGTCGTAGATCGATGAAATCCCCCATATGCTCAATGAGCGATATATCCGGGGAATAAGCACTCCATGGAAGAAGCCAAACCTGTTGTGCCCTAAAGGAGGCTTGTGCAGTCTGAGAAACATGTGCACGGGCATTATCCTGCTGAAATACAGCTTCCGGAATGCGTCGAAGAATGTGGAAGAACTCTAGTTCCACAATTTCCCTTATGTAGCGATCACTGCTGAAGTTGCCCCCAGTCTGCACTAGATGGGTTCGACAATTATACCCAACAGCTCCCCACACCACCTTGACAACCGTTTGTGCGGTATGACGCTGGATAACACACTCTGGGAGCCGACGTTCCCCTCTGTAACGTCTGACGCATACTCTTCCATCATTGTATTTTGAATTGCAGCAGGATTCATCGGAGAAACCAACTTGTAGCCACAGGGTACACTACGCACTATGCTGCCGTGCCCATTGAAGTCGGGGGCGTCTGTGATTCAGCGAGAGAGGAATCTTGCATACAGGAATCCTTGCACGCAGTTCATGCTGCAGGAGACAGCGACGAACCGTGTAGCTAGACGACACAACCTTTGTAGCCGTGCTGTAGAGCTGTACTAACATACGAGAGGGCACTGTATGATCCGTCACCGCCATGCGGATTATGTGTCTGCCGTCCCGTGCCGGTGTGTTATTGCGTGCCCCCTGCCAGGATTTCGCCTTGTTTGGTTCTCCTCTGTCTATTTCTTCCAACACTCATCACTGTTGTGGCATTACGCTGCGTGAGGGCTACGATTGCTCGATACGAAAGTCCACTTCTCACATACCGACGATACGGCCTCGTTCGAACTCCGTTAGTTGTTGGCATAGCACCCACCGTCGTTGACGAGGCATATTGATCACTGATTCACCGCAGACAGAGGACGATAAACAGATTTAAACGCTCCAAGTAGAAATTCTAATCCACGAAAAGCAAAGATTTAGATCGAATTCAAGAAATCGTTATTTTCACCAACGCTTTGGCCAGAGAGCTTACAAGTGTACATCGCCACATCAACATCAGGTTCCGAAACAAGAAAACGTAATCTGCGAGTTTCAGTGAGGCCAAGGGGTTGAGGTAAGTCGTTTATATATTCTTGACAAAGCATTAGCAACCCATTTCTTAATTGACACTGGAGTAGAAATATTGGTCGTCTCACTATCGCCGTCGGAAAAAAAGAACTGCGGCTAAGCTCGGGCTGTTTGCAGAAAACGGTACAACTATCAAAGCATATGGTAAAAAATTATTGGAACTGGATTTGAGGCTACGCAGATTTTTTCACCTGGCCTTTTATAACTGCAGATGTCAATAAATATATTGTTGGAATAGACTTTCTTTCACATTTTAACTTATTAGTCGACAACAAAAGTAGAAAATTAATCGATGGTACCACCTCATTTTCGACTAGATATACCTTGTGTAACAACGACGTCTCTCCTAAATGCATTGCTAACACTTTTCAGAACAATATAGACTTTTTAAGTAAATTTCCTAACTTACTTAAATCCAGCATAAAAAATAATAAAATTGATTATAATTGTGCAGCATCAGATCGAAACTAAAGAAAACCCTATATTCTCTAAAGTCAGTAGATTTTCTAAAGAAAGGTTGATTGCTGCGAAAATGAAATTCGATGATATGCTGCAAGAACGTCTCTGAAGACCATATAAAAGCAGCTGGTCAAGTCCATTATATCTCAGTTTTAAAAAAATCAGATGACTAGAGGTCATGCAGTGATTACCGTGAGCTTAATGCAAACACAGTACCAGACCGTTACCTACTACCATTTCTAACGAACTGTACAAATATTCTGCACGGAAAAACGATTTTTTAACCACAGATTTGATAAGCCCGTACCAACAGCTGATATTAATATAATATTATCGTTCAAACAAAATCGTAATAACAAAATATTATCGTTCACGAAGCTGATATTCCAAAGACCGCCATCATAACAACTTTCGAATTTTTTTAACTACCTTGTATGACATTTGGTCTACCCAACGTTGCACAAACCTTCCAAAGGTTTATGAACACCATGCTGAGCGGCATAATATTCTGCTATCTCGAGAACATCCTCATTGCTCAGAAGCACACAACAATTACCTTGAATTAGTTTTCAGAAGGCTCAATAACTACGAACTGTGCATAAACATTGCACAATTCGTAATTAGTGCTTTATCCAGTATTAAAATCGTGTGACTCTACGCTGTGTCAGTCTATGAGTTTCATCACTCTATCTGTGCTACAAACCTCTCCGATCCTTAATAGCTGTAGCTCCACAATCTATTACACATGAGTATATAACGTTCGTCACAAGCATACTAGTATTTAGTCCTGAACTATTCTTGGCAGTTAAACTGGGCTAGCTGTGTAAATCTTTTGTGTTTGTTTTCCCCTATGCACAGTGTATATACAGGTCAGTTTACCTTAGAAAGTGTTCCATGAAAATATCTCTGCTCACAGATAGATAATTGTAGCTCGCTTTTCTGTAATCAATAACTCATTTCAACCGTATTTACAAACATGATAAAATTTAGGTTGGTTGGTTAAATGATTTTTTTCAAAATGCGTGAAGACTATCTTTCTTTGGAAGGATGAGAACGTGCAGAAATTTCTAACAGAAAGTGGCTTGCATTTACGTTGCGAGTGGAAAAATCATAGAAACATTCGAACGAGCAGCTGGTCCCCTTCTGACCTATTTGCCAAGAAGTGAACTCCCACTGTCAGCGATAATACAGGGTGCGGCAGCGTTCATAGCGTAATTTGACTTATGTAGTACAATGACGTACTGCATGAATGCGCGCCAGCTCGTGCCGCATGCGTGTACTAATGAGCTGCCATTTCGAGTGTGATAGTGATATGAATCGGTGGAGTGCACAGCATCGTGCCTTTGCTGTTGAAAGTTATTTCAAGAATAACTACTCTGTTATTGCTACCCAGCATCTATTTCGGCAACATTTCAACTTGGGACGTCATGGGAAAGTTCCAGGTGGACGGACCATTGTGAGGTGGGTAAGTGTATTTCGAACAGCAGGTTCTGTTTGGTGGGACAAAACAGAAACAAACAGGGAAGAAGTGGAAGAACTGTGCGGACACCAGAAGCCGTGGAAAATGTTCGTGCTGCAATATTGCGTAGCTCAAAAAGATTTGCTCTTGGTCATTCGCAAACTTTGCATATGTTCGATCGCTCATTCAGGAGAATATCCCAGGCAATCCCGTCGGCAATGTCCCAGGGAATACGTTACGCCAAGCTTCTAACGCCGCCTAGATGAATGTGTTGTGCAGAGGGGGGGGGCATCATATTGAAAAAGTAATCCACGCAACGGACAATGACTTACACATTAGTAAATGCATACCGTTAACTATTAATTGGCATAAGAGGTAATAAATAAATTCCAATTACTGCCTGATGGTGTGTTTTTAATATCCTACTATGAACGCTGTCGCATCCTGTATATGCTCAAACATTAGTGGGCCTGTAAAAAACGAAAACAATTCAGGAAAGGGTCCAACTTCACCCAGAAAGTAGGACATACAGAATAAAACGCAATGTTATTTTTCATTTAGTGTCTAGTAAGTCTTGAATAGCTCACATTTTAATAATTCAGCGTGAATAATCTAGAACCTCTTTAATTTAATTCATCAAGAAAAATTTATTATTTTCTTAAATTTATTTGTTATTTCACTGCTAAAAAGTTCTTCAAAAAATTCTAATTAATAATAAACGCATAAAAATGATTAATTTTAGGCAAATATATTAGGCTATATATATATTAGGCTATCTGCTTAAGCAGGTTAAGGAAAACGTGTAAATGCTATCTGCTTAAGTTTTCCTTAATCGATAAATTAATCAAAAAATTTACTAAGCAAATCGTAATAAAAATTGAGCAGTTATTATCAAGAATTTTCTTATTATAAAGACTTTATTATTATCAAGAATTTTCTTATTATAAAGACGTTATTATTATCAAGAATTTTCTTATTATAAAGATTTTATCAAGAATTTTCTTATTTAAAATTTTAATTAATTTATACATATTTCTTCTTCAAAATTTCTTATTAAATATTTAAACTAATCCATTCATACCAAATTAATTTTTTGGCGCATTCCTTAAGACAAAAGAACTGAGTGTTCATTTTCTACAAAGAATTAGCTCATATTTTCAAAAAAAAAAAAAAAAAAAAAGTAGACGGATTATGATGTTTCCTTCACCTTTGCATACAACTTCGTTATTAATATTTTATTGGTAATATAGAAAATATATTTAAATTATGCGTAAATCTATCTTTGAAAACTAGAACCCGCTTTCCTTGCCCATGTGACAGGCGTTATCAGAAGCACAAGAGTTCCTTTGATTGTAAGCTTAGTAGATGATTGATTATTAAAACGTGAATGAACTGGATGTTCAGTTTTGGATGTCTGGACGAGGCCATAACCTAGTATAACTCGAAAACGATTTTCGAGCAAAAGTGCACGGTATGATTGAAGAAGAAATTCAAGAAGTCAGGGGCAGTCGCAAGGGGGACCATCAGTCCACCGGCGTAGCATCCAGAGGGCGCCAAATTGATGTTACAAAATTTCGAATATTTTTTCCATTTTGGCCCTCAGAAACGGGCGCAAAATCTCCGTTTATCCCGGGGCGCTAAAAACCTTATTAATTAATAAAAGAATAGTATTTTTTTATCAAACCACGGACAAACAGAATAAGTAATTACATCTATATTTTAAGGACACGAATGAAAGATAATTTAAAAGTTAAATTTAGCTTCTATTTTATGGACTAGGCCCGTACCTGCAAATTGGGTATGGGAAAAATACGACCGAACTTCGCGGTCTGCGGCTACATCATGAGTCTGCCTGTAGCTCTGATTTCATGCAAGAGATGGCGCCACTCAGCCTTCATAATTGTTAACACCGATGGAATTTCTAATACGTCGAAAAACCTAGCTTGAAATTCATACATTAATTCTGCAACACATTTAATTCTACAACTTTTCTTCTTAAGTTGTAGAATTAATGAACACATTTAATTCTACACCTTATAAATCAGATAGCCCTCGTGGGTTTTGCCATCATCTAAAAAACCATAAATATAAGCAGGGCTTCTTATTTCTAAAATAAGAAGTGCGGAGCACTATGGAAGACCGTCAACAAAGAGAAACAAAAGTAAATAAGTAAATAAAATGACTATTAAAATCATTAATAATTTTAAAATTAAATAGTTAATTATTATTTAATTAAATTCAATAATTAGTATTTGTCAATTATTATCTAATTAACGATTTAATAAATAATGAATTTTTTTATTATTATTAAAATATTTAAATAATTAAATAAAATTAATAAAATAATTAATAATAATTAAATAAATTATTATTATTATTAAAATAGTTAAATAATTAAAAATAAACGTAACTAAATAATTAAATTAAAATTAAATAAAATGCAAAGAGATAAATTAAAATTTAATAAGCGATTTGTAATATAATTGTATTGCAAAAAATAAAATTTTCGAGATCAAATTTTTACTGAAATTGTTGAGTTACAAACACGAAGCGCCGGAGCCTTCTGATTTAGGGCTCCGGTGGGCTTCGGCGCAATTTAAGCTCTGAATATAAGTAACTAAATTCGGCAACTTACTATATTTGAAAAATCTTGTTAACATTAAAGACAAAAGTAATTTCGAGATGAAAAATGAAATATCTTCCCCTTAGTATTTTCTTGCCCTGCCGTTCTATGTGCGTTTACGTATAGCATGAATCTCTTACTATACTTGGCCATTGCTGTACTTATTGCGAAGAACGAAATTTTTATTTCGAAGTCCTCTTCCCCCCCCCAAAAAAATAGCGAAATCGGGAAAGAAATTTTTACAGAAGTTGTAACTTACAATTAAACTTCAGACTACTTTTATTATCATCGTGGATTGGTCAAAGTTCTGAAATTAAACAGAATTTATTTAAATATATATATATATAATTTTAAATTAATTTAAATTAATAATTAGAAATTAATTTTGAGGGTCCTTTTCCCCGCAAAATTTTTTATTTAAGAGAAAAGTCAGTATTATCTTCAGCATCCTTTTTTCCTATCAATAAAGTCGCTAATCCACTGCAACTTCCTTGTGATGTGAGCGATCTTGAATAAATTTTTATTAATTTCAGTTTAGTGAAACTATATTCTTTACTTGTTTGTATAATTAATAATATGCGCAATGTGGAGATAAAATGTTTTAATATTGTATTTTTTGATAAATTTAATGCTTGGTTTTAAATTGACTTCTTCGCGAAAGAAATCTTACAAACTCAAAAGTTTGACTCATAATAAATTTCCTTCAGTACCTGATATGGACCCAGTTGTAAATCTACACAATAGGTCTTTTTAAGTAGATTTTTTAAATCGCATAGAAAATTCTACTTAAAGATAATACAATTGTTCAACTACTGAAACTTTTCGTTGACGACATGAGCGCAGGGTTTAATACGGTATTAAAAAATGTTATAGTTCAAGCAACTTTTTTTCCATTATCTGTAAGCCCAGCACCGGCCGAGCGGTAAAGTCGCCGAACACTGGTAGTTTGACCTGCGTTCGATTCCAGGTGAACGGGCCGGCTCTATGGGCCTTTTCGTTGTTTTCCCCAATGTGAAATGTTTATACGAGCCAGTTTCCCTTGGAAAATGTCCTCGAAGGCATTCCTTCCGTTAGGCAGTGGTGTGGTGTATTTAATTATGGCAAAGCACACTAGGGCTATCTGCCTAAGGGGAGGGATGCCTTTCGTGGAGGACTTTCTAAGGGAAACTGGCTCGTATACACGTTACACATGGGGAAAACCACGAAAACACCCATGCAGCCAGCCCGTTCGCGGGATTCGAACCTCGGATCGAACTACCAGTGTTCAGCGACTTTACCGCTCGGCCGCTGGTGGGCCCTTCCGTTAGGCAGATATCCCTTGTGTGCTTTGCCATAATTAAACAACCCAAGCCAATCTCGAATTTATATTCATCCCAAATGCAATCTGCGTAAATAAGACAGAAGAAGACGCGCATATGGTCTTACTTATGCAGATTTTAAACTCCTAAATATTTGATTGGACTATAGACGAATCAACACAGATTGTTGTTATCTTATATGCATTAAGTACCTGTGTTAACTTGTTGTTTATAATTTTGCCAACGAACTCTACTTTTTCATTTCGAGGATAATACCCACAAGAATTTTTTACATGCATACTAATCTAAGTAGCACAGTAGCGCTTGTTTTTCTATTTACAGCCAGTGGCCAAGGAGCACCATGCCAGATAGAGGTGAAAATTCAAGAAGATGTATTTGGAACTACAAAAGGAACTTACAAATTTCCGTTGCTTAAAAATTTGTAGAGTCATTAGGTTTTTTTTTTTTTTTTTTTTTTTTTTTTAAGCAGGAAGACGTGAAAAATGAAAAAATGAGCAATGCCCTCACCGGAACTCGAACTTGGACCTCTCGAACACGCACCGAGTGTGCCACCGTTACACCATGAAGACATGCAGAAAGGAGGGATAAAATACATTATATACTCCTCCATTTAAAGGGCAACTGGGGATTAGGGGACCCAGTCACCAAATCCTGGAGGTGAAGAATCATCATCCACCACATTTTAGTTCGGGCGCCATTGTAGTGTCATTTAGGGGGATTATTTAATTAGATTATTTGGAAGCAAGAAACTGAAGAAATGTGCAATGCCGTCACCGGGATTCGAACCTGGACCTCTCGAATACGAGCCGAGTGTGCTACCGTTACACGATGAAGGCATCCGGAAAGGAGTGAGAAAATACTGTATATATCCCCCCTTTTAAAGGGCGACTGGAGATCAGGGGACCTAATCGCCAAATCCTGGTGGTGAAGAATCATCATCAACCACCTTTTTTTAGTTCGGGTGCCACTGTAGAGTCATTAGCACTTTTTTTTTTTTAAGCAGGAGAAGAGAAGATTGTGCAATGTCCTCGTTGGGACTCGAATCTAGACCTGTCGAATCGTTACACCACGAAGGCATGCTGAAGGAGGGAGAAAATAACCTTATAATAAATTGCTTGCTTAACACTTGCAGTGGAATAAGCAGTTTTTAAAAGCCTTCGTGCAATTTCGTCCTCGTACTACTAAGCAGCCGATATTTTACGTATATTTATTTCAAGGGATTGAAAAGTTTCAAGACGTTATTTTTGTCTCTCTTTCCCAATACCAGATGCGGCAACCCTGATGTTCAGAGTTTTATGAATGACAGCATATCTGAACCTGCATTTGGATCGCTATAGCCTTTGCGAGTCATGGAAATATGGTAGAGGTGTAACTGAATTTTCTGTTAAATTTGAAAACAGCGGTAATGAAATACTAGAAATGTTATGGAATGCATATGGTGGGGAAATACTTAGCCATGCTTCAGAAATTTGGGGATGGTGGAGCTTCAAAATGGTTAACGAGTGAATGATCACATTCTAGAGACATTAGGTTAATTGGAAGCCAGAGAGATGAAAAATATAAAACCGCCTTCGCCGGGAATCGAACCACGGACCTCTGGAATACCGGCCCAGCGTGCTACCGTTACACCACGAAGGCACGCTAGGAAAGTGGGAGAAATACCTTATATACTCCCCATTTTAAAGGGTGACTAGGGTTTTAGGGGACCTAGTCGCCAAATCCTGGGTGCGGAGAATCATCATCCACAACCCTTTTAGTTCGGGCGCCACTTGTAGAGACATTAGGTTATTTTTTGGAAGCCAGAGAGAAGAAAAATATGCAACCGCCTCCGCCGGGAATTGAACCACGGACCTCTGGAATACCGGCCCAGCGTGCTACCGTTACACCATGAAGGCACGCTAGGGAAGTGGGGGAAATACCTTATAACATAGCCTGCTCTGGTAGATTAATTTGACCCTTCCAGTGGCCAAGTTGTTAATACCGTTGATTACTTAGTAGTTCGATCCCAGGTAATCGGGCTTGGCTGCATGGTTGGTTCTCATGGTTTTCTCCATGTATAATGTGAATACGAGCCAACTTCCGTCAGAAAATCCTGCGTGAATCCATCTTTACTTTTAGTCAGATAGCCTTCGGGAATTTGCCGTATTCAAATAATATGGAAGATTAAATACTGAGATTATAAATGTTAACATTACAAACCCATGAGTCAACAGTGACTATTATGTAAACATCCTGAAAAATCCATCTGCGAGGAGTCATGAGAGTGAAAAGGCCGCATTTGTTCACTCCAAAGCAGTGTTCGTGATATAAATCTGCTGCCATTAGTAGGCTCGATTTTAGACAACCAAAAAATCGAGCGGGAAATCGAAAAAATACCCTCCCCTGAGCATTCTCAGTGATGAAATTACAATTCACGGAGAAATATGCTCTTTCAGATGAGTATATGAAAAGCGTCACAACGGCAGTGCTGGGTATTTAAAGAATGACAAAGAATGTTCTATTTCGTGTTTTTGAAATGCTCGTAAAATGGTATAAAACGTATCATTAAATGCGAATGACATTACTTTAGGAAAAAAAAAAAGGAGGGGTCTTACAGAAATCATGTGAATTTCGAATAATAATAATAATAATATTATTAAAAACAAACAGGCTTTAAACTTGTGAATCAGTCTGAATACTTTTAATTTTCAATCAGCTTACGTATTACGGCTATTCAATATTTGACAAACTGGACTGCTTCCAGGGTCGGTGATAAACGTTTTGCCGCCCGATGCAACTTCTGAAGTTCCTAATAGCATCCTGTGTCTCTCGAGATTCTATAAATTTTTCCATCTTTAATTGATTTAGTTATGGCAAAGCAGACGAGGTTATCTGACCTGAGAAGAGGGATCTCTTCGTGGAGGACTTTCTAAGATAAACTGGCTCATATAAGAGTCACATATAAGGAAAATCACGAAAATGCCCATGCAGCCTGCACGTTCATCGGTATTCAAACCCCGGTGGAATTACCAGCATTCATTGACTTTACCACTCGGCCGCTGGTGGGCCTCACCTTTTTGACCGTGTTCATGTTATTGTAAACTTTCTATGTAGCAAGTTGGCTTGCCTCACGTAGAATTTAGAAGGGCGAATTGTTTTTGATTGAGTATGCAGTACCGTTTTATGATGGATGGTATACGCTGAAGCTATTAATAGGTCATTCCCTAAGGCAAACTTACAAATAGATTTGATTTGGTTTGTTTAATTATAGCAAGACACTCGAGGGCTATCTGTACTATAAGGGGTGCTTTTGTGATGTGATCAGGCCCTCCTCTTATGGCCAAATAAATGGACCGCATCATATCAAAACCACAAACAAGGGCATCCAATGATTAAGTCATGTCATGTACAGAATGCTGCTATTAAAAGTTGGGTATGGAAATTTATTTTCTTCATGAGCCTATATCTCGAAAACTTAATAAGTGATTTAAAAAATAAAAAATAATTTTGAACATATATTTTACTTATCCACTCATACCTCGCTGGAATGCACCTTATACTGAAACACCGTGTATAAACATTGTATGTATTTTACACACATCTCCCCCCCCTTAGACTACACCTATGACAACAAGTCAATCGCAACATACTTTGAAAGTAAAAAGTAGATCTTATATACAAAAAAGTTGGTCACCCCTGTTATATAGTATTTAGCACAGGCCAGTTTTTTTAGCACTTCACTGCATTATAATGCCTACAAATATTTCTAAAACGATATCGTTAATTTTCAGTCCAACGGATCATATCTGTCTTTTTCGTTTTAGGGGGGTTATAATAATAAAAGCAAACGAAGTATAGTTTTGATTTGGGTTTTGTCATAAATGGATGTGATGCGTAAAATGCAGAATGGTTCAATTTGTTGAAAAGCGAAGGCTTGCAGGTGAATTTAATTTTATCAGGTTGTCCGGAAAATAATGCAGGTTTTTGCAATTGTTTACCTTTCCTGTAAATTTTTACCAACAAAAATATTTTGAATTACATTAGTTTATATATCCCTTTGAAGTTCTATTTTCTCTCTATATTTCTATGATAATCATTTTGCTCCAAAATTATTTTCAAAAACATTTACTAGGTATTTTTGTTTAGATGTCAAAACGGGATTTTCTGCAAATTTACTTTTATGAGTACAAGCTAGGCCACAGCGCAGCACAAACGGCTCGAAATGTCAACGAAGTATGGGGTGAGAAAAGTGTTAATGAATCTACAGTTCAACGGTGATACGAAAAGTTTCGTCGTGGAGAATTTGACCTGGAAGATCAAGAGCATCGTAGACGCTCTTCAGCTGTTGATGACGATGATTTGAGGACTTTAGTTGAAAGAAACCCGTGCATAACTGTTCGAGAGCTTGGCGTAAGCAAAACTAGGATTTCTGACCACTTGAATCGTATAGGAAAGTCAAAGAAGCTCGATAAGTGGGTGCATCACGAATTGAGCGAAAATAATAAAAAAATGAAAAAATCATCGTTTTAAAGTGTCCTCTGCTCTTCTTCTCCGCAATAAAAAAGACCTTTTTCTTGGTCGAATTGTTACGTGCGATGAAAAGTGGATTCTCTCCAACGACTGGCCACATTCAGCTCAGTGGTTGGCCCGCGGTCAGATACCACAACACTTTCCAAAGCCAAATTTGCACCAAAAGAAAATAATGGTGACTGTTTTGTGATCATCCACCACAGCTTCCTAAATCTGGGCGAAACGATTACGGCAGATAAGTGCTATCAGCAAATCAACAAAATGCACCAAATTTTGCAACGCATGTGCGACCAGTTCTCCATGACGATGCTCGGCCGCAGGACGTGCAACACATCCTACAGAAAAAATTGGACGAATTTGGGATACGAGACTCTCCCTCTCCCCCCCCTATTCGCCTGATCTCTCGCCGACCTATTACCACTTTTTCAAACACTTGGATAACATTTTGCAGAAGAAATGCTTCAGAAACCAAGACGAGGTCAAAAACGCCTTTGACAACATTATCGCGTCCAGAACTCCAGAATTTTATTCTACTGGCGTGGTGTATTTTAATTATGGCAAAGCACACGAGGGCTATCTGCCTAAGGGGAGGGATGCCTTTCGTGGAGGACTTTCTAAGGGAAACTGGCTCGTATGCACGTTACACATGGGGAAAACCACGAAAACACCCATGCAGCCAGCCCGTTCGCGGGATTCGAACCTCGGACCGAACTACCAGTGTTCAGCGACTTTACCGCTCGGCCGCTGGTGGGCCTTTATTCTACTGGCATAAATAAACTTATATCTCGTTGGAAAAAAAAATGCATTGATTCGGCTGGTGCTTATTTTGGGTAATAAAATTGTTTTTGAGTATAGTTATGATACTTTAAAGATATAGGTTAAAAACCTGCATTTTTTTCCGGACAACCTAATAGCTAAATACTTTTGTAAGCTTTGTAGGTTTGCATTTCGCTATTTATTTTCGGATACAACTTCTTCCCTGAAAATAACATTATGAAAATTAATAAATTTTATGCAGAATAAGCGACCAGTTTTTCTCAGAGTAATCAGTTAGTTTTTTCCTTCTTTAATTGAGAAGTAGCAGGAAAAATAGTCCTTTTCGAAATACTAAAAGAAAAAAGAAAAAAAAAAAAAAAAAAGAAAAAAAAAATATTTTCTGGTTTTCTTACATAATATTATCAAACAACTGATAAATAACAATATTTTCTCTCATTGTTTGACATTCTAGGTAAATTGCTAAATTTAACTAGAATTCTTGTTGTCGCCGCCGTCAAATATCACTATCAAAAATAACAAAAGATTTTTAGCACAATCGTCGGCGTCATTGTTCAAGATTCGCTATTTAAGTACTTCTATTCTTCCCTGGGTTTCTTTTCAGAGAAGATGAGAAGAAACTGTTCGATGTAAAAAGAAAATTTCTTCGAGCTCATGGAGGTCATTAGCTTCACGCGTCGCTGAACCGTACCAAAAGACAGTTGACCAACAGGACTATTGTAATTTAGAGGACTTCCGAATGCACCCACGCAACGCTAATTCAGCAGCACCAAATTTGCATTCATAAGATAAAGAGAAAAATTCTAGCACGTAAATTTCTAGATTGAACATCAGCGTGTAATTTATTTATATACTGTTTCTGTCCATTTTTAATCAATAGTCCTAAATGAAGGAAGAAGTTTCGAATATTGCTGTTGCAAAACTTCTGAATTAGTAATCGAAAGTCAAATAAATCGAACCGAATATTTTGTGGTGAGCTAGTTGTTTGATTCATATGAGCTCTTGGTATTTAACAATTATTTCACTAGACTGAATTTAAGATTTCATAGAAAAAAAAAGTGTTGAAGTTCTCGAACAAAGTAGACTTTTATTTTAAGATTTATCTAATTATATCAAAATAATGTAATATAAATGCATTTGATAAATATATTTTATATTTATATCATAAAATTTATATTTTTACCTTTTTTTTAAATGTAAGCGCATTAATTAAAATTTCGCTTTTAATACGTTGATTAAAATTTTACAATGTAAATATTTAAAAGATATACTGGAAATACATATGGATGAGAAGCACTAAATTCCGAATTTAAATTTAGGCAAAATTCAAATTGAGACTGACACTGATGTCGTAAGAAAATTCTACGCAACCTGTACGAAATCTTTCAATTAAAATTAAATAATATTTTAGAGTACAGTTTATTTGGAATTAACCGTTCCAAATTTTCATTTAGGTATCCAAAACATTACTCAATCCACTTGTTATTATTTGAGATACAACGAAAGCTGTTAAGTTTAGCAAAAATTTTAGCATTGTTTAGAACAGAGTTTCTCAACTTATTGAAATTCGTGGCACATTTAGAAATATAATTTAAAACTTGTGGTGCTCTTTTTAAAATTTTCTTTTAAATTTTTAAGCTTAAATTGAAGTGGAATAGTTTATCAGGAGAAAATTAAACTTCACTTTAAACAAATACGCCCTCCAATACTAATGTTATTCACTCAGTGAAAGATAACATAAGTAACAAATATAATTACAGAATACAGTTTATTACAATGGAAATTTCTAGAAAGAATTTTTGTTTGATTAATGTGAGACTTGTGAATAATGTTTAGAGCACATATGCCTGTAATTTAGGCCTCACAGTTGATAACAAAGCATGGGTATCTTTCTCAAGGTTTTGCAATCTATGTCTCGTTTAGAATTATATTGTCGCCAAGGCAGAGAAGGCTTGCTTTTACAAATATGAAGCTGAAGAGGGTAAAGGAACAAACCACGGCTTTTTTCACAGGCTTAGGCCAGTGGTCTCAAACTCAAATTATGCCAGGCCGAATTCACGATTTGGAAGTAACTGGAGGATATAGATGTATATAGATATATATATATAATTTAAAAAAAAAAAAACTTAAGGCGCTCAGATTTTAACCGTCTCCCGAGAAGGTGTTTTTAAGGTATTTTACGCTCTTGTTGGGCACGCGGTCTACCAGACTGCGCTTGCACTCACACCCGCTAAACGATTTTTAAAACTTTTTTGTCGTTTTAGCTTTATTATTAAGCATCGTTATCTTCTGTCTTCGCACTTACCCGACATAGAGTCAAAACATAATCACAAAATTTTTAAAAGCTGCATAGCAGCATGTGTTTAGAATTCCCTATGCAGTGTCGGTATACATATTTATATATATATTTTTTAGTCTTTTCTTCGTTATCATATCACTATTTAATTTAGTTAGTGAAATTGGTATCAAAAATTTTTTTGTCTTTTTTATTATTAACTTTTATGTGCAAAACTTTATTTATTAAATATCACCTTCTTCGCACTTAAGCCTCATAAAATTAAATTCAACAGATAATCATAAAATATTTAAAAACAGCATAGCTTTAAAATTCCCGACAGATTTTTAGAGGTAGATATACATATTTTTATATTCGTTATATTATTTCTTTAAATTTTAACCGATAGCGCGGCCACCGCCTAAAATAGTTAATGTATAAAAAAAGTATATAATGATTTTAATGAGTCTAGCTAGTGTAATTTCATAAGAATATTGAATATTTCAAATAAAATGTCTCATTATTTAACACATGTGTATTTTAATCAATTCAATTGAAAAGTTGAAAAAAAAAAGTACTATTAAAAACTGTGTTTATAGCTCCTTAACCTTCCAGATTCAGTTTGAAAGTACTTTACTGAATGACAACACGCTGGAGGAAAAAAGCATTTTATTTCCGAGCCGTGGCAACACATTGCTTTCATAGAGCCGAGTTTGTTAATTAAAACTGAAACATTAGTTAATTAAAATTGAAAAATATTACATTTTTCTGAATAGCAACAGTCTCGCGCTGTGGAGATAAAACTGTTTAATTTCGAACAATGTTGCCACTGCTACTGCTCGCTTTCAAATCGTTGAGTTTGTTAATCAAAAATTTATTAAAGGTTTAAAAAATATGAAATAAAATAATAAAACAGCTATGAAACTCATAATTCGAGTTTCTAGGTGCACAAGTTTGGTTGGAGAACTACGTTATTCAGAATTTGATGGCTCTAGGTACAGCCGTTTTTTTACAGTGTGAGTAACATACATACATATACATGCAGATTCTTCATTATTTAAGTTTTTTAAATAATACAGGGTGATAATATTTGGTGGCAATGACTAATAATGAATGGGTTTTTCATTGAGAGCTCCAGTAGTAAAACCTTTGTATTTCTAACACGTCAATTGAACAACATCCGTACGCGTACCATAACAGTGTTCCATTGCAGGTTCATGTTCATTGACATAAGGAATAGCAGAAATGGAAATATTATGGCCTGTTATTGCAGTCTCCATCGTTTTACAAAACAGTAATTACTCACAAGTATATTTATTAAAAAATTACCTGATAGACCTAAGGAAGTTGCGATTTGCCATTAATATCAATAATCTACTTGCAAAATAAATTTCCTATGAAATTTTATTATCTCCAAGACTTGTTCGTTTAAACTGGATATTTCAGATACCATACAGTTGACTGGTTGAAGAGAGGAACATACGAAACTTGATTTTGAGCTACTTTGCTAAATATTGTTTCAGCTGCAATTTTACATACACAACCAAATATTTCTTCTCGGTATGGAGTTTGCACTTTTTAGGAGGTGGAGGGGTATAGAGAATATGATTTTTGCTTTATTTCATTTGAAAGATCCTTCAACAACAGTGGCAGCTATGATGAATTTCTTAACCATTCTCGAAGCTGCTTTCGTCTCTGCTTTGACAAACTTATCTGCGACTCACAAAGATGCTTTGTTGTAAGATACCATTTCAGCTTGCTAGGTACTATGGCTTTGCTGCTGAATGTTTACTCACAAACTAAACACGCAGGAAGATGGTTTGTTCTACGAAAATTTATAAGCAACTGTTAAATATGTTTTTTTGTTTTGTTTTGGTTTTCGTTGATATGTAAAGTTTGGCATGTTTCGCAATTACCAATTAATGTCCAAACTCTTAGTAGACGTTAAGCGAATTATGGCGAAGTCTAAAATAACAACTCAGCCTTGAGAAGGGTGTAAAAGATTCTTCATTAAAACTAAAGAAGAACAGAAGTCACTCCTGGTGCTTAAAACTCAGCCAGCACTTATGGAGAGATAACTTAAAATAACCGTAAGTTCAAATTTAAAATAAGCTAGTAGTCAAAGAATACCCAATTCAGCTTAACGCGAAGGTGGCTGACAAAATAACCGGCTTAGATATTCCAGTATCAGCAATTATAATGCAAGGCCGAAGACATCAAATCTTATCTGAGCTAGCAGCAATTTAATAACGTGGTCTCGAGAGGCAAAAGACCCTCTGTCTTACAGTCTAAAAAAATCTCAGTTTAAATACACGCGAGATAATTTGCATTCTAGCGTGGAAACAGAAAGAAGTTACAGTAAAGGTATAAATCATAATAACTGTTTAATTAGCATTATAGCTATTTTACAGGTCTGTTTGAAGGTCAGAGAAAAATTCTAAGTTTCTGCCCAGAATAAGCATCAGAAACCAATTTTCCCTTTCGTTGCACTGGAATTTACGTTTGTAGAGTCATTAGGTTAAATGGAAGCAGACAAGATGAAAAATTAGCAACGCCTTCGCCGGGAATCGAACCACGGAGTGGAATACTGGCCCAGCCTGCTACCGTTACACCACGAAGGCATCCTAGGGAAGTGGGAGAAATACCTTATATACTCCCCTTTTTAAAGGGCGACTAGGGTTTTAGGGGACTTAGTCGCTAAATCCTGGGTGCGGAGAATCATGATCCACAACCCTTTTTAGTTCGGGCGCCACTTGTAGAGATATTAGGATTTTTTGGAAGCCGGAGAGATGAAAAATTAGCAACGCCTTCGCCGGGAATTGAGCCACGGACCTCTGGAATACCGGCCCAGCGTGCTACCGTTACACCATGAAGGCACGCTAGGGAAGTGGGAGAAATACCTCATACGTTTAAGAAGGAACTTATCAGCAAATGCAGCGAATCAAACGTTATAACAACGTAAAACTAAAACTAATGGAAACGTGTTTCCACTTGTCGAACAGGAACATAGTAGAAACAGAGTCCCTGCATCGAAATTGGGGAATGCTCCCGTAGGATTGGCTGTATTACCATCTGCTGGATACAAGAGTAATTATTTCTTTGGCAGAAATGACTGCATTGATCGGTGTCACTAACTGTGGCACATGACATTAATTAGTTCTACTTAATTTATTTAAGTAGGCAGTAATAATAGTTTTTTCGTTTACCTCTAAAATATCTCGCTGCCTTGCCCCAAGCCGTTGCGTAAGCACACAGGTTGGGAATCACTGGTTTAGAGAAATACACTCATGTCCATAAATTAAGGATAATGCAAAATCAGGCAAAGGAAGAGTAAGAAGCAAAACAAATTTGACTTATTTGTAAAGCTTATTTATTAAACAAAAGGTAAAGAGTAGAAAAAGATGCTATATGTTTGATGTTATTAAAAAAATTAGCGATTTTTTCTCCCTGGAGCAAATTACAAAAAACACCTATTTACAAAAAAACAATATTACATGGTTGGTATGGTTGTTAATATATTGTATGTTTCCCAGAGGATGCAATACAGTCCGTACAACGCCTAGGCATGCTGAGTATCAAATTATCGATCTGATCTTAGGGGATATAACACCACTCACAAAGCAATGTTTTCCGAAGTTCCGATAGATATGTTGACGGGCTGCAACTCGTCGGCTAAGCATGTAACACACGTGCTCTACTGGATTCAAGTCCGGTGAGAATGCTGGTCAGTCCATACGGGTGATATCCTCCGATTGAAGGCATTCGCTTACGATGTTTGCACGGTGAAGACGGACGCTGTCATCCATAAACACAAATTGTGCGCCCATGGCGCCCCGAAACAAACGTACATGTTGTTACAGAATGACGTCCAGATAGATTTGGCTTGTCATGGTTCCAATTTGAACATGCATGTCAGTTCTGGAACCCAGAATAATTCCACCCCAAACGAGCACTCCTGCACCACCGTAACGGTGTCGTTCAATGATGTTTTCTTGCTGGTAACGGGTACCTGAAGATCTCTCCATATGAACGTCCTGTGGGATTCAGACTGCAAGCTAAACCTGGACTCGTCGGAAAACATCACACAAGCCCACTGTTGCGGTGTCCACAATGCATGCTCTAGGCTAACCACAGGCGACAGTGAGTTGCAGTAAGCGGAACGCATCTGACAGGTCTACGAGCAAATAGATCAATCTGCCCTAAGCGTCTGTACACGGTTTGCCTTGAAATTGTCGTACCAGTGGCTGAAGAGAGCTGACGAGACAGGTCTGAGGCTGTGCTCTGCCTGTTTCTTTTGGCAGTAACTGCCAAATACCGGTCCTCTTTCGGCGTTCTAACTCTGGGACGACCTGTGCTGTAACATCTACTCACGTTACCATCATCTTGGAATCGTTGCCAAAGCCTGGAGATGACACTCTCGGCAATTCCAAGTTCGTCTGATACTTCCAGTTGGGTACGCCCACATTCCAGACGGCCGATAATTCTACAACGTAAAAAATCATCCAAATGCGTCCTTTGTGTCATAACTATTCGGTTATTTCACTGAAATGCTTATAAAGCGCCTGCGAACAATTTTACTTCTTTGCCTGTATTCCTTATATATCACTCTCTTACACTCTCGTCATTGTGACGTACCATCGGTGTGATCTGGTTACTTCCTGAAATTTGAATATGATTCTTGAAGATGTGTGTAGTGATTTTACAGGTGATATATTTATTTTAGAGTTCGATTTCCGCGTGACTCCGAATCATCCTTAATTTATGGACATGAGTGTAAAAGATAGTAGTATTTTAATTAACTGAAATTAATGTTACGTAACTAAAATGGTTCAATTTTAGTTTTAATAGAAGGATTACTGCAACGACTTTTAAAATTTCTGAACACATATATTTTAAATAACTTTTAATATTTTTGAGCATACAAATGTCCATTCCCAAGTAAAAATTTTGGATTAGATATAAACTGAATGCTTGTCTAGCTTTACAAAATCAGGAAGGCTTTAATTTATCAATATGAAAGATTACAAGACTTTATTCGTATGATATGCTTTAAATTAATACTATTTGTTTATATTAATATAAAATATAACTGCATGCAGTGCAACGCCATTTAATCTTTTACCTCTTAATACACACACACAAAAAAAGCTTTTTTACATGCATACTTAAGATGCAGTGTCTGTGCTTAAAAATAATGCAAATTCATGAGACATTTCGGCCGCTGATTTTAACGTTATACCAATGGAAATATACATACAGTGAGTCAAAAAAGTATTGAAGCGGAATAAACTTACAGACACTTTTTAAAAAAAATAATATAAATATTTAATTTAAACGAAACACATGCCATATATTAGAGCTTATCGAAATTGAAAAACCTTAAAATTAATTAAAAATAAAGTTAAATAAATATTAAATTTTACACTTTTCGTGTACGCACTAGATAGTAATAGCAAAAATGTATTGGAGAGTACAAACATATTGAACGAAAAGAAAATCTATGAAAAATTGCTCTAATAATGTACTGGGCCTTCTTTCTTTTTTATAAATTCCTTGAGTCTTCTAGGCATGGATTCCGTAAGATTTTGATTGAAATTTGCTTTTATATTTTTTCCCTCCAATTTATGGCGAGTTTCCTTTAATGTACAGTATTTGCAGTAAGTATATTTCTGTCGGAAACTCTGATTTTATTAATTTGGTCTTGCAAATGATCCCAAATATGCTGAATAAGAAGTAAGTCCGGAGTAAACATAAGTGTTTTGATTATATGGGGATAGGTATATAAAGTCCACAGTTTGCAAATATGAGCATCAGCTTTGGATCATCGTCTTGATTAAGTTTTAATGCAAATTTTTTATGTGCTGCTTTTGTTGTTAAATATTCAAATACATAAAATTATTAATTTTGCCATCAATAAAATGCAGAATTTAAACGCCGCAAATACTCCTGCAGCCCAAGACCATATGGCTAACTCCACCAAGTTTTACTAAAGCGATAAGATTCTTTATTCGAAGTTTGTATTTGGTTTTCGCCACACCATTTGCTTTCAATCACTCCCAAAATATTAAATTTCATTTCATTTCCAAATAAAGCCGAACTTCAAAAATTCTGAAGCTTTCTAATACAGGTCTTGGTGAATTATGATCATGCTCTTCGATTAGTTTTACTGAGAAATGGATTTTTCTAGTTGACCATAAAAGTTATATTTTCTCAAGATATTTTCAACAGTTTCTGCATGATTGAACTTGCTAAATATTCGTGAACATTTAAAGTTAGTCTCATATCACTGGTTTTAGAATTATATATACTTTTAACGATCCACTTTTCTTCGCGTTCACTGAATCTCCTTGGAGGCTTTGTTCGTGGTTTGTTTTCAAGCAAATTTGTTTTACATTATTTCAAAGTTAAATTGAATAGTAGATTTTATTTAAAATTCAATAGTTCAGCTATTTTCTTTTCAGATTTTTAATAATACTAATGAAAACTTGTATGTTGGTTTGCATCAAAACCTACCTGAATTTCTTCGACCCATGTTAACAAAGTAACTTCTAAACCTTAAATTTAACGTTTCCTGGTTTAAAAAAAAAAAAAAAAAAAAAAAAAAAAAAAAAAAAAACTTTTCCAGGTTTTATAAGAAAAGCCTGCTAGAACTGGCTCTATAACATTTGTATTTATAGGCATGAATACCATAATACAATATCTCATTTATTCATTAGTGTTATTTAATACTATTCCTCGCAACATTTATAACATGGTATCTCACTGTAAGAAATGAAAAACATTTTAGTTTGAAATAATGGCTAAATTTTTGTCACTAAATGTTTGAAAGTGTCTTATGTCACAATACTTTTTTGAATCACTGTAGATGTAACCAGGCTACTCCGTTAACCCGCTTTTTACTAGAAATGTGACAAAAAATAATCAGGTAAGCAAATTTTTATTTCGCATTGTTGACCTTTCCCTGAAAAATATAAACATATCTTTATTTTAAATTTAGTTTTATATTGTCATTTAAATTTAAATATCAATGCGCGAGGTCCGGTGCTATGTCGGTGGTTAAAATCTGGTTCTGCATCACTTCTTTCCGTGTCAAAGAGCTTCCCTAATTTCCGTTTAGAATAATGGTAATTTGTAGAGGTATCAGTGGGCAATGTATACACCGGAATCGCGCTTCAGTTCTCCGGTGATACATTCTTCATGCGTCAGTACAGCATGTAAAAAAATGCACCTTTCGTGAAAGCATAATTTTACAAATTCAGCAAAAAGTAGGGCATTTTATAGCAACAAAGGTGTTGCAGATTTCCTGTGCAGCTGGTGATCTGACACTACTACTCACATTAAAATTGCTGTTTACAGGTTTCTTCGTCAACTAATGTTTTGCAATTAAATAATTAAAACTGTAAAGTAAGTTGGAAATAGGAAACATTTTAAAAAGCTATATTCCCAAAGTAACGGAAACTCTTTTCGTAAAAAAAAAAAAAAAAAAAAAAAAAAGAAGAAAAAAGAAGAAAAAAGAAAAGAAAAAGAATTTTTGAACTTTAAAAAATTAAGATTGTTTGCAAAAAAAATAAGAATAAAGTGAATTCGCTCTTTTGGAGTTTGATAACATGTATCATCAAAGTGCATCCTGTATCATCATAATTTAAACTGTTTATGATGATAAATCATCATGTATCATCATAATTTAAATTACAGCTAAAAAGCTTGCTTAAACAAAAACGTATGCATTTTTTTACTAAATGATGTTATTTTAATGCCATTTAAGATATACAAAAATTGCCGTTGAAAGCTTAGCTTAATAATGCAACAAAATAATTTGTTATTTGAAGTGACGATAATTGAATAAAACAACCAGAATTTTTTTAATTACCGAAAGCCATTTGCATTATTATGTATTATATATGTTATCAATATATATATAATTATAAAGAAGAGGAAAGTTCAAAAGTGATTGCTTAAAAGTACATCTGATACTGCAGTTCCAATCAATGTACTTTTAAAGCAATCGCTTTTGAACTTTCCTTTTCTTTATAATTATTTTTTAATTTTGCGGCTCAATGCGCAAAATTCTTGACCACATAGGTCTCTTTTGCTCAAGTTTTATTTCTACTATATATATAAATATATATACACAAAAGCTCTATGCAAAAGTAATCGGATACAACCTAAAGTCAAGGGTGACTTTGTGGAAGACATTTTAAGGGAAACTGTCACATATACACATATGTACTTTTTTTTTTTTTTTTTTTACATAGGATGGGTAAATGGGTAAATATGAAAATCTCCGCGTAGCCAACCATTCGCTTGAATTTGAAAGGTATTCAACGGTTTTACCACTCGGCCACTAATAGCGTTAGAACCTGTACGAAAGCTCTTCAGTATTTAAAGCTACTTCCTGATGCTTCTTCTAGGGATCTTTTGTCGATCAAAAACTGATACGACCTGCAGTATTTAATTGAATTATAAGACTTTCACAAAAAGTGTTAGTGTAAAATAAAGAGAGTTGCCTCATAAAAATACAGGCAATAAATTTGCCAAATTTTGCAATTTTCAAAATTTTGATGGAGTTTGTTTATTTCAACTATTTCGTGATTACCTTTGAGAAGAAATAAAATCGCGTGTGGATTATTTATGAACTGAAGTAACAAATTTTATCTCCTGAAAAAGAGTTTGATGATATGTTGTAATTGAGAGCTTATTTTTAAAATTTCAAATGAACATTTCAGAAAACCTTGCCAAAATAAAAATTTTCATGATTTAATTTAATCTGTATTAATATAGTTTTCGGTTATCTGAGGTGATTACAGTCACAGTTACATTGAATAATCGAAGTTTTACCGTACGTGCAAAATTTCAAAATAGGTAAGATAAAATACTATCTTTAATTTATAATAGTTCCTTTCATTTCCTGTTTGATTTGGTATTCCTTTCTACTCTAAAAAGAGTAACGTACTTACAATAAATCTCTCTAAACTATGTCATTTGAAGATTAATCCATGGTCATTCTTACATATCGTTAGTGATGCAAATACTTACATGATGCTTCAACTAATAATAATGCTGAAATTTGTGAGCTGAAACCTTTAACAATCAATCAGAATGAAATCAAAATAAAATGAATCATTCTTATCCTAACGTTTGAAGTAAATTCTATGCATTACTTCGTTACTCTTTCCTGCTAGTACGCTTTTTGCTGTTTTACTTTTTCTCTTCGAATAAATTAAGGATGTGGGGAAAAAGGCACAAAGGTAACTATAATGGGCTTCTGTCTTGGGCTATCTTAGTTACTTTAAAGGATTTTTAATTATAATGAAGTGGCTACTGATGAAGCAGAACTTGATGACCGAGTGGTGGTGCATAAAGACGTTAGCAGTCGTAATAGCCGATTTTAATACATTTTTATTTTTGATAAAATAGTATCTTGACACAGACATACATAACTACTAGCCTAAGATATGCGCTTGTTTTTAATAGTTATATCTATGCTCTCCCGCCCTAATTTAAACTGGAAGAGAACCATGCCACTGTAAAATTTGGCTAAAAAGCATTTTTACTTTGGATTTGTTTTATGTGAATAAGGCGAAGCCTCGAGGGCTGTCTGTCCAAGGAGAGTGATGCCTTCGTGAAGGACTTTCTATGAGAAACTGGCTCATATACAGGTTAAACACGAAGAACACCACGAAAACATCCCTGCAGCCAGCTCGTTCGTGGGATTCGAACTTCGGACCGAACTACCAATGTTAAACGACTTTACAGCTCGGCCGCCGCTAGTGAGCCCATTTTTAGTCCGGCGTAAATTGTGCGTGTGGGGGGGGGAACCCTTTGTCGATCTAAAAGTTGATCATATGGTCACTCTGATTGGTTGCAAAAGATTTTTAGCTCGAAATTAACATTATTATTGGTTGAAGCGTTACGTAAATACCTGCATCGCCAACATTTTGTAAGAATCTTAGGACGTGAATTAATTTTGAAATGAAGCAGTTCAGAAAGATCCATTACAAGCATGCTATTATTTTTAGGAGAGAAAAGAGAAGACAAATTAAATAGGAAACGTAAAGAGCTACTTCAAACTAAAGCTAGTATAACCGAGGATAAGAAAGAACATTATTTAAAAAAGGGAGTTCCTGTAACATACATAATTAAATATTCAATTTTGTTAAATTTTGTGATAAATTATCTAACTAAGGCATTAATAGTGTTAAATATACTAATAAAGTATGCTGTACATTTAAACGATAATCTATATATTATAAGTAATACAAACTGCATTGTACACTAGAGTATATTTTCTCTCGAACCTACGCAGGTAAGGAATACTTCCATTTTAATTTAATCCGAAGGTGAATGAGCAGCAGGCCGTTTTAGGAGCCTCGCCACGGACATAGCCGGGATCCGAGACAGTGGTGTACAAATGACTTTAGATTCAGAAATCAAACTGGACTAGAATACTCCAATCAGTAGTTGAATGTTAAGACAGCTGAGAACTAGTAATCTGGCCTAAGAGTTCGAATCACGGGGAAATGGCTTGCTGCATGAGTATTTTCGTGAAAAGAAAGACTTTCAGAACTTACTTGAAAATTTTGGCATGCACTGAAATTCCATTTCAGCACTTCAAAAATAATAAAGCAAAAATCGCTGCTTAATTCTTTTGTCAGAAAGTTTAGACTTTTGTTTTCGAATTGATGCTGCGCCATTGCCTAAGACCAAAAACTTAAAACTCACATTCAGGTTCTTTACTTCAAGCCTAGTTGTCCGACAGTGGTGCCTTCATAAGCGACTTTCATTGCCGCTACTGAGATGAGTCTGATGTCCGATGGATGCTGTTATTTCAGTATCATAATAAATAAAAACCGGACAAGTTGCGCCAGACAATTATAAATGTCTAATGTTTTTAGTTTGCTAACGGGTGTGGCGTTTTCCTGCCTTTCGACATAAATATTTTCTCTTTTTTCTATCTATACAAATTAGCCGCTTGTGCAGCCAGCAGCATGAAATAGTTACTGTAAAAAATGAAAATATGTAATGATTTTAATAATTCTGGCTAGTGTACTATATCGGATCATGCTAGGAATTAATAATAACAGAAATGAAGAACTGTGTTTATTACTTTTAACATAGCAACATTAGGTTCATTGTTCTCTTTTAGGAAGTGCACCACACTGGCAAGTTTCGTGCCGGCTGGGAAATGCCTGTTGCGGCAACACGCTGTTACACAGGCCAACAGTAACACCAAATGTGTACTATTAATTGGCTTGCAGAATGCCATTGTCTACCCCATCAGGTCCTGGGGCTGCTTACTACTAATATCGCTGTCGTTATTAAACATAAAATGATATAAATAAGAATGTGTGAAGATATCCCCCCCCAAAAAAATATTAAGATCTTATAACAAGCGGTGAAATTTTCCTATATATATGTATTTTTTTTTTTTTTATGATTATATATTTTTAGAACTTTAAAATGAGAAAATAATTAAAGTTTTATAGTCTATAATCGAAAGTCTTCAGATTGCAAGATTATTATTATTATTTTCTTTATCGTATTCATTTCCGATTCTCATCCAAACATAATTCTTGTATAAACACTTTTGTTTTCTTTATTAATTAATGCTGATATTATGAACAAATATAAAGACATATTCAAACGAATTAATTATTATGATTCACTTTTTTAGTTCATTTTGCACTATAAAAGATTTTACACTAATTACATAATAAAAATTCATACTTCGTATATTGCACATTGAAAATTAAAATTCGTTTAATAAGTCCATAATATAAAGCGTTTCTAATTTGTAATTATAGTATAGCACGTAAAGAAAAAAAAGATATAAATAAATCACGACGAGTAAAAAAAGAATATACAGGATAGCTTCATGCATGATTAGAATGCAAATCAAAAATAGTTACGAAGGAAATTATGCATTCATAAATATTACTCCACTTTAAAAAACAATTCCATAGACATACCGGAAGCAGAACTTTCATAAATAAGTTCTTAATAATTGATCTCCAGCGTACATGCGTACATAATTTTCTCACTTATTTTAATCATTAAATAACGCTATGCAAGTGTGAAACAATTTTTTAAAACAAAATGCTTTGTTAGATAGAATCTGTTTGAAATGTATTTGGAAAAACATTTCAATTAGTAGTATTTAATTTAATAGTAGTAATATTTATCTTCTATTTCCTTCTATTCAAAAGCAACTATTTTTTTATTTTTAAAGAGATATAAAAGTGTAATTGCAGTTCAGAGAAAATCTATTTGTGGTTTTTGAGTATGCTTGTAATACAGTTCGACCCCCCCTCGCTCAAGCTTTTCAAACCCTCTTGAACCTTCTTGAATTCTAATATGCGGCTCTAGCTATCATGGCGTTTGACCACCATTATCTTATACATTCCTGAACAGATGAGTATGTATGTAAACATTCTCTTAAACACGTCAGTTCTCGTAGTTTCCCTCAACTGGTTCAAGCTGTAGTTTATTCTACAGCTGCCACTCCCTTAACAGCAAAGGCAACGCATCTTTTCTTACTGTATTAGATTAAATGAAGTGTTTTTTAATATTTAATGTATGATATTATAAGGCATTTTCTCCCTCCTTCCAGCATGCCTTCGTGATGTAACAGTAGCACACTCAGCGCGTATTCGAAAGGTCCAAGGTTCGAGTCTCGGTAAGGGCATTGCTCAATTTTCATGTCTCCTGTTTCAAAAAAAAACCTAGTGACTCTACAGTGGTGCCCGAATTAAAGGGAGGTGGGCAATAATTCTTCATCACTAGAATTTTGTGATTAGGTCCCTAATCCCCAGTCGCTCTTTAAAACGGGGAGTATATAAGATAGCAGAAGTAGGTGCAGCCCGACTCACCTAACCAAACAAGTTGGTTTTATGGTCATAACAGGCCTCGCCTATTTACGCTCCTCCATCCTTCCAGCATGCCTTCGTCGTGTAACGGCAACACACTCGACGCGTATTGGAGAGGTCGAGACTCGAGCCCCGGCGAGGGCATTGCATTATTTTCGCGGCTTCTGTTTCAAAATAACCTAATGACTCTACGGTGTGGGATAAAATATCTTACTTTATGAATGACATTGTCCTTGCAAATACTTGTTCAGTAGGTGCTGACTAGGACACTCTATAAGCTAAAAAATAGTAAAAGAAAACAGGAGACAGAAGGAAAATAAAAGGAATCTCTGAGTAATCTACTAACATCGAAGTCGAGGTAGGAAAAGAGTAGCTTCCTTTAAAACTTCAGCAAAAGGCGCAAATATCAAACTTTTTTTTTTTTTTTTTTTTCTTTCCCCGACAGACAGAAAATGATGATTCATGAAATTTATTTCAAAACCGAATTCTGGAAAGAGAATTATAATTAGATACTTTTTGCGTTTAAGTGCAAAAATTGACTAGCGAGGAATTTTAATCTTGGCCTCATTTTAGGAAATGACAAATCTAATCGTACGATTTCCATTTAAATTGAAATATAAAACTTCCATTGATACAAAAAACACATCTTAAAGCAGTATTAAGAAAGAAAGAAAAATAAACATAAACAATAAATCCAAAATTACAATAATTAAACGGAATGAATTTTTCTTTGGCTTTTATTTTGCTCAAAAGGTCTTTTACATAAAATTAAGCGAGTTTAAATTTGGAATAAATTCTCTGACCGTACTGCAGCAAATGTGAGACAAGTTTTCAGCTCAGGGTCAAGCTACTTCGTGAATATGAATAATCTGAACAAGATAAAAAACAGTGTACCTACACACTACCGTCTGCTCAAAGCCAGCTTGAGCACCTACTCATTATTAGAACATTCTTACTTATGAGTCATTAATTCAAGAATTATAACCGAAATGTAAACAGATCTATTATTTGAATCGTAACCATATGAATTTCAATCAACCAAAATTTCATATTTTTTATCTATTCTACTTCCCCCTCCCCCGGAGACTGCCACTAGACTCCGAATAATTTTGGAATTAACGATGTTGTAAGTAATTAATAGAAGGCAATTAGCACTACATTTTAAAAACTTCTAAGTACTCACCAAATGCACGGGAAGAAGTCGTAAGAGGATAAAATATCTTAAAAAATTTAAGAATTAAATTAGAATGCAAAATATTTCATATTGTGTTAGCATCAGTGCGACAGTATAGTAAAAAAAGCAATAACTAGTGATCATCAATAAAATCGAATATTTAAAATTATATGCATTATTATATTTTAAAAGTACTTTTATATGAATTTCTATTTCATCATGTTCATCAGCTTTACTTAATTCTATTTATGAATGGTTTCTTTGGTGTATTTTCAAATAAAGTTAAGAAATCTCATTTCGGATGTTCCGAAAGTACCAATAACCCTCACCCACGAAATCAAACTAAGACATTTATATTTCTTATGAATATAAATATTAAATAGGATTTAATTTTACATGAAATAAGGCATTAAAATGTCATGGGCTGTAGAAAATATTTTTTTGAATTAAGCGAAAAGAAAATAGATTTGGATGGAAACCCCAAAATGCAATGAGTGGCTCAAAACTACACTGCTGGCCACCCAAATTGCAACACCAAGAAAGACAAGAGACACCACAAAAAAATTTATTTAGTAGATAACATGTTGACCAAGTATCAAATGATTAAATTTATAGACTTCTGTGAAATGTGGCTCCTTCCAGAATCAGTAGCCAGAGTAGCCGCCATTGTTGGAGATCACCGATGCCACACGCCTCGGCATTAATTCAAAGAGACTGGATGTGTTCTTGGGGCACAGCAGACCAAGTAGCTTCCACACGTTGCCAAAGTTGATCTGGTGTGACAGCTTGGGATGTAATCTGGGTCAATCGTTCAGCAATCATGGACCACATGTTTTTTATCGGCAAAAGATCCGGAGAGCGAGCCGGCCAGGGAAGCAATTCAATCTGGCGATTGACGAAGAACCCTTGGACAATGCGTGCCACGTGTGGTCGCGCATTATCCTGTTGAAATATGGCTGTGGGCAAGCCCTGAAGGTAAGGAAGGACGACTGGCTCCAGCGCTAGCTGTTTAAAGTACCGGCAATGCATACTAGAGGAGTGCGAAAGTGATATCCAATACCACCCCATACCCTAATACCCGGTGCATGACCAGTGTGGCGGTGCATAACGCAGCTGTTCGGCATCCTCTCTCCCCGGTGTCTCCAGACTTGAATCCGACCATCGTGGTGTTGCAGAGAGAAGCGTGACTGGTCAGTAAAGACAATTTCATTCCATTCTACCGTCCACATCCTTCTTTCATCGCACCATTGGCGGCGAGACGTCTGTGGTTCTGCGTCAAGGATAGACGAAGCAATGGACGTCTTGCGGACAGACCACTCTGCTGTAAACGGCGTCGAATGGTACGCGCAGACACTGGATGATGAGTTACAGACTGAATGTGCTGTGCTATGGTTCGTGATACGACTGAGCGATCCGTCATTGCCATGCGCACAATGTTCCTGTCATCACGTGAAGTGGTGCACTGAGGTGGATGCGATCGAACACGTCGGTCCGTCGTAACCTCCTGCATCCAACGGTCACATATCCGCATTACAGTTGTTTGGTTTCGTCCAACACGACTACCGATTTCCTTGAAAGATAATCCACACTCTCGGTAGGCCACTATCCTTCCTCTGTCGAACTCGGATACTTGATCAAACGATAATCGCTGTTTACTGCGAGACATAATTGATAGTTTTTTTTTTTTTTTCCTTTGAAAAAAAACCACAAGAAAATCACAATTTCCGAAGTTGAAATCGCCGAAACCTCCAAGCCTTAAATAACGCTTTGAAGTCACGCCACAGGCGCGCGTGATGTGCGTTCTGCGCTGAAATTCTAATTATTTGTATATCTCACCTCCGCTAATGCGTGTTGTAAATTTCAGGTTATTTGCATGCTTCCTTCAGGGTACTGCATTTACGGTGGCCATCAGTGTATATTTGAATCTCAAGAACTCTTGAGAACTTCTTGATTAATCGAGATTAAGGATGCAGTCTTTTATATTGATTAACCTATCTAATGTTTCCCTTACTGTCACTTTTTATTTTCGTCGGCTCCCACCAGTCTACAAATCAGTTAACGTGCATAAGAATAGAGTTCTTAAAGTAAAGAATGAGTCTCTGAATTATTTTCTTACATTTTCTAAATTCACCTGAATCGTGTTTGGTATTTGTTAGCCGTGTTTATCGCGGGTTTTCAGGGCTTGAGGCTTTTAGGACTTTGCCTTGTGAATTTATACTTTAACTGCTTAAGCTTACCTTTGTGTTTTGTTAATCTTGTAGGAAGCGGTGACTTCTTCTGTTACTACGCTAGCTGATGTTAGCTTTGTTAAACTGAAGAACTGAATAAGAAGATTTCTTTTAAACTTTCATCTGGGCTCGATGTTATTTTACTGGAAATTCGAGATAAGTCGTTACAAAGGAAGAATTTATCATTGATGTAGTAATGTTCGTACAAAATTAAATCTTCATTTTACAGTTGATTTCCTATGAGTTCTAAAATTCCTATTATTTATTTTGATCATAAAACGTATGGTGATTATAGTTGTGTAAGCTAGATGTCGTACTGGATACTTTCAAAGGGAACTGAAGCCGAATGTTCTTCTGCATTATAAGAAGTATCTGCTTTTTTTCATAGGTACATTTAAAAGTTAATTATTTGTTAAAATGTTTCAACATTTTTAATTGAGATAAACGAAAGAAATTTTTTAAGTAAATTTTTTATACATGCAAAATTTATGTAACTTCAGATTTAAAGAGAAGAACAGCTTTCGTTTTCTATCAGTTTGAGCCATTTTTTGATGCAATCAGCGTATGAGGTCTGGGTCGTTATCAAGTACTGTATTCAGGTTTTACTAGTTTTAAATAATTTTTTATTTGGGGCAATCGTTCAATTGAGGCAAGAGACGCACGGCAACGTCTATATAAATAACTGGGGAAATTCAGTTACTGTTCGGTGTTAATTTCGAATAAAGTAAGCTTATAAAGAGTGTTCGGTTCTTTTTTAGGGGGAGAGGGATTATTCAACTGTGGCCTTGCCAGCGTTTGATCTACAGACATCCCATTTGCTACCTGGAAGTTCTAACCACTTGTACCATAAAAGCAAATAGGGGGGAATGCATTAATTCCTTGCAAATCAATGAATTTCGAGAAACGAAACGAATAAATGCCCTTTCTAAAGAATCTTTAATTTAGTTTGACTCAGTTCATCTTTTTGTGCACGCAAACTGTTATTCAGCGAAGGCGAATATTTAATTTTATCTCTAAATGGACTCTCTCCCCTTCATTTGTAATTAAAGCTAATTGAAAGGCATGTTATTTAGTTGTAAAATTAATGCTTTGATAAAAAGCCCTTTAGCATTTTTAATAGATAAAACTAGGTGTTTCCAGACAGTATAAGTGGACATGACGTCTGCTTACTTTCGTAGATATTCTTAAAATTTATGCTTCTGTAGCATAAAAACTTCACTCTATAATTCCTTCTCCATTTAACTGAGATAAAGCAGAGTACTGTTATTTAAATTTTAAAACTTGCAATTCCGAATTCTGTAAGTAACTGAACTCGGCCAATGTAAAGTTGTGTAAATTTGTTATTTTGAGATCCCATTTGAGTGAGTATGTTAATATATGGTCGTCAAAAAGTTATGTTGACCTGAAAGCCTGATAATCGGATGATTGATTGGTTAATTTATTACTACAAAGCTCTTGATGACTGTCTATCAGAAGATTACTACAGGAGGAGCACAAAATCCGTCCTAAATTTCCAAAGAGTACAACTTTGATAGTGAAAGGACTACCGTGGTTATTTTTTGCTGTAGTTACATAAACTCATAAAAGTTTTGGTAGTATTGGATTTTAACCAAAACATTCAGAATATGTGTTACCTGTTACGCAGGAAACATCAGTTCGGTAATTAAGGTCCAGATACGCTTCCAGATCCGGATTCGGATAATCCACGGGGGCCGGATAATCCAGATCCCCGGTTTGATGGAGTTTTGAGAGACAATTTTTTTTTTCCAGTGGCGGGCACTTGCCTATAACGGCATTGGCCACTACTAGAGCCAGAAGTGGTGGGCATTTTATTGTGGAAGCGCCTAATAGACGACCACCGTTACCTCCTGTCAAGAGACGGACAATTTTACATCCATGCGTTCTCCGGGATTCGAACCCGGACTTTTCGGTATCGCATTCAGACTCCCTTAACCACTGTACCATCTGGGCGGCAAGAGAGACATTGAATAACAACATGGTATAAAAGCTGGTAGGCAGAGGTACTTAAATTTGGTTCTTTACAAAATCCCAGATCTTCTTTTAATGCGTAGCATATTTTATTCTGGAACAAGAGCGAGAATTTCTTCTATGAATAATTTTCTATCTGTAGGAATATATACATTACAGTGATCATTAAAGGCAGATGGATAGCTGCCTAAAAAGAAATGTTTTAATGAACTAACAAAATATTAGATATGTGCCGTTTCGAAGAAATTATAAAAGCAATTTTGTTTTAACATTTAATTATTGAATAAAACATGGATTTAGAAATGGAGCTATTTATTTAGAACCTTAATTTATTTAGGAAGTTTCATAATTAACTTGAATGATTCTTTTTCCCTTCCCTTTGCGAAGTATGTTTTAAAATACACGTATTACTGGTAACTATACCTCAAGGAAGATAATTCCAAAGTGTAACATTACAGAGTATGTTTAAAAATTTAAATTTGGTTCTAGGAATGATCATTAAACTCAGCAGTGTAAATATATTTTTTAATTGCAGTCATCCCAGGCAGTGTAATTCTGTGTCAGTTATTAAAAGCCAAAGTAGGCCTTTCATTATAGTATATTATGCACAAACTGTAGTAAAGCTTTCACGTTAATTCAATGTTTAATGCAAAGAAAAGTGTGAATTCTCCTTAGCCGTTAATTTCTAATATGCCAAATTATGAGACCTATTGTGCTTTAATATATATGACAGTAATTTATACAGTTAGAAGCCGTGCGTAATCTTCCTACTGCTATTGTTCCATTCCTTCGAATTATGAGTAAGTTTATTTTAACTTTTTTAACCTTTTCCGTCTAAAACTGAAGACTAAAACACTTTTGGTAATCTTAAATATTTTCATAGTGGCCGTTCTGTATTAAATAAACGTTTAGTAGACGAGTTTTAAGAGAGTTTGCTTCATTGACTTCATCTAGGGTCACGGGAAAGGGACATGAGTTGTGCAGTTTTCTTTATTAATGAACCTTTAATAGCACTTACAGATTGCATATTTACTACTTGAAATAAAAGTCGTAAATATTGCATTTTTTTATTTCAAATATACATGCACATCAAACTGAGCAAAACAAAAATGTCTTTTAAAATTAACATCAACAAAGGCACATATCCAACTGAGTCAGCTTGCCTAAATGCAAACGGAATATAAATTGTGTGTAAATATGAAACAGTAATTAAATCACAGAAACGTCATTGATAAAAAGTTATTAGCGAAATTATTGAATAACGCCTTAAATGATGTTCGCTGATACATTTAAAATTTGAAATAGAAGTTTTACATAAACCTAGAGCCAAATATTTGCATAATAATGCATATGAAGTATTTATCCAAATAATGCTTGTCATTTTAGTAATTTTTATTTGTAAGTATTACAGTAAAAAGTTTTATTTTTTACATCTTATTAATGATTATTGTTTTCAATCTTTCAAAATATTTAACTGATGCTGTTACAAAATATAGACCAACAATGATCACGAGAAAATCCAAGATTCCAGTAGATGTTTCCAGTAGAACGTTTGGCGAATGAATATACAAAAAAATAGTATTGCTAAACTTTTCCACATGTATGAAATCCCATTTTAATTTAAGCTAGTTATTTGATATAAACTTAGGATACTTTATTTTATACTTACGACTATTTCCATACACTGTTTTAAAGCAAATATTATATGAAAGATAAACAAAGAGTGTAACTCTCTTGAAAATAAAGTTGTGGAAAAGTCAATTTTCTTTCTAAACTTAGGAAAGCTTTTACTCTTGCATATTCTTTATCTATGAAGTTAAAAAATTTTAGAAAATTAAGGTTATTGGTGTAGGTAAGGAATTACGTTTTCACTCTTCAAACAACGTAGAGGCATTGACAACCTGATTAATGTAAGCTACAAAGAAAGTGCCGAATAATTTATAAAAATTACACGGTATGTAATTCTTTGTCTCAATATAACTAAGAAACTAATAATATAAAAGTAAATTTTGACAGTTTGAACATTTAGAATTTAGTCTAATACTTGAAAGTAATTTTTTTTAAATTAAATCCTTTTGGCACTGATCCAAACCTTTTATATTTCCACTCACTATTTCTCTTAACACTTCATTTTTGTTTTATTTATTAAGATATCTGTTTATATTGTGCCGCATAAATACTTTTAATAACGGTATATCCTCTCACAGCTGCTGCAACTAGTGATATCAGTTCTCGTGCTTTGTCTTCCTAATATTTCATTTATGGTTGTATTGCTACTTGTCATGGTAGTGTTTCGGATTACGAGGGGAGTTCATAATTTTATTGAAAACTGTGGAAAGTTTTTAGCAGTGCACAATTATCATCTAAGTCAAATAACTCATAGAGAATTCTAGCGAAAACAGTAACTCTTCAAAGTACCATCGGCAACTAATACTATAAAGCTGTTGGAAACATTGTGGCTGGTCAAAATTTTACGTCTAATGAAGCATATGAGAAAGAAAAATAATATAAAATTGCGCCCCATGAGTGGCCAAGTTGTTAAGATTGCTGAATAAAGGTTTTGTTGTCCTGGTTTCGAAACCAGGGGAACAGGTTGGCTGCATGGCTGGTTTTTCGTGTATTACCTCGTGAATGAGGTAAAAATTCTAAATGAGGTAAATTTCTAAAGAAAAATGTATATTTTTCTTTAAAAAGTCCGCCACGAAAGCATTCGTTCCTTTAAGCAGATAGCCCTAGTGAGTTTTGCAGTATTCCAAGAACCAACCATTTGAAGTCAAAAACTCCTTTTTAGAATGGTATTTTCAATTTTCATTATTAAAGATAAAAATTCCATAAAATATTTAAAATTCCAGAGCTAATTACTCCATTCAGAACGTAAACCATGTAAAAGTGTTACGAATCTCGAATGCATGTTCTCTCTCTCTATTTTTTTTTTTTTATCTAAAATTGTATGAATCAAAAAGTATCAAAACACTATTAAAAATGGTCCCTAATAAAAAGTAAAAAAGAACTAGATTGCTGCAATCTATTTCTTTCTGCCGTTACAGCAAAATTTATCACTGTCATTAGGTTTTATTTTTGTTTCAGTCAACAATGTGCAGGTGTCTGGAGAAAAATCCCAAAGCGGAAATACAAGACGCTAAAAACTTATTTTATCTATTATACTAATAGTATAAACATAGTTAATAAACCTTATTGTAAAGCATTAAATTTAAACATTAATTTTATAGATTTCGTTTTGCTATAATTATATATATAAGCAAGTTCCTGGTATAATGAAAGACCAGGCTCTTGCCCTGGGTTGATCACCCATAATATCGTTTTTGCGGCTTCAAAGATTAATTTTTAGCCCGAACTTAACTTTTAAAACAGCTGTTATATGACGAGAAACGTAAACAATTACACTTGAAAAAGTCAGGTGAGAAATTCTAGAAGCAAAACTTAAAATTCACTCTTTTGCTACAGGAAAGCTATAAATGTAAAATAAATAAACAAACAATAAAAATAAAAGTCTGGTTTAGACAATTACACGACGAGATTACTCCACCCACGTGTTCTAATAGGAAACACGCTATCAGCTCCTCGCCGCTGAAACGGAAGAGAGTGATGACGTAGATGGGTTCGCTTGCTGCTTTGAAAGAGTGCCTTATACCACCTTCGGGTTCATGAGTATTTGCTTGAAAATCAAAAGTTTTTGAACAACTGTTCGGTAAATAATATGAGGAAGAGATTTTATCTAATGAAATTACAATGTGTATGGATATATAGCTGACCTAGTAATGTAGCTATGGTCGATTTAATTAAACTATAGTACGCGTAAAATATAAGCCTTAAACTAATATTTAAAGTCGAATAGACATTAAATATGGTTAATTTTTTTCTACAATATTTTTTGAAATGTATGTAAATAGTAACTTATCGATAAAATACATTGACAAATTTCTATATTTACGAATAATTCTTTTTGAGTTAAAATATCACAAGTTGGATTATAGAAATATCAAATAAAATTATGCAAACGTATTTTCAGAATACGTTCTTACAAACTCATCTGATTAAAAGCTAATGAATGCTAACAACAAATTTCATAATATATTAAATCCAAACAAAGTTATTTGTATTTCGGTATATATGGTTAAAACATAAATTTTCATTTTCCTTAATTTTCCATTTTCTCGATTAATTTTTAGGCCCGAAAGGGATGTTATTATGCCCGAATGGGATATTAGTCTCGATACGGCATTTTGAGTTGAATAACTGTAAACGGCGTATGCGTTTCAAATTGTTGCCACCAAACATTATCACACTGTATTATATTTAAAGAAATTAAATAATGAAGAATCTGCATGAATGTATACATGTTTCTCGAACTGTGAAAAAACAACTGTACATAGAGCCACCAAATTTTGAATAACATAATCCTCCACCTGAACATGGCCACCTGGAAGCTCGAATTTTGAATATCGTATTTGTTTTATTATCTATTTCATATTTTGTAAAAAGTTTAATGAATTTTTAAATAACAAGCTCAACGATCACAAAGCAAGCAGTAGCAACACTGTACGGAATAAACCATTTTTATCTCCAGCGCGCGAGACTGTCTGTCGGAAATTTTAAAGAAAAATGTTTTTAAATATTTTGAGATTTTGCTGTTGAATCGAATTTTATGTGTAGGAGGCGAAAAGAAAGGGATGTTTGATAAATAAAGTAAACATCAAAACATTAATAATAAAAAGGCCAAAAAAATTTGTAAAGCCAACTCAGTAAGAAAACTGAACATTGATATGATGAACTGATTAAATACTGGACCCCCACCTTTGCACTTAAACCATAAAATTCAATTCAACAGAAATATCGCAAAAGGGTTTTAAAAATGAGCATCTTTTTAGAATTTCCGATTCAGATTCTCGCGCGCTGGAGATAATTTTTTTTTGGGGGGGGATACAATGTTGCCACTGCTCGCATGGAAATCGTTGAGTTTGTTAATCAAAAATTCATCAAAGTGTTACAAAATATGAAATCGATAATAAACAAATTCCAAATTAGGGCTTACAGATGCCCATATTCGGTGGAGGATTACGTTATTCAAAATGTGATGTCTCTAGGTACTGTCATTTTATCACAATGTGAGAAACATACATACATTTATGCAAATTCTTCATTATTAACGTATGCTTGCTATGCTGCCATTCTTTCGTCTACTGAAGGTTTCTGTACGGAAATTGTTGAAATATCACGTTTGTTTGTTTCGTATAATGGTACGCATTACCGCAGGTAGCAACGGCACAGGGTTCCATTTTTTTCAATAATTTCCCGTTACAAACACTAATTCATTTAAAAAATATCCTCAGATATAATTTTCAATTCAAAGAAACCTCTTTCAAAGAAATAAGAAGTAAAGATTTAAGCTTTCGCACTGTGAAGCTCTGGTCAGTAGACGAGGCGACGAACCCAGCGACGTCACACTGCTTCCCAACTGGGTTGGTGTCGGCATCGTTCCCCCTCAAACGGATGACCTAGCCCTTCTTTTTCTTTAGCCCTGCGTTCGACTTGGAAACGCCTGCGTTTTGAAGGTGGAAGTTGAAAACATGGTAACCTTAGAATTGGTTCTACAATAAATCAGAAGCTGCAAAGAGAGGAAGCGACAGTAACCTTTATTACTAAACAGGTACTAATGAAAGCCCTCGTGAGTAGATAGGGTGAAGAGGTAGCATATGTGGAAAACCCACTTATTCCAGAAAAGTGTGCTATCTCTGATGAGTTTGAAAATGTATACACTAAATAATCCAGTTCACCAAAATAATGTAATAACAATTTATTCTTGATAAAATAAGTAATTAAATTAATATTGATATAGCTCAAAATGAAAATTAAGGTTTTTATATGCGCAAATATTAAACTAATCTAAACAACAATTTGACAACATTCTTTTTTTAAGCTTGTACGCCCTTCAGGAATTTATTTTCCATCAACCCTCTTGTAAACGTTGCTAGTTTTTTAAAACCTAGGTTTGGATTTTTGTTGATATTAAAAATTTCATATATTTTTTACCTAAATATTTTCGTCTGATTGAAATACATCAAATAACGCTCAAACAATTTTTCACAAAAATACTATGAACATTAAATATAGTATCAACAAATGCAATAATTAATCATTCGACCAATATAAAATGTAAAAAAGTAATAGTAGTACCCAAAACATATAAAAATAGAAGGCAAGTATAATACACAAAAATAGAAGACAATTATAATATATAAAAACAGAAGAAAAGTTATATAAAAATAGAAGATATATAAAAATAGAAGAATATATGAAAATAGAAGATAAATATAAAGTATTTCATTAAACAGAGGCTATTTGCACATTTAAAAAAAATTCTTCTGCTTAGATTTTTTCTTTTTTTTACTGCAACTATACTTTTGAAAGTATACCTAAATTATCGTCTACTACTTGACAGTTTTGTTACCATACAAAATGTCGCTTTTAAAGAAACAGTTTAACTTTTAAAGAAACGCTATGTTTGTGTCATTCCATAGAAAATTATTCCCATCTAGTTATTAAAAAACGTTATGAAAAGTATGGTTTTTCGCTATCTAAAACTACGGTAGGTAATGTTGTCAGCAACGAAGGAGAAAAACGTCAAAATATAGCCTCAAGTGGAAAAATTGTTCCAAATACGTATCCAAGGAAAAAACGGTATGTTTCGGATGTTTCAAAAGTAAGATCTTTAATGTTAAAAGAAAATCCGATAAGTCAAAAGACAGCTGCATAATCATTAAAATGCTCAGTGCCGACTGTAAACAAAGTGACTAGTGGTGATTTGAATCTTAAAAAGGCGTAAAAACATGAAGTGCATCGTCTTTCTCCACGACATATCGCCGACCGAACGCAGAACGCGCTGCAGATTTCTTTATGAGAAACATTTATCCGGACAAAAATGGGGAAAATGCTGTCTTGAATGTACTTAAATGACTGCAATAAAAAGCGATGCTTTTAATATCATCAAAGAGGAGAACCAAATCTTAAAACATAGTCCAAGGAATCTAAAAATAGTTTCTTTAAGGGATTTATGATTGTTGCTGGTTTTTCATGACTGCAAATTAAAAATAAAGAGAGTAGAGACAAATTTTAAGATCAACTTCATATTATATTATAAAAAAATATATATATTTAATGCCTAGTTCTCTAGTATGAAGTACCTTCTCTTTACGCACAGTGTGATTAGTCAGAACTGCATCAAGACAAAGCAAGAAGCGACACGTCAAAATCTACTGTTCATTTCCTGGAAACAATAGAACAAGAAATGGGTATTAAGGCCATACCCTTTACTCATATGCCTACTAAATCTTCTGATCTATCACCAATGTATTTTTGCGCGGGTTGTCCGAACGTCGACATCCAACTTCCTTAGACTTCAGAAAGCTGTTTGAGAGCAATGGGATAAAATAGCTCTTCCGATGCTACAAAAGGCTTTGTTGTCTTAGACACTACGGTATATAAAGATAATGAAGAATAAGGGTTATCAAATGGAATATTTAAAACATAAAAATTTTATGTAAAACATTTCTGTAATTACAATGAAAATCGCCAAAAAAGTGCGCGAACAGCTTCTGTAATTACTCCTGTACATAACTAAACCAGCAAATGCGTGTGGAGTGGGAAACTATATGCTATCAGCCTTTTCACTTTGATTTTGGTCTTTAACAATGTAAAACTTCTAATGCTATTTTTCTGAATTTTCCACGGTCCTTTAATTCATTTACTATTTGCTAATATTAACTAACTGACCATCCATTTCGGTAAATGGTTTTTCTCATGTGTAACTCGTATACGAGACAGTTTCCCTTAGAAAGTCCTCCACGAAGGCATCCATCCCATTAGGCAGATAACCCTCGAGGCTTTGACATAATCACACACAGACTTTGATTTCCAACAAATAAATTTTATAAATTAATGTCACAAGGCCAACATAGATTTATCTACTGTTATGCCATATGCTATACTTTCCTCTATTTAATTATAGTCTAATAGCCTGTACATGAGCCAGTTTTTCTTAGAAAGTCCTTCACGAAGGCATCCCTCCCCTTAGGCAGATAACCCTCGGGGCTTTGCCATAATCACATAAACCAACCAAACTAAACTAAAAACTTTCCCATTATTATAGTCTTATATTATAAGGTGCAGACTGGAGCCATTCTTACTTTGAAATGGTAGTAAAAAACCAAGTAAATATACAGTTGAAATTAGCAAGTGTGTTATGAAAGATATTCCACCTGCATCTGTTAGGAAGTATTCTAGATTTTGAATAATCCAGAGAAAATACACAAAATAAAATTATTAATTATAAATAAGTTGACATATATTTTAGTCGAACTTCGGTTACTTAACAAATTTCTTGTCACTCCTTTAAATCTTCGGTGTGGTGGTGTGGTGTATTTAATTATGGCAAAGCACACTAGGGCTATCTGCCTAAGAGGAGGGATGCCTTTCGTGGAGGACTTTCTAAGGGAAACTGGCTCGTATACACGTTACACATGGGGAAAACCACGAAAACACACATGCAGCCAGCCCGTTCGCGGGATTCGAACCTCGGACCGAACTACCAGTGTTCAGCGACTTTACCGCTCGGCCGCTGGTGGGCCCTTTAAATCTTCGACCTTTAAATCTCCGAACCCTTAAATCTTCAACCCTTAAATTGACCCTTAAATCTTCGAAATCTAAAGATTCGTCCACTCCATTGGGTGCTCCTAGTCTAATAGATAAAAGCCTATTTTCTAAAATTTTTAAAGATTTAAAAATCTCAAAATTAAAATAATAAAAAAAAGATACGATGAAACAAAATATTCTGCGATAGTACATACAATCAAAACCATTTTCTTCTTTTATATAAAAATAATAATTATTTATTTTAAAGCAGTTATAAAGAAACCCAAAACGTGAAGTTTATCCAGGACTTAAACTTTTGTCGATGAAGTCGTTATGGAGGATAAGAATATCAATGCCAAAAATAACTTTCTAAGATAATTACTATTTGCTGTAGCCAGCTACGGGCTTGATTATGAGTTTTACACAGAATGCAGAGTGGGAGTTTTGAGGTGCACTCGTAATATGACTATGAAGCGATTTTCATTAAAAAGTTCTTCGCGAAGTCATCACTTTCTCATTGCAGTGCTGTTTGTCCAAGAGGATGTTTCTCCAAAAAAATTCCTTTCTTTATCCACCGGTAACAATTCGACTTTCATTTGATCATTCTCTCTCTTCCTCTGATACCCCTTCGCTCAAATTATTTCTATCCTTCTTCTAAATGATGAGTCACCATCACTCTTTTACCCCTCGTTCTACAAATTACACAGCATTTCGCTGCAACGGGTTGAGATATACTGTGTTTGAATTTTTCCCGACATTTTCAATTTCCTATAATTTCCTTCCTTTTCATAAAATATTCTAAATAACACTATAGTGTAAATAACAGTTTTTTATAGCGCATAATTATGTATTTATATGATTATTAGTAAACTCCATAAACATGAGCGATAGAAAAATTTTAAGTCACTTGATAACTACCTACTATTCAAAGCATTGTTACAATTTTACAAAATAAATTAGGACTGCATCATGCAGATATCCAAAATGTCTGAATCCATAGCGTAAAATAAATTACAAAGCTAAACGTCCAATAAAATAAAATGCTTGTTTAACTCTCTTATTAAAAATCTAAGCATTATAATACTGAATAATTTAAAAATGTAACATAACTTTCTATTGAGACATAAAAGACGTAACTTACTATTGAGGCAAAAATTCAGATTCTGCAGTTTAAGCGGTATTCTTAGAAACAAGTCACTATAAACTTCCGTCACCAAGAGACAAATTCAGAATAATCCAAACGTTTAAACGTTAAAACGTTGTTCAATACCAAAAGACAATTTCACAAAAATCACATATGCCTAAAAAATAGTATTGCATTTTACGTCTGCGCATTGTTTTGAAATTGCACAGCTTTCAGAGAAGTTGGTGCATTGATCAGCTTGTTAAGTGTAACTGTTCTTGTCTCAACCCTCTCAATTACGACGTTTTGAAAAGGGGATGAATCGGGGAAAATTCAGCCTTTCCCCAATACGAGTACTGACATGGAGGTAAGAATAGGTAAAAATTATTTCCTACCTCCATGGGTACTGATTATGGAGGTAGGAAGTAAGTTTTCTTACCTCAATGGTACTGATGAGGGGAGGAGGGAGATCAGTGGATGATACAGGAACATTTTTGCTAGTAGGGGTTTCTAATGAGGGGAGTGGGAGACCATGGCGGGTGAAAGCATAGCAGTGGTTGAAACTGCAGGATTTTAACCACAGGATGGAAAGGACAAAATGGGAAATCCACATTAAAACAGCCCACTCAAAGAATCTTAGTAGTGTGGGGTCTTGTCACTTTGACGAATCCGAAACCTGTGCACATTTTGAAAACGGGAGAGTTACCTTCATTTATTACCTAAAGTTTCGGACTAGCTAGCCAATATCCCCCTTCAAAAACAGAAAATATTTCGGGACTGACTCAAACAAAAGAGTAAGCAATAGAATAAAATTAATGATCCGCATTATAGTAACTAAGACTCTCACTTAGTATTGGTTTAATAAGATACTTTGGACAAAAAGGCAGTATACAGAAATATAAAAGTTATAAAAGTTCATATCCATTAAAAATCATTATTAAATCCTGAGTTTTTAATACTATGTAGAAAGATAATTCTCTCTTCTTTAGTCCAACATTTTACTCTTCTTCTTCTTCTTATTATTATTATTACAAGAGTTAAAAGGTGCTCATTTCACTGTACAGAAATTATATGCCAGAGGCAGTATAAGATTGTTAGAACTTGACTGCAATAATTACTTTCCGATACTTTTACTTTTGAATTCATACTGCAATAATTACTTTGCGATAATAACAGATCGCTTTCTAATAACGGCATGTAAGTTTAAATGATTTTTTTAAAAATTATTCATATCTATTTGTTAAATAAAATTAAGTATGGAAACATTTTCTATTTAAGTAACGAATGAAAAGTGTATTTTTTTACAAAGAAATATTTATTCATAATCTATGGATTACTATTATGATAATTGTTAAAATCTAAAGGAATTCAAGAGCTGTTTTGATATTAATAATGAAAGTACTTATATTTCGTAGTATCAAATTTTTAAATATTTCGATGGAATAAAACTTACATACTGCTATTATTCCACAGCAGTTTCAATTGTATTAGACCTTAACCTATGTAAATGTGAAGTAATTTCTTTAACCCGCATTCAGTGATTTTCGAAAGTAGGCTTTACTCATTAACATGCTGTGATGATTATTTAAAAACAAATAATCTATGTGATATTAATTAAATTTCCTTATAGAATTTATAGTACAGTTCGGTATATATTTATTTAATTTCCATATAAAAATTGCTTGAAACTCAGTTTTCCATTTAAAAAATAATAAAAATTATGTAATATTGTGAAATATTTTGTAGTATTTTTTAGAGTTTCTTCTGACATGATAATTAAGAAAGTATTAATAAAAAGATCTTTAAATGTTGCTTTCAAAACTTAAATTTTGTTTGTCGCCATGGTCATTATCGCAAGACAGGAGACGATAACAAGTATGGAACTGGACTCAAAGAGTCATATATTTAGACATGCATTTCTCGGTGACAGCAATTTTTTTCTCGGTCGCTCGAAAGCTACGGTAAAACAGGTTTTTGTCCCTTCCTCGAAATGGAGCTGGAACGCGTACTTGGAATTCCGAAATGATCCACTCACGGTCGTATCTTCCATTGTTAGAGGTTATTCAGGGTTACCTCAAAGCAAAACCGTTTCTCTTTTTTTGGCGAACAGTTTTCCCATATTTTTTTTTTTTTTTTTTTTTAAGATATTTTAACAATAGCGAAACCGATAACGGGATTCTTGCTTACTTCATTCATATACATAGACATCGTTAACTGCAAAAAGAAAAAAAAAAAAAAAAAATCTAAGCAATAAAATGTCAATAAAAGGAAAACAACTCTGACTCTTAAATGTGAAACAGGTCAGTGCGTTCCTGCAATGAAAACAAATAAAACAGGAAAGCAAATTATTTACACGAAAAGATGAATTTCATCTTCGTAAAAGAAAATCAGTATATACTTTTTTAATATCAGGTAACCGTCATCTTCAGGCCTCATCTGCTGTTGGACTATCAAAGGTAGATTTGAAACTTCTGGAAATACTTTTAAAATTTTATTGAAACAAAATTTCAATAAAATTTAAAAAAGTATTTTTTAAGTTAAAGCAGCTAAGTAATTTTTTATTAAAATTCCTATACAAAAAATATTAGACTGAAGAAAAGTTTGCATATTTTTTACAAAATACTGTATGTAACTGCTTTAAGCTAATAATATTATTGTGTAAATCTGAAGTAATACGTTCAACCCAATAATGTAAACTATAAAAGATGCACTCTGGTATATGTAATGAAGCTTCACAGTGGGGGAGAAATTATATAAAAACACCGAAAAAGCATTCGTCTGAATTCGATTTGAGTGTTAACAAATTTATGTCTAACGAAATAAAGATTAATTTTCTTTTGCAAGTCATCAAGATTAACACAAACTGCGCTTTATTTTTATTATTATTAAAAATACCGTCTCGACAGAAATTACTCATACGCCACGTAAACTATGATTATACGTAAATAAATGATAAAAATGAGTAGTTTTTATTGAATTGTCTATTCTTTAGTAAAATAAAAAAAAAAAAAAAAAGAGTAGAAATAATGAATAAAAAGTGCGTATTTTTATTTGAAGTCTTGAAAACTCTCTTCTGTCGTAAATTGTTAAGGTACTTAACCATAAGATGTTCAGTAATAAAAAGGCCGCAAAACTTAAAAAAATGAATGAATTTAACTGTATTGATTTTCAGTTACTTTTATCACCTCAGTTGCCTCTTGAATAATACATTGCTGGCCGTTAAAGTTATTACATCAAGAAAGGAGCAGATAACAAATCTTAAGTTTGCATGAAAGGCAAAATGTTCTGGTATGCAGATGACTCTCAACGGCATGCGCATATTACAAACAAGAGTACCGACACTTCGAAGCAGCATAAAATGGCAGAATTAAATGCTAGTTTTTCATTCGCAAATCGCGCTTAGTTGTTGTATTGGAAATCATTTTATTCCTTATATGAGAAGAATGAACACATACCAGAACATTGCAGAATGCAATGGCAAGAGATTCGAAATCTAATAAGTCTTCGGATTATTCTATCGCGCAACTATTCCTGGTGTCTCTAAAAATTTAATGGGTGTTATAAGATTTATAATTATAAAGTCTAGGAAAGCCACATAGAACGCTATGCAGTATCTCAACGGCTCCCATTCACTAGGTTTCGAGACAACAAACATCTTGTGCGCATCGTTGTTAGAGATCGTACAGCTACATCACATATCCTAGGTCAGGGAATTTTGGTGTGTTGCACAGCATCAAGTATTCCACATACGGTGCGACCATGTCTGCAGTGCCACGGCATAGCAAGATTATTGTTTTGGCTCTCCTTGACGCTACGCCGCAGGAATTAACGCATACAGTGGCACGTTCAACGACGCACCTTGCCGCATCATTGGTATATCATTGCCGCACATCGTCCTTTCTAACGAATTCTGCTTTTGACTAAAGCATCATAATGGCAGTATTTGTGTGTGGAGGCGTCAAAGGGAGAGAAAGTCAGAAGCTTGCATTCTTCATCGTCATATGGTTCATCATCTGGATTGATGGTATGGAGTGCACATTAGGTACACGTCCTGTTCTCCTCTACTCCGGTAATTTAACAAGCCACCGTCACGTTTTAATGTCCGTGTCATATCTTCGTGGCCTCCGTTGTCCCACTTTTCAACAGGGCAGTGTGAGACCACATGTTGCCCACGCTGTCCTACGTTTCCTCGCTTCGTAGGGAATTCGACTTATGTCTTAGCCGACGCATTCTTAGACCTCTCATAAACTGAAAACATCTGATCAATGATTGCAGAGTTTGGCTAGTACGACATCTGCTCGCTGGTACTACAGAAGGACTCTAGCATCGAATTGGAGATACATGGGTTGCAATACTCGTGTAGCTGCCAACCAAAGTTTGTTCCACTCTCTCTCTTTTTTTTAAATGACCAGTTTTGTAACATCCTTCAATATTGCCAGAGTTCGATGCTCAACGTTTTGATTTGTGCCTGTTCCCTACCTCAAAATTATCTGAAATTTTAATCATCTCAACCGTCTTTTATAATGTTATTTGTAAAATAAATATGCTTTTTCCAATGCTTTCCATCATGGTTCATCAGTTTTAGTGGCCTGCAATATAATCCGTCTCGGCATTCTTTCATACTCTTGAATTTTTATTGGTGATATTTTCAGAGAATTCCTCTAAATATTGGGATAAATTTCATAACAGAATATTTACTTCCATTTATGACAGCTCATTTATAAATGGGAAATTCGAAGATTAATTACTATGTAAATTTAATGTTAAATTATTAAACTGGAATCGCACTGTCTTAGATATCATGCGGGTGGAAAGCTGAGAAAAACATACAAAACCAAAAGTGCTAAAATTAATAATCTGACAGCTCGAGACCTGCTTATCATTAAATTTGATAATAAAATCAATTTCTACCACTTAAATGTTTGCCCTCTTGCCCTCCCTGCAGTAGGAAAGTAAACACTTGAAAATGCTTATCCTGGATTCATTATTAAATGACCCCATCTGTGAGGACACTGGATAAGGTCGTCTTGGAAGACACTGATTATGTCGCTTAGTTTTGAGTTGCCCCTCGCAAAGCTTTGACTGAATGTTTGACTTCTAGCTGTCAGATCAAATCTTCGTTATGCCGAGATCTACAACCGGTTGACAAAAAGAATATGTTGCACTTTTCATCAGATCTAATTATCATCAAACGTACATTACGGTAGTCATTGATTGAATCTGTGATTTGTAAAAAAGGAGTTATTCTCGAACAGGTTCTATAAAATTTGTTACGAAGCCGGATTTATGTGAACTTTGTATTTTAAACATTGCTCAAATTTTGCCCAACGAAATGAAATTTTACTTCTTCAGCAATCGTAATTTTGATACTTGCTGCATTGATGGTTATCAATAAGCTCAGTTCGCATTCTAGTATGCACCACAGTGGACGCAAACGAACACAACTGGCATTACAATTTTACGACTGATCAGGTGTCGCACGTATTTGGAAAGAAAGAGTTGTTTATTCTCTCAACCACTGAAGGGTTAAAAACAGCAGAAGATTTTCATTTACCTAGTTTCTAGGGTATGCAAAAACATATTTATACAAATTTTAATTCTATAAATAATTAGAATATTATTCTCCAAAATTTATTTAAAATTATTTACATTGGGCTTAAACTTTTCGTTCGCTAATAAATATCAACAGACCCATCTGCCATATCTAATGTTGTTTAATTTACAGTTATCTTCTACTTAGTGTATTTAAAACATTTCATAAGACAATAAGACGTGAGATAAGATTAGATAATGTAATGCATTACCATAAGATGTTAGAGACAAGATCAGATAATATGAGAAATTATGGTAAGATGTTAGAGAATAATTAGATTAAGATGTTAGGAATAAGTTTAGATAAGAAAATAAATTGTTAGAGAACATTAAATAAGATGTTTGTCAGGTACTAAGTCATTTAACGTAAGAATAACCGCACAGGGTCCAATCGAATTAATCCTGTTTTAATGAAGTACAAAGCGTAAATCTTCTTTTTGAGAATTAATTTCTGCTGATGTTTATTTCTGGAAATTTTTGTTCTGCAGTATGCTTTTCATAAGGTTCTTTGATTTTACAGAAACTGCTTTCGTTTTATTTATTTCATACTTAAATACAGGTTGTCCATAATTTAACAACCGGACAACAAAATTAAATTGAAACTTAATTTTCGAAGTCACAGGAAGTAATTTATATAGCTGCAATCTTTAGTTCAAGGAATTTCGTTTATTCAAATTTTTGGGAATGGCAACAGGGAACTTTTTTGTTTACAGATAAAATGATGTCATGCATTGAAAAGGCTATGCGCGTTCTTAGGTTATACGAAATGAAGTGTCCAAAAACAATTTAGATGCAATTCCTATGTTAATATATTCGAATATATTACGAAATATATGTTACGAATACGAATATATTACGAAAAAATTAATTAAAGGATAGTTAAAACAGTTTCGACAGACTGGACACTTTTTGCATAAAGGAATCGCAGGCAGAGCCAAACATTTGAGACGACTCTGTGTGCAGTCCCAGAAAATCCATTTACCGTACTAGTCTGCAAATAAGAATTCCCAAGACGTTTTTCATAAAAGGTTGAAATTGATTGCGTATAAATTGCAGATTTGTCAACAGATGAAACCTAATGATCGAGTCATTCATAAAGAATTTTCTGTAGACATTTTTAACTGTATTAATAACCATGATCAGTTTCTTCAGAAAATCGTATTCACTGATAAAGCAGCATTTCATGTTTGAGGAGAGGCTAATTGATATAACTGGAGGATTCGGATGTCAGAAAACTGGCATTTTGTAAAGGGAACTGAGTGAGATAGCCTTAATTAATGTTTGATGTACACCAACTCAAAATAAATTGATTGATCCCTTCTCTTCTCAGAGTCATCAATTCATTCGTATGATTACATTGATATGCTGAGATTGTTTTCGGTGCCGGCAATGACAGGTATGGCCGCCTGTCATTGAGCTACCCACGTATGCGTTTCTTAATGAAACACTCCCAAATCATTGGATTGTTACGGATTGATCAATTTCATTTCCACCCTATTTTCTGGACGTCACGCCACTCGACTTATTTTCATGCAAATACCTGAAGAACTGAGTTTATGGTGCAGAGGTTTGCAGCACCGAAGAATTAAAAAATCAAATCACCATAAAAACAACTACTGTGATTCTGCAAAAGCTTAATAACGTCTATAATTCGAGAACAGTTTTTATATTCTCCGAGCAACTAATGCTGCTCATGTTGAAGTGCATTAATATAAAATCTTCTGAAGTGCTAAATAAAATTCAATTAGTTTTTTTCTTTATTTCTTACTTTGTATTATTTAATACATATCTTTATCCAGTGAATAAACTATGGACACTTTGAACTTCATAAATAGTTATTTTTTTTATATTTTTAATGTAATTACTGTTTTAAATTATACTTTATTTTAATTGTCTGTACTATATGTTTCCAGAAATGAATTAACAAAGGTACTGTTTATTATTATTGAGAAAATAAAAATTTGCGATAAGAGGAGGGAGTAATCTTAGTGGTCGCCATCCCAAGTACTGACGGCGTACTTGACTTCTTGGATTTAGGAAAGCATTCGATGAAAGTTTTATTCTGTTTAGTGTTATTACCTACTTCGTAACGAGATTCAAATTTTAAGGTACACGTAAATTTGGAATTGTTTTTTGTTAGATGATATTACTCTGTCCTTTTCAGGAGTTTTTCAAGGTTTCTAGGATTATCTCTTTCGTGGCTATCATCAGCCCTTAATTTCTAAAATTAAAAGTGCCAGAGCCACGTGGAAGACTGTCAGGAAGGAAGGAAAAAAATAAACAAAAAATAAATAATAATTGTTGTTGTTGTCTTGTCCATATTACATGGAACAATGGTAGCCAGAACCTACTCCGAAGAGAGGTTGGACTTCTATTTTCCTACCCCAGTTTTGAGAAAATAGCATCTCGGGAGTTATCCGGTGGTTGCTTTTAAACTGTCAAAGTCCATGTACGCAATGAAGCTAATTTGTAAGGTGGCGTTTATTTGTAGAAAAGCACGTAAAAATAATGCAAAAGCTCTGTTTTCCACATACTGAATTACGCATTTTAAACACATTTGATAACATTGAGCTGTATTTAGACAGCATCCCAGGTATAGTTTCAGAATTAAAATTCGTGTTTCCTTTTACTATTTCATTGATTACTTATTTCTGTTATTTCAGACTAATGACAAAAAGGGTTAAAGGTAAGTTTTCAAAATTAGGTGCAGGTTTATTGCCTTTATTTATGGATACCAATCAGAAGAATATTAACACAGCGTAGAGTTAGCAAAATCAACTCACGCGTTAAGCTCAATGATTTTTTTGGTGGGTTTTTTCTTTTTTGGGGGAGGAGGTTATAAGCCACATATGGTGAGTTAGCAGAGCATGTTGCCTTTACTGCTACTTTTACAGCCGGGAGGCTGCTGATTTTACAAACAACTAATTGATTATTTGATTTAATTAAATTATGTACTTAGATAGCAACCTATTACATATAAGAAGGGAAAGTCTTCTGAGAAACTCCGCCCAATTTTTTAAAGTTCTTGCTTCAGTGAACGGCATCTTTAAGGTAAAGCAATGCATGTTACAATTAAGTACTTTACCAAAATCTCATTTAAATTTTTTAGGGAATGAAAGATTGACCATAGCAGGCAGATAAAATAAGAATAATGGCTATAATACCGAATGCCTTTAATGGGTGGTACTTCTGATAGTTGAAGTGGATGTTGGCTACACGTCGTAGCATTTGGGTTAGGTTAGGTTATTTAATTATGGCAAAGCCTCGAGGGCTATCTGCCTAAGGGAAGGGATGCCTTCGTGGAGGACTTTCTAAGGGAAACTGGCTTGTATACACGTTACACATGGGGAAAACCACGAAATAACCCATGCAGCCAGCTCGTTCGTGGGATTCGAACCTCGGACCGAACTACCAGTATTCAGCGACTTTACCCCTCGTGGTGGTGGGCCGTAGTACTTGGACATAAATCTTACATAAGAAGTGACGAAATGTGATGTTTCTGTCCTCTTTGCAAGTGCATTATTTTGTCATCTTTGCAGGTGGTGCATTTTGGCAATGTTTTCAGCCATGAGACGGTGGATGGCCCCGGGTTCAGCTTCTTCCTCCGGTTGCCTGATCGGTAAGGATCCAATGGAAACCTTTGACGCCCTGACATTACGTGCTAGATCTCAAACTTATAATTATGTAAAATGTTTTCAAATGGCTTTGTTTTTGGAATTTACAAACACAGAATGATGTGTGAAGATACATAATGTATGAAGATATAGAAAAAATCTCCAAATTTTACTTATAAGGTGCCATTATGCTTGTCCTATGTGACTTCATTTAGTTTTATGAGTAAAATCAAGGAAAAAATCAAATTCTTCCTAACATTGGCTGTAGCATAGAGTTTATTACCGTATTCACGGCATTAAAAACTACAGTAATTGATATATATAGTTGAGAGAAAACTGTTACGAACGTAACATCTTTAACACACACCCTAAGAAAAAAATCGCAGTGACTTAAGAAGTCAGCTATAGAATATTTAAGTCGTCGAGCCTCTGCATGGATTATCTAACGCCACCGACGAGAGCACTACGTTAAAAACACATTGTAGAGACATTAGATATTTTTTGGAAGCAGGAGAAGAGAAAAATGAGCAACGCCTTCCCCGGGAATCGAACCGCAGACCTCTGGAATACGCGCCCAGCGTGCAGACCACCACACCACGAAGGCATGCTAGGAAGGCGGGAGAAATACCTTATAACATGATGTCTACGTCAACACTTTGTGGGACGTATTAAAACTCGGAAATTTCACTTTTCATTTGAAATTTATCAAATTAATACATGGTTGATAAATACCAAAATACTGCTTTTTGAAACTGAAAGTCTCACTTTATCTTACAATCATTCATGCTACATCAATTGATGAGATGTTGTTTAACTAAACGTGTTGATAACAGATATTTACCTTGAAGAAACTAATTTATAAATAAATAACATTTCTTTTCAAAACTGATCGATTGCTTACTTCTGTTATAGTGTACTTTCTTGATGTTCTCATGCATGAAAATAATGTTGACTCGCTGATTTTATTCAGATTGAAACAACTTGTTTATCAAAATCCAATGGACCGAAATTGTTTTTGAAAAAGGACACTTCATTGAAGGCCGTTTATTCTTCCTTTTAAAGAAAGAATTTGACACATATTTTATTTAAAGCTCCTTGCATCTGTTCATCCTTAGTAGGACATTTATTTTCGGATTTTTTCAGACACTATAACTGTCTGTTCTCAAGAATTTCATTCGACATATTTTTACTCAAGTAACTATATGTTATTTTTCTCTATAAATAAAATTTTTAATGTATTTATGCTCTAAACTCATTAATGATCTTTATATTTCGTTGTTATTGAAAATAATACTCTGTTTCATTTATCCGTCTGTCTCCAATGCAAAAATCAAGACTTAAGCAGTGAGATTCAGAAGTCTCAGATTTGTCACTGTAACTATTATCTGCTATAACAATGGAAAATATTTATAAGTATTGTTGTTTAGGATTGGTCTTCGGTGAAGCGCCCATATGCATTACAGGGTGGAATGCTAAATACAGTAAGAAGTGAGAAAAAATTTTAGCCAATAAATAAAATAATTGATAGTGCTATTAAAACACATTCTTAGTTAATCAACATTAAGCAACGGTTTTTTCGTTTACCACCTATCAATAAAGAATATATAGTTAAAAAATCATTTATGTTACCATAACTAAATAAATAATAGATGAAAGAGAAACAAACACAAGTGTACAAAATGACCTTTTTTGGATAAATGAAAATTTTTTCTCATATGCCTAAATGAACTCGTTTCTATTGAAACTAAAATAAAATATTGAAATTAAAATTAAAAACTTATGAATAAATTAATGAAAAGCTTAATTTTATTTGATCTAAAATGAACAAGCTATCCAGAGAATATCTAGAGTTCAGTCAAACTGAAACTTCAGTTAAGCTTTCACTCTTTCTCTCTCACTCCGGGTAAAAAAAGTCAGTAAAGAAGGTTTGGTTTATTAGATTACGGCAAAGCACTCGAGGGCTATCTGCCTTAAGGGAGGGATGCCTTCGTGGAGGACTTTTCTAAGGGAAACTGGCTCGTATACACGTTACACATGGGGAAAACTACGAAAACACCCATGCAGCCAGCCCGTTCGCGAGATTCGAACCTCATACCAAACTACCAGTGTTCAGCGACGTTACCGCTCGGCCGCTGGTGGGCCTCAGTAAAGAAGGAAATGAAATTTAAAAAAATCTGAAAGCTTTCAGATTTTATATTACGCCCAAGGAAGCGGTTTTTTTTTTTTTTTTTTTTTAATGTTTTGTGTGTTACCTTTATTTATTAAATATCACGTTCTTTGCCCTTAAACCATGAAATTTAATTCAACAGATATCACAAATTAATTTAAAAAGAGCATATCCTTAGATTATATCAGCATATCCTTATATTTCCGATACACACTCTCGCGCGCTGGAAATAATTTTTTTTTTTCGTACAGTGTTGCCATTGCTCGCTTTGAAATCGTTGAGTTTATTAAACAAAAATTCGTTAAAGTTTTACAAAATAGGAAATAGATAATTAAACAAATTCCAAATTTGGGCTTCCAGATGACCATATTTGAGTGGAGGACTAGGTTATTCACAATTTGATGTCTCTAGGTACCGTTGTTTGTTCACAGTTCGAGAAAAATACATACATTCATGCAGAGTCTTCATTATTTGATGTCTTTAAATATAATGCAAGGCTCTACTATTTGGTGGCAAAAATTTGAAAAGTTGTAGGGATTTATATTTATTTTAACTAAGAAGTTAAACTTTAATTTTAAACATTTTCCCATAAGCCTTCATTCCCCTAATTGTCAGTGCCACAATATTTAAATTTTGCGGCGCGCGTGAAGGAATGCTAATTTCTACTTTGCGAGAAAAGCCGAGTTTCGGTAGAAGAAAGAGAGAGTTAAGCTCTAGCCGTCACCTCTGCTGTAGGTACGTTTGCTTATTGCTGGTTCAAGTGGCTTAAATTGCATTTATTTGCTGCCACTAGCTTCGAAGGGGGTTTAAGTTACGGGATCTCGCTGAGCCTTGTAGTCTAGTTCTATCGTTTGCTAATATCTTCAAATTTTAGTTACGTTACTTGATTTTCAGTTACCGCCCAAGCAGAGGCGAAGTTTGTTAGCGTCGAGTTGACGCCTTGTAATTTTCTAAAGATTTAATAAAGGGTACTTTAACCCTTCTCTTGTGTAGTTTCCTGCTACTCCAGTTTTCATACAGACGTTTATCTACTGGCCCCTACAAAGTGAAACGCCGTTTATAGTGAACCAACGCAAAATACCATAATGAAATTAATAGCCCCTTTGGGCTAATATCTCTAATATTAATATGACATAAGAAGCATCTGCCATTAATTACTATAATTTAATAAAAGCTTGGAGGGTCAAAATTTATCCAACAGCCCTGTTTACGCTCTAAAAGTTTAGGACACCAACCGAGGCTTATATTATTATTACTTGCTTCTGGGAACGAATGTAATATCTATCAGTAAAGAGAGATAACAAAGTTTTTAACTACCTAAGAAATCTGTATCAAGCTGTATCTGGTTAATAAAACATAATTCTTCATCACAAGGCTTATTTAAAATTCTCGTAAAGAACATGCAACATCTCTAGAATTATTAAAATTTTCTTCTACAAAAATCGATGTATCTATTTTCCCCCGGGCTCATCTGGGCACTTTTCAGTTTAAAATTCATTTCTTCAGCGCAAAATTCGTTTCACGATGAAGCTCATTTCAAGGCCGCTCACCCGTATAGTAGTTAGTGACTCTTGAGTTCCGTTCCGAAGGGCCCGGTTTCGAATCCCGAAGAAGGCATGCGTGTTTGTAAATGTCTGTGCAGCACGGGGACACTCTGAGAGGTTGATGGTAAGAGAAGAGGTGTGGGAAATACTCGAACTCGTTCCCCCAGGATACTCTCCATCAACATTGGGGCGGAACTGAGCAAAGTCGTACTGTCACCTCGTTTCAGCCGAAAACATCGCGGACGAAAACGTCGTGGTACAAAATATCGTGGGAGAAAAGAAAGCAAAGAGAAAACATCGCAGTTCTAAAACATAGTAGTACAAAATATGGTGGTCGAATATAAAAAGGTTCAAAAACTTCGCAGTTTATAAACATCGTCGTCGAAAAAAAAAACCTTGTTAAAAAATAAAGTACCTACAAATCATCCCATGACGATAACATCGCACACATGAGTTTTCAGGTTTCAAAAGCTGTAATTGCATATTCGCATAGTGATTTGAGAACGCTAGAAGCAAAGAGGGATATTTTTACTCCTATATTTCATATTTTTGAATGAACTAACAGATTTTTGCTGAAAAGTAAGAAGGAAACTTAAGCATTTAAAAATTGAAAATAAATAGAAAAATTAATGCAACTTAAGCACTTAATAAAATTTTAAATCTACATAGTTAACTAAGAAATATCATTAATAAATTAAACTTTTTTTAAAAAGTTTTACTGATAATTTTTCATGAAATTACTGTCTAAAAATGTTTAGAAAAAGAAAGATAAATAACTGCATGAGGTTAATTAACTATGTAAATTTAAAAGTCTGTTAAGTGTTATAAGTTTCATTAATTTTCTATTCATTTTCATTTTTTAAATGCTTAACTTACTTTTTCAGAAAAAAATCTATTAGTTCATTCAAATATATGATATATAGAAGTAAAAATATCCCTTTTTACATCTTGCGCTCCCAAATCATTATGCGAATATGCAGTTACAATTTTTAAAACCTGAAAACTCATGTGTGCTGCGATGTTATCGTTATGCGATGATTTATAAGTACTTTATTTTTTTACCACGACTATTTTCGACGACGATGTTTTTAAACTGCGATGTTTTTGAATCGCTTTATTTTTGACCACCATATTTTGTACTACGATGTTTTAGAACTGCGATGTTTTCTCTTTGCTTTCTTTTCTCCCACGACGTTTTCGCCTTGCGTTGTTTGCTCCTCGTCGTTTTGGTCTGCGATGTTCTCGGCAGACACCGTCACCTCTATAGTGCTCAAGGCTCATGCCAACGACAGGCGCAATATTGCACTCCTTGCCACGATGAATTTCGTGGGCTTGCTCTGATGTTACTGTCAGACAGATGAGATAGGTCACAACAACAACAATAGCTCATTTCAATCACTTAATTTTTTTGAAATTCTGATCGCTCATGCAGTTACTTAGATTTCGGATTTCAGCTTCGTATTTTCAGTTCGTCAAAGAAACGAAGTGTTAGGATTTTATGATTTGCAGATGATGATTTAAAGACTTCGACGGAATTAGATGATGACCGTTCTGCTAAAGGAATGAAATGATGCACTTGCGTGATTTTATTTATTGATGAATAGTACATAATAATTTGAGGCACATGGGAATTTCCGTCTTACATAAGCTACCCTGGGGAAGAAATATATTAATTAAATTTTCGAACGTTTGGAAAAAACGTTTAAGGAATAAACGTTTATTTAAAATTTTTTATTTCATTTAAAAGGTATTTTTCTTTCTCCTTCCTGCATACATTCGTGGTGTAACGGTAGCACACTCGGCACATAGTCGAGAGGTGCAGTTTCGAGCCCCGACGAGAGCATTGCTCTTTTTTCACTTCTCCAGCACAAAATAACCTAGTGAAGCTACAGTGAATCTACATGAGTCCCCTAATCCCCAGTATGCCTTTGTGGTGTAACGGTAGCACACTAGGTGCGTATTCAAGAGGCCCAGGCGCGAGTCCCTGCGAGGGTATTCCACCCAGTCGTCCTTTAATAAAAAGAGGGAGAATATAAGGTATTTTCTCGCTTCTTTCTGCATGCCTTATTAATTTAACGGTAGCACACTCGGAGGGTATTCGAGAGGTCCAGGTTCGAGTCCCGGCGAGGGCTCGCTTTTCATGTACTCTGCTTTAAAAATCCTTATGATTCTACACATTTATAAACTGTAATCTGTAAAAGCTGCGTGGAATTCCTTAAGTGGATTTTCTCGAAATGGTTGTATTTGAGTCAACCTTGATTTATTGTATTCGTAGAGAATTCATTAACAAAGGAATCCATGTACCATTTTCATAGAATTAAGCTTTTATAATTCTAGTCATATAATAATTTCTTAACAGTCGGTGCAGAAACAGGAAGGTAAATCCAGCCAGTCTTTTAATTCAGAAAAGAAATAAACTTTGAAATTTCAATTCTATGGGGGGGGGATCGTAGTATCTTCTTGTTGTAAGGTTTACTAGCAGATATCTGAAAAGTACTTACATTTTTAATGCATTTTGTTTTCCAGTCTCAATTACCAACTTGCGTATTTGTTAACATATATTTATTTTTAAGAGCTGAAGTAATTCTTGTCGAAATTTCGTTTTGAAAGCAAATGAGTTATCACCTTTAGAATAATTGCAATAGTAAATAGTGATGAAAGATGCAAACAATAAGTGTATTACTACAGCGGAAGTAAATGACTGGAAATTTCTACTTCAACAATACTCCGTAAGATAACTTATTGCTGCTTCTGGGAAATTCTGTCTCTGACCCTGTGAAAAGAAGAAACAGACAAAAAGTTAGGTTAAAAAACTGATGACGCCTGGTCGTTCTTGACATCCTTGGTATGAGGTCATTACTTTGAATAATGTTCAAATGCGGTTTTATTCACTACTTGTTTTGCGGTCAGATTGTTTGCTGAAATATATCTTTTTGCTGTATAAACTAAGTCTTATGCGAATTCAAACTTCACGTTTTTCACATATTAGTAGTAAGAACACATTATGACTGATATTACATTCAGATTTATTAACTCGTAACGGATGGAAATCAACTGTAATCAGCGATAAAAGTACTGTGTTTTTACCAGCACCCATCCAATCTTTAAAACCAATATAATATCTAGTACGTTAAACATATCACTTTTTGAGATTAGGTCTAGGAACTGGTTATCTTAATTATAAATAGCGAATGTGGAGAAATAATTAATTATGCGAAACTTACATTTTCACACTTCAACTTACAATTTCGTTTTTGTGTACTATGTAGTATGAACTCTCTCTTCCCATCAAATTCTGATTATCAATATTTTCAAAGGAAACTTAAAAAAAATTTAGACTAATTTTGATTTGAGATTGATTTAAATTGTTATCTCTCTAACAAACCAGATTCTTTGCAGATTTTAATATTTAAAGTATTGAATATATGTGGCCAATGCTGAAAAGCCAAGTGCCCGCCATTCGATTAAAAAAAAAAAAAATTAAATAAATATTGAATATAAGAAAAAGAAATTGCATTGCATGCATTGTATAAGGAGCACTGTATTATAATAAGAAGAAAAGTTTCCTTATGCTAATGAATTAAATTTTATTTCCTGAGAAGAAATACAACATTTCAATTAAATAATAATTTCTTTGAATTATTTAACTAGGAATCCATAAGTTTCTTTTCATTATATTAAATATTAGCGAATAAATTTTATAATAAAGAATGTTGACTCGTGTCGAAATAAATATGAAATCTTTGTATCCGAAGTGAAACATATTTATTTCTTTAATCTTAAAAATTTGATGTCAGGAAATTACTATTTAGCGAATTACATAAACATTTTTGCAAAATTACTAGCACATTTTTAGTAAGAAAACTTTTATTTTTACTTCCTTGTACGAAATAAAGGAAGTATTGTAATCGCGAAAAATTTCGGGTATGATATATTAATAGAAATCTTCATTTTGACCGCACCCGAATCCCTTTAGACGACTTTTTGAATGACATCAGTACGTACGGACAGAATAAAGGACTATTTTTCCCCAAACGGATTGTAAAATGGACTTAAAATGGATTCGAAAGTTTTTTTCTTACGTCACGTTTATACGTCCCTATTATGTAGGTATGTATCCCACATAACTCAAAAAAGATTAGCTGTAGAACGTTGAAATTTTGTTTATTGGACTGCTATAACGTCTAGTTGTGCACCTTGCCTTTTTTTTTTTATTGTTGTCGGCGAACGTGTACATTACATATATTTCGACCCCCGTACCCGGCTTAAAAGTCCTCACCCGGCCTTTATTTTCGCAATCCTTGGTCGTTGTCTTATAGTTCCAATTATAGAAGTGTTTTAAACGACGAAAATATTATTGTTTTGGCAATGTCAAATTAAAAAAAAATATTAAGACAAATAATTGAATCTAACTTTTAATGTGGTCTTCTGGTTCCTGTACTTATATTCGGGTAGGTTTTATAATTGCTATGAAAAAATAAATAAATAAATAAAGTTTTACTCCCGTTTGACAAAAAATTGACCGGGATGTTTGATTTCAAAATCTGCAATTTTTGATGTCATTTTCCACTTGCTTTGCGAGATCGGTTAATTATGTTAGAATAATTTGAGGAAAAAGGTTTCAATGAAGTGCAGCAGAATATGGTATAATTTAACAGGCCAAACAAGGAAGTAATGTGGTGTCCACATGAGACTTTTTAAAGACAGTTTTTCTTTCGTTCTCTTAATTTTTTCCCCTTACCCTTAGACCAGAATAAAATTTGCTTATAACCTGTAAGGTGATATTTTTTGCGAGTGTTTTAAAATTAAGCCTTCGGCCCAGGCACCCTGATTTTTCACCGTTCCCCTGTCAGTTCCTGCCGTGTTAAGTTTATCTTGTAATTTTAGTTATAAGTTATATCGAATTTTCCTTCGTATATTAGAATAATTAAAAATTCAATCTCTTATAGACATTAGAATCTTAAGGCATTTTAATGGAGTAATGTTATATTGTAAAGCAGCTTAAATTAGTTCAAAGCATTTCATTAGAAATATAGCTGTAAATATAAATCTTTCTGGTTTTTTAGAGGTTATTTTGAACTTGTATGATGAAGTGCCTTATAAAATATATAATAATCCCTACAGCAAGTCATATAATAGCAAAGCCTGCCTTGTTGATTCGAACAAGACTTCTGATTGTATAGCGAAAAGTATTCCCATTGTTAAATGTTGTAACTGTATGGAAGAAGGACACACTACCAACTTTAGGGATTGTCCCAAATTCCCTAAATTAGCTAAAAACAATTCAACTGTTGATAAAAATGTTACTGGCAAATTTGATGGTAAAAATGCTGTTAAATCTTCCCAGGTTGTTCCTGGTATCTCGTACGCAAATGTTTCAAAAAATGGTAGTGCAGTTACTAAAAATGTACAAAATTCAGGTAATGTAGCCAAGAAATCTAACAATAGCAATGACTTAGGTATAAGCTCTCTCGTAGATATCCTCAAACTCACTAAAGAGTGAAGCAATATGTTAAAGGGGTTTTTCCCTGTCTAATATAATTAAGAAAATATGGGCAAAGATGCCAGAAATTCAGTCGACAGAAAATGCAATTGACAAATTATTCTTACTGTTTAATTTGTTTGAAGAAATTTTTGCCAATACCAATGCTAGCAGTGATTAATTACCTATATATTATAATGAACTGGTGTAACGGTAGCACACTAGGCGCGTATTCATTTGAACCTTCAGTGCGTTCTGGCTAGAATTACGATTTCACTGAAAAAAACTGAGAAGTATAAGAAAAGTACGTTGGTTGAATTCAAGGCTTGAACTGAGTGAAATTTTTCGTGTTAAAATAGATACTAATAAACATACTGAATTTGTTATATTCATAACTTACAACTCATCAAGGCAAAAGAAAAACCTTTCGTTAATATTATAAAATATTAACTAGCTGGTTTTCTTGCATTAGGCAGTTTAGATATGTCTCATATTTTTACTTATATATTTTTTGCACATGCTCATTAAATTTTGTCATTTTTAAGTTAATTTTTATTTTTAAACGCGATCAAAAATTGAAATACCGGTTGAATTATATCCTTTAAAAGCCCTTCTGTTTCATTTTCAGCTATACTTCAAATTTCTAAATAAAATAAATAAATAAATTGTATGTTGTTCTGGAAGCTTTCTGTCTTCTCTTCGAGATCGGGGTCTAAACTTGGATTGGCCTTGAAAAGTATTCGGAAGCTCATCACTATCAGTATCCTTATGGCTATATCAGCATCTGAGTAAGTTGTAATCCCTTAACAGATTTATTTAAATATCTAAAATTTCAGAACACATGGCTACAAATTAGATTAAATAGAAAATAAACACAAAGATTATCATCCTAAAACAATAAATCATTAAAAAAATTAAACAATACAAAGCACTACAACACTACAGAAAAACAAAAATACAATGCAAAAGGATTTACATATTTACAAATATTTACATTAATATCTAGATCTAAATATGTTAATTTCCTTAATGTAGTGAATGTTAATAAAGTTCCTCGAAAAACATTGTTGAAAAGTTCAGATTATTTTTAAACGGTTCACTTCACTTTTTGTAGAAAGCAATTCCCTATCCTAATTGGAAAAATAAATTAGAAATTATATCTCAGCTGGACTGACCACAGCTTCGTTTGGTTTGTTTGATTTTTGGACATGGTCTCAGGTTTTCGGAAAATTGGAAGTAATCAAGATGGGATCTTTCAAAGTTACCATTTCATATTTCTACTGAAATTTCCCAAACACACGAGGATAACGGACTCTCAATGCGTATAAATATACTTCTGTTTATTATATCAAGCAATGGGAATACCAAGCACTTTTTCAGCACAGACTCCGAATTGTCAATATTTGTATTGACACCTCCGTTCTGATTTCGAGGGTTGAAAGGTACAGTTTGAAGCAAGGCCGGCAACTATGCATACCCGTAGGTATGCAACAGGTATCGTCGGGGCTTTCTAACTCTTCCATCCCAATTTTAGGGAGAATACCCTGAGGGAAGGTCCGAAGGTCTCCCACCCCTCTTCGCCTATTACAACCTCTCGAGAGGATTTTCGGTTCGGCGTGTATTTTGACTGTCCCTTTGTCTCACAGATACTACACGCTTACAAACATCTTCTTCGAGATTCGAAGCTGGGCCCATTATTACGCAGTCAGCATCACTAACCATTGTACCAGCTGGGTGGCTTCGAGGATTGACAACTGGACTTTGAACCTAGGACCGCTTTTTCTTTTATTCAGGTAACTTTTGCCTTTGAGCTAAAAATAGAAATTATCTAATACAGGCCACTAACTTCTAATAATTTATGCTTGAGAATGAAACTCAAAATAATTCGAGAATGGCGACATGACTGACGGGTATTAACCCGCCACTTACGTAATACTGGCAAAATATATCTTTCCCAACACCTTCTAAAGGCGTTTATTTTTATTTTCTAAAGGCGTTTATTTTTATTTTCTAAAGGCGTTTATTTTTATTTTCTAAAGGCGTTTATTGGTACACAAGCATTTATCGTGTGTAAAGCTTATCAGCATAGGAAGGTCTAAAACTGAGGTTTCCAGATCGAACAAAAAAGAATGCTATACGAGATAGGGTCTCTTCTAACACCCATACAACTCTAGTAACTGGAAATAAAGCAGTGAATATCTATGGCAGTTGATCCCACTCCTGCAGCAACGTTCGTTTCAGATTCTGGAAGGTTCTGGGAGGGGGAATTCACCTTCCCACTGAGTTGCAGTTACCTCCCAGAAATATTTTATAGGGTTTAAATCTGACAATCTAGCTGTGCAATCCATCTAATATACTTTTTCTATAGAACCATTCACCAGACTAGCCCTATGTGGACGAGTGTTGTCGGTTTTAAAATTAAAATGAAGATTAGCTGCACCTCTCGAAAGACTAACATACTGATCTAAGATCTCGTTGCAGTAACCTAGCCTCTGTCAAAGACATGAGGGCCCACCAGCGGCCGAGCGGTAAAGTCGCTGAACACTGGTAGTTCGGTCCGAGGTTCGAATCCCGCGAACGGGCTGGCTGCATGGGCGTTTTCGTGGTTTTCCCCATGTGTAACGTGTATACGAGCCAGTTTCCCTTAGAAAGTCCTCCACGAAGGCATCCCTCCTCTTAGGCAGATAGCCCTCGAGGCTTTGCCATAATCACACACACCACACCACCTGTCAAAGACATGAAGGTCTGTGCTACGTCCAACATGATGCCTGGCTAGACTATCAAATCTCTGCTGGTTAACTGGTCCCTTTCTCGGATGTTGGAGGACAGGTAGCGGGTCCCTGATTCTCTCTAGATGAAGTTACGTCCAAGTATGAGTGGTTAGGTTAAATCGGGAATAATCTGCGATGAGAATAATCCTCTACTGATGATTAGTCCAAAGTCGATGTTTCCGGTCCCAATCTAAACGGGCTCTCTTATTAGAAAATTGGAGTGAGATGTAGACAACACATCTTCTTGCTAGAAGACGAGATCTTAGAGCCCTATGTTTCCCTTTTCAGGTATGCAACCAGCCCTAAGTTCATTTTTATGAAAGACCATACTTGTCCACGTAAGTTAATCTGGCGGAAGATTTTATGGGAAGTGAGGATATTAACCTGATGCATTGGCCAGGCAGATTTTCAGACCTAAACCTTATAGAATATAGTACTTAAGCCACTCTTCGGGGGGGGGGCAATTACAACTCACCTGCTGAATCTAAAAATTTTCCGGCACTGAAAAACAGCGTTGGCGCAGAACTGAGATCGACTGCAATAGAGACTCCTAAACTACCTCATTCCCAGTACAAAGTTCACTTTGTGAGAGCTAAGGAAAGTTAAAGGAAGACATAATTATTATCTTCTTTATTTTTTTTACATTTATTTATTTTTCATTTCAAATTTGTAACCTCTGCTTTTCCAACGTTTAAGAGCTTTACGCGCTCTTATACGTGTGTGATATGACTGTTATAAGGTATACTTTTTCTAATGTTATCAATCTATATTATCAACCAAGTTTCGTTAAAACATGTCTCTCAGCTTTGGAAATAATCGCCCAAATTTCAAAATTCTCTTTTTTTTAAAATTTTCTATTTTGAACACCAGTGCATATAAATTTGTTATCTAAATGCATTATTTTAAAATTAATTCTTATGTTTAAAGCGACATGATTTTTTACAGTTTTCGGCAATTTATGTCAAATTTTATGAGTCCAAATTCTTGACAGAATATTTATATGTAGCTTTAAACAATGCATTACATTTAATATTGTTCAGATGTAACTAAAAATACTTTTTTGAATTATAGGGTCTAATTTTCTTAGGTAGTATAAAATTAGATTAGAACTCTTAAAAGACAAAAAGCGACTTGTCACTGTGCCTTTTCAAGTACCACAGGTACAGGGAAAGGATGTAAAGGAGCCTTTATTAATCCTAATAAAGTTTAACAGACGGCATCAACTCCTGCTTACAGAAGCTTTGGCTTTAAATCAAAATAATGGATACAAATGAAAATTACGAAATTAAGTATAGCTTTAAGCTTCGCTGTATAACTAACGCGCAAGCTGTCTCTGACCGAAGCCGGCGTAAACAAGCCTAATGGCAAAAATAACCCAGCACTGCAGTATACTGATTGCTAGAGAATCAAAGGTAGCAACATCATCTTCAAGCAGGCAGAACACGCTGTGATTTTACCCTCTAAAACCTTCAGTTAAATACTTTCTTCTTTCTACCTAATTTGAATATCGCGCGAGCTAGGAATTTACATTCTGGCAGAGAAATGGAAACGAGGCTGATAGAAAAGGAAATTAACATAAAATAACGCATTAGAAACTTAAATGATACTCTGTAGAATGTTGCATGGTATTTTAGAGACTTTATTCCACTTGTTATTGGTCTATAAACTCACGTTAGGAAAGGACTTAGAATATCATAATTCATGTTAATCTAAAATTTTTAATATATTAAAAAAATGTATATCATGATACTGATAATCTAATATTTTAACACCTTAATAAAAATGATAAAAGATTAAAAACAAAGGTAAGAGATTGCGTTTAATATATCCAGAAGAAACATTAAGAATAATAATTTTAATATATTAAAAGAGAAGAAATTTTGCTTTGAAAAATATTAGCTTAGTATCTGCAATCTCTCTCAGTTTGCTTTACCTGTTTATACTTTAACATTTGTCTGTGAAAACTAGGATTTAATAATAAACATACTGATTTCAATCATTGATTTATGTTTAATTCGTTTATAAGATGAGGGATTTTAATATTTTTTTGGGGGGATGAAAGTAAAGCTATGCTTTGATAACTCATTAAGTTATTTTAATCAGAAAGAAAAACCTCGTAGATTTAGTCAAGTTTAAACTATGTCAATATAAGAGAAATATCAACGAACTGAAAAAGAAAATAAAGAAAGTTTTTCTTCTCTTTCCTTTTAGGTTATAATCGTAGCTTCCCATTGCACTTGATTTATGTAGGATGTCGATAGCTCTGTTCTACTTGGTTTCATGAATATCGGTGACGTAAGTTTGCTCTAACATGCGGAGTTGTTGCAGTTACCCTCTTTTTAGATATGACCAGTTTTACGGGGAATTTTATTACTTTTCAGAATTTTAACTATTTAGTATTCCTAAACACGAATGAGATATTTCCGTGAATTTTACCTTTTATTATTGAAATATGAATGACTGAATTACTTGGCTCATTCTTACCAAGAAGCTAAAAAAAGTTCCCTAGAGTATTACAAACTATTAAAAAACTTTTCTTTCAGAAGCATATACCTTGCAAATGCTATTTAATTGTTTGCTCTTGATCTCAAAATAAGCAAGAAAACTCTCAAGAAAGCTGAATAATTCTAAAATAAAAATGTTTGAAGAAGAAATAATACGAATAGATTTATTTAATTATTTATTTATTTTTGAAGAAGCTTTAATGGTAAAATTACTCATATTGCTTGAAATATCTAGAAACGTTTGCAGCTTTAAAATCGGAAGTAACATTATCAATACTGCCTAAATTTGTTTCAAATTCTGTACATTTATTATTACGATTAATTCAATAATAATTTGAGGTAAGACGTCGAAAGTGACAGATCATACTTTAGGTATCAGAATACATACAGGTAATGCCCACCCAGTTTGATTCAGCATTCTCATTTCGCAGCAAATTTTCGAATGGAGCAAATGATACTTTACATAGACAGAGAAACCAATCAAAGGCAATCTCTTACAGTTGATGCAACCTCATTCTGATGGATGGTCTACCATGCAGGTTCTTCATCTTATCGAAAATTTCATAGTCTGATACAGCTTTCCTGCCACTTAAACACACGTTAGTATCAGCAGGTTAGTGAGCCTTTAGAGTATTCTTTTAAAACAAAATTAACTCATCTTCAAATCTTCATACATTGTCATTTGTAATGGATTCACGCTATACTTCATCGAAGGTAATGACTCGATTTGTCAGTATCAAGAAAGAACACCTATATTGCGGCTGGTGTATTTCTCACTACTCGGAATGATAGTGGTACTGCACTTTCATTTCACATTAAGAAACTCCTAATCCAGTTATATATGAAGCTACGGACAGGAGTTGGCTCAAAACAGCCACTAGTTACTTGCAGATTTGTGCTCCTGATTGTCCCTCTTTCCAAACTTATCGACAGTCTTCTGCATCATGACTCACGTATGATTCATTGCTGCTTTCTCATACTGCGACTACGCAAACCATCTTACAGCAGAATATTGAACTCACACCACCATCTAGAACAAACATTGTTCCGACGTCCGACTGTTTATTATACTGGAATAATAGCAAGAGTCCTGATCATTAACAAATGTATTACTAGAAATATTAGAGGGAGTTTTTGGAGTGCTCTGTAATTAATTAAAGCTATATTTTCTTGCTGTCGTACTTTATAATTCACTTATAGAATATACTTATAAACCCAAAATAAGGCAATCGAGGTTATTCAGCAGATCTTTCCTCTTGCAGAGTACTCAGTGATGAAAGGCACTGATTTTACAATTCATTGATCTAAATAGTCAAGCCTGTTATCCCTAGTTGAGTTAAGAGAATGAAAACCTAAGAAATTAAGACGAATTTACTTTCGAAATCCGTCCAATAGAAAGGAACAGAAAGAAATAGAATTATGGCAAAATTCAGGAAACCCTGTAAAAAAAGAAAAAAAAAAAAAAAAATTGCTTTTGCATAGAAAAATTAAAGGAAGTCAGGCAATTTACGCCTCAGTAAACAAGCCTCAGTTTAATGGATTTATTAATTTATGGGAAACAATACCAAAGCTATTTGCCTAAGGGGAGATATATGCCTTCTGGAAGGCTTTCTAAAGGAAACTGTATTGCATTTCCACTACACATAACTCAAATTAATGATTCTTCTCGCTAGCAGATGTGAGATTTGAGCCTAAATGGTGGGAAATCGTGTTTCATTTCTGTCCGTCCCCACGAGCAGCAGAACGGTAATACCGCTGTATACTGGTAGTTCTACTTGGGTTCGTCGACGAGCGGATGGACTCCATTTCGTGGCTTTTTCCGTGTGTAACGTGAATCTAAGCAAATTTCTCCTAAAATGTCCCCTACGAAGGCAGAGAGCCGTTATGTGCTTTGTTGTTATATTAAATAATATAATTAAGTATACTACACGCTTTCAAGTCTTTGTGAAAAAACATTTTTAGACAAAGAAGTTTACATCTTTTGTGACTATTAATTTAAAGCAACTAGATCATTTGTATTTGAAACAGACTATTTCACAGTGTCTCGACCTTTTGACAATAATTGCTAAATGATAACTGTACTCGTAGAACGAAGATTTAATTTATTATAACGTCTAATCATACAAGTCACAAACACACCATATGTAAACAAAATATGTAGAGAAAAATGTAGAATTTAGTTATGAAAGAATTCTTAAACTTAGAATTAAACTGTAGGAAGCCATATGAATAAATGTTTTCTTGATACTTGTATAAATAACTCTAGGTAAAAACTCTTTTCCTTCCAAAAAGATTGTTCTGGTTTGGTTTAGTTGAGTATGGCGAAGCCCTCTAGGGCTATCTTCTGCTTAAGGGAAGGGATGCCTTCGCGGAGGACTTTCTGAGAAAAACTGACTCGTATAACACGTTACACATGAGGGAAACCCCGAAAGCGCCCATGCAGCCAACTTGTTCGTTTGGAATCTTAGCCAGGTCGGAACTATCGGAATTTAGCGATTTTACCGCCCGGCCGTTAGCGAGCAACATTGTTCTGGGGTAAGTGATGGAAATAAATTTGGATTCAAGCAGATGCCAGCCTAAGCCCAAGGCATTTATTAAGCAGAAGCTGAAATAGTCTGCATTGACAAAATAGGGATCAGTAAACTGTAAAATTACGAAGATACAAACACTGTAGCTGAAAAAGCAAACAATATTTTTAAATAAAATTCTCTTTGTTCAGAAAACCATTCTTTCAAATTAAATTAGTTTAGATTAATTTAAATTAATATAAATTCAGATTACAACCAGTTTAGAAACTGATACAAATTTTTGTGAAGAAAATATTGAGTTTTAAGGTTTTTAATATTTTTTATACTACTCAGTTTTCTTTCCTGTATGTTTGCTCCCGTTCCTATCACTTGTTTACTTCCGAGTTATTTTTTGTAGCAGATCTAGTGAATGCTGATTCTTTATTTATATTCTAGCGCTCTGATATTATTAGACACTCCCTAAATTGAATAATTAGTTATAGCTGATTTAAAATGAAGAAACATCTTTCTGGGTATGGGAAATTAAACTTGATTTATCTTCATTACGAAACTTGTTGGTTACTATTCTATATGACTGACCAAGACCACCAGCAGGTAGCGGTAAAGTCGCTGAACACTGTTAGTTCGGTCCGACGTTCGAATCTCGCGAACGTGCTGGCTGCATGGGTGTTTTCGTAGTTTTCCTTATGTTTAACGTGTATATGAGCCAGTTTTCCTTAGAAAGTCCACCACGAAGGCATCACTCCCCTTAGCAGGATGGCTTGAGTGTGCTTAGTCGTAATCACACAAACTAACCAACCAACTATACGACCGAATTTCTTTGCCCAATAAACTGACATCCTAGAAAATTGGATACATTTTTCACAATTAGATAAGCTGATCTAACAAATTCCATTCTCTTGGGTCCAAGTTCACAAATTATGCGCTGTGATTGCTAAAGTGTACCATTTCCTAATAGTGATGACGAAAGTTCAGTGTATTATCAAAATGGGTTTGTTACAAAAAATAGTTGAGGGACTCTTTAACAGTTGTTAATTTACTTCTAAACTAGTTACCGTAAAATGTTCTAAAATTTTTTTAAATAAAGTTGGGAGTCCTAATAAAATATACCTCTTCTTCATTGATATCATGGTTTCTTAACTGCGGCTTGAGAGTCACGTGAAGTTCTTTGACTCGTCTTGAGAGTAACATCATGAGACACGTCTGTAACAAACAATATATAAATACATTTATATTTTAAAACAAAAATCATGCAAGTACATGCTTTCTTTATCGATTATTAAAATATATTAATTTCTTAAATTTTATTTTGTGCATAATACTATCAGGTTCTATGTTCCGTCTTACTTTCTTCGGGAACATGCAAGGACCTGACTCGGAACAGAGAGCTTACTAAAGCTATGTTCAATAACTGTGGGAAGTAGACAGGATACACAAGAAGGGTATACAAAACCCTTTATTTTTCTCTATTTACAATAATTTCCGTACTTCGGAATACAAAGACCCACTACTCGTGGTCTAAACGTAAGAATATAAAAATATAACTAAACTGTACTTTAACTTTAAAATAATAAACGTGGAAGATTGGCCTTATATTAACAGGAAGCCGTATGTAGTACAGAGAACTGTGAACACTACAATACGTTTAAAGTTATCAAGAGGATTAAACCTCTGGCCTGGAAGGCAACCAGCAACTGAGTAAAACTTCTAAGGTAAGCAGCCTGCTTCGACTAACTGTTTCCTCTCTCTCGCTTGGCAAAAAGCCACAACTTAAATACTTGGCGCTCGCCAGACAAACTTTGCATAAATACATTAACGCTTATAATTCTGGCCGGAAGTAGAAAATAAGAAGTGATAGTAAAGATTTAAAATAAAATAAACGTTAGTAAAACTTAAGATACTTACATACTTCCCGCCAGAGTTAATTAGTTTGAAACTGAGGTCTAAAACGACCTTGTTGAAAACTTTTAGCTCTAGAATCTAACGCGAGGCCAAACTTTTACAAACATTTTTCGCTAGAAACTAGAAATTTAAAAGAAAGAAATTTGTTTTTACAATAGCAGCTCCCAGGACACGCAATTTTTTCATCTGTACTGCATCTAAACAGGAGCTTTTATTCAAATCTGGTTCCTTCCAGAGATCTGGAAGGAAAACTAGTTTAATGAAATGTTACACAATGAAATGGCAAGTAACATGCATATTTATATTTCTCTTAACATTCTTATTTCATTCATGACTATTTTAATTATCTCTCCCCGTGCTCTCTGACATGTGTTGTAAAAGAACACCAAACACGAATGTGTTTATGTCTACGTGTTCAACACTTCCTCCTACAATCAAAGCACTAACGTGTTAAAAATTCAACATACCAAGACCTCGTAACACACCCTAACTTCAACTCTAAACCTTGAGGTACTATTCTGAAAGTAGCTAACTCTGAAGTGTAGCGTCAGAGAGCCTAACTACATTCATTCAACCTTTAACACATATTCACCATGATTTGGTCTTTTTACAGTCACACGAATAACAAATTTTTAACATTACTTTCACTTTTACCATATCACGGTATTTCTTAACATTTGAAATAACAGTTCACATTGTATATAAGAACATATTAACATGCCGTTAAATTTATGCATTTGAAAACATACATTAGTAGTACATTGTTAACTTCTATTCTTTTCAAAGCAAGTGCCAATTTTTCTACATTGAAATACTACATTTCAAAAAGTCTTTCAGACTAAAACTTCTTTCTTGCCAGAATGTTTTAAATAAAATTTATACAATAACTTTTACAATATTTAAGTATTTACACATCGCTATTATACATCAACTTTAGTTTTACGCGCGAGTAATTGAAAAACATAATACCAAAATCGGTAACAACTCATTTCTCGCCCTTTTGGCGATAAAGGTAGACCTCGCATGAGGTAAAACTTCTTGAAATCTGCCACTTGCAGTAAGAATGAAAGATTAACTTAAGTTTGCAAAGTAACATAAAATTTTACTTATCTTTGTGATATTCGGACATTCTTTTCTGAGCCCAGTCCTGGAAAGTAGCGTAGACTCTTGTTTGATTTATCCTCCTTCGTGTGCGGGCTCGCCCCTCAGTGCCTTCCTCTAGAAGCTTTCTTTTTATTTCCAGTTCGGTCATCCTTGAATACCTTCTTTTTCGCCTCTGCCTGTGGTCTTGGCCGTTTGATGGCAGCTGGTCTTGGCGGAACCGGGAAACTTCTTTCGTGTTCATGCTTGGACCTCGTTGCTGGCCGTTCAAATTTTCCTTGTAACTTTTCCTCCGCCGCTGGTGGCCCTTCCGCAGTTCGGCGACATTTGCTGCGGAGAGTCCTGTCGGATGAGTAGATCTTCCGTTTTAGAGCCGGGTTATAGTTGCCGTCATTTCTCCTGGCTCTCTTTGCATACGTCGTCCTTCTCCCTTCTTCATTCTGGGGGTGTTAGTGAGCTCTCTTTTCTGGACGGTGGAACGGCCTCTTTTTCTTGCTACTGAAATTTTCCCGCGGGGAAACTTTCTTTTCACTTGCTCCTGCCTCTTAATGGCTTGCCCTTGTACTTGTCGTTGTTCCACCTCTGGAGCTTGTGCCTGCCGTGTCTGCCGTGCCGGATCCTGCAAAAGATCTGCAAATATTTGCATTTTATTACGATCATAGTAGGGTTTGATTTGATCAATGTTTGCGGAGCAGGTTTCACCATTCTTGGCTTTTAACACTACTACAGCGTGAGTTATTTTTTCTATGACATATGGTCCTTCAAATCGTGGAAAAAATTTGGTAGTTTTATCTTCTGGTGCTGAAGAAAGTGAATGCTTAATTTTTAATACTTCATCCCCTACTTTATAAGTTACTCCCCGTCGTTTCAAGTCGTAATACAGCTTTTGTTTTCTCTGTGCTACTTCCGTATTCTTTTTTGCTTCTTTAATTAGTTTTTCTGTATCACCCATTTTAAATTCTGGGGCTCTTTGTTGCACATAAAATAATTTATCTAACGGCGTTATAATCTTTCTGTCTAAAAATAACTCAGCAGGAGTTTTGCGGTCCTAAGGGCGAAAGCAAATTCATTGACATAGTTATCCCAGCTTTTATGAAAATTTTTAACATAACTACAGATAATTTTCACTATATTTCTATTGACCCGTTGCGCTATATTTGATTGCGGCCGATACGGGACCATTTTTAAATGACGTATGCCCAGTTTTTGGCACATGTCTTCAAATACATTACTTACAAATTGAGGACCATTATCCGATATAACTTTTAGGGGCGCCCCGTATTTTAAAATATATTTATTTAAAATAGAATCAGTAATTTCGCGGAGGCTCGTTTTAAGGGAACAATTTCGGTCCATTTACTAAAATGATCAACCATAACAAGGAGATAGCGACTTTTATTTAACTGACTTTTTGGGAAAGGGCCCAATAAATCGATGCCAATTATTTCATTTGGAAATTCGGATTTAATACTATTTAGAAACCCGGCCGGGCGGAAATTAATATAATTAACTGCTTGACATGTTGGGCAGGACTGGACATACGCCCTTGTTAACTTTTGCAGTTCAGGAAAATAGACTGCCTCGCGTACGCGTTGGATAGTTTTTCGAATACCAGCATGAGAAGCTAAAGGGCTGTCATGGAGCTCCTGCAGGATATTTAATCTAAGACTAGCTGGGATAACAGGTCGAAATTCGTAGTTTTTGTATAAAATAATAGACCATCTATTAGTTCGTAATGGGCCGCCCTATTTCTTATCGCCACAATATCTTGGTGGCTAAAATTTTCAGGATCCTTTAAATACTCATAAATGCTTCCAAACTCAGGATCCTTACCCATTTCGGTTATTACAGTTTCTCGGGAATTTATTGTACATGCTGTGAGCATTGCCACCTTTACGGTATTACCTTCTTCATCTATTTTAATTCTGGATAGGGCATCTGCTACGATATTTTCCTTTCCGGGGGTATGCTTGATTACCAGATTATATTCTTGTAGCTTGAGTGCCCATCTTATTAACCTTGGGGATAAGTTTTTCCCTGAGTGCAATCTAGTTACCGCCGCATGATCAGAGTACACTGTTATAGGCGCCTTTCCAAAATAGACTCGGAACTTTTGCACTGCTAACAGAACTGCAAGTGCCTCTCTCTCGGTCGCGGAATAGTTTCTTTGTGTTTGATTTAAAGTTCGGCTAAAAATGCCACGGGCTGTTGATTTTGCGAAAGTACCGCTCCTACCGCATAATCCGAAGCATCCGCTGAAATTTCTAAATTTTCATCCTTTTCAGGAAATTTCAACACAGGGGCTTGCGTTAATGCTTGTTTTAATTTTTCGAAAGCACTATTGGCTTCGGCCGTCCATGAGAATCTTGCCTTTTTCCTTTTTAATTTTAACAATGGCTCAGCAATAGCTACAAAATCTTTTATAAAGGACCTATAATATGAACAAAGTCCTAGAAAAGAAGAGAGCTTCTTTGCCGTGTTTGGAGTCGGATACTTTTGTACAGCGATTATTTTTGATTCGTCTGTCTCGATTCCTTTCTGAGATATTTTGTAACCTAAATATTTTAATTCAGGGGCTGCAAATTTGCACTTTTCGACATTAACTTTTAGACCGGCCTCATTTAATAAAGCAAACACCTGTCTTAAATCCTGTACATGTTGGTCGAGATTATCACTAGTAATAATGATATCGTCTAAATAGATAAATGTGGACTTTCCAAGAACAGGCCTTAACACAATGTCCATACATCGCTGAAATGTTGCCGGTGCCCCTGAAAGGCCAAACGGCATACGCAAAAATGCATAAGTGCCAGACTTGGTTATAAAAGCAGTCTTAGGCACGTCCTCAGGCCTAACCCCTATTTGAAAATAACCAGTCGTTAAGTCTAAAGTCGTCATATATTTGGTGGATGTTATGTTCCTTAGAATTTCTTCAATAATAGGTAACGGATATACCGGATATTTAGTTATGGAGTTTAATTTACGGTAGTCAATTGCGAATCTCCACCTTTTTGGATGTGTCAAAGGATAGTCATTATTTTTCTTACATAAAACCACCGGGCTAGCATAACTACTTGAGATGGGCGTTATGATCTTTTTACGTAGCATATCGGTGATATGCCATTCTATAATTTTTTCCTTATTCTTATCATACCGGTATGCTTTGTGGCGAACTGGCATTGAATGTCCGGTGTCAATACTATGGTTAGTAACCTGAGTAAATCCTGGAATATCACTAAATAACGAAGCAAATTCACTTACCACTTGTCGGATTCTTCGTTGCTCGTCATTAGGCAGGTTGTCAAGATTTAACATCGGCGGTTCAGCTATTTCTCCACGAACTGGTTTCATCGTCAGCTTAAGGGAGGCTTCATTAAAATCCAGCGTTGCTTGTGCCTCTGAAAGAAAATCTATTCCTAAAATAATATGTGCTTGCAGATTCTTTACTATGAAAAACATAACCTTTACTTGTTCGTCCTTGATACGGACATACAGCGGTAATTTACCTATACACTTACATTTTTCTCCTTGCGCCGCTAACACTGTCGTATTATCCGAATTATATATGCGGTATTTCCGAAAATACTTCCTAAAAAAATCTTCTGCCACACAGGAACACTGCGCGCCTGTATCCATGAGTGCGGTGGCTGGGATATTATTCACCAACACTTCAATCTTCGGAAGAGTCAAATTTTTCACCATTACTGTATTTAACTTGAAGGAAGAGGGGTTTTTGTGGCCTTCGGATTTCCGCACCCTCCCGTCAGCAGAAATCCGTTTTAGTTTAAATTATTTTTCATTTCCGTGCTTTCCTTCTTTTTCCATTGGCCTTGAGACTTTTTTCCTGGATTGCTATTGAACTGTCGACGTTCGCCGGCTGTTTTTGAATGCTCGGGTTTCCTTGCCCACTGATTCGCTTTGCTTCCGTAGCCGTGTGATTGAGTTTGCTGTAGTCTTGGCGCACCAAATTGGTTTCGCTGTTGATATTGGCGTCTTCTTTCAATGTCCGCCGTTCTTCTACTTTCAAACTGGATTGCTAGCTCAAATAACTTTTCCAGTGTAGTCGGATTTCTTAATTCAATAAAGTCTTGCACTTGGGGCAGTAACCTCGGCAAAATCACTTGAATTATCTCAGGATCCGGACGGTTTCCATACAAGAGTTTGAAGACGTGAATTTTTCTTAAAATAAAGCTTGAGAGGTTTTCGATTCTTTGCTGATATATACTGAAAAGTTCCGTTTCTAATTTCGCACGATCCCTTACAACAGGGAAGGTTTTTAGTAGGGCAGTCTTGAAATTTTCGTAAGTATAGGTGGGACTTCCTGCTTGACCCAAGAGACTTCTGCCTATACATTTGAACCAATTAAGCGCTTGGCCTCTCAAAGCGCTGGTAGCTAAGGTAACTTTTTGAAATTCGTGCACGGGGTAGAGCATGAAGTGGTCATCCAATTTTTCCAAAAAACTGGTTACCGGTGAGTTTCCATTAAATGTTGCTTCTGGTTTCATCGAAGCGCGCATGGTCTGGACGATGTAACCAAATCCTTCCAGGGCGTCAGCTGGCATTTCTGGATTCTGAGCCGCTTCTGCAGGCAGCACAGGTTCTTCTTGAAACTCGGCCATGGTTATTCTTCTTCGTTGGGCGCCACTATGAGGTTCTATGTTCCGTCTTACTTTCTTCGGGAACATGCAAGGACCTGACTCGGAACAGAGAGCTTACTAAAGCTATGTTCAATAACTGTGGGAAGTAGACAGGATACACAAGAAGGGTATACAAAACCCTTTATTTTTCTCTATTTACAATAATTTCCGTACTTCGGAATACAAAGACCCACTACTCGTGGTCTAAACGTAAGAATATAAAAATATAACTAAACTCTACTTTAACTTTAAAATAATAAACGTGGAAGATTGTCCTTATATTAACAGGAAGCCGTATGTAGTACGGAGAAATGTGAACACTACAATACGTTTAAAGTTATCAAGAGGATTAAACCTCTGGCCTGGAAGGCAATCAGCAACTGAGTAAAACTTCTAAGGTAAGCGGCCTGCTTCGACTAACTGCTTCCTCTCTCTCGCTTGGCAAAAAGCCACAACTTAAATACTTGGCGCTCGCCAGACAAACTTTGCATAAATACGTTAACGCTTATAATTCTGGCCGGAGGTAGAAAATAAGAAGTGATAGTAAGGATTTAAAATAAAATAAACGTCAGTAAAACTTAAGATCCTTACAATACATTAATCAGTTTCAAACTATCCATTGTGCTGTAATTGTCAGAGTAGTAAATAATTACGTTTCTGCAAAATATTGCCATGATTATGCTAGTTTTACAGCAAGCAGTGGCCATACGGACAATACAAAAACAAAAGAGAAAGTCATTTTTAAAAATAATACACTTTAACGTTTTTTTCTCTCTGAGAAACTAAACGTAGGTCGAATCTTGATTTTTCTCGAATGTGAATCCAAATCATGAAAGATTTTTCAAATTTTTCGAATATTAAATATGTGTAATCCTTCAAATGAATATAAGAAGAGGGTAGAAAAACATTTATTTGATAACAAAAGTTTTTAAACAAAACGAAATTTGAAATCTGAGTTTAATGAAAAACAAACATTAGAATATATTATTAAAAACTACATCTATATTTATTAAAAAGTGTAAATAGACGTTAGTAAACAAAGTGCATAGCTAAGTTCCTTTGAGTCTTAGGACTAATTTTCTCAGCATAGCTTGAGAAAAATATTTAAATAACAGCTCAAATTTTAATTATCAGTTTAAAATACAGCAACCATGGATGAATAGTTCAACTGATAGACAAGTAGTGTTGTTAGCGTCACTGCGCTTTTATATATTGTGCTTTAAATACTTCCGCGGAGTATTTGTAGTAGGCTATCTATGTCTAGAATTATCGAGGTAGTTGAAGAGTTGGCTTTAGTAAGAGCAGTACAAATTGCTGTTAGTTGTTTTTATAAATGTGGTTATTTTTTCAAACTGAAATAACTTAGTTTCAACTAACAGTCAGAGCGAAAGCTTGAAAAATAAGGCAATTTGTACTTTATACATGAACATGCATAACAAATAGTATTTCTGGTATGTGTGTTCATATATAAAGGCAATCCCGTGTCAGTTCGAAAATATTCTTGAATTTATTTCGTAAAACCAACTGTAGTTATCCGCCCTTATGAAACTTGTAATTCAGTTTCAGTTAGATGTATGCAACTATGATTACACAGAAAGACATCTATATTCATGCAGTAATACTTTCTATGTTTCTTGTGTCTGGGAGTCTAATTTTTTCATTCTCAAGATTAAGAAGATTGCCTTCGCCTGGCTAAATTTCCATCAGCTCTGTTTAACCTTTCATTTTAGCCATCCATATGGTATAGAGGTTAGGGGAGCCAGATACGATATCGAAGAGCCTGGTTTCGAATCTCGGAGAAGGCGGGATATAAACTGTCTGTCCCGTCATAGGAGCCGCCTATTAGATGCTTCCATAATAAAATGACCTCTACTTCTGGCACTTAGTAGTGGCGAAAGACTAAAAATGTTAGTGCCCGCCATTGAAAAAATACTTTCATTTTCACCTTTTATCTCTTCGTTTATTACTTTATATTTTCGTTGTATGAACAGATGACTTTAGTTATTTTCAAAAGTCTCCAAACAATACAGTACCACCAAATCCCGTTATTTTTTTAAAATTGTAACTATCTGTCTATAGCAGGGTTCTTAAACTGTGGGTCACGGGATCGCCGGACCTGCAGCAGGGGGTCGCCAAAACATTTTAGCAGTTTTGATATTTCTCTAACTTATTACTATAGTTTTACAATTATCAAATATTTTTACACAATGTGTTTGAAAATAGATAAAGATAAGACAATACAGACAAAGAAAAAATAACTAATAACGGATAACTAAGTCGAACCCTTCGCGCTGTGCGCAACGGGTCAGCTCAAGCAAACGCGAAACGTTCGCTGGGACGGATACCCGCGTTTTACCGCTTAACCCAGAGTAACACATTGTCGATTTTCGATTCCTTGTAAATTTCAGATAGTTCCTTAAAGGAATAACACAATGTAACAGTTCATAAAAGTTGAGTGAAACACGAGTAGCAAAATCTGTAAAAACTCGTAGAACACGTATCGAGTCCAAACGAGACTAACACGCCTGAGCTGTCAGCTGGTGAAGAAGAAGGGTAAGTGCGCATAGTCGAAGTGAAATAGCAATTATTTGACAGTTTAACAAAGAAATATATTATTTGCCGAAACAGTTTATGCGCGAGTGTATAAATGTGCAAAAAAGTGTAAATATACAATAATACATATAAAAGCCAAAGTACGCTGCGGGGAAAAGAAAAAAGGACAGTTCTATATCTCCCGTTCTACTGGGCCGATTGACGAAATTCAGATTGCGTTTTTCATGTCTCGAAAGTGCGACGTAGGATATGTATTAGATTTATATGTAGCATTTTTCTAATATAGGTATTTTGACACAAAATCGGACTTTTTCTGAAATGACATGCCAATTTTTTCCATATTTCGATTCTACGACTCAAATTATGTCAAACTGCCAAGTTTTGTAAAAATCGCAGGAATAGTTTTTAAAAAATTAGTTCTCAAAATTTTAGCTCCTCAGTGTTATTGAGTTTGATATATATTTATTAATATCTCTTTTTTTTTATTAAACTTACTTGATTCTTTCTTTCATATTTCGAAATTTAGGTTCATTCCAACTAAAATACGCCAATTTTTTATGATTTATTTTTAAAATTTGTATTTTTAAATAATTTGTATAAATTTTTCGAAAAAATTTTGAATTATAACCTATAAAATTTTTGCCATCACCTTAAAATAGATGTATTTCTAAGCATACATGCAAAAAATTAGAGTTTTTTATTCAAAATTTCCTAAGATATACATGAATATACATTTTAGCGCGTTTTAAAATTTGGCGGATTTATTATAAGCAATAATAAGGAAAATGTGGCGTACGCATTTTGTTAAAATTATTTGAAAGTATGAACGTTGACTACCCCCCCTCTCGTGCACAAAGAAAAAAGGCAAAGGAAAATACGTTGCTATAAATTAAGAAGACCGCCAAGTGAATTATTCTTGGCGCAAACTGAAAAAAAAAAAAAAAAAAAAAAAAAAAAAAAAAAAAAAAAAAAAATTGCCAAGATAAATTTTTAAATTTAGGCATAATTTGAGTCGTAGAATCGAAATATGGAAAAAACTTTATATGTTATTTCAGAAGAAGTCCGCTTTTGTGTCATAGTACTTACGTTAGAACAAAGCTATATATAAATCTAATATATATCTTAAGTTGCGCTTTCGAGACATAAAAAACTCAATTTGAATTTCGTCAATCGGCTCAGTAGAACGGGAGATAAAGAACTGTTCGCCCTCTTTTTTTTTTCGCAAAGTACATACAACAAAGGAAAAGACAAAAGGAACACACGCAGGAATATTTACATATGAAAGGTGATATATTTTTCAAAAGCATTAATTAATTTATTAGGTAAGGTGTCCAAGTACCGCAAGCGGTCTTTTCCAGCTTTCATAACTTTCAAAATCGTAATTCAGAACAGGAATTGTGCTATTATGCGCTTCCGGGATTTTTGAAAATAATTTCTCAGCAGTTTTTGCAATGTACAATTGGATTTCAGATATATTGAGTTCACGGTGAATTGCCGTGTTTCTGATGAACCAGCGACAATTCACCGCCTGTCTAAGTACTACACTTTGTATAACTTGTAGTTTATTCATAATATTTTTACAGGTATATACCCAAACAGGACAGGCAGAGGTGAGTATAAAACGCAAAAGGGTCGTATAAATGAGTATTTTATTGTCAATAGAGAGAACGGAGTTCCGAGTAATTGAAGGGGCTAGTGTACGTTTACGCACTCGGAACTTGGCTAAGAGCTTTGTAATGTATGGGGACCATGTAAGCCAGCGATCTTAAGTAACGCCGAGGTGTCGTGCCTGCTTAGTCCACGGGATTGGAGTATCACACATGGATAGACTGAGATCAGCATCGTAATTCTTCTTTTTTGTGAATAAACCGCATCAGACTTTTCAATATTGATTTTAATCTTCCATGCGGTCAGCCAGGACTCTAAAGGGCCTTTCCCACTGGTGTTTATCTGAGCTAACGGGAACAACTAACGTACCCGACACATCTTCGAAACCAGTTTATCCCCATAGGGCAGCAAGTTGAAAAATCTTCACTTCAGGAATAGCGGAACTAGTCGACACATGGAACTGACTCCGTTAGCTCAGATAAACCCCAGTGGGAACGGTCCTTAATGCATGGATGTGATTTTGAAGCGAGTGAATGCGTTTTTTGATAGAATTGCCCTGTCATCGACGGACATAGCCAGAATGGTGTGTGGTGCTTGTGGGATATCGTTAGTGTATGTATTTTAAAATATAAGGCCAAGAAGGGACCCTAGCCTTGATAATCCGTGATGTAGATAGTGATTTGTTTACACGAACGATAAAGTGTCGATCCTTTAAATAGGAGTGGGTGATGTTTGTGATGTACTCTGGGAAACCCAGAGTGATGAACTTGTGCATGAGACCCTCGCGCCAAACACGGTTGAAAGCCTTGGCTACATCAAGGAAAATGGCATTTGTAAACTGTCAGTCCTGCAGACCTTGAGAGATAATTTCAGTCACTCGATATAGTCGATGCACCGTTGAATGTTTCTTTCTGAAACCATACTGCTCCGGAATAAGGATGTTGTTTTCTTCAGAATATTTTAGAATTCTTTGCAGGATGACATATTCAGCCACTTTGCTTAGTGAAGAGAACAGACTGATTGGTCGATATGATGCAGGATCTGGCAGAGTCTTTCCAGGCTTTAGCACTAGGGTAATGACAGCTGTCATCCAGGGTGACGGAAAGTGTCCTAAGCGGAGCATTGCATTGACGATATTAACCAACTCAACATTAGGATACCCATGTTCTTGACCATTTTATTCGTGATGACGTCCAGCCTAGGATTTTTATTAATTTGTAGCTTCTCGATGTAGCCGTAAACCTCCGATGGCTTGACAAGAGGAATGTTGTATGTGCTTGGGTTTGTTAGGAATTTTGTTAGCGTTTGAGTGACCAAGTGCTCTGTTGCCCCCCTCCAGGGCCCTGACTGGTTCTTGCTCTGTCGAGTCTGTACTGGCAGTAATTGGCAATGTTGAAAGTGAAATGTGGACTGAGCTTATGGTCATGTAGGAGAAGAAATCGGGAAAAATTGTTTTTACAGTAAACAATTTTTTTTTACCGATGGCGGACCCTCAGCCGACTTCGGCTTGGCCACTACTGTGGCCAGAAGTTGTGGTTACTTTTCTTATGGAGGCACCTAAAAGGTGGGCGCTCTTTGCCTCCTATGAAGGGACGAACAGTTATAACCATGCTTTCTCCGAGATTCGAACCCGGGATCGGGCTGAATTACCTACTAGACCTCCAGGACACTTCACACGAATGAGTCTTGACCTCAGCACTCAAGAAGGAAATCGAAGGAAAGAAATAGATAGGGCGAACAAAAGACCCAGATTCCCAACAGTAGCAGTAGGTACGTCTACAGCGAGCTGGAACGTAAATGATAGAAATAAGGTGACATCATATACTAAAGGGTTAAGACATCATAGAATATGATAGTTTAATATGAAGGATATATGGCCATCAAAGAATATGACCCAATTCAAATTCTTTGGGGACATCACATGTTTGAAAAAAATTTTACGGTCATAACACTTGCCACATACAGGTAGCTTAACGACGAATGTGCACAAAACTGGTTTTAAATAATAAATGCAAGAGAAAATAAAACGGATGAAAAGCTAACACAAAAGGGCAAATATAAATTGAATATACTGATTAAAAATAAAAATAATCAAGGGAATATAATTTACCAATATATCATCCCTCAGAGGGAAAACTATGCACAAGAGTGCAAGAATAAAATTATGCGAATATTTTAAAGATTTTTCAGAACCTAGGGCTAAAAGGCTATGGGAGAAAGATGTGCGAGGAAATACGGTATTTATTTATAGATAAGTAGATTCGTATTTTTATTGTTAGATAATGGCAAAGCTCACGAGAGCTATCTGCCCAAGGAAAAGGTTACCTTCGTGGAGGAATTTCTAAGGAAAACTGCCTCATATTCCGGAGCAAGCTGCCAGAGTTCAGCGATCTTCTCAGCTTGACCGCTGACAGGCACGAGCAAATTCAGATATATTGTTTTCAGAAAAAACAGAGAGTTCAGAGGCAGACTCCTTGTAAGACAGCTTTATTTTTTCATCGGTGATGAAAATTGGCTCTTTGAATACTAGTTTCGAAATCAGAAGTTTGAAAATATGTCTTCAGTTAAGTTCTTAAATATATAATCTCAAACACTTATGCCATTTAGAAGCGTATTTAACATTTTTCTCCAGTTATTAACTCAGAATTATTAATCTCAATAAGAATTACTTATCTACTTTTTAAATTAATTGAAGAACAACATCAAAACTGTAAATGTTGCCAAATACAAGATACAAAAATCTTGTTTTGATTAATAACTTACATTTCAAAATAATTACCTATACTAATACAAAAAAATAATGTGTAATACTCTAAATATGCATACAAAATTAAACAATGCATGCCACTTAGAATGTATAATTTTCTATTGTAGAGTCATTAGGTTAATTGGAAGCAGAAAAGATGAAAAATATGCAACCGCCTTCGCCGGGAATCGAACCACACACCTCTGGAATACCGGCCCAGTGTGCAGAACCACTACACCACGAAGGTTCACTAGGGAAGTGGGAGAAATACCTTATACGCTCCCCTTTTTAAAGGGCGACTAGGGTTTTAGGGGAACTAGTCACCAAATCCTGGGTGCGGAGAATCATCATCCACAACCCTTTTAGTTCGGGCGCCACTTGAAGAGTCATTAGGATTTTTTGGAAGCCAGAGAGACGAAAAATATGCAACCGCCTTCGCCGGAAATCGAACCACGGACCTCTGGAATACCGGCCCAGTGTGCAGAACCACTACACCACGAAGGCTCGCTAGGGAAGTGGGAGAAATACCTTATACTATAAAATAATATATTTGAGAGTTCAAAAAGACACAAATCAAGTCTCTGGGGCACTTTAACTGTGCGTCCTGCACGTGTCTGCACAGCTTTATATACCCCTCACAAGTGAATATACAAATCCAGGATTTTTTGTTTTCTCTCAAAATAACTGGAACAGCAACATTAATTCCGCAGATTTCAGAAACGGCAGCTTCTCGTACTCTATTCTCGGGAAGAGGGACAGTTAGAGCTTCTAAATGTTTTTATGAATGTCTTTTGCGCATTGTGTATTTATAAATAAAAGATTTTCCGAGTATTAAGAATATTTCCCGAGTATTAAGATTCCAGTAGAATGTTAACTAACAATTGCGTTTCAGGATGTGCATTTTTCTCGTGGTAATAAAGCATTAATAGCTTAACTTCATATTTTGATGGAAGAATAGCGGACATATAAAATCTTCTGCGTCTTAAAGAAAAGTAAGTTTTGTTTTCAGGATGATGATAACGTTGCTGTCTTTGAATACTCCTAAAATTTTTAATTTATCGTCTCGTTCATTCACAAAACAATTTTCTTGTATCATTTTTAGTATCTTTTTTTCGGCTTCAAGAATTTCTTTCAGTATCCAAATTATCTTGTTTTCTATACGGTTTTTTTCAATTTATAATCCATTTCAAAAATTTATTTTTCATTTTGAGATTTACTTCTTCATCCCAAGTTTATCTTCATCTTCAAAGTTTGTTCAATTTAGGCATAAGGATAACTAAACTAATTATTCTAATAGGATGTAGCAATTTATGAGCGTCGAATAAAATGTCCTTTTGGTTCCCGTTTCAAAGCATAAATATTTTAAAGTTCCTGCCTGTATTTATGCACAGACTGCCGAACTTGTGGTTCTATATCAGAACCAGCACTTTTGTTTCGGTAGGTGTTTCTGCCTCAAGATCGGTATATTCTCACTCTCTATGATCAAATTTTCTTTCCGCCGTTATCCCAGATAACACTTTAATGAAGGTATTAAGCTGTTCTTTGTTGCTAACGCTTCTGACACAATTGTCGACATAAAAACTGCTCGTAAGCTCCCGAATGATATTTGTAGGATAGTAAAATTATTAATCTCAATAAGAATTACTTATCTACTTTTTTAATTAATTGAAGAAGAACAGCAACAAAACTCTAAATGTTGCCAAATACAAAATACGAAGTTCGTGCTTTTAAAATAGGTTAAAAAGAGAATGAAGGAAAAACAGGAATTAAATTGAATGAAGGAATTTACAGGAATGAAGGAATTAAATTCTTAACAGGTACTGTCTTCTTACTTTTAACTTTTTAGCCTTACCTTTACTTTTTTTTCTAAAGGCACAATTTGTAACATATAATTAATTTGTATTTGTTTTACTATTTCTCTACATTATTTTGATGATATTTTAATTAAACTTTTTATCTTTTATCATTAAATTAACTTAATTTATGAATATTTTTATCTCTTTAAATTTTATTACATTTTAATTATAAATTATTTATTATTTTGTTTATTAATATTTTTTTATTTGCCATTCATAACGGATTGGATAAGATTTTTTGACACTGGTAATTCGATCAGGCTCAATTCGAAAGAAAGACGAAAGTGACGCATCTCACATAGCGGACTGGCTGCGTGAGGTTTCCGTAATGTTGCATAAGTGTGATGCGAATGAAATTAGTTTTCCTTTAGAAAATCCTCCAGGATCTTTCTTCAGTTGTAAAGACATTCCTTCTTTCAGCAGATAGTCTTCACATGCCTTTCCTTAACCATTTAAACTATAAAAATTGAACAGAAGCTGTAAAATCTTGCAAATGATCTTAGAGACTGAAAACGAAACTCAGAAGGTGCAAGTGCATCAGATTTTTCTGATGAATAAGATGTGCTGCATTCATGTTATCAGAAAATAGTCTACATCAATAGCTCTCTAATCTACTTGGTACTACATTAAAGAACAGAATCTGGAAGGCATTTTTTGAAGAATGTCTTCTGAAGCGTCTGCTTCAGAAAAAGGCAAATTTTTGAAAGCAAGGCTAACAGTAATTTTTTTTATTATCTTCAATAAATGAAGGACAGCTATAAGAAGTCACTGTATAATAGCAGTAGAAAAAAGAATGGCGTGTTCAATTGGATGCAGAGAATAGTTAAGGAGTTTGCTACTGAAAAATTATTTAAGTAAAGAATTTAGGGGGGGGGAATCATTCGAAGAATATAGGACTTAGAAATGAAAAAACAAAATTAAGAAATTTTATGTACTTCAGTTGCGAAAACACAAGACAAATCTAATTACATTCAACCTGGTCAAAAATCAGACTGTATACTTTTATATAAAGATTTATATTATAATATTGTAAAACGTAAGAAAAAACTAGAAGAAAATCTGTGCTGCTATATGTAATAAACAAAAGTTAGCTCTTTTTTTCAGGTTGATTTTTTTCAAGGCTGAAATTTGTAAGAGTACATTTCAACAGTAATAGTGAAAATGTATAAGACTTTTTATATTTGTGTCTTTAAAACTTTTAAATGAAAACTCCTAAGACTTTTCAGATTGAAATTATTACGCACTTTATTTAATACTACGTAAGTATTGCATTACAATTTTTCGATAAGTTTGTACCTATTCGGGTAAGGAGAACTAAATCACTTTGAAAGTTGTTCATGTAAAATCAAAATAATTTATTAAATTATTAGTTTACTATTAATTAATTAAATTATTAGTTAATAATTAGTACATTAAGTGCCTATAATTTGGTTTTTTTTTAAACGAAACGACTAGCGATAATAAATTGTGTGATATTCTGAACATATTAAAAGAAACAGAGTTTTAAACAGTATCCTGTATAGGGTTTTTACGAGTCCCATTGCAGGGCTTTCAAGATTTCTTAAAATAGCCCTTTTTCAAGGTTAAGAAACCTTGAAAGCCCTGCATTCCGCTTTTCATTTAAGATCGTATTTATGAATTTTATCTGCTGAAAAAGCAGGCTATAACTTCAGTTTAATCAAATTCAGAAATTTTATTTAATGTTAATGCTTAAACAGCTCTCGGCAAAGAAATAAACATTAGAGAAGCGAAGAGGTTTTTGTAGAATAGCTGATTAAAACCCGTCGAAGCCGTTGGACTAATATTGATAGAAACATAAAAAACTGACGCAAACATCAGCTTTAGATGTTTTAAAGCAGCTGTTTCTTTCCTTTCCTTGTTCCTATTCTTTTCCTTCCTGAAGTTTAACCAGAATGTAACTAAATATATGTCTATGTCAAATGAAATTTTTTAGTTGTATTTAAAATGCAATATGCGTTTGCATGAGAACATCAAAAATATTTTGAAAATGAAAACGTTATGTGCACTGAAAATACTGTAAAAAAAAAAAAAAAAAAAAATACTCTCTGAACTATTCTGACAATTTATGAATTATTTCATGACGTTTCGTTTTAATTTACTATTTATTTCTTGATCTTTTTTTTTCGTTCATTATCTTTTAACTGCATATATTTATATGGAAGAGTAGCATGAAACCTTGGACTTTAAAACTGAGTAAAACTCCAAATTCTCTTTAGTTTATAGGCAGCTCTATATTTTCCGAGAGGCTCTAAAACTTGTCTTTCTTTCGAGGGGCCACCAGCGGCCGAGCGGTAAAGTCGCTGAACACTGGTAGTTCGGTCCGAGGTTCGAATCCCGTGAACGGGCCGGCTGCATGGGCGTTTTCGTGGGTTTCCCCATGTGTAACGTGTATACGAGCCAGTTTCCCTTAGAAAGTCCTCCACGAAGGCATCCCTCCCCTTAGGCAGATAGCCCTCGAGGCTTTGCCGTAATCACACACACACACGCACTTTTACAAGGCGAAAAAGTATTCCTCACCAAAATATTCTGTACCATTTGAGACCTTTATTAAAGTCTCTGGAAATACATCAAATTTTTCTATGAAACCGAAATCTAATGTAAGTTTGAATTTTGCATTATTCTTTGTTGTATTAATAATCATGCATTCCCCACCCAATAATTTGAAGATCCTGACTTACTTTAAAAGAATTACATTACTCCTCTAAAACACGAATCAAATGACTGTTGAAATGAGTTATAGGAGCAAAGATATTTGATGCTGAAGTTTATGAGAATACAAAGTTGTAGAACTGTTTGCAGTACTGAAAATGTTACGAGCAAATCATAGTTAAAGTAGTATCAAGCTTAAAAAAAGTTTCCAAATTAAAACATTTACAATCCTTAAAATAGCGGATACATAAGAAAGTAACCAATAAAAAAATTGCTTTTATTTTGGGAATTTAAAATAAAAAACTGAAATCTAGAGAGAGGAGGAGCAGCATGTAATTCTAACACAGAAACCACGCATTTAGGAAAATACAGAAAAGTTACCTTTGCATGTTAGATATCATTACATGTCCTAGAGTTATCACTGCATGCCATTAACATTAAAGTAAAATATTCACACACTATTTCTGTTTAGTTATATTTTGATAAGCGATTTTTAATTTAGCCCAGAAAGGCATTCAAAACCGCATTTTACATTGAATCACTTTAAATGTCCGAATCACTTTTCAAATTGTTGTCACTAAATATTATCGAACTTTATTATATTTAAAGAAACTAAATAATGAGGAATGTACATGAATGTATGTATGTATGTTTGTCGTTTTGTGAAAAACAACGGTACCTAGAGCTATCAAATTTGGAATAACATAGTTCTCCATTCGAATATGGCACTTCGAAGTGTAGGGAATAAAATATTTTTATCCCCAGTGCACGAGACTGTCTATCTAAAGTTCTAAAGATATGCAGTTTTTAAATATTTTTAGCACAATGTGGCGAAATGCCAAATGCTCTCGAAACATGTATGCGTCCGTAAAATTAAAAAAAAAAAAAAAAAAAAATAGCCCGTTTGAGCGTAATATAAAATATGAAAGCTTTCGGATTTTTTTCATTACTAAAAGTAAAATTTTCGAGATTAAATTTCTACTGACATTTTTTTCTCAGTTACATAAAAGAAGTGTCGGAGCCTTCTTAGTTAGGGCTCCGGTGTGCTCCCGCTAGAATTATGATTTAGCCATAAACCTAAGAAGAAATAAGCCGGCGAAATTCAAGCTCTGACATCGGATTAGTCATATAAAGTCGTCCGGCTGTCCGGCCCCTCTTTCACCTGTCTGACATAACAGAGACGGATATGAATGTGACTAAAAAAAATTAATTTATTCGTGGGCATTCTTGATAAGCATGAACATGTTCACATACCAGTTTGGATATGATTATATAGCGAACACTCCACTTTTATGTAACGGATCACATCACTGATAATGGCTGAAGCAAAGAAATGAGCAGCACAAGTTTTTATAGCGAGAGGAAGATAGGCAAAAAGTGTGCGCAGTCAATCAGTCGGTCATACCGGTATCGCAGAGATATCGCGCGGAGCGCGACGTGTCCTGCTCAATGATAGAATTAGCCGTATGGGCACATGACGGTAAAAACAGGACGCGCCAAGGAGGCAGGTGAGAGGAGGTGACCATGCGTCACGAGGGGAGAAATACCAAGGAGAGGCTGGTGTCGCGCAATCTGACGCGCATTTTAGCAAAGGGTATTTATAGAGCTGAATCCTTTAGTTAGGTTTTGAATAGTGATTGGACAAAACTGGGAAACAGCGAAGGAATGTAGATGAGTAGCATAGGAGGCTCTTTTGAACTCTTGAAACGCAGCTTAAATACTGTTTCTGAAACACGTTTAGAATTTGCATCTACGTCCTACAAAATTTACATTCCGGCAGGAAACTGAAATCAGTAGGGAAAGGAAGAAAACTAAAAATAACTGGTTAGAATAAAATAAATCCTTACACTGTACAATGTCATAAGGAAGAAGTCATATAAAATAAATATATGAGAGAAAATACACTAAAATTGTTTAATACATTCTAAAATTACAATATTTTGTTAAAAATGCATGAATTTTTTTATATAAAATTAAAACGTCAGAACACACACACAAAAAAATAATAATAAATACAAAAAACGCAAAACTAGAGAGGATAACAATAAACATGATGAATATTTTTGAACGAGGTTATTTAAAAATGAAGCAATGTTATGCCAAATATTAGAAAAATTGCATGAATACATCAACCACAGCCATCACATTGATTTAAATCCGGCTATTGTGCAATTAGAACCTGTGATTTCGTTTCTGGAAGCTAAATTATATTTGTAAAGTTAATAAAAACAATAATAATACAAAAAATAAACATAAATCTAATAAATAATTTTTTCAAAACTTTTATTTGCATTTTTAATCTGATTGTGATTTTTTAAAGTTATTTAAGTGCAGTTATTTGTATTATGATTATGTTGTATAATGTATATTGGTTGAGAAAAATTACTCATTTAAAAGAAAGTGGTTGAAGGAAAAAGGTTGGGAATCTCTGGGTTAAATGAAAGCAATTGCGCCAATTTGGCGATATTCATAGGAATTAGCTCACTTTGCGATGAGAAACTAACCTGTTGGATACGCTAAACGAGCATAACTGTTTCGTTCCCGTTGTTAGTGTGATGGAGGTTTTGAATTTCAATGGAAAGTATTAATGTGTTGCAATTTTTCGCGAATTATTGTGGTATCTCAGAATGTGAAACGCTTTATTTTTATATTTGCTACTATGATTATTAAGTAAAATTAATTTTGTGTTAATTCAGGAAGAACGAAATGATGAATTATGTAAGGAGCTTCAACAAGTGTCATCTCATCTAGCAAGTTTGTGATTGTTGAATATTTTTAAACACGAAAATTTCGTAAGATAATTCTACGAAATGCGGACCGATCTCACTAAACGAGTATTAACTTTCTGTACGTTTTTTATTTGTTGTGGAGCCTTAGCTCTTTTATCGGCATCTTTCGCCACGCAAAGATGGATCGTTGCAAAAGCTGTGAAAGTAGGGTTGCCTCCGAGTATTAGCAACGCTACTGCAGGTGATAGCACGAAATTTCGTGGGGAGCTACACTTTGGATTATTTGAAGGCTCTAAAACTTTGAATCATGGGTTTGGTGACAGGAAAAGCCATATCTGGGGTAAGGTTTATTCAAATTAAATTTTATAATTAGTACATATGAGTAATTATTATTGTTTGATTTATAGATATTTATTTCATTCTTCATTTTAGACTTCAGTGTAGAAAATTTCAAATTTTTAGGATCCAGTTGCAATATTTCTAAAAAAAGTATTTTCATGATCATTTATTAAAAAAAATATTTCGATTTGTTTTTCGTAAGTACATTAAGTACAAAAACAGTTAATAATTTGAAATTGTCTTCCGGATTTTAGTGGGGAATAAAAGATTTTTAGAAATTCTTGAGAGTATATTTTTTTTCCCTAACTGCATTTGATGCTTCCTAAATAAGTTTTGTAAATTCATGTAGACTCAAATTAATGCTATGGATAGCAAAAGAGCGTTGTTTATTGTATAAATCTTAACAGAATAAAGCGGCGAAAAAATTAACTTCAATTTATGAAAACATGTGGGTAATGAATTTTTCCCTCCTCACCTTCATCATGTTAAGTAACATCAAAGTCTTCATTACCTGTGCCTGCTGATTCCCCTTCCTTCAAGAAATAATAATTCAGTATCCTTCAATCTTCATATCATCATCATTTATTTATTTTTTTTTAATGTTGTACTGAAAGAACGTTAACCATGTAAAAACTGAAGAAACTAGCTAAGATTTTCTGTGTACCTTGTTATTTCTTATTTTAAATTTTTATTTTATGTCATAAAGTTCATGTTTCTTCATTATTGTAGTTTATTCAAACTAGGAATGCTGTTAAGTTTGTCACATAAAAAATATGAAGCATATGTTTGAAGGAAATTTTCTATTGCTCATCTTATTAGTCTTTTGAATATATCTGATTTTTTTTTTCGAAAATCTTTGACAGTATTCTGATTAATTAAGTTTCTATTTTCATCAAATTCTTATTTGAGCTCTGCAGTAATTACGCATATATTGGTAGATTGGCCCAGGTTCAATTTTTTTGCAGTTGAATGGGATTTACATGATGTTCCTTATGTGTGTACCATAAATATAAGTGAGCAAAAAAATCTCAGACAGGTAATCCATGAGTTATATGTTAAAATTATCAAACCTTTACTTCATTTAAGCAAGTATTGAATCCTCTGGATTTTAAATGTTAATTTAGATCTAAGTCTCTTTTCCCCCCTTTGACTTTCAGTAAATGTGGTATGGATCACAGGGATGTGAGTTTAAACCTGCTGACTTTGTATTCTATCTTAAAGTGAAATGAATAATCATTTTTATAGGTAACTGTTTATGTATTTGAAAAATATGTATTTTATTATGTATAGCATTCTCTTCTTCCCATTCTCATAGTTAAATGCACATGTTTCATAATGTCATCGAGTAGTGTTTTTTTTTTTTTTTTTCTTTTCCCAAAGTTTAAATTTTGGTAGTGCATACTTTGTACTGGATGATGACGCCAGGACAATGAGTTGGTTACTGCAGTTTTTCACATTCAGGAGATATCACTACAAAAAGAATAGTTACATAGAGTTTGTTTTCTGGCCACTAGAGCATTTTTCATTCTCTATTTGGCTGTAATAATTAAAAAAAAAACTATTAAAGTTACCATGAAGACAATTACTTTATGTTTAGGTAAAAGATCATTTTTGTTTCATTTTTCTGTAATTTCACCATTTACACCTTTCTTCTTGTCAAACATGACTTCATGCACAGTGTTTTATCATTATCTAAAGCAGTCCAGCCTTCAATTATGAAGAAATAACATTCATGAAATCAGACTTGTAGCAGTTTCATGATTTTTGTTTTTTTTGTTTGCTTTAATACATAAAGCATATGAAAGCTGTCTGCCTAAGGAGAGGGATATATCTGTGAGGATCTTAATTTTATTGAAACAGGCAGATATTTATATTAAACAGGAAAACCTTGAAAACACCTTGAACACTCATGCAACTTACCTGTTCACCAGAATTATAATCCAGATCAAACTACTGAGTGTTTAGTGGATAAACTCATCTGTTAAAACAGATATATTCATGACAGTATTTCTTGCTTTGGTTTCTGTTAACTTCAGTTGTAATTTTTTTAACTTTAAAATAAGAGTTTGATTTTTCAAGGTTAAATTAAGCAATTTAATTAAATTTTTAGTTGCTTCAGCTCATCCTCTGTTAATGAACATTCATCTTCTTACCCATCTCAGACATACTCAAATGATGGTACCCACGACAAAATAATAGCCAGTTCAAAATCCAAGACCATACCACGCACATGCAAGCAAACACAGCAACTGGAAACCAAACCTGAGTCCATACGAAAACGTTACTATTACAAAAGATCGCAAAAATCTAAAGTTATCACAACACGTTTGGAGATTTTTGCAGAAATAGCCCCTTTTTAATGACAAAAAAAAAAAAAAAAAAAAAAAAAAAAAAACTGCAAATTTCTCTAAGGCTAGTTTCACCAACGTTATTAACATTAGGCTTGCCGAAAAGCTGGTTTCACGCAGTGGGCTTTCAGATTTCACGAACAACCAATACCACTTGGCGATTTTCTTCAAACAGAAACCAAGGGGTACCGTACAGTAAAGATCAGCCTAATCATGCATAAATCCAAAGTTCCAAGTGTTGTGCACCAGTCTAATTCTGTATTGTTGTAACAGGTTTAATTAATTTATTTTGAAAAATCAAGATGTTATTTTATGGGGATCAAGATGTGATACTCTTATTTTGAACTTTAATAGAAGTTTAAAGTTCACCACCTCCTGAAATGTGCTGTCTTGGAATTAAATTAGTTGAACTTCAGAATTTTCTATTTATAAATGATGTAGATATATACATGGTCAAGAAGACACAATTCTTTGCAGCAATCTTAATTGAAATTTATCTTATAGATGTAATAGACTTTGATATCAGGTATGGTAGTGTTTTTCTGTCAATAATTATTTACTCTTTTGTGTTTTTGCTAAAACTAACTATGAAAAATACGAGAGCAGAAAATTGCAGTTGATTTTCCTAAATATGAAAACATGTGCCACTTACAAGCTGCCAAATTTTATCATTTCACAGATGCTCATGCGATAAAATGCATAGATTCTTTTCCATTGGTATAGAGGGCAGTATTAACATTAAGCACTGCAGATGGTACTCATCTTCACTTCCATAAACAGAGATGGTGCTAATCTCCTCAACTATAGATTCATATAGCCTTATATGTTTTATGTTCCTGAGAAAGCTATGGACTCAACAAGTCATTGGAAGTCCCCTGCAGGAATATTGAGCCATGCTGCCTCTGTAAACGTCTATAGTTGTGAAAGTGTTGACGGTGCAGGGTTTTGGGCACGAACTGACCTCTCGATGATGTCCCATAAATGTTCGCTGGGATTCATGTCGGGAGATCTAGGTGGCCAGATCATTCACTGGAATTGTCCAGAATGTTCTTCTAACCAATCGCGAACAATTGTGGCCCGGTGACATGGCGCATTGTCATCCATAAAAATCCCATCGTTGTTTGAGTACGTGAAGTCCATGAATGGCTGTAAGTGATCTCCAAGTAGCTGAAGGTATCCATTTCCAGTCAATGATCGGTTCAGTTGCACCAGAGGACCGAGTCCATGCCATGTAAAAACAGCCCAGACCATTATGGAACCACCACCAGCTTGAACAGTGCCTTGTTGACAACTTGGGTCCATGGCTTCGTGGGGTCTGCGCCACATTTGAACCCTACCATCAGCTCTTACCAACTGAAATCCTGACTCATCTGACCAAGCCATGGTTTTCCGTTCGTTTAGGGACCAACCGATATGCTAACGAGCCCACAAGAGTCGCTGCAGGCGATGTCGTGCTGTCAGTAAAGGCACTCAAGTCTGTCTTCTGCTGGCATAGCCCAAGGAAGACAAATTTCGCCTTAGATCTGGGGAGTGTGGTGGATGGTAAAGCACTTCCCAGCCCCATCGCTTGAACAAATCAGTCTCAGCTTGCGTTGCATGCAGCCGAGCATTGTATTGCAAATTGAGAGGAGCGTTCTGCAGAAAGTGTCGCTGTTTTTTTCTCAAAGCTGGTCAGAGATTGTGCTCCAAAAATGAGCAGTAATACGGTTGATCTTTAGATTATGGTAACTTGGCGAAAATTTGGCAACCAACTCTGCTACAGCAACCCTCTATTTTTTTTTGCCACCATTTTGTCTTCACGAAGTAAAGACATGTTTCTTTTCTTTTTATTTACTCAACACTTTTTCCAACAATCTACTAGCCGAATTACACTTATGCTAGAAATTTTATGTAACAAAACTTTATCCTTCTACACTGCTATTTTCTCATAAGTTACAAAAATTTGCACGAAAATGCAAGAAAATTTTCTGAATCTTTAAATCCGGTAAAAAGCACATATATGAAATTACCTGATCACGAAAAAGTATATACCCTTTCCAAGGATGAACATTTCCACGTATAAAATAAATAAAATATCCAAAAGCTTTTACCTCTAAATTATCTATTATATTATAAACGTCACCAACGAATTTATACCGCAAACATTAAAAATGGTTACAAATACTTAGTGTCAAATATTTAAATTATTTCCATACACGTTTACTTCAACTGAAGCATATACCAAATTGCTACAAACATAAAATTTGCGAAACAACTATCATTTAATTAAAATATCACTAAACCATGTACACGTCGTCTTATTTTTACTTAAAAAAAAATCCCAGAATTGCACAAAAATGGCATTGCGCACACCCTTCACTATATCCATGTACACTGCTTTTTTTGTCATAAATTAGAAAAATTTCATGAAAATGCATGAAAATTTTGTGAATCTTTAAATCCGGTAAAAAGAACATATATGAAATTACCGGATCGCGAAAAAGTATATACCCTTTCCAAGGATGAACATTTCCACGTATAAAATAAATAAAATGTCCAAAAACTTTTACCTCTAAATTATCTATTATATTATAAACATCAGCAACGAATTTCTACCGCAAACATTAAAAATGGTTACAAATACTTAGTGTCAAATATTTAAATTATTTCCATGCACGTTTACTTCAACTGAAACGTATACCAAATTGCTACAAACATAAAATTCACAAAATAACTATCATTTAATTAAAATATAACTAAACCATGTACACGTCGACTTATTTTTACTTAAAAAAACATCCCAGAATTGCACAAAAATGGCATTGCGCACATTCTTCACTATATCCATGTACACTGATTTTTTCTCATAAATTAGAAAAATTTCATGAAAATGCATGAAAATACTCAACGTATACTACTCAAACGTATTCCAAAATACTACAAACATATAACTCACAAAATCACGATCATTAAATTAAAATATAATTAAATTAAAAAACACTACTTAAAATATAAATAAGCACATACATTAAATTAATAAAAATTAGATTACAATCCTAATTACTTTAAACTAAATCATTGCTAATAACAATTTTCCAATAATACCATATTAATTTATTTACTCGTTATATTTAGAACAATGCGTAAAAATAATATCCTCAAATGATTTAAAATACTAACTTACCTAATCTTCTTCAGAATCTTCATTACGTGGCACGCACACTTTCCTACAGAAAGAGGTCCATTCGGCTGCAGTACTACTGCTAATTTCTAAATCCGAAATCCAGTAGTCAACTGGCAGTCTATTCACCAATTAATAAGAAATTAATAAAATTTCACCCATACTCAAACTACTTTCAGCAAACCACGTACCCTTCCTTACACAAAATGTCCATTTTCACCAGATTTCTTGCACCGCCATTCAAACTTATCTGTAATATCCTTCCTTTCACACAATCTCAACTTATTATTATTATCAGATAAACACATTAAAAATTTAGAATTCACTTTACATAGTGCCATGCAATCCGAAAATTAATCAACACTATTTCACACAACACACAATGAAGCTTAATACAAAATAATATAGTACTACAGATATTTTTCCACATTTTTACCCCCTTTTCCGATTAAAGAACTGTAATTCGTCCATTAATGTCACATGACATATCTCATGATCTCTCATTTCCCTTGCACAAAATAATGCATAATCGGAACTGAGTACTTCTCACATTATTACCAAAGGTCCTAGGTAGTAACCTTTATCGCCTCCAAAATGTTGCCAAACTACCTGTTACCATATTCCAAAGATCAGCCAGTAATACTGCGCAGTGACGGTCTGTTGTGGGGGAACGGTATGCGTTAGGATGACACCATCACAGTCGTACACAAGAATCACCATAACTTTCACATTGCTGGGGTTCTGACGAAATTTAGAACGTCGTGGTGACCCGTGATGATGCCATTCGTTTGATTGGTGTTTCAGTTCTGGCTGGTACGATCAGGCCCAAGTCTCATCCAGCGTAATGATATGGCGTAAAAAAGCATCTCCTTCACGCTAATAGCGCTCCAGGTGGGTTTGGGCAGCATCGTATCATAGCCATTTCTGCATTTCCATCAGTTGATGTGGAACCCATCGTGAAGCAATTTTTCTCATGGACAGGCGTTCCTTCAGAATGTACAGCACAGTCGTATACGCTAATCCTGTTTGTCCGGCCAGCTGACGAATCATTTGGCGGTGATCACTGTCCATTAGTGCGGCAACAGCTTGCACGTCTGCATCGCTGACACTCGGACAATCTGGCCGCAGCATGTCTGCCATGTTTTGGCGTCCTTCATTGAATGCTTTCATCCATCTTGCTACGGTTCTGTAAGGCAATGCAGATTCCCCACAAGCCTCTTGAAGCCCTTGATGACACTGTCGTGCTGTACGACCTCTGGCACATTCAATTTTTATCCTACATCGTTGTTCTTGTTTTGAAAACATCCTGACAACACTTACTTTAGATCGTGAGCTAATACAAGGATCCGTTCTTCGTGTCACTACGCATGCGCGCGACGTAGGCAGGTCGAGTCTTTTTGCTGAGAAGTAAGGTAGGTATGTAATTGACGTGTGGTATACGTAATATTCTTTGGTTTTTTCAGCTGTGTTGCCACTATTAAAGTTCCAACCCTCGTATCATCTTAATGAATGGAAACTTATAAAAACAAACTAAAATGCTTAAAAATATATTTACGGGTGCCCCTTGGCGAACTTTTGCGGAACATGGACACCGAGTTTGTGCAGTTTTTTTACTTGTTCTTTTGGCTTTGGAACGTCACGCCGCGCAATCAACTGGAAGTTGATCTGTCGGCACTATCCTTATCTTCAGGGCAGATATTTTTATTTTGTTCGGCTTATAATTCCTTACTAAATGCAGTATTTTATCTCGATGTTACTCTCTTTGATATGATTTAAATCAAATTCTTCGTCATTATAAATATCACGAATACACATCAAATAGTTTTCTGGTTGCAATTTTCTAATTTCGGCTATGCGTAATGTATGCTTTACGCATGCGCGCGTTGAAAGAAATTTTTGGGTAGAGTAGACTTTAAGGTACCCCTTGTATTATGGCGAAGTGTTTGATTTATCGCCAAGTTGTTGTTTCATTTATGCTAGCCTGAGTAGTTGAATGTTATGAATGAATGGAAACCCTATTGTGGCGTAATTGGGTGCATGATTCTGGAAAACTTTGAATTAGGGGATGTTTTGTAAGCATTTTTGTGGTGTGTGTTGGTTTGATTCTTTATACGGTAGAAAGGCTGAAAGTAGTAAGATTAATTTGAAGTTTCTGTACAATTTGGAGCGAAAGGGGAAAAGAGCTTTAATTGACTGGTGTGTAAATGAAGGTTTACTTAGTAGCCATTATAAGTGTCCTGTATGTAGGAAGGATATGCGTCTAGTCGAACATAAAAACCGTTTAGATGGATTTGAATGGGTTTGTAGGAAGAAAGGTTCAGATGGTCACTATGTGCAGCGTTCGATCAGAAAGAGTACCTGGTTTGAAAAGAGTCATTTGAGTATGATTAATATTTTGATTTTTATGTGGCTCTCGGTGTACGAGGCGAACTCAAAAATCATATTAAGTGAATATTTGCTTTTGGTAGTGCTTGAATGTATAACATGTTTTTCCTTTTTTATGTTATTTTATTGTTTGGTTTAAAATGTATTTTATTGAGATTATATATTTATTATTTGCCTATATTGTAGAATTTGGTGCTCTTTTGACTTTTTAAGTGAAAATATATCGATGTGTACATGACAAAGTAAAGGGAGTGTGCAATGCAAGTTTGTGCAATTCTGGGCTTTTTTTAAGTGAAAATAGGTCGACGTGTACATGGATAAAGTCAAAGGAGTACGCAATGCCATTTTTGTGCAATTCAGGGATTTTTTTAAGTGAAAATAAGTCGATGTGTACATGAATACCGAGTTTGTGCAATTGTTTGTCTTGTTATTTTTGTGCCAAAATCACCACTTTGCAAGCCAAAATAACGAGTCAAAGAATTGCACAAAATCGGTATCCCTGTACCGCCAAAAATCACTAAGTTTCGCCAAGGGATACCATAAACTATACTTTTACCGAAATGTTTAATAAAGTAAACAAATAAATATTAAACTTTTTTTTGGTGAATTTTGATACCCTTTAGATCATAATTGCTCCTTGTTTCATAAATTACGGTTTCATATTTTTAATTTTATAATTTCTGCATGCCAACTTACCAGATTTAAACTGATGATCTATAATCCGGAATCGCCGAAGTCCCGACGAGTCCGGATTAAAGACTTTTGACTGTATATGTAATGTTTAATGTGCTAGGATTTTTTTTTTTTTTTCTTTTCTTTTCAACCCTTTAACTGCTTAAGACGTCTTTAAATGGTTTCAGAGATTGCTCTAAAAATGCTTTTGACACGACCTATATACGGAACTAAAATTTGTCAAAAAATTATCAAAATGATCACGAAGGCGAGACTTTCCAGTAAATGCTTAAGACATGTTGAGATGCTATGTCGGGTCTTCCTTCACCGCTGCATTTTCGTAGGCTGCTGTCATTTAGCACAAAGATCTTAATAGGGTGTGAAATCTGTTTAAATAGTGCACTTAACGGAAGAGTCCTCTGATTGAAGCATTATTATCAGGCAAAATATATGTTATTCGCCTGGCAAGTAAAAGCTTGTTGAATGGAGATAAATGGTTTTACAACTGTTTGCCGCCTAGTACTTTATGTTAATAGAAGTCCAACCCACTGTTGCTGATTACATCCCCAAATTTTAGTAAAAATATGAAAAAGTCAAAAATGTAATGGAAAATGTATTTTTAATAAATCATATATAACTGACTATTTGATCTTCATATTAAAAGTTGGTTACATTTTCTGGTTTGTCAACAACAAGAAAAAGATATATAATGCCACAATTAACTTTTTGTTTGCCCTCGTATTTCGAGTAGAGTTTTTAATGGCTTTCCCCCCCCTTGCTTTGTGAAAGGACAACACTATTTTCAGCATATCCGAGTTCTTGAATTTGTATGTGTGACTGACTATTTACTATACTATAAATGCAAACTTGCATGTAAAAAATTCTTAAATGTAGAAATTAAAATATTCTACTCAAATGAAATTAAATCGAATAAATGAATATGACAAAAGAATTTATTAGAACAATAGCTTAGTAATTTATTTAAATTGGGAATGCAACAAAATTTTAAAATCTGCAAAGAGAAAAAATCTTGGTCTGTCTTTTTTTAAAACTTTTTTTAGAAAAAAAATTATTGGTAAAAAATTTTTTTGTTAACACAATTAATGGAATATTAGTGAAATGAAACAATAAGTGCATGGAAGTGTTAGATATTTTGTGCACAAAATATTACGATCAAAAAGATATTTTGTCATAGAAATGCTGATAGCCATAAATTGAGTGAAAGTTTTTCTTTATATTGAGAGCTTAATTAATTCATTTATTCTTTATTACCTAATAATTGTATCTTCACAATTATTTTGCAAAGACTTTTGATACAAATGCTAGTAAACACCACTAACATTTGAGTGGCTAAGTCGCTGAACACTGGTAGTTTGAATCGGGTTCTGGTACCAGTAAATGGGCTGGATGCATAACAGTTTTTATGGCATTTTTCCTCGGGTGGAATGTGGATACGAGCTCATTTCCTTTCAGAAATCCTCTGCAAAAGCACGTTTACTCTTGGTGGGTAGTCTGATATAAGTCGCCATAATTAAAACTGAGCTACAAGAAGGATTTTAATTAATGTATATGTTTACTGCTCTCATTAAGAGGAAATTCCATTTCTGAATCATCAGAGAATCTTTCATATTTATGTACATTTTGTTTTTGATAAATTTTACTAAAAAATTTCTCGTATTAGCAGGCTAAAGAGGCACTGAGTAATCCTTATTTACTCAGTTATTTGGGAACGACAGACCATTTTTCAATGGATGAAGAAATAATTAATTTATAGTCATCATATAAATGAGTGTTGAATGACGCTCGAAAATTTTGGCTGAATATAACCAAATTATTAATGACAAACTTCACCTAACAACAAAAACATGTAAGCAAGTATTTATATAAAATGTGTGATCAAGAATAAAAATTGCAAATGATGTGAAGATTCTAAAATTAAATTTCCATAAATAAAGAAATTTGATACAATTCCCATAGCAGGCCGCCTGTGGTCTAGTGGATACAACTGCTGAGCACTGTTAGTTTAGTCTGGATAGAATTTCGACACTGACTACATGGAATTTTCATTTTTTTCCCATGTACGGCATGAACCAGTTGAAATCTTTGAAGTCATCTCTCCCTTCTGGCAGATGTCTCTCATATTCTTTGCTACAATCAGTTAAAACTAATGATTTTGCTAGCATATGTTTTACTTGCAAATTATTTGTTCACTTTTGTTGTTATAATTAAACCTCAAAGGAGGTGTATTTTTTGAACTTAACAATTCAAATCGTGTATTAGAAAAACAAAATTTGTAGACCCAAATGTGGTTCAAAAAATTTATGGACGAGTAAAGAATCTAAAAGCTGGTGAGAGTTGCAACTCCGTGAAATGCAATATTTTTTATTTACTTTCCATGCGCACTCACAAAGAGCAGCTTTGTAGATCATTGTCATTCAGTAAAAGCATAAGATCTTTCATTAATTTTTCACATTTAATCAATTTACTGTTGATTAACAAATAGAGCAATTTAAAGTTAATAAATGCACTTCTTAGCAATATAAATCTTAATTTAACTTTTTCGATAATGTTGGTATAAATTAAAGTTATATCTACCTGATAACTTTTACGCATATTTGCAACTTTGCTGTAATTTATAAAAGATAGGTATTATCATTGCATGAAATAATTTATATTTAATTTACCTGCAACGTGAAGTTTTTACCCTGTGTTCATAGTTCTCCTTCATCAAATTCCTATTTATTAGACATTAAATTTGCAAGATTCCATTTTAAACTAAAATTAAGCTTGTTGTAGGGGAAAATATGTCAGGTTATAGAACAAATTTATTGACATATTCATTTTCTATATTTATTATCATGAATATTCATTTAAATATCAGAAAATAGTTATTGAAACGAACAATTTATTGCAGTTATTATTATCACTACTACCAGAGGATAATATTTTTTGTTGCTTAATTGATATTCGTTATTGAATTTTATAAGCTGTACCACACTTTCCTGCTATCCTTTCGACTGGAATAGACTGACATCTTAAGTACTTCAAGAAATGGGCTTTATTATAGTATATGAATACATCCCATGTATCATCCTGTTTTAGGCAAGAAAGGGAACTTCTCTAATCATTTTAAACCATTAAAGTAGCTTCTGGAGGTGTCTTAACATCACAGATTCCTTTCCAGGGAAGACCTTCTTTGAAAAGGAGAAGGGAAACGAAGTTTTTTTTTTAATGTAAAAGTATTATTTTTAGTTGCAGCGTTTGATAGTAGAATATTTCTAGTTCTGTTTGTCCTACTTTTGCTCACATTATGATGAGCAACTGGGATCAATGCATTTGAAGAAGGAAAAAAGAAATTCTGTAGCTTATGAAGCAACTAAATGCAAAAATTTACAACTGATTCAAAGTGTCATTTGGAAAAAAATTGAAACCCGGTGAAAAGAAGGATCTTTGACCAGTCTAAAAAAAGTATTATATGCCAGTACACGGGCGTTTGGCGTACGAATTTTGAAATGGGAAAAGAAACTATTTCTTCATTTTTTAGATTTACCAGTTTTTAATTGCTTTTTCTCGTTTTTAAAGAAAACAGTCGAAAAAACATAATACCAAAAAGTCATGTTACTGTTATTCGAGAGATATTAAATTTTGCTGTCATCTTTAGTCATCAAATAGCCACAAATGGATTGGCTGAACAAAGTAAACACAAGTTAAAGATGTGTTGTTCGCCAAGGTGTAATAGAAGAGAGCACACAACAAAATACTTCAGACACTAAAAAAGCCATCAGATAATAGGTGATGTGAAAGATATACAATTTTTTGCAGTACTACTACTACTACTAATAATAATAATAATAATAATCTATAAATAACTGAAAAAAGGGTATTCAGAGCACTGCACAAGTCGCTCTCATGACCTTGGCCTAATGGCCCAGTCAAGAAGAGTGTAAATGGATAATCACTCATTCACGGTTTGTGGAAATAGTGGAAACCTATACAACACATACCTATAACAAATTAACTCTTTTCCTTAGTCCTGGAGACAAACAATGTCCAAAGCCAGTGGAGCGAAGGAACTTTCCTTCTCTCTTTAAAGCTGTAAGTACACATTACGATAAGATCCTTCCATCACTCTCTGCTATTTCGGGGTACCGTAATTTCCGGAAGAAAGGTCGCATCAGCGTAAACGCCACACTCGAGAAAAATGGCAGGAAAAAAAAAATTAAATTACACAGAAACGCCGCAATAGCTTAAATTGCGCGTGACATCGCCGTGGGCCGTATAGATGCAAAATCTCAACCTATGTCCTGATATATGACATATCAGTTAAGAAACATGCATGAAATGAAACCATAACTAAAAAAAAAAATAAATAAATGAAGGTAAGAAATGTTGAAAATGTATTTACGTTCACGAATATACTTATATTTATTTACCCACTAAAGAAGTCCATATTTGTAATACTCAGACTATATTATGAAAAATGTTGCAACAACGAAATATTAAATTTGGATGACAAAAGGAAATTTTAAATTTTACTTACAAAAGGAATTAAGCAAACTATAAATCATATGAAACCATCAAAATCTGATTCTTCACTATCTGAATTAAAAAGATTTAGTAAATCCTGATCTAAGTCCAAGTCTTCCAGATCGTCACATTCATTCTCTTCGTTTACAGTCTCTTTATCTAAGGATATAATTTCAGCTTCTTTGAACTCCGCTATTATTGACAATGTTTTTATTGATTTCCACGCACTTCGTACCCACTTTGCAACTTCTTCATAAGATGCTCTACGCATTTTACCACTTTTGGTACACGTATGCAATCCTTCACTCATCCACCACTCCCACCGCTTTCGGACTTCAGCTTTGAAGGATTTATTACCTGGCAAATCTAATGGTTGTAAGATTTTTGTCAAACCGCAAGGAATTATTGCTACGGTCGTAGACAATTTTTGACATCTGGTTTTCACTGACTCAAGTAAATTCGCACGCATGGAATCCATTATCAATAACCCTTTTGGTTGGAAAAAAGATCCCTTACGACACTGCCAAACTTTTTGTAGCCACTCATGCATGATTGTTTCGCACATCCAGCCATTCTCATTTGCACAAATAATTACGTCATTAGGAAAATCTCCCTTCTGAATAGTTTTTGGTTTAAAAATGATCATCAGCTTTAGCTTGTCACCATTTGCGGCACAAGCTAACACACATGTCAATGACATTCTTTCATACCCGTCATAAGCGCAGATACAGTTTTTGTACCAGTTTCATATACAGTTCTGTTTGCAGGAGAGTCGAAAGCTAACCGTGTTTCATCTATATTTATTATCTGTGACCGAAGAAGTTTTTTTTTGTCAATAATATCTGTCACATATTTTAGAAAAGATGCCTTTTTATCCTGCCAGTCCATTGGTAATTGTTGCCCGACTGTTGTTCTAGTATGCACAGAAATATTGTTTCTTTTCATAAATCTGCTACACCAGCAAGGCCTTCCTTTGAAATAATTTATGTTCATTTGTTTTGCTATAAATTTTGCTTGTAAGCGAATTTTTACAGTCGAAATTGCCATTCCCTTTCCTCGTTGCTCTTTTATCCAGTTTGCAAGGTCGTCCTCTAGATTCGGCACCACTTCTTTTGGCTCGTTTCTGTTGTGGCATATTTTTAAGTTCTTCTTTTTCAGTTCTCCAATGTCGAATACAACTCTCGAGCTGCTGCTCTATTTCCAGTTTGTTCAGCACGTGAAATTACATTAAGCTTAAAACCAGCAGTATAGCTTCTGTGCTGATTAGGTGCCATTTTCAAAAATTTTCCGCTCTTCTTACTTAAAAACTGTCCAACAAGTACTTGTACCCAAACTGATGGGATGTGTATCTGGCGGAATGCCAAGAAAAATCGATTCATGCTGAAGCGGAAATACATCAGAGTTTGTTATTGCAAGGCAGGTGGCGTCGTGTCCGCCTTTGAAAAAAATTGCAGAAAAGGCAGGGGTGGGAAGAGAATGGGTTCTGGAAGATTCATCGAATGGCAGAGGAGAGAGACTATTCAAAATGATGAGAATGCTGATTTGAAAGGGAAAAGAATGTTATTGTTCTGAGATCCCGTTTAGGGTGAATAAGGCATGTAGGTCTGTTCAAGGAAAAGAATGTAAGCGAAATAACGTTCGCAAAAAGCAACTGTCTTTTGTGTGGGAACAGCACCAGTCTATGTACATTGACAATGCCATCCAAACTATGTGCAATAACAAAGTTATTCAAACTTTGTACTACACAATGACCATAATAGGAAATGTTTTACTTTTAGTGCACCTAAACGCCGCATGGGTAGAAAGGGCCCACCCGCTGAAAATTTAAGTTTTAAACACATAAACGCCGCAGCGTTTCTTCCGGAAATTACGGTATTTTGCTTGTTTCAAAACATTTAGATTTCGGCATCTATAAGCGTTGAAATATAATATGTTTTAATAAGATAAACGTTAGCTCTGCTGCAGCTTTTACTTTTCAAATGAAACATGAGAGCAAGAGAGTCAGGATCCCTCTATGCTCACTTTTTTTAGCTTTTACGAATCTATTAAAAAATATTGTACTTCCCTAATGGTCAAAGCTCCATCAGTGAATGAATGGTTAAGACCGATAAACATTGGTAGTTTGATTTGAGACCCAGGCGAATGCCTGTGAGATCATTTTTCCCCACATGTAAGGTAATCATTTTCCCATTTCCACAGAAAGCCCTCGTTTTTAAAGAGGATGTAATTTTACACAGTACAAAGTTCGAGATCTGGAATGATCTAAAATCTGGACCTCAAAGCCACAAACTTTTTTTTTTATCCTTTACCCATGCTCATTTTATTTATCTTCCTATAAGAGTCCCGATTCTTAATTTCACTTAGGCACTAAATAAAATACCTTTTTATTGGAGAAGCAATCATTTAATTATAAATTTGCAAGATCAATAATTTGGCTACGTAGCTGTATATCTGCTTGGCATACAACTCAAACCGAAAAACATTCTACATAGGAACATCATTGATTTTATACCTACTAGTATTTTATATCCCTGACGCCAACCTGGTGAATAATTATTAATTATATTTTGCTTTCATCACCGCATGTTTATCGATACATGATAACTTGAGAAATGACTCATGCAGCGATGTATATTAGTAACTGAATAACAAGAGTATAGCAACCTTTTATTCTGACATTACGCTTGGCGATGATTACAATTAAATGTGCTAAGAAATGTTGACAAGGAAAAATTCAACTAAAATTCTTTTCATATACTGAAAATAGATTTTGTCAATGAAACTCATAGGCCAAAAAATTACATTTAGTGCTATTTGAATTAAGAATAACTGATTTGTTATTCACATAAATCCAGAACCGGCATCCGAGCCTATAAGGGCGCACCGGGTTGCAGAATTTAGGGAAGACAAAATTTTTGGAATTTGAAGAAGTACCAAGCAGCAAAATTAAGGGATGAAAAAATTTTATAATTTAGGGAAAGCACTGGAATCCAAAGTTTAGAGGCGGAAAAAATTTAGAACTTAGAGAAGCTCTTTTTAGTAGAATTTAGGACCTGCAGAGACTGCATCAGGCAGTATGATATCAAGCACCGGCCCTCGATAAACCTTAACTATATGTGGGAATTTCTTTATTCAGGATTCAGATTAGCCTTAAGCATGTGCAAGAAAAAGATGTAGGTATAATAAATAACTAATACAGTTCAGGCTTAATTGTCTGAGTATGCGACAGAAGCAAGACAAAATTTAGCAGAACAACTTGTCTTTCGTCGCCAGTCTCATGATACATAGCCAATAATGTATAGCAGATGCTATTAAGCTAGGTTAAAATTATACTTTACTGATTCCAAGGAATTTCAGTTAATATAGCAGATTGTGTTGTTCCTTAATATTCTAATTTGATCCAGCTTATTATTATTTTTCTTCCAGACTGTTATTATAGCAATTTTATGAAAATTAAAGCTTGAACTTTCGATTATGTTGAAAAGAGTTTCTAATTTTGCAGCTGCAACAGGATGTACAAAGCAAAAGCATGTTTTGATGTCAGTTAAACAAAAAAAAGTGGAATTGCTGCAGAAAATGGCTAAAGGTATCTCCGCCTCAAAATTATGCGAGGAACAGGGCATTGAAAAGTCAACTATATATGACATAAGAAAAAGGAACATTTTGAATTTTTTGTGGATTCTGACACCCCCCCCCACTTGCAATGAATAACAGAAAAATTTTTTGTTATGCTAAAAGTGATGATTGAATGGGTCAGACAGCATCGCAGCTAGGGCATGCCATTGATGGGTCCCATGCTAATGGCTCAAGCCAAAATATTTTATGAAAAATGAACTTAAAAACTGAGTGCACATATTCAACAGGTTGGTTAACCAAATTTAAAAATCGCCATGATATAAGGCAATTAAAAATTTCAGGTGAAAAAGTTGAAGCTGCTGAACTATTTGCAGATGAATTGATTAAACTCCTTACTGGTGAAAAATTATCTCTAGAACAAATTTACAACGTTGATGAAACTGCTCTTTTTTGGCAATATATTCTGCAAAATACCTTGGCAACCTCTACAGAAAACGCTGCGACTGGTCTCAAAGATTCCAAAGTGAGATTAACAATTTTAGCGTGTGCAAATGCTGCTTGCAATGCACAAGTGCAAACTTTTCATAATCGAAAAAACCCATGACCTCAAGCATTTAAAGGAGTAACAATTTTCCTGTTGTATATCGTGCAAATAAAAGAGCATGGATGACACAAGCGTTAATGAACGATTGGTTTGAAAATCATTTTAAACCAGAGGCTCGGCAACATATGAATTCGGTTGCTTTACCTGATGACGCAAAAATTGTCCTGACTGTAAAACTACGGCTCATACTTCACTTTAGTTTTAGTGAAAGATAATGTATCCGCATTACTCTTTTCTTCAAATTGTACGTCCGTCATTCAGCTTATGGATACCGGGAAGGGTGTGCATGCTGAAATGCAAATGTAAAGTAGCATTTTTAAAGTCCATTTTAAATTTCTTGAATAATGGCAAGAGTATTCAAGAATTTTTTTAGTATTTTAGCATAAAATCTGCTGTGTGGAGCATCGCAAGATTCTGAGAGGATGTGTCTCCAGGTGCTTTAAAAAATGCTTAGCATAATTTATGGCCACTACCATAATTCATGCTGAAGCTGATGATAGTTGCAAATTTGAAGGTTTGGGGATATTGCAAACCAAAGGTGAATTTTTACAGTTATTGGATTTTATAAAGAAATGTGGAGAAGTGGTAATAAATGAAGATGATATAACAGAAGTTTTTCATTGCGACGACAATGCCCCAATTATCAATCAATTAACGGGCGAAATTTGTTGTGTAGTTCTAGATCCAGAAAATACCGCTCCCGATAGTGAAGAAAGTGACAGAGAAAACGAAAAAATTTCAATTGACAAGTTAGTATTCTTAACACAGCAATTACAGGACTTCAACAATGGAACTTTGTAACTGAACAAGAAATTATGTCTGTTTATAGAATTAAAGCAAAAGTATTAGCACAAAAAACAAAGCAACTTAAACAACTTACATTGAAAGAAATGTTTAATAAAGCAAACAAATAAATATTACCTTTTTTTTTTTTTTTTTTTTTTTTTTTTTTTGTAAATTTTGATACCCTTTAGATCATAATTGCTCTTTATTTCATAAACTATGTTTTCATATTTTTAATTGTATAATTTCTGCATGCGATCTTACTAGATTTTAATTGATGATCTAATATATGGAATCGGCGAAGTTCCGGTGAGTCGATCTCAGACTTTGTACTGTGTAAAACAGTTTGTAATTGCCAGGAACCAAACCCATGACAAACTACCGACATTCAGCAGTCTTCAATCAACTATTGTCAGCTTAAATTATTGTTTATGTATTAATTATTATCAGCATTAAAATAGTAAAACTATTCTAATAAAAGCTGCTATTTACTAATCCTTCCTTGTTTTCTTTGGATAGGAGTTTGGTGTGAATAATTAATGCTTCAAAAAATGAATGCTGGGTAAATTACCCCTAGAAAAAACAAATATCCCCCCCAAAATGTATTTAATTGTGCATATTCTTATCATGAAATACATAATTATTAAACACATTATCATAATTCTTAAATACAGTAGAAAGTCTGAGATCTGGACTCATCGGGACTTCGGCAATTACGGGTCTGGGATTTTTCCACATATTAGATCATCAGTTTAAATCTAGTAAGATGCGATGTAGAAATTATAAAATTAAAAGTATGAAATTGTGTTTTATGAACTATTGAAACGTTTATGATCTAAAGGGTGCCAGAATTTACATAAAAAATTTTTAATATTTATTTTTTTACTTAATTAAACATTTCTTTCAATGTAAGTTGTTTGAGTTGCCTCATTTTTTATGCCAATAGTTTCTCTTTAATTCTGTAGACAGACTTTCTTCTTTAGTTACATTGTTGAAGTCCTCTAATTGCTGTGTTGAGAATTCCAACCAACTTGTAAAATCGAAATGTTTTCATTTTCAGTAACCTCTCTGTCACTTCCTTCACTATCGGTAGCAGTATTTTCGGGATCTAGAGCCATACTACAGATTTTGCAATTCATTAATTGATTGATGATTGAGGAACATTGTCATGACAATGAAAAACTTCTTTTATATCATCTTCATATATTACCGCTTCTCACATTTCTTTATAAAATCCGTTAATTGGAAAATTTCTCCTTTGGTTTGTGATATCTGAGAACCTTTAAAATTCGGGGCTATCATCATAAAATTTAGTTGTCGTTCACTATACACATTTAGCTATGTATCATGAGATTGGCGACTAAAGACAAGTTGTTCTGCTAAATTTTATCTTTCTTCTATCAAGATCTGAGACAATGAAGCCCGTATTGCGTTAGTTTAGTTACTTATTATGCTTGCACATGCTTAAGGCTTATCCAAGTCCTGAATAAATAAGTTCCCAAATATACTTAAGACTTATTAAGGGATGGCACTAGATGTCTTACCACCTGATACAGTCTATGTGGGTCCTAAATTCTGCTACCATGTGCCTCCGTAAGTTCTAAATTTTTGCTGCCCCTTAATTTTAGGTCCCAGTGCTTTTCCTAAATTCTAAAAATTTTATCATTCCTTAATTTTGTTACTTTGTGCTTCTTTAAATTCCAAAAATTTTGTCTTCCCTAAATTCTGCCCCTCGGTGCGGCCATACGAGCTCTGGTCCCAGTTCTGGGTTTATGCGAATAACAAATCAGTTATTCTTAATTCAAATGGAAACCGTTAATTGCTCCTTGATACCAATCTAGTCAGAAGTAAAATTCCTTAAATTCATGTTTGACAGAAAGCTTATCTTGCTCCCTCACGTCTTGAACTTGAGAAAAAATGCACAAAAGCTGTCAGCACACTGATAGTCCTAGCTAATATCTCATCCAGAGCAGAACATTTTCTATTCTCCACACATATAGAGCTTTAATTTATTCTAGGCTGGACTATCATTGTGTGATGTATGGATCAGCAAGACCTTTTGTGCTATCAAGATCAGATCCAGTCCACCATCAAACTCTACAGATTTGTTCTGTAGTTTTTAGAATGTCTCCAGTCCAAAGCTTAAATTTCACCTGTTTTGAACCATCTGTGGAATTCAGATGCAAATAGTTGTCTGTTGAATTTCACCATAAAGTAAAGTCACAAGATGAGTCTCCTGCTGAACTCCTGATCCCACCGCAGAGTTGCTAACTCTTCCGATTTAAGTGGGCGACTCCTGATATCCAATCATTCTCCTGCCAGCCTGATTTATAACTTTTTCTTATTCTTAAAATTTCTCATGATTTTTATGTAGCTTGGCTTGATACTTTGTTATTTACACCAAAAAAGAAAACCAAAGTCATTTCATCAGTGATAAATTATGGTGCACTTCTGTTGTGTGGAATAAATATACTTATAATTCCATACTCACATCAGTGGTTCTTGATGTCATATTTTGGTAAATAAAAACACTTCTAAATCTACTTTATGAACTCTCTCTCTCAGAAACGCTTTAATTAGCTAAACATACGTTCAGGGCACAGTGCGCTCTATAATTTTCTGTACATCACTCCCCACCTGTACTCTTTAATAAGAGTACACAAACTTGCACAACAATAGTAACATTAATTAACAATGGCTTAATGCTATATAGTATGACATATAAATCAATAACCTATATTAACTTACATCAAAAACACAAATGATACACTATAATTAAATGAACATAATAATCAATAATATAAACAATGTAAAAACTCAAAATGATATCAAATGTCCTAAATTAAATTTCAAAAGGATATAGAAGCTGGATAGCTCTTCTGAAATGTTCTTTTGGTGTGTGAACGATGCACGCTCGTATATGTCCATCTCGTCCCACAATTACTTCTTCAACTACTCCCATATCCCACAGTAGCTTGGATTGTTTTGGTCCTGCTACCAACACTCCAGTTTTAAGGTTACGCTCAGTTGAAGGATTAGCAAAGTTATGTGCATTTCTAAGATGGAGTCAATATTGCTCTTTCCCACTTGATCCATATTAATTTTAAGAGCTTAGATTGGTAAAACTTCCTTCTAGTTAAAGTATCTTTGTCTGACACCTTGTTAAAAATTTCAAAAAAATGCTCAAGAAAGTTAAATGTGTCACATCCTGGCAATAAAAACTGTGAAAGTGTGAGCAGGCGAGGTTCACCTAGCTCATTGCTCTGGTATGTTAAAGGCCTTTTGTTTACACACACTCGAGTTCAGTTAATATTGTCGAGAGTCAGTAATGCTCTTCCTAAGATTTTCTTCAGAGGTTTCTTGATGCTTCTCATCAAACGCTCCCAGAATCCTCCCCACATGGGGCACACTCAGGGATAAATTTCCATGAAATTCCTTTGGATGTCAGAAAATCTCTTTCACTAGGCTCTATTCTCATTCTTTTAAATCCCTTAATTATTTCACTTGTGCTGCAGAAATTCTTGGCATTATCTGAATAAATCACCTTGCAGCTCCCTCTTCTTGCTTAAAAACGTCGTAATGAAAAAATGAAACTTTTTGCTGACATATCTTAAACCACTTTAATCTGTACAGCACAAGTAATGGTGCATGTAAATAAGGCTATGCACATCTTTTTGTGGATCTCCGCCTTTTCTCTAATAGTAATGGCTCCAGTTAAGTCAATACCCATTACTGTGAAAGGATTCCTTTGGACTACACGATCTCTTGGTAACTGACCCGTTAGCTGTTTGACGGGCTTCACTGCGAACTTTTTATACACCAGGCAAGTGTTAACTTTCTTCACTACTTATCTTTCTTTAGTATTGCGTGTGGGTTCCGTATGTCCCAAATTCGAACATTGTGTTTGTTTACATGACCACTAACATGAAAAGTCGCTTCATCACTGAACACGCTGTGCTGTGCGAAAGTGTTATCATTGTCAATAGCATCAGTAATCTCGTTACAAAATGCCACACGTTTGCGCTTGTCATCAGGATGCAGAGCCTGTAACAAATGTAACTTGTATGGCTTCATAACCAACTGACATCTTAAAACATGCCAATGTTGTTACTCCCGACTGGCACGAAGAGTTGATTTTGTAAGACTACGTTGGAAAGCAGTTTGAATTTTGGCTACATTTTTGTCGGGAACATGAGGGCAGCCAGGACTCTTTCCTTTACATACACATCTTATATTTACAAACTTTTGATGCCATCTGCGAATGTTCCACCCATTCGGACGATCACTTTGGTACCTCAATTTGAAATGTCTTAGCACTGTAATCACGGAATTGCACTTCACAAACTCGAGAACACAAAGTGATTTCTGCTGCGGAGTAGCCATTTTAAACATGTGACGGTTACCACTCAAAACAGAAGACAACTGACATCTGGTGGCTATGTATTCATTTCGCCATTATCCAAGCCGAGGCGCAGTGATCAATAGTTTGGACTAAACACTTTGTAATACGTATATTCTTTTTGAAATACTGTATTATTCCTCTCCAGCTTCTTGGATCTCGAATACAATAAGAGGACCTTCTTCAGAGGTCGAGAAACTGCTTTACCGAAGCTGTAACTCTAAGCAATTTTTCAGGACTGCTGAACTTCAGAACTGTTTAATGCAGTTTCTCCTTCTGGAACAGTCACATGAACATAAGTGCTTAAACATTCTAAATTTTGAGTATCAGTCTGTACTTTAAACTTATGCTCAGGCCACTGATCTTCAGAACTTTTCAACCATGATGTCCATGCCACCAATTATTATCTTTCACCAATGCATATGCTGTTTCACCACGAGTTAACTTATCAGCAGGGTTTTCTGACCCTGGACAATATTTCCACTTATCAGGCAAAGTACAGTCCTGTATTTCTGCAACTCTATTCAACACGAACTGCTTCCACTCGCGCGCTGACCCTTTTATCCACCACAAGCAAATTTTTGAGTCCATTCACGGAACTATCCTACCTACACTTAACACATATCCTTAACACTTTCAATAAACATTTACCTAACCTAGCTGCAACTACGGTTCCCATCAATTCCAACCTAGGGAGGGACAACTTTTTTAATGGCGCTATCCTACTCTTTGACATTATAAACGACGTACATACCTCGCCTCTCTCATTCTTATATCTAAAATATGCCACCACTGACGCATCACAGAAAATATGAACTTCAACTGAATGACCTTTTCATGGAACTTCTGCAAAGCAGTACCTTTCTACTTTCAACGCGTTTAATTCCTTAACTTCAGTGCACTTTTTTATCTCTCTATACCTTAACTCTATTGGCAACTCTGAATACCTCTCTCCCATATTTCCTGCATAAGTCTCTTAATTCACACCACAAATGAAGAAACAAATGCAACTGGGTCAAACGCTTTAGCTGCTGTACTTAACACCGATCTTTTACTATTTTTCAACGATTCTAAACTACTTAACAATGATGCAAGGTCTACTCTCAAAACATCCTCTTTCAAGTTCTACACCAAGCCTAACACTTTCAACTTACAATCTATCTCAAACTTACTTTCTTCACACAACCCATTCTGAAGCCACAAGTCATACAACTCTTTAGAATTAGTGTTTAGCTTTCTCAAATTGAAACTCATGTCTCTCAAAATAGATATGGCGTCTGATGAAAGACTGAAAGCTGACTGTACACTTCCCCCCCCATAACACAAATCATCTGCATACAATGAGTTATTAACATCTCACCACAGTTTTTGTTTGTTTCTGAGTATTTCATTAAATGATTTTTGATCGTCGCACTCAATAAAAACGGTGAACAATTACATCCAAATAATGCTCTGTTCATTTGCATAATTTTAAAGTCCTCACTGTCATTATGAGGATACCACAAAAATTTTAAATATTGCCTATCTTTCTTTGCTATCACAATCATCAAAAACGCTTTTTCTATGTCATCGCAGAATCCAATTTTAAAATTTCGAAAAGCAAGAATGATATCTAAACTATACGGATTTAGGTTTGGGCCTTTTTCTAAGCAATCATTTAAAAATAGCTTTCCTCTTTTGCAACTGCTGCAATTAAATACCATTCGAACTTGAATGCATTTTTATCTTTATGGACCACTACTCAAAATGGCATAAAATATCCCTTTCTTGTATCCTCACACTCTTGAATAATATTATTTCTTATCTGAAATTTAATTATCTCTATAAACTGTTCCCTCACAAAGCTGTTAATTTTTAACTCGCTGCACTCTTTAGAACTGCCTTTTTGCTAAGCCAAAATTATTTTCCAAATTCTCCGGACTCCTATTCCACAACAAGAGAGCCTCATACCTCCCGTCTACGTATTTCAGATCATCTTCAAACTGTGTAATTATTCACTTCTCACACTCGCTCCTTTCTGACGCGCAATCAAAAATTCCCAAACTTTCCACTTCCCATAGCTGTCGAATTTGTTCTGATATTTTTAATTCTTCTATCGCATCTATCTGTATAAACAAACTCGCTGAGTCTGAACCTGAACTTAGCTTCTTATTCTCTTCCCCCTGCACTCTACCACTCAACGACCAACCGAATATGCATATGCTTTCATACAATACTAAACAATCTGTCAAACGATATGTTTTTCCTGTTAAAATGCAGTTCAAATAATCATGCCCAATTAAAATCTGTACCTCTGCCATGTCACTATCTCAGCTGTCAGATAAACCCTTCCTCACGTAGCTTATTTATGACCTCTCTATTTGGCCTTGGTATCACATTGGAACGTATGTTTTTATTTTGAGTGCTTTGATAATCAGAGTGAAACCACTTTTATTTTTTAAAGCAAGTCTTTTTCTTTTGAGCTCTTTTACTGGCGGATTCGAAGATGCAAATGTATGAATTCTTAATCTTTCCTTCCTAATAGTAGGTAAATCTGCCTTTCTGGAAATAGACTGACAAACATAAGATCTTTCAGAAGCAGAATCGCATAACAACCTAACATTATGTGTGGAATTATTTCAGACTAGTTGACCACTCGATGTTAGGAATTTGCTTACTCAGCATTTCGAGGAATAGTGTACTGACGCTTGTTTCTTTAACTGAGCTCGCATTTTTGTTATTTTTATTTTGTTGCATGTTTGTGTCACACAGGCTCTCTAAATGTGACATAGATTTGCAAATATTACATTTAACCCACTTCGCTGTACAAAGTGTTTTTTGTGACCTTTTTTTAAGCAGTGCTTGCACTTAAATTGATCATGTAACACTTTGTGTTTCTCTGAAATACTTAGTCGCAGTCTTTTGAGAGGTGAGTTTTAAGACAAAAGTCGCACACATAAATTTCAACTGATGTATTAAGTGTTGCCGCTAATGCCGTTTTCTTTTTTAATTGAAGCAAAATTCTTATGATAATTGTCAGCATTTCTTTCGCTGGTTTTCAAAAGTGTTTGTTGATTAAGACACAGAGTTAATTCACTTTTAGCACACTTCTACTTCTTTCTTTAGAAACAACAATAAATCTGGCACTGATCACTCTTTCCGGAATTTTGCTCTCTACTATACTGTAACACTAAACCTTGCAGTATACGTTTGTATAAAATAGGAATAGATTGCCATAAGAATTAAAATTAATATCTGATGTTTCTAAACTTCGAGTATGAACCGTTATTTCATCATATAGTTTTCTTAAACTGGATACATCACTTGAACGACATACAAGCTCCAAAGCTAGCAGAACGTTTATATGCCAATATTTCTTTTTTTCCCAAATCTGTCAGTTAAAATTTCGATGGCCTTTTTTATAGTTTTCTCCTGTTAATGGCGCGCTTATAGCTTTTGCTGCTGAACTGATGAGTAAAGATCTCAAATAGTTAAATTTCTCAACCTCTTGAAGTGTATTGTTTTCGTGAATGGCAGTTGTATACTGAGCTCAAAATTCAGTAAATTTACATAAATCTCCATTAAAAGTTTCTAAGGTAATTTAGTATTATAATTAGTTTTGATTTCTGAAACTTGTGAAGTTGTTTCAATTTTACCAACGTTTTGAATGTATCTATTAACTTTCGATTCACATCTAATGATGGATTTGCTGTATTCTAAAGAATGTTCTACTTCTGTTTCTAATTCTTGCACAGTGCTTTGAGCATTAATAACTTCATCATATTTTAAATAACTAGTTTCTGTCTCGCTGAATACTGAAAGTGATTCCTGCAACGCTTCTACATTTAGATTTTCATATTGTAATTCGTCTTCAAGTTTCTTAATTAATTTTGTAATGCTGGTTCATACCAAACCTCTAATTTTTCTATTTCTCTCAAGAGTTTCCTCGAAACTCATTTTAATTTTCAAAGATAAATCGCATGCAGATAGAAATTAAATCACTCGCCTTCGTTACAGCCAGATGGCACCAGAAAATGTGGAATAAATATAATTCCATACTCACATCAGTGGTTCTTGATGTCATATTTCGGTAAATAAAAACGCTTCTTTTCTTCTAAATCTGCTTTATGAATCAAAATGTATTTGCAAGCATTATTATACAGATTACATGATAGCTAATTTAATACCACACTCTCTTCCCTCTCTCTCAGAAACTCTTTAATTACATTAACATATGTGGTGGCGCAGCACCCTCTATAATTTTCTCTACATGTTGTGTGTGTGAGAGCACGTGTGTCCAAAAACATATTGTTCCAGTTCTCCATTGAGTGCCACTTTTTGCATCTGGCATATATTATCCAGTGAGCACAAAACAAGATTGAGGCTGTTATTTCATTCATCTTGTTGCTGAGCGGTATGAGTGCATGTCCTTTTGAGAAGTAGTTTAAGAAATGACACTCTTATGTTTAAGAAATTACATTCTGGCATCAATTGCAACAAACTTGCTAATGCTGTTTCTGTCCCCTTCACAATACATATCAAAGCAATGAAAGATCTTGGCTAAATGGCAACAGCACTGGGACTGTCAAATGGAGAACAAGCTAATGCAGATGAAACCTTCTGTGAAGTATTGGGAGTCATTAGCAAATCAAAAGGAAGAGGTTCTGCTTACTGCTACGGATCGATCACACACTGATATGTGCTGAAACGAGAGAGTGCCGATTTGTGCAACATGTGATGTTCCTTTATCAGTGAAACATATTTTAACCTCTTGTGCCTCTTTTAATTAGAGTGGTGTTCATTATTTTAATTCTGAATGTTAATTGAATAGAGCTAATTGGAAGAAAGCCTCATATTAATGTTCTTAAGTTTTTAAAAGATATCTCTTTTTACCATATGATCTGAACCAGCTTTCTTTTTATTTTCGTGCATGATTTCTGCTTTTTTTTTTTTTTTTTTTTTTTTTTCCTATGATAACACATACAACTGATGAACCTCAAAACTGCAGTATATGTGAATATATTTGATAAAATTTTGTTTTTCCTTTGTTAATATTTTCTGCAGCTCATAATGATTCAAATTTAAGTAAAGGCAACAGCAGAACCAGATGTTTAGAAAGAAAGAAAAAAAAAAAAAAAAAAAAAACATGCCCTTCAATTCGTATCTCCCAACTGAACTTGTCTAATGAATGACAGTAACACTTATAACTCGTGGGTCTGTTATTTGGGGTCAGGATTCTTAAGGGGGATTTAAAACTTTTTGAGTGGTGAAATTTAGTTTTGATGGAATGTTGTAACCTTTTTGTATTTTACTTTGATTTCATGTTTCCTTCATTAAAATGTTAGATTTGCTATAAAATTGATTTTTAGAATAAATGTCATTTTGAGGCAAAGTGTAATTTAAATAAAGCAATTACCTAATTTTTTCCTTTTGTAAAATTTCCATTAAAAACCTTTATAGAACATTGGTTCTTTACTGTATTTGTCTGCTTCAGGTGTGGACAAAATTTTTGACCAAAAGGCCATATCAATTATTAAGAAAACTTAGGCTGCAATATTTTTAGATTATCTGGGAAAGTGAATTGTAGCATAAAAATGTCTAAAAACTAATAATTTAATAAAACAAATGGTATTGTTTTATATTGTTTATAAATCTTTTCATTTCAGGTGTTATAATGAGAGGTTCTCAGCTTAACACTGTTCATAAATAATCATCAGCAATGCTTGATCATAAAGCGTTCTTATTGAGATTCGTGACAGAAAAATCTATGCTCTCATAAATAATCCACATTTTTTGAGCAAAAGGCATAAGTTTGTCAAATTTGGCCGAGTTAAGAGCATTGTGAAATTTGCAGATTTCTTCACAGCCATGACAGTCACACTGCAGATCTATGATCTGAAGTTGTCACTTGGTATATTATCAGTTTCTGTTCAAACTTGGTAACGAACTGCCATCAAACTTGTTTCAGTTGTGAAATCATCTAAATCTTGCTAATGAAGTATTTGCTTAAGAATGAATGATGATGTATTGGGTCATATAAAAAGTCTCTGTGCTTTTTTTGTCACTAGATTGTGTTGATGCCTGTGTATCTAGTGACATTCTACTTCCATTTTTTGTGAAGATAGTTTTCTAATTCATTGCTTGTGTAAAAAGTTATATTGATTTGATTATGAGAGAAATATCTGAAGAAATATGCTATGTGATGGTTTTTTACTATAAAAAAGGTAAAAAACATGTTGAAAAATTTGTGAAGTATGCGGTGAGAATGCTGTCAGTGAACAAAGGACCCAGGAGTGGTTTGCTCAGCTCCGTTCTAGAAATTTCAATGTCAAAGAATTCAGAATTGTCCATGATGAGCTGCTGCAACCTGGCGAAATCATCAATTTGGCCTTGTACTGTGCACAACTCGACCGTTTGAACGAAGCAACCCAGGAAGAGTGACCAGAATTGGCCAAAAGAAAGGAAGTTGTGTTCCATCATGACAATGCGCAGCCACACACATCTTTAATGACTAGAAAGAAATTAACGGAACTCGGTTGGGAAGGTTTAATGCATCCACCATGTAGCCCAGACCTTGCATTGTCTGACTACCATTTGTTTCGGTCTCTGCAAAACTCTCAAACTCTCTTGTTGGGGAAAAAATTGGCTGACTGAAGCACTGCTGAAAATCACTTGGCAAGTTTTCCGAAGATAAACCACAGAAGTTCTACACTGATGGAATCATTAAGCTATCCGAAAAATGGCAAAACGTCATAGATAATAATGGTCAATATGTATTTGATTAAAATTTATTTTCAATAAAGAAAAGTTTTGTTCAAAAATGTACCAAAAAATGCGGAGACTTTTTGTATGGCCCAGTATAATCTACAAAATTATTTCTTGATTTTATCAAAATTGAAAGTTATAATATATTTCACAAGGTGACAAATTAAAAATTCATTATAAACTCAAATTCATTTTACTTAGAGAACTATCAAAATGAACTATTTTAAAATATAATTATTGCTCATGGGTGGCACAAAAGTGCATGATGGGCTGTAGTCTGCCTGGACTGAATCTTCTGGAAATTTATACAGTCAAAAGTCGTTAATTCGGACACCCATATTCCGGAATGATCTATTATCCGGACCTGAAAGCTACAAACTTTCTGCACATGCGCCACGTTGACGCATGCGCGTAAGACCTTTACCGCTGCGAATATGCTTGTGCACGTGCTCAAAATACGTTTACGAGTGCGCGTTTAATGTATAACGGACGGTATAAGCTAAGCTAAAATTATCTAATTATCTATTTAAGTTAATGTTGCAGATTGCGTTGTTCCTTATTCTTCGAATTGGATCCGGCTTATTATTTTTTGCAGACTGTTAGAGCAATTTTATAAAAGTAAGCTTGAACTTTCGATTATGTCAAATAGAATTTCTGATATGTATTTATTAATATGTAAAGGATCTACAAAGCGAAAGTATGTTTCGAAATCCATTAAATAAAAAGTGGAATTGCTGCAAAAAATGGATAAAGGCATATCCTTTGTTTATCTAAACTTTAACGTTTATCTTTAACGCCGCGGTATGCAATGAATTGGAAGTTGATCTGTCAGCACTATCCTTATCTTCAGGGCAGATAATAATTCCTTACTAAATGTAGTATTTCATCTCGATGTACTCCGTCTTTGATATGATTTAAATCAAATTCCTCGTCATTATAATTCGCTTCCGATAGCGAAAAAAGTGACAGAGGTTATTGAAAACGAAAAAATTTCAATTGACAAATTAGTCGGTAGACACAGCAATTATAGGACTTGAACAGCGGAACTTTGTAACTGAACAAGAAATTATGTCTGTTTATAGAATTAAAGAGAATGTATTATCACATAAAAAACGAAGCAACTTAAACAACTTACATTGAAAGAAATGTTTAATAAAGTAAACAAATAAATATTAAGCTTTTTTTTTTGTAAATTTTGATACCCTTTAGATCATAATTGTTCTTTATTTCATATTTTTAATTTTATGATTTCTGCATGCCATCTTACCAGATTTAAACTGATGATCTATAATCCGGAAAAATCGATAATCCGGAAGCGCCGAAGTCCCGATGAGTCCGGATTAACGACTTTTGACTGTATAATGCAGTAAATGACATTATTTTTTTAATAGCAATATCTCCCCTTCTTCCAGTGCCCTTTCAAGTGTTACATTTGAATGTTGCTTTTAGAAAAATTTTCATGTGTGTATATTTATTTTATTTATTTATTTATTTTAAACTTTGCAGTTCAGCAGGAAATGGCAAAGAATCCTCAACTTTTCATCTTTAGTTTGTGGCTGCTTACAATTATGAGTTTAGCACTTGCCATGTTGTTTGCCTTAATAAGTGCTGTATTTGCTGTTATCAATACTGTTGTCACTCCAGTAGAAGTCATAACTGGTATAGCTGGACTGTATCTTTGGAATGGTGTTGGAGGTAATAAGTTTTATTTCTTTTTATTATAATTGAATATTGTGGTACGTTTTTGGGGGGGAGGATTGAAGTCTTGCTTTCTCAGCTTTCTGTTACCTGTTATGATGAATAACTAATTCATTTATTTATTAACCAAATTTGCATTTTTTTAAATATAATCAAATATTTTACTTGAATTAATATTCTGGTATATTAATTGGATTTATTTTTTAATATAAAGGGGGAATTTAACCTTTTATGAAATGTGATGCTTGCTAAAAAAGCATGATTTAAACATTTTTCTTCTCTCATTGTATTTCATTCTCAACTCTTGACTTCATTTAACCTGCTAAATGGCCAAACCATATATAGAGAGACTTAAAGAATCTAATGTTAAAAGTAAATTGGAGTCAAAGCAAGGTTATTCCTCAACAGTATTAATAATTGCAGTCGTGTAGAGGTTTAACACAATATCAAAAACAAATTGAAATAAGAATTCATAGTGGTGCAAACTCTAAAAATAAAAATGGAAATGGAAAAAGGAAAAAATATACAAGATAATAAAAATATAAATTAATCTCCTTTTACTAAAACTCTAATTCAGAACTCATCAGAGGAAAATGAATTAAGCTTCATAAAAGTCAATTAATATGTTTTGAAAAATATTTCGTACTCCTAGTTCATTTGAGATTAAAAAAACAAAAGAATTTATTAAATTTTCATTTAAGACATTAAAATTCATTATAAACTGAAAAATCAAATCTCAAATGTACCACTATTTTCCTTACACGCTTTTTAAAGCGTTGGAGAAATGAATAAAACATAACATTGGGCTAAATTGACTACTCAAAAAAAAAAAAAAAAAAAAAAAAAAAAAAAAAAACTTTATGTAAAAAGACCAAAAATCAAATAGGTCTAAAATTATCCGAAATTCAAAACCAAATAAATATAAAGAGCAAAACAAATATACTTTAAACCAAATTGTCATTTAAACAACACTCAAAAACTGGGGGTGGTGTGCAATTGTGCTAAACTAAACTTTTAATATCAAGAAAACAAAAAACTTTTCATAAAGATTCCTTAAATAATAAAATCAAATCTGAGCCTTTATCAGCTAAAAACTCAAAACCAATTGGGGGGGGGGAATTGAAAAAATGCGAATTTACTGAAATATATATTAGGATGGAATTCTAAACAAAAATAGGCCCACCACCAGCCGAGTGGTAAAGTCGCTGACCACTGGTAGTTCGGTCCAAGGTTTGAATTCTGCGAACGAGCTGGCTGTATGGGTGTTTTCATGGTTTTCCCCATGTGTAATGTGTATACGCCCTTGAGATAGCCCTTGAGGCTTTGCCATAATTAAATAACCTAACCTAAACGAAAATATATTTAATTCTTCAGATGACCAAACTGTGTTCCTTGTAGAATTCAAAGCTGCTCTGCAGAAGCAAAAAATTGCAGTTCTTGGAAAAAGTATGCTATAAGATTCAAGGTGTCCAATAGCAGAACTAAGTATTTAAACATGTGTTCAAAATGCCCTATCCTGTTAAACTTTGTGAGGGGGGATGCCAAATGTTGGGTGAAGTCTGTAAAAATAATTACCTATGAGGAGGATGATTGTCAACTCCAAAACGCCAGTGGAAGAAACTTCTAAAACATGCTATGCCGCCATTTTGGAGTCAATGCACCCATCATTTGGCACTCTCACACGCAAAGTTTAACAGGATGGGACATTTTGAACACATGTTTAAATAAATCTGCTATTGGACACTTTGAAGCTTATGGCATACTTTTTCCAAGAACTACAATTTTTTTACTTCTGCAGAGGCAGCTTTGAATTCTACAAGGAACACAGTTCGGTCGTCCTAAGATTTCAGCAAGTTTTTTTTTTTTTTTTTTTTTTTCCCCCACCTGGTTTCCAGTTTTTAGCTGATAAAGGCTCAGATTTGATTTTATTATTCAAAGAATCTGTGAAAAGTTTTTCGTTTTCTTGATATTAAAAATCATAATCGGGCACCACACAATTTTTTAGTGTTGTTTAAATGACAGTTTGCTTTAAAGTATATTTGTAGTCCTCTTTATATGCTTTTGAACTTCAGATTTGCATGTAATGATTTTAGACAAATTTGATTTCTTTAATGGTCTTTTTGCTTAGTGTAAAATTTTTTAGGTTTCTTTCTGGTAGTCAATTTAGCACAATGTAATGTTTTATTCATTTTTCCAAGTGATTCGAAGGCGTGTAGGAAAAATCCTGGTACATTTGAGATTCGATTTTTTTATGGATTTTAATGTCTTATAAAAATTTTATATATTCTTTTAATAGATTAAAAATTTAATAATTTTTTATCTGGAATGAACCAGGAGAATGATACACGTTTTCGAAACATATTAAGTGACTTTTATGAAGCTTTAATTCATTTTCCTCTGATGAGCTCTGAAATCGAGTTTAAGTGAAAGGAGATTAATTTATATTTTTATTATCTTATGTATCTTTCCCTTTCGCATTTTTATTTTTAGCATTTTCACTACTATGATTTCTTATTTTAATTTTGATTTGTTGTGGATATTATGTTAAACCTCTTATGCACAATTGCAATAATTAATATTGTTGAGGAATAACCCTGCTTTGACTCCAAATTACTTTTAAGTTTAGATTCTTTAAGTCTATTTTAATTTAATCTTGCAGCTGTAACACTGGACAGGTATAAAAATTTGCTTTTAATTTTTAGCCTCTAATGTTTCTTTATGTATATATAAATATTATATGTTTAAAAATGTTAGTCTTGATGTTTTTAATTTGTCAATACAGTTAAAATAGCATATATACTGCAAGAAAGAGTGGTACAACCTGGAGAGAGGATCATTTTGGTATTATAATAAAAAAAATGCTTATTACTCATGGTGTTTTGGGAAAGTTGGATGTTCTATATCAAAATCTTGGCCTTTTGAAAAGTTAATACATATTCATTAATTTGTCAGTTTTATAGATCTTGCATAAGTGTGTTCATTATAAAATTGTTTCAAGATTTTTTTTTTTTTTTTAATTTTCTGTATGATTTTATAGTTAGTGTTTTGAATTAGTATTTTAATGTTATTGAAATTGTAAATGGTAATGATTTTGTGCCATTGAAAGGAAATTGGAAAGTTCGCACTTTATGTGCATCCCCTTCTAAAAAAATTGCCAAATATTGGTATCTAATTATTCTTCAAGCTAAGACATGAAAGAAATGGCCGTTTTCAAAATGCCAGCATGTTAAGAATTACATAATAGCAAACAATTTACAAATTTAAAAATGTACAAGAAATATCCGTAACAAAACACTTTTTTACTGTGTTTTTTCATGTACACAACAATCTCTTTTAGCTTAAAAAAATGTGAGAATTCAGAACTTGGTACTGGACACACCGTCATTCTTCCCATATGCATGGCAATCTGTTTTCACTTAAAAAATCAAAGAATTGCACCAAATTTTGATCCATAAAATTTCATCAATTAAGAACTACATCTTCAGGGAATGTGTTTTTTTGCATTCTGTATTGTTGAACAAAATACATATTTCTGAAGAACTGCAATGCTTTCTTTTCCATTAGCTGACAAACTCCATAGTTCCATTAACCTTTTTTGCAAGACAAAAAGTACTCAAATGCTACAAAAACAAGCACTAATCAGGAAAATAATCTTCGAATTTCAAGATTGGAATCTGCTGCATGTGTGCATATCATTGATTGCCTGTTTTGGCAACAGTGCATTGCCTCATTAATACTCTTCAGGGCGGTGCAGATACTGTGAAAGAACAGGTAAAATTTTTACAGTATCTTAATAAAGACAACTTGCACTATTATCACAAAATCTGGCAAATCTCATGTTATCATTCTAAGTTACCAAGAAAAGTCATAATAGAATCCACACTTTTGTTGACAGCTGCAGTATCAAATATAAAATTACTCAGCGAACAGCAGTATGTCTAATTTTGTGAAGATTTTCTGTGTACAGATGATTTTATTGAAGCATATAGTCATTTTTCGAGTGTAAATTGTAGTAGTATAATTGCAAAATATTTTATGAACTATGCAAAGCAAGATTTAAAAAAAAAATTGAGATAACTTAAACTCAGTTACTTTTCCTTACAGCTCTCTTCTCTGCTGGGAGTGTACTCAGCTGGGTTGCTCAGTACTATGCAAAATTACGTATGAATGTAATGACAAAAGAAGAGTTGGAGCAACAGTGGACATCAGAGAATACTGCTTGGTTTGGCTACAGCTTTTGGTTTGCTGCTGTTTCATTTATTTTGTTTATTATTAATATTGTTATTACAACACTTGCTATGAGGCAGCCATGGGAAAGGAGAAAGCCAAAACTTACCATGAATAAAAATCCAGAGGGTGTTATTATGCTATACTAATGTTCCTCTAACTATAAATAGATGTAAATATTGTTTTTACTAAATCTTTTACTGTTATCTCTTAAACTGTTTGTGGGATGATGTGATAGCATGCGAGTTTTGTTGCAGCTTTTAAAACACTGGTTAAAAATTCTTATTACTAGATGTAAATTTGATGTCTCACCATGTTTCTATGCAACATGCATAAAATTCCTTTTTGTAGTGAATATATAAAGTCTGGAAATAGTAAACACATCTCGCATCATTTGTGAAAGAATTGTACATACATATTTTTTAACATAGAATCTTAAAATGTTTTAGATAAAATATTTTTTGTATGAAGTGCCTTTTTACTGTATGCATATAAATTTATATGGTATTTTACTTTTTCTATGATTTTTAGGAATGTATTTTAAAGTATATTTTATATGAACATCTTATTCCGTTCTCTGCTGTTGATGTGTAACATGAATCTGAACCATTTTCTACCCCTTAAGTGCTGTGCTATAATAAGTAACCTAATCTAATGCAGGCCTTCTATAATATATTATGGTTGTAGTGTAGACTTGGAAAATTTATGTTTTAGGAATAAATCTTATGCAAATTTATCATTATATCTTTATCTCTCAAATTTTTGAAACTTTAATGCTGTACTAGATTTGACTGCATATTTGAGGGACGAAATCTCTGTGATATCATTCTTTAATTCCATATTTCTGATCAAATAATTACTTTAACATAACAATATATACTATAAATATATTATATTTTTTAGTATACCTGATATTGTGTGCACATTCCATTTTAACATTTTATTTATTTTTTCTATTCCTTGTGATATTTAAGCTCATTCATGATTAAGATTATATAATTTTAACATTTTGAGCATTTAAAAGGGTAGAATTTTAAATGTTGGCATACATATTCAACTTCTCAAATTATTTGTGCATCATGCATGACTGTGTTGTACATTCACATAAACATTTGCAAATATTTCTGTTTTTTAAGTTATTGCATCATAAATTTATAAAATTTTATCTTCTATGTGTATAGCTGGTATTGTGGCTTAATCTATGCACAAGTATGCAGCATGAATTTTAGCTGTGTTTAAAACTATATATAAAACTTACCCATATATAAAACTTAAAAATTTCTCTTTGCATTTTTTTTAGCTTTATAAGTTGTGTAATTTTGTGGCTTATTATATGTAAATACTAGCAGCCAGTGCAGTAATAAACATTTAAAAGCAATGTTAATTAATAATAACAAAGTAAATATGCCATACATTTGATTTTGTATGTATGCTCTCTTTTAAGAAATAGTACTTTTATATTGTTTATCCTGTTTTTTAAACCAAATCAGGGTTGCCACGCTACCTGGAAAACCAGAAAAAGTCAAAGAATTTCATACAGCGATCCGCCCCCCAAAAAAAAGAGTTTTGCGCCGACATTGGAATGAATGTCATTCGGGCAGCTGGCATAGAGTCATTTTTCACAGCTCCAATCAGATTGTCTTTTAGAAAGGCAAAGCAAGTTTCCAGGAACTTTGATTTCCAATAACCTTGAAAATAAAGAGACTCTCATGCACATGTACAGTGCATGTTGAAGAAAATACCTTCCCATTTGTGTATGAAACAAAATTGGTTTAATACTAGTATATGGTACTATGGGGTTAGAATAGCTCTCATGTATTCTATTCTAACATCTATCTACGGTATAAATGGATTTGGCGACATTATGATGGGTCATTTTGGTAATGGTGACAATTTTCAAAATCGTGTTAAGGCCGTAGTGTATACAAGGGTTTCACCACAAAATCTTTTAAACATTTTCCCCCTTTTTAATAAATGCCTTATTTTGAAGTAAAATAAACAAAAAAAAAAAAAATAGTGATCAGTCATCTAGGCTAACCATTTAATACAACTATGTTCGCCAAAATATCATTGATTATTTTAATTCAATTTTTAAGTAATTAACTTTAATATTATTTTTATCATTTAATGTTGCTTCTTTGCTCTAAATTTATTTATTATCAGTAAAGAAGGCTTTCAAATTTCAGGAAATTTTCTCGGGCATAATCCTGAAACTAATTGTAGCAGTATGATGACATACCATTACGAAATTAAAGCACATATTTTTTGCTTATGTATGCTGCTAAATAAATATAAAATACCTGAATTTATTTTTAAATATCATTAAATATATTTTTTTCTTTCATTTAGCTGTAAAATGTCTGCCAAAAAAACACATTTTGGACAGACATTTTTAAATCCAGATTTGGAAGATTTTAATCTCAATCTTCAGTGAAGAAAACAACTCCTATTATAGTTATTAATAGTAATGCTTTGGGGAATTTATATATATATGTCATATGTAATTGGCAATTTTTTTGTGTTTTCAAGTGGTACCATACTTAATTTACCTCTTAGCACAGCCAAAGTGCACTCCACGAATAGATTGGAATTTTCTTAAAACCTGAAAAAGTCAGGGAATTTCTAAGTATTTGTAAATTTTAAACTTATTTCATAGTTTTATTTTGAACCAATGTTCATGCTGTAATCCTAGGCTTTGAATACATTCAAAATGTATATCATTTTTTAATCATTTGTAGATTTTATCTCAAATTAACTTGCTTCTTATGATTAAAATGTTTTGTCTTTTAACCCTTTAAATGCTGCTAGTTGTGTAAGTTTTCAGTATTTTTATGCTTTTTTTCAAAAGTTTTGCATAATTTAAAGTTTGGTTGTTTTATGACACATTTTAAATGTCAACACTTGATTTTTTTTTTTTTTTTTAAGAAGAAATTGCCTGTGTAGAATTTTGAAGTAAAGAAATTAAATTGAAGGCATTTCAAACTATTTAGGATACAGCTAAAAATGTTTATATGCATTGATCTATGTTGCATAAATACTGTGAATTTCTATGAAATTTGTAATATTCAAACAGTTGAAACAGATTTTAATAGTCTTGCATTTTGCAGATTACAATGTGTGTTTGGTTGCTGGCAATAACATTGTATTTAATATTTTTTTGTAATGTGCCATAATTATAAATGGTTGTCTGATACCTGGTACTTAAGTTGCAAATTAATTTCTGTATACCTAATATCTGTAGCTATAAAATGAAGATTGTTTTCTTTAAAAAGGTAATTTTATTTATTTTATAAAGTGTTACTTCTGCTTTTTTTTTTTTTTTTTTTTTTTTTTTTTGTTTTGTTTGTTTTGTGTGTTGGACAAGCATAAAGTATATGCTTTATATTGTTTGATTTTCATATATTTGTCCTTGAGCATAAAAATAAAATATATTGCATTGTTCTTTGCTTTTATATGAATTCCAAATCTTTTTTAAAACCTGGAGTGGAAAACCTCTGCACCTCAGAAGAAAATGACTGCTTGATTAATAAATAGAAACTATATTAACCCCTTAACTGCCACGAAGAATTGACAAGATTTATTCCCCAATGCCACCATTTTCCCACATAGACACGCATAGTTATACGATGTATTGGAGGAAAATAAGTGCAAGTTTTACTTTCTAAAAACTGTTTACTTTCACAAAATAAAGAATAAGAGAAAAAATGAAAGCACAAAATTTAATTTTTAGAGTAAAAGTACAATTAAAACGATGTTCATATAATAAAAAAAGATTTTTAAAAAAGGTGTTTCAATCAATTAATTTTTAGACCAGTAAAGTGTAATTTTGGGTTTCATTGTTATACCTTGTAAAATCAGTATACATAAAAAAACATATATTTCCTCTGAATTGGTTGGATACCTTGATTTTTCTTTTGCAGGATGTTGGTTCATATACTGGTCTGCAAAATTGTTAGTTTCAGAAACAATATGAAGCATGAGCAGTTCATCAAGAAATAATTCAAAAAAGATAAGTGGGTTTGAAATATCCGTTATATCTTTCTTTATTCCTGGACCTACTATAAACAGTAAACAAAAACAGAAGACACAAAATTTAAAAAAATACGTTTTACTCAAAAAAAAAAAAAAAAAAAAACACTAGCAAATACTGCGCAGTCATTACTTTCACCGTTTCAGAAACATCCCCTTCTTTTCTGAAATCGTATCCTCCTTCGTATACTCTGTCAAGGTGTATGTGGTGTTGCATTCCAAAGCTTTGTGAATGATTTTACTGGTAGCAGCGCAAAGCAAATGATAGTATTTTGGAAGGGCATATATATATGCCCGATTAAGTCAATTTTAAAAAGTTTTTAACCATGTTAAGCCATCACACTATGTTCAGCCAACTTTAAAAAACACATGTTCTTCAGCATTATATTGTTATATATTGGACAGTTCAAAAGGAATTTAATAAATATCATTATTGCAAGAATTGCAATAATGATACTTAATACATTGCAATTAAGGCAACTAGTAGGACTTGAGGGGGCATTTCTAAAATGTAATACTATTGGCCATTATGTGAGAGCTGCTGGGAAAAAAACAGAGTTTGGCATTTACTTCTGTATCACTGTATATGTATAACATCTTAATTTTATTTGCACTGAGCCCACCAGCGGCCGAGCGGTAAAGTCGCTGAACACTGGTAGTTCGGTCCGAGGTTCGAATCCCACGAACGGGCTGGCTGCATGGGTGTTTTTGTGGTTTTCCCCCATGTGTAACATGTATACGAGCCAGTTTCCCTTAGAAAGTCCTCCATGAAGGCATCCCTCCCCTTAGGCAGATAGCCCTAGTGTGCTTTGCCATAAATACACCAACACCATTATTTGCACTGAAGAGAATAAACAAATATATTAGAATTAGAAGAGAAATGTGATAATACATACGAGGGCCATCCAGGAAGTAGATTACGTTTCCGTCTGTGTCCGCTAGGGGCGGAGCTAGCGCGGCCATCTTGGGGTCAGAGCGTTGCGCAGCTCAGTCTGCATCTAGCCGTGCTAGTGAGAGGTTCGTGCTGTGGTCCGTTCAGATACTGTGACGGTTTGAAATGTCTGCGTTAATTGAAAATCCCGCGAGCTGCGAGGTGCGCTCAGTAATAAGGTTTCTGACTGCAAAAAACTGTAAACCGATAGAAATCTATCGGCAGCTTCGTGAAGTGTATGGGGACAACATTATCACTGAAGGTGGAGTGCGTCAGTGGGTCATAAGATTTCAAAATGGCCGAACCAATGTTCACGACGAAGATCGAAGTGGGAGACCCAGCATAGTGACCGCCGAACCTCTCGAAAAAGTCGATGCTAAAGTCCGTGAAAATCGAAATTTCACAATAACGGAACTTTCTTTGAGTTTTCCACAAATTTCGCGAAGTTTGTTGCACGAAATCATCAGCGAAAAGCTTGGTTACGACAAGTTTTGTGCAAGATGGAAGGCAAGAAGAGGTAACGAAGTGGTTGAAGGCGCAGGCGGCCGAATTTTTCGACGAAGGAATTTCCAAGCTCGTACATCGCTACGATAAATGCCTTAATTTGTATGGTGACTATGTAGAAAAGTAGTATTTGAGTGTGGCTTTCATCTGTATATAATAAAATTTGTTTCCTATACTTTGTTTATTTTTTTATTCCAAAACGTAATCTACTTTCTGGATAGCCCTCGTATTTTAAAATTATACAAAAAAAATTTAATAGATTTTCACTGTTAATCTAAAGCTAACCTTGGGCTATTTGATATCCATGCCAATCTAAGATTTTTTTTAATGAAATTATAAACTAATACACTGTATAATTCAACAGTAAGGTTTTCCTTTAATTAAGTCTGTGTCATGGAGTATAAAGGAGATGAAACTCGTATTACCACTTTTCCCAAATATGGTCTGTTTTCTGTCATGTTATTGATATAGGGTGCTTCATTCATCACCCATTCACCTTATTGTAGTATTTTACATAGGCAGTAATAGCAGAAATACTGATTTAATATTTATTTTCATTATAAATAAGGCATGTAATGGAACATATTTCATCCCTGGATGTAACATTGGCTATAGCTCTTTAAGGCGCAAGCATAAAAACTTGGAAATAAAGGATCCAAGCTTATTCAGAACTCTAAAGGTTAAGGAATGCTCGTATATTACCCGACATTAAAAATGCAACACCAAGATGGAGTGGCCAGAAAGTGATGATACTCGGCAGACAAAGAGAGACAGAAATGGATCATAAGTAATTTTTATTTCGAAATGATATACATAATTCAGAGTGAGAACAGCATTGGCTCAGTAGGTTGTAGGACCAGATTGGATGGCGATAAACAAAGCAACACGTCTAGGTACTGAGTCAGTGAGACAATGGGTGGTGTCCTGAGGAATGCCTCTCCATTCCCTGTCAACCATTTGCCTTCTGAATGCAGCAATGACAGGGTGAATTAACGGGGGCGCAGCCCTCAGCCCACCCAACCAAGAACACTTGGTCATATGACTTATCACAAGGGCCGGCCCATCTAACAACAAACGAGGGGCCAGAGACCCGGCCGTGCTCAAAAAACTAACAAAGAAAAACAAACAAATAAAATATTAAACTATGAATCCCGAGAAACCAAAAGCCCCAGGAACCGAGTAACAAAAATGTTAGAAAAAAGAGAACTAAACAAAATCATAAATACGACCAGTGAATTTCATGTCATCACTGGACCTTAAACATTCACACAAAAGAACATAATAAAATAATAAAGAACTGTTAGAAAATAAAAATAAGACAACACATAACCAAGCAAATACAATACAAAAACACCATTCACACATAGATTCCTATGGCTTCTCTTGAGCTATTCACAATCTTCATAATTTGTCTAGAATATTCCACAAAGTTCTTATAATTTTTCTTGAAATCACTTCTATAATATTTTTGATATCTATCCCTTGCACTCCCAGTAATAATACAGTTCTCAAAGAAATGCATAGAGTCTCCAGTGACATTACAAATATTACATTTATCATTGTCCTGCAATCCAAAACGTTTCAAGTATGCAGGGAAGCGTCCATGTCCCGTAAGCATTTGATTGGCATCTATATCGTTATATAACTTCATTTTCTTTTCAATATTTATATTTTTCAGTAAACCACAGTTTCTATTAGATTGTTCCCAATTATTTTTCCATTCGTTCAATACATAATTATATAGAGTAGAGGTGGCCCTTCTTCTAGAGTCTGGGATATTTTTAATAATCACATTTTCATCCACAGCTGCAGACTTAGCTAATTCGTCCGCCCTCTCATTCCCTTCATATCCTGCATGTGCTTTTATCCAGTGAAGCTTAATATTATGTATATCTTTCAATTGTGCATATGTCTTTTTTTATTTCAAATACAAGAGAGTTTTTACTTTCAGGACCCGAGAGGGTCTGTAGCACTGACAATGCATCAGAATAAATATTTATATTATATCTAATTTTCAATGTGCCTTTAATCCAATTGAGAGCTTCAAGAATACGAAATTTCAAGCAATGACAGGGTATGCAAATGGCATCCAGTCGCAACCCAAATGTGTTTGGTTAGAGATCAGGAGAAAACGGTGGCCAGGGAAGCATCTGTACACCTTTCAGAGCACGTTGGCTGATTTGAGCAGTGTGTGGTCGGGCATTATCCCGCTGATAAAGGGCATGGGACACTGTCTGAAAATAAGGGAGTGACACCAGCCGCATCATCTACGTAATGTTGGGCCGTCATTGTGTCCTAAATATAAACTAGGGGTGACCTGGAATCATACACAATTGTGCTCCAAACCATGACATCGTGCAGTGGGGCGTTCCACAGTTGTTGCCGGATTGGATCTGCCTCCACATCAATACCACACTTGTATGCAGCGACTGCCATTGGAGAAACAGAAGCATGACTTATCTGAGAACACGACCCTGTGTTATTCCGTCATTCACTTCTCTCGAGCCCGACACCATTGCAGACTTTTGCGCCTGTGATGTGGGGTCAATAGCTGTCTTTTTAACGGAGGCTACTAGCCACTATTCAATGGCAAATGTTTCTAGTCGATATGGGAACATGCAGGATGTCTTGACAATGCTGCAGAATAGAGGCAGAAGTAGCTTGCGGGTGTGTCATTGGTTCTTGGTAGATGCATCGATCCATGCGTCATGACGTCACTCTGGCTGCACTGGCACCCTTTGAATTTGCCACAGTTCCTTGTTCCAACTATCGTTGGCACAGCTGGCATACTGTAGACGCGTCTAGGTGTTTGTCAACTGAGATTTGCTGTATGGACCAACCTGCCTGTCTCGGTCTGATCGCCAAGCCTCTCATAAAATCGCCTGTCCGCAGGAACTGCCTCCGTTGATGACAGCCTGGCAGTCTCTGCTATTCCAGATGTCCTCTGAGACAAGAACAAATTTTTTACGATATTTCCCTAGCAGAAATAACGGCACAAAATTGAGCTGGTTCCTTCCCTTATATCTTCTTTGACGTGCGCTGGAGAGCTGCCACATTCCACATCATTCGCATAACTTGGCGACATGCATCTACTCTGAAATTTGCATAATTTTGTGGCCGATCATTCAACATAGGGCTCTTTCAACCCTTCTTTGGGGGTTGCATTTTCAACATAGGGTTGTGTATTATGCCTGATCACAATGAGGCGAATTTATATAACTTTTCAGAACATCTGAATTGTTGGTGAATAAAAGAGGATATTTACTGTATGCTTATAGAAAAGAAGTAAATTGAAAATTACTTAAATATTCTACATAACTTATATGAATTTAATTTACATCTGCATTTCATGTATGAAAACAGGCAATCTTTAAATCCTTATATGTATAATATCCTTATGTATATCATATTATATGTAATATAGTAGAACTCCGAATATCTGAATCAGCTTCAGAATTTAACAAGAAAATTAAGAAGAAACTAGTGTTGGACAGTCAACGATTTCGGACATTAAAAGAAGCAAACCTACACTTTTAAACTTTGTGTCACTGCTTGAAAACGAAGATGGAAGTTCAAGAAAATCGGTGATTTTCAAACGAACAAAAATTCAGAAGATGTAGTTTTCAAGTGGTTTTTGCAGCAACATTCTATGGGAAATCCAATTTTGGGTCCGATTTGTTGTGAAAAAGCTTAGATCTTATCTCAGAACCTTGGCTGGTCGATCTTTAAAGCATGTGACGGCTGGCTAAGAAATCCATCAAACAGCTTACTTTGACCGAGATGTTCAGCAAGCAATGACTTTCAACACATCTTAAGTACTGTAGAGTATGCTATCTAAGGGCCTTATCACTTCTATCGATGCTGCAGAATAGAGGCAGAAGTAGCTTGCGGGTGTGTCATTGGTTCTTGGTAGATGCATCGATCCATGCGTCATGACGTCACTCTGGCTGCACTGGCACCCTTTGAATTTGCCACAGTTCCTTGTTCCAACTATCGTTGGCACAGCTGGCATACTGTAGATGCGTCTAGGTGTTTGTCAACTGAGATTTGCTGTATGGACCAACCTGCCTGTCTCGGTCTGATCGCTTGTCCGCAGGAACTGCCTCCGTTGATGACAGCCTGGCAGTCTCTGCTATTACAGATGTCCTCTGAGACAAGAACAAATTTTTTACGATATTTCCCTAGCAGAAATAACGGCACAAAATTGAGCTGGTTCCTTCCCTTATATCTTCTTTGACGTGCGCTGGAGAGCTGCCACATTCCACATCATTCGCATAACTTGGCGACATGCATCTACTCTGAAATTTGCATAATTTTGTGGCCGATCATTCAACATAGGGCTCTTTCAACCCTTCTTTGGGGGTTGCATTTTCAACATAGGGTTGTGTATTATGCCTGATCACAATGAGGCGAATTTATATAACTTTTCAGAACATCTGAATTGTTGGTGAATAAAAGAGGATATTTACTGTATGCTTATAGAAAAGAAGTAAATTGAAAATTACTTAAATATTCTACATAACTTATATGAATTTAATTTACATCTGCATTTCATGTATGAAAACAGGCAATCTTTAAATCCTTATATGTATAATATCCTTATGTATATCATATTATATGTAATATAGTAGAACTCCGAATATCTGAATCAGCTTCAGAATTTAACAAGAAAATTAAGAAGAAACTAGTGTTGGACAGTCAACGATTTCGGACATTAAAAGAAGCAAACCTACACTTTTAAACTTTGTGTCACTGCTTGAAAACGAAGATGGAAGTTCAAGAAAATCGGTGATTTTCAAACGAACAAAAATTCAGAAGATGTAGTTTTCAAGTGGTTTTTGCAGCAACATTCTATGGGAAATCCAATTTTGGGTCCGATTTGTTGTGAAAAAGCTTAGATCTTATCTCAGAACCTTGGCTGGTCGATCTTTAAAGCATGTGACGGCTGGCTAAGAAATCCATCAAACAGCTTACTTTGACCGAGATGTTCAGCAAGCAATGACTTTCAACACATCTTAAGTACTGTAGAGTATGCTATCTAAGGGCCTTATCACTTCTATCGATGCTGCAGAATAGAGGCAGAAGTAGCTTGCGGGTGTGTCATTGGTTCTTGGTAGATGCATCGATCCATGCGTCATGACGTCACTCTGGCTGCACTGGCACCCTTTGAATTTGCCACAGTTCCTTGTTCCAACTATCGTTGGCACAGCTGGCATACTGTAGATGCGTCTAGGTGTTTGTCAACTGAGATTTGCTGTATGGACCAACCTGCCTGTCTCGGTCTGATCGCTTGTCCGCAGGAACTGCCTCCGTTGATGACAGCCTGGCAGTCTCTGCTATTACAGATGTCCTCTGAGACAAGAACAAATTTTTTACGATATTTCCCTAGCAGAAATAACGGCACAAAATTGAGCTGGTTCCTTCCCTTATATCTTCTTTGACGTGCGCTGGAGAGCTGCCACATTCCACATCATTCGCATAACTTGGCGACATGCACCTACTCTGAAATTTGCATAATTTTGTGGCCGATCATTCAACATAGGGCTCTTTCAACCCTTCTTTGGGGGTTGCATTTTCAACATAGGGTTGTGTATTATGCCTGATCACAATGAGGCGAATTTATATAACTTTTCAGAACATCTGAATTGTTGGTGAATAAAAGAGGATATTTACTGTATGCTTATAGAAAAGAAGTAAATTGAAAATTACTTAAATATTCTACATAACTTATATGAATTTAATTTACATCTGCATTTCATGTATGAAAACAGGCAATCTTTAAATCCTTATATGTATAATATCCTTATGTATATCATATTATATGTAATATAGTAGAACTCCGAATATCTGAATCAGCTTCAGAATTTAACAAGAAAATTAAGAAGAAACTAGTGTTGGACAGTCAACGATTTCGGACATTAAAAGAAGCAAACCTACACTTTTAAACTTTGTGTCACTGCTTGAAAACGAAGATGGAAGTTCAAGAAAATCGGTGATTTTCAAACGAACAAAAATTCAGAAGATGTAGTTTTCAAGTGGTTTTTGCAGCAACATTCTATGGGAAATCCAATTTTGGGTCCGATTTGTTGTGAAAAAGCTTAGATCTTATCTCAGAACCTTGGCTGGTCGATCTTTAAAGCATGTGACGGCTGGCTAAGAAATCCATCAAACAGCTTACTTTGACCGAGATGTTCAGCCAGCAATGACTTTCAACACATCTTAAGTACTGTAGAGTATGCTATCTAAGGGCCTTATCACTTCTATCGATGCTGCAGAATAGAGGCAGAAGTAGCTTGCGGGTGTGTCATTGGTTCTTGGTAGATGCATCGATCCATGCGTCATGACGTCACTCTGGCTGCACTGGCACCCTTTGAATTTGCCACAGTTCCTTGTTCCAACTATCGTTGGCACAGCTGGCATACTGTAGACGCGTCTAGGTGTTTGTCAACTGAGATTTGCTATATGGACCAACCTGCCTGTCTCGGTCTGATCGCCTGTCCGCAGGAACTGCCTCCGTTGATGACAGCCTGGCAGTCTCTGCTATTACAGATGTCCTCTGAGACAAGAACAAATTTTTTACGATATTTCCCTAGCAGAAATAACGGCACAAAATTGAGCTGGTTCCTTCCCTTATATCTTCTTTGACGTGCGCTGGAGAGCTGCCACATTCCACATCATTCGCATAACTTGGCGACATGCATCTACTCTGAAATTTGCATAATTTTGTGGCCGATCATTCAACATAGGGCTCTTTCAACCCTTCTTTGGGGGTTGCATTTTCAACATAGGGTTGTGTATTATGCCTGATCACAATGAGGCGAATTTATATAACTTTTCAGAACATCTGAATTGTTAGTGAATAAAAGAGGATATTTACTGTATGCTTATAGAAAAGAAGTAAATTGAAAATTACTTAAATATTCTACATAACTTATATGAATTTAATTTACATCTGCATTTCATGTATGAAAACAGGCAATCTTTAAATCCTTATATGTATAATATCCTTATGTATATCATATTATATGTAATATAGTAGAACTCCGAATATCTGAATCAGCTTCAGAATTTAACAAGAAAATTAAGAAGAAACTAGTGTTGGACAGTCAACGATTTCGGACATTAAAAGAAGCAAACCTACACTTTTAAACTTTGTGTCACTGCTTGAAAACGAAGATGGAAGTTCAAGAAAATCGGTGATTTTCAAACGAACAAAAATTCAGAAGATGTAGTTTTCAAGTGGTTTTTGCAGCAACATTCTATGGAAAATCCAATTTTGGGTCCGATTTGTTGTGAAAAAGCTTAGATCTTATCTCAGAACCTTGGCTGGTCGATCTTTAAAGCATGTGACGACTGGCTAAGAAATCCGTCAAACAGCTTACTTTGACCGAGTTGTTCAGCAAGCAATGACTTTCAACACATCTTAAGTACTGTAGAGTATGCTATCTAAGGGCCTTATCACTTCTATCGATGCACTCAGCTAGGCGGGACATTTCTGAGAAACCAGATTCTAGTAGCACTGCTTTAAACAGGTGGCTTCCAAGAAATGTTCCCGCTAGGCGAAAAATTTTGAAACTTTTCCGAAAATGTTCTGTCTGGAGATGTGTTCTGCGTACGTTCGACCAATTGGACAAAAGTTCTGCTTCTGAAGGATCATGGGTAATTTTCAATATGGTGATGGCTCTCATTGTGAAATCACGGGTGGTGGAAATAGATGTCAATTTAATTGAAGAAATACGAAAAAAGCCATATATATATATATTGCTGTTTTGTTGTAGTATAACTAAGTCATTTTTAATTGTTTATATATTCATTAAATTTATAATCATAGAAATTTCAGAGTAGACAATATTTTATGACGTGCTATTTCTGACTATTTGTTTACAAATTATTTGTCGTATTTCGGGCTGATCGTGTGAAAAGAATGTTATTGTTATATAATAGAATTTTTTTTTATTAAGGGGAATATTTTTTTTAAATATGTTTGTGTATGAGCAACTTTACTTTTCTGCTAATTACTTTTATTACTTTTAAATTGAAGTTGCATAATCAGTGATTATGTATATTTATTAAAACATAGATTATTTAATAATGAGGATACACATTAAATTTGTATGCTATTATCTTCATGTTATTAATGAAATGCTTTTTAGATTATAAACACATTAAGAACTATATTTTTATTATAAATGCTACATAATGAAACTTTGGAAATTTATGGATTTGTTATAATGAATGTTGAAAAACATTAATATATACATTCATTAATAAAAAGCTTATTCATTACATTAATACTAATAAACATACATCAATAATTTGTAAACCATCGCATTTCTCTCACTATGTGTAGATAAATATTAGGTGTATGTATTATATGTGTGTATGAATGCAAAAATGAACATTGCCAAAAAGTTTATTTGAAGTTACTTCTAATTCATATAATGATGATGTAATTGTCAGTAACTGTAGTCAACAGTTCTTTGCACATTATCATTGATATGGAACACACAGTTGAAAAATAATTGAAGTGCATTTTGTGCATTAAGCTAGTCATTAAAATTCACCCACTTACACACAACCTTTGCATTTGTAACTATACTTGGTAATTTAAGCAAAAAAAATTGAGCAAGTAGCCTTTATGAAATATTTAACATTTTGGGGCTGAAATAAAAATTTTTGACTCGTCACAAAACAAATATCATCAAAATCAGTAACGGCATTAAATCATGTACATTAGAGTTATTAAATAAATATATGGATACAAAAATAACTATTTACAATAATAAAATCAAATATATACAACAGATCATTACAAAAAATAGAACTTCTCTTTGCACGATTTTTCTCTTTAGCTTTTAGAATCGCCAGACTCGAGATAAAAGTGATTTACTCAATAGCTATCACCTTTCTATTATTTTCCATAACTAACAATGAAGTTTAAAATGAAAAGAGTATGAGCGATACAAAATACAACACGGAAAAACAATCGTCACTTGAAAGAAAATGTCACTCTCGCTAATCTGAGTGATAACTGATTCTTGTTTGGCTGTCAGCCTGTTTATAAAGTGAAGATGGTAACTCGATTTCGCGGAAGCTCACTTCCAAGAATTGTTCCTTCTAACGTTTTGTTCCGGCAACAAATATCGTATGTGATAGCAGTTTAACATGTACATAAAAGTGTTGCCTTTTCATTTTAATTAATTAAAACCTCTTTTTCTTTAAACAGTTTTTTCTCCCATTTTCAACATACGTAATTAACAAAAGTGTACGTAGACCCTTTCTTTGGAAAAAATCCAATTATCCGAATGGGTCTGGTCCCGGTTGATTTGGATAATTGGTGTTCTACTGTATGTAAAATCCTTATATGTATCATTTAATGGAAAATTCTTGTGTAAAGGAAGATAATTCTTACAAGCTTTATTAGATGGCAAAAGCCATTGATAAATTGCATGCTGCCATCATGGTCTAAGCATATGTTCGACATATTATTTTGACACATATATCTTTACTAATGTAATTTAATTCTTGCTGATTTGGTGTATAATGAATGATCTATTTCATTAATGTTTCCTATTGAATCTTCTAATTGTAGTGTTGATTAGAAACAATGAGCTGTGTGCCAAATTAAACGTAAAAAAGAATTTTAGAAATGTGATTTTAACTTCAGATTTTCATCCCAACATTACACTTCAGGATAAATTGCAATTAAATAATTTGGAGGAGATCCATGTGAGTTTGAACTATTAATTGTCAAGGCATGTATACATTCAGCAGCAACACTTTCTAGCTGTAAGGAAAAAAAAGCAAGGGGTTACACAGCAAAGCACTCACAGGCTATCTGCCTAAGGGGACGGATACCTTTGTAGAGAACTTTGTGAGGGAAACTGATTTATGTACATTCAGAAAACAACTATGCATGTACTCTATCAAGCAGTATGGGGATAGGTATCATATAACCAAATATGCACGTATCAAACATTTGTAGGTACATATTTTAAAATTTATAGACTTTCAATACTATTACACTTTATATTTCTGTAAAACATTTTTATTAATCTTCTGTGAAACAAACTTGTCTTACTTAAATGTACTTCCAAAATACTCTATTTTGATATAACAAGTGGTCTGGAAAAATTAATATTGCTGACTTTCAAGAGCAGATAAACATTATGTCATATTTAACTGACAAAAACATGTAAAATTAAAGTAAGGCAAAAGTAGCAGCTTAGCGTAAAATCTTGTTAGTTTTAAAATTTGACATAGATCCTTCTTCTTTAAAAAAAAAAAAAAAAAAAAAAAAAAAAAAAAAAAAGGTTTTATTCCCAGATTTTTAAAGCACATATATCAGATAAACAACAAAATCGATAAGAATTATTTAAACTCTGCATCAGTCCAACAGCAGATTGTAACTAACGGCAACTTGTTTTGATTGTAACTTGTCTAATAACAGATTCGTTTTGATTTATTTCAACCTTTAAATTCATAACCTATCGAAATTTTGAATTTGATGACAACTATATGTTTTTGAGAATGGATCACAAGTGAATTTGTTCAAACAAACAACATCTCAGATCCGCGCTACGTGCATAGGAAAAATCCGTACTTATGATTGGACATACTTTCTGAAGACATCATTTTCTCTTGGTGTAATGACTTTTAGGCGGGACTCTTACAGTTTTGTTTTCTTTCATGAGTGGCAAAGGCTTAGCTAGGGTTTTCAGCGCCCGGGGACAACTAAAGATTTTGCGCCCCTTTCTTTGTGCCAAAGAACGGAAAACATTCATCCTAAAATTTCGTAACATCAATTTGGCGCCCCCTGAATGCTGCACGCGGGGACAAATGTCCCCCCTTTCCCCACCCTAGCTACACCACTGATGAGTGATGCGGATGCATGAAAATTATTTGTATGCTTTGAATAATAATGCCAGACGAAAAAACTGACATGCAGCCTTCTGCAGATGGCATCCTGTTTATGGAAGAATAAAATTTTAAAATCCTCCAAGGATCCTGTTACTATCAGAAGCAATTTTAAAAGCTTAGATTATATAAAGGACTGAGTTCATAAACTTAATGTACTAGTAAGTGTATTATTATTGAAATTTCGTTACATTCTGTTCCTTTCATAATTGCAGAAAATATTTCCTTTGCAACTATATATGTTATTTCCATGTTACTATCCTTGTCTTTCGCGCTTCTAATATTCTGTTGTCTTAAATGAAGGAAAAAAAGTACATCAGTATATTCGCTGAATATTCGTGTATAAGAAATTAAACTTTCTTCTCGGATAAACACTATTTTTATACAAAGGTACAGAAGATTTTACAGATTAAAAAATATTCATAAAGCACACATTTATGGGAAATACTCAATTTATACATACTTATCTCTATTTCTGTGTTTCAAATCTATGGTCGTGTAATTTAACACGTATTAAGTTACACATATTAAGTAACAAAAATTAATTTTACTTTTTCAGACTGACTACAAATATGGTGAATTATGTTAGTTCCCAACGTTTTTGTGAAAACTGACTTGTCTCTTGCTTTCGGAAATTTCATCTACAAAGAGTCTATATTTAATAAACATGAAACAATGAATTAATAATCACAAAACCTTTAATATGAAGGCTTTTAAATTACGAATACATTTATTAAAACCTCTGCACACATTTAGAAGAAATAGGGATCTTCCTCGCTACGAAAAAACGCACTACATTTCTTATATTAAATTCGCCATACTTACAGTGCCGTAATAAATGTAATCAGCAACAAAAATACAACACACAATCTTATCGTCACTGCTACCAAAATGTAAATAAACGGCATGGAGGTGTACTTTCGAGCCCAAGCAAAGTCAAGGCGTTTCTAAGCGTAGAAGAAATTATGTCATCGGAAGCCGTATCCAATCATGAGGATAGATTTTTCCCTACGCGCATGACGCGGTACAGAATGCTTATATGCGAGCGGGTGCGCTTTGTTTCAAGTAGAGACGTCAGCGAAAGAAGAAGCGCTGACTCGAACTGCTGTCCTTGGTCCGTGGTGATGATGGAGAGTACTTAGAAACAAGAAACCCAGCATTGGATAAATATACGGGCAACAGTCTGAGCAGAAATATCAGCTAAAGGAACGACTTTCGGCCACCGTGTAAACCGGTGAATGCAAGTAAGCAGGTAAATTGCGCCATTCGAAGGCGAAAAAAGGCCAACCAAGTCAGCAGGTACATAGTCGCATCGTCGTGTTGTGGACGGAAAAGTCTGAAGTGGACTCTTAGTATGTCGAGAGATCTTGCATCGTTGGCACTGGATACAGGCACGAGACCACTAGGTAATAATACCCTTGGAAATTGATGGCCAAAATGCAAGAATAAGTTTTTTTAGTAGCACGAACACCTGGGTGTGAGAGGTTGTGCAGCGAATTGAAGATCTGTCTGCGAAATTTAGGCGCTATATAAGGTCTGATCCGCTTATCATTCGTGTCACAGAATATTTGCAAATCAGGGATGAGGTTTTAGTGGCTGCAACTTCAGTGAACAATTAGGATCTCCGAAAGAGACTTGAGTTCGTCGTCTATTGTTTGGTCGACTGCAATAGCTGCAAAATGAACGGGACCTTCGGCGTCAATTCCTTGGATGCGAGACAAAGTATCTGCGACAGCATTATCTGTCCCAGCAACATGCTGTACGTCTGTTGAGAACTGAGCTATATAGTTAAGTTGACATAATTGTCTGGGTGAACTAAAGTCAGATATTTTGGTGAAAGCAAAAGTCAATGGGCGGTGGCCTGTAAAAATTGTAAATTTTGGACTTTCTAGAATATGACGAAAATATTTGATGGGACAGTATATGGCAAGTAATTCGCGGTCATATGTCATGTATCGCTGCTCCACCGGGGAAGTTTCCGTGAAAAAAATGCGAGTGGTTGGTCCCCTTTGTCACTGACACCATTTAAAACGGCTCCGATAGCGATGTTAGATGCATCTACCGTCAGGACAATTTCTGGCCGGGTGTGTGAAAGCCGAGGGTTGTGGCTTTCGCGAGATCAGCTTTGCATTTTTCCAACAGTGAGGAGGTCTCCTCAGTCGAAGGTGTGGTGTATTTAATTATGGTAAAGCACACTAGGGCTATCTGTCTAAGGGGAGGGATGCCTTCGTGGAGGACTTTCTAAGGGAACTGGCTCGTATACACGTTACACATGGGGAAAACCACGGGATTCGACCCTCGGACCGAACTACCAGTGTTCAGCGATTTTTACCGCTCGGCGCTTGTCATTTTTTTATAGTCCTTGAGAAACTCATGTAAAGGAGCTTGAGTGTCTGCAGCATTTTAAGAAATCTATAAATATTTAAAATTGCAAGAAAAGGTCGAAGTTGGGCTATAGTTTCTGGTTTGGGGAAATCAACTATGACTTTAGCTTTTTCCGATAAGGGCTGAACACTAGAGGGGGTTATTAGGCAACTCAAGAAACAGTGGTCTGTCAAAGTACTCATTTTGCAGAGTTTAGCTTTTAACCATAATCACGTAAATGGAAACAAACTTCATGTAAGTGCCTGGTGTATTCATTCTCATCCTTGTAGATGACTATTATATCGTCTAAATAGGCTACACAGCAGTTTAAACCGGATAAGACTTGGTGAATGTAACGCTGGAAGGCTTGCCCAGCGTTGCGTAAGCCAAAAGACATACGGACAAGTTCTAATAAGCCAAAAGGCCGTTTTTTCAATATCATCAGGATGCTCTGGAATCTGATGATGTACGCAGGCAAGGTCGAGAGTCGAAAAGATTTTTTTTATGTATAAAAGAACTGTGTACAGTCTTGGATGTGAGGCACCGGGTAGCGGTCTGTCAGAGTGATTGTACTGAGGCGACGGTAATCACCACAGGGGTGCTACTCACCATTTGCCTTGTTGACCATATGGAGAGGGCTGGCCCAAGGGCTCTTGGATAACCAAATAACACCTTGAGAGAAGAGGAATTCGAATTCTTGTCTTATGGCTTGAAGCATATCGGCGGACAGACGCCGCGGCTTAGGTGGTCCTCTAGTCTCAATAAAATAATAAACTACAGTGTTTTGAAAGTCTTGGTTGGGTTGCGAAGGGTTGGTGAGCTGCAGATACTAAGAGGGAATCTGTGCGAATTTGGAATCCTGAAAAAGGATAGCTAATTTTTGGCTATAATCAGAAATTGTACCTCGAGAAGTCAACTGGGTCATTTGTCGACTAGGCAATAGTTCCAGCCGATGCTATTCGCACCAGCGGTGCGATTAGCCGCTTGAGCTATTCGCACCAACATTAATCACGCAAGCGTAGAGTTGTCGGATCCGTCATTTGAACCCAATCGAAAAGAACGGATAATACGTATGCAAACTGCCTACGTGTTGCAGTGAATCTTTTTTTTAAAGGCGGGTTTGGCGTAGTTTATCATTTTTAAAGCGTTGGCGACTTTCAAAAGATTAGAAAGGAAAAGGGTTTCATTTTCTTATATATATAAAAAGAAGGAACACATTTCCTTTTATTAAAATATATATAAAAAAGGACAGATTTTTATGTTCGCAATGTTTATCGTTTTCCTGAACGGTTGGAATAGGTTAAACGACTGATTTGGAAGGGGGCAAAATCTTATTTACATTATTGTACTTCTGGGTAGAGTAGACTTTAAGGTACCCCTTGTATTATGGCGAAGTTGTTGTTTGATTTATCGCCAAGTTGTTGTTTCATTTATGGTAGCCTGAGTAGTTTAATGTTATGGAAACCCTATTGTGACGTAATCGGGTGTATGATTCTAGGAAATTTTGAATCATGGGATGTTTTGTAAGCGATTTTGTGGTGTGTGTTGGTTTGATTCTTTAGACGGTAGAATGGCCGAATGTAGTAAGATTAATTTGAAGTTTCTGTACGATTTGGAGTTAAAGGGGAAAAGAGCTTTAATTGACTGGTGTGTAAATGAAGGTTTATTTAGTAGCCATTATAAGTGTCCTGTGTGTAGGAAGGATATGTGTCTAGTCGAACATAAACACCGTTTAGATGGATTTGAATGGGTTTGTAAAACGAAGAAAGGTTCAGATGGTCGCTATGTGAAGCGTTCGATCAGAAAGAGTACCTGGTTTGAAAAAAGTCATTTGACTGTGATTGCAATTTTGATTTTTACGTGGCTCTGGGTGTACGAAGCGAACTTGAAAATCACGGTAAATGAATAGTTGCTTTTGGAAGTGCTTAAATGTATAACATGTTTTTCTTTTTTATGTTATTTTATTGTTTGGTTTAAAATGTATTTTATTGAGATTATGTATTTTTTGTTTGCCTATATTGTAGAATTTGGTGCTCCTTTGACATTTTAAGTGAAAATATATCGATGTGTACATGGACAAAGTAAAGTGAGTGCGCAATGCAAGTTTGTGCAATTCTGGGATTTTTTTGTAAGTGAAAATATGTCGACGTGTACATGGATAAAGTTAAAAGAGGTCGCAATGCCATTTTTGTGCAATTCGGGGATTTTTTTAAGTGAAAATAGGTCGACGTGTACATGGATAAAGTCAAAGGAGTGTGCAATGCCATTTTTGTGCAATTCGGGGATTTTTTTAAGTGAAAATAAGTCGATGTGTACATGGATACCGAGTTTGTGCAATTGTTTGTCTTGTTATTTTGGATTTGTGTAGCGGCGATTTTTGGCACAAAAAGCGCCGCTTTGCAAGCCAAAATAACGAGTCAAAGAATTCCACAAAATCGGTATCCATGTACCGCCCTAAACTATACTTTTACCGTACTTCTTAGAATACATTTAGCTTCAAAGATGTGTTTTGCACATTCAAGACTAATTCATATTCCTCCTTGAAAATTTTCGTCTGAGAAAAGGTAATAAAAATTAGACAGAGGATTTCTGTGTAGAAAATTTAGACATGAAATAAGTTAAAAGCGATTAAACCAACTGTTAAATGAATATCTAATCATATAATACTGGTTATTAACAATTTTTTATGCCTGTTTATTTTTTTTTATGGAAATACTTGGTATTTTCAAGACACAAAAAGTATTTCAAAGAACTCTGAAATATTAGTACAAACACAGTAATTAATTAAATTTAAATAAATAATGGGATGTAATTTAAAAGACAGAAATAATTTAATGTAAGAGATTTGAAAATTTGCACACACAAATGATTTATCAGATTTTATTTCATAAATAACTTTGATTTTGAAATATGGCATTTGAACCTATAAAGATGTGTGGATAGTGAAAACGTGATGAATATATAAGAATATTATAATGTTCAGTAAGTTTTCTTATTGAATAATAAATTCTGACAGTCCTGTGCTATAAGACTAGGGTCTAAGTTTGCATAAAAATTCCTCTGTTAAATAAAAGAATTTAAGTAGCCTTTTTGTCAGTTTGTTAACTAATTACACGTCATCGCTTGCAATTAGAACCATAATTGAATCCTTATTTTTGTAATAATTTCCTAAACATTATCGTGTATATAGATTGACCTTGTCTTTGTAACTGATAATTATTACTTGCAAATTATTCTCATACCTGGTGAACTATTAACAACCTTTTCTACTGCTGAGTTAGGGTTAACAACCTTCGTTCTGGCTGCCGCCTGCCTTACGGAAATCAGAGTAAAAATGCTGGTACCTGGGGCTGATTGTGCGCATGCTCGAACGTAGGTGGTGTGAATAACCTCTTAGCTATTCGCATCGTCGGTGCGATTAGCCACTGCGAATAGTTCCGGGCATAAATTAGCAAATCAAAGTGCTTTATAAAATCTATTCCGATGATTGGTTGTTTCACATCCGTTATTACGAAATCTCAAGTGAAAAGACGTCTTAACCGAAATTCGAGGGTAGGCGCTTATTACCAAAGGTCGAAACTTGGCTACCGTTTTCTGCATATAAAACTAGTTTTTCTGACTGTATTGAGTGAGGCGCGTATCGTCTTTGAGGACCGAAATGCCAGGACCGGTATGTATAAGAAAATGCAACTTGTATGTGGGGTCAGCCAAGAGGATGCGGTTAATAAGGGGAACGCTAATGTGGCCAGCGGGCAAACCCTCTTCTAGTTTTCCGGTTGTTTACACGTGCAAGGGGGGTCACATTTTCTTGCTTTATCCCCGAATCTGTTATGATAAAAAACAATAATCCTTATTACGACACTGTAAGTTATTTCGTGAAGGGCTGCGTCTGCAAGATTTCCTGTTGCGACTCCGAGAACAATTATGATGTCTCTTAATCGATGCCTTTACGTCATTAATCTGTTTGGTCAAGTCGTCTATTTTTTGTTCCAACGAAGTACCGCTGGGATCTGATGTGCTACCATTGTTTAAGGTAAAGGACGTAGGTAGCTCATGTATTTTATCTGCTTTGGCTGCGAGATTTGAAAGGTCTTCATTTAGAGCCTCCAAAGTTGTCTGTGTATTACTTGGGAGTCTATTAAGCCAAAGTGACTTTAATAAGGGATCTCCCACGTTGTCACCAGCTAGCTCATGCATACGTGTGAATAGTTGAAAGGGCCATTGGTCACCGATATCAAGTCTCTGAAGTAATTGTTGAATTATAGCTGATTCAGTCTCAGAATAGGCTTCAACGAGGCGTTTTTGAGGCTATCATATTAATTTTTTTCCTTGGGACTGAGTATTATATCGGACACAGAGTTAAGCGCTTCAGAGTCGATGGCCGCTACTGCATGATTATATTTTGTAAGATCCTCCTTAATATCAGCGGGAACAAACTGGGATCCCAGTTGAATAAACCATAGCGCCGGATTATTCTTCCAAAATGGCGGTGGTTTTACCGCCCCAAGTGAAATTTGTTCGGATGTCCTGTCTTGCGAGAGAGACATGGTAAAGGAATTGGTTCAACGTATAACACAGAAAATTTCGCTAATGAGAAAATGACACAAAAATAAAATATGAAAGTGAAATAATATTTTGCATAAATATCACACACATAACACTAAGAATTTCACTAGTGGTGAGAAAATGCAACAAGTGAAAAAGTAAAATTGATGTAATATTGTTATTAGAAGCATAAATGATTTGTATAAAATAAAAATAATGAAAAAATAATTATTTAAAACCCAATAACGTAGCTCAGTTAGATACGTAATTAAAATTCAATTATGAATATTATTTATAGTCCACAGCGATTAAAAAGGAAATTTCTTACTCATTTCGTAGGAAGCGGAGAACGTAACAGCAAATCTGTCCAGTAGTGGTCAAATCACTTGCGCGAGGCAGTTTCGGTTTGGAACGACCAAGTTATCAGTTGTGGTAACAGCGGTTGCTTGCGTTCCCCATATTTTTATAATGAGATTGGTTGCGTGAACTTCTTGTGTAAGGAGGAAAGAATGCTAATGCCTTATAACACAATTCACTAACAAACACGTAATTTTAATTATTAATTATTGCTTTTGCCATTAAAGAAGCTAGATCACATGCTGGTCTCATAAGTGTCCGAAAACACAAGGTTCTATCTAAAATCTTAGAATGCTCTTTCCGATGGCAAAAGAAATCAAGTTCCGGATAGTGCTGCCATCTTTTGGGGGAAAATGAAACGATTTCCCCCACAGCGTCATATACATAATCACAAAATATAACCTGAAGTTAGAGTATTTCAGTCTTTTGTTTTCTATGTACAAATAAGTTATTGTTATTCCTTTAAGATTTCTTCAGTAATTTATTAACACATTAACTATCGCATTGGTCCCTAGAAACCAACCTTAAACCAAGTAAAACAGACTTGTCGTTTAACATGTTAGATATTGTGAAAACATATCATTAGTGTAAGCCAATCTGGAACTACTCTGATATGCGCCTTCAAATCGCCAAATTTCTCGCCAAACATTTTTGGCGAGAAACTCCATGCTGCCATATTGCTATCTAAATTTTTTGTCTACATTTCGAACTTTAAGCCTAAAATGTCTCCAAAACCACGTTTTGAACACACAATTTAAGCTAAAAATCCGAAATAAAAACAAAAAATTTAGATTGCAAAACCGTAAAGTTTCTAACCAAAATTATTTCACAAGAGTCCATGTACACAGCGATATGTTTTAACTCAAAAAAAACATCTACGAATGGCACAATCTAGGCAACGAACGAATCTACAAACTACGCACACCTCGCTTTAATAAATGAACATAACAACAATAAATTTCAAAGAATACCATGTATATAGCATCCTGTTTAAACTTAAAAAAACATCTACGAATTGCACAATTTAAGCAACAAACGAACTACGCACACCTCACTTTAATAAATTAACATAACAACAATAAATTTCAAAGAATACCATGTACACAGCGTCCTGTTTCAACTTAAAAAAATCTACGAATTACACAATTTAGGCAACAAACGAATCTACGAGCTACGCACACCTCACTTTAATAAATTAACATAACAACAATAAATTTCAAAGAATACCATGTACACAGCGTCCTGTTTCAACCTAAAAAAATCTACGAATTGCAAAATTTAGACGGTGCGCACTAATCAACAAAATAACTAAAATAAATTTCAAACAATTAAAAAAAAAGAACAATAACGACAGAAATTCATACAAAAAAACAATGAACATAGCATTCTACAAAATAAAAACGAGAATAAAATAAAATGCACTTATCATGAATTAATGCTTTTTCGAACAGCAGAAATACCAATTTCATACCGCCTGTAACATGCCGCCACGTAATCACTATCGTATTTATATGACAGCCAGACACACTATCCAGAAAATTCATACTATGGTTTACAAACATGTAAAATAGCAAATAATCACAAATCCCTACTTCTATCATGCACAGCCACTAAAAATAATCTCCCAGACCCTTTTTTCCACACCTCCAAATAACCACTGCCCCTCAACAGGATGGCCACGACGATATTTCCTTTTGCCGAACTTGAATTCAACAACTTCCACCATTTTATCTTTCCCCCCTAGCTTATCAGACACAGAGCATGACGCCAACCAACGAACTCCAGCGAAAAATTTTTCAACATCAACAGGGTTGCCATACAACACGCAATCGCGCCAAAAACCAGCGCAGAACACATATCGCCACATTTGGTGAAATTAGGGCGTATATCAGAGTTGTACCGCCAATTTAAAACAATAAATTAATTTTAATTATGTTACTAAATGCACACCTATACTGAAATACCCACCCATATTGTCATAAAGCCAACTTTCATTCTTGTACAATAATGTTATAATGAACTGAATGATGTTTATTTATTAAATCTGTTTGGAGAATAACAATTACAAGCAGGGTTCTTTTTATACATTTATTATACCACTATGAATAATTGATCGAATTGAAAAAAAAAGCAGTTGCCAAATCAGTTTTGATATGAAGACATAATGATAATACATCATGTAATGGTAACTTTATCCAAAGATTCAACAGCAGAGTAAAGTGAGAAATCTCCTATAAAATGGACAAAAAGCTTTCAGACAGAGAAACATTATTATAATATTTCATAATTAGTATTTATCAGCAGCCAAGAGGATAAGACTACATATCACTGGTAGTTTGAAGCCTGGTGGACAGGCTAGCTGCATAGGATTTTTCTCGTGTGTCGCATGAACAGGGGCCATTCTGTTTTAAATATACTGCATGAAAGTCTTCTAATCAATTAAGCAAGTAAGAAAGCATTCTAATTTACTGCCATCAGTATAGAAAGAACTCAAGCAAAAAAATTTCTACAATCTTTTATCAACTGAAGTATTTTTATAGATGTTCTGATTTAAGAGTATGAAAAGTTTATTTACGAAAAAGCAACAAATTTAGTTTTTCATATTTACATCTTTACTGGAAAAATACAGAATTGGGAAAACTCACCGCAATTCCCCAGTCAGAAATGATAGCAAATTATAAGAACATAAGCAATAGATGTGGAGGTTAGAGAATAAAATTTAATGCTCCTTTAGAAAATAAAAATTAGAGAAATTCAATGATGAGAGCTATTTTTACTGTAATATTTTATTGATAGAAAAAAGCAAATACATGGGATCTTAAGAAAACTTTTCTGCTAGAGATTGCAACATGACATCTGAAATCATGATCCTCTATCTATAGCAATCATTAACAAACGAAATTTAAATTGCAGATTAAAAATTGTTTGATTTCCTAATAACTAACTCTGAAAACTAAGAAAGCTAATAAATTAAACACTATTATTCAAAAAAGTTCTGACAATAAAAGAAAGTGATGTACACTGAGGGGGGTGGTGGAAGGGACAGTTCTATATATCCCGTTCTAATGGGCCGATTAACAAAATCCAAACTGCGTTTTTCATGTCTCGAAAGCGCGACTTAGGAGATATATTAGATTTCTATATAGCATTGTTCTAACATAGGGATTTTGACACAAAATCGGACTTTTTCTGAAATGACATGCCAATTTGTTTTCCATATTTCAATTCTACGACTCAAATTATGCCTAAGTATTAAATTTTGTAAACTTTGGTGCGAATTTTACGGTGAAATTCAAAAATTTATCCTGGCATATTTTTTTCAGTTTGCGCCAAGAATAATTCACTTGTCGAACTTCTTAATTTATGGCAACCTAGTTTTCCTTCCCTTTTTACATTGTGCACGAGGAGGGAAAAGTCACATCGTTCCTACTTTCAAATAATTTTAACAAAGTGCCTAAGCCACATTTGATGTTTTATCGCTTTCAACAAATACGTCAAATTTCAAAACGCGACAATATATAAATTCACATATATCTTCCGAAATCTGAATAAAAATTTCTAATTTTTTGCAGATACACTTAGAAATACATCTACTTTAAGATGATGGTAAAAATTTTATTGGTTACAATTCAAAATGTTTTTCGAAAAATTTATAAAAATTATTTTAAAATATAAATTTTTAAAATTCATCGTAAAAAATGGGCAAATTTTATTTGGAAAGAACCTAAGTTTCGAAATGTGAAAGGAAGAATCCAATAAGTACAGTAAAAAAAGGGAGATTAATAAATATATACCAAATTCACTTAACATTGAGGAGCTAAAATTTTGAGAGGTAATTTCTTAAAAACTACTCCTTGGATTTTTATGAAACTTTTCAGTTTGGCATAATGTGACTCACACACTGACTACCAATAAGTATTTGGACACATGTGATAGAAAAGAAAAACTAACTTTATCCAAAATCAATAGTTGGTAGAGCCTTCACGAGAGGTAATTACAGCGTGGACACTCCAGGGCATACTTTCCACAAGTCTTTGTATGACAGCTAGTGGTATTTTCTTCCACTCGGCTTGGAGAAGACATAGAAGTTCCTTCACCAATTTTGCACGGATATTGCACCCCTGAATTCGGCGATGCAACTCGTCCCAGAGGTTCTCGATAGGGTTCAGGTCTGGACTCTGGGCAGGCCAGTCCATTCGATGAACTCCATTGGCACCATACCAAGTCTTGGTTAACGTCGAAACATGGCAACTGGCATTGTCGTCCTGAAAGTAACAGGGGTCCAACCCGTAAAACTGCCACAACGTAGGAAGCACATTGTCATCCAAAATAGTGCAGTATGCATCGGAGTTGAGCTTACCATGAATGGGGACCAAGGGTCCCAGCCCATACCAGGAAAAACACCACCAGACCATAATTCCACCTCCGCCGAACTTGACTGTTGGCATAATGCTTTCTGGTAGGAGACGTTCTCCAGGTAGACGCCAGACCCAGACCCTGCCATCCGAACAGTAAAGGGCGAACCTTCATTCGTCACACAAAAGAACCCGTTTCCACTGATCTACGGTCCAATTTCGATGTGCTTTGCGCCATATTAACCTAGCAGCGCGTTGGACTTTGTGATCAAAGGCTTATGGGCAGCAGCACGACCATGAAAACCAAGCGGATGTGCTTCCTTACGGATGGTATTCATTGAAACAATACTCCCGGATGCCTGTTTCAAATCCTCGCGGATGAGGGCCATCGGTTGGGTGCGGTTTTTCCGAATTTCTATGGACAGCACTCGTCGGTTTCTATCTCCCAGTTTCGTTGGTCTTCCGACTCGGGGCACATTCCGACAATCACCGCTCACTTTCCACTTCTTAATCACATAGGCCACTGTCGATTTTGGGTACTTCAGATCGTTAGATGTGTCCGTTAAGGATCGGCCACATTTGTGATACCCGATAATTATACCTTTCTCGAAATCAGAGAGCTCCGAACTGCGAGGCATCTTGCATGCGACTAAAGCCGATGCTGTTTCCTACACGATATATACTGGCGGAGTTGGTGACATACCTTTGGACCGCAGATATCGTCATTTGCATAGTTGTCCAAATACTTATTGGCAGTCAGTGTAGAATCGAAATATGGAAAAAAAAACGCATGTCATTTCAGAAAATGTCCCATTTTGTGTCAAAATAATTATATCAGGAGAATGCAATATATAAATACTAATACCTATCCTAAGTCGCAGTTTCGAGACATGAAAAACACAAGTTGAATTTCGTCAATCGGCCTTGTAGAACGAGTCATAAAAAATTGTCTTTTTTTTTTTTTCCCGCAGTGTACATACAGTGTAATGTAAAGTGTAAAATGTTTCCTCATAGATTTGTCTTGAATAAAAATTATTTAATTATGCTAATGCTTTATTTCTGCAAGACTTAAAAATTCCATCTTTATTTTTATATAACCCAAAGAAAATTAATAGAAATATTTAGATATAAAATAACCCATAAAACATGTTTCATGTTAATTTCTCAATTATTTTTTTTCTTTTGACAGCTCATGGGTTAGATAAAATTTTATGAACTATACCATGTCAGTATTTTAGTCGAGATTCTCTGAATAATCATTGCATTTTCTATATTTCAGTGCGAGCTTTTGTTAGTATAATTTCGCCCTCAGAAAAATACACGAAAAGAGATTTCTAAGACCAATTAGTTAAGGTTAAAAAAAAAGAACACATTCTTAGAATACTTTTCTTTATTGAATTTTACATGAAATAACAAGGACTAGATATCAGTAAGCAGTTTCAAATATAAAAACAGCGAAGAAATTTCACAATGCAGTAATTTTTATAAATGGTAAATAAAGAGTTTGAGAAAATCAAAAGGGTAAATTCGGTAACGAAAGAGTAAATTAAATGTGATATAAAGTTTCTGTTTTTATTTTGTAGTTGATTTTGATGTTCATATTTAAATTAATCACTATAAATATTGTACATTCTTGACTTATCACCCCTACAGTAAATTAAATATTAACGATATCAACGTACCACATAATAATAACTAAGACAAAATGAACTACTACACAAGAAGTACGAATAATTTCCATAACATAACCAAGATATTACCATAGCATTAACAAACACTGTGTCGTATACCAGTTGTGAGGTTTATCTATTAGTTTTAAGCTAATAGTTCATTATAAGGTGAAAAGCCTTTCCTATTAGTCTCTTTTCATCCACGCTTTTTATGCCAAAATTTAAATGAGATAGAGAGAGTTTATTCAGATTAAAGTAGAATGAAGTGCTATTTAAGCAAGAGTTTTGGAAGTTAGTTTTAGAGCTTGTCTGCCTATTCGAGGCCACGTTGTGCTGTGATTATTACCAACTTGCGTTAGCTCTAATCGGTGTTGTCAACACGTTAGCCTTCATCATTGAATGTTTTTAAGTCTCCTGGTCAAATTTTAATACTTAACATAAATGGTTTTCTACTTAGTATACAGAAAAATCACAAGGGTTTCAAATAACTATTCCAAATAATAAATAGATAATATTCTCAATATAATTTAGGTACATGAAAATGTATAAATGGTAATTGTACGACATGGTACAACCTAGAATACCAGTGGAAGTTTCAACGCTATTGGACGCAAATTTTGCCGAAAGACACTTTTCTGAGCCTGCGGATGTTTACATTTGCTCTCAAAGGCTGTAACTGTATTTAACAATACGTTTCGTAGTCTTATCCCTACCTTATGTGTACTTATGACTGGCGCTGCGATCACAAAAGCTGGAGGCAGCATCTTAACATAGCTCCAAATTTTTTTAAAGTTAAGTGTTTCAGTAAATGTTTTTAAATCTCTAAAAAGTTTTAATGCACTTTTCCTCTGTAATATCTCATCAATCAAACTGAAGAAGGAAACTTTGCTTCTTCGAAACTCCGAATATCTTCTTCGCTGTTCATCTTCAACATGACAAATCCAAAATAAACCCTGATACGGAATATTCAGACAAGTATCATTCTAATTCTCTATCACTAAAGTGCCTTTAAATTTCTTTGTTTAATTTTATTTCTTTATTTATTTTTAATTTTCAAAAATTCTAGCATTATACAATAGTAATTGCTTTAAGTCATGTGGTTCTTTTTTTCGTAATTATTCCGCAGAGATACCACATTCCTTATCAGCAGTTACACCCTTCGGAAGACCACCCTTTCTTGCTTAGGAATTATACTTGAGAGGGAAAATGGTAATCTCTTGAACATCGATGAATATATTAGATTGTGATATTTGTAACTAAGATCCCCGACTTTTGTCAGTTCTCAAACTTAGAATTATGAGCATACGTAAATACAGTGTGCCTGAATTTGTTATACTAGTTCTAAAATAAATTACGACGGTTAAATTAATAAATAAAATTTATATTTAATTAATATCAAAAAAATAAACTCTATAATTTATTTATTTGATTTTGTTGTTTATATTTTGCTCACACTGTGTATGGATTTACGATATTGTCAAGTGCTGTTTTCCTGAAATATACATGATTTTTTGTGAAAGATAATATTTAATGTTACTTTAGTTAAAATAATATTTACATCTCTGTACATACTATCTCTGTGATGTTATGTGTCTTTTGTAGTTTGGTCTCAAGATAAAGGCAAATACATTGCCATGTCAGGACTTACTTTTTTTTAACTTAGCTAAAATTTGCTTCTTAACAAACTATTTTTTGCAAATGAACATAGCTTCCTCCCCTTTTGTCTACTCTCATGGACACAATCGTATTTTACGAAATTTTCTACTTTTTCTTTTCTCTCTATGCGCCCTTTTTTTTTCTATTACATTTGGGCCATTTATTTTAATTTTATTTGGTCCCATCTTTCCATCATGGCCTTTTGAACTCGTATAAAAGATGTACGAAGTTCATTTTACTCTCCTCTGAAATACGAAATTGCTCTATTTCTATATACCTTTCCTTCGCACTTAAGCTTGATTTTTCGCCTATCGGTGCAGAAAGACTTAGGGGTGGGGGGCAAAACAAGACATCTGTCTACATTGTCTGTCCGTACGCTGTATGGTTGCCGCACGAAGTATAATGAAGAAGGTGAAACTGGTATTACCACTTTTCCCAAAAATGGCCCAACTTTTGTCGCATTATTTACAGAGGGCGCAGCAATCGCCAGTGGTTCGTCTTGTTGTAGTATTTGACATAGGCAGCAATACAGAAAATATTGATTTCATATCAATTTCCATCACGAGTAAGTCTTGTAATGCAACCTGTTTCGTCCATGGATGCAACACTGGTTATAGGAGTGTTAGGAAGAAGAATAAAGGCTTGAGAATTAAGAACCCAAGTAGATTTAGAGCTCCGAAGGTAAGCAATATTTATATCATGCCTGATCACAGTCAGACGAATTTTTATTGTACAGAACATCTGGATTGTTAACAAATAAGAGGATATTTTAAAAGTAATAAATTGGAAATTAGTGAAATACTTCACATAACTTAAATTGGAAATTAGTTAAATATTTCGCATAACTTATGTGCATCTGAAATTCGTGAACGAAATATTCGTCGTGAGATTTTAAAGTTAAATAAATTTCTCAAGTAATACAAGAATGATAGAATATTTGCTTTTTTATTTCATTTACAGAAAAGAAGATAAACTCATTCCCCCTTCTTTTCTGTTTGAAGTAGGTTTTTATAATAAATGGAAATGAACACTATGCTGCTTAAAATTAACTTTACTTGCATGGTTGAGTCAAAACATAACAGCAGATAAGTGTAATGAAAAATTGATTTTCCATAAGATAAATTCAGCATATTAAATAAATTATGAATATTATGAAATGATGCCACCTAATCACACAAATAAATGGCTATTAAAAATTAAGATTTAAATCTTGGTACAGTGCAAGGTGAGAACCATGATGCACAACGATTTTAAATTTGAATGTGTAGAACTATTCAAGCGTTACGTGCTGTTTTTATTTGCCATTTCAATTTTCAAATTAAATTTTAATCATTAAATATTAAATTTCCACCACGTAAAAAATTACATACAAACAAGGGTATTTTTATTTTGTACGTAACTGAATTCTGATATTTACACATACTTGTTGAAATATATTTTTACAGGATCCTGTGCTGCTAGACAAATGGAGATATGCAATTTTTATTTGATGCATTTCATTTTTTACATGTTATTCAATATTAATTCTAACTTCCATGCATTAATGTAATTTTTTTTTAAAATATGTTGTTCAGCAGTATATCCTTAGTGAAACTTCAGGATATGCCTGAATACTGCACATTTTACTTACAATAATATGTTAAAGTTCTTGAAGACACATTATTTAAATGTCTATTGTTTTCAGCATGCTGATTTGAATCTTCAAAAATTGAAAATATTGTCTTCCTAACATTTCAGTTCAGAGAAAATTGCAATTACATGCTTTTTTTTTAAATAGTTCTTCATATTAGTTAGAATTATTATATAATTATATAGACATGTACACATTCAGCAGCAGTTTTTACTAAGCCACAAGCAAAAAGAAAGGGTTTGGTTTGCTTTATTCAATTACACCAAACATTTGTGGGCTATTCGCCTAAGGGTAAGCATACTCTCATTTCTAAGGGAAACTGGCTTGTATATATGTTTTACATGGAAAAGCCAGGAAAAAGCCCATGCAGCTAGCCTGTTACGGGGATTCGAACCCAGGACCGAACTGGCAGCGACTTTTGCTGCTCAACTGCTATGAGGGAAAAAACAAAGCGATTGCAAATTGTACACAAACTTAACAAAGGAGTCTCTCTAGCCTCCTACAGCTCACCTCTGTGTGTAACAATATAAGAACAATACTGTTAAGATTGTTCGGGATTATTTATATACACTGACTACCAATAAGTATTTGGACACCTGTGATAGAAAAGAAAAACTAACTTTATCCAAAATCAATAGTTGGTAGAGCCTTCACGAGAGGTAATTACAGCGTGGACACTCCAGGGCATACTTTCCACAAGTCTTTGTATGACAGCTAGTGGTATTTTCTTCCACTCGGCTTGGAGAAGACATAGAAGTTCCTTCACCAATTTTGCACGGATATTGCACCCCTGAATTCGGCGATGCAACTCGTCCCAGAGGTTCTCGATAGGGTTCAGGTCTGGACTCTGGGCAGGCCAGTCCATTCGATGAACTCCATTGGCACCATACCAAGTCTTGGTTAACGTCGAAACATGACAACTGGCATTGTCGTCCTGAAAGTAACAGGGGTCCAACCCGTAAAACTGCTACAACGTAGGAAGCATATTGTCATCCAAAATACTGCAGTAGGCATCGGAGTTGAGCTTACCATGAATGGGGACCAAGGGTCCCAGCCCATACCAGGAGAAACACCCCCAGACCATAATTCCACCTCCGCCGAACTTGACTGTTGGCATAATGCATTCTGGCAGGCCCTGTAGGCCCTGTAGAACGGGTCATAAAAAATTGTCTTTTTTTCCCGCAGTGTACATACAGTGTAATGTAAAGTGTAAAATGTTTCCTCATAGATTTGTCATGAATAAAAATTATTTAATTATGCTAATGCTTTATTTCTGCAAGACTTAAAAATTCCATCTTTATTTTTATATAACCCAAAGAAATTAAATAGAATTATTTAGATAGAAAATAATCCATGAAACATGTTTCATGTTAATTTCTCAATTATTTTTTTTTCTTTTGAGAGCTCATGCCTTAGATAAACTTTTATGAACTATACCATGTCAGTATTTTAGTAGAGATTCTCTGAATAATCATTGTATTTTCTATATTTCAGTGGGAGCTTTTGTTAGTATAATTTCGCCCTCAGAAAAATACACGAAAAGAGGTTTCTAAGAGAAATTAGTTAAGGTTAGAAAAAAAGAACACATTCTTAAAATACTTTTCTTTATTGAATTTTAAATGAAATTACAAGGACTAGATATCAGTAAGCAGTTTCTAATATAAAAACAGCGAAGATATTTTACAATGCAGTAATTTTTATCAATGGTAAATAAAGAGTTTGAGAAAATCAAAAGGGAATTCGGTAACGAAAGAGCAAATTAAATAGGATATAAAGTTGCTGTTTTTATTTTGTAGTTGATTTAGAAATTCATATTTAAATCAATCACTATAAATATTGTACATTTTTGACTTATCACCCCTACACTAAATTAAATATTAAGCATATCATCGTGTAACGTTGCGCGCCTCCAATCTGCACGCAGCAATAGTGGTGACTGCTAAGAACTGGAAAGTAGACAAAGTCTTGAGAAGTGTTTAAATCTCTTTTTATTCAACTTTAGAAATTACAAATGTGTGCTCTTGACGCTCACAAACTACGCCAACCCGGCGGTAAAATAAAAATAAGAAACTGAAAAGAGATAATAACAAGTGACTAACTACGAGGCTCTCTAAAAGTAACTAACCTCACCGCGTTCTAAGATACCGCTGATAATTCAGCAAACTTCTGAATATTACGTTGAAAGATTAACAAACTGCCGAGGCAAGCACACAAGCCGAAACGCGTGGTTCTTCAATTTCTAACTAGCCTCCTCCACGCTCGTGAAGCAAGAAAGCACACCTTCTAACTTGTTTCCCTTCTATTTAACTCAGAATACTTCCGCTGACAATTTGAATCCTTGCGCGTTCTACTAAAATTTACATACTCTGGCATTGGCAATTCCAGGGCAAAGTAAGGCTTGACAGGAAAGATAGTTTAAACTTAAAATAAATGTTTAAAATAAATATGAACCCTACATTTGCCGCTGCCAGAATTTGGTAAACTTGGAAGCAGGTCCTAGAAACGACCTGTTGAAAAGTTTCCACAATTCTGAAGTAAATGTTAAGAGCCTCGTTTACATAAAAATAATCTGTTATCTCACAAAAGGTAGAATAAATTTCTGTAGATACTTATTTAATTTTCTCTTCTTACAGCAACTTTTTCTGGACTTCAGCAATCAATCTGTTCTCTTCCTTCCAGCAACTGGAAAGAATAAGTATCAGTATCTTTCTAAATACATCATAATTTACACTTTCTTGCCACTGAATAAGTTTTTGTTTTTGAACGATTTATTTTCCTTAGTTACTGCTTAATTCACATTCATTCAAGTATTCAACCATGAATTTAACTTTACCCTGGCTGTCCACCATGTGTGGTGTCAAACGGGAATATTCGTGTTTTAGTATTGCAACACTTCCCCTAACCACAATAATGATTTGTTAGAATTCAACGACCAAATAGTCACACCTTACTCGACATTCTACAACTCGATGAGCTACTTTACATTCTTAAAATTCAAGTGTAGGTGGAGAACCCTATAAAACACATTCATTCTAAATTCCCCCTCATTCATCTTTAGGCATGCAGGCTTTCGCTCTAAAGCATGATTTTATCTACAGTTTAATACTTAAATTTGAATTCATTGCTTTTGAGCATTTACTTTTAGCATCTAAAATTTTATGCTTCTAGACTAAATTCTACTTTTACATAACTTTCAAGTATTTACGTATTTTACAAAATTTTAATACATATGATTTTTACAATTTACCATAAAATGAATAAGAGAAAAATAAATTTTTACTTTACTCATTCTTCGCCAAGCTGGCGGCACTGAAACTAAAGTTCTTATTAATACAAGAATACGAAGTTATTTTTATCTTCGGCCAAATTTTGGCTTTAACATAACAGAATTAGTCTTTCGACCAACAGAAACTGCTTGTTCTTATACTTAAAGAAAATAATACTTTTGCCTTAGCTAAATAAAGTAAAAGAAAACTAAGTCTCAACCGAGACACATTGACTTCCGTCAAAACATAGAACTTCGTATTTACGCATAACATTTCTGAACAAAAGAAAAAAAATTTATAGAAGATTTTAACTTATCTTTGAGTTTTCGATGATTGGAACTCCGACATTCTCTTCTGGCAGAACTGCTCCCACGTTATAGGTTTCATCGACGTCAGTCTTCTCCTTAGTGTCCTCCGAGTGTCGTCCACGTTGCTTTTTCTTTTTCGCCCTCTGCATGCTGGCCTCTTGGAGTGGTAGTCGTCGGGTTGTTGTCTTTCCCGTTTTTCCCCTGGACGGCTGGTCTTGGCGTCCTCCGGTCTGAAATCATACTTGAATTTCTTCTGTTGGTGGTGGTCTTTCTGTTCCTCCTGCTGTCATTTCGTTCTCGGGAACGGCGCCCTTGTTTGCACCGGACTCTCTGGCCCTTGAAGCGTTCTCCTCGATGTAGAATTTCTACTGCGATACGTTGTAAGTGGTGTTTTTCTCTTTACCAACGTTTCTTTACGCGGCGGCTTTGCTTTCCTTGTATTTCTTAAATGCTGGAAAAGTATTTCTTAAATCTGAAAGTTTTCATTTCTTCTTTTCGGTACCGTCGCATGGGGTGTGGAAGGGCTAGGTTTCTCTTCAGTTCTCTGCTTCTTGGGTGGTGGAACGGGTGACGTTACTTCTGGACCTTCTACTTCTTTTACGCTTGAGTCCTGCAAGAAACTTTTAAGGATTTCAAAATCATTTTGATTATAATATTTTTTCACCTGGTCGGGACTTGCTTTACAGATTTCTCCTCTCTCGTTCTTAAGGTACAATACGACTCCCTTGATTTCCTGAATTACATAGGGGATTTCAAATTTTGGAGCTAATTTTGCAGTAAAATTGTCTGGGGCACTTGATAAAGAAAATTTCCGCTTCAACACTTTATCCCCAACTTTAAAATCTGCTTTACGGCGTGTTTTATCATAATATAACTTTTGTCTATTTCTTGCCGTATCTGAGCTTTTAACCGCCTGGTCAATAAGTTTTTGCACATCTTTATGTTTAAATTCTTGTTCTCTTTGTTGCACAAAGAATAATTTATCTAATGGCGTAATTAACTTTCGTCCTAAAAATAATTCTGCTGGGGTTTTTCCCGTAGTATCGTGATTTGCCGTTCTTAAAGTATAAGCTAACTTATTTATATAGCCATCCCAGCGCTTGTGATATGTGTGCTAACATAACTTCGAATTATTTTTACAATGTTTTTATCAACTCTTTCTGCTATGTTTGCCTGTGGTCTATACGGAAACATTTTGATATGGCGTATGCCAAGTCCAGTGCATATGTTTTAAAATATTTGACTAACGAATTGTTTACCGTTATCGCTAATGACTTTTATCGGTGCACCGTATTTTAAAATGTATCTGTGTAAGAATGCATCTGCGACTGTTATGGCTGACGCGCGTTTAAGTGGAACAATTTCTGTCCATTTTGAAAAATGATCTACAATTACTAAAAGAAAACGATTTTTATTTAACTCACTCTGGGGGAAAGGACCAAGAAGATCTATGCCTAAAATTTCATTCGGAAATGTAGCGCGAATGCTATTTAAGTACCCAGCCGGGCTGTAATTAATATCATTTATTAACTGACATTCATTGCAGGACCTGACATATGCAGTTACTATTTTGTATAATTGCGGGAAATATACCGCCTCGCGTACCCTTTTTAAAGTCTTTCTGACCCCTAAAATGACCCACTGTTTTCGCGTCGTGTAATTCCTTCAAAATGCTTAATCGAAGCGAGGCTGGGATGACTGGTTTGTACTCGAGATTTTCGTTGGTTGTTTTCGTATAAAATAATAAATTATCTATTATTTCATAGTTTTCTGCTCTATTTCTTATCGCATCGGTATCTGTGTGCTCAAAGCTTTCGGGGTCTTTCAAATATGCATAGATACTTCCAAATTCAGGATCAGCTTTCAATTCAGCAATAATTGTATCTCTAGAATCTAAAATTTTTGAAGTCAACACAGCGCATTTAAGTTCATTGCCTTCATCGTCCAGTTTTATACGAGAAAGTGCGTCAGTTACATTGTTTTCCTTACCCGGTTGCGTATTTCCAAACCCTACCCCACTTTTCGAATTTTTGACGTCATGGACAAATCGACTAGTTTCGCCTGGATGGTAATTCTTGAGCATGCGCTGAAGGGCGAGAAGTAATATAAACAGAACTTTGGCTTGCGCTTGTAAACAGTATTAAGTATATTGTCTGAAAGTGTATTCGTTTATGTAATTGCATAATTTTACTGTTTCTGTAATAAGAAAACTTCATTCAGATAAAATTTATTTTAATATTATTATTATCTGGTTATAGGATTATACGAAATGCTGAATACTCTAGGTACATCGTAATCTTCGCATAACCTTTCACATTGGATTTTGCCTTATCATTTTAAAATAAATTGTATTATAAAGATTAAATCAAAGCAAATTACTTTGTTAGAGATGTAAATGTTCTAACTGAATTTTCTTTTTATCACTTATTATTTATTTCCTCTTTGAAAACACATTCGTATTTGACAAATAATTACCTCCGCTGAAAATTTTTTTGATTGTTTAAAAACTGTATTTGTCAATAATGTAATAAAAACTCACTAATCTAATGCTTCATAGATCAATATGACAACGAATTCAAAATGTTTTAAAAACAGTTCTGTAATCTTTATTTTGTAGTAGATGCAACTAATGTCACAGAAAAAATATTTCAATAAAAAAGTTCTCCATGTTAATTCAATAGCAAAATTATTTATATTTCAGTGAGAAATCCACTTTCAATGCTTATATAACAGAAAAATATAACATAAGCATTTTAGAATTTTTAAATATAAGCTAAAGGTTTACTGTACAATTTTATGTAAGAAACGTAATAATTTACTTTCATTCCTTTTAAATCGGCATATTAGTTTCCAATCAACTAAAATTTTTGGCAAGTTAGAGACTTAACTTAACACACAGTATTCCGTCACTTAAAATATCAATTAATTGTTCTTTTTCATTTAGAGATACATTGGAATTGAAAATACCAAAGGCAAAATGGGTCACAGATCCAACCTAATTCCTTATTTGGAAATTTTTCAAAAACACTTCTGTCAATTTTATCATATGTTGTTTTAAACAAGAAATCTGTATTATTTTCTTTAGTAAATTGTCGAAAGCATGTTTCTGTTTTTTTTTTTTTTTTTTTTTTTTTTTTTTTGTTTAATTCTCCTTGCCAAAGTATTGGCTTAGTTTTAAAAGCTTACATTAGTACAAACTGCGACACAGTGTGTCTAGGTAAGATTATTTGTTTCAAAATGTATGTTAATAATTTCAAATATTTTCTCTCCAGTTGCTTTTCTTCTCCAAATATTACAACATAAAAAATATTCTACTGCATCGTTTTCAAAAACATATCTCACATAAATGATGAATTGAAACATTTAAGTAATGTCGGTAGTTTCATCAAGTTTTATAGTAAAGACTGGATTTTGTATTCTATAGTGTCTGATATGACAAAAATTTGGTGAGAAACGGTATTTTTTAATGCTATTGTTTTTAAATCGTTACTATATTTTTCTGCATGCATAAATGATGTCATTTTAATTGCTGAAGGAAGAATGAGCGATTCTCCAATTGTATTAGGTTTTTAATTTTTTGCAATTAAATATGAAACTTTTAAGGATGCCTGTAAAGCCTTCTCAGGAACTGTTGTATATTTTCTCAAAAATACATTTTAATTTTTCATGCTCTCAGCTCATTCCTTACAAAAATTTCTTCAGATTTATTTACTAAATCTTATGTTTAGTTTCTGAGTTTGTTTCGCCGGTGCAAATCTCATTAAGCAGACTTTGTTGGCGACAACGTACAGTATACGTATAAAAAATGTTAACAAATGTTAGTTCTAAGAATTTTTTATTTTGAAGGCATAAACATTTTAATATCTTTTAAAATTTTGTAAAAAGCCAATAAAGAAAGATAATAAATTTGTAAAAAGAAATTAAGAATTTACTATGTTTTCATGGTTCAACATCCTGATTCGCCGGTTCGTATCACATAACACCACATGATCTCATCTCACGTAAACTACGCTACAAAAATCTAATTCTCTCAGTAATTATCTACATTAATTTCAAGTTAAATCTTAATTTAGAATACCATTTTAAATGCAAGAATTATTTCAATTCGTACAAATAGCTTACTCAGAAATTATGTAAAACCGCAGTGCTTTACTTCGCTACTGCATTCTCATTAGAATTGATGAATTTAACCCTTGATTTTGCCTTTTCTATATTTTTGCCTTCGGGTGAGTGGTGTGATTGCAGTCTAATTGTCTTAATTACCGCAAATGGTCTTGGGGCATAAATTTTAATTATCTTGTAAAAATTCTATGTAGTTGTATGCCAGTATTGAAAGAAACAATCTGATAAGAAATGGCTGCGACTTGTTTCGAATATGAGGCGTAAAACGATGGCAGCGAAGATATTCCGTTTGGCATCAGTAGTACCGTTGTTGGCGACTTTATTGTTTGCGACGGCAAAACGGGAAAAGTACCGTTTCTAAATATATTTTTAATTTCGCAGGTTTCATGCTTTCCATATGCCAAGTTTTCACTGCATTTAACACACAATGGATATTCTTTTCCCATTGATAATGCAACATGTAAAACAGTATAAAATAAACTCTTTTTGATATTTACTCAATATTTTTTTTTTTTTTTAGAAGTAGAAAGAGAGCCAATGGTTACATTTTAGTTTGCATTTACATTAATAGTTTTTCTCTAAGTTTATTTGATGTTGGTGCATCCATCACATTTCTCTTACAAGAGATTTTGGGCCATTTAACCATCATTAACAAAATTGAAACGAAAACAAAATTGTTTTTATTATCCTTTGAGACACTACTGAATTTTCCAATGCTTAGGAAATGTTATGTGCTTACTTGACAACAAATTTGATTAGAAATAAGAAACATAGCTTATAAATGATGCGTATTACAATTACAAATTGCCCGCAAGACACTACTAAGATAGCCGAAAAAACTAAATCTTAGCTGCGCGTATGCAGTTGCTTTGAAATTTGATTCGAGCTGTTTGGAAATCATCAAACATAACACATAAATCAAGTGGAAAGCAATAAAATCAGAGTTAAAATATGGAAATGTTTAATTTAAAATTCCTGGCAAGTGTTAAAAAACATCCAAAAATCTCTTCAAATTCCGTATATCTTTTATTGTCAAATAAATTTCTTTGAATTTGGTGACCCCCCGCAAATTTGCTCATAACTCGCAGGTTAAAATTTTGTAAAAAAACAAGTTATCAATTGCATTTTGGAAAAAAAAAATGATTTCAGGCTTGTCTTCAACAGAACAGAATACAATATTTTCAAATTTACGAGAAAGTACAACTTATGTGAAAATTGATAAACATTAGCTGTCCAATGTGAAAAGTGAATTACGGTTTAATATGTTAGGTTCATAGCTTGTGTATTTTGATTATCTAACTAAATACAGAATGATCCGTTCTTGCAAACTTCTGCTGGAGTAACTGCTAGAATATGTATCCCATTTCAGATGAACAGAAAGCAAGTGTTGTATTCTTATTCAACAATTACAATACTCTTGCATAATACAGTCAAAAGTCGTTAATCCGGACTCGTCGGGACTTCGGCGATTCCGGATTATCGATTTTTCCGGATTATAGATCATCAGTTTAAATCTGGTAAGATGGCATGCAGAAATTACAAAATTAAAAATATGAAACGGTAATTTATGAAATAAAGAACAATTATGATCTAAAGGGTATCAAAATTTACAAAAAGAAAAAGCTTAACATTTATTTGTTTACTTTATTAAACATTTCCTTCAATGTAAGTTGCTTCGTTTCATGTGATAATACTTTCTCTTTAATTCTATTAAACAGACATAATTTCTTGTTTAGTTACAAAGTTCCGCTGTTCAAGTCCTATAATTGCTGTGTTGAGAATACCGACTAATTTGTCAATCGAAATGTTTTCGTTTTCAATAACCTCTGGGTCACTTTCTTCACTATCGGAAGCAAATTATAATGACGAGGAACTTGATTTAAATCATATCAAAGACGGAGTATATCGAGATGAAATACTACACTTAGTACGGAATTATAAACCAAATAAAATAAAAACATCTGCTCTGAAGATAAGGATAGTGCTGACAGATCAACTTCCAATCCGCAGCGTGAAATTGATAAACAGATTTCGGATTTCAAAACATACTTTCGCTTTGTAGATACAAACATATTAGTAAATATATATCGGAAATTCTATTTGACATAATCTTTCTAATCTATCATAATCTAATAATGACGTTTCTGCCCCCCCTCTGCCGCAGAGCAGCGTGAAATTGATAAACAGATTTCGGATTTCAAAACATACTTTCGCTTTGTAGTAAATATATATCGGAAATTCTATTTGACATAATCGAAAGTTCAAGCTTACTTTTATAAAATTGCTCTAACAGTCTGCAAAAAATAATAAGCCGGATCCAATTCGAAGAATAAGGAACAACGCAATCTGCAACATTAACTGAATTAGATAACTTTAGCTTAGCGTATAACTCCGTTACACATTAAACGCGCATGAGCACAAACATATTCGCAGCTGTAAGGGTCTTATGCGCTCTCGTAAACGCCTGTGCGCATGCGTGAACGCGACGCATGCGCAGAAACTTTGTAGCTTTGAGGTCCGGATTATAGATCATTCCGGATTATGGGTGTCCGAATTAACGACTTTTGACTGTACTTACAAGGAATGAGTTAGGTTATTTAACTAAAGTGCAGTCAATTTTATTTCTTATTTACCTGAATGATGTATCACACAATGCTGTGTAGGCTGGTGACCTAGCGATGATGACTCAAAATGCATCTTTGCATTCAGGCATACACTCTTTATAAGAATATAACCATGCACTGGAGTCCTAGCTTCAGCAGGTACATTTTGTTGTGCTATGCAATCTCTGTGGGTCCTAAATTCTAAAAACTTTTCCACTTCTAAATTCAAAAAATTTTGCTACTTATATTTCTGTAAATTCCAAAATTTGCATACCTGCCATAACTGCACTGGCTGTGGCCTCAGTTATCCAATGTTCCAACAAAATCAAATATTGTAACGTTATTTTAGACCAGACTTTCTTAAACTGTAGTTCGCAACCCCCATCTACAGCAGGGGGTCGCAAAAAGTTTTAGTAGTTTTGGTATTTCTTAAACTTAATATAATAATTTTACAATTACCCAATATTTTTACACAATGTATCTGAAAATAGATAAAGATAAGACAATACAGACAAAGAGAAAAACAAAAATGTTTCAACGCATTCTGTTTATAATATAAATGTTCATTTTACTTGCTTTGCACGTGATGCTGTCATTTCATCTGTTAATTAATTAAAATTTTCACATTGTTCTATGTCTTAAAATGAGAAATTAAAAATAATGACCTAAAACTGCAATACTATCTTACAATACAAGTGAAAAAATTGACAGTTTCACTCGTGTGTGTGTCAGATTTTTGCAATGCTTATGGGGTCCCACAAAATTTTCATAAATATTTTGGGGTCGTGAAAAAATCTATGATAAAAAAGGGTCACGACTGAAAAAAAGTTTAAGACGCCCTGTTTTAGACTAATCAGTTTCCTGACACCAACCCAATTTTTTGCCTGTTTTGTTTCTCAGCTGAATTATGTTTCTGGGGGAAATTTTCTATATTTTTACTGTTTCAGCTGAATGGAAAAACATGCTAAAATGTTTCAAATGACTATTAGGGGGAGAGAATCAAATATCCCACATTATTATTATCTCTATTTATCTCCTGTTTTGATTCTGAGTTATGTTTTTTGATGGAATTTTTCCATATTACATATTTCAGTTTAACAAAAAATCAACTTTTAAAATATTGAGGAAAAGCATGTGATAAAATGTTTCAAAATGAAAATTTGGGATAAATAAATAAGTTTTTTCTAGGAGTTCTTATATATAGTATATAAAGAAATTTAGAAACAACTTTTCACAAAGACTAAAAAATTGAAGTTCATATGATCTTCATAAAATCCTATAAATGTGGAACAAGAAATTTTAAATGTAAAAATTAACACGCTGACTGCCGCGTGCATTTTACGTGATTTGCGCATGACGCCAACTTGAAATTTTTGTTATGCGATATATATTATGTCGAAATATCATCTACAGAACATAATGTTATATAATTGTGCTTCATGCTGGGGGTCACCAGCGACCTCCAAACATCTATAGACCATTTTTGTGATTTATAATTTAAATTTTTACTATTTATTATTCTTCAAACCATTATTGTAACAATGGTACTATTTAAAAATTTATCAGTATCAATATTTATTCTAATTATGTATTTTACTATTGGTCGCGTTGCCAGTGGCACCCACGGCGCTGTAGCCAAGTCGAGTGCAGGTCACCGGTGACCCCCACGGCAGTCAACATGTTAAAATAACCATCATAAGAAAAACCAAAAAAGTAGTATAAAAGAACAAGAAAGGTGAGGAATCCAACCAACTTTAACATAATATCGTCAAGAGGAGGTATGTCAAATTTAATTACATTTCCCCTTCTAAAACAAAATCCTTGCTTTTCTGTATCCAGAATCAGCTGATGAATCATTTCAATATATTTTTTATCTCAGTAGTTCACCAAAAAAATTCTAGTCCTCCTCAAAGCAAAGGAAAATCATTGACAATATCTTCCGATTTAAAAATATTTTTCTAATCTAAAAAGAATCTAATAAAAAAAAAGAAAAGAAAAGAAAACATGCCCGAAAAAATTAAAATCCTGCAGTGGAAAATCTTTGAAAGTTCAAAATTTAAACACAAAACTTTACTAGAACCTCTTATCAAACAGCAGTAGCAAAGGAAAATGGGAGGGGGGGAAGTAAAATCATTAAAAATATCTTCCAATTTAAAAAGATTTTACTAGTCTAAACAGGATTTTTTCAAGTTAATTTGAATTTCAATTTTTATTCTTCCTGAAAAATTGGTTCTAAATTTCTTTCTTTATATACTTACTAATCAATTTTTAGCAGCATAACGCACAAAAAGTTTTGGAAGGATTATAAATTTTCCTTTTAAAAGTATACAGTGGAATACGTTTAACGCGAAATATCTGTTAACACGAAATAATGCAACGGTCCCGACAAACTATTATGTATTTTCATGCATTTTGTTTCTCTTAACACGAAAAGGTATCCTTTCTGGAAATGAACAAAATACAGAAAACACCGGCATCGCTGGCGAGATTTAAGCGGGGAGTGAAATGAAAGAGAGGTGGTTTCACATGTTTCGTAGAAAAGAGGCTAATTTGTCTTTGAAATACCCTTGGAATAGTCTGGGACACGAGCCAGTTTTGTTTATCTACAGTACTTTCGCCTTCCACGTCTACAAGCGCCAAACATCTCATCTCTCATCAGTTAGCTTTGGAATTCAGTGATGAGTACATGGCAGTGTGAGTAAAAATTAGTGAGTTTGGCTCATATGTTGCACTGCATAGAATTCAGTGACTCCAAGGATGAATGAAAATTATTTTCATTACACACAATTCTCAAAAGTATCAGATTCTTCGGCGCCGAAAGAAATGGAGAAGTAGAATATTGAAACTGAGCTGACATTTAATGAAATGCTTGAGAAAGTTTCTGTATTAATGAACTGTCTTACTGTACTATCGGAAGAATTTCTTGCAGTAGTGTATGATAATGTGTGTACAGCCCCAATTATGGCAGATAAAGTTATTTTGGAATTTGTTCAAAGCTAAAAAGATATCACTGATGCAGATTCTGATGACGAAAGTAAAATGAATGCAGGTCCTGTTCCCACGTCATCCGAAATGAGGAATATCATAAAAAGTATGGACAGTTATTTAGACACACATTCCAATGGTGAAATGAATAACAAAATGTTTGACATTAAACAATTTGATGCTAAAAAGACAATGCAAAGAAAAATATCAGATTATTTTTCCAAAACTCAATAAATGTTTTGTTTTTCAAAAACTTGAAAATTTTGTATTAAATTCCATTAAGTTCTTGTGGATGTTTTTGTTTCATTGGTTTTTATTAAATACATGCATATATACATATCTATGTAAATAAAATATACTTTAATAAGCTTAATTTTGTTGAATATATGCTTTTTTTTTTCCCTTTCAATATTCTTTAACACGAAAAAATATTTCTGTCGCCTCAGTTTTGTGTTAAATGATTTTCTCTGTATATCTGTTGCACATAAATCACTTTCTTACATAAAATATAAATGTATGTATAGAATAACTAAATAAATTGTAAAGGAAGTTTAATTAGCAACTATGAAATCTTAAAAAAGTACATAGTATGAAATTTATAATGACAAACATTAAAAATAGATGAAAGTAAATAAAATTTAAATTATAGAATGTACTTTATAAAATTAATAAAAATATATTTTTTAATTACTTAAAACATAGAAGTTATTTGGCAGAGATTGTTGGATATGAAATTACTACTTCAAATTTTCAGATTACTATTGTTCGTATTTAAAGTCTCAACTTGCAGTCTTAATCCACATAACATCCATTGTAAAAATCACTCGTTATCATATTCCAAAGATCAGCAGCATACATTTTTTTCAAAATCGTGCATAATATTAAATATTGGCTTTTGATAGTCAAGTTGATACAAATAAGATGAACTGTTTTTATGATTTTAGACTAGTAGTTTATTCTTCCATTCACTTATTACAATATTTCATTTTTTATATGCTCGGCTATCCAAAATTTCAAGAGCTTTCTGGATGTTTTTACTATACATACATTTCAGCATTTACATCGTCAGAATTGCACAGACACATACTTGAAGTGAATTTACTTTTACAGCTAAACACAGGAACAGGAAAACAAAAAAGTACTTATTCAGAGATTGTATTTCTTTTTCGTTCATGAAAATCAAAGTTCATTACACAAACATGCATTCACACTGCACAAGCATGTATGGAAATTCTTAATACATTTAGTAATCCTGATAATTGATTGCGCATTTAATAAATAAATCAGAAAATATTTTAATGTATAACAAATGAATAGTAAGTTGCTAAGCTTTTAGTTAGTAGTTAGCTTTTAGAAGTAGTTAAGCTTTTATACAACAGAGCATAATAACACAGCTACGAAGGTATTTAATGTTATAAAGTTAGGTAATTTAGTAAATTTCAGTTGTTCACCAGAGAATTATGAAGTTCCTTGTATATCTTTATAAATGAAGTTTATTGCTGTTTTAAGCAATTAAACAACTGTTCAAGTTATTTTAATAATTTTGAAATATATACACTAAAAGAAACAATAAAATGCATTAATCTATTTGTCAACCTTGATTTTCGCACGAAAGTCTGCAGAATGCTTCGTAGTTTTTAAGCACATAGAGGCACTGCAATTTTTTCTTATTCCTTGATCTGAAGTTTTCTGCGTTTTTTTTTTTTTTTTTTTTTTTTTTTTTTAATTTAAATTGCTGTAGTGGCACGGATACAATTTTTGTATAGTAGCTTCAGATGTGGATAAGTTTTTCGAACACTTTCGTTTGTTTTACTGGCGTCGCTGAATTTTGCGATGAAATGCAGCACATTTATTGCCGAGTATCACCTTCCAGATTTTTCGAATTATTCTCCTCCTTCCTCAAATACACTACGGCGATAAACAATAACCATTCACTAAAGATTTTGCGTAAATTTCCACTCATAATAATACAAATTGCGAAAATCTCACAATTAGCACCTAAACACAATATTCAGCAGCACAATTCTTTCGAATGCGCGCCGTAATAGTCAAAAGTGGGGTAGGCGTCTTGCCAGGTGAAACTAGTCGATATTTCCGTGACGTCAAAAATTCGAAAAGTGGGGCAGGGTTTGGAAATACGCTACCCGGTTTATATTTGATTATGAGATTATATTCTTGGAGTTTTAAAGCCCATCTTATTAACCTGGGCATTAGATTTTTCCCCGAGTAAAGTCTACCAACAGCCGCATTATCCGAAAAGACTGTTACTGGCGCTTTGCCGAAATAAACTCGAAATTTGTGTACAGCCATTAATACGGCTAATGTTTCTCTCTCTGTAGCTGTATAATTCCTTTGTGTGTGATTCAACGTTTTACTAAAAAATGCCAGAGGATGGCTATTTTGCATAAGAACCGCACCCACCGCATAGTCCGACGCATCTGCTGCAATTTCCAGATTTTCGTCCCCCTCCGGGAATTTCAAAACAGGGGCATTGATGAGCGCTTCTTTTAATCTTTCAAATGCGGTATTTGCTTCCGCTGTCCACGTGAATTTACTTTTCTTTCTTTTAATTACTAAGAGTGGTTCAACAATGTTAGCGAAATCTTTTATGAAAGACCGATAGTAAGAACATAACCCAAGGAAAGAAGAAAGTTTCTTGGCGGTGTTGAGCGGTGGGAAATTCTTGATATCTTTTATTTTTGAATCTTGCGTTTCTATACCCTTTTGCGAAATTTTATAACCGAGATATTTAAGTTCTTTAGTTGCGAACTTGCATTTTGAGGCGTTAATTGTAAGACCGGCCTGTTTTAATAATTTAAAAACTTCTTCTAGATATTTAATGTGTTGTTTCAACGTACTACTCGTTATAATTATATCATCTAGATAGATTAAAGTCGATTTTCCTAGGACAGGCTTTAGAACAATGTCCATAGCTCTCTGGAATGTTGATGGGGCCCCACACAACCCAAAGGGCATGCGTAAAAATGCATAAGTGCCCGATTTTGTTATAAACGCGGTTTTATGTATGTCTTCGGGTCTCATAGCTATTTGATAGTAGCCAGACGTTAAGTCCAAAGTAGACATGTATCTTGTAGATTTGATGTTTCTAATAATTTCCTCTATAACCGGCAAAGGGTAAACTGGCAATTTAGTAATACTATTTAATTTTCTGTAATCGATAGCAAACCTCCAAGCCCTTTTATCCGAAGGAGGAAACTCGTTCTTTTTCCTACATAGTACGACTGGACTCGCGTACTCACTATTTATGGGCGTTATTATTTTGTTCTTTAACATTTCCTGAATATGTTCTTCTATGATTAGCTCTTTCTGTTTATCATAGCGATAAGGTTTAATCCTACAGGGTTTGTCGGCAGTTAACTGTATCTCATGCGTAACTATTTGACAGCTACCAGGCCGTTCTGAAAACAAGTTTGAAAAAGTACTCACCACTTGCTGGATGGCTTGACTTTCATGGTCATTCAAATGGCTAAGGTCAACTTGCGGTTGTTCCACTGGTTCTACCACCCTCCGGTCCATCTCCAGCACAATAGAACTGTTCTGAAAATTGAGTTTGGCCTTCGCGGCTTTTAAAAACTCCATACCTAAAATAAGTGGATCTTGCAAATTTTTACTACAAAAATTAATACTTTAAGGCTTTCATTTTGGACCTGTATCTTTAAAGATAGTTTTCCGATACATTGACAAGTTTGCCTTGCGCTGCTATGATTTCTGTGTTTTTATTTTTAAATAATCGAAACCTATTAAATATTAATTATTCCTACCTATTAATTATTCTTCTTAAAAATAATATCACTCATAAAATTACCTTCTGCTCCTGTATCGATGAGGGCTTCTACTGGTACATCGCCAACTAGGACTTGTATAATTGGTAGCTGTGAGTTCTTTACGATGACCGTATTTAAGTGTCTTCTTGAGGTTTTTTTCAAAACTTCCTGGGTCTGGACCCTCGCTTTCACAGGCCCTTCTACTCGTTTAAAGCTTTCCTTTCAACTTCTGCCTTGTGGGTACGCGGACGGTTTCTTTCAAATTTCCTTTTTGAGCCTTGACCTTCGAGCTTCGATGAGTTAGCTTGATAGCTCTTTCCCCCATAAGAGCGGTTTGCATTTCTGGTCTGCTCATTTGAAGATTGCCTTCGGATACCTTGAGAATACGATGCCCCTCTAGCTTTTTCCGCTATTCTGCGAATTTGAAACTTGACAGCCAATTCGAAGAGCTCCTGCAATGTGCTTGGGTTTCTAATTTCGAAGTAGTCTTGAACAGCAGGTAACTATCTTGGTAAGATTATTTCAATAATCTCCGCGTCGGGTTTCTTCCCATACAGCATATCCGTCAGCTTAATTTTTCGCAGAATAAAGTCCGTCAACTCTTCTATATTTCGTTGATAAAAACTATATAGTTCGGCTTCTAGCCTTGCTCGATCTTTCACTATGGGGAAGGCCTTTAATAACGATTTTTTGAAATTTTCAAATGTATATGTCTGGCCTCCGAATTCCTCTAATAAAAATTTGCCTATATTCTTCCACCATAGCGCGGCCTGTCCTCTTAGTGCAGATGTGGTGATGGCAACTTTTTGTCTTTCAGGCACAGGGTAGAGCTGGAAATGATTTTCTAGGCCTTCTAGAAATATCGCCACCGAATTTTTTCCGTCGAAATTGACGTTTGGCTTAATTAACGCTCGCATCGTCTGGACTAGGTATCCAAATCCTTCCAATTGGCTTGCCATTTCTTGTTGTTGTCCAGCAACTTCCATCCAATTTTCGGCCATTTCAGTTCGACAAGTGTTCGAGCGCCAACGTAATGTTGCGCGCCTCCAACCTGCACGCAACAATAGTGGTGACTGCTAAGAACTGGAAAGTAGACAAAGTATTGAGAAGGGTTTAAATCCCTTTTTATTCAACTTTAGAAATTACAAATGCGTGCTCTTGACGCTCACAAATTACGCCGACCCGGCGGTAAAATAAAAATAAGAAACTGAAAAGAGATAATAACAAGTGACTAACTACGAGGCTCTCTAAAAGTAACTAACCTCACCGCGTTCTAAGATACCGCTGATAATTCAGCAAACTTCTGAATATTACGTTGAAAGATTAACAAACTGCCGAGGCAAGCACACAGGCCGAAACGCGTGGTTCTTCAATTTCTAACTAGCCTCCTCCACGCTCGTGAAGCAAGAAAGCACACCTTCTAACTCGTTTCCCTTCTATTTAACTCAGAATATTTCCGCTGACAATTTGAATCCTTGCGCGTTCTACTAAAATTGACATACTCTGGCATTGGCAATTCCAGGGGAGAGTAAGGCTTGAGAGGAAAGATAGTTTAAACTTAAAATAAATGTTAGTTAAAATAAATATAAACCCTACAAACGTACCACATAATAATAACTAAGACAAAATGAACTACTTCTACACAAGAAGTACGAATAATTTCCATAACATAACTAAGATATTACCATAGCATTAACAAACACTGTGTCGTATACCAGTTGTGAGGTTTATCTATTTGTTTTAAGATAATAGTTCATTATAAGGTGAAAAGCCTTTCCTATTAGTCTATTTTCATCCACGCTTTTTATGCCAAAATGTAAATGAGATAGAGAGAGTTTATTCAGATTAAGGTAGAATGAAGTGCTATTTAAGCAAGAGTTTTGGAAGTTAGTTTTAGAGCTTGTCTGCCTATTCCAGGCCACGTTGTGCTGTGATTATTAGCAACTTGTGTTAGCTCTAATCGGTGTTGTCAACACGTTAGCCTTCATCATTGAATGTTTTTAAGTCTCCTGGTCTAATTTTAATACTTAACATAAATGGTTTTCTACTTAGTATACAGGAAAATCACAAGGGTTTCAAATAACTATTCCAGATAATAAATAGATAATATTCTAAATATAATTTAGGTACATGAAAATGTATAAAGGGTAATTGTACGACATGGTACAACCTAGAATACCAGTGGAAGTTTCAACGCTATTGGACGCAAATTTTGCCGAAAGACACTTTTCTGAGCCTGCGGATGTTTACATTTGCTCTCAAAGGCTGTAACTGTATTTAACAATACGTTTCGTAGTCTTATCCGTAACTTATGTGTACTTATGACTGGCGCTGCGATCACAAAAGCTGGAGGCAGCATTTTAACATAGCTCCGAATTTTTTTAAATCTCTAAAAAGTTTTAATGCACTTTTCCTCTGTAATATCTCATCAATCAAACTGAAGAAGGAAACTTTGCTTCTTCGAAACTCCGAATATCTTCTTCGCTGTTCATCTTCAACATGACAAATCCAAAATAAACTCTGATACGGAATATTCAGACAAGTATCATTCTAATTCTCTATCACTAAAGTGCCTTTAAATTTCTTTGTTTAATTTTATTTTTTTATTTATTTTTAATTTTCAAAAATTCTAGCATTATACAATAGTAATTGCTTTAAGTCATGTGGTTCTTTTTTTCGTAATTATTCCGCAGAGATACCACATTCCTTATCAGCAGTTACACCCTTCGGAAGACCACCCTTTCTTGCTTAGGAATTATACTTGAGAGGGAAAATGGTAATCTCTTGAACATCGATGAATATATTAGATTGTGATATTTGTAACTAAGATCCCCGACTTTTGTCAGTTCTCAAACTTAGAATTATGAGCATACGTAAATACAGTGTGCCTGAATTTGTTATACTAGTTCTAAAATAAATTACGACGGTTAAATTAATAAATAAAATTTATATTTAATTAATATAAAAAAATAAACTCTATAATTTATTTATTTGATTTTGTTGTTTATATTTTGCTCACACTGTGTATGGATTTACGATATTGTCAAGTGCTGTTTTCCTGAAATATACATGATTTTTTGTGAAAGATAATATTTAATGTTACTTTAGTTAAAATAATATGTACATCTCTGTACATACTATCTCTGTGATGTTATGTGTCTTTTGTAGTTTGGTCTCAAGATAAAGGCAAATACATTGCCATGTCAGGACTTACTTTTTTTTTAACTTAGCTAAAATTTGCTTCTTAACAAACTATTTTTTGCAAATGAACATAGCTTCCTCCCCTTTTGTCTACTCTCATGGACACAATCGTATTTTACGAAATTTTCTACTTTTTCTTTTCTCTCTATGCGCCCTTTTTTTTTCTATTACATTTGGGCCATTTATTTTAATTTTATTTGGTCCCATCTTTCCATCATGGCCTTTTGAACTCGTATAAAAGATGTACGAAGTTCATTTTACTCTCCTCTGAAATACGAAATTGCTCTATTTCTATATACCTTTCCTTCGCACTTAAGCTTGATTTTTCGCCTATCGGTGCAGAAAGACTTAGGGGTGGGGGGCAAAACAAGACATCTGTCTACATTGTCTGTCCGTACGCTGTATGGTTGCCGCACGAAGTATAATGAAGAAGGTGAAACTGGTATTACCACTTTTCCCAAAAATGGCCCAACTTTTGTCGCATTATTTACAGAGGGCGCAGCAATCGCCAGTGGTTCGTCTTGTTGTAGTATTTGACATAGGCAGCAATACAGAAAATATTGATTTCATATCAATTTCCATCACGAGTAAGTCTTGTAATGCAACCTGTTTCGTCCATGGATGCAACACTGGTTATAGGAGTGTTAGGAAGAAGAATAAAGGCTTGAGAATTAAGAACCCAAGTAGATTTAGAGCTCCGAAGGTGAGCAATATTTATATCATGCCTGATCACAGTCAGACGAATTTTTATTGTACAGAACATCTGGATTGTTAACAAATAAGAGGATATTTTAAAAGTAATAAATTGGAAATTAGTGAAATACTTCACATAACTTAAATTGGAAATTATTTAAATATTTCGCATAACTTATGTGCATCTGAAATTCAGTTGAACTGCGGTGCATAACCACCAGGGTGCCTGGGCGCCATAGCCCTACCCCTCATCGAATAACATGATGAAAGTTTCGAATTATGAGAAATATAACTGAATGTGCTAAATAATTAAATGAGCAAGAGTTTAAATTCATAATTGTTAATAGTTAAATACAAATTTTTTTCCTTAAGTACCTAATTACTAATCCATACATAATTAACTATTTTTTTAACAACTATTACACAGAAGAATACATGTACACACAAGAGAAACAAAATACGAAGTGCGACCATCTGAAATTCGTGAACGAAATATTCGTCGTGAGATTTTAAAGTTAAATAAATTTCTGAAGTAATACAAGAATGATAGAATATTTGCTTTTTTATTTCATTTACAGTAAAGAAGATAAACTCATTCCCCCTTCTTTTCTGTTTGAAGTAGGTTTTTATAATAAATGGAAATGAACACTATGCTGCTTAAAATTAACTTTACTTGCATGGTTGAGTGAAAACATAACAGCAGATAAGTGTAATGAAAGATTGATTTTCCATAAGATAAATTCAGCATATTAAATAAATTATGAATATTATGAAATGATGCCACCTAATCACACAAATAAATGGCTATTAAAAATTAAGATTTAAATCTTGGTACAGTGCAAGGTGAGAACCATGATGCACAACGATTTTAAATTTGAATGTGTAGAACTATTCAAGCGTTACGTGCTGTTTTTATTTGCCATTTCAATTTTCAAATTAAATTTTAATCATTAAATATTAAATTTCCACCACGTAAAAAATTACATACAAACAAGGGTATTTTTATTTTGTACGTAACTGAATTCTGATATTTACACATACTTGTTGAAATATATTTTTACAGGATCCTGTGCTGCTAGACAAATGGAGATATGCAATTTTTATTTGATGCATTTCATTTTTTACATGTTATTCAATATTAATTCTAACTTCCATGCATTAATGTAATTTTTTTTTAAAATATGTTGTTCAGCAGTATATCCTTAGTGAAACTTCAGGATATGCCTGAATACTGCACATTTTACTTACAATAATATGTTAAAGTTCTTGAAGACACATTATTTAAATGTCTATTGTTTTCAGCATGCTGATTTGAATCTTCAAAAATTGAAAATATTGTCTTCCTAACATTTCAGTTCAGAGAAAATTGCAATTACATGTTTTTTTTTCAAATAGTTCTCCATATTAGTTAGAACTATTATAAAATTATATAGACATGTACACATTCAGCAGCAGTTTTTACTATGCCACAAACAAAAAGAAAGGGTTTGGTTTGCTTTATTTAATTACACCAAACATTTGCGGGCTATTTGCCTAAGGTTAAGGATACCCTCATTTCTAAGGGAAACTGGCTTGTATATATGTTTTACATGGAAAAACCAGGAAAATGCCCATGCAGCTAGCCTGTTACCGGGATTCGAACCCAGGACCGAACTGGCAGCGACTTTTGCAGCTCAACTGCTTGAGGGAAAAAACAAAGCGATTGCAAATTGTACACAAACTTAACAAAGGAGTCTCTCTAGCCTCCTACAGCTCACCTCTGTGTGTAACAATATAAAAACAATACTGTTAAGATTGTTCGGGATTATTTATATACACTGAGTACCAATAAGTATTTGGACACCTGTGATAGAAAAGAAAAACTAACTTTATCCAAAATCAATAGTTGGTAGAGCCTTCACGAGAGGTAATTACAGCGTGGACACTCCGGGGCATCCCTTTCCCCAATTCTTTGTATGACAGCTAATGGTATTTTCTTTCACTCGGCTTGGAGAAGACATAGAAGTTCCTTCACCAATTTTACACAAGTATTGCACCCCTGAATTCGGCGATGCAACTCGTCCCAGAGGTTCTGGATAGAGTTCAGGTCTGGACTCTGGGCAGGCCAGTCCATTCGATGAACTCCATTGGCACCATACCAAGTCTTGGTTAACGTCGAAACATGACAACTGGCATTGTCGTCCTGAAAGTAACAGGGGTCCAACCCGTAAAACTGCCACGACGTAGGAAGCACATTGTCATCCAAAATAGTGCAGTATGCATCGGAGTTGAGCTTACCATGAATGGGGACCAAGGGTCCCAGCCCATACCAGGAGAAACACCCCCAGACCATAATTCCACCTCCGCCGAACTTGACTGTTGGCATAATGCATTCTGGCAGGAGACGTTCTCCAGGTAGACGTCAGACCCAGACCCTGCCATTCGAACGGTAAAGGGCGAACCTTCATTCGTCACACCAAAGAACCCGGTTCCACTGATCTACGGTCCAATTTCGATGTGCTTTGCACCACATTAACCGAGCAGCGCGGTTGGACTTTGTGATCAAAGACTTATGGGCAGCAGCACGACCATGTAAACCAAGCAGATGTGCTTCCTTACGGATTGTATTCATTGAAACAATACTCCCGGATGCCTGTTGAAACTCCTCGGGGATGAGGGCCATCGGTTGGGTGCGGTTTTTTCGAATTTCTAGTGACAGCACTCGTCGGTTTCTATCTCCCAGTTTCGTTGGTCTTCCGACTCGGGGCACATTCCGACAATCACCGCTCACCTTCCACTTCTTAATCTCATAGGCCACTGTCGATTTTGGGTACTTCAGATCGTTAGATATGTCCCTTAAGGATCGGCCACATTTGTGATACCCGATAATTATACCTTTCTCGAAATCAGAGAGCTCCGAACTGCGAGGCATCTTGCATGCGACTAAAGCCGATGCTGTTTCCTACACGATATATACCGGCGGAGTCCGTGATGTACCTTAGGACCGCAGATATCGTCATTTGCATAGGTGTCCAAATACTTATTGGTAGTCAGTGTATAATTGCTGTTGCATTTTTACTAAATTTTTGTTATTTAATTGAACTTGCTTCTTTCACAGCGAGTCTTTAATCGTCGAAAAAAAGATATTAAATTGAGAATAAAAAAGTAAATATTTACTGCAAGAGAAAACGGACTTTAGTTTTACATAGGTAATGTTATTGTTTAAATACCGCAGCAAGCATACTTTAGCTATTCAGATAATAAACTGTTAGTTTTGCAACAAATGTAATTAGGCTCTATTAGTAAATAATCATTTCAATAAATGAAAATAAAATATAGGGATCTCTTCCAGGAAAAGATAACACATGCAAAATATTTTCTTTCCAAAAAGCTACATTTACCAATTTGAAACTTAACAGCGAGAAAATATCATCTCATTATAGCTGTGATAAAATTTTTCTGAACATAAGAAATTCATCTTTTAGCCTATTGAATGGGATAGAATGATTTACTTTTTAAACTTCTTAACTACACTTAATTTCGAAAAAAAAAATAAATAAAAAACCCACTATTTTAGGTAATGAGAGTAATATATAATTTTATATAATTTAACCATGGCCAGCAGCTCAATGTCTGCATACATATCCTTTGGAGGAAAAGAGTTTGGTACATGTACTTTTAAAATACAAAAGATCTGCATAATTTTTTTAGATAAATACTGCATTTATTGGTTAGAAGTTAGTTCAAGTAAGACAAAATTAAAGATAGATTGAATTAGTTACAATATATTTTTTACTGTTTTTTTAGTCTTTATATTTATTTATGAATAATATAGAGTTCAACATAACCAAATGTTCAGAATACTTAACTAAATTCAAATCTGAATTCTATTTTAAAATATTGTCAAATCAATCTGAGACATAATTCAAATCTTCTCAAATAACAAAGATATGGAAATTTTTAACAGAAAACGATAAAAATATCAAAATCAAAACTGATATCTGATTCATAAAAGAGAATAACTCATTATGGTAGTAAAGAAAATTTACTGACTGAAGCAAAAAATTCTGTAAGATTCATTAAAATTTCGCCACAGTTTAAATCATGCTGTGTGTCTAAGCATTTTACAAATTAAGAAACGCGAAGAACTTATTAAATTTAACATATATACAGTAAGTAAAATATTAGTAATATGATTTTTTTCTAAAGAGGAAACTGAAAAATATCTTCGAATTAATCATTCATGAAAAGTACTACAAGCCTTACAGCATAAAAGCTGTAAATTAATTTTATAATTTGAGGAATAAAATACGATCATTAGTGAGTAGAATATTATAAAGTTTATAATAACCCAGTCCATCGTATTAAAAACATAAACACTTCTTCATCCGTTAGGAAGCTTAGCCGCCAAGCGATTCAATAAATGTTTACATTTGAAACCGCTCAGATGGAACAGCAGCGTCATCTAGTGATCGCGACATTTTTGGACCCTTTTTTCTACGAGGCTGGAAACAAGCCATCATCGTCGTCTTCTCCAAACCGCATCAAAATTCAACGTTTCCACAGAACTACCACCCAATCAGCCTTCTCAGTCAACTTTCTAAAATAGCTAAAAAATTATTCTATATCATCTTAATCAAATTATTCCACAGGACTCAGATGAACAGTTTGGCTTCCATTATCTTCACAGTACTAATCACCAGCTGCTTCGTGTCATCAACTATATTACTGACGGTTTCAATTGTAAGTTCCCTACCGGAGCCGTTTTCCTTGATATTGCAAAAGCTTTTGATAGGGTATGGCACCGGGGACTTATATATAAACTTACCATGTTAAACTTCACCAATCTTTGTATTAGACTTATTGCTTCCTATCTCCAAGACAGAATCTTTGCAGTGAAAATTGACAGTTCTGTTTCTACCACGAGAAGAATCCTCGCTGGAGTGCCCCAAGGATGTGTACTTTCACCATATTTATATAACATTTGCATTTACGACTACCCGCAGTGGCTAATCGCACCGACGATGCGAATAGCCAAGAGGCTATTCACACCACCTACGTTCGCGCATGCGCACAATCAGCCCAGGTACCAGCATTTTTACGCCGATTTCCGTAAGGCAGGCGGTAGCGAGAGCGAAGGTTGTTAACCCTAATTCAGCAATAGAAAGGGTTGTTAATAGTTCACCAGCAAGAGACTAATTTGCAAGTAATAATTATCAGTTTCAAAGACGAGATCAATCTATATACATGATAATCCTCAGGAAATTATTAGATAAAATAGGGATTTAATGATGTTTATAGAATAGGGGTAGTCTTATAGCATAGGACTGTCAGAACTTATTATTCAAGAAGAAAACTTACTGAAAATTATAACACTCATCACATTTTCACTATCCACACATGTTTATAGGTTCAAATGCCATATTTCACAATCAAAGTTATTTATGAAATAAAACCTTATAAACTCTGATAAATCATTTGTGTGTGCAAATTTTTAAATCTAAATCTCTTACATTAAATTATTTCTGTCTTTTAAATTACATCCCATTATTTATTTCAATTTAATTTATTAATGCGTTTGTACTAATATTTCAAAGGTCTTTGAAATACTTTTTGTGACCTGAAAATGCCAAGTATTTCCATAAAAAAAATAAACAGGCATACAAAATTGTTAATAACCAGTATTATATGATTAATTATTCATTTAATAGTTGATTTAATCGCTTTTAACTTATTTCATGTCTAAATTTTCTACACAGAAATCCTCTAATTTTTGTTACCTTTCCTCAGACGAAAATTTTTAAAGAGGAATGAATTAAGGTTTTGAATTTGCAAAACACATCTTTGAAGCTAAATGTATTCTAAAAAGTACAAATATGTAAACAAGATTTTGTCCCCCCCCCTCAAATCAGTCATTTAAACTATTCCAACCGTTCAGAAAAACGATAAACATTGAGAACCTAAAAATCTGTCCTTTTTTATATATACTTTAATAAAGGAAATGGGTTCCTTTTTTTATATGTAAGAAAAGGAACCCATTTTCCTTTCTAAACTTTTGAAAGTCTCCAGTGCTTAAAAATTGAAAAACTACGCCAAGGTAAGTAGCCCGCCTTTAAAAAAAAGGTTCACTACAGTTCACTTTGGCAGGTCGGGTACGTAGAATCTGTTCTTTTCACACACATACACAGATCGTATTTTATTCTCGAGTGTCAAGATGTAGAAACATCTTTTTACTCGACTTCTGATAAGATTCTGGAAGAAGAAGGAAGAGGAGTAGTGTGGTAGGAGGTGTGGGAGGGGGGAAAAGAGAGTCAGGTCTGCGCTAGCGGCGGCGAAAGGGGGTTGAGGTCAGTGTCGTTACAAGATACAGCAGCGGGTGACAGACCGCAGAGTCAGTTAAACGTTTATAAATCAATTAAGGTTGTAATTCTTATGTGGGTAGGATGTCACATGGGTACCGATCTTTTTCACCGGGATGCGGGGAGTGTCTGAAAGTGCTAATAAAGCTATTAGTGTTGGTTTGTACTGAATAAAAGAAGTTGACCACTAATCGTTTAATATACTCTTGAATAAGTTCGATTTGAAGGTCTACGTGAAGGTAGATGTTTGGAATATACCAAGGAGCATTGATAATTTCTCGTAAAATTTTATTTTGCAGAATTTGTGATTGTTTAATATTGGTTTTAGCTGCATGTCCCCAGATCGGAACTGCATAAAGAAGGGCTGGACGAAGTATGGAGCTATATAAAATTAATTTGTTTGTAGTAGATAAGTTGTTTCTTCTAGCAAGAAGAGGTCGCATAGTAGCTGTGGTGATTTTTTGTACTACGGAGCGGAAGTGGGTTCTGAATGTAAGTTTTTGATCTAGGGTGACTCCAAGGTATTTGGTTTCATTAATCCAGTCTATTTCTTCGTCAAATATTTCAGGGGTTGGAGGATAGTATTTCATGTTTCCCTTACGGAAAATTATGGCCTTGGTTTTATCAGTGTTAATTTTAATCCTCCAAAGGGTGAGCCATTTTTCCAGTTTTATGAGATAATTTTGAAGTTGGTTTCTTACGGTGATTGCTGTGCAGGATTCTGTAAGTATGGCGGTGTCATCGGCAAAGAGTGCAAGATGAACAGAAGGGTCTTTAGGGATGTCTTGCGTATATATGTTAAAAAGATACGGCGAAAGTGCCGACTCCTGTGGGACACCAGCTTTGCTTACTCTGGTGGTTGAGTAGGCAGTACCAATTTTGATTCTGAATATTCTATTGCTGAGAAAAGAGGTTATTAAGCGAATAAAATGATCTGGAAAATTTAAGATTGATTAATTTGTAAATAAGAGTGATTAATTTGTAAATAAGGCCACGATGCTATACCCTGTCAAAAGCTCTCGTGATATCGATGAATATGGCACCGGTCGGAAACTTGCAGTTGTAGCCTTCAATGATAATGTTGATTATTCTAAGAAGTTGGTGGCAAGTGCTATGATGATTGCGAAAACCGAATTGTTCTTCTGGGAGAAAATTAATGGAACGGCGAATTCTTTGGATGTGGAAAAGTGTAATTTTCTCTGTAACTTTAGAAAGATGGCTTAGTAAACTGATAAGGCGATAGTTCTGTGGGAAGGTGGGATTTTGTTGCGGTTTAGCAAAAACATTTATTATAGCTTGCTTTCATGAGCTAGGAAAATGAGGGAATTTGATAATGTTGTTTATTATCTTAGTTAGGCAGGTAAGAGCGTTGATCGGAAGATGTTTCAGTGCTTTGGTCGAGATGCCATCGTGCCCTGGGGCTTTTATCGTCTGTAAGAAGCTGATGGTGTTGGCTACGTTTCTTGGGGTAGTCAGGAAAGTGAAGTTGTATGAAGCAGGGATATTAAGGAAGTTATTGACCACTAAACTGACCCATTGAATATGGTTATTGTCGTACGGAGTGGGATTAAGAGTGAATGTATCTTCCATATAGTCCGCAAAAGATATAGCTTTATCTTCTTCTGTATATGAAATTCCACTAGGTCCATGGATAGGTGGGATAGGTTTATAAGGTTTCTTGAATTTGCGAGAAATGTCAAATAGGGAATTGTCCTCTATAGCTAGGTTATTTAGAAAATTGGTCCATGTTTGGTTTTTGAAGTTCTTGATTCTTCTGTTGATTTCTTTTTGCATAGAGTTTAATTCGCGTTTGAGTTGTGGATCCCTGGTGGTTTGCCATCTTTTACGGATCCGATTTTTCTCTTGAATACTATTTCTTATATCGGCAGGTAGGGGGAGGAAAGGCTTGTTCACATAAAAAGTATTGGTGGCTTCCTTTAAAGCAGAATTGATGCAGTTGGTAAATTTTGAGACTTCTTGTTCTAATTCTTCTTTGTTGTTGATGCATGGGTTTTCTTGTATGAAGTTATTCAGAATTTCCGAGTATTTGATCCAATTTGTAACTCCTATACTTCTGTCAAGTGAGGGGAGGCATTATTAATGGGGATTTCAAATACAATGGGGTTGTGGTCGGAAGAGAGGGCTGGAATTACAGAGATATTGCATCTGTTAGTAATATTATTTGAGATGAAGAAGTCAATTGTTGTGGCGCTATTGTACTCTTAATGGGTGGGCTCGTCTGGGGCATGAACGTTATAGTTATTTGATTGAATTAGTTTAAATATGTCATTTCCTTTCTTGTTTGCAGGTACTCGTTTCCTGCAGGGGTGTTTGGCGTTAAAGTCCCCTCCGACAATGGTAGAAGTATTAGAATTAAGGAGGTGAATCAATTCTTGCCCGATGGGATTATTATTTGGTGGGATGTATAAATTAGAAATTTTGAATTTTTTGTGTTCTATTGCAATTTTCACTGTGTTACTTTCGAAAGTGGTGCTGGGATTTCGAATTTGAGAGTGTTTTATGCTCCTTTCAGAGGAGTCTGTGATTATATTTAGAATTTAACTAAATCAAAAGTTACTATGTGTTTTTAATTGCTTCAACATTCAATTAATTAATTATTAAATAATCAATTAGTTAAGTGATTTTTCCTTCTATCGTGTCTGAATAATTTTATATTCTGAAGCTGTCATTTCAATATACATATAGAAATTATAAACTTATTCATTATTCCATAATGTAATGGATGAATTAATATTCTTAAGCATATTAATTCTAAGCAATTGCAATCTCATATGCTTTCAGCTGTTGCAAAATTTGCCTTCAAAGCTTCTTAACTAGGGCAATTAAAATAATGCCGATATCTTAAATAAAATTAATTGTACGAAATATGAGGTACTGAATATCACGAAAAGTAATAAAACATATTGTCCATTAGGTAGAACAATTCTATGTCGTCACCTTTATCGTCACCATTTTGACGGTATTTACTAACAATGAATTATGTGGATGTATAGCAGAATAAAAATATTATATTATTAATTGTTATTTTACAGGCACGAAAGTAGTTGATGAACACTTCTTTCACCGAATCAATTGGGCGCCAGCAATTCCACGCTTCAGCAACATCACATCGATGTGTATGCCGAAATGAAACTTTAATCAAAGTGCACAGATTCTTTTTTACATACTCATCACAACATCTTGTATACTTATTATTTTTTTTAATTCTGACATGCAAAGCAGCTAAACATTCTTTATTTCTGAAACTAGCCTCTTTCTTATTTAGTCTTGCATGTTGACACACATGGAAGACACTACTTCGTAGGAATATACATCAAATCAAATTTTATAAAATCCATTTTCCACTTCGTTTGACATACTCGCAGCCATCACAAATTTGAAACATAAACTGACAGAGTTATTTTCTTTTGCGCATGCGCTTGGTGTCACAATTTCGCCAAGACCTGATAAATCGCCAAATTTTGTCGCGGGTTGCGTTTCCTAGGGAGGAAGTAAAAATACGCAGGCCGGATGGGGTGGTCTCTTTATTATGGAGGCACCTAATAGGTGGGCCACCATCGCCTTTCGTATGAAGGGACGGACAGTTACAACCATGCCTTCTCAGGGATTCGAACATAGGCTCTTCGGCATCGCAGTCAGCTTCCCTGTCCACTATACCGATTGGGCGGCCTCAAATTCAATACATGTTCTTAGATTTTCTACTAGGCAGTTTCGCCACCCTCATTATACACCATGGGTTGCCGTTGTAAGACCGTCACGTCGATACATTTCCTTGGCTTCATTTTTGTGACGTCATACTTACTTCATCTATTCTATCTAGAGCTACTAGAGATACACAATTTTATATAAATATTTAGTTACACATGATAGAAAAGTTTAACAACGTTTTCAGATTATTTTATTTTAATTCCGTTTCATAAAAATGTGATTTTTCTGCTTGCATACATGCGTGCTCTTCATATAAATATATTGATTAGAATTTCAAGAAATTCTAATTATTTGTGTAAATTCCGTATCTCCTATAAAATGGCCAATTATTAGAAAATTAAAACAGGAATAATACTCAAATATATCTATAGAGCTTTACTTTGTGTGAAGTTTTAGATACCTATCAAAGAATGACAGAAATTAGTCATTAAATGAATTAAAAAAATAATCTTCTTTCTTTTCATTCCAGTTCCACACGGGAAACTGATCTCCCTTCCATATCAACACAAATATAAACAAACATTTCTGCATGAGTGATCTGAAGGCCCAGATGACGCCACTAGCATTCCTATTGTGTATTTATTTACTAGTTAGACAAAAATGTCACATTTAGCATTCTTTCTGTGCAGGAGCTAACTCTTTGGACTTCGCACGAGTAGACATAGAGACATAGCCTATACTTCCTCGGTTGAACGGTGTAACACCTGGCTACCTGTGCAACCAGGCCTTACCCTAATCGAATTATAAAAGTTTCCTAATTGATACTTCATATTAACAGGGAAATAAAGTTATAATAAGTTTTAAAGCATAGGATATTGATTTAAATATTTGAAGCTTTTTTTTCAAGTTTTTTATATCTTTGAACTGTTTCGCTGCGCCGTTCGAGCTAGGTGCAAGAGCCTGAAATAAAATGGGTTAATGCACTGGCAAGTACGAAATCAGTGCTGCTAGTAAAGAATTAAGATGCAATAGAAGCAAGTGGACACATGGAAAAAATTCACAGTGATACGAGAATAAAATGCAAGAATGTACGTAAATATACAGAAAGCAATAGCTATAGATTCAATACAGAAGATCCAATAGAAACCAGATTACATGTTATAAATATTCAGGATAGCCATAGGTCTGTTTAAACTGGAGAGGTCATTATAATCATAGTCACATATTTTGATGGCTGCATTGTGGTTGTTAGCCTTTCTTTCATGAATTTCTTAGTAAGGTTCTAAGTAATGCGAAATTAAGTTCTTCCTGGATGTGGCTATTGCGTAAGTACCAAGGAGAAATTGTAATTTGGCGGAGAACACAATTCTGCGCCGTTTGTAATCTTTTTACATAACCTATGCTATCCTCTATGTACTATATGTACTATAGGTTCTAACCTCCAAGGAGGTTCTAACCTCCTTCTGCGCAACGCACCGGCGATCAGCGGAAGTTGGAGTTATAATGAAAATGGATATCCAATGAGATGAAAACAAAAATAGATAGATACCGGCAAGCTATTATTTTTATAATAAAAATCATGTGACGGTAAGAATCAGATCATACACCACATGTTGCTTAAATTAGATGTAAATAAACAGCTAGCAAAAGGAAACGAAATAAATTAATAAATTGCAATCAACATCTGTGTGCAACAGCTGGATTCTGATTCCAAATGCAGTAGCTAACAAGGAGGTTAGAATAGAAGGAGGGAAGGTTCAACTCAAACGGTGAAGCTTGGCGGCCATGTTACTATTATCACTGTGACTTGTGCAAGGAAGTCTGTAATTGTAACATTTTTTTCCCCTTTTCTTTTTGAGGCATGTCAGCTTATATTGCATATGGATGCACAAATAGATTTTCAAAAAATATTCCTGGGATTACTGTTCACTCGTAAGTATTGATTTTCTTTTTTTTTGTGTGTGTAATTTCATAAATATGTTAAAAATTATCACAATGTCATGTTGTTTTCTTTCCAGATGTGAAAAAAAAAGACTTAATAATAATCGAAACATGTTAAATACATTTTAATGTTTTTGCTTACAGCTGGTATCTTCGTTCCTTAACATACAATGATATGTGCTAGTAATTAAACTGTATGATTTGAACGCTTAGGTAAATAGTTTTATAATTTTCATGAAAAGTAAGAAATCAATTGTTACTATTTTTATGAATTGTAAAAGTGTTAAATAAAGCAACGCTTCTTTATGCATTAATTGTTACTCATTTTTAAGTTTTATGAACTGTTACGAATATAATTTGTGCATTTGATCGAGATAAACGGTTCAGTTGTTAAAATGTTTTTGCATAAGCTTACAAATTTCTGGGCAGTATGGCGATAAACGTAAGTAAAATATTTACACAATTGAACATGTGAAAAGATATATCCAAAAATTTATATAGGTACATTTCTGTAATTCAGCTTAATTCAAGGTAATTTCTTTGAGATTTATAAATATGAAACGCGCATAAACTGAAATCATTGAATTCACATAAATCTGGTTTATTTTATTAATATTTATTTGCTTGTTGATATAAGGTTGTTGGTTGTGAAAAAAAGCTATTTAAAACATTCATTTAAAAAAAAGCAACATGTTACCATTTTTTTAGATAATTATCTTCTATTAATTTCAGGTAAAAATTATTCTAAATGATTCTTTAATAAATAGTAATAATATTGCGAATAAATCAGAAATATCACTTCTTAAAGAACAATTGGAAAGTATACCCAACAAGTTGATAATAAAACCTATACAAATTCTTGAAGTTATGCAGAAACATCATTTAGATTTCGAACTATTTCTTAATGATTTTCTGTACTTAGTAAATTACGGATATCATCTTTATAACTTTAAAACAAAAAAATAACAATAGAGAAGCATTTCATTATAAATTTAAGATATTTTTACTGGAAAATCCCTGCATTTAACAGCTGAGAAACACGTACTTTTCACTACCGTATGGCAAATGTTTTGAAGTTACAAACATGGACGCCGCTTGTTCCGTGGAGCTTCATTCCCCGATAGGGGAGGAAACTGCGAACCCTCCCTCCTTCTATTCTAACCTCCTTGGTAGCTAACCATCCCATTGGCTCCTAGACATAGTCGGTCGCCGAGATGCAGGCTTTTCTCATGCTTTCCGGTGATATTTATAAAATCCATCAGTGTGATTGGTGATGGCATGTGTGTGTAGGTGTGATGTAATAGGCAATTCCAAATTTTCATTAATATATGATTGATAAACGTGATTGAATACCATTCGCATCGAAGTTTTGTGTTCAATTCATCAGTGCGTTTGATTTTTAATGCATTAAAGAACTGTAATTTTGAAAATAGTGTATTGATGATGAGTAATGCAATCACATGTTTACATCGTTACAAGTGATGAAATCGTAGATTTTAGCAGTTTAAACATGAGTTGTTACAATGCTGAGGTTACTAATTTCACGTTTTTTATTCATTTTTAAATAAAGTAATCGCGTGTTTCTGTAAACTGTGCAGAGAAATGATTCTATCGACGTGATGAACTTCATAATTTTTCATTCAGATAGAATTTTTGGGAAATTTACTTTACGCGATATGCTTTTCTACAAATTTTATATAGCTTTGTTTTTCTTAACAATCTTTAAAAGTTTAAATTGTGAAGTAGGTCTTCACACTAACGAATTTGCCGTTCATTTGCATGGTGGAAATGAAATTGCCAATGAAATTGCAAAAAAGTATGGCTTCGTCAATCGCGGTCAGGTAATAAATGCATTTTACTTACTTACTGAATTTGTTTTTCATGTATTTTAGAAACGAAGTTGTGATGGAATGTAAAAATACGTATGCGTTTAGTGGCACCTGCTATGCTATGTATCTACTGCATCGTTTTGTTACTTATGTGTGCAACTTTAAAATTCCGAATCTTCATTCAGAGTACAAGAAAATATGTTAAATGAAATGTTAAAAGAAAATATGAAAAATTTTATTGTGAAGTCCTAATCGCCTACCATCTGTTATGTTTTATATTTAAAAAGGTTTCTTATTTTACTTAGCAAGTTGATTATTTTTGTAAAGTTCACGAAATGATAATGCAATAATTTAGAACCATAAAAAAAAGTCTCTTATATGAGAATATTTATTTAGCTGCATTTTCATTTAATGATTAGGCTTCAGCATGTAAATATTGTAGTCGCTTTCAAAAACTAGCAAAATACTTAAAAGCTTTTCATCCTAACAACAGTGGGTTTCAAAGATATTCTTGTTATAATGAATAATTAGCACCTTTGGAGTAACAGAGAGAGTTGTTGTGCAAAGCATTTCTGTTGTTGTTTACCTGTGTACTTTTCGTTATATATGTTTTTGCTAGTTTTATTTTACAAGTTGTGAATGTATGTTTACTCGATTAATTCTTCTGTTTGACCCATCCTTTAGGCCAAGATTATGAGAATGATATGAGCAGTGCTTCTATTGTTTTTTCACCTCTTTAAACTATAATCCTATTACTTTTTTTTAAATAATAATAATAAAAAAAAAACTGTTTTGGAAAAAAAAAAAAAAAATGTTTTGCCTTCTTGTTTTTTAGCTTGTCAAATAACTCACTGCAATCATATCTGTTTTTCTTTCCTAAGCCAATGTTCATTGCTTTCACAATTCAGTCTTGACTTTTGAAGGATAAAGCAAAATTTTTGTATACAAGTCGTGAACCTCCTATAATCAAATAAACAAATGCAGTAATATGGAAAGAAAAAATAAGTAACTGAAAGCTGATATCATTGCAGTCTCTGTATTCTTTTCCTTGAGTCTTTGTCTTCTCTTGTTAGCTAGGATATTATAAATCCTAAAATATCTCTCAGCATCTATGCTAATAATGCTGTCTTAAGAACATACATGTGTCATGATTAACTACTGTAAGACATTCTTTATGTGAATGATTGTATCTATTGATGAACTTATCATTTAAAATACCTTTAAGAATGGTGTTATAGAGAATCTTGTCAATGATATGTTTTTGATTTCAAAATTTTGATCATTTTGATGATGTAGGGTACAGATGGACACTCATGATTACAGATATACAAAATAATCTGCTAGTACGCATACAGGATTAATTTATTATGTTGGATAGCATATGTACAGTTAATTTATTTAAAGTCTTCTCTGCTGTTGTCATCAGTATCATTTTGTCATCAAATTCACCCTTATCATTTGTCAAAATAATATATTCTGCCTTATTCCCAAAGTAATTACTACTCTAGCATTCAGGAGAAGAATTTAAATCATCTGTCATTTTTCAAGATGTGAGTGAATACATAGTCTCGCACATCTGTCTGAAGCAATTACATAATGTTTGGACAAAATTTAGAAAAGTATTTGTATTTTATGAGGTAGAATTTAATTTTCAAAGCACTCCTTTAAGAAACATACTCAAGTTATCACTTTCATATTCACTGAGGAAAGCAACAATCTGTTTTGTATATTCACTGAAATAAACAACAGCTTCAAATGAAAATTTCTTCTGATTATGGCTGGTACAAGATAAGTCTTATTATTGGTAATAAGTCTTATTACTATTTGATATCTTAAATATGTAATTTTCATTTTTATGAGTGCAGAAAGCTGTTTTCGGTTTGCTAAGTGATATTTGAATTCTTTTATAAATACTTTGCATACAAGATTCTCATTATGCTTCCAGCATTGGGTGTGTAAACTATTGTCTCCAACAGATACTTTCAATAAGTTGAAATTAAGGAGTGAAGTAGTGTGCATAGTCTGATACTAGATCTTTTATTTGGGAGTACTCTATTTCATGTTCAGGTGGAAGAAATAACAGTTTGTGAAAAATTAGTCTGTTCTCTATCTGAATCAGTTTATTTTAATAAGACTGCAATACATGCCTTCCATGTTTGTCATATACTTCATTGGCCATAACAGTTACTGACATGTTTTTAAGTTATCCTTAAAGTGTTTCTTTCTCAGAATATTTGTAGAGCAGTGCATCTCGGAGTATCTTCAGAAGTAATATTGTTAACCGAACCAGAAAGAATTTTAATAAGTAATCATACTTAACTAGGTAATCTAATTTATGCAGCATAAGCACATTTTGCATTTTCAACAAATTCCTCTCTCTCTCTCTTTTTTTTTTTTTTTTTTTTTTTTCATTTTGGCACATATTTATAGATGAGCAATTGTGCTCTGCCACTTAGTTTCTATAGCAGAGGTTCTCACCCTTTTTTTTTTTTTTTTTTGTCCCATGTACCTTTTTGATCACTGTTAAATGACCATTCCTCCCCTCCTTTTAAAAACTTAAAAAATACATATATATTTATGCAAATTTAGAGTATTATTTTAATGTAATTTGTAAATTTAACAAGAAAAGTACAAAATGTGTTTATAAATAATTTGGATTGCATTAATTTAGTCTGTAGTAATAAAAGTAGTATAATAAAACAAAATACTTAACAGGTAAATAAAAGGCTGCCCGCATTGCCCCCTGAAACTAAACCTCTATTGTATAGGGGATCCTGAGTGTATACATTCTTCTTTAATCCCCAAGGGGTAAAAATTACCATGAAAAACCTACTTTTAATTCCATTTTTTTCAAAAATATTGATAAACATTATTTTGTATTTAATTGCTAACACTGGTAAATTTCGCAATTCTATTCACACATCTATTTTGTAAATATGAAAATTATGCATCTTTACTCTCCACCAGTTTTTTTTTTTTTTTGATGCTATTAGTGAAAATGTTTTCAGCAAGAGAGAAAATTTTAAAACATGTAGCTCAATTCTACAATATTTATTGTTGTGTAAATTGAATATAATAGATTAAAATTTTAAAAAAAATCGTACTTTTGTAGTGTGACATCATAATTTAAAAATTATAATTTTGCATTTCATGTAACCTTTTGGAATTTAATTCTGGGATTTATTTAATAGAATGATAATGAATCATTAGTCAACTACCTTCTGTTTATGATTTGTTAGCACCTTTTCCTCAGTTTTTTTGGCAAGTATTGCTAAGATAACCTTGGACAGAACAGCAAGCAGTGAATTATTTTCAAATGGGGAAATTATTTTTAAAAAGGTTAAAGCATTTGTAAGGATTTTAAAAGGAAAGCATTTGTAGTGATATAAATTTTTAATTTGATGAAAGCCCTGTTGTTAGTTTTGTATTTGTTCTGAAAAGGAAACTAGCAATGCTTGATTTAAAAATTACGTAGTTTTTGTTTAAAATTTTTCAAAATAATAAGTAAGGAGTTATGTTTTTGATTTTACAAATATTACTGGAATGAGTGGGTGGTCTGAATATTTAGAATATTTTAAAACTTTTTTAGTGAACTTGAAAACAATGCATCATTTGAAATTAAACATCCTGCAACAGACATATTGGTTGATCTTTACATTATGGTAACTTGGCGATTTTTTGGCGAAAATTTGGCAACCAACTCTCCTACAGCAACCCTCTATTTTTTTTCCCCCGCTGCCATTTTGTCTTCACGAAGTAAAGACATGTTTCTTTTCTTTTTATCTACTGAACACTTCTTCCAACAATCTAGTAGCCGAATTACACTTATGCTAGAAATTTTATCAAACAAAACTGCTTAATCATGACAAATATTCACTGCAAAATTGGGAAAAAGTGCACAATACCATACTCCTTACGTGTTTTTCAAAATAACACATACACATAAACCATGTACACGGCGACTTATTTTTACTTAAAAAAACATCCCAGAATTGCACAAAAATGGCATTGCGCACACTCTTCACTATATCCATGTACATTGCTCCGATTAAAGAACCGTAATTCGTCCATTAATATCACATGACATATCCCATGATCTCTCATTTCCCTCACGCAAAATAATGCATAATCGGAACTGAGTACTGCTCACATTATTACCAAAGTCCCAGGTAGTAACCTTTATCGCCTCCAAAATATCGCCAAACTACCAGTTACCATATTGTGAAGATCAACCGACATATTAATTTATGGTTAAGTGGTACATATACATATATGATTGAATTAATACCACTGCACATGAGTTTTGGTACTAATATTGGTTTGATGCAAAAGTTAGTTTGATTAATCTGTATGTTAGGGTGTCCACTGGATTATCACCAAATTGCTTTATTTATCACCAGATTGTTGTTTCATTTATGGTAACCTGAGTAGTTGAATGTTATAGAAATTCTATTATGACATACATGATTGATGGCATGAGTGGTGAATTTGACTGATGGGAAAATAGGTACTTTTCCGTTTTGCCGGCGCAAGCGATAAAGTCGCCAATAATGGTACAACCGATGCCGAACGAAATATTCTCGCTGGTAACCTTTTACGCCTCATTTTCAAAACAAGTCGCAGCTTTTTTTTTATCAGATTGATTGTTTCTTTCAATACTGGCATATAATTACATAGAATTTTTATCAGATAGTTCAGTTTTATGTCTAAGGCCATTTTCGCTAATTAAGTCAGTTAGGATACAATCACAGCGCTTACCCGAAGCCGAAAATATAGAAAAGGTAAAGTCAAGGGTTAAATTTATCAATTCTAATGAGAATGCATTAGCGAAGTAAAGCACTGCAGTTTTACATAATTTCTGAGTAAGTTATTCGTACGAATTGAAATATTTCTTGCATTTAAACTTGTGTTCCAAATTAAGATTTAACTTGAAATGAATGTAAATAATTACTGAGAGCATTATATTTTTGTAGAGTAGTTTACGTGAGATGAGGTCGCTTGGGGTCACGTGATATGAACCGGCGAATCAGGATGTTGAACCATGAAAGCATAGTAAATTCTTAAATTAATGTCTTTTTACAAATTTATTGTCTTTATTTATTGGCTTTTTATAAAATTTTAAGCGATATTAAAATATTTATGCCTTCTTTTTTTTAAAAGAATTCTTAGAACTAACATTTTTTAAATATTTTATATGTGTATACTGTATGTTGTCGCCAATAAAGTCTGCTTGGCGAGAATTGCGCCGGCGAAACGGAAAAGTACCGGAAAATATTTGTAAAGGCTTATTTCTCTGTTGGATGTCAGTTAGGAAGTGCATTGCTTATTTTGTGAACTACTCTTATATGTGCCCTCAGGTCACCAAAAGTGTTTGGCGAGAAACTCCACGCTGCCATATTACTATCTAAATTTTTTGTCTACATTAAGTTTTAAAAATGTGGTTTTCGCACATGCAAAAACCACGTTTTGAACACACAATTTAAGCTAAAAATCCAAAACAGAAACAAAAAATTTAGATGGCAAAAACATAAAGTTTCTAACCAAAAATATTTGACAAGCCTCCATGTACACAGCGATATGTTTTAACTTAAAAAAACATCTACGAATTGCACAATTTAGGCAACGAATGAACCTATGAACTATGCACACCTCGCTTTAATAAATTAACATAACAACAATAAATTTCAAAGAATACCATGTATATAGCATCATGTTTAAACTTTAAAAAAACATCTACGAATTGCACACAAATCGAACAAAAAAACTAAAATTACAAACAATTCAAAAACAACAATAACAACAGAAATTCATAGTAAAAAAACAATGAGCATAACATTCTACAAAATAAAAACAGTAAAATAAAATGCAGTTACCATAATACATTCGGTAATAAAATTTCGGTAGTCACACAACGTCTGTGAACAAAAGTGCCACGATTTTGCTATATCACATGTCTGTCTGCGATTCAAAATTTTGAAAGAATTTAACTTACTACATGAAAACCACGATCCAAATCTTAAACTCCGCTGACAGCCACATACTTTACCAGCAAGCATTTGACTGCAAATTCACACAAGAACTATCAGAAACGCCCTTCTTCGTCTGAGTTCTCATAGCAGCTCTGCATTTCGGACTCCGTTTTAGAAGTCCCACAGGAATTCCAAAAATACACTTTGATCCTCATAAACACACTCGTGAACAAAAGACTCGTTAACAACTCCAACATCATACCTTTTAATACTAAATTTACTTTCCACAGAATCTAAAATACGCGACTGAAATCTTGCCATATGTCTATCATTGCAACATAGGCCATTTTAAAACATGCATAACACGAACCGGTGAGCAATTAAGCCACTACAGCAAAAGAGTTTTCAACGTCAAAAGGGTTGCCATACAACACGCAATTGTGCCAAAAACCAGCACAGAACGCATATAGCCATATCTGGTCACCTTAGCATGCATATAAGAGTAGAGCCGAAATGCTACCGATAACTGGCACATTAGAGGACATTTTCAACTCTTAATATTATTTCATTGCGGGATTTAAAATACAGTTTATTGAGCTTCGATTGGCTACAAATTTTGTGCAGTTTTGGTTGATGAGTAACTTTGTTTTAACATTATGTAACATCATCATTCTCCTGATGTGTTTTAAGTGAAAATAGATCGATGTGTACATGGACAAAGTCAAGGGAGTGCGAATTGCCGAGTTGTGCAATTCTCTGATGTTTGTTTAAGTGAAAGGTTATCGATGTGTACATGGACACCGAGTAGGTGCGATTATTTGACTTGCTATTTTAGTTTTGCGTAGCTGCCATATTAAAATTGTGCTTTGCTGGCCAATTGTCAGTTTTTGCCAAGGGGCACCCTCAAATATATTTTAACTGCTACCTCAATTTTTTGATAAAATTTGAAAAGAAATGTTGTTTATTGAAAATTACATTTAATCTATATAGTATGTGCCATTCTGTTTAAGGACATTTCTGAATCTATTCAGCAGTTGTTTAATCCTGTGCTGATAGACTTTTATGGTTTCTGGCTAAACAACAAATTTAGGAGATTTTTCAAGACTTTCAGGGAAATATTAATGTCTGAGCTGTTTTGAAGTGATCTAACTAAACGGTAGTCATAGATGCTGTGTCGGGAAAGTATGGTAGATCTACCAAAACATTCTAGTTAAGTTTTAGAAGTTTCTGTCGGATGGCTACACATGCGGTCTTACGTTGTTTTGATAGAAAGCAGTGCCTTTTCTTTTGACTAAAGTTACTATAATTGATTAATTATTTCTGAACATATTTATCCAAATTAATGGTTTAGTGTTTAGGTAACAGCTCATAATAAGCATTCCAGTCCAACCAAATTTGTAGCATGATCTTCTTCAGATGTAAACTGCACTGGTCAAGGAGAAAAATTTATGCTTACACCATGATCTTTTATGATAAACATTATTATACATAATCTATTCTTCATCTCCTGTGATCATGTACTTTAAAACAGACCAGTGTTGTCAGGGTCGATACTAGTAGGAGGCAAGATGGTGCTCAGCACATGGGTGGCCAAATTTAAGGGCAGTGAAATGATGTATTCATATCAAACATGTTACATTTCTGTAAAAAGGGGCGGCTGATGGTCTAAGATCGGCACTGAGTGTTTTATTTCAATACGGAATCGCAAGCAGACATTCAATCTATATTTCCATGGCAACACCTTGCTAACCATTCTTGGCTGATGTAACCACATGAACACTGTTGAATGGTTATTTTACTCTTATCTCTTAAAATTATTCTATGCTGATCACTTTCAATTAGACTCTCTGTTTTGTTGTCATTAGCCTTGCTACACATCGAGAATCTGCTGCATTGCTAAGATTCTTTTAACAAAGCCTTCTTGAGTCAATTACAACACATGAAATCATCAGCTGCACCCTCATTGTACACATCACAAATTTTCTTTTGCTTTTGCAGAGCATATCTGTCTTTCTGGAAGTTAAAAAAGCATAATATGTTAAAAATGCTTCTTATCTCCCCCCAATTCTATGCTTAACTAAATTTTAAAAACACAACTTTTTTCCCTACAAGTAGTCAAAATATTGCCATACAGCATCAAAACTTTACACATGTAAAGTAAATAAAACTTGTTTTGTGATGCAGTGCAATCTAATGCTAAAAAAAATAGACAAACTTTTGCATAAACCTGATATTACATGTCTTATATATAGTACAGTGTGTGTTAAAAATTCAGTTTGAAATCTTAAAAAAAAAAAAAAAAAAAAAAAAAAAAAATAATGCTTGTAGTGAATCAACACAAAATGCCAAAACAAAAATTAATAGTCCTTCTGGGCAAATTGCCTCTTTGGACTAAAACTCTGAAAGGTTTCAGATTTCAAATTACGTCCGAAGGGGCGTTTTTTTTTTTTTTTTTTTTTTAACATTTTGTGTGTTATCTTCATTTATCAAATATCATGTTCTTCACGCTTAAACCATAAAATTCAGTTTAAGAGCAATATCGCAAAATAATTTCAAATTGAGCATATCTTTAGAATTTCTGATGCACAGTCTCGTGCACCTGAGATAAAAAGGTTTTTTTCTTTATGTTATTAAATTTATTTTAAACATAAAGGCTCGAAGAGGCCTTGTGTATGTTAAACATAAATTCATTAAAGTTTTACAAAATATGAAATCAATAAGAAAACAAATTTCAAATTTGGGCCTCCAGATGCCCATATTTGCAGGAGGATTATGTTATTCAAAATTTGATGTCTCTAGGTACCGTTGTTTTATCACAATGCGAGAAACATACATACATTCATGCAGATGCTTCATTATTTAATTTCTTTAAATGTAGTACAGGGCGATAATATTTGGTGGCAACAATTTGAAAAGGGAAACAAGGCTTGTAGTGAATCAATGCAAAATGCCAAAACGAAATTATTAGTCTTTCTGGGCAAATTGCCCCTTTGGACTAATTAAGAAAAAAAAAAAAAAAAAAGAAGTAAACGTGTGTTTTATAAAGTTTAATATTGTCAACTTATTTTTTAACTTTTATTTCTTATTTATGTAACAGTGTGAATAGCATTTGTTAAATATTCATTTTAAAATGTTTGAAATTCTGCTAAAACTATGCAAAGCCCATTTTTCAAAATAATTTAATGTAACATTTACCAGTATTGCTGAAAGCATGTGCCATTTAGGAAAGCAACTGAGGGATAAATAGGTGACATTTTCAAACAGCAGTCCAGTAGGCTAATGCGTGTAATAGGAAGTGAATACTTTTCTATCAAAGCCATACCATATGCTTTTTTTTTATTGGCTTAGTTCCTTGATATTAGATTTTTCTTTCCTGTCAATAATTGCCTTTATGGCCATCACTGTTGCTGGATTTGCGAAGAGGTGAACTAGTAGTTATCCGCTTTCTTTGTGTCTTCAAGGAAGAGCTATTCTTTGCAAAGGATTGTGTTTGAGATGAAATTAAAGGATTCAAAGCCAAAATGGCTATGCAGGCAAATTTCACATATGTTCTGATTTACAAACATGGCTCATTATATCACATATTCCTTTCATTGTTGTCATATGAATCAATTACTTATGGTGCCGAGAGTTAACACCTGTTATGTTTTGTGAATCAAGGCTTGCTTCAGAGGAATCATAACACAACAGCTGGTCTGAATAATTATACGCCGATGAACCAAAACATTATGACAATTTCCACATTTTCAGTGACTTCATCTGGATGACATGGAAAGCATATGCTAATTCGAAATGTTATTTAACTGCTGCTGGAGAAGGTAAGGAATCATTCTTGTACTTAATTTGCAAGTGATGGGAAAGGATGATGATCTAAATGAATTTGATAGAGGGCAGATTGTAATGGCCCGAATGCTTGGAATGAATATCCCCAAAACTGCACAACTGCTAAGTTATTCATGATCTTCCATTGTTAGTATTTATACAAAGTGGATAAATGATGGTCAAACCAGCAGCAGACGCCAAGGTACTGGATGTCCATGCATCATCAAAGAAAAAGGACGTTGGAGACTGCCCTGTTCAGTACAAAAAAATTTGCATCAGGCAGTGGCTCAGCTCACAGCCCAATATAATGCAAGTGTTTCAGAACACACAGTTCAGCGGACATTGTTGGGTATGGGACTGCACAGCAGGTGTTCCACTTGTGTGCCTCTGTTGAGCAAGGATCATCATTGTCAACTACACTTACAGTAGGCCTGGGAACATCAAAGCTGGATCATGGATAAGTTGAATACAGTTGCCTGGTTGAATGAATCATGATTTCTCATTCATCACGTCAATGCTCGTGTCAGGGTACGTTGTCTTCCAAGGTGAACAATTGCTCCTTCTTGTACAGCAGGTCATACTCAAGCTGGTGTTGGGGGTATTATGCTTTGGGAGACATTCTCGTGGGCAGCTCTGGGACCCTTAGTTGTCGTAGAACAGAGTATGAAAGTTGTGGACTATCATCACATAATTGCGGATTAGTTGCACCCTTACACCTGCCTTCCCAGCTGCAAATGGAATCTTCCAGCAGGACAACGTCCCATGTCATAAGGGTCAAGTTGTGTTTGAGTGGTTCGAGGAGCATAAGGATGAATTGCAGTTAATATCCTGGCCACCTAACTCGCTGGATCTTAATCCGATAGAGCATATTTGAGATGTCATGGAACAGCACATATTTGGGATGTCATGGAACAGCAGCTCAGCACTCAAATGCCACCATGTCAGAATATCTTGACTTTGCGTGACTGCTGCTTAGATGTCTGGTACAACTTGTCTCCAGTCATATACCAAGAACTTGTGCCATTCATGCCAAGGCAACTTGCAGCTGTTTTTCAGGCCAGAGATTGCGAAGCATATTATTGAGCAGGTGGTCATAATGTTTTGTGTATTAGAAATATATGTGGCATTTCCTTGTTATCTCGTTGTGACATTACTATTGATCAATGAAACAAAAATGTGGAAAATGATGAAAGCGTAGTTATAATAATAATAATAAACTAGGCTGTGTTCTTCTCTCACAGTGGATTTTTTAAGAATTTTGCTGTTAAATTAGAGAATTTTTTTTCCCCCCTGTTCCTGATCATTCTGTTCCCCAAGGTGTGTGGAAAGAAAGAAGTCATGGCTTAAATGGATAAGCACAGGATCATGATGACTACCGATTTGATAAACTTCAGAGTGTTAAAATATAAACTCTGCTTTGCACAAAAGATATAACCAATGTGAAGTTAATTTGATAAGCCAGTGATTAGATAGTATGAAATGTGTGAATTGAAGATATAATCAAAAAAATAAGTTTTTTTTATAAGCAATTGTGCTAGTATTATATCTGTGATGTTAAAATAACATTTGACGTGCATATTAGGCACCTATAAAGACGTTGAGCATCAGCATTGTAATTCTTAGTGTCTGGAATAGCTTGAAAAGCAAAAATCTCACCAGTGGATCCCAAATTTTGTAAACTGACATTGATCTAAATCTGATTTGCAAGATGTTGGGGTAATTGTATTTTCAGGGCTAGAATACAAAATTATAATATGCAAGAACTAAATGCAAGTTCTAGTCGTAAATGAGTTCTTAATAGTTTAACTTCACATAACAGCCATTGCTGGGAAATTTCCTAAAATACATCCTGCTAAAGTTAAAAGTTTTTGAGCAGTATGAAATTTAAATTACTCAGGTAGAATTATATAAATAAAGTAAGATGTGTTAGGCTGTTATAGAGAATTACACTGAGGTGCCTTTATGTAACCACTGTGTGAGAAGCTTAGGAGGGTATAAGAGGGTTTTAAGTATTGTAAATAAATAAAGTAGAACTTGGATATATCAAATTGAATGCCAGCATTTAGAGTTTGAAATTAATATATCTTTCCCTGTTAATCTAATGTTTCATTAATTAAATTTTGTTTTGCATATTATTATTATTATTTTTTAATTTGAGTGTACAGGGGCAAAGCTGTTTGTTTGGACCAACTCATGAAATGTTAAAACATAGGGCTGAGACATTTTAACATAAAAAGCAATTTAATATTAAATTCATAATTCATGGTTTTTTGTATCGCACATTTGAATAAATAGTTTATTTCTTTGCAAACTTGACATTTTTTCCCTAAAACTTTGATCAGGTCTTGGATAATTAGAGGAGGAAAGTTTAAACAGATTATGATTTCAGGTAACTAATCACTTGTACATGTATAATATTGTTATAAGTAAGAATAAAACTATATATAGAAAGTGTTTAAAAATGTTTGTTTTTTGACTAATTAGAACTTTATGTACAGTGAAGTCTTGGTTCATGAACTTAATTTGTTCCTGAAAATAGTTTGTTATCTGAAATATTCATAAAACAAATCAATTTTCCCATCAGGTGTTAATGTAATATGATTGAATCTGTTCCTGGATCCCAAATAATTGCTTAGAAAAGAGTATTTTATAAGCCAGCAAAAAATGATATTTCACAAGTTGCAAAATTTAATAGAATATTATCAGAATTATATCAATAATATCAAAATTTAATAGAATGTCAATTATTATATATAAGTTTATATATAAGTTTGTAATGCAAAGGTACTAGAATTTCTAAATTAACACATAGGCAGTTTAACATATACACAATATTTAACATAAAACTAAAGACATAAAAAGTAGGAAAACTCTAATTAAATATTTTCATATCTCTATGAAAGAAAATTGATTGTGTAAGTAGAAAATGGTGAAGAAGCCAAAGGTGCAAAATTGTATTATTTGAAAGGGAAATCCTATTCCATTAAAGTATCATTTAGTTGCTAACTTTCTGGTTTTTTTTTTTTTTTTTTCTCTGAACACCTCTCGTGTCTACATGAGAGCTGTCTGTGTTTTAAAATGTTCTTAAAGCAATACATAGCATTGCCATTACAAATATGTACCTAATGGCTTATTTTTGCTCTATAAGATAATAATCTATTAAATTCTATTAATAATTATTGATATTCTATTAAATTTTGATATTATTGATATAATTCTAATAATATTCTATTAAATTTTGCAACTTGTGAAGTATCATTTTTTGCTGGCTTGCTTGTTCATATCCCGAGGCATTGTTCATTATCCAAGGTATTTTTCATTTGAAAAATTTGTTTGTGATTGAAGGCATTTGGGAACCAAGGTTTAAACTGTATCATATTTTTTTTTATGATTCTGTAAACCTGGAGACTGGAAAAACTACCCATATGCATGTTGTTTTCCAGTCCTATAGTAATGAAATGAACGTTAAAAATAATTCTTTTGAAATTACAAACAATATATAATTTTTTTTTGCCCTTTTTAGATTGGATCATTAAAAGATTATTATCTGTTTGAACATCATGGAGTTGAAAAAAGATCAGTCTCTCCAAGTTCACATCATTCCGAATTACTTCAGGGTGATTCATCCGTGAGTTATTTTACTTTAGAGAATTTTTTGCTGTAAAATTATGTGACTTCTAAGAAATTTAGTTTGGGATTTTTATACCTTGCAGAAAATTTCACAAATAAGTTAAATTTTAAAAGTTTCAACAAAGGAATACTATATTTTGCTTGCATAGCATTAATGGAATATTAAATTAAGGTATGTTCATTTAGAATCATCATATGTAACTCATTAAATAACTTTCTTAAAAGATATCAGCTATATCCCGAGCTGTGTATTAATAAGTGTTTACTCTGTAGCTCCATTTATGTTTAAACCTTATATTTTTAAAAATTTTAATTTGACTTGAATTTTTTTTGTAACAAAAATATAATTTTAAACTTTGATATCTAATGCATTTTTTTTTGTTTTTTGTTTTTCAATGGTATACTGTCTAATTTGTCAGTTAAATTGTAAAAAAATTGTGTTCTTCTCAAAGAAAATTAAATTAAAAAATTTTTCTAAGTTTGTATGCAAAATTTAGATTTGTAAAAGTTTCTTCTTGTAGCACGTTACTTTAGGAGCTGTTTCTCTCTCTCTCAATGTTCATCTTCTGATTTATGCAGGGTTCGTACGGTCCTTAAGATCCCTTAGGTTTTTTGGAATTGATTTTTGGTCCTTAAAAGTCCTTAATTTCAACCAAAATTGGCAGAAGGTCCTTAATTTTAATCACCTGAAATTTCTGTCTGTTTTTTCGACTGCCGTTTTTAGTGTGAATTAGCATTTTGGAGGAGTAGTTTTGGCGATTCACTGACAAATATGGTTATCTTTTGAATGGGTTCATGAGTTATAATTTGTTCTTAATATAAAAGTTGGATACTTGAATTTCTGGGCAAGAAGTGAAACATAAGCATATCAAAATTATTCCAAAGAAGAGTTCTTAAACAACTTTTAGCTTTTGGCGATGTTAGTTCTTTTATTAAGCGGTTCTAAATTTGGCGACTTATCAACATTGTGGCAATGTTAAGATCAGTTTCTATAGAAAATTTTTAATTCAGAGATATTCGGATATTTTTCAGTGATATTTTTTAAACATTATAACATTGAAAATAAAGTAATGGTAATATATTTATTTATTTATTTATTTATTTGGGATGCAGTCTGGCCCGCCTGACAAGCATAGTAGTATATCGAAATTGTATCTAAAAAATAACATTAAAATAAAGCATTTTTATTTTTCGCTGCCATATTATAAAATGACATAATTTTCCATTTTGGTGTCTTATTATACAATATTTTGAATCTGAAAAATAAAGAAGGTAATAAATGCTATAAAGCACAGTTTTCAAAACAGTTCTTAGCAATGGCAAAGTAGCTATGCAATTAAATAAAAGTGTTTTTTTTTTTTTTTTTTTTAAATATTTTTCATGGTAATACGTTTTCCCATGTAATTGTCTTACAATTCACAGAATATGCGTCAGTTTTCAATATAAAATTAATTTTATATTTTTTTTTTACCTCTTTTTTTTTTTTTTCTTTTTTATAAAAGTTCTGGCTTTTACTGTTACAGAACTGATAGGGGTAATTTTTCTTTAGGATTTTAGACGTTGCAACTTTGACAGTTTAAAAGGATTTGAAGGCAAGATTTTTAGACACGAATCTAGAAGATTTCAGAAAAATGCGACAAAATGAAAATTGTCTTCATAGTATTAACACATAATGGACATATTTTACAGAAAATTTGGGATGAATTTCATACTTTTTGGAGAAGTTTTGGAAGAACAACGAAAATATAATATTTGTATGTTTTACTTCTGATATTAGAAGTCTTTTTCTTAACATGTATATCTTCCCTTTATTTTCTCTAGATACAAGCATGGAAAATATAAAAAATTCTTCTAATCTTATCCCATGGGCAGGCATTTATAGAAAGGAATTTTTCTGTTTTATGAAAGAATTAAAAACTGACAATTTAAAAGATTAATTCATCTTGTATGTATCGATGCATCCTACATAGGGCTGGTGCTAGGCATTTTTCTACCTGATTTACCTACTCTGTGGGTCTTAAATTGTGCTGCCTAGGGCCTTCCTAAATTCTAAAAGTTTTGCTAATACTAGATTTTGTTGCTCGGTGTTGTCATTAAATTCTAAAAATTCTGCCACAAAATTTCGTCCCTTACCATATATCATTTCATATTTATTCTGAATGTTTATATTACTAAAGAAATAAAATTAGCAGCTTTTTCTATATGTTCAAAATGCATTTAGTTTTTTAGAATAACAAAAATCTCTAATTAAATGCAAAACTTCTAAAATGAAGAGGAACCATATTGAAGGGGGAAAAATACGTAAAGAGAAAGAAAATTATTCTTAAAAGATATGTACAGTTATTATTATGTAAATTAACTAGTTGTTTATAATTTCAGCCTTTACTATAACTTCCCCTTTTCGTTTCCTCACCAGAATGTAAATCAGTTAGATAGTTTCTAAAGTGGAGTTTTTGAATATGCTGCATTACTTCCTGCCAGTATAGATTCAAATTAAATTGTGTAGTCTTTGACTATTAGTCCATATTTTTAGTTTGAATTTGACCGTTCCTGTTTAATTACATCACCACGAGCTGTAGTTGATTGTGTTAGCTTAAGAACGTACCTTTATATTCAAAGTTCTTTTTTAATAAAAGGTTTATTTAAAACTTTATCTGACTTTGTAGGTAATTTCAGACATGGCAGTAATTTGCTTCACATCTGACAGGGGTTTGGGACTATTTAACTTTTACCAGATCGGGGAAAGTGCAGAATCACCCACTGCTTCATGCATTTCTCAAAATCACCAACTTGAAAATAACAAGTTAAAGAATTGCACAGACACTGTATCCATGTACACATCGACCTATTTTCACTTAAAAAAAAAAAAAAAAAAAAACAGAGCATTGCACAAACTTGGCATTGCACGCTCCCTTGACTTTGTCCATGTACACATCGATACGTGCCATATAAGTGGGTGATTCTGCACTTTACCCGCTAGATCAAGTAAAACCTCATAGGTACATTGCCGAGAGAATGTACCTATGAGTATATATAGAAATTTGTAGGTACATAGTAATGTACCTACAAATTTCTAATTGTTAGAAAAGATGCTTAAAGAGAAGCGAATTAATATAAATTAGCCAAAATTAAGAAGGGCTTCAAATTAAGTTCTGGTTAATTTACATGTCCTTGGCTACTAGAACTTTTGGGGAAGTGAGTGGCTATTCACTGCTCTTCTTACAACTATAAAATATAATTTCAAAGAATGGTTAAAATATCCTTTTATTCACTCAAAGGAATGCTAACAGATGGTCCTTCTCGGGTTTAAAGGAAATCCTTTGCTTGAGAACTTAAGATAGAAAATAAGAAACTAAACTAATTCTAACTAACCAAACTTTATCCAAAGCTGTACAGATATTGTTAACCGGGTTGGCCTGTAATTAAACCTCACCGGCAAAAACTAACAGTCACGTAAGACTAACAGGCCCGTATGTAGTAAGATAGGCTTAAAACAATGACGTGGCCCAAAGGCAGAGCACGTTCTGCTGAGAACATCTGAGCTATTCTACAGAAGTGACTGAACTTCCCATTAAATACTGGTTTTACTTCATTTACATAAAATGCAATACCGAAATCTCATTCTTGCGTTGTAGGTGGGAAAAAAAATTCATGAAAAGGATTTCAAAATTAAAAATAACTATTAGAAAATTAAAATAAACCCTAAAATATTAGAAAGATGCATAAAATTTTTGTTGCATGTTGCAGCTACAGAATATAAATGTTTTATAGTTTTTAATGTGTAATTATCCTAATATTGTTTAAGAATCAGTGTCATAAATTATATGTATTTTAAACTGAGAAATGTTATTAGATTGTTATTTTGATAGTGCTTTTTTGACAAATATTTTTAAAATATAAAAAACATTAATAGTGGTCATGTAAATCTAAATGACTAAGGGTATCTAACTGCCTAATTTAATTATTTGTAACTAACAGGTCACCCTTAAAAGTTGTCTCTGCATATTATTGCCATTCATTAATATTTACCATAGTCACAAGATACAGTACAAAAATATAAAAATTAATGTAAAACATTCTTTGCATCTAGTAATTTCTTAATACAAAACAGCTTATAACTTCTGGTGTTTTAGTGGCTTATTGGAACCTTAAAGTATATTAACTGCGTTACAACCCTGGGAACTCTATGTGAAGCTACGACATGAACTGCAACAGAGAGACAGAGCACAACTAATTTTCAAAACTCGCCAACTGTGACTGCATCATCAGGGTTCGTACGGTCCTTAAAATTCCGTAGATTTTTTGGAATCGATTTTTGGTTCTTAAAAGTCCTTAATTTTCGCCAAAATTGGTAGAAGGTCCTTAATTTTAATCATCTGAAATTCCTGTCTGTTTTTACGACTGCCATTTCGAATGTGAATTAGCATTTTGGAGGAATATTTTTGGCGTTTCACTGACATATATGGTTATCTTTTAAATGGGTTCATGGTTTATAATTTGTTTCTATTTCTAATATAAATGATGGAATACTCGAATTTCTAAGCAAGAAGTGAAACATAAGCATTTCGAAATTCATTTTTTTTTAAAAAAATAAAGAGCTCTTAAACAACTTTTCGCTTTGGGGATGTGAATTTTTTTATTAAACGGTTCTAAATTTGGTGACTTATCAACATTTTGGCGGTTTTACGATCAGCTTCTATAGAAAATTTTTAATTCCGAGATCTGAGAATTTTTCGACGATTTTTTTTAAAACATCATAATATTGATAAATTTCATTAAAATAAAGGTAATATATTGAAATTATATTTAAAAATAAGATTAAAATAAAACATTATTATTTTTTGCTTACATATTATAAAGTTTCATTTTGGCAACTTATACAATATTTTTAATCTGAAAAATAAATAAGGTATAATGCTATAAAGCACAATTTACGAAACAGCTCTTAGCAAAAGCAAAATTAGCTATGTAATTAATTAAAAATGTCTTCTTTTTAATTTTTCATAGTAAAGAATTTTTTCAATGTGATTGTCTCAGAATATTCAAAATTCTCAGAATATGCACCAGTTGTGTCTATAAAATTAATTTTACACTTTTTCCCTCCCCCTTTTTTTTCCAAAATATTTTTGGCTTTTTGCTGTTGCAGAATTGGTAGGGATAATTTTTCTTTAGGATTTTAGACATTGCAGCTTGGAAAGTTTAGAAGGATTTGAAGGCAAGATTTATAGACCCACAATTCTAAAAGATTCGAGAAATATGTGACAAAAGGAAAAATGTCTCCATGGTATCAACACATAATAGATGTATTTTACAGAAAGTTTGCAGTAAATTTCTTACTTTTTTTTAGAATGTGTGGAAGAACAATGAAAACATAATATTTGAATGTTTTACTTCTGATACTGGAATCTTAACATGTTTATCTTCCCTTTATTTTCTCTACTTTTCACTAGACACAAGCATGGAAAATATCAAAAACGCTTCTAATCTTATCACATGGGCAGGAATTATAGATAGGGATGTTTTTATTAATAAATAAATTGAAAACTTACAATTTAAAAGATTCATCTAATATGTCTTAATGCATCATACACAGAGCTGGTACACATTTTCCCACCTGATGCAATCTCTGTGAATTCTGCTGCCTAGTGCCCTTCTAATTTCTGCTTCCAATGTCTGCTCTAAATTCTAAAAGTTTTGCTATTTATAGATTTTGTTGTTTGGTGTGTCACTAAATTCTAAAAATTCTGCCACATCAGCTCTGTAACCTGCCTTTACCGTATAGATTTCATATTTCTTCTGAATGTTCATATTACTAAAGAAATAAAATTAGCTGCTTTTTGTATAAATTATAAATGCATTTAGAGTTTTTTAGAATAACAGAAATCCTTTATTAAATCAAAAAATTCTAAAATGAAAAGGAAACGTGTTGAAGAAAGAAACTGAATACATAAAGAAAATTATTCTTCAAAAATATGTGCAGTTACTATTATGTAAATTATCCAATTGTTTATGATTTGAGCCTTTACTATAATTTCCCATTTTTTTTTTCTCATATGATAGAGTTACTGAGCCAAATTAAATTGTATAATCTTTGACCGCTAGTCCACATTTTTAGTTTGAATTAGACTGTTCTTGTTTAATTACATTACCGTGAGCTGTAATTGATTTTGTTAGCATCAGAAAATGCCTTTATGGTCTAAGTAAGAAGAAGTAGCTTTTAAATAAGAAGCTTTGTCTGATATTGTAAATACGTTCAGACATAGCAATAATGTGTTTCACGTCTGTCGGTAGGTTTTGGACTATTTAACTTTTACCAGATCAAGTAAACCCTCATAGGTACATTGTGGAGAGGTTGGGAAGTTGGGACATAAAGCACACAGAAACGAGCGAGAGCATTGGTTTGCATATTGAGACAAATCTTTAATTGTTAGAAAAGGTGCTTAAGGAGAAGGAAATTGATATAAAGTAGCCAAAATGGGAAAGCTTCAAGTTAAAATGACGGATAAATATTTTTTGAGTGTTGTTACAAGACATAAATGTTTTGTAGCTTTAAATTTGTAATTATCCTAACGTCATAAATTACATGTATTTTAAACTGTGAAATGTTATTAGATTTTGATTTTAATAGTGTTTTTTTTAACAAATATTGTTAAAAAATAAAATTTAATAATGGCCATGCAAATCCATAATGACTAAGGTTATCAAACTACCTAATTTAATTATTTATAACTAACTGCTTACCCTTAAAAATTATCTTTACATATTACAGCGAGTTACAGTCAAAAGTCTTTAATCCGGACTCGTCGGGACTTCGACGATTCCAGATTATCGATTTTTCCGGATTATAGATCATCAGTTTAAATCTGGTAAGATCACATGCAGAAATTATAAAATTAAAAATATGAAACTGTAATTTATAAAATAATGAGCAATTATGATCTAAAGGGTATCAAAATTTACAAAAAAAGAAGCTTAATATTTATTTGTTTACTTTATTAAACATTTCTTTCAACGCGCGCATGCGTAAAGCATACATTACGCATAGTCAAAATTAGAAAATTGCAACCAGAAAACTATTTGATTTGTATTCGTGATATTTATAATGACGAGAAATTTGATTTAAAGCATATCAAAGACGGAGTAGATCGAGATGAAATACAACATTTAGTAAGGAATTATAAGCCGACTAAAATAAAAACATCTGCCCTGAAGATAACGATAGTGCTGACAGATCAACTTCCAGTTCATTGCTCGCCGCAACGTCCCCCCCCCTGCGCAGAGCAGCGTGAAATTGATAAACAGATTTCGGAACGGTTAGATAAACAAAGGATTTGCCTTTATCCATTTTTTGTAGCAATTGCACTTTTTGTTTGATGGACATCGAAACATACTTTCGTTTTGTAGATCCTTTGGGAGCTCCAGCATCGGAAATTCTATTTGACATAATCAAAAGTTCAAGCTTACTTTTATAAAATTGCTCTTACAGTCTGCAAAAAATAATAAGCCGGATCCAATTCGAAGATTAAGGAACAATGCAGTCATCAACATTAACTGTAATAGATAATTAGATAATTTTAGCTTATACCTTTCCATTATTAAATGCGCACGCGAAAACGTATTTTACGCTTGCGCAGACGCATATGTAAGTCGTAAAGTAAGTATGTAAGTCGTAAGTCGTAAAGGTCTTGCACGCACGCGTAAACGCCTATGCGCATGCGTCAACGCGGTGCATGCGCAGAAAGATTTTAGCTTTGAGGTTCGGATTATAGATCATTCCGGATTATGGGTGTCCGAATTAACGACTTTTGACTGTATTTACTTTTATTAATACTCACTTTGGTCACAAGATAAAATGAAAAAATGTAAAGATTCAAGTAAAACTTATTCTTTGCATTTAGTGAGACTTAAAAAAGTACGAAACAGTTTATCACCTCTGGTGCTTTCATGGCTTATTGGAACCTTAAAGTATATCAACTGGGTTACAATTCCTGGAACTCTACGTGAAGCTACGACACTAACGGCATCAAACAGAGCCTGACTAACTTTCAACACTTGTCAACCGTGCCTAGGCGTGGCCTTCGAGAAAGTGTTTCTTGAAGGCCACGGCCTAGGTCAGTCCTTTCAGGTTTGCTCTAATCAGCAGGTCTCTCTCTAGACAAGCAGCAGTGGTGACAACATTCAGTCTTTTGTTAAGAATCATGCTGATTATGATCTTACTTCTCATTTCAACCTATGCCGTTTGACATAAAATCTACCTGCTGTTTACTAAACCTCTAGACTGACCAAGTATGTGACAAAATGAGACATAAAAAAAATTAACATAAAGCTAACGGTTAGTAAAACGTAAATGTTACTTATCTTGTTTCAAATATGTCAACTATTATAAGTTTAAAAAAATTAATGCTACTTGATAAATTGCATGAAATTTACTTTATTCAAACCTATTAATAATTATGTTAATTAATTCATGTTCATTAATAATGCATACTACTTAGGGATCTGTTTCATTTTTAGGATGGTATTACAAAAGTGAAATTAAGGCATGGATAATATGATTTGAATTTTTTTATTCAGTTCCCATTTGCTCATAGGTCCTTAATTTTTTCATTAATGGTCCTTAAAATACTTAATTTCCGTGTGCAGAAATGTGTACGAACCCTGATCATGCTTTCAGGTTTGCTTAGATCAGCAAGGTCTTTCTTTAGGCAATCAGCAGTGGTGGCAACAGTCAGTCTTCTGTTACAAATCATGCTGGTTATCATTTTACTTCCCATTTTAACCTATGCTATTTACTAAATCTCTGGACTCAGCAAGTACGTGACAAAGTGAGAGATGAAAGAAAAAAATCAACATAAAGCTAAATGTTAGTAAACTGTAAATAAAATATCACTAATTTTCTTTCAAATATGTCCAGCTATTACAAGTGTAAAATATTTAATGCTACTTGATAAATTTTTTAATGTTGATTTTATTTTCAAATTTGTTTTGTAATTACATTTATTAAATTATGTTTAGTAATTGTAAAGATTTAAAAAAAGGTGAATCAGAGGCCGATGATAATTAAGTCAAGGCTTTATTAAATGATGGAATTTCACGCACATGGAACAGCACATTTCTACATATCAATCACACCATGACCAAGAACTACCACAACTGTTGCCAAATCAACCTAAGCAAAAGTATAAAACAGTTACGGTTAATATACATGACATTACATCAGAAACCGGGGAGTACGTGTGATTATTCTCAACTGTAATAATGCATCCTACTTAGATCTGTTTTATTCTTTGGATGGTATTACAAAAGTGAAGTTCATGCACAGATAATATTTATAATTTAATTTATTCAGCTCCTATTTTGGTGATAGGTCCTTAATTTTTTTCATTAGTGGTCCTTAAAAGTACTTAATTTCCATGTGGAGAAATGCATACAAACTCTGTTATATTCCTTTAGCAAGTTATATTAAGAAGAAATGAAACAAATTTAATAACAGTATCATGAATGATAGTCAGCTGCACTCCAAAATCTTGAATCTGCATTCATGAAAGCAACAAAATCATAATCATTCATGAAAAGTAATACAGGAAATAGATTATGAATGAAAAGTAATCTATTTCCTGTCTTACTTTTCATTGTTAAATTACATGAAAGAAAGACATACACATTCTTTGAGATGATTATAGGGAATTATTGCATAAAAAATCATAATTTTCTTTACCCTATCCCATAACCATGGCTTTGAAAAACTATGTTTTGCTTGAAGCTCTGAATTTGCAGATTTATGATTTGGTAGGAAAATGATTATATATACAGAATACTGCATAGATTAAACAGTATAAAGTACTCTTTGGATAACCTTAAGTATATGGTACAATAATTGTATTTGTATAATTAATAATAAAGTAATTACCTCCTTCGTGCTGGGGATAGGAGCTTGCAGTTGTTCCCCGTGAATGAGGAATTCCCAGCTCGTGTTGATTATGTTCCTGTCCTTTGCACAGCTGCCCATCACTACTACCGATTGAATGATTTAGTGACGTCTTCGCATTGGCTCTCGAAGTTGCTTTCAGGTTGCGTCAGCATGCTAGAAAGATGACCAAACTTGGTCATTTAGAGGAAGTAAAAGTCATAACTAGTGAGATTATAATTTTAATGCTAAGTACATTTAGGCTCAAGTTAATACACAAACCATGAAGACAAGTAGAAGGGAACAACAGTGTATAAATTATTGATAAAAGCATGCCATTTTTAAGATAATTAAAAATGATAATTCAGATGCTATTAAAATTAAACAAAAGTTCATGTCCTGTTCCAAAATGGAATTAATAAAGTGAGTATTACATATTTTGATGTGTACATCAATGTGAAGTATATATGAAAGATACTGAAGTATAATGATTTCATGTATGAGTGGAAATGATCTGTAATTGTTGTATCTCATATGTCGCAGCAAGAAGACATTGTATGAAGGAAAGGATAATTCAGTTGGTTTTAATCTCTATACAGCAGAGAAGTTTTAGAAGGTTAAAGGCTAGCATATAGAAGTGTATGCTCCCTTTCGGTTGGCATTTGAAAGGAAACACTTGCTGTATTTGAAATTGTGTCTTAGAGAGATTGCCTTTTCTAACTTTCAGATAAAGGAATAGAGAACACTAAAAGAATCTTTTGTTTCTGTTGCCTCATTTGTCTAAGCTGGGAAAACTCAGATAACTCCTGTCACAACAGAAGTAATTCGTAAATCATGAAATATCAACTCTTGTAAATAGTACTTGTATTAAAAACAGGTCTTGGTAATTAATATTTGCTAGGTACGTATAAAATATAAAGATACTTTATTTAGTTATGGAGTATTTTCCAAATTTAACTGCATTTTAGATTTCTATCACATATGCTATTCGTAGCCAGGAAATAGCATCGGAAGAAACATTTTTAAGAACCCCATTTCCACGAAACCTACGTAGCTCAGTTACCATTTTCACTTGGTAAACAGACTTGAAAGCCAAACAGGAATCAGTTATAGCTTAGATTGGCGAAAGAGGCATTTGCTTTCGGATTGCTGTTTTCATGTTGTATTTTGTATTCCTCACACTCTTTTCATTTTAACTTTATTGTTAGTTATGGAAGATAATAGAAAGGTGGTGGCTGTTAAGTTGATCAGTTTGATCTCGACAATGGCGATTCTAAAAGCTAAAAAGAAGAAAAAACGTGCAAAGAGAAGTATCTGGTCACTCTTACAAATTGTGGAATTTGCTGTTGTGCGTTAGAGCAATGGATGGAAAACATGTCGTCTACCACCCAAATCTGGATCACTCAGTTACAAAGGGAATTTCAGTATTGTTCTGCTGGCATTTGTAAATGCAGACCTGAAGTTCTTGTATGTTGTCTAGTGGCGCAGCTAGGGTGGGGCAAGGGGGGACATCTGTCCCTGGGCATAACACCCAAGGGGTGTTGAATTGATGCTACAAATTTTAGAATGTAAATGTTTTCCATTCACGGAACAGAGAAAGGGGCACAAAACTTTAGTTGTCCCCGTGTGCTGAAAATTCTAGCTACGCCTCTGATGTTGACATAATAACAAATGGGAGGGTTAGTGATGGTGGTGTTTGGGCAGAGTGCAAAAAGGCTATTGATTATAATACCTTAAGTATTCCTGATGCAGATGAATTACCTTACAGTGCTGTTAAAGTACCACATGTAATTGTTGCTGATGATGCATTTCCTCTTTGTCTAAATATAACAAATTCTTACCCTGGGCAAAAATTAAATCACCATAAAATAATTTTTAATACCATTTGTTAAGAGCCAGAAGAGTGTCTGAAAATGCATTTGGTGTTCTGGCTGCAAGATTCAGTTATATAAGTTCAACATACCGTCTTCCCCTTAAAATGCCAAACATTTTGTAATGGCTGCTTGCTGGTTGCATAATTTTTTAAGATGCACATCCTCAGCTGTTTATACTCCCAAGTACAGTACAGATAAAGAGGGTGTGGCACAGAAATGTTTGAACCTTGGTGACTGGCGTAACGCACAACAGCGAGTCACCGAGAAACTCAACAAGCCAAGTATATACAAAATACATTTTGTAATTATTTTAATACTGTTGGCTCAGTACCTTGGCAGAAAGACATGTGTACATTAATTGTTATTTTTAAATTGTATATCTTTTTACTCCAATTCTTTATAATAATCTATTGTATATATTTTTGTAAATACTCTTACATCGTACATTCAGTGTACTTGTAAGTAGTATTTTTGTATCCATATACAGGGAGCGGTAGCGTTCATAGTGTAATTTGACTTGCGTAGTACAATGACGTACTGCATGAATGCGCGCCAGCTCGTGCCGCATTCATGTACTAATGAGCTGCCATTTCAAGTGTGACAGTGATATGGACCAGGAGTGCACAGCATCGTGGATTTCCTGTTGAAAGTTATTTGAAGAATAAATACTCTGTTTTTGCTACCCAGCGTCTATTTCAGCAACATTTCAACTTGAGACGTCATGCGAAAGTTCCAGATGGACGGGCCATTGTGAGGTGGGTTAATGCATTTCGAACAAAAGGTTCTGTTCGCAATGGCAAACTGGGAAGACGTGAAAGAACTGTGCAGACACCAGAAGCTGTGGAAAATTTCGTACTGCAATATTGTGTAGCCGAAAAAGATCTGCTCATGGTCATTTGTAAACTTTGCATATGTCCGATCATTCATTCAGGAGAATATTGCATGAAGATCTGCATTTTCACCCATATAAGCTGCAGGTTGTTCAGGAAATTAGGCCTCGTGATTGGGTTGCATGAGAAACATTTTGCTGAACCATGCATGAACTCCTTCGCCTAAATGCGTGAACTCCTTCCACAAATGTTGCACACTGTCTTGATGTCAGATGAAGCACATTTTGAGTTATGTGGTTCAGTGAATAAACAGAATATGCATTATTGGAGTGATGTAAACCCACATGAACTGCACACCAAGCTCTTGCACAGTTCTCTTGTCACAGTGTGGTGTGGAGTTGCTTCCTTTGGGATTATTGGCCCTTACTTCTTTGAGGAGGATGACCACGGTGTGGCTGTAACTGTCCACCAGTGAAAAGATGCTGCAAGACTTCATTCTTTCCCAATTAGGTATGGCTGATGTGGAACAATTATGGTTTCAACAAGACAGAGCGTCCTCGCATACAGCCAGAATTTGCATGGATTTCTTACGACAGACATTTCCACGTATAGTAATTTGATGTTTTGGTGACATTTCCCGGCCGCCTCACTCACCTGATCTTTCATGTGCACACTTTTTCCTTTGGGGTCACCTAAAGCAAGAAGTTTTCCGAACATGTTGTGCCACCATTCCTGAGTTGCAGGATAGCACCAGAACTGCAGTCAGCAATGTCCAAGAGAATACATTACGCGGAGTTATGGCAAGCTTCCAACGCCACGTAGATGAATGTGTTGTACAGAGGGGGCATCATTTGACAGGCATCATATTCAAAAAGTAATCCAAGCAATGGACAATGAATTACACATTAGTAAATGGCATAACTTTTACTATTAATTGACATAAGAGGTAATAAATAAATTACATTTACTGCCTTATGGTGTGTTTTTAATATCCTACTATGAATGCTGCCGCACCCTGTATTTATTTAATAACTTTTATATACATAATACACGTACTTCTAAAAGTTAAGCATGGATAGGAAAATGATAATTTCTGGAAGCCAATCAGAATTGAAGAGGATGCAATTCGCTGCAGAGGTAGATGGAAGTATGCAAATATGTTAGGTAACAACCAATCACGCTTTCATGTCAAGAAATATGCAAGAAAGGCAGTCTTATAAGAAGCCAGCTTTATGAAGGGTTACAAAAGTTGATTGTAAGTGCTGATAGAAGGTGTTTAAAACTTTTGTGCAATTTGTTTTCAAGACATACATGTGTCTATGACTTCCAGAAGACGAATGGAAGATTCTGAGCGCTGGTGTGCTGTGGGGCGCATTGAAGCAGGGCAGTCGATCACAGATGTTGCTCTTTTCTTCGGCATTCATCATTTTGTAATATCACATTTATGGAAACAATTCCAAACCACACAGACAGTTGTCCGAAGGCCCGTAGCCAGTCGCCCAAGGGTTACAACCCCTGCGGAAGATCGATATATTGCTATTGTAGCCAAGCAGAATTGCAGAGCGACCTCCACACGTGTGACATCTATGGTTACAGCGTCCATTGGTAAGGCGATATCTGCAACTACTGTATGCCGAAGATTATATATGAGTGAACTGTATGCCTTGGTTCCTTGAGTTCGTGTTCCTCTATCCATCCAATCAAGAACGGCACAATTACAGTGGTGCTGGGAACATGTCAGTTGGAATGTGCCTGACTGGGGCAATGTCATGTTTATTGATAGGTCAAGATTTGCTCTGGAGCCAGATGACAAGCGTATAAGGATATGACGGGAACAACAAACACACTATCAGTCCCAAAACATCCCCGAACATCGCGCATTGCGAGGCGGAAGCATTATGGTGTGGGCAGGGATTTCATTAGGATCCCTGCCCACACCGACCTGCACATCTTTAAACAGGGTTCTTTGATGGCTGTCCGGTATTGAGATGAAGTCCTAGAACCCATTGTGAGATTGTACGCTGCAGCAGTTGGCTCTACTTTTGGTTTAATGGACGATAACGCACGTCCCCATAGAGCTGACATCGTCAATGACTACCTTGAGTGTAAAGGGATTGCACGTATGGTGTGGCCAGCATAACATATTCGCCTGAACTTAATCACACTGAAAATCTTTGGGATGCTCTCGGCCGTGCTGCATCTTCACGTTTCCCACCTCCAGCCGCTCTTATTGAGCTGGAAACCACTCTACAAGAACAATGGTGATTGCTTAATTCTGAGGTGGCTGACTACCTAATTGAAAGCATAGTCACAAGGTGTAAACTTTGTATACAGATGAGGAGGGATCACATACCCTATTAATGTTCTTTTTTTTTCATTTTATGCTGTTTATTTTCACTTTATACATAATTCTGTTTAAGTCTCCAGTATGTCATTATTTGATAACTTACAAAAATTTAATATTGTTTCCATTTCTGTATATAATTATTGATTTTGTTTTATGCATAAATATATATGCTACTTTCCTGCCGAATTTTGTGTCAATCAAAGCAGTATTTGTTGTTTTTTTTTGCAGTTTACATCTTTGGGCCTAACTTTTGGAAGTGAGTGTATAATGTCATTTACTGATATTTGTTTTGCGATCAGTCAAAAATTTTTTTTCATGCCCAGAATGTTAACTTTTATAAAGGCTGTTTGCTCAATTTTTTTTGCTTAAATATCCAAGTATAATGACAAATGCAAATCTTGAGTGTAAATGAGTGAATTTTAATGACTAGCCTAATGCACAAAATGCACTTCAATCATTTTTCAACTGTGTTTTCAGTATCCAGGATAATGTACAAAGAACTGATGACTACAGTTGCTGCCAATTACATGATCATTATATGAATTAGAAGTGACTTCAAATAAACTTTTTGGCAATGTTCATTTTTATATTCATATATAAATGCACATGTAATAAGTCATATATAAATGCACATGTAATAAGTCATATATTTACACACACATAGAGAGATGATTTTGAAGATGTCAATGTATGTTTATTAGTATTAATGTAATGAATAAAATTTATATTAATGAATGTATGTACAAATGTTTTTAATCATGCATAAATTCATATAATAAAATGCATAAATCCATATAATAAAATGCATAAATCCATAAATACAATGCATAAATTCATAAATTCAGAGTAAATCCATAAATTTCTAGTATTTCAATATGTAGCATTTATAATAAAAATATAATTCTTAATGTATTTATAATCTAAAAAATATTTCATCAATAACATGACAATAAAAGCATACAAATTTTATGTGTATTCTCATTATTACATAAGCTATGCTTTCCATTTTTTAACACCTTTTATGTTTACACTATGTTGCTGATTATGCAATAAAGAACTTAAAAGATAAGTATTTAACAGAAAAGTAAAGTCATGCATATACAAACAGGGTAAAAGTATATTTTAGGGTATCCCTTGTCGAAACTTGGCGATTTTTGCGGTACATGGATACCGAGTTTTTTCAATGCTTTGACTTGTTATTTTAGCCTGCAAAGTATCGATTTTTGGTGCAAAAATTGTCGTTATGCAAGCCAAAATAACAAGTCAAAGAATTGCACAAACTCGGTATCCATGTACACATCAACCCATTTTCACTTTAAAAAAAAATCGCCGAATTGCCCAAACTATGTTTTACGCACTCCCTTGAATTTGTCCATGTACACATCGATATATTTTGACCTAAAAAAAGTCAAAGGAGCACCCAATTCTATAGTAGAGGCAAACGAAAAATACATAATTTCAGCAAACTACATTTTAAATCAAACAATAAAATAACACAAAAAACCTGTTATGTATTTTAGCACTACACAAAACAAAAATCCTCTTACATTATTTAGAAATTCATTCATCTTCAGTCTGTGGTGCACAAAATTCCTTAACATCATCCAAAAACTTCCTAAAATTATCTGAACTACAATCCGTATATCGACATCGCCACAGAAATTCACAAAAATAAGAGTAAAAAATATACCACATAGTTCCAGACTATGGCTACTAAGTAAACTTTCATTTACACAATTAATTCACTCAATTAATGCACTTTTGCCCTTTCGTTCCAAATCGTACAGAAACTTCAAATTAATCCTACTACATTCAGCCATTGTACCGTCTAGACAATGAAACAAGCAATGTACTTCCTAAGCAACACATACCACAAAAGCCCTTGCAAAACACCGCATGATTCAAAATTTCACAGAATAATGCAAATGATTATGTCATAATAGGGTTTCCATAGCATTCAACTACTCAAGTTACCATAAATGATGCAACAACTTGGTGATAAACAAAACAACAACTTTGCGATAAATGAAACAACTTTGCGATAATACAAGGGATACCTTAAAGTCAATTCTAACCACAAACAGATTAAAAAAAATTATTCACCTTAAATTAAATTAAAAAAAAATTCTATTATATAACAAAGATAACATTTTTCGCACAGTCAGCATGAAATACAACAAATTTGGTGAACTTTTGGTGATGAATAATTTGTAAACAAATCATCAAATGTACAAGCATGTCATAAAATACCGTCTACTCTGAGTAAATTTGATGACTATATAAACATTCTTAAAGTGACTTAGACAGTTATACTGCTACAAAACAGCAATATATATACGAGGGCCATCCAGGAAGTAGATTACGTTTCCGTCTGTGTCCGCTAGGGGCGGGGCTAGCGCGGCCATCTTGGGGTCAGAGCGTTGCGCAGCTCAGTCTGCATCTAGCCGTGCTAGTGAGAGGTTCGTGCTGTGCTCCGTTCAGATACTGTGACGGTTTGAAATGTCTGCGTTAATTGAAAATCCCGCGAGCTGCGAGGTGCGCTCAGTAATAAGGTTTCTGACTGCAAAAAACTGTAAACCGATAGAAATCTATCGGCAGCTTCGTGAAGTGTATGGGGACAACATTATCACTGAAGGTGGAGTGCGTCAGTGGGTCATAAGATTTCAAAATGGCCGAACCAAACGACGAAGATCGAAGTGGGAGACCCAGCATAGTGACCGCCGAACTTCTCGAAAAAGTCGATGCTAAAGTCCGTGAAAATCGAAATTTCACAATAACGGAACTTTCTTTGAGTTTTCCACAAATTTCGCGAAGTTTGTTGCACGAAATCATCAGCGAAAAGCTTGGTTACCACAAGTTTTGTGCAAGATGGATTCCAAAAATCTTGACAGAGGACCACAAAAATCAGCGAATGGCTGCAGCGTTGAACTTTTTGGACGCTTACCATAAGGATGGTGACTCTTTACTCGATCGCATCGTTACTGGTGACGAAACATGGGTGAAACATGTGAACTGTGAAACGAAATTGCAATCAATGCATTGGGGGCACACAAGTTCTCCCCAAAAACCCAAGAAATGCATGCAAACAATGTCGGCAAGGAAGATGATGGCGACTGTTTTTTGGGACAGAAAAGGTGTAATTTTGGTGGACTTCCTGGAAAGAGGCACTACAATAAACTCTCAAAGGTATTGCCAAACTCTCCAAAAACTCAGAAGAGCAATTCAAAACAAGCGCAGAGGAATGTTGAGCTCTAAGATCTTGTTGATTCACGACAACGCCCGGCCCCACACGGCAAATGTCACTCGTAAAGTTCTTGAATCTTTTAAGTGGGAGTTGTTTCCTCATCCGCCGTACAGTCCCGACCTGGCACCGAGCGACTTCCACCTATTCCCAGCAATGAAGAAGTGGCTGGCTATGCAGCGTTTTGATGACGACGCACAGCTGCAAGAAGAGGTAACGAAGTGGTTGAAGGCGCAGGCGGCCGAATTTTTCGACGAAGGAATTTCCAAGCTCGTACATCGCTACGATAAATGCCTTAATTTGTATGGTGACTATGTAGAAAAGTAGTATTTGAGTGTGACTTTCATCTGTATATAATAAAATTTGTTTCCTATACTTTGTTTATTTTTTTATTCCAAAATGTAATCTACTTTCTGGATAGCCCTCGTACGTTTTTTCCTTATTTCTTTGATTAAATTGGCTTCTATTTCCACCATCCAGGATTTCATAACTACAGCCATTGCCATATTGAAAATTACCCATGATCCTCCTGAAGCAGAACTTTTGTTTGATTGGTTGATCTCTGCATGGAACACAACTGCAAATGAAACATTTTTGGAAAAGTTTCAAAATTTTCCTCCCAGGACATCGCTTCCCCGGCTAGATGGAACATTTCTTAGAAACCTTCCATTTAAACCAGTGCTACTAGAATCTCGTTTCTCAGAAATATCCTGCCTATCTACCGCATGTCGCTAGATGTGATAGGGGTTTTGCATGTATTGATTATCAGTTTTAATTTATACATGAAGCTCATGTTTGACCTTTTGTATCTTGAGCACTTCAGAAATTGGCATCCATATTTTTATGAAACTTGAGTAAAAAAATTTTTCTATCTCTGTGTGTATAGTGGGTAAAAAGAGTTTCAGTATAGAAGTAAGAGTTGTGAACGTATTAGCATAATTTCTAATCTTTGCTTCATATCTGCTTTAACTACTGAAATATGCGTGAGTCTTTAAAATGAGTTTATATTAAATGTTTGTTGTTACAAACATGGCAAGTGTTTTAAATAAAATATTTAGAAGATATTGCAAAGTCTCATGTAAAAAAAAAAAAAAAAATCCATATGCAATTTGCACATTAAATACCGACATCTACTACATGTGACCTGCAGTAAATTTTTGAAACTGGATTGTATGTAAGCATCACAAAGATATGAAAGCAACAGTTGTTTAATTCTAGTTTGTAACTGATTGTCTTAAAATGGAAGTTCTCAAAGTCACATTATTAAAACTTGCAAACTTACCTGAAATGTGAATTAGCAAAAACACTAACTTGGATAAAGAAACATATTTGGATCACAGTCAAATTAATCTGATTTTAGACCTTTTATCTCTCGAGGACATTAAAGAATGTAATGTATTGAAGAAAACCAGGTATACCACAGAAATTAAAATGGCATACACTGGAATTATAGTGATGAGTTACGGGGCTTGTTAAATTTGTCTCCTTTGTTAACTTTGTTTCTTAATTTCTGAGCCTTTTGTTCTTTCCGTTTACTTGTTAATTTATTCATAGGAAAATGTGTCTTACATATTATAATCATACTTTGACTTACAGTAGTCTTTCTCTGAATGTTATTAACTAAACTTCTTTTTTTTAAATGTTAGTCTGCACGAGCTTTCAAGTCATTGAACAGTATTTTCAATCACCAAGATTTTCTTTTTCTGTAAAAGTTAGCGTAAATTTAATGAAAATGGAAAACCTGTAAGAGAATTTAATACTAAATATTATGTGAAAATATACACTCAAGAGCCAAAACATTATGACCAGCCCTACACTTTGCGATGAACGTGCCTGGATGACGTGGAAGGCACGTGATCAGGTGGAAATAGTATTTAACTGCTGCTGGAGAGTCTGAAGAATCATTCTTTCACTTATTTCTGTGTGTGATGGGAAAGGCTGCGGATCTAAGCAACTTTGATAGAGGGCAGATTATAATGGCTCGAAGGCTCGGAACAAGTATTTCTGAAACTGCACGACTCGTGGGTTGTTCGCGATATTCAGTTGTTAGTACGCTTGAAAAGTGGATGAAGGACGGTGAAACCAGCAGTAGACGACATGTTTTTGGACGTCCACACGCTATCAAAGATAAAGGTCGTCGGAGACTGTCTTGCATGATAAAGCAAAACCGGAGCCAGACAGTGGCTCAGCTGACAGCCGAATACAATGCAGGGCCCAGTAGAAAAGTATCGGAGCACACTGTTCAGCGGACACTGTTGGATATGGGGCTACGCAGCAAACGTCCCACTCGCTTGCCTTTGCTGACCAAGCGTCATCGCCAACTGCCCCTGCGCTGGGCCCGGGAACATCGCGACGGGTCTATGGATCAGTGGGAGAGAGTTTCCTGGTTAGATGAATCACGATTTGTCATTCATCACGCCGATGGCCGTGTCAGGATACGCCGTCTTCCAGGCGAACAGTTGCTCCCTCAATGTACAGTAGGTCATACACAGGCCGGTGGTGGCGGTATTATGCTGTGGGGGACGTTCTCTTGGGCCTCTCTGGGACCCATGATTGGGGTAGAGCAGACCATGAATGCGACAGGGTATCTGACATCATCTACAGGGTATACATCATTGCAGACCAGCTGCACCCTTAAATGGCCTCTGTTTTTCCAGCTGGAAATGGAATATTCCAACAGGACAACGCCCGAGCCACAAGGCTACGATTGTGTTGGAGTGGTTCCAGGAACATGATGCTGATTTGAGTTAATGTCCTGGCTGCCTAACGCACTGGATCTCAATCCGATAGAAGACATTTGGGATGTCATGGAATGGCAGCTCAGAGGTCAAAGACCACCAATTCTCAATATCTCGGATTTGCGTGACCGTTGCTACAACAACTGTACAATCTGTCTCTGGCCATCTCTCAAGGACTTGTGGCATCCATGCCAAGGTGGGTTGAAGCTGTGTTGCGCGCCAAAGGTGCCCCAACTCGTTATTGACAGGTGGTCATAATGTTTTGGCTCTTGAGTGTATATATATATATATAAAACCGTCATCACTTGTCTTTAGAACCTCTTAGAACATGGGTGTCCAAACTTTTAGCTTTCCTAGGCTCCACTATAAGTAGACAAGATATATTGAGACACATAAATTATTTCTAACACCAGGTGTAGTTTGTGACCTCCAAAATAAGTGAATCATGCAATTACATAGGTTTCATTGAAAAGTTTCGGGTTTGCTCAAATTTCACTGCTGAAAAGAATTTTTGAATTTTCCCTGTAGGAAAGAAAGGTGCAAGAAGAGAACAAAGAAGATTTAAAAAAAAAATTAAATCACATTTCAAACACTATTATTCACTTTGGCATCCTAGTAAACATCAAACTAATTTTTCACCTATGTTGTAACTGCACAAGCAGTGCAACAGAATAATAGGAGGCAATTCTGCACACAGTTCGAAGTATGATTTGAAAACACCGCACCTTTTTTAAACACAAATGAAGCACTTGAAAGTCTAACATCACTGGTATCCATTGCAGTCTGACGATGAGCAACGCAGGAAACGCTAATCTTGATATCCTCATCTTGGTGATAAGTGCAAACACTAGCAGTATATCAAGATGACAATAATCATTTCACATGCAAGTCAAAAGAAGATTTGGAATTGTTATTCCACTCAACATGCATTTATTTCACTTCAACTTAGGGTGTCAAATAATCAATTCGTTCATGTTGACAGCTAGCTTCGATTCCTGAACGCAGCAGTAAAATGTATCATTGAGCTAGGATATTGATATTTCTTTTGTTCACAGGCCACATGTTGGACACCCCTGTGCTACAGAATCAACTAAGGTAGAAGGAGAAAATAACGTGTGGCAACTTCTGGTATAAATGTACATCATAATTAAATTTATTTGTTCTTTAATGTGATTTCTACAGGATTTTCTATTTTCATAAAGTTTAAAGGTTTTAGTTGTTTTAAAATAGTTTTTGCTTATGCATAATTACTTGCATTTTCTGTTTTTCTTAGAAATCAAACATTTAATTAAAATCTCTTATTATTACTTTAATACTCTGATCTTTTTTTATGCAGTAAAGTGTGAGCTAACCTTTTCATATATCAGTATTGTACAAACCCCTGAGTACTTTGGTTGATGTTGCTAGTGTTGTAAATATTTATACAGCAAATTAATGAAGTGAGGAAAAGAAACAATTTTCTAACCTTGCTAGTACCATGCATCATCATAGTCTTCTTCTAAGTAATGTGAAGACTATCTGAGACTATATGTCTGGGAGAAGAGATTGCACATGGAATGTTAAATGAAACACATTTGTTTAATGCAGAATATGAACATTAAAGTTTTCATAATACACATGATTTTCAATGGAGAATTTTATATTGTCATTTTGCCCATCATTATTATGTCATTATTCAATTTATGCTGTTCTTTCACATCGGTGTGAAGAAATGAATTGTGTCTTTCAGTTCCATTATTGGAGCACACATAGAAAAGAATGTTTATTATCCTCTTGGTGATTAATGATGTCTATCATTGTATACCAACATCCGTACTTGATGGGGGTCAGGTTCTCCATCTGCAGCAATTCTCAAAGTTTCTTGAGCACAGGTTTTCTATCGGTTCGGTGAACAAGTCTTCATGTAAATTTAACAGCCATTGTAATTCTTGAGCTGTATTAGCTGCTGCAATATACTGTGCTTTAGTTGAAGATAATGCAGTGCAGTTTTGCCTTTTGCTGCTCCATGAAATGTAGTTGTTTCTTAGTTTGAATATGTTACCACTAATGCATTTTCTAGTTATTTTGTCACTTCACCTTTTTCCATCTGAATATGCAGTTTTTACAGGTTCTGCAATTTTGCTAAAGACCAACTTCAAATCTTTAGTTGTATGCAAAAATTGGATTGAGTAGATTGATAGCACATGCTATATTATTATTATTATTATAAGGGCACAGCCCTGGCTGTATGATAAAAAAATAGGGCTGGCCAGAAGCACATGCTATATTGGGTCAATTGATTTTTGCAATGTATAATAACGACCCTACTGCTTGTCTATATTTTGTGTTATTTCCTAGAAGATTATCTTCATTTTCCAGTTTTCAGTAGTTTGTTTTCATTGGAGTATATATTGGCTTTTTATCGTGAAGACAATCTTTGAATTATTTCATTGATTTTATTATTTTGGTTTATGGCAAAGTTTCCATTTTTAGATCTTTGGATATTTATGCCAAGATAGTAGATGACTTCTTCTGGGTTTTTTATTTCCAACTCTCTTTTAGCTGTCACACTGTTTTTCTTGCATCTTTTTTTGCTTTCGCTTTCTGTAAGTGTATCATCTGCATGTGAGATTAAAAAATGAACTTTCCATTGCTGTTTTGAAAAATAAGCATGGGTATGTTTTGCTTTATTTAAATCATAGGTTTAGTAGTTTCTTCCCAATTTTCAGATTCCATGATCTAGCTGGTTGTTTTAGTCCATATATTGATTTCTTCAGCTTGAAAATTTTATTTGCATTACCAGCTTTTGTGCATTCTTCAGGTTAAGTTATGTACATTTCTTCATCAAATTCTACATGAAGGAAAGCTATTTTGACTATATGTCTGGGAGACTTGTTTTTGTAAGAAGCTGCAAATACAACTCGTAGAGTTGTGTGTTGTACCACAAGAGCAAAGGTTTCATCATAATCAGATCAGACTTCTGTTAAAACGTTTTGCAATTAATCTGGCTAAATATCTTCCTTTTGAAGCAGTCTATTGGTTTTCTTCCTTTCAGTAAGTGATTTGATTTCTAGGTGTTATTTCCTTTTAATGAATTAATTTCTTTTTGAGCAGCTTTCAGCCATTCTTTTCCAAAGTTTGAATTTTATCCCAGGTTTTAGGTTTGGGATAGACTTGATATTTTGCATGATATCTGTAGTGATTAGGAGCTTTAACCAGGGCTCATTTTGGTCTGGATATAGCCAAAATTCCAGATTTTTTACTTTGCCAAATTCTGAATTTTTGGATTTGCAGAGTTTAAACTGATCTTTCTCAAATTTTGTTTTAGAATATCAGTGAAAATAAAATTTGAGCAATTGATGATTTTTCACATTGAGAATATTGCTGGATGGGATTTGTTCTGTGCCAAAGATTTTTATGGGGAAAAGGAAGAAGAAGAGTAAAGAAGTGACCATGATGCTTGAAGCTACCAAGATACAATCTCGGTATCTTCACGACTGTACGTCAGTACAGTAGGCACTGATCTACTGAGAGTATGCTTTTTTCCTGAGGCCCATAAACACTGTGCAATATTCATTCGAAGAAGGAAGCGTCGTCTGGACACATGACTAAAGCATCCTATCCGAAGCTCTCAAAAGATCAGTACCATCTAATATAGGTGTATCTGGTTGAGTTAATTGCATCCAGTGAAAGACGTACTTAGAATATGCTTTGTTTTCAAATTTCTGTAGTGTGATGTAAATCATTAGTTTATTTTTATGGCCACATATTCCAACCGATGAACTTCTTAATTTTCCTATTTCTGAAAAAGGTTTCATAAAGTGGAAATCTTTCTGTGTTTATTGTGAAATGTTTTATGTGTTCTTTAATTTCACTAATAAAATTTTTATTGGAATCTTATATCAGTCAAGGGAATGCTGGAATCAAAAATAAATTCCGATGGGAGTGCTTGTGAAAAGAAGACTATTGGGGGTGAAAGAATGAGTGTCTGGTGCAATAAAACAGTTGCGGAATTTGTTTGTGTGTACATTGAAATATTTCCATTCGCTGCAGCTGTGAAAGATTAAAATCCTTGCTGAAACATGCTGTGGAAGAAGTTTATCAGAAAGCATGACAGTTTGCAAATTCTACCAGTGTTATATCCAGGAATTACAACAAATGAGTGAAATCGTGTTGCTATTAGAAAAACAATGTCAGAATCGCTTATACTGTCTGTTACTGCAACGCATTATCTTCCATTTTCTTTGGCTCCTTACATTATTCAACTAACTCAAAAGCTAGCTTATGACACGAATTCATTAAGTTCATTATAAATGAGAATAACTGCAGCCTATGAAGTAAAATTCAGAGTTAGTTCATAGGCTGAAGTTGACTTGTCGAAATTATCAATGGAAAACTTTGAAAGTGTTATTTTTCCTCTTTAAAAATATTGGTGACAGCATGAATAGAGCTAATGAAAGTGTTTTGATAACTTGAGTAAAATATTTTTTTGGAACACCTAGAAAAAAATGTTTTCAGACATTCATAGTCTTGTAAACTAAAATTGTTTAATGACAAGATTGTTTATTCTGAAGCTGTGTTAGAATTTGAGAAACATAGCATTCCTTGAAAAAAATTTGATAAATATTTTAATGGATTCATGCAATACAACATGAGGTAAAAAGAGTGGAGTAGAAAGGAAGCTGTGCATAAGGAAAGCCCCTCATCTTTTAGATGTTTATGGGATACTTATGAAATTTGCATTGTGTTAAATATAAGACCATTGAGGCAACATCACCACTATCGAGGCAAGGTTATATCATAGTAAATTTAATTTTGGTTTATATATGGAGCTACAGTCTAGCTTTAACAGTTTTTACTTTTTAAAGAGCATGATTTTCCGTCAGTCTTATAATCTTTTGTTTATGCAACAAATTAATGAAGTAAATATTTATGCAACAAATTAATGAAGTAAGTAAAAGAAAGAGTTTTCTTACCTTGTGATCTCAGTTGAACTGTCCATCATCATCATATGCTTCCTTTACGTAATCCAAAAGAGATTACACATGAAATGATAAATAGAACATATATATTTAATACATTAACACATGTTTAATGTAGAAGTTTCATAATACATATGATTGATGAAGTTAGATGTTTCATACTACATAGGATTTTTAATAGAGAGGTTTATGTGGTCATTATGCAAGAGTTTGTTTTATATTGTCCCTTTATTGTCATGAAGAAGTGAAGTATGAATGACAGAGTTGCTTTATTGCAGCACACTTAGAATAGAATATTTGTGATTAATGATGCCCACCACTATATACCAACAGCTAGAATAACAATTGACATTTTTAACAAGTTTCTGGCTGCTAAAAGCTACCACTTTTAGCATCCTCTGTATTTTTAGAGGTTAGCGTAACACATAATTCAGTAAATAAATGTAGCATTAGCATACCTTGCAGTATTTTGTTTTTTGCAAAGTGTATGCATTTTTTTCTAGATTGTGTTTTGAAATTATTATGCACTTTGTGTAACTTCAATTCATGTAATTAAGTTAAATTACTAATTGTTAGAAAAGCATATTGTACTGCAATACGACTATGAAATACCACCAAATGATTTGCGTTGAGAGCTTTATTAACAATGACATTCAAAGAAACAGCAAGTGAAAAGTTTGTACAAAGCACTAAGACTGATTCAGGATTTACAGAGCCACTGGAACTTCACACAGAATTTAGTTTAGACACAGTGATGAATATTAGGAATTAATTTATAGAAAATGTCCTTGTTTTTTGACAGAAGTTTGAAATCTGGGCAAGTGTTTTTGAGCCATCATACTACATAACACTGCCATAGGTCCATTAAGTATAGGATCCCATATTTTGGTTATTCATAACAGAGTTGGCGTGTGTAAAAACCTCAAAATACAAACTTTGCAAATATGTGAACGGGACATATAATGTATATTAATATATCCAGTTGATATTGTTCAGTATAATGCATCAGAACAACTTATACCACTGACTTCTAGAGTAAACATTTTCTGTAAACTCAGAATCACAATGCATAAAACATTGCTAATATCCTCATTCAGTGCAATCAAAGTCTTGACAGGGTTTCTTTAATAACCACAGGTCACAAATACCTATCTTCTGTAGTAATTTTATAAATTCCACTACATATTTTAATATTCTATAGAGAATTTTGGCTAAGCCTAGTGGCAATATATTGCTCCACCAATTGAGTACAAATGCTGATAGTCATATAACAGGTGGTACAGCAACTCAGCTGGTGGTAAGTAATATGTGTACATGACATATTTTTTAAGAGGCCTCATAGCTTTAATGTCAAATTTGAAAGAAAATTGTTTAATTATCTATGTAGGTACACACATATCTGTGCTATAGCTTTAAATATGATTTGGAAGTAATTCTTAAATGTAGTAAAAGCCTGAGTATCTGGCATCAACTAATCAGAATGCTCAAGTGACTGGAAAATATTATCATTTCAATTTTTTTTAACATCCATTCAAAAGACGTGAGACTTGTAAGCAAAGTCATCAAAAAGCACAAAGAGGACTTTTGAAACATCCCTGAAAACTTCTAAAATGTGAATAAAATTACATGGCTCTGTTTCAGAAGACTTGTAAGTCTCCCCCTGTTGTTTTATTCATTATATTGTTCCAAGAATTTGTCCTTGAAATAGGATGCACTTCATAGAAAGAAAAGTGGGGAGTTAGTATCAAAGAATTTCTAACTCCTGTTAGAAGGTCTTTGATACACGTGAACATTTAAGAGATTCCAAAAGTTCGCAATAGATACTTTGCCTATTGTAATCACTATGCTCACCAACATGTTTAATGCGGGTGGTCACTAGTGAAACAAACCTTCTTAGTTCTATTAAATGCATTTTGGGCAAAAGTCTTTAGTAAAAAACTTGATATTTAGCATTCTTCCCTCGTTGACCATTTTTGACAAACAAAAACTTTTGCCAAATAATGTGATTTAATGCCAGTTATGTGAAAGTGTAATACCACAGCACAATTGTAATATCTGTGCCTTTATACCTTATAACAGGAATGTTAACCACAGCACAATTGTAATATCTCTGCCTTTATACCTTATAACAGGAATGTTAATTACAGCAAACACTGTTATGTTAATTACGTCAGAGTTTTTCTTCACAGTATGTGAATTGGCATCCTAAAAAAGTGCACATTGCGTGAATCCACTGTATTTCTAAAATTCTGCCTGTTAATATAGCCTCTGTTATAATTCTTTAAGGCAAAGCTTTAGTATCCGAAACATTTATTTTCTGAATATGTCTTGATTTTATATGTTTTAAAAATCGGGATGAATTTATGTTTATGCTTCTAAATTTTCTTTGTCAGTTGAAAAAACTATAATTTTATCATCATAGGTCTCAGAAAAATCCTGCAATTCAATTCTTTTTAAAACATGTTTGTGGGAGTATATTAGTATGCTTAAATTTCACGCACAGTAATATATAAATGTTTACCTGTATTTTATTTTTCATTTTTCTTTAATGGCTGGCTGCATTTTATTTCTGTAAGTAAGGAAGATGTCTCATCAGCAGTCCTGCTTTTTAGTATGGATCTATTGCTATATTACAATTTAAAAATTGCATACTCTTATTATTTAATAAATTAACTATGAGGTAATGAAAATATTCCGGATTTGATATGAATTAATCCTTTGAGTGCCATGGCTGCTTTTATCTAGTGATGAGATTTTCTGTTATTTAGTATGTATTAATTTGTTTAATATGTTCTGTTTTTTAGTTTCCTTAATGATCTAAATATCATCTTTTGAATGGAAGGTTATAGAAATAAATAGCAAAATAAGTAAATATACATATTGTACTAATATATGTTGTTTAAATCCAGCATCAGTAGGTTCAAAAAGCCATTTCAGAGGGTTATATGTTTCAGATTTGACTGAAACATTACACTAGTACTTTGTATGAGTATTTATTCTAATAAATGAAACTGTTCACCTGGAATTGTGTTGAAATTTGTTCTGAATTTATTCCCTACTGTTTTTTTTTTTTTTTTTTTAGATTTTATGGTTTGAGCAACAAAAAGTAAAACGAAGAGTCAAACGAAATACTTTGAAAAATGAATTTCCAGGTTTTCGGGATCCACTATATTCTGAACAGTGGTTTCTTGTGAGTAATATTTTTATGATATGCCTTTTCAAGTCTTACAACATTTTTTATTATGAAATATGGCTTTTTTTTCGGGGGGGGGGAGATAATGGTTTATCTACATTAGTTTCTTTTAATAAGGTAGTGTGTATGATAGTTAAGAAAGTCATATCCACATAGTCATAGGTTTAGTAATTATTGTATTTATATTCATTACTTTTATGTAATAAGTTCATGATTTGCATTAATAATATAATTTCATATTTATTCACATGTTTCTTTCTCTTGAATGTTTTCTCCCTAGTGTTTTCAGCAGATGATTTAGAAGCTCACTTTATGGTAGCTGCATGCGAAGTATGGATGAACAACATAGTATAATGTGCAAATAAAAGAGCAGTATCAGAAGCTATAACTGTAACTGACTTCTTTAAAACTAAGAATAGGGTAGCACAAGTTCATCCATTCATATGCATTTTTAATCTGCAGATTTCTTTGAACTCCTACCAGAAAGGGTTTAAGTTGTACAGTCAAAAGTCATTAATTCGGACACCCATAATCTGGACCTCAAAGCTACAAACTTTCTGCGCATAGGTGTTTACGTGCGCGCGTAAGACCTTTATGGGTGCGAATATGCTTGTGCGCATGCTCATAAAACGTTTACGCATGCGCGTTTAATGTATAACGGACGGTGTAAGCTAAGCTAAAATTATCTAATCCAGTTAATGTTGCAGATTGCGTTGTTCCTTAATCTTCGAATTGGATCCGGCTTATTAATTTTTGCAGACTGTTAGAGCAATTTTATAAAAGTAAGCTTAAACTTTCGATTATATCAAATAGAATTTCCGATATATATTTGTTAATATTTAAAGGATCTAAAGCGAAAGTATGTTTCGAAATCCAAAATCTGTTTATCAATTTCACGCTGCTCGGCGGGGGGAACGCTGTGGTGCGTAATGAATTGGAAGTTGATCTGTCAGCACTATCCTTATCTTCAGGGCAGATGTTTTTATTTTATTTGACTCATAATTCCTTACTAAATGTAGTATTTCATCTCGATGTACTCCGTCTATGATTTAAATCAAGTTCCTCGTCATTATAATTTGCTTCCGATAGTGAAGAAAGTGACACAGTAGTTATTGAAAACGAAAAAATTTCAATTGACAAATTAGTCGGTATTCTCGATACAGCAATTATATAACTTAAACAGCGGAACTTTGTAACTAAACAAGAAATTATGTCTGTTTAATAGAATTAAAGAGAAAGTATTATCACATCAAACGAAGCAACTTAAACAACTTACATTGAAAGAAATGTTTAATAAAGTAAACAAATATTAAGCTTTTTCTTTTTGTAAATTTTGATACCCTTTAGATCATAATTTTTCTTTATTTCATAAATTACGGTTTCATATTTTTAATTTTGTTATTTCCGCATGCCATCTTACCAGATTTAAACTGATGATCTATAATCCAGAAAAATCGATAATCCGGAATCGCCGAAGGGTCCGGATTAACGACTGTTGACTGTATAGCTATTCCGTTTTGGCTTTCAAGAGGTAATATTGGGGGAGTAGAGTATATGAGTAAATGCAATAATTCGGTAAAATTTTCCCCTGATGCATTTCTTGAAAAAATCATTGGAAACAGGTCATTATTTTGAAATTGCTTAGAAGTTCTTACAAAATTTGGCAATTCGTAGAAGCTGTTAGCAAATCATACTTTTAGAATTGTAGATTTGAACTTCTGGAACTCATGTATTGCCATATTGTTTGTTTACATCCAGGTACGTTCAGGGAGATTGAGTTATGTGTGGTAATCCATTTAAATATTTTCAGTATTTCATCCACCAGATTGGCTTGAGAGGTTGGGCATGACCATTAGGAGAAGCTCTGGGATTATTTCTGTGAACCTAAAAATGTGTACTTATTAGATGCGAGATCCTGTATAAAAATCCTTAATTATAAATGGTTTTTCCATTTATCAGGATACATTCCCTGACAAACAACCTACCTCCATGAACAATGCATCTTTCATTGATATTTAATATGTCGTGTTCCACATTCTTTACAAATAAATGTATGTATACATATCCAAAATGTAAGGAACATCATTATTCAGTTATTATTGTGGAATCTGATAATTCTGAAGTAAATGCATTTGATAGCTAATGAATATGCACATTTTTTATTTATGCACAGGATGTTTAAAGAGCGGGTAAAATGGAAATTAACACTAATGTGTGTAGAAAGTTTTGCAAGTGAAAGAATAAATCTGGAAACTTAAAATATTCGTTATGTCCCAAAGAGACTATCGTAATGATTTTATACATGGAAGAATGATAGAAAACTTAGATCTCAAAATCACCAAAGTTCCAGTGGAATTTAGAATTACACAAAGTATTGTGTCTAGATTTTGGCCATTGTTTTAGATGATGGGAATGTGTTACAGATGCACTTTATGAAATTGCCTTTACTGTTGTTCACTTTACTGTTGTACAGGAAGACTGATATTTAGTGATAATAAATTCTCCTATCTCTATATCTGAATGAGCTGTGCCCACATCAACATTTGGACTATATTTATTTGAAATAGTTAATGTATTTCAGTAGTGATTTTATACATTAGTGTTATTATCTAATTCTGTTACAGAAGTCGGTATCAGTATATTTGCATTAGCGATGCCCCATTAATATATTTTGGGCTAGTTTATGTACTTTCAAAGTGTATAAGTGTACACATATATTTATATGCAAATTTATGGTGTCTAACTGGAACTAAGTACCTGCATATTTGTATTGGGATTGTTTGCACCAGCATATTTATTTGAACCAGTTAACCCATTAACTGCCAAATTTTTATTTCATCAATTTTTATTTTATTTCTGTTAGTTTACATCTAAATAATAAGAAAAACATGTTTTTCACATAAATGCGTCAATTTTATTTCAGAAATTTTAAATTTAAGTCCGATCCCGAGCGGGGATCATGGCTGATACTATCTACTTTTAATACCAGTGTTCAAAACGGTCTATGTGTAATCCAACATTATATTTTTCACATTGTTTTCTTGCATTTGTTTTGCACCCTGCACATTTTCTTTTTTTACCATTTTTGGTCCGTTCAATATAATGATTACCAGATGTTCTGATAACAGTAGGAACACGATTAATTGATGCTTTGGTGAAAGAATTCCTTCCACCCTTTTTTGCGTCTGAGAGTTCTGAAGATAAAGCAAGATTTCCTCTAGCAAGCTTCCTCCTAAAATCTAGCAATGGAATTTTATCATTTGAAATACAATACAGTGCGTGGTGGATAATCAGTATTATGTCAACCGCATTAGTAAGCAAAGGAAAATACCATTTCCCCCCCTTATTCTGATTCTGTATTTTTGAACATTCCAATCCATTTTGTCTACTCCACCCATGCATTTGTTATATTCTGATATCTGTTTGGATTGTTGTACTTGAATATCTTTCTTCTCTGTTCTGCTCCATCGCTTCACCTCTGATATTTTCATGATCTCGATAGTTTCATGATTAGACAGAAGCCTTACACAACTGTTGTCATTCCACTTGACAGCTAAAATTTCATTACGGGAACCAAATCTGTAGTCATATCATATGCCCCATGTTCGTTTTTCCTTATCTCTTTGTCTCTTGCAATAGGGCATTTGTTCATTCTGTTGAATCGAACAGTTCCTGTTGCTCTAACATCAATGTCCTGCAAATGTTTCATCAGAGAAATTCCTGTGAAAAAATTGTCGAAGTAAATTTGATGAGCATTTGGTGTCTGAAGAATAGATACCATCTGAAGGACAACAGATGTCCCAAGCCAACTGATGCTTTCATCATCTCCTAATTTCTTTGATTTGCCTTCATACACTTGAATCTGATAACAATATCCAGTCTGTGAACAACAGATAGCCCATTGTTTAAACCCAAACCGCACTGGCTTACCAGGTATAAATTGTTTGAGGTAGTGATGTCCATAGTAACGAACCATTTGTTCGTCAATGCTCAAACTTTCAGAAAACACCCCAAATTGTTGAAATTTGTCATTTAGCTTGTCAATCAATGGGCAAATCTTGACGAGGTTATAACGTTCATTTAGTGGAATCCTTTCTAAATCGCAGTTGTCACTGATATGTAGGTACCATTTAATTTCCAGATACCTATTCCGACTCATGCATGCTCTAACCTATGGAATGTTCATGTCTTCATCTTCACGCCAATATAATTAATTGTTCTTGTGGAAGTGAATGATAGCCAGTGAAAAGAAGTATTCCAGTAAATGTTTTTAGGCAATTATTAGAAAGCTGAAATTGATGATTGTTTTTCTGTCTGGCGTATAGTACAGACTGCTGGACAATATAGGTGACAGTTTCATTATCAAAAAGTATTTCAAAACACTCTACCAGGGATTTTCCTCTGAGTTTTCTCTTTTTAGCAGGTGGTAAGCCGGTACCTTTTGTTACTTCATTTGCTGAAGATTCATTTGCATTCACTAAAACATTTTCTTCAAATCCTGCCACACGGTGAATTTCGACACACCCAGGAACATCAAGTGGTTCTTCATCATCAATTATGTTATCATCCATGTCCTCATCATCTGAAATCTCATCAACCCACTCTGATGGAATTTCAACAATATCTATGGGGCTATTATCGTCGTCATCGTCAGATGCAAAAAAATCATCAGAATTTACAATTTCTTCTATTTCTATTAAAGAAAGGTATCTTTTACGCGACATTTCTTGAAAAAAAAAAAAAGAAAAACAGTTTTTTTACAATTTTAGTCTGTATCAGCCATGATCCCTAAATGAGGATTGATATATCTATGTTCATTGTACCCATCCAAATTACAGTATGAGGATAAATAATATATAAATACATTAATTACTTACCAATGATCAAGGGAAATTCAGTACAACAAAAATAATTGTTCCTAAATAACTTTTTTGTGCTTTGAAAATAGCCGTACCGTTTTTCTCGTGAAAAGTAATGAGAGAGCAAGAAAAATAAACTCGTGAGCTCAACTAACTGAGTCCACGTGTTTGTTTAAGATTTCTACCCTTAGTTGCAATCTTCAGGAAAGCATGACCACTCGTAAGGGACCACCCAGGTGCAGCATGACATCACAATGTATACAAATGTAGGCAATCCCCATATATTTATTAATGACTGTATATTACATGTAATCATTTGTAATATCTGTAATAGTATTAGGTATTAGTACATTTGCATTAGTGATGCTCACATCAACATATTTAGGCACATGTATTATGTACAAATTAATAGTATCTGTGACAGAAATTTGGCAACATGAAGAATTCCTTATTTGATGACTATTGAGTGCAATGATGATTAAAATGCTCTGATGAACACAGTGATAATGCTTCATAGTCAGCACATTGTTCAAATTTTCTCTCCAAAATGTTACTCCCTTTATAGTTCACCTTCCTTTTTTTAAAAAAAATTCCTTGGCTTGCAAAAACAGATTCTGGGGAACATGATCTAAGGAATTAAGAAATAATTATAATCATCGATGGGATTTAAACAGGGCTGACAAGCTACTTTCCTAAGCAGACTAATGTCTGGCCAATGGAGAACAGAAAGTGATAACAAATGGAATGGGCAGTCACCTTGCACATCGCCTGTATAACAGCAAAAGAATGAGAAACTATAGCTTGACATTTGAATTACTTAGGGCTGTGTGCTCAAAGACTGGTTGTGTATATTGAGAGGACCACACTAAGCATTTGCAGTAGTATCAACTTCATTCTAATTTTTGGATGATGCACCAACTCCTGATTCCCAGAGAAAATTCATTCTGTCAGATTCCTGATTTCAGTTCATCTGGCCTGAAAGGTATAAGATGTACTAGCAAGAAAACATACAGGAAAAGTATAATTTTAGTGGTGATGGTTTGTGGTGGCATCTTTGATATTAATGGGTGTACTGAGCTACAGGAAAAGTATAATTTTAGTGGTGATGGTTTGTGGTGGCATCTTTGATATTAATGGGTGTACTGAGCTACAGTTGTTGGACAGTGGCTCTGTGATGGGTGGCCACTATTGTAAAGAGGCTATTGAGTCTGTCTTCGTTTGTTGTATGATAATTTTGGCGAAGCATCTCTTTACTATGGATGATAATGCCATGCCTTATTGAACTAGATCAGTAGAGAATTTCCTGAGGAGTGATGATATCTGTCAAAATGACTGAGCTGCATTCTTCCCAGACCTCAGTGCCATTGAGCATATTTGGGATATAACAAGATATAAACTGCAGTTTGCTTATTCTGTGTGTAAACAAGCAAAATTTAAAGCCATGCTTTAATGGAAATAAGTGTTAATATGTTGTAATTACAGTTCAAGGTGGACATATTCCCTCCTGAGAAGTGAAATTGCATGGGTGTTGTTAAGTACTTTTCACATGTTTCACTTATGCTCAACTCTTGTGAATGGCTTTCCTGCAAAAGACTGGCTATCATTGCTTTGATTTTTTTGTTTTCTAACAAGTTGTTGGTTATCTTGTATTAAATATCAAGAAATAAATAGTTTACTGCATTTGCCTCCTCCTTGCATGTACAGACAATATGAACATGTCTACATTTTGGGTCATTATTTAAACTGAACCTGCATTTATCTGTGAGGAGAAATCATGCCGAATCATTTGAGTTTCATTAATGTTAATTGACACCATTTAAAAAGTTGGAGGGGGGATATGACACCTTAATTCTTTGCCAGTTTATCTTGTATAGTGGGATAGGAAGCATTCACATGATGGTCTAGCTGTCACAGTTGCCTTAGCCTAAGGTGTAAATGCCATCTTCATTCACACCTGTGAAACAGGGTTTAAGCTGTAGGCAATCAAGGAAGGTAAATTACACATGCTTTGAATGTGCTACTGATGCAGAAAGTTGACTGAATGCCAGTTAGTGTTTGCTTTGCTGTTGTAGTCTATTCTTATACCATTTGGCATAAAATTGAAAAGTTAAAATACTTTGATAAAATCCTTATGTCAGTTTCTGTTACATAGCAAGTTTTTGTTGCCTAGCAGTGAAGTTCAGCTTATGCTAGTTGAGATCACAGGCTATCATCTGAATGCTCCAAACAGGAATCTGGTAGTCTCATAGGTATAAAAGCAGCTTCACTTTTATGTAGTCATTGGTAAGCAATAACTCTAGTTATAAGTCAGTGTTGCTGTGAGAACAGATAAGTTGTCTTGCTGCTGCATCACCTGCATTATAATTGAGAATTTACATTTTCTTGCTGTTTTATTTTCTCAATTTTCCCTTTTGTTTTAAACCATGTTAATTCTTTCCCGTCTTTAATCGCCTTTAAATGCAGCTACATTTTTTGGGTATTTTTCTTTCCTTTTTTTATGTTAATGGTAATATTGAGAGATAAAAATAAGTTTACATACTGTATAGTTAAGCACAGAGGCAACTAGTGGCATGCTATCAATGGTTTGGAGGGGCTAGGCTTGTTCCGGCGATTTCTAAATGGACTGTAACTCTCAATTAAACTAATTTACAAACTACTTTGTAACATATCTTTATCTTTATTATACTAATTTTTGAGAGATGCTCAGGCTCCCACAATCACTCTCTGCTTCGCCATTGAAGGCAACTCCCAAGTAATTAACATTCTTTTTGTAAACAGTAACGATGGCAGCGCCATCTGGCTTCAGAGGGACTTAACACTCCCCCGGATTGAAATTACAAAATTTCAAGAAATAATACAAACATTCTTAACAAAGTTAATATACTTATAAACAACATAATATACTATTACTATAACTACAGCTATTACAATACTATAACAATACAATACATATGCAAAAATATCATTTCAGTTTTCTATCGGAAGAACGGCGATCTTTGTTATCGCTCTTTTCAATTCTCCTGATTTTGTTTTGATTTTAACCGTTCTTACTTTATTGTCAGATCCATGATAGACTTTAATAACCCGACCTAATATCCATTTGCAAATTGGCAGATAATCCTCCTTGACGAGTACCATAGTACCAACAGAAATATTGTCCTTCTCTATCATCCACTTGTTTCTCTGCTGCAGAGTTCCTAAATAGTCATTTGACCATTTCTTCCAAATAATTTGAACTACTTTCGTTGTTCTCTGCCACCGGCTTAACCGATTTTCAGTTACGTCTATTATCATTGGCTCCAGAATCGTCTGTATTGATCTCCCTATTAAAAAATGACCTGGGGTCAAAACGTCACAACAATCAAAATCATTGGAAATAGGTGTAAGAGGTTTCGAATTTAGTATTCCCTCTACCTGCACAATTATAGTTTCAAACTCCTCATATGTAAAACGCAAATCTCCTATCGTTCTCTTTAAATGATACTTTACGGACTTTACACCGGCTTCCCATAGCCCTCCGAAATGAGGGACTTGGGAGGTATAAAGTTCCAGTCTATTCTTTCGGACGTGAAATATGAGGCCAAAGTTTTATCAGGAAAATTAATTACATTGTAAAATTTCTTCAACAGAGAATTTGCTCCTACAAAATTAGGGGCATTATCAGTGAATATTTTCTCACATTTGCCACGTCTGGCCATGAAACGCTTAAGAGTGGCAATTAAAGCACTAGAAGTTAAATCTGACAAAGGCTCAAGATGAATAGCTCGTGTAACAAAACATATACATACACAAATGTAAATTTTATTTAGCACGCCCTTTCTCTGATGCTTGTAAGTCACATAAAAGGGACCGCATAGATCCAAACCTGAAACACTAAATGGGGGTGATCTATTAACTCTCTCGTATGGCAAATTGCCCATAATCTGTGAAGGCAAAATCGGTTTGCATTTAAAGCATGTCACACAAAGATTGATTAGATGAACCTTTACGATCTAAAACTTTTTTAACTTCCGTTCCCAATCTTGCACCAATCAGTGCACCCAGCAATTCAAGTCGAGGCAAGGAAACTTTTTTGACAGGTGAAACTCTGCTCTTGGAAGCCAGCAAATTCACAGAAATTTTTTCTTGATTCTGTACCTTTACGTAAACAGCTGCACCATACAACTTTTGACTTGCGTCAGAAAAGACATGGATCTCTATATTTTCATCACATGAATCCAAAGCAAATCTTGGAACACTAATGTTACTAAGTTCTGAAAGCTCGCTACACCACTCAGACCACTCGTCATTCAAATCAGAAGGAAGCTCTTCATCCCATGGTAATTTACGTAACCATAGCTTTTGTAGTAAAAGTTTTATTCTAACAGTGAATGGTGTGATGAGTCCAAGAGTATCATATATTTTTCCAGCTGTTTTTCGCGCCAAACTGTTTTACTGTTTTTCGCGCCAAATCTCTACCACCTAATGCCCAAAATTTTAAACGTACTGCATTCAATAATCCTTGGGGGCCAACATGCAATAATTTTCTGTGCACACTAGAAAAATAAATCTTACTTAGCTTAGAATTTTTTGGTAGGATTGCAGGATATTTCTGAGAAAATGGTAAAGAAGCTTTTTCAAGACGGCCACCAACGCAAATTATTCCTTTACGATCAACAAAGGGATGTAAATTTTTTAAGTTACCTGTTATGTCCTTTTTACAAAATAGAACCTTCTGCTCATGCTTAATAAGCATTTCCTTAGCTATTCTTACCTCCTCTAGTTGAAGAGGGCCTACCTTTCTTGATTCACTTTTCCTGCAATTACAAATAACCCTAAAAATATAAGAAAGAACATTAATTATTCTGTAATAATTGTTACTAATATTCAAGAGTTCGTCTAAAACGTTAGAGTTCATGTCAATCAGCATAGTTCTCTCAGAAATGTCATTAATGTCACTAGAAATTTTGCTTTCTTGCACAAAGGACTCCCTTTCATGAGAAGAGGCACTAACTCCACGCGTTAGAAGATCGGCTGGATTGTCTTTGGTTGAACAATAAAACCATGAATCTGGATTAGTCAACTTCTGAATCTCGTCGACACGATTTTGAACGAAAGACTTCCATCTCCTGCTTGATCCTTTGATCCAATACAGTGTAACTTTAGAATCACTCCAAAAAAAAGATATTAGATGAACCTTTACGATCTAAAACTTTTTTAACTTCCGTTCCCAATCTTGCACCAATCAGTGCACCCAGCAATTCAAGTCGAGGCAAGGAAACTTTTTTGACAGGTGAAACTCTGCTCTTGGAAGCCAGCAAATTCACAGAAATTTTTTCTTGATTCTGTACCTTTACGTAAACGGCTGCACCATACAACTTTTGACTTGCGTCAGAAAAAACATGGATCTCTATATTTTCATCACATGAATCCAAAGCAAATCTTGGAACACTAATGTTACTAAGTTCTGAAAGCTCGCTACACCACTCAGACCACTCGTCGTTCAAATCAGAAGGAAGCTCTACATCCCATGGTAATTTACGTAACCATAGCTTTTGTAGTAAAAGTTTTATTCTAACAGTGAATGGTGTGATGAGTCCAAGAGTATCATATATTTTTCCGGCTGTTTGTAGGATGAAGCGTTTGGTACTTTTCTTTCTCCTCGAAATTTTCATCAAACAAGAAGTCTCTATACTCAAACTATCTTCCTGAATGTTCCATTGAATTCCTAATACCTTCAGTATCTTTTCATTTGAGCTTAGGGGATGAATATCAAAATTTTCTTCTTCCCATTTTTTAGCTAAATGATAATCATTCGTCACCCATTTGCGTAGATTCATCCCAGCTCCACGCATAATTTCCTTTGCTTCCCTTGAAGTTTTTAAGGCTTCTGATACATCATCTGCTCCTGTAACAAGATCATCAACATACATACATGTATCAAGAATTTGAAAGGTATTGGGATACATCATCTGCTCCTGTAACAAGATCATCAACATACATACATGTATCAAGAATTTGAAAGGTATTGGGATACACATTTCTGTACTTTTGGATATGCAGCTTTATAGTTGCCGCTAACAAAAAAGGACTGGAATGAACACCAAAGAGCACACGCTTAAATCTATACACTTCTAGCTTATCGTCGGTATTCTGCAAAGGTGTATCAGTATTCTTAACAAATAAAAATCTAACTGCATCTCGATCTTTCTCAGCTAACACGATCTGTAAAAATGCCTTTTCGATATCTCCTAAGATTGCAACTCTATTAAGTCTAAAATATATCAGCAAGTGAAATATATTTTGATTCAGATTAATACCTGGCCACAAACAATCATTCAGGGACAGACTGCCTATTTCATGTGAGCTCGCATCAAATACAATACGCATTTTTGTTGTAATGCTTTCTTCTCTATAAACTGCCTGATGCGGCATATAAAAAACTGGCTTGTTTACTGGTTTCGTAGAATCTAATACTCTTTCTATTATCCCTTGATTTAGGTACTCTTCTAAAGTTTCTCTATATTTCAGGTATAATGTATTATCATGCTGCATTTTTCTCATCAGGATTTTTATTCTTTTTTCTGCGACACCAAAATTGTCGCCTAAATGTTCCCAACGTTTCTTCCAAGGCAGACTAACAATATAACGACCATCTTTGAAACTAACAGTTTTGTTGAATATCTCTAATGCTTTATCTTCATCGTAAGAATTGGGATCATCTCTGATACCAATTGATTCCAAATCAAAAAACTTCTTCAACTGTGCTTCGACATTGTTATAAATTAACCCACAATGCATTAATTGTTTCTCATGTGGTAAATCTTCAATGCTACCGCTTACCAAATACCCAAATGCTGAGTTTTGTAACACTAAATTTGTATTTGGTACATAAATTTGCCCGGATCTTATCAAATCGAAAAATATTTCGGATCCTAAAAGTAACTGAATTTTACCCGGTTTGTGAAAGTCTGGATCAGCTAACGTAACTCCTTGTGGAATCTCAATATTACAGACATCAATTTGTCTGGAAGGCATCAAATGAGTAATTTTCGGAATTACGAAAAAATCTAGTTTACGACTGTATGTGTTTCCTCTATTTAAAATAACCGCACTTATTTTTGATTTCACCGTGTTGAAATCCCAGATAAACATCCTACTGATACGTTTACATTTTCTCTCTGCAAATGAAGCTTCTCAGCTAATTCCGATGAACAAAGATGAATCATACTTCCACTGTCAAGCAATGTTCTGGCTGGAAATATTTCTCCTTCATTTCCCTTGATATAAACAATCGCTGTCGATAGTAGGACTCTTATTAACTGCATTACAATTTTTATTTACATTAGCTGTCATAAAACACTCGCTATCCTTATTTATAAATGGCTTTGCGTGAGTGTTCAGTTTCGCTACTTCCGTAGACGAACTGGCGTCTGACTTTTGATCCGACAGAGAGGCAATTTCGCAACTCTCTATTTTGGGAAATCGAAACTTTTTCTCGCTCATAACACAGTAACGAATTGTGCTTTTTTCTGCATAGCCTACAAGAGTAATTTGAAGGGCAATTTCTCACTCCATGATTTCCAAAACAGCAGAAACATAACTTGTGCTTTTTAACATACTCGACTATCCTTTAAGCTGAATTTTTGAAATTTAGGGCATTTAAATAATTTATGTTCCGCATTACACAGTTTACAAATTAAAGCACGTTTTTCAGTCACACATGAAACCATTGAAGAAACCTTTGATTGACTTACTGAAGCTTTTGATTTAGACATTACTGATTGACTTACTGAAGCTTTTGATTTAGACATTACTGGAATTCTAGAAGCGTTTAATGTCCTCGCGTGATCCTTTAGAAATTCTAATAACTCTGTAATGTTCGGTATTTTTTCTTTCTTTAAATTCCTTTCCCACCATAACTTAGTATTCTGATCAAGTTTCTGGCTAAGAATAAAGGCAAATATAGCGGATGAAACCCCATCTAACTTTTGTTCTAAACATTCTAACGATCTTACAACTTCACTTGTAACATCAATTAAACATCAATTAACAAGGCTAGTTCCCTCAGATTTTGTGCATTAACACAAAAAGTATATTTTTGCTAACATTTAAAAGAATTAAAAAAATATCAATTTTCCTCACTTGAAATCATGTGCCATTTGAGTGTATTTGGGTTTTTGCTGGAATGGGATGAGCTTGGGTCTCACTGGTTCTATACAAGGAAGGAGTAGCTGGCTTTCACCTATTTCCCTAACTCCCTTAGATATGCTCTTAACCTGTTCCCCTAAGTCCCTTAGATATGCTACTGATGGTAGGCCATTAAAAATTTTAATTTACTCATCATTCTTATAAATAAAATTAATCTCACTTTTGTGGTTTATTTTAGTTTGTCTTCTTAAAAGTGTTCTTGTCATAAGTGAACTAGTGCAAAGTAAAATATATTATGGAAGTAATACCATCTTTAAACTGTAGAGAGGGCAGCAGTACGGAAAGCTAGTTCTCACACAAGAAATCATTATGGAGCATGCACAAGTAACCTCTGATGCTGTTTTAAGACAATGTGCTCATCAGCTGTCAGTGTCACAACCCAATATATTCTTTGGGATAACATGTTGTTGAAAGACACAAGCATGAAATATTACACCTGTTATTCCAGAGTACAATGCTACATAAATCAAAAATGATTAATGATATGCAAAATAAAAAGTAACCTGTTTTGCTGGCCTTGTGCTCTTTCTGAGGTAAAATGATGTAAATCAATTATTTATTTTTATGATATTCATCATATTAAAAACATTATTTATTTAGGTACTTACATATTAGTGCAACCACCTTACTAGAAGGTGCCAAATTTTCAGGATGTAGCAAACTGGCAACTACGCATATAACAGTTCTTCAGGCAACCATATTGACAAAATTCTTCAAAGTTAAGCAGCATCGCCATTTTTATATGTGTTCTCTTTGTTATACTCTGAGTTTGAATGGTTTTTATGGGCAGATTGTGATATTTTTCTTTGCCTTAAACTAAATTTTAAAATATGCACTTGTCGAATTTGCTGGCAATTGAAGAAATAGCAGTAGCATTTCTGCAGGAATTTAATATTTTAAAACAAAGTAACTAATGGGAAGAACTGTTTTGAATCTGATATGCAAGCATTTGCTACAAAATTTCCACCAGAAGGAAAGAAACAAAAAGCATTTCTTAAGAAGTTTTCTTAATTGATTTTTTTGAATAAATACCTAATTAAAATGTAAAATGTATTTGCAGTAATATTTTTGTAAATAATAAGTAGATGAATAATGATATATATATATATATATATACCATCATTCTTTTGCAACTGTAAGAAAGCACCCAATTACACCAAGGTGGTTATGTCAATACCCAAGTACCTTTATTTATTATGGTAAGATCATTTGACTTCTCATTTTCCAGTTTTCATAATTTCATCAGAGCATTTTAATCATCATTGCACTCAATAGTCATCAAATTATTTCATTAGTCTTCATATTCAAAATGCAATAAATAGTATTGTGAAGTCCACCGTCTTGTGGTTAGTATTTCTGTGAACATAAATAACACTAGTATTGAATTTAAACTCTAAGATGACCACCAAATCTGTCCATGGGTGGCCATTATATAGAGGCTTGCATTTTTACAATTTAACCCAATTGTAGGAACATAAGCATGTTTATCTTTAAAAAAAATCAGTATTCTCACCCATTTAGAATATCTTAAAAGGTCAGAAGAAAGAAAAAAAGGCCAAAGAAAAAAATAGAGTTGAATTCAGATAATCCACATACCTTGGGGACAATAGTTTTGTTCATTAGTGAATATTCTGGATTATGTAGGTCATGTTCTGTTTTGTTTAAATTTTTCTGTTTTTAATTTTATTTCAAATTTCAGTTGTTTATACATAACTAACTAAAACAGTATCATAACTTACAGATTATCTAGTCAAGCTTTACTAATTAATGTTTATTTTTTAATGATAATATATAAATTATTTAATCAAGATTTATTAAATATAAAAGTATTTATTTTTGAGATGTAATTAGAAAAAAGTAACATCAGTATGAAGGAAAAACATGACAAGAGATTTTGAGGACTGTTTTTGCAAAAATGTATCGCATAATTTTATATTTAAAAAAATGTAGATGCATCTACAAAATTAGTTTCAAAGCAAATTTTACACTCTTAAATGAAAATACTGCATTGTTCACAGAGCATCCTACAATAATGATTTCTCTAAATGGAATTTCTACACTAATTCTACCATTATGTTCCACATGTGCAGTAAGATTACTACTAAAACTACAAAAGTTGCTAGAATTAACCTAATTAATTTATTAATTATTAATTAGTTTTGGAATTTCTGTTTTCTTTAACCTCCTTCACGCAGTGTTTTCTCATCCTAACCTAAGAAAAATCTTTACAAATGCAGTTTTTCTGATTCTGCCCCTGTTGCTCACCAATGTGAACAGGCTTGATTGTGGGTAGAAGTATGCTTGCTTATTACATATTGAATTTTAATATAAGGGAATAAACTGGTTGAATACATATACAGTACCAAAGTTGCCAACTCTCCTAATTTTCGCAGGGAACTCCCAATTTCCTGCCATACTCATGTTAACCTGATTTGTAACGTATTTCTTTTGACTTTCTCTTATTCATAAAATTTCTCACGATTTTTATGTAGCTTCATTTAATACTTCCTTATTTGCTCCTAAAAGAGTGATTTTTGGGATCTGAAAGTGCTTGATTTTTCTGTAGATTACATATAAAGAAAATCAATGTCATTTGGGTAGTGAAACATTATGGCTTTCTTTTGCTTTGTGTGTGTGAGAGCAGGTGTCTATAAACCTCATGGTCCAGTTCTCCAGTGAGCATTAAGTGCCTCTGCAAGCCATCTGGCATATATCAACTATATTAGCCAATGAGCACAAAGCAAGATCACAGTTACTATTTCATTTGTCTTGCCGCTGTGTGCTGTGAGTTTCAAGTGTTTTGAGTTTAAGAGAAATAGTTTAAGAGATTATGATCTTGTAATATTTTAGTTATGTTTTCAAGAAAGGTAAAACACACAACAAGAAAGGAAATGTACATTTCAAAAATAGTTCGTGGATGACTTTTCTTCTATTATTTTGTCAAGGAAATCTAATACATGTGGAATGTATACTGCTCATCGTTATGATTTTGTATGGTAGAAAGGGTGATTTTTTTACAAAAAAGGGTGGAGAAGAAAAATTAAGATTTTGTGTGGAAACAAAGGACAAAAATGTTATAATGCAGAATGCCAGTTCTCTGTCATTTTTGCTGGAGCACAACTTGCCATTGGATTCATCAAATCATGCTGCAGCTTTATTGAGAAAAATGTTTCCTAGTAGCGAAATTGCTGAGATATACTCAAGTGCAAGTACAAAAGTGACTGCAATTGTTAAAGATATAGGTATGAAAAATAAATTAAGTTGTTGATTACATTAAGTGTATCATTATCTATTATGTAAATTTCCAGTCTGTGATGATGTGATTTTACATGCAAAGTTGCAGTTGTTAAGAATAAAATTTACCAATATTAGTAATGACACATTAAGAAAATTTTTATTAGGAAAAGCAGGCCTACGTGGCAATTGCTGTGAACAAAATTATGAAGTGTTTTTCATAATGAAAGCAAAATCTTCCACTCTTCTTACCATTTGTACGAAAACTGATTGAAGTATTGTTTTTCTATTAAAGGTATAAATAAGAATGTTTTTATAAATGTAAGTATTTTTTGTAAGATTTGCTTTTAAAAAATAATAACTGAAATTTCCAGTATTAATTTCTTAGTATTTAAAGTTAATTCATTATTAAAAGTATATTCGGTACTATTCCGTTTTGAGGACCGTAAAAAAAATTGCAGTGAAAATGTATGCACAAAAGTGCCAAATCTAGCAAATGTGCCCATTTAACAGCACGCCAAATCTAGCGTACGCGCTGATTTCAGACTATATATAGTTCTGTTTCTTAGACTCCAATAAAATACTAGTTTTATTTTTAAATCCTTTTTTGATTTTAAATCCTTTTTTTGATATCCTATGGATTTAACAATTTGGGAATTTCCCATGATGAAGAGTCTGCAATAGAATTTTGGGTAAAGTAGAGAATCACTCACTGCTTGACGCACTTTTAATTGCACATACTCAGTATCCATGTACACATCAACCTATTTCAGTAAAAAAAAATCCCAGAATTGCACAAAAATGGCACTGCGCACACCCTTGACTTTATCTATGTACACATCGACCTATTTTCACTTAAAAAGTAAAAGAAAATTGACAAAAATCCAATTATTTTTTATCCTTGTAAAAAGCGGCAAACAAATAAGTGAGCAATTCTGCACTTTACCGAGAATTTTTTCAAAGAAATGGCATCATTCTTTTATAGAAAATTATGTTTGAACATCCAACGAGATGAAATTATTCCTTAGCGATAACTGGGTAGCGAAATAGCGATGCAGGCATCCATTCAGTTATGTTTAGCAATTTTTATATAAATTATAATAATGATCTGAAATAGTTATATACTCCTATGCTTCCATTCAGTCATGTTTAGCCTTTTTTATATAAATTATAATAATAAAAAAGTATTATATGAAATTAATTTTTCATCTAAATTAAATCGTTCATCTTAGGTAGTTATTTACTATTATACTTTCCTTCTTGCGTTAGGGTTGCCACAATTATTTTTGGCAGCACTGGTATCAACAATAGTTTAGCGATTTTTTACGGCCCTTAAAACCGAATAGTACTGTATATTCTTTAGTACAGAATTAAAAAAAATCTTATCATTAAAAAAATCTGTTTATCATTGAGAAAGTTCTGATTTTTGACTGTTGTACACTGGCAACACTCATGTGCTTTGCTGTATTTAAATAAGCTGTCACATCTATGTTAACAGTCATCTGATTTTAAAGGTTTAGCTGCTAACAAAATCATGCAGTTTTTATGAGTAAATTGAAATCAAGAGAGAGTTAAAATGTATTTAATGAAAAAGACTTAGCAATATTGCTGGCATGGAATGTTGATTCACATTGAAAAGCTAACTTGGCAGCCGAGTAAGATTAAATATTCATATTTATTTCAATTAACATTTGGGCCATAATTCACTTGGTACTCTGATCGTACCTATTCAAGAACATTTACATTTTTGATATTATTGTGATAGAAAGGTAGGATGCCAGCGTCTTAATGACAAGAGAGCTAGAAGCTAAAGTGCACAGTTATCCAATATGGCAGCATATTAAGAGAAAGTTTTGGTTTAAGCTTCGAATTTGCTACATCATCAGAATTTTGAAAGTCATATGATATGGATTGATCTAGAAATTATGAGTGCAGAAAAAGCCATTGCTATTTTTGTAATAGAGGGGGGGGGAATTAAGGGGTATTGCTTTGATTTGCATATTTTTTTATCTTACATCCCCCCCGAAAACAAAAGAGAAAAAGGGCTTAGTTATAGAGAAGCCTTTTGGGAGAATAGAGAATGCTAAAGCATTAGCAAATGAAGAAGATAATTTTAAACATGCAAATAATAAAATTTTGTCCAAAATAGTTGTTTATAATAATTGTAAAATATAAACTTTGTCATTTCAGAGAAAATTTTTCGTCCAGAAGTTTTTGTATGTTGAGTCCACATAATCATATATTTTCAGGGAAGGCTTTTCAAAAGTTTTGCACAGTAACACAATTATAAAATTTTTATACATTTATTACTAATTTTGAATAATTGTAGTAAATTTCAAAATTTTGTAGTATAACTAATTTTCATTATTATAACTTACATTTTAACATGATTTTTATGGTTACCTTTACGTTTCTAATGGTCTTATTTTACAAACAGGAAGACCACACAGCTTGCTCTAAATGCAAACATATCCTGCTGGTAGGCAAATCCACTTAAACTGTCTAATATATTAATTCATCAGTGGTTAGGGCTTCCTTGGACCAGAGCCAGTTACCTTATCTTTATGAACTACACTAATATATTCCATTATTCATAGAGAAATTAAAACTACACTTCATAAAAACAAATAAAAATAATAATTATATATGAAAAAATTGTAAGGCCCTTCAAAGTTTACATTGTATGCAAAGGGCAAAAGGAGCAGTTATACCAAAGGTAATAATAGACTTCTCTTTCTGAAACAGTTCTCTCTCAACATACTCTATACTTTACATTCAATTATTCATTACATAATAATGACATTCATCCCCCATAACTTGAAATTACTTTTTTTCCTTATGCATTTCACATTATAATTGCATTACACATACTCAATTCATTACAATCATTTAGTTTTTAAATTATTAATGTTTTTAAATATTCATTACAATAATGTTAAAAGTTACACTTTGTATATTTTCTCTATTTCATTATCATTTTGTATGCTGCTGTTTAAAACTATTTAATTTGCATTTTATATTTCCTTCGTTCTCAGAATAATTATAAAATTCTTAACAATAATTCAAACATTTTTAATGTAATTCAAAAACGTAATGATTAATCACATTACAATTTAATAACCTTTCCTGGAAAAATATTAAAATTATTTATTTAATTCAAAAGTAGTTATTTAAATTAATATTTCTAACAGTGTAAAATTTCAATTTTGTCATAACACTGTATATTTTAAATTTGGTATGGTAAAAGTTATCAATTTGCAATTTAGTTACAATACAAAATATATTTAACTGCTGTACTAAATGAAAATTTACTTCCAAGATATGAAACATGTTTAGCATGTACTGTCTCAATAAGGTAACAGCATTATATATACTCGCACATTTATTGAATGTACTCACCATTTTATGACTGCAAAATCATTTTAGAAAAGAAAATCTTTTCAATTCATACTTATTTTTAAACAACAATTATTTTAATTTAAATCAAAGGCATCAGGCTAAGATGAAAACTCGTAGTACTTTTATTAATTGTGTATTATTGAAAAGAAGCACAGTTTATTCCATTTGATGACACCTCTCTCTATTTCTAAAACTGATGTTGACGAAAAATACCTGGCATGATGCTTGAAATCATTTATTTATGAATGTTCGGATTGAATTTTTAAGCACCAATATACCACAGTAACAATGATAGAATTTTTTTCCCTTTCTGTAGTATGTTTCGATAAGTGGTCACGTTCCTTGGTCGTTAAATGATGGTATTGAGCCGATTGAGCTCGCCGATGTCTCAGATGCATTTTCTATACTTCTTCTAATGTCTCCAGTGCTCTGTAAACCCTCAGGTGCTGTTTGTGAGAAGGGAAAGTGACTATTAAATACGACAGTAAATGTATACCATTCTATCCATTCATCAACTTATTTCTACCTAAATAATCTCTCAAAGTTAAAACGCAACCAAACAAGTTTATTCTACCAACTTAAAATTTTACCGCTGTTGCCACTCAAAGCAAAACTAAAAGGAAATTAATATTACACTGGTTGAATGTATATGAACTTATGCTATACTTAACAGTGGCTAACCTTCATAGCCCGCATATGTGTACCACGTGATCCAATGTGCATGCAACATTTATCATTTGCATATCCACCTCACAACTCTCACGCTACGCGCATTCTTTCTTTTTGTTGCAATTTCACTTTTGAGGAGTGTACCTTGGAAAATGCAAATAATAAAATTTTGTCCAAAATGGTTGTTTAAATAATTATAAAATATAAACTTTGATAATATCTGAAAGTCCTATGAGAGAATTTTCAGTCCAAATAATCATTTTTTTCAGGGAAGGCTTTTCAAAACTTTTGCACATTACCACAGTTATAAAAATTTTATACATTCATTACTAATTTTGAATAATCAGCAAATTTCAAAATTTCATAATTATAACTAATTTTCATTATTATAACTTACATTTTAACATGATTTGTTCTGTTAATAGGGAAGTATATAATATATATGCTGCTTATTTCAGATCAGGCTATAATTTGTTATCTATAAAATAAACTTTTTTTAATACATTTCCAATGGCAAGATTTTAAATTTCCAATAGTCATGAACAAGACAGCATAATAACATACATAAAAAATATGTAAATTTACTAATAAAATAAAATTACTAATTGTGTTTGGAGAAGGTTTGTCAGCTGAATTTATAACAAGTATGATTTGGTGAAAACTGCTCTGAGATTTTTTTTGAAAATTTTATTTTTGTAAGTGTTGTTTTGAATTAATTTCTCTCTCTCTCTCTCTTTTTTTTTTTTTTTTTACAAAAGCATGGTGGTGGTTATGGTGGTTATGATATGAATGTCATTCCTGCTTGGAAGGAAGGCTTCACTGGAAAAGGAGTGGTTGTTAGTATTTTGGATGATGGTATACAAGGAAACCATCCTGATTTGGCCCAAAACTATGTAAGACTCTTAGTCATAAGTATATTTCATAATTTTAGTAGAGATTCATAAGTGAATGATTTACTGAATAAGGAATTATTATATTTAACAGAGTCACGTATTGTTTTCCTTTCTTATTGGTTTTGTGTGTATGTATAAGATAAGAAGTATGTAAATCAAAATAATTGCAGTAATCCATTAACTTTTTTAATTGCAGTTAACTCTTCTTAATTTGTCCGTTTTCTTGTCTATCTTAAAAATAGTAATTTCTTATAATAAACCTCTCTAAACCGTGTCATTTCAAACTTAATCCATGTCATATTATCCTTGCATCATGTGCATGATGCTTCAGCTAATAAAATTTCTGCACCAAACTTCTACCTTGGATACGTCACATTCTCTGTCTTGCTTTGTTACTGTCAACTTGTTAATGTCTGCACCATCTGCCTTTTAACAATCTATACAATAACGATGTAGTTCTTCGAAAGAGTGCACTTTTTATGGGATGCTGTTAATGTGTCAGTTGTAATAGATAAGTTTTTCTGACCTCACCAGTGTTGCCAAAACTACGGACCTGGACATTTTAAAATTAGAAATATGGGATTTTAAAATTAGGAAAATAAAAAACATACTTTTTTTAAAAAAATTTATTTATAATGAGGAGAAATTTTTTTTTATTAGAAGGTAAACATGTAACATGGTATATTGAGTGATGCAATATTCATATGTGACATGCCTTAAAATAATTAACAGTCCAGTATCAGTACTAATTGTATGAAGGTTGTATAAGTACCAAAGATACCTATAAAGTACCAAAGATATAATTTATAAACTATATAATATAAATTTATAAATTTGAAAAAATTAATATGAGTAATACATACATATGTGTATAGTAATAAACAATATGGAAGTAATTGAGAAAAATTACATTAAAGTAAATACTACATTATATTTTAATTTGCTGCTTTAAAAGTGTAGTTTTAGTTGCTTGAAACAAAACTTACATTAATTCTTTTATGCTACTGCAAATCAGTAGCTCGGCCTTTAACATTTTTTGTGTGTTAATCTGTATTTAATTTGTATTTTATCCCATCCTAAGTTATTCATAGAAGAGAAACATCATTCAGCATACACATAGGAAGTTGGAATGCTAACTGTAAATTCAATTATCATCTAATTGTTTGGAAATTTCCCCTTTTATATTAAATAAATGCCCATAACTGTGAATTATTTTTTCCCCTGCTTTTTGTCTTTCGGATACCCTACTACTTTTTTATTGTGCAAAGTTCATTAAAAATAATGTTATCTTTTACTTTGAAGTCAACTTTTTTTAAATATATTTATCAGTTTCAAAGTGGTCTTGTATAGTTGGAACATTATTTCATAAAGTTTTGAACTAAAGTAAAAAAAAAAAAAAAAAAATCTTAAAGTTTTAAACTGAAATAAAACATTAATTGTCAAAATCATACAGATCATTTAAATATTTCATTGCTTGCCAGTACATCTTATCGACTTGTCTGAATTGTTTTTTTATTATTTTCTTGAAAATGCAAAAGGGCTTGATTAACTATAAAACTCTAAAAACACTGTTCTTTTCTTTGTTCTATATTACTTATGAGATTTTTAAAAACTGTATGTAATTTGGAAACGGCAATGTTATCTCCTTGGAAAATTAATACATATATTTGGAAAATATGCAGAAGGGATGTAGGAAATATAGCATCAGTTCTAGCAAGAATTTTCCATCATTAATACTATATTCATGATCTTGCAGAAATTTCCAGACGGTGCAATTACATTCCTCATCTTCTTGATTTACAAAATAAAGGCTTATAGCAGGCCGAATTTTCAGTAACCTATCAATAGCTTTAAGTAAGTTAACTATCTAGAAATATGTTTCAGTGTTTCATAATATGACTGATGTATGAAATCTAAACAATTTTGTAGTGCTCTGATGTTGCAGGTGCTTGATAAAAATTTGCAAAAGATTTTTAATGTTAAATATTCCACATCATATATCATTATTTTTAATGCATAGAGATTATTTAGGAATTTAGGAATATTATAGAGAATATGACAATTAAAATTAGCTTCTATTAAATCACTAGTAACTTTCTTAATTTTGTAAAAACCTAAGATTTGCATCCAAAACTGACTGTTTCAGTATCAGCTCCAAAGTGATATTTTCAGTCAGTAATAATGTATTTTTAACTGTTGATTTTATAAAATAAAAAAAAATATTCAGAAGTTTCACACAATATTTGTTTAATCTATTAAAGCATGCAACAATTGTAGCAACATTGAATAATAAAAGCTTCACAGAAGATCAATATTATAGGGAACTTGTACTTTTTGCATGAGATTCAGTTTTTGTGTTCCCGAGTCTTCCAATAAGGAAATACGGACATGCTAACTTTATTTCTACATTCTGTTGTTAAAGAACTGTGACGTAACTTTACGTCATGATAAGCTTGTGTCTGTTCTGTTACCTGAGCATAAAAATTTTAACTTTTCAGTTGGAAAAAAAATCATTCAGATTAGAGCTATGAGCAAATAAAGATACTTGTTGCTTATGAGAACTTGCTTCCATGTGAGATTTGACAGCCATTTATACTACTCCACTTAACATTAAACGTAATATTGCTGTCAGAACATGTAGTCATTTCATCACATTCTTTATACTGTAAGATTTGATACATCAATATTTTTAATCCCTCATTAGAGTTAATATAGTTTTTTTATACTAAATGATGAAGGAGTTAATGGAGAAATGTTCCGAAGGTACACACTGTCTGGTTGTAGAATCATCGATGCATGCTCTTTCAATTTAGATCTGTGATGCTTTCATCTCTTTCATGCAGTGCCTTGTTCTTTCTCCCTTCAACTTCAGACCTTGAAGCTTTATTTCTTTTCTGGCTACTTGGTTCTGCAGATATTGGAGCAGTTGTCTTCACTCCCTTCAAACTTTACATCTGTCTATGTTCAGTAATCTACTCATTTCTTTACTTTCTGCTACTTTCTCAGTACTTTTACTTTGTAACTCACATAATATGCTGACACATAGTGATAGCCTGTTATGAATGCCGTATATGTTGCATCGCAAGCTTGATTCTGGTTTGCTCTGCAGCTGAAGCTGATGGTGGAGTCTCCAAGACGTTTGATTCTTATCTGGCATGAGAAATTCAATTTTCAAAATCCTCTTCTATGACTTCAAGTGTAATGCACCTACCTTGATTGCTTTCTTGGAATTTGGCAGTACATGCTTTCTTCAAAGCTTACTTTGTTTCTTTCAATTTTTTTTTCGTTTAGTTGCTTTGTAATTTGCAGATGAATGGAACCAGTGGCTGTTTGTCCAACATTTTTCTTATCAGGTAGAAAATACTGCTCTCTCTCAGGAACTATCTATGCTTTCTTACAATTACAAGTCTCTTGTCAGCGCATTTATGCACAACCATGCCACACAATTTTTTTTTGCTCCCGCTCTGAAAGCTCGAACTTTAGCTTTAAACTTGGCTGTTCTTTATCGGTACCATTTTGAAAGGTACTTCTTCTCATGCTTTCTTTATCAAGGCAATTGTTTCACTGACTTTGCTTCCACTGACTTCAATGACTTTTTCTTTGTCCAGAATTATCCTTGTGCAGCTGAATCCACTTGCAACTCTGTAAAACAACTTCTTATGCGGGTAGTACATTACAGCTATCTTGGACTACCAATAATAGGGCATTTCACTTTGTCTATTGAAGACATATTTCTCCGATTCAACTGACATGCAGCATGCTGACATTGAGCAGGAGGATAGTCAGTGAACTGAGCTATTCGGCAGTGTGACAGAGGCTGATGCCAACTTTCTGCACAATAGGAAATTAGAGATCAGGCTCTACAACCATGCTTTAAATTTGCTTTTTAATTTATCTGCGTAATTTAATATGTTATTCATGTAATAAAATTTTAATTGTATATATTTTATGGTATGAAAGGTAAAATATAAGTGAATCGTAATTTCTTTGAACACTTGCCGAAATATTTTACAGATTTTTTAGTTTAAATAGGAAATTTTTACCTAATTCATTACTGTCCTACAGCTACACATCTACAGTGTTATTGTGAAAAATAGTAACATACTGAAATATTTCTCTGTAATATACAGATTTTAATGTAAAAATTGCAAAATTGAAGGCTTTTGCAGGAAATGAAGATTAAGCAGGAAAACTTTGAAAAAATTCATGAGTGATATATAGTGATATATTAGTTAACACTACTTTTGAGGGTTAGTTCGTTTTCATCCAGTGATTTTTGAATGTTTTGTAGTTTTTACTGTATCATTGCAAAATTGCAAAATTTCAAGCATGTTATTGGAAACGAAGAAGGAAAATTTTGAAAAAATTCACAAGGGATATATTAGTCAATTCAGAAATTTTAAGGGTTAGTGTGTTTCAGTCATACAAGTTTTATTTTTTACAAGTCATACAAGTTTTATACATACAAGTATAAGTTTACGTCATACAAGTTTTTTTTTTTGGTGCATCATAATGCACATTTTTCATTCGCGCTGTCAGTTTGTGAAACAAGTGACAACTGCCACAAAAACATCAGCACTTTTCATACCTACTATTCAGAGTCACTTTCTCTTCACTTCTTGGATGTTTAATATTGTGAAATACCACTGCAGGAAGGCCTGGGTTTCATTGTATCTCAACTATCTACCTGTAACTCTAGGGCAGTGGTCATCAAAGTCATTTGTAAAAAAAGCCAAAGATCTATAATACAATGGTTAAGATTTCTTTTGAGGGTCAAATTTCTACTTAAGAACCAAGTTTTCAGAAGTCTGTTTAAACTAGATACATTAAATAAAACCCAATATCATAACAATAATAATCTTATTTATAGAGAAAAATATTTTTTACATTAAAATAAAAAATACTAACAAAACGCTCATTTACTGTGAACGGTGGCCTTACATTTCCTTGGAAAGTTTGAATGAGTCAGGTTTGTATGTCATTTTTAATTTCAAACAGGAAACAATATTCTTATCAATAAGATGATTTATCAGTTTACTTTTGTTAAAGTTTATGCTTGAAAAATATTGTTTGCATGAATATGTAGAACCAAAGAGTGAAAGAACAGAAAATGCTAGTTTTTTTAACTCGTAAGTATGACCCAGGACTATTATTCCAGGTGTTGAAAATTATCATGTCGTCCTTTTCCAGGTCTTTCAAAGCAGACCACTTTTGCTGTGAACTAAGATTTCAGTTACTTTTCTTCAATTTTCCATATCAGCATTAAAGTATTCAAATTTGGTGCTCCATAGTTCTTTGTATTTTAACTCCAGTAACTGAATTTCAAAAACACGAGTGTCAGTATTACGGGCAGCAATATTGTTGCATAAAAAAAAAATGCTGAGAGGTTTTTTTAACAAAGGCTTTTTAACACCATGCTCTTTCAGAATTCCCAAAACCTTCGTAGAAAAGCTCATATTTAAAATAGTAAATGGCAGTTTCCGAATTGTTTTCTTGGTGATGTTTCAACAGACATGAAAAATGAATTAATGTTTCTCTTTTAAAATTTTGAGCAAAAAGGGATAATTTATTTTTGAATAAAATGACTTCTCCCAACAATGAAGAAAAAGTGTTTCTGTTGCCATGCAGGTTACAACTAAGATTATTTAGACAAGATATAATGTCTACCATGAAATAAAATTTTTGGATCCACTGATCATCCTTTAGTTCAGGACAGTCAATAATTTTCTCAAGGAAAAGTGCTTTAATTTTTAATAATAAGGAAGTGAAACCTTTCCTCTTAAAAGGCAATGTATCTTATTATGCTGCAGAAGATCTGCATATTCATTCTCGGTTTCAAATAAAAATTCTTTAAACTGTCAATGATAAAGAGCCTTAGCTACAGATGTGTTGACAATCTTGATTACCAGGTTCATAGCATTGTAAAATTTTTCTGGAAATGTTTACACACAAAGTACTTCTTGATGAAGGATGCAGTGGTAAACAAATGTCGTGCCATTAACATTTTCCTCTAAAACAGAACCTTTTCTCTGGTCATACTTTGTGGCCCATCTGCTGAAACTGAAACAGTTTTATTGAGTGGAATGTTGTGTTTCTGAATGCATTCAATAACAGCATTTGCAATATCATCACCATATGTCTGACTTTTTGGTGTCAATATTTCTAAAAGGTTTTCTTTAGAACCCATAGAAATTAAACAAAAAGTGAAATTTTTGCTGTTATTTATGTCAGAAGATTCATCAACAGCTGTTGATAAAGCTGAAACCAATTTAAGATGTTCAATTTGCTGATTGGTTATATGCAAAGACATTTTGACTGTTCAATCTTTTACTTTTTTAGTAGACAACAGGAACTGTTTAATTTTTTAAAGAATTTTTTTCCTTGTTGTTAAATTTCAAAATAACTCATCAGATGCATTTGTAAAACAATTTTTAATGTAGTCATCATTTGTGCAGAGTTGCCAACTCTCCTGATTTAGGCGGGAGACTCCCGATTTTCGACAGCTCTCCCGCCAACCCGATTTACAATATATTTCTCCCGACTTTTTCTTATTCTTAAAATTTCTCATGGTTTTTATGGAACTTGGCTTAATACTTCGTTATAAAAAAAAAAAAAAAAAAAAAAAAAAGTGAATTTGGACGTCTGAAAGCAATTAAATAATTAAATTTTCTCTAGATTATATCTAAAACAAAACCTTGTGAATCAGACAAGAACTTCTGCTTTGTGAGTGAAAGCATATACATTGTAATGTATTTTGCAGTAATTTACAAAACAAACAATCTTCTTAGTAGAACATAAATTTTATTTCTAGTTCACGGTGATAGGCAAATTTTATACAATTCTTAAGTGGCAAAATTTTCATCCTACTCCTAGCTGTAAAATCTTCAGAATACTAATCTTTTTTTTGACAATATCTCTCGTTGCTGAGTAACGGTTTGATACAAATATGTCGTTGCCACTTCAATAATAATTATACTTATTTATTAAATAACAAGATATTACAATCTCTCCCCCCTCCAGATAAACTTTAATTTATATTTTTATAAATTAAAGTTTACGGGGTTTTTTTTTTTTTTTTTTTTTTTTTTTTTCAAAACAACAATATCAGCACAATACAGAATTGAAATACAAGATATAACATAATAAGATACACCGAGGAACAGAGGAAGGAACAAAATATTTTTTTTATCTATATAAAGAAACAAATTATTTAATCAGGCCAGGGAGTACGACTTAATGCGTCTACATTTTTCTGGTTTTTACCACTTCGATGAACGATCGTGTAATTGTAGGGTTGTAGTACTAGTGCCCATCTCATAAGTCGTGGATTTAAACTCACATTATTTTTGAGCCAAACTAAGGGATTATGATCGGTCATGATGAGGAATTTAGTATGCCCGTCTAAATAACATTGAAGTTTCTTTACAGCAAATATTTTGGCGGCGCATTCCTTTTCTGTGGTAGAGTACTTTTTTTTCAGTTTCTGTAAACTTCTTACTGAGGTATAATACTAGATGTTCATTGTCTCATTCATCTTTTTGAGCTAAAATGACACCCATACCAGAGTCTGAAACATCAATTTGCAAAATAAACTCCTTATTGAAATCAGGTGAGTGCCAAAGGCTTTTGTGGCAGTTTTGCTTCTTCAATAACTCGCTCTTGTCTGTTTAGTTTCTTTAAAAACTTCTCCTTGACTTGCATCTCAACTCCAGAACTTAGCAATTCATCTGGAACTTGTAACTGAGAATCCTTTAATTTTGTCAATTCTTTCTTTTCAGGTAGTTTTTGTTCTTTGCAAGATGAATCTTTGTTCTTATCTGCTACTTGAACTCTCATTGAATGTGGCAACTTTGAGTATCCTTCATCATGTTTGTGCCTCTTTGCTAAGTTTTCTGACTCGTTCATAGATCCTGAACGTATTTTTAATTTCTTAGCCTTAGAAGCACTTTCATGAGTTCTTTTATGAGAAGTTCTTTGATCTGCTGTTAACAAACTGTCAAACACATCTTTGCCTTTGGGAGAAGAAGGAACTGGGGAACTTGTAGAGGAATAATCATACACATTATCCATAGAAGATGAATCACCGGGTAAATAAGGTGAGTCAACTTCCATATAAATAACTTCAGTTTTCTCATCAAGAGATGAACGCTTAGATTGTTTGTCAGATTTCTGTGAAGAATTGACAGAAGCTTGACTTTTAGGAGGGTGAGTATTGACCAAATTACCCTGAGTTTTAGCACTATTATTTGTTTGGTTCTGCATCAAAGTTGTGTAGTTCTGCATTTGATCCCTATATTTTTCAGGAATGACAATTAATTCCCTTTCATTTCCGTTTTTATCTATTTTCCTTTTCACCAACAATCCGTTTTCTTTTACTTTGAAATCATTTGTCTTGCTGGAATTTTCATTTTTAGCTTTGTTAAGCAATGACGCTAGATCTCTGCTTTGATGCTGAGATTGAATTAATTCCTTTGAATTAACATTAATCACTTTCTTAATTTCCTTGTCTTCCTCATCAGCTTGCGGTAAAATATCTTCGTCAGTGTCAATAAACGTCAATTCTTCTAGTTTCTCCATTTCAATTTCTCTGCTTCGATCATCTTCAGGAGATCCTTTTACTTGAGATCGTGTCAAAACCGCATTTATTTTTTTTTTTTAAATTTAAGAATGATTTATTTTTGAACAATTGTGCAATTTTGTTCCCAATACATATCTTCCGGGATCATTTGTAACAACAGCTGCCTTTGTCTTTATATTACCAAGTTCGCAATTAATTTCAACTTCCGCTAACGGTAGACACACTAAATGGTCATTTAAAAGATATTGTACCCAGACATGTTCTCCAGTCATTTTTGCGTTATCTTTGTATTTCCGAGAAATAACATCAACAGTGGCTCCTGTGCCTCGAAGAATAGGCATTTCACTAAACCGTTAATTGTATATGTCTCTAACAAATCATCATTTGAAGATACGCAATTTACCTTTTCATTTGGTTTTAAGCGAGGACACTGAGGCTTAAAATGTTCATATGATCCACACTCGAAACAACGTGGTCGATATCTTTTGTCATATAAATTTTCTTGGTTTTTGTTTTGGAACTGATTCCTTTGCTGAAGATCTTTCTTGTATTTTGAATCATCCCATCTGTCAGAATGCTTAAAATGAGGCGGATGCTCTATTTTTTTCACAAAGTTATCATAACGCGGTTTAAATGATCCTTTGTTAAATTTCTCAGTCTGATTGGTAGAAAATTTCGGTTTTATTGTTTTTCTCACATCTTCAAAATCTTCAATTTTCTTAACCATTTCAGTAGGTGAAATGATGGTTGTCCATTGATCCATAAAATGTTCTTTGAAATCAGGAGAAGTACGCTTTTTTATTTGATCAACCAGCATGAGATATTTTAGCTGTTCAAAAGTTTTAATGTTTAATCCGTTAAGCCATCCTTCTAAATAATTTTTTAATTCATAGTAGAAATCATACCAAGTACTTTCAGTAGATTTTTGGTGTTTATTAAATAGTTGTCGAAATTTTTCCGCAGTCAATTTAAATCGTTGTAACAGTAAGGTTTTTACGTATTCATGCTTTTTTGCTTCCTCTTCTGGTTCTCTAGCAATAAGCTGAACAATGTCAGGAGGCAGTAATAAAATAAGTTGAGTCACTTGATTTTCAGCAGGTATATTCATTATTTTAGCTTGACGCTCAAATAACACCAGGAATAAACTTATTTCATCTTCTTTAGGGTTGAATCGTGGCATGACATCGTGAATTCTGATTTTTAAAGGCTGCTCAGGTAACTGCGTAGTTTCTGCCGGCTGTGCTGTGGCAGCCATTGCTTCCAGCTGAAGTTTCTGTAGCTCAAAGGCTCTAATTCGCTCTTCTCTTTCAAGATCTTCTTTTCTTTCTTCTCTTTCGCGTTCCCTTTCTCTTTCACGTTCCTTTTCTCTTTCTTCTCTTTCGTGTTCTTCTCTTCTTTCTCTTTCTTCTCTTCTTTCTCTTTCTTCTCTTTCACGTTCTTCTCTTTTTTCTCTTTCGCGTTCCTTTTCTCTTTCTCTTTCTTCTCTTTCGCATTCTTCTTTTCATTCCCTTTTTTCTCTAATTGCAGCCAGTAGTTCTCGAGTAAACTCCTCATCATAATCGGGACTTTCAGTAATCAGTTTATGCAACTGAGCAATCTTAAATTCAGGTTTTACGGTTAAACCTAACTCTTCTGCTAGTACTTTTAAATCCTGTTTTTTACTCCTAGCTAAGAATGACATGTTGACACAAGTTACTTTTAATAGGCTTCCTTTTGAAATTCAATCTAAAAGCTCGTACTTGTATTAAAAATATATAATTTCTGGCGAGATTTAATTTCTCAAATACGAAATTCACACTAACCAATTGGAGAGAATTATTTAAACAACTTTGCCAGGTTGGCACAAAATAATTTAATACTACGTCGGGTTGACGTTTTAACTCACTATTCACAAGCCTCGTTAGCTGTAACTATATAAACACCTTTGCCAGTTAGGCAATACAATGGAATTTTACCAATGTCAGTTTGACGATTTTACTATCTATCTCCACGCCTGGTTGGTGATAACAAAAACAATTTTTGCCAGTTTGGCAATACAACTTTTAGAATATACAATCTGTAATACGTCGGGATGACGTTACTATCTATCACACGCCTGGATGGCGAGAACTTAGACTTTGCCAATTCTGCAGTATAATCAATTCACTCTACGTCAGTTTGACGTTATTACTTATTTTCATGCGCCTGCTTGGCAACAAATTCAAAAACTCAGCTAGCAGTTCTTTTTTTTTTTTTTTTTTTTTTTTTTTTTTTAATGAATGCCGGGATGGCTTACACATATCAATTATCAACATAAAATTTAAATACAAATAAAAGTAAAGCATAAATAATAATTTCAAAATACTTCTTTACCACGAATATCAATTATAAATTTAAGCTGAATAATTTTGGGGTCAGTTATTTTAAACAAAATCTTACACGATAAACTATAATTCTGAAATAAAGTATTAAAATTCAATAGCTTTTTTAAGAAAACCAAAAGTTAATCTTTTCTTCAGAGATCAGCAGTATCCTATTTTTGACAGTTTTTGCTCGGACGCAAGTTACAGAAGCACAGAAGATAACCTTTGAATGATCCGCTTCAAATCTGGCTTTATAATGGCAGACTTCTTACATCCATTTCTCCTTGAAATAAAAAAAAACTTGGCAATTGGTATTAGCAAACTTGTTCTAAAAAATTCAGTAAATTTCTGGGATTAGGAGACCAGCACCATCGAAATTGATAATTGCACTCCTAATTTCCAGTATCTCGGTGGAACCTCCAATTTATTAAGACTGTAATGTATTTTGCAGTAATTTACAAAACAGACAATCTTCTTAGTAGAACATAAATTTTATTTCTAGTTCACGGTGATAGACAAATTTTATACAATTCTTAAGTGGCAAAATTTTCATCCTACTCGTAGCTGTAAAATCTTCAGAATACTAATCTTTTTTTTTTTAACAATATCTCTCGTTGCTGAGTAATGGTTTGATACAAATATGTCGTTGCCACTTCAACAATAATTATACTTATTTATTAAATAACAAGATATTACAACCTATTCAGAAACGTCGTTCTCCAGTTCTCCAATGGGCATCGAGTTCCACTGCGTGTCATCTGGTATATATTAGCCAATGAGCACAAAGCAAGTTTAAGGCTGTTATTTGGATGTTCTTTAGTTATTTCATTCATCTTGTCCTGAGTTGTGTGAGTACACGTGCCTTCGGGAAATAGTTTTAGAAATTATCATCTTTTGTCATGTCTGCGAGAAAGGTGAAATACTCGTGTACATTTCGAAAATCGTACACATTTGACTTTCCTTCCAGTACTTCCTCAAGGAAATGTAATAAATTTGTGGTGTGTACTGTCTGTCATTACGATTTCTCGATTTCGCGTGGTGGAAGGATGGATGTTCTCAAACATGTGCGTACACAAAAACACAAGAACAACATAAATTGTTTTGAAAAAAACGAAAAATTAAATTTTTGTTTGGAAACAAAGGACCAAAAAGTTATTAATGCACAATGTCAGTTCTCTGCTTTTTTACTGGAGCACAACCTGCCACTGAATGCATCGGATCACGTTGCAGCTTTATTTAGAAAAATGTTTTCCGATAGTGAAATCGCTAAGAAATACTCAAGTGCAAGGACCAAAACAGGTGCAATTGTTAAAAAAATGGATTTGAAAAATAAATCTTCAGTTACTGATTGCATTAAAACAGCTTCATTTTGCCATGGAAGCAATGATACCGATTCAAAACTGTATCCAATTATTGTTTCTTTTTTTAATCTAGAGTCTTCAGAAATTGAGTGCAGTTTACTTTCTGTCCCCACTTTAGAAGGACATTCGACAGACTTTACTATAGCACAGCTAATTATTAAAACTTTAAAAGAAAATGCAGTCCCTCTGGATAATTGCTTAGCACTTGGTGCCGATAATGCACCAGTAATGGTAGGCTTGAAGACTGGTGTTGCAGGCATCTTAAGAAAGGAAAATTCAGATTTGCAGATTATAAGGTGCACCTGTCACCTCTTAAATTTAGCTGCTGAAAAAGGGGTAGCTTCTTTACCAATAAATGTGGATGAACACATTGTTGATATTTATTATTATCTTGAAGGAGTTCTAAAAGGAAGGAAAAATTGAAACAGTTCCAACAGCTGCATAACACTGAAATGAGAAAAATTTTGAAACGTGTGTACATGCTGGCTGTCTTTAAAGAAATGTTTATCTAGAATCTTCGATTAATGGAACCCACTTCTTGCATTTTTTAAAGAAGTAGTAAATGCTTCGAGATTTAAGATGAAAGGCTCTGTTGAAAGTTATAAAATATCTAAAGTAAATGGAGATGTAGTTACTACTTCCATTGTTAAAAATAGGTTTGAGAAAAATAAAGTAATTTCTGCACAATTCACTAATTCAACTGGCAGTTCTCAAAATAATACCACAAAATATAATCGTAAAGCTGATACAAATTTCTCTCCAAATAAAAAAAAAAAAATGCTTAACACACGAAACATTTTCCGATTACTGTATGTTTATCTTGTGAAGAACGAATATTTATGTTTTTTTCTTCGGACCTTAACAAAGCTTTTTGCTTTTTTTTACAATTCATTTTGCCATCGTCCGATGTTCTTAACACAGTTCTACAAAGCAGAATACCATTAATTCATGTTTTGCAATCAGTGATTTATGATCTGTTTAAACACATTTTATCAAAGTTCGTAAAACCAATCTGTGTTTTGTCTTGTAATTCTATATATGATGTGATTTATGGTGAAATAGAAAATCAGAAGAAAGATGAAAATTTGGTAATAGGAGCTGCAACTACAAAAGTAGAAGAACTTTCAGAAGAAGACAAAAATAAGTTTTATCTTTATATTAGAAGTCACTTCTGTCGAGTGTGTGATTACAAACTACATAAATTTCCAGTCAACAATGAAGTGATTTTGCATGCTAATGTTGCTGATGTTTCTGCTCTGGCAAATGCATCTTTTTCTGATATAAGGTACTTTTTGAACAGATTTCCTGTGTTACTTCATTTAGTCATGAAAGATGATAATATTGATGTTGCCACTGATAATATTGCAGTCGCAATTTTGTAGTTTACAATTAGAAAACTGGATGAAGTTATAAAATCAGCTAGGATTGACACCCAGGGAAGTTTAATTGGAAAACTGAAAGGTGCTGATGGAATTTTAAAATATATTGAACTGTCTAGAATTATGTTGGCTATCTTGACAGTTCCCCATAGTAATGCACAATGTGAGAGGATTTTCAGTGCTGTTGCAAAAATGAAGACTAAATTTAGATCTAATATTAGTGATCACACATCAGATTAGCTAAAGCAGGCCTACGTGGCAATTGCTATGAACAAAATTATGAAATTTCTTTCTTAACGAAAGCAAAATTTGCCACTGTTCATAACATTTGTACGAAAACTGATTAAAGTGTGGTCCCCCCCCTTAAACGATGCAAGTACTAAAAATGTTTTTTATGTGTAAGGTATTTTTGTGTTGCTTGCATTTAAGAATTAGTAACTATTTAAAGTTAATTCATTATTAAAAATTACATTTTTGTCATTTAAAAAGTCTTTTTAACATTGTGAAAAATCTCCTGATTTTTGAGTGTCATAGGTTGGCAAGTATGTTTGTGTATGGTTTCCCTTTATTTAACAATCTTCCAACTAATAAAAAAGCTTACAACATTAACATTATTGGAAGATTGTTCCTAATAATTAAATACGGAACTTTGTTTTTTTCCCCCCGACTCTTCTGAAGTTCCTCAACACCTTTACATCACCAGCGGGATAGTTACTGCCAAATAACATGCGTTTAATTGTAAAATGTCTCCCGAAATTTGACTTTTTTGAGGTCCAATTTTTCTTGACGGGTCAAAAGGGCATTTAAGTTTTGTATAAATCGGAACAATTTGTTCCTTTCAACTCTAAAGTCATGTTTTTCTTCCATTTTTCTGTGCTTATTCTTTTTGTGGCCGTGTCAAACATGTGGCACCTAAAAACATATTTTTTTAATAAAAGAAACAACACAAAGTTTTAACAACTTATTAGATGTCATTAATTAAATTAATTGATGCCAAAAATACATTTGAGATCTAGAGCTAGTTGAATATACAAGTAGCTTAATGCGCCGAGTAGGTGCTCGCATCGCTTTTGTGGGATTTTTGGTTTGCCTCTGATCACTGTACACACTGACAGATAAGCTGCGACTGGATTGCTCTCCCTGACATCTTTTGTTAGTCACTTCAGCATGCACCGCATCACATGCACCACTTTGCAACTACTTAGCCAATGGGACATTTGACCGACAAGACACTTAGCCGACAGGTCATTTAGCCGACAAGGACACTTAGTCAACAGGACATTTAGCCAACAAGGACACTTAGCCGACAGGCCATTTAATCGACACGGACAGTTAGTCGACAGGACATTTAGCCGACATGGACACTTAGCCGACAGGACATTTAGCCGACAAGACATTTAGCGGACAAGGACATTTAGCCGACACGGACAGTTAGCCGACAAGGACACTTAGCCGACAGGGACACTTAGCCGACAGGCCATTTAACCAACACAGACAGTTAGCCAAAAGGACATTTAGCCAACATGGACAGTTAGCCGAGAAGGACACTTAGCCGACAGGACATTTAGCCGACACAAAGAGTTACCGTCAGGACATTTAGCTACACTTAACTGTCAAGACATTTAGTCACCAGGACACTAAGCCGACAGTGACGTTTAGCGGACATGTACCCAATAATTATTTAAACTTACTATCAATTATAAAATTTCTCGACTTATTCAAAGTTCAATATTTAAGTTATTTTTTCACCTATCAGTAAAATTCATTTTTCGATTTTTAAAGTTCTCATATATGCTTTTAATTCTTGTGTAATTTATCATTGTTTGATATGTATCGTGCTGTTAGGTGTATATTGGTCAAATCGAAAAATCGCTGAAATTTCTGTCGAGGAATATGAATTAAATTTTGAAAGGAAAAAAGAATTTTTTTAGCTAAGTACGGTGATCACATAATTACATTTTAATATGATCTTAAAAAATTATCCATAAAGCTTCTTCATTTAATTAACTGTGTTCTTTTGAACACTTTTACATCATTAATAATTTTTCTTGTTTACTTAATGACATTAATTTTCCAATCTTGCTCTTCCAGTTGCTTTCAAATTTATAATACCTTTACGTTTCATTACTATTTTACTCATCACATTATGTTACATTCTTTCCCTTTCAAAAGCATTTGGCTTCTCCCACTAATGAAATTTCCTTTCCCTGTCATGAACAATCTGAATAATGCAATAAAAATTATTGTTATTCTTGAATTATACTTTTTTATAGAAGCATATGGTGGTAAGGGTTAGTTTAGCAAATATGTTTTATTTTGTTATTAAAAACAATTAAAAAAAAGTGAATTTTTAAGACAAGCAAGAGAATAAATTTTTTGTGATCTCTATAATTTGCTGTTCATGCCACGATTCTTGAGGTAGAAATTCTGTAACATTTTATTGACCATGTGCCTCTCGCTTAAAATACTTACTTAGGTTAATGTTTACAGCTCTAAATTGGTGCATAATGTTTAATTTAGAAGTAAAATATTCTTTAAGGTTTTGGTGTATTCATTACTGAAGCTGCAGAAGGAGGAGGCAATTTGGCCAATATACACCAAACGGAATGATAAATATCAAACAATGCTAAATTAACACAATAATTAAAAGAACATATGAGATCTTTAAGAATCAAAAAATGAATTTTACTGATAGTGAAAAAAATAACTTAAATATTGAACTTATGGATAAGTCGAGAAATTTTGTAATTAAGAGTAAGTTTGAATAATTATTGGGTACGTGTCAGCTAAACGTCACTGTCAGCTTAGTGTCCTGTTGACTAAATGCGTTGACAATTAAGTGTCCCATAGCCAAATCTCCTGATGGCTAACTCTCTCTGTCGACCAAATGTCCTGTCTGCTAAATGCCCTGTTGGCTAACTGTCCATGTCAGCTAAATGTCCTGTCGGCTAACTGTCCATGTCTGCTAAATGTCTGTGTTGGCTAAGTGTCCTTGTCGGCTAAGTGTCTTGTCGGTTAAGTGCCTTGTGTGGTTAAGTGCTAAATGACCTGTCGGCTAAGTGTCCGTGTCAGTTAAATGTCCTGACGGCTAAGTGTCCATGTCGGCTAAATGTCCTGTCGGCTAAGTGTCCATGTCGGCTAAGTTGCTTGTCGGTTAAGTGTCTCATTGGCTAAGTGTCCGCGACTGGCAAAAAATGGATACATGTATATCCATCTGAAAACTATGCAAGAGGTATGGCATTGAAAAGTCAACTATATATGACATAACAGAAAAAGGAGCTTTATAAATTTTATGTGGATTCCGACAGCCCACTCTCAATGAATAACAGAAGAAAAATTATTCATTATGCTAAAAGTGATGATCATGACAAAGTGATGATTGAATGGTCAGACGGAGACGTAGAGAAGGCATGCCATTGACGGGCCCAGTGATAATGCCTTAAGCCAAACTATTTCATGAAGAAATGAACTTAAAAACTGAGTGCACATATTCATCAGATTGGTTAACCAAATCTTAAAATCACCGTGGTATAGTGCAATTAAAAATTTCAGGTGAAAAGCTTCAGCTGATACTGAAGCTTCTGAACTATTTGCAGATAAATTCATTGAACTCTTTAATAGTGAAATGTTATCTCCAGGACAAATTTACAACGCTGATGAAACTGGTCTTTTCTGGCAATATGTACTGGGAAATACCTTGGCAACATCTACAGAAAAGGCTGCAACTGCTGTCAAAGATTCCAAAGCTAGACTAACAATTTTTGTACGTGCAAAGCTGAAGAAACGCACAAGTGTAAACTTTTGATAATTGGAAAAAAATACATGACCTCGAGCATTTAAAGGAGTAAAGGTTTTTCCCGTTATATATCATGGAAATAAAACAGCATGGATGACACAAGGGTTAATGTATGATTGGTTTGAAAATCATTTCAAATCCGAGGCTCGGCAAAATTTGAATCGGTTGGTTTACCTGATGAGGCAAAAATTGTCCTGATTTTACTGGGCGAGTGCAGTTCTACCCTTTTTTGGATATGCGAATTTGCAATGCAATTAACGTCACACGACATTGTAATGACAAAAATCATCGGCTAATCAAACATGTGAATACCTCACATTTAAATACATTGTGTGTGGCATAGTTAATAATCTAAAAAAAAAATCTCAGAAGGTGTAACATGGAAAGCGAGAAGGAGTATATATCGATGAAAAGAGTATTGTAGCCACAGCATGTCACGATGTTTGTCAAGTTTATGGGGAGGATACAGTAGACGAAAGCACACATTGTCGATGGTCTCATGAATTTAGGGAAGGAGACAGAAGCTGCCAAGGTCAGACTAAGAATGAATGGCCATCACACATTGGAGAAGACGATATTGACCAAACCATAAGGAACAACCCGACCCAACCATGCAAGAATTAACGAAGACCTTCAACATACACTGGACAACGGTTGAGAGACAGCTGGTTAAGTTAGGTTTTATGAGAATGTTGGATTGTTGGGGTCCACATAATCTGACAGCTAATCAACAGAATCGCCACCTGTGTTGCCTTGCCTTCCTGGTATAAAAACGATCCATTCTTGACACAAATAGTGATGGAGATGAGAAGTGGGTTATGTACCATAACATAAAGCATCATAGGAGTTTGTGTCACCTTTGTGTTCCGCTTGCATGACTTCGAAAGCCGTACTTCATCCCAAGAAAGTGTTATTGAGTGTGTGGTGGGATGTGCAGAAAATAATTCACTGGGAGGTTCTGTCACTCAACTAAACCATCACTGCTGTCTTCTACTGTCTACAATTAGACAGGCTGCATACAAATTTGGTAGCAAAGCAGCCAGGTCTCATCAGTTGTTGTGGTGTTATCCTTCATCCTGATAACGCCAGACCACATGCTGGTATCATCATTCGCCAAAAGTTACTTGGCTTCGGTTGGGAGGTTTTTATGCCATCCTCCCTATTCTCCTGACTTGGCACCAACTGACTATCACCTATTTCACGCGTTGAACAATTCCTTCAGTCAGAAAATTTTTGATGCTGTGACCTTAATGCTGTGAAAACTGCCATCCAAGACTTTTTTGACTGGAAACAGCCGGAATTTTACTGCCGTGGGATTCATCTCCTACCAGAAAGATGGCAAGAGGTCATGGGGATTATGCACAATAATAGGTATAGTCAACAATGGGGATTATGCACAATAATAGTTACTGTTCATTTTGCGTTTATTTGCTCTTCTTTGTGGGTAATGAAAACAGGTAGAACTTTTGCACTTACCCAATAGATTACTGTTTGGCTCATATTTCACTTAAAAGTTTTAATTTAAGATAATGTATTTGTGTTATTCTTTCCTCCGAATTGTGGGTCGATCATTAAGTCTGTGGATATCAGAATATTGCGCGCGCTAAAGTGCAAATATCAAGTACCATTTTTAAAAATACATGTTAAATTTCTTGAATAATGGCAAGACTATTCAAGAATTTTTGAAATATTTAACATTTTGCTGTGTGGAGCATCGCAAGATCGTGGAAGGATGTGCTTCCAGATACTTTAAAAATTGCTTGGCATATGATATGGCCAGGTACCTTATTTCATGGATGAAGATGACAGCCGCGAATTTGAAGGCTTTCGGATATCGCTAACTGCATGTGAGATTTTCCAATTAATGGATTTTGTAAAGAAATGTGGAGAAGCAGTATTAAGTGAAGATGATATAACAGAAGTTTTTCATTGCGATGACAATCTTCCAATCATCAATCAATTAACGGATGGTGAAATCTGTAGTATGGTTCTAGATCCAGAAAATATCATTTCCGATAGTGAAGAAAGTGACGAGAGGTTATTGAAAACAAAACACTTTCAATTGACGAGTTAGTCAGAATACTCGACGCAGCAACTACAGGACTCAAACAGTGGAACTTGTAACTGAACAAGAAATTATGTATATCTACAGAATTGAAGAGGAAGTATTAGTATATGAAATGAAGCAGCTTAAACAATTTACATTCAAAGAAATGTTTAATAAAGAAACAAATAAATATTAAGTTTTTTTTTGTAAATTTTGATAAAATTTTATCACAATGCTTCATTATTTCGTAAATCGCGATTTCATATTTTTATTTTTGTAATTTCTTCATGCCACCTCACTAGATTTAAACTGATGATCTAATATCCGTAAAAATCCCAAATCCGGAATTGCCGAAGTCTTGACGAGTCCGGATCTTGGACTTTGTACTGTATTCGAAATCGATCTGTGGCAGAGCCGCCTCAAGTAGCTTAAGAGATGCATTCAGCTCACGAGTCGCAGTTTGCTGACCGTTACTGTAGAGCAGCAGCTCTCAACCTTTAGACTAACGTGTACCATCTAAGCGAAAACTGAAAACCTTTAGTACCACCACTACAAAGTACTACTACTACTACCACCACTCTTGAACAAAGCTCAGATCGCATAAATTTATGAGTGTCAGAGAAAAAACTCAATCAGGATGTTGGGGTTTTAATTTTTGAAATTAATACAGTGCAAAGTCTGTAATCCGGACGTCCATTATCCGAAATGATCTATAATCTGGACCTCAAAGCCACAAACTTTACGCATGCGCGTAAGGAATGCGCATACATTACGCATGTGTGCGTTGAAAGAAATGTTTAATAAAGAAACAAATAAATATTAAGATTTTTTCTTGTAAAATTTGATACCCTTTAGATCATAATTGCTCTTTATTTCATAAATTATGGTTTCATATTTTTAATTGTATAATTTCTGCATGTTATATTACCAGATTTAAATTGATGATCTATAATCCGGAAAAACCCCTAATCCGGAATCGGCGAAGTCCCGACGACTCCGAATTACAGACTTTGTACTGTAGTTAAAAATGCTTCTTTGCATACCAACTATTTTTCTCTTGCGTACCACTGTATGAGAACCCCTGCTGTAGAGCATAAACAGCAAAAATTATTATGTTGTGGTTTGGAATCTTATGTTTAATGATGAATCATGATTTTTGCATGTCTTAGATTACAGAATCTGTGTGTGGAGAAGGCTACATGCAAATTGGCACTGGTGTGAGTAGCATTGGCCAAATGCTCTTTAACCAATGTCATTGTTGAGTGGCAAAAATCATAAAACTTAACACTGGTATCTGGTAAACTTCTTCTCAGCAGTCCGTTGATGCATCTGCTACATCCTGCAGCATGTAGTATTGCCAGTCCTATCCCTACTGCTGGATGCCATCTTTTTGCACAATAATACCTGTCTGATTCAGCAAAATTCATGAAGCATTGACTGCATTAGTATTACAACTCTACTTTCATTTGCCAGGTCTCGCTTTTTTCCGATTAAACACACATGGGGTATATTACAATGCCATCTGGCCATTTGTTTGAACTTGATGAGCAGCTATAGAATATTTTGCATCCTCAGGATAGCATCTTGACATTTGTAACCACTCCATACTGGGTTGAATACTATGATGCATTGCTGCTTGAAGTGATTAAATATCATACTTATGTACAGTGGAACCCCGATTATCTGAGTTTTGATTAACCGAGGTTTGGTGTTTTCCCAGTCCAAAGCATCAAATAGAAAAAGTCCTCAAATTAGCATCACTAAAAAGGCAAACAATTTGTAGATTTGGGTGTTAGCATTGATTCAAACCATAAAGATAGGAGCCCCATGGTTACCACATTTGAGCTTGGTAACCTTGATTCTTGCCTGCTTTGAATAAAAAAACCAGCTGGTTTTTAGCTTTCGCACCACGTTCAGAGTACATAGCTAGATCTGCAACAACGGAGCAGTGTGAGTTCGACAGTTTTTTTTTGTTTTGGCGGGGGGTTGTGTCCTAGTGATTGTTTGTTTAACAGCGACATAGAAGAAAATGTATAGTTTTATCAAAAACTTGCTGCTATTAACAATCTGGACCAGCGGTTCACAACCTGTTGACTAACGTGTACCATCTAAATAAAAGCTGAAAAACTTTATTATCACCCCAACATTTTACAATGATTTTTTTTCAAATTTCTCTATAGAAATATTAAAGAAAAGTATATTTTGCCATTTGTACAATTATTCGCTATTGTATTAAATAGGCACACATAAAAATATTAGATTAAAAATTGTTTACCATTTTAATTATCGAAATTCAAGTTATAATACTTTAAGTCTAAAATGTAGTGTGGAATTTATGCCTGTTTAAGAGAGATCAGTTTCTTTATGTCTGGTCATTTCACTTAATTTTAACCATAAACCAGGATGCAGCTTTATTTTTTTTCTGTACTTGTTTTTCAAATATAAAATGGAAGAAATCCTTGTTCATACAAATGGGCTATGTAAAAAGGCAATAAAAAGTTAATACCTTTATTTGAAATGCCTTTAAATTCTTTTTTTTTTTTTTTAAATTCACAGAAGTTAACAAGTGTGTTAATTTTGGAATCTTCAGTTAGCGTTTGATCACAGCAAATTTCTATCAGTTGTTCATTTTCTTCACAAGATAAAATTTCAGGTACATTTAAACAAAATGGATTTCTAGTCCAATTTTTGTTTTCGTAGTTCTTGGAAAAATACATGTTAAAATTATTTATCAGTGAAAAACAATGATTTTTAATGTTGGATGCTAGTTCTTCTTTTATTTTCAAATTATTTTTGGTTAGAAAACTCTAAAAGTTGTAAAAAGCTTAAAATATTATTATCCAATTCGTTTATAATAGCTTGAGCTTTTTATCATTGCATTTATTTTATTTCTAAATGTTAACAAATTAACAATTTGTCCTTGTAATCCTAAATTTAATTCACTTTCCAAAAAATAAATATGCTAAACGCACCCACTATATTTCACTAAATAAACAATTTTGCAATTCAAATTTTGAATCACAGAGGAAAATTTATATTTCTGATGGAAATTAGGAAAAAAAAAAAAAAAATTAAACTTTGCTCATGAAACCATCTTACTTCAGAATGTAATAAAAGCATTTCATGTTCACTGCCCATCTCTTGGCATAAAATAATAAATATTCTTGAATTTAAAGCTTGGCTTTTAATAAAATTAACAATTTTCACACCTTAATTCAAAACAATTTTCAGGTTTTCAGGGTTTTTTTTGGGTACTACAGCTTTAAGATAAATAGAGCAGTGAGTAAATTTAGTTTCAGGTGCAACTTTCTTTATTTGAAAAGTAACATCGGAATGTTTTCCTGTGTTATTTTTCAAATAAAAGAAAGTAGGTCTTACTCAAACAGAAACAAGAGAAGAATAACTGCACAGTCAATTACTTTTACCGCCACCTACTACAAAAGAGCCCCTATTACAAATAGTAAATGAAAATACAAGACACAGAATTAAAAAAAAAAAAAAAAAAAAAAAAAAAAAAAAAAAAAAAACTCAAACGGAAACAAGAGCAATAACTGCGCTGTCATTACTTTCACTGTTTCAGAAACATCCCCTTTTCCAATTCCCCCCCCCCATCTTTTCTGAAACAGTATCCTCCTTCGCATACTCTGTCAAGGTTGTAGTGTTGCATTCCAAAGCTTTGTGAATAATTTTAGTAGTGGTATTTTGGAAGGGCGTATATATATATATATATCCGGGACAGTTAGCGCATTGGCTGAGCAAAGCGTATATATACCCCTGCAGCAGTTAAGAGGTTAATATTAGAAGTATGGAATGAAGACATGACATCTTCTGTGTAATGAAGATGTGGACCATTTTTTTGTTTGAATGCTTTCATGAAGGGCCGGTTTTCCAAGATAGTTTGTATATGCTTTGGCATAATACAGTAAGATATTCTGTGATCTGAGAAATTTCAGCAGATGTTGAAGTAATTCATTTATTTTTTATTATGTCAGTGATTTGCCAAGCTAAGGGATTGAAAGACTTTGAAAGTGATTGTTTCATGTATAAATCAAGTTTTTGTCTTTTTCTCCTGGGCCTAGAAATCAACAATACACAGTATGTATAAACTTTTTATGCCATTACATTTAGACGTCTTCTGAAATGACTTAATGACACTGCGTGAAACTTATTTTAATTCTTAGATTATGCACAGTTGTTGTTGTTTCAAATAGTCGAACATTATCAACCTAATGCATTCATTGGGAGTAACTGATACCCATTAGTCATTTAGCCATCATGTCACCAAGAATGTTTCCAAAGTGCACCACATTGGTCAACTAAATTAAACCTGTGAGAGGAGGAGAGTTCCATCCGAATTCTGCTGAATAAAACCCTGTTGTAAAACCATGAGAGTGTTCCACCTCTCTCCACTTACCATGAAACCTTTTCAGAGGACTCTGGCTTCCCAGTATTTTAAGTGATCCTATGCTGCGCAGGCAGTATACACTTAGAAATATCTAACCCTTCTCCAAGATTTGAAACCAGGACAAAAGATGCGGCAACCAGCATTGCAATTCATTACACTGATCAGGGAGGCCAGATTATGCATAGTAAAACTGTGTGGAATTAATAATCTGTACCCCATAGTATTTCTCAGAAAGTTGACTTTTATTTTGTTGCTATGCAAAATTTCTTAAAGAATAACTCATTTTACTGTAATAGATTTATTTAGATTTATGACAAATTTCAGAAGTTGTTTTAGATTATAATATTTTTATCATTTTGTTAAAAATTTATGTTTACATTTCAAGTATTGATGCAAGAGATAATTATGAAAGTTGCATCCATGCAGTATGACTGTGTTCCAAATGCATTAATTTAGAAAACTGAATAATTCCAAAAAGATGTATAATATTTTCCTTTTGTCACTTGCTATATGACTACTAATTAGGAAATAATTTTTATTTAGGATAAAGATGCTAGTTGGGATATTAATGATTCTGATGATGATCCTACACCGCAAGATGATGATGATAACAAGTATGCATCTTCTCACAGTTTTAAAATTTTGATGAATGTTGCCATTTCAGTTTAGATTTTTATTAATTTCATACGTATATTTCTATAATTTCTACATTTCTTATATTTTGTACGAGTAATAATTGGGCTCTTGATATTCAATCTCAGTCTGTCTGCATGGTATTTGATTTTTGTGAGAATGAGTGTTTCCAGAATTTTTGCATGTCTAACGTTCAGCTTGGGCTAATTTTCTAATGAAAGTCCACAGAATGATTAAAATAGCATTAAGATAAGTTTTCATGTTTTTGCATTATATGACTGCCTATTTTCGGGAAGATTATTAAAATAACATTTTCTGCAATGAAATATATCAGAAATCACAGTTTAATAATCCTTTACATGTGTAATATTTTGCTTTGATTTTCTAGGTATTTTTAGAAAAGTTCTTTATTTTTAAAATACTTAAACTCTTCATTTCTAAAATATACTGTGCGAGTCAGAAACAACATTCTTATTTTGCCTCATAGAGCAAAATGGTGAATGATGTTTGAAACCATTTGAATGATCTGGTTATAACTAACTGATCATAACTAGAATGATCATGAAGCTGTGAGACTGGAAAGTTTATTTAGGCGATATTTTTGGATATTAAAAGTTGCAATCAGTAAGAAGTAGGTGTGCAGAAAATTGACACACTAATGAGGTAAAGTTCTACATTTAGAAGATTGTGAGAAAAATTCTGTTGCTCAGAATGATACACGTTGGAATTTAAGTTTCATGGTAGTCATGAAATTGGTGCTTGGCTGTTGTAAAAGTGTAGGGTAGGTATGCCATTTGTTTCATTATTGGATATATGCAATATAACAGAGTTAATTTAGTGAAGTGTTAAAATATTTCCTAAATTTACTTACTACATTATTGCTCTATGCTCTTTTTGAATTTCTGCTTTTTTTAAAGTCTCCCTTTCCTTGATTTAGTACTTATGAAATTATTTTAAGTTTCGGTTTTATGCATGATGCATGAAAACGGTAAAGATGCATGTGTTAGCTCTGCTTTAAAAGTGCTATAATGAATAAAAATATTTCATTTTTTTTAAACTTATTGATTGTCTTAATATTTTATAGAGTTACTAAAATACTTCCATTCAAGCCTTTTCCGAACTTCTTTTGAGATTGTGTGCAAAATTTTATTTTCTATGAAAATTTATGCAAATATTTTGATGTAATTAAATTCTGAGGTAATTTTTTACCTCAGTTAAGTTTAATAGCAATATAACTTATTTTTCGTGTGAAATTCTGCTGATGCTGAACATTGTGATGGTAAATAAAACTGTCCAACATAATTCCAGTATTTTTTTATTTTCTATGTTTTTATGTTTTGTATTCCTTCACCTTGCATTTTTATTTGGCTCTTTTCAAGCTAATGCTTGTTTGCCAAATTATTCTGAGGCTCTTAAAATGTCATTTTTAAAGAATAATGTAAATTGATATTGTGTTTAATTTTCTAGCTGAATTGTACACTGAAGTGACAAAAGTCATGGGATACCTCCTAATATTTTGTTGGTCCGCCTTTTTCCCGGCGAAGTGCAACAACTTGATGTGGCATGGACTCAACAAGTCATTGGAAGTCCCCTGCAGGAATATTGAGCCATGCTGCCTCTATAGATGTCCATAATTGTGAAAGTGTTGACGGTCCGGGGCACGAACTGACCTCTTGATGATGTTCCATAAATGTTCGATGGGATTCATGTCAGGCGATCTAGGTGGCCAGATCATTCTCTGGAATTGTTCAGAATGTTCTTCTAACCAATCGCAAACAATTGTGGCCCGGTGACATGGCGCATTGTCATCCATAAAAATCCCTTCTTTGTTTGAGTACGTGAAGTCCATGAATGGCTGTAAGTGATCTCCAAGTAGCAGAAGGGATCCATTTCCAGTCAATAATCAGTTCAGTTGCACCAGAGGACCGAGTACATGCCATGTAAAAACAGCCCTGAACATTATGGTACCACCACCAGCCTGAACAGTGCCTTGTTGACAACTTAGGTCCATGGCTTTGTGGGATCTGTGCCACACTCGAACCCTTCAGCTCTTACCAATTGAAATCGTGACTCATCTGACCAAGTCATGGTTTTCCATTCGTTTAGGGACCAACTGATATGCTCACGAGCCCACAAGAGTCGCTGCAAGCGATGTCATGCTGTCAGTAAGGGCTATGAGTCGGGTCTTCTGCTGGCATAGCCCAAAGAAGATAAATTTCGCTGCACTGTCCTATAGGACACGTCCCTCATATGTCCCACATTGATTTCTGCAGTTATTTGACGCAGTGTTGCTTGTCTGTGAACATTGACAACTCTATGCAGATGTCGCTGGTCTCGGTCGTTAAGTGCAGGTGGTCGGCCACTGCGCTGTCCATGGTGGGATGTTATGCCTGAAATTAGATACTCTCGACACACTCTTGACACTGTGGATCTCGGAATGTTGAATTCCCTAACGATATCCGAAATGTAATGACCCATGCGTCTAGCTCCAACTACCATTCTGCGTTCAAAGTCTGTTAATTCTCGTCGTGCGGCCATAATCACGTCAAAGCCTCTTCACATGAATAACTTGAACACAAATGAAAGCCCTGCCAAAGCACTTCACATTTATACAATTTCTATGCGATACTACTGCCATCTGTATATTTGCATATTGCTATCTCATGACTTCAGTGTATAATAGTGTGTCACTTCAGTCACTTCAGTGTATAATATATTCATGTCACTTCAGTGTATAATAGTGTGTGTTTACTAGCCTGTAAAAGATTTTTTTAGCATTTAGCATTTAATCAATGTCAGTAATTAATAGAATACCATCTGTTATTTATTTTCAGACATGGCACTCGTTGTGCTGGTGAAGTGGCAGCTGTAGCCCATAACGAATTTTGTGGTGTTGGTATAGCATACAATGCTAGTATAGGAGGTACTTAAGTTTTTAAATGTGTATAATTTTAAGAAATTTATTTTAGTATGTATTATAAGGTAGGTCTTTCGAACTTGAGTGTTCACTGCTTTGGAAAATAATAGTAATAAATAGAATTTTTCACTTCTCTTAAAATAAGAAATAAACTGTTGCAAGTGTGCTATTAAAATGTAAAAAATAGCACTATTCAGCACTGAAGCCCTGTTTTATGACTTTCAGGAATTTCTGCATACTGTTAGCCTATAGATGACTTATTTCAGAACAAAAGTATCGAACAATATATGTAAGAACACATTCAAATATATGAACATACTCATTTGTGGGCTTCTTTTACGTAATTATTACTTAATGTTACTGCTATTTTTATTTTTAGTCAAAGTTTTCTTGTACTTTTGCAAAAGTTGTATGAAAAGATACATATTATTGTTATCAATACGTACTAACTTTATCCTAGATCACTGAATCTTCAAAAAACTAATGAGTTCACTTGAAGATTTTGCATGTTTTATGTTCCTTAATACACTCAGACACTAAATTTTATTCTAATTTGTGTTACTACATAACGAAATTTACATACATACTTTTCGTATGTTTATTGCCATTTTTTTATTAATCAAGCATTAGGATGTGAAAAATGCTTTAAATCTTTCAATTATAAGCTATTCTAACAATTTTCAGTTTCTTAATTATGAGAAGTGAGGGTGGTTACAGTTAAAATTTTCCTATTCAGATCTTTGTCGGGCCCATTCTGGTTGATATAATTCTTTGAAATGTTGTATATATGCTATATGAACTGTAGGGAAAAGAAAACTGCAATAAAAAAGAACAGTTCAAATTTTGATTGCTACATGGTGCTTTCTTGCCATAACGAAATGACATTAGGTACATTAGGAACTCTCTAAAATGCTAGTAGTCAATGCTGTAAAATCATTCTTCACCATGCTTTTAGAGAAGAAATATTAAACTTTACTGGTCAAATTATTTTACTAAAATTGCAGTTATAGTGTAGCTGCATTACAAAAGTATTAACATTTGAAAAGCAAAAAGTTCTAATACTGAATTATGGTTTGAAATATATGATTACAGTGCCAAGTCCAGGATCTAAATGTCCAATATCTAGAATGATCTAAAACCCAGACCTCAAAGTCACAAACAACCTTTTTTTAGGAATATTTTTTGTATGCTTTACGCATGCACATTTGATTTTTTTCTCCCATGATTAACATGTGGAGAGTCCTGATTCTTAATTTCACTTCAGCACTAAATAAAATACCTCATTATTGAAGAAACAAACATTTTAGCATAAATTTGTGTGATTAGTAATTTGGCTCTATAGCTGCATATCTGCTTGGCATGCATCTCAAACTGAAACATTCTGCATAGAAACATTATTGATTTTACACCTAATATTTTATAGCCCTGATGCCAACCTGGAGAATCATTATTTATTATATATTGCTTTCATCACTGCATGTATATCAACACATGACAGCTTGAGTAATGACTCATGCAATGATGCCTAAACAATTTTTTTTTTGAGTATTAAAGAGTATAGTAACCTTGTATATTGACACTACGCTTGGTGATGATTACAGATTTAAGTTAAATGCACAAAGAAATGTTGATGAGGAAATATTGAACAAAAATTTCTTTGCATATATGCTAAGAATAGATTTTGCTAATGATACTCATAGGCTAAAAGATTACATTTAGTGTTATTTGAATTAATGAATAACTGATTTGTTATTCACTTAAACCCAGACCCAGTACCAAAGCTCGTATGGCCGCATGGGTGATTTAGGGAAGACAACATTTTTTTTTTTTTTTTTGCAATTTAGAGAAGCACTTAGCAACAAAATTAAGTTATGACAAAATTTTAAAATTTAAGAAAAGCACTGGGACCAATTGGGGCAAAAATTTAGAACTTAGGGATGCACTTGGTAGCAGAATCTAGGACCTGCAGAGACTGCATCAGGCGGTAAGATATTTAGCGCCGGAACTCGATAACCCTTAAGTATATATGTGGGAATGTATTTATTTAGGAGTCTAAGCCTTAAACATGTTCAATAAATAGTCGAAAGTAAAATAAATAACTAAAGTAATACAATTCAGGGTTAATTGTCTCAGTGTGCAATAGAAGCAAGACAAAATTTAGCAGTACAACTTGTCTTTCTTTGCCATTCTCATGATACATTGCCAGTAATGTATGGCATACTTTATTAAGCTAGGCTAAAATTATACTTTACTGATTCCAAGGAATTTCAGCTAATATACCAGATTGTTCTGTTCCTTAAATTTCTGAATTGATCTAGCTTATTATTTTTTGCAGGCTGTTATCATTACAGCAATTTTACGAAAATTAAAGTTTGAACTTTTGATTATATTAAAAAAAAGTTTCTAATTCTGGAGCTGCAACAGGATCTACAAAGTGAAAGCATGTTTCGATGTCCAGAAAACAAAAATTGGAATTGCTGCAAAAAATGGATAAATGTATATCCACCTCAAAATTATACGAAGAGTATGGCATACGAAAGTATATGACATTAACAAAAAGAAACAGATAAGGAACTTTTTGAATTTTTGGTGGATTCTGATATCCCACTCTCAAGACAAAGTGATGATTGATTGGGTCAGACAGTGTCGCAGTAATAGTTTACCATTGACGGGTCCAGTGCTAATGGCTTGAGCCAAAATATTTCATAAAGAAATTAATTTAAAAACTGAGTACACATATTTGACAGTATGATTATCCAAATTTAAAAATCACCATGGTGTAAGGCAATGTTAACTGATACTGAAGTTTCTGAACTATTTGCAGGTTAAATCATTGACCTCATTAATAGTGAAAAGTTATCTCCAGAACAAATTTACAGTACTGATGAAACTGCTCTTTTCTGGCAGTATGTACCAAGATATATCTTAGAAACCCCCACAGTAAAGGCTCCAATTGATATCAAAGATTTCAAAGCGAGATTAACAATTTTAGCATGTGCAAATGCTGCAGGAATGCACAAGTGTAAACTTTTTGTAATTAAAAAAAAAAAAAAAAAAAAAAAAAAACACTACCTCGAACAATTAAAGGAGTAATGGTTTCCCATGATAGATTGTGCAAATAAGAGAGCATGGATGACGCAAGCATTAATGAATGATTGGTTTGAAAGTCATTTCATACCTGAGGATTGGCAACATTTGAATTTGGTTGATTTACCTTTACCTGATAAGGCAAAATTTGTCGTGATAGTAGACAACTGTTCAGCTTATACTTCATAAGATTTTAATGAAAGATAATGTATCCATATTATTCTTTGCCTCCAAATTGTACATCCATCATTCAACCTATGGATATAAGAATGCTATGCAAATAAAGTAGCATTTTGAAAAAAGTTTTTGAAAAGTAGCATTTGTTAAATTTCTTGAATAATGGCAAGACTATACAATAATTTTTTAAATATCTTAGCATAAAATCTGCTGCATGGAACATTGCAAGATCATGGGAGGATGTGTCTCCAGATGCTGTGAAAAATGCTTGGCATAATTTATGGCCAGCTAACATATTTCATGGTGAGGATGATGAAGGTGATAGCCATGAATTTTGAATATTTAAAAGGTGAAAATTTCCAATTAATGGATTTTGTAAAGAAATATGGAGAAGCTGTAATAAATGAAGATAATAGAACAGAAGTTTTTCATGACAATGCCCCAATCATCAATCAATTAGAGGACGGCAAAATCTGCAGTATGTTTGTAGATCCAGAAAATTCTACTGCCGATAGTGAAAAAAGTCACAGAGAAGTTATTGGAAATGAAAAAATTTTGATTGACAAAATAGTCAGAATTCCTGACGCAGCACTCACAGGACTTGAACAATGGAACTTTGTGACTGAAAAAGAAATTATGTCTGTCTGTAGAATTAAAGAGAAAATATTAGCACAAAATACAAAGCAACTTAAACAACTTACATTGAAAGAAGTGTTTAATAAAGTAAACAAATATTAAGGTGTTTTTTTTGTAAATTTTGATAACCTTTAGATCATGAATACTTCATTATTTCCTAAATCATGGTTTCATATATTTAATTTTATAATTTCTACATGCTATGTTACTAGATTTAAACAGTTGATCTAATATCCAGCAAAATTCTAAATCTGGAATCTCCGATGTCCCGACGAGTCCAGATCTTGGAATTTGTACTGTATTTCTACCTTATTTATTTGATAAGTGTGAAAGGGCTAACAGGCCCAAGGGTCTAAAAATCGAAACAAGGGCTGTGAGGTGTACCAAGTAATAAAATTGTTTAACGGCATTTCTTCATGAATAAAATGATACATTACAACCTATATTTACAAAAAATTAAAAAGGGGACTTTACCAGGCCTGATAATTGAAAGTGTGCAAGGGGAGGGGGGGAGAACTTGGTATCATAGCAGAAAGCACATCCTTTTCACAGTTTATCTGAAGTATAAAGTATAATAACTAAAAAAATTTTTCATCCGAATCATAGTGTTTCATGTTTCAACCTATTACTTTTCATTTTGAGTTACAATTCCTTGTAAGATTATGTTAGTTCAGTTACAGCATGATGCAGTTTACACATGCAGTGTTTTACTTACTAAAAGCGATATTGAATTTAAATCACTTTCAATAGCTTTTTATGTGTATTGTACATAATTCTGTTCAACTGGGTGGCATCATTGAAGTACCTAAAAACAAATTTTATTTCTAAAATTTTTAGGTTTAGAGCATTTTGACGTTAGACTTACCTAGCTGTCAGTCTAGTCAAGTGACCATTCTTATACACACACATCAGATGTATTCAGAATTAGATTTGAAAACAAAAATCAAGAAATGGCAGCTACATGGGGGAAAAAAAATATAGGGGCAGTGCTATAAAATATATACAAGCCCTGAAAATTCAGGATTTCGCTCTAGATTTTTTCTAAGTCTCAGTTTTATGTTCTGAAGGTTCGTAAGTTACAATTCATGCAGAATTTTATTACAGTTTAACTTCTTTTATATACAGCCTCTGAGGAAAATTGTGAAGAATTATCAAATTTTATGTCATTATATTGCTGAATGTCAAAATTATTGCTTAAATAGTTATTTATCAAATTTTAATTTAAATAACGAGTAATTTTAAGTTCCTTCAGAAAATGCTTTGTTCCACATTACTGATTTTAGGTTAGGTTGGGTTATTGGAATATGGTAAATATATGAGTGCTATCTGCCTAAGGGGAGGGATGTTTTCACAGGGGACATTTTAAGGCAGGGTTTTTCATCTGAGGGGAGGATTTATAGTTTCGAGGAGGAATGTGGTCAGACTTTTTTTACCTTTTTAAGTATTTTTTAATTTATGAATAACTACTTTTATTCTATTTATTAGCATTTTCTATTCTTGTTTAATGTATAAAACATATTAAAAATAATGTAAATTAAAATAAATATACATATATTTTTTGAATTTTGGAAATGACGAAGAAATGACCATTAGAAAAGGTGAAAGGGTTTGCATGGGGCAAAAGAGTTTGGGAATCACTGTTTTAAGGAAAATTGAAGCACAAGTTTATTAATGTTATTTCTAGTAGTGAAACGTCTCTGATGGTAAGCAAACTTTTTTTTTTTGGGGGGGGGGTCTTTATGAATGACTATGAGAGAAAACCATCAGTCAATGGTAACTAACTGATCTCATATAATTGAGTTCGTTAGCCAACAAAGTTTGAGAGTGTGAAGTACATAATAGTAAAAAGAAGTTTTTTTTTTTTTTTTTTTTTGCTTAGCTGGGTGACTTGACTTAGCATGGGGCGGTAAACAAAACAGAAAAGGGTTTACGATAAACAGTAGTGCTGAAACCAGATTCTTTTTGAAATATAAGAATATTAATGAAGGAAAGGTTATTGTCAGATTCATTTCAAAAGTAAAACGGATGGCTAAATCAATCAAATTTATAATAGGTAAAATCGGAAATAAATCTTCATTATTATCAAAAAGGGTCATAGTGAATCTAGAGACAAAAAGCTTCTGAAATAAGTTTCTCGATTCTTTTTATTATTTATTTTGCGCTCTCAAAGTTTGTTGCTCAAAACCTTTCCTTGCTGATGAAGTAAATTATATAAATTCAGTTGCCATTAACCCAGGATTTTCTCCTATGGTCACTGATAAAGTCTAAAAGATTTTCAGCTTACTATCAAAGAAAACACTCCACTATTAGAAATAACATTAATAACCTTGTCATACTTCCACTTCATCCTTCTATCAGTCATACAATTGCACGGATTCTCCAGCAATTCAATTTTCAAGTAATTTTCTTGCCTATCAATAAAATCCATGGCTCGATTCTTAAAGATTCCTAAATGGCTTAAATGGCTTGATTCTGAAAGATAAGGGGAATTTATAGCATATTGTGTTAGTATGGTTTGAGATATAATGGCCAAACTAAAAGAGCATTAACGTTTTGTACCAAGGAGCACGGATCTTATGACCAAAAAGACAAAATTAACAAGTCTTCGATAGCTAATCGTGGTTGGAAATTTAATCATAATTTTGCCTTTGGGTTTGTAAAAATTATTCAAAAAGTTTCTTCAGTTGGTGAACTGGATTTTCTTGAAGCTTTTCCTATTTACAAAGATTTATCTTGTTTAGTTAATGTCTTTAAGTCCAATTTGGTCCTTCCTAACTCTTTTAAAATTGCATTAACTTAATTTTTCAATTTTGTTACTATTTTTGCCAACATATGGCACTACCTACTCATTCTCTTTACTGCCATAGGGTATAAATGCGACCATTGCGCCTGCTACCTTAGTTTTCCAAATTCCTTTGCTCCTGATGACCTGTACCTGTTTGTCCTCAAAGTTGATTAAGTTCTCGACTAAATCTACATCAAACACAAGGTTGTTGGTTTGCCAATTTTATGTTTCAGTTTGTTGTGTTTGTTCTGTCTTGACTTTACAAATTAATTGAGCTGGACACATTGTGTTCTTATATGATAATCATGGCATTAATAATATCATAAATTCAATTTGATTTATAAAATTCATTAAAATTAATGTTGTGAAAGTTGCCATTAGACAGTTTGATCCAAATATACAAAGTAGACAGTTTATGGACAGGTATAAAATGAGTGTACTGAAGATATTAAAAAATTGAAACTAATTTTTTTTTTTTCTGTTTCATTTGTTGCTTTACTTTTACAGTTTTAGGCAGAAGTATTTTATGCAATTTTAATTTAACACTTTTTTTTCTGGTTATAATTTTTTAAAAAAACTTAACATCGACTTTACTGTTTAATTTAAAATATTAATTGAAATCCAATTTTTTTTTTTTTTTTTTTTTTTTTTTTTCCCTGTTTCGCTTGTTGCTTTACGTCTACAGTTTTAGGAAGAAGTATTTTATGCTATTTTAAGTTAACATTTCTTTTCTTGTTTCCAGTTCTAATTCTTCTTCTTATTTTTTTTTTTAATTTAACATAGACTACTGCTTAATTTAAAATTTATGACTTATTAAATTTAATTTCAGGTGTAAGAATGCTTGATGGCTCAGTTACAGATCATATAGAGGCAACTGCTTTAAGCCTTAAACCAAATCATATCCATATTTATAGTGCATCGTGGGGCCCAGAAGATGATGGAAAAACAGTTGAAGGTCCTGGAAACCTGGCAAAAGCAGCATTTGAAGATGGTATTAATAAGGTAAAGTAACACATGAAAGGTAACTGAGGAAAATATTATAATAATACTTGTCAGAGTTGTGCTCCAACAAAACTAGTAATGCTTTTCTGAAATAAATAATAATAAAAAAAAAAATGAAACTGTTTTGTGTTTGCTTTAATATCAAGCTATTTTGTGTCATTTGAAATAATGTATCATAGTTGCCAAATTTCCCTGTTTTATTGGAAAATTGGATGTTTTCCATTACATCTTCCAGTGTCTTAGTCAATCACAGCATCTCCTGTTTTTTAATTTTTAGCTTTTGGTAGAGAATGTGTTTCCCAGCAAGAAATGGAATTTAATGAAATTACTGAAACTTATGTTGCAAAAATTCCATTTCCACCTTCTGACTGATTTTCAACATGAATTTTCTCATTAAAATGTATTTGATCTGAATTATGGTAATCTGGTGTAGATATGTGAGAGACATTTTATGAAGATTCAACTAATGTATATGTTAATATTTGTATTTTATTTTGTTTTATAATTAATAAATGGTTCATTACTCTTGTTTATGAAGGAAGAAAAACTTATCTGCTTCTTGAAACATAGACTAAATTGACTCATTTGCAAGTATAGATCCAACTCATTTTAATATTAAAATTGTTATCACCATTCGTAATGACATAATCATGCATCCCAGTTTTATACTCTTGCCAGATGCCATGTAATAATAATGACAAGATTATTTTTTACTTTAACATGCACAAAACAATACCAGTTTATAACAACTCTACACAGTACTATGCATATTAATTAATTTTTTTGCACCGAATTTTAAAATACTTCGGTAAATAAAAGCTTTTTTTCTCTATGCAGGATTTCTTGAGAATAAAAATGTAAGAAAAACTGTAGAATGAAATTAGTCAAACATGTAAAATCTAGAATATCTAATTAAATAGTAGTATATTTTACATCAGAATTGTATGATAAATAGTTCAACAACATGAATCGTACATTGTAAAGTTATTCAAGTAATTTTTTTTAATCACAGAGCATAAAAACATTCTAAAAACTCCCAGTTTTTCATATTTCAAGGTTGGCAGCTTTGGGTATGCTGTATTACTTTTACAAGTGTTAATTAAAAAAAATCTGATGTGTACACCACATGACTTCCTTGTACGGAATATTAAATTATACGCATTTTTTTCTTGCGTTTCGTTTAAACTTATTGGATTGAATTCAATCTACTTTGCCGACAGCGCATAAACCACAATAGAATAAATGCATTCTTTAAAATTCACTGTATTTGTTTACCATAGCGACACTCTGGTGCTATGTTCACTTAACAGTATTATATTTCGTTCATGTTATAACTCAGAATGCACAAAATTTATATCATTTAAAGAATTATCTAATCGTTGCCACATGTTCTATTCAAACACTATAATGAAACTAGAACGATATATAAAAGAAATTAAGCAAACAAAACAAAAAAGAAACAGTTTTTCACAGACCATTGAATATGTCTCATTCAATTCAGCTCTCACTTCGCGACAAGGCAAAAATACATAAAAACTCAAAATATCTCTATTAAAAATTACGAAGTAAATCTTAAAAACTTATTTCCACGAAAAAATTTCAGAAAGGATTAAGCATGATTTAATTTGCAATAATAAATGAAGGCGTTATTTTTGTTGTTGCGAAGCTACGTTTCTCTAGATTGGCAACAAATCCACTACTCTGCTGTTTCAAATGTAAACAAGCAATGGCCGCCATCAAAAATATTATTAGGCTTAGCGGCACTTAAACAACTTTAAAATTGTTGATAATTCTAAAAATATTGCATACAGATTTACTAAAGGCATAAAAACCTTAACTGAAAGATAAGAACAACATAATTCAATCATTTTTAAAGCAAACAAATGTACAATTTACAAACATATAAGAGTAAAGAAACTGAGATCACTGAGCCGAGTAACAGAATGGATATATATATATATATAAATATATTTATATACGTTTGGCGTGGCCAATTGCAACCAAAATACGAGGTGCACATCTACATGTTGTAGTAGTCCTATATACAAAATTTCAACATTCTGAGGCTACTTGTTTTTAAGTTATGCGAGATACGTATGTACATACATACGTTCGTACAGACGCCATGAAAAATTCTCTTCAGAATTCATTTTAAAGCAGTTTTATAATTTTTTTTTGGAGGAAAAGAGACTTTTATTCTGTCCTTACGTACAGATATCACACGAAAACATCGTTAAATTGCATTCAAAAGTGGTCAAAATGGATATTTTTGTTGAAATATGCTGACTGAAACTTTTCGCGATTACAATACTTCCTTTTTACTTCGTACAAGGAAGTAAAAAATAATAAGCTTGTGACATCCACTAAATTTGTTTACAGTTTCTGTAGTTATCTTAAGGCAATTCAGCTTACTTAGACCGTGCTTTAACGGCACTGATATTTGACAGTTGTTTTTTGTCTCTTAGTATGCTAAACTGTTAGTAAGTCTTTATTATGTATGTAGATCCTTGATTTCCTTAGTTTTTTTGTTCATAATGGTCAAAGATGTATAGTTTAAATACCTAGTTTTCTGTTCTCTTTAAGCAGATGAGTTTAAGACAGGAGAAATTTTTATATAAACTTATATTTATGGATTATGTATCAATAAATTTTAAGTCATAATATTTTTTTCAGATTCTTGGCAAATTCTTATCTTTTCATTTAGAATTCTTAATTTTCCACAAGTATGAATTTTTCTGGGGAATCTTTTGTTAATTCTTTTGTTATTCTGTAAATTTTGTGCCAGATTTCTAAACAAATTTTTAACAGAGAAAAACATCTAAACATCAGGTGATACAGTACATATGTGCAAGTTGTGCAACACCCCTTTTCAGTCCACGGACCTTGTTACAGTTTCTTATTGCTGGCCATGAGAGGGTGCATCTTTATTTCTTTGTTTATTTTTTTAATAATTAAAACCCTTAATTAATATTCAGTTTGTAGAACCATACTGCACTGGTTGATCATATAAAAATAAAATTACCTTGTGAAAATCAGACTAGTAGAATTTAGAAATAGAAAAGGTATTAAATTAATTGAGATGCCATCTACAATTCTTCTACTATGGATACGGTAAAAAACACAAATACAAATGGTGTTAAAATTCTGAAACTAACCATAAATAAATTTACAGGCAATATATGTGAATTTCAAGGTTTTTGTGTTCAATATGAATCTGTTATACATAATAACTCTGCTTTGAAAGATGTAGACAAATTTAATTACATCAAACGTTTATCAAAAGACACAGCTTTTAATGTCAATAAAAGGCTTACCACGAGTTGCTGAAAATTACGGCAGGACAATAATTCTGCAACTTACTGCTGAAGTCCTGAAATAACAGTGATCCTTAGATATATTATGATGTAAATATATATTATTGTTTGATTAGTGTCTGAATATTGATTATTAAGATGGCTAATTTAAAAGCACTAAAAAAGAAGCGAGGAATGCTAAGAGCATGAGTTACAAGACTGATCACTAAACTTGAAATAGAATCAGATAATATTAAATTTGATTAATTAGATGACTTATTCATCTTAAATTAAAATGAAAAAGATATATTAATATTGAACACCGAAATTGAATCTGCCACAACAGACAAAAAAGAGTACAAAACAGAAATACGGCATGGCTTGGAATATAAAAATGAGAAAGCTGCACCCTCTTGTGGCCAGCAACATGAAATTGTAATAGACCTGATATGAAAAATATGAAATCTAAATCTAGCAGGCTTGACTTTTTGTGATTCTAAAGAAGTACTGATAGAACTGGAGTGAGTGAAAAATGTTTGTTATTAACTCTTTATAGTTTTGCTTTCTTTGAATTATTGCTGTAATTTACTCAGTTCGCAAGATTACTCCCACAGAATTTGTGAGTTAATAGTAAAGTATGCTAGAAGTTTTGAAAAATCATGATGGGATTTAAGTAGGTATGACCTGTTGATTTAGAAGTCAAACAACAAAAATCAGCATTGTATTTACACATTTTCACAGGACTAGTTTTGATGGTTTTACCGAACCATCATCCTCAGCTGTTGAAGCGCAAATGAACAAGATAAGATATAATGATTAGATAAGATAAGAATGGCTGGACAGGAGTTAAGCTACTGGCACCATCTATTGATGAAAGAAAAGCTAAAACATAATTTCCTTAAAAGCTGAAGGCAAAGATGGATTGGAACGCACAAGAATATAACCTATTATTGATATTGGAAAACACTGTTAGCCCAATGTATGAGAAGTTCAGTTGAGCTAGTGTAATTACCACTTGAAACACTGTATGCAGGCTGATTGAAAACTAAAGCAACAAATTTCTAGGAGGGATAGGGTATACCTAGATGACTTAGAATCCCATAACAATGTAGGGAAATGCACTCATAATGAGATGAGGGGTTTGTTAGAGGCTATCGCAAGAAAACCATCAACATCCACCAGCAGAAGTATTAGGATGGAAAATATGAATACATTGTGATTTCAGATTGACATTTAAAAATAATAGTAATAATGTATATGCATCTGACTTAATAGTAACTACATGGACCAGATCTCATCTAAGCAGCCCCGAGATAGGCATAGGGTGGGCTATCCAGTCAAAAGTCACCTTGGAGATAATCTCATTTGGCCAGACCCTACTCCCGCCTCCTGGATCATCAGAATTTTTAAAGCTGTCCTAAACCATCTGCTGAACTGCTTAACCTAGGTAACAGTTTTTGGTGACCAGAGACCATGGCAGGGTGCAGCTTATATGACTGAAGATCTAACTTGTCAAATTGGTTGTATCAGTACTACACAGCTTAAGTCCCAAATCCTGTGGACTGATTTCCCAACATGCAAAGCTATTTCCCCTCTCACAGAGTTAACGCCTCTCTCCACAGAGTATCCAAGTCTTTGCTGGCCCCCTTGCTCCATCCATATGAAATGATCTTTCCTTGGGTTCTGGAACCAGGCTTCACCACCAGGCTTATGTTTTTGTGTCCCCAGAATTGCTACTGTCACAGTAAAATACTAAGCTAGTGTATGCAACTCCAGGGTAAAGCTTAACATAAGTCATGACTTTTCGGATAACGAAGTTGCCTGAAGTTCTGTAATGTGTGCACCGCATGGAATCTCTGATGTTTTGAAATATGGCGGGCATCCACCAGATGTTTGCAGTAGCTACAGGGCTGTGCCTTTTCAGAATGCCCGAGATTACATATGGTGTTACAGTACAAAACTTTCGAGCAACTTAATTGTCAGCTCAACTGAGTGGTGGTTTGAAATATCATTTTATAAATGCAGCTTAGAGTTTCAATGAGTCTTATGTTTTGGTAACCTTTTATTGTATGCTGGTTGGAAATCACGTAATGGTTGAAAACGTTGTTTGATAACTTTGAGTAGTGTGACTTGAACTGAAATAACGGAAAAGGAAAAATTCCTGTTTATTATATATTTGAGATTTTCTGCATGTTTCTAGTTCTGTTATGTGTAAAAAGTTTTGAAACCTTCAGTTAAATCTAATAGATGAATTGGAAACAGTTCTGTTTTGTGTAGCTAAAAACTCTTATAACTAAGGAATATTGAAAGTTGGTATTCAGTGAATCGACAGAAGTTGACATATTTATGGTACAGTAGAGTCCCCCAAACATGACATAATGTGAACTGTAGACTTTAGAGTTTTACAGAATAAGGGGTGGGTTTTCCAGAATTCTTAATATTTAACTGTAAATTACTGTAGCACAATATTGGAGGTGGAAAAGTACAGCATACAATTAAATTAATGTTAATTTTTTTATATCAAGGTCTAGCACAATAGGCGTCATAAAAAGAACAAATATCCTAAGATAATTGAGTTAAAAAACTCACATACAGAAATGAAGAAAAATTATAAGTAGTTCTTGGTAGAAAAATATCATGGAATGGTAAATTGTCTCTCATACTCATTCCGTCGATGTGCTGCTTCATCTCATAGGCAGCAGAGGAACAAAATGTTCATACCAGATGCACCTTGCTCTGCCATGCAACGAATGATTCCTTCAATGGCCTTCAGTTTTTCACTATGGATCATCATTTTAGTTTTACCGTTGTCTTCAATCTCTTCATTTTCTGATTCATCTTCATTTTTATCCACATTGTCTTTCTCCAGTGCAACTATTTCTGCATTTCTAAAAATTTTTTAATTTTCATCTTGTCCCATCCATTCTTCAACATCACCATCAGTAACTTCTTTAAGTCAACTATTTCACAGTTTTATGTCTTTTCTCTGCTTTCTTGAAATTCGTTTCCTGAATGATCCAGCAACTTTCTCCAGGAATGAAAGAACCCTTCCTCTATGGGTAGGACAAGAGATGAAAGAAACATCTGTATTTTTCTTCAATGTCTCCAAAATGCCGTGGTCTATCAGCTGACACACTGAAGTTAGGAGGGAGAAACATGGCTTAATCTTTGATTCTTAACTGTTCTGCATCAAGATGGGATGTTTAGAATGAGAATCATGTTCCATGGTAGATTTTTTTTTTATTTAAAAAACTTTCCCACCGATGGAATGATTAAACACCCGAAGATTTTTTTTATTTTCCTATAAGTGCTAGTTTGAGCTTATGGCTGCCTGCTGCTATACTGCATGCCTTTCTTCTTCTTTTATAGCCAGGTGCCAGTTTTTCTTCCCCGGATGCCAGCATTTTCGAAGATACCATTTGAAAATTCAAACTGGTCTCATCGCAATTCTAAATTTGATCTCCAAATATATCCTCCTTTACAATTAGGTTGTGGAATTTATCCTTGAATATTGCAGCATTTTTCAAGTTAGCAGATGGCTTTTCCCCACAAACATTACCTGCCTGACATCATACCGCTTTTTCCACCTATTGAGTCACCCAGAACTACCAGTAAATCCAGGCTCTCTTTGAAATTCATCATAATGTTTTAGGGCTTTCTCTTGTAAAATTGGTCCTGAAATGGGTGTTTGCTGTTCCCTTTGCTACCTGAACCACAGATAAAGGCCTCGATCATTTTTCGTATTCACCACCTTTCATAATTTTTGTTTCCTTTAATTTATCTGTATGTGCTCATTTCAGACACCAAGACTCAATTCCGGACCTTTTCATTTTCTACCTCATCAAAGTAATCTGTCCAACACCTAAATCCATGGTAATTTTGTTTACACTTTCCTCTTTGTACAGTATCTTTAAGGCATCTAGTTTCATTTCCATGGTCACGTTAGTTTGTTTTCTTTTCAAACAGAATTTTCACTTCACAAAATATCAAAACTATGTTAACACTTATACGCATGGATGTGAATCGAGGAACGATGCCCACAATGAACTGGTGTGAGTTTACTTTGCAATAAGGTGCAGTCACAAAACTTCAGACAAGTCTCCTAACGTTTCGCGACAATTGTGAGCCAGCGGCCAGCTGCTACCTGACTTTCTGTGTATCTTCGAAAGAAACAAAGAGCTCTGCCAAGTATTACAACGTATTTTGAAATTTGTTAGGCAGTTCCAAGAATTAATGGCACAATGGGAAAACAGCAAAAATTACAGAAAAAGAAGACTCAAATCTTTAAACAGAACAGGAAAGACATAAATAATAATTATATGTGTTGTATGTAATATTTGCTCTGTTTATCCTAGATATATCTTAAAAAAGTTCCTAAAATATTGTTGAGTTTTATGGAATCTTGAGAAATCGAGAATTGAGTTTGCAGGACTGTAGTAAGAAATAGTAAAAATTTGGTTCCTGAATATTAATTAGCCTTGCTTCAAAAAAATATTTACGGATGAACTTTTGTAAAAATGGAGTTGAACGGAGTTTTAGTAATAATTTAAATATATTTTTGAAGAGAAACTCATTCATTGCATGGCAAGTAGTTAAATGTTTTCTTGTGTAATCTGATGTGGTATTTAAATTTTTAAAGAACTTGTGGGGAACAGTTTATTCATTCTATCACATACACCTTTGGACCCAGCATTGAATCCCAGAGAAGGCATGAATATTTGTAAGCATATATTGTCTGTATGGCAAGGGGTCACTCATAATATATGGTGAGGCAGAAATCATCTTGAGCATTTGTGGTGGCAGAAAAAGGATATGAGAACCTCAGACCCTCTTCGAGGTGTTCTCTCCCAAATTGGGGCAGAACTGCTGTGTTCTTGTATGACTAATGCTGGAATTTGGGTGTGCCACACACTTCTACCTGTACCTGTCACTTGCATCTGCCAACATTTTACTCTTCCATAAACATATAAATTGTGTTTAACTGCTTTTTTGATGGATTAGTGTGTACCTAACAACCACTGCATTGTTGCCACTATGTGCTAGCAAAAACTACTGATTATATATTAACAAAAGGGTTATGGGCAAAAATCCTTATTGTTTTTTTTTAGAACTGCAATTTTTTCTTCTTTTTATTGTTCTTTGGGTGATAGATTTGAGTATTGAATATAATTCAACATGTTTTTTGCACACCAAAATTACAGATTACTCAAACACTACGTTTGCAAATGTCCTGCCTATTTATGAATGAGCATAGATATAGATTTCTTAAGTATATCGACTGTCCTGATTTGTATATATTTCTTAATGCTCTGGAAATATTTTTTCCCTCAACATTCTTTACCTTTTTTATTTGTACTAAGTAAAGGAAGTATTGTAATCGGGAAACATTTTGGGTATCATATTTTAACAGAAATATCCATTTTAATCATTTCCAAATCCATTTGAATGATTTTTTTTATGACATCTGTACATATTGGCAGAATAAAGGACCATATTTTCCAAAATTGATTTAATAGTTTCAAAAAGGATTTTTTCATGACATCTGTGTATGTATGTGGATATATGTATGTATCTTGTATAACTCAAAAATGATATTAGCAATGAATTGTTGAAATTTTGTATATGGACTGCTATACCATCTAGTTGTGCATATATATATTAATTATATATATATATACCGACTCCTTTAAATGGCTTTTTTGCAGTCATTGGTTCTAAACATATATTTCCAATTACAGATGTGTTTTAAATGACAAAAATATTCATACTCTGGGTATGTCAAATTAAAAAAAAAAAAAAATTAACTTTGAACAAATAATAAAATGTAACTTTGAATGCAGACTCCCAGTTCCCAATACATATTTACTTATATTTGGGGAAGATTTATACTCGAATGCTTGACAATCGTATGATAAAAATTTAGCAGTGTATTTAATTTCAATAATTGCAATTTTCGATGTCATTTTCAACTTTCAGTCCTCTGTTCATTAAGTTAGAATAATTTGAGAAAACACGTTTAAATGAAGTTCAACAAAATGTATGTATAATTTAATTGGTCGTATAAGGAAGTCATGGTGTCCTAATCAGATTTTTTTTTTGTTTTTTTTTGTTTTGAAAACAGTGTAAAGGGCAGTGTCTTCAACATTATCTTTTACATTGCTTTTAGCCTTAAATATGTACATTCTAGAAATTGCTTTGGTATTTTATGATCTCAGTGATTTCATGAATCTCATCGTATTACAATCTGTATTTTTTCGACCATTCTTTCATATATAACTCTTGATCTGAATTCAGTGTTCTTTGGAGAACAACTTTTATTTTTGGAACAGCTGTATGTGTTGTCTGTGTTTGCTCATTTCAGTTTATATAATTCTCATCATTTGTCATGAGTAATACAAATCCTTTTTCAGAAGGTATCTTATGTAATTCCCTCCTTCCTTTGTTTGATTTCAAAGCAGATAAGTGAAAACAGGTCAAGTCGTAAGACATACAAGTAATCAAACAGAAGTAAAAAAATTCTGCCATTTATTGGGTTGCTGTGAAGAAACATTCTGCCCACAGGAGCATATATATAAACATTTAGTTGTGCAAAACTAAAAGCTGATCAATGCAAAAACTAAGCACTACCAACATTAATGATTTTTTAATTATACATTTATAATATTCTGTATTCCCTTAGAAGGGAGCTGACTCAGAAACATTGGTTTTGTTAATGATGCCTTATTCCTTGATATTAGAGTTCAACAGCTGAAAAATTAGGGATTTGTTCCTTAAATAGGCCTGGTGGCACAGTGGCTAGCACATCTTGCAGCAGCATTCTATCTCTGTGCCGGGCAAGGTTGACTTAGCCTTTCATCCCTCGAATGAGTTGATAAAATGAGTACCAGGTTTGCTTGGAGTAGGCTGCAACAAGCTGACAACTTGTTCAGGGCATATTTTCATGCACCCGAGGACCCATGGTTAAGAAAGCAGATCTCGGGGCACTGCAGGTAAGAGCTGTTACATCACTGAGTAAAGTTTCATTTTTGTTCCTTAAATATCTGGGTTATCAGTGGGTAGAAGTCTGCAGTTTAGCATGAATGAGTTTTGGGGTTTAAGCCATGCAAGGTTTAAGCCATGCGATTCTTTTCAAGAATTGCAGAGCAATGTTCTATGTGTGCATCTCAACAACTTTGTCAGTGTTGTGTTGTTGTTCCTAGCAGTACAGTTTACCAAAGACTCTAATGTCTATTGGAACCTCTTAAAACATTAGACCATGTCAGTTCCTCAAATGCAAAATATCACTTAACAGAAGTGGACCCTTGTTCTGGCAGATACTTGAGTTGTTCATTTTCTTCATTATTTTATATTCTTCATCTTTCTTGTCAGGAAAATCAAGCCTGATGTCTATTCTTAAGTAATATTCTTAAGTAAGACAACTGTTTTTTTGCTGAAGCTTGTTGTTTTCTATGCAAAGGGGGTGAAGCTGGTTAATCACAGAAGTTTTATATAACCTCTCAGGTCTTTGTAAGTTCAGATATATTTATATGATGCTCATTAATTCAGAACAAAACATCAGCCTGAATGACCCTTCAAAACTGATACTGTCATGATAAATGTGTGTGAACCAATAGCATGCTTAGTGTTCTGTAATAGTTCTGTTACAATAACATGATTTAAAAGCACAAAACCTGGATTTGTAGCCATACAGCAATGACAAAGGTTTTCATCAAAGGTACATTGTAACTGATACTTGAAAGATAACTTGAATGCAGTTTTGCATTGCCTTGTGTTCTATTTTTATATAACCATGCAGGAAATATGTTTAGGTCATTACTGTAAAAAGCATTTCATCACACTTTGAAATGGCTAAATATTTCCTAAGAACATATATGTGCAAATTGTAAAAGAAGAGTATGTGGCTTTGAATGCACATGCTATGTATCCCCGAGTAACTGATGTTATTTTAGATTAGCACCTATCGTGGCTGTCCCACATAAAACATGTTAAGACTAGGTTTTGAGCATCTGAATCTAAACTTCATGCAATAATTGTTTGAAATAGTATATTAAGCTTAGAGAATAAGCTACTCGTTTTACTAAGGTCATGTTTTGTCCCATACTTATGCATATCCTGTCTGGGGATATTTAAGTTATTCAAGTCTTATTAAGTTTCAGATCGGGAAAAATATTATTCTTTAGCAAATTACCAACAGCAGATAGTTTCCCAAGTAGCACAACAGCAAAGTCGTTCAACATCGCAGATGTCATTGCAAAAACATTGCAATATGTTGTCTTTAAGACACCCTGATGTCTGCGAAACTCCACTGTTTTGCAACCATTGCAAAGACGTCTTTATTATGTCTTTGCAGATGAGGTTTTTGTCGCATAGACCTTATCGCGTCTTTCGCACATGATATTTTGGTTGTGAAAGCATCGTATTATGACGTCTTAAAGACGCCTAAATGTTCGCAAAATTCCACCTTTTTGCAACAGTTTTGAAAATGTCGTTATCATGTCCTTGTGTTACATATTGATTTATGCAGAAAAATAAGCTTAATAATTAATATATTTTTCTTCTTTTTGAAAATTTTGTATTCCTTGTATTTATCTAAAATTTAAATATTTTATCATTGCCTGAAAACCAGAAGGTAATAAAATTTTTTCTCTTTAGACTAAATATGCATAATTAATAATAGCCTAATTAATAATTTTTTTATTAGGCTAAATATCGTAATTAATAATTTTTTAATGACTTTATGATTATTTAAGATTTCATCATTTTTCCCCTTAAGTGAGAGTAATTATGAAAGTGTTTATTATAAATATATAACATTAATAGTAGGTTTTAAGTAAATAACACTCAATTAGACATAAATAAAAGTAAAGATATATATGTGGGTAAAAAAAAAGAGCGTTTTTGATAACAGCATTATCACATTTATTTCTGTTAAATCTCAGAAACATTGAAAATTGCCCCTGTTATGATAAATTAGGAAGTGGTTCTTAAGGTAACATAATCAGTATTTTACCTGAACTCAAGTATAAATTTATTCATGTTTCACAGTAAAAAATATAACCATTAACTTCTGTATCTCCAAGATATGCAAATGAAAGACAGTATAAAGTAGTTAATAAATGTGTCTAAAATGAAATAATAACCTAACAAACACCATACGTGACAGCACTATTTAAGAAAAAACATGAACTAGTAGTGTTTGAAAGTAAAAATAGCAGAAGGAAGGTAACAGAACTAAAATTTCCAATTAATAAAAAAATTATTTGTGTTTTTTAAATAGTAAGCAATTAAAACAGGGTTGCCACGCTACCTGGAAAAGTCAGGGAATTCGAAAATTGACCAAAATATTCAGGGAAAAGTCAGGGAATTTAAGTATTTTTGTCAAAATCTGGAAAAGTCAGGGAAGTTTATACAACGATCCCGCCAAAAAAAGCGATTTTTGCGCCGACGTCGGAAGAGGTAGCTTTTTTGGCGAATTATGTATCACGTGAATGTCATTCGGGTAGCTGGCATAGAGCCAATTTTCGCAGCTCCAATTTGATTGTCTTTTAGAAAGGCAAAGCAACTTTCCCGCAACTTTTGGTTTCCAATATTCTCGAGAATCGCATGTGCAGTGCATGAACTAAAGAAAGTACCTGTTCTCGTATAAAACAAAATGGGTTTAATCCTAGTATACGGTACCATGGAGGTTAGAATCAAAGAATATGTATTGTAAAGAAGGAAAACCTCTCTGCAACAGACGTGGCTGTGGCTCCGTTCCATCATAGAGGGAAAACAGCTGTGCATGTCTGATATATCTGTGGCCAAAGCTCGAAACCGGTGTCGAAGTTCGAAAGTGACGTTATCAAGAGTTCATAAAATGAATATCGTTTAAAATTTCTTTAACCACTTGCGCTAAAAAGACGTGCCACGCATGTCAATATGCTTTTGTCTCAAACCGCGAGCGACGTGAACACCACGTGGATAAGCATTTATCGCAAAAATGAAAATAACGTGGTGCACACGTCGCCTAACAACGAGATTGTTTATTTCTCGAGTTACAGCTCTGGATTGCACTCGCAGATGCGGAGCGGCGTAAATGAGACACTTTACGGCTTGTTATATTGTAGCGCACGGCACCGCAACCGTGAAGTTTAGTCTTAGCGCAAGTGGTTAAACTCTGAAGGAAAAGAAAATATTTTTTGGCGCAAGTAAATTAATTCATGGATTAGTTATTTTCAGGGAAAAAAAAAAAAAAAAACTACGAAAATCCGTTTTTAAAATTATTGCAAAAAATCCTCCTTTGATAAAACGTTTCTTCTTGGATTTTTCGCAATAATTTAAAAACGGATTTTCGTAGTTTTCTTTTTGTCAAAAAGCGTTTCTTCTTAACACGTGTTTGTCAATTTCCTGTACACATCGCGGAGAGGGAAATTCTGGCCGCCAGGTTCCGTCGCCAAATCCCTTGGCAAATTTTCCCACCGCATTCTAGCGGCGTAATAGCATTTTACTTGTATGGAACCTTTTCTTCTTTACATAGACATTCTTTGGTTAGATAATAATGGGATTTGGCGGGTCATTTTGGTCTTGGCGACAATTTTCAAAATCGTGCCAAAGTCTTACCGTATACTAGAATTTTACCGCAAAATCTTTTTAAACCTTTTTTTTTTTTTTTTTCTTTTTAATAAATACCATGCCACTTTGCAGTAAAATAAAAAAATAGTAATCAGTCATCTAGGCTAGCCATGTAATATAACTATATTCCCTAAAATATCGTTGATTATTCTAATTCAATTTTTATGTAATTATTTTTATGTTATTCGTATAATTTAATGTTGCTTCTTCCCTCTAAATTTATTTATTATTAGTAAATAATATTTCCAAATTTCAGGAAATTTTCTCTGGCATAATCCTGAAATTAATTATAGCAGTATGATGACATACCATCAAGAAATTTAATGCACATATTTTTTCCTTATGTATGCTGCGAAATAAATATAAAATACCTCAATTTATTAAAATAGATTTCTTTCTTTCGTTTAGCTGCAGAATGTCTGCAAAAAAAGCCTTATTTTATTCCAGATTGGGAAGATTCTAATCTCAATCTTCAGTGGAGAAAACAACTATTATAATTATATTTGTGTTTTCAAGTGTTAAGGTGCCTTTTAAGAACATACCTCACGCAAATTAAATTTACCTAAAATCTAACCTAACTATTTAGCATTGCGTTGTGATTTATAAGGACCGGATTAGCCTCGTGTTGAACTGGTGATGATCATGAGTAATAATTAAATAAAACATACATTTGTTATCCAATGTATATATCTTAAATGTTATTAAGTTTCTTAAGTGGAAAACTAAACAAAATTATCAAACAAAGTATACCAAGAATAATTAAGAATAAATGTCCTCTGGGATTTATTGAATAATTAAGTGAATTTGCTACACATTACAAGTAATACCATAATCAATTTACCTCTTAGAACAGCCAACGTACATTATGCGGATAGACTGGAATTTTCTTGAAACACACCTGGAAAACCTGGAAAAGTCAGGGAATTTCATTCTCCTGTTTGAGTGGCAACCCTGTTAAAAGTGTGATAATTATGGATTGCAGTATTTACTAGTAATGTTGATGTTTTTTAACATTGTTTCTTTCGATCGTATGTTAATGTATTTACTTATTTTTAGCTTCTACATTTTAGAATAGTGGTAGATTACAATGATTATTTCATGCACCTCTTTATAATCAATAACTTTATTTTTGTTACTGTACAGAAATAATTGAAATAATATAGTATACGATACTAAGCTAAGTACGTTAAAGTAAGCTCTTCGTTAATAGCACACGATGAAACTTTTTGTTTCTATTTATTATGAATTTCTTTATCTTTGCACATAAAAAGTAAGTGAAGAAAATAGAATATACTTAAATTTAATAAAAAATAAAACCTAATTTCCAACATTCATTTATTGCGATAATCTAATAAACATACATAACGGCAATAGAATATACTTGAATTTAATAAAAAAAAAATAAAACCTGATTTCCAATATTCATTTATTGAGATAATCTAATAAAACATACATAACAGCAATATTAAAAAAAAACATGAATTACACAGTGTTTGAAAGAATAGATACAAAATGGAAAGTAATAAAGCTGCAATTTGCAATCAATAAAAAATATTTAGTGTTTTTTAGTATTACACAATTAAATATCATGTAATTATAGATTACAATATTTCATTATTTTATATTAGCTAGCCAAAGTTCGCAAATCTCGAGATGTTCGTTTATATAAGCATCCAGTATATAATGTACAGGTCTGCTTCTCCTGACTGTCGATGAGTTTTCTGCCATATATGTTGGACAGCCGTAAATTTGTCCTTACTTGAAAAATAAGAAATAAAGTCATATTTCAGAAGTGTAATAATTGCTAACATGTGATTTGCATTATTTCGGAAATATGATTTTTTAAAGTATATAAAATGCATAATGTAATAACTTACTTTATAGATTAGTTTCATTTTTAAATATTTTGCTATAATATTTATAAAAAAGTATTAATTATTTTAACAAAATTTTAAAAAATTATTTAGCACATATTTTTAGTACTAATTAAATTTAATAAATCAAAAGTATTCATATTAAATTTACATTTCATTAGATGAATCTACCTTAGATTAATATATTTAGATGAAATAAAGTAATGAAACATTGCAAGGTAAATCTTATGCAGAATTTAGATTCTCGAAAGGGCAGATTTAGTCTCTTTTCATTCTAAAAGTAATGCTGATGAACTAAAAAAAATGCTAAAACGACCATGTCTAAAAGCGGTCATCATAACATTTCAGCGAGGTCGACAAATTGCCAAGATATTTTGCATCTTTGCAAAGTTGTAAAGACATCATAAAAGTTACCACGACCACTTTGAAACCTCTCGGACCAGTTTGCAACGCCGTGTACTACTTGGGTTATTAGAAACGGTGCCATCCATTATAAAGGCCACATGCCAGTGATCACTGATTTCGCTGTAAAAATCACTCGAAAGTTTCGTAAAAATGTAGGGAAATTTGATAATCTTACTGTTATGATATTTTCTATGAAGAAAATAGAAAGAGCCCAGAGCCATTCTCTGACTATGACACTTCTATCTATACTGCCTATTGTTTTTACTTGGCTTAACTTATTTTACTTCAGTATTTTTTATCTCCATCCATGATCCATTCATTTATTACTTAATGTAAAGTTGTAACTTATTTTAATTTTTAATTCGTTTTTATTACCACTTTTTGTCATGTGGCTTAGCCTTCAAAATTGCTATGGTGATGAAAAGAATCTCCCCCTTCCCTCAGCCTTAAAATTCTTGCACTTGAGCCATCTGCTAAGGTTGCTTTTCGATGCTTACTTGTGATGGCAGTTTCACCACATCCCATCCATTTGCCTATTAGATCCAAACCTGCTCAGCTCATCTACCATCACCTTCACTGAACATTTTCTTCACTGCAGTTTACCATCGTACAAAATGCTATCATACTTCAACTTTGCTTATCATTTACACTTCACAAATGATATAATAAGGTTTATCTTGAACTTTTATGTTCTGCAGCATATGGTTTAGAAAATTCTTCGTTCCATAGAAATTGCACTTGTATGAGCATCTAAATGAGTCTGACAGAAACAAAACAAGCACTTTCCACTGGAGGCATGGTCAGTTTTTCTGCCATGTTATTGATACATAGTAATTGCCTACATTACTACAGAAAAAGCTTCATATCTTTCCAGTTTTTTTTTCATGGTATTTTTCATATTTTTTTAACTTTTGTAGATTGTTGACAAATGATGTTTTGTAAAAACTCACTATAATGCTTAACACTTACACTTCGTATGTTTGTAATAGAATTTGTTTGTTGTTAAATTTGTATATAGAACCTACAGTGTTAATGTATCTAAATAAATGAGAATTCTGCTAAAATATTTATATAACTTTTTTGATTAAAATTTAGGGTAGAGGCGGTCTTGGATCAATATTTGTATGGGCATCCGGTAATGGTGGAAGGCATAGTGATAGCTGCAATTGTGATGGTTACACCAATTCAATTTATACTATATCTGTAAGTAGTGCAACCCAAAGTGGTTTGATGCCATGGTACCTGGAACAGTGTTCATCTACGCTGGCAACAACATATAGCAGTGGAGCTTCTAGTAGAGATCAAAATATAGTATGTGATCTTCCAACAGCATGCCAGGATGATACTAGTCTGAATATAAGATTTTTTTATTTTTTTTTAAAATCAGAATTCCATTCTGGAACCTGTACCAATCTGATGCTATTAGTATAACATTTAAAAACTGTGTTGACGTAATTGATCACATATTGCTGAGATTTGTTTTAGTTCACAAATTGCACATTTATTTAATACAGTACAAAGTCTGTAATCTGGATGTCCATTATCCGGAATAATCTATAATCCGAACCTCAAAGCCTTAAACTTTTTTTTGTATGTTTTTCTCATGCACGTTTAATGTATAATGCACGGAATAAGCGAGGCTAAAATTATCTTTACTGATTCTGAAGCATTTCAGTTAATGTTGCAGATTGTGCTGTTCCTTAGTCTTCTAATTTGATCCGATTTATTATTTTTTGCTGACTGTTAGAGCAATTTTATAAATATCAAGCTTGAACTTTCTATTACGTCAAAAAAAAAAAAAAGGTTCCAATTCTGGAGCTGCCAAAGGATCTACAAAGCGAAAGCATGCTTTGATGTCCATCAAACAAAAAGTGGAATTGCTGCAAAAAATGGATAAAGGCGTATCCATCTCAAAATTATGTGAGGAGTATGACATTGGAAAGTTAAATGTATATGACATAAGCAAAAAGAAAAAGGAACTTTTTGAATTTTTTGTAGATTCCGACACCCCACTTGCAATGAATAACAGAAAAAGGGTTCATTATGTTAAAAATCACGATCGTGACAAAGTGATGATTGAATGGGTCAGACAATGTCGCAGCAGGGGCATGCCATTGACGGGTCCAATGCTTATGGCTCAAGCCAAAATATTTCATGAAGAAATTACTTAAACACTGAGGGCACATATTCAACAGGTTGGTTAACCAAATTTAAAAATCGCCATGGTATAAGACAATTAAACATTTCAGGTGAAAAAGCTTCAGCTGATACTGAAGCTGCTGATTTGCAGATGAATTCATTGAACTCATTCCTAGTGAACAATTATCTCCAGAACAAATTTACAATGCTGATGAAACTGGTCTTTTCTAGCAATATGTACCACGAAATACCTTGGCAACCTCTACAGAAAAAGCTCCAACTGGTGTCAAAGATTCCAAAGCGAGACTAACAATTTTAGCGTTCGCAAATGCTGCAGGAATGCACAAGTGCAAACTTTTCGTAATCGGAAAACATGCACGACCTTGAGCATTTAAAAGAGTAACGATTTTCCTTGTTATATATCGTGCAAATAAAAAAGCATGGATGACACAAGCGTTGATAAATGATTGGTTTGAAAATCATTTTATACCTGAGGCTCGGCGACATTTGAATTCGGTTGGTTTGCTTGATGACTCAAAAATATTCCTGATTGTTGACAACTGTTCACTTAAAGTTTTAGTGAAAAATAATGTATCTGTATTATTCTTCCCTCCAAATTGTTCGTCTATCATTCAGCCTATAGATATGGGAATAGTGCATGCACTGAAATGCAAATATAAAGTAGCCTTTCTAAAATCTGTTAAATTTCTTGAACAAGGCCAAGACTATTCAAGACTTTCTGAAATTTTTTAGTATAAAATCTGCTGTGTGGAGCATCGCAAGATTGTGGGAGAATGTTTCTCCAGATATGTTAAAAAATGCTTAGCATAATTTATGGCCAGCTACCATATTTCATGGTGAGGATGATGAAAATGATAGCGGCGAATTTGAAGGTTTTTGGACATCGCAAAGTAAAGGTGAAACTTTCCAGTTATTGGATTTTGTAAAGAAATGTTGAGAAGTGGTAATAAATGAAGATGATATAACAGAAGTTTTTCATTGCTAGGCAATTCCCCAATCATCAATCAATTAACGGACAGTGAAATCTGTAGTATGGTTCTAGATCCAGAAAATACCGCTGCCGATAGTGAAGAAAGTGACAGAGAGGTTATTGAAAATGAAAAAATTTCGATTGACAAGTTAGTTGGTATTTTCGACAAACAATTACAGGACTTGTACAGTGGAACTTTGTAACTGAACTAGAAATTTTATCTGTTTATAGAATTAAAGAGAAAGTATTAACACAAAAAAAGAAGCAACTTAAACCACTTACATTGAATGAAATGTTTAATAAAGTAAACAAATAAATATTAAGCTGTTTTTTTTTTTTGTAAATTTTGATACCCTTTAGATCATAATTGCTCTTTACTTCATAAACTACGGATTCATATTTTTAATTGTATAATTTCTTCATGCCATCTTACCAGATTTAAATTGATGATCTATAATGCGGTAAACCCCTAATCTGGAAGTCCCAATGAGTCCGTCTTACGGACTTTGTACTGTATAATATATGGTGTATAGAAAATTTAATTCCTATTCTGCAGACCAGCTTCACGATATGAAGGACATACATGTGAGAAAATCCAAACTTTTTATTTTGAAACATCTTAAAAAATGCTGAGTTGTTTTATTTTCAAGCTAGTATCATTCCTTTTCTTTTTGTTTAACAATATTAATTTCATCTTTTTTTTTTTTTTTTTTTGTCTTTGAATGTGTATGTACATGTGTTTATGTATATAATCAAGAAAGTTAAAAAAGTTCAGAAGCTAACTGATTAAAATAATATCTTTAACCCTTTTCGGATGGGCACCCCATATATGCATTCTCTATGAATGTCTCTCACAGCTGGGTGTCTCACTCATGTATCACTAGATAATGTGCTCAGGGGATGGGTGATGGATATGTGCATTTTAAGCTGAACCATTTTTTAAAGACGCTGAGATGACATCCCATGTCCATTACTTTTGAACTGAACATAGTTTTTGGATCCTATTATCAGCCGATAGATGGCATTGTAGAAAAGATATAGGGGATAGGGGGCGCACGATGCCAATCGAGAATCAGGAAGCGAGATAATGTGATTAAGGCTAAGAATGTTCCGTAATAATATGTATATGTTTACTGTAATAATAATGAACTTATAAAATGCAAGAGTTATCCTGATTGAATGAAAAGTGAAAGCCCAACTTACCCCTAGTCGTCGTGAGATTAATAACGGAGATTAAAGCTAACATTTGAGAAGCAGGATGATTGATGCAAACACACATTGAATGACTCGCGTCTAAGAGCGTGGAAGAAGGGGTAAGTTTCGTTTTTAAAAATTTGAATTCATGTGAACTGTAGAATAATTCTAACAGAATATAGAATTTAGAAGTATAGAATTGTATTACAGTAAGACCCCGCTTAACGTGGGGGATACGTTCCATCGAAGTAGAGCGTAATGCGAAACAGCACTAAGCGAGGCTATCTTAACATGTAAATAATGGGGTTAGGGGAAGACGGATAAAAAATGGTTAGGCATTAAATTTAATAATTTTTTTTTAATAAAAATAAAATCAAACATTTATTACTTACACAAATAAAAAGAATATAAACGCATATACTTTTAAAAACAAATAAAATTCTCAGTCAGATCATTCAGTCTATTCTGGGTTTCCAATTTTCTGCCTTTTTGTTAAGAAGGCATTATGATAGATTGGCTTAATGGCATATTGCGTTCAATTTCGTCGTCAATCCATATAGACAGTCGTTTTCCCATTTTCTCTATAATGTTATTTCTAGAACGGGTAATTCTAGTTGCAGAGCTTGACGCAGTTGCAGTTGTAGATGACAGTATTTTTTCTTTATTCTTAAGAATTGTCCTTATTGTTGAAGTTACCAAAATCAATGCAGCACTAATTTGAGATTGACGTTCACCAGAATCTAATCTTCTAATCACTTGCATTTGAGTTTCCAGTGAAATGCTTTTTCTGGTTGCTTTCTTTTCTTGTTTTTTATTATCACCCATGATAAAAACTAAAGATCATAATATTTGTCACTGTATTAATCGTTATAGTATTATACAAATTTAAACTTACAATAATGTCAACAAATGTTTCAAATGATAAAAATGCGTCCACCAAGCAAGAAACACAACTACACTGTTTCGGATATGTTATTTGGAATCCTAGCGCTGCACTCAATTTCGGAGAATCCCCGGGTTGAAATAAAAGAGCGCTAAACCGAAACATCGTTAAGCGGGGTCTTACTGTATTTGTTAATATTATGGATGAGAATACAAAGAAAGCTTTAGATAAAGCAAAAATGAAACGTAAAACTTTAAGAAGGTTAACAACACAAGTAATTAACAGAATATCTGAATTATTGGAACAGGATATTGTAGATACAATATCATTAGAAGAATGTGAGATGAATCTACAAGAAAAAGCAGATCAGATATTTAAGTTAGATCTAGAAATTGAGAATTTAAATCCTGAAGTATCTGATCTGGAAACAGAAGTAAAAAATAATCAGGAATACAGAGAACGTATCATCTACACGAAATCGAAAGTCAAGAATTATCTCCAGAATTCAGACAGAAATAAGGCAGATTTGTCTTTGAAAATAATTCTTCATTTATTTCGAATAGTGAACCAGATAAACTGAGAATAAATTTGCCGAAACTTCATGTAGAACCGTTTGAGGGTAATTTAGAGAAGTTTCAGGAATTTTGGTCACAGTTTGATAATGTGATTCACAGTAACGAATGCTTATCTAAAGTAGATAAATATAATTATCTTAAAGCTTTCTTGAAACGACCAGTCTTAATTAGTATTCAAAGACTATTGGTATCAGATAATAATTATGATTTAGCAGTTGAATTGCTTAAAGAAAGATATGGGAAAAAAGAAATTATTGTAAGATTTCATATTAACCATTTGTTAAATTTAAATGCCGTAAAATTGGCTTTGTATTTGAAACAGTTAAAGGAGTTATACGATACGATAGAAATCCAAGTACGGGGTTTACAAACTCTTGGTGTTGAACTGAATTCATATGGAAGTTTGTTGTTTCCACTACTAACCAAACTTATTCCAGATTCATTGTGCTAGATTTTTATGGACAGCATGAAAAAGACGATTCTTGGAATGTAACAGAATTAATAAAATTTCTTGGAAGAGAAATAGAAACGGGAGAACGAACATTTTTGTTTCGACAAACAAGGGAAAATAATGAATCAGTTAAAAGCATAGACAATAAACTGTCAGTTAATAAATTTTCAGAAAAGGGGACTAGATTCCAAAAGTTTAAAGAGAAGCAACAATATTTGATTCCTAATGCTACCACACTGAGCACATTTCAGAAACTTTGCATTTTTTCCAATAATTCTGAGCACAGTTCCAAAAATTGTGATAAGGAACGCGAACAAAAATTAGAAAGTTTAAAACGAAACGCAAGATGCTTTTAATGTCTGCAAAAAAATCATATGGTTAGATCGTGTAAATTAAAAGAGCACTGCTTGACATGAAGTATAAACATTCTAACATGATTTGTGATGCCAAATGCCTTCCACGTCAGACAGAGAGTCGCGAAGAAACGATGAATGACAGAATGAAAGATCATAATAATGTTGCTATGACTCAGGATGGATTATCTGACGTTTCAACGTATTTGAAGGAAGCAATAATTAACGGCAGTGAACTGATTGAATGTTTGATAGATACGGGAAGCGCTCTCAGTCTATTAAGATATTCGTTTTTTTAAAAATTACGATTGCCAGTGCAACCAGAAACAAAAAAATTACTTGGAATCGGGAGTGTAAATCACGCATCTACAACAACTTTGGGAAAAGTTAATGTTTCACTTCGAATCAACGAAATCCAAACATCCGCGAATTTGTTTATAGTAAATGATGAGGTACAGCCGTATGACCTAATTATTGGAAGAGACATTTTAAATGATCAAATGTTGGCTTATGGGAAAATAGGGGATTGGTTTAATATATGGTATGCTAATAAAATTCCATTCGCCAATTGATAAACGAAATGGAGCGTTAACACATTAAGTTATATTCTGAGAAACCAATAGAAATAAAAAGTAACACGATAAACTTTGTGCATTCTGTAACCCCAGATATAAATAATGGACTAATCTTATTTCAAAACAAGCATGGAAGTCCGGATTCAGTAATGGAGGTTAAAAATGGTAGGGTAACAGTCCCAGTTATGAACATAGGACACAATAACATCAGATTAAAAGAAGATCAGTGTATCAGCAGGGTAACAGATATAACAGGAGATTGGGAATTAAAGGAAATAGACAAGCCCAATATAAACAAAGATGAAAAACAAAACCATGTATTTTCCATTCCTCAACATATTCACCAAGTAAAGATAGATGATATAAAATTTTATGAGGCAACTACAGATAGTGAAAGAACTGATATCTTAAAATTAGTAAATGAATTTAGGAATTTGCTCTTAATGTAAATGAATTAGGTTGCACAGACATAATAAAAATGGACATAAAAGAAATTGACGGGAGTAAGCCTGTGTCTTCTCATCCGTACAATACGAATGCAGCTAAACGTAATGTCAAAAAAAAAAAAAAAAAAAAAAAAAAAAAAAAAAAAAAAAAAAATGTTAAAGAATGGATAGATAATGAGATAGTTTCTGAAACTAGATCATCTTACGCTAGTCCTGTGTTACTAGTAAAGAAAAAAACGGGATTATAGACTGGTAATTGATTACTGCAAACTTAATAATCAGACTTAATAATACAGATAAAGGATAAGTTCCCTTTGCCTCGAATAGATGATCTTTTAGAATGTTTAGGAAGATGTAATTCTCACTACTCTGGATTTAGCCCACGGGCTATTTGCAAATATCGTTAAGTGAAGAAGCTAAATTAAAGATGGCGTTCATCACTCCAGATGAAACAGGACAGTTTGAAAGGATGACATTTGGGTTAGTAATTGCTGCTGCTGAGTTTCAGCACCTAATGTCGTATGTCCTAGGTGCCTTATTGAACACTAAAATGTTGTGTTATATGGATGATATATTTATTCCTGCAAAATCTTGGGAAGAGATGATTTTCAAATTGAAACAGGTATTAGATAGCCTAAGAAAAGCAAATTTAACCTTGAAATTATCTAAATGTGAATTTGCGAAAAGAGAAGTAGATTTCTTGGTTTTTATTATAAACGAAGATGGTATCAGACTGGGCTCTAGAAAAATAAAAGCCATAACAGAATTTCCAGAACCAAAGAATGTGCACAAAGTGCGAAGATTTTTGGGCCTGACTGGATTTTTCAGACGATTTGTGCAGAAGTATGTGTTAAAAAGTGAACCATTGACCAGATTGACAAAGAAGAATCGAGACTTCGAGTGGAAGCAAGAACAGAAGAAGTCATTTGAACTATTGAAGAAACAACTGACTGATAAGCCCATATTAGCTCACTATCAACCGCATGCAGATACTGAAGTCCATTGTGATACAAGTACAGAAGGTTTGAGTGAAATGCTAATGCAATGTGATGAAGATGCAAAATGGCATCTTGTTTATTGCATCAGCAAGAAAACAACAGAAGCAGAGAGAAAGTATCATTCCAGCAAATTGGAGTTAATGGTCATTTTATGGACGTTGGACAGTTTAAGACAGTTCTTAATCGGCATAAGATTTACACTTATTACTGTAAACCAGGTCTATTAACCAGGTCTGTATCAACTGAGTCTCTTTCAGCAATCAGTTTAAGGAAATCATTGGGCAAATATTGTAACATTGGGAAGAGTGCCATGAAAATCCGTAACATTTGTGAATTCTGTTATAACTCATAATTTTGTTGGCCTGTCTTATCAGTAATGGTGATTTAACAGCCTATGCTATTGTTCACATTAATCACTTGGGTCCTTTCGTAAAGAGTTCGAGAGGTAATCAAGAACTATTAGTGATAATTGATAATGTGACTAGGTTTGTGAGAATTTCTGCAGTTTAGAATACTAGTGCTAAAAATATTTTACAGTCTTTGAAGAATTTTGTTAATGATTTTGGACTACCGGAGAGAATAAGTGATAGAGGATCTTGTTTTACATCTCATCAATTTAAGCATTATTGTACAGATAACGGAATACAGTCAAAAGTCGTTAATTCGGACATCCGTAATCCGGACCTCAAAGCTACAAACTTTCTGCGCATGCATCATGTTGACGCATACGCATAGGAGTTTACGCGTGCGCGTAAGACTTTTACGGCTGCGAATATGCGTGTGCGCATGCACATAATACGTTTACGCATGCGCGTTTAATGTATAACGGACGGTATAAGGTAAGCTAAAATTATCTAATTCAGTTAATGTTGCAGACTGCGTTCTTCCTTAATCTTCGAATTGGATCCGACTTATTATTTTTTGCAGACTGTTAGAGCAGTTTTATAAAAGTAAGCTTGAACTTTCGATTATGTCAAATAGAATTTCCGATATATATTTACTAATATGTAAAGGATCTACAAAGCGAAAGTATGTTTCGAAGTCCATTAAACAGAAAGTGGAATTGCTGCAAAAAATGGATAAAGGCATATCCTTTGATTATCTAATCATTCCGAAATATGTTTATCAATTTCATGCTGCTCTGCAGGGGGAGGGAAACGACGTGGTGCGCAATGAATTGAAAGTTGATTTGTCAGCACTATCCTTATCTTCAGGGCAGATGTTTTTATTTTATTTGGCTTATAATTCTTTACTAAATGTAGTATTTCATCTCGATGTACTCGGTCTTTGATATGATTTAGATCAAGTTCCTCGTCATTATAACTCGCTTCTGATAGTGAAGAAAGTAACACAGAGTTATTGAAAACAAAAAAATTTCGATTGACAAATTAGTCGGTATTCTCGACACAGCAATTATAGGACTTGAACAGCGGAACTTTGTAACTAAACAAGAAATTATGTCTGTTTAATAGAATTAAAGAGAAAGTATTATCACATAAAACGAAGTAACTTAAACAACTTACATTGAAAGAAATGTTTAATAAAATAAACAAATAAATATTAAGCTTTTTCTTTTTGTAAATTTTGATACCCTTTAGATCATAATTGTTCTTTATTTCATAAATTACGGTTTCATATTTTTAATTTTATAACTTCTGCATGCCATCCTACCAGATTTAAACTGATGATCTATAATCCGGAAAAACCGATAATCTGGAATCGCTGAAGTCCCTACGAGTCCGTATTAACGACTTTTGACTGTACATCATACTTTCTACCAAACACCCCCAAGCCAATGGTATGGTAGGGCGTATCAACAGAACAATTTGAGGAACGATAATGACAAGTTTGACGGTAAACAACACAGAGATTGGCATCCAAAAATAAAAGAGACGGAAAGAAATCTTAACAACATGATAAACAAAACTACAAATAAGACTCCGTTTGAAATGCTATATGGGTATTTGCCCAGATTTAATGATGGAATACTTATAAAGTTAGCAGATGAAGATTCAGATACATGGAAAGACCTGCGAGAAATCCAAGAGCAAGCATGAGGAAGAATTGAGGAACAGCAAGTAAAAATGAAAGAGAGATTTGATGGGAAGAGGTGTCACACACTAATATTTGAGCAAAGAGAATTCGTTGTGATGAGATGTGCTCCTAAGGCTGCAGGTCAATCTACCAAAACACAGCCAAAATATTGAGGGCCATTTATAATAACTGAAATATTACCTAGCAATACCTACAGAAACTCAACTAGAAGTGAAGAATCAAGGTCGCTATTTCACCACCACTGCTCATGTGAGCCAGCTGAAGCCATGGAGGTGTGATCCCAGCTCTGACGATGATGATGACGACGGTGACGATCAAGATACTGACCAGTTATCAAGCTTGATTCCAATCTGGTCTGTCCGTAAGGACTGATGGAAGTGCTCTCCCATGTGATTAAGGTGAGATCTTTCCCTTTTTTTTTTGTGTGTGAGTTTATCTACATACGTTTGCTGATAGAAAACTTTAGAAACTTTTGAACATTAATTGACTTTGAACTTTCGAACATTAGCTGAAAGACTTTAGTGCTTTAGTGTTCTGAATTTATCATTTTAGGACAGATAACAAATGAGTTATTTCGTATATATATCACGTACTTAGTAATGATTTACAGAAAATTTCAATTATTATGCTAATGTATAAAAAAATATGTGATTTTATGTATGTGAAAATATTTGAGTAAGTTTATTATCATATAAAATTTTAGTATAATGTGTATTCTTTTTAGTGTGTTAGTAACATGTTAAGTAATGTGTATAAGAGTTGAAGCAGAAAATTGTATTAATTATAAAATTGATTTGCACTCGGAACAATCGGGACGATTGTCAGGTCAGAATGACCAAGTGTTATCAGCCGATAGATGGCATTGTAGAAAAGTCGCTAATAGGGGGCGCATGATGGCAATCGAGAATCGGGAAGTGAGAGAATGTGATTAAGGCTAAAAACTTTCCATAGTAATATTTATATATGTACATATTTACTGTAATAATAAAGAACTTATAAAATGCAAGAGTTATCTCGATTGAATGAAAAGTGAAAGCCCAACTTACCCCTAGCTGTCCTGAGATTAATAACAGAGATTAAAGTTAACAATCCTGACCTTCACTTTGATCACATTCTGCTTAACTTTTGTATTTGCTGTTGTGGAGGAAGAAGAGAAAGCATAATGTAAACAAACAGAGCTCAGGTCTTTAACTCGCCATATGATATAAACATTCATATTTCTGATGTCCTTTTGATTCCTTTTTTCCCCCTACTAGGATCAAGCAAGAGGTTATTCTAGGGCAGTGGTATTCAAACTTTATGGCAGTATGACCCCATAAAAATGCAGATGACCCCAAAAAAATGTTTGCGACCGAAATCAGAGCATCAGTCCTTATTTATGTACCATCAATTGAGAATTTTTAGGACTTTTATTTACCTTACAAACCTACTGCAAATTTTGGGGTCTTGACACATAGTTTGATTACCACTGTTATAGAGCCATGTAGCAAGTTAAGATTGTTGGCTCAATAAGGCTGGAAAAGGGGGTTTTCAAACAATAGAAGAGTGTAATCTGTGTCTGTTGATCATCAAGGTTTCAAAGGAAAGATTGTGAATTAGTTGTAAAATAATATGCAAAGCTTATTATGTTCCATCAGTAAAGCTAAGAATTGTGCAAAGGATTAAAATGTCATGTTGTTTCCTTTTGACTTAATCCTACATTTATTTACACATTATTCTTGGTGGAAACTCTATAAAAATTATTCTAATTTTTCAGTTTTCTCCTGAGTAACAGTTATGTATATACACAAATGTTTGTGAAAAACTTCAACACCGTTGAAGGAGTTGTCAGAAATGAATGAAATTTATTCCACATATTACTGATAGTGGTACATATAAATGATCAAATTTACAAAACAGAGAAACAAAATGAACATGGGAAATCTAACTTTGTGTGTCTGCCACGCTAAATGATGAGAGCCTATACACTTCATAGCATTGAATCATACAGGTTCTGAATGTAATCCTGGGGATTGGCAATCCATATAACTTAACACCAGAGTTCTTTCTTAGTGTATGCCCCATCAGCCTGTTAGAGTGAGTCGCTGACCGATGACATCCTAGACATGCTCAGTGGGCTACATATCCAGGAAATAAGCAGGCCATAGAAGAAGCAAAACCTGTTGTGTCCTAAAGAAGGCTTGTTCAGTCTGAGAAGCATGTTCATGGGCATTATCCTACTGAAATACAGCACCTGGAATGAGTCAAAGAATAAGAGGTCTTCTGGCTCTACAACTTGCCTTATGTAGCAATCGCTGTTGAGGTTGCCTGCAATCTACAATAGATGAGATCAACAGTTATACCTATAAGCTTCCCACAGCATGATGCCAGGTTTTTGTGCTGTATGATGATGGATAACACACTATGGAAGCAGATGTTCTTCTCCATAATGTCTGAGGCATACTCTTCCATCATTGTACTCCAGATTGTAACGAGGTTCCTCAGAAAAAACAACTTGTTGCCACAGGGTATGCCATGCACTGTGTTACTGTCCCCCTTGAAGTCGGAGACATCTGTGATTCAGTGACAGGGGGATCTTTTGTAAAAGAATCCTTACACGCAGTTCATGTTGCAGTAGATGGTGTTGAACCATGGATCTAGTCAACACCTGTAGCCATACTGAGCATTGCTGTAACACACAGGAGGATGCTGTATGATCTGTCTCAGCCATATGGATGAGGTGTTTGTTGTCCTGTGCTACTGTGTGGTGAACTGCCAGGATTTCACCTTGTTTGGCTCTCCTTTGTCCATTTCATCCAAACACGTATCACTGCTATGGCATCATGCTGCAGGTGGGCTGTGATTGCTCAATATGAAAGTCCACATTCTCGTATACTGGTGTTGTGGCATCATTCAAACTCCATTAGTTGATAGTATGGCACCCTCCACTGTTGATGATACATATTGACCACTAATTAAATATTCATTGCGGACAGAGGATGATAAAGAGATTTCAGCACAACTTTACAGTCCTTTATATATGGAAGAATTGGCTGGTTTTTATTCCACGCATGCACAATCACGTTGTAATTCTAATCATTTCCATGTCTTACCTCACTTTACATTTCACATAAGTTTGGTTTAATTTGGATAATTCCTTTAATCTGTTGCAATTTTCATAAACATTTAGTGTGTATATATATATGGGTAGTTGTCACTTTTATGACTGCCATAAGCTAAGATTGAATGCCATGTAACACAGTGTGACCATTTAAATGCCACTACACCTACTATACTATATGTATGATGAAACCTTTCCTGTTGTTGCTTATTGTTTATTGTTTGCTGTAAGTATTAAAATACTCTGGAAATGTTCAAAAAGTCATGATGCTGATTATATGGGTTTTGAAAATTATGATATGGGAATCCGGAATATAGAAACTTTGTGGAAAGAACTCTCAGAACTATGAATTTTAAAAGTTGCTGCTGCAAAAAATGCTGGAAGTGTACAGTAAGCAAGATTTCTTGAAACGAACTGGCAGAGAACTGGTTGAAACAGCATATATGCTGGATCTGGCCATTAGTATGGAGGATGTAGCTGAATTAGTTGATGCCTCAGAAAATAAGCTGATTGATTAGAATTTGATTCATTCCCAAAATGAAGTACTTGAAGAAAATAAAGAAGAGAAAGTTTCAAAACAGTTTACTGCAAAAGAATTATCTCAAGTATTTTATGAATTAAATTAAGAACTTCAGCTGCTTGAGAATTTTGATCAAAACACTGATCATTTTGCCAAGCAAATCAGCAGATTCAAGGAGCAATTGGATATTGTTACAAAATATATGACAAATGGGAAAGGAAGACAATTTTTTTTTTCGTTAAAGAAGCTACTTTTGGTTGCTAAGGATCATCCAAATAAGCAACAATTACTCACACATTATTTTCAATTAAAGACAGTGTTTGTATGCTTTTTTTTTGATTTTCTTCTTGATAACTAATTTAAAGGATGAGTATGTGTTTAATGTCATAAAATATGTATGTAATACATATACAAATAATTTATTTATAAATATTAGATAAGTTATTGCATTCTTGAACATATTTCATGTTAAGAAAATGTTTAATTTATCAAAATGCTTTCAGAGATCTTAAAATAAAAATGAACCCTTGAGCTACATCAGGATCCATATGCAATGGAATCAGTGAACAGCACTTGTATGTCAAGGACTATCTGTATATTTGTACGCGTGTGTATGTGTATATATATATATATGGTTAAATACAAAGTAGAAAACAGTTCAAAATCTAATCCAGTTACACTCTGATAGCAGCAACAAGTGTTGGTAATAATGCAAATTAAGAAACAAAAAATATGTTTAAAATTCATCACATACTCAATACAGAAAAAATTACAAGCAATAACAAAAAACCAGAAGCTCAGCGGCAAACCAAAGCAAAGGGGGTGGGGGGTAGACAAAATATGTTAAAACAAAAAATGAAGTATGTAACTTATATCTTTCACTGCATCGTCATCAGGGGCCTGGTGCAATGAAAGAAGCAAATAAATAAATCAGCATGTTTTTGAACTGACAAATACATTAAAGTTTAAAATTTAAAATGTAAATAGAAAGCTATAAAAGTAATCTGTGCCTGTATCAATCCAATCTTTACAGGCTGAAGTAAACAGTGCAGAAAACTGCAAAATGAAAGCAGAAAAAATATAGACAAATTTTAAGTTATTCCTGCTGAATTTATTAGTAATTTTATCGAATACTTTATTTACTGTCTTGGCAACCACTATTGGTTTTGGTTCTGAAAAATTACAGATTTTCATATATGCTGGTAAGTTTGTGCTGTAAGTGAAAGTTAATGTTTAGTCTATGTGGATAAATTGGGTTGAATTTCAGCATGTAAAATGTTTTTTGATGAACTCTGTCTTTAGTGTTGGGAATAATTTCCACGCAGTAAAACTTGCTAACATCTGTGCCAAACACAAAGTTGTTGCTTTCGTATTATGGTTTTACATCCAGAATGTGTCGTTACTTATCGTGAAGAAAGTGACAAGGAGGTTATTGAGCTTTGAACGATTCCACTTGATAGTTTAGTGGGAATTCTAGACATGGCAATTGCAGGAGTTGAACAATGAACAAGAAATGATGTCTATCTGCAAAATTAAAGCATAAATATTAGAAGAAAAACAGAACATCTTAAGCCGATTACACTGAAAAAAATATTTTATTTAATAGAGGAAATAAATAAATATCGACCTTTTTTTTTTTTTTTTTTTTTTTTTTTGTAAATTTTGTGTCCTTTAAGGTCATAAATGCTTTGCAAGTTTATAAACAACTATTTGATATTTTTAATTTTGTTAACTTCTGTTTGCTATTATACCAGATTTAAAATGCTGATATAAAATCTTGAAGAAGAAATACTGTAAAATTCAATAGATAAATACATGTTCATTCTGGAATAGCAAGATAATAACACTACAGAGTAAATATATGTACACTGCTCGGCATTGAAAATGCAACACCAAGAAGGAGTGGTCAGAAATTGATTCAAATTTTAGAGTAGACGCATGTCACTGAGTTATGCAAATGATGTGAAATGTGCAGCTCTCCGATGCACATGAAGTAAGATATAAGAGAAGGAACGTGCAGAATGGGCAATATTCGTGTCGTTATTTCTGCCAGACGAATTATCGAAGAAAGTTAGTTTTTGTCCCGGAGGATATGTGTAATAGGAGAGAATGCAAGACCGCTGTGAACGCAGGCACTTCTAGCAGATAGACGATTTTACGAGGGGTATGGTGATCAGACTGAGAAAAGCGAGTTGGTCCTTACGTCAAATCGCAGCTGATACCCACATGGATGCGAGCACGGTGCATTGACTATGGCGAACATGGTTGGAACAAGGAAATGTGGGAAGAAGGAGGGGTGCAGGTGCAACCAGAGTGACGTCAGCACGCGTGGATCGATGCATCCGCCAACAAGCTGTGGCGGTCCCGCAAGTCACTTGTACCACGATTCTGCAGCATGTGCGAGATACCCTGGATGTTCCCGTGTTGACCAGAACCATTTCCCATCAATTGGTTGAATGTGGCCTGCACTCACGTCATCCGTTAAAAAGACTGCCATTGAGCCCATACCATAGACGGCAACGTTTAGAATGGTGCTGGACCGGAGCGATGTGGATGACAGAATGGTGAAACGTCGTGTTCTCAGATGAGTCGCGCTTCTGTTTATCCAGTGACATTCGCTGCATACATGTGTGGCGTCGATGTGGAGACAGATCTAATCCGGCAGTAACTGTGGAACGCCCACTGCGCGACAACGTGGCATAATGGTTTGGGGCGCTATTGCCTACGATTCCAGGTCACCTCTAGTTCTTATTCAGGGCACTATGACGGCACAACGATACTTGGATAATGCACTGCGACCGGTGGCAATCCCCTACCTTCAGGTGCTGCCTAATGCAATTTTTCAGTAGGATAACGTCCGACCACACAGTGCTTGCATCTACCAACATGCTCTGCAAGGTATACAGGTGCTTCCCTGGCCACCATACTCTCCTGATCTGTCACCAATCCATACATATTATGTATGGGATAATATGTATCATTCCATACATATTATTCATTATCCATACATATTATGTATAGGATATGATTGGACACCATTTGCAGACTCTGCCCCTGCCTCGTTCAGAAGAATAACTGTGGCAAATGGTTGAAAGGGAATGGAGAGCCATCCTTCAGGACACCATCCACACTCTTATTGACTCTATGCCTAGATGTGTTTCTTCGTGCATCGCTGTCCGCGGTGGTCCTACATCCTACTGAGCCGACGCCATTCTCGCTCTGTATTCTGACTATTATTTTGAAATGAAGATCACTCATTGCTGCTTGCTGTTTCTGTCTTTTTTCCAAATTTCATCACTTTCTGACCACTCCTTCTTGGTGTTGCATTTTCAATGTCGAGCAGTGTATAAAGAAGTGTTATGTTTATCATAATACCATCCTTCAAGGGGTTGGTACCGTGAGGAGTATATCGAACAGGTTCATATTTCTGATCTGTATAATTAACAATTTAGCAAAGCCAAAAGAAATATTTGATAATAAAGAAATAGTTAAAGAAATTAATACATGGCTAGGAGCAATGAAATTAATCAAAAGTGTGAAATGTGTCCCATCCATCAAAGATAATTTGATAAAATTTTCAAAACGCACACACAGAAAATAAAAGTTATATAAGATTTAATACTGGTGTAATACAAATAGTTGAAAAATGGAAATTGAATTCAATCAATAATTATATTAAATACCTATAGGAAATTTTAAGTTAAATTTGGTTAATTTGAGAATATGTAATTTTATATATACCATTGAATAATATAGTAGTTGATGGAAAAAATTTAGACCATTGCATACATATAATGCATGTAGTTCTTGTAAAAGAACATTAAAAGAAGAGAAGATTTACTTTGTGTTATATGTATGGAGCCTTTTTGATGCAAAACTGCTTCTTGCACAAGGTAAATTTTCATGTTTCTTAGATTCATTTATAAGAATTACATGCATTGTATGATCACTGGTCTATAATTACTCTTAAAAATTATTTTTAATGACAAACCAGCTTCACTGCTTCTTTTTTAATTATTTTATTTAAGAAGAAAATATCATATACAAATATTTATATCGAAGCAAAATACAGTTGGAGAACTTCGTATTACAATTATTGCTCACGTCAAGTCAGTTAGATTCGTTTTGTCCCTCTACCCGCCTTAGTCATAGGAGGCGATGAATTGTCAAGATTCATTGCCGTTTTTGTAATGGGCCAGCATCCCACCTGACCTTGCCATTTTCACATGCAAGAACTTCACATAAATTTAATTATGAAATATTAATATTAAAATTTTTTTATACATTGAAACAAGTGTAGAATATGTTCAGAAAAATATGAAATAAGTAAACAAAAAATTGTAAACAAGAATACAAAATTATTAAGAAAAAATAATTTTCAATAATAGCCGAATATAATTTTCAATAATAGAATATAATTAATAGCTGAATAACATAAGACTTACAATTTACTAAATTTCAATAGGCAATACAGCTATTTTATTAATTGCTCTTTTAAACTCTACTGTTTTGGTACAAACTTTCACAGCATCTTTCACTTACAATTGTTGAAAGTTGGCAAAAAACAACAAAAATTGTCTAACTTATTTGGAACAAATGGAAGTTCGATTACTTAAATACTTTACAAGCTATATAAAAATGGATCGTTGAAAAAATCATTAGATGATTTTTTTCAACAATCCATTTTTATGTTTCATTAAAAATTTTCATCACCTGATCCTTTGTATGCAAAACTGGATCATCTCAAATACCAGGTCTCTCTAAATTAAAGAAAAGTTTTAAAGTACTTTGAAGACAATCATTTTGCACAAGAAAACAATGCCTCTGGTAAGAAGGTTGTATTTCGTGAATCTTCCACCATGTGATCAATCCAAAATCAGACTCTTTGAACAATAATTCATCATTTATTTTATATGTATTATTTTTCAAAAGCTTTAAAAGTAAATCAGCACTTACAAGGACACACCTCTGATGCCTCATATTGTGAAATGATTTATCAGCTAAATTAAAAATTTGTGGAATTTCTACTTTCACAATATCTAACGTATTACACAGAGTTAGTTCTGTTATCTTATTCACAATTAAGAATTTAACTGGTTCATTAAAAGTGCAGTATTCTGTATTCACTTTCCATCAAGTCCTGTAACAGGCGTTTTAATTTTCTGCCTTTTTATTCCTAAGTATTCACTTATTTTATTTGTAAGAACACAGATATTAGAAGTGCTGTCTAAAATAGCACATATTTTTATTCTTCGATTATTGGCATCATGGAACATAAATTTGTGCAGATGGAAAAATTAAACTTTTTCTTTTTTTTGATTCCGAGTCGCCTTTTGCAGCTATATAGAGCTCAGTTTTGTTTTGTCTAAATGGCATAACTCAGCGAGGAGTCTTCGAGTGACCTTCATTATCCATGCATTTTATTTTATTGTGTTTCTCTTCGCAATAGCATTTAAATTCTGAGAGACACGAACTTTTCTTATGATTTTATTTTAGACATAATTCGCAGAGTTTATGCGAACAAATTAATTTGAATCTTTCATGAACACTTAATTTTAATAACATATCACAAAGGAAAATAGGGTGAAAGTTTCTGAAAGTTTTTATTTTTATTTACATTCATCGAAAGAGCTTTGAGTTTATGGAAAGGAGTAAAATTCTTGCCTAAGATAGTTAAAATCTTAAAGAATTTTATTTTTGTTTGTTATTTCCCTTTCAGAAAAATTATTACATCAGTTTGTGTCTGTTGAAAATTAGATTCAAATTATCTTGTATTTGTAGGTTACAGTTGATGTTGATTATTCGTACTTCAATGATTTTCGGAGAGGGCGAAAACCCAATACTTCCAATTTATGTACAAGAGGCCATACTGGAACATCTGCATCTGCGCCAATAGCTGCTGCAATTTGTGCTCTTGCTCTTGAAGCTAAGTATGTAATTTTCATGTTTTTAATCTGTAATAAGTGCACACATCTGCTTCTCTAAATACTGAAATTAATTAAATATTTTTACTCTTAAATGTATAATATTGTGTATGAAATCAGTATTCATTAAAATCTTCATAGCCTAAATTTTTTAAAAACATTTTATAGCAGAATGTCTGCTTTTTTAACAGTTGTAAACTGGAACTATTTGTATTGATTTTTCTCCATTTTCCATTAAAAGGCATTATATGGTGAATCAGGAATAACAATCTTTTATTTTCAATTAATGGCTTCATAGCTGACTGCAGACTAAAATACTTGTGTTGCAAAATGCAAAAATGTTTCAAAACTATCTTATTTTTTTTTTTTTTTTTTTTTTTTTGAGAGAGAGAGAGAGAGAATTATTAAATTTTGACTGCAGTACATTATGTTATTTATGTAAAAGTACTTGAATGCAGAATTGGTTTAAAAATTGTTTTTGATAAAGGACAATTTACTTATTTATAATAAAATATTGTACTGTGCTTTTATAACAGATAGTTGTAAAAAAATTACAGATGTGGAAGTGGCTTTGATTGCTGTTTGTGAAAGTGTTATCCGAATTAAATGAAACCAGGAAATCTTTATATTTTGTTGTTGGCCTATTAGTTTTATTTATTAGTGTCTCAAGAAGCTATAACAGAATCATGTCTAATTTAATATTGCAGCAGAATATTGTAAAATTTGAGGAAATAACTTATTTGTTCACAGTAAGATGTAAATCAATAAAGTTGATTAAGTTCGATAATTTGATGATGATGAAGGACAGTTATTTTTCTGGGATTTATTGTACCTGAATATACAAGTGAATAACTACCTTGACTAATCTTCTGATTAAAGCAGTTGTGTTCTGCAGTCCATGTGTGATTGAAGCTTTTGTGTCTTGTAATGGATAATTTGATTTTTACTCTGATGACAATGCTTTCATTGTAAAAACTGTATTCTTTGAGATTTTAGTGTAAAACACTTGCATCATGTTCGAGAAATTTGTATTTATTATTATAGTGTATATTGTCACGTATCTCATGTATAAGGTGAGTATATCCATGACAGCTTTACTACGAGTAGGTGTCATTTATCAAGTAAATATTAATTTTATTGGACTGTTGGTATTTAAAATGGCATTGTTTTTAGTGATGGTTTTTGAATGATTCAAATAACTAAAATTTAACATATATCCACTTTTTTTAATTTATATAATTTTAATGTAAATGTTTGCTGTAAAAGATCAAAGAATTAGTGAGGAGACAAAACGTTTTTATTTTTTAAAGCATGTATTGAAATACTCTTTAAACAGAATATTTTAGAGCTTTAAAAACCTTTTGAGCCTGTAGAGAATATCACACCAAAAGGGTTAAAAAAATTTTTTTTTTGTACGATATGACTGTACTGTAAAATGGCATTTAAAGTGCTATCATTTGCATCAAAATTATAGAATTGTAGAATAATAATTAATCATAATTTCTTTGTCCTCTAACATTAAGTTCATTACAAAATGTCCCTCTACTAATTAGTGGTAATGGATTTTGTCACTCTACTAATTAGTGGTAATGGATTTTGTCCTGTTTGTCCATTTTCCAGAATTATGATAGAAGTTAAAAGCTTAAGAACAAAGCAATCCTTGATTGAAATCTTTCAGTTCTTCTTTTGTTTGAATTCTCGAAGCAGTTCCACAAAACTTAGTCTTGAATTTACTGTTATTATTTAAAAATATATTAAATTTACAGCATTTTATTTAAATTTCAATTTAATGTATTTTTGGGAGTCTCTTAATATTTTTAATGCAAAAAATGATATTGTAATATAAGTTTCTTATATTTTACAGCCCAAAACTTACTTGGAGAGATATGCAATATTTAATTGTTTTGACTTCAAGATATGAACCTTTGTCTAAAGAAGATGGTTGGGTTACAAATGCTGTGGGAAGAAAAAGTAAGCTTCAGAAGGTTACCATGTTATGCATTTAAATATAAAGTGATACAAATACTTTATGAACATTAATTTTATGAAATTTAATTTTTGTAAAAAGTGAACTTGATACTTTTTCTTGGTTGAGAAAGAAATCCCAGAAGAATTTTTCCTTTTCAGTGAAGGATGGGAAAAAATGAAAGTATGGTTCAGCATTACTTTTTGGAATTTTAAGTGAAAAGTATGACTAATTATTATATGGCTTATGTGTTTAAACTAGTTTTTGAAAATTGTTTTAACTACCTGCAAAGGGATTATATAGCAAAATCTGCTAGTGGCAGCCAAGTCAAGGAGGCATTGAAACTGTATACAAAGAAAGAGCTTTTATGGACACAAATGACAGTGATATTTTAATAACTGATTTTTTCTTCTGTGCCCTGTAATATAGCTCTTATATATTCCACTACTGTATCTCTGACAGCTCATTGCATCGCTGTTACTGCTGTCTCTTTTGATCATCTAATGTGCTTGCTTCCTTTTGGTGGTTGAAACCATCTTGCATCTGATGTTTCTGTCGATAGAGTTGTTTAACATGTCATTACTTTTTTTCAGCATTATTTAAGATTCTATGCATCTTTGCTTTAAAAAAAGAAAGGTTTCACAAGGGTTGTTCTACTTTTGTAAAGGAGGGTAACCCTGTTCTGTTCTTGTTTTATTTATGAAATATGGAAACCTCTTTATGTAAGTAAGTAAGTTTCATTTTTTATTTAACTGATTTTTACATTGTGAAAATATATGTTAGTGGTTTAAACTTTTGATTATGTGATTTGAAAGCTTTATTATCAAATATAAAAAAGTAAAGAAAGGCATTTGCTAGATACAAATTTTACCTTCAAAAACTTATGAAATTTATTTAAAAATCTTATTTCTCAGTTTCTATCCCAAACGTAGTTATGCATTAATTTAGAAGTCAAACCACAAACATCAGCATTATATTTGCAAATTTTCACAGTATATGCATGTATAATTTGTATTTCTAGTGTGTATCAATCTTTAATTAATAGTTTTTCATATGTAACATTTTCAAGTTTAAATATGATGAAACCGAACCACTGTCCTCAACTGCAAAAGTGGGGGTTGGGGGGGAAGCGCTTTTGCGGTGGAGGATGGTGGTTTGGTAAAACCATCGAAACTAGTTCAGTGAAAATTTGAAAATATAACCCTGATTTTTGTTGTTTGACTTCTGAATCCTTTTGAATGTAAAGCACCATTGACATTGTATTTGAAAAAAGTCGTGCATTGACAATGTGATGAATTTTCATAAAGAATTGAGTTTCATTCAGTACTTAGACAGTGATCTATAACATAGTAGTAACAAATTCCAGTTACCACTGATTTTCTCCGTGATTCTATCTCTGTTTGTAACCTTCAGATTAACAAATATTGACCAGAATCCTTTCTCAGAACACTCAAGAATGATGAACTTGGAGATAATACTACTAAGGCTTATTCTGTCGATTCCCAACTGGCAAAGAGTGGTCTGAGCTTTCGTTATTTCATGAAATTAGATGTATACATGTTGATAAAAGGAAGAAAGTCCTCAAATGAAGACCAACCTCAAATGAAGACTCAATTAGATGTATACATGTTGATAAAAGGAAGAAAGTCCTCAAATGAAGACCAACCTCAAATGAAGACTCAGAGGAAGAACTCAACAGATGAAAAACAATATCCAACAGTAATTCATGTATGCTGCTTCTTCTTTGCAGCAATCATGCTGAATTATTTTAAATTGCGCCCTTCAGAATATCATGCAAAGAGGGAGGATCTTGAATAGCCTTTTTTTTTTAATCTGTGCATTGAAAACACACTCCTGCCACTAAGTATCAAGTATAGTGTGAAGTCGATGGGCATAGACCTTGTCCTCCTTCAAATAAGCGTGTAGGAAAAAAATCAGGTGAGCATGGAGACTATTCAACATCTCTAAAATGAGAGATGACATGCTATGTAAACAATCCTCAGATAATAGCCATTGACTTCTAGTGTAACATGTGTGAGTTCTCTGCTGCCCAGTATCTTAAGTTCTGCTTGTTGACATATTTGTTTGGATGAAAATGAGCTTCTTCAGACATTATCAAATGATCTAGGAATTGTGATGTTTCTTGATGGCTAATTTAAATCATCTGTTTTTGGCCCTCCTATACACAAGCACGAAAATTAAACTTTCCTGATCATTTTTATTGTAAGATGATTTAGTTTGATCTAAAGAGTGTTTCAAGCTTCATGAAGTGACTGTCTAAAATATACATTGCCCTATTTTATTGTGTAAATTATGCACCAAAGTGTCTTTTATTAATGCAATTACTTATTTGTTTATTTTTTGCAGTTAGCACAAAGTTTGGATATGGTTTAATGGATGCTGTTGCCATGGTGAAATTAGCGAAATCATGGAAAACTTTACCTAAACAACATATTTGTTATTCACTTCCAGATACTGTAGAAAGGTAAGATTAGTTACAGTTCTTATATAAATTGCACCAAATTTTTTTGGGAGGGGGGCTCATTCGTCAACAAGTTTGCTGCATATATGCTTACTTGCATGAAATATATGTTTTTAGAATGTGTTGATTTTTTAATATTTTTGTCTGCTGGAAGCCATTAAGTAGCATCACTGTGCATCTTTTTTTATCACAGCAGTTTTGATGTAGACTGATGAGCACTTTCTTTTCTTGAATATTTAAAATGGCCAAGTTAGATAGGCAGTCCATGTTTCTTGAGCAAATATGATCATTCTTTTCAAGTTAATCCTGTGGAAAAAGAAAACCTTTTCCATAAAAGGAATTGGCACCCTTTGCTGCATAGTAGTTCTTCATAGAGAAATGTTTTTCCTCTTCATAAAGCTGCTGACCCATCCTTGAGTAGCTTTAATCTAGAATTTCCATTCAATATGCATATTGTTAAAATAGTCTGATGGCCTGTATGTACTCCTGATATCCCACTTTTTAAATGTGCTTCCTGAAACAAAGTTGTGGATAATGGATTTTTCTGTTTTTTTTTGGGGGGGGAGTGGGGATGCAGCTATGAAACACTCCTGGTCAGTAATCATATTTGATCCGTTTTTATTATGATGTTACTGTTTATATCTCTTTTGGTTAATAAGTCTGGATAGTGGTGACTGGTGTAGTAAACAGAGTTGTTACATTGTAAACAGGGAAGAGGGAGATGAAGTTTTACCTTTTATTGATTTATTTGTAAAGTGTTGCTGGAGAAAGAAAATATGTAGTTTGTTTTGTTATTTCTGTTTTAGTCATGTACATCAGTGGTGTTCAAACTGTGTTCCATGAAACCCAGGACTCTGTGCATCAAATCCTGGGATTCCACTAGTCAAAAGATCGTCACAAGATCATATTTGTATGTTCCAGAGTATTTCTAATAATATGTTGGGTTTTCTGAAATTTGTGCTGTTGGTGGATTTTTCTTTTCCTTAACGTTATCTTTCGCAGATGTTTTATGTTAATTCTTTATGTGGTTGTTTCGTAAAAATTATTTTGGAGAAACCCTGCTGTATAGTAATGGCAAAAAAAGCCTGTAGTTCAAATATTTTACGATGATCGTGCTATTATGTGGATAAAGCAGTGCTAACGTATTCCAAAAGTAGATTCCTTTTCTGTCTTGTGTGTTATTGATGTAGATTTCTAAATATTTATTTAGCTGTTGTTCTTGAGAGATTGAATAATGGAAATTGTATATGGTAGAAAGACAAGGAAATTAAGTGATTCTCAGTTTGGAAGATTTGTTTGATTTAATAATTTAAAAGTTTTTTTTTTAATTTTATTTTATTCTTTATATCAAACGGCAGGCATTTGCCTTTCTAGCATTGACCACTGCTAAGGCTTAAAGTGGTGGCCATTATAGCATGGAAGCACCTAATAGGCAGCCGCTGTTACCTCCTGTGAGGGGACAGACAACTTACATCCATGCCTTCTCCGGGTTTTAAACCCATATCGCAGACGGATTTCCTAGCCACTATACAAGTTTAAAAGCAGTTTAAAAGTAATCTTATCATTTTGGCTGTTCTGTGCTTCTACTTTTGCCAGCTTTAACCAGAATATGAATTAGTTTAAAATATAAACACTGAGTTAGTTTCAAAGTTTATTGAAGAACATTTGTCAGCTTAGCCTAACAACATATGTATTTATTTATTACTGCTACATGCTTGCTGCCAAAGATTTTGCTATTTGCTTGCTGACAAAGATTTGTGTCCTGTGCTTCTTCAAAAGTAATTGATCAGGGAGAGCCGCTGTTTAAGTTAGTTTGATGAGACTGTAAATTATCTTCAGTTTACTCTGATTTTGATAATAGTGAAATTGACAACAGTGAGACTGATATATTGACAAATATTTTAATTTTGAATTTTACTTTAGTTATGGTACTTCCTGCTAAGAAGTAAAATCAGAGGAAAATCCATTCGACTATCTTTTACGTTTTCTTTTAGCATAACCATGTCAGTTGTATCACAGGTTGAAAGGGCAACTTTTGAAGATTAAAAGAATCTTCTTTCTCTTCAGCAGTTTATTGCCTGACTAACCGAAAACCATAAGAGAAGAATACTACTTTAAAAAAATTTTTGATAAATTACTGTCAATATCTTCATATTCATCTGAAACGGTGTGAATTTAAAATTTTTGCATTTGCTTTAATCTGAATGGATTTTTATCATAGTTTCTATCATATTTGTTGTCAAAAAACTGTAACTAAAATTTTTGATATTTTTTCTGCATGGAGAAAAATAATATTTGAGCAACATTCATGCTTTAGCTTTGTTGTAAAATATATCACAGAGTTTGTGATAGTATTAAGAAAATTGAGAATGATGTTCTTTCCTAAAATGTACCAAGTTTATTTTAACAATCCATAAAAATTACAATACAGAATCTTCTGCCTGCATTTGCGTACATTGTTTTTTTTGGGGGGGTGGGATAATATTCTTTCTCTCATTCCAGCTATTTACCACCTGTCAGTTCAAAAGTCTGTTACTTTTAATTGTCTAGCAAATTCCTTGGCTTTTCTCACTAACATTGCTCAGCTGCTGGGAGTGTTCTTCAGTTGGACATATGAAATCCATTGTCAGAATCATTTTAAGTGCCCCACAACAAAACTCTTAAAATTTGGAAATGTTGAGAAGGTGAAGAGCTGACTGTCATTCTCAGAGAGAAAAGATGGTGTGTTTTGCCATTATTAAATTTTTTTTTTATTATTGTTGATACTCAAATGTGAAGGGGATACAGAAATAGATTTTTGGTGCTTTTATATTTCCTTGCAACTCTATAATCAAACATAGAAATAGAAAGAATGGTTCTGCAAATAAATGGAGCATGTGTGTCAAATGGAAGGTCTAGATCTCAAAATTAATGACTTAAACTATTCAAGATAAAATTGAGAAGAAAACTAGTTAGAGAGTAATTTTAGAGTTTATGCTTCTGGTAGAAAAGAATATTCTTTTAACAAGTGATTATGAGGAGATGGGGAAATCCAGTTAGTGGAAACACTTTAGTAAAAGTTGATATCCAAATATGTTACAATTGAATGAGCATGTTCATTAAGCAACAAAATCTAAGAGACTGGTTATGTACTTGGGTAAGCATATTCAAAATGAAATAATTAAGAGTAATTTTCCAATGAAATTGCCTCTGTTATGAAAAGTACCACAATCAGAAATTATTATTATTTAATAATTCTAGACTACATACCATCTGTAACGTCACAAAGAATAGTTGCATGAAATTTTAACACTCATGGATGTATTTTGCAAACCAATTTCAATTGAAAAACTTTCTTTTTGGATTCTGGAAAAGGTCTTGTAAAGTTACATCACATGCCAAAATTTTCTCCATATTTTCATGTAGATGCAATTTTATTGTTATATATTTGCTGTCCTATGTTGATTTGCATAAAAAACGATCCATGGGAAAGTTTATTTACTCCAAATAGCAGAAATACAATAGCCTGTAAATCATTACAGTGATATCAGTGGTAGTCTTTGTAGTGTGTGTTTTGAAGTAGTGCTTGAGTTTGTAATTAGTCTGTTTCATGTTCTCAGTGTAACTATGGGAATGGTAGGAAATGTATTCGCATTGAAAAGTAAAACTGCTTTTATCCTTCCAAAAGTTATGCATATGATGACTGCCCAAAGGTTGTGGATATCTATAAAATTCCACATTGAAAGGATACTTTGCGATTCACAGTGCACAAAAATGTCTGCCAACTCATGATGAATCTAATTTCGGGTTGAATGCACATTCAAGACAAAAAAGCAGTCAAGAGTACAAAGTGAGCTAGAAATATAACTTACTCATAGGCATTTTGGAGAATTTCAGGGATTTAGTGCCAAACTCTCACTGCTTGGAGGGTTAAACTTATTTAGATGAGGCAATAAAAATCTGTTTTCCAAGTTATATAACAGCTTAAATTCAGTCATTCATTCATGACTGCCATGAAAATAATATTTTTGCTCACAGTTATTAATATTTTTTTTTACTTGATAGGATCATAACTTGGAATTTGAAAACAATACCTTTTCCACTTAAAAATGTTGCTTTTCAGTAAAAACAACATTTCACAAAAATGGTGGTTGGTGAAGCATCTTTAGAGCCATAATCAAACCAAACAAAACGATTTTAGGGCCGTTATCAAAATAAACAAAGATAGATTTACGCAAAATAACCACTGGGCTTTTTATAGAAATGATTTTGCTAATGAACAATGTAATTCAAGAAGCTACTTCCCTTCTTATGCAACAGATTTAAGTTAGTGTATTTCTTTTCCTATTTCATGCATCTTTATTCTGAGTAGATGAGGAATTAATTTCTTGTTAAAAGTTATTAGTTGTCCTTCAACACTCCCATATTGTTCTTAAAGATTGAATAAATTTTTATTTCTTCAATTAATTATAGTAAAACACATGAATGCTATGTTCCTAAGGAGAATCTGGCTCATATTCACATTACGCACGGGAAAAGCCATGAAAATGACATTGCAGTCAGCCTGTTTACTTTGATTTGAGCTCTGGTCAGTCTGTCAGTATTTAGTGTCTTGTCCACTTACCTCATTAATAAATGAATGCTTGATTATTTAATGAATTTAATGTTAAGATTTCTAATTTAACAAAGAGTTATAAGATTTTTGGGTATTAACTATCTGTTTCTGTGTAATAGTGTGAATTTATAGTTGTGCCATGTTATTAATAATAACTTCAGATATTAATGATTTGGACATTTAGTGTGGTAAAAGGTAAGTGTGATAAAATCAGCTGTGTGCATTGGAGAAATATTCAGCTTATTTATTAGTGTAATTGAAAAAGAAATGCTATTTTTTTTTTTTTTTTTTTTTTTTTTTTTTTGCTATAATACCAAAGTGTAATAAATACAATGTCAATTGTATCCATTAGAATTCTGACAGATCGTATTAGAGAGATAACATGTTTCATGTTGCACATACAACTGGAACTCCTCAAAGTTTTACATAGAACTTTTTAATGTTTCTTTGTGGACAGTTGCATTTTCTTCATGACTGGCAATTTTCAGCTTGTCTACTGTATGGGGTTTATGAGCTGGACATTTAATTTGAGGAAACCTCACAGAAAGAAATGACTAGCAGACAAATCTGATGAGTGTTGAGGCCAAGGGACATTGTAAAGAGATCAGATTACACATTGGGAAAACATTTTTCAAATAATTTACATCGTAGTCCCTGCTATGTGGGCTGTCTCTCCATCTTATTGGAACCAAGTTTCTTCCACATTCGATGGATACAAAAAATTGAATAGTATTTGGAGGTAGCACTTTGAATCACCGTTACTCCTTCTGCTTTTGACACTGTTTACACTACTACTCTCACTGCCCCTGAAACAAAAGGTCAATTTCCATTTTTGAAATGCCACAACTTAGCACAATGAGGAGTTTCTGGTATAATTCTCAAGGGTTCTGTGCTACATCAAATCAATAGTTTTGCTTATTGACATAACCATCCAAATGGAAATGAGCCTCATCATTCAGCATCAATTGTAATATTATGAGAAGCAATAATTTTAAGCATTCTTTCACAAAAGTCTACATTTGACAAAATAACTTTGAAGCAGCTTTTTGACAATCATAATTTTGTATGGATAGAACTTCAAATTGTCATATAAAATCTGCCATAATGAGTGACAAGACAAATGCAAAGATGAAGCAAGATGCTTAGTGGAGGATTCTAGAGAACCGATGTTTGTATGCACTTGGCACAATTTGGTGTTCAGACTGTACAGGAACGGCCAAATGATATCTTCTTCGTAACCAATCCATTTATGCTAAATAATTCAACCCAGCAGAGTATTGCTTGAAATCAGGAATCATCCCATCATGTGCAACATTAAATTGACAATGGTAAAAATTTTGGGTACTAATAACAGAACTGGTATTTCTAGTGAACTTCTTGACAGTGCTTACAGGATACTCTACATTCCATTGGGTCCACCAGCGGCCAAGCGGTAAAGTTGCTGAACACTGGTAGTTCGGTCGGAGTTTCGAATCCTACGAACGGGCTGGCTGCATGGTCGTTTTCATGGTTTTCCCCATGTGTAACGTGTATACGAGCCAGTTTCCCTTAGAAAGTCCTCCACGAAGGCATCCCTCCCCTTAGGCAGATAGCCCTTGAGGCTTTGCCATAATCACACACACACACATCCTCCTCTACATTCCATTGCAACTCGGTTACTAAAACTGAAACCTCTGAACTACTTGTAGGCAGGTAGGAAACTGGTGTTGATCTTCACTTTCCCAGATACTATTTCCCAGTTTCAAAATATATTCTTTTGCATCATCCTATGTAGCAGTAACTGAAAAATAATATTTTTTATTAACGTTCTATGAAGAAACTATTAAAAGGATGAAGTCAGTAAGTTAGCCAATGATTTTAATATCATATTGCCAATTAGTATCATATCATTAAAAGTTTTGCTAATAAAATGCAAATATGCACAGAAGCTGGATTTCATAAATTTGTTAGATATTAAATTACATTTTTTGGGAGGAGCCATGTTATCTGAATTGCAAGAAGTATGATAAGATTTTTCTGGTTTGTATAATTTCATTGCTTAAAATAAATAAGAACATGCAAATTCTTATATCTTGAATGTAAACACATTATGAACGTTAATTGCATTAATGGTAAAAACAGTTGATAAGTTATTCATGTCAGGTTTGGAGGAATAGCTGAAAAGTTTCTCCATTATGCTTTTTCCTATTGAGTTTAACTTTTATGTGTGCTTTTGCTTAATATAAATAAAATTCAGGCCAATAAAAGAGGATGAATAAAAGTATTTGTTTCAAAGCATAATTAAAAGCAAAGTTAAATTACAAATATCTATCAGCTATTTATCTTCCTTTTTACTATTTTGCATATTTAATGTTATCAGAACAAAAAAAGGCTGAAAAAGAGAAATTTATCAACCTACAATTTTTATTCCGAGAAAAGTTCAATCTTGTTTATTCTCATAAAAGTGCAAACTTTATTACTGACCTGAATGTTGGTTTTATGAATGTTCATTGTGTATTTTGAATTTTAGTTCTTAAATCTTATATTCTATATCTTGGACACTACCCTTAATAAAAGGAGTGCCTGTGGCTGTATTTACAAATATTGTGTGTTGTAGTTGTATATGAAAGGAAAGTCTGCTTTAAGTGCAATATACATGTGGTTTTTAATTTACTTAGCATTGCATATTCAGAATAAAAAATCATATCCAGTAATGCCATGCTTAAAATACCTAATATAGGTCAAATCAATCAACATTTTTAATTCACAGGCATCATTTATGCCTTATAAGTTTGTGCATGATGATTAAATTATAATAAATGTCTACTTTTGTCCAAAAATTATTTGAAAATGTAATAAGCATACTGTATATTATAGAATTATACCTGCTGGTCACGGAGAGAAACTTGAAGCAAGCATGAATACCTCTTGCAAAAATTCAAAGAACCCTGTTATGTTCCTAGAGCATGTGCAAGTGAAAATAACTCTTACTTTTCATCCTCGGGGAAATTTACGTATAATTTTGATTTCTCCTTCTGGAACCCCTTCAGACATTTTACTTCCAAGGCCTCGTGATAAGCAGGAAGGAAGCTTCAAAGATTGGCCTTTTATGTCTGTTCATTTCTGGGGAGAAAATCCTGATGGAAACTGGAAACTTGTCATAGTTAATGATGGAAACCTAGTAACAAACATACCAGGTATTTTTCTGATGTTTTTTATAATTTATAATTTGTAGAAAAAAATCTGCATTTAGCTGATACTTTTTATTATAATTGCTGTAATTTTTATATGTATGAGGTGGTATCAAAAGTTTTGCAACTAGTTCTATAACATGCTAACAGCAGTGCAAGGTTACATGCATAGACATGGAGAGCATCGACCTTCATAAATCAGTGTATCACGCAGCATTGTCCTGTATACATCGGAAGCTGCGTAGCTGGCACTATATTGACCATATGCATTGCAACATCTGTGATTTCATCATGGGCAGCAGACGAGCAAACTTGAAATTCTGTGTAAAACAAGGCAAATTCACCACAGAGATCCTTAACATGATTCACCAAGTGTACAGCGATGCTGCAATGAGTCATTCAAGGTGTTCTGAGCAGCATGTGCAGTTTAAGATTGGAAGAACTTCATTTGAAGGCGATGAAAGATCAGGATGACCGTCAGCTAGCACAACACCTGTAAATGTGTACAGGTATGAAGGGTAAGCAGATCTTGTCTCGGAACGTTTTGACATCACTTCGTATATTTGTTATCTACGCATGTTTTTGGTGTTATTTTTGGTGAGATTAGAGTATGAAAATTGGTATATGTATCTCGTATGTTATAAAACATGCTTAATTTGTATAAGTTATCAAGTAGCTCATTGAGTCGGTTTGTAAGAGTAAGAATGTGAAATATTTTATAGCACAGTGATTGGAAATGCTGGAAGTAAGTTTTTCATTTTCACCAAGATAATAAAGCTTGATGTATCATTGCTTAATGGGATACCACTTCATACTGTTAACCTCTTAATGCATTCAACCAAGTTAATTCGTGTACACTGAACTAAATTATTTCTATGCACTGACGTAAACATGCTCAAGAATTTTTTTTTCAGGTATAAATACAACAGAATATATCTGCTATGTTTGGTGTGGTGTATTTAATTATGGCAAAGCACACTAGGGCTATCTGCCTAAGAGGAGGGATGCCTTTCGTGGAGGACTTTCTAAGGGAAACTGGCTCGTATACACGTTACACATGGGGAAAACCACGAAAACACCCATGCAGCCAGCCCGTTCGCGGGATTCGAACCTCATCTGCTATGTTTGAGTTAATGAAAGAGGTTCAGTTAAAATAAGGAATAAGAAAAATTGGTGGGATGAAGACCACTTTCTGAATTTTTACTGATGCATTAAATGTTTAAAGTTAACATGGGCAAAGAAAAATTGTTCTAGAATCAAAACATAAGATAAAGGTAATTCACTCTTCGTGTGCCTTCGTTCTTTCATGAAACTGCTTCAGTTTCTGAGTTGGAAATGCTTAAAGTGTATTTAAATATCTATGAAACTTTACAAATTTTGTTTTATGGTTCTGTGTTGTTGTGTCTATATTAACATGGCCAAAGAAAAATTGTTCAAGAATCAAAACATAAGATAAAGGTAATTCATTATTTGTGTGCCTTCATTCTTTCAGAAACATAGAGTTGGAAATGCTTAAGGTGTATTTGAATATCTATGAAACTTTAAAAAACTGTTTTGTCCGTATTACATGGAACAATGGTTGCCAGAGCCTATTCCGAAGAGAGTTATGGTTCTGTCCATTAATGGATTGGATTGGATTATTTAATTATGGCAAAGTACACGAGGGCTATCTGCCTAAAGGGAGGAATGCCTTTGTAGAGGACTTTCTAAGGGAAACTGGCTCATATACACATTACACATGGGGAAAACCACAAGAACGCCCATGAAGCCAGCCTGTTTGTGGGATTCGAACCTCGGACTGAACTACCAGTGTTCAGCGTCTTTACCGCTCGGCCACTGGTGTGCCCTGTCCATTAATGAAATAAGTTAAAAGTGCAGTAGTTACTTTTTGAGCAGGAAAACTTCTTTACTTTGCTACACAGTGTATTAGATATACTTTGATTACCCAAATTATCTCTGCATGCATGAAATTTCTCAGAAACTGTTTATAAATTGATTAAAATTATTGAAGGTTGTACACAGTATCAAATACATACATGTAAGCCAAAGAATGAAGAACATACAACATAAAACCATGTTTTGAAGGAAACAAAACTGAAATAATATGTAAGAGCAAGATTTTAGAATGTGAGTACCTAAGAAATAAATACACTCTTCGGGAAAGTGTTGTTTAACTTATACATACATAACACAGGGAAATATCTTACTCTCAGGAAGGTGGTTAATCAGAATTCACGTAATTAATTCCTGTCATTTGTCAATATGGGCTTCAAGACACAGGTATATATAGGATGAAATTTTGTTGTAAAATAATTCTTCCAATGGTGTTTCATAAGTTTCCTGTGAGTTTCACACCCAATTTCTCCGGCCACTTTATTTGCTCTGTACCATTAAACTGTTCATGAACTAATTACTTGATGTGAATGAAAGTCATGATAAATAAAATCACAAAGCCATTTGAGCATCTAAAATGCATTAGGACTCATGTGAATGTAAGACTTCATGTCAAAATCTCTGGACTGTTATAGATGCTCTGCTGAACATATGTATGGTAGCCTATTCTTTCTTTGTTATTCCTTTCATGGTGTCACATATTCACAGTTGTCTGAGCCATTTTCCATAGTGTTAGTACGATTATTTCATGCTCCTGGCTACTTCCAATATAAAAGCATTTATATTTGAATATGACACTGAACTTGGATTTGTCTATGAATTGTCTATGAAGAAAACACTGGCCCATTATAGTAGACATCAGTTGTGAGCTGTAGAGCAGTTTGTATGGGTCTGGGTCTCACTAGTAGCCTACTTGTTCGTATCTGGTAATTCAATCCAAATATTGTGGTAGTTTGAATCAAGGTGAACAAACTGGCTGTATAGGTGGCTTTTGTGGTTTTTCCTATGTGTAATGTGAATATGAGCCACTTTCCTTTAATCCTGTTCTTTTCCCTTATGTAGAAAGCCTCCAAGACCTTGCAATATTCAAATAACATAACCTATTCTGAGATGGGTCATCTTTGGATGCAAAGTCTTGAAACCCAATTGAGTAGGTTTTTTTCATAAAGTTTTTCTTGTTTTTAAAGTATTTGAAAAATAATTCATCATAAAATTATTAGTATATACTTTTTAAAAATATTTTCATAACGTACCTATGTAAACTATCTTGTATTTTAGTTTTTTTAACGATATTTTCTTTAAATAAGTTTTTATAAATTAGAGATACATTTGCTTTTTAACTTGTTTCAACAAGATTAATTTTTATAGCCTATGACATGAGTATATTTAGCCAATGCATCCACTTTTTTTAAAAAAAATCTCCGAAATATTTCCTTATTTTTACTTTTAAAGCTGTATTAAATCTTTTACCTGTCACTTTTTTCTGCCTTACCGGCTGTAAACTACTGTTTTTTTTTATTATCCTTAAATAGTTTACGAGTCTGTTTTCTGGTAAATTCTCTTCCTTTGTTTGTTTGAAGTTTATCTGGAATTCTTTCTTTAACTATTCTTAAAAGGCATTGATAATTACTGCCCAATTTTTCTTTTAACTTGAATAACCAATGCATATTTACTAAAACAGCTTTAATCAACATGTAATTATTATTATTATATGATGTGGACCTTTACATACCAAATAAACTTGCCATTCATCATCAATATGATATATATAAATTCTTAGATGTTTTCAAATTATGGGATTATATTTCATATAAAAATTTTGTTCACATAAAATTCTAAGGGGAAATTGAATATGGGAATCAAAAAGAAATATGAGAATAATTGAATTTATCAAATCAAAAAAGATCTACAGCAGTGGTTTCCAAACTATACTTCTCAAGAGTTCCAGTGTGTACTTCCCAAAGGATCCACTGCCCCCTAGATTTAAAATAAATAAAAAATACTGAAATTAAATAATAAGAAACAAGAAGTAGAACTAAAATAAGAAAACGGAAATTATATTCTGAATGGATATTTCTTGAGCTCAGTTTTGTAGCAGAGGACACATCTGCTACTACTAGTTTCAGAATTATTATAACAAGAGATGGACAGAGATACTGAGCAAGATGACAGTCTATCATGCATACTCAACTGCATGCCATGGTATAATTACCATTGCTGGAAATATATCTCCAAGTGATTTCTTGGAACTGCATACTAAGGAAGATTTTTTACCCTTCAAAAATTCCTGGAATATACGTAAAGCTTCTAAAAAATTAGCCTCATAAATACTGAGACTGGCTAATTGATTGGGAGTCACTTCAGAGCAAAATTTTCAGAGATGATGTATTTTCTTAATGAATCCTCTACAAGCATATTGTGTGTTTGACCCCTTTATGTGGTTTAGTTGTGTATTTATTATGGTTTATTTAACTATCGCAAAACACTCAAGGGCTATCTGCCTAAGGTAATGGATGTCTTCATGAAGGACTTTCTAAGGAAAACTGGCTCTTATACATGTTACACATGGAGAAAACCATGAAAGCGCCCATACAGCCAACCTATTTGTTGGGATTCGAACCTGGGACCGACTACCACTGTTCAGTGACTTTATACCTCGGCTGTTGGTTGGCCTTTGTAGTCAATAAGTGTTCATTAATAAAGTCCTGTGTTTTGGTCTACTTATACATTCAAATTCTGAAATATTAATATATATTTCTGGTAAAGATACATTCACTATTGATAGACTCAGATGCATTTATTCATTTTCCAGTAGGCAAATATCTGAATTTTATTATAAAATATTAATTTGCTTTATTTTGTATTCTGTTTTATAAAAGAGAAATTCTATTCAAAATTAGGCAGGAAAAAGAGAAATTCTATAAAAGAGAAATTCTATTCAAAATTAGGCAAAAAGCCTTAGTTTGGCAAAGATTTTAAATCAATTTTGAGGTCAATCAGTCATAGGCCCCCTTTCTTTAAGAGTAAAATGCTCCCAAAATTGATTATATGCAAAATCTGCTATATAATAAGGATGCTTTTTACTTAAACCCCAAGTGGTATGACTACCTTTATCCCATCAGGAATTTGTCTCTTGGTATATGTTAGCTTATAAATTAAAGTACTAGAATAGCTTTCTTAATGAAATAAATATCATCTTAATAAATGAAAGTTTATGAAAAAAGACACTAAAATAAGAATTATATAAATTTAGCTAATAGATGCTGTTTAAATACAGATCTTCATGAAAAGAATCAAAAAGGCCATGCGACTCAAGAGGGGTAATTTAAAATTGTGCATTGTTGTGTTTCATCCAGGCAGCCTAAAAATCAATTTTCAGGTTTTATCTGTGAAAGTGCAGAAAGATTGAAAAATTCAATGATGTGCAGAACAAGGATCATAAAATAACTTTGTGTCAATCAAGGATCATAAAATAACTTTTAACGTGTCATCTAAAGCATCATAAATAGTTTTAAAAATATTATCGACAAACCCTCCTTTTATGTAAATCTATTCTCAGCTTGAGCAACTGAATATGACTTGAGTTAAAGATGCTTTTATTATTTTGGAATAATATCATTTCAGTGTTTGAGTCACCTTCTGATAATTATAAGCCATAGCATTATTCCAGTTCACAGCAACTAAGACAAGAACTTTTGCGTCTTTGTGAACATCCATATTTTTTTCATATTCAACAGATTGAGGCTAAATCAGCAAATTTTTTTTTTTTTTTTTTTTTTTTTTTTTAAGATGCGAGCACTTTGATGCAAATTCACTGTTCTTTTATAAAGATGCTTATCCTTTGTGTAAATAATTCTCCATTAAGGAGGCTTGTTTTTTTTAAACCCCTTGTATAATAAATTATTTAGTGAAGCAAATGAAAATTGGACATAGCAGTGCTTTAACCTAAAACTGCTTGCAGTCTGATGAAGATTGCTTTCTTCAAGTTCCATCTTTGTGAAGGTGCAGGCCACTTACGCCCGGGCTGTTATTTTTGAGAAGAGATGGGTCTGAATGAAATCTCTGACAAATTTAAGTGCATAAAAATGTAACTGAGAGTTACTGCCATTAGCAAATACGTAAAAGTCATGCAAGATTTATTGTAGATTTGCAGTGTATGCTTATGTGCAGTAAAAAGTATTGTGGTAGTACAGATTTTTTTCTCAATTTTATTATTAATAAGCAGCCTCTTTAATGGTTACATTAAGAAGCTCCTCACTGATGAGCAAGTTCATGTATGTTGTATGTCAAGTGGAAAAACCAAGAAAGAATATTCAAATTGGGTGGGAATTCTAACATCAAAATTGAAGAATATATGTTTAATTTGATAAATTTTTTCATGTTTATATTTGATGTAAAAATAGATGTGAGATAACTTACCGTTGCCATATGTATAAAATATCTTTTGAATTTTCTGCATAATTGTGTTAATTTTTTACATCTTCTTTATTTTCTGTATTTCAAGTTGTATGTAAATGTTGTCTCATTTAGAGAGAGAATTTACAAATGATGTTTTTTGTAAGACTTCAAGGATGGCTTTCTTTCCTTAAAAAATGTGATAAAATGTCTTCTACTCTCTCTCTTTTTTTTAAAAAAAATGTATATAGATATAAAAACTGAAGAAATCAGATCATAAGCTTTTAGTGGAAATAGGCCACATTTATGAGTTCTGCTGCCTCGTTTTAATGAGATCTGAAATAAGCAGCTGATTTCTCAGATACAGGAAATGTAACTGAGTATCTCTGACCATCTTATTGGTGAGCACAATCTGTAAGAGACTAATTATTCTGGCATTTATTTCTTTATTAGTGTTTTGCTACATATTTATTATGTTTTAAATATTGCATGTAATGAGGAAAATTTTTATGAACACATATAATTATTATAAATCTTTTGATAGGGAAGCTTACAAACTGGTCGTTTGTGTTCTATGGCACTGAAGAGATGCCTTTCTATCTCTCACGTCTGAAGGAGCCTAAAAAGTTGTTGCACACTTCAAAACAAGAACATGCTCATCTTATTCGTGGTGTCGATCAATTCACAGAATTTATATCGGTATGTGTTAGTTGCCTTTCTTATATTTATTATTCTGATATTTTCAGCAATAAAGTAAGATAAATGTAAAAAGTGGATGAATAACTTTTGAATCATGAATGGAAGCTATGGAATTCATGTATTATTAAAGTGACTAAACTTTAGCAGATGATGCTGATGAAAGTACCTGCAATTACAAAATCTGCAGATTAGGTCTACTTTCTGAAAAATGTGAAAGAGACAAAAAAGTACAAATTTGAAAACTGTAGAGCACAAAAAATTAACGGAAAAGGACATCTTTGCAAAGTAAATATAGCAGTTAGTAGTCTGTCAACACATTTTTTTTGTAAATGCTGTTTCGTTCATCTACATGTAGACTATGATGGTTGTGTTATAGTAAAAAGTCCTGTTGATATAAATGTGACATTGACATGCATAAGCAATTCTTGATTATCAGATATTCATGTCTCATGTATTTGTCATTCATATCATGATGCATATGACCATCATCAAATTACTATTTGAGCAAAGAGTGTTTTGGAGATAGCATAGCTTTACTGTGAATTTGGACAAAATGCTGGAGACACTGGTGGCATTTGCGGTTTTCTCTGTGTCAAGCATAATTTTGTCTGCATATGGGTTTGTAACAGATTGAGTGAATACAGAACTGATGATAGCTCAATAAAATTTATCAAAAGGATACTTCACAGTTCTGGGATTTTCCGCAAAATACTCATAGAGCTCTTCACAGTATAAGGTATTTCTCCTACCTTCTTAGTATGCCTTCGTGGTGTAGTGGTCAGAACGCTCAACACAAATTCAAGAGGTCCGTAGTTCAAGTCTGGGTGAGGGCATTGCTCATTTTTCATCTTTCCTGCTTAAAAATAAACCTATTAGTCTCTACAGTGGTGCCCAAACTGAAAAAAAATGGTGGATAATGATTCTCCACCACTAGGACTTGGCGAATGGATCCCCTAAAACCCCAGTTGCCCTTTAAAAAGAGGAGTATGTAAGTTATTTCTCCCTCCTTAGCATGCCTTTGTGGTGTAGTGGTCAGCACGCTCGATGTGTATTCAACAGGTCCGTGGTTCAAGTTCCGGCGAGGGCATAGCTCATTTTTCATGTCTCCTGCTTCAAAATAACTTAATGTCTCTACAGCAGTAGTACAGAGTACAATCAGTAGTTGCACTTCAAACTTTTAAGAATGTTAAACACAATGTAATAAAGGCACATCTAAAAGGCAAAGCTGTCACGAATATCTTAATACTCCAAACTCAGCTCTGAACTAACACCTGCTCAGAAATTGATAAATTGATGCTTTTCCCAGTCTTATATAATTTTCTCCTAGCTGAGAGATTTCTAGTACTTTTCCTTTCTTGAAATTACTGGAAGACATATGATGGCCAGATACGGTTACAACTACATACATATAGCATCAATTACAGTTATTGAATTACAGTGCCCATTACAGTTATACTTGGACCAGACCAAAGTGTCACCACATGATCGCAAATTTCCTCGACGTTTGACAATCTCTCAACATTATTCAATCTCTCAACCGGTGTTAGGACTTGCCCCTGTATTATTTTTCTGACAAAGCTTCACTTTTTAGATTCTCTGGTTACATTATCCAAAAATAAATATTGTAATTTCACTAAAATTATTTACATACATACAAAATTCGTAACATTGCCTCTTTCTGCCCATTTGTAGATATGATTGTACTACCCATCCCATGCAGTACAATCAATGGACAGCAACCCATACTTACAACTAAAGAAAAATCAGTACAATACTAAAACAATATTTTCAAATCAAATACTAGTTGATGAATGTATGCATGAATTTACGGATTTTTATACACTGGTCATCAAAATTAAGGATAATGAGAAAAAAATATGCTCACTAAGTTAATGTTACAACCAGTGCCCATTGCTGTAATTATTTATGTTAGTTAAATACAAATGAGCACAAAATTCCACTTTCATGCATATGCTAGCATCAAAAACATGCAAACTTGGTGATTGAAAATGTGGTGCACAGTGGATGCATGTTGGAATTTTCATGTGTAGTGTTATTTAAAGTGAATTTGTTTCAGAGAGTGATCAGTATTTTGTAGTTATGGTTCAAAGGCATTATTTAAGTGAAGGTCAAATGTTGCGAATAATTGGTAGAATCAAGGGAGGACAAACACAGATAAAAGTCACCCAAGATTTAAATATCCTTAAAGTGTCATATCAAGAGTTGGAGACCCTTTTTAAGCTCTGGATCTGTTGATAGACAGGCTAGTAAAGGGCGACCAAGAGCAACAACTGCATCAGAAGACCATTTTTGGTCATTGTTGGCTCCAGGAAAATGTGAAGCGACTACAAGAGGTTCAGTTTTAGACCTTCACACTGCCACAAGAACTTGAATTAGCTATTCTACTGCTGAGTGATGGCTTAACGAGGTTGGACTATATCAAGAAAAACAATGGTTTGTGTCCCACTCACTTGATTTTAGAGGGGCCCACTTAAACTGGTGCCATTGCCGTGCTCAGTGGAGCCAAGATAACTGGGCCCAAGTATTATTCAAATATATTCTGAATAGTGATTGTAGATATGTTTTGATCTGGAGAGAGGAAGGAACATACAACTTGCCTTCCCTTGTCTGTGAAATACCTCTTTTCCATGACTACTTTTTGATGGTTTGGGGAGCAATCATGACAAATGGCAGCATTGAGTCGCATATCTTCCAAGAAGGTTCTATAGCCACTCGGAGATATGTGAACGAGGTATTGGAATTCCAATTTAGTTTAGGGTTGCTGTTGCCCCAGAGTTTTTGCTAATGGATGACATGCTCAGCCTTATCAAGCATATTTGTTGTCAGAATATTTGCAAACAGAAGATATCACTCGAATGGATTTGCCACTTTACTCACATGATTTGAACCTAATTGAACATGTGTGGGATGCCTTGGGGCACCAGATTCCTCTCTGGACCCTCCATGAACTGAAAAGTGCTATTTTAGAAGAGTTTCATGCAATTCCACAAGACATGATTAACACATTGGCAAAGTCCAAGAAATCAAGATATGAGGTATGCATATCTGTCCAAGGTGACCATATACCATATTAAACTAAAATTTTGGACTCAAGAGATGATTTAATTTTTCCATCATTTTCCAATTTTGTATCAGTTTGGTTTTAATTTCAATATTTTGCGAATAATCAATGGCCAAGCATCGTAATTTATGTTTACTAATTGTACTTTTGTACATATTTCTATTAATAATTTTTCATTAAGTATCAGTTATGTTTTATTTAAGTCATTATGCTTTAATTTTGATAAAGTATGTACAAATAGTGCCATGGTTTTAGTGTACTATTTACACTATATAAGTTGTGGGGACTACATACAATGGCTATAGTAGTTAGGGGTCAGCCTGTCGTAATGAATGACTTTAGGCTTAGAATTTGATGACTTACAGATCTGAGCTAAGATGTCGTACAGGCTGTTTAGGAACCTGTAAGGACTGTCCCAAGGTGACTGTAATTTAGGAGAAAGACCTTTCCATTGACTCAGATTCCATGACCACACCTTGTCACCTTCATTGAATCAATGTTCTGTAGCTCTAATGTCGTATCAGGTCTTCATCTTCTCTGTCGCCAAGTTGGCTCACTGTCATGCAAAATTGTCCATCACTTTAAACCGTGCCTGCAGAATTTTGAATGTTTTCCTCTGGTGATGAAGGTGCATCAGGAGACCAAACAAGAGATAACAAGGTCAGATGAATCAAAGGACATCTGGGATACGGAATGGCCAGTAGTCTCATGGATAGCACTGAGATAGGCTAGTAAGAACAGTTGTAACTTCTGGTCCCTGTTCTGTTGGTTTCTGGAAACCATCAGCCAGAGGTTATTAACACTAGAACGGTGGTAGGGGTCATTTTGACCCCTGAACACTTTTGACCATTGAATATTTTTGTTTTATTGGAAGAAATTGTTTGGAATTTTTTGACTTTTCCTAAATAGATAACAAATATTTGTAAAAAAATTTTCAGTATTCTAGGTTTGTTAGTGTTTGAAATATTGGCATGTATTCCTAGAACGGTGGACGGGGGTCATTTTGATCCCTTTACTTTTAGCCTTCTTTCTCTTCAAGGCATTGTCAAATAACCCATGAAAAACATTAATAGTTTATTTTAAAAAGAAAATAACTATTTTTGAAAAGAAATGTAAGCATGTTTGTAATTATCTATTCATTTGAAGAAAATACTGCAAGGAAGGTAGATGCAGGGTTTTTCATGCTTACATTTCTTTTCAAAAATAGCTTATTTTACACATGTATTTTCTCGTTTGTTAGTTCAGCTTACTTACTGCAGGTGATAACAGTTAGGACAGATGTTTTCTTGGTAATCCCAAATCAGTATTTCAGTACATATGAATTATGGCATCTTCATTATCACCTTTCCTTTATGCTCTGAGAATCATATGCTAAAATATATTACCTATCGTTTTCTGATATTTGTATGTTTGAAGAGTAATAGGTGTTGGTGTAGGTGTATTTAATTATGGCAAAGCACACTAGGGCTATCTGCCTAAGGGGAGGGATGCCTTCATGGAGGCCTTTCTAAGGGAAACTGACTCTAAAGAGTAATAGGAGCAAAGAGCTTATATTTACATTCCTTGTGGTCCGAAGCATTGAGAATACCATTTTGTAAAGAAACTATATCAAGAGATAGATTCAAAGAAATAAAATGATTTTTAAGGTTCAATGAGAAGACTGCAAGATCTACTCGATTACAGACTGATAAATTTTCTCTTGCATCAGACATGTGGAACAAATTTGTTAAAAACTGCAAAATTTGCTACCGGCCAGGACAAAATATTACAGTTGATGAACAATTATTTCCATCTAAAGCTAGGTGCAGATTTACACAATATATGCCTAATAAACCTGACAAATTTGGAATAAAATTTTGGATATTTGTTGACATTGATACTAAATACCTCTTGAATGGATTTCCTTGTCTAGGAAAAGATGAAACAGCAAATCCTCAATTATGTTTGTCTGAAAGTGTTGTCATAAAATTAATGGAGCCACATCTAAAAAAAAGAGGAATATTACCACAGATAACTATTTTAGTAGCATTAAATTTGCAGAAATGCTAAAATCAAAAAATAAACTATGGTCGGCACAATGAAGAAAAAACACATGTAAAGAAAATTGATATAAAGAGAAAAAAGTGTCAGGTACAGAGATGCAATGGAAACAAATCTCAAGAATATTGTGCATCTTGTTCCAAAGTTGTGTGTGGAAAATGCACTGGAAAAATTGTTAAAAATGATTTTTGTATCAACTGCATTAATTCTTAATACGTATGTGTAATCCCTAATATTTTAAACATTAAATAGAATTGAAACAAAATGCTTTACATATTCCATTCAGCTACACATATAGTGATATAACTGAATTTTCAGAGAACATTTCTCATTTCTGGATTTAGAGAGTACATCCTCCAAGTAAGTACATAGAAAATATTATTATATAAATTGTGTTTTATTTTAGTTAACATTAGTTTTATTTTGTGAAACTATTTATTTGAAATCAATTCTTATGTCAAATCAATGAGTTACTTGAGTAATTGTAGTATGATCCAATTGATCGCCATGTACTCGATACGTTTACAGTATTTTAAAAGGTCAATAAATTACCATGTGATATTAAATATAAATTAGGAAATACATATAAAGTACATATTTGTGCCAATGTATGGCATTTAAAATTGTTTTACTGTTTATTTTATAAGGTATTTTTCCTACTTTCCTAGTGTGCCTTCGTGGTGTAACGGTAGCACGCTGGGTCGGTATTCCAGAAGGTCCGTGGTTCGATTCCCGGCGAAAGCGGTTGCATATTTTTCATCTTTTCTGCCTCCAAAAAAATCCTAACGTCTCTAAAGTAGCACCTGAACTAAAAGGGTTGTGGATGATGATTCTCCGCACCCAGGATTTGGCAACTAAGTCCCTTGAAACCCTAGTCGCCCTTTTTAAAAGGGGAGTATATAAGGTACTTCTCCCACTTTCCTAGCGTGCCTTCGTGGTATAATGGTAGCTTGCTGGGCCGGTATTCCAGAGGTCCATGGTCCGATTCCCAGCGAAGGCGGTTGCATATTTTTCATCTTTTCTGCTTCTAATTAAGCTAATGACTACAATTTCAGTACTTTCATCGAAGGGTTAAAGTGGCCCCTTACCGCCGTTCCAGAAGTTAAGATTTTCCCGCCGTTCTAGTGTTAAGGATGGTTCGGTAAAACCTCCCCACCGTGCCATCTGACTGAGGATGTAAAGATTCATTTGGGTTTTGTTGATGCTAAGTAGCTTGCAGAATTCTTTAATTGCAGCTGAGGCTACTTGGTGAAGTAATCAATGTTAACACAGATGTATTTTTTACCGCTAGCAGTTTGTTGCAGAGGTGACAATATATCAGAGGTGATATGTTCAGAAGGCGCTTTTATATTGTATTGTTGCAGCTTCCTTCAGCTGCGTTTCTTTGGTCCTTTCTGACCTGCTCAGGCATTACAAGATTGGCAGCACTTTTTCTCGTCAGCCCTTGCATTACTGCAGTAGAAGTGCTCTCAAACTCTATGCAAAGTCTTCATTATTCTGAAGTGGCACCCAGTCGGATTGCTATATAGTTCTTTAAGGGCATCCAGGATTTTGGAAGTGTCATCTGTTATCGGAATGCCTTTCCATTATCGGATTCAAACTTTCGGTACAAGATGTGGTTCCAAATATAGAGCGAGTACCAGAGAGCCAAGTATTATTTAATCTTAGGAATGTCCTGCCTAGTAGGATATTACTGAGATGAAAATGCCCTGCCTGGTAGGTTTTCTATTTGAAGATTCCATTAAATCAATCACAGTTTTAATATCACCATCTTCCAATTGGTGTTTCTTGACTTTTTTGTGACTGTATGAGTCTGGGTCACACAATGCTGAATTCATAACTTGATGTACAATCAGATCAGCTTAGATCTCACTTTGACCCTAGAACAGTATCAGCAGCTTTCTAGGCAGGCTTTCTAGACTGGGTGTCAGTGTTTCCATGTGATGATCCCTTCCGATGACAGTGATGTAATATTTCTGAAGTGTTTGTGTCTGTCTGGCAAGTCTGGCAATTTGGTCTTTGGGATTCTTGAGATTTAAAAGCCATGTCAATAATGCGTGATCTATGTGGAGCAAGAATTTTCTGCAGTAGAGAAAATGATGGAAATATTCTACAGCTTTAACTATGGCAAGGAACTCTTTTCTGGTGACACAGTAATTCCTTTCCGGCTTAGATACACACTTGCTCCAACACATTCTAGAACGTTTATTTCTTGGGACAAAATAGTGTCGATACTTTTCATTGCTTGCATCTGAGTCAGGAATAAATGGTTTGGCCAACTGAGGATATGTCAGGATTGTCTCAGATGTTAAAGCTTCCTTCGGTTTGCTTAATGGATCCTCACATTCTTTTAATCAGCACTTTTGCTTGCTCTCTGTCAGCTTGTGAAGGGAGCTTACAACATAAGAAAAGTCCTTCACAAATCTCCTATCGTAGATGCAAAGCCCTGGGAAGTTTCTCAACCAATGGAATTTTGGGGGCATCTCTATTTCCTCTTTTACCTGCTTTAATCTTTTCTTGAAATTACTTGATGACTCCTTCCATCTTTCTTGACCCATTTTCATCTGTTCTTGGCCAGATTTCATCCCTGCTTTTTTGGATTACACTATCCCTTTAATCTCTTATTTGAATGCAGCAAAGGCTGCCACTAGCTAACTGTCTTAATTGCTGCTCCATCACCCTTGTCACCAGCATTCAACCCCACTCCTCACACCAAAATGCGTATGGGTTCATGGCAGATTTCATGCACACAGAACCAATGATAGCTTGATGAAATGAATTTTATCACATGAAACACTTCACAGTTCTGGAATGTTCCCCCAAAATGCTTGTACAACTCTTCACAGTATTACAGAGTACAATTAATATTTGCACTTAGAACTGTTAAGAATATTAAAGACAGTACACTGTAAAATGCATCTAAAAGGCAAAGCTGTCATGGATATCTCAGTACTCTGAATTGAGTTTTGAACTTATAACTGTAATGTATGTAACTGTATCTATTATTATTATTAATAACTGTAATATAGAATTATTAGAGTAGCAATGTAGAATAAATGATCTTGATAATGCATCTGCTATAAAAAGTTCTTTTCTTAGTTTATATTTTATCTTACACTGATACGGCTGTAATGCTATACACATTCTTTGTAACCTTACTGGCCATTTATTTAACGTTTTTTTTTTTTTTAAATTAATTCCAACAGTGTATGGTCACTTTCCTCTGTAATATATTTTCCAAATATATACTGGTGACATTTCTCACATGCAAATACAATAGTTGAAGTTTTCTTTTCAATTTGAGCATAATTATTCTGTGTATCTGTTAATGCCTTAGATGCATGTGCTACTGGTAAATTATTTTTCAGTAAGACTGCTTCTAGTCCTTCTTGAGATGCATCTACAGATAAAACTACTGGCATGTTTGTATCATAATACTGTAAAATTGGCTTATTTACTAAGACATTTAGTCTTCTAAATGCTTTTTTATGTACTGCATTCCAGTTCCAGATAACTTCTTTTTTCAACAAATGTCTTAAACATGATGTCAATTCTGATACATTAGGTATCAATCTAGAAACATATATAATCATTCCTAGGAAGGATTCTAATTCTTTATCATTTTTGGTGGTTTTATATCTAGGATAGCCTTAATTTTGTCTTCATCTATCTTCATCTGTCTCATCTCTTCATCCATCCCATCTCATGCAAACTACATTACAAAAATCTAATTTTCTCGGTAATTATCTACATTAATTTCAAGTAAAATCTTCATTTGGAATAGAAGTTTAAATGCAAGAATTATTTCAATTCGTACGAATAGCTTACTCAGAAATTATGTAAAACCGCAATGCTTTAATTCCCTAGTGCATTCTCATTAAAATTGATGAATTTAGCCCTTGACTGTGCCTTTCTATATTTTCACCTTCGGGTGAGCAGTTTGATTACACCCTAATTCATTTAATTACAGCGAATGGCCTTAAGGCATAAAATTGAACTTTTTTGTAAAATTTCTATGTAATTATATGCCGGTATTGAAAGAAACAATCCAATAAGAAATGGCTGCGACTTGTTTTGAAAGTGAGGCATAAAAGGTTACCAGCGAGGATATTCTGCATGGCATCAGTTGTACCATTACTGGCGACTTTATCACCTGCGCCCGCAAAACGGAAAAGTACCGAAATTTTAACGCTTGGCATGCAGGCAACGTATTTTTATGTTTTTTTTGCTGTCTGTCACTGGAGCACGGGTCACGTAAAAATACGTATGGCATGCGGGCAACGTATTTTTGCAGTCTGTCACTGGAGCGCAGGTCATGTAAAAATGCATATTTAGTAGATTTGTGGTAGATACCCGCTAACCACCACAAATCTATTAAATACATATAATTATATGTATGTGTGACATTATATGGGTGTTGTTTGCATTGCTAGGCAACACTTTGCATTTTATCTTTCAAGAAGTTATGATTGTCAAGTTACTTGGTCTTTTGTTGAGTTATTTCATCTTCAATCAAATTCTTAGCTCCAGAAAGTACAAGTTGCGTTTTCTCAATTTGAAGCTTCATTTTTTTAAATTATTGATTAAATAAGTTGATAAAATGAACAGTTGTGACAAAGATAGTGATGAAGAAATATGCACTGACAGATTATCGGACTTTTTGTATGAAAGTGATTCTGAAAGTCAAGATATCAAAGAAAGTGACGATGACATTATTCCACATTCTCGAGTGTTCGTCCGAAGAAGAATTTCTAGTAGTTCTGATGAAGAAGCAGATGAATGGTCATCGATTGGCAATCCTCCTGACCTTGAAGAGTTTTTGGGTTATCCTTGGATAACTAATATGGCTAATGTTCCTGAATCCACAGCTGATGCAGTAAATTTATTTATAGGCGATGACTTTTTTGCATATTTAGTCGCGGAATCAAACAGGTATTATTATCAAAATGTGAATCGGTTCAAAATATCTCCCAAAAACATGAAATGGAGAGATATTATGATTCCGGAGATGAAAAAATTTTTGGGGCTTATTATTTTCATGGGACAAGTTCGTAAAGACGCCCGAGATGATTATAGTCAACTGATGTCTGCACAAGTACACCATTTTTTTTCAAAAACTATATCAAGGGATAGATTTCTCCAAATATGGAGGGCTTGGCATTTCAATAACAATGAAGACATCACGGACGATTCTGATCGATTATTCAGGCCTGACTGTAACTTCAGGCCTGAATAATCGATCAGATCAACTTATCAAGTTACAATCAGGCCTATACTAAATTATTTTGCTGAAAAATTCAATAACATTTACAAACCGAAACAACAAGTATCGTTAGATGAGGGCATATGTAGTATACAATTTGACAAAGACGCAAAATATAAAATACAAGAAATTTTTGCACGACATCGCACGGCATTGGGTTACTGATGAACTACCCGAAATCAGCACTGAGGAACCAGAGCAAATGATATCAAAACGTGACTCTCCTGGAAGATTGTCCATGGGTATGTGCAAATATGTATTGAAGAAAATTGTTGTTGCCGGGAAGAAGAAAAGTCCACAAAGACGATGTCGCGTGTGCGCAGTAAAAAAAGTGCAAAGTGATATGTGTTTCATATCTATCTTCTGCCGTGTTCCTCTTCATAGAGGAAAATGCTTTGAATGGTACCATACTGTAAAGAACTATTAACGTGTTATCAGTTCTATTTGTACTTGTTATGAAAAAATATTTTTTAATACAGTGTAAAATTTAAAAAGTCTTTTTTTTTTGTTAAATAATTATACAGTATATATTTAAGTGTATAATAAAAAAGTTTCGTTCATAAAAACGAAGTAGTTTTTAATTTACTGCGATTTTCCTGAATAACCATACTTCCGCGCGATTCACGAAAAAACGGCCTCTGCACGCCTTAAGTTCATGGCAAAGTATACCCGCATGCCAAGTGTTAATAGAAAAATTAAATTTCTAAAATTATTTTTTTCCATTTTCATTTTTTTTTTTTTTTTTTTTTTGTTTTTAATAGCATGTTTTAAATTTTTGATATTCCAATTTGAATTTTTTCCCATAAATTATATGTAATGATTACTTTTTGATAAGTTACAGAAATAACTTTGTTTTAATAGTTTCGAATATTTTTCTCTTAACCCTTTGAAAGGCACATTGAAAGCTTTTCAGCCTTTAATGAAATTAATTCATAACTAGTACCTCCGGGCTTCGTAAATGTAAAATATATCGAAAAAAATGTTGCACACCTTGGAATGGAGGGTGGTGTTTTAGAAGTGAAACCACTGACCATTTAGAGTATGAAATCTGCAGACTTTTTGGGCATTGATTTTTACAGCATAATAATACATATAAGTATAATTAGTTATGGTTTTTCTCAAATATTAATAAAAATATGGTTTTGAAAATTAACTCAATAATTCTAATATAGTACAAATAATATTATTTATTCTGTTCTTACTTCAGGAGGAAATTTCATGTGATGATATTCTAAATGTGTATATATACTAAGTAAATGCCAAAAATATAAAATTTATAGCATTATATCAAGTATATGTTATTACTCGCATATTCACACAGCTTTACAAATTATGAAACTTTTGAAAGCATGTGATGCCTTTCTGATAATTACATAATGGCACAAAGTAAAAAGAGAGAGCTATCTTTAGAAAAAGAGGCTAGAAGAATGAAAAGTCCCTGCTCAATCTTTTATTTCTTTTCTTTCCTGAAAGGAAAGTTCTTCCCAAACTTATAACATACTTATCCTGTTACATAACAAACAGATTACGTTATACAGTCAAAAGTCGTTAATTCGGACACCCATAATCCGGACCTCAAAGCTACAAACTTTCTGCGCATGCGTCGCGTTCACGCATGCGCACAGGCGTTTATGAGAGCGCATAAGACCCTTACAGCTGCGAATATGTTTGTGCGCATGCGCGTTTAATGTGTAACAGAGTTATACGCTAAGCTAAAGTTATCTAATTCAGTTAATGTTGCAGATTGCGTTGTTCCTTAATCTTCGAATTGGATCCGGCTTATTATTTTTTGCAGACTGTTAGAGCAATTTTATAAAAGTAAGCTTGAACTTTTGATTATGTCAAATAGAATTTCCTATATATATTTTCTACAAAGCGAAAGTATGTTTTGAAATCCGAAATCTGTTTATCAATTTCACGCTGCTCTGCGGCAGAGGGGGAGGGGCAGAAACGTCATTATTAGATTATGATAGATTAGAACGATTATGTCAAATAGAATTTCTGATATATATTTACTAATATGTAATTTGTATCTACAAAGCGAAAGTATGTTTTGAAATCCGAAATCTGTTTATCAATTTCACGCTGCGGATTGGAAGTTGATCTGTCAGCACTATCCTTATCTTCAGAGCAGATGTTTTTATTTTATTTGGTTTATAATTCCGTACTAAGTGTAGTATTTCATCTCGATATACTCCGTCTTTAATATGATTTAAATCAAGTTCCTCGTCATTATAATTCGCTTCCGATAGTGAAGAAAGTGACCCAGAGGTTATTGAAAACGAAAACATTTCGATTGACAAATTAGTCGGTATTCTCAACACAGCAATTATAGGACTTGAACAGCGGAACTTTGTAACTAAACAAGAAATTATGTCTGTTTAATAGAATTAAAGAGAAAGTATTATCACATGAAACGAAGCAACTTACATTGAAGGAAATGTTTAATAAAGTAAACAAATAAATATTAAGCTTTTTCTTTTTGTAAATTTTGATACCCTTTAGATCATAATTGTTCTTTATTTCATAAATTACGGTTTCATATTTTAAATTTTGTAATTTCTGCATGCCATCTTACCAGATTTAAACTGATGATCTATAATCCGGAAAAATCGATAATCCGGAATCGAGGAAGTCCCAACGAGTCCGGATTAACGACTTTTGACTGTACATCACATTTCACTCTAGAAATCAGAAAATACATAGAAAAGTTTAAGCTCTAAGATCATATTACAGATCACATTACACCCTAGCAATCAGAAAATACATAGGAATGTTTTAGCCCTAAGATCACATTACAGCATTACACTTTAGCAAACAGAAACTACATGGGAATGTTTTATCTTTAAGAGGGAGGTAGTTTTGGTAAAAACCACATGTTGAATTATATATATATATATATATAAAAAAAAAAAAAAAAAATGTGAAATTTATTGCTCATTTCTTTCAATATTGTTGTTTTCACAAGTAAAAGAGTATGTGAATGAAAAATTTATCAGTTATACTTAGGTAACTAGATGCATTTTTTATAGAGTTAGCGAGAAAAATTGAAATTTTTCATCTTTTTTTGTTCAAAGTTTGACCACATATAAATAGATACAGAAAAAAGGGTTCTGTTTTGTGCTGCCATCTGTTGGTTCTTTTGAGTGCAAAAACCATATTAGCACAGTAAAACCAAGGAATATCTACTTCACAACTGAGGAATTCTGTATTTTTATGTGAAATTAGCATTATACTTATATTGAGTTTTGCCATTTTTCACATTTAATGCAAGAACTATGCTGAAGCACTCCATATAAAGCTAATGTAATCAATTTATATAGGTAAACATGTATTAGGTTAAAAAGTTTTCTGTTATACAATTAAACTAAAACCTTAAGGATGGAAATAGAAAATGTGTACTTTCTCTATTTGAGATGAAGATTCTTGAAATAATCATATTATATGGCTTTTTATAGAGACCTTCCAGCTGCCAAGTGGTTAAGACCACTGAACAGTGGCTGTTTGACCCACGTTTTATATCTCTGTAAACAGACTGGCTGCGTGAGTGTTTTCTTATGTGTAACATTATTATGAGCTAGTTTTCCTTAAAAGACATCTATCTATGAAAGCATCCTTCCCTTAGGCCGATAGTCCTTGTGGTCTTTGCCTTATCACAGTAAAAAAAAAAATTAGTGTAAGACATGTCAAAAGCAGTCCTAACTTTCAAGTCTTGGAGGTGATTTGAATATATGGGCCATGTCCGCCCTGGACACTCTGTTACTCTAGTAGCATTTTAAGTAATTATATTTTTTAAATTTTAGAATCATTGTTTGAATGAGAAGAAGTTCCTGATCACTGTTGATGGAGAAAAGTAAGTTTATATTAATATTTTTTTAAGAATTACTGTAAACCGATACTACTGAATGTGTAAGTACAGGGAACTTTTTTATAGATTATTTTAGATATTGTGAAATACATTTTATTAATTACAAATTTTGAAAGATTGTGATGAAACATGCACATTATAAGGCAAAAATCTATGTACTCTGTAGTAAAAATGCCGTAAGCTTCCTTTTGTAAAAGTGAATCATCACAGTTAAAATGTACTGATTGATGAGTTTAAAATATTTGATCCTCTTTGCTGGCAATTCAACTTTATTTTTTCATCATTAAGTCCTAAAATATGTTGTATTTCCTTAAACTGTTTGCCATAACATTCTGTAAAACTCAAAATGTGAAATGGATGCAAAATTTAGTGCAGTCTGGAATACAGATACCTTGCATTTTTAAGCAGAAATTACAACTGTCATCCTTTTTAAGATTTTATCAGTTAACTGTGTATAAACTTTCTGCATTCAAAATTTTCATAATCATATCTAATTTAAAGCAGTAAGCGTTAATGGGAAGGCCTGTAACAAAATAGGCAGTGGTTATTTTGAAAGAAAAGTTTTACAAATTGTTGCAGCATTGAAGGAAATGTCATCTGAGGAGACTATGTCAGGTAGGTTTCTTGTGATTTCATAATAGAGGTGTACTGATGAGTTGAGGGGTCTGAAGTCTTCCACAGTAGGATATTAATACATCTGATAGATCATATGGATATTGTCTATCAATATTTTAGATGCCACAAACCATGCTCTTTATTTTAATGAATATAACTGTGAAGTATATGAAATCGGATGTTTTCAGGTTTCTAGTATGCAGTTTCTAGACTGTAATTCCATTACAGTAGAGTCCCGCCAACTCGACTTCCGATATCTCGGCAACATTTTAGGCACTTTTTAAAGATATCTCTAGGCCAAATAAAGCAAATATTACATAATTATTATTTATGCATATGTCTTTCCTGTTCTTCTCAAGGATTTGAGTATTCTTTTTCCGTAACGTTTTGCCATTTTTGCATTGTGGCATTAATACTTGGCAATGCTATTTGCTTCTATCCAGGACATGGAGAAAGTCAGGGAGTGGCTGGCTCACATTCCTTTCTATTGTTGTGAAATGTTAGGAGACTTGTCTGAAGTTTTGTGATTGTATCTTATTGCAAACTAAATCCCCAGAAGTTCATTGTGGGTATTGTTCCTTAGTTTACATCTAGGCGTTTTTGGGAACTTTTGATATTCTGTGCAGTGAAAATGTCGTTTGAAAAGAAAACAAACTAATGTGACAATGGAAATGAAATTAGATGCCTTTAAGAGACTAGTCAAAGAGGAAAATGAAAAAAAAAAAAAAAAAAAAAAAAAAAAAAAAAAAAAAAAAAACTGTGAATTTAGGTTTTGGCCTCATTACAATGATAGGGTGGAACAAGAAGAAGTCTGAAATCGAGTCTTGGTGTGTGAAAAGAGCATGTGTGGATAGCTTAAAGGAAAGAAAAAGTATTGAAAGGGAATGAATACAAAAAAGTGAGTGAGGTGCTTTATTTGTTGTTCAGGCAGCAAAGGGAACAGGGAACACCCACTTCAGGAACAATTTTACAAGCGAAAGCCCTAAATTCATCTTTCAAGATGGAGAGCCTGGATTTACTGCTAGTTCTGGCTTTCTCGACGGATAAAAAAAGCGGTATCATCACCCACAGATCAATGGGCAAGAGTAGATTTTTTAAATTCATATATTTTTTGTCTCTAGGCTCATAATATTCGATTTTTAGTTAAAACATTATAAAAATAATATCGTGTGCATGAAAGGGTTAAATATTAATAGTTTTGAAAAATCCACCCCTTATTCCATAAAACTCAACTTTTTGGAAACTCAACAGTCTCTCAGTCCACATTATGTCGAGTTTGTAGGACTCTACTGTAATGGTAAAAAAATATATTATTTAATGAATGAAAACAATGTCACTTAATTAACTTTCAATAATATAATGTAAGTAAAAAGAATTAGCTCATGGACTTAATAAATAGCCTAATATAAACTGTTTAGATGTTATTTACTTGTTTTTGTTTAGATGTTAGATGTTAACTTGTAATCAAAATTATTTGAAAGTAGCCCATTTCTTGAAAGAAAAATATACTAAATAATTATTTATAATCTGGTATATACAGTACAAAGTCCAAGATCCGAACTTGTCAGGACTTTGAAGATTCCAGATTTGGGATTTTTCCAGATATTAGATCATCAGTTTAAATCTATTAAGATGGCAAGTATAATTATAGAATTAAAAATATGAAATTTTGATTTATGAAATAATGGAGCATCATTTATGATCTAAAGGGTATCAAAATTTACAAAAAAGAGCTTAATATTTATTTGTTTATTAAACATTTCTGTGAATGTAAATGTTTCTGTGTTCGTTTCTTGTGCTAATACTTTCTCTTTAATTCTATAGACAGACATAATCTCTTGTTCAGTTACAAAGTTCCACTGTTCAAGTCCTGTAGTTACTGTTTCGAGAATTCGGACTAACTTGTCAATTGAAATTTTTTGTTTTCAGTAACCTTTCTCTGATTTTCTTCACTATTGGTATCAGTATTTTCTGGATTTAGAACCGTACTACAGATTTCGCTGTCTGTTAATTGATTGATGATTGAAGCATTGTCATCACAATGAAAAACTTTGTTGTATAATCTTCATTTATTACTGCTTCTCCACACTTCTATAGAAAATCTATTAAATGGAAAATTTCGCCTATGGTTTGCGATATCCTAGTCTTCAAATTCGTGGCTGTCATCTTCATCATCCTCACCACGAAACATGGTAGCTGGTCATAAATTATGCCAAGCATTTTTTTAAAGTATCTGGAGGCGCATCCTCTTACGATCTTGTGATGCTGCACACAGCAGATTTTATGTATGTTAAAATAATACATATTATGTTAAAATATATATTATTTTCTCAACTCGATGGACAAGACAAGTTAAAATATATATTATTTTAACCATATTATATATATTATTGTACAGGGTCGAAGCGAAATACGAGCTGCTGAGTCCAGTCGCATGACAAATTACAACATCAACATCGGCTGATCGAGACCTTGGAGCAAAGATGAAGTCAGGAAAGACCAGCTGGAAGACGGTGACATTAAATCCGTAATTGATTTAATGGAGTCCTCAAACAGAAAACCTACCTGACAGGACATTTCGATCTATAGTCCTACAACAAAACAATATTGGGCACCCTGAGACTCGCTCCATATTCGAAACGGCATCTTGTACCCGAAATTCAAATCGGATGATCGAAAAGCTTTCCGATGGCAGCTGATACTTCCAAAACAATTACACGGAATTTCTGATATTCTTGAAATATTCAAGAATAGTCTTGCCATTATTAAAGAAATTTAATATGGATTTAAAAAATGCGGCTTTTATATTTACAGTTCAGCACACATACTATTCCGATATTACATAGGCTGAATGATAGACATGCAGTTTGGAGGAAAAAATAACGTGGATACATTATCTTTCATTAAACCTTGCGTCATCAGGTAAACCAAACAAATTCAAATTTTGCCAGGCCTCGGGTATAAAATGATTTTCAAACCATAATAAATCATACATTAACGCTTGTGTCATCCATGTTCTTTTATTTGCATAATATTGGGTTATGTAAAAAGCCTCTGCGCTTTTTTGGTACATTTTTGAACAAAATATTTTTTATTGAAAATCAATTTTAATGAACTACATATTGGCCATTATTATCTATGAGCTTTGGCCATTTTTCGGTTAGCTTCATAATTCCATCGGTGTAGAACTTCTGTGGTTTATCATAAAAAACTTGGCCAAGTGATTTTCAGCAGCACTTCGATCGGCCAACTTTTTACCATCAAGAGAGTTTTGCAGAGACCGAAACAAATGTTAGTTAGATGGTCCGGGCTATACGATGGGTGAATCAAAACTTCCCAACCAAGTTCCATCAATTTGTTTCGAGTCATCAAAAATGTGTGTAGCTGTGCATTGTCATGATAGAGCACAACTTCCTTTCAGTCGATTGAGTCTGGTCTCCCTTTCTGGATTGCTTCATTCAAACGGTCGATTTGTGTACAGTACAGGGCCGAATTGATGGTTTCACCTGGTTGCAGTGGCTCGTAATGGACAATTCCCTTCCAATCTCGACATCGGAATTTCAGGAATGGAATCATGTAAACCATTGCTGTGTCCTTCGTTCAACCAGAGCATTCTCACCTTATACTTCACAAATTATTCGGCATGTTTTTGAAGCGTTTTTACCTTTTTTATAGTAAAAAAAGCATCACATACCGGATTTCTTCATATATTTCACTCATTTTGAAATCAATATAACTTTTGATATGAGCAACAAATTAAAAAACTATCTTCACACCCAATGGAAGCTGAATGCCGCCTTTTAAGCACATGTTTGTTTTAGACAATCGGGTGAGTGCTGCTGGATATATAGGCATCAATACCATCTAAAGGCAAAAAAGCATGGAGACTTTTTATATGACCCAATATAACAGGTAAACCTTTACTCCTTTAAATGCTCAAGGTCATGTAATTTTTTCAGATTATGAAAAGTTTACACTTGACACCAGTTGGAGCGTTTTCTTTGTTTTTCCTTTCTGAGATATATCATGGTACATATTGCGAAAAAAGACCGGTTTTATCAGATATGTAAACTTGAGCTGCAGATAACGTTTCACTTTTAATGAGCTCAGTGAATTCAGCAGCTTCAGTATCAGCTGAAGCCTTTTCAATTGAAATTTTTAATTGCATTATAACACAGCGATTTTAAAGTTTGGTTAACCAGTCTATCGAATATGTGCACTCAGTTTTTAAGTTCATAGATATTTTGCAACCTGATGCAGTCTCTGTGGTTCCTAAATTCTGCTACCAAGCACCTCTCTAAGTTAAATTTTTGCCACCCCTTAATTTTGGGTCTCAGTGCTTTCCATAAATTATAAAAATTTTTATCATCCCATAATTTTGTTACTTGGTGCTTCTCTAAATTCCGAAAATTGTGTCCCTAAATTCTGCCACCTGATGTGGCCATATGAGCTTTGGCTCCAGTTCTGGGTTTATGTGAATAAAAAATATCAGTTATTCTTAATTCAAATAGCACTAAATGTAATCTTTTGGGCTATGAGTATCCTTAATAAAATTTATTTTTACCATAGTACGTTTAACTCAAATCTGTAATCTTCGCCAAGCGTAATGTCAACATAAAAGATTTCCATACTCTTGTTATTCAATTAGATTACTAATAGAAAAGAAAAGTTTAGGCTTCTCTTCATGAGTCATTACTCAAGTTCTTGTGCATTGATAAACATACGGTGATGAAAGCAAAATATCATGAATAATGATTCGCCAGGTTGGCGTCAGGGATATAAAATGTTAGTACAGTACAAAGTCCGTAATCCAGACTCGTCGGGACTTCAGCGATTCCGGATTAGAGGTTTTTCCAGATTATAGATCATCAATTTAAATCTGGTAAGATGGCATGCAGAAATTATACAATTAAAAATATGAAACCGTAATATATGAAATAAAGTGCAATTATGATCTAAAGGGTATCAAATTTTACAAAAAAAAAAAAAAAAAAAAAAAAAAAGCTTAATATTTGTTTACTTTATTAAACATTTCTTTCAATGCACACATGCATAATGTGTGTGCATTCTTTATGCACATATGTAATGTATGCACATTCTTTACACGCATGCGTAAAATTTGTGGCTTTGAGGTTCGGATTATAGATTATTCCGGATAATGGACGTCTGGATTACGGACTTTGTACTGTAGTTATAAACATTTCTATGTAGAATGTTTTGGTTTGAGATGTATGCCAAGCAGATATGCTGCTACAGAGCCAAATTATCGACCATACAAATTTATGCTAAAATGATTGTTTCTTCAAAAACACGAGGGTATTATATTTGGTGTTGAAGGTGAAATTAAGAATGGGGATTTTCCAAATATTTTCTTATGGGAAAGAAAATCAAATGCACATGCCTAAAGCATAAAAAAAATTCCTAAAAATTTTTTTTGTTGGTGGTGTTAAGGTTCAGATTGTAGATCATTCCGGATATTGGACGTCAGGATCTCGGACTTTGTACTGCAAAAATTTATTATTAAATATTTGAAATCCAAAGCTTTAATGTTTAAACTGTACACGTAAAGCTTTAATGTTTAAACTGGGCAAATCACAAATTGTGGAAAAAAATGTTGCCACATTTTTCATTCCTAAAATATAAAATAAGGAAATGCATTTAGCGTAAACTGTTTGCATACATAAAAAACAAGTGGACATTTCGTAGCAGATGCATATGCAGATTGCCTTGAAAAATGACTAGATATTTTTGAAGTGATTTTTATAGGGTAATTTTACCATGCATGATTAGAGCATCACAAAAGGAAAAAATACGTTACATCACAGTTAAAACAACCTGATTGATGATCTTAAAAAAATTGGATCCTCTTTGCTAACCTCTCAACTTTATTTTTTTCATCATTTATTCCTAAAATATGTAGTATTTCCGTAAACTGTTTGTCATAATATTTGTGAAGCTCAAAGTGTGAAATGGATGTAAAATTTAGTGTAGTCTGGCAATAAAACTTTTATTGCTAGTAACTTCTTCATCATTTTATATTGCTGAAAGCATTTTCAACTTCATTGAGAACATTTTAATGGCTTTTTTCAATCCATCCTGGACTATGACTGTGGTGTCATATTGCTGTTGGTTTTGCAAGGAAGAAAAAAAGCAAGACAGTCGGCCAAACCTTAGATGATATATGTAATTCTCATCTAATATTTGATTTATTGTGATGTCTTTCCCTTTCCTTGCCAAGTGCACTGTCAGTCTTTCCTTGGGTGATGTCACTGGCTATCCTCATTCAGGCGGCTGGTATAGAGCCAATTTTCATAATGCCAATCAGATTGTCTTTTAGAAAGGCAAAGGAAGTTTCGTTTCCAGTAACCTCCAGAATATGTTAAGATATGCCAGATCTGCTTATGGTGTATATCATCAAGCATTCAAAGACCCCCCCCCAAAAAAAAAAACTGTGTGATAGTAAACATAAAAAAAATATTTTTGGACAAAAAAAAAAGCACACGTGCTGATTAAAATTTTTTAGTCAAAAAAAAAAAAAAAAAATTCAGCAGGGATGTTTCTTCATTTGACTTCAATTGGCAAACAGCAGACTTAAAACGAGAAATCTAGTTTTGTGCTGATTTTTTATTAATATTTTTCTAATAATGTTTTCCTTAAACATGTTAAATGTCTTTTTTTTTTTTTTTTTTTTTTTTTTTTTTTTTTGTCTTGAGTTCTAATAAAAAATCATGTTTAATTTGTATTATACTATATGCTTATATTAAAAGTTTTTTTTGTCAAAAGTAACTTCTTTATTTAATAGAATAGATATAACTGGCCTTCCATTGCCATTTTGTGAACAATAACTTCCATTCCAGTATTTATCTATAATGCTTTTCATAAAGTTGACATTCATGACATAATTTTACCACAATGGTGGAGAAAATCCAATGTTTAAAAGTTCATAAATTGCATTGAAACTTGAACGAATTTTTCTTATCCTTTGTGTTACATGTTTGATCAGATAGCCTGGCTCACTAAAAGTAGGTGGCCAGTGTAACTCTGATTAAAAATCCGGTTATAACCACGTGCAGTGCTGATAAGGACCACGTGTTTCTGAGACTCCTTCCCCTTTATTTTTCTTCTTTCTAGGTATTTCTTTCTCCTGATGAGGAGGGACCTTTAGCTGCCCTCGAAATCGATTGAATGTTTCAATATACTTACGCTAAATAAAAGGTTGTTTTTACGATTTTGATTATCACAGCGTGTTTCTCTTCTAGCCTGGAAAAATGCTGTTGAATATCCATGCCTATGAGAGCATGCACAGCGTTTACTTTTCTGCTTTGGATGTACTTACTGCTGCCAGTCAACATTTTCTCTCATGACAAAAATTAAAGTTAGTTTAAGAGCACAAATTACAGATGCTCATTTAGAGGACCTACTAAGGCTGCATGTTATGAAGCTTGATCCAAATATTCAGTTACTTTCAGGAAAAAAAATGCAAATATCCCACTAAATTAAATTTTCCATCAGATTTTAACATTATTTTACATATTGTTGCTGTGTTAGTTTTATGTAACTTAGTATTATTACTTGTCTGTTTTTTCTTTATAATGTAATAAATTTATTGAAATGTACTATATTATTTTTATTTGAAACATTATTTAAATATATGTAGTTGTTTATTACAGCATTATTAATGATTAATGTTATAATAAGTTATTAGCCTTATGTGAATACAAAAATATTTTATACTGTAAATTCTTATTTTGATAAATGACTGCGTTTTTTGTATAATGCAGTAAAGTGATAAAACGATACTAAAACTACACTCATGTCCATAAATTAAGGATAATTCGGAGTCACGCGTAAATCAAACTCTAAAATAAATATATCACCTGTAAAATCACTACACACATCTTCAAGAATCATATGCAAATTTCAGGAAATAACCAGATGACACACCGATGGTACATCACAATGACGAGAGTGTAAGAGAGTGATATATAAGGAATACAGGCAAAGAAGTAAAATTGTTCACTGGCGCTTTATAAGCATTTCTGTGCAATAACTGAATAGTTATGACACAAAGGACGCATTTGGATGATTTTTTACATGGTAGAATTATCGGCCGTCTGGAATGTGGGCATACCCAACTGGAAGTATCAGACGCACTTGGAATTGCCCAGAGTGTCATCTCCAGGCTTTGGCAACGATTCCAAAATGATGGTTATGTAAGTAGACGTTACGGCACAGGTCGCCCCAGAGTTACAACGCCGAATGAGGACCGGTATTTGGCAGTTACTGCCAAAAGAAACAAGCGGAGCACAGCCTCAGACCTGTCTCGCCAGCTCTCTTCAGCCACTGGTATGACAATTTCAAGGCAGACCTGTGTACAGACGCTTAGGGCAGATTGGTCTATATGCTCGTAGACCTGTCAGATGCGTTCCACTTACTGCAACTCACTGTCGCCTGCGGTTAGCCTGGAGTAAAGAGCATGCATTGTGGACACCGCAACAGTGGGCTTGTGTGGTATTTTCCGACGAGTCCAGGTTTAGCTTGCAGTCTGATTCTCGTCGGACTTTCATATGGAGAGCTCCAGATACCCGTTACCACCAAGAAAACATCATTGAACAACACCGTTACGGTGGTACAGGAGTGCTCGTTTGGGGTAGAATTATTCTGGGTTCCAGAACTGACCTGCATGTTCAAATTGGAACCATGACAAACCAAATCTATCGGGACGTCATTCTGGAACAACATGTACATTTGTTTCGGGATGCCATGGGTGCACAGTTTGTGTTTATGGATGACAACGCCCGTCCTCACCATGCACACATCGTAAGCGAATGCCTTCAATCAGAGGATATCACCCATATGGACTGGCCAGCATTCTCACCGGACTTGAATCCAGTAGAGCACGTGTGGGACATGCTTGGCCGACGAGTTGCAGCCCGTCAACCTCCTCCTCCTACATGTCTACCGGAACTTCGGAGAGCATTGCTTTTTGTGTGGTGTAATATCCCCCAAGATCAGATCGATAATTTGATACTCAGCATGCCTAGGCGTTGTACGCACTGTATTGCATCATCTGGGAGACATACAATGTATTAACAATCATACCAACCATGTAATATTTGTTTTTTGTAAAAGTGTTTTTTTTTTTTTTTTTTTTTGTAATTTGCTCCAGGGAGAAAAAATCGCTAATTTTTTTTATTAATATCAAACATATAGCATCTTTTGTTGCTCTTTACCTTTTGTTTAATAACTAAGCTTTACAAATAAGTCAATTTGTTTTGCTTCTAACTCTTCCTTTGCCTGACTTTGTATTATCCTTAATTTATGGACATGAGTGTATAATAATGTGACAAAAGTTGCATTTATTGGTATATCAACTTAAGCGGCCTCATATCACTAATTTAAATGTGGCCTCTCATGGTAAAAAGGTTCCCCACATCTGGGTTAATATATGTAGTCACAGAGTTCTTATATTCAGCAGAGAGCTTCTGGCAATGAAGTCTGAGCTCAAGTCTCATATTGCTTTTATTTAATATTTAGCTTTACATGAGCATTTAATCTGAACTTCAACAAGCTGCAGAGGTTTGATTTTCTGTTATTATCACTGGGTTGTGTAACTGTCATGCTGTCAAATAAATAAGAAAGTTAATTTTAAACCTTCTTCTGAGTTTGTAGTATTTTACTTAAAAGTTACTAGAGGACAATAAGTCATCTGACTGTCTTTACGGTTCTAGTAGTTAACAGTGAAAGTAGTGCTGAACTATACGAATGTTTCACTGCTTCTGCAATAGTTTGAGGAGAAGATGGTTTTTATGAGTCTTTCATTTACTCAAACTGTATGTGGTACCGTATAATACAAGAATAATATCTTATTTGGTTACCATGTATTGTCCTTTGAGTAGTGGACTTACAGATCAGAATCAGTCCTTTACTTCCATGTGTACAGAAAAATATAATATTAAGTATGTTGTGGTGTACTGTCAAGTTTGTTATTATTTTATTTAATTTTGATATTGTCTTACTATGCATAGTTAAAAAAATTAGTGTACTGAAAGCAATATTTAAGAATGAATGCTCCATTTGCATTACTTGCAGTTTCATGTAACTGTTATCTTTTGGAGCATATTAGCCATGGCTTCTATATTAGTTATTAAATATGTGTATTCTTTGGGCAAACATCTTCAAAAAGGTGGTCAACAGCTGGAATATGAACTCGCATGCAGCCGTGTTTAAACAAAAGGTCCCCTAGTTAAGAACTTATGATTTTTCTTGAATTCTTCAGAGTCATTTACTACTTTCTGGCTTTATCTCAATGGCTAAGAATGAGTAAAGGTTAATATTTAACAGGATATCAGATGGTTACAAATTTTAAGTTTTTAAAGTATGAAAGTCCATTAATATTCCTCATTGTCAGATGCTGCAGCTATTAATAATATTTGGTAGTTTCATTTCTTTGTATGATTTTATGTGGAATTAATAGAAATTTATCTGAGTTTTCATAGAGGCAAAAAATCCATACAACATTTATTTGTACAGAAAAAAGTATACGCACAGTATTGCACATATAAAATAACATGAAAAGTTTTCTACATTGCATATGAAAATTCAGGTAGAGTCCTCTTAATTAAAATATGTGTGACAGTTAAGCACTAAGAAATTGGGGGGGGTATTTGCATCTGAAAAACATTAATGCATAACAAGCAATTTCTGTTCATTTGCTTCAGTAATAACCGTATTAATGGAAAGGATTTTCCAAGTTCACTTATTTTGAAAACTGCAATTAAGAAACTGATTATTGAACACATGAAATATTGAAATGGTTGTGTTTATGCCACAAGTAATGCTATTTGCATTATACTACTTGCTTTTGATATTTAAAATTTTGAAAAGTCAGGATCAAGACTAGAAGAGATCTTTTCTGTGGATAAATATTAATCGATGATTGAAAATGTGTTAAGTTATACTACTATTTTATATAATTTTCACATATTTATCACTTGTCTTTGTTTATTATTTTCCATTTATTTGTTTTACCATTTATTATATATTTTCATGTATTTATTTAATTTTATGTTTTATAACATGTTTGTTTGCGACATGTACATTCTTCAAAATCAAAAAATACCTTATGCTGAGAAATATATTCCTTATCCTTCTCTCCAGTTCCCCCCCCACCCCAACAAGATAAGGGAACACAACACTTCAGAAAAGGAATTTGCCTCATAAAAAAGTGAAAGTTTTGCACTGACCTAGTTCTATTATAAATCCTATGGAACATTTGTAAGAAAAGCTTGACAGAAGAATTAGAAGTCATAATTATGTATTATAAATCCTATGGAACATTTGTAAGAAAAGCTTGGCAGAAGAGTTAGAATTCATAATTACATAAATTTTAATGTTTTACTTGAAGCTTTTGGAAAGCAGTCAAATCCATTCATTCAAATGAAATAACTAAGGTGATTGAATAAATGCATTGTAGGTAATGCACTGTTTGAAAGAAAGAGGACTTCTAGCAAAGTATTGAAAATATGGACTATAAATTCCTATTTGACTTATTAGAATATTGAAAAGTTTCGACCGAGTTTTTTGGGAGGGGTCAAAAGAAGTGTTCTAGATTAATTCTTTATATGTTCCTGTCATATTAAATAAATTAGAAAAGTTTTTGAAAGAATCACATTTGTATTTGTCCGAAGAGTTTCAAGCACTAGTGTATAAATGTTTTCACTTTATATTGTAGGGACTGTACCAACAAATGCCCCGTGGGATATTACAGTGATCATAAGTATTACATTTGCCGTATGTGTGACAAATCTTGCTTATCATGCTATGGTCCTTCATACAACAACTGTTTGTCATGCCCTAATGGGTTTTTTTATGGTAAGTTTCCCATGAGCAAATTTTCATTCATTTCCACCCACTTAGTTTATAGTTGCAGCAAGGTATATGAATGATAAATTAGTATAGTTTTGAAAAAATGCTTTAACTCTGCTTGTATTCCATAAACATATTTTTAGTTTAGTTATTCTTTTTATCCTAAGATAATCTCAAACATCAGTGTCTGCCTTGTATTTCATCTTGTGAAACTTGTCATGTTTCTCGTGAACTATGTGAAACCTGTAAACCTGGATTACTTCTTTATCAGCAGACGTGCTGGTCAGCCTGTCCTGTTGGAACATACAGGGAGCAAAATGTGTAAGATATGTTTTCCATAAAAATATGTATTGATTATATGTAGTATGTTCTGAGGTGCCTCTAAAGTTTCATTTATTTATTATTTTGTTCATTTTAAAATTATGTTATTTTGTCATAATCACACCTAAACGCATTTATTTATATGTAAAACAGTCCTTTTGTTGTTAGTTTTCTGGAAATTCCCATTTTAAAATCTTTATCGTGGGATAAAAGATTTTGAAAAAGATTAGTTGCAAAGTAAGTAATTTTTATCATTGTGACTTCTGATTGTAATAATAATTTGTTTTCCATTTATGTATTTTCTTTTGATAACATAAAAAATTATTACAAGTAGTATTTCAACTTAAGAAATAAAAATATTTTAAATGTTTGATATTTCAAATTTGTATTAATCTTGTTCATTTAAGTTCTGTCTGTTAATATAAATATTTTCATCTCAGTTTGTTTATTTTGTTTCTTGCTAAACATAACAATTAAAACAAAAACATAATTAGAGATTCTGATTAAATGTTTAAAAGTTGAACTGGTCCACTAGAGGCTGAGTGGTAAAGTTGCTAAAGACTGGTGGTTTTGTCTGGGGTTCGATTTACAGCAAACAGGCTGACTACATGGGCATTTTCAGGGTTTTCCCCATGTGTAATGCATTTGCACGCCAATTTCCATTACAGAAATTCCTTCATGAAGGCCGTCCACCTCGGCAGATAGCCCTCATGTGCTTTGCTATAATTAAATAAATTTAAAAGTTGAACTTTTGCTGAATCTTGTGTGGATTTTATTTGGCTTAATGTATTTTCTGAAAAATAGGTTTTCAGCATATAAAAATTTAATAAGTTTTACAGTCTAACAATTTTAAAATTTTATATGAAAGTATGTTAGCCTTCTAGTTTGTTTTATAATTTATAATTGTTTTCAGACTCGCACTCTCACATTAACTTTACCCCCAAGTTAACTTTATTCACACATTGAGTATTTAAATGTTCAGCAACTGAAAACTAAGGTGCTTATAATTTAATGTGTTTGGGTAAGGTAACTTTATGTGATTTCAGAACTTCAGGAATATAATTTGTATAGAAGACTGCTTTTTGAGAACAGCTGGTAAACTATTTATATGTGTCAAAACAATGCATAATTTATCCATTTTGCACTTTTCCTGCTATGAGGTTAGAAAGGTCATGAAATGTTATGGCTTTGAGTATTTTTAATATAAATTGGTAAACTTATTAAATTCTGATCATATTTGATTATAATTTTCTATTATGATATATTGCAGATGGATGCTATTTATGGCTATAAAGTTGTTCTTTTTTACATAAGCAGCATTTATCATAATGAATTTAATCAGTCACATGGATTCAACAAACTAAGACATTCAGCACTGTTAATAGTTTTTAAAGGTCTTGGTTTATTTGTAAGAACTATATAATTTATTTTCTAAACAACATGTCATAATAATAATAATGTAATAATTTCTAATAGCATGTAAAGAACTTAGAAAATTGGTTATAAAAAGTAGTTTTTTCACCTAGATTTTGTCGAAAATTCGATTTTGAATTTTTTTATAAAATCGGGAGTTTGATCTGCACATCTCTTTCCCGGTATCTTCAAGCCATTTTCAAATTAACTGTTGGTAATGAAGTTATAGATATTTTTCTGAGGTCTTGTGTCTTGGAAATAGACCACAAGTTACTAAAAAAAACTAGTGTTCAGTTTTTTTATATGTTCCAAGTTATATGTTTATTCAAAATTAAATATTAAACCCTTGCTTTGTGACATTTGCTATTTTTTAGTCTTGCAACTTTGTTTCTGATAGAGATTTTGCATCCTTTTGTTTTTTTATGGTTTACTTTTGGTATGAATTTTTCTAAAAGGATATTATTCTTCATGTGTTGTTTTAGCTGTCTCTTCGCTGTTTTCCGTCTGTTTTTTGGCTAATGTAGATATGCAAACAAAAGAACTTCAGAATTTATTGAAAATTGAAGAAAAATTATAAAAAAATTTAGAGAGAAAGAAACAAGATCAGCATAATCGAATTTTCTAGAAGTTTAATCATATGTTTAATAAACATAATTATTTTTTTAAGGAATTTTTTTTTTACTCATTGTTTTTAGAGTTTACCATTACCTGAACAGGTTTTGAGATTGCTTTTTCAGAATTTGACAGAAATATTTATGAATCATCATTCTGGACATTAAACCTCTGATAATTAATGTGAGGGAATTTGAAATTGATATCACTCAGTAAATAACAAGGAATCCTTTGTTTTTCACACCACAGAACATTTAATGATTGTAAAGGTTAACAGAAAAATAAAACAGTTGCTCAGTGCCTCTTTGCGCTAGTTGAGCCCAAGGATAATTTGGTATCACTTTATGTGTTTACACAGTCACATAGCGCCTGCTCACACTAGATGAAACTTGAGAGTTTATCACTGCTACCTCCGTGTGGTCTGACATCTCTTTGTCCGCCTCACACTGTTTCCAGGTGCATGGGCTATGCGTTTTTTCTGACAGGTGATGGATGCTCTTTGGGTGTGTGCAGGATTTACCGTTCCCACAGCTCAGCATCCCAACCCCCTGTTTTCGGCCCTGAAAACAGAGATCAACAAAACTGGTACATCAAGACAGCATCTAAAAATAAAATTAGAAAAGAAAAGAAAGAAAAAAAAAACAAGTGCAGAGGAATTGCACAGTTCTAAATTGTAACAGTCCATGGCTTCATATGATCAGCTGCTGTGATTGTACAGCCAGGACCTTCATGTTGTCCTACTTTTTCCCATTTTCCACTTGTCGCAGATCTTTGCCTTTTCTCACTCTTGCATGGTATGGATAGAAGAAGTTTGACCTCAACTTTAGACTGCCTCCATATTGTGTTTGTTGTATGGGTATCTAAATCATTCAAGTTGCATTACATGTGCCTCTTTTCTCTTCTTGTTGTATGTTTTTCTATTTTCCTTCTGAATTTTTAGGATGTTTTTCATTGCTTCTTCTCTAAGAGCTTCTCGATCTTTCATCAGAATATTTGTTTGTTTCTTCGAGAATTTTAATAATCTTTTAAGTCCTCTCGATTTCTCATTTTAACACCAGTGAGTAGCTCCAAAAGGTGAGCTCTTAATGCTGTTCAAGATCAGTTGTACATATCCAGTGTATTTGTACTATTTGGTAGGATCTATTTACAATTTCGATAGGACTGGAATTAGAGTCAGATGAATTCTTTCCACCTGCCCATTCCCTCTAGAAATGCCTGTAGTTGTGCTGGGTCTTTTCTTGAGTACAATAGTCTTCAAAGTCTTTAGAGGTAAAAGCCATGCCTTTATTGGTTATTATTCTCGCAGGATTACCAAAAGTCAATTGTTGCAGTTTCAGCTTCTGCAATGCCTCTTGAGCCTTGGGTGGAGCCACACGACTTTTGTAAACATATTGACAACGGTCAAGGTATGATTGTGGTTCTTATTTGTCAAAGGTAATAGTCCTATAAAATCAATGTGAAAAGTTCTCAAAGAGATACTATCTTTTGGTATGGGATTCAACAAACTTTCACCCATACCTCATTTTTTCTCACAGAAAATACACTCTACACAATTTGCAATGACTTGTTCAGTTGATCTTCTAAGGTTAGGAATATAAAAGTCCATTTTAAGCAGATCTGTTTTAGACACAATGAAGTGTCCATTGCTGTGGATACTGTTTATGATTTCTAACTCCAATGCTTCAGTTAGCCTAAGTAAATCGTGAGCACTATCAAACTTGTTTAATATGCCATTTTTTACTCTGTACTCTTCCTTTAGTCCTTGCTCGATTGATTTTAGCAGCTGGAGATGCTTATCACTTCTTTGTGCAGCTTCAGTTTTAGCTGTAACTTCTTCCTGAGAATAGGTAAATCATGGTATCATGACAGTATTTCTACTCAACGGGTCCATGTGCTTCATTTGCTGCCCAGATCTGTGAATAATTTCATTGTCAAATTCTGCTAGAAGTAATGTACATCTCCACTTTAGGATGTAGCATTTCATCATGTCTGCGAGAGGCACAGCATCAGCCAATCAGCAAGAGGCACACATCACCATTTACGTCACATCTTCTGTCTTGCATCACAACCTCTCTTGGCGGGTACCATTGGAGTAGGAAGACCACTACGCAACACTCCTAGTATGAGTCTCATTCGTATGAGTGGATTAAAATATTTTTTAATATTAAATTCTGTTTCATTCACATCCAGGGGTCAGATTAACCAATATCACCTTTAATGGTAACAACTCTTCAATGGCGACTTTAGGACCTGAAATGGTTTACTGTAACAACAACTTCTGGTTTTGATTCTTCCCGCTGCCACGTGTTCCATCTGAAAAATGTAAAAATCCGAAACCTTTGTTTTCATTCAAGTTGATCCATCTCTTTGGTTTCATATGTTATAATCAACATTTGGATTAGCTACGCCTAAACTGATAACAGAGGGAAAGGAAAAATTCAACCAAATTGTAGCTCACTTACCAGCTAATATTGTAATTGTTGTTTGTGATGTCATCATTCAGCCCAATAAAGTCAGCCCATATGAGGATCTGAAATCAAAAATTATAGAATGATGTTTGGAATCAAAGACTCGATATTTGTCGGCTGCTAGCAGGCGAAAGTCTCGGTGACTGAAAGGCCTGCGAGTTTCTTCGCAATATGAAACATCATGCAGAGAATCATAATATAGACAATTAACTTTTATTTGACCCCTTTAATCAAGCAATGCCTGTTTCTTTTCAAACTATATTAGCTTCCATTTCTCCAATTACTTTGGATAAAGCAGTGGAAATTGTTGATCGAATTTTGGATATAAACAACACGAATATATCCACCATCATCTCTAACAATAAATCCCCTTCCGCAAATGCCAGCTATTCTTTGGTTCAACTTCGTGAAGAAATCAAAGCTCTTCAGAAAGAAATGTCCAAACTTCGTCATCCCAGATGTTCATCTCGTACCAATTTTTCTGGCCGCAAATGTTCCAAATCGCGTGATGAAGCGTTATGCTGATATCATTGAAAATTCAGCGATAATGCAAAAAAATAGTGTTTTATTGTGTTTCTATTAGGAACTTGAAGAAGGAAGAGTAGAGGTGACTGACTCTTCCTACCCTCATACATCACGTTGCCTTTTCATTACAGACTGATTGACAGGTTTTCTAATAGATTCAGGGAGTGATGCCAGTTTAATTGTTGTAAATAAATCTGAACTCAAGGCACCAGTGCTCTAAATGTTTTGTGCTGCTAATGGATCATCCATTAATGTCTATGGTTGCAAAAATAACTATTCATTTCTATTTAATAACTATTCATTTTGGTTTAAGATGCAGTTTTACTTTCTTTTTTTATATTTGTAATGTTACATGCTCAGTCGTAGGTGCTGATTTTTTGTATTACTTCAGTTTATCCCCTGATTTACGTAATATGTGTCTTATTGATTTAACAACAGATTTTTGAAGTACCTGTAAAATTAAATACTTATAATATTTTTTCTGTAAGGTCTTGTGTTGATAATGTGTTTGGTAAATTATTGTTACAATAGCCTAATATTACTGAATTACCGAATGCCAATCAACCTATGAAGCACAATATAGTACATTATATAAATACTGAAGGTCCTCCAGTTGCTGCTTTAGACAGTTAGCTCCTGACCACCTCAGAATTGAAAAAGCTAAATTTCAGTGCATGATTCAACTAGATCATATTAGACCTCCAGAAAGCCACTATTCTTCGCCCTTGCACATGGTGCCCAAAAAATGGTCTGTTAAATGGAGACCTGTGGGCAACTATCAATCTCTTAATGTGCAGACTGTCAAACATAAAACAGCTATATGTATACCCTTTAGTCTGTTTGAAAGTTTAAGAATGCAGTTTGGTCTTTGTAATGCTTCAACTTTTCAACGAGGTCACTAGAGATTTGTCTTTTGTTTACGCAATTATTGATGATTTACTTGTAGCTTCCAATGCTTAACAAGAACACTTACAACATTTAAAACTACTATTTTCTAAACTTCAGGAATATGGTTTGTGTACTTATGTCGAGAAACACACATTGGATCAATCTACCATAGATTTCTTAGGATTTAAGTTATTGGGTGAAGGAGTTGAACCCCTTCCTGATCATGTAAAATGCTTCGTAGATTTTCCTCAGCTGCAGACCCTCACACAATCAGGCCGATTCTTAAGTTTATTTAATTTTTATAGATGTTGTATTCCTAAAGCTGCTCACATTCTAGCACCCTTAGTCAAGTTCCTTGAAGGCCTTAATCAAAAGAGAATCCTAATTCCAAAGCTTCTAATTCAGAAGACAAACAACAAAAATCAGCATTATATTTACAAAATTTCCACAGGACTAGTTTCGATGGTTTTACCGAACCACCATCCTCAGCTGCAAAACCGCAAATGAACAAGATAGGAAAAAGTGATTAGATAAGATAAGAAAGCCTGGAATAAGCAAGTGGCGCCATCAGTTGGTGAAACCAGAACTAAAACCTAATTTCTTTAAAGGCCGAAGGCAAATTTGGATTGGAATTAGGATCGTTAACTAGAACATAAGGATTTTTATGAATGTGAAATGCCTCTAGAAAATCCACTTCTCCAATGGAAGATGTTTTTTGAATAATTTTGGCAGCAGAAAAATTGAAAGTGTGATTTTCGGACCAACAATGCTGCGCAACAGAAGACTTCTGTGTTTCCTTTTTTCTAACATATGCCTCATGTTCCTTGACGCGAAATTTTAAGGCTCTCTTAGTTTGGCCAATGTAAATTAAACCACACTGGCAAGGAATCCTATAAATACCCCAGGAATTCATATCCGGAATGGGGTCCTTGAGTATGGAACTCGGAATTTTATTGATGGGAGAATAAACAACCCGAAAGTTAAATTTCTGAAAAATATGTGCAACTTTATAGCTAATTGAGGGAAAGAAGGGAATGACAATAGAATTTTTATAATCTCCTAAAACAAGAGTGTGCCTTTTAGTGTGTTGAGATGAGAATTTTTTAACTGCTTGATTAATAATGCTGGGTGAAAACCCCTGTCAATAGCTATTGCTTTTAAATAATTTAGTTCTTCATCAAGGGCTAGTTTGGAGGAGCAAACTTGAAGAGCACGGAAAACATAGGAATAAAATGAAGCTAACTTTTGTTTAGTCGGATGACATGATTTAAAGTGTGGTGGAAGGCAAACCGATGAAGGTTTACGGTAAACTGTAGTACTGAAGTTGGATGTGTTACGTGTGACCAGAATGTCGAGAAACGGAAGAGAATTGCAAGTCTCAAGTTCAAAAGTGAACTGAATAGCAGGATCAATAGAATTCATTGTTGAAAGAACTTTATTTAAATCATCTTTATTACCTTCAAACAGGGTAAAAGTATCGTCTACGTAGCGGAACCATGCCGGAAAGTTTAAAGTTTCAAACAATTTTGATTCATAATAATGCATGTAGATATCAGCCAGGATGGGACTGAGGGGACTTCCCATGGCTAATCCCTCAGTTTGCTTGTAATATTTATTTTGGAAAACAAAATGTGTTTGTTTCAAACAGAGTTGAGTGAGAGAAATTAGCTCATCAATTTCGATGCAAGAGAAATGAAATTCGCGAAGTCTGGTTTCTAGACATCTTAATGCACCCTCCACCGGGACATTGGTGAATAATGATTTTACATCAAAAGAAACCATGAGTAAATTACTAGGAGAAATGTTTTTAACCTTTTTTATAAACTCTATTGAATTTTTTATGGTGTAAATGTTATTGTCTAAGAGAGTGGAAAATCTGCAAACCAAATATTTAGCTAATGGATTACGAGGCAGTACCTAAATTTGATACAATAGGGCCTAAATCATATCCAAAATTCACTGCCCTTGAGCAAAAGTCTTGGTCTAGAACGGAGAATGCAGTTAACCGTCATAAAAACACCCTTGCAGTTAAATTCGAAAAACTTCTTTTACAGTCTTCCAGTTCAAGTAGTTCAAAAAATCTTCCCATTGTAAACATCAAGCCAATAGTTAATATTTCTAATGTTAGTCTTTCAGAAGAACAAGAGAGAATTCTGAAATATAATTTTAACTTCTCACAAACCTGTAAACCCTCGATTCCAAAGATTTTGGCTCCTATCGAAAAAGCTTTCAAGTTCAGTAAAGTTTCAGATTCACAGAAAGAAATGATTAGGCATCTTATTGCTCATAATGTGAAATTCAATAATAAACCTTTGAAACCAAATCTAACTGTGAGAGAAAGAGCTACAATGCGCAAAATTCATTCTAACCCGGATATTATCATTTCAAAGGCCGACAAAGGTGGCCAGATAGTCGTCATGGATAAGAACACTTACATCGATGGTGTCACTAAACTCTTAAACGAAGGACCGTATAAGCCGATCCCTAAAGATCCTTCACCTTCTGACTTGTCAAATATAAAAACTGCGATCAAATCTTCGCAAATCATTTCAAGCAACTTAAAACATTCGCTTATCCCATCTGTTGCGAATTGTGCCAGATTATATGCTCTTCCCAAAATTCATAAAAGTGGTATTCCTTTCCACCCTATTGTATCAAATTTAGGTACTGCCTCGTATCCATTAGCTAAATATTTGGTTTCTAGATTTTCCACTCTCTTAGACAATAACATTTACACCATAAAAAATTCAATAGAGTTTGTAAAAAAGGTTAAAAACATTTCTAGTAATTTACTCATGGTTTCTTTTGATGTAAAATCATTATTCACCAATGTCCCGGTGGAGGGTGCATTAAGATGTCTAGAAACCAGACTTCGCGAATTTCATTTCTCTTGCATCGAAATTGATGAGCTAATTTCTCTCAGTCAACTCTGTTTGAAACAAACACATTTTGTTTTCCAAAATAAATATTACAAGCAAACTGAGGGATTAGCCATGGGAAGCCCCCTCAGTCCCATCCTGGCTGATATCTACATGCATTATTATGAATCAAAATTGTTTGAAACTTTAAACTTCCCGGCATGGTTCTGCTACGTAGACGATACTTTTACCCTGTTTGAAGGTAATAAAGATGATTTAAATAAAGTTCTTACAACAATGAATTCTATTGATCCCGCTATTCAGTTCACTTTTGAACTTGAGACTTGCAATTCTCTTCCGTTTCTCGACATTCTGGTCACACGTAACACATCCAAATTCAGTACTACAGTTTACCGTAAACCTTCATTGGTTTGCCTTCCACCACACTTTAAAACATGTCATCCGACTAAACAAAGTTAGCTTCATTTTATTCCTATGTTTTCCGTACTCTTCAAGTTTGCTCCTCTAAACTAGCCCTTGATGAAGAACTAAATTATTTAAAAGCAATAGCTATTGACAGGGGCTTTTCACCCAACATTATTAATCAAGCAGTTAAAAAATTCTCATCTCAACACACTAAAAGGCACACTCTTGTTTTAGGAGATTATAAAAATTCTGTTGTCATTCCCTTCTTTCCATCAATTAGCTATAAAGTTGCACATATTTTGCAGAAATTTAACTTTCGGTTTGTTTATTCTCCCATCAATAAAATTCCGAGTTCCATACTTAAGGACCCTATTCCGGATATTAATTCCTGGGGTATTTATAGGATTCCTTGCCAGTGTGGTTTAATTTACATTGGCTAAACTAAGAGAGCCTTAAAATTTCACATCAAGGAACATGAGGCATATGTTAGAAAAAAGGAAACACAGAAGTCTTCTGTTGTGCAACATTGTTGGTCCGAAAATCACACTTTCAATTTTTCTGCTGCCAAAATTATTCAAAAAACATCTTCCATTGGAGAACTGGATTTTCTAGAGGCATTTCACATTCATAGAAATCTTTCTGTTCTAGTTAACGATCCTAATTTCAATCCAAATTTGCCTTCGGCCTTTAAAGAAATTAGGTTTTAGTTCTGGTTTCACCAACAGATGGCACCACTTGCTTATTCTTGTCCAGGCTTTCTTATCTTATCTAATCATTTTTTCCTATCTTGTTCATTTGTGGTTTTGCAGCTGAGGATGGTGGTTCAGTAAAACCATCGAAACTAGTCCTGTGGAAATTTTGTAAATATAATGCTGATTTTTGTTGTTTGTCTTCTGAATTAGTATTTATTCGGAGTGTTATTGTGTCTTAATCCAAAGCTTCTATTAAGTGATTACAATGAGATGATGAAGCAACACCCTCCTTCAAAGCGTCTAAAGAAGCTATCGCTAAAGCAACCTTGTAACGGCATCCCATGCCTGGTGCACAGTTAAGTCTATGGCTCGATGCATCTGATCTAGCAATCGGTGGCTTGCTCATGCAACTTGTTAAACAACAATAGAAACCTTCTATTCCACTAAACTAATCTCATAGGAATTGGTCCACTTATGACTGTAAACTCTATGCTATGTACTCTTTAATCAAAAAATTTAAGCATATTCTCGAAGGGAGAAATTTTGTCATTTATACTGATGAAAAAACCTAGCAAGAATCTAACAAATGCACTCCTTGTCAATTGTGCTATTTGGATTTTATTTCCCAGTTTACCATTCATGCTGAATGTACTAAAGGCTTTGATAACATTGTCGCTGATGCACTCTCCCGAATTCAAGTAGATGATATTTAATCTAACGTGCTTGATTTTGAAAAATTCGCTGCTGCTCAACCAAGTGATGAAGAACTTCAACAAATTTTAACATCATTACCTCCTCTTTAATGTTAGAGAAACATTTTCTTCTCGAGGATATTCATCTGTATTGAGACATGTCACAAAAACATCTGTCCTTTTGTTCCGCAGTGCACCATGATGGTTTGTGGCACAGCCTAACTTGCCTTAGTACATGGCTGGATGTCCAGATTAACAGTTTTCAAAACTTTACATTTTTTCTCTCATCCCAGTATCTCAGCCTCCATTGATTTAATCACTTGTGTACGGCTCGATATGAGAAAACAAATAAAATCTTTTGTGCGCAGCTGTGATATGTGTTAATGAGTTAAAATCGCTAAACATACCAAATCTCCTATTGGCACATTTGCTGAACCTGATGCTCGTTTTGCACACCATACATATAGATTTTATACGCCCTGTCCCTCCAGCTGACAAAAACAGTTTTGCATGACTGTTATAGACCAGTTCACAAGATGGCTGGAAGTTATTCCAACAACTGACATGACTGCAGGAACAGCCGTGCGTGCCTTAGTACATGACTGGATATCCAGATTTAGATACCCAGTTACAATTACATCTGACCAGGGTAAAAATTTTGAATCTGATATTTTTAGAGAACTTATTTGCACACTTGGGTGCAACAGGATTCGAACCTCTGCATGTCACCCGCGGTCAAATGGAATTATGGAACGCTTCCATCGGCATCTCAAAACAAGCTGAAAATCTCATAATACCTCATAATGGACTGAAACTCTTCCACTTGTCCTCTTAGGCATTTGCTCATTAAGGAAGATGTCAAAGCAATGTCTGCTCAACTTGTTTATGGCACAGCTTTAAGATTACCTTCCAATCTACGTAAATTCCGCATATGTAATCAGTTTACTTCACACAATGAGATCTTTAAACCCTATTTCTACTGCCTTACACAGTAGTCCCAACATTTTCATTAACCCGTCATTAAAAACTTGTTCTCATATATTTTTAAGATCAGGTAAAGTTAATCCTCCTTTGTCACCACTTTATACTGGATCTTATATAGTCATTGACAGAAATGATAATTTTATTATTGATGTAAACGGAAAATGTACTACGGTTTCAATTGATCATGTAAAACCTGCTTACCACCTGCCAGATGACATTACTCATATCTCTTTACCTCTTCCAGTTTCAGGCTGATATCCACGATGGTTTAATGAAACATCTACCACTAAAAGTGAGCATAAGGTCTGATTTCCAAAGCATTTAGTCACAGACTACATTCCTTGAGTACAAACTTGTACTATATTTACATTTTGTATTATGCATATGTTTCAACTTATCTATAACCATGAATAGTATATTTTTATTATAGTGTATTTTATGTTCTATATTTCCATATTTTAGCAATATATCATCATTTTTGTATATGTTGTAAATATTTATTATAATTTTTAATCGTGACTTCATCACTGGGGGCTGTGTCGCTGCATAGCCTCTTTTGGTGGGTGCCGTTGGAGTAGAAAGACCATCAGTAATTATTCTGATCTTAGATCCCAAAAGTTTATTTCTGAATTTCTTTAGAGCTTTTACTATAGCTAAAACTTCAAGCTCATATAACTAGACAGCTTCTCTTGTTGGAGGTTAGTTTTTTACTCATGAAGTAAATGGGGTGTAAAAATGTCCATCATTGGAGTTTTGAAGCAAAACAGTGTTGAAACCACAACTGCTTCCATCTGTACGCAATTCTGTTGGTGCTCCTTGTTTGAAAATATGAAGAATAGTGCTTGTCAATAAAAGTTCTTTCAATATGCTAAATGCCTCTTTTTGCTCATGTCCAAATTTAAATTTTAACCATTATGAAGAAAGTTACTTAGTGGTTTGGTTACTTTCGAATAGTTGCCAATAAATTTCCTAAAATATGCTATAAGACCCAAGAAGCTCTGAATTTGCTTAAGGTTTTTAGGTTCTTAAATTTTGAAATGGCACTGTTTTTTTTTTTTTTCAGAAGAGGAGCAAATTGTACCATCCTCAGTAAATATACCTGAGAAATTCTATTTTTTTCATTAAAAACTGGTATTTCCTAAAATTGATCTCCAAACCGTATTCTTTGGCTACTACTAAAACACATTTTAACTTTTCTAGACGTGTCTCTTGCTGGAATAATAAAATCGTTCATGTAAGTAACAACAATGTCATCCTAAGTTAAGTCAGTAAACAAAGTATAAATAAATCTTTGGAACACACTCGGTGACATACATAAACCAAAAGGCACTTTTAGGAATTTCTAGAGACCTGTATGTGTAATGTATACCAATAATTTAGTGCCATTTTTCTCCCCGGGAACATGAAAAAAACATTTTTTTTATATCTAATGTCAGAAAAAAATCCTTTGCTTCACCCAAATGATTTAATCGCCTTCTACTTGTTCCATAGGAAAAAAAAAATTCTTAACTATTTTTTTATCTAATTCTTGAAAATCTACACAAACACTACATCTTTTCTACATAAAAGCACATCATGCCATTTTTCTTCTCACACAAAACAATTGGCAAAGCCTATTCTGAACAAGATGGTTTTATAATCCCATCCCTTAACCACTCCTCGATTTGATCATCAATTGTTTTGGACAGCAAAAGGAATTCTTGAATGCTGAGAAACTGGAATTTCAGTTTTTAATATAACTTTCATTTTTAAATATGTACTGTGTGGCTTTTCTCGTGGTTTAAATTCTTAATGTCCATTAAATATATTTTGCTGTCTCTCTCAGTGGCTGCAGAAATAATAGACAAAAAATTTTTTTTTGAAGGGACGGAGTCATTTCCATACTTCATAATCATCACTTGCTCAAAGCAAGTGCCACATAACCTTTCCAGATATGAGGGAGAAATACAATCTGTTATCAACTCATAAACCTTCACCGCCTCTAGTTCAATTTGTTTCTCACTTTTGCATAAAGAAAAAATAAACTTAGCCATTTCTGCTTTAACCACGTGACCAAAAGAATTTTTAATTTCTGTTAATCAAGAAGGTATTTTTTCGGGAAAGAGAGATTTCTCTACAATTATCACATCACTACCAGAATTTATTAAACATTTCATTTTCCTGCTGTCAATTGACAATTCAATAAATTCTAACTCATTCCTAGGTGTAGTATCAGATCTAATCTTTGGGTCTGATATTTTTTTTTAGATAAATTTTCTTCTTTTTCGAAACGTTTTGGACAATTTCTGGCAGAATAAAATAATTCGCCTTTACTTCTGCATGCATAGCAAATACGTTCTGATTTACTATTAGTTTGATTTATGAGTTTGCACCCTGAATCCTGCCAATTGCACTGTACTTTTTTAGGATTGGTTTTGGAAAAATTAAGCCCTTTATTTTTGGGAGTTTTGATTCGCATATTAGTGATATCAGCTAAGAACTTCCACCTAGATGAATAAAATTAATCACATTCTGTTCTAAATTGATTAGGTAGGAATCAATTTTGGCCCTTCCAAATGCTACTATGTTCCTTTTTTATCGAATCAAGCATTCCATCAGATATAATGAGATCGCACATTGGAATCCTTATAATCACCTACAATTTCTACCTACTTTTAATCTGTGATAATGATCGAAAGTGATACCGAGTCGAGATGCAAACTGAACATGCGACTCGAATGTCTCTGTGCATTTAAAAAAATTATTCAAACATTCACTTGGTGTCAGCTGAAATTACTTCAAGATTAGTGTTTTTAATTTATCATATTCCATTATTTCTTGTTCAGAAGCATACATTAAAACATGATTACATTAATCACCTAATAAATTAATCAACGCTTCTGGTTTAAACTCAACTGGTACACTTTTGGAAGTAAAAGCTTTTTCAAGTGATTGAAAAAGCAAATGCAGAGTTTCCAGTCTCTGATCGACAACTATAGTGAGGGTTTTAATGCTTTCGATGATATTTTCTAAACTGCCCAATGCTTGTTCAGAATCTGTAATCAGAGCACAATCGGCATCTTCATCAGCCAGTTGTAGCTTCAATTTTGGGAGCTCAAATTTTCTTCTCAAGCTGACCTAACTTATTTTTTTCATATTGTAATTTTGACTGCTCTTCAGTCACCTTGTTCTTTTGATCCTCTGCAGCAGCTTTAATAATTTCATGGACAAATTCAGGATCAGTTTTATAACTATTACCATTCTCTATTAAAGTTTTGATTTCAATCACTTTCACTTCAGCCAACACTTTTAGGCCTAACTCTTCCGCGATTATTTTCAAATCTTGCTTTTTGATATTGTTCAATACACTCATTATTAGAATAGTAAATTCATATAAAGCAGTACTTCACCGTGCTTATTTCTTAGTCAAATCCAGGACCAAGCACCCCAGATTTTCTGCGGGAGGAATTTGAAGTTGATGTACTATTAACTTTGAGTAAATTTACAGTAAATAATAAGGAATCCCTTTTTCTTTTCCACACCATGGAACATTTAAGATTTATAAAGCTTAACAGTAAAATAAAACAGTTGCCCAACACCTTCTCATGATCGTTGAATACAAGGACAATTTGGTATTACTTCATGGGCTTACACAATCACATGGTGCCTGCTCATACTAGATGAGACTTAAAAGTCTATCATCGCCACCTCCACATGGTCTGACATCTTGTCATCTGCCTCGCTGTATCTCCAGGTGTGCAGGTGATGAGTTTTTTCTGTCAGGTGCTGCCTATTGGTGGTTGCAGGACTTGCCATTCTTGCATTAATATATAGCAAAATGTATTTAATTTTTTAGAATTTTGAAATACAGGTACAAATCTGTCTGAATTTTTTTTTTTTAAATGTTGTTGTTTTGCTGTCTTTTTTTCAAGTTGTATATTAAATATTCCTATTTTGTAGATGCAATTAACTCAGTGACTATAAGTGGTCAGTTTTATTATCAAAAACAAATAAGTTAGTGAAAAGTTAAGACAGTGCTAAAACTGTTGTTGAGAATTATTAATATCATTAAAATTTCTCTTTGCATTTAAATTTTATAAAGAGAAGTATTAATACTAGCAATTTGTTGATATTTAATTACTAAAATTTTATAACTTTCTAATCAGTATTAAAGGAGAAAATTTTTTAGATGTTTAGCTATTTTAAACAACTAAGGGGAAAGTATGAATACAGTAGAGCTGCATAAGCAAAATTTTTTGAAAGAATAGAGCTTTTATTAGTTATAGTGCTTATAATATGGAAGTGGTATAGGAGAATGCTGAAATCAATTTCTCTTCTTAGATTGGTAGTATTTTAATGTGATGTAATATTAAAGTAATCTTATGTTCCATTCACAGATGTAAGAAATGTCACGAAGCATGTGAATCATGTTATGGCCCTCTTCATTTTAACTGTCTGAGCTGCTCTGGATACTTTTTATTCAATGGTACTTGTCAGCCAAAGTGCCCTAGTCGTTTTTATGCTAACAGTGATTACAAATGCAATAGGTAAGATAATTTTTATTATCTGTTCGTGTGTGAAGCAGAACATAATGTTCTTATATGATGATGAAAACTTAGTAAGTAGTTTAAAAAAACAAAATTTTCTGTTCAGTGGTAGTTTATAAGTTAAAAGTATAAATATTTTTCTTGTATAATACCAAAGTTAATAGTTTGCTATAGGAGCACTTATGAAATACTTCAAGTTTATTTTCAGAGTAGCAATAATATTAAAAGTAATTTCATAAACATTAATTTTATATGATGTTGAACATTGAGGTTTCAACTTCATTACGTTTTAATAAGTTTTATAGATTAGGTTCAGCACTGTGATTAAATTACAACTTACTCCTCCTATCCATGCTACCATCCCATTAAAATTTGAAATATAGCTGTGAAGTTCCCGCTAAGTGAAAACACTTTTGAGAAATATTTCTGCATGAAAGAGGAAAGTCTTGTTGAGAGAAATGACATAATAATTGGTAAAAACCCAAAGTGCAAGTCTACCTATATTTTAAAAAATTTGTTGCCAAATTATGTCAACACATTATAATGGTAATGTAATGCTTTTGTTTGGTAATACAGTACAGAGTCTGAGATGCGGACTCGTCGGGACTTTCGCGATTCTGAATTTAAGACTTTTCCGGATATTATATCATCAGTTTAAATCTAGTAAAATGGCATGTAGAAATAATAAAATTAAAAATATGGAATCGTGATTTATGAAATAAAGAAGCATTTATGATTTACAAAAATAAAAAATAAATAAATAACTAGTTGAATATTTATTTGTTTACTTATTAAGCATTTCTTTCAATGTAAGTTGTTTAAGTTCCTTCGTTTTTTGGTACTAATACTTTCTCTTGCAGACAGACATAAATTCTTGTTCAGTTACATTGTTGAAGTCCTGTAATTGCTGTGTCGAGAGTTCCAACTAGCTTGTCAATCGATATTTTTTCGTTTTCAGTAAACTCTCTGCTACTTTCTTCACTATCTATCGTGGTATTTTCTGGATCTAGAACCATAATACAGATTTTGCCATCCATTAATTGATTGATGACTGAGGAGCATTATCATCACAATGAAATACTTCTTTTACATCATCTGTTATTACCATTTCTCCACATTTTCTTACAAAATCCTTTAATTCGAAAATATCGTCTTTGGTTTGCGATATCCAAAAACCTTTAAAATTTGCGGCTATGATCATAGAATTTAACTATCATTCACTATACATATTTGGCTATGTATCATGAGATTGATGACTAAAGAAATGTTGCTCCATTAAGTTTTATTTTGCTTCTATCGCGCTGCGAGACAATTAAGCCGGATTTGTATTAGTTTAGTTATTTATTATACTTACGTCTATTTCTTGCATATGCTAAAGGCTTATCTGAGTCCTGAATAAATAAATTCTCACATATACTTAAAGCTTATTGAGGGCCTGCGCTAGATATCTTACCACCTGATGTAGTCTCCTGTGGATCCTAAATTCTGCCGCCCAGTGCGGCCATACGAGCCCTGGAGCTGTTTCTGGGTTTATGTGAGTAGCAAATTAGTAATTCTTAATTCAAATAGCACTAAATGTAATCTTTTGACTTATGAGTATCATTAAGAAAATCTATTTTTAGCATATAGAAAGAATTTTTCTTTTAAAGTTTTCCTTGTCAACATTTCTTGGGCATTTAACTTAAATCTGTAATCATCGCTAAGCGTAATGTCAACGTAAAAGGTTACCATACTATTTATTATTCAATTACTAACATAAAAAAATTAGGCATCGCTACATGAGTCATTACTCATTTTATCATGTGTTGATAAACATGGGGTGATGGAAGCAAACTATAATAAATAATGATTCACCAGGCTGGCGTCAGGGATATAAAATATTAGTATATGTAAAATCAACGACGTATCTATATAGAATGTTTCAGTTTGAGATGTATACCAAGCAGATACGGATTGGAGCCAAAATCTCGCTCATACGAATTTATGGTAAAATGATTTTTTCTTCAATAACGAGGCATTTTATTTAGTACTGAAGTGAAATTACGAATCAGGACCTCCACGGGTTTTATTATGAGTTGGGGAGCGAATCAAATGCGCATTCGTAAAGCATACAAAAAAAATTTTTCTTTTATTTGTTGGTGTCACTGAGGTCCGGATTTTAGATCATTCTGGATATTGGACGTCCGGATCTCGGACTTTGTACTGTGTTATAATTCCAGGCAAGAAAAATTTGGTATATGCATTGCTTATGTTTTACATGTGTTTTTTTATTGTGTAGTATTATTTTTTACTCTCAGTATGAACTCCTTTATTGCTCTCTGGTTTTACTTTTCTTTTGTGCCGTGCTCGAGAGGAGAAGGATTTGCTGGGTGGCTTCAGTTTTTTTTACTGGAGTCGAATAATTATAAACAAAGTGTAAAGTGAGGTGTAAACCTCCCTCTAAGTGAAAACTCTTTCAAAGCTCACCTTTCACCTTTACCTCATGAGATAAACTCCTTCAAAACTCACCTTTACCTCATGAGAAAAGAAAGACTTGCGGAGCAAAGTGACATACCTGGGGGGAGGAAGAGCGAGAGAGAGAACAAGTCTACTTACATTTTGTAAAATTTGTTGTCAAATCATCCTTATCATTTAAATGTTGTTTATATTCACAGGATACGTGCAAGTTATTTACCAATTTAATAATTTTTAAAGGAAGATGGATTCATTGGCAACATTTTATTTCATATTTAGTTTTGGAAACAGTAAAAATGGAGTTCTTAGGTTGGATTTGAAAAACAAATATATAAGAGGTAATGGGGGCAGTAGGAAAAAACTTCTATTAGTACAAGAGAGATGTTGTACATAATAAATGAATTAACATCAAACAGTGTCTCTTGCCATGGATCCCTGGTACTATGAAGATCCAGCTAAAAGAACCAAGACTCAGAGGATGAGACAATAGTAGCTGTTACTGTTATAATTATGAAGCTTTATGCAATTAAATTATTACATGTGTAATCAATAAACAAATATTTATATTTTGGTCACAGTTATTACAGTTAACCATTATGTTTGACAAAAGCTGCTTTTACATTTGTATAAAGCAGGTGTATTTTGCAATTTATGACGTGTAAAAGAAAAAGAGTAGGATTTTAATTTTAGAGAAATATTTGAATATCTTGACCATAGGTGCATCTGATATATTCTTAATGTACATTGATTGAACAAAATATAGAATATACCTAATAAGCCTTGCTCATATGTGAAACTTCTTTGTACAGCATACAGTTGAGTAAAAAAATGTTCCTAAAGCAGGTTCTTTTGTACAGTGAATTCAGAAGTGTGCTTTCCTCAGTTTACCTTCCCATTATTTTACTAGTGAACTTCTCTAAAAAATAGACACCGTGTGCTAGATATTAACTTACAAATTTTCTTGACTTATTGTTACAAATTTTGTATCTGTGTAAATATGTTTAGTGAAGGTATATGTGAAACTGTAGTATCTTTTGTATAATGTATCATGAAATGCTTGAAAAACGAAGCTCTGCCAGAAAAACAGTGTTACAGGGGCAAGTCTATTTAACATTTTAGGTAAATGTCTGTCTCGCAAAATTGAGGAGATATCCCAGAGCTGGCAATGGTTTGGGGGACTATATTTTGCCAAATTTGGCGAGAAATCCCCCAAAGTCACCAAACTTGGTGACAATTTATTGAAATTTTGATCTGGTCCATGTATTGGTATACTGTACTTAGTACTGTAATTGATCCCTTATATATAGAGCACTGGCAACTTTAACCTATATTCTTGATTTTTCATTTCAAGAAAAAGCCAACTTTTTCTAACATAATCAGTTTCTGCTGAGTGGTGACATCACCAGTTTTCACAGGAATGTCAAGAAACTTGAATAAAGAAAAATGCTGTCAGCTGTATTTTTGAAATTGGGATATGCACATTCTGTTTGTAATAAAACTTTTCTAATAAAGTGTTATACAAACAGATTTTTGAGACAAGAGAACTCTGTCAGTGTGTATTGTCATATACCAGTGTGTAATCAGAATATTTTGAGCTTTCAGATGTGGATAATACTGATTAGATTAATTCATGTTGTGGCGAGCCGTGGGATTGTTGATGTTTCTTTAAATTGTAAGTCCAGATAAGACTGACCATGAAGAAATGAACAATTGCAATAAAATTGTACACATAGCACAATAATGACTGGAAAGCAAGATATAGGCAATTTCGTTCCTAAGGGGCCTTATAGATAATTTTTGCCACCAGCTTGGAGCTAGGGACAGCTAGGAAGTTCAGTTCTGAATCAGCTGTGAGATTTAGCAATTAGTTGAACTATAAGTTAGGGTTTACCCTGATAGTAATTTGAGGAACTTAATGATTTATTTCATGTGCTAAGGAGGAACTGCTAAATATCTCACTTTCTAATTGAGCTATTTTTACAATTCCAAAGCTGTTGCACTCATAATTAAAATTCTTCACGATTCTATGCAGCAAGTAGGCTTCAAATACTAGACATGTTGCCACAAATAAGGTTAAACCCAAAATAAGCCGTAAAATTACCATTGTAATAGCAATTAATAAATAAAATATACAAATAAAACAATACAAAATGCTACAACAATACAGAAATATAAAATACAATATAAAGAATTAAAGTATTTAAAAATTTAAATGATCAAAATGTTTACAATGTATTAGTCTGATTTCTTTTCTCAAATACATTATTTTTATTATTTTATATTTCCAATGTATTATAAAATAAAATTTTTGATACAGTAAATGGAAGAGTGCTGTGGTACTATCATGCTGATTTGTAAAGTTCTGTATACTGAAGTCTGATTTCTTTTTGAAAATATATTACTTTTCTTTTTTTAGTTTGTATTTCCAAAGCTTTATAAAATATAATTTTTGATACAGTAAATGGAAGAGTGCTGTGATAATATTATGCTGATTTGTATAAAGATTTATATTTAAAAATGTATGAAGTGTGTGCTTCTTGCTGACTTTGTTTTAAAATATGTATTAATTATTATCCTGCAGTGAATGATTTTTTTTTCCTTTGTGCATGTGCAGCTTAAAGATGTGTGACTGTAAAACATTTTGTAATTTAATGAATTGTGTCTTTTAAGGGCTTTTTAATATATTTTAGGTGTCATAGATCCTGTGAAATATGTAATGATAATATTACATGCATTGAGTGTTCTTTTACTTGGGAATTTGATGCATCAAATAAATGTGTATTGAATTCTTGCAAAAAAGGTATGTAAATTATATTTTGAATCTATTGTTAATATTCTTTCTTTCCCCATTTATACTCTTAGTCACATTTTTATTTTTCTAATTATGTTAATCCCAGTACTAGAAATTTTAATAAAATGTTATAGTGCATAATAGCTAGGGAAAAAAAGGAATATTTCGTGGTTGTGTATTTATAAGTAACACTTTATTACTCCTTAATAAGTGCTTCAATAGTTATTAAACTTTCTTTTGGAAACTGTCTTCCATTAAGACTTCACAAACTTAACATTCCATAGCTCAAGAATGTTGTTTTAAGGAAGTAGCAAATGACATTTTATTCTTTATGTTTTAAAGCTTCTTTTATTGTTTGGTTTATAGATATTTTTCATTATACACTGTACATAAATATAATTAACATTATGCATCTCGTAATGAAAGTAGTTAAAATAACAGTATAATGTACGATTAATTTATTTTAAATGTAATTACATAAAAGTGATTTTATGCTATAATATAGTGATATATATATTGATAAAATATTGCCCAATAATATAGTTTTGAAGGCCTTGTTGAACATTTTGTGATACCGTTGTCAAGAGATGTTCAGTTAAATCCTCCAATTTCAATTAATTTTGACACTTTTGTTCAAGAGATGTCAGAAATATTAAGGCATTTGACTGAGAGTAATGTTGATCCACTTAGAAATAATGTCAGTGAAATTGCTTTCACATATTGAGGTTTTAAAAAATTAATGAAGCGTAGCCATTATTCATTTTAATTGATACTTAAAAGTAAACGGATCCCATATTTAGATACCAGCAATGATAAATTCATATTTTATGCATTTAGTGCCTTTTTAATCTAGAATATTGTTATGATTACAAAAAAAAATTGTGTTTTACAACTTTGCTGTGCACCCAGATTGAATTGCTTAGTGCTCCTACTTTGTTTTTGTAGTTCAGTTTTGTCATAGCCTCCGATTCTATTCATTGTGCCTTAAGTGTGAAGATACATTTTTCTTTTACATAAGCAGCAGTGTAACAAATGTGAAGCAGGTGTAAGTTGAGTGAAAAATTTTTAATATTGTGTGCAGCTGAAAACTATTGAATTCTGTTCTGTAATCCACTACTACTCAGAATTGAATATATTTTAGTTAAGGCTCAGAGTTCAGCACGTTTCAACATCATGTGGTTGAAATGTACGTCTGATATAGTTACAGCTACCCTTTGTATTGCTGTTTAGTTATTCTTTGCTCAAATTAAGAATTAATGCTTCTAGCTGATTTTTATGCGTAATTTCATTAGCAGTTTAATATATTCTCTGTTTTAGAAGTAAGTAATGTCTAATATTTTTCAAATGTGTGCAAGTAATAACTATTACTACAGTTTTGTTGAGTATAGAAATTTTACTATTTTCATAGCATGAAGTTTAAGTGTTATTTGTAAAATAATTGTATGAATAATCTTTAATTGCACTGTGATAATCTTATATTTTTATCGTATAATGTGTAGTAAAAGATAAGTTAATTTTCCTTACCTCAAACCACTTGCCTGTGAGAAGTTCAAATGAGAGGGCATTTAATTTAAGGTATATTCTAAACTTCACTTTGATAAATTTTCTGTTTGTAAATAAAAGTAGAATCATTAAATTTTAATTAAATTGTAATGAAATTATATTCACACAAACATATTCTACTATTTTGCTAATTTTGTAAAACCTTCTTAATTAAGGATTAAAGGAAAAAAGTAGTTAGTATAAACTAAGAATATACATTTGTTTATCTAAAGTATTGTGTCTCTTTTGAATTAAAAGTAATCCATGTTATTTTGCTTAGGATGGTATAATCAGGATTCTAAAAGTTGTGATGCTTGTTACCCACATTGTCAACAGTGTATTGGACCAAGCATTCAGGATTGTATATATTGTGAAACAAAGTGAGTCAGATAATTTCTATTCAAAATTTTGCCATTAACTGAGTCAGAATTTCACGTGATTCTAAATCAGTGAAAGAATGCTTAATTCAAAATTGCTCACTTGTGTATTAAGCTTAAAATTATGTTTGTCTTAGTAGTATTGTACAGGACATTTGAGAATTATTGGACATAATTGAAAATAGTGCTCTTAAACAAAAAAAAAAAAAAAAAAAAAAAAAAAAAAGAATAAGAAACTAGAAGAAATATCAGTAAAATGTTTTTCACTCACTAGCAATGTTATTAGGAATTTTAATGTGAGAACCCTTTGTTTCTCTTAGTATGCCCAAACAATATTCTGTTTCATGCTAGTTATTTTTAAGCAGATGAAGGGTTATGAAATGAATAGCAAATGTTATGAGCTGTTTCAGCTTATTCCAGTTAACAAGTACATGGCATCTGATAGGTAAGGTCTTTAGCATAATATCTCAGAAAAGAACCCAATACTATTTATTTCTAGAGAGTGAAAAACAGTGTCAAGGTTTTTAACTTAATTCAGTATATGTTCAGCAGATTCATACATTGTGATCATTTCGAAGCATCGTTTGGAGTATTTAAATTTTGTTTGCTTGAAACTAATTTCTTGTACAAGATACCATGACCTGTTGATTTTGGAATGCAAGATTCTATGCTTACATGACAAATGGATTTTCTTAGGTTTTTGATGTGGTCTATCGTGCTCACAGTCAGTTGTCTCATTGTCCACATTAGGCCTACTGGTTCTTTCATTATAAATATATAGCATGATGTTTAAACTATTTTATCCACTGCGTAGGTGAATTGGTTAGTAGAGTATTAGAACCATGGTGGGACCATCTTTTAACTTTGATGGATATAGTTTAATTCTACAAGCCATAACATTTACACTTTGCTGCTGTATGAAAATTGTGACTTTTGATTGCAGTCATTATCACATAAAATACCATCTAAGAATTTCTGCACAAAACGATTCTTCAAAACAAAACATCTGAGTTATTCTTGAGATGAAAAAAGCCAGTGATCTTGCTTTTTAAAATGTAATATTCAAATTTGTCCATAATTTTTGGACACCCTGCGTGTAATGCCTTAAAAGTGTCTTGTTGAGTTTAGGTGATAGTTTTCAGTTATATTAGCCAACTAAATTTCAGTGCATTATGTTGTGCAAAGTCTGAAACAGCAGAATTTTTGTTTTTGAATAATTTCCCCCTTCCTTATGAAGGCTAGGAATGGAGAACATAATAAAAAAGAGGTAGGTGTGCCATTAAAGCTGTACCATCCCCGATTAACTGACATGCTTGCATGCCACAATCAAACACCTGCTGGCTGGAGAATTGCTCTATGACCAATGGCAGTAAAGTGTTTCAGCCAACTTTTTCTTTTAATGGACATGCTTGCATGTCACTTTCAGACACCAACTGGCTAATCATTGTCTTATGACCAATAGTAGTTCATCGATTGATGTTTGCCACAACCATACTTTTGGCCCCTGGGTTCCTGTAGTGGTTTAGCATTTTTTTTTTGTGTGATTGAAAAGTGAAACCTTGAGATGTTTGGATTAGGATTTTGCTTATACTAGTTTTCTTTCATTAACATGGTAGTGTAGAAGCGAGAAAGATTCTGAAGTACTTTTAAATTCACTTAATATAGATAACTGGACTCTTAATTTTCTAATTTAATGATACTTATTAGGTTTTTATAGGCTATTATTATTACACTTATTTTATGAAAATTGAAGTCTGAACTTTTTATCATGTCAAAAAAAGTTTCTAATTCTGGGGCTGCAAGATGATCTGCTGAACAAAAGCATGTTCTGATGTTAAGCAAGAAAGAGTGAAATTGCTGCAGCCGTCTCCCCAAAAAATATTTATATTCATTTCAAAATGATGTGAGGAGCATGGTATTGTAAAATCAGTAGTATATGACATAAAACAGTAACAGGAACTTTGTGTGAATTCCAACATCTAACTTTTATTGATAATATAAACATCTTTAGTTGTGCTACAAGTGACAATCATGACAAAGTGATGATTGAATTGGTGAAACAGCATCACAATAAACAAATGCCATTGACAACTTAAGCAAAAGTGTTACATGATGAAATGGGCTTCAGAACTGACTGCTTATATTCAACAGGTTGTTTAGCTAAGTTTAAAAATTGCCATGTTATAAGGCAGTTATATTTGGAAAGTCAGTAGTAGATAACTTAAAAAACAGGAAAAGGAACCATATGTGGAATCTGACACCCAGCTCTAAGTGAAAATAGAAAATTTTTTCTTTATGTTAATGACTATTATGACAAATTGAGGACTGAATGGGAGAGAGGGCATCATAACAAGAGTATGCCATTGACGGGTCTCGTACTAGTGATTCATGTCAGTGTTAAATGAAGAAAAATTGAGTGCACATGTTGAGTTTAAAAAACTGTGCTCAGTTTGTTTAGTTCAATTTAGAAATTGTCATTGTATAAGTTAAAAACTTCAGGTAAAAAAGCTTCAGCTGATATCGAAGGTGTTGCAAAGCAAGATTAGCAATCTTGGCAAATACAAATGCTGAAGGAATGTGCAGATGTAAAAGTTTCATAACTGGAAAAGTGCACAACCTCAGCCATTTAAAAAAGTAACAATTGTGTTGTTTTTCAAGTAAACCAACATTAATGACACAAACAATAAATGATTGAAAATCGTTTCATAACTGAGGGTTTGCAAAATTTGAATTTGGTGGTTTATTGATTGATGTAAAAATTGTCTTGATTATAGATAACCATTCAGCTCATACCTAAAATTTTATTAAATAATAATTTCTCAGTCGTATTCTTTCTAAATTGCACATTCATCATTCCAATGGTATCCGATAGCTGTACATGCAGTATCATGAACTGCAGATATGAAGTAGCCTTCTTAAAATCCTTCTTAAATTTTTTGAAGAGTTGCGAAAACATTCAGGAAGTTTTGAAGTACTAATTTAACATAAATTCTCCTATTTAAAGCCTTGTGTGGACTTGTCTGCAGATATTTTTAAAAATACTTGTCAAAAATTTGTCTTGCTATCATATTTCATGGTGATGGTGGTGGTGGTGATGATGATGATGATGATAGCCACAAATTTGATGGGTTTTTGATATTGCAAGCAATAGGCAAATTTCTCCAATTAATGGAAATTGTAGAGATGTAATAATGATTGAAGATTATACAAAAGTTTCTCATTATGCTGACGAAATCCGGATCATCAAGCACAGAATGGAAAATGTATTAAAAAAAATTTCTGGAAGGTTTCCAAAACAAAGTATTACATGGCAAGATAGTGGACCAACAAATCATGCCAAAAGAAATATTAGTGAGTCCATGAAAGGTTCTCGAGAGGTACAGTATGAATCTAAAATTTTGAAACAAGCGCTACTCTTACAAGTATATCAATGAAAGAGAAAGAGAAATGTAATGATTTTAAGTACCATATTTGATGGCATATAAGACGCACCCTTATTTAGAAGGCCACACACATATAGATGTAGAAAACGTTATGTGTATCTAGACCTTTATCCGGGCTAAAAATAGCATTCAGTATTGAAAGTTAACCTGTGTCCTTCACGTATAAGACGCAGGTAACTTTTTTGAGACCAAATTTAGGAAAAAAAGTGTGTCTTATATGCCGTCAAATACGTTACTCTTCATTCATCTGTTGATATAAGTAACAATGAAAAGAAAATCCCAGAAACAATTAGTTTTTAATAATGCAACCAAATGTGGTGTCTTTGTAATTGATCAGATGGCTAGAATGTATGTTGTAAAAGCATCTTCTAGAAGATGGCCTGTTCATACTTTTTATAATATTTTAGATTTAGCTGCAATAAATACCTGGATTACTTTAAAAATTTACTGAAAAAACAATTACAAGACATATTACAAATTACTACGCATTTGACCGCTACAAAATACTGAATTTTGATGACAAAAGGAAATTTTAAATTTTACTTAAAAAGGAATTACAGCAAACTATACATCATATGAAGCTATTAAAATGAATATCCTTTAAAATTTCTTTACACTTTAAAGCAAAAGAAAATATTTTTTTTGTGCAAGTAAATTAATTAATGGATTACCATAATTTGCGGAAGAAAGGCCACATCAGCCTAAATGCCGCAATCGAGAACAATGGCAAGAAAAAAATAAAAATTACACAGAAATGGCGCATCAGCGTAAACGCCGCAATAGATTAAATTGCCCGTGACATCGTCGTGGGCCATATAGATGAAAAATCTCAACCTAAGTCCTGCTATATGACATACCAGTTAAGAAAAATGCATGAAATGAAACCATAACTCAAAAATAAATTAAAGGTAAGAAATGTGAAAAATATATTTACCTTCACATATATACTTATATTTACCCACTGAAGAAGTCCATAATTGTAATACTCAGACTATATTATAAAAAATGTTGCAACAACGAAATATTGAATTTTGATGACAAAAGGAAATTTTAAATTTTACCTAAAAAGGAATTACAGCAAACTATACATCATATGAAGCTATCAAAATCTGATTCTTCACTATCTGAATTAAAAAGATTTAGTAAATCCTGATCTAAGTCCAAGTCTTCCAGATTGTCACATTCATCCTCTTGGTTTACAATCTCTTTATCTAAGGATATACTTTCAGCTTCTTTGAACCCTGCTATTATTGACGATGTTTTTACCGATTTCCACACACTTCCTACCCGCTTTGCAACTTCTTCATAAGATGCTGTACGCATTTGACTGCTTTTGGTATACGTATTCAATCCTTGACTCATCCAACACTCCCATTGCTTTTGGACTTCAGCTTTGAAGGATTTATTACCTGACAAATCTAATGGTTGTAAGATTTTTGTCAAACCACCAGGAATTATTGCTACAGTCGTAGAGAATTTTTGACATCTGGTTTTCACTGACTCAAGTAAATGAGCACGCATGGAATCCATTATCAATAACCCTTTTGCTTGGAAAAAAGATCCCATACGACACTGCCAAATTTTTTGTAGCCACTCATGCATGATTGTTTCGCACATCCAGCCATTCTCGTTTGCACAAATAATTACGTCGTTGAATAGTCTTTCATTTAAAAATGATCATCGGCTTTAGCTTGTCACCATTTGTGGCACAAGCTAACACACATGTAAATGACGTTATTTCATGCCCCGTCGTAAGCACAAATACAGTTTTTGCACCAGTTTCATCAACAGTTCTGTTTGCAGGAGAGTCGAAGTCTAATGGCATTTCATCCATATTTATTATCTGTGACCGAAGTTTTTTTTTTGTCAATAATACTTGTCACATATTTTAGAAAAGATGCCTTTTTATTCTGCCAGTCCATTGGTAATTGTTACCCGACTGTTGTTCTAGTACGCACAGAAATATTTTTTCTTTTCATAAATCTGCTGCACCAGCAAGGCTCTCCTTTGAAATCATTTATATTAATTTGTTTTGCTATAAATTTTGCTTGTAAGTGAATTTTTACAGTCGAAATTGCCATTTCCTTTCCTCATTGCTCCTTTATCCAGTTTGCAAGGTCGTTCTCTAGATTCGGCCACCTTACAGTACACCTTACAGTTCTTTTGGCTCGTTTCTGTTGTGGCATATTTTTAAGTTCTTTTTCAGTTCTCCAATGTCGAATATATCTCTTGTCCACTTCAAACTCTCGAGCTACTGCTCTATTTCCAATTTGTTCAGCACGTGAAATTACATTAAGCTTAAAACCAGCACTATAGCTTCTGTGCCGTTTAGGTGACATTTTCAAAAATTTTCTGCTCTCTTCTTACTTAAAAACTATCCAACAAGTACTTGTACCCAAACTGATGGGATCTCTATCTGGCAGAATGCCAAGAAAAATCGATTCATGCTGAAGGGGAAATACATCAGAGTTCGTTATTGCGAGGCAGGTGGAGTCGTGTTCGCCTTTGAAAAAAATTGCAGAAAAGGCAGGGGTGGGGAGAGGATGGGTCCTGGAAGATTTATCGAATGGCAGAGGAGAGGGACTAGTCAAACTGATGAGAATGTTGATATGAAAGGGGGAAGAATGTTGTTGTTCTGATATCTCATTTAGGGTGAATAAGACATGTAGGTCCATTCAAGGGAAAGAATGTAAACAAAATAATGTTCACAAAAAGCAACTGAGTGGTCTCATGTGTGGGAACAGCACCATTCTATGTACAATGACAAGGCCATCCAAACTATGTACACTGACCATACTAGGAAATATTTTATTTTTAGTGGACCTAAACGCCACATGGGTAGAAACGCCGCATCCACTGAAAATTTAAGTTTTAAACACGTAAACGCTGCGGCATTTCTTCCGGAAATTACAATAGTTATTTTGAGAGGAAAAAAAACTATGAAAATCCATGTTTAAATTATTGCAAATAATCAAAGAAACGTTTTGTCAAAGAATGTTTCTTCTTAACACGTGTTCCTCAATTTCCTGTACACATCGCTGAGAGGGAAATTCTGACCACCAGGTTCCGTTGCCAAATCTCTTGGCGAATTCTCCCTCTGATTTCTAGCGGCATAATAGCATTACGTTTATGGAACCTTTCTTTCTTATATAGATGTTATTTGGTTAGAACACGGAGTATAATGAAACGGAGTACTTTGGTTAGAAACACGTATCGTTGTACTCTGTAGGTTAGAATAACCTCCATATTCTATTCTAACCTCCATGTACTGTACACATTGTATTTAACGACATTATGATGAGCAGTAAATGGGTCATTTTGGTGTTGGAGACACTTTTCAAAATCGTTGCAAGCCCTTAACCGTATACTAAGATTTTACCACAAAACCTTTTTAACTTTTTTTTTTTTCCTTTTTAATAAGTGCCTTATTTTGTCATTTTGCAGTAAAACAAAAAAAATAGTAGTCAGTCGTCTAGGCTAACCATTAAATATAACTACATTTCCTAAAATATCGTTGATTATTCTAATTCAATTTTTAAGTAATTATCTTAATTTTTATGTTATTTGTATCATTTAATGACGTTTCTTCCCTCTAAATTTATTTGTTATTAGTAAATAATACTTTCAAATTTCAGGAAATTTTCTCTGGTATGATCCTGAAATTAATTGTTGCAGTATGTTGACATACCCTCACGAATTTTAATGCACATATTTTATGCTTATGTATGCTACTGAATAAATATAAAATACCTGAATTTATTAAAAAATATCATTAAATATATTTCTTTCTTTTGTTTAGCCTCAAAATGTCTGCAAAAAAAGACTTTTTTAATTCGGATGAGGCAGATTCTAATCTCAATCTTCAGTGGAGAAAACAATTCACATTATTGTTAAAATAGTAATGCTTGGGGGACTTTATATATATATATTTACTGTAATACGTGCTTCACAGCAATGCTCACCTATCGCAGCTTAGTGTGTTCACTTCGGACACACCCACAAAATGTAAATGGTTTGTGCAATCTTTGTGAAATTATACCTGCATACTCCCTTAGGCCTAAATAGACTGCCTACAATTTTTTTGGGTAAAATTCCAACTTTAAAGAGTAGTGTGCTGGAAAATGGTTAATGGTACTATGACTACTAATCAGTGGCATTACCAGAACTCTTGAGTCCCTATGTAAAAAAATTTCTTAGCCTACCACCTTCTACCTACTTCTCTCCAACCGAAAAGTTGATCCTTCCAGAAGCCAACATTATAATGATGATTTTTATCGGATCTGGATTAATAATTAAAAAATCTGATATAGACACCATGACTTCTTTGTATGGCCTGTTTAATTATATGCATTTTTTTGTTCCACTTCATTTAAACATACGAGGGTTGGAACTTTAATAGTGGCAACACAGCTCGAAATATGCTACGCAACAAAACCAAAGAATATCGCGTACACCACACGTAAACTACATACCTACCGTACCTCTCAGCAAAAAGACTTGTCCTGCCTACGTCACGCGCATGCGGAGTGACGTGAAGAACGGATCCTTGTATTAGCTCGCGGTCTAAAGTAAGTGTTGTCAGGATGTTTTCAAAACAAGAACAACGATGTTATTTGTTATTTAAAAATTTAATGTGCCAGAGGTTGTACAGCACGACAGTGTCATCAAGGGCTTCAAGAGGCTTGCGGGGAATCTGCATTGCCTTACAGAACCGTAGCAAGATGGTTGAAAGCATTCAATGAACGACGCCAAAACGTGGCAGACATGCTGCGGCCAGGTCGTCCGAGTGTCAGCGATGCAGGCATGCAAGCTGTTGCCGCACTAATGGACAGTGATCGCCGCCAAACGATTCATCAGCTGGCCGGACAAACAAGATTAGTGCATACGACTGTGCTGCACATTCTGAAGGAACGCCTGTCCATGAGAAAAATTGCTTCACAATCGGTTCCACATTAATTGATGGAAATGCAGAAATGGCTACGATACGATGCTGCCCGAACCTACCTGGAGCGCTATGAGCGCGAAGGAGATGCTTTTTTACGCCGTATCATTACGCTGGATGAGACTTGGGCCCGATTGTACCAGCCAGAACTGAAACGCCAATCAAACGAATGGCGTCATCACGGGTCACCACGATGTTCGAAATTTCGTCAGAACCCCAGCAATGTGAAAGTTATGGTGATTCTCGTGTACGACTGTGATGGTGTCATCCTAATGCATATCGTTCCCCCACAGCAGACCGTCACTGCGCAGTATTACTGCTCATTTTTGGAGCACAATCTTCGACCAGCTTTGAGAGAAAAATGGGAACACTTTCTGCAGAACGCTCCTCTCATTTTGCATGACAATGCTCGGCCGCATGCAGCGCAAGCTGTGACTGATTTGTTCAAGCGATGGGGCTGAGAAGTGCTTTACCATCCACCATACTCCCCAGATCTAAGCCTTTGTGACTAAATTCCTAAGATGAAGGGGAACCACTTTGTGGCACTCGCTTCCAAACTGTTCGTGAGATTCTTGCGGCAGTAGACCGGTCCATTCGAACTATCAACAAAACAGGCGCTGCTACAGGTATTCTGCGGCTTCCACATCATTGGAAACGGGTTGTACACAATGCTGGCGACTATATTGAAGGACTGTAAAACATGATGACATGAATCACTTTTGTATTCCTTGTAAATAAATATTTGCCACTATTAAAGTTCCAACCCTCGTATTTCATCGATTGATTCTAATTTGGTTAACCAGTCCCTAAAGGCAAGTTGAAAATGACATGAAAAATTGCAAATTTTGAATTAAATATCTCAGTCAGTTTTTTGTCACACAGAAGTCAACCATCTTATAATTTATTTTTTCATGAGTATAAAACTTTCCCAAACATAAGTATAGAAACTAGGAGACCGCATGTAAAGTTAAATTTTGTTATTTGTCAAAAAGTTGTGTTTTTTTAAATTTGGGATTGCCAGTTCATTGTGTGCCGTGACCCCCCCACAGAGCAACGTGAAATTGATAAACAGATTTCGGAATGGTTAGAGAAACAAAGGAGACTTTATCCATTTTTTGCAGCAATTCCACTTTTTGTTTGATGGATATCGAAACATGCTTTCGCTTTGTAGATTCCTTTGGCAGCTCCAGCATCGGAAATTCTATTTGACATAATCGAAAGTTCCAACTTACTTTTATAAAATTGCTCTAACAGTCTGCAAAAAATAATAAGCCGGATCCAATTCGAAGATTAAGGAACAGCGCAGTCTGCAACATTAACTGAAATAGATAATTAGGTAATTTTAGCTTAGCTTATACCGTCCGTTATACATTAAACACGCATGCATAAACGTATTATGCACATGCACAGAAAGTTTGTAGCTTTGAGGTCCGGATTATAGATCATTCCGGATTATGGGTATCCGGATTAACAACTTTTAACTGTATATATATATTGATATAATTCTACAACATGGTGTTACCTAGGCATCCAGGGTTCCTCCCCTGTATTATTACATTGAAGAAACTTCATTGCTTGCATGAAATATATATTACATTCATATATGAAATGTATATTACACATTTCTCCTTTATTTAATTCATAGATATTTATGGCTTGAAGGTCAGTGTGTAAGATCATGCCCTGATGGATTCTTTGCTAAGAATGGTGGTTGCACTCCATGCATTGAAATGTGTTCTAAATGCAAAAATGAGAAAAATAACTGCATAGCTTGCAAGCATGATCTTTTGTTATACCATGGATCTTGTGTTGCCTCTTGTCCTTCTGGGTAAGTTTTGCTATCAAATTTATCTTCATATTGATATAGTTAATTATTTGTGTGATTTTCTTGTATACCTGTTTTGACTGTCATTTGGAAGTATAGTATGTTTTCAGCATGTCTAAATTTCTGTTTTGCCTGAACACCCCTTTCCCCTCTTTTCTTTTATGTTTATGCGTTCCTTTTATGTTTATTTATTTTGGAAGTGGAGAATCTCAACTGAAGTAGTTAATTGAAAAGAATTAAGAGTTTATTACCACCCTCAGACATATAGGATTTAAATATTATGCTGGTAGGGTAGATTTATTTTCTCGCAGTTAGACTAAGGGTTCTCAACCAATGAAAAAAGATAGCAGTTTGGGAATGATTATTTTAGGTGCATATTCATTGTGGTTGGAATTACATGTTACGGATGTGCTGAAAATGTTCAACAGAGGCAAGTGCATTGAAGACGATAAAAGCATGTATATTTATCAAAAATATATGGAATAATAGTTATGCATTAAATAATATGTATTTTTAAAATATAATGAACCTTAATAAAACATCAATATTGAAAAGCACTTTTTTAAGAAATCATCACTGCAGGGAATCATATTAATCTGAAATCTTAGGCTATTGTTGAAAGGTTCTTCTTAGAGAAACTTCTGAATTCTGGTACTGAAACATGTCATACTTGTGAGCAATTTCACTCCTCATACAATATAATGACTTTCTGTCAAGAATGTTTGTAGTTGATGCTATTAGCTGCATGAAATGTTGATTTGAGTAGTGTGAGGATGTCAACATTCCATATTTAAGAATTTTAACGCTTTACATTTAACTTTTATTCCCAGTGCTGTTCTGCATTTGATAGTTTTCACAGCAGATGTTTGAAACAAAATATTTTTGAGAATTCTGGAGTTTAAACTATAACAATTTTTACCAAATTTTATTCCAGTTATGATATTTATTACATTGAACTTTTTTAGATTAAAAAGAATGATAAATATTTTTTTCTTTCACATGTTTATGAATTTTATTTTCGAGTGTAGATTTTAATTTCGAAGTGTGAGTCTGTAGAAGAAGGAAAATGTATATTTAGCAAGGAAAAATTGTTGAAAGGGAACTTACGAAGAAATAGTTTCCAAGCAGATAGAAGCCATTAATAGGAATTGTTAACAAAACAGTTGGAAACTTTTTTTTCAAACAAAAAAGCTTAGGAGGTAAAAGCTCCTTGTTCTCTTAAAGTATGAATGACTGCCAGAGAACAGTTTTGCAAGTTTCATTGTCTTCTGTTTTGCCTCTATCAGGAATAGCTGCAGAAGCTTCACTTTTACAAACTACCTGTGAAATATTAAAATAGGTAAAAGGAAATTCTGCTAACTAATGTGGCACATGAAAGTGAGTTCAAATTTTGCAAGGAAGCCTTTGTTCTTGACACATGAGTGGGAAATGATTATATTTTGAATTATAAAATGTTTAGTTGTGTATGGTTCTAATAGTTGACTCTATCATCATCATAATGTGGGGAAGGACAAAATTTTCTTTTGTGATGACAAATAGCTGTCATCATAGTGAATTTCAGAGTGGACGGATTTTAACCTATTAACTGCCATGATCCCCATGTGGGAATTTGTCTTAGTAGTGGAAATTTGGTAACTTTAATTAGGTTGGCAACAATGGTTACTTTTTTACATTGTTTAAATCTTTCTCAAGCTTTTGCATGAGCTGTTAAGTGGTAGTTTTTAAATGAGTGAGGTAGAGAGTATTTTTTGTGAGAAGTAAAATTTTTTTGAGTTTCAAGATTTCAACATTTACAAAACGCCAGTATGTCATATTATTATATACACTGCACATGCACACAAAAAAAAGGCAGGGCAGTTCTATATCTCTTGTTCTACTGGGCCCGTTGACGAAATTCAAATTTCATTTTCTATATCTCAAAAGCACAACTTAGGATATATATTAGCTTTATATATAGCTTTGTTCTGGTATAGGTATTTTGACACAAAATGGGACTTTTTCTGAAATAACATACAGATTTTTTTCCCATATTTCGATTCTACACTTCAAATTATGCCTAAATATAAAATTTTGTAAAATTTTGTGCGAAATTCAAAAAATTATTTTTGCGCATTTTTTTCAATTTGAGCTAAGAATAATTCACTTGGCGAACTTCTTAATATATGGCAAACTATTTTCCTTTCCCTTCCATTGTGCAGGAGTGGAAAAAAAGTCGCATCGTTCCTACCATTTTACATTGTGGATGAGTGGGGGGAAAGTCAAACTGTTTCTACTTTCATATAATTTTAACAAAGTGCGTAAACCACATTTTCATTATTATCACTTTCAACAAATATGCCAAATTTCAAAACGCGCCAATATATAAATTCCCATATATCTTTGGAAATTTTGAATAAAAAGCGTAAAAAAATTATAGGGTATAATTCAATTTTTTTTCGAAAAATTTATAAAATTTATTGAAAAATACAACTTTTAAAAATAAATCATAAAAAATGGTGAATTTTATTTGGAATGAACCTAAATTTTGAACTGTGTAGGAAGGAATCAAATAAGTTTCATAAAAATGAGATACATACCAAATAGAATCAACATTGAGGAGTTAAAATTTTGAGAGCTAATTTTTTAAAAACTACTTGTGCGATTTTTACAAAACTTGGGAATTTGGTATAATTTGAGTTGTAGAATCGAAATATGGAAAAAAGTTGGCATGTCATTTGAAAAAGTCCAATTTTGTGCCAGAATACCTATATTCGAAAAATGCTATATGTAAATCTAATACATATCCTGAGTCACGCTTTTGAGACATGAAAAATGCAATTTGAATTTCATCAATCAGCCCAGTAGAGTGGGAGATATATAACTGTCTCCCCTTTTTTTGTGTGTGCAGTGTACATCATTTCCAACTCCTGTGTACTGCCGTGTTCTCTAATGGCTTTAGAATGTATTTATAAACTATTTATTGTCAATGCGAATTTTATTTTTTGGTGAGGGCTTACTTGAATGTCAATCCCCATTTGGTGCTCATGGCAGATTCCAACTATATTTCATTTATATTCAAATTTCTAGTCTCTGTGTCAATCTAGACTCTCAGAAATAAATCTAAATTTTTAAAATTAAATCAAAGCATTTTGTTTTGCTTCCTGTGTTATTTGCTGTAAAATTTTCCTCATTATATAGGTTTTAAACTAATGCATGTGAAAAATTACTAAAGATCCTTTTTTAGTGCAAAAAGAGTTTATTGTTTGGAGTTTTCACTGAAGGTTTCATTAATGTTTGGATGTCATCCAAACAAAGAGTTTCATTAAATATCTTCCTCTAAGTAAATTCCAAGGGCTGTATAACACAGTTGACAACCTAAGTGTGAAAATTTCCATGTTAACACTTTACCGATCGATCGTGTATTAATCGGCTTTTTGTCGCCAATGTCTACTGACCGATAGCCCGTTAATGGGCTTTTTATTGTCAATGCCTACCGACTGATTGCCTATTAATCGGCTTTTTTTCATGAACACCTACTGACTGAAGCCTATTAATCAGCTTTTTTCTTCAACACCTACCGACCGATAGCCTATTAATTGCTTTATTCTTGGGGTAGCCATGGCAATAAACAGTTGCTATTTGCTGTATCATCTGCATTTTATTATTAGTATTGAGGTACATTGCTCACTTGCGTTAAGTGTGTTGCTTCGTAAACTTCCACATTTTCACACCATTTTTAAAAAATTTATCATTCACGATGAGCGAAAAAAATGGTACTGGAGAGTTTTATTGAGACGATTTATCAGATTGTTCTGACAGTTATTCAGGACAGGGAGAATCTGTGGGTGAGCGGCCGGTCGGATGTGCGTATGCTGTTGAACCGCCAGCGGTCGGCAAAATGTTATATTGGGTTGCTTCAGTTTCAACTTTATACTCTGCCTGTTGTGAGGCTATTTGTAAAGTTTAGCATAGATAGCCATATAAATTAGAGGTTATATGTTTCATGATAAAATCCTTATATTTACATTTATTTTCTTCATTTTTATATGTGGTTGCTTTTAAATGCTATGCAATAAAAATATTATTTTTTATAAATATGATGTGCAATAGTTATGGGTTCATACTACTATTATTCTTATATAATTAATTTATTATTTATTTGGTATTAGTAAAAAAAAATGAAAGTCATTCATTTCAAAATTTAAGCTGAAGTCATTCTCAGATAGAGATATTATAGAAAGAATATACTTTTATTTTTTTCTAAACTAAGTTTGAGTGCTTGAGAAGTTTTAAAATTTCTCATACTGAAAAATTATTCTTAGGCAGAAGCAGTTTGGAAATATTAAGCAAAGTATTTTAGTCTGAATGGTCTGAGAAAGTACCTTAACCTTTTCAGGATGGGTGTCCCATATACGCATTCCCTAAGAACGTCTCTTACAGCCGGGAGTAAAGATCACATTCAGAGGACGGGGGATGCGTATACGCATTTTAAGCTGGAATGTTTTTCTGAAGGCCACTAGATGGCATCCTGTGTCCATTACTTTTGAAATGAACACAGTTTTAGGTTCCTGACCTTGAGTTTGATATATTCTGTTGACTTTGGTATTTTACTCATCAGCTGTTCGAGGGTGGGGGTGGGGCGGAAGGGAAGCGTAAACGGAGGCGGGCTCTTTAAATTGCTGCATGCTAATGAAAACATTCTCGTATCTGATTTATATCCAATTCCTTTTTTTATTCTATTTTTTCCCTCTACTATGTACGGTCTTTTAGGGTTACTGTGCAGAGTTTTTTTACGTTTTGCATTGCCTTCAGATATATTTCCATTCCTTCTTTTTTTATTTAGGAAAGCCTCACCTCCAGTCTATTATGACGGAAAGGCGCTATTTATCAGAGGAAGAATACACCCTAGTATGGTTAGTGAATCATTTACTAACGCAAAGAGAATTCTGATTCATTTTCTAAAGAGTTAAAAAGTGATACTTTTTCTAAGAGTTACAAAGTGATAACTTCTCTGTGCTTCGAGATTTACCACACTCGTTTTCATTTTAAATATTGTTACTTCTTACTGTAAATAGTCTTTATTGTGTTCTTTTTATTAATTTTAAAATTTATTGATGGATTTTATCAATTAAAACTTTGGAATAATTTGAATAGTGCTTCCGAAAATTATTTTAGAAGATAAGCAATTTTTTAAGTATATTTTCATGTAAAATAAAGAAAAAAATGTTTTAAGGGCTAATTTTAACATATATAAGAGCTCAAGTAATAATCTAAAATGATACCAAAAATTACGATGCTAGAAGGGAAACTTGTTTTTCTGATTTTTGTTATAAAATTAGGCTTAGCGATGCAAAACCTCCATCCTGTACGGTGACTGCCTTCGATTCTCTTCCGTCCCGCACGAGCGTCATAAACAAAGGTGCGCCATCACGAAAAGGTTAAAGTGAATTAAATGAACATATGTCAGACAAAACTGCATTTGCTAGAGACATAATAAAAAAAAATGTTTCTTGTGTGGCACAAAGTGGGAATGAAATGGCTAAATTGCCATTCAGATATCCAGCAACATAAATTTGAAAGTGATTGCTGTAAATTCTTAAGTTCTAAATAGAAATGATAATTAATGTGTCTTCTAGGACTATGTAAAGACTAGATGAAATTTAGTCTGCCTGTATAACAATTTGTTCATGAAAAAAAGCAGCTGTTTCATTTATTTCTGAAAGTGAAATTAACATTTACTTTCAGACTCAATTCTAAAAAAATATATATTTTGATTATAATTAATATCCAAACTGCCATTTGTTTAAGTAGGTCCAGGATGCTCTTAGTTAAAGTTGGATAGGAGCTTAGGCCGGCAGCTCTGGTGTGCTGTGCCTTAATTGAATAAGCCAGGCTTTTTTTGGATTGCTTATTGCTTTAATTACAAGCCATTTTCTACTTATGTTTATTAGTTTTGAGTACTATAGTTTTGATGTTCATTTGGGATAGGACAAGTTATTGCCTGTTGTAAAAGTATAGAGTTTCCAATTCAAGGATGTCTGTTTCTACTGACTGTTAAGGGGAGTGTGGTAGTAACTGTAGAGTGTGCTGCAAGACATTGGTCAAAATGAAAAGAATGCATGAAAATGATGAAGTGATTTAAATATGCACATGTGCATATGAAAGTGATTGGCTGGGAGTAGGGAGCATAAGTGGGCTAGTATGAGCATTAGCTGAAGGAAGTAAAGGTGACTTTCAGAACTATGCGATTTAGAAGGGATACTCTGAAATTTAGGAATGACGTTAGTTTGGTTATGTATTTTAAGAGCCCAAATAGAAGAAAGCTGTTAACTCAAGGTGCACAAAGGAACACGATATGTTTTGGCATTGGTATCATTCTAGATACCATAATCAAGTGGCAGGTAGTACCACTATTTACTTTTTCAATATTTTCAAAAATTTCTTAGCAGTTTTGCCATTAGTTCATGTAACTATGTGGTGGGAAATTTAATATGAATTCAGCTTAACCACTTGGAGTTTGTAATTTGTCTGAATATAGTACACTGTTTATCAAATAGTAGCCTTAGGCAGGTAGCTTTTGTGTACTTTGCCTTAACTTTTTGAACAATCCTTTTTTGGATCCATTATGCTTTAATCACAACAGAGTCTCTCTTGTTTATCCCTTTCTTAGCTTGGAAGATGACCTTGTAAGGTATTTCTCCTGCCTTCCTAGCGTGCCTTCGTGGTGTAGTGGTCAGCATTGAGCCGGTATTTCAGAGGTCTGTGATTTGATTCCTGGCGAAGGCATTTGCTAATTTTTCAATCTTTCTTGCTTCCAAAATTATCTAATTTCTCTACAACCTTTTATGCATTTTTATATAATATGGTGAACATTTTGAAATATATCAAATTTCTTAAAGCATTAATAGGAAAAAAAGTTTTACCCTTTTTTTCAGGTATTTTAATAATGGCAGAGGCAGGTGTGAAGCGTGCGATTCTACATGTCTGCTTTGTACTGGTGGATCAAATTTGAATTGTACTACTTGTCCAATGGGCCTGTATCTTGTTCATAATAGTTGTCAAATTAAATGTCCAGATGGCTACTTTTCTGTGGTGAATGAAGATTACAGTGAATGTTTGCCTTGTCATTATACATGCAAAACTTGTACAGGTGAGCCAATTTATAAATAATGAATATATATCTCTATGCATGGATGTTTTGAGATTTTTGCTTGTAATAATAGCTTTTTAGTTTGCTAGAAACAAATTTCTTTTCACTTTTGTTATAAACTTCTTTGTGTTTTCCATGTATGTTAAAAATTCATTAGGTTATTCTTTATTGTATTATGAAATGTATGTCAGTGCAAAGAAAACTTATTAATTATATGCTGTTGGATTATACTAAGAAGATGATCATTTTATAGTGTTTTATATTGTAGCATGCATGATTTCTCTAAAGTTACATTGCAGGTTATGTAAATCAGGGTCCTTAAGAATCTTTAAAAATCCTTAAGTTTTTTAAATCGGTTTTTGGTCTTTAAAAAAGTCCTTAATTTCGGCCAAAATAGGCAGAAGGTCCTTAATTTTAATCACCTGAAATTTCTGATTGTTTTTATGTGACTGTTATTTTGAATATGAATTAGCATTTTGGAGGAATATTTTTTCAATAGGTAAATGCATTAATGTGTTATAATTTGTTCCTATTTCTAATATAAATGTGGAATAGAGTTTCTGAGTAACAAGTGAGACATAAGCATTTCGAAATTATTTCATTTTTTCTAATGAAGAGTTCTTAAACAACTTTTTGCTTTTGGGATGTAAATTCTTTTATTAAACGGTTCTAAATTTGGTGACTTATCAACATTTTGACGATTTTAAGATCAGTTTCTATAGAAATTTTTTAATTCCGAGATCTGGGAATTTTTTGACGACTTTTTTAGAACATTATGGCATTGATAAATTTCATTAAAATAATGGTAATGTGTTGTAATTATATTTAAGTAATAACATTAAAGTAAAGCATTTTTATTTTTCGCTGTCATATTATAAATTCCATTTTGGCCACTTATTATACAATATTTTGAATCTGAAAAATAAGCAAGGTATAATGCTATAGCAACGCAATTTACGAAACAGTTCTTAGCAATAGCAAAATAGCTATGTAATTAATTAAAAATTTCTTTTTAATTTTTTCATGGTATGAGTTTTCCCTTGTAATTGTCTCAGAATATTCAGAATAGGCATCAGTTTTCTCTATAAAATTAAGTTTTCACTTTTTTCCTCCGATTTTTTTTTTCAAGATATTTCTGGCTTTTTGCTGTTACAGAATTGATAGGGGTAATTTTCTTTAGGATTTTAGACATTGCAGCTTGGAAAGTTTAAAAAGATTTGAAGGCAAGATTTATAGACCCACGATTCTAAAAGATTCCAGAAAAATGTGACAAAATGGAAAATGTCTCCATGGTATTAACACATAATTTCTTACTTTTTTGGAGAACGTCTGGAAGAACAATGAAAACATAATAGTTGAATGTTTTACTTTTGATACTAGAATTTTTTTCTTAACATTTTTATCTTCTCTTTATTTTCTCTACTTTTCACTAGTCACAAGCATGGAAAATATAAAAAATGCTTCTAATCTTATCATGTGGATAGGCATTATAGAAAAGAAGCTTTTTATTAATAAAGAAATTAAAAATTGACAATTTAAAATATTCATCTAATATGTCTTAATGCATCATGCACAGGGCTGGCACTAGGCATTTTCCCACCTGATGCAATCTCTGTGGATCCTAAATTCTGCTGCTTGGTGCCTTTCTAAATTCTGCCTCCAATGCCTGTTCCTAAAAGTTTTGCCATTTCTACATTTTGTTGCTTGATGTGTCACCAAGTTCTAAAAATTTGCCACACCAGCTCTGTAATTGGACTTTACTTATTTCATATTTCTTCTGAATTTTCTTATTACTAGAGAAATAAAACTAGCAGCTTTTTCTATACATTCTAAATGCATTTAGTTTTTTTTTAGAATTACTGAAATCTTTAACTATATACAAGAATTCTAAAATGAAAAGGAAACGTGGAAGAAAGAAGCCGAATACATAAAGAGAAAGAAAATTATTCTTCAAAGATATGTACAGTTATTATGTAAATTACCCATTTGTTTACATCAGCCTTTACTATAATTTCCTACCAGAATACAAATCACTTAGACAGTTTTTAAACTGAGGTTTTTGGAGTGTAAGACAAGAGTGTGTTTCTGATCTCCACTTGTTCCATGCATTAGTTCCTGCCAGGTCTTATAATTTGTAATTATTCATCTTTGCATAACCGCTGCTGACATTTGAATTTGTTATGATGATAGAGTTACTGAGCCAACTTAAGATGAAATTAAATTGTATAGTCTTTGACCACTAGTCCATATTTTTAGCTTGAATTTGACTCTTCTTGTTTAATTACATCACTATGAGCTGTAATTGACTTTGTTAGCATAAGAACATGCCTTTATGTTCTAATATCTTTTTAAATAAGAAGCTTATTTCTTTTTAAATAAGAAGCTTACCTGTCTGACTTTGTAGTTACTTTCAGACATAGCAGTAATTTGCTTCACATCTGTTGGGGGGGGGTTGGACTGTTTAACTCTTACCAGCTCAAGTAAAACACTCATAGGTACATTGTGTAGAGGTTGACAGGTTAGGAGATAAAACACGCAGAAACTTAGTGAGAACATTGTTTTGCATACTGAGACAAATTTCTAATTGTTAGGAAAATTGCTTAAAGAGAAGGAAATCTATATACATTAGCCAAAATGTCTGAGTAGGCTTCAAATTAAAAAGATGCATAAATATTTTGTTGAGTGTTGTTGTTACAAAATATAAATGGTTTGTATCTTTTAATGTGTAATTATCTAATATCATTTAGGGATCAATATCATAAATTACATGTATTTTAAACTGTGAAACTTTATTAGATTGTGATTTTAATAAGGAAAGAAGTAAGATTTAATAGTGACCATGTAAATCCATAATGACTGAGGTTAAATAATACCTAATTTAATTATAACTAACTGCTTATCCTTAAATATTATCTCTGCATATTAAAGCGAGTTATTGCCTTTCATTTAACCCTTACCGTGGTCGCAAGATAGAACACAGAAATGTCAAAATTCATGTAAAACTTATTCTCTGCATCTAGTGAGACTTAAAATAATGCACAACTTATCACCTTTGGTGCCTTAGTGGACTGTTAGAACCTTAACGTATATTAACTGAGTTACAACCCCTGGAACTGTATACGAAGCTGCGACACTAGCTCGTCTGACAGAGCCCAGCTAACTTTCAAAACTTGGCAGCCATGCTTATACCAGGTTTGTTCTGATCAGCAGGTCTCTCTGTAGGCAAGCAGGAGTGGTGACAACAGCCAGTCTTTTGTTTTGAATCATGCTGAATGTGATTTTACATCTCATTTTAACCTATGACATTGGACATAAAATTTACTTGCTATTAACTAAACCTCTAGACTAAGTATACAGAAAAATGAGACATAAAAGGGGGGAAAATATATAAATCTAACTGTTAGTAAAACATAAATAAAATGTCTCTAATCTTCTTTCAAACTATTACTTATTTCAAACTATATCCAACTATTATACGTGTAAAATATTTAATGCTAGCTGATAAACTTTATAAAGTGGATTTTATACTCAAATTTGTTTTATAGTTATGTTTATTAAATTATGTTTAAGAAGAATGCATCCTACTTGCAAATCTATTTTATTTTTAGAGAGTTATTAAAAAAATGGAGTTCAGACATAAGTTGATTGAATTTTAATTGAATATATTCAGCTCCCATTTACTGATAGGTCCTTAATTTTTTTCATTAATGGTCCTTAAAAGTACTGAATTTCCATGTGGAGAATGTGTACAAACCCTGTAAATCTGTAGTGAATAATGAATTTAATACTTAATGACTGCTGCTTAATATTGCTTAATTCTATAAAAGTTAAATTTGTATTTCAGAAGAAGAATTTTTTTTTTTTTTATGTTAGACACATAAAAATTTGTTATCAATTTTGTTAATGTATTTCAGATTATGGACCAACTTATTGTGTTAGTTGTTATGACAATGCATCATACTCAAACGGAATATGTTTGCCCTGCTCTGATGGAGAGTTCTATAATAGAATTACCAAAGTATGTATACACATTCTGCTTTATAACTGATGATTTTTTAATGATTCCATATTAAAATCAACACACTCAAATGTGATTCTCTGAAAAAAGTGCAGTTTTGTTGCATAATAACTATTCAAGTGGTAAATGTTTTAAATGTCAAAAACTAAACTTCTGTGAAGAAAATTTATTCATTATAGTTTGTTTTTTACATTAATTTTAAATTTAATTTCAAAAGCGTATTGTAATGTAATTAATTTTGCAAAGTTTGAATGTTTGTATAGCTAAAATAATTAACAGAAACTTGTTTCATATGTAGCTCTTATGATAATACTCTTCATATATAAAATCTCTGTTGAATTACAAATTAATGATATTTTATGCCATTTTATTTGATAGTCACTGTCACTTGAACAATGTTGTTGCATAAAAACTTTTTGTAAGTAATTTTGATGCATTGTGTCTTGTGCAGCCTTTATTATTAAAACTGTTGATTGTAGATATATACTTTCAGTACAGAAATATTTTCAAAAAGGCAAATATTCATATTTTGGCATTTTGAAATTAAAAAAATTAATTTTGGAAAAATTGTGAAGTCTATATTCTTAGATGTTTCTTGCATTTATATAGTTATTTTTACCATCATTTCTGGAAGAAATGCAGCGTTTAAATGTTTAAAACTTAAATTTTCAGTGGTTGCGGCGTTTTCTACAGATGCAGTGCTTAGATGCCCTTAAAAAGGATATTTACTTAGATGTCATTGTATATAGTTTGGATGACCTTGGTTGCTGCTCCCAACAAAAGACCACTGAGTTGTTTTCTACGAACTTTAATTTTTTTACATTCTGGTAAATTATGGCAAATGAAATGAACATAAATGACTTTAAAGGAGGGCCTTGCTGATGTAGCAGAATTATGAAAAGAAAAAATATTTCTGTGCATACTAGAAACAACAGTAGGGCAACAATTACCAATGATCTGGCTGGATAAAATAGCATCTTTTCTAAAATATGTGACAGATATTTTTGACAAAAAAACTTTTATCATAGATAATAAGTATTGATGAAATGGCTTTAACTTTTGACTGTCTTGCAAACAGAATCATTGATGAACCTGGTGCAAAAACTGTATCCGTGCTTACAACAGGGGCATGAAAGAATATCATTTACATGTGTGTTAATTTGTGCTGCAAATGATGGCAAGCTAAAGCCAATGATCATTTTTAAAAGGAAAACTATTCCAAAGAGAGCTTTTCCTATATATGTAATTACTTGTGCAAACGAGAATGGATGGATGTGTGAAACAGTCATGCATGAATTACTACAAAAAGTTTGGCAGTGTCATAAGGGATCGTTTTTCCAACCAAAAGGATTTAGTAATTTTCGGGATGTCTGAAATGGGGTCTCAGTCATGCCTGTTTTGTAGGCACATTGTATTTTATTTTTGTGTATTGTTGCTGTTATCTCTACTGTTTAAATTCAAATCTAAAACACCCTCATCACACATGTAGTAATTACAGAGTGTGCTGCAAGACATGGCGAAATAGTAGGAGATAATAAAATGAAGGAGACACCAGGTGTTATGTGGTAAAACATATGAAGGTGATTATTGGCAGGGAGTAGTGAGCATAAATAAGGCTAGTACGGGCATTAGCTGAAGAGGAGTAAAGGTTACTCTCAGAACTGTGATTTAGAAATAATACTCCAAAATTAGGGAAGGATATGGTTGGTAATGGTTTGGTTATGAATTTAAAGAAAGATGGAAGAAAAATGTTAATTCAAAGTTCACAGAGTATCACCATGTCCTTTAGCATTGGTATCATTCTAGTTACCTACCATCGCATTGTTTACTTTTGCAAAATTTTTCAAAAATTTCTTAGCAGTTTCACCCTTAATTCATGTAAATATTTAATATGAAATTTCACATGAATTCAGATAAAGCACTTAGTTTGTAATTTGCCTGAGTTATAATAGCACACTGTTCAAAATTAAAAAGCATTGAAAAGAAATTACTCTTAACTTATTTATTCAAAAATTATTGAAAACAATTCTTTCAAAATCTTTGTTTAACATAAATTACTATGTTTGCCAATTGCTTAATCTTAAAATATTGAATTAAAGTAAAATTTATGGAAATTTAAAAATAATAGAAAATTATTTGTATTTTGTAACCTTTTTTCTGTAATATAGTGTGTGTGTGGTAATCTGAGAGAAATGCAAACGTCACATCTTGATTTCTTAAAAATTATCAAACTGTTGATTGAGCTTTATGTAATTGCTTGTCACTCTTCTAAAAGTACATTTTTCAGTTCCTAGATGGTCTGAAAAGCATTTAGTTAGCTGCCTAAGTCATCCCACATATGCAGACTGTGTCTTGTTCACTTCAGACCACATGACTAGCAGCTCAATGTTCTATGTTAATTTTAGACAGCATTGCAAGTAGTGGTGCTGATGCACTCTTGTCATAAGTAGCAGGAGAGCAGCCATGTGGAATAGAGAGATATTCCCTATTTTTTTTTTTTTTTTTTTTTTTTTTTGTAATCAGAAGTGGTGGAAAGCAGCATGATCAGTATTGTGTATAGATGTCTCTGTTATGAAGTTCTGTTATTCTATTCATCAGTGTGTGTTGCTTTGTTTAAGCTTTCTTGAAACACAAGAATCAGCTTTGGATCGTCCGAGCATTGTTGGAATCATGTTGGATAAATGTTAATTGGACTCGGGGTCAGATTAAGATGCTACAAGTACTTAAGATTTTATCGCACCCACGTTCATTTGCTTGTAAGCAAAATGACTGGGTAAAGGTTAGTTTTTCCCCCATTCATTCTCTTGGTGTTGGTTTAAGTGTACCATACATTCCATGATAAAACCAGCAATGGGAAATTTTCTGGTGCCCCCTTTCCTGAGTCCCTAAGCACCTTTTTGTGGTGTCCCATTTTCTGGATAACCTTCACACATACTTATTTTGATTAATGGTTAACCCAGCATCGATTAGACCAGCTGGCCTTTTTCAGCCCAGTGATGCAACTTTTCGCAACTTTATTCATAAGCGTATGTATACACAAAATCAATTCATCCGTAGACTCAATAAAGGTTTGAAAAAATGTTGTCCATTGTCACAGTTACACTGTTTTTTTAACTTTGTGGCAGGCTACTATTTGGTCATTGGTGTTGAATGTTTTAATTATTTTCATATTTAGTCTTAAAACATTTGCATATGCATTTTCAGTCAGTTTGCATTCCCATCATGCTAGGGATATGTGTCAGTTTCTGATCATGCACTTGCTGTCTTAATCACCATTTGGGAGCAAAGTCTCACTAGTAACTGAGTGCATCCATATTTGATATGCTAAAACAAAAGGTTTTTATTTAAGGTAGTAATAGGTGTCATTAGGCTGCTGTGAAACTTGGTTGGATAGAATGTTATGAGTATCATATACTTTATTTATTATCAACAAAAGAGCTCTTAATACTTATATATAAGTGCTGTAAAAATGTATATGATTTGCTTTTGAATTTTTAAGCTTCATGCTTCTTTAATGCATATAAATATTTTTCACTTGCTATATTTAATCATAATTAGTCAGTATCATATGTTAAATTTTTATTTAAACTGTATAAATCATGACTAAATGTAAAGAAATAAAATTTATGAACTTGGGGCATGTCAGAATCCAAATATTTAAGGAAAGGAAAAAGGAAATTTTATTGTACATTTTTTTTTTGCATTTTAAGCTTAATAGTAAAAACCATTTGGGAGTCAAATGACATAATGAGAGACTTCATAACAGAACATCATTCTCACTGCACAAGTAGAAAATTTAGTCTATGTTCTTAGAATGCCTTTTGTATTTTTTATGAAAGGATTTAGTGCTTTTAGTCTCACTACCAGAAATTCAAATTTTTATTCAAGCACTGTCTTGTTTATAGGTTTTTTTTTATTTTCTTGAAGGTATAATCTTCAACTTTTAGGACACCTTGTTTAATCACTTTGTCTATAATCAGCCTTTTTTATTTGTCTGATGTTTTCATGCATTGCTTAACTTTCTACAGGAATGTGAAAAATGTGATGATAAGTGCTCCCAGTGTTTTGGTCCCTTTGAAAACACATGTTTGTCATGCCCGATGCCACTTCGACTTGATGAAGTAAAGCACACCTGTTTACCCTGCTGTGATGCATCATTGGTAGGCTCCGAATGTTGTACTTGCAGTCAAGACTTAGGTATAAATCTCTTCTTATTGACAGTATTAAAATAACCAGGAGTAAGGTTTTTTAAGGCTTATAAATATCTTCTGAAGATGGAATTTCAGAAAAGTTTCAAATTCTTAAAGGATTACTCCTTGATACATTTTGTAATGCATATAAGTTTAAACTATTTCTTTTTACTAACTGTTTTTGAACTTCAGTGTAAAATTACATGTATCTAAATGTAATTGGGGTAGTTATTTTTACTGATGAGAATTAATTTGAAAACTCACTTGATTATCATAAAGTGCAGGGGCAGTATTCTGAAGTGAAATATTTAATATTATGTGTTGAATGTTCCTCATTTTTAACTGCATCACTTTTTTTAAAAAAAAATTCTTATCAGAGTTTATTAGTCCTTGAAATGATTATTGAGTTACATTTTGTATTTGTTTGTTAGATTTTAGTATTAATATATTTCTAAAATGTATTTCCTTTTATATTTAGGTATATGTATAACTTCTGATCATCCACGGAGCATTGATGTAAATTTTATAGAATATGATTCGGAAGAAGTTGTAATTCCTCTTAAACATATTGTGCCGATTGTGATAACTATTTGTATATCTGTAGTTTTGTTATTTGTTTTACTGTTTGGAATTCTTCAAGCTTATTCAGTAGGGTGCTTTCGTTTTAACATTAAAGGACAGCATTATGAGTTAGTACCTAATCACAATACTGCAAAGTTTGAAGCAGAAATGGAAAAAATTTCTCTTACTCAAGATGACTTGGAAGATGAGGATGAAATTTATGAGAAAGTTTAGCAACTATAAATATAATTTGTGCCTGATGATCAAATAGTGTTGTCTTTCATCACAGTATCATAAACTTGACTTTGGAACTAAGATGAAATCAGAGCTTCAAGTGTATAATTTTTTTTATTAGTTACATGTTGAATGTATCTTATTTTTGTTATTCTGTTCAGTTAAAGTATGCATGAACTACTTACTCACTATTGCTGTTCATGAAATTTATTGTCCTGTATTTTGCTTGTCTTATAATACATTCCCTTCTTAAAATTTCAATATGCCAGTGTCATAAAAGTAATTGTTATTCACCATATAATTCAGTAATAAATTAAACAGAATATTTAATCTGAGTAAATAATCATATCAGAAACATTTAGTTTTAAAAGTTATGAAATGAAACATTTTTTATTGCAAATGCATTGCAAAGTTTGAACTGAGATTCTGCAATTTTAATACTGTAATTATATTTAGTTTGTTTCTGAGTTGTTGAGTCCATATTTCATGGAAGAATGTTTACCAGAGCCTCAAGGAGGTTGGATTTCTACTTCCACCCCAGTGTTGAGAGAGAGCACCCTGGGGGATGGTTTGAGGATCTCCCACTCCTCTCACCTACAACTATGCCGCAAAGACACTATACATTTACACACTTCTCTGCCTTCTGCGGGATTTGAACCTGAGCCCTACGGTACAGAAGTCACTAACACTACCCTGTCTGGGCAAAAATTATATTTAGTGAGATATATTTTTAAAAATTATTTCTGATGGTACCTGCGCATAATACATCTTATTATTTCATGATATTTATTATACTTACATAATGTGCTTCAGAAGTAATAGAAAGAATATTTTATCACTTATGTAAAGAATTCTATATTTGTTATGTTTTGTTTAAAAGTGAAATATTTTTACAAATGTCTGTATTGTCTGGCAGTATTTATTCAAAATTGAAATAAATGTATTACATCAAAGTGTTTCAAAACTTCAAGCTTATGAAAATCGACTATCCAGTTTATGATAGTTCTGTCTTTTACCAACATGAGAAAGTATTCAAGTGATCACAGTTTGAAAAACTTCAGTAAAAATTATTTCTATTGTAGTGTTCAAACAGATTTCACTCTTTTCTTTATGTGTTTTAAATCCTAAAACGTGATATAATACATATCATACTTCAAGATTAAAAACTCAAATACATAACAAGTGAAATCTGCTTTGCACTGAAAATCTTTTTAATTATTATACTTTTGATACAAGTTAAAAATTGTGATTTCTTCATAATTATTACTCTCTTACTCACTGCTAGTTTGTAAGTTCATACATAAAAGAGCACAAAAGTAAGAACGAAGATATGTATTTTCACTCAATATTGTTTTATGGAAAATGAAAAATGTTCTTTGATACGCAAAAGTGCGATTTAAAGACGGATTATTTTGGAATGAGTAAGTGAATTCTTTTTGAAGATGAGTGCTGATATATGTTCCATTGCTTGATAACTGCTTAAAAGTGTATTATTTGCTACTGAATATTGAAATTCGTTAAAAGGGATTGTGTTTTTCTGATTAAATTGTATTGTAAGTAGACTATTCATCAAAAATAAGTTTTAAGCAATTATTTTAAATAAGTTATCTAACTTTTCTCAATTTAAATTTTATCTTTTACATGAAATTATGCTCACATTCTTCTATACGAATCATTAATAGCTACTTAGATTCTACCTTATATGATTGGCAAAAAGCGTAGAGTTTGCAAATTAGGCAATCCTGTTGCTAAAATTGTCAGCAGTGTCAGAATTGTCAGATGTAACCGAACTCAAAAGTACTTACTACTTTGAATTAAATAAGAATGCTGTTGAAAATCTTCTTATAACTCTCATGTGGGAATAAATTGTTTTATTTCTATTAATTGAAAGAGAGTGATGGAAAATTCAGGTTAAATTTATGTGTATGTATGATTTCTGTTTTTGTGTATTCATTTGACGTCTAATTTCGTTTTGATAACTGAATGATTATTCATAATGAATGACTATTTTATCTTTTTTTAGATACAGTTTATTATCAGTTTTTTTGCTAAATTCAAGTCATTAGTTGTTCTAATTGTCATAATTATATGATTGTCTAGTGCAAGATTTAAATTATAATGTGTGGTTTAAATAAACGTAACATGGCTTGGTGTATTACGTGTAGTATATGTTTCTTATAATGTACAAAGTCATTGATTTTGTTCTGCTAGTGTAATCTTGTGTTTTGATAATCTTCCAAGATACTCTTTTAGAAGATATTTATAAATCTACTGTGTAATGATAATATAATTATTTGCATTTTACTTACTTTTTCTTGGTAGTGAACTGTATTAGATGTCTTCTATGAAAAATTGATTTACCTGATTTTTCAAATAATGTATTAAAAACTAAAAAAGAATTATTTAAACTGCACTACATATTGTTTGTAAAATTTAAAATGTACTGAAATTAACAATTATGATGAAATTAAAGTATATTTTGCATTAAGACATAGAAGTCTTTTGTTTATTACAAATATGCATTTTTGAAGCTTTTTGGTAATATTCTACTAAAAGCAGTGTAGGGCTTTATTATGCATTAAATTGCAGGACTACTTATAATAATTACAGGCAACTAAGCTGAAAGGAAAATTGATCGCCTCAAAATTAAGATTATTTGTCTTGAAGTTATGTATGACACATTTTCTGACAATACAGAAAAGGGAAATAATTACATCAAAATGAAATTCATTTTACATGTCCTAACTTGAAGACATATTAGGTTAATAATTTTTAAGATGTACAAGGTGGTAAGACATTGTTAGCATAAGTTTCCCTCACACTTACAAAATGCTTCACTCCTGTGAAACCCTTTATGAGACAAAATAGTGTAGAGCATAAAAGCTATTTCTGTAAATTTATATTGAATAAAATTCTAAATATTCTCAGTCTTAAAACATCTACTGCTAATCATGCCAAATAATGTAGTAAACATATTATATTAAAAGAAGGAATAATATGATAAAAATTAGCAAAAACAAATTCGAAAAGACATTGTTTAGTTCTATCCAAAATCAAGATGACAGTGAGTAAACTGGAAGGCTTAGGGATGATAGCAGTGATATTTTTTTTTTTTTTTTTTTTTTTTTTTTTGAGAGATAATTTGTATTCCTCAGATCACCCACTAATGGCGAAGTGGTGAAAGTTTTTCGAATATTGGTATTTCTTTGTTGTTCCAATTTTGGTAAATGGGCTGTGTCTGTGATTTTTGTCTTCATGTGGAAGAGGAATACAAGCTAGTTTCATTTCATGCGGGTCTTTTATAAAGGCATCCAGCCCCTCAAGCAGATTGCCCTTTAGTGCTTTGGCATATTCAAATAATCTAGGCAACATTTGCAGCAGTACTGAAAGTCAAAGTTTTTGCTGCGTATTTGCTTTCAGTTTTGCAAAAAAGAATTGCATGCTGTCCTTCATTTGTAGAAGAAACAGGCTGAATGACATTTCACTTTTCTCCTTTTCCTTGTGTAAAGGTCTTTTCTTTTCTTTCTTTTTTTTTTTTTTTTTTTTTTTTTTTGAAACTGTAAAACATATTAAAATTTAAAAATTGTATAGGTACAGTTGAACTTTCAGGTAGACAACTCTTGAATTCAATTAGCCTAATTCATAGATGATTTCAAAATTGAAAAATTAGTGGCTTCATTAAAACATTAGCTATGCATCAGTATGATCTCAGAACATACATAGAACAAATAAAAGAGTAATATTTTCGGAAATTCAGAATAATTTAATGTAGTTGTAAACATTAAAAATTCATTCTTTCAAACTTGAAACATTTCCTGAATTGCTTTCTGTTATCTAATTGCAAACATCTTGAAGTTAAATAATTTAGTAAAAGATTTTAATATTTCATCTCAGACCTCTGCCTCTCCTTGAAATATTTCTGTTGGCATAAAAGGGACTAGGGAATAAAAAAACTGTGATATCCTTAGGCATTAGAAACCAAACTACGCTTCTGAATTTGAATTTTTCTTTAATTTGACATGGCTAAAACATGACTATTTTTGCAGCTTCAAATGCTTTTATAATTGGAACTGTATAATGACGACCAACAATTGCAAAAATAAATGCCGAGTAAAGGGTGGATATATATATATATACTGGTGAAATAAATTAAGAGAATTTGGATATTTTATCGAATTGCATGAAAAGAATTGTACTGAAAGTAAAACCACTGCTTCTAGAGAAAAATGCAAATTGTGTACAGCAAATATGTAATCGTATATGTGTGCATAGGTACAGCCAGCAGAAAAGCAGGCTTTATATAAGTGCGAGAAGGGTAAGATGAAATTCGTTAGCTAGCACACCTTGGCGAGTTTCTTGGTGTTATCTTGCGGCATTAGGTTAAATTCACATAAGAACAGTAAAAATGAGTTACCACCAATGCTTAGATGATGGAAAGAGGTGGCGAATTGTGGGGAGGCTAGAGGCAGGCCAGTTACAAGTCCAGGTATGCAGAAAGTTTGATTTAATGCCCAGCATCATGTGTAACCTATGGAAACAGTTCCAGGATACTGGATCCATTGAGAGAAAGCCTGGGCTAGGTCATCCAAGAGCCAGGACAGCCAGAAAAGATCACTATTTGTCCATTTTAGCGAGGCATAACAGAGGGGATGCAGATTCTCAGCTCTCTCAGGACGTGTATGCAGCCACAGGAAACCGTGTAACAAGGTGACTGTTTCCAAAGGAGTGAATGAGAGGGGGTTGTTTGCCAGAAGACCGGCTGTGTGCATTCCGCTCACATCTACGGATAGGCGAGTTCAATTAGCATGGTGCAGGCAGCATAGGGATTGGAGTACGGAGCAATCGGCGGCCGTTCTGTTCACTGCCAAGTCCTGTTTTAGCCTAAACACCGATTCTCACCGTACTTTCATATGGAGAGAGCCAGGGACCCTCTACCTACGCTCCAATGTCTGCAAAATCAATAGTTATGGCGGTGGCAGTGTAATGGTTTGGACAGGCATCATGTTGGATGGCCGCACACCTCTCAACGTCTTTGACAGAGGCTCTGTGACTGGTGTGAGGTATAGGGATGAGGTCTTGAAGCCCTTTGTTCACCTTTTCTGGGCTGCAGTGGGCCCCAAGTTCCTCTTATAGGCCGATAACGCGAGGCCACATAGAGCTATTCTGGTTGATGAATTTCTCGAGAGTGAGGGTATTCGTCGGATGGATTGACTAGCCAGGTCTCCAAACCTCAACCCTATAGAGCGTGTCTGAGATGCTCTGGAAAGGGTAATTGCAACTCGCAACACCCCTTCGAGTAAAATCCAGGAACTGAAAACAGTGTTGCTGAATGAGTGGGACCAATTGCCATAAGCACTGATAAACTGCCTTATTTCCAGTATGACATCACTCTGTGAGCCCTATATGGCTGTAAGAGGGGACCATACCCCCTATTAACCCATTTCTTTTGTGTCTTCTGCAACCGCTGTTTCAGACCTTCAGACTCCCATGAGTGTTACACATGAACATGTGTGTTTAGTATAACTGTTGAATGTTTATTTTGTTTGTATTATATCAACCTATATTCACACCAAATTTTATTAAAATCTGTCCAGTAGTTCTGGAGATCGTAGATCAAATATGAAAATTCTCGTAATTTATTTCACCAGTGTATATATATTGTTACTGATTTCGAATACATGTAAAACATTGATGTGAAATTGTAGGTTTTTTATTGCATAATGTAACATGAAAATTAAAGAGGCGATGCTTTGCCGGAAAAGTAAGAATACAGGAGTCTATTTAATATTAAGTAAATGGCTATCTCGCTAAATTGGTGAGATATCGCCAAGATAGGAATGGCTCTGGCGACTTACTTTTGTCGCTAAACTTGGCAACATTTTGGTCCGGTCCCTGTATAACTGTAATGGGTGTTGTAACTGAATAACTCTAATTGATCCGTATGTAATTGCAAATGTATCCGGTGTTTATATGGCTTCCAGTAAGTTTGAGAAATGGAATTTAAAAGAGATTTCTCGGCGGCCAGGTGACAGACCGCGAGCATCTGCAGTCAATTGTTAGTTCAGAGTATTGAGATGTGTGTTAGCTTCGCTCTTTAGATTTGCTTTGTATTGCGCTGTGTTTAGCGTTCTTAGTACTTTGAAGTGTAATTACGAATTGTACTTTGTGGTACTGTGAAGATTTTTTCCGAGTATTTTTGTGGAAAGTTCCAGAACTGTGAAGTTTCTGTGTCCATTCAGTCTGTTTTTTTTTTTTTTTTTTTTTTTTTTTTTGTCAGAAGTGGGATTAAATGCTGGTTACAAGAGTGATGGAGGGGCAACTAAGATGGCTTGTGGCAGCCTTTGCTGTATTCAAAGAAGAGATGAAAGCAGGCCAAGTATGCGTTAAAGAAGAGATGCACTCCGTTCAAGCAATATGGACTGGGCTTCAAACCAGCTCAAGAAAAGATTGAAGCGTATCAAGAGGAAATGAAACATGTTAGAAAGCAAATTCGAGACTATAGAAAGCAGACAGGGTTGAAAATAAAAATGAAGAAATTGAAGAAGGAGTTTCTTCGGCCAAACGACAAATCAAAGAAAAAAAACTCTGCAGTCCGATAACAAATTGATGATAAGGTTTGTGCTGCTGTCGCCAAGGAAGTTGAAATTTTAAGAAATTCGTAACGGCAGTTGATCGCAATTCTAATGCCTTTAAATTCGAACGTACCGACCCTCTCTAAAGCTATCCGCATATGATGGAAAGATCTCCTGGCAAATGTATCAAGACGCAATTTTCTATAGCGGCAAACGCAAATAGATGAGATTCCGAAGCTAAAGCCTGCCATCTCGTTACTTCTCTGAGAGCAGACGCAGTGGATATCCTTCAAACTCTTCCTGAATACCAGATGCGAGGCTTCGAAGCTGTATCGAACGCTTTGGAGAGAAGTGTTTAAATAATTAGCAGGCGTCAGTTAATATCTCGACAACAGAAGCTTACGTAAACACTCCAGGAGCTCGTCACGGATGTTAAAAGGCTGCATTGCTTGAAAGGCTGTTTCGGACTGCCTAACAGAAACAAAGGGAATATAGTTCCTATTGTACGTCATCGATGGTATCCGAGACCCTGACATACAGAAAGCCGCAAGACTGACGGATGTCAAGAATTTAAAAGCGCTTAATATATGGGATGAAATTCCAGGCTGTCCAGCAAGCAACTGTCAGAGACTGATACCCTAGTCACAGCTGCTTAAGTCCAGGAGCCAGTGGATCAACTGCGTACTCGTCTAGACGATTTAACCAAACAAGTCAGTGCCTTGACGCGGAACAGGAGTGGAAACAAACTAACCCTAAAGTGTTGGATCTGCGGTGCTGAAGACTACGTACGAAGGAACTTTAGAACACCATATGTGCAATGTGTATAAGTATTTACAAGTTCATTAGTATTACAAGCACAGTTTTTTATTTAAAAATTTTCTTGCACTTAAGGAAGCATTTCAAAATCATAGCTCTTCCATGAAGCGAATAGCAATGCTCGAAACATTTCCTCGCTTAAGTGAAAATTTTACATAAATTTTTAATATTTTAGGTTTGTTAAAGCTTTTAATATTACTATCAACAGTAACTGGCAATGTTAAAATATTGTTAAGACTTCCGAATTCGGACATGATTGTATTATCCTTGAAAGATATAAATTTGTACTAGTTGCTTAGTGTTCGGAAATGTCCTGATTTTTAAAAAAGAAATAGAAAGTGATAATCCTTCTATTGCACTGTTTGCTTCTTTAATTCATACGAGGACTATCTGCCTAAAGGAAATATGATAAAGATAAAAGCAAGAACTTCCTTAAAGGAATTGGCTCGTACTTATATTAGCTTAGATGAAAACCGTAGAAACACCCATGCACGAAGTTTATTAATTATATGAACTGAGATAATCGGCGTATTAATGAATATAGTTACAGTTTTTACTGTGAAATTTTATTTACTTTCTCTTGCTTTCAGTATTAAATTTTATGCAGCTAACAAAACATAAAAATTTCTAATTGATTTGTTTAAAGATGCTATCATTTTTCACGTATTACACTGATTTATTATTTGTTGTCTTAAAGAACGTCCATGCATTAATATAACTATTAAGTACAAACAGCGACCTGAACAATGCAAATACGAGTTATTAGTATAAATGTAAAATATTGGTAACATAAAATACGAGGTATTAGCTTTTCTGTCATAATTTAAATATTAAATAGCTTTAAATCGTTAATAATTAAATAAATTTTCGATTTCGATCAATTGACAGACTAAAGCAAAATAAGCCAGGGCAATCTGTTTAACACGTTGACTGCCACAGGAATTTTAAGAAAATCTCCTTTAGGCCACTAGCACTGCTCTACCATGCGCCAAATTGTGTCCAATCGTAGGAATTTAGAACGCCTGGAACGAAAGATATTGGGGCGTGCATTCAGTTTAAAATCTTTCCTCAAAAATGAAGTATTTAAGAAGAGTGTGAAATTCTAAAATTATTTCTTCTTTTCTAAATATTTTTTCTGCAGTGGCAAATGGTTGAAAATTTTTGTGTTAAAATTGTTGCTCCAACTTTTTGCAGTGTCTGAAAAGAAAAATGAGAGTAATTTTTAAGAAAATCATTATGAAACGAATGTTATGAAGAAACGTGTTACAAAAATTCAAATAGTAGCGAAGAGGAACAGTTGAAATTTTTCATAAATATAACTTTATAGTTATATTTATGAAATATTTAATTAAGTTATATTTAATAAGTTAAATATATATATTAAATAAGTTATATTTATGAAATATTTAATTAAGTTATATTTAATAAGTTAAATATATATATTAAATAAGTTATATTTAACATCTTAAGATTCTTATTCGAATACTGATAAATGCAGTGATAATAAATGTGGTGTAGATACTATTAATCACATTTTACAAGAAATAATTGTTTAGGAAGAAAGAAAATTTGGATACCGAAGAAAGCATAATTCAATTTAGTGAACGGATTTAGTGAAAGCATAATTCAATTTAGTCACTTTAGCTGTCTGCAACAATCATTTTTGTTCGTTTCTTTCAATAATCATTTTTCAAATATCTACTTTACTTCGTAAGTACTCAAAGAACTGTCACCTGAATATGGGTGACGCGGCAGTCATAATGTTAAGATGAAGCGTTCGTGACATACTTTTCTAAGCGAAACTGGCTCGTATTGATCTTACGCATGAAACGAAAACGAAAAGACATTAATGCAGCTCGTTGTTCGCCTGGATGTCGAACTGCCACTGCTCAGTAGATTTATTCATTTGGTCTCTGTTAAAAAAAATCAAGTATTTTATTATGGCTATTTCTTATGTTTTTTTATTATTACTACATTTTTTCTTAGTTTCTATTTAAAAAATGTTATTTTAAACATTTATTTGATTTTTTATTACAGTTATTTTTTTTTTTTATAAAACTATGATTTTTGCTACCGTCAGTACCGGTGTTAGGGATTTTTTTCGGTATCATTGGCATTAGCGAATATCTGTGTTTTTTCCCTATTAATACAAGCTGTAGAGTGTATTAAGTTTATTTTGAAGCTAGAAAGCGTGAAGAATCAGCAACGCCTTCATCGGGATTTTAACTCCGGAACTTTCGATTGCTAACCGGACATGCTTTCCATTTACACTTCGAAGGGATGCGGTCAGAATGGAAAAAGTACTTTACAGTATTACCCCAGAATAAGCCGGAACGGTTTGTTATAATCCTTTCGCAACGAAATTCAGGATTTTGAAACTTCTTGTTTCTTTTTTTGGTAATAAACAAATCATTTTATTATTTCGTTATGAATAACATAACAGCTCAGAAAGTCTCATCTTGCCTTATCTCGCTACGTTCCAGTGTTATGAGAAAATGAATCTAAAGTACTGATTCTTTTAATCCGTCTAGCAGCAACTGCAGCTTTTCCAGGAATAACCGTAGATAAAACTAACTGCGCAATTCTGATTGAAAATAAGTATGTGTACATCGGGACAAAAAATTCAAAATACAAATACGTCCAACGTATAATTTTAGAACGAAAAAATGGAGCAAGCTAAGCTTTGAAAAGGAAGGAAGAAACTGATAATAAAGTGCATTTTATTTTTAGATATATTTGATCAATCTCCCAATGTCACTCCGATTGACTTAGGCGCCTTAGATCTGCAAAAATAAATTTTAAAAGACAGCCTATGAATTCTTGTTATGATAAAGTAAAGACGCTAAGAGCTACGTTCGATTGCACGAAGGCAGAAGAGAAAGAAGGAAACAAACAACATATCAGCAACATTGGCCTTTCTTTGGAAGATGCACAAAGAAAGTAATACTTTTAAATTATCATAAGTAATGTTAATAAAAGTTTGCTACTTTAAATATGAGGTTTTGAAACAGTGCTTCATGATATGCTTCAGTGTTGAAAATTAACAACGGTAATTTATTTAAAGAAAAGAATTCTTAAATTTTTATAGCTAATTCGGTGCCCCTTCTAAGTGGTGTTGTTCACCTGAGGCGAGTGGCCCCTTTGCCCTACACTTGTCCCGGGTTTGCATACAGTGTTTTTTCAAAGTGGTTGATTGTTGTATTTCTTTATGTTTTCTCTGATTTGCAGAATTTCTACATGTATACTGATTCTAAGGCAGGAATGCTAAAGACGTTAGTGCATTCAGTGCTCATTGTGAGTACCACTCGTTATAACACTGTTTCATTATAACGATCAGCAACCCCTTACCCCTCACAGTGTCAAAAAAATTTGAAACTAGTCAGCTATTGTAACAACTGAAACAAACAAACAAAACAAAACAAAAAAAAAAAAAAAAAAAAAAGAAATCTTCAAAATAGAGAAGCTGGAAAGAGAAGAAATGGAAATTTTAAGCAAACTGAAAGAGATTGTATTTATTTGTTTTAAATTTTATTCAGCACTAAATCATTACCATTAGCAGTGCTCAGTTTCTAAAATTTAAATTGCGAAGCTCTATGAAAAGCTGCCAGGAGAGAAAATAAGTAACTGATAAAATAATTAATAATGAAAATAAAATAATCGTAATTTAAATTCTATAAAATATAAACACATTAATAAAAATGCAATAAATTCATCATGAACAGTTACAGAATGAAATAAACCGGAACACGTCTTATTTGGGTTTCCGTTAGAATTGTAATTTCACTCGGAAACTAAGAAATAGCGGAGTTAGCTTCGGCTGATTTTAAGCTCTGAATACACAGTATAATGTTCTGTTTGAAGGGATGATAGAAAGAAATTTTTCTTCTTGCAACGCACCGATGAAAAAAGGAAAAAGTCAGTCAAAAACAACAGGTTACCGAACGGCCTCGGTTCTAATCCCGGAAAAGGCACGGATGTTTGCAAATGTACGGTATTTGTGCGGCATGGAGGCACTCTAAACACGCGTTGAGCCAAAAGTCCGCTCGAGAGGTTGATGGTAGAAGGAGAGGGGCGGGAGAGCCTCAGCCCCGTCTATCAGTGCTCTCCATCAAAATTGAAAGGGGCGGAACTGAGCAAAGTCATACTGTCACCTGTATGGTGCTCAAGTCTCTTGCCAACGACAGGCGTAATCTTGCACTCCTTGCCACAATGAATTTCATGTGCTTGTTCTGATCTTACTCTCAGACAAATGAGATAAGTCACACACACACACGCACATAATTTCCTACAAAACTGTTGGTATCGCTGTACATACCTCTCCAGAAATATCTTATGTTCACAAACTCGTATGTCTTTTGAACACCGAAGTCAGGCGCATCAGCAGTTTGTAGTACATTTAAGTAGTAGAATATAGTGTTTAATTAGTATCTTAGGTATTAAGATCTTATTTTGTACACTTCTATTTTTCGTTCTGCGTTAGTGGATTTTAATTTTATCATTAACACATTTGTATAACTATCAATAAAACATTATTCTACCACATCTTTGTGGTTATTCTGTCATTTTTTTAATAATTGTTTTTATATAAGAATCCTCTTGCTGTTTTCTAATTATGTTTTGAATAGACAGCTTGTCATTGGTAATAAAAATATTTATGTTGTTTACCACTACTTCCTCTGAAACTCTTGACAGGTAATCTGCCAAGATTTTGAAACTAGAAATAGGCTCTATTTGATACTGCAGGTGTAATAACCAGTGTGCTACAATATTAGGCTGCCCTTCAAAATTGATATGGAATCTCTCCTGACTGAAGGGTACCTAGCTTTCGCAAGATGTTAAAATCTTCGAGTAAAAATTGTGCTGGAGAAAACTTATCATTATCATTCTGCATCAATATGCCCCAAATGACTGACCTTCATGCATCGTTGACTAAATGTAAAGGTTTATCATTTTCTATATTTTTTATAATGGTCTTTTCCAAGATTAACTCCTACATCTTAGCTAAAGCATTCTGGAACTGTTCAGTCCACACGAATGGAATATTTTTTTGGTTAATTTCATTATTGGCTTTATAATTTCTGCATAACTGAAAACTAGATGACGAAAACAGTTTACCATACCTATGAATGTTTGTACTTCCTTGACATTCCTAGGTCTGGGAAATTTAGCTACTTTTTGAATATTCTTCTCTGATGGAGCAAAGCCTTTGTTATTGACACGCAAACCTAAGTAAGTAATTTTAGTCTATTAAACAAATCTTGCAAAATAATTACTAGTTCAATTATGCTATTGGCTGTTACAATTATGTCATCCAAAAAATACTGCACATTTGGGCCGTGCATATCACTTAAACACTTGGATATCAGAGCATGGAAATACGCAGATAAGTTCTTGGCCCCAAGCAGTAACCTAGTCGGTTGACAATTGCCAAGTTTCGTTCAAAATGCTAATTTCTCGTTATCGCTCTGATCTAATTTTATCTGAAAAATTGCCGACTTGAGATATAGCACAGAATAATAGATTTACCCGATATAGTATGGGGAATGACTGAAATCTTGGATAAACAGATTTGATAAGATTCAGTTATGCAATTTAATAATCTATAATCTATTGACATCCTGAATTTTAATTTACTAGGATCAGCATTAGGTGGTCATTTTTTTTCACAAAAATTACTGGGAAGCTATAATTTGATGTTTGACGGTTCAATAATGTCTGCTTCTAATAATTTGGCTATTTCTCCTTGGGCGTATTTCTTAGCAATACGAGGAATAGTTCACGGTTTGGCCTGGATTGAGAAGTTATCGTAGATTAAATTGTGGCACTATAATATCCGTCTCTCCTCAGAGTGGAGTATGATTCCAAAACACCGCTGAGGTTTTCAGGAGCATTTCAATCATTTTCTTCGGCCTCTAAGTGGCTTAAATCAGGGACTAACTCATCCTGTCTTAGTTTTTCAATTTCTTTTAATGTTATATGTTAATTTGTAAATTTGTTGTTGTTTCTCAAATTGATGTTACTCTATTTATATGTCTTATCAATCTTTTTACCCTTCCTTAAAACGGAATTAGAGTTATTTTCATTTAAGGGGAAAATATATTATTTGACAATTATCTCATGAATATAGTTTCTTATGTGTTTTCAGTTCCTACTGTGGAAGAACTTTTAATATCATATAAACTAAGTGTAGAAATAAATGAAATAGTGAAATAAGTGTTCGGTTGAACGTATAAAAATGAATTCTTTATATATTTTAATTCTGAAGTAAAGTTTTCAGAATTTATCAAAAGAAAAGAGCGATTCATATTTTCTTAAGCCTGCCCAAATCAGAACAAATAATAACAAAAAAAAAAAAAAAAAAAAAAAAAAAAAAATCTGAAAGCTTTCAGATTTTATATTACGCCCAAACGAGCCTTTTTTTTTTCCATTTACAGACACAAACAGATTTCGAGAGCATTTGGGCTAAAACCACATTGTTCTAAAAATATTTTAAAACATCATATCTTTAGGATTTCCGATAGACAGTTTCGCGCAATGAAGATAAAAATGCTTTATTCCCTATAGTGTTGCCACTGCTCGCTTTGAAATTGTTGAGTTGTTTAATCAAAAATTCATTAAAGATTTACAAAATATGAAATAGGCAATAAAACAAATTGGATCGCGCTTCCAGGTGCCATATTGAGGTGGAGGATTATGTTATTCAAAATTTGATGACTCTAGGTACCGTTGTTTTTTCACAGTGTTAAAATCATACATACATTCCTATAGATTCTTCATTATTTAGTTTCTCTAACTATAATGCAGGGAGAAATTTATTTGGTGGCAACAATTTGAAAAGTGATTAGACACAAAATGCTGTTTTGATACTAAAAGCCCTTCTGGGCTAACGCCCATTTGAGCTGATAATTTAAAAAATTAAAAGTCTGGCTTTACTTTTAAAAGTTTTGGATATTTTAAAATTTTTTCTGAATTTTTTAATTAAAATTTTTTAATTGAATCCTAATGATTATTCTAATAATATACTTTTTGTTTTCAATGGGGCCGATAAATTATTAGTATATTGCCTAAATTATCAAAGTAAAATTTTTTTCGATTGTTTCTGAAGTTTTAAGAAATTATTCGTTTGCATGAACTTTAATTCTAAATTTGTATTCCAATAATTTACAATATTAATAAAAAGGAATTAAGATAAACATATTTTATAGTGTCCTTTACTGTGACTTGACAAGGTTGTTGAAACTAAGGGAACCTTATTACCGACTTTGAAACTGTTATTTTATTTTAGCGTTTACTGCCAAAACTGCCGCTTTATTTGTTGTGAAGTACTACTGCACCTTCACAACAAATAAAGCGTGAATTGTTGGAAGAAAAGTCTAGAAATCCACTAATCATAAGATACAGGCTGTTAACAAGAGATGAGCGTTAAAGGGAAATTCACGGATAAGTTTGTATAGTGGCATTATGAATCGACAGAACGTGATGAAGTGGTGCCGTTAATTCTCGAAATACCTATGCCGCTTCATGACAATTAAAAATAGGAGGTAACGTCTTTAATTTCTGACAAATATCTTAAAAAAAATTGCAAAAGAAATTTTTGTAAGTTGTACTGAGATGAAATAGAGTGCATAAAATGAGTTCATAAAATCTCTTTCCAAATCATGGAGACCTTGATTCGTAAAACTGTCTTTTTTGGAAAGACAACCAGTACGAACTGTTGCCCTTTATTTTGCTCAGGAATGCGTTAAAACTTGATTACCTTTCTTGGAAGAGCGGAAAAAGGCTTAGGGTTACTGCCAGTGGCGTAAATAAGCGTATGCAAAGTATGCCGCCGCATAGGAACGCGAAGGCCTTTAGGTGTTTCGTTTCACTGCATTTGCACGTTTAAACTTTAAAAGGAAAATGGTTTCTATAGAAATGTATATATGATGCATATAGAGAGTTGCTGGGAACACTGTATTATGTATATTAAACTTTTAACTGAAAACGAAATCGAATACAAAGAAAGAAAGTTGCATGTTTTTGTTTTCCTTCCTGCCAGATGAGAGCTTTCAAATTTTAATCATGAAGGTCAGTAATGACAAATAGAGAGAAACTGAAACTCTGGGTTTATTATGAGCTCATGCTCCAGATTTTCCGAGAAAGCGTGGGAATGAGGGATACTGAGGCAAAAGTGGAGGTACGGGGAATTCAATAGAACCCCCATGTAATTTAATAGAACACCCAGTTTCCGGATATCCTTATGAATTATTGCCACATATAAAATTTTTTAGTTTAGAATAGGGATTACTAATTCCTCTGAATATTATTTATTCTCCGCCAAGTTTTCCTTTCAAAGCTCAGTTAGATATCTGCATAACGCACGATAGTAATCTGATATAGAATAAAATTAAAACGATTTTAAAACTGATTTTCTTCCCCCCTTTTTTTATTATTTCTGCACTTCATAATCTTCCTGTTCATTGGATTTTCGTTCTCAGTTGCCAAGGTATCTATTCAGTTTTTAACTTTTCTGGTGTTCAATAGTTTCAATATCTGTTTTAATATATATTTATATATGTCATTTTAAGAAAAACTATTTAAGTTTTTATCAAATATCAACTCCACATTTTTACTAATAGTGAAATTTCATTCTGTATGATTAATAAGGTAATTAACAATAGGAATAAATATATTTTTAACATCTCGCATGACGGAAAAAAAGAACACTTTGAAAAACGTAACGAGTTGTAGAGATTATTTTAATTTCCTAATGGTTATTTGTAATTTTGAAAGTATATGTGGTAGAACAAGTATTTATGGAAATATCGATCACTTCCGTAAAAGAATTTAGTAGAGCGTGTTCTGCCTTCTGGCCATGTCGTTGCTTAAGCCAAGGCCGTATTATTTAAGTGCTTGTTAGTATTCTTTGGTGAGGTTTAATTAAGGGCCAAGTCAGTTAGTTATTTCTGTAGAGCTTCGGCTAGTTTTTAATTAGCTATCATTAGTTTAGTTTGTGTTTTCTATCTTTCTATCTCGGGCTTACAGGAAGCCTTTACTTCCTGTAAGCCCAAGAGGAGCCACTTGTAAATATTCTTGAGTTAAAATTTTTATTTTAACTCAAGAATATTTACAGTTATATTGTATATATTATTGACAGAATTGTTATTATTCTGACAGAATGTTAATTATTTACAGTTGACAATTTAACAGAATATTTACAGAATGTTTATTGTTATTTTAACTCAAGAATTTTAACTCTTTCTTCGGATTTATCCTTGCAGTTTTAGGAAGTTAGCGATTGATCGTTACACACTTCTTCTGGTTTCCAAGGGCAATCAATTTAACTAGAATGTTATAAAATAATAAGCGGAAATTGTTTTAATTTACTCTCATCAAATAGTGACCTTTTGTACTGGTCGTTGCAATCGAACGAGTGGTCATTATAAACAGCACTAACTGTTCTAACATTTCCAACACGTTTCTCTTATTGATATACGTGGACATTCATCTTCCAACCCAGGAAAAAAGTTAAACGCAAAAGATAACATTCAACTATTTTACGTAAAACAGTGCACGTTTTCTTGAAAAAATGAAACCATTCAATAAGACACTTTGAGTGATTTTTTTATATTCTCACAGTATTTTAATAGATTTAGGATCTTTCCATATTTATTTAGCCAGGAGCTTCTAATAAATAACGAAGCATTTTTGAAGCTTTCTATAAATGTAATATCTCAATAAGATGCCTTTCATTTGCATATCTGCTAGAGATATTTTATGTATTTACATGTTTAATTCGAGCAGTGTCGAGAACGGGTCGAATAAGATACTTTCCTAAGGTAAATGAGAGAAAGAGCAGTATTTAAGTGAAACAAATTAACGATCAATATATGAAAAAAAGTGATAAACCGAATTATTTATATGGCACAATTTTTAGATTTATCTTAGGTTAAGATGCGTAAGCATACGTTTCTAATACTCTCAAAACTCTTTATTATCTGTTTTACTTCTAGAAATGGAGTAGATTCGAAAGAATTATGCTCTGCGCATATTAAATTTGTGATTAAGAAAGGGAATCTTAAAATGTGAAATTATAAAAATTGAAATGAGTTTTGTAATTTAATGTATTTAAACGAAAAATGAAGCGAACAGAACTCCGGAAAACCGAATCTGGCAAAATTGTTTTTAATTTTAACGAACGAAGAAAGAACAAAAGATAATGTAATAGAACTCATTGCAAAAGTTATTGGGGGAAAAGTAAATTCATTAAGTGAAAAGGAGGAAGTGTGAATTGTTACATGGAGGAGGTAAATATAATAGGAGAAACAATTTCAAATTTAATCGTATATAATATATACAATATATTACGTAAGTGCCGAAAATTTGTGTTTTCGAAATAAAATTATTAGTGACAATAAATTACATTATAGTCTACAGAAATCTTCTCTAAAAAAATACAGTTTTAAAAGTGACCCTTTTGGGGAGCTCACGCATTCCACAGAGCGGAGGATCCCAAAATTACATAAACCTCGCGAAGTGTATGAGTGTAGAGCGCGAAGTGTATGACGACTTCTCTTCTGTAAAAAATCAGCCAGGAATTTTTGAATCGCTTATCATGTAGAGTTAATGCTCAGTTTTCACTTTTTTAATTTTTTATTTAAAGAAACAAGGGGAAATGGTTCGGCGATGATGAAATCCAGTGAAAAGTCGTGACATTGTTTAAGTGGGACGTGGGAGATTTTTGTTGCTTGGGAATAGAAAGCCTGATAACGGAATGTATAAACATTTAATTTGTTTTAACACTTACATTTAAAAATAATGGTATGCAGTAAAATTAAATTAAATTAAAAGATAAAAAAAATATGAAAGCTTTCAGATTTTACATTACGCCCAAAGGGGCATTTTTTAACGTTTTGTGGGTTACCTTCAAATTCAGTTCAACAGCAATATCGCAAAATAATTTTAAAATAAGCATATCTTTAGAATTTCCAATACGCACTCTCGCGAGCTGGAGTGTTGCCATTGCTCGCTTTGATATCGTTGAGTTTGTTAACGAAAAATTCGTTAAAGTTTTACAAAATAGGAAATAGATAATAGAACAAATTCCAAATTTGTGTTTCCAGATGCCCATATTTGGGTGGAAACGTACGTTATCGAAATTTCATGGCTCCAGGTACCGTCGTTTTATCACGATGTGAGAAACATGCACACATTTATGCAGATTCTTTATTATTTAATTTCTTTAAATAAGGGCTGTAATATTTGGTGATAACAGTTTAAAAAGTGAACCGACATTTAAAGTTTTCAAGGTAAAATGCCAAAACGAAATTAATAGCCCTTCTGGGCTAACGCCCTTTGGGAAAAAAAAAAACAAAAACAGATATTTGGTCAAATAAAATCTTTTATTGGTGAATACTTGCCTTTGTATCGTCTGTACTTTGCAGATACGCCTCATTTTACCATCTTTACAGTACACGCGAAATAAGTATCAGAAACCTAGGGGGGAAAGAATACTTCCTTGTTAAAATAAACTGCAATAAACATGCGATTATTTCAGAATAGTAGCTTGAATGCTTGGATTTCAGCTAGTTTGTACAACGTACTATAGATTCACTTATGAATAGAACTGCAAAGGAAAAACATCGCATTTCATGACCACTAAGGACACCATTGGAGCCTGAATCTGAAGACGTTTTAGCCGCTGCCAACGTTAACAGCAGTTTGATCTTATTACCACCTTTGTCCATTAAATTAGGGCTTATAAAAATATTCTAAAGCCGTAAATATTTTAATGTAGCTTATAAACAATTTTAAAAATGTACGCAGTCTTAAATGTTTTATGATTCCCATTTTGTTTCTCTTAGGCAGTTTTCTACGTAGACGGTTTCTCCATTTGAGCACATAACATTCATCTGCTTTGTTGCAGGAAATTAACTACCTACATTTTTTATTTAATATGGATTACTCCATTCAGCAACTCATACTTATTTTACTTTTAGTCTTGATAGTTTATTGCTATATAAAATTACTTTTATAAAAAATCAATGAAATCTATGCAATAACAACATTATCAATTACTTGTGTTCCCAAGAGAAAAGTTTATAATACCTAAAATATTTGAGGTACCTTGTTAGAAATTTATGTTAATTCCAAAAGCTTTGCTCGACTTCAATTTAAAGCTTTAAAAACCCATCTTGCAAGTGTAAAATACAAGACTGAAGTTTTCGTTTATATTTAGTTAAAATTTAATTATTTCACAAGTATATAGAAGTAAAAAAGTAGCAAAATAAAAGCAGCCGTAGTATGCTCATATTTTTGCTTTAGAAAAATTTAGTCTCACTGGAAAATATTTTTAAACGAGATCCACGGTAAAAGCACCCCTGTTCAAAATTAGAGAGCTATCTAATGTATCAAGTGTCAATTAAAAATTTATTTGCATCAAGGTATAACTAGTACGACCGCACAGGCTACACAATTTAAGGTCTGTAAAATTTTTAAAGGCACCGGGTGACAAAAATCCCAGCGCCTGCCCTGATTAGCAAATAAGCATTTCCTATTCTTATGCATCTAAATTTGCTGTAATAGGGTAACGTAATTTATTCAGATTTAGATCGTAGAATTAACTCTTAGGCATAAAGGAATGTTCTCTGTGCGAAACGTGAATAGAAAATTAGGTTATCAATGTAATCAGTAAACTAAGCTTGCAGTGACCGCCGAATCCAACATCCAATTGGGGCTCATGACTTCTGTCGTAATCTGGCTCCACCTCCTTTTTCTGCTTTTAAGTGACTGCATTCGACAGCTATTAGAAACCTTATTTTTTCTGTAAGTCCTTCAAAGAGGTCTCTAAAAGGATCAACAGTTTCTCCAGCGTAAGTTTTTAATGCTTATTATATTTAGTAAGAATTAATTTTATGTGGTTTTATAATTAGTATGATATGCCATCGATTCCTTTATTCCAAGAAATATTATTATTAGTACAGTTTGGTATTTCGTACTAAGATATATAGTTCAAAATAATTTACAAAGCAAGCTATCTGAGTACCATAATTTAATATTTTAGATTGTAGAGACATTAGGTTATTTTGATAAGGAAGACGTGAGAAACGAACAATGCCCTCGCCGGGATTCCAAACCTGGACCTCTGTAGTACGCGCTAAGCGTGCTAACCGTTTTACCACGAAGGCATGCCGAAAGGAGGGAGAAAATATCTTATATACTCCCCCTTTTAAAGGGCGACTGGGGATTAGTGGATCCATTCGCCAAATCCTGGTGGTGGAGAATCATCATCCACCATCGTTGCTACTGTAGAGACATTAGGTTATTTTGATACGGAAGACGTGAAAAATAAGCAATGCTCTCCCCGGGACCTCTCGAATACGCGCCGAGCGTACTGACCGTCACACCACAAAGGTATGCCGAAAGGAGGGAGAAAATACCTTATAAGATGTTATGGAAAGGAAAAATATACATATGCCAAATCTGACAGACTGTAAGGAAACTTTACGAAAGCTATAAAAGCCGATTGAGATCTTGTTAGATGTTGAGATCAATAATTTAGATGAAAAATATCGTAACTGGAAACATGTTAAATGAAATCTCTCTAAACTCTGCTTTATCATGAGATTGGAATTCAAAACAAGTTTTAATTTGATTTTATTTAATGTGAATCGATATTTAGTTGATTATTTGCAAATTCTGCATCCCTAAGTGGTTACTTTTCTAAGAGTTCCTTTGGCTTCCTAATGCAAAATTGTTTTCAATCTAGTGTATGGTTCTTAGCATGTAAAATAAAATAAAAATTATACTGAAAAGTTAGCACTTATATTGAATTAGAAATTTTGGTCTATATGAATTTAATCGATTTGTTTTGGCTTGAAACATTATCTAGTTGTTTTTCAGGGAGCACTTAGACAAATTTCAAGTAAATATTAAATTCTGTTTGCTTTAAGTTATTTTGATGACATCATAATATTTCCTAGAATTTTGAAAAACATTTAGTACCTCTTAAAATAGCATTTCATAGGGAAAAAGTATAAAGTTAAAATATTCAAAATGTCCCTTTGATAAAAAGATAGATTTTCTAAGATATGAAATTGAAGCTGTACAACTCAGTAAACTCTTAAAAATGTAAAAAATTATGAAGATTTCTGGAAAACATTAATGTATATTATAAATTTATTTCAAGCTGGACAAAAGTTAGAATCCCGTTCAAAATTTATTTTAAAAAGTAATCCACATAAACAGACTCTTTAATGCCAATCAGGGTTTTCGAAATTTAAAATATGCCTTTAATTTTTAAACCAAATTATAAAGGGCCATTCTAATAGTAGTTTTTATCACTAATAATAATTTAGTCACTAGTAGTAATGTTTGTAGACTCCACTAAAGTTTTGGGTGCAGTTCTGAAACAAGAACACCAGGATAATATCTTACACCGTTTAGTTTTTCATTCTCATAAATTAAGATGCTATGAAAAGAAGTTATAAAAACATTGAATTAAAATATCTAGTAGATGTAAATACCAGTAATAAATTTTATTATAATTTTCATTGGTGTCTTTTACTACAAGCACTAAATGTAGAAGTATATAGCTGCAAGTTGTTTCAAAGGCATCAAATCCCATAATACTATGAAGCAACTTCTCCCTTTGAGGAAAAATAAACAAATTTTGACCCTTTAACATACAAATTAAAAATCGAAAACCGTTCATTTTTCCAGCCGATTTTTTACTATTTATTTATTTCATATAGAAAAGAAAATTTCCTTCAAACCTGAGGTAATTTCTCTGGCAAATAAAATCTCCAAATTCTCTACACTGTAAAAAAAAATCTGTGACGTTACTAAAAAAACTCATGGAAACTGGGATGCCATGGGTTATTTGAGTAACAGTAACAGGTGCATTCTTTGTAATTTTACAAGGATTATGCCTGTAATAGTTACAGATCTTTTCCTTGTCATATTACAGCAAGTAATTATGTAAAAAGAACATGTTTTTCTCATGTAAAATCCCAACAGATATATTTGTAACCGGTACAGGTTATTTGCTTGTATTATTACAGTAAATGATTATGTAAAAAAAAAAAAAACATGTTTTTCTCATGTAAAATACCAACAGTATATGTAACCATTACAGGTTATTTGCTTGTATTATTTCAGGAAGTAATTATGTCAGTATAGTGTATTTTTCTTATGTAATATCCCAAACTATGCATCTGTATAGGTTTGAGATTATTTGCTCCTTATATCACATTATGTAATTACATATGCTGAATATATTTGTTACAACCGAAATATTAAAGGATATATCTGTAAGGATAATATGCGTTTTGCAGCTGAGGATATATTTTGGATGCATGAGCCCTGATTAATAAAACAATGGGGGTGTCTAATGCTCTTCAATGCCGTAGCCTTTAATTTTTTTCCCTACTAATTTTATAATTAGAAATGGAGAGGGGAAAATTAGGCAAAAATTTTAACTTCCAAAGGACACAGTGAACTAAGAATATAAATGCAAAAAATGCAAAGTAATCATGAACAAACTACTAGTAAATATCATAATTTTATTTCCTTAAAAGAAACTTACATTTCAATAAGAATCCACATAATTACGACATTTAATAAGTTATCTCGTTTCTACTTCTCTATAACTTGAATTTCTCCCATTCTTAATGTCATCTTTGCTACTCCTTAGGCCTCAAATCTTATATAAATAATTAGATAATTTGACTATGCAGCTGACGTGGCGAAATTTCAGAGTGAATATCGATTGCAGTTTGCTTCACTTTAATGGGTCACTTCTTGTATTAGGCTGGCATAAAGTCCAACACTTAGATAGGAAAGGTTCAGCATGGCCTTAGCAGGTAGTAAGGAAACGTTTGTCTTTCTTAGCATGACAAAAACAATCACTATGTGGACGAATACATTTTTAAAAGCTTGGAAAATTATTGTATGTGGTAAGACAGACTGAATGGTGATGACGTTAGACTTCAGAAGATGACACAAACTGCAATTTTAGAAGCAGTACATGCTTTAAGATGTAGGGAGTAGCACTGGACAATAATAGCAGTGGATGAAATTAAAAGCAGAGGGAAGCAATAATGAAATTATCTTATTAGATACTGAAATGCTAATATTACAATGCATTAGATTTGTTTAAATAAATAATTAGTTACCAATAGTTTATCCTTGAATACGTTTTATTTGGAATATTCTTACTGTAATCACATCCTTCAAAATTAAATTGACAGAATAATTTCCCCCTCTCGATTTTCGTGCTATAAAATTAATAAAAATCGGGGCAAAAACCTGTGAGTAAACATGATAATACCTTTATTTTCCCATATATATAGACATGTATCTTCATGAAAAACATCTAAGAAAAACAAGTGATATTTTTATAAAAACATTATTTCAATAAACAGGATAAGAATTAAGTTTATTTTTAGACTTATGGTATATGAAATATACTCAATTAAAATAAATTAGAAAATTAAGTCTAAATAAATTTTAAGCCAAATTATGTATTTAAATTGCAGTAATTTAGTTGCAGTAATTAATATTAATAAAAAATAGCATATTTCGTTCAGAAAAGTATAAAAATTCTTATACAAAATTGCAAAAATTACCAACATTTTGGTTTATCTGATAATTGTCAAATTTATTCCTTCGCTTTGCATTTAGAATTATAGTTTTAATTTTTTACATAAATTTGTTTTTGGTCTAAAAAAAATTCACTTGTCTTAAAAGAGTACATTTTTGTACTTTTTGAAATTTTGCAGAATTTCTACTTTACCAAACAGAACATTTGAATTTATATATAAAATTAACATTAAAAAATCAAAACACAGATCAGAAACTACATAAAATTTAACTAATAATTATTACTAGTCTCATGCAAAATACTATGAAATTAAATAATAAATTAATAGTGATATTCCACATCTGCAAAATTTGGAAATTTTATGTTTAGATAAATATTTTTAAAAAAGGTCCCTTGGAACACTGGACATTCTGCAATTACAACTTGCTTAAATTATAAATACACTTCAGGTCTTTCATAGCATTGCTTTTCTTTTTGCTAATAAGAAATATTACCTTCAGTTACTGTATAAGGTATTTTCTCCCTCCTCCCATCATGTCTTTGTGGTGTAATGATAACACACTCCGCTCGTATTCGAGAGGTCTAGGTTTAAGTCCCGGCGAGGCATTGCTCATTTTTCATGTCACCTGCTTCAAAATAACCTAATGACTTTACAATTGAAATTAAGACCTCTAACGTCACAAATACTTACTTAAATGTGAAATAAATTTGGCTCACCTAAAACAATTAAAAAAATCAATCTTCAGGTATATGTCTAAAAATCAGACCCTCCTAATTTTCCTTTATTTAAAAGATATTTGACATGACTTGGCATATATGTTACATGTTCCATGGGAAAAAATATAAATAAAATTAAAAAGAAAAGTTAAAATTTCGATCTCCATATAGTGTTCTTCATGCAATGTAGGAAGGAATTAAATGTTAGGAAATTTTCAAATTCCATTAAATCATTATTCATCATGCTTTGCTAGGAAATTTGTTTTCTCACATTTGCAATAATTGTGTAGCTGCACAGCGAGAATATAAAAGTTTGAAAGACTTGCGAAAAGGGCTTAAGAATGATATAAAAAAGATGATTTGAAGATACTGGGAAGATGGATCATGGAATAATAATAATTCTACTTGATCAGGGGCTCATGAAGTTGTCTGTAAATGATGTCGGTCTTTTTTATCTAATTAAAAATGTTGTAATGTTTCACTCACAGCATTAGAAATGAACAGATGAATAGCATTTAAGTAGAGTGTAGAGATTTCCGATACTCGGCAAATTCTGCAGTACCCATAGAGATTTTTATGTATATTTATTAATTCCTCTTAAATATTTTTAATGCTTTTACGTTTCTCTATTATTCAATATACAGATAAATATATGGTGTGATATTTTCTCAGAAATGTTAGCCATACAATAATTTGCTGTTAATTAATCTTTTTCATCATTCTCATAGTCTGGTATCCAGTTAGATGAAAGTATCTGCCGTAAAGAATGGAACGGAAGACTAATACTTTTGAAATTTGGTTCTATTTAACATGATATTTGAAATAAAACTCATTAAGTTTCAATAAATCATGGCCACTGTATACTAAAGGAACTTTCAGCAGCTTACAAAGTATTTCTGTGCGTAAGTTGCTCTATATGGTTCTCATTCAGATTTAATTACTTCACGAGATCTCGGCATCGACCAAAACTCGAATGTCGTTAGTTACAGACAGATGAGTTTCTCGATCACTGAAAACGGTTCTAGTTCTCCCTTTATTTAAATCATGCAGCCAGATCATTCGCTGGGATTCGGAACCCGAACCGAACTACCAGTGTTCAGCAAATTTACCGTTCGGCCGGTGGCGGGTCGGCATAGTCTATTTCTCATGATTTTGTATTATTACATCTATCCCTGCAATGTTTTATTATTTTGGAAGAAACATAATTTAACGACATGAGCCAAATCTCACAGCCGCAAGCTTATATGTCAAAGAACGTGCCGACAACGGATAGAAATTATCATTATTTTCTTAAGGTTTTATCCTTTAAGTATTTTTAAATTGGCAAATGCATTCTAGCGTAAGAAGATGCGACTTATCTGCATTATTAATGATTTTAAGTAAACTGAGGTATACGATAGCGATATACTAATAGAATAGAATAATAATAGAGTTGGTTATTTATTCCAAAACAGGGTGTGAGATTGAAGTTAAAAAAAAAAGCTATATGTTCCTTATAGAATTAATCTGGAACTACACCGGAAGATATAGAAGTTAACTGTGTAAAATTTAAAAACTAAATTATTTGCTGTTATTTATTTAGCACCAAACAAGTTTCAGTAAAGGAAACAAACAAACAAACAAAAGAACGAGATTTTTAGTTCTATTTTATTTAGATCTATTTAAATCAAAATGATTTATTCTATCTAATTCTATTTAAATTACATTCAAAGCATTATTGTATTAGTAATACTAAAACCGTGTATTATTTCTTTTCTGCTTACAGTCTCTTTTTCTGCTTACACAGTCTCTTTCTGAAGTGTTTTCTCAAGTATGATATGATGACTTTTAGCTTTTCTAAAGTGTCGATTAAATTAAAAATCATAGTCGCACTATATTAAAGCTCTCTTCAAATCAAAGCACCTTTTGCTTTAAACATGTTAAAAAATATTACTGCCGATTACTGATTTCCATGCAGTTTACTTTCCATAAGAGTGATGGGAGGAGCTAGGGAAAAATATTATTAAGATTCTTTAATACTTCAATCGAATTATTACGAAGTATAAGGAAATAATTATTTTAATACTTATCAAAATTTTGTCCTTATATTCAACAACACACATTCTAAAATTTCTGCTTTACTGCTTTAAGTACGCATACAATCTCATGTACTCTGCTCTCCCTAGCATTTGGTAGACTGTTTTCCAAGTGCGAATAATTCTGCTTAAAGAGTTTATAAATACATCTATCAATAATACTTTTAATTCATGTTTACAATTAAATGTTAATCATTACATAATATATAATACAAGTAACTAAATTTCTTGATAGCAATGACATTCGCAAGGGTTTAATAATAGATAAATCGTTCATTTCCAGATACATTTAAAATTATTTAATAATTATTTACAAAGTTAATCAGAAGAAAATACATGCTTATTCTGCGCATTTACTGTAATTTTTCCAGTAAGCTAATTTGCAGTCATTTAACATACATCAGAGCTTTTATGTAAGAAATATGTATAAAATGAATGAGAATTACATGCAGTATTTTAGTGTAATATTAATAAAAATAAACTTTTAAGTCATCGTTCTTAAATGTTCTTTACTGCAACCTCAACATTGCCCGAGCGGTTAAAGACAGCTGAATGCTGGTAGTTCCACCGAATTCAAGTTCCATCGAATAAGCTGACTTCAGGAAATCCTTCGTTGTTCTCACTATGTGAAACCTATATACGAGAGAATTTCTCTTAGAAAGTCCTCCACGACGGCATCGTTCCTCTTTGGCGAAGAGTCCTGGAATGTTTTATCATACTCAAATAATCAAAATATCTTTCTGACTTCATGGATGCAGTTTGCTATTAATGCCATTTTCGTCGATTTGAAATATTTAACCATTTAAACCACTTTCCATAAACTTTGACGAATACAATGCTCTCAGGTGACCTGTTTTATTTCCAAAGTAATCATCTCTTACATTTTTCCCATCTGGTGTAGTATTAATAATCTATTAATTTTATATCAGGTTTATTTCTAGATAAAAGAAAAATTTTTTATTCCTGAAATAAAGGGATCCGTTTCCTTCGCTATGAATTATCTACTAAAATTAGACCTTATTTTTTAAGTTTCAGAATGCAGCATTTTATGAAAAACGTTTAGCACATTCTTCTTCATTGAAAATAAATATTATAATATATTTCAGATATTCATTCCAAAATTTTTGGAAAATATATATGAATTTCGGGGCATTAAATACCATTTAAATATTGGCATTTATTTAAACGAAAATAATAACGCAAAGTCTGAAACATTTTGTACCGCTTCATAAATTTCAGTAAATTTGTTCTTGAATATATATAAATATTAATCGTTTGATTTTCTGTTACTTATAATACAAGTCGCATCTTAGTAGCTATTTTGTTACATGAGTGTGTTTCAAGAGCAATTTATAGTTTCTTCAATTACCTGAATGTGCTATTTCGTATATACATATTTTTTTCTTAATTATCGTTGAAAAATACTTAAATTTGGTAAACGGTTCATGAAACAAAAGTCAGTTTGCATTAAGTAATATAATTTTTCGTTCTGTTATGTTTCAGTTGCGGCTTTCTTCTATTTATTTTATGTTCAATTTTCTTATAGTTTGCTGTTACATTTTTCAGTTAAAAGACTATTTTAAAATAATTATTCAGCTATTTCACACATAGATACTATGGGATCTAACTCTGTTTGTTACCATAAATATCGGTAGATCTTATGAAAAACCTGGCGACTTCTCGCACAGGCAGGGATAATAGCAGCACAGAAAAAGGTAAAAAAAAAAAAAAAAAAAAAAAAACCTTTATTGTTCGTCAAACTCTTAAAACACAAATACACGTACTTCGGGCTTACAATAACACCGACGACTTGCGGTGGAACTTAAGAATAATTTCGCAATAAAGTCAAAGTTAAAGAGTAGAGCTGGACTAACAATTTAATTAAGGCCAATTAGGCTGACTCAACAACCTGCCCGGCGATATACTTATTAAACGGCCAAAAGGGCGTATCAGCAACTCCGCGTAATAGTAAGAGCAAACTAGTAACGTTCGCTGACTAGCGAAATCACGCTATGACTAAACTCCAGATCCAGATAGCAAACGATTTGAAAGTATTTCAAATTAAACTTTTAAAGATTTCTAAGCTCATTATCGCAAAAAGAATGAGTCTCAATGAATTGGAAATGCAACGGCTGTGAGATTTATTAGAAATATTTGATAGTGATGAAGATTGCATTTTGGAAACTGAAGATGAATATAGGAATATTTTCTGCGCTGTTCGGTTTCGAAAAAGAATAAGCATTCATTTCTTATAATCCTAAAAAAGGAAAAACTTTTCTCATGCTTTCAACATTACATAACGATGATGCTGTAGATGATACTACTGTAGAAAAGCAAACACCAGAAATTATATATTTTTATAATATGACTAAGCGAGCAGTCGATACTGTTTATGAAATGGCAGTAAGTTAGTCAATTGCCAGAATAACAAGGAGGTGGTCAGTGGTAATTTTCTTTTCTGCACTGAATGTTTCTGAAATAAATGTTCGAAATATATTATAAGATATTTCTCCCGCCTTCCTAGAGTGCCTTCGTGGTGTAGTGGTTCTGCACGCTGGGCAGGTATTCCAAAGGTCTGTGGTTCGATTCCCGGCGAGGGCGGTTGCTAATTTTTCATCTAGCCTGCTCCCCCCCCCCAAAAAAAAATACCTAACGTCTCTGCAGTGGCGCCCGAACTAAAAGGGTGTTGGATGATGATTCTCCGCACCCAGGATTTGGCAACTGGGTCCCCTCAAAACTCCAGTCGCCCTTTAAAAGAGAAAGTATATAAGGTATTTCTCCCGCCTTCCTAGCGTTCCTTCGTGGTGTAGTGGTTCTGCACGCTGGGCCGGTATTCCAGTGTTCGATTCTCGGCGAGGAAGATTGCTAATTTTTCATCTCGTCTGCTTCCAAAAAAATACCTGATGTCTCTACAATATTACTTTCAAATGCTAATCCACCAACCAGATAAAAAGCAGATGTCTATTTTTGAATAACTTAGCATTACAACTAATTAAAAAATATATTAAACAACGATCAGAGATTAATACTTTATCGAGAAACTTACGTACTGTATGCAAAAGAAGAGAAGTTTCGAGGAATAATTTAAACGAATATATGAAATTCGAAGCAAACTAACTATAAAAGATGTGATGAATTGCCCTCGAGCCAAGGACAGAAGAACGCGAAAGTGATATTTAAAATGTGAAAACTTTCTGTGCCAAAAACACACGAATTCATTTTGTTCAAAGCATAAACAAATAAGCACTGTGTGTTAGAGATGCAATAAAACTTAGAGGTATGATGTTTATTTTGTTATTAATTTCATTTATCTTAATTTTAACTCTCTATAAGGTTATTTTGGAAATTAAATTTTTATAACCCAAGTATTATTCACGTATTAAAAAAGAAAAACAGCTTTAAAATTAAATAAAACTGTTTTTACCATAATTGGGGTATGTGATGTCCCATGCGCCCACTCTAGTAAACTTTCTTGACGCGCCTTCCTTAGAAAGTCCTCCACGAAGGCATCCCTCCCTTTAGGCAGATAGCCCTCGTGTGCTTTGCCATAATTGAATAATCCTAATCCTAATCCATCCTTGACGCGCCTTCCTCCGGGTTAAATTTGCATCCCGGCTAGGAAATGCGAAGAGAAAATGTGAAGTTCAGGAAAGGTACCAAACTTGAAATAATTTATTATGCAAAATAAGGAAAACCCTACAATACAAAGGTTTTTACTTCCAATTTTTAAGTTCCAAAGAAGCTATCAAAGTAACGTGCGCTGAACATAAACAAAAATGCCACACACGCTTATATTATCTAAATCTCGAAAGCACGGCGTTAACCGCGGAAGTAAGAAGTGGCTGCTCTGTTCCTTCCTCCCAGATATCTACTCCATGTAATCCTCTTTACTCCTTACTACAAGGACATTTCATGTCCTTCACACTACCATCTGTTTACCACTTCTCCTGCCTTTTTGCACTTTCAGTTTTGAGAATGATCGTTATAATAGCGATCACTTTCTTGTTTTTATAACTCTCGCACGGGAAAATATAAATTCCTCGTCAGGATCCTCTCGGTTTGTAATTGAAAGGGCAAACGGGGAACTCTTGCAGGGCTCGAGTAGCTTCTGCATTCTAAGCTTAAAGTAATTTAACCGAAACTAGCAAACTTCTGGGTGATTAGTAATTTCTTATAACATGGAAATTTAAACCCTCAGCAACTCAGCATGTCTTGAAAATCTCACATATTTGTAGAATGACGTAGAAAAAAATCTCAACCCCGCAATTCAAATAAATATGCTGATTAATTTGCACTTTTCTGGAACGAGCGAATGTAAGCGAAAGAAAACGGGTAGGAAAAACAAATTTTAAGGTTAACAAAATGAAGATTATATATATAATAAAAACAAACTCAGAAGTAATAATCAGCAGGAATTTTGATGGCGTAAGAAGTGTTGATCCATAATGAATAGGAAATTGGAGGCGAAAGCAGATTAAATCTTCATTTTTTATTTCAGAAACATGTTGTGGCCACAAACAAGTTGGCCCATTAAATTTGCCTATTCCAAAAAGTTTACATTTTAGATAATTTTGCAGTAAGATAGAAGGAGCAGACAGACTGCACCCCAGCTTGGACAAAGCATAGAAAGCAAGTGTGATGTTCAGGGTGAAATCCTAATTCTGACAGTGTTAGTTTTGGTTCTCAGTGCATTTTGATTGGCTAGTTAATATTGCTGTAAAATTACTATTGACTGGTTGAGTTTTAGTTCCATTTACATCATCAGAATTACGTAAGAATCATGTGACATGGATTAATCTCGAAATGACGCAGTGCAGAGAGATTACTATTTTTAGAATACAGAAGGGAATTTAAGCTGCTAATTTAATCTTTTACATATTCTTTATTTTTCTTATATATATATATATATATATATAAAGTTAAAAGGGGGATGGGAAAAGAATAAAATGTTAGATCAGGGAAAAAAGCATTTAACTTGACAATTAGTCAGATCTGTAATGCTGCTGGGAGCTATTGGAAATCTCTGAAAACTATAAAATGTGTCGCTATTACAATATTTTAAGAATTAAAAAAATAGTTGAAAAGAATAGAACCGGTTTCATAATCCAAATTCCTCTACGGCAAAACTACTTTTAGTTAAATATGTAATTTATTTATGAAAGCTTTTTTCATGTTAACTACTTTGTGTTGAAATTTAAACTGATTTCTTAAATAAACATGATTGTTCTCTTTATGTTCCGAAGTTCTATTCTAGCTTTTCTACCAACTGAAATTATTAGTACATCAAGATTCTTGTCGAGACCTAAAACTAAACTGTGTCAGATATGTCAGAATGAATAGCGGCTCAAATATTCAGAAAAAAAACTATTAAATAAAAGTTAGAGACTTAGAATCAACAAATTTTTCAGTTATTTTCAGCATCCAATTGCTGATAAAGTAGCCATACGATTTCTTTTTATTGCAGTTTGTCCTTTTCTACTGACAAAAAACATTCATACATATGGATTGTGAAATTGGCTTAAAAGCAATAAATTTGATTCCTCACCTTAAGAAAGGATGGTGTTAGTCATCAAGAATTTAGTAATTGTAGATAATTCCGTTGCAGATAATGGAACGCTTTCAGGACTGCTTGACTATTTGACCTGAAACCTACCTCCACGTGTCTCCAAATGTACTCTGATGTCGAGGCCGGTTTAAGAGATTTTGGGCCCCCTCCGTCTGCCTTCGAAATCAATTGAGATCTTGACTAAATCTGCGCCAAAATCAGAATTGTTGAGTTACTAATTTTAAGAACATAACTTCTTTATTTGCTGATTAAATTCAGAAAACATTTATATATTTTTTACCAATTATTTGTTATTTCATAATTTCGTTTTGAGAATTGATTGTTTGTGAGCTCGAGAAGCAATAGTTTAAAATTTTATTTAAAGGAAAAAGTGCTGTGTAGATCTAAATATGATTATTTTTGTATTTTTCAAATTTTCTATCTACGTTGGTTCAGAAACTAAATGTTTGATAACTTCCAGCTTTACGTATTAGTTATATGCTCTTTCCCCCCTAAGTTAAAAGGCTAATTAGGTTGTAATAATATGAAATTAGAAATACACGATAATTATCCGTTTATTATATTACTATATTATGTTATTTTTATTATTTTGCATTGAGGTGATTCGATCAGTCTGTTAAGAGATGCTTAAGAGTTTTGAATTTTGACGAGAATTCGTGATAAAAAATCTGTTTTTCCACATTATGTTGCATTAGAAAGAAAACTAAAATATATTATTACTCGCTGATTATCTTCTTCTGCTTCACTTTCCCTAATAACTGAAAGCTGATTACTATTTTTTAAATTTGCAGTAAAAGTTTTCCAATTAAATGTAGCTTGTTGTAGTATTAACTTTTCAATGATATGTACCACATATTTCTTTTAAACTTCATTCTGTTTTTCAGACCTATTAATCACCAGTTTTAAAAGATGGCAACTAAGGGTAATAATCCCATCGATCAAGATTCCCAGAAGAACTGCGAAGAGAAGTCTTTAGAAGCCAGATCAAGGCTTCATCCAAAAAATAAAGATGATGACTTAAACACTTGCGACATTTGTGAGAGCATTTGCGTTGGGATTATAAATTATAACTTACATCTAGCTGGAAAGAAGCACAGAAAGATGGAAAATAAAATAAAGCTTATGAAAGAAATAAGGAAAGGTGGTACTTTATCAGAACCTGAGCATGTGGATAAAAAGAACTTGTTATTAAATGACCTTAACGTTGATAAAAAATTTACTTCTTCTGGAATAAGGTGTGACATTTGCAATATGAAGTGTTCAGGCCCAGAAGCGTTTACCCAACATCTCGCAGGAAACAGCCATAAAAAGAAGTTGGCCAAGCAAGAATACATTAAGAAACATGCAGCTCTTAAAAATATTTCGGGCTATTACAGTTGCAATATTTGTGAAAAAGAATTTTCAGGACCATTCTGTTATCAAAAGCATTTAGAAAGCATTTCTCACTTGAAACGAAAGGAAAATTTGGAAGAGTTAAGTAAACTCAGTGATCCAATTATTAATCCCAAAGAAAGTAGAAATTTACAATGTAGATCCTGCAAGAAAAGATTTTCGGGAATAATTCCGTTCAACATTCATCTAAAAAGTGCTGCACATAAGAAATCTGTGAGGAAGAGTGCTATACTTACAGAATTACAAACGAAGCATCCCGAATTGGTGATGCGACCTGCTGTGGACCGTGATAATAGTAAAGTTGAAGATATGCTTGTGTGTACAGTCTGCCATGTTGGTTTTTCAGGTCCTGAAAGTGCAGTCTCTCATTTCAGAAGTGAAAAACATGTTAAGAAGACAAAGCTAAAGAGATTAAGCAATAAACCTACTAAGGAAATAAATACGAATTCAGATTTCAAACAACTAAATGCAGAGCCAGCTGGTTCTTTTGACAATATGGTTCATAGAGAGTACGATTTGCTGGACGATCGTTGAGATGATACTTTATTTTATGATATGTACCTTATATTTGTATAGCACTCTATTTACTACGTTCTTGAGGACATTCTTTGATGAAATTGTTGAAGACATGCATATTTTAAAACACCTCTGCGTATTACTCGTGTGCTGTACATATAAAAGTATTTACAGTGAATTCAAAATTATGTTTGCTGGATTCTAATTTCTTGATATATTTTTTGTTACTGTGTTTTTAAAGAAAATATACAAATGAGTAACATAGTCACTGTTCTTATTATATATTATTTTTTATATTATTTTTATATTGTCTTTGATTTGTTTTTACAAAGTTTGCATTTTTTATCTTATTTTGTAATCTTCTATGTTTATTTCAACTTTACTTTGAATTCGATTTCATAATGACAATTTCCAATGTTTAATTTTTACAAATAATATAGAACTCAAATGCATAAACATGAAAGTGTCGGGGACGGTTACTCGGGTTAATTAAGATTTCTCTACAGTAATTGCTTTTTACTCCAAACTGAATTGACTAAAATGCTTCATAAGAATAAGTTCTTTGAGTATCAGCATTGGTTCATAATCCCTTCTATTCGCGGAAATATTTGGCCTGACTAGAATTGCCGGTTTGGCTTTAACTTATAACTCGAGTAAAGACGAAACACTTTCGTATTTACGTATTTTTATCAATTATTGTTCATTGAACGGGAGTTGGTTTGTTCCCTTTGAAAAGTCAACTAATTTCCGATCAATGACAATTATTACATGTTTTAAATTTTTCCTTTTACAATTGAAATTTTATTCTTCATGATGATTTAACTCCAGTCTCCGTTAGAACATGATTAACATTTTGCTTTCAAATTACTTCAAAACATCTTTCAAAATATAACTTACCAGTATAGATTCACTCTTTTAAGATAATTCTACTTTAATTAAACTTAGGAGATAATATAATCAATTAATCAATACTGTTTAGGAAATAAATTATATATATATATATATATATATATTACTCATTTGTATATTTTATGTTTATTTGTATATATATATATGACTTTCTTATAAAACGTATAGAATTTGTAGAAAATAGTTGACATTCTCATAAATTTATGACTGCGCTTTACTTCTAGTTATAATGAAATAGAATATTATTATTCTATAATATTTTAGAATTTTACATTAGAATAATTTTAGGGTTGTAGTATATCTAGAAGCTTGAGTCGGAGTCCTGCAGACCCTACTAGACTGACAGCGAGTTAGCGATTAGACTGAAACAAATCACAAAATCATGAGAAGGTTAAAATAATTTTTCTTATTTAACTCTGTGTTTCATATATCTATGTAATAAAGAATGCCTTCCAAACTATTTAGAAACTGTGTTAGAGAATGACATAATACTTCCTTTGGCGAAGTGCGCCATTTCAACGTGAAACATCTAGAGCAAAGCGTTCTCGAAACAATGGATGCAGCTCTCCCGGAAGTAAGCGTATTCAAATATTTTAAAACATACTGCTAATTTATTTGTTAATAACAGTTAGAAATAGTATATACAGTAATATAGCATATAGTATATACAGTAGTATAGTATAAAATTTATCGAAATATTGTTAGATTTAGTTTCCTTCTTTCTTAGGTATGTGTAAATTTTCGTTGCTTAAGAGATCACATTTATACATTAATTTTCTACAGTTTTATTCATTACATACTGCTAACACGATTAAAGTAAAAACCATATTGTCGCCAATGGGTTCTCTGCAGTAGTAAACCCTCGTTTTCCTAAGCAGTAAAGAGCATCTTCCTAAGCAGTCCTAAAAATAAATAAATGCATCTACAACAGACTTGGTTAAAACATATGGCAACTCTAATGAAATGCCATTGCCAAGTTATAAGTATGCAATTGAAACAGTGTCCGCCGATAACATCGCGGCAAAAACATCGCAGGCGAAAACGTCGCGGAGAAAACAACGGAAGGCGAAAACGTCGTGCTACAAAACATCGTGGGAGAAAACATCGCAAAGAGAAAACATCGCAGTTCTAAAACATCGTGGTACAAAATACCGTCATCGAAAATAAAGCGGTTCAAAAACTTCGCAGTTTAAAAACATCGTCGTCGAAAATATCTTGGTAAAAAATAAAGTATCTACAAATCATCGCATGACGATAACATCGCAGACATGCTTTATTTTTTTCAGGCTTTAATAGTAATTGTAAATGGATATTCCTATAATGATTGAGCGCAAGATGGAAAGAAGGATAATTTTTACTTTCATATTTTTTATTAACTAATACATTTTTGCTGATAAAGTAAGAAGGAAACTTAAGCATAGGAAAGTAATGCAACTTATAGCACTTAACAGAATTTTAAACCGACATAGTTAACTAACAAAGATCATTTATAATTTACTTAAGCTTTTACTAGTAATTTTTCATGAAAAGTATAATCTAAAAAAAGCCTGAAAAAAATAAAGCATATCTGCGATGTTATCGTCATGCGATGATTTGTAGATACTTTATTTTTTACCACGATATTTTCGAAGACGATGTTTTCAAACTGCGAAGTTTTTGAACGGCTTTATTTTCGACGACGATATTTTGTACCACGATATTTTAGACCTGCGATGTTTTCTCTTTGCGATGTTTTCTCCCACGATGTTTTGTAGCACGACGTTTTCGCCTTGCGTTGTTTTCTCCGCGACGTTTTCGTCCGCGATGTTTTTGCCGCGATGTTTTCAGCTGTAACCAATTGAAATTAGAAATATGTAGTTGCCACAATGCATATTTTTAATATCATGATTTATAAAAGGTCAAAATGAAATTTTCTGTTTGTCCATAATGAAATGATAAAATAATTATTCTTGATTGAGTGTACAGCAACAACAACAAAAATTATTTGTGCTAATATAACCTACCAGTATGGATTCACTCTTTTAAGATAATTCTACTTTAATTAAACTTAGGAGATAATATAATCAATTAATCAATACTGTTTAGGAAATAAATTATTATATATATATATTACTCATTTGTATATTTTATGTTTATTTGTATATATATATATGACTTTCTTATAAAATGTATAGAATTTGTAGAAAATATTTGACATTCTCATAAATTTATGACTGCGCTTTACTTTTAGTTATAATGAAATAGAATATTGTTATTCTATAATATTTTAAAATTTACATTAGAATAATTTTAGGGTTGTAGTATATCTAGAAGCTTGAATCGGAGTCCTGCAGACCCTACTAGACTGACAGCGAGTTAGCGATTAGACTGAAACAAATCACAAAATCATGAGAAGGTTAAAATAATTTTTCTTATTTAACTCTGTGTTTCATATATCTATGTAATAAAGAATGCCTTCCAAACTATTTAGAAACTGTGTTAGAGAATGACATAATACTTCCTTTGGCGAAGTGCGCCATTTCAACGTGAAACATCTAGAGCAAAGCGTCCTCGAAACAATGGATGCAGCTCTCCTGGAAGTAAGCGTATTCAAATATTTTAAAACATACTGATAACTTATTTGTTAATAACAGTTAGAAATAGTATATACAGTAATATAGCATATAGTATATACAGTAGTATAGTATAAAATTTATCGAAATATTGTTAGATTTAGTTTCTTTCTTTCTTAGGTATGTGTAAATTTTCGTTGCTTAAGAGATCGCATTTATACATTAATTTTCTACAGTTTTATTCATTACATACTGCTAACACGATTAAAGTAAAAAACATATTGTCGCCAATGGGTTCTCTGCAGTAGTAAACCCTCGTTTTCCTAAGCAGTAAAGAGCATCTTCCTAAGCAGTCCTAAAAATAAATAAATGCATCTACAACAGACTTGGTTAAGACATATGGCAACTCTAGAGAAATGACATTGCCAAGTTAAAAGTATGCAATTGAAACAGTGTCCGCCGATAACATCACGGCAAAAACATCGCAGACGAAAACGTCGCGGAGAAAACCACGGAAGGCGAAAACGTTGTGCTACAAAACATCGTGGGAGAAAACATCGCAAAGAGAAAACATCGCAGTTCTAAAACATCGTGGTACAAAATATCGTCATCGAAAATAAAGCGGTTCAAAAACTTCGCAGTTTAAAAACATCGTCTTCGAAAATATCTTGGTAAAAAATAAAGTATCTACAAATCATCGCATGACGATAACATCGCAGACATGTTTTATTTTTTTCAGGCTTTAATAGTAATTGTAAATGGATATTCCTATAATGATTGAGCGCAAGATGGAAAGAAGGATAATTTTTACTTTCATATTTTTTATTAACTAATACATTTTTGCAGATAAAGTAAGAAGGAAACTTAAGCATAGAAAAGTAATGCAACTTATAGCACTTAACAGAATTTTAAACCGACATAGTTAACTAACAAAGATCATTTATAATTTACTTAAGCTTTTACTAGTAATTTTTCATGAAAAGTATAATCTAAAAAAAGCCTGAAAAAAATAAAGCATGTCTGCGATGTTATCGTCATGGGATGATTTGTAGATACTTTATTTTTTACCACGATATTTTCGAAGACGATGTTTTCAAACTGCGAAGTTTTTGAACGGCTTTATTTTCGACGACGATATTTTGTACCACGATGTTTTAGACCTGCGATGTTTTCTCTTTGCGATGTTTTCTCCCACGATGTTTTGTAGCACGACGTTTTCGCCTTGCGTTGTTTTCTCCGCGACGTTTTCGTCCGCGATGTTTTTGCCGCGATGTTTTCAGCTGTAACCAATTGAAGTTAGAAATATGTAGTTGCCACAATGCATATTTTTAATATCATGATTTATAAAAGGTCAAAATGAAATATTCTGTTTTTGCATAATGAAATGATAAAATAATTATTCTTGATTGAGTGTACAACAACAACAACAAAAATTATTTGTGCTAATAAATAACCATATTAATTTAAAATATACATTTTTACTTCATTAGAAACATTTGTCTTTGAAATCTGCCTTACACTTTAAAAAAAATATAAATATCTCTTTTCTGTTTTTTAGGAAATTTAGTTATGACTCAAACTTTCTAAATTGCAGCTAACATGAAGTTTGATTTATCCGTGATATTACAGTGTAAATAAATCATAACATTTATGAGAATAAATTAATATCCTATATAACCATTGTTGATTTCATTGAAACTGCTTATTACTCATAATTTCTTCTAAGTGTTATAATAAAAAATTATATAATCCAAAAGTCCATGTTTAGTTTCTTAAATTTACAAAGATGAGAAACGATAAAATTTTATGCAAGTAAATCAGTTATTCATACATTAAAAAAAATCTTTCCTGATTTCTCTAAGTAATTTTGGGCCCTTATGATTATTTATCTGAGGTAAGTTTGTATTTGCTATTTTTCAACGTGTCTGTAATCCTTTACTGTAAAGTATGAATTAGGTGTCATTAAAATTTACGAAGAATGTTGTATATATTTTTCAGAGGAAACTGTCACTAGATTGACATTACCCGATATTACAGAAGTTTATTTGAAGGAGGTGAATATCAAATTTGGACCGAGAAAGCATATTATGCAAACAATGAACAGAATAAAGGTAACAATGTATTTTCAATTACAGAATAACAGTGATCTGAAAGGCCATTTTCGTCTTTTTATTGACCATTAGTGCAAGCCATTTCTTCATCTGTAATATCTAGAGATGAAATATGCCCCACTGAAAAGGTCTGTGTAGAAGATGCAAGTGCCATTCGGCCTCAGGATATACAAAGAAAACAGGCTTCTTCAGACACACCCAAAATACATAATCAGTATACTTTAAGCAAGCTGATAAAATTTGTATCTTAATTTTAATTACGTAAAAAGATTAAGTGATTTATTAGTCAGTAATTTAAAATTTTCTCAATCTTTTTAGGATACTTTGGATATTAGACATTGGGTTAGCAGTCACTCACAAGGAAAACAGCTCTGAGACAACTTGGATAGGGGCTACTACAAGATTGATTATAGACGGCTACTAATTAGGATAGTCTGCTCAAAATGAGTAAAGTTATGTGGATCTGAGTAAGTTTTTTTAGTGAACTTGAATATATTACATGAATTAAAATTAAGATGGTATAGAAAGATGGTTAAACATAGTGAATATTTTTTTTATGAATTTCGAGAATTTTCTATTAAATTACTGTTTGGAAGGAAAGTACTGCAGAGGCAGTAAATACATTTCCATCGCTAAAATCAAAGAGCTTCCCACATGTGCATGTAAAAGCTCATCGTTAGTCTAAAAATTACTTAAAAAAATGTTATCAAGTAATGTAATAGGGGTTTATTTGTATTCAAGAGAGTTTCTATGATTCATCTCTTGAAACAGAACATTTGACTAAAGAGGATTTAGAAGAACAGATTTTTTATTTGGCTTTGATAATATTCATATGCATAACATTTTACAATACTTCTGTTGTAAAAGATAATGTGCTATAAATATTTGATGTATACGTAAAGATAAATTTTGAAAATTAGTGAATATAAATTTTTTGTTACAGATAATGTGGATGAAATTAAAAAATTCCATACATCCCAACAGAAAGAAAATTTAAGATGTAACAATGGTTGGTAGACAAGCTGGAATAAGAGATTCAGCCATGACCGTAACAGGTGTTCTAGAGAGATATCATAGACTTCAAGATTATAGAGGAAATATGGTAAGAAATGAAGCCAAGTATAAGTAATTTTCAGTTAATATTTGCGATTTTCAGTACATATACATATATCCATTGTGTATACTGGTGATCTTTAAAATGTATCTACCCAGGAAGTCAAAATCAAAATTTCTTTAACGTGAAACTTCTAAAACTGTAATCTTCTTTTTTTTTTTTTTTTTGTAACTCCTACAATCCTTAGAAAAGGAAATGTTATGAAAGCATTGAAAATATGTCAATAATGGAAAATATCATTATGTCTTTTAGTGGAAAATAAAATCATTATTGCATTATAAATTTATATATAAAAACAAATTTTCATATAATTTCAGGGTAGTGCGAGAAGATATATACTAAAAACGTTATTTCATTAAATATTTTGGATGATTAGTTTCACTGTTCATATAGTATTTAAAAATTCTTTCAAATTTCGATTTGGACTTCTGTAACCTGAAGATTCTGTGGAACACAGTCTTAAGACTGCTGGTCTATATACATATCAGGTATTTTTCAGCATTATGCTAAAACAAACAAGTTTTTGTAATAAATTTTCATTTAGGAAATATGCTTGGTTTGGGAAATTGAATTATCTAATTAATTATTAATTAATGATTAATGTATTCAGTTTTCAAAATCAACATTTTTGTGGATATATACTAGATAACCTATTATTTTAATTTTTGTATAAAGTTACAGGAAATTAGCTTGTGTTTGTAGATTGATTCAGAATTTTTAAGGATGCATCCTAATTCAGATACTTTTTTGGGAAAGTTTTCATTTTTCTTTTGTCCCAAGAATTTTGAGATATGTGGAAAAAAAAATCTGATCTTCTGATACCAAGTATTGCTGATTTCAGAGGTAAAGATCTTTAAAAATTTAACTAGGACTAGAAATGATATAATACTTTAAAACATTCCTTTGCCTACTGTTTTAATTACCTAGATTAAACTAATTTTGTGTCATTTAGCACATATTGATCTCTACTCTTAAACAGCTCATAAAGTTATTTTTTCTGGCTTATTAGTTCAGTAAATGCGAGTGCATATAAATCTAGTGTCAAAGCATTTTTCCTGATATTTTTTTAATCTCTAGGTAATAAACGTTTATGTATGATTTCTAATATGTATATACTATATATATTATTTGTGTAGATGACCTAAAGGCCCTAGTTTTAATACGAGAGCTTTTGCTCAGTCCAAATCATGGAAAAAGAAAAGGGGGAAAAAGTCTCATTCGTTATTAAGAAGTAAATATTTGACGTCGCCCAACCGGTATCGTGGTTACGGTTGCTGACTGCCGTGCCGAAGGGCCTGGGTTCGAATCCCGGAGAAGTGTTTGTAAATGAAAAGTGTCGGTGCGGCATGTCGGCACTCCAAATATGCGGCGAGCCAAAAGTCCCCTCGTGTGGTTTGGTGGAAGGGGAGAGGGGAAAGATCCTCGGACCCCGTACCCCGCGGTGCTCTCCATCAAAATTGGAGGCGGAACTGAGCAAAATCGCACTGTCACCTGTAAGTTAATCACGGCTGTTGCCAACGACAGGCATAAACTAGCGCTCCTTGCCTCGAGGTATTTTGTGGACTTGGGCTGATGTTACGGCAGACAAATGAGCATAAGTAGCAACAACAACAAATGTTTTACATAAAAGATTCTAAATTATGAATACAAAATAATTTCGCATGCTGTAAAAAATATTTTAATGGGATAATATTGCTGAGCTTCACATATTTTGAAATTTGCAACATATTCTGTCCTGAAAGCTTCAAATGCGATATTCATAAAGCTTCAATGAATAATTACATTTAACATGTAATTTTTATGCATTATTTGGCTTTTTTTATTTCTGAAGAATAAAGGCCAATCAAGTTTTTTGCAATCATGCAGTTATTTGATAAAGCAGATTCTCAATTCTGCACTTACAATATTTGCTAATGCAAGTATTGGTGAGTTTTGATGCTCTTGCACTAACTTTTATTTCAAGATAACAAATGAAAATGAGCCACTTTCAATATTGAATGTATTTGATCACATGTGGTTATCATTTGATCATGTTCTCAGGCTGCTTTTGTCTGTTGTGTCCAGAGATGATGCATGGTTATTTAACGAATTACTGTAGAATCTGAATTGCATCAGTTTGAATATCACCTACGTATAAACAAGTATTTCCAGAGAATTAGATGGTTTGTCTAGATTTATGATGATTTTATATGTTCTAAAATCATTTATATGCCTGTGTCATTATAGTGAACATGGATGTTTACTCATAAAGTGATGAAGTAATTGCTTCAAGATAAAATTCAAAATGTACAGTTCCAGTCATGGAAAAGAAATAACGAAATCAAGCGCAAACCCCTCATCATAGTTTTTATGGAGGGCTGATTCTTATTTTCATAGGAATAAGACAGATTTATAAGGTATCAGTATCAGTAGTGGGCGCAGCTCTACCCACCTAACCAAACAAGTTGGTCTCATGGTCATAACAGGCCCCGCCTAACAGTGAATGTATTTGGTCACATGTGAAACTTATAAGGAATTTTCTCCCTCCTTTCAGCACGCCTTCGTGGCGTAACGGTCAGCCTAGTCGGCGCGTATCCGAGAGTTCCAGGTTCGAGTCTCGGCGAGGGCATTGCTCTTTTTTTATGTCTCCTGCTTCAAAATAACTCATTGACTCTACAGTGGCACCCGAACTAAAAGGTAATGGACAATAATTTGCCTCCATCAGAATTTGGCGTTTGGGTGCCCTAATTCCCAGTCGACCTTTAAAAGGGGGAGTATATAAGGTATTTTCTCGCTTCTTTCTGCATGTCTTCGTGGTGTAACTTTAGCACACTCTTCACGTATTTGAGAGGTCCAGGTTCGAGTCTCTGCGAGCGCATTGCTCATTTTTTTGTGTTTTCTGCTTCAAAATAACCTAATGTCTCTACAGACTATGCAATTAATGTGACTATGGAAATGCAATAGAAGTTCAATCAGGAACTATTTACCATTCTCTCTATGATATTTTCACATTCTTTGCGATTTTTTACAACTTTTTTTTATATTTAAGAAGCAATTTACAGGTGACAGTATGCATTGATAGTTCTGTATGTGCATTGATATAATACTTACACATTCCTGTTATACTGATTCTGCACATTTTCAGAAATTGAAAGCAAAATCGTTCTATGCGCATAAAATTTCTAAGCTTGCTATTTTAAAAAGAAGATAATATTATTTTTGTAAAATTTTTTAATTGGAGAGATAAAACTTTTTAATATGGCTCATTGTCATTTGGCTTGCCTCATAAAAAAGTAGTAGATGTATTCTTAAAAAAATTTTATCTTTAGGGAATAGAAGACCTGGAGTCACTTTCAACAACTGGGAACAAAGAGACCATTCTGATGTGTTAGTCTACCAAAATTCACAGGATCATTTTACATCAAAGCAGATTTTATTGTAAAGAGAAGACATTTAATTCAATCTTTGATATTTATATATATGTGAGATTGAATTATATATATGTGATAAAAGGACTTTGCAATACTGATGTTGTAGAACATAGAATGTTGAATCCGTTATGAGCAGCAAGAATTTTGATGGCGTAGAATGCTGAGATGTTGATTTATAATGAATAAGAAACTGGCAACCGAGGAAGATTAAATCTTAATTTTTATTTCAGGAAACATTTTGCGGCCAAAATTTGGCACATTAATTATGTCTATTTCAACATTTTTACATTTTTGACAGCTTTGCAGTACGAAAAGAGTAGCAGGCAGCAGTCTAGTTATGCTATGTAGAAAAAAGTTAACATTTTAAATTTACTTGTACACACATATATTTTGACTTACTCTTAAAGTTGTATCACTCATTGAGAAACACAGAGAACACTGAACAACTGGGGCTGGACAACAACATTAAAATAAAAGTAAACTCATATAATATCTGATGGTGGTGACTATAGTTAAAACAAAACACGTAAATCATCAACATTGTAAAATAAATTATATTATTTCAAAGCTCAAACTCCATAACACAATACTGAATAGATAATACCCTCTCCGGAGTTTTGGTACAAAATCGAAAGATTATTTTCCAATAAAATGCAAAATGTGAAAAATGCAATTCACTATTAAATTGTACAAATGCTATCTCTCATTAAAAAATACTGAATCCTCTGTCTTACCTGAAAACACGTAAATCTCAGTACAACAATTTCTAAACCCTATAGATAGCCACAAACACTTTTCATTTAAATATAAACACAGAGCGTCTGAAAACACCAGCTAAGGAATAACCACACAAGTAAGGTTCAATCACCAGTTCAAATAAAATAAAAAAATCCGATCGTATAGTACAAATACACATAAAATTAATTTCCCAATTACATCTCCTCTATAACTTTACTTCCCAGGTTCGTTTAAAGAATCCATGTTTTGCGTAAGGATCACATGGGAGACATGAAATACATATAAAATAACTCAAATAAAACATACAATACTTAATCACTAAACACGTTTATTAAATTTTCTAGAATACCATAAATTAAGATAGCTGGCCAGACTACACCTATAAAAACAATATTTTAAAAATACTCACAGTTTCACATTTGACATTCTAAATAATGACCAATATTCTGCCAAATTATTGGTAATGTACTCTAATTATGTAATTATCACTCATTTTCTTTCTGAAATTTCTCTATTTAACGGTTATTTTTCTTTGTTTCAAAATTTTCTTATAAATTATTGCTTGTGTTTTAGTAATGACTGAAAATTTCGTTATTGATAATGTGTAACTAAGATTAAAAAACAGAAAATAAAATACAATTAAGAAACAGTTTTTACGCAATAAGGTTTTTATTTAAAATGGGTATGATAATTAATGCTATAAAAAGGGACACTAATTTATCATATAGTTTAACGGAAGTAATAAATAAAGTAATTTTATTACAGAATTCATCTACAATTTTATATTGTGAATAATAAAAGCATAGGGTGTTTAAATAATAAAATCTATCAATTTAATTGAACTGTCAAATGTATAAGCCATTATCTTTTTAACTTTATCAAATTTAAAACCCCATGCGTTTTTCATTCGCAATATAAAATTGCAAATGAATTCTGTAAGAAGAATTATTTAATTTATTATTCCCATTAAACTGCATTGTAAATTATATTTCTGTTTTAGAGATTTAGTTATGACATCAATTTTAAATAAAAGCTTATTGCATAAAAACCTTTTTTAATTCCATTTATCAGAAAGTTTTTTTATGTATTACTTTTATCAATTTGCATCTAAGTTATTCTATTTATGGAAATATTTGAACTATGCCGTGCGTTGAGTTCTTAAACATGTTTTTGTAATATCAATAAAATTGTAAAAATAATCATCATCTTCCATGCAAGATATATACAAGTTGTAGCACTATTATCAGAGCATTTTGGGAGTTCAGTATTTTAAGTATGTTATACAGAAATATAAATGTAGAATTAGACAAATTTGTCAAGTTTATAATACAAACATGTGAAAGTTTTATCACCCTTCGTCTAAAGGTATAACCAGATAACAGTTGTAATTCTTGCCCAGTCTTTGACTAGTTTCTCTGGGTCTCCATTAATTGACATGCTGATCACTGCGACAAGACTTAGATTGTTGTCTGTATGTATGTCATGTGTTCAAAAGTATGTGCTTTGAATTGTAAACTTGGGGAATCATTTTTTTATTATACTTATTTTCAAGATTCTATGTAAGATAATCAGCTTTCAATCATTTCATTATATCCTATATAATATGAATTAATGCAATTAAATATGTGTGTAATATAAATAATGTTCCGTGTAAATATATATAGTGCAATAATAAGCATCCATAATGTAATTCCAGTCCATGTGCATTTAAAGTAATGTAGTACAGTAATGAAGATGCAATTCAAACTAGATATAAAATATGTAAAAATAATGAATAAGAATTATATACAGGGTGTCTCAAAAGGTCGTTACCAAACTTAACATGATGGTCTGCCATACCATAATAAACAAGATTTACGTAGAAACTGGTGTCGGAAAATGCGAACGGCGACCGAAAGCGAGCAATGTTCTCAGGCTTATGAGAAAATGGGCAGCGTAATCATTTCAGGCAAGGATGTTGCAGGAGTCGCTTTACTAAATCAGAATTGGCCAATATGTATTACATGTATGATGCCGCGGATGGAAATGGACGAGCCGCGGTACGCATATACCTCAAGTGCTTTCCAAACAGACGCCAGCCAAGTCGTGCTTTGTTTGCACAATTACATCGCAGATTGCGTGAGGCGGGAGCTTTTCAAGTAACCATATCGGCTGAGAACGCACACACATATCGCAGAGGAAGCTGAGCTATGGGGATTTGAGAAGAACACGGAAACACGTCTCCGAGCAACCGAGCGCGTTTTGCGTGTGTATCGCTATGCGCGTACTGGATTAAGACAGGCTACACACCTACCACGTCGAAACAGTACAGGCATTGTGCGATGACGATTATCTCCCAACGCACTACATTCGCACTTTGGTATTTATTTGCACAAACGGATCGCGCAGCCGGATTTTCCATCGTGGATTTTGTTTCCCGATGAAGCCTTTTTTTAACACGGGACGGTGTTCTAAACCTTCACAACATGCACGTGTGGGTGCATGAAAACCCAAGGTTTACACGTGCCCTGGAAGTTAACAACGTTGCATCATAAACATCTGGGCTGTTATTATCGGTGTTAACTGATCCTTACGTACTACCTCAACGCCTTGACGGGAAAACCTATCACACGATTTTAGAAAGAGTGTTGGCGGATCTGATGATTGACGTTCCAGCAACTACATGCCGAAACATCTGGTTTCAGCAGGATGGAGCGCCTGCACATTTTAGCAACCTGTGCGGGAATACCTCGATAGGACATATCCTGGTCTCTGGATTGGCAGAGGTGGAACTATCGAATGGCCACCCCGAAACCCGACCTGACTCTCCTGGATTTCTACATGAGGGGATACATGAAGTGCATGGCGTGCGAGACGATCAAAGCATTGGACATGGTTCTTGTCTCCAGGACCGCCCTCTTCCCATTTTGAACGGGTTCGTGAATCCATGAGTCAGTATTGAGAAGCATGTATTGTGGAGGATGGAAACCATTTTGAATATCTTCTGTGATTTAACCATGTTATTGAATGAAAGTCATATTAACACCTCTTTCGATATTCCTTTTTTGTCCCCTTCTACACCTGCGAACATTGCCCTCTAACGGTCACCGTTCGCAATTTAGGATACAAATTGAACTGCATTTTACTTTGTATTTATTCCCTTATATATATGTGTGTATGTACGTATATTACATTTTCTAATAAAGAGCTTTTCATGTATTACTTGATTTCATTTATATTTAAATTACTTTGTTCATGCAAATTATTATAATTCTGCACTTATTTTCGTGATTCCTATTCAGGTTTAATCAATTATAAACTACATAAGAGTTTTCGACAGAACAGTGAAAACTGTTCAAAGTTTTTATCTTACACACGCGATCTAATCCATATTGTTTCACCTAAAAATTTATTACGATTATTTAGTAGTAGTCTCTGTTTAAAATTTACTTAATTCTTTACATATGAAACTTGAAATTAGAATCAGCATGTATAAAAGTAATTTATAGTCTAAAACTATACATAAAAATGTATACACTTATAAAGATCCATGTACAAGAATTTGTATGAACTGCTAATTTGGGGAAATAATTTAATTAATTTTAAGCTTTTCATAAGTTTAACATCATCACATTTTGGAATAAAAACATTTTTTTATAATATCATTCGTGCAATATCTGAAATTAAAAAGAATAGACAAGAATATTTTATGGTTACATATTTTCTGAATCTCATATTTTGCAAATAAAGCTGAAAAAATGTGAAACTGCTAAAATGTCTGACTGACAGGAACTCACGTAAGATATTTTTAATTGAAAAATATAATTTATATTCATCTTAGAAAGATAATTATTAATAATATTTTGGATATGTTAAGAAAGAAAACGTGACTGATAATAGATCCTTTCAAAGCTGTACAGATTACAAAGTTTGAATCCATCCATGAATCCAAATATATAAAATCACATAACCGTAGGTTAATAATTTATTTTTAAGACTACACTTGAAACAGAAATATAAGCCTTAAATCTTAAAAACCATGCTTCAGACAGTAAAATAACATAATAACTACTAACATTTTTCAATAAACTAATTTTACTCTATGTCAGACAAATTATCACACCTTTTATTTGCTTTTTGATTCCTTTCGTACATTTTAACTTTCGTAATTTTCAATATAGTCTTAATTTTAACATAATTCGTACATTTTCAGATTATATACCTCACTTTTATTCCATTTTAGATGTAATTTTTAACTTCTTATCTACTCTACAAGGATTATAGTCTCCAACAAACTCTGGATTTTTAACTAATCTGTTATATTTTCATACTATGTACGTAACTTTCATTTAATTTTGAACTGCTTTCATACATTTTAACCTTCGTAATTTCAAAAATATTCTTCATTTTAACTTAAATCCTATATTTTCTAACCATACATATGCATTTTATTTAATTTTAGATGTAATTTTTAACTTGTTCTGTACATTTTAACCTTCGTAATTCTTAAAGAACTCTAATATTTAATTTATTTATTATATTTTCCCACCATACAAATGAACTTTAAATAATTTTAGATGTAAATGTTTTACTTTTTTTTGTACAATTTTTCTATTTTAGTATTTAAGGAACTCTGAATTTTAAATCATTTCTTATAATTTTCGATCGTAATCACGCTCTTAATTTTACTTATTTTACTATTTCACTTTATTTTACATGTTTAAATTTCTTAAACATACAGACAGTTTCCAATAAAGCATTTTATTTTATAACCGTTAATAATTATTCATATCCAATTTGTTAAACACTCCTTACTTAGTATGTATTTCTTACTTAGCATTTATTAAAATAGACCTATTGGTCTATTTTAATTTGACTTTTCTGCAATCTGTCTATCAACTTTATTCGTATTTCCAAACTTTATAATTTCCTGCATATTCAGGTATTTCCTTATATTTTTTTATATCATTCATTTAAATGAATGCATGTTTTTAAGCTCTTCAAGGTTACAATGTTTAGTTTCGAACATCGATAGCTGTTAAGCTAGCTTGATAGATCACGAAATCTTAGAACGAAATCTCAACTTTCATTCGTAATTTTAGAACCATATTCACTGTTTCATGTACTCATACAGAAATCGTTCTTATTATTTTGAACGCTTAACACCTTTTCAGTAATTTTCAGTAATTCAGTAATTTTTGCTAGTTGACTGCATGAATGCCCTTAATTTACATTTTAAATGCCCAACTATGTAGGGTTTCGTTTTATTATCTTTTTCCTGCCTGGATATTCCTGCCTTCATGGACAACTTTTAAGTGAAATTAACGATTATTTACGATTTACGTTATATGTATAAAAGATTTTCCTAAGATAAACATTTCCAGTGTCGAATCAGATGTGAATTACCCAGCTTCAATAATTTTACGCATTTGTTATCATTTCATTGCTTAAAATTTCGTTTTATTGATATACTTTTATTTTTAGCGCATAATGTGAACACGTTTCTTCGAACTTAGTTGAGTTCCAAATTAATTCAATAGCCAGCTTCACATATAGTCTATTTTTTAAATTCTTATGCTAAGATTTTTTATCGTAAATGTCAGTTTTCATTAATTTATTCATCAATTCATTTTCTTATGAGCGAAATCTTGTGAAACTCTACTACATCTTTACACAACATATCATTAACAAACATTAACATTAACATATCATAACATTAACAGTTTGTAGTGCGTCTTTAACTTAGGAATTAAGATCTTATTTTGCACACGTCTATTTTTCGTTCTGGGCTTAGTGGGTTTTAATTTTACCATTAATACATCTGTATAACTACCAATAAAATATTATTCTACCGCACCTTTGTGGTTATTCTACAATTTTTTGTAAATACTTTTATATATGAATCTCTTACTGTTTTCTAATTATGTTTTGAATAGACAGATTGCCAATGATAATAAAAATATTCATGTTGTTTACCACTACTTTCTCTGAAACTCTTGACAAGTAATATGCCGAGATTTTGAAGTCAGAAATATGTTCTATATTATATTAAAATTCCTGCAGATATATTCACTACCGTGCTATAATATCAGGCTGCCCTTAAAGACTGATATTGAATGTTAGTGGTTTAGCATCAGTAAATATTATAAATTTTTAATTGTTTCACAGACCTAAAAATTGTATGAAGCTCTCTCCTGATTGAAGAATACCTAGCTTACGCAGGTATTAAAATCTTCGATTAAAATTGTGCTGGATAAAACGTATAATTATCTTTCTGCATCAATATGCCTCAAATGGCTGACCCTGATCTATCGATGACTAAATATAAAGGTTTATCATTACTTATATTTTTTATGATGGGCTTTTCCAAGATTAACTCCTGTAGCTTATCTAAGGTATTCTGGAACTGTTCATTCCACAGAAATGGAATATTTGTTTTGGTTAAGTTCAATATTGGCATAATTGAAATATAGATGGGGAAAATAGTTTACCATACCTATGAATGTTTGGACTTCCTTGACATTCCTAGGTCTAGGAAATTTAGCTACTTTTTGAATATTTTCTTCTAATGAAGCAAAATGCTTCTTATTGACACATAAGAAAGTAATTTTTTTTGCAGCATTGCATTTTGGATGGGTCTAAAGCTAAGTTTAATTTTTTAGTCTATTAACCACTTAACTATTTTGGGAGAACATTGCTCAAGTGCCGCGAAAAGGGACTTCTTTTATTTGCCCTTACACCACTTGGGCAGTGTATTTTCCGACACCAATCCACTGATTTTCACATTTTTTACTTTGCATTGTTTCTAATTGATGTCTCTAGAAGTCTAGGAGAAATTGGATTGTAAAACCAGTTCAAGGATAGGTTTTGCCGCTTTTTATTAGGCGGAGGAATTCAGCGAGTTTATTTGCACGTGTTCAATATATTAGGCTTTGTGAATAGTATTTCTTCCCAATTTTGTCATGAAATAAAAGAACGATGGGTGACAGTGAACGGCTCATAACAAAATATAAATCTGATATTGGATCAGATAGCGAATCTGAATTTTCATTCTGGTAGTCCTGAAAATTTTTTATCGGAATTCTTTAGTGATGATGACGAAACGGAAAGTTCAGATGAATTAATTCAGATTCGAAACTTTTGTGAAATGGATACTACTAATCCTCTTCCACCGCCGCCGCGATTTCCTTTCACAGCGATTTTTCTTTCACATTTATGTTCTTTAAAGTTATCTTTCCAGTTCCACAGTTTCGTCAGAAAAAAGCCAACTTTAAGTAAAAATTCCTTACTTTTCCCTTAATTAAAAATTATCTTAAATTAATAAATGCATTACTTGTAACAGTGTTGATTGCTGATTTGAATTCAGGTAATCGATTAGAGTACAAAATATTTTATAAAAAATAAGCAATTATGATAAACAATTGGAGTTTCTGTTCTCATCTTGCCACGATTTAGTCCGTGGACTTGTTCTGATGCTACTGTACTGTCAGACAAGTGTGATACGTCATACAGCAAAATGATAATTAATTGAATATTCTGGTCAGAGAATAAGATTTATTTACATTATTTTTAGTTGAAGTGCTTTTATTGTAAATAAATTACACGATCGATTTAAATAAATGAGATAGTCTTATTATTTTGTTTTTTGCCATTCTCACTCTTACTGACCAGGATTGTTTTCGCGATTTTTTTTATTTATCCAAAGCAAATATTTGGTTAATGATATTTGTTTGTAGGAGCTGAATAATTTAAATTTTTTTTGCTGGCCTAGTTGACAGTATGTGTAACTTTACAAAACATATTTATTGTGGTAAGGCAAATGCAACCAAATAAGGAATGTGTGTTTTAAATCAAATGGGCCGAAAATATTCCGTGAAGTATTCAAGCCGAGGTTGGCTAAATAGCCTTAATTTATCTACGACAAACGCATGGATAACGTATAAGGCAACTATTGGCATTGCAAACATTATAGCCATCGTGGTTTTATTTTAGATGCACTAATTATCATTAATTAAGGAAAAATCACAAAAATGAGGATTACTGAATAAGTTGCATGTAGAACGTAATGAAATTGACCCACATTATACAATACCTAGTAAAGTATAAAATAACATGAAAAGAAATTACCATGCAATTATGGTGTATCGTAGAAATGTTTTTAAATCCTGAATTTACTCATTTATATGCGGATCTGATTTTGGTGAGTGATTTTGAATTTGTGAGAGAACAGGGCTAAAAACCGGGCTATTTAGGAACAAGTTATTGTATTGTGTATACTTAAATACCTGTCTTCCTAAGACTATGCAAGTAGCGTGGCCCAAGTTCTCTTAAACTGTAATTGTATCTACAATATATAGTTTTAATAAACCATTTAGTTCAGCTTTACCTCTGTATTTCTGAGTTTTAGATTTGTAGTTAAGTGCAAAGACGATGAATCGTCAAAAGCACAGAAAAGATAAACAAAGTGGAATTTAATAGTAGATAAAGTTTAACCTTATAGAGTAGCAAATAGCTACTCGGGTAGACTGTTGCGGATGGGCGTAGTTTAAGTGTCATCAAGCATTATGGATGACGAAACATCTTTGAATTATAAGTTTGAATAATAAATTTGAACCAATTTAATTGATTTCTGAGATTATGCATCATGTTTTTGATTTTTTTTGCTTTCTTCACGTTAATTTGCCTGTTTGAGTATATTTATATTTTTTTTATTTTATTAACATTAATGTCGCTGTATTTTGCATGACATTAATGGTTTTAATTAAATATTTCTCAAGTAATGGTATCTCATTCTACATATCCAGCAACCCCAATCACAGCTCTGTTCCTCTCTTTATATACACACACACACACATATATATATGTATATATATATATATATACAAATGCACAAATTTCCCAATTTACGAGAATTATGCTTTAAGCGAAGCGCAAAGGAAATAAGCAGCTACTTCTCATTTATATGTGTAAAGTTTTGAGCATTTCGAAATCTCCAAGATATCTATAAAATCATATAAAAAATCTTTTAAAATCTAAATAATAGTAAAAATGGCAAAGGTATTATAAATACATATATCACAGAAATTACAGTCTTACCATGCAGTTTTATCTCTAAAACTGAAAACACAGCGAAATCTGGATGTTATAAAATTAGTGCTAGTGTCGATGATGTATTAAGTTGCCTAAGTTTTGATAGTGGAAATAGAGATCCATAATATACGAGTATAGGTGTATATATAAAAATTAAAAAGGAAAAGTCAGAGCTAAAATAAAAAGTTATTATTTCTTCTTTATGAAGGTCTAACCAATTTCTTCTCCAGGAAAGGAGTAACCAAAAGGATTACATTTAAAATTAAAAGAAACTTCAAATACGTAAACTAAACTGAAAATCATACAAAATAAAACAAAAAACTAAAATACATGTAACAATCTCCTCTGTTTAACTCTTCAAACAGAACTTGTCGAGTGACAAGTGTTTTAAAGTCTTAATACTAGTTGATTAATGAGTTCCAAATACGTGTTTCGTTCCTCTGAATCATTTGAGACTCAAAACCAGTTTATTAGAATAAAATCTTTAAAACAATATTTTAGTGGTTCTCAAATGCTTAGATCTTTTCCCTACATGTATTCGCAACCAAATAACATCAAAAATAAAATTCAAAAGTTAAAAAACCAAAAATTGAAAACATAAAAAGAAAACAAAAATTGTTTGGCAAAAACTTGAAAAATCAAAATGCTTAAAAACCTAAAAAGGCCAAACAAACTAATTATAATCATTTACATCAAGGGTAAACCCTCAAGAATAAAAGAAACAACTTTTATCAAAATTGAAAAAAACTAATTTAATCTAGTTATTTAAAGACTAAACAAGGGCGACTCGAAAGCGCGCTAAATTTGCTTTTATTCTGAATCTTTAAAATGCACATAATAGAAATCTGCAAAGAACTAACTATGTTTTAATTAAAAGGCATTAGTTTGATTAAAATTGAAAAGCAGGAAAAAATGAAAAAGATGTCTAACATACCTATGGCATCTTATAGCTTGCAGAGTACTGGAAGACAAAAATGTGTACATATATATATATATGTGATGTATCAGCTATAGCCGTAGCTTAAATAATCAGACGATAAGTTTAAAAAACAGTGTCTATTTATTATTATTCAGGACAAAAAGCAGTTACAAAAAATCAGATATCCGGAGTAAATATAAAGAATTACAAATAACGTTTTGTATGTAGTTCACTGCATCGTTACATTAAAGAAAAAGCTCCGATATTCCTTTTGCAAGTCTTTTTATAGCCTCTGGAAAGGCAGAGCTTCCAAGAAATGACGTCAGCCTCGTCAGCCAATCCATTTCGCTTTAAATATTTCCAGAACATTCTATAACTGCACGTGCACAAAAAGCGGGAAAAACAACTTGACTACGGGGCTGTGGATTTAATTCCACGTACTTTCAAATAAGAGAACGTCGCCATTAAAAATGAAAAGAGCATACAGTTAGAATTTTAAGTGTATTCTTGACTATGGAATTTTATTATTACATATATATATATATATACGCATATATATGTATGTCACATTTTTAATCCATAGAAGAAGACACTGGAACTCTTAACAGCTTTTGGTAGCAGTCATAGCTTATGGTTAAGGCATACAGATGAAGATAACGAATTGGATTTCGATGAATCACCAATCTTTATTTTCACCCATATCAATTAATTTGGCAGACACTTATTCAATCATAATTAAATAGGATGAATTGATATGTACATTGGTTTTATGATTATAGGATGAATTGATATGTACATTGGTTATGGTTAAGGCATACAGATGAAGATAACGAATTGGATTTCGATGAATCACCAATCTTTATTTTCACCCATATCAATTAATTTGGCAGACACTTATTCAATCATAATTAAATAGGATGAATTGATATGTACATTGGTTTTTCAAAGAAATGACGTAGTTATTTGGGACGGGGAAGCAAAGCAGCGAGGATGTTGGCGTGGCGGAAGCTAGGAGAAGAATGGAAGAATGGCGTAGTTTATTGTGCCAAGAGTATTTATATTAAGTCTGATGTAATTGTAGAGACAAGCTATGATTGGTTAATTATAGGTTGTTATATAATGATGGAAGGATCTCGAATTGGGGAGAACAGAGGAATTTGGGGGAAAGAGCACCAAATCTAAGAAAAAAAGTATGAAAGCAAACTTCTAAATTTAACTGTTTATAACCTCTTTTATTTCTTATTTAGTTTGGGGACTTCTTTTCTCTATCTTAAAAATAGCGCTATAAGTCTAAACTGCGTCATTGAAATTAATCATGCGATGTTACGTAACGTTTAATGCAGATACCACTTGCTCGATCAAATAATTATAAACGGAAACTTTTTGATTCGGAACTGAAACTTTTTGATTCCTTCCCTTCTTCCTCTGAATCGCTATCTCCATTTTTGCCTATGCCTTCCTCCTGGCAAGACGCTTCTCATCTAGGTTGCTGCTTACTTGCCGAAGATGACATCGTACCATAAAACCCATGTACATAGAAATTACTGTATTCAACTATGATTGAAAAATATATTATCCATAGAAAGATGATCTGATGTGTATTATTCTGCAACAAAATTATGTTTCGAAACGGCCATATCTGGAAGTTTTTGATTCATGCATTCATCCTTCCAACTATGTAATAAAGTGTCTTTGGAGGCTAGAAATTAAAGTACCTTATTCCTCCATCTACGCATTAAAACATGACATGTCTATATGTATATACGTGTATGTACATGTGTAAAAAATGTATATACACACACGCTTATATATATATAAAGAAATATAAAAATAGGCTACAAATTTGAATTAAAAACAATTTTAAACCCGTCCTGCCCTATAGCTGCAGGACTGAAGTAAAATAAACTTAAAGCATATACATTTATTATTAAATTGGAATAAAAGCAAGGCGATTACTCTACAATATCATAACTATAACCATGTATAAGAGGTTTAAAAAATAGTCTTTTTGGAGGGAGACCTAAAAAATTTAAAGGGAAAAACCTTGCAAATTTAACAATTAAAACGACTAAACATCTTAAAAGGAAACTGAAACAAAAGCCCTAAAAGCTGCTAATGGTAGTAAGTATAAAAAGAAATATAAAAATAAGCTAAAAATTATAATTAAAAAAAATTTTAAACCCGTCCTGCGCTATAGTTGCAGGACTGAATTAGAATAAACTTAAAGCATTTAAATTTATTTTTAACCTTCCAGCATGCGCGTATACGCAAAGTTTACGACAAATTCAGTTTTTAATGCATATTTTTCGCATATCGAAGCTGAGACGTCTGAAGATAATTTCTATTCCTCTTTTCTACCCTTCCTCACATCATGGAATGTGCTAACAGGAAGTCATTTGACTTTTTTTAACTGGGCTTTTGTGCTACGTGGCAGCTTTTTCATAAAAGTTACGACACGCGCGTGGTCGTGTTTTAAAATTCGGAAAATATCTTTTTCTCAAATATTTTGTAACTTTGTGTTAGTAATTGCCGTGTATTATTTTAATTTGAATACATTTGGCTCTATAAATTTTATATCGGTTTCATGGCAAAAAAATATGTGCAACCAGCTGATTTTGATCGGATTCTTCAAGAATTATCTGATGAAGAAAAGGAAGACAAGGAAACCTTTGGATGGGAGAACAATAGTGATTTCCATTCCTTATTTTCTTTCATTTCTATTTTTCAGAAATAAATAAAAACATTAAATTTTAAAGTGCGTTTTTGTAACCAGTAAGAAGTAAATTTCTTTGCAGAAGTAAGTAATACTAAACTTACTTTTTTCCTACCAAGGTGCTTTCCTATTTTATTGTCTATACTTGCCTTTGATGAATATTAAAATTAGCTTCTATTTTAAAATATAATTATTAAATAATAAATTTTAAATTTTCTATAATGAAATACATCATTGCATTTCCATCTCACTAACGAAAGAACTTAAAAATAACTTACTTATATTTGAATGTGATATCATTTGTATTTTGCAATAATAAGATTAATATTTTATTTCTCAAGAAATTTATTATCAATATTCACTCATTTCTGCCGTTTTTCGTGCCAAAAACGGTAAAATAACGGATGTCGTAAAAAAAACCGACGCGCGCGTGCTCATATAAAATTGCCAAGCGCGCGTGCTGGAAGGTTAAACTGGAATAAAAGGAAGGCGACTCCTCTATAATATCATAATTGCAACCGTGTAGCAGAGGTTTAACACAATAGTGTTTTTGGACAGACAACATGAGATTCTATACATGGGACAAATGTAAACTGTACAAATCTTTATAGAATCTTTGTACATATCTCTGTAGGTTCTCCGTACACAGCTTCATAGAAGCTACTGAAATCTTATAGAATTCTGTAGATTTTTGACCTAGTTTTTAGAAAATTGGGCCATAATTTTAAAGGATTCTAAGTTCAACGTCGTACTTTTTGATTGAATTCATAAGGGTAGAAATAATTTTCACATAGATTTCCGTAAGCCTATAAGAAGCATAACGAATACAAGAAAATGGTAAAATTATTTGTCGAGAGAGTAAAGAAACTTATAACTGACCTCCCGTTAAGGAAGCATTTTAGTATTTTTCTTCTTTAAAGTGCTGCCATCTGCTGGCCAGTCTGTGCAGTAGATAAATATTTTTATACACTTTTTAGATGCGGCATGCCTCAGCTAAATAGTAAAGACCATACCAAAATCTTTAAGTACCGATTAGCTAACTTAACTTATAAAACAATTGTTTAAAATCTAAACTGCAATTTTACTACGGTATTCTATGAGATAAAGTAAAGCAGAAATTATCTGGCCATTTCGGAATAGGTTAAGTAAATCATTAAATCCACAGCTTTAAGAATCATGAGAAAATATCAAGAACTGATTTAAAATCTTTTTGTTATAAGGATGCTTTATGGTAGTTGCATAAATTTAATATAATTAATGAAGTCTTAGAAATTTAGAATAAGAAGTCTTAGAATAAATCTTAGACATAAATCTAGAACATTTCGGAAAGAGGGAAATGACTAATAAAATAAAGAAAAAAAGGTTTTTGTTTATCTTTAGAATTTCCTTACAATTTCTTAAAGCATTCTGATATTTTTTTTATAGTTTGATTTCTATATTCTACCACTTTCAAGAGTCAACAATTTCTAATGATTTCTTCTTAAGAATTCTTTCTAGTGCTGCCATCTACTACTACATACGAAAATTTAAGCACACATAATTTCCTTGAAACACTTAATGAGTGTCTCTGAAAATATTCTTCTTTCACTACATGATTTAATTTTAAAAGACAGGATTCCATTTGCATTGGAGATCTGAGTCTCAGTTTCTCCGTTTCTTTTAATCCTCTTGAATAAAGATATACGCAAACCGAAGGCTAACAAGAAAATTAAAATAATTCAACCTACAACAAACTTATATAGATTAAGATAAAATAACACGCTGAGCAAGTATTAATTTAGAATTCAAACAACAAAAATCAGCGTTATATATGCAAATTTTCACAGGACTAGTTTCGACGGTTTAACCGAACCACCACCCTCAGCTGCCAAAGCGCAAATGAACGAAATAAGATATAGTGATTAGATAAGATAAGAACGGTTGGACAAGAGTTAAGCTACTGGCGCTATCTATTGATGAAACAAGTGCTAAAACATAATTTTCTTAAAGGCTGAAGGCAAAGATGGCTTAGAATTAGGGTCGTTAACCACCACGGAACATTTTTTTTCTTCTGTGTTTTCTTGTTTCTTTCTGTGCAAGATTTTGGTGCTCCCGCACAAATTTACGCCTGTGTTTTTCCCAATTCTTCTCTCGATCTTGGTTATCTTGCACCGACCATTCTGTGGTAAAATATCCAATGGGAAATTTTCATGGTTTCTTCTAAGGGCCTGTTTGCGGGGCTCCTTTTCCATGATGCTTTAGCAACTCTAGCAGCGCACAGCGAGGCTAATAAAGGAAGTCAATCGTCAAAGCACTTCTAATGCGATTCACTTCAATTAATCTGAACTCACCACTAGATTTTTATATATTTGTATCCGTAGTTTTAGTCATACTTTCGTGTAAAGAAAACATCATGTACGAACTCAGCAAATAATAGACCAATATCAAAATGAGATCTGCTCAACAGAATGAAATAAGCTAATGGTTAGTTAAGAAATGTTTGCAAAATGTGTGTAGAACTGAAGTTAACAGTTTCAGGAAAGTTTTTTGGCAATACCTGGATATTTCTTTGGCATTAAAATTAGAGTTTCACGCGGAAGAAATGGACGTCTTCTTTCTCAGGACTTCCCTTCTCTCCTCAAGAACTAGCATTGCTAAAATTTGTGAGCTTTAGTTTCCTTCAGCTGTCTTTTCATATTTATTTAAATTCTAAACCTAAAAGCTTACTAGTATAAGATTTAAACCGACAAGCTTTACTATTACATAGGTTCTATATATTTTCATTTTCCTTATATCCTATAATATTGCTAGTTTCTCAACTTGTCAACAAATCTAAATTGGGTTTTCGAAATGCATTGATCTTATAATTTTCCCTTTAATTCTGAAGCAGCGTGTTGTAAATAAAGTACTTACTTACTATTAAGTGTTACGTACATTTTCTTTTAACTGTGAAATACATATAAGATAATAAATTAATTACCATAATGTATAACATTTTAGAACAGGCATCATTGGACTAACAGAATGATGTCAATTATTACTAAGTGAAGATTTTATTTCATCTTCACTGAAAATTACGATGCAGTTACGTCATCACGCATTAATCTCAAGTGACCATTAATCTATTATATGGGATCATTAATCTTCATTGCTTCAAACTGTTTGAAAATTAACTCATTTTGAAAACAAACACATTTAGCAATGCCTGCTGTGACAAAAGCATTCTATGTCAGGGACTTGAAGAAGCAGTTGCGTTTCATACTAAGGTAATATTCTTTTATATTTCATTATTATTTATTGTAGGTAAACTTTTCATGATGATAAGAAGATGCTCAATTGTACATTTACAATGACGATTAACCTTTTATAGATACCATGAAATTTATAATAGTTTGATATTTTGTTAGTATCATGAAATCATGAACAAAATTCTTGTTCGTATATGCCAAATCAATGTATTAACTCGTAGAAGCAACCAATTATTCTTTTCTTCACCTTAACTTATTTTTATTTGTTGGATTTTAAATTTCATTTGTTGGATTTTAGAATGTTTTCAGAAGTTGTGTAAGTAAATTAAGGTGAAGCTTTTTCTATGGTCAAAAGATTAAAATATCCTTGTTTGGAAACTGTAGAGCTCATGAAGAATTTTTAGTAGGTGAATTTTCAGTAAAGCTGAAAAAGTAAAAAGAAAGTTTCTTTAACTGAAAAATTAAGAAAATAAATTTGCCTGAAAATGTGAAGAAAAATTAACCGTGATGTAGCCAACAACAAGAAAGGAATATAAACAGATAGAATATCGAAGCAAAATTAAAACATTTTATTTACGCTATCAAATGATATTTATAGTCGCTTTATTCATTTTATAAATGAATATATTTGAGAATTTAGCAATACGAGGTAGGCCTGGATTATTTAATTTAGGCAAAGCAGACAAGGTCTGTCAGTTTGAGACAAATTTTAAGTGTCTTCATACTGCAAAGATAATACGGTAAAAATCATCCTTCGGTGACTGGGATTACAAAGTGAACCCAACGGCCTGAGAGCTTTCTTTAATTGCTATAGTTCGGACAAGCACAACCTATGATAGGCTGATTCAGTTTTTTTTAATAATTTGAAGCCATGGAAAACTTACCACCACTTACAGAACAAGGCAGAGCGTAATGTTATTTGTAAGCGTATATATTACGAAAGAGCATTGCTATATGTCCTACAGACCTAAGCTTCAACTACACCAGGGGTTCTCAACCGGTGGCACGCAAGAGAAAAATATGTGGTACGCAAAGAAGCAAAGTATTTTTAACTATTAAATTCAAAAATTAAAACCCCAATATCTTGATTGAGTTTTTTCTCTAACACTCGTAAATTTATGGGATCTGAGTTTTGTTCAAGAGTGGTGATGGTAGTAGTCCTTTGTAGTGGTGGTACTAAAGTTTTCAGTTTTTGTTTAGATGGTACGCGGCAGTAAAAAGGTTGAGAACCGCTGAAATAGACCAAGAGCTCAAAGTCTCCAAACGGACTTAGGACTACAGAATTCCAAATTGAACATCCAAATCAACAATCTCTTTTCCTTAACATCTTGTTTAGTGTTAGTGGGCTAAATGAACGTTCAGATGTTTTCCGCTTGGAACATGGAACTGTCATGTGCAACGTCTGTTATGGGGAGTCATTGTGTAAGACAGATGGGAAGCAGAATGATCAGAATGCGAACAAAGTGAGCATATAAAAATTCTTAACTGTTAGCAACACTAAATGTTTTTACTTCATTCATCAGATAAACAGTTACATTACGAAGCATGGTGTACCCCTTTACACTTTCATTCATGACAGCTCTCAAGTTTTGTCTATTGTGTAAGCAGGGAATGTGGAGATATTAAAATAATATTAGTTCTAATACCTAAATAATATTAGTTCAGTTGCCTTTTAATGAACTTGAATTCTCTGGTTCTGAAGTCTCAGCTTTCAGAACATATGCAGTTAAACAAACAAAAATAACTGCGCCTAAAAATTCGTATGTGTTAGAAAAAATAATTCCCTTACGAAGAGATTTGCCAATCTTACTTAGTCTCAGCGATGTTCTTCAACAAAACTGCTTTCACTCATATACATAATTAAATACTTAGAAGTCAATGAAATCTTTAAGTTTTCGTTTCTTAATTACAACTATTGGCCTGTATCATAATCATGACCTCATTAAGTATTCATCTTTATCATCGATAATTGCAAACTGCATTAATATTGTATATTGCGCAAGATAACAAGAATAGCAACAACAACAGTACTACTAATAATATAATAACATGTAAAAGAAAAAGTATATTGTTACTAATTATATTGGACTGTTACTAATACTATAATAATACAATATAATTATAATGTATAATAGTATCAATAATTATCAATACTAATACAAGTGATACTAATAACTACCACTACTACTGCAGAGTTATAAGGTTTATTCTAGAGCAGGAAATAAGAGAAAACATTAGAAATAGTGTAGCCGGGTTTCGAATTACGGACCTACCGATATCAGCCGGATGTGCTTCGAATTACACCACGAAGGAATGTGGTAAATAAGAAGAAAAATCCCGTACATTACTACTACGACTATTGATAATAATGATAATCAAAAATATTTTTCTGTGATTGTAAGTTACAAAGCTTATCGTCGGCATCCTAAGCAAATAAAGCATAAAAATTATCTCGCACGTTGAATTTTGTTAGATGATAAAAAAAAGTGAAAAGAAATGAATACTTACCTAAAGCTGCCTTAACGTGCTACTCAAACCCGAAGCATTTTTGAGGCATGAAGATACTTCGTTCTGAAGATATGGTAGAAATGACATTGGTCGGTATTGGAGGAACAGGACTTGATTGTCTTTGAAGGCATGGCCATAGAGATAAATCGAGATTCTCAAAATCGAATTGGAATGTTAAAATCGAAAGTGGTGTTATGCGTAAGCGAAGCCATAAAAAATGAGACTAGTCTCTAAAATAAATGTCCTACATTAACGAATAGATTTCGCCATGCAGATTTGTTTTTATACACAGAAGACATTAGTTCTTGAATTAACGATTTTATTATTTAATTTTAAAGCATTTGGAAAATCTTGGAAGTCAGTTCGTAAGTAAAGACAGCCAAAAGTTAGGTTGTACATAGCCTGAGGATTTCATTGTATTTTATTATTTGTATCTAACACATTGCCATAGCTCTAAAGAATCTGGTAGCCAGGATTTTCTTATATCTTCTTGAATGTTCGGGAACCGAATGAATTATTAAAATAAAAATAAGAGCTTTTGATTACACATCTTGCTGAAAATAAGAATGTACTAAATTCAGGTATGTTGAAAAGTTCGAAAAATAACTATCTAAGACCGGAGTAATATAATTCCCTTTTTCAAGGGAATATCGAAAGTAATTCAAGGCTTTAAATCTACAGAATCTGTTTGAATTTTAAACGATTACTACGATAGCTCAAGTTCTCTCTCATTATAGAGAAACATTTCTGCTGCCACTTTAAAACAGATGCTTTATGACCAGTAAAGACTTTGCAAAGCTTACGTGGGGCAGAGAACGACACCGAATCCAATTTCACTGACATTTAACACTAATTTGCGAGCATTTACCGTTCATTATTTTGCCTACAGCATTTGGTCTTGCGCACATTACAAACTTTGAATGTTTTAACTCTTGATGATTAGTCGTCAGAAAGTGAAGACTACTTGGAAGAGATATTGTGACGCATAGATTACTCTCTTGTTTCAAACAAAGCTGGAAATAAGATCTAAATTAATGGCCCTTCGATGCCTATTCCGCATAATACCAAGTGGTATTGCAGAAACTATGCAGGTGTTTAATAGTACTTTCATTGAGTACAGTCAACCTCTCTTCAGATTTATATAAGATTAATTGTACCGTACAAAAAGGAAAAACATTAATAAAGAGTTAAGTTTTGAACCTAAAGTTGAAATCATAATAAAAGAGAAAAATTGTGAACCTCTGGAATTTATGAAACAAATGTAAATCATGTGATTCTCACAAAGTCTAAAAAATGTAGTGACATAAGATGCTTATTTAATAACTGGAAGCATTCTAAGATAATGGTATTTAGTACAATCCTATCAGTTTGAGTTTAGATAATTTGAAACTTATATATAATATTTATGTACAAACCCCAGCAAGGTGAACCTTATAATAGGTTACCTAGTGGAAATATTTCTTGAATAAAAAGATAAAACTATTTAAAAATCCAAAAGCAGTATCAATGTTATATTCAAAATAACAATAAAAATCTTCCAGCAGATTAAGCGCTATCTCCATGCGGATAAATTACTCTACAGCCGTTTGTAATATTTATTTATTTTCTAAAGGATTTACTTGTATAAAAAACTGCTAAGACTTTATTAAAGAAAATATCGGTTTATATCAGTGTTTCTAAAATTGTGTGTCACGACCCGATGAAATTTGAGGGTCACAAAAATTTAATTCAGATACATTAATTTAAGGAAATTACATTAATGAGATTAATTCACATTAATGAGATTAATCCTCTGCCATTATTTAAGCCTAAAGGAATTTGTTGAGCTATTCAGAGACTGAAGCTTAATTAAGTGAAACGATTTTTTCGGCTTTAACGCTCAGTAAATCCAAATGTCGTTCAAAGCTTGAAAACACTGAAGATGCTTTACTTCCAACAATGCCAAATATTGCACGAAAATTTAATTGGTTATGCAGCAAAAAACAAGCACATCATTAAAAAGTGATTATTTTCATTCATTTTTATACTATTTGAAACAAATCCTAGAATTACTTATCTTCAGATGTATATTGTTTACCAAAGGATTAAGTTTTATATAGGAAAATATAATTTTTACAAATACTAAATTTTTAAAATGAAATACTATTTTTTTCATTTTATTTAAATATTAAGTATCTGGACTCGGGAAAAATATCTCGATGATAAAAAGGGGTCATGGATGGGTAAAGTTTAAGAAGGCTGGATATTATTTAGGTGCATACATGATATTACGGTAAATAATAAAAGACTTTTCAAAAATATTTTCCCCCGCATTACTCAACAAAACTAAGGACAATTACAACATGATATTATCATGAATGTAGCATAATTGAAGATAAAAATACAGTTATTTTGCAAAAGAAGGCTATTTAATTTTAAAACCATTAAACTTATTAACTGGAACTCAAAAATCCCCCGATACGTTATTTCAAACACCGTTATTAATCAAACCAACAGAGTTAAAAATAATTGTACCGAAGTCAATGATACACAAAATAAGATTAATTTGCTTATTACATACTTGAAATAATGAGATTCATATTATTACATAGATAAAAAAACGCCATAAACTTAACATTAAATATAACTTTAGTAAATATTATAAATGAAGGGACTAACTTAAAATTTAACACGAGGTCAATGCCGGATGGATAACATTTGTATATGTTCCCATTATTTACCCCCTTTACTAACAACAATTTACTTTCTAAGCCCTAATGTCGCTAAATGAAGTGAAGTTTTTTGACTTATTTGCTGTAATTCCTTACTTTTTTGTACTTCGGTACCTCCTTCGAATTTGATTCCAAAATTCCAATTAAAGTTCTTTGCTAAAAATATCAGACTTTATTTTTACTTCTATCACTATTTAAAACATACAGTTCAGATTTCTCTGCCTTAAAAATTAAATTCAAAGTTCCTTTCTTTTACTTAACAGTTTTATTAATTTGTTATTGAGAGTTCATTTTACAAACTCTGGCAAATATTTATCAGTTTCTAACTTATTCCAACAAACACTTCCCACTTTTCCGATTTGCTGTTCTTGGCAGTCAACTCAATCAAGCTTAATTTAGCTTTTGCTCGTTGGCAACTTAAACTTCGGCGGGAACGACCCTTTTAGAAAGGATTCAAGACGCGTAGCCTGTTACTCTACTAGTTTTAGAGAATTTTAAACTTCTCTAAAATTCTTTTAATTTTATTGTTTTATTTTATTTTAGTTTCAGGTATTGCTTTTTATAATGTTGCTATTTTATAACATTTAATTAGACATTAAACGATGTATTTTATTGAATTTTTTCAACATTTGCACCTTCTAAAGTTTTGTTTCTTCTAAAGGTTTTCGTCTAAAGTTTTGTTTTTCTGTTTTGCTTGGTTTAGAACCTCAGTAAACATTTTTTAGAAAAAGTGGCATTTCTATTGCTTGATTTACTAGCACTCTAGGGCTATCTGCCTAAGAGAAGAGAAGCTTTCGGAAACTGGCTTGTATATTCGTTACACATGGGGAAACCATGAAAATGCCCTTGCAGCCACCCCGTTCGCCAGGAATCGAACCCAGGTCAGAACTACCAGTACTCAGCGATTTACCTCTCAGCCGCTGGTGGGCATGGCAAACTTATGAAAATTGAAAAACTACCAATAACTAAGATTAGTTAAAATATTTTTTTCATCGTTTTTTGTTTAAAAAAACCGTTTCGGGGAATTATTTATGAATTGACTATTTATCTTAAAAATTTACAGATAGTTCCAATTCATCTCAAAAGAATATCAGGAAAATGGATTGAATGAATCTTATATTCATCCTTTATTTTTGGATTTATGCATTACTACTATTAGCAGGTATAATTTTTTATTGTACTTTATTTTCCCAGTCAATTTAATTTGATAAACCTTTTTAAATGTAGTTTGTAATATATGTTTACTTGGTTAATTAATGAGAAATTAAAATATTAAGAAAATATTCGCAACATTTTTTATATTGAGATTAATTGTTGTTACTTCTGCTCAAAATTAAAAGAAAATTATCTTTTATTTAGTTTATATACAAGTTTCAAATTCACAATATATATATATATATATTTATATATGTCTGTGTGTGTGTTTCAAATTTAATATATACACACAAAATAATGAAGAAATAGTTTATTAATTGTATGTCCGTGTCTTCTAAATATGAAATTCATTTTAAAACCCTTTCAAAGTATATTTGAACTGTATGATCTGAATTTTATCATTCACCCTCAATATTTCAGTCATTCGATGAAAGTTTTAAGCAAAAACGTTAAGTATTGGTACTTAGTCTTAATTTATATTCACTAAAATTATGAATAACTAGCCGCTACGCGGCGAGCCTTCATCTGGCTTTTAAATGTACTAGAAAAATGCCTAAAGGGAACACCAAACATTAAATTAAAAATCTGCACAGAATTTTACTCTGCAGGAAAAAAAAAATTCAATAAAAATGTATTACATACAAAAAATTACAAGGAAATACGCAATATTCCTTAATAAAAATATTAATTATCCTAATAAATAAACTAATCAACTTTCCGTAGCTTTCTCTCGACAAACGTGCAGTATAAAAGAGAAACATTAAATTTAAAAACTGCACAGAATTATCGCTCTCATTTTTCCGAGTGGCAGTAACGCTGATATCAGCAACAATGCCAACAGTGATATACCAGCAACAATAGCTGCATGCCATTGTTGCTGCTGAATTATCGATTTGATGTGATTTCACCAAAAAGCATGAAATAAAAAATAATTTCATTTGAATTTAAAAAAATCGCTTCGAGGTGCACTGGCTCTAGTCTAGATGCACCCTATGTACCAAATTTCGTATTTCTGGCTTCATTAGCTTACGCGCAAACAAACAAATCCCCGTAAGTTTGTAAAATATGCAAACCATTTCGAGCTAAATCCGTACATCTACGGTAGAGTCAAACCTCAGCCTATTGTATGGTCAAGGTAGCATTTTTTTATCATTTTAAAAATATTCAAATGCTTGTGCTCCACATAGCATAACATAAAGCTTGCAGAGGTAATTAAAAACAAACAATACAATGAATACAACACGAACTTAAACAAATTTTACAAATTAACAGATGAAACGTAAAAGATAAATATACAGAAGAAAGAGAAAGCAATTATATCTTGAACAAACACATAGAGAGGGGAAGGAAACTGCATGTTAAAAGAATTTAATTAGAAAATCAGGTCTTTTCTTCTCCGCGTAACAATGGGCATTTTGCTCTCCCCCGAAGCCACAGGAACACAATTCCGCATGCAATACCCCGGTCCCTTCAGAAATGATTGAAATTGCCGTGTTTAATTAGAAATTTAGTACTTTTAAAATTAAATAAAACTTTATTAACGAGTGTGTGTAAGGAATGGAAGAGAAAAATAATTTAGTCAGAGATGCTGCAGAAGAATTTGTATATAATTCACTCCACTTGAAAATTATTTTGCTGCAACTTTGTTTCTTGAAGAATGACTTAGGCAGTGGTAACGTTGTGAGCTGACATTCTTGCTCAATTCATGCTCTAACAAAACCTTACACACTTTTCTTTAATGTAAAATATGCAAAGCATCTCATCTGCCGTTTTCATAGAGTTTTCTTAACTTGGAAAATTGCATGTTTTCTATCGAGTCAAATTTTATTGGTAGTCTCCAAAGCTTAATTTAAGTGTAAGAGATGACATCTTATTTACCAGTGACTACTGTTTTACGTACCATTTACATTTTCTCAAGTTTACATTTCATGATTTTCATTCTTCCTCCGTAATTTTTGTCTCACCGATTTCTCACAGAAGATGACTGTTTGTTGCTATATTAAATGCCATAAGAGTTTTTTGGTCGCAGGAATGACTGGCACAGCTTTAATGAATTTTCTTTTGTGACGTAATCAAAAGGCTCTAGCCGATATTTGCTTGAATGCTTTTATATATTATATCCGTATCTTGCATTTGTTAATGATGTAACTAAATAACGACGGTTCTTGTAAGAAATTATAGCATTCTTCATATGTCTGTTTTCGTAATGTAACTGGTAGCACATATGGCTCGTATTAGAAGACCCGTTATTCAAATCTAGACGAGAGCACAACTCATTTTCCAAGTTCCCCGTTCCGAAATAAAACTGATAAGCTATATAGGAATTACCACGACTAATACTGTTGGACGAAAACTCATCACAGACTTGTCCCAATGTCTTTCCTCTCTTCCTAGTCAACTGTTAAGTGGGAGAAGAATATAAGGAAATATGGCATTCCCTGTTCTCATGCTATATTTAGTAAGTCTTATGACTAACATCGGAAGATCAATGTTTTGAATCCCGGTGAAGGCATAGCCGACTTTTAATGTTTCCCACCACGCAATAAAGCTAATAGCCCAACCCCAGAGGTCAAGCGGTAAAAGCCGTTGAACACTGGTAGCTCGGTTTGGGGTTGCATGCAAGAGATTGTTTACAACAATAATGAACGTAACACCCCAGGGAAAATATGTATAGCTCTACGTTTTATGATGTCTTTTAAATACGACAAATCTCGAGGATTTGATGCGTACACCTTAGATTTCAGGTAACGCTAGAACCAGAAATCCACTGGAGTGAAGTCGTTGGACCGCGGTGACCATGAAGCACCAGAGTTACGGGAGATGTCGCTATCTCCAAAGTTTTATAAGATCTATCCTTCTCAGGTAGCATGCAATTACACCAGAACTCTGAAAGACAACTGGTAGTTTTTAGCAGAGTTTTCACTCTGCTAAAAATGCGCCGTACAGATCCGCAAAATCCCGTAAAAACCAGTAGACAAAAACTCGTGAACCTATGCCAGCCGTAGGCCAAATCCCTGTAAAAGGCAGTAGACATAAACCCATAGACCTACATGGGTACCTGTAGGCCAGATGCCCGTAAAATCCAGTAGACAAAAACCTGTAGTCCTGTATGGGTACCCGTAGGCCAAATCCCAGCAAAAACAAGTAGATAAAAACCCACAATCCGGTGTGGGTACCCACCAATATGGGATTAGGGGAAATCTCAGCAAAAAACTGTAGACAAAAACCCATAAACAAATTGAATTATACGGGTATTCATACACAGAATCCGTATAAAAACAATGTACAAAAATAGAACTGTAGACCATATTTCCATAAAAATTAGTTATTACAAGCAATTGTGTGAGGAGAAACGCATCTAGAATAATTTTAAATCAAATTCAATGCGAATAAATTTTATAAAATATTAAATACCTAGAAGCTTACAGGTCTCTATCCTTCTCTATGCATGTGAGTACAAATGTTTTACAAAATATTTGTATAAATTCTCTTTACGAAGTTTTAAAGTCAACTTATATAATTTAAAAAATTAAACGGGATTTCATCACATCAGCTTGTTTAACAATTCGGTATCTAACAAGAAATGTATTACCAAAGCATGTTATTTTCTAGCATATACTTAAATTTTCAGTTATCTACAAGGCATCAAACCAAACTTGATGAAACTAGACGAAACTCTAATTTTTAGGAAGAGAAACACAATTATAAGTCAAAATATTAAATAATGGGAAAGCAAAAAGAACAAGGGGCTTGCAAATTAGGAATTTAACAACGAGTTCAAATTTAACATAGTTGTTACCTCCTTAAAACTTGCTTACCACTGATAGTAACACACTGCAACTTATTATTACACACATACACACAGATGTTTTGCATGGAAAAAAGGAAGAATTCTAGAACCTAATGTAGCGAAGAAATAATAATATATAAATACTGTGTCGACCACTTTGCAGTACTTTGAATTTTACCTGTATCTCTCAGAATATAAACGAAACATCAATATAAAACATAATAAACTTAATAATACACAAAATTTATTAAATTATACTGTAACAAGACAAATTTTCAAAAATTAACGTGACTCAACAAATACCGATTCTCAATCCACAATTTGAGAATTAAGGAAATAGCTCACCGCGTGTAATATATGCTATCTTATTCCGTATCTCACGTTTAGTCTATATAATCTTCTGCAGACTTTATATAAATAAAATTTATAACATAAAAGGTATTTATACAATATGTAGTTCTTGATGTAAAAAAAGCTTAATTATTAACTTTTGTACTGTAAAAATTCCATCTCTGTGAATAAGTATGAATGTAGTCATACTCATTCATGTACACGTAATTATAAGTATCTATATTTATTAACCGATTAAATAAAACTAAATTTTTAAGAGAAAAAAATTCTAAAAATATCATTCCAAAAGTGCTGAGCGTTTTCCATATTTAGACTGCCAAATGAAATTTATATAGTGCAATATTTAGCAGTATAAATAAATCTTCTACACAGACAAAATAACTGCCATTCCAGTTAAGCAAATACGGCATATATAGTTACATTTGTTTATAAACAGTTTTATCTACTTTAATAATATCTATACAAACAGGTAAATTTAGTGCAAAAAATTGTAACTACTATTCCCGCAATATAACTAATGTAAGAAGATAATGTTTAAATATTACTCTAATTATATTTAAAAGTAATGTAAAACAGTGCACTTACAAGACTCATGATTTAAAAAGCTTTGTCTTTAATTGTCTTGAAAAACCTTTCAATCACTTTTGCAAAATTCACACCCAAGTTAAAAATTACTACATCTAAATCAACTGAATATACAGTGAAACTTTCCTAAAACAATTAACTCCACAGTTCTAGATAATGCCCGTTACAGAATTATCAGTGGTTTTAAGTACTTTTATTTAATTATGTTCCTAAAAATATATCACTGCCACAAGTGGTCATCTAAGGAAATAAACACTATATGAGATTTCTCTTCACGTAATTTTTTTCAAATAAATAATTCATATATCTATCTTATTTTTCCAATATTAGCACATTTAATATAACATAAACTGTATTAATTATTAACTCTATTTCAAAAAGAAATTCGTGGAAAAAAACATTTGAAAATTTTTCATTAAAATAATGATGAAAATAGAAATATGCATAAAAACGTTTGATTATATATGTTACCATATGATCAGCTAAATTTTCATACAGTATTAATGCAAAAATGATTTTTTGGCTTGCATGACTTGATTAACTCAGTCAATAATTAATGCACATGTTAAATATTTCAGTGTTTACTTCATTTAAAAAGAACTTTTTGTTAGGCGAAATATAGTTAGCATATTTTTTAAGATCTTTGTTCCCAACCACATCACTTACTAGTCGAAAAATTCAAAACTGAATTATGTAAGAACTTGTTAAATTTTAAGTAAGGTATGCTCATTTTTATTAGTACTGTGCGTGCGTACGAGTTCGTTACGAAATGAATGCACAAGTCCTATGAAAAATGAACAAAAATTTATTATTATCACAACAAATATGCTTAAATTTCCTAAAGTATTCATGCAGTATTTTAATATCTCACAGTAGTTATCTTTTAACTAATCAAACGTTCAAGAGAACTTAATTCAAAACAGCTGAGCAGTTTTTTAAACAAACTCTTAAAACAACAACAAACTAACTAATCATCGAATTGAGAGGTTTTCCTCCTTTTTATAAGATTTTAAATCGCGCGCGAGAATTTTCTGTAACTTTCTCGAAAACAAAAAGAGATACATTTATTTATTAAATGTTAAATACACGTGCTCTTGTATTTTTAGTTTTCCGGCTTAGTTTTCCTATAATATTCGTCGTGCGCTACACTGCACGGGGAATAAAACAATTCAATTTATAATTCAACTAACATTAGCTATTTAAATACCAAATCCGTAACAGTACATAATAGTCGAATGATAAAACTATTACATCAACAAAGCTTTAAAAGTATTTCTAAATTATATAAAAAAAAATAAAAAATACAGATTCAATAGAATACAAAAAATATGCTTTGTGCATCTGAACACATTGATCTAAACTATCAAGTCTGAAATTATTACTTTTCAATCTTTAAGCACACTGCTTCTTAGGATAAAAGTAAGGATAGAAAAACAAGTTTATGCATTAGGTTTTTTTCTTACTGAAGAAACTCCCATTTCATAATTAAACTGTTAGCAGAGTTACTCAAACATTAAACTTGATTACACATGCATGGCTGTACTGGCATTTCCTTGCAGATTACTTAACATTCACAAAGAGTATTGGTATTTTATTTTATTAATATATTATTTTTTGCATTACTGCAGCCCATACTCCATCAAGACCATAACACAAACATCCCCTAACAATGTTAATAAGAACTGCACTCTATGTTGCTTATTTGGCAACTTCTATTTCTGAAAAAAGGGGGTGAGGGGAATTGTTTTTCCTCACTTTAAGGGCTAACACGGAGAAAAAAGGTTTTACTGGCAGAAACCTGTGAATGGAAGTGTTCGCGTTAAAGAGATGTGTTCGACACCAGCGTTTATTTGTATTTTCTGAAAAGTTGATATATGTGTATATAAGTATGTGTGTGTGCCTGTATGTATATATCTAGAGATACAATTCGTGGCAAAACAACCTCTGAGATGACTGCCTCTAGAAGAGACCAGTAATTCATGAGAACACAAGTATTAAGCTGGCAGTGAACATCCCTTCTCTACGGTGACCACCCGCAAAGAAAATTTTGGAAGTGTGGCTGGTTGCCTTAGAGAGACTCATTTCGCGGGGTAAATGTCTCCCACGAAATGTCCTCAATGTCCACACTCCTTCATGCTTAATAACTTACATATAACATGCTAATGGGGAAACAAAGAAATGCTTTGAGAAAGTCGACATATGTGAGTAGGAAAAAAGTGAATAAAGTACAGATTACATAGCTGATAAAGAGAGATAATAGATCACTTTCGTCAATATTAGAAAGCGATTCGAACTGCCATTTATTGTCTATAGAGGCTTTGGATTTCATGTGAGCAAGAATCTTACTAATGTGCCGTCATCTAGGATCAAAAGTGAGACCTTATAAAGGCTCATTGGACGTGCTGACATTTATAGTGATGATGCATATGCATAATGCTTTTAATTTATTATAACCTTGTTTGGATTTATCTATTTATTTTGATTAATAGTTAATTTTTAATTGTCTTGAAAATGCTACTTTTCAAGACGAAGAAAGGAGAGTGAGCTTTCCAAGTCAGAATATAAATTAGATCACGACCGAGATTATTCAGATTAAGGGATAAAAAAGTGCTATTGAAGCGAAGGTTTCGCAAGTTGAGTTTAGAGCGCGTTTTGCCTGCGTTGAGTGCTTCTACGAGCCAGAGCCTTCCTGAGTGTTTACGTTATCCTGTGAGCTGTTAGGCTAGTTTAAATTACATTTTATTTTAAGTTCAACATTACTTGTTTCAAATTAAGCCAGTAGTTGTTAGCTTATGTAAGCCCAAGTGGGGTCAACTGTCAATTATTTGTGATCCAATTAAAGGGCTATTTACTGATTACTATTCTTCTGACTTTGTCTGCCTACTGTTAAAGACCTGAGGATAGTTCGTCCACACTTCCTTCGACAGCCCGTGAGTTTATATTACCAAAGCATACGAGAATGTATAACTTGAGAAAATTCCATGTGGACTTACATAACTGCTATTACGGCAGGTATAAAGAAAAAACCTGGCGCACATATTTGAATAATTAGGTGCACGCACAGTGGAAGAGGGAGGAAACTGTGGCATTTTTTCAAATAATAATAATGGAGAAATATCTGAATTGCATAATTTTATGCTATTAGTTTTTCTTTACATTTATTCTATTTTTTATATTTAATTATGAGTTTAAAGATTATAGTTAAAAGAAGATTGTTGTTCATTATAGCATTTTTAAATCATGAGACGTTCTACTTTAATATTACTACACTTTAATTACTTTGATTTAATACCAAAAAGCTTTACCATTTAGCAATGTTATTTAGAACAAGGCTTTATGCAAAACTGAAAACGATGTGGTCAGTGCGATGAATATCAAACCACCTTCTCCATTTCGATCAGCGCTCCCTTTAGAGCCATTCTCAATTTACTACTTTTCAAGTTATAAACCGTTTTATTACGATAGCGTACTCTAGTCATTTTTCCTTTAAAAACGTGCCAGATATCGTTGAACTATGAAAAGACCACGTTTTATTGTCATATTGAAGATAACTAGTACTGTATATGCCTTTCTTTGGAGCTCTTAAAACAAAACCCTCTTTATAAAAGTCAGCTATAAAACTTAAACTTCTGACCTAAGCACTTTTTGAAAATCTAAGACTCAAGTGATTTTGCAGAAAAGTGTTTATTTTCAAACGCGTTACGGAAAACAGAGAACAGGAGCGTTTTATTATTTTATTATTACTTTATAGCAAGAGAGAGTAACGGAAAATCGATTGTATCCGTATAAAGGCTTTGAAAAACGAAAAGTTTATTTTATTGATCAGATTTATGCTGCGCTAATAACGTAGAAAAAATAGTTCTCCATTTCGCAATAAACGTAATTTTCACTATCTGTATATAGCTTCGGTAAACTAATATAAATGTTAATTGCACACTAAGTTACAATGATTACGGTTCCATAGGAAATCAGATGGAACAAATTAATATTATTTGCATATAAATTGACAGAGGGATTTATTATGTTTAAGAAAACATTTCATGCCATGAAAGTTTCATACTTTTGGATGACTGTGAATTTAATACGCAATGCAAATTGAAAAAAAAGTAAGGTTTTGGATTTTATTTCGAAAATATTAATTTGCTTTACTAGATGGATGGAGTTTATATATATATATATATATATATATATATATAATAATTTATTTCCTAAACCGTATTGATTAATTGATTATAATATCTCCTAAGTTTAATTAAAGTAGAATTATTTTAAAAGTGTGCATCCATACTGGTAAGTTATATTTTGAAAGATGTTTTGAAGTAATTTGAAAGCAAAATGTTAATAATGTTTTAACGGGGACTGGAGTTAAATCATCACGAAGAATAATATTACAATTGTAAAAGTAAAAATTAAAACATGTAATTATTGTCATTGATCGGAAATTAGTTGACTTTTCAAGGGGAACAAACCAACTCCCGTTCAATGATCAATAATTGATAGAAATACGTAAATATGAAAGTGTTTCGTCTTTACTCGAGTTATAAATTAAAGCCAAACCGGCAATTCTAGTCAGAATATTTCCGCGAATAGTTGTTACTCAAAGAACTGATTCTCATGAAGCATTTTAGTCAATTCAATTTGGAGTAAAAATCAATTACTGTAGAGAAATCTTGTAAAACTCGAGTAATCGTCCCCGACACTATCTATATATATATGACGAAACTATATATGTATATACATATATATAAATAACGAAACTATATATATAACGAAACTCTCTTTCTCTCTATAGATTTGTAACTTCATATATTTATATATAGCTTCGCATAACAAAAAAAAAAAAGGTTTTGACTCTAATATGAACTGTAATTTTCAACTGCGTGTTTAATTTGAATTTAACAATTTCATTTATGTTAGAAGATTGTTCTTACATAGGTAATGATTATTCGTTAAAATGTCTTCAGTATTTGACATAAATACAATAAAAAATTCATCAACACCTTAATCAGCACCGTACCATATGTGATACGGTGCTTACGAAAATCTATGAGGAAAAAGTAAATTGCATTAATTTTAATTAAAGTTAATCTAGAAAATTCTCATTATATTAGATTAAGTTCAGGTTTAAAGAAGGCTTCTCGTAAATAAAATATAATATACTTCGAACTTTGTATTTAGGGTACAGAGGTACTATACAGAAACGTATTCAATCGAGATATCTAACCATCCTAGGTCTTGTTTTTCTAGTTATAAGGTAATGAATTTGGCAAATCCAATCATCTGTTGTTTAATTCTTGTGATATACCCGGAGAGTCTGCTAAAGTTTAGGACTAAGTTCGTACCAAACAGAAATTTGAAGAAAATAAGATTCTTATTTCTCAACCGTGATTATCAATCCTTGTAAGTTTATGCAACACTTAGCACGTTCATACAGCTGTTTGTTCCTAAGCTTAATTCAACTTTTTTTAAAATAATGTTTAACTCCCTAGTTACGGTTTTCTGAATTTTCATCAGGCTATTGAAATAATGATCTTTGAGGTGAGACTTAACTTTAGGGAAGAGAAAGTAGTCTGGGTAAATAAGCAGGTTGATGAAGAAGTGTGACTCATTTGTTTGCTAGAAACTGCTTAACGACAATGGAATCGTGTGACGACGCATTGTTGTGCAACAGAGGCTTCGTTTGAGCTTTCCCAGGTATGACTAACTGAATTCTCTTCAAAAACCTACTTATTGCGTCTTTGCAAAATGTGAAGCTCAACTTCTCTTTCTCACGAAGAAATGCGAATTATGAAGTTTTCCTTTCCAATCAGAAGAAGCCACCAACGAGATCATTACTCGAAACTGTATTTCTGAAATAGAAATTTCTGTGCTTTTCGTGAAGCTTCATTATCTCAAAACTATTGCGAAGGCAAGCCCTCACATATTTTTTTCCGGGTTTCAGCTCGACTGTTAGCAGCGGAAAGTGGATAAAAGAGATATAAATAATCCGATTTTGAGATTTCACTCTCTCTTACTCTTATGCGCTGTTCCCTTTCTTATCTCAGCCACAAGCTATCTTTACTGGGTAGCTATCTTTACTGGGATTAAGCTCATTTACTATTCCCCATCAGCTACCCTTCACGAAGGCTTACCTCCTCTTTAGGCAGATAGTCCTCGTGTGCTTTGCTATAATCAAATAACCTAACTACTAACTATCATTCAGAAAGACATACGACGATTTTTCAGGAGACAATTGTCCAACGTTTTCGATGTTCTCATCCATTCGAGCGTCCAGTGTGAAAGGCGTTCAGTTCTATGCAGAGAGGCCACATCGAGAGCTATGCAGTTCTAATTAGCCGCCAAAGAAGTGCTTTAGCAGCAGCGAAACAAAGCAATTAAATACAAATACAAATGCATGCGCGTGTAACTTCACAGGAAAGCAATATGCATCGCCAACAACATGAAGCCGGACACAGAACACTCATAAATAGTATAAGAAGATAATACTTATTTACTTAGGGTAAATAATATGTGGCCCCTCTACGCATACATGAAATAACATATAATAATACTTGATTCATAATGGGCTTTATGCAACATTTCAGATATCTTCGTTGCTGTTTTCCAGTAAAGCATGGAAGCCTCCCAAACTTCAGCCAGCACCGCTAGTGGTTAGCGACGCTGACTGCTGTACCGAAGGGCCCTGGTTCGAGTCCCGAAGAAGTCATGGATGTTTGCAAGAGCATGGTGTGCTTGCTGCCGGTCCGTGCTGCAAGGTTCGTGGCCTCTGAAACACTATGGAAACAACATATACTTATTCATTTGAGCATAATTTCTTTCTCAGTAACAAAGAAAACGCTTTCATCAAAAAACTCCTTTTTAGATAAAAATGAACAAATGATATTTTAGATTTCATTTTATTTCTTTATGAATTTTAAAGTTATGGTGGGAACTTTACACTGAATATTAACGAATGTTTCTGAACATTTTTGCTAAGTTAGGTAGCATTTTCCGTTACCTACCATAACAACATGTTTCCAACGTATATAATACTGTTATAATACACTAGTGCTAAAAATAAGCAAAAATCGCTAAAAGAAAAGTACGAATGTAAAAAGGGGAATTAAGACATACAGTTTACATATCAGGTAGAGTTTGCATCGTCGAATGCAAATAGGCAACCAATGGACCATAACCCCTTCCTGTATAGAGTTCGATTGGTGCAGAGTTATTTGAATAGTCAAACCATTCCACGTCTGCCATGGCCTGCTATCATCGAACTTGAATCCCATAGAGCATGTGGGGGATGTGATCGGACGACAGGTAGCAGTGTGCCGCCAAGCATCCACCAGGCGCTCTGACACACATTACTACAGAAATGGGCGCTACTGCCACAACAAGCGATCAACGACACTACTGCCAGCTCTCTTCGCCGTTGTCAAGCTTGCATATCAGCTAGAGGTTATCATGCCTGTTATTAGCGTGATGTTTCCATTTCACATTCTTCCGACCCATTTGGTCTTTCGTGATGTAATTGTCGTAATACTTTTTTTCGTATGTCTCTGCTTTGTTTTTTTGCTGTGTGGTTTAGTAATCCTTAACCAACCTTTTGGATCAATTTCCACGCATGTCTATTAAATAGCTTTTTGTTTTATTCCGTGTGTTGCCTTTGTGTTGCTTAACTTTTGGGCAGGCGTGTACTATCTGAGAACGATTTTATATTGTAAACGTATAGATATAAATCAATACTAACGAAATTCCAAGGCAAAAAATATGAGAATCGAATTTATATTTCTACTTAAGTTGTTTCATTAAGAAGAAAATGCTTTTGCATATAAGACCAAAGCAAAGAATTCCTTTACTTGTTTAAAAACTTACATTCAGTTAACGAAATAAATGCAAAATAAAAAAGTTTCTGATTTAATCAAGCCATGAATTATTTAAAGTATCAAAGCATTACCAATTTCTGTGATTCTGTATGCAAGTAAATAAAATTGTTACATTTACTGGAGAAAGTCAGGCTTAAGGGTTTAATATACAAAAGAAATTATTGTAATTTAAGCGAAGTCTTACACATTTTCTTAGTTTTGCGTAATCACAACTGACATTTTAAAATGAATAAGTTCGAGAAAAGTTTTCTAAAAATTAACATAAGAGTAGAAATTGAAGTTCAATTTTTTAATTTTTGCTTCACGGATGCATGTTTTATTGCACACACATTTGGTACCTGCAGATCAAATATGTGGTTGTTACAAAGCTATCCAATTACAAAGGAGTGTTTTTGTATGCTTATATGATTCAATATGTGAAATTTCAAACCTAAAGCAAACACGGTTCATTTCATGCAACAGATTCGTCTATGCTTGATAACATGTTTTAAGATAAATATAAAAGTACATAATTATTCCTTTGGCATCAAGGAACGTCTGTGGAAACTATATAAACTGTCGAAGTAAGGAAAAAAGCCATTGGCAATTCAAAAAAAACCTACTCGATACTTTTTGAGCTACCGTGAATGTGTTCTGCAGTTAGACGCAAAAGGCCAGCTCATAAATGTAGGGCAGTAGTAGTTACAGCCGAAATGAAAAGTAAACAAATTTTAAAAATGACTGAAGAAGTTTTATACGAAAGCTATGATTATATGAAAATTTCCATCATTCTGAGAATGTGCCCCAGATTATGGTGACGACAGCATCTTTGAGAGATGATTATGATGATGATAGACAAATAAGAACGCGAAATCGTTTAAGACGCTTAGGCGATTTCTCTTTCCAGCAAATCGTTTAAGTATCTTACATACCAAAATGGCCAGTGATGATTGTGAAACTTCAAATAACACATTACCAAAATAATATACTTGGGAAGTAAATGTTAATATCCAAGATAAAAAGACACTCATAAGTTTCTGTACAAAAGCTATGGTTTTAGGAAAACTACATAATAATCCAAAGATTTTATGTATTTTTGAAAAAAGTGTTGTCTGCAGAATATTTAAGATAATTAATAGAAGTAAATTATTACGCATATCGAAAATGAAAGAAAGACTTAAAAATAAGTTTATGATAAAGTGACGTAGAAACTAGTCATAGCAAATATTAAAATTAAATAAACAAAAAGGGTGGATTATTTGCCCCTCTTTTTTGGGATTATGATGCAGTAGATCTCTAAATACCTATTATAACTGAGACTATTGTACAGCCCATCCGAGTATTTAACAAGTAAACAAAAAAGAAAAATTCAAAGAATTCTTTTTTTTTCCTAAACAGATGAAATCTGCTTTTAATGTGATACAGATGGGAGAAGGTTGTTTTAACTTTCGCTGTAATTTATTTCACCCAAGATTAATAATTAAATAAGCAGAGTAATTTTGTTTTCATCGGGAGCCTGACGCATACTTTCCTAGGCAAGATTAAGCAACGAACGTATTAAAATTACTTCGTATTTGCTTAAACGTACAGCGCAATTCTATCTTAATTAAAACAAACATTGAAGTTTAATTTTTATTGACGTAGCTCTTAAAACTAAATACTTAATTCTCTTGTTTCAATGAAACGAAAATTAAAAGTAGATCTTTCATATTTACATAAACTAAAACCCATAATCTTAATTTGTTTGTTTAAAATTTAAATAAGAAACCGCTTTTTTTACTACCGTAAAATAGTATATTAACAACACTGAAGTTTTGACATCAATTAGTAATAAATTTAGGATTTAAATGACAAAAAAGCCATTTATGATAATAAGAAAGACACTACGTTAATAAATAAATAATAAGCTGAATTTCGCTTGGCAGAAGAAAGCATGTGATCCGGATAACTGACGATCTTAAATCTTAATATTTTGAGTCCCGATACTTTCTTCAGCAAAGAAATTCGAAAATATATGGTGTATGCTTTTCTTGCGAGAAAGAGAGAAATCACACTAACATTAGGGACAATTTTCTGTTAACCTGCAAGGTACTGTACACGATAGTTTTAGCATCTTCCGAATTCGATTTTCGATAGAATGGGTTACCTGTGAGGGGGTTTCGAGATTTGCTTTACGTGTAACGCAAACAAGCAATTTTCTTTAGACAGCCTTCCTCGAAATGCAAGCTGTCCTGAAATAACTAGTTTTTGTGCATTTCCTCATATCAAGACATTTATGATATTTTTAACAGATAGGTAGGATACATATACCTGGCTACTTTGAGATAATTAGCTGAAGAAAGGAAAAAGTTTGTGCACAAAATTTATTAATACTTAAAATATGATTTTTATGTTTATTCTATATTATAACATTTCTAGTAACGAAAGGTAAACTAACAATGAAAGATTAATTCTTGTATAATAATATTAAAATTTAAACACTATGTGTTAATTTTCTTTAAAAACACAAATATTTTACTATAGATAAACAAAAGATTATAAATGAAATATAAAAAGAAACTACTTAGGTATGCATTTTTTTTCTTTTTTTTAATATACATTGGTTTTCATTATCAGTTCGCATTAAATTCAAAATAATGGTCAACTATTAGGTTGTGCATTACCGTGCATCAGGGACAATAAAAATAATAAAAATAAAATTTGTATAATTGAAATGCACTGCCACTCAAAATTACCTGTGAAATTTTTCAAACATTTACAGCGTTATTTTCGCATTCTTCGTAATTGCCTTAAAATTTGCAACTTTTACATTAAATTTTCATATCGAATCAAAATATTTCAGTATGTTATTTTTCACAGTAACACTGCAAACATAAGTAAGGCAGCAATGCATTATGTGAAGTACTGTATACATTTCCCTTTCAAACTAACAAAAACTGTAAAATATTTCCTCACGTCTTCTAAGAAATTACTATTCACTTAGAAATGAATCATAGTATTTTGAGTTTTCCACTATAAAATATGTATTACTTAAATTTTATTATAAAATTAAAACCAGTTTAAAGGGACTGACACCACAAGCCACCGACAGATTGTATCAGCATGTGTAGATATTGCGTCGTCCGTTTTCCTGTTGTATGGGAAGACGTCGTCAGCCCCTCTTGCTTTGCTCTCGCTCAGTTGATTGTCTGTCTTTAATGCACAGCATATACCAATTCAATCAGCGATACGTGTCTTCAGCTAGATACAAAGTGAAATGCCCGATTACTGATAGTTCAAAAGAACTTAGTTCTAATGTACCCCTATGCAAGAAGATGAAGATGTGTTACTGTGTCACAATTGGATGTGGCTACAGGTACAGGTAGAAATTTGCGGGACACCAGAAATTCACCATTGGTCGTAGTTCCGCCGCATTGTGCATTTCCGCCTCAGTTTTGAGGAAGAAAACTCCAGAGGGTCTACTCCCTTTCTCTACCACCAATCACTCGAGAGGACTTACACTATACTCTTCCAAAAATTCATGCCTTCTGCGGTTCTGCGGGGTCGAAATCGGAACCATCCCGACGGCAGTCAACATCACTAGAGTTGCTCGATTAAAGATAAAAGCTATTATAGAAGACTGTGCAAGAAAAGATGCCTAGTGTACGAAAATACTTGAAGTTGAATACCTTTTTTCTGCTTTGTATATAGTATTTGTTAATAATTAGAAGTAACAGTGTTTATGTAATTATGTATCTTGAATATTATATATGCCTATCTAGTATCTGTATTCGTTGTAACCTATGCATATTCTGAATAATATGCAAATTCTGAATAATATGCAAATTCTGCATTTGTATTTAGTACTTGCACATTTCACTGCGTCATTTACGTCCTATTCAGGTTTTAATATGTTTATATGTAATCTTCGTATATGATTTGATCTGTTTTTACCAGATTTAATAAATGCCAACTAATCTGTCGGACTGGCCAAGGCGTTGTCTGGCAGACATTGGTTGACATCTGTTGCCTTCACAACAAATTCCGGACGAATATAGGAAATATACTTGGGTCGGGAGCCTACTCAGTGGTTTATGTCACTAACCATTGTACCGGCTGAGCGGCAGGTTTAGCTACAGAAGGATAATTCTAGACAATACAAAGCAAAGGTTACTTTCAAAATCGAAACTGGGGTAGGACTCTAGTACCAGTTCTACATCGTTTGAAAGCAATTGTATTGATGAAATTGTTAAAGAGATAATTGATAAAGATGTTAAGGAGGTTTCTGAATGCTGGGCTAGAGCTCAAGATGGAGTAAACAGAGCAAAAACTTTCAAAAATTGCGTGGTTTTTCCGCATCACGCAAAATTACAAATTTCTAGGCTCTTGCAGGAAATGAAGATGAAGTAGAAAAGTTTTGAAAAAAAATCACGATTGATATATCAGTTAATATATGACTTTTGACGTCAATGTAACAGGCAATATGACGTAAATGTATGACAGTTAATATATGACTTTGATATATCAGTTAATATATGACTATACGTCTGCTTTGAAATACGTCCAACTTCATATGCGTTCTCTTTGGACTCGAAACGTTTTATTTGGTTTACGAATTTATTTGTTATAAGACTCGAATTCGAGGAATTACGACTGCGCGCAGTATACATGTTCACCTTTTTCGAGATAATACTACGAGTGCCTGTGAGCTTCAGAACGCATGTTGCTACTACCCAGAAAACAAACCTTACCTTACTATAACTCTGAATTTTCAGTAGTTTTTTTTTTTTTTTTCGTGTAAATGTTTTCTAAATTCAATAATAATAATAAATTTTAGGAATGTTAATCAGAAGAGCCAAGCAGTGAAGAAAAATATTAGGTTCACCAGAAGGCGAAAAAACAAATGTTAAAAAGTATGAAAATGGCATGCATATCGAGGACTTGGCTATTGCATAACGTATGTCGAGTAAATTCGTGCCTACGATTGCAAAAATCAACATTGCGAAGGGAATGAAATCGATTACGAAATAAAGATCAGAGACGTTAGAGTATGTTGAAAAATTGCTTTTGATCAGGATAACCGAAAAGCATTTATGTATTGTGTCATGCGTAGAGCTTTCATGTATTGTACATATTTCACCCATTGCATCTGCATTTGTGCATTATACAGTGTTATAACAACAATAGTTTTTTTCATATTAACGGATTAATCATTTTCCCTTAATTTCTTATTGGAAAAGTTTGTTTGGTATATATATCCAAGGATCTCGAAAGGATTAATGAAGTATACCGAAGTACCATTGTACTAGATTTGTCTAATAACTGGGTTTATTCGTATTTATCTTTGACTTTTACTCTTCACCCCCCCCCAAATAAAGAAAATAAAGGCTAGGAATTTCTTTTGAATGAGAACAAAATTGAAGCTGACGACAGTTTGAATAGTATAATTTGTCAATAGCTTTAAATATACTAATATGTATTATCTCCGTATGTTATATATATTGCGAGCGTGAGTTTAGTTATATTTAGATTTTTAAACTTTAAAGTTAAGAAAAGGGCTGAAAATATTTTGTAATGAAATAGAATGAACAACTCAAGCAGAAGAAAACTACTTATTATTAGGTCTTTATATGGTACACGAAAAAAAAAAAAAAGACTTAAATTTAGCTCCTGCTTCTGAACTTATTATTATGCTATTACTCTTTTTTCTTATTCTCGAGACAACTCACATGTTACTTTCTTGGCACATCTTTAACCGATTTCAGATCTAAAGTGAAACAGACGCTTTACTTTTTAACTCATCCATTTAAACGAAGTGCCCATTCGTGTTGTGCTTTTCGGCTGACTCCCTCTGCGTCAATTTCTGCGGCCTCTTTGCTAGTGAGTTTTATTTTTTCACTTTAACGATTCTAAGAAAGGTTAAACTCAAATGAAATAAAAGAAATATGCCAGACGAGGTTGAACAGCACTTAGAAGCGTGGATGACATGTCTTGAAAGGCTGAATTTAAGTTATTTGATGTGCCGTTTGGCATCTGGATGAAGCAAAAATCACTGAAAAAGTAAAAGATTTCCTAAAGATTAAATTTATTTTAATTTAAAAGCTAAAAGAAATTTTTTCTTCTGGGAACGTAAGAACCTTTTGCTATTAAAAAAGTACGAAAGAAAATGCGATAAGCAGTAACTTCCTGTTAATCAGCGTAAAATGTTTGTTTCTATACTTTATAAAACTTTAAGGTTTTGAAAAATATCAGGTCTATGCAGTAAAATGTTTTCGGAGAACTCGAAATTAAAGTTACTGATACGATAATCCCAGAATATAAGCTATGTAAATAAAACTAGAAATGAAATCAATGTTTTTTAATTTGATATAAAATTAGTCTCTTTGCATCCTATAACGCTTTGTAATAATTATCAAAATTATTATAGTTACTTATTATTGTGTTAAGAATTATTGGAAATTTCCAAACGTATTTTATCTGGCTTTTATTTTCATGACATATTTTTAGGAAAGAAATAATGTCCAAGAGTTTTCCACACGGAAAACACAAGATGAGTTTCATTAGCTAGAAAAACTGATATGATTTCTGTTAGATTAATTTTTCTTACAATCATTCGACATTACACTTTAAAGATGGAATTCAAACATTTTAGCAAAATGGACGGTTGGAGGTAACTTCAGGCATGAATATAACAAATAAGAGTCGAGTTCATAAACGATGCGTAAGCGAAAGGAAGGACACTCAAGCTCGAGCTTTTGCTTTGGATTGCAGTTCCAGGTGCAAGAAGAAACACTCAAATCATAATCAAATGATATAAATTATAAGAAGCTGAGAGCTCAGTGGTAGCTTGCACATCCTAAAACTATGAAGCCATGAATTCGAGTTCCAATCGCATCTCACACTTTGTGAAGTAAATAATGACAAAATGAAATTAGCAAAAACTGAGGTATTAGCAATTAATTTTTGTATAATGGTACTAGCAATTAATTTCTCAGAAAATAAGTTAAAAGTTTTAACAGGAACGAAGTTTCATTATCAAGGATGAATGCTTGTGATTATAATTAAATTTGGCGAGATAATAAAATTGACGAAGTCATTGAATCCATAACACTGGACAAGAAGAGCGATGCTTCACATCATATAAGAATTGACTGAGGTTTCGATTAAATAATGAAGCGCAGAAATAAATATTTCGTTTAATGACTTGTTCGATTCCTAGATGTACTAGTAGTCAATTGTTAATTCAGTTTAATTATTATTTTTAAAAGAAATGGTTGACTAGAAGATATAGACAACTTTCATACTGTTCTAAATTTTTCCGAATAATGCATGTTAAGTATTGAAACACTGTCAGTCTTATAAACTCACAATCTCTTGTGCTAATCAAGTTACCCTGTAAAACGTAAATATCCGCATAACCCTACTTTCGAACGCATTCGAGTATTTTTCTGATCTCGATTTTTGAAACGTTAAATGTTCGCAAAAAGAATACGAAAAATATATGAAAATGCGATGTATTACAGATACTACATTAGTTAATATAATGCTTTTACACTAAGAAAAGTTTAATAATTTTTTTATTAAGTACATAGTAATCATAACGTACTTAGAATAACTAACTACGATCTCAGAATGGCAGAGAGTGAGGTGTGTGGCAAGTTTTGCAAATTAAGTGTGTTAAATGTGTTAAGTGCTGTCTAACAGGTGCTCTCGATACAGGTGACAGGTGACGGAGGACGGGGACGCCTGGCGTATAACATAGGTAAACAGGCATATGTCCCACGTCATCCACTATCTCGAAGAAGCAACTTGCTGGAGCCCCGTAAGGCTGCACCGGGAGTTTACATGGCCATACAGGGGCTAGATGTCAAGTAGATTTTACATAGATCGTTGTTAATAACACAAAGTAATTTAAAAAGAATATAAAGGATAGAATTAAAACACTAAAACACACATATAAGCTGAAACACATAGATATACAAAATTAAACGTAAAAGCATAAAAACACACTCGTAATTACGTAACATAAGGTGCTCTCGATACATGAAAACAGGGGAATAATACGCATCATTGTTAAAGTAACCTAACGTTTTAAAACTTCCAACGTTTCGACCAGAACTTTACGATGGCACAGGATTATGCATGGCAGAAAACAGCATAAGGCATATGAGCAGTACATGTATAGCAAAAAACGATAAAGATATCGATCTTTTTAAAGCAAACTGAGCAAACGTGCAGAACACCCGTATAATTTCATGGACAAGGCGGCACACGCTATCATGTATTAGAAAACTCGAAGAGAAAAAAATGTGTGTGGCGTAGATGCACTCAGCTGAGCAATGTTAATTAATGTTTAACAATGTTTTACCAGAAACATTGTGTGCAGTGAAGTTTTTGATCAATTTCATGAACTGATTTATTTTGCTAACTTTATTGCTCATTGTTACGAAAAGTTTGAGTTGTGTTGTAAGATGAAAGAATAAAATAATTATTCCCCTTTCGGTTGTATTAGTAGTTATTTAATACTAGCGGAATTGAACGATGCCAGTTAAGTTAAATTGAGAATAATATATTACTTTACTCCTGACATCATTTGAAAATTCGCATAATAGCATATTACACGTAATAAGGAAAATGATGCGTCATTATGATGCATAAAAATGCCAAAGAAACAAAGTAATATTCAATACATGTACCAAAACTGACTATGTAATTATAGAATCATATGGTATACATACCCACATGACATACGGCATTGCCATTTGGGTCAACAAAAATAAAAACAAATACATCATTATTTTGAGCAAAATGAATTATTATGAGCGATATGAAACCCACATAAAAATTTCGATAGAAAAATAAATTACTTCTCTCCCATTATATCAGCACAATGTGCCTCTCGGAAAAATGAGGGCTAAAATTAGCGTTTTAAGAGTTTTTAAATAATATCTCTGATTTTTGATATATCATTTTAGAAAAAAGTGGAAGTCGACCTTTTCCAGAACCTAGAAAAGAATTGTAGAAAGTTTGACGATAGCTATAGTGGTGATTGAGTTATTAGCGAACAAACACACAGACTTTCTTCTTTACATATATAGAGTAAATGTTCATTAATCTTTCGCGATTCGTTTAATCTTATCGCCAAATTTCAAAATAATATATAACTTTAAAGCTGGATATACTCTCTAATTTTTAATTCTTCCATTCCCATTCCCATGCCATTCCTACTGCAGCGAGTTTCACGCGTTCGCTTATTCGATTCGCTGGAGAACCGGGGATTACCAGAAGCTGAAGATTAATGTGATGACTTTCACCCCTCTTCTCCTCGCAAAATCCAGCTCACAAACAACATTAAAAAAAAAAGGCTGATATTTTCTCGTTTTCTGTACTGGTTAAGCACTTTAAAGAAACCATAATGAGACTTGCTCATAAGCAACGAGAACTTGCGATGCTGCATCGCAGAACCGCAAAAGTATACTCCAATTTTGTATGTTCATATTTAATGCAAGAATCCATGTTCATAGCAAGCTAACCACAATTTAATCGGGAATTTCGAGAACAGGGGTTGCACATGCGGTTGATGGCAATGTGATTTCCCACTCCAAAAGATATGCAGGAGTCGCCGGAAGTTCAACAAATTATTATACAATATGCAGGACAAATACCCGATGTATCGCAAATGATATCGTTCTACTTAGGATCACCATGATAAAATTTATTCTATCAACGTTAAGCCGTTTTCCTTGAATGCGAATATTATACGAAGGGAATCTCGCAGCTCAGAAAACCTTTACTCGGGAATTCTTGATTAGGTATATGGAGGATGAAGGTTTCCATTATGAACTCCTTGGATCTATAAGGCACATTTCAACTTAATCAGCTAGCTAAACAGTGTCTATAAACTGATATTAGGCTCCATGCTTTGTTAACGGCGTCGTTATACGGTTCAAAATGACTGTACAGATTAGAGTGAAGAGTAATTCTTTCCTGCGTCCATTGATTTATCAACAACATTCAGCTTCATGCAGTGTCACAGCCACAAGTTATGCATCAGTAGACCATACACGCTGGGTATTACTCACGTGTCATCACATGCAGTCCTGAATGTAAAATGAGCACGTCTAGATCATATCAGTGATCGTATCATCTCGTGATAGTTTCCCTTCCGCCGCAGTTCTCTGATTTTAGCTGATAGATATCTGACTCTATTGTGTATCTACTATGCCTAGAGTGGTAGTGACTCTATTGTGTATCTACTATGCCTAGAGTACTGAGCTCATTGAACTGATTCCAGAGTACTGAGGGGCTTAAAGGGAAAAATCTCGACTAAAGCACTAGGAGGCAAAGCTGATATGCGTCGTGTTATTATTTTTCATCCTTGATCGTATTCAGTGCGCCCTTTATAAGGATATTTGACCAAAAGCGTCGTCCAAAGCCATGCGATACATGCAGATTATGCCTGAAAATTTGAAATTGTGAAAAGGAGTTATTGTTCTATAACTCAGTCTTATAATTAAATTCTTATTAATTAATTAAAATACAAGCTTTGCAATAAATCATTAATTTTGTTTAAAATAAAAAATTTAAAAATAAAACGAGTTGTACGCTATCGTGTCTTCTCTAATGGTGCCTCTCTACGCTATCCAAATACCAGCATCATTAACGAAATAAAGTATTTCACGGGAGCAGACGGGAAAAACTATTCCTCCATTTTTCCCGCAACGGGAATTACTTAGCCAATTTTTCGTTATCTGTATGTAGTCTTCGCCCCGGATTCAAGCTGGAAGAAGCGAATGTTCGTTGGTTAGAACTGAGTTTAACACAAAGTAAGTTTTAGGCATCATTATTCCGCATTGATTATTATATTATGCAAAGGTGAAATTTCAGTTTCAAAGTTTGCATTGTACTATACTTTTAAGTTTAAAGTTGTTTCATTTTGCTTAAAGCTGGCTTATTTTAGAGATGCTTACTTTTCTTTCTGGGCTTCTCTCAAAGTTTCGTATGATAATATATTAAACCTGTGATATTAAGTTAAACATTGTTTTTTACAAATTCAAAACATGACTGAATATGAAATACATAGAAGAGCCAAAACATTATGACCACCTATGGAATAGTAAGTTGCGCGACTTATGGTCTAAAAACAGCTGCAACTCGCCTTGGCATGGATGCCGTAAGTTTTTGGTAGATAGAGACAGGTTGTACCAAATGTCTAAGTAGTGGTCAAGCAAAGTAAAGATATTTCCACATGGCGGTCTTTCAGCTGTGAGCAGCCGCTCCATGACATCCCAAATGTGCTCTACCGGGTTAAGATCCGGCGATTTATGTGGCCAGGACATTGATTGGAATTCATCGTTACCATTCAACACAATTCGAGCCTTGTGACATGAGTCGTTGTCCTGGTGGAAGGTTTCGTTTCCAGTTGGGAGGACAGACGCCATGTAAGGGTGCAACTGATCCGCAATTATTTTCAGGTAATACACAGCTTTCATGCTCTGTTCTACCATAACCGAGGGTCCCAGAGCCTCAATGAGAACGTCCCTGAATACCGCCACTACCAGCCTGTGTTTGACCTGCTGTACAGGTGGGCAGCAACATTTCGCCTGGAAGATGGCGTATCCTGACACGACCATCAACGTGATGAATTAGAAATCATGATTCATCCGAGGCAAATGTCTTCCACTTATCCATGATTCAGTTTTGATGTTCCCGTGTCCACTCTAGGCACAGTTGACTTTGACTTTTTCTTTGATGTCGCGTGGACTTCCAACACCTTGACGTCTACCGCTCTTTTCACCGCCATTTATCCACCTTGCATAAATACTAACGACGGCAGATCATTAACAACCTACCAATCGCGCAGTTTCGAAGATAATAATTTCAAGTCTTCGGGACATTACAAATCTGCCCTCTATCTTCACTCAGATCAACAGTTTTTCCCTGCACTCGCAAAAGTAAGTGCAAGAATAATTCCTTACCTTCTCCAGTAGCAGCTAAATATCATTCGCACGTAATCATATTCCCTCCGCGTCATCCAGACGAATTAATTGAAAAATGTGAGGATGGTCATAATATTTTGGCTCGCCAATGCAGATGGCCTTTAAAGGACTTAAACGATATTTAGATTTTGATCTTCCTCCGAAAAATAAAAATTGCTTAGAAAGCATGAAACATAAGGAACATGGGCAGAAAATATAAAAGTAAAAACGCGAGTGCATATTTAAAAATCTAGCTGATTAATACGAAAAGGTTTTCTTTTGCCTGGAAAATGCCCAGGTGTCATACTTCTCAATTTTTTTTGAGTGAAATCATCGTAATTCTAGCCAGAGCGCACTGGAGCTTCAAATTACAAATACTTGAACTGCAATACTAATAGAAAGTTTTACTGCCCTATTTTACGTAGCAGTTTTTAAAACTGATATTGGTACTAGATAATAATTACCTCAATCTCCATAGGAAGAAAAAATACGCAGGAAAACTTCAGCAGTTGGGGAACAAAATCCTTGTCAAAATGCAAACGCCAAACGAAACTTTTATGGGCCATATTCATTTGGTAAAATGTTTTTAAATGGAGTAAAAAACCAAAATAAAAGTGCACAGATATCTCAGAGCGAAGAAAAACAGTTGTGCATTTTTATTTTCTTGAGAATAAAAGTATTTATTTTTATTTTATCTTTCCCCGTGGGCTGTATAGCGGTTAGCGGAGGATTACTATTAGGCTGGTGAGCGTTTGATCTCGTGTAAGACTTGGTTATTTATGGGCCTTCTCACGAGCGTAATATCAGACCACCTATAGTGGTATAGTGTACAAGGTTTTCAGTGATGAGATGGATAAATGACTGGTAGGTTTGGCTATTTCCGGCAAATGCATGATAAATAAGTGCCCAGCCATTTGAAAACAAAAGAGAAAGAAACATATCTTTTATCCGTTGTACCATGCCTTGTTATTATGAATTTACTTACCTTTCGTTTTTTAAAATTAATTTACTTAATTTTTTCGACTTTTTTACTTAATTTTATTAATTTACTAATTTTCATTTAATTTTTGACATTTTGAATCATTATTTACTTAATTGTTAATTATCTTAAACGAAAATTATAATTGCTAATACTTTTATCCCTTTATGTTTTAATTAAATATTTATTCTATTACTTTAGTTTACTTATTTTTTGTTCCCGCTTCCGATGGCATTTATAGAGGCATTCTTCCAGGCACTCTTAATTTAGATAATTAATCCTGGTTTTAGTATTAGAACACGATGCTTCGTTTCAAGAAATTTTCTACTAAAGCTAAATGACTTCTTAAAAGTATTGTACAAATAATTATGAATAAAACTGCATTGTACTTAAATATTGCATTACATTGTGTTTTCGATAGATGGTTTGTTGGTGGTCGGTTGATTAACTGCTTAATATAACCACTGTAAATGTGTTAATGCCTAATTTCGTCAACGAATGAGAATGCTTTTCGGTCTTAGGAAGGAAGTCTTCAAGGAGAAATGAATCGAAACCGAAATGAAGGAAACTGAATCGTGTTCATGTTACATATAGAAAAGTCACGAATACTCCATATAGCTAGCCTATTCATCGGCATTCGCATCTGGGAAAATGTATCCATTCATTCACTGATGAGCCAAATGTGAATATAAAACTTAAAATGTAATGATTACAGTAAAAAGTAATGATGTTTTGCTGCTTGAAAGATCAAAGGAAAGCAAATTGCTCCTATGAATCGCAGCGTGATTTTAAAGGAAATAAAAAAACTTTATTTCATACTCCAGTATTTTGTATTTCATGCCCTCTGTTCAATACGAAAATTATAATTGATTTTTATTCTTAAAAAGTTCTGAATTTTATTCATTTAAGGTTCTTATTACTTATATTTAACAGAAAATTTCTGCATTCACCTTTGCACCTTGCTTCTTCCGCTAGCCCGACAAAAGGAGTTTAACTTTAGATTGAAAGAACAGGCAACAGTGAAGTTTTCTGGTCATTTAAACGGCAGTGTTAGGGAAGGTAAAACTCGTAGACGGAGAGGTAACATATTAAGTGATTGATGTTTATTATTATTTACGCATTATTATTATTTACGTGTTCCGCCTTCATCTGCTGCACTGTGAGCTGAATTTGAATTTTCAATTTGAGGGAAAGATGTTTATGGAAGTATCCTCTCAGACCTATATCCGTTTGTGAGCTGAGTACTGAACATCTATCTGGTAAATGAAATAGGTTAGGTTATAGGGTTAGAAGTGGACAGCTTTACAGAATTTAGTAGACAGCGTTGTATGTAATGCCAGTTGTTATAACAGTACAATTCCTCCCTTCAGCATCTTGTTTTTTGACATTTCTTAAATACTCTTTTCGAATCTGACGATATTTCTCTAGAATTTGTTTGCTGAACTGCTTTTTGATTTATTTTTCCTCGAGGCTATCTAAAATCTCGAGTAGACATTAATAATTCTAGGAACATTTACCAGCACAGCGTAATGTTATACCTAAAGTTATACAATCAACATAATTCAAAGATCAATGCACAATCTGCATGAAAGATTGCAAATACGTTTTAAAAATGCTGGAGAATGTTTGAAAAACATATTACTGGAATAAGAGCTGAAATCAGAAGCGCTATAACACATTACATACATCATATTGTTTGGAAAAATAAAAACAAATATAATAATTACAGCTTATGTGTTAGTTTCATTTTTAAAACTGCCAGAGTTTTGTGGCTGCTTCATGTAAATAAATGAGAAAGAACCAAAATTTAAGCATTCTAAGCGATTGCTAAAATTCTCTTTCCTTATTATTTTAAAGAAACCCGTCATCGAATGACCAAGACAGGTACTTTGACTCTGGTTCAAATGCTGGTCGATGTGTTCGCTGTGAGTGAGATTTCGTAGTTCGCCCCTCATATGTAGTGAATACGAGTTAGTTTGCTTTGAAAATCCTTCACAAAGACCTCCTTGATCTTAGGCAGATAGATTTTGCTTGGCTTGCAGTAATCAAAAGTATCAAAGTTTGGACAAATGCACTTTCACTAATCTTTCCCAGCTTTTGGAATAACCACCGCAGTTGCAGCTATCAACATTTAAACATGCTGATTTTTATCTGTTCGATTTTTATTAACACTTGGAGCTCTTCTTTCTGCCTTAGCAACAAAATCCATATTTGTACACATACATATTCTATGTACTATGAATATAACGTAGAAAATGTATATATATAACAAACTTAAAATGCAATATGCATGCATTTCATATCAGTTTCTCTAAAAATGTGATATTTTATTGGAGAGGGGAAATTCATAAATTAAGTTAATTAGTTCTACGTGCTCCAACATGCTTTACATCGTTCTATTTGGTTCAACATCAATTTAAATTTCGAATGGATAGAGTTACGAACCATTCAAAAGCTTTATTTGAAACAAAATAAATTGAAGAAGAAAAGGAAAGGAGATAACAATTTTCAAGTAAAATTTAGGGGAGGAAGCAATAAAATCCAATAACGACGTGTCTTGAAGATACGATGTTTAGAGAGAGAGAGAGTGACTTTGTAGCTAGTAAACTTAGAAAGCGGAAATAATTTTGTCATCGAAGCAATAAAAATGTGATGAAAAAGGATAAACTTTCGTGCTTCAAAACTAGACACTTATTCATTTCAAGATATAATCTTACAAAATAGAAATGACTTTAGAAACATTTTTCAATAAAAAGTTGCAGGGAGAAGTTTTGACAGTAAAATCATTCATGTTTCGAAGAATGTCATTTGCTGCATGTTACCTCATTGATTTTAATCAATGCATACACACAGCTAGCTTATTCAGTAGAAAGTTTGTTCACTGATATTGCTTTCAAGGAAGACTAATTTTAAATTAAACGGAATAAGGAAGTGAGTACATAAGCTGGAGATATGAAGCTTTTTATTTATTATATATGTGCTTGTAAGTGCTTGCATTAGAAAAAACTGATTTTGGATTTTGAGATTATGAATACATAGAAGTTTCAGAATATAAGCAATACCTTAGGTACGTCGTTTGTCTGCTTGTATATACTTCAGTAAGCACAATAATTGGAATTCCAATTTGTGACGAAATTTGTATTTATTTGTACCTCTGAATTATTTTAATCGTACTTATTACATCTGATCGACATTTTAACTTAAAATTAAATAGATAACTTTTCAATTATTATAGATCGCTGTTATTTGACTTGAGAAAGGTGCCTGTATGGTAGAATTTGTAAGAGGAAATGAGCCATACAAAACGTAATACAAACTGAAAAGTACTTTGAAGAGGTAGTAACATACTTCCTTATTCTTAGCTCTTTCTGACTAAAAGAAGAAGATCCTTACACTGAAGTACTTATGCTCAATATGTATTGTACTTTTGGATTGAGTTTAAACAATTCAAAAGTTCGAATAGAAGTTTTCCATTCAACACATGTTTTATGACAAGAATCGAAAATGAAAGAAAAAAAATCCTCGTATGATACTTTGTGGAGCACGAGGAAAACATTCCCCCCCTGTAATTATATAAAGAAACCTACACTGAATTCGATTATTTAAGTTATGGCAAAGCACACGAAAGCTATTTGCGAAGCAGGCTTTGCCAAAACGTCAGTAATCCTAAAGCAACGACTTTTTTATAAGAAACTGTCTCGTATTCATGCTACACATGCGAAAAACCGAGAAACTCCCATGCAGCTAGTCCTTCCGCCAAGATTTTAATCCGGATCCAACTACCAGTATTTAGAGGTTTTACCGCTCAGCCACTGGTAGGCAAAGTATATAGAGACATTAGGTTATTTTTTAAAGCAAGAGAGATCGAAAAATTGGCAACGTCTTCAACGGAAATCGAACCACTGACCTCTGGATTACGCGCCCAGCGTGCAGACCACCACGCCACGAAGGCATGCCAAGAAGGTGGGAGAAATACCTTATAAGTGTAAGCCAGAATTTTTAAAATTAATAAAATTTACTCCAATACATTTTAACAGCTGTTTTTTAGGCTAACTTTCAACATCTATTTGAGATAATAGTGAATTCAATAGTTAAGTACTTTGAATATTACTTTTATTTTGTTCTTACGGTAACGGTTAAAATTTAATTTATCATTACCAATGAACGATAGAAAAATCTCTATTATAGTTTCTATTATGAAGTAATTCTGACTGTTTAGTCACTGAAAACCCGGGTTTGGAGATTTCTTTATGAGTAAATCAATATGTTTCTGTTTGTGGAAAAGCATTTAACGAAAAGTGAATTCCAATTTGTCATTTTATTAAATTATTCTCATGTATGCAATTTACTATTGAATTACTGAGATTTTTTTTATTAGAAGTAATTAAACAGAACTTTGTTTCTTATAACTATTACATAATCCGAGAACTATACAGGAAATTTAAAGAGTTATCGCTAATTCACAGGGCATTTAAACCTTTTGAATTATTGCAGTGGATATTGCCATTTAACATTGAGTCACTAATAAATGTGAATAACAATTCAACAATTTCATTCGGTGACGATAAAAACGTAGCGCTCTATTCTGGGTTTAAAAGCTTGCGTTTCATTTACATTATTTAGGAAGTGTGACGCAGATCTCTCTCGGATATTAGTAGCCCGAATTTACTATTTAGAAGAGCTGTATATTATTGAATTAAAGCCTAGAAAAGCATAATTTCCCTCGAAAAAGATCCGAAAACGAATAAAGATGCTCTAAAGAATTTTTTTCTCTTTACGATTCTTTTAGGAAATACATTCAAATTTTAAGAGATCCAATAGACAACGTAAATTTAAGTCTATCCCGGACTGGATACAATTTTTCACATATTTTCTCCTCTATGTGTTTTGGCAAATAAAGCAGGATCCGTGAAACAGAATCCTTGGCGAATTCATAAGCAAATGTAAGTACATAGGTTTGCTTCGAACAAAATATTGAAGAGTTTTGAACCTGAATCCTTGAAATTTTTCTGTTGATCTTCTCGTTTCTTCTGTTGCAAAGATTTGTAAAACTGAAATTGTTAGGTACTTAGCAAGACAATAGACATGAATTGTATAAGAAATTTGAAGCTGTTTGTTTACAGATTAACTATTATCATTAATCGCAACTATTTATCATTAATCGTAAGGATAACTACCGACATTTATAATAAAATTTTATGATACGAGGATTATTATTAAATGAAATATATTAAATTTCTGATTATAATTAAGTAAAATATATTAAATTCTCAAGCACACGATATCACACTTTCGTAAGCACGAAATCAAGTTTTGCAAGTATGAAAGTTCGCAAAATAAGAAGGAATAAATGATTGGATATTTGCTCCTAATTTTACATCTTCCGGTAGTTGAAGAAATCTTTAAGCGAGAATAGCTGCAAAAAGAAAAATGCATTACTTTGAAGAGTTAGATACTTTTCGTCAGATAATAAATATAAAATAAAGCACTTAATAAATTTAAAGATTGAATATGTTAGATGCACATTTAATTGAAATAATGTATTCAATCCGGAAAACGTTAGAGGAATATTTACTTAAACAGCTTTTATTGCATCAAAAATGTACATGCATTTAACTCATTTGCTATTTAGATTTTATTCTAAACAAATATACAATTAGTTTAATAAATTCGATATAACATATAAACAATAATATTTATTCATATAACCAATGCCAGGTAAAATAGTAGAGAAATGAAAGTCACGTGACAGGCCCAATATAGAAAACAGAATAAACGATTTACAAATGTAGCAGTTTCATACATTAAAACAATAACTACTATTCATAAAACTAATATCCTAACAAATAAAGACAACCTTGTACTTATATGCATTACTTACATATTACTTATATGCATTCATAACTAGATCAAATTAAAAACACATGTTCCTTGTAATTTTAACGTTAGGTAAAGGTATACTTCACTGTATAGTTCTTCATTTCATTTCTTATTCAGCAACATATTGAAATCTAGATTATGTTTACATGACACTTAATTTCGTAGGAAGACATGGAAGAAAATTTCTGTTTCACACAATGACTTAGTGAAAAGAGAAAATGATTTGAGAAATTTAAAGTAGCATTGCTTCTTCTGCTTGTTGATATAAGCATTTTAATTTGGATAAAGGTGTGAATTATTACTTTTCGTAATTTTGAATATCTTCTGTATCCCAGATGTGAATAAAATATTTATTTTCTCCATTATTGAAGAAATACTCCCCCCTTCTCCTGAAAAATATTTTATTCCACATATGAAAATTATTTCTATCTTCAAATCTGCATTCCTTATTTTACGCATTAGTTACAAACCCTTCATATCTAATTTTTATAATAGTGCTTAAAAAGCGTAACAATTTCTTGTTATTGAATATCGAGATGTGGAAAGATAGCAATTCACGAAATTGGTTTCACTGGGTTACTACATATGAATTTCAAAACCACATTTAAAAAATGAAGATCTATTTAAAAAGATAAATTGCTTCATGTAATTACCTCTCTATAATAAAAATACTATGAAAGATGGAGGGCATAAGAAATAAGCAAACGACAAGAAAGGGTGAAACAGGGAAAAATTCCAAGCATTTCGGAAAAGCAGTTTTATGATATTTATGATATTAAGCAATTTAATTCAAAGGTAACCTTAAAAATGAAATAAAATTATCCATACTAAACTAATCACGAGTTTTGCATGAATCAAATAACACAAAAATTACTTCCTTTATTAAAAAGGAAGGTTTCAAAAATGTTTTCGACTTTGTAGAAAAGAGTTTTATGATTATTTCTAGCCTATTATTCGTACTTTCTCAGTATTATGCTAAGTAAGTAGTTTTTATTTCAGAAATTATTTGAAAGCTCTTTTTAGGAACTAACTGTTTTCCGTTTCCAGCTAATTTCAAAGTTTTTCCTTCTAAATGATCTATGAAGTAAAGTTTATATTTCTTTAATAGAATATATTAAACTTGAGAATTACTTTTTCTCCCCTCTAAAATACGTTTATACTGATACATTTATTAGGGAAAATGGTGCTCATGGTTAGATAATAGACACCAATAAAGAGTTCGTGGCGTTAATGATCTACGAAACGGCGTTTCTTTAGCTATACATTTAAAGTTATTAACATTGTTTGCTTGTAGTGTTTTTGCACGTTACATATTTTGCAATATCGGTGATAAAATCTAATTGAGTTTGTGATTCTCATTCGCATACATAAAGAAGTGAGTCGATTTTGAGTTCATTAAGAATGTTAAAACTATAAACTTTCTTATTTAAAATAATGAGTTCAGATTCATAGAAAAAAATGACAGGAAATATGGGTTTTTGATATCTTCTGCTATTTTAACAGAAACTTGCATTTCAGTTTGTATTTTACTTAAAACTGACACTTATGTTACTAGGAGGGCTCTATAATGGTTTTCGTTTTTCTCAACCTGCATTAAAATCAAAAGGGCAAGAACCACTAAAATATCATTCATGTTAAACTATGAAATTAAAACAAACCTTTTCTCGTGGGCTATAGGGAGCAATATTTTATGTATTAGGGCCATTTAGTCAGTTATTTTAACAGGAAGGAGCAGAAGTACAAATCAACAGGTTTTATACTTCCTACTCCATATTAAAGAGTAAATTTTAAATCTTCATAATGTTACTGCTATTTCTTGAGACGCATTTACTGAAGTGAACGTGTGGGACATATATGTCCCAGCCTCCTGGAAATGGCTAATCTCTCTTTACTGAAAACAGCTGTAATAGTTTGGAGTATTTGACTTTGTAGGAATGAGCTGCAGAATAGCAAAACTAGTTTCTAGTGGTTTAGTTCTGAATTAAAATGCCTTTTTCTTGCGCTAAGGCAAATGTATTGAAATGCTTAATAAACACAAGATCAGAAATGGTTGCATATTTAATGATCTGAATCGTAATAAAAGATAATGATATCAGAATCAGTCGCTGAAGTAAGTTCTAACTAGAGGGAAGGAGAGAGTTGTTCAAGCACAGATGTAGACGATCTCGGATCTTATTATAGGAGAAAATCCTATCAATTCTGAGAAATGCTTTTCAGTATATTCTGAAACGCAACATTTAGGTGCTAATGGCCCAAATAATATGAATTTCAAAATAACCTTCCTTCAAAATTTATATGAGTTACCTCGAAACTACTGCAAATAATGTGACTAGATCATTTAAGAGGGCGTGGTATTTAAGAAGGTAATTAAGTTTCCTGATTAAGGACTTAATCAGGAAAACTTGAAGCTGAAACTAAGTATTCTCCGATAGTCTTGGCGCAAATGATTAAAGACAACTTATGTGAAGTGTATTGCTCCATTCAGTCTTGATTGAGACACTATACGGTTCAATCGACGGTGGGCAGAGGAACCTAAAATGAGTAATTGAAACTTCACGGGATAATAAGCATGATAAAAGTATTATTTTCATTCTGGTCTTTGTGAGAAGAAATATGCGAAGAGTCTTTAAATTATACACGAAATCTGCTTGAAGAGTTGATATGAGAACACACTTGTATTAAAATTTACCTGTAAATCTTTGATTGTCGTATTTATAATATATTTAAGTAGAAATCTTTTTCGAATTTTACGCATTTTTTATTATCTTTCCTGCATGCTAGAAAGATTTTAGAGTAAATGGAATGAACTGCTTTTTGAAGATTCACTAAATTAAAAATAAAAACTAACTTTAAAAAATATTTGGTAAAATAAAACTTCTGTTAGGCATTAATAATCATTGATAATAATTCGCCAGTTTCATGAAATAAAAACGCGTTCCCTCATAATCAAAAACAAATAGAGCCTGCGCTTGTTTTCCTTGTTATTGCTTTTATTGTCACTCTTATTGTGGATCAGATAGCTTTATAGCTATTGAGCTCTTTTGACTTACATCACAATCAATTAATGTTTCATAAGAAAGGCACTAAAATGTGTTAAAAATCAAGCTTCCAAAAACGCTGCTTCGTACATATTGAAAGTGAGAAATTAATTTTCTTTGGATATTTTAATTTTGTAATTTCTAAATCATGTATATTTTATTTTTTGAAGCTAGAAATAGCTAGGATTTCTAGATGTTTTCTTCATGATACAGCTTTGCATCTTTCGAATGGCAGACCATGGAATGTACTCTTTTCTAGACCACAATTGTTCCTGACTCACCTCATGCGGCTGCAGTTGCAACTTTTAGAATGTTAGCTGAGTACGATTTCCTCCGTGCTGATCGTTTTCGTTTAACATTGTGGACTCTCCTACGTGTTCTTCTTTGTATTACTGAACAAGATATATCTGCTTGAACTAATGGCCTGCAATATCTGCTCTTTATTATCGTGTGGCGAGATGGAGCGTCTATTGTCTAATGGCCTAGGAGCCAAACGATATACATTTGATAAATAAAATAGAAAATTTTTCTATTATTTCTTCTGATGTTTCGACCGGCTGCATTGAAGTTTGAAGGTAATTCGCAGGTAAAACAGTTTCTGATTATTAGGTTCCTTTTAGGAAAATTTTGGTAATTTCAGTAGTAAACGAGACGCTGATGGACAACTAGTTCTAATAGTGTGAGCCTGGGTATTGGAAAAGCTCAGTAATTTTAAAATTCTGGTTTATTACGTCTTCCTCTCGCTTTCTTTTCTTCAGTAAATTCTGATACCCAGGCAGTTTTTTCTGTTTTTCTTCCGACATCTGGGAAAAAGTGGAAGTAAAATAAAAGAAAATAACTGTTATAAGAACTATTGCGTAAAACACTTCTTAAAAAAGTCAGTGTTTGAAATATTTTACCTTACTTCTGAAAAACTGAGTATATCTGAAACCACTGCTGAAAAAATAATGAACTATTAGATCAATACTAAATAATTCAAGGCACTCTTTTGTTTATTGAAATAAATCAAATTTAAAGTATGCATTTAAGACGTAATGAAATAACGAAAAATTTTTCTTCGGTTTTTCATATAGCTAAAAATGGAAAGGCGAATTTTTAATTTCAGAACACCTTGTATATTTTTATTTCGCTTCAAATCTCAAATAGGTATATTTTAAATTTAGTGACATTCCGTTATATGTCAATCTTTTCTTCTCCAAAACTAATAATTTTTAATTTAATAAACAAATAGTTCATGAAAAAACATTTTGCAAGCAATTATCATCAAACTGTTGCTTTTCTGAATTAAAAAGCTGGCCTATGTTTAACATAATATGTAATTGCACGTAGCTTCTTTGGGGAAATAAATTTTCTGCTGCTAGACTTTTTAGTATTCTTGCAATCTTTCCTCAGCAAAATTTACTAGAAAGCCTCTTATCCTTCTTTTTGAAACAGTATGAAAAGATATGAATCAGATTTCCTTCAAGTCTTTCACATTCACTCAGATATCTCAGTTTCATTTAACAGTTCTAATTACAATAGCGTTTGCCCAAGAAAGTTTACACAGTTTATATTACATATTTTTATTTCATTCGCTTACTTTGTTGAGTCATTAGGTTTATCGATGTAGGATACATGAAAAATGTGCAATGCCTTAGCCGAAATTCGAACACCCGACCTCCCGATTACGGATCAGCCGTGCTTACGCACCCTATTACGCATCGGACACGTTGAAAGGAGAGGGGAAATACATTATAACTTGATCAATAAAAAGTGTTATATGTCCGTAGTATTTATAAGAATCAATACAATGGAAAATCGATGTACAATATATTGATGCAGATGCACAAAAACATGTTTGAAAGTGAGTCTTTGTAAAATTGCTTGATATTGAATTTTAAAGATCACTGCTGTGAATTCTGAAATGCAATGAAATCTGCAGCAGGTATTAAGTCTATTTAAACAGAAGGCATTTATTGGGTCAAAATAGCATCTATAAGAGATGCTTAGAAATGTTCTAGCGTCTGTATTCTAGGGATTTTCTTTTTGTAACCTTACAGGTCTAATTGGCAATTGAATTAATAATTTCTAACTGTCCACTAGCGGCTGAGCGGTAAAATTGCTGAACATTGGTAGTTCTGATCTGGGTTCGATTCCAGCGAACGGGCTGAATGAATGGTTGTTTTCGTAGTTTTCTCCTATGTGTAACGTATTATACGAGCCAGTTTCCCTTAGACTCTTATCCTCCTTTTTTATATGAATTTCTTCCACGAAGACATTCCTTCCCTTAGGCAGATAGCTCTAGCGTGCTTTGCCATAACCAAATCAACTAATTACTATTTTATTAAGCGCAGGCATGGGATCTTAGTTCATATATTTTCTTTCTCCTGTTTCATTGAGAAATAATGTTCATAAATGAAATTTTTATAACGCCCAAATAGCCGATGTGTTTCATCAAAAAGCGTGTTCCAGAGTCACTTTTCGTAAATATCTCATACTGGCAAACAAATCACGCAATGGATGAACTCCCTCTTCGGGAAAATAAAATAAAGTTCTTTGAACGCTAGCTAGCCAATCAGCAAGTCTTCTATATGCTAACTATCATTCAGTATTCACAGAATAAAATTTTTTAAATTTAATAAAATATATCTGATAATTTGATATTTGCATTTCAAAGAATTCTTGCCAACTTGGCTTCAGTTTTTAAATTACTATGAATTTTACTTACATCATATATTTATATCTTACAAGAATAATAAAGAAGACAGAATCGTCCGTGCGAATAATAAACTTGCAAGTGAAGTAGAAATTCATACAATTTTATCTTTATAAAATAACTCGAATAACGGCATTCCGTATAAAATCCAATTCTTTAATGCAAGTTAAATAAATAATGACTTAAAGTGCAAGTCATTTCTAATAAATCACACAACGTCTTGATGGTTTTTTTTTCTTATTTTTACTGTTTAGTTTTTCATAAATATGGTAACCCATGCATAAAGCAGCGAAGCCAGCTGTTTCAACAATTCGAGAATTAATTGCGTTCCCTTTTCATTTTTAAAACCGAGGTGAAACCGCAAAGTTTTCCTTTAATGTCTTTAATCCCTTTATTATTTTTAAAACAAGATATTCTGAGGCTAAGACTTTCAGCGCATACACATGATCTTTTCGCATTTCTTTAACAATGACGGGTACTATTTCACAAAAGCTTAATTAAACATTACTTTCACTCCATCTTCTGGAGCATTCTATTCATTTTCGAGTTAATTATCTTAAATAAAGTTGTTTCGTGGCAGCCAATAATAGAATTTTAATAGAATATTCTTCAGCATCAAGTTAAGGGAGTATTTTGCTCGTCGAACATTATGACACCAATTAATAAACGCTTGAAATAATTCTTTATTTTAGATCGTGGTTATGTTCTTTGCAGCTCTTTTAAGAGAAAAGGAAAGTTTTCATTATCGAATTCTTTTATTAAAAGTGTTTTGTAAATTTACGCATAAAAGCTTGTTTCGAGAAAGATTAATTTAATTTAATTTAAATTTATATATACATATATATATAGACTCGTAACCCATATTTTGTTCCCTAAATTTTATTGTATTTGATGTATGACAATGGAGTTGTTTACAGGCAATTACTTATAAATTTGCGAAACGTTATATTCAGTAGCTTATATGAAATGTACCATGCGCTGGATGATCAGATCTATAAGTTGTACTCAATCTATCGATCTTTATTACAATCTTTGCATTTAGAATTGTGGGTGGAATGTGTGCAATAGTCGCTTTGAAGCGCTTTAAAAACAGGCCAATGAGAAATTGATATTGTTATCATCATTGTTAACTGACTGCTAAAAAATTCAAACTCATAGAAATTACTATGATTTTCTAAGCCAAAGTAAAAAATCAATTTGTTGTTACTGGGATTTGAACCACGGATCGTTCACTCACTGATTGGACGTGTAAACCACTTACAGTACAAGAGAACATACGGGGAGAGTGTGATAATTCTTCATATTTTCTTACTGCGACAACGCAACCTGGAGGATTGAGATCATTTCTTACGAATCCTGGGCATTTACCTTTTTCAAGGTTTTCCGTTGCAAACTGCAGTTAAGGGCAGTATTATAAGGTTGCATGATTATGATTTGTACCTTTACTGTGACTTCTTTCCGTAGTTCTCACCAGAGATGCAAATTAGTTGCATTTGAGTCGAGGGTTTGAAAATTTTAGAGTTAGAGCCATTTGAAGCCTTGCTTGCAGTTTAGACCCTATCGCCAGCTCTACCAGATTTTATTCCGGCTTTAGCGATTTTGCTAACCGACATTAAAAGCGCGCCATTATTTATTTGAGCCGGCTAAAGTAAAGCCTTTTCTGTAGTCTCCGACTACGTTTCTTGAAATTTCATATTATATTATTTTAAATATCCACAAGTGGCGGAGTTTGCTTTTTAAGCACTGGTGGTGCCTTTTATTAAATTAAAAAGGCTAAAAAAGTAAAGGGTTATTTTAACCTTCTCAAGGCTTCATACAGAGCGAAGACGTGCTTGTTAGTCTCGTAGGATTTGAAAATTAATGCTGAAATTAATAAAAGAGTATTTTCCTGTAAATATTATTGTCAGATAATTAACATGTTTGCCATAAAAACTTCAGATGTAATGTTTAATTTGAAAACCATGTTATTTCTTATGTTTTCTGCGCTTCTACGTTTTGTCTATTCTACCAAAAAATTGCGAATTAAGGGAGTTTAAAGAATAAAACAAGAAGATAAATTTAGAGGGAGAGAACTTAGGTAACTAAAGCACAGGGATTTTTCTTTTATGTACCTTGTTTTTTGGCTAGAATGCATGGCGATTTATATTTCTACTTGTAGGTATGTTAGTAGAAAGCGTAATCATAAGAAGTAAGGTTCTTAGTATATTTGACTTCTAAATAATTGAACTATTATTGCATTGTTAGGCCACAAAAAGCGAAGTTCTTTCTTTCTTCTCTTTAGTTGAGGAACATCAGTTTTGAAGTGCCAATAAATGTTTTAGCTGCTTCTATACTACTGTTGTTTTCATTTTTGTATTATTTGTTAATTAAGGAACGAAATAAATAAGGAACAAAGCTTCGTCTGGCTGTCTAATAATGTTACCCAGAGTTTGAATATGATACAATAACCTTACAATGAAAGGCAATGATTTTATACTTTGTTCATGCCACTGATTGTCAGTAATGGAACTGATATTGGTGGCATATAATCAAAAAACGTTTTAGAAAGTTTAGTTCAATGTATATGTTTACATCTTGTATTTTATCCTTGAAGACAGTTATCTATGCAAGTATGTGCTTCAAAGTTTTCTCGAGGAGGTGATTAAATCCAATTTTTTTTCCTTAATCAAATATAGCTCATAAAACTAGACAGGATGTGACAATTAATTAAAAAACTATGTGAGTCTCGCCCAGCTTATAAGTGAGGGATAAACATGATATAAACTATATTACAAATCAAATGGAAGTATATGCATTTCCTACAATGATGCTTTTAGACACTTGCGATAAATAACAGTTCAAGTGTGAAGAAGTAGATGGGGCACACTGATATTACTCTGATATTTTTTCAAGTTTAGAACTCGATGAACATGCAGTTTTTACCATATGTAATAGGAATATGCGGTAGTTTTCATCAAAAAGTACTCCCGAAAGCATAGAGTTCCTGCATACGCTTATTTAAGGCAGATGTCCTTGGAAGTTTCGCCATAACTAATAATTATAATAAAATTCACTTATGTAGGTCACCAAGCAAAAATGATCGAAGTCTTAATTTGTAAAATGTGCTGAAACGCCGAAGCTGTTTATTTTTTTTAAATAGTAGTTCCATTCGATACCTATTTACGGCAAAGCATTTAAGGCCTGGATAGAAAATTTCTGTACAGAAATTGCTAATAATCATTGTACTGTTTCATTAAAACTGACGACTCCTTTTTGCTTTAGTATTGAAGTCTATACAGAATAATTCTTATATTTCAAACAATGTTCTAATTCAGTCGCAAACCATTAAAAAGTATCATGTAAATATCACTCATACAAGTTGCTTTTTTAGTCCAAAGGGGCTTTGTTCCTGAAGGACTATTGTTTTCGTTTTGAGATTTTGCGTTGGTTCACTATAAATGTCCGTTTCACTTTTCAAACTGTTGCCACCAAATGTTAGAATCCTGCATTATATTTGAAGAAATTAAATAATGAAAAATCTGCATGAATGTATGTATATTTCTCGCATTGCGATAAAACAACGGTACATAGAGCCATCGAATTTTAAATGACGTAATCCTACTGTAAATATGGGCATATGGAAGCTCAAATTTGAAATTTGGAAGTTGTTTTATTATCGATTTCATATTTTGTAAATCTTTAACGAATTTTTGATTAACAAACTGCAGGATTTCAAAGGGAGCAATGGCAACGCTGCACAGGAAAAAAACATTTTTATCTCCAGCGCAGGAGACTACGTATTGGAAATACTTAAGATATGCTCAATTAAAAACTGTATTGAGATATTGCTCTTGAACTGAATTTCATGGTTTAAGTGCGAAGAACGTGATATCTAATAAATAAAGGTAACAGAAAAAATGTTAAAAAAACGCCTATTTGGACGTAATTTAAAATCTGAAACCTTTGGGATTTTTATTTAACTTTTTTTTTTACAAATTAAAGTCGTCATTAAAATTCTGAGCATATATTTCCAAAAAACATATATATACGCAAACAAATTTCACTATGGGACTATACGTATTTATAAAAAAAGATTAATTTTAAAATTGAAAAACCTTTAGTACCACCACTACAAAGTACTAATACCACCATTCCTCTTGAACAGAGCTCAGATCGCATAAATTTACGAGTGTTAGAGAAAAAAACTCAATCAGAATGTTGAGGTTTTAATCTTTGAATTTAGTAATTAAAAATACTTTGCTTCTCTGCGTACCACCAATGGTACGCGTACCACCGGTTGAGAACCCCTGATCTAAGCAGTACTTAAAAGAATTATAACAGTTGTTATTATCGTCCTCCCTAGCAATGTTATTGTACAAAATGTGGTATATTTATAAGGAATTGTCGCCTTTCTCCGTACCTGCACTCAGGTGGTGCACGTCGAGAAACATACAAAGTTGCAGTGTTCGGATCACAGAGAGGGAACAGCTGAATGTTTCATGTTTCATGATTAGATAAACCTAATAACCTCTGCATGCTAAAGTAAATAATTATACAAAACAAATTCTGGAATGCGATGTTGTTTGACTGTGTTAACTTATTCTAGAGGAGTAATGCATTTAAAAATGTATTCTACTTCATATTTTCTATGTAACATTTTGGTTTTAGAAACGCTTCCATGCCACTGCAATAACGCAAAATCTGCAATTCTATTGCATTAAGTGTTTCGACAAACATAATAAGTAATATATGTTTTATAAAAGAGAACTTCATGTATTATTGGTCATCGTTTTTCATTTTATATTAGTTTTTGGAGGATTATGTATTCTTATTAAAATATATCAAAATATGTAATGGAAGCAAGTTATTTTCTTTACATAACAAGTTGCAAATTTCTAAATAAAGGAAACTAGTTTCCGTGTAAAGGAAAGTATTAAAATAAAAGTTATCTTTTATTAGTATACAATGTCGTATTCTGTTCTTCAGACTTATTTGTGAATTATTAAAGAATTCTGATTCTCAGGGTTTGTACCAGCTCTTTTTTGCGTTAGATTTCAAAAGTATTGCATTTAAAATTATTCTAGATAGCATTTCTGTATATGGCTTAGATTCTGTATAACCTTGAACAACATCCACATTCTTTAGTAGACTTAAGAAGTATTTCTTTTAATATTATATTAGGTAAGAGTGTGGTATGGAGTTTGGGAAAAACATTTCTAAATTAAGAAAAAATTGCTCCTACTGTAATGGAGAGTATTCTTCTTGGCCAACTGCAGAATTTAAAATTATTATTGCCTAGTGTTTTTCTGGTACTGAGAAACCTGCTTCCAAATAATGATTAATCATATTAGAGCAGTAAAATAGAGGAACAGTGTAACATAATTCATATAAATTATATGAGATTGAATGAAGGCAAAATTCACTAATGACATTTCTGTTAAAAGTCTTTTTATCCCATTTGTAATATGAACATATTTATGATTTTTAAAATGCAATCCTCGCATTATTTCTTCACACTTCAGCTTCACTTTGCTTAATAAAATTATATCCTATTAGAAGTGAAATACATGACTTATTAAAGAAGTTGTACGTTTAATGAATTAATTTAAAAATGAACTCTCGATTGCACGTTAGAGATGTTACTGGGGCACCAGATTTGGAAATACGTAACAACAGTTTTCTCATCACCGTCGTATGGTTAGAAATAAAATAATAGGTATGATTAGGTCCATATTACACAAGAAGCACTAGATTCCGTACAATACATAAAAAACAAAAGTATTTTACATTCAAACATTTATATGAATGTACGCTGCTTTTCTGAAACGGTATTTATCTTACTACCACCTATAAAGGTATATACTTAAAATGACAGGAAGTTTCTGAAGTTCTGTCCTCGGTTGCCGAGGATAAGAAGTTTCGACAAATTAATTTGAACGAGGAAAAGAAATTTTGACAAAATTTGTTTTTGTTTGAAACAATGACATGTTGCTATTGTTTCAAACAAAACGACATTCTTGACTTATAAATTTTTCATTACATAAGTCTACCAGGAACTCAAAATACATTGCATTCTAGAAGATTTAATCTAACATTTATTTATCTGAGTATTTTCTTCAAGAGGCTGTCATTTTACTTTTTCGACTGGCTGGAATCCTTCGCATAATTCAGTAATATTTGCATTTCGTGATCAGCATAAATTTTAGAGTATTAGCGTATAGTTAAGTTTTTCAGTTAGGTATATATTATAGTCAAAATCTGCATTGTGTTGCGGCGTTCCTTCCTAGTAAATCCTGCTTAATTGTTAAGGCCGTAAGTTTGAAAGTTATTTTGAAAATCAAACAAGTTTAGTTCATCTCCATCTCGGTTTCAGTTTTACACTATTATTAAATTTTTTAGCGCTATGCACTCAGAAATTCTAAATGCAATACTATAGTGAATTATTTATTTTCAGATAACTCTTCTTTTCTAAATATTATTTTATAAATGTTTAGCTTTCCACCATTTTTGCAATCTATAATAGTTTTCAAACCGAATCACTTAATTCTGTAACTAAGTTAATTTTGCCATATTTTTTTAGTCTGAAATGCAACGGGAATAGAAAATAAAAAATAAAAAACCCAGTATGTAACCCAGCTCTGCTCATTAAAGTGCACTTTAATATGCAATATTCTAATATACTGTTTACTATTATTTGTTTTTATACAATTAATTAAATGTTTACATGTCTTGGCTGTTTACATTCTATCATGTCGACATGAGCATTAAAAATTGCATTTCCTCACAATTTTATATTCCTTTAGCCTAGGAAATACAGTGTTTGTGATGGTTTTTTTTTCGTTTATTTGATTATAGCAAAACACTCGAGGGCTATCTGCACAGGAGATATGTCTTCATGGAGGACTTTCTAAGGAAAACTAGCTAATATGCACTTTGCATCTGGGAAAAACCCACAAATGTTCAACAAGCCCTTCGATGTGAATCCCGGACAGAACTACCAGTGTTCAGCGGCCTGTGGTAGGCCCCTTACTGTGATGTAGAATGAAAACTGCACTAAACTACTTACGGTGAGACAAAACAATACTGTGCAACAGGGATAAAATAATCTTTAGTAAGGCTTTCCCCAAACGTACTTTTATTAACTAATCACAATATTATTTTTTATTAATAGTTGCGAAACATCTTCCTGTACATGCACAACGAAAAACGTTATTATTGACAAAGAAACTCTTATCATGTACTAGTAAATAGCTCTTACATTAAAAAAGAAGTTTTTCATATCATTTACGAATACTTTATGGAAAATATTACTCTAACACGATCCAACCTAGTTAAAACCTCCATTCACGCTGACACGGAAATAAATACACGCAACACATTAATCCACACTTGTTTATCTTAAAGTAATAAATACATCAAATAATTGATAATAATAAATTAGAAAACTGAGGAAATAGCATTCACTCATAGGTTTGCTGGGATAGCAAACTTCAAATGGTAGTACACAAGATCTATCTCATGGAAGAAATTTTAAGGAATTGTAAAGCAAACTATTAAACACATTTCTTTTCTTGTACTGAAATATATGAGCGGAAGCGAATTGTTGAGTCACAAACACAAAAAAATTAAGACATGAAAAGAAACGTAAACTGTTGGCAGCATCCTTAACAAATACTTCCATATAGCAATATTTAAAATAATTGCTAAAACGTTGCAGCCACCAACAGTAATTGCAAGTAGCTGGTAACACCGGTAAGCCCTAGAAACGTTTTGGGTATATTTTGGATACCATGGCGAGGGTCTATGAAGCCAGGCATCAGCTTCGATGGTAGAAGTTTGGCTTTGAATTTCATAGAAAATTTAAAAAGTCACTTTCCGCTATACCCGGTTGACTCGGTACCTTTCAAAGGACATAATTTTAAGGCCTGTACTAGCCAAACCAGCATTCCTTATACTTGGACGACGTAACAGCTACTACTAACGCAACTGATGAACACACTTATAATTCGCGCGTAGTCTTTACGCTTCTAAAGGAATCAAGTTTAAAATTGAAGGCAGCAAAATGTAAATTCGTAAGCAAAGAACTTCGGCACCTGGGATATAGTAATGTACCAGAATGTAGAATACAAAACGGAGGTTAAAAATGTTAGCACTGAAAAATTATTTGTCACCTAATACGGCAAAGAAATTATCATGATTTTTGGATTTGTGCTTCTATTATAAGAACACTCGTTAAAGATTTTTCTCCTATAGCACAGCCTCTATTAAATTCAAAAAAGGAAAAAAAAAAGACAAGATTCACTTGGTCGACGGAAACGAATACGGCTTTTGAAAACTTTAAATGAGCATTAATTAAAGTCCCCGTCTCTGAACTTTCTGAAACGGTCGTTGATGTCTGATTTTGCTAAGCAATTGTGCTTATGCAAGAGCCACGTGTTTTAGAAAAACACTTATCCAAATCAAAGAAATTATACCTCTACTGAGAGAAACAAACTAGCGGTCCTGTTGGTTTTTCAGAAATTTAATGTTTATTTTAACAAGGAACCTGTTACTGTATACACGGACCATGGGGGTCATACTAAGTCTGTACTCTAGGAAAAATAAGCCGTCCTGTTAAATTGCAAAAATATAAGCAACAATATAAGTTAAACAATATAAGTTAAATTGCAAAAATATAAGCATACTGCGGGGAAACAAAATGTTGTAGCGTACGCCCTATCAAGAATTAAGTTAGATGACGGAGGGAAAGAAATAAAATGTTCAACGTTAACTTAAAAAATTTTAGATTAAGGAGAAACAATTATTTCAGAATTATAAACGGAACATAACATTTTTGCTTATCTGAGAAATCTCGATAACTTTAACTATCATGATATAACTATCATGATTTAACTATCATGGCACTGGGGGCAGAACCCCCAGTGCCAGTTTGCAAAGAATTACCCTATTTGGAAAAACAGGAATACGATACTGGTGAATACGGAATTGACCACAACGCCAAACATTTTGAAAAAGAGATGATTCCATTCATAAAGCATTTGACTAGAATGAGTTGAATGATTTCGCATAAGGTTTGGAGCTAGCCAAAAATGCTTCAGAGCCGTTAGCATCAAGCATGCATGAGAAAAATATGCCTGAAAAACAAGCTAATTTATCCTACTTTTGATCACGAGAAATTGCATTTTTGTGATATTTTCGAAGAGATGATTGATTTGTGTGTTGCCGTAACATACGTAGTTCAATGGAAGAGTTGGGAATGTTCATCGATAACTCAAAGCTCAGCGTGAAATGTGTCTTTCTTCACAGTAGAAATTTATTTGGTGCAGTCTCAATAAGCCGTTCAGTTTGTTTGTGTGCAGAATATGAAGACATAAACAGAGGCATTGATTTGTTGCAATTGATTCATTGGTGCTATCGTTAACTATCGAGTAATGAAGAAGAATAAAACTTGAGTAACAAATATGACCACAGAACATTTTATTATAAAAATATACATGTAATAGCACACATCATTTATTCTTGTACGTACTCTTAATCAGAGAAGAATACACTAAAACATCATCTTAATGTCTGACTTAGGATAAGATTGAAATATGCTATCTTTTGACGTTTAAGTTTTTTGATGCAGTGATGCTTACGTGATGTTTATTATGCGTTTGATTCAATTCCTATAATTTAGAAGTTGTAATTTCTATATAACGGCTCCGAATTGTGTATTCATCACGTAGAATACCAAACCTGATACTAAAATAAGCAGAAGATAGAATTTCTACACTAGATAAGTCTTTTGATATTTATCTTCCCTGTAACATTTTAAGTTAAAATGTTAATTAATTCTAAATAGAATTAATTTAATTTTTATAGATCTGTGCACAAGAAAGAGGTAGTGTGGCTCCACTTGCAAAAATTTCTAATTTTTATCCAATAATTACGAGTTAAGAATCCAGAGATAATTAAAATCGAAACAAATAAATGAATTACAAACAGGGAATTCAATTTCACAGAAATAATTCTTTGTGAAACAGATTTTACTAACAAATGCCCTGTAATTATTTCATATCATTTAACAGCTCAGAAAATAACTACGATTTGGACGATAGAAATAAGATCGTAAAACAATGAAATATTTCGGAATAACGAATATCTAGTTTGCAGATTTATTAAGAAAGTAAATAATATTTACTACAGCAGGAAGTAATATCGACTATAGAAATTGAAATTAGAAAGACATTAAGTATCCCTGAAATGTTTTACTTTTAAAAAATAAAAACAATTCAAATAATAGTACAGTTTATGAAAATAAAATGGAAACTTACCACTGGATTTCTTTAGGTAGTGCACCGTGGATCACATGATCATACTTAATCAGATGGTAAAGATTTTCTTTACCTTTCTTCTTTGTTTACCTTACATTTTGTTGAATGAGAGATACGAGTAGAAAGCGGCCCCATTTGGGGTATGGACCTCAAAGTCGCCATATTTTACTCGAAATCTGCTAATAAGAAAAGAAGCATGTGATACTGAAATTAAGCTAAATTTTTCTCTGACACACAATGATATAGTTTAATTTCTCAATTCATTGAGGAGATAATGATATATGAATCCAATGTAAATGGACTGCTGTAATGGCCTGACACTTTTCATTCTAGTTAGGCACTGACGTTCCGTAAAGGTACTGAGATCATGAGTAGCAGAAGAAGACGAAGTAATATTTCCGAAAATTTTAATAATCTTCATTATAGTAAGACTAACATAATTCGTAGACTTGTCGCCAAGTTATTAAAAAAGCAATAAAATGGGCTTAGTGTATAAAAAGCATTTCAGTAATTCAGTAAGCAAACAGTGTTTTCCTAGAGCTATTATTAGGAACTCTGTTAAAATATTCAACAATATTCAACAATATTAAATATATTTCAACAATAATAAAAGTGTGTTCTAGTCTTAAAATGTGCAGGAACATTGCAATATTTACGAAAAGCTGATAAATAATGTCTCGCACAAAATAGCTTCACCAAAGAGCTGAAAATAACCTGTTTCCGGAGTAGAAAGCTATATCGATCTTACTAATCAACAAACCATTCACTGTCATCAAGAATCTTTTATATTGGAGATTCAGAAGAAATTTTCTAATTAAGAAAAAAAATAATATAAAATAAAAGAAAAGTAAAATGTAACACAGAGGAACTTACAAGAACATTCGAGATAAGGAAATCTCATGAATGACAACATTGTGACCAATGACTTGCACTCAGGAAATATCACAGCGCACTGAAACTACATTAATGAGTAAATTACTTATACAAATGATCCACGGAATTCATTTCAGCTTGCAGTTGTTCGATTCCAGAAGTTTTTGGAAAAAGACAATACGAGTTAGATAACTAGTATTGTGAAACAGATATATGATAATTTATATATAGATATGATCACATTTGTAGTTAGTCTTGATATCTTTCATTATAATAATAACGTTTCGAAGAAGTATAACTTATTTGAATTTTACTAGTGCTATTTATTGCATTATGTTAAAATCATAAATTAATCACATCATATGGAAAAGTTTTATTCTTTCATAGGAAATTTGAGATAAAAATGCAAACGAGGCAATGAGCCTTTTGTTATTCGAATATTAAAATTCAACAAAATAGCGCGTGTTATAATATTTATCCACTTTTTTAAGTTGACATTAAAATACAAGTATTTAAATACTTATGCCAAAATTAAATTTTTTTCACTAAACAAAGTATTGCTATAAATTAATAATGAAGCTCTATTTAAATTAGAAGTGATTTTAAAATAAATAAATGATCAGTTTGTACATAAATAACTAATTTTGAACTCTTTGCTATCATATTCTTTTAGTTTGTTCATTTGGAATTCCGAGACATGAATTTCAATAAAAGACCACCGTGCATCCGTTAGAAATTTTAATATGATTGAAGTGGGAAAGATCTGTAATTAGGATGTTCTAAATTAATTCTTATAACTCGATATGAATTGTGAGAAACTAATGCGAGAATAATTCAGGCGATTGAAATGGGTCCTTATTACTCAAGCACTGATATCAATATTTAACTTTCTAAAGTTAGTATGGAATGTCTTTCATTTATCATTTAGCTAATTTTTGTAATTTAAATTAATCTGCTATTCAGCAGAAAATTCAAGTGAGTAGAAGTAATGGCAGTCAAATTAAATGCATGCATTTGTGTTTCAATTAGATTATTTCCATGGAAAATATCATAATAATAATCGTGAAATGAAGTGGAAATTCTTAGAATATTAAATGAATCAGACATAAGGCAATTTTAATTCATCTTTCAAAGATCTCACCACATTCGAAGAGGTACACGGCCACTTTTAAATCCTAAGAACTAATTAAACGCAGATGCAAAAGCATTATCAATGAAAATTGTGCATTAAGTTTTTCAATTGGTTTAAATTAATGCAATTTAATATATTCCTTTGAATATGAGACATAATATAGTATTTTCGTAGCAGGTTTAATTTTAGGCTCATGAAAGGAAACTATTTACTTGCATATATGTTGCTACTTTATGCTACATATCTGAAATGTTGCCAGTAATAAAGAGGGGAAATAAATAAAAAAAAGTATATTATAATTTATATGTAGCGCGAATAGAAGAGAAACATATTGAAAATAATGTATTTCATTAAAAGTATTTTGACAAAATGCACAATAAGAAAGTTCACTCTATAGCTCAGTTTGAACAAAGTACTCCCTCCAGAAACTAAAAACTTTTATATTATTCTGTGTGCCCATGGATATTCACTCTCAATTGAAAAGTGATTATTATTATTTTTCCCATTTGTCCAGATTCCATTTGATGCTTCAAATAGTGGTCAAAAGAAGAAATCTAAATTCAAGAGGAATTAACTTACGTGGTATTAAGTTCAAAAATGTAACTTACGTGATATTGAGTATAGCACTAGATTTTCCAATTTAATCTACATTAAAGCCGAATCCTAGTCTCCATATACTATAACTTACCACCATATTTGGTGAGGATATCGAATGTGCATTTTTGATATAATATTAACGCCGTATCCTTTTGCTTTCAAATCCCGGTGAAAATTTGTTTTCATCTGATTTAGAACCTAAGTTACAGCAGCTTTAGTATTATATGACTGCTTAAATTAGAAACGGGAAATATTGATCTACCAGCCAAAAATTCAACAAACTATCTATTTACATAATTGCATCTACATGTACATGATTTTTACTCTCATATTGGATTTTAAAGAAAAGATATATGAATGAAAATTCTAGAAAGCATTTGAAGCCTATCTAAAATCCTAATTGTATTGCTAATACTTCGATTAAAATACTTAAAGTATTGGTATCTATGTAATTGTCCTACACCTTCTGCTTGGTTTCTTTGATTTATCTTTCTAACTGCTAATCTATTAAGAGTTACACATTATAAAATCCTTACTGAAACTATGTGATAATAAATATCCATAAAAACAGAAGTGCTATTTTATGGAATTTTACAAAGTGATTTTACGAAAACATTTCGATAGTAAAAGATTTAAAACTGGAGACCATTCCAATTTTTAAGCACTTGAATGATTATAGCTCTTCAGAATCGATTAATGATATAAAAATTAATCTTAAATGAGTTTTTGTCTTAAAAATATTCATTAACGTTCTAATTTCTGCTTTCTGAGTTCCTGCTGCACTTATGATTTGTACGAGGAAGAATGCAAGAACAATGATAAAGGTATTTGTTGCTTTTTTGAAATTACTAAATGATAAGTATCTGCTATTCTTATGCTGTTTAATAGTGTTCTAAGGTTGCTCACAGGTTCCAAAAAAATTAAAAATTTTTCCTGAAAATTTTACGTGAAACATTAAGATGAGAATCAGACCTGGGATTTTTATCGACATGCTAGCGATAATATAAAACCTGAAGAGAAAACATTTAAAATTCCTCTGAAATGGAAAAGAATAGTTTCTTATAAAAAAGAGCGCGCATTTTCTAAAATAACGGAATATGTTTTATGTCTCATTTTCTACTATGTCGCCACTGTTTTATACATCAATAGTAAAAGCTGTGTAGAGATTTATTGCTTACTTTTTTCAGGAGATGAAAAATTTTGTTTTCTTCTTATGTAATAAGAAATTATAGTAGATTCCCTTGCCTAATTTTGTGGTGTAAGTGGTTAGCAGTTCTAGCTAGCAAATGGAAGATGAGCGGAATGCCGTCGTGAAGGCAGTTTATTTTTCCTCATAGATGCTTTGAAAACCTAATCGTGTCTAGAAACTGCAATATTATTGTTTAAAAAGCAGGTTGAATTACAAATAAATTTTCAGTCATAGTTTAAGTACACTCACATATATATATAGTAAATAAATAAAGAAACGTAAATGGACATTAAAAGTAAAAAAATCTAGAGCTATCACTGCTAAGATTATAAAGTGAAATGTAATTACTTATTTTTTAATTCCGATTATCCCGTAGGAAAGAGAGTAAAAATTATTGCAAAATGAATCTCATTAAAAGTTAATTCTTTAGAAGATTGAGATAAAATTCTTTAGAAGATTGAGATAAAACTATCAAAACTATTAAAAAAACTCTTAGTGAAGTTTTAAATTGTAATGTAATTCATATGAAAAAACTCAAAGTCATAAAAAATACATGTCGAAAGAAAATCATTCTTGATTCCATGAAAGAAGGCTGCCTTTTCAAGAGGAATTAGTCCTTTTCCACAAAATTTGTGATAATTAAGGAATGTTTGCGTTTTATCGCCTTCGTATATTTGAACGAAATTCGTTTCAAAATACGAAATTTTCGAGGCATATAATATTTTTGGATTTAAATAAAAAATTTTCAAATACGCGAAGGAAATTCCCCTACGCGATCTAATTCGACATATTTACAAATTTACAAAGTATTTTTAAACTGATGATTGATAAATACAAAGAGAAGAATCAGTTTAAAAATATGTCAATAGTTCATATAAACAAAAACTTTTAAATTATAATTTTTGGCCAATACATATGTAGCATGTTAAGTGCGTAGACGAAACTGGTACTTTTAGCAGCTTTCGATATTCGTTGTGACTGAGGGATAAGGCATACAGACGAAGTAAACAAAAATGAATTTTGACGAATCACCAATCTTTATTTTTATAAATATCAAATCAGTTTGGTAGACATTTATGCAATCATAATTAAATACAATAATTTTTATGCACACTGGTTTTAAAAGTACAACGTAAGCATCTTAGACAAAAAAGCATAAGCAGCATGCAGATGTTGGCAGGGCAGAAGTTAAGAAAAGGAATGACGTAGTTGCTTGCGAAGAGTATTTGTACTGTAAGGATTATGTTAATTTTATTAACAGTTAAATTTTGAGTTAAAGTTCCTTTCCTATCAATTTTTAACTTCAGTTTACCACTTCCGGCCAGAACGTGGTTTTAGAATCACGTCTGAATACATAATAGGGAAGAGCGGTATTTAACCGCGAAGTTCTACAGTATTAGCGTGAGAGGTACCGGATATTCTGGCTGCACGCGTCCGCCTTTTTAGGCTACTCTTTCGTAAGCTATTGTTATGCTCTACCGTACTTTACGCCCTTGATAGCTTCGCAGGTCCAGGATGAAGAACGAAAAGCGAGAAAAGACCTGTGGAGACAACCGTGCCTGACCAAGAAGTTAGAAGGTCCAAGAGAAGGTTCAAAGACTCTGAAGGACGGATAGCCTCACCGGAGCTAAAAAGGAAATTGACGTTCAAAAACCCGCAATACTAAAATCTGTTAACATAAAGTAAGATTTCGTGTAAAGATGGTAAATTGTAATTAAGCAACTATGACTGTTGATGTAAAGTGAATTCAAAAGCGATGTGTAAACATTTAAATGTTCATGTTAAAGTAGAAATGTTTAACCTCTATGTTGAAATATCGTAAAGCTAAAATTGTACAAAAGATAAATTTTGGCCTCTGTGTATTTGAATTGTGAAAGAATTGAATGTTCAGTATATATGTGTGTTTAGTGTTAGGTTCTCCGGTTAACACTTTTAAAATTAAAAATAAGCTTTCGCTTACTACATTAGGAAAGAGTTTTCGTGTAGGAAGTCTTGTAAGGTCTAGAGTGTCTATTTTAACCAAGTTAGATGTTGTGTAGCGGTAGTTTTGTTTGCGGTAACACAACATAAAAAACCTTAAGTACATTTCAGTACATTTGCTGGAGAGCATGAGCGAAATAAAACTGTAGTATGAATAAAAGTGCATGAGGGCCAAATGAGGAAATAAAAGCGTAATTTTAGGAAAAGCTTTGTAAAATTCCTTACTAATGATATTTCCTTCCAGATATGGAAGGATCAAGACCTGACTTAATAGTAGTTGAATAAAGTGTCCATTCAAGAAGATGATGTATGTACAGAACAGAGGAATTTGTTGTAAATTTTATATAAAATTTTTCCTAGCTTTTTGAATTGTTGTAAAGTTGGCCCTAAAAACAGAATTTTAAAGTTAATTTAGTTAATTCAAAAGATTGAAGTGTGTAGTTAACGTAAGAAGTTTTTCAGACTTTAAAGTCTTAAACAAGGTCGTTTTGAGACCTTATTTTTCGAGTATTTAAAGTCTGGTCGGAAGCTATGTTAGGATTATGTTGATTTTATTAAAAGTTAAATTTTAAGTTCTTTTCCTGTCAAATTCTTAACTTCAACTTACTACTTCTGGCCAGAACGTAGTTTTGGAATCTTTCTGAATACTTAATGAGGAGGAGCGGTATTTAAACCGCGAAATCTATTTACAGAGTTAGAGAGAATCAGAGTTTCTGATTTGCGCGCGTCTGCCTTTTGGCTACTCTCTCTCTCTCTCAAGCTGTCCTTACACTCGGCCGTACTTAGGCCCTTGATAAGCTTCATAGTCAAATAGAGTTAAGAGGCCAACTCGATTAGATTCTTGATAGCTTCGGCTATATTTTTTTAGTTAATCTTGGTTTTAGTTTAATTTTTAGTCTCTTAAGTTCAAGTCCAAGTGTCAGCTTTGATTGTACACTCCAAGGCGGAGTTTTTTTAAATCTTATTGGAATAATAAAGGGTTAGTTACCCTTCCAGCTTGTTGTTTCTTGTTACATGAACTTAAGCGATTATTCGCTAACTAGTTCTTAAGATTCGTCACTTTCTACAGTAACTGAGAGTTACACTAGTGAGAATCTTTCAAGACAAACACGTTAGGAACATAGTAGACTTAAATGAAGATCATTGCAAAAATACAAATGTTTGCCATACACGTAAAAAGAAAAATGTTGCTTCATGCTTCAGATGATAAAAGAAAAATTGTAGAATATTTCCATTTAACTGTAAAATATACAGAACCAGCACATAACATCTGCAGTTTAAATCATGGTACTCCAAGTTTAATTCCTGTAATATTCCATAATTTAGCGGTATATGATGCACGTTTATTTATAAAAGGAACTTGGAAAAAGAAAATAGTAAAATTATTCCAAACAGCGAAGAAAATATATAGCTTTTAATAAATACATCAGAAGAATGAATCTGAGGCTTATAGATTCATTTAAATTTATACCATCTAGCGTTGATAATTGATCGCAAAATCTTAGAGTGAAACTGGAAATGTTATAAGAAAGTTAAAAAATTTATTCAGATAAAAAATTAGATTTCATTATGCAAAAAAGCATTTATTGCTATGACTATGTGGATTCTGAAGAAAGATATAAAGAAACAAAATTGCCTGCTCAAGATAAATTCGATAATACATTAAATGAAAGTATGTGCCCCGATGAAGAAAATCAGCAAGCAGAAACAATCTGGAATCAGTTTGAGATTAAACATTTGGGTGAGTATGCAAATTTATATGTAAAATCGGATGTATTAATATTAGCAAATGGTTTTAAAAGCGCTAGAGACATAGGCTTAGGAAAATATGATTTAGATCTTGCAATGGTATTTTACATCGTCAAGATTAGTACCAAGATAGCTTGGAGATATATTAAAAAACAACAGAAAACATTAGACAGAGACTTGATATGAGATTATGCTGTAATTATGAAAAAGCTAGAAAACTAATTGCTAAACCAAAATTGTATGGATAACTATTTTTAATGAAAATTTAGATGTTGTTCATATGAATTAAACTAAAGTGAACTTTAATGAACCAATTTATGTCGGAATATAAAATTTATCAAAACGGCTAATGTGATTAGATTTATCAAAACGGCTAATGTGAGACCTTTGTTGTAATATTATGAAGCCTAAATATTCGGATAATACTATGCTACTGCATTTGGATATAGGTAATTTCTTATATGTCATTAAAACTCATGATTTTTATGAATATACGAAAGGTTATGATTCATTATTTAGATACATCTAAATATCCGAAAAATAATAAATATAATATCCTACACGCAAATCAGAAGATTTTAGGGAAAATGAAAGAGAAAAATAATGTCTTCATTATGAAAGAATAAGTTGAATTAAGGGTGAAAATTTATGCATATAAAACTGGAAAGGATATACCTAAGAAGTCAAAAAGTATTACTGCATTTGAAGATTAGAAAAAAATAGTTGTTTAATAAAAATGAGCATTACAGAAGCATATATTTAATTAGAAGTATAAACATTAACTTATATTGAATAAAAGTGAATAAAAAATGATCATCACCTATACATGATAAAAGTGCTATATTTCAGAAAATGAAATTTTAGCTATATCATAATAAAAATCCAAGAAATGTATTTAATAAAACTTTTATTAATAAATTAAGGAAGAATTAAACAGTTTGAGATCTTATACTAAAAATCTTAAACTAAAAGATTTATATTCAGAAAAATATAAGTCGATATCTTTGAAACCCATCCAGTCAAACTGTAAGGATTCAATAGTAGTTAACTTAGCAGGAAAGACTAACAAAGAAGTTATTTTCTTAAAAAGTATCACTGTAATCTCTCTGATGAAGCCATTAAAAAGAAATAATGAGGATTATACTTTTAATTTCAAGGAAAAACTGATGATATATATTAAAATTACGAATTGAAAAAGCCTTCTCTTAGAAATGATGTCCTATAAATGGATATCATTTGGATGGATGTTTCGAGAACAGATAAATTATCTGAAAGTTTGATTAGAAATTTTGAGAATGCTGTGGATAGGACAATTATTTCAAAACATCACACATTATCAGAACATTTTAGGTTAGAATATAAGAATAAAACAAAATGGCATAATATAGGTATATATTAAAGACTGCCAGAGTTTTCTCATCGTGAATGAACACTTAGTTCATTGGGATGTTGCATGTAAGTACCAGATGTTATCTGAAAAATTTATGATTTAAAGTGATTTAAAGTGCTTTTAAACTCGATTCGGAAAGAGTAACTTTTTCATGATAGAGAACTCGAGAAAGTTAAATATGACATTATAGTTATAAAAAATTATCAGAAAATACTATGGAACACTTGAAATATGTTATAGATTGGAATGATGTTTTCAAATATAAACGCATTTAAAATCTTTTACAATTTTAAACATATTGATAAAATAAAAGAGTATGACATTATATTGAAAACGGACTTGTCTGAAGAAGTTGTAACTGTTGTTTTCAAGAAAATGATTTTAAAGCATTTAGCTAAAATTTGTTCAACAAACTAATTTTCTTATTTTTAACTAAGGGCGTCCGTTTGTTGGAGCGCTCTTTTCTCCATGCTTTTATTAGGTGTTGGTGTATTTAATTCTGGCAAAGCACACGAGGGCTATCTGCCTAAGGGGAGGGATGCCTTCGTGGAGGACTTTCTAAGGGAAACTGGCTCGTATACACGTTACACATGGGGAAAACCACGAAAACGCCCATGCAGCCAGCCCGTTCGCGGGATTCGAATCTCGGACGGAACTACCAGTGTTCATCTACTTTACTACCGCTCGGCCGCTGGTGGGCCTCCATGCTTTTATTAGAAATTTATCATTTGTGCTCCTTCGATCATTAATGTACGTATTTATAAATATATAATTTTTAGCTTTTATCATTCAGTGATTTTTATTCGAAATTTATAATTTGTTCTCATTTATTCTTTTCTTTTTTTTTTTGAAGGCACTAGCCATTTTAAGCTTTGGCCACTACCAAGGCCAGAAGCGATGGTCATTTTATTATGGAGGCAACTACTACGCGGACACCATTACCTCCTATGAGGGTACAGACAATTTACATCCGTGCCAATTTACATGATTTTTTTTAGTAGCAATATTACTTCATCGTGTTCCACATTTACCGAATTTTCTTGATTTGAATGTTGAGGCGGTGACTAGTTTCGAAATCTTAAAATAGTTAAATTTGTTGATTTAGATATGCTTTTTTATATTTTTTTATGTTTATTTCATGCTTGAGTATTGGAAAAATGTGATTTGTTATAATTTCCTTAAATGTGCTTTAATTAAAAAACTATTTTAATAGTACAATAGTCCAGACTTTCTGGAGTTTCGAATCTCGCGAAAGGGCTGGCTGCATGGTTTTCCCCATATGTAACGTGTATACGAGCCAGTTTCCCTTAGAAAGTACTCCACGAAGGCATTCCTACCCTTAGGCAGATAGCCCTCGTGTGCTTTGCCATAACTCAACACACCAGACTTTCTGATAGAACAATTGCAACTTTTTTTCCAGATAAGAGTCAGCAAAATTTGCATGAATTTTCGTGCGATCATTAGAGCCAGTATTGAAACCTACAGATGGAAATATCAGATAATTGTAGGTATTTTAACATTTTGTTCATATCAATGCGGTAAACAGTTTTGGAATAATACCTTTTTATAATTTAGTCATTCCTTTCAATGATTCAGTATTTGTTGGATTTACAGTTTCGGAATCATACGTTTTTGTAATTCAGTCATTCATTTCAACGATTTGGTATTTAAGGGAATACATCCAATGAATCAGTATTTGTTGGATTTACAGTTTCGGAATCATACGTTTTTGTAATTCAGTCATTCATTTCAACGATTTGGTATTTAAGGGAATACATCCAATGAATTTAGTGAGAAAATTTGACTGCAACAAGTCAGTTCAGAATTGCATTTTCACACATGTAGATTGAAACTTCTACTGTGAATTTTTCAACACATTGTTAATAAAATGAATGAAAATTTATTAGCTTCTTTAAAGAATAAATTCCAAATTAAATTCCAAATGAAAGCAAATACTTTGCAAATTATGCAAAGCTAAGAATTATGCCATGGTTAAAAACAAAGCTTTTATCTACAATTAACTCGCATTAAAATGTTCCACATTTAGAAAATTTTGAATGTTTAACTAAATGATGATAATTTCGCTCAAGAGCTCATTAAACTACGATTAGTATGCATGCAGCTTATGCAGTTCCTCATAATGAACCATTTAATTCACTGTAAACTCAACAGAAACATAGTCATTAAGTTAAAACTTAATTTTTTTTCGTTTATGAAAGCAGAAACAGGAAGAAATAAAAAATCAACCTTAAACAGATCCTGAAAACTCGACCTTTACATTAAAGTTTGCGCCATTTAATTCAATACCAAAAAATCATTACACAGCCACGCCTGAAAACACGCAGAGAAAGAAGACATCTAAATAAACACACAAAAAATATATAACTTGTAATGTGCTTTGAAGAACACAGGAAAAAATCGTTAGATTTCCTTTTCTTTCACTGCAGTCGATGCTTCTAACGACGAAAATAAAATGTGGAAATAAAAACCCCGGGGAATTTCGCTGTTCACCGTTACCATCTGATGTTAAGACGAACTTAGCATGTGTTGAAATCATTTCGTCGATAAGTGTGAGATGGGGAATTGATCTCACCGTTTCAATCTGTCGACACTGTTTTCTAATACCCAAACAGGTTACTCTTTTGTTAAAGTATTCTGAGTTTTTTAAACCATGGTTGTGTTAATTGGTTCACGAACTAAATGAGAACAAACAACATCTAATTAAGCAAAATTAATAAATGAATATTTCTGACAAAAGTAATGAATGTGTTTATTAAAAATAAAATATCTGATACTACAGATATATCCGAGAAAAGGTATTAAAATATATATCACTAGATTGCAAAATTGATTGCTGTATGTATCGTGACCGAACACACTTATTGAGAAAGAGTATTTTGGAATCAAACTATTAATCGAAATGCTACTTATATAAAGTAATAAACTTCAGCTATTTACTTTAATAGCTTTGTTCTTAACTATTTAGAATATTCAGGAGAATAGAAGTTTTAATAAATTCTTATTATAGCGTAATTATATTATTGCATGAAAAAACTTTACACACAAAATTTCTTTATTCATAAATTCTATTACTGCCTTAACTAACATAAAAATATATAATCCCTGTATGCCTCGGAATATAACACTTTTATCGCAAGATTTTAATCTAGTCGATATTCTTCTCTATCTGAAAAAGCAAGACTATGCCGCAAACTAAGCGGTAAATTTAAAAGATAAAAGAATTAATACATTTGAGTTACTTGAATATTTCTATTTTAAATAATAAAACCAAGACTACTTGAACCTCTTCCTTTAGTTATTGAGTGTATAAGTCAGTATTAAATGTACAATTTGCTTTTCATTCCTTCTACGTGAGACTATTCAATAAAATTCTACAATATAAATTTCCTCTAAAAATTCTAAAAATGCTATTTTGATTCCCATCTGAGCTTTTAAACCTGGTTAACACAAAGCGGTATTAAATCAGTATATGCTACAAGAAATACTATTAAGGAAAATATATCTGTTATATCTACATGTATCTACAAAGATACTGGAGCCCTTCATTCTGAATGATATAATAAAACAAAAAAAATTGACTAGAAAAGTGATTTCGATTATTCTTGTGCATTTACATATTTTATTTTAAAAACATTTATTGGGGTGTGATTTCAGATGAAGGTATCGCGTTGAAAAGTTTTTGATAGTTTAAATTCTTATTTTTGTTCTGTATTTGTAAAATTACACTCCGGAAATGGACGCTACATTTTTAAAAATATGTCCCAAGGGACTTAAGTTTTGGTAGCATCTTAGTAAGGAATTACAAATTTCATACCCTGCAACTAATTTAATGAAATGAAAACAAAAACGAACTTACTAATAGCTTCTAAAATATCTTCAGTTAAGCAGAAGGAAAACTGCAAAGCTGAAGCTTAGAAGCTCTCGGGTTACTTTTGATGTGGTGGTGTATTTAATTATGGCAAAGCTCACTAGGGCTATCTGCCTAAGGGAAGGGATGCCTTCGTGGAGGACTTTCTAAGGGAAACTGGCTCGTATACACGTTACACATGGGGAAAAGCACGAAAACACCCATGCAGCCAGCCCGTTCGCGGGATTCGAACCTCGGACCGAACTACCAGTGTTTAGCGACTTTACCGCTCGGCCGCTGGTGGGCCGGATTACTTTTGAATATCAGAAATGTTTCTATTACCAGTCAAGAATTAAAATTTATTAACTTTTCAAAACTTTAATTTTTTTTTTCAAAACTTTTAGCCTTGCTTTGTGTTTATGAGTCGAAAACAGAAATTTGAGATTTAACATTTTCCGCAAAAATAAATTAAGTACGTTTTATATAGATATTATAATTAATGCAGATTTAAGTTAGAGAAAAGGATTACATTTCGGAGATCAGACATGCGAAAACTGTTCCAATACGAATCAGCTAAAATTATTAATTAAAATAAATAAGAATGAATAAGCATTCATAAGGCTTCTGCTTGGTTTTCAAGTAGAAATCTGTCGAATGGTAGAAAGAAATATCAGCACACCATTAAGTTACGGAAGAGTACTTTTTTAACAGTTAACTTCTTCATATGTATAGTGAATTCTAAACTAACATCTAAAAATATAATCAGTATATAAATAGACTGTAGCAACGTTATGCCAAAAACCAAGGCTCAAACAGAAACGACCAAACACATTATTAAGAGAAAGCAGAATTCTAGTGCAAACATCAGAAGCCAATTCTTTAAATTGTAAAGCAATAAGCTAACAACTCTTTTAGTAAAAGTAAACAAATTAGGTGTAAACGATAAAGAAACTCTCAGTTAATTTTCTAATCACATTTTCTAAAAAGCTATGAACATAATTGAATTTCTCTTTTTGAAATAAAGATATCATATTAAAAATTAAATTTGGAAAAATACGATAAAAAAGCCTTAAAATGAGTTTTAGTAGATCTTTAGCATATAATTCTTATTCTTGGCTTTCAAAGTGGGTTTTTTAAACATGTCAATTAATAGGATATCAAAACTTCATGGAAAAGAATAATTCTATAAATAAGGGATGATGATACCTAATCCGACGTATCACATAAGTTAATGTTATAATAGATTCTTCCATATGACCTTGTTTATGTTTAGAACATTTCATGTCGAAAATACCTATCGCTGTGTCGAATAGGTTCTCGTAAGTAAATTAAGCAACTTGGACATAGCGTGAAATATTACTTTATGAACAAATCGAATCGAACAAACTGGATTCCGCTATTGGCATGCCATGTTCTTCTACAACTCCGTCATAAGCGATCTCGAATGTCCATTGGAACTCGTATCAGTGCCATTAAAATGATCTACTCTTGCCAAAATGACGATACCAGCTGCTGCGAATGGCGCAGGGAAAATGATTTGGCGATTAAAATTATCATTGCTGTTTAAGTGCGTGACGTCATTACAAGCGTCCAACTGGACATAGCTCGCTGTCTGAGAGATAAAGATAATTGAGTTGTTGTAGGGTCAGTAAAGGTGTTGGGTGTTTATAACCTTCATATCCAACAGCTTGGAACAAAGGGTAGTATAATACTTTATAGCAGATGGTAACTATGGAAACAGCGAGTAAATCTCAGGCCTTGCTTGTGATTAGAAGTAGGTTAATCATCGAAAGTAGGATGCTAGAAATAATATTCGTGATATACTTTTGCTCCTCATTAACAATAAATAATCTGAAACCTCTAGTTCCATGCATTGCTTTATAAGTTTAGTATAATTGCTAGAAGATGTTTAAAGAACAACTAGTGGAAACATAACCTGAAAAAAAAATATATCTTCACATTTTGTTAAATACGAAAATTTCATTGAAGCAGCAAATTGAAACATTTATTTTCATAAAAAATAAATTTTCTCAAAAATTGCTAGGCAGAATGTATTTAAATACATCGGGTAACTTTACCTAAAAGGTTTTGTAATGTAAATTTTAAATGTACTAAAAGCACAAATTAAAACGCAAAAGAGAACTGTATGTGCATTTATTTAAAAATTGAAAAAATTACTTCATTAAACGTGAATTAGTTATCTCCCTTTTATAAGAAATGATTTTGAGTTTATTTTCTGTACCTTATGCCGAGCTGTATATTGTTTGTATTTTATTAAGGTTACGTTTGTTAAGATTTACAGCACTTACGTTATCTTCCAGAAAAAGTTACCGGCAAACCCAGTCTAACATTAACTATTAATAGTTACATATTTAAAATTTCAAATATAATGCTATATATTTGTGAAATTTAGTAATTAAGAACTTTATTTACAGCGTCTAACTGTCTTTAAATGGCTCTGTTCGATTGAATCTCATGTGTATTAACAAAAGCGAACGTGGCAAACAGGGAAATAAGATTATGTATTAATTGCTATGAAATTGAAAAGAATTTTTAATTTTTACTTATGAGATTTTCTCATTATACAAAAATGACTTAATTAATAACTCATATTTTTCGAATTAATTGTTGTGGCGATTAGAGAAGTAATTACGATTCACTAGAGGTTCTGAATAATAATTAATTAGAGATAATAAAAAGTTATATTTTGAAGAGTTTAAAAAACTGGTATCTAGAAAATGGAATGTCGAAAAATACTAAAAATAAGCATTTGTTGTTGAAAAGTAAAGCTTACCTTAATTTAAGGAAAAGCTGCTTCGTAAATAATCTGAGGACGTCGGCATAACAAAATAATTCTAAAAATGTTTTCTAAGCATAATTATCAAGATTAAGAAGGATATCTTATTTGAAAACGTGTGTCGCGTAGATGGGAGATTGTTAAAGAAATGATAATTTTTGACATTGATTGATGATAACTCTAATGCCGAAGATGCCTGTAATATTAAAATGTTATTAAGTTACTCAATAAAGAAGCTGATCAGGTTACGGAATATTTGAGAAAGAAGTTGCTTCACGCCTTACAGAGATAGACCCTTAATAGAAACAATTAAATATAATACACTTTTTTGTATTTTAATATTTACCATAGATTATACAGAAGCAATCTGACATAAAAAGAAATAATAAAATCCAACTGAATGTAGAGATTTCTAAAAGTAAGAAACTAGAGAATGCATTTAATACTTAAAAGGTAATCACAATATTTCTCGGAAGGTGGAGTATCACGGAACTGAACAGGGGGGAAAAAACTGTCATTTAAAGGAATCATAATATAAAGAATTTATATTAATGCTTGTGAAAAATGCAACGTCATGAAGGAATTGTCGAAATGAATGAAATTTATTCAACATATTACTGATAATGGTACAAATAAACGAGCAAATTTACAAGACAAAAAAACAAAACGAACGTCGGAAATCAGTACATTGTGCGTCCGCCAGCCTGTACACGTCATGTTATTGAATCATACAGGTTCTAAATATAATCTTGGGGAATGACATTCTGTACGGCTTCGACTTGATGCCAGAGTTCAGTCTTAGTATATGCCCCACCAGCTGTACGCATGAGTCGCCGACTGATGAAATCCCAGATATGTTCAGTGGGCGACATGTCGGACTAAGCAGGCCATGGAAGAAGCGAAACCTGTTGTGCCCTAAAGAAAACTTGTGCAGTCTGAGAAACATGGGCTCGGGCATTATCTTGCTTCTCTCATTTACCTTTAACGTTTTCAGTAACATGTCCTACTGAACGTTTTCAAATTTTCAGTTATCTCAAAATTTTAAATAGAGAAGATAAAGAATTGACTGTTAAAACTAGATTATTAATGGGATTTATTTGATCATTTGGACTCATATAATTTTTTAAATTATAAAGTTTTTAATAAATGCAAAAGAGCAAACTTCAGATTTTTTTCGTAGGTATACTTTGTAGAGTATTCAACACAGAGAATTTGAATAATAGCTCTGACTTTAGTACGAGTTCAATATCAGACGAAAGAAAGATTTTGAAAATCCACAATCCCTGGTAAATGTAAAATCCGTTCGTTCACAGTTATCTACCAGTAACAGAAATTTCAAAATTAAATTGTGTACAAATTTTCTATTAGTTGGAGCTTTCGGATGTGCCTTAACATACTTAAATATATTTTCAAAAGCAGCATTATTTCTCAAGTTCCATGAAAGATCGAGACATTCGCCTTTGTTCTCATTAATCTTTTCATCTACTGATTGAAATGAGCTTAGATATGTTTGACAAAGCGCAATTTCATGAAATTTTCCGTGAAAATGGATTGTTCTTGGAATACTTCGAGCGGAAGCCTGAAAGTATTGAATAACGAAATAGTGAAGGAAGGAGATATTCCTAGTTGGAATCGGGAATTAATTGTGTGTGCCTGAAACACAATGTGACTACGAAAAAGTAGTAGATGTAAATACTGCAAAAGATAATGACCTCATTTAGTGTAAAATATAGAGACAAAAGGAATTTGTGGTGTTTGCATGAGAAGGAATACGCTACATGCCACTAAAAGGACCTAAACTCTTGTAATTAAGGAATCTTTTAATTGTAATTTTGTAAATGAAAGATAATCTTCCCTTATTTAGGAATTCCTTTTACTCTAAAAGTGCAAACGCATTAATTAACAAACAGATGATTTCTCAACAATCGTCACAAAAACAAATATTAATAATTAAAGGAAAAGGGTTTTAAAACATGATCATTTACTATTTGGTTTCCAACAAATAACATGTTGGTCAGGATAAAATATCACTGTTAGAGTCAGTGTTTTTATGTTACAGCTAAACAAATAGAGTGGAAGAAAGAATTTTCGTTTGTAAGAAACATTTAACAGCTTACAAATAATGAAATTTATTGAGTTTTCTTTATTCTAGAAATTTTTAAAGTATTATTTCCTCGTTTTGACCGTATGTACTACATGTATAGGATTCGTTTGTCTGCACTATGTTCATTTCTAGGTGCGGGTATCATACCCGTACGTACGTTTTACTTTAGTATAAGTAGGATTGGTTTACGCCATTTCAATTTACATTTGCTTCATTTTTGCCACGGGAAAGGCAGATGAATTATAATCTTTCAGATTGAAACGCAGATGGCATCCAACTAAAGTGGGTTACGGCGGTTTGATTAATAAACAAACAAAACGGAATATAAAATGCGGTGAATGGAATTAAATTACATTAGCCATAACAAAGGCATTGAAAGTGACCTGACAGACATGCAAATGTCAGAAGCCAAATCATGCAATAATGACAACCTCTGCTATGATTTTATTCGGAATTCGTACAAATTCTTAACGTCAAAAAAGTGTCATTACGAAGCTGCCAGGAAAACAAATATCACTATATGATGGAAAAAATGATAAATGACATGAATGAGCTCATTCAGGTGATTGGTTGGTTTATTTAATAACGGCAAAGCCGTTATTAAATAAACCAACCATACTTATAAGACTTATAAGACAAAATAACTACATCTTACTTATAACTACAACTTACTTATAAGACAAAATAACTACATTGTTTCCTCTACATTTTTACTTCTTAAATTTTATCCTAACATGTAACGATAAGCACACATTCTTCTGGTATATTTGCTGGGATTTGAATCGAAACCGAACTATTAGTATTTAGCCGTCTTAGTTCCTCGATTGCTAAGGGATCCATTAGTGGCCGAATAATTACGACCGCTAAATACTGGTAATCAGACCTAAGCTCGAGCTTAGAATAAGTGGCTGCTTTTTGTGGTTTTTTCAGATGTGTAAAGTGTATACGAGATCGCTTGCCTTAAAAGTCCTCCACGCAGGCATTCCTACTCCCCTTAAGCAGATAAACCTCGTGTGCTTTGCCATATTCGAATAATCTGACTATTGGTTAAGAGGTATTGTAGATAAGTCGTGCTTTAGCTAAGTAAAATATGCACACTTAGATTCAAAGAAATGCATTCAATACCTTTGATTTTATTAGCATTAGTTTTAAAATTTCATGATAGTTGTTTTTAAAAATCGGCTTAAACAACTTGCAGCTTTCCAAAACTTTGATTCGGTCAGTCTATAGAGATATTAGGTATTTTTTGAAAGCAGGAGAGATGAAAAATGAACAATGCCCTAGCCGGGAACTCGAACTACGGACCTATCGAACACGCGTCGAGCGTGCTGACAACTACACCACAAAGGTATGCTAATAAAGCGGGAGAAATACCTTATAAGTCTACAAAAAACTTTCGAAGTTAAGAAACAAATTAAAAGCTATACAAGAAAGTAATCAAAAGTACTGAAATGTCGCAGGAACATTAAGAGAGGTCTTTTTTCCCATCACAAAGAAGGGTTGATTAAGTAACATCAAATTCAATTTATTATTATTACTATAACTCTTACTATTTGCTAATTTTGACTCGGAGAAATTTTTAAATGGTGCTTCTCATGAAAATTTTGGAAAACTCATGATCTGAAACGAGAAAACATAACCAATGCAGTCAAATACGTTGCATCACATGTTCATTAAAAAATTTATGAATAACATTTAAACATATTGAAATTGTTGTCTAATGTAAGCCATCCCATGAGGGTAATAATTTACTTCAATACTTTCAAAAGAAATTAAGTACTACTTGCTCTAGACAGCAATAATTTCTCGATTTTTCAGTTTTTGAGAAAGCGTACTGATAGAATATTTGTTCAATAATTAATTTTTTCACGAACTTCCACTGTCAAATTTGGCTCCACCGTTAAATGCATGAAAGTTCGGAAGCAGACGTATGACACATTTTCATGAATGCTGTAGCTGACACAATTACTGTACTTGTTACAGGAAATATCAGAAAAACCTCGCTTATCTGAAATTTTAAGTTCTTTAAACTAAGCATAATTTTTATTTTAATTACTTCATGTAGTATGGTACTGCAAACACACATTTAAGCATGCAAAACAGGGAAAGAATAAGAGATATATAGAGAGGATATCGTAAATGATCATAAGCATAACACTGATGTTAATATTTATGTCTTTACAATTTATTTTCAAGCTTATTTTGATTTTTAAATCTGTTTTAGAATTTGCTATATTCTTTCATTACCTGTCCGTTTTCCTCATTTCAACGATGCGGAATAGATTGAAACAGTTATTTGTTTCTCATGAATACCAGTCACCCTGAAAGATCCCCATCTCACAAACAACTCTCTTCGTTATATATCGCTCTCAGTTTTAAACAGTTCCTTCATTTATACATTGTCCTGCTGGCGTACTGATTAATAGCAACAACGACAGGAGTCATTTGCGCGTGTTGATTTTCGAGCTAAGCGCAATTCTTCACAGCCAGATAATGAAGAGACTACTTGTTTCACTCTATGATTTAAAGGGAGCGAAAAGTGGCCTTTAGATTATCAGTTGAACATATTGGGAACGGTGCATATGTTAAGCTTTTGTAGCCAGATAAACTGATGTGCCCTGGCAAAAGAGCTATCATCTTGGAAAGAGAATAGGCTCTGCAGTGGTTTTAAAAGCAATATTTATTTCCTTGCGTTTTCTTATTTTTTCTCCTTTAAATATTTCGATGATATTTATTTATTTTTTTTAGAAATTTCCTTTCCTTTTTAACTTTGAAACAAATAAGCATGCCTTGATGAAATTTATTTTGGATATCTGTATAACAAGACATAATTATAAAAGGAAGAAGGAGAATTTATGTAATAGCTGCTGAGATTATTCTAGTAAACTTTCTTTAAATCAAACACATCTTTCCATCAAAAACAGGTTTTAAAGAAAAATGACCTAAAAGTTTGTCATTTCAATGCTAGCAATGCATTCAGTTATTTTAACTTTGATATATGTTTTTAGCTAAACTATTTAATTATGCATAAAGACACTTTATGCCACAGGTGATTGTAAATGTTTCCCCATTCTAAAAGCATCGAAAATTTCCTAAATACAGGTGTTTAAGGATTTATTATCCATAAATACTGCACGGTTACCTACCTAAAGGAATATCTCTATGAAAAGCTTTCTAAGGAAAACTGTCTCATAGTTAAGTTATTGTTGAAAAAGACATTAAATCACATGCAACGGCTTTCAGGCACTGTACCTCGGAATTAGCTCTCCGTTTAGCAATTTGACTGCGTTTAGATAGATTAAAAAGAAGGTTGGAGAACACCTAATACACACAAATAGTAAACAAGTGTCATCTCTCCGTAATATTTTCCTAAGAAAGAACATTAATTGATGAATTATAAACTATTGTAAGACAAACTGTTGCATTCTTACTATTCATTATGTTCATACAATTTCGAATCTAAATCTTGAAATGAGTGAGTGCGCTTTGAAAATTGGAATTAGAAAATGAGTGCTCTTCGTTTGATGTGCCATTTTTTGTGCAAAGTTTAAAAGACAGCAACATTTGCAATTGTAGCAGTTTAGTAAAAGGCTTCAGTGTTTTAGTTTTCTACAATATATGTCGAGCAACTTATTTTAAATATATGTAAGTCTTGCTTAAAGCTTAGAACAGTCTCACAAAATCATGTAATTTATATATTACATACTTAAATGATGTTGCTGTAACTTTATTTTCCTTACTGCATATATTCCATCCAATATTTTATTTTGTTTAGACAGCAGTCCGCCAATAGGCGAGTAGACTGCTGCATACCGGTAGTTCGAACTGGTTTGGGTTCAAACCTAGGCAAACGGGCTGGCTCCATGATTAGATTTCATTCCCATGTATAACATGAATACTAGTAAGTTTCTTTCAGAAAGTCCTTCATGAAGATATCCCTCCTGCCACCTTCCTTCCGATAACCCCGTCGCTTTGCCATATTCAAATAATTTTACCTATCTTTAGACAGCGACATGCATATTTATGAAACAAAAGGAGTGGCTCTGAAAAACGAGCAATTAAAAGTGTTAGCGAGATAAAGTAACTAGGGGAATATAATGCAACAAGAAATCCAAAAGAGTAAAATTTAATTAACGAAAATTAATCTAAAGTAAAAAAAATTAAGTTGTCGCAAGTTCCTTATTAACCATGCTAAACAATTAAAAGAAAATTAAATTAACTATGCTTATGTATAGATGTGCATAATTAATTCCTTTTGTAAATTTTATTGCCAAGAGATGCAAGAATAAAAAGCGACTCGGGTTAAGAACTACAAAATCGAATGCACTTAGTTCATTCAAAAGAATATATATGTAAAAATGTTCTGGGAATTGATAGAAGTACAACTATAATAAAACTGCAGTAAATAAAATATTACTAATAAGTCATAAACGTCATCTTAAAAAGGAAAAGAAATATAATCAGATAATCGCTTTTGAAAATAAATGTAATAAATATAATAAAAATGAAACAGGTTGCTCAATTCGATGAAGAAAGTCTTGGACTGAATAACCGAAAGAGTACACATAGTACGTACTGGTCCCTGACGACTTTTTGTTTTTAGGATAGTGGATAAGTGTTATATATTCCGTAAAAGCTGACCTTCGAGTTTTTCAAACAAATTTGATCATTTTCTGGGCTGGTAATAATACACATAGAAAAGAAACCGAAGAAGAGAACCTAACAAGAGACCCTCTTGCTCTCGCTATAAGATATATATATATAAAGGTGAATATATGCAGTCAAATCATTATATCTTTTGGAAAAGTTCTAGAACGGGTAAATTAATGTTCAGCACACAGTGTGTCACAGTATACCGTTACATAGAGATACCCCATAAGGTGTATTTAAATTCAAATTTAATCTTAAGTTTTAAAATTTTGGTTCCCTTTAAACGTCATACTTGTACCACTTGATGATTTGATTATGTTGTGCTAATATGAGATCATGTTTCGTAGGTTCTGTGAAGTCTCTAAGCACGTAATTCATCTTAACAGGTGAATTTTAATACATAATAATAACTCAAAATCCAAATCTCTGTGCTTCAATAAAATGAGTATTCACTTCAGTGTGTCTCATGAGAATAAGTATAGGAATTACTGCATTAAAATAACATGAATTATTGATGTAGTGTTCTAACAACTACATTCAGCTTTATTACAAGGGTGCGAACATTACGGATTGCAGTAGCATACTTCTCGTGCAGCGCAAATAATACTATGTGGTTTAACAGAACAAAATGTAGTTCAACGAATTAATAAGCATAAGAAACAAACAATTTTACTTATTTGTGCCAATTATTACATTAAACATCATTTATTAATAAATCCAGGGTTTTGAAAATGATCTAGACTCCGTATGCCTTCAGCTGCATCCATTAATACTATATAACCTTATATCCACACAATATTCACTACCGGTAAGTATCCTTACAGTCACACTGCTGGTTTCAGCGCAGTATTCATTAAATAATATTAAATATTTAATCGTTTCTAGAAAAAAGCTTAATTTAGTTATTAAATGATTTTCCCTAACAACTGTATTTTCATTTTCTTCTTCTAAGGCCTTTCAGTATTTCGTAGGAAAAAAAGTTTATTATTGTTACTTATCCTTCTGATCGGAACCCTTAATATAAGTCTTTCAAAGATTTAATGGTAAGCTACATTAAAGTTTGGTGTTTGCTATGTTAGACGAATTTGCGACTTACGATGGTTTCAACCTCATCATAGTCAACGTAAGTTTGAATAATATTGTAGTTATCAAAAAAGTTTTGCTAACAAAAGAAATTCTTTAACAGCATTGTGTTAATATTTTTTCTTTGTTTTGTTTTCCAACATCCACGTTACTGAAATAAGTCTTAAATAATAAACGACCAAGGAAACTCAAAAACAGATTAAATTTTGTTAGATTTTTAGAGCAAAAGGAGGGTACCTCTGAAAATTCTCCTCGCTTTCCTTCAAAGTACGAAGTTTTGCAGGTGGATTAGATGCCGGTATTTTGCACTTCGTGGTGTCATAATTAAAAAAAAATGCATGCTTAGAATAAGACTCATTGCAGTAACTACGGAGAATAAAGGTACAAAATATAATACTCTATCACAATATAGAAGGAAATTAACCGTGCTTTATGGAGATAATTTTGTAGCAACTTACATTTTTTGAAAAATATAATGCGATTAACGCACTATCTTTTTCTCACATTATGTAAGATAATTTTCACGCACTATGTTCGGAAGATAATTTTTGACTATGAATTCCGTATGTAAGAGGTGATGTATGGATAGCAATTTTTTTGCTGAGATTTATTTTACTCCTTACAGTTTTAGATACCTTTCCTCTGAAAACTAAGCAATGTTATGTAAAACAGTTTTACTTAGTGAAATAACTTGTAACAATATTTAGCTAATATTGATTTCAGTGAGATGGATTCAATAGAATTATTCGAAATATTTCGAAAAGAATTTTTATCATCCAGACTTTGCTATATCGTTAGAAATCAGAATCCCTGGGAGTTTAAGTGCTCACTATCCGCAAACATAGATTTTGAGCTCCAGGTGACGAGGCTTCTTTCTACAATACTTCAGCCCAGATTCCGAGCGTTCACAAACCTTGTAAAAACTTTATATCGCATCGGTTAACTTAAACTATTGTAACTTTATCTAAAGAAATACTTTTTTTTTAAATAAACATAAACATGCTTTTGCAATAAAGTAGATGTAACCACTGCAGAAGTACGATCTAGGTCGATTGGGTGAATTTATTTTTACATCTACTGCATTATTTGTGGACAAGCCAGATTTTTACTAGCGAACCTAAATTCTGCGTTACACATTCGAGGCACGTTTGCTTCCTAGAGACATCGTAAGTATTTGGGACCATAAACACTTTCAAAAAGAAAAGGAAAAAAATAGCTTCTTGTAAACATGCTACAAAAAATGTCAAAATTTTTCTTCTTGAAAGGCGCAGCCTCTCTGGTTAAATTAGATAGGCAAACGTTATTGGTGCTTTTCCTTGTTGAAAAACCAGGCGACTCTCTCATTGCATTCATTAAACATATGCAAAGAGAGTTTCTTCATTAGTCGAATATGTTCAAAACAAAGTATTTTCTCCATCGATCTATTGTGGTACGTACATTTTTTTATACTGTTTTAAGATTCATTGAGATTTGAATACGGTTTATTTTTACTGAAAAGACAAATGTCTCTTCATTTAATCGTTAGTACTGAATTCGATAATTGTGACAAATACTGGTTGATAAAAACCCATAATTTCACATACCTTTACATTTAGGCCAGACACTATAATTTCTTAGGTTTTTCGGGATTTTTTTAATCTACTTGTATAGATCTTTATTTCAGTTCTTTATCATTTACTATATTTTCAAACACTTAGATTATGCTGTAATCCGACTCTACTGTTATTCTTTATTCAGAATAAGGGCTTGTTTTAATGAATAACTTTTTAGAAAGTGAACCGCACGTACATCCAAATAAAATAGAGGTACAAATTTATGCATAATAAGACGAAAAGTACTCAAGTAATATTTTAAGATGTTGCTAAGTTTTCGGCTACATAAAAGATAAATTGGATAAAATGTTGTAAAGATGAGTATGTGTGTTATAAAAATGAGTAAAAGCTTAGCTTAGTTATTATAAAATACATTAAATATATACTCATATTTTAAAAAGTAAATCACAAAGTTTAGATTAAACGAAGAAAATTAAGAATCACCGAAACTTCCATGGAAGTGTAAAATTATGCAGGATATGCAGTTTAAAGATGAATTATAGGAAAAATGAATTTTTGTGAAATAAGAGTTAAAAAAATAGATCTAAAAACATCTTGCAATTTTGCAAAATAAATACGAAAATAATAAAAAAAATGCGGTAAACATTAGACATACAGTATCATAAAATCTTGATTAGACCATAATGAAGATTTAATTTCGAACTCATTAATATTGACAGAATAAGAAACAGAAATTCTTTTTAGCTCTGCAGCCATAGGCTTCTCTATATTAGAATGCAGAAAATGCAGATTGAAGAGTTTTTTCAACAATAAATTACATGTTTTCCATCCGTTTTAGATATATGGAATATAACAGCCATAATTTAAGAATTACTTTTCACACCATTTTTCTGTCATGAATCTTACTAATTAGAAACAGGGTATAACAAATTGTTTCAATTTCTCTCAGATTTTTCTCATAAATTTGCACAAAACCTTTTTAATCTGTATATAAAGCAGGATCATTTTTAATTTTGACCCAATTATAACTGGTAGTTTTAGACACATCTTTGAGTTACATGACAAATAATAATAAAATTCATAAGCCTTAAAAATACGTAAGGACTTCAAATAATTCATGCAAATTTGTTATTTTGACTTACCAAGCTTTAGAAATTTTAACCGCACATCTTAAACTTATTGCAGTTTGATTTCAGATTGCAGTGCTCGTACACTCCATATTAGGTAAATTAAATAAAATACTCAGGCTTCTTTTATCAGCAGTAAATACTTATTTCTATCTCATCAAATTAGTTGAGTATATTGTTATATTTCACTCGTCATTACATATAAGATAGTGCAACATATACAGAGAGACATTCTTTGTCTGGCTAATAGTCTACCTTATGCAGAAATATTGCAAAAACGTTAAAGTATATAAAATAAAATTAACCATGCATCTTAAGTAAAACAGCTGAACTTTTTAGCACATAATATTTGGAATTTATACTTATTGGTGCGTACTCTGAATATTTTGTGAACAGAGAAGATGCAGTCATCATTTTAGTAACTCTTAAGCTATTACTTTTTAAGTTTGCAAGTATTGAACGTTTTTGAACTACCCCAATTTGTTAAATGCATTTTGTTTTTATTCATTGCGATGTGAAGTTCTCTAAACAAGGTCTAAACGAAGCCAAACTGTGTTATTATCAAGATGAGTCAGCGCTGAGTTGGAAAGTGCGAAGGCATTACCGTGACAGTAGGGCAATTAGGTTCCAGCAAGAAGGGATATTAGGTGGGGTTAATTTTCCTTTTCACATCATTTCCTGCATTACTTTCAAGTTTTCTAAGATTAAGATGATTATAAAAAGTGAACATAGGGTCTCATCTCCAGTTGCAATGCAATTTGCTTGAATCTGGAAATAAGGAATTGATTTAAATGAAACTATGGTCGCTAATGTGATTCGAAGATAGAAATAAGAAAGGCATTTCGGTTAAAATTTGCAGTTAAAAATAAAGCTCCGTCATAGCTTTATACTTCCAAATGCAATTTCTTTTAATTACTCAAATTTTACATTTCAGTTTGTTTTTTAGAACAAAATAAAGCATAAAAGTTTGATAAAACTACAAATGATAAATTTTAATTATTATCTTTTCCTTTTCAGTAAAAATAAGGAAAATATATCACAAAATTTGCTAGCACAAAAACAATGACTTACTATTCATATTATTATCGCACTTTTATTTTAGAAAACTAGACTACAATAATATAAAAAAATTCCTAAGAAACTAATATTTTAGAGACATTAGGTTATTAGATACATTATTAATATTTTAGAAACATTTCGAAGCAGGAGATATGAAAAATGAGCAATTTCCTCGCCGGGACTCGAATCATGGACTTCTCGAATACGTACAGAGTGTGCTGACCACGAAGGCATATTAAGAAGGTGGGAGAAATACCTTATAATATAATATCTGAATTAAGCTTGAAACAGATGATTAACTTATCATAAGAACATTCTATTTCAGTCACATATAAATCACCAGTGGACGAATGGTAAAATCGCTGAATACTGATAGGTCAACTGTAATTTGTAAAACATTAGCAGTTCGGAAAGAGAAATAAAGAATCGACAAATAAATCAAAGAAGCTAAACACAAAGTTTAAGGTAATTATGCACGTGCCATATATATATTAATTGGAATAGAGGGAAGTGATAGGAATTGTACTTGCAAATAAAAATAAAAAAGATAGGAATAAATACTAAATAGAAATTTAATTTAGTAAACATTTAAATCAGATATGATTTAAAATTTTTTTAAATTATATTTTTATTTATACGTATTTATTTAGTGTCCAATATGAGAAAAACCTTTAAACAAATAACTTAATAATGGCTTAAATACACATATTTTTGAACATTTGGCTTACAGAAATCCACTTCTGCTTTCAAAACTAAGATGTTAAGTAATGCTAAAACAACTGGTAACTCAGGTTTTAAATGTAGCTGGAATGAAATAAATTTAATAAAAACAAGTTTTAACTTGATTTCGAAAGATATAAGGTAATGATTTAATACTGTATCAAAAACGCAAAATCGATGTTCTGGCCGAAACTGAAGTTTTTAAACTGCTTAAGAACCCATTAAGTCATTCTCTAGTTTAAAAACAGGCAAAAGGGGGGGGGGCACGAGAAAATAGTTTTAACTAATTTTATGGTTTATGACTACTTCACTGGATTGAACAATGTTCACTGGATTGAAGTTCACTGGATTGAACAATGTGTGAAGTGAGCGCCAATAAAGATTTTGTAAAGCATCTTGAAACAATAATTAAAAAAAATTATAAAAATGCAAAAGTCTGCTGACAGGAAGATAATTAATGCAGATAATTATTTTTATTTTAGAAGCGCATTGATAAAAGCACACCTTTTTGAGAAAGAAAAAACACTGTGTAAAGAGTCAGAAAACTGAATCACTATTATTATGGAAGAAAAAGTTGGACATTAGTTTAAATTAAAAGCTAAAAACCATCAAATGTATTCAAATTCTACAGCTCTCAGATGGTACAATCATATAAGCACTGCCAATCTTTTTGAGACACAGTTATGAAATCGTGCTTAGTGAAGTCGCTTCCCTAGAGATGATTCAAGATTTATGTCTGTACGTGAGTAAAAGGTTATTGCGGTAAACATAAAAAGAATTTTTACTTTTATGATTGGTTTTTTTGTTATCCCTTTTTTATGATTTTTTTTGTTATCCATTTTTTTTGTCTCATGACATTAAGCCTAAGACATTATAGTCCAATTAAAAAGTTCAAAATATTACGTAAAATTGAAAATAGAAAATACGCTAATTTTATATAGCATAAGGATACATATAAATTTAACACACATAATATTTAATGAAAATCTATGAGTTATATATTTCTTCACAAGTAAAATACTATATTAATTAAAAGTAAATAAAAATTTTGTTGCATAAAAATGTTTTATTTTTATGATTTGTTGCTTTTTGTTATCTATTTTTTTTGTCTCGTAAGTCAAAAGAGCACTACCCCTAAGACATTTTGGTTCAATTAATTCAAAAATTCAAAATATTACATAATTTGAAATAAGAAAATATTTTATTTTTGTGTATAGGATTTACATATTTATTCACATATAAATGACTATGTTAATTAAACGTAAATAAATAAATCTGTAGTCATCCCTGCCCTATTATGATGCCTGCATTTGACTGTTTGGGTTTTTGGTTACTCTTTGAGTCTATTACATTTGAGGTTAACAGATCACAATGAAACCATTATTCAGCGGGATTCGTTAAATTAAGAATTTCCGTTTATTATTAAGTTGCAACCCTATAGGAATTCTCCTCTTGCTGCAAATTCCCAATTGAAAAAATGTCCCTTGCTATTCTCCAGAAATGAGACTAGATAACTTTATCTAGGCAGACCGAACAAAGGGTATCTGCCTCAGCTGTATCTTATATTTCCCTGGGAAGAATACAGAAGGTGGAATTCAGGGATCTCTTTGAGTCGCTTTTACTTTATCACGAATCACTCCAGAGGACACTCTAGTGAATGCCGTTCCAAAGATTGACTTGAGTGGCCTAAATGCTCATACAATTTTCGGGATACAAACAAGCCTAGGCATACGCAAGTCAAACCTTCGCTGATCACTATATAAGGTATTTCTCCCACCTTCCTAGCTACCTTCGTGGTGTAGCGGTTCTGCACGCTGGGCCGGTATTCCAGAGGTCCGTGGTTCGATTCCCGGCGAAGGCGTTGCATATTTTTCCTCTTGCTTGCTTCCAAAAATAACTAATGTCTCTTCAGTAGCGCCCAAACTAAAAGGGTTGTGAATGATGACTCTCCACACCCCGGATTTGGCGATTGGATCCCCTAAAAACCTCAGTCGCCCTTTAAAAGGGGGCGTATATAAGGTATTTCTTCCGCCTTCAAGCGTGCCTTCGTGGTGTAGTGGTTCTGCACGCTGGGCCGGTATTCGAGAGGTTTGTGGTTAGATTCCCGTCGAAGGCATTTGCTAATTTTTCAATTCTCCTGCTTCCAAAAATATACCTAATATCTCTACAACCATAATTTCCTGGCCGACCATCGTGTGTGGATAAGACACTTATATGAAATTTTAAGAAAACGTACTTTGCCTCCTAACAGAGTTTTTATTTTGCAACCTGAGGACATTGGGGTTTTCGAAGCTTTCTAAATTCAATCTGAAACAATTTTTTGATTGAGCAAAGTAAAATATTAGGAGTAATAAAACAATTAAGCAATGGAGATTAGATAGGAAGAATTCAATGTTAAAATGCAGTGGAAAATGTTTAAGACCCGTAGGAACGTGCGTCATCAAAGTGCTGTATTAAAGGACTTTTTGTGGCATTTTTAAATCTTTCCGTTGGCTTAAATTGTTATTGAAACTGTTGTTAGTGGATATAAGTTAGAATTTCAGTAAAGAAATACGAAAAATGCAGTAATAAGTGAACTCTTATCAAGTGATAAAAGATGGTATTTCTTTATCTAATGAACATCGAGCTTGTTACCATGATAATGATGACATTGAAAGAATACTTCAAAAAGAAACGAATAAGCGGAAGTTGCAGAAAAATTTCTCATTGCTGAAGATTTGAGACAACAATTTACAAACCTCGATCCATAGATATTTCGCCGAATGACTGAGAAAGCGCTGATCTGTCGTCAGTGTTAATTTAAGCCAAGTATGCAATAACATCTATAGGGATACATGGGTGATTTTACTCGTCGTGCATATGCAGACCTTTGAGAAAAATAACACAGGAAACTTTCATGATGATCACCATAATGCTCATTGGAATTATAATGGACTAAACAACCATAAAATTGGCTGCTACCGGGAAATGTATAAAGAAAAGAGAAAAGTGTCGAAACTATTTTAAATATTTTTTATTTAACAAGGAATACATGTATTAACAATTTTGAATGAATTTTTAGTACATATATAATTAAATAGACATTCTGTAGAGCAATCAGGTAACACTAAATGAACGTGATACCATTTACACCACGAACCACGTGATGAGGAATAGAAAAGTAAAGTATGTATAAAGTAAAAATGTAAAAGTATGTATAAGAAATATTTTGACAAATATTTTGATGAATTACAGTATTTGAAATATACCTCTGTGTTTGATTAATACTGCTTCTTTTAAGATTGCATTGTACGAGGATTCATTTAGAGCGTTAAATGAAAGGATTGCTCTACATTAAATAATTAGGCAATTTTTTTCCTGTCCAGGCGTCTAAAGAAATTTCAACTGCTCGATGTGGATTATCGGTTCTAAAGGTTTCTACAATCTGCATTTTCTGTATGATTGTTTAGTTCTCTTTAGTAATGAAAGATTTGATTTTGAAGAGTTAATTACCTATAAGATTTGTTTCACTAACAATTTATTTCTTAAGAATTAAGATAGACTTTGTGAGAACTAAATGTTGGAGCTATTGATTGAATTTTAAATTATTCTGCGTTAAATTCAAGTTTCAGAATTATTTCAGTTCCCTACGAAAATAGTTGGCTACGTTTTGAAAGTTTTTAGTTTGTGTAATTCTACAAATCTTAGAATAAAGTTTTAAGTTTTATTTTCTCCCTTGAGTGCTTATTTAGAGACAGAAAAGACCAGCATAAATACGGCGGAGAAAATTCGTTTGAGCCAAATAAGTTCGGGATAATTAGACAATAACTAATTAAAAATACCTTAGAATGGTAATAAGTGTAAAAAATCATACTATCTAATAATCAAATCACACAAAATTTATTAAAAATAAATATGATTAATAATGAAAGTCGTTAAAAAACAAATATTTAAATGTTAACTGAGTTATCTGTTAAGAACATATAAGAAATTAATTATCTTTTCTTTTTCTATTGCATAAATAAATTCTCTCCAAACTTAGTAGTGTAACATTATTAAATTAGAAGTATTAAATAAAAATAATAGACCAGTCACGCTATCTTATGTTAATAACAGTTTGAAGAGAAGAGTTACGACCAAACAACTACGTCGCAAAACCAGTAAGCCAACAATCTGAAGACATCAAAGGATCTGTTAAATACCGCGATCGAAGAAGCTTGCGTCACTTCACCATAGCACTAGATCTAAGTATGCGGACGGCCAGTTTTCATCATGAAATCTATCAGTCACCACGCCGAGCCTCCAGCCACCAAGTTCGGATAAGTACTCCACAGAGACAGTGGCAATCTCGCTTTCAGTGCCAACCATATCTCATGGTGCAGAACTTTACCAAAAGAGTAATGGAGGAGATTTCGCTCTAGTTTGCAGCTTTCTTTTTCCAGAAGTTAAGAGTAAATGCTAACTTTGTTATGATTAACCACGAAACTTTCTGATCCGCAGTTTTGAAGAAAAATGTCAAGTAAATAATGAAAATTACTATTTCTTAGGTAAAAGCGATAAGTGATATATTATAGAGTATTAGTCACTAGAGTTTCAAATTTATTAGTTACATGAGTGCACTTAATTTCACTTTACTTTATTTTATTCGCCATTAAAATGATATTTTACACAAAATCTTAATGCATTAAGATCTATAATTTATTGTTTCATTAATTTGCTAAATAAAGAAAGTAAATTAATGTAATACGTGCAGAGAAATAAAGTTGAATTTAAAACTGGGAGCGAAGTAAAATGTAAAGAACAGCAACAGATGTAAACATATTTATCTCTCACTATCATATTACACATTACTTTCTCTAAAATGAGAAATTCTGGGTGCTGGATACGAACCAGCCGCTTTGTATTAACATATTATAGTAGTTGATATTAACTAATGGGTGAGGATAACGAATTGAGTTATAAGTAGGAAAGGATACCGGCTATTCTCCTTTCACATCATTAATTTCTATATCTATTAATATGAAAAGATTCACTTGTATTGCTTAGGAGTAGAAAGCGAAAACTGAGTTATATCAGTATCTCCTATATTAATGAATATGTCTCATTTCAAGTGAAGTTTGTCCGAATGTTTTTAACAAAACTTTGCTTGGACTTTCCCATCAAATCAATTAATAAAACTCGCTTTGCAACCAATTATTAAATATTAGATTTGGATTAGGTTAAAGAGAATTCATATCGATTGAAACCACATTATATATCATATAGATGTGCCTTTGAACTCCTCAAAATAAGAAATATAAAAGACAAGTTATCGCATATGAACAAGATCGAACACAGAAATTCAATACATGTTATTTTTTGTAATGTTTAACATGATGGACATTTCATAATTAGAGACTTATTAGGTTCTTTGTAATGTAAGGTAAGTTAAAAATTGGTGATATGCCGCCATGTCCAGGATAACAAAAGTTCCTTTTGGCGGTATAAGATACATGCTAAGAGAATAAATCAGCACAGCATTGTCTTTGCCGATCTCCATTATGATTCAATCAGGATATAACAAGCTAATAGAGGAAGTGTACATTTCCTCTATTTACGAACTCATGTTATATGTTCTTATATAGGAATGTTAAAAAAGTTCTAATGCGCAAGTTTTGATGTTTCTGCAGGCAGATTACTAAAAATACAAGATTTAGAAGAGAATTAAGAACTTTATTGATAACAGGGACTTAAAGTTACCAAAATGTATTGTTTTTTTTCTCCCTAGACAACTGACAGCTTTTTTTTAGTTTAATTAAGCTTCTTTACGTTTTTAAAAAATTATTTAAATAATGCAAAAAGAAAATATAGTAGAGTATACCTTAAGAAACGTTAATTAATTTAAAAGAATAAACATGACATACAGTTTAGCATATCACATGTGACGTGATTGATAAAAAACACTTTGGTAAAAAAAAGATCTTTTTGAATTTGTTCTTTAAAATACAAATTCTTTACTTATGTTTTATTTATATGAGAAAATCTGATAATGAGTTACATATTTTTACTTTTACCATTTTACGTTATTAAAAGGAGTGAATTAATGTAATTTTTGCTAAAATAAGTTATGCGTTTTAAAGCCAAAAACTAATCTCGTGTACTTGAAGAGCTGTAACATAAAAGCAAGATTACATGTATAATTCTGAGCTTACGCAAAGGACAGTTTATTACATTATTGCATTTTATTTAAAATAGAAATAGGCTGTGCATTTACGCAAATGAATATTGTGTTATCATTTAGTTTTGTCGAAAAAAGTGTTTTTTATTTTGCTTCATGGAATGAAAACCTTTTATATCTTTATCTGCTTATCATCAGAAACATCGTATAAGTTATCAATCCCGTTTATTGAAATAAAATAAACATCATTCACAATCATGCAGCGAAGAAAACATGATCCACATTGTACAAGACTTCACAATCTCCACAAATTTGAAGCGTGGATGTACATCCAGTTATTTATTTTATTTTAGAAATACAATAGACTGAATGTTTATCGAACACAAATTGTTGATAACTATTTTGAAATCAAAATGATATTAATAGCAAATTATAGTATTTGAGATCAAAATGATATTAGTCACTTGTAATCACCGTCAGTTTTTTACGATCTGGAATTATAAAATATGAGATCAGAATAGTAGTAATAACAAATTGTAATATTTCGAGATTAAAATTATATTAAAACCAAACTAATTTTCATTACCTGCTGGGTAGTAGCGTAGATAAGCAAAACTTTCATTCAATTCGTTCTTAAGATTAAATCAAAAACGGCTTATAGCTCTAATTTAAGGTAATCACCTAAAAGTTTGCTTTATCTGCTTGACGTTTCGCAGATTCAACATTTCAACTGACTAGAGTTACACTCAGCACACTTCTTAAGTGTGCTAATGTTTGTTTAATTGCATATTTTCTCTCTCTCTGTCTCTTAAATGGGCTAAATTATACCATTTACATCAATCCACGGATAAAAGTTTCTCCAGAGACGGTACAATTCCATAATTGAGCATAACTATTTATTAACTTTTTAAACTAAATTTGGCTTCTTATTTTAACTGTAAACATATCATTATGTACTACTGAACCTATTAACGTTTGGCAATATTGTTATAAAATTCTTACGTTTGTATAGCAAACTGTAATTTCTTGAAGTTGTACATAAAAAAGCATCCAGAAAAAGAGATTTAAATGTAGAAACTTTAATAAAATTATAATTTATAACGTACAATAAAACTCCGTTTAATAGAACTTCATAAATCTGATCCTTAGATTAACAGAAATGATGGAGAAATGATAACTGAAGCAGTTGAGTTCGGGAAAAAATCATTTCTAATTTTTAAAATTGAACTCTTTTTTTTAATATACAAATACGTACTTTGCAAAAAAACTAGAGATCTTATTACATTATTTTCGAAAATGGCGAAATCTCCTGAAAGTAAACGACTTTCATATCTAATAGTCGTCAAAGAAGGTATGATTTAGTTGTTTGTAAACATTGCCAAATTAGCTTAAGATAATTTATCATTTGAAATGGCATATTATAAGATATTTTCTACCTCTTTTTTGCACGCCTTCGTTGTGAAACGGTATAAGGTATTTCTCCCGCCTTCTTAGCGTGCCTTCGTAAAATAGTGGCTCTGCACGCTGGGCCGGTATTCCAGAGGTCCGTGGTTCGATTCCTGACGAAGGTGGTTGATATTTTTCATCTTTCCTCCTTCCAAAAAAAAAAAAAAAAAAAAAAAAAAAAAAAAAAAAAACCCTAATGTCTCTACAGTGGCGTCCGAACTAAAAGGGTTATTGGGTGATGATTCTCCGCACCCAGATTTCGCGATTGGGTCCCCTAAAACCCTCAATCGCCCTTTAAGAGGGGGGGCATATAAGGTATTTCTCTCGCCTTCTTAGCGTGCCTTCATGGTGTAGTGGTTCTGCACGCTGGGCCGGTATTCCAGAGTTCCGTGGTTCGATTCAAAATCCTTCAAAAAATCCTAATGTTTCTCGCAATGGCTCCCGAACTAAAAGGTGGTGGACAATAATTCGTCGCCACCATGATTTGGCGATTTCCCATTCGCCCTTTAAAAGTGGGAGTATATAAGTTATTTTCTTCCTTCTTCCTGAATACGTTCGTAGTGTAATGATAGCACACTGGGCGCGTATTAGAGAGGACCAGGTTCGAGTTCCAGCGAGGACATTGTTCATTTTTCATGTGTCCTGCTTCAAAAAATCCTAATATATGTCATCCTAATATATTATAATCCTAATATATTATAATTCTAATATATTATAATCCTAATATATTATAATCCAGTATATTATAATCCTAATATATTCAAAAAATACATATATTTGAATGTAATGTAACTTGAGTGTGAAAATATATTGCAATACATACTTTTGTTTAACAATGTCATGCGTATTTGTTTTTGCTTCAATTTGCCGAAAATACGAGCACTGGCTGCAGGTTACTCGGTAAAAATGCTTTATCTGAAATGGCGCCAGCTCCATTCGTTTGAATAAACGAGAGCTATATATACATTTACATGCATTTCATTTCATTGCATAGAATGGAAAGAAAGTATTCACCAAGCTTTATAGTTCCTCAAGAGAAAGTGCTGATACATCATATACATATACATCATGATACATAGGTAGATACATCAATTGAAAATAAAAAGTCTTGTAAAAAACAAGGCTCATTGAGACGTAAATTTAGTCAAAAAAAAAAAAAAAAAAAAAAAAAAAAAAAAGGCTAAGCGGATTTAAAAGGCATTAAATGAACATCAATAGAAGCAAGAAATATGCACTTTCAAAATTAAAATGCCTGAGGTGACACCAATGACACGCTACACCTCTTATTAACGGAAAAACAGGAAAAGTAAATTTGCGAAACAATTAACTGTTAAAAAAATACCGATAATGAGGCTTGGAATCTGAATTTTTTTTTTAACTGGAAGATTTTGATAACTGTAGATAGCTACAAGGAAATCTAATTCATTAAGTGAAGAAGTCATTTGGTTAATTTTGGAAAACGCAAGAATGATATAGAGTGATCGAACGCTTAACATTGACTAGCGATTGAAGATTTATTAATTTCCTTTGTAATGTAAGTTTCACGTTCTTAAATGAAATATTAAAGCTTTCATTATGCTATAAGGTATTTCTCCCGCCTTCTTAATGCGCCTTTGTGGTGTGGTGGTCTGCACGCTCAGCGCGTGATTAAGAGGTCCGCGGTTCGATTCCCGGCGAAGGCGTTGCTAATTTTTCATCTTTCCTGCTTCCAAAAAGTACCTAATGTCTCTAAAATGTGTTTAATGTACTAAATTAACCACTGCTGAATTAAGAGTGCGGTTGAGTTATTCACAAATTAAATGTTGAAGTAGTTGCTTTAAGAACTGAATCACACATCTTATCGCAAAGTAGGGCAACATCTTTGATATATAAATCTGTAAAATATACGTATTCAGTAGTCTGAAAACTAGAAAAAAAAAAAGAAAATTTAAATACTAAATTTGTGAAGATTTCCTGCCTCTTCGTGAGTAACGGACCAATGTGATATCAAATTTCAACAAATGTTTGAAGGAAACATCAATATCTATTGTAAAAAAAAATAAGAATTTGACTTGATTCATATTTATAAAAAAAAAAATAAGAATTTGACTTGATTCATATTTATAAAAAAAAAGTAAGTGGGATTTTGACTTACCTGTGATGTCACGTGTTTTATTTGTGGAGCCTATAAAGGTAGAAAGACATAACATTTAGCTCCTCATTCGTGCCATGCAAGTCATATGTACACTAATTTTGTTGTACACTACAAAGTTGAGAGGGAATTACAGCTTAAGAAGACGTCTACGACTATTATATATTTCAAATGTCTATAATTTTTAGCTGTTAGATGCTGTGGACAACTCTTCGTTTTCTCTGGAATCAAACATGGTCATCTCGATTTGAAATCTTTGACAAGCATTGTTGTAAAGAGTTAATTAAACTTTTGTCTTTACCTTTCTAATTTATTCTCACTCATCGTTGTTGGAAATCATTAGAAAGCTGTTTACTATCAAATGGAGATAAAAGCTAGATCTCTGTCTCTATAATTAAAAAAATACACATGCAAAACGAAAGCGCAGGCAGAAAGCAATTTTATCAAATGCTGCCCCTAAGTCATGCATCAGTATGCGTGAAAATGAAAATTTTGTTCTGTCTTGTAGTGTTGAAGGAAGATGCATAAGGCACTATTAAAATATTTCACTGAGCATGCAAGCGGTTGAATGATTAAAGTGCTACGTAGTAAAAAAATAACATTAAAATTATTTACTTTTACATTAAACATTTGTCTGACTTCTTCTCGGTGCCGTGACCAAAAAACTAACTAAACACTCTCACATAAGTAGAAACTTATTCTTAACTCTTTAAAATTTTGGTGATTTAATGGTTAAGGATACTTTTTACTTTTAGCTTTTAAACTGACTGTCTTACTCGGTGCCGCGACATAAAAAACAAAACTAAAAAATGCCTGATAAGAACTTCTTACCTTAACTCTTTAATGTTTTGGTGAAAACCAAAACTTCTTTAAACTAAATTCACTTAAAACAACAACTCATAAAGTTTAACAGATCAATTCTCATAGTTCCAGCACTACTCCGTCTAGTAGCATTTTAACTAAAAAAAAATCAGCCTTCCCTTTTATTTCGAAGTTTCTCTGAAGATAACAGAAGGAGATGGACAGCAGACCACGGCAGGCAGTAGGAGATGACGACTTCCCTCCTTTTATATTTTCCAAAGCAAACTGGAACTTCAGAGCGAGCAATTCAGACTCAACTGTTCCACAAGTGGAAAACGTCAGAGACATGATTCTCAATCAAAAGTTGCCGGTCAGAGATAAATGCTGGACCTAGCCCCAGATCTTCAGCCAATTTCGCCGAAGTCTAACCGATGGGAGACCGCGACGAACTCGGACCGGTCCCCGCGACCAGTACCTCGGAGATAAACAATGTTAACTGCAACCGCGATCGCCCTCAAGGGGTCGCCGGGCTAAGCTCCTCTCAAAAGTAGATCAGAATTGGACCAAATCTTACAAAAATATCTCTCCTCCTCTCGTGCAACAGCTTTTGAAAGCTCGGTTGACGTTCACAATGTAACGCCTATAAATTCACTATTGACTAAAACATCACTAAAATTAAAAATTAGCCAATTTTAAACAAAACTTGAACTCCCTTTAGCCAACTAGAACAGAGAAGATAAACGACGAAAATTCGAATCAATTTGGACTCTAACAAAATGACAAATTCATTCCCGCGCAAACCAGAAAGAATGTTTTCAAACCCATAACTTTATCAAATAACGCTGCCCTTTAGAACTATTCGATTCCGAACGAGCAATACACGTGTGTTGAACACCGCAAGAAAAGAGGAAATTGCAGCTGGGCAGTCCGACCGCTGACCCTCAAAAGAAGCCGCCTCGTGAGAAACGGAAATAAACCCGCGCCCTTTTATCTGTATCACATCTTCAGCTAAACTTAAAAGAGCTTTGCCGTAAACGAACGAAAAGTTTAAACAAAACTAAATATTAAACATTAATTCTTAAATAAGAGCATTGCAAATTCATTATTCAAAGTAAAATAATATAATCACTTAGAATTTCCTATGCACAGTAAAATAATACGTAACAATTTCTATAACAGAAGCTTAAACGTGTTATGATCAATAAAATTACAACGTTGTTTATTAACAACTTGTTCTTACCGTTAGAAAGAAAAATATTTCAGATACCTAGCAAGTTAGAGAAGGAAATAAATATTTTATAAGCAGTATTCTTTCGAAGCATTATTCATAAATATCAGAAAGCGTATACTTTGAGCCGTGCCCATGAATAATAATTCTTTTAATGAAATTAATCATTTTAAATAAGAAGGATCAAGATAAATTTTATTAACGTAAGAATTCACTTGGAAAATAATACTAGACAAACCAAATTTCGAAGCAAATTTGGCTTCTGTATATAATTTTTACGTAAAAAAGGCAGTGTATTTTAAGCAATGTGTATAATTGTTACATGAAAGAAATAACAATGTCATTAAAGAAAATAAACCCCTTCGAATATAAAAAATACAATATTTTTAAAAATAAAATTCTGTTAAAACACAGCAGAAAAATATGTGATGCTCAAATTTTTGATGAAGAGATTAGAAACACTGCCAAAATATCTATTATAACTGGGATCGAAAGAGAATTCCATATTTGCAGAATCTGAGAGAATATGTAATATACAGCAATAAATAAAAGTAAATTCATGTGAACTTATGTACGGGTAATTAACCTAAAAGTAGTGTTTTATCGTGAGCTTAAATTAAGCAACTTAGAAACGTAAAATGTTAGAAAATAAAGTAAAAGGCAATATCACAGCTGTGGCATGATTAATATTTCATCTGTGGACTGGAAGAGCAGAAATATGTTGATATTTCTGCGAGATGGCTACACTGGTTTAAAAAGGAAGTAACGTATCCTTAAATTGTAGATAAAAACGTGCACATAAGTTAGCAAACTCATTAAAAATTAAACCATAGTTTCTTACAAATGCGTTTATCAAATCGAAAAAGATTTCATTTTCGTTTATAGAAATTATAGTAAATATTCAAACACTATTTTCTTTATTTAAGAGATTGCTTAACCCGAATGTTCAATGTTTCAAAGCATAAGAATAAATTTTATACTAAAATATTTTAAAAGTTTTGGAGTATATTACGTTAAGCAATGAGGAATCTGAAGTGTTTTATGATGTGCTAAGGTAAATGGTAAAATGCACAAGACGATAAAAAATAGCAAAAACTGAAAGCAAAAATTTTCTATGCTATGCTTGCAGCAGGTTTCCATGCAACAAATATATGAGCACCTTTAAGCATAATACAAACCAGTGATAACTTAAGAATTATTATTATAGCTGTCTCTTTCTTTCATAGCAGTTCTCAGCATTTTAATTATCTTTTATCTTTTATTTACCTCATGTAATATAGTAATTTAGTAGATAAAATGTTTTTAGTAAATGCATATTTCGGCCATTTTGCTTTTGTTTTCCTCATCTTTAATACATATGTGAATCTTTTATATAGATGTGGTTAATTGAATATTCTGTAATCAGAAACTAAATTGTTACTGAACCCCTTTTGTATTTTAAAATTTGCTATTTAAATAAAAATGTTTGTCGTAAAAGTACTATGAAGAATTTTGCAGTTGTAAGCAATGACACAAAATGCACCAAAGCTTTCGAACTTTACAGAAGTACCGTTTGTTTTGCATCTTTTGATTAATGCAGCATCTACATGAATGTTTTTCGGAGTTTTTTTTCCTCCATTGGTAATACTTGATGTTTCGATAATTGTAATCATAGCTATAAAACAAATGCATTCAGAAGTTTCATTCGATGCATAGTTTTGTCTAGAAATCATTAATCAAAGCTATACTCTTTTTTAAACTTTCTAACTTTTATCATCTCAATTTCTGCTTGGCGTTGATATTATTGAAGTAGATGAAAAAGCCTATAGTTATATTTAATCAAATTTCTTTATCGTATATTTTGTTTGTATCTGTTTCTTTCTTTCTTAAGTTTAGAACAACATTTTTAATGCACTTAGAAAGAATAATTTGTAGTACATACAAAGGACACCAAAAGGATAATTTTTGCTTTCGACAGCAGAACTTTGGTAAAGAACATAATGAAGAAAAAGCACAAGGAAGGAAGAACGTAAAAAGAAAAGTTATTGATTAAGCTTAGGATATAGACGAGACCATTGAAAGGTTATTTTTTACCTCATTCTTCATTAGTAATGGACTCAGTTCTTAAAGAACTTAGACAATGATAGCATTACTATTGAAAAGACTGGTAGCCCTGTGTGCAATCTAAATTTAAAGTGTTTCGAATTTCTGACTTATCTGCATTCTACTAATTCATGAAAATATATAGACACATTCTTAAGAAAAAATATTTGCAATGAAGTTTTCATTACGTGCAATGAAATAAAATGCCTAATTATGTAATATCTAAATTAAGTTTTCTGAAAATTTTGCTTTCCGTTTCATTTACAAGTAAACAAAAGCTACCACAGTTATACAAATGCATAACTAGTGTCTTTGTTGGAATTGAATTTCTATAAGATTATTTCTAATAAAAGTAATACCTTAAAATCTTGTCTGAAAGTACTCCAAACGAAATATTTTAATAAAAATCAATGCTTAACGTTTAACAATATTTTTAAAACAATAAAGCAACTAATAGATGGTAGTATTATTTTAAAATGCATGCTACACATTACGGCATGTTTAGTCAGATCATTGTCATATCATTCAATCAATCGAGTTATCGAGCATTTTCCTTATACAAAGTACTATATAGAGAGACTTGTTCTTGTCTACGTGTAGTTCAGTTAAAAGCTATCCGTCAGCGAGCCAAAGTAAGTAAACGTGTGAACCAGAGTCCAAGTCGTTCCGAAATTTCTTTGTTTATCAACGGAAAATTCTGTACTTCTCTAAGTTAAAATCTATTATACACTTATCTCACACTTTTACAGCTTATCTCACACTTTTAGGAAGAAATTAAACATTTTCAAGGTATATGTTATATTAGTCTTATTTACTATTTTATACTTTAAAAAAAAGTAAAAGTGTAAAATATTTTCGAAATGAAATTTTATGTTATTATGTACACAAATGGTAACACTGAAAACAAATTCAATAATTTGTATGCAGGTTTATGTTTTTAAAATTTATAAATTTTTATATATAACTTTTATGTAAAGTATAGGGCAATAGTTTTGTTAATTTGACAGGATATTTTTTGTAAGGTTTCACAAGACAGCACAAATATTTTTCATTATTTTCCAAATATCAGTTCAAGCAGGATTTTGTTTTAGTACTCCTACGTTTTTAATATCTTTACATTAATTATTTTTAGTTTAATTGACTTAGTTGAACTAAGAATTTAAACTCCTAAGTTTTCAAATGTTGTACGTTATTAGAAATTATGCTGAATTTAAGAAAAATAAAAATATTAGAGATTTTAAAGTCCTCCTATATACAATACTAACAAAATTTGCTGTACATTTTTACTTTCATTATGCATTTGTATTACACATTATATGAATTAATCAAATTATCTGATAAAATTTTATTCACTTTGCTGAATTACTTTTATACATAGCGTTGAATGTCTGTCAATTATTCTAAACGTTTGGATAATTTTTCTGTTTTTAATTTGGATATTTTGTATAGAACGACGAATAGACACTAAATATCGTGTTTTTGATTTCAAGTTTGCCTATTTATTGCTCCATAACTTGCAAACTGTTTACCAAATGCTTTCTGATATAACTCAGTTGAAGACATTTGTTTTCTCAACTTAGGTTTATGAGTGCTCTTGTCAGGATCAGCTTAGGCTTATGAGTACTCGAATTTAATTGGAGCTCTCATACAGTAGTAAAACAAAACACGAATGCAGATTTTAAATGCACTGCTGGCCACCGTAAATGCAACACTCTGAAGGAAGCATGCAAATAACATGAAATTTACAACATGCATTAGCGGAGGTGAGATATGCAAATGATTAGAATTTCAGCGCAGATGCACATCACATGCGCCTGTGGCGCCACTTCAAAGCGCTATTTAAGGCTTGGAGTTTTTGATGATTTCAAGTTCGACAATTGTATTTTTTTTGTGTTTTTTTTTTTCAAAAAAACGATCAATTATGCCTCGTAGTAAACAGTGATTATCGTTTGATCAAGTATCCGAGTTCGACAGAGTAAGGATAGTGGCCTACCGAGAGGGTGGATTATCTTTCAGGGTAATCGGTAGTCATGTTGGACGAAACCAAACAACTGTAATGCTGATATGTGACCGTTGGATGCAGGATAGTACGACGGACCGACGTGTTCGATCGCATCCACCTCAGTGCACCACTTCACGTGATGACCGGAACATTGTCCGTATGGCAATGACGGATCGCTCAGTCGCATCACGAACCATAGCACAGCACATTCAGTCTGTAACGCATCATCCAGTGTCTGCGCGTACCATTCGAAGACGTTTACAGCAGAGTGGTCTGTCCGCAAGACGTCCATTGCTTCGTCTACCCTTGACGCAGAACCACATACGTCTCCGCCGCCAATGGTGCGATGAAAGAAGGATGTGGACGGCAGAATGGAATGAAATTGTCTTTACTGACAAGTCACGCTTCTGTCTGCAACGATTCGAGTCTGGAGACACCGTGGAGAGAGGATGCTGAACAGCTGCGTTATGCACCGCCACACTGGTCCTACACCGGGTATTATGGTATGGAGCGGTATTGGATATCACTCTCGCACTGCTCTAGTACGCACTGCCGATACTTTAAACAGTCAGCGCTACATCTCTGAGGTGTTGGAGCCAGTTGTCCTTCCTTACCTTCAGGACTTGCCCACAGCCATATTTCAACAGGATAATGCGGGACCACACGTGGCATGCATTGTCCAAGGGTTCTTCGTCAATCACCAGATTGAATTGCTTCATTGGCTGGCTCGCTCTTCGGAACTTTCGGCGATAGAATATACGTGGTCCATGGTTGCTGAACGATTGACCCAGATTACATCTCAAGCTGCCACACCAGATCACATTTGGCAACGTGTGGAAGCAACTTGGTCTGTTGTACCCCAAGAACACATCCAAAGTCTCTTTGAATCAATGCCAGCGGTGATCTCCAACAATGGCGGCTACGCTGGGCTACTGATTCTGAAAGGAACCACACTTCACAGAAGTCTATAAATTTAATCATTTGATACTTGGTCATTTGATACTTGGTCAACATGTTATCTACTAAATAAATTTTGTTGTGTTATCTCTTGTCTTTCTTGGTGCTGCAATTTGGGTGGCCAGCAGTGTATATTTAATGTATTTAAAACATTCACGACAACAAAATATATACCTAATAATATCGACAGAATGTCAATATTGTTGTCAGAAATAAGTTCGTAAAATAGCCCAACTTTATTTTTGATCACGGTAACTTTGGAAAATAAAAGCACTTTTATGTATTTATTGTCATTAGTGCAATAATTATAATACAGAATAACAAAATAATATAAATTTAAAATTTTCATTTGTTTCTTTTCTTTATTTATATTTTTTGTGCTTCTCTTAGGAAATTCAGTGGTAAATGCACTATCAAAATACTTCCATCAAACAACAAAACAAGAGGTACAAAAAAATTGGTAAAATGCATTTTTGTCAAGGAAAAATAATTTTTTAAATATTTAGTTGATTTCATTTAAGATGGAAAGATTAAATTTAAGACACTGTTTGAATTTTCATTTAACTACTTATGAACAAATTTTCCAATAATTAATTCCTATCATGCTCATGCAGTTTTCTGAAAAAATATTAAGTTATGAGTGTAGAAGAGTATATTTATGTACCGATTATGAAAAACTGATCAACTCTCTCATAAGTTTTTATTGCACTGATTTAACCTCATGCCATTTTCATGCCGACTGAATGAGCATGTTAAGTGTGTGGGGTTCCACACTTTTATCTAACAGCTAAATGTGTAGCAACATCGTGAACAGTTAAGGGAATAATCGTTTTATTCAGGAACAGAGTCGTACTCTCAAGAAGGGTTAATTACCCTTTATTTCTCAAAATAATAATTAAAACAGTCGGCCCCTTTCTCAGGGCGTACAGCAAGGCTTCCACTTGGGCTTGAACGCAAAGTATTAAGAAATAAGACTTAACTAATGCTTAACTAAAGAGATATAGCCGAAGCTACCAGAATTCTAAGTAGTTTCCTTTAAATATCGAATAAGCTAGCGAAGCTATTAAGGGCCTGTAATACGGCCAAGCGTAGTAATAGCTTAGAGAGAAGTAGCCAAAAGGCGAACGTGCGCTAGTCAGAAACACTGAGCCTCTCTTTGGAAGTCAGTGAAACTTCGACTTAAGTACTAATCTTACTCATTTGCATTAAATGCGAATCTAAAAACACATTTTGGTAGGAAACTGCAAGCTGAAATTAGGAAGGACAGGAAAGTAGCTTTAACTAAAGATAACTGTTAAAAACTTAGGATAAACCTTACAATGTTATGTTTTCTGTTAAGTGCTTTCAGAACACATAATTCAATAACTACCCTTCTTTGAACTGCCATGTTTTACGTAGCGCATTATGATTCAATTCATTTAAACAAAAGAGTAGCGATCAGCTATTTCTGATTCACCAAAATTGACTCTGGCACAGAATGGTGTGACAGACAGATTCACGATCTCCTAGATATCGTTGTTTTAAACGATTATATATCGCTATTATGCTACACTGCCTTACAGAACTTATTATTTGCTTGTGTAGAATGCTTTGAATACTCTATCAAGGGATCTACAACTCATAATTCGCTAAAACTTAGCAACACAACCTCATGCAATTTTTATGAATAACATAAGTACAAGTGTGTGTAAATGAAGAACAAAGATTAGTTACACAACGATTAAATTTTAGCATTACAGTTTCTTAAATAATTTCATTTATAATATTTAAATAGCATTAGACTATATATATTGCTTACCATTTGGAATTCTAAAAGGCAGAAGATTAATTTTCTCTAAATTTTAGTAATAAATGGATTACGAAGTAATTTAAGTAATAAATGGCTAACTGAAATATTTTTTTTTCAATTAAATAACGAAAAATCATGATACATACTCTTTTATTATCACAAATGAAAAATCATTTATTTAATCGTAAATTAGTTTAACAATCAAGGACATTCTTCAAATACTGAATAACTAATATGCAGGATTAGGTGTATGCACGAAGCTTAGCATTTAAACATGACTGCCCAGAAATGTCTTTACCTTTTACTGGGTCTTATTAAAATATTGTGTATGAAAATAAGAGATCCCGTGAAAGATGATTTTAGCAAGAGCATTTAGCTTTGATAAGTGATATGACGCAGAATTCGAATGAACTTACATATAAATTATGCAAATGTTTATAAAAATAAAGAGTATTAGCAAAACGTGGTTCTTATTTATAGTAGCTATTATAAGCTGAAAGAAAAAAATAGAAACTTAAATTTCTATAATTTCAAGACATTATTTCGCAACAGCTTAAAGCACGTTGCTTTTAGATAAATCAAAATACCTACACGACTTCCTAGAACTAAAGTGACAACAGTAATATGAATTGAAAACCAGTCTAGGCAAAAGTAATTAGTTATGACAACAAAAGAAGAAATACTTTCCCTTCAAGCATTTAATGAACTTAAAGGAAAAAGTAAAATGTTTTTAAAATTGTATTAAGGTTTACTCATTTTATTTTCATTGAATTGAGGTAAAAATAGTTCGTGAAATTTGAATTAAATTTATTAATTATTTCAAAGTACTTGAACGACATCTGTCTAAAGAGAACCTTCATTAAAAGCTATCTGAAGAACCCTAGATGGCATTTACGCTGTAAAAAAATCTCATTCTTCTTTACATGCTCTTGAGTTATAAGTGGGTAGTACATCAGCTTGGGCAATTGGAAGATTTGTGGTTCGTATCTCGATGAGGGCACACAGGATTTCTTATGTTTCTTGTCTCTGAAAAAATACTAAAATGTCTCCGCAACGTCACAGGCGCTGTCACTGACAGACCAAACAATTTTTAAAAATTTGCATTTAACTGATACACAGCTTGCATGTAAAAGGAATTTGTAAGCTAAAACTTTAATTTTAGAATATATTTAAATAAGTATAATTAATTCACAAGAATACTTAAAGTAAAGATCCATTAATGTTTTCTCACTTATATTTTGAAATTCTTAACCTTATTGTAAAGGACAGAAATCCCTGCAAAAAATAGAAATATATTTTTATTTTCTATGCTTTGCAGATATTTCTATCCTTTACAATAAGTTTCATTTTAAAGTAAGTCCCTTAACTTTGAACAGGATGCTTTCTGTCAACTTTGAGATGCGGCTAGTCAGATGGCCTTTGTGCATTTTGACTTTTATTAAATAAACTGAATCAGTCAGTAATTTATAAACACAAAGCCCGTGCTCTTAATTTAGGTTACTAACACATTCTAAATAAGAATTTACGAAAAACAGGCAGTGAGGAAATTTTAAGACAGAGAAAATTATTAAATCTTGCATATTTAGTAACAACATGTTCCATTTAAGGCAAAATAAAAACTGCATTATAAGTTTTAAAGATAATGTATAACTTGCTGAATTTTATGAGAACACTACATGTAGAAGTTCATTACACGTTTTTTCATCTGTTTACAAATAAGCCTTTCACACTTATTTTTGCAATTCCTGAAGCTGGTCTTAAATTTGCATACATCTGGAGACAACAGAGTCTCGTATGTGCATTATGCATATTTCCATCAAATGCATTTTAGCGTTTCCCTTAATAAAAATAACTCGCAAAATTTCAGCAAACAATACCCGCGAGTTGCAGATGAAATTTAAAAGTTTTATTTGTGTTGAACATATTATCCATTCTTTGGTGGTGCCATGTTCAAAGAAATTCACTTGACCACAGATATTTGTAAAATATGTATTAAAAGGGGATCGTTTCATCATTCAGTGTGTTCAAATTATGTCATCGATCACATGCTGGGAATTGAAACTTTTACTCAGAATATCAAAGTAATGCCTAACAGAAAAACACCTAACTAATGTATTCCAATTTTTCATCTGCAAAAGTCCGCAAATGACTTTCGTATGACTGAAATTAAGGTAGTCTAGCCACGTGCCGCACAAGCCAAGAAAATCTCTTCAACAAAAAACAAGATGAAATGTTTTCATCCAGTGATACCTTAATGTATATCAAAAAGAAACTAGCAATAAGAAAACGTGTTTCTGCAACGTGAGGCAAACGTGAGGATGCCTTCCTAATCTAAAACGTTATTGTGTTCTTACGCGTCCAAAACTCAGACTGTATGTACTAATTAAATATCATTTTTACAAGATTTTCGATTCTGTCATTACTAGTCACTTTTGTTCCAACTATTTTAATATACTTGCTTCATTACTTAAGCGTGGATTACTCAAATGCTACATTAATTTCTTTAACAAACCTTTTACACTTAAAAACTTCACTAAATCTAGAATATATTAACGTAACTTCTTTTTAAGTAAACTCAGCTTTTGACATAACTGTAACGTTGGTTCATCCGCTTACTGAACAGAAACTAACTTTGCCCTAACTGAAAGTTTAATAGAGACTTTTATTAGCTTCATTAGTATTTTTGGACTATTTCAAACTGATAGCAGTGATGTTAAACATAATTAGAGATGATGTAAAGATAAAGATTTTTTCTTTGGGAACACAGAAAACGTACTCATTAATCATTGGCATGCTATGCATAAATTTATGAATTTAAAACATGCAACTTAATTTACTAACCTTTTTCGAGTTACTTCTGCTGAGAAAGTTCTGAGGTGTTCCTGACCCTGTAATCGATTTATTTTTAGAGGAAAAAATCCATTTCGTAATATGCAAACTTATCTTGCAAAGTATTGTCAAAATAATGCAAATTAAATCATTTTCGTTTAATAAAAAAGATGAGAACGAGAAATATAGGGAAATGGTACAGAAACTGACGTTTATTAAATACAAAAGTTTGAATTTTTACATTTATACAAATGGTAGTTTGAAACCAATGCTTTCAAATCCTTTTTTTTTCAGTCTAAAAATTTATTTGGAAATTTGAATTTGAGAAATTGACATGCGTATCTGTTTTCAGCTATTTCAACTAAATTAACTTCTCTATTAATAATACCTGATGAGACAATACTACTAAACACTTATAGAAAACTTCTCCAAAATTTTAATTTATGATATTTCGAGTAACGTTTATTGCTTGAGGATAAATATTCCTCTCACAGACAGCCATCTTCAGTGGAGTCCGTAGGAAATTTAAGCTGCGGGTATTTTTACTAAATGTACCAGGTCATCAAAATTATAATATTAAATGACGCATTCCTTTTTAAAACTAGAAGCTTAATTCTATGGCAAATCTTTTATAAAATATTGAGGCATGCAATCATTTTAAACAATCTGTATATGGAACCCAAATGTTTATTACTTAAATATTTTACTTTAAGAGTTTTTTTTACCTAAAATATTATTAATTTCTTGTGATAGTATAAAATACAAATCGTATTTAGAATACAAGTGTTGTGATCTGGTGAACCTCACGCACGCGCACTTGAACCTAACCAGCGCGCATTCGCCTTTCTACTACGCTCGACACCGAGTCAGAACGGACATAAGAAAGGAATGCCACGAAGAGGGCTTATGTTATGTTATTCTGCAAGCCACAAGACACATTACATTATTAGCTTTATGTAAATTATATGTTTATTTGAGCGTATTGTCAATAAAATGCTGTTCTGTACCACGTATATATTTATGTATTGCCTAGATGATGTACATGTTAATACGCCAAGAACTCACCTCATAATGGAAGTATCATAATAAGTATAATTAAAAAATCTATGTAGGTTTCCGTTAAGCAGTTTCTTTAAAAATGTAAAAATGTGTAACCTTTCACGAGAGAAGCACAAAATTACAAAAGCTTTTTTAGTGCATAAATGAAAGTTTAAGCAGCTTTCTTTTCGTCTCATTAGGTATTATTTGATCAGCTGTCAGTGTTTTCAAAAATACAGCACTTTGCTTCGAATAACAATGAAATGTATCATTCCCAGAATGTTTCGCAGAAAAAGTAAATAAACAGGTTAAAATAAGAGAGCGACGAAAGAAAGAAGTATATGCGAGATATGAGAATGGATAAGAATATCATATTTACTCAATGTTTTTATTAAGTGTATTTGAGATCATTTCTTTTATCCAATATTCATGAGTCTGAAACTCAGCCAAAATATTCCGAATAAAACTATGAAGTTACTAAAGTGTTCCTAATCCTAGCATTTCGTCATACGCCATTTTCATTTATTATCAATATTATGCCGAGTAAATCCTCAAATGCGAAACGAAGCCTTTGATTTAAACAGCTTAGAAAAGCATTTTGATGAAAATAATTATTTTACAAAATATGGGATTCAGCATGATTCAATAGGGCAAATTATTTAAATAAAATGAAAATTACTAAAGAAATTGAAACGAAATTAATAAATAATAGGGTATTATTATTATTATTAAGCTCTAATCATAATAATCCTTAAGTCAAATTAAATTGAAATGTATGACTAAATTTGTATTATTTTCCAAAAAATGGCATTCTATAGACGGTAGCATTACAGCAGATTTCCATTCTGCCTAAGAGCTCATGCTTTAGCTTTGAAATCTAATCTTTATATACACTATTCCAATACTCAAAAGAAAAAAAAACCTACGCCAAAAATTTAAGTTGTACCTTGCAAACAGAATCTCTTAAAACAATGCTTAAAAATTATGGGTATATTGCTGAAATACGCTAACAACACGGGTAAATTCTAGGACATCGTTAAACCGTTCAGATATATGCATTTCATATACGCTTACTATCTCTTTATCAGTTGAAGTATAAAACAAACATTTTTAAGTTTCGGGAAAAGCATATTTAGTTTTATGAATTTTTTAAATATATATAGAGAGAGAATTCAAAAAAATATTTTCCCAGTGTTAAATCTTCCTTTATATTTGAATACTATAATAGAGCATTTCATTTTAATGAACTTATCTGTTTCTTAAGGATGGGTCTAAATCAGATTGTAGTGATGAAAGGAGATAACTTAATTTCTCGGTGATGGCATTCAGTACTGGCAAAAAAGACTAAAATTAAGTCATTTTGCACATTGAAAACCTTACATACAAGGACATACAATTAGCTACCCAAGTATTTAAATCCAATTAATGATTAAAAATATCATAATAAAAAGAAAGTGTCTGCTTTCGATCTAGCCAGAAAGTTAAAAGGGAAATCATATCAGATAATGTAAAAATAATGGCTCCAATGTATAATAATAATAATGAGGAATAATTATAAATAACAGCATTGTAAACAGAAAAAACATAAGGCTGCTGAAATAACTTTTCATAAGGCCTCTCTGTAGTCTAATAACTGGCTTCGCAAAAAGTGAGACTTGGAACTAAAATAACTAATAAGTTTGAAAATGCAATTGCAGTTTTGGGAAATATAGATTTTTATTATGTCTGAGGTAATAATACCATATTTTAAGATCATATTTTTACGGTTTACTTTAGTAAATAATTTTGATAATTCGGCTTAAATATTCGAACCTCATAAAAGTGGCTGTTTTATGTTTAAAAAGTCGCCTCTATGAGTTTGTTAAAAAGGCTTAAATATTAATATTTACGTTTACTAGAAAACTGTATTTTTAAATTAAAAACTAAGTTTTATTTTCTTTTATTTCAAAATAAATAAGTAATAAAAATAAAAATTAAAAGATAACTGGATCACATAACTAAATTTTGTTTCTGTTCAATTTATTATGACGAAATTTACATTGCTGTCAAGAAAAACTGTGTTGTTGATTTGCTGTATTTTTAAAAGCTTTTTTCAATTTAAGTTTGTCTTGCGCTTTTCAGTTAGCATATAAACCGTGTGTATTTTATCATCAGGAATTTTCTCATTATTTACAAGTAGAAAAAATATATTCTCTTTATTGTAATTGTTTATTAGCAAAATGATAAAACTTCCAGTTATTTCACAATGAAATAGTGTAACTATAACTAACACGTTTAATTAAGCTTTACTAACCGATGACCGAGAGTCTCGTAGTTCAGCTAGTTAGTATGACAAAAGCACAAAATCTTGCCACCTGAACGAGTTGGATACATGCAGTTTTTTTCCCATTTCTGAACTAAATATAAGATACCTTCTCTAGGAATTTCTATTCAAATTTTCCCTCTCCCAGACTCATCATTGTCAACTAAGAAGTTAAAATATTCTGTTTATGATATAGTTCCTTGCTAGCAAAATAATAAAATATTCAACTATTTCATACTGAAGTACTGTAATTGCATCTTTTGTTTTTTAAAGCGGCTTCAATTACAGCATTTCTGTATAAAATTTTTATCGGCTACTCCACCAAAGGCCCAGTGGCTCGTAGCTTGTTTCATTAATGCTTACGCAGCCCATAATTATTAGCTCGTTAGCTGAAAGGGTTAGCTACAAACCGTGTTTTTCCTGTATCTAACATAAATGCGAAATATTTGTCTTAGGAATTTCTCCAAGAAAACATCCCTCTTCAAACAGATAGCTTTCCATTTGTTTGGCAGAATTAATTAACCAGCATTTTAAATTCTAATTTAAAAGGATACATGAATCTTAAAGAAAGTTTCATTTTAAATAAAACACGTATCTATAAAATTGCAATGGGCAGGTCTTTCACTACGAAGTTGTAAAGTAGAAAGACATAATTTTTCTTTAGATTGTAACAGTTCCAGATTTTAAATCTAGTCGAGTACTCTTTCATTTGACATGCAATATCACAGTCGATTAAACAAACTATATAAACAAATACTTGTGTAGTATGTTATTAAATGTATTTCTAAAAATTACCCACCAGCGTTCTAATGGATAAAATTATGAAATACTGATAGTGCAATCCGAGTTCAAATCGGAATGACTGAAGTGGCTGCTTGGGTGCTTTTGCTGCTTTTCCTAGCGCATGTAAAATGAATATGATGCAGTTTCTGTTAGAAAGTTTCCAAGAAAGCACCTCTCTCCTTTCAGTACAGAGATGTAACGTTTTTTGTTATGATCAGTTCAACAAGATATTTATTATATTATTTTCATAACGTTAACTGAGTTATTTTTTGAAGAGCATATAAAAGGAAAAATATAACATGCATAGTAAAAAAGCTTATTCCTAAAATAGTTTGAGATTTTAAGGAAGTGTTGGGAAGGTTTTGAACTTGATGCGAATATATGTAACACGCGAATGTATCTAGATTTTAGGAAGACCTATGACCCTTTCTCTACATGTTTTAATTAATTTTGGAGCTATACTTTGTGTTAATAATATCAGATTTATTACTGCTGCATAAAAATATGTACTGGGAATGAATAGACATTAATACGTTAACTAAAAATATCCGTACTTTTTATCCGGGTTGACAGGCTTATTAAGAAACTAAGTAGCTACTTTCGGCCACTTTTTGTAAGTGTTTTTACTATGCCCATGCTTTTTGAAAACAAATAAGAAAAATTTTAAGAATAGATTTATTTGCTCAGTTATAACTGTTAAAAACGCTCGAAGAATAATTGGTTTAATTTTCAGGAATTTTCTACCGTATTCTACGGTCTGATAATAACGCATGACGAGGCATAAAATATCCCATCAGCAAACTAATAGAAAGGTTCTAGTTGTTTTTCTTTTGCAGTTGTTACGCTTTACTTTCTAATCAAAGCTTTTCATTATTTGCATCTTAAAAAAATCAGGTTATTTTCAGCTATTTAATTAAAATTTTCAAATCTTCGCGGTTGATACACAACATGGTATTTAGGAGTACGGTATCACTGAATATAACAAAAGTATTTTAAATGAGGCATAAAAATTACATTCCATCATCCAAAGAATGAAAAAAAAAATACTTAAAATATGAAATATCTCAAAAATTAAAAACTAATGATTGTGAAACAAGAAACATGTCACGAAATTTAGAAAATAGTGATTGCAAAAAATATTAAGATGTTACATTCTGATAAGTAAATTCTTTTCTGTTGTTTTTATTTAAGGCGGATATTTTTATTTTAAATTTTTCAGCAGAACAAATTATAAAGATAACGAGGACTATTTAGAGTGCGGTAGGTATTAATTTAAATCATGCGTGAATTTATTTTGCGTATTTTGCGAATTCCTGGAATATGCGGGAAGTTTGTAAGGATTTAAAATTTTACTAAAGTTTATTTTATTTTAAAACTTTGCTAGCTTCTCTTATTTTCCATTCCCGGCCAGAATAAACGCGAACAATTTGGTTATGCGAATTCTGCTTGCAAACAGTTAAGTATTTAAGACATGGCTTTTAGCAGAGAGAGTTAGAAAAAGAGACTAATTGCTGCTTTACCACGCGCGCGCTTTTCAGTCAGTCTGCCTTTAAGGCCAGAACTTAGTTCTCTTTGATACTTGAAGACGCTTTGTAGTTCCCCGAAGTCTGCTCACTACATACGTAGAGTTTTAAAAGGCCAATCTTCGCGTTATTAGTTTTTGAAAATTCTGTAAGTTTAGTTCTTATTTAGTTCTATTTCTTATTTTCTACGTTTCAGACCATAGGTGCTAGGTTTTGTATCCTGACGTGGGGGGATCGGCTGTACGCTGTCAGAAATAAGGGAATATAGTACCCTTCGCATTTGTACTATATCTTCTACACTCGCATGAACATAGTTTTTAGTAAACTCTCTGTTCCTACTCAGGACTCCAGCGATGTTTCCAAAGCCTATAAGAAGAAACAGAAGTCCTGACAAGCTGAGTAGATGATGAGAACCATGTGTAGTGTCTTCATGCTTTAAATATTAGATTTAATCATGTCTGAATTTATTTTGCGTAATTTGCTAATTCTAGGAATATCCGAAAACTGCAGAGCATGAAATTGTAAAAGTTTTCTGAAATTGTAATCATTCCGTTTTTCTGTACATATATATCACATACACCAGTTTCTATTTCATTTGGATAACTGTTTCTTAGCACGTTAAAGTTTAGTCTTAGTGTATATGAGGTCAACCGTTTCATATATTTCTTTTAATTTTGCTTTGATTAGCAAACCTATAAACTTTTCAGCTTGCAATTTTTTGAATCTTTGCATTTCACTCTGCAAGATTCTGTTAATTTCTTTTTCGGAGTTGATCAAAGTGGTCTCATAAATTAATTTTATCCCTTATGTCATTAAGCCTTTACTAGTCTGCATATTGTGAAGATGACAAAAAAGTAAAAGTGACTATAAATGATAAAAATGAATGAATATAACAAAAAGAATCATAAATGAGCGTTTCCTAAAACTGACTTTTCATCAAAATATAAAGCTCAAAACTCAGCGAAAAGATGTTTTGGTACGTAAAAGCGAGGTTATTTAGAACTGCAGCATCCTTAAATTTGTTAGTTAAGCTGATCTTTGAAAAACTTGGGAACAGTTTCCAAACGAATCAAATGGTTGTCTTAATCAAATTGAAAGAGAGCATGTTAATGTAAAATTTAAAATTAAGCAAAAAAGCAACCTTTTTTCTGCAGAAAATTTATTTAAAGCCACTTTTGGATGCAGAAAAGAAACACAGGAAAAACTTTTTGCAGCAAATGTTTTTCATCTAAAGAAGAGAACCTGTATCAGATCACCGTCGAAATCCGTAGTGTTTTAATCAAAATCTTTTCAAAAACTAAGGTTGCGGTTTTTACACAATCAAAACCACGCTATTTGGCGACATTTCTCTGTCATTTGGTCTTTTTTATGCTTCAATTTTGATCTTATTTAGCGATTTTACTTCACTTAACTCTCTAAGCTGCAAGGCCGCATATATACGGCCCAGAATACTTTTTGTGGCATCTGCAAAAACGTATATATACGTGCATATTAAAATATGTCAAAGAAATTAAGCCAATATATCAAAAGTATACAAATCGAGGTATGAAGTACCAGGAGAGTTTTTACATTAAAATTAAAAAAAAATAATTTGTTCTCATAGTAGTTTTGGGAGATTTGTGCTTTCTTAGCGAAAACCCTGGCTTCTCAGAGGCGAAACTATTTTGTTCATGCTGTTCGAATTGTTGATCAAATAAGCTAGGGGTCTTCAGCCTTTCCCGCCTGAGAGCCACATCAATAAATTCACAAAGATCCGCGGGTAACATATCTGTCTGAAGAAAAAATAGTGTAGTCAGAAAATTTATATAAAAAGGAAGGTTTGTTTTGAAAGACTACTATTGATTCTAAGCGAAGAGATAGTGTTACAGATATGTATATATATACACACACTGGTTCCCTAAATTCAACACTGGAAATTCAATTAAAATGTTTTAAACCTTTTTTTAATTATGAAAAAATGTATAAAGAAGATTGTACAGAACGATGTTGCAAAATGCACTTGCAATTAAAAAACTTACATTACTGGCAGGAGATGGTAGTTACTTTAGTTTTAATGTGAAATTTGACATTGTGTTTGCTTGATTAAAGCTTCAGTATAAATCTGTGTTGTTGCAATTCGTTAAGTTTCCTCCAAATGTTTGTCTATTTCTTAGTTTTAATGTTAGGATTTTAATTTTACAAAAAAGCTGTTCACATATATAGGTACTACCAAAGATAGAAGGCATGAAGAGTGCATGGTTAAGAACTCCTGGATACTTGGCTTCGATCACATACATCGAATAAAAGTTAGTTAAAGTAGAATTTTAAAGAAACTTGCATTTTATTGCAGAGTCACACTGTAAATCTATACACTCTAATTGAAGCTGAGTTGGAACGATATTGCATAAGATAAATTACATAAGAAAAAGTGAAATTTTTGAAAAATTCGTCATTTTCAGAAAATACACTCACGTTTGTGAAAATTGCAACACCATGAAGGACTTACGCGAGTGAGCTGAAATTTTCAGGAAATGCAAAGTAGCGCATGATATGCAAATGATTAGAATTGCAAATCCGTAGCGCATGCGTATGCTGAGCAGCGCCCTCTGAACGGCTGATGGATCCGAATAAAAAGACGGCTGTAGCGAGGCGTGTATGGTTATCGGTGGTTATCTGCTAGTGGTAAACGTTAACTCAATCTGTACTTATGCCTCGTCGACGAAAGAGAGCGAGATTTGAACAACTTACAGAGTTTGAACGAGGGAGAATCATCGGCCTTCGTGAAGCTGGATTGTCGTATCGTGCAGTAGCCTCTCGTGTGCAGCGTAACAGCAGCACAGTGATGCGCGTTTGGAAGCAGTGGACGGACGAGTGTCGGACAACTCGGAAATCCGGGAGTGGACCCCGAAATGTGACGTCAGCTCGCGATGATAGACACCTGGTCCGCATGGCGCGGACGGACCGTACAGCTTCCTCTAGACAATTGGCAGCACTGTGGTCAATAGCTACAGGTGTTTCATTGTGTGCTTCATCAATTCGTAGACGTCTGCGGCAGTGTGGACTGCGCGCACGGACTCCTTTATACAGGATCCCCCTAACGCACGACCATCGCCGCCTGCGGCTACAATGGGCCAATCAGCATAGAGACTGGCGTGCTGATTGGCAGCATGTCGTGTTTTCTGACGAATCCCGCTTTAATTTGTGGTACCATGATGGCCGCATTCGTGTCAGACGCTATGCCGGTGAACGCCACCTTCCGGAGTGCATTATCGAACGCCACAGTGGACGAACACCCGGAGTTATGGTCTGGGGCGCCATAGCATATCATAGACGATCTCAATTGCTACGAATTGTGGGCAATCTGAACAGCAACCGGTATATCCGTGAAGTTCTACAGCCCGAAGCTGTTCCCTTCCTTCAAAGCTTGCCAGGCGCTGTATTTCAACAGGACAATGCCCGCCCTCATACTGCTCGGATTGTTAAATCCTTCTTTGCAGCGCAGCAGGTACAGCTTCTTCCTTGGCCTGCGTGTTCCCCGGATATGTCGCCAATTGAACATGTGTGGGATGTCATTGGTCGGCGTCTTGCTCGTGATCCTCGTCCTGTTGCGTCTGCAGACGAACTTTGGGTACGCGTACAAACGATATGGAATGCTCTTCCTCAGTCAGACATTCAAACTTTGTTTGACTCCATGCCACGTCGTGTAGCAGCACTTATTGAGGCGCGTGGTGGCCACACAAAATACTGATACTGATCTCTTGTTCTTGTTTGTTTGCTTTGAACATTTAATCATTTATTTGTACCACTACCACTCAACTGTGTATTAAATTGCATTCAATTATGACGATTCCTTCTTGGTGTTGCAATTTTCACAAACGCGAGTGTATTATCTCAAATATCAGGCATATCAATAAAATGTTTTAAATATCAAAATTGAAAGAAAAACAAATAACGACAAAAAGCTGACAAGGCAATTTTCTTGAAATCAAAATTTTTTTAAATTCTTCAAATTCAAATGTGGGGCCACCAAAATACTTTCAGCGGGCCACCCGTGGACCGTTGGCCACGAGTTGAAGACCCATATTATAAGCAATATATTTTATAAGTTTACGCATACATACGTAGTGGAATTTCAGTAATTCTATAATAGTATCCAAATTAACCGCAAGTACATGGAACAGAGACTATTGTAAACAAATAAATGTTCTAAAAAAGAGGTAAACGTATTTTTAATTATTGTATGAAATTTAATTTTGTACCTTCGCCGGAAGCAAGAGGTAGATTTATACTGGTTTTTTTTATTTGTATTACACTGAGCAATCACGCAACATAAGAAAATTCAATAATTGGGAAATAATAGAAAGACTCTACTTACTTCAAAATTATTTATTCTATAGAAATATTTGCAGTGCAACGCATATTTTTACAGCGTAAGGAAATGCATATATTCAAAAGCCTTTGAGTGTGAGAAAACAATATACAAATAAAATCTATTTTCAAAAGACTTTAATCTAAACTCAATGAATATTAGAATTACGGGATTTTCGATACAGTTTTCATCACATGTGCTCACAGAATCGAATTTTGCATTAGGCAACTTAAGAAGACAATGTGTTAGCTACTTGATTTTGTTATCAATTTAAGTGTGCGAAAGAAGTTTAATTTTTGTTTATTTCGAAGAGTGGTAAACAAAATAATTTGAGCCTGTTCATTCAGTGGTTTCGCAGTTTGATCTCTGGTTTTAATTCCCCGTAGATTGTTGCGATTACTAAGCTAATGAGGTTCTTTCTGTGGGGAGTATATAATATCTAAACTTTATTTTCCATTGAATCTACGTAGGTTGATAAAAAAGTTTACAAGCAGAAGCATTTGAAACGTAATAATTGTGGAGCGAATATTTCCACCCAGGGTGGTTGACAGATGGCGCTAGTTGTCCTACAGCGGTTCTACGAGTAAGTAGCGTCAGTACGCGGACACTTAAGAGCGACAGTAATGGCACGACGTCTAGAAAGTGGTCTCGCATAGAGGTGCGAGCAGTAATTCGATTCTTATGGGTCAAGAATATGGCCACATCCGAAATTCACAGACAAATCGTTGAGGTATACGGGGACAAAGCAATGAGTAGACAACAGGTAGCGAAATGGTGTCGTTCTTATCAAGCGGGCAGGGAGCATGTGAAAAACCGCAATATGGAAGTGAGCGGCCGTCCAAGTTCTTCAAGGACGGATATCAACACGGCACGTGTTGAAGAAATCATCCAAAGGGATCGACGAGTAACCGTGAGTGAGATTGCCTCAGAGTTGGACCTGAGTTATGGTAACGTTTAGCGTATCGTAACCGATGAGTTGCGATATTCCAAAGTTTGTGCCCGCTGCATTCCACGTGCGTTGTCCGCGGAGCATAAGGCCACTCGAATGATGTGCAGCCTCACATTTCTTCAGCGATACCATTCAGACGGCCAACACTCCATTGATCGCATCGTTATTGGTGAAGAAACATGGCTTCATCACTTCACTCTCACATTCAAAAGAGCCACGATGGAGTGGAAACACGCTGGATCACCGACGAGGAAGAAGTTTAAGGTCACACCCTCTGCCTGCAAAGTGATGGCAACCGTTTTCTGGGATACGACTGGTGTTATCCTAATCAAGTATTTGTAGCGTGGCCATACCATTAAGGCCGATCGTTATTGTGCCACCTTAACGAAATTGCGTAAAGCCATCCGACGCAAACGGCCTGGATTACTGAGCAAAGGCGTCATTCTTCTGCATTACAATCCAGACCCATACAGCTCGCCAGACTCAGGAATTGCTGCAAAGGTTTAAGTGGGAGGTCTGGAATCACCCCTCATACAGCCCCGATTTAGCTCCAAGTGACTATTTCATTTTTCCGGCGTTGAAGCGATACTTATCCGGAACACGGTTCACCTCAGACGATGCAGCGAAAACAGCTGCCGAGAAATGGCTCAATGAGCAGGGCCTTGATTACTACCAAGACGGGATAAACAAGTTGGTCGAACGTTCTGACAAATGCCTAAACAGGTTTGGCGACTATGTGGGAAAGTGAAGGCCAGATGTGTCTCTTGATTCCCATTTGTATCTTGCTTCTACTGTTAATAAATACTTTTTCATTTGCCTTGTAAACGTTTTTTTGGATCATCCTCGTAATTTTAAGTTTACAGTATCTTGTGTCATAGAATCACTGAAAGTTTTATTCTTAAAATATAATAATTTTAGTAAGACTAATTAAATTAATTCTACATGAAATGAAAAGAATCTGCAATATTAAATGAAGCTGCAACTCAAGCTAAATATTTCTGCCACTTTTATTTCTTGGAAACCATATACATTTTTTTAAAGCTACAGAAATATATGTTACTACAGAAATAAAAGAATTTAGTGGAATTCTTCAGTATCCAGAGTAGTGTTACTCTTCAAAATACTTATTGGAGAACTTTTAAAGATTATTACGCAGTATGTTTAACGCTATATTATTATTAATGCTATATTATTTTAAGGATTATTACGCTACGTTAATCAGAAACCAGTGATCATCAATAATAAACATTAACTACGTATTCTGAATTTTTCCACTTAACAGTCAAAAGTTAAATTAAATTTAGACTGTTTTAGTAATTTATGTTTAAAAATGATTAACTAAAGAAGAGTTCTAATCCAACGTTTAATTATATTTCTAAATAATAGGATGGTAGTATTGCTACTTGGCTTCTTGTAAAACATATTCAGAAAGAAAAGATGTAATCCGTGAAGTATCACAGGGACTAATTAATTAAAAAAATAAATGCAGATTTTTCATTGATGCCTTTACCACAGTTTTATTTCAAGGAAATCATTACTGTGGTATTAGAAATGTAAATTTTAGTATCAAAACCTATGTGCTGAAGGTATTTAAATATTTTAGGAAAATATAGTCTTGCATTATGAAAGTTTACAGTTATATCTTTATGCTACATTCAGAAACTATAAATTTTTTTTGTCACCAAGTTTCATCTTTAAAGTTTTAGATTACAACTATTTAAGACATTTAAGTGAAGTTGGCCCTGTGAATGACAGAAATAAAGTAGTCCATACGTAAAGCCCTTAAAAGTAAAATCTATACGAAAATGTATCTCTTCTGTTTTAAATCACAAGTCTTAGCTCATTTAGACATTTCTCTTTAGGGTATGTTGTATAATTGTCTGTTTCTCATGAGAAATAAGATGTACTTTATATTTTCATATATATATACATACATACATAGAATTTAAGAAAAAATAGAAGCAAATTCAAAAATCATATTCAGATGCAAACAAAGTAGGAAAAGAAACAAAATTCCTTCAAAACGGTGTAAAATAATCTCTGCATAAAACTGATGTAAGTGGAAAAATTTTTGAAAATTTAAGTAATTTTGTGAAAAAATTAAAATTAAAATTAAAATTGAAAGCAAATCCAAAATCATATTCATATGCAGCAAAGTAAAAAAAAAAAGAGAATCGTTGAATTGCAAACAATCACTCGAAAAATTCAAGAAAAGTAAAAAGATATTTTTTTTTTAAATTAGATTTTACAATTTCAGTCCGTAAAATCCTTTTATTTTTTTAAAAATGCTTCGTTTTACAGCTTCCTTCAATTTACGAAGTGGTCATCTTTAGTGTTTTGATCGATTTTTTTTTTGGTTCTTATTTGCTGTATCTGAATATGCTTTTGGATTTCCATTAAGGTTTAATTTTAGTTTTAAATTATTACTGCTAAATAGTAGCAGCCATCAGCGTCTTATTTAGACAACAATTTATTAGAACCTATTGTTCACTGCATTTATTTTAATTTATTATAAAAATAATAATAATAATTTGCTTACCACGAGCCACCTCTTCATGGGAAAAGTCAACGCATGCTAAATAATCAAACAAATTCTAGTCACGTTTCTGAAAAGCAAACAAAATAACAACAATTAAATGTGGTATATTTTATTACAATGGCTATATGTCAAGAAATTATAAACTGAAAAAGGATTGTGCAATGCAATCCTCTCCATTGCAATGCAGTAAGAACAGGAAGAAGAACCGATTAAAAGACAAAAAAATTTATATGAAATAGTCATGATAAAAGTCATTAAAAAACAGAAACAGCAGCAGCCCTCCCTGCCCTCGCCGAAAAAAAGAATTTTAATTCAATATAGCTAACAGTAATAACTTCAGGGAACTGTGAATTCATTTGAGTGAACTGTACTCTGTAATTTTTATTATTGTTTATAATTTATGACGTAACAAATTAGAGAAACCTATACCCGCTTATAAAAAGGAATATGCTGAAGTAAGCATTTTGTTGCTATCGGTACTTCTGAATGCAAAGCTTTCTAAATAATTAAAAAGATAATTCTAAATGCACTGATATACAAATTGTATAGTTAAAATAAACAAAAAGAAAAAAAACTATCTTCGTTTTATATTTATTAAGTTATTATAAGTTTATATTTTATATTTATGTGGAGTTCCATTTACATCCTGTATATATACATAAAACTTCTATGATATATTCAACATTACTCAACTCCCTTATATCACCTTACTGACAGCTAAAAGAGAAATCTGAAGCTGGGCAAATAAGAAAATAGGAGAAATGAAGCTTAAAGGTATGAGAGCCAGGAAATAGATAACCAGGGCATTAAAATTGGAAAAATGGAATTCCTTTTTATTTGCAAAGCCTATCCTCCAAACAGTCTTTGAAGCAATATCAAGAGTGCTGATGAAGTAATTTTAAAAGCGGGTTATGCGTGTTTTGAGAGAAAGCATTCGATTATTGTTTGAGTTCACATTGTCAGTTAGAAGATGAATTGAATTTATTCATTTCACCAGCAAAAGGTGAGTAAACATGAATATAATAAAAACACATTACGTTTTGAAAATTGAAACGCAAAGCGAAATTACGAATTTATCAGTTATTTGTTGCTGGTATGTCAGTTTCTCATTTTTTAAAGTAAAAAAAAAAAAAAATAATACCGTACACATCTTGTTTTCGAATTAAGAGAATACAATAATTTAATGCTCTATGCAATATACTGCAATAAAAAGTCAGATAAGTAGTCAAAATGTCGCTATTAGAGTTAATTGCACATTATTAGCTGTGAAATTTGTTGATATATATATATGTAAAAATAAACTTAAAGCATCTGAAGTTAAAAGTATATTGGAGGCAAAGCAAGGCGATTCCTCAACAATATTAATAACTGTATCCTTGTAAAGGGGTTAAACATAAAATCAAAACATTTCAAAATAAAAATGATCATATTAGCACAAACTCGAAAACTAAAAATGCAAAAAGGGAAAGTATACACAAGATAATTCAATCCTGCAGATATAGCGCAGGACAGGTTTAAAAAATTTGCTCTTAGTTTTGCCAATTTTTAAGTTACTTTATGCATTTATATATATATATGATAAAAAGGGTGCATTATTGCGATAAGACTGCATTATTAGATAAAATAGGATGACTTGGTGAGAGTTGCAATGGCGTTGGGGAGGACTGCATCGTAACTTAAAGACTTTGCTGCGTAGTTAGGAAGATGACACTCGAAGAAGACACATAACTGTAAATTCCACGCATAAATTTTTTCTTGGATAATTCCCATTATCTCTGTGCGTGCGCTATACACCTTCCAATTTTTGAACAGCTTACATCTTAATTGACGAATTTAGAAAAATAAACTCTACGAGGCTAGCGGCGACACGACGCATGAAAAAAGAGAGAGGGAGTTGTGACGCAATTGACCGTTTTATTCAAATTCTATTTCAGATCACACGACACTTCAATGTACAGGATTTTAGTTTCAGATTTCATCGGTAAGTGCGCATCAAAACTGCAGGGAGACAAATTTATTGCTGTAATTTTTAGAATGAAACGGAAGTTAAAGAGCTGTTAATTTATTATTTGAAAGTTAGATTTTATTTTACATATTAGATATTTTATATATATATATATTTGACATTCGATTCTGCACACTCATAAGAACTGAAAAAAGGTTAGAAAATCGAAAGCTTGTAAATCGCGATGCCATTTTAAGTCACCATAAACTCTTCCTAAAATACGTCTAGTTTGCAAAATGAAATTTCATGAAAATGTGAGTGCAATGTGCATATTTAAAATGATGATAAAAATCTCCTTGGAATATTTTTTAGGTTAAATTCTTTGAATATAGCAAAGACACGAACGCTATCTGCCTAAGAAAAGAGATGACTTCGTGGATGTCTTTCTTAATGAAACTGTCTGGTAATTTATTATTTGAAAATTAGATTTTATTTTACATATTAGATATTTTATATATATATATATATATAGATATATATCTGACATTCGATTCTGCAAGTGACCTCAGAAACCAGCTGTGCAGATGACCCGTTCGCATGAGATGGAACCTGGGTCGAAACTCCAGCTTTCAGCAGTCTGAACCGTTCAGCCTCTGAAGGGTTCCTAAAATTTTTAAAGCGTTACATTACGTGAGGCTATGTTATTCTACCCATGTCCACTCGCGGCCTAGCGGTAAAATGGTTGAACACTGGCAGTTTCGACCTGGGCTCCAATCCAGGCTAACAGACTGGCTGAGTGGTCGTTTTCGTGGTTTTCCCCACGTGTAACGTGTGTATGAATAAGTTTCCCTTAGAAAAACATTCCCAAAGTCATCCATACTCTCATCTGACATATGACCTTCAGTGAGTTTTTTATGTTATATTCGTACTGATTAAATTTAACATTTTTTCTACCCATTAATACTGATAATATTTACGTACATTAATATTATCACTATAATTAATAACAAAAGTTCTCACTACGCCATGTTTCGCGTACCTCAGCAGAATCATTTGAGTTTCTTAAATGATTATTTAATTGTTTCGTTAAAAAGTTATTTCAATCAAATTATTTGCAAATTTAGATTCATTGCTTGTGTTATGAGACTCCATGTTGCTTTAGCATCTATAAAACAGTTATATAAAATATGTATACGCAAATTATATTTCCTGAGCTTAAGCTATTAAGATACAAATAAAAAGCACATTGCTCGTGCAATAGCATTTCCTTCACTACACAGCCGAATTTTAGGAAATAATTTAAAAACCACTTTATATAGTCTTACTAAATAACTGACTGCTCATGTTTATTCGCAATAAATGACATCAAAAGAAGCTCTGAGTGAAAAAGGTACTTGATGTAGTGCAGTTAACACAACAATAAAAATACTTCAAGCTACTGACAGGATATACAAAGAGGTTACAAAATAACTGGAAAAGCCGTAAAGGCAGGTAGAAGAGACCGAAATTACCAAAATTTTGTAATGGAATGCATGTGTGAAAATGGGTTGTATAAGGGCTTGCACATAAGTATGAAAGATAATTAAAGTCAAAAGAAACAAGCATTTTAAAGATTCCAGTTGTTAGTATATTTTCTTGAAAGTGCAATCACTAATACTAGTAAAAGGTCCTCCCGTTAGGCAGGTCCTCCCGAAGGCATCCGTTCCGTTAGGCAGATAGCCATCGAGGCTTTGCTATAATCACACACACACAATACTAGTAAAAGATCTACAGCAGTGGCGCATCTTAGTGAAGGCCTCACGTCTTTTTACGCATATTTCCAGCTGCAGCTGCCCCTCTGGGCACTAGATCCTCATTGGACTCATTGGACTCATGGAAATTTCATAGCTTATACACTCTTAATTGCGTCTCCAGAAGAAGAAATCCATGGATTCCGTGTCTGTTGACCGTGATATATAGCGGAAAATTGACAGTTCCAAAATAGGTGGTGGTAAACTTTTAACATGGTACTATATGAATGCCTGAATTTGCCCACAGTGTAGGCTCAGAAATACACAGTGCAGGCAAGGGAAAAATTAGAGTAGTGCCTTCATATCCATCCGTTTCGAAATACGTCCAAGTTAGTATACGTCCTGTTTGCACGCGAAACGTTTTGTGTGCTATACGGTTTGTTTGTGGGAAACAGCTCGCTCACCTAACCACAGGTTGTCATATGGCTTAATTAAGGCTGTCCCAGTTACACAGCATACAAAAGCGCATTTACACAGCATACAATAATATGTGTGAACACATACATAACACATGTGTTGAATACGATATTTATTTGGAATACGACTCGAGTTCGATGAATCTCGACTGTATTCATTACATTTGTTTACCTCTTTCAAGACAATGCTACGACTGACCATGAACATCAATACATCTGTTGCTATTATTCAGGAAAAACCAATGCTATATCTCTGAAATTTCAAGTGATGTTGTTTCGTATAAATGTTTTGTAAATTCATTAACAATGAGTTTTAAGAACGTTAATGTGAAGAGCCAAGCAACTAAGAAAATTGTTAGGTTCACTATATAGGTGGAAAAAAAAGATTAATGAAAAGTATGAAGAAGGCATGCATATCCAGGACTTGGCTATTGAATACCATATGCCAAGCACCATACTATGCGATGCTGTCTACGATTGTGACAGCTTGAGACGCTTTTAAATGGGTCAACGCTCCAAAGGGGGAAATCGATTATCAAAGAAAGGTCCGAGACGTTAGAGCCTACTGAAAAATTGCTTTTGATCTGTCTGGCAGAAAAATATGAATGCACTTCATATATTTCCTCCACTGCACTATATGATAGTATAAAAGTGTACTAGAATTATTACAATAGGATTTTTTTTGCAGAGCGGATTAATTATTTCCCTTCATATCTTCCTGAAAAAGTTATATATATATATATAAGTCTTATATATTATAAGGTATATATATATATATATATATATATATATAAATCTTATAATATGTAAGACTTTTTGTTTTGTTTTTACAAGTAAAATTTTACTTGTATACTTATATATATGATATTTTGTTTTTGTTTTTGCAAGTATATATTTTATATTTACACTTTTTAATTTATTTCTTCTAGTTTAGTTTCGTTTAATTTTTTTTCGAGCTTTTAATATTAATATTTCAAAATCCATCCTCTCAAAATATGATATTTTTTTTAAATTTCATTTTTGTTTTTACAAAAACAAATTCTATTTTCACAGTTTCCCTCCTTTCTTAAATTTCTCTTGCAATTTTATTTTATTTTAAGAACATCTTTATCTTGCTTTCAATACTTATACGTACTATATTTTTAATTATCTAATATCCGTCTTTAAGTTCTTTTAATTAATTTTTTACATTTTTCAGAAAATTCATACTAACAACATTTTTTTTATTTTTTACGTATGTATGATGTAATTACGTTATGTTCATTTAATCTTTTTCTTACCTTTTTAATTAGCAAGGGATTTAGCCGAGGTTTCTACCCTTTACTACAGAAGCGCACGAGTTAGAGCATATGTCATGTCAGGGAAGATACATTGAACAGAATAAGACACCAAACGGCTCTTCGTACATCATCCCACCTTCTTTCAAATGTATTTAAATGTTATTATTTTATTTTTTTAATTTGCCAGGTGTTCATTCTCATTTATTTCAAAATGGACATGTGCTAAAGTATCGCATCCATTTGTCATCAAATGCACTCAAGCCGACATTTCTCATTTACACAGCCTTAATTTTATAACGTGTTGAAGCTGGCTTCTTCACTGTTACTCTAAACATAGTGTTTTTGAACAGAAAATGTTTATAATCATCATATGTGAGTATATTCCTCAAAGCAAACCTAGATACTCCTTTAATAGGCTCCTTTGTTTCTTCATCAGGTTTTGATGCTGTATATTTTCGCTGTTAATACCACAAATTCAACAGGTACGAGCAGAAGTGGGCGGTACAACAGAATATCACCATTCGTCGTACAAGTATAGTCCCAATGCACTAACTGTGCATTCCGTCTATGAATTAAGAGCTGGAGAGACATCGGAAGAAAGGTTTCGGCAAGATACCTTTTGGAAAGATGCCATAAATGCAGCCGGTGTGTAGTCGTAAAGTAGTTGCGTACTATACCAACACCATAATTAATGAAACATCTTTCTTGGTAGACATATGGTCTTGTATCATGTGGATTATCATGCGCCAAGAGTTGAAAACTGTGGGTGCAAAGCATACCTAAACGTACAAATTTCTCCTCATCAGTGAATAAGACATACGAAGGGATATCAGGGTTTGTTGCAGCATGCTGTAGGTACCAGTAAACACACAGAGGATAATAACTGAAAACGTTAACACACAGAGGATAATAATTGGAAAAGTCAACACACAGAGGATAATCATTTGGTTTCAATGCTTGAACACTCTGAAAATTATATGGAAGCATTGCGTCCTCACTTATAGCTCTTCAAACAACTGGTTGGCTTTAAACTAACGGGCGGATATTCATAGCAGCTAATATCTTATTAACACATCTCAGTTTTCCCATTGGCAGTACCATTTAATATAGAGCTTAGACAGAATTATGAAACAGCTGTAAAAGAATGAATTCTTTTGCTAACACAAACAAGTCTGCCAGAATTCTTCTGGAAAAGAACAGATACAAGATCTTGGATCTTATACTAAGGTTTGTTATATTAATTTTTGTTTACGTTCCTCTTAAAATGATGAAGCCAACTGAGAGCTTGATTTTTGTTCTCCAAAACCTTTCATAAGACTATTAATATTGAGATCTGACGATTGAAGGCTATGGAAATCGGAAAATGTAATGAACCTGCTCAACTAAAACCAACTGGAAAATATGCAATAAGAAACCAATGTGTTTTCACTAGAGGGTCCACGTGGTCGCTCAAAAGGCTCATATTGTCCTTTCCAGTGACATGAGTTTGCACAATAATAATGAGGACAGCGGAATATTACGAAATGTTTATTAAACCATGACCATCATTTTTGTAAATAGCAAGCCGAATCAGAAGCTTTGGTTAGAGTTTTCCACATGTGAAATCGGCCACAGTTTGGAATCAGTATGCACGTCGATTCATGACATCATATGATATTCTTCATTTGAACTATAATCTAAGTTTTATGCATGTTACATTCTTATTTTCCTTCTGGTGGCATTCATTTTGTTAATAATGGTTTCACAATTGAAGCTCAAAGATAAGCTGATTGCTAATAAAGTTCTCTTTTCCTATACTGATAGGGCTTGAAAGCGTTTCTTCTACTTAACTATAAGTTTTAAAGATTTTTTAAAATTTTTGTAACAGTCATTCACAGCATCCTTCAGTGTACTTTCATTAAATGAACCCTTTCGTCCATGCTACTGTTTATCGAATGATGGCTTTCTAGAGGTTATAATCTAGTTCCTCGCGATATATTTCACGATATAGCAGCCAGAGATATACCACGTAAATTTGCTACCTTATTTACATAAATGCCTGAGTGGGAAATCCCATAATTTGTTCTCTTTAAAACTTTGAAGATCGAGCGTATTCATTTGCAACTATTCGGAATGCAAGTAGTAACAACAACGGATTTTACTGCTTTAATTTATTTCTTATTACACAAGAAATATATTGGCGCTCAACATGAAGAGACTAAAAATGTTATTTATTTTCGAATTTCTTTCTAAATACTGAATCAAAACTGAAAAGTTATGTGGTTAAATAATACCTTAGTAACCTTGGTGTCGAATACGTAATCGTAAAGGTGGTAAATATAAAGAACAGCTGTTTGCTGCTTCGGTCCTTGTTCGTGTACAACGTTTGTTGCAAATATTTCTTAAATTTCACGAGTAATGTAGTAGAATGAATAATTATCAACATTTACATGACTGAAGGAAGAGGAGAATCATTGGAAAGCACAGCAATCGCAAGTTCATGTTGAAAGATAGCGCAGTGTAATGACTAGTGTCGTCTGCAGTATTTGAAAACCGTTTCAAGAGACTGGATCTATAATAAAAAGCACTGGGCAAAGCAGTTTAAGGGCCATTTTACCCAGTAAAGATCGGTATTTGGCCCATCTGGCCAAGCAACAAGGAGCTGTTAAAGCCACACACTTCTTTAGTGAGCTCTGTGCTGCCACGAGAACTCTAGTTTCAAGAGTTTTTGTCTCCTGAAAGATTGATGAGAAGAGACGTTTTTTACACATAATACGCTGTTTGCTTTCAGCTCATTTTCTCAGGCAAAAAAGCGCTTCTGGTATGGTGCCGAGAACATCAACCTTGGTTCCAACTTAAGGGACCCGTGTTCTCTTTAGACACATCCAGATTCAGCTAGACACTGATTCTCGATATATCTTTTTCTTCTGGAAAAGCTCTGAAGTTCGATACTAATTTTCCAACATCAGAGAAGGAGATCTCCGTAAAGACAGATTGTTTACTGTCTGAGTATACATCATGTCGGATTGCTACACGTCAATCCATGTACTACCCAGAGGTTCTATGGCTATTGAGAGGTATAAATGCGAGATCTTAGAGTCTGTGAATTTCTTTTTTCTTAGTTCCGATAGTTGTCATTTGGTGGAAGAACATCTTCAAAGTGAAGATATTCAAGGAGTAAGCATATAGATTAATCAACCAGATCACCTGGACTGAACTTGTGTGTGATGTGCTTGGGAGGGTAACAGCAATTCATCAACCTGCGTCTACGAATCATTAAGCAACTAAAAACTGCTTTGTTAGATACGTCTATCACAATTACTCATAGGCTATCTCGTTAACAGAATTTAGAACCTCTGTGCGACATGTGCATTGTTTTGGCCATCTTCTATTAGGTTCCATTTAGAAGCCGTCTTGCAACGTCAATTTTGGCTTTTGCTGTTGTCATGAATATAACTAATTTTTCATGAGCAGGTAAAATCACAGTTGCATGTTATTAATCACTCTTCTAAACCATTGCCAAACTGCACTAATTTATGTTTGGCATTTTTTGAGAAATTCTATATAACATATTTTTTCTCTTAATTTTGAACACAATTGGAGCTATTACGACATCATTTACATTTTTAAGTGGAAAACATTTGTTACATTGTAAGGTTTTGTTTTAATTAACCAAGTTATCTTATTAGTTTGGCTTTCTTATAAATTCCACTTTCGTCAACTTAAACCAGAATTCAAATTAGTTATAAAGTTATATTAGTTGCTACGTTTTTCAGAGAACACTGGATAACATTAGGCAGGCAGTTACTCTGCTTTAGAATTTCTGCTGTGGGAATTTAATTTACCATGCAAAGTTTTCTATAGCCGCGATGTTTTAGCGAGTGCTTAGTCACGAGCGAGGCCAAGACTTCGGCTAGGCTTGTCAATTTTGTCTTCTATATTTGATTACACTTAAGCAAAAGCAGAACGCTCGCAGACGTAAGCTGCAGGTTGACTTGTTAATAAATAGTTTTAATATAAACTTTTACCTTGGTTTGTGCTACTTTAAGCTAGCAGTTAGACGGGACGAAAAGTCGTCCGGCAGTCTCTTGCGCTTACTTAGGTAATTTGGTAGCACAACAGAATAATTTTACGCATTTCTTTCACCACGTGATTTCTTATTTTTGTCCAACACCTTTATTTCTTTATAATGCAGTTTCTGATCACTGAAATTGAGAGAAGAAAGTTAACAGTCATATTACTGCAATGTTTCATTCTAGAAACTTACATACCTGTTTATTTCTATCTTAATTTATTTTTAAAATGCTTTAGCCTCGCGCAGTTGTCTCTAATCAATTTTCCATGAAACTGATTGACTAATTTATTACCGAAAGCTCTTTGAAGAGCATCGGATACTTAAAAATGTCATGGGCTCTTATTTGCTTGATAAAAAAATACTAAATAAACACTTATACAATAGGACTGCGACTCACTATGATTAACAGCGTAATCCCACAACCATTATTGTTCTACTCCGAAACATTTTTCCATGTTTGCCTTCCGGCAAACGGTCTATATATATGAGAGTTTCTTTTTCACATGTCTATTGTTAAATACGAAGCAGGTTTCTAGAGAAAGATTTCCACGAAGGCATTCCTTTCGAAGTGGTTAGCCTTCGCGATTTTTCACGATATATTAACCAACCGAAATTTCCACAAAACGGAAACAAATTCTTAGGAGGCCTGTAAGAGATTCGTTATTGTGTTGAAACACATATTATTTTCGAAGATTCAAACTGTGCGGTTAAATGTGCGTTCTTTCTGGTGTTCTTTATGAATTTAGTTTTACCCGAAATTGCAAGAAAAATCAATATAACTTCCTCTTTCTATGGCTGAAGAGATAGCTATCACCAAACGTAAAAAAATAAACAATAAAAAATAAAAAAAATCTACCCGGAAAGTGCAATGCCGTTTATTTTTATCCTAAATAAGTTTTAAGAGGAAATAACTTGAACGTGACACTGCCAAAGATATTAAGCGAAGGGGACATTACTTTCAGAATACCAAAAAAATATTCGATTACGCTACAGGTTATTAGAACGGCGAGCTGAGAATGTTGGTGAACAACCAATGACACAAGCCTTAAAGACAGAGCATTCTACGAAGTAGAAAAATCCGATTAACTAGAACACTTTTTTTTTGCTTCACGGTAGTTTTTTTAATTTATGGGATTCTTGCAGCTTCTCCTTTGGTGGCAAGAATGCTATCAAAATAAATTTCGTTCCTTAATAAGTTCACTCTGGTGACTCTCTAAAACCTTTAACATTCTTTATTATTTTTCGTTTTTGTTTTTACGCTCGAACAGGCGTTCTACAGTATATGAATATATATATACATAAATGATAATATTGTTTCTGCATTTTAAAACAAGACCTTTGGTATTTAATTATTTATGCGATTTTAAATGTAATGCTTGTCGTTGGTCTGTTTTCAACATAAGTATACAGCAGTCAAGATATTTAAAAGATTTAAGCTAAAGTACTTAAAATTAAGACAGAAGAGAAATACCCTCATGTAAAGCATAAAATTAGCAAAGCAACAACCATGTGTTTGGCGTAGATTTTAGTCAATACTTTAGAGTCTTGATTAAAATATACGCAATACACAAGGTTGTTGCGTTTGAAGATTTTACATTTTACTTAGGCGCGTGTCTCTTCTTACTTGATTTTTGCTACTCACCGACATTTTCGAAAAAGTTCTTCGTTTACCCACTTGCGCCATTTTAGGTTTGTTTCGCCATTCCACGTGGTTGCTGGATTCTTTCATTTTCGGAAATTTGTAAGTTTATCTTTTTCCTATTTTTTTTTTTACAATGGCAGGCGCTTGCCTATAACGGCATTGGCCACTACTAAGGCCAGAAGGGGTAGCCATTTTATTGGGAAGGCATCTAATAGGCGGCCACTGCTACCCTGGAAAATCCACCTTGAAAGCATATATCCCGAGAGAAAATGGTATTTCGTGCTTTAAATCAAGAATTTTTCTGCCTACTTATAGATCCGAACTGCAAACTTAATTTAATGCAACTACTTTGCAAGTCTTTTTTATTACTTTCAGTTAACCCTCGAATCATCATAAGGAACTTAGGGGACAGGAATAATTAAACTAAAGAAATTATACTAAATCATAAGGAATTTCATCAAATACATAATCTTATCACTATGTATTTAATAAAACAGATTATTATTTGTTTGGAAGAATTTCTTTATTCCAACATCTACATGATGATGCCCATTTGAAAAAATATAAATACAATAATATGCCCATTTACAAGTAAGCATATTTATAATATTAGAAGTGTCTCATTATCTTACAATAACAAATCTGAAAATGCTGCATTATAGAGAAATAGTTACTGTATTTAAATTAAACCTTATTTCCAGCCTTCGTGAATAATCTTTATAATACATAGCTTAGCAGTTTTTTAATTTATTTCAGCGCGTATTCCAAATGATTTGACTTTTGCAATCATGATTTTCCCAAAAAAGCATGAAAATCAGCCGCAAGGTAGAAGTTTCAATAAGTAAGGCCAGTTTCGATATTAAAGGATGTTCAAAGGCCCACAAGCGGCCGAGCGGTAAAAGCCGCTGAACACTGGTAGTTCGGTCCGGGGCTCGAATTCCGGCGAACAGGCTGGCTGCATGGGCGTTTTCGTGGTTTTCCCCATGTGTAACGTGGACGCGAGCCAGTTTTCCTTAAAAAGACCCCCACGGGGCATCAATCCCTCTCCGTGTAGTGTCTAAGGGCGAAGCACGTAATAAGTAAAAAAAAGGCTCTTTAAAATAAATGTGTTATACATTACGTTTAATATTATTTTTCTTAAGTTAAAAATTCAAGAGAATATAAATATAGGACATTAAACGGCATTTATTTTATTTACTTTATTTCTGCTAACTCAACGATTTGAAAAATTACCTTCGTTCTTTTTTCCTAAATAAATCTTGCACTGTGTTTAACCATGCATAGAGGAAACATCGCATTTTTCTGCGTTTTCATTTTTTATGTTTTAACAAAAATGGAGTTTACTTTTTTAAAGCGAGATATGTTCTCTGTTTTCGAAGAAACTTTTTTCATAAAAATGGAAGATTAAGTAATGTTTTTTGTATAATCTCCATATGTCTATGTTGTTAATAAACACCCGAGTTAGGACATTTTGAGGATATCAAAAAGAAGATATAACTTTTCTAATACGAAAGCTTACAAAACAAGTAATGAATTAAAAAGAAATGTATAAATTATCAATTTTAATAATTTTTCAAATCTCTTTTTATTTACAAGCCCAAACTTCCAAACTGGAGATTAAAATTTTCGAGTTAGGCAAAATTTTCGAGTTAGGATATTTTGAGGTAGACTTAAATTTTCAAAATAAAAAACTATTAAAAAGGTTCGTAAAAAAAACGAATATTACGACACGTTGATTAGAAAATAAACGACAAAAACAAAACTATATAAAGAATTTTTAAAAAGGGAAGAAGTCAAAAATATATATTAATTTATCAATTAAAAATTTTAATTCTTAAATTAATAAAAAATACTCTGCAGAATTAAAAATATTTTTATTATTTTAAGAAAATTCTTAACTTTGAAGAGGGTTTTGAAGACTTTTTCCGTTAGTCCAAGAATTAAAACTTTCTTGGTATTTTAGAAATTTAATAAAAACTTTGTTTTCTTTTCTTTTTATTATTTTCTCAGTTTTAGAAATTTCATCATTTTTTTCATCGTATTTAATGAATTATTTTTCGCAGAAAGTTCCTTTAATTCCCTCATTGTTTAAATCTTTTAATCTTTAAGTAGGAGGATTAGATTTTAAAACCAACAAATAATAAAAATATCCTCTTAGCGTATCTTCGATAAAAGGATTTATCATGTCCTCTTAGGAAAATAGTTATGAATATAGAAACCCTAACGGTATCACTTATTTTAAATTTTGGCATTTTAATTTCGTTTGGCTTATATAAATTCTTATAAATTACAGCTTCCTTATTTTTATGGAAGCTTCCCCAGATGTCATTTTTATAGACTGATTGTATGAATTATTATAATTTTTAACTAGTTTAGTTAACACCTCTATATATCGTTTTCGCTTTCATCAAAATATTTCCTAAACTTTTCATTTAAAATCTTATTTAATATCTCAAATACAGCACTTTAATTTGTACATTTTCTTTAGCAAAGCAATGAATATAATAATGATAAGCAATGAATTAATAATACTAAGCAATGAATAATTATCTTTAACCATATTTTGAGTATTTTTATTGATAATCTCTGTATCTTTATGAGTCAGAATTTTTATAGGGATTCGTTCTTTAAAAAACTTTTTAAACGCGTTTATGACTTCTTTTCTCTTTCTATTTATGATAGTAACCCACGCATATTTATATTTTATTACGGTTAATAGATATATAATTCTTCCGTTATATGTACTACAGGAATGACTGGTTTATATTTTGTATAAATATCTTGTTGATGTAAAAAGGTTTCAGTTCCTTTTTGACGCATTTTGGTTTTCCTCAGAAGTTTTTACAGGATATAATATCCTATCACAGGATTATAATATTAACACGTTTAAGTGTTTCTTATTTTTCTTTTGTCAAGACATTTGATCTTAAAAAACTTTTTTTAGAGCCTCAAACATCGCAAATACTTTTCAATATGGGTTTATTATTTTTAGAATCGGTTTCATGAGAATTTTTAATTTTTGTTTTTTCTTTACATTTTAAACAGTATCTATTCCAATCTTTTTTTGCTTGCAATAATAGCTCTATCATCCCTCTTTCTATTCTTTCACGGACTGCGGGATTTGGAATGGCATTTAAGTATTCTGTCATACTTTCATCACATGCATTATTGTTAGTTGTAGTGTCTCTACATTTTAAATAACATATATTATGTTTGTATGCTGTTTCATACTCTCTGTTTATAGGCTTAGGCTGTAAGTTAAATCAGAATTAAATCTCGTTTTGCCCCCTAAAAGCTGCATCACAGGTCCTGTAAACGACAGTCCAGTCAAATGCATTTTCAAAGGGTGAATTCTTAATGAGTTTATTAATGTCATCATTTCCTTTCTTCATTTATACAATATAAAAATATTTAGCAGCCATTGAAGCTTTTCTTTAAAGATACTTTCCAAACGGGAAAAGCTGTATATCTTTAGTAAATATTTGCTCTTTTACCAAAACTTCTTCCTCTGTCATGGGCTTAGCTTTCAGGGAATTCAAGAAATTTGTAAAAGTAATTTGTAAGTATGCTTATATTCCTCTTTTCTTCCAGAAATGTTTAAAGATTAATCTAGAATTTTTAACATTCCTGTCATTATACTCAATGCAGCTTGAAGCGAAAGCACGAAGGCGGATAATGAACTTGCACTAAATAAAAATTTAGAGATTGAAAACAATTAACGGAAATCATTTTAAATTTTGCAATACTTGCGATAAATATATAACTAATCTTGTAATTTCTTCTCTTATTATATAGGAGTAAAACCTTTTCTATATCTGACCTTCGGAATTTAAAAATCAAACCTGATGAATTCATGGGGTTATTTCACAGATGTATCTTTTATTTCATTGAAATGCTTTCTTGTTAATGTCCCATCAATTTCTATTATGATCTGTTGCACTTCTTTCAGTTATAAATTAGAAAATTATGAAATAATTACAGTTGATTCTTATTTTGTAGGGACGTTGCAATAAGCTTTAACTTGATAAATAACGGACGGATTTTTGTGTCAACAGCAAAAGTAGGATTTTTTAATACTTGCCTGATCGTCAGCAAGGCTATCATAGTATACAATTACATTCGGTTTAGTCGTATATAAATCTTTTAATTGTACAAATTCTTCTAAGCCATCCGTTATCAAGAATAGTTTGTTGTATTTATTATATTTTCGTAACAATTCCTTTTGTAAATTTTTATCGGTTGTACAATTTATAATAACTTTTCTTTGAATACTTTCGAAACTTTAACACTTTTCTATTAAATATAAGTATTTATCTTTCTGAATACTTTTAGCACATATGTATAAGGCATCGTATTTTAAAATAAGTAAATTCATTGAAACATTTATTTTTCCCGATCCGGATACTTCTATGATCACAAGCCTGAAAGGATGGATGGGCATGAGAGGTTTTTGATTCAGATCTGTAATCTTTTCCTCGTTGTCATAATTTTTAATTTTTACCGTTTTTAGCGAAAGCAACTTTTGAATGATGCTAAGTTTATTTGGTTATAAATGAATGATACTAAAAAAGAAAATGAAAGAAAAACATACAAGAGATTTTAAGGACCGTAAATTTACAAAACGAAATTAGGCTAAATAATGAAGATAAGTCTCCGAAGAAAATTGAAATACTTAAATCCATTCAAAAATTTCTTAAGCCTGCTACTGATAGGATAGAAAAAGCCCGTACCTATGAAATAACAAAAAATCCCTCCAAAGCCGTAGAAGGTATTGAAACGTTTTTGACGTTTGATTTGAATGAGGACTTATATTCTTAGTAGAAAATAATTTAGATCTACCTTCAGAACTATTTCCTACTCTTAATGAAGAAAACCTTGTTCAGATCATTGAGAAGCCAGTGATCTAAAAATTTGACTGAAGCAAAAATTCTAGGTAAGAAATCCACTCTAGAGGATAATGAAAGGTTAAAAAAAGTTTGGAGATGTATACGGAAAGATTAGATAAAATAAGAGATTCTTCAAAATTACTGACCGTTAAAAGTTTATAAAATAAATCAGATCTTTTAAAGGATCTATCTCAAAAAATTTGCAACCGTTATAAATGCAAAAAAGATTAAATAGTAATTTTGCTTGACAACTTATTAAAAAATAAGGAAGTAGATAAGAATTTTGTGGGGGAATATTATAACAAATTTCTTTCCGTATAAATGAGATATTGTTTTAAACCAGCATGCATCCTTCTGAACATAGCAGGATGCCGTCTGTTAGTTAAAAACGTAACATGGAAAAATCATTTGAAAATAAAAAAAAAAGTGTTTCTTGTAAAATCACAAATGATGAGTCACCTAATTTTGATATATTTTGAACAAAATCTCAAATAAAAAAATCAAAACAGTGAAAGAAGGACTTTAAGCAAAGCTTAATTACATCAGAACAAAGAAGGAGGATTTTTCACTTTCCGATTCCTGATTTAGTAGGGGCAGGAAAAGCTTCAACGTTAGGTAAGATAGGCGCAACACCTGATGTCTGAAATTACAAAACTTCTTGATTCTAGAACTGTTTCAAAAATACTCGGATTTATATCGACTTTAAAAAATAATAAATGAACAGCAAAGAGGATGCTTAAAAACATTCCTTGAAAAATAATGTATTAAACTGGAAATTCGGAAATAAATTATAGAAGATAATTTAAGAAATAGAAAAGGTCTTAGAGAAGTTTTTACTTCAGATTTACTGTCCAAAAGAATGAAAAATTTCGAAACAGTATTATCACTGCATTACTCAACATGTACAAAGAAAAAAATATTTGTTTGGCAGAAATAATGATATTTAACTGTACTTTGATTTATCAGGTGAATACGTTTATATAAATCTGCAGACAAAACTTCAAATTTAACATATGTATTAATTGCCCACCAGCGGCCGAGCGGTAAAGTCGCTGAACACTGGTAGTTCAGTCCGAGGTTCGAATCCCGCGAACGGGCTGGCTGCATGGGTGTTTTCGTGGTTTTCCCCATGTGTAACGTGTATACGAGCCAGTTTCCCTTAGAAAGTCCTCCACGAAAGGCATCCCTCCCCTTTGGCAGATAGCCCTAGTGTGCTTTGCCGTAATTAAATATACCATACCATACCATATGTATTAATTTACAGAATTATTATTTCATAACAGATTGTTGACAGAAACAGGACTCATGAAAAATCAATTTTCTAAATTTTTATACACAGAAATAATTAAAATCAAGCAATAAACAGTTATTCGTAATGACTCTTATAATTTTAGGTTAACTAGTTTGAGTACTGAAAAGATCAAACATGTATGAAGCTTTTATTTAGGTTCAACGGAACTTAATGGGAACGGAATGGTTCAGTGAAACAGTCTCTACTTACAAAAAGGCATAATGAACACTTGCAAAAATCCCAAAAAGATAAACTAAAGAATTAATAAGGTACTAGTTTTTTTAGTTTACCTTTTTAACGCACGAAAGAAGCAAAAAAAGTAGATTCAATAAGGCGTCACTAAAACGTCGCTATACGACGTCGTTAAAACCTAACATCCTATGTTTATGCGACAAAAATTTGGCATGTAAATACGCAAAAACGACGCCTTTGCTTAAAAGGAAATGAAGATAAAGACGTCAAATTGACGTCTGCGATGGTCGCAAAAGCTTGGAATTTAGTAAACATCTCGACATCTTAAAGACGACAGAGAGCGACGTCTTTGCAACATCATGTGCGACGACGTCATTACGACGACCAATTGTTACGTCATTGCGGCGACATCTTACTACTTGGGGTTATTTCTTTTTTTTTAAGGCAATCATTATATTTTTAATGGGAAAATGTTTGTTTAATGATTCGCCTCATAAAATGCTTGATATTACGTTTATCATTTACGGCATAAAATGGGTGGACTATAAAACATTTAGCATAATTTATGTAATAAGAAACAAAACAATCATAAAGAATACATTGCGCATCACCCCTCGAACTGTAGCTAACACTGGAACTCTGATCTGGGTTCAAATTTCGACGAATGGGCTGGCTGCATGGGTGCTCTCATGGTTTCCCCACACGTAACGTAAATTTCAGCAAGTTTTCCTTAAATGTCCTCCAAGAAGATAGCCCTCGCGTGCTTTGGCGAAATCCAAAGGATCCAGTCGAAGGTGGATATTAATTGTTTAGGATGTGAGTAAGGTAGTATCCCTACATTGTCATGCAAATAGCTTGTAAAGTCCCCTTACGTTAATCTAAACAATTATTATGATTTAAAGCTTTACTGTCACTTCTCCTTTCCGTTTCCCTACCAGAATGCAAATCAGGTTTAAGAGTATTTAAGGTAAAGTTTTTGGATTCTAAGATAGGGCGTGTTTCTGCCTCTCAAGGCCATGTTATTAGGTTATGCTGGCTCCGATAAGATTATGTTCTTCGACTTTGTATAATAGTTACCGAAATTTAAATTGCTACTCCGGTGAGAAGCTTTGAGCCAGCTTCGCGTTAATCCAGTTTGTAATCTATAACTGTTAGTTTTAGTTTTATGCTGAAGTTGACTGATACTTTTAGTTATCTCTCCTCAAGTGATTGGCCGACATTTTTAAGTATGAGACCTGTATTTTAAGTGTCTGACTTAATAGAAAGGTTATTTTGTAACCTTCTCAAGACTTTATAGTTATGTTCGGACGACGAGTAATTCGCCTTAAACATGTCACGAGTTTAGATAACAGTTTGTGCTACCAAAGGACACCAAACTCTATAACTTTCATATTTTGAAGAAAAGATAGTGTAATTCTTAGTTTGGAATAGATTTCCTTTCATAATGGTAATTAGATTACTTGGATTTACATTATTTTAATATCAACAGCGCTAGATTAATTTCCGACATGAAACCGTACAATTCCTACAGGGCAAAACAATTAAATATGTGTTTAAAGCATTTAAAAATCTGTAAACCTCTTTCCCATATGTTGCAAAGGAAGGAACACTTTAAGAGTTTAATACGAGGCTAGGAAATATCTTTCTGATCCTTGTTATATTTATTTTCCGCTTATTACAAACATTTGAATTGAAATTTGCTTAAATGCTACCCATTTCTACGATGATTATTTTTAACAAGGTAGTGCAATGTTTCAGTTATCTGTATTTTTGCAAGTGACTTTCTTCAAATAATTATTTTCGATATTACATACATTACTCTTTAAAATAAAAAATTGAAAACACTGTATTTAATGAATAATATAGAAATAACTCAGGAATTTCAGAGTGCTTCGCATTGGTGGCATTCATTTGTATGAAAGCCTTCATAATCTTATTTCTTTGATTTAAGGTAGGTGTTTGGATAATTTGAAGTAACATTACTTGGCAAAAGAACATGCTGCCCGTAACAAGGTAACATAGATTCTAATAAAGAAGATATAATCCAGCACTCATGAAACATTTCTCAGCAAGTTACGTCTAACGTAAGAGTTGTACTGAAATATAACAGGCGCAATGACACAGGGATTCATTAGAATCGGCTACGAAATTTCATTAGGCTAGCAATTTCGAAATGCAGGAGCGCACTAAAGTATAATGGCTCAGGTTAACTCGTTATTCCGCATAAAGTATGATGATTCTATGACTCAGAAGACTCATTATCGCATGACTGTTTCGTGCACAAGGTGAGTTACATTAAATAATAATTTACCAACGAAACTACAAATTAAACTTAGTTTCAGACTTCGAAAACTGATGGTTCTAATGGCTCATATGTCTTCAAGATTGCGAAAATACGGATCTCATTTTACAATCGATATAAAAACGGAATCGTTAAAATATGTTGTTTTATGTTTTATAACTATTTTTTAAATGAAAACTTCTTTATAAAGAAAACAACCTACGTTGAAATTATTTGTGTATAAAAATAGTTCAATATTTTTAATGCTATTGTCATAATACCGTAAGCCAACATTTAACAGTTGGAATATATGATATCTTCTGTTTCTATCCTTCCGTTTTCTTTTACGTCTCCTTTATAATGTGTTTATTTTAAGAGCTTAAGTGAGAGCATTACTGTGAGATTTCCCTTTATGTCTTTGAATCTTACCTTGTGAAACTGCTTTATTTTTATTTTGAGTCTATGTCTCCAGAAGAATCATAAACAGCAACTAAAACTAAATAAAACATCGGAACAGTTTTCTAAGAAAGAGAGGTTTATATGTTTGGTTTAGAATTTTGGTTTTGCTATAGTTTGTTATTTTTATTTCTCTGTTTATATGGTACCTTACTTTATTGAAGGATGCTTTCGCTTTGGTTCTATTTTGAGATTTTATCCGAAAATGTTTGTCTGGCAAAAGTTACAAATTTGAAAATGCATTCATTCTTTTCGTTTTTACTAAATAAGATGGGCGGCTTGCGAGCAAATATTGTTGCTTTCTTAATGCAGGCCTTGATAATGGTAATGAACTTACGAATTTAATGATAAAAAAAATGTGCTTCCAAGTAACTGATTTGTTAATTTTTCAAGTAGAACTATTATGCATAGATTGCCAGGAGTTATGCCAGGAGGTGGTCATTTTCAACACTTACTGTAGGGTAAAGTGATTATAAAACGTTTTAACCTTTATAACTTTTACTAGCTCTGTTTGGTATGCCACATGGCAATCAAAGGTTTTAAGAGTGCTTTATAAGTTCAAGCTATCCCTCCTTGTGTAGCATTTCGCGGTTTTCATTATTTCGTATTTTTGTTTGGTGTTGCACATCAAAAAACAAAACGGACCATTAAATTTTTCTTTTTCTTGAATCTTTTGATGCAAACCGCATTAATCGGATACTTTTCAACAAAACTACAACCCGATGAAATAAGTCAGTTCTAAAAGAATCACCCTGTAGAATGAAATTAGGTGCAAGGAAACAAACGATATGGAGAGAAAGCACGATTCATTTTTTAGCTACAAACTGAAATTTCAAGTTATATACGGTATAACATACCACATATCTAAAGGTAATGTGCTATATAACATACCTAAAGGTAAGGAGCTATATAACATACCTAAAATTACTATATACATGCAGTCCCAGCTGTTAACGTTTGACAAAAAATAGACAGCAAAGAGGAGACAGAATCAATCAAAGTTAGAAATAAATATAAACTAACGCATAACAAGACTAATTATGAGGCATTACATCTTCGGGTGTTTGAATACGTTTTCATGCAAAGACTGGCAGATTGATGTAGGGGTAAGTGCTATATCAAAAGTCTGTATGGGTGTTTCGGATTGAAATATTATTAAAATTAAAGAAAGAACTCTAACTAAGGTAGAAAAGTCATTAATGCATGCTAAATATTATGAATTAAAACTCATATAAGCACTTTTCGTATATAGAAATACAAAAGCATCTCTTCTTCTATAGAAATGTAAAATCTGAACAGTACATTCCAATAACTGTTTTAGTTTCTATTGCTTTATGGTGAAACCATGCTGTTAGAATGAGTTTCAGTCAACTGAGTTTACGGTGTCTCAAAAATATAACCAGGCAAAAATTTATGCAAGAGGAAGAGCGAGAAAACATTGCATTTCGCATTACTAGGTGACAAATGGCGCTTTATTTCGTATACTGGTGAAAAAAGAAACAAAGATTTAATAGCATCCAGAAATAGAGACGAGATTCCAGAGGTATAAAGCATTTGCTATTTTTATATACTAACGTAGAATTCCTGTTCAGTAAATTTGAGAATAGGTGTGACGCAGTGCCATTCTTCAGATGAAATGCACATGCCATTACCACCTTAGTTCTTCTTTTTGTTACTGATGGTATTTGAGTTTCAAAATAGTAATTTTATAACTCATGTTGATAAAAACATGACTCATGAAATGCTTGCCAGAAAATGGAAGTTTCCGAATGGAAGTGTACGAAGAAAGCTTTTTATACTGTTTGCTTTCTACAGTATTACTGAAATAGCTTTCGACTGCTAATAAATTTATGGTAGATGTTTGAAAGTTTTAAAGCATTGAAATCAACTGAACAGAGAAAACTGACTGAAAGGAAGTTTGTTGCTTCTAAAAGAGTAATTATTGCTACAGCGGTAGAAGTAGTTGTCAGTATCTTGTGAAGTTTTGGTGTTGGTTTATTTGATTATGGTAAAGCATTCCAAGGGCTATCTATCTAAGGGAAGAGATGCCTTCATGAAGGACGTTCTAAGGAGAAGTGTCTCGTATACACGTTACAAATATGAAAATCCACGAAAACACAAATTGTACTCTTATATCCATGCATCCAGTCCTTTCGCTGGTATTCGAACACCGGACGAACTACCAGTGTTCTGCAAATTTACCGGTCGGCCGCAGCATCCTAGCATGATTTTTATGCATGTCTTCAGATACAGCTTATAATGCTGCGAATTTTTAAATGGCAAATTTGATATCTTTTCACGACGTGATAATACTGCGTCATACCTGTAGTTTCTTTTTTGACTTCAAAATATTTAGTCTGTGATACGTAAAATTAATTCAGCAAATGATATTTAAGTGAATCCAAGCGCTTGAATAACTGTTCAGACTTGCCCAGAACCAAATCATTGAGATTCGACAGTTTGAGTTAGTTTTTTGACATTTACGGTTTAGACCATTTAGGGAAATATTAGCTTTGTTTTTAAACAGCCTTTTAAAACTGCCTCTCTGGTGTTTATTAATTTCATTGATTTAGATCATATACGAGCTCAATATCAGGTTGGATTATCGGAATCATTCTCGAGTCCAAATTCAAATCAAGAAGCAAAAAACGAAACTGTAACAAGTAGTATGTACCGCAGCATTAATAAGCTGTATGTATATATTTCAAAATTATTTCATATTATATTCTGTTTTTATATAAAGTAGAATGTACTAGTCATAAGTTTGGCGCATTATAACACGCCACAAAAATCCCTCATTCATCCATTGCGTGTTAAGTACGGCAAGATGTCATAAATCAATAAGTAGATGAAGCGTTTTTTTTTTTTTAAATTTATAATCCATATCGTTAACGTGCGTTAATTATAAGACTACTGAAGTAAATCATATAAACACAAGATTGTTTTTTTTTTCATGTTATTTTATAAAACGTAACTCGTCAGAACTCGATTTGTTACATCGTGCGCAAAAGTAAATAATCAATCTGAACAGCGAACTAAAGCCATAAAGCATCCTCGTAGTATATTCAAATACATTTATTGCCAAATTCACTGTTAACATTACATATAGTTAAATTTTCTAAAATTTATTAGCTGCTGAGATTTATATATCAGTTCTTTTGCCCTTAGCAAAGGAAATTTTAACAAGGTTCGCCGAAAAAACAATGTTGAAATATCTACTGTTAAAACAACTTCTGAAACGATTCTATTCGATTCTAAACGAACAACTCCTGAAAATTCTAACTACTGATTCTCGAAATTACAAGCGCAAAATCATAAATATTGTTTTAAATTTTTTCTTTCGAATACATTACAGTATATTCTTTTTAAAATGCCCTTTTGCAAAAGTTCATCATAAGAAAAATACAGATTATACGAAGAGGACTTTGTAAAATGTAGTAAAATATAATAGATAAAATATTTTGCTTGAATTAGTTTATTAAATGAGAAGTGGACCGTTCAGAAATCCTGTCTACAAATAAGAAACAATATCTCTGAAACGAACATCCTCAATATGTATACACAAGTGTCTATTTTTTATCCTATCTTTTGAATAACCATTAATAGTAAAAAATACTGATTAGATACTTTGCTCATTATTAACACAATAATACCCATGTTTGTTTATATATTAAAAAGAATTTTTAAAATGGCATAATTAATTTCAAATTTGTCTTCTAAGATGATTAGTTTCCCTACTTTTTCTTAATCTAAGATTGAGCTTTAAAAAGAGCACCTGATCGTGTCAGCTTAAATTTTAGTAAATTTGCAATTAGCAGCACCGACGTCACATAACCGATAATGAATAAGCGAAGGAGCTTAGCTGTAATTGCATGTAGTGTTAGAATGCGATTAATACCGTTTTCTAATTTAGAATTTGCCGATGAAGGCGTTTTTTCGCATTTTTTTAATCTCACTCATTTGGAAAGAAACGTATCTGTAAAGGCATAATGAATGAAAAATGCGTGAATCTTTAGTACATTAGATTAGAAACTGCAAAAGTTTAATATTATAAAGTGTGTGCGTTATCTGTAGAATAAGTGCTGCATAAACAAAATTTTTCTTATATTTGAATTCTAATTTAATAGACCAGATGAGCACATAATGTTTTTTCTACGGAATCGTGAAAGCCGTCACACGAGAAAATCAATTATTGAATAAAGTTTAGTGGAAAATTAATCGCTGTGAAGTTTTTGTTTCAAAATCAAGATATGCAATCCGAAATGCACTGCAATTACGGTTTAATATATATAATCAATATGGTCATGGAAATTTCCTGAACTTATTTTGTGCAAATTTCCCTTTCGTTTCTTCTTAGAAAGCTTTTTTCATAAATACATTTTTTTCTTATCTATTCAATTAAATAGGCTTGATTTTTCTAGCCAAATGATGCTACAGTATGAGGTTGGTCTTTTCCGACATGAAGCACTAGAAGTCTATTAGAGAACTAAGCCGTTTAAACAACGACCCAACACGGAATAAAAACAGACACTGTTAGTATTCGTTCAACCGCCGGAGAATCCCTGTACATCTGCATTGTGAGTGCTTCCAGCTTAAAAGCATAATGGACAAGCTAGAAAAAATGGGCATAGACCTCTGCAGGCCGAAAAAGAGCACATGCCATAAACATGTTTGGCATAACGATTCTCAAAGCTTAATAAAGTAGCCAGGACAGCAATGGTATGTGTATCCGAAGTATAGAAATGTAACTGTTTTTTTAGTTATCCACGAACCGACATGCCGTTCAAGGCTATATATTAATATGTATTAAGTGGTCTGCATTAAGTATTACGAAAGAAGTCCAAATGTATTCCGTCCCCCTGGGTTTCCTCTTCTGGTGGGCAGACCTGCAAATCGGAGGAATCAGGCATTGGGTCTGGGTGCAAGGCGTGAGGCTCTCATGTGCCCCCTTGGGGTTACTCTCTAGATGGTTGCAGAGCCAGGGTAACCCCCGAGTAGTCATAGAAAGCCGTCCGGGTGCCTTATCCTGCTGTCACCTGTGCACAAATTTTTGGAATCTGCTGCCATATCCAACTTTCGAAAATTGTGCCAAAACTTATATAAAATTATGCACTAAACATTTATTCTTAAATTACATGATTAACCCTTACGCGACGGGAAGGGCAAATGCGCGCTTATCGCTGAGGCTGGCAGTTTCTTTCGCAAATGTCTGTCCAGGGCCGTAGGGTTTTTTTCTATTAAGCCTAAACCCATGAAGAAGCAAGAAATGCACTCTTTCCCAGCCGGCATGCTGGCGTGACAGAGCGTTTTCTCGTGATATAAACTCAGTAAAACTGAGTGCCAACTCAGTAAAAAGGTGACGCATATGCACATATCAGCACCATGATGATAGAGGTTACGTCAGGGCAAGTAAAACGTGAAGAGCTAGCGCGCGTAGTGCAAGGTAACTTAAAATGAAAAAAGAAAAGCGCATTTCCAGGCATTTTTCTCCATGCGGAAGTGAGACTGTACGTGCAGTATAGCTACAAGAAAACATTAGGGCGCCTTTACACAAGGTAGAATGACTAGAAAGATTGAGAAGGGGTGTAGTTTGACGTCTGTCTCAAAGAGTTTGAAGCTAAAAACAGTGTTGTTTCACGAGATTGGACGTCTTTCTAGAGGACAGCTACAGTTGGTGATGGTCGGCCAGGGAAAACAACAGTGACTGATGGCTAATATATCATCCTAAAGGCGAAACGAGATCAAAAAAGACACCGGGTATCATTATTTAGCATTTGCGAACGGCAACATGGTGACAAGTGTGCCGGTTTACTGTTGCCAGACAACTTCATACAGGTGGTTTATTCGCCCCCCCTCTTGAACGGTGCATACCACTGACAGCAGCCCTTCAACAGCACTGTTTACAGTGTTGGAGAGAACACAAAGATAGGACTCCTCATCAATGGAATCAAGTCCTGTTTATTGACGAGAGTTGTTTCGTTTTGACTTATGATTTTCAGCTCCAGTTGATATCGAGAGAGGTAAGAATACGTTTCATTCCACTAACATCAGAGAAAGAGACCGCTGGGGGGTTCTGGCGTGTTTGTTTGGGGTGGCATTATAGTGAACGGACAGACGGAGCACCACATTTTGGACAGAGGTTCGCTTACCGGACGTCCTTACCGTGATGAAGTTATCTTCTCCCACGTGAGTCTTTTCTGAGGTGCCATCGATCTCGATTTGTTTTTATAGATAACAGTATATGGCCACATTCGACTCATGCTGTTGAGTAGCTCCTCGAAAGTGAAGACGTCCACAGAATGATTTGTCAGCATAGTCCCCTGATTTAAATCCTATTGAATGTGCGTGGGATACTTCAGGGCGGCGGCCGACCTTACTCTCCGCAAACCACCAGACAACCGAATTAGATTATCCTTGAAGAATGGGAACTCGTAACGCCAAGAACTGTTAGATAATCTGATGTTTAATATCGACTGATGGTGCAGCACAACTACTGCAGTTAAGGAGGTCATATACACCTTATAGAGGCTCTTTGGTTTGTTGTTCTCCCTCTTAGGCAGAAAGTTTGTTGTATCAACATCATTCTGTCTATTACGATTTTTCCGTGCCTTCCGTACTGTATGCGAGCTGTTAATTTTTTCATGACTATACTTTCCTACTGCATTGTGCTTTTGTAGTATGAATTTCATGTCTCTCCAGTTCATTTTTTGTGGAATTATGGTTAAAATCATAAAAGTTACTCAAGTTTGCACACTAGTGTATTAAAACGTAGAATTAGACAAATAGTCCTCATGCTATTGAGTAATTATTACTTAGATTTATTTGCCTCTAATAAATTAAACATAAAAATGAGCAACACAAGATAAAGACTTCTAGCAAAACGAATTTTCAATTACTTGAGGAATGTACTAACCTCTTCCAAAATTAACAGCAAGGATTTCCTTTCAATGTTTTGGAAAGTTAAAAGGGGTGTGAAGTGCTGAAAGTAAATACAGGTGAAGCATGCCAATTTAAAATCTGACTAATGAATCAGAGTCATATTGATGCTCATTGTCTGAATGGGAAAATGCATGCGCCTTTTCTTTGAGTACCGAAAGCTAATCTGCTTAAACGCAAACGTTCAAACAACATGAGATGAGACAAATGATGCCTATCTTTACTGAAAAAAAAATCAAAGTCTTGAAAGTACACAAAACTGTACAGATAATCTTGATTAAAATTAGCGTTATTAATGAAAATGACAGATTTCAATGAAAACAGAAAGTATTAAAGAAATCTAATTCACGAAAGAAGAAATATTATATTATTTTCTAATATTTATTTAAATTTTCTAGGTAAATTTCGATTTATGTTGTCCATCCTATCGTAATTTCGGGTAAACACATTATTGACGGCTACTTCCGAGTGAACGAGCTCCGTATGTCGAGTTGTTGTTAAATGTAAATAATAACCCTGAATTTCCATTTACCATTCGATTTATTCTTAGTTTAGATAGAAATTAACTGTGATGTGAGTCTAGGTGAGTCGCTGAAATGGCAACCCAAGTTTCTATTTGATCTACAAATAGTAAAAGCCTGATTTGGTTCCTGTCAAAGAGCTAACGAAAACTTATTGCCACATGACGTGTATCATTAAATAGAGAATGTATGCAGTTGTAAACATGATAAGCATAACAGAATTCTAAAATGTTTGTTTGTGTTCGTCAGTTGCCTAGTAATCCTTTCAAAAAACACACAACAAAATGTTACTTTAAGAAAAACTTTAATACAGCTGTGTTTCGTTCTGCATTTCAAAGCAGTTTTGATCGTTAACATAGCAGCTTTAATACAGCTGTGAAAAACAGCAAGAAAATGCATAGAGATCGTTATCATATCAGCTTTAATTCAGCAAGAAAAACTTGAATACAGCTGTGCTTCATTCTGCATTTCAAAGCAGTGTTGTAAGTGTATACGAGCCAGTTTCCCTTAGAAAGTCCTCCACGAAAGGCATCCCTCCCCTTAGGCAGATAGCCCTAGTGTGCTTTGCCATAATTAAATACACCACATCAAAGCAGTGTTGATCGTTAACATATCAACTGCAATACAGAAATTAAAAACAGTTTCGTACACTTCAAAGATCATTAACTATTTTCACACGTCTTAAGGCCTCATTTTTTGCTAGCAGAAGTTTTCACATCTGTTTAACTCATTCCATTTTTCGTTTCACAGCTGGAGTTTTCCGCATTTATTGCTTCTTCGTAAATGCTTTCAACAGGTACTATTCAGAGGTTGAAAACAATTGAAAAAAAAACCAAATGTCTTACCATGACTTGAGAACTGTATATAGTTATTAATTTATATAATCTGTTATTGTTACACTGGGGTAATTCATTGATGAATTGTAGATGATCTGACATACGGTTTAGGTCAGACCAAAAGAGTTAAGAATCAAAACAAGAACCGCTAAAATTGGGGTTGATATTATATGTTGACGTAAATTTACACAATTTTGTTGTCAGAATGCGAATTTCAGTAGCTGTGTGTACCTTTCAATCTGTAAGATAGGTGAGGCCACAAAGAAAGTTTAGTTGCTTTGTGTTGAAGTTCGTGATTATTTAGACTCGGTACGATTTAATTTGTTATTTAATTTACTGAATAAATCACTCTAAAGATTAAGAATGGACCCGTAAAGTCCTTAATAGTAAGTAAATGGGTCGAGGATGTAATTCAACCCCTACAATTATATAGAAAACGTTTTAGTGAATAATCTGCTCATGAAATCTTAAACTATTTTTAAAAGCATCGTAATGGCTGTTTTATAAACTATCATCTAAACTAGAAAAATTGCAAATTTATACAAAACTTATAATGTCTTAAATAATATTGAAGCTAAAGTTTATGCACTGAAGAATGAGAAAATGAAAGACGTGGTCGAAATTCCATTGCTTTTCATTCAAGTCGTATTTCTTTAAACGCAATTTATTAGATAAAGAAAAGGCGAAAAGTACAAAACGAATATAAAAAATATCCAAGAAAATCTGTAAGATGTGGTTCCCTTTTTTCATTTTGTTAAAATGAATTGGATATCATGCTGCCATCACGGAAATAAAACTATTGTGAAGAACGAAAAACGGTAGCATAAAAGAACAAACCGAAAAAAAAAAAAGAGTTGTGAAGATTTATTTCTGTTTCGTAAGCATTGCCAGGCTATGAAGAACATTGTAAAGAATTTTGGCGAGTCAAAGTGTATTTCATTACTTATTTTCCAGAAATCATTTCAATGCTGTGCAAAGAAGCAAATTAAAAAAATGCAATGTTTGCCTATGTATTATTTTTGGAGGGAGATATGTTCTTTAAACATCTGCTACCATGTTTTTTCCTCCCTCTTTTAAACAAGCTTCATCGCAGCTGCAAAATTCATGGGCAGCTAAGATTTTAAATCGAGGTTTTGAGAATTCTTAAGTTCAAAGATAGGTTTTACATTGTTGAACGTGCAATAACATTTATTGATCGTAATCCATATTTATGACGCATTTTCTTAGTGTCATTAACATGCAATTTCTTAAGCATTATCGTAAGGCATGGCAAAATAATAACGTAATCAATTGTTTGAAAATAAAAATCTACAATATTCATTTATTGGATGTTCGAAAGGTGGTATTTACATAATTAATTTTGTAAAATTCATGTCTAATAATAAACATTTAGAAATTCCAACTTGCATTATTAAACATCGCAGTTTTAGGGTAAAAATAATGTGTAGAACTTATCTCTTCACAAGCACACAAAGCTTACACATATGTAAACAAATAAACAACATGAATAAAACTGGCGCAGCAGGATAACATATATTGCAAAACGACATTTTTAGTTTAATTGAACAGTTTTAATTTTGTTCGAGGCTTCACTTTTAGCTCTTTACTAACTAGGTTCAGTTTTGAGTTAGACTGTTTTATAATTTTCTCATTTCCTAATTGCCTATCAACGGCCGAACGGTTGACCTGCAATGCCCAAGAAATTAAGGCTTAAATTCTTCTAAGCGTACTGGCATGAGTATTTTCATCTCATGTGTAATGATTATGGTGCATATCCCGATAAGCGACTAAGCGATGAAGAATTGGGTGGAGGTTTTCCCATGCGTAAAGTAAATATGAGCCATTTCTCTTAACTATTATATTTAAAAGCATCCATTAGACAGGTAGCTGTGATGGGCTGTGCCATAATAAAATAATCTAATCCTTACTCAACAGCGGCCGAGCAGGAAAATCGTAAAACACTAGTAATTTGACACGGGTTCAAGCCGGGGAACAAGCTTGCTTGTATAGAAAGTTTCGTAGTTTTTCACATGTATAATGTGAATACTAGCCGGTTTCCGTTAAAATGTCTCCCCGTGAATATAACTCTCTTATTAGACAGATATCCATCAGGTGGTTTACAGCAATCTAAGTAATCCAATCCAGCTAGTCCTCATGTTTAACGTAAATACGAGCCAGTTACATTAGGAAGACCCCGCACGTAGACATCCTTTACCTTAGACAGATTGCAATAACATACTTTGCCATAACTAATTAAATAAACGGACTGTCCTTTGCTTTGTCATTATTAAAGTAAAATAAATCTGTTTATCACAGCTCTGATAGCTCTATTCTTTGTCCACACACCAACAGTCGCCCATCTACAGTAGTGTAACACATTGCATTCTCTAACAACTGCGTCACAGTTGTGGATGAAATCATGAAACCTTCTTACAGATAGAACGTCTTGATCAGAAAGCTCTCTTTTCTAATTTTGTTTCATAGTTTGGAGCTTTCTTTCTCACACGTAATGGATCTCTTTAAAAAAATTCAAATTATTCGCAAAATTGAAAGAAAATAAGTCAAAAATTCACTAGATTTAAATGATAACATCCGCCGACTAGAGGAGACAGCAGAACAATATCAGTTCGACGCTGGCCCGTATACGGGTAAACGGCCTAGGCGGCATGGATTTTTTTTTTGTTTCTTCATGTGTGACGGCCTCTTCCCGTGGTCGAGAGAGCTTGAAGAGTCTTTAATACTGGTAGTTCATACTGACTTCGTATCGGTTATTTGAATATAGAAAAGCCACGGGGGCTATCTGCCTAAGAGAAGGGATGTCTTCGTGGAGGATATTATGATGGAATCAGCCTCGTACTTACTTTACACATGGGGAAAACTAACCATGCAGCCAGCCTATCCATCTGCCTTCGAACCGAGCCATGTAGAACTACCAGCAGTCTTAACCACTCGACCACTGGTGGGGACATCCTGGGTTCCAGCTGAGACAAATGGACTGGTTGCAAGGTTTCTTTTCCAAGGTTTGTTCCTGTTTAGCGTGAATTCGATTCAGGTTTCCTTAGAGAATTCTCCACGGAGACATCCCTTCTCATATGAAGACAGTCCTCCGGTTGCTTTGCCTTAAAGAACTAACCTAACCTGTCCTCTCCTGCCAAGTTCTATGTGACGTTTTTGTGCCCAAAAGTCAAGTTCGCATTAAAAGGAACCACAATGCGGTCCGTTGATACGATAAAGTGAAATATGCCATGCAATGCCATGCAACATCACATTCAGGAATGAAAGATTCGCATGGAAAGGTCTAGGGATCTGGGAGTGATTTATATTAAAAGGGACAATATTTTCCTGCGTGATTTCTGAACAAAAATATCTTAATAGTAATATGGTGATTTTTAACCACACTTCATATTTCATTCTACCACAGTGTTTACTTAATTACTGCTCTACATCTTTTCCATACAAAAATGGGGAGATCTTAAATGTATTATAGAGTTATATATTTATTAAAATCAAGACATATAATTCCTTTAGCCCCTTAAGAATGCTTAATTTTTACGTAAATCACAGCAAAAATTTCTTTATTAGCAATAGTAAGATTTTAAATAAAATATAAGATCAAAATTATATGCAAGATATTTTTCTAAAGAAATGTTCATCAAGATTAATTTTTTAACCTATTATGATGTTTAATCTGAGTTTTGCGCTGCCCAGTATTTAACTTCTCTAAGGTTTCAGTTCGACAGTTTCATAGACATAAATAACAAACGACACATCAGTATATTATATTAGCAGACACGGCCACTAAGAAATTAGTTCTGAAACAATCTCTAAATGCTTATTTCCTATTGTACATTAAAATTTTGTTTTAAAAGTTTCTATGAATTTGAATTCGAAAAATTTACAGTTTTTGATAATACTTTGTGAGAATACTTTTGCAGTCATAAACTATGATCAAAGAGAAATCAATGCAATATATTTACTGTACAGCATGATACCTTTTAGAGCAAGGAGTTAATGCACGTTACAATTTACGTATCATTATTTACAATGTTTGGTATTTATCAGAAAAAACTGAATTGTTTTATAGTCGGAAGTCTCCCATACCGTAATATTTGTTTTGTTGAATTTTGAATGAAAGTTCCTATTAAGGATTATTTGATATATAATGATTTAATAAAAGCGTTTTGAAACTGTTTAAGAAACGTGTCACCAGTAATCGAGTAGTGGATGACGATGCTGATTGGTAGTTCCACTAAGTTTCGAATTCCGTTGAATCTGCTGGCTGTATGGGCGGTTTCATGGTTTGACCCATAGGCTAGTTTGTATAACGAAACAGGTTTTATTAGGAAGCATTCGCTAGAAAGACGCCCGTTCTTTTAAGCATATGAATTATAATTTATTAAATAAAAATAAAGTATCCAAGAGCCGAACTTCCATATTGTAATCACACACAATGAATGCTTTATAATGAAACAAATGCATTCAGGGCAAAATATTCCCTTTACCCTCATCAGATCGTTTTCTATTTTGTCAAGAGGTATTAATTTAACTAGTTTAAGAAAATCTTGGATTTGATGGTCTTTAGAGTACAACTGAATAGCATACTATTTTTTCCTCTATTGTCTTCCATTCATAATATCAAGAGATTCTTCTCTCCTGGACAACGTGCCATAAATACAAACTTATGCAGCGGTTTTCATACTGTTTCATACACACATTTATTGCCTCTTCTTGCAGTTCTCTCGCCTATCTGATGAATATGTGAAAAGAAATAATGAAGGTACATATTGTTTGAAAATGAACTCTTAATGAGCGTTGACTTCCGTAGACTACTACTTTCTGTCTGCTTTTCAATACTGCTCATTTCGGGGACTTCTGAAATTCGTTAGCCAAACATGTGTCTATTAAGCAACATCGTGAGGTAAAATCTCTTAGTTATGAGTGTATAAAGGTGTAAATTTTCGTTTTCAACTTATTTAGAACCCTGCATTTGGTAGACTTATCACCCTCCAAATAATCCCAGCTATATGCTGTGCCAAATAACTAGACAGACTGTGATATTAGTAAAAATACTTATAGAACAAATCTATGGCTAACGTCATATAATTAAGCTGATTATGCTAGTTATAATGCTAATTATTACAGATGCACTTGGAAGTTTGTTTTTTCTTTGTGTTATGCGCAATAATATTATAAAATATAGGAGATTGGTTAAAGTACTATATACTGTAAGGTAAATTTGCATGTGATTAATGTATCAGTACTCGAAACAGGTTTTAGTTTTTACCTAGGAATGAAAAAATACTCCTTAACAAGTAGATTGATAAAACACTGTACTTGTACCTGCTATACAATGCATTTCTATGTAAAAATATTTGTGAATAAGTAGATTGATAATACATTATACTTCTACGTGCTGTATAATGCATTTTTGTAATAATATGGTAAACGTTATTGATCAATCAAATATTGGTGTATAAGTATAACGTGCAGGTATTGGAAGCATAACAGTAGTTTCATAAAATGTAATAATTTTTGTATAATGTTTTTAACTCAGTTATGTTTTAGTACTTATTTAAGAATGTATTAGCATTTATTCAAGAATGTGCTGTGTATTTGTATTATGTAATTGTTTCACATATTTGAATCTATATTTTATATTTATATTATGTATCAGTAAGTATGCATGTATTATGCACGATGGGTAAGAGATTCGGCTATCTAAGAAACACAGTGCTTTAATATCTATAAGGATCTTAAACTGCTGAGTTGGTAACCAATTCTATATGGATTATACGAGGACTACGTACTCTAGGACGGAAGCCAACTCAGCGGATTTCAGGATTTCAGTTATGATACTATTTAAAGTTTTAATTTTATGGGAGTTTCAAGGATTCTTACCTTCTAAATAGCAAGCAAAGGTTTCTTAACTCATAAGAGTATAAGGCGTTTCTATCCATCTACGATCAAAACTATTACTCGCAGGCATCTGTAATTAAGCTGCTATTTCCAAACCTGTGTGTGGGGGGGAGAAGAATTTGCTTTAGTGCCAACTTTTAATTTCGGCAAGTCCTTTTGCTTTAAATTATGTCTCGCCCTTTTTCTACACTGCATTATAGGGGTTCGGAAGACAGGTAGTTTTATAAACATTCCAAATAAAACGGCGCATAGTAAAAAAGAGGACGAACTTATTTATTAATTATGCAAACAATCTTTAATTTTCATTTGCTGCTGTATTTCTAATAAGTTCAGGGAAACAACGTAACTTTCTAAGCCCATTTCTATAAATACTGAAAATTCTGATTCATTGAGATAAATGTTACATGTGTTCATAAGAAACTATGTGGTTGCCTGTAAATAATATGTGAATATGTGGAAGTAAATTAAAATACTTCAGAGATTGAAACCGTTGTATATTACCTATGCATTGTCTTATTTGTTCTCATTATTTACATTACAAGACATTCAAAGTTTCGTGCAATTTTAATTTAAATAAGCTTTGAAAGCATAACATCTGTAATCTTTAAACTTAAGAAAGATAAAGTAAAAATCCATTTTTTTCTCAGGAGAACACCATTATTCTTTTAACTGTGATCATTCCGAAGTAGATGAAGAAAAGGCAGAAAAAATGCTCATTTAGGAAAAAAAAAAAGAATTACTGAATCTACATGTGGTTTTATTTACCTATATCAGTAAAAGGTTTCTGAAGAAATATGTTTCGACAATAAAAGTTTCCTTACGTGCACATTCTGAATGTCGAAAACAATAATTATAATTGAAATGTTGATAATAATTCACCTGAAGTACAAATATCTTTAACAACAGTAGCCTGATTAAGAACATAAAACAAGTGTGGTACTATAACCATCCTTATACAGCATGTACGTAATATTAGGTCATCTCGTAATCAATGCCATTTTTCGGACATAAATTGTTGAAACATATGTTTAAACACGTAATTTTCAGGGATGTTCAGATAAATTCTAGCTTGCAAGTACACAGGTAATAATTTGTTGCTATAATATTGCTCATGTATTAAATGGCAGACACAGATCACAGAAGATCATACTTTTTGAATATAAAATAAGCAACAGTTCAGCAAATGTTGTTAATGAGTTGAAATGTAGGGCAAAGGGTATTTGGAATATTTGCATGTGACAACAATAGTTCTAAATTTCGATAAGGTGACCTTAGCTTAAGAAAAGCCAGCCGTTACGAGCGACCTCTCTTTTTTTATAATATTATGTTGAAAGCTGCAGTTAAATGAAATCCTCGTGTAATGATTGAAGAGATGTCAGAAGGAGTTGTTCTTCATCAACTGGCTATCGTCATTTGAGGAAAGTTTGAATCATGTCTGTCGTTGGCAGGCGTATTTCACATGAACTTGCTGACCCTAATCGAAGATAATGTGGCGAACATTTATCTGCATTACACTTCATTTTCCCATGAAAACACACTTATTAAATCCTGTATCAGCTGGTGACTAGTGGTTCAAAACTTGCAAAATTGCATTGATTGCAAAGAATAAATTTCTCAGGAAGTACATTAAACTGACTTTAGACATTTTCTGCACTAAGTCGAGTAATTTCTTCTGGAATGGCTTAGAGAAAAGGTCTCTTATAGTGTTGAATTAAAGTTATTCTTTCAGATGAGAAACATATATTTGATTAAATTAATATGTTATTTAGGTTTACGTTCCTCAAAACCTACTTTAAGAAACAAATATTACTTATACAATGATCTAAAGAGACACAAACAGAAATCTACCACCTGTTCTTATAAGTGATATTAAGTGAGGAGTTTCTCCAAACATAGGAATTGTGCTGTGAATATCAAATAATAGCTAATGCTTACGTTAAAATCAGTTATTTTGTTTCTACGTTACTATAAAGTATTGTATCACTTACATAGAAACGTCTTTTATTATTAATAGGCAATATTTTGCATTTCGATCGCCCAAGACAATGTTTCTTGCTGAGAGTCGTGAAAAAAAAAAGAGTTCGAACGAATTTCAAAGCAAAAGCATAATTAGAAATTTAAATGAAAATAAAAATATTAAAATTTTGAGTGTTGATTTTGAAGAGAAAACAAACTTGCCTGTATTTTTTTCCATTTTCTGTGCTGATTTGTTCTTTTTATTAATCGAATTTTTGTGAGGATATTATTTTTAATTTTATTTTAATCTCTTTTCTGGAGAATGTGATTAAGGCTGTTCATTTAATGTAGCCATAGAACACTATTTAAAGAATTTCACATCAAAATTCAGTTTAAGTAAGCCGAAAGTGAATGTTGGCACGACTGCTTTCGTAAAGCAAGGCTAATTTTTAGTCTGAATTCAAACTGAGATAAAATGAGTAGTTCCACATTAAACATACATTTAATCATTTCCAAGACTCTCACGTCTGAGAAAATCTTATATGGTATTGCGTGCGAGAGTAATTGTAAACCTAAGTAGAGTCACCTTTAGGAGCTTGAGTGACATGAAGCAATTATAGAAATAGTCTGTCACACCTGTTCACTTGCAGCTCTTGTCAAGAGAAAGTGTAAACGCCGAGAACATGACTAGACTATAGCAATAGGCAAACATCCCAACATATATCATCTTAATTAAGACATCTGTGTACTTAAGGGGTGTACACGTTACCTTGGAGACGTTGGACAGAGCTCCATTCTTAGATAGATTCTAATTTAAAGTTCACTACCTTCATCAATTTGGTTGAATTATTTAAACGGTTTGCTGGACCCATGCATCTGAATTTATTACTGAGCGCTGAAATTGAGGTTTTGGTATTCAAAAGTTGTTGAGGTTTGAAAAATTAATGAGCAATTAGGGAGAAGACAGCTTATGTAGAGCAAATAATTTGCACGTTCCTAATATGTGGTACGCATGCAAACCCCGGGATAACACCTCATTTAGAAATAATATGCAAAAGAAAGCCTGAATATAAAAGAAGAAATGAGTTTATTCAGTTACGAACGCTAGTTTCAGTACTTCTAAAAAGAGAAACTTACAACTTTCATCAGATTATTTAAATAATTCAAAGGTTCAAGAAGAAAAAAGTTTAGACGACAGTTAAGAAAAGAATTAAAAATCTCAAGATTCATAAATTACTTAATTTTCCAAGAACTAAAATTTATAAACATATTTTACAGAGCATTTCTTATAAACAGTTTCACTCTATTTCACTAGCGAAAAGGTTGAACCAACACTTCCATCTGAATAATGGTGAAATATTCTTACCAAGAACTGAGTGATTAAAGCTGGGGAGTACAGGTAGTTTGTTATAGATTCTAATTTTGGCGACACAAGCTAGATAGCTACATGAGGTTTTAAGGCCTTTTCCAGTGCCTAATGCGAATATAAACAACATTGCCTTAAAATGGTCTTTAATAATAAAGCTGTTCTAAGCACACAGCCTTGGTACACAGTTTAGCCTTAATTAAACCTATCAGTAAACTGAATGATTAAATATAAAATGTTTAGTAAACGGAAAATAATTTCAAAATATTCACTCTTCTTTAAGGAATTAAATCGTTTTAACTCGAAATTAAGAAAAATCCACTAGTAAACTGCTTATTGGAACGTAGATTAATTGAAATGGTGCCATGAATAGGATCCTACGCTATCATATATATTTAGGAGTTACTGGAGTCTAATTTCTCAAGTTACTGCAATCTCAACAGTAATAGAAAGAATTATTGTGAAAACGTGACGCACACTATCGTTTAAATAGTAAGCGCACCAACCAGACTAGTCGAAATGGGTGCGGACAAAAGTCAGATAATATCCACAACCCATGATGAAGATCATGCCGTTTCGCTTCATAGCTTACGTTATGACAATACATTCTGCATTGCGTTTGCTTTCACGCTATTAGTATTGTACTTTTCTTATTTCCTCATTTGTTCATGGACACAGAATTAATAATTCTAGAAGGAAATAAAGGAAGAACGTAGCGTTTGCATTTATTCAGACACTATTATGATTTAATGGATGAGGAGAATGCTGTCACAGCTGATGCGAACGGATATTTAATTTTCTAACTGACGTAGAGGGTGATTGTTCATTCTATATTTATTGGGTGTGTCACATTTACGGCACGAGAGTAGGAATACTAAAAGTAAAGGGGTTTTGAATTATACCGAATATGAAAAACATGGTTACAGCTCCATACTAAAAAAGTCATTGTTATAATATAAAAGAAATAAATGTAAGTTTTTAACATTTTGATGCACTCAACTGAGTTAACTTTATATCGATCTAAATTATTTCTTCGCACACGAGCAAAAATATTCAAGAATTTTCTTTTTTTTAGTCCAAAGGGGCAATTTGCCCTGAAAGACTATTAATTTCGTTTTGGCATTTTGCGTTGAAACCTTTAAAAGGCTGTATCACTTTTCAAATCGTTACCACCAAATATTATCGTCCTGTATTATATTTGAAAAAATTAAATAATGCATAAATGTATGGATGTTTTCCGCATTGTGATAAAACAACGGTTCCTAGCGACATCAAATTTTGAATGACGTAATCCTACTGCGAATTTGGGCATCTGGAAGCCCAAATTTGAAATTTGTTTTATGATCGATTTCATATTTTGTAAAACTTTAACGAATTTTTGATTAACAAACTCAAGGATTTCAAAGCGAGCTATGACAACGTTGTACAGAAAAAATATTTTTATCTCCAGCGCGTGAGACTGTGTATCGAAAATTCTAAAGATATGCTCGATTTGAAATTATTTTGCGATACTGCTCTTGAACTGAATTTTATGGTTTAAGTGCGAAGAACATGATATTTAATAAATAAAGGTAATACACAAAATGTTAAAAAAAATCTGCTCGGACGTAATTCAAAATCTGAAACCTTTCAGATTTTGAATTAGATTTTCTTCTTTTTTTTCAGATATGAATGCAACGGAATATATCCGCTACAGTTGTGAGTTAAAAATGAAGCAAGAGGATGAGTTAAAATAAAAAATTAAAAAGTTAGCGGAAAAAAGAATACTTGCTGAATATTAAACGGTGCATTAAGAGGTTAAAAAACTCTCTTAAACAATTCTGGTTTAAACTGTGTTTGCCACAAAAGATTATATATTAAAGCTTCGATGCAGAATATATATATATAAGAAAAGACCTCGCGCTGAAATATAATTTCAGTTCTTCAAAACGAGAATTGAGTTCACGCATAACCGATTTACTTCATTTGTCTAAAAGGTAAAACTGGTTTTTAGCGCATTGAAATAGTTCACTTTAGACTACATAATCCAATAATATAAATGAAGACTTGAACGCATTACTACAGCAATGTTTTAAATGCTTCGACATACGTAAATTATTAACCAGCAAATAAAACAAGACAAGTTAAATGCATCATTCATATTAAAATGTGTTACTAAGGTTTTTTATGACTGGATTTAGTTCTAAGTTCGGATTTTCTTATTTCTTCTTAACGCCATTTCCGCTTTTCCCCCCGTCGAGCTGAGCGTTTACGAAAATAAATAGTTAAATATAATTTATAAGTCATCACCAGGTTGACTGACGGGTCGAATGAGTCTGCTATTCATTTATTAATCTGAAGGCGATTAACTTGAACTTGATTTATTGGTACCAGACTTCACTAATGTTTCGGAGGAAGTTTGTCGTCTCCTGTAAGTCTCTGAGTTAAATAATTTAATGTTCAATTAGTATTTAAGTTAGAAATAACGTTCAACGTAATGTAATAATGCCAACTTAAAATAAACACATTGTTTAAAATATTTTTAATGAGAATTTTCTACTTGTTTTCAGTTTGTTTAAGTTTCAAGCCGAGTCGAGTGCATTTTAATTATAATGAATATATGTACAATTGGTAAAATGGATTACTATGATAGCATTGTAATGTAATGACGCTCCTTCATGAAGAATAAAATAAAAAAAAAGTCAAAAGTGATGAAAGATTTAAAAAATGAAAAAGAGGTAATTGAAAAATAAATGCATTCATAAACCATGTTTACACTATATACGAAAGCAAATTCAATGCAAGTTCATTAGAAGTGAACACTAAAATTTACTTCTAAACTATGCATGGAATGATGTTACAGGAAATAAAGCGCAAAATAGAAAATAACTGAAATGAAATATTACAGGGCCTAACATAAAGCTCTTTCTTCACAAGTGAGCACTGCGTTCGTACTAGGTTATTTAAATTTGTAAAAGCATTGAATCTCTATCAGGCTTTTCATATATAAATTGTGATTGAAAATACCCCACAGAATGTAATGTATTCCGAGTTTCTTGTACGCTTAACTTCTTGCGATAGAATTATCAAATCGAGAGACTTACCCCGCAAAGGCATTACTGTCGCAGAAACAATCTAAAGATAGGACTGCACATGTTCATCCAGCTAGACATATCAGGTGTCGGAGGCCTTGCTAACAATTAAACGTCGACTCCAATTTTGTGGGAGAACACCTCGGGGGTCGGTTTGCTGTTCTCCCACGCTCTTCCCCCACTACCAAGATTTTAACACTTTCGGTTGGTTGTGTATTTTGAGTGACCCTTTGATGCACAGACACTCTACGCTTACAAACAACCATGCCTTCTCTCAAATTAGAGCCCGGCCCCCATCACTACGGCACTTAGCGGATGGATCTTAATATAGAGGTTTAAATACGCTTTTTACGGGCTAGATCTAATAGGCATGAGGAGTCGATTAATTCTCTGAGCTCTCTTGAAACACCGATTTCCTTTTCAATAGCCATGGATATGTCAGCTAAGGGAGCCGTTGAAACGGACTCCCAAATAGGTGGCCTGACTGACTTTGGGCACTTTTTCGTTAAAGAGAATGAGATCTTCATCGATGTTTTTTCGTCTGCGACATCCTATGAGGAGTAGTTTCGATTTCGATGTGTTAATGGATGCTCTCCGTCTGGAGCACCAATCCTCTATCTAATGCATGCGAGTCTGAATTCTGACAATGGCGTAACGCGAGTTGAGCGAGCTAGAGAAAATTGCGGTGTCATCCGCGTAACAGAATGTAATACAGTTCGGACTATCGGAAGGCAGGGAAGTCCTTTACATAAATGAGATAGAGAACTGATCCAAGGATACTTCCCTGAGGGACGCCAGCTTTAACTATAGTGTTCTGAGTGTAATAGCTGTCCTGTTTGACACAGAATAATCTATTGTGCAGAAAGGAGTATAGGGTCAGAATCCTCTCTCTGAAAAGATCGAGGGAGGCAAGCTTGTATATAAGTCCATTATGTCAAACACAGTCAAACGCCTTTGCCACGTCTAGCATAAGGGAAGTAGCTGTTTGGTGCTTATGTATCGCCGCGCTGACAAAATCGACGATTATGATTAATTGCATTGTGGTAGTACGAAATCCAAACTGTTGATTTGGAATAGAGTTCAAAGCAGGTTGCAGTCTTCTGTCGATAATTCTTTCTTTGATCTTACCCAACGCTGGGAGCAAGCTGATAGGTCGAAAACCGTCCACTTTTGTGTTATCTTTCTTCGATTTGGTAATGAAAATTCGACGAACTATGAGGAGGCGAACATCTTTAAAGAAGAGAACTGGGATCCTCCCTTGTCATGAACAGCCAACAAGGAGCTTGCGAAACAATGAACGAGTGAAAATTTCGCCAGTGGTTGGAGAAAATGGTTTACTTAGGGTCCACCAACTTTAGTGAGTCAAACTGACATTTAAATTTCCTTTCAAAGGGGCGAAAGACGAACGCAACTGACAGATACCTTTATTTATATTCCCTAATGACTTCGGCGGCCGTTTAAGTCTTCGAAAAAGTTCTTCAATCCTGCCAAATACAGAAGAGCGTCATGTTTATCCTTATCTTTCATATGAACTTATCACACATTGATAATTCTGTCTTGACCATGAACACGATAGATACTGCCATAAGAAAGTATATTAGTGATAAATGAAATTTTGTAAATGACGATCATAGTAAGCAAGATTTTAATGATATAATTCCAGGTATGTTCTTTTGTTTGTGGTTAACGATAATATTATATTAATGTATTCCAATAATTAGTGTTTAGTAAAATTACGCTAGTTCATTCAAAAATCGCTGGTATGACAACTGGATTATAAAGCTATAGGTATTGAAATGCACTTATGCGATCAAAGTAAATGTAAGGATATGTCAATAATTATTAGTTATTATTAAATACATATATGCAAGAACGCAGCGCAAAAGATTTTTCATTTATGTTATTTCACGATCGTTATATACTTTTAATTAAAACTGAGCAGCATAAAATGTTTCTTCTTAACAAAGAAGATTCATTGTATTGAATATTATCATATGCTTTATTTGATGTTATCACATCCTTTATTTGTGAAATGGGGCGATAGATGTTTAGTTTTGAGGAATCCAGTTTCTGTTCAAGGAGTGCATGCAATTTACCAAGCCTAATATCCAGACAGTTGTGATGGATTACCATTCAGTTGTCTGGTAACTGATCGACAGCAAAATCGTAGTATAACAGTCTTCCTTGTATAGAATAACAGAATTCGGTACTTACGTATTATCCTATCGAACGTGGAATTTGGCTTCCATCGAACAATGAAAATTGGTGAAGATCCCACCAAACTTGCACCAGTTGTTCCAACGGAATTCTGAAGGAATTAAGCCTCTTTATTTACTATACAATTAATATTCTATCCGTTTCGTATTTCTGCTCTGTAAAAATGCTTTCGTCGATTTCTACTATTTTGATATGCCTTACGATTTTACCGGAAATTCTGTTTAAGAATTCTTCGAGTTCTGTTGCTTTTTTGTCAGCCGTATTCAGATAACCATATTTCAGTTTTAGTATTTAAGGCGAGTTTCAAATTTTAATAAAAGAAAGTTTTCTTAAATGCAAGAAATAATGCTGTAATAACAGTTGATTTACACCCTTGTTCATAGAAACAAAACGTGGCATGTACAGAACCAATCTGTTTACATCAAATGAAAGATGAATGCGCCGTTTTTAGATCTACCCATTAACTGGCTCTAAATCGCGCTGCTTAGTAGCAGCTTTTACGATCGACGGGCTAGTAAGCTAGTATCCGAATTTTGTATCACTTGCAACAATCATCTGGCTCTAAACGTTGCACTATATGCAAACGGTATGTTGATTTTTGTGGGTTACATGCATAATTCTTTCTCTGCTCTTTGTTTAGAAACTATTTGTCATAAGGGGCTCTTCTGTTCATGAACTGTCTACACCGTCACAGAATGCTGTAATGGCTTAACCAATTTGCACTTTGAGATGCATGTTGCAAAGTAATAATGGATAAGCACTTTACGTATTTTAATACATAAAACATTTTCTGCTATAAACTGACAACTTTGAAAATGGAACTCAAATTTCTTACACGGTGTGTCACAATAAAGACAGTATTCACGAATTTAAAATTTTAAGATATTTCTTTCGCTACGTGAATACTGAAAACACGAGTGATCCATAACTTAAAAATTATAACTCTTAAAAATCCTATAAATGATTTAAATTGGCCCTACGTTTTGTCCAATACGAAATTATGCTGCTTTAGAGAATAAGTGTATGATAAAAATACACATTCAGTTTAAAATGTATTTGATGGTAAAACCACATGTGAGAGTGACACAGAGCAGCTGTTTGAGTTAATAAGTAACTACTCTACCTAAAAAGAGAATAAGACATGAGCAGTTTAAACTAAAGCATTTTAAATACATACCTTTAATACAGCCAATTCTTAAAAGCCAAGAGGAGATTTACTCCGCACACAGTCGGGCTTTATTTAATTCTAATTACGAGAATGAATTCTCTGAGGAAGAATTTAAGGAAAGGAATAAAGCGAGCGACAAATTAAATACCAGAAGTTACAAGAGGCTCAGGATATCTTAAGAAAACAAGTGTGGTTCAAAAGTAATGAGAGACAACGTTACTTTCTGAAATAAAGCCGATAAACTACCGACTACATTTCTATGCATTTCTCGCAGGAGAAACATTCGTGTTTGATTTTTGAAGAGTTACTGAATTATTAATAAAGTATAGATTACAGTTATATTTCAAGTATAGATTTCTGCATAGATTTTATTATTATGACAATATATGATTAAGCTGGCTAAAATGTATTTATGCATTTTGCCTGACAACAATAGAATGAGTCTTCTGAAACTGATGCATTTAGATTAAACTGATGCATTTTGAAATTGATGGATTTTCTCAATAACTGAAGGAAAATTTACACAAGTATAATACTTTATTATACACAAAAAGCAATTGAAATTTATGTGTTAATTTTGATTTATTATACGCAAAAAGCAATTGAAATTTATGTGTTAATTTTGAAAATTGGAAAAGCAACTAAGTAAGTATTTATCGTTACTCTAAGCATTTTAACAAATCAATACCAAGGTTTCTCGTCAAGACAGAGAACTTAACCAAATCTATTGCGAAAAAATGACAGAAGATAAACGAAATCAAATAAAAGTATTTATTAAAAGTTATATTTCATTGAAAATAAGAATACATTTAAAGAGACTGGACTGTTTCGATTACAACAAAACAGCATCTGCCTAAGGAAAGAAGCGTCACCATGAAAGGCTTTCCAAAGAAAACTGGCTAAAACTTTATGAGGTATTTCTCCCGCCTCCCTAGCATGCCTTCGTGGTGTGGTCATCTGCACGCTGGGCGCGTATTGCAGAGGTCCGCGGTTCGATTCCAGGCGAAGGTCTTGCATATTTTTCATCTCTCCTGCCTCGAAATAACCTAATGTCTGCACAATGGCGCCCGAACTAAAAGGGTGGTGGATGATGATTCTCCACACCCAGGATTTGGCGATTGAGTCCCCTAGAAAACCCCAGTCGCCCTTTAAATGGGAAGTATATAAGGTATTTCTCCCTTCTTCCTAGCATTCCTTCGTGGTGCGGTGGTCTGCACGCTGGGCGCGTATTCCAGAGATTCGAGGTTCGATTTTAGGCGTAGGCGTTGCATATTTTTCATTTTTCCTGCTTCTCAGAAAATCCTAATAGCTCTACAACTTGTCTTAAATATTAATTAAACTGGAATGTTTCCGAGATGAATGAGTTAGAAACGAAATAAAATAGTGGTAGAACTAAAACAAAATTGTTCTGTTAACTTAAGTTGACAGCTACTAGATTATACATTATCATAAAATAATCTTTGTAATGGAAGCTTTCAAACATAAGCATTTTAATACCCAAGCTTATTACATAATTTAAAATTATCATAGCATCGGTCACATGTCTAAATTTTTACTGATTACACTTATATGCATTTTCTAGAGGTCTTTTACTCTTTGAATTTTATTTTTCAGTGAAGGATTTACATAGAAATGGGCCTCATGAAAATGTTTGTTGAATTATTGATAAAAAAATTATAATTGTTTAAAATTACAGAGAATTAATGTTATACAATGAACGGATTTTTCAAGAAATTAAACAAGAAACCTGGAGTTTTCTAAATAAAGTCAAAAGGGAGTTTTTGTCTTATAAAAATGACGCTCAATAGGTGGTCATTGTTGAAAACATGCTGCGAAAATACAAAATAAGACTAAAAATTCACACCTAGATCAATACCGTTAAGATATTTTCCTTAAAGTTTTGTCATAATATGTGAGAAACGACGAGAAACACTTTCATCAAATCATTAGATAAATAGAAATTTACATTAGAATAGTTTGAGTGATAATATGATTGCAGATACCTCTTGCTTAGTAGAAGTACAGCACCACATATCAGAACGAGCGAAAACTGAATTTTACAAAGCGCAATGTAAGTTAATGACTAGGCATTATTCTTATGTACGCAGTAATATTTTAATAACTTTTGTAAACATATATATATATCATCTTCTACTTATATGAAGTATTTCCCACTGAAACAGCTATATTTAACAGTCTTTCAATTCATCTGTTCAACAGGCTATATAAACATCGTCAGTCGAATAAGGATAACACAAACTGCAATAAAATACGCATGATTGAAAAAGCATGGAGGTCATTTGCAAATGTAACATCCCATGAAGTTCAAAATAAATATTAAATTAAATTTTCCCACACTAAAATATCTCAGTCTATATAATTAAATGAAAAATCGTCTTACAACATTTTTTATAGTAATGCATATTCTTTTCTAAGTGCACTTTATTTATAATTAATTGAAAACTTGGACTAACTGATTTTAAGAAGTCTAATTATGTGTATAAATATAAGAAAAGAATTCATATCTGTCTTTACTCAAGAATTCTCTTAAAAATCTTTTCGCTTTAACAGAAAGGAAAAAATCCCACCTACTGGGTAATGTCATGAAACTTTTTCCAATTTCTATAAGTCTTGTTTCCGTCCTTTGTCCTAATGGTCCATCATTTCTCCAACATTCAATGGTTTAGTATAACGATCATTCCTCCAGTTCCTAATTTAGATTTCGAACTTTTCTGTTAGGTTTGAAATATTATGGAGTTGGTACGGTTTCATTTTTTCGATTGATTCTGTAACTTCCAAATTCTTTCTAACATAATAATTTAAATACGGCAAATCCCCAACGGGTTGCATCAGTTACTTCTCAAGAGAGGACATTCAATCAGGGCAACTTTTGTTCAGGATATTCTGAATATCACAAATATTATAATAATAACGTGAGGTATTAATTAATAAATACGGATGAAACTTGGAAAGAGACTGAATTCGGTATCACTAAATTTGGATATTTTCCACTCACAGAGTGTTAAACGTGATTGATTTTAAGTACAATATTAGTCCTTTAGCATATGTCAATAATTGCAATTAAAAAATGGCAAGTTCAAACTTTCATCATATACTCCTACATATCAAGTGAATGCATTTTGGGAGACAAATGAGCAGTTTTAGAAATGCATTGAATTTTTCCCATTGGAATCGACATAAAAAAAGTTGAATTTTACCAAATGTACTTAAGCATGTAATGTATTTTATCCCTCCTTATAGGGTGCCTTCGGAGTGCAAATGGAATTAAGTCCGGTTGTAAGGATCTTAAGTTTTACTAACTTTTATTTTATTTTAAATCTTTACTATCACTTCTTATTTTCTACTTCCGGCCAGAATTTTAAGCGTTAACTTATTTATGCAAAATTTGTCTGGCGAACGCCAAGTACTTAAGTTGTGGCTTTTTGCCAAGCGAGAGAGAGGAAGGAGTTAGTCGAAGCAGGCCGCTTACCTTAGAAGTTTTACTCGGTTGCTGGTTGCCTTCCAGGCCAGAGGTTTAATCCTCTTGATAATTTTAAACGTATTGTAGTGTTAACAGTTCTCTGTACTACATACGGCTTCCTGTTAATATAAGGCCAATCTTCCACGTTTATTATTTCAAAGTTTAGTTATATTTTTATATTCTTACGTTTAGACCACAAGTAGTGGGTCTTTGTATTCCGAAGTACGGAAATTATTGTAAAGAGAGAAAAATAAAGGGTTTTGTATACCCTTCTTGTGTATCCTGTCTACTTTCCACAGTTATTGAACATAGCTTTAGTAAGCTCTCTGTTCCGAGTCAGGTCCTTGAATGTTCCCAAAGAAAGTAAGACGGAACATTGAACCTGATACGGTTAGCAGCGGAAGGTGTGACTTTCGAATCTCGGCCAAAATATTGCAAATTTTTTAAGTTTATTGCTCCGAAACAAAATGCCTAATAATCTCTGCAAGCTGGCTTCCAACTTTAGTATCAATTACTAAAAAATTATGTCACAAATAAAAATAATTAGAAAAAATTAATATATTATCTGAAAAGAACTTTTCTATTTTCTATTGTATTTACCCAGATATCCTGCTTAAGGGGACGTGGCTGATCTGTTTACACACTGATAATTTGATATTTATATGCAGTTCTGAACATTTTTAAAATCAGAGGTTTATTAGAAAGCTTTAAGTTCCTCTGTTCACCAAGCTTGTACATAAATGTAACAGATAATTCTTAAATAAGTTATATATTAACGCTTATATATAGTATTGTTTTGGATTTTGATGTATTCGACTTCGAAGAAGAGAATGTTCAAAATTTCACTCCATTCTTAAAGCTTAATATAATAAAGCAGTTTATTTTAATTTTTTTTACAAGCAGAATTTCACTTTAATAAGACAGGATTATTAGCTCCGATATTTAAGTTTGAAATTTAGTAAAGACATTTAGGGCATTTTGCCCAAAGTGGAAAAAAAGTGCAAATAATTTAATAATTAAATAATGAAGTCTAATGCAAAATCAATACGACTCTTTTAACAAAAGAATTAAGGTAAAATGTGTCGAAAACGTGGTTGGTGAATCTTTGTATTCGCAACCTATAATGAAGGTGTTTGTGAAAGAACGAATACCTATTACCGGAGAAATCTATTACGAAGTTCCTGACTTCCCATGTCTCATATTGGAAAAATAAGTATAACACACTGAAAATTCAACATCATTTTTCATAAGGTTATTTTTCTCCTTTGTGTATGACTAGTAAATCGAAAAAGGATTGATTTATTAGCTTTTTATTTCATCTCTATTTATAGTTCATGCTTTGTTGGAGATTCTTTATTCCTAGTCTTCTATGTAATATTTATCATGTTATTTAGTTAAATGAATGAATATTTCCGCTCAGCCTTTTTAAAATAAGAAATTTCTTTTGGAAGGAATCAGTTTAGGCATGCACTAATCTCATTTTTCAAGGAGAATCGATAAGAAACGTTAATAAATTCGCAGGGAACAGAATGGATGCAACATTCAAGTAAAGTTTTCTTTTTATAAGGCATTTTGACCACGTTAAGCCACATATTGCTGGAAAATACGAAGTATTTTTATACAAACAGAAGTTAAGGAAATAACTGCTAGTCAAGATTGAAGAAATTGCCGTTATAATTTCAAGTAATACTTGAATTCCGTTATAAGCACTCTATATAAAATTTTAAAGCAAGGCCTGCTAACAAAATATTTCTCTTTAATCTTTCAAATTCTGTTAAAAATATTCTGTTGATATTTTTAACAGTTTGTTGATTAGTTTTAATAATCAAACTTTTGACGTTTATTACACATTTATGATACAGAAAGGAAAATATGACCCATAAAATTTATTTGGAAAAGAATTCTTGTTAATTTAACAGTTAGGCATATCTTTACATTTGGCACAGGCAAAATGAAAATGGACTTTAAAACTTAGAAAATAAGAACTATTTTGAAATGTTAGTTAAATAAACAAATCTCTTATTACTAAGCTAGAAAAAAATAATTCTTCGTTTAATGGTGCTAATAAGTGGCTGATAGATATAAAACTGCACTCCGTCTTTCCTCGAAAATCGTTTATTTTAGCAATCTGTGACTGAGCTGAGGAAAACGGTTAAGCAAAGGCTAAGTAGCTAAAATTTTGATAAGATTTTTGTTCGTTCCGGTTAAGACAACCAAACATGTTAACTCTTCCTCTGTCTGCGAAGAGGATGTTTTCCTTGTATAATGTGACTATCCAACCCGTTCCCCATATATAATCATCTACGAAGTCATCTTTCCCTTAAGCACATAACATATGACTGATTTACATAATTAGCTAATGCAACAAAGTTTAAAACAATATGGTCTAAACAAAGATTTTTAAGAATAGTAAAGCCCTTAAAATAAAGAGAACAGACTGTGTTCGAAATGTTATGAACAAATCACCCATGGTTATTGTTTGCATGGGATTGTAAAATTAAACTTGTTGCATAGTAAATAAAAATAACGTTGTATTATTTTAAAGTTGCAAAAAATAAACGGAAGTAATTGTAAATGATTATGTGCTTGATGAGTGTTAAAGAAATGAATCTAGTTGGTGAAAAAAAAAACAGGTTTTGGCAAAAAGACCACTATTTCTTAATTTTCCACTGAATTTAATCATCTTGAAGATGGGTAATATTTCATTTTGATATAACGGGTATAATACAGTTTCATTTCTGTTCATACATAAATATTTGGGAGTAAATCTACCTTTCATTATTATTTATTATTTCTCTAAATGTGTTAGGATACAAAAGATATCGTGGGGAAGTGGTCGAGAACACAGCATTATGAAGATGGCCGCTGATCAGTGCATGTATACTATCTAGTATTTAATTTTTTCATATCCTATGGAAATTTCAATAACAGTCATTGATTTAAATATGCGGACTTATTTTTCATCTCCAATAACAGAAATATTGGTTTAATTATTTTACTTAAAGGATATTCGAAAAACATTTCATTCCTTAGTTTGTCTTTAATTTACTGCTTTTTTTTTTCTAAACGTAACTGACGTTTAACTCAAGCAAGCGTTTGATCCCAATTCTTTGCAATATTTAGATGAATATCTGAGGATATCAACATGAACATTTGCTGAAAATCTGCTTACATACCAGTTAGGGAACAACTTGGGTATTCGTATGTATTGAAAATAACGCTTTGCAAATGTCATAAATCAAAGTAAGCTTTGTTTCGGTATTTTCCATTTATCAGTAAGCAAACTAATACACGTAAGAACTCGAAAATTGAATAAATCTCTTCCTAATGGACTATTCGTTCTCTTCAAAGAATAATCTCATTTAAAGTAAAGAAAAAAAAGCTGCCATTCGAAAGACCTGGCAATTCTTTGTTACACAAATTATGAAAACGTGGAATTGGAAGAACCAAAGGTTCTACAATTTTTTAACATGAGTGAAATAAACTGGCGTAACTAGTGATTTGATTTGGCAAAATTAGCTGCAGAAACTAACAGCAATTATGTTGATTTTATAGTTTTCGTTCGCCGTTACAGGCAAGCTGTTACTGCATTTACGCACATTCTACTGCAACGTGTAAATATAAGGAGTTATATTAATAACAGTTACGTAAAACAGTGTTCTTAATCTCCTATATAACCTCTTAAAAACGAAAAAGTATCATGCTATTTTGTTAATATTTAGCAGTGAATTCCGTACTAAGTTTTAATGAAATTCTTTAGATGCGTTGTCTTCCTGTTGTGCTTAATTAAATTACAAATAAAACTCCCTTGTTCTCAATCTGCCGAGACTTAATAAAAATAACAGCCAGCTGCTATCGTAACTCAGCGAAATCCGGTACTTTACATAAAATATGGTTACATATATATTTTTTGTTGCTGCAGTTTTGTAGAAATGAAGGAAGTTTGGAGTTTGCTTAAAGTGTTTAAGGAAATGTTTTCTGACTATGTGAGAGTACATAACAGTTTATTAATAAGGAGAGGGTAGTAAAGAGAAACATATTTCTTGTGCGTACTTACTTCTCTAAATTACGAAAGTTTCCGCAAGGAACGTATTTTTGTCTAACTTAAATATGTAGGGAAATTGCACGGATTTATTAAAAATGAATAAAAGACGTATAATTAAAAATTCTGCATTCAGTTTGAATATTTATTTCCTGAAAAACGATTTAAAAATTATATGCTTTCAAGGCCAGTAATTTAAATAAAAATAAGCAAATATCCAATTATGCGGATCATATCTAATTCAAATAATATAAAACTGAAATGAATACCAGTACATACTTTTAAGATGATGTTAAATTTATTTATATGAAAATGTATAATATATAAATTGGCTACATTTTTGACAGATTTGCGACTTTAAGTCACGAATGAAAATTTAGTTAATAATACACCTTTCGTTAAAATTAAAGGACATTGACAGAAATAAAATATACATTTTACTTATTGAAAAATAATTAAAAACTATTTGTATAATATGAAAAGTATATTTGACGTAAATTATCATGCTTGCCAGTTGATTAAACTCGAAATATTGAATTTAAAATTAAATTTAAGGAAATTTAAGAATGGTGGAAAAAATAACTTCCCGGTTACGCAAAAAATCCTTTTTAATTTGAGTCCCACCAGCGGTCGAGCGGTAAAGTCGCTGAACACTGGTAGTTCGGTCCGAGGTTCGAATCCCGCGAACGGGCTGGCTGCATGGGCGTTTTCGTGGTTTTCCCCATGTGTAACGTGTATACGAGCTAGTTTCCCTTAGAAAGTTCTCCACGAAGGCATCCCTCCTCTTAGGCAGATAGCCCTCGAGGCTTTGCCATAACCCCATACACACACACAACCCACCAGCGGTCGAGCGGTAAAGTCGCTGAACACTGGTAGTTCGGTCCGAGGTTCGAATCCAGCGAACGGGCCGGCTGCATGGGTGGTTTCGTGGTTTTCCCCATGTGTAACGTGTATACGAGCCAGTTTCCCTTAGAAAGTCCTCCACGAAATCATCCCTCCCCCTTAGGCAGATAGCTCTAGTGTGCTTTGCCATAATTAAATACACCACACCACCTTTTTAATTTATAATGTGGTCATCTCTGACAAAAAAATGCAAATCTCGCATCTTGATGTAAGCCACATAGAACTGCATACCGCGCTTTCTGAGAGTACAATATTTGAATGCTGGAGAGTCAGAGTAGGCATATTTGGCACGCTACAGCTTGGCAGGCTAAAGTATCTCACGCATGCTGAATCAAATTTAAGTCTTGCGATCAGGCTGTCCAATCCATTCTTCAGATTTTAAGCATTCTGACATCAGATATACTCGATGCAGACAATTTCTGCCATCAATTAACAAACGGTCTAGGACAATAGCACCCATAAACTGCCATATATGGGGTTTCAAGACCACGTCCGTGTATCTGCGACTGGTTACGGAACCTTAAGATATGTAAGGCAATGCGGGAAATTCTGATGTTTCAATTCCAAACAATGAGACTACTTTCGGGGAACTGTTTTTTTATGAACGAGAGAATGCAAGTTACGTGTTCCTGGATCCCTTCAGATCGAAACACATTTAGAACCGCAAAGCAGGTTATATTCGGACCCGTCAGTAAACAGTTCACGGTCCCATTTCTCTTGAATCCAATGAACATAAAGACGATACCACCTTAAATGGACCCCATTGGAAGACGAAGAGAGTGAGAAATTATCGGTTTTTCTCGCATAAAGTCCAACCTCGTGAAGCCCACCAGCGGCCGAGCGGTAAAGACGCTAAACACTGGTAGTTCGGTTCGAGGTTCGAAACCCGCAAACGGGCTGGCTGCATGGGTGTTTTCGTGGTTTTCCCCATGTGTAACGTGTATACGAGCCAGTTTCCCTTAGAAAGTCCTCCACGAAGGCATCCCTCCCTTTAGGCAGATAGCCCTCGTGTGATTTGCCATAATTAAATAATCCAATCCAAAATAATCCAGCCCACCAGTGGCCGAGCGGTAACGTCGCTGAACACTGGTAGTTCGGTCCGAGGTTCGAATCCCGCGAACGGGCTGGCTGCATGGGTGTTTTCGTGGTTTTCCCCATGTGTAACGTGTATACGAGCCAGTTTCCCTTAGAAAGTCCTCCACGAAGGCATCCCTCAAGGCAGATAGAAATCGAGTTCTTTGCCGTAATCTAATAAACCAAACCAAACCAAAATAATCCAACCTCGTGAAACTTTTGTTGTGCAGCAGTAGGGCAGCTGATTTGAATTTCTGTAGCACTATGAATGTCTAAAATGAGCTTTTCTATAATACTTACAAGATTTGCTTCAGCCAACAACGAAGAAAATGGTCTTTGGATGCAATTGTTGCTCTTAATTGTCCTCGAACAGGATGTCTAATAGCAACATGTTTTAGGTTCTTTCTATGACATTTGAGAGGTACACTTGGTATGAGGGGTACTGAGATCTCAAACGATCCCCATTTATGCTTACTTTTCCTCTTGATTAAACCAATTAACCAACAGTTTAACCTTTCATTTAAATTACACCTTTGAGTCACTACTAATGAGTACTGATCGCTCTCAAAAACACATTATCACTACACACCCAACGCAAATTTCAACAAGCGTCCATTGCCCAATACTTTGTAAGTCGCCAAGTCGCCTAATGTGCATATTTCATTCGCTAAAGAATACGAAGGGCTCTAATCTTGAGTTCAATTGTAGACGATTAACATTAATAATTACACCACAGTACATTGGTTGAAAACCTTTCAATCAGAAAATATATAGTTTCAGATTATCCCCCAGCATGACGAGCAGCGTATAAATGAATTGATTCTTCTGTCAGTTATTGTTTATCCAAAACCCTAAATCCTTTTTTGAGACTAGACTAGACTGAACAAAAACATGATGATGTTTTTCAATTCTTCCAATCTAACGAAAATATTTAGCTCATAATGTATAAGTTATCTCACTCATATTTTTATCTCATAATATATAATGTAACTGTAGTTAACTTATCTTCTAGTAATAGCCTTTTGTTGTATCATTTGCATTGCATTAAACGGGTATTAGCCTAAATATAGTATAAAAGGGTTTCCAGGTATGATATAATTTAAGCTGAACATCAGGCGTTCTTCGGTACTAAAAAAATCGAACTATACGCATTGCAATACTAAAAAAACAATTATTATTTTTTAATAGTTTAACATAGTTTAAAAATTAATAACGAAGAACCTTATTATCTTTTTAATTACAAAATTATAAATATTAATGGGAAAAAAGTTAAGAAAATGCTTAATATATCAAAATTTCAACTGCAGACAATCATTAATGCAATGTGTAAGTAGGAACATGAAGGAGAAAAAAAAAGATTATACATGTAAGAGAGTGCTTATACTTTAATGCGAATTAGAAATTAATAACTATCAGATAGAAAGGCATTCAACTTCAGAAGACAGCTTGAAGAATAATCGAGAAATGAAATGAAAAATTCTGTCTTAAATTAGCCCATGAAGCCATATGTGGATTATTAGACAATCAGAGATTTTACCAGAGAAAATAGATGGGGATGGGCATAATGCATCATACAATAAACAACTGTTTTTTTTCCATTGAACTCAAATTATGAGGGGAGCGGGTTAAACTTTCTTTTCAAATCTAAATGGGTGTAACAGAGCAGCATATTTGACAGATTTTGCTTTATGAAATCAATTAAAAATTTATTAATAGGAATACATATTCAATATATGAGAGTCGAGCAATAAGCGTAAGCCATTATTAAAGATGGTTCCAGAAATTCTGAACTGGAAACTACGGACTAGAAAAACGCGCCTTTTCAAGGAGTTGGACGTAGACGTTGTTAAGCTAGACAAAGACATTCTGCAAACCCAGACTAAGTAAAATCCTATTAAAACTATTACGAACAAGCTGAGCGCGGGTAAAAGCATATATTAGATTTAAAAAGAACTTTACCTTAATTTTGAAAAATAAAGGAAATTTAAAAAAATCACGTTATTTCTGGGATGATCATATATATATAGATAATGCTTATGCAGGGTTTTCAATATGTCAGTCTCATTTTCGTGTTATAGGATGCAATGAAGTTTGTTCTAAAAGCTTTCAGAGTCCTCAAATTCAATAAAAGCTTTCGCTTTATTACGTGGTGCGGTGTGTGTTGGTGTATTTAATTATGGCAAAGCACACGAGGGCTATCTGCCTAAGGGGAGGGATGCCTTCGTGGAAGACCTAAGAGAAACTGGCTGGTATACACGTTACACATGAGGAAAACCACGAAAACACCCATGCAGCCAGCCCGTTCGCGGGATTCGAACCTCGGACTGAACTACCAGTGTTCAGCGACTTTACCGCTCGGCCGCTGGTGGGTAAATATTACGTGGTGCGATCTGTTGCGGCAATGACTTGCTAATCTGTGCATTCACTAAGAACACTCTAATAGTATGATAATTGTAGGCTAATCGAATATTTGGCATACGAGCTCAACAAAATGCAGAAATTAGTGCATAATATCGCATTTCTGAAGCCGTTTTCTGAGTAAAAGGGCTACATAAAAATATATATAATATTGCAAATTATAAAAAAGATATTTTATAAAAAATGCCTTTTTAATAATATAACAATTGTTCTTGGCCTTCCGTTATATCTATATAAGAAAGTAATAAATATTTATACAAAGAGAAATCACACTTCGAAAGCATATAAAATTGTTCTTTCATCTAGGAATGCTTTTCCTTATCGAACGTTTCAGAAGTGGTGAACCAGTTTCTTACCATATATTTTACTGACTTACTAAACATTACCTATAAACACATTTTCAAAATTAAAAATATTTTCATAAGTATTTAAAAATCAATCACTATATTTTAGTACATTCAGTCCAGACGTCAACTTCTCTGCTTAATTCAGTATTAAAATAGTGTGTTCATTCAATGACATACATATTTAACACAGTTTACACTGTGATACGTGGCATAATGATCTCAGCTGATATATATCAGCTTTTATAACTTAAACAATTTTTAACTTCTGTATGATTCTTTATGAACATCTGTACGAATTGTAAAATATTACTTCGTTTTAATTTTTGCTTTTTAAGAGAAATCACACTATAAGTAGAAGAGCATCTAATTCTTTTGTTGATATCTACTGGCCAATGAAATCAAAAATATACCAAGGCACAGGGTATCTAAGCTTTAAGTAGAAAAAAGAAAAAAATATGTTTCGTTCATACTAAACCATAATAGAATTCACGAAGCTTCCCTGAAAAGAAAATCCTTTTAAGATTAATCAACATGGAGTGAATAAAAGCGATGGTGACAAGCGAAGTGCATCTTAAATCTAATCTTATAATTTAGAGACAAAGCCAATCAAAGAAGTCTTAAAGAGATCCTATTAAGCTTAAGATGCGTCACATCTCAACACGGAAAGAATGAATTGGTTATGCACTTTGCAGAAAAACAACTAACAGGTAGATGTAATAGAGGTTAGGTACCTGAATTTGGTGTTAAATTGCTAAGACTTATAAACTCAGGAAAATGTGAGGCACTAGGCACATAAGCAAATTAATTAATAATAAAACCAAATTATAAAAAAATGAAATAAAAATTCGTAAACAAAGTTTATTACCATTTCATGCCAATAATTACCATTTAATTTGTAAACAAAGATTTGCTTCTTGCGAATTACGATAATCGCTGTTCTTTGAGTTCAGAACTAATAACAGATTTACAAATGTTAGAATTCCCCCATTACTTAACTTGTCATAATTTTGTTATTTACCAACATTAAACGTACATATTTAGTAATTTATGTTAATATTGTATTTATATATATTTTAAGAACTCCAGTTGTTGATAAGATTTCATATCAATAGAATGATTTCACACTGAAGTGAAATAATTTTATCTAACTGAGACAAACGCACTTTGGTTTGGATTACACTGGGTTGCAATTTGTAACACAGTTTCTGCTGAGTTCCTTTTTGAATTGTTTTAGAGTTAAAAAGGAATGCTGATTTCAAAACTGTTGTTAGTTTTCTTCTTTCATGTCAAGTTCATTCACTGCAAACTATGAGGATGTGACAACTTATCGCGGCATCGAACGTGAATCACAGGTAGTACTACTACTGCTCTCCTAACTGGCTGATATAATCCCTCCGATTTGGGGCCGGGTGAATGACGCCGTAGGAGACCAGCAACAGGTGCATACTTGTCTAGATTAGTTCAGTTACGCTTGATATACCGTAGTGAGACGTGGTGTGTCGCTCTGACGTAGTGAAGCGCATTCTGACGCTGAGTCAGAGTTCTCGTTTGTATACAAGTTTAGTAGTGCTTAGTTTTTATTTATACATGAACTGAAAACTTTCTTTCTTTCTGCTAGTAAGTGCTTAAACAGCCTGATTCGTTTTGTTATATGTGTGGCAGTTTTACTATTGCCAGTCAAAGGACAAACATCAGTACATTTGTCAAGCAAGCTTACTTGCCGGCCAAACTATAAAGTTGCTGAACACCGGTATTTCGGTTCGAGGTTCATTTCCCGGGCTCGCTACATATGTTTTGCCATGTGGAAAATTTACAAGAACCAGATTATCTTAGAAAACCCTCCATCAAGGTATCATTCCCTTCCGAATATTGCCAAAGGGAGTAGCACGTAAATAATAAAAAAAAACTAAAGTGAAAATTGGTCACCAAGATAAATCACTTGTCCTCACAAAGTGTGAAAGCAGTGTGTCGAGAGTTTGTGGTTATGGATGACAGGAACACATTTTAAATTTCGATTTCGTATACCTATGATTTGGCGAGAACCCAAAGATCAGCCAAGTGATTGTTACTTTTGTATTGTTAAAAGTCAGCATATAACAAGAAAAACAAATGTAAAATAGAGTATCTAGTTTATAATCAGCTATATCTCAGGTGCCTAACTCAGTTGAACTCCCAGTGCCAAATATCAAGGAAATTGGAAAAACAGGAAAACATCCAAAAATGTTTCAGACTTGTTAGTATCAAGACTACACTAGAAAAACTTGCTTGAAAAAGGAGCTAAGGTGTCCTACTTTCGATCAACAGAAAGTGTGGTTTTTCAATTCATTTAAGTGATGATGGATTTGTGTATTCCCACAAATTACATAGTTTAATGGAAGATTAGAGAATTTCAGAATATAAGGCAAATCAATGGCGATTGTTCGTCGATAGCTCAAACGCAGAGCTCGAAGTGCTTCCGCCTCCACAAGGGAAATTTATTTAGTGCAGTCCCAGAGGACCTTTCAGTTTGTTTGTGTGAAGAATCTGAAGACATAAAGAGATTAAATGATTTCTTGTAATATCACGTGCACCAATAGGCCATTTGTGTTGACCATAAATGGGTTTGCTTCCCTCTTGGTCATTAACGTGAAAATACCAATTATCCCTGATTTTTGTGTGTCTGGGACACCTGAGCTCATGATAAGCATTGGGTGCAGTCGATGTGACCTGAATCTGGTGATCCAAATATTCTACATAAGCCACTTGAATAGAAGAACACATATTCCTACCTCTGCTTATAAAACTTAGTCGTATGAAGCAATTTGTTAAAGTTTTGACAACTGAATGCGACAGTTTCGAGTATGTCATTTCGACATTTCCGAACCTGTCATTTGTACAGATAAAGGTGGGTGTGTTTGAGAGTCCACATATTCGTCAGCTAATTATTAGGCATAATGACAAAACTTCGAAAGAATGCTTGATTAACATTAAAAACATTGTCAAAGACTTTCTTGAAAATACAAGAGCACAGATTTACAACGAAACGGCTCATCAACTTTTGGAGAACTTCAGAATGCTTGGTTGCAACATGAGTATCAAATTTCATTTCTACATAACTATCTTGATAACTTCCCGAAACATTTTGGTGCAACCTGTGATAAGCAGGATGAGCGATTCCACCAAGATCTGCAGGTCATGGTACCAAGGTAGATGGGACGAACATATGATAATTAACTATTGTTGAAGCATCAAGTCGTAATGCCCACAGATTAAACACTCCAGAAAAAGCCATAAACAAAATATTTTACCTTTATTTGCATGTTTACCGTATGGTAAAAAAATTACTATTTTTATGAACACAATTTATCTTGCAGTAACTATATACATAGCCATTGTATGAATAAAACTATTTTTTGTGAACAGTGTATTTGGTAAGGTTTCCCTTTATTTTCCTTTATATGCATATTTTTTATGACTTTTGAGACAAAGATAGGATATCCTATAGCTTAAAAAGTTTAAGTGATAAGCAAAAACTGAGTTTAATTTTGGATGCAGATGCCAAAAGTTAGTAAAAAAAATTGAGAGTTCTAAGAAATGAAGTGAAAATTCCGCTTCCCAGTGTTATAATGCTTCGAATAGTACCGTATTTTTATGAGATCGTAGGATAAAATGTATTTAACTCTTTAAACCTGCTTAATACCTTATGTTATGAAGGCAAAGCAATAAACCAGCTTTTGCGTACAGAGTTAACAATAGTTCTCAAAGGGCTGAGACACCTTAAGTTAGTTAATAAAAGTAGTATACAAGAGACTTAAAAATAGAATATAATTTAATTTTCGAAAATAATATACTTATTTTATCTTATAAAACTATGGATCATAGCTATCTAAATGATAATTTAACTATGCATCATAGTTAATTATATAAGAGTTTAACTCAATAAAAGATTAAATATGAAGTAGTGGATCTTTTCTTTATTGGGCAACATGATGGTAAAATCTTTTCAAACTAGGATATGTGCAAAACCCCTCTTAAATGGGATCATGTCAGAGCCGTTAGCTCACTAATATGAAAGTTCTATTTTAGGACTCGCAGCTCGCTAACAATAACCTTGATAAAAGGATAGGGAACGGTGGGCGAATCAAGAGTGGTTATCAAGAGGTTGGAGCGAGCAGTAGGATCGGAAAAATCAATTCAATTGAATTTGAACTTTTTAAACTGATTTCTTTCAACTGTAGTTTTCAGATCTGCGAAAACCCTCCTTTACACAGAACCAACAGTAAATTTGTAGAATAATTGTTTTTCTAAATGTTAGCAAGTGATTAAAATTAAACTCACTTTTAACGTTGGTTGATATTTCATGCAATGTATGCATACAACATACATAGTACATACAATACATAGATACAATGCATGTATTGTATGCATAGACATACGGTCATTGTATATATGGTCTTAAGGTCATGTTGCATAATATGCATGGGATGTATGTATTGTATATTGCATTGTATACACGTATGTAAGAACTTTGGTATTATTAAAACCACCTTGTCGGCATTTGGAGAAGAAAAGTTCTCCAAATTCCGACAAAAGTTCTCCAAATGTTTCTGAAATAGGTTCAGCTGATTTTTCCTAACTCTTTATGATGGAACTAAAAAATCCTCTTTAAGATTCAATAATAAAGCTTATACAACCAGAAGTTTCTTAATTTTAAGAGTATTTCTTTCAGATTTCTTTTCAAATGTGTATGCGAATATATTATTCACAGGGGGACATTTAAAGGCGATTTCGCTATATTATATATCATGGAGAATTGTAGGTTCATAACATTGAATAAAATTTTGGAGTAAAGGTGTGGCTCTTTTTTCTGTGTAATCTGACCTTATACTTTTATACGAAACAGAGTATTAAAATAGTTTTATTACGTACATTCTGGTATACATATAAATTCCTGACTGCCTATTATTTACTTTACTCTGTTTTACATATTGCGCATGAATACAATAAGCTATAAAGAATGGACTTAAATATCAGCATTTTTATTTAAAAATAATTTTTTTTCTTTTATGTATTTTTTCTTTTTCGTTTCAGGAATACATAACCAACAGTTGTCGGTTTCATCGTGAAAAGGGTCATTATCAAACGAAGGGAAATATGTATTGAATTTTATTTTGAAAATCAACACTATATTAATTTGACGTAACGAGCATGCCATAATTTCTTTAATGCTTGGAACGCAAAACGCACCTGGTGCTTGAACATTTTATTGTCTGATTTACCATTTCAACAAACAATAATGGCTCTTTTAAGGAATATTTGTCACTTGCATAATTTTCGAATTTCTGATTAACTGGTTATAGCACGGATACGTAGAATTCCCTGCATAGCGCACTTCAAGTCGAGCCTAAGAATGCCTGCCATTTGCCAAGTGTTATTTTAAAGATATAATCTAAGCATATTTCAATAAACTGAATTTACTCTTAAGAACGGTAAAAAACATTGTTGAAAGATAAACTTTTAATTACTATTTAGAACTGTAACGTTAATTATGCTAAGTCCTATGCGATATGGAAGTGCTGCTTCGCAGCTGAGGGAAAGAATATTCTTATGAACTAAAAATATATTCATATACGAGTGAAAGAAAGAAAAATAAGTCTGTACCTTCGAAGGGGAAGTATCTTTTTCTGTAACTTACGTGTAAACGCCAGCTGAATTTAAAGTGGTCAGTCTATGTTTCCGTCCATGTTTAATGTTTAATGTTTAGAACAAATTTTATATGATAAAATCAGCATCGCAAGGAATTCTGCTCAGAATGTGCTTCCGAAATAGATAAGTATAATAACAAATAAATTTTGGGGAGATAAAAATATAAAAAAAATGTGTCCCGTTTTAAGCTGAATGGCCTTGGAATCCTTGCAATTCTAGAGATGTTTATGCACTGAAATTCTGTAATACTGAACCTCGAGTAAAAATAAAATTTTCTACTCCAAATGGAGATAAGAGAAAATAATAATAAAAAAATCACACTCTATAAAGAGAGGTTAAAAAACAATTTCAGCAGCATGGAATAAATAAAACAAAATATAAAAAAATGACAGGACCTTAATGTTGTAGTAGGGGCCCAGATGTTACTGTTGCTGAAGACATGAAAATTTCTTTTTAACTTCTGATTAGTGACAGGTGAAGTGTGAGGGATTTTTTCCCCAAAGGGGTACAGCTGTGCCCTAGCTTTTGCGGTAAACTCGTTCCAGCATCTAATTTCTTCCTATTTTTATTATTTTGATTCATTTTTTTCTGAGGGCTTTTAGCTAGGATTTCTGCGATTCTGCGGCTCGCGGTTTCAGCGACTCGAGTTTCAATCAGTAGAAGATTTTTTTTTCCTTTTGTTTCCTTCTCTTACTCCTTCCCTTCTCCTGTGAAACGTATTACTTTTTTTAGGGAACTCCGCGTTCAAAAATGGCTTTCAGTGTTGGAGGAAATCTCTAGCTCGAATCCAAATGTTTTCTTTGCCGGTGAAATGATGCTATTTGCTAGATTTCTCGCTTTCTACCCTCTCAGAATTCGTTGCTGCACAATACTATGTTATTTCAAGCGCAGTTAAATAGAATCTTAAAGCATATGCACATTTAATGGTGTACCTCTGAGAAAAGTGATATAGAGAATACCGCAATAAAATTTTTACCGCACAATGTAACAGATCTTACATTATTCCTAAGTAAGTATATTATGTCTTCCAAATTTATTCAAAAGCAAAGAGTTAGACTTTATGCCAATACTATATTTTCTTTTTGAAATTCAGTATTAGAGACATTTTTAGTTCTGCCATTCAAAATAAATTTTAGCGGAGCTTAAATAATAGCATTTAATCAAAGCTTACATTTGACTTTCTTAAAGTAAAAGTTTAACTCGCGATTATGTTTTCAATTTATAATATTGCGAGTTTTATTTTAATTTCTGTTTTCAGTTCACGTTGTTGCGTTTCTGGCAACGTGTTAATGCAAGCTTAAAATAATGAAAATTTTTTTAGGTATTAAAATGAGTGAATTCGAGATGACGAAAGGACTTTTTTAAGCGTATGAGTTTTCTGAATACATATATCAACACCAAGTTCAACAAATTCATGAATCAATTCAGAAGTCAAACAACAAAAATCAGCGTTATATTTTAAATTTTCCACAGAACTAGTTTCGATGGTTTTACCGAATCATCATCCTCAGCTGCAAAAGCGCAAATGAAGGAGATAAGATATAGTGATTAGATAAGATAAGGTAAAAAAGACTGAATAAGAGTTGAGCTGTTCGCGCCATCTGTTAATGAAACGAGAACTAAAACATAATTTCCTTAAAGGCTGAAGGCAAAGATGGATTGGAATTTAGGTCGTTAAATAGAACAGAAATACTCTTTGGAATGTGAAATGCCTCTAGAAAATCTAATTTACCAATGGAAGATGTTTTTTTAATAGCTCAGGTTGCAGAAAAATTGAAAGTGTGATTTTCGGACCAACAATGCTAGGCAACAGAAGACTTTTGTGTTCCCTTTTTTCTAACATATGCCTCATGTTCCTTAACGCGAAATTTGAAAGATCTCTTAGTTTGACCAATGTAAATTAAACCACACTGGCAAGGAATCCTGTAAATAGTTTCCATTAGAAATTTCTCCATGAAGTAGAAATCTGGAATGTGTAAATGCTTTAGATGATTCGTTAAAAAGTGGATTATAAAAAAAAAAAAGTAAAAAAAATATATGCACATCCATTAATTTTCTGCTTCTCATCGACTTCTTTTGAAGTGCAAGACTAAAATAAAGCAAAAATATTGTTCTCCTTGCTTGAAGTGCATTTTTGTTGTTTAAAATGCTGATGTAACTTATATAAACAAGTGAGCTTATTCTTTAAACTGAACTGCGTAAAATGCGATGGTGATAAAGATTTCAATTGATAATGATATTTTTTGTTAATAGTAATATGGGTTATTCCTAAGGTTATTATATTTGAAAAAACGAAAATCCAGACCATGAACGCTGGCGAGGCGATGGACACTTGACCTCTTCCTTTGGAGGAGTAAAAATTTGTTTATAAATTCATGTATGCATTTGCTGTATGAATTAGTATTTATGTAGTATTGTATTATGCAATCCACTCGTAAACCTGCGAATTAAATAATTAACTGAGACTTTATTGATATGTTTACTTTTCCTCAATATTTGCCCTGTCTGTTGGAAAATTTTATGCGGATACCTATAGCCATAAAAATATTCAAGATACTGAAAAGCATACCTTTTGCAGCCCATTCTAACTGAAAAATGATAGAGCTGGCTCTAGAACTCTTATTCATATCCTACTCTTTTTTTTTATTCAGATAATATTTTCCCTAGATCTCCCAAACGGGAAAGAGTTTAGTGACTCTGAATGCCATACCGAAGAGCCCGAGTTCGAATCCCAGAGAAGGCCTGGATGTAAATTGTGTGTCCTCTCTCAGGAAGTAACAGTGGCCCACCTATTAGATGCCTACATTATAAGTAGCCACTGCTTCTGGCCTTAGTAGTGGCCAAAGCCTATAACGACTAGTGCTCACCATTATTTTTTTATCTAGAAATTCTTAGTAATAATTTACATATTGATAAACTTCGCTACATGAATAATTTGAATTCATTTTAAAATTTAAAATTTTCTTAAGGTTGACATTCTACAATCAACCTTTATCTGGAGTCTAAATTGTGTTCATACTGAAAAACTGTCTTCCATTGGTGTTGAGGAACCTTTTTCTAAGACTATAAGTAATTTATACTGACATTGCAGACCTTGTTGATTTGTGGAACAGGTTAAACGGAATGGACAATCACTCTAAAACGCCATACAATTTTCAATCTCAGGCATAATTCTTGACGAAATTACAAATCCTGGATGTCTGGTAACTTTAGTTGTTCCTCTTTCATATGTTTTTTTCTCAAACTACTAACAAATTAACAATGATTTTTGGGTTAAACGTGGACATTGCCCCCGATGTTACTTCGCTTCTACATTTATAATATGGAGTATATATTATTAAAATCACTTGATTCAAATCCTCAACAACCGTAAGTTTCATTAGTAAGCTATGGGTCGAGGTTCGAATCCCGTGAATGGGCTGGCTGCATGGGCGTTTTCGTGGTTTTCCCCATGTGTAACGTGTATAAGAGCCAGTTTCCCTTAGAAAGAGCCAGTTTATAAGTTGTATAAGAGTAACAACATTACAGTTATACATGCTCTTATACAACAGTATATTGTTGTATAAGAGCCAGTTTCCCTGTAAAACGATCTGTGGTCAGGCACTGGTGAGCTGGTAACGTGGCTTAAAGCAGAGAATCCATTGTCATGAATGGTGGGGCTTTCCAACTGCTGCACTAATTGAAGAGACACATACACGTAGTACAAAATAAATACATGAAAGATACAGAACTTGCTATGTACACTATTTGTATGTTGAATAAATGTTCTTTTAAGAATAGCTGGCTGTGGTTTTTCAGGCTACTGGGAGCCGGGGATGTCTGGCTGAGCTGTAGCATTGTAAAGTCCAGTGTGTCAAATATCCCAGTAAGGGAAATAAAAACCGTCTTAAAATTGCTTGATGTGTCCGAAGTCCAGAAAATGACCCCTTAAGATGTTCAGAAAAATACAGGCACCTCACCTAAAACACTTTTGAGGTCAGTTGCGGTGCACTAATTAGCGAAAAATAGCGTTAATTAAATCCGGCGTCCACAGATAGCGATCTGCACTCTCATTGGCTAGCCTAACTTGTTTGTAGGAGGTGGGCAGCGAAAGGCCTTAGAAGCTGGTCTTCGTTCGGGATTTCGTATGAAAGGACATCAGTGAAGTTCTCTATGTTTTTTTTATCAAAGTTCTTGCGAAGAAAGTTTCATTAATCCTGTTAATGAAATCCTGAATTGGTTCAAGTTTTAGATCGAAGTGAAGACTTTTGTTTCGGACGTAATATGGGGCACCAATGATTGTGCGCAGAAACTTATTTTGCACATCCTGAATTTTCTTAATGTCCTTGTCTGTGGCATTGGCCCAGGTCGGCGAGGAATAGCTCAGGATCGGTCGGATGACCGAAAGATGAAATCTTTTTTTCAGGTTCAGTAATAGATTATCACTCTTTAAAAGTGGAAAGAGATTGAATTTGATTCTGTAGGCTTTCCCCGCAGGCCTGGGTCACGTGATCTTTCCAGGTGAACTTATGATTTAATGACTCCTTAGTAGCTGGGTTTCTTGACCATCGGGACAGGATATCCAAATAAAGTACCTATGATTTTGAGAATATCTCTTCTTCGGTGATTCCTGATGACCAAGATTTTCGATTTAGTAGGCAGGATGCATGTTTTCCAGCAGCTGCACCATTCTTCTATTGCCGAGATTATTTTCTGTAGTTTAGTCAAAGCGGGGTCAGGACGACGTGATTTTACTGCGATTGCCGTATCGTCGGCGTAGCTTGCTAGGGAAAAGTTGACATCGTCGTCGGAATTTAGGAAGTCGTTTACGTATAGAATGTAGAAAATCCGGACAAGAATTTTAGCCGGGACTTTGGGGGATACCCTCCAGGATGCTTTTGACTGTAGAAATCCGTTCACTCACGAATGAATTATCACAAGGATGAGGGCGCACGGCAAGTCGATATTGATGAGTTTGAATAAACATCCTGGATACCAGACGCGGTAAAAAGCTTTTGTCACGTCTAGCATCAGGATGACGACACTCATTTATGGCCAAGCCGATGAATTCAGTCTGGCGAATTAGTTGAGTGGTGGTGGAAAGTTTTTTTTTTTTTTTTTTTTTTTTTGAAACCATTATGGTGGTCTGCTAAACTCTTATCAAGAAAGAATGATGATTCTTTTATAGAGAAATGGGAGAAATGACAATTTATCTACTTGGAGAACAAAAATTCATTTTCCAAATGAAGGAAACTCTCAATTAATTGCACAAAATTACCTAAGTGAACACGTATAAATCATATTTTTAAGAAAGATGTTAATATTCTCTGTTTAAGGGAGATTATGCGATAATAACGATGATTTATTATAACAGCCTATATTAAAATGCAGAAACTTCCAGAACTTATAAATCAAACTGGTGTGCTTAAATGCAGTTTGGAACCTAATAACGTAAGAACTGGATTATGATTTTACGATAAATTTTAAAGTTCTTATATTTATATTATTTCTTAGAAATCATGCTCATTTCACGAAATACGAAGTATAGCATCCTATGAAAAGATATCTCTAAAACAAGATAATATTTTGCAACAAGATAACATCTTACGAAATAGAAACTTACAAAAGGATTTCTCACCTTGATATTTTCCTATTTTATTACTTATAATACTTGTAATACAAATACATTTCTTTCAGATAGATAGTTTATTTTTATATAGGGAAATTTAATGATTTTCCTGGAATAAATTTAACAATAATAAGTCGTAATTTTATAAGTTTTTTAAAAATGGAACCTTCATTTAAATTTATCATTCTTTTTAAACTCTCTGTTATTTAAAATATATATTGGTTAATTTAAATCTTTGCATTATTAGTTAGTTTTCTTGTCGATGCTTTTGAAAGACCTTTAAATGACTTTATTAAACAGTTACTCAAAAATCCAGTTTAAAGCTTGACGTATTTAAAAGGAATTGCTTTTCAGAAAGCTGAGAAAATATTAATGTTTTCGTATAAATTGTAAAATAATTTCAGGCAAGGAAGAAGACAAATATTTTGAAAATTTTAAATTGAAATTGGAAAGCTGAAATAATTCAGTGAAAAGGTTCGATTGAAATTTCTAATAATAAATTTCCTTTAATCGTTTTTAAGATATTATTCTATCTTTTTAAAATAGTTATTTTGGAGGGGGCTCCATGCTTGGTCAGAGCTTATTTCTGAATTGATAACTTTGAAACTCATAATTAAAATATTTTAATAACTAGCGTATATCTATCAAATATTTATATTATTTGCGAACACATTGTTTTCTTTTAAATTATTCACCAGGAAAGGAATAGTTATTGAAATATTCATTGCCATTATGTAATTTTTTCATTGATCATAGTTGTGCTATGTAAAACATTAATCTCGTTAAACTTTATTAGGGAAACCTCGTTTGCTCTCTTAGTATGTATCATTGGGAAGAATAACGGAGTTGAAAATATTGCAAAAATGATGATCTGAAATAAAACGAGTAGAAGAGTATCATATGTCAAGTATAAGAATACTTATCTCCTTGGATGTCATACTCGCTGCATAAACCTAGCTCTCAGAAATCATTTTTTTGTTCACCTAGATTATTAGAGGTCAGGTTCTTTCCAGTTTTAAGATAAAAATTTGCAGTGGCATCAGTCTTATTCAAGCCCGAAATTCGAAGTCTTTGAAGAGGGTAAGGGTATTTGCAATAACAACAATAACAATAAAAATGTGTCGTTGTTTTCATATTAGAATTTATATATGCATGGATTTCATGAATGTGATAGAGAGTAACTGAAATGAAATACTGGCAACATGGTCTATGTAACAGTAACATTTTCTTCGGATGTTATATCAACCATGTTTACATTAAACGATGATTATAATTTAAATTTATTAGTTCTGGCTTATATGAATTATAACGTGTGAGCTAGAGTATAGGCTTTGTAAATGAGCGTATTCAGTTTAAAATCCGACTAAGGATGAAACCTTAAAATTCATATAAGGCTATGAAACGCATTAAAATTATTAAGTCAGTGAAAAATATATATTTCAATGCTAAAGAAATTCTGAAGTAGTATTAAATGAAATAAAGCATGATATGAAGTTTTCATACTGGAGTAAATCGTAACGCTGAATAAATTGAAGTTCTGCAAGTCTTCTGTCTCTGCAAGTCAAAGTACAAAGAAAATTTGCATATCATGATAAAATCTGCTGGTTGCTTAAAATAAAGCATAAATTTAATAACTGAAAATAATCCATCAAATAATTATAACCCTCTGTAAAATTTACAAATTTCAGAACACCCCAAAAAATACATTGAACAAGTATCTCGAAATTTATGTGCAGCTATGGAGCCTATATACACGCGTAATAATAGGTAAAATAATATATAAACGGAGTTTTTCTCAAAATTCTTTCACTTTAAATGCAAACTGTAATAAAATGAAAGTCTTATTAAACATTTATTACTGTTGACAATGTACGATACCAACAGTTACTAAGAGAAAATGCGTTATTTATTTTATTCTATTATACTAATTTTATTTTCAATATTATTTAATTTTTGAACAATAGTACAGTGGGTGTTCTATTAAATATGATTTATGTATACTTTTGTCTAATATAAATGAAGCAGAATTTTCTAATCTTAAACAATGAGAGTTTAAATAGCTCAGTTACAATTTAATGGAAAACATTTTCCAATTTTAAATAAACAAATGTTAGTTTTCTTAGAACTTCCTTAAAATTTATTTTTACAAATGCCGAATGAAAGGCAACGTAGTGAAAATATGAATTTATTCAAAAAAGTAAATAAAAATTTGTAGAGACATTAGGTATTTTTTGGAAGCATGCAAGAGGAAAAATGAGCAAACGCCTTCGCCGGGAACCACGGACCTCTGGAGCACCGACCCAGCGTGCAGAACCACTACACCACGAAGGCAGGCTAGGAAGGCGGAAGAAATACCTTATAAATTAAAATTTCATTGTTTTGCCTACCAATAAAATTTTCAGCAAATTTTACGCTTTTGAATCCAAAAAGCTTGACTCTAACACAAAAGAATTAAAGAATTATTCCTGAAATATGCATACAGTACGAAGAAATGTTTTAGCTTATTTTTGCATGCACAATGAAAACACAACACACAGTTCTTGCTGGATGCATTTAAAGAATACAGTATGAAAAGATTAACATTTCAAAACGTTCCAATACAGCTCAATTTAATTGTGCAAGCAGTAAAATATAAAATACCATCTACCGAATTACGTTCTTGCACTTTAACTGGAATTTATGCAGCAAATTTAAAAACCTCTATAACTGTACGAAATTTTAAGAACTTAAATGTGGTGGTAATTTCAGCACATTTAAAACCTCATTCATGGCTTTCATGGCAAATTATTTGTAACTAATACTCCCTGGAAGGGGTTTTAAAGCTAAGTCACTCCTACTCACACTACTCATACGTGTGTCATAATCATTCAAGCCAAACCATTCCAAGGAAACTAATAATAGGGGGACCGGAAAGTAATGTCGTTTCTGCGCATGTCGACAACAACATGCTAAGGGCAGAAGTGGAATCGAATTCATGTCAAACACTCTTAACCAACCTTGGTCGACCATCCAAGAACATTTAAAGCAGAATGGAAAAATAAGCAGGTGTTTAAGTCCCCCATAATCTGTCCGAAAAGAACAAAGCCAACCTATCCATCATATGCAACATATTGCTTCAACAGCACTATACAAAACCGTTTTTTGATCGTTTGATTAGTGGAGACAAAAACATAAGTCCTATATGATAATCCAAAACTCAAAAGGCAGTTTTAATAGGGGTTACAAAGGGTTTACATCTCGAAAAGGCGCTGTGAAGACAGTAATTCTCTCGAAAACAAGATAAGGTTGCGATAATTAAGAAATAGTTCAAGTCAGTCTCATAAGGTATCTTTTATAACTCGGTAATAGAATAAAATTAACATTAGATAAATTGGATTAAAATAACACGCCGAATAGCGATATTGATGGTGTTAAAACAGCAAGAATAAAAAGAGTTAAAACAGCAAGAATGTTCATAAATTTGCAGGACTAGTTTCGGAGGCTTAAATTTAGAACCTACATCTTCAGCTGCAGAAAGATGAATGGCGAAGAAATGCCTGTGCTCAGGCGATAACAATTCTGAGCACAGGCCACTCTTTTATCATTTGAGTTTTTGCAGCCAATGAAGGTTTCATATTTAAACCTTCAAAACTAATCCTGAAAATTTATGAATAAAACTCTGATTCTTCTTGTTTTAACACCTGCAAAAATCAAATAAATTGTTGTTATGAAAGATATTTTTACACATTTAGCCATATCTGTGCACAATTAAAGATGCATAGATATGGTTAATTTTTTAAATTTTATTTTATAAATTTTTAAGAACTATTCAGAATTTAATTAAGGTTAATTTTTTGTTATAAAATGTAATTATATTTTCTTCAATCTTTGCAGCTGAATAAAGCATAAGACAACGTCCTTTTGAACTTTTAAGGAAATTACAAAAATAAAGCAAACTAAGTTTCAAAGATTCACCGCCAAGCTGCAGTTAAAACCTCTATTGGTGTTACATTTCAAGAAGCACATACCTACCTAGTAAATTGTTGAGATAAGTATTTAAGCTTATTTTTGTGCAGTGAGAATAATTTCTAGTACATTTTTATAAGAGTAGCTGTTGGAGAAAAACAGAATAACATTCTTAATTGAAACTCTGATTTATTTGGTGAGCATTATTTTAGGGGTAATAACAATTTACGGAATAAAATCCAATTTTCTCACTGTCGCACCTGATGTAGAATTAAAGTATATTTTAAAATTAAGTAATCCTCGTTTTTCAGTTTAATCTTCATCCCATTAGGGTTTTATCATCAAATTTTACAATTCCAATTTTGATGTAAAAGCTCCCAAAGGAACAGCAAATGAATTGCTCAGAACAGTGTACCGACGTCGGTCTTAGTTGACAGTTTATTCCTTTCCTCGCTGTCCAATCAGCCAGCCTTTTTGAACTTGTTGTTTCACGTATCAGTTTTGTTGTCTAATCTTCAGTCTCTGTACAATATAGTTCGCAGACTATTGCAACCGAATCATATGCGGAAAATTCTAAGATGAATTAAGTTCTGCGTTCGTGAATGTTACGCTTACGTTACACTACCACTTAGTGGTTAAATCCACAATTATGTGATAGGATCTTTTATGGGGCAAGACTTTAATAGCAGTGTCTTTATGGGGCAAGACACTGCTATTAACGTTTTTGCTGCATTTTTTATAGCTACTGTACTACAAACTTTCGACAACTATTCCGTTACCAGTGTTTTTCTACTTTTTTCATTTTCTTGTAAAGCCGAAAGCTATTTTGCACTCAAAACGAAAAACCAAAACTGACTTCAGAATTAGAAACAAATTCAATTTTAGTCTACTGTTTGTTTTAGGGAGCCATACACAGAACTGTTTTTCTTCAAGGAACGAAAATAAGTCAGCGCCGTTATGCCTGATTTCTCTATTTGAACTTAAAAATGAGCGAAATGAGGGAATTAATTAGGTGGAATAATTTTGGTGCCATTTGTTAAGTAAAATCAAAAGGAAACATGTTAAAAATAAAAAGTTAGGCCTTTTGAACATTTTGGAAAAAATAAGATTGCCGTGATTAATAAATTTTTGACGGATATGAAAGACTTCTAGGCAACGTTCTTTAAATTTTAGAAAAATTTAAAAAAATGTTAGAAACCCAACTCTTATTATCTATAGAAGATTTATTAATACCTCTTTTCGTTAAGATTTTATCTCTTCAGTGGGAAATTTCAAAACTATCTTATTTTGGTTGATATATATTAATGTTAAACTATATTCAAAAGGAGTGTTATAACTTTTCCAAGAATTAAAATCTGATAAAATGTAATAAAAACTGGTCTATGCATTTTATTGATGGAAAGGAAAAAAACAAGCCGAATATATGAAGACCCTGAGAAATTTTGTAAACATAAGATATAAAAAATCTGATGCCAAAAAATTATTACAGTTGTTATTAGCGGAAACTCTTATTATAATAGGGAGATGAAATATTTCTAAACTTTTCCTGAATAACAAAATGGAAGAACTTCCTGTCAGTAGTAAGACCTTTCAAAAAGAGAAGACAATGAAAAACAAGGATTAAAGGTATCAAAAATATATAAGCGCAGCTAAGCCTTTTTCTTGTTTAACAGATTTAAAAGAACTGCCATGGGGAGAAAGTGAGCAAGCAGATTTCAGATAATCTGTAGTGCTAAAACCAGATTTCCTGCATTTAATTTGAATATTAAAGAAGAGAAGCGAATTGACGTATTCAACATTCTTCATACTGAAGAGAATGTTAAGATCAATGGATTTTAATAGCTAAACCAGAATCTTATTATCACTTTAATTTTATAGTGATTCTGTTTTCTCCTTCGTGGCTATAAATTGTACGAAGTTTAATTCCAAGTGATTTTTTACTAAAAAAATTTGCAGTTCATGCCTAAATGTTTTATTTCCCGCTTTAATTTTAGGTGAATTTGTAACGTTTCTTTTACTATGATTTAAAATATATTGGTCAAAAACAAAAACAACGTTAGAGTTCTAAAATAAGAAAAAGAATAAATATGCATTCTGTAATTATAGTTGGTCTCTTGAGCATTCGTTTTAGTTTTCATTTTTAGCTAAAATAAACCCAAAAGCGTCCTGACTAATTAGATTTTCTTGTCATGCATTAAATACTAGTATTACAGACGATTTAAATGCATAACATGCATTATGTTATATTATACATTAAATACATAGCATGCATTAAATTAATGATAAGATTTTCTTGCCATGACTTGCATGTCTTGTCATGCATTTTTCACATGCATTAAAAATCTAACAGGGTGTTGCCGTCAGAATTGGCAGATCAAAATTCTACATAAGAAATAAATGCATAATGTACGGAACATGTGAACAGTAGTGCAAAATAACCGCTAGAAACTACAAATCGTCACCTTAAAATCTACAACAACTAAATAAATAACAACATAATTATACAAAACAGAAAAGGTAATGCAATAAAAGAACTTTTTCAGTCATAAATAAGGAAAATTACCAAATTATGATATGGAAAAATTTATATAAAAATGATGACATTTTAAGGTTTTTCTCCCTTCTTACCGCATGCCATAGTGTTGTAATTAAAGAGCTCGTCCGGCTAAGCAATGGAAGAGCTGAAGTTGGATCCAGAAGGCAATTTCCCGTTTCCTGATTCCAAAACTTTTTAAAAATCCTACAATATATTTATCGCGAAGTCTTCTATTTAACGTGAAACTGTTTTCTTAAAAATATGTTTATCTTTGATAATGTTACAGTGCGTCTTATAAAAGATAACAGAGAGCAAGTTGCTCAGAAGTTTTTACCATAAACATTTTTGAAGAAATAACATTCTAAAATTAGTCAAATAATAATCATTTGCCATACCGTTTATTTCTTGATATTGTATTACTTCTGCTTTAGCACTTTGTTTATCTTTTATATTTAAAATTTGTGTTTTTTAGATTTTTTGACAAATTAATGAAGGAACATCATTCATCGTGCCTATAAATATAAATAATTTCTTTGAGTATAATATTAAATTACAAGATTTTTAAGAATGTTTAACTTGAGTAACAAAAGACAATGAGCTAACAGAGTACTTTTAATTAATTAATTTACGTTTTATGCACTTGATGTTACTTTCAACAGAGTATTGTTTCTTATATATAGGTAAACTGCCCACCAGCGGCCGAGCGGTAAAGTCGCTGAACACTGGTAGTTCGGTCCGAGGTTCGAATCCCGCGAACGGGCTGGCTGCATGGGCGTTTTCGTGGTTTTCCCCATGTGTAACGTGTATACGAGCCAGTTTCCCTTAGAAAGTCCTCCACGAAAGGCATCCCTCCCCTTAGGCAGATAGCCCTAGTGTGCTTTGCCATAATTAAATACACCACATATAGGTAAACTATTGCCTTAGTTTTAGAATTAAAGACTTTATTTATAGTTATAAGATAATTTTTAATCTGTGAAGTAATAAGCCGTCTAATTTCAATTTCTATTTTATTACGCGTTCTACATATTATCCCCTGTCATTTTAGAAATATATTAACAAAGGAAGACATAAAACTGATTGAAAAGAGGCTTGAATATAATTGCCTTCAGAAGAAATGCAACCTGCTTGGCTGCTGCTCGACACTTTCGACAGTTGAAGATAACCTTTATATTACCTGGGGTTAATGATTATCGAGTCTTTGATTGCTATTCATGCACGTTAGTTCAATAAGACGTAGGTAGTTTGTATAAGTAACCTATGCTTAAAGGCGATTTCTCCTAGTATAATTCTGAATAACTCTAAATATAGTTAAAGCCCACCAGCGGGCGAGCGGTAAAGACGCTGAACACTGGTAATTCGGTCCGAGGTTCGAATCCCACGACTGTTATCTGAGGCAATACCCCATCGAATTTTGTGAGTAGGATTAAGATCTATGTACAGAAAGTAACTAAGACTATAAGGTATTTCTCCCACCTTCTTAACATGCCTTCGTAGTGTAGTGGTCAGCAACCTGGAAGCGTATTCCAGAGGTTCGTGGTTCGATTCCCGGCGAGGGCGTTGCTCATTTTTCAGGTCTCCAGCTACCAAAAAATACCTAATGTCTCTACAAGCCAATTTAAAATCAAATTACTCAAGAAAGGAAGGAATTATTAATAATTACTTATTTTTTATTTATTTCCTTGCGGATCGACTCTCTAAGAACTGGCATAATTTCATTTACTCGCAAAAATATTGCGAAATAAGATTGTTTGAAATTTGTGTTTTGTAAGTACAATCGATTTACATTACTTTCAGGCTTATGTCGTAGAAAATAAAGTACGAGTACTTATATCCAAACAAATAAGTCAAGACCCAAATTAGTTTATCATGTAGCGTTTGCTTTGTTAACAGTACGTTCCATGGATTCTTTTCTCGGGAAACTTCTGAAACTTTCGCATGGAAGATGATGCATCGACTTTCTTGTGAAGACATATAATTCATACAGTCGCCACTCACCGCCAATAAATCATAGCAATATTAAGTTAACAAGAAAAGAATATCTTACATTAGAAAGAAGCTTGTAACCAAAGTTTGTTCTAAGGCATTTCTTATGAATAATTTGAAATGCACACATTTTGAATGAATAATTTTGTATACGAAATTAAGAGTTAATTTTCTTTTCTCGATTTTTTATGTGTAAATTTTTGCTGTAAAAAATAGGATGATTGCATGTTAAAAACTTTTGCTCATTTTATATTAATATAAAAAAGGAACATGATTAATTTTCTGCTAATTACAACGGTTTTCAGGTCTAGTAAATATAACGCTGCCTAAGAAGGTAATTAAAAACAATAATATAAACGGTTAAATATTTTTTCATTACACTATACAAATTGCAAAATACGAAAAAATCATTTTTGTTTTTTAAAATTTTATTTAAGCACAAATACGCATGTTATATGATGTATAAACGTGTTTGCTTTAGGAGATGATTCGATATGGCTTCGTATGTACAGAGTTAGAAATAAATTCAAAGGAAAAAATTTCGAATCTGTCAATTTCAAGGCCAACTAAGACAGCTTTGAAGGAAATAGTAAATTAATTACACTAAAGCATTTTAATATAAATATAATCTCAGTGAACTGCCATATGAGTTAGAGGACTCCATCTTGTTGCGTAACACATTCACAAGATTTGAAGCTCTATAATAACTTGTAGCTTAGAAATGTTCATTCAGCTTGTATATGATAAGTAGAATGCAAGAGACATTAATTATTCTAAATATATATACTCCTCCCGAATTAAAAATTAATCAATGCCTACTTAAAAGTCATAGAGTGAGAAAAAAGAAATTGAATTATTGTTCATAGAAAACAATGCATTATACACCGTGTCCAAAATGTCCTTAGCTGGATTTTATTTTCACAACCGTTGGTTGTAGATATAACATCCAATTACAAAACTGTTTCAAATGGTGCAAAGATTCATGTTTTGGCATTTTATCAGTTATGTAAAAATCAGATATCAGACATGTTATGTAAAAATTACGAGATATAACGTTTTAATAGATTCCATTGAGCTCTATACTTATTTTTAGGAAATTATTGCCCTGTTATGAAAAATGACAAAATTGACCGCGATATTTGATATTAAACTAGGTTATCTTATAGGTCAATTCACAAACTGAAGAGTGAAATATTTGCATTTGTATGTAACTAAAAGTACAATATCGTTTAGAAAACGTTTTTTGGGGTTCAGAAATTGTATGAAACTAACATATTGTGGAAAGAAATGCTCAATATATTTTTCTTCAAAATGGAGATCTTATTCCCAGAATGTTACGGAAATCGTGTTCTCGAAAACGGTGGCAGATTTCTGTATTCGAACGTAGCCAACTCGTAATATTATTTGCCTTACTTGAAAATGAAAAATGCTGGTACTTTAAATTATTTTATTTTTACGATTGCTAGAATTTGATTCTAAATAAAATAAACTTCACGAGAATATTAATAGCGTATTTTTAGACTTTTAAAAACTTACAAATTACTTGTCTGGAAATTCTTTCGAAATACCAGATGTAACAAAATTATAATAAAGACACAAGTAAATCACAAAACAGTATTACTAAATGACATTTATTCGAAATATTATTCAAATTCATTTCTTAACTGGCTCCTCAACGAAAATTCGAAATGATGTCAATTATCATAAATTTTGAAGTTAAATATGTCTGCCAATTTTTGTACCACGCAAGTAATATTTCCCTTTTATTTATTTATTATTTTTGTAATGAGTACAAATATTTCCTATTCATAAATATAGGCACCGTTAGATTTCGTATTTTGACATAAATTTAGTTCTTTAATTTAAAAATACAAAATCATACATCTTTGTATCATTTGAAACAATTTTGTAGTTGGCAGTATACGTCTACAACCAATGGTTGCAAAAATAAAGACCGGGTAAAAATTTTTGTGGACATGCTATATACTAATACAAACATTTTACACTTGCAGAAAATTATCTTCATGTAATATCTGTGGATAATTGCTTGTTAGCACTATGACTATGATTTGGTTTATTTATTGAGATTACGGCAAAGCACACTAGTGCTATCTGCCTAAAAGGAGAGATGCCTTCATGGAAGACATTGTAAGGGAAACTGGCTGGTATACATGGGGAAAACCACGAAAACGCCTATGCAGCCAGCCTGTTAGCGGGATTCAAACCTCGGAACCCTTGACTATGAAACTGTTGCAAAGAAAGGAATTTTAGAATCAGTTAGGGATAACCGTGACGTAATAACGCACTCATAACATCTGCGCTTTCGCTTAATGTAAGCCCGAAAGATTCTCGATAAGCTGGACTTTGTTTTTATGAGCAAGGATATAAATTAACTGTTACTGCTGTATTTTTTGTTGCATTTTGAAAAACAAATAATTTAATTAAAATTTGGATCTGTCTTCTATAGAGCAGAAAGCAGGAATTGCTTTCAAAGTTATGAGATCCTGCCATTAAAAAATGTGTGTATTAATAGTCAGCTGAATGTGGCCAAATTAAAAAAAACCCGTGTACTAATGGACACGATATAGTTAGCGGGATATGGACGACAAAGCAGAAATAGATTGAAATAATCATCTGCATGAAGTTTGCAGCGTTTTAAACAGATCTTCCGGTAAAATCGGAGGGCCTAACAAAATAGTAAAAGCCGAAGAAAGGCCTTTTTACTAAGCGTAAGAACCAAGAATTCTCCAGGAACGATTGACGTAACTTTGGCAGGATCTCCGCCAACTTTCGCTTTTTGATGGTAGTCAACTTTTATGATCGACAGAATAATACTTCAGTACCAATCTGTGTTATGTTAAAATAAAGATACGTCACAATGCAATTTACCTGCAGATGTTTTTTCAAGGGTATACTGAAAGCTCTTAGTGTTTTATACTTTAAAGTATGATAATAGCTCAGTTTCTTGAAAGGAAATTTAACGATATATATTTTACTTATGCTAATGTTATTTGCTTTAGCTGTATTGAGACAACGTTTTTATCCAATAAATGTATTCAGCTTTACAACGTGGTACATTACTTAAATTTTTCGGTAACTGAAAGAGCTTCCATCACACCTGTAACTGCTTTCTAATTTCTTTTTTTTTCACCTTCAGAACACATCATTTGCGTTTTTAGTGAATTTACATATTGTTGAAAATGTAAGATGATATGAAGTAATTTTCCCCAATGAATGTTTCCCATTCTTGAGAAAGTAGCTCATTTGAGTCACGTTAAAACTTAATATTATCCAGTCTGCTCATTTTATAATGACTAAGTAAGATAGGATTAATAAGTTTTATTTGGATTTCATTCGTAATAAGTGCTCATTTATCTTATTAACTAATATTCATACAGTTCTAGAATTACGTTAATCATATTAAGTAGTCCATGTAAAAAAGAAAAAGCAAGGAACTATAAACAATTATCTTAGAAAATTGATCGGAAAGATATAGTTGTCTAAGAAGAAAAGTAATATGCTATACGGGTCATTAGATCTCTCCTTAATGATGAAGAGAACGCCATGATAACGTTGCCCGTCAGTTGCTGGTATCTTTATGCAGGTCGACTACTGTTTATAGAGATAAAATCTTTCGTAAGTGTGCCTCTACGAAGATTGTGCTTCCTACGTAAGAAGGAAACTACGTACTTTTTAAATGTATCGAAATAGCTTCAATTATTTTAATTAATTTTAAGTCATTACTTAAAGACGTTCCTTGTGAAAGTTAAAGGGTACTTACGTATTAAGACAACCACCTTGGCGTAGTCTGGTAATTTTTTACAGATGAAAAAGTAAAAGTTACTTTTCGAGTGTTATTTTTGCTACTTTTTAAAACATGCTTCCTGAAGTATCGACGATTATTGTTAAGTCGGCAAACATTATTAACATATGAAAAGTTAAACACGTTAGCAACATAAAATAAAAATAAAAATTTTTAAATAAGGATTACGTGATGTATTTAAAAAAATAAAACACTTATATTCATCTCCCTATCTTTCTGTAATTTTTTGCACTATTCTTCTCGGGTAGTTTATATTTTGGGGTACCCTTTGGATTATCGCCGAGTTGTTTCATTTATGGTAATCTGAGTATTTTACGGTGTATATGTTGGTTAGGAAGTACGATGCTTATTTTGTGCTTTACACCGTGAAACGTCTGCCGATGCTAAACTGGTTGTTTGGTGGTATAGATCGAGGAAGTGAAAGGTGTTTTTTTTTTCTAAATGGTTGAGTACAGAAGAAAAGAAACTTTGTTGGATGTAATTCAACGGAATATCTTCCCTGGAACAATTATCATATCCGATTGCTGGAAATCGTACGATTATCTTTCGGTGGTTTCGTTCACCTCTAATTACGCAGTGACATTTAAACCTGCAACTGTAACGTGGGGGTAGAAATACTTATTGATTATTAAAGATTATTAAAATCAAAACTTATTGTAAAAAGTGCTACAAATTATGTGTATGAGCCATATGTCCTCTATCTGCCCAGAGTGTCTTCAGCCTCAAGTGACAGATGGCGAAATCAAGTAAGCAGGTTTGGAAGGTGTAAGTTTTAAGAAAAAGTTTTTTTGTTCATTTATGTATGTTATAATACGATTTTAATTGGGTTATTCATACTTAGTTCACATTAAAGTTTTGAAAAAATGTTTTGGAGCAATGGCGTTATGTTATTCTGTCCTCAAATACAAATTTGGCAAGTTTTTATCATGGGGGTGTAGAGATACCCCACGTTACAACTTACGAGGGAACTGTCTACGTTACAACTGCAGGGTTAAGGATTCCTAAATTGGAACTTATATCGATGCTGCCACAGGTATGTGGGGTGTAATGAAAAGGGATTTTGGAAAGAAATGCCACCGACAGTCCGGCACTATAGAGGATATTTTTGATTCTTACTTTTGGTGAATTTATGTGGCAACAGTGTACAGAATCTAGTTCATATAATTTTAAACAGTTTTTGGATGCTGTTTAAGGAATTTTGTGTGTCATACACCGAAGGCACAGAAATTCCTAAATAATGTAAGTCGATATTTCTCTTTTTGCACTTCGCAGATTAGATAACATGTATTTCCACTTTTATGCTATTTCCTTATTTTATTTTGATTTAAAATGCAGTTTATTGAGATTGCAATTTTTTATGTTTTATTGCATTATGTTTGTATGCAATTTTACTTGGGAGAGCATTGTAAATAAACAGAAATGGAGGGAAAAAAAATCGCCAATTTTCGCCAACGGGAATATTAAAATATATTTTCCCCTTTTCCTCGAGTTTACAACGATCTGTTTTTGCTTAAAAAATATCAGAGAATTGCAGAAACTTGTCATCGTTTAACCATCAGAACCACTGACTGTCTATAAAAAGCATTTCCTCCTTGTTCCTTTTGGAAATTTTGAGGAAAAAAATTCTGTATTCCTGCAGGAATTTTACAGAATTTTCTTGTTGGCAAAATCCACAAACCCATATTTTAAAATTAAAGGAAAAAAATCACGTTTTGTCTCTAAAAACCTTATGAACTTGGAATACATCAAAAAGAGCGCATACGAAAATGGCAGAGTTGCTTTACTGAAGGACTGTTACGAACGTTAGTTGCTTGAAGAATGATAATGCGCATGGTTGCCAGAAGTTCGCACATTTTAAAACTTGGTGACAGTTTGGCTAAGGTATTTGCGATAACATGTAGCAAGTTCCTTTAAAAGCCTTGATCATGACACATATACAAATATTACCAACAGTAGAAATTTTGGTACTTGTATTATTTAAAGAATAAAATCCATTATAAAGTTTGTAATTACTCATGTCATGCTGAATTTAAACGAATGCTGCTGTTTAACAGCCAGCTGAATTGAATCAAAACAGAAGAAAGAATTCAGGTAAATTCAGAAGAATGTAGCTGACATATAGTACAGAAGAGCTGGAAGTTTTAATTCACAGAGATGTGGAGCAAAGTAAAACTTAATTTTTAATTGTGCACCTAGGTCCCTAAGAAAAGATAAGAAGATTATTCTGTGGGCAATTTCATAAATAATAATTACAATTTTACAAGAAGGAAAAAGATCCTTTCTACACGAACTGAGGGAAATGAGAAAAAAAAATTATTTTACTCAGTATTTAAAATATTTATAAACATTATATAAAATAACTTAACCCCTTGATAGTGCAGTGTATTTTAGGAAAATGGGTCAAAAATGGAAAATCTCTTTTTACGTTTTCAGTCCCAATAATCGCCTTTACAGCTAACTCCTGCCAACTTTCAAACAAGTTTGAATTAATTATAGCAACTTATTGACAAAACGGAGAATTACATTGCATGAAGCATTTAATAAATGAAAATGTACTCATTTCGGGCTTCCCAGACGAGAAACACAGACTTTTCTTCTGCCCAAAGGTCAGTTCCGTTATTATGAATTCCATTGACGTTGGTAAGAGATTAAATTAACGATTTGGAAAAGCGATAGATCATAAATCGATGTATACATATATGTTACGGAGACTGTAACATTTGAATTACTATGAAGCATTTAAAATAAGGTTTTTACGTATTATCCCGTCATCCGTTGCTGAAAACTTCGGCAATGGTCACCAATCACCACTTGTTATTGGGGAGTTCTAAAGGACACAGTCATCCAGAATTGGCGCGAAATCGCTTTAATTTTCGAATCAACGGTATAATACGTAAGCTCCAAAATAAGTTCTAAGAGAAAATACTATGTATTTGTGGATGAGACACTTTTTGTTTAAAATAAAAAAGAATGCAAAACTATCAGTCGTGTATGATTTCACTTGCTTTGAATGATTTCATTCAAATTTCCAAGTATACGACTGAGTAAATTGAATGAATTATTCGTTTGTTTATTTGATCGATTATTAGAAATAATATACAGCTATGTGATAAACACAAAAGATACTTACTAAGGAAAACTGGCTTGAATTTGTGTAACGCTTAATGGAAACAAAGAAAACTCTCCCGCAACCAATTCTTTATTCGGGATTTTAAGCGGGTTTAACTGCTAGTGCTTAGTAATAATATAAACAGTAATACAACTAATATAAAAACATTGCTCTAATTTTTCATCCATTTTTATTAACATATTTTTTTTTCGCTTAACGAAGTAAAAATATTCAATAATTTTTTTTCAAAATCTACTTCAAATCTACTGCTCACGGACATATTTCAATGTTTTTCTTGACCAAGTGATGATCTTATATCATTTTTGGTTCTTACGTATCATCTCATCGACCGTGAAAGTTGCCGGCCATTCTGCCAAAGTTTTGTGAATCACTCCTGAAGAAATCTGAAAGAACTGATGCCTCTTTATTTAATAAACAAACTATGATTAGAGTTGACTTTAGGGAAGGCACCGGGCCCAGACGGTCTTCACAACATCTTAATCAAGGTTGTGCATCAAGCATGTTCAAAGCTCTTGGTTAAATTATGCGGCACATGTTGGAGTCTGGGTCATTTCCCAACAACTATGAAAATAGCCGAGATAGTTCTCTTTCTGAAGGTCGGGAGGGGCCCCGATGATCCAAGATCCTACAGGCCTGTCAGTCTGCTACCAGCCATTAGTAAAGTAGTTGAACGAGTAATAATGAGCAGACTCAATCATTTCTTAAGCAAAAGAAATATAATACACCAAGCTCAGTTTGGTTTTAAACAGGGTACTTCAACACAGCATGCTCTGACCAGTCTGTTGGACACAATCAAGGATAACCGAAATAAACTGATTCCTCTTTATTTAATAAACAAACTATGATTAGAGTTGACTTTAGCGAAGGCACCGGGACCAGACGGTCTTACAACATCTTAATCAAGATTGTGCATCAAGCATGCCCAAAGCTCTTGGTTAAATTATGCGGCACATGTTGGAGACTGGGTCATTTCCCAACAACCATGAAAATAGCCGAGATAATTCTCTTTCTGAAGGTCGGGAGGGCCCCGATGATCCAAGATCCTACAGGCCTGTCAGTCTGCTACCAGCCATTAGTAAAGTAGTTGAACGAGTAATAATGAGCAGACTCAATCATTTCTTAAGAAAAAGAAATATAATACACCAAGCTCAGTTTGGTTTTAAACAGGGTACTTCAACAGAGCATGCTCTGACCAGTCTGTTGGACACAATCAAGGATAACCGAAATAACGATCTGCACACAGCAGTCGTGTCAGTCGACATCCAAGGGGCATTCGATTCACTCTGGTGGCCAGATGTGATCGAATGTCTAGACCGAATTCAGTGCCCGATTGAAATCCTCAGGATTCTTCGCAGCTATTTGTCTGATCGGCAAATACAGATAACAATGCCAAATGGCCAATTTCAACGACGACTGGTGCGTGGCTGTCCCCAGGTTCATGCCTGGGCCCAGTCTTATGGAACCTGGTTGCCAACGCGATATTTGATCTACAATGGTGATGAGACTGTCAAAGTCCAGGCATTTGCCGACGACTTTCTGCTTTTGGTCACTGGAAAACACAGACTGCAGGAGAATGTACAGCAAGCACTGAACCTCTTTGCACAATGGGCAGCCGATCACAAATTGGAAATTTCAGCGTCCAAAACTAACATTTTACTCATAGGGCGTAAAGGTCCACTGAGGCGGAATCCAACTATAAGATTATTAGGTCATCCAGTTAGGACTGTTTCCCAGTTGAAATATCTAGGTGTCATCATAGACAACCGCCTCAACTGGATTCCACATTTGCATCATATACACCAGAAAGTAGTATCTCTTACCAATAACATGAGACGAACTACTGGCATGTATTGGGGCATTAGACCAGACATGTTGAAGATCTGGTATCGCACAATAACAGCGAGGGTGATTTTGTACGGGTTTTCAGCCTGGGGTATTCATCTCAATGGAAACTTGAGGAGGAAACTCAATTCTATTCAGCGTCTCCAACTCCTCATGATTACTAAAGCTTATAGGACCACTTCGACAGATTCGTTGCAGATGCTCGCTGGGTTACCACCATTGGATCTTGTCGTGGAGAGGGAGGCTGGACAAGCACGGATCCTACGCATAAAGGAAGATTTTATCTTGTGGGGTACCCATTACCGCGCTCGTGATTACGAGGATCATTCCCCTCGTTCTCTGGGACATCCGGCGGACATAAATTATGATGACAAAGTCACCATAGAGCACTTAATTCCGGCTAGGCACGAAATTTGTCTTTATAAGGATGGTTCCAAAACGGAGCTTGGCACAGGTAGCGGCTTCTGCGTCATGCGAGGCAATACTATCTGCTACACTTGGTCACAGAGGCTGTCAGATTACAATAGTGTATTTCAGGCGGAACTTGTAGCAATTAAGGCAGCATTAAATTATATTAAGCAAAATCTAACAGGACCAGTCAGAATACTGAGTGATTCAGCATCGAGCCTACTGGCCATTAAAGAACTCAACAGCAAAGCGGATTCTGTCCACATTATTAGGGATGCTCTACTTCAGATTCCTGAGTCCCAACGACCGTACTTGAGCTGGGTTCCAGCGCATGTAGGCATTGCTGGAAACGGAGAAGCCGATAGGCTTGCTAAGCTAGCAGCTAACTACTTGAATATGCCTGTAACACCCCTAAAAGCACCAGTTTCCTATTTAAAAAAGATTACCGAACTCAAAATGTTAGAAATTTGGCAACAGAGATGGAACAACTCCACCACAAGCCGCAGAACCTTTCGTTTCTTCCCCAAAGTTGGCCTGAATCTGGTCACTAGTAGTGCTCATCTTACACATTTCTTTCCTGGACACGGACCAATTCCAAGCTATTTACGGCGCTTCAGATTAGCTACTTCAGACAGTTGTAGATGTGGAACACTAGGTGATCCGGATCACTTTGCTTTCGACTGCTCTCTCACGATACCATTTCATTTAAAAAAACCCTCTGAAGCACACTGGTCCGGGTGGTCAGATACCCTCAAGAGAAGGAAGCTCGCATTTAATCAGATTCATCGAGTAATGGACATTTGTGCTCGTGAATTCTGTTGAACAGCTGCTACAGCAAGCAATTCTATACCAACAACTTTCATAATTCTTACCTTACAAATTTGGTATCTTACTATATACGATAATATTCAACTACGGAAATTAGGACAATTTCAGAGACTAATGGCATGCCATTGTACCTATGTTACGTATATGCATGACAGCCATGTTTAGTGCAGTACATGAATAACTTTGCTGGAACATGTTACCTCCTAGATGCAGATTACCACAATCAATGCCTGTCTATTTGTACTTCAGTGTCGCTTCTATCCATTATTAATCTTTAAATTTTATTGTGTTTACTTAATTTTTGTATTGTATTCTGTGTATTTCAATTTACATATTGTCTTAGTGTATTGACCTGTTAAGTAGTAAGTGCGTTGTGTTATGTTTTCAAATTAAGTTTGCGGTATAATAGTAAATACATATATAGATCTCTCGGCTAGTACCATGAAATATTGTGTGCAAATGTTTTGTAACAGTTTCTAGTATTGTGCAAAATGCAACAGTTTCTAACAAATATTCGTGGCCGCAGAACCAACTTTCTGATAAGCATATTGTATATTGATTGTTATTTTGTAGTATTCGCCATTTTATTTCAGCGTATGTACAGTATTCCATTAAGTATCTTGTATAATTTTTTCTATTAATGTGGAGTATAATAGTTTAGGGTCGTATAATGATAAGTAAGTGTGATGTATAATAGTAGTATTGAACCAGACTTTCTTGGTTGTAGAACTTTGTAAATATGTATTGAAATATTTTGCTGGATTTAATGTTTTGAAATGACTCGTATTCTAACTCTGCTACAATATATTATATTCCTAATTTCACTGTGACTGTTTCCAAAGGTTATTGTCTAGTGTTCTTTTGATTAGTTTTAGCGTTACAGTACAGCATCATGTACAGAATTGTCTACTTTTCTGATACGAGCAGTGTATATGTTGGGTTTTATTTGTAGTATCAGCTTTACTATGTCAGTGTGTACTTTTCTGATAAGAGGAGTGTATATGGTGTGTTTTATTTGTAGTATCAATTTTACTATGTTAGTGTGTTGTTCAGTATTATAGTAATATATTGCATAATATTTTTTTTTAAAGTAATGTGCGGAATTATAGTAAGTGTATAATAGCAAGTCAGTGTGATGTATAACTGCAGGCTTGAAATTCCAATGTTAGTCTTAAATTTTACTGTTTTTGTTTTACCTTTACCAGTTTTGTATCAATGCAGCTTTGTACTTCTAAGTATTTTTTTTTTTTAATCTATGCTATCAGGAATGTCATATGTATTCAAGGTAGTCCTTTGTATTCCCTATCTAGATGTGACTCTGTAATCTTTTTTTTTATATATATATTTAGATTTAATAAATGTCTGCAGGGCTGACATCATACTGCAAGGGCTTGTTCCCGGTCAGTAGTCCTCCTTAGCAGTGTAAAAATAAAAAAAGTTGACTTTAGGGTACCTACCCCTTGTATTATCGCGAAATTGTTGTTTCATTTATCGCTAAGTTGTTGTCTCATTTATGACAACCTGAGTAGTTGAATGCTATGGAAACCCTATTATGATGTAATTGGTTGCGGTGAATTTGAATCATGGGAAAGAATTTGGAAAGTGTGTGTCGGATTTTGGGTAAGGGCTTGTGTATGATGGATTAGTACGCTGTTTTGTTTTGTGCTTTACACGGTAAATTGGCTGAATGTGGTAAGATTAACTTGAAGTTTCTGTAGGATTTGGAAAGAAAGGGTGTATTTGTATTTAATTATGGCAAAGCACACTAGTGCTATCTGCCTAAGGGGAGGGATGCCTCCGTTGGGGACTTTCTAAGGGAAACTGGCTCGTATACACGTTACACATGGGGAAAAACCACGAAAATACCCATGCAGCCAGCCCGTTTGCGGGATTCGAACCTCGGACCGAACTACCACTGTTCAGCGACTTTACCGCTCGGCCGCTGGTGGGCCCGGAAAGAAAGGGGAAAAAAGCATTAATTGACTGGTGTGTAAATGAAGGTTTTTTAGCCATTATTTGGTTTTTTTTACTTAGCCCTGTTTGGAGGAAGGAAATGCGTTTGGTCAAACAGGGGATATTTTCAGACGGAGAATATTTTTGTGAATTTATGATGCGAAACCAATATACAGATGCTAGTTCAGATAATTTTGGGAAGTGTTTGGATGCTGTTAAGGAATTGTGTTTGACTGAAGACTCGTAAATTCGTAAATAAGGTAAGTGGATATTTCCTTCGTGTAGCGCTAAGATGAATTTCCTTTTTTATGTTATTTCATTGTTTGATTTAAAATTTAGTTTATTCAGATTATATATTTTCTTTTTTTGCTTCTTTAACTTTTTAAGTGAATATAGTTCGATGTGTACATGGATAAAGTCAAGAGAGTTCGCAATGCCATTTTTGTGCAATTCTGGGACGTTTCTTTAAGTGAAAATAGGTCGATGTGTACATGGATACCGAGTGTGTGCAATTCTTTGTCTTGTTATTTTGGCTTTGTGTAGCGGCAATTTTTGTCCCAAAAATTCCCGCTACGCAAGCCAAAATAGCAAGTCAAAGAATTGCACAAACTCGGTATCCATATACCGCCCAAAATTGCCAAGTTTCGCCAAAGGGTACCCTAAAATATGCTTTTACCCAAACTATATTTGACCCGCTTCGTTAAAAGCCTTTCGTCAATTTCTACTGTTCTATTAGGCCATCCTATTTTACCGAAAGCTTTGTTTAGAATGCTATGAATGCAAACTTCCCGCAAGTCTGTGGCAGTCTATTACTATTTTATCGACCATATTCAGATGAAACATATCCTGTCCACCAATAGATATTTTTTCTTGGTAGGATTACATAACTTTGAAAATAATCTATTGCTTGCTGTTCTGTAGAACGCAGATCCCGAATTTTCATCATTACTTTCACAATCCAAGAAAAGATATAAGGAGTATATAAAATACATTTCGAGAATCTATCGCGGTTACATCAAACGAACGCTCAGATGTTATTAAAGCTTTGTTACGTCAAGCTTATCCATAACCGTCGCTAAACCGAGCTGCTTGGTGACAGTTTTACGGTCAATGCAATATTAAGTAAGTACCTACTTTTTTTTTGATAATTTTAAGTTTGCTGAAACTTTCTTCGCCACTAGCAACAGTAACAAGCAAAGTTTCAAATGTGCTTAATGCTGTTTCCAAATTAAAATTCCTAAATTCAAAATTGTTTAAACTATGCTCATAAATTAAGCTTCTAGTTGCTTTAGTGTCTAAAATTTTTAAAATAGCATGATTTATAAAAGTAGATATTTCTGATTGAAATTCTGCGTCATTGATATCATTCATATATTTGAATGATATTTTGTTAAGATGTAGAACAGTTAGTGTTGTTTAATTTTTTTAATTTAATTATTTTAATTCGCAACAGTTAGGAAACGAAAATTTGAATATATTTCGTTTAACGTTTCGTATATGTAGTTTAGTTTGGAGAGTAACACTTCTTTAATTTATGTTATGTACTACAACAACGGCAAAAGTAAATAAATATATAAATAATCTTACATTCCTAAAAATTTGTTTTCTCATCAATTGATTTTTGACTACCTGATTCATTAATATTTTCGTTTTCGTTAAATTTTGTTGAAACTAAATTTTTACATTCCTCAAGAATAGTCTTCGAAATCTTTTGTATCATCTGCTGTAAAAAAAGATATAAACGTAAAGCATTAAATACAGTTAGTTTTTAATTGCAAGGCTTCATTCTGTTTTTTGAAGGTTTAAATTGCACATGGACAACATATAAAAGCATTTTAAATTGGTTTGCTTTAAAATGCTGCACTTTTCATCTCATTGAAATGATTTATCATTTGATGGAAAATTTGCTAATAACCAATGTATTTTGCCTTGTTTGTAGATATTTTTCTTTAATAGCTTTCGTTATTCATATCCATTACATATTTGTGTTACTTACTTTAAAAACAAGAACACAGTTGCATAGGAATCCTACACTTAGTTTAACGGTGACTAGCAAGCAACAATCCTTGCACATATTATCTATAGAAAAATTGTTTACCGTCTGTTACCTATAATAGAAAGATTCCAGTCTTTAATAAAAGCTGTGGTTCCAATATAAAAAGCTAGCAATAAACATCTGCCACAATGAATGAATTAACTTTCAAAATCCACAACAACTCTGAGTTTGCATTACTAACACTATTGATCATAACATTAATATAAATTAAACATGATTTTCATGTTGAAACCATTTGACGTTCTTAAAATTATCCTGACATGCTTCCATTGAATTTCGTTAAATGTAACGAATTTTATAGCTTCTTCATTTTACTTCTTTTCATCTTTTTAATAGATCAACAAATCATTTCTTCCTATTTCTTAACTAAACCTTGCAACTTTCATTCTAAGTGATATCTTCATTGGGAAAAATGTTTTTGCGAATATTAAGTAGTAATTCAGTGCAAACTAGGAGTTTTTCTGACAGCTTATCCTGGTACGGTTCATACAGAACCATTTGGCTGATTATAGTTTTGGGCATTTTCTCAAGCGCAACTTGAAAACGAGATAGTTCCTTTACAACATCAACCCACAAAAGCATCCCTCCTATACAGATAGGCTTGTATCGTTTTTAGTTTTATCAAATTAGTCAATGAACATTTAGTTTCTTTAAAACTCGCACACTTCGCCAGTAAAGTGAATTTTTATTGCAAGAAAGTCAAGTAATTAGAATGTCAAATTCAAATAAGCCTGACCTTTCTGGTAATTAGTGCTACATGTTTTCTTTCTCCCACTTCCCTTTAATATAAGTGCAATTTAAATTAATAAGAATTCATGATGCTTCATGATTAATCTTTACTTTTACTCCGCCTCATTATTCAGTCCAGAGGGCGTTATTGTGTTACATTTCATGAACTGAAACTTATTTGTATTCGCAAACCCTTCAATTATACATTCCCAGCGCAACTTGACTGTAGATATAATAAGACAAAACTTTGAACCATGCGTCTTGCTGAACGGCAAATTTTACACAAGAAATGAAACAAAAGCTTGATATTACGCTACATTTCATTTTTAAACATCCTTACTATCTCTCCATGCTTTCAATGGGCTTTTATGCTTTACTGTTGCAACAAACTAGGCATATTTGGGTCACCGTCCATGTTCAGTTAGTATACTTTGGAAAGTTTGTTATGACGAAGTAAGAACTCTAGTTCAAATTAAAAGAAGGTAATAGAGAATTACTAACGTCGGCTGCATGATTTTGATGTTTTCTAGCCTAGTTTATGCAGCTCAGTACGTTAGTCCAAAGAAGATAACTTAAAATTCATTAGTCTCAACAATAAACTGTTATGTTAGAAAACTAAGTATTGTAATGTGAAAAACCAGAATTTTTCTAAATAAATCAATTTTATTAATGCTTCTTTTAGTTAGATGGATTATTTGTAAAACATAATTCTTTTGTTATTTTTTTATGTGTTTCTTCCAAATTTGAAAATTAACAATGCTTCATCTTTTTAAACGAATTCTTAATTTCCATGGTTAATTTGGGGACTCTTCTGCTTTTTGTTCTGAGATTAAGTGTCTAAATTACCTTACCATTATTCTGGCTCTGTTAATTAGGTACTAGCTTCAAAGTGACTGAAATGTGCTTCAGTGAAATTTATGTCGCAGGGACTTTCGACATGCGATACACTGCTTCACGCACATTATAGGATCTGTTGTATAATTATAATTTTATTCTTGATCCATAGAGTTATTTTTATCTTAATAGTATGAATCTTAATAACTTTTATCTTAACAGCATGGCATTTAAATAACAGCATGAAGAATTTTCTCAAAGGCAAATCTTTAAAAATACTTTAACAGACTTAGATTAAATCCTTTACGAGAATGGCTGCAATTTAATACAATACAGGATAAAGCTGTACTATAGGATTCACGTCTAATTAGCCATGTATTAAAATTCAAAACATTTGTACTGCTTTTGTTAAATGTAATAAACGCCAAAACATAAGCTTTCCGTTTGTACACTGTATTTGTCTTGTGCTATGATGGGACTCAGTGTAAGAAAATCATAAAATATTTTTTGGGGGGATGTGACTTTATTTGAAAATATGCGTAGACATAGAGTTGGTAAGATTTACGTAGAATTTACACATACTTAGGTAGAATGCTACTAAAATATATTGTTTCTTGTACGGAGCAAGCTTTTGTATCACCCCAGTATGAAGTTATACATTTTAATAGAGTTTTCTATGTATGTTTTGCTTCATTAATTTCACTTCAGAATTATACATACTGGAATGTAATACTCAAGTACATTGCTTTCTAGTACTTTATTCATGATCTACTAATTTTAGATTCGATCATTATCTGTAGCTGACTATATTAAAGAAGTACCTTTGTCGAAAAGTGAATTTAAGCTTGGTTTACCTTAATTACAGAAAGTCTAGTGCTAGCCCGTATAACGGATACGTTTTTCGCTATAACGGATGTGATTTAATCTCTTGTGTGTTTATTTTTAAAATAATACAAATATCTCCAGAAAGCACAATTTGTCAGAGGATATCAAAATGAGAAATTAGAAACTAAGATAATTGTAAAAGCAAGACTTTATAAAGTTATTACGGCATCTTTAAAGATATTAAAACCCTAGTTACTTACCGTCTAATATTAAATTTATTTGATTTTATATTGGGTTTATATGTTGCATGATGATGACAATTACGTCAAATGATGAGAATTTCACAAGATGAAAATCTATTAATCATCATATAACTATCAATAACTCTTATATAAAGCAATAGAAATAATACCATTAACCAAATTCAAGTGTAAACAAAGTAGAATTATTAAAATTGCTTCTTAAAATATCTTTCGATTAACTTATCTAAACTCACAGTGAGTTCTCACTTCATAAAATGAAGCTTATTTGAGAATAAATTGTTAAAGTATAGCGCATCATAGAAGTCGCCTCTATATTTATATTTCATTTAAATATTCATAAAAATACTATTTGAGAAACTCACTCAAAAAAACTTTTAAGTGTTAGATATAAGTTATAATTTAGAGGTAATTTCCATTCTATATGTACAATCATTTTCGCCAATTCATGAACAAGTTTACGCATCACACAAATGGATCGATTCACACAAACTCTGTTGGTAGAAAGAAAATACTAAAACTGAAGCCTAGGAAAGTAAGAATCACATCCTTTAAAACTTCGGATCGCTAGAGGAGTCGAAACACGTGTTTACCATTTGTAACGAACTGCTTTGATACCTCTTAAGAGCGATATCGGAATCGCAGCGTGTTTCAACATTCAGTTTACGTTCCTTTCTATCTCTGGAGTGGACTTTAAATCCGATAGTACGAGTGAAAGATACATTGAGTGTCTCAAACTTCCTGTAATAAAGTTTTACAGAATATCACGTAGCAATAATACGTAAAAGGGAAACGTTCTGTGCGGCCAGAAAAGTGTTGCTAACTTGTGAACTATTCTATGTACTTCATGTGCTACGGAGAATACTGAATTCTCCTTGTCTGCATTTTTACGTATTCTAATGAAGGTAAATTCATTAAAGCCTGTATCGAGACGTGTCGTTTGCAGTGATGTTTTTAGCGCACAGTACATGCAATGGAACGTTCTAAGCCGTTTCGGGAAAGGTTAATAATAAACTTTAATTTTATTTCATGCTAAAGGTTTTATACGAAGGAAGTACTTCTTGAATATCCTTTAAAACGAAAAGCAACATAATTCTCGTTTTAAGCCAATAAATTAATCTGAAGTATTTTTTTGCTAAGAGTTTATAACATTAAATAACATTAACTCAAATGTATTTAGAAAATTCCTTTATTTATTAATAAATTATGAAGGATTTTTCCAAGCAATTTTTCACCAAGGTGCTGTCTCAGATCCACTCACCCTCCCATGTGTTGTTATATTTAGCTACCTGTCTCTTACTTCTAGTCAAAAAAGCAATTGTTTTAATAACTTTTAATAATTTTCTTATGTTAGTTAAGCATGGTAAAACGATGCGGGTCATACTATCAAGACTCTGGGAATGTCTGTTGGACATTAGTTCAATACCAATGACAGGGCAACTTACAGGAAGCGCTACTTTAATAAAAAGCACAAAGTATTTTTTTAAATTTTTAGTGAATTGCAGTTCATGAAATGGTAGCGTCTTCAGAATCCTGAGGAAGTTTGCTAATAGTCAAATAATTATACAGAATACATAGACTAAAAATTATATATTGATATAGAATGAAAGAAAGTACTGAAGTACTCGTACATGCGGCTCAATAGCGGCCGAGCGGTAAAGTCGTTCAACACTGGTAGTTTGTCCGGAGTTCGAATCCCGAAGAACGAGCTACTACATGAGCGGTTTCGAAGTTTTCCCACTAGTAACGTGTACACGAGCCATTTTCACCTTAGGCAAATAGCCTTCGAGCTCTTTGCCATAAATAAATAAACCAAATCAAGCAGCCCATATGCATTCAAGTTAATGGCGTAAAAAAATCTTCATATTCATTTTTTGTCGTTTCTTTGAATCTTTCTTTGAAAATACGTCAAAAGCGATTCTAGTAGAAACAAAACAATTTTACTTACAATTCCGCAAATATGATTAGAATTAAAGGTTTTTATTTATTTGCTCTGCTAGACTGAGATACAAATTGACTAAATACTATCAGGAATTAACAGTCTCAAACATTTTTGGTTTAATGTGATAAACTGAATCTTGCATTGGCTACTATTCGGACGGGCTATTTCATAATTATTGGATGATTGTGGCATAGCTAAGCTGCAAAGATGGTTATAAGGGACGTACCCAGTGTGACTACTTTTAGTACTTTTGTACTAGATTCAGTACTTTTACAAATATTTAGGTTTCTAGTACGCTCAAGAACAAATCTAGTAACTTTATCTCTTTGAATAGTAAATAATATTAGTAATAACAGCAACATCAACAACATAAGAGTTTGATATGGTCTCTTCTTTCATTTTGTCATACCTCACTTTCAGGAATACCAACGTGATTTCTAGGATTTTGCCAAAAATTATGTGTTTGTTTGGCGTGTTAATAGTTCCTATTTTCCACGAGAAAAAATACATAGTAATTTAGTAGCACAAATTTACCTCTGCATTTCCCATCATTTACAAAGTTTTATTCCACTTCGATATTTTGATGTTCTACCTCTTAAGACACCATCCAAATAGGGGTCAACTAAACACCTTCTTTTGTGTTAGAAGAAGCAGGGCTTCTATTTTTGTACTTTAGTGAGAAACAGTTTGATTAACGTAGTTGCTAATTTCAGACTCTTTGTAGATTCTGAATTTGACGTTCGGTGTTTCTGTTAATTTAATGAATTCGTTCATCTATCTTTTAAAAGCGTTGTTATCGGAATTTTTTTAAATTTATGGACAAGTGACAAGAAAAATATGCTAAGCCTGAATTTGGTTCCAAATCTCAGGGATAGGGAATATAGTCCACTTGTTTATAAAAAAGGTGTTACAAATTTTGCATGCATGTAAATAATTTTAATGAAATTGTACGTAAATTGCAGTATTTCTTCTATAATGTAACATGAAAGGCTCAAATTTTTTTTTCCGGCAAGGCATCGCCGGAAAAAAAAATGGTTACAGGGTAAGTAAATTTAACATTGACGTAAATGCCATATCGCCAATTTGACGAGATAAGACCAATCTGGTTATGGTTTTAGCAAGTACTTTTGTCACCACACTTTTCAAAAAATCACCAAACGTCGCCCAGCTTGTGACCATTTGGAGACATTTTGGTCTGATCCATATGAAACTGTAACTGTATCCGTTCCTATCTAAGTGTAAAACAAGACATCTTTCTACTTTGTCTGTCTGACTGTATATGCCTTCCGGCAATTTTGCGAAATCAAAAATATTGGGAATTTGTGAGAGGACGAGTGAAATCTGTACGAGATCTGAGAGAATATTAGTTATCAGTTTAGTTCAGAGTTTAACTCCGAGTACTGTGTGCTCAGAGTATCAAGAGTTCTGAGTATTGAAATCCGACTACTAAGCTTACTATGCTATCTTATACGTTTGAGTCTCTTACCTTATTTCCACTGTTCTTAATAGTTTGAAATGGTCACTACTGATTGTGTCCTGCCATACTTAGAAGAGCTGTATGAGTACTTTTGTGTCAAAGTTCCAGAAATGTAAAGTGTTTTTGGAAAAATAAATTTCATCAGTCCATCAAGCTTTAATCTGCCAAGCTTTCATAGGTTCTGTGTGCATTTACTCAGTTACAAACCCTTAACCACACAACAATATTACAATATGACATATACACAATATAAAGTCATTGTCTGGATTTGTGAATTGAATTAAAACAATATAAAGGAAATTTAAACAATGACGTTTTTCAGATTCTACATTATATCCTAGTTTTAGAATTTTTGCACTGCAAGTTATCAGACTTTTGCTTACATTAACGCTTACCTCACGGAATTTACAATAGCGGAGTGTCCTTTAATTTTATTTAATCGAACCAGTACTTAAAGCTTTCGGATTCTTAAATCAATCTTTTTAAATTTATGTTTAAATTTTTTCCTCATCTAATTAGAAGGTCCTTGATTTTATTAATTGCTGATTTCATACTTTTAAAAGAACCTAAATATAAGTGATAACTAGCACCGCTTTTTCTTTTATCTGAATCAACTGCTTTGGAAGCGGTTGGTTATAAGTGCAAAGAGTCGGGACTGAGATCTTCATTTTCAACGCCTCTTTAATGTAGTGTTACGTGCATACGGGTTCGTAATTTATTGAATGCACACAGAACCGATGAATGCTTGACGAAATTTATTTTTCTAAAAAGATTTTACATTTCTGGAATTTTTCATACAAAAGTACAAACCTGTGACTCTTTGACTGCTCAGTATTACAAAGCACAATTAGTAGTTACCTCTTCAAACTACTAAGAACGTTGAACACAAGTCTCAGAGCCTCAAAAAAGTAAGCTTGCACAGTAATCTCTCAACAGTTTGAACTCTGAAAACCCTGAAGTAAACTGAAAATTTTGCTCTCTTTGGTGTTATCCCTCGTCTGCCAAGAAAATTCCGGTACCTTCGATTTCTCGAAATTGCTGAAAGGACATAGTTACACTTACGTACGGTCCGATGCAGTTACATAGGGATCGAACCAGTTAAGGAACGTTCCCACTGGGGTTTATCTGAGCCAACGGAGACAGTTTCATGTGTCGACTAGCTCCACTGTACTTGCAGTTCAGATTTTTCAACTTGCTGCCCTATGGGAAAAACTGGTTTGGGAGATGGGTCGGCTACGCCAATTGCGTTCGTTAGCTCAAATAAACCCCAGTGGGAACGGCCCTTTATTAGTTACACAGGGATAGGGATCAAATGGTGGCGAAGCTTGACGATTTTTTGCCAAATCTGAAGACAAAAAATTAGTCTCTAAAACCATTGCCAGCTTGGCTGTATCTCGTTAAATTGACAAGATAGCCGTATTCCTAAATGGGCTTACCCCATAACCTTATTTCTTCGGCGATGTTTCGCATCTTGAAGCTTTTCATATTACAATAGACAAGAAATCTTACAGTTTGCATATAATTTCACTAAAATTATTTACTTATGTACAGAATTAGCAACAATATAATTATTTAAATCTGATTTTAAATACCACTGGGGAAAGCAATTAAGTCTACAGAGGAAGGTTCTTTTGATGGGATGAAAACAAAATGATAAAGAAGTGAGATCATCTTTTCTTATTTCAAAAAGTACTTTGCATGGTTTTGAGACTACTATGAAATGAAATAAAATATCAAAGTCATTTACCGAGAAACAAAGCTATGCCACAACAGGGATCACATAATAATAAAATAAAGGGGGAAAATGTAATAAAAAAGAAACAAAACGCACGTACAAAAATAAAAGTAATATCAACAGAATAATGGGACTGCATACTAAAACGGTTGATCTTTACATTATGGTAACTTGGCGTTTTTTGGCGAAAATTTGGCGACCAACTCTCCTACAGCAACCCTCTATTTTTTTTTCCCGCCGCCATTTTGTCTTCACGAAGTAAAGACATGTTTCTTTTCTTTTTATCTACTGAACACTTCTTCCAACAATCTACTAACCGAATTACACTTATGCTAGAAATTTTATCTAACAAAACTGCTTAATCATGACAAATATTCACTGCAAAATTGGGAAAAAGTGCACAATGCCATACTCACAATGCCTTACGCGTTTTTCAAAGTAACACATACACATAAATCATGTACACGCCGACTTATTTTTACTTAAAAAAACATCCCAGAATTACACAAAAATGGCATTGCGCACACTCTTCACTATATCCATGTACACTGCTTTTTTCTCATAAATTAGAAAAATTTCACGAAATTGCATAGCAATTTTCTGAATCTTTAAACCCGGTAAAAAGAACATATATGAAATTACCTGATCGCGAAAAAGTACATACCCTTTCCAAATATGAACATTTCCCCGTATAAAATAAATAAAATATCCAAAAACTTTTACCTCTACATTATCTATTATATTACAAACGTCACTAACTAATTCATACCTTTACTTCATTACAAATGGTTACAAATACTTAGTGTCAAATATTTAAATTATTTTCATGCACGTTTACGCAAATTACTTTACTTCCACCTTACATTTAGAACAATGCATAAAAATAATATCCTCAAATAATTAAAAATACTAACTTACCTATTCTTCTTCAGAATCTTGATTACGTGTCCGATAAACTTTTCTTATTTCTGTTTCAGGATCTTTAAAATCATACTTATAGTTCACACCAAGGTACCAGGTAAAATAAATAACTTAATAAAACATCTTTACTTCTATCTCGCACAACCTTAAAGAAACACTTATTACTACGCCTTTCAATCCCACTAAATACCCATTTCGAATTCACTTTAGTTAGGGCCATGGGATCCAAAAATTAACGAACACTGTTTCACACAATACTGAATAAAGGCAAATACAAAATTTCCAGATTTTTTCCCGATTTCCCCCCTTTTCCGATTAAAGAACCGTAATTCGTCCATTAATATCACATGACATATCACATGATCTCTCATTTCCCTCACACAAAATAATGCGTAATCGGAACTGAGTACTGCTCACATTATTACCAAAGACCCAGGTAGTAACCTTTATCGCCTCCAAAATGTCGCCAAACTACCAGTTACCATATTGTAAAGATCAGCCACTAAAACTATTGCTTTCATACGTGCGCTTGAACGATGAAAATAAATTTAACAAGTAGTAACTCTCAAAGCTAACAGAAAGGCTAAAGTGTTCATTATATGGTGAGTGAGAAAATAAAATAACGTAAAGTAACTTAATTCAATAAGCGGTATTCAATTAAGTGGCAGTAAAAGTTACTATACTTTCAACTTAAGATAAATTTCATTGGAAAAATAATATTCAGACAGGTTGATAACACATTAGCAATTACTTTTGCTTCCTTTAATTATTAATTAGTATGAATTATAATCTTTTCCTACACAATCTTCATTAATTATTCCAAATATTTAGCTACCGTTAATTCGTATTGAAATTTCATCTGCATAAACCATTAACCAACACAGTTTTAAGTTTCAAAAAATTATTTTTCGGGGTTCCTTTAATTTGAGCTGCTAATTGAATTCCATCTTGAGTAAACATTGAATTGCAAAGAAGTGAAAATAAGTTATTTTTCACAGTAGCACATATCTATGTTTTAATACATGAAAATACGAGAACAATCCGCCTCCGCAGGTTTTTTAAATTAAGTGAATTAACTACAAATTTTACATTCGCAAAGACACAAAGTAAATACTCATGTAGTAAAGCCTAAATTCGGAACATTAACGTTTTCCTTTTAAGAGAATGCAATGCTTTATTTTAATTGTTTCGTAACTTCAATCAAGTGTGTTTGTTGTTTTAGATGACTTAATGTACTTTCCATTTTCATGGCTAATGTTCCTTTTGAAGCAGTGGTTTGAAATTTTATGATACGTATCTCACTGCTTCAAATTTCCTTTTTTTTGGAAAGAACGGCTCAGGTTTCCTTAAATTCTTTCAAGCTATATTGAAATGGAACACAATTCCTGGAGAAAACGCATAGGTAAAGCAACTGGATTTGAATTCTGGAAATTCAAAATATGTTTCATTTAACCGATGGTTGAAATTTAAGGATCAGTATAACGACGAAACAGCAAGCAAAGGATTTACTTGTATCCACATTTCTACTTTAAAAGGCAGATTGCAAATATTTATCTTCACTCATTGATATCTTTACTCAGAATTTGCCAAAAAAAAAAAAAAAAAAAAAAAAAAAAAAAAAAAGGCTAGAATTCTTAAGCTAAAAATATATTTTCAAGCAGAATATAAGTTTATGTATTTAGCTCACTTTAGAAAAATACCACCCATTTATACGAAAGTTACCGTTAAGTTAAGAAAAATAATTTTCCTTTGAAAAGAAACTATATAGAATATTACTGTGAAATACAATAACGTATTTATTACTAATTAAGACACAATAACACGCCGAACAAATACCAATTCAGAAGTCAAACAACAAAACGTTGTTTGACTTCTGAATTGGTATTTATTACTATTCTGATAATTACCTTGTAGGGAATATTTTGCTATTAAATTTAATCATTCTAGTCTGAAATATTTCACTCCATTTATGTTTTGTTTCTTATTTTTAAGGTAGTAAGGTTTTTAAGGTATTTAGTTGCTTGGCAGCCTTAACAACTTGTAATAACATAGCGTTCATGCTTGTAGTCCTTAATTCCCTCCCTCAATTTTATTTCTAAGTTCCTAAATTATGTAATTAAGCAGCGATTAATTAACTCTCTTTGAAGCTCAGTGCACATACTAATATTAAATCTGTTGTTAAAAATTAAATAGATGTGTGTAACATTAAATGTATGATTTCCATTATGAAACTGAAGAATTCGAGAGATAAAAACGAGTTTATATTCTCACAAAACATTTGAAAAATGTAAGCTTTAATTTTTTACAGAAAATGAACCAAACATCGGACTCCAACACAGTATTGTATTTATTGAGTTGAACTTAAAAGGTATTTTTTCTCTCATTTCCGCATGCCTTCGTTGTGTAATCGAAAGCATGCTCGACCCGTATTCAAGAGGTCCAGGGGTCGAGTCCCGGCGAGCGCAGTGCACATTTGTCCCGGCTCCTGTTCCAAAACAACTAATGATTCGACAAGCAAATAAATCTAAGAATAGATTATAATGCCAGAACGCTTTTTGGTTAGACCAAACTCGGGAATATGGAAGTTTTTGTCTCAACGCAGAAACACTGAATGACCACCGTTATGTGGTCATTTCTGAAGTTGATCTTCTTTCCGTTTCCGGGGGGGATTTATCTCGGAACTCTGATAACGATATGTCTGGGCTTCCAAGCGAATGAAGATGAGTAAAGACGCTCAAGTGATTCGATAGCAAGCAATTTTTCCTAACCTTCAGCACTTCTGATTAGCTAAAGATAAAGGCCGAGTATTTATGACGCAATGTAAAACCATACATGTCATATCGAATGCTATGTTACAAGTGCCAACATTATGCCCACTCAATGATATCCTGTCTTGAACCTTATATGTGCGCAATGCTCCGAAGTAAGCAATGACAGAAAAACCTGTATTGAGCCTTTTGCGAGCTGACTAAAAGGGTGATCACACGGCACGGCATTTTGTAGGTTTTGCCATAAGTAGAAATCTGAGAAGCAAATTGGCTGAGAGCAAAATTCTGTTGTTGTTGAAGTTCATAATTTAAATTTAAGCAGCGTGGATATCTGATTCTTTACTGATGGATTCTCAAACATGTAGGAATAAAAGGTAATTAGCAGCATCCTATGCATCTTTCTTGATCGAAATACAGATATCCGCAAGGTGATCACGGACTAAGTCGTGTCCAGCTATCAGTGCACATAATAAATAAATAATTAAATAAAATCTGAAGGAATTAAGATTTTAATGTTTCACCAGGAGATTTGTAGAGGTTTGTTTTTTTTTATGCTCTCACGGAGCTTGTAGTTTATCTGTCTGCTCTTGGACTCGCATTTGCTCCCTCACGCTTTTTTTTAATTTTTTATATTTTTTAACTTTGCAATTAAGCATCACTTTCTTCGCACTTACGGCACATAAAATTTAAAAGCAAAATCACAAAACCTTTCAATATGAGTATATTTTTAGAACTGCCGATGAAGTGCAAAGTGTTGCCATATGTTTTGCTTAACCCAGAAGTGCTATTATTCTCGAACTTCACTCCGAGAAACTATGCATCGTGTCACTTGTTCATCGTTTCATCACATCATCGTTTCAGTTTTCAAATAAATATCCGTTGACGCGGCGAACCTCCTAAATGAGTTAATATTAAAAAAATATATAATGCTTTTAATAAATCCAGCTAGTGTAATTTCAGCTCGGAATTAAGAAAAGAGATAAATACTGTGATTATTGCTTTTGAATCGCTTAGTTTTTTTCATGAATAAGAAGCAGACTAAATTAAAAAAAAATATATATATCTTACGCTTCGCCCAATGGCGAAAATCTGGGTTGTAAAATTTTATGAAATATTATATTGGATAGCTTTGGAATCCATGATAAAGTATTAAACGTTGCCGGGTTCTCAACCAAAGGGGAATTTCAAAGTTTCAGGGGGTTGATTGCGATCAGCCTTTTATTCGCCTGTTAGAGATATTTAGTTTTAGTTTATGAATATACAAATTTACTTTAAAGTTTTAGTTTATGAATATACAAATTTACTTTAAAGTTTTAGTTTATGAATATACAAATTTACTTTAAAGTTTTAGTTTATGAATATACAAATTTACTTTAAAGTTTTAGTTTATGAATATACAAATTTACTTTAAAGTTTTAGTTTATGAATATACAAATTTACTTTGATTCAAGTTTTAGAATTTATCAACATTTGTACTTTTGTACTTTTTCTTCACTAAAAAAATGTACATGTATTTTTCCAGTTTTGGAAAGGAAGTGGGGGAGATGATAGTCTAGCACTGCTGAAAGAAGTGCAATCACTAAAAATGGTTGAGAACCGCTGCTCTATACTGTTTCTTTAAAAATAGTAAACGGCGAGAATATTTGGTGGCAGCATCCTTTTATTTGTGTTGCCATATATGATTTTTAATATTCTCTGTATTATATCTTCAAAAATAATACACAACGATAATATTTGTTAGCAACATATTTTTATTTATGTTGCCGTATGTTTTTTATATTTGCTAAACTACTTCTTTAAAAATAACACATGGCGACAATATTTAGTGTCAATATTTGAAGAGTGATATGATCGCAAATGTAATTAGGCAGACTAGGTCATAAAAATGATATTTGAAACTAATAGTACCTGTGGTGTTTAAAAAGGTTGATCAAGGAGAAAATCGTGAGTAAGTGGAAACTACTGTGGGATGTTCAGATCAATAAGTTTCATACTGGGAGGCAACTAGAAACCATAAGAGAAGGTCTTTTTAACTCGGATTAGAATCGGACATGCTTAATGCGGCTTTAACCTTCTAAAAGAACCGAAAGTGCACGATTTGGTTGAAGTGTAATACTGTTTTATCGGTTTCCTGTATTTTAACAGATTGCTCATACGTCTTCATTAAGAAAGAAGTCACTATTAATTTTTTAATATATTTAAGTTTGGTTTTGGTTGATTACGGCAAAACACTCAAGGGCATCTGCCTAAGGAGAAGGATGCCTTCGTGGAGGAATTTCTAGGGAAAACTGGCTTGGATACAGAATAAAATTTACAAACAATCATATCCAGACAGATATAGCTTATTATTTCTGAAAAATGTAGTTTAAAATTGTACGTTAGTTTCTGATTATTTTCACAGGTCTTGAAAAAAAAAAAAAAAAAAAAAAAACCCACTAAATTATTGTCAATGAAGCATTTTAAAAGACGAAAGCAAATGTAAAAGGTTTAATAAGAACAACATATCGCTTTAACGAAAAATATTACATTTTGTTTTATTGTTCTTAGATAAGATAAGGAATATGGAAGATCATTCAGTTATAAGAGTTAAATGTGGTTTTGGCTTATGCAGATGAAGCTAGAGGAGATGTTTGCTTTAAACAACAATGATAGATATCAGGATAATGATTACATATGTCACGCAAAGGTAACTTTTGACTAAAGTTTGAAGCCCATGTAAGTAAATTTCCAAACTTTGAACATCATTTCTTTCTGAGGCTCTAAAAACGTCTGTAAGTATCAACTGTAAGAAAAGCATGACCATTCAAAGTTGTGAGTGATTCCCTCCTTCCCTTTACCTGACTAAAAGTTCATGGAGGTAAGAAGAGAAGGAGTGACCAGCTCGACACTAAGAGTGAACCACTGCTCCGAAGCTTCGGTCTCAAGATGAGCTGTTTTTTGTTTACATTCAGGAGCTCCATTGACAGTGCTTCGATAGTATTTCGACACACGACAGTTCCATATAAATCGAAAAACGGGACATTTCCGCTTAAAAGAAACATTCATTGTGTGACGGATACTAAGAATTTGTACAGTTTAATGACATTTATGCAAAAAATCACATCTTTGTTTTATAAAATTTGTTGTTCTAAACGCCGAAATGTTTTAAATAAAATATTTTTTTTGTCATCCACATATTATTGTGACATGTACTTTTTAAAAATTTTTAGAGGAGAGGCTTTATAGTTGCTCATTTTAAACTTATTATTATATTTTTATATTTTAAACATAATCGCCTTTGGGTTTACTCGTTTTATTTATTTGTGTTAATTACTTATTTTGGTTAATTAAAAAATAAAATTTGCACCAAATGCTACAGCCCTCATCAAAATTAATAAATATACACACATATATGCCAATAAGTTAACTTTTTCAAGATCTGTAACCACACTTTTGTGTAAAATTATGTACAGTTTTACGCAAATGTATGGAACAGGAGACGGATACATTTGCGAATTCGGAGGAAGTACCATGTGCGGTCAAGATGATGTGACCATGTGCACGTGCCGCATCGTCAAGACAGCTTATTAAGAATTTAAAAATAGGGTAATCGACAGAGGTGAAAACATTTGTGTATCCTGTCAAAGGAGGTCCGATCATGAATGGTTCTCTTATTGATTGTTCGTACTGGAAATCAATTTGTTAAAAGGTATTGTAAAACACATTCTATGAGATTGAGTACTTGAGAAAGTAGTAAAGAGTTTTAAGGATATGTATTGTTGAAATTAAGAGTAAAATATCTGATAAGTATAATTAAAAGAATTATTCCCTTTACATTTTATAATAACTCAGTTACAAGTTTTAAATAATATTTTATTCCCTTTCAGAAATATTCAGAAAAAGTTAAGTACTATTTAACTTATTTCGCTGTTAAAATTAAAGATGCTCTAATTTGAAATGGACCGAATAGAGCATTAATTATAAATTGACTTAGATTTTTCGATTTAAAAAATGCATCAGAAGCTAAAAAATCATGTCATATTTGAGAAAGTATTTCAGGAAAGAGCTCTATAAATAGAAAAGAAGTAATGCATAATTTTAATATTAATAATACAATAAACTTTGATCTTAATTTTTGTAATCCTTAACTGAATAAAACTGAATTACCTTAATTTTTTTTCCTTATGTAATTAAGGAAATATTGTGAAAATATTTCATTCAAATTAAACCGTTCTGAGCAAACTGTTCTGTGAAAAGTACAGCATTTAATTCCATTCAGAATAAAATTGTGTTTAAAATGTATTCTTTTCATATACCTAAGACTCTGAACTATTGTAGGAAAAGAAAATGTATGCATTTATGTTAATACTCACGAAGAAATTACAAAATATTTACATCCGGTCGTGTCAAAACCCATTGAACGTAATGGCAAATGACCCAATGTTTTTGTCACCACGAAGGGATCGCCATTGCTTATGGGGGAAACTGGTTAGGGCCACTTCATTTACTTCCTACCTCCGTGTAAAAATTTATCGTGTGTGTTATAATGACGCTGCTTGTAACCATACCATTATATAGGGTGGCCCAGAAGTCACTTTACATTTTGAAAATTAAATAACGTTTTCTTAAATGACTGTATTTAATTAATTCTTTTTTATTTTTTGCTTATTCACATGTCCATTCAAATGGAAATGAGCTTCATCTCCCATGATCAACTTGTGAATAAACTCATTGTCATTTCTTGCAGTTCTCTGAAACCTGACAGCATAATTTACTCGTTTCTGAAAGTCTGCTGGTTTTAAAGATTGCACTAATTGAACCTTGAAAACGCGTCACTAAGTTCCTTATTGCAGGCCTACTAGGGGGATGTCGAACATTAAAATGGCGCGTATCTTTGCGTTGCAACAATTGACCGTCCATTTTCAAAGTAAAATTCAATTATCTTCACTCGTTGTTCTGTTGTAAACTTATCCATGCCAAAACTTTCCAGGGATTATATTTTTTAATTCTGAAAAGAGAAAAAGAAATATATTAATAGAAAAAAAGTTATTTAATTTTCAAAATGTAAAGTGACTTCTGGGCCACCCTTTATTAATTAGACTATGACTTCTATAATTTCGAAAACATATGATATTAAGTTTGAATTATGCAAACTCTGTATTTGAGCCAATCATTTAAAGAAAGTTTCAAACATTTTTCCCATCATTCTGAAACAAAGCTCTTATTTAATTGCATTTCAATTATTTCGGGTGAAAAAATCAAGGACATAGTTTTTTTCTCGAGCTTCCCTTTAATTGTTAGACTAAATCTCAGTTCATAAAATCAAATTTGCCTGTTTAAATATTAACATGGATGATAAAGGTTTTTATGCATGCTAAATCCAATATGGGGAAAAATGAATTCCTTTCCACTGCAGAAACCAACTGAAATACATTAAAAGCTGTACTCGTAATAAGATATTCATAGGAAGATACATATTCGTTTCTGTACTTAATTAATCTGCTTGCACTTACTCATTAAATCCTGAACCGTGTTAGATATCCGTTTTTTAGAATTAACGAAGCAGTAAAATAATTGCAGGAAAATTTTCTTAAGTTTTTAAAACTTAAGATTTTCCCATTTTGCGTAATATTTTTTCAAGAAATACGTTTCACGTTTTTATATAAGACATGGTAAAATAAACAAGCAAAGAATTGTCGTTAATGAAAAGCCAAAAAATACAGCTCTTTAATTTGATTTTGAAGTTTTCTTATGTTTTTCTTATAGTCATGTAATAAAAGTTTTGAGCGCATCATGTTAATTCAGTTATCGTTTTGATAAAATTCCTTACGAAAAAAATGTTCCTATCCGCGAAACAAAAAGTATATCGATTCTAAAAACGACGAGAAAAAAGCCTTTGGAATTTGCATAAAATCATTGCGCACATAGTCTCAAGACGCAAAACACATAAAATAAAGCTGGGCATGAAGATGCGACTAAAAAATTCTCTCTGTCATATATAACTAGAAAAAGAACTTGCCTGTCGTCGTTGGTGAAACACAAACAGGTCGCCATTCCTAACACATTCAGAGTTTTCCCAAAAATGCTTTCCGCATGGTGAAGTCTTGAAACATTTCATGTTTTTAGTCGAGAGAAGTAAATTCTTGACGCTGACATTTATAAGATAAGAATTCAAATTTACGTAAAACCTTATTCCCGGAAGAATAAGAATGATTCATATAACTACCCTGCAAGTTAGAAATAAAACTTGTTCGTCGCATAGTTTCATGTGAATTTCCGCTGTTGTACTACTTAGTCTTTGTCTGTCAAACACACGTAGCATTCGTATTAACAAGTCAAAAAAAGGCACAAAACAGTGAAGAATTTCAGTAATATAATTTTCTTTATTCTGAATGCAACGCATTTCAGGATTTCAAATTCGTTAAGTCTAATTAAACTTTTAACCTGAGTGAACTTTACATTTGTAATTAAAGAGAATATTAATGTTTCTGAGTTAGATTATGATTAGGGTTTTAATTTATTTTATTTTAAATATAAGAAAGAATACTTCAAAAGACACCCAGTTCCTTGTGAATTAATAAAAGGTCTCAGAAAAGCAAACGTATCTTCCAGTATCGCGATGAATAAGACAACAGGCTTAAAGTGGAGAGTAAGATTCCCAAATTTTTTTAAAAACGTCAGCTATGACATTGCATTTACAAAGTGCTTTTATTTAAGTACTGTATAGTGTCTAATATGATTAAACAGAGATTACAGATGCTTAAATGTTTTGTAATTTTGAGAGTTCAAATTCTACATTCATTTTTTAAATTTTAATCAGAGAATAGGCACGGTACTAATGTATTCACTCCCACACAATGAGCAGAGGATTTCTGAAACTGTGGTAGAAATGCTCTATAATTATACAATATTGTTTTTTCAAAGTCATCTTAGAAATAACCTCGTATATTATTATGTTGTTATTATGGATGTTCTCCTTTAATATAGCTGCAAATATAATTTACTGTGCTTCGTTCTAAGATTCGTGTTTGTTAGCGCTCCGAATTTTATTTAGCAGTAGTTGATTGCGCACACACGAATGTTTTGTTTCGGTGACTTATTTAGCTTAAGTCTTTGCATTTCTCACTTATATCTATATTCTTCTTTAGCTCTATCTGTAATGTATTTACGTGAAGTCTTAATATGTTTCAAAATTTTATTGAATACAACTTATATTTCTGAAAGTCATCGTATCAATTGCTGTAAGATGGAAGAAATTTCTTCTCATAGAAAACATTTAAACTCGAGAAATATAGTATATATGTTGCGCAATTGTTTAATTAAATCTATTTGCTTTATGATATTGTAGAATCCGTGTTTCCTGTACTAAACCTAACATTTCGAAATGACAGGGCCCTCTGATTGAGCATTTTTGTTGAAATAAACAATAATTAAAAGTCATTGGAGCTGGTAATAGTAAATGGCTGTTTGCGTATACTTTGTATGATCTCAATCTTTTTGCTATCATAAAGTTAAAATGATCTTACGAGATAACTCGGCGACTTCTCGCACTGGCGTAAAAGAATACCAGCACAGAAGAAGGGTAAAATGACCCTTCATTATTCCTCAAACTCCTAACATAAAATGCACGCACTTCGTGCTTACAAAAACACAGACGCGTGCGGCGAAACTTAAGGATAGTTCACAACAAATTCAAAGGTAAAGGGTAATGCTGGGCTAATAGTTTAATTTAAGGCTAATGAGGCTGACTCGACAACCTACCGGGGGATGTACTTATGGCCAAAAAGGTGTATCAGAAACTACGCGTAACAGCAAGGACAAACTAGTAACGTGCACTGGCTAGTGAAATCACGCTGTGAATAAACTACAAGATTCGTCTGTTTAAATACTCACTTCACTTGACTTTAGATTTGCATCCTGGCGAGGAAATGCGAGAGTAAAATGAGAGGTTCAGGAAAGATACCAAACTTAAAAATAGTTTGTTATGGAAACTAAGAAAAACCCTATAACTTAAGAATTTAAATGTCCCGCGCTCAAAATCCGTAGGGGTTTAACCTACAGATTTGAAACAGAACTTTCGAATAGAATATTTCTAACCTTCTTTATTCTAGAAGAGAACGTGTATAGGTATTTAAACGACTATTATCACAGGTAGGTGCTTGCACTAAACACGATTAAATATTCCCAAAGCACGATCTAGACACTATCAATGATTAAGAAAAGTGCACCTTCTATGGTATGTTACCATTTATTATTATCACTATTTCCAAAAATATTTTTTTTAAATTTAGAGGATTTTGACTTCTGAAATATTTGAGGCCAGGAAATGGATGCAAATAACTAGCTCCTTTCATCTTCCATAATTGAAATGTATCATTCTATTGCTATCCGTTTGGAACTGACCTAACAGCGGCCGAGCGGTAAAATCGCCAAACACTGGTAGTTCCAACCTGAGTTCGTTTTCAGGCGAACGGGATGGCTAAATGGGCACCTTCGGGTTTTCTCCCATGTGTAACGTGTATACTAAGCAATTACGCCCAGAAAGTGCCTCCACGAAGGTATCCCTAGCCCCTTAGGCAGATAGCGCTAGTGTGCTTTATAATCAACTAAATCAGTCTATTAGAACTACTCAGATAGAGATGTTCATCCTCTATAAGGCAAAAATGAGTATGAAACAGCTGTATGAATTAAGCATGAATTAAAGCACTTTTTAAAGGTGTTTTCCGATAATGTCTAACACAGAATTACAACAGATAGACTTCTGAAAATATATTTTTAATTAATTAATATAATATTAATTTTTAATATAGTTTAAGTTATACACAAAGCCTAACAGCAAGTAGAGTACAGGACCATGAATCCGGCTTGGAGCAAATTGTGGTAGATTGTGTTCCAGGCAGAATGCTCCGGCAGTGGGTAAGCTTTTGTTATCGATGGTATTGTATCTTTACATAAAACATTGCACACTTGAACTTCGAAGTTAACAGTGAAAACAAGGTTTGGAAGATTTGGAAAAAGACAACAACAATGAATTCAGCATTGAAGAACAGGAACAACATATGAGGCAGCAATAAAAGGCAATTGTAAAGGAAATGTCTTAAGAAGAAGAATGAAGGGACGACATTGTCTTTTATCTGATCCCTCAAAATTTTTGCAAAATAGGGTGAGGTGCAAAGTTTCATAAAACATTATAAACAATAAGAACCTGATAAATATTTGTGAGGATAATGCCATGTCTTCCTTTAGGAGCATTTAAAACGCCGATAAATTGCTTTAGATAAATTTTAACGGGGCTAAGATTCAGCGATTTTTATAAAGGGGAGGGAGATATTAAGAAAAAATCTTCCAAAAACAATAGCTACATTATATTTTTATGTAAAAGTTTTCCTTGTCGAAGAGTAACATTTTGCACCTTTTGTTGCTTCATTGTTTTCATACACCGTCAAATTTATTTCGTACAGATACGATACAATGTTTCCTTATTTTATATGTTTGTACGGTAAGTGTTCATGGTTTTTTATATGCTTAGTATTGTATTAATATTGTGTATATGTTAATATTATATATTTATTAGGTTTAATGAATTCCATTGGTTTTATATTACGAACTTGGGAACAAAACACTCTTTCCTAAGCAAACATTTTGAGTCTGGTAAAGAATTAATTCATTTTGTATCGATCCGTATGAAAAACTCCTTTTTGTTCATGAACATTTCTTGTGAAGACCTATCTCCAGGAACGATTTAAGTTCGTGATCACCAAGTTTTCACCGTAGTGTAGTCGTAGAGCTTAGTGGTGAAAATGTTGTTAAGCACTTCCTCTCCCCCTTCCTCGTCGACTTCAATAAGAGTGTATTTAAAGAAATTATTGGTTACAATGGCAAGAAGCGTGCTTAAAAGTTATAATTGATTAACATTTAAGCATTCTTTACAGTATTTTTAAAAGAGTTAAAACTTGGAATTTTCACTGAGGCGAAGGGGCAGATTGGCAAGAGCATTAAAACAGGACGTATGTTAAGACTATATGCGTATAATCTACCACAAGATGCGAAAATATGAACATTTTCAGATTTTTTTTAATTACATTGTTCTACAGCATGAAAACTGTGTATGTATTTTAATACATATTTTTGGAAATAAATTTACTGTTGGTGTGACAAGCTGCAGTGAAGTTGGTGTTAATTTATTAATTATGCAATAATAATTAAAATGTTAGTACAAAAATACGAAATTACGCAAAAGACGTACAAACAGTTTTTGGAAAAACACTGGGTACTTCTAGACAGCTTATGTTATATGGATTTGATACTAGTAGCATCAAGGTGTGAGTAGTCGCTGTCATTGTACAATGGTTATCAAAGTCTTGGTAGGAAATCTTTGCTGTCCATCATAGTGCAACGCACGGTAATTGAGCAATTTTTCCATTAATGAGCTTACCCTCTACGTCAGCCGTACTAATAAATCGATTTCTAACGATTTTTCCTTTTAAATGATTAATTGATTTGTCATAATAATGTTACTGTCATAAAATTCTTTAACATATAATCCTAGTTTTGGAATATGGATAACGTGATAAATTTCTTGCTGCACCAGGATTTCAAAATTACAATGATAACCCATATTTAGACTGTTTAAATATACTCTGTATCAAAAATATGTGTCTGGATATTCTTTGGCACCAAATAAAACATGAATAAAATTTTTCTCCTTAATTTTCTAGTATTCTACTTCTCTTGTACACATTTGCTTAACCATTTAAAAGTGATCTCTGATAGAGTGCTTCAACGCTTGCTCAAGTATTCATCGTATAAATCTCGCCGCTCAGTCACGTAAAAAGTTATAGGAACAGAACTTCAACCTGTATGACAAATATTTTTGCTCCTAGTTGAGAATTTTAAATTGGCAGATTTCTGTTTTTTCTAATCTAACATCTTTCTGTTACTATATCGTTTTAAATTATTTTATATCGCGTACAAAAAATATTTTATTTGTTGATTATAATTAGTACTATATGTATTTAAGAAATTATGTATTTTTCATTTACGTATACAATTTCTTCTGTTAACATTGATTAAATTCTTTAATCCTCAAATATTTTACAAATCCTTGAAACATACACGAATATTATATGTTTACACAAAATACGTATTAGCCTTTATAATTGCTTTCATAAAGGTCTAAAATTCGTTGCTCCAATGGTAAATCTTAAAGTAAGGAAGTGCGCATAATTCAGCGTAGATTTCTTTGCAGAATATGCTCGACGATATACGAGTATACTGAACTCAGTACTTTGCAGCATACGCTCGAGGATATATACTGTACTCAATACTTCGTAATATACTTTAAGAAATATGAATTGTCATTCTTAATAAACGTCTTGTGAAAATAGTTGATAGTAATATCGAGGATCACATAAAAGACCTTCGCTACCTTCGTCTGAAAAAAAAAAAAAAAAACTTGAAAATACATGCTTAGAGAATTGGTCGGATTCTGAATCATAGAAATAAATAATCGTATCATTGCTGGATTTATAGAAGAATCAAGAAAACAACAATGAAAATATACGCTTGAACGTCATTAGAAATGAAACAAAACTCTAAGATATAGGTACGGTTCAAGTTAAAGTGTTTCGGTAAAAATGCCGCCATCAGCGGAACCCGGAAGCAGAAAGGAAAACCATTGTTATTTAAATATACGAAGTCAGTTCGACTTTCCACAATAAAAGCAAGGAATATTTAAGGAAGCCTGAATCTAGTTCGTCGTATCCCATATGAGCGAAATCAACGAGTGGGAGTTAGGCTGTATGCTAATGAAACATAAAATTGTGAAGAAAGCCTAGCTTGTCTGTAACATAAAGGGCCAAAATGGTCTTGACGAGCTAAGTCGGTTTGTCCACTTAAAGAGTTAAACAGGATCGTTGTGAGGCTGAATCGATGAGTTTTGCATCCACTTATGCACCGCAATCTCGCATGCGTTTGTAAGAGAATTTCGCTGGTATCAGTTCGATTACTTACTGCTACGTCAGTAAAAACATTCAGATTCAGTTTTGAGTCATTTTCCTGTTTTGTGTATATTCATTTATTATTTTTTGGTTTCACGTAACTGTATAATGTTTACCCCAACAGTACTGCAAACAATTTTACATTAGCAGTCTTGAGCCCTCTGCCGGATATTACTAAGCAATCGATATAGTTATTAGATAATACTTTTTCTTACTATTACTTCTCTGACTGTCAATTTTAATGCAGTTCTAAACCCAAGTAGCACGTGAACTGGTCGCGAGTTATGTTGCAAAAACGTTGCAATATGTCGTCTAAGGCGCCCAGATGTCCGCGAAACTCCACTGTTTTGCAATCGTTGCAAAGACGTCTTTATTACGTCTTTTCAGATGAGGTTGTTGTCGCATATACGTCGTTATTGTCTTTCGCAGGAGATATTTTGGTTGTGAAAGCATCGTATCACCACGTCTTTAACGACGCCTAAATGTTCGCAGAATTCGAACTTTTTGCAACAGTTGTGAACAGTTGTGAAAACGTTGTTATTATATCCTTGTGTTACATAATTATTTATGCAGAAAAATAAGCTTAATGATTAATGTATTTTTCTTCTTTTCTTAAAATTTTGCATTCCTTGTATTTTTCTAAAGTTTAAATATTTTATCATTTCCTGAAAACCAGAAGATAATACAATTTTTTTCTCCTTAGACTAAATATGCATAATTAATAATAGCCTTAATTATTTTCAGTACTTTAAACTATGTTTTTTAAATAACTTTAATTCTAACTTACGATTAGTTAAGGTTTCAGCATTTTTTCCTTATACCTCTAGAAACATCCGGTCATTAATAGGGGATATGATCTCCCCTGACTGCTAGGCAGGTTTCACAGCGTCTGCCCATGCTGAAAATGTGGGTGTCAACGAGTTGTTGAGGCATTGCTGCCCATTCGTCTTGCAGCGCCAATCGAAGCTCCGGAATCGTTACTGGTGGTAAGGTACGAGCTGCCAAGCGTCTGCCTAGAAAATCCCATACATGCTCGATGGGATTGAGATCCGGAGATCGTGCCGGCCAATCCATACGTTCAATATCCTCACTCTCTAAGAGCTGTTCGGCAGCTACTGTGCGATGATATGGTGCATTGTCGTCCATGAAAAGGAACTGCGGACCCATAGAGCCTCTAAAAAGACGCACACATGGAAGAAGAATCTCGTTACAATAACGGGTCCCGTTGACTGAACCTACGTCGAAGATGTGAAGGTCTGTACGACTACCAAGCATGATGCCTCCCCAAACGAGAACACCGCCACCTCCATACCTGTCCCTTTCAATGATGTTCGAGGGATGATTGCGGCTTCCTCGCTCTCTCCAGAAGAGTGTGCGATGAGAATCGCTACTCAGACTGAATCTGCTCTCATCTGTAAAGAGTACTCGTCCCCATTCATTGTCTCTCCAATTCCGGTGTTCCCGGCACCACAGAGAACACCTTCTCCGATGGGCAGGCGTTAGAGGTACACACCGTACAGGGCGTCGTGCAAACAGACCACCAGCGTGCAGTCTTCTGGCCACGGTAAAACGCGATATCGGTCGTCCAGTCGCCTGTGTCGTGTGTCTAGCGATTTCTCCCGCTGTCTGCCGCCTGTTTCTTCTGGCCTGTAAGGCAATATACCGGTCATCTTGTAGGTGTGGTTCCTCGTGGACGACCACTACTAAACCAACGGATAGCTGTTCCTGTAGTTTGAAATTATCTCCAAAGTCGTGAAACGATCCTGTGAGCAATTCCGAACTCTGCAGCCACACTTGTCACACTGCGGCCTTCCTCCAACTTCCCAATGATTCGACCTCGCGTAAAAGCATCCAGATGTCGTCTAACAGATTGATCATTCGCCATTTATCGCTGAGGCAGCAACTCGGTGTGATTTTAACTGCTATACGGCGTGCAATCTCTTTGCCAGAAATACTGATATGACACCGACAACATGCTTTATACTACTCAGACACTCCCCCATTACGTCTCCCTGCATATCTGCGCATGTGCTACCGTACATCACCTTATTTAATCTCCTGATTGGTCTTTCTGTCCGCTCTGCCTCTTCGTTCAGCTGATATGCTAATTTTTCGACTTCGTCCTTAATGTTTGCACACCAGTGCAGATTACAGTATTGAATAGTAATGCTAATGTTTCCTTAACACTATTCTTTCGATCATATGCGGAAAGGCTGAGGACCAACCTGTCATTATGAACACAATAATCGATTAATATGAATGATATACGATATAGCATTTAGGACGTTATAACCGAATCCGTGTATCCAAATATTGCACCGTTGGAACCACTGACTGTTGGAGAACACTACCATATAATTTTAATCACCGGAAACACATGAAACACCAAAACAGAACACTATTTCATTGTATGGATGAATGTAGCTGGTGTCGTCTTGTAGAGCAGATATTCACAAACAAAATAAGCAGAAATTCGGTATTACCACGAGGATTTCTCCTCAATTCAAAATAAACTGACATCATTATATTCTTGTATATCGTTCTCTTTCTGCATTGAAGCTCTGCAGTATTTAATTCCGACGGTGAATTACTAAACCGTGAAGAAAATATTCCTGAAAATAAGATGGACTCTGAAATTACTGTGCAGTTATTAAGTTGTTCGAGTTTGGCAGCTAGCCAAAGCTCGCAAGCCTCGAGCTCAGACGTTCGTGTATATAAATATACATGGAATGTGAATCGGTCGAACAGCAATTCAGTGTAATTTTTCAGCGATTTCTACGATTGCATTAAACCCTTATAATTTAATAGAATCTTTTTTAAAATGGACAAGAAGAATTATTTCACCTGAATAGAATTACGAACAATGTTCACAAGATTATATTTACAAAAAATATTTGTCGGGCTCACTAAAACATTTGTAATGTCAATGTCGCCAAATCCGGAGTGTACCATTATACTAGGATTAAATCAAGCATTTTGAATGCATGGAGATGGACAAAAACGTAAAAACATAACAAACAGTTCATCAGAATTTTTATAGGTAATAAATTTCGTATTTTTGTTCAGTTTCTCTAATTTTGATGTCAATATTTATTAATAATTTATTAAAGCCATTAATTTTGTCGTTTTCCATGAGAAATGTTAATATTTCTTTCTTCTTCTCCATTAATTTTTCCGTTCTGTTTCTTACTGTCGGTGAGTTTTCCGTCATATATATTGGACAGCCGTTAAATAGGCATGCATATGCATCGTCTTTTAACATTGGACGTTTTCTCGGAATTCTTAAAGTCGCCCAATTTTTATCCGTGAATACGTCTTCACGCACAATCATATCCTCGCGAAAATTGTACTTTTTGCTCTGTATGTGGTAAAATGTTTCATATTATGATGGCATATAAATTCGCCCTTACTTCAAAAATAATAAGTAAAGTCATATTTCAGCAGTGAAATAATTGCTAAAATGTGATTTGCATTGATTTCGGAAATATGATTTATTAAAATATATAAAATGCATAAGTTAATAACTTACTTTATAGATTAGTTTCATTTTTAAATATTCTGCTATAATATTTATAAAGAAGTATTTTAAGCATTATTTTAACAAAATTTATATTATAATTTATATTAAAAAAAGAATAATATAGTACTAATTAAATTTAATAATTCAAGTATTTATATTTCATTAGATGAATCTACCTTAGATTAATATATTTAGACGAAATAAAGTAATGAAACATTGCAAAATAAATATTATGCGGGCTTCAGAAACTTGAAAGGACAGATTTAGTCTCTTTACATTTTAAAAGTAACGCTTATGAACTATGAAAAAGATGCTAAAACGAACACGTTTAAAACCGGTCATACCATGACGTTTCAGCGGCGTCAACAAATTGCCAAGATGCAACGGCAAATATTTTTGCGTCTTCGCTACGTTATAAAGACGTTGTAAAAGTTACCACGACTCTCGGACCAGTTACGTCTTTGCTACGTCACGTGCTACCCAAACAGCAGATTTTATTTTCGTGTGTTTCCGTGTTTCTAATAGCAGTGGGAACTTTGTGCGTTTCGTTGGTAGGTAGTGAAGAAGAATATCCGACTTTGGTTTCGGACCCGAAACTTTGTTTCGATCCTTGTTTATTTTGACTCTGAATTGAAACAGTGGACCCATGTTTCATCTCAGGTTACATAGTTACATAGACCTTTCGTTTCATACTTTTCATAATGCTTCTAATATGTACCTAAAACCAGCTGTCCTTTTTTCTTGTGTGTATGAGTGCGTGCGCGCATGTTCAAGCATTTAGTTTCTAAGCGATTTCTGGGTCGGTGATTTTCATACCCACCCAAATTAGTACATTAATGGTAGCCAGCTTGTCTTTATTGGCTGACGAGGTATTTTTGGCCAACGAGAATGATTCATTTGCATCTCTCACCTGTCCTTTTCTAAAATAATTGCACCTATTAAAGATTTGCACTCTAGAGTAAGGTGTGTTCTCCGCCAAAGTGATCTTTAAGTCTTGAATTAATTAAAGACAGAATGACACATTTATTAATAAAAATATTTAATGACGATTACTGTGCAACATAGCTGTGAACTTTTTGCTCCAACATATTAATTACAACAAACATGGGGGATGGAAAGAGAAATTAGCACTACTATTGACAAGTTCAATCAGTGAGTGTTTGCTAAAAACGTCATGATGATACTGAATTCTTTTCAAGAACACAGCATGAAGATTGCTGTTTACATTTGAGAGTTTCTCGCTCATATGTGCGCATAGTAATGAAAGAAAACATCGTAAATTCCTTCTAGCAGAATAATGTAATAGGTCTAGACAACCACTTGCACAAGGAGATAAAGGCAGATGAGATTCAGATTATAATGAATAAGAGTTATAGACATCGAAACAGGAAATTAATATGCTCTGAAGGGAAAAGTAAAATTTAAAGTTAAAACATTACATTTCATTGGCTTAATACATAGTTTTTACATAAAAAATTCCACTAAAGTTTAGATTACTTTGGCTTAAATTTTTTTTTCGTATATGTACTTGCAAAAGTGACAAAACGATGATAATTCGGAGATGATACAGATCCATAATGACGCACAGTTTTTATTTAATCAGAAAAACGCGTAAAATATTTTCTTAGTTTCCAGTGCAAACAATTTCCTGGTTTAGTAATAAAGATTCATTCTACGATTCTAAAATTTGTCATGTGATTACTATATATTTAGAGAAATGTATTCAGAAATAATTATTTGCACGCGAGTTTACATAGTCAGTTCTTATCTTGATATAAACAAGATTGGATTACTTAAATATAAATTAAAAGCATTTTGCATACCTAAAAGTTCAATATGATACTTATTGAGGCCTTAAAGTATATTTACATCAGTAAAGCTAATAGAATGATTGCTTTAATTTTGGAGCACTGTTTTGTTTTTATACCATAATATTAGAATTAAGTTACATGACTTATGAGACTTTCCACAGCTGTATGACAGTTTTCAGTATTTTTAGCTCTCCTTATTTCTATTTCTATCGCATTGTATATTTTTCTTTTAAACTCGCATAAGTGGCAAATTATGCTACAGGTTAAAGTTAGTTTAATTACACAAATAGTTGATTCCCTTAACGAAATATCTTCAATAACTACTTTCTTTCAACTGAAAATGCATCAGGAGCCCTTAACATTCAAACACATGTGCGACTTATTTTAAGCATTTGATATCGAAATAATGAAATTAGAAACTGCCACAATGAAAAACAGAGCATAGGTCCCTTATTTATTGCTTCTCATTTGAATTCCATATTAGATTTAACTAAATAATACTCAGTCTCAGTAATACAGAGGAACAGCATTCTTATTTCCACATCTGCGGAGCAAACACATGCATTAATAATTTTACGCATTTCAAAATATTAATTCAATATGTGTATTAAAACTTTTCTGTATTTTGAAATATAATGTGCTTTGCATAACATTCCTAAGCCGTATAGTATAACTGATTTTGTATATTTACAATAAACTGGCATTTCAGTGTAAAGTTTAATTTTTGGAATAAATATAAGTAATGTTATTTTATGTGTCATAGAGCTAATCACACTAAATAATGTCTTCTGTGCTTATTAATATTTTATTTAAAAAATCATTGTTTTTTCTCCTATTAAAATAAAATTATTTTAATTAAAAGCATATATATATATATAACAAATTATTTCCACAGCAGTGACCTCAAACTGAACTGACTAAATAGCCAAGCAACCATCATTTAACTTTCTTTACGTAATGAAAACTTGTAGATATACTAGATTTTGTAGTATTTCGTAGAATGAGATCAACCTAACATTATATGTTTTAATAGGCGGAATGTAACTTCTACATGACTCATATGCATCTTCAAGTATTTTCGTGTGAATGGGAGCCATTTCATCTTAGATTTAACGTCAAATGCAGGAAATAAAAATTAATGAGGCGTCCACAACTCATGACTCCAGATGCCACGAGAGTTGAAGACATCATAGAAGATTCAAAGCTCTGGGGTCGGTGCAGCGTACAACTCATTTTCCACCAGATTATGAACGCCAATTATGGAGCCACCGTAGCCGATGAAATATTGGAGCTTCGTTTTAATGCCCATTAAAACTCTCGGAGTAGCTGCAAACATTAAACGCCATAAATGTCTGATTGAGGGTGGTTGGCGCTAATCCTAGAACCACAATTTCAGTCGCAAAACTTGTGCTTTTATTTGTCGTAATGGACAAAATGTTGGCCGAGAAAATCGATAATAATATTAATTTTGCATTGCACTAACGGTGGAACGATTTCCAGATTTTCATAAAGCATAGTTTTGAATAAAATATGTGCAGACAAGAAAGCGGAGAGTTTTATTTTAAGTTTTCAGCTGCATAAAAAAGTTTCGTTTTTCTCACATTTGCATTAAATTCTGATTGAATTGTGGTTTTTGATTAGAAATGTAATTACGTCTGATATCGAAACATTAATATTAAACCAACCCACTGTTTTTCAAATTAACTCCCTTATTAAAGTACAAAGATTAAATTCATAGTAGGAAAATAAAGTCAATTCATGGACTTCGCTTGTTTTTTATAATCTTTATTTCTTAAATATTTACTCTAGAGATTAAATTCTAAGCGATGGTTCTTACTCACTTATACTGATAAAACGAATTAAATGAAGTTATTCCACTTAAAGATTTTTTAAATTCTTCCTTTTTTAATATATTTATTTGCATAAAATATTTTATACATAAATACATGTGAGTAATTTCGAATAACGTAAGTGGCTACGGTCTGAAGAAGGTAAAATTAGCTAATGCATTTCGTTGCATCGATAACGTAGTATGCGTGATTAATTAAATCATTTTGTAAGTCAAAAATTATTACCTTGAAGATAATGAAAGTAACTAACGTATTTCGTTGTATTAATAATATAGTATGCGTGATTAATTACACCATTTTGTAGCAAAAAATTAAGGGCAATTAAGGAGATTCGATGAAATAATTCTGATTAAGTTTCGGGAAAAAGAGGTAATAAAGCAAATACATTCTCCATTTAGAAATGAATAAACTCACAGCCCAGTCGAGGTTATTACAGTTAGTAAGGTAATGGGACGCGTTTGCCATTGTAAAGAAAACCTATTATTAAAACCCATTATTAATCAACATTGTTCTTTATTTGAGCTAAAAATTTCAATAAAAATAAGAACAAATAATATAAAGCTACCTTAATATGCGTGCTCTTGAAAGCAACACTTGAAATAAAATTCTAAAGCGATGTTTTCACATTCAAACAGGTTTCGCATGTAATCACTATTTGACAAATACGCCTTTCGTATCTGATATTATGTTAGTAATTTGCCTGTACAGCGATCTTTCGCGGTTATGACAAATAGTATTTAGCTGATCATGGTTGGAACTTGCGCGTAAAATAGTAGTAAGGAGTGAAATATATGGTTAGGCGAGACACTGTTATAATACCTTACCATTCTTGCTTACGAAGGTGCGGTTTAGTTTTACTAGTGCAAAGCACGCTAGGGCTATCTGCCTAAGGGAAGGGATGCCTTCGTGGTGTAGTTTCTAAAGGAAACTGGTTTGTATACACGCTACTAATGGCGAAAACCACGAAAATTGCCTATGCAGCCAGCCAGTTAGCCTGGAATCGAACGTAGTTAGAAACCACCAATTTTTAGCGATTTTACCGCTCAGCCGCTAGTGGTCTTGCGTACGAAAGAGACCTGTGTAAGGCAAGATATACTTTAGCAAAATAGACTAATAAAGTTGTGCTAACTGTCACCAGTGCTGTAATATACAGCTCTCACATATACACAATACTTGGAGGTTTGGATTATTTGTTTTAAACAGGTTTAGTAAAATTCTTTTCTGATATACATGTGACACATTTTCACTTATATGCAGGAGTCAGAAAAACGACATATCAGTCTAAACCCCCATTACTAATGAAATTTGTTGAAAATATTTGTTTTTTTATACATACAAACGATTTCATTTTGTCATCATATTAAATTTTCGTTTACTCTTGCTCGAGTCGTAGCCATGGTAAAAACCTGTTGCTAAAAACTGCTAAAGAGGCAAGCTTATCAACACTTTCGTTTCCAGTTCTGCAGCTTCTTCCAATATAAATAAAGGTCAGATGAATTGCATGACAAGACAGTCAGGCGAATGGCATTCTTCAGTTCCACTAGTGTGGAGCCCCGGTATACACGAGACTTTAAGTATCCCCACAAACAAAAAATCTGCCAGGGTCAAGTCTGGTGATCTTGAGAGCCATTGAATCTTACAACCGCGACTTATCACTCGGTATTCGGTGAAAGATTTCAACAGGAACGTCTTGACGTCGCGTGAAATGTGGGGCGGGGCACTGTCCTGCATGAAGGTGACAGCAGGTAACGCATGTCTTTCCTGCAATGCAGGCACAACGTGGTCACACAAAAGCGTAAGATACCGTGCTGTAGTGAATGTACAGGTTTTCACGCCGGATACAGGATAGGTTTCTTCAAAAAAGAAAAGGCCCAGAATAAAAAACGCGGGGAAACCACACCAAAGAGTCACATGAGGAGAATGCAGTGGCTGGCTCTGGTACTCACGAGGGTTTGACATCGCCCAAATACTACTGTTTTGCCTATTAACGTCACCATTAAGTGAAAGGTGGGCTTCATCCTTCCACATGACGTTCAGCAACCATTGTGGGTTACGTTCAATTTTTGTCAACGCCCATATAGCAAACTTTTGTCTTGCATCTGTATCTGCCGGTAATAACTGGGGAAGTTGCTCGATTTTGTATGGATACAGATTCAGCATTCCGTGCAGAATACGTCAAATCGACGCTTACGGAATCCCCGTTCATCTCTCAGCTTCACGAGCATTGCTACTCCCCGTTGATGTCTCGGCTGCCATATTTTTCATGACACTTTGTACCACACGGACATGGTCCGCTCTCAAGGTTAGTCTGCCACTTCGTTGACGATCCTCCAAACTCCCAGTTTCTTCAAAAACGTCGAAGTAAATTCCGTATCCCATTCAATGAAATAGGGCTTTTTTGCGCCTTCAGTCCTTTCTCCGTGCGAAACTTTCGCAATGTAATAGCTGTGGATTCACCATGCTTGTATAACAATTTAACCACCAACGCCCGATCTGGTAAAGAAAGTATGCTGCCGGCTTCGAATGAAGGATCAGTTTCCAGGCATGTGTTTTATTGATAGCCTGATTTGCATAAAATATCTCAGTATGACGTGTGAGCGCCCTCTGTCGGTTACTTTTGGGAACATTTTTTTACACGGAAAAATTTCTAGTGTCTTTCTGACCATATTGGCGAAAACAGAAAATTTTTCCGTCCATTCCTTCTTTTCTTAAGAATTTTTTAACTTTGCACGAATTTATGATTTAATCGTTATTTTTAAATATATCTCCTTTTGACTTTACAAAAACAAAAGCAAAAGTAAATCTAAGTTTAAAGGTTAAAGTTGTTCTTTAAGAAATAGAAATTATCTCTGGCACTATATCTTACATTGATTAGAAATTGTAAATCTAATTTAAATAAAATTTTGAAATAAAATGCAAAATTAAGAGAACAGAAAAATATGCCTAATACCCGTTATTAGCGTTACAGTCATTCAGTTTTCCTGGCAATTCATCTAATTTTTGTTTACGTCTTATTAACTCCTCCGTCCTCCAGCACTAATTTCCAATTATGTACATGATTATTGGGATGCTAGTCCTCAGAGTGACGTTTTTGCTCATCAAGGTATCTCCATTAAAATTTTCTCTATAGTACTTTAAATTTCCTTCCGTTCTTCTGTGTATAAGTTGAAATATTCTATAATGTTCAATTTCTTGTCCAGAATTACTCTTAATATAAATTCTTTCTCAAAATTAAACTTGGGACTGCGAGATAAAACTGTTCTCCTGTTTAAATATTTGTTCCATTGTGAGCATTAGGAAGTAACAGTATGTACAAATTCGTAACATATTTACAGATAGCGGACTCGTTCGTAAGTTGCGATTCACAGAAAATGATGGTCTTCACTTTAACTGTTAAAAATAATTAAATATCTGCGACGTTAACGTGAAAGCTAAATATTTCGCTTTTCCAAGGGTTAAATTATCATTGGTTTAGTAAATATGGCTAACCATATTAAGTCGTATGCATTAAAAATTAGTGTACGAATTATTTTAAAACGCAGGTCTGTATATAGTATAGTGATTTGTCATTTTTAGGGTATTGAAGAAAATAGAGTAATATGATTCTGAAAACATTTTGAATGAAATAGACTTTATTACTTTCTATGTATTTCTTTTACTGTATTCCCTTTAAAGAAAATCTTAAATAAGAAATTCCTGGTGTAATGAAATAGCGTTATGGAAATTACATAATAATCTTTATCCTATATCGATTCTGTGGCATCTTTTATTATAAATTTAATTTTACCTAAGAGATAAATGGCCCTAACTCACACCGACAATTTACCATTCTTCGATATACGGGATCTCTCCAACAGATTTAAGAGAAGAGAAACTAATCCTAAAGAGAGAATTAACTCACATATGCACAGAGTTTCATTGCTACATCATATGTTACTAATGTTAAAGTCTCTTATTGATTTTCTCTGGCACCAAATTCGATGTTACTGCCAAATTTCTAATCAGAAGGCTGTTCCTCCATAGGATTACCAGTCTCTCAGAAGAAGGAGTAATCATCAACTTACTTATTTTCCTAGATTATTCCTTCTGGCTTTTCAAATTCTCTCGTTAAATTCATTTAAATATCTTTCATTGTAGAGGTAGTAAATTGAACTGCGTGGTTATCATGTCACATTTTTGCTTAATTTAAGTCAATTTTATTGGATTTCAACATGAATGAATAAATATCTCTTATTTTCTGTTGCTCTAGTTAAATACAAATGCATGATCACTCTGCGAAGAAGCTGATGAGTTTGGAAAGAATGATGCCAGTTTTCGTATTCGTTCGGACATTCGAACTGCGAAATTCTTTCCTTCGAATTGCAATGGATCGATTCGCTGCCTATTATATAACAGGACAATGAGTCTTAATTCCTTACACTTACAAACAAGACTAACGATTACTTATCCCAAGAATCATACAACATATTTAGTTCAGACACCAGGAACAGTAAAATAGATGATTGGTATCTAGAAGGAAAACAGACATTGGCCTTAACCGGACTCAAATGTGATACTTTCAGATTTCAGATCCCGTTGCAGCTCAAGAGCATACAGAAATGTTCCTTTAACTTCTTACTGCTTTGGAACTTTGGTCAAAACGCTTAGTCCAAATTATAGGAAATACCAGGTATAATTTATAGCATTGCCTTTAACGGTTTGAAGTATTTGGCAAAATATACATTTATACTTAGGCCAAGATTCTAAATTCATTTCCTAGAATGTTTCAAAATATCTGCAGCTTCATACCTTTCCCTGTTTGTAGAATAATACGTTAAATGGATTAAAGGTTGAGAAATATCTTCTGTAGTTAACCAATCTATGCAAATTAATATCCAGCATTTAACACCCTAGTAATTCATAAGTTCATTCATTGCACTGCTGTGTAAGAAGTGTGTAGTATTTGCTCTTATTCTTCTCATTTTGATAAACAAAAGAATTCCATTTCTAATTCTGTTTAGAAAATAGTTCAGCGGTGAAACGAGAAGGATTTAGTTAATTTCAGAAAATATAAGAGTATTTATAAACATTTTGAAACATAATGTCACAGATTTGTTTATACTCAGATTTTATAGTCAATTAGAATTTATCTTAACCCTCAGTATTGTCTTATGCAAGAGATTATGGCAAGAGATTACATTTACATTTATTTATCTTCTGTTTTCAAATTTACATTTTTTAAAATACAGACAATTTAAATTTAGAAACTTTCAAAGCTGAAAAAGATAGAAATTGTCCCATATTTACATTTGAAGCACTCATGTTACTTTCAGTTTTCTGCTTTTACGTAAAGGTGTAAGGAATTACAGTATCTCATTTAGAAGTTACGAGGTTCGATTTCCAACGAAGCCAAAGGTGATATTTAAAATTTATTCCTGTGACAAGCATAATAGTCTTTACAAGGCCTAATGGTGGTCAGTACATTTGTTGTTGTCTTGCATTTCAATCTGTTTCAAATAATTATAAGTAACATAAAGGAAACTATAATTGAATTCTGATGATTTCAGATCCAGAGTTTCCACCTTTTGCGTCATATTTGAAGTTATTTTATTGTTCAAAAACAGCCGGCTTCAAATTTAGATTTAAGAAATAAACCTGCTCAATTTTAATTTCAGCAACACCAGCCACAATTTATGCTATTCAAGTTAATAGTGGAAATTCAGAGCTAGTTTTGAACTAATTTTAATTATTTCTTTTTTCACTTAATATTTCGATAATTCGGATTCACATTATAGCAATACAAAATTCTCTGTTTATCTGCGCCTTATATGTATAATTTTTATAATGTAATTTACGTGTCCTTTTCCTCTACATGGCTATATATTATACATACACTGTTGGGCATCCAAAAGGCAACATTGTGGGGAACAAAGATAGCAAATTCATATTTACTAGAAAATGGATATTAAGGTATAAGGTGAATTTATTAAAATTAGAACCTTACTTGGCATACGAATAGCGCTGTAAATGTGAATTTTAAAGGAACACGAAAAAAGGGTAAGGGTACGGGAAGAAGGTGAAAGATGTTTGGAACTCAATTGAGAGTTGTTCTTGTCTTGAAATTTCATCCAGGGAAGAACGTAGCAGTTAGCAACGTCCGGCGATACCTAATATACCTAATGGATGCCTAATTATCGGCCTTGTTTCAATCTGTACCTATTTTCCCACTCCTTGTAGTTGTACCTGTTTACCATACGTTGTGGTTGTACCTTTTTTACGCATTTTGTGGTTGTACCTGTATTCCACAATTTGTGGAACGTGTGTTTTCCCACACTTTCTGATGATTGCCATTCATCTACGAGTAACACTTTGTCTTCTTCAAACTTGGTCACAGGCCAACATTGTAAGTAACAGGCTGAAAACTTCAGAGCGGAGAGATGAAGCGAAATGTGTTGAGTTTGTCGGCAATGGACCCCAAAATATAACACCATATAAAGAACTGTTATGGCGATGCATTCCATTTGCATCAATCGATTTCCTGCTCCCATGAGTGTGGTTTGATTTCATCCAAAACAAGCACCGACTTCTCGCAATGAGAATTTACAAACTATATGAGTTTCTGTCAGATTAAAACACAAACTCGAATGTACGCCGGTTTGTTTCGACCTTACTATATATATGTGTATGCTGAACCTTCACAGATATAAAAACAGTAGGAAAGCATAAAATTCCAGTCCTGAAAACAGCTTAATTTTCTACCTTTTCATAGCACTTGTAGGTATCGTCTCTGATGCAAGATCTGAATACGAGCTGCAATGCTAATTAATCATATACGCTATCAAGGTCTATGTAGGGTGCAGATTTCAAGCCTATTGGATGCCTGGTGTTTCATTTTGAATGGCTCGCAGTGCATATATGTAGTAGTTCTGAATTATGTACCGCGCACACGGATATAGACACCCACACGCGCACATATACATCTATAGAAATAACAAAAGATATTCATAGGTGAAGGCTTTCTGCTTTACTTGCTATCCTGCTCTTCCGTAACTTTGCCAGAGTTTGGTAATGATCTAAGTGTGACGTCTTCATATAACTTGTGAAAATTAAATATTATATTCATCTTTTTACAAAATACTTTTTTTTCTTCATGCATAAAGCCCACCAGCGGCCGAGCGATAAAGTCGCTGAACACTGGTAGTTCGTTCCGAGAACCCGCGAACGGGCTGGTTGCATGGGCGTTTTCGTGGTTTTCCCCTTGTGTAACGTGTATACGAGCCAGTTTCCCTTAGAAAGTCCTCCACGAAGGCATCCCTCTCTTTAGGAAGATAGCCTTCGTGTGCTTTGCCATAGTTAAAATAATCCAAACTAATCCAATCTTCATGCATAAATTCATGTGCAATTTGGTATCCATCAAAACATTATCTTCTCATTTTTGTTGATTATACCGTCGCGTGTTAAACGTCTGAAAGCCAGTGTGTATTTCTGTTACAGGTAAATAATACCAGTATATTGCTTTATGTGGGTGACAGAATACTGGATTATAATTCGTATAAACATTAGAACTGAAATCATGCTTATTTGCCTATGGTTTTGCTAATACAATCAAACAATTCAATAGTATTAACAAAGTTTTATCTTTTCGTTAAGCTGATTGCTTTAGAATTAAAATATGCTTTACATTTTATTAAAAATATTATTAAAGTAATACGATTTTACACAAATTTCATTCTTTAAACCAGCTCTTCTTACAGATATTTACAAAGTATACTGCAGTTTCCTAGAAATTCCAGCTCATACTGACAGAATGTGTACGATGGCTGAACTTAAGTTCCTGAATATTGAATCAAAGACGAATGATTATATGGGCGTTTTCATGGTTTTATAAACGCATCCCTTGTGAATACGAATAGTTTTCATTTGGAAGTCTTCTGTGAATAAATATCTTTCCCTTGGGCATATAGCTAATATTTTCATTATTTCTAAAGCGGTTTCATATTTTATTTGTTTGTCACTAAATGACGGACAACTCAAATTGCACCAGTGTAAAGAATACATGCAATAGATTATTTTTATAACATTTTAGGTATGAAATATCTAGGAATTGTGGTGGAATAGCAGTTTATTTTAAATTGCGTGACTGAAGATGGAAACGTGAAGATATTTTTAAATATCTTCCATTTTAATTTAACTAAAAATGTTATTTAACTTTATTTTTTATTACAAACTCTGTTTCAAGGATTAGTCAAAAACACATTGGCATTGTCATTGCATTAACCAGGATTGACTGTGGCTATAGTCGGTGAGTTTGTAAGTCATTATGATTTTTGAAGCAGAAAAAATGCAAAATGAGCAGTCAACCTCCCATATCTCCAACTCCTGGTGGTCAAGAATCATAATTATTATAGTGATGCCACTTGTTACACTCCAACAAGCAACCTCTTGTGCATGTGTTTTCCATTCATATAAGTAGTCTATCATATACTGCAGCTTAGCTGTAAATTTTGAATTCACACAGAATTGGTTAATAGAAAAATAAAATTGTAACTATATTAGAAAATTAATGAAAAGTAAAATAACTGAAGACTATTACCGCTTTCAGACCGGCTTTCAGATACCTTAAGAATACCTGTTGTTTTAAACTTAATTTTTGCTATCTCTTGAATTACTTTTGCTTTTCATTTTACGTAGCAAGGAAATTGTCTATTTGTATATTAATTATAAAATGTATTTTCGTGTTGTAAAAGGAATCTAATAGAAAATTAACCATAATTTATAAGTGAGAAAATGCAATTGCCCAAATGAAAATAGATACTGAAAAAAAAATCAAATGTCAAGCTTTTCAGAAAAGCAAATTGCAGAGTACATCACGGGAAACTTCTTTTTATCCAGATCTAAGATAATGAAAATTTAATTAGAGTAGACCAAAAATAGCTTGGGAAATTTATCTTACAATTATTGACACTCAGCTTTAAATCGCATTCATGTGTTAATTTTGTATTATGCCTCAAGACATTGCGAAAAGTGCTTTAAAGTAAATTATGTGCCTCCGTTTTTCAGCCGAAGAATAACGATCACTTAAATATTCACTTATTAAATTCTGAATTGCTTTGCACATCTGGTAACCATTTAAAGTAATGTGCATTATTATTAAAACGCAGGCTTAATTGTTTCCCAGCAGTAAATTAAATTTATTTTAGGGTGCAGGATATAGGCGTCCGAAGTAAAGAATAAAACCCCTCACAATCCCTTACGTGCTCAGTCATCAAAGGGAATGCAGAAGGGGGAAAAAAAGGAAACTACCGAATGGAAACAATTTGAATCAAAACTGTTCATCGGGAATAATTCAGCAAAACGACATTTTTTTTCCTTCCTTGAATTTCGTATCCATTTAACTTCTGGAACAAACTAAGTGGAAAACTGCTGATAATCATGTCTGAAACTGTGAGATTGTTCAAAGAAAAAATTGCGAAATGAATCACGATGCGTTCAGTGAAACAATGCGATATCTTTGCTAATGATTCTGCTGCGTTCAAAAACTAATTTTTTCCCCTTGTTGGATGCAGCAAGTATCTTCCGTTTGATTGTGTCTAGATATAAAAAATAGTTCGAGAACGTCCCGGATACCTTTCTGAAGTAAGAAAAAGATTCTAAGAATCGATAATAATCATATGTCTCGGTAAAAATTTGCTTTTGAATAGTTGTTAAAAATGCTTTGGCTTCCGGTTAAAGTTCTAGCTTTCAGAAATCCATGAATATATTAAGAGGATTTTTAAGTAAAAAGAAATTTTTTTAGGCGCGTGTTTGCTAAAATTCCTGTTTAATATGACATAAAATTCAGATTTCTTGCATTCAGTATAGTTTTCGAGATGGACTATCTAAACTATTTTGTAAAATAAATATTGACAAAAGTTTGAGCTGCATTTCTTTCGGAAGCAGTATTGTATGTCTTTATCCGTGAGCCAAATTTTTGATTTATTATAGTACTAGTAATCTTCATTTAAATTTTAAGTGTTACATGTTTGTAGTTTTCATTACTTCATTGATGTTGATTTTAAAAGTGTTATTTAAACGTGTACTGCTCGTCAGAAGGTTTTGAGAAATGTGATGCATTTAATTAGAAAAGTGTTTCATTGCGGTAATGAGCAATTTATGTAATCTTACAGAAATGTATATTGAGACAAAAACAGTATAATATATATTTCTAATTAATAATATAAAATATTATTAATTATAAATGATTATAAATAGATTGAAGTGCAGAAAATTTCTTTTTTAAATTAGGTTTATATGTACACAAAGCACAATAAATGTTTCCGTTAAAAATTTAGATCTGAATTTATTGTATAATTTCATTTTACATATGGAGGCAGAAATGTTCTCTTTGCTAATTTAGGTACATTGATTTTTTCAACATTCATCAATATATTATCATCATGCTTTCATTCCACTTTGGCGTCTCTTTTCCGTTTTTCTCTAACTTGATGAAACGTTTCAGCTTATTCCTTGAAAATAGCTCAAAACATTACGCTATAAAAATTATATAAAGTTACAAAACAACTCATGGAAACTGAGAAGCGATAAAGCATCCGAGTTATCATAACATGGATGATCTTAGTAACCTTACAGAGATTATTCCTCGAAAGGATACTGAGGTTTCATATGTAATGTCACAGGAAGTAATTGTTTAAGCACAACATAGTTTTCATATGTGGATTATCAAAGGATATACTTCTAAAGGTATATTTCCGCAATGTACGAGTGAAATAAAAATGCAACTTAACATTGATTTTGAAAATAAGTATTCTTAATTTTCGCGACATATCTTCTACTGTTACTATGTAAAATGGGATTTTCTAGGTTCCTAAAATAATTCATTTACCTTTACATGATTATTAATATTTCTGTGTTACAGATTTTCAGTACACATTCAGGCTCGTTCTACTACATCAGGTTTTTAAATGTGAAAACGAAAGAAAGACTTTCCTTAATTTGGGTACTAATTACATCAGGTAACTGATTTCATGTATATTGCTGGCCATTAAAATTTCAACACCAGGAAAGAATGATCTGACGAACGTCAAAATCACATGTAAGGAGAAAGAAGTTGGAATATGCAAATGATTAGTATTTCAGCTCATTTAGACGACGCAGGTGGAAGAAACGACATCTAAAGCACAGCATAATAGAAAAGTTGTGTAGGTGGATTTTTCATTCAGAAAGTGCTTTATAAGAGGTTGGAGTTTTCTGAGAATATCGTGTTATGCCTCGAATAAGAAGAGGAAATGCTTACTATCAAGATTCGAAATTCGATAGAGGCAGGATCGTTGTCTATCGAAAGTGTAGGTTATCGTTCCGTGATATTGCCGGTCGCACTGGTCGACATCCAACGACTGTCATGCGAATATGGAATCAATGGATTACTGAGGGTCATACTGAATGGCATGCAGGATCTCAAGCCCTCCCATGACTAACGCCAGAGGGAACAGACATATTGTGAGGTCAGCCTTGCAAATCCAATGTACCCTATCTTTGAAGCCCCCAAACGTCATGTTCCAACAAGATAATGCAAAGCCACGTGTTGCCACGTCGTGCTCCGCCCTTTCTCGATACACAGGATATTCGATTACTGCCCTAGCCTGCATGATATCCAGATCTGTCACCCATTGAAAACATCTGGTCATGGGGTGGCTGAGAAACTGGCCCGCCACCCCTCTCCAGCTAACACGATTGATGGAGTATAACAAAGACCTGAAGCAGTGTGGAATGAATTGCTCACTTCTGTTATCCAAGCCCAGTTTCACTACATGCCTAATGGGGTAATGGCAGTTTTACCTGCCACGGGTGGCAGCTGTTTCTACTAATTTCGCACCCTTGTAAATCTTCAAATCGGTAACAAATGGTGCGTGGTTCGTCGAAGATCACATTTTTCCAATCGGACACTGCTCAGCTTGAGCGAAAGCGCCACCGTACAATACGACACTGTTTATGGGGGAGTATCAACGGCAGGCGTCTGAATGAAAGTCGAGATCTGAGCCAGCATCACCTAGTCTTCTACGAATCGTAACCTTGGATATTCCGGAATCCCTGCGAGATGGCGAATGGCGTTGAATCAATGATAGCGTAACTATTGGTGCAGATGTGGCAGCTCTTCTAAGTGCGCTATCATCTAGCTCATTGGTGCTCGGAGACATCCAGAGCCACTAGGGTGGCCTACTATGTCTTCGCTGAGCCACTGGTTTTAACAACGACATATGACTTTGCGCGATATACCGGCCAATCCGCCTGTTTGACCAACCGGCTTCTTTTAGCCGTCTGATGCGATGCCTCTCAAAGTTTGACAGCTGTTTGTAACGCCGTCAAGTACGTCTTAAAGGCATCTTTAATTACAATGTAGTATATCCAAGCTCGTCACTCACCGCACCTGCCCTTTTACAGTCTACCAGCTGCGCAATTTTAGGCGCGCTATTCTATCACTCCGCAATGATGACTGGTGCTGAAAGTTTAATTATTTACACAGTTTTCTAAACCACATTTACATGCCGCGTTTCATAGATGTGGCTTATTTTTTTTGGTGCATATATATTTTTTTGTGACAGAATTTCTATTTATGTAAATTCCCTAAGCGACCGCAGGCTAGAAATTAAATAATTTTAAGGTCTTCTGACTGAAGATGTGTTGACGTCACCAACGTCTTTATTAGATGCACATTGCGAATTTAAGTTAAAACACGCATTATTAAGTTGTCATAAGTAATACAATAATGAAATATAGGAAAGTTACAGTAAACAGTGACAAACATAAACAAAGTAATGTAATTCAGTCTTTCAGTATTTCAGCCAGTTTAGTCTTTCAGTATTTACGCTTAGACATTCTGTAATCATGTGAGGAGCGTCCGCCATTGTGTTCCCACATCTACATGAACAGTGTATTCCTTTTAGATAAAATCTATTAAAATATCTGGGAAAAGCACCATTATTCATCAAATCTTGGTTTAAGAAAAAATCCGAGAAATGTCTCTTTTCTTAGACTTTAGGGAAGAATTTAAATGTAGTTTTTCTAGTATCATCTCCAATCCACCTCTCTTGCAAAATCTTTAGCCCTTTTTTCTTGGTCGTTAAGGTTAAATAATGTAGTGGGATTTTGTATCCAATTAAAGAGTTTGAATAAATTCTTAATTTTGCTAGTTCGTCAGTCTTTACATTTCCAGTATCATCCACTGCTCCGTATGTTTTCTTCTTCTTCTCTGAGTTGTTAATAGAACTCTGAGCCTTCCTGAGATAAGTCTGTTGGAAAATGCGTTTCTGATAATAAACTTATATTTCCTCCAAATTTTGGGGTTTTCGAGCCATCTAGCTTTATTAGAGACTTTAATTGAAATAGAGTCTGAAGGCTACTTTTTGCAATACCATAATGAACGCCAAAAGCAGAACTGGGGCAAATTTTATTAAAATGTGTTTTCCATGAGTTTCTTGCTCTTAATAACTATTATATTTCGCTAACTCTCGTTTATGAATTCTTTTATAAAGCGTCTTGTTTCTGTTTTGACTTTATTTCTCATAATAGGTAATGTTGAGATCCACTAAGGAAACCCTTTATGTTGTGCTGTTATTTTGTTTTTGTTTAAGAGGTTGGGACCTCACCACAGATCTTCTGGATGTGCTTTATCTATTTTATTGTAGGATTTATCTCAGAGAAGAAATCTAAATTTTTCTTTTAATTTGAGCTAATTCATCTTTAAAATGTTTCTTCCTCTCGACCTGCAAGGAACCTTTGTTGAACTAATTTAACAAGCAATATAGTAAGGATCGCTACATATTTCACAATCTAAGACCATCCAATCTTATATAAATGCTGTGTTTGAAGGAGAACTAGTGACTGTAACATCGATTCAACTAGAACCCCAACTACAATTATAAGTCAGGAAGCTATCCGAAACATTTTCTGCATAAAAGCCATTGGAAATTAAAAACTCCCTTAGTAGACAACCAGGCGGATCTTCAAATAGTGAACTCCATAGTTCAATTTTTGCATTAAAATCGCCTAGAATAAGTATTTCATTATTATGATGGACAAAGCCTTCAAGTTCTCTCAACAATTCCGTCAATTCAGTTAAATCCATAACCGGAAAGCTATAACAATTAAAGATTGTAAATACCATACGCGTCATTGTTAAGTTTCTCGCAGTATAGCTGCTTATTAAATTCAAGTTGAAATTTGAGCTATCCTAGCCACTCTGGATACTGATTCAGTATGATACATGAGTTTATATAGACATCTACACAAAATGGTTCTTGAATAAATTCCAAATAATATTTTTGTATTTCTACGCTTAGTTGTGCATTACCAGTTTGAGAGCTAGCTAAATGTATTTGAATAGCTTTTTTTATTCCTAGTAGAGTTATTATCATTAATTAATTTTCTTAATTCATCTATTTCCATCTGTCTTGAAGGACAGATTTTTGGAAAGCTAGAATGATTAAAATCAAGTTGTAGAACATTATTGGAATTTCATTTAGCACAATTTATACTCTTTTGATCTTGTTTTTTAAAATTTTTAATGTTATGGCCAATTTCTCCACATCTGCCACAGCTTGTTCCGTTTGACAATTTCTTGAAAAACGCCCATACTGGCAACATTTTTGAAGCATTGAATAGAAGTACTTGTATATTCCTTTAAACTAAAGCTTTCCCAATTTAGACAAGCTTTTGTGATTTTCATAAAGCTTTTAAAAGCTTCTGGCGTAGTTTATGGTACCCAGTCATTGATTGCCTACAATACCTGGAAGTAAGGGGGTCTCACCGGCCGCAGCACATCATTCACGTATCGTTTGGCCGTCATAGTACACCGAACTCGAACTAGAGGTGACCAGGAATGGTACGCAAATGCGCCCCAAACCATGATGCCGCGTTGTCGCGTGGTGGCCACAAATGCTGATGATTGGACTTGTCTTACCATCGTCATCACACTTGTACGCGTCGACCATCATTGGAAAACAAGCACGACCTACTTGAGAACACGACCCTGTGTTATTCCGTCGTCCACATCGTTCGAGCCCGGTACCATTGCAGACGTTGCGTCTATGATGTGGGGTCAATGGCAGTATTCTTAACGGATGCTGCGAGTGCAGACCACTAGCCACCAATCGACGGCAAATGGTTCTGGTCGATATGGGAACATCCAGGCTGTCTTAAACATGCTGCAGAATAGAGGTAGAAATGGCTTGGGGGTGCGCCACGGCTTGTCGGCGGATGCGTCTATCCACGCGTGCTGACGTCACTCTGGATGCACCGACACCCCTCAAACTTGCCGCATTTCCTTGTTCCAGCCATCATCGCCACAGCAGGTGCACTGTGGGCGCGTCTTGGTTAGCTGAGATTTGCTGTGTTGGCCAACCTGCCCTCCTCAGTCATCACCATGTCCCTCGTAAAATCGCATGTCTGCTGGAACTGCATCCGTTGACGAAGGCCTGGCATTTTTTGCTATTACAGGCGTCCTCTGCGACAAGAATAAATTTTCTACGATGATTTTCCTAGCAGAAATAACGGCCCGAAAATTGAGCATTCCGCAGGTTCCTTCCCTTATATCTTCTTCAACGTGCGCTGGAGATCTACGCATTTCACATCATTTGCATGACTCGGTGACGTGCGTCGTTTCTGAAATTTGCATAAGTTTTGGGCCAATCTTTCTTGGGCTTTCATTTCATCAAGTCAAGTAGTGTAATTGACAGATTTTTTACTTTTTGCCTTTTTGACGAGTTGAAATATAAAACTTGCTTCTGGGGGGGGGTCTCGTGTTAAGAATAACGTACTACATGGAATCTAAGAGAAACATTAAGCATTGATTAAATAATTAACTGACTGCTATGAAATGTATGTTTGCTTAATCCTATGTTCAACCCGTATCATATAGTACTATATTAAATACAATTTTCATGCAATTCCAGAAGCTTGCTGAAGGAGCTCTGAAAGAACCTGTTGGAAAAATACAAACAACATCTTCTGTGGAGTAAAGGCATGTGCTCATTTGGCATTACATAGTAGCAGTATTTATTAAAAAGGTCCTGAGTGTTTTCTTTTATGATAGATCTTTTTAATTATATCGAATTAAAAATGCATGCGTGATTCATTAATACAACATTTTTAACTCAACTGTGCTCAATTCTGTATTTATGCTTTTCATTTCAAAACCGCTGCAAGTGTCTTAGATGATGTTTTAGCGTTCTAGCCGTAAAAACTCTTTTATGGTATCTTTCACGACAGAAATGGCTTCTTAAGTCTTTTTTAAATTAATTTCTAATTACATTCACTTATCAAGTATTTTAAAGAACTTATAATATACGAAAACCATTTTTTGTCTCTATATAAGATCTTTTCTTATCATATTTAGTATAATGTATGGAGCTAATAAGTTCACTAAAAGCGTTCGAGAAATAAAGTTTAAATAAATAATTCTAAGAAGAGAATATTCAGTAAAAGCCATTAGTTTTATCTCTTATTCATATGTACCCTTTCACCCTAATTTTTCCAGTGTTTGATTACATTTTTAGTTTGGAATTTGGCAAATTCTTCGTATTTGGAAGTAAAGCTTTACAGGTGTTTTCAGCGCATTATATTTACTTCGTGTTCATAAGCCTGTTAGGAGGCACATTTGTAAATATAATGAGATCATCATCCAGAACAACATAATAGTCATTCATTAGAAATAGCAGTTTTAACTATATGCAGCCAAATTTTCATACAATTTATTTCCATTAAGACCTTGGCTTCCGTTGAAATAAATTGGTTGAGTTAATAAAAAAATTTCACGTTTAATTTTTTTCTCCGGAACTCTTGGCATAGGTTATGAGGGAAGAAATAGTTATTTGAGAGTAATTTTTCATTTCTTTTCAGGAAATATGCATCTAACGCAAACTAAAAAGAAAAAGGGGTAAAGGAAAAAAAAAGGATTAACTCAAATCGAGATTAATGTGTTAGAAGTCATTTTTGCACGTGCATTGATAATCTAAATTAAGACATTTATGCGTTTAAAAGAAAGAAATGTTTAAGGAATGAATCTGAAGCATTAGAATACAAAATAATGTTGAGAGAGATTAAGGTCAGAGATTAAAGGAGAAAATCTGGGAAACGGAAGATATGATTGCAATGTTATTTTTTCCGTGACTTATCTAATACGCTAATACTTTATACTAAACTTTCTTTACAAAGATTTATAGTGCAAATAAATGCACTGAAAGCTTCAGCAAACCGATATTTTATCGCTGGTAAGTTTTACTGATGATCACTTTACAGTCTTTGGATGTAAAGGCCTTTTCTATTTTTTCTACTAATGTTTTTATCTTTAGCGTTTTTACAACTATATTTTCTGAATTTTCTCTGCTACGTAATATTATAGCAAGCTATATTCTTTCAAAATCGAAGTTTTGAAAACATAAAAATAACTTTTAAGACACCCACAGCTTTATCCAACATTTTGCCTCTTCTAGCCGTTCATTTCCTTCCCTCATTGTTTCGAGTATTTTTTATATACGAAATAGTATTACTTAAGGTAATAATATAGTTGCACAGCGTTAAGATATTTTCCCACTGAAAAAACAATGGCAGATTTTTCATATCTTCTTTATTTTAAGCATAATCCATTAAATACACATGTAACAAACGTAAGGAAGTAGCACAAGCACCTAGACAGGTACACCTGCGATTTAATAGTGTTTGAAGTGCTTTTCCTCATCCTTACTGTATGCGAGAAAGTTCTAAAGAAGTAAAGACTATATTGCTGAAACACATTAAAAATGGTGAACTCTTGGCAGGCGGATGTAATGCCGTTTAATTATTATTACTAATTAAAAGTTTTGGAATGTTCACTGTTATAACCACAAACTAAAGTCAGTTGAGAAATCGCTAAAACAAATTAAACTGAATTGATCATTCGCAGACAACTGAAATGTAAACAAATTGTGATATACGACTGCATTTCATTTTGTAATGCTGATTACTGCGCAGCAGCTTCATGATAACTACGCTGATTTTACAAAGAATCCAAACCTAAACCAAATGTTCCGACTACTGTTGCCACATTCGATGACATAAATTTCAAACTGTATCCTCGATGATGCCGTCCACTATACAAATATAAAGCGGAAAAATGAAGGAAACATTAAATTATTGCAGAATCATTAAGGAAATAAGATACAGTGTATAGGGTGAATGAAATGTATCTTAAAGAAATATTAAAAGATAAAGCATTCTGCAGTAAGAAAACTTAGAACTAAAAGTTAGATTGTTGTATCTTAGCTTATTTATTTTTTGTATAACAAAAATCCGACAAAACAAATGAGAGCTATCTGCATGAACATGAGATGGCATCGTAGAGGACCTTCTAAACAAAACTGCTTCATGTTGGAGAACGATGAAAATATTCATGCTGCCACCCCACCCTCCGAGATTAATGACTTGGTGGCAAACAGGAGTAATTATAATCCAATTTAGAACTGTAAAAACCAGGTTTTCAAATGGTCGAGATAAAATAACGGGGAAAAAAAGTAGTCAAATAAAGTAGTCAAAATCCTAGTAGGAATAATAAAGCTGCCCTGGACGGTATAGTGGTTAGCAAAGTTTAGTAACTAGAACAAACTAGGAGAATGAGTTCGAAACTCGTGCAAGGCTTATTTGCTGTAGTTTGTGTTTTATTTCTCCCACCCCTTTTCGCGTGTGTAACATTGGTCGCTTCATGTGGTCAACGTTCTTGGTGATGAAATAGTTAAATGACAGATGGAGTCTAACATTCCACTCAAATGCTTAATGAGCAATTGTCTGGATAGTGGAAACAAATTGCTATAGGTAAACACTTGACTATCACATTCACTTAGCTGAAAGAGGGAAGACAAAAAAGGTATGTGTCCTATTAAATCCCGTAAAAATATTAAAAATGATGAATCAAAGTGCAAATAACTGAATAAACGAAGTCCTTTAAAAGACAAAACCTGAAGGCTATATTTATGAAATTCATAAAATATTTTTCTTAATTAAACACAAATTAAATTGTAGTACATGCACGATTAAAGTTCGCACTTCAGAAGAGTTTATAGCAGTTGATTCTCAAACATTTTTGCCGCATGCACCCTTTTCACCAATGTTCGTCAATTATCCCTCCTTTCTGATGCTCGGCCCACCAGCGGCCGAGTGGTAAAGACACTGAACACTGGTAGTTCGGTCCGAGGTTTGAATTCCGCGAACGGGCTGGCTGCATGAGCGTTTTTGTGGTTTTCCCCATGTGTATCGTATACGAGCCAGTTTCCCTTAGAAAGTCCTCCACGAAGGCATCCCTCCCTTTAAGCAGATAGCCCTCGTGTGCTTTACCATAATTAAAATAATCCAATTCAATCTAATTCAATTCTTTCTGATGCTTGAAAAATACTTATACATTTACTTAAATTTAGATTGTTTTTTAATTTGCTTTATAAATAAAAATAGGATAAAAATATAGAAAGTATTAATCAATGACAAAACTTGAATAAAAGTTTCTTTTTACGTTCATAAACTAAAACTAAATACTTAACAGGCAAATAAAAGGCAGACTTCATGCCCCCCTGAAATTACGAAATACGTAGTTTCAAAACACGTGGAGGCAATCCTGAGTATTTCTTTCAGGATGATGAGATTTTACGGTTACTGCTTGCTATCAAATCCAGCACCAGTGTTATTTGTCGCCTAAGACTGTAGTTTTTAGATGTCCTTAAGACCAAATGTCACAATGGCTGGCGAGCATTTTGACTATGTTAATAGAAACTGGTAACTGATTATTATTCCGTGCGTAAAATAACGTATTCACTTGTCTTACTACATGCAGAGGATAATCATTCAGTATGAAAATTATGGACCATTAACACTGACGATGAGGAAGTGTGTGAACATATGATTTTAAGACGGATATCAGTCGCTGTTAATAGAATAGGTAAAGTCACCCACAAGATTGAATTATTGAAAGTCGAATTGTTCAACGATGAATGCGATTCTTTGGGACAGTGAACATGCAGAAGAGAATCATTCAGTATGAAAATTATAGAATGTAATCACTGACACTGAAGTGAGCGAATCACATGATTTCAATGAAAGCATGAATATCAGCTGGTGCTAAGTGAACAGGTAAAGTGACAGATAAGACTTAATTATTGAAAATTGCTTTGTCCAACGATGGATGCAATTCTTCGATACAGAGTACTTCGGGATGTGAAGTGACAAATACTGATCTTCTGGATGTAAAGAAGTATTTTTGACAGCGAACATGAATATTCTACTCCCCATATTCTGTAGTTTAATACATTAACAGTACAGCGGAAATGGAAATTTGGCTTCTTATGCGTTTGTTGACAAAAGGAAACTACTGTTTGACATATTACGTTCAGCGATTTATTGTGAGTTATTTTCTGGATGGAACGTCGTTTAGGGAGCATCATTTTAAGTGAAAATGCAAATAATGAAATTAGTTTAAATTAAAAAGAAATGAGTAGTTTTTTTTTTTTTTTTTTTTTTTTTTTTTTTTTTGTGTGTGTGTGTGTGTGCTTTTGGATATTTGAGTTGTTATAGATTTTTTTACATATATTGAAAATTCGCTCGAATGCAAATTTAAAAAAAAAAACATTTTATTCTATACTTTGTTTTTAAAATACTGGGCTACATATATAGGGATAATACGGTTTTCAAAAGGTTATTTGAAGGGAAAATCATTGTGTTATGATCAGGCCACTATGGTATATCAGTACATTAATTTTTTTAAGGCATCACAAGGTTCTCAGAAATAACATAGCTTTTTAATTTCATATTTTTACATAAAACAGTCCTAACTCAGTTTCTAATACCGATTAAACTTTTATCCAAATATTAAATTTTTGTTCACATAACCTCACACGAAAGCCTCTGAATATCAGATTTTTTATCAGGATGTGAGACTCCTTTACGCAGCATCTAAACTAAGAATTCCTAACTAGATGTGAAGAAAGAAGACAGAAACCTGGCCTGTAACTTTCTAGAAAAATAAAATATACATCTAAGAGATTTCGGATATGTACCTTTTTTGGATTTTATAGGGTAATTTTGTAAGAATTTTTCAGGTTGAATAAAGATGAAGAATTTGGTTATTATTATACTTCAGAAAGAGCTGAAACTTCAGTTTCTCCTAAAAAATTCCCAAATTTCTTTTTTCAAAACATCTCGTTATTGCTTTGTTTCAAAGTAATTATGTAATTAAAGTTTAATTAAGCTGCATACTTCAGTTAATTCGATATCCACGGATAATTCTTCAGGATTATCGGATTTTAATTATACGCAGTCTATTGTGCATGAGACAGTGGATTAACAGTGTCTGCACCGAACTTATAATGAGCTTAAATTAGCTAACCAGAAATGCATTTCGCAATTTATTCATTTTAGACGACTTTTAGATGTTACAATTTGGATGAAGGGCTATGGATAGCTTCCAGTCAGATGATCAATAAAATGAATTCAGAACGTCTCATTCCATTTTCGTATTGTGCCTCGATATATTCAAAATTTAACCATTCATTGCGAAAGATAATTATTTCTCGCAATTAGTAGTTGTCCAAACTGCATTTATTAGCTGCAATGTGAAACCGAAATACATTAAATAATATGCATTCAATGCTCTGAGAGGCACATAAATGTAGATCTATAGCGAGTAATTAACGATGATTCTGGGCGTTCAAAGACAAGGAAGATTTAGAAAATAACGGTAATCCTGGAATATGTAGTTATTAATAACTTAGAATTAAGGAGATGAAATTAATTTTGAAAACGCTTATCAAAGGAAAACTGCAAGGTATTCTTTTGATCATATTTTCAAGGTTCTGATCAACACAGTTTTGTTTTAAGTTGCACTACTTACTCCACCTTTTCAACTGAACTAGAAGTATGCAAAGTATAGTAATGTTTAAGATAATGTAAAGGAAGTTATACTAGAAATGTATAGCATTAGTAGCAGAAAGGGCAAAGCTGTGGGATTTCATGATCTTTACTACCTGAATTCGCACTGCCAATTGAATCAGTCCATAGCACAGGATTAGAGTTTACAAACGCGCCCGCAGCGACAATTTTGTTATAAATTAATAGTGATAGTACGAAGTTTGGCCAGAATTTTAATTTAGTTAGCTACCTATTCGATTGAGTTCTGAGTGATTTAGAATAACATACTAAATTTGTGTTACTAAACGTATACTCCGTAGCCTAATCCTCGAAAATTACAGGGAAACTTTGTTTTAAATTCGGTTTTCTTTTTTCTACAAACTGTAAAATAGGTATTTTAGCTGGTTGTACTTGCTGTTAAATTATTAAATTTTTGCATGGACTTTTAATGAGCAAAGTCCAACCAAAGTGAGTTAGATCATATTAGTAAAAATGTTCCAACCTGTGTTTCATCATATGAAAAAGAATATTTGTGCCTACGTATCTACTGTTTGTGATTAAAAGTACATCACACAGAAGCGAGAGTACTACAAGCACGAAACTCCCAGGGTGAGTGTAGCTATTTGAGATGTGTTAATGAAATGTTTTATTAATTATAGATTTGTCATGTGTTTCTGAAAACTGTTCACAGGAAATTACAGGGATAATGGACCATTACTTTCTTACGCAATGAATCCCATGTCTGGATGCTGACAATCGAAGCATGCTTGTCTGGGATACCTTAGTAAGAGGAGAGATTTTCTTTGTTACCACCATACATTTTGTCATAGAATGAGATACTGTTGTGTATGACAGTAAGTCTGTTCTTAACACTTATTGATCGTATATCACCGCTGATGTTTGATAGCAGTTTTAGCGTACCTGCCGTATGTTACGCGGAAGATGACAACTGAACATGTGAAACCAAGAAAGATTGTGAAATGTGCATAGATTTACAACTGAATCTTTGGGCAATAACACTCAAGAAGTTCAATGATATTTCTTTTTTTACGCGTATTTTAGAATATGAAAAGGAGAAAAGGCAATTATATCAATCTGGAAACTAATTGCAGCAGTAAAATTTGGGAAGATTTTGAAAACTCTTAAGTAATTCTGATTACTAGGATTGCCTAGAAAGGGTTAGCAGCATTATAATTCAGCCCATGGAAAACATTTTTATTCGAGCGAAGAGCCGAGTTAGAAACAGAAAATTTGGTTAGTTTGATGATAAGCGGATTGAAGAAGGCAGTGATGGAGATAAAAATGTATCTAGATTGTTTCGTTTAAAAATTCTGGGTTTCGAAATTTTGGAAAAAATCAGAAACCTAATAGGCTATTTTAGAAGATTATTTACGGAGTGAATTTTAACGAAAGAAGCCACGCAAACAAATTCATGTGCTAATAAAATAGTTAAAAAGAAAATATTACGAACCTAATTAGTTTGGCAAAACTGGCAAGATTTATTTCACCAAGAAAGGAGCTCTTTCTTTCGAATCAGTTTGAATTTGGGTACAACCTTTCTAACAGAAAATAATACTTTTATAAAGGCTTCATGTGAATGATTCCTTTTCGTTCCTCGGATTTTCAAAAGACAGGTCTTCTGGCAAATTTTTATAAGAAATAATATTAAAGAATGTTTTTCATGCGAACGCTAATAAAACTCCGTCATAGGGCCAACTTATGCGTAAAGTGTTAATTTCCGATAAAATAGACATCACGACTACATTACAAAGATAGCGCGGTTCTATCGCCATTTTGCTATAGTTTATATAGCCAAGGCTATATTTTAAAACAAAGCGGTAACAAATTTCAAATACTAAATATTTAGTTATTTCTAAAGCTATTCCGAAAGTAAAATCCGAGGGTTATTGACTTGGAAAGGAGTATACGCGAGCTTACAAATGCATTTTACTTATTAGTATAGTTGTAGGTTTTACTTTTGATACCTAAGAAGGACATTCTGAATAACTTCCATTATTTGCACTACAGTCAAACTCTGACAGTAAAACTCTAATATTGAATAAAATCAGAAATAATAAGCAGAAAAATCATAATCTATTTTATTCTCTAAAATTTTGTAGCTTTGCGAAATATCAGCCTCTAAATAAAATAAGAATGAATTATGCAATTCATACGTAAACAGCACTTAAATACAAAACTATATAATATATAAATAGTGGCGAGAAAAATGTTTCAAATATTGAATTAGAAGTGCAAATTTCCAGAAAATTTCAAAGAAAAAATAAAAATGCCAGCTAACTCAAACAGAGGTAAAAGCAAAATTTCAGTTATTTGCAGAATGTATAACCTAACACTTAGACTGCCGTGAGCTTAAACCAATAAAATTAATACGTTTAACAATAAATAATCCAGTATCAGAGAGAAATGTTGAAATAAGAAAAATAATTACGAAAGGTACACCGAAGTATGTGAGTGTGTATAAAAATAAGGAAAATTATCAAACTAGAACGTAAAATCCAAGAACTATTTAAAGCTGCCAAGAGCAAATTAATGTGCAGGAAAGAGCTGGATACGGAAGGGAAAAAAAAGAAAGCAATGTTATTAAATAGAAACGCTTGAAATTTTTAAAGTAATAAATAAACAGAGTTGATAAAACATATATTTTTAATACTTGATTAAATTTCTATGTACTTTTCTTGTTGTTATAGTGCTTTAGACTAAGTTAAGAAACAAAGTTTATTTTATTACTTGATATAACTTTTACTCGCTTCCAGCTTTTGAGCATTTAATAAATTTATTAGATTAAAGATAATATTGCTGTTATTTCCATGATTTCTTATTCTAATATATTGATGTTGCGAGCCTTTAAAGGTGTTATTACGAATGTTGTATGAACGTAAGTATTTCCTTTGAAGGTATAGTTGTACTATATTAATATGCATAAGACACATAAAACAGAGTTTCACAAAACTCAGCAACTTTTACATAAATTATTATACGACATATTTTCTCTCTTCAGCAACTTTTACATAAATTATTATACGATATATTTTCTCTCTTCATACTAAAAACAAAAGAATATAACTCGTGCATTGAATCATCATTTGCATTGATATTTTAATAAAATTAAGAACTAATGAAATTACGGATTCTAATAAAATTACAAGGAAATGCAAAAGGAATAATGCAAATTGAATATGCATTATTCCTTTTTTTCTGAGATAACACTAAATATTAATTTGAATATAATTGGTCGCATAGACGAAAGATAAAGAAATTTTTGTCTGTAAACTTTGTATTTAACATACCAATTTGGACATGTTTGTTATGCTGAGAAAATTATGAAAAGAAATATGCATTTATAATTTTGCATCTTGCTAGTATATTTTAGATTCACTCGTATGTATTTATTTATGTATGCTCTGTTGCAGTCGCAATTTTTTTATCTCAGGCATCGCATTGCGCTTCATTTAGTTGTTTCCTATTTATTTTTAGTTAGAGATATTTTGTAGTAATTCACAGAAAAAATCTGTTTTAATTTGATAGGTTTGGCTTTTCTGATTTTCTAGGCTGCACTTTCTTTCCATAGAAGGTTTATAGGAAGGATATACACTCATGTCCATAAATTAAGGATAATTCGGAGTCACGCGGAAATCGAACTCTAAAATAAATATATCACCTGTAAAATCACTACACACATCTTCAAGAATCATATGCAAATTTCAGGAAGTAGCCAGATGACACCGATGGTACGTCACAATGACGAGAGTGTAAGAGAGTGGTATATAAAGAATACAGGAAAAGAAGTAAAATTGTTCGCAGGCGCTTTATAAGCATTTCAGTGCAATAACCGAATAATTATGACACAAAGGACGCATTTGGATGATTTTTTACGTGGTAGAATTATCGGCCGTCTGGAATGTGGGCGTACCCAACTGGAAGTATCAGACGAACTTGGAATTGCCCAGAGTGTCATCTCCAGGCTTTGGCAACGACTCCAAGATGATGGTAATGTGAGTAGACGTTACAGCACAGGTCGTTCCAGAGTTACAATGCCGAATGAGGACCAGTATTTGGCAGTTACTGCCAAAAGAAACAGGCGGAGCACAGCCTCAGACCTGTCTCGTCAGCTCTCTTCAGCCACTGGTACGACAATTTCAAGGCAGACCGTGTACAGACGCTTAGGGCAGATTGGTCTATATGCTTGTAGACCTGTCAGATGCGTTCCACTTATTGCAACTCACTGTCGCCTGCAGTTAGCCTGGAGTAGAGAGCATGCATTGTGGACACCGCAACAGTGGGTTGGTGTGATGTTTTCCGACGAGTCCAGGTTTAGCTTGCAATCTGATTCTCGCCGGACTTTCATATGGAGAGCTCCAGGTACCCGTTACCTCCAAGAAAACATCATTGAACGACACCGTTACGGTGGTGCAGGAGTGCTCGTTTGGGGTGGAATTATTCTGGGTTCCAGAACTGACCTGCATGTTCAAATTGAAACCATGACAAGCCAAATATATCGGGACGTCATTCTGGAACAACATGTACGTTTGTTTCGGGGCGCCATGGGCGCACAATTTGTGTTTATGGATGACAACGCCCGTCCTCACCGTGCAAACATCGTAAGCAAATGCCTTCAATTCAAGGATATCACCCGTATGGACTGGCCAGCATTCTCACAGGACTTGAATCCAGTAGAGCACGTGTGGGATATGCTTGGCCGACGACTTGCTGCCCGTCAACCTCCTCCTACATGTCTACAGGAACTTCGGAGATCATTGCTTTTTGAGTGGTGTAATATCCCCCAAGATCAGATCGATAATTTGATACTCAGCATGCCTAGGCGTTGTACGGACTATATTGCATCGTCTGGGAGACATACAATGTATTAGCAATCATACCAACCATGTAATATTGGTTTTTTGTAAATAGGTTTTTTTTGTAATTTGCTTCAGGTTGAAAGAATCGTTAATTTTTTTTAATAATATCAAACATATAGCATCTTTCTTTGCTCTTTACCTTTTGTTTAATAAATAAGCTTTACAAATAAGTCAAATTTGCTTCGCTTCTAACTCTTCCTTTGCCTGATTTTGCATTATCCTTAATTTATGGACATGAGTGTATGTGGCAAAATATTTCAATCTGCTTCCAAGAAAAATTTAAATATCTGGCATATTTTTAATAAATAAAACCATTTCCAAATCAGAAATATTACCTATGAACGTTGAAGCAAATAAATAACTTTGAGACGCTGTAATTATATTTGGAACATGGGATACAAGAGTAGAGGTGTTTTCAGTAAAAAACACTTAGAGAAACTCGATGATTCGTAATTGTTCACAATTTGCTGTATGAAAAACAGCGTTATAATACTTAAATTATTTTTTCTCTTTATTAAACTTATATATAATGATATATAATAATTTGGAAATGACGCAGACAGAGGTTGAAATACTCATAGTAATTTTGAAATGAAAACTAAACTTGGAAGTCACATAGATACAATAAAATTTAGTCACAGTAGACTTAAATCAGATTTCGTTTATTGTAATTAAACATTTTGCAGCCACAAATACTTCATATTACTCGTGCCTGTTCCGAAACAGTTACATTTTTGGTTTGTTTTTGTTACGACAGGAAGAAAATCATCAGAATGCGTGTTAGTGAAACTAGAGGTCAAAGCAAACGGCGTATTTATCCAATATGGAAGATTATTAAGAGAAAGTTTCGTTTTAAGTTCCAAATGAACTACATCTTCAGCATTATATAAAATTTAAATAATAGGATTAATCTAGAAATTGCGCAGTCCGTAAAAGTTATTACTATTTTCAGAATAGAGAGAGAAAGTACTTAAAAAGATGAAATTAAAAAGATAAATTAAGGGATATATCTAATTTAAATTGTAATTTATACAATAATATATATACAAAAGCCATAGAGTTAGATATATCTTTTATATGTAATATTTTTCTTAGTTAAACCTTACTATTCTATTTCATCTAGTTTAATTCATATAGTTATTTAGTTAAAACAGATCTATTTCATCTAGTTATTTAATTAAAACAGATCATGCGTAAGTTATCTCTTGCGCATTGGTTTACTTAATAATCTAATTCCTCTATTTAATTAAAGTAAAGCTCTGTCTCAGTTTTTAGCCGAAAGTACCAATGGAGATGTAATCAGTGGGTATCTTAGTTCTCTTTTTCTACTACAAAACTCTCAAGAGGACTTTCGACTCGGCAGATTTTAATCTCTTTCATGTCGCAAAGTCACTATAATCACAAACGTCGGTACGTTATCCGGCATTTGAACTCGGCCCAGTGGCATGGAAATTTCTAATCGACAGAAGCCATTTCAATATAGTATGTTAATTTATACGTGAAATTCAATTGTGTGCTTTTGTCTTCGTTTACAGTATTCAATTCTTCAAAATTTAATCTCATTTCATATCGAAAATACGAATAAGTAATATGTACGCTAAAGTTCTCATACACAGAGAGCTAAAAATGTAAATATATCTCTGCACATTTCAAGACAAAATATAAGAGGGATATCGGCCTACACATTTGAGAGAGGAAAAATTATATGTTCGGTGTAACGGAAGCTAAAGAAGTATTCCGGAAATTTCAGAAACGAATTTTGTCCTTTAAATTACTGAACATAGTCTCTCGCATACATAAGACATGCTGATGTACAGAGAAAACATTGAGACAACTATCATTGAAAATAAATTTGTGGAGATAACATTTGTAAATAATTTCAGGCTATTTAACGTCTTTCAGTTGTGAGGTTTACCACTGTGTATCTGCAGTCAAAAGTGAGTAACCTTAAGAACTAGTTAGCGAATAATCGCTTAAGTTCGTGTGACAAGAAACAAGAAGATGGAAGGATAACTAACCCTTTATTATTCCAATACTCTGTCTTGAAGTGTACAATAAAAGCCGACATTTGGGCTTGAACTTAAGAGACTAAGAAATAAACTAAAACTAAGATTAACTAAAAAGATATAGCCGAAGCTATCAAGCTTCTAATCGAGTGGGCTTGATAATCTTATCAAGGGCCTGAGTATGACCGAGCATAATAACAACTTTGAGAGAGAGTAGCCAAAAGGCAGACGCGCGCAAATCAGAAACTCTGATTCTCTTTAACTCTGTAAGTAGACTTCGCGGTTTAAATACCCCTCCTCCTTATTAAGTATTCAGAAAGATTCCAAAACTACGTTCTGACGAGAAGTAGTAAGTTGAAGTTAAGAATTTGACAGGAAAGGAACTTAAAATTTAACTGTTAATAAAATTAACATAATTCTTACATAGCTTCCGACCAGACTTTAAATACTCGAAAAATAAGGTTTCAAAACAACCTTGTTTAAGACTTTAAAGTCTGAAAACTTTTTACGTTATCTACACACTTCTAACTTTTGAATTAACTAAATTCACTTTAAAGTTCTGTTTTTAGGGCCAACTTTACAACAATTTTAAAGCTAGACTAAAGCTCGAAAAATTTTATAACATTTTACAAAAAATTCCTCTGTTCTGCACACACATCATCTTCTTTTAATCGAAACTTTATTCAGCTGCTTTTAAGTCAAGTCTTGATCCTTCCATATCTGGAAGGAAACAACATTAGTAAGGAATTTTACAAAGATTTTTCATAACTCCTACAATTACGCTTTTATTTCCTCATTTGGCCCTCATACACTTTCATTCATATTAAAGTTCTATTTTCCCCATGCTCTTCAGCAAATGTACTGAAATGTATGTTGTGTTACCACGAACAAAACTACCGCTATACAACATCTAACTTGGTTAAAATAGACACTCTAGACCTTAGGAGACTCCCTACGCGCAAACACTTTCCAAATGTAGTAAGCGAAAGCTTACATTTACTTTTAAACGTGTTAACTGGAGAGCCTAACCTTAAACACACATATATTCTAAACATTCAATTCTTTCACAATTCAAATACACAGTGGTAAACCTCACACAGTTTCAGGAGACCTACAGGACCCTTAAAGGAATATAATGATTACTTTAGAACTACGGGTACTGGAATGCGTGTATGAGCTGAAAATCAATCAAGGAAGGATTAAATACCTATCAACCTGCACCGAAACGGAGAGAAAACATTAGAAAGGTCATAAATGTATATCTTTATTTATTAACTTTAACTTAGTTAAGCATGATTCTCGAAAGCTCAAACAATAAGGTAATAAATACTTGTTAATGTAACGATTTATTTTTGTTTAGGAAAGCATTTCAGATAACGTAATCCCGAGTACATTAATAAGGAAAACGTTTAATATGTTACCATTCGTAATTATAGATTAAAATAACTTCTGCCTCTTCCCCACTTTATGCTTACAAAATGCAAATGAAAGGCATCTAAGCTGCGTAATGTATCTGGCCTTTTAGCTTCTGTTTGCTGAAAAGCTAGCACTGTTTGACTGGATTGGATTGGATTATTCAATTATGGGAAAGCACACGAGGGCTATCTGACTAAAGGGAGGGATGCCTTCGTGGAGGATCTTCTAAGGGAAACTGGCTCGTATACACGTTAAACATGGGGAAAACCACGAAAACCCCCATGCAGCCAGCCCTTTCGCGGTATTCGAACCTCGGACCGAATTACCAGTGTTCAGCGTCGTTACCGCTCGGCCGCTGGTGGGATAGTGCTGTTTGAATTTCGTGGAATACAATTTCTTCAGTTTGAAAGATTGTTTTGCGCTTTTATGCCAAATAAGGGGAATTAAAGTCATTTATTTAATAAAGTAAGTTAATTAGTGTTATTTATCTTGTAAACGCTTCCGATATTTTGTAAAAATTTTAATTTTAATGAAGGCTTTCACGAGCATAATTTGTATTTTACACTAATGAAATTCCGTGCAAATTCTATGTACTGTGGTACAGAAGGTGTTTCCACATTTTGAGAAAGATTTCGATAAAGATTTTCATGAAAAGCAAATGTTTCGGAATGAAAATTTCTAGCAACAGCTTATAACTTTCAATGAAAAAACAGCATCTGGTGTTTTAAAATTTATTCTGCTTTCAAGATGTCGCATGTAAACAAGCTGTGGATTGAAGGATATTGTTTTAGTGCTTTTCGAAGGAAAATATTCCTATTCTTCATTTCAAAAAGGTAGGGAAATGTATAGTATTAAAATATCGAAGTGTAGAATAAGCAGCATTAGTAATTGGAAACAATAAAACTTTAAGCCATTACTTCTACATGGAAAGAAGACTCCAAATGAATGCCCAAAAAGGTACGTACAATTTCTATTGCTTCTAAAGTTAAATCTTTGGTAACAAAAGAAAACCAGCAAACTTTTGAATCTGGAAGGATTTCAGAAACAAATTGTAGAATCTTTAAGTACGTCTGTAGCGATAATAATTAATAAATCAAAGTTTACAACTTAATTAATAATTTCCCTTTGCCAAAGCAAGAATAGTTTTGTACAACCGTGTATGAAAGCTATTTATTCAGCAGGAAATAAATGGAAATACATCGTAATTGATAAAGCATGGCTATACCTAAATGATTGCATTAAACAAGTTCTATTTAATGCTGGGAATGAAAAGATAAAAAAATGTGCAAACCTAGTTCCGTCAATTCCAAGAAAATTTCAGTAAGGTGTTTGTGATTGTCACAGTATTCTCTTATAGTGGGAAATTAAAAATGAGAAGAGTGGGGAAGATGCTAAAACTAACTCAACGAACTATCAGGAGAAAGTTTTAAGTCTAATATTTAGAGAAGAAATTTCTTTTCTTTATCCCAATGATTTTCAAAGAGTGAAACTTCATCAAGACAAAGCAACAAGTCATACTTCTAAAAGTACCATTGCATTGCTTGAAAAAATGAGTACGGGTACAGGTACTGCATGTACACCTTTTAAATGTATTGCTGTGAAGTCCCCTGATGCTTCGTTTAGGGAGTGTTCTACCTTTAGTCTCTTCAAAAGAGCTCTTTCCAAGCGCAAACCCACCACGATTGATGGATTCTTGAATGTAGTGGAAAAGGAATGGAAATTATTACCCTTGGAAATTATATGAAAAACCCCTCTATCATAGAAATCACAATGCGGACTTACAGTCAAAAAAAAAAAAAAAAAAAAAGGCTATCAGATCGAACACTGGAAAGAGCATTCTTTAGATTTTAAATTAAATGGCTCGGAAATTGTTTTAAAAATGTGTGAACACCCTTGTAACAAATGTTAATGGACCTTTTATAAAAATGATGCATTTTCTGAGAAATTTGTATGTATATAAGTTTTGAAGTACTATTATTCCTTAAAGCAAATGTCCGTAATAGTTTAAATTCGGTAATTTTTTGTGTTATAAGCGATGGATTTAATTGAGATTCATCCTATATAATTAATCACTCTAAGTAAAAATTTTTTCTTTTACCTAATTTTAAATGCAGGTTATTTGTTATCATTTCACATGTTTATAAATTAAAATTTGCAATTCCAATGCAATAAATTCATTGAATCATTTTGTATCTGTTTCGCAAATTAATGTTAATCTTTCAATTCATTCACGAATCGTCATAAGTATTATAGTTTATTCCTGTTTGTTGTTGTTTTTTATCCCTGTGACCAGCAGGGCTAGATCAGGTCCATTCACCCTGGAAGAGTCCAGTACAAAAAAGGGGTCTTGAACCAGATCCTGTCTGGTAAGCCTCAGACAAGATAAGATGTGACCAGGAGAAGCCTGTGCGGTAGAACACTTAGTGCATATTTCGAAGTGATTATTACCACCGACAAAAGTAATAAACAGATAACAGGTGGCCACTGAGGAATCTAGTAAGTGCAGTTTGATCTCGTCTATTGCAGCTCTGAACCAAGGAGCCACCAGGGCACTTATTCTAATACTATGGGTTCACTGGTGGGACCATCCATACGGCCTTATTCTTTGCCTTACATTTAGAAAATAGTTCCATTTATAAGTAAGAGGAGCAGCAGTTGAGGACTGATGCTCATTAGGTTTATTCCTTAGTTTCTTCCTCATAGGTTTATTCCTTATGAACATGAATAGAACATAAAACGCCGATATATATTCATTCACACAACAGACACAGAACAATTACTGTGCTCATATTTAAATGCACGTGTTTGACAGATATTATTGCATTTTAGTGACAAATAATTTAAATTCGTTTTTAAAGAATCTATAATATTGCTTTCATTTTTTAATTAACTCCAGAAGTTTCAACTTATATAACTGTCCTGGGTGATATTTTATTCTTTATTATGTCCGCAATTATTTTTTTTTCCCCATTACGGCAAGTAGATGATTGGTTAGGCAAACTAGCAGAACAAAGCATGCAAATAAGCACAGAATAAGTATTATGGAAAAGTGTGCCCGGCGAAGAGCATTTTGAAATTGAGTATTTAAAGCTAGAGCGTTTGAGAACTTCCGTATTAGGGAGGAATCTTTCTGAAAGGCCCACCAGAGGAAACAGTCCCTGAGCAGTGGTAGTTCGGCCCGGTGTTCGAGTTCTAGTGAATCGGCTGGCTGCATGAACATTTTCGTGGTTTTTCCTATGTGCAATAGGAAGGGATACGAGGCAGTTTCCCTTAAAATGGCCTCCACGGGTAATCTCTCCTTTTTCATGTAGTGCACGTAATAAACAAACAAAAAAAAATTCTCAAACTCTTTATGATTATACTTTCTTTGTTTACGTTACATATATTAAACATAACAAAACCATCTTCTCATTAAACGAAAACTAGTTGCTGCATGTTAGTATAGAAGAAGTCTGTTTTTGTTGGTTGTGCATTAGCACTGAAGGCGTAATGAGTACGTTTCCTCAAGCACAGAATTAAAGAATCATAAGTCAAAAGGTTAACTACGAAATCTTTATTTAATAAAATAGGATAATTCTGCTTAACTTAAGCATAACAATAAAGTTATAATCTTCACGGACATTAAAACACTGAAGTATTGAAAAGGAGATAACTTATATAGAATCTTCATCAGTCCTAAATATCATCAGGCTTACCTATTTTAGGCAATAAGAAAAAGAAAAAAACAACATACTTTAACACCGTACATGAAAATAGAAAGTACTAACTAATTAGACCTTTGGCTGTGGTACACGTAGCTAAGGTGAAAATCGAATATACTGCATTGTACACGAACTTTAATTTCTCTCGCCAATATATATCTTGGCGCACGTTTGTTTCGTATGCCTTTCGAGCTTCATTATGCAAAATACCTAAATTTATGCTAACAGTTTTCCAGATGATCTTTATTTCGAATTCTCGCTTTACTATTATTTCAATTTCTTTTTTTAAAAGCTGATGTAGAGCTATACGGAAACCACCAGAAGGCAAACTTAGTCTCCTATTTTTCTCGATTTCCAGTAACCTTTTCCTTATTTCTCTTTGCCTTTATTGCGCGAGGGATGGAGAAGTGTAATTACTTTAACATAACCTTCAGACATACGAAGGTATTATAATGCAAAAGCGATTTACTTATCTCAAAACTATGATGAAGTCATAAGAATTTATGTCCTGGCAAGTGGAATTTAATGTTTATTGCTAACCGATTTACAGACCAATTTCTATAAAAATAAACTCTTACAGCGCTTAGATATGCAGTTCCGCGTATCTAAGTGCTACAAGAATTTACGCAACCAGCAACAGTTTATTTAGTAGTGGTTGTCGTTAATATTAATGAATCACTACCCATCATAGTTATGTGTGAATTTCTTATTTAATTATTAAGTTAAATATCTCCTCCTCCTACGTTCTTTTCTCCTTTCTAAAATAAGAAACGTAATTTAATGAGTACTAAATTTCCTGCAAAAATTTGCAATAATTTCTTATAAAATTATTGAGATTTATATTTATTTGTTTAAGTGATATAAGCGGATAATATAGAAAATATTGGAAAAGCGCTACTACTGCTGATGGTTGATAATAATTAATATTAGTATAAGAATACTGATAACATTCATTGTGTGATATTTACTAAAATGTAAAGTAAATCACGAAATTTGACTGAGTCGCAAATATTGATAAAAATGAAGTTTTTAATGGTAAATGTATTCATTAATACAAAAGCCAACTCTCTAGCTCAGGAACTAAATACGATGTCACAGTTTTAATATATAATGAAACACTACTGTCATCTATTCGCAAGCATAGAATGCAGAATCATATAATAAATTTAACATTTAACGTCATGTATACGTAATCGGATACATCCATTTTATTTTTTTAACCTTAGCTCCAAAACTATTATGTCTTCGACTTGTTTTTGCTTTTAACAGCAACCTTCACCAACTGAAACTGAATCTCGTAAGATTTAATTCTGCCAGTTTTTCCACAGAAAGGCCCACCAGTGGCCGAGCGGTAAAATCGCTCAACACTAGTAGTTCGGTCCGAGGTTCGAAACCCGCGAACGGGCTGGCTGCATGGGCGTTTTCGTGGTTTTCCCCATGTGCAACGTGTATACGAGCCAGTTTCCCTTAGAAAGTCCTCCAGGAAGGCATCCCTTCCCTTAGGCAGATAGCCTTAGTGTGCTTTGCCGTATTATCAATACACCATCAATACACCTTCCACGGAAAATATAAGCGGGCTATCAATTACACCGTTTTACGTTATGCTTTTGTATATATACAACATCAACAGTTTTTAGCATGAAAACATTTTATGCAGTTTTTGAAAATACAGCTGATCTTAATTCTAGTAAATAAGTTTTACAAAACCTTTTCCACAACTACTCTACTAGTAAATGAGTTTAACTCTCTTCTGTTTTAATCAACTGTGATCTTATGGATTTCAGTTTTAATTCAGGTGAAGTTAAAACTTATCGGGATGCTAAAAGAGGGTCTGCTTAATTTGGTTTATTGTACAAAACTCGGTCTGGAATGAATGACAGCTTCAGCTTTTTATTAAAACAGTTATTTATAAGCGAATAGAACTTGTAGAGTCATTAGGCTGTTTTGAAGCTGGAGACGTGAAGAAGGTGCAGTGCCCTCGTCGGGACTCGAACCAGGACCTTCCGAATACGCTCCAAGTGTGCAACCGTTACAATACGAAGGCATGCTGGAAGGAGGAAGAAACTACCTTATATGCTTTAGATGAAATACATTTTAAGTCAGTATTTACAGATCTTACTAAACGTTCACAAAATCCTCCCCATCAAGGAACACCTTCTTCAATAAATTTTCATTCAAACCGTTTTTCTCAAGAAAATTTAGAACTTTTTTAAGCTTCAGATAATTTATATAAACACCTTAATTCATGATTTGCAATTCTAAATGTCAGAAGCTTTAAATGTAATTTTAAATGCAACAAAATAACTTTACAAACTTTACGTTTTATTTTACTCTACTTGCAGAAAAGAATTGAATAAAACATTCTGCTTTTAAATTGGACAGAAATTTTAAATGAACTCCCTGGAATATTAAAGGTATAATAATAGATGTATTATAGATATAATAGCAGATGTTATGACTTAAAATTACGTGAATGTCGAAAAATATTATTTGAATAAGAATCGAATTTTGAACTTACATTAAAAAAGTATCATCATTCAGCTGATTTAAATATAAGAATTATTGCAACATTCAATGAGATATTATTCCCTATCTGGAATTTGAAGTCGGATATATAGATCTCAATACTTTGATAGGATTTGCTTTCTATTATAATTTCTGAATAAAAATGCAAGTATAATATAAAGACACATATTTGCGAATTCAACATACACTCTTTTGCAAAAACATCGAAGCACCATGAAGGAAGTGGTTGTTTTCGATCAAATTCAATATGTGTATAGCTCATACACAGATAATAAAATGATTAAAAAATCAAGGTTATAGTACCTGTTCAAGGCTTACAATCACCCATTGAGTGTTCACATTAGTAGTTGGTCGAACCGCCCCTGGCTGCAATCCATGCTTGTATTTGTCGAGGCAAAGAGGTTCAGAGGTTCCTAATGTCATCCCGCGACACATTCTACCAGGCATTCATCAGTTGTCGCTCCAATCTGCGATATTTTGTGGTGCCCCAATCTGGCGGCCTACCATGCCCCAGATATGCTCGATTGGAGAAAGGTCTGGTGACCTTGCTGGCCAAGGAAGATTATCAACAGCCCGGAGATAGTCCAGAGATATGCAAGCGGGATGTGGCCTGGAGTTGAATAGTCGACAATGATACCGTTGTGGCGGTTCGGGCCTCGCGAACAATCATCCTATCTTGCCTCGCATTTGTGCTAATTGGTCTTCCATAGCCTCCATTTCGTCGGCAATTTCCTTGTAGCAACCATTGCTGCCAACATCTTTGCACAGCAGGTTCTGTACGCTGCAGAAGGCGGCCAATTTCTCGGTATGACCACCCAGCTTCACGCAATGCTACAGTGCGACCACGTTCGAAGTCGTTTAGCTGTCTGTAAGGTCTTCGATATCGTCGTAATGGCATATTTAGTTGCTTCTTTACGGAATAACAATGGCAGCAACAAAAAAAAAAAAAAAAAAAAAAGATAAGCTTTCCGCCTCTGTTACTCGTTTTATACTTTGGGAATTTCGCACTAGAAATGCGCACTGTGATCGCAATTCCTGTTCATTTGCCTTGAAACTTTGATCATTTGCATGTTCGATCAAGATGTTTTTCATACCAAATTTCATCACGATCGCAAAAGTCCTGTGTATTTCAAATTCAAGCACTCGAGTAAATGTATGTTTAAATAAATTCTGATGAAAATTGAAGTTTTAAGTATTAGTTCAAGATAAATGATACGTATGCTTCCTTTAGAGCTACTGAATTAACTACTAAAAATTACTATAAGCAAAACCGCTCGTAAAAGGAAATATGAAAACTCGCTTTCAGTGACATATGCAAAGAAAGAGCTTACAGCGAGTTTTTGGTTCTACTAATTTAGAAATTGTACAGAAGTTAGGGTGGATGGTTATGTAACTATGGCAAAATATATGAGGGCTATCTGCGAAAGGCAAAAATGTCTTTACGAAGGACTTTTCTATGAAGAAGTGCTTCAAGTGAGCGAAATTCAAGCTTCTCATGGGCGAAAGCAGAAAAACCAACCATAAGGCCATATTGTTCGCTTGGTTTGGAATTTGGGACAAATTACCAATATTCAGTAGTCTTCAACCACTCGGCTCCTGGCAGGGCTACTTAAATTACCAGGTAATTAGTCTCTAATATACTTTTGGATTTTTCGAATATTTAAAATACTGTCATATGCTCAACCACAAAAGCAGAATTCGACAATTGTTAACGCGTTAATTTTTAAACTACCCAGTCGTAGTGACTGGTTCAGTTACATTTTCTATTATTGTACTCACTTAGCATTCTTGGAATCTAAGCTAATAACAGGACGATTATCTTCTTGCTTTATTAACCCTGGAAAGATTAGCAGTCACATTATGTTTATCTTACAAGCCGAGGTGCCTAAACAAAGTCTGCGGTTCTAACTGTTTGGATGAGTAGTGGACCTTTAATTGATCACGAATTAAACACACGTTTTATAATCTAACGTTATTTAGTCAGCTTGGTTTGCATGTGGTTTATCTAATCATGGCAAAGCACTCAAGAGCTATCTGCCAAATAGGAGAAATTCCTTCGAGAAGGAATTTCTAAGGCAAACTAGCTCTTATAGACGTTATGCATAAGGAGAACCACGAAAACACCCATGCAACCAGCCTATTCTCCTGGAATCGAACCCAGGTCGAAACAGTCAGTATTCAGGCAATTCAGACATTTACCACTCGACCGCTGGTGGGCCGTTATACAATTGAAAACTGTTATTACAGCTGCGTTGTATTGCATGATAATGCATCTTTCTATCTGTCAATAACAGTTTTGCGCCGCCCAGTCGATATGGTGGTCAAGGAAGCTGACTGCGATGCCGAACGGCCTGGGTTCGAAAACCGGAGAAGGCATGGTTGTAACTGTTGTGTAGCGAATTTAATTTAATTAAGTGATTCATAAAATCAAAATTTTAATTTGTAATTATTCAAAATTTGAGCTACACAAGTTTGGTTATATTCTTTTTGGGCCTATTAATTCTAGTGTAATATATTTTGGCTTTCCGAGTTTACGCGAACTGCGTCTTCATTCTTGTACACGCAAACAATGGATAAGTATTTTTCCTGCGTAATAAACTCAGTTTTTCATGTCAAAAATTAATTTGATTTCTTAGTATTTAATATCATTAGTTGCAGAAAAATTAGCTCTTTAATTTGGCATAACTTTCATTTTTCTAACTTTAATTGCATTTCAGTTATGAGCTTTAATTAGTAGATTTTTCTTCGTTTCGCTTGTGATTTAGTTAAAGGGGGATGAAATGCCTTCTTTCCGGTTGAAAAGTCACTTTTTGCGAGTTTTCAGCGTTCTTTCGTTGGGACCTTTGCAGGGTTGTTGAAATTCCTAATCTCCCCGGTCGCAGGTGGTGTTTATTTGGCGAGGGTTTGGCGACTTAGATTTTCCGTTGAGGTTTCAAAATAGTGGTTTTGGCGAGTTTGATAAGATGAGGGTATGCTGTGGTTGCAACTATTTCAACTTTCGGCGAAAAATGGGTTGCGCCAACTTGGCAGTCCGGCGCTCTCCCTTTTAACGGGTTGTTTTATGGGACGAGCTCACTTTTTTACACTTTTTTGCACTTTCTACTTACCATCGGACGCTGTCTCGTTGGCAGCGGAATTTCATTTCGGAAAATGCATTTTTCCGCCTTTGGATCTACGGGCTTCTTGCCCTGGAGTTTTGAACGAGGGACTTAGTTGCACGCATTATGACCTCGACTAAATTATAGGCTCCTAATTGCCGTGCCTTAATATGTAAGTTACTCAAAGATAATTACAATAGAAAAATGCTAAGAAGGGTGATGCCTAGTTCTAGTGCCGTTAAGAAGAAATTTCAGTCTCTCCTCCATGAATAGAGTTTTCATCTGCATCGCTAGTTCCTGTGTTGCTATTACTTAATGCTACACTTCAATATTCTCCTCCATGAATAGAGTTTTCATCTGCATCGCTAGTTCCTGTGTTGCTATTACTTAATGCATCACTTCAATATTCTCCTCCATGAATAGAGTTTCCATCTGCATCGATATTCCTAATCCTTAAGAATTAATTGCCGCCATCAAGAGTCTTCTGCATCGCTAGCTCCGGTGTCGCCACGACAAAAAATGCTAACTTCAATATTGGATTGGACATCAAAGAGAACCTCCGTAGTGCTTCTTAAATCAATAGTAATTGCTGGACTTTTTGGAAAACTATCCACCTATGAACTCTTCTCATTTTCTACTACGCTCAGCAGCCGTCCTCATTGGCATCTTGATAATTTTTAAATATGAGGGCATTTCTCCTCCTCCTGTTCACCTGCAGCTTGTATTTCATCAGATAAGTTTTTCTATTTGTTTTCTTTTATTTGTTGGTCTGATATTAAAAAAAAAAAAAAAAAAAAAAAAAAAAAATTATAATAGTTAATTCTTATAGTAAAGTTTAATAGACATTTCTAATAAGTAATTCTAACAACTAAAATAGTTAATAGTGATTCAAATAACTTAATTAGTTGAATTAAAATTTTGTAGTTGAGTAAATTAACCTAATTCTAATGAAATCATTTTGTTGTCCATAAAGTTAATTATTAGATTGGCCAAGGAAATATATCATTATTTAAATTAGTTAATTGAAACAGTGAATGTAAATTAGTCAGATTGGTTAAGGAAATTTATTCTTCATTAAATTATTTAATTGAACTTGTGAATTTCTTTCTTGGTGAAGATTGATTGGTAAAGGTGTCATTATTTGAGCTTTTTGCTCCTCTTAGGGATTAATTGCTTGTAGGATGTAATAGCCTGATTTTAATTAACATATTACCCGGTTAAATCATTCTTTTGAAAATAGAAAGTTACTATGTGCAATAACCTGAATTACATTGGTATTGATTATTCTGAGTTAAATTGCTTGTAGGATGTAATAGCTGATTTTAATTAACATATTACCCGGTTAAATCATTCTTTTGAAAATAGAAAGTTACTTTGTGCAATAACCAGAATTACATTGGTATTGATTACTCTGTGTGAAATGTTTTTTTTTTTTGGAATGTATAACTTGTTAATTATTCTTTTTTTTTCTCCCCGGGGAGGGTATTGTTAATATATCCAAAGTTTTTATCTAATCATATTTATCTGAATGTAATAGCAATAATAGTTGATATTATTGAGTCTAAGATAGAAGTAATATTACTCTGTAGAGGTATGCATTTTGTAGAAAGCAATATTTTTACAGTTCAGCTTGAATATGATTTGCTTACCAAATTCTGCACTGTGTAATAATCAATATGTTAACAGTTCTGATTGAATATTAATTGCCTACAAATTACTGGACTAAGTAACTCTTAAAAAATTTTAATAAATAGGCTCACTTTTCTAGATCAGTCAATGTTTATTTATTTCTTTTTGTGTGTGTGCTCATGATTTTCACCCGTCTCATTCTCAAATTGATTTCAGGGTTAATCCGAAAACACAACGCAAATGTACAGGGCTTATTGATATTAGTATATTACTGTTAAATAATTTTAAGTGTTATGTCAACAGAGTAAGAAACCTTTTAGGTACCAGACCTTTAGGAAACCATAACCTTATTGGTACCGTGAATTTTGATCATAACTTATTGGTGCCATTTGATTTCTCTATAACATATTGGTGCCGTGACCAGGATTTTTCACATAACATTTTGGTGCCGTGAACTTTCGAACCAAATTTTTTAGCACTTAACAATTTTTGTTGTGCTGTTTATTTTTGCATCACTTTTGGCTTGCGCTTATAGTTGAACTTAATTTTGACTTGAGACTGGTGATTGTCATGTGTACTATTGCATATTTATGTGAAAGTTTTCTTCCACATGTCTAGGCTTTTTACTGAAACCCTACTCGTTAGTTAGTTACAGTGACAGGCCTATACAGTGGTCGTATTACTGTGCTTATTTTATACTTATTGTTTGAGGTTGCATACCAGATATGTACTACTGATACACATTTGGACATACTTAATTTGCAGTTAAATATCTAAAACATTAAAATCAGTTCCACTGAAAGATACAATTACAATGTAAAGAAAATTTGGAAAGAATTCAAAATTAGAAGAAATCTGAGTATATATATACATAAAAAAAAAAAAAAATTAAAATTCTTCTGTCAACGCTGAAATAAATATTTCTGAAAGAATAAATTTGGAAACAATATTTTTCAGAAAATTTTTATCAACCGTATTACGTGTTCAAGGTTAAAATATCTGGGAATGAATAAACCATATTTTGCTTAAATGTTTCTCTCACAAACGTTTTCAAACTGCAGTGCCTCAAATATTCCAACGAATGGTATTGGAAATGGCACATGATATAACATCGCAGATAAACATGAAAGCCGAAATTTTTCAATTGCTGAATGGCTGTACAAATTTTAAGTGCGTCATAGAATGTCATGTCATATATCATAAGTAGGGAAGCTAACCATGTCTCGTTGAATTGGATGTAAATTGGATGTAAAACATGTTTTTGATAATATGTGGAGTTGATGTTAACATTTTTCTCCACTATCTTTGTTCTTAATTTACCGTTATATGAAACATCAACAATCATAAATCACTTAGAAAAACTTTCTTTAGATTACTTGAACGATGTTTTATGATTTTGTTCTCCTCTTTGATGATAATAAATGGATCTCTTTTTATTGCAATCATTTTAAGTACACCCAAGATTCGTTTATTCTGACATTTTCCCATTTTTGTCCGGATAAATGTTTCACATAAAGAATTCTGCGTCGCTTTCTGCATTCAGCATATATCATGGAGAAAGACGATGCAGATTATGTTTTTTCGCTTTTTAAGATTTAAATAAGGATTAATCACTTTTTTTTACATTTGGCACTGGACATTTAATGATTTTCAACTAACCTTTGACTTTGAAGATTTTATTTTAACATAAGGATCTTACTTTTAAAACATTCCGTTTCTTCCTTGGATACGTATTTGGAAAAAGTTTTCCACTTGAAGCTAAATTTTGATGTTTTTCTCCTTTGTTGTTGATATCATTACCTATCGTAGCTTTAGATTTCGATAAACTGTGGTTTTCACAACGTTTTTTTTTAATGACTAGATACGAATGATTTTCTTCAGAAAGAACATAAACATAGCTTTCCATTCACTGCTTCTTTAAAAGCCACATTTTGCATGAAAAGAATACTTTTAAGTAGCAGACGATAAATTATACTTTTAAAAATATATTTGCAGTTACAAAAAATTTCCAAGCAGACGATTTTTTACAGCAATGTAAAATTGTCTAAAAAATGTGGGAACACTCTCTGTATATTCCAAGTCGAGCTTTTGAGATATGAAAAACGCAATTTGAATTTCGTTAATCATCCGAGTAGAACGTAAGATCAAGAACTAGCCCTCTTTTTTTCTTTTGAATCTGTGGCCTTTCGAAACTGTATTTATTACAGACTATTTAGGTGCGAATAATTTTTTTAGGTTGAAAATAAAAATTATTTGAAAACTATGAACCTTTTTTTTGGACCATCTTATATATCCTACAATAGTTAATCAGTCTCTAACTCACAATTTGAACAAATAATTTTTCAATGTATTTCTATGAAATTGTTTTTGTCTCTGTCTTCGCAAATTTCTCTTCGGTGGACGAGTTACGTGAAGAAAATAATTGACTCTGTTTAAAGATACATGGTCCTTTAGCTCTCAAAAAGTCTATTTGTCTGTGAATGCTGTAATAAATCACCAAAATATATTCTGAAAGATTTAATTTTAGAACTTAGCGTTACACATTCAACTAACTGCAAAATTTCTTCAACTATATATCTTTCAAATATTTTATTTATCATCATTTGGAAATCTTTCAAAATTGAAGATTATGCATAGAAATAATTCAGTAATTAAATAAAGTTAGTCTAACATTCACCAGTTAAAAAACGTAACGCTGTATAAAGTATGGTGAAAATAGTATTGAAGTACTAAATCTAATAAAAAGAAATATTGCCTTATGACTAGATCAGGGCATTTAAAATTTCATCTCTTTGTAAAATTGTCTTTTAGTACAATTACATTTCCTTAAATCATTATTTGATTCTTAAAGAATACATCTCAACTACAAAAAAATAGTTTAATGTATTGCAGTACCGTTCTTTAGTCTTGTCCAAAATGCATTCATGGGTATTTTATACATAATCAGAGAAAGCACTTTTTCAACATTAATAAATGCATACATCTTCTTTAAAGAGTTTTGTAAATAAATCTTGAATGCTCTGTGGTGGAGCAAGTAGTTGGAAGTAATAACATGTTTACTTTTTGGCTGTTAACTCTGTAATTGCGTTTTGAAGTATTGTTAGCATAAAAATTTAAGCCGGAATAAAACTTTTCTACATTTTTAAAATATATGCAGATGAATAACCGAAACATACGAGTAGCATTAGTAATTCCCATAGACTACAAGTAATATTTAATGAAACAATGTCACAATATCATAAAGTTTGTGCAATATATATATTTGATTACCTTCCCGAGTGCTAAATGTCTTCTAATGCATCTCAGCTGTTTTATAAGAATTAAAAAAATGTTTATGTGATATTTAAAGCAATTAATGTGGTTTTAATAGTTATGAAATGTTTTTTAATTCTTTTAAAATTTCGTTTTATCTGCAAAGTAAAAAATAATGGTATGGAGGCATGTGATGCTAGAAAACATATCCACAAACACTTCTGCAAATTGTAAACTGTGATTAAGCACGCATTTAAAGTTTAATCTCTTATAATTAATGTTTAATGCGTGAGTCACATTAGCAGCAGTATTGAATCCACGTGTAACAAACAGCGAATAGACTAAAACATGTAATCGAAACGGGTGACCAGTTGGTTTGTTAAAAATACTCGAGGTTTAACAACTTAAAAATGAATAAATTTTCATGAACAATTTATTAAATGAAGCATACCTGTTATAAATGAAAAGTGTGTGTGTATTTAATTATGGCAAAGCAAACTAGGGCTATCTGCCTAAGAGGAGGGATACCTTCGTAGAGGACTTTCTAAGGGAAACTGGCTCGTATACACGTTACACATGGGGAAAACCACGAAAACACCCATGCAGCCAGCCCGTTCGCGGGATTCGAACCTCGGACCGAACTACCAGTGTTCAGCGACTTTACCGCTCGGCCGCTGGTGGGCCGTTATAAATGAAAAGAAAATTAAATACAGAACGGTACTAACGTATTACTCCGTCGACCCTGAAAGTTGGTTACCATCGAACTACGAAAGTTCTTGGAGAACCTATCATATTCTGAAAGAATGAAAATTTATTTATTTAACAAACAAGCAATATTTATTTAATAAACAACAACAGTTTCGTTTTTTAGTCGCAGAAAAAGGCTTTCATCGATTTCTACAATTTTTGTAGAACCCCCTCACGCCAATAAGTTCTGTTTACAAACTCTTTTCGTGTGAGTGTAAATTACCCGCAAGTAATTATTTCATTATTGGTTTATTTCAGCTGACCATATTGCGTCCATTAATCTGCACGATTTTTGATAATAGGATTTCATAATGATGAAATCTCTATGACATTCTTAGTGAAGACAGACATTTAGGACCTTTTGCAGCCTTCCTACTAAATGAAAATCAAGATTTCTTAACTTGACTTTATGCCTTTATTTAATATTTTGACATATTTTTATAATTCATGAGTTACTGTATTTAGATGTTTATTTTACAGTTCTCCCTCCACTTGAAAGAATGTTTGTTCTTCTTTGAAGCCTTCATTTAATCCCAAGCGCTCTAGAAGCAACATACCTCATAACAGACGGGAAACAGCTTGCTCGTTGCAAGCTAATCGCGGTGCTCAGCGTTAGTCGGAGTCGGAGACTTAGAAATTAATCCACTGCTTGTTGTTCTGTAGAAGACAGGGCCCACATTGTAATAATTTCTTCAAAATAGAAGAAAAATGCAGAAATAACAGTTAATTTATATCCTTGTTTATTAAAAAAAGGTGGCTTATCGAGAATCAATAGGCGTTATACCAAACAAAACGCAGATATTATGAGGGTGTTGTTACGTTTCACTTATCCATAACTGACTTATGAATCGCGCTGTTTGACGGCAGTTTCGCAGTCGGCGGTATAGTACATAAGTCCTCACAGCAGTTACTTTACACTCGGGGGGGGAGACTAAATTACTCCTGCAATCTATTCTTTCTCGCACTGAATATCAAATCTGGGTCGAAATATCCAGGTTACTAGGTTCCAGGCTTCAGGTTAATAGACACATGGACACCGAGTCAGGAGACGGGAGAAAATTCCTTTATTAATCACATGCGTATTGTTTAATAACAATGTGGCATATTATACAGAATCAAATTTAATGTTATTGTTGTCTAATGATCACTTGTCAGACGTATAGTGAGCCCAAGCCCACGAAAATCATCGTGGCAAGCAGCACAATATTACGCCTGTCTTTGGAAACAGTCTTGACCACCTTGTAGTGCGATTTAGTGCTTGACAGTGCGATTTATCTTAGTTCCGCCTCCCCCAATTTTGATGGAGAGCAAGCCGGAAGGACGGTTCCGAGGGCCTCCCACCCCTCTTTTCCTACCCTCAACCTCACGAGAGGACTTTCGGCTCGCCGCATATTTAGAGTGATCCCATGCTGCATAGACATTTGCAAATATCTATGCGGCTATACATTTACAAATGTCTTCTCCGAGATTCGAACCCGGGCCCTGTGGCATGGCAGTCAGCGACGCTAACCACTATACCGTTTGGGGGGGGCAATTTGAACGTTAGAGGCTCATATTCGTATTCTGTATCCTGCTAAATATTTCTGAATGTCAGGGTAACATTGGCACGCAGCATTTAAACTATTAAAATTAACCAATGAGTTGTGGGTAAAATTACCCACCACTAATAGTTCAATATAGGTTCATATGCCAGCGATCGGGCTGATTCCATAGCTTTTTCGTAGTTTTCTTCACGAGCAAAATAAATATGAGCCATTTTTTTCTTAAGAAGACTTCCGTAATGACCTATCTACCTTTAAGCAACTAGCCATCGTATACATTTACATAATCAACTAAGCAAGCAAACGTTTCAAGCACAACATTTTAATTATTATAATGCGATAATACTAAAAAATGAATAATAAGGCGTATGATGACTATGCAACATTAAACATTTAAACGATGCAGGAAAGGAAGATAATAAAATATTGTAAAAATGCAGTTTAAATTTTGAAAAATTTATGTAGCTGCTGCTTTGTCTTATGTGGTAATTTCAAGATTGTTTACAACCGGAAGCAATTCTGCAAAACCATTCTAGTTTCAATGATTTACACCAATAAAATTAATCTTGCATTTACGTATGTCGACAAGCGTAACTATTTATAAACTACTGTTTATTAAATTTGCAACGCTAATAAAGACATGGGCTACTACTGTATTCACTAATGTATTTTATTTCTTTTTTATTTACTGATTTCACCTCTTAAAAATCAAGTGCGGGAGGGGATACGACGTATAATATTATTCCGAGGTGAGTGTTTAAAGAATTAACATAGATTATGAAAAGAAATGCACTGTTACTATTTTCTGTATTTCAAAGGAGTCAGCTATGGTAATTATAGTCAGCAATACTTCTGAATATAATTTACTTTGTTATCTGTACATCGTTTTACATACTAACCAGTAATGCTACACTAATTCAGTAATTTCGAAATCATGCACTAAAAACACTAGGTAAAATACTCAAGTAAATAAATACGGTATTTATGCGAGAGATGACATATGATACAAAATAAGGAAAATATAGATGATAAATCTGCGTATGAAAAGGAACGTGCCAATTTTTCCCTCCTTTAGTGATTATACGTTCTGCACACTGTGAAGCAGTGACAACGAGGCACTGACTTGTCCTCTTAAAAGGTAGCTTCAGGAAGATTTCATCAGTGTACCTCTGTGTGATTCATAAAAGGTGAAAACATGAACGAAATACGGTATCACTTCAAGCTATTATGCTCACTGAGACCACTATGACGTTCTGTAATACAGGTTTCTAGATGACGTTCTTCTCTGTAGCGCTGAATGAAAGACCGGACATTTTGGGTCCAGAGATTTTCATAATGCTGTCAGAAAAAAAATATTTGCTGTCATTTAGGGTCTTAGTATCTTCGCTATTTCCATGACTGAAATCGCTGGGTTTTGTGAAAAAGAGTCAAAGGGATTTGAAAATAATGGATGCCGAGTTATGAACCCTTGCTGCAGAAATGGTCAATGAGGAATGCTGGCAAACATTATCTGAAGTGTCACTGCCTTCCATTATTGTAATAATATGGTTGATGTTATTGTACGAGCAGTCATCGCCATACATACCAAGAGCCTGTCTTTCCGCTTCGATGCAATCCTACTCTGGACTCCCTACCACCATCCTTCGATGGCCCAAACACTCTTCTTTCCATCTTCTTTATATACAAATAATTTTACTGCGTTTAGTTTAACATGCATACCGGTTTCACGGTACTAGAAAGTATGTACTTTTTGTCTATCCAGTAATTCTTTCGAAACCAGTCAACTTCGATAATGTCTCGTGTCATGTTAAGGCATGTTTTCGTATACGTGCAGGAAAATACTATATGCAGGAAAATATCAAAGGTCAGGTCGAATCTCTGGCCAAATTAGTAACTCCCTCTTTGGGCTGCAATTCCGATGAACATAAATGTGTCTAGTTAATTGGTACTTACGTCTAAAACCTTTTTTTAATCAGACTTATTTCTTAAAAGTAATCTATTTACATTTTTTTGTATGCAAAAATGTAATTAAAAATTATGACTTAATAATATTTTTGCTTTCGCAGCCCGAGAATATTTTATTTCCTATGAATGATCTCTGTCGTTAAAGCATGATTAAACGCTTTATAATACATAATATTTAGACTGTTTATGTTTCTCATTTATGCATCATATTCATAGTAAATTATTTCAAGGTTCAATATGCTTTAGTGTGATTTACGTGCCCCAGTCTACACAAATATCACAAAATAATACTCACGTACCTAGAAACCCACCTAACAAGTCCTACTTTCAAAATATCTGTTTCAATAAAAGCCAAAATTAATCTGTTGATAGATTTTCACCTGTTTTTCCTCCCGAAAGCTTTGGAAAGCTTTTAGAAAAATGCATCTCAAAAATTAAATTTCCTTGGTTTGCTTTCCAAGCATCAGTAAAGAATATTATCGAAAATTTATACGCAGAAAGCTATGAGTTCTTTTGAAATTTACTCTTTAGTATTTACAACTGAAGTTGGTTAAACGAAAAAATAATCCAAGTTATTTACTGAATATATATTGAGAAACATGTAAAGCAAAAAGGAACTGAGATTGAAATATTAGAAAACGAAACAAAACCAGCTAACAAAGAAATAAGTTCTGAAGTTATTTGGGGAAACTGAGCAGATTGCCTACTTTATGAAAGAAAGAAACAAAAGAAAACTTTTAAATGAATAAGGTTTCTTTTTCTTTTCCAACCGTGGGGAATAAGCAGACTTTTAGCTCTCATGCAGATTCCTCCCCCCCTTTTTTTTCTTTACGTAGTCAAATGTATCTTATATATTTTGATTTCATAAAAGATGTTAACTAAAAGACCAACGAAGGGAAGAGTTGTGGTAGCTTGCATATTATAGAATAAAATGGAAATGAAAGGATAAGGTATATGAAAACGTTGGATATTTATTCTGTTTCCAAGCGCTACGGAATGATGAAGCCTTAAATTAACGATCCAAAACATTTCATTCAACTGCGGCATAAAATGGTTATTTTATCATGATAATGAAAATGTCAGCATTACTACAAAATTATAAACTTGCAGAAATTTTAATGCTTCTAGAAGCATTCTCCTGGATTAATCTATCAATGATTTAATTTTTGTCAGTTAAGTAATAATATATAAACTGTGAACTGCTTTTTTTTATGCACTATTAACATTTAAGTTTTTACCGTAAGGATAAGTTCTAAGCTTTTATAATTGAATGCACTACAATCAAAGTTATTTGATAAATTTCAAAACATTTTGAGGAATGTTATTAGAATTTAAAATGGAAGTTACAAATGCAAGATTGACAATTATTTGTGACGGATTTCATAACCATTAGGCATTACAACAAGGTGCCGCCCAACCGGTATAGTGGTTAGCGTCGTTGACTGCAGTGTCGAACGACCCGGGCTTGAATCCCGGAGAAGGCATGGATGTTTGTAAATGTATATTGTCCGTGCGGCATGGGGGCACTCTCATTATGCGGCGAGTCGAAAGTCCTCTTAAGAAGCTGGTGGTAGGGAAAGAGGGGTGGGAGACCGTAGGACTCTTACCTCCCCTGGTGTGCTCTCCATCAAAACTGGGGGAAACTGAGATAAATCGCACTGTCATCTGTAAGGTGCTCAAGGCTATTGCCAATGACAGGCTTAAACTTGGGGTCCTTGCCTAGGCTTGGGCTGACTATAGGTCAGACAAAAAGACATTAACAACAACAACATTACAAGGTGCCTATCGTGAACTTACAGAGAGCATAATGCTCGCGACTGTATCCTGGAGACAGGTATAAAATATTGATGATGTAGTAATTCGGTAATTAAAGCAAACGAAGACTGCTTAGTAAATGAAGCTTAAACAAGTTTACACTAAAACATTAAACTCATCTAAAACTAAATAAACTTCAGCTTTAAATATACATTGGTTTTTAAATAAAACTTTTATGCATTTCGGTGGCGCTGTTTGAGGTTGAATCGAATGTTTTATCAAAATTAATTCTCACCTTTTTGTTACATGACTTTGTGTCCCTGAAGCAGATGAACCTCTCATGCAAAGGTAGCGATGGTGTGCCTGGAAAGTTCATCTGCATACAGATATTGTGGAGATAGTAACTTTAGGTAAAACTAATGCTCCATTCAGCCTGCTAAGACGATTAAGGAATGGTTCGAGAACATAATGACTCACTGCTCATTGACCTCGTTGTCGCGGAAAGTGAAAATTACTGGACATTTATGGTTTTATATGGAGAAATATTTTGAGCAACAATAATTTAACTACATAAATTCACGTAAATAAGGATATTCTTTTACAGTCGTGGTCCCAAATATTCAAAGATATCACCAACATATCGTTTTGAGACTCGTCGAATGACATTACTACTGGTGGGAAATGGATTTCTAATCTATTATAGTATGTGTATCGTTTTAATAACTTCACTTGTCAGTGTATTTTCATTATTATCAGAAACATTTGTAAGAAGGATTAATAGCTGCAGCAGATTTCATTGCATATTTGTATTAGTTTCATGTTTAAGACCTTATTCTCATAAAAAAGAACTGAAATTTTCTCATAAAATTCCAATTCCTTTGGAGAGCATAACAAGAGAAGCACTTACTATTTGCAGATTTTGCCCAAGCTCTGCTTATTATACAATAACAAATAGAAATACTTTTGCAAGCGAATAGTAGACACATTTCAGAAGTAGGAAATGCTAGTGCTGTTACAAGACTTCTAAAATGGAACTGATATTTTTTCTTACAAAATACATAGGAATCAACTCCTCTAGAAGCACACATATAGATAAAAATAGTTGTTAATATTCTACACATTATCTAAAACAAAACAAATGTTAAATATGAAGTTTTTGATCGCTAATGGAAATTTCTTGCGAGACTAAACAGAATTTTGAAATTTATGAAGCTCTCTAGCATAATATTATATCACGAAATGTGACTAGAATTGTTTCTTTTCAGTTTCCTATTTACATTGATTTAACAAATACCTTTGTAACATTAGATCCTTCTAAATGAACAGAATCATTTGCAATTTTTCTATTGGAAATTTTAATCACTAAAACCATCATCTTTCAATATTTACCGCGTTTTGACAGTTTTTTCTTTCGATAGTCCGTAGTAGTTCTTTCGATAGATTCTTTCGTGAGTCAAAGAAATTACTCGCACAAAATTTAACTTTGAAAACACTACAAACTTTAATTTGAAGTCAGTTATACTTACATTTTGTTTCGGCTTTATTTACGTTACCTGACATGCATTCATTTTAATTCAAATTGCTGTCACATTTTTTTTATAAACGTTTCTATTTTTGAAATTGCAGATAACTTAAGATGCTGAAGTACTATCTTAGCATCCTTGGCGCAATTTGGCGAATTTTTATAGATGGAAAAGAATGATGATATAAATCCTGAATCAATTCATCTTCAAAAACTTATTTATTACATACAAAAATATTATAACGGACATGTTTTATATTTAATTTAGGTAGTTATCCCAAAAATCTATCAATAAATATACTTATAAGTTGGTTTTTAATTTCTTTTGTTCTGGTTGAAATTCCGTGGCGTTCTGTTTAACAACAGAGTCAGAACACTTTATTTGTTAAACAGTTTTGCAGGAAAATACTCTATCCCTGAAGAAATGTTACCGCGGTTTCTTCCATTGTTTACGCAAGTGCATATTTCTAAATTGAGTTTAAGGCAAAGATAAGCACGATTTGTCTATGAAAAATTGGAACTTGGAATACAACAAAAAGAGGATGTACGAAGACGGCTTCCTGAAGAGTTTGTTATGAGGATGGTTGCCAGAGTTTGGCATATCTGAAAAATCTGGCAACTTAAGGTGGTTTCGCTAATACGTAAGTATCTAAGTTAATATGCAATTGCACTCAATTTGAAGTCTAAAGTTTAGAGAGTTTTTGGATTGTTTTCTTAATTCCAAACTATGTTTTTTAATTGATGATATGAACAGATACAATGTGGTATGGGTTTTGTTTCCAAATTATGCGTCTAGGCATTTTAAATTAACAACTCTATGCAAGAAAGTATTAAACTGATAAATTTGATTTCAGAGATTTTAAAGAATATGCTTATTATACAGAAAGAATGACAACGAGAAATTACACTTCATAATGAAACAGAAGGAATCCTAGGTATAATCCCATCAAAGACTAACACACAAAAATGAATAAGATATAATATATTTGAAAGTGACTTCACCTCTGTTTTGTCAAATAAGAAGGTAGTAAATTTCTAGCGTAGTATAAGGAAAAAAATATTTTGCATTAAATGCAAAAAAAAAAAAAAAGATAGGCAAGTCAAAATTCACAGCATTTTTATTATTGGGAGAAAGAGCTACAAAAGCGTGGTAACCGAAAAGACATGAAAGAATTCCACGAAAACGAATTTTCACGGAAACTGGCAAGTATTAACATTACTCATGGGGAAAATTCTCGTGCAATCCATTTCTCCTTGTTTTGAATCGTCTGTAATCAGCGGCATTACTCTTTAGCTATTGGTGGCCTTGCATTTCTGAAACTTGCAATTCGATTTAGTTCGCTAACTGAAGGTAGTGAAAAAAAGGTTACTGTTTTGATAGTTTTTTTCCTAACTGTCCTCTTCCTTTTTTCTTGTCGAATCATTTGGAACTTTAGGGTTATACTAGTTTTCAGCAGGCGATGTATTAGTCTGCTCCTACCATCTCCTTGATGCATACCATGTTGGTCCTGACGCTTGTGATTGCGTAGAGTGATTTTCTCCTGTAGAGGTACATTTTAAAGGGGAAAAAAGTGAAGCACCTTACTTCTGGAGGTTAGCTACTAGACTGGTTGTTCGAAGAGGGAGGTACTCTTGATTGGTCCGTGATCTTATTTTAGGAGATAGGCGCGAAAGAGCGGTATCTCTTACATTCTGCTAGAATTTCGAATGTAAAGATGTCTGAAAAATTGGCAGGATTATTGAAGATGGATTTACTGAAGTTGTTTTCGATCATTCTGGAAATGAAGTCCGGACTGGTTTTCCTATTCTAGTCAGAATGGAGAATCTTATTTTTTACGTAGTACGGTGCATCGGTGATGATGCGTAACACCTTGTTTTGACGTACTTGCAGTTTCTTAACTTCACTATCACTAGTGTTCTATATTAGGTATAGAACAATATAACATTGGATATTACAATGTGTACTGATACTACTACAATTCTCCACATCAGTAATATTCTCATATTAGTGTTATATGACATCAATACATGGTAAATCAGATTCAAGAAAACAGTCAATATACCTAGTTGCGTTGTGTAACATAATGTCGGGCAGTAACCCGTTCAAATACTATGGTCCAGTGCAAAGCCGTTTAAGTAAAATAATTACAAAGCTAGATAAGTAAAATCAAACAAACGTTTATTTATGGAGATACTAGTAAGAATACAGTTGCATTTTAAATTGGTGGTGACCGGTCATTTAAATATCTGAGGAAACAACAGAAAAGGAGGACATACCCTTCTTTAACATATATAAATATATACTTTTCACAGTTCCGGTTTTAAGATCCATCATACAATTTTTAGTTGGATTACTTGATACAGGCGAACGGCGACGGCGAACAATTTGGTCTCATGGAAAACTTGGAAAATTATCTGTGAAAAGAAAAAAAAAATTAAGTTGATAAAATTTAACAAAAGCTATTGTTTCGGAGGCCAGGCTTCCCTCCTATTGCTGCTTCCAACCAGTAGGACACAGGTCTTCCCTCCACAGGCCATCATTGAAAGCGTAATTTGGCAAGAATTATAGATGTAGAAGCCTCTCTTCGGTGCAGGTTATTTTACATTTCTACGTCTACGATGCGGCTGTCCTCCAAGCCGCACAGCAAAGTTGACTTTTTTTATTTTTCTTGTGCTTCGAAGGTCTCATGAAATTTCTTTTCTCTGTCTCTCTCTCGAAAAACACTGCGCAGCCACTTTAATAGCTGGCGCGTTTTTTTTTTTTTTTTTTTTTTTTTTTTTAATTTGGCGAAGAAGGTGATCGGCAAGAAGCAAAGTCCAGCCACCCAAATAGAGAAATCTTCACGGGAAGGGGTTTCCCGACTACCAGAAGAGCCAGTCAGCGCAATTCAACCATTCGGCTTCCAAGGCCAGTCCGCTGGGTCAACACTCTCCGCAGACGAAAACAAGGGGGGGGCATTAGCCTCGAATCGAGGCGCAACTCGACCATGTAGAGCTTCCTATCCAACGATTATTTCCCCCTCCTCCAAAATTCGCTGTGGAACCTTTCCCTGCTATGGATGTCACAGCAACCGGGGTCCTGTTTAAGTAAAACTCCAGATGGTGTAAACATCCAACACGTCATCCGACATGTGGTGGAAACATTACATGAGTTTTTTTTTGCTTGGGCGAAAGAATTTCGGGATGCAGTAATCCTCTGATATGGGATTCTGAGAATGAATTCCAAGCCGACGGTTGAGATGTGAAAATTTTCAGAACCAGTGAAATGTTATTCAACACAAACGAATTTGGGAAATTAAAAATTAAACTATTACATAACAATATAATTCATTAAAAATGAAAATTTGAACAGTTGCAGCACTATATAAATTGTTTCTTCAGCAGCATTTTAATTATACACACTCATTAACCAGATTGAATTTCAATTACTACTAATTTACCTTACCACTGATTTACCTTACTACTGATTTACCTTATACCAGTTAAAAAAAATAACACACTAAAAGTGCAGCAAACAAGACTTTAAGATAATTAAAGTTAAACAACCTTACGGGCTGAAATAAAAGTACAAAACCAAGTAAACTTAAGTCCCTAAACGTAAATTAAAAACTAAACAACTTCAACTTAAGAAAACTTTTAAAGCAACCAAACCTAAATTTAAAAGTTTACAAGAGTTACAGTTTAAGCTTAAATCAACTTTAAACAACTAAAGCAAAAAAAAAAAAAAAAAAAAAAAAAAAAGAACTTCAATATTACGGAACAAAATTGAAATAGCAAGCATAACTTAAGCTTGAAAATAATAGCAATTAATACATAACACTAGCTGTTGCCTAAGCTGGGGACGCAAACGTGACTATCGGTCTGATGACCGAGAGATAAAGTCTCTTTTTAAGGCTGAGTGACAGTTGCAGAGGAAATAGTCGAAATGCTAATTCAAAAGCCTTGCCACTGACTCTGTGCATGTAATCAGCCCATGTGAAATTTTTTATTTATGGTGACCCCTAAATAAATTGTTTTGTCAACCCTGGGGTAGTAGCAATTCTCAGTAGCAATCGTTATGAGAGATTTTTGCGATGATAGAGGGCACTGCGTTTGGAAGAAAACATTTGCCAAATTAAGAAAAAGCAAACTGGGGATGAGAAGAACATTCATGCATGTGGTGATAAGGAGAAACTGAGATATAATATTGGCAAAAGATGATTTATATCAAGTATCATTATAATTTACAAATGTATTTGTTATTTCTCCTAGAACAGGATAACAGTAAATTCGAGATTTTAATCATTTACATCTGCTGCTTAAAATACTTGCGTGTTAAATCTTTAAGGGGCAGGAAAAGCCAATTAACGTTTTCAGGAAAACACTTATTTTATTTACTATATCAGGTGTTGCAATGAAATTATTTGCGACAATTACACATATTTTGTCCAAGACGCGTGAAAAGAATGACCTCTTCTGGTGGTTAGTGTCAGTGACCACCGCCCACAGAACACATCCCTACAAATCAGTCTCTATGGTACTCATGGAAACAGTTTTTCTTTATCAAGCGGAGTGTAACTTTGCATGTCCTGCATTCCCACACTGTTCTTACATGCTTTTTCTTGGTACTGCAGAGTGCACATCGTCGTGATGTTGTCTTCGATGGCTAATGCTTCTTTTCTTAAAGAATAATTGCTGCATCAACTACTGGCTTATGTTTCTTGATTGCTATCTAGTGAGCTACCAGGGAACTTTAGAAACGGTCATTCTTGAAAACCACTCACAGGAGTGAGTAAGACGTTCAACCGAAAAAGGTTACTGCAGGTAACCACCGCCCTTCAATAAGTTAAATTTAATTCCAATCGATAATTGTTTTGCAAGTGCTCCATATTTTTGTCAAATGCTGCATTTTACGTTTTAAACACTTTTGTAATTAATATAAAAATTTTAAGTAATGTTTTGAGAAATTATAATAAGTTAAAAATATATTTAAAAATGGTATTTTACGGATTTTTTCTATTCTGATATTTTGGATATTTTTCTGGTAAATATTTTTCAGAATAATATTTCTTAATTAAAGCAACGTTAAAAAAGTTCAAAGTATGAAAATAAACCGTGCCTGAAGTTGGGGTTGAATTGAGGAATTTCGTTTGCAATACTGCTACGTTATCGTTTCCGCTTTTGCTGATTACAGCAAAGCCCACCAGCGGCCTAGCGGTAAAGTCGCTGAACACTGGTAAGTCGGTTCTAGGTTCGAATCCCGGCAAAAGGGCTGGCTGCATTGACGTTTTCTTGGTTTTCCCCATGTTATAACGTGTATACGCGTCAGTTTCCCTTAGAAAGTCCTCCACAAAAGCTTCCTTCTCCTTAGGCATATAGCCCTCGAGTGCTTTACCATAATTAAATAAGGCAACAAACCATAATCTGATTACAGCAAACGGAGGCAATAAAAATCTACAAATGTTACTTAGAAAATTACTCTCCATTTTCGTACTTACTTAAAGGATATACGCTCTGACACTTTACATGCGTATTCGTTTTAAGGACCGCCATAATTATGGGGAGTTTGAACGAAATCTCTCAGTTTAAGGTCGTGCGCTATCTTCCAATATGTGATTTACACTCCGTGATACTGAGCTCTTGCTGTTCGTTAATTGATTATAGTAAAGCCCCGTAACGCTTTTATTTAAGCACTATTTCACCTGTGTTATATCACTTTTAAATATAAGCGAAACAAATACTTTACATGCTTCACTGCATTTAGATTCATGATGTCGTAGATCTTAAGTACTTCTGTAGAATAGCAAAATATGAAAACCTTTTACAATTTTCACTTCAGTTTTTATCATACTTTTATATCTATTTTTACTTTTGATTTATTTATTAAAGTCATCCAGATGTTTTGTTAAAAAAGAAAGAGAAAAGATAAGGCAGGAATGAAGATCCTTGAAACGTGCTTTACAGTCTGAAATTTTATCAAATCAGTTCTCAGAAAGCTCGCTTTCACCGACGTGTGTCTGCTTGAAGACTTTACTACGAATGTTCTGGTGGGTTCTCAAAACGTGACAATCTAAAATTCTCGAACTACAAGATCTCTCTTTTAACCCGGCCATATAGTGGCCTTTAATCTCAAATTCTGTGAAGTAGAAGGATAAGTATCTTTCATTTTATGATGTTTTTATACTTAGGACTTCTCGTAGTTTTTAACCTTTCATTGAAATTTTTAGCACAAATCATGGTAAAAGGTTTTCATAATATTCTTCGTCTTTGGGATAAGTATGTTAAAAATATAAATTTTATAAGTAAATTAGCTTATTTGGAAGACTGTGTTTCATAATCAGCGGATCTTACGTTTTCTTATCTGGCATTCTTTAATATAAAAATGTGCCAAACTTTAGCTCTTAATTAAATAATGTATTTAATGGCATGTCCAGGAGCTGGGCAAGAAATGCCAAATCTTGCGGGAAAAGTAGGCAGAAATTATTATTCTTTTATATTTGTAATGTTTCTATCGCAGTTACTTAACTTGTCACAAATGAGAATATTTCTGTAATATGAAATCAGGAATTGTGCTTGCAGTGCGAAATGTGAAAACTTCATGCTGTAATAAAATAAAAATGGCTGCCAATGGATTAAATTTATTTATTTCCCATATTATAAAAGAGCATTTTTAACTAATAATTAGTTTTGTTAAAGCATAAAGTACCTTTACAGCATTTTAATAGTTTTCCTCTGCCCTTCTGCATAAAAGGCATAATTTTCGGCTACGAGTAAAATTCGGCAATTTCTCTTTCCTTTTGTGAGACTTGTCTTTCATGTTTTTACTGCAAAAGAAGCCAAGAGTGTTCAGTCACTGAGTCAAGTTTCTATAACATAAAACTGAAGATACTCATCCCTTAAAAATATTAAGACTACGATTTGGAGATAGTATCAATTTCGAATAGTATATTCCGATATTCACTTTGACGTACCTTCGTATTCCTAGTTCCGGCAACCATTACTTCAAAACTTTCGACTAACTGTTGAATTAACTGAAATTTTAGTGTATATTCATTCATATTATGACAATTACATGACCATAGAGTATAAAAATGGAAATGTTAAGAAAAATAGAAACATTACAGTTTATGTTGTCTGAACTTCCTCAATTAATGCAGGATACGATAGGTTATTAATGGCTTGAAGACTTCTGTCTGGGAGTAGAATGTCGCATGCCTTTTACTTCTTTTAAGTCAGGAAAAACTTTACGTAGGACGCTAAATAAGGACACTAATTTTCTGGGAAGCAAAAATAATGGCAAAGAGACAAATCTGGAGAGCACACGAGATGGCTGAGTGCACATACTTATTTTCAGGAAGGAGCGGTTCTGTGAAGTGGTTATTAACCTGTGGGAAGACACATTATCGTGCAATACAGTAAAGATTTCGGACTAAATAACCTAAGATTAAATTCATCAGCTTGATTCTCAGATATATAAAGGTCAACTGCTTAATAAAAATTTAAATCTGGAGAATCGTTTCTGTACTTTAGCTTGTAAGATAAATCTAATGCTACGCACTCTAAATATTTTTGTAAACTTCTCAATTGAATAACGTAAGTAGGTAATGCTCTCTTAGATTCCAAGAAAATTAAGTGAATACAAATAAAACTCAAGCTCAACGTTTATTTGCCTCACACAATGGGTTAACCTTAAACCGTGTCTGAGCATTTAATGTATTTTAAATATTTCCAAATCAAATAGTAAATTAGAGATTAATAAAGACTTTCCTAATTTAAGCGGTCCGACTAATGACAAAGCGGTGCTGAATATTTGTAGTTTGTCTCGGAATCGAACCTAAGTGAACGAGCTGACTGCGCAGGTGTTTTCCATGGTTTTCCCCATGTGTAACGGGAAGACGAGCCACTTTCTCTTAGAAAGGTCCTCCATAAAGACATTCCTTCCCTCAAATAGATAGCGTTCGGGTGCTTTGCCATATTTAAATACCCGACCAATCTAATTTACATGCGATTTTTAAATGCAGATTTCTAAACTTAAAAAACTAGAAACTCACCGAAAATCAATTTAGTTATCCAAGCAAGAGAAACACTAGAAATTCAGAGGCAATACCTTTCTTTCTAAACTTAGAGTGTTATTCGTTAGTTAACGTGTACGAAAAGAGTGGAAGTGCAGGTGATTTACTGTGTGTAATAATAATTTAATATACTATTAATGATTAGAATATTATATATAATATTGATTAGTATTAATGATTAGAATTCATATCTTATCTTGCCAAATACGTTAAATATTAGAAGCTTGTAATAAAAATACGCTATGTAGAAAATTGCATTTTATGACAAAAAAATTAGGTTTACATTTTGTATTTAGAAGATTAGATTTTTAGATTTATTAAACAAAAGCCGTGCTTTCGTTGGCTATCGAATCAAGAATAGCTGCTTGTGATTTCTGCATAATCTTTGAATTTCTAAAATTTGATTAAATCAATCTCTGTAAGGTTAAATGTTTATGTCGCAATTTAACGTTTGAAAACCTGATAATTCAAAATTTTACCTTTATAAAATATATAATTTGTTTTTTGAAATAAAGGAACTTCGAGGATAATATTAGTGGCCTTTTGAAATATAAACAGCAGTTTGTTTAAAATTATGTTATGCAGTTAATGATACTAAACAGCTTAATAATAATTTTTATTTGTGGCATTTTAAACATAGAAAAGAAGAGAAAATTTATTCTAGACCACTGTTAAACATTTCTGTATTAGAAGACAACACTTTTAATTCTCAGTATTTTACAACATTTAATTGCAATATTTATACATTTGATAAAGCATTTTCAAAAAGCTATTACAAAACAAAATATTAAAATATTTTATTTAAATACTTTATCAATTTAAAGAATAAATTTTTATATATTATTAATAAACATTTATTGCGAATTATAAATAAACACGAGAATAAAGAAGAAATTCTATAAGAATAATCCTAATAAAAGTTAATTTGGAAATTTAATATTAAAAGTAACTGTTGCAAATCATTGAAGATTGTTGCAAAGTGCGTGCCGCCCAACCAAAATAATGGTTAGCGTCGCTGACTTGCCGTGCCGAAGGGCCCGATTTCGAATCCCGGAGAAGGCATGGATGCTTGTAAATGTATAGCGTCCGTGCAGCATGGGGGATACTCTGAATATGCATTGAACCGAAAGTTTTCTGGAGAGGTTGATGGTAATAGAAGAAGGATGGGAGACCTCGAGCCCTTCCCCCTCTCGGGATGCTCTCCATCAAAATTGGGGAAGGAAATGAGCTAAATCGCACTGCCACTTGTAAAGTGCTCAAGGCTGTCGCCAACGACAAGCTTAAACTTGCTTCCTTGCCACGAGTTCTTGGGCCTATAGTATATATCGCCTATAGCATAGTTCGTGTACCTATAATGACTATAGGTCAGACAAATGTGTATTAGCAACAACAACAACAAAGTTCGTAAACAACGTTTGGCACTATTATCGCTTATAACAAACATGCCAAATTTCAAAACGCTCCAATACATTAATTCACGCATACATTAGGAAATGTTGAATCAAACACTGTAAATTTTTGCAGTTATGCCTAGAAAATATTACATCTACTTTAATATGATGGTAAACAGTTTTATAGGTTATAATTCAAAATTGTTATTAGAAAATACAAAATAGTAAAATAGATAAGGAAAAATAAACGAATTTGATTTAGATTAAATGTAAATTTCAAATAATGAAGGAAGAAATCAAGAAAGTTTAATTTCAAAAGCGATATTATGAAGTATATGTGAAATTCAGTTAACACTGCCGGGTTAAAATTTTGACGGCTATATTGTATAAACACTAGTGCTTCAAAACTTGGTCGATACACATACATACCAATACAGCACAAGAAATTACATATACCGAACAGAATCAACTTGCTCGCTCAGTGCAATAATTAAATACAAATGCGGCGAATTTCAACTAGTTATTATTTTAGATAATGGAGTGAAAATGCAACAACTTTGGTTTGAACTTTGAATAGCGTCTGTTCGTAAAAAATTGGTTAGGGTTCTACTGTGAAAATGAACTATCAAGGTAGAAAAACAAGAAAGCCGAACTTCCTTTCTAAATTTATGCGAGTCCTAATGAAACAATAATTTTGCTGTGTTCATCTTTAATTAATATGGGTACCGATCAACCCAAGGATGTTAATTGACACCATTAATGGTAACAAGGTATATGTAAGGAAAGAAGAAAAATTCAGGCGCTCCTGATAAATTTGTTGAAATATTAATGAAACAGAAGTGCAGTTGACAAAATATTATTTTAACGGTTCCGAAGGCTGGTATGAGTGGACAAAAGGCGATCAATCAGAAGGTACATGAAAGTTCTTAATAGAAAATCAACAAATTATTAGCCAATAGTGAACTGTGTTTATAGTCGTAGCCATTTGTTAATGGATGAGTATATAAAGTTACTTGACGTTGTTACCCTTATATGGAATTTAAAAAGCATTTTTGAAGGAAACGGGTCAAATGTTTTAAAAAATGATTAAACAATTAGTATGTAGTCAATTTATGTCAGCATGCGTGTCGTACTGCAATTATAAGTAAACTGGTAGTAGCACTAACGTGGTTGCATGGAACTAACCTATAATTCTATTAAATTTATATTTATTAGAAATTCATATTATTAAGTCCAGGCAAATTTGCAAATTTATAGAATTACAAATATGGTAATTATCATTGAAATCTAACTTCAAATGCGTATACGTACCCTCAAATTGCTTTCAATTAAAATATTCTTAGTCTTTCGTTTGCTCACGATCACATCTAATTATATTTCGATGCATTTTCTGCACCTCAGATTTAATTAAGAATATCTCTCTTTGAAAATTCTCCCAAATAAGTTGAAGCTATAAGGCTTTGATCTAACAAATGGTTTTCGGTGACGCTTCTTATGTTTCCACGTATTGGATTATTTGAGAGAACGAACGGCATCATGGTAATATAACGTCTTGCAAAACCTCAAAATGTATGAAAATTCAGTAATCTACCTTATTTACTCAAAAAGTAGGACTAAATTTTTTGCGGTGCTTTTTCTCTAAAACGTGGAGATTTTGTTGTCGGGTACTTTATACAAGTAATAACCGTTGTAACGTCGCCATAACATTGCTGCTGGACTCCTCTCGAGAAAGATCACAGACTGAAAATTCTACTATAATGTTATTTACAAGTACTAACCAAACCTCTGGACGCTTAAAAGCAAATATGATATGATGTTTGGCAGAAACGTGTCATTTTGATCTTGGTTACATCATTTTGATGTAACCAAGTTCACTGTAGTGTTACAATACAGGGTTTGTCCGGAAAGTAATAGGACTAAATTTTTTAAAAACAGTTATTGACAATTTTGACGCATCAACTTAATAGTTTTCAAATTATGCCACTTCTGCATCACCACTCTGCCAATCACTGAAGTCTTCCTGGAACGCAGAAACTGGAATGCTCTTCAGCTCCCTCGTTACGGTCTCTTGAATGGCCTGAACCGAACCAAGGTGCCGTCCAGTCATGGCCTTTTTCAGTGAGGGGAAGAGGAAGAAACCCGAAGGATCAACGTCTGGGCCGTAGGGTGGCTGGGGAATCTGTGTGCTGCCATGTTTGGTCAAGAAGTCCATGACAGCAAAGGTGGTGTGGCTCGGCGCATTATTGTGATGAGCCTTTATGATTCAGCAGTTGCTGGACGGACGCGGACGACACGTTTTCTGAGTCTTTTAAGTACAGCTACAGTCCAGATGTCGCTCTTTCAAACTTCTTTCTCTTCCCTCGACTGACCTGAGTCATAAAAGGACGGCACCACGGCTGGGTGAAGGCCATTCAAGAGGCTGTAACGAGGGAACTGCAGAGCATTCCAGGGAGCCTCCAGTGATTAGCAATTTCGTTGGAAACGCTGTGTTGATGCAGAAGAGACATCTTTTGAAAACTATTAAGTCGATTTGTCAAAATTGTGAATAAACATTTAAAAAAAGTCAGTCCTACTACTTTCCGGACAAACCTTAAATAAAGGAAGTTTGACGGTTGAATACGAACAAGGAAACTATTTTTTCAAATTTCACAAGAAAAAGAAAATTACTTTTTCAAAAGCTTTATGTGATGTTTGTTGTTCTGAAATCTCAACCGTTAAATATTTCTACCGAAGGAATGAGATGTTTTGTTTAATCTAACTACGTAACACCGTATATATAAACTGCATAACTACGACTAATTTCAATAGCCACGTCTAGTTGAAAGATTTCAGTTTAGGTCTGCATCCACCAAATTGGTTTCTCGTATACTTGAGAAAAATAGGTAATAACTGAATTGTTGAATTTCCCTAGTACTCCTTTCTGTGCTACAAGGTTCGAATCCCGAGAACAGGCTGGCTGCATGGGTGTTTTCGTGGTTTTCCTCATGTGTAACGTGTATACGAGAAAGTTTCTCTTAAAAAGACCTCCAGGAAGGCATCCCTTCCATAATGCATATAGCTCTCGAGTGCTTTGCCGTAATGTAATAAACCAAACCAAACCTTTCTATGCCGCAGTTATCAAATACATGCAGTGTATCTATACCTGATGAGGTAGCTTGCCTTTCGTTCTAATAAGCAACAAATAAAATCTAACAAGAATCATGCTCTCGTCAAACATTCATCTACATTTTTATTTCTTAAAATTTATCATAAATTCAATGAAGTTCTTATATTAGAGAGGGTCTTGTTTTCAAGTAATAACAGCCCTTTAAAACTAATGTAATCGAAGTTGTAGACTGGTGTAAATTAATGTTGCTGAATGGTGCTCTTGCCAATAACTTCTTTCACGTTCTTCATGTACAGAGGACATATGATAATTTAATTCTGTCATCCATATATAATGAATGTATAAAGTTATTTTATTCTTTTCACGTGTATATGTTGACTTCATATTCTATATTTTTCTCTTAATTTCTAGCATAAATAATTTTCTTTTTGATTCAGAATTTCTGTCATGCTTACACCTAAAGATTAAGCGCAGTTTAGATTGTGTTTTATAGTATTCATATAAAAAAGTTTAATACTGTAGGTAACATATGTTTAATTTTCGTTTCAACAGCTTAAAATATGACGGAAACCATTGAAGTTACAGAATTTTAAATATATTAATTTAATTTTGGAAACTGCTTTATTTTGCCACAAGATTTTCTAGGGTACACACAACCATTTTATATATTAAACGAAAGTTACAAGCAGAATTTAAATAATGAATTCCGAATTTTCAATTGATTATTAAATATTAGAAAATATAATTAGTGACATATAGTAACAAACACCATAATCGTGAAACAGATTTATTGGTTATAACTAATACTTAGCTTAACTCTGCTGCTGCCCAGCATTTGATTTGATTTATTATGTTTTATCATAGAATATTTTGTAAAAATTATTTTTTAATTCTAGATACTTCAAAAATTTTACATAGTTTAACAAAATTTTTGTTGTCAGAGTTAAAAATCTGCTTACATCATAATGTCAGTACTGAAGCTAAACTTTCATATATATTATAAATTTTTGTATTCTGTTATTTACGCATGCTTTACGTGTTCCTTGAAAATGAAAGTGCACTATGCAATTCTTTTTCACAATATTCGCTAGATTCAAACTTATAAACCAAGAGATAAAATATGCTTTGTTCTGATTAATGGGTGTGGAACAATTTCAGGCTTAGTGCAGCTTACCATTAATATTTAAAGCAGCTCTCCTTTCAAGGATTATTCTGCAACTGTCCCAGGTTTGAATATTTGACTCACAAGCTGAAGCATTCCGTAAAACCTTTCGACTTTTTCAGTCTGTCATAGTAGTCACGCAGTTTGGGTATTTTATAAGGTGATGGATGGATTTATAAATATAAGATATAGTTAAATGTAGCAAGTCACGGATCTCTATTATGAGAATGGAAGTACCAATCCAGGCATGAATAGAGGATAGATTTCGACTTCAAAATAAAATGGCATCAATGGTTTCTGCATAGAAAGAAAATCCATTAAATCAATGGATGACGTTTCATACTAACTGGCGGATCTTTTACTGAAGCAGAATCATAAATGCCATCTCAAGTAGGAGTAACTTCACACGCTTAAAGTTGGAAGGTAAACAGTACTTGAATTTTAGACGCAGCAAATGAATAGGTGTGCTTAGAATTTATTGCATGTTAAAAATACATAACTTTTGGTGTTTTTAAAGTATTTTGTTTACTCGTACATATTTATTTATTTATAGGCAGTAGTCTAGTATGTTCAACATGACTGAAAAATATGACTATTATTATAATTCAGTGGCCATTAGTTTTCTTTAGGATTCTTAAAAACTGAATATCAGACTCAAAGCCCTGTGAGTAAATTGTAGTAAACATATTAATGACACAGTCAATACTAATTTATTAAGGAATCGCCGCACTGATAATATCTAGAGTGAAATTATCAAGAAGAAAATACTGTATGAAAAAAATATTTGTAATGTCTTAACACAAAAGCAAAGCAGCATGAAAAGGAATAATATTACATATCATGTTTTCCTTCTCTTCTTGTAACATCCTAGCGATTATTTGAAGGATGCAAAATACAAGCTGATTTGATTGCCTAAATGATTATTACAATCGAAAATTGGTTAATAACTGAATTAGCTCGCAAATAACTTCGTAATTAAGCAACAACCTAATAAAGTCAAGTGTTAAGTCAGGGCACTTATGTAATTATTGAATTAAATGTCTGGATTCGGTTCATTTACTCGTTACATGTTTAATTCGTGATGTATTACATACGCTATATCGCATTTCGTCAGGTTTAATGCATTGCAGATTTCATGAAGAGAAAATATTGTTGAAGTAAACTTATGTTTTCCAAGTAATTTATTTAACTGCAAAGATAAATGATTAAATGCAAGAGTTAAAAGAGTAGAAAATTATTTTACATCTAAAATGCACATATATATTTCTACTTTTTCATTTTTATAAAGGAATAAAACTTGTAACACTTGTAGCAATTTGATCATTATACATATAAAACAGAATTCCTTTACCAGTAAAGAAAATTAAAATGATTTTCATAAATACTATATAAAAATGGTCACAATTTGATCCTCTTCAAGCTTTAACAAGGTAATTTCTCCATTCCGGGAAAAGAAAAGAATGGCGAAATAATTCATGCTACTTAATAGTTTAAACTGTACTAGCAATAAATAGCAGTAAAAACTATGATATATTAGTTAGGAGTTAATAACTACCTAACTGTTTATAGTTTTCATTACAATGCTTTTGATAGAAGACTAATGCTGTATTTTATAAAGCAAACATCTTTAAAGTTTGAATATGATAGAATACATTTACAAACAGAAGAGGTAACAAAATTTTTACATCAACATTAAACTTATTTTTTTTTTTCATTTTTAATATGTTATTTACATTAACACATTCAGTAGAGCTGAAGAGAAATTTTCAAAATAGGACACTAGAGTGCATGCTATTAGTGCGGTACATATTTGGTTTAGTTTAGGTTAAGTTACGCTTCATTTTTATGCTAAAATCTCTCCGCTTTACGTTTAGTTTCGTCTACTCCACCAGAATATGTAAATGGGAAGCAGAAGTAAGAATTTAAGTTTAAAAGCGAGTACCAGCAATATTGTTATATAGCTACTGCACCAATGTTCTGTTTCTATACTTTGCCGTAAAAATCATGGGCACCAATGCAGTGTTACTACTTCCTCTTAGGGAGGAAACTAATGCAGAAACAGACAGGTGAAACCGTAACTAGCTAAATATCAACTGAGAAACTAAACTCTTAAGAGTTGGCTAATTACCAAACTTTTAGTGATCGTATAAGTGAATTTTTAATGCATTGCGTTGTAAAAATGCATTATATATATATATAAGAAAAACACAAAACAGATATAAAGAACACATAAGTAATAGGTTTCCAGATTAAATATCAGTTTATTCAAATTCCTCACAATAAAAATTAAATCTTATCCTCATCAGAGAGTCTAATTTCTTATTTGTGTTACCTTTTAATTAACTTATTTTAGACACAGGGGAATTCTTCAATTTGTCATTTACTTTTTGTTACATTTAAATTCATGATTTGCAAATCTATTACATGACTCTTTTAATTTAACGGGTACCCGATCTATAATTTCTAAGAGGTTAAGGAAAACATATTATTTGCAATTCACATCTGTTCTAAGGAAGATTACACAAACAACTTAAATTATTACATCCTAATTCATATAAAAACCTTAAGGTTTGTCTTGGTAATTTAGAAGGGGAAAGGGAAACAATTGAAAGCCTGAGAATTAATTTAAGATTCGACGTTGTTATTTTACATTCCAATGAAGTCGTTGAAACCTTACTTAAAGTTCAAACACAAAAAAATAGACTTATCTTGTAAGGACGTCTTGAAGTGGAGGACTCGTATCCTAATAAGCGTTGACTTCGGCGGGGCTCATTTTTACGGTCACAAATGGAAGTTTCAGAAGACATCGTCCTGTCCTGGCACCATTGGCGAAACACACACGCAGGTAACTGGTTTTCATAACGACGAAGCTATTTTACTCTGGAAAACAGAAACAGGAGCACTGCTGCCCAGCACGGCTGTCCGCCTGGTCTTGAAAGTCTTAAGTCACTCGCCCGGTTCAATTTCGCCTTTTAACCAGAACGCGGCAGGGGAGCATGTTTGCAGCTCCCGGCCAGAAACGTCTCTCTAGGCAATTACGGCTCGCCTGTTCTTGCTCATCCCAAGAGCAAGCTTCAAGAGTAACGTCCAAAGTAAGTTCCGCAAGCAAGTCTTGCCAAGTCTCCCACGAGAAGTGATTCAAACTCGAAAACGCGGCAGGGAAGCATCTCTCTTCGTAAATTACATCGTTTAGAACACTCAATCCCAGAGCAAGTTTCAAGAGTAACGTCCAAAGTAAGTTCCGCAAGCAAGTCTTGCCAAGTCTTCCACGAAAAGTGTCACACGAAAAAGTGATTCAAACTCGAATTTTCTTCCTCTCCTTCACAAACGCGGGCTCCCACTATGGCTTCAATTATCGCCTCCTTAATTTTTGCAAAATTTGCGTTTTCAACCCCTGAATGCGAAAATAAGGGTGATCGCGCATGCGCGCCCTTCTTCACTTAGCCAGCAACCGGACCCTCAATCGCCAAAAACCTGAATGACTTACATCGAAAGTCAAGTGGCAACCTCTGACCCTTCTGTCACGTACTTCCTGTCCTAAGGTCAACTGCACAATGAAATTCCTTCTAGAACATTCTAAAGGGCAAAGCGCGCGAAATCATGACTCAGAAAAATTGCCTCCCTTTCCCTGCTTCTTTTCACAATGTATCAAAGCTTGTACAAAAATTGCAAATAAAAGAAAAAATAAATAATATTCTTTTAAACTAAATAATATTCCCAGAAGCATCTGTTTTTCCCCAAAATTAAAGCATTAAAATAAATAATTCAGAATCAAATAAAATTAAGATTTCCATAAATCAGAAAATCATTCACCTAGTTTTTATAACGCTATCAGACAAATTCTCTACACAACAATATGAGTCTTTATTAGTAAAGTTTCTTTGTTACTATTCGACTAGAGTTAACGCTTCTACCACCTTAAGGCCTTTCATAATCATAGCTTCTTCGTACGGCATTTAGTTGAGACGAGTGCAAAAGAGTTGTAAAGTAAGTTCTTTCTTATGATGCATTCAGAAGCGAGCTGCCATTAGTTCTCTTCTGCAATAATTTTCAAAACTGGGTGTTTGACGCTGTTTATGAGTTCTTCGCATATTTAATTTATAAAATTTCTTAAATTGTTTTTGCAACATTAGCTGGGAATTCGTTGCATAAAAAGCGAAATAGTAGTATGATGCGAAAAATTTAAATGCTAGTTCACTGTTTTAAACCAATATAAAATCAAGGACATTACCCGTATTTTTATATAAAAAGCTTAATTAAATGTGTAATAGTTATGGTATTGAATAAAAAAAGGCACCAAGGCGTTTAGTTAAAAACGACGAATAAACGAATAACGGAAGTAAAAACTGATGACCAATACTGAGAAGAAAACAGTGTGTAGTTCTATCAATACTATACTGGAAGCACAGACCTCATAAGAGCATCAATGAAAGTTCGCAGGATCAGCACATATTTATTTAGAATGCATGTTTGCATCGTCATGGTGCAAGAAAAATCATGGAAATCTGTTTAGTATAGCCTAAGCAAGCCCGTAATGTATTTTGCAGATTTCAAGGGATTTTTGATAGTTATTCGATACATAGCAATGTTTCAGACAACATGGACTGTTTTTGAGCGTAAAAGCTGTGAGCGCGTTCATAAGAAGATTATCTATAACCTTTTATCCATAAGAATGTCATCAGTATTTATGGTAGCCCGAAAATGGCTAACGTATTGCTCATGGATGTCACCTCGATAGAGTTCTGCGTTCGCTGTGCCATTAGAATAAAAAGGTGTGGTCAATGAGAACATTCTATGCATACGGAAATCAAATTACCAGAGCTATATCTTTGTTCTTTGTGGCCGTTGCTAATCTGGTAGGAGTATCATATACATTTACCAACACTATTACTTTGAACAAAATGGTACTTAAAGCGCACACTCTTGCTTTAGCATCAGGTTTAAATAACTTTTAACTTAATTTAGCGAAGCCTTCCCATAAGAGAATTTTTAGGAATCGTCTTGCAGAGACATAATCTACACTCAGCATGTGGAAAACGGTTTGCGAGATCCTCGATTTTCTTGTGAATGATAAAAGTCCTGAGACTGCTGACCAGCGAATGAATTGTGGAGTCCAGCATGTAGACATAGGCAATAGATGTGTCACGAACAATAGTAGATCACGAACTAACCTCACTTAAAAGATGAGCGTTTCAGCCAATGGTCAGCGTTTGACTTCGATTCAGCTGCAGTATGAGCTGTGCATGTTGATACCTTGATGCACAAGGTGTTGTTTTGAAGTTCCGCTAAGAGCGCTTCCTAAAAAGTAAATGAAATGACTCCTAATTGATTTAAAGATACACGAATGGAAATTTATACACCCAGTTTAGGGAAGTTTAGTTTACAAAGATACAAAAGAGATACAAAAATACAAATACGATACAAACCAAAATAAGAATAAAATGAGATATGTACAAAGAATAAATGTATACGTGAATTGAAATAAAAAATGCTGTTTTAAACTTCATTCGAACAAACTAAAATTTGCATAACCATCTGGTTTGGATGAATTACTGTAACAGTCGCCAATGATATATGGGAAAGTACGCAACTTGAGACTTAACTGGTTAAGAACTTAAAACACGTGTCAGAATATATTCTAGTTTAAATTGGGTTACCTTTTATTCGGAAAACTTAATTTAACTTCTGTATTAAGAGTAAACTCTGTACTGTCTTTTAATAGTATTTCATAAAATGCTTAATTTGTTAAATCTGGCATGCGGGAATGCAAAGAAATAATTATACATACCAAAAATTTTGTAAACAGCTATTTAGTCTGCGGCGGACCACACAAAGATAAGAAAATCATACGAGTGTGGTACTCCACAAGTCGCAGTATTCGATCTGTTACAAGATGTGAGACGACAAACGACGACATCCCAGAGGCATAATTCTTTCAGTTACGGGTCCACTCAACACTTCAAGAATTATAACTGCACGGCCAGTGTCAAGGAATTTTAGCGATCTGCATTATGTCTGTAACCAAAGCCTCTCGATTTCAGAGAGGGCGACGAACCAAAGATCATCGTTCTCATCTGATATTGTTTCAACTATAACGAATCAGAGGACGTAAAATAAACCTAAAAATCAAGAAGGCGTGACTAATTCAAACTGCAAATTGTTTTAAACAAGATAAGAGCTTAGACTTGCTGATTCTAAGACCCTCAAATAATGAGGACAAAATTCTACAATTCTTATCTTACCTCTGGATTCAGTATTAATTGTTAATTGCCGTTATTGTACTCATAGTACAACTTCTTATATATTTATAATAAATTTATTTTTAGTTATATATGCAGTGAGTAACACGCAACCTAAACGGACTGCAAACCAGTCAGTTACCAATATTTACATGGAGTTGCCATACCAGTGCAGTGTACCATCATCAACCTAAGTATCCTTACAAAAATTTCTTCTAATTTGAGAACTGATTTTTAAAGAAAAAAAGAGTTTTCACGAGAATGTTTATAAGCTTCGAATCGTCTTTTAAAATAACCAGTTCAGTTTTAAATAAATTCCTTTCTTTCTGCTTATTTCCAAGCTCAACATCCCATGTATTTGAGTAATTTAAGAAAGAAAGAGGCTATATTATCTAGATTTTTCTAGCTATTTAATTTAAGCAGCGTGACTGTAAAGTTAGAATCGACTGTAAACTCAAAATCTGTCATGTAGATTTTCTTGGTATAGAAAAGTATGCAGAATTCTCGAATTAAAGGCTCCGGATGACTGTGTCTTAGATTTAACTGCTTATTTTGTATATGTGTTAAAGTTTAGTGGGTTACTTCTGTTTACGGTCTAATATATAAAAAAAGATTTATCTGCATGAAATAATGGAAGATGTCTTGTATTTTTGTTTGTTTTCATTTTTTAAATTTTCATCTGCTAGAATGAGTTGTTTTATGTTTGATAACGATTTTGAGCTTGAGGTTTAAACCATTCTTATTAAAAAAATTATTGTGTTAAAAGTTAAAACTTTGCTACTGTTTATAGAACTGAACTCCATAACTTCGTACTCCAGCCACAAAGTGCTCGTTAGCGTCGATGTATGAAGTTTATGTTTAGAGTCTGGAGCTTGATAGTGAGAAGCAGGAACTTCCACTAATAAAAATTTGCACTGAAATATTTTTCGAAATGATAATGCTTTAGATGCATGTATACTAAAACCATATTTTATAACAATATCATAACATCTAGTTAGGGTTTACATCAAGTAAGTATTATTGGAATTGGTATCAAGGTCCCACTGATTTATTCGTTTAAGGAAATTTACTTTAAACCTCCTTTTTAAGTATTTTCACACACATCTGCTTTCACTATCATCTGAAAGATTGCTCCGTAAAAGTGTAGAAATGCATTTATTTACACATCATAACTATCTTTCCTTTTTCATCTTACATCGCCCATCAAACAATCAAGTTGTTGAAACTGAAGGACAAGCGGTAGAGACGAGCTGATTGCTTGGATATTTTTGTTGCTTTCTTCATGCTTAACATAAATACGAATCAGATATTCAGTGTAAATGGTCTCTGAAAGTTTTCATTCAGAGATAGATAGAATTAGATTTCTTTGTCGTGAAAAATTACCTAAATACTTCTTCATATAAATCACGTTTTAAGTCAAAACTAGAAAAAACATTGGCATTATTTTTTTTATGAAACAGTAGACTTAATCGATGTTAGCTCCTCAAACAGTGTTAGTTGAGATGCGATAAGATTAAGTAAACAATTTTGAGGCTAACGTTCAATATGTGGATTGAATGCCACGGCAGGCAAATTAGAGTATTTTTAACAATTCTGCTTTTCTAGGAAAGTCTTTGAGTATTATTGCTGCATCTTCTGTTTCATATACACACGTGCTTTTAGAACATATTTTGAAGGTGAATTTTCTGTAAATTTCTTCAGTTATTAAAGTATCTTATAAATATTTGCCAACATCTGTGTTTAAACTACAAACGAAATTTAATTTGATGGCTTAAATTTTCTTCTGTGTTTATATAAGACTAATAAAGAAATCAGAAGCTTTCTGATGACATTATTTGTATGGCTAACACTGCATGAAGCCGTCGTAGCTCTTCATGAGGGAAAGAAGTCTGTCTGTCCTTTGTCCGACATCTTATCTAATATCCTTAGCGTTGGGGAATAGCAGTTAAAGACCTAATGTTACACTCCCGAAATTCTATATGCAGATGTTCTCTCATTGCTGTTTTTTAATGGGTGTACAGTATTTTTAGTAGCAAGGGATGGCTGTTCAGGTCATTTTATTTAAAAAAGCTGTCTCGGGTATCTAGTATATATCTACTACCCATCTGTTAATCTGTCTGCTTTTGATTACACAAATATATCAGTTAAAGAAATTAATTGGCCATAGAAATCAGTCTCTGCTTGCTGTTAGTTAATACATATAATCTTAATTTGATTATTATTAATAATGAACATTAATTAAATGAGGATGCTTTAAGTCGTATTAATTGGTTCAACGTTAAACAAGAAAAATATTAGTAAATAAATTAAAATTAAATATATATTTAATTACACAGCGCTTTGTAAGTTATTTTTGAATGAAAAGATATATTTATAACTTTTAAATATGTATGAATTAATCTTCGGTCTTTGCATGTACTTTTACTGTGGAAATTCTGGTAAGTAACATTGTTTCATTATGAAAAGATTGCATCACGTACATTGATTAAGTATTTTTCGGCATTTAAAATATGTTACTCGTAAATATCTCATAAACGATTGTTTGCAGAACCATTCGGTTAAAAAATAGTTAAGTGAAACATGGTTTTAGATTAGGAAATTTTTGGTCGCAGGACTAATCACTGAATGAATAAAATCTTAAACATATTTCCCGCTACAATAATTTTAAATTAACGAAATGTCTCTTTCTTCGGAACTTTATTTAAATTCATTGCTTCGTTTAATTTGTAATAGTTATCAAACCCGCGATGTTGTTAAAGCCGTTTAAATGAATGAAAGAAGAGATCATAAGTGATAATCTTTTGAGAGCTTTACTTATCTGGGATGCCTGTATATGCATTTTGTGGCGATCAGGAATCTGGGGGAATGAGTAAAATATAAAATCACCATTTCGTGTTTATTACCAATTAATAGCAATAATGCATTTTAAAACCTTTTACTGTTGAGCTATATCTTTTCAATATCAGTGTCCTATGTCGGCGGAATTTTTTAACTGATTTTGAAGGAAAAACGGGAAAGATTTTCTCCAAATCCTAGCTCCTCCTGCTCAGAAGTTAGAGGATTCATCTCCTGTGTACGCACGCGCATCGGCAAGCGCAGCGAATTTAAGCACGTGGTGAAGGCGAAGGTTTCTGAGTCAGTGCTTGTTGAAAACCGACGGTGGAAGGAACTGCGGAGTTAGTTCTTGCTTACTAACTGGAGGCACGTGCAGTCCAGCTTCTGCATGGATGTTGTGCCGGGAACTCTCTTTTTGCTGCTATCTACAGCTGTCGGTAAGTGGGAAAGGCGGTTTCACTTCCTGATAAATCTTTAGATTGGCTTCTAAGTTTTGGGCAGCTCAAGAATTCGATGTTTTCCGAGTTCATTCAGAATTATGAATATGGAAAGCCGCATATATACGAAATATAACACTAACTCATAAAGAGTAATTTCCTTTTGATAAACAGGGAGGGCGTAATTATTTGGGATATACGTACAAACTGACTAAGGTAGAAATGAATCGCAATACTTCTGAACATTCTGAACGAATAAAGAAGTTTAAATACTTTTATATTCTTGGAAATTTCCTGATATTTTCGAAAAGACCTTTTTCCACTTAATCATTATTTTAAAAGGTTTACATGAAATAAATAGACATTTATTTAAATACAGTATTTATGACATTTTAAATTATTTAGCTCTTAAAATTTCGGAAGCATATAAGATGAATTGCTTTATAAGATATTTTGTAAACAATAATCTTCGTTAGATCAGCGTATTTTATCATCTTAAAGGCTGACTGGAATTTCACGGTAGTCTTCATTATACAAATTCAGTATGAGTTTTCTTGAAATTTATTTCTTATCATTAGTCGTTCTTTGTAAAGTTTTTGGTTGATATCCGTGAGGATGCAACAGGAACGAGATTGCTTCTCATATAGTTACTTTCCAAAACTGGTAAAAAAGTACCTAAAAGAAAATTTGAATTTCTGTTTTAAAATTTTCTTTCAAAATTTCGATGCATTCTATTTGTCACTTATATCATCATATTTATTAATAAATAAGCGAAGACAATATAATATCAAAGGAATAATTACCTTAATAGTCTTTTTTACTTTGAAAATTCTATTAATTGGGAGGAATCTACAAAAATGTCCTGTATTAGCAATTAGTCTCATCATTAAACCTATAGTTGAAATGCAGTAACAGTTATATGCATATGTAGTGGAAGAAGCTACTAATTGGTCTCCGAAACAGAGTTTTATCTTGATCTTCATTGAGTACTGAGTTTTCATTGAGGGTAATCGTTATATATATATATAAACAGATTGGTTATTCATTTACTTTTTTGTAGTTCTTTTATTAAAATGAAAATTCACCTGAAAGAGCATGAGTTACATGTTTGGGAATTAAATGAGACTCACAACAGAATATAAATATTTCAGAGTAATATAATACAAGCGCGAATATGCCTGTGAGTGTGGCTTCTTCTGTTATTGCAGTAAATAGGACAAACATGTAATATGTAAGCTAATTTTGTTTAATTTCCTGAATTTAGAGACACTGTGTATATAACTCAGAAAAAGAGACGTAATGTAACGAATTATATACAAATCATAAAAATGGGCAAGAATCCTTGATTAATTTTTTATCGTTTTCATATTATTCATTATTCAATTTTTATCATTCATAATGATAGTTTATAGTTAGAGCTCTTTAGTTATACTTTTCTAAAGTTTTGCAATCGCAGAAGTCAATGAATTTCATCTAATTTTACATTGAAATCGTAAATCTCGAACGTCCTATTGTTATAAGATAGATATTTCGAAATGATATTTAAATAACATGTGAAAACTATAATAATGCACATAGTTTAAGAATTAAATACTTAAAAAAATTTTCGTTATTCCTTCATTTATAAATAATATTTGGCTCTTATTTTATCTATATGTTTAGTTATTACTATGACCATTACTATTCATACAATAAAATCACTATTTCTTTCGCAAAAATGTATGTTATATAAATTTAATATGAATATTTGCATAAAATTATTGTTATTTGGAGAGTTTAAATAAAATACATACTTAAAATAAGCGCCAGACGAATGATAATCTAATATTTAATTTTTAATATTGCTCCATAATTCTTCATATTTATGTTCACAGGAATTATCATTTGACATAATGCTAATTTTGGAGTAAATCTGATTTCGAATTATTAGGTTTAGAAACTCACAGAATAAAGCTAAAATGTATTACAATAATAAGCATACTTAGAAATAAATAACAGGAAATAACTTTAAACAGGAAATAAACTTTACCCGAGGGAGAAACAAGAATTACGAAAACAAATCATTAAATATTTCAATATCTCCATGTCATATTCAGGTGCTCTTAGACATTTTGAAGCTCAAAAACGTGTACTTCATTCATAATGAAAATGTTAAGAAATTCAAGAATCTTTTCGAAACAGAAGATTTGAAAATTTGAACAGTGAAAGATTTAAATTTCACAGTTTTTCAAATCAATATGTTTATACTGTAAATTTCAAAAATCAAAACGCATACGAACAGCATAGTTACAAAATGTATAAATTTTTCCAGTCATTAATATCCATTGCATGCATAAAATACTCTTTCTTTTTCTCGGTATACTAATTAAATAATATATTAAGAAAACTTTTATAGTGATAGGAAGAAATTCTTGGTTTAACCAGCAGTCTGAGTTGTTTGACGCAATAGGTATAATTACAGGCCAAAATGTAATTATTTTCTTCTCGGATTACTATACAATATCATCATCGGAAATTGCACGCGTTCTTCTTTGTTACTAAGCCAAACTAAAAAATGACCCAAGTCTACACTTGTATAGACATTAGAAGTTGGTTAGCGAAAATCTTAAAAAAACCTTTATGTTTCGCCGAGTGTTGAGCCTGAAGCACTAGGTTATTAATAGACTGGTATACTAATTACAGCACCATAAAAGCACATGGGAACAATACCTTTAATCCTTTACAAGTTAATTTTAACTTCTTTCTCTCTCAAATGCAATAAAACTATAAAATATTAAAAATCGGAGGATACAATCACATCTTTTAGACTTTCTTTATTCCTGTCCACAAAAATACATTATACTCTCACAGCAGAGAAAGCACTGTAATTTTTTTAAATTACAAGTGAGCATGTGCGACTACCTCATGCATAAGAATTAAGCCGCCCAATCGGGATAGTGGATAGCGAAGTTGACTGTCGTCCCAAAGAACCTGGCTTCGAATCCCGGAGATGGCATGGATGTTTGTTAATGTACCGTGTCTGTGCGGGCACTCTAAATATGCGGCCAGCCGGAAGTCCTTTCAAAAGGTTGCTGGCATGAGAAGAAGAGTGGGAGATCCTCGGACTTCCAACCCCCGGGTTTCTTGTTCTGATGTTACTGTCAAACATAAGGCCAATTTAGAGTCCTCTATGTGTATAGCTGTATTTACCTTGGCATTGAGTTATATATCGTTATTTTTCGCTCTTTTATTTATTATTTTATTTATTGATTTTCACCAAATGACCGGACACTTTGCATTATATATAGGTGCGCATATTTATCTCTTTGCCTCAAGTGAAAAATTATGTAAGCACGGGCCTGTTAGTACTTAACGTCTTTTCAGTACTATTTCCGGCCTTTCTTGTGCATCAATTTACATAGCTTGTGATTATACATTCTTTGTTTTATATATATTTTTTATGTTTTCTAATATTTATATTCTAATTTATCTTTTTACTTAAATATTATTACAAAATAAAATGCATAGTCAGATAACAACTGTTTGCAAGTACAGTTTTTTAGCTATCACCAGCCTATTATTTTAAATGTCTCTCAACTAGGCTCTTGTCCTCGTCTAATCAACATGGTTCGCCCTTGCCAGAGATCATAGAGTTAAGAAAGAAATGCAAAGCATATTCAGTTCCTTAAAATTGAGTACATGCTTTTTTTATTTAAAAAAAAGGAAAGAAAGAAATAAGGAAAAATTCGCAGAGCTGGAGTCCAGATAATTGGTAATGGATGACAACAACAACAATAATACTAATAAGTGCAACTATAGGAAAGAATGAAAATGCACTTCAACTTAAGCTGAAAAGTTGCAGAGATCTGGAACCGAAGATTTTTTTTCACTGTTATAATCAAAGGTTGAAGTTCTTAATCGTCAAATACCCTTCACTCTTCATGCTCTGATTGCTGTTTTATTTTGACAAATGACGTAAACATGACCACCCGGTCGTACAAATATCCAATGAAAGACAAATGCCATTAACGTGGGAGTAACAGGAAAAAAATAATTTCGTTGCTAACAGATGTGGCATAAAGTTAGTTTGCGCCCCACAGTAACTTGCAGCCTAATTTGAGCATGGTCAAGTGTCGCGAGAACTTCAGGCCTTTCCTACTCATACGCAAATTTTAGCGTAAAGCGCAGACTTCCTGAGAATGTGGGAAAGTTTCTGAAAAGAGAGACTGAGGAAATGAAGAAAGTCTGCTCAAAGAATTCGTCGAAAAAGGACTTTCGGAAATAAAATAAAAGATTTTTTTTAAGTCTATCAATGAACATCAGCCTTGATAAGTAACTAAGGGTACGAAGCCTTTATTTTTGGTTTATATTACATTATTTAGGACCCTGAAGACTTTCAAAAATACTTTTCTGTATGTATTATTGCGTACATGTAAGCAATAAAAATAAAATTTGCTGAATCAAAAAAGCAAATATTGTTTCAAATGTGAACAGCATCAAAATTAAATATATAGCTTTTAGTTATCTGAACAAAAGCAGTCTGCCCACCAGCTACGGGGCAGTAAAATAGCTGAACACTGGTAGTTTCGACCTGGGTTTGAATTCAGGCGAATGGGCTGGCTGCATGGGCGTTTTCGTACTTTTCCCCATGTGTAACGTGTATACGAGTTAGTTTCCCTTAGAAAGTCCTCAATGGAAGCATCCCTGCTCTTCGGCAGATTATCCTAGTATGATATGCTATAATCAAATAAGCCACACCAAACTAACATGAGTACAGATCAACAGGAGTAAAAGGTAACCAAACAAACAGGACTAAAATGTAAAGGAAATAAAATTATGAATTTATGTAAATATTGGTATGGATAAAAGACAAATTTGGTATAAGGAAATGCTTAACTTATTTTGGCGATCTTCATATTTAAGAATATCCGTAACAGTTCCAATGCAAATATAACACTTAAAATTAATGAAAGTTTCTCGCGTGTGTTAAATATAATTGGCAAATTTTAGCTCCTTTGGTTATTAAAATAATGGCTAAAGTAATTTAATTAACGAAAAACACCAGTATTAGATTTTCAATCGCGTAGCCTTTTTTAAAGCAAGGGAAAACATTTTTAAATATGATTAAGCAAGAAATAATTAGGATTTGAAATTAAAATACCGTTGAAAAAATAACTTTTTATATAATCTTCCTTTTCTATGTTTATGAAATAAAAACAGAAAATCACTGGATATTCTGAATTCATAATTTTTCTCTTCTTGCCTAAATTTAAATTCTAAATTTATTTTAAATATGTAGTAGTGTAAATGTTAAACTCCTAGTGGCCGGTAGAAAGGGATTCCATTTGAAACGTATTTGGAGATATCGAAATTTTAATAATCTCAAACCCTTTCCAATCTTCGAACAAAAAGAAATTTACCACACGCCAGGCCAGAAGAATGATCAGCAGTTATCCAGAAAGGTACTACCAATAGCTAAGCTGTCCTGGCTACAGTGCAGCGATTCTCACCAGTAGTACGCGTACCACTGGTACTCAAGAGAAAAATAGGTGGTACGCAAAGAAACAAAGCTCAAAAATATCTTGAAGAAAAAGAACAATTGGTATAAATTTCCTGTGATCGAAATGAAGATTTAAAAAATAACTTAAATTTTGATAATTAAATGGTAACCAATTTTTAATAGAATATTTTTTATGTGTGCATATTTAATACAAATAGCCAACATGTTGTGCAAATGGCAAAATATTTTCTTTAATATTTTAGAAATTGAAAAATAATCATTGCAAAATGTAGTGGTCGTACTGTAGTTTTCTGTTTTTGTTTAGATGATATGCATTAGTCAAAAGGTTGAGAACCGCTGCTCTAATGATTAAAAGTTCTGAATTAAAACTTAAATAAAATAGTGCGGATCCATTGAGAAATTTAACCTATATTTAATAATATTTAAGTATGCTTCATATATAGCGATCCTTTACTAATGTCATTCTTCTTTCATATCTTTTTCGAAGTCGCACTGTAATTGGTAATCGGAACATCGCAAATCTGCGGTAAATGTACAAACTTGTGTGGGGTCCCTCGCAAGTTCGCGGCCCTCAACTTCAGACGTTAGGGGCTCGTAAACCGAGCCTCTCAATCAAACTGTTGTTGCGACAGGCTATTAAGAACAGAATTCGATTTGACGTCTCGGTTTTACTTTGTTTATTTTTCAAGGCTTTTAATTGCAGGTTCGGAATTTGTAAACTATTTTCTGTATGCAAAGACCGTCTTTCTTGAAACTTTCAGCCTTCTCACCGAATCCCTAATTACCTGTTTTATTTCTATACATGTCAACATCCTTCGTCTTTCTGAAAGATTGTTCAAAATGATATTTCGGTGCTATGAAAGAATACGTTCACTCGATAAATACTGAAATAAGCCTCCGAGCTGTAGAAATTCACCAGAACGTAAACTTTGTACTCAGCTGTTACTGCGTATATGTCCTGCTATTATTTGCAGTTCAGAAGTAGAGTGATAAAATTTCTGCGCATGATAATGATTAAATCGCCTTTATCTTGTTCTATTGAAAAAAATCAAGAAGAGTTCTTTCATGAAATATCATACGTTTTATGAATGTAAATATAGTTTTAGATAAGGTTGTAGAGATATTAGGTATTTTTTGAAGCAAGAGACTTGAAAAATGAGCAACGCTATCGGGATCGGGGATCGAACCACGGACCTCTGGAATACACTCCCAGCGTGCAGACCACTACACCACGAAGGCACGCTAAGAAGGCGGGAGAAATACCTTATATACTTCCCCTTTTAAAGGGCGACTGGAGGTTTTAGGGGACCCAATCGCCAAATCCTGGGTGTGGAGAATAATCATCCACCACCCTTTTATATCGGGCGCTACTCTAGGGATTGTAGGTATTTTTTGAAGCAGGAGACTTGACAAATGAGCAACGCCTTCGTCAGGAATCGAACCACGGACTTGTGGAATACGCTTTCAGGGTTCAGACCACTACACCACGAAGGCAGTCTAAGAAGGCGGGAGAAATACCTTATAAGGGCTTAATAAAAACTAGCTGACACACTAAGCAAGATTTTAGAATAATACGGGCACGGTGAATGACTATAATTAAGGCAAACAAGGGTAGTCAACTAGTGACCGTAATATTTATTAGCTAATAAATGTTTATGAATTTCCTCCTTAAACTGAAGCAAATAATTTGCCTCCTTAAATTGAAACAAGTATAAATTTTATGGAAAATGAGTCAATAAATAGATACAAAGGGAAAAAAATGTAGAGTCATTAAGTTTTTTGAAGCAAAAGAAGTGAAAGATGCGCAATGGCCTCTGCAGGACTCGAAACGTGGACCTCTCGAATAAGCTCCCAATTATACCACGGAGGCTTGCGAAAAGGAGGGAGAAACTACCTTATACACTCGCCCCTTTTAAAAGGCTACTGAGGATTAGGGACTCAATGGCCAAATCCTGTTGAATACAAAATATCAGTCACCACCTTTTAGTTCGGGCACCTTTTGTAGAGGCGTTAGGTTTTATGAAGTAGAGGACGTGAAAAATGTGCAATGCCTTCGCCGGGACTCAAACCCTGGACCTCTCGAATACGCGTAGAGTACGTTTCTAATTACACCACGAAGGCATGGGGAAAGGAGGGAGAAAATACGTTATGGACAAAAGAGATAGGTTGGTATAATAAATAATGCATGCCTAATTTTATTCAAAACTTATTTATTTCTAAATATGTTTAATGAAAAGTCAGGAGAAATATACTTGATATTAATGGATAATTTAAATTCATTTAGGACACAACAGGTGGAATTTGATACATAACATGTGCATTCATTATCTGTTCATGTTCAAATTTCAATTGTGATAAAATTCCTCTGCCTGTCTTCCTGTCTCTCTCTATATATGCATATATAACATACGCTCTCCCGCTTTTTACATACTATCGCTTTTCTTAAATTATTAGGTTGTACTGCTCGGCCTATGAGATCGACTGAAAAATTCTACATGCATTAGATTTTAAGTTATTTTTAATTGTAAATCTGGTAAATTATTATCTATTTATTATATATATATATATATATATATATATATACATACCACTAATAAAGGCAAAAATCGCATCGGGGAGTATCTTTCGAATTTTTTTGAAAGTCATAGACTTAAATTCAAATATGATATTACTTTGCGTTTTTTTCACATTTGACATAGGAGTTTTATTCAAAAATACGCAAGAGACGAAACACGATCTCATTCCAGTTATTGGTAATTTTATACAAAGAGACTAATTCCCTTTGAAAATTCAGGACATTTCTATGAGAAGCAATAATGAATCTTTTATTTTAATGCTTTCTATGTTTCTTTTATTTTTAATGTTATTAATTAAATTTCATATATTTTCCACATTTTGCTTTCTACACCTTTAGAGCCTTTACCAAGCTTTAATTATTTCAAATCTCCCATTTCATTAGAATTTTAACCTCATTTCCCAGGAGATAATCAATTTTAATATTAATAATATCTATCTACTATCTATTTATTTCTCTCTCTTTCTACCTATATATTAGAATTCTTAAAACTTTCTGTTATATTAGAAACGGGCTGAAGTTCAACACATTCCAAGATTTTGATATGGAGTACTTCTATTACGCGAATTATACTATTAGTACACAGGTAGCTGCAAATAATCTTCATTGCTTTAAAGATAATTAATGCGTAGTTATGTTAAGGTTTCCGTGGAGAGATATTAAGAATCAGAGGTCACATTTCAGCAGATCAGTCTCATTAACGAACAGGACATTAATAATGAGTCGGAAGTACTAATATTATCATTCGTTATTAATGCGTAGGTAGGAATTCAAAAACTATCATCCGTTATTAACGCATAGCTAGGAATTCAAAAAAACTAAATCAGTGTGGAGAACATATGGATATATATGCATCTGCTGTGTTAACAGGAAATCACACTATTGCAACGAAGTTATGTTGAGATATCTTATATAATTTAATTATGAGTGGGACATCTGATTTTAAATAAGAGGCGAAAGTTTCCGAAATTATTTTTTGTGATGCATAGGCAGACATTAATGTTGTTTCCTTCAACACCATCCTTCATTGCATTATGAATATATATCATGGAATGTGTCACATCGGTATTTTAGTTTTTCATATTACTTTTCTTTTGCATCTCAAAAGTGGAAAGGAGAACGCCATCACCTGGCGACTGGGTCCGCATTCATATTATCATTTTGTCTAACAGAACCAAGATGCAGTATGAATGATGTACTTCACTTAGCTGACTTAAAGGCGAATGCCTGAAAAAGAACTGACAATTTCAGGTAGACGCTACCTATACGTTCGTGTCAAGAGCGGTGGTTGAAAGTCGTTGGGCTTGTGTCATCCTATGAAGCAGGGAATAAATCCTGCTCTGAGTGTTATATTCGACGGTGGTAAAAAAAATAAAAATTTCCATTCTCATGTCAGAAAACCACGTTATCTAATAGTGTAGTCCTTTAGTGTTCTTCGTTTGTTTAGCATTGGATGATTTGAATATACTGAGTCTGTTAAAATCATTGATTCACAGAAACGCAGAGCTAAATTAATTTTGAGTTCAAAAGAAATAGTACACGAACTGTGACAAAAGTAAGAGAAATCGAACTAAGGATACCAGATAATGACAATCGAATGAAGCAACATTTCAAAGGAAATTTCTGCTGCGTCTATGAAGTGCCTTTGCTATGGAGATCCATATTACACAGTTTAAAATGCTGGTAGAAATAAATACACTATTAATATAATTTTCGTATTTTTATTTACATTAATTTTTGTAGAAAAACATTCAAACTTGAAATATTCAGATCGTAATAATAGGCTCTTAATGAGAATCCAAATGGCTAGTTTTACCTCATTATGAATTTTAAAAACTCTCAAATTTCGTGTAATAAACATGAGTTTATTGCACTCATTTTGATTAAAGGTGCTAGGACAGAACCATGAAAATTCAAACGTTAAAATCATTCTGCATAATTTAATTTAAATAGCGATTTCAGTTCCACTGCAGCTAAAGGAACTCTGTTTAGAAATGACTCTTACAGCTGCTAAACTTCCCAAATGCTAATAACCAAAGTGAATTCACAAATTCAGTAGTCACTCTTGATGATTCTATTCCTCTGTAAAATGAGGGTGAACCAGAAAGAGTCAATAGAAGTTATACATGTCAGAATTGGGAGATTAACATTCACATGTCGCGCGGAGTTGGCGCCGATTTTTCCTAGTTCTTTTTAAACGTATTCCTTATTTATACAAACTTGCTTTTCCTTAAAAATGTCCTCATACAGCTGATAAACGGTAGAAAAGTACAAATTAAAACAAAACTGATTTGCATCCGTCAAATAAAACTTACATCTCTTACGCAATTACATAATTTTCGATGCTCTCATTCATTGATTAATAGCGGAATTCAATAAAATGCTTTTAAGTGCTACTGGGACATGAGTTGGCGGCGAGTTGGCAAGGCGAGTTGTGCGTAAATGTCAATCGAGCACAAATGTTTACTTTTATAATGCGCGTAACTAAATTTCGATTAAATTTTCCTTTTTTCCTCTACATAATTATGGCCTTTATTTCCATTGAATACATACATAATGAGAATTTACCAATATTTTTAGGTAAGTGTACTTTTAATATACATATTACTCACAGTTTCAAAAAGAATAACAATGATATTCCTTTAAGAATAAGAGAATATTTAAATCCTCCTTGTTTCTTCGTTATCTGTTCTAATGCATTAGCATTCATATCACGTTGATTTATGCTCTTCGAAAAACAGATAAACCTCACCTTTCAGAATTTGTAAGATTTTTGTCTAGCATCCTTTTCGCTCAGAAACCAACTAAAAAATTTTCTACCAAAGAAACAAATAAGACACTTGAGTATTTTACCAACTGTGATAGAAAAATATAATGATTGCTCGATTCTAATAACCATACCAAATAATTACTTTCCAAAAATCTTGGATTTTTATCAAAACCTCCAATCCGGTATAATTTATTCATACATATAAAAACATTCTCTAGAAAGTGGAATATAATGGTATGAAAGTTTTTCGAAAATGTAAGCTTTTTGTTATTTTCTCGTCTTTGCGTGGATCCTGAAACTTAATACATCCACAATACTAGAATTTTCAATTAAATTTTATTATTAGCTCAACTTATTATGTAATTCCTGCAGAAGACGATTTATGAATAAGAAGTTTTTATCATTTAATTCAATATTTTTTATGACTAATGAAACAGACTGTTTCTAAAATAAAAAATAATAAATTTATCGATGTATTTTTTTTTATTGATGGTGGTTGAAATGTTAGTACTTAGGCGACGATATCTGATTTGCATAATGGATGATACAGGAAACCAAAACAGTGGGCAATCACACGGAGTATTTTGCATACAGATTTATCGTAGTAATCGTTTTAATCCACCCAATCTTTAAATTACATTTTAAGAAGATATATATATATATATAACGCACATTTAAAAGTGCGAGGACAAAAAATAATATAAATGAAAATACATATCATTATATGTTATATGATTAACAGCTATTGGGAACTGAAAAAGAAATAACATTATGCTAAAATTAACTGTTACTAAAAGTAAACAAGTGTTATAAATGCATTAATTAAACACAATAATACATTAATTAAATAATTGTTATAAATACATTAATTAACTCTAAATCGAGCAAACAATTATGCCAAACTAGAAACTTTTTCTTGCCTAATGGGAGGGCATTTTAAAGAAAACTGTCTTCTTGCTTGTTTTCGATTGTAAAGCTACGACTGTTTTTAATAGTGACTTTGTTCATTTACCCGGGGAGAAATAAGACGCTACTTGTTAATTTAAGACTACAGTTTTCAACAGTTTAAGGCGTTACTTGTTAAAGGGATACTAGTGTTAAAATGTCAGTAAAGATACGTATTTTATGATATGCTGGTCTAAGCAGACGAAAATAAGCTAAAGCATTTGGGCAATTAACACCTCAAGCGCCGAACTTACTTTGTTTCCCTCACCGTTTATCCCCCTATATCTGATTTCACCAATATGCTGGCGGTCGGAGATCTATGTAGAATTTCACAGAAAAATATAATTTTTAAATTGAATATCATCAGTCAACAGTAACTGACATGACATGAAAAAAAAAATGTCAGTCAACAGTGGCAGACACGGTCCAAGCAGGATTTATAGTGTCAGCCGCTTGTAACTCATATTGCGCTTGACGTGTGAAAAGTTAAAAAATTAAAACGAAAATGTAACTGAATTAAGTAAAGAGCTGTAAAATTAAATTAGCTATTTAATGGATGTTTTTACCATGTGTAATGTGAATACGAATCGTTTTCCCTTATAACGTCCTCCACGAAAGATATCTCTAATGTATGAGCAGCCAGCCCTCGAATACTTTGTCAGAATTAAAAAAAGAAATAATAATCGCACATAGTTATGCGTAAATTTGTGAGCAAGATCTTTATAAAATAAAACTCGAAGGTTTCTAAATTAAAAAAAGGAGAGTCGAGAGAAGAATATATCTTAAGAACAATAGGTTAAGAAAGTAATAGGACAAAACGTTAAATTCCCAAAGCAACAATAAGAGAAAACATTAATTAAGCGAGCGTATAAATAGGAACAACATTAACTTCTGAAACAGAAGTAAACAGTAAATTACGAACACATACCAATTTTTCATTGTTATCTATCCTAAACACTACTTCTGCAAATGGAGTACTTTCATTTTTAGCATTTGATTACGTTATGTGAAATGCATTCTGCTCGTTTTATGTTATCAGTCGGCTAATCTTCTGAAATTTTCTATATTCCAATATTTAATATTATTATATTGCTCAATATTATTACATAAAACATCTATCATACCTATAGAATTATTTAAACTCTTATCGTAATAATAAAACAAATCGAGAACTTGTGATACTGTTTCTAAAATATATATACTCAATAGGAAGAATTAGTGAAGTCTTTAAACAGTATACGAAAGTACATGGTAAATAGTCATTGTGCTTGAAACAATAATTATTTTTACTTAATTATTAATTTACTTTATTATGGATTGTCATATTATCAGATAAATTGACTTTTTAAATTATAAGAGAAGGTGAAATATATCACTTTATTGTTTTCTGAGCCCTCGTAGATGTATTCCTATCTGTTACGTTTTATGTGTTCAGGCAAAGCTACGGTAAATATGTATACCCAAGAAATACAATGTGTCCATTTGCTAAAATCTACCATTTCTTCGCCGAGAAAATAACAGCTGTCCATCAAATTTAATTTTATTTTTCTATTAAATTAAGTCAAAGAAAAGAACATTCCTAATGAATATAAAAAAGAATGCTAGTACCGAAATGAATTTCAGTGATTAAATGAAATGGGAAAAGAAAACAGAAAATTAAGCAGAGTTCATAGATTACGAACGACAAATAGGTCAACTACTCACTACCACGTCATCTATCCGAAAGTAACCTTTTATACATCAGTGTATATCTTCTTAAGTAAAGTGTTATTCCTAAGATCCAGTGTAACATAACGTCTCATAAAATCACGGGAAAATGAGGGTTTCGTTAAAATCCCAGGCAGCAGACCTTTTTTTTATTTTCTATGAAATGTACAATTTTTGAGGGCTTTTTGCATGCTTTTATAAAACCTCCAACATTTTCCAATACATGGATAGTGTTAATATAGAGACGATACACATTATTCTGTTAAATTACTCCTTCGAGCATTACATTTGTTTTTGTAAGTTTCGTAATACATCTGGATACGTTAATGATAGTATAAAGTTACTGTAATCTCGAAAGGCTTCTTGTGCGAGTGCATTATTTTTAATTCTTTCATAACTGTTATCACTATCTTTATGTGAAAAAATGTACCATGTCTGAATACGCAGGAAGAGATGGTTTCGCAAAACATTTTTTGGAAGAAAAGATTTTTGGAAGTTTTGAAAAACGAGACATACGCATAATAACCAGTCATATACCCAATTCATAATATGGTTCCTTATCGTTTACATAACAGAATTTCTTGTACTGATTGGATATGAAAAACTATATACATTCTTGAAGCGATAACTAGGAAATATTTAACTACTTGACAAATTTCACAGAAAATAAAATAGTCTGAAAACAATCTGTAAAATATCTATAGAAAATAACTTGATTATAAATTTTAAATCTGTTTGCTTTGAAGACGATGTGATTAGGATTTACAATTTTAGTAACCAAACATTCAGTTCATTCATACTTCATCGACAAAGAATTCTATTTGCTGGTAAAACATAACTTTCTTCTGGTATTCACATGATGTATATATATATATATATATATATATAATATATATGTAATTTAAAGTAAAGTAAAAAGAACAAACGATAGCGTGCGAACTAGGATTGTTTATAACTCATATATATATAATGATATAATGTATGAGAAAATACATTTCATATATATATATATGTATATAAATATGAACATATGTATTGTTCATATTAATTATATAAAAATTAAGAACATGACCAGAGACCGTCAGGTCGATACAAGGTAATAATATTTTAAATTGATTACTTTATTGGATTGACTCCAAAGCGGATCTGTTGCGCCTAGCAAATGTATCGTGTAAAGTATAATTTTCCTTCTATGGAAGAAACTCTGAAGCTGACCAGCGAAATAAAATAATACTTAAATTTTGGGGGTCTAATTAATAAGACTACATAGTCGTTTTATACATAAGGTTTGCTTTGGTTTATTCAATTATGTAGTATTTATGTCAAAGCACTGTAGGACTATCTATTTAAGGGCAGGAATGGCTTAGTGAAGGACTTTCTAAGGGAAACTGGGTCGTGTACAAGTTTGCACAACAACAAAAACAAAACGCCCATGCATTCATCCTGTTCGCAGGGATTCGCATCCCGAACCGAACTACCAGTATTCAACGACTTTAAATCATAGCCCCTGTTGGGCTGTGTATATAGGAAATGAAATCTTGATTGATTAAAAATAAGTATTGTTTACTTATTATCGTGGCTGCTACATGATTTCAAATGCATGCTAAATTTAGCAGTAATTTTAATTATCGTCGGTTTTATAAAACGTATTTAAAAATTCTTTATCACAGTGCTGTTACACAGGAGGATACATCTGGGCAGAAGGAATTGTAAAACCCTTTCGAAAATTCATTATTTATCTGGCTTTCAAAATAAATTTTATAAAGAAAATGCTGTGCTTTTGTTCAGTGATGTATAAATGAATACTAAATTATTTACATTGCGTTCAGCATACTGAGATTATTGAAATTTGAAAACGTTATGCAAAATATTGGTTTCAGAAATTATTTTCATTAAGAAGCATTAGATTAATAGATTAATAGACTTAATAGATTAAACACAATTATTAATGCAAATAAATTTAGAATTGTTGGTACTAATTCATTCTAGAAAAAATATCGTGTTTCCTAGCGTTAAAAAATGTAAAAATGCATTTCTCTGAATTGTTTGTATCTGCAGCACAATTTGATGAATATAAAATTTTGTTACATAAAGTTTCATCAGTTAGAAATATATTAGTTTTCGGAAGTTTATCCGTAACAAGACATAAAAATTTGCTGGAAAGTGAAAGAAAAAGTATTTACTGATACGATGCGAAATCAATGTAGGGAATTACAAGCAAATCCTTTCGCTTACACTGAATGAAGCAGCATTTATAACAATACATTAGGAGCAAACAAAACGCTTGCTTTCGGATGCCATTCTCTGTTTGAAGCAATTCCAAAAAAGGCTGGGGAGTGGCTAAAGAAAAAGTGAACGTTAAGCGGATCTTCTGAGTCATTTGAATTCACTGTCTTGCAAAAGTAAGATCCACTTTTAGAGATTTAAGTTTGAGTTTATACAAAAGACTTGCTCCAATAGTAGCTCTAGAACAGATGTGATCCCGTGAACATTTCTGAAGCTTTCAAGTGATTGGAAAGTAAGTTGAATCGACTCTATGTAGGAAGTACTACAATAAAATGTTTTCGTAACTTTCAAAATGCTGTAGCAGGCAGGCAAAAATTCAAATCTAGTAGTTCTGTGATTGGATGTTTTTAGAATTGTTTTGATATAGGAAGGTAAACGTAGACTTACTTCAGCAGATTCTGAAAAGCAAAAACTAATATAATTCAAAGTAAGAGGTAATATTTGAAACTCAATTTTCAAGTTTACGGGTAAGTGCCAGTAATTAATGTATTCATAAAATCATAAAATAATTCTATACAATCTTGAGAAATGCACACAAGGTTTGATTTCCCAAATATATTTGAATTTATATATGCAAAATCAACGAAATGGTAAGCTTAAGTTCCAAGAGACAAGCGATTATTTATGACTCATTTTTTTCTTTCAAAATTCTTAACCTTGTAAAACGTAAATGGATTAAATGCTACAATTGCGGTCTCAAATGGAATTTCTATTGGTAAAGGGGTTACACATTGATTAATGAAATACCAGTAGTTGAGAAAGCCGTTAATTATTCCTTAAAATATTACTTATTTCTATTCATTGATAGTCAGCCTTTTCTAACTTTTATAGTATTTGAAATTAATGGCTAAGTAACTGTTAATAGCAATGATGCAATAAAATAAATTATTCATATTTTTAAATGGAATAATTTACAATGGTTTTAAAGTCGTCTTAATCGTCTTTTAAACTGTTAATTGTTAGTGAAAAATTTTAGACATTTTAAAATATTCCGAATGTTAAATTCACTTCATATATTCTAGTCACTATTTGCTGCAAGTCAACTGGTTAATGGGCATTTGTGAAGCATTCATATTAATTTCTATTATCTCTAAAATATGTTCTCCCATTATGAGCATTCGAGTAAAGAGAGAATTTATGATTCCTTTGTGTCACGAGTTCAGAAAGTCAGGTGTCTGTTGGAACAGAGATAATCACAGGTGCCACGCTCGTCATGGTGCTACTAAAGTTTATCATCTCACAAGATGCCATCTTCACACTACAGCTATGCATCTTTTTTCAGAACCGGCCAGAAACTAGAACAAGTGGATCAACATTAGGCTAGTTGCAGTTACATCGGTAGTTTCAAAGTCCAAGCATTTGTCTTTGCAAAACCATAACGACCTTCATTTACGACTGTGACATTAACATGTGATATTGTAAAGGCACTAATTAATACGCAGATAAAATAACGGTAAATTTTGCTCAGATGGTCTAGTAGTGAAACATAATTTGGAAACTTGCAGTGTTGCTGGACTTTATATTTAAAACATGTTACCGAAAGATTCAAAAAATCCAGTTTTATATTGACAAAAGGACTCTAGCGCCCCTGCTCAGATATGATTTACTTCGTTTTTCTAGGATGGCGCACCTGAGGCTCTGAAAGCTGCGCCGCGAAAATTCTCTGACGAGAGTTTTGAGGTTGTGGAGCTTTATTTGGGCCTGATAGCAAATGCATAAAAAAGCTCTTCTCTCCGTACTTTTTTTTCTTTACATAAGAAGATATTTTTATTTTTTATGTTCAGTAAAAACTAAAATAAAGTTCTTAAAACCTTAAACGTTCAAAGAATATCTCCAATTGGTTGCATAAATTAATCACATGCAGGACGGATGAGTGGAGAAAAAACTATTATAATACAGCAGCCTCTTGAAAAATTTATCGGTTGATTACTCCCACCTTAGCAGAGATTAATTATCCGAAAATCGGGACTATAACCAACAGTTTTTTCGTCTTTTGTGTCAGTAAGCCTAGAAAAAGTTTTGTCTAGTTATTATATACTTCATTTTTCTCTAGTAATGTGGTGATACTTAAGAAGTAGTTAAATTTAAAAGAACTTTGCGTAAGTTCTGGAAGAGTAAGGTAAAGGTTAAATAAAACTTCCGTTCAGTGTATTCTGAAAAGAACGTGAAGATAATATTATTATAATTTTCTTTTTGAATTCCTGCAACGAATTTCTCCCAGCTAGATGACAAATATTTAGAATTTTATGGTTCAACCGATTACAGACCTTTAGCGCAGTTAGTTTCTTTTTGTTAGCTTTGTTAAAATAAATAGATAACCTGAAATCATCATCAAGTACAGTGAACCAAGCAAAAACAAATAAATTCACTGATTATTAATCAGCCTTGGTTTCCATAAATTACATTAGCAGTGATCAATACAGATAACTGAGAAAAGAGTAAAAACTGTCGCAGTGTTAACTTGCCATAGTGTTATTTGATGCTTAAACATTGAAGTTATACAAATAATTATGCTAATTGCTAAATCTGTGGAGTATAATACTACATCTTACACAAAAGAAAGAAAATATAAGAGCAAAAAGTAATGGAAGAATTAGTAAGATACCAGGATTCTTTCATCTGTGCATTTATATTGGTATGTTTTCGAAACTTTATGCCATTGTATAGTAAGAGGTATTTACGAAAGATTATTACCGTTTCCAACAAATTTGGAAAATGAGCTGGAAAAAGAGATCATGTTATGTAATTAATGTACCTGCATTGATTACATTATTATTCCGTTTACATATCTTGTATAGGATCACAGTTAAGATAGTATGAACTCTTTCTCTAGGAAAGAAATGTGTTGAACACCTTAGAAGAAGTCTGAAGAATTTTTGGCTATCCTCAGGTATGTGTAAACCTGGATCCGTGTGCGCTGTGATGCGTATGATGAGGCAACTAACTTAAAGGCACTGCTCCGTGAAGGCGCAAAATTTTTATACATGTATTCTATCAATTCTAGGTGATCAATAACCGTTCGATAGATTCATCAACTAGAAATAACTTTCTTTTCTTGCTACAAATTTTGAAATTTTTGCTTTCAAATCAAGAACGTAGCTGAATCAAGTACAAAAACCTGAAGCACATAGAAGTGATAATTTCAAACTTCTTTATGGATTTTAGAACTAGGCAAAAATCTTTCTGACAATAGGTACATTTTGAATAAAACTTTATCGATTTCGAGGACGATTAGACATAGGTCCTTTACCTTCAGGAACGGAACAAATTTGCTTCTCAAAAAGGGACGTTTGTCTGTATTGAAAATGGAAAGTTACAGAGAAAAGAAAACAAAAATGCATAATTAAGTAACAGAAACATACATAAAATTAAAGGAAATGAGCGAGGAAACGAGGCGGCAGAAGAGACAGAAAATTTTATAACGATCTAACACTGCATGCAGAAGTCAAGAATTTATATTAACGGTAGCTTCAAATTTCAAGTAGAGAATTAAATAAAGCTAGATGGTTACAGGTAAGTAACGGAATAATAGAATAAGTAAAGTAATAGAAATAATGATATAAAATATAGATGAATAACGAAGTAACGAGTGATATCGAGAAGACAGTAAACCAGAGTTAATAAATAACTGTATGAAAAAGGAATACATTTTGAGTATCTGGTCAAAAAGTATGGAATAAAAATCATTGTTTGTCAGATTAATAGAGGGAAAAAGGTAATTAAATCAAAAATCAGAGATAAAATTTTAGATATACAGTTTGTTCTTCCATGTAAATATAATTAGCATGGGGAATAAAGCATATTACGGATCCATACTTTTATACTATTTAATTAATAGTGTCTAACTTCACACTTGATAGTACTTGTACAGGAATATGAAGACAACTAAAAAAAATAACCGATAATTACAGCAGGTTGAATGCAATAGTCTGTTGCTCCAGCGCAGAGTGAATAGCAAAATATTTTTATTAGAAAAATAATTGCAAAGATTTAAAGAAAAAAAATATAGCTAAACTTATAGTTAGGGTATGTTTTTAAATTAATTTTTATTTACTAATCTTACCACGTATTTATGAATTTACATATAATTTTTGTTCGAGCATGAAGATCAGCACGACAATTAGCAGGCCGCTCATATTAGAATAAATCCTTGCCTTGTGTCATGCCTGTTCAATTACTAGTCTGTATTTGCTCAAACATTTCAGTATAGATATTTAAGACCTATCACTTCCCCTAGTAAGTGGAAGTTATTTAAATACGATTGAAAAAGCAGTCAAAAATGACTTTCTGGATTCATTTGCGACCGAGTATATATCCGCTAACGCTGTGACATGCATGCCAAGTTTCACACTATATACATTTAAGAAACGAATTTAAATCTCATTTGGTCGTTCTGAGCTCGAAATAAATGTAACTTTAAGTTATAAACTTTCGTTTTTTTATCGTCTCAGAGAAATGTGTCAATTTATCAAAAAAGTAGAGATGTAATGAAAGAATCTTCGAATAAAAGGGAAGAGGGGGAAAAGTTCGTCTTTCAGGGAGGCAAAATTTTCACCAAAACTATTCTTGGTGCCGACAAAAGTTTCTGCTCATTATCTACCTTTTGTAGCATGTTAATGCGGCAATTCTCCCCTTCTGTCTCTTTCTAGGGCAGTAGTAGATAGCTGTTGGAACTGTTGCCCGAAGTGAGAATGAAACGCGATTTTTACTTTTCTTTAAGGATGTGATCCAAAGACAGTTTTAGAAAAATGAATTCCTTTCTTCCTTTTTTTTCAGAAGTAGAAGCCAATTAAATAGCAAAGATATATATAACTTGAGTTAAATATGAGGCTTTAAAAATGTCTATTAAAATATCAATTATTTCTATTGATATTATGAGAAAGAAAGTTTAATAAAGATACCAGTAGAAATTACTTTGAGCGAATTATTCCTCGATAGACTTGAATAAGTAATAAAGAAATTTAAAAGTATAGGAAATGCCACATGAAACATGGCTCAATATGCTTGAAAAGCAACAAATATCATTCAAAGCAATCTACTTATTATTTTATTCATTTTACATGTTCAATGTATTTTATTATCTCAATTTCTAATTACAAGTGAAATTCATTTCTACATTTAATGAGAATGCAGTGAAACATTCTTTTGGGAATATATTTTTCTGTAATGGAAGTATTAAAATCTTTTTATGGAGGAAGATTTAATAAGTCCATAAGCTTTATTTAGAACTGATTAAATCCCCCAAAATGAATTTCGCTTCTTTGAAATGGAATTAATTTTGCTAAGGGTTTTAAAATGTCCTCATAAGAAATCGTATTTAATGAAAGAGTGAGATAAGCTGCAATTGTGTAAGACTTTCTGAATAGTTTTTCTGTTGAGTGTTATGTTTTCAGTGTCACATGCTTTCAGTTGATATTACAATCTGATTCTGTACTTTTAGCCATTACCGAATATTCACAGAATATTTTTATATTGTAACATGTAAGCAATGGCAGCTTTTTATAACTGCTTTCTTGAATTAAGTAATTTTTTAGTGTATGTAAAAATTTCTAGCTAGAGTACGACTGAAATAATTAATTGATATTTGTAAATGATCTTAATGGATTTGGAAAATTGTTTTAGACAAGTTTTTTTTTATCTCCAAGTGTGGATAATCCATAAAGACAAACGATGCCAGTAGATGAAGGTATGTATAATATTGGCGTTGTCCAACTCTACGAGTCAAAACTTTACGATTTTCTGAAGCAATCTATGCGAAAAACATTTCCATTCCCTTCAGACATCGCAGGGGTCTTCACAACTTTGAAGAAGAAATCTAACAGATTTTTCCCGTTTAAAAATTGAGGGATTACTACTAAATCTTTCTTTTCAAAACCAAATTGTTAGCTAAAATGCGTAAAAGGAAAGTATTAATTCTCATACATTCCTACATCAGATTTTACTCACTAGACATGCTATTTTAAAATGTTATAAGATATGAATGCGCTTACATACTGTAAAGTGAATTTTGTATGCTCGACATTAGTTTTGAATAAAACTGAATAACTTCTTTTTACTTTTCAGTATATGAATAACATTTATACCGATGAAAGGACGAATAAAATTAAATATTCGAGCTAAACCAGTATTAGAATAGTTCATTCAATATTAATATATATAGCTTTTATTGAATTTAGTGATTTTTTGTATTTAAATATATATGTTATTTAGACAAACTCTTTCTTTCCTTGAACTATTATACATTATTAACATTTTCTGGTTTATATGTTTATATCATATTTATGAGCACTTCGTGTCTTTTAACATGCATTTTTCTAATATCGTGATGTTTAATTCTGTCGTCTAAATACTGCAAAGGGTTCTTCCAAAAACATTTGTTTAAAAAAAATCTAGTAAGTAGTAAATAAACATATTACATAATTGCTACATTAAGTAATTATGTAAATAAATAGAAATAAGTAGTGATGCATAAATAAGCGAAAATCAGTTAAACTGTCAATGAATACATGTTAATAATTAGATCATACAATCTTTTGGGACAAAATTAGATAAGTTATTCCTAGCCTCTTAAAACTAAATAAGTACAAAACACAATTTTTTAGATTCAGTGAAACTGCATTTCATATATTAGAACTAGAACCGCGGAGCGGGTCAATTTGACCCAAACCGATGTTTAATTTGTCAGCACGAGAAAAGTATTGATTGGAAAACAAATTCCTTTTATGACTTTTAATAATTTAAGGTAAACAATAACTTACCGAATTTTAAACTGCGTAACATAAATAAATTTCTGATTATTAACATTTATACCTGGAACCGCGAAGCCCGTCAATTTGACTCATACGAAATGCTTATGTCTAAATGAGAGTTTTCTCGGAAGAAACTGTAAAGTATATCTACTTCATCCTCTAATTCCTCAAATGGACTGAACCAAGAGGGGGAATAGTGTGGTTTTCAGTCAAGATTCGAAACGCGAACTGCGTTCGAATGAAGTGGAAAATTACAACGAATATTTCGAAAGAATTTTGAAGTTGTTTTTATTCTATATTTAGTATAAGGATAGATAAGATGTCACGACGTCGTTCAGGCCTGTTCAACACTCTTCTGTCCGCTAATGAAGAAAACTGGAATTCAGATAAAGAAACTGAAAGTGATGATGACTCTGACAGCGCCCTAACAATCGCTAGATCTTCTCATCGCAAAAATTATGATAATTTATCAGACAATAAAGAAAATTTAAAATTCTAAGAAAAGGCGCATGCACTCAAGAAAATCTGAAAAGAAATCAGTAGTAACATTCAAAGCTAGAAATAATGAAGTTGGTGTAGATGGGACAGTTTGGAATGTCGTAGAATTAGGAACAAATAGTGAAGGAAGAAAATGAAAGTAAAATATTTTGAAGGATGTTGGGGGTCCAATACCATAAGGTAAATGCAATATTGTAGACAACAGTCTGTAAAGTGCCTGGAGACTTTTCATAGATGAATGGATACTGAAGCATATAAATAAATGCAATGAAAATGAAGCTCATCGGCAGATTTATGAAAATGAATGGAATATAATAGTAGAAGAAATGGGTGCTTTTATAGCAATTTTATATATGCACGGGGTATATATTGTGCAAAAGGACTTGGACTGAAATTTGAATAAATTTGGAATCAAGTCTGGTTATCTGCAGATGGTGATTCAAAATATCTAATAAATAGATTCCCTTATCTTGGAAAAGATAACCAACGTTTCTCTTTCTGAACATGTAGCACTGCGACTATTAAGTCCATATGAAAAAAAAGGTAGAAATTTCACTGCAGATAACTTTTTCACAACACTGAAGCTTGCAGAGACATTGAAATCCAAAAGCGCAAGCCTTGTAGGAACTACAAAACGTTGAAGAAGAGAAACATCAGTCTCTATAAAAATATCAAACTCCACGTTGCATGCGACTACGGTATTAACACATAAAGACATCAGTCTAACTGTTTGTCAAGAGAAAAATTATAAAAAAAGTTTTGTTGCTAAGTAGTCTTCATCCAACTGTAGAAATTATACTAGATAGTCCCAGAAAAATTACCTGATACAATTGCTTACTACAATGCAACTAAATTCGGTGTGGACGTGATTGACCAAGTGGCAATGAAGTGTATTGTCAAGTCTGCTTCATGTAGGTACCCGGTGTAGCCTTTTTATAATATTTTAGCTCTTGTTGCTATCAATGCCTGGGTTTTATACAAAGCTGTATCTGGAAAATCTATTAATAGACGGCAATTCATCTAAGACTTAGTTGAAGAACTGAGAGAAAATTTTGTTCTCTCCCGACAAAAAAAGGTGCCATATGGGTCAATAGCAACCACAGAAACGACGGAAAACCACAAGTTAAAAGTAAACCAGTCCGATGCCACAGTTAAAAATGTGAAAATAAAACACAAGACATTTGTTCAAAATGAAAAGCAAACAGTTATAATAAATGGGCAAAACTTATTACGTAATAAATTTTATGCATAATGCGTACAGTAAATTGGATTTTTAAAATTTGTAAAACTATTAATTGAACTGGTAAAATTTGTATTTTTTCTCTAAAATTATGTCTAAACTTATTTAAATGATATATTCTGTTTTTCTATCAATATTAGAAAAATTTTATTGTATTTTGTTAAAAAGACATGTTATTATACTTAATTAAATTTATAATAATATTATTTTCTAAAACTTTAGGTAATTTCCGTTTATTTATATAATATATCTGATGCAAATTCTGATAAACATTGATTGTTACATAAAAGTAAAATGTTTTAGTTAACTAAAATAATAACTTGTGCATATTTTTAGATGATTTCTGTCTAGGGTCAAATTGACCCGCCCCGCGGTTCCAGATATATCGAAAGTACCGCGGTTCTAGAGTTAAATACAAAACTGATTACTATTTCAAGTCAAATAAAGCTCTGAAATTAAAATTTAAAATAGATGAATAAATTAACAATTTTATTTGACTTCGAATGAACAAGCAAGCTTTCCCCTCAGCTCATTTTAGCACTATTCACTTTGCAATTTCATACTTTCCATAATCCCTTCCATTGTTCTAAAAAGTTAATCTTTTCTGGAAACACAATATATACTCAGTGGAAGATCATCCATACTCTATTTTTCGTCTAAATGAGTTATCATCTGATACAAGAGGAAGTGTTGTTTGCAGATGTTAATTTTCCTCAGGTCATATAGTCCAGTGGTGCGCAAACGTTTTTCGACTGCGACCCCTTTTGTAGAGAGAAAATTTTTGGCGACCCCTAGAGAAAAATGTTCACAAATACGATGTATATTTCGCGCATATTTTTCGTTTCATCGAATAAAAATACCATCATATCTGACTCATATTAATTTTATATTTTTAAGAAAATACTTTTTGTATAACACAAAAATCAGTAAATTGCCTTTAATGAGATGTATGTGCCTGCAAGTTTCTAATTATCTCATCGATGTTTGACATTTTACATATATTGGTTTTCCACGGATAGCCAAAATTTTTGGCAAGGCGGAGTCTTAAATTGATTTCGAAGAGTATAATCACTAATTAGATCTATCAATTGCTCTTTCTCACTAATTTGAAGAGTTGAACTGCATATGTCAAAGGGAAATGGATCACGAATCCAACCAAGATCGTTTTCAGGAAAATCCTCGAATCTTCTCGAAAAATTTTCCTTTAACTTTTCAATGTGATTGGAAATGATGTTTTTAAATGTAAATATATCTATATTATTTTCCTTGATAAAATCGTTAAAGAAAGGGAACATGTCGGTGTTGTTTTTATTCAGTTCAGTTTGCCAGAGACTAAGCTTGTTCTTAAAAGCTTGAATTTTACTGGTTGAAGTTATGATAGTTGAATTCTCACCCTGCAGGCTCAAATTTAAGTCGTTAAGTTTTTCGAAAATATCAACTAAATAGCTCAGTTTACCTAGCCAAACTTCATTGATATAATAACTTGCCAATCTATGTTTCTTTTCGATTAAAAACATGTACACTTCATTTCTCAAATTAAATATTTTCCCATGTGAAAGCCATCTGACTTCGGTATGTAACAGTAATCTCTCATACGTTGAGCCCATCTCATTGCAAAGTATTGAAAAGAGACGGCTGTTGCAATTAACTACATTAAAATGTAGTTAATTGAACTAACAGCGTCTTGTAATATGTTGTGCAACTCTTCATCCATATCTTTTGCAAAAAGAGCTTGCCGATGAATCATACAGTGATTAAATACCATATGAGGCGCCACCTTCTGAATTAAGCCTCTGAGCCCTTTATTCGAACCTGTTAATGCTGCAGCACCATTAGTACAAACCGCAACACAGTTTGCTCAGGTAAGGGACTTTGTTTCAAAATATTCATTTATTACTTCGAATATTTTTTCTCCGGTTGTTTTTTCTTCCAAACTTTTGCAACATAAAAACGTTTCTGTTATATCTTCATTAAAAATAAACCTAACGTAAATAATTAGTTGTGACATTTCAGTAATATCGGTAGTCTCGTCCAGTTTTAAAGCAAATACAGATGAATTTTGCATGCGTTTTATGACTTCTGACTCGATATTTCATGACATTTCGGAAATCCGCCGAGATACGGTATCTCTTAATAATGGTATTGTTTTTAGTTCAGTTCCATATTTATCGCCATACGTAATTGATGTCATCTTAATTGCTGCAGGAAGGATAAGGGATTCTCCAACTGTATGGGGTTTCATTGTTTTTCCTATTAGATAAGAAACTTCTAAAGAAGCTCGTAATGCTTTCTGAGGTATTGTTGTAAATTTCTTTAAATGTGCACTTTGAATTTTCAGCTCGTCTTTAAAAAAAATCGGCATGTTTATTTTGAAGTTCTTTATGTTAGTTTCCAGGTGCCTTTTTAATTTAGCTGGTTTCATGCTCTCATTTGCTAATTTTTCGTTGCAAATGACACATATCGGGAGTTCTTCATCATCAACAACACAAAATGTAAAACCATACTTAATAAATTCCTCATTGTATATTCTTATTTTTTTAGATCGGGCATTTAGTTCAGTATTTTGCGACTCCTCATCAACATTTGTTCGCTTGTTAGCTGAAGATGTACCTGGTGTACGTATTACCCATTTATCCATTATGAAGATAGGAGTTAAATTATTTAAACTTAAACAAATAATATATACAATTTTATAATTTTTTTCGAGAAATTCAATAAAATTAACAGAGATCTTTCTTTAATGATAGTACATACCTGATAACAAAGAGTAACAAAGGCCGATAAAAATATAAAAAAATCATAATTACACAACGTCACATAATAAAACTCGAGGATAAACTAAAACAATTGCAGGCCAACTGCTACATGCTACAACTTCATGCGAACACTTCACGTCTTCACTGTGACTATCAGATACACCGCGTACCTCGCCATCTGATTGGCTGATCACGGAAGCGAATTTTTCTCCTTTCCCTGCGGTTAACGTCTAGTCAAATTGGCGCTTGAAGAGGGCGCTATCTACCGGAGTGAAAAACTTGCGTCTTCACACTTTACACGCATTACGGTCAAAGAAAGAGCGGACAGCAGGAAATTGCAATTAAACAGTGAGTGACGGCGCTTCACTCTTTATACGTACACTGTATGGTATGCAGCATGCAGGCATAATGCATTTCATAAAAATTTGGCGACCCCCAAAAAACTTCTGGCGACCCCCACAGGGGTCGCTACCCCTAGTTTGCGCACCACTGATATAGTCAATATTTCATCTGGTCAACAGTTTGCAGTAAGAGATAAATCATCAGTAAAATATAAGTTTTTCTTTATAACTGTATGAAACGTAACGTTTACATGATAAAATTATCAGAAACTCAAATTATTATGACGCACAAAGAAGCTCATATGACTAAACGCTTGCAATGCGGAATGAGAATTCTCGAGTAAAGCAAATTATAATAATTAAGCATTAATAAATCTACTAAGCAAAATAAATGGAGTTATCTATGTTTTGATGAGACTTCTTTATCAAGTCTACGTCTTTGAAAGAATCTGCTAATCGCTTGCGAACCTGAGATACTGCCTATGCGTATTCTTTTACTTTAAAAAATACCCTAAAGTAAAATCACAAGGTGAAGAAGATTATCAAAGAATAAAATTTTGCAATAATTTTAAAGATCAAGTTACAAAAATATGTGTTAAAATGTATATATATATATATGCACATATATATACATAATACATACATACATATATGTAAGATATAACAAAATACGATGCCCGCTTTGCAAAAAATTATTGGCGACTTCAAAATTAAAATTCTAAATTTGCTGCTCTCCCCCCTAAATCCATCTGTTCTCCCAAATCCGAGATCATTCCAAACTACTTGAAAACACTGCTTAAAAAAAGGTAATTAAAACTAATATTGACCATTCATAGCTTAGAATACTCTCTGCCCCTACGACGTATAAATACTGAGTCACGAGCACTAAGCTTCCCTTTTTTTCTGACTTCTGCCATGCTCCGCGCCGCTTATTGCCTGAAATGACGTCGTAGCTTTATCTGTGCATATAGAGATTATTTGAACTTAACTAAGATGGAAAAGTAATTTGTCTGCCAAAGAAATAAATTTTGATGTGCCTAAAATTAAAGATGGTGATTAGCAGAAATTAGTTTTGTCAGCGTAAACACAAAGCATGTAAATCTACTGTTTATTACAGATTTATATATTTCGCAAAGGTTAATTTCTTTTTTATAAACAGTATGAAATATTACGGTGGCATCAGAAAGCTAAACACTGAATTTAACGGTTATAAATGGCATTACAAGCATTTATTGTTAATTACAAAAACTGATAAAATACTTTATAAAAATTACAAATGAGGCACATTATAAATCATATGAACTAGTTGAATTACAAATTATACCAGTCAGATATATTATTAACATGATTTAGCCACCCTTTCTCTTTGCAAGTTATTCCACTGAAGCGCGAAATTTGCTTGTAAAACTAATATAGTATTTAAATAAGCAACTTTTTATGCTTGCAACTTTTTAATCTGTATAGAGATACACAACATAATGCATTAGACGTATCTACAAATTACAGTTATGATACAGATGTTTAGAAAAATTATCATTTAAATATAAATCGTATGTCTACAACATATCAGTGTATAAGTTCTAATATTCAACAAAATATGCAATAAAAACAAATACATAAAATGTATAAATAGGAAACCAAATATACCGAGATACATAATACGTGGAAGTAGAAAGTTTTTATTAATTATGGTAATAATTCATAAAACATTTTCAGATCGCTCAGTTTTTTATGCAGTAAATAACATAAATTTGGAAACAATCTGTAGATAATGAAGAAAATAAGAAATTAAAGAATTAAGTGTAATGACAGCACTGGCCAAGCTGTGTGGAGATAAAATACTTTCTAATGTAACAAAAAAGTCTAAAAATTTTGAAAAAACATATTAAAAGCCAAATTTTCACTTAATATTTATCTAATGTATATCGTATACCTTAATCTAATTTTCGCAATATCTGAAAGATGAAATACTGATTTGTAATCTCAACCGATGTCCAATTTATAAGAATAAATAATTTTTTGTAGCAACAATGTTGTTCTTAGGAAGTCAAAGCGTTTAGAAAAAATGAGAAATTCAAAACCAAAGTTGTAGTTCGCAGGTTTTCAGGCAATTTGTTTAATGGATTACATTTGCCTATTATGCTGGAGGTATAAAAAATTTTCATATTGTTCCCGAGTCTCGTGCGTCAGGCATATTGATAAGGTTCATGCAATTAGTAATCACCAATGGAACACATCTGAATAAGAAAAGAAATCATTAGCATTTCGTAGACCTAAGTAGGCCTTTTATTCAGATGAAATAGGAAGATACAGCTAAAAGAGAGGAAGGATTAAAAACATTGGAGAGTCTTCTCTAGTTCAGATCCAAGTGATTATACGGCGTGATATTGAACACAGTTCAATGATAATATCCTGATGTCTACCATGTCTGATATGAGCCAGTCCAATGGGCAGCTATTTTATGGATACTTTGGAACACTGGGACACATCTTTCATCATGAATCACATTCGATCGAGAGAAGTCGTATGATGGTGGTATCCATAGGAGGACCTAATTATTACGAGGGCAACTCTGAGAGAAATGTGCCGTTTGTGGCCACCATTGTCTTTGTGTGTCGCAGACTAAGCTGTCGTAAGTATGGATGTGGATAGTAACCGATATTATCTGGCTAATGGTAACATATTCTTAGTCTATGTTAAAGTGTGCGATTTGACTATCACTTTCCTTTGACTCATATGCCAATTAATAGAAAGATTGGATTAGTCATGCTCTTTCAGCTTGTCGATTTAATCTGTTTCAATCTTGTGAAAATTCTGGTATTAAGGCATCATGAGTAATCCATAGGATTTCAAGCAACCACAATCGTGTTTACACAGTCCTTTTCCTTTAAAATGTTATTGTTTTTTACTATTTGAAAACTCCGATTTTCCTGCACTAGGAAAAACCTCTATTTAGACAGTAAATTAGATATGTTAATAGTTGGCACATTCGGTCTCAAAGTAAATTAAAATTAATTGACGATCTCAGGATGGGTCGTTATTTATATTTTTTGCGTATTTTTGTTAAAGAATGCAGAAAAACTCAGAAATATCTTATACCTCATTAGTGAATGTGTGAAAAATATGTATAGAAGTTTATCAACTAAACTTGAAGTTTGAGAATGCAGCATCATTTTTGACTAAGCACATTCTCATTTAGCATCTTTATGTCAAATAATTGTTTTTCATTTTGAGACAAGAGTATTTCCCTCAGGTTTCACCTGAGGATTTTTCTCACCTCCCTCAGGTTTTACCGTATTCTGATACTTTATTATTTTGAATAATTATGTGTTTTAGATTCATGAAGATGACAATGGCATACTGCATTTTTGAAGAGAAACACTTACGGTTTTACAGGAAGCGAGTTACTGATATTCCTTAAGACTGATTGGTTATAAAAATCATTATATTTCAAATTAATATATAGATAAAATCGATAGCATAAGAAAACTAGAAAATATAGTTTCCGTTTTTTGCAAATTGTCTATTTGGTATGAAGGCTTACATATTTATGTTATATGTTATTTACAAGTTTGCAGTGAAGACTACATGCTACAATGTGTTTGCATTACGAAAGGAAGCAGGTTCACTATTATTGATCATTCGCATTTTACACAGAAACTTACTGAGAGGACATGCGTATTTTAATAAGTTTCCTACGATAAGCTTCAGTAATCGTGCAAATAAAATATTTTCTCCATATGCAACTCAACTTTATAAGCTTTAAAAATATTTCTATATTGTACATCAATTTTCAATTATTAATTATGAGCATTCAGTCATACAGGTTTGATTTAAATATGTGAATTTTGAGAATTTTATACTATACTATATTATAGTATTTGTATAATTTTTTAGTTATCAGAACGAACTATAAAAGCATATTTAATTCAGACTTTATTTAAACCTAGGAGAGTAACATGGAGCAAATTTTATGCGTTAAATTTAACTGCATTTCATTAACTTAATAAACATTCGCACACGCAGGACCATTTTTAAGTTAACTAAATTCAGAAACTCTAAAGCAACATGCAGTAACGCATGTTCAAAAGATACAGAAACAGCGATACATAATAAGGATAATCTAATTCATACGAAGTTGTATAGTGTTTGTTTCTTCAATCAATTTAAGTATAGGCATATATCTATTTGAACTGTAACACTTCACTAGAGAAGCGTTACGAGATAACAAAATAAAACCTCTTTACCTCAGAGAACATTATTTCCTTTAATTAACGTGCTCAAGGAAATTTTCTTTTCTGTGTTGCTGAAATTATTCTCCCAGATAATTATAAACTCTGGTCTAGTATGAGAAAATCCCGAGCAGAAATTTGTTGCAACGTCGATTTTAAAGTAAGAAGTTGATTAACTGACGCTCTTCGTGTGTTTTCAGCCTTATTTTCCAGCTACAAAACACGAATGACCTCAATGTGAAGCTTTAATCTTTCATTTAATCAACGAACTGCTCTATTCTAATAACGGACCTACTAAATTAAAGGTTTAGACGGAAAGTCTTTTTAAATTTATTAGAGTTTTAATTTATCATTTATGCATCCGACTATAACTGCATATTAGATGGATACTTTTATCTGTAGAAGAAGAGAAATTTTGAATGTATGTAAATTAGAAATGGATTCATGCCATTGTACTTCTAAAATGCAAATCAAATTTATGTTTCATGCGCATAAGAAGAGTATTTCTTTAAATTTCTGATATTTTAATTGGAAAACCAGATTTTATTTTAAAGCAATATTTCAAACATTTATTGTTTAAATAAAGCTGTATTCCTTCATGAAAATGACAGTTTTATATCACAAAATTAAAATGTTTACGTAAAGTTAGAATAAACTTGTATAGGCGCAAATGCATTCAAAATGGTAAGAATGAAGTAGAAATATGATATTGCATATTCGACAGGTTTTCCAATTTCGCTTTCTGTTGCAAAAATAGCTCTAATTACTTCAAATCTACTCCTAAGACTATATTACAACGCTTCTGCGATCAATCAGACTTTAAGCGGGATTCAATCTCGGTATTTATTTAAAAAAGCCCAAAAATAAATTACTTTATCAACAAGACACTGTTCTGATTACATTCCAATTTCAAGAGCATACAGCACAATAATAGGCAGATGAACATAAAAAACATCTTTATACAACAAGAAAAATGTTAATATCCTCAAAAAACAAAATTGTTTTCACAAATGCAAAATGAAATTACAGGGGTTGAACAAAAAGAGGCAACATAGCGATAGCTTAGAAAAGACTTTATCACCATAGGTACAACTACTTATAGAATAATAACCTGGCATGCTTACCACCTGCAGCCAAATTACTTGAAGACGTCGCACACCATCAGCACACCTCTTCTACTGATGTCTCGCAGAGACCGCCCTAGAGTACTGATCTTTGTTGCTCTAATAGAGTCCTCGCTCTGATTCTTTCTTTGTGGAGAGCACAGCATAGTCACGCGGACTCATTTTCAGCCAGTACGAAAAGTATTCCGGTGCCTCCACTCGTCATCATCGCAGAAGATCTGTAACAGCCCTCATATTATGACACCAAGCATTGTCTTGGAGATTGATGAAATTTTTCTCCAACATTTGTGTTCTCTTTCTTGTTAAGTAACCAGTTCCATCATCTATGAAAATGTTGGGTATCATAATGCGAGTTCTGTCACGGATCTCTTACAATGGTGACGATAGAACATATTGAATTGTTTGACTGTGACAAATCTCTAAAATGAAAGAACCTGGAAAATGAAATCCCAGCATCAAGCAGGAATTGCGCTAGATAAACGAAATTTCGGAGGTGGAACACTTGGTCGAAATTTGGAAGGTGGCAGATTTTTAAAATGGTGTTTACTGAGATTTCTCGCTAGACGAATAAACGTGGTGCTAATAGCTCTACCTTGATCATTCAAATCATATTTGATTTAAATGCGTGGTGTAAACTTCATGTGCTTTATTTATTTTCCAAATTGGGCTTTATGAGCATGATTTGAGTCAAGAATGCCTTTGAGGGGATGAATGCAGTATCAGCAACTTACTGTGTAAAGCTACAATAAGGTGTAATATCTTTCCGCGATAAAGCAGAGCGATTTGGTTGGTTATATCCACAATGCATGCGTATTGGCAGCAATAGTCAGGAGAAGGTAGTCTAAGGCCGGGGGTCCGGCCACATACGTGCCATCACTTAACGTTAAGACGACCGTTTTTGGAGCATGTCTATGGTGCATCACATTGCATCGGCAACTGCCACTCGAGCTCCTTAGCCGGAAATTGAACCATTGACCTCTGGAATACACGCCCAGAATGCAGACCAATACATTACGAAGGCATGCTAAGAAGGAGGGAGAAATACCTTATATACTCCCCCTTTTAAAGGGCGACTGGGGTTTTTAGGGGATCCAGTCGCCAAATCCTGGGTGTGGAGAATCATCATCCACCACCCTTTTAGTTCGGGCGCCACTGTAGTGTTCCAACCTAGAATTTACAGCTAAATGTGTGGAACCTTGAGAACTGGTAAGCGAATAATCGCTTTAGCTCAGATAACATATACTCAAGAAGGGTTAATTACCCTTTATTGTTCAAAATAAAGTTCACTCACGGTCCTCTCTCAGGACGTACAGAAAAGCCTCTACTTTGGCTTGAACTCAAGAATACTAAGAAATAAACTTAACTAAACTAAAAAGATATAGCCAAAGCTATCAAAATACTACAGGAGTTGGCCCTTTAACCTAACTAAACGGCAATGCTATCAAGGGCCTGAAATACGGCCGAGCGTAGTAACAGCTTACAGAGAGTACAACCGATAGGCGAAAGCGCGCTCGTCAGAATCTCTGGCTCTCTCTAACGAAGCCAGTGGAACTTCGCCTTTAAATACTGCTCTTCCTTGATTTGCATTTAACCGCGATTCTGAAAACACATTATGGTAGGAAATTTGTCAGCTGAAATTAGAAGAGACAGGAAAGTGGCTTTAGCTAAAAATTAACTGTTAAAAACTTAGGATAAACCTTACAAGTTTATTGGAGGGCGGTGTCCATATTTGTTGTATCCTAAGATAACAGCCGTTTCTGGTTTGGTGCCAGTAGTTGTCGTATGCTGATTAGAAGGAGGCTACGTGAACCTTGTAACCACGTTCTTTGCAGCGTAGACACATTGGACCTACACCACGGGTTTGGTCTGGGGAGCAATTTCCTATGAAGCAGGAACACTCTCTTCATTATCCCACAGACGTTGATAGCAAATTTATTCGTCAGGCTGGTTACTGAACCAGTTGTGCTTCCATTCTTGAGAAATATTCCAGAGAATTTTCCAACATGATAACACTCGTTCCCATACCGCTGCTATCACCTAACGTGCTCCGCAGAGTGTCGATATGTTGCTTTGTCCTGTCAGATTACGCGATCTTTCTCCCATCGATTGCGTATAGACTACAAACACAGAGTCATCGACAGCCAGAACAGGCCGTTGCTGAATTGCCTGATTAAATGCAACAGGCATGGCACTTCATTGCACAAAATGACATACGGCCCCTGCAAAACACAATGCCTGCGCGCTTGTATGCTTGCATTCAACCTTGTGGCGACTACAGCATTTATATACGTATATATTGTCATTTCATATTTATTTATTTATTTATTTATTACGTGCTCCGCACTTAGGCACTACACAGAAAGGGAGGGATGCCCCGTGGAGGTCTTTTTTAAGGAAAACTGGCTCGTATCCACGTTACACATGGGGAAAACCATGAAAACGCCCATGCAGCCAGCTCTTTCGCCGGGACTCGAACCCCGGAACGAACTACCAGTGTTCAGCGGCTTTTACCGCTCGGCCGCTGGTGGGCCGTCATTTCATATTTGAAATGAGTTTTCTCACTCCTACTTAAATCTGTGATTCGAAGCATTAATCAGATAATTACGCTACATTGAAAAATACTTTGTCTACGTTTTATTCCTCTAAACTAATTTCTTCTTTTTGCTGGGATTTCATTTTCGATTAGTGTATTGTAGCATTAGAAAGGAAATTATTTTAGGGCCGTCGCTGCGGGTCACCAACAAATGTGAACGTAATGATGATGTACAATGCCTTCCAGTAATTTGGCAGATGATGGTAGGCATTGCTGGCAGTTAATTACACTGAGGGGTTGCAAGAATTTTTACTTGAGGATATAAAATATTTTCAGAATTATTAAAGTGCTGCCACTACTTTTATGCAACATGTTTTTAAACTGATATTTAAGCAATCTTATCTAAGATAAAATGGCATTGTGACAGTATATATTCTATGTCTAAGGAAATGTATAATATGGTGCTGCACAACGTCAGCTTTCGTTTTTAGAAATACATTGCAGTATTTTTACCCTTCTGTGATAAGTATGATGCATGCTAAAATGTAGGAATACATTTCTGTACGTATCTGCGGATTATGAATGCTGTAGTTGTTTGCATTTATGAGAAACTTTAAGTAACATCGAATGCTATATATAGCATAATATTTATGTAACACACGTTAACTCCGCTAAATAATTTTTTGTACTCTGTACTAATAACGCTAATTATTTTATGCTGTTTAGTGGCTAATTCACGCACAGCTGGACTTAATTAAAAAATCGGAATTATATGCGATGGACGCTGACCTGTTCCCTTTGGTGGTCCAGAAGCCATATTATTGAGCCTGTTATCAAATCCCAGAGAGAAAGTATGAATTTTTGTATCACGAGTGTTCTCACGAGGACATTCCTGTTTTTTACAGTGGTAGGAACAGAACAATGAAGCAGCTGCGCATCAACGACTTCTCTGTTTAAAGTCCGTTACCTGCCTTACTTGTACCTTTTTCGTTGCAGCGAAAAAACTTTCTTTGTGCATGCGGTATGGAGAAAACACTTCGTATTTGACTGACCAAAAAACATCAGATACCACTTTAGAAACAACCTTCCACTAACTGATCAGCATGGACTGCTAATGCTAGCAGTAATAGACTTGCAAATAATAAGCTTGGCTCAGTCATGTCATACTGTGGCCTACTTAGACAAATGTGAAGGCAAATACTGCAAGCTCCAAACATGTGCATAACGTTTGTTTACCACAGTTTTAAAAGTACAGCGGCACATTCCTCCTCTTCAGAAAAGTGTTTTTACTACTCTACCAAAGTGTTTTTATTCATATTCAACTCTGCACATAGCTCTGTAAATAGTTATTTCCTTTTGTACTATGCACAGGCATTCCTGTATGCTTATTTGTTCTCCTTTACATTTTAGATCTTATGCCAAATATCATTATCATAATGCTATTGTTATGTATGCTTTTATTTTGTTTGATTCATCAGCTGTTGATATGTTTTGATCATAAGGTCCTTTTATATAAGGATACGTACTAACCGGAGCAGCTGCAATTTTGCAGTATTCATGCCATCCTGTTACAATTTTCTCTTTCTCTGATTGTTCAAGTTTGTGCTTGTGTTTAAACTTTTATTAAACATCGTACTCTCTCCTCATGAACCTGTTGCCATGCTATATGTAGTTGACAGTTGAGAGCAGAATCTGGACACCCGTGCGGCGTACTTAGACTATTCGGGTCTAGTCCAGGTTCCGCAACTATCCGGGCAACACCTCATGGGCCCTATAAGGGCATACATTGATCCTGTATACATGCTTACATAGTTCATGCTTATAGTTACATAGTTCATAGTATATGCTTACATAGTTTCAAATACACGGAAGTCATATCACTGCCTTAGCACATTTAAAAGCTAGAATCTTTCGACTAATTAACATTTTATCTCCGTATGGCTGACATCCCAGACGGAGGTCAGCTCAATGGGTGCTCAATATCTATCACACTTTTCGAATGGTGTAATATCGGTGTACCTCTACTGTGCACCCTAGGGGTTGAGATAGTTAAATGATGGATGGGATTAGTCATTCATGATCAGTACTTAATGAACAAATATACGGCCGTTGAAAAATATATATGCATAGGACTCTGCATTGCATATTTACACTATACGTTCTCAGTTAGTCTTCTTAGTATGGAAATTAACGCATTATGATATTCAAGAGCAAGAATAATCAAAAGTAATATACTTGTGTTATATAAGTCCATGTGCAATTTCATAGAATGACACACTGATGTGTGCCATGTTACGGCTCATTATCACTCCGCGTTCGTCTTAGAACTTATATGACTACTTACAGAATCTAAAATTCTTACTCATATTTTGACGGATGTGTGAAAGCAAAGCTACTAAAATGAAGCATTTACTTATATATAGGAAAGCATATGGGTTTCATTGTGGTTTATTTAAGATAACATTTGTTGCAAAAATAATTATGCAGTTTGATAGCATAAACAGCCGTTAGTAGTATGAAATCTGGTAACAAGTTTATATCAAATTCAAAGAGTTTGACTTTTGAGTTATTGATTTTGCAATATCCCATTGTCAGATTTAAATTTCGAAACAGAGATCTTATTATTTGTTCTATTAGTACTGCAAAATGTATACGAATATGATGTATGTATGCGAATATATTCGCTTTCTTCTTATTCATTGTTTTGTCTTCCTGAAAGAAGTGTAGTTTATTTCTGTTTTATACGCTATAAGTTATTACAAAAGGTAGTTATTATTCTCCAAATATAACTTTTTTCGTATTTAAGGCTGCAACAAATACGTATCTCTGAACTGAAATCGCTTCTCCTTAAATTGAAGTTAAAAATTCAGTGAAACGAGAGCTCATGCACTAAAAATTTTAATTTATTTCTAAGCTTTTTCTTAACATAAATGAAAAAATTGAACTGCAGATGTTTACGTTAAAGACAGTTTTTTATTGCTTTCGTTAGTTTAGTGCGCAGGTAAATTATGTTTCAAAAATCATAAATTAATAAATGTTGTTCGTTTTATATTTTGAAATGGAATTTTTTATCCAAAACGAATGCCTGAAAGAATTTTCATTCGAATTTGAAATTACGTAAATACGCATATCAATCTTCTGGTACAGTAAATTCATTAAGTAAACATAATACAACGTAAAATGTAGCTTGCTTTTCTTATTGGTAAATACGCTACTAAATTTCTGGGTAAATCACAGATTTTGAATAGAGGTATGCTAGAAAATTATTTCTTACTAAGATTTGTGGTAGTAGGATGTCGATAAAATGCAGTCAACAGATTAAATGCAGAGCATTAGTTGCATGGGATAAAATCTGTTTTTGTCACAAATTGAAGGTGAATTGTCAACAACTTGTGTCTGCCATTTCTCTTACTTAACGAGTTCAAGACTTAAGGGATCATTTCCTAAAAGTCATACGGTGTAATAATAGTATTTAATGTAGGTTATAATTAATAATTCCTGTGTAATATCTTTAATGTATTTTATAATTAATAATTCCTGTGTAATATCTTTATATATTTAATTAAAGGTTTCCCCAAACTTGTGAAATTCGTTCCCACTCCCTTACAGAAGAAAAAGTATGACTGAAAAGATCGTAAAGGATTTTATAGCTAATATCATTGCCATTTTTACAGTAATATGATTGCTTGGAAACGATGCACGCAAATTATGTTTTCCGGACATTGCACAGAACGAAATGATACATCAGAGCGTATTTATAGAGGGTTAAGTGTGATTTAAAAATAAATGATATTAAATACTTATTGTAATGCCTATTTTTGACTTCATACCACTCTCCAAATATCTATCACTTAGATTTACCATGTCCTTGGTGAGGTTTCACCTTCAGTAACATCCAGTAACTCAAATACAGTTTGCAATAACCAGAAAAAATGTCCAAAATGTACAAGTTGAATTTATTGGTAATTTATTTTAGATATTAATAGAGGAAGAATTAAAAACATCAAGCCAAAAATTGTTATGGAACTACAAGGCACAGCCAGAAAGTATTAGTAAAGTATTGAATAATGAAAGCGAAACAAAAAGTTAGTTAAATACTTTCCTTTTATTGCATAACATTTGACTGTTATTCCACATAAGTACCCAAAGCGCTAAGACAGATATCGTATCACACGCTGAAATTCCATATTCTCTACAAAGCATTTTCTACAAAACGCTGATCACTCTCCAGGCAATGCTCCGGCTGCATGCCGCAATGTTAACAGAATATGTGCTTTTGGTGGGAAGTTTGGAAGCAACCGGATGCTAGAGACGATTACAAACTTTCTAAGACATTAAATGTGCTTTAAGTAGAAACCATATTTTTAATTAAAGAAAATAATCAAAAGAAGTTATTTATTTTGAATAGGAAATGATTTTGTCAACTAAATTTTCTCATTCCCATATGTTATTAAACTGAGTATTGTAACTGCAGAGATTCAGTGTGAAATAAATACTGTTTTATTCAGGAAGACGGTTGATTTAATGTTTGAAATAACTCATGCAATTATTTAAGCCAAAGCCCTGATATAAATGTGATTTGAACAGATTAAATTGCACCGTAATACATTTCACTATAATTTTATTCCTGTCTTTTGAATTTTTAAATTAAGTATAAACAGTTTGTCTTATTTGGATTTGGAGGCAGAAATTCTTTCTTACATATAAATAACTACTTTTTCATGCTGCAGTTAATGAGATTTATATGGTACTCCAAGTTATTTTCAGTACCTAATAAGTTTAGAAGTTATTTTCTTTATTCCACTCCATAAATTGATACAGAACCCAAAACATCCAAATTTAGCATCTGAAGTAACCTTGGCAACCAGTATGTGGGCTTAATGTTCCGTGAAAAATTCTATTGATTCTAAAATGATTAAGCAACTTTATATATAGGATGCAAGATTTATCGAGATCAAATTCACTCACCATAACTCTGAAGGCAGAAATCTGGTCGAATACCAACCATCATTTCAACCAAGAGTTATCCAAGGCTAGGTGCTGCTTTTGGTACTTCACCTTAAAACTTTCTGGTCTTAGAAAATCCTAAGTTTGAATACTTACGGAAGACTATATTTCTATAATGTGCTGAAACGTGGAGCCCTTGAAAGGATAATCATCTACTTAAGGTTACTGCCCTTGGCCGGGACAATGTCTTGCCCCTAATAGAAAAGAAAATGTGTAGGATTCTTCTAGCCAATTTCGTATATGTATACTTACAATGTACACTATTAGTCTCTTTGATAATAAATGATCGCCTTAAGTAACGGTTAGCAGATATAACCCACGCCTTGGGAAGCTCCGCGATAAATTAGCTGGTTCCTAAGTTTGGATAGCAATTGAATTTCAAGTTTTTCGTAAATACGTGTAAGCATACATTTCGTAAATACTTGTGAATAAAATACAAATCATTGATCACATTGTAGGATTCTGCTCAATTAGAAGCTTGTGCCAATGCCCTGCTGATCCTACTAAACTCTAAGCAAGTTATCGCTTTGTAACAAATGACCAGGTCTTAAGGAGGTTAAAATAACCTTTTCTTGTTTAATTCTTAAATAAAGTGAAAGGCATACTGCTTGTGTAACATACTATCCTCAACTACTTGTGGGCATTTAAATGAACGTAAGGTAACGTTAAATTCAAATATAAGTAATGTAATGTAATAGCAGACTACATACAGGCTGCTTAAGATGGCTCATTAGAATTACCGGCGCGTATTTTAAACGTCGGGTAGCACGATACTAAAGCTTGAATAAATTATGCAAAGCTACAAATAGTAAGTAACAGTAAGACGAGTCTGCCAGAAGCTCTAAAGATAAACATAAAACACCTAATAATTAATTTGTTTTCTGGTGTAGGTTACAGTAAAATGCTATTATACACTGGTGTGCAAAAATTAAGGACGAGACGGTTTTTTCAATATAACTCTGTACAAAAGCTTTCCAAATCAACACATTTAATACCGTAAGATCCCCAATACGTAAGGACATGAGTAATGTAAGCAACACTTACAAAAAGAGAAATCAGAAGGATAAAAAGAAGCTTTATTGAAAAAAGTAGCATGAAGCGCAATGCGACTGAAGGCCGAAACATCCCTGTGATGGGTGTCCAGCAAGAAACATCCGGTCTTTAATAGGGGATATGATCTCCCCTGACTGCTAGGCAGGTTTCACAGCGTCTGCCTATGCTGAGAATGAGGGTGTCAATGAGTTGTTGAGGCATTGCTGCCCATTCGTCTTGCAGCGCCAATCGAAGCTCCGGAATCGTTACTGGTGGTAAGGTACGAGCTGCCAAGCGTCTGCCTAGAAAATCCCATACATGCTCGATGGGATTGAGATCCGGAGATCGTGCCGGCCAATCCATACGTTCAATATCATCACTCTCTAAGAGCTGTTCGGCAGCTACTGTGCGATGACATGGTACATTGTCGTCCATGAAAAGGAACTGCGGACCCATTGCGCCTCTAAAAAGACGCACACATGGAAGAAGAATCTCGTTACAATAACGGGTCCCGTTGACTGAACCTGCGTCGAAGATGTGAAGGTCTGTACGACTACCAAGCATGATGCCTTCCCAAACGAGAACACCGCCACCTCCATACCTGTCCCTTTCAATGATGTTCGAGGGATGATTGCGGCTTCCCCGCTCTCTCCAGATGAGTATGCGATGAGAATCCCTACTCAGACAGAATCTGCTCTCATCTGTAAAGAGTACTCGTCCCCATTCATTGTCTCTCCAATTCCGGTGTTCCCGGCACCACAGAGAACGCCTTCTCCGATGGGCAGGTGTTACAGGTACACACCGTACAGGGCGTCGTGCAAATAGACCACCACCGTGCAGTCTTCTGGCCACGGTAAAACGCGATATCGGTCGTCCAGTCGCCTGTGTCGTGTGTCTAGCGATTTCTCCCGCTGTCTGCCGCCTGTTTCTTCTGGCCTGTAAGGCAATATACCGGTCATCTGCGGGTGTGGTTCCTCGTGGACGACCACTACTAAACCCCCCGGATAGCTGTTCCTGTAGTTTGAAATTGTCTCCAAAGTCGTGAAACGATGCTGTGAGCAATTCCGAACTCTGCAGCCACACTTGTCACACTGCGGCCTTCCTCCAACTTCTCAATGATTCGACCTCGGGTAAAAGCATCCATATGTCGTCTAACAGATTGATTATTCGCCATTTCTCGCTGAGGCAGCAACTCGGTGTAATTTTAACTGCTATACGGCGTGCAATCTCTTTTCCAGAAATACTGATCTTACACCGACAACATGCTTTATACTACTCAGACACTCCCTCATTACGTCTACCTGCATATCTGCGCATGTGCTACCGTACATCACCTTACTTAATCTCCTGATTTGTCTTTCTGTTCGCTCTGCCTCTTCGTTCAGCTCATATGCTAATTTTTTGACTTCGTCCTTAATTTTTGCACACCAGTGTATAGTAAAGGTTCAAATCTAATTAACTGGTTAATTAACACAGACGTTTATAACACAACGAAATCAACACATTTTCGAAAAGATTCCCAATGCGTAAATTTTATTATGGGCTCATGCAAAGCTGATTTTTTGTGGTGTATTATTTAATGTTTCTTTATATACACTTTGTAAAATACCTGTAGTTACGAATTGTGAAGTGTACTTCCATTTCAGCGTATCTTTGGTCTTCATTCCATGATAATGGTTACTGATTCCATTAAAATGGAATTAGTGCTTGCCGTCGAATTCGATGTTGACTAGCATTACTGCTAGCTAACACAGAATTTGATTAATTTACATGAATGGCGTCACTTGGAGACGATCCGCCATAGGAATTCATTATTATACTCAACTACTAGCATCATTATATCTTTCCTAGCTTTTAGAAATTTAGAGCTACGTTCTCACACGAATGGTTAGATCTTCTGTAAAATGTTGTTAACAATATTATTTGGTTTATGAATCTTATTTTCTGATTTATATTTGTGTTGGAAGACGTCTTATATATAATTAAGTTATACTACGGTAAAATTTCAAAATTAATAATCTGAGCTTTACATATCGATATATTTTCAATGGTACACATTGTTCTGTTATTTAGTATTTAACATAAATAAAATATCTGTGATAAAGTACAGACATTAGATATTTATAGGAGCAGGAAATGTGGAAAATGAGTATTGCCCTGGCTGGAATTCGAACAAAACCTCCCGATCACCAGCCGGAAGTTCTTTCAATTACAGGCCCGTGATAAGGGAAAAAAATATCCCTTACAAAATTAATTAAGAAAGGTTTATTTAAGCACTGAAATTTATTTGCGTTTGTGGTCTTTAAGCTAGTTAGCGGTTTTTATAGCCCTATTTTGCTAATTAGCAAATATACAAAATACAATATGCTGGAAAATATCTTGGGAAGAAAACTATAATTATTTAAGAAAATGATATATCAGGTATAATGCTGTTGATGCAATAAAAGAGACTTGTAAGCGATTATTGTTCTGAAACTGCTTAAAATCTTTTTTTTTTTTTTAATCTTAAGTATTTTTGTATGACTTTTATACATAGTGTTTCTAAAATATGTTGCAAAAATGTAAAGGCAAATGCAGGTAATGAAATAGCAGATTTTGTAATATAATATGTATTAGGAAATGACACCTGGACATACTTGCATTTGAGAGAATTAAGGACAGTATGTAAGTATGAAAAACAGGAAAAGTAAAAAGAAGCAAACATTTTAATGATTCACATGTTTGCAATAGTTGCTGTAGTGCAACCATTAAAAGCAGTGCAAGATTCACAGTGACAGCGCATGTGTTGGCATATATTAGAGAAGATCTCACGTATTCACGTATGTTTTCGTTTTCATCAGCAGATAACAGTCTGGTTACCAGATCTTCATTGGATTCATATAACTTTCTTCTAAGAAAGTTATATGAATATAATTATTCATATAACTATCATATAACTATAACATGATATTAATTAGTGTCATTAGGACACAAGTGACCTGGCGCTTCATTGTTCTGAAACCACATTCACGTGGAAACAATTGAGGAAACCTGGAAAGAAGTTTCGGCAAAGTATCTTGTTTAAAGAGGCAGTCTTTGTTGCCGTTCAAGCATAGGATTTATGGCCCTACTGAGTAGTTATATATCATGCTAACCCAAATGTTAATGGAAAATCTTTCCTGGTAGGCATCTGATCTCGTGCATATTATGATACGCCCAAAGATACGAATCTTAGATGTCAACATTACATGAAGGCGCAAATATCATTAGTAAGTCAAATGTAGGTCCAAATTCCTTGCATCGCGCTAGAGGCAAATGCAGCTAAAATGAACGTACAAGGATAACAATCTAGTTTTTGCACTTTCTGTAAAATGTAATGATGCTTTCTCATTTAAAATCCATTAAATTGTTAAATGGCTCAAACCTAACGTACGTCCAACTACTCTTGTGCTGATAAAAGGATTATCCAGAAAAACAGGTATTACAACATCTTCCGCTGCAGGAGTTGTGCAATGTATTCACCTACCAACATCATGTCTGCAAACACGGAATGATTGATTCTCGTTCAGCTCTCATATACAATGTTTGGTGATTTTACAGCTGTCTACTCGAGAAATGTTCTCTCTCCGCTGAGCAGTTGCTCTGTTAAAATTTATGTCTGGTGAAGTCTCCGTTTGTGTACCGATGCATACATTTTGAAATCTGCACAGGGGAATTGCATTCACATACCGATCTCAACAGCAAGCAGTTACCAACTCGATGCTCAATTTCTGTCCACATATTCCACTATGAAATCTGCTTATTTCTGTCTCCTTTAAATTCCTTTTACATCTTTAACAGTGATTTTTAATCACCGGTAGTTTACACAAAGAATCATTGTGAAAAGTGCTATCACACTGTTTTATGCTTCCGTTAAAATGCCATAATTCTAAAGCTTATTATCTAGAAATTGAAAAAGCGATTTAAAAGAAATAAACTCATTCTTAAGAATATGTTTTCTACTTTTTAATCTGTTTGATTTAAAAATGCATTTGAATCATGCAATGCGTAATTAGAAATATTAAATATTTTCATGATATTTCATTAGCTAGACTCATTTTAACTATTCTATATTTTTTCCTTTTTATGATAACAATTTTAGGCGGCTGCCCCGCAAGCGGTAGTTGTATTATAAACGTTAGTATGCATTACTATTCTTACTTTTAAGTGTTATTCGTGCAATTGTTATCGAAATCGAACTGCTAATAGTTATTTTATGATATGCCACATGTGATTATTGTAATATCACGTGTATTACGTTATGTGTTTATCTTCTAACAAAAATGGAATTTATCTTCTTCTCACTAAAAATAAAACAACACTTATACTTAATTTTTGAATTTTCCATAGCATCCTAATTTTAAAATATCCGGGTTGGCAATTTTGTAAAAGATGGCAAAATTGGCCTCCTATATTTCATTTTTTTTTCCAGTGAACTTCTTGATTATTAAAAATAAAGAGCTTCTTATGAGCGACACGGGTTTCTTTCAAATGTAGCTTCTTTGTATTCTTTCAGTATCTTCAATAAGCCTTATTTACAGATCTGCATTTTAGTGCAACAAAACGAATATGTTGACTCAAATATTGCTATGCACCTGTTAAGATTCACAGGAACTTAGAAAAACATTGCAAAAAAAAAACGGCTACCTATAATCTTACTGTTTATCACCCTTTTAGTAGGCAATTTATTTGCCTAAAACGTTTTTCTAAATTTCCACCTAATTTTGATTATTTCCGAATTTTTTCTAACGATAAACAGACGCTCTTTTTTCAAGGTATCGGGTTAAAAATTTCCAAACTCAGAAAGGTAGCACTAAAATCTGAAGATTCGCTCTAAAACCTTGGCATATAAACTCTTATAATGTAACAAAGATATGAACAGAACACTCTAAATGCAGTCATGCTGATAAAATACTTTTTATCATTTTAGCTGAATCGCTCTGTAGATGACACCTTTTGTATTTGGCCCCTTTCCTTATCGCAGTTTAGTATGTTCTTATAAATCAAATAGATCCATAGTGAAATGTTAACTTCTTTTAGAGTATAACAGGCATTTCTAGAAAGCAAAAATGCCTCTAGATCTAAATAATGAGTTTTTTGCGATAGAATAATCTAAGTCATTTGAAAATAATTTCTAATTAGAAAAAAATATTATGATTTTATTTTTGCACTGTTTCTAAATATTTTACCTGCTAAAGATAAATTTAGTAGAATTCGAATTTTCATTCATTGTTACATATTTCGCTGTTCTTAGTAACTTTTACGAGTTAAGAGTAGCTAAATTTATGATAGCACTAATAACAACTGTCAAAATAAGTGAATGTGAAATTTTCTGCATCATAATCTTTCTGTTAGTGCTTCTTATTTTACGACTCATAAGATTACATTCTCTAAGATCATAAAAAAAGTTCCTTACGTAAGTTGCTTTCTTCATGGTATCCAAGGAAAGAACAAAAATAGCATCATCATTTCGATTTTATAGTACTATCCTCCGTGAATCTGCGTGAGGATAAAATGCAATGTGCTTAGCTGGTAACAATGAGGAGACAAAAAGATTAGCTCTTCATATGAGGATAACGATGTTTAAAATGTATTTTACCCTTAGTAAATGCTTCAGAAATTTCTTTACCATCATGAACATTCCAGTACTAGCATTTAAATATATCATGACCAAGTCTTTGCTTGTTTCCTCTTCAAATTTACAATTCCATTTCTCTATATTTCTAATAAGACGCTGTTTATGGTAATCCTACTATTGGTTTCATTCTGCATTTTTTTCTTGTCCCCCGTATATCTGCCATTTTAAAATAAGAAATTTGCACTGTCTATTCGGAATTTATACCTCTGATCAGTTCTTCTCAACCGCTGTACCGCAGTACAGTAGTTTGCCGGGAAACGATTGTGCCACAAAGAATGTAGCCGCAACGTCCTGATTCTGAGACGACGGTGCTAAATTGTTAGTCAGAGAGAGATCAGTGAATTTTGATACAAACAAAATTTCATGGAAAACTTACATAATCGGGGCTTTGGTGACATAAAGGGTCGGAGATCTGATGTTCGGAGTTCGGTCTGAACATCTGAATGTTCAAGTAATACACTGCTTTACTCTGATGTCGAATATTTTACTTTGAGAATTAAAGTCTACATTTAATGACATTGTAAAAATTGTGAATGCGATTAACAGTATATTTTACTAAATTCCTAGTTCCAATTTTTTGTAATGAAATGGAATCAGAGCATCAGTCCTTGTCGTATTATTCTATGCTGAAATTTCTTGGCAATCGAGAAGGAATGTTCTGTCCAGATTTCGCGAGTTGAAAGAGGAATGGAAAATAATTTTAGGGTAACTCTCAATCTTCAACCAAGTATAAAATAATTGCTGGTTTGAAAACGTAGCTTAAATGCAAGGGCCAGGTGCGAATATATTAATTTTCACTGACAAAATTAATGAACTCAAACACAAAACAGCTTTGGAAAGCTGTCGTGAAAAATTGCTCTCGTGAAATAATAAGACAGTGTTGTAGTTCGAATAATAAAGAAGAACTACTAGAACTATTAGATAAATACCTACGCATCAGTACTTTGAAATAACAAAGACAAAGAAATTTGTTAATTTTACATTGTTATTGGCTTCGTTATTAAATGGCATGGCATCCGATTTATCAGTGCAAGAGAAGGTGTTAATGTACTTTACTTAAGAACTTAAAGAGATTGTCATTTAAAAGCTTGAATCGTGAATTACATGTAGATCTTTCTACTATAGGCCTAGATATATAAAACCTGTGTTCACAGAAACAAGCTCCTTTTACTGAAATAAGAAAGTAACTTATTAATTAATCACTGTGAAAGAAAACACAATAGTCATTAAATTATTGTTATTATCATATTTATATATATACAGGAACTCTCTTAGGTATAATTAAGTTTGCTTTTGTATTTTCACATCATAGTTTTATAAAATAAATTTCTAAAAATTTAATTACGGTTCTCCTCAGCCAAAACTATCATTTTAGTCCATAGATACGATAAAGAAATTGCGTTGTACTTCAGTTACTGGGGATGTATGGATTAGGTTTTCTTATTCCATTTATTCGGATTATTTCATACTTATGACTACGTTAGAGCTATTATCTGAAACGATTGTCTAACTGGAATGTTTCTATGTTTTAATGGGAAACGTATTTGAAAGAAGTACCTTACTAATTACAGTTTTATCTAGAATGAAATAGCAGCTATTAATCATGTTAATAAAAAAGTATTCCTTCACAGTGCATCGGGAAATTATTCATGCTTGGTAAATGTGCCGGTAAATGAAAAACTTTGGAAATCATTGCATTAGGGCCCTGTTGCATTCGTTAAGTATTTTTTGATCGAGAAAGACTGATTTTTAAATCTTTTGATGAATGTGTATCGCAAATGGAAGTATCCTTCTCACATTAATGTAGAAGACTGTTTGATGAGTTTTAGAGCTTAATCCTTATCTGAAGAGTTTCACTTATCTTGTCTGAAGTCAAATTACAGTTTGATTGTTGTGTATTGCCTCAGCCTTTGCATTTTTCTAATTGCTTTCCATTAAAATCCTGCAGATGTATTGGAGTTAAGTGGGTATGCTTCTTTATGTATCCCCGACTTGTTATTATGATGTTATGTCTCTAAGTAAGTCCTTAATATCCTACTTAAAGATTATTGTTCTGTGGCTTATACTTTAACTTGAATGTGAGAAGCGAAAGATAAGGATAAAAATATAAGTTCAAGAAGTTCGGTCATTTGGAAATACGTCCATTTTTATAAAATCGCTTTTCGAGATTTGTGATTAGAAAGAAAAGTATTTTCACTGGGAAGTGATCATTTGCAAGTACATGAACAGTGCATTTCTCGATGAAATATTAAGAAATTTAAGAAAAATGTCACTTTAATTTATATATTTTATAGCGTAAGAAAAGCTTTCATTTCAAGTAAAGGGTGAACATCTATTCACGTTTAAAAGAATTTACTTGTAGTGTAAGAAATCTTTCAAGCAACATCCTTTAGAAGTTTAGCTGTAAAAGAAATTTCAGAAAATGAGATAACAGAAACAGTTATTAATTTATGTGCATTTTTCAAAACTTATAATCTTAAAAATTGAGTTAAATAACATATTTAGGTGTCATAAATTGCTTCCATAACCAGTATCATTTAACTGGCATGCCTTTAACTAATTTAGAATGCGTAAGTTTCAGTTTGGAATCCAATTTTTATAAACCTTGTGACATTTTTTTTCAATTCGTTACAGTCGGGTGGCCACAAAGAGTTGGGCGCGGCTTTCTAAATCTGCTGGTTATTAGTGATTTGGTCACGCAGGACAACGTTTCAAATGCATCGTTGGATTAAGAAATGTGAAGGTAATAGAAAGCTTTTACATTGAGGTTATATCTTTACCCTCACACCTAACTAAGATTCATCGTTTAAAAATAATCTCACATGATTTATTTCATCTCTTTTCTTTACGTGCCAAACTGCCCACAAGGAATTCATCATTTCTATTGCGTGAAGATCTTTCCTAGAATAAGCATACATCAGTAAAGATTTAAAGAACGTTTTAAATGTTTATACGTTCAAGCAACCTGAAGAAAGCTAAGCTTTCGATTAACTACATGGAACTAAATTTTTTAACTATTATCACAAAAAATGGGAATTAAATTCGAAGCCTAATAAAATAAGGTATGTTTTTGAATTTTGTAGTTACTATTAAATTTTCATCTTAGAATATTACTTGCTCCCATCGCATTTTTGTCAGTTCATTAACGATGCATTTATTTATAAATTTAAACCTTAAGCCATACTCTCGGTTCCAGGATGATGGTCCATGATAAGGCAAGTGTTTTTACACTCATATTAACTTTACTATAGATAATGTTGACATATGCGATACTGCTAGCATACATACCATTAATAAAATGTATTTACTCTATGTTAATATTATGGTAATATTAAGCAACATGTTATAGCACATTTTGAGTGCAATCCCTTTCTTATACAAGAAAATTCACTAGATTTGCAATTTTATTGGCTTGATACTGTGTATTTTGTGAGTTTATATATTAACGCATTACAATGATTCTTTCTTTAGTAGTTAGGGTAGTTTAGGAGAATAAAGAGCGTCATAGCTAAAACATCTGTTTAAAGTCTTTTTAAATAAATAATCAGAATGTCATCGTTTCTGTTATAGATTTTTGGCATATTTGGGTAAATTGATCTAATAACTGCGTCGTATTTCATAATAATGTGAATTAAATGAGTGAGAGATAAACACACATGGCATGCTTGACATTAGTAAAACAATTGGTATAAAAGTAGTCAGGATTTTTTTCCTGAAGAAACTAATCGAGAAGCAGCAACCATGTGACAGAAGGAACCATGACAAAAAAGTAATTTGCATTATTTTAATACCTGACCTAATATCACATTTAACACAAATGCATCTAACTAGTTGATTCTGCATTCAAATAAGGTTATTATTATGATCAAAAGTTTCCGTAGTTATAGCTACGATCATAAAATTTCCATCAGGATATATGCAGCTTAACTCATATGCAAATTAAAGTTTTCTCCTGCAGTGTAACACTTATATAGTAAAATCAAACCTGAGCACGGATAGCCCTAGTGTGTTTTGCCATAATTAAATACACACATACACACAAACCTGAGCACGAATTTTTTATAAAATACTGCTAAATGTTTTTTGCTATATTTCTAGCTAAATGTTTCAGGATGTATCTTATCATACTTTCTTCTAATGTAGAAAGGATATCTAGAAAAATTAAAGTAATATAAGGCGCGAACTGGAATATCTCGCCATAGATGTCCCTAAACGAAGCATATTGCATCTGCACATTAACCTATCTTAACCAATGGGTAAAACTTTTATACTTTGCTTGGCTTAGTTACTATCAAAGTTTTAGCTCGTGAAATAAAAGTGATATGTTTAAATCAGGAAAATGAACTGCATATAGGATTAATACGAATGGTTATTTTGTACATCACTTACTGTTTAAACCCATTAACCGCCAAAACAACAAGGAATGATCCTTTTCTCATGAAAATAATAACAAATATTAAATTAAGCATTTATAACATAAATTTAAATTGAAAATAAAAAACATGCTCTTACCTGTGGAAAAAGCGAGTGTTGCGTTCGCGCAACATCAGCGGAATAAGACTACGGATGTTTAGTGAGTAGGATTGTACTCGTGTGCGATGTTTTCTTTGAGTGGAGCGCAGGATTACTTTTTAGCTGTATAACGTTTTATAAATTTACAAATCACTTTACTTGTAATTAATTTAATATTAAAATATACATTGTATTTCTTTTACAAATACAGATTATTTAAATTGAAAGATTCAAGCATGAAAATCTTGATTACAATCATGATGTAAACCTACATTACATATTTTGCATCTATAAACAGTCTGGCTATGGTACCTTTACAACAAAGTCTTTTGTTATCAACGGACTTTACGATAAAATGTCTACCATCTCCATGAAATGGTTTTTGAATGCTGAATTTACTAGGTCTTCCTGTTGCTGATCTATTTCTGGCTAACTCTACACTCTCAATAGGAGTTTGCAAAAGGAATGATGCAATCTCGCGTCTGAAATCTAAAAGATACTTTTTATTTCCAGTAGCAGAAAGTCGTGATATTTAGTAAGTTTAGATACGGTCTCATCTTAAATAATTTATCTGTATTGTCAATTTGACTTTTGTCAGCTAAATGCAAATTCTGCATCGTATTCCTGTACTGTAAACGTGATATCAATTCTCGTACAACAGGAACAGAAATGTCCTTATCAAAAGAACAATACATTTTTCTTGAGGTAAAGAATGATATCCCTTAAGCAATAATATTCCAATAAATCTTCTCATATAGGCTTCAGATGCAATAAATTCTGGACAATTATTTTTGGTTAAATATTTTCAGCAAAAATACCCGGTCGAAAATTTTGCTTAAATTTTGCTTGTTTTGTTTAAGTATGAGATTAATTATTATAAACAAAATGATTGTTGAAGGCAAATATGTTTTTACAGAAATAATCTTCCTAATATTCCTTACACAAAATCATCTGCTGGTATAAAATATCTTAGGTAGTTATATTTATGTACGCATTTATTTTGACCATTGCGTCAACGCAACACCAGCGAGTAATGGGTTAAGATAAAGATTGGGGGGGGGTCTAGGGGCAGGCTCTAGTCGTTTATAGGCCCACGACTAATACCTCACGCGGTTATCTGTTTATTACGGAGGCACTTAACGGGTGGGACACCGTAGCCTCCTATGAACGGACCGACAAAAGACATCCATACTCTCTCCGGGATTCCATCCCGGGCCCTTCGATATGGCAGTCAGAGTCACTAACTAATTTCCCGTCAGGGCGGCTGGGAGATAAAGATATATTCTGCATTCGAGTTCAATAGCTTCACTCTAATAGTAAAATTAAAAGTTGTATCTAATTATTTATGAAATTTGAATTAGTTCTTCGAATTTCGTTAAGCAATTTTTTTTTCTATCTCATGCATGTGCACTGGATTAAGATTGGGGGGGTCTAGGGGCAGGCTCTAGTCGTTTATAGGCCCACGACTAATACCTCACGCGGTGATCTGTTTATTACGGAGGCACTTAACGGGTGGGACACCGTAGCCTCCTATGAACGGACCGACAAAAGACATCCATACTCTCTCCGGGATTCCATCCCGGGCCCTTCGATATGGCAGTCAGAGTCACTAACTAATTTCCCGTCAGGGCGGCTGGGAGATAAAGATATATTCTGCATTCGAGTTCAATAGCTTCACTCTAATAGTAAAATTAAAAGTTGTATCTAATTATTTATGAAATTTGAATTAGTTCTTCGAATTTCGTTAAGCAATTTTTTTTTTCTATCTCATGCATGTGCACTGGATTAAGATTGGGGGGGTCTAGGGGCAGGCTCTAGTCGTTTATAGGCCCACGACTAATACCTCACGCGGTGATCTGTTTATTACGGAGGCACTTAACGGGTGGGACACCGTAGCCTCCTATGAACGGACCGACAAAAGACATCCATACTCTCTCCGGGATTCCATCCCGGGCCCTTCGATATGGCAGTCAGAGTCACTAACTAATTTCCCGTCAGGGCGGCTGGGAGATAAAGATATATTCTGCATTCGAGTTCAATAGCTTCACTCTAATAGTAAAATTAAAAGTTGTATCTAATTATTTATGAAATTTGAATTAGTTCTTCGAATTTCGTTAAGCAATTTTTTTTTTCTATCTCATGCATGTGCACTGGATTCTAATAAAAACGTCATGGGGAGTTATTTTCTAAAGCAGTGTATATGTTTGCTTGTGAAGGTTGATGTTATAAGAATTATTTATTATATTAAATTATGTATTTTATATAAAATATTTTTCACACGTTGTTTCAATACATTGGTTTTCTACAAACCTTAAGTTTGCTTCCCCTTCAGAAAAATAAAACTCAAAACTTGATTTTATTAATTGAATTTTTATGACAATTGTTTTCAACAATAATAATTTGCTTGCAAGACTACAGAAAACTAGCTGGATTGAAGAACTATGTTTTAGTGCATTCATGGCTAGTAGTTTTGGCGCAAAGCCTGACAAGATTGTAATGCTAGTTAGTCTTATAACGATAGGATATCATTTATCAACGATGTTATAAGCTTTCCGTTAGAAATTTACAAATTTTAATTGCAGTTTACCTACTGATGGCTCACCTGAGGCGCCACGTTAGAAGGCACGGATGTTTGTAAGCGTATATATGCGTATATAAGGGCACTCAAAATGTACGGCATGTCAAAATCCTCTCGAGATGTTGTGGTAGGGAAAGAGCGGTAAGAGACCCTCGGACCGGATCCAGGGGAAACGTAGCAGTTAAAAAGACGCGGAGATGCCTAATATGTCTTCTTAGATGCATAGGTGCTTGCCTCGTTTCAGCTTTGTATTCACAATGCAGTGTCTACAGTCTAAAAACAAAAGAAGCACAAACATTTTAGTTGATAATGTTTCTTTTGTTTTTAAAATTATGTTAGTATCTGATGAGCATTATTAATAAGGACATCTAATTACATTTGATTATCTTTTATCGCTTCTGCATGGGTACCTCTCATCTATTCAAAACACCATCATATTGTAATATCTCCATTTGCACTTTCGAAATTGATTCTATACTTTAATGCTGATTTTTTGCTCCTGTTAAATTCTCTAATGTCAAAATAACAGCTTCTCTTTTTAACCCATGTAGGACTTACAACCTTCTGCAAACCCTGGTGTAATTTTATCAATTGACTTTTCGTCTGAATAGAACAAAATAATATTTTAAAATCAAGACAAATTACGAATTAGATTGCGTTGATTTTATTAAAACCACATATACATTTTGAGAGAATGTGACAAAATTATCTGGTTTTTAAGGAACAACAGTGTTTAGCAACGGTTTTCAAAGTTTCGTGTATACGAATATAAAATAAACGAACAATATTCGTACAATATATTAAGAGAAGTCGAAGGAAGAAATGAACAAACAGTTGTAAAATAGAGCTTTTAAACATTTTGGAGGAAACGTTTAATAAGAAATAATCACATTTTTTTCTTCCTATATTTTTCCCGCCTTCGGCTTTGCTCAGTGTTTGGAGCTGACATTGTCCACTGGTTTTATAATTAAGACGTCAAAATTGTACGATAAAGGACAAAGAATATAAGGGACAAGTGTCACATTCTCTTGAAATGATATTTTACTAAAATCAACCCCAGTTTAATGTTCGTAAAGTTTATTTTCTCTTAATTTTGAAGTTACTATGTTTCTCTTACATATATTAAAATTTAAAATACAGTTTATGATGCGTGAAAGTTCAATTCAATTATGCTCTTGAAAGTTTTTCGTTAACATATCATAAGCTTCAACCATTCGCTAATGTAAAATTCGTTTTGAATCTTATTAGCATTATTTAGAATCAAAACTGATAACTAATTAGGCAGAAAAGAACTGAGTTTTAACAAAGAGGTAAAATCTATAATGTTCTAAAACATTTTCAAATAGTACTGAATCACATAAAATAGGGAAATATTACTTACATAAAATTTGTTTTAAAACAAAAATCTACTACGCCATTGTCCTATAGCTTATATTACTGAATGTAGCTTGAGTTATTGAACGTTGAATCTCCGACTGCGCTATTAGCGTTAAATTGAATCGTCTATTACTGCTTAATTTAATTAAGCCACGAGTAGAGTTCTTTATAGTGACGCTGTGCTATTTGTGTTAAAAGTTCAATTTAAATAAAAATGTCATTTATTTTTTCTAGGGTTTTATCATAGTACTTCAGTCTTAGCGATGACTCACTAACATTGTCTAATAAGGTCTGTAGGACTTAACATCAGTTTTCAGGTAAATAGTACACTTACGAGGAAGAAACAACTATACATGAGCGTGATTCAGTAAGTAAAGTAAAAAACATTTCTCTGGGTTTATTATATCTGCCTTTAGGCTGGAGCCGTTGATACCGGCTTTGATGATGGCGGTTAGAAGGTGTCTGAAGTCTGTCATTCTCTTCCAACATCAGACGAGGGCTTAATTAAGGGAAACGTCTCCAGACTGTGGAATGCGTAGTTTGACCAGCGTTTTGTGTCTAAGCAGGCTATTGTCAACATGTAGAACTATACTGCGCTCATGTTATATCCTGAAAAAGGTGAGGTTTTTATGCATTGTGGTTGATACTGTTAAAATATTTTTGCAAAATAAGTTGCAATTTGAGCAAGGAAGTTCGTCAACCACAGAAAACAGCAAGGATCAGAAGGATCTACAAGTTCAATTTAGTGGTTTTGAACCGCGAGAGGTAGAGAATGCATGAGCAACTTGAGTGCAGAAAATCGTGTTCATGCTGTGTACTGAGGCAAACCACAGACTGCCACAGAAATACTAGGATGGTATTGCCTTTCAAAGCATTTGACTTTATACCTTGGGGGGAAATGCAAATTCTGCTCCTTATTATTACAAGGGCACATGGAAGCTCAGATCATCCCTAAATTCCCAACAGCAACGAAGGTCGTGTCGATGGTCTCTTGGAACCACAATGACATGTTATTCTAGGAAAAGGCGTTGATATCTATCAGTTTGTTATTGCACACTGAGGCAGTTATAGGAAGATATTCGTCGAAAATACATACGTTGATACGGCTAAGCTCTCACCTTTCTGCAAAACAGGGCCAGGATACATTCACTGGTAGCTCCGTAACATGCATGATTTGCGACAGTGCTGGTGGTAGGAGGTATTATGCCATCTACCCTTCAAACACCTTCCCACCATCTTCGACGTGACATTTAGTAATTTTTCATCTGTTGATATCAGATACAAGTGAGTAACAACCTAAAAGGATAATAAACAAGAGGAAATACTGTGGTTCCAGCACTGGGCATTGAGTTTTTCTTTCCTAGCACGCATACCATTGTTCCATCTTCTGTAGTTTCAAGAATAACAACTATTTAATTTCTCCTAAAGACATCTCATGCAATAAATTTTCCAAACAATTTCTGCCACCGCATTAGAATTGAAATATAAGACTCCATTAGAGTTATCATCACCAATATCCCTGGAGAAATGTCACGACGACGAATGGACAGTTTCCAACTGAGTTCAGAAGAATGCGCATGTAGTCAAACTTTATTGACGGGGATTATATTCAATGACAGTGATTATATGACTTACAATTATTTTTTGTAACTACTGCTCGATATACGGGATAATTAATAAAAAGCAGTTGTTCACTTATTGTATGATTTTATTAATGCATTATAAAAGTCACTGCACCTATATAAAGTTAAGAAAAGTCTGATGTTTAATAAATTAGCTTTCTTCACACAAATTCAGAACTAAATACAAGTAATTGACGTTTCCTATTCATAAACGACATTACGGATGGCGAGCGATTTGTTTCAAATATCACGACTATGTTATCACGGTTAAAAACGCTCATCTGTAAAATTTTTGTAGGAACTTTAAAAAGGAAATGTTTAAGAGATGCGATAAAATTCAGTAGTAGTTGAGAATAATTTCACGCATTCTGATTTCCGTGAGACAATTGCGAATATATAATCTCCGCTTTACGCATGGAATGAAATGCTTTCGTTGCATTTGTAAGGCATTTAAACGCAGAAAAAATTTTCATTTCCTCTTATGGTTTTGTTACGCTCTTAGAACCATTTAAAATGTACTGCTATATTGCTCTCCTTTTTTTCTTAAATTGAAATTACGGTGGTTCTCTAGATTGCATAATCTTAGTTCTTCAGCTAGACAGAGATAACGTAGTAACTTTTATAAAGGGCTTATATAAATAGGAAATTTTGTTTTCTTTTCGAGGATATAATTATTTTTTCCGATGGAGACATATTCTGCAATCTCTTTTCTGACGCTTGTTTCAATTTTCGGAAATTTTTAGTAGTTTTGCTGTTGTTTCTCTCAAATCGTTTCGTTGTTTCCGCATCACGAACTCAATAACATTCTTAATACAGAATAACAGATTAACATACTAATTTAAATTCATGCTGTTTTGTGCAGTATAAGCCAATAGCAATTGTGTACTTCATATCAACAAAAAATTGCATTTAATCAACACAAATAGAAAAATAAATTTTAAATGTAAAAAAGAATCATTTCTTATTTTTTAAAGGTAATTAAGGTAAACATGAAGCTAAAAATATTATATCCCTTCTAGCGTCCTATGAAAGCAATCAGAATATAAGCATTTCATTCATTTGCAACGATTTACTATTTCTGTAAGGCATCGAATCTGTGATGTTTCCGTCTACAGATGTGAAGTGTTATTGTATATCCTTGAAGTCAGCCCTTCGTTTTTCTAATTTTTACTTGAAGTATCATAAATAAAACTGCCTTTAAACTTCCCCTTCGTCTGAGAGTTGCAGTGTTCCGGCCGTATGCAACATAGGTGAAATTCCCCATCTTCCCACTTTATGATGTTTGTAATTTTTAGTTTTGCTTAAATAACAAATATGTTTAGTCCGGCTTCATTCTTTTCTGACTCCTCCTTAGCGCAAAATAGTGCCGATTCGTCCAAAATCATTTTCACTGATTATCTCTTTCTCGTTTCATGGGGTCTCCAAAAGTTACTTTCTGAAACAGTGAATACCTACCTCCATCAATTAAAACGGTTTAACGATAGCCTTTACTGCTTTTACCTGGCTTAGCTTTCGATTTCTAATATTTATTAATATTTCCTTTAGAAAATTTACTCTGAGCAAAATAATGAATAGCAGTCATGATCAAAATTTCATAATTAATTGCTATATACTGCTTTCATTTTAAAACAGGTACGAAAAAATCATTATTTGAGCCTTGCATTTCTGTTATTTGAATTTATTGTTCAGTTCTGTCCATTATTACAACTATTATAGGCAAAAAGTAAAGAACAGACAGTAGGGAAGAGCAGAGAGTATCTAAATGGACAGAAGTGAATAAGTCAAATAACATAAATACAATACTCAAGGATTTTGTTTTGGACATGTTTTAAAAAGAACGGAGTATACAATACCTATTGTTTAGCCTCACTTACTTTTAAAGCAGTGAAATTGCAATCCCGTTGCTGTAAAAGGAAATACAAAGATAGAAAATGTGTAATTAGGATTTATAACTACGTTTTATTAATATTGCTATAAGTTCCCTGCAAATGTGACCATTCATGGTTTATGCGGATATCGTAAGGAAGTGATGTTCAGTACCAATATTCATGTTCTCTGAAATACCGATCCTTTTCAGAAGATTCATCTTACTAGTCACCACTAAAGGGTTCACTATAATTGTTTCCTGATAAACATTGGGACTAATTTAATCTAATGTTCAATAAAAATTGCTTTTTATTCTGTAAGAAATTTAAAAGCTGTAATAATTGAAACTGTTTTTCACAGTCAGCTGTGATATAAATATAGTAGTTTTTCCCATATTTTTCATTCTATATAACTGATATATAATCATTCGTATTTAAAAAATATACAGCATGAGCATTACAAATTGTTTAAAAATTAAAATTTAAAACATTAATAACCATCTTCTTGTAGATTTCCTCACTTTGTAATTGCTAATTTACAGTTGAATGTGAAGAATCTTAAGAACTGATAAGCGAATAATCGCTTAAGTTCGTGTGACAAGAAACAACAATATGGAAGGGTAAATAACCCTTTATTATTTAAAAAAGGTTTAACAGAACTCCGTCTTGGAGTGTACAATAAAAGCCGACACTTGAACTTTAACATAAGAGGCTAAGAAGTAAACTAAAACTAATCTAAACTAAAGAGATACAGCTGAAGCTATCAAGATTCTAACCGAGTTGGCCCCTTAACGCTAATTGACTGCAAAGCTATCAAGGGCCTGAGTACGGCCGAGCGTAATAACAGTTTTGAGAGAGAGTAGCCAAAAAGGCGGACGCGCGCTAATCAGAAATTCTGATTCTCAGAAAGTAGAACTTCGCGGTTAAATACCGCTCCTCCTCATTATGTATTCAGACGTGATTCTAAAACTACGTTCTGGCCGGAAGTAGTAAGTTAAGAATTTGACAGGAAAGAAGTTTAACTCAAAATTTAACTGTTAATAAAATTAACATAATCCTTAAGTTCCTATTATTGTAATAATAAAACTATTTACGAGTGATAAATTTAAGCAATTCGTAAGCTGAATTTTTGTATTCTTATTGCGTATACTTATTTTACCAATAGACAAGGATGCAATCTGAAGTTCAAGTTTAGGAATTTGCCTAACAAAATCTAATTTTAAGTCTCGTACTGGAAATGAGTTGACAGTAAAGGCAACTGCGTTCAAAATTTGCTGATGAACTCACCCTCTCTTTTCTTCTTATTTTATACTATATAACGTTATCTCTATCTTAGCTGCGCTAGCAATATAGATGCGGCTTTTATTCTCGCAATCCATCATCATTAAAAATTTATCAATAAAGTTCCAGTGTAATAAGGTTTTTGTCAAATTGAAACTTTATTGACATTTTAAAAATTTCTTTTTAATGCTTGCGATCTAGCGTCGAAATTAGTTCTAGATGTTCACGTTTGGTTTCAGTAAATTCATGTTTCGCTAAATTCACGACCACGGTTTAAACAGACATGTGTGAAAATATCTAAAGGCACATTTATAATAATCACATGTGATTGAAAATAGAATTAAATTTTGCGCCTGTGCATCGTTCTAAAATTACTTCACAACAATTGTGCATTTATAAACTTGTTAAGTTAAATAAACCGATGGACATTTATCATGTAATGTTACCAGCCTCAACAAATGATTCTCTCAAAAACAACATTTGAACGTGTAGGTAGGCATTCCCATCTGCATGCATTTAAAAAGTGGGGAAAGATTTAGCCTTCCGTCAGTAGGCTTCGCTGATGGGGGGGGGCAGCAACGACAGAATCGGGAAAGATACCGCCAGGAGTTACTGATTAGGGAAATAGGAAACGAAGCTGGAGAATATGCCCGATTTCGACCATGCGAAATAAAACACGAAAGGAGGAATCGGAAATTCAGACTCTGAGAGACTTGTCGATTTGCTACCAAAACTACTACCACAGTGTCTATCAACACGCATTATTATAATACGTGGACGTTACACATTGAATGTGAAACATTTACTATAAATGGTAAAGTAAGATTGTGGGTTCCTATTTAATACATTATTAAATGAAAATAGTAAATAAAATTATTTCACTCAACACTACCGTGTTGAAAGGATACCGAAATGGAAGTTTTATGGCTTTGTTCGAATTTAATCGTTTCGGAAGTTAATTAGAAAGAAGACGAGAATGAACTTGAAAATAATTAGCGTAATATATGTCAAACTTGCAAAATGCATTCCATTAAAGCTTAGTTTAATAATTCTAATTATTACTTAATTTAAGCGTGTTAGTGCAACTAGGGCATTATCTATTATTTTGACTGTGTTTCATATTTTATAATTATATACAGGGTGTTTTATAAATTTCTACATATTTTGAAAAAAAAAAAAAATAAAAGATTTACTATACAAGCTAATTAACTTTTTCCTCCGTCCCACGACAGAATACAATTTAGCTGAAATCTTCACCGCTAGATGGAGATGTACATCTAATGCCGCGAAATAGTTCAAATAAAATCTTTCTTTAAAAGAAGTTGTGCAAGTGAGAGTTTATGGCATATTGCTACATTATTAACAGCGTTGCAATATGTTCGAAAATTTGAACTAGTTCTAAATATGTATAAATATATATATATATATGTAAGATAAAAATATGAAAGTGAATTTCTAAATTTAAGAGCAATAACTCTCTTATTCTTCCTTTTAATTTGGGTAGTTCCCCTTTCTGTGCTAGAAATGGTAAACTGTTTATGATACATCGACCTAAACTGCGTCATTTCACTGCGTCAGTGACCTCAAAATAGGCATTCTAGATTTGGTACTCTCCCCCCTAAATTCATCTGTTCTTCCAAATTTCAGAATTTTCTATGTTATGTAACAACCTAAAATTAACCAATCACAGATTAGCTCCACTTATACCTCAGGCTTGGTATAAATACTTTTAGCACAAAAAATTACGTCATACCTTTGCTTAGCTTTGCCACAGCCCAGCCGCTTTGCTTCTTAATTGACTGCGTCATTTCCTTTTAAAAAGCCAATGTTCATAGAAATGCATCATATTTAATTACGATTGAATAAGTGTCTGCCAAATTAAATGGATGTGTGTGAAAATCAAGCCTGGTGATTTGTCGAAATTCAGTTTTGTTGCCTTCATCTACCTTAACCACCAGCCATGACTGTTATCGAAAGCTGTTAAGATTCCAGGCTTCAAATGCGCATTCAAAATCATTACATATATACATATACAGATAGATAGATATAGATATAAAACCTAGAGACCTCTAGATATATGCCTCTAGATATATATATTTGCCTCTAGGTTGAAACCGTTAATTTGTTGATTTTATATGATTTGTTTTTCAAAATACCCAATACACTTTGGGTATATATTGCCAGGGTTTAGAATTTAATATTAAAATGTAAAATTATTCCTAGTTTTCTGGATATGTATATTTTAAGATAAAACATTCTAAAATAGACAACTGAATAACAGAATTAACTAGAAATAGCTGCACAAAATGTGTAAAATCAGCTTTTCAATTTGCAGACATCAAGACTCTAACCCTAATTCTACAAATAATGTACAAAATTGGATGTATATATATATAATGAAAGGTAGAAAGGTATGTGAAGCTTCTTATCACGTAGGGAAGCTCACCAGGGGCGAAAAGGCTACAACCGCCGAACTCTGATTTCTTAACTCCTGGCAGCAAAATGAAAAAACTATGTAAGTCGTAACGAGCATGAGCTCAAGGTTACGAGGTTCAAGGTCAATCTTACGTGGGGTGTCTTCAGTATTAAATTTATATATTAGTGTTAAAAGGTACATGGTTTTTCTTACGCCTCTTTTAAGAGATCATACGTTAATTGGATTTAGGCTTGAGGTTCTTTACAGGTGCATACACTTAAAATACTACAAAATAAATTTCTTTCCACTTGAATTCAATAATGTTCACTAAATTGTCGTTTTTGTTACATTAACTACTTAGCTAAGCGTTTATTTAAAGGAGAACTTAAAACTTCGTCCCATTTCTGCGATACTTTTCAAAACGTCAGTCATCGGAATGATATAGTTAAAGACTTTTCGATCAATGCCTTAGGCACACGTTTTTAGTCAATATTTACTTTGGTATGGTACATTCATTTTAACAGATTTCATAACCATTCTCTGTGCAGCTAGGAAGAAGGAGAAAAGGGCAAATTAGGTAATATGACTATCTTTCGTTTCGTGGAATACTTGTACTTTTCTATCTTTAGTGATGCTGCTTAGTGCAAATACTACTATGCTACATACTGATAATCGGAAATGTTTCCAGATTTTAGTTGGCTTTAATCATACCGTCTAGCAATGGCAAAAAAGTAGAATTACATGTATCATTAGGAATTTCAATGTACTCAATAAGTCTTCCTAACAACATTATGAATATAAAATAATGATTAATGGCACTCAGCTTTTATTTATGCTTCTTGAAAAAATGTAAAAAATAATTGTTCAGTGGATTTAAAGTTTAAATTCTGTAAATATCTTAAACTATTCGTCTTTTTTCATCTATCAGCCAGATTCTGAGCCTTTCGCTTATTAGTGGATTTTAGTCATGACATTCGGAGGATTACTATGGCTCTTTCCAACTAATGCATATTATTTTGCATTATTACGGACAAATTTTCATTTAACACATTTTTAAAGCTTATTCCTTCGACGAGATTGGGATTACATAATATACATGAATTCAGAACTTCATAATAAACAACTGGCAGGCATCGTTGTGGGCCAAAGAGTTAAATTCACATTTTATTTTCAATTCCGTTGTTTAAAATAAACCCTAAAATATAGAAAACTTGTAGGAATAACTATAATCTAAGTTTTAAAAGTTGCTGACATATACTTCAGTTTCCTAGACGAAATGTTTTATACTTCTACTACCATTCAGTTAAAAAAACAAGCAGAAAAACTGCAAACAAAGAAAAGTGTTAATCACAATGGCGAAGAAAAGTCGTACATTTTAAAACTATTCTGAAACCGCTTTAACAAAATATATCCCGTTTAGCATTCAAAAAACATTCTTTCAAATGGTTCAGTTTTTCAAACAGGACGAAATTCCTAGTATTCAGCAAAATGTGGAAATTATCTTAGGAAATAAATTGCGGAAAAAAGGAAGGACACTCATGGGTTATGGAAATGTCATAATTTGCGGAGTGTCATAAATCACCACCTGGAATTCAATTTCTGAGGCAGCTCGCCTCAGAAAGGAGTTGAGGAAAGCTTGGATATGTGTATCGCTAGTAGACCTCCCTAACGGAAGCGAACACATACCCTTTACCTCTATGGGGTCATGTAAATGGAACTTAACACGCAGCTGCACTTTCCGTCCTCTTAATAACTGTGTTTCCTGAAGCTAGTCCTAAAATGGAAATGTACTCAGACCACGTTATGACTTAATTCCCAGCACATAAGTGTTATTGAGTAAAAACGTTTTACTTAAACATCAATCAAATTCTGCTCGACGGGCATATGTTTTAAGTGTTTTTACTTTTTATTTGACGTAGAATGTCTTTTACTTTTATTAAAGTTGGGAGTGTGAAGTAGGCAAGAACGATTTTCACTCAGAGCAACTTTCCTTACAGTTGTGTTAACTCTAAAAGATAAATGAAACTATATCTTTCAAAATTCCAAAGTGTTATGCAGGATGCATAGTCTAATATATGTAATATTCTAATCATGCATAGCGTTGCATATATAATAAGTAAATGGGGTTCTTCGAATTTAAAACTCAAAAACTGCTTACATTACTGAATTTATATCATAATTTCTGAAATTAGGAAACAGAAAGATACATTTTCAATCTATTTTTCGGAATAGCGACATATTAAAATATTGAAAAATATCTATACATACATGAAACAACGCATGCAGAATCTCTGTGGAGCTCTTCTTTACTAAGGTTCTTCTGGAAGCTAATGAAAAATAACCATCTTAGTAGGGTTTTCTTTCGCTTTAAACTTCTACGTGTGATACTAAAATTTTGATTTTTCGCCTTATTTAAGAAACGATCAAACCTCTTTGTTCAGATACTCTGTATCATGTATATAAAGCATACATAATAGCCTAAATTCAAAATTCACTTTTGTATCCGTTGATATATGAGGTGAAATTTTCCCTCGCGTCTGATTCACAAATATTTTCATACGTTCATCTAGCTATTTTTTGTCCACTTATTACAGCGGCACACATTTTGGTTGATTGATTAATTATACCAAAATTTTTCAAATACTATTTACCTAAAGGGATGACTACCTTCACAGAGAACTTCCTTAGGAAAATTGAATCATGTTCGTACTTACTCTAAAAATATAAGGCTAAAATCAGGTTTAGCCATTCTCTCCGTAGATCTCTTAAAATAATACTATACACATGAAGTTTATGAAACTAAACGTGATTCAGAGCAAAGGTTTAAAATCACAGTTCATTCTTGGAGAGAGTAAAAACACTTTCATGGAGTTAAGTATCATTTTTACAACCTGCCAAAAGCACGCTTTTTGTATGAGGAGAAGAAGATTTCATTATTTATTTCCGGTCTATTTTTTGACCAGTGACAGTGACCAGAGTCTCGTCTACGTCTGTTTCCTTCAAGAGTTTTACTTTATGAAACTTAATTACATAATTGCAATACATGTTTTGTAAAATGTGCTTTTTATCAGACTATTATAAAACTACAGAATTGCGAATAAAGTACTATGGGCGATGAGTGAGACTGTTCTAATTGTTAAAGATTACTCTTACAGATCACGTGCATAGTCTCGAGGTAGAATAATGGTCATTAGGTAAAAAATAGTCTGATGAAAATAGTTAAGATCTTTTCTTCGTGTAGGAAAAATATGAATGTAAATAAGAATATACCGACACAAATAAGCAGAAGCCGTTATGTGTGTAAATTAGAAGTAGCTTGAAACCTTTTTATTAAGATATTGAGCGACCTGATGAGTTATGCTTTGAAAGAGAATAAGTTCATAGAATTATTTATTCTTGTGTACTTGTGGTGCTGGCGTGGCAAGCTGTGATTGAGAATGTTAGTTCCGCTAAATGATCACATCATCAGTTCTATCTATATAAATAGATCGAAAATTTATTGTTTAGGCAACAAGATGTAAATAGAATTGTGCATAAAGCTTGCGGAAAAGATCCGTTTAAGTGAGTTTTATAAATATTAGGTTAAATAATGAAATTTACATTAAGGATCGAAATTTACATAAGCAATCATCTTTTGCCAATTGGTTTCATACCCTGCTTGACGCATAGTGTCTGTTTCAGAGTTGCAGTTATTTTGTCTTTATACAACATGGTTCAGTGGAGCCATGCATACAACTGCGCTCAATTATATGCACACTGTGTTTTTTCTCCAAAGCCGAACAACCTTGTATGGTTTCACCACTAAAAACGTTTCAGAAGAGATTTTACAGCCTACTAATTTACGGAACTTGATAATAATTTAAAAGAATGTAAAAAATATAATAAGAATAAAAATTAAAATAAAGATAAATAAATAAATAATAAAAATAAGAAATATCTTTTAAGTTGTTTACAACAAGGCAATATGCATAAAATCTGAGCGAAACTAAAAAATCAATTTAAAAGAAATACACTTTTTGTGGTCTTCCAAGCGATGAAAATAACGCAACTAAATGACAAAATTATTAGACTGTTTTTTTCCTCATTTGAAGCTGGTAAGTTAAATAAAGACGCGCAAAGGGATGCGAAATAATATTATCACGATTAATTTTTGCTATAAATGTTAAAGAATGAAAAAGACTTCATCTGTAAAATTCTCTAAGGAATGATATTGAGTCGGGTTGTTAATTTGTTAATAAAATTAGCTCTTCTAGTCTGAGTAAATAAGGTACGCTTGATTTGAGGTGGGGGTGGGGTACATGTTTTTGCAGTTTTCCTTTATGCATAATATTTGCATAAATATGAGGACAAGAATACGCTTAAAATTGTAGATGCCAAAATGAAAATATCCTATTAGAAAAGCAAATTACTTGGCCGACTGTTTCTCTTCGCTTTGTCTGGGTTATTTGTTAATGCATTAATATTATAGAAAATTCATTTATAGTTAATTAATTTTATTAAATATGTTAGAAATACTAATACTATTAATACATATCTAACATTTTACTAATTAACGAAACAAATTACATAAACGTAAATAAACGAAACGTTATATTACGTTGTATCACGAAAAAGAAAAACTAGTTCATAATAACCAAATGAAACAAACCACGGAATTTTCTTAAATACTGAGATACGTTTAATCAGTAATAATATGATGGAACTGAATTCTAATACGTCATATATATCTTTATTACTTGTCGTTAAATATTTATCAAGAGATGTCGCTGAGAAATATCAATTGCCCGTATTGCTGATAGCATAAGCGTATGGTTTCTAAAACAGATACATGACTTCCTAGGTAATCTAATCGTAAAAAAATATAGTAAAAGTGTTAACCGCGGGTTCTTTGTACATGGTTTGATAGGCAAAATATATTATATTTCTGCAGTTTTATGTCTATAGGAGCAGTTTTTCTAAAACATAGGGCACTTGGTAGTAAAGTAGTGTTGTTTTTGCAGCTCGTGTTCGCTTCGAGACCAAACTCAGGAGTGGGTGAAATGTTTGAATAACTGGAAAAATGCATAGCTTAAAGAAATCATTACGGCTATTAAAGTGAATGTTAAAAACGTATTTTTGAGAGAAGCATAAATTGCTTAAATGGAGAAAAAAAGGATGCCATATGTCCTGGAACTAAACTGCTGATTTAAAATTGCTTTAGTGCCACTTTGTTCACATAGTGGTAAGACCACAGACTTAGAGTTAATTTTCAAATGTTCATGCACATCATCAGCCGAGCGATAAGACCGCTGAATACTGGTAGTTCTACATGTGTTTACATCCTCGAGACTGGGCTCGTAGCATGAATATTTTCCTGGTTTTCCCCTTGCGTAACGTGAATACTAACCAAGTTTCTTTAAAATGTCTTCCACGAAACCATCAATTTCTTTGCAGAGTCTTTAGGATTTTTTATGCTGGAGACGTGAAAAATTAGCAATGCCGTCGCCGGGACTCCAACCTGGAACTCTCGAATACGCGCCGAGTGTGCTAACCGTTACACCACGAAGGCATGCAGAAAGGAGGGAGAAAATACCTTATATCTTTAGGCTGGTAGCTCTTACAATAATCCAAATAACACAATCGAAGAGGGCAGGTAAGAATATCAAAATATCACGGGATATGGTTATATCACCAAGAGAATTCTCTGCGCCAAAAATTATTTCGAAGGAAATGTGACCCATACAATCGATAGGTTCCTCCTTCTCTAAAACATGTGTTGTTTAAAAATTAAAGCACTTTTCTTTCAGTGGCAATAGCATAGTGAATAAGATATTTAATTTTCGCTTAATACTTTAATAATGTTCATTCATTTCTTATCAACAAAATTAAAAGCTAAGAATAATCTTTATTACTTAGTGCAGTGTTTCTCAATCTGTGGTCCTCGAGGCTTGAGATTATGGTCCCCGTAGATATGGAAAGCGGACAAAAAGTAAAATTCAAATTTACTGTATATACCAGACTTAACATTTTTAGAGTTTGGAAATTACACATGACAATCATCTATCACTTTTTTTAACATCGGTTTATACCGGTTGTCATACCTATGAACTTCCCAATCTAGTCTTAACAACAAAAGAGACGTTTAAAAGTCTGTGGTGCTTCGTACTAACATAATGCATACTTTGAACAGTAATGCAAGAATCTGCAGGCTCATCCATCTCATGAATGTGAGTAGTAATTATTTAAATTTTAGTTAAAAAGATAAAAATGATTGTAATTGAAATAGCTTTGAATTATTAAAAAACAATAAAATATTTCTTCTATTAATTTAATTACTTAATACGAATATAAAATCAAATCATGTTAAATTAATTACATTAAAAAAGGATAAATACACTGGTAATAACATATGCTAAAATATTGAAAATATTGCTCTTGAAGGAGACAAGAGTGAGGTGGTCAGCAGAACATTCTAATTTATAAGAGTGCCACACCTCCACCTTAAAATGTATCAGAATCGCTGATTTAATTTTTTGCCTAAAATGTGAACTGAGTCGATTCAAAGAAACTCCAAGATTTAGAGCGAGTTTTCCTTTTGATTCACTCTTGTAATTCATAACATTAAACCAATCTGCACAAAAAAAAAAAAAAAAAAAAAAAAAAAAAAATTTTCTTTACAATATGTTTTCTGGTGGTAGTTTTATTATATATTTAACAAGACACGTTCTTGAAAAATATTTTAAACACAGCGCTGTTATTAGTATAATATAACCTGACTACTGTAGTGTATACGTTTCCAGAGTTTTCTTCCTGGCAACGTATGTGTTTTATTTTAAACAAGAAATTAAAAAATTATAGGAAGATTTCGAGACTTTTCAGTGTCAGAACTAAATTGTGAACTAAGCTACACATTTACATTATGAAGTTAATATTCATTTTAGAAGCAAAATTTTTTCTTAAATGAACAAATATATTACTCAAATTCTTAAAACATTTCTGACTTTATGATCATGATAAATGTGATGGAAATGATCATGGTAAATATATGAAAGTGTTATGTAAATGTTATTCATATTGTAGCTGCAAAATGATTTGAATGAACTAGTATATGTCAATGATTTCGTTTAACTTTGCCTTTTTACATACCTCAAATGTTTAGGCCTGGTTTGCATGATTTCTTAAAAAAATGTTTTGGGGGTTCATTGTGGCCGTAAAACTCCTGTCTATCATTTTGGCGACGTATGGGTCAATATATCATAGGATGCACGATGCAGAGGTTAAAAACTGCTTTTCTAAATTACTTGCGATCATATTACGATGGATTCCCGAGCGGTAAGCCACTAAACCCTGGTAGTTCTATCTTCGGATCGAATCCCGGTGAACGGGTTGGCTGAATGATTGGTTTTCTTGCCTTTCCCATGTGTTACGTGGATACAAGCCGTTTTCCCATAGAAAGTCTTTCACGAAGACATTCCTCTCACTTGGCAGATAGCTCTCGAGTTGCATTGTCTTAATCAATTAACTTAACGCATTCATATTATGGCGCGCGCAAACTTGCTCAAGCAGATTTTATTATATGCATATTATGCTCATTCTCTGAAAAAAACAAATTGAAACTGATTTTTCATTTCATCTGGAAGATGGAGACTTTCATCTACGAAGATATAAAAAGTACTTCAGCTTTATCCCGGAAAATTCCAAAGGAATAATATTAGTTTTTAATTCTGCCGGATGCATACGTTTGTGTTAATTCCTTTAACGTTTTCTTACTTAGATACTTCTTTAATTTCAATCATTTTTTTTTTTTTGTTTCCCAGAATACCTGGAATAGATTGTGATTGAATGCATAAATTTATTTCATGTATAGACGGGGTAAAAAATAATTAAGGAAGTCAGAATGTCTCTGGAAACATATATTTATAGGCGTAGTACATGTGTGAATGTAAAATTATTTAGTAGAAGTATCATGTATTAAATTTATCTTGTTCCTCCGAATAAATAATTTTATGTTAATCTATTTTCAAGAGCTTACTTAATTAATACACACTACTCGTTTCCTGATTCTTTTCGAAGAGCCCCTACGGAAAAAAAGAAGAAACTAAGAGAAATGCTTTATGTCCCACCCACAGAAAAGAATAAAAATAGTAATTCAATTATAAAATTTAACAAAATTTTAGCTTGAGATATAATCATTTTAAGTAAAATTCGTTTTTATGCCCACTCACGTAGTTAAGCATCCTTGAACTGGAAATGACATGAAATATTCCTCGTAGGGCAAAGTACAGGTGATGAGAAGAAACAGATTTCAGGGATAAGCATTTTATGAGACCTGAAGTGCAAAACTTAATGAACAAACAGATTTTCATCTACAATCATGTTTTCTCAAAATAATGAAGGAGAAAAATAAGAACTATAATAGATGCAATATGTGTGAAGTTATTTATTTATATGTGATTACACTGCACTGATTACAGTGATGCGGATGAACCAGTGTCAGAATTTAAGAAAACAGTTGATCAGACTTGAGCTTAGAACGAGCGGAAAAAAGAGCTAAACAGTGTTTTACATATAAGGAATTTTACTTGCACTGACGTGCAAAACTTAAAGAACAACCAGAGTGCAAACTACAATTCTACCGAAGTGATAAAAAAACCGTTGTGCAGCAATAACAGATACAAAATGTTAGAATACATTTTATTCAGAAGTGGTTACAATGAATTATTTGTATTGACACCTTTCAATCGTTTCTGACATTCAATGAAGAAAAAAAGTTGGTTTTCAATAAGAGATATGATCACTTTCAGACCATTCGATTAATATTACATTTTCCAAATGAATATCTCAAAAAAGTTACAATATTACTGAGATTTGCATTAAATATTTTATCTTCTATTAATCGTATCTTAGTTAAGGATCCTATACCAGATTTGATTCTTGCGAAATTTACATTGCCTAACATAGAAAATGCCACACAATGAAAGTCTGGGTAGAATGAGAGGACAACTGACACTTATAGAACAACTTATAGAAAGACAAAATTACAGTGATGAAATACACAGGGAGTCAGTAAGAGGAATTAACGCTTCTCGCGGCGATACAAACTGCACCCCTACGAGGTACAGACTGAGTTAGTGTTCGGATAGCGTCCTGACGGATGGATGCCCATATGCTCCGAGACCTCCTCTGATAAAGTTGAGGCAGAGCAGATAAACGATCACCAGTAACGTCCCAGATATGCTTGATCGACGAACGATAAAGGGACATCGCAGTCCAAGGAAGCAATGGGGCGTGCTGCAAGCCTTGTCGACTAAAGGGAATGACGTGTGCGGTGTCGCGTTCCCCTGCTAGAAAATACCATTTTTTTGCAGCAACTGAAGGTAATGTAGCAAAGCTGGATGCAGCACTCAACAACATATCGTCGTGACGCCAATGTGCCTCTGATGCGTAACAAGAGAGACCTGCTCTCATGAGTGATGGCCCCCCAAACCATTATGCCACGTTGACGAGCGGTGTGGCTTTCAGCAATAGCAGTCAGATTGGCTTAACTCCCCGACGCCTCTAGACTCTTAACTCATGACTATCATTAGACAAAAAAAACCGTGAATTGTCGCTGAATACCACATTGTGCCATTCAGATGTCTAAGTAGAGCGGCTTGTGTGAGCGCCACTTTCAGCCAAACGTATGGAACTATTCTCCTAGGTATTGGAACATCTAATGTTCCCTGCACTTTTTCCGAAAAATCTCCACAGTAGTAGACTGTAGCCACCGCGTCCGTACGCATGCATCGATCTGTGCATTTTATAGTACGTTGGAATTTACTTTCGCGACAATTTATATTTCCTTGATCGATCCATTTAGGCCATATTCTATGCACAGTGGATACATCTACGTACACTTCAGCTATGATACAACGGTAAGAGAAACTCTTCGTACGTAAGCCTGTAATTTGATCCCTCGTAAAATCGTCCATTTGGCCGGAACTGCCTAAAGTGTCGTCTTCCAGGCCTCTATTCATTCACAGTGGTCTTCTGGAACGTTGAACTTCTCGAAATTCTAAATTCCAAAAACAACAGGGAGTAGCGATTGTTGGTTGATCTTCCGTTTCCTTTCCTTTTATCTCGCGCTATAATCGTGTCACCAACTTGCTTCTTGCATCATATGCTTCAATGTTCTGCTATGGTTTCCCCGAAATTTGCATATTTATACGGCCGATTTTTCATGGTGCTACATTTTTTATGTCGGGCAGTGTTTTATACTACAGATAAGTATTGTACTACTTGCATTGGTCAAAATAAGACCTCCTAAAATTAAGTAATTTTTTTCCTGAGCTGGTTTAAGTTAGATCTTACAAGTCTTCCTTCCGTATTCAGCACATTTACATTTTGTTGTAATTAAGGATTCTACTTCTAACTTTATAAACGTTTTTGAAGATCCTTGGCATCATTTTCTTCCGCTTTATTCCTTTTGTACTTTTCTCAGCAACTCTCCAGCCGTAGCTGTGTGGGTAATATTGCTGAATGCTGGTAGTTTGGCAAGAATTTGAACCCAGGCGAACTGACTGGCTGCATGTTAGGTCGATCTTTGTTATCTTTCCCATGTGTAACAAATATACAAGCTAATGTTCTTTAAAAAGATCTTCCAAGAAGTCATCTCTTTAGGTACGAAGCCGGTTTGCTTTGAAACATACCGTCCCACTGGGCTGCGGTAATTGCCCTTTGTGGTTAAACAATTGTACATGTGACAACACGCGTAAAATAATGATTTTTGATGATATGAAATTTGTGTAGCATAATACACTAAGAAATTTGCGTTGCTCTTTAGAAACTCAAAGCAGTACTTATTTGAAAACAACACGAAGTTAAAATTGAATTTTGCTTAATTTTAAAAAATAAAAATCTGCGTTTCTTTTCTTACATCCTTTATTATCAATTTAACTCTCATAAATTTACATAAAATTTGACAAAATGAATGTCATGTTTGAGCAGCGTTTACAGCATCTTCGGATAATAAATATTTTTAAAAATATAATGTTCATGTACATTTCATGATATTATGAACTCATATAAAATCATTTATGACTTGCGTAAAATAGATATTCAGGATAAAGAAATGGGCGAGAATAATTAGCTAGTCAAAGCATTTGAGTCGGTTAACTGTCAAAGTCACGAAATTAATAATTAAATTTCTCCATATTATACAGAGTTTCTCTCATAGAAATTTTTTTTATGAGAGTTTCGAATTTAAAATCAGTTATAACACAGGAATGTAGATGTGTATTCATATTCTTACGTGTTCCCTTCCCTTTGGCGAAAATGCATTATTTTAATGTTAACTATGTCAAGTGATTCTATGTTCTCTTTACTCATGACTAAAATGCTTCCTCAAGTTGAAAATTTCATTCATTCATATGGAGACTTAAAATACGCACATTAGAATCTCCGACAGCTGTGTTTTTCAAAATGAAAATATTTCCTCTAGAGACAAACGTGTCCCTTTTAAATATACCCTTATCTACTTATCTAGGCAATGAGAATCCGTGGTGTATGTTTCTTCCTTCGATACTTGAAGTACTGAATTATTCATAACTATATGCCTGAAACGTTAGAACATTTGTTAATGAATGTAAGATTGACACTGAATTTGAGAGGTCGAGCACATTTTCAAAAATATTAGGTCTGTTAGCTGTCACAGACATTATTAAATGTCATGTGATTGCTTAATTTCATTGTTACATATCACTTCCTGCCAAACAAATGACATTACAGTAGTAAGGTTATAATTTAAATTAACCTGTTATGTATAATTACAGCCTTTACCATAACTTCTCCTTTCCGTTTTCTCACCAGAATGAGTTATGTAGTATTTAAACTTAGGTTTTTTGGATTTTAAGAGCGAACATGTTTCTGGAGCGTTCACGCTACATTTAGTTTCTGCTAGCTGTAATAGATAATAATAATCATTTGCCTTTGGGTTATACAGTTGTCGATACGTTAATTTTGAGGCTCCGGGTAGAATTACTGAGCCAGGTTAGAGTGTATTTAAGTTGTGTAGTCTTTGATAATTACGTATTTATCTTAACTTAAATTTTATTGTTTCTTTAGTTGCATCATCACGAGCTGGGGTTTATTTTGTTAGCACAATAAAATGCGTTTATATTCTAAGGTCTATTTAAATAAATAGGTTGTGTAAGCCTTTCCAAGAATTGGTAGCTATTTTCAAACATAGCGATATTTCGCTTGGGTTTTGGGCTCATTACCAGACCCAGATCGATTAAAACCTCGCACATTAAATGACAGCAGGTCATCGATATCAGAAAAAATACAGAAAGTATTTAGTTCAGCATCTCTATGATGTATTATTCCCATTACAGGTGTTTCATGCATGTGGCAGATTATTCTACAAAATTCTAAGTCTCGAACCTCTACAACAGCTTTGGGTTGAACAACATGCGTTTTTGCTTTCTATAAACTATTAGTATGCCGATAATGCATTTAATAGCATTACAACTACAAGGACAACAGGACTCGATTAACGCTTGCTATTTTTTATGTAACTCAGACGAGGTTTATGCGCTAAATTTTTAATTAGAATCATTTTTCTTGCGTCCAACATGAAATAACTAAGAATACTTTCTTTTGCAATGTTGTAGAGATTACTAAATTTTCTGAAGAAGGAAATGTGAAAAATGAACTAGAACCTAGCCATGGATGTTATAGTTGCTTGCTGAATAAGTTAACTACTGCTCCACAAGAGCAAACATTGGGGAATGGCTTAATTCCTTTAAAATCTTCCAACACATTTAATGAAAAGCTGGAGAAATTTCACAAGAATAAATCATTTCCCAAACAACGTTTTATAAAATACAGCTATATAACAAGGTAGAGTCATGCATTTATTGAAACAGAGAATTATAATCTCTCTTATTGGCTAAATTAGAGTGTTTTTCTCCATCATTCTTTATCGAAGAAACACAAAATACATCATTTCAGCTACAGAAATATATAAAATATGCTGTGTTACACCCGTTTATGGGGAAATACGTAGCATCACTGTCATCCGCTTCTGTTTTACAGAGCATGTCTTTAGAATCGAATTATTACAGTAGAAAGATCTGGATTAAAATATATGAATAATCAAATGCCAGTAATTTAAATTAGCTTAGTGTTGTCCAATTTAGCTCTGTATCTTCGTAAAGCATAATTAAGATGAAAGGAACAAAAAGGGCTCGTAATGACATTAATTCGCAGAAAAGATTAGCATATGATTAAGAATGACATTGATATCAATTAAAGTTGCTTTAAGTGAATGTTTTATAGATCAAATTTGGTTGAAATGCTTTGATTAGCATACTAATTCGCACTTTTTTTCCGTTTGCATTTTCTCATTTGTGACACATTTTATCGCTACCATTTTTAGCATGTGATTTATAACCTTTTCAATTGCTGGCATAATTTTCAACATAATTTATGAATTTAAGAAAGGGATTCTTTTCGAAAAGTGATCTGTTCCTGAGATTTATACTGATATCGTAGATCATGGGTATAATGGCAGTACATTTAGCATTTCAAAATCCTATACAAGGCCATGCAGGGCCATTTCTCCCATGGGAGAAATTTCTCCTATGAGGATAAAAATAGAAATGGAATAGTCTCAGAAAATAAAGCTTCATCTCTTGAATAGACACAGAAAATAAAAACTCACCGTTTAAATATTCAGAACTCAAGAGATGAGAAGAATATAAAAAGTCTGTTTGCACCGCCAGAAGACAGCTTTCTCCAAAACATAAGAAATAAGGATGCTGTTACAAGGACTGACTTATCACTTATTGTCTTTTCCTTGCAGAACGCTCTATTGCACAAATTACATTAAGATGTCATGGGCAGTGACGACGTACTCTATAATAATCCTAGTATCCGTATCTTCCGTGGTTGAAACTTTCAGGAAATTTTGAAGCAGAGTACTAAAGTATTCGGTCTAATTTTTGTGAAAATATCAATAAGATCAACTAAGTCAATTACCATTTCTAATCTTTGTCGAGCAAGGGTGAGCGAAAATATTCATAGTCATACACGAAATTTAAATTTCAGGTATTGGAATATGACGAAATTATTGATGCCAAATCTAGCACGAGAGAGTAATTTAGTAATAATATACATACATTCATTGTACATATATTCATATGCGTTTTCTAATTGTGCAAGTTATTCTTTTACCTATCCTCTCAAAAACTGTGCCTATCACGCAATTTTCATTTGAATTTCAATCCGTAGAATTAGCGGAAAATAGAGAAAACACAGTTTTATATGTAGTGTGGTTTTTGTTATTATTGATTATCAAGGCCTGTATTTGATGATATATAATTTCACTGAAAATTAAATTAAAATGGAATTTCAAAATTTGAAATTTTTGGTATCTTTTCTAACTTGCCTTGACGTAATTAAGTTAGAATTATTCCAGGAAATAATTTCAAATGAAGTTCAGCAAGAAATGTGTATAATTTAATAGGCAGTACAAGGAAGTCATGTGGGGTCCACATCAAATTATTTATTTCAAAAATGCATATATTATATTGAATTCAGAAAAAAGCATATAACGAAAAAACTTTGTACTTATGCGTATATATCCTTGCGAGGAACATCAGGAATCTGTATGAAGAAAAGGAATCTCTATTTTAAACCCGATATGTGAAGGTTCAATTCCTCTGTCAAACCCTTGTGAAAAGATTTAAAAAAAATATATACAGCAAATATTATAAATTTCTAAACATGCAGTGCTCATTTCGACGGTGTTTTCGAGGCAAAAAATCGTACGATGAAAATTTGCGTTAGTCAAATGTCTTTCGCTTTTATGGCATTCCTAATCCGATAGTCTTTTTTTTAAAACTTGAAAAATCCAAGGTAATTCGGCAGCTTACCGCAGACGGACTGTACCAGCTGACCAAGAAAAGAGGTAGAAATCGAGGCACAAATATGTATTGCATATAGCTTTCAGAGTGTAATTCCAAGAATGCGTCTGTGAAATGACTTTTTCCCTTCTGCATTTAATCCTATGGAAATGAACATGGGCAAAAAGTCTTAAAAAGCTATGAAATGCCGGTGCATAAATATTCTTAGAAGAGACACTCATACCATGTGGAAAGCATCTTTCGCTAACTAGCAGGTTACATGTGGGTAAGGACATGCCTGCCTAGTAAAAATACGTTAATAGGAGTTAAATAGTGTTATTTCAAGCGTAATATAATTATTTAATTTGATTACCTTAATATACCTCAAAGATGATCTGAAATGCCCAAAAAATCTCTTAAAAAGCACAAAAATGCATTAGAATGTTTTGAAAGAGGAAAAATTCAAAAATGAAAAAAAAAAAAAAAAAAAAAAAAAAAAAAAAAAAAAAAAAAAAAAATTCCACATGTCATCAAATCTGGCCCTGATTGTCAACCTGTAATAGCAAATTACTTCATAAATCATGTGCATTTACTATGTTTTTATGTTCTTGGAAATAAAAGTATGGTGCAGAGCTGCATTTAAATCGTATCTTTGAAACAAGTTTTATGGATTACGTTGTAGATTCATTAGCTTTTTTTTTTAAGCAGCAGACGTGAAAAAGGAGCAATGCCGTCGCCGATACTCAAACCTGGACCTATTGTTATACGCGCCAAATGTGCTACCGTTACACCACGAAGGAATGCTGGAAGGAGGGAGAATATATCTTATAACGTCAGCAAATAAAGATATTTTCTGTGAATTTACCGAAAGAATACCTTTGAAATATCCTTCAAATTATCTATTTGTTTTTATTGCCTATTCATTAGTAATTAATTTGTTTTGTGTAAAAGTAAACGTCTAAAAACCTCTGAAAATACTTAGATTTCTACAAGGTATTGAAACCGTTTGGTTAGCAAGCATGCCATCTTAAAAGATTTAGTATTTCATAACTGGTTTTAAATTCAAAACACAGTAAATAATTTTCGAAACAAGACTGCATGTTTTGCCTCAAATTTTGCAATATTAGTTACGGGAACACTATATAACTTTCCTTTTGTTTTGCTGAGATTTAGCATCTAAATAGTTCTGATAAATTTTACATAGCATGATAGATCACTGTTTCTATTTTCATTTTTAGTTCTTATCATATCTAATGAAATTAATTCTAACTGATGTGACTGTATGTGATGTATACAGATCTGACATGACTTTTTTATAGTATCTTTTTGATAATGCTTTTGAGACATGCTTGTTATGTTGTATGTATGCAAGAAATTTTATTAATGATACTAGATTGTACCCTTCATGGTATGTTTCAATAATATTCCTCGTAATATTTTTGTCTAGTTCTTGTTAAATTCTGTTCATTTCAAACTTTCTGCAAAACGTTACTAGCTTAGAAAGAGCAGTTTTAGACACAGTGTCTATCCCTCATTTTAGAAACCTTAAGAAGCATTTTTAAAGCTTACGGTACTAAATAATATATTCAGAGTAATATAGTATGCACAGAAATTTTAAAATAAATCTCTGAGAGCAAAAGATTCTTAAACAATAAAAAGTACTTTTGTTAAGAAATTGAAACTCTCATAAGAATAAAACCTGATCATTTCAAATTTACCACTTTAACAGAAATGAGAAAACAATATTATTCAAGCTTTTACGTTTAACGAAGGAAAAAATCCCTTAAGACTTTCATTCGGTTAACAGAACTTCAATTTTTCAGCTGCATAAGATGAAAACGGATATATGGTGAGTAAAAATTCCCAGAATTGGTAGTCTTTGTATTAAAAAATTAATTTGCTATCTTCGCCCTCCTGACGCAATTCCTCATTTAGCTTTTGAATTAAAAAAGCGTTAATTAGCACCCGATACATCTTCATTGCGTCCTTTTTAACTTGGCCCATTCATGTTTCGAAGCCAGTTTATTCGGAGCAGCCGATGCTCTAATTAGAAGCTGTATGTAACATAATTGGATTATTAGATGCACGACATAGGGCTCCGAAACCGGCACAGTCAGGGTAAAAACTAGCGCGTGATCAACGCGATTAACTTGCGTGCAGTTCAATCAAATTTGAGCACTGTTATTTAACAGATAGAATGAATTTATGCCGTATTGCTGCTGGACATAGATATTAATTGAAAGAGAACTGATAAATGCGACATTTAGCAGATAGGGGCTCACAAAGTCGGCGTGTAATTTCGTTGGGCAATGCGAAATACCTCGTTAAGAGATAATGTTAAATTGAATATAAGATATTTTAAATGACATTTATATTTGGGGTTGAGGGTTGAAAGAGGAAATAACTGAAACTTATATGTAGTTAAAACGACGATAACTAAATATTATTGTCAATAATTAGGAAATCTCAGGATTTTATAGATATGATAATAATAAAATGTGAAGTTTTTGAAGGTAAGTAAAAACGTAGCGTAATGTATTAAAAACATATGCACGAAACATTTAAGCTCCGAAGCTGAATTCATTTAATGGTAGGGTTGAACAATTGAGTTACAGATCACGTCATTATATATCCCAATTTAACGTTACTTTTTTAATTAAAAATATTAGAGGAACTTGATGGCTTCGTGTGTTCTGCACAAAAGAGGAACACAGCCACGAAGAGAAATGACTGGGTTCAATTCCCAACTGTAACCGATGTCTTTACAAAAGATGCTGTAATTATATTGGTAATGAGCAAACTTATTCTAGACATAGTTTGTTTAATCACAAATAATGCGACTATCTTTTCTCAAAGTATCCGATTAATGCTTAAAAGTTTATCCCCAGCTGAGACTTAGTTTCTTAATCTGAGTTAGAAATGTGTTTTATAGAAATTCCTGTAAAGTAAAAGTCCCATTTCTTCCTTATTAATTATGTACTTATGCTTTGAATTCTTAAAGCAATGAATGCGAAGCTTTTAATTTGTTTTCAGATCATCGCTATATTGCAAAAAATATGTTTGTATTAATAATCTCTGATTTAGTTGTATTATGTAGTCAGTTCGGAACTAAGAATGCTTAAAAGCATGTGGTAAACATCGAATCTCGTTTCATTGAGCTTCGTTAAGGTTCTATTAAAAAGAATTTGCTAGGACGTGAAATTGAATCATCTAATATAAACGGTGAAGTTCAGCTTTAGTGTCGGAGCAGTACAGCATGGTATTAAATCTTCTTCTAATGAGTCTTTGATACAGGAGTACACATTCCAGTTATTTTACTAGGTTAATTTACTAGGCTAAATTTTGATATGTTTAAATGTTTCTATGCAGATATAAATTAAAATTTTTGTTTACCATGTGTATTTACTGCATCAAAAATTTGGTATCTGTTGTTAAAAATGACATAATGAAAAAACGCTCGGTAGCAATTTCAGGAATTAGCCAACTGCTTACGTATAAGTTAATCCTTTATTTAGTAAAACTTTTGAATACTGCTAGTTCGATCAGGGTTCAGTTATCGGTGAATGGGCTAGCTGTATGGGAATTTTCGGGGATTTCCCCATGTGTTACATGAATATGAATTAAAGGCATCCTCCACGAAAACATCCGTTTCCTCAGGCAGATAGCCCTTGAATGCTTTGCCGTAATTATTTAACCTCAATTTCCTAACGAATAGAATAAGAGCGAACCCGTAAAACTAGCTACGATATGAACTGCATGAAAATGAGACTGGAAGAATCAAATAGCAGATACTAGATCCACACGAAATTAAACAAATTAGTGTACACAGTGTTTCAGGAAAAAACATTGTTAAATTAATAAATTACACCTAATTTAGCGTTAAAGATGGAACTTACATCAGATGAGATAAACGCCTCTCCCATGCAGGTATGGAAAAATTTGGCCGATCTTCCAACTTGCTTTAGGACACCGAAGGGAAGAAATTTTTCTCTTTGACCTTATAAGATCAGCTGAGTGCATTCAAATCGCACGCTTTTTTCCTTCGTCTTTTCTAATGTAATATGCTTTAGTTAGCCTGAATTTTTGCAGAAGGTCTCGTCCTCATTACACGCGCCTTCATACGTAGCATATTCATAATTGTAGTGCTCTAATCGTGGAGTGGATGAGACCACTAGATACCGAGCTGATGGGTCCACTTGAGTGATCCCACTGAACCAAAGTTGAGTTAACAGGCTGGCGTTATGGATATTTGCCCAGTTTTTCCTGTGTAAAACGTAACACGAACCAGTATTCAGTAGGAAGTCCTTCCCAAAAGTATCTCTCCTCTTCAGAAGATAACCCTCACTTCCTTTCTCGTGATCGAGCAAAACAAACATTAATATTGTTATTTGGAGAATTTGTTTAAATTTTTTATTTAAAGAACTAAATACTTCTCAGTTTGAACCTGAAAGAATAGATTTCGTATGATTTTGGGGACATTTTATACAGCCAGCGAGTACAGGGTTTTCTCATTCAGAAGAGAGTAATGTTTGTCACTAACGCAGAATATTCGGTAATGAAAAACGAGGTTTACTAGAGGTTGTAATTATTTTTAACTAGCTGAAGTACCCTATATTTAATTTCCTTCATTTACAGAGAAGGGAATGATATCCTAAAGGAAAAGCAGAACCAATTAACTCTACCAACTTAGAGCACCATCCTCGAAGACTGTAATGAAGATGTTTTAGCTTATTTCCCCCTGTTAGTACTAGGGGAATAGCACTTACGTAAATAAAATCTCAAATTAAACTTAATTTGAATAGTTGACATTAATTACCACGTTAGGTAAATGCGTAAAGTAGCAAACATAAAAGTTAATATGCAAGTGTTCCAAGATGATGATTTTGATGTATTTTTAAACTATTAGTAAACGTATTACTAATTTTTACATTAAATAAGGTGAACATTCTAAATTAGAACTGTCAATCAGGACATTTAATTTTCATTTATTCGCTTGTAAGCATGGTATTAAAAAGCAGATAAATTCTACAATTATGAGAAATAGCGCAGCTTTCAAATCTTAATAGCGCAAATATTCTGCCATGTCAGTAAGTTCCCTTAAAAGTTTAATATCATTATTTAAGATTTCGTTCTGATATTTAATTGACTCAGAAACATGCATTAATGTTTCAAAAGCAAGCGGAAACTAATGTAAAATTACGTGAAACATTTGGAACAACACAATTTGAATTTCACAGTCCGTGAACGCAATTGTTATCAATTAATTGAGTTCTCTGAAATAGTTGGAAGTTAATTTTCGTTATAATTAAAATCTGGTACACAAACTGTAATTCTTTACCTCATATAATCTAACTAAGCATTATTTTGCAACCATTTCCTATAAAGTGAAAATTATGAATTGCCACCTGCCAGTCTCAGGCTTTCTCTCCCTTTTCCTCGGTTGTTCGAACTGTAACTGTAAGGAATAAATTAACATTTGAAGGCTATATTAATGCACACAGAAATGTTAATATATATACATATACTTGTGCATACACATCAGTATATGATAATTTATTTATGACGCAAGTGCGGTGGAATGACATTCTATGGAATCACAAGATACTTAACATGAAACATTATGAACAAAGAACGTATACCAACAAATAAAAGGTAAAAGATAAATAAATAAATTCATCAAATTCATGAAGTATTAAGAATCAAGCAATTATTTGAGAAGTTTACATAATATAATTTCTTTCTACCAATTTGTGAAAAAAGATTGGAAAGGAATTATAGCTGATAATATTTACGTAATCGCTTACGGATAACATTTCTAGTTCAATATACTTATATAATTAATTACTGATGAAAAGCAGGTTTGTTTATCGTTACTGTTGCTTGTCTTGAGTTCCAGTGTTAATCGAATAAACAATTTTGATAAATAATCATGTGTAAGTGAATTACTGTCTACCATAGATCATTAAACTTGATCATCGGTGATGCCAATATGACTTCGGGTATCCCCAAAACAATTTCCTAAGAGACGACTCTTGGAGTCCGTTTCGGTTATAGGCGAAACCACTTCGGACGAAATCGTCGGTACACAAAACAACCAAAAGCTAAAATCAGTATAGGAAATACCGTGGGAGAAGAAAAGCATGGAGTAATAAGCATCACAGTTCTAAAAACACCGTGGCGTAAAACGCGTCGTCGCAAATAAAGCATTTCATCGCAGTTAAAAAACACCATAGTAGAATATACCGTGTTAAAAAAGAGCCTACCTACAAAACACGGCATGACGATAACTTAGCAGACATATGTTTAAAAGCTTTAACAGCTGTGTAAATTATATTCGCATAATGATTTGTCAGAGCAAGAAACAAAAAGAAATATTTTTTCCTCTAGATATCGAATTTTATAATTAATTATTAATAATTCTGCTGAAAACAAGATGGAAATTTTGGTATTCTAAAATTTAATATGAGTAGAAAGTAAATGCTACGCAAAACAATATATTCTTAAACTTATATATTTAATTATTAAAGGTGATTACTAAATTAATCTCTTTTTATAAAGTTGTATTAGTACTTATTATGAAAAATGTAGTCTAAAAAAGATTAAAAAAGAGAAGATGTAACTGTACGAGGTTATTCATATGAAAATAGTTTAATTAGTTAACAAATTGTAAAATTATTTTCATTCATTTTGTTTATATGATATTCTTTTATTAAAAATTAAATCTTTTTTTTTTTTTTTTTTTTCAGTTTGTCTGTCTTCTTAAAGTGTCATTAAACATTCCACTTTAACCCTTTGCGGCACAGTGTGTCCGGTCTGGACACAATGGCTGCACAACAGAAACCAGTCCATGTTTAGTTTTAGCCATGTTTAGTTTTTTAAGACCCTCATTTTTCAAAGAAATCTTCCAGATTTTTTTAGGGTATAAAAGGAATTGTTTGAAAAGAAATTTCTATGTTATTTTTTTGGCTGTAAGCTAATTTCCTTATTCTGTATTAGTTTTAAATTTTTACCTTGAAATCTTGCTTAAAATCAAACGGCGAACCCTAGGTGTGCCCAGACCGGCTCACCGATAATCTAGGACAACTGAGAGTCTGTATTCTTTGTTTCTTCGCATCTCATTCGTCAGTTCATTGACAATAATGCTCCTTTCAGCACTCCTTTCGAAGCTCTATTCAATCAGTGTGCCACTTTGGGCACACCCACAGAATTAAGACAATAAGTGATATTTTCACAAAATTTGACTTATGTACTCCTTTAGGCGTAATTATACTGCCTACTTTATTTATTTATTTTTTTTTTTATTATCAAAACTCCTACTTTAAAAGGTAGCGTGCCGTAAAGGGTTAAGAAGTGAAAAAGTGTCCTTAACATTTCACTTTTGAATTTTTGAAGGGTCATTAACATTTCACTGCTAGACGTCCACCTCTAAACGTGTCTGCACAAAGTGCAATTAATCGTTCCTATATTGATTCGTTAGTTGTGACGAAATACGTTAGGAGGTAGCTATGTAAATATTTCAGTAGGGGATTTGGATTTATTTAGTTACGGTAAAGCACACTAGGGCTATTTGCCTAAGGAAAGGGATGCATTTGTGGAGTATGTGCACTGGAAGTGGCTTTTATACACGTTATCCATTAGGAAAGCCACAAAAGTCTCATACAGCCAGATCGTGCACGGTGTCAAAATACCACTGATCAGCAACTTCGACGCTCGGCCAATGATAGACACTTCAGGGGAATATTAATAGAAACGGATTCGTTTTTACAGCATCCGTTGGTAAGATTTAGATGTAAAATTATACCTAGAAAATTTAACCCTGATTTTTCTCAGAAATAATATTATCTGCAATGGTGATTATCTTCCTAAGATGACTAGTGTTTTGGAGAACATAATCTTTAATACTTGTTACTTGTGTTTATTTATCTTTATAAGGATTAGAAAAGGCATAGACTCAAAAGATATGGAATATTGAATAGTCACTTTTAAGATGATTCCTACGTATTTTATTGGAAAATGTTTTAGTTATTGCTTTAAATTTTATAACGTACATTGAACCATCTTCCTAAGACGACTACCTCTAACAGTGGCTAGTTTAGGTAAGATATTAAATCACATCTTTCTAAAATGATGCCCTTTATAGAAAGGTAAATCATTGAACCGTGAATCGTCGTGTTAGAGGGGGTTTACTGAATTTAGTTTTCCCATTTAGGTAATTTTTATTTCGTGTAATAAATATTTAATATTTTAGTTATTTTAATTTAAAAAATTTTGAATTATTTTTTGTTCTTTTGTAGAGTTATTGGGTTTGCAGTGTCCTTGTCGGGATTAAAACACTGGACCTCTCGAATGTATGCTTCCAGTTACACCACGAAGGAATGAGGAAAGAAGGGAGAAAATACTTTATACTTTCTTAACGCAATAGAGAATCATTTCGTAGCGACATCCTCTGAGAACGACTAATACTCTGTGTAGACATGCATAATTTACCATTTGTCAAATATTGGTTTCCTGCAGGCATAAATCACCTATTTCCCGTTCTGATCCAACCAACATTTTGCAATTTGTGTAGTAAAAGCAAACAGGTGTTACAACCTTGAACACCACTAGTCGCTACATACTTAAACGCGAAGACCACCTTCAGCTGAAAAATGTCACCTAAACAATTTTCAATTTTATTTATTTTTAGTATATCAGTTTTGCTAGTTTAAGAGTAATGAGCACTTGTTGTTGTTGTTATAGTTGTGGAAATAGATTTGTGATTTAATGAAAATTAAATTAGAGGTTCTAGGTTCATTTGTCGAATATTGCTACCCAGAAAAACTGGTAAACAGAGTTTTTAAAACTGGAATTAATTATTTTAAAAGCTTTCCAACCCAAAGAAAATTGTCGTTAAATTAAATATCAATCTTAAAATAATAGGTTTGAAATGTCTAAAATGGCCAGTTAGAAGTAAAACACAAACAGAAAGAGAGAGAGATATGAGAATAGCTAGAATAAAAATAATCACGTTGAATTAAAATGGAAATATTTCAAAAATAGAGTCATGACGTGTTAAGTTTTAATTATCCATATCATGCAGAGATATCCCATATGAGTGCAATACTCGATATAAGTAAAGTGGTAAAGGTATGCAGTATCATTTATTTTACTAAATGGACACTTTTACAGATCTGAATGTTAGGTTTTTAATCATTGTTAGTTGCGTATCTCTGTCTACTTATATTTATACATGCAGCGCGGGCCAGATATCTAGATCACAGCTACTATCACACTGAAAGAAAACTTCTCTTTAAGAAGCTTCAAAATGAGTCTGCTACTGAAATCAAAAATAATCTGCCAGCTAAAGTTGTTCTGCCACGTGTTTATGAAGCATTTCCATTTTTACTCAGGCATTTGTTTTCCATTTTGCTTTGAATTTTGTTTGATTAAGCGTTTATCAAAGCATTTCAAATTATAAATTATACTATTTGTTCCTTGTAAGCATAGGACCAGCCAGTGAGCAAGTGGGTAAGATCTGATAGTTTGACTGGGAATGTACGTGTCGAACACGTACAATTAAAATGTAGTATATAAATAATGTACTAGATTATGTAGTGTACTTATTTGCAAACCATTTTGCTTTCGGTACAGACTTTTCAAAATAATTTAAATAATCCAATCATAAGAACAAGACCCCGAAAATGATGAAAACAGAGAAATACTCATCTTGGATTAATAATTTAAATGAATGCTAAATTATGAATTGCGATGAAAAAAATTATCAAAAACGGCAATATTATATAAACCATAATTAATTCGCGGTATTGTCTGTCTCGATAAATATTTTATGTAGGTTTTGCAATAGATATGATCCCCTTAATCAGGTTTCCTTTACGTAGAGTAGAATCGCGATTATCCCAGATAATGTGGATTACATAGCATAAATGAAAATACGGATAAATAGCCAGCTATAATTATTTCGTAAAACGTTATTGTTACTAAATTTGTGATGTTAATGTCTATGATGTTCGGGAAAAATATAAAATATGTCTGAAAAATCTATGGCTAATACATTTTCATAAATTTATAAGAAAATATTTAAAATCATGTCATGAATGTATCAGGTATTTTCTTCCTCCTTTCAGCACGCCTTCGTGGTGTAATTGAAAGCCTACTTGACGCCTATTCGAGAATTCTACAGTTCGAGCCCCTCCGAGGGAGCACTGCACATTTTTCGCCTCTCATGCTCCCCCCTTCCGAAAAAAAAACTCCTAATGACTCTACCGTGGCGCTTGAACTAAAAGGTGGTGGACGATAATTCTTCACCAGGAGGATTTGGCGTTTGTGTGCTATAATTCCCCATCTCTGTCTAAAAGATGGAATATGTAAGGTATTTTCCCCCTCCTTCCAGCATGTCTTCGTAGTGTAAAGGTAGCACACTCGGCGCGTATTCGAGAGGTTCAGGCCCGAATCCCGGCGAGGGTACTGCTCATTTTTCGTGTCTCCTCCTTCAAAATAACTTAATGACTCTACAAATGTTGTTAAAAGTTAATAGGTTTCTCCTTCATTAATTTATTCATTTTAATATATGAAAGTTGGCATTATATTTGATGAATTTCGCTATATGAGATGTGCTAAATGTGCATTATGCAACGAAATAGATTTAAAATTAATATAATTAATCAAACCATGTAACAGAACGAGAAAGAGTGAGAGACGTTGCGTTAACAAGAGAGAGAGACAGACAGACAGAGACAGTTGTGCGGGCTTTTATCAGAGAACCGAAAGAAACCAGGAATCAACGAAACAGATTTCGAAAAGTAGAATTACTCAAAGGTCACAGTACTTTTAACGAACATATCGATTACATTTAGCTGTACAGTGTATATTTTGTTTTACTTTGTCATATTTACGTGTATATTCTATTATTTACTTAAACAAAATCTTTTCTTTAAATGCTTTGAACGGAAAGGGCAAATTTTTATAATTTTTGCGTATAAAGCCTAGAAATAAAATTTCGTAAAGTTGTTTTAGCACATTGAAACCTGTTTCTGGAAAATTTGTAAATCTCTCTTAATAATTAATCTAAAGAAATATTTAGAAATAAAATGCATACAGTGAAATTTTAAAACCACACTGCTTGGAATTTATATAATAAAAAATTAATTTTAGAAAATTATGTTCAATACTTTCTCGTATTCTAAATAGTTTTCGGTTTCATCAACAAAAGTTGAAAGTTGGTATTTTTATCATACGTACAATAGGAAAGTTTAACTGTCTTATCGAATAAAGTATCTTTCTTATCAGAACTACAATTCTCTATATTTATATACAAAAACATTTGAAAAATAAAGAAAAGTATAATATTTAACAAAGTGTAGAGTCCTCATTACGTAAGCAATGATTGAAAAAACTTACAATAACAAAATATTGTTATATGTTGTTTATTATCGCTTAAATAAGCAATGCTATCTTTATATTCAAAAGCTCTGTTAAAATTACCCACATGGCCAAACTTAAGCCCCCAAATTGTTATTAACTTATTTTTAGATCATAATACTTATTAGCATTGGAGCATTTGGGTATTTAACTGCAAATTAGGGTTTTAGGAAATGATAACATTTCTCCTTTGGCCATATTTGAATTATCTGGCATTCGGCATCAAAGAGGTGACCAGAGACCTTAGTGTTCAAGGAATGAACAGTAATAGCTATGATTTTTGTAGTGAAAGTATACAATTAGACGTAATTAATCTAACAATTTTAACGTTAAAAGTAAGCGTACTGCATAAAATCAGCATTGCTTTTTTCATTCTTTTCTTTTTTCATTCATACAATGCTACACAAAATTCTCGATTATCCGTGTTCGGGATAGCAGTTTTCCCAATTAGTTGTTCATCATTCCTCAAAAGGCTGTTAGGTTATTAAGATTGAGAATGAATTTAAGATTTTTTAGAAGAAACTCACGTATTTAAGGCGGTAAATCTAATTGCTAAAGCCTGAAATGAAATTATTGTTTATCATTCACGGCTGGAAAGATTAAACTCTGAAATTGTAATCGGGTTCTTTCGATGAGCAACGAGTAACGGGCTTCAATGAAATACTTATGTTGCTAAAGGCTTGAAAAGTGAAAAAAATACAGAAGTATAGAAAGAGAAAAAAAGGTAAATAAGTGCATAGGTTTCTATCAGATCAAGAATGCTGATACAGTGACTCAGAAGGAAGTAATTTTGAACATTGCCTTGAAAAAGGAAAATGAAATGGTAATGATAGCCTCGGTAGATTTCTGTACTTTATAAGCAAAATGTTAAACTGTATAGGTGATTAAATTGAGTTTGAATCCAGTATAATCGTAACTTTTTTCAATGTTTGTTCACTGTCATATAATATAATATAACATGAACGTACCTTCAAAAAAGAGAGGAGAATTAAATAGAATTTATAGATAAAAATTGAAAAAGGTCTTCTTAAATTTTATTACTATTTTAATTAAATCCTGCTTTGAAAAGAACATAGTATATTTTTTAAAATTTATTCAGACTTGTACCAGAGCTTTAACATACCTATGCATTATTCAACAAGCATAATTCTAAATGCTTGCAGCGTGATGACTGCGACGCCTGAGTGCAGTACAAAATGTTTGATTGCTGTTATGTAACTGCATGAAATACGTGTGTTTTATTAGATAAAGATTAAAATGCTGATTATTATTAGTATTGCTAATTTTTGGCCAAAAAATGGGAATTCAGTACGTCCTTTCAATATTGTTAGTTAATTAATGAAATAATATATTAATTCAATAAATCTCTATGTATGAATGCTAATTTGCAAAAAAGGCAGATGACTTTGCCAAAATGCAAACAAAGCGACCCAAACATGTTTGAAAACTGGTATAAAGGTTTCTGGCTTCTCGTTTTAAAATGCTTATCAGTTTTAAAACATAAAAATTCTATTTAGTCAAAAGACGAAATTTTACTTCTATTTGTTCGATTGCTAAGCACATAGCGTATCTTCCTAAGAGACCTGAACGTTTTGTCCAGTAACAAAATAGACTTAAGCGCACACGTGGCATACTCTAGGATTTATTCTTGGCCTTTCGATGACATACCTGATCTGATAGCAATATCGTATTTCCGACCTTTCTCCTAAAGTGGAAGGACAGTGAAAGCTGATAGACATAGTAATTAGCTTGTAAATGATTTCCTTTTCTTGTGGTAACCCTGCCCCTGGCTGCATCACAGCATATTTGTTGTAAGAGGATTCCTTTGAAGCGATCTACCAATTTCTTTCATGATTCGGCATAATAGAGGATACTCATTTGAAAAACTAAAAGTTATATCAAGAAATGGGATAAGCAATTAAAAGGAAGAGAGTTAACTGTCCGTATATGACATACTGAATTTTTCAGATAGGCAAATTAGTTATCAATAAGATCCATTAAATAAAATGTTTGTAAACGTAATTAGAAATGTTTGCATTTATGTACCATTTGCTTAATACACAAAATTTCCACTACACGTAAACACTAATATTGAAATATATGCAATTTAGAAATAAAATATTCTATTACTTTTCTTATGGCTCATACAATTTATAAATTTAATAAAATCATTAATTAATTTTTTCGATTTAAAACCTAAAATATGAAAATCAATACGCATTCTTTAAAAATATATTTGTCGCAAAATATCTTGGACGTTTTTAGTTTAGTGCATAGAAGAAAAAGTAACTTCATTTTAGTGAAAAAGGATTGTTTCTGATTACTTTAGTTAAACAATAATCATGCAGGAAGCGAACACGGATATTAATTTTTAGTTATTGCATTGAAAATCATATGTTATTAACAGTGATATTTTTTGGTTCGTAACAACTGGCTATTGAAATACGGAATATTTTATTTAAGACTTTTCATTCATTAAAAATTAAAGTTAGTGTAAAATATAGTGTACAATTCTTACTTTTGCAAATTAATGCTACTAAGGACAATATAATGAAATGAAATTTTAGGCTATTAATTGTTATTTTTAATTAAAAATTTACGGAGACAAATAGTCTCCTAAAAATTACTATTTAAATGCTTTCGAAGGCTAAGAGTCAAATTAAATCTCATTCAGGAATATTAAAGCAATTTCGGTTTCAATTTCTGGTATGATTGTGTATAAATTAAGATATTCTGAAAACTCAGAAAGTCCAAGCAAAAATTTTAGCATGCAATACTAGGCGGAGCTTCTGTAAAAGAACATGCAGAAAGACAGAATTAGAAGAATGTAAATGTCGAATGCATTCACCATTGTTATTCAGAACTTCTTGATAACAGTTACAGGAAATATTCGGTACATGTCGCCAGATTGCGTTTCTTAAAAAAAAAATTGAAGTGAAATTAAATGCTGAATGAATAATTTGCGTTAAAAATCACTGGTCAGATACATCAAGTAACTTGATAGTCGCCGTAATAGACTTTCAGGTCTTGACATCTAGACGGTATTCATGCTTAAATTGATAACTTCTTATTTGGTTCTCTTCAAAGGTTTAAAGTAAGCATTATTTATAGGAGAAGTAACACGAAGTTTCTCCATCCCTCATGAATATCTTAAGATCCAGTTCATGGTTTTCGTCTAGGTTAGGAAAGATGCATGTTATTTCAATCTTGATTGATGACAGCAATCCTTCAAAAGCGTAGCTTTATGTTCAGTGCGCCAGGATGCAACGGAGTCTAATGGGTGAAACTATAACCAAATAATTTCGTAATATATTCTTTAAGAAACATTAATTTTTTGGATATTTATGCTAATTGGGCTACCATACGTAAATTCATATTAAATTTCTTTTGTATTAAATTTAAATAAAAAAGAAAAGTATTAAAATTAAATAAAGGTAAACGTAAATAAATTGGTTCCGCAAGTCAAATTTCAAACGCATTTAAAATGACTGTGTAATAGTATTACTATAGGATGTAGTTACCATTGACTTACAGAGCTGCAATGTCACTATAGCAAGTGATAAAAATAAATTGATAGATTTCCGCCTTTTGGGTTAAATATAGCAAGTGATAAAAATAAATTGATAGATTTCCGCCTTTTGGGTTAAATATTTAACTTATAATTAGAATAGCATCAGCGTGAACGCTTTCAAAGTATTTAGGGCAAATTAGAAAAAGCCAAATCACTGTTATTTGTTAGTACATTTTGTTGAAGCTGTAACATAGCGCAGGAGAAAAGTAGAAAATGTTTAAAAAGCATAAACTGCAAACAAAGGCATTGCATGAAAAACGGTTAAACAACGATAATCACAAAATGTGCATTTTGGTGTGATCTTTTGCGAAGCTTTTTTTTAATTACAGAAATTACAGCTTGCATTGTATATATAAACAGGCTTCTCCGTTATATCATTTTATTTCCTTTAAAGCGAAGTAACAACTGGGAGTAAAAATATATTGGCTATCAGTATACATAAAAATGCGATTCAATTCTTTTTTACATCTATTATTAATTAACACAAAATGGTAAATGGTGTAAAGGTCTCATGTTAAAATTAAATGCATACATTATGTACCACAGTAGCTCATCGAGCATGAATAAATGGTCCAAAAATCGGCTAGTAATAAATGAGTTTGCTGTTCTATCATTAACAGGTCCTCGTTAATAAATCATCTAAAAGTAGAATCGGAAAGCAAAAGGAAAATCGAAGGCAGCGTCTAGACAAATTGCTGGAAGCATAGGATTTATCTACACAGCCTATGCAAAAAAAGCCTTTATTTACTAATAAGGGACAAGGGTCAACATTTGTTTAGCGTTATTGTTAACCGCGAAAGCCCATTGTATTCCTCGAAACAAAACAAAATTCTGCCTTGTTCCTGAAGACAGGATGTCAGTTGGACAATAAATGCTTAATTTTAATCTTTATTAATAAGCATGCTTAATTTTAATCATTATTGTTATTAATTCACTGATAAAAATCTACTAAGATTATGCAAACACAAGTAATCTTTAAAATAATACGACAAATACGGTTTTTGAACTTGAAATATCATCATTTATTCATGCGTTTAATGGTAAGCACGTGCAGTCTATTAGTTTGCAAGTAATGATTTTACATGAATGAACTCCATGAACATAAAAATCATGTACATATCTATCTATCTATCTAAACATGCTCGCTTGTATCTATGTTAAATAAATAGTGGCTTCAGTTTAAAGCGTTTACATTTAAACAGGATGATACAAATTTCTTATACCAAAGCATAGAGCATTCGATATTTAATACATGAGACCAAGGGTCAAGAAATAATAGTTTCAGACTCCGTAATGACTCTTAAGCCAACCTTCTCCAAATCGTATAAAAGCATGTGCCCCCCCCCGAAAAAGTAATATAATTTAAGGGAAGTAAGAAGTAAACATGACTGAGAAAGTATAAGAGATAGGAAGATATTTTACAATTTAAAACTTTTTTTAGTTTGAGAGATTTACAGTTTTTAATTTTTTGATATTTTTGAACATTTATTCACGAATACATCATTTAAAAATAAAAATAAAATATCATAGAAAACAAATTATTATTTAATACATGTAAATTCGTGTATTAAATTTGATGAGTGTTAGTTGAAAAATATCTTCTCATTTGTATCAAATCTTACGGACGTGAAGTTTTCAAAGCTAAACTTATAGGTTGTTGGTTTATAACGTTCTCGTTGAGAAATTGTTCAGAAAACAGCAGGTGCGTTTTCTGTCCAGGAAATAGATTTCTAATGTTCATCTAGAGTACCAGTGCCTGAGGCAGAGAATCCGTCACGTACCATCTACTCGAGACGTCACTAACGGGATTGTCTTACCCATGCATCTTGTTTCCCACCTGAATATACTCCGGCGGAGAAACCGTAATTTGTATGTATTTTAGTCTGCTCAAGTGATTGATATAATTTGCATAATTCTATAGCAGTTGATTTGGAATGCATTTGTCAAAAGGTCTACAGTCTGAACATCACAAGAACAAAACTGTCCATTTAAATGTAAAAGGTTCCATATAGGAAAGAGATATTTTTATAGCTATTATCATCTAAATTTATATAAAACATGTAGTTAATATTTTAATTAATTCATTGAAACACAGTTTTTTAAAAACAAGAAGTAGAAATATCACACATAGTATTGTTTTTAAATTTCCATTTGTATCAATCAAGTCGATACAAGATCAATACAAGATTGCTTAAGGAAAAACTTTTAATCACCTGTGATTTATATAGACTCCCAGTTTTAAGAAAAGCGGGAGCTTTTATCTTTCTTCTTTAAAACTATTGGTACATTATCTTCTTTATTTTGCACGACACTTAAGAAGATTACTCTTTAGCTACCAAGCTGAAGCTTATTATTACATGCATGTAGGTGATACTAATGATAAAAACATTTAGATAGCTTATAAATTAGACGTATTTATAAACGTTTAATAGCAAAGAATAATTTTTGTAAATGACTGTTCATGCCAGAATGTAGATCGCGTTTTCCTAATTAGTGTTAACGTAACGATGATCGTTATCTCCGTCAATGTTATTATTAACAAATCAGTACTAATCGATCACTGATATACATGTATATTTCCGGCGAAAGCTATCCTAAATCTTTCAGACGCCTTTGAGATGACTAGTATTTTAAAACACAAGTGTTATTTATTTTCATGCATTTCCATCAATAAGATACATGCTTTTAGATGTGAACGGTAAAATTTCCAAATAAAGGAGGTTTGCTTTCAAGGCTAATTTTTTCCCAAACTTATTGCTAACCAGCAGTCAAAGCCGCTGAACACTGGTAGTTCGGTCCGGGGTTCGGGCGTTTTGGTGGTATTTCCCATGTGTAAAGTGGATATAAGTTGGTTTCCTTTAAAAAGGCTTCTACGCGGCAGCTGTGCCAAAAGCCGGAACACGTAATAAATAAAAAGATTTGTTGCTAACACTTTTTAAACCAGCGGTGTCGGCCTTTTGGCAATCTAAATGAGGAATCGTTATATATGTATTTTTGAAGGATTTTGAATATGATTTACATATCCCAGTGAAGAACTGAGAGAAATACAATTTGATTCTCTGTAAATGACTTCAATTAAGAAAAAGGGCCAAACTTCAGTTACGCAATGCGAAACAAAGCATAATAACTCGATGCATTTAATTGGCTGAAAATTCAAAAAGAAAGAATGAAAAATAGTGCCCATGGTGCACGACTTAAGATGATGTTAGTTTAGCTGTTAGATGGTGTAGAGATTTTGTCGCACTATTGACCAAAGATATTTGTATTTATGCACTATCTCAGCTGTCTTAGGACTTGCTACTGGTAAGTCTGAAAGAAGTGGATTTATTTTTTGATATCATAAGTGCTGTAAATCTTCATCATTTCGTAATAAATTAATAAAGATTTGAACATATGTTTAATAACTTCACTCAATTAATTGCCTGACCTGACTTGCTTGAAAAATTGTGCAGAAGCACTTCTCTCGTTAAGTATCGGTAACAGTTAAAGAGGGTTTAATTCAAAACTCTCAGCTAAGATTTAATTAATTTAATTCTGGGGAATGAAATGTATAGTTTAAATCACAAAGTAATGTGACGAAGTTTCAGCAAAGCGCATTTAACAATGTGGTGAATCATACTTGCATGTAAAAAAACACCGAATGCGTATAAAAATAAAGATTAAAAAGTAGAACAGAGTCATGGATCCTCCGATTAGGGGGCACATATATTGCTTAAGCGGCTAATTTTTCTCCCGAGTAAAATATTTTCTAGAGAGGGGAAAAGCTGTATTACCTTTTTAAAATAAAAGAACAAGAAATTAAAATAGAGATACTATCTACATTTCATTGGCATGCATTATCAAAAAAAAAAAAAAAAAAAAACACTTATATGGAACGCATGCTTTAAAGTTGTTTTAAACAAAACTTTACACCCACTTAAAAACAGAATTTAGTTTGAATATTTAAGCCTTTCATTGGTATTTAAGAAACAATAGTTGCAACTGAAATCCCTTTCGCGTTTCGCATAAGATAAATCCAGCAGTGCGTTCTAAGATGTACTTTTTAAAATTACAGGCTGTTATTTATTTAGTTGAAGTTGTTTAATTCGCAAGGGAATTTAAATTAGAATAACTTAATTTTTGCTAGTTTGGTGTTACTGACTATATAGCTAAAATTAATTAAAATTTACGTTTGCGATGTAATGAATGTACGTCTTTATATGTATTATATTTATATGCTTAATTCCAGTATCTCATTTAAAGGCAAAAGCGTATTTTGATATGAAGATATAGCAAACATATATACAGGAGAGCATAAAATACAATTTTTAATCAAAATTGAAAAATAAATTAATATAGCAAAACTTACAAAATATTAAGTAATAAATAACAATTGAAAATCCTTTGATCTCTGCATAGACCAAACAACAGGGCCATATATTATGCAAAGGAAAAAATATATATTTTTATCAAATACTATGCAAATGCATATTTTGTAAGTGTCAATATTTGTTACATATTATGCAGATAAAAATTTGAATATTAACTAACGAACTAAGATTTAAGTTATTTAAGTGGTTTTGATCAAAATTATTAAAACAAGTATATATTATATTCTAAAAGTGAAGCAACAACCTGTGTCAGGCGTAGATTTTTAGCATAGAAATTCTATCGATTTTCAGGTCGAACAAAGTCCCTCTTAATCAGGAGCAAAGTAATCTGCAACTGAAACTGTGATATAATGTATTATGCTGGGTCTCTATTGCCGGAGCAATACTTCCCAGTCATGCAAAGAGTTCCATGCGGAGTTTGGCAAATGAAGAATCCTGAATGAGTTTCCTCTGAGGGGAGAAATAAGAGGGAGACTACTCTACAACTGAAAAGACTTAGACAGTTCTAGTATATTACCGAGCTATTGCAGGTGCAACGTTGCCGGTGCCTTAAATTAAGCCCAAGGGCACATGACATAATAAATTCAAGAAATGGAAAATATCTCGGATGAGAAAACGGAGAAAGGAAAAGTGAGATGGGTACTAAAAGGAAAAAGGCCAAAGGCATCTAGCAGGTGAACGGAACTAGACAAGATGAATAAAATCCGAACGGATCCGCCTCAAATTGAGGAGCAAGAGAAGAAGCAGAAGTCTCATCCCATGAAGGTGTGAGCAGCAAGTGATCTTATGTTGCGGTCTTCATTGAGTATTTCGTAGTTGAAGACTTGGGAATAGTTCACATAGTCGCATTGGACAGCTTTAGAGAAGAATTTCTCATTTGTTCTTTTAATAAATTCTGTGATGGTTTCAAGCTTAAGATCTCTATGAAGAAGTTCATTTAGGATGAGAAAGTCAGCATCAGTGATAATACGAAGAAATTTATTCTGCACTATTTGAAGTTGATGTAATTAGGCACGAAGTTACGAACAATTTATACCCTAAGGAAGTCGAGAGTGTAACGCCATCTGTTAGTGGAAGTAATAACGAAAATTGAGAAATTAGGATAATAGAGATTAGGATAGGTAGGATTGGATTAAAATCATTAACTAAACACAGTAATTTTTTGTGAATGTGAAAAGCATCAATAAATTCTAATTCTCCAGTGGAAGAAGCTTTCTGGAAAATTTTTGCAGACCCAAAGCCGAAATTGTGATTAAATTTCTAATTATGATTTTGCTGATCATCGGTTGCTAATCATAGTTGGAAATCATCGATTGTTAATCATACTCGACTGCTAATCATAGTTGGAAATTTAATCGCAATTTCGACTTTGGGTCTGCAAAAATTATCCAGAAAGCTTCTTCCACTGGAGAAATTTTCTTTAAGGTTTTCATGTTCACAAAAATCTACCGTGTCTAGTTAATAATATTAATCCATTCCTATCTAACCCTTTTAAATCTCTATTATCCTATTTTTTTCAATTTTCATCATTACTTCTACTGACAGATGGCGCTACTCTCTCAACTTCTTTAGGGTATAAATTGTTCGTAACTTACGGTACTGCCACAATGTAGTGGAAACCCAGCAAAAACAACTTAGTATCTTAGTTTTTACTGGGAAGTACTACTTCTATGCAGTAGAAACCCAGTATAACCCACCTTATTATCTCAGTATCTTCCAGTTGAAGATTTCTTTGCTCCTGATGAAGAGGGACTTTGTTCGCCCTCGAAATTGATAGAGTTTCTATTCTAAAAATGTACGTCTAACGCAGGTTGTTGCTTCACTTATATGATTCATTTGATGCGTGTTTCTCTTCTGTCTTGATATTTTATATTTTTCTGTACCAGTAAAGCAAGAAGAGGTATACATTTTGCTGCCAAAAAGCAAATTTTTCACTTGAACTATTTACTGCTGAACATTTTTTAATGTTCACTATTGAAAGCTCAATTAAATCGCTTACTGTTGGATGTTCTTTGAATTGATAATGAATTAAATGCAATAACTGTAATACAAATATGTTTAAAAATATTAATAGAACACGTGTTCCATTCTATAGATTTTTCAATAAATATCTAAGTGTAAACTAATATTTTGCATTTTTGCATTGCTGCATTATTTCAATGGTTTTAAATTGAACATTTCTTGTTTAATCAAAATAAAAAAAAAATTGCATTTGCTTTTTTTATATCTTGTAGTTTTATTTGTGGTTCTATGATTTCAATGATTCCAAACGGCATTGCCTCAGTTCTTATCTGCTACAAAATGAATTCTTTCTTAGACAATTTAAAAAAAAAGATTTTGGTTACATTTTTATTTAAAAGCAGACATCATAGAACCTTATATGTTAGCAACCTTAATTTTAATATTATTAAAAACTACCTTAACCTTGCAATATCCCCTGTTCTCCAGATTAGTTTACTTCAACTACTACGTAGAGATGAATTTTTGGTGGCTGCGAAAGGGAGTAGGGAATGTGGCTGGGAGTTTTAGCTGCTTTATACACAAAATATCCGTTTGATTTCCACATTTGTCACATCTAATACTATTTTAGCACTGTTGGTTTAATACATGTGCACCTGTAATAATAATAAAATAAAAAATACCATGTTGAGTGATGACGAAACATGTTGATGACGATGCTGACATTCTTCAAGGAAGAAATACTTACTACAAATTTAAATTGCTTCGTCGCGGTTTATTTTCCCACGATTTTAAAGAAGCTACTAGATGTAGTCTGAGCGTAAATGGAATGTTTATCCTTGGATTTTTAACGGATGACTCGTGTAGCCCTACGGCTTGCAATTTGCTTCAGAAAAAATAGAAGCTTACTTTTTTCTGAAATATGTGTTGAGTTTTATTTTCACATACCTTTTCTCCAGGCAAGCATGTCCAGACAAGCATGGACTTATAACGTAAATTTACGGTATAGGGAGTGAGGCGATGCATTTTAACATCCATTCCTTCGCAAATGAAATTTTTTATAGCTCCGAAAAGTAAGAAAGTTGTTGCAAAGTCATTGAGTTATGATCTTGTATAGCAACTTGTATTGCATATATATAGTTATGCACAATTTTTACAGTTCCAATTATTTTTTATTTAAACATTTCGGATGAATTTGGAAGTAAATTTCATTTTCACTCTTTATGTTTTAATGTATGTAATAATGGTGGTATGAAAGGAAGATTTTTAATAAGGAACCTGAAAAATTTATAAATGCGAATATGATGTTTAAACAAACAAATTAAGGCTAAATCCATATCCCAAATTTCGAAGAAAAAACAGCGAAATTCATTTCAGTGGTCTTAAACCATATAGAGTAATCCTCATGAAATAATTTTCTGGAAATCAATTAAATTTATGTTTCTTTCAATATATTCTGTTTTTCTTTTTTTTTTTTTTTTAGTCCAAAGAGGCATTACCCCTGAAGGACTATTGTTTTCGTTTTCCGGTTTTGCGTTGAATCACTATAAATGTCCGTTTCAGTTTTCAAACTGTTGCTACTAAATGTTAGAGTCTTGCATTATATTTGAAGAAATTAAATAATGAAAAATCTGCATAAATGTATGTGTATTTCTTGCATTGTGATAAAAAAGCGGTACATAGAGCCATCGAATTTTGAATGACGTAATCCTCCTACGAATATGACCGTGTGGAAGACCAAATTTGAAATTTGTTTTATTATCGATTTCATATTTTGTAAAACTTTAACGAATTTTTGAGTAACACATTCAACGATTTAAAAGCGAGCAATGGCAACACACTACGGCGGGGTAAAAAAACTTTTCTATCTCCAGCGGGCGTGGAACTGTGTATCGGAAATTCTAAAGATATGCTGATTTTAAAATTATTTTGCGACATTGCTACTGAACTGAATTTTATGGTTCAAGTGCAAAGAACGTGATATTTAATAAATAAAGGTAGCACACAAAATGTTAAAAAAAATCCCGCACCTTTGGACGTAATTTAAAATCTGAAACCTTTCAGATTTTAAATAAAATTTTTTTTTTGAAATTTTTTTCCGGGGGGGGCTTTTTTTTCGTTTTAATTTTTTTTTCCAATGGCGGGTTCAAGTCTTCATAGACGTTGGCCACTACTAAGGCCGGAAGTGGTGGTTACTTAACTTTCAGCCACCAATAGCTGGGCCACCGTTGCCTACTATGAAAGGATAGACAATTTACATCCAGGCCTTCTCCGGAATTTGAACCCGATCCCTTCGGAACGGCACTCACAGTCATTTTTTTCTATTTTAAATCAAATGTAATTTTTCGCCGCTTTGATTTTATTTCAAGTCTTTTTTTTCTCTTTGAATTATATCTTTCAGGCCGTTTCTTTTTGAAAACATTTCTTTCTTGAAAAATGTTTGCAGAATTTTTTTTCTTCCGTAATGGCCTATTGAGAGATTGTGGTGGTTAATATACAGGGTGATCAGCGAATAAGCCCTGATTTCAAAATTAAATATCTCTACAACAAAGATCGATAGAATTATGCGGTAAACTGTACGTTTATTAGCAAAACTGTAAAAATGGTGTACAAAAGTTTAGAAAATTGAGTTACGAAAATCGTTAACATATGGCGCTCTGCGCTGAAAACTCTTTTTCTGAAAAGAGTAAAAAAAAATAAAGCAGCCTTTGCAATCAAAATACAATATTTTCAAAATGGTCACCGTTCCAAACAATGAGGTAGCGTAAACGAACAATGAAATTTTGCATCACGTCTTGCAATGTCTCAACGGAAATGGAATCACATGCAACACCAATCAACAATTCAAGTAGCGGGATTGTGTCGATAGACAGTGTCTTTTAATGCGCCCCACGCAAAGAAGTCACAAGGACTCAGATCGGGAGAATATGGAGGCAAAGCTATTCCTGTGTCAGTAAATTGCGGATAATCTAACGCAATTATTCTATTCCCAAAGTATTCATGAAGAAAGCGAAAAACTTTATCTGTTCGATGTGATCGAGCCCCATCTTGCATGAACCAGTCGATACCTAATCGATCATCCAATGCTAGTTGAGTGCTGACAAATTGTTCCAAAATTGTAACGTAACGTTCAGTAGTTATCGTTTCTCGTACGAAAAAGCCTCTTGCGCATACCGCAGCCCATGCAGTAACTTTAGGCGAATGCAGTGCTTTTTCTTCACACAAATGAGGATTTTCGGAACCCTAAAATCTCCAGTTTTTTTTTTATTAATGATTCCATTCAAATGAAAATGTGCCTTATCTGTGAACCAGATGCAGCTCACATGAAATCTATCGTTGTTCACCATTGTTGGAATCTGATTCGCAAAGTCAACCCTTTGTTGCACAGCTTTCATAACTAAATTTTCTAAATTTTTGTACACCATTTTTACAGTTTTGCTAATAAACGTACAGTTTACCGCATAATTCTATCGATCTTTGTTGTAGAGATATTTAATTTTGAAATAAGGGCTTATTCGCTGATCACCCTGTATCTACAATTACTGCCTAATAGTAACCATTCCGTAACGACTTTTCGTTGTTTTTCAAACATAAAGACGAGGCATTTCTCCTAAGAAAATCCTACATATGAGAATATGCAATCTTTTCTAATATACTTCTTCTCCAAGCTAAACAAATTACTCACAATTTATATAAGTCACGGTTTTATTACTAAATAAAAAGGACTTTATCTATAAAAAGATTCATATAATGTTATAATATATTAAATACAATGTTTGCATATAATGATCAATTTCTTTATAAGCAAGATACAAAAAATTAGCTTTTTTTAAAATTCTTTGCATTTCTTCCTACTTTCAGATGCATAATTATGCAGAAATAATGTAACAAATCCTCATCAAAGTATGGGCTTAAATTTCATCATTTAGGACTTCGCTATTTATTTTTTCTTGCGGACAGTGTTTTCCATGAAAAATCAAAATATTTTCATGCATAAATCCTCAGATATTTGTGAATCTTCATTAAAGAAACATTTTATTTCTTATCTCTTTAAAGCTTAAATATTTGCCTTTCTGCTCTCATGTTATTTCAGTTAGAAATGAAAATATTCATAAGCAAAACATTCTCCTCAAATTTTGAAGTAAGCCAAAAAATTATCTTTGGGAATACGAAAAATTGGTTACATTCGGAAGTTTCCAAAGTGTTCCAACCCGTCTCGATTTGACTTACTGAATAACCATAGCGACACAGATATTGAACTGCATTACTGCTGCCCCAGTAACACTGATCTTAATGTTTATTTAGATTGTTTGCTTTTACTTATTTATTTATTTGGTACCTTTTTTAAACTTCAGGTTTATATCCTATTTAGGGTTATAATTTACATAAATAATTTTTTGGTACCCAAACTGTTTCTTATTTGCCATCATTATGTTCATTTGTACACTCAAACTGTTACACAGTTGGCTTTCGTAAATGCTTTCAAAATAAAACGATCATAATTAAAACATGTGCTGTTTCCATTTCGTGTCATTTGAACTCCTTTTCAGTGCGATAACAATGCATTTTTGTCAAAATTATACAGAAGGAATACCATAAATATTAAATTAATAAGCATGAATTTAGAAACCTCAAATAAATGTGAACGCCAGAGCTTATTCAAATGCGCGTATGGCATCACGCTTCTAAAGTTATAAAAGAGGTTCTATAAAATGACGGCTTTCACGTTACCGTGCAATCACTGCAGATTATTGTCATGTTAACTTAAATTGCCACACTAAGAACAATCGTGTTAAAACTATCAAGGTCTGTGCCCGGAAGTTTATCGTTGTTAAAATGCATGACATATTAGCATTTTACCCAGGTTATTGGCTAGTATTGATTCTAGCTAGTCAGACATCACGAAATGAAAGATTTTCCTTATTGAACGTTTATTTATATACAGTTCTGGCACGCTTTCTCAAAGCAACTTACATTCCGCACATTGCTTTACATTTCATTTATTTCTATTGAAACAGCATCCTTCAAGGTGAAATAACGCCTTAAGTTCAATACATATTTTACGCTGTAGTATTCTTTACCATATACTTTAAACTTCGGCGTTGGGAGAGATTTCAAAAATATAAATTACGAAATCTCCAGTAAGGGAAGAAATTAGGATTTAAAATCATATAGTGTCATTTGCCAATCGATAGGCCTTGAAATATTAACGATTTCTTCTTAATTGCTTTCTGTTTATAAGGAGTTGCAAGTTTTTCATTTCATTTAACAGTAATATTTTAGCCCTGTGCTAAATTTATTTCAACACATTACATTTTCGTGGCTGATTACTTTTCTACCTACCTTAGAATGCCAAATCAATATCCAAGTGAAAAAAAAAATCGGAACTGTTATACCAGAAAATGACTTTTCTCGCAATATCATGAAGGCTTTTAGCTTAAGTAAAATTACATTTTGCACGATTTTAGAAATACTAATTCTGAAACTTTTTTAAAACACATTGCCATAAGTGTTGTCTCTTTCCAGCTCTACTATAGCAATTTAATTTCCTTCATCATAAAATTAATTTTAGACCTCAGGATTAAAAATTTTTATTGAATGAAATAATTTAGAATACAGCTTCAGGCATTCTAGTTTACATTGTGCTGTTTGAAATATTACATTTGAAAAATGAATGTATTAGGAAATTTTGTTTCTTCCTTTTGTTTCAAAAAATTAAAATTTTTAGTTCTTTTGAATACACCTATACGCATATTCTTGCGTAAAATATAAATATTACTTTTGAATACGAGTTTAGGCTTCCTCAATAAGAGACCTTTGATGATTCACGTTTAACTAAACTTACGTGACAGCTTAAAAGAAAGGGAGGCATATTTAATTTAAAAACTGTTGTCGTCAGCTTCATTGCTGTGAGTTGTGGAGGAAAAACGCAAGAATTCTCTCTTCCTAATGTAGAGAGGAAAAATACAAGAAAACTAAAATACATTTTTGAGCGCTTTTACGTTTTGATTTATACAGCAGCCGCCTAAAATATTTTCCCACCTCACACTTCTCCAACTCTAGCATCCATCTTCTACGACAATGCGTTTCACTGGAGAGAGTCTAAAACGTGCAACATGCTATTTCTGGCCTCATGTGTTTCTGGCATGTTCGACAGACTGCCTATATATTATAACACCTTTGCAGAAAAGATGAAATGTCTCGAGATGGTCACAAGCTAGCACACGTTACATAGAATCACAACTGGCCCTGTAAAAGAATGCCGTTGTAACATATCGAAACGCATTTGTCAAGATTTGTAATAGCTGTTCGTAAGAAAATTCCCTTAAATGTACACAAAATATTCTTCATTAATAACCACATATAAAATATTTTAGTTATGTGTGTACGATATATTAACAGATCGTTTATTGATAAAATAAATGATAAAATGCACCAGTATAAGAGAAAATGTAAATACTTAACCTAATTACGATAATCTATTATATCTAATTACGCATATAATAATTGTATTATTGTTATCTCATGAGAAAAATATCAATATTAGCATAGGAAATATTTTAATATTTCTACTAGACGCGTAACAAATATATTATTTCCTACATATGAACAAGGAATGCTTCATCCTAACACACAGTGTGAATATGTTCGGCCATAGATATTTTAATAACAATTTCGAAATTAGAAATATATATATATTTGTTCAGCTTATTTAATTATTATTCTTGAAACATGTTTATAATTTTATGCACATATCTGTAATATTTCGGAAAATTGTCAGATTTCAGTTGTGTGCCAAAACAGAAAACTCCCGTGATTAAAAATGATTATTTTCTTTGATATTTAGATTTTTACATAGTTAATAGATTTAAAATGATTATTCTCCTTGGTTAATAAAATATTTGCATGTTTAAATGATTTAAACTTAAAGGAATTATTCTTCTTAGATTCTTAAATTTTTGTATATTGAAATTCTTTCGATGAAACTAAGGTTCACAAATATTTTACTTCTTGATTACTTTCCTTCAAGAAAAGAACTAATTTTCGATGCGAAACTCTAAAACTCTTATTGGAATAATAGCATTTACCATGAACTTCTGTCTAAAACTCGTTATCTCCACAAGCTCATTAACTACTGTTTTTATCTTAACTTCTGATGATGTAATTTGTTACATATACAGTAGATTTAGTTCTGAGCATTGTCATTTATGCTCTAAATCGTGGGGAAATTGATTGAAACATATTTACACTACAGTGATTCAAAAATAAAATTTTGAATACCTATCTGAATCCCTAAAAAAGGTAAATAACATTTACTCTGAAAAGTTTTCAATTCAGACAATTTCATGATTAAAGTACATTCTCTACCGTAAGCTGAAGAATAAAATTCTATTTATTTTAAGTAGAAATATAAAATTCTATCTCTAGAATTAGTTTTTATTTATAAACAAATCTTAGAATTTCAATATCATGTATCTTACAAGCGCATTATTTGATAAAAGAAATATCTAATTAAAATTCTGTCCATCATTATTTCTTGTATTCTCTTAGAAGTACGAGTTATGGAAATAAATTTAACAAATACGAACAACTTCGCAACTAAATGAAATGGACCGCAAAATGAACTAACTCTTCAGATATTTCGTAGCTTGGTCAACACAGAGTGTTGTTCATGCTAAGAAGTTAGATTAGAGGCCTCGCTGGAGTGACTAATTGTATTGATTATTTAGTTCTAGAAGTAATTTAACTTTGGGAAAGACTGATCCCACGAACTTTCAAATCCTTCTGAAGGAAACAGAGAATGTGCTGAGCCCTAAATACAATTCCTAATGAATTATAACTTCGTTCTAGTTAGACTGCACGCTGTAGATATTTTATTTTGTATAAGAGAGGTAATTATTGAATTTAAGATTGTTTGATTTTATCTTTCAAGTTGAATTCAGTGTTTAGGCAACGGGAAAATTTCCTTTTATTGACTAAATAATGTGTAGTATGGATAATGGGGATCTGTAATATATTTTTAAAACTCTTTCACCTTTTTAAAAGACAAAAATATGCTGTTTGAATGAGTTAAGCATTTATTCAGATAATTGCTTCTAAAATGATAATTTCTAAACCTGTTATTTGTAAATAAAATTTAATTACTTCTAAAATTATTAATATTTTTCATTTTATGCCTTAATTAGTGAAAGATTTTTTCGTTCATTATTTACATTTATTTTTAAGAGGATGACCTCTTAGTTAACATATAGGGGATCGGTTTAATTTTGTATTTCAAACTGATAACTTGTTTTCACGAAACTCTCTTTTTGTAATGTTATAAGGTATTTCTCCCACCTTCGTGATATTGTGGTTCTGCACGCTGGGCCGGTATTCTAGAGGTCCGTGGTTCGATTCCTGGCGAAGGCGATTGCTCATTTTTCATCTCTCTGGCTTTTCCAATTAACCTAATGACTTTACAATGTTTAGTCAGTAAAATTATCATTGGCTTTATTTTTATTCTGCAAATGTTATAAATTATTTATTTCTATTTAGTTAGATTCATTTACATAAATTATTCATATATACCATGTTTATTTTCAAATTACTGCCATTTCACCCCTTAAGATTCCAAAGAGAGGTAAGGCCCAAACTGCGACTGAACTGCAATTAAATTACAAAACGCTTCAGCTTTGCGGGTATGTGGATAGAGAACACATATGCTTAAGTAAAGTTTTGTATAGTACGATTTGCGCAATATATTTAACTTTCAAATTTTATTAGAATTTACAATGAAAACAATTATATATATAATACAATAAGATAGCTTAGCTTAATTTTCTGATCTTTTTTCGGGGGGATTTCAAATTTTCAATTCCAATAAAAATTCTTATTTCTTCCACATAATATCTTTCATAAGTGATATCTTGGTAATTGTTCTCACTTTTTTTCTTTTAGAATATTGTACTATACATAGCTTAGCTATATATTTATCTTCTATTTTATACAACATAGAACAGCAATCACCAAATAAGTTTTACTGATTAGTTTTTTAGTTTTTCGAAATCTTTCAGTAGTATATATATATAGAGAGAGAAGAGCGATTTATATAATCTGTAAATTCGTCTAATATGTACGCAAGTTTTCATGTAATGCTATGAAACTTAAAGTATTTATGCATTTTACTAAGTGAAACTTTTGCTTTACAGGGTTCACATAAAAAGTTCTTTTTATTTTTAGAAACAGCCTGTTCCCAGTTCAAACTGTTTTCATAAAATTCTTACCTCGTTTGATGCCGTTCAACTGGGATAGTGGTTAGAGACGCTAAACGTCGTACCGAAGGATCCAGGTTCGAATCCCGGCAAAGGCATGGATGTTTGTAAATGTATAGTGTCTGTGCGGCATGGCGGAACTGTAATTATGCGGTGAGTCGAAAGTCCTCCCAAGAGGTTAATGGTAGGGAAAAGGGGATAGGAGACCCTCGGACTCGGCCCACCCGGATGCTCTTTTTCAAAACTGAGGGGGGGGAGAAAGACGGAACAGAGCAAAGTTGTACTGTCTTCTGTACGGAGCCCAAAACCATGCCAACAACAGGCGCAATCTTGCCTTTGCCAAGATGAATCTCATGGGCTTGTTCTGATATCAGACAAGCAAGATTAGTCAGAACAACAACAAAACCGCTTCCGATGAATCTTATAATTATTAGTAACAAGTCTAGGATAAACGGTTAAGGAAATAAAGTCTCAAGCTACCTTTTTCAAGCATGTATTTTTATGTAGTTGTCAATGCATGAACAATACTATTATGCTATTGTATGTCATATTTTATATTTGTGTTAAAAATTAAACATTATAAAATAATTTGTACTAAGAAACAAACAGTATAGAGCTTATAAATAAGACTGTTTCGTTGACAGAATTCATGCAGTTTCACTTAATCTAGTTACTGCATTCAATCTTCCACTAGAAAATTTACAGCTTGTGATTTTCCAAGCTGTTAAGTCTAAATGCAGCATCAATTGTAGTATATGATTCTTACATACCATCTTAAAACTTTAACGAAGATCCAAGCCTGCGTAATTACGCAAGCTTTGATGTTCAGAATATTGCATTACTCTAATGCTAGTTTTGAAACGAAACTCGATTGTACCCGTTTTTTTGAAACGAAAATAAAAAAAATTTTTTTGTTACCGTTGTGTTGATGTAATTCATTTTTTGTTTTCATTAGGTCCATTGAAAATTTGGCTTGAAACCAGCATATTAATGAAATCAGTTATTTTATCTTGTGCACTGTGCAGAATTTTATTACCAATTTGTCCGAATCTTGTATTTTTTCCATTAAAAAATTGACTCTTTTAAAATAACGGAGATGATACATTTTCGGGCTCACTATTGCAATGTTATTTTTTCCCATCAATGGGTTTTTACAGCATGCATCTTACAAAGTTTATCGGGGAACGGCATCTATTTAAAATCTTCAGTAGTCATTTATAATTAATAAATGCTAGTTTACCGAGCTGTAAGACGGTTCTCGAAACCTCTTATAGCTTTAGAATTAATCTACATAAACTTCATATTTAGAAGTAATTAAAATACGTAAATAAAAGAACATTTCTTTTCCTGTTATTAATTTTAAATGAGGTTTTATTTCTTGTTTCTTTGTTGTATGATTTGGAACCACTAGACGTTATTTCACTTCTAATCCATAGCTTAAACTTTTTAAAAGGTTTCTTCCACGAGGTGAAATGCAAGCAATTATGCTCGTACTTTTTTATTTTAAATAAAATATTTGGAATGATAATTAAACTGTGCTTCACCTAAAATCCCAAAACTCTTTGTTATTTCAGATGACAGCTTAAGAAAGGAAAGGGGATAAATTTAGAAACCTTATCTAATAAAATAATTAAAAAAATATGAAAAATGTGAGATGGAATATCTTCATTAACTTCAGACCCCAGACACCGTAATGTAATTCCCTGAAAAGTATGAGTCACGCAGACTTTAATTTGAGCTGAATGCTTTCATTCGGCTTTACTTTCATAAAACGAAGTCATAATTTTGCACTTACATGTAACACCTTCAGATGCAGTTTCTTTGCCATCAATACAAAATATTGTTTTGAATGATGAGATGGTTAAAGCAATATTTAAGAAGCGAATGCATTTTTTTTACAGCTAGCCCTCATATCTTTCCTCATATGAGATTTCGTTTATAAAAAGTATGTTTTTGTATAGATGTTTATTTGCATAAAGGGACTAACGTTTTTACCCTGAGCTCTTACTAACGCTCAAGTGAACTACTGTTTGCTGTGAGATTGTAGTCATAGATTAAGGGAAAAGTACTTTACTTTTAAGAAGATAAGGTAAAACGATAATTACATTTCTTACATTTATATCATCTATGCGATTATTGACCCAGAAATGAGGTTTCAGTTTCATCTTTCGTTCTGATATCTGAAGATTAAGTTTTCCAAGCTTATTTCATATCGGAATTTGTTCAGTCGTATTATTTTGTCTCTTTACTTTTTGTTATCATGCAATATAAATTGCTTCCTTTGGAGATATTTTATTAAATTATGTTTCTGTATTATGAATTTTCTATCTATAATTTTTTTTGAAAACTAATATATGTTACGTAATTTTTATAGTTATGTTGTGCAGCAAATTCAGACTACAACTAAGTACGTCGGGGAAGAAGTACAAACTGCAATTCACCTGTTTTAAAATGGCCTGTATGATGACCAAAGCACTTGCCAACGACTAGCACAATTTGGCCACCTTTGCCACGACGAATTTCGTGACCTTGTTCTGATAGCAAACAAGCGAGATTAATCACAACATCAGCAACAACAACAACATTTCAAAATGGTTAAATTGCAGTTTTCTCTTTCTGCAAATTTATTTTAGAATATCAGTTTTTTATATTACAATCGAAGAGGTAGTACAACCAGAACTTTATATATAAATTTATCTCATAGTTTCAAAATTCCGTTTTATATAAACTTCTAAAATGTCTGGAAGACAGCAAGAAATAGTTACAGTTTCGATGTTTACAGCAAACATTGTCACCCATGAGTAGACAGACTGTAATTCCAGTTGTCTTCAAACATTTTTTACAATTCCAACGCTTATTCTGCAGAATTCCAACATTGAAAATTAGTAAACAATGCAATGCTTTAAAATCCACAATGCTCACACGAATTTGATATCTTACAAATATATAATGAAAAATGTACTTTTGAAATAAAATAATACAAAAATAAGCAAATAAACAAACAAATCTGTTGTTGATCCAAATGGTGGGACACTTGAAGCTTACTGCATTCGTCGGTAATAGCTTAACCCTTAAAAAACCGAAGCGTTCGCTTACCTGTATGCTTAAAGTATAGAAACGTCCGTCCCCGCCCATTGCCCGTCCCGTCTGTTTCCTCCCCTCCCCGTCCGTTAATGAACAAAGAGGTATGAAGATTTCACTTCATAGCAAAGAAGCTTCCATTGGCCTTTCAGGACAAGCTATCCACAATAAAGTGATACAAATTGCACCTGCTACTGCATGCCTTAGGGGGAGGGTAGAAAACAACATCGCAAACTCGGTCGTTTCGGGATTTTGTGGTCGTTTGAATGAAAGATCGTCTCGGACGTTTTGGCCTTCAAAGAGTTAAACCCGTGTGTCTCTCTCTTCATAGTGAAAAGTAGATGTATACTAATACGAAGTAAAAGGAAAAATCGGATACCTCAAAATAGAATAAAATGTATACTAGTACAAACAAATACTCTCATACTATTTACCAGCCATACCTTTATGTTATCTGCATTGAGATACTCGTATCGGAGTTAAGAGATTTTAAAAAGCAGTTATTTTGTATTTTCGATGTTTCAGAATTTAGTATTTACTCTCTTCTGTTTTTAGAAAATATTCCTCTGCTTTTACTTTTCAAAATGATGCTGTAAACAACTATTAAACTCCCTGAAATAAGTATTGCTCTCGTGATACCAAACCACCAGTGTTCAACATAATCAAACAATAAGTGTTCAGTCAAACAATAAGTGTTCAACATCCACTTTGCCATTGGTTGATTGAAATTTTATTTAATTATCTACCGCTAATTATTTATATTGATATTTATCCTACTTCTAGTGACCTAAAAACATTTATTGTGCCTAAAAAACAATAAAGTAACTGTCTCATTCAGTCTGCTTAGATATGCTAGAGCAAAACTAAAAAACATTACATTTTACATAAGGAAAAAAAAAAAAAGGAATTATCAATTTTATTTACGTTTTAGCTTTAAAAACATAGGACACATACGTTGGTGTATTTTATATGCTTTAAAATGCGTGTAAAGAGGAACACTTCACAGTTTCATTTAATTGCCGTTTATATTAAGGATCTGTCCATGCTATTGTTAACTTTAACAAACATGTCTATTCAACTGACTTTCTTAGATGCTTTAATCTAGCACCTCGACCTTATGAGCTGGAGAGGCTCCAACGTATTCAAACGCATAACCTTTCGTGGCATTTTCATAATGTTTCCACAGCTAAGATCTTGAATCTGAAAGCCTCGAGTGCTAGATTACATGGTAATGTATGCGAATGATTTATAGTGAGCTCGGAGTTTAGCATACCGAGAAAATGAAGTGACGGAAATTGACTACACTAAAGTACACATATGCTGTTTTTTAATGTGGAGCATTAATTAAGAGATAATGTGTAATGTATTTAACCAGTGAGGATGTTTTCTTTGGCTATATATGTACATCCTGGAAATTGAGTAAAGGAACAGACAGAGTGCATTAGAAGATCGCTCAGTTTTCTACCAATATGTAATTTAACTGTAATTATAGAAGTCATTTAATAATGACATGGTAAAGAATGAGCTTTAATATTTGCTTTTGGTAATATATGTCAAAAGCATAAAGGCGGATTATGTTGATCAAGTTAAATTTAACTCTGGACATGCTGCTACGAATATTTTCTTAGTAAATACTCCGATTTTTGACTATTCCTTGATTGCATATTTTTTAAAAAATTTATAGTTTAAACTCTTTAGTTTTAAACTATCAGACTATTTGATTTAGTATATTACATTGTAAGGATCTTAAGTTTTACTAACGTTTATTTTATTTTAAATCTTTACTATCACTTCTTATTTTCTACTTCCGGCCAGAATTATAAGCGTTAATGTATTTATGCAAAGTTTGTCTGGCGAACGCCAAGTATTTAAGTTGTGGCTTTTTGCCAAGCGAGAGAGAGGAAGCAGTTAGTCGAAGCAGGCCGCTTACCTTAGAAGTTTTACTCAGTTGCTGGTTGCCTTACAGGCCAGAGGTTTAATCCTCTTGATAACTTTAAACGTATTGTAGTGTTCACAGTTCTCTGTACTACATACGGCTTCCTGTTAGTATAAGGCCAATCTTCCACGTTTATTAAAGTTAAATTAGAGTTTAGTTTTATTTTTATACTTTTACGTTTTGACCCCAAGTAGCGGGTCGGTGTATTCCGAAGTACGGAAGTCATTGTAAATAGAGAAAAATAAAGGGTTTTGTATACCCTTCTTGTGTATCCTGTTTACTTCCCACAGTTTTGAACATAGCTTTAGTAAGCTTTCTGTTCCGAGTCAGGTCCTTGCATGTTCCCGAAGAAGGTTAGAAGGAACATTGAACATGATAGTGGCGCCCAACGAAAAAGAATAACCATGGCCGAGTTTCAAGAAGAACCTGTGCTGCCTGCAGAAACGGCTCAGAATCCAGAAATGCCAGCTGCCGCCCTGGAAGGATTTGGTTACATCGTCCAGACCATGCGCGCTTCGATGAAACCAGAAACAACATTTAATGGAAACTCACCGGTAACCAGTTTTTTGGAAAAATTGGATGACCACTTCATGCTCTACCCCGTGCACGAGTTTCAAAAAGTTACCTTAGCTACCAGCGCTTTGAGGGGCCAAGCGCTTAACTGGTTCAAATGTATAGGCAGAAGTCTCTTGGGTCAAGCAGGAAGTCCCACCTATACTTACGAGAATTTCAAGACTGCCCTACTAAAAGCCTTCCCTGTTGTAAGGGATCGTGCGAAATTAGAAACGGAACATTTCAGTATATATCAACAAACAATCGAAAACCTCTCAAGCTTTATTTTAAGAAACATTCACGTCTTCAAACTCTTCTATGGAAACCGTCCGGATCCTGAAATAATTCAAGTGATTTTGCCGAGGTTACTGCCCCAAGTGCAAGACTTTATTGAATTAAGAAATCCGACTACACTGGAAAAGTTATTTGAGCTAGCAATCCAGTTTGAAAGTAGAAGAACGGCGGACGTCGAAAGAAGACGCCAATATCAACAGCGAAACCAATTTGGTACGCCAAGACTACAGCAAACTCAAGCACACGGCTACGGAGGCAAAGAGAATCAGTGGGCAAGGAAACCCGAGCATTCAAAAACAGCCGGCGAACGTCGACAGTTCAATAGCAACCCAGGAAAAAAGTCTCAAGGCCAGGGGAAAAAGAAGGAAAGCACGGAAATGAAAAATAATTTAAACTAAAACGGATTTCTGCTGACGGGAGGGTGCGGAAATCTGAAGGCCAAGAAAACCCCTCTTCCTACAAGTTAAATACAGTAATGGTGAAAAATTTGACTCTTCCGAAGATTGAAGTGTTGGTGAATAATATCCCAGCCACCGCACTCCTGGATACAGGCGCGCAGTGTTCCTGTGTGGCAGAAGATTTTTTTAGGAAGTATTTTCGTAAATATCGCATATATAATTCGGATAATACGACAGTGTTAGCTGCGCAAGGAGAAAAATGTAAGTGCATAGGTAAAGTACCTTTGTATATCCGTATCAAGGACGAACAAGTAAAGGTGATGTTTTTTATAGTAATGAATCTGCAAGCACATTTAATCTTAGGAATAGATTTTCTTTCAGACGCACAAGCAACACTCGATTTTAATGAAGCGTCCCTTAAGCTGACAATGAAACCAGTTCTTGCAGAAAATGCTGAACCGCCGATGTTAAAACTTGACCACCTCCCTAATGACGAGCAAGGAAGAATCCGACAAGTGGTAAGTGAATTTGCTTCGTTATTTAGTGATATTCCAGGATTTACTCAGGTTACTAACCATAGTATTGACACCGGAGATGCAATGCCAGTTCGCCAAAAACCATACCGGTATGATAAGAATGAGGAAAAAATTATAGAATGGCACATTACCGATATGCTACGTAAAAAGATCATAACGCCCATCTCAAGTAGTTATGCTAGCCCGGTGGTTTTATGTAAGAAAAATAATGACTATCCTTTGACTCATCCAAAAAGGTGAAGATTCGCTATTGATTACCGTAAATTAAACTCCATAACTAAATATCCGGTATATCCGTTACCGATCATTGAAGAAATTCTAAGAAACATAAAATCAACCAAATTTATGACGACTTTAGACTTAACGACTGGTTATTTTCAAATAGGGGTTAGGCCTGAGGACGTGCCTAAGACTGCTTTTATAACCACGTCTGGCACTTATGCATTTTTGAGTATGCCGTTTGGCCTTTCAGGGGCCCCGGCAACATTTCAGCGATGCATGGACATTGTGTTAAGACCTGTTCTTGGAAAGTCCACATTTATCTATTTAGACGATATCATTATTACTAGTGATAATCTCGACCAACATGTACAGGATTTAAGACAGGTGTTTTCTTTATTAAATGAGGCCGGTCTAAAAGTTAATGTTGAAAAGTGCAAATTTGCAGCCCCTGAATTAAAATATTTAGGTTACAAAATATCTCAAAAAGGAAACGAGTAACGAAAGACGAATCAAAAATAATCGCTGTACAAAAGTATCCGACTCCAAACACGGCAAAGAAGCTCTCTTCTTTTCTAGGACTTTGTTCATATCATAGGTCCTTTATAAAAGATTTTGCTGCTATCGCTGAGCCATTGTTAAAATTAAAAAGGAAAAAGGCAAGATTCTCGTGGACGGCCGAAGCCAATAGTGCTTTCGAAAAATTAAAACAAGCATTAACGCAAGCCCCTGTGTTGAAATTTCCTGAAAAGGATGAGAATTTAGAAATTTCAGCGGACGCTTCGGATTATGCGGTGGGAGCGGTACTTTCGCAAAATCAGCAGCCCGTGGCATTTTTTAGCCGAACTTTAAATCAAACACAAAGAAACTATTCCGCGACCGAGAAAGGCACTTGCAGTTCTGTTAACAGTGCAAAAGTTCCGAGTCTATTTTGGAAAGGCGCCGATAACAGTGTACTCTGATCATGCGGCGGTAACTAGATTGTACTCAGGGAAAAATTTATCCCCAAGGTTAATAAGATGGGCACTCAAGCTGCAAGAATATAATCTGGTAATCAAGCATACCCCCGGAAAGGAAAATATCGTAGCAGATGCCCTATCAAGAATTAAAATAGATGAACAAGGTAATACCGTAAAGGTGGCAATGCTCACAGCATGTACAATAAATTCCCGAGAAACGGTAATAACCGAACTGGGTAAGGATCCTGAGTTTGGAAGCATTTATGAGTATTTGAAGGATCCTGAAAATTTTAGCCACCAAGATATTGTGGCGATAAGAAATAGGGCGGCCCATTACGAACTAATAGATGGTCTATTATTCTATACAAAAACTACGAATTCCAACAACGAATTTCGACCTGTTATCCCAGCTAGTCTTAGATTAAATATCCTGCAGGAGCTCCATGACAGCTCTTTAGCTTCTCATGCTGGTATTCGGAAAACTATCCAACGCGTACGCGAGGCAGTCTACTTTCCTGAACTGCAAAAGTTAACAAGGGCGTATGTCCAGTCCTGCCCAACATGTCAAGCAGTTAATTATATTAATTTCCGCCCGGCCGGGTTTCTAAATAGTATTAAATCCGAATTTCCAAATGAAATAATTGGCATCGATTTATTGGGCCCTTTCCCAAAAAGTCAGTTAAATAAAAGTCGCTATCTCCTTGTTATGGTTGATCATTTTAGTAAATAGACCAAAATTGTTCCCTTAAAACGAGCCTCCGCGAAATTAGTTACTGATTCTATTTTAAATAAATATATTTTAAAATACGGGGCGCCCCTAAAAGTTATATCGGATAATGATCCTCAATTTGTAAGTAATATATTTGAAGACATGTGCCAAAAACTGGGCATATATCATTTAAAAATGGTCCCGTATCGGCCGCAATCAAATATAGCGGAACGGGTCAATAGAAATATAGTGAAAATTATCCGTAGTTATGTTAAAAATTTTCATAAAAGCTGGGATAACTATGTCAATGAATTTGCTTTCGCCCTTAGGACCGCAAAACATGATACAACGGGCAAAACTCCTGCTGAGTTATTTTTAGGCAGAAAGATTATAACGCCGTTAGATAAATTATTTTATGTGCAACAAAGAGCCCCAGAATTTAAAATGGGTGATATAGAAAAACTAATTAAGGAAGCAAAGAAGAATACGGAAGTAGCACAAAGAAAACAGAAGCTCTATTATGATTTGAAACGACGGGGAGTAACTTATAAAGTAGGGGATGAAGTTTTAAAAATTAAGCATTCACTTTCTTCAGCACCAGAAGATAAAACTGCCAATTTTTTTCCACGATTTGAAGGACCATATGTTATAGAAAAAATAACTCACGCTGTAGTAGTGTTAAAAGCCAGAAATGGTGAAACCTGCTCCGCAAACATTGATCAAATCAAACCCTACTTCGATCGTAATAAAATGCAAATATTTTCAGATCTTTTGCAGGATCCGGCACGGCAGACACCGCAGGCAAGGGCGTATGTCCAGAGGTGGAAAAACGACAAGTACAAGGGCAAGCCATTAAGAGGCAGGAGCAAGAGAAAAGAAAATTTCCCCGCGGAAAAATTGAAGGTAGCAAGAAAAAGAAGCCGTTCCACCGTCCAGAAAAGAGAGTTCACGAACACCACCAGAATGAAGAAGGGAGAAGGACGACGTATGTGAAGAGAACCAGGAGAAATGACGGCATCTATAACCCGGCTCAAAAACGGAAGATCTACTCATCCGACAGGACTCTCCGCAGCAAATGTCGCCGAACTGTGGAAGGGCCATCAGCGGCGGAGGAAAAGTTACAAGGAAAATTTGAACGGCCAGCAACGAGGTCCAAGCAGGAACACGACAGAAGTTTCACGGTTCCGCCAAGACCAGCTGCCATCAAACGACCAAGACCACAAGCAGAGGAGAAAAAGAAGGTATTCAAGGGTGACCGAACTGGTGAAAAAAGGAAGCTTCCAGAGGAAGGCACTGAAGGGCGAGCCCGTACAAGAAGGAGGATAAATCAAACTACTATCTGCAATACCTTTAAAGACTGGGCCCAGAAATAGATGTCCGAATATCACAAAGATAAGTAAAATTTTATGTTACTTTGCAAACTTAAGTTAATCTTTCATTCTTACTGCAAGTGGCAGATTTCAAGAAGTTTTACCTCATGCGAGGTCTACCTTTATCGCCAAAAGGGCGAGAAATGAGTTGTTACCGATCTTGGTATTATGTTTTTTCAATTACTCACGCGTAAAACTAAAGTTGATGTATAATAGCGTTGTGTAAAGACTTAAATATTGTAAAAAGGTATTGTATAAATTTTATTTAAAACATTCTAGCAGGAAAGAAGTTTAGTCTGAAAGACTTTTTGAAATGTATTATTTCAATGTAGAAAGAATTGGCACTTGCTTTGAAAAGAATAGAAGTTAACAATGTACTACTAATGTATGTTTTCAAATGTGTAAAATTAACGGCATGTTGATATGTTCTTATATACAATGTGAACTGTTATTTTAAATGTTAAGAAATACCGTGATATGGTAAAAGTGAATGTTAAATTTTTTTTTATTCGTGTGACTATAAAAAGACTAAAGCATGGCGAATATGTGTTAAAGGTTGAATGATGTAGTTAGGCTCTCTGACGCTACACTTCAGAGTTAGACACTTTTAGAATAGTACCTCAGGGTTTAGAGTTGAAATTAGGGTGTGTTAAGAGGTCTTGTTATGTTGAATTTTAACACGTTAGTGTTTTGATTGTAGGAGGAAGTGTGGAACACGTAGACAGAAACACATTCGTGTTTGGTGTTCTTTTACAACACATGTCAGAGAGCACGGGGAGAGATAATTAAAATAGTCATGAATGAAATAAGAATGTTAAGTGAAATATAATTATACATGTTACTTGCCATTTCATTGTGTAACATTTCATTAAACTAGTTTTCCTTCCAGATCTCTGGAAGGAACCAGATTTGAATAAGAGCTCCTGTTTAGATGCAGTACAGATGAAAAAAAATTGTGTATCCTGGGAGCTGCTATTGTAAAAACAAATTTCTTTCTATTAAATTTCTAGTTTCTAGCGAAAAATATTTGTAAAAGATTGGCCTCGCGTTAGATTCTAGAGCTAAAAGTTTTCAACAAGGTCGTTTTAGACCTCAGTTTCAAACTAATTAACTCTGGCGGGAAGTATGTAAGGATCTTAAGTTTTACTAACGTTTATTTTATTTTAAATATTTACTATCACTTCTTATTTTCTACTTCCGGCCAGAATTATAAGCGTTAAGGTTTTTATGCAAAGTTTGTCTGGCGAACGCCAAGTATTTAAGTTGTGGCTTTTTGCCAAGCGAGAGAGAGGAAGCAGTGAGTCGAAGCAGGCCGCTTACCTTAGAAGTTTTACGCAGTTGCTTGTTTGCCGTCCAGGCCAGGGGTTTTAATGCTCTTGATAAATTTTAAACGTATTGTAGTGTTCACAGTTCTCTGTACTACATACGCTTCCTGTTAATATAAGGCCAATCTTCCACGTTTATTATTCTAAAGTTAAATTAGAGTTTAGTTTTATTTTAATACTTTTACGTTTTGACCCCAAGTAGCGGGTCGGTGTATTCCGAAGTACGGAAGTCATTGTAAATAGAGAAAAATAAAGGGTTTTGTATACCCTTCTTGTGTATCCTGTTTACTTCCCACAGTTTTGAACATAGCTTTAGTAAGCTTTCTGTTCCGAGTCAGGTCCTTGCATGTTCCCGAAGAAGGTTAGAAGGAACATTGAACCTGATAACATAATTTGATGTAGATGATTAGATACTTTAATTTAAGACTAGGATTTTCCCAAATATTCTGTTAGTTTTAACTGAAACCCAAAACAAGATTCCTAAACTACTGCTTTGTTTAAAAACGAAACACCAAGACATTCATAGCAAGATTACATAAGAAGTAATATGACTATAAATATAAAAACTCTACAAACAGATTCTGTAGACAAATTCTGAAACTCATAAAGAAGCCTGTAGGTACATAAATATTGAAGACAATATGCCTATTTCATAGGGTGTAGTTGAATTATTCAGCACTTTTATACCTGTAATATGCAGTTCTGCTTTAGGAAATGTGTGGCTGAAAACAATGATTTTAGCAGTAAAATATTTTCAAATCTATACTAAAGTTTAAGCAGTAAGCATTATCAGCTATCAGCATCTGAGATAAGGACACGGGCATGCTACGTTTTGAACTACCGAACTAAATTTTAATTATTAAAGCAGCTGGTATTTTTAATAGCGCTAATTATATTTCAGAACATGTAAGCCTTCGCCATGCGATTACAGTTATTAGTTTGGAAACTTTGTTTTGTAGTAACATTTTTAATTATACGTGATAATATTTAAGTCCAACATCCTAATAAGACATAATTATTTTACATTACACATTACGAAAGTATTTGTCGCTAAAGCAAAGCAATTCCAATTTAAAGCAGAAATGTACGTATTGTATGTGTCCTTGGAAAAAAAACACTCTACAACCGTTTCTGTAACAACAGCGACTGTGCTTTAGTATTGCAGACGCAGTATCAGTCTATATTAATTTCTAAATTGTATTACTAAAACGAAAGTCTCAAATTCTAACTCATTTTTTAAGTCTAATTTTTAGTACTGTTTTTATTCCTCTCTTTTTTATGGCTTTCTTTTGTGTAAAAGTATATATTGATTAATTTTTGTCTAGGTAATTTACGAAGCTTCTTCTTTAAACTAATTGTATTCAAATTTCGGGGACCAGGAATTACTATTTTATCATTGCGTTCCAAAACTGTCCTAAACATCCCTATTGAGTTATGTATATATAGGCATATTCATGATTATATATACATATACACGCCCCCCATATATGTATCAATTAGAACATTAGAAATATTTAAATCCAATATATATTCAAACTGGAGCAAAGAGCTGACAAATATAAAACATACAAAATAAAATCGTTTGCAAAAAACTTAGATTATTTTCAAATGCAATAAACAGCTGAGAATAAAACGTGTCCATCAATGAGATTAAACTGCACAAAGGCATAAAAATTCAAAAACATAGAGCAGAAAGCTAGAATAGAAAATGTAGTGTAAAATATAGAAAAATATAGAATTTTCGTCTCTCGGTTAGGGTCGTCGTCAGTGATTTGATATATCGCAAGAAGCAAACAGAGCAATCTGCTTCTGAATTGATAATGACACAGATTTACTAAATTAAAAGCTCCAATAAACTACTAACCAATTTCGGTTTTCATCAGTCCAACCCTTGCAGGGGGGAATAAGAAGGGAATTTTCCAAATTTCTACAAATCCAAATACGTCAAGATCCAGAGAATTGCATAAACAGCACCAATAAACTACAAATGATTCAATAAATAATATGTAGACTAGACTAATTCTATGATCAAATACACAAACAAGACATAAAATAATAAACAACAAAAAGTAAGAACTGTAGCAGTTGTAATCCGTAACAATCAAGCTATTAGTGAAAAATTCAACAATTCTATTGAATAAGTTAAGCGAGAAACAGAAATCAATATGGAAAATATGCTAATATCATGTGTCCTCGTAGCACCGGCTTGCGTTAAAACTAACGTGAATTTCAAGCGGATCGGTAATACTAAAGTAAAAATTACCTTAATGATGTGTAGTGCAAAAATAAAATGCAAAAGTAAAAAAAAAAAATAAAAAAAAAAAAAAAAATTAAATAAATTAGACGTAAGTTTTGTTTAGAAATTGGTGCTTTTAAAAGTTCGCTATGTACTGTATTATGCATGACATCCCGCCAAGTGAGCCAACAAAATTTTAACGTAGAGGTGGTTTTATTTTTGAACATAAGAAGTAATAGTATTTTAATCGTTAAGTATAAATTTTTTTGAGATGAAGAAACTTAAATATTTTTCCTTAATATAGTATGTAAAATGCCAGTTAATGTTACATATGTAGTAGAATACCGTATACGCTCACGTAATGTCCGCACGTTTTTTACTAAAATGCAGGTGCAAACATTACACGGTTCGTTCAAATGTCGCGCTTATTCTCGTGAGTAATTTTGGGTGTAAATTTCATTTCAAACACCCAAATAAGTTCTAAGTGGAAGAAAATGGCATAAGTAATAAAAATATAAAATTTAAAGTTGTTGTATAGCTACCTAAAATTTACAAACTCACTTTCTCCTATCCACATATACTATAATATAAATTGCTCCGTTTACATTATCAGCATTTGGCGCGAAGTCGCACAAGAGCACAATATAGAGGCACAAATTAACCAACACTTGCAATTTTAATATTTACTTTAACGCAAATTAAATAAATATTGGGTCTTTTAATATCTTTCACACATTATGTTTTTCAAAAATCTGTTCTGATGCACTGTATGAAAATACATTTCGTTTCATCATTCGCCGCAACCAGCGTTTACTCGCCTTAAATAACCATGTAGGAATGTTTTCTTCTCGTGCGGCAGCAAGGGCTCTTATTTGGGCATTTCTTGCGTTAATACGTACCCTTAAGAACGCATATCATGAAAATACGCAGATACTTTTTTTCCTAAGTTCGAAAACTTACATTTCGAACCACGAAACGCGCATCTTGTTTTGTTCGTTACCGCCAGTTGTTCGCGCTGTTTTCTCCAATTGAGCACGCACTTTTTTCGTCCACCTTATATACTCTTCTTGCTGCTCTTTTTCCATTTTCCTGCGTAAATTCTAGGCATTTCAGATTTTCCCTGCTTGCTAACTACCACGAATTCCAAATGATACTATGCCTGAAAAGAGAAAGCTTGAAATATGCGAATGCTCCAAGGAGGAAGGAGGGAAAAGTAAATCCATTACAAAACAGTATTTCTTGGAAGCCAATGTGATGAAAACCTGTTTGGACTGCCTTCTTTTATTATCGCGTCTGTCGAGGGGATTGCTGGCGCCGATGTTATGACTGAATAACAGCTGCACCAGAATGCAAGAAAAGTCGTTGTTTCCACCCTGGCGCAAACCAAAGACAAAACAAATGCATATTCTTTCTTTAAAGATGTTTATTGACTAATGTTATTGACTTAAGGGAAAAAGGGCGATATTAAAAATATATATTTTAAAGTAAGAAATTCTTTAGGTTTTGGGGTGCGGACATTGTGTGGGTCACTTTTTTTCACATAAATTTTATCTGTAAAGTTGGGATGCGAACATTACATGAGCGCGGACATTACACGAGCGTATATGGTCGAAGGTAGTCGAGCAGTCTCGCCTGATGCTACAGCAACTTTCTGAAGTAGTAATTAATCCTAAAGAATTAAAAGCCAGAAAACGAAATAAGATGCAATTTGTTTTAGATTGTACAATTTCAGATAAGCGGGCTGTCTTGAGAGAAAGCGATTATTAAGCAGCCTGAACAAAACTATTACTAATGTAAGACTTTTGATGACCACGTCTAAATCAAATGTATTCTGTCTAAATCAACTGTCAATATCCGGTCTAAGAGAGCCATAATAGTTTAGCTGTAGCCAATGATGATAAACAGTTTAAAGGCGAAATATTTTTTAGATTAAAAACCTGCAATTTACCAAGCATTTTTTAATAAATTAATGTAAAATGTTTCTATTTTTTTTTAGTAAAAATCTTGACGATTACTACAGATATTTTCATTTCTTTTTGGTCTGATTAATAATACTGTTTTATATAATTTTCCTGAAAATATTAGATTGCTAGTTAATTAGATTATTAGATAAAGTATTATTACATAATTGATAGATAGTCCTAATTTTCTTTACCGTAATCCAATAAAAATAATAAGAAAAATTAATGTATGAGTAATTATCGCGTCAATGTCTAGTTGTTTCTGCATGGTTTTAATTTAAGAAGGGGATGAAATAAATTTGCCTTCAATGTTATTTATAATTTAGTCTTGAGGCTCCTTTTAGTAAAAGGGATAATCAATGGCTAAGCCTGAAAGAACTTTGAACGCTGGCATTCGACATGAGTTCAGATCGCGACAAATGGCTGGCAGCATTCAGTTTTGAAGTTTTCCATGCCCATAATATGTATATACATTCCTTCCCTTAAGCAGAAAGGCCTTCGCTTATTTTGTCTTGGTCAATTAATTAACCCAGCCTTTATATTAGCCTTTTATGTGAATATACATAAAATTTAAATTAATGCATCTCCTTTCCTAGAAAATAGTAGATCCCCTTCCTACTAAAGATTGCGTCATGACTGAGAAGACCGTAATGGCTAAAGAGAGGATTGAGAGGAAATCATGAGAACACATTCAACACAACAGAGTTTGAAGAATCACAATCTTTTTTTTTTTTTTTTTTTTTTTTTTTTTTTTACACACATATCAAATCATTCTTTTTCAGACAAGCTATTTCTTAATCATAGTTGAATACAATAAGTTACATTTTAAAGTACGACATCTCTTAGGCAAATAAGCAGCAGCGTGGAACAGCAGCGTCCTGCCAGCAGGGAAACGTAAGCAAGAAAGAACGCTGCAGCGCAGAGGAAGAAGGGAGGGAGTCGATATTTTCAGTTCAAGTTAGTGAAAGATTTGGTTTACAATTAATTTGATTGGACAAGAGGTATCTTCATTAAAGCGTTACGTAACGTAGATCTCGAATTCAGGAGAACAAATGAATTAAGGGGGGGGGAGATTAATTAATTTCGAGGTCGCCAATTATTATTTTTAAAACAGCTATCGTATTTCGTTATATCTTACATATATACATCATTGTTTTTTACAAAAACAAAACTTGAAAGGATGATTTATTTGTTTAAATATAAGGTATTTCTCCCACTTTCCTAGCGTGCCTTCGTGGTGTAGTGGTTCTGCATGCTGGGCCGGTATTCCAGAGGTCCGTGGTTCGATTCCCCGCGAAGGCGGTTGCTAATTTTTCAATCTCTCCGGCTTCCAAAAATACCTAATGTCTCTACATTAATAAATATATATGAACACACGCATACAAAGTTCACCTTATCTACGGAAGTCCTTGTCCGGCCTTTATTTTTATAACCGTTGGTCATAGATATTTACTTCTACATACAAATTTGTTTTAAATTTCACAAATATTCACGTTTAATCAATTTTAAATTAAAAACATCAGTTTTATAAAACTTACGAAATCTAACATTTCTTACACTCTCTTGGTCCTCTTTAGTATAAATATTTTCCTAAACATGAATATATAGTTTGGACTTATGTTTAGGGAAACGTTTTCTTATTAAAATATAAAAAATGAAAATTTTGAGTCCCTGTGTGACAAAATTGTCCGAGAAATTTAATTTTAAAATTTGCACTTTATTAATTGGATTTTTGCTTGGATTTTTGGAAATCCATGCAAAAGGTTGAATTCTTTCTCAAAAGCTTTTCCCAGGGTTGAAATTACTTTCTAAAATACTCTGAAATACGCATAGAATAAATATTGGTACTGCACGTCTGGATGAAGTATTAAATATAGCTTGTATTTTCTTTTCTAATACCCTACATAACACATGGGTATGGATATGAAAGATAAAAACTTAATTTTAATTTTATACCCTATGATCTCGTGCTTAATTCGAAAATTAAGCTTTTCCTTTTGTATTCATTTGTATCATATCCCATGTCCTGTTTTATTTCAAGGATAATTTTGTGTTTCATTATTAATTGGTAGCATTTTGGGAACGCTACTGGGAGTTAATCTTTATGGTTTCCAAGATCTATTCTTGAATCATTTGTCTTTCCTTGAGGAAAAGTTTTGCATAAAATCATGATACTAAGAGAGCTCCAAATTTCGTTCAACCCGATATAGTCTGACATCACTTACAGGCAACAGTATCATTCAGTAATAACACTATTTAGTCAAAATGATTTAAAACACTTTCGTTAAGTTAACACAAATTTCTTTCTTATAACATATTTGTTAGGTCGAAATGTTAACGCACTACTCGCCTCTTTGGGAAACTACATTCTTAACATAAATATCTTTAAACATAATAGTTCTGCTAAACCTACTGGCTTTTTATAGTGAGAAATACTTAGGTAAACGTATGGTAGTTATAAAAAGGAGGCGAATTGTTGTCCAGTCTCATAGAGACTGACAATATTATTATTCAAAAATATAATTTGTTTACAGTCCCCTTGAAAATCTCCTAGAATCTTATAATTTCTGATTTATAAAGCGAAATTGTTTTCTTCTAAAGTCTGCTTTCATTTAGTGAACGTGCTATCCAAACTGTAAAGCATAAAACGAGTATGTGAACTTCTGCCACCCGTTGCGTCTCTATCATATGCTGCATACTTATCATACAATCAATAATATAGTTCAGTTTAAAAAAAGTTAACTGAAAAATCCATGACTGCCTCGTCCATGGAGTTAGGAAATCCTTCTTATCTCCACGGCCTCGTCACAGAGAAAAATCCGAAATACCGTATCATGACATATGTTATATATACATATAGGCATATATGATAACAAAATTCGTTTTATTTAAAAAAAACCTATATTTTACAAAATTCTTATTAAGGCGCCTGATTAAACGGTCTTTCAAAATTTTGATTTATTTGCGCGATATCCACTTCAGCGAAAATATATTTATTTAAGTAAATGGAAGGAAATGCATCACATGACTTAATACTATAATAGAATTAAACATAATGAACAAGAAGACATAGTAGTTTATTCCGCTTAACATCGAAACTGATATACAAATTCCTTGTACAAATGAAAGCAACCTGTTACATTGCATTCTCCAATTTTTCATCAAATCAATTTTTTAGAAAAACTAAATATGAGGAAGAAAGAGCGTCTGATAAACTCTTGAAATAGAGGACTTAATAGCTGTGTGACACTCTAGTTTTTATGAGAATTAATTTTATTTGCTTGTTTAACTGAAAACATTTAATGGATAAAAAACGGACATCTGAGTATGATTTAGATGAATCGGCCTATCAATTTCACTTTCTTAGACCTAAAATATCACTTTAGGTCTAAGAAATGAATAAGAGCGCAAATATAAAATTTCATGATTAAATGCAGATATTTCACTTGTGTACTGAAGTTATTTAAAAACAAATCGTTTCGCTGAAGTTTCATTATTAGTGCTTTCGTTCAAAGAAAGTAACACTTCAATAATATTTAAGCGTTTTTAATTTTGCGTCTTTCACTAATATGTTATAAACATTATGTATTCTATAAATGTGTCTATTTATGCATTTTCGTTATGCTATGGAATATAACAGAAAATATTAATGATATATATGTAGTATTATTTCGTTTTTCACAGACAAATTCTTACTGATATAATGACCCCATTTATTTCTGAGATTCCCCGTTGACTCAGTGGTGTATGAATATATAATGCGGAAATACTTGTAATGTAGTATTTATCGTTCTGTCTTTGCACGATATCGCTGTTCTCTCTATAAGACACTATCATAATCACAGTTTTACCTAAACCTCAAGCTTTCTAAATTCATACTGAAGAAATTTCCATTTCCTGCCAGAATGATATTTCAGTTTCTTCTTTATGCAAAGCAGAGTAGAAAGATACTTAAGGTGGGATCTGAGTTGCTTTAGAGAGAGCGTGTTCTACCGTTCGGCAAATTTTTTTCGCTGACCTAAGCTTGTTGTTTTACGACTTTGCATATTAATTGCCCGTTTGTGTACTTCAGCGGTAGGGCTAAAGGCTCGCCTAAATTATCTCTGTACAGTTTTGGCTGATTATTTAATTTAGTTTTAATTTTAGATTTCTATTCTGAGTTGCAGCCAAAAGTATTGGCTAAGTTTGCAAGTATCTGGAGTGTCATCTGTAAATTCCTTCTTGAGTTGAATAAAAGCATCTTTTCACACTTCTTACGTCTTGTCATTGACACAGTTTAAGTTTAGCGAATTCATTGTTCAAGCTCCGCCGTTCAATTGAAGATTTAACCAGGTAAGTTAGTTAGAATATTACGTGGTAATTAAAAAACTACTATGTCTTATAATCTCTCCTTTTAATTTGAATTTATTTTACAATCGATTATTTTTTATAATTGTATTGATGCATTTATTCACGCACAATATATATTTCCGTAAGAGCAAATACATGGTTGCAGTTCGGCTGAAAGGCAAGCATGTCAAATAAGAAAATACTGCTAGTCTACGATGGAGTGTGTTTGTTATGTGTAACTAAATAATTGGGTTTTAAGAATATATTCAAGAAAGTTGTAAGCATTGAGGTTAACTTGGTTTGGAAAATTGCATGGAAGAATGTATGACCTTCCATAAAATGACATTTGTTCGCGTCCCATGATGAATGTTTATTCTTTTTCAGATTGAAATATTAAGGAATGTTAAAAAAATAAGCTGATGGAGAAAAATTTAAGGAACAACTATAATCTGGTAAGCCCATTTAAAATTAAAAACTGTAATTATAAACAAATAATATTTTAAGCACATGCACTTATATTTCTCTAATTAACTGCTAACTACACGATTTTACATAACATTTTACTGAAAATTTAAATATTTCTTTTTATCGTGGTCCGACAGTAGGGGGTACAAGCGAAACCGTTGGCGGGTGCAATGCTGCTCGCGGGAATAGGTTTGAGACCCCTGATGTAATGAAACAAGATTCACATTCGCTATACAGAAATATGCCCACTTTTTGCTCTCTTTCTTTAGGCACGTTTGGAAGAAAGCGCCAGGGGGTGCTTCAGATTCTAATTCAAGGGCTGGAGAGTAACCGGAAAAATTTACGTGTGTGGAAGGTGAATCATATCATTGAAAATGTCTCTGACGGTTTGCGAGAATGCTCGTGTGATGAGGAGAATGGAAGCGGCACACACACCGATACAAGTCTGTAAATGCTTAAAATAACCAAATGTGTTGTAATACAATGTATTTTATTTAAAATTAGTGCCTTTTAATCGGCAATGACCACATCAATTAATTAGGAAATGTTACTGAGAATATGTAGCACCAACGAAGTAATTACATAGACTCTTTCACATATCAAACATTTTTTTCATAGAGTAGACCTAATACTGCTCGTCGAGTATTATTTATTACTTAAACGCAGATTCTGAAATACATGATGGACAAATCAGACACAAATAATGAACTTTGCACTTTAACAACATCAAGAACTGATCCCAATCTGGACAGCGATATCACTGGCTTTAATCACAGTCATGGCTAGTCTCGATCAATCTAAATGCATCATAAAATTTTTCCTAGTAATAGTTGATTCTATGGAAGCGGTTGACGAAGAACACAGTTTAAATCCATTTACAATGCATATTCTTCAAGTATATACCAATATACACTTTCCTGATATTCATGCCTCACAAGTTTACTGATGAAGTTCACAGAAAACACCTGAACACGTGACAGCGTCTCTGTTACTAATTAATTTTTTGTTCATCTCAGTGAAAGTGGAGTTAAGATTCCGAAAATTTTAATTCCTTGCATGGATGAAGGATTATACCACTCGCAGTAAATTTCTTATCTTGAATTTGCTAACCATAGTATAAGCTACATGTATATCGGAAACAAAGGTAAAAGAATGACACAAGCCATCCTTCTTCTCGCCTCTACTTCACTTACTCTCACAGAGGTCACAAAACAGCTCCTCAACTTCGATTTTTCCACTCGTGTTCGAAAAGCGATGAGGCAATCGATACTAAAATGCAAGGTTAATGCTACACGTATCATGTCTATAATCTGGAAATAGTTTAAAGACACTGGTTATGTATGCAGGCAACCAGATCAAGCCTGGAAACGGGCCTTAACGGATACTCAGGAACGCTATTTGGCAACGATTGCTAAGAAAATTACAACTGACGCCAGCCCAGATTTTAGTAGAGTTTACAACTTCTCCAGGTACTTGACTATTCAGATATATGTAGGCGACGTGCTACATAAAATAAAGCTGTATGCCCTATTAACTCGAATGATGCCCTATTAACTCGAAAAGAGAACTGCGCTTTGTTGCATTTGTGCAGAGACCATCGTCAGCGGAGTACCACGGTCTAAGCCCGAGTTGAGTTTACTATTGATAATGTTTTTTATTTTAAGTGTGATTACAGACGTGTTACAATCTGTAGGGAACAGAACGCGTGCAGTAAGTTTGAAAACTTTCCTGAAAGGCATCAGTACAAAGGTGGTGGTATCATGGTATTCATGGCCTTTTATCAATGCAGCCATGAGTCTGAGTTATAGAAAGAGGATGTTCTTGATCTGTATTTCAAGATGTTTAGGGAAGCAATCGGTAATAATTTCCTTTTGAGGAATGATAATTATCTTCCCAATCGGGCTACAGTAAAAGCCGGTTATTTTGATGGCGAAAGGAATAGAGCGGATGAAATTATCCGCATGTATTCGAGATTTAAGTCTAATACAACATGTGTGAGGCGCATTAGCGCGCTGAATTCCATCAGTGTAGCTTTCATCTATCACAATCCTGGAAGTTCAAAGCTCTATAAAATACGTGAATATAGTTTATAGCCGCGAGAATTTCTGTGAAATCTAATGCACAGCGTGAAAAATCTCTGTAATTCTTGCATTTTAAAGGTAACGATACACACACAAATACCCATTAAATAAATGATCTTATGCAAATTCCGTGTAACTAGCTTCAAAATCATTCAAACTGCTTGAATTGTATAAATGTCCTTTAATTTTCCAGCTATTGTACAATGCTTCTATAATTACAATATTTCATCATTGAAAATTGATAAAATGCTGTATGAAAGCGTACATCGCACTCAAAGCGTTACTAGTAAACTATTACGCATAAATGAATAATTAATTCTGTGGCATACAATCTGCAGCAAAAATGTATTTCTAACAAGTTTCAGCTATGTATTCAACGCAATGTTTAAAGAAAGCCTGGAAAATCTTTTACTTAAGAGCTACATAAAAGATATAAAGGAAATTTCGATCAATGAAAAAATAACAACTTTAGGTGTAACTTATTATTATAAGAGGAAGTGATATCTAACATAAAAATAATATTTCTAACTACCAACAATTTAATGAAAAAAATGATGCTGTTTTACATTTTTTGCAGTTAATTAAAAATTTTTAATTAAAATATTAATTTTGAAGTGAAGAGGCTTTAATTACTCGTAAATAAGAAACTATGACCCTTGAGTGCAAAACGATTTTATTGAGATTTATGACAGTAAAAGTTTCTGAAATCTGTTTCTAAAGTGAGAGTAATAACACAACATTATACAAAGATATAGACACTTGATAGAAATAAGGCTTTTGAACAGCTTCAACTCAAGTTATGGTATCAGAATTCATCAGATTAAAATTACTTTTTATGACAAGAATGCTTATTTGAAGAACCGTGTGACTTTATAAATTTCCTTTAATTTTGAAGTGGTTATTTTCAAACGTATCATTAAATTTCGAATACACATATCTGTAGACTTCTATTTTATAATCGATAAATTAAGGATTTTTTATTATATTAAGCTACTTTCTGAGACGGCAATAAATAAAAGTTCAAACCAACGCGGTACATCAAGGGTTGAGCAGCTGTTTATCAGAACGATTGTCAAACTTAACTTGCATTCACATAAATCAAAGTTTCCTACCGTTCTTGGCCTTTTGGTTAAAACTTCGGCTGTGTTTCATTCAAGACTATTCAATTTACGTGGCCACGATTAAGATTCAAACAGAAAATATAAAAATATTAACGGCTATTCAGTAATTTTAAAAGCCTAGAGTTCTTGCATTAAAACAGGTATCCAGAGATGCAAAAACAAAAATCGATTTTATTCTATTCTAATAACATAGTTAAATAATAACTCTTGCCTATAAGTATTTGCTCGCAGAATGGAAAGGTTTATATTTCGTTGTCTGATTTTAGATATATAGTCACGTGTTTTTTTAGATTTAGTCTGGATTGATTAGAATTGAAAGATTTTTTACGAATGTGAAATGAATGTACAATATCTAATTCTCTAACGGATGTTTATGAATAATTCTAGTTGCAGTAATTGGAAGAGTTTGAGCAGTTTTAGGCAATATGGAATTTTTGTGTTTCTTGTTTCGTAACATATACCTTCTGCTCCGTTTAGTAAAATTTCAAGCCTCGCTCAGTTTGACCCCCCCTAATATATATTAAATCATATTGATGATTAATATAATATTAAAATACATTGTGAATGTTATTGATAGCTTTTCTAAAGTCTCCAGAGACTATTTTTCGTAATGTCCTTCAGCTTGTTTCTAAAAGGCTGAAGAATCCGTGGAGCATCTTCATCTCCATTTATCGAGAGGGTGGAATGTCACACACACAAAAAAAAAAAGATCTAGGCTTTAAATCAATAAACAACATATTCAGCGTTACGTTTTAAGTCAGGTACTGTGTTCTGGCATGTAATGTCTGAGCCATAAATTATTTTCATGAAAGCGCCAAAAAACGAATATGATCTCGTATTTTTAAAACGGCTCCCCTCATCTCAAGTGATTTTATGCGATCTGAGAAGTACCTGAAATAAAGTAATACTATAAGGGGACAACGTATTTAGACCATATGTTTTGCCGTTTCAAGAAGACGAAAGAGGGAGTTTATAGACGAGCATTACTCGTTGCTGGTAGTACCCATTTTAGCTGAAGGCACAACGAGAAATACTGTGGAGATTTTTGGAGTGATTGACAACAAAACTCGATGAAGAATGAAAAAACAATTTATTAGCTAGTATTACTCAGAACAGTTATAAAAACACGTTTACAGTCACCGAAACTACAACAAGCACGCTGAAACAATCAGCGACACAGCCTTCAGGCCATCAGGTTTTATAACGATAGAGACAGCTTCACCGCAAAGCACCACAGTACAGCTCCCTACTCGATTTGGTCGTTCTTGGCACTCAACGTGCTTTCAAGACTCTCCATGCAACAACTCGCGATATACTCGACGATAGCCTCAACGATGCACACTCTGGATGCATCAACTCGACAGTAGACTGACGATAAAACTCGATAGACTACGAGACACTCGATAAACTCGCGGCCGACTAAGAGACTCTGACGAGACATACTAGACTGACTATTAACTCGCTAGACTAGGCACTGACTAACTGACTATCAAATGACTCACTCACTGACTGCTACTCCGTATGCAATTAGGGTTTATATAGCTTTTGGGCTGCCTTCGAGAACATTCTGTTCAAACAGATAAGAATTCGTTCTATAAAATTCTCTTCCGTCTATGGCATAGTGCCAATTTTGCCGTCAAATGGTCGATTTGGCAACCCTGCCCTCCCTTGCTATTTTGTGGCAACCCTACACCTGCTTTGCGGAGAAGCTATCTTAGCTCGGCTGGACATTTCGTAATACTATGTTTCTTAGCTTTTAGAGGTAACCTAGCCACATAATTGACGCTCTGGGACTTTTAAAAACATCATTTAAATGTTCTTAGTTACTTAAATCTCATTAACAAAGCCTATCACGACCATAATTTTGGCCTGGAGGAAATTATGACGGAATTGAATTGCAGGTAAAAGCTTTGAGTGCTTTGACACTTGATAATTTTTTATCTGTAATATTGTAAAGGAATGGAATAAGAAACTGACAATGAAGACGTGGGGATGTTTTTAAGGGACCATAAAAATGAGTTCAACAAAAGAGAACACTAATAACAGCAGAAGCAGTAACAAACGGCGATGGTGAAAGGAACGCCTTCAGATGAAAAGAGGCATGAAAAATCATCCCAGTTTCCTTGACTTGAAAAATTTGTGCAATAGGCTAAGATGCAAAATTTTTATATAGCGATAGCCGTCTCATAAAGTAGCAGCAAGCTACAGCATAAGCATTTTCATAAACATAAGCATTTTCAGTGACTCTACCGTGTCTCACTTTAGAAATATTTTAAAATGTAGGCAACAACTAATCGCATTGGAAACATTTTGAGTGAAAGAAAAGCCTAGAGAATCTCAAGCATAGTCAAGTAGCGCTTAAAGACACACACAAAAAAATGCCTCTTAAAGGCAGTTGCCTGTTGCTTATATGGAAATAAATTTTTCATTTAAACATTAACATCTTCATCATGTTCCACGTAAGCCGTTTATTGCATTTTACTTTCACTGCATTATTTCGCATGGATTATGCTATCACTCAGCAGAAAAATGCGATAAAAATGAAGTTATTGGCAATTGCAGTTCGAGTTTATGTAGCTACAAGGTATTGCGAGAAATATAGGAAAATTAGTTTAATTTTTGTTGAACAGACATCGTAATTTGCACATCTTATCCTGAAAGGCTCATTTTACAGTGTAATTCAGTTGCATTATAAATTTTGCTTCTTTATATTCAGGTTCAATAATTCAAAAAGTAGGTTTAAGAAAGTGGCTCCCAAAATAAAAACTTAAGAATATTCTGATCTCGTCAGCTGTTGAACACATAACTTCTGCACTTAGGAAAGAGCTACGAAATTAGAAAGCTTGTTAAAAAAGGGAAATGTAGTTTGAATGTTGTATCTTGTTTGTTATTAATTTGTTTTTTACAAGAAAGTTGAAGTCTTTCAAACGCACTGCAACACTAAGTATTTTCTTACAGCTAACATTATTCTTCACATTTCTTAACGTTTAAAAAAATATATTATTTTCTTAATTTTGGATAGGGACATATTTTGACGTAAACGTTAAGGTTTGGGATGTATTCTGTTAGCTGAAAATATTTTCATTTAAAAAAAAAAAAAGATTTTGTACAGAGTAGTAAGCTTTCCGAAAAATGATCCTTCTCTTTATTAAAACATCCAAAAACATTAATGCCTTGTTTCGTTTTCGTTACTTTTTTACTATATGTTTATTTGCATTTTTCTTTCTATACACAGTCAAAAATATTTACCAAAATGAATATAAGTATATAGGAAGGAGAGGAATTTAAGATTTAAAATAATTCCTTAAATAGGAATTTGAGAATATTTATTCTTATATAATCTAAAATGTTTCATGTTTTTCATTAGCATTATTAGTTTTTAACACGACAATTGCATATTTTGGTAATAGAAGCAAAATCATCCTTACAGTTCAGATTTCTGTAATTTACATAAAAGTTAAAATTTAAATAACGCTTCTATAGAATTCGAGAAAAGTTATTTAACATACACAGCTACTTGACGTGTTTTCGAAAGTTTATGAATATTATAAGGCAAGGTTTAGATTAAATTACTCCTTACCTTGAGGGAAACTGTAACATGAATAAATGTACCATCAGTCTCTCACTGAAGTACTTGGCATTATTGATTACATGCTGAAATGCAAGGCAGCTTTACAACCTTGACCTAAAAGTTGAAATTTTGACCAGAAAAACATTTCCTTAAAAGCATAAATTTATTTTTCTCGTCATTAATAAATCTTCTTCCGTCAACATAAGGAAGCGCTTTCGAAGCCATGCCATTAAATACTTCTAAAAGTCTGTTGGTTTAAATTTTCAGTAAAACTTCAGGGAAAGAATGCACTTATAAAAGAATTAAACTGGAAATGAAATTCACCAAAAGTTCAATTTTTACTCAGTTTAATGGGAAGTCCTAAGGCATGTTTTCATTCACTTTTAAAGCACTGTAAAGAATAAAATAAAAACTTATTCGCTGCATAAGCTGACAGGATTGAGGAATTATCGTTCGGTGTTTTATCTCGCGCAGTTTGGGAAAGAAAAAAAAATACTAGAGCTGTTGTTTTGTCTGGTTTGGTGTCTGAGCCAAAAGCAGCTCCCACATTCTTCAGAATAGAAGATTTAACCTAGATTGAAGTCTTATTATACTGCAAATTTAAGTCACAGACTTTGAATTAGATTTTCCTACAGAATTTTAAATGCTTAACTGTTTTCACTTCTGCTTCTGTCTTCAATAATGATAATTCGGTAATTCTTTTCCCTTCTGTTTTCAGTGATGAAAATTCATTTTCTTTAGCAAATGAATGCTTATGATAAAATTTGAAATTAATTTTTTAAACTAAATTTTTGAGTCGATTTCTTTATTTTATTTTCTTTTAATTTTCTAATGATTAAGCATATGTTTAGAATGGCACTATATTCTAATATTGTTTAAAATTATTAGTCAAAATGAACTACATTTAATTATAATTATTCAAAGGTTTCCACTAAACATGTTAAAAGCAAATGAAAAGTTTCGCATTTTGCAGGATGCTTTATATTAACCAAAAGGCTATAACGTTCATATAAAACTTGGAACTAAGTAATGTGCTAAAAACCGGAATAAATTTAGAAGCGATAGGCGAAGAATCTTTGTAAAATTGAATACACAAATTATATTATCTCCGAAGCAATGCATAAATTATATTCGTGAAATTCAATAAATATATTCCTTTTTTGATGTCAATAGCTATGTAGCGGTTGGATTGTTTAATAAAAAATTTAATTTAATGTATCACATTTTGACTAAATTTTGGATTCCGTCATTTAGATTCTTCTCATCTGTACAGCCAAGTAAGGGTAATACGTATAATGAACAACTGAATTTCAATTAATTATTCAAAACTATTTTTGGCTCAAAGACATGGTACTTTGGTGCATTTTTTGTGGCACCAACTAACTAAGTAGCCGTTAAGAGAAATGGAACACTTCGTTTTGCGTTCATTGTGCTTACTTTCATGTATTTTGCAGTATTTAATTTACTCTACAATGTTTAGCGTTACATTTATTTTTATTTTTACACTGCGGTATTATTACATTTTCTTGCTGTTTCGGAAATAAAATCTATATATTAAATTTTACGGAGCTTCTCTCTCTCCATTATACACACATATATATATAATTCTACATAAATATATATATATATATATATATATAATGTTGTATGAACTTATATATATATATATATAATGTAAAATAAATTAAAATAAATAAATTTAATACTTTTAAAATATATCCCCTATAAGCGTGCATTTGGGTTAGGTTTCGAACTGCCTTTTAGTCTGTTCTTACGCAATATGGAATGGATTTTAAACGTGTTAATTTTATTTATTTAAATTTATTTTGTGTTATTACCATCACTAGTTGCTGGGAAGACAGACACCATGTAAGCGTGCAAATCCGCAGTTATGTGCACATAGTCTGAAGCTTTCATGGCCTGTTCTAACACAACTAACCTGTCCAAGAACCACCCAAGAGGACGTCCCTCAAAGTATAATACCACCACCACCAGGCCTGTGTAAGACCTGCTGTATAAGTGGGGAGGAACTGTTCGCCTGGAAGACGGCGTACCCTGACACGATCATCGATGTGATAAATGAGAAATTGTGGCGAGTCCTTTTATCGCACATCCAAAGTTTTGATAATTTAAGTGTGGAATATAAAGAACAGTTAGGAATTTCTCATAATTATTAGCTGCTTAAGACTTAATATTGAATAATGCGCACTACAAAAGCTAAATTATACGCATTATTAAATACCGATTTAGAAAATGAAATTAAAAATTATTATTAGATTACCTCTTCAAAACAAAATTACTGATTTCGTCTATTCAATTAATTAAATTACTGATTTAAATTATTAATTTTTTTCAAAATTACTGATTTCGTCTATCAGTATGCCTGAATGCCACTTTGCTGTAACACAATTAGATTAGAATCCATTCAGATCCATAATTCTACTTTTTTGCTAACTAAAGATACCCATGGTTATTGTGTTATTATTTTAAAATATGTTTCAAAATGTATGTTGCAGTTAAAATATTTAAATATATTTTAACATATTAAAATGTTGCAGTAAAAATTCAGTATAAAGTTACATATTTTTATTTTGAAGCTGGAATTGAATCTTCAGGGATGAAAAAATGAGGTTGACTCGATTTTACTGAGGAGGAAAAGTATAAGAAATATGATAGGAATGCAAGTGATGAAGCATGTTAACGTGCTATATGTAGTAACATTTGTATCACAATTTTGAAAAAATTGCGATTAATGAAATTTTTTATTTAGGTTAGATAACTATATACATTAAGATTGGCTGTATGATTTTAATATTAATGCTTTCGAAAAGCAGTGTAAGAAATTTTATGTGGAAATATATTTTAATCGTGAAAGAGGGCGTAAATCTTTCATGATTTATACTTCTTGTTCTTGGATCTGACAGTGCCAGTTGAATGCGTGTTAGACTTGAATAAACTTGGAAGTTTTAAAACTTGATTCGTAATGTTCGTTTACCTTGGTGTTATGTGTGATTTGAATTAGTGTTTCTTGAACCAGGATAACTTGAATTCTTGACGGCTAATATAATATTTTACAGGAAGAATCTCTGCATCGTAAATGCTTCTGAAGCCGCAAAATTGAGGAAACGATAGAAACCTTTCTTGTCTCAGTTTGAATATTCTTTCAATAAAACGAATAAGACAGAATTCTAACAATTCCCACCATAATTTAGAATATATGTATTTTAATTTTCCACATCAAATATAGAAATCTTTTTTAACTTCTATTCGTTTATAAAGCTCAGTTCGTCTTCTCTTTAACCTATGTAAATATTTCTGCAGTATTTCAGAACAATTTCTTTTCATCTTTATCGAGTTATACACATTTTCAAGAAGGACTCTTTAAATAATGATAAATGGAAACCTGAATTATTTATTTAGCAACTAAAGGGAATAGATTAGTTTTCAATATTTTGTCATTAAAACCCTTTTCTGCAAACACCGATTCAAAATTAAACATTTTGATCAGAAGCAAAGAAAACATTTATACCAGAGACATTAAATTTATGTCTCAGAAGTTATAAAAGGTAAATGCATATTTATATAAATTATGGCAAACAACTCGCATATTAAGGAAACGTCATTGCAGCAGAAATAGAGTTTGCAGTTTGTTTATTGGTTTTTTTCTGTCTTTGCTAAACGTATTTTTCTGTTATCTTTATTTTACATTAGTGATTTGTCCAAAAATTGCTCTAAATAATATATTCATCTTGGCTAAATAATTATAAACGTGGTATAAACGAAATATAGAAAACTGTATGTAAAATCTGGACAGAAATTGATGTTACTTGAATTCTTAACACAGGTAAAACTTTGATTTTGTTTTAACTTTTCTACGCCCTTACAACACTAAATTACACGTGCATTTCACATTTCCCAAATTTTCTCTTGGAGTTGACGTATATGTTGCAGTAAATATGCCACTAATTTTATTTATGTTATTGCACTTTCTTAGAGTTTTGAACTAAGAGAATCTCGATCAAGTCTATGAGTTCATCGCCCACCAGCGGCCGAGCGGTAAAATTGCTGAACACTGGTAGTTTGGTCCGAGGTTCGAATCCCGCGAACGGGCTGGCTGCATGGGCGTTTTCGTGGTTTTCCCCATGTGTAACGTGTATACGAGCCAGTTTCCCTTAGAACGTCTTCCACGAAGGCATCTCTCACCTTAGGCAGATAGCCCTAGTGTGCTTTGCTGTATTCTCAATACACCAACACCAAACACCATGAGTTCATCATGACTATAGGGTAGCAAATGCCTATCGCTGGGCAAGGCCTTTCGCAGCTTATAGATGAAAGTTCGAGTTTTGAACAGATGCGTACCATGTTTGATTAAGAGATCCCGAGGTTCCGATCCCAGGTCTCCCGCCCACAGTTGCCACAATTGCCACCTTCCCTAAGATTGCTAGCAATAAGTAAATAAATTAAATTAAGTTCAAAATAATATAAATATCTTGTGTGTATAATCTGTCTATCTTGTGTGTGTGTAAGGTAAGGAAAATAGGAGAATATATAATTAAATAATTCCTGTGCTTGAGCTACAGAGGACTGAATTAAAAAATTATTATAATAAAAAATTAAAATAAATTACTTAAAAGATTATCCCATCATAGGGAAAAATTGTTTAGGACATTACTATTGTCTCATGTTTATTGGTAATGAGAAGAGACGGGACGGGGACAGTGACGGAGACGACAGAAGAGAGACGGAAAAAGGAAATTTCACGAGAACTTATAAGATGTCAACTTGGACGAGCAGCTCGGAGGTGAGCCTCATCTTAGACGTAGTCACGTAAATTAACCAACACCGAAGAGAGGCTGCAACACCTATATTTCTAAAATCCTAAAATTTACGCTGTCATGATGGCCTGTGGAGGGTAGACCTGTGTCCTGCTGGTTGGAAGCAGTAATAGGAGGGAAGCCTGGCCTCCGAAACAATAGCTTGGTTGAGTCTCGTCAATCTAACCCCTTTTTGTTTTCTAATTTCAGATACTATCCCAAGTTTTCCTTGAGTAATAATGTTCGATAACAAAACTCAAACGAAATGATGGATCCCAAATTTGTTAAGGAAGGGTATGTCATCCTTTTCTGTTGTTTTCACATTAGTTCTTTAATTGATCCAGCCACCACGTTTTATTGTAATGTTTAGTGAGGTCATGACTCTCTTTTTATGTTTTGTATTCATAATATGTTCCTACCTTAAATAAACGTAAGTTGATTATATTATCCTGTTTGTATTATTGTAATTATCTTTTACACTGGACCTTAAACATAGAATGGGTTTTGTTTAACACAACGCAACATCTTGGAATTTAAAATTGTTTACTTATTTTGTATTTATGTTTAGTATGACTGCTCACAATACTTAGTATGTTATTGTTACAATATTGATTGATATGTTCAGTTAAGTGTCTTATACACACAGTTACCTACCGCATAGCTCAGAATGAACTTTTCCTCTAGTTGTTTCACAAATATGGTGTTCATTTGTAATTATTAAGTTTGAATTTATGTTGTTTATATAACAAATCTTAACTGCTAAAAAGGCCGCAATTTCCGAAAAAAAATAAAATCGCAATTATTGCTGAAGTAGAGAGGATTTAAAAACTTATTATTCTTGTTGTTTTTGTAAACCAGAAAAACGAAAATAATAAGCGTTCGGAATAAAAGCAATTGAGTATTTACCATACATTCCATTCGTATTTGTTTTAGCAAATTAAAAAATAAATCTAATTTAAATTACTGAATTAAAGTCAATTAACTGGGCTTTATTGGAATAATCAATCCATACATATAAAACAGCTCAAGTATGTGGTCTGATGCCTGCTAGGCATTCAAACTGACCCTATTTCCAACTAATCGATATGATATGTAATGTTTATGAACAAAATAAACCAAAGTGAAATGAAACAGAAGCACATGCAATAAGCACAAACAAATTTCCGTAGTATTCCAACAGCCGTGTTGTAGGGTTGCTTATGCTTTTTTTTCAGTCTCCAGTATTTCCTCCCACGCCAGCGGTACACCGTTGAAGCATGCTCAGTAAACGGAATTCGTTAACATTAATAAATTCAATGTGCGGTTTGCCATTACGCGAACCTAATCGGAAGTGATGCAGGCATGTTGAAAGAAGTATTATTTTTTCAAAGTTTCGCTTTTATTTTGTGGCTACACCGATTTCTTTCGAAGTTTCGTTTTATGGCAATGACCTCTTAAGCCACGTGTTTAGGATGACATTATTCTTAAGTAATTTTCCTTTATATTTTCAATTATTTAACTAAACTCTCATTATTTAATAATAACTTCTCTTTAACTGATTTCTTTATCTAATTTTATAACAATATTTTTTTTCAATGAACGGATTTTATAACGTCTAGCTATTATTTTGTGGCAATGATCTTTTGAAATACGTGTTTGGAATGACATAATTTTTTAATTAATTTTTCTTTATTATTTTTTAATTATTTAAATATTTTGAATTTTAAATATTCAATTAATTTATAGAATTAATTAAAATTCATTAATTTTAATACCAGTACCATTTCTATGAATTTTGAAGAAATGGAATCGAACCCACCGTTTTAAAGTTAGCAGGAATATATTTTACATCAAAGCCTTTAAGAGGAAAATGGCTTAACCCGCTCAGTAGGAGAAACAACATGCACTCACTACTTGAAGGATTTTTTCTGCATTTTTGTGCTACACTGTTTTTTCTGTTTACTCTTTACAAAAAATAATAGTTTTTTTTTAGACGATAAACCATCTTTTGGGGGTTGAGTTGTATATATCCCAAACATTGACTACTTTAAATAAGGCTAAAAAACTGAAGTTTACTATAAAGATTTAAAATTTGCTACTTAATGCTGAGCAAGAAATAGCAGGCCTAAATTTGTTTTTCTTTACCTTGCTGATTGAATAATTGGTTTTCATACATAAAAAATTAATCTCTATATATCCACGTGAAAAACAAAATGTATTTTCATACAAGTTCCTTTTTTTTTTCATTTATTTTCACAAATTCAAATTCTAGTATTTTTTAGACTTTTTCTTAGTATTTTTTATTTTGAAAGTAAAATATTATGATTTCTTTTAACCTTTATTTTTCTTTTTGTTTTTGCAAATGCAAATTTTTTATGCTTTTAAAATTTGTCATGTTAGATTTCTATTTTATACTTCATTGTTCCCCATGTTTTAAATACATTTTTTTGTTACTTTCCGATTCCTCCCAAAGCTAACCTACATATATTTTCTTTCTCTTCGATATTTAATCTGGAATTTAAATACATATCAATTTACTCTGCAAACATTCATGGATAATTTTCTATAACTTAAACTCAGCTTAACTCAATACATATTCATTCCGCTTTCTATACAGTTTAGTTGTAATATTTCATTTCTGACGTTTTAAAACTATTATTGCTAAATCGGTGGCTAAATTGCTTTCTTCTAACGAGTTGTATTAACGTTTAATGATTGTACTAACGTTTTGAAACAATTTGTAAAACAACATTGATTCTCTTTTACATATCTCATTTTTATTCAATGGAATTGCGCCCACCAGCGGCCGAGCGGTAAAGTCGCTGAACACTGGTATTTCGGTCCGAGGTTCGAATCCCGCAAACGGGCTTGCTGCATGTGTGTTTTCGTAGTTTTCCGCATGTGTAAAGTCTATACGAGCCAGTTCCCTTAGAATGTCCTCCACGAAGGCATCCCTCCTCTTAGGCAGATAGCCTTAGTGTGCTCTGCCATAATTAAACCAACCGTATTCAATGGAATCGCCGAACTTACATTTATAGCTATTTTACAGTTCTTACTTTATATCTACACATTTTTGCTTAATATGTAACCTTTATCTCGCTTTCTTAAACATATTAATGATACATTTTTAATTTCCTCAAAAATAAACACAGACTTACAGAACGTTTCTTGCCATAATATTTACTTAAAAATTGTTATGAAATATTTTCTGTATACTCTTAGCACTTGGCTATGAATTTCCGTTACTTTCTGTTTAATTTTCAGCTTATCGTGTCTTAAAATGTTTAAAAATATAAATAATTTTTATTACTTACTATGATAGATGTTTTGAGTGTTTGAAAGAAAAATTATTTATTTTCTTCGCGCGAATGAAACTGGCGTTTTATTAACATTTTACCCTTCAGAGTATTATAATTAGTTTAAGAAAAAATGCCGGGTTAATTATCATTCTTCAACATTCATACGAACGTCGGTATTCCAAGTCTTTCACGTAGTTATAAGTTTTCCTATGCGTAGTCAGAGCACGAGTGAAGTAAGAACATGTAGGACTCTAACCAAAGTGTCTCAGAAAGTTATTACAAGCATCTGTAGTTAGCAAAACACGTTAGTAAGTAGTTAGTAAATACTGTATATCTCCGATTTAGTAATAATAGTTAAAAGCGTCAGAAATGTCATCTTCCAACTAAACTGTGTATAATGTGGTATGACTATGTATTGGGTTAAGTATAATTTAAATTACAGAAAATTTTCCATGAATGTTTGCAAAGTGAATTGGCATGTACGTAAATCGCAGCTTAAATGTCGAAAATATGCGTAAGTTTAATTCTGGAGAAATGAAAAATAACATCAGTATGTATTCAAAACAAGAGGATATTAAAGAGTAAAAGAAAAAGGACAGAAGAAAAAAATTTAAAAGCATAAAAAATTTATATTTCTATAAATGAAAAAAGGTGGGAAGAAAAAATAATAATGTAGTTTCGAAGTAAAAATAGTAAGAAGAAAAAGTTTTAAAAAAATTGCCCTTTGGAAAACAGAAAAGTAAAAAATGAAATAAACTTGTGAAGATAAAAAAAAAAAAAAAAAAAAAAAAAAAAAAAAAGAATAAAACATTTTAAATTAAAAGAATAAAAAATAAAATTAAACTTCTAAAAAATGTTATTTTCTTAAAATAAATAAGTGAAAAGAAAAAAAGTGTGAAAATTTGTTAAAAATAAAATTTGCGTGTGTAAAAAAAGAATGCAAAATGAAGAAAAAATTAATTTAATAAAACGCGGCATGAAAACTAAAATTACAAAAAAATTATGTTTATAGCTTAAAACATTGAGAAAAGAGAAATTAAAATTTTAGAAAATAGAATGTTACAATTAAAACAGCGACAAAATTGCGTAGAAAGAATTTGAAGTAGTGACTTAGGAAAGCCATAAGAAATCTATGTCTCATGAGACTTTAAGAAACGAGCATGATGTAGTAGCTTAAAGTAGAAAGGATGTTGTTAGAGAAAGGCAGCTTGGACCTTAAAAATGCGTTCCTTGACATGCACACAAGATTTGTAACAACGAATATGTTCAAACCTATTCTCTAGCTGACGTTTACTCAAAGGAGTGCCGTCAGGATTGTTTTTCTACTGAACGCAATCAGCTATTTTCATCTTAAAGTCGGTGAATTTGAGGTAAAATGTGTGCCTGCTAACTCTGAAACGGGAGATTCAAATGCAAATGTTTTTTAAAATTAATTTAAAAGGTATTAATATTAAAATAAACACTAAAATTAATTAAAAATTTATAAATATTAAATAATTATATCAATTAAATAATTAAAAATAATAAAGGTAAATTAATTAAAATATGTTGTCATCCTAAACAAATGTTTCTAAATCTTATGATTCAATGAATTATGGCAAGAAAAGTTATCATTCTTTAATTATAAGATTTGATTCAAAGTCAGTAGATCTTATAATAAAGAAACCTTTTCTGTAAGCCTGTGTTTATTTTGCACAGAATATTAGAGTCATCTTAAACACGTGTTTATATTGTCATCCTAAACACGTTTTCAAGATATAATTGCCACCGAAGAAGTCACTAAATCCGTTCACTGAGAAAGTTTTTTTTAGAAAATTAACCCCCAAACGTTATGGAGTAAAATTCTGCATTTTTTTTTTATTAAAAGAAACTCAACAAGTTTCCCATATACCACATAGTATCACATGGGGCTTACAGAAGTAAGTATGAAACACAATACAAAATAAACAAGAGAAAATTGAAATAAAATTAAGGATGATTACAAAGTTTTACAATGAATTGACAAAAAGTGTTAAAAGCACTTCTCTCGGAAATAAATTGGTAAAACTCTGGAGGCCAGTTAATATTAAAATTTTTCAGTCCCAGTTTCAAGACTTTTCTTTCGCTCTCATATTTAGGACATAGAAGAAGCACATGTTCTACATTCTCCTCGCCGCCGAGGCCACAGTCACAGATAGACTCAGGACTCAACTTAAATCTGTTCAAATAACTTTTAAAATTCCCATGTCCAGTAAGAAACTGGGTTAATTTGTAATTTGTAAAGAAATGATGACACGATAATCTCATTTTAATAGAAGAGAAAAAATTCCTAGTTAAACTCCCTTTATTTGAATTAATGAATTCGTGATTCCACGACTCCACAATGCTTTCATACATGACCTTCTTATAGAAGCAATTAGGCATATTGACAAAAGTGTCAATTTCCCGCTTAGTCGCAGTCTTATCAAGGAAATCGGCTCGTTCGTTCCCAACAACACCTGTATGACCACGAACAAATGAAAATGAAACCGAAATATTTTTATTCTTTAGATTCTTCAGTTCTTTTTGAATCTCGATAATGATATTATTAGAAGAAGAAATACATTTTAAGATCTCCAAGGATGAAAGGGAATCAGTACAAATTAGACAGCACTATTTTGTTTAGAGACCCATTTGACGGCGAAGTTTATGCACAAAAGTTCAGCTATGAAAACGGTACATTCATCTCTGATTCTAAATTGAAAGTGCTCAAATTCAAGACCATTTTTGAAGACAACAAATGCGAGACCAACCTTGCCATCAATTTTGCTGCCATCAGTATAGCAAGTTACAGGCGAATCATCTACAATTTTATTGCTAAACTGAATAAAATTAATAGCATTTCTTTCTGAAGGATGAGGGAGATCAGATAGAGGTAAAATACAATCATACTGAGAGACAGTAGAAGCAGAAATATTTTCCTTATAAGCAATAGAATGAAGAATGGCAATGTCAATTGGAGGAAAGCCAGAAATTGCATAAACAGACTCATAGCTTACGGTACGATATCCACATATGACCCACAGAAGTATCCGTCTTTGAACGCATCGTAAATATCTATAATTTATCTTCTTCTTGAGCGATATACCCCAAGCTCTAGAGCCATACATAATGAAGGGTGCAATTCCTTGTTTATAGATGAGCGAATGAACGTTGTAATTAACACCGTATGTGTTGCGTGCAATACGACTTAATCCACGCTGTAATCTATCACATTTCTCTGATACATAAGTTAAGTGTTGTTTCCAAGAAAATTTACAGTCAAGAAAAACCCCAAGCTATTTCATTTGCTTTACCACAGTCAAAGGGGTGCCATCGAGAGATAACTGAAATGCATCATAACAGATGTTTCGCTTTTCAATAATCATAATCCTGGTTTTATCAGGATTAAAATCTAATTTAAAACCTTTTGACCAATTGGAGGCGAAATTTAAAGTATCTTGTGCCTGTAAAAAAGTAGCAGAAAAGTCCCTACTCTGGAAGCAAAACAAAACATCATCCGCAAAGGCTATAGTATCACAACAAGCAAGATTTTCCAGTTTTAATAGGAGATCATTAATAATAATATTCCAAAACGTAGGTCCTGAAACAGAACCTTGAGGGCAACCCCTTTCAAGGTGACGGATTGCAGAAGCCGAGCCCAATTGCAATTGGGCAGCCCGATCATTTAAAAAATCAGCCGCAAGTGAAAAAATATTCATTGGAAGTTCCACATTTTGAGCAGATTGAGAATACAAGGCCACCACGCATAGTCGAAGGCGCCCTTAATATCCAAAAAGACCAAAATAGTGTGCAAGTTTTTCTTTTTTCCTCTCTGAACAATTTCATTCAAGCGTAAAAGAGCGTCTTCAGAACTTTTTTGACGTGTAAAACCATACTGATTACCAGAAAGGTCTCCATGACGGAGATACCAGCAAATTCTGTTAATAAAAAGTTTTTCCAAGCACTTACCCAAAACAGGAAGTAAGCTTATACATCTAAGGTTATCTAGGTGAGGAATCCTAGACTCATTTCCTTTAGGAATAAGAATTACTTGAGCATGTTTCCAAACACGTGGGAAAATGCCAACATTTAGGCAAACGTTAAAAAGTTTATGGAGAAATCGAGGAAACATTAAATGAAACTGTTTAATAATAATCTCATTCGAAATAGAGTCAGGACCAGGTGATTTATTTGGTTCCAGCATAGAAATAACTGTATTAATTTCATCACAAGAAAACATAGAATCTACAAAAGAAGAATAAGCAGTACGCGCAGCTTGACGGTATTCCTTATGCAAATCATCATCATTTTCCTCTAGATCCAAGGGGAAAGATTTCTGATGCACAGCAGTAATTGTCTCTTCTAAAGAGTTGGTTGTCTCTCCAGTGGAAAGACAAATACCAGTTATTTCAATTTTTTTTCATGAAATCTCTTTTAACTCCATACGTGTAAATCTTTTTCCATACATTGTGAACATCAATGGTCGAAAGAAATGTTTTCCAAGACTGAGATTTAGCATCGGCAAGCTTTAGATTGTAAACTTTTCTATATTCAAAATATTTACTTTTATAAAGTTCTCTAAGAGGCGAATTTTTACAACGCTGAAATCTACGCCTAGAGGCATTAAGCCTCTTTCTCATACAAAAAATTTCGGCAGACCACCAAGGAACATTGTGCTTACCATGATTCCTAACAGGTATGGAAATTTGAAATGCCTGGAGAAGAACAAAACTAAAATTCTCAACAAGAGTATTTAGGCGAGAACCGTCAGTACAGTCGTTAAGAATATCAATGAAACGGGTTTTGCGAGAAGAACAAAATTTTCGAAAACGATCCCAATTTGCTTTCCCTGTATTGAATATTTTAAAAGGAACATTTGAGGTGTCTCGTAAGAACGTAGAGAGACAAAATTCAAATTCAATCATCATGTGATCAGAAAGGGATTCTTTTTCAGACAGCCGCCAACTCGAAACATCCAGGAGAAGATCTGAACCAATAACAGTAACATCAATATAACTAGAACCCTGAGTTGCCTGAAACGTAGGTCCATAATATTCATTAATAACAAATAGGTTGTTGGCAGAAATAAATTCACTCAGTTTACCTCCACGAGAGTCCGAATAGGGGCTAAACCATAATCCAGATTTGCCATTAGAGTCCATACACCAAACCAGTCGATTAAGATTTTTGGACATAAAGACTTGACTAATTTTATGAAGGTCTAAATCAATGTTTCTTGAGGGTTCAAATTAGTATGAAAAAAGAGTGAGCACAGTTGAGCCAACACTAATATCCAAGGTGACCATATTATAATCCATATTTTTATAATCAAGAAATGTTGATAGATCACGTGATCGAATAATGATTGCCGCCTTTACATTGTCAGAATTAGGATCACAATAAAGTCTATAAGTGCCAGGATATCCTGGAAGAAAATTCTTGTAATAATGAGGTTCCTGAACCAAAGCACAGTCAATATCAGTATCAATATTCTGCATTGAAGGATGGTTTTCCAATTTGTTACATACCAAAATTTTCTGCAAGATCCTGATAGATCCGATTTCGAGTTCGTTGCATTTTGGAAGGAAACGAATCAAGGTCCAGAGTGAGAGAATCAATTTGGAATTATAATAATTGAAAAAAGTATTACTTATTCATAGAATTATGGGGAACTTAAAGTTTTAATGGCCAAACTCGTAACGATAGGAGGGTTAAATAATGAAAACATTTAAGAACATATTACTTTTAAGTAATGATAGGCTCAATTAAAATTAATTACGGAATAAATAATTTAAATTAATAAAAGAAAATTAATTAAAAAATAATGTCTTCCTAAACACATTGTTGCAGACATCGTTGCACAAAGCGAAACTTTGAAACAATCAGCATTCCATAAAATAAAAACAAAACTTTGAAAAATATTACTCCATTCAACTTGTTCGCGTCAGTTTCGGTCGTCTCATAATCCAAGATGGCATCTTTCTTGACCCAACTCGTTTTCTGTGACGTCACTTCCGCTGTCCAGTTACTATTCACGAGTCAAAATGGTGTGAAGGATTTTCAGCTACTGATTTTTCAGTAGTTATGTCCACTGATGTATTTAGTTTTCTGTCATGAAATGTACGCCCTCCAAAAGTTACGGGACAGCATGTTTTTCAAAGTTCACCATTGCAAAAATGTCAGTAACGTTTAAATTCACAGTTCATATGCATGACAGTAACGAAGTTTAAGAAAATATATGCAAAAACAATAGCTACCCCTTTTATTTTATATAAATGAATACTTATATAGGAGTTGGTGAAAAAACGCGAAAGTTGTAATTTTTTGTAAAAGTTCTCCTCCTAAGCTTAAACAAGTATTACTCCGTGTCTGGTCGTTGCTTCCCATTTCAATGACTGACAACTTGATTGACAGCATGGAACGTCGCTCCCGTCAATGTATTGCAGCTAGGGGTGAACATTGCCTTATTAGAACCCATTTTTGTCTTGTTACCAGCCCATGCTTTCCTCAAAAGACTTTAATATGCTGTTTCTTCAAGACAGGATTTCTCTGCCAAAAGTGCACTTTTTTGTTGTAATTCATGTTTGTGTTGAATTTTAGAAACATTCTATGTCGCATTTATTAAAGAACTGTTTAGTCTTGCGAATGTCTTGTTTCTATGTTGCTTCATTTTCAAATTAGACACAAAAAAACATGCTGTTACTTAACTTTTGGTGGTCAGTCTTGTGCAGGTGTGAGATCTGCAATGATATGCATTGAATTACTAGAGTAAAGTTCAGAATAAGCTAACCTACCTGACCGCGATCTAACCCTGTTTGATAAAGAAGCTACGCTTTCTTTCATCGTTCGATAAACCATTAGGTTGTGTAAAGTAAATATAACTTTTTATGTTCCAAATATTTAGATCTTTTAGAAAAGATTCAAATTCACTCAAGTAAAAATTTGTTCCAGCGTCAGATAACATTATCTTTAACCAGTTTCGAGAAATATAGATTCATACATCTTATGATTGTAGCTGAAGTGATATTAGGTATAGGTATAGTCTCCAAATAGCTAGAATAATAATTAATAATCATTAAGATAAAACAATTTCCATCGTGTGATCGAGATAATTTATCACCTATGTCAATAATAGTATAGTAATACATTATAAAGTTAACGGATGAATAAAGTTAACGCCAACATGTTAGCCTTAGCTATAGCCGTCGATGTTGTCCTGTGTTTCAGTATCTCAAGTCAATCTCTCACATTAACAGAATTAGAACTGCTACTGTCAGAGGGGCTAAGCGTAGAAACAGATTGAATTTCGAATAGTTTCGACTCAGGTCGGGGAAAAGATAATACAATATTGTTACTTCGCTCATCATAAATTCATAAACCGGCTTCAATTAATAAAACCGGAGCTCAGAGATTTTCATTCAAAAATTCGGATTCCCTGGGTCAAAAACCAAAGAGGTGGTAACAGTGCTTCTAACCCCAACATCTCGTGAGTACTCTCGGTTCGACAGTATTTTAAGTGCTCCATGCCGAAAAGACATTATATTCTTGGAAATATCAATGCCTTCTTTTAGATTCAATCCCGGGCCCAATTCTGTGCCAGAAAAAGTGTGTTAGCATGGTGTTAAGCTGTTCCAGCCGGCTAGACTAACATCATCCTAACAGGGTGTCATTTTATTTATATTCAACGGAATGAGGCAAAAGAGTAAAATAGTACGAGATCTCTATATTTCGTTTAGTGCAGACTAATTAAGGCAAGTAAAAGCATCAATTCGTAGTTCTTTCTTTAAAATGGAACATAATTCTTAATTCTGACAGGAATAAGTAAGGTATAATTCGCTTCATATTTACAGAAATTTGAACTTCTGTAAATGCGAAGCGAATTAAATCTTTTTAATTAAAGTTTACCTTGTTTTTATTACAAAATTGTTAAATACATTTTTAGAGTTAATTTATAAAAATAAAATACTGGTAAGCGAAGCCTTGATGCACCCTTGTCATTAGTAAATCAAGTTTATATTTTTCTATATGCCAGAATCAGGAGTTCACATTTAAAGGAATTCAGCAGTAGATGTTCACCAGTTTTAGCTTTCACCAGTTTCCAGCTGTTTGATGAACATTTCTTGAAATGTCTAGGGATACAATACCATAAAAGTCTCAGAATAGGAATTCAATTGAGCCATACGTAGGAATAAACTAGGAAGGAAATCTTCATTTCTTCTGATCCCCAGAAAGAATGTTTCCAGTGCTGAAAATAGCTCTTTTTGGAAGTAAGATATTTATCCCGTGCAGCTTTTGAATAGTATCTTAAGAAGCTCGAAATATTGGTGTGAGTTGTATGTAACTGTATGGGCAAACTAACGCTCATGTTTAAGTATATTTTTTGTTTTCTATGAGAAAGGAAAACACCTTTTTTGACATTTTAAAATAACTATGCAGTTACCGCATAAAATCCTGATCAATTCTTGTTATTTCTGTTATACATGGAATGAAATGTCTTAACACGGTTAGGTACCCTTTGCTTGATAAAGCAATTAATGCTTTAAATCAGATTAAATTAATTAAAATTTTGCTTTAACGAGCTATAGAATATGCAATCTTTATTTGCTTAGAATAGTTTTCGGAAGTAACATATTACTTTGCAATTTTTTTTTCACTTGCCTAGCCGTAATTTGTAATAGATTGTCGCTATCATTGAGTTACCAAGCTGGTCCTGATTCCTTTTTCTTCTTTCATATTTAAAACTCTAATGTATCTTAAAAAAACACCTACACCAATCGTATAGAAAAACTTAAGTGTGTTAATATCTCTTAATAATCGTGAACTCGGTTTTGATCGAGAATGAATAAATAATATAATATGTGAATACTGAGCGTATTTATTTCCTTTGTTTACAGAAAAGTCTGGAAAGCAGAGCTTTCTTAGCATTTAACACTTCATAATGATTTAGAATGACTAAGCTATAGCCTGTTGAACCAAGCAAATTCACTTGATATATTTCAATTAATTTTTACAAGTATTAACCTTTCAACAAGTATTGACCTTGCACGGAAGAAATTTACAAACTTCTAATTTCCAGTGTGTTAAAGGAAAGCATTTGCCTCTAATTCTAATAGATCTTGATAACGAAATTTCTTATTAAGTTGATTCTTTATTATCTTAATTTAACACAAATAAAAAAAGTAATCCCACTGAAAAATAGCTCACTTTCTTTATAAAAATTATTATCAATTTCACTGGTATTCACTCAAAGTCTGTGCTAGCTATTCCTATGAACTCAATTCCTGATTGCAACGAACAATAATTTTTCGCATGACGTTTGGCCCATCTAATATTGCTGATGAGATTTATGCGTTGACGTCTTTGGGGAAATTTTCAATCTGCTTTGCATTTTACTACGTAGTTACTGTTGCTTCAACTTAAAGAATGCATCATCTTGACTTGCAGATTAGTTCAGGTTGAGTGGCTATCAGCATGTGAAGTATTATTCCCGTTTAGCATATTAAAGGTAATTTCGGAACCAAAATATTAGTTTTCTATTATTCTTTCCGGGTTCTGAAACTGCAAATGAAATATTTCACTTTCTTTAGGAGTAAATAACTTATTATTTTATCGAAAAATATTTCTTCAGGATAGTAAATGTTATACTTTGAAACAGAGCAATATAATTCGTTCTGCTACATTAATTTTATTACAGATGCCTTTAGTTAATTTCAAGGAATAAATGCAATTTACTTTTAATAACAGCCTATCAACGTAAGCAAAGCTTCACATTTAAGTTAATTGTCTAGGATATTTCTCCCGCCTTCCTAGTGTGCCTTCGTGGTGTAGTGGGCAGCACATTGAGCCGGTATTCAGAGGTCCTTGGTTCGATTCCCGACGAAGGCGGTTGCAAAGTTTTCATCTCTATGGCTTCCAAAAAATACCTAATGGCTCTACAATTGTTCTGCATATGAAGGCATATTAAATTTGTGAAAGCATGTTTTATTGTGAAGTTTGAAAACCTGTACTTTGTGTAAGAAATCGTTAAATTCTTCTTTATATCTTGTTCAAAAGGCAATTATACTAACGTATGATGAACATTTATTGTTTTAAGTCGATTTTAGTCTATGATAGATTAATGCGATATAAGTTTTGCAGCTCGAAAATTACGGTCCCTGTTGACAAGATCCCTTTGAACAAAGTATAAACGAGTCTTGTTTTGAGGTCAAATTTTCCTTTTCTCGTCGACTCGCATTCTTTTCTTCTCTAGAAAATGGTAATTTATGCAATGACCAAACAGTTAAAAAGACCGATATGCCACCGCAGGCATGAGTTTTTTCAGATAGCAGTGTTGCTGGAGACACACTCTATATTAGACAGCTAAGTATATACCGATCAGCCAAAACATTATAACGTCCGCTACTCTCTTTGAATTCGCCTGTCGGATGATACAGATGGTATTGTAATTTTATTTAAAGGCTGCTGAGAAAATGAGGCATCAGGTTATCGATTAAATATGCGTGTAATGAAGAAAGCCGGCTTATTTAAACGACTCCGATAAAGGCCAGATTGTGACGGCCTGAAAGCTAGGGACAAATGTATACGAAAAGACACTGCTTTCTTGGGCATTCGTGAGCTACCTTCGCTGGTATTTGCAAGAGGTGGAGGAAGGACGATCGATTGTTGATACCAAGGCTTTGGAACCGATAACTCATCAGACAATACTGACTTTGAAAATTGTCCCGCTTGGTGAAGGCGACTATTTGTGGCTCAACTGATAGCCAAATTAAATGTAGGTTCAAATACAAGTGTACCTGAGAACACAATTCATATTATTTTGTTGGCTATGAGACTGCAACTTAGACGATCCTCTCATGCGATTAATTCGTCTAACATCATGTAAATTTAAATCTACTGAGGGCACATGAACATTGCAATTAGGATATGCAAAAATGGAAAAGAATTAAACTCGTTGAATATTAATATTATTGAAAACACATGGAATGTCATGAATAGCTCGAAGCTTACCAACCACTATCTAATAATGAGACTTACGTGACTTCTGCTTACAAACCTGATACAATCTTTCTCCAGACATTTACAAAGGACTTGAAGAATCCATGTCATATTAGTTGCAGCTGTTTCACGTGCAAAATATGAAACAACACGGTATTAGGAGGATTATTACAATGTTTTGATTGATCAATGTAAACGAATAATGTTAAATTAATTTTTCGACAAATACACAAAGCTCGTAACAGGTATGGAGATGTATACATTCGGTAAAGAACACAAAATGTAAGGAAAATCAAAGCTAAAATTGGGTCATTTTAAATATATATGTATCTAATACTCTCAATAAATCCAAAATTATTACCTAATTTCTTCAGTTTCATGTCTGTATGCATCTATTTATATAGATCTCGAGAAGAAGTTTTAATAGTAAGGCCTAAACTTATACTTTGTTTAGAGTTCAACTTATTCACGGATTATAAGATATAAAACACATAACTGAACGATAACTACATAATTTGCGTACAGGTTAGTTTATATAAGTGAAATGAACAGAAAAGCATAATCTTTTTCACTAGACGGGAAACATTTCATCTTCATGCAGATTTTTTAGCAAGAAATGTATGCCTAGTTTATTGTTTGCAGAGTTTTTTTCTCTGCACAGGAATTTCAACAAAGAAGCTAAAGTCAAATAATTATGGCTCTTCTGATGAATAGACGATGGAACATTATTTAGGAGTAATTAGATGGGCTTCCCATAAGTTTAAACTTATGAATTTATCTAGATATGTTAAGTATCTCTCTTCTCAGTAAAATAACAACTAAAAGTCTTCCCAAGATCTATATAAATAGAGGAACATCTTCCACTATTAAATGTTGGATAATTACAAAATGTTGCCTCCAAGTTTCAAAGGTGGCCGAAAAATGGCAGCAGGGCAGATGTTGTGCTTTTGTTATGATCTTGTGGTATGCCAATGGATAGATAGGAACATGATTGGTCATTTTAGAAACAGATTTAGTCGCTAAAATATATTTTTGCTTGACATAAATTTATGAAAACAGAAAAAGAAAATTTACGTTTTGTACCATGTATTTTATATGAGTTTCGGAAATGAAAGAAAATTGGCATCATAAAAAAATATGAGACATGTATTTGGAACATGATTCTCTTTATAACACAATCAAACAAATACAATTTGGCAGAAGAATGATATCCAAAATAAAAAAATATAGTTTGGGAAAAGAATGGTATCCCAGAAATGGTGACTTGGATGTTAAACTCCAGCATGGACACACCTTCCGGCAAAAATAATGACGTCTTGTATGTTTTAGATTAAAATAATCCAAGAATTATGATAAGGAGATTCACATCTAATCTCGATGCATATATGCTAATATTTTTCGGCTGAAAAGAACAAGTTGCCCATGTCTTTGAGGCCATTTCTTTGCTCGATGCCATATTTTTCTATTGAGTATTAAGGAGGGATGGTAACTGGAACATGTGAACGATCATAGAGTGGTAAACGAGCTGGAAACTAGTAGACAAATTTGGAAAAATCCATGAGAAGCATGCACGGTTTTATCTGATCTGTTTGATGTTGGATGCACAGAAATCATTTTCTTATGCTTTCTTCTCCCATCGGTGAATTAATCATGAAGAACAAGAACTGCGATTAACCCTTTCTGTAAAAGAGTTTTTTTTTTCAATATAAAATTAGATCATAGAAAAAGGTTGTCAGAATAATGATATTAAAAGGGAAATTATGAAAATTGATATTGGTTAAATTATGATTTATTTTATAAAATACAAAGGTAAAACATATATACTAATTAAAATGTTTGCATACTGTAATATTTTGCATATCAATTTTGCACCACTGTCGAACGTTTTCAGTAGAAACTGAATTTTCAGATTCATCACTATCTGCAGAGGAATCCGAGAAATTTTCATCAGCTTCGCTATAATTATCTGCAATATACTTGAAATCAGAGTGAGAACTACTATCAGTGTCGGAAATATCGTCAGGAATATAAGTTACATCACTCGCGAAACGCCTCCTGCCAGACATCTTTGAGCTCTGAAAAGCGCGCGCAAAATGCTACATTACGTATTCTTGTACATTTGGCAGAAATGTGGACAACTAACGATATCTCTTAGCCCACATCTAAATAAACAATTAAACATCACAGAAAAGCCGAAAGGAAACCTTGAACGGGGAAAGAGCGGGTTGCAATGTTAAATAGACGGCAAAAATTCATCCCCGCGGATATCACGGGTTGCGCAAATGTTGCTACTTTTACGTTGCCCGTGGAAATCACGGGATGCGCAGCTAGAGGGTTAAGTCACAAATTTAACATGGACATTACATAAATATCCAGATTTGGCTACTCGAAATGGGGTCCTCATCCAGGATGGCTATAATAAGATCTCCATATAATATATCCGTTTAATAAGCACATAATTCTCCTAAATATAATATAGGGATCGAGAGAGCGTATAAAAAGTTACATTCCATGATTTTTGTAAAATGATTTCTTTAAATTTAAAAATGCCAAAATATGAATATTTGTCTTAGTTAAAACGTTTTTGTAACTGTAGCGTATGCCTATGACCAACGGTTGTGAAAATAGAGTAAGGACTTTTGTAGACAGGGTGTATAATTACACAGAACAAAGACTAAAAATAATTGTAAACCATTACTTTTATTTAATATTTTTTCAGCTGATGCAGCAGTAATACAACTCTTATTAAATAAAAAAAATAAAAAAAAACTTAAATAATGTTTAAAACTTTCTGCAAAAATATCATTCTGAATTAAAAGTGCCTGATGCAGGCTCTAAATTTAGTGCCCAGAAGTACTTCGAAAAGGAGATAAGAATTTCTTACTGTCTGCCTAACAGACAGAAAGCAAAATGATGAGCATATAGACGTCAGGAAAATTTCTCTGGTGTTAAATATCTGACAGAATTGAAGGAATATGTGTTGCAAACACAAAGACATCAAGAAAATGGCGGATCGTTTTGCAAAATAAATGCTTTAGAGTCACTAATTGAATGAAACGCAAAGTAAAATAATATTCTTCTATGTATTCATACATCAGTTTTGGTAGCGATCATTATATTGTTTCTGCTTTATGACCCCTTTTTCATCGATTTATCCCACAGTTTTGGATGAAATTCGCAAAATTTAACATTTAAGTCTTCATGCTATAATTCATAGTATCAAAATCATTTAGAACATAAATAATCATTATCAGTGAGTAGGATGTATAACGATACTTGGTGGATAAAGCTTGTTACTTTGACGACCAATTTGTAAGTGCCAGACATTGAAAGAGTTATGTCCTGAAACCGAGAAGCAATCATTAATCGGATGGAGTCTACTCTTTATTATTTAGTGTAGAAATTTATCGGCTTTTAATAAAAAAGGAAAAGTTTAAATTAGTGCATTTTTTAAATGTTACTTAACATTTAAAGTTTACTTGGAATAAAACTGTAATAATTTTCTCCTTTTCTACGAATTTCTGACTTAAATAACAGTTTGTATATATGAGTTTATGACTTTAAGTTTACTTTACATTAGATTTGATGCGATTAGATTACTATTGCACTACACTGTAAAAAAAATCTGTAAAGTTACTAAGAAGAGTCGTGGAAACTGGGATGCCATGGATTATTTGAGTAATCAAAACAGGAATTTTCTTAGTAACTTTACAGAGATTATACCTGTAATGGTTACAGATGTTTGACATGTAATGTTACAGGAAGTTATTCTGTAGGCATAACAAAGTTTTTGTATGTTGATTACCGAAGCATATGCCTGTAAAGGTTATAGATCTTTGATCTGTAATGTTACAGGAAATTATCGTGTAAGTATAACATGTTTTTCATATGTGATTTACCAATGTAAACATCTGTAAAGATTACAGGAAATAATAGTGTAAGTAGATCGTAATTTTTGAATGTGAATTACTAAAGGGAATATTTGTAGATTACTAGTGTTCTGCTTGTAAGGTTATTGCAAGTGATTATGTAAGAACATGTATTTTCATGTGAAATTTTAAAGGATATATATGTAAAAGTTGCAGATAATTTACTTAAAAGTTCTTCCAAATAATTATGCATATAGAACATATTTGTCTTATACAAAATACAAAAATGATGTATTCCTAAATATTAAATATTTTGATTGTAATATTACTATAAATAATTACACATGTAGAACATATGTTTTATGTGAAATGTCTACAGCTACTGCTTGTAACAAAATATGCTGCATTTATTTATTTGTGGGGAAAGGGAAGTTATGTAACTTTAAATATTAAGTTTTTTTTTTTTTTTTTTAAGGAAAAATACCTTAGATTTTCTAAAAGATATACAACATTTTCTTTCAAAATATTTCCAATGTTAAAAAGAAGCTCAAATTTTATGTTTTTCTTACATCTGCATTACTTTCCTTTATTGAATTTTAAGACATCTCAAAGTTACATATGCATCACGAAATAGCTGGAAAAAAAACTTGTGTATTAGATTTAATGGTTTTTTGGCAATAAATTAGTAATGTTCTAGAATTCCCCCGCTGAACATTGGTAGTTCGGTCCGAGGTTCAAATCCAGCGAATGGGCTGGTTGTATGGGTATTTTCATGGTTTTCTCCATGTGTAACATGTATATAAGTCAGTTTCCCTTCGAAAGTCCTCCAGAAAGGCATTTCTCCACTTAGGCAGATAGTCCTAGTGTGCTTTGCCATACTTAAGTAAACTAAACCAAATCATTCTCCTTATACCCAACAGTGTAATCTAAAGAGACTGCAATTGGATATGATTACAGTAAAAAAATATTTTAATGAAATTGTTTCAATAAACAATTCTAAATATTGTTTTCAAATTCTAAAAAAAAATACTTATGTAACTCAACAATGAACTTAAATTCAGTTATCACAAGTTATCCAAAATTATTTTCATGCTTAATTGCATTATTCATTTTAATTACAACATATAATTCTTTTAGGCATAAATGCTTTTTAATCTCTTCTGCTACTGACCATTAATTGAAATAATAGATTAATTAATCGGACAGTTGTACAGGTATTTTCCCAGATTTAAAACTTTATTAATAAATTACATTCTTCTCATTGAATACAAAATTGAAGAATTAGTTAGTCCTAAATTTAATTTTTCAAGTATTCCTTCTACTAAAACATTTATTGCCTACAGGCAGCCAGACAGTAAGCTGAACACTAGCATTTGGCTCTAGATTTAAATCCTAGAGAATGGGCTGCCTGTGTAAATGTTTGTGTAACATGAAGTTTTTCTTAAAATATTCCTTTCCTTGGACAGATGGCCCTCTCTTGCTTTGTCATATTTCAAATAATCAATTCAAGCATTTAATGTAGGTATGACTTCACAACTTCGTCCCAAATTCTAACTGAAAAATTGAACAGAATCCCCTGATACTGTGTCTATAATACATGATGAATATAGAATGATCTTAAAAATTTAAGGAAGAAAATATAATGTATTTGGAAATGCCTTGATCCTATAATTATATTTTTCTCTGCTATGCCTAGAAAATTAAGAAAAGAATGTAAAAACTGAAGATAAAGAATTCAGCATTAATAATTGATATGATAGTAGTAATAAACTAAAAATTTTTTAATGAAAAATTGATAATGCATAATGGCTCCTTAAAATTTTAATTTTCTATCCTACTATTAATGAAACTAATTTATCACTGTAATCAAAATGACTCAGATTTTCTTTCTTTAACTGATGTCAAAAATACGATGATTATTTCAAAATTCCTGTGGATGATTTAATTGTTCTCAAAATTTTCTATTCATTTATTAAATGGTTCAGATTAATGTTTTTGTTATTATTTCAAATGACTTTTTAAATCTTCGGGAAAAATGTTTAAATCTTCATTCAACAAAATTATATTTTTAGATAGATTTTTATGAAATAAAAAATTCTGTAAGATAATATTCATTCACACAAGATATTAACTTAGTATTTGCTCATTACTTTACAAGTATTCGATGAAGCCTTTTAGTGTAACATACAGGTTACATAAGGAACCATTTCATTTTAACGTAATATTCCATAATCATATATTTTATTTCAAAAAATATCATATTTTGAAAATATTGGATATTGCAATGGATTTCGACTCTTTATTCCAATACACAGAATATAGAAACAAAAATAGGTTTATTTTTATTTGAAAACTATCCAAAAGGAAAATAAAATAAAAAATAGGTAAAATTTATATTATTGTTATTTTTAATTAACTAGTTGTGAAGGTGCAGTCCTCTTCTTCTTAGGATTCAAAGCATGGCTCCTAAATAATGAAAAAATCACATTCGTTAGAAGTACATAACATATTCTAAATTTGTTATGTGACATTTTAATTTAGAATCTCTTCATAATAATTGCATGCACTTGCACATATTCCAAATGATTTAAATCTTTTTTTAAATTAAATAATTAAATTGCAAACAAGATTCCTTTTGGTCCTTTCATGAAATCATAAATTGCATGTATCATCCATTTTTGAAGCAAAAACAGTACAAATTTAAATAATTCAGAAATATTGCAGAAAATAATTTGAGGTTTATTAGATATTTACTATATTTATTTGTAATATAAAACAAATCTGTAAAGTAGTTTTAATGATGATCAGATTTTTTTTAAGATTAATTTCTCTAGAAATTGGAATGTATTAAGGTAGCACTTCTCAATCTGTGGATCATACAGCTTGCCCTCATGGTCCTCCGAAGTTTCCAAAGGAGACAAAAAAATTTAGTTGAAAAATCTCAGAGTTTAAAAAGTTACATATGACAATCATCTATCACCTTTTCTCGTAAGATAGACATTTTATGAAATTTATTATTGGTTACCCTACTTACAGACTTCCCACTCAGTCTTAGCAGTAAAAGATGGATTTAAAGCACTATAACTGTGGTACTTACCACCATATATCCAAATATACTATCATATATCCACTAAGACTGTGGTCTTACCATCATATATCCAGATATAGAAGAGCCATGCAAGAATTACAAATCATCCTTCTGATTAATAATCTTGAAATATTAGAAATATAACTTTTCTTCAATGGACTTAATTATGAAATATAACGGATTTTAATTATATATTAAAATATAAGTGTACTAGTAGTAATATATGCTAAAAAATTGCTTTCGAAGGGAACAGCAGCAAGGTGATTCACAAATTATGATAATTCACATAATCTCTATTCGAAAAAAGTTTGAGAAACGCTGAAACAGGAGAATAATTAAATTATGGTTAATACTGGTAATTTCAGCCATATGCTTTAAGCTTGATGATCAACATTAAAAAATTCTCAGAAAGTGTTAGATCAAAAACTACTTTTCCACATAATATGAACTTATACGTAACAGCATTTAATACTTAGCTCACTGGCAAAATATACAAAATTTTGAAATGCAAGTATATATATATAAGGCCAATAATATAGTTATCAACAATTAATGCATGAACTTCAATACTTACACAATTAACAAACACATGAACAATGATGTTACATGCATTCATCCTCTGAATTAACTAGTCAGTCTGGGTATTTTCTATCTTAGATGTCGCAAAAATTGATCATGGATTTAATATTTTAAATGTTCCTCTCATAGACATTTTAATACTTGTATTTTTTACATAGAGTATTCTTTAGTTTTACATATTCTTTAGTTTTACAGATATTCATTTGTTCACTTATTACGATTAAGTTTTACACACAGAACAGATGATACCTGATTACATTAAGTGGTATTTAAGACAAACTTACTTACTGGTACTTAACACAGTTGCTAGAAAAATATTACATAGTGAAAGACAGGGTACAAAGTCAGAATCTGAAAACTTATTGACTTACACTAAGCTATTTAATGCTTGAAATATTTATGATTAGATAATATCTTTTACATCATCAATATCTAACAGTGATATGATATACTTTAAGTATACAGTAAAACCACTCTATAACTTTTCCATAATTTTGTACAATTTTGATATTTAATGGAGGTGGTTACTTCACAAAGCATGATTCTCAGTGATAATTAATATCAATGTTTGTATCACCAGAATACTTGACATAATCACTTAAAGAGGTATAGTTGCTAAGGAAGGTTTTTCTATACTTCAAACAATGGTTTACATATTTTAAAAAGTATATTTTTCTGACACTGTTATTTAAAAAGTGTATAATTCCTTCTACTCTTAAGCATAAAAATTTGAAATTTTTATGCTTAAGAGTCATTCATTTAGTTGTAACTTACAGGAAGATATCTTAAATGCCTAAAATGTTTTAATTTATGAAAAACAGCAGTTAGAGTATATTGAAGGGTGCTCCCTGTATTATCAAGGGAGCGCAAGTTTGTGCAATTCTCTGATGTTTTCTTAAGTGAAAATAGGTCGATGTGTACATGGATAAAGTCAAGGGAGTGCACGATGCCAAGTTTGTACAATTCACAGATTTTTTTTTAAGTGAAAATAGGTCGATGTGTACATGGATACCGAGTATGTGCAATCTGTCTTCGTGTAGCGGCGGTTTTTGGCACACAAATCGTCGCTACACAAGCCAAAGTAACATGGTCAAAGAATTGCACAAACTCGGTATCCATGTACTGCCAAAAATCGCCAAATTTTGCCAAGGGGCACCCATAAATATGCTTTTACCAAGACAAGCTTTAAGGCATACTGTCAATTACATTTTAAATTCCAGTGATTTTTCAACACTAGTTCAAATACTCTAAGCATATGTTTGCATAAGTTACATAACTTTTGCATCAGCAAAATTTATAACTTAGCAAATATGAACTATGAAAAAAATATTTGAGCTTACCTTGACCCTTGGATTTACTAAATCTATGACACTTTTAACGCCAAAGAAATTCGATGACCGAAAATACGCGATGATTTATTTAATCTGGTTTTAAAATGGGTAATTTTAAGTTGGGCTATATCAACAACATATTACTCAGTATTGTTGGATAGTGAATTTGTAATTCTTTTTCATTCTTGAAATATATACACATGACAGAATTGGAATAAAAGTTTTAGGTTTTTCAGATGAACTCATAGATTGAACTAATTTGTTGAATTTTATCAAGTAGTTCTTAAAAATACAACCAACGATTAATTAAAACCAACTGCAATTCAAATGGATACTCTTTGTCAAAAAGGAGCAGTAGAACTTATTTTAAACATTCAGCAATAAATAGTTTTCTGAATATATTTTTTAGCGTAACAGCAGTTTCAAACATAATAAAGAGAACAACATTCATTCTAATGAGGATAATTTTGAAAATAATTCACATTAAAATATATCTGAAAGAGATTTTTAAATGAAAAGATGACACAAAATAATTATTTTCAAAAAATACATGTTATCTCAGATATAGAAGAAATTTGGCATTGAGCTGAGTATTGAAATTAATATATGCAACTGACGTATCATTACTAATATTTCCATGATTTGATATTGAATGCTATAACTATTAAATATTAACAAATGCATTTTATAATGAACTTTGCACCAAAATTTATAGTAAATTTATATGTAAATTTACATTGTAAGTACTAGAATGAATGTTGTACCATTTTATTAATATTTTACTTTTCAACAAGCATAAAGGAAAAAATAGAATTTTTTTTCTTTAATGTTCCTAGTATGTTACATCATAGTTAAAAATATGTCAAAGTCACGGCATTTCGATTGCCTTTTGTAAATGTTGGTTATAATGTAACTTAATAGATGCTTTATAAGTTGGTAAAGACTGTCCTGGATTAAAACTATCTTTAACACAAAAAATAATATACATTGAATACTTTTACAAATATGTAATTGCTATCCGACTATATAATCTTTTAAGGCGAACTTATCGCATGTATTAATGAAATGATATTCCATTTTTAATGTATGTTAAGTTATTTTGTCGAATTTTTTAAATATATTACATTTATTTTTTCTTTTTCGTTGAGATTAATAATAACATACATAGTGTAATAATGCTTTGAAAAATATTCTAAAGCAGTTCACACTGGGATTAATGATAACATGTATGGAATAATAATGTTACATCTGTCAACAAAATGAAAAATATGAATATTCTAACGCGATATGTTTTAAAAGATACATAAATATTTAACATGAGAAATTATTAGACTATAGATAGAACATTAATATTAAGCTTATTTGTTTTTAAACTAATATATTAACAAATTTGTTTCTGTTTATAAATATGAGCAGTTTAACTGCAGACACCTTCAGATGTAACGAATAAAAGTTGTTATTTTACTAAATGGAACACAAGCTCTGTGATTTGAACTCTAACAATAATTCAACACAGGTTTATTTAGGAGCATTAGAATTATAAGCTAAACATTAAAAGAATTAAATTATAGATAGTGTAAAGAACATAACAAATACATTACATAAAATTAGTAAAATACACGTCAAACACTATTTCGAACTTACCTCGACCATAGCAAAAATAATGGCTAACATGGCGACTATCGTTGAACTCTCCCGCTAAGACGCTGTTTTTCCACCTTCTTCCTGATTGGTTCTTCTCTCTCAGCCGTTTTAAGCCACGTGATCACACGCTACGGACAAAATCCAAGCAAAACTTCTTGAAAAACTCCTGTAGAGTTTACAGTTTCGTTTGGTTCTGTGTTCGTTACAGGTATTTCCTTCGTAATTGTTCGCATTTCTGTAACTATACAAGACTTGTCTGTAAACTTCGAGGTTTTTTTTTACAGTGTATACCGAGAACTTCCATTTGGCTTAACGCTTTAGTTTCACTTGAAAGCACTTTAGAAGGAGACATATTTATCAAAAGTTTTAATTAAATCACAACTAACATTTAACTTTAAATTTAATCTCTCGCATTTGAAATTCTAAGTATTGAATGTATAATTTTTCTAAATTTTCTTCATCTAGAATATTAGTGGATATATGTCAATCTGCTGTACGAAAACATTCACTAAAATTACGAACAAAGAGCAAAACAAAATTTATCGGGTTGATAATTTCACCATTTCAGATCTGGTCTTCTTAGAAAGCGTACAATGAGACCAGACCTCTAAAAAGACAATTAGGGAATTATCCCTATGTCTTGTAAGTACCACAGAGACAGGGAAAGGGTGTAAAGGACTTTTATTAATCGAAATAAAGTTTAACAGTGGGCGCCAATTCGTGCTTACAGAACCCAAAAATTTGTTTTAAACTCGATATAATAGATAACGTTAATGAAATTTAAGTCTAGCCTTAAGGCTGCACAGTTTAGCTTTAGCGCGCAAGTTGGCTCTGATCGAAGTCGGCGCAAACTAGCCTAATAGCAAGAATAACTCAACTCTTCAGCATTTAATCGCTAGAGAATGAAAGTTAGTAACGTGCCCATCAAACATACAAAACACGCTCTGATTTCGCCCTCCTAAACTTTCCTTTAAATACTTCCTTCTTTCTACCTAATTTTAACGTTTCGCGGGCTAGAAATTTACATTCTGGGAGGGAAACGAAACGATGCTTGATAGAAAAGGGAATTAACATAAAATAATGGTTTATAGAATTGAAATGATCCTTACGATTAAAACGAATATTATTTTAATGATAAGAAAAAAATAGAGCTGTTAAATTCATATCACATACGATTACTTGAAAATAAATGTAATAATCTAATGTCTCAAGTTAGCATTATGCCAGAATTATAAACTAAATGAGGAGTTACTAGATGTTAAATAGTAGGGAGGTACAGGAAATAACGAGAGGAAATCTACCGTTCTTTGGCACGCCTGAAGAAAATGAATGTCTTATTATCTTTAAAAAGCACTTAGCAAACTTCTGTTACCCAAAACATGTTTAGGTTCCAGCTAAATAATCAATACAAATTAAAAATGTCTCCATTATTGGTTTATATCACTGATTTTATGGTTGGATAAATTTTAACAAAATTGAATAGAATACTAGAGTTGAGTTATTCTTGGATAGTGTGTATTATGCCTTCTTTTGAAGCTAAATCGTTTTTTCTATAGTGAGTGTTTTACTAAAACTCGTTACACATGTTTATGAAGTAGTAAAATTAATAAATGAATAATTTAGTCAATTTACTTAAAAGAAATTCTGATAGACCATCTTTTCAACACTATTTTACAAGTACTCATTTAGATAAACAATGTGAAGTCGCTTTCGATTTATTTATAACATTCTTTATTGCAAATTATCTATTTTATTTAGTGTCTCATTAGTTCGAGACAGTATGTTATTCAGTATTGAATATTCAATTCTAAAGTTAACATTTATAACACGAGAGATAACGAACCATCGTTGCATGTTATAGCAATTTTTATGAAAACGAGCGTCTAGGAGATCGCAAAAGATTGACTTCATGTTCAAAACTTGTAAGGATTTATTCTTTTTCTATGACGTGGTTAACATATTCATCAGGAATGAAAGATCCGCAGCTCGAATCCCGGCGAAGGCATCTAGCTGTTGCACGTTTTTCTCTCTAAAAGCCTAATGAGTCTCATCAGTGACGTCTCAATAAGAATGTAGCGGAAGATATCTAATCACCATCTGGATATATTACGCTGGGTATCTCCTCTCTCCAATTGCCTTTTAAGTTAGAAAAAAGTAAGGAATTATTTCTTTCTCTATGCATGCTCTCATGATATTAATAACTGATACGTGCAGCTGGCAAATGAAGAATTCGTAATTCAATACATGGGAAAGGCAGAAATGGTGTTTCGCGTTTCTTATTCGAAAGCCTAATGAGTCAGACTATAAGCTGAATACATCGCTTTAGTCAAATGAAGAATTTTGAAGAATTTTTTTATAAATAGTTGTTTTTTTAAACATGTTACTAACTAGTTAAACTCTGAATGTAATCAAAGAAAAACATTTGAGTTGTTATTATAATCTTCATTTTGCGATAAAGGTATCTCAGATTTTTAAATTGAAATATTTTTAATTCTCTAAATTTCAAAAGATTTAATTTCAATCATTAAATAAAAATAAAACCGATCAAACATTTCATTTTCATTTTGGATAAAGAAAAAAAATAAATATAATTTTGTCGAACTAATTATCTCTTTTTATTACCTTAGAATGTTTATTTTATTTTATATCAAAAATGAAATATAATATACTTGTACAATTTAGCATTAAATCCCAATAAACAATGAGTTGGTATTTTCGATATGCAGTCCTTGGAATTAGTGTAATAGATGACCTCGCTGATTAGAAAATAAGAAATCACATTTAGTTATGATAAATTTAAACTCTGATAATTTTGCTTATTTTTCATCTGCACAAACATGTAAAGAATTGCACCGAAAACTATTAATTCTTCAATCACTTTTAAACACTCTGAAAACAAACCTAATTCTATGTTATGAAATTAAATAAACGGGATTAATTTGACTGTTTTTCATATTTTCCCGAATAATATTTTATAAATTGACAAAGAGCAAAAAGGATAGTTACTCAAAGTTAATAGCATTTTGTTCATGTATATGTCTATATCAGAAATATGAATGTGTTTATAATAACTCATTTGGATTATTAATAGCGTGGGAGGAATAACCATAGATACTGTCGGAGGTAGATCATTAAGTATATTCTAATGAATATTGAGCTGTTGAAATATTTATGGAAATGGAAAGATGAAACAAGTTGCTGAAGTTTATTCTTTAGGACTAGAGTCTAGATCTTCGGAAAAAATATGGTAATAATGACAGAAAGGAATGAAAGGCAGATGATTTAATCACACTCTATTAGTCTGGAATTCTAGTAATGCTGTTACAGACAGTTATCAAATCTTTATACACATAAAAAACTAATTATTAACAAGGTAACAAGGTTCTTGAATTATTACGACTAACCATTAATACAAACATCACGAACTGACAGGCAGTCTCAAAATATATATAGATGGGTTGTAAGGATTCTGTTAATTTTATTAACAGTTAAATTTTAAGTTCCTTTCCTGTCAAATTATTAACTTCAACTTACTACTTCCGGCCAGAACGTAGGTTCGGAATCACTCTGAATACTTAATGAGGAGGAGCGGTGTTTAAACCGCCAAGTTCTATTTGCTGAGTTAGAGAAAATAAGAGTTTCTGATTTGCGCGTCTCTGCCTTTTGGCTACTCTCTCAAAGCTGTTATTACGCTCGACCGTACTCAAGCCCTTGATAAGCTTCGTAGTCAGATAGAGTTAAGGGGCCAACTCGATTAGAATCTTGATAGCTTCGGAAATATCTCTGTAGTTAATCTTAGTTTTAGTTTATTTTTTAGTCTCTTAAGTTCAAGCCCAAGTGTTGGCTTTTATTGTACACTCCAAGACGGAGTTTTGTTAAATCTTATTGGAATAATAAAGGGTTAGTTACCCTTCCATCTTGTTGTTTCTTGTTACACGAACTTAAGCGATTATTCGCTAACAAGTTCTTAAGGTTGAACTTTTGACTGCAATTACACAGTGGTAAATCTCACAGGGTTACTTAAGATGGCTCACAGCTTGAGCACAGCATTTCATTCTTTCCTTGACTGATAAAAATCACTACGTAATTTTCATGTAAATTAATCAAGTATATTTCCTGTTTTCTTTCATTTTTAAAAGGAAATATTGAATTTAAATTTTTGGAAAATAAAATGAGCTTCTTTTGCGCTGGTTATTTTATGCTTTGAGTAGGAAGTCAATCAAAATTTAGCCTCCCAGCGGCTGAGCGATAAAGTTGCTGAACACTGGTAAATCGGTCCCGGTCTGAATTTAATGAACGGGCTGACTGCATGGGCGTTTTCGTGGTTTTACGGTATGTAACATAGATACGAGCTAGGTCTATTAAAATGTCCTCTTCGAAGGCGTTTTCCCTTCTTTCATTTTCCCTTACCTTTACGTTCTTCCCTTGCCTTTCCCTTCCTTACGTCCTTGCCGTAATGAACCAAACAAACAATTCAGATTTTGCAGTTTTTGTAAACTTTCGCTAAAGTGTTTCAATATTTTAGACTATTGTTTTCAGTCGCACTTTTTGCTTAAGTAGTTATCTTCCTAAAGCAAGCTTGTTACTAAAATATGTGTATTAGGTTAAAATTTTGCAAAGATCTTAGATAGAAAATTTCAAATAGGTGGAAAGTTTCTTGTAAGTCACTTAAGCCAAGAGACTTGCAGCCTTTGGAAATTAGAGTATCAATCTAAATTATTTTTGCGCTAAATTAAGCTGCTGTAATTTTTTATGAGTTTACTTAAAACAAACATACCTCTAGGTAGAAAAACACTTCAACAAGCTACTCATTATAGAAAGAATTTTATATTTGAAATTTAAAAGAGAAAATTTCAAGCACCGAGACATCGAAATATGAAAGAAGCATTTCTGTACTCAATATGGTTCATAGAAAAAGTACAAAGTTTTAAAAATTTAATTTCTTCAACTAGTCTGATCGAAGCTATAAAAAGATAATTGATAGCAATAAATAGTGATATACACCGCCTTACTTTTTTGAAATTATCTTTTCACAGAAAAAGGCGCAGTGGTTCTGCACACTGGGCCGGTATTGAAGAGGTCCGTGGTTCGATTCCCGGCGAAGGCGATTGCTCATTTTTCATCTTGCCTGCTTCCAAAAAATACCTAAATGCTCTACAAAAGTTCTAATGAACTTTCTGTTGATTTCTTCAATCGTTCTTTGGTTCTATGGGGTGAAAAACTTGTAAAGTATTTTGTCCCTCCTTCCAGCATGCCTTTATGATGTAACTGTAGCACACTCGGCGGGTATTCGAGAGGTCCAGGTTCGAGTCCCGGTGAGAGCACTGCTCATTTTTCACGTCTCCTGCTTCAGAATGACATAATGACTCTATAAAAGTGAACAGTAGGAATTAATAAGGCTTCCTTTTAAATCTGTTAAAACATAGGCCTTTGGAATGGTGATCGCAGCCTGTGAAGATGGTGCATTAATATCACCTAGAAGGTTTTTGCTTTTTACTTGCGCGAGGACGATATTATTCAGAGCAGGGAGCATCCTTCAGGGCCTCGAACGGATGACAACATCAAAACTCTGAGCAGCTGTTAATTAAAACGACGGCTGGTATAAATGCATGAAAACTATAGTGCAGTATATGTGGCAGTGTGGTCTGCTTTTCTTTCCCCTAAAATGAAATCTCACCTTAAAAAGTTCCATTTTGAGAACATTTGTTAAAACGTAAATAGACAATGCTATTAGGAAGAATATTTGGATGGAATATTGACCACTAATAAAGTTATCTTCAGGCATTAAGGGTGCTCATACACCTTAAACCCCCTCATGATCTTCGAATATGTGACTGTTGCAAGAATTGGAATATTTTATTTATTTTAAAAGCAATTATTTCCAACCTTTTACAGCCGACTACATAATATAGCTGCTTTGGAAACTAGTAACCAGAAAGTTTGTGTTGCCACAAATATTTTTGTAATTTTATCCTCTTTGTCACAAAATATTTTGCCATGTTTCCACCTTGCGCGAATGATATTTTAAAAATGGCTAATGGTATATATTTGAAATTTGATGGAATTCTTTATATGGACACTATTTTCTAACTGAACCCAAAACTCTGATGAATATTTTAATATTAAAAAAAATATGGATGAAAACCTTACAGATTTTTTTAATAAAATACATTTTATAAACTCAACTCCAAATAAAATAAAAATTTAACGTAAAATTCTTAGAATTTTAGGTTCACAGTAGTTTTCAAATGTTATAAAAGTAGTTTCAAATGTTATTCAAATGTTATAAAATGTTGATTAATATTATATTTAACATTAATCACATGTTATTAATATTAAATTTTAATTAAATTATGCAACAGAATGTTTTAAACTGTGCTCGCAAGGTGGAAACTTGACAAAACATTTTGTCACAAAGCGGATTAAATTATCAAAATATTTGTGGCAACACAAACTTTCCGATTACTATTTCAGAAAGCAGCTATATTATGTAGTCAGCTGTAAAAAGTTGGAAGTAATTGCTTTTAAAATAAATAAGTTATCCGAATTCTTGCAACAGTCACATATTCGAAGATCTTATGGGTTTTAAGGTGTACGAGTCCCCTAAGTGTAGATGAATTTTGATTTAAAACTTGGCATTCATACGATAAAATTAGTAAGAATCGTACCGTTTCCTTATTCTTGATAAAGAAAGTGAGATTTTTTTAAATACTGGGTGAACATGCTCAATGAACCATTTCACAACTTTCTATTCACTTGGATCCATTTCATTTCTGTTATTTTTACTCTAAGTGCAGTATGATATTCAAATAAAACGTTAGCGTAAGCTCGTAGTTTTAGACATTCAAAGCGGAACTTTTATACACGATCACTGTGGATTATTCTTTAGTGCGAAATTTCACTTGAAGTAAAAGTCGACAAAATTACTGCCAGTATGAAGTGTTATGAGAAACTTGTCTGGTACTATGCAGTCAATCCCCACTGACCTTTCTATGTGACCAGAAGTTGCGGCTTAAGTTTAATTATATATTGTACCCTTTAACTCCTAATACACAATTAGTGAAACCCTTAATTCTACTCGTACATTATTTCTATTTACTTTAAATTAATATTTAACCTATTTCCCAAGACATTAGCTCAGTTGAATGTCGCCTAAGATGAGCAGTTTGAAGGCACTAAGATGAGGCATTATTGAGCTAACTCATAAAACATGTGGTTGAAGACACCAAGATGATGTATTTTTTAACTTACTCATTCATGATTTATGCGTTTTTTCTGAAATGTCTTTCTTGAACTGTTTTTATTCTACCCATAAATTACCTTCTGCGACATCAGCTAGTGTATGCTCCTAAATCTTAACTCTGCTTTGTCTAGATAGGAATTGATAGAGACATTGTGAAAGATTGAGACTTTTTTAGTCTTGACAAGGATTCAGAAAAAAGAGGCGAAACTTCTAACTTTGAAAATACTTTGTTATTCAAACAAATACTTATTTATAAATTGAATCTTTAACTTTTGACATTTTGTAACAAACAGTCTGTATTAAATTAATGGAGTCTCGTTGCTTGAGAAGCGCTTAAAAATTAATAGAAAAAAGTGCAGTTTCATTTCTTATGTCTTTAGAATTGTAGAAATATGAAAGTCGGAAATCCATAGAATAAATTTAATCTTTCGCTCCATTTTAATTGCATAGTGACATAAAACATCAAATTAATTTGCTAGTAGAAGTTTATTTTTATATATATGTTGTTTAACTACTTGCAAGTAGCTCTAAATTTGAAATGTTTCTTTCATAATCGAAAGAGAAAGATAATTAGAAATTAATAAAATTACTAAAGCTCATGTTTTTTTCAATTATGGAGAATAACAAATATTGTTACTTTTATTCATTAAATGGGTATTTGGGATATTTAGCATTTAAATACATAATCTTCTTAAAGTCATTATAAAAAACTGATTATAATAGATACTTAATCTGTATAAGCGTTATCGTCTAAATTGATATTACGCCTAAATTATAGCAAATCATTATGCAGCGTGATCATTTGACATAGTAGTATACCGTATGCTTTACAAGCATTCTTCTAGAAAATTATACTGCTAATTTCTTCAGTAAAGTATTGCATGCTATGAGTATTCTTAAGATTTTCTAGCTTATGTTTTTACTCTAACTTTTCAACTATACTTTATTAAATCCTGATGGACATAATTAGAATATCGGTTTGCATACAATGCATAACAATTTTAAACAGTACAGCATTGTAACTGTATTTTATATCTTATTTTGCTGCTTAAACTTCAGAAGTCTCATATTATTTTGTATTTATTACATATTTTTATTTATCTGGTATTCTGGTTTAATATCAAAACTTCTTTCCCAGCATAATAATGATTGCTGTATAAAATATTCATTTACGACTGAAAACTTTCAATTAAAATTAGCTTTGAATTTCATACTTTTAGAAGAGTAAATTTATTTATTTAATTTTACTATGATATCTCTTGTGTGCTGATGTATTTAATATGAGCTGCTAGGAAACAGGATGTCAGCAGGAAATATATTCAGGAAATAACTGATGTGGCCAGCATATGACCATTCAGTATATGTTTTAACATGGAACTGATGGAATACCAACGAACTTTGAGTAAACTAGCACTTTCCTTTGATCTTATAAACACTGCTCATTTTTTTATTATTATTTTTCTGTTCTTTCATGCAATGAACAATGAAAACTCTACGTGCTCATACGCACATGATTTCTCATACTTTCATTTGAAAACATAAAATCGATCGCAGTATGTCCTCTGATCCTCTAGTATTGTTACGAATTTTGCATTTAGTTAGATATTTTTAGTAGAATTATGATTAAAATTGCTTTATTTTCGCGTGCAGTGCAGTGCGTCACAAATTTTAAGAGAAAGCTACGCCGGAAAAATTAAAAATACGGGAGCACGTGCATTTAATATTGAATAAATTGATATCTCGGTAATTTATATTTAATTTGAATAAATTTAACTGACTACTATGTTAGCTGTAATCGTAATTCTACTCTTTTTGCTTTCCAGAAATTGCTGGAACTATTTCGGGGGCCGATTTAAAAACCTATAAAATTCCACAGAGAGAATCTTTCAGTTTCAGTTGTTGTTTATTTAGCTGCGGTTATTATTGTTGATAGGATTAGCTTTCTCTGCGCTATGGATTGCGTTCTATTTAACGTTTTAGTGGTTTAAAATATAGCTACTGATCATATTGCGTGATATTGTGATACGGTACGAATATCTCTGAGGGAAAATCCAGCGTTCTGTTATATTTCTTTTGATAAGGATAAATTTTATTAACTTTTTATCGGACTTGTGCATTCAATCCACCCGTATGCACGCACCAGCATTTAGGATTAAATAATCAGGTATCTTGCTAATCACAATATTGTAATTACAAAATTTGTAATCACAAACATCTTAACAATCATAAAATTTTTAAAAGCAGCATATCTTTCGAATTTCCGCTAGAGTTTTAAGTTTTGCCATACATTTCTTTCTTATTCACTGTATTATTGCTTTCAAATAACATAAAGCTATAACACTTAGTGGCAGCATCCTTTTATTTGAAAAGCGATTCGACACAAAAGTGAAATGAACACGAAAATTAAGTCTTGAGGATAATATATTTAATTGTTTCATAACGAGAGCTATTCTTTATGATCAGCTTATTTTCGCTGCATTTAGCGTAATTGGAAAAATATAATTAAAACCAAAAATGTATTATGTTGTTCTCAATCATATATCTATTTTAAATACCATTTGGATTATCTAATTGCATATTTTTTTACGAATGTCGTCATGCAAAATATTACTTCATGTTTATCAATGTTAACCAAAAACTAATACGTATGTTGTTCCCATTGATATAAAAGTCTTGGATACTGAAATGGAAATGTTTTGGATTATATTTTAATACAGGTTTTCATTAAAAAATTTTATGAGCTTCAAGTAAAGTGCCACTTTCGAGTGTCGATTAAAGATTGTTATGGGCCTTCTGTAAAGTGCAATATTTGCTTGCCCAATTTTACTCGAAATCTTATCAACTCTTTGCATGAATGTAATAGAAAGCCTGAGAACAGAAATTTTTGGAAGTTTCATATGATAGTTATATCTAGCAAAACCATCGCCACACACATATAGACACACAGATAGACATCATTGTAAAAATAGTGAAAGCGTGCTGAGGGAACCCTAATTTATGTTTAATCACTGAAAACTCACTCCTGAGTTTTAGGAATAATAACATTTCTTTACTTATTTTTGTATATAGGTTGGCAAGAGATAAGCACTAATTAGATGTAATTTAAGTTAGCATTTTAATAAGAGAAATAGCAGGTTTCTGAGTTTCGGAAACATTTCTGAAATTTCTTGGAACCATGGGACCATAGCTAGAATACTTGTGCTTACATTTAAGTACGCAATTTTGTATATCAAACCAGTTAACGTCTGGATTCTAAAACAAAATCGGAACAAAAAATATACTTTAATTTGAATAAGCTAGAATAGATTTTAATTATTTTTTCGTAAGTTGGTTGATTTAGAAAACGTAGCAAATGTGACCATTACTTTGATGTAACTTCACTTGAAATAATATCATAATGTCATCATTTTAAGTAAGAAGAAGGACTACGAAGTTACAGTCTCCTTATGATTTAGTAATTCTATCAGTGTTATAAACTTTGAACACAATCGTCAAAAATATATGAAAGCATCAATATATAATAACCTTTAAAGCATTTACATTTTTTTAAATGGTTAACGTGCTTGCAGTTCCTGTTTTGCCGAAATAGAACTGTCCTATCATATGACATTTAGATTGCAACTCAACATTCCACATAACCGTTTCCGTTTTTTACTCTTCCAAAGACAATATATATATTTTTTACTTTTCCTTTGGAACGCGAGTGGCTTACTAAGGCCAGCTGCGTCTCTGAATGTATATGTTTATTCTTCAGATTTATATTCAGATTCCCAATTTTTCGTCAAGTAGTAGCATTTTGTAAAATGTTCAACATTTAGGTTTGCCGAATTATATTTTTGTGCAGAAAAATTATCAAATAAACTGTTTAAAATAGTCTTCTCCCAAATAATATAAAATTGCTTGAGTTTCTTAAAATTCAAGTAAAAGGAACTAATATTTTACAGTACTTTCCTTCAAATCAGTCTAAGTTCCTAGAGAACGCTACAATGCCAATTCAAAGCGCTATAATATATGTGCTTAGTTTACATCTAATATTTAATGAATTATTAATTATTTCAATCTTCATCAGGACCCCAGGTGCAGTTAGTCTATTAAATGAAAAATCGATATTCGAGACTATTTGCTAAACATAAAGTACACACCTTCGAAGCAGAGAATGCCATCGAATGACCAATAAACATACACTGATAAATCTAGTTGAAGGCGAAATTTGTAGTTGCTTCCACAGAGTATTGCATTAACAAGTTACTCCACAACTGCGACAATCGTAAAAAACGTATTTTATTTCCGCAAATAGGAAAGATCTTACTCAACAAAGTATCGACTATAAGTTGGAAATATGTTTTTTTAGCAAATTTGAATTGCAAATTAAGAATATTTGTTACAAGCAGGAAAGGCGGCGTCAATCAATAATCTTGAAATAGAATTTTTCCCAGTTTTCCATGGAATACAAGAAAATAGATACGTTTGCTTTTAGACACTTTCTCAGAATTCTAAATTAGCTAACATTTTTTAAATGCTTTAGTCATAGACTGTGTTTATGTACAGCATTTGTGTTCGCTTCTAACAAAAAATCAAGATTTGTTTCATCTCTAAACTAGCTGCTAGGAGCTAAAACGTTTGACGTCTTACCATCTTCAGTATTTACTTTTGTATGATTGAAGCAGAGTCCAAATTATTGCCGTGAAATAAAACTTGTAGCACATAAAACTTACGTAATGAGCTAAACGTTATTCTATTATTAAATTTTCTTGTTATCAGTGTTAACACTGATAACAAGAAAAACAACCATATGTTTGGCGGATATTAATATTTCTTCACAATTTTCATTCGCTTGTATGCATATTTGTTTACATGCATGAGAATATGCTGAAAGGTTTTTGTCTTTTATGCTAGAAACTTTAAAAATCGTACAAAATTTTGTTTCTCCGAGTTACACGTGGTATAATTGAAGTGTAAAACTGTTCATGTGTAATCAGATACTACCATCAAACAACTACCTATGTACTTACTAACTCTCTTTTTCACATTCATTTACCAGCATTTTATTCAATGGATTTTAACTTCGCTTTTTAACGTATTTCCCTTACATGAAATCTGTGATTTTAGAGAAAAAATTGAAACTCATTTGAATAAAGACCTTGCAGAACTGTCGAAAATAAACTTATTTATAAAGTCTTCAGTTATAGAGACAATGTAAGATCATGTCCTGTTATGAAAATGTAGTGACTCGAAAAGGAATTTTAAAGCGTCAATGCCTCAGCTTAGCCCCTCAGGGTCTCCCAGAACTTGTTCGCTTTTATCCTAGAACCTTTGTAATGGTACTGGTACTATTTTTACATGACTAATCATTATGATAATCTGAAATTTTGTGCCTTCTAAATTGCGGTAGGATAATATTAGTTACATTGTGACAATTGTTTTTATATTTTACTGAGACTCAGATTTATTTTAAAACCTGCCTTTTCTTTTGTTTGGTTAATATCATAAACATTAGTCCACACCAGCAGGTTACACTAGTAAAAGCATGCAAAATAAAATTTAAAAGACAGATAAGTTAGCTGCAACTCATGCTTGAAGGAGGAAACGTCCGTTCAACTGGTCGGGAGAATTTAGTGCCAGACTGCAACTGTACGAGGCCACAGTGCTTCTATTTACCATTCAGAACTGGCAAGTGACTAAAATGATTAACTGAGATTAACAACCAGGTGTACTGATTTAAGGAAACTCGTTGTTGATAATTATAACTCTAAATAACAAATCATCTAATTGCTGCAATTTTGTTTCCTAGAGCCAGTTTAAAAACCAGATCTTATCAGTGGCAATGCATCAAAAGTAGCATTTCCCTCTGTATAATATAGCTTTAAAGTATCAGTGCCAAAATTCATGCATATAATTTCTATTGGACATTTAGCTTGTAAGATTCCTAGGGGCTTTAATCTATACCTAAAATTGAGGAATCTTAAGAACTGTTAAGGGAATAATCGCTTGAGTTCGTGAGGCAGAGAACAAAACGTACGAAAAGTGAAATAACCCTTTATTATTCCAATAGAGTTTTAACAGACGACTCCTTTTTTGGAGTTACAATAATGTCTCCACTCGGGCTTGAACTTAGGAAACTAAGAACCAAAACGTAAAGAATCTTAACTAAAAATATATAGCCGAAGCTATCAAGATTCTGACAGAGTTAGACCCTTAATGCTAAATAACAGCGAAGCTATTAAGGGCCTAAAGCATGGCCGAGAGTAATAATAACTTAAGAGAGAGAGATTAGCCTAAAAAGGCGAACGCGCGATAGTCAAAATCACTGGCTCTCCAAAGAAGTCAGTAGAAATTCACAGTTAAATACTCCTCCTCATCTGCATTCAAACGCGATTCCGAAACTAGGTTCTGGCCGGAAATTGTAAGCTTGAAATTAAGAAGAGATAGGAAAGTAACTTTAACTCAAAATTTAACTGTTAGATAAATTAAGATAATCCTTACAAGCTAAAAACGATATGTAAACATTTCCACCAAACAAATAGTGCAAAATATACAAATAATGCCAAGGAATAAATACGAAAAATAGTCAACATAGAAATATTAGTCAACTCGAAGAAGTTATGAATTTGGCTCTCAAGAGTTTCTCCTTTACTTAACGATTTAAGACTTTTGGGGTGAAGGATAGGTGTTTTGATCGATACTTATCTTCCATAGCGTTTCATCATTTATTGAAATTTTTCCACCACATTTTCACCTTCCTTTAATTCACTGCTACGTAAACTTATATTTGCTTTACCGGCCGATAAATTTTGATAAACCTCACTTTCTGAGGATTCAGTAGCTCTTCAAATGTGCTTCTTATTTAAACGCTGTGAGTTTTTATAAACTATACATAATTTTAAACATCAAAAAACTGTTTTAAAAACCCTTATGATTTGCAATTCATACAGTACCGAATTTATACCTTTTATAGTGTATCTGAAGTAATCTGAAAAATAGATGACCCGTATTTTCACGAAAAATCCTAGCATTGGCTAGATAATTGAGATATGCGAATTGTTTACTGTTGTTTTAGGATGTCGATACCAGTGCTTGAACATTCTTGCTACAAGGAGTTTTGTGGTTCCCATATTGATATGAATACTGGAAATTTTGCGGTTTTGCAGCTGAAGATGATGGTTCGGTAAAACCATCGAAACTAGTCCTGTGAAAATTTTGTGAATTAACGCTGATTTTTGTTGTTTGACTTCTGAATCAGTATTTATTCGGCGTGTTATTGTGTCTTAATTACTGGAAATTGTTTAGAAATACAGAAAATAAACAGTTGGAGGTTAAAAATCTTTATGTTTTGCGGTAAAACTTATGTATTTGTTTTTTATTTCTCTTCTCAAAGATAAATTTAAGTTTCACTAAAACTATATCAGATAAGAACAAAGGCGATAGTATAAATTTTGAGCCTTTAACTAAATCCCTGCCTTTGAGCTTTACGTACTATTTTTAATAAAATTTATTAACTATCGTCATAGAATCGAGCAAAGATACGATGAGAGTTGTTCTGAGGTTTAACTGATGTAGACCTGACACACATTAATTTTAATAAATCTGTGAAATGATAAACAAGGTGATCGAAAATGTATGAAAAGCTTGAAATATTTTCATAGCATTGAAGAAAATTATAAAACGGCAGCAATGTTAATGTACATAAAATCACATATATAACAGCCCGTTCAATCTTGTCCTTTTTCGGCAAACAATATACAAATCATTACCGTATCAGTAACAAATTTCGTTAAGCTTTATAGCTGAATCAGACAGGCAACAGAAGAAGGTCATTAAGGCGGGTGTCTGTGGAATTCAAAACGCAGGGCTATCTCTATTGTTTACATGCGAGCAATGAAATTGGTCGTTGCGCTGAAAGAGAAGAAAACAAGGGTTGGGACAAGAAAACATTTAACGATCGTTAAGGGACAATATGCTACCGTACAAGAGAGAGCTATAAATCCATCTCCCGATATTAATGAAAATGTAGTGCTGCGAGACACGAAAGGCGATTATTTCAACCTTTCTGCGTAGACGGCTCAAGTAATTTGTATGAAATTTCTCTGTTCTTCCTTCAGCGTAAATATCTGCTGAATAATAATTTTTACCCATTGCATTTTGAAAAAGTTGAAAAAGTGGCTTTCTTCTGTCTGGTTAATGATTCAGTTTGAATAAGTAATATGAGGACTAGAAATAATGCTTCAAATAATTTCTATAAGATTATTATTTCCAAAATACCAGTGCGCATAAAGTATAGATACAAGAGAATGACAATATTATACGTACGAATTCCTAAACCGGTATTTTAATATTGCACTAAAGATTTGAAATTTTTACTTTATTTTTTAGATTAAAAATCGTAATATACATAAATCAAACAAAGTTAAATTAAACATACAGAGTATTACAGCATTTTGAAAGTTAGGATAATCAAATCTTGTTCAGAAGTTACACATACTTACAGTTTTCAATTTAGTTTTAGTTATAATAGAATTTGAACTATAATTTGCACGTAATAATTTCTATAAGATTATTATTTCCAAGATAACAGTGCGCATAAAGTATAGGTACAAGAGAATGACAATATTATGCGTACGAATTCCTAAACCGATATTTTAAATATTGCACTAAAGATTTGAAATTTGTAATTTATTTTATATATTAAAATTCGTAATATTCATAACTGCGTATTACGTAACTGGGAAATATAAAGCCGTTTTTATGCTGGGTGTGGAAAATACTTGTGTGAATGATTTGCTACCTCATATACAAACTTCTGGCAGAGGTAGATTACTCCGAGACGAAATCCGGATCAGATATAAACGCTGTGTCGAAAAAGGCCATCGTTATGTGCAAGTGTGTGGAAAGCACAAGGAATAAAAGAACAGTACACGTAAATGAAGAGCATTATCTTATTCGTCATAGTCTAACAATTGTGATATTATAAAAGGTCGCAGAAGGTATTCGCAGCTCCAACCACCAACTGCAACAGAAGCCTAACGCTATCGCATGAAATCATGGACGTTCTGAATTATTCCAGAGGTCTTTGGGACAGCCGCGGCAGCTACAAAGTTACGTTAAACTAGATCCTAAATATTTTCCAAGGCTACCTGCGCTAGATGTTTCATATGACACCAAAAACATATTTTAGGGAAAATGTTTGACACTATAATGCAAACCAATATATGTGAATACCACGTCCGCACAATTCTTACCCAAAGTCGCATTAAAGTGTTCCCGAACATGATGACTGAAACTGGCTAAGGATACCCCAGGCTGGTAATCACTCAACACAAAAGAATACAATGCCAAAGGTGCTTACATTTCGGCCTAAGCCAGCAGGGATCTGCCATACTGATAAACTAACATGTAATCTCTTTCTCCCCATTCGCAGCAAATGATGGTAAGTCGCCTGCCGAAGAACTCGAGGCATTATAAAGCCACAGGATTTAATCTGATTTTTGAAGTCCCATATTACAGAAAGCTAGTTCATGCGATCGACTTTTATACCATTTAAGTTCTTAATGCTTGTCCCCAGTTGAATCTATACCATTAAAATTTAATTATTTGCATATCTTAATTACACATTTGGGTTTACGCTGCTATTACCACGTTAAGTTATTAGGTTGATTAACGCATTATCTTAGTCTTTGAACATACTGCCATTTCTCCTTTTCTTCGGCTGTCACCACAATGTAAATGAGATTACATGTATATAGAACAGGAGTTCTTGAATATTAGGGAGAGAGCTCTGACAGCGACGCTAATTGCTGTACTATTTTCTTGCCCAGTTCTGAGAATTAGTTTATCCGTCTTCAACCTTTTGGCAGTCAAGTTCCCAGAGCTATTAGTTGTAATTCAGACTTTTAAATTTGTAATTTAACATTGGGGATTTATTTCTAAATCATGAACGAAAATGATGTGTGTGATAATTCGTCACCACCTAGATTTGCAGACTGCTTCGCCAGTCGCCCTTTAGGTGATGGAGAATGCAAGGTATTCCTTATCACGTACGTTCGTGGCGTGATTGGAAATGCGTCCGCCGGGTATTCGGATGGAGTTCGAATTCTTTGTAGGGCACTCTGAATGACTCTAAAACATATAATTCCCGAATTTGAATAATTTTCCTGTTTTCCTTCAAGGTGCTGCAATTTCAAACTTGAGTAGCATATTTTCAGAGGTACGCTTAAAATGCCAAAGTCATTTTAAATATGATTAAAATAAGCGTGAATGCAAATTAATGTTTAAAAAATGCTAAGTTTCAGAAACAACCTTTATATTTAATATTATATAATTGTAAAAATATTAAATTATTCTGAATAAGAGCAGTGGAACTCAGCTATGTATTCGCCGGGATGCGAACCTCGGATCTTCCGACTACTAACCATACGTGCTATCTGTAAGTTAGGTTATGAAAATACGGAGAAAGACGATTATTCCTTATATCCCGTCCCTCCGTTAAAGGATGAGTAGATAGAGAGAGAAAAGAAATGATAAGAAAACAGATGAAAGAAAAGAAAGGGATGGCTACTCATTATCGTCCATCACATTTTAGCTGGGCACCACTGTAGAGATTTTGGAATTATCGGTGCCAGGAATGTCTGAAAGCAGCTGGGCCTTCACCAGTGTTCGAAGCTGTGATCTTTCAACTGTTATACGAAAGTGCTATGATTTGCACTGCAAGAACACACATAGAGGAAGGCAATAATTTCGTATACAATGCAATACTATCATTAAACATCATTAAAACATTAGCGTGGGTAAATTCGTATAAGAATACAACACAGAATAAGCTGTTCAGATGTGCACACTGCCTTAATTGAAAAATTTATATCATGGTTTGTGTACTACCTGATGAAGCTGCTGTTTAAACTTATTTGGCAAAGCGTTGTAAGTAATAATTGTCAAAAAAATGTTCTTCGTTTGGTTATTGGCTGTGATTCAAGTAAAAATGAATTTCAGAGCATTTCAAGTGACAAAGTGTTATTTTTACAGAAATGTTTCTCTGTTTCTAGACAAAATTTTGCGGAGTAATAGTCTCCATATTGTGTGTATCAGATTTAGAAATTCTTTGCTTCGAACTGCGTAAATCTTAAGAACTATAATCAAATAATAAATCATTAAAATAATACTTAGTCTTTACTTATCAAAAATTAATTTAATGCAGAAAGCAATTATTCTACTTCGTTTCTGTAGAGACTGTTTTCCTTCTAGTTTGCGAGAATCGTTTGGATTTCCTTTTGATACTAAGTGATAACTTGTTCTTTCCAAACTGTTTTCTGTCTGAATCTATTCTGGGGAAGGAAAGGCTCTAGCTTAATTACGTTATTCTCACAGCAGGAAAGCTTATGCATAACTTTTAATTACTTTGCCCTGCTTAATTTAGGAATTTCTTAATTACACGAAAGCTGATTTTCTTTAAGCCTGTTTTAGTCGCTCCTGCACTGAAGGTAAGGTACTGCTTAATACCAATCCTAAAATAGTCAATTACATCCATTATCATCTAAAGGAGTCCTATGTATTAAAAACTGATTGTAATGCCATGCTGCAGTTTTATATTCGCAGTTTGACTAAGCACGATTTTATTGAAAAGTTGATTAATTCTTCAAATAACTTAACTGATAAAATGACAAAGCGAAGCTCTTCCTATCTGACAAGCTGAAAATTCCCGAAGAAATTTACTTGTAATCAAGAAAAGAAATAAATAAAGCACTTATTCTTCAGTTATAGCAATTACAAGGTATTTTCTCCCTTCTTTCCGAATGCTTTCGTTGGTGTAACGGTAGCGCACTCGTCGCGTATTCGAGATGTCCAGGTTTGAATCCCAGCGACGGAATTGCTCACTTTTTACGTCTCCCGCTTCAAAATAACCTAATGGCTCTACAACATTTATCAATAAATAAGATTTAAACAATAGCCTCTAGTGTCTTATATCTGTCTCTTAGAGTTAGATATTGTAGAGACATTAGGTATTTTTGGAAGCAGGCAAGATGAAAAATTAGCAAAGCTTTAGCCGGGAATCGAACCGCGGACTTCTGGATTACCGGCCCAGCATGCAGAGCCACTACACCAAGAAGGCACGCTAGGAAAGCGGAAGAAACACCTTATAATGTAATTTACACTACTCTTACATAATCTCTGTGCAACTAACCAACAAATTCCTCCTCTGTCCATTTTTTAACGAAGTAGCTTTTGCTCGCTTCATTCAAAGATGTCTGATTTAGAACTTGCTTGAAAAGAAAAGTTATTAATAACACTAAATTAAATATAAATATTAAATTTTGAATTAAAATTGAATAATGATCTTTTTTCCTTTTTTTCCCGTTTGTTAAATGTATGACTGTTACAAAAGACATTAAGCCAAAATTAAAAAAAAAAAAAAAAAAAAAAATATAATACAATACAGGTAAGATAACGCATTTCCACTAATTAAAATTTCTAAACAGAATTAAATCCTATTGAAAACGGACGAAAAATCCCTCAGTTTCCTTTCCGTTTAGAATTAAAATACTAGAAGTTTTTTGTGCCAGAATGATTTAAGTCAGCTCTAACCTAGTCCTGTATGGTATGAGCTAGCTTTTCTTTCTCGTCTTACGCGAAAACTCATTCCACAAAGAATACTTTAAATTTTTATAAAGCTTTTCAAGTATCAGGAACAAGGGAATATTTTAGACTAGGAAAATATTTGCGCGTAGTTGTCTGAAAGACAGTCTTGATCTAAAAGGCAAAAGTAACTGAAACTGAAAAGCTAGATGTGGATATTAAGGCAAAATAATTACAGTTCATTTTATTACCAAAAGAGTTTGAGACTTAGGAAAAAAATTTCTTACATGTGTGCCTGTAAAATACAGGTATGAAGTAACATGAAGCAAACAAAAAATATTGATATCTTATAATTAAGGAAAGGTTTAATGGACCTTAATGAATACAAAATTAAAGAACAATTCTTTTCAGCTATGTAATGGTAGCAATTTGAATGACGGAGAAAAATAAAGAGAGTTTATGAATGAAGACTTATAACAACTTAAAAATTAAATAATTCTAAAACTGTGTGCGTGATTGTTTTTATTTCAATGTGATTAAAAGCTTTAACTACTTTAAAGTAACGCAAACAATTTTAATTAATAAAACTTTTCCGTTAATCATGAAAAAAGTTCACATAATTTCATAAAAAGCTAAACGTTTTAAAAATATTCCTAATTAATAGCGTTATTTAAGTATTTTCAGCTAGGATAACTGGGACATTTTTAAAGTATTCAGTTAATATGCGTCCACTCAATAAATGTACAAATGATTTCAGAATTTCAGGCCAGATTATGATCGTTTTAACTGCATTAGTTCAAAATTAACATATTGTCACTGGGATTAAGGATTAGTTCGTCCTTTTATAGCTTGTTTGCGATTTTAAAAATGTGTATGAGTTTATATTTCACAAAATATATCTTTAACCTAGAGCCATGACTCTTAAATATTCTGCATTTACCCTCAGTCATCTCCTAAATATTTAATGCATGCTTCAACAAATTCGTCTCCCTTTCATTATATAATAATTTAGTTAAGTGACACAGCTTGCCATCTATTTCAACTCCATTTTCTGCGTATAATCCGATAATAATACCTTTGTCCGTATTACTTCGCTCATCTACAATTATAGCCTTTCAAATCTTGCACATTTTCCTATTCCAGAAGTCTGTAATATGCCGCCTCGTCCTTTTCAACTTCAGAAACGGAAATCCTTGCAGTTTTAGGTCATACACAGTTAAAGTGAAAAGAGAAATATCGATTTCAAGGAACGAGCATCTGATGCATATAATACTGGTAGTACTGTTTGAAAATCTTTCCATTAGACATAGAAATTAGATTTCTCGAAAGTCTAGTTTCCTTTTGGTATTCAAACTCTGTGTCATTTTTATTGTTTACGTTTCATTAGCCTTTGAAATGTTAACCCATGTGTGACTTAAAGGCTCGTTTATTCTATCTATAAACATATACTATGTTCTAAGATGATTGTTTTGATAATTTCTAGATGGTATCACTGCAACGGTAACTTTAGGGCTTTGGTCCATTAACTTAGTCTTCCGTATATTTTACTTCTTCAGTAGAACGTATTTAACCTTATATATGCAATGGAATAGTTTGTTATTTAATTTATTCCAAAGAAATCATAAGGGGCCTTTTTTGAATTCTTAGCCTTACACATTCATCCCTGGTTTCGCCGGCGCCCAAGCGGTAAGACAGCTAAAGACTCCTAACTCAACCAGAGTTTGGTTTCTGGGATACTTTCATGAAAGAGTTCGTGGTTTTTTCGTATGGTAACGTAAACACGAGTATTTCTTCCCAGTGAATCTTTCACTAAGACACATCTTCCTTTACGCAGATAGATCTCGTCTTTTTTTCCATACTTCAAATAATCCAGTCCATAATTCATTCTTGATTTCATTGATCTATACCCCTATAATTTCTGTTCTATATTTCAAATTTATTTTCTATGATATACTTATCTCTGCTCTAGATCTGATACTTACTTCTGAAAGACTATCGCTGGACTACAAAAACTTCGGATCGCTTAATATTGTTAACTCCAAATAAGTATGTTTATTAAATTTGCTATTCTCCTTTGTTAAGACTTTAAAATGTAATATCAGATATAAACAAATGATTAATTTCAATGTTTTATATGTTAATACACTGTGGTAATTAAAACTATGTCTAAGAAGCATATTCAAATTACTTACACCCAAGCAGCACGAATTTGTATTGCAACAGTTAAAAATCACATAAATTTGCTAATTGTTGTGTAAGGTTCGCTTCTGGATGGTTGTCTTCGGATACATTATGTAAATGCTGACTATTTCGTTAGAAAGTTTTCAGTTAAGAATTTCCCCATTCATGCTGGATAACTTTCGATTTTGTTTTGTGTTTCAATCTTCTTATGTTTTGCAGTATTTTATACCTCGAAGCATTATGTTAAAACTACTGTTTTCTTTTTATAAGTTTTTATTTATTTAGCTTACTCGTGGTGTTTGTTGCTATGATAAAAACCTGGGACTGAATTTTGAGCTATTTCCTGGTAAGCAATTGAGCTCCAATTTTGCAAACACATTCCTTGCGGGACAATACAATATGGCCAAGCAATTTTTTTCTAAATCCTATTAGAAATCTTTTTAAACTTTACTGTTGAAAAGATTTTTAGCACATTGTTTCTTTTTAAAAAACGAATTAAATCAGAGCTTTCCTGTTTATCATCAGAGTTATCAGACAGAGCATAGAAACCTTCTAAAAGAAATTTATATGAAATTTTAAGCATAAATTCTGAATTTGGGGCAAATTTTCGAAAAAAATCTAAATTTTTTCGACTATTTGCCATCTTTCATTTAAAATTTTTTATATCTAAAAATGTATCTACTCTTAGTCTTGAAATTTTCCCCCTCCTTGTTAGAAAGAGTTACTCGCAATGAATTTAATCTTACTACAGAAGTCTTCTGTCATTTTACAAAAGCCATTTCATTTCTTTCTTATTTTATAGCAAATTATAAAAAGCGAAAGAAGTACAAATCAAAGTATACTATTAAACTAATACGGTATAAAATTAATTATTTTATATATAAGTTCTCATTATTTACATATTACTATTATTATCATATTACATTAATACATATTAAAAGCTTATTTAAACTATGTGTCATAAAAATGAACTCATTGATTCAAAAAAGTGTCCTCAAAGAATTGTCCGAACGTGATGAAATTTGGTATATAAAATACACAAGAATGAGAGAAGATATTACAATTTTATAAATCTCATTTATTCGGAAGATACAGATGCAAAAAAACTCAGTACGCTACGTTGCCATTTCAGAATTAGGTATCACTAATTTTCGAAATGAACGCATGCAGTGCTCTATTTATCCCTAAAATATTATTCCTATAATTAATTCTACTTAAAATGCCATATTTTTCCAAAACAGCAAGATTCTCTTTAACACTTTGTTTACTCCATTCGAATAAAGCAAAGCATAACAGGGCTATATCTCTAAAGGCAAAGAATGCTCTCAAGAAGGACGTTTTGAGGGACACCTGCCCGAATTGACGTAGCATGCGGGATTCCCCATGCTGCGAGTCCATTCTTCAGGATTCCAACTCCAGTCGAACAGATAATCTTCAGCAGCTAATTCCTATCCACTTTGCTGTTTATCTGTTACCAGAACTCAGAAGCTTCAAATACAAACACCAGTTATTGCTATTTAGTATAGCGGTGATAAAACTGAGAAATAAGTCAGGTTTAAGTTATAATCGAGCATTTTTTTCTCTTTTTTTAAGCATTAACTTAGCTAAAGTACCACGAGTTAAAAGTTAAAGAATTAGTCAAGTTACTAAATTAAATACTAAGATTTAACGTGATTATTGTTTAGTTTAAATCCATTTCATTGTAGTTAACCGCTCAAATTATCTATGTAGCATCAGTCTGCGAGAATACGATAACATGCCTTTATAATTTTCCATGAGCGAACAAATAATGTATACATTGCCTGATAGAAACATACAACAGCAAGAAACAGTGCGAGGAATGCTACAAACGCTGGCAGAAAGACAGAGAATCCACATAAATGAACGAGATTTTATTTTAAAACAGATTATTAATTAGAGCTATCAAATATGTAGAATGATCTGTAGGAAGCATATACATCTCTTGCGGCGATACAAGAAACAATCGTTCAAGGAACAGCTACAGTCAGAAATGGCAAATATCCAGAGAGAACTGATTAAAAGGGATGATGGTCCAGAAAGCAAAGAGGGATGAATGTCCAGATGGATTAGTACTCAAAGGATGGATGGCTGTATGCTTACTACCATTTTCCCTAGTTCATTCTAAATTTGAGAACATCCAGGTCATTTAAACTATGGCCACGTGCTCCCTCAAATGTTCGATCTGCGTAAAGTAAAGTGGCCACAGTGGCCAAACTGTGGAAAGAAGTATCTGGAGGATAAGGAGTATCTGGAGGATCTTGCGGAATATCCTCCGATTTTATCCTTACAAACTTTCACTAGTGCCTCCACATGATTTTGACGCTCGACTCCTGTTCTCACTTGTTTCTTGCTCAATTTCAGGTCGATTCAAAATGCCCTTGGAATATTCTCTGAACAGATAAAGCTCATTTACAATTGGACGGTGCATTGAATACTCACAACTGCCAAGTTTGGGAATCAGAAAATCAGCACTCTGCTTTAGAGGTTCGATACTATTCACAAAAGTGAGAGTACGGTGTGGATTTTCTGCGTCATTTATTCTCGACCCGTACTTCTTTGAAGAGCTAAGTTCCACAGGTCCAGTGACATGCTCAATCACCGGGAAACGATATGCATCGCTGTTATATAACGAAATTCTGTAAGCACGTCAGTGGCTTGCACGCACAATCTTTATGCAAGATGGAACTCCTCCACACATTGCAAAGTGTGTAACGATTTACGTAAACGTCATTTTACAGAACAACGTGTCATTAGCAGCACTTTCGTAATAGGTAGCCTCCCCGATTCCCAGACCTAAATCCATACGATTTTTGGCTTTGGAGACCTTTGAAACATATGGTAATTAGTTAAAATCCAAGAACTTCAGCTTATCTTAAAGCCAGCAGTTCACGTCACGTGCTGAACATTTCCCAGCATACAATTCGGTCAACTGTGGAACATGCCATCTTGCGATTTCAGATGATTGCTCAAAATAATGGCCATCATATGAAACATTTTTTTTTGTAGCAAAGTCGTAAGACTGTTGTAAATGTGTGGCTAAATGTATAACTTATTAATATAATGCCCTCTGGTGACGCTATTTGTAACTATTTTTTTCGCTCAAAGAAATTCTCATCCCTTAAGTCCGCCACAAAATTTCACAATTTTCTGATCACTGGTTTTCGTTAATTACAGACACCCTGTATTACATTTATTTCACATTTATGTGTGATTTTCTTCATCAAAAGAATTATTTTTACATTTTCATTGAAACACGTTAAAAAGAGAGAATCGCATATAAAACACTTTAATAGATTTGATTTACTGATATTTTTTAATGCGTGCTTAGAAAAGATAAGTCTCAAAAACGTTTCGTTAAGGAAGATGCCTTTTACGCATTTTTGACGACTTGAAATAAACTTATATAGTGTTACTTTTGAGTTTTGTTTCTGCAACTTCACGTGGAGATTTTAGAAACGAAGTAATTAATAAGAGACCGTACAGCTAAGAATTCCTAAAGTAAGGTATTTTTTATGAATAGTTAAATTCGAAGTGCTCAAAATTTAATTCACATACGTTTTTCTTTAGAATTATACCTCTGTTATTCTTTCCGTTTGTGAACGTTGTCAGATTGCCTTAATCGTGAGTAGTCAATCACGAAGATCTACAATATATCTATTTTCTCGTGTTTGAAAATATATTTTTTGAGTGTATGGCCAAATTGCGAGTAACAGGTGCAGGTTTAAAACCTTCGCCCGTCAAACAAATGCTCTTGGTCAAGAGCAAACAAATGCTCTTGACCAAGACATATCTACAAATATTTTAACGTTCAAACAGAAATAAATCTATGCTTCCTGAAAGTATTTCATTATTCAGCATATTCGTATGAATGAAGTGACTTTAAATAAAGAAAATATATTAATGCTCTGAGTTATTTGGTGTGATTCTTATGTTTTAAGGTAATGAATCTGCACGTTAAAATTAAAAAAAAATATTTAGTACCCATCTTTTTTTTCCCTCATCTCCTTTAATGCTTTCACCCCCCTCCGGAAAAAAAACGCCTCAGGTGAATGAAAAGCAAACATATCCTATTTCATTATTGAATGAAAAATTAGTAATATATTCTTTTGGGGTTCACAAAAGATTTAAGGAAATGTAAATTACATTTTAGTGACTAGTCACTATAGGGAAAACATCACCCACTCACACTTGTTAGTGAAAGATATATCGAGAGCATTTAAGAGACCAACAGCAAAATGATTAAAAATATTTTAGGAGCTCTTAAGAGCTGTTATGTTTGAGCTGTAAATATTTTTAATCATAACGTACCATAAAATTTAGGAAATTATCTGTAACTTTCACAACATATTTTATATGCTACATGCTAATCTCATAGGCATTTTTTATAAAAATAACAGACACATAAATGAAAATATAAAGGTGTTTCCTAAAAATAAAAAAAAATTCTCATGTTAACGTTTATTTCTTTTTATATCAAACATGTGTTATATACTAAAATACTTTCCTTGCCCCTTATATAACATTAGACACAGGTTTTTGCTGATTTGCATAATAGTGGACTAGTTCCCTTAGAGCAAGGGTGTTCGATAAATTAAGAAAGTATCATCTTTATTATTCAAGCTAATCCCAAAAAATGATTGAAATTAAATTTATTGTATCATTGATGTCTCTCTGAATTTGTACGATGTTCACATGGAATTTTGATGCAGATTATTTTATAAACTTGCTTACGGAATAATGAAAGAGAGAAGCTGATTATTTATCGGAATTAAAATTATTTACTTCTGATGATCACATTTGTTAGGATATTCTGTCTTTTTATTTCAAATTTCAGTTTACTGTTTCTCTTAAGAGCTGTTATGTTTTCTGTTGATTTCGATAAATTTGTTTGAAAATGTTGCACTTGATAAGCAAAAACATGCGAAAAATGGGACCCTTTGAAAGTAACATTTACATTTTTGCTAATACACATGTTACTTTTCCTAAAATGCGTACCAAGACTGGGCATGGCATGCAAAATATTTTATGAAATTTACAGATGATATCTTTGATTTGTGATACATGGTGATACACATATTTTTTCTGAAACATTTTGTTGCTGGTCACCTAAATGCCTTCGTATCTGAATTTATTCCGAGAAAGCGTGTTATTTATACGGAAGAATGTTGTTACTGAACGCTGTTACTGAAGAATTCGTCAAACATTCTTCTACAGATTCGAAAAAAATTCTTAATCGAAAGTGTCTATTGAATACTGAATATAAAGGGTGATATAAAAGTATTCATGATTTAATATATCTTGAAACGGTGAGTTGTGGACACAAAATTATAATTTAAGAAAAACGGGAAATAAATTAAGCTTCGAGACCATAAAATTTAGGAAATTTGTTTTTATCACCAGAAACTTTTAAAAGAATACAAAATTTGAGTTTTTGTACTCTCCTTCTACGAAACAATCATCCAGTGGATAAGGACGTAGAATACTGGTAGTTCGTCTTGTGCTCGGGATGGTTGCACGGGGCTTTTGGGACGTTACCCGGGAGTAATGTGAATAAGATCAGTTTTTCTTAGTATGTTATAGCAAATGATACCCGCATGCTTTATCATAATCAATTAACTACTTTATCTACTTAGAAAAGGCAAATAAGTAAGTTGTTTCTCAGATTATTTTTTAAAAAGGCGTCCATTATGTACATAACTGGGAATGTTTAAATTAGAAATGGTGAGGGTTATATGACTTAAACAGTTTTCTCTGAAAGGGAAGCATAGACTTTAGGGGCCGTATAAAACTGAAATATGCTAAATAAAATTCTGTGTGCTTCTATCATTTCTGCGAATGCAAAATTAAAAATCCTTTTGTTTTTGAGATAATAAAGTATGCTAGAAATTTCTATCCGAAACTTAAATTCATAGCAGTGTGTAATGTTTTCGTATAGCTTCCCAAAGTTTTAGTTCAGGATAACCTTGGTAATTTTGATTATATGAAAATCAAAATGTATTGCTCAGCTAGTTTGTCTATATGACATTCTGAAATTTTCCTCAAAACTTTCGTTATGAGGCTCGTGAATAATTTAACCCTTTTTCATTTTCCTCAAACATCTTATATGACTTAATATGGGATTTAAAAATCTACTTTATTTGTTTCAATTATTAAACTGAAACCATGGGTCTGTCCCCATGGCAGTTCAGGAGTTATTATTTTTGTATTCGCTTTGATAGTCCTATATAATTATTTTGGTATATGTTTTATATTTTAACGATTCATAAAGCTCCCAAATCTACTTTTTGCTAATTTTGCTAGTCCGAAACTGCCCACTGTACAAATTTAGCAGGTTATCACTAGAGTATTAAATAAACGCAATTAAAATTTGAAGATTTTTATAACATACAGTGCAAATAAGTAAAAATATTTTCATTTAAAATAAAATTACATTTTACTTAAGAAAGCGCTTTCTCTTAAATTGCATACAGTAGAATACCATTTATGTTAACTTAGAGGATAGTCTTAATGCCTTGATCTCAGACTAGGCAGGATTCTAACTAGATTCAATGACTGAAGGATGTACATACCCTCCACAAGTACCTAAAGACTGAGATAAACCGTCTGGACCCTTTCCTCTTTGAGTGCTTTACATATGATAGAATAAAGCGATGAGCGATATCTTATTGAGCACTTGACCAACGTAACTCACTACTCTCTATCTCTAGCTTTGAATAATCATCTTACATATCTAAGACATTTACATAATTGTTTTTCAATATTTATGTAACTGCTTTTTCTTTTTCGGAGATTACAAGTTTCGAAAACAGAAAAAAAAAAAAAAAAAAAAAAAAAAAAGAAATGCTTAAACTGTGTGTAAAACTTAGGTTAAATTAACCCGCCGAATACTGATTATTGGAGAAGTCAAACAACAAGAATCAGCGTTATAGCGTTATATTTGTAAATTTTGCAGAATAGTTTCGGTGGTTTAACTAGTCCTGCAAAATTTACGAATATAACGCTGATTCTTTTGTTTGACTTCTCCAGTAATACGTTTAAAACTGTTAATATAAACAGTAACCCCTTAAAGATTACATTTCTATACCAAAGCTACTTTCAGTAGTTTTTCGCAAGTTTGTGTGCACAATATAAATTAATTTTCAGGGTTTGATTAAAGCCACTTAGTTGAATAGTTCGAATTTGCTTCATTCTGTTTAAAATTCAAAAGAAGTTTTTGTCAATTTCTCAGAGCAAGATGCGGTATTTCAGAATTTTTAGCATTTACGTTTTCAAATACAAAATCTGATTTCCCTAATAGCCTCGAAAATATTATTCGAATCCTGTTCTTTGAAATTCAAGTAAGTTGTTTAGGGGAGTTAGAACTATAATCCGTCATGCAAGATGTATAGGATAGATGATAAATGTCATGACAAAATTCCTGTGTTCTTAGACTGTTTTATTTTCTTACAGATAGTTCTCATTGCTTGGACGCATTTTACTTTTAAAAATCTTTTACCTAGCTTTAAAACCGGTAAAAGATTAATTCAGAAGTCAAACAACAAAAATCAGCGTTAATTTACAAAATTTTCACAGGACTAGTTTCGATGGTTTTACCGAACCATCATCTTCAGCTGCAAAACCGCAAATGAACAAGATAGGAAATAATGTTTAGATAAGATAAGAAAGCCTGGACAAGAATAAGCAAGTGGCGCCATCTGTTGGCGAAACCAGAACTAAAACATAATTTCTCTAAAAGCCGAAGGCAAATTTGGATTGGAATTAGGATCGTTAACTAGAACAGAAAGATTTTTATGAATGTGAAATGCCTCTAGAAAATCCAGTTTTCCAATGGAAGATGTTTTTTGAATAATTTTGGCAGCAGAAAAATTGAAAGTGTGATTTTCGGACCAACAATGTTGAGCAACAGAAGACTTCTGTGTTTCCTTTTTTCTAACATATGCCTCATGTTCTTTGACGCGAAATTTTAAGGCTCTCTTAGTTTGGCCAATGTAAATTAAACCGCACTGGAAAGGAATCCTATAAATACCCCAGGAATTCATATCCGGAATGGGGTCCTTGAGTATAGAAGTTGGAACTTTATTGATGGGAGAGTAAACAACCCGAAAGTTAAATTTCTGCAAAATATGTGCAACTTTATAGCTAATTGATGGAAAGAAGGGAATGACAACAGAATTTTTATAATCTCCTAAAATAAGAGTGTGGCTTTTAGTGTGTTGAGATGAGAATTTTTTAACTGCTTGATTAATAATGTTGGGTGAAAAGCCCCTGTCAATAGCTATTGCTTTTAAATAATTTAGTTCTTCATCAAGGGCTAGTTTGGAGGAGCAAACTTGAAGAGCACGGAAAACATAGGAATAAAATGAAGCTAACTTTTGTTTAGTCGGATGACATGATTTAAAGTGTGGTGGAAGGCAAACCGATGAAGGTTTACGGTAAACCGTAGTACTGAAGTTGGATGTGTTACGTGTGACCAGAATGTCGAGAAACGGAAGAGAATTGCAAGTCTCAAGTTCAAAAGTGAACTGAATAGCAGGATCAATAGAATTCATTGTTGAAAGAACTCTATTTAAATCATCTTTATTACCTTCAAACAGGGTAAAAGTATCGTCTACGTAGCGGAACCATGCCGGGAAGTTTAAAGTTTCAAACAATTTTGATTCATAATAATGCATGTAGATATCAGCCAGGATGGGACTGAGGGGGCTTCCCATGGCTAATCCCTCAGTTTGCTTGTAATATTTATTTTGGAAAACAAAATGTGTTTGTTTCAAACAGAGTTGAGTGAGAGAAATTAGCTCATCAATTTCGATGCAAGAGAAATGAAATTCGCGAAGTCTGGTTTCTAGACATCTTAATGCACCCTCCACTGGGACATTGGTGAATAATGATTTTACATCAAAAGAAACCATGAGTAAATTACGAGGAGAAATGTTTTTAACCTTTTTTACAAACTCTATTGAATTTTTTATGGTGTAAATGTTATTGTCTAATAGAGTGGAAAATCTAGAAACTAAATATTTAGCTAATGGATACGAGGCAGTACCTAAATTTGATACAATAGGGCGGAAAGGAATACCACTTTTATGAATTTTGGGAAGAGCATATAATCTGGCACAATTCGCAACAGATGGGATAAGCGAATGTTTTAAGTTGCTTGAAATGATTTGCGAAGATTTGATCGCAGTTTTTATTTTGGATAATTCCGAAGGTGAAGGATCTTTAGGGATCGGATTATATGGTCCTTCGTTTAAGAGTTTAGTGACACCATCGATGTAAGTGTTCTTATCCATGACGACTGTCTGGCCACCTTTGTCGGCCTTTGAAACGACAATATCCGGGTTAGAATGAATCTCGCGCATTGTAGCTCTTTCTCTCGCAGTTAGATTTGGTTTCAAAGGTTTATTATTGAATTTCACATTATGAGCGATAAGATGCCTAATCATCTCTTTCTGTGAATCTGAAACTTTACTGAACTTGAAAGCTTTTTCGATAGGAGCCAAAATCTTTGGAATCGAGGGTTTACAGGTTTGTGAGAAGTTAAAATTATATTTTAGAATTCTCTCTTGTTCTTCTGAAAGACTAAAATTAGAAATATTAACTATTGGCTTGATGTTTACAATGGGAAGATTTTTTGAACTACTTGAACTGGAAGACTGTAAAAGAAGTTTTTCGAATTTAACTGCAAGGGTGTTTTTATGACGGTTAACTGCATTCTCCGTTCTAGACCAAGACTTTTGTTCAAGGGCAGTGAATTTTGGATATGTTTTAGCGAGTTCCAGATGAAGCTTATAGAGTTCATGTTCAATTTTGGACAATTGTTGACGTGTATCCCTTATCACGGACCGAAGTAAGGCAAGTTTGCAATTTAACAGAATTCTTGAAACGCGACTCGAAGGTTTTTGATTAGATTTGATTTGAATAAAATTGGGGATCAATTTTTTACATTTACATTTTGATCCCCAATTTTATCTTTATTACCTTCAAACAGGGCTTCAAACGATCTAAAACCATTATTAATTGGAAAATCTAATTTCGTAATTAAAACTTTTAGTACTCAACCTTTAACGAGAAATCACAAATAATACTCAAATAAATCACTTTAGCAAAAAAATACCGAATCACATGAACCTTGATTAAAATTATTTAAGCCAACATTTAATAATTCTTTAATGCAAATGGCTTAATTAAATTTTTTTGTAAGCATCTTATTCACGTAAGTCTTATTTTAGATTAGAAACTGTTCACAATTGTATTCAAAATGGTAAAGAAAGTAATTGTTTCAGTAATAATCAGTGCTACGAGGCTTAAGATTGCAGTACCACAGAATATTATTTTTAAAATTCAGTTTTCAAACTCAATACTTCAGGCTAATAAAAACGCAGCGAAAAGAGACATGAATGAAGACCAGTGTTCGAAAACGGAGAAACTTAAGAAGTTATCATGCTCAAGAGCACGTGTTTTTGTTCTTTTACATTTTTAAGTAATGCAATGTGTACTCTGTAATGGAATTTAAAGCATTATGCAAAATGAATTTCTCACTATAATGAGTTTAAAAATGTGCTTATGAAATGTTTTCTTGGTAATTTTAGAAATACATCCTGAGCTCTGAAATGATATTTTCAAAAGTTTTTTGGCTGCAGCAACTCCATATATTTCTAAACATTGTTTCCAACAAATGATCACAATAAACTACGACTTTAAAGATCATACTAATTTTGTATAACATCAGACTGGAATTTAAGAATGTATGAGACGAAAATAATTACTCCACCTCTAAAAATGGTAGTTCTAAAAATACCAATAATTATCTAATTCCGACATTAATATTTTTTACTAAAAATATACATAATTTCAAACAAAGGGAATGAAAGAAAAAAATCTAAAATATTTATTACTTTCTTCTATAAAATATAGACTGAACTGATTAAATTTAACTTTTTTACTTAGCCGAAAAGTTGTACGTAATATTCCCTGAAGAAAAACACAGTTTCAAATAAACCACATGCCATTCCACGGCCCTCAGTCCAGCCTAAAAACACGAAAAGTGGTTTGTTTAAACTACTAATAAAGCTGCCTGACATAAGTTAAGCAATCACTGTCATTAATTAATGTAAAAAAACCATGTAAATCCATACAGATGTAAATTCATACAGATGTAAATCCATACAGAACTTAAGATACCTCATAGATCATGCGATCTAAAACCATTGTTCATACATAATTTTGAATGCAATTGATCAATACGAATTAATTATATTTATATTATTTTAGTAATTAACCGCATGTACCTTAACACATCAAAACCACCCATATTAAGTCCATTATTTAAACAGTTTTCTGCTAAAATTCCTAGTGTATGATTTGTTTTGGAAACCCAAGTTAAGATTTTCTCGGAAAATTTTAAATTTTTCTCGGAAAATTTTAAAACATTTCTCGGAAAATCTTATTGCTTAAAGAAACTTTAAAGCAGAAATGTGATTGCTCATGACTTCCTCTTTGTTAGAAAAACGTTTCATGAAAATTAAGACTAAAATTACAGGAAAGGAAAAAAAAAGGCCTCATCACTTTCTCAGTTAACTCCTTTTCGGAAATTTGAGGAGGATGCGACTGTGGATCCATGTCTCATTGCCGGTTATTGCTACGTTCAAAACGTTCCTCTGGTTTGAAAGAATGTGTTTACATTCACTCTATTTCTGGACTGTTGTTAATAGCAGTTCTTTTATAGGGAAACGAGATACTTATCTGGAGCACGTTAAGTGAAGTTGCAATAATACACTATTGCAAAATGTTTGATAAGTGATGCTTTAGGAATACTAATGTACTTCTATGTTCTTCACTCTTTTTGGGGAACTTTTGTCATTTTCTTGCGAAACTGTTCAGATATTTTATCATTACGTCTTGTAACATTACTTTGAAATAAACAAGATTTACGAGCAATTTCTACTGATAAAATGCCTATTTTGTAAATCTAGGTGTCACCTAAAATTAACCTACTTTCTTCAAAATTTGCTTTAAATTGCCATGTTGTTAAATGAACATTATTTTATTGGCTAAGATACATACGACCATTGATTAAGTGACATTATAAAACCTGCATTAAAATACTACTTAATATTATGTGGTTTTTTATCATCCGAATCTATGAATTGCAGCAAACAAATTTTCTTCAATAGAATTCTAATTGAACAATCACAGAATTTATGTTAACCACTCATCTTCAAATAGAAATTGTCAAGGCCATATACATAGATACATCATTTACTCCTGGCGGTATTGAACGAGCTTTAGTATTTGACACGACAGGCTAAAATCACCGAAGCTTATGTAATAAAAATGATAAAATATTTTAGTGCATTAAATTGTTCAGTAAAAGAGAAGTTATACAGTAACGCTTCAGTTTCTTGTAGATATGACCACCACTATTAGTATACACTTTGCTGTAATGATATGACAACACAACTGCTGTTTTCTTTTCAGTTTTGTATTTCGTCGGCCAAATAAATTGTAGAGATTCTAGCTTTTATTCTGCTAAATTAAATGTCGAGGAACCTAGTGAACTGTTAAGAAAATTATCGCTTAAGGTAACAGGTATCATTAACTCAAGAATGATTAATTACCCTTTATTCACTCAAAATAAGATGAACATTCGGCCCCTTTCTTTGGGCTTACAACAAAGTCTCCACTTGGGCTTAAACTCAAAAATAAGAACTAACTAAGGGAACTAGCCGAAGCTAACACAACTCTAACGTAGTTGGCTCGTAATCTAAACTAGCCGGCGAATTATCAAAATGCACGTAATATACGGCTCAGCGTAACAGCAGCTTAGAGAAACTTAGCCCAAAAGCAAACGCGCGCTACTCAGGATTCCTAGCACTCTCTTTCGAAGTAAGTTAAACTTTCCTTTAATACTACTTCTTACTCAATTGCATTCAACGCGATTCTAAAAACTCGTTCTGGTAGGGAGTTGTAATCTGAAACGATGCAAGATAGGGAAGGTTAACTAGACTAAAATAAATGTTATAAAACTAAAATATACCTTACAAAATGAATGTGGATTTAATAGAGTTTTTGATGATGTTCCCTAAAAATGCAAGTGTATTTTCAAACTTATAGTGAAATACGCCTTATTTTCGAAAATTAAACTCAACAATTTCTCATGTTTATTTCTCAAGAAAAAAGATGATTTTAATTGCTGGATTCTTAACATTTCAGTACAAAAGGGTACTGCGGTGAATTTAAGAGATGGAGATCATGGAAAATTTGCCAGTTTAATCCAAACTATCAGATGGAAATGTTAGCAAATTTTTGTAAATAAATTTTGAGTATGTGAGTAAGAAATTTATTTTAGTGTCTTAGTCATTATGTTATATTTGCACATATTTGTAGCAAAATGGATTACGAAAATGCTGCCTAGCTTGTAATCCTTTCTTAACTTACAAATTTGCCTTTCAGAGTTGGAATGGTTCTCTGAGAAATGAAAGGTAAAGCAGCGTTTTTCTCTTACTTAAGAAATGAACTTCGGAAATATGTTTGAAGGAAAGCCCTTATATATTTTCTTTTGTTATTAATTTCGTTAAAATTCAGTATTCGAAAAATAAATTTCATCTCCTACAACTTTTTAATCCTTCTAGTTTTCTATTTTAATTTTTAATTTTTGATAAGGGTTGCGCATTTTCTTTAACTCAGTGCTGTCCAGCGTTAAACTTAAATTAGGAGGCACTGATCTAGAGAGTAGAACTGCGAAAAAAGCATAAGAGTTGTTGCTGACTTTCAACAGATCACGAAGTTTTTCGGGAAGTTTCAGGTATCCATTTCACGTCTTTTATTATTTAAGGTTATACGAAGCTTAATTTAAGTAAAGGCCTTTTCTAAGAAAATGGGTTTTGTATTTATGTCACACGTGGAAATAACTAGAGCATATGTTTGGATATCGCTCATTTCACCCTATTCCTTTATTAGATCTTATTAGAATAATACGTACTTTACCGTTTTACAATCTCTGTTACTCCTCAGTTTATAAAAGGCAATGCATTTTGTAAACATGTTGCATCAAGTTAACATTTACAATACTGAGCTAAAATAATTGATTGTTTATACTCAGTACATAAAATTATTTGTAGAACCGCCTTAGACTCAATATGTCGCCATTGCAAGATATTTTAAAATATAATAACCAAATGAATTACATATTAATGTTTGTTGCAGTAAAGCTATAAGAAATGATGCGTTAAAGATTTAAAATAAAAGCCTTAAAGTGAGATAAGATTAAAATACAGTACAAATATACAACGTGGGAATGCTACATAACTTACAGTGTTGAAATAAGAATAATATATAATCTCTCTGAGAAGTAGTGATTCGATTTCGATTTATTTTTAACGGCAGCAAAATAACTTGTTCTTACAGAATTTTGTTTTATGAAACCTGCGCGAAATTTACTCACAAATTAGGATACTAGTCTGCATCTGTCAGATTTTGTTAGGTAGCTCTCCTGTTTTGCAAATGATAATTATATTTAATTGATTATTCTTGGGAAAAGTCATGAGCAATCAATATAAATCTTCATCTAAACGTCTAGCCTCCATTACACATATATCATTTGAACCTCCTCCTACTCCTTAAAAGAATTGATCTTCGCCTTTGATAGTTTAATTGCGTTCTTATTAATTTCAGATAAAGGATGGTCTCATACATTCTAACTCATACAATAATGATGAAGTTGCAAAGATAGAAAACTGGCCTATAATCTCAGTTTGACGTGTTTAGAATATTGTATTATTTGCTAGTATGGGTTTAAGTTTCTTTCTTTCCTAAGTTTAGATTAACTGTAAATATCATGAAGTGGACGAAATAACAAATATGGCCTCCCAGAAAACGTAATAATGTTTAATGCTTGTCTGTCTCCGTTCACATTCGTTAAATCATAATGTTACGAATTTTGTACATAGATGATTTTAGTGAAATTGTGGTATTTTCCTGAGTAATGTAACATGAAAAACCTAGACAGATAAGCTACGGCGGAAACGTAAGAACACAGGGGCAAGTCCGTTTAACATTGAGTAAATGAGTACTTCGATAATTTGGCAAGATATCGTTTCAATGGTTTTGGTGAATTCTTTTGTCGCCAAATTTGATTAATCGCCAAAAGTCGCCAAACTTGGCGGCATTTGGGTCCGGTCTTTGTATTACCGTGACAGGTATTATAATTGAATAAATGTCATTGATCACTAATATTACTAATTCAGAAGTCAAACAACAAAAATCAGCGTTATATTTACAAAATTTTCACAGTAATTTCACAGTAAATATAACGCTGATTTTTGTTGTTTGACTTCTGAATTAGTATTTATTCGGCGTGTTATTGTGTCACTAATATTAGCTATAACCGTAACTCGACCCTTATTTGGCTTCCAATAATTTCCGATAAATAGAAGGTACTAGAAATAGCTCGGCGGCCGGGTGAAGACTATATAAGACCGGATAGAGATCATCTGCTCTCAGTTGTTGTTGTTGCGAGTTGTTAGTTCAGCGTGAAATCGGAGTGCTGAGATATTACCGGATTAGTTTTCTCTTTAGATGCGCTTCGCATTGCGTTGTATTTAACGTTCTTAGTGGTTTAAAGTGTAACTACTGATTGTACTCTGTGATACTGCGAACACCTGAACGAGTATTTCTGTGGAAAATTCCAGAACTCTGAAGTGTTTCTTTTAATAAAAATACATTTTATTAACCTATCGTCGGACCTGGGTGCATTCAATCTGTTACGAGACCTTACACTCGCAGTAATATGAATGGCACAGTTATATAAGGTCATGAATTATTATTTTCTTTGACATGACTTCATGTAACTTTAAATTAATTATTTTTAAGCTATTAGCCAAGTAAGCTATGCATTATTAAACGTATTAATGAGTAACTGTATTTTTTAGTGCTTCTAGACCGAAAACTATTTTTCAAACAAACGAAGATGATTTCGATATCTAATTTCACGCATTTACTTTAGATGGCAATTAAAGATCAGTAAAATTTAATGATGCATTTTCACAATTCTGAAAGTAAACTTAGGATTAATGCATCTATCTTATGTTAGTTTTTGTATTAATGCGACCACTAATTGTCGACGAGGAAACACAATAATTTTTCCCTTGTTTTTGCAGTAGTTTACTTTTTATTACTATGCACATTTGCAAGGAAGTAGTGCAGTCGCGTTCTCGTAGTGTAAGTGTTTAGCACATTGAACTAACAAATTTCGTTGATTCAAATCTCAGCGAAAGAATAATTGATTTCTCGCCCTCATAGTTGCGATCGAGCTAAAATTTGATGGACGATAATTCTTCACCACCTTGACATGATCAACTTTGCTCAACTATGAGTCATACTTCCCCTTAGTCGTCCATTAAATAATGAAAATGTAAGGAATTACCTCGTGCATTTTCTTGTGTTGCATGTGTGCACGTCCAGCTGGCAAATAGAAGAATGGTTTGAATATCACGTGTGCACTATTGATTTCGTACGTTACCAGCAGCTCCAGTAAATCTATGTCTTTATTGTGACACCTGAACTAAAGAGACTATAATTCCTCACCATCTGGATTTGGTCGATTGGTTCTAGACTTCTCAGTTAAGCTTTTAGTCGGGGGAAGAGAATGTAAGGAAGTAATCCATTCTTCTAAGTTATGTTTTTGTGGTTAAATAATCAACACATCCAGCTAATAACTGGGTGATCAATCATTCGAATATTTGCGAAGGCATAACTGATTTCTCATGTTTCTTTGTTTCCAAAAACATGTCTTTACATAGTGAAATACTGCAGATAAAGTGAATCAGTAGGTAGAGAGAACAGTTTGACAAAAACTGCTCATTAGCATAAAAAAGAAGTAAAAGGTTTTCAAATCCATAAGAATTTGTTAAAAATTAATAATATTCTGTTATAAAGAATAAAACAAAGTTAATTTGATTTTCGGTATCATGTTAATGGCATTTGCTAATATTTTGAGTCATCATGAATAATAAATTTTGCAAACATACGACGAATAGTATTTTTATCATCATTATTATTTTTGTCAAGTTTGATAAATTTTATAAATTATACTAATTTTCAATCCCTGGGTAATTGAGAAATTTATCTAGAAAATTTAAATATACTGTTGCAATGGCTCAAAGAAATATGATCAATAACAAAGAAAATCACGTAAAGATGTTATTTAAGACGCTCGGAAAATAGACTTCTGTTACCGTCATGAATATTTAAAACAATTTTTACTTTTCCTGTGTGAATTGCATTATCATAAATAATATTCAGCCGTTAAGTTATCTTAATGGTAATGCAGCGAATGAAAAAAAAAATAATGCGTTTTCTTACAATAAATGAAGTTTATTATTATTATCTATATTTGTCTGACAGTGTATGACATTTATAAAAGCATTTTAAGCTGGTAAACGATAAATTTAGAAAGCTTATATTACATTTAACATACGTTTCGTGTTCCATATAGTAATAACAGGCCTTTAATATCTTTTAAGTTTCATAGTTTGAGAAAACTCGATAATTTATTCTAATGAGATCTTCAAAATTATCGTTTTCGGAGATATTAAAATAAGTGCCTCCTGATGTTGTTAAAATGATTTGCAATACATTGCTATAATTACTAATTTTAATGAGGGATAAGTAGTTGAACAATTCTGTGATGTTTAGAAAACGCGAATTAAATTTTGTTATTAGACAAAACATGTTTTACAGTGCATGAGAGAAAACAGTATTAGGCTAGGTTATTTCACAAAAGTCTGAGATTAATTTTTACAGATGGCTGGCAAGAATTAGTGCTCAGGAACGAAACAATAACTTTAAAGCCAGAAATTCATTTAAAAGATTAAGTCTATTATCCTGAAACACAAGAGTGGACCATCATTTTGAAATTAATGGGACAGAGGATCTTGTCGAACAGAAATCTATCGCTGCTTTAGCAAACGTAAAAGTTCATTTAAGCTAGGAGACTAATTAATCTTGTCATTTGTAAGTCATTAAATTCTGCACTAGTCTTAGCCAGGCTTTATTAACTTCTGAGGAATTCTCGCCCAGAGGGTTAAGAGTCTGAGACAGAGCTATGAGAAAGTAACTAGTTACTTGCGCAGTAATTTTGCTCAGAGATATTGCAGCTGTGTTTAGGGTGTTACTTGATCGCATAAGCTCACTCACGAGCCAAACTTCAACGATGTATTAGCACGGAACTTTAACGAAGAATTCTCGTTTCTACATAAAACTGAGAAGTAAATGGTGAATGAATAGTTGCATTAAAAGGAGTGTCATGTGCTTCGCGTGCTTCATTTTCTTCAAACTGTTCCAAGCAAGAGAGATGAGATACGGCAGGAAACGTAAGAGTTACCAATTATAACTTAGGGTGGAGCAAAGAGATATTTTGCTTGTACTATTTTTTTCGAATACTTTGTATAATTTTGTTTCACTCATCGAAGACAATGGGTGTTAGCGGAGATTAAAAATCATACATCTGAGGTAGTAAAATCAGAAACACAGAAAAGAGAATCAAAGATTAGAATAAATATCTTTTTGATTAAATTGTAATGAAATGAAACTTACATGAGAGGAAATGATCCAGTTTTTTTGTATTATCTTGTTTTTTGCACTATCATTGCATTATAAATACGGTAACGATATGCACACGTAAATAAAAATAAACTGTGAAGGGATTTATATTTTACTTACCTTTTAGACTATTTTTACAGCCATTTGCCAAGTAAGCTATTTCTGGCATATTTTACCGTAATGGTTTTATCATTTTTAGATTGTAATATTTTAAATATGAAATTTTCGTGAAATAAATATCATACTTAAAACTGATGAATGGTCTCTGCAGTGCGGATGTTCATACTGAAACTAACTGTGTACCTTCCCTCAGCCAATCACGAAACTGGGAAACCATCGCGTGCAATAAAGGTAGGATTACGCTATGCCGAAGCCAAAGAGTCTTGAAAGCCGAGATGCCACTGAATGCATTCTGTCGTAAATTTTAAATCATAAAATTCATCCAGTTTAGATTAAAAAGAAAGCTATGGAACGTTTTCTATTTTTTACTTGCATTTTATTTTGGATTAAAATTACACGTTTAGATTTTTATAATTTGTATCATAAACGGAACTGATAATATAAATGAATAAACCAAAGGACCAAAAAACAAAATAGAATAAAAATTAGCAAGAAAAACTTACATAAGTCAAATTGCACTACTATAATTTAAAACTATGTAACTGAGTTCTTAATTTAATTGAAATTACAGTAGAGATTACTTTATTTAAAATTATAGCAATGAAAAAGAAAATGCGTTTTCGTTGATTAGATAACTTTTTGAGGCAAACAAGTGACAGCCATGTGTCAAAATGTAGAAATGTGTTTATCAAATTCGATTCATATCGGTTTCTCTTAGAGAATCTTTTATAATCTCTAAGCAAAACTGACATGTAATCGTACTAGATAGAAACAGTAATCTTTCAAAATTATGAAATTATACGATATAACAGTTTCTGTTTCTTGCTAATATTTATCCTGGTCTTATTATAATAAACTTACTTTAGTCATTTGACAAATGAAGTAGTTACCTTTTAAATCCATTTCCATGAAGTCCATTTATAACATTTTCTTGAAGCATTTTATCTTTTTTCATTTATAAAATTAAATAATTCCAACCCTCATATACAATATAATTAAACTTGTAACATGAACAATAACTGATTGTGCAATTATTCGTATCTGCCCAAATACCATAATGTTTAAATGCTACTACGACACGAGTAAAAAAAATCTTGTTGTATGATCAAAAAACAATAATTAATTTAAGAGTATTTCCTTTGAATGCCGCAATAAATAAAGAACGTGATTAAATTAAAACAATGTACGGACATATATGCGCATATTACATCCTTGAAAAGAAGAAGAATTGAAACACATGCTAGAAACGGTATGTCTGTTAGACAACTGAAATAATGTAAACTAAAACTCCTCTCGGGTAATTTAAGTAAAATCGTATTTAACTGGTGTGCTTCAAAAAGTGAGGCAAAAATAATTAACATTTATTTTGCATGCAATTAATTCAGAAGAATAATTAGTCCACAATTGTAAATAGAAGCTGTATTTGCTTAAAAAATAATAAAAGAGTAAAATATAAAAAGCAATGCTGAAGCAAAAAGATAACTTAGGTGCCAAAAACTTTTGCCCTCAACAAATACTATTGGACTGTTTTTAATGGTCATTAAAGTGACTCCATAATACCATGTGACAAAAAGTTGAGAAAAACACATCTGTAGCGCTGAAATATTCGAAAAATAGAAAATGGTTAAACATCTGGCGATGGCCCAAATGTGAGACATGATGAATGGTTGTTCTTTGTGTTTCGCCCGTGTAACTATCATCGAATCTGTTTATCATTAAGGTTTAAACGAAGCAGTTCTTCCTATTTGTTGTCGACGGCCGAATTACATAATTCGCTTCTGGAACAATGCTTCAGTATAAATCAAAGTGCATCAGTTTTGATTCGTTACGCTTACTATGCAGATAAATTATAGCTCCTATGCATCGGGAGAATAATCACAAAACTGTTTCAGGAGGATATTAATAATTTATGCTATTTCTGAATTTTTGCTTCTCCAAATTTTGAAAATGTTGAACGTTTTTCCAATACTGGGGAAAATGTTAATTTTTGGAATTATCTAACATTTCAAATTTACATTTGTTTGAAATTCAAAACTGTTACGTAGCTGTTTTTCATCAGTAAAGTGCGTTTTTTATTTTCCGATTAAAGGGATAAGTAAATTTTCATTTGGTATTTACTTGATTCTACTCGTAAATAAAAGCATATCTTATGATTATAATGTACCAACAAACCATTAAATAAATTATGTTTCCGTAATTGAATTATATCGTCTGAACATGTTCAATGAAACTGAGAAATATATTACACTTTAATCATATTTATTTAAGTGTAAAAGTGTTTTACGCTGCTAAGAATTCAACATTTTTTCGAACTTTATTTCAAATGCTGTTGAATTATTCATGAATCAGAACAACATGTTTTGCATATTGCTGCGAAACTGTTAAGAAAACTGGGTGGAAATGAACACGCAAGAGGCAAAAGCGTCTTGGGTAAGGAATCTAACGAACACAAATTTCTTCTTCTACTAAAATAATCGCAGAATTTGAATCATGAGAGCAATGAAAAACTCAAAGGGGAAAAAAATCAGCAACAGTTGAAACTCGAATATTAGCTTGCGATACCAAAATCGTTTTGAGCCAGCTCTTTTGGAAATGTCGCATAGCAACTTTTAGTTATCTACGAAATAACTCCTAAGTAAGTTATTTTGTACTTTGAAATAATTAATTGATCCATTGCTCATAGTATGGATCAATTATGGAATCATATGAAATACCAAACTTCTGACGGGCATACCAAATTTAATCATAAGTTTTGTGAAATATTATCAAAGCATATCTAATTTATTTCTTAGGTGAAGAAACAAGATGGTCCGTAGCCGAGTGATTTAGAAAATTTCTTAAAATTTTGAAAGTTCACTTTGTTATGTCACTGAAAAGCTAAGGTTTATATAGTGTCTACAAAAATGAATTTATGAAACATTTAAGCATAGTTTAAACTGGTAATTTTTATAACTTACTTGCCTTTTAAATTATAACGCTAATAATTAATTTACCTGATACATAGTTAATATAGTTATACATTTTCAAGTATTACTGGGTATATGTGTATACATGTTTGTAATACAGATATATATATTTGTCTATTTGCGTGTATTCATTTTATTCATAATTTTAAAACAAAAATCATATAAACAATAATAGTAATAATTAACATAAACAATATATTAATATTAGACGCTAAATTCCGAGTTAATGAATTAAAGAATCTCCAAAAGAAAATTCTTACGATAATTACAGATGACATTTTGTACGTCCATTTCATAAAATATTAGAACTAAATCGGTTATAGTATGTCTTCAGAAGGTGGATTCAAAATTTTTTATAAATGTTTCAGATATGAAAAGTGCCAATTTTTCTAGCAATTACGATTTGAAGCTTTGCAAATGTGCTGTTTTATTGGTTCTGTTTTACATTTCGACTTCATTCTTCACTCTCACTCTTGTCCAAGGAGCTAATTCTCATTTGTTTGGTTGTATGTTAAAGGGTTTGCATTCTTCATGATTCATTAGACCCTATCTGAGTATGTATAGCGTTTTTTAACTTCTAGGGCGTTTTAAACAACGGTTCCTTGATTGAAAGGAAATACTTTTTGGAGGTCGGATTCTTGATTTGCTATTCCAGTATCGCAGATTTAAGATGTAGCTTATTCATTTGCTGAAAATAAAAGGGAATCCAAATGATTCGAATTTCCGACCTTAATCGGAATTTTATTTAACTCCTGAAATTTTGAAAGCCTAGTTCAGAAAATTTAGTCAAATGTTCGATATTTTCACTAAATTTTGGAACACGGTTTCTCCGATTCCATATTTACATAAATATGAGATTACGATTTACTATTACGATTATGACTATTGTAAATAATATTTTCTGACGATTTATATACTATTATATCTGACGATATTTATATACTATCATATCTGACGATATATATATGACATGAGATATTTACAGGAAATTTTCATTATTTTCACTGTAAAAGCGCTTACACAAATGTTATGTTGAAAATGTAAGCAAGCACGTGAGCTCTTTACATGCGGTTTGATATGCACAGTGCAAGTAGATCTTTTGATTGAAATTTTTATGACATTTCCGGTTAAATAAATCAATGCAATGGTGGAAAAGATGCTGAAAAATAATTATCTATAATCATTTCATGATGATTATAATTTTATAGCAATATCCTCAAACCGAAAACATATAGATGTTTGAACAAAAAATCTTTCCGTGCGTTTTTGAACCAATAATAATACATATGAGAGAATACTCTGTCTACATAAAATATAAAATACACAGTTTTAAAGTCCAAAGGCACTTTTATTGCTAAACTAAGAAGTGTAATATTCAGTTGCAACTTAAATTCAGTAACCTATAAACTGTAGGGAATTTCCTACCTCGAAGAAGCAAAGATTTTTTGCCACATTATTATTAAAGGTTAATTATCCTATAGAGTCTATTAGGTTTCTTTAAAGCAAGAAAGAGGAAAATCATCCGTTCCTTTTCCCGAGGTGCAAAGACCAGACTTCTCGAATGCCAGTTTGAAATGCTACCAATTACATCACAAAAGATCACCGTAAAGAAGGAGAAAATACCTTACAATATTACTAGAATGAACATCCCGAATACAAATTCAGAAGTCAAACAACAAAAATCAGCGTTATATTTTCAAATTTTCACAGGACTAGTTTCTATGGTTTTACCGAACTATCGTCTCAGCTGCAAAAGCGCAAATGAACGAGATTAGATATAGTGATTAGATAAGAAAGCCTGGACAGGACATAAGCTATTGGATCCATGTATTGATGAAACCAGAAGTAAAACATAAATTCTTAAAAGGCCGAAGGCTAAGACGGATTGGAATTAGGGTCGTTATCTAGAACAGTAAGATTTTTTAATGTGAAATGCCTTCTAGAAATCCAGTTCACCAATGGAAGATGTTTTTTGAATAATTTTGGCAGCAGAAAAATTGAAAGTGGGATTTTGGACAAACAATGTTGGGCAACAGAAGACTTCTGTGTTTCCTTTTTCCTAACATATGCCTCTTTAACACGAAATTTTAAGGCTCTCTTAGTTGGGCCAATGTAAATTAAACCACACTGGAAAGGAATCCTATAAATACCCCAGGAATTCATATCCGGAATGGGGTCCTTAAGTATGGAACTCGAAATTTTATTGATGGGAGAATAAACGACCCGAAAGTTAAATTTCTGCAAAATATGTGCAACTTTATAGCTAATTGATGGAAAGAAGGGAATGACAACAGAATTTTTATAATCTCCTAAAATAAGAGTGTGGCTTTTAGTGTGTTGAGATGAGAATGTTTTAACTGCTTGATTAATAATGTTTAGTGAAAAGCCCCTGTCAATAGCTATTGCTTTTAAATAATTTAGTTCTTCATCAAGGGATAGTTTGGAGGAACAAACTTGAAGAGCACGGAAAACATAGAAATAAAATGAAGTTAACTTTTGTTCAGTCGGATGACATGATTTAAAGTGTGGTGGAAGGCAAACCGATGAAGATTTACGGTAAACCGTAGTACTGAAGTTGGATGTGTTACGTGTGACCGGAATGTCGAGAAACGGAAGAGAATTGCAAGTCTCAAGTTCAAAAGTGAACTGAATAGCAGGATCAATACAATTCATTGTTGAAAGAACTTTATTTAAATCATCTTTCTTACCCTCAAACAGGGTAAATGCAACACGTCTACGTAGCGGAACCATACCGGGAAGTTTAAAGTTTCAAACAATTTTGATTCATAATAATGCATGTAGATATCAGCCAGGATGGGACTGAGGAGGCTTCCCACGGCTAATACCTCAGTTTGATTGTAATATTTATTTAGGAAAACAAAATGCGTTTGTTTCAAACAGAGTTGAGTGAGAGAAATTAGCTCATCAATTTCGATGCAAGAGAAATGAAATTCGCGAAGTCTGGGTTCTAGACATCTTAATACACCCTCCACTGGAACATTGGTTAAAAATGATTTTACATCAAAAGAAACCATGAATAAATTTCTAGGAGAAATGTTTTTAACCTTTTTTACAAATCCCGAATACATTCAAAGTATATCAGCGATATCCTTTTCAATAGAATTAATTCTAAATGGCATGAAAATTATGAGAACTATGATTTGAAAACGCGCAAGTGTCACTATCATTTAATGGGCGCAACTCTTTTCTAACCCGTGCGGAAAAAAATCGAACCGCTTGCTTTAACCCCTAGGCCAGCTTCTTACTTCGTTTCAACATTATGCACCGAAGTACTAGAGTAGCGTGACTTACCCTTAAACATTTAAAACAAAACATTATCTTGTTATGTATTTACAACATAATGAACATAAAACCATCAGAAATGGAAATTATATTGTTTATAAACGACATTGTTCCAAATAAAAAAGAGAAGGAAAACAAATTTGAATTTCAAATGAAGTTTGCCTATTGCATTATATTCTTTTTTCTAAATCTAGGATCCACTCCAACACAAGATTAATGACAGCCAACGAAAAAATAATACATGTTTCACAAACAAGCGGTTTCTGAAAAAAAAAAACGTATTCTATTCTAACGCGTGAGATGCGTGGAAAGCAATGCAGATAGACTTAATTACACAAATGATCCGTTAGAACACCCACTGAACTAGATTCGTTGAAGTTCTTTTCATCAAATTTCTAATGGACTTATGGCGTGTGACTATGTTTTTTTTCATGCTTTCAAAACTTCCGAAATCGAAATCTATCTCACGAACCAAATAAATCTTTTCCAGACGATTCTTGAGCACACCTGAGGAAAATCACTGTTATATCTTTCACAATATTATCTTCGTAAAGGATAGCCAGAGCTTAATTTTCCGAATGCGTTTTGCTTCAAGTGCGGTGCGTATAACTTTCGTTGCACGAAACAGTAAATATCCTTACGATATATTGCATCAGTAATTCTCAGACATTTCTCGACTGACGACATGCTTTCTCGATTGAAGTGTCGGAATATGACGATCCAATGATTTTGTATTATGAGTTATAATTATTATTAATGTTATTATTGTTTTTATTCTTATTATATTAATAGTCACCTTTCTAAACTTGCCCTTAATGTTTGTCAACACGTGATATTGTTATTGCCTGATCAACATCCTTTTCGAATGTACTAATTTGTTTCTTAAATTCGATTTCTTTGTTTACTTTGTAAAAATGTTGGTTCGAATAAATAATGATATTGAAAATAGAAGCAAATATGTTTTAGCCTTATTTGTTGTCATGGGATATAGAAACATGTATTAATCCTTATGAGTGTACTGCAGTAGTTAAATTTGTTTCTTTTTTCGTGGTACATCTTTTCCCAAGTGCCGAGAAACATAACGTCGGGTTGCAGATAAATTTAATGATATTGCTAACACTACATATTTCAGCAATGTAAAATTGTATTATAGTTTTCCAATAGATGACATCGAGATTTATTAATTTCGTGTCTTCTTAGCTGACACATGAAGCTGAAACTTACCACTTATTAATTTATTTCTTAGTTTAGTTCCTGTTTTAACGTTAGCTGAGGCCCCACGAAAACTTGATAAGGCTTGAGTATGACAGCAGACCCAACCAATATTTTTGTAAGAGAGCTACGCCACCGAGTCTATATATTAGAATAAGAAAACATTGCTAGCATCTACTTTCGTATTCCAGTCAACTTTCGGTGGCGACTTAACTTTATTCGCACTTTCAATGATTATTTGTTAGTCATTAATTCAGATACAGCCTACTCTTTTTTGGACTTATTTACTATTAATTATAAAATTATATAACATCTAATTATCCATAAATATATTACAATAGTTAATAGTGCAACGGCTTTTTTTCTTTTTGCTCTCCGATAAATGGTTCCTAAATGCGGATAGATTGCTGCAACTATCCTTAAAGCTGTATCTTCTAAAAGGTCTTCATAAGACGAACATGATGTTCTAATTTTAAAATTCATAAGTCCTGCCACCTGTGAGCTAGAAGGATAAACATGGCTTGCACTTCAAGTCTGATATCAAGTACAATCTCTGAACGATTAAGCCATTAAATAAGCAATATTTACAAAGTTTTTGCGTCAAAATGCAATATAATTATACTGGTTTTAAAGAGAAGGTTTTCCTCTTTCTAGAAAATTAGGTTTCCTGTTCATTAACTTTAAAATTGTAGATTTTATATAGTTTCAAATTAATATAATGCTTCAATATTTTAAATATTTATAAAGTCACTAACATTGTTATAATTGTTAGAATAGCAATAATTGTAAAGATTTTACACTATTTTCAATGCTTTCATAAGTGTTTTTGATTGGAATATTTTAATTTTCTAATGGATATGTAGAGTAAAATTTCTTCTACTTTTCTATGTAATTTTTATCCAGATTTAATTGTCATATTTGGATTCATAGCGTATTGATTGACGTTTTGGCATTTTTTTCTTAATTTTTGAATCCCACAAAATTTCAACGGTAACAATGCACATGCATAAAATTTTATGGCTTGTGCAATAAATACTTCAAATAAATTATTTCTACTGAAATAACATTGAGTATTTAATAAATATTTTATTTTATTATGTTATACCACTAGGTTTTGGCTACGCAAGAAATATTGATCTTATTTATTTACATTAGTATTATACCTACGTCTTCACTATAAAAGCATTTTCTCCTTAATTATATTATTTATATAAGAATACTATAAAGGCTTTAGAAACTACGTTTTCTCAGGATTATTTATCAGACTCTAATTCAGAACTTAACAGTTCTGAATACGACTTTAATCTAGTGGCTAATAGCATTTTTAGTGATTGTCTAGACAACATAAGTAACCATAGGGATTACATTAATAAACACTATGATAATAGTATCAAAATCATCAAACTTAGAAAAAATGGAAAGCACTTCATACCACAAAGATTGCAAGGAAAACTAATTACAATTCTTGATAAACTGAAAAGTGCAGATCTACATAATACGGAAATTACACATAAAGTGGATAAATCTGAACAAGCTAAAGTTTCAACTACCAATTCCTATACACAAGCTTTGTACTATAAAACCAATAAGACGATGTTTGTTTGTTTTATAGCTTTATTTACTATTGTGTTGTATTTTTTGTATTCTATTTTTTGTTCATATTTGTGTGTGTGTGTGTTACGGAATATGGGCGCAGCTCTTTCGTGTCATAAGACGAGCTTGGCTCGTCAGGCGGGCCGGACTGCGTCCTAAATAAATAAACATCTAATTATCAATAGATAAATGATTAATAAACTAGAAACAATATGCCGGTTATAACTGAATATATTTCCCGACTGGAACTGTTAGTCGCCTTGGACTAAAAGAATAAGCTTTGTAGATACACAAACTTTATTAGCATTCTAAAATATAAAATATTATGAAGCAGAAAAATACCTGTAACAGAGTGCGGCTATGAAATCTATACTTCTTATTTTTATACCAAAATAACATAGATATGATAACATGTAATTAAATCCTGAGAAAATAAATAAGGCCAAAAAAAACGAAATGCAATTATTAAATACATATCAAGATATTCTTCCACCCTTGCCATTGTAGTAAGAATCTATCATTTCCGACACAAGGGCAATAGTAAAAGTTTTACTATACGTCTTTTGAAATGACCATGACAGTCTTTACTGTAACAACTCTAACACTGCTATCTTTTCCAGGGCGGGTTTCAAAAATGAAACCATATAGCCAAACACCAGGAGGCTTGTTTTCCTCTTTAATTAATGCAAGATCGCATACAGACAAATTTGAAAGTTGTTCTTTCCATTCATATCTGTGTTGTAAGAAAATTAAATATTTCTTATAATATCTCTTCCAAAAGCTTTCCTCCATTGCTGTAATAAATCCCATCGTTTTAACAAAATGGGTTTGGGAATATTACAGAAATCCTTTTCTCGGATACTAGTAATGACATCTCCAGGTAAAAAATGAGCAGTAGTCAAGTCATCTAAATGTGATACGTCAGAGTGATTAGTTTTAGACAAGGGTCGTGAATTTAACACAGCTTCAGTTTGAGTTAGTAGAGTAATTAATTCCTGAAGTGTTAACTTTGTCTTTCCTATCATTCTTTTCAAATGAAATTTTATGGACTTCATTCTCGACTGCCATAAACCATCAAAATGGGGAGAAACAGGGGAGGATCATTTTCAGTTTCGAAGTATTTTAAGCCAAATAGTTTAAAATCAATTCATTGCTGTAACGTGAAAGTAGTAGAATGTGCAATTCAGACAATTTTCTTTTCGTCTCAACAAAGTTCGTGCCATTATCCGAAAATAAGAAACGATATGTACCAGGCGATGCTACAAATCGCTAATGAAAGAACCTGCAGTTAAGTCGCTAACTGCCTCAATGTTGTAAGCTTTGGTAGTAGACATATGAACAAAGCTATATAACCTCTCATTGTCCTAAAGCAACGACCTTTGAAACATTTCAAAATTACAAGACCAGCATAATCAGTACCTGTGCTAAAAATGGTCTCTCAAGTGTTACTCTTTGTTTCATTAATTAATTGGCTATTAGATTACAATTAATATCTGTGATAAACAAAACATTTAAGGATTAATTCTTGCCATTTACAATCCAATAGAGTTGTTTTAAAATATTAGCTAGCAAACTGGGCCTTCCATGCATATGAGTTGCATGATATTGCTTAACAAGTAATTAGGCAATCCTATGTTGACCCGAGATAGTTATAAGATGTTTGACGCTGAATACCAAGTCGGAATTTTGCAGACGAATACCCACCCCCAAAACACAATCACCATCTATACAAGAAGAAAGTGAGCTTGAAACGCTCTTAGGATTTAAAGATGAAAATTTTCCTTTTATTGTGAATAGCTACAGTATCAGTCCAAATGTAGAGATATTGGGATTTTTTTGGAAACAGGCCAGATGAAAAATTAGCAACGCCTTCGACGGGAATCGAACCGCGGCCCTCTGGATTACACGCCCAGCGTGCAGACCACCACACCGCGAAGGCATGCCAAGAAGGCGGGAGAATTCTTTATACAATATATAAGACCCCCCTTTTCTATGACAACAAAATCATTATTAGTCGTTTAGTTTAGTTTAAAAACAAAAATTATAATACACTGCTGGCCACCCAAATTGCAACACCAAGAAAGACAAGAGATATCACAACAAAATTTATTTAGTAGATGACATGTTGACCAAGTACCAAATGATTAAACTTATAGACTTCTGTGAAGTGTGGTTTCTTCCGGAATCAGTAGCCAGAGTAGCCGCCATTGTTGGAGATGACCGCTGCCACATGCCTCGGCATTGATTCAAAGAGACTTTGGATGTGTTCTTGGGGTACAGCAGACCAAGCAGCTACCACACGTTGCCAAAGTTGATCTGGTGTGGCAGCTTGGGATGTAATCTGGTAAGAATTTCGTAAAGTTGAATAAATTTAAAAGAAGACTTAATGGAAACACAGGATAACGTATCAGAAGATGGTAGTAATATTGGTATATGTATTCCGCCACAATCAGGTACTACAGGATTGGTCCCAACTGAGAACCTCCGTATCAGCATAACCTTCGAAAAACAGTATTTCGAGTGTTTCTCGAAATTCGCGGTATCAGGCCGGAGGTGAGCGTACCAATCAAATCCTCCCTCGAGAGGTTAAGAATTTCTTGTTTGTTGCCCTCGGCCCCCCACACTTCTGGAGACAACGGACGCTTATGGATCTCTAATGCAACACACCTAAACCGGCCACTCTGGACAAATTCACCACACCCGAGGGCACAGACACCAAAATGAGGTGGGCTTATGAACCCAGAGATTAGATTGGTCATCAGATTGACGCGCACTTTATGCCCTTCTGGTCTGCGGACTAATCGTGTTTCGTCCGAAGGTATGCAGCCTTACTCCCTCTCCCTCACGTTACTTGTAACTGCCAGGCTCGTGTTTTAGTTTCTGCCAGAGTACAGATCTCTACCAGTACAGTAAAAGATCGCGGGGAATATTATAAGGTAACTAAAATATGAGATATTTTTTCAAAAAAGTTTCAAAGTAAAATATATCTTTTTTTAATTGTGGCTTGTGAGAACAACTTAATTGGCACCTTCCAGAAATCGGCGTCCCAGAGTGCTATCTTCGTCGTCTATGCTTAAATACAAATATAATGGTTTAGGATAAAATAGTACATATTTTTAAGGATAAAATATCGAATGAAGATTTATCTCTTAATAAAAGCAGTAAGAATGCGACAGAAAAATCCCTTCGGCTGAAGCCACATTTGGAAAATACGCTTACACATTATAAAACTAGTACGTTATTGAATTCGTATTTTTATATGGTAATATATATAGATATTAATCTATTAGCTTTTACTCTATAACGGAAGCCATTCTCCATTTTTTTGTATGAATTTGAACCTGTTTTTTTTTTTTTTTTAGTTCAAAAACTGATGACCCACCATATTCAAAAGTACCCTAACTTGCACTTCGATCGCCACCAGAAACATATAGACGCTTACTGAAGCCGCCTGTTGGTGATCAGACAGTTATACAATACATTCACGTCTTTTAAATAAAGCTGTCCAGGCATATTTTTAAGACATTTAGCTATGAGTATTATCGATGATCTTCAGTAAAAGTTTACAACATTGTCATAAAAATATCACTGCTTGTTTGATTTATTTCATGATGGCAAAGATTACGAGGACTATATGCCTAATCGGTGATGCCTTCGTGGAGGACGTTCTAAGAGAAACTGAATGGTATATACGTTACATAAGAGGAAAACCACGAAAACGCCCATGTAGCCAGCCCGTTCGCCGGGATTCGAACTATCACTTTTTAGCGAATTTTGCTCGTCTGCTGGTGGGGAAAGATCTCACTATTTATTCTACAAGTACAACCATTAATTGTTTTCTTAACTGTGAATAATTCTTTAAATTAATCATTTACTACTCAAACGAATTCACACAGAAAGTTTCCCTCGCGGTGTATTTTGTACATCATATATTTTTAAATTTCTGAGAAATTAAATTAATGTTTCATAAGATTAATTGTATGTCAGTTAAAGCTATGATGTAACAAAACATTATATACAATTCTTAACGTAGCCATACGTGTCAATATTTTCAAGAAATGTAAATTTGTAGCATGTGTATTACTACCTTACTCTCTCTTAAGTTTATACACAGTGAAAAGGAAATAAAACAAGCAAAAATAGTAGAAAACACTTCATTAAATAAACAACTTTAATTCTGTATTAACCCTTCGCAGTCAAGGTCTCTTTCGCTCGCTCGAACAAGGAACTCGAGACGGTTTTCCGCATATTTGGCGAATTTCTTACAGCTAACCTAAAACGATTTCTCAGAAATCTAATGGTTATTTTATGTCTGAAGATGCTTGCGGTCCTGCGGTTCTTTTGCCGGATACAAATGGTATTCTTTGGAGTATTTCTTCGGATTCTGCGCATGTTATCTATTCTGAATTTTCTGTCTTTTCTGCAGAATCACTGTCGCTTTCACAAACACTATCTATTATCCTCATTTTTCGCTTCTTATTTCATCGTTTTCTTCATCACGACTTTTCTCCTTCCTACCATCCAGTAATTTACGCTCAGACGTAATTTCGTTATTCATCAAGGAAACATCGAACTCATCTTCACTTGAATTGACTTCTTCATCGTATTCCATACCTACTAGGCTCTGTAACTTTGAAACTAATATTCTTATTACCGCAACTACCGAGTTCGAATTAACTTCGAAGACACATGTATAGTGATAAATCTAAAAAAGTATTTAAGATTAGAAATTAGCAGTTGTTTTATACGCATGTATTGTTGAATACACTCATGAAGCGATGTTGCCCAAACCAAGCATAAATAAACATCGTTACCGCTCGAATTATCGGGTCAAACCGAGTGGTGACATAGAGTCCCCTGTTAAGCTGCCTCATCAAAACAAGTGGTGATCGAGAGTCACCTGTCGAGTTACCGCATCAAAACAAGTGGTGACCGATGCGCTGTTTGCAAACGATTATGTTGCAGGTGCAACACTTCATAGCATCAAATCTATTTTTGGACGTAGCACAGGAAACACAGCGAGCCCTGGGTTTTCTTATTCATTTTTCGCGTTATAGTTCTTTTTCAATTGGTAAGTGACTAGCAATCTTTTTACAAAGGTGGTACGCTGGCTCTTTCTTTTAAATGTCATTTCATAAGTTCCAGGGCCAGTTTTTTAGAAACGCCCTTGTGGTGAGCATGTGTTTGGAAATGTAAAATTGCACAAAATTTCTGCAAATTATACACATACAAAGAAATACTTTTCTTTTCTCCGCCGATGGGATAGCCGTGTCACTTGGACAAGGTGTTTGTCGGTCTGTTTGTGTTATTGACGACTAAAATTATTTCTTAAAGGCCTTACCTCAAGTTTCCCCAAACTCTGCCTTTGCAGGGAAAATGAATGAGAGGAATAAAATTTGAAGGGTAAACTATAAAGGAAGCAAAATTTTGGAGGGAGGATATGTTGGCTAAGAAGCATTATCACTATGTACAAACAAATTAATCAATCAAATAAGAAATTTTTATTCTGCCGAATATCTGACACAGACACTATAAATTTGTGCATAAAACACGTGTTTACTCCTACTCTTTTAAACACAAACTGTGCTAAATTTCCTTCTAACCTTTAAACCTTTTAAGTATACCGGCATCGCTTATTCAAATATACAGGTAGGAATTTCGTTACAGATATTATAAATAAATACATGAATATGTACAATGACTATTCAGATAGATTTGCTGGTTCAGATAAATGTGTTGATATAGACACTACTAATACAAATATACAGATATTTAGATTATCTTACAGGCACCATAAATTTGTAAACAAATGCATTTTTCACGAAAGCGTCACTAGAGAAAAGTACATTTATAAAGATATTGCGATATACTCATGTAGTAAATAAAAATCGACGCGAATGCAATAATTTTGTGCAGGCTGGGAAAATGTGTACTGCTAATAACACTGCAAGTATTGTGAGGCTGATATAACATTATCTTGGCGCATTTTGTTTTCAGTTTGCGCCAAGAATATTTCATTTGACGAACTTCTTAACATATGGCAACCCATTTTCCTTTCCCTTTTTACACTGTGCATGAGCCGAAAAAAGTGACATAGTTCCTGCTTTCAAAGCATTGCAAAGTGACTACTCAACTACATTTGTTACTTTCAACAAATATGCCAAATTTCAAAACAAGCCAATTTATAAATTCGAGTACATCTTCGGAAATTTTGAATAAAAAACTCTAATTTTTTCCAGGTATGCTTAGAAATACATCTACTTTAAGACGATGGCAAAAATTTTATAGATTATAGTTCAAAATTTGTTTTCGAAAAATTTATAATAATTATTTAAAAATATAAGTTTAAACAATAAATCTTAAAAATTGAGCGAATTTTGTTTGGAATGAAACTAAATTTCAAAATATGAAGGGAAGAATCGAATAAGCTTAGTGGAAAAAACAGAAATTAGTAATTATATACCAATTCAATTAAAATTGAGGACATAAAATTTTAATAGCTAATTTTTAAAAAAACTAGTCGTGCGATTTTTACAAATTTTGGCAGTTTGGCGTAATTTGAGTCGTAGAATCGAAATATGGAAAAAGCGATTGACTTGGCAGTTAAGTTCGACTTTGTGTCAAAATATCTATATTAGAACAATGCTATATATAAAACCTAATATATATTCTAACTCGCGTTTTCAAGACATGAAAAACGCAAGTTGAATTTCGTCAATCGGCCGAGTAGAACGGGAGGTATACAACTGTCCTTTTTTTTTCCTCTGTGTACATGTGTTCTAGTGTGAGGGTAATAGTAAGACGTAAATTGGTATTTCAAATAATACTGTTAATGTGCAATACATATATGAAGCAATAATATTATGAGTTGTTAGCTGGTGAGCTAACCTGATGACGTAGAGAAACATGTATGTAAATATGCAATATGTAAATAATGTTCTCTGCAAATACCAGAAATTTGGATGGCAGCATATAACATGCAGTTATGCCACTACAGCCAGAATTGTACCACGGAAAAAAAATTTCAAGGAGAGAGATAATTTAGCGTTTTGTCGAATCCTCTTGTGAGATCGCCGACGATTTTGTGAAATAAATTTCCGTAATTATCTAATGATCTTGATCACAGGCGATGCTAAGCTTGTGCATTTTAAAGCATATTAAGTTTCCTTTCTGTACTTGTAGAAAATTACTATCGTCTTCAAGTTAATAAAGATCTATTTCCTTGAAATTTAACTGTGACCATTCGAATAATCGCTTTCATTTTATTGCCTTTTGGAAAATGTTTCTCTACAGCTTGTAGAGTTTATATTTATTTTAACTAACATTTATTTTAAGTTTAAGCAATCTTTCCTGTCAAGCCTTTACTTTCCCCTGGAATTGCCAATGCCAGAGTATGTAAATTTTAGTAGAACGCGCAGAGTATTCAAATTTTTAGCAGAAGTAATTTTGAGTTAAATAGAAGGGAAATGAGATTTGTATGTGTGCTTCTTGATTCACGAGCGTGAAGGTTGCTTGGTAGAAATTTAAGAACCGCGCGTTTCGGCCTGTGTGCCTACTTTGGCAGTTTGTTGAATCTTTCAACTTCTTAATCAGAAAGTTTGCTGAATCTCAGTTATATGTTAGAACGCGGTTAAGATAGTTACAATTATAGAGCCTCGTAGTTAGTGACTTCGTTAGTTATGCATCCTGTTATTTATTTTTAGTTGTACTTTTCTATTTTTGTTTAACCACCGGGTCGGCGTAGTTTGTGAGCGTCGAGTGAAAGCAAATGTGACTTCTAAAGTGAAATAAAAAGGGAGTTAAACCCTTCTTAAGAGTCTGCGTAATTTCCAGTTCATAGCAGTCACTACTGCTGTTGCGGACAGGTTGGGGCCACCCAACATCACAAGCTTATTCAAAAGCACTATTGAGCATGAAGTAGTATTTGTAATACGAAAAAGTAACATTTGTATCTTCTTTATAAACTGATCAGTTAGTGTAGCGTAGGTAGATTAAACTAATCAGTTAATGCGGCGTTTCAAATAAAGTTTCAAAAAGCAGGTTTAATTTTTTATTCATAGTTTCAAGAGCTATCGTAAAAATTAGACTAGAGTATATGACTGTTTTTTGCCGATACAATTCAGTTACATTGAAAGCTTTCTAATGCATAAAAAGAAATTATATTAATCTATCTACTGCTGTCTATTTATATAGGAAGGGGAATACGATATTAAATGTACAATCATAACAGAATTTGTAATGTGAATCAAATAATTATCTTCTCCAGAAAGTAATAAAAAGTTCACTTTTAGAAAACATTTCAACGTTTGGGCTGCAAACACCTAGGATCCAACTGGGGACCGAACAGAATCTTCTGATCCAAGAAAACCGAATGACTTGTCTGCAGATTTAAGCAGCTCAATAGTTTCATCTTGAAACGATAACTGTGCTATCCGTACCTGTCCAGTTGTAAAAAAGAAAGATTAAAAAACAAGGTACCGACTAGGAATTGAATCGAGGACATCTAATCCAGGATAGGTGCTCTTGTATTTGAACTCAGCCCCGATTACTTACTAATTAGATTTAACGCAATTTTGGCGTTGATTGATTGATATATACTGAACGAGTACCTGCTAAAAAGAGAAGTATATATACATATTATTAAATATTCAGGTTACGTAGTTGATTGAGACAGAATGTCTTTAGACATAATCTGTTAAATGACTCTGTAAACTATAATACGGTCTCAAGCAGTAATTTCAAATAAATCATTCTTTCTCAAAACTTCTGAAAAGAAAATTTGCCCTAGAAAGTCTTATATCTATTTGGGATTTTTCAACTGCATGATTATTTATAGTTCTGTTAGGCTTTCTCATATGTATCGATTCCCCTTTCACTTAATGCGCTGCATTAGTGGAAGATGAATGGAGAGAAATAAGAATTCCCGCACCCGTACTTGAATTGGATTTTTCATTTTATATTTCATAAAATCGTGCAGCCATTGTATGCAGGTAGAATATTTCTCAGTAGGCTAGCATATAATATGTCAGATTTGCTTACCATGTGATAAATATGAAGGATTTAACTATGATATATTACACTGAAGCGGGCTTTCAAAAGCTATTTTATCAAAAGATCATTCACAATAAATACAAAGGCTTATCATTCCCCAATAGATACTTTATGAAATTTTGATGATGAAAGAAATGAGGGAGCGAAAAATACATTGTCTTTGGAATCATTTTATCCTTCGGATATGGTAATAATGAATTTTTCTTGTTATCGGAATTATAAATAAATTAATCTTTAGCCATATGTTTAAAAAAGTAGTATATTACACCCAAGTACAATAATATGAAGCTTACGAAATAATTAGTTAATTTCCTCAGCTTATCATCAGAGTGAAATAAAAAGAATACATAGCTTAGATACAGCGCATTTATTTAGCTCATTCTTAATGGCATGAAAAGAAAACAGAATACATTTCATATCTGGCATATTTAGGAATCTTAAGAACGATAATTATTGGTTGACGTGTACCGAGTAAATAAATTTCACTAATGGCGTTTGTAACTTATCTCATAAGCGCAAAATGTGTAAGTAGATTCAGGGATATCAGATGATGCAACCAGCATCATTACTGTAAATGTCCTGTGATATAAAGGTCTATTAAGAATGCATAAGATATCTAATGTTCCGGAAAGCTATGCATTTCATTCCATCTCCCGATACGAAGTTTAACAAGCCATATGATTTATTTTTAAATTTAATAGAAATTCATTCATATTCCGTAGCAATCATATGACTTTTAGTAATTCTCTAGGTCAAATCATAAATCTTGTCACATACCTAAAATAAGCATGCAAATCTGTTCGGTTTAAGTAATCAATTTTAAGCAGTCTTAATAGAAGAATTGTTTAAAAGCTGGGGATTAACGGAAAATTCTAAGTAAAAATTTTAATAGTCGCGTATGATTTCACGCTTTCCTCTGACAAAACTTTCGTTGCATAATATTATATTATTTGGCTTTTCAATAGCTGCTTCTGTTTAAGAAATTAGGCAGATTAAATGATTTAAACTTTATTTACGTTGTTTCTACTGCTTAATAAAAGTAGAAATTATCATTATTCAAAATTCAATTTGAAGGATAATTTTGAACATTTCAGAAACCAAGAAGAAATACTATGCAATTGTAGAACAGGTAGCCTCCTGTAGGAAAAAATCTTAACCCTTTGCGGCACAGTGTGTCCGGTCTGGACACACCTAAAAGTCTCCTTCTGTACGCACAGAATGAAAAAGGATTTATAGGTTACTATAGGTTACTCTGAACCCTCTTTATTTATAGTAGATGGCAGCTCAACACAAACCAGTCCATATATTTTAGCCATGTTTAGTTTTTTAAGACCCTCATTCTCAGAAATCTTCCAGATTTTTTTAGGGTATAAAAGGAATTGTTTGAAAAGAAATGTTTATGTTATTTTTTGGCTGTATGCTAATATCCTTATTCTGTATTAGTTTTAAATTCTTAACTTGAAATCTTGCTTAAAATTAAACGGCAAACCCTAGGTGTGCACAGACCGGGCTCACCGATAATCTAGGACAACTGGAGAGTCTGTATTCTTTGTTTCTCCGCATCTCATCGGTCAGTTCATTGACAATAATGCTCGTTTCAGCACTCTTTTCGAAGCTCTATTCAATCAGTCTGCCACTTTGGGCACACCCACAGAATTAAAACGATAAGTGCTATCTTCACAAAATTTTACTTGTGTACTCTACTTGTTGTATTAATTAGACTGCCTACCTTTTTTTTTAATCAAAACTCCGACTTTAAAAGGTAGCGTGCCGGACAGGGTTAACAGTCAGCATCCCCTCTCTTTTATAATCGAACTCGCGTTATCGAATTACAAGCTAGATATCCTGATCATTGTCCCATAAGAGCATATGGGAGGAATTACTAGATAAAGAGTTTTATTACACACATGCACCAAAAGATTAATTGATTTAATTAACTTGCTTTTAAGAAGGACATTTTACTCGAAACTATCTCGTGCAAACCTTACACATGAAAGGGAACCTATAAATACTATGTCACTGTGATTCTATCCGGACGCAAAAGCATAAGTATTTTAAAGGTTTATGCTGTTAGATGTCGTTCAGCATGTAATAATTGTTTTATAATACAATTATTGTGTAATAAAATTATTTATGGTTAATATATTAATAATTCTTCGAAAAGATTCTTCATGCTATCTTTTTTTTTTTTATATAAACTCTAATTGTACCGCATTTTGGATATAGACGTATACACTGAGAGCTTGATCCTATTTGAATTTTAAAAAGTTTTCGATCAAAACGTTCAGAACAGCTTCTGGTTCCAGATAATTAAAAGATTGAGATCAGATTTTTACTTAAAATAAAGTTCTTTAAAGCACTTTTTCAGGTGTTTTAGGCATGGGCGTACTGAGGCAAAGGCGAAGGGTTAACCTCCTTCGGTCTCTTTTCAGGGGGGATTATTACATATACTTAAATATTTAAGTATATGAATCTATATGTAGAAATATAAAATAAAAGTAGCTAAAACGTAATCTGCATTGAAACTGTTAAAATGTATTCCGGAAATGAATTTCCAAGACTCAGTCCCTGAATTGCATTTGGCACTAAAGCTTTTTTGACAGTGTGTGTTTCAGCTGCTTCTTGCGAAACCTTTGATCAAGAGTGAGCTAAGGAAGATTTAACGGTTTAACAATCTTTTCCATTAAAACTTAGGTATCCAAAACGTTAATTTTGATGAAGCTATAAAAGAGTTAGAAGTCAAAGTTCGAAAAACATAGTTTTAGCTTTTTTATTGACAAAAAAATTAAAAACATTTTTAATTGTAAAAATGACAAATAAATTTTAATTAAATAAAATATAGTTACATATTTATGTTAGCATTTTGTATGATGATCATTCAAAATAAGAGAACCCAAGGAGAATTCTGCTCTGTGCGTCGATAGCTGCAGACCTGCCATTGATTTTAGGCACAGCGATTTCGGGATTTCTTTATTACATAAATATTTAGTTCTTTTTTCAAGTTGTTACACCTACTCTTAGTTGAAGGTCTGAACTTTGTCACCGTAAATAGATGGCTAAAAATTATTTGCATCTTCAAACCCTTTTTCTTATCGTTGTCGTGTACATAAACTTAATTTTTTTTAAACTAAAATTAAGATAGCTTTCGGTGCTATCTGGATAAAGAACCTACAGCTTAAAACGGAGGATAAAATGAAATCCATTTTTCCTTGACAATCGTTTGCTCAATTTATTCATAATGATGGGATTTATGTGCGTTAATTTCATACTCTCTTGTTTCGCTAACTTATCAGACTATCACGTGCTGCAAGCATATTTATTAATTAATGCATTACATTATGCAGTGATATTTCATCAACTATAATTTACACACCTTAGGGAAAAAGCAGCTTGTTCGTTGTGCGATGCTTCAGTAGCAGTACGAAAAGCGATCGATTATCGAACGCTATCATAAATCCGTTCATTAGGTTCAAAGATAAATATCTACTTAGGTCTGCTTTACGTAGACATTTAAGTTCACTCTTCCAAATTTTCTCTAGAACCAAAACAATGCAGTCTTTCTACCCTAAAAATAAAGCAAAGAATCACACAGAAACATCTTTCAAAGTAAGCTACGTTCTTCATCACATAATAAGGCATAGTCAGACTGAGCTATTGCGCAGGAAGCTATGCTGGCAATGTCAGAGTCTTTATTTCAGGAATTTAAAAAGAAAAAAGAAATAATATTAGTATAATAACAATTCATCTATAAAAGATGTGTCTGTCATGAAACAGGGTGGCACGACGAGTGGATGATATGACGAACGACATCTACATACAAATGAGTTCTGATATAGAAAATTGAGCGTACTTTTTCAGCCAGTTTGATAACTCCTCTGATGTTACTGTCTCATCACAATGTCTATTGTAATATTCACCAGCACAGTGTTTCCTGACTTATCTGTGAAAGAAGCAGTGTTGATCATGGCAAATCAAACTCGACGGCAAAACATATATGACGCAGTTAACAGTTATATAGTTAATAACTTCAATAATATAGTTAAAAATTATATTACTGAAAAGAACGTACCAATAAAAAAACGAAAAACTGTTCGCAATCGTAACCGATGGTGTGCTGATTGTGATCGAGGATAATACTGGATTTATTTGGCTCTGTAATGAGTTTAATACATTTTCCAAATTTCATTCATACTACTGTGTTGTTCATCAAGAAAACTCTGACCGTTACAAAGCTCAACTTCAATCACGTAAGAACTGTTATTGTATATGCACAGTAGATTTTATCCAGGAGCGGCCTTTGAATCAACAACTTTTTAAAGTCTTGGCTGATGACATAGATGACATAGACAGCGAGTATGGTGATATAATTTACCATAAAGAAACAATTTTACTGAATCAAGGAAAAGTTTTCATAGGATTTGTTCGAATGTTGTTGGAGATTAAAACGTTCTTTTATATCCAAAGACAATTATGAAGAAAAATGTGATGACATGGAATAGCTTGCTGATTTAACATCTTTAACTGATATCGCTTAAACATTCAGTTACCTAAATGCCACGTTACATGAAAAAGGAAAAAGTGTACTGAAATAAAGAGCTTTATGTTTGATGTACGCGATGACTTTTCTGGCTAAAATCTATTTGTGGAAGACCAACTTATTCGAAAAAGACTATCAACATTTTCTATCATTTACCCGCATTCTATAACCAGAATTTATTATGGTGTATGATCCATCTAAGCATATTGAAAACCTTTTGTTATTTAGCTCAAAATTCAAAAGAAACTTCTGAAACAAGTTTGCTACGAAGCCCATTCTATTGTTAACAAAATCCTTTCTTAGAATTACACGTAACAGAAGTGACTTCGTCAATGGTAAAATTTTGTTTTATTAACAAATTAGAGGGCTGAATTAAATATTACGTCTCTTCTTATTGATCTAACACTCAAAAGCACAGAAAGTAAAAGTGATGAAATTTTGAAACTAATGGAACCTGCAAAATACAAAAAAAACTTAGATATGCTCTAACAGTGAAAGTATTTTTTGGGTCAACATACCTCTGTGAGCAGGTTTCTTCACAACATAAAATAATAAAAAGCAAGTAAAAAATATGTTGAATACAGAATATGTGAAAAACAATATAGTGCTGGCGTGCTATGTATCAGAATATATTCCAAATTTTAGTAAGTTCACAGAGAATATTAATAATCAAATATTTCATTAATAACAAGTAAATGACTTAATGCGGTACTGACATAATGAGGTATTTGGCAATTTATCATTTACATTTTTCTGTATTAGTAATTAAGTTATTAGTATGTGTTTTTCTTTATTTTTTAATTGTAAAGTAAATTAGTTCAAACATACACTACATTTACATTTTAATAATGGATTTTCTTCAGGTTTTGTTATTTCGTATTAATATTCCTTTTAATCTAGAAACACAAAATCATCCAGTAAAATCACATATTTTCATGAAATTGTTATATTCCAAATATAAAACGGGGGGTACTCGCAAGGCACGTCAGAAACTTGAAAGTAGCACTCAAGTTAAAATCAGTTGGATACCAATGGTCCAGAGACTTTGCAAATATGTGGGGGTTCTTTCTCGAATGCCAGCTAATAAGAGATGGAAGTGCAACTTCTGTATTCCATCTTTAAAGTTTCCCAAATTCAATAATTTCCCTTTAGAATAGATACATTACGTTCATAGAGAGTTATACAAAAGTTCATGAAATGCTTCTTAGCGCTACCAAACATTAACAGTCTTTGAGTGAAAAGGAAGGGATAACTGCAGGCTGGTGATTGGTGACTGACTTCGCGTACATGTGATGTCTAACACAGGTAAATAGATATTTACTCCACTTCCTCTTCTAGCAAGAGCAACATCTCCCAGGGCAATAAGTGTGCAGCTTCGGGAGTTTATTTATTTTGAGTATAAGCTTTCGCATAGCTAATGTTTTTACACTGTTTGCAATGGTACATGTGATACAAAGTGGCATCTTCGGCTTCCCCATAGAATTATAAGATATAACATAATACATATACCATAAAATTAAATGCAACATGCAATATATGCATACAATATGAACTTTCTATATAAACATAACATACAACATATACATGAATGTTAACATACAAAATAAAATTATATACGAAAAAAAAATGCAAAAAGTAAATATGAAGTGCATTGCATTGCTGCTTTTTCATGACCGCATTGTTAATCTGTATTGCACAGCTGATAGATGGTGATTTGAAGATTTTAGCAACTTTTAGAATGTTCAAGCTAACGTAGCTGCAAATGTTTGGCAAAAGCACAAACTTGGAATTTAAACCTCTTGGTCAATCTTTATCGTACGGAATTCAAACGTCCTGTGTTTTATTTTTTAAAACATTTAATTTTTTAAATTTTTTACTAAATGTAACTGTAGGAACCAGGGGATTGCGCAACTTTTATACAATAGATTTACTAATTTTAAAACGCCAAAATATAAATATTTTGGTCATTTAAAATAATTTTGGAATTTGAAATACATGTCTACGACAAACGGGTGCGAGTACATAGGTCGCATAAGGACTTTTATAGACAGGATGTATTTTGGTATCATACGCACATCCAAAAAACTCAAGACGAGAAAACACCAGTTTATGAAAGTTGAAATGTGCGAAATACTCAGTTAAATTCATAAGCTTTCAATGGACCTCTAATAATTTTTTTAATAATTTAAGAGTAATTATAAGAGTTTGTTAAATATTGCAAAAATATTCTTAGGACATAAAAATAAAAAAAAGAAACTTTCAGACGTTTTGATAGTGCCACTCCTTGAAACACCTAGGCCTTTCCTTGAAAAGACATTAGCCATTGCGTTTTCATTTTGGTGCTACCCAGCCAATGCACCTGTTTTCGAAGCCCGGGCAAAGTTCGGATGTTGTGATCATAGTGTCCGTAGAAGAAAGCTCTTTGTAAAACCTTAAAACCTTTTCGCATAATTAATAGTAAGGAAAGAGAGTACCCTCACATATCGTCGAGGGTTTTGTACCCGCATGAAAAATGAGCAGAACTGAATAAAATCATGCTTTCATATAAAGCATCCACAGATTAATAAGGTGCATGCTCATCTTCTGGTTCTTCACGGGCTTGTCAAATATGACGCGGGATAAATAAAGTAGATAAAATAGGACATTTTCTAAACAAAAACAAAAGTCACCAATTTCGAGCAAATTAATAAGCTTATAACTATCAATTTGATTCGGGAATAAATAATGTTTAGTGAAAAAATAAGCATATGAATTAAGGGGACTCATACACCTTAAAACCCATAAGATCTTCGAATATGTTACTGTTGCAAGAATTGAGATAATTTATTTATTTTAAAAGCAATTAGTTCCAACTTTTTACAGCTGACTACATAATATAGCTGGTTTCTGGAATAGTGATCCGAAAGTTTGTGTTGCCACAAATATTTTTAGAATTTAATCCGCTTTGTGACAAAACTTTTCGTTAAGTTTCCAACTCGCACGCACAGTTTAAAACATTCTGTTGCATAATTTAATTTCATATTTAATATATAGCTTTTATAACATTTGGAAACTACTGTGAACCTAAAATTTTAAGAATTTCATGTTAATATTTTATTTTATTTGGAGTTGAGTTTATAAAATGTATTTTATTAAAAAATCTGTAATGTTTTCGTGCATAAATTTTTTTAATACTACAATATTCATCAAGTTTTTGGTTCAGTTAGAACATAGTGCCCATATAAAGAATTCCATTAAATTTTAATATGTACCATTAGCCATTTTTAAAATATCATGCGCGCAAGGTGGAAACATGACGAAACCTTTTGTCACAAAGCGGAATAAATTACAAAAATATTTGTGGCAACACAAACTTTCTGGTTACTAGTTTCTAAACCAGCTATATTATGTAGTCAGCTGTAAAAAGTTGGAAGTAATTGCTTTTAAAATAAATAAATTACCCCAATTCTTGCAACAGTCACATATTCGAAGATCATAAGAGGTTTAAGGTGTATGAGCGCCCTTAAATGAATTCCGTTGATAACAATTACATAAAAGGAAAGTCAAGAGAATGAAGATGGCAAAAGAACTCTACCAGCATTTCATTGATATCATACACCTTATATATCCTGAGAAAGTTATAGTCGCGTGAAGTAATTTATCATCCATTTTGTAGCTTAAGACAGCTAATGATCGATTGAAACTGAGCTGTTTAAACTACCATTAAAGTAAACAGCATAATTGCAGTGTACAAACGAAAACAATAGAAAAGGAGAACATATCCAACTCACTTCTTCAATTAATAACAAAATCGGTTCAGAAATGCAGGGCTCAGCGTGCTTGACATTAATAACATCTCTCTGCTCTTTTGTATTATCGGCAAATATTGACATTGTTTTTCACTTTTCAATAAGAATCTGTTCCATATAATATAATGAAAAGAAAAAACATGAAATGCATTAAATGTTCTTAGATCGAAGCGTCTTGTAAATGAAGTATTTCTGAAATTAAATTCGCTATACCTGAAATGGAAAACAAATTACCAGACTAATGAAAAGTTTTATTTTTATTTCTCTTTAACTTATTAAAAATCGCTGCACTTAGTATTCGAGAGCACTTTTGCACTTAGTGTTATAACCTTGAAAGTATTTTGTGTGCTCAATGATATCATGTGAACTATTGAAGTGATTCGCATTCGTTATTCAAAATTAAATTTATTATACATATAATAGTCATATCTTCTTTATCTTCTCGAAAATTAGCTGATGGATATTTGATGGCTTCTAAAACAGAATATTTGTGCGCAATAGAGCTTATCTGAAAGTACTAATAAATTCCAATTCTCATTATTAGTTTAATTCGTCATAAACTAATATCAATGCATTTTATGTACACATATTTTTAAACACATATATCTAACAAGTGAAGATTTTTTAAAAACTTGTATCTGGACCTGTGAAATTTGATAATGCTGTATTATGGTTTTTCTGTTTTGTTTTAACGACACGAGCTGCTTAAAAGTGTATATTCATACAGTGGATACACAAAATATTAAGGTTATATATAATAGATGCATGTGCATAAGTATCTTTATTAAAATTAATGAGCAAGAATAATTAAATTCAAATGAGTTTAAAATGGAAACACCATTTTTAGACTAGATATTGTCAGCACCGCTGCAGAATCACGAATATGCATTTTTGCTGATTTAAACACATTTCTCACGTTCTGTTTCGTGTTTATTATATATATATATATATTATTTGTTATCGCAATGATATTATAATCAATTATATTATCTCTTATATAGGAAATTGGAATTCATTCTAATGATAATTATAGCATAATAATTAAATTATTATAATAATAGTTATTATAAAATAATAGTTATTTCTTACACTTTATCATAAAATTTTGTCTATATAGCAAAATAAAGCTTTGCAGATACACATATTTTACCAATATGTAAATAAATACATAAATGCTCAAAACACTGTGTAATCAAACAGTTAATTACAAATGATGATCAGCATATTATCTTAGATTACAAGCAATTTTCTTCCTTCTTAAATCTATGCTATTTGAACATAGTGATAATAAACAGGGAAAAAATGAGCATTGAAAAAATCCATATTATATGATTAATGTTCATCCTCACTATTTCGTCAATAAATTGGTTCGAATGGCATATGTGTATTTATGCTTATGGTCGCGGTCAGCGCAGTTAAACTACATCTTCGACTTCTTGAAATTTTTTGAAAGCATACGTAGTTATAGTTACATAGAGCCTGATATAGTTACAGTTAGATAGGGATCGGACCAGTTACAGTTACATAACGATCGGTCTAAAATGTCACCAAATGTTCGCCATGTGTAATGGCTTTTGGCGATGAGTTGCCAAGTTTGGCAACAAAATTTAGTCTCCAAAATCATCGCCAGCTTGGCGCTATAACGATACACCTCAAATAAAAAAAAGGACTTACTCCTGTAATCCTTTTCTCCGGCGATCTATTATGATGGCTTTCAACGCTAATAACATAAAAAAGCATAATTTGTAATTAACGGCTTTTGGCGATTTGTTACGAAATTTGGCAACAAAAATCAGTCATCGAAACCATTGCCACCTTCGTGATGTTACATCATTCAAGAGATGCTACAATTTACATATAATTTTGCTAAAATTATTTACATGTATACAAAATTCGTAACATTATCCTTTAGATTTATTTTCCTGGCAGATATTTTATTGTGCCATCTCACTATCGCCTCTTGTCCGCCTCTAGGGAATCATCGTCGAAAACTTTATTTCATTTGCAATTATTTAAAGAACGATTGCCTTCTTTCAAAATTACTGTTTCTCATTAATCAGCTTTTAATGAGAATGAATATTCTTTTAGAACTCTCCTTCTCATTAAATGCTCTCAAGATGAACAAAATAGTGACAACTTTATTTCATAGCTAATTTAAATGACGAAAATAATTGATAATTTAGTTGCTTATTTGTATAATAAGCGTTTGCCTTATAGTGTAGGGTCAAACGTAACAATTATCCTAAGAATTAATACAGCATTAAGATATGATAGAACCACAGTCATTAAACTCCTTTCATAATTTGAACTGAAATTTTATGTTATATAATTTAGTTTTAAAATAATTATTAATTCGTATCTGGTTGTACATTTGCTTTAGATTCTATTGTTATTTGAGTGCTGTAATAATCATCTGAAGTTTAAAAAAACTCATAAGTGTGGGATTTGGATTACGTATTGTGATATCGTATTTATAATTCAAATAATTGGCAAAATTAACATAGGATTCTCAAAATTGCTTAGTAAAACATTTCAACTTTAATATAATTACATCTGAAACATTTCAATAATATGTTAATTTTCATTTTAATAATACCTAAAATTTCAACTGTAATATAATAATTACATATTTCAGAAAATCCCCCCACTCCCTTGTAAAAATTTTAGCAATGAAATTTCGGAACTTTTTTTTCTTTTAAAGTATCCATCGTATATTAATGACCTAATTAAAAAAATTAAATCTTTAAAAGGACTCATTAAATATACTCTCAGTTTCTTAAATTATGGCAAAAATTCCCTTCATATTTTAGATACCGTTAACGATAATTAAACACATAAATAACGAAAGCGTACCTGATAATGACTGCAAACACAGCCACTAAATTATTTTTAGATATTTCTTTAGCCAATTAAAGTTTTTGGTAAATGCTCAAGGAAGATTAATGGATTCTTTAAACATTATGCATGCTACCTCAAACTTCCAAGCCTGAAGCAATTTCAACTCCTGAAAAGGCAAATGGGCTTTCTACTAAACAAAGAAACCCAACTTCATTAATGCAGTTTCTTGATCTGAAATCGCTTTAACTTTGTAGAATATATTATTGCTCTCGCAACGAGAATTCCATTTATACAATGATGCCAGGCGTGCTGTTGACTGTGGTTATAGATTTTGAGAACGGATGATTGTCAAGTACAGCTGAGAAACATTTCATCCCTTTCAAAGGTTTTTCAGACCTCAGAACTGCCGATCCTTTTCATGTTAATCCTTTTCATGCTTAATCTTTCTTGTCGTCCCAAGGAAATGGGAATACGTGCAGTCTCTACTCTGTTTTATCTCGCTTATTTTGTTCATACTAGGAAATCTTAGCGCACTATTTTTAATCTTACATCTTAATATTTGCATTAATTATTTTAATATTTTATATAATTACATATTTTAAAATGGGCCTCTTTCAGTTCTATTATCACCTTTGCTGGCATTATTTCTCTAAACGCTTAAATTTGGCTTGATTTCTTATAATTAGTTCCCTCTTTATTCTGATGTTAATTGAAACTAGATATGCATGGCATTTAATGTTTCGTTTCTTTATTAAAATACAAGGATTTTTAGTTACTTATAATTTTTTAGGTTTTAACATTTAATTAGAATCCTTATGGGGATAATAATTTGATTTGTTAATAAATATTACTTTCAGCGCTGTCTGTGCCAATGTTTTCAATTGGGAGCACAATTTTATTGCACTATTAAATATTTAAAATACATTTCTTAGAGAGTTATTTATTTTAAATCTTTCTTTAGATCCAAAATGCCATGGGTTTATATATAAAAGGAAAAACTTCGTGCCAATTTTGATGATTACTTTAAAGATGCAGATTGTTTTTCTAACTGATGAATTTTGGAAAAAAATATTTCTTAACAATTCTTTATTTTCTTCTAGTAAATATATAAAATCAATAGGGGTTCAAATTTCTTATTATTCGAGAAAATATCAATAATTAAAAAAGTAACAATATGTTACTGTGTTATTAATATGATGCGGCACTTTTAAAAAATTTACCCAGCCGAGAATATAGACCAGTGATTACCTTCATTCAGAGGAAACCTCCTTATCTTGATTAATGAATAAAACCCGAAGGCTGATACTTGCATTTCATGATGTTCTATTTTCTTATGTTTCCTATTACAGGTGTTTCTACGGGTGTCAGGCTTTTTTTATTGTGCACTGTGTTTTCTGCATTATATTTTTGTCCCGCATTCTCTGAACTGATATATTTTCCACAAATATTATGAATATATAATACAGTGAAAATTATGTTTTACCTATTTAATGATTTAGTATCCGGTTTTGTTCTAGTATCTACAACCGACAGATGCATTTTGTTTTATGGTTGCCAGAATTTTATTAATTCATTGTTTACTGTAACCGAATTATTATTCTCCTATAATTTTGGGTTTGGCATGCTCTTTTAACCTAAGCCACATAAACAACTTAAAACTCTTAAGAGGAGTGTATATTACTTTATGACTCTCCAATATTTGATTTATAATGCATTTTTATGAAAAACCTGAAATCTGAAGGTTTCCTTCTGATGAAAATGAAAAAATCACCAAAGAGGAGAGCACCAATAACAATATTTTATCTTCCCTTGCGTCTTTTGACGTTTATAAAATGTATGCATTTATTCTAAGAGCTAGTATGTAAGTGAAACAAACGAAAACGAATTTTCAAAACTTTTCACTGCCCTCGAAATGCTGTCAAGTGAACAAAATACTCCTGAGCTAAAACCTAAATGAAGAATATTTGATAAGTCATCGAATGTAAAAGAGAATAAACTGACACTACATAAATGGAAGAAAATATTTGTGCTCGATGAAAACATTCGATCGTGAAAATTGATTATAAATTCCTTCCCCTGAGAGCAGAATCTCTTGATGTTAACTTACAAACCGACTAAATGGACTTAACTATCTGATAACTATAAGCTGCCGTATCACCCTACCTGCTCTAAAAGTAATTCTTAGGATACTTTTGAAGAAACAATTTAGCATATTGTCTGTTTAGTCACGACAGAAGAAAACGTTTATAAGAAAAACTTCCATCTGATGCAAAATTTTATTCATTATTACACTGTAACTAAAGGTAAGGTAAAATTTATTCAGTTTACGACAACCTGTGTGCAGAATGCATTCGGTTTAAATTAGATTAAGCATTCATAAGTCTGTAGATCCATACGATATCACAATTCTTTAAAAATGCTTAATTGAGGAAATCCAGTCCGTTTTGATTTCAAATTTGGGTCATTTTTAAAAGCGAAAAGCATATGAGAAAAAAAAGCATTCATGCATGTAAACAATCACATCAAACTGAGTATTTGGACTGCAAGGTTTTCAATAATCATTTATCAATTGTTAGCAGTTCGCTTAGTCAATATTTTCTCAATTATTAGCTGAAGTATCTTTTGACAATATTTTCATTTCATATGAGTTAGTGAAGAAATTAGTATATCAAAAAAAAATTAGCTACCACTGTTATAGAATATCAAACAAAAATTACCTTCTAAAACCTTCTAAAAGCATGACAAAACAGAAAAAAGGGGTTTATATTTCAGAGTGATGGGATAATACATAACTGGCTCCGTAGTCACGATGGTTTTAAATTAAAACTAGAACGATCAACGCAGAACGTTAAACGGGTTCACACAAAAAACTACAGCCACTTTTGATTTAAAACAATAATTCAAAAATGTCAGATGAGTATTTGTTTTATAGAGCGTTGAGCCATTGTCCCCCTTTAATAAAACAAACTGGCGGTAGAATTTATATGCAGATGAACTGAAGATGGAACTTATCACTGGATGACTTTTATTTATACGAAGTCAAAAACAAGTAATCAACTAAAACAAGCAGGGTAACCAACATGCATGGTAAACAAGTAACCAACAAATATGTTGTTAACTCTGGTGCAGAGTTAACAACTGCTCTCCTTCGAGTTCTGGTAAGTAATAATGGTTCGTTTCCAGGAACGGATATTTCCAACACAGAGGGAGACTGAAGGGCATTTTAAGTCACATATGTTTATCCTATACGATTCAAAAACTGAGGAGTGAATGCAAGAGTTGTATGTAATGAGTGCAAAAAAATTTACATTTGAGACGCTTGTCAATGTAATGCGGAATACGGTTGTGAAATCATTTTATAAGTAGTTTTGGGGAGATAGAAATGAAATGAAATATTGTTTTTAATTTCAGCTAGCTTTTCCTTCATATAACTTACTAATAACATTTTGTTTTTGTTGCAGTAATATCAAACTATTAATATTTTTAAATCAGTACGCTTCGCTTACTCTTTTGTTTTATGCCTCTAAAATAATCAATAAAGTAAAATAAAATATGATATAAGTAACAAATGAAACAGTCTAGCATATAATTTTTTCTCATTCCGCAAATTTCACGTAAATCGATTTTAACTACGCTATGCTATTTACATGTTATATCTCTTTCAGTTTTTGTTCTGATATGCACGTTACTAAATTGTTTTAGGTTCTATTTCTTTCAGTATATGATTTTAGTTGAATCTTACTATGTAAAGAACTTTAAGGAACTGCAAAAAAGAACAAAGAATTAACAGGAATTTTAATTTTTAGTTTCTTTTTCAATTCGGTTATTAATCTATTCATGTTTATTGATCTAAATACCTTATAGTTTGCTACTGAAGTTAGAGATATCCCTACCTTTTCTCTCTCCGAGTTTTTAAATCACTTTCGTTATGCTATTCTACCAAGGCATTTAACATACAGTATTGCCGCTTCACAAGTTAAAAATATTTTATTTATTCATCGAAAGCACGGGAAATTGTCATTTATTATAAGTGTTACGTACTCAGAAGTATTAAAAGTCTAAGAAGTAGAAGTATTAAAAGTCTTGTAGAAGAAAATATTAGTACAGAAGAAGCTTGCTTTATTTTAATTATACTATATCGTACCAATATATCCCAAAAGTGATTGAACCAAGTGCTGAATATTTCCCTAATAGCACTTCAGAAGAACATCATACAAATTTTAAACACGGGGTTTGATAAGATAACTTAAAAGTGTTGGCATAATTAAGATAATTAAGTAAAATTATACATAAAAGCGTAATAATGTTTACTAGCGGTATGCTCTACCGAATTAAAAATGATAAAATCTATTTATTTCAATGCTACAAAATTCAAAGAAAGAGAGAAAATTTTCTTAATAAGTAGAAGTAACAAAGGAAGTTATATACAAAATTTAAAATGAAAAGTTTAAAAAGGGGAAAACTTAAGTTAAACAAATGTAATAATCTCATTACACATCTAACTTATTTTTTAATTTCATTCATTTTTTATATTCATTTTTTTCTTCTCATTCATTTTTTCCTTTCTCTTTCATTTTTTCCTTTTCCTCTCATCCGTGTAATTTTCTCTTAGGTACTTTTTAAGGTTCTTATTATCTTCATCTAGTATCTCTCAGATTTTCGTGAATGGGGTTCTTTTTTTAAGACTTGAAATTTTTTACTAGTATTTTCTTTAAACTGATTTAGTTAGCATGCTGGGCACAATATAATTACAAGTTTTGGAATTAGCATTATCTTTTCCCCACCATAATATTTTATTCATAACTTTCCTTGGTCTTATCTTTAATGTTGTCATAAAATATGAGTAGTTTAGCATTTATTTTAAACTTCCTCTGAGCTTTTATTTTACTTTTAATTCAAAATATAAATGCGAAAAGCATGTAAAGTCCGATTCGAAAGTACAGTATTAATTAAAGATGCACCATTTACGTACTTCGATGCCTTAAGAAAGAAAATAGACATTAGGTATTTTTTGTTTTAAGGCATCAAAGGAGAACTGCTGAATGAATAATCAAATGTATGTGATAATTTAAATTGTTTTATTAAGATATGTCTTTGAATACTTATTGTTATCGACTATTTAACAAAACGGATACCTTCCCTACCATAATACAGGGAACATTCGGAATATCCGCCTGCATATATAAATTATTCAGAAGATGTTTAAATTTCAGTGAACGTGCTTCGTTATTGGAGCACAATCTGATAAAATATTAGCCTCATCAATTAAGAATTGTTTAAAACATAATATTCATTTACAGTAGATAACTTTAATTTATTTCGAACGATTTTATGATTATTAATACCTATAAAAGATTTCCATTTCGGATTTTCTTTAACACAGAAAGCAGATGAAAGGAAATAATGAATAAGTTGAACACTACAAACATAGTTTATGTTATTATTCCTAAACCAAGGTAAACAAAATCTTGTTATAGTAAAATTCTGTATTTATTCATTTTCAAAAATTATTATACAATTATATAGTCAATAATGGAAGTCAGGGAGAGTACAGTAAATTTGATAGCAAAGGTGACCTATCCTTTAGACATGGGTATTTCTATAATAGTGACTCGGCAGTTAGCTGTTGTCTGTAAAAGTTGATGCATTGCGATGGATAAAAAACTATAGATGTGCGATGGGTTAAAAACTATAGATTAATATAATAATATTACTCAATTTAGATGAACTTCAGAGTAGAAATAGGCTCCGATTTCATACTGCCACTACTAATGTTCAAGGCCTATAATTAGAGCTGACACGCCTGACTCAGCAATTATCGTTCATGACGCAATGTATAACCCGTATATGGATAAAAACAATAATAACAACAGAAATTCATTGTTTTAGAATGCTAGTCATTATGTTTGGAAAACATAATTAGTAAAACAACGATTTAATAATCAAAGTTCACATAAAACTGATGAAAAATAATAAATGCATTTGTAGAAATAGCAGTATAATTATTAGTAGAGAAGACTTATTTCTTGAAACAAAATTTTAATTTTAAAACTCCAATCAAATAGATCATAATGTTTTTACAGAAGGGTTGGAACTCTAACAGATCATTTCATCGTATTATTAAGCAAGTGTTAAGCTAAGATAAAGCAGAAACAAAAACACTGTTAATATAAGCTACACATTTTTGCAAACACAAAGAGTATATCCTTGTGTCAAAGGGCATGCCCTAGAAAGACAATAATATTAATAAGCGTTTATTTAAAATAATAAATACCTGTGAAATGGAATCAATTTTAAAACGAAACTCTTCTCTGAAGTAGTGAGGACAGGGGAACGAATTTGATATAAATCACAATTCCCCTTTTAACTATTATCAGCAAGAAAGGAGAAAGTAAGCTAAAGAATTTGATTGGAAAATAAATTTTCGTAATCGGAAATTAAATGCAGTTTCTTGGATCTGATAAGATATTTTCCAGACGTTAACAGACGTTCCAGGCGTCTCCAATACATTTTCTCTAATATTAAATATAAATTGAGGGATCGCCCGGCAGAAAATTGCGTCAATCCTAATTATTACCAGCCTGCTATTTTTATCATTTGAAGCATTAGTCAGAAATTGTATCGTTCTGCTTACTGAAATAAGACAGAAAGGATTTTGCGTTGCATTCTACAGAGGGTATGAAATTTGATAAATCACCTAACGTTTCTCACAGATTTACAGTATATAGTGCAATATGCTTGATTAAACTTTATAGAAGATTAATAATAGAAACGCTTACTAATAGTCTGTAGAGTCAGGTGGGTTAACTTCTATCTGGATACTGGAGTAGCAGGAAACTACACAGAAGAAGGGTTCAAACCCTTTATTAACTCTTTAAAATTTACAATGCGTAATCTCGACGCTAAAAAACTTCGCCTATACTTGGGCTTTAATTGAAAGTCAGATAATTGAAAATTAAATGTTGAAATGTTTAACAAGTGATAAACTAGCTTACAGGGCTCAGCGAGATCCCGAAATTCAACATCTTCTAAGCTAGTGGCAGCAAGGCAATGCATTTAAGCCACTTGAACCAGCAATAAGCAAACGTACCTACGGCAGAGACGGCAGCTAGAGCCTAACTCTCTCTTTCTCTTACCGAAACTCGGCTTTTAACTACTTCCTTCAACATAGAAAATTTGCATGCGTTCACGCGCGCTACAACATTTAATTATTCTGGCACTGACAATTAGGGATATGAAGGCTTATAGAAAAGTCTGAACTAAAATTTAAAATGTTAGTTACAATAAATATAAATCTCTACAAGTCTAATAACGAAGGCGCTGTGTCCATATTAGTTGTTGTTGTTGTCTTTTCCATGTACAATCATGTCCATAAAATAAGGATAATTCGGAGTCACGCGAAAATTGAATTCTAAAATAAATATATCACCTGTAAAATCACTATACACATCTTCAAGAATCATATGCAAATTTCAGGAAGTAACCAGATGACACCGATGGTACGTTACAATGACGAGACTGTAAGAGAGTGATATATAAGGAATACAGGCAAAGAAGTAAAATTGTTCGCAGACGCTTTATAAGCATTTCAGTGCAATAACCGAATAGTTATGACTCAAAGGACACATTTGGATGATTTTTTACGTGGTAGAATTATCGGCCGTCTGGAATGTGGGCGTACCCAACTGGAAGTATCAGACGAACTTGGAACTGCCCAGAGTGTCATCTCCAGGCTTTGGCAACGATTCCAAGATGATGGTAATGTGAGTAGATTTTACAGCACAGGTCGACCCAGAGTTACAACGCCGAATGAGGACCGGTATTTGGCAGTTACTGCCAAAAGAAACAGGTGGAGCACAGCCTCAGACCTGTCTCGTCAGTTCTCTTCAGCCATTGGTACGACAATTTCAAGGCAGACCGTGTACAGACGCTTAGGGCAGATTGATCTATATGCTCGTAGACCTGTCAGATGCGTTCCACTTACTGCAACTCACTGTTGCCTGCGGTTAGCCTGGAGTAGAGAGCATGCATTGTGGACACCGCAACAGTGGGCTTGTGTGATGTTTTCCGACGAGTCCAGGTTTAGCTTGCAGTCTGATTCTCGCCGGACGTTTATAAGGAGAGCTCCAGGTACCCGTTACCACCAAGAAAACATCATTGAACGACACCGTTACGGTGGTGCAGGAGTGCTCGTTTGGGGTGGAATTATTCTGGGTTCCAGAACTGACCTGCATGTTCAAATTGGAACCATGACAAGCCAAATCTATCGGGACGTCATTTTGGAACAACATGTGCATTTTTTTCGGTGCGCCATGGGCGCACAATTTGTGTTTATAGACGACAACGCCCGTCCTCACCGTGCAAACATCGTAAGCGAATGCCTTCAATCGGAGGATATCACCCGTATGGACTGTCCAGCATTCTCACCGGACATGAATCCTCAAGGAAGGTAGATGCTACTTTCTACTCCAATTTTGGCGGCGAGCACCCCGAGGGCTTGTTCGACGGTCTCCCACCCCTCTCCTCTACCACTATACCACACGAGAGGGCTTTTGACTTGCCATATATTTAAAGTGCCCAATACCACAAAGACAGTATACATTTACAAACATCTACTTCTTCTCCGAGATTCGAGCCCGGGCCCTTCGGTACCGCATTAGGTTCCCCTAACCACCATACCGTCTGGGCGACGTCTATACCAGTAGTTTTCGTAAACCCTATGAATATTATGACTTTTTTGACGCATTATTTATTTCCATTGTTTCCCTCTATTTAAACTGAAATGTAAAAAGAAATTGTAAAGTCTGTTTTCAAGTATTTGATGAATTTTGAATGACTAGTATGCTCAATGTATATAATAATAGATAACTGCATGCGTTTAGTATGCGATATTTACATTTTGTTGCATACTAAATACCCTTTTAAACAGTTACATTAAAGTTGATATACAGGCATTTAAATCAGCGGTGCAACAAAATAATAAATGTTTGAGGAGAAAAAAAGGTACATCCACTGCATTCCTACATACTATGTTTGTGGAATATGCGATATAATTTTTGAGTTTTAAATGTACGGCGTGCAAGTAATAGGCATTTTTGATTCTTACATTGGGTATACTTTTGCACAACAAACCAAATTAATAATACACGGCCGTTTCAGTATCACTGAAATGGCATGGCTGATTTAAAAGGAAACATGTAAACTTAGGTGTAGGGAATGCATTCATCATGTCTGCGTACCTGTGACATACTATTACTGTGATTCCGAATCCTTACCCATTTTCAGAAAACTCATTGACCTTTTTTTTTTCCGTTGAAGACAATGCCTGTCACATTGTGAATATCTGTGTCTGATGTCGAAATGTAGACTGAACTAAATGATGTTGAAAAGTAAACTTTTGAAAGACATAATACTCAGCGCATGACACAGGACTTTGCGTAACTCGCAGTCGGTGTTGTGTAATGACGTAACAAAGGAAGGCATTAGGACTTAGGACTTAGGATTAAGACATTAGGCATTATTGTTTTCCAAGAAGCAAAAACTCCTGTGCGAAATACTTATACTAACCGAAATGAAGAAACCGGTTAATTAATAACTCTAAATTAATAGTTACAAATCTGTATGATTCTTTGTAATTTCGGTCGCCTTCTATCAATAAAATATATCTCTCAGTACTTAGAAACTATATTCCAGATTTTAATTTCTGGAGAATTTACAGTTTTCGTTGTCAGTGTGATTTAACATACATCAACCAGACTATGCAAACGGTAACATTTATTTTAGAGAGCTTAAATCTTATGTAAGAAAAGCAGAAATTGATTCCAGACACACAGTTAATCATTGTTGGCCCCTAAATAATATTTTTAACTCTAGTTCTATTTGTTTTATTCGAAAGCTTCTTCAAATATCAAACTAGATGTTCTTGAAACATTTACATTTATCAGAACCCCTCAACGGAATGATTCTAAATCCTTTTAAGGTTTTCCGAAAGTCTTAAAAGCCTTATCTCATAATCACTATTTATTTTATTCCATTTTGTTCGATAGATGTATTTCCATGATTTTTCATGTATTTATTTACTTTTATTTTGCATATCTGAATTGCTACACTTTCGAGTTTGAAACAAATTTCACCCCTTGAAGAGTAAGGACCTCTGTTTACCTTTGTCGAAATGTTAAAACCATTTTTCTGCAAGGCAGTTGCCAAACTAAATTAAAATTTTTACTTAATTTTTCAACTTGCTCTGAATCTTCAGAGAGAAACAGACATAAATGGAAGCTACCTTTATACAAAATCTTTTTAATTCTTATAATAGAATGGTACATATTGTTATATTTGCTGAAACTTTACTACTAGAAAAAAAACCTGATAAAGTTCCCTGAAATATTTGCATGGGTCTCTAGAAATGTCATTTCGTAAAGCTGTAAACCTGAATGACTGTTTAGAGGTTACATTATTTCCGGCTGAAAATTCATGGTTTAGAGAAAGGGGTGAAGAAATTAACTATATTTATGAATTACAGCTGTTAAAAATGCAAGAGTTACATTATTAATTGGGAACTCAAGTTTAAAATTCTTAAAAACTTGCTTTTATACAGTTTATTAAGAAGACTTTATACAAATACGTCGATCTCCGTAAAGAGAGAGATTTGCTCAAAAACTTAGTTTAGTCTAAAATTGAATTACACTAAACTTTAAATCATTTACATACTTCTATTATTCCAAATTATATGAATATAATTCTTTCAGTTTTGCTTAAATCTAAACGTCAAATTTTGCCCAATTTTAAATATCAGATTGACTCTCAAGTTTTTTCAGTATACTATTTATTGGACTAAATTTTGGGGAAACATATATACTCGTATATTCATAAATTGACTGTTGATGTTTGTAGCTCTTGCGTTCTAACTCGGCATTTACCAGTAGATAGCAAGTATCTTGACAGCAAAATTTTATTTCTTTCTCTTTTTCTCAAATCATAAGCATTTTTATAGAAGATCTATTACCTTATATTTCCTTAAATTTATTACCTTATATTTCCTTAAATTTTTATTCGATTAATTAACAATTTGTGCTAGAATATTTGTGTCTCAAAACCATTGGTTTTTAGAACGACACTGGTTCTAATTAAGCATTGCTGAGCTATTCGAATTAAAATCTGAATTGAATATTATATTTCACAAAACGTAGATGCATGTAAGGATGTGTAACACGTTTTCCTGTAAAATCGGCAAGACATTTAATTTTGGATTTAAACAGTTAAAGAATTAAAATATATTTGTTAATTTTTGTGATGCAGGTGCAGTCATAACGGAAATAAAACTAAGAGTCACAGGGAAAGCCATGTTTAAATGTGGTATTAAAATTCTAGCAATATTTATTCGCCAATTTTTGTGTAGAAAATAAAAGTGAATAACTCAGGAATATTCAAGCTTATTTACTCGTAAGTATGTTAAGACTAATGAAAGTATTCATTAATTCAGTTGGATAAGGCTTTAATAACTCATAAACGTGCGTAATTTAAGCTAAAGAGTTTAATTACGTCACAGCTTACAGCTGTCATATATGTTTCCCTTTCCAGCTCTTACGCTGTGAAAACAGCAATTACTTGAAATTTAATTTCGTAATAAGAAGCCTATATAAGAGGAAATCTCAAGTATTAATTTAAAGTAATTGCAAAGGCAATGTGAGACACAAAGCAGTGCTACTGTTTCCATTTCAAAGCTTCATATCTTAATACCTTGTAAAGTATATTTTATTTAAATGCTTAAATTTGTTTGTTTTTAGGTTTTCCTAGGTAAACAATTTGCTACTATTAAAATTAAAGTGCAAAATAAAATCAATTTATTGATTCCTAAATAAGTAATATACTTATTTGTAAAGGCTATGTCGCTAACAAAAATTTATGAGAAATGCAATATTTATAATCACGCTTGAACTAGATTTTTAAAACTTTTAACAAAGAATTGCTTTTTCTGCAAAGACATGAACTTTTCAAAAGATTTGAAAGGTAAAGCAATGCAAATTATGTGATATTAATCTTAAGAAAAGAAAACACTCAAACAATTCTGTTCCTTTACGGTCATTTCTCTTCAGAACAGCCCATGGGACAGAACTCCTAAGTTTTTAGTTTAAATACTATCTGCTATACTACATAGATTGTGTACATAGAATTATGCCATAAATTCAGAACAGTAGTTATATTTTGGCAAGGAGATTTTATATATTGCGATGAAAACAATTTAATGTTAAAATGCTGGTGATATGGCAAACGATAGGTTCTGAAATTTATCTGTATAGTATTATGCAAGTTGCATTTGAGTGCCAGAACATGTAAACCATTTATTCAATGCTTTTGAAGCAAAGTACTATGAATTTAAATAGCCTTTTAGCAGACGATATTAACTACCTTTTGCAAAATTAAAATCTGATGTAGTTTATATTGCCATAGTTCTTCAATTATATTGTCGCTAGCTATTCAAACGAATGTAAATATAAATAAAATAAAACATAACCACGTATAATAAGCTAAATCATCAAAAATATGCATAAATATATTTCAACGAAGAATTAAAAGTCAGCCTTGTTCTAATACGCATCTGACATCATTGCCAATTTTATAGTCGAAGTTGATTAATACAGTAAAAGTATTTTTTTTCCGTTAGAGATTTTTCATAGAAAGAAAGCAGATATGATTTGCATAAAAATGATAACTTTTTGGTCTTGTGACAAAATATACTGTAAAGGAAATACAACACCTAAAATTAACTTAATGCTTTTTTAAAAAATAGGAGAAACTTTTTCTTCACATTAGGAAATATTTACATTTCATATTTAAATGCTGAGCAGTTACATCTGAAGCCAACTTTTGTAGCTCTAAATTCTGGCTATCTGTATTCGAAAGGGTCAATAACATCTATATTACACACTACGAAACATATATTACAAAACGCAATGTAACAGAAAAAACAAAATAATTTTTGGAGATTGGAATATTTTTAAGAATTCAGATTATTATATCTGATTATTTTTCAGATTATGATACGATATTACATTGTTATGTTATATTACATTAGATTAGAATCTGAATATTAGTTTATTATTCAGATTATTGTATCACATTAGACTAGATAAGAATCTGAATATTAGATTATTATTCCAGTCGCAATAATGGATTAGATTATTATATTATTCTAGATTATATGAGAGTTTGAATATTTGATTATTATTCAGATATATTAAATTATTATTTAGATATATTATATTATTATTTAATATATTAGATCATTATTCAGATTATTATATTAGATTATAATATATTAGAATCTGAATGCTATATTATTTCTCAGATTAATGGATTATATTACATTAGATTAGAATCTGAATACTAGATTATTAGTTAGAGTACTACTTTATATTAGATTATATTACAATCTAAATATTAGATCATTGCTCAGATTAATACGTTAGATTAGATTAGACTCTGAATACTGCACTATTACTTATATTATATTACACTATATTATTTTGATTATTATACTATTGTATTAGACTAAAATAATCTCATTTTTAGTCTTTTAAAAGAAAACGAAATGTAGAAAGGTGTACCGGGGAACTTTGTCGTCACATTTCTCCTTTTTGCTTTCTTCAGTTAAATGCATTTAAGATAATCATCTGCAGTGCAATATTTCTCAGTTTCAGCAAAATGAAACTCGCGATGCTAAACGGCTTTATGTCTCTAAGAGTAAATTCTGTCGTAGAAATCATATAAAATGATAAGATTATGCTCAAATAAAAAGCATAAAACTTTCTTTAGATAACTGTACTCTGATAGCAAGGATGTTTAGCTCGAATAATGCCAACTAAACTCATTATAAAATAAACTTATAAGGTTGGTTCTACAAATTAACATTTAAATGGAATTATTTAAATTATACTGGAACTTAATTGCTTTGAAACCTTACAGACTTGTTTATAATTATTTTGTTGCATTAAATCTTTAGAATTAAAAAAATTAGGATTTAAAACTTACATAAAGTTTGCCAAAAAATTTGTGAATAAACATCTTATTATATGCTTAGTTACGTTTAGAAAAGGAAATTTTACTTATGAATTAAAAATTCAAATGCTAGTGATCTCAAAGGAATTAATTTAAGATGAATATACTCGCCTTTAAATACTTTTTAAATTCATTTATTTTATTTACTGGATGTAAGAATCCGAATTGTCAAAGCTAATCCTATCTGCAACTAAGAAAACCTTAAAAAAGGAATGTCACGTTTCAATGGTGAGTTGAAAATTTTCTTAAAATGAAATCTAATCACATTTACAGAATTTTGAAATTATAATCTCAGCTACATATGAAAATGACACCGCAGAAGTTTTTGATTGATCAACACGCCAAATTTATTTTATTTGTGCTATCATTTCTACTCTTTCAGCTCAGACGGTGTAGTGGTTAGGGAAGCCCACTGTGGTACCGAAGGACGCGGGCTCGAATCCTGGAAAAAGCATGGATGTAATTGCCCGTCCCTTCATAGGGTTCAACGATGGCCGCTTATTAAGTGCCTCCACAATAAAATGGCCACCACTTCTGGCCTTAGGAGTGGCCAGTGCTGAAAGGCCAAGTGCCCGAAAAAGAAATTTTGCCTAGCTGAAACCTCCTTTCTCTTCTTAAATTCCACACTTTTTTACCTTCGAGAAATAAAACTTATACACATGAAAACAATAAACTCAAAAATCAGTATAATTTACTATTGCTCAAGTATCCGATAGTATAGTTTGTGGTGGCGGAAGCTGCGCTCAAAGTTTAGCAGCCATCTGGCTTCAGGGATAGTACTAACCGTTTGGACGTCATCAAACGAAAGACAGGTAATTTTTCCTTTTCCTTATCTATTTTTCCTCGGCACCTGTCACAAGAAAAATTATTCACTTTCTTTTCAAGACATCCAAACAAACAATTAGTATTATCTCTAAGATTGCTACATAGCACACTGGCATTGTTTTGAAAACTATTTAAATTCTGAATATTTGCTTCTAGAGACATTTAAAGTAAAGTTTATCCTGGGAGAGTACTAGATTTATTAATTACGTTGTGCATTAGTATGTGGAAGCTAATGATGTGTAGCTAACTTTTAATTTTTGCGCTTATGGAGCAGGGAGTTTAAATTATTGTAAATATTTCTCCGAATTAAAACTATAAATCATTCTGTCCACATGCAAATTTAGTTGTTCTGTTTAATTTTTTAATCACAGTTCTATTGCCAAATTTTATAATTTGTGATTATTCATTTTATTTCATCAGGAATGAAAAGCTATTAATTTAATTTGTAAAACACTTGTATAATAGATCCATTTAATCTTGAAATTGAACATAATTGAAATTCACGTTTCCTTTTCGAACCAGGCTCTTCGGTACGGCAGTCAGTGTTACTAACCCCTTTTCCGTCTAGGTGGCGGTACTTAAAATTAAATTCGTTTATTTTTACCTTAAGCTACTGGAAATTGCTCGTGAAAATGTTCCCATTTTAACAGAATTACGCCTTTTATCTATTTATTGAAACTATGGGTTATCTGAGAAAAGCTAATCCATAATTATCTCATTACTGAAATTAGGGGTTTACATGATAATTAAGTTGGATGATTTCGGGTGGAATATAATGCCATTTGTCTGCCAGAAATGCCCACGAGCGACTGAACGGTAAAATCAGTGAACGCTCATAATTCGACCTAGGTTCAAATCCCGATTAACGGTCTATCTGTATGAAGTTTTTACGTTTTTCTTCACATATAATATGAATACGAGCCATTTTACCTTAGAAAGGTCTTCAGAACGATATTTCTAAACTCATGGAGAGAGCTCTTGTGTATTTTGTCATAATCTGCATAAACCTAAAATTCTGCCGGCAACACTATTTTAGAGGCGCTTAACAATATTATACTTCCTTATTTCTCACTAAAGCTGTAAAACGTAATTTCTGTAGGTGTATGCAATTGTAAACATTATGTTTTAATTATTTACAGAAAATACGTGTATTTAATGAAAATAGTGTATTTAATGAAAAAAACTAATTCGAAATCAGTATTGTTTTTAAAAATTTCAGTATACACAGCAATTATACAGGGTAAATATGGACCAAAATAATTTTTTGCTGCCTAAGGCCGACCAGGGGTTCAATCGGATAGCATTATGAAACACCTGTAGTCTAGCCGTGCAACTGATTCCTTTGTTCAAAAATAAACAATTATTTTTCATGATTTATATCCTCTAAACCGATTTCTCTTAACAAAGTTGGCTGGATTTATTTGTTTTCGACAAAGCACTCGAGAGCTCTGTTGCGTACCGGATGGATTCCTTGTTGGAGGATTTCTAAAGAAAACTGGCTATGGAAGGTTCATAGAGAAAACCATGAAATCGACCATGCAACCAGTTTGTCCGTCTGGACTCCAATCCAGATCATTATTCAACTATTTTACTGCTTGGCTGTGAGATCAGTTTGCCTTCGTAAAGTCCTCACGAAGGCATTCCATTACATTAAGTATACAGTCTTTGTTTGCTTTCCCTTAAACGACTAATTCAAATCTATATCGACGACTATCATAAGCACATATAATTGCCTAACAAAGATACGCTTATTTATTCCCATGTGAAACAGCTGAAGTTTTTTCATGTAAAGACTTTCCGCTTGAATTATATTTCTTTATTATTTACTGAAAATATTCATTTAATGAAGAACTAATTCGTAATTTACCTCGCTGCTACAAATTTCGGTATATCACAAGCTAAGAAGGATGATTCTAGATGGAAAGTACTAGTATCTCTCTTCGAGGCGATCATCTTTTGTAATATTTAATACAATATTATCCAAAATGACGAACCATTTCAGATATGATCACTGTTTCCCGTGTGTGTGTAGATGTAATTGTTAGGAGCATTCACTTTCCTAATCATTAGTGATCCTAATTGTAATTGGTATTGATTAGTTGCAATACCAATTAAAATTAGATTGTAATTGGTTGTTATAATTGCAATTGCACTGTAATCAGCATTTACATTTGTAAGGTATATTTTAATTTTATAACAATTATTTTAATTTTAAAGTGATTTCCTATCAACTCTTGTTTTCACTCACAACACTCTACCAAAAAGAGTTTTTAGAATAGCGTTGAATGCAAATGAGTTATTAGTAATATTTAAGGAAGGTTCTACTTACTTCGTTAGATAGAGCCAGGAATCCTGACTAGCGCGTGTTTGCTTTCGGGCTAAGTGTCTCTTGAAGCTGTTACGCTCGGCCATATATTACGTGCTTTTTGATATTCACCGGCTAATTTAAATTAAGGGCCAGCTAAGTTAGAATTGTGTTAGCTTAGGCTAAGTCTCTTAGTTAATTCTAATTTAGTTCTTATTTCTTATTCTGAGTTTAAGCCCAAGATGAGGCTTTGTTGTAAACCCCAGGATAGGGCCAACTGGCCAACTTTTCATCTTATTTTGAATAAAATAAAAATTAGTTAACCCTTCTTGAGTCCACGACTTTAGTTATTTGAACTCAGCGATAAGTCGCTAACACGTTCACTAGGTTTCTTAGCATTTACTTTAGACAAAAAGAGTGAAGAATCCTACACATTATGCAGTTTCTTTCCAATGATAATAGAAATGTAAATGTAATTCCATTATGATTGTAACTAGATTTCACAATTACTTTGCAAATACAATTACAATGTAATTGCAATTATATTAGAATTGTAAGTGCAAAAATACTATTAAGTTTATATATTCGAAGTTTCTAATGATTTGACTGAATTTGAATCCTTTGTAGTTCCTGTAGCATTGAACGTTTATGAGTTCGTATAAAGTTATATAAGTAAAAATTACTTTAATTATAAGATTATTTTATTTTTATTATTTGTTACGAATGAAGATAGTGAACAATGGATATTTTTATAACCAAATTAGTTCTAACTAAATGAGAATTTTCTATCATTCTTTACGATATAGACGTTTGAACCATATCAGTAATATAAAATAATTTTAATTTGTCTCTGTAATAAATTCTAAAATAAAAATATTTTAATTTAAACGAAGTGGCATTTTAATTTAACGTAAATATTTTAATTTAAACGAACAGAAGCTTGACAGCAGTGTAAAAAAGTATTAAAAAGTTGAAATGAAACATTATGTTAAATACTTTCGTTTTTAATAAGATAACTAAATGAAACCTTTTGCAAATTTACTTATAATTATCACTGAACGTGAATGTAGAAGTGAATGTATAATACATCGTAATATTTAATCTTTTATTTAGAGCACAAAAAAAAAATTGCTCTGAAGAGCACTTTAAGATTTAAAAAAATTCTAAAAAACAAAAACCATTTTTGGCAGGGAGAAGTCTAGTAGTCTACTAAGTACTTTAGCTTTGAAAAAAAAATGCCTACAGTTAAGAAACAAGAGTAATGTTTAAGTAAGAAAGATAGTCATTAAAAGTAATTTTTGTATAGCTATCAACTTTTGCTGTAATTAGAAAAGAAAGTTCTTCAGTGATTTGAAAAGCGCCAGTCAGTACTACATAAGAATAAATTTTCGGTTTAAATGCATTTAAAGAAAACATATAGCAGTTAATGTTTCTGGATTTCTACTAGAATTTTTAAAAATAAAATCTTTATTAATAAAAAATTGTTCTGAAACGTTTCTCAATGTGTATCTGGAAACAAAGTGCAGTTAAATTAATGAAATACACTACTTTTTTTAAATATTTCAGCTTAGTCATTACGAAAAAAAGCAATATTAAATAGATAAAAATTTAATGCAACTTTTAGAAATGAATACATTGGCATCAATATTAGACAGTCGGAAACGATTGGAGAAAGAAACGAGAGTGTTATCTTTTCTGAAAAGAGAGCCTTTATGGAGGAAGTTGAAGGTAACTGTTAACTAACTGATTACTTCAAGTGGGAAGAAGAGTATATTAATGTAAAATTAAGCAGAAAAGCAATTAATTTGACATAGGTTTTGAATAAAAGTTTATCGATTTCGATAGCGATCAGACACAGGTCATCTTCAAGAGTAAAAAAAATCCAAATAAAGTTGCACCTACCAGTGGCCGAGCGGCAAATTCACTGATCGCTAGTAGTTCAATGCAGAGCTCGGATTCTGGCAAACAGCTTGGCTGTATTAACTGCTTTCGCAGCTTTTCTTATGTGTGACATGGCTTACGAGCAACTCCCTAAGAAAAGTCCACCACGAAGGCCTCTCTTCTCTTAGGCATATAGCCATCGAGTACTTTGCCATAATCAAGTAAACTAAATCAAATAAGATTGCTTTTCTGCCTAATTTTAAGCAAAGTAAGGCCAAATTGATCTTCAGAAAATCGTTTTTAAATTTTGTTTTTTAAAAAAAGTGAGCGTTGCTGATTCTAAACCTATAAAATATGTTTATGTTTGTGATAGAAACATTATTAAGTTAAGGTAAAAGATGAAGATTAATATAGCAACCCCCCTTCTAAAAAGACAATTTTTGAATTCTGTTAAGTAGCTTTTAACTGAGGCTTATGAATATTTTTCTATTTATTATGCCTCTTACATCAACAGTATTATGCATAAGAATTTCCGTTCAGAATTATTTAGGTCAGCAACAAACTTTTCATATATGTGTGTTCGAAAAAACATTCATTGGAGTTTCTCCGTGGAAGGAAAAAGAAGCTCCTTGCTATGAATACGTTGAAAACTGGAGAAGTGAGTAATTATATATTTTTACGAAGTACTTTTTTGCCGGAACGAAGAGTAGAAAGTTTATTATGCCGGCGGAGATTTACGCAAATATTTAGAGTGAAGTAAGTAAGCGTACACTTGAGTGTCTGCAGACTTGTGATATTGACTGAGATAAAGCGCAAGGGGGTTTTCGGCGATTTGTATGCTTGTAATCTCCTTCACGCTATTCGCCGTGTTTCTCGCAACAGTTGTGTACATTTTACAGAGTATCGGGTAAAATGAGTGGCCTCGAAGAAATGGATGAGGGAATGGGAGGGAGAATTGTCAGTAGATTGGAGGCAGGTAACCACAAGCGCAGGTGACACGGAGCTCAATGTAATGCCGGAGTCATCTCCAATTTGTGGAAACAGATTCAGGACACTAGATCAATATCTAGAAGACCTTCACAGCGTCGACCTAGATCCACAGCGACAAATGATTTGCCAAATTCAGCACGGCGACACAGGACAGCTACAGTTCACAGTTCTCACATGAGCAATATGCTGGCACTGGAACGCGAATTTCACGGCTTACAGTTGACCGAAAGTATCATGAGATAGGGCTGTATGGCTAAAGACCCGCTGTTTGTGTCCCGTCCACTGCAGCGCAGAAGAGAGCACGTTTAGCATGCTTCAAACAACATGCACTTGAATAAGACCGTGTCTCTTATAGATGAGTGGGGATTCAGTCTGGACACTGATTCTTGGCGTACCTGAATCTGGAGGGAGCTTGAAATACAATACCCTCCCTCCCTCATCAAGGAAAAGGATTATTACGGTGGTGAAGGGGTAGTGGTTTGGGCAGGCATTGGGTTGGCGGCCACACAGTCCTGCATATGTTTGAAGAAGGCTTCCTTACTGTTATAAGGTTTGGAAGTGACATCGTGGACCCAACTGCTTAACGTTCTAACGGCGTAGTTGGTCCTGGGTTCCTGTCAATGGACGTCAATGCTCCTCCACATAGGGCTCAGCTAATCCACGATTGCCTGGAAAGAGAGGATATTGCTGCATGGATTGGCCAACCAGATCTCTTGATATTAACCCATCTTGATATAACCCCAGCATGTCTGGGACGCTTTTGAGAGGGCAGTTTCATGTTGCCATCCCCCTGCTAGAGGTATCCCGGAGTTTAAAAATGCCTTGCTGCTGGAGTGGGATCGATTCCCACAGGAAATCCTCAGCTGCCTCCTGTTGAGTATGCCGTCACGTTGCACAACCTGTCTGACTGTGAAGGAAGACGATGCCATATATCAGACTCATTTTCAGTTTGATATCACAACGTGGATTTTGGACATCCATGCACTCTGATAATCTTCTCTAATAATAGGCTTTTGAACTTTGACATCTCGTTCTCTGTTATAAGTGTATATTCATACCTAATTTTATTAAAATCTATCCATTACACTTTCAGAAATTATAATGTGCATATTCGCTTAAATTTGCACTCGAGTGTATTAAGTACTATAGTCTCTTGTAACGATATGCACAGTTCCTCTAGAATTTCTTACGGCTGAATGTATGAAAACTGAGATTTGAACAAAACAAGTTTATCGCTGCCTTTAATTTCTATTTCTGTATATAATCTCAGCATATTCATAAAGCTTGTAGATGCCTTCTTAGGTGTTAATTGCGGGAACAGCTTATTAATTCCCTCGTTATATATTTCTAAATTTATGAAATGCTCTCCAAATATCTCTTAAAGTAAAACTTTGATGAACAGAAGTTAGTAAGCATACCGCTACGAATCTTGAGAGAAAAAGAAAATAATTTATAACAGAAACATATACATCGCTTTGCTATGAACTGTTTCCTGATAATCGTAATTTGTAAAGAGGAAGTTATTGCTCCTCCTTGAATCTGTGACAAAAACAGCTTAAGATATTGTGCGTTTCAGATTTTATTGCAGGTTATATGAAGGTACATGATTAAAGAAACTTGTAATCCTTTGAAAATGAACATACAGTAATGTTATTATCTATCATCTGGGATTCGAACTTTGTGGTTGCATGTTTATATCTCTGTCATAGTTCTGGCTTTACCAGTTTACTGTAGAACTCTGTAATCCGATACCTTTCAATGAATTCCAGAATTCTAAGTTAGGCTAATTATATGAAGTTCCTAAGATTTGTTATAAATAATTGCATTAAGAGTAAACATATTAAATTTCAGGATGACTATATATGAAGTTCCTGAGATTTGTTATAAATAATTCCATTTTCTGTAAATCTGTTAAATTTCAGGTTGACTATATATTCTGATATTTCGCTAGTGTTCGTTAAATCATATTTATTTTCTAAGATTTTCAATTCATGTGGAAATCGGTAAGCAATTCTGATACATAAAAAGGTATAATTTTTCGACATTCAATTTGATTTCTTTTCCTGAATTTATTCCTGCATTTCGCGCTCAATCTGCATTTAAAGTATGTCGTGGGGTAGAATAGAAATATAAAATAAGTTTCTTGGATTCTTTCGATGTTATAATATTCCAACCAACTCAGTACACAAAACAGCTTCACATTTCACTTAAGCGAACACACATACACACATATTGTAAAAAAAATAAAATATATTTCTTGAACCCGTTTTGCTAAAAATTTGGGACCCTATCAAGCCCCTTTTCTTATTCAAATGTTCAAAAGCAATTCCTCTCACAGGGTGCAATCCTTTCAGCAATCTTCACGTTCTTTTTAACCTTTCCCTCCCCCCCTCCTGCATTTCATCGAGAGCTTTGATTTAACATGTTCTCACGTCACACGTTTTGAGCCTATTTTCGTTATTTATTTATTTATTCGCTTAGTGTGGATCCTTGCTTCAGATCGAGATGTTTTATTACAAAATGTCTGTGCTATTCAAATGATAAATGCAACGAACTGGAGAGAGAAGATATGAGATTTTTCAACGGCAGATGTTGCAGTAGTCAATCGAAATTAAAAAAAAAAACCGAAGGTGTCCTTTCATTTCCAGAATATTCCGAGTAGTGTATGATATTTACCACTTTGAACTTAATCCATATATTTTAATTTTTATATTATTATTGAAACGTTTGTGTATGATGTAAATTTGTAAGCTTAGGATTTTTTGTTTTACTTTTAGTTAATTAAAATTATGGGCTAAGTTTTTATCATAACGTTCTCTTCTTCAAGAATATTAAACCTATTTAAATTTTAAAATGAAAATAAGAACAAATAATTTTTTAAATATATTAATTCCACATAAACTTAAACAAAAAGGTGCCTTTTCAAAGTGAAAGTATCTTGCTGGAACTACAAGAAAATTCATATTATTTTGAAATTTCACATTGTTTTGAATTAAACGTTTAAATACACAAACGACAGAGGGATTACAGTAGCCTAGTAGTCAAACACATTTGAATGAAATATAGAACTTGAAATATTAATTCTAAAATGTATAATCAATGCATTTTAATTCAAATAACTTATTCGGACCCTTTTATTTTTAGCATATTTGTATGCATATTTTCTTTAAATATCAACAGCAATATCTTTGAAATCTGAAGTATCTAAAGTGGCTTTTAATACTTACAATATTTTAGGGTGTAAATAACAACCTTGACTCAAGGTGTACAATTTCAAAATACATACTTGTGGAACTTGCAAAATTTAAATCGAAATTTGGGGTTCAAATGTTTCTTTCGTGTTAAGAAAATTACAAGTGTAAATTTAGTTACAATATATTACTTAAACAATGAATGCAAAGAGAAAATACTTTGGACCATTTATTTTACGTCGGTGAGAGCCTTGTCCTTTTTTATTCTCTAAACGTTTTCGAATTTATCACATATACACTCACCCATACCTATTTGTCTATCTATATACATACAAACAGTCTTTCAAAAGAACTGATCTCATCTGGAGAAAGAGCTTCCATTTGAGACGAAATTAAAATCTTTTTCTTTATTCAAACTAAGCAAAGTAAAGTTAAATTAAGGAAAAGTGGTAGAATTCCGATTAGTTAACGCCAGCAGCGTTTTCCTAAAGCTTTAAATTTTCCTAAGCATTTAATTATCCCTTCAATCAAATACCTTTAGTTAATTTATTACTTTTAATATATTTTTAATATTTTTCTACTTATTTAAACTTTTATTAATTCTCATGCTTAAAATATAATTGCTTACAGCATATATAAGTATATATTTAGAAAATAATATTAGTATAATTATATATTTAGAAACATTAATTATATACACTTCATACAAAAAGTTGATGATCCAATTTCTTAAATCTGTAATCTGAGTATGAGACTTTTTAAACTTTTTTGAGCTACTGAAAAAGAAAGTCTTTTGTTTAAAGTTACGCCTGATGATTATATATTTCACAATCTTGGGTCATGTGCATTGAAGTTCATTCAATATTACTTTTTTCTTTGAAAACTTCCTTTGAAATTTCCGTCATGTAAGTAATTCCCAAATTATTTCTTGATTTTATGTACAGAAATGTTTTGTTGTACATACCATGTTTTTTCAATATGTCCATCACGTAGGGGTCCCCAGAAAGTTATTTTAATTGATTTCATGCATGAAAACCTGGAAACCGCTTATCTTTCCCTCGCCTGGAAAACGTGATATACAATGTAGATGCTGAAATTGAACATACGAAAGAGGTGAGAGATTTATTAATTCCTAAAAAAAGGCCAAGTAATCAATAAAATAATATTTTGAAATTGGGAATGGAATGTTTTATTTATATTTTAACTTATTAGCATTCGAAGCATAAGTTCCTTTATGCTCTCAAAATTTCTTAGTCTGCTGTTTAAGAGACTAACGTCCGAAAGTTCACGCATTGCTAGTTTTATATCCAAACACTTAAAAATGTTCTAAGAAAAGTTGCAGTTCAGCAAAATCTCCCACCACGTTTCGAGAACATAAGAAAATGTTCCTTAGTGATTTTTTTTTTAAACTCTTAAACACGTATCCTTATTTAGGAACTATTCAACTAGTAATGAAAAAATAATTTAATGCATGGGAATTTTCAGAGTGTGTGATGTTTCTTCAGACAATTTGGGACTGAGAAATATGTAGCCGGAAACCTATTTTGTTATTTCATATTTACAGTTTAAAGAAAGTATATTATAAGAGACTGGCTTAACACTATAGAAATCCAAAACATCAGATAGTTTAAAAACAGAGAAGAAGGAGAGAAAGAAAAAAAATCGAACAAAGTTTGAATATTTTTGGTCCATTTATTCTGTAAATTCCTTGAGTTATTCTAGCAGTATTTTGTAAAACGAAAAGATAAAAAAACTACTTTATTTTATTTTAATGCATGGTAAGAACTTTGCAACTAATCATTAGTTTATATTTCTAATAAACTCCTGATTAACGGGGTGGGTTTTAAACGAACTTTGTTTAAAAAATAGTTAAGTTTGCTTATTGCCAAGCGATGGATAAAAAGATTGTCATAATTTATCAATGCAAAATGAAACTGAAAGATGAAAAAGGGACAGCGTTATTTGGGATTATAGTAATGACGTCAAATAATGTCTTAATTTTTCATACCTAATTTTAATTATAACAGTATGCTATTTAATTGTGTTTAATCCAAAAACGCATGGCCATTGTTATAGAAATAGAAACTTCTAACCAAACATTTTACGTGAGTTTGAACTCAATAACATCGTTCAAATTCTCCTGTAAAATATTCGTGTTTAATTTCATTTCTTTATTTCGAACTTTGATAATTTTTTCGTTACTTATATTATGTTCTTTGTGTCTTGAATACTGATTTCATTGGCCTACCGAAATGAAATTATTTATTCTCTTGGTTAAACTGCTTGGAAATGCAGTTAAATCGAATTAATGATATTGTTCTGTTAATTACGATGTTAGTTATTATTCTTTCCTGTGTTTTTAACTGCTCTCAAATTAATGGTTTCGAGTTAGGTATGGATGTCGTCATTGGTATTACCCATGCAAATCGGAATTTGATGGCATTTATACGTAATAAGTAAATTTCAAACCTTTATGATGAGCAAAAAGTTATGCACATAAATTTATATGTGTTAAGAATATTGTTTAAACTTTTCAGGTAGCTTAGCAGAAAGTGACCAGAACTGCACAGCACAAGAATTTAAAGATTGTTTAACTATATTAGAAGCTATTGCACAAAAAGAAGATCTAGCACTGGCAGCGACCCGAGAAGAACTGAATTTAGTCTGTGAGTAAGTAAGGATGCATATTCATATATACATATTTGTAAGTAAAATTGTATCTAAATATTTGTTAATCTATGCATCGTAATATGATGTAACTTTTAGATGCCATATTTCAAATATTAATATTTAACTATCCTTACTACGGAATAATTCAGGGATATTAACAATGCATTGGAAATTAATCTTAATATAAATCTACCCTTGCCTGAATATGCTAAATGTCAAAATTCTAAATTCATTAAAGAAAACTCTTTTAGACTAGGAATAAATAATGTGTTTATTCAAAACGAAATGATTCAATTATTAATATAGGACAAAAGCATTTTCTCTAACACTTAAACAAACAAAGCAAATCATTTACGATGCTAATGTTCATTAACAAACCATGTTTTAATCAGCAACTCGACGTTACTATGCAATGTGTATCGTTATTTGTGAATATTTGGTGTAGTATGCCAGTTTTTCATTTCATATTCTATAATCAAGAACAGTGAAACGATTTTTTCAATATTAATGAAACTGTATAATCAGACAGAATATGGAAACTGTTCGAGTGAAATAGATTCTTTCATAGTTGTTATGTGCTTGAGAAACTAATTAAGTTTTCCATATTAAGTGAAATGTTTATTAGTTTAATGTAAAATGAATTCAAGTGTTATATTTAAACAATAGAACTTTCATTAGGAACGAAGTAAAGTTTAGTAGATAAGTGTGCTGAGTTGTACTGTAAATGGAAGCATAGCAGAAACGTAAATTAGGTAATTTTTTTACAGTTGTTGGATGCTAAAAATTAATATTTAAAGAAAAGAGACTGAAATAAAAAAGGTGGTGTCAAAATGTTTACCCTATTGGAAATGTACTGTTATCAGACATGAAAGCTAGAAATAGCATGACAAAAGAAATTTTTATTTACATATGCGTACTGATAAAAATTCAGTAACGTTTACATGAATAAGTGTCAACTGATTTTTCCATGGATATCATAAAGAAATGTATTATATAGAAGCAACTGTAAATTTTGCGGTGGATTATAGGTTATGCATTCATGAGAGAAAAGTGAAAAATTAGTGTATTAGTTAAGTTTTGGTAATGGTAATCGCTAAAAGTAGAGTTTATTTTTTTGAAATTTTGACTGCGCGATTAGGTTTTCATTTATGCTCCGTAATTAAACAGTATTCATTATTTTAATCATCTGATTAACAGAACTGATGTTAGGTTTTCGAAAGTTTTGGAAATTTTAATTCACAAATTCATTTGTTTTAAGAGAAAATGTTTTTGCGTAGCAAAACGTTTATTAAGTTAAAATTTATAAGTTTAATGCTCAAACGAATAATATTATAGTTTTCGTTATGGGCTATATATAATTGAAATAAGCAGGATAAAGCTAGTGCAGCCTACAAGTAAATTTTATAATTTAAAGCCTTGGAAGTTTTGTGGAACACTTAATTCCTTTGAATTTATTTCTTCTTTTGAAATGCGATTAAAAACCACTTACATGTATTAAAGTACAGTTTTAAAAATCTCTATAGATTTGCTTACACTCATGTTAAAATGAATTATATTTATACGTAAGGAAATTTTAGAAGCTAATAATTACTTATAACGTTTATTCGAATATTAGTTTACAAATCCTTTGAATAGCTTTCAATTTGTATAATTTTCTAGCAGATACATTCAGAAATTATTGCTTTATTTTCTGAGAAAATCAGGTAAACGTAAAATGAAAGGAACAGCATAGGAATAATGATTATCCAGACTACAAAACGTTTGATAAAGCTCCATTTTCTCTTATTATGGAAATATTTTATAGATATAATTTTATGACGCATATTTAATCTTAAAAAATGAAACGTTCATACATAATAACGTTAACATAAAAAGAGAGTATGTTAACATCTCTTAAATTATTTATTATATTTTTAAATCCAGAGGACTTCAAAAATGGGAAACCAATTGCTCTTTTTGATAAGTTTTATGGGTAAATAAAATTACTTATTTCGAATTAAAGAAAGAAAAAGAAGAATAGTTTCTATTTTTCACATTAATGGGTGTAAAATGCAAACTTTAAATCAAACTGGGATTGTTTTTTTTTGGGGGGGGTGCTAGCGAAGAAGAAGGATCGATATCTGATGTATTTCGAAATTGATAGAAATTCGTTCAAACTCTAAATAAATTTTCAGTTTTGTTTGATTCAAAGCCTAGGCCCAGATAATGTTGTCTTGTCTAATTCCAATCAGACTTTGACATTGCATAAAATTTTATCTGAGAAATAAATTTTATTTCATTTTCTGAAAGATATCCATCATTAAAGTGCGAAAGAATGTCGTGCTTAAAATATTCGGAAATCTTGACCCCTAAATGCTAGTGAAAAATCTGAATTTTTCTACATATAATTATTATTTCTTTTAAAAAGGTCGCCGACAGACATAATCGGTAATGATAATATCGATAAAACTCTCAATTATAAAATTTCGGGCCTTCAAGATTGCCATTTTTTAATTATGGAACATATACAAATAGCATTGTAAAATATAATCATTCGGATTATCATGAAATAGGATGCGGAAATAAATAAATTTATATATTTATTTATTTTCGCATCCTATGTTTTTCGCATCCTTTTATGCAATGTCAAATTCGCTTATGACTTTGCTTATATAAAATATAAATTTGGTACTTTAAATGTTATTCAAGGGAATAATGTTATTTATGTAAGATTAAGTTATGTTTATGTATGACTTGTGTTTCTAATTGTCTTTAATGTGCTTGATAGCATTTATTCAGATCTTTTACATAGATTATTTAACAACTTATTCTTAAAAATTAACTTATTCTTAAAAAATTAACTTAGTCTTAAAAAATTAATAAGCCTGTAAATATCTGAAAGAGATTCCAATTCGCAACTTCTCTGTTTATTGATGATTTTATGTACTACTTATGCTACTTAAGCCTCATTTCAACAAGGGTGATAAACACAGATTCCGTCTTTGGGGAAAAAACTTCGCTTCTAAATAGAGATAAGTTTTCATACTATTGTTGTGCGTTTTCAATTACCCTATGCTCAGAAAGATTTTACACATGCTACTATCAGATATCCCCGTATTGATTAAATGGGTATTCTTGGAGACATCTGAATCCTGATTCTATATACTTTTAATATGGTTATTGAGTTTTGAAAGCAGTGGAAAAGCATGTTATAACTATTTATTAAGTTTAGAATGCACAACATGAAACTCCGTGGTCGATTAGAAGCTAATTTCCAAAGCAACTTAAAATTTTCTCTGTATTTCTAGAACTTTAAAAATATTTTTGAATCATATGCGACTAAACTTTAACTACACTGTTAATGAAAAATAAAACCCAAAAAAGAGCCTTATCAATTCATAAAATTAAAAGTAATAGACATTTTTAAAATACGGAGCAGTTGTAATGAAATACTCAGAATATTTCCATAATACGCACTGTGTTTTCCATTATCTTCCATTCAATATGTTTAGTCATTCGATTACTATATTGAATGTCACATCAGACTACATAATTAAAATTCTCTAAATGTGAGTTAAAAGTGAGACTATGTAATACATAATTTTAACATCAATTTTTAAAAATAATATATATATATTACCGTATTTGACGGCGTATAAGATACACCGGCTTATAAGACGCACCCTCTTTTTTTATACACAGTTTTAAAGGATAAAACTTTATTATTGATCATTATGGTGAATTTATAGTATTTTAAATATAAAGTAATACATACACAGAGTAATGCTTTCTGCAGATACCCAATCTATGAGTCGCTATTTTTAGATCCTCTTCTTAATTCCACCAAGTTCTTATCATTTTCTCAGTCGAGGGTGAATGAAATGCCTCTTTGCAGACCTGTTTCCATGCGTACGCAATCACACGTAGCTTGCATGTTATGTTATAGTAATGCCGATGTTGTTTTTGAACCGTAACTTGCCAACAAATTTAGGAAAATTGAATAGTAGAAATTTCACACACTTAAAAGTCGTTCACAACAATTGGAAAGTTTAAACGAACTAAGCTGTGATAGCCAATGATAGGACACGCGCATTCACTGAAGTCTTACGTAACTGCAATATTCCCACACTGCTCAAGGAAATAAGAAAAAAATCGCATATATCCAAATACAGGAAATTTCCAGAAATGAATGTAATCAAAAACTGAGTGTCGACGTCTAAGACGCAGTATCAACGTATAAGACGCACCCCCGTTTTTCAGACCTATTTTCAAAGGATAAAAGTGCGTCTTATACACCGGCAAATACGGTAATTATAATTATCTAAATTTGAGCTAAAAGTCAGACTATGTAATATATAATTTTAGCATCAATTTTTTAATCTAAACAATGTGCTCTAATTTTGAGAAAAAGAGAGAATATGCAACATGAAACGGTGGCGGTTATATGAGTGCAATAATTTCATTGATGTTTTACGGTCATTTAAAATTTTTTCTGTACGATATAAATAAAATGAATCTAAGTAAGTGCGCATATTTGTACATTATTTAATTGCACATACGTATATATAAAAGTAAAGCGAAAATGGTTTTACAGGTAATGTTCATTGAAATCTTGTTATTTTATAATTCTAAAATATTTCAGTAGAAAAGTTTAATAAATTCTCACAAGGAAAATTAAAATAACTTATTATATAGTCGCATACATCATTATGAATATAGAGAAAGCTGCAGGCAAAAGGGAGGTAGTGAGTCCGTAACAAGCCTCTGAGATCCGAAACTGATCTGATAATTTTACCTCCGTGCTACCGACACGCATGCGAAGATTCTTCGAGTTCAGTTACATAGACGACTGAATAAAGGTTTTTAATTGCTAAACTAAACTTCTTGCACTCATTTAAATTTTCTATCACCTAGGAAATTTATTACTGAGTTTGTATTATATTTCCTATAAAAGAGGACTTAAAACTAGGTCAATCCTATAAAAATATGTCTCGAGTGAATTTGGAATTAAGCTTTTAAAAAGTATATTCGAACTACAAAATGTACAGATAAATTGAAAAATACAAATTTGATCTATTATTGAAAGAATTACAAAAGTTAAAATGTTTTTAGGTAAGGTTTTTAAATAGTGCCATTTATATTTTACCTGCTGCAGTGAAATTCTGCTAGTGCTGTATCCCATTTGCTATAGCAATATAAAATAGTTCATAGATTCCCCCAACAGACATTTAAAACTTAATGTTTATGCAGAACTGTAACTGAAAAATATTTGTCAAGCAAAGTTGAGTTAATTCATTGACATGAACACTTTTTAAATATGTATATATATATATATATGTAAGATAAAACAAAATATGATAGCTGTTTCAAAAAAAATAATTGACGAACTCAAAATTAACATTTTAAATTTGGTGATCTGCCCCTAAATTCATTTCTTCTCACAGGTTCCAGATTTTACGTAACGTTTTAACGTTTTAATCTTACGTAACGTTTTAATGCAGATGCCTCTTCTCCAATCAAATTAATTGTAAACCAAAACTCTGAACTGAAACTTTTACGACTCCCACCCTTCTTCCTCTTAAGTTCTATGATACTCGACTCTTTTCAGCATACGCTTTCCTGCCGGCAAGGTGCTTTTCATGTATGCTGCTGCCGCTTACTTGCTTAAAACGACGTTGTACTTCAAAATGCAACTTACTGTATTCAAATATAATTAGGAAACATCTTGTCTGAAAAAGCATGATTTGATATGCGTAAAAAAATAAAGATTGTGATTTTTCAAGATACGTCATGCTAAATTGCGTCATCATATTTTTCACTCTGCCATCTTCAATCCACTACGGTATTCTCGGTCATCTATGCGGTATCTAAGCTGTTAAAAGTTCCAGTGCCTTCATTTACGCATTTTGAAATCATTACATATATATATATATATATATATATATATATATATACATGAATTTCGTAATATGTTATCTATGCGAACAATTAACAGTAAAGGTTTTCTTTCTCTTTCTTTACTAAATCCAGTTGATTGGTTTGTTTTTCAAGAGACTTAGATTTCTCGTTACAATATCGATACATATGAACTTCGAAACAAGTATTTTTAAGAAATGCCTTTCTTTAAAGCTCTTCGTTTCAAATGCCGTCGTTATTTTTGGCCGCATCTGATTGCTCCTCGTTCATCACATGTCCAAGTCTTCTCAGAAGGCCCCGTATGCATATAAATTGCATTCTTCCTCCCACAACTTCCCCACAAATATCAATCAAATTAAACTCGCTCACTGATTGGAGAATCACTTGCTGATCACCTACGCTCCTGACTAGTGGAAGCGGAACTTTATACGTAATTTGAATGCTTTGAAAAAATACTGTTCTAATTTCGCTTTTACTGTTTTAATTTCGCTCTGAAATTTGACCTTTAGTAAACAAAATGATAAGCTTTCTCCATGATTGCCCGAATACCCACTCGAAGACATTCGTTGAAAATAGCCAAACTCATCGGTCACTAAGCCACCACATTACAGAGAACGTTGACCAAGGTGCACCGAAAGGGTAGGCCGATTTTACGTCCTTAAAAGCGGGGGAAGACACACATATACAGCCAACCCTCAGGCGGCAGTTGAACCCAGCCTAGACTCAGGACTCCGGTAACCACTTTACCATCCAGAGTGATGTGGCGGCCCTTCTTTTTTTTAATATGTTAGAGTTATTTTTTTTCAGGAAGTATCACGAATTTAGAACTTATAAAGTTTCAAATTCATAAAGTCAATCAATGATTTTTGAACTGAAGGCGAAAATTAAACTTAATAGATTAAAAAATAGTAATTAATCATTAAGTAACCTAATATTTGAGACATATATTTAAAATGAGAATTTCTCTCGGCTTTGTAGTTAAGATCGCTTCTCGGCCTTTTGGCTGAGATCAAAGTGTCGTTTAATATATTTTAATGAAATTAGTAATACAAATTCTAACTGTAATTTTCAGACTCTAAAGTTTGGTTAAATATCTATTCTTAGCAAAGGTAAGCAAACAAAAATTCTAAAAAGGTTAAGTGCCTTCCTCCTTCAAATTAATTGCTAATGTACCTTACAATATTTTGATATAATGCTATCAACTACAAAAGAAGATTTGTGATTTAAGCTGCTGTAATAAAATGCTTATTAACGTATGTAAGTACCAGCAGCCAAGACACTTGTATACATATTTGAGAAAATGTTATTTTTGAAATGGTTTTGTTTTCTTTATGCTTTAGTTTTTTATTCTTCTAGTAGGGTAGGCGTGCTTAGTTTACTTAAAAGCCTTGCTATCCAGAAATTGAAAACCTAACTATACATTCGCATATGTCTAGTTAATGGGACCATTTAATAAACGCACTCTGGTCTATTCACCTCTGCACTTCGTTACCATAGAAACACATTCAGAATGAGTGGCCAGGTCTTTTAACAAGAAATAAATATCCAGTTTAGTTTCTATGTAAGTTTTTCTTTTCGCAATAAAATCTCTAGAATTCATAATTTCTTTAGCAAATTCGTGTCTTTGAATGCAGACAAAAAATAATTGATCTTATTTAATCATCGTAGGTTATTTGCTCAAAAGGTTTTTGAACTGAAATATTTTTGCATAATGTTGCTTACACTAATAAACAAGACACCATTCACTAAATTTTATCAAATAAAAAGTAGAGATAACATATGTTCAAAATGTTATTATTGTGTCGGTATTGCTATTATATATATATATTTTTTTTTATTCTCTAAAACAAGTGTTTCATTATATTAACATACATACGCAAAATACATTCTGATGTCCTATATTCGAACACTTCACAAACAAGCTTCACGAATAAAGGAATAAGTAAGTTATTAGTAGAAGTTACTTTTTAAAGTTCAGCTAAAATATTTTTAAACCTTTTCTTTTTTAACTCGAGTTTGCTTTTCTATATTTACTCTGTTTTTTTCTCTATATCAACTCGAAAAAAAAAACCATCTTCAAATTCTTATAAATAAATGTTAACACACACACACACACACAAAAAAAAAAAAAAAAAAAAAAAAAAAAAAAAAGATCGCTCGCTATGTTAATCTGAATTCCCTTGGCGTGTTAGTTCAAATTAAATTAATTTTACGAATTCATTTTCATTCGTTTCCTGCAAAAATGATGCGCATTTTAGGCTGTTTCCCTCTGGAATTAATTACGAAAAATATTTCATCTTTGTTCGGTACTGACTTAAACGACATATTATGCCATATTGGAACATTTCAGCAGTTGAATTATCTTTAAGCTAAGAGGACAACTTTTACGTACTTTTGGAATAACTTTATTCTATTTTACAGTGATGCAATCATAAAAAATTTAGTTGTGAGCTACCTTAACTATATAATATGCAAAAGTTTTCAAAACTGTTTATTTTTATTTTAATGTATCCTACTTTATGCCATATATTTAACATAGATCATCCATATAAAAATTAATTGTTTTAAGGGTAACTTTAAAACTAAGTATTAAGGTCATACTAGATATGTATATACTTCTAGATCTGTTTATAAGGATTCTGCACTCATCTTTCCGTGCGTGGTCTCGTGGTGTAAGCGGTAGCACAATCAGTTAGCAATTTGAAGATCCGTGTTTCAAATCCCAGCGAGGGCACAGCAGCGATTTTTATGTTCTCTTTTCAATAAATTCTAGCTAATTCTATGAATTCACTTTGTCTATCTCAACTTGCAAAACAAAGATTTATGTTGCTTTGTGTCATAACTATTTTCTCTATTTCAAAATTTTTAAGTCCGATTTATTTCTTCGAGAAATGAGGCACATCATAGGATTATCAGGACAAAAGTAGATTCGTAAGAAATTGCACTTTCGATAAAATAAGTTGAAAATTTACAAATAATCCATTTTCTCCTTAAACCAGTTATGTAGCGTTTTCCTAGGACTTGCAGCTTTCAGTAAATTTCTATAAAAATCCTTTTTCGGTAAAATGGAACACAGTTTTTCTGCAAAATGCAGCAGGATTTCTGTAAAATTAAGCACAATTTTAAAGGAAGTCATTTCCTATCCATTAAAAAATAGTCACTCAGTTATTATTGAATTGCAGTTATTGATTCATATATTTGCATACATGAGTGTGTGCATGAATTATCCTGTTTATTAGGGAAAGCCAAAAAAACACTTGTTATTAATTTCCTATCACTATAGCGTAGAAAAGTTGCCTACCTCATAGCTAAGCAAAATGAAAAAAAATCAAATAAAATTATGTCTTCCTTTCCCGCATCGCACTCAAAATTTTGAAAACTGTTGAAATTTTGATGTTTTTCGTCAGTTTTTTATAGTTATTAAACTCGCCATTATCGAAATGCTATAGATCGTAATGTGAATTTTGGGGCATGCGAAACACGCAAAATGTATAAAATCTATGATTTCAAAAAATCATTTATTGTTTGTTCAAAAAGCTTAAAATAATATTTTTTTAAATAATAATATTTCATAATTTTTGTTACAAACTTTTTTAAACAGCGACTGTCAAATAATATGTAATGATACTGTGTGATTGTAAATATTGTGCGTACTGTAAATATTATGTAACTATGTATAAACTGAGACAGTTCTCACGTACTCGTAATAGTAGAAATGGTTTGTGGAATAAATCTCTTAACGAAACGCCATGCTGTCTGTACTTTGATGGAAGAAAACATGACACTATGTTCATTTAAAAAATTGATTCGAAGCGTTTTCGAAAACCTGAAAAAGATGACCATTATTCTCTGTTACAAGAACCATGGTCAGAATACATCAGTTATGGTTTGTCCTCAACAGGGAAGAGCTGAAGATATAGCTTCTACCATAATTCCCTATTTGACTAGATGTCAGAGTGATGGAATTGTAACTAATACCAGTTTGAAAATTTGAGTTATCCACAATATCGAATTGCATGCTGGTAGACCACTAGAGCGGGCTATATGTCTCCTACACTTCAATGAACTGCATTTCCGTCACCTATTTTATTCCCTGGATGGTGAAATCACAGGATCTAAATTTTTCAGTGAACCGATCTAGAATAAACTCGCTGGCTGTGAAACACTTCCCCTACCTTACTTTGAATATGCTGAAATTCCCGTTCCTAAAGATGGCGGAAAAATGCTGAGAAATTACGGGGGTTGATAACAGCAAATCGAGTTCTCGGTCTATACGTGAGCTTAGAAAAACCTACTGATGAAATTAGGCAGTTGATACATCTTATTTTGAATAATTACATGCTTTTCTGGTTCAAAATCAAAACCAGCAAAAGTTTCACGAAAGGTCCAAAGATAGGTTTTGAAGCCATCAAAACATCACGATACCTAACTCCAACTCTTACTACAAAGCATCAACTCACTAATTTTCGCGGAATACTTTCTTTTATCATCTCGAAAATTTGATACAATGATTGTGAACGAAAGAAGACACAACAGAGAACTAGGATTGCACCGACTTTTGAAATCTGGATGACTTTCCAAGGGAAAGATTATTGGAGACTTCACCATGTCCAAACTTACCTTTGATGCAACAGACTACATCGATAAAATTTGATATGCTAGTTGATATTTTGCCTCATATTAAGAAACATTACGCATGGAGACATCGATAATATATTAGAAACTGGCACATTGCTTAAGTCTTTGGATTTCCAAAGCTCACTTGTCGCATGCAAGCTGTAGAACAGTGTACAAACTTTTCTCTATAAAAGCATCTAAAAAGGTGCGTGGCGCTGACGCAAGAGATGACGAGACAACCCTTCCATCATTATGTATTGTTGCGTGCGTACGGGTTCGTTATGAAATGAATGCACAAGTCCGATGAAAAATGAACAAAAAAAATTTATTATTATCACAACAAAAATGCTTAAATTTTCTCAAATTATCATGCAGTATTACAATATCTCACAGTAGTTATCTTTTAACTACTCAAATGTCCAATAGAACGCAATTAAAAACAGCTAAAGAACGCTAATCCGCGAATTCGCTACAATCAACAAGAGCAGTTTTCTAAACAACAACAAACTAAGCAACTACTCCAAACTGAGATGTTTTCCTCCTTTTATAAGATTTTAAAATCACGCGCTAGAATTTTCCAGTACTTTCTCGAAATCAAAAAGAGATATTTATTTATTTAATGCACGCGCTCTTGTAATTTCAATTTTACGGCTTAGCTTTCTTTTAATATTCGTCACGCGCTGCACTGCGCGAGAAATAAAATCATTTAATTTGTAATTGAACTAACATTAGCTTTTTAAATACCAAATTCGTAACACTGCCCCCTTCCCAAGGACTGCACGTCCCGGGCAGTACAATCCCTGGACAGGAAGCTAAACTTACAACTGTGGCATAAATGCATTAATAAGCATTACATTACAATAATAAACAACATGAACAATAAATGCAATACATAAAACAAATCAAATACACATTTAAAAACAAAATGGACCCTGGTCTTATACTATTTACAATTATTTACATTATGTACTATGGCCATAGTAATGAGCTAACCTGTCGTAATAAACGACTTTAGGTTTAGAGTTCGAAGACTTACGAATCCGAACCACGACGTCATTCAGCCTTTTTAGGACTGTATACGGGCCATCCCAAGGTGACTGTAATTTCGGACAAAGTCCTTTCCGTCGAGTCGGATTCCACAACCACACCTTGTCTCTTTCGTGGAACTGATGTTCAGTAGCTCTTGTGTCGTAGCGGGTCTTCATCTTCTCCGTCGCCAAGTTGACTCGCTGTCGTGCAGAGTTGTGCATCACTTCAAACCGGGCCTGGAGATCTTGAATATATTCCTCAGACGATGAAGGAGCATCCGGAGGGCGGCCAAACAATAGATCACAAGGCAGACGAAGGTCACGACCGAAGAGCATCTGTGATGGAGAATAGCCGGTAGTCTCGTGGACAGCACTGCGATAAGCCAGTAAAAAGAGTGGTAATTTCTTGTCCCAGTCTTGTTGGTTTCTGGAAACCACTAATGAGAGGTTATTAAGGATGGTTCGATTGAACCTCTCTACCATGCCGTCCGACTGGGGATGCAATGGCGTCGTTTGAGTTTTGTCAATGCCAAGTAGTTTGCATAGTTCTTTGATTACTGCCGAGGCAAAATTCCTTCCCTGATCGGAATGTAACTGAAGAGGCACTCCGAACCTGGAAATCCAGTGCTGTATCATTACCTCAGATACTGTGACTGCCTCTTGATCAGGAATAGGATAAGCTTCAGGCCACTTGGTAAAGTAATCAATGACAACGAGTATGTATTTGTTGCCATGAGCAGTTCGTGGCAGAGGTCTCAGGATGTCAAAGGCGATACGTTCAAAAGGCGCACCTACGTTGTAACGTTGCAGTCTGCCTCGGCTGCGTTTCCTCGGTCCTTTCCGACCTGCACAGGCATCGCAAGATCGGCACCACTTTTGCACGTCATTCTTTGCATTATTCCAGTAAAAGCGCTCACGAACTCTCTGTAAGGTCTTCATAATTCCAAAGTGACCTCCTGTAGGGCTGTTATGTAGTTCTTTGAGGACATCAGGAATCCGGGATCTTGGAAGTATCAGTTGCCATCGGAACGTCTTCCCATCATCCGACTCGAATTTCCGGTATAAGACGCCGTTTCGAATGTGAAGTGAATCCCAGAGTGCCCAGTATTGTTTTGTTGTAGGACTACAGATAGAAATGTCCTGCCATGTAGGTTTTCTGTTTGATGACTCTATTAAATCAAGTATGGGTTTAATGTCGCGGTCTTCCAGCTGGTCTTTCCTGACTTCATCATCACTCCACGGGTCTCGATCAGCCGATGTTGATGTTGTAATTTGTCTTGCGACCGGAGTCAGCAGCTCGTATTTCGCTTCCACCCTGGAACAATATCGGCAGCTTTCTTGGCAAGGTCTTCTAGACAGGGCGTCGGCGTTTCCGTGTGATGATCCCTTACGATGACGGATAGTGATGTCATATTCTTGAAGTCTCTGTATCCACCTGGCTATTTGACCCTCAGGATTTTTGAAATTTAAAAGCCAGGCCAATGAGGCATGGTCCGTGCGGAGGAGGAATTTTCTTCCGTATAGATAATGATGGAAATGTTCTACAGCTTTGACTATGGCGAGCAACTCTTTCCTTGTGACACAGTAATTCCTCTCCGGTTAGACAGGCACTTGCTCCAGTAAGCTACTACACGTTCTTGGCCGTCTATTTCTTGGGACAAAACAGCACCGACACTTTCATTGCTCGCGTCGGTGTCGAGAATAAATGGTCTGTCGAGCTGAGGATACGTCAGGATTGGAGCAGATGTTAAAGCTTCCTTTAAGTTGTTAAATGCATGCTCGCATTCCTTTGTCCACAAGAATCTTTGCTTGCTCTCTGTCAGCTTGTGAAGTGGTCTTGCGATGGAAGAAAAGTTCTTCACGAATCTCCTATAGTAGGTGCAAAGCCCTAGGAAGCTTCTCAGCTGATGGACATTTTCGGGACGCGTCCAGGATTTAACCGCTGATACCTTTTCAGGATCCGTGCGCACACCTTCTGCAGAGATGACATGTCCCAGGTAAGTCACTTCCTTTCGAAACAATTTGCATTTAGCGGGAGTCAGCTTCAGATTGGCCTCTTTCAGTTTCTGAAGCACCTTTCTAAGATTTTCTAGATGCTCTTCAAAACTCTTTCCGACGATGATGATATCGTCCAGGTATATCAGACAGGCTTCGTAGGAAAGGCCTTTCAAAACAGTCTCCATAAGACGTTCGAATGTTGCCGGCGCATTACACAGTCCAAACGGCATCACTTTGAACTGCCAAAGTCCTTGTCCCGTAGTAAATGCCGTCTTTTCTCGGTCTTCAGGATGGATTTCTACCTGCCAATACCCACTCTTTAAATCAAGTGTTGAGAACCACTTGCTTCCAGAAAGAGTGTCTAGAATGTCATCAATTCTAGGAAGAGGGTAACTGTCTTTCTTCGTAACCTCATTCAACCGGCGATAGTCAACGCAAAATCTTGTTCTCGATGACATCGCCTTCTTCCATATCTTTTAACAGTGTTCGCACCTCTTCCTGTTTAGCAAACGGTAGACGTCTTGGATGTTGCTTGATTGGGGGATGATCGCCAGTATCTATTCTATGTTGTGTCAAACTAGTTCGACCCACGTCAGAAGACGAGCGGGAGAAAACAACTTGAAGATCTTTAATGACGCGATCGGCAGCATTTTTCTCTTTATCGTTTAATTGTGCATTCTGCAATAACTCCGATGTAATGCTCTCTGAGGACACGGATTCTGGGATGTTACTCTTTCTTTCAACGCTGGTTACTGGAGTACATGTTGCAACCAGTTCACCTTTCTTAATAACTCTCGACTTTTCAGTTACATTGGCGACTCTCACCGGGATAACCGTTCTGGATAGGTCGACGAGTGTTGAGGCTACTAGTACTCCTTTTGGGATATTACAGTTATTGGGATATTCTATGATGCCGTAGCGGAAATTTCTATTTTCGGCTATGGATCCAGGAAGTAAAATTATGGACAGATTTAACTTCTTCATCATTAACGAGAAATAACGCTATGTCCTCAGATGTAGAGTGCAATTCGTTATTTTTAAAATCCAAGTAAAAATTGTATTTCCTTAGAAAGTCCAATCCGAGTATGCAAGAATCAGTGATCTCTGCTACATATGCCGTGTGATGGTAAGCGGCACTTCCAAACGTGATGTTAACATTTACTTTTCCGTCGATGTCGATCTTCTCACCGGACACAGTCTGGAGGGTAACGCAGGGCGGCGTCCAGATAAGTTTGTTTCCTAGTTGTTGAGCCAAATCTTTTCGGATGATGGTGACGTTGGCTCCTGTATCTATAGTCATATTGCACGGAACTCCATTAATATGTCCTATTATGAAAAGTCCATTACTGCCGCCTCTCACTGCAGAAATCTGAAGCGCTTTAAACGGGGGCTTTTCATTATCTGGCAACCTCCGCCCCGCGAGATGGCTACTAATTAGTTTCCCTGCTGCTTGTTAGAAGCGGTCTTAACATCAGTACCCTGGGGTGTTTTGCAGTTTCGTCGTATGTGTCCTTCAGCACCGCAGTTCCAGCACTTAACGGTCGGTTTCTTCTCACCAATATTCCGTCTCAAGGCGTTCAGTTGTCTAGTTAAATCGTCAAGTCGAGCGGTGACTTGATCCCCTGGCTCCTGGACTTGAGCAGCTCTGACTGGGTGGCGGTCTCGACGAGTGGCTTGCTGGGCTGCCTCAAATTTCATGGCGTACACTAGAGCACATTTTAAATCTTTTACATCCGCCATTCGTAGAGCTTTCTGTATTTCAGTATCTCGGATGCCGTCGATAAAGTATTGCAAGGACAGGATTTCCCTTGTTTCTGTCGGGCATTCCGAAAAGGCGAGATGGGACAGCCTTTCAACATCCGCGGCGAGCTCCTGAAGTGTTTCGGTAGGCTTCTGTTGACGAGATTTTAATTGGAGCCTGCTGTAGTCTTTTAAACACTTCTCCCCAAAGCGCAACTCCAAGGCGCCGGACAGAGCTTCGAAATCTAACCTTTTGTTTTCGGGAAGAGTCTGAAGGATATCCGCTGCGTCGGCTCTTAGAGAAGCGGCGAGATGACAGGCCTTAGCTTGGGAATCCCATCCATTCGCATCCGCCACGATAGAAAATTGTGTCTTATACACCTGCCAGGAGGTCTTCCCATCATACGTGGATAGCTTCAGAGGTGGACGAGCAGGCATTGGTAAGAATTTAAAATCATCACTCCTGCTCCCTGCCGACGTTACGAATTTCTTTAAAGTATCCATTTCTTTGGCAACTGCAGAAACTCTCTCATCAATTTGTTGTTCGATTTGGTGTTGGACGGCACAAACTCTTCCTTCAATTCGTTCCTCCACAGCAGAAACTCTCCCTTCTATATGTTCTTTTACAGAAGAAACTCTTTCTTCTATTTCTTCTTTCACCGAAGAAACTCTTTTATCAATATGATCTTTTACAGAAGAAACTTTTTCTTCAATATGTCCAACTTTATTTTCAACTGCGTCAATTCTGCCTTCCATAGCTTCAAATTTATTTTCTATTATGCAAGTAATTTCTCTTTTCATTTCTTCTTGACCAGCTTGAACGGCTTTCATTTCGTCCTTAACGGATTCCTGGCCCAATTTCATTTCTTCCTTAACGGATTCCTGGCCCAATTTCATTTCTTCCTTAACGGATTCCCGGCCCAATTTCATTTCCTCTTTAATTTCTTCTTTAAATGAGGCAAAGGCTGATATTAACTGCCTTAATTGCTCTTCCATCGCTCTTGTTATTGGCATTCAAATCCCACTTCTGACACCAAAAATTGTTGCGTGCGTACGGGTTCGTTATGAAATGAATGCACAAGTCCGATGAAAAATGAACAAAAAAAAAATTATTATTATCACAACAAAAATGCTTAAATTTTCTCAAATTATCATGCAGTATTACAATATCTCACAGTAGTTATCTTTTAACTACTCAAATGTCCAATAGAACGCAATTAAAAACAGCTAAAGAACGCTAATCCGCGAATTCGCTACAATCAACAAGAGCAGTTTTCTAAACAACAACAAACTAAGCAACTACTCCAAACTGAGATGTTTTCCTCCTTTTATAAGATTTTAAAATCACGCGCTAGAATTTTCCAGTACTTTCTCGAAATCAAAAAGAGATATTTATTTATTTAATGCACGCGCTCTTGTAATTTCAATTTTACGGCTTAGCTTTCTTTTAATATTCGTCACGCGCTGCACTGCGCGAGAAATAAAATCATTTAATTTGTAATTGAACTAACATTAGCTTTTTAAATACCAAATTCGTAACAGTATTATGCCAGAAGTTTGCCCAAAAACTGACTTTAAGGTGCACTCATTTGAAATCAGAAAATTAAAAATAATTAGTATGCTCACCATTTGTTAACTGAAAGTGAAAAAATAAAATTATCAGAAATTACGGAATTTTTTTTTTCAGCAAAAAGCTCAAAAAACACAGTTTTTTCAGCTTTTTGCTGAAACAATAAAAAATTGGAAATTGCAGATTTTAAAAATCTTTCGTCTTCCTCATGCCCTAAACTTCACATTAGGAACAACTACATTTCGATTGTAGTGAGTTCTAAAAAAAAACGCAGTGGCGCAACAGCCCTAATGTGCCACGGCCTGCAGTGCGCCGAAATCTGCCTTTCTGACTTTGGGCCCCGGAGTGCATCAGCATATGCCCTGGGTAAGTGGTCAGCTTGTCTCAGAATCCCCGGTGTTTAGTCCCCAAGCGAAATTGGTACTCATTGTATCGATGCAGTAATTATCAAAATTTTAAGAAAAGTTGCAAAATTTCGCTATTTTCCGAAATTTCGAGTTATATTTTTGTATGAAAATCTCTTTTTTCTATTTTGCATAGCTAAGGAATTCTGGCTAAAACTTTTCTGTTTATAGTGACAGAAAACTTTCTAAAAATTTTTTTTTGCCCACTTACTATTCACTTATTATACATTCACTTATTATACATATGCCATACATATATCCTATTCAGTACGGTTACCGAACAATGTTTCCCCATTTTGGTTTTGATATAGACAAGCTGTTGTTTAAGTTACATGTATTCATTTTTTTTAGCTTTAAAATACTAAATTTAAGTCCCATTATGCAATTTTCATGCTATTACCTGATTACCTTTGCATAGAAGCATTAAATCTTTGTTTTACTTGATCTTAAAGTTCTTATATTTAGTATTACTTAATTAGCACATAAAGGTACTAAAAATTTAAACGAATAAAAATACTTTTCCAGTACTATTTCATTTAATAAAGAATGCAGAAATATTTAGCTTTTACGATATTTCAAGATTCATGCTCCTGGAAGAAGTGTAAAAATTAGTTCTTACTTTAAAAGCCGTGTACAGTTTTTTTTTTATGCATCATAAATTTAAACACAATCACATTTTAAAAGCTTTGCAGAAAGAACTATTATTCTAGTATTGTTTTGATTAAGAGAGAAGGATTAATAATTTAGCCATTGCTGGTTACCAAGCATAGATTTCATAACGGAAATCAATGTCTTAAATGAAATTAGTTTTTAAAAATTGTAATAAGTATCATCACAAATAGTTAAATTTGCTCGAGCGTATTAATCTAAAAATTTAATCTGCAAAGAATAATTATTTTAAAAATAAATCAATTCACTTAATACCGTAAAACATAACTTTAATCATTGCTAATGGTAATTCATAAAATAAAAACATAAATCAGAAAGCGCAATTATTTTCAGTTCTGAGCAAAAAAAGAGTTTACCCGTTTATAAAATTATAGCATTCCTTGCAATTAAAGAAAAAATTTTAACAAATGTAATTTGGCTAATTAATAAAACAAAATTTTGTTCGTTCCCTGATTCTATTTATTCTTCTGATATTTTCAGCGTGATAAATACTTAGTCTTTTGCAATTTCCTTTGTGAGGGAAAAATAAGTTTTGCAGGCAATTAAAGACATTCTTTTCCGGTATAATTATATTATAACGCCAAATATATCAGTGCGGTAATCTCAAGGTGCAGATTTGATATCCGAAGCCATCAATTTCTCCTTAAAATCTTTCGCTACTTAAATCTTTTATTATATGAATATTTTCAAGGGATTTCCAATTAAACTGCGGAAAAAAGCTATTATTCTCGTCTGCGCTTGAGGAGTAATAAACTGAAATTAGTTCAGTGGTCTGAAGATTCGACTTCGATTCCCGACGTACTCAGAGAGAACATTTCATGTTCCAAAATTCCTAATCAACTCACCCAAAAATGGTGTTCAAACTAAAAGGAGTAGACGATAATTTATCACCAATCTGGACTGGTGAAACTTCTTTTAGAGGAATGCAAACAATTAAGAACATTCCACGTACATGCTCTTCTGGTAAACTAGTCATCCCGTTAGTCTGGTGATGTAAAGAGCATGGCTCGATTCCCGGTGACAGCCTAGTCAGTTTCTGAAGATTTGTTTCATTCGTAAAACTCCTCAAGTTGCCACGTAGATCGGTATAGTGCCAAGGGAGCTGTCTGTCGTGTCATGTGTGCCTGTGTTCGAATCCCGGTAACTAAATGATATGTATGTAATATTTGTGCGGCATAGGGGTACTTAAAATACCGTAGAGCCATAATTCATCTTGAGTGGTTTGGTGGTAAGGGGAGGATGGGGAGACAGTCAGTTCCTTTTCCCAGATGTACTTTATCAAAATTGGGACCGAAGAGCCAGGGCGTGGCGGTTCTACTTGTGAGACCATTTCATGACGATCTGAAGTTGCACACATTTCTGCCTGCCTTGTCTCTGCAAGTCTTGAGAATACATTATCCGAGATTTGATGACAAATATATTTTCAGTTACATAAAGAGGCTAAATCTTACTTTGTGTTGCATGTTTCATTTGTGTCTGTTAATGTACAAAAAACTGCTATACTTGAGGAAGGTTGGATACGCAAACAGTGAAATATATTTTTAAAGTAAATTTCATTATTAATTAAAGTAAGTTAAGAGCTACGAATATAATAATATAATAAGCGCAAAATTCCATAATGTATCTGACACAGCTTCCTAACAGGCCAAAACTATGCCTCATGTGATCTATTCTACCATCTATAGTGATAACGTTAACGCAATTTCCTTTCTGGATGCTTTCTATTCTTTGGTCTGTACAGTCATTAGGATTTTTGAAGTAGTTAACATGAAAAATGCGCTTGCGGGAACTCTAACCTAGACCTCTCGAATACACACTGAGTGTGTTACCCTTACACCACGAAGGCATACAGAAAGGAGGGAGAATATATCTTACATACTATTTCCTCTTTTTAAATGGCGACAGGGGCCAATTCGTCAAATCATGGTGGTGAAGAATCATCATCCATCACCTTTTAGTTCGGACGCCATTGCAGAAACATTAGATTTTATGAAGCTGGAACACATGAAAAATGAACAATATCCTCGCCGGGACTCGAGCCTGGACCTCTCGAATACGTGCGAGTGTACTACCGTTGCACGACAAAGGATGCAGAAAAGAGAGAAAATACCTTATATGGCTTCTATAATATTTCACCATCATCGTGAACTTATGCACTGATATTAGAAAAGGAATTACTAAGAAAAAGGATATTATTGTATCATAATCAACTACAAACAAGTTTGAATGCTGTGACCGTGACTTGGCGTATATAAAATCCAAGCAACAGATATACTCTTTCATACAAATATGTATTCGTGAAAATTCTATATGTCCAATTCTTTTGCATCTTGATACGAGACGTTATTAGATTCCGATAACTGCTACTTGCTATTGACAGCAGCTAGACTCTGAAGCGATATTATTTGTATAGCTGCCATACACATAGTGCTATTATACTTTCTAAGGCACGCCAGCACATATCACATGTGTCTAATCACAAACGTTTCCATTAACCGCCAAAACTACAAGGAATGATTTTTTCGTAATAATAATATGTATTGAATTAAGTATTTATAACATAAATTTATACTGAAAATAAAAACAATAATGTTCTTTTATGCGGAAAAATCGAGTGTTGCGTTTATGCACTGTCAGTGGAATAAGAATACGCATGTTTAAGTGAGTATGATTCTACTCGTGCGAAGTTTTCTTTGAGTGGACCACTAGTTTACTTTTTAGCAGTATAGCATTTCATATATCAACAAATCACTTTACTTGTAATTAATTTAATGTTAAAATTTATATTGTATTTCGTTTAAAAATACAGATTATTTTCATTTTAAGAATTCCAGCATGAAAATCTTCACTACAATCATGATGTTGCAAGGTATATCCTAATTTTATAACAGTTATTTGAAGTTTATAAACCTTTCCTATGTCTTCTAGATTCAGCTTACAATTCCTTGTCAGAATAAGTTTTTAGAATCGCGTTAAATGCAAATGAGAAGTAGAAAGTATTTAAGTCAAAGTTCCACAGACTTCGGGAGAGAAAGAATTAGGTTTCGTGAATAGGGCATGTTTTGGCTACGTCTCTCTAACTGTTACTAGACTAGGCTGTATTACGTGCCTTTTGATAGCTTCGCTGGTTAGTTTAATATTACGGGCCAATTAGGTTATAATTTGTGTTAGCTTTGGCTAAATCTCTTTAGTGAGTCATTAGAGAGTTCCTAGTTCTTACTTTTTAAATTAATCCGAAGTGGAGGCTTTGTTGTACGCCATGAGAAAAGGCCCGTCTGTAAATTTCTATTTGGAGCAAATAAAGGGTAATTAACCCTTCTTGAGTTACGTTTCTGTTCTTGGACTTAAGCGATTATTCGCTTAGGTGTTCACTAGGTTACTCAACACTTAGTTTAGTAGAATAAAAGAGAGGAACTCTACAATGTAAAGCTACATTACATACTTGCATCTGTAAATAGTCTGACTATGGCATTCTTTATAACGAAGCCTTTTGTTATACTTGGACTTTACGAGGAAATATTTACCATCTCCATATGGTGTCTTTTGAATGCTGAATTTACTATTTCTGTTGCAGATCTATTCCTGGCTAATTTTACACTTTCAGTATTCAATCGGAGTTTGCAAAAGAAATAATGCAGTCAGCACCTGAAATCTAAAAGAGACTTTTTCCCAATAGTAGAAAGTCGTGATATTTTCCATGCATTTGTCAAAAATACATCAATGTAATTAGTAACTATTGGACACCACCATTTTTTGACACGAACTCTTATTCTGTAACTGGCTACTAAATTGTCGCATAAATCAACTTCTTCCATCTTCGCATTGTATTGTTCAGAAAGGTGAGGCTGAGATACAAAAGCCTTTTTATTTTGCTTTCTTGAATAATGGAAAGCACTTTTTACATCATGAATTTTTTCCAAATGTTGAACCAGCAATTACAACTGAATTGTCGTTCCATCGGACAAAAATTATTTTGTTTTTCTCTTGTAGAGACATTAGGTACTTTTTTGGAAGCAGGCAAGATAAAAAATTAGCAACGCCTTCGCCGGGAATCGAACCACGGACTTCTGGACTACCGGCCCAACGTGCAGACCACCACACCACGAAGACACGCTAGGAAGGCGGAAGAAATACCTTAATACCCCCCTTTTAAAAGGCGACTGGGGTTTGGGGGGTTTTTAGGGGACCCAAACACCAAATCCTGGATGAGGAGAATCATCATCCAACACCCTTTTAGTTCGGGCGTCATTGTAGAGGCATTAGGTATTTTTTGGAAAAATAAAACATTAGCAACGCCTTCGCCGGAAATCGAACCACGGACCTCTGGAATATCGTCCCAGGGTGCAGGTTAGTTAGTCGTTAGTTAGCATTAATGGATCAACTCTGTTAAATTTTTGATAGCTTCGGCTATATCTTTTCAGTTAAATTAGTTAAGTTTCATTAATTATTAGTCCTGTGTTCAAGCCCAAGTGGAGGCTTCATTGTAACTCCAAGAAGGAGTCGTGTGTTAACTTTATTTTGAATAATAAAGGGTAATTAACCCTTCGTACGTTTGCGTTTCTATTTCTCTGGACTAAGTGATTATTCGCTTACATGTTCTTAAAGTTCCTCAACTTTAGCTGTAGATTAAAACACAGGAACCCTACAACGGTAAATACAATTATAATTTATTCGCAGAAATTAGATTATAAGTATAATGATGATTTATATATCAAATTGGGTCCTACTCTTCAAACATTAGAATACGGATTAAAAAGCTCTCAAGTGAAGAATTACAGCTGACACGTTAGGTGTATTATCTCGCCAAACCATTTACATGCAACGAAAATAAACGTCTGTTTCCTTTAGTAATTTTTTCATGAATGCATTGGTTCCTTTAGGTGGATAACTCTTGTATGACCTTCGTATCGCAATTAAATAACACACTCCTATCTCTTTCTGAAGCAATCCAACATCTCAGATACTTAATCTGCTGAAGCAGCAAAGAAAGAAATATCATTTTATGTTATAAAATAAGGACTATCTAACGATGTATTACAAGTAGATTTATTATGCTACAACATAGAAATGTATTTTCAATTTCAGTTTTACGATTGAGCTAAGATAAACTATAAATTTCGCTTTTCCAGAAGTCTGGTAAGTTTAGAAATTTCACCCTACCAATTAACTTTTCTAATTCTAGCAACTCGCATTGCTATCGATTTTGTAATCGCAACATTTCTAAGCTTCTTTTTACCATTAAGTGAATCAGACGAAGGTAAAAGCATAAAAGTAGAGTTAAAAGAAATTTTTAAAAAATATTCTTTTTAATTCCATAGCGAGTCAGAACGAATTTCTTGTTGATCTAAAATTACTTTTGCCGAAGCATGACGAAATATTAGAGCATCACGGTTGATGAAATGACCACGATACTAAAAATATGTTACCTGTTACTGAAACTTGAGATCTAAGCAGCAGCTGTCGAATGAATGCCGAAATTGGATAATCTTTTCGACAAAGAATCCATCCTTAGGCGCGAACATGTGCGAATGAAAGTTTCCTATCACATCCTTTGTAAGTTGAAGGACATTTCTGGAAACTGCTTTAAGAACTTACAGGTCGTATGCCAAAATATTTTTAGGTGTTATGTATAAGTGATAAAAACATTTTATGAATAAATGCAATCATATTACAAATTTTCCCCACAAGAGAAGTTCCTTTTTTAAATATCTGCATTAATACATATAGATTATTCACATATTCCTAAAATTTTTATGTTAATTTTAAAACCAATATTTTATGGTATAATATATAAACACGTGAACTTAATAGATCAGGAACCATTAAATGGTGACGATTTTAGTAAAATTAAAGAAGCGTAATAAACATAAAATAAAGCTAACTACCTTTAAGCGGAAATAGGAAATATTTTTTAAAGTATAAAGAGAACTTTATTTAAGTTCTTTATGAAAGAACTGTTTTCATTTGTAGTTATCTTATATGATGGAAACGTGAATAGCTCTTTGCTGTCTGCTTTTTTGCTCAAATCACTAAAGCATTCAAACTAAAATAAACTTTAGTTAATTGTTGCGTATTATATAGCAGTTCTTAGAGTGTTAAAATTTCTTTTCAATTAAAAATTTATGACCATTAATTATACTTCAAGAGGACTATTTGTTTAGACTGAAAGTAAAACGTATATTGTACTTGTGCAGAAAATGTTGGCAGATGAGTAATTGCCAAAGAACATGAAATCAGGTAGTTACTGAAAATAGACCAGAAGAAAGATTTTATTAGTTGTACATAATAATTAGCAAATTTATGCTCCGCAGTAAATAACATAACAGGATTATAATTATTTGATATTTTTTAACTAGCAACAGAGTGGCTGACACATTATGTCTTTCGTAGCTGCGAGGCACAAAACGCTACTAACATCCTAAATGTATTCTTTCCACTTAGCTATCTGTTAATCCTAGTTCCAGATTTATCAGTTATAAGGTATTTCACCCACTTTCTTAGCGTGTTTTCGTGGTGTAGTGGTCAGCTTACTGAGCCGGTATTTCAGAGGTCCGTGGTTCGATTCCCGGCGAAGACTATTGCTCATTTTTCATCTTGCCTGCTTCCAAAAAATACCTAATGTCTCTACAGTGGTGCCCGAACTAAAAGGGTGTTGGATGAGGATTCTCCACACCCAGGATTTGGCGATTACGTCCTCTTAAAACCCCAGTCGCTCTTTAAAAAGGGGAGTGTATAAGGCATTTCTCCCACTTTCCTAGCGTGCCTTCGTGGTGTAGTGGTTAGTACACTGAGCCATATTTCAGAGGCCCGTGGTTCGATTCCCGGCGAAGGCGGTTGCTAATTGTTCATCTTGCCTGCTTCCAAAAAATACCTAATGTCTCTTTCTACACAGTTACGTAAAGGCATTATTCTTTATTACCTGTAGGTAATTTAGAGCGAAATTTTTACGAAGTTTCCACTCCGTCATCACACACACATTTATACAAGCGTTTTTAATTGAAATTTTGTTAGTGCTTCCTGGATAATGATTTGACGGAATTAAAAGGAAGTTTCAGCTTACAAATTTTTCTAACAAACGCGATAATGTCAGAACTTTTGAAACTTAAAAGGATAAAAGTTTTAGTAGCATTTTCTGTTTTATTTTTTTAATTATACTTTCCCTTTTTGTTTAGAAGTTAGAATACAAACCATTAAATTTGAAAAATTGTCATACGAATTTTATTTTTCGCGTATAAAATCAAAATTCCTTCAAATGCTACAATGCATTTTCTAAGTTTAAAGGAAGGAAACGTTCCGCAGTTTTTCATCTTCAGACAGCAGTTTACCGATAAGTCCTACCTTACAATATTCTTTCACAATATTTGAAATCTGTGACACACATCCACTCTTTTCTGCAAAACTTACTATTTATTTTCCCGTCTCTCGTAATTAATTTACATCTACTCGTTGCCCTGCGCTTGCAAAATGTTTCCGAGTTGTCGCCCTTGGAATACTCGTATAATCAGTCGCTAGAAAGTAACCGAACTGTAACTGATTTAATACTTTTTTTAATTGAACTATGTTGTTGTTGGGTGTTTATATACGAATATTTATTTATTATATGTTTACAGTTTGATTTGTATAGACTGAGAGTATTTGAATTTATTAAAGAAATATCAAAAGCGAAACGATCATTCGTATTTCAGGTTATTTATTCTGCCTAAGGGGATGAATGCTTTCGTGGAGGATTTTCTAAGGGAAACTGACTCGTATACACGATACACATGGGGAAAAACACGGGGCCACCCATGCAGCCAGCCCGTTCGCGGGATTCGAACCTCGGACCGAACTACCAGTGTTCAGCGACTTTACCGCTCGGCCGCTGGTGGGCCATTCGTATTTCAATGCCATTTGATTAGCGGCCCCTTAAACATCGATCTTGAATAATCTAGCCTTCTAAGGCTGTTCTGTATCTTTCTTAAAGTACCACAGTTAAAATATGTTTTAGTATTATGATAAGTAAAGGATCTAACTACGGCTCTTGTGAACCTAGTTCAAAAATTACGAAGCAGGTAAAAGTGAATTGTATTTATCATTTGAATTTAAAACAGAATTTAACTTAAGGTAGCATTTACCTTATTTTTAGATCAATATTTTATCTCTTATTCAGAATTCTATTTAAAGTACTGTGTTCCGCTCTCTTACTAGCATCTGGAAAGTTTGAAGCAATATTTCACTTTGGGCAAATGTTTCTAACAGACATGTTTTCTCTAGTGCACATGCAAAACAAGGGGAAAAACCGATTTATTGCACATCTCAAAGTTTATATATATTTATTACAGAATAAAGGGGCAGTTAAATTATGAAACGCAAGCCTTGACATAAATGTAGGCTCTGACGAAGTATCAAATTTCTTTATTAAGATAAATATATTGTTTAGTTCTCATCACGGCGCGAAACTTTTCTGCTTTCCAGCAATTCAATTTTACTTTGAAGTGTAGACGCGGTGACAGACTGAAATATATCAAATACAAGAATATTTCACGCGGACTGAAAATAATGTGAAGACAGGAAGTAAAATAAAACAAGCTTTAATTGATGAAGATTAAATAGGTAAAAAATAAATGTCATGAGCCTGAGTTCAGTGACTGGAACTGAAATGCGTTATAAATATGCATTCTCAAAGCTCTATCCAAAGAAAGATGGATAAAAGCATATTTTCTTTTTGTAATCTCAGAGTTCAGATTTGTATTCTTGACAAGTTAGATGTAAGATCTTAATATGCCGAGCGTATAAAGAACAATTAATGAAAGACTATACGACTACTTGGCAAATATTAAGCGAATTTTGCACCTTACGTGATTTTATTCTCGGTTTTACTTATCTCCTCGTAATGCCTGGGCATTGAACCAGAACCAAACAGAAAACATCTTTGGCAGTGAATTAATAATAAGTTGCTGTGCCTATAAAGCTAGCTTCTCTTTAATTTTGCTTCGTGATTAGGATATAATGATTTATATTTGTGACTCGGAATACGATCATTTAAAGAAGTATTGTATTCTTCTATGCATGCCTTTGTGGAACATTTTTTGCATTGAAAAGTTTTTATGCAGGTTCAAAAAGGGAAACGTTAGCAAACTTTACGAAGAGCTAAGTTTTAAACCGTGATCACTCATTTTTATTATACGAGCATCGGCACTGTATCGGGTTAGATTTTTTCTTTCACGTAATTACGATGTTCATTCATATTTAAAAGATTTTAATGTGTTTTTGATCTGAATATGATTGCAGAATGCTTTACGATTCAAAAGGTAATTCATACATTATTCGTTTAGCCAGTAATTAATGGATTATTAGCTACCATTTTGCTCAAATACTTAAAACGGTGAGTAAAAAAAATTAAAAATCAATTTTGTACCAAAGCTGCCATTACTTAAAACATGTTACAGCAATTCTTTTTTGTGCCATGTTTTGGTAACAAACAATGCAAACTGTAAAACGTTTTTACCGTGTGACATGAACTATATTAATTCTTACATTTACTTTGCGGCGTCCGATAATCTTCGGTATATGAGACGAAATGTTTCTTTGAATTGGAGATACTTTCTTCAATATTAGTAATTGCATTCTGTTCACTGTCGTTATTATGCCTCGAACACATTTCACGATTACAGAAATTTCCGCTATTGATAACATAATTTTTATCAATTCTATACAAAAGAAATCAGAATTTTAGCAGTTTCTGTGAGCATTATAAATACTGAAACAATTTAATACTAACATTTACATTATATTTCCCATGAAAACTAAATCAGATTGTATGATCATTTCAAAAATTATCTAAGTTTGTAAAAATTTTCTTTTTCCTTATCATGTGCCCTATCCGTGGTGTAACTGGAAACACGTCCGGCTCGCAATCGTTAGTTCCAAAATGATAATAAGATGTTAAAGAAGATGTTAACTTCCAGAAAATAGACTGCTTACTGTATAACGAAAGTATGTACATAATCAAACAGTAGAGCAGAATCAGTCAGGTGCCCATGTATTATATCGGCTTAGCTGAGAAATGCACAAAAAATATAATAAATAGCTTCATACTACAGAGGTTAACTAATATTGTTTGCAATAAATTGAATAGTATTCAAGCTTCTCTCGGTAAATGTCAGGCCCAGAGTAAAATTTTAAGTCAAACAATTTAGATTAAAGAATTATCTTTAAACTTTGGTTTATTTTTATTCTTTTTCTTACAGTTATTTAGCCTGGTGACGAATGCATGGAATTAAAATGAGTAAATTATCAGGACTGGTATTCCTCTTTACTTGCTTTGGAAACATGAACTGTCCTAACTCGGAACAGGGAGCTTACTCAAGCTATGTTCAATAAATTGTGAAGTAGACAATACACACAGGAAGGATATACGAAACCCTTTATTTTTCTATCTTTACAGAGGTTTCCGGAACTCAATAAATTTCAATAAATTGTGAAGTAGACAATACACACAGGAAGTTTATACGAAACCCTTTATTTTTCTATCTTTACAGACGTTTCCGGAACTTCGGAATACAGAGACCAAGCACTTGTGGTCTGAACGTAAGAATATAAAACTGCTAACTAAAATTCCAACTAAAACTAACTTTGGATTAATATACAAGTGCCTAACTTCAAGATTGGCCGTTTATTTAACAAAAGCCGTATGTAGTACAGAGAACTGCTAACACTACGATACGTTTAAAATTATCAAGAGGATTAAACCTCTGGCCTTGAAGGCAACCAGCAACCGAATAAAACTACTATGGCAAGCGGCCTGCTTCTAATAACTCCTTCCTCTCTCTTGCTTGGCAAAAAGCTACAACTTAAGAACTTGGCGTTAGCAAGACAAATTTGCATAAATAAGTAAAAGCTTTTAATTCTGGCCGGAATTAGAAAATAAGAAGTGATAGTAAAGATTTAAACTAAAATAAACTTTAGTAAAACTTAGGATCCTTGCAAGATATCCATTAATACGTGTTTTAATAGGCAATGCATCATATAATCGGTCTTCAAAATTCTTTTTATACAACACACTAGGTAATAGTCCTAAACGGTCTCTGTATCTCACGCTGTAGCCTCATTACATCCGGTTGTTACAAAATTTGTCACACATAATCACAGAACCTAAACTTCGATCGAATTCTTCGATTCAGGAGGACGAAGACACTCTCGAAACAAAACGTTGCAGATAGAAACCTCCTCACTGGACGTCGCTTATCACATCCCAGTCATAGGCCGAATTCAATATCACGAAGTGACTCGCTACTTGAAAACAGTTTCTCTGCAAATATCAGCAATTAACATCAATTCATAAGTGTCGAACTAAGACTTTTATCTCTCAGTTTTTCTTATGTGTCTGCGAAATTGGAACACTTCATCGCATCTGACAGGAAACTTCACCGCTCAGTCTTTCCTTAAATGCTTATGAAACTGGAATACTTTCTTCATGTAGGACAGGATCGTTTTGCTCATTTATTTCTTACAGCTCCTTTTTGTCGTTTTCTTTCTTCTCATCCAAATTAAAAAACAAAATTTGTTTTGACAATATCCTCACTATTTAACTCCTCACTTAATTACTAATTAAAGAACTTTTTCTGATGCACCGCGTCACACGTGAATTTAACTGGCCAATCATAGTTACTTTATAAACGTTTTGAGCCACTTGTAACTACGTATTAATGTATAAAATTATACACTGCTTGTTGCGCCTGCGCGCGCATTTCATTACTAGCGTCGGCGCATGCGTCTTGAGCTCTTGGAGTTTGTGACATGAGATTGTGAGCTAAGAGCGTGTGAGAGAATTCGTGGCTTCGAGTGGCCATGAACTATGTAAATTAATGAGAATTAAAGTGAGATATAATACAGTCCATTGTTCCTGAGTTTATTGAATTATAGTGTAGTGCCTGTGCAAAACATCGTGGTCCGTCATGGGCCAGAGATCTATGGATGAGTTAGTTACAAGTAACAAGTAAGTCAGCAGTTTCGATTTAAGAATAAAGTGCCATTTTGTTATTTTGAGATACTGTGTAAGAGTTTTGAGAAAATTTATAATATTTATATACTGTGTTACTGTGTTTAAGTAATTGAGAAGAATTACTTATTATCTTGTGTTATTTCATTAAGAGTATAATGTTGATAAAAGGTGCACTTAAAGAGGATTTAAAGCTATTGGCTTTAGAACTGAATATAGAGTTAAGTGAAAAGATAACTGTTACAGATTTAAATTTAGCGATTAAAAGTAGTGAAGCTTTTAAATCCGATCCAAATTCGGTAATAGAGTTGGGTAATTCCATAGTAGAGCATCGTAAATCTGAAGAAGCTAAAGTATTACAGTTAGAACAAATTAAATTAGAGAGATGTAAAACAGAACTGGAAATTGCTCGATTGCGAGCTGAAACCAAAAGTGTTAATAATGATCAAAACGAAAATAAAGGAGAAAGTTCCGATTCCTTAGATTCTCTTATTAAAAGTATAAGAACACTAACATTGAAGGTTCCGAATAAACCTGAAAACTGGAGTTATTTTTTCTCGTCTTTAGAAAGAGCTTTCGCGACAAAAAATGTGCCTGAGAAATCTAAAGCGGAAACATTGTTGAACTTGTTAGGGGAACGGGCTTTGAACATTATCGTGTATATTAGAGATGAGGAGCTAAGTGACTATGAAAAAGTAAAAGCTATTATTCTAAAAGAATTTGAATCTACACCACAAATTGTTTTAGAAAATTTTAAAAAGGCTCAACGCCTAAATGAGTCCCATGTGCAGTTCGTGTCGCGATTAACCACAAATTTCGAATATTACTTAAAATTGAGGAAAGTGTCTGATTTTGAAACTCTGAAGCAGTTAATAATATCAGACAAATTGTTTGAAACATTAGATCGAGAAACGTCAGCCCATATTTCTATAAGGCAAGCTGAAAGTTGGTTTCCGCCTCAGCAAATGGCTAAGGAAGCAGATTTATTTTTCACATCTCGCGGAAAGTCCCTTGCCGCAAGTGTGGACAGTTTTCAAAAATCCCGCAACAATTACAAAACGTCGAAAAATGTTTCAAAGGTATTCCTTGCCGATGTAAAAGGCTTAAAGTGTGTTCTTTGTGAGGAGAATCATTTTTTGGCAAAATGCCCAAATTTCTTGAAACAACCGGTGAATGATCGGGTTGAAATCATCAAAAGTCATAAATTATGCTTTAATTGCCTAGCATTAAACCATTCCGTCAAAAACTGCAAATCAAAGTTTTCGTGTTCCGTTTGTGGGAAAAGACACCACATGACATTGCATTTTCCAGTAGAAAATAAATCATCGAAAGAGAAGGAAAAAAATAAAAACGAAACAGCGAGTAGTTCCAGTGTGCTTTCCCCCCTAGCGCCAGACTTTCTGCCTAACAGCGGTAATACTCTACTTACAGCGACTAGTGTAAACAGATCCAAAAAAAGTGTTCTTCTGAGCACGGCTATTTGCTTTATTAGTGATGGTATGGGTAAGCTACATCCAGTCAAAACATTACTTGATGGCGGCAGTACTTCATCGTTTATAAGCAGACTGCGCGAATAAATTCAACTTTGATTATGAGAAGGTAAACATTGCGATTTCCGAATTAAATGATTCCTTGTTTACAATTCGGAAAAGAATTTCGGCATGCATTAGCAATAAAGATAAAAGTTACATGAGACATTTAGACTTATTAGTGGTACCAAAAATCACGCAAGATTTGATTCCTTCAAGGAAAATTGATATTAAAATGCAGGATTTTTGTAACATAAAATTAGCTGATGAGAATTTTAATGTTCCAGAATGTATAGAGATGCTTTTAGAAGCTGAGGTTTTCTTTGAGATATTAAAATCTGAACAAATTCGCTATGAAAACACGGGTCTTATTTTACAAAACAGCGTGTTCGGGTTTATAGTGTCGGGAAGCGTTACATCAGAAGAACAGAGCCGCGTACATTGTGGGTTAATGAAAACATCTAATGACTTAGAACAAACAATGAGAAAATTTTGGGAAATAGAGAATGTTGAAATAGCCATTCCAAAAAATAAAGAAACAGCAATATGTGAAGAACATTATGTGCAAACTCATAAGCGGAATGAAGAAGGGAGTTACATTGTAACAATGCCAATAAAGGAAGATCCTATTTGCTTAGGAAATTCAAAGGATGTTGCCCTTGAGAGATTAAATTCCCTATGGAAAAGATTAGTTAAAGACCCTGAATATTTCAGTCTGTATCAGGATTTTTTAAAGGAGTATGAAGAGCTAGGGCATATGACTGAGGTTAAAGAGAAAAATGAGCCTAGGGTAGTGTACTATATGCCACATCATGGAATATACCGACCTCAGAAAACAACAACTAAATTGAGAACAGTGTTTAATGCATCATGTTTAACATCAAATGGAATTTCGCTAAATTCTTTACAACGTAATGGAGGGGTTATTGAAGATGATCTCTTTTCGATCATGCTTAGATTTAGAAAGTACCCATTCGCATTTACGGCGGATATTAGAAGAATGTATAGAATGATTAAAATTAACCCTGAACAGAGATGCTTGCAGCGAATCCTGTGGAAAAAGGAAAATGATGCACCTGTGAAAATCTACGAGCTTAATACTGTGACTTACGGTACAGTTAGTGCGCCATACTTAGCTATGAGAACTCTTAAACAAGTGTCGATTGATGAAGGTCCAAAATTTCCATTAGCTGCGCCAGTCTTACTTAAAAACTTTTATATGGATGATGTGCTTAGTGGAGCGGAATCTTTGAGTACAGCTAAGGAACTTAAATCTCAGTTAACTGCAATACTGAAGAGTGCAGGAATGACACTGCACAAGTGGTGCAGTAATCATGCTGAACTTGCGGAAGAAGATCACTCCTATTCCTTTCCTAATGAAGCAGAATCTACAACACTTGGAGTGTCTTGGAGGTCTAGAAGAGACTGTTTCTGTTTTAGAGTGAAACTCGATAATGACATAGTTGTTACCAAACGACAGATATTGTCCACAATTGCAAGATTGTTTGACCCGATTGGTTTACTAGGGCCAATCATAAGTAAAGCGAAAATATTCCTGCAACGGTTGTGGTTGTTAAAGCTGAATTGGGATGAATCACTACCAAAAAATGAAGCTGATGAATGGAAGAAGTTCTCTACTGAACTGGAAGTTTTAAGTAAAATAGAAATTGAAAGGTTTATTCTTATTGCAGAAGTAGACTATGTGGAACTTCATGGATTTGCAGATGCCTCTGAGGTAGCATACGGAGCAACCATATATTGCAAGTGCCGTTCGAGAAATGGAGAAGTGAAGACAAGGCTAGTGACGAGTAAATCCAGAGTCTCGCCTATTAAACGAGTTACTATTCCGAGACTGGAGCTTTGTGCGGCAGTCCTACTTGCAAGGTTGATGGTTAGAGTAATATCTGCATTAGAGATTTCTGTGAACAACGTTTATCTGTGGAGTGACTCCATGATCGTGCTTTCATGGATACAAAAGGAGCCTTACCAGTTGAAGACATTTGTTGCAAATCGAGTGGCAACAATTCAAGTGTTGACTAATGGTCATCAATGGCGTCATGTGTCATCAAAGGAGAATCCGAGTGACCTTATATCCAGAGGTTTGGATCCCAGTAAACTTCTACAAAATGATATGTGGTGGAAAGGCCCTCTGTTCCTGAGATACGACGACTACCCAAATAGAGAGATTCCGGTGGAAGTCATTGTGAAGGACTTTCCAGACGAACTTAAAATCCTTAGTGACTCTAATATTTTTCTTAATGTGAAAGCTAACCCTTTCATTGAGGATTTCTTAAATTTAAGTAACAATTACACTAAAATTATTCGTGTTTTAAGTTTTATTTTTAGGTTTGTAAACAACTGCAAGGGGAAGGATAAGGTTTCAGGTCCTCTTCAGAGCTCAGAATTAAAATTAGCTGAACTCAAACTGATTAAGTTAATTCAAGATAGTGAATTTAAAAAAGAAATCTCAAGCCTTGAAAAGGAGGGGGGTAAGGTACCTCCAGATAGCAAGGTAAGAAGTGTTTTTTCATTTTTAGATCAATATGGAATTTTAAGAGTTGGAGGCAGATTAGCTAATTGTAAGTTGAATTTTGATAGAAAATTTCCTATAATCTTACCAAAGAATCATAAGTTGACTAATCTAATTATTGTGATGTTTCATAAGAAATACATGCATATTGGTCCACAAGGCTTACTGTCTATTGTTAGACAAGGGTTTTGGCCCTTAAACGGGCGCAACACTTGTAGAAAAATAGTACATGAGTGTGTCGTATGTTTCAAAGCAAAACCAGTGCTCTGTTAACAACTTATGGGTCAACTCCCTCAAGAAAGACTCAGCCAGAATTTTCCATTCAATTGTGTTGGAGTTGATTTTTTTGGTCCTTATTTTATAAAATACCCACATCAGAGAAAAGGTCGCCTTAACAAGGTGTATGTGTGCATTTTCGTTTGTTTTGTTACCAAAGCTTGTCATCTTGAGTTGGTAACGGACCTGTCTAGTCAAGCATTTATTGCAACCTTAAAACGTTTTTTCAGCAGGAGAGGCAAGTGTGCACGCATATTTTCAGATAACGCAACCAATTTTGTTGGTAGTAACGCAGAATTAAAGAAATTGAATAGGCTAGTCAGCAAACCAGATGATGAATTAGCTAATTATTTATCGAGTGAGAGTATTGATTGGTCGTTCATTCCCCCTAGAGCTCCCAATCATGGAGGTCTTTGGGAGGCAGGTGTCAAATCTGTTAAGTTTCATTTGAAACGCGTAGTAGGCAATTTGAAACTAACCTATGAGGAGTTTCTTACAGTAATTGCTCAAATTGAAGGCATTTTGAATTCTAGACCCTTGCAACCTTTATCATCCGAACCAGAGGATTTTGATATCTTGACACCAGGCCACTTCCTGATAGGCAGACCTATCACGGCTATTGCAGAACCTAATATTTTAAACGTTAACGATAATAGATTAAAGAGCTGGCAAAAATTGACTAAAATAGTACAAACAATTTGGAAGTATTGGAGAAATAACTATTTGAGTGCAATGCAAGGAAGAACTAAATGGTTCTTTGAAAAAGACAATGTCAAGGTTGGAACTATGGTAATTTTAAAGACTGATAATGTTCCTGTATGTAACTGGCCTCTTGGCAGAATCGTAGAGATATTCTTAGGTAAAGACAATAAGGTTAGAGTAGTTTCAGTGAAAACGAAAAGAGGTATTTTTAAAAGATCAATTAATAAAATTTGTCTTTTACCTATGCCAAATTAAACAAAAAGTATGTTTGTAATTAATTATTGTATTTTCTTATTATGGTAGTTTGATTTTGTTGATGTTATTATTTGATGTTTACAATTATTTACCTGTATTTCGTATTGTCACTCTGTGTAATTTTTTATTGTAAGATCTAATTTTGAATGATTACATCATGTCAAGGCGGGCGGTATGTTGCGCCTGCGCGCGCATTTCATTACTAGCGTCGGCGCATGCGACTTGAGCTCTTGGAGTTTGTGACATGAGATTGTGAGCTAAGAGCGTGTGAGAGAATTCGTGGCTTCGAGTGGCCATGAACTATGTAAATTAATGAGAATTAAAGTGAGATATAATACAGTCCATTGTTCCTGAGTTTATTGAATTATAGTGTAGTGCCTGTGCAAAACACTGCTCTTATTTTCCTACCTTCCCCCAAAAATGGCGATAGCAAATTGTTTTCTGATCTCATTCGCCATGAGAAATCTACGATCATCATCACACCGACAAAACGTCTCTCAAGAAAATAATTACTAGAAGTTTCCTTATCTTTTGCTTTGAGCTCAGTTCAGATGGTGGTATAAATGTCATAGAAGCATCGTAATAAGGCATAAAGTGCGGGAGTTCCGTTCACATCTTTGAGAGTGCATTTCCAACCCCTATTTTCTAGACTCTCCTGTCCAGAAATCCACAAACCTTAGAAATAATCCTGAAGCCTGAATCTGTACATAACAGAAACGCATACTGTTTCAGGTATAAAAAATTTGAAGGCAGAAATGTAGTACCAATTAGTTCACAAAAAGATTGTAAAATGAAATGCATATCATTTTTGTTCTTTTGTTATTTACTAAATTTAGCGAACATGCTTCAGAGACGTAATTTTGATACTTGTTGTTAGTTACTTTAAGCATGCTTCTGTAACTTGGTTTATGTGCAATACATTCGCCAATAAAGGTATGTAATACAATTCCTTGTAAAACAGCATTAAGAAACTTAACTGAGTATAACAATGTTATTTATGGTTTTGAACGGTGCAGAAGAGGCAACATACAACCCAATCTCATAATGCATTTCGTGGCAGTTGATCTCAGCATAAGTCAAATGTGAATTTTCTGTTTAGTGCAAATCACATTAAGTCAAATATTAGTCATTAGATGTCAGGCATCGTAAGACATCTATTTGAATATTTGTTAGGCCACTGAAATATAAAACTCGCATTTGGATATTTCAGCACAGGCTTTGACTGGAACAACTTTCAAGGTCTTCGTTGAAAATATGATTTTTTAACTGCTGTGCGATATTTAGCATAGAGCATATTAAGGGCTTCCTTGATAAAGTATTTCATTAATAAAGGAATAGGTATTAAATTTATTATACTTTCAAATCAGGTCATTTACTTAGGCTGTGATCTTGTGTCATCTTTGCTTGAGCAATTTTTTTGTTATGTCGTAAAGCAGGCCAGATTTACCACAACTAATAAGCGTACCACTACCATTATGATAACAAAACTTTATCAGAAAATAAGTATAACAAATATGTTATAACAAAAGGGAAAAGCATGCTAAAATTAAAACTTTATTTTATTTCTCCATGTACTGCCTTAAAAACGTCATAAAATGGAAATAAATGTATGTATTCTTTTACTATAGCTTAATGAGTTCTTAACCTAATATATCCTGCAGGAAGTCAATAAACTACTTAATTAATGTATTTGATAATCTCTTTTATCTCTTAAACTCTTTCCAAATTTTAAAATATTTGATGCTATTAAGAAAAATGAGGTGTGGTATTCTGACATTTGTATATTGAAGACTATATGTACGGAGCTCGTTGATTATGAAATTATATGCAAAGCATGTTAGTACGATACTTACAGTGGTGGCCAAAATTGTGGACACTTTTGGAAATTTTTATGTTTTTGAACTTTGTATGCTTATAGAAAATGTTACGTTTCGCAAAATGCAAACTTGTATAGATCATTTTAAAGAGAAGTTATTACTGAATTCAACGCAAAACACAAAATTCAATTATTTGCAATACAAAAAAAGTTATATGTACTTTAATATAAATAAAAAACACAGTTATGAAGTGGTTTGTAATGTCTAGCTTTCCTGGCCAATCACTGTTCTTGTTCTGAGAACCAATCAAATGTTAGTAACTGCCAGTAGAAACTGACATCATGTTTACACTTGAAACAACTCATTATTTTGCTTTGTTCTGTAGAAGGAGGACCTGTTCCTTATAAACTGCAATTACAAGTAGGAATTTTTGTAAAAATTTTTAATATTTAGTCAAAAAGCAATAATATTTAGTCAAAAAAATCATAAAAGAGTATCCGGTGTGAAAATTTTCGTTCACACCGGATAGTTAATTACATTTTTCAATTTCAGTTTATTTAAGCTTTATGAATCAGAGTTAACCAATTATTTCATTTCCAGCATGAAGTCTTGACCAGTTAATCCAAACGATAATTAAGGTTTCCAATTAAAGATCAAACATTTTCACTATATTTAATATATGTATATATATATATATATACATATATTAAATATATATATATATATATATATATATATATATATAGTTTTCTAATTTTTGTTTCGTCCTAGTAGTACTATATAACCAGTAATCACCAGATTAAGAATAAAATGCCAATTTCAAATCAATATATCATTTTATTACAACTATTTATTATCTTCCTTAAAGTTTAAACAAATTCAAATATAAAACTCCCAAGTAAAAAAAAAGTTTACAAATTTTATAAACATTTATTAATAATAGAAATTTTACTTGGGCACGCTGGGGTTTTTTTTTTTTTTTTTGAACTTCCTGTTGGTGACCATTTATTTTGCTCCGTAATTTGCATACATGCGTACACTATAAGAAATCGCATCAATATCTTGAAAAATAAAAGAAAACAGAGGTTAAAGCCGCGAATGCTCCGAGCGTCATTTAATCCCCAGGTTTTAAAGGTGATCAACATCCCTCTCTAGCCTCGCTATGAGCCCCTTTCCCAACAGTCACTAGATGGTAGCCCCAGAAGGTAAAATCATGTGTCTAGCCTCGCCATCAGCTCCCTTTTCAACGGTCACAAGGTGGAATACATAACATATATATAATTCCCTTTTCTTCAACTGTTTTAGAGATTAACAACATTCCTATATTTCGCAATGTCACCCAGAGGGGATAGGCCTCAACTGCCAGCCAAGGATCCCAAAAATAGGTAAGAAAAATTATGAACAAATTCTGGAGTTCAGATACAGCTTTTCTAGTAGAATCCTTTTCATTCAGTATCTAATTCTTTCAGTTACATAAAATTCTTTTATCATATTCACAAGTTGTTGCAATAACTGAATTAGTTACAGACCAAAGACTCGTACTTTGAAAGAATGGAAGGGAAAATTTAAAGAAAAACTAAATTAGCAAAATAATTCATCTAAAACACCATTAAGCGTAAAAAAAGGAATCCACATTTAAAATTATTAAACACTGAGGGCACTAACTTCTTTTATCAAAATTAAATAAACAGCAATTAAATCAAAAGAATAAAAATCAAATAAAACTAAATTAACTTTTCATAAAAAAATAAAAAAAAGAGGCCCACCAGTGGCCGAGCGGTAACGTCGCTGAACACTGGTAGTTCGGTTCGAGGTTCGAATCCCGCGAACGGGCTGGCTGCAGGGGTGTTTTCGTGGTTTTCCCCATGTGTAACGTGTATACGAGCCAGTTTCCGTTAAAAAGTCCTCCACGAAAGCATTCCTCCCTTAAGGCAGATAGCCCTCGAATGCTTTGCCGTAATCTAATAAACCAAAAACCAAAAAACATAAAAAAAGTAAATTTAATAATTTTTCTCCTCGAAAGTTTTTAATGTGTTAATTGTTGCGAATTTCTAATTTGAGTAAAAAACAATTACGTCTCCTATCAATAACATCCTTAGCATTAAAAAAAGTCTTGCGAACGACCAATAAATAAAATTAAAATTAATACCACATTAAAGTACCGGCTAACAAGTTACACAATAGAATTAGCATATCTTGTTGGCTTAACGGGATTTAAATATTCTCAGTAAAGAGCTGCAAGTAAAGAATAAAACCTGTTATTGACAGGCACACTTGTACTAAGCATTTTGAAATTAATTGCGATTTTGGGCTACATTTCGTACATTTTATATCCTGCCCTATTATTTCATGCCTCTGCAAATCTTATTCAAGGATTTGAAGATACAGATTTCACTATAATTTATTCCTGCTTGTCAAAAGATAAATACTTCCAGTTACGGATTTTTGCAACAAAAATAACTACTTTGTTTGGGAATATGTTTACACGTGAACAGATGAAAATTAAAAAAAATTCGAGAAATGAACCCAGTTAACCCCAGTTGATGTCTGATGAAGATGGTTTCTAACTGTTATTTTCAAGGTGACACGATGTATCAAAACCGAATTGCCATGTCAAGTTTTAGTAAGTTTATAATTGTATATATATATGTATATTGTATGTATTTTTTCTAAATGTATCAAAGAAAAATAAACAAAAGAACGAGAATTGTCATTTTTTATTCTCGCATTTCTTCTCACTTCGAACGTTTTCTTAACATTTGTGTTATTTTAATTTAAGTAAATTATTTTGTGGTTAATGCAGTATAATAGAATCATTTGACATACATATCAGCTTCGAAATTTGACATTCAGCTCTCAGTATAAAATATTATATTAACTGTCAAGAATTTCAAGATATCCTGGTTCAAAAAAACACTAATTCAAATCACACATAAAATCAAGGTAAATAAACACGAATCAGATTTCTAAAACTGCCAAGTTTATTCACGTCTAACACACATTCAACTGGCGGTGCCAGATCCAAGAACAAGAAGTATAACATCATGAAAGATTTACGCCCTCTTTGGCGATTAAAATATATTTCCACATTAAATTTCAACTGCAAAAATTTCAGAGATTCCTTGCAAAATTTAGGTTTCATTTAGAAAACAAACACAAACTTGAATTTACTTGAATTTTTTTGATAATATCTGTAAGCTGTTATGCACCTAAATGAAATTAAAAACAAATAATTTAACAAAAAGAAAGAATCTCGTAATTTTAGCCAGGGAGAGAAGGGAATAAATGTTCAATTAAAATAATGTTCGTCGCAAATTAAATTTTAAAAATATAATTCCCAAACATATTATAAACTTACATACAACACAACACACACACGCATTAGGTAATAAACGAGTGATATCTGTACCTTAGGGGTATGTACAGCGCAATATATAGAGAGACAACCCCTCATATTTATGTATATATATATATGTATGTGTGTATGTATAAAAATTAACCCTAATTTATATGTATATGCTCGTATGTATGTACATAAATTCCTCCCTCATTTTGACAAAAAAAAGGCCGGTCCGTCTGTTGCTTCGAGATCGTTCATCGTGCATTCATTGTACATGCAGTTTGAATTTTAGACCACTGTCCTAGGTTACAGTTAAACTCAGGCAGAAATCGTCTGGCTCAAGTTACCGTCTACAGTAGTTCAACTGTTGAGAATACTTTAGAATGAAAAGGTGACCTTGAATTCGATTCTCATAAAAATTCTTTTCTGCGCAAGATGAAATGCAGTGCATGGAAGAGTAAGATTTTCCAGACGAGATACTTATTTCGGTTCCTCACATATCTTCTTAAATAGAAATATTTAATAAGAAATAGAAAAGAGGTCAATTAAGATAATTTTTTAAATAATTTTCAAAGAAGACACTACTGGTTGCAATCATCACTTATAGCAAAAATCATCTGGCTTCAGTAAAGTATAAACAGCCTTTCAGGTAGACTATGTTTCCTTGGAAACCAATATTTTTATAATATATATTTCTCTTTCAAAAATTATTTTTCTTCATGAAATGGTTTTTCGCTTTGAAGAATTGGGTGCCACGGAATTCGATTAGCTATCAGTCATAGAGCCGGAAGTTCTACTACCTGCTATGTAAAGATAGTTTGCTTCCCAGACGAAAAAGTGGTTAGCGATACTGACTAGTAGTTAGCGATACCGAACGGCCTTGTTTCGAATCCCGGAGAAGGCATGGATGTTTGTAAATGTACAGCGTCTGAGCAGCATGGAGACACTAAAAATATGCGGCAGCACAAATGCATCTCGAGAGGTTGGTGGTAGGTAAGGAGGCAGGGAGACCTTTGGACCTGTCCCCCTGGAGTGCTTTTCTTTGAAATTGGGGTTGGACTGAGCAAAGTCGGACTGTCACCTGCATGGTGTTCGAGGCTCTGGCCAACAACGGATGCAGTTTAGGACTCTTTACAACGATAATAATTCGTGGACTTGTTCTGATTCAGACAACTCAGATTAGTAACAATAGCGGGCAGCTTTAAAAGAAAAGAGGTATTTTTAAAATGACAGATTTTGAAAATGGGTAAGGATTGGGAGTCAAAATTGTTTTCTTTATTTGCTTAATTAACTTCTTATTATGTACAGTAAACATACAGAATTATTGTAAAATATGTAGCAAAAATGTAATGTTAGGTAAAGCAGAGCGAAATAAGCTGATGATCGTGTCCGTGATTCTCGCCATATCATTGCCCTGCGGGAATCGTTCTGGATGTTAAATCAAGACTCATCTGTGAAGACTGCGTGGTCCCACTTCTCTGGTCTTCATGAAGTAAGATTTATAAACAGTTTTATAGTTCTAACTTAATTTTAACTGTAAAAAAATAATGTAAGAAGATCATATTTGCAAAAAATGATTTGTAACGTGAAAACATCACTCCTGCATCTACTGCAATAATGTCCTGAAACATGATGCCTGTACCCACTACAATAGATAACGCCAGGAAGAAACATGCACCTGGTACAACCATGTGTAGCTAGCATATTATGTAATGCAATGTATTTTATTTCAGCTAATTTAACGCTGAAAGGTAAAAGTACCGTTGACGCCAACGACAGTGACAGTACGTACTGTGTTGGCTGGAGTCACAGGTTCATCACGACTCGCGGACGCCGGAATGTTGTTGGTTTTCGAGTTAGTGTATGGGTTTAATACCTAATCACTTAGGGCAAATAATAAGGGGGGACCTTTCACTTCTACATAACATAACTGCTACGTTCACGGACCCAAATCAACTGCGCTCTGTCATGCGATAGGGACAAGGGAACACAAACCACAGGTCGTCGGGCGTAGAGACCACTTTCATGCAGTCATCTCGACACAGTGTGGCGGGATGTGGGCCGTCTGTAGCAGCAGAGTGTATCGACGCCAACTATCGTGCTACTAGGCCAACTGTCGTGTTACAAATATCTACGACGTCTTGCACATAGCTACAGGAAGCGATCCTCTGCCGTTTTGGTAATCCTCCGTCGTCTATACCCACGTCTTCTACAGGGGTTTAGTTTCATTTGGTAAAGATTCCACAGCCTATGTATAACACTTTGATGCACATTAAACTGTCTTTCAACAGCGGATTGTCTTGTACCACCTTGCAACTTCTCAGTAGCCCAATTTAATCGTGTAAATGGTAATCGTGCAAGTGGCTCATGTTTTCTGATTTAGCTGTCTTGGGTTAGAGGGAACTATTCGCTGCTTGTAAACTGATGCTTAGATTAAGCATGCCCCTTTTACGGCGTTGTGATGTGACTGCAAGATTACGTTATATACCAATTGTTTATTTGGATTCGGTATTGCAATCTCTACCTCATACGTAAGTCTTATGTTTGTTTTAAGTCTTTTTTTACATTCGTACCTTTTCTTTAAGTATTTGTTGCTCATTTTTTGTGCACGAGCTCATTATGTGTGGTCGAAATTTTATATACCTATTTTTAAAAAGCGGAATCTTTACAATAGTTGCTTCTTTTGACAGAGTTTGTCCTTTTTATCTACCTAGGATTCATACCTTCCTTACTTGTTAACCCTTACATGCGTTATTTCACTACCACATTCCATAACGAAATCTGCTTCTTAGATCTCCTCTACCTGCCTTTATATTTTTCCCAAGCATTTTTAAAATCATCCTGTATGACACTTAAAATAAATTTAAAAGCACGTTTCATCAGAGAATAATAAATATCAAATAGCTTGACTCACAACGCGTTAGTTCAGTTTTACTTCACAGTATCGAACAAGATTTCTGTAGAAGAAACATGTCCTAATTGGTCCACGAGGCTTTGCAATCAGTCCGATGAATTATTAATAAGGAATATGATCTTCCACGATTACTAAACTTATACAGAAACTTTTAATGGAAAATGTTTTCTGAGCAGTTTTATTTGACAGTACAGTACTGTGTTTTTAAAAACAGTATACTGTCTAAATACAGCAAAAATCAATCATAATTTATTGTACAATATGGCCTCCTTAAAGTTGGTTTTCGTATTTGTGCTTGTTTTTTCAATTGTTTTCGTTTTGGTGACTTCATGTTGTCCATCAAGTTTCTTCACTAGCCCACGGGTAATAAAATCTGATGGTTAAAGTAGTGATGGGTAATCGAGTTTCTATTGTATGATTTCCAAGAACCGGTATCACATTTAATGTGAAAAAAATTATGGAAACACAAGTATACATTTATATGCTATAACTTTATTTTAATGAACTTTTAAGTGAAACCATTTACATTACATCTTGTAATAGAAAAGTAAAATTTTTACGTAGTATTCGGTTATATATGTACGGGTATCTCGTAACACAACTAAATAATTGTTATCAGATGCCATAAATCTATTTAATTAACAAGATACTTTGGCTAGCTAACTAGATACGTTGTTTCGATGTCGTATTTTATATAATTTATATCTAAGCAGTATCTTCCTTCTCTAAGCAACAGAAATATTATGCTTAAGAAATATATGTAGGAATTTGAAATTAAAAGTTTTATATTAGAATAAATTTCTTATAAATAGAGAACATTCTGTTTTAAGGCTTGAGTTCAGAAATTATTTTAGTAATTTTGACTATCCAAAGCTATGGGAATGCTTCATGCAGTTTTAGCGAATGTTAACTATTTATGTTGTATGTGAATATCTAAATCCTGTCAAATAAAATATTTTTCCCCCTTGAGACGCTGATTCCTTCAATATATGCCATCGAGATTCAGTGCAACTATGTAATTATAGTGGAATAAACCGGAAAGGTAACAGAATGCAAATCTCATGAAGCATTGCGCGGTGTAGATATGCAGGTTGCTGCTGCATAGTAAATAATTACGGCGGTAACTGGTGGCATCTCTAGGATAAATTCTGACGAGGATATCCGCTTTGACGACGGAAATGTCCCCTACTCTGGGTACTAGACTATCGGAAAATGTCTTGTACTATATTCTTTGATATCGGAAAAAGTAAAAAGTCTCGTACTGCCTGCCTCTTTGCTTTATCGGAAAAACTAAGTGCTTAAAATGTCGGGGCTCGTCATTTGTTGTATATCGCAGAACAAAGATTATCGACCTTTCTGTGGTCAGACAGTCCGCATGATCTTTTGAAATAAAAACTACCAGTTTTGCAATAAATTTGCTTTAAATATGAAACTCATTACAAAGGCAATATATATTTGAATGTAAACCATGCTGTAGTGAGGTTATTTAGATATTAATTTTAAAAATATTTTTCTTTATCTAAAACCTTTATGATCAATTCATACATCCGAAATATGCAAACAAATCTTCGGCTACTAAAGGCTGAACCAGAAGCATATAATTTGAAGTTAATTCTTTCTTATAAATATCTTATAGAGAGATTTGAGTGAACGTTAATATTATGTTTTTGTAAAAACTGGTACTAAATATCAAACCATACAATTAAATAATATAATGAAATGTTTAATGTAATTTTAAAATCAAGTTATTTTCATCATTTTTGATGAATGTAGGTTTGCATCGCATATAAAAGTAGTATTGTTTGTATATTCGTTTACGGTATTACAGAATGTTGAAAAGCCACCATATATAAAATAATGTAAATTTTTATTTGAGGTGAGTTTATTGTATTTAACACATCGTTGCTATCAACTGATCAAACGGCTAGGATGTTATTCTTTGTTTTATGCAACAAAAGCTTAGAAGCTTGCCGCGGAAAACGAAAAGAAGGAATAGATTTCTTTATTCTAAAGTAGATTAAACTATCCGAGGAAAATTCTAAAATTATAATAAATAAGCCTATCAAATTTTAAAAACAAAAGCAAAAGTTAAGACAATTCCATATTATTTTGTACGAAACATTTATTTTACTTAAAGTAAACTTATAAATACTATTAAAGTTATAAAAGAGATTTTTAGATTATTTATATTTTTATGCTCCAGACCGACTTCTCAAAGAGTAATAATATTAATAGTAATTATAATATATATATATATATATATATATAATACAAATAATAATTAATTATTTAGTAGAAGTAGATTAAACTATCCTAGTAATATTCTAAAATTATATTAAAATAATACCTATTAAATTTTGAAAAGCAAAAGCAAATGTTAAGACAATATCATGCTATTTTATAAAAATATTTTATTTAAAGTAATAAGCCTTTTTTATCAAATTTATGAGGAATTTTATAAATTTTAACTATTTAAATTAATGATTTAATTTTTAAAAAAAATGACTATTGCTACACTGTGGGGTGGTGGATGATGGTTCTCCCCACCCAGAATTTGTCTATTGTGTCCCCTAAAACCACCAGTCGCCCTTTAAAAGGGGGAGTATTTAAGTCATTGCTCCCGCTTTCTTGGCATGCCTTCGTGGTGTGGTGGTCTGACGCTGGGCGCGTATTCCAGAGGGCCGCGTTTTGATTCCCGGCGAAGGCGTTGCTAAATTTTTACTTCTCCTGCTTCCAAAAAAATACCTAATATCTCTACAATGGTTTTGGCATTTTTTGCGCCTATCATACAGTCTTCATACCGGTCTTGCACTATAGCTTCAGGATTGAAGTAAAATAGACATAAAAATTCTAAAGTAGAATAGAATCAAAGCAAGGTTATTCCTCAACAATATTAATATTGGCATTCAAGTAACACAAAATCCAAACATATAAAACTAAAAAGTAAGTAGTAATTTCTAAACAAAAATATACTTAATTAAATATATAATTGTTTAGAATATCATTTTAAGATTTCAGTAAGTTTGCGTTTTTTTTTTTTTTTTTTTTTTCAATTCTTGTTTCCTATTGGTTTCCAGTGTTTAGCTGATAAAGCTCAGATTTTATTTTACTATTTAAGGAATTGTTGTGAAAAGTTTTTCTTTTCTTGGCATTAAAATTTTAGTTTAGCATAAAAGGGTACCACCCATTTTTTTCGCGTTGTTTAAATGACAATTTGGTTTAAAGTATATTTGTTTTACTCTTTATATTTATTTGCTTTTGAATTTCGGATTTGCATATGATGATTTTTGCCCAATTTTATTTTTATATGAATGGTCTTGTTACATAATATAAAGTTTTTTTTTTTTTTTTTTTTTTTTTTTTTTTTTTCCGTATTCAATTTAACACAATGTTGTGTTTTTGTTCGTTTTACCAAGTGTTTCGAAGGCGTGTAGGGAAATTCCTAGTACACTTGAGTTTCGAGTTTTCGCTTTTATATGAATTTTAGTGTCTTAAATGAAAATTTAATAGATTCGTTTTCCGGTTTTTGATCTCAAAGGAACCAGGAGAACGAAACAAGTTTTCGAAACATATTAATCGACTTTTATGAAGCTTTAATTCATTTTCCCCTGATGAGTTCTGAATTGGAGTTTCAGTAAAAGGAGATTAATTATTACTTTTACATTTTTATTATCTTGTATTTTTTCCCTTTTGTATTTTAATTTTTAACTTTGATATGTTTGGATTTTGTGTTAAACCTCTTATACAATGAACTCTAATATTAATATTGTTGAGGAATAACATTCTTTTGACTTTTAACTTTAGAATCTTCAAGTCTAAATGTTACAGTTCAATGGGCAAAATAAATTCTTGACCATATAGGTCTCTTTTGTTCGTGTTATCTTTCTAATTTCGTATATATATATATACATACATACATATATATATATATATAATATATAATCAATAGATCAAAAGCAATTCAAAATCTAATTCATTTCCGCGCTGAAGGTAGCAACAAGTGGCTGTAATAAGGAAAAAAAAAAAAAAAAAAAAAACACAGTGGCAAACTGTATGGTAGGAGCAAAAAATGTCAAAACCAAAAATGAAAAATGAAAAAAATACATGTTTCCTTGCATCGTTAATAGGGGGTTGGTATAACGAAAGAAGTAAATACGTCAGCCTGCTTATTAACCAACATTCATTTTAAAAAGTAACTCTTACTTTTATTTTATGTTTTTTTTATCAAATTTCATGTATTGTTATTTTTTAATATGTTTGGTTGCTTTTATTTCATGATATTTTAACTCGGACTGCTTAAATAGAAAATAATTGTTTTAACTTTTTTCCTTGTTTATGAATTTGATGCAACAGTCTTGCAAAAAAAAAATTCCGTCTGTATGGTTTCAGCTGTTCACATATTATTATATTTTTCATGCATTGAATTGCTTGTATTACATTGTTTGCTTTTTCGGCTCAATCTGCTCAAAATAAGAGTTTCTTTTTAATTTTTCTAGCTTTTAACAATGATTTTACAAATTTTTTCTCTACTTTCTAAGACCTTTAGGGATTGGTCTAACAAATAACTTTGATTAATTTTCAGAGATTATTTTAAGTATTAAACTTTAACTTTCGTCTTTGATGGTTTTGCAACTGGCTGATGTATTTACTCCTTTCATTGCATCAACACCCTCATGATGATGCAACAAAAGATATGAATAACAAAGGATATAAATTTCTTTTTTTCTTTTCATTTTCGGTTTTGGCATTTTTTACACTTATCATACAGTTTGCCACTGTGCTTTTCATTTTGTTATTTTTATTTTTTTTAATACGGATTACTCCATATTGAATATTGTCTATGGGATGGATTTTAAACTTATTTTTATTTTAATTTGTTTTGAATTATATTAAATGGAAATATATTTATATATTTATATTCCTGTACACATTCCTATGCATCAAGCTGATTTAAATCAAAGTTTATTTATATAGCTTTGCCGAACCCTTGTCTAATACGGGGTACGTCACTAATACATTACGCGTACAGCAAAATCATGTTCCGCAGAATTAACACAGTCTGAACAAAATGTGCTAGGCAGAATTTGGATTAAGAAATTGCGTATAAAAGAAACCTAAATATTGCTGCACTTAAAAGCAAGAAAAGAAGCATATACTAATTGAAAGGTTTTTTGTCACTGCTTATTAAGTACGTAAAGCAATTACTTTTTTAAAGCTTTCGAATTTTACTTAGGGCAATGAGTAACGCAACTCTTTAAAAGTTTCGCAGTAAAGAGAGCAGTTTTTTAATGCTTGTCATAAACTGTCCTCTTCTTTCTTCATTTAATTCAGTTTCGAATGAAAAATCAGACAGTTTCTGTGGCTTTCTGAACAATTCATTCAACTTCATGTAAGTAAAAGGTACTTCTTCATTATTACTTTCACTGTAGGCTGGTGTTATAAGATCATCCATTTCTTCATCTGTCATTTCTCTATTAATTCGACTTCGTTTCTTCTTTGAAAATTCCTCGTAGCAATTTCTGTTGCAATTTGTACAATTGCTTTGGTCTCAATTTCAGTCATTCGAAATACTTCAAAATTACTTTATTGTTATTTTGGTTTGGTTTAATTAATTTGATTATAGCAAAGCACACAAGGGCTATCTGCCGAAGAGGAGACATGCTTCCATGGAGGACTTTCTCAGAGAAACTGGTTCGTATATACCTTACACTTGAAGAATACCTCTAAAATGTCCATGCAGCCAGCCCATTCGCTGAGATTCGAGCCCCGAAACGAAATACACTGAGCGATTTTACCGCTCAGGGTAGTTCGACACCGACACTGATTATCCCCGACAAAGAGCGATTTGACAGCGCAAGCGCTGGTGAACCCTGTTAGAGCTAATGTCAGGAAGAGTTGAATGTTGATGAATGAACGTTGAACGGCGTAAGGTTTAAATTCTAGCGCTATACAAATTAAATGGAAAGAATTAAGGTAATGCTTATATGCGAAACTGCCTTCCGCAAATCCTCGTCTGGCAAGTGCTTACTCTATTATTTCGTCATGCATTTTCAATTGTATTATATCTATGTAAGTGTTTGCATCGATATATGTATATATATATAAGATAAGGAAGAAGTAAAGTAAAATTCTAACTTTAGTATCTAATACTCCCTTAAGTCTCGTTTTGTAATTTCTTTATATACCCTTTTTATCCAAAAAAAAATTGCGTACAATAAATTTGTCTAAAGTGCAACATTTCAACATTAATTACCGTCATGCGATTCCTATTCAGTGCTAATGATGCTAATACTTACATAACGGCAAAATTGAAATTAAAGTCATGAGCCAATGATAAATAGACAGGAATGTGGTAAAGTATAAAATATATGATAAGTAGTAAATCAAAGTAAATCCAATGATAATGATAAATTTGCAAATCAAAATCTTTTTACCAACGTAAAGAAGTAAAGCGGAGCTGAAGCTTTACGAGTTTGAATCTACTATTAGTATCGTAAGTTTAGCTTTCTTCTCACGTCTGTCTCCTCACTACTAACATGTGCTCCGCCGGCTCTGTTTTCTGTTTTTCCAATATTCTCTTATTGCCGTAAATGTTTGAAAAGCATGCATTAGGGTGTACGCTATCCAGTAATTTAGCTTTGTGTATTTACCTCAAGAATGCTACGTCAAAATATAAATATGTGCAGCAATAGTATAACCACCAACGCCATCGGAATATGAAAAAAAAATGTAATTATTAGATGAAAAAATAATCGAAATTGTGAAAAAGGAGTTATCTATCGGAGGGCACATGAAAAATAAAGGACTGGAAATGAAGAAATGATTGCTGTAAAATTAAACAATATATACGAATGTGAGATAGAAACTACCGATGAATTGATTTCTGTTTGAAAGAAATTCAATCCAAAAAGTATTTCAAATTAATTCAGTTAATTCATATGAATTCAATTTATTTTCAAATATACGAAACATATACCCAGACACGATCCGATTTCAAGAAAAATTGTTAAAACTCAAATGGCAGGCAAAACATTGATAAAACTCAATGCTAGTCTAAACATTCGACCTCAAAAATACACTAAAATCAAACATAAAAAAAATAATTTCCTAAAATAAAAAACGATATAATAAAACACTTTACAATCTAAGATCGAAAAATTATTTATCGTATGAAACATAAAACTACAAAACTAGGACAAAAATGAAATTTATCAAATATCTGGAAAACTTCTGCAGTGGTGCTATAGAGTTAACCAGTATCTTAATCAAAAAGAAAAAAAAACAGTTTTAAAATGTGATTAGATTGTAATCCTTGAGGAATTTTAATAAAGAGCGCGAAAAGTTTCATTTGCCATACAAATTCTCAGCTAGCTAATAGTGAATGTTAATTTGGTGGGAAAATTTTGAAGAGAAATGTCTCTGATTGGTTACTGGGAAAGAAAAATAAAAGTTAATTATTAGGAGGTGTGGAATTGGCGAAACCTTGCCTTCTAAGAAATACGAAGCAGAGCATTTGAAAATTTTTGATTAAATATTGGAGTTAAACAAATATTGTAATATAATTATTTCTGGCTAAAAGTCGAGGAAACTGTAGAAAGGTATAGGTGCAGTAAAAATCTTCACTCAAGTATTGGATGCTATGGAGATTTTTGAAATGAAAAGGGCTAACAGTAAAGCTGCCAGAAATGTATACAGTAACAGAATTTTTAAAATTAAATATAAAATATGCAGATCTCCAAAACTATTAAACTCTTCCTTTCTTACCTTCCTCACGGTTTGGGGTAATGCGATCATTACATTATTAGCTTAAAAGATGAAATTTGATAGTTAATTCCAGCTTTTTGAATTAAATTTGATAGTTAAAGAAATTCAGAAAACTTGTATACTACTCTACCCTTGAAAGCAATCTTCAGTAGTCTGCTATAAGTTCGAATGGCCCCACAGGAATATTTAACCTGTACTTATTTACTCAAGAATCTGAGTTTCAACAATCACTTGACAATTAAAATTCCATTACTGTACCTACTTCTGGCAACTCTGCCGACGAAACACGACCATATTTCAATAACTGTTTGTGATTTTATCGAGAAGGTCTAATACCCTATGATCAGTCAGCATTTATCGATGGAATCAGGAATAATTTTATAATAAATGAATTTTATAATAAATGGAATATTTTATTTCAAATATATTTTTTTAAATAAATTTCTGTATTAGATTACGCAACACCAATTACTAATATTTATTATCACAAAAGTTTATATTCTTCATTTTTCAAGGGTGTAATCTCTGTCAATAATTTAATTTTATTAATCTTAGCTGTTAGCGCTAGAGTTGTATGGTAGATGTATTAGTTGTTAAGCTTCGATGGTCCAATTTCAGTCTTTCTTCCTTAATGCGATAATTACATATATACAGGGTGATCAGAGAAGAAGCCCTGATTTCAAAATTGAATATCTCTACAACAGTGCTCGATAGAATTATGCGGTAAACTGTACGTTTATTAGTAAAACTGTAAAAATGGTGTACAAAAGTTTAGAAAATTTAGTTACGAAAGTCGTTAACAGATGGCGCTCTAATCACAATGACCTATCAATAGCCTTTAATAATGGGCTTCGAATTCGAAAGTGATCAGTATGAGTGTTGGATAGTGAAAAAAGGCTAGCGTAGAAAGTGAAATAATGTATACCATTGAACAACATGTTTTTTTGGTTCTGCAATTTCACCAATTAGAACACAGTCCTACGGCAACACGTCGCAGTTTTCAAAACCGATTCAATGTTCCAGTTGAACCCGATGCGAAACCCATTCGCATGCTCTTCGCGAAATTCGAACGGACTGGCAGTGTGGCTGAAAAGTATTGAAGTATGATTGAAAGGGAAATGTTGGGCAAACTGTAGTCACTCCTGAAAATGCAGCCAAAGTTTCTGGAATTGTAAAGTAAAATCCTAGTAAAAGCATCCGACGGATTTCATCAGAGACAGGTTTGAAGTACACGAGCACGCAAAAAATATTAAAAAATAACCTACGGCTGTTTCCATACAAAATCCAAAGTCATCAGTCCATACCCATGAAAGCTGTGCAACAAAGGGTTGACTTTGCGAATCAGAGTCCAACAATGGTCGACGATAGATTTCATGTGAGCTGCATCTGGTTCACAGATGAGGCACATTTTGGAATCGTTAATAAAAAAAAACTGGAGATTTTGTTGTTCCGAAAATTCTCATTCGTGTGAAGAAAAAGAGCTGCATTCGCTTAAAGTTACTGCATAGGTTGCGGTATGCGCCAGAGGCATTATCGGACCCTTTTTCGTGCGAGAAACGATAGCTACTGAACGTTACGTTACAATTTTGGAACAATTTGTCAGCACTCAACTAGCGTTGGAAGATCGACAAGGTATCGACTGGTTCATGCAAGATGGGGCTCGATCACATCGAACAGATAAAGTTTTTCGCTTTCTTCATGAATACTTTGGGAATAAGAGTAATTGCGTTAGATTATCCGCAATTTACTGTCACAGGAATAGCTTGGCCTCCATATTCTCCCGATGAGTCCTTGTGACTTCTTTCTGTGGGGAGCATTGAAAGACACTGTCTATCGAAACAATCCCGCTACTCCAGATTAGCTTGAATCATTAATTGGTGTTGCATGTGATTCCATTTCTGTTGAGATATTGCAAGAAGTGATGTGAAATTTCATTGTTCGCCACCTCATTGTTCGTTTACGCCACCTCATTGTTTTGAACGGTGATCATTTTGAAAAAATTGTATTTTGATTGCAAAGGCTGCTTCACTTTATTTTTTTTTTTTACTCTTTTCAGGAAAAGAGTTTTCAGCGCAGAGCGCAATCTGTTAACGATTTTCGTAACTAAATTTTCTAAACTTTTGTACACCATTTTTACAGTTTTGCTAATGAACGTACAGCTTACCGCATAATTCTTTGTTGTAAAGATATTTAATTTTGAAATCAGGGCTTATTCGCTGATCACCCTGTATGAACGATATGAGTAACAGGTCTCTTAAATAAGCCCTTAAATTTTGAAGTACACAGCAAAACTATAAATTAGATTTACGTTGTCAACGTTGCTATATACTATGTTAGCAACATCATATTCCTTGCTGATCAGCACTCAGTTAAATATTCAGTTTTAAGGTTTCAGACGGCTGAGTGCTATGAAACCTCACGCTTCATTTAAAGGAACTAATTTAAAATTACTTGGTTTCGGCCATTACTGTAAGTTTTGCAGTCATTATTAATATTGTTGTTATCAACAGCTTTAAGTCAGATTTTTAATACAGCAAAATTAGAAAAACAATACTCAAAACTATTGTTTCGCCAAATATCACCCAAGTTCAAGAAATATTTTCTCATTTTTGTCATTTATGTCTGAATGCGCAAACTCATATTTTTGCTACAATTACTTAATAAGAAATATGATAAAAAATCTCATCAAATGAACTCATTTGAATAACCTATGCTTAAACTGCTTTTACAAGTTCGAGATAAAGCGAGCTTAATAAATATTTATAGTGGAGCATTAAAAAAAATGTATTTTAGTAAATTGTCCAAACATATCCTAATCGGCAAGACTTCAGTTAAAGCATCTGAGCAGAAACAGTTAGCCAGTAAACATTATTTCAAACAGAGAATTAAGTGAATAAAATAATGAACAATTTTATTTTTTGTAGAAGAATACAAATTCTTCTACTTGACATGCTGACACTAATAGTCGAACAAAGAGAAACGAATTAGGGATTACTGTTGAAGGACAAATGAATAAGTAATTGATATGGTCTTACGAATTCAGCATTTTCAATTTAAATCCTTTGAAGGAGGAAGGATAAGTCCAAAGCTAATTGTTTCTCTTTTAATTATTTATGATCATTCTATAAATTGCCTACTTATACGATTATAAATTGCTTTAGAAAATCCATTTTAGTGCTATAATACCAGTTTATCGAATTTTTTTCTACCTCGTAAAAACTGAAAGTCAATTAAATGCGGATTCTAAAGGCATGTTTAGAGTGGCTTAAACAGTTTAACTAATTAAAAATAGCTTATATCTAGATAATTGACATATATTTAAGCAAATTACTGAAACAGAAGTGCTAGGTTCACACTAATTGAAAACTCACTTTAAAGCACAAATAAACGCATGCTTAAAATTTAATTCCTTTGTAAGCAAAGGTGAAATCAAATTAATGAAATATTATAATTACAGTGTGTTATATAATATTTCTTACCATTGTGATATGTTAGTTTAGTCTTTTAGAAATGATCTAAATTCCCTAAAGCATCAAATAAATAGCTATTCCGATTATGTTGCCCAAGACATCAAATAGTTATGATTGGTATAAATTGTACTCTCTATGCGGGTTTAGTGCAATTTCTTTCAAACAGAGATGGTTAAAATTTAGGTTCCGTGTAGTTTAAGTACAGGCCTAATTAGCTATGATTGTTTAAATTAAGAGTTTTAATTCCATTTTCCAGTAATCATTCATAACTCAATGTCTGTATTTAAATTAAGCTTTTATGTTATTTAGATATATTTAATCATAAGATTAATATTAATTAAAATTCCCTTTGAAAATTCGCTAATCAATATAAAAATTAAATTAAATCAATATGAAAATTATATTGCTGTTTAAAAAAATAAAGTGTTTCAGAAAATGAAACAAAATTATAATTGTTTTGTAAAATAAAACATAAACTTATATGCACATGGGTTATTTTTAGAAGTATTAACAACATTAAATGAATTCATATGCGTAGTAATCTTTTTTCTTTTGTAGTACTTATTCAGAAGGTACATTTAACAATCAGCTCTTTAATATTTCATAAAGAGGTGTTGAGATCTTTATCTGCTAACTTACTGTAAAGTACGTATGATATTATAATGGTATTTCTGTAGTGTGATCTAGCTTATCTTAGATACTGGGAAATTTCATCGCTGGGTAGTCAATAACAGAATTTTCTGCTTTAAATCAAGCATAAAATCGCAGTAACTCATTTAAAGGATTTCATATGCCTGTCTCTTATTTGAAAACGATTTAGGTTTGCTCTTACTTTGAGCTAAGCTAATAGCGTTAAATCGAAAATGTTGAATATCTGTCCCAAAGCTTTTGAAAAAGGGCTTAAAATGTATGTCTTCGATTTATTATCTACAATAATGTACACTAAAACAATACTGTGTACTAAAAAAGACATGTAGTTTCAAGAAATACCGAATTCCCCTTTGAACTTAAATTTACATTATTCCTTGCCAGGAAAGAAAAAAAACAGAACATAATTCTTTGCGGTGTATATAAGAAAGAAAATAATGAAGATGTATGTAAATATTTATTCAAAACGAAAGTGTAGAACTCATAGTGGCTCATAATGAATTATTTTTTATCTTACAGCTGTGCAGTATGTCTTTTATGTCTGATGTATTTTTTTAATTCTAGAAAATGTATGTAATTGAACACATAAAAATCAGCCCAAAAGTAATAAGAAACGAAATTTCTGTTTCAGTAAATGAAATAAACAGCAATCGTTTTGCAATCAAAGATGTAATATGGGGTGTTAGAAACATATTTTATGAATTACGCTAATAAAATGAGTTTTAACACAAAGAGATGCTTAGTAGATTAAATCAAACATAAATTTCAAGGGTAAGGCACCGCATTTAATGTCGAGATAGACTTTTTATGAGAAATGAGCTCTGAATTACCTACCTATTAAATTCGTAGCCATTAACGCATTCAGTCCATTGGGGCTATAAGATGTCGATGGCAGGGAAGAAAGATATAATGCATCATTAAATGGCATTAATACACTACTCGACTCTGAAAATGCATTACCAAGAAGGATTGGCCAGAAAGTGATTAAACAGCAAACGGAAACTATGGCTTACTGTCCAGGGAATTGTACTGCCAGGAATGTGCAGTCCTTGGGAAGGTGGCTGCACCACGAAGGCATGCAAAGAAGGCGAAAAACATACTTTATATACTCCCCTTTTAAAGGGCGACTGGGCATTAGGGGACCCATTCGCCAAATCCTGGTGGTGGAGAATCATCATCCACCACCCCTTTAATTCGGGCGCCACTGTAGAGACCATTAGGCTTTTTTATACGGGATACGTAAAAAATGAGCAATGCCCTCGCCGGCACTCGAATACATGCCGAGTGTGCTGACCACTATACCACGAAGGCATGCTAAGAAGGCGGAAGAAATACCTTATATGTGTTAATTGTTGCCATACTTTTTTGTATCCGCTATATTATTTATATTTCCTCCATTTAAAAATTACATTTTATTCTTTAAAAGTAATACATACCGATAGCAATTTGTTGCAGCGTCCTCTTATTTGAAAAGTGATTCGACATAAAGTGAAATGAAATCAAAACTGAACACTGAGACTAAATAAATTTAATTTTTTCATAAAGAGAGCTCATCTTCATAACGAGTTTTTCTTCGATGCGTTTAGCATAATTCCATAACACATTTAGAACTTATCAATGTAATATGTTGTCCTCAATCACATACCTATTTCAAAAACTAAATGTGAGAAGTTTTAGTTTATCTCATAATACATATTTTTTACGGAAGTCTGTTCAGAGCCTGAAGTAAAGTATCAATTCCGTTTTGTGAACTTTAGCCAAAATCTAATATATTTTTCTTATTGATATGAAAGTCTTAAAAACATTGGAGACTTTCAGCCAAAGAATATATACAATTCTACTACTGTTACACGAATTTTGTGAAATAACAAAGATCTTTCTTTTTACATTAGAAATATTTTTATAAACTCAAGCTGTATAACATGAGACACGTCCCTGGAAAATATAAATTATGAAATAAACTAGGATAGTAATAACAGTCTCTAGCAGGAAAATTAGTTTTAATGTTACAAAATGCATTGAAAATGCTTCTGATTTCTCTACGAGCTTTGAACCCACCCTAGGCATTTTGATGGAAATGCGAGTTGGCGATGCGAATATATATATATATATATATATATATATATATATATATATATATATATATATATATATATTATGGCATTCTGAAATGAGGATTATATCTTTCTTTGTGAAAAGCGTTCTATGTTGATATTTTGAAGGCATGAGTTTCCACTAAAGACATCCAAAATCCAAATTCCATAACCCTCTGTGTATACTGTTTGCTCTTAACACATGAATTACTATATATATGAAATTCCCTGATGATTGGAATCACAGATAATAATATTTAACTTGTAAGACATTACGATATAATTTACGTTGTTAAGTTACGCATCAGTACAAGAAAGTATTTGTCCTTGTTTAACAACTTTTAGTTACAAGAAATGCAAACTTTTATTACGAAAGCGGTGCTGGTTTTTCCACAATTTCTTGCATTACGTATATCATTGCAAATACTACCGAATACATGATTGTTTTGATTCCACTAATATACAAAAATATTATAAAAGCAGATGTTGACTTCTTTTCCGGCAAAGGAATTTTATTATACTTATACTCAGTCAGTAATTATGTTCCATGCAGGGATGCATACTTTAAATACCATTTTGAAAATCATCATTATTTAAATCTGTTTTTCTTGAAATAATAAACACTAATTTCGAAGCCTAGAATTAAATTGACACTTGATTTAAAACTATAAGCTGCATGATTTTCATAATCAAAAGTACTATGTCGACTTACGGATAAGCTAAGTTAAGTGATATAATACCCTAATTTAAGAATTATATAATGAATCCACTGTCATGTTGATATTCTAATTCCATTAGTAGCTGTCTTTTTTTTTTTTTTTTTTTTTTTTTGTAAGATCATAATCCTTTGACATTAATAAAAATGTTTCTGTACTAAGACTAGCACAGATATAAAAGAAGAAATCATTCAATTTTTTCTATAAATATTATTAATTGAAGAGTCAATATACAACCCGAATGAACGTAGATGGGTTACTCTAGTCTATTGAACAATTTTGTTGCAGTGAGTTAAAACAAACTAATGTCTAAATTATTTGACATTAAATTACTAACAGAAATTTTATTTTGTGTTTTTAGTTTTAATTCCAATATTATTGAAAACGCGAATGAATATATTCGTCTTAAAATGTAAGGGGAATAATAACAACATTATTCAACTAGACATTTTTAATCATTTAAACTGCGATTACTCAAAAAGAAACGTTATTAGATAGATCTACTTTTACAAACTACCTTAAAATAGAAGAATATCAAATTTGTCGGTAAATGATAACTTAAAGTGTTTCATTAATACTTGAAATATAAGAACACAGTTTCTGAGAAATAAAAAAATGCGAAATGTAAAATTCTAAGCATGTTATCTCATAAACGCCTCTGAATGAAACAAATATAGGATGTTGATCTAACGTGGCCTCTGAGTGGCCAAATATAAAGTGTTATCTTGATAATCTTTACACATACTTTAAACTTTCATTCCAAAATAAGAACTCTCAACTTATAATAATCACAAGATGTTACAAAAGCTTTGAGCTAAAGCCAAAAATTATTCTTTGAGTCAAGAAAATTTAAATATAATCTTTTAAAAGTTATAAGACAAATGCATTTAGTAACTTTTTAAGAAGTTAGATAAAGAATATTCAAAAGCGGGTATCACGCTTTGCATTTTAAGAAAGATCCAGAAAATTTTAGAAAATATTTTGCCCCAGGTGCTACTGACATTCAGCCATTAATATTTTACTTTATTTTTTATTTCTTTTGGGAATGCAATGCTTTTCAAAAATTGAGATATCGTACATCGTTATGTGAAATGATTCCTCTTTAAACCTACTTTTTCCTATATCCATTTTATGCTACTGAGCATTTTCAGCCAAGAAATTTCTTTTAGTTTGATGAAAAGGTGTTTGCATAAATCCATTTTGATTATTTCATTGCGTGTTAGCTTAATATCTGTTCTGCAGATCTTAATACTTAGGAAGAAGAGATGAAAGAGAAGGATTAATGCACGTGAGTTTTCTTATGCGATGTACCTTCCATTTACAGAATTTTCTCTAAATATATATGAAGGTGTGATAATAAGCATATTCTCTTGCAAACATATTTTTTATTACGTAATGAAAATTTGAAGGAGGAAAAACTACTTTAACAAAAGTATGCTACATTTCGTATGAGCTTGACTTTAATAATGAGATTTAAAAATCTTAAATCTTCTAGGATTAATATTAATAACCACTTCAGATTTTACTTCAGTATTTCAATGCTGTTATTGAGAAATTGACAAATATAAAAAATTATCTTCGTAAAACCTCCGAAAATTTCATTTCCTGGATGTTTTATGAAGGAACCTTGGCCCTTAGGGCACACTCAGAAACGCTGGCAGCTCGTTTCTTATTAGTCAAAATTAATAAGTACTTAAGTTGTAGAGAGATTAGGTAATTTGAAAGCAGGAAACATGAAAAATGAGCAACCTCCTTCGCCGGCAATCGAACCGCGGACCTCTGGAATACGCGCCCAGCGTGCAGACCACCCCACCACGAAGGCATGCCAAGAAGGCGGGAGAAATTCCTTATAAAGTTTTTAAAACCGTAAGCATCGACATTTGTAATGTTTACTTTAATAGCTGAAAAATTATAAATAACTCTACATTTTCGATATTTTCTTTTCTGCGGCTTCTTACTGCTTTGTAACACAAAGCTTCAATTTAACATTTTGTCAAGTTGAAATTCATGATATTTTTAAAGCTAAGAAATACGTGTAAAATGAGAACGAAATAAACTTTATGATGTAAGATATTTTCTTCCTCCTTAACGCGTGCATTCATGGTGCAACTAAAAAGCACATCCAGCTGGCAAAAATTGAACTTGGCACCATCAATATTTAGAGATTGGGTCTCTTCCTCCTCGATCACTCTTTAAGTGGAGGAGAGTATAAAGTATTTTCTCCCTCCTTACGGCTTGCCTTCGTGGTGTAATTGGAAAGTACATTCTGCTAGCAATTCTAAGGTTCGCATTTCTAGTGCTGGCGAGAGTAGTGCATATACTTCCTGTCTCCTACTTCTACACACCAAATGATTATGCAGTTCAATTAGGCATGTGAATAGGCCGAAAGTCTAAAACTGGGAAATTTAATTTTTTAATAACGATCTTCTTCTGATAACAGAATGTGATTAAATAAAAATCCTTTCTAAGTGCCCTTTCTTATTATTTACTTTTTTATTAAACGTTTCAGTATCAATTTGAATGAATTTATTCAATTCTTTTGCTTTAGTTTCCTTCTTTTTTTCCCTCAAAAATGTGTTTATAGAGTTTCTCTTTTTCCCCTAAGGGAAGTATGTTAATCATTTAAAGCTAACTTGAGGAGGATTTTGTTTTGGTCTTAACAATATTCTTTGGAATATATTCGATGCTTCCCAAAACCCAAATGTTACTTAATGTGTTGGTTTCAGGTCTGGTCTTTTGTAGGTCAACGGTTTTCTAGTTCAAATATCATCTGAACTTGCACTGAACAAGTGAAACTTGTTTACACACTTCTGAAGAAAAATGTTAAATTGTAAACATTTTGCTGGCCACTAAAGCTAAAATTTGCCCCATATCCTGTAAACAATAAGGTGAATTGTTTTACTGCAGTTTAACTTGCATAACTTAACACAGAGCACTTAAAAATACTTGCATGACTGATATACATGCTCATTAAGATAAAGGTTGCACACTTGTCGGATCGCTTGAAAATTAGTGGAGAATCGACGCAGAATACATAAATATATATGAACACAAGTGTTGCTTAAATTTAACAATTATTATAGTCTCCATCATTTCGATGACTTGTGCTTTCCTTTCAGGCATCTTAATTAGTTTTTTGAAGAATTCTCTTTGCTGTGAAATATTCACTTATTACATTTTCAATCTTCTGCTACTTTGAAACGTTTTACTACCAAGAAAATCCTACAGTGATAGTGACTTTAACATCTAATACTCTCAAGACGCAATGCCTTAGGCAGATGAGGAAGTTCCTAGGAAAGTATTAAGCTTTTTTTTTAATCATTCTTGTAACTTGGGATATGGCGCTATCATGTTAAAGAATCACATCTTGTCTGTTGATTAACGCCTGTCATTTGATGGTTAAAATCCTTTCACATTACCTCACTGAGGACGACAACTGCATGAATTAATGTTTTGATTATTCTACTATTGTTCAAACTAAATCATGCTTCCCATTTTAGCAGAGCAAAATCTTACTTATTTTCAATCTGATTCTGCTGTTGGAAATGTCTTTTCGTTTGGATTTAATCACTGTCTTCTTCGAGTACCATTAGAACAGGAGATCTGGTTTTCATCTCCACTCGTAATATGATTTACGAAATATACTTGCAAATTGCTCTTTTCGTTATATGCTGATTTCTTCTGACCAGAGAAAAGCAAAGCAAAACTCTTTCCTGATGAGTTTTAGCTATGAATTTCTCGTGGAACATAATCGCCAACCTGACATAGATTTCCTTTTGGTTTCAAAAATGTTTCTCGTAACCGTACCTAGCGAAGCCTCTTTCCTTTTCACCTGCAGGTGATATGTAAATACGACTTTAACAAAATTTGCTACTAATTTTCAATGATCTGCTTTGTTTGTCCACTTTTAGTCCTGTCATCAAGGTAATAATTTGCATATCGGAAAATTTTAAGCCATCTATGGAATTCACTAATCGCACCTCAGTAAACTGAAGAAAATTCCCGATTTTAGCGTTAACTTCCTCAGTTCCTGAATCGCTTCTGCGTTCTTATAACACATTACAAAAGTCACATAGCTGTAGTAGAACCGTATTCTGTGGCACATATTAAACGATCGATTAGAATTCTTCTGAAATGGCTTTTTTTCAGCTGCTCAATATTTATGAAAGGAACTTTAGCGGTAGTGTATATGGAGCAGAGATTATATGCCTGATGTACTTATAATACGGAAACCTTGAAAATGCAGTTTATTATTTCAATAATGGAACTTTGTTAACATAAATCAATTTGGTAGTAACTAATATTACATTTAGGTATTCCAAATGTGTTAAAAATGTGAATCAATGCAGAAAAACGACTGCCAAGGCATAAAATTAAAATGTGTGGACAAAACCAGAGTTGTTTCTTAAGTCATCACCTGAGAAGTGTTTTAATTTATTTAAAACTAAAAGAAATTGCTTGGAACGTTTCCCCAAGCAGTTTCTTTTCTTTACTTCTGAAATGATGCGAATTTTCCTGAATATTTGCTTTTTTGCACTCTAGAATTATAACACTCTGATGAGATTTACAGTGATTACAGCAGATAACAAAATGTAGTCGTTTTCTATGTAACATATTTTACAAACATTACATATTTTACTTTGTCAGACCCATGTTTACATTTTACTAATTTCACTGCATTTAGAAGTAGAGAGTAACAACATTTAATGCTTAGATTATCTACAAAGTTAAATCCATTCTTATAGTCCCAAGCTTAGAAAGACTCGTTGTAGATTCGTAGAACAACACAAATATTTTGTAATAGTACGTCAGATTTACAAACATTTGTCGAGTTTGAAATTGAGGAAATTAAATATATATTCTACTCCTGTCAAATCAAAATCATTTCATTTTCGTTTTAAAAAAACTTTCTAAAGCATAGAGATGTTTAAAAGTTTCTAAAATGTTACGTACTTTAAGTAATCCACAGAAAGAAATTTTTGGCTTTAAATGTGGTCCATTTTATATTGCTGATTTGATATATCTTACAAGAAAGATATCTGGAATGTTAACTGAACAAATAGAGGAAGAATTTATTTTTATTTTAGCTGCTGTTACAAATATTGCAATGCTAAAGTAAAAATGATCATAGAAAAATGTGGAAATAAAAATTTATTCATTTGCATCAACGAGGGAGAAGTTGTGTCGAGGAACTTCCCTCGAGCAAACATTTTAAAAAAGCATGAGGAAACAGCAAAATTCTAATAGTTATGCGTAAATAAATATGGCTTCAGTTGATCGATTTGTCACTAGTTGCGATTAATAGTGCTTTAGATCATTTGCTGTGTGATAAATACAAAAATAAACAATGCTGTATATTAATAACCCAAAGAATCCAAGTGAAGTGTATACTGAAGTAAAATCTGAAGCGAAAAGAAAACAAGAACATTAAAATTCATAAGTTCCTAAAATGAGAAGTACTGAAGCTCAACTGTTTTCTGTGGTAAAATTGCATAAATGTTTTACATCACAAACAAAGCAAAATATTTAAAATATTACAAAAATCGAAATAATTGTTACATTTCCATTATAATTTTGAGAGTGCATAACTTCCTTCCGTTGAAGCTACCAAAGAGTTTAGCTAATGTAGGACTGTTTCAATATGTTTGCCACTAAAATAATTTTTTGAAAATTTTGCAGTTGAATGGAATTAAACGTCTGCTAGAAATATAGACATATTTCATCGATCGCTGTGAAAACATATTTTTATTATTATTATATATAGTCAAACATATTTTACATATCGTATTTAGTAAGGAACTCATATCTATACTCAAATGAGTATGCGTTTGGGGTGGTCTATCGAAAGCTTTATTCTCCAACTACGTTCTATGCAACGCAGAAATCAAATATATTGTCCAAAATTAACAAATACATAATTTATAGAAAATCCTGCATATAAAATTTGTGCTGTAATAAAACGTCTTCCAGAACTGTGTAGAACTAAATTACCTCTAACCACTACAACGAAAATAACAGTGCGTTTTTAAATTAAATTAGTTGATAAATTCGGGGTAAAAATTAACACAAATGAGCATGACATTTACACTCAGAAGTGCGAGACGTTAATAATGTTAGAATGGCAAAGTTTGATAAATTTTTGATAAAGCTGGACTTATTTGAAAGAAAACGTAGTTAGAAAAGTAATATGCTGAGCTTTTTTAAAGTATTGCTAATAAAACTGTTATAAGGTACTTCTCCCGCCTTCTTAGCATGCCTTCGTAGTGTAGTGGTCAGCACGCTGTGGTCAGAGGTCCGTGGTTCGATTCCCGGCGAGGGCGTTGCTCATTTTTCATCTCTCCTGCTTCCAAAAAAATCCTAATATCTCTACAGTGGCGAATGAACTAAAAGGGTGGTGATGATGTTTCTCCATTTTTCATCTCTCCGGCTACCAAAAAAATCCTAATGTCCGTACATTGTTATCTAATATTTTTCTTTATTTTTGATTTATCCTATGCATCTTACCTAGAGATAATAATAATTATTTTAAAACATATAATAATTCTTATCGAAATGACACCCTAGATTTTTCTGAGCATCGGGAAAGCCGATAGTTTTACAGTTTTAAAATTGATTTTTTGTATTCGTTTAAAAACGTTTTATTTCATTAGTGATTTTGATTATAAAAATAAATTTACAAATTTTGATTATAAAACTAACTTTGCTGACAAACATACAGGTGTCAAAGAAATATGGTACAAAATAGGGAATAGCAGAGTTTATTTTAAGAGAAACTAAAATTAAGTATATTCAAACTTTCTTTATATTCTAAGTTATCTGCAAGAGACAGACATCTTACTCAGAGGTAATAATAAGTATTTTAAAACATATAATAATTCTTATCGAACTGACACCCTAGATTTGCCTGAGCAGCGGAAAAGCCGATAGTTTTACAGTTTTAAAATTGATATTTTGTATTCGTTTAAAAACGTTTTATTTCATTACTGTTTTTGATTATAAAAATAAATTTACAAATTTTGATTATAAAACTAACTTTGTTGACAAACATACAGGTGTCAAAGAAATATGGTACAAAATAGGGAAGAGCAGAGTTTATTTTAAGAGAAACTAAAATTGAGTATATTCAAACTTTCTTTATATTCTAAGTTATCTGCAAGAGACAAACATCATTTAAGATCATATTTATAAGAAATACTAATAGGGACAAGAAAACAAATATTTTCTTGTATCATAATACTCGCTAACTCTATTTTGTAGCTGAAATGTAATCTCTTATAAGAAAAACAAGCTTAAAAGTTGTTGTTCTCCTTCCCTGAATAATGTTGTTGTTTTCCAAATGTAAGATTAGAATTTAGTGGGTAGAAATGACACTGAATTCCTTGAAGCTTTGAATTTGGCAAAGAAGCTGTTTTAAAGCAAAGTCTCCTGTATCTAAATCCTTCTAGAAATCCTCTGTTATTTTATAGGACTGTCGTGAAAGACAGTGCTACAGAGCTTTTATTTCCTTAAATTCAGACGTGAGTTGTGTAATGCATGTAGCATACATCCAGTAGTAAATTCTCTTCTTTTGTTTGTTGAAAATAAGATGGATTTTGAAAGTATCGCTTTGTGTATGACAAGGTATAATACAATACTTCAATATTCATTATAAGAATTATTTCTCAAAAACTAGAATAATATGCATTTTTTGTATATGCATAATTATGTATATTATCAATTACAAAAATGTTTCAGAATTAGGTTATAAAGTATTTCTTCAACTTCCCTAGCATGCCTTCGTGGTGTAGTGGTTCTGCACGCTGGACCGGCATTCCAAAGGTCCGTGGCTCGATTCCCGGCGAAGGCGGTTGCTAATTTTTCCTCTTGTCTGCTTCCCCAAAATACCTAATGTATCTACAAGGCTATTATTATACACAATGGCATTAATCTTGTTTCATTGTTAACTTACATATTCAATAGCCAACGGAACTTTCGCTTTATGTATCAGCATTAATTAAAAGCACTAATCGCGAGCTTGCCATAAAATTCAGAATCAATGTTTTAGATTAACATACTCAAAAATACTATTTATTAACTAAGTCAGATTTGATTTCTGATGCATTGAATTCCTCTGATTGTTTTCACAAATTTGCAAAATGTAGACTGCTTTCTCATGGTTTTTTAAGCTATTAGATTCTCGTACCTGTCTGTGGTATTTCTAAATTTAGTTGATGGTGATATTTGTCCTTTATTAGCTAATTAAATGCTTTTAATGTTTTAGCAGCATTTTTGCAATTTTCTGTGCTTTTGCTGAGATGTATCCAGATTCAAAAATTATCGAGATTGAAGAAATAAATTCTAAGCATTACAGCATTTTCTATAATATTTGTATTTAAGATCAATTTCAAGAAAGTTTATTGTGCCTTGGTTTGATTAAATTTAATCTTAATATTTCATATAGGTATATCTTAACAAAAATTATAATACATTTTCTGAGTGATAATTCTCTGTAAGTTTTTTCCATTGCCAACTTAAATCTGAAACTTATCTGAAATATTTGGAAGATACAGTATTACATTAAACTGACTGCATTAAAACGAAAATATAAATGTTAAACAGGTGGTCACATTTATTTTGCAATGCTGAAGAGAAGATTTGAAGATCAACATATTTTTTTTAAAATTTTAAATACGTTAGTATAATAATTGTAATGGATGATACAGTTTGCGATGAAATTGTGAATTTTACGGTAAAATGGTAAAGTTATGAATCAATAAAATATTCATAAGCATTGATTTGAAACAGCATTAATTATGTATACTGGTTGGAGGGAAAGTTCTGTCGTATTTTAAAGAAAATATTTGAATTCATTTATAAAAATATGTGCTTAATATTAATCAATTATATATGCTTCGTTATTTGTTACAACCTGTTGCCATCTTCCAGGTAACCTGTAAATTCCTGTTTTGTAGAAGTTCTTATCCATGGAGTTAAAATAGTCAGCAACTGCCTTAGAAACACTTTCAAAAGACTTGAATTTTTTTCCCGTTAGATAATTTTGCAGAGATCTGAACAGGTAATAATCAGAGGGTGCAATGTCAGGTGAATACGGGGGGTGACTAAGGATTTCCCATCCTAACGTATTCAGTTTTTGTAGTGTCACCACTGCAGTATGCGGGCGAGCATTATCGTGATGGAACACTATTCCTTTTCTGGAAGCTAATGCTGGCCTTTTTTCTTTGATAGCTGCATTCAATTTATCCAGCTGATTGCAGTACAGATCCGCGTTGATGTTTTTTCCCTGTTTCAGCAACTCGTAATACACTGGACCTTTCCTGTCCCACCACAAACAAAGCAGTACTTTTCGTTGATGGATACTTGGTTTTGGAACTGTTGCTGATGATGTTCCTGGTTTGCAGTAAGATTTTTTTCTTTTAATATTCTCGTAAAGAATCCACTTTTCATCTCCAGTAACCAGCCTGTCCAAAAACGGCTCCACATTGTGTCTAATCAGATGTGATGAACATATTCTTACACGATCAGACAAATTCTTTTCCGCTAATTCATGTGGAACCCAAACACTTTGCTTTAACACAAACTCAAGAGATTTAATGTGATCTCCAACAGTTGTACGATGAATGCCAAACTCTTCTGCAATTTCTCGACTTGTTAAATGTGGATTATTTTCCAACATGGATAGCAAAACATCATTATCGATCTTGGAAGGTCGTCCAGATCGAACACTTTCTTTGAGGCTCAGGTCCCCGGAACGAAATTTTCTAAACCATCTTTGACAAGTACAAACATTTGCAATATCTTTTCCAAATACCGCACATAAATTTTTACATGCAACAGATGTGTTGCTTCCTTTTTGGAATTCATATAAAATGCAGTGTCGTAAATGCACTTTATCTACCGACATGTTTTTCCCTTTAAATATTACAAGTAAATGATGAACGGTTTAAAAAGGGCACCTTTTGCAGCAGCTAAAAAAACAAAAAAAAAATCCGATTGACTTACTAGCCAGATTTTTTTTTTTATTTACAAGAAAAATCACCTGCCTATTTAAAATACGACAGAACTTTCCCTCCAACCGATATTTATTAAACAGATCTCAAGCCGGACCCATCAATGAGTCGGACAATTTTAGAATGACTGTTTTTTTAAAGAAATTAAGCATATTTATTTATTATTATTAATTAATAATACAAATATTTTTACAGAATTCTTTTTCTCTCTAATTGCATGTAAGAGAATGTATAGATGCCGAGAAACTTAGGAACTACTGCTATACTGGAACGTTATTTCTCTACTATGATTATAAGTATTACATTCCTATACAAGTTTGAACATTGATATTACAACGTTTAATAGTGGGCAGTTTTAAAATATTAAGGAACAACAATAACATTCAAAATAATATTAAATTATAAACAAAAAGAGCTACAGAGAACACTGAAAGTAAGCTTCAGGTTTTATTTAAAATATTAACTTTTAAAATGAATATTTCTGCTCTTTGAGAATTTAAAACTAAGTATGTTGTCACGAGTTTCGTATTTGATACGTAACGCAAACGCAAAGAATATTTTTCTTCACTAGTTTGAAGCAATACCTAAATATTTTGAAATACAAGATAAAAAAGTGTTATATTTTATGAACTGTCAAAAATGAATTGTAAAGTACAGTCAATATGAAATGTTCACCTGTTCAGTATTAAATGCTCACTATGAGTGATCACACTATATGGGAGAATTTTTAATTTGTTAATAAGGACTTGTTAATTAATAAGAACTGATAATAATTCACACCGTTAAGCTATCACACATATCATGGGAAAAAAGAAGTACCAGTTATAATATTTGCTCAAGGTGATATATCTTGAATCAAATTAAAACAGAATTGCATTAATATTCAGTTTGAGTTTGGGTAACAGAAATCCTGCAGTCAGCTAACCAAAGAACTGGTTCGATTAAAATTTAACCTCTTTAATCTTTACTTATTTTGTATTAATGCTAAGACATTGAGAGGATTAAAATTAGAGCTAAATGTCATGTAAAAGTCTGAGAGAGGGGAAGGTTAAATAACACCAACTTTTTGTGTTTGGTTTCTTGAGTGGAAAGACGAATATTTTGGGTATGACCTCGGATAAGAAGCTGGCGCTGGTGGGGAAAAAATGCAAGGAAAAGATTGCAAATAAAGGATCTTTCATTCTGATACCCTAAGTATAATTTAATATTTATTGTAGTAAGAAATCACTTCATGTCATTTTAATGAGCCAAAAAGGTTCAGACTTGTAAGGGCTCAGCGCAATGGAAAGGATGTTGGATGAAATAAAATGCTTTCATGTGCGGGATTGTCAAAAATCTAAAGAGTCTTAAATTTGGGTATCTGGCGGAATATGCAAATATTTAACTATTACGTTTTTACGTCGTTTCGTACCTTTTCATTTGATCACCCCTTGTATATAGGATCTATACAATACGGCACAATGAGTGCAATTACACGAGTTTGACATAATACTAATAACATACATACAAGTATGTAAACTATTCCACTCTCCCGTGAGTTAAATGGTTAAAACTGCTGAACAATCGCAATCTGAATCCTGTCGAAAAAGTTTGCTGCATGGAAGTTTTTCAAGCTTTCACCATATGTAACAGGAGTCAATTTCCTTTAGAAATGCTCCGTGAAGGCATCTCTCTCGTAAAGTAGGTAATCCACGCATGTTTTGCCTCAATCAATTAATTAAAATTTTGGTTGAATTCTGTCTAATTTTTTGTGATAGACATTTCGGAAGTATAATAAATAAAATCTGATGTCTGATGCAAAAGAAAAATCAGATTTTATTTTCTAAATTTCTCCATCGAATGGCATATATTATTCTTCATTATCTTAAAATTCAATCATTGCACTTTAAATAACCAGTGACGTTATCAGTCCATTAACTCTAAGAATAATAAAAACATAATATTCGCCTCCATCATCCAAACTTTCCTGTAAAGGGCTTTGAACTGCTTTGGAAATCCCCCATTTCGGAGCAAAATGTGAAAGCGAAAAATCATCAAACAGAAACAGAAAACAAAAACATATAAACGGCTGTAATCGCCGGAAACATATGTAAGCTCTGTACGGGGTAACGTATTTCATTCACGCAGAAAATCGATAGATTTCAGTTAGCAAACAAGAAGGGAGCTAAAACTTTATCGAATTAAAACGGAAGAAAGAAAGCTCCAGTGCTAACAGAAAGTAAACGTAAATAATCGTAATTAACTTAACGAACAAAAAGAAAAATTCCTCCTCCCAAAGTTACTCTATTTTGGATTTCGCCCAGCATATCCAAGATGGAGTTGTAGAATGTTTTCACTTTCTATTTCGGAAAGCATAATGGAAACATTGTTTCGCCCGAGTATACAAGAAGGAATACTTTTTTCTTTCGAAATGAATGCAAGTTTGTGCAACTCCGAACTCTAAATGCAGCATTCTAAACTTTGAATGAGTTTGCTTTTAATTTATAGGCAGTGTGCTAAATATACTATTAAGTTCGATTTTTTGAACTTAGATTACAAAAACTCAGTATAAGCAAAATTCATAGACAAAAAATAATTTTACATTATTCATTACAGCAGCTTAGATAGAGAACTCGACCATTGTTGCAGTTAAATTACAAGACACGCGCTTTTATTCATTTATTTATACGTGTTTTAGTAGCTTGCAATTGCGTTTGGTTGAAAGTGACAATTTGGTTATTGCTTTCCTTAAAAAATTACCTAGGTTCTACCTTAAAAAATGTCTTATGGTTGGATGTACAAATTTCCTCACATATCATGTATGTGTGTATGCTCTATGAAGAAAGCATTTTATTTATTTATTTATTTATTTATCCAGCAATCAAAAATACTTTCCTCTGTAAATTACGACATGGCAAAGTTTACACAAGTGTTAACTTCTGTTTTAATATTTTTTTTAAAAAAAGTATTTAAAGTCGATAATTGAAGAAACGGAAATTTCTTCCGTATTTGCAAAAGCTCTGTTGGAAGAACGTTGATTAGTTTTAATTAAAAAATATGAAAAAACATGATCAGGCTTCTCTTCAATTAATCCTCAAATTGTGAGAGTGTATTCATTAAAACGGTCTTTAATCATTTTTTTATTTGCAAACATACAAACTCCGCGTGCACCACAGATGTGCAACATGGGGCTTGCAGAAGTAAATTAACTAAAACATTAAAAGTTGCATGCATAAATAAAACGAACAAAAGCAGAAAACAGCAGTCTGGACTTCATGAAAACAAATACGTTCACTGGCCCCGTCACTCCTAACATTTTCAAATCGTTCTGAAAGCGTAATCTAGGGTCATAAAATGTAGGGCATTAGAAAATCAAATGTTCCTCATCCTGAGGTACTCTTTCTGAACATTCACATAAATTGTTTGATCTTAGATTAAAACGAAACCGATAACTTGTACATTTACCGTGACCAGATTAAAAACTGAGAAACTTTAAAATTAATAGAAAGGAAATAAGTTTTATATTTGAAATACGTTTATGACAAAATAAATTAACTAACGTTTAGATGGACATTTTTCACATACAAGAAAAATTACTATAAATCACTATCATTCGTCTATGAAATTCATTCGTCTGTGCGCAGGCTTTTAGTGTCAAAATCTCTATTACTACTTAATATTTAATTCAAATCTAGTACTCATGGCTGACGAATGTGTTCATTCAAGGAAGTTAAATAATGAAATGAATAACCCTCATTTCCACCCGACAAAGCTGTACTTGTCAAAAGCAGGTGCGGAAGATTTTTTTACACTTTTATTAACGAAGCCATGCTGTTGAATACCGTATTTGTCAATCACCCCACGCAGTTTTCATTTTCCTTTAATAATTGATTGGCTAACATAGGAAAAAACATAGGAAATGATGTTAATGTATGCCTTTTTATCATTTCTACGAGCATAAATTATGCTGGGAGTAGCTGTGACTTGGCTTTTCTTTTGTATTTCATGTTCGCTGCACTCAGGACAACGTGATTTTTGAATTTGGAAGAAAAAAAAATATTTGTAAGGAGATCACTTTTTAATTGAAAAAGTCTGTTACTGTTAAATGATAATACGTTACCACTGAATAGTATCATTAAGTGATGGAAATTCAAATTAAAACCTGGCCTAACTGAAATCTATACGGCTATGTTCTGACGTTTTCATTCACAGAATAGCTATATTTATTTTACACGAAATACCCCACATTTTCTTTCAGGTGCAGTTCTTCTCGGGAAAGGGGTTAGGTATCTTTTCGCTACCTATATACTTATACTATCTTTTCGCTACCTATATGCTATCTTTTCGCTACTAACTTGGCCACATCTGTATTAATTTCTCCGTAACTCCACGATGATAATGGGCTCTGAGCCAGTTGCCAGCTATACTTCATGAGAAGGATTTTAAATTGCTTGCCTGAGTAATGCTATATTTCGTGTGTGAACTTATATGACGGTTTATGAACACCTATATGTACTCATATACGTATATATGAAGATCTGAGAAAATTACGCCATAACCATACGTATTCTAAGAAAAACGGTGTGCAGCTTCAAAAATGGCCATCTAGATAATTTTTGTTTATTGCTGCGTAATGTATAAAACTAAGGTAATATAAACCTGAGTTTTATACATGACGTTCATAATTTACTTTCTGAATGCTTTCTCGAACACTCAGTCACTGATGAATTATTGGATGTTACTGTTTTAGTGCCAAATTTTTTGAAAATAATCTCATCTGTAGAAAATAATTGAAACCGAATTTATTATTTAACTGCAATATTACTTATTATTGCTATCAAATAAGAAGTAAAAACAGTGCTGCTAAAGCTTCAGATAATTCATAATATGCAAAGATACGCAAACCCAACAAATGAAGAAAACCTTTATAAAGCCTTTTAAAAATTCTGAGAAAATCCCTCATTTCTGTCTCTGATATCTTAGAATGGAAGCCACTAAGCAATCAAATTAAAGATATATTTAAAGGTTAGATAGTAACCTCAAAACAGGCCATATCCATATAAAGGTTATAATCCAGGTAATTGTAGGAATGCCACAGCGCTACTTCATCAACGTGGTACTTCTTATCACACCTTCCCTTTTGCACAAGACAAACCTCTTCAGGCTGTAATAAAGAAACTCCTGATATTCACCAAACCTGACGACATTATTGAAACACTCAGATGCAAAGCTATTGCAGCAAAATCAGAAAATCAACTCACTTGTAAGCGTCCCGACGAAAATCATTAAATTACCCTTATTCTTTGCAGAAATAGGACATCATGTAGGTCCTATTTCTGCAAAGAATAGGTAGAGAAATCTATGAAACAGCAATTAATATGGATTTTGGAATTTATGTAGACCGATTTTTATCATCAGCCGGTCCGAAGCAGTGCCATAACTTCCAAAAATATGAACATAACTTAGCTCATTTTCACCAGAAACTATGCGTCTCAAATGCGGTGAAGGACCTGAAACATATCTATGTAAAGTATAAAAACGATCCCGGGGGAATGCTGTCTCTCCAGGCGTCCATATGTTTCATCACATCCAGCATCTGAGAAATACCTGGAAAATATTAAGGAAAAATCTAATCAAAGACAAACAGCCACCTACTAATAATGAAGAAAAACTTCTCCATTCGCGAACATAAACCCAGCTCAAAAGTAACAGAAATCAGAAAACGCCCCAACCAGAAGCCTCAGTTAATGACACACAAAGCCTCATTCACAGAACTAAACAACGTTTCTAAAACCCGAAGCCGTACTATTTTAACCCTTTAAAAAATCCAAGTAATTCATTTGGATAAGATTCAGAATGGTTCTGAAGCTTTCGTCCTAATTGTAGACACCAAATATGGATTTTAACGCTCTTAACAGAATCTCTCAGCTTTCAAACAATGCTAACTGCAACTTAAATATTGCACTTTTCAATGAAAACCTATTCAAAAGACAAAAAGAAATTAATAATTTTATGAATAATTGCCACGGAGATCTTATGCGTATTAATGAAAAATCTGACCTCCGACTTTGTGGTAAATTTAGAATGCACGGCTAAAAAGCGTACCGCACAGAGAAATTGCATAGCTGAGGTGGGGCACCCTGATATTAATTAAAAACTATCTCAATGCCACACATATGCATTTCACCGGAAATGCAGCAATAGAACGCACAGCCGTGATATTACATAGCCCTACAAAATTAACCGTATATTTTTGTATTCGCATACAACCCTCCATTCAGCCGTTTATGCACAGCGATTACATCCTAACTAGTAGCAATCTCCCTATTATCACAGCAAGCGATTTAAACTCAAAGCGTCCACTGCGGATTGCGTGGGTTACTAATTTAAATGGTATTTACGCATGAAGCTATGTAACTCACAACGGTGTAAAAGTACACGGCCCGTCTCAGCCCATGAGAATTCTTTATACTGGTTTATCTGATGTCCAGTACATTTTTATGCAAACCGCGTACTGCAAACTCCGTATCTGGAAGTCATACATAAGCTAAATTCTGGCCACCAGCCAGTCAAATTTACTTTACATGGATTTGAACAAAATCATCAACCCTGCAAAAAATAATAAACTGAGAAAAATTCTAGAAGAATTTTGGAATTCCAAATGCCAATCCTCGATTAACTCATAATGCAGACATAGAAAATGAAATTCATAAAATGAACACAAGAATCAGAAATAGCATTCATAATGCCTTAAACATTCAAGGAATATGAATCCTGCAACACCCTACCATCGCGCATAGTTAACAGAATGAAAGTTAAAAACAGAGCCACAAAACTTTAGAGAAGAACAAGAGCCGCTTCAGAGAAAAGAATACTCAACCAAGAAGCTAGAGAAATAAATCAACGCTTGACTGATTATCGTTCAAGTAAATTGGATGATGTACTAGAAAATGTGAAGTTAGATCCTAATCAAATTTGGAAAATTGCAAAATCGCTCCGAAACCAAAGTCCACGTAATGTTGGATTAATACATACATAGGAATTGCCTGAGCTAAACAAGATATGATTGAAGTAAAGGCGTAAGCTCTAGAAAATACTTTCCAACCAAATCCCAGCTACGGCCTTAATATAGAAATAGAAGCAGAAGAATTTCCCACACACACCAGTAGAAATCAAATGTAAAAATTAATGAAATCCCATTTCCGGTTTTAAAACATCTCGGAATATATTTTAGCTAACAACTCTTATTTCAAGAACAAACAGACAACGTCGTTTGAAGCTAATGCTGCCAAAATCTGCTTTACTACTGCTAATCAAAAGATGATTTAAACCAAAAATAAGAATCAAACGGAAAATTTATCTCATTTTTATCTTTTCTGCTTTCGCTATTCCTATCTGGGCCCCCAGTGGGCAAAACATACCATGAGAAACTCGTCACTTTTCAAACTAAACTGCTCAGAATAATTACGAATGCTTCTTGATTTCTGAGAAATCGACAGATCCGTAAAGAGGTAAAAATCCTAAATATTTACGACCAAATTCTGACAGTAACCCAAAATACCTATAAAAAATTTAGAAACCCTGAATGTATGCACCTTCATAAAATGGTGGAATACAACTCTTAGAAAATGCTACTTAAACAAAATATGTGTAAATCTCTAATAAATCAGACTGGATCGCAGTTAAAGTAATAAACAAAGGAGCGTTCTTCCACACAACATTTATTCACGCACACCAAAGACGAACTGATACATATACATAATTGACATCACAGTTTCTTTTTACAAACAAACACTACCGCCATCTATTGGCGATCTATGGATACACAATCCTAAACTTAACACTCCCCCCCCATGCATCCGTAACGGATGCATCAATTTTATTGAACTTCAAGATTATAAAGTCTTTCAATGGGTCTTCTAACAACACCCTTATCTAACTGAATCTCACAAGATCTAATTCTATCATCTCTTCCGTGAAATAATTCCTTAATCCTACCTATCTTCCAGTTACAGCGTTTCACATTATCTTCTCGTACAAGTACAACATCATTAATTTTAAACACGGGAGAATTCTTTGGAGTTTCTGAAAACATGACTGATCTTAATTCTAACAAATATTCTTTATAAAACCTTTTCCAAAAATGCTCTAATATTAATTGCCTATGCTTCCATCCTTTAATCAACTGAGATCTTGTAGATTCTAATTTAGATTCAGGTGAAGGTAAAACAGTCAATCTAGATCCAGTTATAAAATGAGATGGTGAAAGAGGATCAGGTTCATTTGGTTCATTGTATACATACGTTATAGGTCTAGAATTAATAACAGCTTCAACTTCAACTAAAACAGTATACAGTTCTTCATAATATAAAGAAGCTTTACCTAAGATACGTTTTAAACAAGTTTTTACAGATCTTACCAAACGTTCCCAGAATCCGCCCCACCAAGGAGCACCTTCTACAATAAATTTCCATTCAAACCCTTTTTTACCAAGGAAATTTAGAACCTTTTCATCTTTACATAATTTATACAAATATTTTAATTCACTATCAGCTGTCTTAAAGGTTTTAGCATTATCAGAATATATAACTCTACAAATACCCCTACGTGCAAAAAATCTACGTAAGGCTTGAATGAAACACTCTACACTTAAATTTGATAACAATTCTAAATGGACTCCTCGAGTCACTGCACAGGTAAACAATGAAATATACACTTTTGTACCATCCTTTAAATACAAAGGGCCAGCGAAATCTATGCCACTTACCTCAAATGGTTGAGCTTTCTCCACTCGGTCAGCTGGAAGAGGAGCCGATATCTCGTGTCCAGCTTTAGCATTATATTTTTTACAAAATCTACAATCATGTAACACAGATTTTACAAAACGTCTAGCTTTTAAAATCCAAAATTTCCCTCTTACTTGCACTAAAGTTTCATTTACACCACTATGAAGTACCTTTTCATGACAATTCAAAATAATTAAACGAGAAAAATAATTATTTGGTAATATTATAGGCTGAATTTCATCGACATCTAATGATGATTTTACTAATCTACTTCCAACTCTTAAACAACCCTTTTCATCCATTATTGGATTTAACCCAAACAATTTGGAATTATGAGACAATGGTTTTTTACATTTAACATCATTCAACTCTTCAAAAAAATACTCACCTTGTGATAAGATAATCCAATAACACATAGCATTACATATTTCATTTTTGGTCACAGGACCAATCACTCTATTCTGTGACTTTAAATTATTAATGAATCTAAATACATATGACGTTACTCTTAAAAGTTTACCTAAGTCACTAAAGTTTTCTATTTTTAACACAGGTTGTAAAGGTTGAACACTGCTAGTAACTTGAGTCACAACTCTTTCTTCAACACTATCTATGTTACAATGCTTGTTCACTTTAGGCCAATTTATTTCATCTTGATGAAGCCATGGAGGTCCATGCCACCACACGTGATTTACTACAAGATCACTCAATTTAACACCACGTGTGATTTTATCGGCTGGATTATCTGAGCCAGGACAATGATGCCACATGCTCGGGGATGTTTTGTCTTGAATTTCGGACACTCGATTTTGTACGAATGTTTTCCATCGCCGTGGTGAGTTTTTTATCCAATGAAGCACAATAATAGAATCTGTCCATAAATGAATCTTATCTTGAGGAAAATACACACGGACTGTAGTTACAAGTCTTGCACCTAACACTGCTGCTATGAGCTCGAGTCTTGGTAAAGATAATTTTTTCAGGGAAGCCACTCTGCTCTTGTCTATCACTAAACTTGTTCCACAATATTTTAAGCTACGGAATTTCACGTACACGGCTGCTGCGTAAGCACTTTGAGATGAATCACAAAAACAATGTAGTTCCAGTGTTTCAGGCGTTTCATCAACATCACGAAAATACCACCGAGGTATCTGGATATTAGGTAGATCACATAGTTGCCTATACCATTTATTCCACTTGTCTTGCAATTCTGGTGGGATAATTTCATCCCAATCAACACCTTTCAGCCATAAATCCTGAAACAGAACTTTTGCTTGAATAACATATGGAGCAAGAAACCCAATAGGATCGAAGATTTTTGAAGCAGCTTTTAAAACACAACGTTTTGTTTGGTCATTTGACTGGATGAAATCAATAACGTCTTTAGCATTAAAACAGAAGATATCCTTAATTGTATCCCATTGAAGTCCAAGAATCTTTGAGGGGGAATCACAGTCAGGCAATTTAAAACTAACGAAGTTGTCACTTGATTTATACTGGTTTTTTACAGTATCCGAATTAGAATTCCATTTGGTCAAAGTCATTGATGCCTGTTTCATTATATCATTGGCTTCATGATATATCTGTATAGCTTCCTCCTCCGTATCTGATCCACAAATAAAATCGTCAACATACATGAAGTTTTCTAACATTTCTACAGTTCTGGGATGGATGTCTTCAAATTTCTTTATATGATGCTTAATGCAAGCGCTCAGCAAAAATGGACTTGATTTTGCTCCAAACATTACACGACACATCCGATAAACTTGAGTTCTCAGATTGCTCAAACTTGAATTCTCATCAATCCACAAAAATCGCATTGAATCTCGATCTTCAGGTGCAACAGAAATTTGCAAAAACGCTTTCTCAATATCTGACGTAAATGCAATTCGATGAAGTCGAAAATTTATTAAAACTTTCAAAAGTTCAGGAAGAAGATTTGGTCCTTGTAGTAAATTATCATTTAGAGATTTATGATTTTTTTCCTTTGAAGAAGCATCATAAACAATGCGAAGTTTCGTAGAATTATGATCTTCACGGATGACAGCTCGGTGAGGTATGTAGTAAGTTCGTCTCCCAGATGGAGTACCAAGATCGACCTTTTTTATGATTTCTTCCTTAAGCTGATAGTCAATCACTTCTTTATATTGCGCATAAAAGTTCAAGTTTGATTTAAATTGTTTGATCAGATTTAAGAACCGTCTTTCAGCATTCTTAGAATTGTCTCTTAAAGTCACATTCTGATCTTTCCATGGAAGTCTAACTTCGTATTTATCACCCTTTTGTGTAATCGAGTTGTTTAATATTTGCAAGGCCATTTCATTTTGTTCTTCGTCAGAAATATTTTTAATTCCTATAGATTCAATATTCCAAAACGATTCGACGCTTTTTAGAAGTTTCTCTTCTACACTTACGTTTAAACACGCATCATGGATTTCAAAGTCTGATGAAGAAAATTTGCCTTGTATACACCACCCAAACAAGGTTTTCATCGCTACGGCATTTCTGTTTATCCTTTTTATTTCTTCGCTTGCTATTTTCCACATAATGTCCGCGCCGATTAAAACGGAAATATGATTCATTCCATCGGCGCCGCCGCAGTCTGTCAAAGTGACGCCGAATGCTTGGAGTTTGGATTTGATTTCTACATCTGGTACTCGTATATCGGCATTTGTTATGACTGGTACTTCAATGACTTCGAGATTTATGGATTTTTCAGGGTCATTAATATTCCGGAGCGTAAGTTCAACTTTCTTTCGCCGCCAATGTTTCCCGTTCTTTTCACCGAAGGTATGCAGATTTAAAACAGTTTCTCCTTCCACTGGTAACTGTAATTTTCTTGATAAATCTTCTCGAATTGCAGAGATTTGGCTACCGCCGTCAAGAAGACATCTCACAATACAATTCTTATTTCTGCCCTCAGCCACAGCATACACCGTTTGAAGCATAATATTAGATCCAGTTTTGGCAGAAGAATTTTGAACAATTTCCGCGGATGTTTCGGTTTCCTTATTTTTTGCACTGGAGACAGTTGATGCGGGATTCACACACACACTTTCATGATGTTTACCGCGGCACCTTTTGCAGGAAAACTGTGTGTTCTTACAGTTGATAGCTAAATGTTTACATCCAAAACACATAAAACATTTTCCTGTACGTTTCAAAATGTTGCGTTTCTCATCAGCGTTCACCTCAGTACATTTATATTTCGTATGATCTTTTTTGTCACAAAATATTTATTTGTATCCAATTGTTGATAAAGCTGAAGCAGTCGGAACTTTCGGTTTATAATTCGGATAAACTTTCGTGCGTTGTTCATTTTGACGAAAGTATGGTTTCTGATTCGTTTTCTCAGAGTTCATTAAACTTGCAGCTTCTCGACAGTTAACTTCCTTTTTTAAGAATTCTATAAGTTCCTTTATATCAAATCCTGCTTCCATATTTCGACTTCGATTAAATTCCAAATTTAATTCCTCTGGAAGTTTCTGCAAAATGATAGGACAGAGAATATTTCCATAACTTCCAGAAGTAACGTTTAACGATTCTAAACTTCGAATGTTGACTTCGCATTCATCGTACAGCTTACGCAGTGCTTTAACATTTGAAATGTTTCCCACTGGTTCAAGGGATAATAATTTATTCATATGCGAAGTGATAACAACATCTTGTCTTCCAAAACGTTCTTTCAATATTTCTACTGCGGAATCATAATTCTGGTCACTTAAAGCGAAACCGGAAATGGCAGCTAAAGCATTACCTCCAAGTAAGGATTTTAGGTACGCAAATTTTTCAGTTTTTCTCAATCCACTATGATTATGAATTGTATTTTCGAACTGGTTCCAGAAGTCCAACCATTTACACGAATCTCCGTAATAAGTTCCGATTTGCAGACGTGGTAACTTCACTGGTTTTGTTTCAACTGGAAGTGCAACATTAGCCGTTTCGTTCTGATGAACTGTTCTAGAAGATTCCGAATTCTTCTTCAAAAATCGTTGCATTCTTCCTCTCCATATAACAGTTTTATCCTGGTATTCTTGACTTAAGGTACTTCATTTTCAATCTCCTCCGAAGTTACTTTCGTTTCTATTTCTGAATCTAAACTTTTCAGTTCATTGATTTTCTCAATTAACTGTTCATATAAATCCTCGATTATCTCAATTTTCTCATTTAGCGGAATATTATTTTCTAAATTCGATTCGACTTTGGTTATCAGTTTCGTAGTTAATTGTCTAACAACCGATCGTTTCTTTTTCAAATTTTCAAGAACGCCCTCCATTTTCGAAATATTCAGTCTGTCGATTTTCTGGTTCGTAATAATCCCGGTTTGCAGGCACTATAAACAAAATATGTGTAAATCTCTAATAAATCAGACTGGATCGCAGTTAAAGTAATAAACAAAGGAGCGTTCTTCCACACAACATTTATTCACGCACACCAAAGACGAACTGATACATATACATAATTGACATCACAGTTTCTTTTTACAAACAAACACTACCGCCATCTATTGGCGATCTATGGATACACAATCCTAAACTTAACACTACTTAAAGACCCAGATCTATGCATCACAACCCAAATGGTAAACTTCTCAAATGTCGAATAGCAAGACGTGACGCAGTGGGTAATGGGAGGATTTCAAACATCAGTGTTAAGCAGCTGCAAAAGCGCCCAGGAATTTGAGTGGGTAACCACCAAGGAATGCCTCTTTCTGTTATTTTGTATTGCAACTATAAAATCAGAGTTACAACCTGTATATATGTATAGATTTTTCTTTCATCCGCTACCTCGCAAAGCGGTCTTGTTTCCGCTACTTGGCAAAGAAGGTTATAGACTCCAGCAAACTGATTTCTTCATCAGCTACATGATTTTCAGACAAAGCAGAGCTGATACTTAAAGTAAATAGTACAAAATGTCGATTAATGATATAGAATAATTAATGTCACCTGAAGAAGTAGGTCATAGACTTAGTGTTAAAACGGGCCTCATAAAGCAGGCTTCTGGACATTGTCATTGTTAAAAAATTTTATCAACTTTGTACTATTAAAATTTTTTGATCATTAAATAGATAAGTGAAAGTTCACTTACCTTCTAAATAGGGCTGCCCTGAACTGCCTGCTTTTCCTTCTTGTAGGTATCCGTCTCTATGATGAACTTCGATTCACTTCGAAACACAGCTATAAACTTTTTAAGAAATTTTAATTCGTATGAAAGATATCTACAAAATATTTACAAGTTATAATGATTATAAGCATAATTTATACGGAGACGGTCTATCGTTATACATCTGTTAGACGCGTCAGCCGTTCAACTGACTACTTTTTGTCTCTTTTCGCCAGAGGGCGTTCGTGGAAGTAAAGTTCTAGTAAGCAAACGCGACACTCCCACCTTGAGGTCCAGTATCAGCAGAGGATGGACCTCAACTGACCTGTAGTTCAAGTCTTTTGAGATTTCGTCATACGTCGAGTTCTGTACCTCACTAGCATATCCGACTCAGGTGTAAAGTTGAGTTCAAGAGGTATGAGGTTCTTAGTAGGTCTTATAATCTCCTCTTGTGCAGTTTTCAGTTTCACTAATCTAATGTGTCTAATCTAAGGGCCAGTTTATCCTTTTTTCCTTGTTGAACACTATTACAAGATCACCAACTTTCACAGAAGATGGTTCGCGGATGAGTTTTGAGCTTTGTTTTAGTTGCCCTAAATATTCTGATCGAAATCTTTTTCGTAAATCTTTTCTCAATTTGGCTCTGTAAAGGTATCTTTTATTGATGGATTTAAAATCCAAAAGATCTAATTCAGGAACTCCAGTCTCTGGAATTTCTGTTAGAAACATTGCTGGGGTGAGAGCTCTTAAATCCTTTACGTCTTCTGACAAATACGTGAGAGGACGGTTGTTCATATTGCTCTCGCAGTCACAAATGATTGTCAACAATTCTTCGTAGTTCAGAGAAGATTTTCCTAGTACCTTTCGAAGAATTCTCTTTAGTACTCCAATTAATCTTTCCCACCACCCTCCCCAGCATGGCGAGGAAGGGGGAATAAATTTCCATTCAATTTTCTTAACTGTTGCATTTTCTAAGATAGAATTCCAATCTATGGTCTTAAACAAATTATTTGATCCAACAAAATTGGTTCCATTGTCAGAGTATACAGTGACAGGTCTACCCCTTCGAGCGGTGAATCGCCTGAACGCGTGCAGGAAACTTTCGGTTGATAGAGATGAGACTAGCTCTAAGTGAACTGCTCTATATATTGCGCAAGTAAAAATGACGATCCATGTTTTTTGGCCTCCTTTTAAAATTAAGGGACCCGTCAGATCAACACCAATAATCTCAAAAATTAAAGCATCTCTTATTCTGTCTTCAGGTAGTGGCGCTTGAGGAGTCTTATATGAATCAGAGTCGAACCTTCGACATCGTACACAGTTTTGGATAACCTTGCGTACTGTCTTCCTGTTCTTTACGATCCAATATTTTTCACGCAAAGCGCACATAACGAATTCTACTCCAGCGTGACTTAGCCTTTCATGTTCAGATTTGATCAGTTTTAAGACTAATGGATGTCCTGAGGGAAGTAAAACTGGGTAACGAAAGTCAGCATCATCGTCTCTCTGAAAGATACGTGTCTTCACTTTTATAAGGCTGTTATGTAGAGAAATTATCTGATAGCGTTATAAAAAAATTAGGTGAATGATTTTATGATTTATGGAAATTTAAATTTTATTTTGATTCTGAATTATTTAATTTAAGGCTTTAATTTTGGGGAGAAACAGATGCTTCTGGAAATATTATTTAGTTTAAATGAATATTATTTATTTTCTCTATTTGTAAATCTTGTACAAACTTTTATTCATTGTGAAAGAAGCAGGGAAAGGGAGGCAATTTTCGCCAAGTCATGATTTCGCGCGCTTTAGAATGTTCGAGAAAGAATTTTCATTGTTAGTTGACCTTAAGAGAGGAAAGTACGTGACGGAAAGGTCAAAGGTTGCTACTTGTCTTTCAATGTAAGTCATTCAGGTTTTGGCGATTGAGGGTCCGGTTGTTGGCTAAGTGAAGAAGGGCGCGCATGCGCGATCACCCTTATTTCCGCATTCTGGAGTTGAAAACGAAGATTTTTGCGATAATTAAGGGGGCGATAAGTGAAGCCATAGTGGGAGCCCGTTTGGTGAAGGACAAGAAGGAAATTTGAGTTGGACACTTACTTTTGGCTGACTCTCGGACTGACTCGCTGATTTTTGGGCTTGCTGGACAAAATGTAAGTGACTCCGAGAGGTGTTTTCCGGCGGGAAGCGGCAAATATGCTCCCCGGCCGCGTTTGGTTAAGAGGCGAGACACACTTACTCTTGACCGGAGAAAGGAAAAGATTTAGTCGGCATCGAGCAGTGCTTCCGGCGGGGAGCGGCAATTATGCTCCCCGGCCGCGGGTTTTCTCAAAAATGCGAAGAAAAAAAAACTGTTGAGCGAATAACAAAAAAATTAACAGAGACTTGGGTCTCTATCTGTATCGGCAAAAGTCAGGACGATGTCCTCTGAACTCCGACTTGAAAACAGAAGGAATTATGTCACCTTAGACAACTGGAAGCCTGCGTTAGCCGTTCTCTAAAATGCCTAGCTTAATTGTCTACGTTTTCCTTGGTGGAGCTGAGAGTCTAGGCAGACAGCCGTGCGGTGTAAGCTGTTCTCTTGCTTCCAGTGGGAATAATTTTCTTCTATGGAAAACAGTAGCAGGCGTAAGATTTGACGGTATAGCTGATGTAATTTATTGTCGTGCCGTTCGAGTCTCTGTCTTGCGGATTTGCCAAGTGACGTAAGGATAGAGCTAAGATATGAGCTCTCCTCCACTTCAAGATGTCACCAACCAGATAAGTTATATATTTTTTTTGTGTTTATTCGATCCTCTCACGACGAAACTTTTTAACATAACATTGGTGCCGTGACCTCTGCTTAGTGAAGGATCGAATCGGTAGCTCATTTTTTGAATTTATTATTTCGTATAACTTAATGTTTTACGAAGGTGTTAAATTTTATGTGCTAGGATTAATTAGAGTTTTTGATTTGTGTTTGCTTATTTGTTAATACTAGAGGATAAATTTTGAGGATTTGTATGAATTTCAGGAATTTTGGACTTTAACGTTAGGCACACAGAATTGAACTTTAAAATTAGGAAAAATATCTTTTTAATGTAGCAGAATAGGTACTGTACATTTTTACTGTTGGAAATCCTTGAGTGTTTTCTAGATGTGTATTTTTGATTTTCGACGTACTGATTTATGATACAAGATGGAAAATGAATTATTTCACGATAATCCTATGCTATTTGTATATCCTTGTAACAAGTTTCGAGTGCTTGTCTTTAAAAACTGGACTCATTTTTTGAGCACTTCTAAGAGAAAGAGATTAAAGACTCTAATTATTTTACTGAATGAGACAAGCCATAGCTATGCGTAGCTAGAATTTGTTTTTGTGTTTTTGCTACTTATTTAACCTAGAATCTTGTGAAATGTGTAATTGTGAGGGGTAACGTTAGAGAAATTTTGATTTTTTTGAATTAATTGAATAATATTTTGTGAAATGTATGTAATGTTTTCATGATTATCTAGTTTACCAAGTATCTTATTATTTTTTTTTGATTACATTGTTTTGATATGATTCCAGTATATTGTGTAATGTGTTAGTAATTTAATTTAGTATGGAGCAATGAATTTTATAAGTTCTGAAGGCATAATGATACAAATGAATGAGTAAAAAATTGTAGATTGTTTTTTTTATTGAAAAATTCTGTTTTAAAGTTAACATGGGTTAGATTTGGATTTTTGCCTGAGATCAGCAATAGTGATGTTTGGTTATTTAATTTTTTTTTTTGGATTGTATTCTTCAGCTTGAGTGAAGTTCTAATTAGTTTAATGAGTCAGAGTAATTGAGATTAGTTATCTTCTGAGTTTTAAGTTGGTGAAGAGTTGTCATGTGAGAATTGTTTAAACAGTAGAAATTGAGTTAGTCTTGTGTATTGTAGAAAGTGAATTTTAATGAGAATTTTGGTGACAACGGGAATTGGTTTTATGAAATTTTTGAAATAAGTTTGAGAAGATTAGTTACTTTTGCTCTGTACTCATGTGTGGGAATTTTCTGTTGATTACAAGTAGTTTGTCTTGAATTTGCTAGTGAATCGTAATAGAATTGATTTGAGTTATTGAATTTCTTTCTTGGTTGGACTTGTTGCTGAATTTGGGGTTAATTCTTGTTTTGGCTTAAGTTTTGTATTTGAATTGGTAGTATCAAGATAGTTGTATCAGGTTTTTGTTTTGTTTTGGTGGTTTCTGCCAAGGTCCGTATAATGTAAGTTCTCTGATGTTAGTTTCTGTGGAAGAATTGAGATTTCTGTGGTCATAGGAAAATAGTAGAATTTGAGTTATGGATTTCATTTGTGTGATTTTAGGGATTTTTGAGTTACGAGTTATGAGTATTTTTTTTTTTTTAGTTTAGCACTTTTGAGAACTTTGCATTTGTTGCTTGCAGTTAGGTCTTGCGTGAAGTTGTAATGTCCTGAAAGCTCGTTTTCTTGTAAATACTTGCACTTCATGGTGGCACTTGACCTCTTACACCGGGAGAAACAGGAACTTGTTATCTGAGAAAACTATTGTTGTATCTTTTTTATTGTGTTGGTTCAGGATTGTAACGTTTCAGTCAGCGCACTTTTCTTTCCGAGATAAGAGATCTTATGTTCTCTTTCAACGTGTCTGGAGGTTTGCTTGATACGTAAAGTTTGAGTCTGTCATTCATAATACAGCGCTTTTCTCAGCTTACATGGACGCGGTAAAGAGTTACTTTGTTTCTTTTGTTTGGATGGAGGTGTTGCTGAAGGCTGCTACTTAGGTTACTATACAACGTTTTGGAAGTCTGATGCAGAATAGATCTCAGTTTTTGCCTAAATTGAGGGGTTTGTTTTGAACACTTTTTTGATTTGTGATATTTTATTTAGTGTTCTAGTAACGTGCTTCAGTCCAGCTTTGATTGATTTCTTTGACTAGGTTGAATTTTTTTTCTCGTGGACTTAAGGGATTTTTAGAATTACTGAAATTTTTGTTGTCTTAATAAGGGGACTTAAATATGGTGTTGTTACTCACTAGTGTTTATCTTGAAGTTTGAATTTTTTTTTAGTGACACTTCACTCTTGCTGGTTGATTTTTTTTTTGGCTTGATTTGAATTACAGTGAAATATTTTTTGACTTGATATGGTTTAACATAATGACTATTTGTGTATTTGTTTAGGTATTGCAGTTTAAATTTTTTTTTAAATATCGCTGATCTCATTGCTCATTTGAATTATGTTCGAAATTTTTACAGTTTAATTGTATTTTCATTTTATGTCTATATGTGTATCTTGGTAGTATCTGTTTGTAATTATTGGCCAAACGTCATTTTGTATATACATTAGGTTGTATTATTACTATTATTTTTTGTGTGTATTGGATAAAATTCTAATTGGTATTTGCACAGCGTATTCTGGATGCTATTTTCGGAATTGATTTTGATTGGATTGAATTTTTGGACAATCACGTTTTCTTTCTTTCTGATTTTTTTTTTGTGTGGGGTATTTTCGGCTGGTTCCGAGGTTCCTTGTGTTGTAACGTTCTTTTCTTTTCTGATGCTGGGCCTTGATCAGGCCGCTTCTGTTCTTAGACGTGATTGTTTGGGATTCATTCCGGGAAGTTATTCAATTTCGTAGTACTTAGGGGGATCTTTACTCTTTGTTTGAATACGTTCATGTGACATATTTTATTTGGAATTGTTTGAATTATTAGTGTGTTATTTTCTCAGGAATGTATTTTATGTATCTGCGGCGCGTTAATTATCTTATTTTTATTTATTTCATTTTTTTGTGGTGTGAGCAATTGGATTAGATTATTTCTTTCTTCAGGTGTGTGTATTCGAACACATTCAGTGGCTTATCTATCGTAAGGGAAAAATTGAAAGATAAAGTCTTCTTCAACTTTGAAAGAGTGATTGTTCTTCCTTGGTCGAAGGTGAGACGTAGGAGGGTGAAATCTGGTTTCTTTTAAGGTCAAGTTCCTCTACTAAGGAGTATTGTGGTGCTGAGTTCACATTCCGGGGTTGGTTGCTTTCATTTTCTCGCGTTGAAGGCTGCAGGGGGGGAGTTGCTAACACAATGATTTCTAACTACAGGGTTTTCCCTCGATTGCATTGACAACTCCGTACTCATTTAATGTACTCCATGACTGTGCTCAGCAGAAATTATCACAATAGTAGAATGTGTTCGACCTCAGGTGAAATTGTTCACATTAATGGACTGAAATGGAATGAATAGATAATTACATGTTCAGAATTGTGGCCACACAGAGACTGCAACACTAGTGTGATGCAATGAACTGAAAAAAAAAAAATTCTTTTTGTCATTATTGATTGATCTTAGACATATTTTGTTTGTGATTAACGCCTTATTTTTATTTTTATTTTTGTATGTGTTCTGAATATTTCTATGTAATTAATTAAGTGATTTAATTGATTAATTGTTTTTTTAATGATCTTCCTTGAGTATTTAATTAGTAATTGCTTTGATTAATCTTGTTGTTTTACTTGCACATTTTGGACTTTAAATTTAATGTGTCAGTAATGTCACTGTACCAAGTAGTCGTGTGAAATATTGTTACATTATGTTATCCTTTAGCCTTATTGCACAGTATGAGTCATGGTATTTCAAGAAGTGTCTGTCTGCTAAATTTTGGTAAACCAAAATTTAATTCCTTAGGGGAAAGGAATGTTATGTAGAGAAATTATCTGACAGCGTTATAAAAAAATTAGGTGAATGATTTTATGATTTATGGAAATTTAAATTTTATTTTGATTCTGAATTATTTAATTTAAGGCTTTAATTTTGGGGAGAAACAGATGCTTCTGGAAATATTATTTAGTTTAAATGAATATTATTTATTTTCTCTATTTGTAAATCTTGTACAAACTTTTATTCATTGTAAAAGAAGCAGGGAAAGGGAGGCAATTTTCGCCAAGTCATGATTTCGCGCGCTTTAGAATGTTCGAGAAAGAATTTTCATTGTTAGTTGACCTTAAGAGAGGAAAGTACGTGACGGAAAGGTGAAAGGTTGCTACTTGTCTTTCAATGTAAGTCATTCAGGTTTTGGCGATTGAGGGTCCGGTTGTTGGCTAAGTGAAGAAGGGCGCGCATGCGCGATCACCCTTATTTCCGCATTCTGGAGTTGAAAACGAAGATTTTTGCGATAATTAAGGGGGCGATAAGTGAAGCCATAGTGGGAGCCCGTTTGGTGAAGGACAAGAAGGAAATTTGAGTTGGACACTTACTTTTGGCTGACTCTCGGACTGACTCGCTGATTTTTGGGCTTGCTGGACAAAATGTAAGTGACTCCGAGAGGTGTTTTCCGGCGGGGAGCGGCAAATATGCTCCCCGGCCACGTTTTGGTTAAGAGGCGAGACTCTCTTACACACTTACTCTGGACACTCGTACTTTTGGACTCGCGCACTTACTGGTTGGCTGGACTTGTGGATGTTACTCTGGAACTTACTTGGGACGTTACCCGTGAAGCCTTCTCTTGGGATGAGTAAGAACAGGCGAGCCGTAATTTCCTAGCAACAACGTTTCTGACCGGCGAAATTTGAACGAGTTACCTGCGTATTGACATAGGACTTTCAGGACCAAGCGGATAGCCGTCCTGGGCAGCAGTGCTCCTGTTTCTGTTCTACAGTAGTGAAGTGGGTCTACATTTTTAGAACCAGTGTCAAGATGAGCCCGGCCGACATCAACGCGGGATAAGATAAGTGTTCTCCGCTTCAAGATGTCCCTTCAAGATAAGTTTTATTTTTTTTTGGTGTGTTTGAACTTTAGGCAAGCTTTTCAAAAACGTCCTTAGCAGAAAAAAAACAACGTCAAATCTAAAATTTAACTCTCAGGCCTTAAATTGTTTCCCTTTCCTTTCTTTTAAATCACCAGACAAACCTTAAGTTTTTTTATGAATTTAAATGAACAGACTCTCAGATGAGGTTAAGATTTTTCTTATTGTGTTGTAATTGAATAAACTGATATTTAATCTGGAACCTCTTACAGTATGTTTTCTTTATATATTTAATATGAACTTTTCCTTTATATCTTGTATATGTTTTATGTTTTCGATCCTCTCACGGCGCGGTCCCGGAATGCATTTTTTTCACAACGCAAAAAGTGCTGTACACGTTTCACTATACGATTACTGCCTTTTACGGCAAGTAGTTTCATATTTAACATTTTTATATGAATTTAAGATATAACATTGGTGCCGTGAAGTAAGATTCATAACATTTTTTCCCGGCGTGAACTTAAGCTTGTACTCCAGCGTGACTTAGCCTTTCATGTTCAGATTTGATCAGTTTTAAGACTAATGGATGTCCTGAGGGAAGTAAAACTGGGTAACGAAAGTCAGCATCATCGTCTCTCTGAAAGATACGTGTCTTCACTTTTATAAGGCCATTGGAGTCCATGATAGGTTCTAGAGCACGTATTCTTTTATCTTTTAATCCTTCGAAAGATTCTCGTTGGATGAGTCGGAAAACCACTGTTTCAGCTCCTTTTAGTTCCTCGACTGAAATTCTCCCATGAGTTCTTTCAGATGGTGATGTTGTAGCATTTTTAATGAATCTAAAGATCCAAGATACGACCTTTATGATCTTTTCGAATTTTGAAATATTGTCAAAAAGTTTAAATTTATCTGTATTCGTGTTATTGCTGGCTGAAACCACAGTTCGTTTTCTCTATTTACTATATCGAAGTCAGGATGTTCTCCATCTTCAATAGGCCACTCTTCTGGAGGTCGATAAATCCAATCTGGTCCTTTCCACCATTCGGATTTCCTCAATTCTTTTGCAGAGCAACCGCGTGATGGCAAATCCGAAGGATTAAACTTTCCGGGAATGTGATGCCAGTGATCTGGGTTACTCAGTTTTCGAATCTCATTTACTTGATTGGCTATAAAAGTGGACCAATTTTCTTTCTGTTTTATCCAAAAGAGAGCATTTGTGGAATCCGTCCAGTAAAAAACTGGAAACTCTTTTAATTTCAAGTCTTCTCTTATTGTATGAGAGAGCCTGGCTCCAATAATGCAAGCGAGTATCTCTAGTCGAGGTATGGTGAGTGCTTTTAGCGGAGCAACTCTTGCTTTAGATTGTATCAATTGACAAGTGACTCCACTCTCACCGCTGTGTCTAAGGAAAATGCAGGTCGCATACGCGTCCTTGCTTGCGTCCGAAAATACATGCAGAGTGGTACCTTCGTCTATTTTGGGAAGCAATCTAGGAATTTTGATGTCTTTCAAATATTTTAACTGAGATGACTATGTGAAAAATTTCCTTGCTAGATCATTCGGCAGATTAGTATCCCAGTTAATTTTCTGTTTCCAGCACTCTTGCAGAATCAGTTTAGTCATGAGAGTAACTGGACTAGTAAACCCAATTGGGTCAAAGATTTTGCTCAATTCGGAAAGAACAGATCTTTTGCTCGATACAGGGTTTTCTTCATGTTTTACGTGACAAGACAAAGTATCGTCAAACAAGTCCCATTTCAATCCCAATACTGACACAACATCTTCATAATCTTTATCAGAAAGGTTTAGAATTGAAGTTTCATTTTTAAGTCTATTATGTTTCCAACCTCTTAGGTCAAATTTTGCAGTAGCCATTATTCCTCTAGATCCTTTGATAAATGAGTTTAATTCTTCAATTGATTCCACGCTCGCTACGCAGTTATCCACATACATGACTTTCTTTAGCTTTGAAGCTATTTCCTGATGATGTTTTGGTACATTTTCCAAATGGTAGTTAATCGTGGCAGCGAGTAAAAAGGGGCTGGCGTTTACGCCAAATACAACCCTTCGGTGCCGATATATAGTCAGTTTTTCAGGCTGTCCTTTCTCCCACCATAGGAACCGGAGAAAATCTCGATCCGCTGGGTTCACACCTATCTGAAGAAATGCTCTTTTTATATCCGAAATTACTCCATACTTCCCCTCTCGAAATTTTATCAAAAATTTGGGGATCAATTCAAGATAATTAGGACCCTTTTCCAGGCAGTCGTTCAGATACCGAATTTTTCTCCTTTGCAGATGCGTCGAACACTGGTCGAATTTTGGTAGTCGAATTTTCCCGAAACACTGCTCTATGTGGCAGATAATGCCCTTTGATCTTTTCTGCCTCCGAAATATTGATAGGTTCAATTATTCCCTCTTCTACCCAATCCTTTAAAACAGTTTCGTAGGCTTCTAAGGAATTCTTTGTCTGAAGGTTTTTCACACAAGACTTCAGACGCTTTTCTGCAAGGATTCTATTATCTGGCAACTCAGGATGAATTTGAAGCCATGGAAGTGATACCTGATATCTTCCAGCGTCATCTCTTTCTAAAGTACGGATGAAATAATTTTCTGTAGCCTTTTCTATTTCTTGTTTTGTTTGCGAAAGAGCTGGTTCAGTTATTCCGATAGAATCAAGAGACCACAAGTCACAAATTTTTCTGTCACTAATGTGTAGTGATAAAAGAATTTCATTAAAATTCTTTCCCTTTACCTTCGTTCTCCCTAATATAGTCCAACCAAGGTGTGTATTCATCGCTACTAAACTCTCCGTTACGTGTTTTATTTCCCCTGTAAAGAGTTTTCCGGCATAATCTGCTCCTACAAGCATGTGTATTTCGTTAGGGTGTTTTTCAAATAAACAAGAATTCTCATTAGTTACATCACTGGGAAAAATTTTGTAACCTCTAAGTTTCTTTAAGCATTCCCTATCCTCCAATTTTGGAATATGTGAGCATATGGTTTTTTGGCTGAAAACTTCCATTTCGCATGCGAATCCTGTTTCTGGATTATTTAACTTAATCAGATACTTGTTGTGATTTTCCCTTTTTTCTACCCCTCCAAAAAGCCCATGAGTCACACTTTCCTGACCTAAAGATTTTAGTTTTAATTTCTCCGCAAGAAATGTGCTGATATATGATCTGCTACTTCCGGTATCCAGAATTATTCGTATAAAATTGCTTTCACCATCTCCGTCAACATTGACAATTAAATTTTGCAAGATTACACTTTCATAGGATGAATTATTCGTTAAGGCCTTATTTTCAATTTGTTCTTCCTTAATTTCTCCGTTTTCGTTTTTAAAACACATTATAGTGGCATGTCGTTGTTTACATAATTCACACCTTATTCTAGAAGTGCAATTAAAACTAAGATGCCGTGGGTGTAAACAGCGATAACATATTAATTTCGCTTTGCATTTCTCCCTTTTTTTCTCAGTAGACCATAAAGATGCTTGTTTACACGTTATAGACTCGTGATCAGAAGAGTCGCAGAAAACACATGGTGTTCGTCCCCCCCGCAAACTTGCGTTCGTCAACTCCGAAGCTGTGTGTTTCGCAATAGGTCTGGTTTCACTCAGTTTGTTATGCTTTTGCGGCGCCGCCTTTGGCTGGACCGTCTGGAATGTACGTTCCCGCGCAACTAACTGTTCAGAAAGAAATTCCACTAGGTGATTCAAATCGTAATTTGATTTCCGAACTGTTTTATTATACTCCAAAACCAAATCTGCGGGCAATGTTTTAAGCAAAATAGGCGTTAATAAAGCTCCATATGTTTCTGAGGTCATATTTAATGATTCAAGACATCGAATATGTTTCTGTATATAATTGAATAACTTACGGAAATTTTGAATGTCATTACAATCTTTTAGAGGTCTTATTTTCAGTAATTTATCTATATGGGCGTTTATCAGTACATCTTTATTTCCAAATCTTTCTGTGAGGAGTTTAACTGAAGTTTCGTAATTTTCTTCGGTTAAATCGAAACCGTCAATGGTGTTATAAGCAGTACCTCCCAAAAAGGATTTCAAATAATTAAATTTGCTTATAGTGTCAAGCGTTTTATTTTGGTGTATGGCTGATGAAAAAGTGTTCCAAAATGTCAGCCATTCGCAGCTCTCGCCATAAAACTTCGGAATCGTAAGTTTAGGAAGCTTCACATTATGACTTTCGATTTTAATGTTTTCTATAATACTTTCACTTAACTGTTCAGTGCTTCTTAACACATTAAATTTTTGTTGTTCTATATTAATTTCTTTCAATTTTTTGTTAGCTTTGTATTTAAATGTAGTTATTCTTTCACGATATTCGTCAACACCGTTTAAATCGTGGTCAAGATAATTTATGTCTATTAATTTTTCTATATCGGCATCTATTTGTTTTAACTCGTTCGATTTTTCATTTAAGAGTTCTAAAGAAATTTCTAGTTCCTCTGCATTCACTTCTGTTTTTGGTAATTCAGTTTCGATTCGGCCAATTAATTTTGTAACGGCAGCCCTTATGTGGCCGCGTTTCCTTTTCAATGTATCGATGAATTCCGTCATTGTTTAATATTCAACAATTCAACACGTATCAGCAATCCACTAATTATTTATGCTTATGTATTATCTATATAACTGATATCAATTTAGACAGTTTCAATAGTTAGGAAAACCGCAGTTACTGGCAGTCCCTGTTCGGGCGCCATGTTAAAAAATTTTATCAACTTTGTACTATTAAAATTTTTTGATCATTAAATAGATAAGTGAAAGTTCACTTACCTTCTAAATAGGGCTGCCCTGAACTGCCTGCTTTTCCTTCTTGTAGGTATCCGTCTCTATGATGAACTTCGATTCACTTCGAAACACAGCTATAAACTTTTTAAGAAATTTTAATTCGTATGAAAGATATCTACAAAATATTTACAAGTTATAATGATTATAAGCATAATTTATACGGAGACGGTCTATCGTTATACATCTGTTAGACGCGTCAGCCGTTCAACTGACTACTTTTTGTCTCTTTTCGCCAGAGGGCGTTCGTGGAAGTAAAGTTCTAGTAAGCAAACGCGACAGTCATCTTTGTAAATATATTTTAAGTGTAAATAATGTAATTATCGCTTCAATTGTTGCATCATATTATTTGAAAACGTGCATTGACTTGGGTTAGGTAACTTATCTTTGTTAACTTTATGATAACTGCAGTTAAGTTCCCTAATCGTTTAATTACAGTTATTGAATTCTCTTTCTTTAAATATTTGAATCAATGAACCGCTCTGTCTTTCCATTGATTATTCATTTTTAATTCCAGTTTATAACACCAATTAATTAAAATTCCATGTGTTATTTTAATAATAACTGAATGAGCATGAATAAAATCAACTGCCTACACGCTGCCTGACGACTTATTTTGAGCGTCCGGACAGCATGGCTGCGGAAATAGCATTCGCTATCAGGCACTATAATAGATCGAAGTCTTCGGGTGGTTTCCCCTGCTAAATGGACACCCTATCTTGTTAAGGTTAATCGGAAATTTCTCGTGCACATCCGTATACATGGCTGCGGAATAAAACGTCGAACTTGACCAGCATGGCAGCCTGCCTGTTTAGAAGCTCCTTAAGGTTCCGTGGACAACACGCAGTTAATATCTTTATTATTTTTCTGCAATTTTTTTAACATCACATATTTTAACTATGAAGTGGCACAGAGAAAACAGATAACACCGCAATCAAATCACCTTCAGCCAGTGAAGTGGGAGGCCAATGCCTGGTCCAAACCCATTGACTCCTCTCCTTTTAAAATATTCTGACAGCATCTCGTCACAGCAGAAAAATAACTCTCCCCATCTTGGTAAACGCATCGTTTGGGGACCATCTATGAAGGCAATTGCTTGTCGGTAATCCTCAGTGTCGTGTGCACGGCAGTACTTTATAAGGAGGACCACCACTCAGCCCGGGGAAACGTGGGCTTGCAATGAAGCAAAATGACCACACTTTTTTTCTATCTTGTTTTTCCTCAATTCCGAAAGGCAAGCGAAATCTTCATCTCCGCCCGCTTAATCTCGAAAGAAAAGCTCTAGTTAAAATAATTAGCTGCTTAAAAATTAAAACTTTCTGTCTAATGATCTAATTTCGAAGTCCGCTTTCAACCAATCAAAATTGATGTAATAAACAGATTAACACCTTGCAACACGCCTAATCCGCAAGGGACACGTATTTGAATCTCCTGTTACCTTTTGGAAACTAAAAATGTAATACAAAGAAGTTAATGTCACATTGGATCACATGACCTGTTAAGTATATTCCCCAAAATGATCTCCCTACCTGAGCCAGCAATGCATTTGCAGAAACTTAAAGCTTAAAAGGAAAACCTCCTTCTGATAAAAGGGCCAGCGCGAGCCCTTCGCCCCCAATTTAGTTGATAAAAGACGCAGAATTTGTTTTTCACCGAGCCGATAACTACTCGGCACCGACCATCCGCAATTCAATCCCCCTCTTCTCTCCCCAATCCAGCTAGCTTTGTTCCGACTAGTTTTCTTCTCTTCTTGCCCACCCTAGTTCTTAAGCTCAGGAAAGCTAGCGCAGACTAAAGAAGTAAAGATTTAACAAGGCTATACTTTAACTTACAAAATATTACTGATTAACCTTTAAACCTAACAATTATTACTTAATTTAAATTCATTAATCATTTAATTTAAACTCTGCACACAATAATTAAACTCCTCACAGATGGCAATCAAGGCCTGTAAACAAAGCCTGCAGCCATCTTTTTTATCATATTTTTAATGAGTATGCAGTATTAAAAATGAATATACACCTTTAAAAACAGTTATCCCTATTTAAACTTAATGGAAAACTAACAGAATTCATGCAGAAACTAAAAGAACTGGGGATTTTGCTAATGCTTCTTGACTAAAAATTTCCTTTTTAATTAATTAATTAAAAATGAAATAAGAAATATACTAGAGTAATTAATGTTAACTAAATAATGAAATTTATGCTAGTGAAATTAACAAAAGAACTGCATTTCAGAGATATGCTTATTAAGAAATGCATTAGTCAAGAAGGATTTTATCAAGAAGCATCTTATCTTATATTAAATATATTAACATATTTGAACACCAAGAAATAGTAGTTACTATAAGAACTTTAGCATACAAAATTAATTTCGCAATTATTTTATCGCACTAGTAGAAGACGTAGACATATAATACACGAGAATTTGATAATAAAGCTACTCTAACTAAACAGCAGCTAACATTAGAAAAAATTATTATAACCGTATTATTGTAGACATATGGAGAGACATGGTAGACACGTAGAAAAGAGTTTTATTGAAGAGGAAAATATATTTATGATTTTCAGCAAAGACTGAAGAGGTGCTGCTTGAAAAGGTTGATAAATGCAATATCAACATTTCAAGTACTGAACAGCAATATTGATGCAGGGTTATTTTTACATTTTGGTTTTATTTCCAATTATAAAGAGAATAAATGACTTTGATATTGAAAGTTGTCTACGAATAAGGTTTCATCTGGTCTCTACCATCTCTACCATATTATCTTACGAATGGATATTTAAAATGTTTTAAAAACTGATTAATAACTTTACCTTAATGCTTAATACACGTAATTTGCATCTGGTGTTCTATATATTATGACATGTCATTTATTTATCATATTTTATCTTGGTGTCCTTCAAATCATTTTGTGCTTGCTAAAATTCCCTGGGAGTAAACTAAAGAATTAATCCGAAAAGGTTCACGCGTATCAGATTGATCGAAAATTGATACAGAACCGAGACAAAAAAAATTCAAATAAAAAATAAAGATATTTGTTACGTAGACTTAATCATTGATTTAACTCCATCAGTTTTTGATTTCTGCTCATTTTTCATGCCACTTTTTAAACCTCTTTTTGAAGAGTTCTTTAGAATTTGCCACAAATCCAACTATTACATCTCCGATTTCCTGTTTACTAAAGTTTCTGCCATTAAGAAACTCCTGCTATGGTATTAAAAGTTGTTATCTCATGGGGCAATACTTGGCCTTGTATGAGGATGAATTCCCAATGCAAAGTAATTAGCTTGTGTTCAGAGCTATTTCTCTACATGGGGTATGTGGATTTGACTTAGCCGGCATTTTCATTTAATTATCATCCACCTCTCTATAGTACTTTAGTACAACAAATCTCATTAAGCCCGATAACAAGAATATGAATCTTATCATTATGACATCATTTAATTAAAAAAGAATTAATGAGGTGCTATTTAACCCTCTCCGGCACACTACTTTTTAAAGCTGGAAATTCGATAAAAAAATGGTAGGCAATTTAATTAGGCCTAGAGGAGTACACAAGTAAAATTTTGTAAAGATAGCGCTTATCGTTTCAATTTTGTGGGTGTGCCTGAAGCGGGCACACTGATTGAATAAAGCTTCGAAAAGAGTGCTGAAATGAGCATTGCTGGAAAGCGCGTAAAAGAGTAAGAAATTTTGCCTACGATTAAAAAACACTAGATTCTAAATACCATAGCAGATTTAGCATTACCCATTGTGTGCCACGGGAAGATCTGCTACTCTACACCCCCACATAACGATCATTTTTGGTTATATGATGATTACATGCTTATGAATGGAAAAAAAAGTAACTTGAGTATATGATAGTTACATTATTTACATTTCATATTTACACTTTAGTCTATTTTTTTCATCGTGGTACTTTTCGAAGAAAGTGACACCACCTTTGAAAAGGCACAACCCAATATTGCATGTTTTGCATATGTGCTGGGATCCGTATCTGATTCACTATCTGAAAGCAATTCGTGTAGCACTTTCAGTGCTTTAGAAATGCTCAGCCCTCTCTGATCTGTTTGGAAAATAATTAAAAATCCGAAAAAAATAAAATAATAGTATATCTACAATGTGAAATTATAAACTATAAAATAAAAATACAAATGTCTACAACTCAAAACTGTTAAACGTAGAGCTAAGAAAACTTCTTTGAACCAAAGCGAAAGAGAAAAGGTGAACTGCTCTAGTGAAAACCAAACATCTAACTGATAAATGTATCCCTGACTTTCAGAAAATCACCCCAAAAATGTCTTAGTTGATAACCAAACCTTCCCCCCCCCGAAAAAAAAAGGAAAGAAGAAACAGAAAAACAGGAAATGAAACACTGATGTGGACCCACCTTTCTATGTTAATGAGCTGACCGATGAGCTGCAGAGAAACAAAGATACAGCTGCCTCATAGTGACCTAGACTCGCAGTGAGCCCAGTCTGGGAACACCTCGGTTCGCCGTTTGGTTTTAGACAAGATTGCAAGGTAAAAATTTAAAACTAATATAGAATAAAGAGATTAGTATACAGCCAAAAAATAACACAGAAATTTCCTTTCAAACAATTCCTTTTATACCTTAAAAAAATCCGGAAGATTTCTTTGAAAAATGAGGGTCTTAAAAAACTAAACATGGCTAAAATATATGGACTTGTTTGTGTTGAGCTGCCTTCTACTATAAATAAAGAAGGTTCAGAGAAACCTATAGTAACCTTCAAATCCTTTTTAATTCAGTTTTTCTGTGCGTATAGAAGGAAAACTTTAGATGTGCCCAGGCCGGGCACACCTAAAATTTTCCTTCTATACGGCAAAGGGTTAATTGAAATTAGGAATAAATTCGCATAATTTCTAACTTTCATTAACTTTTAAAAACTTCGATTCTATGCATCTGAGTTTCGGCAGGCTACAATATTACATTACTTTCTTGTAAACCCTATATTTAGTTGACGTAATCTAGTTTGAATCAATTAACATTTTAAAAATTTCCGTCTCTAAATCTTCCTCAAAGCAAAAAAAGTATATTTTAATTTTAAGAATAAAAAATTTTATATTACCTTGTGAATTTTCTTTTTGAAAAATCCTTAAGTTCCGAAGTGAATATTTAAATTACCTTAGAATTATTTTAAGACCTCTTCTTTGACCTGTTGCATTACGTTCGAACAATTATTTATCATAATTTAGAGATGAATCAAATGTGTTTTTTCTTTTAGATAACATTCAGAGGATGAAATGGCAATTCATTGATATTATTATGTTGGCGACATTTTAAGCGTCACATTTAACTAACTGAGAAAATTTCTCAAATGATAAAGATTCAAGCCGTTAAAAATAACCTATCTCATATTATACTCATTTTACCCTAGTTTAATAATTTGATATCAAACTGGCAATCCACATTAATATTTCTTTGATGGGACATTTATATGTTAGAGTAATTTGATTCTTAGTTTCATTTGAAAGTAAATTATTTAGAAATTATATTTACATTTGAAGTCAGAAGAATTAGGTAAGTGCTGGTAAATTTGAGATGGAATTGCATTTCAGGAAGTAATTGAAATTATCATTGTGTATATCATTGTGTGAGAAGTTAGAAAATAAATGGGCATTCCACATGAGTATAAACAAATCTAGAAGTTAAAATTTGAAATAAAATACTGTATATCAATATCTTCGGAAATAATTTATTTCAATGACTGAAATTTGCATTTCCTTTTTAAGGAAAGCCAAATGAATTAAAATATAATATATCAGTATCTGCAAGAATAATTGAATTTCGAGAGAAGCATTTGTATTGCCTTTTTAAGGAAAGTCAAATGAAACGCTTTATTTTTCTTAATAATAAAATTTATTAAAAGTTTACTAGTTTTACTTTAAAATTATGTCACATAAACGCTTTCTAAATAAATAACGCTTACATTTTTGTAATTAAAATAAGAATATCAGTAAGTTACGTTTAATTTTTGACTTCCGTATCTGCATGTCGCCAGATCTTCAAATTGCAGTGCAGAAAATAAACGAAAAAGGCAGAATTGGTGGTTTTATTTCTCTCAATAAATATCGGATTCTTTGGTTTTCTTCGAGCAGTTGTGACTTTTCCGAGCATATTTTAGAAACCAAGACGATACCGACTTGATGAAGTAAGTTATGTTTTCCCAACGCTGCATTAAGATAAGAGGGGCTGTAAAGAAAATAAATGGAAATTTCAAACTCCTGGAGATTCATGAGCACCCGTGTAAGCTCATTCATTTATTTCACTTATGTATTTAGGTGTGGAATACACTTAAATATTTTCGTTGACGGCAAGGCGGTGACGTATGGTAGCTTTACGTTCCTCCAAGGCGGAGCACATTTGTATTAGCTTCCGCAATTAACTAAACAAGTATTCTTCAATTATCATTTATATCCCATTGTTATCATTTCAAAGTGGAATGTTTTTAGAAGATTCAGAAAACGCGAGATGGAAATATTTTATACTTTTAAGTTCTACAGCTCCCAAAATGAAGAAAATGGTCTGTTTTAATTGAAGTACTTTATTTCACAGTGAAAAGTTTACCAAACTCTGCATGAAATTGGATAATTTACTTTAATTAATTCTTTAAGAAAATGAATTCAAGGTCTGCTTGCCGAAGAGGATGGATGTCTTTGTGAAGAGAGAAACTGGTTAGCATATAGGTAAGCTACAAGAAAACATTATGGTATTAGTTCTTTCGCCAGGATATGAACATGTATCAAACAACAAATGTTTAGCGGTATAGTCCATTTGACCGCTTCCAGACGAATATAATTAGAAAAATAATATACGCTTTTTTTTCTCTTTCTGTTAAATACATTTTTTACTCTTATGCATGGCCCGGCATTATTAAGTGAATCAATGTTTTTACGTTACGCCCATTATTTATTTATTCAATTATTTATTTTTCTTGCTTACGAATACAGCAGTAAATTTCTTTTAAATCCAGCAGTGTTGATAAAAGCACTATAGAAAATAACGGTTATAAAGAAAAATATACTATATTCGCACACATTCTTAACAAACCATCAACGTCTTTCAATAAAGTATTAAATTGCTAAACATTTTGAATGATAATTTAATTTTAAAGATTTATATAGTATTTTATAAATGAGAAATTATTAATATTGTAGCAAATTTTAATGAAATTCCTTTTTTAAAGACCAGCGTGTATTTCCTTTACATTTGGAGGAAACGTTTTTTTTACAGATTCTCTGAACCATTTCAGACCTAGAACTCCTAAATTACTACACACGTAGTTCCCCTGTTGGTCAAAACTGTACAGAACATAAGTAGATAACTCGTTTGCGCTTTCGTATATGAAATAACCTATAAGATATGGATAAGGCTTAGGTCGCATGTCAAATCTTCATTAGGAGATAAAAACGCTTGTAATAGTGGGGGTTCATCTTTTGTTTGTTTTGTTGATTCTTAAAAAAGAAGAATTAAATCAAATCTCTAAACGTTAAGAAAATATTAAACAATTGGTTTTTATCGACTCTGATGATTTTGCATTTTAACATAATGTACACTGCGGGGGGGGGAAGAACATATCTATATCTCCCGTTCTACTCGGCCGATTGACGGAACTCAAATTGCGTTTTTCATGTCTCGAAAGCGCGACTTATGATATATATTAGATTTATATATAGCATTGTTCTAACAACCTAGGTATTTTGGCACAAAATGGGACGACATTTTCTGAAATAACATACCATTCGTTTTTTCCATATTTCGATTCTACGACTCAAATTATGCCAAACTGCCAAGTTTTGTAAAAAATCGCACGAGTAGTCTTTAAAAAATTAGATCTCAATTTTTTTTTCCTCAATGTAAATTGAATTTGATATGCATTTAACTTTTTCTTAATTAAACGTATTTGATTCTTCCTTTCATATTTCGAAATTTAAATTCATTCCAAATAAAATTCGTCTATTTTTTACAATTTATTTTTAAAATTTGTATCTTAAAATAATTTTTATAAATTTTTCAAAAAAAATTTTAATTATAACCTATAAAAGTTTTCAAGTATAACCTACTTTACGTTAATGGAAGAAATTTTATAAATTATAATTCAAAATTTTATTTCGAAAAATATATAAAAATTATTTAAAAATACAAATTTTAAAAATAAATAATAAAGAATAGGCGAATTTTATTTGGAATGAACCTAAATTTCGAAATATCAAAGGAAGAATCAAATATGTTTAATATAAAATGAGACATTAATAAATACATATCCAATCCAATTAACAATGAGCTAAACTAAAATTTAAATTTTGAAAATTAAATTTAAAAAAAACTAAAACTAAAATTTTGAAAGCTAATTTTTAACAACTACTCGTGTGATTTTTAGAAAACTTGGCAGTTTGGCATAGTTTGAGTCTTAGAATCGAAATATGTAAAAACATTGGCATTTCATTTCGGAAAAAGTCCGATTTTGCGTCAAAATACCTATGTTAGAACAATGCTATATAAATCTAATACATATCCTAAGTCGCACTTTCGAGACATGAAACACGCAAGTCTAATTTCGTCAATTGGCCCAATAGAACGGGAGATATAGAACTGTCCTCCTTTTTTTTCCTCAGTGTACCTTTTTTCAAATACATTTAACTTATCAATAAATTATAGCCTTTTTCCTTGTGTTTTGCATTTGTTTGACGCAATATTGAGTATAGTATATTAATGATGGATAAATCATTCATGTTGAGGGAGATTTTCTTTTATCATTTAAATAAATTTAAATATGAAATTAGTAGCATACGAATACGTAGATTCGTATCATTTAAAAATGGTATAATATTAAGCTACGATACCATTTAAAAATGGTATCGTAGCTTAGAGATAGTTGCTAGCATATTAACTTTATTTCTTTCCGTCACTTATTTTGGGTTACTGTAAAATAGGAAAAATAATGTAAATTAATGATTTTGTTTTAAAATCCTCATTTATGCCTCTGAAAGTTATAACACAAGAAAACCTTTGAGGTTTGATAATTATATGATGAAATTTTAGTTTATGTATATGTTATATTTTTAACAAGACAACTTTTAGTGAAATGTCACAAAATTCCATATTTTATACCATTAACGCAAATTACAATATAGTCTACAGTCCCTTATGCTCCAGGATTGCTGCCAGAGACAAATTCTTTTTGGCAACTAGAACGTCAGTTGATCACGTTTTTGCTTATGTTGCTCGTCTTTGTGTCATTGACCAATTTAAAAATATTAAATAAATAGAAGAATGTAACTGCACTCTAAGAAACAGCATATTTTTAAAGGAAAGTAACGAATACTTCATTATAGTAATAGGACAAAAATATACTAACAATCGCATAATCTAACTTTTCCTTCTAGAATTAATTTTTACACTTGTCCTTATTAATAAGCTCCTTAATTCCTATTTGAGGATTTCCATTTATTTTAAGTTATTCTATATGTATTGCATGTACAGAAAAGATGCACGGAAGAGTCGTTATTTGAGCGTAATGAAGCGTCTTACCATGGCATGCTGTGAGCGAAGATCTGTTAGAAAGATGGAACGTCAGGGGATTTTCATGATCTTGGGAGCGTTTTACTTTTAGAAGTTTGCTATTCCGCTATTATTTTGAGAACTTCGTGTTTGGGTCTTATTGCACTTTGGTGATATTTCTCAGAAAAGGAATTCAGTCGCTCTAATTAAAATAGTCTGGCAAGGCAATATACTCTTTGAAGTCATGGTCTTTGAAGAAAAGTAAATTAATCGAAATATTACGTTGCGAGGCATCTCAAACGTAAAATAGACTAAAAATTTTTAGATTTATTGATATTACGTCTCTGATATGAGAATAAAAGTATTGATGAAATGGTAGGTTTTGAAACATATGCTAGCCCATTAATGCATATGCCATTAATTATCGATTACCTGGTTGTAACATAAAATTTACCTGCAAAAATTGTTTAAAGCAATAATAAACTGCGTAACTTCACTCGATGTAGAAATGTCGCTTGTTTCTCTTAGCTTTCTTATAACCTATTTAACTGAAACTTTCACTGAATTCATGTAACGTGCGATAATATCATTAAATTTTTAGCGAACATTATTTCTAACATATGCATAATTTATGTTTTGTAGATTTTCTACATATTTTTGTACATCTAATTTACACAAGTAAGTTAAGCAAATATTTGAAAATGATTTTATTTGATTAAACCATTTTCGCGTACATAAAATCGCGTGTATCTCTTTGTGAAATAAAATTAATAGGTAAATTATATTTATTTCATGATATTTACCTTACATTGGCTTACAGAAGTGATATGTCTCTAATATTTTGATTATTAACAAATTTATGCTTGATTTATCACGATTCTAGCTTTGATCAATTTGCTAAGCTATTTGTCCATATTACAATCCTACCAACAAAATTTTATTCTAGTTGTTCTCTTTTTGTTCGCAATGTTAATGGTGTCATTGTTGAGATTAATATTGCTTAACCCCCCATTGTTTTAACGGTATTTATTTTACATGCAAATAAACGGAAATGAGGAATACTAATTCATAGCATTCAAGTTTACTTTCACTTTTTGTAGAAATAATAGACTGACTGCAAATTTCTCCCCTGAAATATTTTAGGAAATTATTACACTTATCACAATTGTTTAGTAGCATTTTGCTCAGGCAACAAATATTGGAAATTTCGAGAACGTGAATTTCAAAACATTATTATTTGTCATGAAAATATTTGACATAATTCTTTTTTTTTCTATATATTTCTCAATTTCAGTATTGACATGGAAAACAAGATTTAATATACTTAGAAGTTTATTATTTGCGTTCAAGAAATACGTTTCCCTTTTCTATTGTATTCTTCTCCTTCTGTATCGTAACTTGGTTAATTAACTCGCAGCTGTTTCTTTCTCTAGTATCTTCGTCGTTGTATAAATTACTTATAAAATCACTGTAAAAATGAAATTTTTATCTTATAGTCATGATTAATCGATCTCTTTCCAGAAAAGTAAATGATCACTTCGCAGAAAATCCTTTTCTATAGTACTAAATCTCTTTGTCAGAAAAATAAATAAATTACTCATACAGAGAATGAGAAGTAATTTGGAAGCTTTGATCTCAACGTTCAGCTGTTCAAACTCAATTAATAATCTTTCATCCTTCATTTTGCATGTTCTTATCTTTTGACAGTTACAAGTATATTAAATGTAAAAGATTTTTTTAAGTCCTCTTAAGTACATTTTTAGCTTAGATTATATTATACGGCAAAGTGTCCAAATGTTACCTCTCTAAAGGGAGCATGTCCCAGGGAAGGCCTTTCTAACAGAAGTATATCGTATTTACGTAATGTATAAGGAATATCAGGAAAAGTGCATTCCGTCAGTGTGCTTGTCAGGTATCGCATCAGTTAAGAGCTCTTATCCACTTGGCACCCATGGTGTAAGCTGCATTGCTCATCTTTTCCCAGTGCTCCAGAATTACTAATAATTATTAATAGTCAAGAGATTATCTGCTTGTCAGAAACGTTCACGAGTTTTTAGGAAGTATCAAATCTTAACGAAATAACCTTACGTTGGAAAAATACAAAAACTTAAATTTTTACTTTAAATGTATTAATATTTAAAACAAAACAAAGATTAGTTAGCCTATAACGATACTGATGGAACCATTTACCAGATCACGTTTGATAATTTTTATATTCTGACCCATTATGAGCATTTAGCGCAATTTAAGTCATATTTGATTCAAATTAATCTTAACTGAAATGTTAATTTACTACATGTTTAATAAGATCATGCATGGATGTGCTATATTTAACCTCACTCAGAAATTTATTTCAATTTGAGTTTGAGAAGGTGACCAAATGCTTCAATAAAACTTTCTTCTCAGTATCCCTCAACTTTCCAGTATTTATTTCTGTCATTTGTTCTTTTTTAAGATGAATTACATGAAAAAGGTTTATGCTTCAAATCGCTGCTAGTAATCAGTCACTTCGCCCAGTAGGTGAAGTTTTATTTCTTGCCAAAAGACTATTTCAACTTGGTGGATGGGAATATTTTCAGTTCTTACATGAGTACGATGCATTGCTAGGAAGTTACGGAATTTCTTACTTATACGTTATGTACTTTCATCTCACGCAGATTTTAGTCCTTTCCCATTTCTCACGAACATTTCAGAAGATATATTGTTTTATTTCATCATTGCGTTCTTACTCGTACATTTGACTGATTATAGAAGCACTACGCAGGAATTCCAAACGTGCCTATCTCTTTTCCATTCGCAATTTTATTTTATTTATTTGAAAATTTTCTCTATTATTTTACATATCGAAGATATAGATATATATATATCGAATAGATAGATAAAAAGATATAGAATATATAGGTATCGAAGTTATGAAATTACTGCAAACAAGGAATAATACTGTTTAATAGTAACGGCCCACAAGTATTTGAGAGATTTTAATTTTGATAAAGTAATGTTGAATACATTTTCATTATACAACAATGAGTCAAATGCTGGAAAATAAGCTTGTAACTGCATTTAATTGCTAACATATAGAGTTTAAATGCTTATCTCAAAAGTTTTATCAATTTGCCCCTCTGAAAACATTATTAAAATTGTAAGGTATTTCTACCGCCTTCCTATCGTGCCTTCGTGGTGTAGTGGCCCTGCACGCTGGGCCGGTATTCCAGAGGTCTGTGGTTCGATTCCCGGCGAAGGCGGTTGCTAATGCTTCATTTCTCCGGCCTTCAAGAAAAACCTATTGTATCTACCAAATAAGGTAAAAACTTCGTTGTTCAATCATAAACAATGCTACATATTTTAAAGAGTAGACTTACGGAATCAATACTCAAAACAAACCTAAGAGGTTGAATATTTTGAGAATTCTAAAAATAAATGAAACATTTTTATCATATAATAAAATATTGGACACTAAGTAAATTTATTCTGATAGGCTTGGTACTAAATGATTCAAAATATTCTATATTCTGTTACTATATAACTATATAATATTTTTCCTTTTAATTGTGATTCAGCTAAGCATCTTATTTCGGACATTCCGTTCCGTTTACAATATCGAACACTGTACAGCAGCGGTTCTCAACCTTTTGACTAACGCGTCCCATCTGAACAAAAATTTGAAACCTTTAGTATCACCATTACAAAGTACTACTACCACCATCATTCGTTATAAACCAGCAAAGCTCAGACCGCATAAATTTACGAGTGTTAGAGAAAAAACTCAATCAGGATGGTGGGATTTTAATTTTCGAATTTAATAGTTAAAAATACTTCGCATCTTTGCGTACCACGTATTTTTCTTTTGCGTACTACCGGTTGAGAACCCCTGCTGTAGAGCATTTATGCAAAGTATAGAATAAATTGAGATGTTTCCTATGTTATGAGGAAAACAGTCCTCTGCTCCCATTTTTTTCCTTTAGATTACGTATAGCTTGTTCCAAATAAACGTATATATGCATTGCATTATTTAGGAAAACATTGGTTATCAGTGGTGGTAATAATCGCTTTCTGTTTATGTTATTTTTAATATTTAAAACCATTATCCAGAAAGCTTTTGTAATGTTTATACATTCTCATGTATTGTTTTATGTTTCTTAAAATGTATAAGTACATGTAATTTTTAAATACATTTTAACGAAATAAAATACTATGCCTCTCTGACTTTTAATTAGATTTCTCTAATTAAAAGGTACTCTCTAACTTTTAATTTTAGCAATATAGTATTTCCGAAGAGTTTGAAGCTTCCGTCATTCATACAGATTGTTATAAACAAGCTAAATAAAATTTGAAATGCAAAACTGCCTAAATCATAGAGCACCCTACAGCGCGTGTCTCTCATTAAACCTGTGTAACTTAGGTGAGATAATTTGCTTAGGAAAATGACAAGCTTTGACAGCAAGGAAAAAAATCACTTCATTGTAAAATAATTCTCCAAGCAATTTCTATGCTTAATATATACGAATAGGAAATAATTCATTGTTATCCAAGTGTACAGGAGTCATTTATTCCCCTCCTCCGAAAAAAAATAATAAAAAATAAAAACATCAGATTTTATACTGCTAGATATTTCTGATTGAAATATTCACAGTTGTAAAATGTAATATAAATGCAGGGAGTTCAGGATTCTTTCCTGAGATACAATGCGCCACATAGGTACTAAATGATTAACTAATTCATCGACATTTTCGGCTAAGTATAGTCACTTTACACCAGGCGTCGGCAACCTTTTCTTGGCTGAGGGTCAAAATCAGCTAAATGTTAAGAAGACGTTTCAGGTCAGCGGTATTTTCATTTTAAAGCAGTCTTTCTTGGTGAATAAATTTTATTGAGAAACTACTACTAACAATAAGCTTTAAATTTAAACGCAAAAATCAAAATTTTAATGCTAATTATTATAGAAACAAACATAACTGAATGAACTTTATTTTCTCTTCGATATCAATGGCTTCTCTGATGCTGAACTTCTGACGCCAGTTTAGTCAAGTCTGGCTTATACTTATTCGCCTTGACGAATACAAGCATCTGAATGTTTGGTAGTTAAGCTGCTCCTGTACGTACTTACAATGAATTTCATGTGTGAAAGTATTTGCTTGCATTTTTAAGTTAAGCCGAATGCGGGCAAAATAGCAAGGCCAATTTTTTGGAATTACGGTTTACTGATTCGTGTTGCCAAATTTATCGACTTCTTCTAGAAATCATATTAAACATTTTAAAATGTATGTTCATTATTTCAACTTTATAATCAAACAGAAATTTTATTCTTATTATTAATTTTTGTCACGGGTCATATGTTGCCGAGTCCTGCTTTACAGCATGTGCCAAACACAGTCTCTAAGAATACAGAATTCAAAGATATAATTTAGACAAGTGATCTGTTTATGGAAGGATGTTGCCACTGCATATAAATTAGGTTATGCTAAAGTAGTCGAAAGCCATCTTGTAAGGTATTTTTTCCTCCCTGCCGTGTGTCATGGTGGTGTAATTGAAAGCACGTCCGGTTAACACCGGAAGGTGCGGAGTTCAATTCTTGGTGAGAACATAGTTCATTTTTTATGTTTACCGCTCTGAAATAACACTAATGGCTCTAGTAGTGGCGCCTGAACCAAAATGTTATGGATCACGTGTATTTGGCACCTTGATCTTTGCCTCCTCAGTCGTCCTTTAGTGGAGAGTGATGTAACGGATCTCTTTTCTTACCACGTGCCTTCTTAGTGCAATTGAAAACACGTCCGCCTAGCAATCGGGAGATCCTGAGTTCAAACCCCAGCAAGGGTATTCCTCATTTTTCCTATTTCCTTCTCCATATTAACCTAATGACTTTCTGCCTATGCAGAGGGATACATTTATGAAAGAAAAGTAAGAGAAACTGGCTCATATCCATGTTACACGTGGGAAAATTTCAGCGAACCCTTCACTGGGATTTGAACACCAGTCGAATTATCACTCTTCAGCCATTTTAAGTCTCGGTCGATGGTGATCCAGATCACTGCATACCCCAGTGCGCTTTAACAGAGAACAACCATCTTAGGCATCTTACAGACACTGATACTGAATTCAAGATATTCATGATTAATTGCTGCAAGGCTCACCATCCATTAAAACCATCACGGAAGTGCTTCAGTGCCAGGGACTCTAGTTCTGTCATCGTTGGCACCCCACTCCTAAACTTTGGCCCTCAGCGACAGAAGATTAAATACCTATGTTATAATTAAGACACAATAACACGCCAAATAAATACTAATTCAGAAGTCAAACAACAAAAATCAGCGTTATACCTACAAAATTTTCACAGGACTAGTTTCGATGGTTTTACCGAACCATCATCTTCAGCTGCAAAACCGCACCATTTGCGGTTTTGCAGCTGAAGATGATGGTTCGGTAAAACCATCGAAACTAGTCCTGTGAAAATTTTGTAGGTATAACGCTGATTTTTGTTGTTTGACTTCTGAACCTATGTTATATTTGTGTCGTTAATATTTAAACCTCCAATAACACAAACGTACTTTCTAACTTTGCCTTCAAAAGCATTTAATTATGTTTACAAAGCCTCCTAATTTAGCCTTCAGAATCCCAAAGGGGAAATTATGCTTCCTAACTACAGGTCAAGGTCAATTTACATCTATATGTGCCACCAGTAAGACCCAAATGTGCCTTCAGTGTTTCCATAATAGGACAGAAACCTAAATAATTTGCGACCAAGATCTATGGCAGTTATTGGTCACGAGTTAGTGTAAGACTTTCATGGGATCAGTAATTGTACTATATTAAATGAACATTTTATGAACCATGAATAACTGATCTCAGACTAAGTCTGATCACTTAACTATCAATAAATTACAATCAACTGCAACTCAGTATTGTGGAACCTAATAATTTACAACCCAGTATTGGTTTGAATTGAAATACCCAGACAAATATTGTACTACTAATCATGTCCAACCATCTAAAAAATCTGCATATTGCAGCCATTCCATCATGCAACACCTTTATGTATGATATTTGTTGTATATAACGCACTTGCATCTTTTCGTATCTTGTGATTTATGTCACATACATTGTATATTATACAATCGTACTCCAATTGCGAGCATATACTATAGCATAAGTTGAAGTTATCTGATGTATTTTGCAACACCATTTACAGTATCCATTCTGTCTCGTAGCCATTTATAATATGTATTGCATCTTGAAACACCATTTGTATTTATCATACATATCTGCTGTTCAAACTCTAAACTTCATTTATTAATGTGCTACTGCTAAATGGAACCTGTTCAACCACATTATTGGTGACAACTATTAATATGTCACCTATAATCTGTTCCTCAAAAGTCAAATTCTAAGAATGCTGTTAAAATTCCATATGTATTGTTAATACTCCCTATGCCAATTCATAAACCAATCCTCTAAGGAGAATGTGGTATGAAGGATTACCAGTGATGTGCGGTCATTGTAGTTCATAATTGTCTGGTTCAATTATGTATTACTTAGAGCCTAATGTGAGGCTTTCTTTTGTGAAGGGTTTTGTAAGAGATCATGTATATTACATATTGGGAAAACTATGAAAACATCAATGCAGCATGCCCGTTATCTTGTATTTATTCGGACCCGGGTAGAAATACAAATGTCCAAGGGACTTAACTTTTGGATCAGTGATAGGTCCACAGTTTAAACAATCATTCTATGAGAGACGTTTGGAGTTCCGTAATAAGGAAAGATTGCATACTTTGTATGATCTACCTCGTAAGCTTGAGTTATTGATGCAAGCTGAAAAAACATGACTCATTTAAAGCACACGACTAACTCGATATTATTACACACTTATCGGGGAAATATCAGCAAAATAACACGGAAAAATGTTACCTGATAAATTATTAAAGACAAGGTGGTCTACGATACGTTGGCTTTCTCTACTTTTCTTGTAACATTATATATGATGTCATATGATCACGCGTCGTGGAAAGCAAAGATATTGATGATATTCGTGATAATCCCCCTTTTCTTGACCAGTTTAGGCATGTCTCGACACTATAAATTCCACAAGGGTCGGTACCAAAATCTTTGGATCGCCACATTATTCTGACCAATGTATTGTGTTGAATGGGTAACCAGATTTTTTCCCTTAAGTGGATTTTCTGGATTCTTTCCACTATTCGAGTACATGTAGGCTCTGATAAAAAACTGATATCATCAAAACTCTCTTACAGTCCATAGTGCTTCAGGAATCAGTAATCTATGGTCACAGTCTGTCTTAATTTTGAAATTTCCTCTTAATTAATCCTCCTCGAAGTGCCTTTTCAGTACGGCGGATGAGTATTCATTGACTGACATCGAGCTCTTAATTTCTGACATATTTGGTTCTGGAGCTTCTGTTCGTTGCATCTCATTTGTGGAAAATAATAAATTTTATTGTACCATTTTTTTTTCTTTCCGTCGTTTTATTGGATTTTAAGTGTATGTGTGTATAACTCTATATATTTCGGTTCGATCTTACAAAAGGCAGATTTCTGTAGCTGAAAAACATATTTCAATAACTGAAGCACAGAGGGCTTTTCTTTCTAGTCACACATTCCAATATAAAGAATGCACACAAAGCACCATTTTCATGAAACATAAAAAATAACACATGTAAATTACAATAACTATCAAATAGCAAACATAACGAACAAATGAGTGTTTATTTGCATTAAAAATTAATTCCAATTATCGTATGATACAAAACGCTTTCATGTTTGTGAAATTTACAAATAGTTCAAATTTGCATTCCGTTAAAAACTTCTGAATAGTTTTGAAATTTAAGATTCATAAAGTACGTAGTCTAAGAATGCGTATTCGAAATTACATCTTAAAAGGTTTAGCCACCTTGCAGTTTACGTCTAAGCGTGATAGAAATCTGTCAGGTGAAGAAAATAAGATTTTCAGTTTAATAAACATCTTTATAACCTAGATGCTACTAAGTCTTTTTAATTTGTTTTCCCGAAAGCTATTATTACGCATCCTAAAGTACGGCTTATTAGTAGAAGGATTCAGAACAATCCTAAATAATTCCTCCTTGCAGACTCAAATGCAGTCCACTCTAAGCCTCTTTTATCCTCATCTAATCTGTTTTGATAGGATTAAAAGTCATACAATTAATTCTACCACGAGGCAGGCAAAAGTATACGAAGTCACAAACCCAATGCAGCACTGGATTTTACGTAATGAATGCAGTGAACTTGAAGTCTACAATAGAATAACCGCTGATTTAAACTTATGAGTCTGCAATTCAAATAGTTGATAGGATTGTTTTGATAGGATTAAAAGTCATACAATTAATTCTACCACGAGGACAGGCAAAAGTATACGAAGTCACAAACCCAATGCAGCACTGGATTTTACGTAATGAATGCAGTGAACTTGAAGTCTACAATAGAATAACCGCTGATTTAAACTTATGAGTCTGCAATTCAAATAAAAATTTACTCTTCTATACGTCAGATATAAATGGATGTAGGAATATAATTGCAACCTCCCAAAGCTTCATAGAAATGATATTTTTGCACTCAATCGATGAAACTTTAATAGAGTAAATTATTGTTCACACTATTTTCATGCATGAAAATTGCGGCGATATGAAATTTTCTAAGTACTTTTAACAAAAACCTGTTAAGGTCAAGCATTTCGAGTTCGGATATGCCTAAATGAATATACCGTGGTATATTCTTAATATGGATGTGAAATGCTTTCGTATATCTTTTGTGCGTTACGTGCTAAGTATAATATACTTATTACATATAGCACAAATAAACGACGATTATGCGCATTTATTTGTGTTTAGTATGCGAAACCGTAGCAAACGCATATATAATACTCATATATAAAGTATAATAAAATGTGCTTCAAAGGAATTGCCCGTGGTTTTGTTGTTCCAGCATTTGTTGTTAAACCCTTGTTTCTGTTTTAGAAGCTGCTTTAAACTTCTGCCATACAGACATTTTATAAATTTCTGATCAGCAAGAAATGTGAAATTAAAAAAGCAGGAAAAATCTTTTTATGCTACTCTTACACCCGGAAAATTTTAATGACCCCCAAAACTGCATAAGCACCAGCACTATTTGAATAAGTGATATAAGAAGAGTCATAAATCGTCATTTCTTATTTTGAGTTATGGCTTTTAGCATTAGTTACTTTAAAACACACGCAATACGTAAAGAGAGACTTCTTCATTCAGAAAAGAGATATCAAATATGAGCTTGTATGACAGTAGAATGGGCATGGTTAAGAGCAGAAAAAGCTTGAATCAATGGAAGGATTTATTTATCTCATTTAAAATTATAAAAAAGATACAAAAGATACTTGCGTATTTCTGATCTCAAGAAATCAGCGGAAAAAGAAAATGAAAATTCTCTCTGCAAAAACTCAAGGGAAATCGCAGCAGGGGTGCTTAAGTATATAAATTGTCTTTTCTAAATCCCAAATAGTAACTTTACACTAGCAGAATACTTTTACATACCGCTCAACAGCATCCTATACCAATTCAGCACGCCACTTTCTTCCATTATTCCATCAAATAGTATCTTTATTTAGGTCTTTTTTACCTGCCTTTATATTCTGCCAGATGCTTTTAATTAATTAATATAATATGTAATATATAAAATAATTTTGTATATATATATATATACATACATAGAGAGAGAGAGACTGATATCTTTATAGGCGTATATAGACGCAATGCACATATATTTCACACGCTGACAAATGAATAATCTCATTGAGCATTATGATCAGCCTCGTAATATCATGGCTGACTCACCACTGATCAAGCGGTAAACTTTCTGAACACTGGTAGTTCGACACGGTTTCAAACCATTTTGGCGAACAGTTTGGCAGCGTAGGAAGTTTTGCAGTTTTCCTAATGTACAAATGGAATATACAGTTGTTTCGCTCATGTTTTCTATTTCTTCCCTTTGTTAGATAGCTTCCGAGTGATTTGTCGTAATTTAAATAATGCAATCCGATCATTAAACCATTTTGTTCCACTTTTGGCTCACTTAACAGCTGAAACCCGTCGTGTTATGTCTTCAGTATGCATTTAGTATGTGTTTGGACGAAACCTGTACGAAACGTATAAGCAGAGGACAAGCAGTTACCGCATGTTATAACAAATTGATCGGTGAGCTTTGAACTGGCACTGTATGTGTTCATTACGATTGTGTTCATTATGTGTTCATTACGATTTACATCCGGCGAGCTAGGAATCCCGGATGTTGATTGCAATTCATCAGCATGTTGTTCACATCATTGTAGCATTGTAGAACAATTCCGACCTTATGAGATGAAGCGTTGTTCTGCTAAAATGTCCATTTTTCCTTAGAATGAAATATGAAGCCCTAAAAATGTTTGACCTATGGATCAGTGATGTCCTTATAGTCTGAAGCTTTCATGCTATGTATATAAAAACCGCGGGTCTCAGAGACCCTAATGCGAACGAACTAAAATGCATAATATCTCCACTACTGGCCTGCTTGCATTCTGCAGTACAGGTGTCAATCAGCTGACTTTGCGTGAGAGATGGCATTATCTATGGCCATTTAAGTGGGAAAAAACATATCGTAATTCATCCTACCAGGAAATTCTTTTCTATTTTAAAATGGTTTAATTTCTATTTTCATGAACGTACTGCAGTCCTAAACACCGATAACGCTGGTTTAACTGCATAATATCTAGCAGTACTGCGAACCTATATTTAACATTCAGTGGTGAAATTCCGGTATCCAGTCAACTTGTGCATGTGAAATGAGTCATTGAAAACGCCTGCTTTCCTTCACCAAGCGAGACAATACCTGATGTTCGTATTCATTCATCAAACACGGAATGCAACGGTTTAGCGTTTGCTTCCAGTGTTACTTTCCTTTTACCGCTTTTTATAGTTACTATGAACGGCAGCTGGAAAAAAACTTCACAGAAAGTACTTTTCGAAGATATATGTTTCTAGATTTCGGAGTATCATAATCTAGACGTATCAATGTTTCCACAGATTTCCTCATTTTAAGCACATTTAGCGCATTAAGTAATGCCTCGGTATCCTGCAGCCGTTTAAAAATGCCCGGAACTAACTGCCCAAAATTGTCAGGTAAGTATTAATTAACACTTTCGTTTTATCATATGCTGTATACGTCATCTGGGCAAGGGTATTCTTAGAGCATACCGGGAAGTCATAATGTTTTGCTTATCAGACTAAATCGTGAGAAATGAGTGACGCGTGTAACACAGTTTTCATGCTGTTGGTAACGTACATGACAAAGCTGATATTAGGCTCTGGCATCAATTATTATACATTTTTAGAAGTGATCATGTTGTAACAGTAGAAAGATACATAAAACGTTACAAAGGACATGCATTATAAATTGTGCAACAACATAAAGAGGGTATCTTTCTGCTTTAAGATTATTATTATATGCACATATCTTACAACACACATTGTAGATATCTAACCAGTTGGATATTAGATACCTGACTGTCATTTAGTTCGGCATCTTGAGCGTTCTGCGACAGGAAGACTTTAAACAATGATTAAGATTCCAACCAGGTGAATGGAGATAGTATGTCTTATATTAAGCCGAAGGTTTTCTATGTAAATTAGCATAAGCGCCGTTGAAGCAATTTGGCGTAAGTAAGTAAATGTAAATGAAAACAAGCTAATGAAATAAAATCCATTCTTTCTATTATACTTGATTCTGATTACCATTTAAATCTTCCTTTTTCAGATTCAGCAAAAATTCCTAAAATTCCTAAATGTGTCAATTTTATTTATTTCCCAAACTACCTTTCTCTTCAACAGCAGCTGTTGTCCTAATTCTCATTTTGTGGCAAAGTATATTAATGACAAACAAGTCATGACTTCACCAAAAAGATACTGATTACTTACAAATTCTTCTGTTTATGCCACAGGTAAACTATTTTTGTCAAAAACATCCCATATAGTTCAATGAAAACAAGCAAAATGTCTTTGAAATTATAAACATCAAAATCCCACATAACTTTTCTACCGTTATATGCAAAGCTAGCAGATATTCTGCATATCTCTAATGAAATATAGTAGCATTTTGAGTACTGAGGTTTCGATATTAGGCACAAAAATGATTAGAAGGTCCTAGCACCTAGCACTGAACACGAAATTATAATATTTTCCCTATCTTGCTTTTTCGTGTCATTTAATGTTTTCTTTTCATGGAATTTCAGCTCTTAATTTCTATGCAATTTATCCTGCATTGTTGGAGTTTGGCGAAATTCATTCACCTTCTTAGTTGCTGCTAGAAATAAATAGTTTAATTTCAATAGTTCTGCCGAAACCTGCGAATTCTTCAATTTTCGCAAATTCTTTCAAGGTTATTATGCTTATCCTTTCATCCACATAATGCGCTTTACGTAAACACCTGTAATGCGCTTTACTTTGTATTATCAGAATGTATAATAAAAACGGCTGTCTTTTTGTTGATAAAATGTTTCCACATGAAGGTATATTACCTGTTCATCAATTTAAATCTTCAGCTTGAAGAAAAAATCCTGCCAAGTATTATCTGAAATGTTTTAAAGTTAAATAAAAAGTTGTATAAATTTCTCTTCGCATAATCTGAATAATTTTCCTGAAAGCAAATTAATATAATTCCACATTTGGGCTTATTCTTCATATAGTCTTACATTAAATGCTAAATATTGGATAGGATAATCTCCAGTTAACTGGATTCTAACAGAAGATAATTCCTTTTTGGATATCAATAGGACGTTTTCCTAAATTTCTAACAGTTCTATTTAAAAATTTATGAAATCTTCGCGTCCAAGTTGGGCAGAAGATACCATAAACTCAGTTTAAAAGTTCATTCAAGTCTTGTTTAGGTGCGTATATTCTATTTTGAAGTTTCTGGAATCAGTTTCTTCTAGTGAATTCATTCAGTAAAATATTTTTTACATTTTGATTCGTAGAGTTTCTTCCAGAAGTTTAATTTCATAATTTTATCACTTTAAGATTTGAATTCACATTTTCTTTTTCCTTTCACGTTTCAGTACCAAGTTCTGAAACCGGCATGTTCAGCTAAATATGTAACTTAATGTATTTGTGTAATTTTAACTCATATTATTTTCTTTTGTCTAAATATCAATAGGTTCAAACAATATAATATATTATTTCTAAAACTGTAAAGTACCGGAGTATATCAGCTTCGTTTTAAAACACCGGTATCGTCTTTTACATGACGCTGTTATACGGATCTTGCACTTAAACAATAGTACGTCACGGGCGTATTATTTCAAATTCAAAACAAAATCTTACTTGGAAATGGTAAGGGGATACTAAATTTAGATATGCATATGGAGTTTGTAATTAATTAACCTGGAAAATTTGATGTAAAAAAGAAAATAATTGCACACTTTCATTTCGTTTGGAACTGTCTTTCATACCACGGCACTAATGTGAGGCTTGTCATTATTATTTACAACCATCCTCACATTACATAACATTCTGCCACCTAACTGCCGAAGCGAAGTTCTATATCTTAAAAACTGCTTTAATAGTAGAGTAATATCGGTGGTGCCTCTAATTAAAACAATCCAAAATATGTCTCCATCATATACCTGCCTGGATAATTATCATGGTAATCGGAGACTGATTACTAGTCTGAATACAAAAGTTTGATTTTGATTACCGTGATATGCTTATTTTTTCTTGCGAATAAAATATCTGCATACCGATGAGACGCAAATTTCTCGGTGATAAGACTGATAGATGACTGACGTGCTCGACCTTAATTTAGGAAACTGCATAGTTGACAAAGCCTGGACACATAAAATGAATCCTATTTATAATCCCAACTTACTCTGTCTTCATTTCATCTCATTTCTTTTATTAATGCAATTATAGAATTTTTGCTAAACGTAATATCAGATCAACTAAATATATTTATTATATCAATATATAATACTTTACTGTACATTACTTATACTTTACATTCATACTATTTGCAAGTTTTCATAAAATGTTCTGGTTTTTGCTAGTTTTACTTTTATGTGTTCTGCAATGCTGAAAGTGGAAAAAATTAACTTCTCAGATTTTAACATTGAAATTAAATGTTTTAGTTGAACACTGTTATTGAATATAATACAAATGAATACAAAGTACAAAAATTAATGACTCTTTCTCGAATACAAATTCAGAGATTTTAAACAGAATTGACACAATTTTCTTAAATCCAAGCAGCTGAAATTTGCAAAACAATGAGCGAGGCCAACTTACTCAGAATAGTTTAATTCATTCGCATCCTACCTAAATGACTTATTTAATAAGTTATTAAGTTTGCATTTTCTAGGAGATTTCAGAGCAAACAAACGAAAGGAAAAATAAATATATTAATAATTGGAAATCTTTAAGATTATTTAGTAATTATGGTATTCTGATATGAGGGCTAAAATGATACATTCGGGAAATTTAGGTGCTCTCTGATTTCACATTTTAAGTTTGAGCAAAGTGTAGAGCTAAAAATATTTAGAATTTGCTGTGATGTCCTGTATATTTTATAATATACATTTATATGCCTTAGTGAAGTCTGAATCCCATGATACATTGTTACTTAGACATGGTAACTTACATGATAACTTAGACATAAATATCATCTTCTTACGATCCAGATTTGATGCTAATACTATATCCAAATTTAAAACGGTAATGTTACTTTAGAAACTCTTATTTTGATATTTGTTTTCAGTTATTGCTTTATGCAAAAAATATTATTAGCTTTTGCACTACAATCTTCTGTTACCGTAATGAGCAATTCGCATCAACATGAGTACTTTTGAATAAATCAGCATTCACCATTGTATAGTTTAATATGCATTCTGTATTTACTTGTGGTTTAATTTTAAATTTATTACAGTTACTGTATTCTTCAGAGAAGTTTAATAGTCAGTTCAGTCTTTAATACTCGACAAATTTATTGCGTTAGAGTAGATGAATACCTAAAAAGTTTAAACGGTTAAAAAATATTAAAACTTGACTATTTAACATTTTAAAAGTAAGTTTTATTACGCTATCATAGCTTTAAGAAAATATTATTTTCAATTAATTTTGTGATTTAAACAACAGATTTAATCAGAGAAATGCTACTTACGTTGTTTCTAAAGGCCCTCATTTTACTATTGTTTTTAGTGTGTTATCTAACTTAAAAGAACTTGAATGCAATATAATATCCATGTTAAATTAAAAAACAGCATTTTTATATCGCCTTTTTATTTCAAACAGCATTTTACTTGAATCATCACACTGAATAAATTCTTTTCGACTATACTTTCAAAACTTATTAATACGAAAGTAATGCATGATAGCAAGGCGAAAGGTAAAATCATTATACAAAACAAAAAAGGAGAGTCATTGCTTTACATGTACAGATGCGGTATAAGTATTAAAAAGGTATCCTTCAGGACGGCTTGCTAAACAAGTATATTTAATTCGTATTACTGAGAGCAGCGACAGATCAATTTCTTCTTTCTGTCTACAAATGGTATTGAACAGAAGATAAGTTATATGTTTCATTTTGTAAGACTAAGCAAACTTAATTATACAAGCGCGACATGAACTAACTTTTGTTTAAGTGTCTATACAATTGCAGATATACAAGCAGTTTTGAAACATTATGTCTTGGAAAATAAAAGAAATAATGCATAACATTTATCATACTTTATCATCTTTTTCATTAAATTATGTTCTTCGCTTCTGAGCTATGATGTCACCACTGTTTTCTTAGACCGCTTTATTGGAGACCATAATAATATATTTATTCTTCCATGACCTCTTTCGCTATTCTCTTTCAAATTGCTAATTTAGTTATTCTCATATAACTGGATTGAATAGAGGACAATATTCTAGAAATGATACCGAGTAATTGAGCTTGAAAACTCTAGTGTTCAATCTTCTGTGATCAGAAACGAATTTGTTTCAATTTGTTTTAGTATAACATTAAATTGATATTTGGTGGAATAGAGAAAAATCTTTTCTGGCACTTCAAGTAAAGAGTAGAGTACGCTTATGCTTTTTTTAGATCACAGACCTATAAACATACTGATTCTCATCTGAGATTCTCGAAACTAATTCAACAAGAAAATCGACAGAATAATTGCTTCTTCATTGAAATTTAAACGGGATTTCTAAAAGAGTACTCATTATAGGAATACAATAAATATCATATAATTTTAAAATTCCTGTTCCAATTTAGTTTTAAATAATTATTATCCATGTATTTTTTTAAATAACTTTAACTGTATGATTATACTCTCAAAGAGAAACTCCTAAAATAATTAGTGTAATTTTAGTAGCATTCTCACTTAAAACTATATCACATATAATTAAAATATTGTAATTCTTTAAAACGTAATTTATACAAACTGAATTTCAAACGACATGAAGGACTAATTTTCTAACAAAATTTGTCTTAAAGAATAAATATTATAAATAATTTACATGAAAAATTATGTATTAGAGAATAAAATATGAGAGTAAGGGCCATTCTTTACTAACTGAAGTATTTGAATAATTTAATCTTAACAAACCACTCATTAGAACTGCCTCAAATAAGAACGACCTATTAGAGCGATTAAATTATTTTGCAATTGATTTGTTCTCTAAAGCATTTTGGACAATTCTGCATCAGGGATTTTAGTTTATTAACCTTGAAACCAAATATTTCATATTGGCTAAATGGCTATATTTTAATAATCATTCAAGTAATATATTATTATGTAATTTTTCGATCAATATAAAGTTAACATATAAGGTCTGTGTGAAAACTTCGTTGAAATACAAATAGGCGTTAAAATTACATTAATTATGTAATTGAAAATTACGATGATGGTCTCACAAGTATATATGTGTACAATGTTTTGTATCCGATAATAGATGTTGGAATCTATTGTAACATCCATTATATATACATATGTAATATTATAAATTTTAACTGGCGACAAATGGAAATCACTCTGAAAAATAAAGTTCTGAAAAGTGTTTTATTTAGAAACCGTATGTGACACCAACGGAAAGATGCAGTATGCTGAAGGTATCTAGTCACTTGTTAATTATCTGTTGCTAACAGTCACAGGGCTGCAAAAGTCTAGGCTTTCAAACATGCAGTGCATAAGAAATGTCAGTTGTTTTCATTAACGTTATATAAAGTTTAAAAAAGAACCTGTTTATTGTGAACTATTATTTGAGATTTAAGGGAAAAGGAAGTGCACAAAACTTTCTGCACGAACTTTGTTACATATTTAGTCGAGTTAGTATTAAGTACATCTCTCTCCATTTTGAAATACTGTGTATAATTTCATACGTTTTATTAATGAGACCGTGCAATTTTGGAAATGAGAAATTTTCGTGTATAATCTTTTTGACATGTAAAATTATAAGGCTGTTGTAGAATTTAATAGTCGGCTGAAATATGGGATTCTTAATTGGAACTGCGACTCTTAATATATTAGACAGAACTGTTCCTGAAATAAATACTTGCATTTAGAATTTTTTTCTTTTTCCCACACATTGAAATTTTCCATTTTAAAATGACAATTATGAATTTAAATTTAATTTACCATTTTGAATTATTTTATAATTTTCTGTCCCTTATTTCATTTAGGTATGTATCGAAATTCGTTTATTTTCCATCCATGCGCGTTGAAAAAAAGAAATTAATTATCGGGAGAAAAGGCTACAATGTTTCATTATTTAAACAAAAACTTCTAGTTTAAATCAATTGCATTCTAATTTTAACATGCAACGTAACCCTAAAATACAATAAAACATTTTCCAAGAATTTTGTTAAATTGACATTTACTTTTAGATGAATGTAAGTTTCATTGCACGTTTGCAACTTTAGATTCATGTTTCCACCATTACAATGTTTCATTATTTAAACAAAAACGTCTAGTTTAAATCATTTGCATTCGAATTTTGTTATGCAAAGTAACCTTAAAATACAATAAAACATTTTCCAAGAATCACGTTAAATTGACATTTACTTTTAGATCAATGAACGTTTCATTGCACGTTTGCAACTTTAGATTCATGTTTCCACCATTACAATGTTTCATTATTTAAACGAAAACTTCTAGTTTAAATCATTTGCATTCGAATTTCTAAATCATTTGCTTTAAATCATTTGCATTCGAATTTCTAAATCATTTGCTTTAAATCATTTGCATTCGAATTTTGTTATGCAAGGTAACCCTAAAATACAATAAAATATTTTCCAAGAATTAAGTTTAATTGACATTTACTTTTAGATCAATGTACGTTTCATTGCACGTTTGTAACTTTATATTCATTTTTCCACCATTACAATGTTTCATTATTTAAACGAAAATGTCTAGTTTAAATCATTTGCATTAGAATTTTGTTATGCAAAGTAACCCTAAAATACAATAAAACATTTTACAAGAATTACGTTAAATTGACATTTACTTTTAGATCAATGTACGTTTCATTGCACGTTTGCAACTTTACATTCTTGTTTCCACCATTATTTTACATTCTTTATTTAAAACTTCTTGAATAAAAAATTAATTTAATGATATAATGGGGCAAATTACTATAAAAGCACGAAATTCCACTTACTATTTCCTATGTTCTTAAAGAAAAAGCATCATCTCTTCCAAAGTTCAACCGATTTTTTTTTCTCCATTTTTCCTACGCGGTGCTTTGCATTGCCAAAACTTCTTTATCCAAAGATTTTTACCCCATATAACTGGAACTAACAGTCCTCTTGAAAACGGATTTTCTCTAACGGGCATTACTTGCACAGATCTCAATAGTTTAATTCGTCAGTGAAAGAAATAGACAGAATTCTAATAACGTCTTTTTTCCCACAGAGGTGCAGGGTATAGAAGCCTAATACAAGTCGAATCCCTTTGGTGCCGTATAGTGTGGTTTTATAGCCTTGGCACTCCTTTTTCCTCTCATATAGCAAGGCTTTAAAATAAAGCCCTATCTTTCTTAAAAGACAGTTTCGGGACATTTTTCTGATGAAGTACAAAAACAAAATGTTTATATTGAAACGTTTTATCTCTTTTGACAAATGCGGGTCTCAAAAGATAACTTTTTACTGTAGTCTAAGATTATTATCGATAGTCATGTGCAGCGAAGTCTTAAAATGAAAACTCTGCTTTACGTGATGGTCCTCTGAACAGATTTGACATTTGCAGAAGTATAAGGAGGTAAATTTGTTTCTCATCAATTTAAAAAGATTATTTCTACAGTTGTTTTGCTTTACGACATTTCCGTGAGAGCCTGAAAACATTTTTATGTATACGTCTATAATCTATTTCATTATATCACTAGAACTTCATGGTAAACGCAGAGCTTTTAAATAATGGATTTCAGTACGAAGTGTATGTAGAATTACGACAAACCATTCCAATTCCAATGAGAGTTAACTTTTCTTTAAGAAACCAAACGATGACATTTAACATTTTATGCACTTTTTCTAATTACATTGCTGGGCTGTTGAATTAAAAACGACAATGTAGATCCAGCACATTTTATTGATTTCTATTTTCGGAAACTAATTGATATTTCGGAAACTAATTGATTTCGGAAGCTAATTAATTGATTTCAGCAGATTTACAGAAAAGTAGCTGAAAACAATGTATTGTTGCCTGCGTATGGGTTCTAAACGACTGAATGCACAAATCCGATAATAGGTTAATAAAATGTATCCTTATCAAAAGAAACATACCCTGGCGGAGAAGAAGAAGGCGGGAGAAATACCTTACATTCTACCCCTTTTAAAGGGCGACTTTTTAGGGGATCCAATCGCCAAATCTTTAGTGGGGAGAAATCACCATCGACCACCCTTTTAGTTCGGGCACCACTGTAGAGACATTAGGTAATTTTTTAAAGAAAGAGAGATGAAAAATATGCAACGCCTTCGCCGGGAATCGAACCACGGACCTCTCAATTAAGCGCCGAGTGTGCTGACCACTACACCACGAAGGCTCGTTAAGAAGGCGGAAGAAATACCATATACATGTATTCATAAATATTTGCGCTTTCTTTAAAAAGACGTTTTCTATAATATAAACAAGTATTAATTAATTACAAGCTGTGAAAGTATAGTTAACGGCCATTTTTTACGAATGGTTGCATTTATCTGGCAAGAAGTATGGAATTCTTCGAAATTTTTTGGTTATTATCCTTCCAAGTTTATTGGTTTCGTTTCGAAATTTTACAGTAAAAGGCTTCAGCGTTTTTCGCTAGCACTGAAATTATATGAATTCATGCAAATACAATTTACTTTCTTTTCTTTCCTGGTATATAGTGTTTTATAAAAATAATTCTTACAATGGATGATCTTGAATATGCTTTATCTTAATCTGATTTGTTTACCGTCTTACATTTAGTGATATTTTTGTTTAGAATAAAATAATTTCTTGATACCATCAAAACACTCCTTAGTTACAAGATATCCATGACAAAAAGATTACGAAGTGCTTGATAGTGAATTTCTCTTTCATTAAGTATTATTAAGAACATTAAGTATTGGTACATTTCATTAAGAACATTAAGTATTCGTACATTTCATTAAGAACATTAAGTATTGGTACGGCTTATGTCGCACAGCGGAAATTTTGTTTTGAAATAAAGGCGTAGACTTTCTTCCATTTTAAAAAGCTTTGAAAATAGGATAAATGAATTATAGAAGCTGTACTATTATAGTTTTCTTCCCAATAGATTCAGATAACATAAGAAGAGTAAATGGTAAATGACATTCGTGCAAAGTTCAGATATAATAAGCCAGAGCTCTGATTGTAAAATATGAAATATTAGTTAAAATGTTTTTAGTTAATGGGCAGATGGAGTTCTCTTTAAATTTTATTTCATCTAATTTAAGATTTACAAGGGATAAAAATGTTTAAAATAAAACTAAAAATAAATAATCTATTTTTATAAGGAAGCAATGTTTAATATAATTCTATGGAAACATACTGAGCTACAATTGACTATTTATTTTGCACATAAAATAGCTGAAAATTAAGTAAGTACTATTCGTCTTCTCTCTCACGTTTTCTCTGTAGTTTCAATAAATTTATATACCTAACAATGACAGAATTAATAAAACAGTTGAACGGTAGTAAAGCATTCTTCGTTAACTCCTCGTAGCTGAACTCAGTGGTGTCAGGAGTTTCGTGGTTATTCCCATATGTAACTTGAAATGAATCTGTTCCTTATTAAAAGTCTTCACCAAGTTATCTCTAAAGTGGAGATAAATCTTCATTGCTTTGCCATAATAAGGTATCCAAAAATATACCTCTAAGACAGATAGTTCTCGACTGCTTTATGATAATAAATTACCCGCCTTTCTCCATTAAAGGACAAGTGTATTCATTTATTTTTGTTTACAGTATATTTATTCTAGCATGGTTCCGTTTACAAGGAGTATGTCAAACACCTGGCATAGGCATCATATTTCATTAATTATTATGTCATATTTTATAAGTTACAATTTTTGATTTAGCACTGATATCAATCCAATAGCTATCTAATGAAAACACATGTTTGAGATAATTATTGATTAAATATTAATTTGCCAAAAATAATTTATGGAATTCAGCAGTGTAATGTCATTCCTAACTGCAGTGAACGGATAACAATCCAATAACTACAATCATCACGACAATACCAGTATAACAATCGCTGATTTATATAATTTACATTTATACAGGTACTTATTATGAAATTCGTTTTTGAACATTATCAGTTTATTCATTAGCCTATTGCTTTCTATTAACATACATTTGCTCGATTATATCCGTACACTCAAGTGTTAAAAAGAAACATACTTCTCGCACATTTGCTTCTTGAGTTAGATGACAGTTAACGACAGATAAAGGGGCAGTTTTACTGTCAAATACTTAACAGTAAATTCAAATTTCTTTGTTGACATATTAGCACATATATTTTGTGTCATACGTATTATATTATCTATTTTTACGACAATATAAAATATATAATTTAAAAGAAAATAAGAGGAAGGGTAGGGTCTTAAGGGAGAAAATATACATCTGTATATCTTCTGGCTCTTTGATAGCTGATGTTTTAATCACTATGTAATTCTCGATCAATAAAATAATCTGAAATTTTTAGATATACAGAAAATTCTATACTGAAGTACCTTTCTTATTACAAGCATTAACATCATTTTAAATAACATTATCTTGCACACGGAAGGCATACAGGTTTGTTTCAAATTAGGCAAAATTTAGTTTTCGAATTTGTCTTTACTTTTTTAGTAAATCTTTATCTTCGCTGTCTGCTTGGAAATGAAACGAAATTTACTACAAAGACAATGCCATTCCAAAGTATTTTCATAAAATGCATATTTTGTTGAAATTCTCTCTTACTAAACTAGATGTTTACGTATTTCTGTAATGAAAATATGAAGGAAGAAATATATTGGAAAGTTAATATAATGTAAAATCTTTTAGATATCTAATAAAAAATATAATAATCAATATGAAGTATTAAAATGCAAACTATATAAACATATAAATAAGAAACTATGTAAACTATACAAAATAATAAATTATTGTCGTATCATCCGTATTGATATCGCGCGTATACTCAAAGCAAACTGAATGAATGACTACTAATGTTGAACTAATACACCTTCTATCACAGAGTTTTCACAAGAAATGTTTTCTCTTAATTAACCTTATAAACCTTTTGTAAACTACATTTAAATAATGCCAGTTTCATAAAAGTCCTATTAAAATTCTAATATATAACTTTCTCTTAATACAGCATACTGAACTTCATTTAATTAGCTGAACTAAAATTTGATTGCATTTTAAATCACAACCATTTAAATTCATGCATAGCTTAGAGAACAACATTAAGGACTGAGTAGAAAACAGAAGCGCTTGCGAATAGATCCTTTTATTCATGGCTTGTGTTTAAACTGAATTCCCAACTTGCGGCAACAGTAGATTTAAAACGACAAGAATCCTGAGATATCTAAAGAATGTAAAGCTTTAGTCATCGTGAATTAAGCCGCAATTCCCTTGATATAAACGTTTCTCTTGGCAGTTCCCAACTTATGCTTCATTTCATCCAAGAGTTTGAAAACTCCATTTCCTGTGGGAATATCGTTTCCTATCTTATACCTTCGAAAATAGTTGCCTCAGTTTGGCATAAGCTCAGACCCTTATCTCAAGGGGAGGAAGTAGTATTGATGGCTAAGACAAAGCAGAATACAGTTTGTATATATCTAGAGAACGAGTCAAATTTTGACCCATATATGTGGCTGAGTAAATAACCATATCACCGTCTTTTGATCTCTTCAAAGACATTTTAATTTTCCCTTTTCCTTTTATTATTTTATGGGCTATTTCATCAAAGTCTGTTTAAGGCTTTTCTATGCAAAGATGATTGTGTTTCAATTGACTTACTGATGCCCTTGCTTTCAAAATAATTACAAGTCTTTGTTGAATAACAAAGGAGCAAAGACATTAAGTTTCAAACAATTTAATGCCTTGCTTATACTTTGTTTCCGCAACAAATTAATAGCATAAAAAATTTCCTCTAAAGTGATGCTTCCGTCAAGCTGTATATTTTGGATAAATACAAGGGTGAAATCATTAATCATACTAAATTCTTTACCATTTATTCTATAATCCTTTCATTTTACTGTTACATGATAGTTTTTGAAAATTCTAATTTGGTTTCTAAAGGATTAAAATCTTCAAGGTGAATTTACGTTGCCTCTTTTAATTGCATCATACAGTAATTTATGGTGAGTAAATGGTAAATGACATTCGTGCAAAGTTCAGATATAATAAGCCAGAGCTCTGATTGTAAAATATGAAATATTAGTTAAAATGTTTTTAGTTAATGGGCAGATGGAGTTCTCTTTAAATTTTATTTCATCTAATTTAAGATTTACAAGGGATAAAAATGTTTAAAATAAAACTAAAAATAAATAATCTATTTTTATAAGGAAGCAATGTTTAATATAATTCTATGGAAACATACTGAGCTACAATTGACTATTTATTTTGCACATAAAATAGCTGAAAATTAAGTAAGTACTATTCGTCTTCTCTCTCACGTTTTCTCTGTAGTTTCAATAAATTTATATACCTAACAATGACAGAATTAATAAAACAGTTGAACGGTAGTAAAGCATTCTTCGTTAACTCCTCGTAGCTGAACTCAGTGGTGTCAGGAGTTTCGTGGTTATTCCCATATGTAACTTGAAATGAATCTGTTCCTTATTAAAAGTCTTCACCAAGTTATCTCTAAAGTGGAGATAAATCTTCATTGCTTTGCCATAATAAGGTATCCAAAAATATACCTCTAAGACAGATAGTTCTCGACTGCTTTATGATAATAAATTACCCGCCTTTCTCCATTAAAGGACAAGTGTATTCATTTATTTTTGTTTACAGTATATTTATTCTAGCATGGTTCCGTTTACAAGGAGTATGTCAAACACCTGGCATAGGCATCATATTTCATTAATTATTATGTCATATTTTATAAGTTACAATTTTTGATTTAGCACTGATATCAATCCAATAGCTATCTAATGAAAACACATGTTTGAGATAATTATTGATTAAATATTAATTTGCCAAAAATAATTTATGGAATTCAGCAGTGTAATGTCATTCCTAACTGCAGTGAACGGATAACAATCCAATAACTACAATCATCACGACAATACCAGTATAACAATCGCTGATTTATATAATTTACATTTATACAGGTACTTATTATGAAATTCGTTTTTGAACATTATCAGTTTATTCATTAGCCTATTGCTTTCTATTAACATACATTTGCTCGATTATATCCGTACACTCAAGTGTTAAAAAGAAACATACTTCTCGCACATTTGCTTCTTGAGTTAGATGACAGTTAACGACAGATAAAGGGGCAGTTTTACTGTCAAATACTTAACAGTAAATTCAAATTTCTTTGTTGACATATTAGCACATATATTTTGTGTCATACGTATTATATTATCTATTTTTACGACAATATAAAATATATAATTTAAAAGAAAATAAGAGGAAGGGTAGGGTCTTAAGGGAGAAAATATACATCTGTATATCTTCTGGCTCTTTGATAGCTGATGTTTTAATCACTATGTAATTCTCGATCAATAAAATAATCTGAAATTTTTAGATATACAGAAAATTCTATACTGAAGTACCTTTCTTATTACAAGCATTAACATCATTTTAAATAACATTATCTTGCACACGGAAGGCATACAGGTTTGTTTCAAATTAGGCAAAATTTAGTTTTCGAATTTGTCTTTACTTTTTTAGTAAATCTTTATCTTCGCTGTCTGCTTGGAAATGAAACGAAATTTACTACAAAGACAATGCCATTCCAAAGTATTTTCATAAAATGCATATTTTGTTGAAATTCTCTCTTACTAAACTAGATGTTTACGTATTTCTGTAATGAAAATATGAAGGAAGAAATATATTGGAAAGTTAATATAATGTAAAATCTTTTAGATATCTAATAAAAAATATAATAATCAATATGAAGTATTAAAATGCAAACTATATAAACATATAAATAAGAAACTATGTAAACTATACAAAATAATAAATTATTGTCGTATCATCCGTATTGATATCGCGCGTATACTCAAAGCAAACTGAATGAATGACTACTAATGTTGAACTAATACACCTTCTATCACACAGAGTTTTCACAAGAAATGTTTTCTCTTAATTAACCTTATAAACCTTTTGTAAACTACATTTAAATAATGCCAGTTTCATAAAAGTCCTATTAAAATTCTAATATATAACTTTCTCTTAATACAGCATACTGAACTTCATTTAATTAGCTGAACTAAAATTTGATTGCATTTTAAATCACAACCATTTAAATTCATGCATAGCTTAGAGAACAACATTAAGGACTGAGTAGAAAACAGAAGCGCTTGCGAATAGATCCTTTTATTCATGGCTTGTGTTTAAACTGAATTCCCAACTTGCGGCAACAGTAGATTTAAAACGACAAGAATCCTGAGATATCTAAAGAATGTAAAGCTTTAGTCATCGTGAATTAAGCCGCAATTCCCTTGATATAAACGTTTCTCTTGGCAGTTCCCAACTTATGCTTCATTTCATCCAAGAGTTTGAAAACTCCATTTCCTGTGGGAATATCGTTTCCTATCTTATACCTTCGAAAATAGTTGCCTCAGTTTGGCATAAGCTCAGACCCTTATCTCAAGGGGAGGAAGTAGTATTGATGGCTAAGACAAAGCAGAATACAGTTTGTATATATCTAGAGAACGAGTCAAATTTTGACCCATATATGTGGCTGAGTAAATAACCATATCACCGTCTTTTGATCTCTTCAAAGACATTTTAATTTTCCCTTTTCCTTTTATTATTTTATGGGCTATTTCATCAAAGTCTGTTTAAGGCTTTTCTATGCAAAGATGATTGTGTTTCAATTGACTTACTGATGCCCTTGCTTTCAAAATAATTACAAGTCTTTGTTGAATAACAAAGGAGCAAAGACATTAAGTTTCAAACAATTTAATGCCTTGCTTATACTTTGTTTCCGCAACAAATTAATAGCATAATAAATTTCCTCTAAAGTGATGCTTCCGTCAAGCTGTATATTTTGGATAAATACAAGGGTGAAATCATTAATCATACTAAATTCTTTACCATTTATTCTATAATCCTTTCATTTTACTGTTACATGATAGTTTTTGAAAATTCTAATTTGGTTTCTAAAGGATTAAAATCTTCAAGGTGAATTTACGTTGCCTCTTTTAATTGCATCATACAGTAATTTATGGTGAGTAAATGGTAAATGACATTCGTGCAAAGTTCAGATATAATAAGCCAGAGCTCTGATTGTAAAATATGAAATATTAGTTAAAATGTTTTTAGTTAATGGGCAGATGGAGTTCTCTTTAAATTTTATTTCATCTAATTTAAGATTTACAAGGGATAAAAATGTTTAAAATAAAACTAAAAATAAATAATCTATTTTTATAAGGAAGCAATGTTTAATATAATTCTATGGAAACATACTGAGCTACAATTGACTATTTATTTTGCACATAAAATAGCTGAAAATTAAGTAAGTACTATTCGTCTTCTCTCTCACGTTTTCTCTGTAGTTTCAATAAATTTATATACCTAACAATGACAGAATTAATAAAACAGTTGAACGGTAGTAAAGCATTCTTCGTTAACTCCTCGTAGCTGAACTCAGTGGTGTCAGGAGTTTCGTGGTTATTCCCATATGTAACTTGAAATGAATCTGTTCCTTATTAAAAGTCTTCACCAAGTTATCTCTAAAGTGGAGATAAATCTTCATTGCTTTGCCATAATAAGGTATCCAAAAATATACCTCTAAGACAGATAGTTCTCGACTGCTTTATGATAATAAATTACCCGCCTTTCTCCATTAAAGGACAAGTGTATTCATTTATTTTTGTTTACAGTATATTTATTCTAGCATGGTTCCGTTTACAAGGAGTATGTCAAACACCTGGCATAGGCATCATATTTCATTAATTATTATGTCATATTTTATAAGTTACAATTTTTGATTTAGCACTGATATCAATCCAATAGCTATCTAATGAAAACACATGTTTGAGATAATTATTGATTAAATATTAATTTGCCAAAAATAATTTATGGAATTCAGCAGTGTAATGTCATTCCTAACTGCAGTGAACGGATAACAATCCAATAACTACAATCATCACGACAATACCAGTATAACAATCGCTGATTTATATAATTTACATTTATACAGGTACTTATTATGAAATTCGTTTTTGAACATTATCAGTTTATTCATTAGCCTATTGCTTTCTATTAACATACATTTGCTCGATTATATCCGTACACTCAAGTGTTAAAAAGAAACATACTTCTCGCACATTTGCTTCTTGAGTTAGATGACAGTTAACGACAGATAAAGGGGCAGTTTTACTGTCAAATACTTAACAGTAAATTCAAATTTCTTTGTTGACATATTAGCACATATATTTTGTGTCATACGTATTATATTATCTATTTTTACGACAATATAAAATATATAATTTAAAAGAAAATAAGAGGAAGGGTAGGGTCTTAAGGGAGAAAATATACATCTGTATATCTTCTGGCTCTTTGATAGCTGATGTTTTAATCACTATGTAATTCTCGATCAATAAAATAATCTGAAATTTTTAGATATACAGAAAATTCTATACTGAAGTACCTTTCTTATTACAAGCATTAACATCATTTTAAATAACATTATCTTGCACACGGAAGGCATACAGGTTTGTTTCAAATTAGGCAAAATTTAGTTTTCGAATTTGTCTTTACTTTTTTAGTAAATCTTTATCTTCGCTGTCTGCTTGGAAATGAAACGAAATTTACTACAAAGACAATGCCATTCCAAAGTATTTTCATAAAATGCATATTTTGTTGAAATTCTCTCTTACTAAACTAGATGTTTACGTATTTCTGTAATGAAAATATGAAGGAAGAAATATATTGGAAAGTTAATATAATGTAAAATCTTTTAGATATCTAATAAAAAATATAATAATCAATATGAAGTATTAAAATGCAAACTATATAAACATATAAATAAGAAACTATGTAAACTATACAAAATAATAAATTATTGTCGTATCATCCGTATTGATATCGCGCGTATACTCAAAGCAAACTGAATGAATGACTACTAATGTTGAACTAATACACCTTCTATCACACAGAGTTTTCACAAGAAATGTTTTCTCTTAATTAACCTTATAAACCTTTTGTAAACTACATTTAAATAATGCCAGTTTCATAAAAGTCCTATTAAAATTCTAATATATAACTTTCTCTTAATACAGCATACTGAACTTCATTTAATTAGCTGAACTAAAATTTGATTGCATTTTAAATCACAACCATTTAAATTCATGCATAGCTTAGAGAACAACATTAAGGACTGAGTAGAAAACAGAAGAAAAGATACATCTTTTCTTCTGTTAAGGGAGAAAATATACATCTGTATATCTTCTGGCTCTTTGATGAAAGTATAAGTGTACATTATCAGTTTACAAGATCATCTATCAATTCGTACCTGCATCCTTGAAGTTTATTAACTACGTGCAAAACACTGTACATTTTAAGCACTTTTTATTATGTTAGAAGATGTTATGTATATCACTAGCACTGAAAGATGATGAAAAGTGCATCGACAATAGAGCGGTAATATGACTGCTGTTTTGCATCATAGAAAGTGAAAGAGATAAAACTGAAAAACTGAAGTTTAACCTAGTGGATTCATTGATCACGTACGATCTCGGGAATCAGTAATATACGTTTTAAGTTGCTATTAGAATTGTTGTAGTATTATTATATTAACTATTGTTTAGTAATGGTTGAAGGATATGTCATGTGTTCTAAAGAGTTTATCATTATGTTGTCTTATGCTGACAAGCCTACATACAGCTCATCTTAAACTCTACATTGTTTCTTAGATTTTCCTTGTTTCCAGTGTAGGAAATACTGACCGTAGTTATATTTATCATAAAATCTGAGGAAGAAACATATGTTTAAATTCGAAGCTTTTTGTGACTTATTTCTCTGGGTTTTATAAATAATATAAATTATTTATCAATAAATCAGCTTAAAATTTCTGTGACATAAAAATTATAAAGTCATTAAGTTATATCAATTCAGGAGCAGGAAAAATGTACAGTGCCCTAGCCGAGATTCTAACACTGGACCTCCCGATTACTAGCCGACGTTGTATTCATTTACATTTCGAAAGTGCGCAGTAAAAAGGGAAGAAATATGTCAAAAGCTATTAAATCATATTTATAAATTACATGACATATTTATGCATTCAGAAATTGCACCGTATTTCAAGTTGTTAAACATTTTATTATAGAAACGTGATTTTTGCTTCTTCTTGGAAGCGTTTCCAGCCTAACTAATGCACTTCGAATAATAGCGAGACAGTCGACGATAGTTGCCTTCAATTCAAGAACTTTGTCCTTAAATTCATTACCTAATTTGCATATTAACCGAGGACAGTACAAGTAAAAATAAGAGCAAAAAGAATAAAATAACTGATTAATAAACATAAAATGACGCACAAATCAAAGACTGGGGCTTTAGAGTTACAACAAAAACAAAACAAAAAATAAATAAATAAAATAATTTTTTTTTTAAATTCACTGTAATTGAAACTTTATATGAAATTGGTTTGAATTTTGCTTAACATTTTAGTTTTTAACAAACAGTAGTCTTATAGTTATTATTAAACTGTATTATTGAAATTACCTTACCCATCATTTCATCAAACACGATGAACGATAACCGAAAATCACTGTAATACCCGAACTACTCTAGTGCTGAATATCTTGTATTCAAATCTTCCAACGGAACTTCTCAGCGTTATACGATGCTTTAAACATGGAACACCTGAATTCCCCTCTAATGGATAGCCTAGGGATGTAATATCGAATACTTTTAGTATTATTACTATTCCTGCATATACTATAATTAATTTATGCAAGTATGATTTTCACACCATTAATTCTTTAAGTCCTTGTACGCTAACGACGTCATAAATTTTAACTTTTTACAACAACTGCGTTAATTGTATTTTAATAACTACAAAACTTGCAATATTGAACATGAGCAATTCAAACCCATGCTCTTCAAACATCGAAACCTTTGTTAAACTTTAGTATCAAATATTTCTTCAGGCTCTATACACAATATGGAATTAGCTGGTAGAGCTTCCTACTCTATTTGCATCCTAAGAACACATGAACACAAAAAGTCGTTAAATATTGAAACTTCAGTCTTATACTTTATTTCAATATGAAAAGAAAGTGGTAAATGGGATTTGAGATGAATTTCGTGATACATGAGATATAGCAAAACTAGGGATCCTTACAAATCATTCATGAAAATTACACCTCTATGTTAATAATTGCCAAGCAAATAATCGTATATTAGGTTATACTGAAAGTTGCATAAAATGTTTCCTCGACAGTTACATTCTTTCATCCAAACCTTCAAAGTAACCTAATTTTAAAATATATTGTTTTAATAAATAATTCTGTACATCGTTTTTCTGAAGACAGAAGCAGAAATTCTTAATGAAAAAAATATGGAAAATCAAGCATTTTAAGTACTTAAAGTGTTTCTAACTCCAACAGATTTGAATATGCTTCGAGAACCTAAAAAGGATTTCGGAATTATATTGTCGACTGCGCAGATGGTGTTTGAATCATGAAGGCAAGTGCCATAAGGTTGAACATGCATGATGTTGGCCTCAATAAAAACTTGAAAACGGGTTTGTTCATTCTAACCAAATGAATTTTCACCGTTCTTGACTTCTTATTCATTTTAAATCATTTGTTAATTTGCTCGTACTTATTAGAAGGAAATAAAAATAATAATGATGAAATTCTGGCCAATGCCCTACAGAGCGGGAAATCTAGGCATTTCTGCCATACCCTAGCTATGCAGTTAAAATACATTGTCAGTTATAAGCACCAATGAAGTTTGACAAAACTTCTACGATCATTTAGTAAATTACCCGTAGAATGAGTCAAATGTTATGAATATTTAAAGAATTCTGGAATCTTACATCGAAAAAAGAGAAATTCAATAAATTATTCAACTTTCCAAAAAATAAGACAAACATATTAGTAAATTTTCTAAAAAGTCCGAAAATAATATCGACAGAATTTAAAGCTACATGCTCGCAGAAATAATTCAACACATAGAATGAAAAATCTTTCTAAAATCATTATAAAACTAATTTACTTTTTGCTAAAATTTATAACATTTTCCGAATTTAAGATACTTATCTCTGACTATAAGTTATTAACATTAGAAAATATTACAAAATACTGTTTAGTAAACGTGATTTTTATTGCTAAAATCTAAAAAATTAAATACTTAATTTATTTTCCTACAAAAATTATATTTGAATAATATTCTTCTTATAATCCAAAATGCACAGTTTGTTGATTTACGTGACATTTTGTAGGGTCTTACGCTTGTTAACCAGTTATCTTATTATTCTTGCAAATTCCGTCATTCAAATTAGTTAACGCACGTAACAGCAGCGTTGTTTTGTTTACGAAAGAACTTAAGAGAGCTTTAGTTGACCGCATCGCTATCATTTATCTCATCTTCTTTTGAATACCTGAGTGAGATATAGCCTTACTAGCCGTAACTGCTAGCTTAAGTTGAGGGCTTGAGGTAAAATTTCTGTAGGCTTGGAAATCTAATATTTTGAAATAATTTTAAAAATTTGATTCTTTAAATTTTGTACGAATTTTTAATTCAAATAAGACTAAGGATGTTTTCACAGTTTATAAACATATGTAGTACAAATGGTGTTCGCGGAAATTTTAAGGGTGTGCATCTTTAAAAAATCTTCATCTCTGCCTACTTTGAATTCCACTTGATAATGGAAAATACATTTGAGAATAAACTCTCCCGGATTTTATAAAGTTTTAACTGACCACCAAATATGTAAGATAAGAGTATTCGCAGATCATTACAAGGCATAATTGACATATAATTTATTTTATTTTTCTGCGAATATTTTGGCAGTATATACATACTTATTTTCAATCATTCCTGGAAGCCTAGAATTTTTATCACTCTGCATACTTCCAAATGTTTAATTTTACACCTCTAATAAAATAAACGTGCTTTCATTTTGGAGGTAATCAAACGCGGCTGAAAATTTCAGACATCCAAGAGGAAGTTTTAGATCAGATAGTTCCAGCTACTAATCCTTCGAAATTTTGCCGGAAATTAATTTAAATTTTGAAAAAGTAAGTTTTATGTTTTTCAAAATACGCATCACGTGCCATTTGTAAAGTTCGGTGTTAAAGATCGATCTCACTTACCGTAGTTAATTAATTGAAAATTTGAACAAGCTCTAAGCTTGCTAAATACTTAAAAGGAAAACGATGTACTAGTCAGTAATAGGAGATTCGTGTAAGAGTAAATGTAAAACTCAGTTTAGAATTAGTTCCTATAAAATTATGTTTTCCAAATAATGTTTATTGACTATTTTTAATTATTATATTATTTTAAAAGCTACAACCTAATTCTTTTATTCAAATACTAATTTATAATATAAAATATTTTTAAAACCCTCTCAGCGTTACGGCCGGAAAATTCCCGTACAGAAGGTTGCCTTCCACATTCATTATACATGAAAATGTCTACTATCTTTTAATGTATCTGATTTCAGTTTGGATGTATATTGGAAGAAAAGGAATCAAGGTACAAAATGAAAGAGTCATTTTTTAATTAAAATCAAGAAAATATCACTTATTCATGACATTTTGAGGAACTTTGAACTTTCAGGGCTAAACCCGTAACGATCAGAGGGTTAAATCAAGCAGATTCAGTACGCATATTTAAGAATCCCCAGAAATTTAAATAACAGGATATAAGAATCATATATTTAAAGCAAACTATTCTATAAAATAATTGCAAACGATATGAAACACCTTTCCATAACATTATTTCATACATTAAAGAAATGAAGATAATTTTTATTTATTTTATAAAGAAACCACTTAATTACTCAAGACGTAGCCTTCCACTGTTTTCACCGGATCGTTTGTGCACGAGGCTTGTAATATAATTTCCAATAACTGAAGTTGCAACAGTTTCTACTTTGACAAAATTTGACATACGCGTAGTGAAAAAAATAATTTATTCTTCGAGGTATTAAAATAATTTTTCCTTGAGCACAATTTTGCGAATAAATAATATCGATTTCTTCTTCAGCATCAGACGAAATAATAACAAAATTTAGAAAGAAAATTAAGGTCTATTGATTCAAAGAATGATTGTGCCTTAGTTGCAAATCTCAGCTTCGGAAAACGGGCGGTTTAGTTGAATCTCTAACAAAGCAGTATTTGAGAAGGCAGCTGTCCTTTTCTATATCCTGTACAATGTGCATATGACTGCAATTCTACATTTACTATGCAGTTTTCTATAATGCAGAAATACACGCAGAATATTTCAGTTTAATTATACGATAAAATACTGCATAAAACACTGTCGTTTTTTAGTCTCCGATCTTTAATAATATAACAAAATCGATCCGTATGTAAGATTATAGCTGTCGAGCTTCATGTTGATAATGTGTAAAAATAAAAACCGAAAATAGGGATATAGTCACATGAAAGACAATGTAGTTCACAGTAGACTTAGATTAACGCAAAAAGAGAGCTGCTCGTGAAAGAAATAACTGAGTTCCAGCCTGATTCTTTAAAATTAATTCTAAGAAGTCCAGGGACTGAGTTTTATTCGGAAGATCCTACTGAATCTCTTTTGCGAACCATATATCTAACACACGAATCCAAATAACTTAATTTAAAACTCATGTACATTACTTGTAGTAACGACAGAGATAATAAGATATTTTATGTATAGAGGTATATTATTCATGAAGGATTTGGATAACACTCCTACTTTCCCAGCGAAAGCTTACAGTTTAGATGACATAGCTGCCAATCTTCATTATGATCAATTTATATTTTGAAGTGCATCGAAGAAAAAATTCGAATATTTAAAATATTCTCACAAAAAATCTCATAAAGCTGAAAATATATTCTTATGTGTTATTTTGTATTCTTAACAGAAGTATCAAGGTACTTATACAGAAAATAAAAATCTGCGCCTACTTCTCAAAGTATTTATTCTCGCTATGTGATGTTTCATTTGGAATTTCAAGTAAGCGAATTTTTAGTAATTTTGCATATACTATAATTTAAATATAAATAGTTTTAAATAAGTACAGGTAAACCTCGATAGAAACATTCCTTTTCTTTATTCCTTACTATGATCAATGAGATAGAAACTCAATTCGTTTGACATTAGCTTCTCAATCAATAGTCTATTTTCAAATTTTAAATTATATCAAAGAATTTATATGAGAATAATTATGTATTCTTGTAACGAAGAGTAAGCCGCTGTTTTTGCACGCACTGAAATTATATTATATTAAATAATGCAAAGTGATATATTTCATCATTTATAATAATCTGATGCGACATTTAACAAATCCTGTTAATACGTATACAAAACAATGACCGTCAAACTGTATTTTAATTGAATATTCCAGCTAAATATCACGAATGGCGATACTTGAAGAGAGTCTCTAAAATACAATAGTTACATTTGTTTTTAGCTTAAAACCACTGCCGGATCTAAAATAAATGTATTTATGCAGAGTAGTGGCAAAATGTTTCACGTTGTGTAATCTCACTGACTGATTAATCCCGGCGCAAAGATGAAATAATATCATTTCAATCAGGCGCACTAATTACCATGCATATCGAATTTTCATTATATGGATTTTCCTGTGGATACAAATTAGTCCGTAAATAGAGATTAAGGGGACATCTAACGCACATGTGCTTTATACTATGTTTTACTTTATTTTTATAAGCTTGTTTCTTAAAATATAACCCATCTTTTAATCATCATAAAGTATTATTGTTAATGCAAAAATGAGTCAAACATATGAAATATAAGTCCAATTTTATTTAAAGGAAATACAAATACAAGCCTGTACTTAGGCGCTTTCGGTCAAGGCCAAGCCAGTTTTGCTTCGAAATGTTGCATTTTAAATCCAAAGAAGGAGACTTAATTAACACCCCTAACGTTTGCGAAAAAATTTTATGATTCACAAGCAGAAGAGCATACAATGAGCGTTACGGTTTTCTGTGATCCAAACATTTCGCCACAGTCCTCAGATTTACCGCTGTGTGACATATACTTGTCACTATATAACTTTTATCTCTGTTTTATCAGGTTCAATGTTTCTTCTAACCTTCTTCGGAAACATACAATGACCTGACTAGGAACAGAGAGCTTACTAAAGCTATGTTCACTAATTGTAGTAAGTAGACAGGATACAGACGAAGGGTATACAAGACCCTTTATTTTTCTTTATATACAATGACTTCCGTACTTCGGAATACAATGACCCTCCACTCGGGGTCTAACGTAAAAGGTATAAAAATAAAACTAAACTCTAATTTAACTTTAGAATAAGATTGGCCTTATAATAACAGGAAGCGTATGTAGCACAGAGACTGTGAACACTACAATACGTTTAATTTATCAAGAGGATTAAAACCTCTGGCCTGGAAGGCAAATAGCAACTGCGTAACTTCTAAGGTAAGCGGCCTGCTTCGAACTCACTGCTTCCTCTCTCCTGCTTGGCAAAAAGGCCACACTTAAATACTTGGCGTTCGCCAGACAACTTTGCATAAAATCCTTCACGCTTATAATTCTGGCCGGAAGTAGAAAATAAGAAGTGATAGTAAAGATTTAAAATAAAATAAACCTTAGTAAAACTTAAGATCCTTACATACTTCCCGCCAGAGTTAATTTGTTTGAAACTGAGGTCTAAAACGACCTTGTTGAAAACTTTTAGCTCTAAAAACTAACGCGAGGCCAACCTTTTACAATCATAACTTAGCTAGAAACTAGAAAATTTAAAAGAAAGAAATTTGTTACAATAGTAGCTTCCGGGATATACAACAATCTTTTTTTTTTTTCATCTGTACTGCATCTAAACAGGAGCTTTATTCAATTCTGGTTCCTTCCAGAGATCTGGAAGGAAAACTAGTTTAATGAAATGTTACAGAATGACATTGCAATTAACATATAGAATATACTTCTCTTAACATTCTTATTTCATTCATGACTATTTTAATTATCTCTCCCCGTGCTCTCTGACATGTGTTGTAAATGAACACCAAACACGTATGTGTTTCTGTCTACGTGTGCCACACTTCCTCCTACAATCAAAACACTAACGTGTTAAAATTCAACATACGAGACCTCTTAACACACCCTACTTTCAACTCTAAACCCTGAGGTACTATTCTGAAAGTGGCTAACTCTAAAGTGTAGCGACAGAGTGCCTAACTACATCATTCAACCTTTAACACATATTCACCATGATTTAATTTTTACAGTCACACGAATAACAAATTTTTAACATTACTTTCACTTTTACCATATCACGGTATTTCTTAACATTCAAAATAACAGTTCACATGTATACAAGAACATATCAACATGCCGTTAATTTTACACATTTGAAAACATACATTAGTAGTACATTGTTAACTTCTATTCTTTTCAAAGCAAGTGCCAATTCTTTCTACATTGAAATAATACTACATTTCAAAAAGTCTTTCAGACTAAAACTTCTTTCTTGCTAGAATGTTTTAAATAAAATTTATACAATAACTTTTTACAATATTTAAGTCTTTACACAACGCTATTATAAATCAACTTTAGTTTTACGCGCGAGTAATTGAAAAACATAATAAGAAAATCGGTCACAACTCATTTCTCGCCCTTTTGGCGATAAAGGTAGACCTCGCATGAGGTAAAACTTCTTGAAATCTGCCACTTGCAGTAAGAATGAAAGATTAACTTAAGTTTGTAAAGTAACATAAAATTTTACTTATCTTTGTAATATTCAGACATCCTTTTCTGGGCCCAGTCTTTAAAGGTATTGCAGATAGTAGTTTGATTTATCCTCCTTCTTGTACGGGCTCGCCCTTCAGTGCCTTCCTCTGGAAGCTTCCTTTTTTCACCAGTTCGGTCACCCTTGAATACCTTCTTTTTCTCCTCTGCTTGTGGTCTTGGTCGTTTGAAGGCAGCTGGTCTTGGTGGAACCGGGAAACTTCTGTCGTGATCCATCTTGGACCTCGTTGTTGGCCGTTCAAATTTTTCTTGTACTTTTTCCTCCGCCGCTGATGGCCCTTCCGCAGTTCGGCGACTTTTGCTGCTGAGAGTTCTGTCGGATGAGTCAATCTTCCGTTTCACAGCCGGGTTATAGTTGCCGTCCTTTCTCCCGGTCCTTTCCACATACGTCGTCCTTCTCCCTTCTTCATTCTGGGGGTGTTCGTGCACTCTGTTTTCTGGACGGTGGAACGGCTTCTTTTTCTTTTTACCTTCAGTTTTTCCGCGGGGCAATTTTCTTTTCACTTGCTTCTGTCTCTCATTGGCTTGCCCTTGTACTTGTCGTTTTCCCACCTCTGGAACTTGTACCTGCGGTGTCTGCCGTACCGGATCCTGCAAAAGATCTTTAACACTACAACAGCGTGAGTTATTTTTTCTATAACATATGGTCCTTCAAAGCGTGGAAAAAATTTGGCAGTTTTATCTTCTGGTGCTGAAGAAAGGTGGTGTGGTGTTGTGGTGGTGTATTTAATTATGGCAAAGCACACTAGGGCTATCTGCCTAAGAGGAGGGATGCCTTTCGTGGAGGACTTTCTAAGGGAAACTGGCTCGTATACACGTTACACGTGGGGAAAACCACGAAAACACCCATGCAGCCAGCCCGTTCGCGGGATTCGAACCTCGGACCGAACTACCAGTGTTCAGCGACTTTACCGCTCGGCCGCTGGTGGGCCGCTGAAGAAAGTGAATGCTTGATTTTTAAAACTTCATCCCCTACTTTATAAGTTACTCCCCGTCGTTTCAGATCATAGTATAACTTCTGTTTTCTTTGTGCTACTTCCGTATTCTTTTTTGCTTCTTTTATTAGTTTTTCTATATCACCCATTTTAAATTCTGGGGCTCTTTGTTGCACATAAAATAGTTTATCTAACGGTGTTATAACCTTTCTGCCTAGAAATAACTCAGCAGGAGTTTTGCCCGTTGTATCATGTTTTGCGGTCCTAAGGGCGAAAGCAAATTCATTGACATAGTTATCCCAGCTTTTATGAAAATTTTTAACATAACTACGGATAATTTTCACTATATTTCTGTTGACCCGTTCCGCTATATTTGATTGCGGCCGATACGGGACCATTTTTAAATGACGTATGCCCAGTTTTTGGCACATGTCTTCAAATATATTACTTACAAATTGAGGACCATTATCCGATATAACTTTTAGGGGCGCCCCGTATTTTAAAATATATTTATTTAAAATAGAATCAGTAACTAATTTCGCGGAGGCTCGTTTTAAGGGAACAATTTCGGTCCATTTACTAAAATGATCAACCATAACAAGGAGATAGCGACTTTTGTTTAACTGACTTCTTGGGAAAGGGCCCAATAAATCGATGCCGATTATTTCATTTGGAAATTCGGATTTAATACTATTTAGAAACCCGGCCGGGCGGAAATTAATATAATTAACGGCTTGACATGTTGGGCAGGACTGGACATACGCCCCTGTTAACTTTTGCAGTTCAGGAAAGTAGACTGCCTCGCGTACGCGTTGGATAGTTTTTCGAATACCAGCATGAGAAGCTAAAGGGCTGTCATGGAGCTCTTGCAGGATATTTAATCTAAGACTAGCTGGGATAACAGGTCGAAATTCGTTGTTGGAATTCGTAGTTTTTGTGTAGAATAATAGACCATCTATTAGTTCGTAATGGGCCGCCCTATTTCTTATCGCCACAATATCTTGGTGGCTAAAATTTTCAGGATCCTTCAAATACTCATAAATACTTCCAAACTCAGGATCCTTACCCAGTTCGGTTATTACAGTTTCTCGGGAATTTATTGTACACGCTGTCAGCATTGCAACTTTTACGGTATTACCCTGTTCGTCTAATTTAATTCGTGATAGGGCATCTGCTACGATATTTTCCTTTCCGAGGGTATGCTTGATTACCAGATTATATTCTTGCAGCTTGAGTGCCCATCTTATTAACCTTGGGGATAAATTTTTCCGTGAGTACAATCTAGTTACCGCCGCATGATCAGAATATACTGTTATCGGCGCCTTTCCAAAATAGACTCGGAACTTTTGCACTGCTAACGGAACTGCAAGTGCCTCTCTCTCGGTCGCGGAATAGTTTCTTTGTGTTTGATTTAAAGTTCGGCTAAAAAATGCCACGGGCTGCTGATTTTGCGAAAGTACCGCTCCTACCGCATAATCCGAAGCATCCGCTGAAATTTCTAAATTGTCATCCTTTTCAGGAAATTTCAACACAGGGGCTTGCGTTAATGCTTGTTTTAATTTTTCGAAAGCACTATTGGCTTCAGCCGTCCACGAGAATCTTGCCTTTTTCCTTTTTAATTTTAACAATGGCTCAGCGATAGCCTCAAAATCTTTTATAAAGGACCTATAATATGAACAAAGTCCTAGAAAAGAAGAGAGCTTCTTTGCCGTGTTTGGAGTCGGATACTTTTGTACAGCGATTATTTTTGATTCATCTGTCTCGATCGCTTTTTGCGATATTTTGTAACCTAAATATTTTAATTCAGGGGCTGCAAATTTGCACTTTTCGACATTAAATTTTAGACCGGCCTCATTTAATAAAGAAAACACCTGTCTTAAATCCTGTATATGTTGGTCGAGATTATCACTAGTAATAATGATATCGTCTAAATAGATAAATGTGGACTTTCCAAGAACAGGTCTTAACACAATGTCCATGCATCGCTGAAATGTTGCCGGGGCGCCTGAAAGGCCAAACGGCATACGCAAAAATGCATAAGTGCCAGACTTGGTTATAAAAGCAGTCTTAGGCACGTCCTCAGGCCTGACCCCTATTTGAAAATAACCATTCGTTAAGTCTAAAGTCGTCATAAATTTGGTTGATTTTATGTTCCTTAAAATTTCTTCTATGATCGGTAACGGATATACCGGATATTTCGTTATGGAATTTAATTTACGGTAATCAATAGCGAATCTCCACCTTTTTGGATGCTCCAAAGGATAATCATTATTTTTCTTACATAAAACCACCGGACTAGCATAACTACTTGAGATAGGCGTTATGATCTTTTTACGTAGCATATCGGTAATATGCCATTCTATAATTTTTTCCTTATTCTTATCATACCGGTATGGTTTTTGACGAACCGGCAATGCATCTCCGGTGTCAATACTATGGTTAGTAACCTGAGTAAATCCTGGAATATCACTAAATAAGGAAGCAAATTCACTTACCACTTGTCGGATTCTATCTTGCTCGTCATTAGGCAGGTGGTCAAGATTTAACCTTGGCGGTTCAACCTTTTCTACACGCACTGGTTTCATCGTCAGCTTAAGGGACGCTGCATTAAAATCCAGTGTAGCTTGTGCGTCTGAAAGAAAGTCTATTCCTAGGATTAAATTTGCTTGCAAATTCTTTACTATAAAAAACATCACCTTTACTTGTTCGTCCTTGATACGGATGTACAAAGGTACTTTACCTACGCACTTACATTGTTCTCCTTGCGCCGCTAATACTGTTGTATTATCCGCATTATATATGCGGTATTTGCGAAAATACTTTCTAAAAAAGACTTCTGCCACACAGGAACACTGCGCGCCGGTATCCAGGAGTGCGGTGGCCGGGATATTATTTACCAAGTCTTCAATCTTCGGAAGAGTTAAATTTTTCACCATTACTGTATTTAACTTGTAGGAAGAGGGGTTTACGTGGCCTTCGGATTTCCGCACCCTCTCGTCAGCAGAAATCCGTTTTAGTTTAAATTATTTTTCCTTTCGGTGCTTTCCTTCTTTCTCCACTGGCCTTGAGACTTTTTTCCTGGGTTGCTATTGAACTGTCGACGTTCGCCGGCTGTTTTTGAATGCTCGGGTTTCCTTGCCCACTGATTCGCTTTTTCTCCGTAGCCATGTGCTTCAGTTTGCTGTAGTCTTGGCGTACCAAATTGGTTTCGCTGTTGATATTGGCGTCTTCTTTCGACGTCCGCCGTTCTTCTACTTTCAAACTGCATTGCTAGCTCAAATAACTTTTCCAGTGTAGTCGGATTTCGTAATTCAATAAAGTCTTGCACTTGGGGTAGTAACCTCGGCAAAATCACTTGAATTATTTCAGGATCCGGACGGTTTCCATACAAGAGCTTGAAAACGTGAATTTTTCTTAAAATAAAGCTCGAGAGGTTTTCCATTCTTTGTTGATATATACTGAAAAGTTCTGTTTCTAATTTCGCACGATCCCTTACAACAGGGAAGGCTTTTAGTAGGGCAGTCTTGAAATTTTCGTAAGTATAGGTGGGACTTCCTGCTTGACCCAAGAGACTTCTGCCGATACATTTGAACCAGTTAAGCGCTTGGCCCCTCAAAGCGCTGGTAGCTAAGGTAACTTTTTGAAACTCGTGCACGGGGTAGAGCATGAAGTGGTCATCCAATTTTTCCAAAAAACTGGTTACCTGTGAGTTTCCATTAAACGTTGCTTCTGGTTTCATCGAAGCGCGCATGGTCTGGACGATGTACCCAAATCCTTCCAGAGCGGCAGCTGGCATTTCTGGATTCTGAGCCGTTTCTGCAGGCAGCACAGGTTCTTCTTGAAATTCGGCCATGGTTATTCTTCGTCGGGCGCCACTATCAGGTTCAATGTTTCTTCTAACCTTCTTCGGAAACATACAATGACCTGACTAGGAACAGAGAGCTTACTAAAGCTATGTTCACTAATTGTAGTAAGTAGACAGGATACAGACGAAGGGTATACAAGACCCTTTATTTTTCTTTATATACAATGACTTCCGTACTTCGGAATACAATGACCCTCCACTCGGGGTCTAACGTAAAAGGTATAAAAATAAAACTAAACTCTAATTTAACTTTAGAATAAGATTGGCCTTATAATAACAGGAAGCGTATGTAGCACAGAGACTGTGAACACTACAATACGTTTAATTTATCAAGAGGATTAAAACCTCTGGCCTGGAAGGCAAATAGTAACTGCGTAACTTCTAAGGTAAGCGGCCTGCTTCGAACTCACTGCTTCCTCTCTCCTGCTTGGCAAAAAGGCCACACTTAAATACTTGGCGTTCGCCAGACAACTTTGCATAAAATCCTTCACGCTTATAATTCTGGCCGGAAGTAGAAAATAAGAAGTGATAGTAAAGATTTAAAATAAAATAAACGTTAGTAAAACTTAAGATCCTTACAGTTTAAGGATAGTATGAATGAATCCAATTCAATTGACCAAAAGCAATTTTAAATTCATAACGAAAATATCGACTGTCTGCTGTCAGATATTACTTTAAAACGTGAAACAACTGGCTCTTAATAATGCATACAAATCACTTCCAACACCAACTATAACGGATATCTATGTAGTCTATTTACCAAGCTAACAAGTTCAACCATGTCTTACAGTGCATTAGGATTTTCTATAAATCTTTCATTGTGATGACCTGGTATCACAGCATATTTACAGTTAAGTCAATACTTTTTTGAGATTTGACGTTTTACCAATGCATTATTTCATTTGGAGTGTTAGAAATGTTTTCACTTTAATTAATATTTGGCGACTGTGAAGATCACTGAGATTTACTAATTCTTTCATTATGCGTACCAGTTTGTAACCAGCTTTGTAACCAGCTGCATGGAATATTATAGTCTTAAAGGATCACGTTTTGCTATGCCAAGTCTCCATATGGACACTTAAGAGGATTGTAAAGTATCCGCATCTGTATTTCTATTTGATATGCCGCCAATAGTTTTGTAAGGATCTTAAGTTCTACTAACGTTTATTTTATTTTAAATCTTTACTACTTATTTTCTACTTCCGGCCAGAATTAAAAGCTTTAACTTATTTATGCAAATTTGTCTTGCGAACGCTAAGTACTTAAGTTGTGGCTTTTTGCCAAGCAAGAGAGAGGAAGGAGTGATTAGGAGCAGGCCGCTTGCCATAGCAGTTTTACTCGGTTGCTGGTTGCCTTCAAGGCCAGAGGTTTAATCCTCTTGATAATTTTAAACGTATCGTAGTGTTAACAGTTCTCTGTACTACATACGGCTTTTCTGTTAATATACGGCCAATCTTCAAGTAGACACTTGTTTATTAATCCAAAGTTAGTTAGTTAGAATTTAGTTAATATTTTTATATTCTTACGTTCAGACCACAAGTGGTTGGTCTCTGTATTCCGAAGTCCGGAAATCATTGTAAAGAGAGAAAAATAAAGGGTTTCGTATACCCTTCCTGTGTATCTTGTCTACTTCCCACATTTATTGAACATAGCTTTAGTAAGCTCCCTGTTCCGAGTTAGGTCATTTAATGTTCCCAAAGCAAGTAAGGAGGAACACAGAACCTGATAGTGGCGCCCGGCGAAGAAGAATAACCATGGCCGAGTTTCAAGAAGAAGCTGTGCTGCCTGTAGAAGCGGCTCAGAATCCAGAAATGCCAGCTGCCGCCCTGGAAGGATTTGGTTACATCGTCCAGACCATGCGCGCATCGATGAAACCAGAAGCAACATTTAATGGAAACTCACCGGTAACCAGTTTTTTGGAAAAATTGGAGGCCCACTTCATGCTGTATCCCGTGCATGAGTTCCAGAAAGTCACCTTAGCTACCAGCGCTTTGAGGGGCCAAGCGCTTAATTGGTTCAAATGTATCGGCAGAAGCTTCTTGGGTCAAGCGGGAAGTCCCACCTACACTTACGAAAATTTCAAGACTGCCTTAGTAAAAGCCTTCCCTTTCGTAAGAGATCGTGGAATATTAGAAGCGGAACTTTTCAGCATATACCAGAAACGAATTGAAAGACTCTCAAACTTTATTTTAACAAAAATTCACGTCTTCAAACTCTTGTATAGAAACCGTCCGGATCCTGAGATAATTCAAGTGATTTTGTCGAGGTTACTTCCCCAAGTACAAGACTTTATCGAATTAAGGAATCCGACTACACTGGAAAAGTTATTTGAGCTAGCAATCCAGTTTGAAAGTAGAAGAACGGCGGACATTGAAAGAAGACGCCAGTATGAACAACGAAACCAATTTGGTGCGCCAAGACCACAGCAAAGTCAAGAACATGGCTACGGAAGCAAAGCGAATCAGTGGGCAAGGAAACCCGAGTATCCAAAAACAACCGGCGAACGTAGACAGTTCAATAGTAATCCAGGAAAAAAGTCCGAAGGCCAGTGGAAAAAGAAGGAAAGCACGGAAAGGAAAAAACAAGATTTAAACTGAAACGGATTTCTGCTGAAGGGAGGGTGCGGAAATCCGAAGGCCAAGAAAACCCCTCTTCCTTCAAGTTAAATACAGTGATGGTGAAAAATTTGACTCTTCCAAAGATTCAAGTGTTGGTGAATAACATCCCAGCCACCGCACTCCTGGATACACCGCACTCCTGCGCGCAGGGTTCCTGTGTGGCAGAAGATTTTTTTAGGAAGTATTTTCGGAAATACCGCATGTATAATTCGGATAATACGACAGTGTTAGCTGCGCAAGGAGAAAGATGCAAGTGCATAGGTAAATTACCGCTATACGTTCGTATCAAGGACGAACAAGTAAAGATTATGTTTTTTTACAGTAAAGAATTTGCAAGCACATATAATCTTAGGGATAGATTTTCTTTCAGAGGCAGAAGCAACGCTGGATTTTAACGAAGCGTCCCTTAAGCTGACGATGAAACCAGTTCGAGAAGAAAAAACAGAACCACCAATGTTAAACCTTGACCACCTGCCTAAGGAAGAGCAACAAAAAATCCGACAAGTGGTAAGTGAGTTTGCTTCGTTATTTAGTGATATTCCAGCATTTACTCAAGTTACTAACCATAGTATCGACACCGGAGATTCACTGCCAGTTCGCCACAAACCATACCGATATGATAAGAATAAAGAAAAAATTATAGAGTGGCACATTAGAGATATGTTACGTAAAAAGATCATAACGCCGATCTCAAGTAGTTATGCTAGCCCGGTTGTTTTATGTAAGAAAAACAATGACTATCCAGTAACACATCCAAAAAGGTGGTGTTTTGCGATTGACTATCGTAAATAAAACTCCATGACTAAATATCCGCTATATCCGTTACCTTTTATTGAAGAAATTCTAAGGAACATAACTTCTACCAAATACATGACGACTTTAGACTTTACGACTGGTTATTTTCAAATAGGGGTTAGACCGGAAGATGTGCCTAAGACTGCTTTTATAACCACGTCTGGCACTTATGCATTCCTGCGTATGCCGTTTGGCCTTTCAGGGGCACCGGCAACATTTCAGCAATGTATGGACATTGTGCTAAGGCCTGTTCTTGGAAAGTCCACATTTATCTATTTAGACGATATCATTATTACTAGTGATAATCTGGACCAACATGTACAGGATTTAAGACAGGTGTTTTCATTATTAAATGAGGCCGGTCTAAAAGTTAATGGTCGAAAAGTGCAAATTTGCAGCCCCTGAATTAAAATACACAGGTTACAAAATATCTCAGAAAGGAATCGAGACAGACGAATCAAAATAATCGCTGTGCAAAGGTATCCGCCGCCAAATACGGCGAAGAAGCTGTCTTCTTTTCTAGGACTTTGTTCATATTATAGGTCCTTTATAAAAGACTTTGCAGCTATTGCTGAACCACTGTTAAAATTAAAAAGGAGAAAGGCAAGATTCTCGTGGACAGCCGAAGCCAATAGTGCTTTCGAAAAATTAAAGCAAGCATTAACGCAAGCCCCTGTTTTGAAATTTCCTGAAAAGGATGACAATTTAGAAATTTCAGCGGATGCTTCGGATTATGCGGTAGGAGCGGTACTTTCCCAAAATCAGCAGCCCGTGGCATTTTTTAGTCGAACTTTAAATCAAACACAAAAAAATTATTCCGCGACCGAGAGAGAGGCACTTGCAATTCTGTTAGCAGTGCAAAAGTTCCGAGTCTATTTTGGAAGGGCGCCAATAACGGTGTATTCTGATCACGCGGCGGTTACTGGATTGTACTCAGGGAAAAACTTATCCCCAAGGTTAATAAGATGGGCACTCAAGTTACAAGAGGATAATCTGGTAATCAAGCACACCCCCGGAAAGGAAAATATCGTAGCAGATGCCCTATCCAGAATAAAAATAGATGAAGAAAGTAATACTGTAAAGGTGGCAATTCTCACAGCATGTACAATAAATTCCCGAGAAACTGTAATAACCGAAATGGGTAAGGATCATGAATTTAGAAACATTTATGAGTATTTAAAGGATCCTGAAAATTTTAGCCACCAAGATATTGTGGCGATAAGAAATAAGGCGGCCCATTACGAACTAATAGATGATCTATTATTTTATACAAAAACTAAAAATTCCAACAACGAATTTCGACCTGTTATCCCAGCTAGTCTTAGATTAAATATCCTGCAGGAGTTACACGACTGCCCTTTAGCTGCTCATGCTGGTATTCGAAAAACTATCCAACGCGTACGCGAAGCAGTCTATTTTCCTGAACTGCAAAAGTTAACAAGGGCGTATGTCCAGTCCTGCCCAACATGTCAAGCAGTTAAGGGGACTTATACACCTTAAAATCCATAAGATGTTCGAATAGGTGACTGTTGCAAGAATTCGGATAACTTATTTATTTTAAAAGCAATTACTTCCACCTTTTTACAGCTGACTACATAATATAGCTGCTTTCTTAAATAGCAATCAGAAAGTTTGTGTTGCCACAAATATTTTCCTAATTTAATCCGCTTTGTGACAACATTTTTCGTCATGTTGCCAACTTGCGAGCACAGTTTGAAACATTCTGTTTCATAATTTAATTCCATATTTAATATATAGCTTTTATAACATGTGGAAATTACTGTAAACCTAAAATTCTAAAAATTTCATGTGAAATTTTTATTTTATTTTGAGTTGAGTTTATAAAATGTATTTTATTAAAAAAAATTCTAATGTTTTCGGCCAAAATTTTTTCAGTATTAAAATAGTCATCAAATTGTTGGTTCACTTAGAAAATAGTGCCTATATAAAGAATTCCATCAAATTTCAAGTATGTACCATTAGCCATTTTTAAAATATCATGCGCGCAAGGCGGAAATATGGTGAAATATTTTGTCACAAAGAGGATTAATATACAAAACTATTTGTGGCAACACAAACTTTCTGGTTACTAGTTTCCAAAGTAGCTATATCATGATGTCAGCTGTAAGAAGTTGGAAGTAATTGCTTTTAAAATAAATAAAATATCCCAATTCCTGCAATAGTCACATATTCGAAGATCAAGAGGGGTTTAAGGTGTATGAGTCCCCTTAATTATATTAATTTCCGCCCGGCCGGGTTTCTAAATAGCATTAAATCCGAATTTCCAAATGAAAAAATTGGCATCGATTTATTGGGCCGTTTCCCAAAAAGTCAGTTAAATAAAATTCCGTATCTCCTTGTTATGGTTGATCATTTTAGTAAGTGGACCGAAATTGTTCCTTTAAAACGAGCCTCGGCGAAATTAGTTACTGATTCTATTTTAAATAAATATATTTTAAAATACGGAGCGCCCCTAAAAGTTATATCGGATAATGGTCCTTAATTTGTAAGTAATATATTTGAAGACATGTGCCAAAAACTGGGCATACGTCATTTAAAAATGGACCTGTATCGGCCGCAATCAAATATAGCGGAACGGGTCAATAGAAATATAGTGAAAATTATCCGTAGTTATGTTAAAAATTTTTATAAAAGCTGGGATAAGTATGTCAATGAATTAGCTTTCGCCCTTAGGACCGCAAAATATGATACAACGGGCAAAACTCCTGCTGAATTATTTTTAGGCAGAAAGATTATAACGCCGTTAGATAAATTATTTTATGTTCAACAAAGAGCCCCAGATTTTAAAATGGGTGATATAGAAAAATTAATTAAAGAAGCAAAAAAGAAACAAGGAAAATTTGAACGGCCAGCAACGAGATCCAAGCAGGAACGAGAAAGAAGTGTCCCGGTTCCGCCAAGACCAGCTGCAATCAAACGGCCAAGACCACAGGCAGAGGCTAAAAAGAAGGTCTTCAAGGGTGACCGAACTGGAAGGAAAAGAAAGCTCATGGAGGAAGGAACTGAAGGGCGAGTCCGCACAACAAGGAAGATAAACCAAACGCTAATCTTCGCTACCTTCCAGGACTGGGCAAAAAAAAGAATGTCCGAATATCACAAAGATAAGTAAAACTTTATGTTACTTTGCAACCTTAAGTTAATCTTTCATTCTTACTGCAAGTGGCAGAATTCAAGACGTTTTACCTCATGTGAGGTCTACCTTTATCGCCAAAAAGGCGAAAAATGAGTTGTTACCTATTTTGGTATTATGGTTTTTCAATTACTCGCGAGTAAAACTAAAATTAATATATAATAGGAATGTGTAAATACTTGAATATTGTAAAAGTTATTGTATAAATTTTATTTAAAAGATTCTGGCAAGAAAGAAGTTTTAGTCTGAAAGACTTTTGAAATGTAGTATTTCAATGTAGAAGAATTGGCACTTGCTTGGAAAAGAATAGAAGTTAACAATGTACTACTAATGTATGTTTTAAAATGCGTAAAATTAACGGCATGTTAATATGTTCTTATATACAATGTGAACTGTTATTTTAAGCGTTAAGAAATACTGTGATATGTTAAAAGTGAAAGTAATACCAAAAAATTTTAACTTATTCGTGTGACTGTAAAAAGAGCCAAATTATTGTGAATATGTGTTAAAGGTTGAATGAATGTAGTTAGGCTCTCTGACGCTACACTTCAGAGTTATCCACTTTCAGAATAGTACCTCAGGGTTTAGAGATGAATATAAGGTGTGTTATGAGGTCTTGTTATGTTGAATTTTAACACGTTAGTGTTTTGATTGCAGGCGGTAGTGTTGAACACTTGTACATAAACACGTTCGTGTTTGGTGTTTTCTTTTACAACACAAGTCAGAGAGCACGGGGAGAGAATTAAATAACGTCATAAATGAAATAAGAATGTTAAGAGAAATATAATTATACATGTTACTTGCCATTTCATTGTGTAACATTTCATTAAACTAGTTTTCCTTCCAGATCTCTGGAAGGAACCAGATTTGAATAAGAGCTCCTGTTTAGATGCAGTACAGATGAAAAAAAATTGTGTATCCTGGGAGCTGCTATTGTAAAAACAAATTTCTTTCTTTTAAATTTCTAGTTTCTAGTGAAAACTGTTTGTAAAAGATTGGCCTCGCGTTAGATTCTAGAGCTAAAAGTTTTCAACAAGGTCGTTTTAGACCTCAGTTTCAAACTAATTAACTCTGGCGGGAAGTATGTAAGGATCTTAAGTTTTACTAACGTTTATTTTATTTTAAATATTTACTATCACTTCTTATTTTCTACTTCCGGCCAGAATTAAAAGCTTTAACTTATTTATGCAAATTTGTCTTGCGAACGCCAAGTACTTAAAAAGCAAGAGAGAGGAAGGAGTGATTAGGAGCAGGCCGCTTGTCATAGCAATTTTACTCGGTTGCTGGTTGCCTTCAAGGCCAGAGGTTTAATCCTCTTGATAATTTTAAACGTATCGTAGTGTTAACAGTTCTCTGTACTACATACGGCCTTTCTGTTAATATACGGCCAATCTTCAAGTAGACACTTGTTTATTAATCCAAAGTTAGTTAGTTAGAATTTAGTTAATATTTTTATATTCTTACGTTCAGACCACAAGTGGTTGGTCTCTGTATTCCGAAGTCCGGAAATCATTGTAAAGAGAGAAAAATAAAGGGTTTCGTATACCCTTCCTGTGTATCTTGTCTACTTCCCACATTTATTGAACATAGCTTTAGTAAGCTCCCTGTTCCGAGTCAGGTCATTTAATGTTCCCAAAGCAAGTAAGGAGGAACACATAACCTGATAGTTTAAGAAGCCTGGTTACAAACCGGTACTGACCATCCGTAATATCGACTAAACTACATGACCATAAAATCACTATGCTGACGTATTGATCGTCAGTGGAATACAGTCTAACTTATGTTTATTTATTTCCCTAAACTAGTGAAATATATAATTTACCATACTGTGACTAGAAATAAGTAGAATTAGAAAACCGAAAATTATGATTTTTTTCTTTGCATTACTAATCTCTTGATACTCTAGAAGTTACTTTGCTTACAAGATTCCTTGCAACTAAAGTTTACTTGAGAACAATTACTTATAATTTAATAGTATTACTAGTTAATAGTAAATACTTATAACATAATTTAATAATGATATTAATTAAAAAGTGACTTTACTTTTTTTTTAATTAAAGAATTTGTCTACTATTTTTTTCTGTTTCAAATTTTGGTGCAGACCATAAATAATATGAAAATTTCTAACTAAATTAGTATATGTTGTTATCTAGAAAAAATCGAGAATTTGACACATTCTAAAAATGACTTACGCTTTTATTTTTAATTTCGTTTTTCGCGGGAGTATCAATATTTGGATTTATTAATTTATTACAGTTAGTCTCCATAAATGTTTTATAAAATACTGTAAAAACATAAATTTTCAGTTGAACGAAAAGACGCGACGCATAAGAAAATTCACGCTGCATAAAACTTAACAATGACATGGAAATTAAGGTCAGTGTTTATTGATTAGCTAACACCTAGCAGATACACTGCGAAGGAGAGAGCTTGGCTGTCTTGACGCATTCTGATCATATTTTTGATTCTTTTTAACTTTATGATTAGACGCAGGTTTTAAGAAATTTTAATTGGTGCTCAGTCATTATCTCCAACATCGCAGTATTTCTTCCCTGAAATTAAATTGATTTATTATTACTAGCTTAGGTGCAACTAATTACAATTTGACATCCGCGGAACAAACTCTATTTTAACAGTCTTTCTAGGGTTATTTACTAATTGCCTGAATAATGAAGGCTCATTAGGATAAATCATAACTCGAATGACGGCACATGAGCTCTCCTCCGTGTTGTTTTAAGCATGTAAAATGTGTAACAAGACCTTCAATAAGTTAATTAAAAACTGCTTAATGCTTCAGGAATACGCGTATTCGTTAGTGAAGCAAAAGAATTACCACTTCTTCCTAAATGAACAAAACTTTATGTAATTTTCTTATCTTTTCAAAAATATTTTAATGACTGTTCATATTTTATGAGGAAAGGAAAATATGTTAACAAGCGTCATAATATAATTTTACCGTTTTAAAAGTAAATTAAATGCAAATAAATTATCGTGCACTTATGGTATAAAACTACATTCCCATTTTTAGTTTTCATATAGGAATATCATTTTATAGCGCAAATGCAACGCGAGAAATAAAAGGATATATAGTCGGAAAAATGTTAAATATTTCAACGGATAATAATGCATCTCATGAGTTCATACATATGGAAAAAAGTATTGATTTCTTAAAATCATAAAATAATAATACGAAATACGATAATACTTTGGGAGCTACTATGAACACTAGGATTAAAAGTTGTAGGTCTCTTAAAGTATATAAAGTAACTTTGTGTTTGGCAGAAAATTCTTTTATTCTCGCAAATTCTCTAAAAGTAAATAATTTTTTGTTATATTTCGCATCACAAAAATCGCAGTCATAAAATATCCTACGTGATGTGATGTTTTTCATGAGTAGCGTGAATATCTATTTCCTGTTTACAAGCGCAGGTTTCAAAGTGAACTACATCGAGGAAGATTTATTTTATATCAGTTTGGGCATGGCTTTGTTACCGATATCTCATTTTTCTTTTGTGTGGTCAGAAACATTTAATGGTAAGCCTAATTGTAGGTAATACTATAAGGTATTTCTCCCGCCTTCTTGGCATGCCTTCGTGGCGTGGTAGTCTGCACGCTAGGCGCGTATCCAGAGGTCAGTGGTTCGATTCCCGGCGAAGGCGTTGCTAATTTTTCATCTTGCCTGCTTCCAAAAATACCTGATGTCTCTACAATACTTTCACCTTTTGCACACTTTCTGTGGCATAATATATATACATCTTATATTGTGAAAAAGTAGCATGTATCCGAAGAGATTAGGCAGAGGTACGATACTTCATTGATCGTGTTGGTAGATGTAATATTTATGGACCTGTAATTTTATTACAAACGTAGAACACCTGAACACATAGCACAATAAAACCAAATAAAATAAAAAGAGCTAAATAATACCCTTTAAAACAGAAGCAAAGCTAGGGTTTTCCATAACTTTATTTTGTTTTTTTTTATTGTTTCATAAACCCTAATACACTTTCAGCTTTAGGAACAGAATTTTTACCCATAAATTAATGCAAAAAGAGTGAAAGCACTTTACCTTATAAAATTTGCCCCACGATAGGAATTAAAGGAAACAAAAAAACTTATCTATATAATTGGAATTTTACTTAATTAATTTCTTTTCTATTTTTGCAACTATAATGCTTATTTTTATGCGTAAATGTGCGCTTTTCATTTGATGAAACCTAAAAACAAAATCTCATGATGTGTTACGTAAACATGTATTATCACGCAATAATTGAAACATTTCTTTCATACATGTAATTCATTTATTTTCGTATATCCTACTTAAGCGTCTAAGCAGTTGGCTAAAATAAAGGATTTCGGTTCAAGAAACCTAACATGGCTTAATGAGTAACTATGTAATAAAGAGGTAAGTTTGGTTATTTATTGCAGCAATATACGCAAGTCTTTCTGCTTTGAAGGAATTTCTAGGCTTAAATAAATGCAACAAAATTCACAAATAGAAATAAAACAAAGTTTGTATAAAGCTTCAAGTTCGCAAACAAAACTAAACAATATAGTTCTTATCAGAAGCAGATAATACCCTAATGAAACAAATAATAGCTTACGGTTATTCACCTTCTTATATTCAAATCATAAAATAACTTTCTGTAGAATTTGCTGATGGAGAACTAATGTTAAGAAGAGAAAGGATAAAGAGAACTGCGTATTAGACTTATCGTAGAGCCTGGCGAAAAATTAAATGAAACTCACTACCTGGGTCCTATAAGATAACACTATTAAAAGTTCTTACTCTTAAAAATCAAAAAGAAACATATTTCTCCTACACTGTGTTGATAGGTAGTATTTGCAAATTTCATAAATTTAGTCAGTTATCATCATGAAACCTTGCTTCTCCAGCCTACTCAAAAGGATGTTACTTTATAGTTTTTTCAAATCTTATAGTGTCTGTTAATACATGTTAAACGACAATACAGTCGAATATCTAACAAGTAGAACTGGAGGACAGTTTAATCATAAAAAATATATATCTTAATGATAGAAAAAAAATTGCTTAAAAATAAAAAAAGGTAATTTTAGAAATGCAGTTTACTACTTTGAAATCAAATAACTGTTTAATATCATAAATAACTTACGTTTGGTAAAATGTGATGACATACGGAATTCTTTTCCAAAGTTTATTACTGTAAAATATTTTTTACTAGAAATGTGATCCCAGCTGTATGAAATTCAGCTAACAATCGGTATTTCTTCTAACTACAAAAATTAATTAAAATATTTATTTACTTGAAATATAAACTTTGATCGAACTATGTTATTAAAGGAAGAAAAATATGTTGGCAACAGATGTTTTAACTCGATTTTTAAGACGTACTCTCCAACTTTAAAAGTTTTGATTCATAAACACTTGTTTCAATCCCCATTTCCCACAGCTTGATTTAAAACACCGGCCCATTCTCACCGTTTCTTCTCGTAAAATGTGAAGTTCGTCTGAAAAACATAAACTGAAAAATTCTCCGAAAATCTCTCTCAGTTTCGAAAATCGATATTTTTGCGTTCGCACGAGTTGCACCATCAAATGGGGTCTAAGTTAGGTCCGAGTTATGTTTTGGGAACAAAGCCAACTACAGAAGTAAACCTGATTTTTGTTCATAGTTTGGACTTAAAGCTTTTTTTCGTCATAACATTAAAAAAGAGCAGTGTTATCAGTTTGTAAAGTCAAAAGAAACTCCGAGCTTTGAGCATATATCTTATTTTGCGATAATGGGGATGCAGCAGAATAATACTTTACTCCATAGTTACATTTTTGTTTCTTCTGTTAATTCTAGAAAAGGAAACATTTCCCATAATTTCCTATTACTTCGAAAACGTTAGGTGCATAAGTTATATCTGCGAGTTATCTTTAAAATCTACTGAAATCTGAAAGCTGAGATAGTAAGCTAATTTTTGCCTCTTAATATAAAACTGAAAATATTTTTGATGACATTAAATTCAAAGAAGATAAATCAAATTAATGCAAATATTCAGTATCGTTCTTGTAAGCTTGAAACAAATCATTTCATTGTTTTATATAATTTAACTAATGACCGATCTTATTTAGGAATACAACCTGTTGATTACTAAAGTTCTAAAAAACAATGTTCTAGCACCGATTTTATATGAATCAAATATAAGTGGTCCGTGTTTAAAATCGCAAGAAACCATTAAGTGGCAAAATAATTAGTTTTTTATGAAACGTAGACTAATGGTTTTACTATCTAACCATGTGTTACTGTTACTGAGTATATTACGTGGCTCTGTTATAAGTCTCTGTACGCGAGATTGAAGACATAAATTATTTGGTAAAATCCTTCCCGAACAATTTTTAACAGTACGCTTTGAAACAATTCCAAAAATTACAGCTTTCCAAAGCATTTATGGAAACCCCTTATCTTCTTTCATGCTACGTAACTGTACTCGTAATGGTCTGCTGTCACGAACTGATTATATTTTAATATTATAATTTATAATCATTAATGTACGTCGACAGATAAAACCATTAAAAAACAACTTTGATGTATTACAAAAATTAAAATCAAAATAGAAACTTGTAAATTACTTTCTGAACGCAGAACTTCGCCAAACTGCTCTTCGCGTGTTCTCCAGTAGGCGATGCTTGGCCATTCCTTGCAACTGCACTTTAGAAATGCTTCTCTCTCATTCTCGATCCTTCGAGAATTTTCGAAATAGGCTCGAAGCTTCTTGACACTTAGCTGCATATAAATTCAAACAAATGACTAGTCGATTTGGAGTCAGTTCACTGTAAATGTTCATAACAATGCTATCGTTATACTTTAGCTATTTTTCCAAGATCAAGTGCGCATTAGTTCCTTTGTTAGTTTTAGTTGTGTTGTTGGGATTTATATTTATTTTAAATAACCAATTTAATTCAAGTTTATGTTCTTTCCTATAAGCCTTCATTCCCCTAATTGCCAATGCCAGAATATTTGAGTTTGGTAGCGCGCGTGAAGTAAGGCAAATTCTACCTTGAGGAGAAAAAGTTTAAATACTGAGTTCTAGAAGAGAAGTGACACAGTTTGGGCAATCGCCGTCACCTTTGTAGCGGGAGGTTCTATTTCTTCATTTATTGCTGGTTTACGTGGCGTAACAGCTACTACTTTGCTGCCACAAGATTGTGACGCGGTTTTAAGTTACAGGAGTTTCTGAGGCCTATAGATTAATTTCTACTCCTTGTTAATATCTACGAATTTTAGTTTAGTTCTTGTTATTTGAGTTAGGACCCGAGTGAGGCGTAGTGTGTTTGCGTCAAGTCGACGCATTGGGAATTTTAAAGAGTTTAATAAAGGGCAACTTTAACCTTCTCCTGTGTGGCTCCTACACATACTGCCGCTGTCACCTTAGACGATAGACACGTGGTTCTCACAGTGTAAATAGTAAATTTTCTTTAATAAAGGTAATAAATAGACTAAAAATGCTACTTCTGAAAGAAATATTTTTTAGCAGATTTATTGGACTTTAAAGCACACCCAAAAAGAAACCTGTGTTCTTCCTGCTGCTGACTGCAGTACATTATTTGTTCTCTAGAAAACGCTTTGACATACCTGATAGAACGTAGACACGATAGTGATATTATTTTTAATGGAATATAGCGATGTATAGCAGTGTATGTAAAGCGATGTATAGCTTGTCTGATGAAACATTTTATTTGCGTTTACAAGAAGCAAGATGGAGAATATATCTGAAGCCTATGGAAACTGATAAAATTTCTCAGCTGTTCGCATCTTAATCTGATGCAATCTCTCAGCTTTTCGTAAAAGTTTTAATAATTCAAAAACTCAAATTTAATGTGACCTTTATACACTAGAATTAATGTCCTTCAGGAATTTAGCTGAACGACATTAAGTTCTAGTTTATTTGACACTACATTCAATAAAAAACTTGAGTTAATAAATAATTTTTAAAAATTAGGATTTTGTAGTTACCTCATAAGAAACGAAATAAAAGTATTGAATTCATTTATTTTTCCCAACATTGATACACTGAGGTGTTACAATGATTTTTTACATAATTATAGAACTTCGGATCAGAATTTTAAGTTTTGTATCTTATACAAGTCTAAAGTACTAATACAAAACGTAAAACCCAAGTGCCTTTCTTGTCAGAGTAAAAAACGGAAGCATTGTTAAACGAAAAACACTTTGAAATGATAAGAACGGTAACTATGAAAAAAGAAATTAAATTAACAGTATTCAGAAACGTCTTTACGAAAACGTAGAGTTGTTAATTAGAAATTATGATTATTATGTAGATAAAGGGGAAAAGTTAAAACGTGATTTAGAAATTGAACTAAAAATATCGCTATGATGGAAAAGTATGCCGTAGTTTAGTCTCTGGGATTTGGGAATTCAAAAATAACAATTTTTCAGAAATTTGGAATTTAAAAGATGTAATTCCCTGTATAATATTCTTTCTTATTTGCGCGTTCTTTTTCTATGGAATCTTTCATAAATATTTATCATGAAAATAAACTTCTGAGACCTTCTGACGTTCTTTTCTATTTTCATTACAGCAATACTGCAAAAACAGAATTACGTTTGGCATAAAATACAAATTTCTTGTGATCTTTGAGCCACATATGTAACTGTGATTACGATTACTAAGTACAATTGAATATACGGAGAACATTTGGAAACGGAAAAACAGAAGTTCACCTAGGGCTTCCTTAACTACTAAATTTGAAGGTACTTACTGTAAACGATTTTTTTTACTTTACCGCGGGTGACTGGTTTAACAGAGCAGCAATTTAAAATTTTTAACTTGAGTATCTGTAATGTAGACCGCTTGCCAGAAGTGATTCTTTTGACAAGTTTATGCACGTGTAATTTCTCATAAAATCGTTTCAGTACAAAACACAGCAATAAATTTAGAAGAATGTGCTCAGTATTCAGTTTCAAAGTTATTGAGGGAGGGGGGATAGACGCTACGTGATCTAGAAGCTATGTGACCTTGCATTTTGTCCAAATTAAAAAAAAAATTCCTTTCTACCGCTCAATATTTTTATCTCTCCTCAACATACATGCATATGTAAGGGATGTAATGTTTTGGGTCCAATAATTCGATAGTGTGTTTTCAGTGAATTAGCAAAAATTAGATTCTCTTAGACACGGTTTTACTATTCTTACAATCATGTATTTCTGCTTGTATGTGACGAATGTTTCGTCCACTATAACTCCTGCATGAAACTTCCAAAAATTTCTATTTTCCATAGTTGAACTTTCTATATTCAGATAAAAATTTGATTCAACTTTGGTAAAATTTGGACTATAAGAAGTTATGCTTTGAAGCCCATAAGTGTCTTTCAAACTAAACACATTTTCTTGAAAAAATATACTATGCGATATTCAAAACGTTTCACATCTGGTATTTAAAATCGGTATGTGGTTAAGAACAATATACTACATTTATAAGCATCAATTTATTCTTGGAATTATGTTAAATGCAACGAAAATAACCTCATTATGAAGACTAGCTCTCGTTATTAAGCAATTACATATATTAACATTAAACCTGCATTTTTTCTCCATTTTCAATTAAACGAATGCCACCGAATGGTATCGCTATGTATTAATTTTACAGAAATAATGTAGCTAAGGTATTTCTTCCGCCTTCTTAGCATGCCTTTGTGGTGTAATGGTCAGCAGACTCGGTGTGTATTCGAGAGGTCCAGGTTCGAATCCCGGCGAGGGCATTGCACATTTTTCATGTCTCCTGCTTCTAAATAACCTAATCTTTCTACAAGCTTATATAAAAAATATATGACAACAATTAACAATCTATTGGGAAATCTAAAGGTATGTTGAATTTTAAAAATCTGTGATTTTGTTGTTGAATTTTATGTACCGTAGATCATGAGAAAGTGATGTTTGTTAAAGAAAAAAGACAAAATGCCAAATAAACCAGCCAGTCATCTTATAAAGAAAACCGAACATTGATATCATAAACTGAGTAAAAAATGAAAAAGAGAGGCATGTTACACTTAGCACTCAGTCGAGAATTCTAAACATATGCTGCTTCCAAAACTTTTATGATTGTTAAGTCATTGATTTGCAAAATCCAAAACACTATATAGCTAGAGGATATACTATAATCGCCGCGATGTTTTCAAACTAAAGCATCATAATAACGGACTTGTTGTTGTGCACATATAGTTATTATTATCCATTGTAAGGAAGAACAGAATAATAAATAATTTATAGTGTCATATAGCATTGAGCCATAAAATTTTAAAACAAATTCAGTTTTATTTACAAACGATCAGCCAGAAATGATAGTTTATTTAAAGCTCATTGGTATTCTGGATTTGACGGGAGGACATGTTGATCACATCTTCTCTTTTATTCTTTTTCTTTTCTTTTTTTTATATATACACTGTTTTAAAGTAATTTTAGTGATTTAATTTTAAACTTATATTGCAACTGATTTTAGTCAGAAACGGTAAATCACTCTAAAATATAACGAAATGCTTGAAACATGAAGCAGAGCTTAAGCTAAATCTGATTGTACATGTGTATTTTGCGCGTCTTTTTGGAAAATGTTTTTCTCGAATTCCGTCTTAAGTAAGAGACTATCCCAGTTAAAATTACGAAGTATCATATGTGATAGATATCTCAGGTATTGAACTAATGACCAACTGAAGGTAAAAACTCTAACCTATTCACATTAGGAAAATTTATTACTGAAGAAAAATAAATCGTATACTAAAGAAAAATAATCATATCATATTTCGTCGACATGTATGGGAGAACGATTGACACTGAACGTAAAGATTATAAATAAATTAGATTTTTGTTAACATATATAAATCTAAGACAATAGTTTACTTCGTTGCTGTCCAGTTCCATGTCTTAGTATGGAATTGGCGGGAGGTTATGTGTTGGCCACATGGAAGTAAGGAGAAGTAGTTTCAAAAATTTGAGCCAACAATTCAACTTCAGACACAGTTTCCAGTCTGTTTGGAGCAAAAAATGTCGTTATTAAGTTTAAAATACTTTAAATGTATTTAACAACCAATGTTTTATATTCGCGCTTCAACAATAGGCAAGACAAAATATAAACTGCTAAAAATTTGATAATGCTGAAACTGTTTACAAAAAAAGAGATTCGAAAGTGGAAAAAAGGAACTGTTACATATAATCTCAATTTTATATGTCGTTAAACAGAAGCCTGTTTCATTAGTAAGGCTGTATGAACAGTGGACTCTGTTCATACAGCATTAGACAACACAGATGGTGCCAATGTTTAGAAGCCGTAATACCATTAGTAAGCCTTCCGTAATGTTACCGTTCCGGGCACCAATACATTGTGCACGAGAAATTCAACCTTTCAACAACCATTGTCACCATCATTGTCCATGTGTGAGCTATGATATAACAGGATAACACAGCATTATTCATGAAACTCCAAATTAATATTCTAGGTCTATGAAATTATATGTTATGTCACCTCCGTAGATTAGGTTCAATATTAATTCAACTTCGAAAGTTAATGTGTTGCTATTTTCCTATGCAATTTTAAAGAGGTGGATGTAATATTCATAGAATATGATCATCATTCTTATATCAATAATGTTTCAGAGGTTTCTTAAGGCAAGAGAAATAATCTACGTACATTAACGTGCTATATAATTCTTTTAGTTTTTCAAACATTTAAACGTATGTTTACTGGAGAAAACGTTTAAAAGCAAATTTCTTTGTTCATTCATATGGAAATATTTTCAGGAGACGTTTCTTATGATGGAATTAAAAGGAATAGGAATTCTTTCTCCATTTGTAAACTGCTAATTATTTAAAATTTATAATCATTTGATAAAATTTTTGTGATAGCAATTTTAAAAAAGAATCTTTAAAAGAAAATTTCGCATTTATATTCCTTTTAAACTCGTATTCTGAACATAACGCGCAAATTAATATGAATATAGATGATTTATTGGAACATTGAAAATTATTACACTATGTGACATTTAGAAAATAATGTGATCACCTCTGGCTCTGATAATGATTTGTCTGACACGTCTTGGTATAGATATTATCAGGTTTTGGCACATTGCTTTTACTTGATCATCGTTAAACCATATTTGGATTAAAAAAATCATCCTTTCTTTACTTGTGTAATTCATTTTCCTCATTGTTTTGTTAAGGATTTCTCCTCACGTTTCGATTAGATTGAAGTCGGACGAATGTATTGGTCAATCTAAAGCTTAACGTCATTTTCTTCAATATGTTTTCCACTTCTTTCGACGTTTGGAACCGAGCAAGGTCTTGTTGGAAAACTCATTGTTCCGTTGGTTAGAGCTCAGTTTAGGAATTCATTTTTCTTTCAATCACCGATGTATTTGTCGGAATTCCTCATTCCATCAATTGGCATTAATCCATCAATTGGCATTAATCCATCAATTGGCATTAATACATCAATTAGAGTCGCGAACATGAATACCTAACACTGGTAAATCTATTTGGAGAACAAAACTTGTCAACCTAGAATTTTGTTTGGATTTCCTTATGAAAATCCTTGGCTTAATAAAATAAAGTAATCCTTGGCTTTCTCCCACACTTTATCTGCGATGATAAGCTGCGTCTCTCGTTAAACCTTCTAATAATGTTGCACCAAACCCTAAGCTTACACCACCCAAACCTACGTTAAACATTTTAGCTATATCTCTCTGTGTCATAGAAGGGTGTTGATCTTACGCCTTTCCTTTGGAGTGAGGTTCATTCTTTAAAATTTGTAATACAGCTTTTTCAACGTCTATTACAGCCTAAAACAAAAAAACAATAACCTTACGAGAACAATACTAAATCACGAAAATATAATATTGTACAAAACAGTAAAAATAGGTCAGAGTAATCACAGTTAAATGTCAGCAGAAAAATTGGCCTCTTGTTCACATTAAATTCCCTACTACTGTATGCACTTAAACCATTTCCTTTAAGAAATATCATTTCTTCATTTATATGAAATATAATGTGTTGCTTTAAAAAGAATGAAAATTTACAAAATAAAATAAAAGCATGATTAATAAATTTCAAATTGTGTCGAGAACTCGAAACTTAACTCCGTAATATGATGTATACGAGTCCCAGCAACAGTCGAGCCGTTGTAATGTCCGATCCTGAATACTGGTAAATTAACAAGGGTTCATATCCAGTGAACAAGAAAGATAGTTACTGAAAAGAAAGTAAATTTATAGTCTGACAATTTATATCAATATACTAGCTTTAAATGAAAGAACGATTTTTGCATAACTTAATTTAAATTTTGATTTAAGAGATCAAATATTGATGAAAAAATTCATATCAAACAGTATTTATAATTTTAAAAGCAGAAGTGAAGAAAGTTGATAAAACTCTTTATTATTAGAATTTTAAAGGTTAAATAATGTGAAAGTATTTCCAAGGAAATTACAACGAAAAATAAAAGAAAACTGATATGAATAAAAATAACATAATTTTAACACTTTCCAAAGATATTCAGTCTAAAACAGGGGAATATCTTAGCATTTAAAAATATTTTTCACTTAGTATATATAAAAATAAGTTAAATGATTTTTGATATATAGCGTTTGAAACTATTCCCCATGCTAAAACTTCATAGCTATTCGCTATGAACGAACCGATAAAATAGCTCTTAAAGAAAGTCTTAGTAAAATAAGACATTTATATGTGAAGAAACATTTTGTGTACAGAGCATAAGTTTTTGTTTGCTTACAAAATTGAATTTTCAAAGCAGTACTTGCTATATTTGTTGAGAATGCAACAGCATATCTTAAGAGAGTTCTTTGCCTGTGCAAAAGAAAATAATGTGAAAAATCTGCACTTGAAAAAGGTACATTTTCCTGAAAGCTAGAATAATAAGTCAAATATTATGTCAATTTGACATAAAATATGTAGATTATTTATTTAAAAATATTTTATAGTTTGCAGAAGCTTTTATGGTACAGTAAGTTTAAGGCAATGAGTAAATATGCTTACTTTAGTAATTTCTTTTTAATTTGTCGGATAATAAAATTAATTACAAGATTATATACAGAGTAGCATCCATGTAAGCTCATTTCATTTGTAGGAAAGGATTCAGTGAAAGACGCATAACATAGTTTCCTAATAAGAAAAATAATCAAATTGAAATAAATAAACACTAAATGAAAAATGAAAGAAGTACTAGTAACAGCATAGCTTCGGAAATACTCTAAAATCGAATTTCCAAACTACGTATCCTGATTCGAAACTAGCATCTTAATACTACTTTGTTACAGAACAAACTAATTTTCTTGTTAACAAAAAGGATTTTATGAAAGCGGAAATTAATTATTGAGTAAGTAAAAGGAGATGTCAGAGGTGACAGTTATAAAAACTTTAAATTGTATATATATATAAGATATATTAATTACAATGCTATGTATGGAGATCCTCTTTTTATAGTATGGCATTTATTGTATTAATGTGGAATTTTATGAATTATTTTATTTTTTACTTCACTCAGGTACTTCTTCTTACACTTAATCACTTCGTAGTATTTCCGCAATTCGGAGTCCGAGCTTTGGAAAAAAATGAATAGTTGACTTTTAAAAATTATAATTACGGAAGCGATCCTCTTGAACGCAGACGAAATTTAACTGTTCGTAATGTTCAAATTTTCTTTTTAATTATGTTGATATTTTTTTTCTTAAATATATATACCTACAGGACAAAATGATTTATTTGGTCTTTAATGTAACTGTATGTATCTAGAACTAAACCTAGCTGTTATTTTGACTGTTTTTCTTTCTTGTTTAGTAGAAGGCTAACGCGGCTTTGTGTATCACGATCATGACGCAACTTTGTTTGCGTGCGGCTTTTTAAAATTTCTTATTTTCTTACCCTAATCTCTAGTCGCCCTTTTAAAAAGGTATTTTCTCCTACCTTTCTGCATGCCGGCGTTGTGTAGTGGTTAGCACACTTGGCGCCTATTCGAGAGTACCAGGGTTCGAGTCCCGGGGAGGAGTCCCGTTTTTTGCGTCTTCCTGCTTCAAAATAACCTAATGACTCTACAACCGGAATGAGGTTTTCTCTTCTCAAAGTGGTATGTCACAAACAAGTTTCATATTTGTCTTGCTGAATGCTTTAGTAAGTTTCCCTTCCTATCTGTCACACAATGATGTTTATTTCATTAGCAACTGTTCGAGGCTTCTGACCACTTTTTATAATTTGTAAATTTTTATCGCTTAATCATATCGCACAGAACCGTTGAATGTTAATATCTATCAAAAATTAAATGATAGACCTTTAACAAGAGTTATCCGATGTAAATTCTACTTCGGAAATATGTTCTCATAAAGAATCGAATATAGAAGTTTATTCTATTTCATCTGATGAAGTTTGGATTATTCCGACTACAATAATAAGTGAAACTAAACCATCAAATAACAGTTCTATTATTCCTTGAAGAAAAGCGCCAAAACATTTCTTCATATCTTTCCTAGAAAGAACAAAACAAAAATACCTTGCTAGTGTTAAAATATTTATTATCTTAAAAATATATTTCTGGAATATTTCATGTATGACTAGCACGGTATTTTCGGCTTACCTGTATGGTGTAGGTCATTTTGACCGCATTTGACTGCAAGAATTGTTAACTTTTTAATAAAACATATTATAATTTATTTTATTCAATTTATTTCTCTGACAACTCTAAAAGTATTAAAAACTATTTACTTTTTTTACCAGCTACAACTTACTTTTTTATCATTATATATTCTTAGCTAAGTAGATTTCTTAACAAAAATTTAAAAAATATTTTTTATTCAAGATCTTCCGTTTAAGCTGCACGAATACCCTGCTTAACTTTTTAATGAGTTTAATTTCGTCATATATTGAACTGCAGATGCTGCATATAAAATATACGAAACTATAAGAAAATTTTGGGGGTCTACTGGTCAGAGTATGTAGACAATATTAAAGTGTTTTGATGACTTTTATTCTATGAATAATTTATTGTGTGATTTAGAATGTAAATATCCTGAATAGCACAATAATTTTGTGTATAAATATGCTATCACAAATAAATTGTGTTGACTTAATTTGCTAATTGAAAACTCTTGAAATAATTCTATAGAAGTTTTTTCCCTTGTTAAATCACAAATAGGATTTTATTTATATAAAAATTGTGAAAATGCTGTTGCCCTCTTTAGGTCATAAATCCAAAAAGACAACCTTCGAAAATGAACAGTTACTTCTGAAAATATAAGCACTCACGACTACTGTTCATTTCCACCCTAAGCTAAAGAGAAAACCACAAAAAATCGAAATCATTTAGAACAGTGGATGATCATTTTGCAAGAGATATTATATAATTGGTGATTTTTATTATGTTTTAATCCCTAATTAAAACATAATTCCTTAAAAATGCATGCTATTAGTTTACTGCTCAATTTTTAAATATTAGGGGAAAAATAAGTATATTAGGAGCAAACTGCTTATTTTTAAAACAGCCGTAAAAATGCCTGTAATCAAATAGATTACGCTGTCTACTTGATGAAAGACAGCTTTCATATGTGATTTTCTAAGGGTTAGTTTTTTTTAAATACAACAAAACATGTGAAGTCTAGGATGCCTTCATGCAGGACATTCTAAATGACTTAGGTGAGCAGGTTACATGGGACAGGTGCCAAGACATGGTCCGACCCTGTATGTAATATAGTGAAAAGGTTCATAACAATTATGGCTAGCATTTAGAAGAAGGAAATCCAGAATACTGTAGCACTGCAGATGCAGAGAAAAACCCTAAGTCAGACACTTCCGATGAGTTATTAAAGATGTTGAATTCTGGTCACATAACCAAGTGTAAGGAGCTGTGAAGGAAAAGTAGTAACGTTAGGAGAAGAAAATTTCTAATGGCTGAGGAGTTAAAAACATTCCAAATGAAACTATTTCGTATTCGTTTTATACCCTGAGCAAGCGACAAAAACCCTCATGTAGCCGAACTGTTTGCATTGATTCGAACTGTACAATCAATCAGTGATTTTAAGCACTCGGCCATGAGTGGGACTGATAGGCTAACGGAAACTAGCTCATTTTTACGTTGCACACATGAACCAAATTTGCGAAAATCCCATTAAGTCAGCTCATTTATCATGAATTGAATTTAGGTCGAATTATTAGTGTTCAAAGACACTGGCCACTCTACCACTTGGTGGGTGCTGCTATTCGTATGCTTAAATTTATCAAGTGAATAACTAGTCTGACTTAGACTAAAATTAAATAAACAAATTGCAGCCAGTCAATTTAAAATGAGGTACCTGAAACATGCAAATCAACGAAATTAAATCAGAATATTACTAACAAACAAAAGCATTCAAAATTAGTTGGCAATTAAGATGTTAGAGGAAAATTGTAAATAAAGAATTCTTAATGGCTAATTCGAAGAATAATGAAACTAGATTTAGAAGATTTGGTCAGATATAGACGATGTACTATGAAAAGAAGCAATTTCAATTTACAGAAAATGGGACCTATTCAGAAGAAAAATATAGTATTTCCACAAAAATATTCATCCATGTGAATTTGAAGAAACACACACAAAAGAAAATGGTAAATACAGTGATGATATCAAAACAATAGTTAATTTATTCATTTAACGTAGCCTATGTTCAGATTTTGTTAGACACTTTTTATATGCACAAACTAGAAATATATTAAACAGAAAACAAAAAAACTATCATTTTAATTCATATATAGTGGAATGTCTGTTGCAACGAAACAGGAAGGGCAGTAAGAAAGTTAGTTTCTTACTGCCTTTCCCTGACTTTTGTTTTCTGTTTGATAAACTTCTACATTATGAGCAAATACATAATTTTTACATTATATTTTGGTTCACATTAAATTAATTTTTAGCAAAATCTTTCTTTTTATCAGTACGATAGTCGAAAGTGGTTTTCGATCCAAGAGTTTCTTGAGGGCCGAAAAAAGTCGGGATTCACCAGAACAAAAGGCATAAGAATGCTACAATCGATTAGCCAAAGTTCAATATACGGTTATCCGTATGTAGACAGCGTCTTTACTGGTTACCATCATCTTAAACTCAGAGCAGTTAATATTTTTGATAGAACATTTAACCAACGCAGGAAGAAAAGACCTCTGAACTCTTCTCGGAGCATGCTCTAGGATTTTTCATTACAGTTTAGGGTGTTTTGGAACCAACTCTGCTCTTCTGTGCATAAAATCCAATGCCGTTTCTTGATTGGTAATTTACTCTTTTTGGAGATATCTGTTCTGATGTTTTAAAAGGTTAGGGAAGAGTTCTCGGGAATCCCGGAAGAGAAAACAGGCACGTTCTACTTCACAGGTAAGAGCATGCTTTAGTTATCACGTTATTGTTACACAGCGATAAAATACTTTAGAGATATTATATGCAGGAAATATTCTATATTTAAAAGCCATGATGTAGAACACAGAAAGAGAAAATTCTCTGATGGGGTATTCTCACGCCCACTAGAAATTCTTCTCCAAGCAGCCCCTCCAATAAACTTCCTTATCTGACCGCAATGGTTCAAAAGAGCAGGGAAGGGCATCTGGATCTCGGTGACGAACAGACATAAAAACTGAGTTCCTTAAGAAGTGACAGATGTTACATGATAAAACGAAATGCTTAAAAAAATCTGAAAGGCTTCAGATTTTAAATTACGTCCAAAGAGGTGTTTTTTATAACGTTTTGTGTGTTACCTTTATTTATTTATTACCATGCTCTTTGCACGTAAACCAAAATTCAGTTCAACAGCAATGTCGCAAAATAATTTTAAAATAAACATATCTTAAGAATTTCCCATACACAGTTCCGCGCGCTGGAGATAAAAAAGGTTTTTCCCCCTCCCGTAGAGTGTTGCCATTGCTCGCTTTTAAATCGCTGAGTTTGTTAATAAAAAATTCGTTAAATTTTACAAACTATGAAACCGATAATAAAATAAATTCCAAATTTCAAATTTGGTCGTCCATATTCACAGTAGGATTACGTAATTCAAAAGTGAATGCCTCTAGGTACCGTTGTTTTATCACAAAGCAAGAAACATACATACATTTATGCAGATTCTTCATTATTTAATTTCTTCAAATATAATACAGGGTGATAGTATTTGGTGGGAACAGTTTGAAAAGTGAAACGGACATTCAGAGTGATTGAACGCAAAATCGCAAAACGGAAACAATAGTTCTTCAGGGACAAAGCTCCTTTGGACTAATAACAAGAAAGGAATGCTATCTCTTGAGTGTGGTAATTGGCGCTCGATTTTGATCGAAACAGTTCGACATGCGCCGCTGTGGATTTGCTGAAAGATAAAATGCTTAATAATTGATGCAATGGCCCAAACATAGATACTTTTACATAGCATGGAATTGTTAATATTCTTCATAAATTCCAGAAAAAATAGCTAAGGAATACCATAACCAAAAGCTGCATAAGTAAGCACAAGGCAAAAGAAAATGTGATTTGTATTAGGTTAGTCTCTATCTTGGCCTTTGAAAATGGGGTTCTGTCATACAATGCATAGTTGACGCTAGTGTTTCCAACCATATACTGCTCTTTTGTTTTGATTCAAAACAGCGTAAAAAATTAAAGTTTATTCTTGAAATGTGTTCTTGCGTTATAGTGACGGCGTAACATTCCTCGGAAGAGCTGTGCAGTGGATTTTTGAACGGTTTCTGCTCATAAGCCCAGTAAATTCCTTAAATATAAGCACATAACTCTATTAAATTGTTATCTTTAAGTATACATGTAAATCCGTTTCCAGACGCACTAAATCTGTAAATACATCTGTAATTTTTAATTATTTTAATAGTTCTTGAACAAAGAAAGTCAAGTCATTAGGAATGGAGCAGATAGCCCTCGAGTGATTTGCTATAATTAAATAAAACTCAAACATTAGGTATTGTAAATCATTTCATGAAAGTTTTCCGTTTATTTGAAAAATTTATCAAAATAATTGCGTTTATTTTTTGTTTATGATACTGTAGAGTCATTAGGGTTTTTTTTGGAAAAAGGAGACATGAAAAATGAGCAATGCCTCCTCAGGGACTCGAACCTGAACCTCTCGAATCGGCGCCGAGTGTGATAACCATTACATCATGAAACAACATACAGAAAGAGGGAGAAAATTCTGTTCGTATTCCCCCTTTTAAAAGGCAAGTGGGGTTTAGGGGACCCAATTGCCAAATCCTAGTGGTGAAGAATCATGATCCACCACCTTTTTTAGTTCGGGGACAACTGTAGACAGTATGTTATTTTTGAAGCAGGAGATGTGAAAAATGTGCAGTGCCCTCGCCGGGAGTCAAACTTGACTGTCTTGAATACGCGTCGAGTGTGCTAACCGTTACACCCCGAAGGCATGGAGCAAGGTGGGCGAAAATACCTTACAACATGTAATAACAAAACACATCATTTCGTGATATTTCGAAAGACATTAGTAGTTCATATAATCATCCGGGGAAATTAAGAAACCACGATCTAATACAAAAATGAACACCAAATTTTGAAATAAGTGCTCCTCCAAAATACAAATAAACAATAGAATTTGTTGAAAAGAATAAATTTGTAAGCTTATCCAAAACCAGAAACCTTTGCCAAAAATATTGAGAAGATAATGTGCAACAAATGTCAAAAGATAATGTTGACTATCGCACTACGAAAGTAATATTTTCTGAAACTTACGATAGAAAAGTTCATCTTTCCTGCACATGTTTCGACAAACTACATTAAAATGACTAATTGACTACAATTCAGTATTAAACTTATTAATATTGACAAAAATAATATTTAATCGCAACTATAAGTCTCATACGTTCCCTTTTACAGAAACATATCACTTAAAATTTTAAACATAAGTTCACTTAAATTAAAATTGCTACTTTAAATATATTGCTTCTTACATTTCATGTCGGTAGTCCACTATGATCTGCTACAGCTTAACCTCCCTTTCGAACATTATGGACAACACTGGGCATAAAAGTTGGACTAAATAACGTATATTTTAAACCAGTATTAATATGCAATTTTCCTTAAAATGTAAAAGCATTAAAATTATAGCGGTCACTGAAATTTAATGGAACTTTGTTCAATAAACGTTTTTGAGTTTATTTTAAAGATGATTAATTCCATTAATAATGTAAGATATATTTATGCTATGTAAATAAATTTGAGTTAAATTAGTTATTAGGACAAAGCACAGGAAGGCTGTTTATCTTGAAACCAATGTGTTTCCTTAAAGACCATACTGAAATTCCTGCTTGATATTTAATGATTAAAATCACAGAACATCCGAAACTACATATATCTGAAACTTCAATTATACCGACGACGTATTCTTCATTCTAAACCAAATTGAATTATTAGTTGAAAATAAACTCGCAAATAAGTAATTTACATTTTCCCGTTTTGTTGGTTTATTTTTTTAAATAATTTAGAAATTTAATGTAGTGCATATTTTTAGGAAGTTAATTTAAATGAAGCTAATTTAAATGACGTATATGATAATGAATGTAAAGCACTTGATGTAAGACCTTTAAATGAATATGAACCATCTAAGTTAGTTTAAGTGAATGTGTACGTCATGGGATTGTCATATTCTGTTCGGTAAGTATGTGTCCTATAAGAGTTAATAGAATAGTCATCACTTACGAATACCATGTTTAACTTAAGTAAAAATTAATGTATATATATATATATATATTTCCAATTTTAGTACAGTAAGAATAAGAACATGATTGTGTATTTGAATTGAGAGCTTGCGCAAATAGGAAAAACTGACTGCTTTCTCCGTTGCAGTTAATATACAAATAAAGCATAATTTCATTATTTCATTTGATCGATTAAAATATGTTTTGCACTTTGTTTTCCCAAAATAAAACTATGTTTTCTTGAACAATATAGACTTTTAATTAATTAACTTTTAATTATTAATGAAAAATAAAATTCGATCACTTCCATTATGATAAATGAATAGTTGGACTAGAAGAAAAAAAAAGGCCCAACTATCTGGATTAATCGAATACGTCAATGTTCTTTGGCCATAGTTACTCCGAATGTTTGCAGTTCTGAGATTCTTTTTAAAAAAGCAGAAATCTCGTAAGATCAGTTTACTTTTTATGTTAGAGCATGCAAAGAAATTATTAACATTCACAGTTGTTTTACCTGCATGGCCACTGATAAACCTATGTATAACTGTATAAAAGTATGAAGTATTTCATATAATGCGTAAACGCAAGTAATCACTATAATCATTAGAAGACTTAATGACTAAAGACAAAGAACATATTCGTCTGCTAGGCTAAACTATTTGAAAATTTACATATTTGATCGTTCTCTTTTTGTTGGCAAGTCACGTTCTGTAATATTTCTTCAAACCACTTTGAAAGTATCGTTTCACACATTTTTTGCTGTGCACTTCTACGTACAATTTAAATACCTTGCATTAAAAAAAGCAGAAAGTATTGAGTAAAATAAACATAGTTTTAATGTTGTTACTGATGTATATATATAGTATATTTATTCTCGATATAAAGTGCCTACAGGGTGTTTATTTCTATTAAGTATGTGTCTTTTGACAGTTAAATTTTTCTAAAACTTTTATTGTATAGAGATAAACAGATTTAAATTTCTCTTCAGAATAAATCAAATCTCGCAAAAGTGCATAGACAATTTTTGCAATGCTGACATATACATAAATAATTTTATAAGTCAATATAAATACATATGCTATATTCATGAGTTTTGGGAGACTTTTAAATATAACATAGAGTTAATTTTACATGCCGTAAGCGAAACTGTTGAATAAACTTCGGCTGAATTCCAACTAAAACAAAACCAAGTGTTAGTCTGTGAAATGCCACATATTTATGAAATCACTATCTTAAAACCCAAGTTTTACGAGTAAACTTGAAAGAATCCGACGATATGTCAAGCAAATATATTGGAGAAGGTAACGAAACTTCACTTACCGCCTGTAGCAGTATATTTATTAGTATGAAAATAAAAGCAGTGCCCAATTTCGATTGGTTTGGGGGAATTCATTTACATACATTTAGATGAAAACCTCGTTGAGAGAACTGGAAATATTTTACCGATAAATTCAGGTGAAATGTTATCTTTCTTGTCTGGATAGTTGTTGATTAGGATAACGGAATTGACTGACGAAAATAAATTTAATTAATATATGACATATTTAAATACATAACTATTTCATACAAATAAAAATGCACAGTAACAATTTATTTAACTGTCCAGTTGCGAAGTGGCTAGCGCGTCAAGTAGCTGCAACGCAGGTCCGGGATTCGATCTTCGGGCTGGAAAACGGTTGACTCAGCCTATCCCTTGACTGGGTGGATAAAATGACTACCAAGTTCGCTTGGGGACTAAGCACCTGAGGTCCTGCAACCAAGCTGACCACTTGCCCAGGGCATATGCTAATGCACTACGGGGCCCAAGGTCAAGAAAGCAGATTTCGGGATACTACTCTATGTTTACAAATTCTTTTATGCGTATTTGGATATTTATATCTGGAAAAGCGTAGCTTCATAACTAAGTAGTGTAGGTATGTACATATAGTACATCATTCTATACATAATTAAAAAGAAAAGGAATCCCTGTTCGCTTCCGCAATGGAAGCCAACATTAGAAATTAAAGAATTAAAGAGTATAAGAACAAAAATTAGTAATAATTGTAAAAGAAGCCACCTACTTTGCTATGTAACTGGGCTGAACAAATGACTGTTAATTTGAGTTTTCTTTATGTGTTATGAAGAAACTGAAAACAAAATTTCATCGAAATTTCAAGGCGTTCAATGAAATAATAAGTATGAATCTAGCATTTCCTTTGCATAAAATAAAAGCATGAATTTTAATCTTGTATATAATAATATTCATAACTAATGTATAAAATCATAACTGGATACATTTTAAAGTTTATCTGACTCACAGGTAATACAATATGATTTTGTTAGAATATAAGTATAACGCTGTGCCTTTTGGTAATTCCCTAGTTCGAGTTTTGAATGTAGAGCACTGATTAAATCTATGGAAGATAGCCCCAAAACTACAAACATAAAAACTGATAAGTCGGTATACAGGGAGGTAGTAACTTAAGTTATTGCATTAATAGCTTTTTATTATTGCAGTCTAAACCGCAACGGCACTAAAATTTGAATATTCGCTACCCAAAGCTTCTTTGTATATAAAGAATTAGAGTAGGATTCTGTGCCGGTAGATAAACGAAATCCTATTATGTCTATAAGAGGAAATCAAACTTTGTACAGGAAGAAATAGACGGAGAAATGTTCCTACACCCCTTCTAAAGCATTTATTTACATTGTCTACATACAGCGCGCATATGCACTTAACGTAGATACAGGGATATGGTCTTCTTTATGAAGGTGTAAAGGCGGAATGCAAACGAATAAAATGTACATAGTTGATCTTTTTTAATGCTTCTCAGGTGTAGCGTAATCTCGTCCGTACGTGACACCATAGTCTATAAAGTTGCAACATGTCTTCAATACGCGAAGCTTTTAGGTGACCATGCAGTATAAATCCAACAGATTAAAATCAAAAGAACACGATGGCCAAGCGGTAGGAAGCGCATGATTTATCAATCTTATCAGTGAAACGTAAACACAGAAACTGTTGCTGTCAATGTGTAACTTACAGGAGAGCTCCTGTAAGTTACACACTGCACAAAATTGGTTGCTTCGTGGTGCTGCCGCTGATGCTCTTGAAGCTAACAAAAACATTGATCATTTCACTGTATACGAGTGTTATCAGTGATGGTATCATGGAGCTATTAGAGTCAGTGCGAATAATATAACAAAACAAATAGCGATGAACCCGTACCATAAAACCCCTTTATTCGAATTTTTAAAAAATCTGCTGGAAAACGTGGGTTTTTTTTTCTAAATTCTCCTGCTATGGATTATGTAACGGACATTTATTATTTCACAAAGATGCCGCTGTGATTGCGAGATCTCCCATGGTATAGACGCATCTATTTTCATTCTCGCAAGAAGTATCACAACAAAAAGAAAGCCTGTATTATCTTCCGGCAATAAGTATTCAGTAGCTTTCTCTGAATTATATGGATAATAATGCAATATTCTCAGTTCATATCATTCTATGCCATACGATATACACAACAGCCATAATATTAAACGGGCACTATTTAGTTGGCGAAAACATTAGTCAATGGAAATATAGCAAGCGTAGAAACATTTTCAACGACTTCTGAAGGAAAAGACTTACAGCTTCGGCGACTGAACTCACCGATGTCTACTTTCGTTGAAACAAGTAAATAATGTTCTCTTGAAAAATTTTTCCAATGACATAGACTTTTACCTTTGCAAAACTCGCGAAGATTAACCATTTTCCGTAACAGAGGTTCAAAAATAACTTACTTTTCGGAAATTAGATGCTTATTGTTAATGAATTAAAAGTGACGTTGCCAATGCATTTAGCTCACACCTAAAAGATGTTTGGACTCCCGATAACATTTGATTTTTTTCAAGATTTTTTGTTCTGAGAAACTTAATAATTGCAGAATCTATGTCTCAGAAGAATGACATTCGACAGATATGGTTACTGCTTTTCAAACAGGCTTGACTGTACACTTGATGTTAATTTATGCATATAAAACTACTCTTTTCCTAGCTCATTTTGATGCTTTATTTACCTTCTAAACATTTCAAAAAGGCCAAAAAATAATCATGTGAAATATTATTTTAATTTTCTCTCAGCTGCTTATTGTACTTTTGTCGATGCATTTTTTTTTTTTGGCTATTCTTGTTTTGCTATTGCAGAAAGTGTCATATTTTCTCCTTAGCAAAAATTTCTTTTCGCTTCAGGACCCTTCTTCACGTTCCTTGGAATAGTATAAATAATTATGTTTTTGACATTATACTCATAGGTTATCGCAAGAAATAGGCTTGTATAGAGGCATTTAGTAAATAGAAGAAATTGCATACAAAATGCGGCAAATACGAGTATTTTAAGACTGTGATAATAGTCATGTCATAAGTTAAGGGGCTTATGTAGCACAACTTAAGGATACGGTATTAGCGTAAAGTGTGTACCAGACAGTAAGTGACTATATGGTCAACACATTTTTTTTATCAATAAAGCGAAATTTGAAGAGGAAAGGTAATACTGAGTACATTAATCGTTAAACATTACAAAAAGTTCAAGAGGTATGTGTGCTTCCAAATGAATAGAGGAAAAAAGCAGTAATTTGGATATATGGAACAAAAGTTAAAATAAATAAATGTTTTTTATGAGAAGCTAAGCTGTAAATATTGTAATATTTATTCTTATTATCAGATAACAATGCATTTCAAATATGTATATATGCTCTAATTGTAGCAAACTTCAGCAAGGCGTAAGATGCGTAGACGATCATAGTTTTCGATGCTTCTCAGTAACACAGAAAAGGATATTCAACTCCGTAGTTTCCGAGTCAAGGCACGTCATCTCTGATTTATGTGAAGAAGGAAACCTGCAAGAAGGTAAGCTTGTTTGCAAATTCAATTTAATTATAGAGCAGAGTCATGTAATTTAGTTTTTGATTTTTCTTCCCTACTTTTTTTTTATTTCTGAAACGGATATCCGCCACTAATGCATGCAATTTAGCGTTGCATTTCGTATATGATGTTTTTAAAATGTAACTTGCAGGCATACCAGCAATGGCTGTAATCGATAACACCTTCGTTGATCCTAGAAGTTATGACTAGTGAATTAAAGCGATTTGAATACCGCTAAGGCAAAATTAGGGATTTAGCTTAAAATCATAGATTATGAGGATAACGTTATTAGCTTTCCAAAGCAGTGTCTTTTATTAATGTCTGAATAAAGTACATAGCGCTTCACTATTTAACTTTGCTAGTATGCACTAAAGCATTTTATCTACACTTTCTACCCCACGACCATGATTAGAGAATTTGCGGTTAGGTAATTAATTTATGAAATCACATTTACAAAAATTTCGAAGTAGTAATAAAATATACTAAATAACAACGACTCGGATTATCTTAATAATATGTACGATTCAATAAGTAGAACAAAGCAAAAATTTCACTAAGTATGAACGCTTTACTTATGCCGTGACATTACTTTCCATTTCAGTATAATAAAAGTATTCACAATAAAATAAGGATAAAAAAGGATAACACAATTTTGGAAGCATTGAATGTAAGAACACTGCATGTGCAGAAATATTGATTGCGGTGATTCTTGATGCTTAGAGTGTCCATCCGTTTTGAAGAAGAAGCAATCGAGCCGGATTAAATTCCTTTTTATTTAAATTCACATTTTGTGGCCACAATCACTTGGCACACCAAACGTGCCTGTTTCCAGAACAATTTTGATACAATCGTGATATAAGCGATCATTGCAGAGCATAGATGATTGTAGCAAAGCATCTTAACAAGTTGAAAGCATAAGCCAGGTGAAAGAGTCGCAGTAGTAATGCAGAGAAAGAGAAGAGGGAGAAAAACAGTTTCAGTTTTAAGTTTGGTTCACAATTTGGTGATTGGTTAAGAGGCATCTGCATTAAGCGTTACGTAGGATCGCATGATTAATTTGAGTGACGCAGTTTAGACTTGTAGCGCTATTTTTGGACAGAGAGAAATGAAGTCCCAAATTAAGAGAAAAATAAAAGAGGTTATAGACAATTAAAATTAGAAGTTTGCTTTCAGATTTTTTATCTTACATATATATATGTATATATATTTGAAAAAGTAACGAAAAAAGTGGAATTGTTAGAGATATATATAATTGAAACTATAATACCGAATAATAATATTTTTATGGTGTTTAAACTGGAAATGTTTATTGCAAGCTTTATGAAACAAACATTAAAAATCTTTAATATCGTTAAAATTAATTCCGCATTTTGCTGAAAACTATGCGTACGTTAAATACCAGCTGTTGCTAACGCTGCTTAAATAAATAAATTTAAATGAATGGTGTGACAATTAGCAATTTTTCAAAATAAATTTTATAATGACGTAGAGATGAAAATTATTGCTTTGGTTATTTGAATATAGGGTTACACACGAGGGTTATTAGATTAAAAAGAGAGATGGCTTTGGGGAGGATTTTATGAGAGAAAACTGGCTTGTATCTGACTTTACACATGGTGAAAAACAGAGAACTAATCATGCATGGAGCGTATTCGCTTGAAATTTTGGCGCGGGTCAAACTCACAGCATTCAGCTGTCATCGCATCTCGGCCACTAATGGGGCTACTCGTCTCTATTAAACGCATTCGTAATTAACAGTAATTTAATTTATAATTTTTTTAGAAACTTGCATTGAGCATTAAAAAATTTCCTTCGCTTAGTCATACAGGACATTAAATTTTGGTTCAGATTCTCTCATTTAACAGCTGATTATTATTAAAAAATAGCCCCGTTTCTTAATCCTAAACCTAATCCTTAGGCGCTTTATTTTATGCTAATATAACAACACGAAAAGTGCGTAATGTAATATTTTAAATTTTTTAAGTAGTTAGGGTATTATAGACTGATAAATATAGTTATTTACGTAGAATGCTGTGAGCATAGTGGTAGGTATTTCTTTATTTCTTTTAGAGTAAATTTCATAAAAAAAATTAATAATCAATAGAAGAGCTGATTGAAAAGTAAGTACTTCATGGATTTCTCACACATAACTCTTCTCAAACATAGACGTATCTGCTGCAGGCTCTTTCAGAAATCGCATAATCATTTCTTTCTCTAATTTTATTTTATAGAAGGTCTGAAACTTATTCTATATCTATAAACATTTAATTATGTTATGGCTTTTTCTAAATATTTAAATATGCATGCTACTATACAAGTATATTTATTTAACGCTAATATACCGCTAGGCATTAATGTTTATTAAAAATTTAATGTTTTGAATCGGTAGAAATGCAAAGATAAACCAAATCAGTCCTATTTCTCTTTGTTTGAATTGCTTAACTCGTTTAAAGTCCACGGATAGGAAAAAGGAAAATACCGCGCATTTCCTATCAATCCGACTGTTTTACTTTTCTTGAAAGGACGCTCAAAGGTCGCCGAAGTAAGATAAATAAAGAAAATATATGAACAAAAATGAAATCTCGATTTCTTTGTGCTTCATCCCCTCGCATTGTAGTCACGTCTGGGGGTGGAAGGAGAGACATCGCATTGCTGTGCATAATAATTGCACGAATGATGAACAAGCTTGGGTTAGAGCTGGACACTTCGCTTCAGACTGCACAATAGGGAACCGAGGCTAATGTACAGTATTTTAGGATGCACGACTGGAATAATAATAAGACTAGCGACACAATATGTCCCTGAGTCCAGCGGCTTTCTAGATAAAAATTCTGCCTTTTTCACCGTTTCTCTGTACACAATTTCTATGAATTTTTATGCTGGAGTATGACGACTGTCAGACTGGTTTGTCAGTTTAATGCATTTGCGGGCGAAAAAGTTTAAGAATCTCCATTATATGCAGATTCCATATAGAGAAAAGGCAATATAATGGAATGTGAAGGTGAAATAAGTATGCATGAACATGAAACTGATCTCATTGTAAAAATATAAAATCAAAATCTGAGTCGAAAATATTCGCTTCTCTACTTTTTCTAATTATTTTGTGTTTGCTTTTTTCTTGAAGCGGTGCGTTCTGAGAAGATTCTTGAATAAAACTTTCTTAGCATTTGGGAATAAAATTTTGTTTCGCCTGCAATGCAAGCCTCGGTTTGTTGAAACAGTTATCACTGCAAATTCAATTTACGGTTGTAAATACTGTTGCGTGCGTACAGGTTCGTAGTAAATGGAATGCACAAGTCCAATGAAAAGTGAATAAAATTTATTATTATCACAACAAATAAAACAAAATTCTTAAATTTCCTCAGATATTCGTACAATATTGCAATATCTCACAGTAGTTATCTTTTAAACTACTCAAACGTAATTCTCTACTGTAAACAACAGCAATTTTCTAAAAACTCTTAAAACAACTGAGCTGAGATGTCCTTTCTCTGGCTTTTCATTTTCTAATCAGCACGATCATAGCCTGGTATTTTCTCTATTTTTACCGAAAAGCAAAAGCTTACAATTACAAGATATCTATTCGTTAATGCGCTTGCACCTGTATTTTAAATTTTTCCGGCTTAGCTTTCTCTTCAAATTCGTCGTATACAGCATTGCACGGGGAAATGAAATATAATTTAATAAGAATTCTATTAACAATTGCAAATTAAATTAATCAATACAAAACCTGTAACAGCACTGAGAATGAACGCAATTTTGTTATTTTTCAGTGATAATCCTTGCATGATCCGAGTATCAAAGCTAATTCATTTTAAGAACAAAATAATATATCATGAAATCTTAAATTTCTCAATGCATTCCGATGCAGCCATTCGAACCCAGATCAAATTACCAATGTTCAGGGATTTCACCGCTCAGCGGTTGCTAGTCCCCATTCAGCACCATAACTTGAAATTACTTTCATAATGTTTCCTATTTTATTATAAAAAAGCATTTTAGTTATAAAAGGCATGTCCAGGATCAATATTTAAGGAAAGGAAATTTATAACCCTCTTTATAGAACACCTGCATGATATTCAGTGAGGTTAAGATCACCAACTGAATGACTGAAGTGAAAGGACGCTCATTCCAAAGAAGAGCACTGTGCGTAGTAGCCTTTATTTGAAATAAGTATTCTTTGCTAATTTAGAAAATTATAGCATATTTTGGCCTTGAGACGAGAAGAAACATGAAGCGTTCTGTGATCTGGAAACGTGTTCATTATTTGAAATCAGTTTACATATGTTTGCCAGTCTAACATTAATTTATGCATTTTTCTTGTTCCCAGGTACTTTTTATAAAAGTAATGCATTTCAGTTTTTGATTCTTCAAAACAAACCAGAAACACCCAGCTCTTTCTCTTCAGTACACATACACTCCGTGTCTCCAGAAAATAGCCCTGCATGACTTTTTGAGAGATTATTGCGTATGCATATTTTGAAGTTTTTATAGATATCACTGTATTCATTAATACCAGTGTTAATTATTCTAGATCAGTCGTTTATTTAATGTCTATATATTTTAACTTTGATTATCATGAGGTAAACACCAGAAAAATAAGCTAATTATTTCTACACCATGTTTCAATACTTCATTTAAGAAATTAACTTTTTATGTCATTATTTTATAATACATGTTACGTAAATAAGTACTTTATTGTTCTTTTGTTTTCCAAAGAAATTGCCTTTTTTATGCTACCCCTGCTAAAACTGCCCCGTAGAAACCCATAAAATTATTTTAAGTGGAATTGGCTTACGGGCACCTGTCTAGCTCTGTGGCCAAATCTCCGTAAAAATCTCCGTAGGCCGAATCTCCGTAAAAACCCATAGACAGAAACCCGCACAACTGTGTAGATACCCGTAGGCCAAATCCCCGTAAAAACTTATAGACAGAAACCTGTAGACCATATCTCCATTAAAAAAACATATAATATGTGTTCTATTCCGTAGGCCAAATCCCCGTAATAACCAGTAGACAAAAATCCATAATCAAAAAACCAATAGAACCATACCGTAGCGGAGTATCCATACATAGAATCGTACATAGAACGGGTATCTATACACAGAATCCCTATAAAAATAATATACAAAAATAGAATTGTAGATTAAATTTTCATAAAAAAACTAGTAATTATAATCATAAACCAGCAGACGTGCACAATTAGCACTGATGAAACATAGAGAACTAAATGGTGGGAAGAGCATGTAGAAAGTTTTAAATAAAATTCAATGCGAATAAACTTAATACTAGAAGCCTACAGGCCCCCGTCCTTCTCTGTGCCTGTTGGTACAAAATTTTAAAAATATTTGTATAAATTCTCTTTAGAAAATTTTAAACTTCCTTTATGTAATTTTGAAAATAAATTAATAAAAAGCTAATAAATCAAAGACATGATTAACAACCACTGAATGATTGATATATATATATATATACTTAAAACATCTAAATTAATTAGTATATTGGAATAAAAGCAAAGCAATTCCTCTAAAAAAAGGGGGGGGGCAGTTTTATATCTACCGTTTCACTGGGCCGATTGAAGAAATACAAATTGCGTTTTTCATGTCTCGAAAGCGCGACTAAGGATATACATTAGATGTATACTATAACATTTTTCTAATATAGGTCTTTTGACACAAAATCGGACTTTTTCTGAATAATTCACTTGGCGAACTTCTTAATTTATAGCAACCTATTTTCCTTTCCTTTTTACTTCCTTGTACGAAGTAAAAAGGAAGTATTGTAATCGCGAAAATTTCAGGCAGCATATTTCAACGAAAATATCCATTTTGACCGCTATCGAATGCAATTTAACGATGTTTTTGCGTGATATCTGTACGTAAGAACAGAATAAAATACTCTTTTCCTTCAAAAAAGTTATAAAACTGCTTTAAAATTAATTCTGAAGAGAATTTTTCGTGGCGTCTGTACGAACGTATGTACGTTCGTGCGTACGTACGTATCTCGCATAACTCAAAAACGAGTAGCCTCAGAACGTTGAAATTTTGTATATACGACTGCTATAACATGTAAATGTGCACCTCGTATTTTGGTTGCAATCGGCCGCACCAAACGTATATAAAGATATTTATATATATATCCACTCTATTACTCGGCTCAGTGATCTCAGTTTCTTTACTCTTATACGTTTGTAAATTGTAAATTTTTTCTTTAAAAATGATTGAATTATATTGTTTTTATCTTCCGGTTAAGGATTTTATGCCTTTGGTAAATCTGTGTGCAATATGTTTAGAATTATCAGCAATTTTAAAGTTGTTTAATTGCCGCTAAGCCTGTTTTAATGGCGGCCATTAATGTTTACATTTGAAACAGGAGACTAGTGGATTTATTGCCAATCTAGAGAAACTTAGTTTCGCAACAACAAAGATAACTTATTCATTTATTATTGCCAATTAAATCATGCTTAATTCTTTCTGTATTTTTTCGAGGAAATAAGCGTTCGAGATTTACTTCGTAATTTTTAATATAGATATTTTGAGTTTTTATGTATTTTTCCTTCTCGCGAAGTAAGAACTGAATTAATTAAATGAGAAATACTCAATCGTCTGTGAAAAACTGTTTCTTTTTTGTTTTGTTTGCTTAATTTCTTTTATGCATAGTTCTAGCTTTATTATAGTATTTGAATAGAACATGTGGCAACGATTAGATAATTCTTTAAATGATATACATTTTGTGCATTCTGAGTTATAATATGAATGAAATATAATACTGTTAAGTAAACCTAGCGCCAGAGTATTGCTATGGTAAACAAAGTGAATTTTAAAGAATGCATTTATTCTATTGTGGTTTATGCGCTGTCGGCGAAGTACTAGGTTTAATTCAATCTTATAAGTTTAAATAAAATGCAAGAAAAAATGCGTATAATTTAATATTCCGTACAAGGAAGTCATGTGGTGTACACATCAGATTTTTTTCATTGTACACTAGAGGGAAAAAAGTCATCGTTCATGCTTTCAAATAATTTTAACAAAATGCGTAAATCGCATTTGGCATTATTATCGCTTATAACGAATACGCCAAACTTCAAAACGGGCCAAAATGTAAATTCACGTATATCTTAGGAAATTTTAATAAAAATCTCTAATTTATTGCAGATATGCCTAAAAATGCATTTACTTTAAGAAGATATTAAAAATTTAATAGGTTACTATAAAAATATTCTTCCAAAAATTTATAAAAAATATTTAAAAATACAAATTTTAAAAATAAATCATAAAAAAATGTTTGAATTATATTTGGATTAAGCCTGAATTTCGAATTCTGGAAGATAATTTTTTAAAAACTACTCTTGCGATTTCTATAAAACTTGGCTGTTTGGCATAATTTGAGTCGTAGAATGGAAATGTGGGAAAAATTGGCATCTCATTTCAGAAAAGTTCGATTTTGTGTCAAAATACCTATATTAGAACAATGTTACATACGTATAAATCTAATACATATCCTAAGTCGCTCAGACAAACGCAAGTGAGAGAAAACGCAAGATGAATTTCCTCAATCGGTTCAGTAAAACGGCAGATACAGCTGCCCCCTCCCCCGCTTTTTTTTCTCTGTACATAAGAATCTTAGTGCAGCTTTCATTTTCACAACCATAGGTTGTAAACATATATGTCCACCTAAAAATGTTTTAAATAAAACAGATAATCATGTTTTCACAGTTTTATATTTAAAATATTGAAATCGTAAAAAAATTGTATAGAATGTATATAATCATTCATTAAACTAAACTGCATGGATCGAATTATAAGTTTTATTAGTTATGAACTATAAAACACTAGACTTCAAATTAATTTTAGCAAAACTGATTTTTTCAATTAAAAAATACTATAACATAAATAATTGCATCGTTAAAACATTTTCTTCATTGCAGCTTATGTCTACGACCAATGATTGTAAAATTAAGGATATATATGTGATAATGTTTTAGATGGGACTATGAAAACCAATTGCATCGTAATCGTGATTGGAGTGGTGGCGATAGAAGACAGTTTGACTCTGTGGCATAGTACATAACTTAGAACTCTTTGAAGAATCACTAATCCTTTGATAATCCCGAACCTCTCTTTATTATCTGTCGATTCTTAACAACTTAGCTTATTGTATATCTTATTACATAACGCAGCACATTGGAGACACTGCAACCCACAATTTTAAACTACGCAGTTACATTTTTCAAACAATGAAGAAATATAGCTTGGCGAAGTGACGTGATTTACTAGGACAGTGAAGGCGCCAAAGGATCGTGCGCAATGACGAAGACGTATGCTTTGTGGCCTAAACTATAGCACGAGTGCAACGTTGCCAGCTCCGTGAACGTAAGCCCGCAGGCACACAACGATATAGAATTCTGGACGTGGCTATTCTCGAGAGGAAAAATCAGAGACAAGGAAAGATAAAAAAAGGGGGTGACGATTAACTAATCGCAACTAACCTTTACATAGAGACTTAAAAATGGAAGAAATTAAAGAGTATTTAAAAAGGACTAATGACAAATTCTTCAGTAAATCTACTTCAAGTGACTTTGCGAATTACTCACAAATTTTGAATTATGAGATCCTGCAAGAAGATAAATTAATCAAGCCTCTTGCTGCACATATTATCATCGACGCACCAGAACTTTATCACCTAAGTCTAACTATTTACACTATATACATTGTATATAATGTATATAGTGTAAATAGTATTTCTTGATTTACTCTCATTTTTACTCTTTTAAAATGCAAAAATACAATTAATCACTTTACAATTGATTTTGTATTTTATTGTTTACATATCCCATTTCTCATTATTATCACTGTATTAGAACATCGATTCTAATTTATTTTTGCATGCAGTTTTACTTATTTCATGATAACGTTTCCACCTAGTCCAATTAGGTTCCGGAATCACACTGTTCTTACAAATCGTCAGACGCATCGTGCGTACAAGGCTGCTGAAATATTTATACTAGAAAATTCTTTGTTTTAGGTTCAAATGATCATTGGATAAAAGCCAACAGCAGTGCGGAATACTGCAGGGAAAGAGTGACTAAATGCAAAAGCGAAGAGGGTGTTCTTTTAATTCATATTAGAAATTTAAAGGAATATTGTGAATTGTCTTTTATATATTACATATATATATATATATATATATATATATATATGTAATATATAATAAAAATAATCAAGATATAGTAATTAAATAATTAAATCAAAATTGACTGTTAAAAATCTAACAGAAAGAACATAGATCAGAACTGGAGCAAAAACAAAATATTTTGTTAGTTGAAAATTCTTTGGTCTTTTACAAGAAGCAGTTAAAAAAAATTCTCAGCAGAGCCATATTTCTGAATTATATCTGTATGATTATAAATTCATGATATAACTCAAAAATAACTGCTAAATAAAAAACAAATTAGATTATTTCAGTAATGTAAATTAAAATATTTTATAATATAAGTAAGAAAAAAATAATGTAAGCAATAAAATAATGTAAAAATTTTTTAAATTATTTAATCTCTTTAATAAAAAATCAGTCTGCTCTTCCATGACTCCCAAAACTACCGTAAAAGTTTAAACATTATAAAATAAAAATTTTTAAATTTGGCAATCAAATAAATAATTGATTAAATTAGAAGCAGTAAGCTGAATTAATATTTTTAATCAGTCTAAACTGGGAAATATTTCAACAAGTACAGGGGTTAAATTTAAGAAAAGCATTAATTTATTCGACAGATTAATGTCTAGGAAAACGTGTTACAAGAACTCAGAATCCATCCACATTCCATTGGTTAAATTCAATGCAATCACCTACATTATTATTTTTTTAAACATGCAGAACCTAAGAAAAGGCAATATTGCTAAAATGCTGCACCAGAACAAAAGCAATTAAATTTTTAATGGCAAAACCAAGGGAAACAAAACAAAGTTGCTTTTCTTAAGAATAAAAGGCTATATAGCCTAAAATGGAAAGTATTTCCAAAGGCGAAAGTCCTTTATTTCTTTGAGCATGTTCCATGTGAGTGGAAAGAAAGAAAGCTGACGTTATGTATTGAATCGACTTGAATAATAGGGTAGCAGCCAGACAAAATGGAAAATAAAAATTCCAGATCTGAGTTGAGTGATAAAGAAATCGCTTGCAAAAGTGAAAAATGAAAATGATAGAGGATGTAAACGCAGTGATAAAATAAGTAAATTTTATTTTAGAAATGAAATGTTCGAACTTCATAAAAAATTAAGCAAAACTAAAAATAAAACTAAATTTAATTTTTAATTATTTTTAAATAAACTGAATTCTTATGTTTTTATTCCAATTCTTACTGTTAGACTGTTAATGTGCAATTGGGATTTAACTATTTAAATACATTGGTTATCATTAATTAAAGATCATTAAAATGACGATTACTGAAAATGTTACACATAGAATTTAATGAAACTGACCCACAGTATGCAACACATTGTAAGGTATAAAACAGCATGAAAAGAAATTACCAGAAAATTAAGATATTATAAAAATTAGCATATGTATAAAATGAACAAATCGGATGTATCTGCCTTCAATATAATGTTTTATGTCCCACAGAAGCAATACAATATATACAGAGATGTACGATGCTGTCAATTTTGTGGTCTATCAGTTCCATAGGAAGCGAGAGCCATTGCTTTTGCAAAGCATTTGCAGGAGTGGCAAGGGTCTGAAGAGGAGGATTGAGAGCAAATTTTACACGTCTCTTAGAGCATCCCAAACATGATCGCTAGGATTCAGATTCGGTGATGCAAGCTGGCCACTCTATGCACTGAACTGTTTGCTGCAGAAGATAATCATTCACGATGCGAGCCCTGTACGTTCTAGCGTTGTCGTCCTGTAGCAGAAATCATCACCTATTGTCCATACATAAGGGCGTACATAAGCATCAGGGATGTCATCGTCATAGGCCTAAGCATTCATGCTTCCACAAGGAAAGACAATGAGATTTGTGCTTCCATCCAATGCGACACCACCCCTCCTCAGAGAACACAGACACTGCCTTCTCCTTATGCATTTCATTCACGGATGTATAATAGAAGATAACAGGTTCCAAGTTCTCTGCAAATCAAATAACGCCTAGTATCACTTTGGAGGCAAAACCTGAACTCATTCATAACGAGAATAACCCTCCACTGATAATCCGTCCAGTGGATACGTTGACGTGCCCACTTTAAACGTTCCCTTCTATGACTTTGATGTGAGCGTCACGTAAGTGCCTGGTCGCCTCGCGTACGGACCTCCTTCGTGAAGTCTTCTTAAACAGTTGACGTCGACACCAACCTTCTGATGGCTGCAGCAAGGGAGGATCTGAATTGATTCGGAGATAATGTTTTATTCCTTCGTGCGCATAACAAATGTCGGTTCAGGCGCGGTGCGCACGCATATCTTGGGTTCCTGCGAAACTCTCGCTATCAAAGTATAAGAAACTTGACAATTTTCGAATACGTATTAGTTCATAAAGTTGGGATTTTGGAGAAGTCCATATACAAGAGTTGTAACAGCTGAAGCGTGACATAAGTGAAACACAAGAGTTCCGTAACACATATCATGATGAAAAAAATGAACCAACAGAGTCTATTTGCTATTCCTAACCGCCGAAAGACCAAATCCGGCAACGAAAACTGAAAGTGCTCAGTAAGTGCAACATTATGCATGTTATAAAAGAAATGCCAATATTGCCAAAACGCTAATACACAATTAATCTGATATAAGCAAGAGTTCAAAGCAATTAAGTGGGGCGCGGAATTTACAGAAAAAGCACCAAAAAACACAGGATCAAGTGTGGTATAAGTACTGATACATATATAAAATGAGAGTTAAAATATAATTGCATGATGATGAACAGTATTTAAGTAATATATCTTATTACAGCCATTGGCCTATAAGCTCAGAGTCCATAATTAAGCTGATTTGATAACCCGTGTATTTCTTCCAGAATTTGATATAATGCAAACATTTTGCCAAGCATGTCATTACAGTCTTTTAGAGCATTCATCTTACTTTTAAAAGCCTTAATAATTCGAGGGATGTTTAACCCCGATTCCTTCTAATATTGATCCATAACTTTAAATAATTCAAAGAATCCTGTTTGGTCGCCCTTACTAGGGATTCTAGTTGCATTACTAGGCATAACATTTTGTTTTTTAATTTTTGGGTTAACAGCAGCAGCAGGTATCATGACATCTGGTGCAATGTTTTCATTTTGCATAGCGTTAACTTCAACAGAAGCTGGCTTCAAGGTTTGTGCATAACTGGCCCCAGGTTTTACCATGGAGTTTTTAACGTCATTATTTTTCTTTTTGTAGGTAGGAAATTTAGGACATCCCCTATAGGATGATGTGTGAGGTCCAGAACATTTCGCGCCTTAAGGGAGTATCTATAGGCCCCTGGTGATCACAATTGCCAGTTCTGTGGAAACCAGCCCACTTACACACCTTGATGCAACATGACAATTCTCTGAAAAGTGGTTCCACTTCTGGCAATTGTGACACTGGGGAACCTGGTTTTCGGCAACATACTTTTCAATTTTTATATGAAATAACATTAGATATTCAACATGATAAATACTCTCAAATATTTCATCAGGTATAATCTGGGCTTGTAATAATGGCATAAGAGCCTTTGTCTTGTATTTCGTGAGCTGCATTACTTTGTGCACATTATACCCTAACTTGGCAACTGAGTCTTTTATAATATCAACATTTGATATATAATGGGAGATCTCTTAATAAACTTTTAACAGCCTTTTTATGCCTGGAGTTAACTACGTAGTGCTCAATTGATTTTTCCAAGAAAAAGCTGCTGCAAACTCTGTGGTCATCCGGTGTAGCCGGTTCAACTTTCAAAATTCACCACTGAGGCAACCATAGAATTTGTTATTAGGTAGCTGCCTAGATAATTCAGTTAAAAATGAATAATAGTTCATGCTTTCTGGTGGTCTCACCATTATTGGGGGAGCTTTAGGCTAAGCCGGCTGCTGCTGCTGACCTACGCCTGCCTGATTACCATTAATTACATTAATATCCGTAACATTAGTACTAGCACAGTTTACATTAGGATTTAACACATCAGCATTATTAATAACATTAGTAACAGTATCTTGCACATTCAACATTTCAGCATTATTTTCATTTGAGTTAATTACATTATTATCATTATCACATGATTTATCATGAACATCTAGTTTAGCAAAGGGATTTTGCAGCGAGAGCTGCGATTTAGATTTCACTAATTTTTGACCTTTCGCCGTTTTAGTCGGCTTTTTAAATCCTGAATTATTCTCATTAGAACTACATTCACTATCACTAACAACATTTTTACGTTTAGAACTAGCACTGGAATTTACAGGAATAACATTAGAATTTACATAACAAATGTCGGCCATCAGCGCTCGTCCTAGCGGTTGGCCGTACTTGGCTGAACCTCCTGCTTAGAAATTATTGCTAAAGTCTATGAACCACAGAAGGACTCACATAAGCTCTCCATCTGGCTACTTCTGTCTGACTTTGTCCTGCCTCTAGTCTCCCAATAACTCTCCATTGCAGTTCTTCGGGAAAATGATGTCTAGAGGTCACTTTTATAAATTGGCTGTCCCAGATTCTTATCGCAGTATCACAGTGAAATTTGCAGGCTTGCTCTGAAACATACAATTTTATGCTCCTCGCAGATGATGCATTTCATTTGCAGCGCAACTAATTTGTATACCGCAGTTTTACTCAGCAATTCTTATTTAATAACATATTCAAATGTTATTACGGATTTGCTTAGTTTTGAACGAGTTATTGCTATTTTTGTGAGGTTTCCTTAATTTTTGGAAACCAGTTTATTACATCTTGATTATTTAGATAACCATGCGTGACTTAATAATTTATAATCTTAATTTTGAAATTTCTAAACTCTTGTTTATATATATAGAGAGAGAGGGAGAGAGTATGTATGCATGTATGTATGTACTTATGTATGTTTATATGTTTGTCCGTCCACCGTCTCCACAAAATCCGTTATTTTTGCAAAAGTTTGTCGTAGACAAATATCTTTAATTAAAAAATATTTTAAATGATGCAAAGATTTCTGTTTTCCTGTTTTAAAATTAATACTATACATTATATAAAGGAAACGACAAATTTTAATTATGCAATAGCTCATTTATTCTTCGTTTTAACTTATGTGTAGTAATAACTTTTCCTGGACTGCGTCATTTCTAGATTCATCCATATCATGTGACTCTTAAATAACGAATATGACGTAGCTGATTAATTACGTAACTTAATTTTTTCTGAACTGAAACCTGTCTTTTAATAAACTGCCATACTGGACAACTACGCCACCTCGCTTTCTGCACCTCAGCCCAGTTAGACTGTTGCTTCCTGCTAGTTTTCCTGTCGCAACAATACCAAATGCTCTGGATTACCAGCACGATTAGTGCGCCAATTTGTTTGTGGCCGCAAAATGTTAAACTACAATAAAAGAACTATGATTTACATCTGCTACGACGGAGTCTATTGCATCCACAAGACTTCAAGTTTTATTCTTCATTACGGATCATCTATATGTGCTTTATATAGATGATCCGTAAGGAATAAATCTACGTCATTCCCAAATCATCACACATGTATAAATATGTATTTGTATGAAACTTAACTTTATATACGAGCTCTATACTTATATTTAGGAAAATTTTATACTCGTTATGAAAAACACAGAAAATTTGACTTCCCCACGGCAAAACCTGACCAAGATATTTGGTCAAGATACTACATTCACGGATCGCATTTAGGGACCGTACACAAACTGAAGAAGGAAATGATTGCAAATATATGTAACTATAAGTATAATATCAGCTTAAGAAAAAGGTTTCTGACGTTAAGAGAGTATTTCTTTCCATACAAAGTGCCCCATGCTCCAGTCAAGTATGTTTTTAAATAGGCATATTTTTCAATTTTCGAATGTGAATCATTTCGATCGATAGTGCTTTCAAATGAATTCCAAAATTAGTTCCATTATTTCGGGTCTCCTGAATAGGTTTGATTATTAACTTAGGAAGTTTAATTCAAGTAATTGAAGATAAATTTAAGCTATCATTCAATGTGCTTAACAATTTTTCAGATGTAGGCGCGTTAGTAAAAGTTTCTAACTGTTTCAATAAACGTTTCAGTTTGTTAGTATATCTAATACATTTTTCCTGGTAATCAGTACTAATGTTTCAAGAATAACCTTCAGAAGAATAGTTATTCTGGAATGTTGCGCTTGAGCTTTACATATGCTTCCTACATATGATTACATATGATGTAACTTTTTTCAGTATAAGATCCGAATAAAACAGTCTTTTATTTTGAAATTGACAAGCTCCAGTTTTTTTCTGTAAAATTTTTTCTACTCCTCTAAAACTGAGTGTAGATGAAATGAAAGTAAAGTAAGAAGGAAGTATTTGGAGCAAACAATAAGTGTTGACTTGTGAATGGGAGTATAATTTCAAGGTGTATTGTACTCAGAAACGTTTTTAATAACATTCGTTCTCTGTAGTTTTTGTTAAATATATTTTTGGCAATTTATAAGTTAAAAATCCAAATATTTCCTTTTTCTATCTTTTTTTATGTTAAAAGAGTTTCCTTATGATAAATTTACAAATAATAAGCATTTCGCCTAATTTATTTAAATAAAGGATTCAGAATTTTAATTACTTATATATTTTAAAAGGTAGTTTAAAAGGTTTTTAAAAGGTAATTTATTTTACATTTACCAGAATTAATTGCATTAAGCAATTAAGAGTGTTAAAAGTTTCATTTGATCATGAGCAGTAATACCAGAATATATTGAAACGGTATATAAAACAGTACAAGCCAAATCTCTCAAGCCCCAAAGACTGTTAGTAACCCAAATAAACTCTCCTAATACTACCTGAATGAAAACTTTCTGACCCAAGGTCCGTAGAAGAACATGTTAGCTCACTTGGGTAAACAAACGAAAAGCCAGGGACTCGTTCAGCTGTGACGTCATTGAAGTTCGCTATAGCTGCTCGTAACAGTAGTTTCGAATTTTCTTTCGAGATATTTTCAGTTTTACATCGGAAAAATAAAAATTCTAATACTTGAAGTCGAAATATATATGCCTCAAGTATCATTTACTGTGTAGAATAAATCATAAGTACGAAAATTTTCTCGAGTAATTTATTGTTTCACCAGAAATTTTCCGAATTTCGTTACGGAATTTGCTATTCAAGATTGAGCTATTTATAAAGTTACTCATTTTAGCATGAGCAGAATGAATACCCACATTTTACAAGAATTGGAAAATATGTAGTATAGAAATATTTAAATGTTAAAATGGAAGAAATTGAAATTAAGGCCATTTATTCTGTACCTAACTCTCTGCCCGGTATTTAAAGCCGTAGTAACTTCTCCGTAATGTCTGGAATCTACTTTGGCTATTTAAATTTATTTATATTCTTAGAGCCTTATTTCGGTCTGATCGCTTCTGCAATTTTCTTCAGAATTCCTTTCTTCAGAATGGTTTATGTTTTAAATAATTATCTATTCAAAAGGAAAGTTATAAAAGTAAAATGCTCACTTGTAATCCTGATTGAATATTGTTAATCATACGATGACATCGATTGATACGATGAAAATAAGATTCCGATCTAGATTCATTAGATTCTTTTACATTAGCAAACTGTAATATATACTAACTTAAACAGTACAGTAACTTGAATAGTAACTTAAACAGTACAATAACTTGAACAGTTCTGTATTTTAAAAAGTAGTTAAAATAGTCAAATAAAGTTTCCCTAAATTTAAATGTGGCAAAGTAATTTAATTTTATTACATATCCCTTTTTTATAACTTAAGTTTTCACTTTCGTTTATGTTCCTTGACCGTTCCTATTTAAATGAACATAACAGAATGTATAGAATTTTTTACATATATTAAAGAATCAATGAATTTAAGTAATATGAAAACTTAAAATAACTTGCACCCCTGTTATTTAAATATTAAATCCCTTAATTAAAATTTAACATAATTATCCCTATTTAATATAACATCTTATTAGTTTAAACATTAAATCAATACACACTATAAATTTCTATACCTATGAAACGACGCGCTTTGCTGATCATTTCTTTCTTTTTCCTACCATATTGGTGCATAATGCAATTGAGTACTGGCTACCAGTGATTATGCTATATAAATTGAATAATATTTGAGATACAAAAGTGATTTTCACAGTCGCGTACAAATTTACAGTCAGCTTAAATCAATGCAAAAGTCTATATTAATTTGAGGAGGGAGAAATTCAGTGACTTAGTGACCAACAGAGAGCGAGAACGAACTTCCGTTTGTTTACCCCAAGTGAGGTAATCTTTTTTTTTTTCCTACGTACCTTGCTTCTGACCTATCAAAGCACTAGATAAGTGATATGAAACAAAGCAACATATAACTGATATTTAGAAGGATAGTGTATGGTAAAAGGTTTGAGGAAAGATTGTTTGAGTAAATCGGTTAAAGAATTATTTCAGGAACGATTTCCTCAAACTTATGAGGAACCCTAACATCAACACTGGATGATATAAAAATTTTATTTAGGTATTCGCCGTGAATAATTCATTTGTTTGTTCATTGTTGAAAGTTTCTGTCGTGACATTAAATTTACGTGACTACCTTAAAGGGATTTGCGCGAGCTCAACATTATTGAATCACCTTGCAGAAATAATGAGTTAGCATAAGTTTTATGTTCTATGAAGTATTTTTTACTTTGGTATTCCTCTGATATGATTGTCGCACATGCATAAATCATAGCTGTTAATTGTTCTAGATATTGATTTCTATTGTATAATATTATTGCAATGGTATAAAATGTACTAAAAATTCAAAATTTAATTTAACACTAAGTCTTATAAGGCCGCCTTATAAGTAATATAGCATGCTCATAAAAGACAATCTTCATATGTCAGATTAGAATAAGTTTGAGCCTAAACTAAAAAATAAATTAGTTCCCTCACATTTTAGTTTATTTTCTAAAGGAGAAATTCACAGTTTAAATGTTTAAAATCTTTCTATTCAATCTTTAATTTACAATTAAGTTGTAAATTAAAGATCGCTAATATCAACAAAATCTTCAGTTACTAAACAGGAAAAAAATTTTTACCTAATCTCAATCAGTTGGAATTAGCAAATTTCTCTAATATAAAAATAAGGAATTTCTGTAAAAATAGTGTCAATTTTAAATAACTTTTGGCTGAACACCGAGAAATGTATAAAGTCATTGGAATTTCTATAAAAAGGCTATGATGTCAGCTAGATTTTAAGGCGTTTTCAAAATTGATACATTATATGGCGTTAATTTCAAATGAACGAGAACAATGTCTTTCGAGAAACAAATAATAACCATTTCCATTAAGGATAACTAACCTAATATTTCGAAATACCGAGCCATTTGATTTGAAATGAAACGGATGATAAATTTTGTTCATGATTAAAACACTAGTTGTTCCCTAAAAATCTCCAAAGCTGTATTATATTTTTAGATAAATAAGTGCAGAGTGGTTATGAAATACCTTTCTCGGTTTGAAGGCATCTACAGCTAAAAATAAAAACTGAATGAAACCAAATTTAATACTCCACTAGCGGCAGAGTAGTAAAGTCGCTGAACACTGGTACTTCGGTCCGGGGTTCGAATCCCGGCTAACGGGCTGGCTTTATGGTCCTTTTCATGGTTTCCGCCATGTGTAAACGTGTATACAAGCTAGTCTCTCTTACAAAATACTCCATTAAGATATTCATTCCCTTAGACAGAAATCCCTCCAGGGCTTTGCCGTAATTAAATAAACTAAAACCAACCAAATTTCATATACAGACTTTCAGGATCGAAAACGGGTCAATAATTACAATGAATGCTCGAAAAAATTAAATATGCAAAATTTCATTAATCGTTCAGTAATAAAAAAGGTGAATACAAAAATGAAAGGCATACAGTACGAAATACACAAAAACTAAACTTTTATTAATCAATCCTGAGCCACGTGCAACATTTGTGATCTTCCCTGTGTATAAGATATTGCATCCGATGAAAAATGTTCTCTAATGCTGAGTGTAAACTGTCACTTTGGATGCATGCAGCAGCCCATCTTATATTCTCTTTCAAGGAACACAGGTTTGTAATGCCACCACAACGGATTTAAAGTAACCACACATCTAAAAGTCACACTGTGCAATGGCCGGCGGCCATTCCGTTATAAAATATTGGCTGATAACTTTTTCATTACCGAAAAGGTGAAGTAGAGTTTCCTGTACTGAACGAAGAATATGCGATAATGCTCCAAACTATATAAAAGTTGTCGAATCAAAGAACTGTCTTTATTGAAAATCAGGAACAGCAAACGTTTGCAGCATTTGCCGATATTTCTCACCAGTAATGGTTCAGGTAACAGGAGCTATAGCAGTGATGTTCTCAAATAAAATATAATTCTATCATGAAACTGACTATGAGTCCACACCACACGGTTACGCTTGCAAAATACAGTGGCAATTGATGGATTACTGTGGGCCATTCAAATATTCAAATTCAGCATGTATTGATGAAACTATTGAGTTAAAAATGAGCCTCATTTCCATACAATATTTTCCATGGCCAGTAACTGTTGACTTCCATTCGGGCGAGAAATGTTAGTACAAAAGCGAGGCGCTTATCATAACATGTCGTTTTTAATTCTTTCACATGATTGATATTTATAGAGACAGAAATGCAGTGCTAAGAATTTTCTGACAGTAGCATAAGGTACATACGTTTCGCGAGCTATTTCACGAGCACTTGGATCATTACTAGTGAGTGATCGAACACTGCATTGACATGTATCGTTAGATACTACGTTTTGTCCTTTTCCAATTCTAACTCCTAGGGATCCAGATTCCTAGAATTTTTTAATCATACCTGTCTTTTCTACAACATATATTGGACCGTTATGCAGTTAATAAAGCATTGATATTTCCCTAAGGATCGCAGCAACGTTAGATTCTCTTGTGTAAAACAATACAAATCAACACTGAATCAAAGAACTACTTACTCAACATTCGCTGTCTCATTCTGAAAGGAATGAGTGGGATTGCTGTCTGGTAAGCGCTAAGAAGAGCGCTAATTAGAGAGCTTTATTCAAGATTTTCTAAGATATATGTCGTGTATACGAGCCAGTTTCCCTTAGAAAGTCCTCCACGAAGGCATCCCTCCTCTTACGCAGATAGCCCTCGAGGCTTTGCCATAATCACACACACACTAAGATATATGTCATTTTATATATTGGCCCATTTTGAAATTTGGCATATTTATTATAAGCGATAAGTCAAATATACTTTACTCACTTTGTTAAATTTATTTGAAATGATTAACCATGCCTTTTTTTTACGCTCGTGCACAGTGAAAAAAGGAAAAGTAAAATATATGACTATACATTAAGAAGTTCGCCAGGTAGTGCACACTTAAAAAAAAAAAAAATGCGTCAAGATAAATTTTTAAATTTCTCCGTAAATTTCGCAACCAAATTTTACAAAATTTAATATTTAGGCATGATTTGAGTCGTGTAGAATCGAAATATGGAAAACAAATGGCATGTAACTTCAGAGAATGTCCAAATTTTGCTTCAAAATACCTATATTAGAACAATGCTATATATAAATCTAATGCATATCCTAATTCGCTCTTCCGGGACATAAAAACGCAGTTTGAATCGTCAATTGGCCCAGTAGAACAGGAGATATAAAACTGTCCCCCCTTTTTTTTTTTTTTTTTTTTTTTTTTTTACGTAGGGTACATATATACTTACATTTTTTATTCCTGTTTCGAAGCGTTAAGCGAGAATTGTCAGTTTCTAGGAAAAAAAATGACTAATTTTCTTTATTTTAAATAATTTTAAGATGAATTTCTTTTTCAGTATCTGTGATTTTAAATAAGCATATAATTTATGTTTAATGTTTTTTTTTTTTTTTTTTTTTTTTTTTTTTATAACTTTTTACATGCTTGCCCTTAGGCACTACACGGAAAGAGAGGGATGCCCCGTGGAAGTCTGCTTAAGGGAAACTGGCCCGTATCCACGTTACACATGGGGATAACTACGAAAACGCCCATGCAGACAGCTCGTTCCCCGGGACTCAAACCCCGGGCCGAACTACCAGTGTTCCGCGGCTTTTACCGCTCGGTCGCTGGTGGGCGTATAATCGATTAGCGATATCAAATTTGATGTTTTGTAATGTATTTAATCCAGCCACATTTATGTATTTAATAATTTAAAATTATTTTTTCCAGATTATCTGAAATATGCACCTTGCATGAAAAATGTATCAACAGATGAGAGAAAGTGTGCGAATCAATACAGAAGGCTAATTAACAACCACAGAGAGGAAACTGGGGACCAAGAAATTAACGTAAACGATAAGCTAAAGAAGCACTGCTGGTTAGTAATGTGTTTTAAAAATTAAACATTGTAGTTCTTATAAGAATCGCAAAATTGCTTTCTTCAAATATGAAATCGGCCTAAAATTTACAGCTACAGTTCATTAGAATTTTCACTCTAAATATACATTGAATATTGAGGTAATATAATCAGCAAATTTGATATTTGAAACAGCTCTTTAATTAACATGGCACAGATTTTCTTTTTTATTATTTCTGATCTGATAAGTGTATATATGGTAAATATTAAAGTCCAAAATTCTACTAAATTTTCCTATTTTTTTCTAAAATTCTAGGCATTCTATTAACTGTCTTTCGAATTTCTCTTGTGTCTCGTACTGTATGTGAAATCATTTGCTATGTTTACCAAAACTTTGTGAATTATTATAAGAACATCCAGGAGACAATACCTATTACGGTGTAATGATTTTAAGTAGTGAACTGCATTTTTGCTGAATTTTGAGGGAAAACTCCTTCTAACAGACGCTTGTTTACACTGGATGGTCATCAAGAATGGATATCATCTTCGAAATTGAAATTTCCTCTCTTAAATTTCTCAAATCGCCTTAAAACTGCGTCATTAGAAACGGCACTTTGTCTATATGTAGCACAAAATTTGCAACCAGTTTGACTAGCACTTTTCTTTCCTTTTTTGAAATAAAAGAGCATAACATGATAAAAAAATGTTCATGGGTTCTTCATTTTTAGCTCCACATTGGGAAAAATTACTCAATAATATACGCAAGAACTAAGCAACATGAGCAGAAAAAAATCAATTTTTAAACATACGCTTCATCCAAGATCAAAGCGGCTTCAAAGCTTATTAGCAGTAACAAAATAATAAGAAGAAACTGTGCTTTTATTGAAAAAAAACTGCAGAAATTTTTGGATGACCCAATATTTTCTGGCAAACTACAGGTGCTATCAAGTTAGTTAGCTTCTTTCCTCCTTTAGCTCTACGCTGCTGATTATACATTAGTCCTCTACCCTTAAAACATGAATCCTGTTTAGAACGGCAGCAGTAAATCTTAGTAATTTTCAGCAGCAATAATGCTAAGCCATCTAAGCAAAAATTGAAAAACTTTACAATTTTTGTTATTTTGTTGTTTCTTACAATTTTTGTTATTTTGTTATTTCTTACAATTTTTATTTTGTTATTTCTTACAATTTTTATAATTTTGTTATTTCTTACAATCTTTGTTATTATTATTTTGTTATTTCTTACAATCTTTGTTATTATTATTTTTTTGTTTGTTTTGTTAAACTTTACAATTTTATTATTATTTGTTATTTATGCTAAAAATTATTTTGCTTATAATTTTTGTTAAAAATTATTTTGTTGCAAAATTTATGTCTGTTCTCTATCTCCTGTTCTACTGGACCGACTGATGACCACTACATTTTAAAATGATCATCTTTCAATTTCTCGATAGAAATATTTAAATCTTTTTATATTATGTCATTTGCGCAACCTATTTTCTATTGTATTAAATATGCGCACATAAAAATATATTAAAAACTGGTTACCGTTTTATTTATCAAAATTTAAGTTTTTAAAGTAAGTGTTCTTTTATTCTAAAATTTAGTGCAAAATTTAGGCCAGTTTAAGCGAGATCTATTTTTTATGTTTGGACTTATTTCACTTAGTTTTAACTGTAAATTAAGATCCACTTTTAATTCTGTTTTGTACTTATTTTTCAAATATAACATGGTAGAAAATCGTTATTCACACTAATATGCTGTGCAAAAAGGCAATAAAAATTTAATAGCTTTGTTTGAAATGACTTTAATTTTTTTTTTTTTTTTTTTTTTTTTTTTGGTTCAGCCCAAAGCTAACAAGTATTTTTTAAAGCTTCATTTCGAGTTCGATCACAGGAAATTTCTATCAATTGTCGTTTTTCTTCACGAGATAAAATTTCAGGTACAGATGAACAAAATGGATATCTAATCAAAGTTTCGTTTTCATGCTGAAATTATTTATCAATCAAAAAACAATGATTTTTAATATCAGAGGGTTAATTCTTAGAAAACTTTCTAAAAATGGTAAAAAGCTTAAACTCTTTGATTATTAGCTCGAATTTTTTTAATGGTAAACAAATAAACACTTTGTCTTTGTGATCCTAAATTTAATTAATTTAACTTTTCAAAAATATCAGCTAAATATGCTAAACTCGTCAAACGTAATTCACTAAATAAATATTTTTGCAATTCAAATTTTGAATCACAGAGGAAGATTTGAATATCTGATCGAAGTTCAAAAAGACGATTTAAAATTTTGCTCTGGATATCCACCTTACTTCGAAATATAAAAAAAGCGTTTTATGTTCACTACCCATCTCTTGGCATAAAATCGCAAATATTCTTGAGTTTAAAGCTCGGCTTTTGATAAAATTAACAATTTTCACAGCTTGATTCAAAACGATTCCTCCTTCGCCGGGAATCGAAACACGGACCTCTGAAATACCGGTTCAGTTCAGTGTGCTGACCACTACACCACGAAGGCACGCTAGGAAGGTGGGAGAAATACCTTATAAGGTTACTGTTGTTAGTGAATTCATATCCAGAAAACACAGATTTTCAATATATTCCTTATTGTCGCTTATAATAAATAGAAGCATGATGAAGTTACAATCAATTTTCATTTTGCTTTTTCCCTCTGAATTTATTAAATACCTTGGAATTTAGAATTTACATCATCAAGCGCGATAAAATAATAATCGAGAATATCGAGGTCTTTGATTGAGTAATTTAAATATTTGTTACTATAACAGTATCTTTTTCATTTTCTGATCATTTTAAGATGATTATTGAAATTCACGTTTTATCAGTTTCATTAGTATAATCATAGATAGGTATTGCATTTGCAATGAAACAAATATTTTCTTTTACAGAGTAGAGTATTGCGTAGTGAAGTAATTAAAATACATATTTATATGCACATATCTGATTTGATTTTAAAGGAAAATCATTGAATAAAGAATTTCTGAAGGGACATTTTAATCAAGCTGCTGCTAGACAAAATCTATGCATTATATATGATAAAACAAAACTCAAACGCTGCAATTAGATATGCCATTATGCTTTTACATGGGTTGTTCTTAAAAAAATGGGATGGGCAAGAACAGTTTTCTGAGATGATTCATTCATTCGAATATTTAGTTAAATAGCTCTTTTTTAAATGCAGATAAAAAGCTGGAAGAAAGGAAAGAAAAAGAAAACTCATCATTAATGTATTTGAGTGTAATTTATTTTCGCAAGCAATGAAAATTGAGCTCGTAAATTATTGGATGAGAATAAAATATTCATTCGAAGTTAAGAAGCATAAAATACGTATTTTTATGACCTCAAATTGCCACAGCGATTATTCCAAATTAAGGATGTCGTATTACGGATGCAAGATCTAGCTATGAGAATATTTTCAAACTGAAAAATATTCGCTATATATCTTATAGAAATATCAGTATTTGATGACAGATTATGTAAATATTATAATAGCTTTTCTTCTATTTGATTACCAACCTTTCTTTTAATTCAGATTTTCTTTAAATTTAATTGATAAAGAATTCATAAAAATTCAAAATTATATCAGAGACATTTTCACTTTTATAAAGCAAAGTAGTATTGATTGTCCAAAAACGATGTACTGTTATGAAGTGATTTTCATCTTCATTCAACCACCTGTAGGAATTTCAAACTCTGGCTTTCTAGGACGTTCGGTGTCTTTCAGTATGTACAAAATACAGTTCAAGATAATTACAACACTTTTATTATTCTTTCGAAGGCATATTCTAAGAATACAGCTGTGCATCTCTTTATTTACACTCTGATTTTAGATTTGCAAATTGGTGAAATAAATTATTTATATTTATTTTATTTCTGCAAAGAATAAAATAAATTATGCACTATTTGCAATATTTTTGCCCTGAATAGAAGCAGATGTTTTTCCTCCTTGTTTTGTTCTGTCAGCAGCCAGTATCTGGCGCTTTAGTAATGCTCTTACAAGCCTCGATATTAATTCTTCTGGCTTCTTGTTGTGGTGATAACAGTAAATAACAACTAGACAGGGCCACTGTGACTATCTTCAGGGTACTAACAAAGGATTCCTGTTAAAAAGTTATCATAAACCTAAAAGTCCGTCTCGATGAGTTTATGTGCCAGAAAGTTTCACATACTGAACATGTGCTGCGCTGAAGCTAGCGAGTCACATTCCTATGTGTATTTTTCAATGAGTAATTTGGCACTGACGTTTGTGTAATATTTTGCATGTGAAAAATGTGTAAACTGCTTTTGGTATATGACATTTTATGCATCACCCAGTAAACTATATTAAATTAAATATATAAACAGCTACCTTTTCCTCTCTATATCAAATATTTCAGTGCCTTTTACAGAACTATCGCCAAAGATATAGCAATTAATCCAAATAAAATATCTCTAAATAAATATATAACTTTAAAGCATCCAACTTTAATTTTGCATAAACTATAATTTAAATTTTACACAATTTAAAAGATCAGAGATTCAGCTCTTTGGTAACAATAAGATGACGTTTTATAACTTTGTAAGTTAGGCTTTCATAAAATTGTCGAACTGCACAATAATTTTATTATCTAGTAGAAAGTTTAATTATAATAATTTTCCTCACATTCATATTCATTTCAATATCTGGCTCTCATTATCACGGATAACTTTAACATTTTCACGGACACGCATATTTTTCATAAAAATATAAGCTCTCAAAAAACATCATAAATGTACCCCAAAAATATCAAAGTATTCAAAACGAATTGTACTCATAATACCCATCAGATATACACAAGGCATTTTCTCCGTCCCTTCAGCGTGCTTGCGTGCTGAAACTTAAAACATTCCGACTCTTAATCGGGAGGTCCGGAGTTTGAAACCCAGGGCGGCACTGCGGATTTCTTCAGTTTCCTAACATCGAAAAATTCTTGAAAGACTCCACAAGTGGCGCCCGAACTAAAAGGTGGGGGGGGATAAGTCGTCTCCATCAGGGTTTGCCGAATGGGTCCTCTGAACCCCAGTTGCCCTTTAAGAGAAGGATTTTATGACGTACTTTCTTCCTCCTTTCAACGTGCTATGTAACTGGAAGCATGTCCGAGCATTGTACATTTTTCATTTTTTGTGCATCGATATAACCTAATGATTCTACTAGTTCTAAAACTGGAAAGTTCAAATTGTTAAATAATTTTATTGGAAACGTATTTTGTTTTGAGATAATTTTACATTCTGTAGAGAATGATCCATCAACTTTATCATGAATGAATGCTTTCTGCGGGAATTCATTAAACTGATTTAGCAATCAAAAGATTGATATAAGCCATTATAATTAAAAATCAACCTGATATATTTCTTGAAACACGTCCTGTGTGTTGAATAGCAAGCGTATAAATTTATAGCTGAGAAAAAACTGGTTTCATGCTTATGTTAAAAACTGAATATGAATGTATTAAAAAAATATTTGAAGCAGTAATGTAACTAATTTTCATGCTACAAGCCATTTTTTCAGCAATGCCAATTTTTATAATGCGTTTTCTATGTCAACTTCTATTCCTTATTGCTACAATTTAGTGTCATGTTCAGTTTTTGTTTCCTTGAAGATTTTTCACTCGAGTTAATTGCTTAAAATAATGTGTATTGATTTCTCTTCTTCTTAGATTACTTATAGTTTATACATATATTAATATCACTTTTTATTTTATTTCAGTGCTTTTACTGAACTCGTGGAGTGCCAACACGAGCACTTATTGAGAGATTGCGGTCATCATGCCGATCAGTTCTTCCAGAGCCAATTAGAAAGAATGTCTGGGTCGCTCATAAACGAACACTGTGCTCTATTTACTCACGGCTCCAATGCATGCATTTTCAATCAAAACAATGGAGACAGTGTGCTTTCAAAGGATTCTATTGTGTATCAACTATTCATTATCATTGCTGCTTTTGTTACTGCACTATTGTTTTTTATTCAGCGATGACATTAAAATAATATGTTTTTCTCTATACATGTCATAAATTATTTTGAAAAAGATTGCATTGTTTTCTGTTAATGTCTCTTTTTTAAAGACTTGTTAATACTCAGATTGCGTTTCTGCACAAAAAAAAAACAACAAACATTAGTTATAAATAAGAAGACTTCTAATCAAACTAGAGAAGTAGAAAAACTATCTTTTAAGAATATGCAAGCGTAATAAATTTTTAAAAAAATCAAACCCTCTGCCTTGGAAAGTTTAACAGTTCTTTCTTGCCTTACTTTCGCTTTTCTAAACATTATGCATTAGGGTATTAAAAAAAGTAAGTTTTAAAACAGAATAAACTAAATTCAGAGAAATATGTTTTCGTGTTAAGGAATAAAACGTAAGATGTTTGTTATACATAAGACAATGCAAATTAGAATAACAATAAGATGACGTTTTATAACTTTGTAGGCTTTCATAAAATTGTCGAACTGCACAATAATTTTATTATCTAGTAGAAAGTTTAATTATAATAATTTTCATTATTATAATTTTATTATCTAGTAGAAAGTTTAATTATATATAATAAATATTTCATTATTATAATTTTATTATCTAGTAGAAAGTTTAATTATATAATTTGTCAACCTGTGACTTAAACAAAAACTAAAGCTTTGTTTAAGTCACAGGTTGACAAATTATATTTAAATACAAGCTATTGCAGATTTCTTTTGAGTTGAACAATCTGCAGCCATGCATCTTCTGCGAATCTATTCTGAGATATATGAAAATTTACAAGGTAGCTTTTGAAAATGATACCATATTGTGTTATTTAATAATTTCTAATGTATACAGAAGTCAAACATATATTTTAAGGATCCAAAAATATTTGTATATTTAAGTCATTAAAAATGTTCCAGAATTCCAAATTTCATTATTGGAATGCAACACATAGCAAAATTCTCAAAATATATTTTTGACTAATATTAATCAATTAATAAAAATAAAATTATAATTTACACTGAAGTATATTTTATAAAATTATAGAGCGGTTTGTGTATATGTGGGAAGCAGCACATCAAGGCCACATGTAGCCTTGTGGTTTAATTAGGCTGTCCCATAGGTACAAACATAGCACACACACTAAAGTAGAATTTCCACAGTTGATCTGCCTAAGGGAAGGAATGCCTTCGTGGAGGACGTTCTAAGAGAAACTGATACTTATATACGTTACGCATAGGGAAATCCACGAAAACGCCCATACAGCCAGTCCCGTTCCCTGAAATCGAACGCAGATCGGAACTGCCAGTGTTCAGCTATTTTACCGCTCAGCGGTCACAGAGTTTTGATGATTAAATCCTTTAAAGTACGCAGTACAGTTTCCATTTCTATCGGACATTTCCTATTTTTCTTTCAATAATTTGTAGGTATAATTCTTCATGAAGGTCGTGACCTTCTTCTTCGACCCCTGTAGCTGAATGATTTCAATGTCATTCTGTGTAACAGCGTCTGTGACTAAAGCTCCTGCGCTGTCATTCCCAACAAAATCCGCATGTGCTTTTACTCAGTTAAAATTAATTACATGTCTCTCCAGAGGTTCAGAATAAAATTCTTTTATATATAGTAATATCAGTTCATTTGTCTGGCCTAGACAGGAGTGTGCTTTTAAAGTTGATAAAATGTCGGTGTATGTATTGATTATACTCGCGAATTTTAGAAATCTTTTTATCCACTTTAAAGCGAAGAAATATCAGTAGCATCTGCTTAAATTATCGAATTATATTCATTTAACTAATATTTCCCACTGTCCATCTCGGCTGCATAATAAAAAAAAATTGCAAAGACGATGTTCTTCCTCACATCCGGACTCATCAGTGTAGACATCATATTCATCTACCTAGGGAGGATTCCTATAATGCGCAATAGATTTCCTCTGTGCAGGGTGTACTTTATTAATATCAAATCTTTGAAAATCACAGCGTGTAACAATATTTCCACCGTATATTTTAAAATACACTCTGCCCGTTCTGAATAACAATTTATCGTAATAAATAAATATTCTTCTGATGGAGGGAGCACACTGGCCAGGATGCATATTACCTCCGTCGAGACGGCTACGAAGCATCTGGTTAACATCAAAAGTAAGGCTTTCTGCATAGTACCCGATTTCATTCCTTAGCGTATTTTTCCGAGCCGGAACTCTATGCTTCTGTGCCCCACTTAATTGTTGGAATGAAGAAAGCTTCATATATAACCCTCAAGGTGGTATGTCTAATTTATAACACGTCTCATGAAACCATCCTTCTATAGTTAGTCAAAATTCTCTCAATCTTTCTATATTGAGACGGTTGTCGATTATAACACCTAAATATTTCATTTCTTTCTTGAAGCTTATTCTTTTGCTGTTTTTCTTAGCTACGTATTTCTTGTATTATGACCACCTCGAGGGTAAAAATTGCATTATTTTTATTTGTATTAAATTTTAAGTCTTCTTTGGTCTCCCAGTTCTCCAAGAATTCTTTCGAGTTCCATAAAAACATTTCTACAGTTTCCGAGGATTTCCTTTTAATGAGCACGAGGAGATCATCGCCATAGGGAAAACACGTTTGCCTATGCCACGTTAATTTCGTTTGAATCCATTTCCCACAAGTTATTTGCAATGAAGTGCTAATACAGTGGAGAACTACTCTAGGCCTGTAAGTACCCCTTGTAAGTTTTCATCGTAATATCTTCCCTTTGCCTCCAAAATCGTAAAATGTTTGGTGTTCTGAGTAAAATTATCCTTTATAATATTAAGATCTTTTTTTAAATTCCCAGATCCATGAGTTTATGAAGGAGGCAGGGCCAGAGTATGGAGTCAAAAGCACCACTCTCGCCGAACGAGACTGTGAACCCGTGTTCTTGTTTTCGATTGTTTCATATGTAATTAATGATATCATAAATTATATTTTCAGTACTGCGCCCAGGCGTGAAACCATATTGACGATCATTTTTAACTTTCAACAAAACTCTAGTCTATTTAAATCCAGTTTATCAATAATTTAGAAATTGTTCAGGATCTGGAGAAAAGACACTATTTAAAACACATATTATACAATAAATTAAAAACAACTTGAATAATTTTCATATAAAATTCTTGTATGTTCAATGTATAGTTCATCCAGCTCGAGGGAGCCCCCTGCACGCATTTGAAGAACGACCGCTTTAATCTCTTCCGCCGAAACATTTTCCACGTTTTCTTCACATTCATGTATTCTTTCAAAAATTTAGGTAAAATTAGAAATCTGACCGGTGCCCACATTTAAAGTGTTTAAATGATATTTCTCTTGATTTCCTCCAGATCTGTTCGCCGATTGCCCTCAAGTTTACTCAAAATTACATCTTGTCTTTTCTTGGATGTTGCTGTCTTAAAACATACCACCATAGTGGTATAATCATCATAGTAGTTTTTATAAAGTATTCTATTTTATTGTTGTATTCAACATTTTTAATCATTTTTATATTGAGCTAGCTCCCTCTTATAGGCAACATTTCTTTTCATACTGCTCGATTCGTCTATTCCATTCACTTCGGACGATTTTTCGTGAAGCCCAGACCCTCCGCTTACTTTTTAAAGGGTCGGGAGAACGCCATGAAAGAGTATTGTATTGTTTTCTGTTTTTTTTTTAATCTCCTCTTCACTCTGCGAGTTAGTTCTTCAAATTATATGATCAATTCACCCCGTCCTTATGTTTTTAAGTATGTTTTGTAATTTTTCCATTACACCTGTTAGATCTCTACAAAATCTTCTTATTCGAGTATTGTTTCTTCTTATCGTAGAGCATTCATGTATTTGAATTGTTATTTAATTTGTCTCTAAAATGAAGTATTTGTGCTTGATGAGAGACTCGTCTTCTAATATTTTTAAGTTATAGTCATTATAGTTCATATTGAAGGATCCGAGAACTAAATTGCTATATCCCCCCCGGGCAGCAAAAGTAGGTTTTTAATTTAAATCATTAAAAATAAAATATAGTTGTATAAAATAAAACCATCTACTAATACGCCTCTGGCGTCGTCTGCCCCCCATAAGAATTATTTACATTTAAATCCAAAATCCAATAGGTTGTATACAAAGTTAAAATTTCCTGTAATTTGAATAAGTGTGTACTTTCTCTTCTCTTGACCGTAGGTGCAGATTATGCCAAGTGGAGTGCTATTAATGTTTACAGTGACTGAAGTAATAACATCAGAGGAGTAATCAGAGATAAAATTAATGTTCGACTTTGAAACTAGTATGGCTGTCTTCTCCCCTTTTGTATGGACTTGTCACCAGTCTCGATTCGTATAGACAAGGCTGTCCTTAGTTCCAAAGTAGTTTAAACAAATGAATTATTAAAAAATTAGGAGTGGAATCTTAAGAAACAGAATTTTATTTTGTGTGAAACGTTAAATTTTCCAGCGATGTGATAAAGTCACATTATCACCAAAGATCACCAGTTACAGTTACTGAACATTATTTTTCTAATATACATTATGACACAAATTTTACCCAGTTTAGGGATTTAATCTCTTTAATTGGTTGTATTTATTACGTAACATGTCACTAGAGGAAATCCATCACATCACGGAATTCTGAAATTGCTAAAACAAATTCCATTACATTTGTTTCGACTGAGTTTTGTCAGTTTGGTATTTATTACAATAAAAAGGCAATTTTAGTAATTTAACCATTTTTCATTGGATTTTAGTTTTTAGGGTCTTTAACGAGATAAAATTTACGATTTTGCAGAAGTGATATTATGAACATTTGCTTACATACAGTCATCGTTAATTATTTCTATATCTTTTATCGCTCATAAAGTCCAAGAAGAAAAACAGTACATTCAAGAAAAATTCAGATTTCACTGCCGAACTGTTAATTGAGTAAATATATGTAATTGGATATATTAGTCTATCTGTAGCTTTAAAATTCTATAAATTTCCTCAGAATTGTCACAATGTAAAGACGACGTGCATCCGTTATCAGCTGTAAATAACAAAATCATCAGGGAATTTTATTGTAATATATTCATTTAGATTTCAGATATAAAGTCACGTCACTTTTAAGAACGACTGAGAAGACTTTTATTAGAGCATGAGTGAACAAATTTATTGTTGCTCTTAAATGTATAAAACGTTATACTTGGTGAAACCTTAGCGCAAAATCTGTTATTTATTTTGTGGACAAATAATGTTATTATTTTACTTATTATTACTGCAGTATTCATTACTATTCTTTAAACCTAATAATGAATCCATAAAGTTGGATTAAAAATGACTTTTTATCTCAAATACAAGATCTTACACACTTGGCGATAAAATGGTAACGATTCCAATCGTGAACAAAGAATAGGAAATTGCTGCATCAGTGCTGCAGAAATTCCTGTTAGGGAAGAACATCATCGTTTTTAAGGTCATTAAGCAATGAGTGAACAAACAAACAATTACACCTTTTTTCTAATGACTTGTGAACAAGCGCCTTTAACCAAAAAAAACTGTAAAAGAACAGTAGCAGCTGTTAATCTTTTATACTCATTTTACAGAATTATTAGAATTAGAACATTATTATTGCTTAGCTGATAATCATGCTGAACTCGCGTTAAGTGGTTCTTACGTAGTGGCGTAGGTATTTATTTCTTTCATTTTTTCCCTTTTACGCTCAAAAACTTTATTGATTCTATCACTTTTAATTCTTTAAACACTTCAATACTTTAAAGCTTTGAATCATCAAACTTAAACCAAATGTTAACAGATAGATATATAGAAGTTAGTGTAACAAACAATAGATGACCTAAGGTCCATAGTAAGAGAAAGCGCATTTTACAGGAAAATGAAACCTTCAGCATTGTTATCTGTCATTATCCATGTCCTGATGAAGTGCTGACTAATACGTTATTCAACAGAATGAAATATTATTAACGAAAGCTCTGTTATTAATTTTATATTAGTAAAAATAACAAAATGAGCTTCTCTGTTTTCCTCAAAGTATTTAAGATGCAGCTATAATTTATAACGCGATTACAAGCAAGAAGGACATAGAATTAATTTGTTCGCAGTAAGTTATATCTCTCTAAAATACAAAACGATAGAAACAAAGCAAATAAAATAATTTTGGTTTTGACTGTCTCAAACGAAAGAATATTAATAGCTCATTATTTATCTATCGAAAGTTCAACATTAACTTATTTTTAGCTGTGAAAGATTTCTGAACAATGAGTTTTACTAAAATATGAAGTTAACAACGCACTTTTGAAAACACAACTGAAGTGAATTAATTTAATGCTATATCCTCTTCTGAAAATTTAGCTAGTTTGATTTTCAGTATTCAGAACAAAGTATCTGAAGTGTATAACTTTATATCGAGTGATCATAACATAGTTTTCATCAGAATAGCTGGCGACAAGTGAATGGTTTAAGAAAATTATTCACTAGTTTTTCTCATTTCCTTACATTTCTATAACTGCTGTATACCATTAAGTATGTTTTAGTTTTCTGTATTTATTTCGAAATTTGTTATAAATAAATGATACTGCATTTGATGTCCAATAACACTGGAAAATATGTACGATGTAACAGGTAAACAAAAATAAACCCTTTATAACTAGAATCATATTTTGAATCTTCATGTTTTGTTCCCATAAAAATTTTTAATTTTTCCTAATTATAATGTGTCGTGTATAATTGAATTAAAACTCTGTGGATAATTATAAGTTAGCCTAGTTCATTGATTATTTTGAAACATATTAGGTTACCTCCCTTAAGGGGAGAATACCTTAATGGAAAAATATTTCGTGAAAACTGTCAAGTATTCGCATTATATTTTGAGAAAAACACGAAAATCTCATACAGTTCTCTCTCAGTCAGAGGGTCTTTAGAACCCGTCTTTACGAGTGTCATCTGCCTTAGCCGTTGGGCCAATGAGGTCAAAATATCTGCTTGATTCTCGAACGACAAAATTTAGATTTGTATTAATCAAAGTGCATAATATCTTTATCATAATTCAGAAAATACGCAAGCAAATCTCTTTTCTCGTTTCTTATGCTTCATATTTTTATACTATATATGGGGAAATATTAATTAAGTTTGGCTTTCTTTAATTTTAATGTACAAAGACAGTTTATCTTATATTTTAAAAGTTCTTTAGGTTTTTTTAAGTTTTACCCCTTCTAAATTTATGTTACTTCAGAAAATCTGCAAGTGTTCCAAAATTCAAAAAATCGATCTACAGCTACTGTTTGATGGTCACTAACTTCAATAGTCGATATCAAAAGCGAAACTTTTTATCGGGTTCTTTCCTCTGCATATGACAGCTCACCTATAATATTGGAATGAATCAATCATTTTATTCAGCAAAAGTAGTTTTTAAATTCAGAACAATAAAATGTTGCTTTTGTAACTACATTATTTTCCCTAAAAGTTCCTTGTTTCTACATCATTAAAAAGGCATGATTAGTGGAAATAGTTCCCCAATTATGGATACAACAAGTAATTTAACAGCAAGATATATTACGAAAACCTTGAAGAACGCATTGCAGAAGAAATTGATGCTGTCCGTTTTATTAAATAATTGAAAAATATATTGGTTGTTCCAACAAGCTCAATTTAACAAGCTCAACTTAGGTCACTCTTTGCTTTTTTAACATGTGAACAGTCCGCTAATGATTATTAAAATGGACGCAAAATCTAAAAAAGAATCAATCAAACATTTTCACTACCTTTCTTATAGTCCAAACATAATGTAACTACAACAGATGACTAAACATTTAAAATTACTGTAACCCAGTGTAATTTATTTGCAGTGTAAATTATATTTTAAGTCTTTAGTAAGATTTAAAATTCGGGACCTGCTTTTCTTGATGTTTAATTATTTCTTTTAATAATTATTTAATTAAGTTTGATTTCTTTCAGTTCTAAACTAATTTCTTAGGGGATCAGACTCACAAGGAAACGGTTCGTAGAGTGACCTAAACATTTACAACTAACACCAACACAATAACAATGCCTAAGGAACTTGCAACTGTTGCTCACAGTATTACTTTCATTTTCTGCAGAAATCTGTTGAAATAAGTAATTAAAAAGTGGCAGAATTAATTTATGGTATGAATTTTACAGATTTATAAATAAATATAAATAAATATAAATATATTATAAAGAATTACTTTTTAAAAAAATATATTAAATATTATATTTAATTTACGTTGTATTATATTAACAAACAATAATTCAAATTGAACAAAGTGCTTTGGCTTGACCAGTACTGATTTTATGACCGGCACATTTTGGATATTACCACAAATAACATGCAACATGTGACAAATAGAAATGTTATCATATTTTTCGTAACAGTAAGAGGAAAGATGTAAAAAATTTTAATGTAATCTTATTCTAGTCTGTACATTACTGCAGTGCAACTGAATTCAATTTTTCTCATCGAAGCTTGTGAATAAGTCACTAATTAAAGTGTTCAACTACCATTTTAGATAGCTATCTTTTTATATTTATATTCCTAAAGTCATTCTTTATTTCTCAACTCAAAACTACTTAAGATGACAACTGGCAGAATTCTTTGAGACTTCAAAAGTACTTTTACAGAATTAAACAATATTATCAGACCTGACACTACTGCAATGCTATTTCGTTACACGCTTTATTCATAGTTAATATGTACAGTCATTAGGGTTTTTGATGCTGGAGACGTAAAAAATGTGCAATGCCCTCGTCGGGATTCGAACTCCGGAACTCCCGAATACGCGTCGAGTTTGCTTCCAGTTACACCACGAAGATGCGGCTTGGTTCATGTGATTTACGGAAAAGCCTCATGGGCTATCTTTTTAAGGGGAGTGACGCCTCCGTGGAGGTATTTTTAAGAGAAACTGGCTTGTATACGCATTGCACACGGAGAAAACTATGAAAACGTCCATGCAACCAGCTCGTTTGCAGGATTCGAACCTCGGACCGAAATACCAGTGTTCAACGACTTTACCACATGGCAGCTGATGGATTTCCCCGAAGGCATGAGGAAAGGAAAGAAAAATTACCCTATAAAGGCAATAATCAGATATGAAGATACTAAGTTCTCACTTCAATTTTACAGGGTAATAAGAAATATAAAAAATATTATAAAACTTAAAATTTATAATAGTCGGAAAAAACGCGTATCAATTGAAAAAAAATAATGTTACGGCAAATATTTTTTAACCTGATTTAATTTAAAATTGGGTTATTCGCTAAGCATTTCGCAATGTACTTATTTCCTTCTGAAGAAAATTTGTTTGTTGGCACACTGTGGAATTTGTTACTAAATCGATTTTGGATATTTTCACATTTATTGCATAACTTCAACTTACCATCAATATAATAGGTGTATAAATGAGTTTTGAGGGATTTACATAAGATGGCATTACTAGTAGTACATCCTGCCGGACAATCTTGTAACTATATTCATGTTAAAACGCCAGCATTTCCGTCTAAACTACAAAAATAAAGGAACAATTAACAACACAAGACGATTAATAAAGATTAATAAAGATAGTTTAAACTTCACCCTTTTAGATTTGCATAATAAGTTGATCAATACCTTATCTACTTTATGCTGTTATAAAGTAATTTTCTTTCACATTGGCAGAAATTTATCTTGAAACCTCTCTTAATCAAAAAATTTAAAAAAAAATTCTCTTTATATAGCTCTGGCAGACCTTTATAAAATAAATTTATAATTTAATTCCTTAAAGTAAACAAAAATGAAAAAAACTGAAAGTTAGTTTATAATAAAAAAAATTTTCAGAGTTTCACTAACTCACAATATTAAAGAAAATTGGGATTTTTAAGTCAGGGAAGAAAAATTTTAAAGATAGTTGACTAACACATGCGATTAAAAATATCTTTAGTAAATAAAGTACATACTAAGAACTTTCTGGGGATAAATCAGAGTTCCTCTTGCACAGAAGTGTGGATATTTAAAAGAAACTAAAGAAGAATTTAGCGCACAGAACTTAAAGAGAAATTCATTATCTAGTTCTAGTTGTAGGAAACCAGCTCTAGTAGTTGTAGGAAATTTTCATATACCTTCGTGCACGCTGTCATGGTGCATCACGTCCAGCTACCAACTGGAAGATCCAAGGTCCGAATCGAGTGAAAAGTTAATTCCTCCCGTCAATTGCTCCAAAAATTTTAATGCACTATAAAGTGGAGCAAGAATTAATATGTGATAAAGGATGATTCGTCATCACCTACATTCGGTGAATTGAATTGCATGCCTTTCATTTTCCCAGCATAAGTTTATACTGAAAGTTGCAGCACGCTCAGTTAACAAACGGAAAATCTATGGTTCAAATCTCGGCGAAGTCATAAATGATTTTACACATTTTCTGCTTCGACGTTTCTACAGCGGCGCAAGAACTAAAATATGATGGACAACAACTAGTCATCTTTCGTATTTTGGTCCACTGGATGGGGCTTCTATCCAGTTAACCTTAAAATGGTGGAGAAGAAAAGCTCTAAGGCATCTCCACGTGCTCGTTCTTGTTGTGTACGTTGTAGCATGTCCAGTTAAGCAGCTAGAATCCTATGGTTCGAGCTGCGATGAAGATGCTGCTGAATTTTTATGTTTTCAGGCTTCAAAGAAATTGAAGCCATTATTTAAAACTTTTCAAATACAATGTACTGCACACTGCATTCGCAAAGTTTTGTGTATTGGTTTCAAGTGATTTCTGTAAACGTTTCTGAATAATTTATGCAAATCAATGTTTTCCTTTGCAAAAAGCAGAAAAAAAACTCCTTTGCCTTACTTAGTTCAATTAAAAATGCATACCACAACTTTCCACATGAAAACCATTCATTTCTTAGAAAGATAAATGTATTCATCTTTAAATGAAATGCGTTTAAGAAATAGTTATATTTCAACAAAAAAATTCATCATCATTTGGTTTATTCAATATCATTTGGTTACAAAAGATCTATTATTGCGACTTACAGAAATCAGTTATGCGTATGAAATGCTGAATTAAAAATCTGATTTCTATTCACTTTCTCAATTTCTCCAATTATAATATGTCTAATTCTTCAACTCCAATATTATAAATGAATGAGCTAAGTATTTCGGTTAGCGACAGCTACAGGAATAAAAAAATATCTGATGGAAATGTTGCTAGCTTGCGAATATATTAACATCATATATCAAAACACCCTTCCTAAAAATATACTTTTTCTTCCCATGCCTACTTTAAATTCCAACCCATGAACGTCTCTAGCGGAGATCTAAACACTCTAACTTAGTGAGTATTTGTGGTGCTAAGAACGGCGAAACTACGCAAGAATCTAACACAGCTGCTTCCTATATTAGTCTCTAATTCTTATCTTGATATTCCAATGAGGTTGTCTCCGGCAAACATCGGTGGTCATTCCCATGCGTTGTGCGCAACTTGCTGTGAAAGTAAAGAGTTTGCGTAAAGCATTCCGTGGCAGAAAATAATCGAGTCTTCGTGGTTTTTATTTGATGTGCGGCAGTTTTATGCACACAACAGCTACCTTTTGCTCCATTCGTAATCCAGAAGTTTGAGTAAACTGTTGAACCGCCTTGTAAGCAATGAAAAAAAATGAAGAAAAAAACTCACTGGATAAAAAAGGAAAATATATCCTTTTCCGCTAACGCTTTATTATAACAAAATAAATGCATTCTAAAAGACTTCTTTCCATTTACTTAAAATTTCTAGAATAAATTTGAAAACGTCCTACACATTTAAAGATGTTTTATGTCTTATATTTATTTCCTGAATAATATTTTATCCCGTGAACAAATCTTTTTATTGAGTTAAGTTTTGTTTGCATACATTTCTCGCTATTCAGTTCTGTAAGTATTATTTTAAAGTTAAGAAAAAGAAACCGAGAATCTAAACGTTTGCACTAATTAAAGATAAATGCATTTATTTTCTTGATAATATTTAATGATGCTTATTTACAAAGAGTGATACAGTATGTGAAATATTCCTAAGAGTATAAAAAGCATTCAATAACCGTGTCCACTGCAGAAAATACTTTTCTCAACGATTCAAATGAGGGAACCATGTAAACTCCATTTAAGCAAGAACCGAACCAGACTCAAATTTCAAGGTAATCATTCACCATATTTCAGTTATCTTTCATAACATTTTAGTTCGGAAGTTTAAGGCTACTTCAACATACGTTTTTCCCCTCCAGAGAGAGAAATCTGAAATCATTGACTGTGCCGCTGCTGGGATTCAACAACTCATCTTCCGATTACTAGCTATATGTGCTAACTACTTACATCTCGAGAACACGTTTAGGCGAATTCAAAAAGTCCTTATAAATTAGCCCAGAAGACTTCTTTTAGCCCTCAAGGACACAGTCATAGATAACAAAAATGCCACTAATAGTATTTTTAACAAAGTATTTTCATTATAGTTCCTTTTTAACTGGTCCTGCTTATAATTCAAGCGATTTTTTTCCTACCTTTCATTTCAAACCCATTATTTAATGCCATTGATTGCACGCGCAAACACCGTAAAAAAGATGATTACAAAGATTACAAAGTAAATCTTACAAATATCTTATAAAAAACTAAATGAGTTCATTAGACAAACTAAGTTAATAAACTGTAACTAGTTTTATAAAAAGTAAGTTATTAAAACATGAAATGAATAATGGAAAATTTCACTAAAAAATGGAAAAAAATTATCAAAAGAGAATTTAAAGTTCATTATTCACATATATCAATTTATTAGCAAAATAAGCAAAATGAGCAAATTTGTTTATAAATTCATTACCGCACAAAACCTAGAACTGCCTTTTATAGGCTAATAATATTATTATTCATGATAAATTTTAATCTGATTTGGGATGTTATATAAATACATATCTAAACCCTACTTTAGATATTATAAATATAATATTATATAGAAATATTCTTACATTTAACGTACTTGATATATTTAAAAAGGTCTAAAAATATAAAAGCTTTTAACTGGTAATTGAATATTTTTATATGAGCATATATACTTGTATATATGTGTGTGCCTTAAAGGAAATATGCCTGATTTACTTATTTCTAAGAACAGATCTTGTTAAATAAGGTATCCAAAACAATTGGATCATTTTATGCCTATTTTGACTCCAATTATATTTCACTCTAGATTTTGCAGTTATTTCAAAGGTATAATTACGGGGTTCAGGCTATTTTCTGAAATTTTAATGACCAAAAAAAATCACCTTTGACATTTCCCTTACATGGGTTGAAAGGTTAGAATTCATTAGAATTAAACAATGCGTTAAAAATAACTCTGGAACATTTTTCAAAACCATTTTAACCTTGCGCCTTTTCCAATTATCTGTTTCATCGTTCACAGCACTTTTTATTACCTTGTTACACTATGCTCGACATTAATTAATTTTTACTAACACTGAATCGATAAATCAACACTCTCTTTATTCTGAAATGTATTCAGTTTTTATAAACGGCTGACTAATAACAAATAATAAATTCACTTAATTCTTGACGGTTTTAAAAGGAAAACCTAAAATATTGATTTAAAAAAAAGCCTCTTCGCGCGATAAACTGTCAAAGTTTACGTTTATCAGACATATAATTCTATTTGACAGTGATTAATATTCGACGTCGAAGGTGAACAAAACCTCATACGCTGAATGAGCAATTAATAAAAAAGTATATTTATGACCTAGCTGACGCTTCCCGAAATATTTTCTTTAAGAGGCAGATTAACTTTCCAATTCTAATAAAACCGAGTGTTCCTCTGCATGTTAATCTTCCGTAATTAAAAAGGGTTCACTGCTAGCTAGTTCGAGCTGAAAAGAGAAATAAGGAAAGTAATTAGAGATCCAATCTAGATGAATACTTTCCTACAATAGCAAAATTCGCTCTCTTATTCGGGTTTCTTTTCCTATTACGTAAAGCTTGAGATTTAGCGTTAAAATATAAAATTAAAGGTAGACAAGTAGGCACTTTCAGCACAGATTATTTTGTAGAACAATGAAGAATCGTTAATTCTTTTAAGCCCAAATTCACTCTTGTTCCAGCTCAGCCGTTTTGTATGTGTCAATAGGAGAACAAGCAAATTTAAATATAAAATTTTTCATAAGCGGAGAGAACTTTAAAAGTGAAAAGCAGTAAAAGTAAAAATATTTTAATGTTTTCAAGCTTACTTCTTTTTCTTTTTAAGAGTATTAAAGCAGTATCATTAGCAGATTACCATTCGCTTAGATTTCTAAACCATTTTCCTAGATGCAATTTTTTAAATAAAAGCTTATCTTTTATATACGTCTTTCTGTAGGCAATGCATATTTCTCCAAGAAAACTTAGTGCTTATATTAGGTAATGTTTACATCCAGAAAATTAAGGCTTCATTTCCCAGCATTTCGTGTCCGCCAGATTTTTTTTTTTTTTTTTGGTTTTAATTTTCTTGTTTTAATCTTCACAACCCAGACCACAGTGGATCAAGAAAGAAAGAACTGTAGTCCTGGTTCGAATTCTAACAGATAAGCTGCTTGCATGGGGTTTCCAGAATTATTCCCGTGTGAAACATAAATGCAGCCCAGTTTCTCTTAGAATGTTAGGTTAATTGATTAAGGCAGACAAATCAAGGGCTACCTGCTTATGGGGAAGGATTCCTTCGGGGAGGACTTTTTAAGGGAAACTGGTTCGTATCCACGTTACATAAGAGGAAAACCGTGAAAATTCCATGCAACTAGCCCGTTCGTCCGGATTTGAATCCAGTTCTAGCTCCCAGTGAAGAGCAACATTACCACTCGACCTCTGGTGGGCAGTTTCCGTTACAAAGTAGATCACAAATGAATATCTTCTGGCATAGATAGCCATTCCCTGCTTTATAATCAACTAGACAAACCTATGCCTAGTGATTTCAGTTTCAAATACGTTTTTAATTTAACCTGATTGCCACTAACTCAAATACCTGCCTTTCCCATTTTTGTTTCATTTACAAATTTTGTCTTCCACAAATTTCTATGAAGCCAGTTAAAAGAAACACCCTACAAAAATTAACTTTTAATGCAAGTTCATTTCTATGCAGGTTCATCGGCAACAAAATTTAAAAAATGGAGAAAACATTTGAGCTATAGTATTTACTCCAAACTTAGAATACTGATACACTCCGGATATTGAATGGAATACAATAAGCTTAACATAGACTACTGATATCTCTGAAAGCTCAGTATTTCTTAGGTTCTTTGCACGTTAATTTTATTGAACCTAGGTATTTCAAAGATAAATTCTGACTCGGTGTAGACAGAGAGATGAATATCGCCCCGTCTTAGTCTTCCAATCAAGATACTTCAGGACTCAGAAGCATACTTAAAATAATCCTTTTTATTATAACTTTAGCATAATAATAAACCACATAGAACAAGTCAAAGTTGATTGTAGGATTTAAGAAAACATACAATTTAACGTAAAACTAAAGCAATTAAAGTATGCAATTTAAAAAAACCAAGCCTTTAACCAGTAAGCTTTCCCTCAGAAACTCTAATCAGTCGAGAAACACACGGCTAGCAAAGACTAAAGCTGGTTCAGTTTAGCTACGTTTAGGCCAGAATAGTCCGTAAAACGTCAGCAGTCGCTGTTATCTTAAACTTTCAAAAGCTGTTTTCTTGTATATGGTACCTAATTTACACTTACCGAACCTTTCATCGGCAGGACAATTATAGGCTAATTACAATCTAATTAAATTATTAATACATTCCCTCATTTCCTTTAAAAATTAAATCGCTGCTTTCAGAATAGTACGGCCATTCATTATAATAAACCAAGAATCCAGAACACTAAATTTGCTATTGAATGACAATATCAGAATTGTTCGGCATCAAGAAAATGCTGATGAGATTTGACAATGCATCATACGTTTTAATTTAAATTGGCTATAAGGTATTTCTCCCACTTCCCTACCGTGCCTTCGTGGTGTAGTGGTCAGCACACGGAGCCGGTATCTTAGAGGTCCGTGGTTCGATTCCCGGTGAAGGTGGTTGCATAATTTTTTCATCTTTCCTGCTTCCAGTTAACCTAATAATTCTACAAGTGGCGCCCGAACTAAAAGGTTTGTGGATGATGATTCACCTCACCAAGGATTTGGCGTCTAGGTTCCCTAAAATCCTAGCCGTCCTTTAAAAAGGGGAGTATATAAGATATTTCTCCCATTTCCCTACCGTGCATTCGTGGTGTAGTGGTCAGCACAATGAGCCGGTATTTCAGAGGTCCGTTGTTCGATTCCCGGCGAAGGCGGTTGCATATTTTTCATCTTTCCTGCGTCCAATTAACCTAAGGACTCTACGTGGCTTTAGCTAAAAATACCTGCCCTTCACTTTCCTTGTTTCATTTACTAATTTCATTGTCTACATATTTTTCAAAAGTAAGGTAAAATTAACCACGCTGCAAAAATTAACTTTTATAAGTTCATTTGCATGATAAAGAATCTAGAAAAAATTTGTTGAGGCAATCTAAACCTGTACAAAATGTATACACTAAGAAAAATACATTTACTGCTATCCTATTGATAATAATGTACATCAAATTAAGGTATAACATGACTTCATTCTTGAAGAGAAAAGCAGCGTACCTCAGTAGATTATTCTGATAATAGCATGAAAACAAATAAAGAACGAAAAAACACTGAGAAGAAGAAAATTAACTTTGGTTTATATTGAAAAAATAATTCAAAGTTTATTTTAGCAGGAACTTATGTATAAAATCTGAAGAAATTATTTCTTAGACGCCGAATATCTTGAAATAAATATTCAGCACAGATGAGCACAATATATCGGTTCACCGGAAAAGAGCTATCATAAGCGTAGTACTGATTTCTCCACATCTAGGATAATATTCTACCAATTACAACTAAACTAACTCTGCTCGTGCTCCATCTGGAAAATCTTAAGTGGTTACTTTTGACGTCAAAAAGGAAATATTCTGGAAATAAAAATTTTAATTTTAGGTAATGATGGACTTCGAAAACGGTTACACGGAATGTTGCATGGTACAGGTTTATTTTATTTAAAGGATAAAAAAATATAAATTTTTAATGAGCTAGATGATTCAATTGAATTTGCAGTTGAATCATTTTCTAGTTAATCGCTCATTACATTTCTATAGTAAGTATAAACATTCATAAGCTCGAGAAAAGTTCTATAATGTACATAACATTTGCAGACATTCTGATTTATTCGTCCCAGAAAATTTATCTACTATTTTATAGGATAACAATTATTAACGTTTCATAAGATAATTTTATGATGAATTTTCTTCTTCCTCACTGCATACCTTCATAATTAGTTTCATCACAGGTTGGCAGATTTCTCAGATTTTCTACTCAATATAAATGCCAGAAAGACTGTCGCTCTACTAAAATGTGGTGGAAATCGTCGCATCGATTTTCTCATTTCTCATTGTGTGCCTTTGTGGTGTTAGGGATAGCACGTATGGCTGGCAGTCTGAAAATCAGACCTTCGAACTACAGCGAAGAAACTTCTGATTTTTCTAGCTTTTAAAATGTAATTCAAAATTATTAACTTTAATTTTTCAAAAGCCCTTTCATTTCGAATTTTAAATTGCTTATCAGCTCTTCCTGCTCCAAATTTGTTTAAATAATTTTTCCCATAAGATCTTAAATTTCGAGAATGTAAACTATAGGGTGGAAATCTCCAGCTGGGTGCTTTTGTTTTAAAACTGCATCAACAGCTCCTCGAGATGCATCTACAAATACATGACACAAATGTTTGGGATTAAATAGAGTTAAAATGTGTCTGAAAACTAAAGCATGTGTTAATTTTTAAAGCCTGTTTGCCATTCAGTTGTCCATTAATAGGGAGTATCCTTTTTAAGCAAATTTGTTAGCGTGGCTCTAATTCAACCACAATTTGGCATAAATATGTGGATACGCATTAATACCCCCTAGGAAACTTTGCAATTATTTGACACTTTTAGAGGGTTGTAATTTTTTAATAACTTCAAAATTCGCATCACTGGCTTGGTATCTAACTGCTTGAACTTCATATTCCAGGAAATTCATTTTTTCTTTTGCAAAGTAGCATACTGAGTGTTTTAATTTTATATTTTCGTTTTCACATATATCAAATATTACTCTAAGATTTTCCAAATGTCCTTTAAAAATTTCGAAAAATACTAAAATGTCATACAAATAATTTAAAGCAAAGTTAATTTGATATTTATTTAAATGTGTCTAAAATATTCTAATTTTGTCTTGGGCAATTTTAGATCAAAAGGTAATCTGCTAAGTTTTTAAAGAGGAAAACTGGTAGTAAATGCTTTTTTTTAGTATCCTTTTCACTTAATTTTATATGCTAATAACTAGATTCTAGATTTAATATAGAAAATACTTTTGCATTAGTTAATTGATCTAGTACTAAGTATGTGTTCGGAATCTGTTTCAGTAATATGGTTAAGTTTCCTATAATCAATACAGAACTTAGCTCCTACGCTGACACATAATTTAAAAAAAGAAATCAAGCTCGCAAACGCCACTGCTTACCGAATGCGCAGACTTTTTTCCCACTTCGCTTTGCTGCTTTGCTTTGTCCTCTGTCTGAAAAAATGTTATATGCTACGAAAGGCTGTGGGGTGCTTATCGCACCTATAGCAATGTGCAAACGAGAATATATGTGCTCAGAATTATTCATCAAGAAATAAAATTGTGTCTTGTTATCTACGCCGAAGTGTACAAGTTTCTTGTTTTCCGTTATTATGCCATCTTATGCTATCTTCAAATCCTCAAATCATTTATACCGAATTTTCACAATTAATAGAAGTGGTCCTGAGTGAATCTATAGATTATTATTATATACCTGTAATTATGAATATTTACATTTTTTACCTGAACTGTCGGTCAGTTCTTAGCTGAATAGTCAGTCGGCGAACATTATTAGCATGCTGAAAGAAATTATTTGCAGTAATATGGTAAGAGTTACAGCTGAACCCTCTTTCGACGCTGGGAGGATTATAGTGCTATTTAATACAGTCACTCTCATGAACGAAGGACGGTCACATCGAGAATTTTAACCCTACCTGAGTTCTGAATTGTGCTGGGCCACTGTGGGCAGATCTGACACAGCTGAAACATCACCTGTCCGTGTAAAATATAACTATTCTGGCAATAATATGTTTCATTACAAAAATATTTCATATCTTTCTGTGTATTTCTATGAAATCACACCATGCTAATTTCGCTCTTCTGCTAAAGTAAAATTCAGCTCACTCTTTTTCACTCTCTTTTAGATCCTTTAGTAATTGCAAAATGTATCATTATGCAATATGTACCTTTAATTAGATCTTGTTAAGGTATATGAAATGTTTTAAAAGCTTTATAAAGTAAAACTTAAAACACAATTTCAGCAGCTATAAGCCACTTATTATATTCCCGAGGAGTTTTTTCCTTTAGGAGAATCGCCTAATCTGGTGTCTGAAGACAGGATCTCAAACAACGAGACACCAGTTCTTGTTAATTTAGTAGATGAAGATAGATAAGAAGGAAATATCGTAGAATTTGCTTCTTTTATTTAAAGATTCATGATTAAAGATATACTTCTCTTTTTACTATTACATATAACCATCAAACCATCATCAAGCATCTGCGTTTCAATCCTTTTGTTTTCTTGTTTTAAATAGCCCATTTTTTATTCTGATCATTAAGGGCGTTTTTTTAGATTCTTTAGACATTTTTATACTAGACAGCGATTGTTGCCTATATCATGATAATAAAAGGCTTAAACATTACTTTTCTGACTTTACTTACATGAAGCTATTTACAGAGAAAACCAGCATGAATTGGTAAGGTGGCAACAACATGCCTCAATCCAGGATAGGAAGGAAATCATCATTTCAAAGCTACAAAAACTTGTGATTTCGTATGCTGGTTAGATACTACACAGAATCACAAGTCCAACAAAAATGACTCTGCGCGCTGTTGTACATAGCCATCTTAGAATGACAAAAGCACGTTTAGCCGCTCTCTTCCAAAATGATATTCTTCAACTGTAAACATGAGTTACATAAGTGTTTTGAATCATGTAATTGATAAATATAAACTAATTATTAGTTAATATAAATTACATATTAACTAATAATTAGTTTAAATTTAAGTGCAATCGTTTTGAACAACGACGAAGAAAACTTTAAATTTTAGTTCTAAGCAAACTTTTAGAATTATATTTTTAACATATGATAATTTTTTTCACTTAACTTTTCACACTTAACGTTTATAAACATGACTGTCCATTTCTTCGTATATTTAGTAACATGAGTATTTACTTATTAACAGCATACAACTCTCATGTAAAGTTTTTCATACAGTTAAACAAAGAAATCAAGTTTGCAAACACCGCTGCTACCTAACGCGCAGATTTTCCCACCACTTTGCTCTGCTGCTTCGCTTTGTCCTTCGTCTGTGGGGTGCTTATCGCACCTATAACAATTTGTAAAAGAGAATATGTGCGCTCAGAATTATTCATCAAGAAATAAAATTGTGTCTTGCTAACTACGCCAACGTCTGCAAATTTTGTTCCCATGCAGTTTTCTTATCTGTTATGATAATATAGAAGCTATTTTGCATAATTATGTTATCTTGGATTAATGTTTCGCATCTATTAGCAGTAATACTAAATATTTTCTACAATAACTTGTAAGAGTTTAACTCTTTCGCATCGAAGTCGCCCGTAACGCCCGTTCATTCAGGCAACGGCAAACCGCTCCAACGCCTCGTTTATTTTCTACTTAGTTCTTTCCCCTCCACGTTAGTGTATGGCACATTGGTTTCGCGAGTTGTTAAAAGACATGTCAATCATTCTTTTGAAGCAAATAAAGGAGAAATACGGAAAGCTATTGACGTTCGCAGGTGCAATTCGGCCCTAAGGTGAAACTGCACACAATGGATGAAACCGCAGGGGGAAAGGAAAACTATTCCAAGACAAATTCGTAAACACGGGTGTTTTCGATGTTTGTTGAAAACAGATTTGGTCGTCTCTCGATGCGAAAGAGTTAATAATTAATTGATTTGTAATAATATTTTCGAATGAATTATTTGAAGTTATAGATTCGAAGTATAACATATCTTGTAGAGTGTGTTGCTTTTCCATCTATTCTTTAATTGATAAGTATTATTTGAAAAACATAATATCGATTATGCGTGGCATTTTAAATATGTGTTTTGCATTTTCTTCCATGTGCTGATATATACATATATAGAGAGAGAGAATCAAAATTCTAAATAAAGTATTTAAGAGTAAATTAATAAGCCCATAACTTCGGCTAAAGTTGCAAAGTAATAAACATATAATTTATTATTAGAAAGCTTTTTAGTACCAACTCCAAGGAACAGAAATTCAATTAAAAACAAACATAAAAAATCACCTGATAATATCTGATAAGCAATGTTCATCTGAGTACATCATAACATCTGAGTAGCATGAAAGTAAAATAAAAAAATAATAAAAATCTGAAATGTTTCAGATTTTGAATTACGTCCGAGCAGATTTTTTTTAACATTTTGTGTATTACCTTTATTTATTAAATATCATGTTCTTCGCACTTAAACCATAAAATTCAGTTCAAGAGCAGTATCGCAAAATAATTTCAAATCGAGCATATCTTTAGAATTTTCGATACACAGTCTCACGCGCTGGAGATAAAAATATTTTTTCTGTACAACGTTGTCATAGCTCGCTTTAAAATCCTTGAGTTTGTTAATCAAAAATTCGTTAAAGTTTTACAAAATATAAAATTGATAATAAAACAAATTCCAAATTTCAAATTTGGGCTTCCACATGCCCATATTCGCAGTAGGATTACGTCATTCAAAATTCGATGGCTCTATGTACGGTTGCTTTATCACAATACGAGAAATATACATACATTTATGCAGATTTTTCATTATTTAATTTCTTCAAATATAATGCAGGACTCTAACATTTGGTGGCGACAGTCTGAAACGTGAAACGGACATTTATAGTGAACTAACGCAAAATCGCAAAACGAAAACAAAAGGCTTTCTGGGACAAAGCCCCTTTGAAATAAAAATTATTATAATAAATAAATGCGTTATATAGTATTTTACTGTATATAGTATTTTACTGAAATAGTATTTTACTGTATATAGTATTTTACTGTATTTTTATTGCAATATATGTCTGGAAATACTAATTTAAATTACTAATTAAAATACTATAAAACACATTTATTTATTATAATAACTTTGGGTTTTAATTGAACTTCTGTTCCTTGGAGATGGTATTAAAATTTTTATAATGATAAATTATATATCTATATATAGCTATATATAAATATATATGTGTGTTTGTGTGTGCGCGCGTGTAAGATAGAACAAAATACAATAGCTGCTTTGAACATAATTCACGACATCAAAATTAACTATTCTAGATTCTGTGCTGTCCCCCTAAATTCGTCTGTTCTCCCAAATTCGAGAGCTTTCCATGTTATGTAACAACTTAAAATTAACCAATCACAGATTATCTGTACTTATACATCCGTCTAGGTATAAATACATTCCTTTCCCTAGCTTCGCCACTGCTAACATATCCCCGCTGATAAGCCCACTTGCCTGAAATGAAGTAGTATCCCTCTATCTGTGTATAAAATAATATTTTAATTCATTATGATTGGATAAATGTCTATCAAGATGGCTTCATATGCGTGAAAATAAAGATCGAGACTTCTTCAAAATTCATTTGTGTCGGCGTCATTTGTTCGTCTTTCCACTCAGGCATCACGACTACCGTTAAATTATCATATATATATGTAAGACTGCTTAAATTTGATTTACAAGAATACAATTTTCATCGAAATGGACCTTTTTGTACTACATTTAAAATTTTTAATCTTGTTAGTAATTTTTGAGTTTCTGTTAAGTTTACAAGATATTTCGAAGATTGGACTCACACTAGTATGCGAAAATCTCGTCCTGAGAGTACTTCAGTTAACATTCCTGTTACATGTACCTTGTGTTTGTTTATAAATTTTAAACCTATTGGGATATGAATCTGCATACTTATTCAAACGAATAGATCTTCCTATGGTGGGATAAAAAGCTTGGATGAAAAAGAGGTCGTATACTGGATAGATGTGTGAAAGCACACTTTTGCATATATATATATATATATATTCAAAGTTATTTTTTCCTTAAGATTGTATCGGAAACTTTCTGCTTCTGTTGGTAAGATACAGGTAATAATTTTTTCTATTTCAGTTATATGATAGAATTCCTTCTCTATATCCAGCGCTGACAAACAGAAGAATGCATTTTCAATTTCGACACAATTTGCCGAAAATCTTTACGAAACACTGCCTTGCTGTTATTCTGAAACTTCCCTTCATCGGAACTGATATCTTTTGGAAGAGAGAGCGAAACCTCTTCGCTATGCAAATTGAAAGGGCTCTATTTTATAGCTCTAGAATCAAGACAACTATTTCAGTCACCTACTGCCTCATGTGTAATTCACAGGCAAGAGAAAAAGCTATTTATGATCTGTGAATTCTCTGTTTTCGCTCACTTGTTTATTTCAGTGCCTTAAAATTTATATATCAATAATCAGTTTTGAAACATCGAGCATAAAATATGCTACATCACTACGTTTAGAATTCTAGAGTGCTCGTATGTGACTAGGCAAGTAAATAGGTACAAGATTATTTGAAAAACAAATAAGATGAACTTAGCAGCATCTCAGCTTAAGATTTCTTGTTTCAATTATTTAGGCATTTCTTTGTTATGCCCTCCGTTCCTTTCTAAACGTTGCATTCTAGAAGTAAAGTTATTATTATAATAATGTTATATTAATATATAAATAAAACAGTTAAACAATAGATGGCGAAACTTTTAGCGGAATTTCATTTTATGCAGCAATTTTGTGTCAGACATGATATGTTAAATTGTGCTTTAATGGATTGATGTTCTACTAAAATCATAACAACAGACTGATAATATACCTGAAAAGTATGGTTGAGGTATAATTCTGTAAGTGTTAATACTGATGTTAATGTTTATACAGATGTAAATGTTAATACATTAAATAAAATGTTCTGTAAACCATATATCTGTATGATAATTATTTTGCCTATTAAAATATGCTAATTTAAATAATGGTAATATAAATTCAAAATGTCTGAAATTAAATGTACGTAAAGTTTTGGAATCAGCTGGTGTGTTTCGATTCCTTTACAAATAAGAGCTCTAAATATAGATGCATGTACAGTTAAAATTTATTTCTAGAATTGGTTCTGCAGTAGTAAGCAGCTAATGTTAAATTTATCTCTGCACATTAATCATAAGTTACCTTCTTAGAATCTTGTAATATCAGTGTAAACGGTATTGCAGTTTGTATCTTCACGGCAACTCATAAGTACAAAGATGCATAAATGTTAAGCATTATAAAATTCAGACAATAGAAAGCTGTGCTATATTCATAACTAAGCGCTAAACCTTAAGACTTTTTATTACCTTAAAACTATAATATTAACAAATTAATTTACGATAGTTTACTGAAAGCACAAAATAACGAAAAACAAATTTTTCTTTGACTCTAATGCATTTTTATGATTAATCATTAAATGCATTCTGTGACAGAAGTATAACCTCATGAAATAAATTTAAACTATTTAATTTAATCTATAGAAAAATTTAAGAAGTTACCAAACAGAGTTGATGTATACACTTAATAAATTTAACTTAACGTAGATATCATTTCCTTATTTTCGAATATTTCTTAAGAATTTCAGTACAGACTGCTCATCAAAAATCACTTCTGGCAAGTATATTTGAAGTATATTTGAGTTTTTAAGCAGCTGAGTTTAATAAACGGTGATTTATGAATTACAAATTATGATATCATTTCTACACTTATTTAATAAAATAATAACTGATAATAATTCATAATAATTCGTAATGAATCCTAAAATAATACTCAGAACTTAATGCTAACATTAAATTATTTACATAGTTCTAAAAATTAAAAAAAATCTTAAATATATTTATAACTACGTTTCTTATAAAATTTTATCTTTTATACACAGTCTTTACAAACAGTTTTATAGACCCCATGTTTGTTTCGTGCTGTTCATCACCTGTTCTTCAACTGCATTTTCAATGACGCAAAAGTGCAAGTAGCGGTTTTCATCAGTACTTTTCAGTTCAAGAGATTTTCTTATAATTTGCTACTTTTTTAGCCCAAAAGGGCGTTAGCCAGAATGGGCTGTTGGTCTCGAAACGGGATTTGGTAGCGTATCACTTTAAATGTCTGAATCACTTTTAAAATTGTTGCCATGAAATACTATCACCCTGTATTTCTTTTAAAGAAATAAAACAGTGAAGAATCTGCATGAATGTATATATGTTTTTCACACTGAAATAAACAATTGTACCAAGGGCCATCAAATTTTGAATAACGTAGACCTCCACTCGAATATGTGCACCTGGAAGACTGAATTTTGAATATAAAATTTAATATTTCATATTTATTAAACTTTAAAGAATTTTTAACAAACTCAACGATTTGAAAGTAAGCAGTGGCACCACTGTACGGATTCAACCATTCTTATCTCCAGCGCGCGAGTCTGCATGTCGGAATGCTAAAGGTATGCTGTTTTTAAATATTTTGTGGTTTTGCTATTCAACAGAAATTTTGTCATGATTTTTAAGATTCACGTACAAATACAGACGTAAAAGTTTTATAAGATTACTTTGTAGGGTTTATATTTATTTTAACTAACATTTATTTTAAGTTTAAACTATCTTTCCTGTCAAGCCTTACTTTCCCCTGGAACTGCCAATGTCAGAATATGTAAATTTGAGTAGAACGCGCAAGCATTCAAATTATCAGCGGAAGTAGTATGATTTAAATAGAAGGAAACGAGTTCGGTGGGAGAGTTATTCTTACTTAGCGAGCGCGGAGGTAGTTATCGAGAATTGAAGAACCCCGCGTTGCGGCCTATGTGCTTGGCGGGAAGTAGTTGCAATTGTTCCAGTGAGCTTCAAGTCTGCTGAATTAGCAGAGGTATTGTAAAACGCGGTGAGTTAGTTATTTTAGAGAGCCTCGTAGTTAGAATCTTGTCTTTACTTTCTTTTTCAGGTTATTATTTTTATTTGACTGCCTAGTTGGCACAGTTTGTAAGCGTCAAGAGGACGCCATTGTAATTTATTACGTTGAATAAAAAGGGACTTAAACCCTTTATAAGACTCTGTGGTTTATACAAGCTTTCACAGTCACCTCTTGGTTGCGTGCTAGTTAGAGGCGCGCAACGTTATATTGGCGCCCGAACACTTATCGAACTGAAATGGCCGAAAACTGGATGGAAGCCGCTGGACAACACCAAGAAATGACAACGCAGTTAGAAGGATTTGGATACCTGGTCCAGACTTTGAGAGCATCAATCAAGCCAAACGTCTATTTCGACGGAAAAAATTCGGTGTCCGTATTTTTAGAAGGTATAGAAAACCATTTTCAGCTCTACCCTGTGCCTGAAAGACAAAAAGTTGCCATCGCCACATCAGCACTAAGAGGACAGGCCGCGCTATGGTGGAAAAATATAGGCAAATTTCTTCTAGGTGAATTTGGAAGCCCGACGTATACGTTTGAAAATTTCAAAAAATCGTTAGTAAAGGCCTTCCCCATAGTGAAAGATCGCGCACGGCTGGAAGCCGAGCTATATAGTTTTTATCAACGGGATACAGCACAATTGACGGACTTTATTTTACGAAAAATCAAGCTAACGGATATGTTGTATGGGAAAAAACCCGATGCGGAGATAATTGAAATAATATTACCAAGATTGTTACCCGCTGTCCAAGACTACTTTGAAATTAGAAACCCAAGAACATTGCTGGAAATCTTCGAATTGGCGATGAAGTTTCAAAATCGCAGAATCGCGGAAAGAGCGAGAGGGGAAACATATTCTCAAAGTACCCGAAGGAAGGAGGAAACCAGAAATGGAAATCGCTCGTATGGGGGAAAGAACTATCAAGCTAACGCATCGAAACTCGAAGGTCAAGGCCCAAAAAGAAAATTTGAAAATAAGCATCCGCGTACCCAGAAGACACAGATGGAAAGGAAAGCTTTAAACGACTAGAGGAGCCTGTGAAAGGGAGGGTCCAGAGCCCGGAAGTTTTAAAAAAACCCTCAAATAGACATTTAAATACAGTCATCGTAAAAAACTCACAGCTACCAATTATACAAGTCCTGGTTGGCGATGTACCAGTAGAAGCCCTCATCGATACAGGAGCAGAAGGAAATTTCATGAGTGAAAAGTTCTTCAAAAAGAATTTTTATAGGATACGACTCTTTAAAACCAGAAATACGGAAATTATAGCGGCGCAAGGAAAAACATGTCACTGCATCGGGAAAGTATCATTAAACGTACAGGTAAAAGAGGAAAATCTCAAAGTATTAATTTTTGTGGCGAAAGACCTCCAACACTCTCTTATTTTAGGTATGGACTTTTTAAGGGCCGCGAGGGCCAAATTAAATTTTCAAGATAGTTCCGTGGTGCTGGAGATGGACCAGAGGGTGGTGGAACCGGTGGAGACACCTGAATTGGACCTTAGCCATTTGAATGACCAGGAAAGTTAAGCAATACAGCAAGTGGTGAGTAATTTTTCTCATTTGTTTTCAGAAAAACCGGGAAACTCTCAGATCGTGACTCACAAGATTCAATTAAATGCCGAAAAACCTTGTAGGACTAAACCGTATCGCTATGATAAACAAAAAGACTTAATCATCGAAGAACATATTCAGGAGATGTTAAAGAATAAAATAATAACGCCCATAAATAGTGAATACGCGAGTCCAGTCGTACTATATAGGAAAAAGAACGAGTTTCCTCCTTCGGATAAAAGGGCTTGGAGGTTTGCTATCGATTATAGAAAACTAAATAGCATAACTAAATTTCCAGTTTACCCTTTGCCGGTTATAGACGAGATCATTAGACAGATCAAATCGACGAGACATATGTCTACTTTGGACTTAACGTCTGGCTACTATCAAATAGCTATGAGACCCGAAGATATACATAAAACCGCGTTTATAACAAAATCGGGCACTTATGCATTTTTACGCATGCCTTTTGGGTTATGTGGGGCCCCATCAACATTCCAGAGAGCTATGGACATTGTTCTAAAGCCTGTCCTAGGAAAATCTACTTTAATTTATCTAGATGATATAATTATAACGAGTAATACGATGGAACAACACATTAATGACCTCGAACAAGTTTTTAAATTATTAAAAGAGGCCGGTCTTACAATTAACGCCTCAAAATGCAAGTTCGCAACTAAAGAACTTAAATATCTCGGTTATAAAATTTCGCAAAAGGGTATAGAAACGCAAGATTCAAAAATAAAAGCTATTAAGAATTTCCCACCGCCCAACACCGCCAAGAAACTTTCGTCTTTCCTTGGACTATGTTCTTACTATCGATCTTTCATAAAAGATTTCGCTAATATTGTTGAACCACTCTTAGTAATCAAAAGAAAAAAGAGTAAATTTACGTGGACAGCGGAAGCGAACACAGCTTTTGAAAGATTAAAAGAAGCGCTTATTAATGCCCCTGTTTTAAAATTCCCTGAGGGGGACGAAAACCTGGAAATTGCGGCAGATGCATCAGACTATGCGGTGGGTGCGGTTCTTATGCAAAATAACCATCCGCTGGCATTTTTTAGTAAAACATTGAATCAAACACACAGGAATTATGCAGCTACAGAAAGAGAAACATTAGCCGTATTAATGGCTGTACATAAATTTCGAGTTTATTTCGGCAAATCGCCAGTAACAGTCTTTTCGGATCATGCGGCTGTTGGTAGACTTTACTCGGGAAAAAACCTAACGCCCAGGTTAATAAGATGGGCTTTAAAACTCCAAGAATATAATATCACAATAAAATATAAACCGGGTAAGGAAAACAATGTAGCTGACGCACTTTCTCGTATAAAACTGGACGATGAAGGTAATGAACTTAAATGCGCTGTGTTGACTTCAAAAGTTTTAGATTCTACAGATACGGTTATTACTGAACTGAAAGCTGATCCTGAATTTGGAAATATCTATGCTTATTGAAAGACCCCGAAAGCTTTGAGCATACAGATATCGATGCGATAAGAAATAGAGCAAAAAACTATGAAATAATAGATAATTTATTATTCTATACGAAAACAACAAACGAAAATCTTGAGTATAAGCCAGTCATCCCAGCCTCGCTTCGATTAAGCATTTTGAAGGAGTTGCACGAAAAAAAAACAGCGGGCCACCTCGGGGTCAGAAAGACTATAAAAAGGGTACGCGAGGCGGTATATTTCCCGCAATTATACAAAATAGTAATGGCGTATGTCAGGTCCTGCAATCAATGTCAGTTAATAAATGATATTAATTACAGCCCGGCCGGGTACTTAAATAGCATTCGCGCTACATTTCCGAATGAAATTTTAGGCATAGATCTCCTTGGTCCCTTCCCCCAGAGCGAGTTAAATAAAAATCGTTTTCTTTTAGTAATAGTAGATCATTTTTCAAAATGGATAGAAATTGTTCCACTTAAACGCGCGTCAGCCAAAACAGTCGCAGATGCATTCTTACACAGATACATTTTAAAATACGGTGCACCGATAAAAGTCATTAGCGATAACGGAAAACAATTCATTAGTCAAATATTTGAAAACATATGCAATGGACTTGATATACGCCATATCAAAATGGTTCCGTATAGACCACAGGCTAACATAGCAGAAAGAGTTAATAAAAACATTGTAAAAATAATTCGCAGTTACGTTAGCACACATCACAAGCGCTGGGATGGCTACATAAATGAATTAGCTTATGCTTTAAGAACGGCACATCATGATACTACGGGAAAAACTCCAGCAGAATTATTTTTAGGCAGAAAGTTAATTACGCCTTTAGATAAATTATTCTTTGTGCAACAAAGAGAGCAGGAATTTAGACAGCAAGACGTGCAAAAGTTGATTGATCAGGCGCTTAAAACTTCGGATACGGCAAGAAATAGACAAAAGTTATATTACGATAGAAAACGCCGTGAAGCAGATTTTAAAGTTGGGGATAAAGTATTGAAACGGAAATTTTCTTTATCAAGTGCCCCAGACAATTTTATGGCAAAGCTAGCTCCAAAGTTTGAAGGCCCCTATGTAATTCAGGAAATCAAAGGAGTAGTCTTATATCTTAAAAACGAGAGAGGGGAAATCTGTAAAGTAAGTCCCGATCAGGTGAAAAAATACTATTATCCAAATGATTTTGAAATCCTTAAAAGTTTCTTGCAGGACTCAAGTCTAAACGAAATAGAAGGGCCAGAGACTGCAACAACTATTCCACCACCCAAGAAACGGAGAACTGAAGAGAGACCTAGCACTTCTACAACCCGGACGTCGGTATCAAAAAGAAAAAATGATTTTCAAACTCCGGCGTTTAAGAAAAACAAAAATACAGATGAACCGGGTAAAGAAACCGTGGTAAAGACGAAAACACCACCTACAAAAGATGGCAGGAGAAATTACACATCAAGGAGAACGCGCACACGGCCACAGAGTCAGGTGCCAGCAAGGCCGCCGTTCCGGAAACTGAAACGCCAACAGGAGGCACAAAAATACGACGAACAGAAGAAAGTCAAGAAGGACTCCAGACCGGAGGACGTCAAGACCAGCCGTCCCAGGCAGAAGCGGAAAGGTCAACAACCAGACGATTACTCCGTCAAGAGGCCAGCATGTAGAGGACGCAAAAGAAAGAGCAACGGGGACGACACTCGGAGATCAATAAGGAGAAGATTGACATCCATGAGACCTCTAACTTGGGATCAATTTTGTCAAAAACGGATGACGGAGTTTCAAGCATCGAAAACTCAAAGATAAGTTAAAACCTTCTATAAATTTTTTTTCTCTTTTGTTCCGAAATGTTATGCATAAGTACGAAGTTCTATGTTTTGGCGAAAGTCAATATGTCTCGGTTGAGACTTAGTTTTGTTTTACTTTATTTAGCTAAGGCAAAAGTATTATTTTCTTTAAGTGTAAAAGCTAAAAACAAGCATTTTCTGTTGGTCGAAAGACTAATTCTGTTATGTTAAAGCCAAAATTTGGCCGGAGATAAAAATAACTTCGTATTCTTGTACTAATAAGAATTTTAGTTTCAGTGCCGCCAGCTTGGCGAAGAATGAGTAAAGTAAAAATTTATTTTCTCTTATTCATTTTATGGTAAATTGTAAAAAGCATATGTATTAAACTTTTGTAAATGTATGTAAATACTTGCATGTTATGTAAAAGTAGAATTTAGTCTAGAAGCATAAAATTGTAGATGCTAAAAGTGAATGCTTAAAAGCAATGAAGTCAAAATTTAAGTACTAAACTGTAAAGTCATGCTTTAGAGCGAAAGCCTGCATGTTTAAAGATGAATGAGGGGGAAGTTAGAATGAATGTGTTTTGTAGGGTTCTCCACCTACATTTGAATTTTTAAGAATATTAAAGTAGCTCATTGAGTTGTAGAATGTCGAGTAAGGTGTGTCTAGTTGGTTGTTGAATTCTAACAAATCATGGTGGTTAGGGGAAGTGTTGTAAGACTAAAACACGAATATTCCCGTTTGACACCACACATGGTGGAGAGCCAGGGTAAAGTTAAATTAATGCTTGAAAAATTGAATGAATGTGAAGTAAGCAATAACTAAGAAAAACGAATCGTTAAAAACAAAAATTTATTGTGTCAAGAAAGTGTAAATTATAATGTATGTAGAAAGATACTGATACTTATTCCTTCCAGATGCTGGAAGGAAAGACCAAGATTGATTGATGAAGTCCAGGAAAAGTTGCTGTAAGAAGAAAGCTTTGTAACGAGTAACAGAATTTTAATATATAATTGTTACATAAGATTTTTTTTGTGTAAACCAGGCTTTCGCCAGTTAGTTCAGAATTAGATAAACTTACAACAGGTCGTTTATAGGACCTGCTTCCAAGTTTTCCAAATTCTGGCAGCGGCAAATGTAGGGTTTATATTTATTTTAACTAACATTTATTTTAAGTTTAAACTATCTTTCCTGTCAAGCCTTACTTTCCCCTGGAACTGCCAATGCCAGAATATGTAAATTTGAGTAGAACGCGCAAGCATTCAAATTATCAGCGGAAGTAGTATGATTTAAATAGAAGGAAACGAGTTCGGTGGGAGAGTTATTCTTACTTAGCGAGCGCGGAGGTAGTTATCGAGAATTGAAGAACCCCGCGTTGCGGCCTATGTGCTTGGCGGGAAGTAGTTGCAATTGTTGCAGTGAGCTTCAAGTCTGCTGAATTAGCAGAGGTATGGTAAAACGCGGTGAGTTAGTTATTTTAGAGAGCCTCGTAGTTAGAATCTTGTCTTTACTTTCTTTTTCAGGTTATTATTTTTATTTGACTGCCTAGTTGGCACAGTTTGTAAGCGTCAAGAGGACGCCATTGTAATTTATTACGTTGAATAAAAAGGGACTTAAACCCTTTATAGGACTCTGTGGTTTAGACAAGCTTTCACAGTCACCTCTTGGTTGCGTGCTAGTTAGAGGCGCGCAACGTTATAACTTATTAAAATTTTTCTAGATGAAATTAATTCAAATCTTTCTTAAAATATTAATATGTGTTTTACTTACATTGGATATACATTTTACTTAATACAGTTTTGCTTAAGAACTATTTGTTTAATTAATTTTTAGGAAAACATTCCTTTTTTATTTTTGCTGAATTTAATACTTTACAACACAGCATCTTTACAAGCGATGATTTAGAGAATTACCTTTGACTCGGAAATGAATTTTAAACAGAATATAGTCGAGGGAATTTACCAGAAGTGGCATGAAAGAATCGTGCTTAAAAAATAAATACATATTTTTCTTAATTTAGTCACGATGAATGCATTTATTGATTAACTGGTTCTTCGTTACTCACGTTGTTCTCAATTTTCACATTTTTTTTATTGTTTCCAAATATAAAAAATAAGTTTTTAAAAATTATTTCATCATACACATATACCTCTATACTTATTTTCGTTTCATTCTCTGTGTATGAAAAAAAATAAGTAAACACAAATATTATTTTTTCTCTCTTTTTACATTAGAGACAAGGAAAAAATATAGTTCCAGTTTTTTATTCATTTTATCTATTTTATTTAAATTTTTTTTGTAAAAGAAAGGCTTGATTGTTTTGCATCTTAAGAAAGAAAGCAGAGAAACACGTAGTGACGCTAAAAAGATTTCTAAATAAAATATTTTTCTTGGAGTAAAAAACATTTTTTTGGAGATTAAAAATACTAATTATAAATGTTTAACAATCCCTTAACTGTGACACAGTATTCATAATACATACTCGTTAATGTTGAAAGAAATATCATCGAAGAATTTTGAATGCTTTTAAAAAATGTTGATTTCTTTTTTTTCGACTTACCCGCTTTTGATACTGTTTTACACATTTATTGACGTGCATTTGTAATCTTAACTTCAATTTTTAAACTAAATATTTGCCAGCTAGTGACACATTCAATTCAGAATTGAGTCACAGTTGCAAACCAAGGCCTTATTATTTAAAAATAGGAAAGATTCTATTCATATTCTAACATGGAATAAGTTTGAAACAAAAAGATTAATGTACTTCGAAGGAAAGCATAAGTCAGCTCAGCTAGTACGAAGAAGTGAAAAAATTTGTACTAAAGAAAGGTGCAGGAATATAAAAATCAATATTCCTTCAAATTAATCTTTGATATCAAGAATTTCAATATTTAAATCCGAATTTCTGATATTGCTCTACCTCCCTAAGGAAAAAAATAAAGAAACAATACTGAAGATCACTTTTTACAAATTCCCAGATTATTACGATCTCGACATTCTTTGATAATCATATAAAATTATTTATTATGTATACTTTATCAAGAATGACATGCTTGTTGATAATACACGCACTAACAAAGTACGAGAAGCTTAAATGAGGACCTGTTCTATCAAACGCTTCGCATCTTTTGGCCCCTCTGAAGTTATATTCGCTATTGCTTTTTCCCATAATCTTCCAGCTAAACTGAAAAATTCGCTACTGATAATTAGACCAGAAGGTCAGGGCTACGTCAGGGCCATAAACTGATAGCTACCAAATGTTTACTCGTTACGTTAATTCAGTAATCTTTAAATAATAAACTCAATACTTTTATTATAAAAATGTGCTAAAAATTTAGAAACATTCAACCTATAATTTTATTAACGTTTCTTTTATCACTCTCTCAGTGCTTAAGCTGCTAGAGGAAAAGTAGCAAGGAATAGCAAGGAATAATCCTTGCTATAAAATTTCTTTGAACAAAGTATACTTTTCTAAACCATTTAATACCATAAAGGAGAATGAATAACGATAGAAATCGTCTAGGTTTTAGCCTTGCATTGTTTCAAAACCAATGAACTGAATACCCTCTTTCTTTGCTTTGTTAAAACTTGATGACTTTGGAAAGAAAGTTTATTTAATAAATATCTTATCACTTAAGAATTTTATTATTCTAGACATTTTGCTCACTTCAGAGTCTGATTATTTTAACTTACTCCTTTTTTCTTTATATTTTAATGGTATTAATAAAATGAAGAGTTTTCTTTTAATGCGATCATAAACTTAAAAACTTTCTCCTGTTTGTCTTCATCTGCACAGCAAACACAAACGTTGTATTTAAAAAACATTAAATTGTCTTCTTTATTCTATTCCATGTTTGTTTTAAGAACCCGACGGTACTCGGGAATGCAGATATTTAAAACGTTCTTAACTTTCTGTTACCTTGAAATTATATAACTTTCGCTTAAAAACAATCCAACAATTCAGTTTCCATACCACTTTTACCTTTAAAGATGTTGAATTATTTGGACGCTACACACATTTAGCATTCAAGTTACTTGATTCGTCCTGAAATAACTATAAAAATTACAAAAATCTACACTTTTGTTGATTTAAACCATCACTTTCAGGATATTTCATTACTTTTTTTAGAAGAGTTTTATCTAGATATATCCACAACGGAGCCAAAATGCTAAATACGGGTTTCTATATACAACGAAACCTAATTTTAATATTCTATCATGATAAATATTTTAAAACATAATGTAATAACTCCCACAGTGAATTTTGAAGATACCCTTTTATACTGAAATTATAACACATAGAAAGATGTAAAGTTTTTTAAATGAAAAAGTAAACAGATAGAATTGAAGAATAGAAAATAGAATAAATAAGTTTATAAGACATGCAAATATATTATATGAAAGCAATTGGCAAATACTTTTTATATTTTAATTTTACGAGCACTTTTTATATTTTAATTTTTCTTATTTTCAAGGAAGCCAAAATATGAATATTTGTTTCTAAGTATTCCTGATTACTTAATTTACATTCTATAACCAGGATAGCCATATTGACAGCTTTCCTTGACAAAACGAAGAGTTCATGCAGTTTCTCTGAGTTTAAAGATGTTGTTTATACGAGCAACGTAAAAATATTCTTAATGCAGCTTCTAACTTCAAATAGAATTGGATTAAACTGAATTTTAAAATGTATTAAATTAATCAATGAATGCTCTAAAGAGTCGTTCAAAAAACTGTTAATATTTCATGATCGTCAAATGTCTAGGCTAGGACCTGCTTAACTAGCTGCAGTTATTGAAATTGCATTGTTTTTTTAAGCAAGGTGTCTCTGTTTGGCCTTCGACGGTACTTTTATCATTTGATGTTCGAGAGCTAAATTATCATATGCTTCTTTTAAAACTTCAGTAAAGTCATTCGGTTTTTTAAGGCAGAAAGGTGACAAATGCACAGTACCTTCGCCGGACCTCCAGAATACTCGGCGGGCGCATTTGCAGTTACACCACGAAGGCATGCGCAAAAGGGGAGAAAATAATTGTATACGCCCTCTTTTAAGAGAGATTGGTAATTAAAGAAACTTTCGCCAAATCCTGGCACTGACGAATTACCGTTCATGACTTTTTTTGCTTCAGACGCCACTTCTGGTGTCATTAGAATTTTTCGATGCCAGGAAACTGAACAAATCCGCAATTGCTCTCTTCACGACTCGCGTATTCCGGAACTCCGGACGTCCCGAATACGCGTCAAGCGTGCTTCCATTTACACCACGAGCGCACGCAGAAAGGAGGGAGAAAATACCTTATACCTCTATATTTAAAAACAATAAGTGTTTCATAGCTCAAAACCAGACGATATCGGGTTTCATATTTTAAGCTTTCATTTTACAGAGGATATCAAAAACTTTGTTTTATTTCATGGTCAATCTGGAAAAGTATTTTTCCTAAAACTTAGTTCTTTTATTTGTTAAAACTCTGGCCAAATTTACTTATTAGTCTCTGCGATCGCTGGCTATTCTAATCAACATTATATATTTTAATGTTGAGAAAAAATGTGTCTTTGTGTGCCCGGAGATAAAAATATTATTTTATGACTCTGATTAGAGTACTTTGCTTGTACAATAACTCGATAAAGCAACTTCTTATTTAAATTTTAGGCTTTTTGCGAAACATTTATCTCATCAGTTTGTTTGGAAAATGTTATATATATATGTGTGTGTGTGCGCGCGCACGCGCAAGAAATTGGTTACTTAATCAAATGCATATATTTATACCGGTAGCCATATGGCTGTATAATGGTTTGAATTTAAAGTTATGCTCCGTACATCTAGTAGCAAACAATCCAATAATTTCATAAAATGTAATTGATGACGAGCTTTCGAACATTCATATAACAAAGTGTAAGACTTCATACACATTACTTTACTGCGCTAATTAAAACTTGTGTTTGGAGAATTAATGTTTCTATGTGTCATTTTATTACGCAATACTTAAAGGCTGTTGATTCAGTTAATAAAATTTCAGTAATATATTAATAATTTGCTATGTTAGTACCACTCTTTTATAAATGCATGCATATCATGTTCATTAAGTTTCGTCCCTCTAGAAATATTCAACGTTAATATAACAATGGTAGATATACTTGCAATTGATGTTTTGCCTTTTTTCCAATTATTAATTAATTTAAATCCACACTAAGCTATTTATTGAAGTGTGAATATTGTAATAATTACAAGTTATGGGCTTCCTCAGTTTAACATAAATCTATTCCAAGCTCACTGAGATTTAACGCTCAAAATAAGAATTAATTTCCTCTCTTTTAGAAATGTTTAACACTCATTAGCACTAGTTTCTCATGAGAGCAATCATTGTCATGCGTAAATGCATTTGAGAAAAGAATGGAGACAGGGTTAACGTAAATAGCTCACTGATAGATGCCCCTAGACAGTTAGACAGAGACATTTAATTTCGTTTTCATCAAGAATGAAATTTTAGTCATCTTTAACTACAAAAAGGATAAAAAGCATTTGCTTTATGGGAAATGCTGTTCATATAAAAATTTTGGGATAGATAAGAAATAAGCATTTGTTTTGCATTGCATACCTCTCTCATGCTATATTTTAAAACCAGTATTAATTTATGTACATGTTCTTTATGACAAAGCAAAATAATGTTATTAAATAAGCTTTAAGTTTTGTGCAGGAACTTCCCTTCTCGAAGATTTTTAACATAGCGTTTTAAAAAACATATGTTGAGTAAAAAAAAGAGAATGCTGAAAATGCTATCGTGAAAGGAAAATTTCTAAATCATTATTGTAGGTAATAAGATATTCTTTCCAAAGGCATATTTTCAGGAGGCATATTTCGTTTTCTGGAGAAATAAAAATTATTGCTGCTTGAGAGAAATATTTCTTGCAAGCCTGATGCACAAGCCCTCCAGAAGTGAATAATTCTGCACTTGGAGCTAAGGAATGAAAAAATATTACCATAACACTTTTTTCTATCATTTGGCCTTCCCGTTTAGAATATCGTATGTTAAATATAAGATTTCATACGCTATATCCCTAATTTAGAGAGATTAATTGTTAGACTAGTAGGCTAGTTGACATTTTTCAGCTGTGAAACTGAAATCTACGCGTCAGGTTTAAACTGAAGTTTTCTTTCTCTAATATCTGGTAGTTTTTTTTTACTTTTTTATATTTCTTAAATATTATTTTTTACGTTTGAAAGCCTTTAATAGTAAACTCTTCGAGTTTCCGGATGTCAGTTAATTTCCACCCCCTTTTTTGTTTGTCTTCTGACTGTTTTACCCAATACTACAAACATTTTTTTCTTCAAAAATTCATAAAACTGCTGTTTGCCTTTTAACTGATTTTTATTTTTATTTTTTGCGTTTTCAAAAAAAGGGAGTTTTATTATATGAGCCTTGAATTAAATAATTAAAATATGTAACTTTTATTCGCATTTGCTGCGAAACTTAAAAAAACAATATTTCACAAAGTAATTGTCTTAGCTTAAAATCTTTTCCGGACCTAGAAATAGTGAAACTTAATTTTAGAGAACATCTCAAATCATTAGCATATTTACTTTATCTCTTTTTTCTAATTATCAATGACATTTATGTCACTAAAGATGGATTCTCAAATTTTTCAAGAATATTTAATAATGTAGTGTCCATGGGCAATAAATAATAAATTTAAAGACGAAAATGAACGATAAAATCTAACTTTTATATTTGCCAGAGCATTTGTGCACTTAAACATTTAAACGTGTACTTGAGATTGTTGTTTAGGATCCATATTTTTTTAAAACCTTTTATTATGGTTTTATTAGGGTTAGATCTTAAATGGCTCTGAAAATAAAGTATTTAAAATATGTTTGATCCTTCGTGACATGCTTTAGTTCTAAGAAAAGTTTGCTAAAACATTTCTAGCAGTTTATCAATCAGTTTGTCTTAAATATGTAATCATAAATTGACACTTTGTCAAAAAACCTCATTAAGAACTTACCTTCACTCTGAGATAATTGTGCGCTATCAAATATGTATCCTGACCTTCTGTTACCACTTAAGATCTCACAATCACTCATGAAAAACTAAAAATTGAAATACGAAGAGTCTCCTTTATATGACACATGAAACTTTTAAGAAAAGAAGGAGCAGAAACGTTTATCGAAACTTCATTATGATACCGTAGTAAGCAGTTCTTTGTTCTTACCAGACTTTATTTACCAGCAAAGAATACTTTTAATATAATTTTCTGTTAAATAGTGTTGTAATCCATTTATAAACAATTAAAATAATTTTTTCTTTAGCCGGTTTACTTTTAGGGGATGATTTTGAAACAGAGAAATGATAACATTTTTAAAGCTGCAAAGTTATTTCAAATGTGCTGATTTCTGCAAATTGCACTCATAAAAATGCTTTCGTAAATTTATTAATTTAATAAATTTGCCTATGTAATATAATCAGATAAATCTTTAAGGCATTTATAGACCATTCGAACAGATACTATTGCGCCAATGCAAGTTTAGAAAATAGTATTGAACACAGATAGAAAAATTATATAATAAAAATAGTTTTACAGGTTCACTATAAAAGTTCAGAAATTGAAATATGATGCAGATAATTGAAACAATTTGAATAACCCATGACCATATGCAAAGTCCATGGCGTTTTGGGAACATAAACCTTTAAAAGGACTTTTGAAGAATTAACTTCTAGCCTTTGTGAAACTAAAACAGAGATCAGAAGAAGAGTTATATGTTAATTTTATGCTTGAATAAGATCCTTTTAATCAAGCATAAAATTAACAAATGACCCAGCTTGGGTTACAGAAAGCAAACGCTTCTGTCTTTACAGAAATATGTAACAAATAATAATTTCAGGTTTTTGTAAGTTAGCCTAACGGCTCACAGACTGCTTTAACGCGCAGGCGGAGCTCTGGTCTACAGTAACCGGCGAGACAAGCTTAAAGTCAAGAACACGCTAACGCAAGTTGCTAATAATCATAGCATAGCGTGGTCTGGAATAGGCAGACACGCTCTAAAAACTAACTTCCGAAATTCTTGCTTAAATAGACTTCATTCTACCTTAATTTGAATAAACTCTCACTATCTCATTTACATTCTGGCATGAAAAACGTGGGTGAAAAGAGAGTGATAGGAAAGGCCTTTTTAAATTAAAATGAACTATTAGTTAAAAATAAATAGTTAAACCTCACGCATAAATGAAGCAAAGAGAAGCGTCAGAATCCTTTATCATAGGTTGTAACAGTCAAACGAAATAGTTTAATGTTTACCACAAAAGGCTTCTATCGTTAATATTTTTTAATTCTAAATTAAGTTCTAAACAATGAAATGTTTTCTATTAGTGGAAATATTACTTTATTTTGTAGTTAATAAGGAGATTCAGTGAAGCTACGTGTCAAATTTAAATCATTAAAAGAGCGATACTAAAGGTTTTCACTCTATCTGGCGGCAGAAGGATGCTCCTATTTGAAAATCGATGATAGTATTACTACTCTTATTAATCAAATACATAATTAATTGTCTTTGAGTTAAAAAATAATGGTTCATATTTTCGCGAATGAAACAGCTTTTATCTTCATCATTAATGACGATTCTCGAACTACAATATACTAAATAAGAGGGCAGTATGACAGATTCTGAACTCAATTATGGTGCAATGCTTGTGGAAGGATGAAGCGTGGTGAAATTATTGCACAGTTCTTTGTAAGATAAGAAATGAAAGCACACACTGCAGGTGTTACTTTTTTAGAATATATTAAATGTTGTCAGTCAGTGATATCTTATATTACTAAAAATATCAAATATCTCTCAGCGACTGAGTTCTTGTTAAAAGAAGGAATAACGCAGACAAAAAAACATACATGAACGCATTGTTACAGTCCGTGGCGATACAGCATCTTCCTTTCCTGTCATCAAAATTTGGGGTGTCATGTTTAGACAGAGGATAACTTTACTCGAAGATAATCCCAGGCCGTGTGTGCTTAAGACTGCAGCATAAATATGTGCTGAAGTCAAAAAATGTATGATAGAAAATAGAGGAGTGACCATTTCTCAGATTGCTGCAGAAATGGGCATCGGTGTTTCGAAAACATGAAATGTTGAGCAATGCAGAAAGTCTCCGCTATACCCAGAATATAAACATCAAAAAGGAAGAAACATGGTTTGAAATGATCTCGAGATTTATCCACCACATTCTCTAGACCAGACATACAAGTATTTTTTATTATTATTATTATTTTGTAGAGTCCACTTGTCTAACTGCTATGTGAGAACTGTGAGAATAGTAACTGGACAGGGAAAGGGTTAAAAGTACCCTTTATTAGCTTTTTAAAATTTACAATGCGTCAACTCGACGCGAACACAGTACGCCTCTGCTTGGGCGGTAACTGAAATCAAAGAACTAACTAAATATTTGAAAATATGTACCAGTAGTAGAACTAAGTTACAGGGCTCAGGTAATTCCTGTTTCTTAAACCCCCGTCGAAAACCAGTGGCAGCAAGTAAATGCAGTTAAGCCACGCGAACGAGCAATAACTCTGTTGAGCAGATGCTTACGCAACAGAGGTGACGACAGGCGGTACTAAATTTAAATATTCTGGCATTGGCAATTAGGGTAATGAAGGCTTATGCTAAAGAATAGCAAATCAAATAAAATTGGTTATTTAAAATAAATATAAATCCCCATAATTTGAAAACCTGAAGCCGCATTTGTATTGCTTCAGTTTTGTGCTTATGTTGCACTGATTATGGTATAATTTATGTTACATAGTTTGTGATAATTTATGTTACAACGGTATTGCTAAGATATATATTTTGATTTATGTTATTTGTGACGTTTATGTTACAATGAAGATAATACAGATGAATCTTGGATCATGAAGGTGTTTCATCAAGAATAAATCTGAGCAAGAAACATCTTGGAGGACGAATGGTGTTTCCAGTTATATACCTTACGCAGGAAGTAAATGATTATCAAAGGTGTTTCGAGGTTACATAAAATTAATTAATTAACCATTTGAGGTTGCATAAAATTAATACTCAAGGACTTCTGGAAACATCATTTTAATAATATCCTTTGCTTAACTCTCATTAACGAAGCACTCACAGCAAGTTACTTAAGGATCATAAATTCAGTCAGGAATTACAGTCAGTTTGTGTTGCAGGCAAAGGCTTTGAGGTTTTGTGACTCAAGATATTTCTTGCTGCAGTAGTTGTTGTCTCCGAAATTTTGTCTCTAAGCGAAAGCACGAGCATGCAACTTAGCAATGAAAACGTGGAGGTGTTGTTAAATCACCATAAAGTGATCGTAAGAAAGAACTGGAACAAATTCAGAAGTAGCAATCAAAATCGATTGTGGAGGAAATGTGTTCAGAGAAAGAGGAAGGGAAAAAAATTATCTCATTTCGTCGACCCGCAAATTTTGTGCAAAGTGGGGTAACGTGCAGAGTTGTCATGAAAGTATATCACCCTGATAAAGCAGTACCGAGCTACTACACTGCCAATCTGACAATACCAAGTCTCACTTTAGAAACATTTTAAAGTATTCATAACAATAAATAACATTGAAAAAATTTAAAGTGAAAAGGAAGCATAGTGAATTCTAAGCAGACAAGTGCCTCTAAAGGATAAAGAAAAAGTAAGATGCTCCAAAGATGCAGTTACCTGACATTTCTACGGAAGGAGATTGCTGATCCAGACAGTAATATCGCTTTCTTTTCTCATCCTCGTCTCGCAGTTCATCCTTCTTCGTATAGGTTGGTTAAAATTAAATTACGTTTTCGTCCCTTTTATTTATTTAACAATTTGCGTTTTTGCATTGTCATAAATTTAGTAATTTCTATTGGACATTGGAATTTTATTATGAACGTATGCACAAAGTACTGTTGTTAAGTTTAAATAAGCGCCGCCCACACGGTTAAGGAAGCCAGTTGCGCTACTGTAAAAGCAAGGTGCCGTGAAAAAGAAATTTAGTATCTCATCTTTTAGTACTGTTAAAAATACTGCAAAAAATATAGGTATATATTCATAATAGAAATTCCCTTTACGTTGAGAAGCATTTATGCACATGTGTGCTTAATAATCAAGTTCTGCAGATGTGATTCAGATAATTGAATATATGTTTTTAGTAAAATATTAATGGTATAATGCATGAAATGATAAATCTCTTTTAGAGGTTAAGAAAAATAATAATAAGACTGAGAATATTGTTGTCTTGTATGATAATATGAGTATTTCATATCAGGCATCAGAGAATTTTGTGTGTTAAGAAGTGTATAATTGTATAAATCATATTCAGAGTTGAGTATATTATTTTGTGGTAATATAATGATAAATATGCCAATCTATAGACATGAATGATATCAGTGGTTAATGGAATAGTTGGTTAATATCTTAGGAATGAGTGCATAGTATGTGCATCATAATGTGTAAAAGTGCATGTATAATAACTGGTGTCAATGCATAAGAAATACATTGAAAAATATACAATACAATAATTGTAAATGAATAATTTATTCAATAATATGTGCCTCAGTAATTTTACTAAGTAATGTATGTGAATCAGTAGTAGTGTGTATCTAAAATCTATAATAATTTAATAATAGATTGAAGTTTAGCAAAAGCTTAAGTAAGTGGGAAATGGCAAGAAAATCTAATGTTATGAATATGGGTCTTGCATCTGCTCTGCTTACTTTTTCAGGTGAGCATGATGAAAATATAAAAAAATCGTTGTCTTAAAAATTCAATTGAAGGGTAAAGTATTAAAATTTACTATAATGGAAAATGAATCGTGTAAAGATTTGTCTTTAATGATCTGAAAAAATTACTGAATACCAAGTTTGCAAAATCTCAGTCACTTGACATGATTCAGAATAATTTTATCTCAATCAGACAGGCACCAAATCAGTCAGTCGAGCAGTTAGCTGAGAAGGTGAATACATATGCTTCTAAATATTTAGTGTGTTACAACTAAATTTTATGGGGCTATATGAAATTATAAGGAAGCCACGAAATGATAATTTCATGATACAATTGGATAATAAAACAAAAGTCTCCACGTAAGTAAGTTGTTTTTGCAGAACCCACGAATTGATTCTGCGGAGGACAAGGATTAAATAAAATAGATTCAAGAAATTGATTCGAGTTTAGATTAAAATTAAAAACTAAATTTAAATTTAACTATATCCATGATGCGTACAAAATAGACAATTCAAAAAGGATTATGAATGGTAAGTCCTCGGTTTAACTGTAATAAAGCGCTAATTACACAGTTTTGGTAGAGCTGGCTAGTCCATATATGAAAAGAGTTGAGTTTTGCAACATGTAATCTAATTAATCGTACTAGGTCAGTCCATGTTCGTGTGCATTAAGTATGCACGGAATTCATTATGACGCATTTACTAAAACAATACAGTTTTGAACCCGTTGAAACTTGTCATCGTTTTACCAAATCTAATTCGAAAACATGTTCTCTAAAACTATGATCAGTCAACATTTTTGAACTAAATTTTAAGAATAACACGGCTTTACCAAGTTCATAATCCTTGCGTCAGGTGGCTTAAATTATAATAATGTTCTGGAACATATTCTAAGTAATACATATTAAATCACAGCGCTGAATTACTTTCATAAATAAAGGAATCATTCCTAATTAGACAATGTGTTCATAAACAGTCGGTTCTTCTTCTCAGTGATATATAATTTAGCACAATTTCTACTTTCGTCCATATTAAAAACGTCTGCTTAGTAATACAGAATATGAAGGATAGTTAACAATGCTAATATATGCACATCTAAATACTGAAAAATATTACGCTTCCGACGATATACAAACTTGTAAATAATTGTTATATTTTAAATTGTAATCAAAAACTAAATGGTGCCCTAAAAATTGTGTTTACAGATACATTCTCTTGAGATCTTATTTCCATTTTAATGCTTGTTTTATCTGTGTTTGCTAAGAGAATGAGCTCGTGACGTTACCAGCCGCTTGACATCACAAAGCCAACATTATTCCGTATTTCAAGGTAATGCTTAGGGCAGTGGAATCCCACAGCTTTCGGTAACATAATTAGGGATTTTGCAAGCAAGTCCCTCTTGTCTGACAAAAGCATTCTCAGAATTCCATTAAAACGACAGGATGAAATAACTCGAACGTTAAAACGTCACGAGGCAGCCTTCCCTGTGCATTTACTATTGATAGCAACATTTTAGTTTTAAATTGCTTTTCAATCATTTATTTCATTCTTGTACAAAATATCGATTCGAAAGAATACTTTTGGTTCTACGCCAATAAGTGAAATATATAAAAGGTAATACTAATTTAAAGAAAAACTCTTCTATTTCATTTTGATTTATAGGTTTATCTATATTATTTTAAAATTTGGTACTTGGAACATTTTCTTAATCCTTTAATTGAGTTCGTTGAAGTACTTAATCTTGGAAATTAATAGTAATTTTAATACTTTCAATAAAAAATAGAAAAGCATGATCTTGTTAGTCGCTGTTTCTAGATTTCAGTCTTAAAGAAAGGGTACTATTTGGAATATGAACTCATCTCATAATCATTTAATATTATAATTAAGTGGTTATAAATTTATTGTAAAATAGTTTTATTCTGCATAACAAGTAGCATTTTAAGACGGGGTAACATTTATTTAATCATCTGGAATATATTACATATTTTGTAATTTTTTCGTCGTAGATTAATAATATGATGTTTTCCGTGCTCATGTGAGCTCAGATTTTCTTATTTTACGGAAGTAATAGTTTTAGAAAATATTCCAACTACTTGTCATTTTGTACGCGTCCAAACTACTCCGAAGTTTTATTCCAGGAGTTGTAAACACATTCAGATAATTTAAGGTCTGTCCTTAACTTTCAAGTAAAATAACTCTGACTCAGAAGAAGGTTTAAAATAAACATTAAACCTTTTTTTGTTTGTTTGTTTTATGTCCATCCCGATAGTTATAAAACATGTGCAGCAACAAAAAATCAATCTCCGCAGATTGAGGCAAGTTCAGAAATAAATATCAGTAAAATTAAAATATTAAATTCAAGATAAAAAGCGACTACAAACTTCGGAGGAGCACTTTCGTTATTTAACAGCATTACTCTTATAAATTCTTTCAGACAACTTTTCTAACCATAAGGCCTTTTGAGAGAAAAATGCAAGGAGCTGTATAATAGACTTAGCTTTCTTGTATAATTTCCTTGTACGAAGCAAAGGATTTATTGTAATTGCGAAAAATTTAGGGTATCACATTTCAACGGAAATATCTATTCTAGCCGTTCCCGAACCAATCTGGACGATATTTTTGCGTGACATCTATAAGTACGAACAGAATAAAGGACTCTTTTTTTTCCAAAAGGGATTGTAAAATGGATTCAAAAGGGATTCTTTGTAACGTCCGTATTTATCTCGCATGAAATTTTGTGTATGAACTTGCTATAACCTCTAGTTCTGCACTTCCCGTTTTTATTGTAATCGATAGTACCAAACGCATATATACATATATCCTTTTCCAGAAGCGTTCCAAGACAATTCTTTTTATATCTGAGTTTGCAGTAGTAAAAAGGAACATATGTTGTTTTTATGTTACCTGGTATGTATTCTTACTTGACATGACCTTGTTCATGTTTCCACGCAAATTTGCTACGTGGCAGGGCTGTACTTAGCAATACACTGTTCGGATTATTGTCTCATTCATTAACGTGACAAAATGGATGCTGAATGTGAGCAAAGAGTGAACATTAAGTTCTGCGTTAAGCTCGAAAACCCCTAGTGAAACGTGAAACATGATTAAGCAAGTATATGCAGGCGAAGCACTTTCAAGGAGTCTAGTTTTCGAGTGGCATAAAAAATTTCGTGAAGGCTGATTCAGTGAAGACTACCACAGGAGCTGATCGCCCGTCTATAGCACATACTGATGCAAACGTGGAGCGGCTAAGGCCGCTCCACGTTTGCAGAGAACGGCGGCTGAGAACGAATTGCAAGAAGACTGTCTTATAACTTACGTATGATATCAGAAGAACTGATTTTTAAATCGAAATGTGTGTCATAAGATACGTGAAGTTTCAGGAAAACGGAAACTTAATGCAAGAATCATCTCTCATTCACTAACAGATGAACCAAAAGAGGAAAGACAAAGAATTTCTGCTAAACTGTTGGAGAGAGCCAGACGTAATCCCACATTTCTGTCAAAGATTATTGTGATTTTTCTTGTTTCCATGAGTGAAACGCTGACTAAAAGGAAAGCTTCATGAATATTATTGCAGACATCCAACGGGCTAAGACAAATGAGCAGTTGAAGATTTCTCTGCTTGTTTCCAAGATTTCCAGAAGCGTTGGCAGTTGTGTATAGATAGGCAAGGGGACTATTTTGATAGCAGCTAGGATCATTACTTGGTAAATGCAATTTTCTATTTTTTATAACCTTTCTCCTGGAAAGTTTCTGACAAAGGATGTATATAAACTATATATATATATCCACTCACTTACTCGGCCTTTATTTTGGCAATAGTTGGTCGTGGTTCTATACTGCCACTTACAGACATGTTTAAAATGACGAAAATATTCATGTTTTGGCAATGACAAATTTAAAAATAAATTAATTTTGAACAAGCAACGAAATCTAATTTTTAATGTGATCTCCGTATTCCTATATTTATATTTAGAAAATGTTTATTCTCCTTATAAAAAACTAAAATTATAAGAAGTTTCACTCCCATACGACAAAAATTGACTGGGATATTTAATTTCAAAGCTTGCAGTTTTTAAATCAGTTTCAAATTGCCTTGAGAACTTGGTTAAGTAAGTTAGTATAAATTTGAGGAAATTTAAATAAAGTGCAGCAACAAATGTGTACAATTTAATAGGCCTTATAAGGAAGTCATGTGATTTCAATATTAGATTTTTTATTCTCGTATTAAGCTCATAAGTAAGCAAGTTCGAGTTCAGGATTTCAGCACGTTTATGCTTAAGGTAGCAGCTGATGAAATTACAGACTGCTTGCTTTTTGGGAAGTAACTTTTTTTTTTCATTGCTGTTCATCCTTAAAGATCGTAAGCAGCCGTAAGTTAATTGCTGATTTTTATTCAGAGTGAGTTGTTTGTGTACCATTTAGTTTTCACTAACATACATGAAAGTCATGATAATTTTCTTTAAGAGTCAATAAAAAACTCGTATTTTACATTTTATTATTTATTGAAAAATGAGAGAAAAGGTTCTGCTATAGCCTCAATTTTTGTGTATAAAAGACTTTATTTTTAAAATCAGAAAATACATTTTAATATTTGAAAAAGCAGAAAAGAATAAATAAAAAATATTATACTCTCATTTTTAAAAACGATTTTTAATCGATGACAGAAATTCATACCAAGATGCAAGGCATAATACTGAAAATAGTATCCATTTCTTTCGCTTACACTCTGTAACAACACAAACTCATAACAGTTTAATAGTTACAAGATATATCGTTCATGGGCTGCAATATTGGCAGAATTACAAAAATACGAATTTTGAGATATGACCCTTTTCAACATTGTAAGGTCGTCTTCTTTGTGGCAACATCACTCGCACATATTCTAGTTCAGTATCTTTTCTATTCTGCTCTACACCTCCATGAGGACAACAGGCTTGCTATTATGCTTAAGCTGTTATTGCTGCGTGTCGTCTCATAAAGTTAAACATTACTGTTGAGATATTTCTAATCGCATTCTTACTAGTTAAAAGGAAGTATAGCTTTCTGTCACGTCCGATACATTCATTAGCTTTCCGTCAGGTCCGAATTATTCTGAAACTTAATCCCATTATTTATGTTATTTTTGATTGGTTATTTATTGTGTCTTGTTTATGATTTGTTAAACCATGATCTGTTGGAAAGTTATATGTATATGACCTATGTAACCGTTTTCACTCTACTTGCCACTCTCATCAAGCGAAGAAACGCTACTAGGCGGCAATTCCAGCGCTCCAGATGCAGGGAGGATAAGAAACTTCTCAACAGACTTTCAAACGCAGTCAAGTCTCTCACTAACTTACGAGCACAACAAGACTGGACTGAATACACTCTCTGCAAATGATAACTCTTTGTGGAGACCTATTTCTAGGTATACCAAATGCCACAACAGAATTTCGCCCCTTAAAGGCCCCCAAAGGATCCACTACACCGAAACTGAGAAGGCCGAACTTTTAGCCCAGCTACTGGAAGCTCAGTTTTGCACTAACAACATACATGACACTACAACAGAAAATCTTGTTAGTAACTTTCACTCCACTTTCATAACAAATACATACACTGACAACATAGATCCTGTCATACCGCCGGAAGTCTCTGGCTATATTAAACGACTTAAGAGCAACAAAAGTCCTGGGCTGGACGGCATTACCAACTCAATGTTAAAAACGTTTCCACTCAAACTGATCTTTCTCATCACCAAGTTCTCCAATGTGATGCTTAAATTTCAGAACTTCCCGGAGCCATGGAAGGCAGCAAAGGTCATCCCTGTGCCCATGCATGGTAAATCTCCATCCCAACCTGACTTCTACAGGCCAATCAGCTTGGTATCATCCATAAGCAAAATTTTTTGAAGCATTTCTACTCAAGAGAATTAATAGTCACCTGGACAACAGCAACCTGATTGCTCCTCACCAATTCGGATTCCGTAAGCAACTGGGTACCACCAACCAGCTATATAGAGTGATGGAGACAATCTCTGAAGGAACCCACAAAAGCATTATCACAGGAGGAATCTTCATTGACATAGCCAAGGTTTTCAGCAGAATGTGGCTGGATGCCCTCGTTTACAAATTACACAGTCTGGGATTCCCAGACTACATCACAAGCATCACCAAGTTCTACCTGGTTGGTAGACACTTCGTTGTTCACATATCAGGCACAAATTCCACTCCCTGTCCCATCAGGGCCGGTGTTCCACAAGGGCCCCTTTTTAGGGCCTACCTACTTTAATATCTATGTGAATGACATCCCTACAACACATGACACACAACCATTGCAATGTACGCAGATGATACAGCGATCCTTGCCCACAGTGCATTTGCTGGTTCAGTCATCCAGCGATTACAAAGTTACATACACTTACTAGAGACTTGGCTCGTTAAGTGGAAAATCCAAGTAAATGTGGACAAAACGCAGGCCATCATGTTCACAAGGAAACAGAAATTCAAGAAAAATGTCTCATTCTATGGAACTTCAATCCCCTGGGCCAAGCAAGTCCCTTACCTTTGGGTGACCTCACTAAAACTCTCTCATGGACCCTACACATCACAGCTATTATACAGAAGTTTCGAGCTCGTAACTCTTCCCCTTAATTGCTCGAAACAGCGTTTTGTCTATAGATAACAAGTTGCTCATTTATAAATCCATATCGCGACCATTACTTTGTTATGCTTGCCCTGTATGGGCGTACTCTAATAGAAACGGTAGAAAAACTGCTCAAAATAGCATGTAAATACGCATATACATTCTTTGTCGCTAAAACTCAATTCAAATCAAAATATAAAGAAATCTCACTTACCTGTCAGACGCATTCTCGCCTTTTTATCATTTTCTACATATTTTATTGACGACACAATTAAATACATTTACAACAAAGAGAGGCACATACAAACTTTTGTTAATGTTTCGCGTTGGTGTTACATCTTTCGCAATCATCAAGATTCTAGTCCGAAGAATTCAAGCGCACACAGCGCCATCTGGTGCAATACAGTTTCTACATAGCACACTGAGACAAATTACAAATGCACAATGGTACATTAGAAATCAACGCATTCACGAAGAGCTAAGGATCTGCCAACTTAGATCCCATTACTATAAATATTTTCATAACTTTGCCAAGAAATTTCTTGCCAAACAGAAAACCATTAACAACTCTGCTATTAAAATTGCCAACTACAACCCCAATGATCTTGCTAACATTAACCGTCCTTTGGCCATCCTCAACCCCTTTCACTCCACTAATATCTAATCATGTAACTCTGTCACTAATATCTGCTTTTGTTTGTGCTTTGCCACTGATTATTTTTTGTGCATATGTTATAATTTATTTTATACTGGAACCCATGCCTCTGTACTTCTGCCGAAATTTTTTATTGTTTTTGTAACTATGCTTGGTTAACAATTGTGTAATATTTCCTTTAATCTCTTATGTTTGTTATCATGGATTCAAGATGCCTTTACTCACACTTAACCTTACATTAAAATTTTTTTTAAAAGTTATGAAAATGTTTAATAATACAAATATATATATATAAACATAATAATAACAATTAAAAAAACGTATCTATACCTTTTACCGGTTATTTACTATTAATGTTTGAAAAGATAATTATTGTTCTACACAGGGTAAGGTTTTTAACCTAGGTACCCCCCAGGTGTCCAGAAACACCGTCCCACTGTTTATCTATACCTTTTACCGGTTATTTACTATTAATGTTTGAAAAGATAATTATTGTTCTACACGGGGTAAGGTTTTTAACCTAGGTACCCCCCAGGTGTCCAGAAACACCGTCCCACTGTTTAAGCTTTCATTCTCTGCTTGCTTGTATTTCATTGCATGTACCTCTGCGTGTATCTCTGCGTATCTCAGTAATAAATATTTGTTTTGCGAACCACGGCATTTTCTATGTTTAACAATTACTATATGTGCTCCACGTCCTATACCAGGGAGGGCATTACATGGACATTAAAGGCCCTTGAAGGAAATATATTAAAATCTTGTGTTGCTACAAGTGAACACACTATATCATAAACTTAAAAGTCACACTGCATAAATTACAGGAAACATTTACATCAGTTTTTCAGAATACACACTGTGTTAGATAGAATAGGAAATTTTACAGAACATATGCAGGTATCAAAATAGTAATTCATAGAAATATTTACGTACTATTTACAAAACAACGGATTAGACAAAGCAAAGAAAATATGCGCATTCTAGATTCAACGTTATATGAGACTAAACAATGTGCTTCGCAATAGACAGTTCTGAGTTAGGAGTAATATGCTATGCGAAAGGTCTAAATATTATCAGCATTAGCGTTAATATATGCAATTACCTTGAGAGTTTTCTTTAGGCTTTTTTCATTTCCCACTAGTCGAGCTCTTCAGGTCTGAAGATTATTTTCAGAGGGTTCTGAGAGATGTGTGTCCTGTGTAAGAGTGCATTAATATAAGTAATGTCTCAAGTAAATAATGCTATGTTAATGTAAGTAATGCTATTTTATCACCGGTTTAGCTCAGTACCCGTACTGACAGGTGACAGTAGTGTGCCTATTGCATTATTTGGTTTCTCGCGTACATTGGGAGCTATACTGATATTCCTCGCTTTGCTCCAGACAACTTTGCTGATGTAAAGAATCAGACATGTCGAAATTTTGTTGTAAATATTAAGAATGACACTGTACCCTTCAATCACATTTCTGCACTGAATGTAAAATGTTGGATCAATTGTCCAATTGATCATATTGGATTACTTCTATAAAGCTTCTTAAAATCAATCAATAAATAAAACTATCAGTATTTAAGCCTCCGAACGCGAGAAAGAATTTGATGTCCTCACAGGAGGCAATATTGAAAAAAGCTTAAACCAACCTTTCACAACATCGATGAAGAAACTTGATGTTATAGTTAAAGGAGTATGGATAAGTTTACGAGAGCTATCTGCCTAAGGAGAAAGGATGCCTTTGTGGAGGATTTTCTAAGAGAAACTGGCTCAAACTTATGTAACACCAGGGGAGAACCTGAATACTAATTATGAAGCAAGCCTGTTTCCCTGAGATAGAAATAGGATAAATTACCAGCATTCTGGCGGTCTTAAGCGCTCGGCCGGCCGTTGGTGTGGGAACAGAGGACCTAGGAAGTTTAATTGTCAGCAATGCAATACAGAACTATTCGTTAGCATTTTACAGCAATCTAAAACTTGAACCATAAAATAAGTCCTACTTTGAAATTTACGATGCGAGTTAGTCTTGGCAAAATTTTTCACTTTCTTTTGGATTTTATTTAATGATGCAGCACTGAAATATTAAAAGTGTCACTCAATAGTTTTGTAGTATATGTTATAATGTATTATAATGTAGTAACGTTATTAACAAAACTTAATTTATTTTCTGTAAACGTCTTTTGTTATTATGAGCCATGAACATCCAGTACAGTTCAACATAATGCGGGAAAAAAATCATAATACAACTCGATAAAATTTATTATTAAATAAAGTAAATTTTATAACATTTAATAAATATCCGTATTTTCACACCTCCTATGGAACCGTTCAGTAATTCTTGCTCCTTAATCCTTCATTTTTGCATTTCAAAGCCAAAGAAAGATTTAAAACCGTTCACATTAAAACATTCGTTTTTCGAATTCTACTAGTATTGCAACCTATAAACGATATTTCTCAACTGTAGCAGTGACAGAACAAATAATGAAAAGACAGATCAAACCTATACAATAAATAGTTAATAGCAATCCCCTTTATGAAAACGTACAATCTCTGTTTAAAAAATTAGAATAAATTTTACATTTCTTTTTACGAAATTTATTGAATGCTTAAAAAACAAAATATTGCTAACTCAGATGTTCTCATTCTTTTCCACACGTTACAGTTACTGTCACTATGCTACCATAGGAGTAAAAAAGAACGTTTAGAGAAATATACTAACCGCAAAACAAATGGATACCGTTATTTTGTTAGAAAGAATATATATTTTAAAAACATCTTTTTTAGGAAAAAAATTTTCTTTTGAGAAAAAATTCAGATCATGCATTTTATTTTAAAAGCGATGGCAGGGGAAAAAACCAATGCTTTACGTACAAAATGCTCGAAAAAGGAGACTACGGCCTTTTTTCCGTAAAATCTGTCGCTAGACAATCTCTTGAATTTTCTCATAATAAGATAGAGAAATTGACGGAAGAAGATTCAGCAGTGAAGGGCAAAGTATTAATAGACGTAAAAAGTCTCCATTCACAATGCAAACATTTGGCCAGTTATTGGTAAAATATAATTTCATTCGTCAGCTTATAAATTTACAAATGAGTGCTGTTTTAACACATTAGGTACCTTAAATCGATAAACTAGAAATCTTTCGCTAAATTCAAACAAAATAACTTAGTAATAGGCTTTAAAAATGGATCTAAGTCAGTAAATTCGCTCTTTAATATCTCCGCGAATTTCAAGAAAAGGTGCTTTTATTTAACACATTAAAGCATAATAAACATTTTGCTAATGAAACATTTTGCTCTAGGAAGACCTTATACAACCTTTCGGCATCCAACAATTTTTTTTGTTATAAAATAAACAATCATATTATTTTATAAAATTTTATAAAGTAATGAGTATTAAAAGTGGAAGTGCATTTCAGGAATCAATACTTAAGGAAAACAAAGCCTGAAGCCACCAGTATTGAATATTCTATACAACTATAATTAAGATAATATATGTCTTTCTCTACAAAAACTGAGTCTTTACAATACCTTTCTCATAAATTTTTTATTTAAGCACGAGTTTAAAAAAAGGCTGAGAATAAAAATTATCACGTTAAAGAAATATGGCCTTACGACTTTTTTTCGTTAGCATATTTGGTACTGAATTCAGCTAAATAATCACCGAGGTCAGAAATAATAAATTGTATCTCATAAAATGAATTTTTATTAATATATTTAAATATTAAATAATGCCTTTGATGTGGCTGGCAAAGAAGTATAGGTTTTTTAAATTTACGTCCAAAACGTGTGGAAAACAATTGCTCCTCACTGTTGTACACTAATTTTAAAACTTTTTTCTTTGTTTTCCACTCCGCTTTCAGCAAATTGAAGGAAAAATATTTTAATTTGTAGTAATGGGAACTAGTAAATTTCTTTCAACGTAATGTTTTAAAGTTGTTTTAAATTCAGATAACAAAACAGAATTACTTTCTGTTGATATTTTCCCTCGTAATTTAGCTTATTTTTTATTCAGTTTAACCAGCAAAACTTAAAAAAAAATATTAGCAGCAGATTCTTAAGCGCTATGCCAAAATTATAGGTTTCGTTTAACATAAATCAGCCAAATATTATTAATAGATTGCATAACATTCTTTTCTTAATAATAAATTGTATAGTATTAGTAATAAATTACATAACATTTCCTTTTAATTTTCATATTCTTATTAATTTATGATTAAGGTCAATGAAAATATTTCTCTGAAATCCTTTCTAAAAATAAATGCAAATTCAATATCAATATATTTACATTTATCAAAGTTTATTCCTGCAAAATTTAAATTTAAATTAAATTTACTTTAGATTCCAGTTTGTTTTCTACTTTGTTCAAAAAGTAAACATAATCGAAGACATTATTTTACTGCTTATGTTTTATTCCGAAAACTAAGTCCAATAATATGTTAAACTCATTTTTATCTGATTTATCGTATAGTTATTGGCATACTTCAGCTGTGGCCAAAAGTCAATCGGAAAAGAGATTTTGGTCATTCCCTCCCAAAAGCTGAATTTTTATTTAAAATGTGTGGAAATTTAGGTAAACTATATAAACTGATAAAAGTATATATTTTAGCTGTTAGCGCACTCTGTAAAACGGGTTTTGCAAAATCTGATGGTTGCAGAGATTTGATAGCAATGCAGTAAATTTTTTATGTCAGCGTAAGCTATAAAATTACAGTAAATCAGGAAAACGTAACAGATAATGGAGAAATGGTCTCTTCTGAGAATGCTAATACTGAGTATAAGCAGTGTTAACAGACAGTTTGACGGGGAAGTAGACACCATGTTTCGACCAATAGTTTAAATAGCATTCATTAGCTCTCGTCTCCTCATAATTAGTACCAGAAGCACATATTATACCGTAGTATTATAACAAATAATCTTGAAAGGCATTCTTGCTGTTCAGACTCAGGATATTATTTTCTACTATGTAAGTTTTGGTGGCGAATTGCTCAAAATGGTTTAAAAGATATACGTTTCAAACATATACTTTACAATAAGACACATTATGAATACACATTATCGAAACATAAGTTACGTTACATACTACTATGTTTTGTAAAGTTACATACTTTACAAAAGAAATACTTTACAGTACTAAATTTTATAAATACACGTTACATAAACAACACTTTACAAGACATAGATTTTACAAACTTTACTGTACTTTACAGACATTAATTGCGAGACACTGCTTTTGTAGAACAAGAGATTATAATTTTAAGAATAAATTTTTAAGAATAAATTTAATGACTACAAGGTGCATACACTAGATCATTATTCTTTTAATAACGTTATATAACAAGGCATGAATTTGTTCCTCCTTCTGTTAGTTTGATGATAATGGCGGTGATCCTTGCAACCAAAGGACGTTATTAAAAAGTAAATTTGCTGTAGGGTTGCGTGTTGAAACAAACGATTCTAAGATTGTGTTGTCTGATAAGCTAACACATAGCAAGATAATATGATTTTGTGTGAAAGTCTCCTCGGGATCAATGTTGGTCACCCCATGTTTATTCAAGTATTTGAAAAGGGACAGAGCTCCATGACCAAAACCCTCGTCCTGGTAAGCCTTTCGAGGATGTATATATCTGGGCCATGACGGACCCCTCAGTGACGGCGCAGTCCCCACAGTCCCTGCCCGGCTTTATACACAGCCCTAGCAGGACGAAGAAGATCACTGTGACTAAGAAATAAGCTGAGACATCTTTGCTTGGGGGCACCACTCCCTCGGCATCGTTCGTCAAATTGGTGCCCTGCCTTACTATGTCAGTCCCCGTCACTGGGACTCTGAGGGCAGAACCCCCATCGAGAAGGCCCACTAAAGTCTACAATATAGCTCCACCACAGCCAGAGGAACAGACACGACAGTACCAGTACGGTCCCTGCCAAGCCTGAACCAACCTAAGTACAATACTCGGGTTCTAGTCCTGTGAAGACTGTTTGTATACCCCGTGGTTGAGACTGCCTAGATACAGATCCTAACCAGTACTTCCCAGGAATTCTCCTGAGTCAACCCCCGGGGGGTTGAAAAGGGACAGAGCGCTAGAGACAGAACCTTCGACCTGGAAATTCCGTACAAAGTTAGATGAAACGGGCTCTAGAAGGCACTCATCAGTGGCGGCGCAGACCCCACAGTCCCGTAAACCAGGGAAGGGGCACCCAGACATAACTCATGAGCTATACACGGTTAAACACCCTAACTCCTGGAAGCGATCCGAGGAGCCCCCATCAACCCGGGGGGGCAGAAATGCAATTCGTCAACGAAGAGAATACAAGTCAAGAGGTCTGTCCCCCAGTGCTCATCAGGGGAAGCCATTCCCCCTCAGACAACCTTTGAAATCTAACGCTGCAGCGTCCACACAACCAAGCGACAGACAAGACAGTACCAGTACAGCCCCTACCGAACCTGAACCTCCCACCGAATAAACGATGGTTGTAGTCACTGTGAATACTGTTAATTTTTCCCCAAGAGTAGAAGTCTGTCTAGACGCCACGACTAGCCAGAACGTAACGATTGCTCCCAGTCAACCCCTGGGGAGTCGGAAAAGGGACAGCTTCCTGTAATGAAATTTGTTATTGTGGGAAGGTAGCGTTACATTTGTAATCTATAAATATTATGCATTAGTGAATATGCTGTGGCTTTGTTCCTATTGGTCCCACTTTGTCTACTGCTTGCTTAGCACTTCGCATTTTACGCGTTTCTTCGTCTTTGAGTATAAGTTTCTTCACGTATTATATTATAAGGTATTTTGGCTCTCCTTCTAGCATGACTTCGTGACACACTCGACGCGTAATCAAAAGGTCCAGGTTCGAGTCCCAGCGAAAGCATTTCATATTTTTCACGTTTTCTGCTTAAAAAAAAAAAAAAAAAAAAAAAAAAAAAAAAAAAAAAAAACCTAATGATTGAACAAGTGACGCCCAAACTAAAGGATGGTGGACGATATTTCGTCACCACCAGGTTTTGGCAATTGGATATCCTCATCCTTAGACTCCATTTAAAAGGAGGAGTATATGTTTTCTTCCTCTTTCCAGCATGCCTTCGTAGTGTAACGGTAACACACTCAGCTCATATTCGACTGCTCCAGGTACGAGTTTCGGAGAGGTTAGAACTCCGAATCTTCGAAATACTTTCCGAATGTAATACCAATGCAATAAGGAAGACGAAAATTCCTCATTGTGACCCCCACTTAAAGGGCGATGAGGAAGGAGAAGGCCCAGTTTCCGAATGATGAATTACGTTCCATTACATTTAATTTCGTGAGTCACATAATGAGACTTTTCTAAAGTTGTAAAAAAGCAAATAATACCCTCCTTAGGATTCGAACTCCGAATTTTCCATTGCTAGGTGGATGTGCTACCACTTATGCCACGAATGCACGCATTGAGGAATAAGAAAATTTCTTATGAGATAACGCATAAAATTGTATATTAATTGTAAATGCTGGATATGCTGAAAAGGAAACAAAGCTATAATAGGAAATATAATAATTCTTGTCATCGATATCGCATTATATGAAAGCGCTGTAATATTTGCAAAAGATATTAACAAATTACAAATCTCATCAGAACTATTTAGCCTACATAACATAATAAATGACTTAAATTATGATTAAATAATTTCAAAGCTCTAAGTTAAATTTGTTTACATGTAAACCTCACACCTGCCTTCAGAGTTCAAAACTCATCTGATGTATTACTTGAATAAATAAAAGAATAAAACGTAACTTTCAAACAATTATTAAAAATTTTAGGATAACGGTATCACATTAAGTTAAATAAAATGTGTAAGATTTACGCTAGATGCATCTAAGTAAAAGACAAAAATGTTTTATTTAAATGATCTATTAAATATACTTCATTAACTAAAAATGAACAAGGAAAGTGTACTGATTTGTCGCTTTTCAGCAAGACGGCTTGCAGTGTGAGTTGAAAATTAAATAATGTAGATATGCAATCTAATTGGCTGAGAATGGCTTTGGAATTTAGCGTTTTCGTGAAATGGTTAGTTAAAGTTCGAATAATTTAATGATCATTTCTAAGGAGAATAATTTAAGATTCTAACATAAATAATGAAATTGCCTCACTCGAATAATTCGATGATAAGCTACCGCCAGTAAGTAGGGAATAACTTTGAAATTAAATGCACTGTTTAATTATCTTAGATTATTTTAGATCCAGCAGGAAAATAATTTGAGTTTTCCGTTTCATTTTTCATGCCATCATTTGGACATGCAAATTTGAGCGATTTCTTCCTGCTTTAAATTCACTTCAGTAGTTAAATTTAGTTTATGCTTTAAAATGTTTTAAAAATTAAAAATTATTGTGTTCAGAGACATTGTTTAGCCGCGTCATATGAAGAATTACAAATGCTTACAGAATATGTATTTAAAATTTCTCTTCCATACGTAAATTACGATGCTTTCATGAAAATCAATTATTGTATTTCGCTTGAATATCTGAATTTAAAATCATAATGCCATGAGAAAGATTTACTTCATATTAGTAAGAGCTTGCATTTAGTACATATAAAATTATGAAAAACACCGATTTAATGCTCCAAATAAATATAGATTCATGAAATAAACAGAAACACAGTGGTCTATACAGAACCAATGAAAGATCCTAATGTTATTTCTAAAACATACTGTTACGCTATTTTCTTCCTTTGGTACGTTCGTACGGGGTTCGTGTGGATTTGGAGTGAATAACGACGACACTTGATGAAGTTTAGTTTAATTTAGTTTACGAGTATGCTGCAACCCTCCTAGCCGATAACAATCGGCACCATGAGCAACTCAGCACACCCAACGCAGACAAACAAAAAAAAAAAAAAACAGTTAAAAGTTAAAAACAAAAGATTAAAATAGAGATTAAACAGATTAACACAGAGTGTGCATCTTTAAAAATGCACTCACCCAATACAAAATAAAGAAAACCACAAGCATAATCGGTTAGAAAACAAAAAATAGTAAGACGACACATAACTCAATCATCCAACACATAAACTCGTAAACAAAAGAAAAACTAAAATATTTAATGTCCGATTCCTATGATAGTCTTGTTTTCATTCACAATCTTCATAATTTCTGTTGCATAGCTATTCAAGAATTTTCTTTTTTCAATTACATTCTGTTCATTTATTTTTCCAAATCTCGTCCTCACACTCTCGGTCAGTTTACATTCTTCATAAAATGAGCTGCATTTCCGTACTTCCCACAAGCTAAGCATTGATCATTGTCCTGGAGATTAAAACGTTTTAAGTAGGCCGGGAATCTACCATGATCCGTGATAACTTGAATAGTATCTATATTATTAAACGGATCCATTTTTCTTTTTATGGTCAAAATCCTCAAGTAACCCTTATTTTTGTTTGAATCATTCCCTTCCCGAGCACATTTCTCAGTTATACTTGGTTTCATTTTTCTCAAGGTAATTCTTCTGGAATCATTAATAGCGTCATAAATATCACCCTCTCCCAGGGCTGCCTCTTTAGCTAGCATATCCTTTCTCTCATTCCCGGTAACACCAATATGTGCCTTGACTCAATGTAAATATACACAATTTTTCTCTCTTATTTTGTTATAAATGTTTTTTATATCCAAAAGAATCTATTACTTGGTTCCGTATTTGCCAAGCCTTGTAGGGCCGAGAGAGCATCAGAATAAATATGTATTGTAAAGTACTGTTTTAAGTTTTTATAACTCCACTCTCTAATTGCAACCGCTTCAGCTTGACACACTGATTTACTTCCTTCTAATCGCATGTTTCTACTATAGATTACGAGTCCGTAATAAAAAACAACAAAGGCACAACCAGTTCCACCTTCATATACCGGAGCCATCAGTATATATATCAATCATGCCAGTATTCATATAATCTTTATCGTACGGTATACCCTTGAAATCTTTTGGTGTATATTAATAAAATCTTTTCCTGCCAAGGCGTTACCATTTTAAAACATCACCATTTTTACATGTTAAAATCTTTTTAAAACCATAGCTGAGTAAAAATTTTTCATAATAAAAGTTATAAAAAATCGAGAGTGGCGGAATGCCAGCAACACTTGATGAAGTATCGAAACATACTTTATTGGTCAGTATTATTCAAAAAAGCCCCAATAACACGTTTACGCAGTCGTCGAAGAACTACAATAAACACTCTGACACGAACAGCGACACAGCCTTTACACTATCAGGCTATAACGGTGGAGGCAGCTTCACGGCAAAGCACCAGAGTGCAGCGCACTACTCTGCTCGGTCGCTCTTGGAACACTACATACTCTCTAGACTCTCCACGCTACAACGGGCGATGCACTCGACGATACACAAAAGTATAGCTCTCGACTCAGCACACTCCACAAGTAGCACAGCAACGTCGTAATGACGTTGCAAACTCATCGCGGATGTCGTTGCAAAAACGTTGCAATATGTCATCTTTAAGACGCCTAGATGTCCGCGAACACCCACTGTTTTGTAACGATTGCAAAGACATCTTTATTACGTCTTTGCAGATGAGGTTTTTGTCGCACAGACGTCGTTATTGCGTCTTTCGCAGGTGATATTTTGGTTGTGAAAGCATCGTATCACGACGTCTTAAAGACGCCTAAATGTTCGCCAACTTTCACCTTTTGGCAACAATTGTGAAAATGTCGTTATTATGTCCTTGTGTTACATATTGATTTATGCAGAAAAATAAGCTTAATAATTAATATATCCCAAGTAGCACAACAACGTCCTAACGACGTTGCAAACTCGTCGCGGATGTCGTTGCAAAAACGTTACAATATGTCGTCTTTAAGGCCCATATCACACGGCGTTTGTTTCACACGAACAACCGTTTTGGACAATTTTTCTGCCTGGTTTAATATCGAACGAAAGACGGGCGACTTTTTCCTTCCTTTCCAAAAAAATTGCAGGTTGTTCGTTTTCAACCAATCAGCTATCAGCTTCGAATGCTATCAGCTTGTTTGAAATGCGGAACCATTTTCCCCAGCATTAACCCCAAAGCGATCTGTGGTGATTGGCTGTTGTGATAAAGCAGAAAAATTGTTCCAAACAGGTGTTCTTCCGAAACAAACCGACGTGTGATAGCAGCCTAAGACGCACAAGTGTCCGCTGACATCCAGTGTTTTGAAAACATTGCAAACACGTCTTTATTACGCCTTTTTCAGATGAGGTTTTTGTCGCATGGACGTCGTTATTGCGTCTTTCGCAGGTGATATTTTGGCTGTGAAAGCATCGTGTCACGACGTCTTAAAGACGCCTAAATGTTCGCAAAATTCCACCTTTTTGCAACAGTTGTGAAAATGTCGTTATTATGTCCTTGTGTTACATATTGATTTATGCAGAAAAATAAGCTTAATAATTAATAAATACATTTTCTTCTTTTTTTAAATTTTGTATTCCTTGTATTTATCTAAAGTTTAAATATTTTATCATTTCCTGAAAACCAGAAGGTAATACAATTTTTTCTCTTTAGCCTAAATATGCATAATTAATAATAGCCTTAATTATTTTCAGTACTTTAAACTATAGTTTTTAAATTTCTCATTAAACTAAATATGCATATTTAATAATAACCTTAATTATTTTCAGTACGTTAAACTATATTTTTTAAATAACTTAAATTCTAAGTTACGATTATTTAAGATTTCATAATTTTTCCCCTCAAGTGAGAGTAATTAGGAAAGGGGTTATTATAAATATATAACATTAATAGTAGGTTTTAAGTAAATAAAACTCAATTAGACATAAATAAAAGTAAAGATGCATATGTGGGTAAAAAAAAGAACAGTTCTGATAACAGCATTATCACATTTATTTCTGTTAAATCTCAGAGGCATTGAAAATTGGACCAAACAGTTGTTCTGTGCAGAATCACCCACTTATTTGATTGGCGTTTGTTTGGCGCTTTTTACAAGAGTAAGAAGAATTGAATGTTAATCAATTTTCTTTGATTTTTTAAGTAAACATTAGTCGATGTGTACATAGATAAAGGGAGTGCGCAATGCCATTTTTGTGCAATTCTGTGATTTTTTTTAAGTGAAAATAGGTTGATATGTACATGGATACCGAGTATGAGCAATTCTTAAAAACGCGCTAAGCAATGGGCGATTCTGCACTTTCCCCGAAAATTGCCCCTGTCATGATAAATTAGGAAGTGGTTCTTAAGGTAACATAATCAGTATTTTATCTGAAGTTAAGTATAAATTTATTCGCGTTTCACAGTAAAAAATATAACCATTAACTTCTATATCTCCAAGATATGTAAATGAAAGACAGTATAAAGTAGTTAATAAATGTGATTAAAAATATTTCATACAGAAATATACCTAAATCTAATAACTTCCCATATTCATATCTAAAATGAAATAATAACCTTACAATCAACATACATGACAGCACTATTTAAGAAAAAAAAACATGAACTATTAGTGTTTGAAAGTGTAAATAGCAGTAGAACGTAACAGAACTAAAATTTCCAATTAATAAAAATCTATTTGTGTTTTTTAAATAGTGTGTAAGGATCTTAAGTTTTACTAACGTTTATTTTATTTTAAATCTTTACTATCACTTCTTATTTTCTACTTCCGGCCAGAATTATAAGCGTTAAGGTTTTTATGCAAAGTTTGTCTGGCGAACGCCAAGTATTTAAGTTGTGGCCTTTTGCCAAGCGAGAGAGAGGAAGCAGTGAGTCGACGCAGGCCGCTTACCTTAGAAGTTACGCAGTTGCTTGTTGCCTTCCAGGCCAGAGGTTTTAATCCTCTTGATAAATTTAAACGTATTGTAGTGTTCACAGTTCTCTGTACTACATACGCTTCCTGTTAATATAAGGCCAATCTTCCACGTTTATTATTCTAAAGTTAAATTGGAGTTTAGTTTTATTTTTATACTTTTACGTTTTGACCCCAAGTAGCGGGTCGGTGTATTCCGAAGTACGGAAGTCATTGTAAATAGCGAAAAATAAAGGGTTTTGTATACCCTTCTTGTGTATCCTGTTTACTTCCCACAGTTTTGAACATAGCTTTAGTAAGCTCTCTGTTCCGAGTCAGGTCCTTGCAGGTTCCCGAAGAAGGTTAGAAGGAACATTGACCCTGATAGTGGCGCCCAGCGAGGAAGAATAACCATGGCCGAGTTTCAAGAAGAACCTGTGCTGCCTGCAGAAACGGCTCAGAATCCAGAAATGCCAGCTGCCACCCTGGAAGGATTTGGTTACATCGTCCAGACCATGCGCGCTTCGATGAAACCAGAAGCAACATTTAATGGAAACTCACCGGTAACCAGTTTTTTTGGAAAAATTCGACGACCACTTCATGCTCTACCCCGTGCACGAGTTTCAAAACGTTACCTTAGCTACCAGCGCTTTGAGGGGCCAAGCGCTTAACTGGTTCAAATGTATAGGCAGAAGTCTCTTGGGTCAAGCAAAAAGTCCCACCTATACTTACGAAAATTTCAAGACTGCCCTACTAAAAGCCTTCCCTGTTGTAAGGGATCGTACGAAATTAGAAACGGAACTTTTCAGTATGTATCAACAAAGAATCGAAAACCTCTCAAGCTTTATTTTAAGAAAAATTCACGTCTTCAAACTCTTGTATGGAAACCGTCCGGATCCTGAAATAATTCAAGTGATTTTGCCGAGGTTACTGCCCCAAGTGCAAGAATTTATTGAATTAAGAAATCCGACTACACTGGAAAAGTTATTTGAGCTAGCAATCCAGTTTGAAAGTAGAAGAACGGCGGACGTCGAAAGAAGACGCCAATATCAACAGCGAAACCAATTTGGTACGCCAAGACTACAGCAAACTCAAGCACATGGCTACGGAGAAAAAGCGAATCAGTGGGCAAGGAAACCCGAGCATTCAAAAACAGCCGGCGAACGTCGACAGTTCAATAGCAACCCAGGAAAAAAGTCTCAAGGCCAGTGGAAAAAGAAGGAAAGCACGTAAAGGAAAAATAATTTAAACTAAAACGGATTTCTGCTGACGAGAGGGTGCGGAAATCCGAAGGCCACGAAAACCCCTCTTCCTTTGAGTTAAATACAGTAATGGTGAAAAATTTGACTCTTCCGAAGATTGAAGTGTTGGTGAATAATATTCCAGCCACCGCACTCCTGGATACCGGCGTGCAGTGTTCCTGTGTAGCAGAAGATTTTTTTAGGAAGTATTTTCGGAAATACCGCATATATAATTCGGATAATACGACAGTGTTAGCTGCGCAAGGAGAAAAATGTAAGTGCATAGGTAAAGTACCTTTGTATATCCGTATCAAGGACGAACAAGTAAAGGTGATGTTTTTTATAGTAAAGAATCTGCAAGCACATTTAATCTTAGGAATAGATTTTCTTTCAGACGCACAAGCTACGCTGGATTTTAATGAAGCGTCCCTTAAGCTGACAATGAAACCAGTGCGTACAGAAAAGGCTGAACCGCCGATGGTAAATCTTGACCACCTACCTAATGACGAGCAAGGAAGAATCCGACAAGTGGTAAGTGAATTTGCTTCGTTATTTAGTGATATTCCAGGATTTACTCAGGTTACTAACCATAGTATTGACACCGGAGATGCAATGCCAGTTCGCAAGAACGCATACCGGTATGATAAGAATAAGGAAAAAATTATAGAATGGCATATTACCGATATGCTACGTAAAAAGATCATAACGCCCATCTCAAGTAGTTATGCTAGCCCGGTGGTTTTATGTAAGAAAAATAATGACTACCCTTTGACGAATCCAAAAAGGTGGAGATTCGCTATTGATTACCGTAAATTAAACTCCATAACTAAATATCCGGTATATCCGTTACCGATCATTGAAGAAATTCTAAGGAACATAAAATCAACCAAATTTATGACTACTTTAGACTTAACGACTGGTTATTTTCAAATAGGGGTTAGGCCTGAGGACGTGCCTAAGACTGCTTTTATAACCAAGTCTGGCACTTATGCATTTTTGCGTATGCCGTTTGGCCTTTCAGGGGCACCGGCAACATTTCAGCGATGCATGGACATTGTGTTAAGACCTGTTCTTGGAAAGTCCACATTTATCTATTTAGACGATATCATTATTACTAGTGATAATCTCGACCAACATGTACAGGATTTAAGACAGGTGTTTTCTTTATTAAATGAGGCCGGTCTAAAAGTTAATGTCGAAAAGTGCAAATTTGCAGCCCCTGAATTAAAATATTTAGGTTACAAAATATCTCAAAAAGGGATCGAGACAGATGAATCAAAAATAATCGCTGTACAAAAGTATCCGACTCCAAACACGGCAAAGAAGCTCTCTTCTTTTCTAGGACTTTGTTCATATTATAAGTCCTTTATAAAAGATTTTGCAGCTATCGCGGAGCCATTGTTAAAATTAAAAAGGAAAAAGGCAAGATTCTCGTGGACGGCCGAAGCCAATAGTGCTTTCGAAAAATTAAAACAAGCATTAACGCAAGCCCCTGTTTTGAAATTTCCTGAAAAGGATGACAATTTAGAAATTTCAGCGGATGCTTCGGATTATGCGGTAGGAACGGTACTTTCGCAAAATCAGCAGTCCGTGGCATTTTTTAGCCGAACTTTAAATCAAACACAAAGAAACTATTCCGCGACCGAGAGAGAGGCACTTGCAGTTCTGTTAGCGGTGCAAAAGTTCCGAGTCTATTTTGGAAAGGCGCCGATAACAGTGTACTCTGATCATGCGGCGGTAACTAGATTGTACTCAGGGAAAAACTTATCCCCAAGGTTAATAAGATGGGCACTCAAGCTGCAAGAATATAATCTGGTAATCAAGCGTACCCCCGGAAAGGAAAATATCGTAGCAGATGCCCTATCAAGAATTAAAATAGACGAACAAGGTAATACCGTAAAGGTGGCAATGCTTACAGCATGTACAATAAATTCCCGAGAAACTGTAATAACCGAACTGGGTAAGGATCCTGAGTTTGGAAGCATTTATGAGTATTTGAAGGATCCTGAAAATTTTAGCCACCAAGATATTGTGGCGATAAGAAATAGGGCGGCCCATTACGAACTAATAGATGGTCTATTATTTTATACAAAAACTACAAATTCCAACAACGAATTTCGACCTGTTATCCCAGCTAGTCTTAGATTAAATATCCTGCAGGAGCTCCATGACAGCCCTTTAGCTTCTCATGCTGGTATTCGAAAAACTATCCAACGCGTACGCGAGGCAGTCTACTTTCCTGAACTGCAAAAGTTAACAAGGGCGTATGTCCAGTCCTGCCCAACATGTCAAGCAGTTAATTATATTAATTTCCGCCCGGCCGGGTTTCTAAATAGTATTAAATCCGAATTTCCAAATGAAATAATTGGCATCGATTTATTGGGCCCTTTCCCAAAAAGTCAGTTAAATAAAATTCGCTATCTCCTTGTTATGGTTGATCATTTTCGTACATGGACCGAAATTGTTCCCTTAAAACGAGCCTCCGCGAAATTAGTTACTGATTCTATTTTAAATAAATATATTTTAAAATACGGGGCGCCCCTAAAAGTTATATCGGATAATGGTCCTCAATTTGTAAGTAATATATTTGAAGACATGTGCCAAAAACTGGGCATACGTCATTTAAAAATGGTCCCGTATCGGCCGCAATCAAATATAGCGGAACGGGTCAATAGAAATATAGTGAAAATTATCCGTAGTTATGTTAAAAATTTTCATAAAAGCTGGGATAACTATGTCAATGAATTTGCTTTCGCCCTTAGGACCGCAAAACATGATACAACGGGCAAAACTCCTGCTGAGTTATTTCTAGGCAGAAAGATTATAACGCCGTTAGATAAGTTATTTTATGTGCAACAAAGAGCCCCAGAATTTAAAATGGGTGATATAGAAAAACTAATTAAGGAAGCAAAGAAGAATACGGAAGTAGCACAAAGAAAACAGAAGCTCTATTATGATTTGAAACGACGGGGAGTAACTTGTAAAGTAGGGGATGAAGTTTTAAAAATTAAGCATTCACTTTCTTCAGCACCAGAAGATAAGACTGCCAAATTTTTTCCACGATTTGAAGGACCATATGTTATAGAAAAAATAACTCACGCTGTAGTAGTGTTAAAAGCCAGAAATGGTGAAACCTGTTCCGCAAACATTGATCAAATCAAGCCCTACTTCGATCGTAATAAAATGCAAATATTTTCAGATCTTTTGCAGGATCCGGCACGGCAGACACCGCAGGCAGAAGCTCCAGAGGTGGAAAAACGACAAGTACAAGGGCAAGCCAATAAGAGGCAGGAGCAAGTGAAAAGAAAATTGCCCCGCGGAAAAATTGAAGGTAGCAAGAAAAAGAAGCCGTTCCACCGTCTAGAAAAGAGAGTTCACGAACACCCCCAGAATGAAGAAAAGAGAAGGACAACGTATGTGAAGAGAACCAGGAGAAATGACGGCAACTATAACCCGGCTCTAAAACGGAAGATCTACTCATCCGACAGGACTCTCCGCAGCAAAAGTCGCCGAACTGCGGAAGGGCCAGCAGCGGCGGAGGAAAAAGTACAAGGAAAATTTGAACGGCCAGCAACGAGGTCCAAACAGGAACACGACAGAAGTTTCCCGGTTCCGCCAAGACCAGCTGCCATCAAACGGCCAAGACCACAAGCAGAGGAGAAAAAGAAGGTATTCAAGGGTGACCGAACTGGTGAAAAAGGGAAGCTTCCAGAGGAAAGCACTGAAGGGCGAGCCCGTACAAGAAGGAGGATAAATCACACAACTATCTGCAATGCCTTTAAAGACTGGGCCCAGAAAAGGATGTCCGAATATCACAAAGATAAGTAAAATTTTATGTTACTTTGCAAACTTAAGTTAATCTTTCATTCTTACTGCAAGTGGCAGATTTCAAGAAGTTTTACCTCATGCGAGGTCTACCTTTATCGCCAAAAAACGAGAAATCAGTTGTTACCGATTTTGATATTATGTTTTTCAATTACTCGCGCGTAAAACTAAAGTTGATGTATAATAGCGTTGTGTAAAGACTTAAATATTGTAAAAAGTTATTGTATAAATTTTATTTAAAACATTCTAGCAAGAAAGAAGTTTAGTCTGAAAGACTTTTTGAAATGTATTATTTCAATGTAGAAAGAATTGGCACTTGCTTTGAAAAGAATAGAAGTTAACAATGTACTACTAATGTATGTTTTCAAATGTGTAAAATTAACGGCATGTTGATATGTTCTTATATACAATGTGAACTGTTATTTTAAATGTTAAGAAATACCGTGATATGGTAAAAGTGAGTGTTAAATTTTTTTTATTCGTGTGACTGTAAAAAGACTAAAGCATGGCGAATATGTGTTAAAGGTTGAATGATGTAGTTAGGCTCTCTGACGCTACACTTTAGAGTTAGCCACTTTTAGAATAGTACCTCAGGGTTTAGAGTTGAAATTAGGGTGTGTTGAGAGGTCTTGTTGTGTTGAATTTTAACACGTTGGTGTTTTGATTGTGGGAGGAGGTGTGGAACACGTGGACAGAGACACATTCGTGTTTGGTGTTCTTTTGCAACACATGTCGTAGAGCACGGGGGAGATAATTAAAATAGTCATGAATGAAATAAGAATGTTAAGAGAGGTATAATTGTATATGTTACTTGCCATTTCATTGTGTGGCATTTCATTGGACTAGTTTTCCCTCCGGATCTCTGGAGGGAACCAGAGTTGAATAGGGGCTCCTGTTTGGATGCAGTACAGATGAAAAAAAGTGTGTATCCTGGGAGCTGCTATTGTAAAAAAAATTTCTTTCTTTTAAATTTCTAGTTTCTAGCGAAAAATATTTGTAAAAGATTGGCCTCGCGTTAGATTCTAGAGCTAAAAGTTTTCAACAAGGTCGTTTTAGACCTCAGTTTCAAACTAATTAACTCTGGCGGGAAGTATGTAAGGATCTTAAGTTTTACTAACGTTTATTTTATTTTAAATCTTTACTATCACTTCTTATTTTCTACTTCCGGCCAGAATTATAAGCGTTAAGGTTTTTATGCAAAGTTTGTCTGGCGAACGCCAAGTATTTATTTTGTTATAAATGTTTTTTATATCCAAAAGAATCTATTACTTGGTTCCGTATTTGCCAAGCCTTGTAGGGCCGAGAGAGCATCAGAATAAATATGCATTGTAAAGTACTGTTTTAAGTTTTTATAACTCCACTCTCTAATTGCAACCGCTTCAGCTTGACACACTGATTTACTTCCTTCTAATCGCATGTTTCTACTATAGATTACGAGTCCGTAATAAAAAACAACAAAGGCACAACCAGTTCCACCTTCATATACCGGAGCCATCAGTATATATATCAATCATGCCAGTATTCATATAATCTTTATCGTACGGTATACCCTTGAAATCTTTTGGTGTATATTAATAAAATCTTTTCCTGCCAAGGCGTTACCATTTTAAAACATCACCATTTTTACATGTTAAAATCTTTTTAAAACCATAGCTGAGTAAAAATTTTTCATAATAAAAGTTATAAAAAATCGAGAGTGGCGGAATGCCAGCAACACTTGATGAAGTATCGAAACATACTTTATTGGTCAGTATTATTCAAAAAAGCCCCAATAACACGTTTACGCAGTCGTCGAAGAACTACAATAAACACTCTGACACGAACAGCGACACAGCCTTTACACTATCAGGCTATAACGGTGGAGGCAGCTTCACGGCAAAGCACCAGAGTGCAGCGCACTACTCTGCTCGGTCGCTCTTGGAACACTACATACTCTCTAGACTCTCCACGCTACAACGGGCGATGCACTCGACGATACACAAAAGTATAGCTCTCGACTCAGCACACTCCACAAGTAGCACAGCAACGTCGTAATGACGTTGCAAACTCATCGCGGATGTCGTTGCAAAAACGTTGCAATATGTCATCTTTAAGACGCCTAGATGTCCGCGAACACCCACTGTTTTGTAACGATTGCAAAGACATCTTTATTACGTCTTTGCAGATGAGGTTTTTGTCGCACAGACGTCGTTATTGCGTCTTTCGCAGGTGATATTTTGGTTGTGAAAGCATCGTATCACGACGTCTTAAAGACGCCTAAATGTTCGCCAACTTTCACCTTTTGGCAACAATTGTGAAAATGTCGTTATTATGTCCTTGTGTTACATATTGATTTATGCAGAAAAATAAGCTTAATAATTAATATATCCCAAGTAGCACAACAACGTCCTAACGACGTTGCAAACTCGTCGCGGATGTCGTTGCAAAAACGTTACAATATGTCGTCTTTAAGGCCCATATCACACGGCGTTTGTTTCACACGAACAACCGTTTTGGACAATTTTTCTGCCTGGTTTAATATCGAACGAAAGACGGGCGACTTTTTCCTTCCTTTCCAAAAAAATTGCAGGTTGTTCGTTTTCAACCAATCAGCTATCAGCTTCGAATGCTATCAGCTTGTTTGAAATGCGGAACCATTTTCCCCAGCATTAACCCCAAAGCGATCTGTGGTGATTGGCTGTTGTGATAAAGCAGAAAAATTGTTCCAAACAGGTGTTCTTCCGAAACAAACCGACGTGTGATAGCAGCCTAAGACGCACAAGTGTCCGCTGACATCCAGTGTTTTGAAAACATTGCAAACACGTCTTTATTACGCCTTTTTCAGATGAGGTTTTTGTCGCATGGACGTCGTTATTGCGTCTTTCGCAGGTGATATTTTGGCTGTGAAAGCATCGTGTCACGACGTCTTAAAGACGCCTAAATGTTCGCAAAATTCCACCTTTTTGCAACAGTTGTGAAAATGTCGTTATTATGTCCTTGTGTTACATATTGATTTATGCAGAAAAATAAGCTTAATAATTAATAAATACATTTTCTTCTTTTTTTAAATTTTGTATTCCTTGTATTTATCTAAAGTTTAAATATTTTATCATTTCCTGAAAACCAGAAGGTAATACAATTTTTTCTCTTTAGCCTAAATATGCATAATTAATAATAGCCTTAATTATTTTCAGTACTTTAAACTATAGTTTTTAAATTTCTCATTAAACTAAATATGCATATTTAATAATAACCTTAATTATTTTCAGTACGTTAAACTATATTTTTTAAATAACTTAAATTCTAAGTTACGATTATTTAAGATTTCATAATTTTTCCCCTCAAGTGAGAGTAATTAGGAAAGGGGTTATTATAAATATATAACATTAATAGTAGGTTTTAAGTAAATAAAACTCAATTAGACATAAATAAAAGTAAAGATGCATATGTGGGTAAAAAAAAGAACAGTTCTGATAACAGCATTATCACATTTATTTCTGTTAAATCTCAGAGGCATTGAAAATTGGACCAAACAGTTGTTCTGTGCAGAATCACCCACTTATTTGATTGGCGTTTGTTTGGCGCTTTTTACAAGAGTAAGAAGAATTGAATGTTAATCAATTTTCTTTGATTTTTTAAGTAAACATTAGTCGATGTGTACATAGATAAAGGGAGTGCGCAATGCCATTTTTGTGCAATTCTGTGATTTTTTTTAAGTGAAAATAGGTTGATATGTACATGGATACCGAGTATGAGCAATTCTTAAAAACGCGCTAAGCAATGGGCGATTCTGCACTTTCCCCGAAAATTGCCCCTGTCATGATAAATTAGGAAGTGGTTCTTAAGGTAACATAATCAGTATTTTATCTGAAGTTAAGTATAAATTTATTCGCGTTTCACAGTAAAAAATATAACCATTAACTTCTATATCTCCAAGATATGTAAATGAAAGACAGTATAAAGTAGTTAATAAATGTGATTAAAAATATTTCATACAGAAATATACCTAAATCTAATAACTTCCCATATTCATATCTAAAATGAAATAATAACCTTACAATCAACATACATGACAGCACTATTTAAGAAAAAAAAACATGAACTATTAGTGTTTGAAAGTGTAAATAGCAGTAGAACGTAACAGAACTAAAATTTCCAATTAATAAAAATCTATTTGTGTTTTTTAAATAGTGTGTAAGGATCTTAAGTTTTACTAACGTTTATTTTATTTTAAATCTTTACTATCACTTCTTATTTTCTACTTCCGGCCAGAATTATAAGCGTTAAGGTTTTTATGCAAAGTTTGTCTGGCGAACGCCAAGTATTTAAGTTGTGGCCTTTTGCCAAGCGAGAGAGAGGAAGCAGTGAGTCGACGCAGGCCGCTTACCTTAGAAGTTACGCAGTTGCTTGTTGCCTTCCAGGCCAGAGGTTTTAATCCTCTTGATAAATTTAAACGTATTGTAGTGTTCACAGTTCTCTGTACTACATACGCTTCCTGTTAATATAAGGCCAATCTTCCACGTTTATTATTCTAAAGTTAAATTGGAGTTTAGTTTTATTTTTATACTTTTACGTTTTGACCCCAAGTAGCGAGTCGGTGTATTCCGAAGTACGGAAGTCATTGTAAATAGCGAAAAATAAAGGGTTTTGTATACCCTTCTTGTGTATCCTGTTTACTTCCCACAGTTTTGAACATAGCTTTAGTAAGCTCTCTGTTCCGAGTCAGGTCCTTGCAGGTTCCCGAAGAAGGTTAGAAGGAACATTGACCCTGATAAGTGAGCAATTAAAAGTGCAATAATTACGGACTGCGATATTTACTAGTAATGTTAATGTTTCTTAACACCATTTCTTTCGATCATATGTAAACCTGTTTTTAGTTTCTACATTTTAGAATAGTGCTAGATTACATTGGTCATTTCAGGCACTTTTTATAATCAATACCTTTTTGATACTGTAAAGAAATAATTTAAATAATATAGTATACGATATTAAGTTAAGTACGTCTAAGTAAGCTCTTCGTTATATAGCACATGATGAAACATTTTGTTTCTATTTATTATGAATTTCTTTGTTATCACAAGCACACAAAATATAAGCGAAGAATATACTTAAATTATGAATATACTAATTTAATATTTGAATATTTGCTATAATACTTAAATAAGTATATTTATATTCATACTTAAATAAGTATATTAAGTAAGTCATTTAAGTAAATGACTTACTTAATATACTTATTTAAGTATGAATATTCTTAAATTTAATAAAAAACGAAACGTAATTTCCAACATTTATTTCTTGAGATAATCTAATATACATAAATAATGGCAACATTTAAAAAAACGCTAATTACACAGTGTGTGTAAGAATAGATACCAAACGACAAGTAATAAAACTGCAATTTGCAATCAATAAAAAAATATTTAGTATTTTTCAATACTACATAATTAAGTATGGCATAATTAGAGATTACAATATTTCATACTAATACTAATGTTTCTTTAACACTATTTATTCGATTATATGCGCAAAGTCTGAGCACAAACCTGTATCGTGAACACAATAATCGATTAATATGAATGATATACGCTATAGCACTTAGGACGTTATAACTGAATCCGTGTGTCCAAATATAACGATAATCCGTGTATCCAAATGTTGCACGACGTTATAACCGAATGCGTGTATCCAAATATAACAATAATCGGTGTATCCAAATATAACAATAATCGGTGTATCCAAATATAACAATAATCGGTGTATCCAAATATTGCATCGCTGGAGCCACTGAAGATTGGAAAATCACAATGTAATTTTAATCACCGGAAAATCATAAAATACCAAAACAGAACACTATTTAACTGTATAGACGATGTTAGCACGTTGCAAGCAGATATTCACAAACAATATAATCAGAAATTCGCCATTACCACGTAGATTTCTCCTCAATTCAAAATAAACTGTTATCATAATATTTTTGTACGTCGTTCTCTTTCTGTATTGAAGATCTCCAGTATTTGATTCCGACGGTGAATTGTAAAACCGTTAAGAAAACATTCTTGAAAATAAGATGGAGTCTGAAATTTATCGCGCAGATAACTAACGTGTTTGAATTTGGCAGCTAACCAAAGCGCGCAAGTCTCGAGCTCAGATGTTCGTTTCCGCCATGTAGTATATTGGACAGCCGTTAAATATGCATGGATATGCATCGTCTTTTAACATTGGGCGTTTTCTCGGAATTCTTAAAATCGCCCAATTTTTATCCGTGAATACATCTTCACGCAATCCTATCTTCGAGAAAACTTTACTTTTTGCACTGTATGCGGTAAAATGTTTCATATTATGTCACCATATTAATTCAAATAAATTCGTCCTTACTTCAAAAATAATAAATAAAGTCATATTTCACCAGTAAAATAATTGCTAACATGGGATTTGCATTGATTTCGGAAATATGATTTTTTTTTAAATATATAAAATGCATGACTTAATAACTTACTTTACAGATTAGTTTCATTTTTAAATATTTTGCTATAATATTTATAAAAAATATTTTAAGCATTAATTATTTTAATAAAATGTTAACAATAATTTATCACGTATTTTAATACTAATTAAATTTGATAATTCAGGTATTTATATTAAATTTATATTTCATTAGGTAAATCTACCTTAGATTAATATATTTATGTAAAATAAAGTAATGAAACATTGCAAAATAAATCTTATGCGGACTTCAGATTCTTGAAGGAGCAGATTTAGTATCTTTTCATTCTAAAAGTAACGCTGATGAACTATGAAAAAGATGCTAAAATGACCACGTCTAAAAGCGGTCATATCACGACGTTTCAGCGACGTCAACAAATTGCCAAGATGCAACGGCAGATATTTTGCGTCTTCGCAACGGTGTAAAGACGTCGTAAGAGTTACCACGACCCCTTTGCAACCTCTCGGACCAGTTTGCAACGTCGTTACAACGTTGCCGTGCTGCTTGGGTCTAAGACAAAACTCGACGATGCACTAACTCGCGATACAGTAAAAGACTCTCTCGATGTACTCGACGACCAACACGGCACTAGGCTTCGGGACACTCGCTCAATGACTGACTATCAACTCGCTAGACGAGGCACTAACTGACTGCCCGCGTACCAGTAGGGTTTATATAGCTTTTGTCTTGTTTTCGAAAACATTCTGGGCTAAACCAGTAAGAATTCGTTCCAGAAGATTCTCCATTCGTCTATGACATATCGCCAATTTTCTAAGCCAAATGTCGTCAAATGTTGGATTTCTCGCCAAACATGGCATCCCTGCCTTCCCTAGTCCTTTTATAGCAACCCTAAACCTGCTTTTCGGGGAAGCTATCTTACCACTCCCTGACATTTCGTAACAATACGTTTTTCTCTACTGAACTCTCTGACTAAGGAAAGCTCGGAACTGAAATTTTCTTTGTATGCGCTTGACTTCAGCAGCAATTGTGATGAGAATAAACTACTGCCAAATTTCTTATTTAGATGGTAAAATAATGGGTGAATTTCTTAAAATGTACATAGTAGCACAAAATATTTAAACATAAAACTGTGTATTTTAGCATACTAAAAACAATAACAGCTAACGAAAGGCGATAATTCAAAGCAGGAGTCGATGAACAATATATATCAGTTTTCATTAAAATGGAAAGTGATTAATTGCTCTTATAATTTATACCATTATTAAAAATATATATTTCTAGAGCAAATTTTAGATGTTTCAACTCAAAAATGTAGTACTTTCAAAACGCCTTGTAATACCAATAAAGAATGTCTAATGGCACTGTCTATTTAGAATCAGAAAATAGCATTGGTTCTCTTCAAACACTATTCACAATCAAAGATTTAATAAATATGCAGCTTGAGAATAGATTGAAGGAATATCATTAAAAATATGTATTATTAAAGAGAGAAATTTTTCATAATTTTAATGAGAGTAAAACAGACTTGTGCTAAAAAAATAAGCAACAAACGCTAAAAGAAAAAGTACGAATGTAAAATGATGAATTAAAACATGGAATTTGCATACGAAGTAGAGGCTGCACCGCTGAATGCAAATACCCAACCAGAATTAGCATAATGCGCGATCCCGCAGTCACTCCACAACGCCTTTTGTTAAACCATGATCTGTTGGAAAGTTATATGTATATGACCTATGTAACCGTTTTCACTCTACTTGCCACTCTCATCAAGCGAAGAAACGCTACTAGGCGGCAATTCCAGCGCTCCAGATGCAGGGAGGATAAGAAACTTCTCAACAGACTTTCAAACGCAGTCAAGTCTCTCACTAACTTACGAGCACAACAAGACTGGACTGAATACACTCTCTGCAAATGATAACTCTTTGTGGAGACCTATTTCTAGGTATACCAAATGCCACAACAGAATTTCGCCCCTTAAAGGCCCCCAAAGGATCCACTACACCGAAACTGAGAAGGCCGAACTTTTAGCCCAGCTACTGGAAGCTCAGTTTTGCACTAACAACATACATGACACTACAACAGAAAATCTTGTTAGTAACTTTCACTCCACTTTCATAACAAATACATACACTGACAACATAGATCCTGTCATACCGCCGGAAGTCTCTGGCTATATTAAACGACTTAAGAGCAACAAAAGTCCTGGGCTGGACGGCATTACCAACTCAATGTTAAAAACGTTTCCACTCAAACTGATCTTTCTCATCACCAAGTTCTCCAATGTGATGCTTAAATTTCAGAACTTCCCGGAGCCATGGAAGGCAGCAAAGGTCATCCCTGTGCCCATGCATGGTAAATCTCCATCCCAACCTGACTTCTACAGGCCAATCAGCTTGGTATCATCCATAAGCAAAATTTTTTGAAGCATTTCTACTCAAGAGAATTAATAGTCACCTGGACAACAGCAACCTGATTGCTCCTCACCAATTCGGATTCCGTAAGCAACTGGGTACCACCAACCAGCTATATAGAGTGATGGAGACAATCTCTGAAGGAACCCACAAAAGCATTATCACAGGAGGAATCTTCATTGACATAGCCAAGGTTTTCAGCAGAATGTGGCTGGATGCCCTCGTTTACAAATTACACAGTCTGGGATTCCCAGACTACATCACAAGCATCACCAAGTTCTACCTGGTTGGTAGACACTTCGTTGTTCACATATCAGGCACAAATTCCACTCCCTGTCCCATCAGGGCCGGTGTTCCACAAGGGCCCCTTTTTAGGGCCTACCTACTTTAATATCTATGTGAATGACATCCCTACAACACATGACACACAACCATTGCAATGTACGCAGATGATACAGCGATCCTTGCCCACAGTGCATTTGCTGGTTCAGTCATCCAGCGATTACAAAGTTACATACACTTACTAGAGACTTGGCTCGTTAAGTGGAAAATCCAAGTAAATGTGGACAAAACGCAGGCCATCATGTTCACAAGGAAACAGAAATTCAAGAAAAATGTCTCATTCTATGGAACTTCAATCCCCTGGGCCAAGCAAGTCCCTTACCTTTGGGTGACCTCACTAAAACTCTCTCATGGACCCTACACATCACAGCTATTATACAGAAGTTTCGAGCTCGTAACTCTTCCCCTTAATTGCTCGAAACAGCGTTTTGTCTATAGATAACAAGTTGCTCATTTATAAATCCATATCGCGACCATTACTTTGTTATGCTTGCCCTGTATGGGCGTACTCTAATAGAAACGGTAGAAAAACTGCTCAAAATAGCATGTAAATACGCATATACATTCTTTGTCGCTAAAACTCAATTCAAATCAAAATATAAAGAAATCTCACTTACCTGTCAGACGCATTCTCGCCTTTTTATCATTTTCTACATATTTTATTGACGACACAATTAAATACATTTACAACAAAGAGAGGCACATACAAACTTTTGTTAATGTTTCGCGTTGGTGTTACATCTTTCGCAATCATCAAGATTCTAGTCCGAAGAATTCAAGCGCACACAGCGCCATCTGGTGCAATACAGTTTCTACATAGCACACTGAGACAAATTACAAATGCACAATGGTACATTAGAAATCAACGCATTCACGAAGAGCTAAGGATCTGCCAACTTAGATCCCATTACTATAAATATTTTCATAACTTTGCCAAGAAATTTCTTGCCAAACAGAAAACCATTAACAACTCTGCTATTAAAATTGCCAACTACAACCCCAATGATCTTGCTAACATTAACCGTCCTTTGGCCATCCTCAACCCCTTTCACTCCACTAATATCTAATCATGTAACTCTGTCACTAATATCTGCTTTTGTTTGTGCTTTGCCACTGATTATTTTTTGTGCATATGTTATAATTTATTTTATACTGGAACCCATGCCTCTGTACTTCTGCCGAAATTTTTTATTGTTTTTGTAACTATGCTTGGTTAACAATTGTGTAATATTTCCTTTAATCTCTTATGTTTGTTATCATGGATTCAAGATGCCTTTACTCACACTTAACCTTACATTAAAATTTTTTTTAAAAGTTATGAAAATGTTTAATAATACAAATATATATATATAAACATAATAATAACAATTAAAAAAACGTATCTATACCTTTTACCGGTTATTTACTATTAATGTTTGAAAAGATAATTATTGTTCTACACAGGGTAAGGTTTTTAACCTAGGTACCCCCCAGGTGTCCAGAAACACCGTCCCACTGTTTATCTATACCTTTTACCGGTTATTTACTATTAATGTTTGAAAAGATAATTATTGTTCTACACGGGGTAAGGTTTTTAACCTAGGTACCCCCCAGGTGTCCAGAAACACCGTCCCACTGTTTAAGCTTTCATTCTCTGCTTGCTTGTATTTCATTGCATGTACCTCTGCGTGTATCTCTGCGTATCTCAGTAATAAATATTTGTTTTGCGAACCACGGCATTTTCTATGTTTAACAATTACTATATGTGCTCCACGTCCTATACCAGGGAGGGCATTACATGGACATTAAAGGCCCTTGAAGGAAATATATTAAAATCTTGTGTTGCTACAAGTGAACACACTATATCATAAACTTAAAAGTCACACTGCATAAATTACAGGAAACATTTACATCAGTTTTTCAGAATACACACTGTGTTAGATAGAATAGGAAATTTTACAGAACATATGCAGGTATCAAAATAGTAATTCATAGAAATATTTACGTACTATTTACAAAACAACGGATTAGACAAAGCAAAGAAAATATGCGCATTCTAGATTCAACGTTATATGAGACTAAACAATGTGCTTCGCAATAGACAGTTCTGAGTTAGGAGTAATATGCTATGCGAAAGGTCTAAATATTATCAGCATTAGCGTTAATATATGCAATTACCTTGAGAGTTTTCTTTAGGCTTTTTTCATTTCCCACTAGTCGAGCTCTTCAGGTCTGAAGATTATTTTCAGAGGGTTCTGAGAGATGTGTGTCCTGTGTAAGAGTGCATTAATATAAGTAATGTCTCAAGTAAATAATGCTATGTTAATGTAAGTAATGCTATTTTATCACCGGTTTAGCTCAGTACCCGTACTGACAGGTGACAGTAGTGTGCCTATTGCATTATTTGGTTTCTCGCGTACATTGGGAGCTATACTGATATTCCTCGCTTTGCTCCAGACAACTTTGCTGATGTAAAGAATCAGACATGTCGAAATTTTGTTGTAAATATTAAGAATGACACTGTACCCTTCAATCACATTTCTGCACTGAATGTAAAATGTTGGATCAATTGTCCAATTGATCATATTGGATTACTTCTATAAAGCTTCTTAAAATCAATCAATAAATAAAACTATCAGTATTTAAGCCTCCGAACGCGAGAAAGAATTTGATGTCCTCACAGGAGGCAATATTGAAAAAAGCTTAAACCAACCTTTCACAACATCGATGAAGAAACTTGATGTTATAGTTAAAGGAGTATGGATAAGTTTACGAGAGCTATCTGCCTAAGGAGAAAGGATGCCTTTGTGGAGGATTTTCTAAGAGAAACTGGCTCAAACTTATGTAACACCAGGGGAGAACCTGAATACTAATTATGAAGCAAGCCTGTTTCCCTGAGATAGAAATAGGATAAATTACCAGCATTCTGGCGGTCTTAAGCGCTCGGCCGGCCGTTGGTGTGGGAACAGAGGACCTAGGAAGTTTAATTGTCAGCAATGCAATACAGAACTATTCGTTAGCATTTTACAGCAATCTAAAACTTGAACCATAAAATAAGTCCTACTTTGAAATTTACGATGCGAGTTAGTCTTGGCAAAATTTTTCACTTTCTTTTGGATTTTATTTAATGATGCAGCACTGAAATATTAAAAGTGTCACTCAATAGTTTTGTAGTATATGTTATAATGTATTATAATGTAGTAACGTTATTAACAAAACTTAATTTATTTTCTGTAAACGTCTTTTGTTATTATGAGCCATGAACATCCAGTACAGTTCAACATAATGCGGGAAAAAAATCATAATACAACTCGATAAAATTTATTATTAAATAAAGTAAATTTTATAACATTTAATAAATATCCGTATTTTCACACCTCCTATGGAACCGTTCAGTAATTCTTGCTCCTTAATCCTTCATTTTTGCATTTCAAAGCCAAAGAAAGATTTAAAACCGTTCACATTAAAACATTCGTTTTTCGAATTCTACTAGTATTGCAACCTATAAACGATATTTCTCAACTGTAGCAGTGACAGAACAAATAATGAAAAGACAGATCAAACCTATACAATAAATAGTTAATAGCAATCCCCTTTATGAAAACGTACAATCTCTGTTTAAAAAATTAGAATAAATTTTACATTTCTTTTTACGAAATTTATTGAATGCTTAAAAAACAAAATATTGCTAACTCAGATGTTCTCATTCTTTTCCACACGTTACAGTTACTGTCACTATGCTACCATAGGAGTAAAAAAGAACGTTTAGAGAAATATACTAACCGCAAAACAAATGGATACCGTTATTTTGTTAGAAAGAATATATATTTTAAAAACATCTTTTTTAGGAAAAAAATTTTCTTTTGAGAAAAAATTCAGATCATGCATTTTATTTTAAAAGCGATGGCAGGGGAAAAAACCAATGCTTTACGTACAAAATGCTCGAAAAAGGAGACTACGGCCTTTTTTCCGTAAAATCTGTCGCTAGACAATCTCTTGAATTTTCTCATAATAAGATAGAGAAATTGACGGAAGAAGATTCAGCAGTGAAGGGCAAAGTATTAATAGACGTAAAAAGTCTCCATTCACAATGCAAACATTTGGCCAGTTATTGGTAAAATATAATTTCATTCGTCAGCTTATAAATTTACAAATGAGTGCTGTTTTAACACATTAGGTACCTTAAATCGATAAACTAGAAATCTTTCGCTAAATTCAAACAAAATAACTTAGTAATAGGCTTTAAAAATGGATCTAAGTCAGTAAATTCGCTCTTTAATATCTCCGCGAATTTCAAGAAAAGGTGCTTTTATTTAACACATTAAAGCATAATAAACATTTTGCTAATGAAACATTTTGCTCTAGGAAGACCTTATACAACCTTTCGGCATCCAACAATTTTTTTTGTTATAAAATAAACAATCATATTATTTTATAAAATTTTATAAAGTAATGAGTATTAAAAGTGGAAGTGCATTTCAGGAATCAATACTTAAGGAAAACAAAGCCTGAAGCCACCAGTATTGAATATTCTATACAACTATAATTAAGATAATATATGTCTTTCTCTACAAAAACTGAGTCTTTACAATACCTTTCTCATAAATTTTTTATTTAAGCACGAGTTTAAAAAAAGGCTGAGAATAAAAATTATCACGTTAAAGAAATATGGCCTTACGACTTTTTTTCGTTAGCATATTTGGTACTGAATTCAGCTAAATAATCACCGAGGTCAGAAATAATAAATTGTATCTCATAAAATGAATTTTTATTAATATATTTAAATATTAAATAATGCCTTTGATGTGGCTGGCAAAGAAGTATAGGTTTTTTAAATTTACGTCCAAAACGTGTGGAAAACAATTGCTCCTCACTGTTGTACACTAATTTTAAAACTTTTTTCTTTGTTTTCCACTCCGCTTTCAGCAAATTGAAGGAAAAATATTTTAATTTGTAGTAATGGGAACTAGTAAATTTCTTTCAACGTAATGTTTTAAAGTTGTTTTAAATTCAGATAACAAAACAGAATTACTTTCTGTTGATATTTTCCCTCGTAATTTAGCTTATTTTTTATTCAGTTTAACCAGCAAAACTTAAAAAAAAATATTAGCAGCAGATTCTTAAGCGCTATGCCAAAATTATAGGTTTCGTTTAACATAAATCAGCCAAATATTATTAATAGATTGCATAACATTCTTTTCTTAATAATAAATTGTATAGTATTAGTAATAAATTACATAACATTTCCTTTTAATTTTCATATTCTTATTAATTTATGATTAAGGTCAATGAAAATATTTCTCTGAAATCCTTTCTAAAAATAAATGCAAATTCAATATCAATATATTTACATTTATCAAAGTTTATTCCTGCAAAATTTAAATTTAAATTAAATTTACTTTAGATTCCAGTTTGTTTTCTACTTTGTTCAAAAAGTAAACATAATCGAAGACATTATTTTACTGCTTATGTTTTATTCCGAAAACTAAGTCCAATAATATGTTAAACTCATTTTTATCTGATTTATCGTATAGTTATTGGCATACTTCAGCTGTGGCCAAAAGTCAATCGGAAAAGAGATTTTGGTCATTCCCTCCCAAAAGCTGAATTTTTATTTAAAATGTGTGGAAATTTAGGTAAACTATATAAACTGATAAAAGTATATATTTTAGCTGTTAGCGCACTCTGTAAAACGGGTTTTGCAAAATCTGATGGTTGCAGAGATTTGATAGCAATGCAGTAAATTTTTTATGTCAGCGTAAGCTATAAAATTACAGTAAATCAGGAAAACGTAACAGATAATGGAGAAATGGTCTCTTCTGAGAATGCTAATACTGAGTATAAGCAGTGTTAACAGACAGTTTGACGGGGAAGTAGACACCATGTTTCGACCAATAGTTTAAATAGCATTCATTAGCTCTCGTCTCCTCATAATTAGTACCAGAAGCACATATTATACCGTAGTATTATAACAAATAATCTTGAAAGGCATTCTTGCTGTTCAGACTCAGGATATTATTTTCTACTATGTAAGTTTTGGTGGCGAATTGCTCAAAATGGTTTAAAAGATATACGTTTCAAACATATACTTTACAATAAGACACATTATGAATACACATTATCGAAACATAAGTTACGTTACATACTACTATGTTTTGTAAAGTTACATACTTTACAAAAGAAATACTTTACAGTACTAAATTTTATAAATACACGTTACATAAACAACACTTTACAAGACATAGATTTTACAAACTTTACTGTACTTTACAGACATTAATTGCGAGACACTGCTTTTGTAGAACAAGAGATTATAATTTTAAGAATAAATTTTTAAGAATAAATTTAATGACTACAAGGTGCATACACTAGATCATTATTCTTTTAATAACGTTATATAACAAGGCATGAATTTGTTCCTCCTTCTGTTAGTTTGATGATAATGGCGGTGATCCTTGCAACCAAAGGACGTTATTAAAAAGTAAATTTGCTGTAGGGTTGCGTGTTGAAACAAACGATTCTAAGATTGTGTTGTCTGATAAGCTAACACATAGCAAGATAATATGATTTTGTGTGAAAGTCTCCTCGGGATCAATGTTGGTCACCCCATGTTTATTCAAGTATTTGAAAAGGGACAGAGCTCCATGACCAAAACCCTCGTCCTGGTAAGCCTTTCGAGGATGTATATATCTGGGCCATGACGGACCCCTCAGTGACGGCGCAGTCCCCACAGTCCCTGCCCGGCTTTATACACAGCCCCAGCAGGACGAAGAAGATCACTGTGACTAAGAAATAAGCTGAGACATCTTTGCTTGGGGGCACCACTCCCTCGGCATCGTTCGTCAAATTGGTGCCCTGCCTTACTATGTCAGTCCCCGTCACTGGGACTCTGAGGGCAGAACCCCCATCGAGAAGGCCCACTAAAGTCTACAATATAGCTCCACCACAGCCAGAGGAACAGACACGACAGTACCAGTACGGTCCCTGCCAAGCCTGAACCAACCTAAGTACAATACTCGGGTTCTAGTCCTGTGAAGACTGTTTGTATACCCCGTGGTTGAGACTGCCTAGATACAGATCCTAACCAGTACTTCCCAGGAATTCTCCTGAGTCAACCCCCGGGGGGTTGAAAAGGGACAGAGCGCTAGAGACAGAACCTTCGACCTGGAAATTCCGTACAAAGTTAGATGAAACGGGCTCTAGAAGGCACTCATCAGTGGCGGCGCAGACCCCACAGTCCCGTAAACCAGGGAAGGGGCACCCAGACATAACTCATGAGCTATACACGGTTAAACACCCTAACTCCTGGAAGCGATCCGAGGAGCCCCCATCAACCCGGGGGGGCAGAAATGCAATTCGTCAACGAAGAGAATACAAGTCAAGAGGTCTGTCCCCCAGTGCTCATCAGGGGAAGCCATTCCCCCTCAGACAACCTTTGAAATCTAACGCTGCAGCGTCCACACAACCAAGCGACAGACAAGACAGTACCAGTACAGCCCCTACCGAACCTGAACCTCCCACCGAATAAACGATGGTTGTAGTCACTGTGAATACTGTTAATTTTTCCCCAAGAGTAGAAGTCTGTCTAGACGCCACGACTAGCCAGAACGTAACGATTGCTCCCAGTCAACCCCTGGGGAGTCGGAAAAGGGACAGCTTCCTGTAATGAAATTTGTTATTGTGGGAAGGTAGCGTTACATTTGTAATCTATAAATATTATGCATTAGTGAATATGCTGTGGCTTTGTTCCTATTGGTCCCACTTTGTCTACTGCTTGCTTAGCACTTCGCATTTTACGCGTTTCTTCGTCTTTGAGTATAAGTTTCTTCACGTATTATATTATAAGGTATTTTGTCTCTCCTTCTAGCATGACTTCGTGACACACTCGACGCGTAATCAAAAGGTCCAGGTTCGAGTCCCAGCGAAAGCATTTCATATTTTTCACGTTTTCTGCTTAAAAAAAAAAAAAAAAAAAAAAAAAAAAAAAAAAAAAAAAACCTAATGATTGAACAAGTGACGCCCAAACTAAAGGATGGTGGACGATATTTCGTCACCACCAGGTTTTGGCAATTGGATATCCTCATCCTTAGACTCCATTTAAAAGGAGGAGTATATGTTTTCTTCCTCTTTCCAGCATGCCTTCGTAGTGTAACGGTAACACACTCAGCTCATATTCGACTGCTCCAGGTACGAGTTTCGGAGAGGTTAGAACTCCGAATCTTCGAAATACTTTCCGAATGCAATACCAATGCAATAAGGAAGACGAAAATTCCTCATTGTGACCCCCACTTAAAGGGCGATGAGGAAGGAGAAGGCCCAGTTTCCGAATGATGAATTACGTTCCATTACATTTAATTTCGTGAGTCACATAATGAGACTTTTCTAAAGTTGTAAAAAAGCAAATAATACCCTCCTTAGGATTCGAACTCCGAATTTTCCATTGCTAGGTGGATGTGCTACCACTTATGCCACGAATGCACGCATTGAGGAATAAGAAAATTTCTTATGAGATAACGCATAAAATTGTATATTAATTGTAAATGCTGGATATGCTGAAAAGGAAACAAAGCTATAATAGGAAATATAATAATTCTTGTCATCGATATCGCATTATATGAAAGCGCTGTAATATTTGCAAAAGATATTAACAAATTACAAATCTCATCAGAACTATTTAGCCTACATAACATAATAAATGACTTAAATTATGATTAAATAATTTCAAAGCTCTAAGTTAAATTTGTTTACATGTAAACCTCACACCTGCCTTCAGAGTTCAAAACTCATCTGATGTATTACTTGAATAAATAAAAGAATAAAACGTAACTTTCAAACAATTATTAAAAATTTTAGGATAACGGTATCACATTAAGTTAAATAAAATGTGTAAGATTTACGCTAGATGCATCTAAGTAAAAGACAAAAATGTTTTATTTAAATGATCTATTAAATATACTTCATTAACTAAAAATGAACAAGGAAAGTGTACTGATTTGTCGCTTTTCAGCAAGACGGCTTGCAGTGTGAGTTGAAAATTAAATAATGTAGATATGCAATCTAATTGGCTGAGAATGGCTTTGGAATTTAGCGTTTTCGTGAAATGGTTAGTTAAAGTTCGAATAATTTAATGATCATTTCTAAGGAGAATAATTTAAGATTCTAACATAAATAATGAAATTGCCTCACTCGAATAATTCGATGATAAGCTACCGCCAGTAAGTAGGGAATAACTTTGAAATTAAATGCACTGTTTAATTATCTTAGATTATTTTAGATCCAGCAGGAAAATAATTTGAGTTTTCCGTTTCATTTTTCATGCCATCATTTGGACATGCAAATTTGAGCGATTTCTTCCTGCTTTAAATTCACTTCAGTAGTTAAATTTAGTTTATGCTTTAAAATGTTTTAAAAATTAAAAATTATTGTGTTCAGAGACATTGTTTAGCCGCGTCATATGAAGAATTACAAATGCTTACAGAATATGTATTTAAAATTTCTCTTCCATACGTAAATTACGATGCTTTCATGAAAATCAATTATTGTATTTCGCTTGAATATCTGAATTTAAAATCATAATGCCATGAGAAAGATTTACTTCATATTAGTAAGAGCTTGCATTTAGTACATATAAAATTATGAAAAACACCGATTTAATGCTCCAAATAAATATAGATTCATGAAATAAACAGAAACACAGTGGTCTATACAGAACCAATGAAAGATCCTAATGTTATTTCTAAAACATACTGTTACGCTATTTTCTTCCTTTGGTACGTTCGTACGGGGTTCGTGTGGATTTGGAGTGAATAACGACGACACTTGATGAAGTTTAGTTTAATTTAGTTTACGAGTATGCTGCAACCCTCCTAGCCGATAACAATCGGCACCATGAGCAACTCAGCACACCCAACGCAGACAAACAAACAAAAAAAAAAAAACAGTTAAAAGTTAAAAACAAAAGATTAAAATAGAGATTAAACAGATTAACACAGAGTGTGCATCTTTAAAAATGCACTCACCCAATACAAAATAAAGAAAACCACAAGCATAATCGGTTAGAAAACAAAAAATAGTAAGACGACACATAACTCAATCATCCAACACATAAACTCGTAAACAAAAGAAAAACTAAAATATTTAATGTCCGATTCCTATGATAGTCTTGTTTTCATTCACAATCTTCATAATTTCTGTTGCATAGCTATTCAAGAATTTTCTTTTTTCAATTACATTCTGTTCATTTATTTTTCCAAATCTCGTCCTCACACTCTCGGTCAGTTTACATTCTTCATAAAATGAGCTGCATTTCCGTACTTCCCACAAGCTAAGCATTGATCATTGTCCTGGAGATTAAAACGTTTTAAGTAGGCCGGGAATCTACCATGATCCGTGATAACTTGAATAGTATCTATATTATTAAACGGATCCATTTTTCTTTTTATGGTCAAAATCCTCAAGTAACCCTTATTTTTGTTTGAATCATTCCCTTCCCGAGCACATTTCTCAGTTATACTTGGTTTCATTTTTCTCAAGGTAATTCTTCTGGAATCATTAATAGCGTCATAAATATCACCCTCTCCCAGGGCTGCCTCTTTAGCTAGCATATCCTTTCTCTCATTCCCGGTAACACCAATATGTGCCTTGACTCAATGTAAATATACACAATTTTTCTCTCTTATTTTGTTATAAATGTTTTTTATATCCAAAAGAATCTATTACTTGGTTCCGTATTTGCCAAGCCTTGTAGGGCCGAGAGAGCATCAGAATAAATATGTATTGTAAAGTACTGTTTTAAGTTTTTATAACTCCACTCTCTAATTGCAACCGCTTCAGCTTGACACACTGATTTACTTCCTTCTAATCGCATGTTTCTACTATAGATTACGAGTCCGTAATAAAAAACAACAAAGGCACAACCAGTTCCACCTTCATATACCGGAGCCATCAGTATATATATCAATCATGCCAGTATTCATATAATCTTTATCGTACGGTATACCCTTGAAATCTTTTGGTGTATATTAATAAAATCTTTTCCTGCCAAGGCGTTACCATTTTAAAACATCACCATTTTTACATGTTAAAATCTTTTTAAAACCATAGCTGAGTAAAAATTTTTCATAATAAAAGTTATAAAAAATCGAGAGTGGCGGAATGCCAGCAACACTTGATGAAGTATCGAAACATACTTTATTGGTCAGTATTATTCAAAAAAGCCCCAATAACACGTTTACGCAGTCGTCGAAGAACTACAATAAACACTCTGACACGAACAGCGACACAGCCTTTACACTATCAGGCTATAACGGTGGAGGCAGCTTCACGGCAAAGCACCAGAGTGCAGCGCACTACTCTGCTCGGTCGCTCTTGGAACACTACATACTCTCTAGACTCTCCACGCTACAACGGGCGATGCACTCGACGATACACAAAAGTATAGCTCTCGACTCAGCACACTCCACAAGTAGCACAGCAACGTCGTAATGACGTTGCAAACTCATCGCGGATGTCGTTGCAAAAACGTTGCAATATGTCATCTTTAAGACGCCTAGATGTCCGCGAACACCCACTGTTTTGTAACGATTGCAAAGACATCTTTATTACGTCTTTGCAGATGAGGTTTTTGTCGCACAGACGTCGTTATTGCGTCTTTCGCAGGTGATATTTTGGTTGTGAAAGCATCGTATCACGACGTCTTAAAGACGCCTAAATGTTCGCCAACTTTCACCTTTTGGCAACAATTGTGAAAATGTCGTTATTATGTCCTTGTGTTACATATTGATTTATGCAGAAAAATAAGCTTAATAATTAATATATCCCAAGTAGCACAACAACGTCCTAACGACGTTGCAAACTCGTCGCGGATGTCGTTGCAAAAACGTTACAATATGTCGTCTTTAAGGCCCATATCACACGGCGTTTGTTTCACACGAACAACCGTTTTGGACAATTTTTCTGCCTGGTTTAATATCGAACGAAAGACGGGCGACTTTTTCCTTCCTTTCCAAAAAAATTGCAGGTTGTTCGTTTTCAACCAATCAGCTATCAGCTTCGAATGCTATCAGCTTGTTTGAAATGCGGAACCATTTTCCCCAGCATTAACCCCAAAGCGATCTGTGGTGATTGGCTGTTGTGATAAAGCAGAAAAATTGTTCCAAACAGGTGTTCTTCCGAAACAAACCGACGTGTGATAGCAGCCTAAGACGCACAAGTGTCCGCTGACATCCAGTGTTTTGAAAACATTGCAAACACGTCTTTATTACGCCTTTTTCAGATGAGGTTTTTGTCGCATGGACGTCGTTATTGCGTCTTTCGCAGGTGATATTTTGGCTGTGAAAGCATCGTGTCACGACGTCTTAAAGACGCCTAAATGTTCGCAAAATTCCACCTTTTTGCAACAGTTGTGAAAATGTCGTTATTATGTCCTTGTGTTACATATTGATTTATGCAGAAAAATAAGCTTAATAATTAATAAATACATTTTCTTCTTTTTTTAAATTTTGTATTCCTTGTATTTATCTAAAGTTTAAATATTTTATCATTTCCTGAAAACCAGAAGGTAATACAATTTTTTCTCTTTAGCCTAAATATGCATAATTAATAATAGCCTTAATTATTTTCAGTACTTTAAACTATAGTTTTTAAATTTCTCATTAAACTAAATATGCATATTTAATAATAACCTTAATTATTTTCAGTACGTTAAACTATATTTTTTAAATAACTTAAATTCTAAGTTACGATTATTTAAGATTTCATAATTTTTCCCCTCAAGTGAGAGTAATTAGGAAAGGGGTTATTATAAATATATAACATTAATAGTAGGTTTTAAGTAAATAAAACTCAATTAGACATAAATAAAAGTAAAGATGCATATGTGGGTAAAAAAAAGAACAGTTCTGATAACAGCATTATCACATTTATTTCTGTTAAATCTCAGAGGCATTGAAAATTGGACCAAACAGTTGTTCTGTGCAGAATCACCCACTTATTTGATTGGCGTTTGTTTGGCGCTTTTTACAAGAGTAAGAAGAATTGAATGTTAATCAATTTTCTTTGATTTTTTAAGTAAACATTAGTCGATGTGTACATAGATAAAGGGAGTGCGCAATGCCATTTTTGTGCAATTCTGTGATTTTTTTTAAGTGAAAATAGGTTGATATGTACATGGATACCGAGTATGAGCAATTCTTAAAAACGCGCTAAGCAATGGGCGATTCTGCACTTTCCCCGAAAATTGCCCCTGTCATGATAAATTAGGAAGTGGTTCTTAAGGTAACATAATCAGTATTTTATCTGAAGTTAAGTATAAATTTATTCGCGTTTCACAGTAAAAAATATAACCATTAACTTCTATATCTCCAAGATATGTAAATGAAAGACAGTATAAAGTAGTTAATAAATGTGATTAAAAATATTTCATACAGAAATATACCTAAATCTAATAACTTCCCATATTCATATCTAAAATGAAATAATAACCTTACAATCAACATACATGACAGCACTATTTAAGAAAAAAAAACATGAACTATTAGTGTTTGAAAGTGTAAATAGCAGTAGAACGTAACAGAACTAAAATTTCCAATTAATAAAAATCTATTTGTGTTTTTTAAATAGTGTGTAAGGATCTTAAGTTTTACTAACGTTTATTTTATTTTAAATCTTTACTATCACTTCTTATTTTCTACTTCCGGCCAGAATTATAAGCGTTAAGGTTTTTATGCAAAGTTTGTCTGGCGAACGCCAAGTATTTAAGTTGTGGCCTTTTGCCAAGCGAGAGAGAGGAAGCAGTGAGTCGACGCAGGCCGCTTACCTTAGAAGTTACGCAGTTGCTTGTTGCCTTCCAGGCCAGAGGTTTTAATCCTCTTGATAAATTTAAACGTATTGTAGTGTTCACAGTTCTCTGTACTACATACGCTTCCTGTTAATATAAGGCCAATCTTCCACGTTTATTATTCTAAAGTTAAATTGGAGTTTAGTTTTATTTTTATATTTTTACGTTTTGACCCCAAGTAGCGGGTCGGTGTATTCCGAAGTACGGAAGTCATTGTAAATAGCGAAAAATAAAGGGTTTTGTATACCCTTCTTGTGTATCCTGTTTACTTCCCACAGTTTTGAACATAGCTTTAGTAAGCTCTCTGTTCCGAGTCAGGTCCTTGCAGGTTCCCGAAGAAGGTTAGAAGGAACATTGACCCTGATAGTGGCGCCCAGCGAGGAAGAATAACCATGGCCGAGTTTCAAGAAGAACCTGTGCTGCCTGCAGAAACGGCTCAGAATCCAGAAATGCCAGCTGCCACCCTGGAAGGATTTGGTTACATCGTCCAGACCATGCGCGCTTCGATGAAACCAGAAGCAACATTTAATGGAAACTCACCGGTAACCAGTTTTTTTGGAAAAATTCGACGACCACTTCATGCTCTACCCCGTGCACGAGTTTCAAAAAGTTACCTTAGCTACCAGCGCTTTGAGGGGCCAAGCGCTTAACTGGTTCAAATGTATAGGCAGAAGTCTCTTGGGTCAAGCAAAAAGTCCCACCTATACTTACGAAAATTTCAAGACTGCCCTACTAAAAGCCTTCCCTGTTGTAAGGGATCGTACGAAATTAGAAACGGAACTTTTCAGTATGTATCAACAAAGAATCGAAAACCTCTCAAGCTTTATTTTAAGAAAAATTCACGTCTTCAAACTCTTGTATGGAAACCGTCCGGATCCTGAAATAATTCAAGTGATTTTGCCGAGGTTACTGCCCCAAGTGCAAGAATTTATTGAATTAAGAAATCCGACTACACTGGAAAAGTTATTTGAGCTAGCAATCCAGTTTGAAAGTAGAAGAACGGCGGACGTCGAAAGAAGACGCCAATATCAACAGCGAAACCAATTTGGTACGCCAAGACTACAGCAAACTCAAGCACATGGCTACGGAGAAAAAGCGAATCAGTGGGCAAGGAAACCCGAGCATTCAAAAACAGCCGGCGAACGTCGACAGTTCAATAGCAACCCAGGAAAAAAGTCTCAAGGCCAGTGGAAAAAGAAGGAAAGCACGTAAAGGAAAAATAATTTAAACTAAAACGGATTTCTGCTGACGAGAGGGTGCGGAAATCCGAAGGCCACGAAAACCCCTCTTCCTTTGAGTTAAATACAGTAATGGTGAAAAATTTGACTCTTCCGAAGATTGAAGTGTTGGTGAATAATATTCCAGCCACCGCACTCCTGGATACCGGCGTGCAGTGTTCCTGTGTAGCAGAAGATTTTTTTAGGAAGTATTTTCGGAAATACCGCATATATAATTCGGATAATACGACAGTGTTAGCTGCGCAAGGAGAAAAATGTAAGTGCATAGGTAAAGTACCTTTGTATATCCGTATCAAGGACGAACAAGTAAAGGTGATGTTTTTTATAGTAAAGAATCTGCAAGCACATTTAATCTAAGGAATAGATTTTCTTTCAGACGCACAAGCTACGCTGGATTTTAATGAAGCGTCCCTTAAGCTGACAATGAAACCAGTGCGTACAGAAAAGGCTGAACCGCCGATGGTAAATCTTGACCACCTACCTAATGACGAGCAAGGAAGAATCCGACAAGTGGTAAGTGAATTTGCTTCGTTATTTAGTGATATTCCAGGATTTACTCAGGTTACTAACCATAGTATTGACACCGGAGATGCAATGCCAGTTCGCAAGAACGCATACCGGTATGATAAGAATAAGGAAAAAATTATAGAATGGCATATTACCGATATGCTACGTAAAAAGATCATAACGCCCATCTCAAGTAGTTATGCTAGCCCGGTGGTTTTATGTAAGAAAAATAATGACTACCCTTTGACGCATCCAAAAAGGTGGAGATTCGCTATTGATTACCGTAAATTAAACTCCATAACTAAATATCCGGTATATCCGTTACCGATCATTGAAGAAATTCTAAGGAACATAAAATCAACCAAATTTATGACTACTTTAGACTTAACGACTGGTTATTTTCAAATAGGGGTTAGGCCTGAGGACGTGCCTAAGACTGCTTTTATAACCAAGTCTGGCACTTATGCATTTTTGCGTATGCCGTTTGGCCTTTCAGGGGCACCGGCAACATTTCAGCGATGCATGGACATTGTGTTAAGACCTGTTCTTGGAAAGTCCACATTTATCTATTTAGACGATATCATTATTACTAGTGATAATCTCGACCAACATGTACAGGATTTAAGACAGGTGTTTTCTTTATTAAATGAGGCCGGTCTAAAAGTTAATGTCGAAAAGTGCAAATTTGCAGCCCCTGAATTAAAATATTTAGGTTACAAAATATCTCAAAAAGGGATCGAGACAGATGAATCAAAAATAATCGCTGTACAAAAGTATCCGACTCCAAACACGGCAAAGAAGCTCTCTTCTTTTCTAGGACTTTGTTCATATTATAAGTCCTTTATAAAAGATTTTGCAGCTATCGCGGAGCCATTGTTAAAATTAAAAAGGAAAAAGGCAAGATTCTCGTGGACGGCCGAAGCCAATAGTGCTTTCGAAAAATTAAAACAAGCATTAACGCAAGCCCCTGTTTTGAAATTTCCTGAAAAGGATGACAATTTAGAAATTTCAGCGGATGCTTCGGATTATGCGGTAGGAACGGTACTTTCGCAAAATCAGCAGTCCGTGGCATTTTTTAGCCGAACTTTAAATCAAACACAAAGAAACTATTCCGCGACCGAGAGAGAGGCACTTGCAGTTCTGTTAGCGGTGCAAAAGTTCCGAGTCTATTTTGGAAAGGCGCCGATAACAGTGTACTCTGATCATGCGGCGGTAACTAGATTGTACTCAGGGAAAAACTTATCCCCAAGGTTAATAAGATGGGCACTCAAGCTGCAAGAATATAATCTGGTAATCAAGCGTACCCCCGGAAAGGAAAATATCGTAGCAGATGCCCTATCAAGAATTAAAATAGACGAACAAGGTAATACCGTAAAGGTGGCAATGCTTACAGCATGTACAATAAATTCCCGAGAAACTGTAATAACCGAACTGGGTAAGGATCCTGAGTTTGGAAGCATTTATGAGTATTTGAAGGATCCTGAAAATTTTAGCCACCAAGATATTGTGGCGATAAGAAATAGGGCGGCCCATTACGAACTAATAGATGGTCTATTATTTTATACAAAAACTACAAATTCCAACAACGAATTTCGACCTGTTATCCCAGCTAGTCTTAGATTAAATATCCTGCAGGAGCTCCATGACAGCCCTTTAGCTTCTCATGCTGGTATTCGAAAAACTATCCAACGCGTACGCGAGGCAGTCTACTTTCCTGAACTGCAAAAGTTAACAAGGGCGTATGTCCAGTCCTGCCCAACATGTCAAGCAGTTAATTATATTAATTTCCGCCCGGCCGGGTTTCTAAATAGTATTAAATCCGAATTTCCAAATGAAATAATTGGCATCGATTTATTGGGCCCTTTCCCAAAAAGTCAGTTAAATAAAATTCGCTATCTCCTTGTTATGGTTGATCATTTTCGTACATGGACCGAAATTGTTCCCTTAAAACGAGCCTCCGCGAAATTAGTTACTGATTCTATTTTAAATAAATATATTTTAAAATACGGGGCGCCCCTAAAAGTTATATCGGATAATGGTCCTCAATTTGTAAGTAATATATTTGAAGACATGTGCCAAAAACTGGGCATACGTCATTTAAAAATGGTCCCGTATCGGCCGCAATCAAATATAGCGGAACGGGTCAATAGAAATATAGTGAAAATTATCCGTAGTTATGTTAAAAATTTTCATAAAAGCTGGGATAACTATGTCAATGAATTTGCTTTCGCCCTTAGGACCGCAAAACATGATACAACGGGCAAAACTCCTGCTGAGTTATTTCTAGGCAGAAAGATTATAACGCCGTTAGATAAGTTATTTTATGTGCAACAAAGAGCCCCAGAATTTAAAATGGGTGATATAGAAAAACTAATTAAGGAAGCAAAGAAGAATACGGAAGTAGCACAAAGAAAACAGAAGCTCTATTATGATTTGAAACGACGGGGAGTAACTTGTAAAGTAGGGGATGAAGTTTTAAAAATTAAGCATTCACTTTCTTCAGCACCAGAAGATAAGACTGCCAAATTTTTTCCACGATTTGAAGGACCATATGTTATAGAAAAAATAACTCACGCTGTAGTAGTGTTAAAAGCCAGAAATGGTGAAACCTGTTCCGCAAACATTGATCAAATCAAGCCCTACTTCGATCGTAATAAAATGCAAATATTTTCAGATCTTTTGCAGGATCCGGCACGGCAGACACCGCAGGCAGAAGCTCCAGAGGTGGAAAAACGACAAGTACAAGGGCAAGCCAATAAGAGGCAGGAGCAAGTGAAAAGAAAATTGCCCCGCGGAAAAATTGAAGGTAGCAAGAAAAAGAAGCCGTTCCACCGTCCAGAAAAGAGAGTTCACGAACACCCCCAGAATGAAGAAAAGAGAAGGACAACGTATGTGAAGAGAACCAGGAGAAATGACGGCAACTATAACCCGACTCTAAAACGGAAGATCTACTCATCCGACAGGACTCTCCGCAGCAAAAGTCGCCGAACTGCGGAAGGGCCAGCAGCGGCGGAGGAAAAAGTACAAGGAAAATTTGAACGGCCAGCAACGAGGTCCAAACAGGAACACGACAGAAGTTTCCCGGTTCCGCCAAGACCAGCTGCCATCAAACGGCCAAGACCACAAGCAGAGGAGAAAAAGAAGGTATTCAAGGGTGACCGAACTGGTGAAAAAGGGAAGCTTCCAGAGGAAAGCACTGAAGGGCGAGCCCGTACAAGAAGGAGGATAAATCACACAACTATCTGCAATGCCTTTAAAGACTGGGCCCAGAAAAGGATGTCCGAATATCACAAAGATAAGTAAAATTTTATGTTACTTTGCAAACTTAAGTTAATCTTTCATTCTTACTGCAAGTGGCAGATTTCAAGAAGTTTTACCTCATGCGAGGTCTACCTTTATCGCCAAAAAACGAGAAATCAGTTGTTACCGATTTTGATATTATGTTTTTCAATTACTCGCGCGTAAAACTAAAGTTGATGTATAATAGCGTTGTGTAAAGACTTAAATATTGTAAAAAGTTATTGTATAAATTTTATTTAAAACATTCTAGCAAGAAAGAAGTTTAGTCTGAAAGACTTTTTGAAATGTATTATTTCAATGTAGAAAGAATTGGCACTTGCTTTGAAAAGAATAGAAGTTAACAATGTACTACTAATGTATGTTTTCAAATGTGTAAAATTAACGGCATGTTGATATGTTCTTATATACAATGTGAACTGTTATTTTAAATGTTAAGAAATACCGTGATATGGTAAAAGTGAGTGTTAAATTTTTTTTATTCGTGTGACTGTAAAAAGACTAAAGCATGGCGAATATGTGTTAAAGGTTGAATGATGTAGTTAGGCTCTCTGACGCTACACTTTAGAGTTAGCCACTTTTAGAATAGTACCTCAGGGTTTAGAGTTGAAATTAGGGTGTGTTGAGAGGTCTTGTTGTGTTGAATTTTAACACGTTGGTGTTTTGATTGTGGGAGGAGGTGTGGAACACGTGGACAGAGACACATTCGTGTTTGGTGTTCTTTTGCAACACATGTCGTAGAGCACGGGGGGAGATAATTAAAATAGTCATGAATGAAATAAGAATGTTAAGAGAGGTATAATTGTATATGTTACTTGCCATTTCATTGTGTGGCATTTCATTGGACTAGTTTTCCCTCCGGATCTCTGGAGGGAACCAGAGTTGAATAGGGGCTCCTGTTTGGATGCAGTACAGATGAAAAAAAAGTGTGTATCCTGGGAGCTGCTATTGTAAAAAAAATTTCTTTCTTTTAAATTTCTAGTTTCTAGCGAAAAATATTTGTAAAAGATTGGCCTCGCGTTAGATTCTAGAGCTAAAAGTTTTCAACAAGGTCGTTTTAGACCTCAGTTTCAAACTAATTAACTCTGGCGGGAAGTATGTAAGGATCTTAAGTTTTACTAACGTTTATTTTATTTTAAATCTTTACTATCACTTCTTATTTTCTACTTCCGGCCAGAATTATAAGCGTTAAGGTTTTTATGCAAAGTTTGTCTGGCGAACGCCAAGTATTTATTTTGTTATAAATGTTTTTTATATCCAAAAGAATCTATTACTTGGTTCCGTATTTGCCAAGCCTTGTAGGGCCGAGAGAGCATCAGAATAAATATGCATTGTAAAGTACTGTTTTAAGTTTTTATAACTCCACTCTCTAATTGCAACCGCTTCAGCTTGACACACTGATTTACTTCCTTCTAATCGCATGTTTCTACTATAGATTACGAGTCCGTAATAAAAAACAACAAAGGCACAACCAGTTCCACCTTCATATACCGGAGCCATCAGTATATATATCAATCATGCCAGTATTCATATAATCTTTATCGTACGGTATACCCTTGAAATCTTTTGGTGTATATTAATAAAATCTTTTCCTGCCAAGGCGTTACCATTTTAAAACATCACCATTTTTACATGTTAAAATCTTTTTAAAACCATAGCTGAGTAAAAATTTTTCATAATAAAAGTTATAAAAAATCGAGAGTGGCGGAATGCCAGCAACACTTGATGAAGTATCGAAACATACTTTATTGGTCAGTATTATTCAAAAAAGCCCCAATAACACGTTTACGCAGTCGTCGAAGAACTACAATAAACACTCTGACACGAACAGCGACACAGCCTTTACACTATCAGGCTATAACGGTGGAGGCAGCTTCACGGCAAAGCACCAGAGTGCAGCGCACTACTCTGCTCGGTCGCTCTTGGAACACTACATACTCTCTAGACTCTCCACGCTACAACGGGCGATGCACTCGACGATACACAAAAGTATAGCTCTCGACTCAGCACACTCCACAAGTAGCACAGCAACGTCGTAATGACGTTGCAAACTCATCGCGGATGTCGTTGCAAAAACGTTGCAATATGTCATCTTTAAGACGCCTAGATGTCCGCGAACACCCACTGTTTTGTAACGATTGCAAAGACATCTTTATTACGTCTTTGCAGATGAGGTTTTTGTCGCACAGACGTCGTTATTGCGTCTTTCGCAGGTGATATTTTGGTTGTGAAAGCATCGTATCACGACGTCTTAAAGACGCCTAAATGTTCGCCAACTTTCACCTTTTGGCAACAATTGTGAAAATGTCGTTATTATGTCCTTGTGTTACATATTGATTTATGCAGAAAAATAAGCTTAATAATTAATATATCCCAAGTAGCACAACAACGTCCTAACGACGTTGCAAACTCGTCGCGGATGTCGTTGCAAAAACGTTACAATATGTCGTCTTTAAGGCCCATATCACACGGCGTTTGTTTCACACGAACAACCGTTTTGGACAATTTTTCTGCCTGGTTTAATATCGAACGAAAGACGGGCGACTTTTTCCTTCCTTTCCAAAAAAATTGCAGGTTGTTCGTTTTCAACCAATCAGCTATCAGCTTCGAATGCTATCAGCTTGTTTGAAATGCGGAACCATTTTCCCCAGCATTAACCCCAAAGCGATCTGTGGTGATTGGCTGTTGTGATAAAGCAGAAAAATTGTTCCAAACAGGTGTTCTTCCGAAACAAACCGACGTGTGATAGCAGCCTAAGACGCACAAGTGTCCGCTGACATCCAGTGTTTTGAAAACATTGCAAACACGTCTTTATTACGCCTTTTTCAGATGAGGTTTTTGTCGCATGGACGTCGTTATTGCGTCTTTCGCAGGTGATATTTTGGCTGTGAAAGCATCGTGTCACGACGTCTTAAAGACGCCTAAATGTTCGCAAAATTCCACCTTTTTGCAACAGTTGTGAAAATGTCGTTATTATGTCCTTGTGTTACATATTGATTTATGCAGAAAAATAAGCTTAATAATTAATAAATACATTTTCTTCTTTTTTTAAATTTTGTATTCCTTGTATTTATCTAAAGTTTAAATATTTTATCATTTCCTGAAAACCAGAAGGTAATACAATTTTTTCTCTTTAGCCTAAATATGCATAATTAATAATAGCCTTAATTATTTTCAGTACTTTAAACTATAGTTTTTAAATTTCTCATTAAACTAAATATGCATATTTAATAATAACCTTAATTATTTTCAGTACGTTAAACTATATTTTTTAAATAACTTAAATTCTAAGTTACGATTATTTAAGATTTCATAATTTTTCCCCTCAAGTGAGAGTAATTAGGAAAGGGGTTATTATAAATATATAACATTAATAGTAGGTTTTAAGTAAATAAAACTCAATTAGACATAAATAAAAGTAAAGATGCATATGTGGGTAAAAAAAAGAACAGTTCTGATAACAGCATTATCACATTTATTTCTGTTAAATCTCAGAGGCATTGAAAATTGGACCAAACAGTTGTTCTGTGCAGAATCACCCACTTATTTGATTGGCGTTTGTTTGGCGCTTTTTACAAGAGTAAGAAGAATTGAATGTTAATCAATTTTCTTTGATTTTTTAAGTAAACATTAGTCGATGTGTACATAGATAAAGGGAGTGCGCAATGCCATTTTTGTGCAATTCTGTGATTTTTTTTAAGTGAAAATAGGTTGATATGTACATGGATACCGAGTATGAGCAATTCTTAAAAACGCGCTAAGCAATGGGCGATTCTGCACTTTCCCCGAAAATTGCCCCTGTCATGATAAATTAGGAAGTGGTTCTTAAGGTAACATAATCAGTATTTTATCTGAAGTTAAGTATAAATTTATTCGCGTTTCACAGTAAAAAATATAACCATTAACTTCTATATCTCCAAGATATGTAAATGAAAGACAGTATAAAGTAGTTAATAAATGTGATTAAAAATATTTCATACAGAAATATACCTAAATCTAATAACTTCCCATATTCATATCTAAAATGAAATAATAACCTTACAATCAACATACATGACAGCACTATTTAAGAAAAAAAAACATGAACTATTAGTGTTTGAAAGTGTAAATAGCAGTAGAACGTAACAGAACTAAAATTTCCAATTAATAAAAATCTATTTGTGTTTTTTAAATAGTGTGTAAGGATCTTAAGTTTTACTAACGTTTATTTTATTTTAAATCTTTACTATCACTTCTTATTTTCTACTTCCGGCCAGAATTATAAGCGTTAAGGTTTTTATGCAAAGTTTGTCTGGCGAACGCCAAGTATTTAAGTTGTGGCCTTTTGCCAAGCGAGAGAGAGGAAGCAGTGAGTCGACGCAGGCCGCTTACCTTAGAAGTTACGCAGTTGCTTGTTGCCTTCCAGGCCAGAGGTTTTAATCCTCTTGATAAATTTAAACGTATTGTAGTGTTCACAGTTCTCTGTACTACATACGCTTCCTGTTAATATAAGGCCAATCTTCCACGTTTATTATTCTAAAGTTAAATTGGAGTTTAGTTTTATTTTTATACTTTTACGTTTTGACCCCAAGTAGCGAGTCGGTGTATTCCGAAGTACGGAAGTCATTGTAAATAGCGAAAAATAAAGGGTTTTGTATACCCTTCTTGTGTATCCTGTTTACTTCCCACAGTTTTGAACATAGCTTTAGTAAGCTCTCTGTTCCGAGTCAGGTCCTTGCAGGTTCCCGAAGAAGGTTAGAAGGAACATTGACCCTGATAAGTGAGCAATTAAAAGTGCAATAATTACGGACTGCGATATTTACTAGTAATGTTAATGTTTCTTAACACCATTTCTTTCGATCATATGTAAACCTGTTTTTAGTTTCTACATTTTAGAATAGTGCTAGATTACATTGGTCATTTCAGGCACTTTTTATAATCAATACCTTTTTGATACTGTAAAGAAATAATTTAAATAATATAGTATACGATATTAAGTTAAGTACGTCTAAGTAAGCTCTTCGTTATATAGCACATGATGAAACATTTTGTTTCTATTTATTATGAATTTCTTTGTTATCACAAGCACACAAAATATAAGCGAAGAATATACTTAAATTATGAATATACTAATTTAATATTTGAATATTTGCTATAATACTTAAATAAGTATATTTATATTCATACTTAAATAAGTATATTAAGTAAGTCATTTAAGTAAATGACTTACTTAATATACTTATTTAAGTATGAATATTCTTAAATTTAATAAAAAACGAAACGTAATTTCCAACATTTATTTCTTGAGATAATCTAATATACATAAATAATGGCAACATTTAAAAAAACGCTAATTACACAGTGTGTGTAAGAATAGATACCAAACGACAAGTAATAAAACTGCAATTTGCAATCAATAAAAAAATATTTAGTATTTTTCAATACTACATAATTAAGTATGGCATAATTAGAGATTACAATATTTCATACTAATACTAATGTTTCTTTAACACTATTTATTCGATTATATGCGCAAAGTCTGAGCACAAACCTGTATCGTGAACACAATAATCGATTAATATGAATGATATACGCTATAGCACTTAGGACGTTATAACTGAATCCGTGTGTCCAAATATAACGATAATCCGTGTATCCAAATGTTGCACGACGTTATAACCGAATGCGTGTATCCAAATATAACAATAATCGGTGTATCCAAATATAACAATAATCGGTGTATCCAAATATAACAATAATCGGTGTATCCAAATATTGCATCGCTGGAGCCACTGAAGATTGGAAAATCACAATGTAATTTTAATCACCGGAAAATCATAAAATACCAAAACAGAACACTATTTAACTGTATAGACGATGTTAGCACGTTGCAAGCAGATATTCACAAACAATATAATCAGAAATTCGCCATTACCACGTAGATTTCTCCTCAATTCAAAATAAACTGTTATCATAATATTTTTGTACGTCGTTCTCTTTCTGTATTGAAGATCTCCAGTATTTGATTCCGACGGTGAATTGTAAAACCGTTAAGAAAACATTCTTGAAAATAAGATGGAGTCTGAAATTTATCGCGCAGATAACTAACGTGTTTGAATTTGGCAGCTAACCAAAGCGCGCAAGTCTCGAGCTCAGATGTTCGTTTCCGCCATGTAGTATATTGGACAGCCGTTAAATATGCATGGATATGCATCGTCTTTTAACATTGGGCGTTTTCTCGGAATTCTTAAAATCGCCCAATTTTTATCCGTGAATACATCTTCACGCAATCCTATCTTCGAGAAAACTTTACTTTTTGCACTGTATGCGGTAAAATGTTTCATATTATGTCACCATATTAATTCAAATAAATTCGTCCTTACTTCAAAAATAATAAATAAAGTCATATTTCACCAGTAAAATAATTGCTAACATGGGATTTGCATTGATTTCGGAAATATGATTTTTTTTTAAATATATAAAATGCATGACTTAATAACTTACTTTACAGATTAGTTTCATTTTTAAATATTTTGCTATAATATTTATAAAAAATATTTTAAGCATTAATTATTTTAATAAAATGTTAACAATAATTTATCACGTATTTTAATACTAATTAAATTTGATAATTCAGGTATTTATATTAAATTTATATTTCATTAGGTAAATCTACCTTAGATTAATATATTTATGTAAAATAAAGTAATGAAACATTGCAAAATAAATCTTATGCGGACTTCAGATTCTTGAAGGAGCAGATTTAGTATCTTTTCATTCTAAAAGTAACGCTGATGAACTATGAAAAAGATGCTAAAATGACCACGTCTAAAAGCGGTCATATCACGACGTTTCAGCGACGTCAACAAATTGCCAAGATGCAACGGCAGATATTTTGCGTCTTCGCAACGGTGTAAAGACGTCGTAAGAGTTACCACGACCCCTTTGCAACCTCTCGGACCAGTTTGCAACGTCGTTACAACGTTGCCGTGCTGCTTGGGTCTAAGACAAAACTCGACGATGCACTAACTCGCGATACAGTAAAAGACTCTCTCGATGTACTCGACGACCAACACGGCACTAGGCTTCGGGACACTCGCTCAATGACTGACTATCAACTCGCTAGACGAGGCACTAACTGACTGCCCGCGTACCAGTAGGGTTTATATAGCTTTTGTCTTGTTTTCGAAAACATTCTGGGCTAAACCAGTAAGAATTCGTTCCAGAAGATTCTCCATTCGTCTATGACATATCGCCAATTTTCTAGGCCAAATGTCGTCAAATGTTGGATTTCTCGCCAAACATGGCATCCCTGCCTTCCCTAGTCCTTTTATAGCAACCCTAAACCTGCTTTTCGGGGAAGCTATCTTACCACTCCCTGACATTTCGTAACAATACGTTTTTCTCTACTGAACTCTCTGACTAAGGAAAGCTCGGAACTGAAATTTTCTTTGTATGCGCTTGACTTCAGCAGCAATTGTGATGAGAATAAACTACTGCCAAATTTCTTATTTAGATGGTAAAATAATGGGTGAATTTCTTAAAATGTACATAGTAGCACAAAATATTTAAACATAAAACTGTGTATTTTAGCATACTAAAAACAATAACAGCTAACGAAAGGCGATAATTCAAAGCAGGAGTCGATGAACAATATATATCAGTTTTCATTAAAATGGAAAGTGATTAATTGCTCTTATAATTTATACCATTATTAAAAATATATATTTCTAGAGCAAATTTTAGATGTTTCAACTCAAAAATGTAGTACTTTCAAAACGCCTTGTAATACCAATAAAGAATGTCTAATGGCACTGTCTATTTAGAATCAGAAAATAGCATTGGTTCTCTTCAAACACTATTCACAATCAAAGATTTAATAAATATGCAGCTTGAGAATAGATTGAAGGAATATCATTAAAAATATGTATTATTAAAGAGAGAAATTTTTCATAATTTTAATGAGAGTAAAACAGACTTGTGCTAAAAAAATAAGCAACAAACGCTAAAAGAAAAAGTACGAATGTAAAATGATGAATTAAAACATGGAATTTGCATACGAAGTAGAGGCTGCACCGCTGAATGCAAATACCCAACCAGAATTAGCATAATGCGCGATCCCGCAGTCACTCCACAACGCCTTAAAAAGGGCATGTCAGACATACATCAGTTCTGGGAGCAGACCGATCAATCTTCTGTTTTGCTTAAGTAAAGTTTATGAGCATATTATGCTTGCAAAAATGACCTCTTACATCAAGCTTTTACCCGCCTGAGTAGTTTAGTTTTCGTGAGCACCTTTCCACAGCCAAAGAACGCCTCAGATTTATTGAGTTTGCAAATGCTGCTCTTCATATGAAATTAAATATTGCTATCCTCATGTGGCATAGCTTATGACCGCGTCTGACAGGAAGGACCTATCGCCAGACTCATTGATCTAGCAAGGGAGCGACAGTTAATCATGCTAATCTTCCCTTTATCACGAACAGAAACTTTAAGCTTTTTATTACTGATGCATTTTCTTCACCCAAGCCTATGCTTAGTGAGGTCCTGCAGGCTTCAGTCATTTTTTCCAATGGCAGATTGTGAACAATTACACATGTAATCCAGTCCATTAATCTATACAACGACAGATGTGGTGGTCTCTTTATTATAGAGGCACCTAATAGGTGGGCCACCATCGCCTTTCCTATGAAGGGACGGACAGTTACAACCTGTCTTAACGCACTGAGTTTCATACTGTGGTCCTACCATCCTTTCCATACACATTGTGTTTCGTCACTAAATATATTCTCCATTTTGTAATGAATGGCGCTACCTGCACGAAGTATAGTCACTAAAATAAAATTAAAAATAAAACCTTTCATTGGAGGTCAATATACATTATATGAAACTAGCAAACCAAAAATGAAAGACAGTAGTAATATTTAAGGCGTTTTCATTAACAACTAGTGTGATCTAAAATTCTAGAAACGATTTTCCCCTCATAGGGTTTGTTTCTAACAAACACCATGTTTTGTCCAACTTACTGAGATTCCGCTAACTTTAATTAAATCTGAATTGAATTTCATCCCAAATTGTATTTAAATTTTTACTTAAAGCACTTGGATTTTAAGAATAATATACATGAAAATACTTCTACTTTTTGACTACGGATATTAAATATGATAGTAACTAAAAACATTACGTAGGAATATACCACGTTCAAAATGTAATTACAACATGTAGTATACTGGAGATTCTCTTGTGTCGGACTGGAAAACTGGAACAATGGAACACAGCTTTGAGTGTTTCGTATCTCAGCCGATACGTCTTATCGGAACTTTCTGATTGCCTTCGGGGTCTACCCCATGTGTAATGTGCATACCAGTTAATTTTTCTAAAACTTCTGCGTAAATAAATTTCTAATGCTTCGCGTAATTAATATGAAACCAACCATGATAGAGATATACAATATGAGCTGTTCTTCATTTAGTCATTCTATACATCTGTTCACTATTAGCTATTTCCGTTGTTATCAGGCATCTAATGATGAACAGATTAAAACAGTGAATCAATAAACAAGAAAATGTCATTTGATCAGCATTTCGAGAAAAGAAAGAAAGAAGAAGGAGTTTAGTTTACTCCTTCTAAGAAAAAGGAGTTTAGAAACTCCTTTTTCTTAGAAGTTGATATTAAACTCTAATCCCAATAAATATTTTATGTTCGTTACTGTTTCAATGCATTTCTGTAGCTTATACTAGTATTATTTTATCTAAAATACTAATGAAAATATACAAGCGATGAGCTTGTAATCAATTAATCGTCGAGTCTTTCAGTTTATGGGCTTCAAAATCCTGTAATTAAATCCCAACACTTGTGATATATCATCAGATCGCAGGTCATTAGTGCTATTCTTATCTCAAAAGTATTATTCAAAAATAAATAATAAATATCTGGGGCTTAGTAAAAATAAGCATAAAATTTGATAACTATTTTAGTAATTAGTAGTGTATTAGATGCATAAAAAGGAATAGCAGAAAAGAAAGTATAAAGTACTACAAACGCCAGTGTAATTTATTCTAATAATCACCTACGCCTCTTTCTGAGTTAGAACCGTTGTTAAACTCTGGAAGTTACGATGAGTCTACGTGTTAATTTTTTGGCAAAATATCCCGAAACTGCGATAAAGTCCAAACTACAAAGTTAATTATCGTACGAGACATTGCTTTAATTATCAGCTACAACAACAGAAAGAAATTATAAAATCAGAGTATATCATATATTGTGTAAAGAACCATCTTAGTGTATGTTACAGGGGTAGAACGTCGCCATTAAAATAAAAATATTAACTCAGAAAATTCAAATTTATGCTATCCTCAACGTAGTAATTAATTCTACGTAATGGCATTTTAAATATGATTTAGGAGATATTAACATTTATTTTATGGCACAGTGAAAGCTTTTAGTGTCTTATGATTGATCTTTTTAAGGAATGGTTTTCTATATTTATTGGTAAAACATCGTTTTTTAAAGCATTTAAGAGCAATTTTCCTCTTACTGGCGCAAATGCAGATATGCTTTATTGCTGATAAAAGAAGAATAAATTTTACTTCACATGGGTTAAAACCCAAAGAAAGGCGTATGTAAATCTTAAAGCGTATATATAGCATTTGATGCTAATAAAAGTAGGTAGACCTGAGACTTTATTTTTATGAGTTGATTTAATACAAGCTATTAATTATTCATATAATACTTTTACGATTAATAAGTGGAACACCTTTCCGCTTTTAATTGCCCGTGAAGTTAGATTACATATGAGTAGTTAACTTAAATTTATGAGAAGCACACGGATCAAAACTAAAGCATTCCGGAAGAGGAGCTTCACCGGATACCTAATATAAAACATAACAATGTTTTGATGCGAAAATATTTGATGTCTCATTTAATTAGTTTTGAGGCATTTGAAATTTTAACTTTGAGCAAATACATTAATTAAGGTAAAGTTAATTACATTACCTGAATTGAATTCGATATTTATTCCTTTGTGCTGTCGTCAATAACAACTACGTCACTTTTGGTGATGAACGTTCTCTTTCTTTCACAATGTGAAAAGTATACCTTTTGTAAAGCCTTATCATTTGAGCTTCGTCCAGATTAGTATAAAGAGCAGTATGAATACATTATTACATTTATTTAGCTTAAGAGTGTTTTTACTGTAAAAATAAGAATGCTATGTACATACTGTAAAGTAATGTAAATGCATAATGTAATAAAACAAAATATAAGATGAAACATAGTGTTATACAGCTATTACTTTTGTCGCTTAAAAACATGATTTCCTGTTTGAATTGATTGGATTTATTTTTATTAGTTGCGCCTAAATTGTTGTAAAATTAGTCCGTTAATAATAAAAGTGCGCGTGAATATGCATAACAATGCCCATATCATTGACTGCCTCTAGCAGTCAGATGAAACAAGCCTCTATTTATCAAGAATTAACTTTTATTTTGCTGTCTCCCCATTGTCTCCTCATTTAATTAAAATATTAACAATAAATGCTACCAGAAAATCATTTCTTATATTCTTGGATTTGATATCGTTTTGAAAACTTTCGAAACAAATTAAAAAACTCAGACTATGATTCCTGGATCATAAAATTTGGATTTTATCCAAATAATTTTCAACAAACTTCGTCATTTCATGGCTCATGACAGATGTAAAAATACTGACATTTAAAAAATTTATATAACATATCAATATTATTTTTCACTGCTTCGACTGCATCTCAAACGTTTTCTAGTAAACAGAGCTATTTCCTTGTGTGATTACATATAGGTTTAAAATGCATATAGTAATGGAAGGAAGTTGTTTTGAGAAAAGTCAAAATTATTTCTGTCTGTACTCTAAATAAGGCTCTTTCTCAATCCATCTCGAGTACTTAGATGTAAACCATGCTAAACTTCAAACTATGGACAGTAAAATTGCATTGTCAAACTCATCTTACAAACAATCCAAACAATTTGTATAAGAAATTTAATAACAATTTATATAAGACAGGAATTGGACTTATTTTTCATTATGGTTAAAATTCTATTGGAGTTTATAAGACATTGCACTCACGGTTCCGTTAAAATATATAAAAATGATATCAATCGTAATTACGTGAGTGTCATTAACGGAATCCTAGGAAGTCACTTTAACACATTTGGCATGCGTATTAATCTATTGTTTCTATTTATGAATTCAAGAACTGGTAAGTGTATTTTACTTGGATACTCGGACATTTTCAATATATCAAACCAAAATAAGGAATTCCAGCACTAAAATAGAAGTAGTTACCTTCCCAACAATTTATAAGACTTTAAAATTTATTTCATTGAATGCCTGAATTTATTCCGTACCTAGACGCAATGCATCGTTCAAACCACATAATATAATTAAATTTAAAAATAAATTTTGCTATATCATGTTTACAACCTATATCAAATTCTGTATATAAAGTACACGATAAAAACTTCATAGAGCGTCCTCCAATGGCTTAGCGAATACGCTCCTTGAACACTGATACTTCGACCCAGGTTCAAATGCCAGAGACCAGGTTGGCTGCACGAAAATTACTTGTTTCTTCATGCGCAACGGGAATACAAGTCAGCTTTTCTGAAATGCTCGTTTAATGAAGATATGTCTCTCCTCTGGCGATATAGGTCCCCTGCACTTTTCATTAATTAATTAAACTATGATGTAAATGTATGTATGTGTACAGTGCATGTAAATTAGGTGAACGCTTAAATTTTTGTATGGCACAGAAAAGAAAAGAACACGTTTTTTTGAATGAAACACTATCTTACAATAATTTAAAATATACTAATTTAATATTTTGTACTCTGCTCTTCAGTTTACATACTGATTGTTACGAGACTTGCATTGAGACAAATTTGATCAGATATCTGGTGTGACGAAAAGCACTCTTATTTCTCAACCCCCATACTGAGTACTTTACCAGAAGCCATACCTGAAAGAAATAAAGGGTAATATTCCAAATTCCTCAGTACAGTATAATTCCAATTTTCAAATGTTGGCCGAAGATAATTTGCATATTTCAAGTTCCTTTAATGTAGTGGCAATCACCGAGATACAAAAAGCTGTATTTCTAAACATAGCATTGCAGCAGTTCATCTCCTCAGGGACCATTTCTAGCCATAGAACTGTGGAAATTCATCTCCTCAGGAACCAACTTCTGGATTTCTGACGTGTAGTAACTGCCATGCATTGCTACAAGTCTTCTCCACTCACAGATTAACTATATTGCCATACCTTCCTTCTATAATTTTTTCCTCACAGCCGATGGTTTCTTTCCTTGTCAGCAGATGATTTCTCTTTAGATCCTATTGATCTCCTTTTCTTTAGATATGGCCAGCCATCTTTGGCTTAGTTGCGAATGTAATAAAAGACGTTGGGTTTTCTCCATCAGCTCTTGTTTAATATATAATTATCGCAGTATCGGAGTGGCATCGCAAAAGGTGAACAGAAATTTAATGCTAAAGTTTAATTCCCCTATAATTCTAACCCTAAATATCCGGAACATCAGTTATCAGCATCATATTTTAATTTTAGGCCACTTAAAGTAAATTTGCTGGTAATTTATCTGCCTGTTTAAAATTTGTGTTTCTGTTGATTTAGGTAATGTAAAAGATAGTGTAGTATTTAGTACATAATTTTATGAAACATTGAATCATCTGAGTGGTATATTCGTTGGCCAACAACGTTCGTCAAATGCGTGATGTGATAGAAAAGCATTTATATAAGTATATAGGTCACCATCATTTTCTTTGAAACGTTTAATTCGTAGTTTTATGTCAAGATTGTTTTAGTTTAATTTTGGTTCAAAAGAAATAGGTTAAGAGTTTCTAACACAGGCAAAAAATTAAAAAGCATAAGAAAAAAAAAAGAAAGACAATTTTATGAAGCTTTTTACTTTGAAACTCAAAACAAGATAAGGTGTTTAAGCTTACAGCCTGTACAACTGAAATATAATTCCTTTTTTTTATTTGATGAAGCGAAATTTAAGAAACAGAATTATAAAATAATACAGAGTTAATTCATTTCGAGGCATAAACTTCCAGAAAAATAGTACAATAGTGATTTGACACAAGTGGGGAATGTGCTTATCATACATAATTAACACTTACTCGTTCAGTATTTGCCAGTTCTGAAAACAGAGCCGCAGACTTCTGTATACTCAGGTATTCAAATAACTCCGCATTTTCATTTCTTGAGATATTCCTTTGGTATTCTAAGCTTGAATACGGATGTGATAAGTGAGGCACGAAGCACAGTTTTAATCATATATCTGATACATAAAAATATCCTTAGATCTGACAATTCGTGTATAGCTAAATCTGTGCAAATGCAGTTCCGTAATTCAATAACATTCAATGAAGTGCTTAATTTGACTGAATTTTGATGTTTAAATATCTAGTCTTGTAGCTAGGTATTTTGTAACATTTATGTTAATTTAAAAAATGTAAACAGTTAGTTTTATTTTCCGAAGACCGTTTCACCATTATGTGATGAAACTGAAATAAGTGTTTCAGAATCTGTAAGATTGTGCTGCTCTAGATATAATACTGAGTCAGCTATCTCTTGCCGGATATACGGATAGATATTTTACGCATGACAATGATGATTACATGGACGACTCACAGAAAGAAACTTAACATTAATGATTTCATCAAAAAGCCTAGCTCTGACACGGAACTTAAATTAAAATCGAAAAACTCTAAAATAATTAAACCCACAGGTTCAACAGTTCGAAATGAAACTCCTAAATTTAAACTTACAGAAGCTCATGCTCAAATTCTCAAAACACTAGATAAAGCAACACTAGGAATAGTTAATCAAAAATTCGAAGAACAAAATTGAGAAATTACTCATAAATCATCCTGCGATCTTTAGCCAGAAATAACAGATAACTTTGAGGAAGTAGGATGATAGTGCCTAATACTTAAAATGCAATAAAACAGAAAACTCGCAGAGATAGATGGATTACCCCAAAACAATCTATAAACAATCTAAAAACAATCGTGCAAATAATCTAGAAATGAAAATGAATACATGGAAGAATCACAAATCGTTTTGAAAAACTTACGCATAACTCAGTAAATGTCAAATAGAAAAAGATCAATCAGAAAAACAATTTAAAGATAAAATCCTGATTGATTGATTGAGAAAATACTGATTGATTTGAACTTAGTAAAAAATTGAGACAACTAAGTAATAAAAATCTGAAGCAGAAGTGAGGGTTAAATCTATATTTTTATGTACTGAAGCAATAGATGATTAACGTAGCACGGTAAGATTAATTACGATTCTGATAAGGAGCTCGATTTCGAAGACAACTTAATTTTCAAGCATTTCAAGAGATTTATAAAATTTGAGAATATTCGTTACATTGTTCGCCTTCTATGGAATCATAATTCAAACGAATTTAGAGATAATTTGAGATTGCTAAAATTAGACGTGAGTTTATTTCGTAGATTTCAGAATAATCAACAATTCTATGACAGAAATCGCGAAGTAATTTGATAACTATTTAAAACACGTTATTGCCGAGTAGATTAACCTTGAAGTAACACCAAAAGTATTTTAGCCGTTATATGAGAAAATCAAAGCCTTTATATGAGAAAATAAAGAAACTACAAAACTGTGTGTAGTTTTCGACGCTTAGTCGCATGCTTAGAATTGTTTGTCATTAAATATCTGCTTACATTCAGGTCCAAATATGAGTCCAAACCTACTAGAATTGCCCCGCAAAAATACATAGAATGTTGTTCACAGCCGACAACGAGCAATCATTCTTGTAAATTTCTCTTGCTCATAAAGACAAAAGCGCAGTCATGTTTCTACGGAATGATGGTGAATTAAAAGAAACCAAAATAAAGCCTCTTCCTATAACAAGGCTAATTTTGCAGCAACATCTAGGCCTTTTCTAAAGTAATTTATACTGTACACGCTGAGAAATACCAACCACAGTACCCGACCTTTTTCTCATGCTAAGTGAAAAAATGTATGTTGACGACTTAATCACTGGAACAGATGAAGAATCAGAAGTACTGGAGGAATTGGAAAATATTAAGCACATGCTGAAAGAAATGGGTTTAACATGTGAAAATGGAAAACAAACGAAGTGAATTAACGAAACCTGTAGAATAAGCAAGATTCTGCTCTAGATTTGGCGTGATCTAAAGTTCTAGGATATATGCATGGAATGGGTCAAATGATATATTTTTGTCCGAAGTTGAAGATTTGTAAGAGATGTCACAAGGATAGATATCATACCAACTGAGAGAGAATTCTTGACATTTACAGGACATTTGTTTGATCAACTGGGATTTTTAAATCCATATACAATTCAAGCTAAGATTTTACTGTAAGATTTTCGGGGGCAATGGATACCATGGGTATTGATACCATATACACCACAACTCATAAGGTATTGGCTAAGCTGTTGTGATGAATTAGGACATATTTCTAGTTTGAAAATAGCAAGGTATCAGTCTGAAGGTGTTGGAAAAAGATGCTTTATAGATCAGCTGTTTCCAAACGCAAGCCAAATAGTGTATGAACTAATACTGTATTTTCGTTATTCGAAAAATGGAGTCATCCACACAAAATTCATAGCATCGAATTCGCGAGTAGCACCTACCATCACTACGCAGACTGAAATTTGAAGAGTGCTTAGATAGGCTCCTGCTTGTAAAAATACAGCCAAAAATCTTCAGGAAATCCATTTAATCGTGTGCTTAAGGACTGACTCTAGTATAACATTGCACTAGATTCGAAGTGATTTAAAAAATCGAAAGCCATTCGTGTAAAACAGAGTGGGGGAAATACAGAAGAAATCAAAAATCATATATACTGTACTGGAGATATATTCTTGCTGAATATAATCCAGCTGACATGCTAATTAGAAGCGAACACGTCAAAAATCAGAAACAGAATAATGTATGGCAGAAATAATCAACTTAGTTAAAAGAAGATACGGAAGACTGGCCAAAGCTGGACGTATGCTCCATGAAGAACATTGAAGACTCCAACTAGGAATTAAGTAAAGAATTGAAGAAAGTATTTGTAAATTCTTGCTTCATAGAATCTTCCGAAAGTTTATTTGAAGCTCAAAATTACAGCAATTTACGTCTAATTTACCGAATTACTGCAAGGTGTTTAAGGGTAATTAACAATGTTAGATACCTAGAGTACCTTGAAACTATCTGGATGTTTGTCAGCTACCAAAATAGAAATGGTGGACACTTATTGTATTAAAAACATTCAAGATAGAAATTTTCGAGTTGAAACTAAATGCATTAAAGAACAATCAGCGATTAATTTCTAAATCAAAACTGAATTCTTTCGTAGACGAAAATGGCGTAAATCATGTTGGTAAAAGATTGAAAAATTCAAATTTGAATTGCAAACAAACACATCCAATCGCGGTGTCTGATAAAAAAATCGTTTGACTTGCCTAATTATTCTTCATAACCTCCAGATTGTAGAGCATGGACGAATCGTAGACTTTCAATCAAATATGAGGGAAATTTTGATTACTGAACGCTCGTAAGAGAATCAAAACTGCTCAGTACAATTGCAATGCCTGTAAAATATCTGGGTACGAAACCTGTGATACAAGATATGACACCTTTCTTTCCAAACCGATGACGTTTGAAAACGCTGGGATAGACTACGCCGGCCCACTGTACATCAAAAGATGAAAGAGAATTATCCAAGATATATCTTTCATTACCTGCGGCGTACCTAGAGTAGCGCATTTAGAACTGACGGCAGACCTGTCAACAAAGCAAATCTTGCTTGCATTCAGATGCTTCATAGCAAGAAGAGATTTGTATAAAGTATTCTACACATACAATGCCAAAAGAAAGAATTAGACTTATTGATCCAGGTGATGAAGGATAGTAGAATTCAAGACGAAATCTTTAGATAATGGTGTAGTGAAAATAATATTAAGAAGAGCTATATGTAGTGAAAATATTTGTATGTAGTAAAAATACTTATATATTTCAATTTCTTATGTAATAAAAATGTGTTAATTTCTGTAGGCTATGAGAAATATTTAATATAATTATTCAGGTATATAAGTGATAACCAAAATTTTGAATATCAATTTTATCAGCGATGAAATTACAACAGTGATTAAGAGTACATCACGTTGTTTCCGCAATAACCCGAATGATAGGGATAAAATATGTGACCCACAGAGGATAGCAAAATAAAGTACTTACCCCAGACGTTGTGATAGTTGAAGAAGAAAATACAAGTTATACAACTACAATTCACTCTTTTTATCTTTCCTATCAAAAATTTTATTGTTGAGCTCACACAAATAAACAGGAAAATTAAATATCAGATCATAACTATAGCCCTACTAAAATACAGAGCGTCCACTCGTATCGATACACTACAGAGCACTATCCATTTGCATCACTTTCTATAAATCACAAAAAAAAAACGGGAATCGAAGATATATGTAGACCATGAGTATACTCATCTTGAAATTTCTTTTGATTTTGAAGCTTCTACCAGTGAATTAATTTGGAGCAGTCACCACGTGGCGATAGACAATGGATGAGTCTTAAATTGCACAATGAGATCGTTTATGATTCTTGTTTTAAAACATCATTCCACCCAGGATGAATTTTCAGCAACTGCATATAGAATGAATATATTCAATAAAAAAACTACAGTTATCGGACTTCTCAGGAAAGTTAAACTTGCATCATGACACGAGGCTGTAGGTGAAGAGACAGTCAGTGAAGAGACAGGCCGAAGCCCGTCCTTCACCCTTGAACTCCCAGTAGCGAAGAGAAAAAAAAACCGGTCCAACAACTGCCACCAAGGGCTTGGACGAAACGATGACGATTCTTGAAGCGATAGTTTGATGATAGATGCCGGCTTGCTAGCACAAATGGGTTAAATGAAAATTTATAATTGAGAGAGCAGCTTGGTGGGGACTGTTCTGGGAGCATCTGGTTTAGTCTCTGGAAACGTTTTTGAAGAACATTTAAGGTAAATCTTCCTTGACATTCAAAGAATTAGAGACAGTAGTAATAAAAATGGAAGCTACACTGAATTCCAGACATTTAATATTTAAACTCGGATTTGGGAGAACTAGAATCTTTTACTCCGGACATTTCCTAAGATGGTTGCCATTATCTTCACCGAAAAATTCCGAACTGCCTTCAGCAAAGGAGTGTCTCAACACATCGAATTAGACACGAACAAATATTGACAGAGAAAACTAAAAGAAATGGAGATATCATTTTTTGATGATTTTAAAATCCACTCATTCCAAATTGGCAAAAAAGGACACCTATTTAAAATAAGGATATGTTGTATTGGTACATGAAGATAACATGACGAGGTCGAAATGAAAGATGGTTATTATAACAGATTACCATTTGGTCCTGGAAAGATGGAACAGCAGACCAGATGGAACAAAAGGGTTCAACTGTTTACCAATTAGTACGGACTTCAGAATTTATTGGAATAGCAATACACAATAAATCTATTGCAGCTATCCTTATGCTATACGTGGCCAAGTGTTTACCCACGTCTGGCATAACGGAGTTATCCTCAAGCTTGGAAAGTGGACTTTCTCCCGGAATTGATTCGAATCATCACATCACTTCTTCACATTAGGGCTTTCTCAGTGAGACGATGAGATAGTAATTTTTTCCATACCCAATTTGTGCTAGTGTACCCGAATGTTCTGTGTGTATTTAATTATGGCAAAGCACACTAGGGCTATCTGCCTAAGGGTAGGGATGCCTTCGTGTAGGACCTTCTTAGGGAAACTGGCTCGTATACACGTTACACATGGGGAAAACCACGAAAACACCCATGCAGCCAGCCCGTTCGCGGGATTCGAACCTCGGACCGAACTACCAATGTTCAGTGACTTTACCGCTCGGCCGCTGGTGGGCCCCCGAATGTTCTATTCTTGTGCCATTCTTGCATTTGATTTATGCAAATGAATTCCCGAAACTTAAAGACGACCCCAACATCATGATTGCCGATGATAATTCACTCGTTCGAGAAAGACGAATCGCGCTCTTGAGAAGATCCAGGACATGATTCCGGAGATTAAAACTTTTGCCAGAAATGGAAGATAAAACTCGACCCATAAAATTCTCAAATGTTACTCAGACAAACCGGCGACCGAGCGATAAAGTCGCTGAACATTGATAGTTCCGACTTGGGTTCGATTTCAGCTGAAAGGACTGGATGCATGGTTTTGTAGTGGTTTATTCCATGTGTGACATGTATAGGATCCAGTTTCGCTTAGAATGTCCTCCCCGAACGCATCCCTCCCCTTAGGCAGATAGCCCTAGTAAGCTTTGCTGTAATCTCAATAAACTCAAACTCAGACTCAACTCTTACTCATCAGAATGTATAAAGTTAATCTGTAAAAGTGACTGTAAAGATGTGAAGTGACTTTCTTCGAAAAGCCAGTCCCGCTTACAGATCCGTCTAAATACTTAGGAGTTGATCATACACTTGTCTGTGCACATTACTAATATACGATACGCAGAATGTCACATGGTATCGTTTTCAAACGTTTCCCCTTACTATCAAGTGACTCCGGACTCGGTCTTGCCTGTAAGTTATGTTTTTATAAAGCTATCATCCGCCTGATCTTTTCTTATGCGTCATCAGTCTGGGCAAGTGCGAAAAAAATAATCTCAAATAACTGCAAATTCTGCAATGTAAGGGGTTGCGAATTATCACTGGTGACCCTTACGTCATACGAAATGAAAATGTTCACCGTGATTTGAAAAGTGACACGATAAAAGAATACCTAAACAAGATCTATATGAAAATCTAAGAACAAAGGAGCAAACAATACTACAGAAAACTTATGAAATCTTAGTGGACAATTTTTTTTTCATTCGGCAGTACGGTGCACATTATCTACGGAAAGAAGATTCGTCATCTGACATGCGGATTCTCACCTACACGTAGCAGAATTAAGTGTTACGCTTGATAATATAAGTTCTTAAATACTTTGAATGGTATACCAGTGTTTAGCAAAGATGACTTTAAATTCTTAAATACTGTATATTTTCCTATTTCGTGTGTTGCCTGGATTGAATACCCACCTGAAAGCTGGTATTGCTCTCATAATTGAGAACGCTCATCTTCCCCATCGCTTGTCTGGATTTTCTGCTAGTACTATTGGTAGCATCAGATGCTTGACGACTAACTCCGATAGAGGCAAAGCACCTCTTCTCTTCTTTTTACCTTTCATTATCTCCTACGAGGAGTATCTCATGTACTGTTTCTTCTCACGCTCCGTAAGAAAGTCTGTAATTGACGTGGGAAGTTCTGCTTAGTCAGTATTGCCTCAGAATAACACTGCAACGTCGCAATATCGCAGGAAATGTTTCTGTATGCAGGCATCCCTGATCTAGGTCGATAGCTATAGAGTGCTTAATTAATCTAATCAGATTTTCATAATCACCTTTTTTTAAGCTAAATTCCAGAATTTGGTGTTGCCCTTTTTTCAGTTTAATTGATAACAATTAAACAAATAATTAACTGGTAACAATTAAGATTTTTAGATTCCAAAACTATGTGCATGGAAATCAAACGAAACATTTTTAAAATCTACGCTTATAAAGTTCCCTCTTCAGTTATTTACATAAGTAAAGGAATTTTTTCCCAAATGAAGCAAATTTGTAACTCTCCATTCAGAAAAAAAATATGTTTTGAGTAATAAAATTAAAAAGTATCAACAGGCAGCCTCCAATTTCGACAGCACCCACGGAGTTAGATATGACATAATCATACAGAACGTTTTGAAAAATATTTAACGAATGAATCTGCAATAATGTAGATTCATGCGTGAAAAATCCAAAGCATGACATGAAATTCGCCATTTACCGTTTTCTTCTAAATATGTAATATTTCATGCACACATTGCCACTTTCAAACATTAAAAAATATAGCGTACAGGAAAAGTTTAAACAACAACGTTTTGCTCAAAAATGTCATTTCATATCATAATAATACATTTATAAAATAAGATGTTATAAAAGTTGTAGAAGTATGCATAATTAATGTGTATTTCATAAAATTATTCACTGCCTTTTCCTTTTAGATAGAAATGCATGAGTGCCATACAGTTTTTCTCTAAACATTAGTAGCACACTGAGTCACATTTTAGTTATTACTGGTTTTAAAACAGTCAACAATTCGTTTCTAAAATACTAATTAAAAAGCAACTGTGGATCGCACGTGTATATCACTGCCTAATTTGGCTCATCATCCAAATAACCGTCATTTCCAATACGCTGATACTGTTTATCGTGAAATATGTACAACGTTTCCTCTCTACGATTTATTATCGAGGCTAAAGTATGTAAGCAGATATTATTTTGAAATTACAGGCCATATTATTTTTAAGCCTAAGTAGAGGCACTTTTTTTAGCGTCAAAAGGGCAAGGATGGAACTCTGACTCTTAAACAAATACCTTTTTCATTATTTTCAGGTAAAAACTACTTTCCCTTTTCAATTATAATCTTCCGTTGAAAGTTAGTAGCAAAATTAGTGAGCTTTTGGTCACAAAAACAAATTATCTTGCCAACTGTTAAATTTAGAAGACTCTGCTGCACACAAAAGCCAATGTTCTACTTCCGATTTCTCGAAATATTTCTTATACTAAAGTTGGAATGTGTGACTTTACAGCTTTGAGGCAAGTTAGATAGTATCGCTTATTGATTACTGTATCGGAAACCTGGATATCATAATGAATACTTCCTCGATTTTTCGTATTCTTCTTCCATTCCTTCTCATTTATTCTGTCGCTCGATCAATTAGTATCTGAGACAGAGGTTCGTGGATAATTTACATAGCGATTGCCCGTGGTATTTATTGGTGCATCGAAGCGTATTTTCTATGCATTTTTCTTCCTGGGTTATCTCTTTGAAACAATAAGATTCAGAATCCGAAGAAAGAATACAAATAATAGATTATGCAAGAGGTTTAATGTTCTTAAACAAAAGATAATTTTTAAAGAACAAAATGTCAGAAATGTTTAAATGAAACGTTTTGTGAGAATCAATGTATGATTGCGAAGCTTTACAGTCAATTTATCATTAGACGCCACTATAAATATCTTCATTTATGAATTTTATTTTTGAGTAAAAGGGAATTTTTTGTCACTGAACGTTTCATTGCATGGAAATAAATGAGACACATTTCATATATTAAAATGTGGTATACTGTTTTACAAGTAAAATATTGTATAAAATTATAATAAAACTGAAATAATAAAACTTAAATCACAAATTACTGTATTAGTAACTTAGACGTAAAGCAATAACACTGCTTAAAAAATAATTTGGAAAAAAGTGAATAATTTCTTTTTTAATTCTGTGTTCGCTTAACTGATGTGTATACGTTCAGATTTCTCCTCTAGCAGTAGTACGATTTCAGTAATATGGCAGTGAATGCATTCTTTCAGTATAAAGAATATGTGTAAACGTTTGACAAATGTGTTCATATAAAATATAAAGTATGTTAGAAAGAAGGTATCTGAATTCATTTAAATGCAGTTGCTTTCTCTTGAGAATCTCCTGTTCAGTACCAACACTTTGAACCTAGGCAAACAGAGCTGAATATCTGGTTTATTTTTCTCTTGTGTAACGTGAATACGAGCCAGCTTTCCTTATAATGTGCCTTAGACTGATAGGCCTTATTTTCTTTGTCATATTCAAAGAAACAAACTAACTTCAGTATCACATTTCTTTCCCGAAAAAAGTTAAGAAAGGGTTAGGTTGGTATTTGAATGAGGCTTATTTTGGCTTATCTGCCAAAGGAAAGGGATACCTTCTCAAAACACATTCTAAAGGAAACTGGCGTATGAACGTTAAATACGGGGAAAGCCATTGTATTCTCACTTTTTTGTCTAAAGTAAATGTCGAGGAACCTAGTGAACTTGTGAGCGACTTATCTCTGAGTTCAAATAATACAAGTTGTAGACTCAAAAAGGGTTAGCTACCCTTTATGTCACTCAAAATAAGATGAACAATTGGCCCCTTTCTTGGGGTTACAACAATGTCTCCACTTGGGCTTAAACTCAGAATACGAAATAAGAACTAAATTAGAAATATCTAAGAGACAGCCGAAGCTAAGACAAATCTAACGTAGTTGGCCTTTAATTTAAATTAGCCGGGGAATATTAAATGACGCGTAATATACTGCCAAGCGTTAGCATCTTCAAGAGAGATTTAGTTCGAAGGCAAACAAGCGCTATTAAGGATTCCTGGCTCTCTCTCATGAAGTTCTAGGTTCCAAATTCCAATAGTCGCTTTGATTAACATGCTAAATGCATGTTGTTTTCCGGCTATCTTGATGTATTTGCCTCAGCGGGTACTGGAAGTAGGGTTATTACTTAATCATTAATGCCAAGAGAACAGCTAGGATGGATGAGGGGTGAGTAATTGATATATAAAACAGTCTTATAACAGTCCTAATGGCTATGCAGATTAATTTTGATAACAATAATGATGACAGCATATCAAATCATGATCGCGTGTATCACGCAATTTGAATTGAATTCATCCAAAAGTGCAGAACAAACTACTTTACAGTGAAATAAATAATAAATGAAGATACGAGATTTTATCATAGGTGCTAAAGTTCAGTATCAGGAGCTACAAAGCACAAAGAGTAGAGGTATGGGTCACATGGGTAGTCACCCAACCCAGTGCAGTAATTAAAGAATCCCGCTGGAATATGCAGGAACTATGAAAATAAAATACATTTATACAAACTAATGTCATAAACTGTACAAGAATCTTCATAAGTTAAGTGGGAAAGTCCTGGTTTTCACTGGGAATGAAGGCTGCATGAGGGCGAAGCTAACTCTCACGAAGTAAGTGGACCTTCCTTATAAACTACTTCTAACTTATTTGCATTCAACACGATTCTAAAAACTCATTCTGGTAGATTTGTAAGTGGAAACAAAAATCCATAGGAAAGCACATTGAAATTAAAATAATTGTTTTAAATTAAAATATACCTTACACCATAACAACCAGCTCGGCCAACTACCTAGGTTCGAACCTAGGTCGAACTCCCAGTATTCAGCAGTCTCAGCTGCTTCTCTACTGATGAGGCGCATTATCAAATTAATATTCATATTCTAGAGAAAACTGGGTACTTTCCCATTCATAATTTTCGACAAAAAAAAAACTATAGCAAAACGGTGGGATTTGTTCAAGTAGCAAATGTAGAGACATTAGGTACATTTTTGGAAGCAGGCAAGATGAAAATATTGCAACCGCCTTCGCCGTGAATCGAACCACGGACCTCTGGAATGCCGGCCCAGCTTGCAGAACCACTACATCACGAAGGCGGGAGAAATACTTTATATACTCCCCCTTCTGCTGGGAACGAAGTTCACTGTTCCACCATTGTATATTATTAAGCTTTTTGGCATGGCGTTGTGGTAAAAGATCATTACAGATTTGTTGAAGACCCTTCTGTAGAACAACCGTGAAATTCTCCAAATCAGCGCGAGTATTGGCTGAAGAAAGTTGACCATCGAGATCATTTACTAATGCTTTCACACGATCAGTAAAGGCACGTATCCGTTTCCCTGGCAGATTGTAGCGTCGAATAATTTGAATGGTTGTAGGCTGAGCTATTGTAAATGTAATATAGCGATGGTCGCTAAGACTTATTTCATCTTCAACTGTCCAGTTCTGGAGGAGAGAAGCCGCAGAAGTGGAACTAATAGTCAGATCCGGCCATCCACGTGAATGTATTCTGTCGAAGGTTGGAAGGGCATCAATTGAGTTATGCAGAATTAAATGATGTGCTGATAGAAAATCCTCCAAAGAATGGCCTTTTTCATCCGTTGAAGCATAACCCCAAGTTGTATTATGGGCGTTATAATCACCCACAATAAACTGAAGAGGGATTTTAATGCGCTGTAGAGTAGTTGATAGAAAAGTCAATGAAGGAAGAATGGACTCGGATGGAGATGAATATTGTGAAATAAAAAGCATGGAGGTTTCCTGTACATCAAGAAGAATGGCTACATTGTCCCTATTAGCTGCGACGACTGTCGGTTTCCAATCCTTGTTGCAATTGATAATGATGGCCCTGGGTGATTTCTCAAAATCGCCTGCTTGAAAGATAGACCACTGAAGCGGGAAACCCACAGCAAGTCCGTCCTTAATATAAGGCTCCTGAACAAAGATGAGATCAGCCTCACGTTCTACTGCGTAATGCGTAAGTTGAGCAACAGCAGCCTTAGCGTGTTGAAGATTGATCTGTATACATTTAATTGAAAGTCCACTGCGGATAAAATCCATGTTTATAGTATCAGCCGATGCATTTCCAATAGAAGGCAAGGACTGATTATTAGTACTCATAGTTTGTCTTATCTCGGATGGATTGCACACGACGTTGGTACTGGATACAGGCTGAGTCGTAGGCAGGATGGTCGTAGTCGAAACCAGTTCCGAATCGAGCATTGGCATCACTGCAGTTGATACACAGTGGATTTTGCGCTGTACAGTCCCGAATGCCGTGCTCCTCAGCACAGTAGGAACAAAATTGTTTTCGACTCTTGCAGTTGGCTTGTAGATGACCGAACTGCTGGCATCGGAAGCATCTGCTAATTCCAATGTGTTCCGAGACTCTATGTGCCTGCCAGCCGAGGAAGATCTTGTGTTGTTGCATGAGTGCACAGAAGCCTCGGGGCTCGCACTCAAAGATCCACTTAACGTGCCCTTTACGGCGCTCTCTAAGTCGATGGAGAAGCTTGAAGATGTTACTGGGCATGCCAGTGGCACCACTGATTTCGGCAACGACATCCTCTGGCTTGATGGATTCGGGCAGGTCATGAACTGCGCATCGAGGTCTGTGCCGGCGGGGACGGCTAATCTCCGCTGGGATGTCCTGGTTTTGGATTTCTTTTTCAAGGACATTGGCGTCATCATTAGAGTTACACACCACCTCTAAACCACCTCGACGGGTTTTAATAATTCTCTCAATGCCTACCTTAAGTTTTGAGAGAGGAACTTTAGCATTTAATTCAGCTTTGAGCTCAACTTCTGAGACATGCGCTTTGGGATTAATATATATACGAGGCTTGTTATGTTTTCTAGCAATCTCCGCAAAAGTAGGTATTGGAGGAGCAGGCAAAGATGTAGACGCCGGTAAATCACTTAGCAAAGGAACAGAAGGAAGTGATGGCGAGGAATGAGCTAATTCGCAACAAAGTACTGTGGAGGTGTTAACACCAATATCAACCTTGGCGGGCTTTAATACACATTCAGGACCCGCTGAAGCAAGAGTTTGTAAAGCAGTAAGAGAATTTAAGAGTCTAGTGCGTAAATCCGTGGGCAGCGAAAATTTTGAACTTCGTTTAGTAGTTGCAATTCTTCGAATGTCGTCACACAGTGCAGTAATTTTATCAGTATGAGGTAAATCACATGCCAATACTAATGTAGGATCAAGTCCATTTTCTGGATGTGCTGAATCATCGTCAATCGGGAGAACTGATTGACAGGACATATTTCAAAGAAGAATTCTGTAAATGCTTAAAGTACTCGATGACTGAACAATTGTAAAGGTGGCAGACTGTACTTAATAACCTAACAATGTTGGGTGCACTCCAAAACTTGTAATAAACTTGGTCGTTAAACTTCTCTGTTTTTCATCTGTTTTAAAACTTGCTGTAATCCAAAAGCTGTTATACTCAGGTGTTACACACTGAGCGCACACTAAGATACTCTGACTCATATCTTGGATACTGTTTTTGGACCGTCTGATCTCTATGAGGGTACTTCCCATCACTCATCGATATCTGAAGAAGAGCTCTCATCCACTGCGTCTCCGGACAAAGAAATTACTTTAAAGGAATTAAAATTCATTGTTTCCCATTTGCCGAAACGGAAAGCTCCAGGCCCGGATGGCATTGACTATGCCATCGTCAAAACTGCTATCTTGGCCTCACCAGTATTTTTTGTTATATTTTTCAACAAGTTATTGGCAACTGGTACTTTTCCTAGGTCTTTTAAAATAGGCCAGGTTGTCTTGTTTTTAAAGAAGGATAGAAACCCGACTGAGGCTACTTCATTTCGACCCATTTGCCTACTTCCAGCGCTTGGGAAAATTTTTGAAAAGATACTGATGAGTCGTCTGCGTTTTCATCTACATCAGCACCAAATTATTAGTTCTCAACAATATGGCTTTCGGCCCGGTTCATCTACATTACATGCACTGCATGATATCACACAAGACATCCTGAATAATAAATTCTCTGGCTACCACACCGCATTAGTCAGCTTAGATCTTAAAAGCGCATTCGACAGTTTGTGGTGGGTAGCTATTAAGCAAGCTCTGGTAAACTCCAATTGTCCGAGTAATATTTATAAAGTTTTAGAACACTATTTGCAAGACAGACGTCTTATTGCAGTACATCCAGCGGGAATTATCGAAAAAGTACAGACAAGAGGATGCCCGCAAGGTTCTTGCGCAGGTCCTCAACTCTGGAACCTCACTTTTAATAAGATCCTTCAAGCTCCCTGGCCTGATCATACGCATATATATGCGTATGCCGATGATGTGGCTCTTGTTATCCGGGGACATTCTCGCGAAGTTTTACAGCAAAATTGCAATGAGTCTCTTCAACTCTTTCAACAGCATTGTGATGATCTGAAATTGATTATTGCTGAAAACAAATCCAAGGTACTTCTTGTACCTAAGAAAGGAGGTTCCTTGGTCAGGCGACCAAGAATTGTCCTCAATAGCCACAGGTTGCAAATCCTTAGAGAAATCAAATATTTGGGAGTTATCATTGATGATAAGTTAACCTGGATCCCACATATTCTGTCCATTAAAAAACGAACACAGATGATTGCCAAACAGCTTCGTTATCTTCAGGGATATCGATGGGGATTAAACCCCCATATCCAAAAAATTCTATATACTACTGTCACAGAAAAGATTGTTACTTACGCCGCTGCTGTTTGGGCACTCCCCATGCAGGGGAGAAAAGTCAAACATCTTTCAACCATCCAACGCCCTTTTGCCCTGAGTATAACTCGGGCATATATTACAACTTCTTCGGACTCACTAAATGTTCTAGCCGGTCTACTCCCTCTTCATATTAGAACTGAGGAAGAGGCTGTTCGTCAGTTACTTGTGCAACTACGCAGGCCTATCACATTTGATGGAGAGCATTATTTGCCTGATGACTATGAAGCAAAACTGAAACCTTTTAGTATTCATCCAGCAGACTATGGGGTTGGAGTTAGGCTCCATATTCCACCATCAGTGTTTCATAATTCTTCAAGCCACGTGATATATATTGATGGATCAAAGATAGATGATAACGTAGGAAGCGCTTTTGTTGCTTTTCGTGATAATCTTCCTCTAGCCCACTGGAAGGGACATTTATCTATGCAGAATAGTGTTTTTCAAGGGGAAGCAGTGGCGATAGCACGCGCTATCCGCTACTTGCTGACTCAGAATATAACACAAGCGACAATCAATTCTGATAGCCTTTCTGTCATCCACGCCATTGGCAATCCTGAGCATTCCTCTCCAATTATACGAGACATTCAACAGGACTTACGTGCTTCTCCGTCTTTCACTATTCATATTGCTTGGGTTAAAGCGCATGTGGGAGAATATGGTAACGAACTTGCAGATGCCTATGCCAAGGAGGCGGCTTCTGGTGATGCTGATGAGAATATATCCATTCCTTGGCCACATTCTTTTCTCAAGCGAACTTTACGTCTTCGAGCAATTAGTAAGTGGCAAGAGGAATGGGACAATAGCTTCACCGGTCGACGTACTTTCTATCATCTTTCATATGTGTCGACAGATCGCTGCTGTGGCAATGCCCATCTTTCCCGTTACATTTCGGGGCATGGACCTTTTCCTGAATTCTTCGCACGCTTTGGCATAAGTGATACCAATGTCTGCAGTTGTGGTGAACTCGGCTCTCCGGAGCACTATTTATCCAATTGTCCCCTGACAGAAGGCCTACACATACGATTTCCTTCGCAAAATCGTCAGGCATTTTGCAAACTCTTAGTTAAGCAAAGACACCTGATCCGCAAACTAAATTGCGTAATGGAGAAAGTCTCCAGCATTGGGCTTGACCTATGTCAAGTTTAATCTAAATGGTTTTCAGGAAATATATTAACCATGTACTATCTGCTTTTTGTAGCTAGACTGTTAATAACAAATGAAATATAAGTTTGACTGCATCACGTTAGTTTGTGTGTATCGAACTCCATCTATCACCTTTTCAGGTTTGTTAGAAATTTTTATTTTTATTTTTATTTATCTATTTATATACATATATATATATATTTAAGCTATGCCTTTACATAGTTCTCACGTTGGTTTGATTGTACTGTACTCTTCTATCGATAGTATGCTTTTCTTATTAAGTTGATTGTCTATAAGACAATCATTATCTTAATCATTGTATCATGCTTACAAGTATCTTCATTCAGTATAGTATTATTAGTAAATTATGTTGGTATGTTGTATTGTAATGTATAGTGAGCCTTTGTACTATAACAGAAATTGTAAATGTTTATTTGATGGCATCATGTTAATCTAATTACATTGAAATCTCTCTCATGTTGTAAGAATCTGTCTACTTTTTATTTAGTACACAATTTCAATATCATTGTTTCTTGTCTCATGTTAGCTAGTTTCATTCTTAAGTCAGCAAGTATAGCATTATCAGTAAATAATTCTAGTCGATCTGCAAATATCGCATTCAGTCAGTAAAATAGTTCTGTCGGTACTATAGTTATTGTTGACAATATGGCTAGTTTCAGTCAGCAAGTATAGCTTTTTCCGCAAATTCTTTATTTTGTATGCAACTTTCTGTCTTTGTTTATGTTTTTGTTTAACTATTGCATATTTGAGCCTAGTATTTTTACAGATGACTTGTTTGTTTGTTCCGTACTCTCCTACTGTTCATATGCATATTTTTTTTTTTTACCTTCCAAACTGTGTATCATTGCAAATTATGTATTCATTTCAATTATGTATCATTGCAAATTTTGTATTCATTTCAAATTATGTATCTGTTTGCTAATATCAATAAACGACTGGGATCACGTAGTGGGGAGACGGCGCTAAACCAATTAACCAAATGGTAAAGGCGTGGTGCCCGTCTTCCCCGTTCCTAAATCCTAAATCCTAAATCCTATATACTCCCCCTTTTAAAGGGCGACTGGAGTTTTTAGGGGACCCAATCGCCAAATCCTGGCTGTGGAGAATACTCATCCAACACCCTTTTAGTTCGAGCGCCACTGTAGAAAGATATTTTGGAAAAGCCGGAGAGATGAAAAATTTGCAAGCGCCATCGCCGGGAATCGAACCACGGACCTCTGGATCCCGGCCCAGCGTGCAGAAGCACTTCATCACGAAGGCACTGTAGGAAGGCGGGAGAAATACCTTATATAGATAGGCACGACTTTTTACCACAATCATATCATCTTAGCTCTGATTTGATGTAACCCCAATCAGCTTCAGTAAACTAGTTTAATTTTAGTAAAAAGAAGAAAATAATTTAGCTGCGGTTGTTTTTAAACTTGTTTGTTGTTTAAGCTGCAAGCTGTATACCAGCAATCTTCGTTTTGTTGCTTCATGTAGCGATGCAAGGAGAGAAATGTCCAAGTGAGTCCTCGATACAAGATATAATACATAAAATAAAAATTTTCTCATAAACTGGAAGACTATATACACAATATTTACAACCATTTGCTTTGCATTAAATGAGTGACGACGATGAAGTCAAAATCATGCTATAAACACATATTCAAGAGAGGTTTTGTACAGAGCACACATGCGATAGCATAATAAAGCTTTATGTAGGAAAATTTTGGTTATCGCTAAGCATGAAAGCCGCAAAAGGAATGGCGGTCTTTATGAAAAATCTCGGCTTACATTATGGACAGAAAAATACACACAGTGTCTCACAAAAGTGATGGGACACTTGTGCTTTACAAAATAAACTGTAATAAGATATATTAAAAAACATGTAAAAATTTTTTGTGGCTGTGTTTCATACTTAAATTTAGTAACAATTATTACATAACATACATTTTCTCAAAATATTAAAATATTAATTTAATAAAAATACAATTGTTTAGAACGGAGCAAAAAATGGCTCACATAAGTGATGGGACACCATTAGATACTACTACGTACTACAGTAAAAATATTTTTGGGTTTTTTTATTTTTACTTAAAAGCAATTGGCAATAATTTATAAAATCGTCTAGAGTATTTCTCTCCAGTTTGTTTTGGAATTTTTGTGTTTTTTAGCTCTGTGCAGCCATGAATGCTAAACGAAAAGAAACTTTGCCTGAAATTCGAAAATTAGTTATTAATTTGCATATTGAACGTAGAAAATCTATTAAAGAAACTGCTGAAACAGTTGAGTCATTCAACAGTTTTCAATATCATTAAACGATATAAAAAGAATCATATGATTCAGGATAAAAGAAGACCTGGCCGACCATCAAAGCTATCCAATGGAATAAAGCGAATTATCATTCGAAATATTAAAATAAAATCCAAGAATGAGTGCTCCTAAAGTTGCTGCCTGATTTACAAGCATTATATGGAGTAATTGTTAATTCTGAGACTATTAGAAGAGTAATTCGATCTGCTGGATATCACGGTAGAGCAGCCATGAAAAAATTCTTCGTAAGTGAAAAAAATAGAAAACTCAGACTGGCTTTCGCAAAATTCAACATAAATATGAATTCTGATTACTGGAATGAAGTTATATTTGCTGATGACAGCAAATTTAATATACTTGGTTCTGACGGTAGAATCTTGGTGTGGAGAAAACCCAGGGAAGAATTTCGCAAACAGAACTTGGTGCCAACAGTAAAACATGGTGAAGGAGGAGCTATGGTATGAGGGTGTATGTTGTCCGCTGGAGTTTTTAATCTTGTTTTTATTGACAGTATAATGGATCAGTACAAGTATATTGACATTTTAAATCAAAATTTAAAATCTTCAGCACGAAAATTGAACCTTCATAACGATTTTAAATTCTACCAGAACAATGACCTCAAGCACATTGCTTTGAACGTTAGACTTTGGCTGCTGTATAACTGTCCTGAAATAATAAAAACACCACCACAATCTCCATACTTAAATCCCATAGAGAATATTTGGCAAGAATTGGAATTAAGAATTCGCAAACACACCATTTCTTCAAAACAACAATTGAAATCGGTGCTTCAAGAAGAATGGGGTAAAATCACTCGAGAAATCACAAAAACATTAGTCGAATCCATCCCAAGAAGATTAAATCATGTTTTAAAAGTAAAAGGAAATCCAACAAAATATTAAAACCTTTTAAGAAGTAAAATTTTTGGATAAATATTTGATGGAAATGTAAGTGTCCCATCACTTATGTGAGCCATTTTTTGCTCCGTTCTAAACAATTGTATTTTTATTAAATTAATATTTTAATATTTTGAGAAAATGTATGTTATGTAATAATTGTTACTAAATTTAAGTATGAAACACACCCACAAAAAATGTTTACATGTTCTTTTTAATTTATTTTAGTACAGTTTCCTTTTGTAAAGGACAAGTGTCCCATCACTTTTGTGAGACACTGTATATATACTCAAAATGTTTGATAATGAAATTGCCCTATAATGAAACCTGTAGAAACATTAGGTATTTTTTTGGAAGCAGACAAGTTGAAAAATTAGCAACGCCTTCGCCAGGAATCGAACCATGGACCTCTGGAATACCGGCCCAGCGTGCAGAACCACTACACCACGAAGGCACGCTAAGAAGGTGGGAGAAATACCTTATATAATCCTCCTTGTAAAGGGCGACTGAGGTTTTTAGGGTAACCAACCGCCAAATCCTGGGTAGGGAGAAATCCTCATGCACCACCCTTTTGGTTCGGGCGCCACTGTAGAGACATTAGGTTAATTGAAAAAGCCGGAGAGATAGAAAATAGCAAACGTCTTCGCCGGGACTCGAACCACGGACCTCTGGAATACCGGCCCAGTGGGCAGACCTCCACACCAGAAAGGCATGCCGAGAAGATGGGAGAAATACCTTATAAACCTATATCAAAATTTATTATTATTATTATTGTTGTTAGCGAAATATGCGATGCGTACCTATTTTTATCTTTTGACCACATATTCTAGTTATTTTTATTATTAGCGGTATTTACGTATTATTCTGTTTACCGGGCAAGTAGCATGATTTAGCGCCGATTATGGATGACTCACTTCCTTTTAGACTTCCGCAGTAACGATTCGTAATTAGCGACCGTTGCTGAAATTTCCGTCAACGGTCGACGGGATAATACGTAAGTACCTAGTTTACTTTACGTTTTGAAAATATCTACAGTAGTACAGGAAATTTACTTTAATGAAACATTTGCTTTGCATGGCCGACGATATTTATCAGTGATTTGTAGAACATAGAAAGGACTAACATTTAAGGATATCTATGTTTTCCGGAAATATTTCTAAATGGCATTTTAAATATCTCATTCTGTAGTTATATAGCTGGTCTCGATATTGTTCTATCTGCATTACTGTTAAGAAAGATAATTTGAATAAAGTAACCGGGGATTATTAACCTATCACTTGTTCATAAACACTAAACAAATTTCACATATTGTAACGCTAAAAACATATCTAAAAATCTCCATAAATATGTTACTTCTGTACAGAAATTTGGCCACTTTTGGTCTGCAGGAAAGTTCTCCAAGTTTCTTTGAATTATTGCTATATGCATATTAGCGCAACTACCTTAGTAAAAGTCGCTAAATTTTCAGAATGCATCAAACTCAAGAAACCAAGAGTATAACAACTTTTCAGTTTGGAAAGGCAACATCGCGGCTTTCGCATGCGTTTCACTCCCTCCCTTGTGTCTGTTATTTTCTCATGGATTTTGGTTTTCTCTTGAGCTAACTTTTTAAAATATGCATTTATATTATTTGCTTCCAATGCAAGAAACTGCGTTAAATTTTCTGCGAGAATAAGTATTTTTCCGCAAAGAGAACAATTATTTTGAATCTATTCTTAAAAATCCCCACGAAATTTCTACCAAGAGAAAAAAACACGTAAAAATCCGGTTCTAATTAGATATATTGATTCATTTTGGCGATAATACCTAATTAAAACGTAAAGAGGTTTGACAGAAGGAAGTTCTAAAAATAGCATACAAAGCTTAAATAGAATTACAAAGCAATAAAAAAGTCTGTGTTGCTATATTCCCTTAGCTGAAAACGTAAACGCTAAGAAATAGCATTTCCAACACCACTTATCTGAGCTTTCGAGTGATATTAGCCCGAAAAACAAGAAGTGGATTATTTTCAAAGTTGTGGGATCCTGCCATAAAAAGTGTATTAATGGAGTAAGTAAAGTATTAGTAAAGTGTGTATTAACTGGATACGGTACCTTTTTGGTGCTTATGTATTAGATTGTTGATTGTGAATGCTGGCTGCCATCGAACCATCAAAGTTGGTGGAAATCTCGTCGTCATTTCCAGGTTGGCGAAGATCCTGTCGTCAGTTTCCACTATTTTACTAGGCCCTCCGATTTTACCAGAAGCTATGTTTAGAATGTTGTGTATTGCCACAGATAATTGTTTCAGTCTACTACTCTTTTGTCTGCCATATTCAGCTGACCGTGTAGTGTCTATTCATGCACATTATTTCTGATGGTAGGATCCTATAACTTTAAAAATAATCCACTGCTTGCTGTTTTTTAGAAAGCAAAATTCCAAATTTTAATATTTGTTTTTTTCAAAATGCAAGGAAAAACTACAATATCATTAATATATAAACTTGTTCATCAAAACTAAAGATGATTTATCGAGCATCAAATGTGTTTTCATCAAGCGAAAATGAGACGTTATGAGTGTACTGTTACATACGCGTATCCATTACTGGGGCTAAATCACTCAGCTTAGCGAGACTTTCATACTTAACGGGATGATACGTAAGTACCGTTTTTCTAAACGGATAAAACTGGCGATGGAAAGTAAAAAGTTCTGAAAATAGAATGTCCATTCGAAAAGGAAAATGGTTCGAAGGCAGTAGAAAACACAATGTGACTGCAGTCTGATGCATTAACAGCTAATCAAGAGAATGAACATCTCTTGAATGGGGGTAAGCAGCTACATATGGTTGACAAAACAGTAATGGATTGGAACAATTACCTGCGAGAAGTTTATACTCGTGGAATTCTAAACAGAGCTTCCATCAAAATAGTAGGGCCTAACAAAATTGTTGAATTCGATGAAAACCTTTTTACAAACCGCAAACGTGAAGTGGGGCGAATAATTCCGCAGAAGTGGCTATTCGGTGAATGGTGCAGAGAAACAGATGAATATTTTATTGTAAAAGTTGCAGCTAGAAGTGCACTTTATATTTCCGCAGGAGCGATTGGCGCAACTTTTGAAGTATCTCCGGGAATTTTCATGGTTCAAATTTCACGGTCGACGGGACAGAACTACCAAACGTAACGTTTATGTGTGCATGTAATAAATAAGTTTTAAAGCTAGAAGTCATCACTGGCTTTCTTCTGGCTGCTTTAATAAGAAAGTGCCTGCTGCATTTGTGTTTTTTAATCGTATGGAAAACGATAACAAGACAGTTTGCAAAGTAAAAGACATTAGAAAATTTCAATTTCGTTCTTGTTTACATTAAGGAAAAATCTAATCAAAAAAGGCATTTTCGGAATGCTGTACCTTTAAAGATCATTTCAGATTCTATTGATTTGACGCAGGGGATTAATTGCAATGGAAATAATTTATTTCTATTGCAATTAATCCCTTATTACACTTATAAGTGTTATATGCCATAACACTTATATATTCAAATTATCATTCTAATTTTTTTAGACAAACAGCCTCGATAACTGTTATAATAGCACAATAAAAGTTTTATTCGAATTTTTCTATGCTTGTTTATAAGCATGCGGTGTTTATCTTTTGAAAGCAATACAGAAGAATTTGCTTCTTGACCTTTAAATTTTAAACTAATGCTTAGCTGCCTAAAATATTTATGCATTTTAGTGCACTGGCCATTTTATATTAAACTTGCTTAAAGTATTTACTACCCTAAGCTTCAGGTGACACTAAGTGTACATAGCTGAATTAGTTGCTTTTGAATTCTAGTAAGACATGCTAGAGAAATTACGTAATAATGATAAGGACGGAAGGAAGACGATAAGTATAAATGCGGAGGAAAAGTATATTATTACTGATTTTCTCTACCCTTACAAATATTTTTAATTAATGCTTTAAAGAATATAGATGCAGTTATTGATAACCCAATCAAGACTCTAGATGGCATTAAAGTTAGTCGCTTTTATGATAAATAATCGAAGATGGATGCAGTCTAAAAAGTCTGAGTCTAGAAATTTCAAGTATTGTCTGTAAATTATTCGAAAGGATTTAATTATATAAATTTCTAACTGAAATATGTTGATAATGCACTCCAAATGATCCTAAGAATCTCTGTACAATCAGTCATAGGTTAGCAAATTTAAAGTGTTAGTGTGCTTTTAATTCGGTTGCGTATGATAATGATCTCTCAGCGGAGTCATAGCGATCACAAAATTAAAAGTGCTTGAATGATTAAGCGTTGTGTATAATGCGAATAACGACGCGTGTAGTGTTATCCCTAGAGTTTTAAATAGGCAGGTAGCATTCAAATCTCGTGTCCCAGTCACAAGTTAGCAAAGCTTTGTGAAGAAAGAGGACTTGCAGTGGAATTTGAAACAAACTCAGATTTTGAATACGCTAAGGATATTGATTTCATTTCATAAATATATGTCATAAGAATGCGAAATTATTTAAATATTTCTTCTGTATAAAGAACGGTTTGAAATTACTAAGGATATTTCATTATCTAGAAGACAAACTGTAGCAAAATGGTGAAGTTAATAATAGCTGTTTACTTGCTCCGTATACTAAACTTATTGTACATAAAATAATACTTTTCTGCTTACCTCCTAATTTACCATGTTATCTGGATCTAGAGATTTAAACAAGGACTAGAATACCTTAATTTAATACAAGAACGCTTCATTTAATACAAGAACACTTCATTTAATACTTACATTTAAGTTTATGCAATTTATCCTAACAATTATTTTAGGTTGAAGACTGATACCTTTTGACTTAATTACGGGTTGTTTTATATTTCTAAAAATATCGGCTATCTTATTTTAACCTGATATTCATCTAGCAATGAAGAGTTTAAAAATAAATGGAAGAGTGTCTAACTTTAATATTAATAATTAAAATTTTATTCTTTGGCATTACTCTCAGTAAAATTGTTTAGTTAATTTTTTAGGGCAAATGAGTAATGTATTAACTACATGACTATTAAAAAGTATTTTTTGGCTTATTTGATTATGACAAAGCACTAGAGGTATATCTGTCTAAAGGAAGGGGTGCCTTCGCGGAGGACTTTCTAAGGGAAACTGGCTCGTGTACACGTCACTTATGTGGAAAACCACGAAAACGCCCAAGCAGCTAGCCCATTCGTGGGATTCGAACCGAACTATGGCTGTTCACCGCTCAGCCGCTGGTGGTCTGAGCAGTACAATATTTATTCCTCAATAAGGAAGTCGTTCATTTGTCTCTCCAATTTATATCCGATATTTCTGTTGAAATAGATACGAATCAAAAGCTAAGTTTTCTATTCACCATGCAAGGATTACAATAATCTATTTAATATATTTACATATTCATTTGTGACATATTTTTTCCGTGATATTTCATATTTAGTCGAAACCTTATAAATTTTGTTTAAGCGATAAATTTCGGTTTAATCTCCCACCTTTTATACATTACCTAACCACTCATTTTGTTTGAAACAACTAATACTCTAGTTTTTATAATTTTGTTTTGTATTTAAAGTCAAATTCCTTCTTCTATATTTATGATTTATATACACTAATGTACATGATAATATATATACTATGAATACATTTGAAAATGTATCACAAATTTGTGAGTTTTGCAGATACCTCTCAACCATAAAATCACCACCAAAATAGCAAAAATAGCATTAATGCAAATTCTGAAATACGTTACGCCTGTTTATGCGCTAAGACGACAATAATCTATACTTAGAAAAGCAAAATATTTCAGAAAGTCTTCCGAGATGTTGGAAGCCTGAGAGTAATTAAACCTGAGCAATAAGCAATTGTAGGACCACAATCATTATAAGTAAACAAAATGGGAAACTTAAAGCAATATTTCTTTGTTTTCTTTCAGATCTTTATGCAACCGTTAGCAGTAATCGCGAATAGCTACAGTAAAATTTACTCCTACTCAAGAGACCAATAATGACATCCAAGGGAAGGAGAACGAAGCTTTTAAAGAATAAATAAACCTCCAAAAATAAGAGGAGGCGCCAGTGATTAAGCACTAAAATCTCTTTTATTGGCTTAACAGTAATTTCCGCGTTGTAATGGACACAAGAATTACTTCTTTCTTACTTTCGTCGAGCAATTTGAAAAGCTGTGAGTACTTTTTTCTTTGTCTTCTACTATTTTTTTCATGCTCCCATTTTTAAGCTGGGCTCCTATTACCATCATCTCACAATTTAAATGCATAAAAGCACTGGCGATGAGAAATATTACTCTAAAAAATCGTTTAAGAAATAGCTGCATTTCATCTTCAAATAAGAATTTAATTATTAAGTTCAATCACGGGAAATTCGATAAGAAGTAAATGAAAGAAACTTCGCAGCAAATTCAAATAAGGAAATCAAATTGAAAGCTACATGAGCGTGAGAAAAAAAGGAAATTGTAAATCGGTGAGGAGACATTTATAGAAATACTGATTTCTCTCAGAATCTCAAAGAACAAATTAAGAAAATTAATGAAATCTGCTTATTAATTTCTGTAAAGCAGATAATGCTATCATTTCTAATTCAATTTAGAGTTTATGCAAAAGTAAGTTGATTGCATAACGAGGTAGAATCATTTATATTCTTACTTTATTTTTTATTACTTTAAACACTTTGCTTTTCGTTCCGATTTGCCGTAGTAGTATATAAAATAATATAAATACGAATCACCATTGTTTTATTTTCTTTTTTGATTTATAATTTTAAAATAAATAAAAATAATCATGTATGTAAAATTGTACTAACCAAATGTTCAACAGTGTTCTGCTAAACATTTGCCAATAATTCTGATCGCATAAATGTATTTTACAACCTGAAATGAATTTCCTCTAGACGATAATTTTAGATTACGTTAATCTTTTCCTTCTCTACAGCTTCACGAAAAATGTTACAAATTGCACGAGACTGGTTTTGATAAACATTTTATTTCTCATTAAGTTGCTTAGAATAACTCCTATATCTTAGTTTCGGGAATACGAGAAACTGAAGCAAGCCTCTAGGTCTAGTTTTCTGAGTTTTCAAGATTAATTTATTTCCCTCTCGGTCTGATACTTTTCTGTTGCACGCTAAGGTATGTATTTAACCTGCTAAGAGACTGAGTTCTGATTTCTATATATTTATTCTTTTACTCACGAGAATTATGCCACTAAAGGAATGCTTAAGCATCAGCTTTCATTAACAAGTAATGTCTAAAGGAACAATGATTTGGAATTTTCAAAATGCTTTACCACCGTTGCCATAACATGATAAAATAAAATTGTGCTTGTCAAAAATCTGGTTTTAAGGATCAGAAAAGTTATTTTGCAAAACAACGCAATTGGATTTGTACAAACAGACAGAATTTGAATCTAAAAGTATTTAGCCCATAAGTATTGCCACCATCTTGGTGTAATTTGAGGACGTTCTACAAAAGAAAGCAATGATGACTTATTATTTCAAATTATTTTTTACTATTTGCATACGTACCAATTAACACACACGTAGTTTATCTTTTAATTAGGCATTTATATCTAAAATCCAATCAATAAACCCATTTATAAGCGGCTTATTTTTTCCTTTATTGTGCTGAAACTTTCGTGCGATCGCTTTAATAATACATTCAGAGAAGTTGAATGTATATGGAAATGACGTTATTACTTCTTAAAATTGAAGAAATGTTATGCACATGCTTACCAGAATTTGAAAATTTACGATTTTTATTAAAGTGTGTTCAGCTAATTTCTAATTACTTGTGCCTTAAACGTCTACTTTCTCTCTCTCAGTCTGCTACAGTTCCTAGTAATAAGACTTTTCTGCTCTGAACTTTAAAGAAGGAAGATTCTAGCCAATTATTTATAAAGTCTGCAGAATAAATATATTTCAGGAAGTGAAGTGAATATCGAAATTTTGTTTAGGTATTCAAAATGAGGCGTAAATTAAATATTTTTATTGGTACCTTTTTGTTAACAAGGTGCCACTTAGTGCCAAACATAAACGTTGGAGCGAAATCGAGCAAGATGGCAGAAACCCTAACGATACATAAATATTCAAGACGAGAATAATCATTTTGCATATAATATATGTAATGTGCGTGATGTCGAAATTATGCAATTCTCTGATAATTTTTAAGCTAAAATAGATAGCTATGTACATGGGGAAAAGAAACTGTTGTTTTTCCCATGCACACAGTGATTTGTTTGTGGTTAAAAATCATCAGAAAATTGCATAAAGTCGGCAGTGCTCGCATTAAACATTATGTATTGTATTATCATTCCATAGCTGTTCATGACGCGATATAAATAAGCTACCATATTTGCCTCTTTACCGCATATTTGGCGACTGGCTCTCCATTAACAGAAAAGTACCTTGATAATTATTAACTTTATTATGGCATTGCTAGTTAAATAAAATCATAGTTCTTAAGGAAAACCTTCAAAAACTTATCAAGTGTAGTAGTTAAATTTTTTCTTTCCCCACTTTTGTTTTATTGTGAGTGTGTGTGTGCGTACTTTTCCAAATTTTCTTTCTCTGTTTCCTAGCTAAACCTTTTCTGAACGATTATAAATCAGTTACTTTGTTGTATTTCGAACATCATACTTGTAATAATAAATAATCATGATTTTAACGAACTGTAAATGAACCTTCATTTGAAAATCTTAAAAAGTGTAAAATAAATTTTGCTTATATTAAAAATATACTTGAATTTGATAAATAATAGAAAATTCGGTTTAAATGTTAAATGGGATATTTTAATAAAATAAACTTGCGAATAAACGATTTAACAGTTTAACATGTAGAAAGTATATAAGACAGAATAAACTATCATTATCAAATCATAAATTTCACTAGAAAAAGGAAGATTTGTAAACTACGTTCACAATATAAGTGTGATAATAAGAATACTTATGAACATGTACAGTAATGTGACATAGCTTGATGCACCGATATCGATAAACGTAAAATTAGCAAGAATGTCATAGCTAAGGAGATAGCTTGAAAGTTAGAAGGATATAGTTAGATATAGAGATTAGAACAGAGCAATATAAAATTAATAAATATTAAACAGACAGAAAACGGTAAAGAAAGAGAAAAAAACTAAACCAAAAATCGTTGCAGCGAGCGTACCTGAATGTATCGACTCGTACTTTGTTATAAATACGCTTTTGACGCTGCAGAAATCCTTGAGTATTAATATTTTCTTCATGAGTAAAACCCCATGAAATATTCATGGTGATGGGTTCTTACAAAAGTGTTAGAAAAAATGCTTAGAGGGAAAAAATTGCTTAGTAAATCTTTTGCAGATTTTTTTCCCAAGTGTATAGTTCACAGAATATAAGAATTTCGAATTCAGTATAGGATTTGTGATGTCGAAACTCAGTATTTAGTTTTCTTGCTTCAAGAGCAATTTAAAATTTTACTTAGTTTTATAATGTTTCTAAAACTTATGAATCGAGTTCTGTAAAGTAAGTTCCTGCATGAAAAGGAAATACCACCAAGTTCCTAAAAACTGAGCCTATCTTATTTCTTCCAGCTTTCCAGTTATTAACAATGCACACTAAAATATTTTTAACCTTCGCAAAATATATATTAAAAGGGATTTTAAAAATTGCGAATAAATTTAACACGCTAATTTTATTTTAAATTCATTTGTTACAACACTTCTAAGAACTATCTAAGATTATAATTACGCTTTTGCTCAAAGAATCCAGATGAGTAAGACTAATCTAACAACATCTGAAACAAAACAATAATTTAGAGTAGATTATTTTACATGGCCATATTCAATGGCCAGGATATTTGTAAAACAAACTTCAAACTTGACTTCGACATTTAATATTTGCTCTAATCAAGACGTTGTTTTTTGTTCTAAACACATCATTGCAGTAAAGAATACCTAAAATTTAACTTCAATAAGAAAGCTATTTAACTACCTCTCTAAGTGGCACGACGTCTTGAATCTGGTCATTATGACCTGAGTTTAAGCATAATTTACTAGCTAAATTTGTATAATTAATTCTTTATTTTCATTAACTTTCGTTCATTAAGATGATACCTACATAGTTAAAGAAAAAGCAAAAGCAAAGTATTTCAAATTATAAGCTAATAAGGTACACAAAGCGATAAAAAAATCTCATGACTGGATGATGCCTGTCATATCACTAAGAGGGTTAATGTAACTAAAAAAATATGTCGTGTTTGGTATTACAAAGTAAAATAACAGAAAGTAGATAACATTTGTTTAACTTTCTGTTCAACTTCTTATAACCTCAGTACGTTTAGCTGAGATGCACGAGACTGATGCATACATCATTATCTAGCTGTACAGGTATTTTAAAGTGATTAATGAAAGCCAGGATAGCTATGTATTTCACCAAAGATGTCAACTTAACTCTAAATACTTATTTGAAATTATATGGTTATGCTTATACGACTGATGCATAAATCATTATCTAGCTGAATAGGTAATTTAAGGTGATTAATAAAAGACAATATAGCTGTGTATTTCACCAAAGATGTCGACTTGTCTCTTTCACCAAAGATGTCGACTTGTCTCTAACTACTTCTAAGAATTATATTATGTTTATGATTATTTGTAATTACTACTGTTAAATATGTCTTATATCTTAAACTATTTTTTCTGGAAATATCTGGTTGTGTAAATTAAAAGGGGTGGAGATTGCTTAAGAAAAACTTAGTTTTAAAAAAAAAACTGGCATTTAGACTGCACAAGGGACCAGATCCGTTCCCACAGAATCATAGTTCAGGTAAAACTACTAATGTTCAATAGTTGTAATCTTTCGGATGCCGTTGGCATATAGATTTATCGAATTAGGCTGAATGCAATAAAGAATGGCGAGAAGAATAACAATTAGCTTACGATAGACATATCTGATACCTTATTGATACTCTATCCAATATTCTTTTGGTCGTTGATTTTATCCAGGTTAACTTTCTCCAATGATTTATCGGAGAATATGCTGAAATTTATTCTGTAGCACTAAACCTATTTTACAGTGCAGTATTTCGTGAATACCCGATAGAACCGAGGCAACATAACTGTCCGATAATCGACTTGTTATTCACATTTTCAGAGTGTTATGTGCACTTTATTTCATTTAATCTGTCATGTGCTGCTTACTCTGCGCTAATTAAAGTAATGAGAAATTGCAGTGAGTAAGATTTGATTAAAAATAGCCTAGGGAAAAAATTGCGAACTTAGCAAATTAAATAAAAATGTAAAGCTAAACGATTCACGAGAGACCAAGCATGAAAGAGAGCGGAAAAAAAATCAACATCCTGTTCAAATTAAGTTTTTCGAAGACTGTTCATTTGCCTTAAATAAATACAAAAATGAATGTATGCATTTTTACGGAGTTGAGTTGTTAAGTACAAAAGATTCCCTCGAAAATATTTCTAGAGAATAGTACTCGATTGCCGGAAGCAATATTGCTTCCTACTTAATAGTAGGTTTCTCGCTCGTTCTAGTACTATTATTTAAAGGGATTTTATTTTTGTACCTTTTAGCTACATCATGCGAAATGAAATAAGGATGTCTAATAATTACGTTAAAAAAAAGGAATAAAAAAGTTCAAGCGTCGACATGAAATAAAAATTTAAAAAATATGGCAAAAGATTTCAAAAGTAATTTTTTTACCATATTTTTCCTTTTGACAAAAATCAACGTAGCAAACTCATCTTGTAAATTACAATATACGTTCCAGATTACGTTTCGAAAGAAGACAGGAAAAAAAGTGAAAAAACACAAAACGGATGATATTCACCTTAGTCCAAATCGGCGTTTTCTCTTTCCAACATCTTTTCTGACTGATTCCGAGTATCGACTTACTAAATTATCTGGAACAGGTATCTTTTAAATCTTTATTTTATCCTTTTTGCGAACCTTTAGAGGCGATGAGAGTAAACGGACAATTATTTCTCTGATAGAGGTGTTGAATAAATCATCCGTTATAGGATCAATCCTAAGATAAGTGATAGTTTAATTGATTAGTGTAGGTTTTGTATCATGATAGCATATAATTGCACTATAATTCAAGTCTTTCCGCTACATCCGCTGACACCAAATACATTATATTCTTTTTTTTTCTTTTGTCCCCGAAACTGGAAAATTTAAAAAATTTAGCAAAATCTGTACGGTAAGCATTTGCTTCGCTTTAAAAAACAAATAAAATAGAATATACTATCATCATCCTTTTCATATACACAGAACTGTTGAAATATGTATAGTGATTTAGAATGACTGATACTACTTCAAGTAGCCTTATTTTTAAAATTTAGAAAATTACCAATTAACGAAGGCTGTTAGGTTATTTGAATGTGGCAAAACACACGAAGGCTATCTGCCGCACACGAGGGACGCCATCATGGAGGACTTGCTAAGAGATACTGCCTCCTATTCACATTCACATATGAGAAATATTACGTAAACCTCTCATAAAGGCAGCCTCTTCGCCTGTATTTGAATCCGAATCAAACTACCGGTATTTCAGCAGTATTAACGACTTGGTGACTCCAGATACTCAGCTTAACAACTTGACTTCACACTGAATGAATGGAGAACCGCTTTTTTAGATGTTTTGTATGTTCCTCCCTTTAACAACACGAACAGCGTCAATGCACTTTCCATACTTATCCATATACTTATTCTTTGTCGATGTCTCCGCAGAAAAAAATACTGCAGTTTCTGAGATCATGTAAGCTTGTCAGCAAAGCCAGCATGATCACATTAACATTCTTCCAGAAGTAAATATCCCATGGTGTAAACTCGGTAATCTAAGAGGCCAGATAAAGGAAATCAACTTTTTTCCCCTTAGAAGTATTATTTGAATATCCGTTAGCATTCATCACAAGTTACCCTACAATATTCATTTAAAAATATGTATATGAAAAAATCAGTAATAATAGATCAAGTTACTCAGATTTTGCAATCATACACAACAAGCTCACTGTCATCCTGTCCTTTACTTAAACATCTACATTTTTGAAACTGCTTTACTAATAGTGATTCTCTTAGCGCGAATCGTGGATCACTCCCATAAACTCAACGAAACCAATGATAAATGAGATTATGATTGGAATGCCAAAATCTTAACACACAAAACGTTTTATGTGGAGTAGTGTCAATTTTCCCAAGGTTCTACATTCCTTAGAGACGTAACAAATGTAATACTTTCTGTACATAACATTCTAAACTTCGGTGGTTTTCATTTGATATATATCAGTTGATACATTTCTTTCTTTCATTTGAGTCATGTGTCGTTAGGATTAAGAAGATGCTATTCATCTGAAATCAGTTCTGTCCTTTTTAGTAATCTTGGATTTGGTTGCTTTTACATGAGTAATCATAGGTACAAGAAAAGGAGAATCATTTTTAACATTATCTCGAACAAATTTAGTGTATGGCTAAACTGTCGGCCTTTCATCACTTTTATTGTTAGTTTTCAGATATGAATATACAAAAGGAGTACGGAGTCGGACAGAACTTTCTATTGTTCACTGATTAGGTTCATTCTGATTTATCCTACCTAGTTTTGGCCCACATGCATGTTTTCTTTGAATATTCCTATAAAAATCAATCGCTTCCTTTACATTTAGTTTGAATTTACCGAAACTATTCTGGACACTTCCCTTTAATCTTCCTATTTGTGCATTATTGATCAACTGCAGAAATATAAAAAAGGTGCATAATATCAAAGTATTAACGGTAAACAAAAAATATGCTGCTAAACAGTGAACGTTTGTGTATAATAATTCCTTCAACAATCTATAACGATTGTGAGATTATTCTATTACCTAATAAACTTTGTATGGAATCAGTTAATATTAAGTGCAACAATTATTTTTATAAAAGTACTGACGATTTTTAAAGCTTTCTAAAATACTTTTCAAAAATATCAACTAGAGCTATAATTTTAATCCATGCCTTCTTGTCTCCGAATAAGAACTCACTGAGCTAGTGAAGCCTGGAGATAACTTCCATTACTTGACGCTTATAGTAAGATATGATGTCCGAGCAAGTTAATCTCCAACCATCATCATTAATACTAAACCCTAAATATAAAGAAGAGTGTCCAAAACCTCCGATCTTTATATTTAGGATGACTCACTTAACAAGCCAAGGGCAATGTCAATGGGAAAAAGACATTTAAAACACCGAGTATTCTAAATCAGTGTGAATTCCATTGTGATAACCTGGGCTTAGAGTGATATTTGAAAGAGGAAAGTTTAAATATAAACACAACGGTAAAAGTTAAACCAGTTCTAAAAATTATTATAGAAAGATTAAAATGATGTACGAAATAGATAATTATAAAATTAATGTACGAAAAATCTGCAGATTTATTTTTATGTAGTGATACTGCTTAGAGACTGTTATCTGAAAAAGATGTATTATTTTTTTTTCTTTTCTTTCAAGCATATTTTGGGTTTCATTATTTACAGGAAGAAGAAAAAAGACAAAGAATTTCAGCTCATTAAATAACTGTAAAAAGGAGAAAATTTCTTATTCTCTTACAGTAACTGAGCAACATTATCAGTTTTTGTGATCTGTTATCTCGTATGTGGATGAAACTGTCTTAACGAACCAAAGCTTGATTTTTCAAACTTTTTTAAATATTAACTTAATTTTTTACACTGAATATCTCTATGAAGCTCACTCATATACAAACTGAATTAGAGAAACGCAATGAATTAATTTATAATTTCTTTGTTTGACAGATTTCACAGTTGAGGAAAAAATTACAATTTCTTTCTTGAAAACAAGTTTCCTGTTTTTATTCGTACCTCTTCTTCATGTGCAGGTGGTCTAGAATGTTCTCTGACACGCTTGTCTTCATTTCTGGAAATGGTTTCAAATGTCAGCACAGATTAAAATTACTCTAATGCTTTCTTACCATAATTGCAAGTTATGCAGAAAAATCTAATTCACCATGCAAAAAATTTGCGCGGAATATTAGTTTATCTCGGAATCAAATATGCAGCATCTGCTACTTATAATATCGCAAGCAACTCAATGGTTAAACGTAATTTTCCTTTAAGTTAGTTTTCCTGGTTTGACAACACTGTATTTCTCAGTTTTAAGTTTAGGTTTGGAATACTGTGGAATAAAAAGCGAGCCGCCCAACCGGTATAATGGTTAGCGTCGCAGGCTGCCGGGCTGAAGGGCCCGGGTTTGAATCCCGGAGAAGGCATGGATGTTTGTAAATGTATAGTGTCGGTGCGACGTGGCGGCACTCCAAATCTATGGCAAGCCGAAAGCCCTCTCGTGTGTTTTGTTGGAAGGGAAGAGGGGTGGGAGACCTTCGAACCCGTCCCCTCGATGTGCTCTCCATCAGAATTGGGGGCAGAACTGAGCTAAATCGCACTGTCACCTGAATGTTGCTCAAGGCTGTTGCCAACGGCAGGCGTATTCTAACGTTCCTTGCCACGAGAAATTTTGTGGGCTTGGGCTCACTACGTCAGACAAGTAAGCATAAACAACAACATAAAAAGAGGAAATGTGGCATGTTTTCGTACTGAGGTGGACTGCCTCTTCTATTTTCTTAGGCTGGTTGCCTGCTTCATTTTGATTACTTATCCTTTTTTACGTTTTAGTTACTGAAGAACCGACTGAATGAATGAAATTCAGATAGAGTCCAGTAACCTATGACGAGATTTAAAATGCACGTTTTTTGAATTACGTTGTAGGGATTTATATTTATTTTAAATAACCAATCTTTTTTAAGAGGGCTCATACACCTTAATCCCCTTAAGATCTTCGAATACGTGACTGTTGCAAAAATTGGAATATTTTATTTATTTTAAAAGTAATTACTTCCAACATTTTATAGCTGACTACATAACATAGCTGCTTTGGGGACTAGTAACCAGAAAGTTTGTGTTGCCACAAATAATTTTGAAATTTAATCCGCTTTGTGACAAAACTTTTCGCCACGTTTCTACCTTGCGCGCATGACCTTTTAAAAATGGCTAATGCTACATACTTGAAATTTGATGGAATTCTTTATATGGGCACTAGTTTCTAACTGAAACAAAAATATTATTAATATTTTAATATTAAAAAATTTTTTGAAAGAAAACATCACAGATTTTTTTTAATAAAATACATTTTATAAACTCAACTCCAAATAAAATAAAAATTTAACATGAAATTCTTAGAATTTTCGGTTCACAGTAGTTTCCAAATGTTATATAAGCTATATATTAAATCTGGAATTAAATTATGCAACAGAATGTTTTAAACTGTGCGCGCAAGGTGGAAACATGACAAAAACATCTTGTCACAAAGCGGATTAAATTATAAAAATATTTGTGGCAACACAAACGTTCTGATTACTATTTCAGAAAGCAGCTATATTATGTAGTCAGCTGTAAAAAGTTGGAAGTAATTGCTTTTAAAATACGTAAGTTATCTCAATTCTTGCAACAGTCACATATTCGAAGATCTTATGAGTTTTAAGGTGTATGAGCACCCTTAAGTTGCTATCTTTTCTTATAAGCCTTCATTCGAGAAAGAAGAGAGTTAGGCTACAGCCACCACCTCTACTGTTTAAACTTTTGCTTATCGCTGGTTCACGTGCCTTAATTGCATTTACTTCCTGCCACTAGTTTCGAAGGTGGTTTAAGTAACTGGATCTCGCTGAGCCCTGTAGTTTAGTTCTGTCACTTGTTAATATCTTCAAACTTTTAGTTTCGTTATCTAATTTTGAGTTACCGCCCAAGCAGAGGCGTAGTTTGTTAGCGTCTTGCTGACGCATTGTAAATTTTAAAGAGTTAATAAAGGGTACTTTTAAATCCTTCTCTTGTGCAGTTACTACTATCCCAATTCTCACACAAAAGTGAACCTGCTGAACTCTACAACGTATTATTCTGAAAATGGTATTGTTTGTTAAAAACGCTCACCTGTAAGTGCTAATTTACCAAGGGCTTTAACGGTTTGAATCGCTTACTAAAATGACATAATGATCTAATTTTCCTAATTCACGTAGAATTTATTCTCAGCTAACTGAAATAGATAATGAAATAAAATCTTTATTACTAGAAGATGAAGATGATACTTTATATCAAAATGAGTACGCCATAGCAAATCTTGACTGTAATAAAAAAATCGTAAAATCAGAAGTAAACATAGAAGTATGCTTTAACAGGATTTTTCAGTTACTTTCTTCGTCCATCCAAAAGCGAAAGTTAAAATACTGAAGATCGGTCTTTTGAATTTTGATGGGGGAATCAAACAGCAACTTGCTTTTTGGAGCCAGTTCTTTAAGTTATTTAAGACTGGAAAGCTATTTAAGATTGGAATGCATTTAATACTTTAAATGAATTTTGTTGAATATTACTAATAAAGAATTACTTTCAGAAATGTATAGATGTAAGGAATTACGAGTATCACAATTTTTTTTATTATTACTGGATATTTTCACTGGACTATTTAACTTAAAGAATCTATGCACTTAAAAATAATTCCAAGCACCAGCTGGGTTGGCGCTCCAACCGTTTTATTTTTGATAGAGAATGAGGATCATTGGAAAATATTTTTATTTTCTGAGTGAAGGAAACAAAACTTTAACGTCAAAGAAGCAGTGGTACTATAACTCTTCAAGCTACAATCCGGCTGATCTCTCTTCTATAGATTATTCCGCTGAAGTTTTGCTCATCTAGATAGTCGAAGGTACACTATGACATTTTTACTGTTTTTTAGTAGAACACTGATTGAATGAATAAAATTCAGATGAATCTCGCAGCATTTAAATTTTACTTTTAGTTTGCTTTTGAACACTACCTCACCAGAGGAATAATCTCAGATAGTGTTTCTGCATACAATTAGGTAATTGAATATCTTTTCCCAACTTTTATAAATTTACACCCAATAGTAAATTAAACTTAATAGACTCATTCATCAGAATAGATATCATTCTATTCTTATACATGGGTTTTTATTTTTATTCATTATTTTTTACCTTTATTTCTGGTATCCAGAAAGTTACACGAAAGGGATTTTAGTAGATAAATCAATTTTATTACATATCTAAGTTTATTTTTTTATCTTATTAATTCAGATTCTATATGCTTCTTGAAAGCAAACCAAGAGAAGTTAATTTAATTAAATGAATTAAATTTTTGCACTTTGCATTTTTCAGTATCCAACTTCCTCTCTCATTTCTAATATTTATCTACAGAAAACAAGAGAAAGTGAATAAATTTAGCTTAGCTAGAAATATAGCATTTTTATGACTTTTATTACTGCCCTCCTACGGTTGGAGAAAACATCATCATCAAAACGGGTTATTCAAGTATCAGAATTACTATGTACTACGAAACAGTAATAATTCGCATTTATGTCTAGATTAATATCGATCTTTAAATCTGTTTCCCATAAAGACTTATTTTAATCACATTTCGAGAAGACAACTAGTTTTTTTTTTTTTTTTTAAACAGTGAAACTAGTTTTTTTAACTCTCGAAGCAAATAATATGATGTTTCTGCTTCTCTACATATTTGCAACTTATATGTTAATTTTAGACTTTAAAATCAATTACTGGAAAGCCTCAAATACCTCAATAATGCATGAAATGAAAATAAATTAAAAATTCCAAACTCATTAAATAGTCATGGCTGAAAACTTTATAAGAGATAATTAAAGTTTTATTGACTAACCTTTAATCAGGATTGCATGTGAATGTTACAAGTAAAATATAATAATATATTTCTTGCAAATCCTATCAGACGTAAGGGTGTTTCTAAAAATAAATATATCTGTATAAATAAGAAACAAAATTATGCAAAAGGATACAGAGAGGAACTTCAATTCTCAAAGGAAATTAAAATCTTTAGCCTTCAGGGCAATCTATGAGAACATTCAATCTTGGTTTCAATCCAGTCACACACTTTCTGTGTTTGAGGCACTGACAAAATAAAATGATTTTACAGCATCTAGTAATGCTATTTGTATCTGCTTATAGTTTCATTTATATTATATTCATCATTAGCATACAACAAATCCATCGAAAACATTTTTGTTCTGAACTATAAAAATATTTTAACATATATGTGTTCATAGTTTCTTAATTTAAATTAACTCAAAAGTTAAGTTCAGTATAGCTCCAAAACAAAGTCAAACGTTTGCGATTTAGGTTTTGATTGACTAAAACGCTTTTGTATCCGACGCGTATTGCAAGTGATAAAAAACTACTGAGCTTCATTTCCAGCCTAATAAAAGCAACTGGTGCTATATGAAATACACTTTGCCTTTCATGTACACACAGAAAATCAATTTTTAATATAAAATAGAACGTTGAAATTAGAGTCTTTCAGACATATTACGTTGTAAAATATTTCTTAAGATACTGAATCTGTAAAACTGGTTTATTGCCAAATTTTGTTTCAATATTTCGGTTAATCATTTACTTAATGCTAAAGGGCATTATTTCCTTCCAGGGTAATAAATGCTTCAACTTCATGTCCTCTTCAAGAGATAAATAATTTTTACCATAACTCATGATTACTGATCTATTTCTCATGTTTCTTAATTTTTCTGCATTAATTATTCCAAAAATGTTACAATTGGATATGTATATATCTCCTTGAAGCTTTTCGTAACTATTAAGATAGTGGTTTGGAAGTAAATGTTTCAAAGTCTGTTTCATACTTCCCAATAAATGACATTATGTGTCAATTTCTCAGTCAATAAATACTATTTACTACCTCTTTTCTCGAATTTGAAATTTTTACTTCGCGCATTCTATAATCATTTTATTAATACAGAAAGTTATTTATAAGATTAACCACAATTGGGCCCAGTCGAAATACTAGCTTTCTAGATCACCAGAACTTCTAGATCAACATATGAATTTTTAGCCCTTCTGTAATTAACAGTGCTATAACACTACGTAAACACAACAGAGATAAAATATGAAAGATTTATTGTTTGGTTCTGAACGAAATGCGGATTTAAGTTAATTACGATAAATTTACTACTACTTCTCGACGAAATGACAAATGACAATAATTAAATTATTTACAATTAGAACCATTTAAACTACAATTCTAGCATTTCTCACGGTAAACTGCACGAGAGAGGATTAGCTTAATACACAGAGAGGAAACTTACCAGTTGGTAGAGGTATCACTGAACCTGGACAGCAGAAATTTTATTATCACCAGATGAAGTTTCCAGTCCTCCCTCTTAAATTCTTATTGCTATTCAAACCTGCTCCTTATTAGCGTTATCTGGTGGGGAAGCCGAAATATATTTTAAACAATAATAATTAATTAATAGCACCCTTGCAACTTATCGTCACAAAATACACAGAGCATTTCCCTTAGTAATATTTCTTTGCACGTATGCAGATTTTAGTTATACATTAGCTTCAGGAGTCGGTGAGCGAGACTAAACTTAGTAGCGAGAAAGTGTTTCATTTTCAGTTGTTTTGCTATTGTTAAATAATTCGATTTTTCTGTTAAAATAATCTTAGAATTTCATTTCTGAAAATGCATCAATGAAACTTTGTCTTAATTGCGATGTTTGAATATTAAGGAATAAATCAGGACCATTTTAATGCTCCTGAAAATCGTAAATGCACAAAAGGTCATTTGAATATGATGACTGTTTTAAAGTTGGATTGCTCAAATGAGGAAGAAAGAAACACGTTTGCAAAATATAAATTTTCAAAGGCATGACAAATTCGTAAAAATATCTCATTTATTTATGTTGAAAAATGCGTGGATATATTTACCACAAATCCTTTAAAATATTTTATTGGTGTTAATTTAAGCATAAAGCATAATAAATTTGTATCGAGAACTACTCCTATTTAGGTTTTCTCTAGTTCAGCGTTAATTCAAGAAATGTCAGCGATTTAAAATAAATGTTGCAGCAATAACCATTGAAATGTAGCTTGCATGCAGGCAATTGAAGATCAGTTTCATACTATGCATGGTCAAGGAAAAATTCTTTCCTAGTTCTCAGAAAATGACACAAGAAAAATGTATGATTGACGATTGGCAAAAGTTTATATTATCAATCCAATTAACATCGTGAGCATATTGTTTTCAATTCACTTGAAGATAAAATATTATACTGAAAGAGCTGTCACCCATAATAAATCACTGTATTTCCATGTTTATGAATACATAATAAATTGTTTACATGCTGAAATGTTGAAGTCGAAAGCGCAGATATGAACAAAAAGTTTCATACTATGTATTTGAATTTAATGCTTTATATATATCTATATAACACACTCAGAGATATTGAATGTCAAATCTATATTGTAATTTCAGAAAATATTTGTATCAAAGCACATTTTATGTTCAGAATTTTTATTTATATATTTATTTTCTTATGATTTATATATTTACGAAGAATTTCTCTTTTCAATTTTCTGACGAAAAGCCAGGTAGATTTCATTTGTGTTTGTTTCATATAGTTTCACAAAAAATAATAGCTAACCGTATATCGCACAACTAATTGTAAGGCTTTAAGACGTCAGCCTCCCATATTCTCATAGGATGTTTTATTCAATTCGTCGATTTAATTTTTAGAAGGTCTCAAGTTCAACTCTAGGTGAAAGCACACTGAATTTGTCAATATTCGTTGCTGTGCAAAACTCTTTTTCCCCCACATCAGACTAAAGTGGTTAATGATAATACTACACTAACATTGGCTTATCTTGTCTTCCTTACTGTTTCTAGTCGCTTTAAAGTGGGGGATAAGGATGTAAAGTAAAACATTTTTTCCATATCTTCACATGGGTACAATTACAATCAGGACACTGAACAGGTAGTTTGAAGGAGTCGCGTTCAAATCCGGAACTTGCACAGTGCATTTTTTATTCCCATTTCCTAATTTCTCTTTTCGTCACAAAATTGATTAATTAAGAAATGTATCTCAATATTACATATTAAATTAACTCTTATATATAAATGTTCATTATTTGCTTCCAAAACTTTTAAAACTTTTACTATGCTTACTATTTCAATTTACGTTGCCTTAATCGTAGCTTTAAAACACCTGTAAAATAAATATTATCTTCTCGATTGTTCCACTCTTTAATTGAAATGTTTTGTCATTTGTTGTTTTAAAGGCTGCGATAGTCAATTTGTTCCGTTTCTAATTAAACTCAGAAAGCAGAAATAGGACTGCACAGGAAATTCTTGAAATGACACAAATAAGAGGTATACGTTCTGGATTTAATCGTATTTATTGTACTTTTCATTTAACTTCTTGAGAGGCAACTCTGTGATTAATACTCTTCAGCTGCTCGAGACATTAAGTTTCATTTTACGCTTTTATCTACTATATTTTGAACTGAAGAGAACAGTAAATTGTTTGCTTTAGAGAAATATGCTAAGCGCAACGAGGGGGAAGAATTGTAACAAAAGAATAATTCAAGAACTTAAACACTGTTATAAATTTTATCCTGTTTGTTGTTCGAGAACATGTTGCAATTAATTACTGTGCAGCTCGAATTTACCTAAGAACTCAATTTAAAGAACAATTATTTACTACTTATTAAAGGAGAACGATATTGTTGTAAACTGTACGTGGAATACGTGCAAATTCATTTATTATTAGAGAAAATTTTTAAGTATAGTTTATACAGTTTTTAAAATATTAGAAAAAACTCGAAGACTTTTGATTGTTTATTAGACAAAGCCCGTAGTTGTTACCACCTAAAAGTGAAGGCTTTTTTGAGGGAAACTGGCTCGGATTCAAATTAGACATGCAGAAAACGAGACCATTACATGGCGTTTTAATTTCAACAATATTATTCCAGAATTATATGAAGAAATTAAACTGTTCATTCATAAAATATATGCACATGTTTTGTGTTTAAAATATATATCAGAGAAAGGAATGAACACTTCTGTAAATCTGCATTCAGTACTGTGTCATCATTGTATGCAGAGGTCTTTGAATTAATTTTTGAAGGAAGCTCTCAAACATGGTCATTTGAATATTTTATTAGTTTTATAGCATTCTACGAGAAGTTCCTTCCGCAGTTCTTTGAAATTTCCGAGATGCAACATTTTGGTTCTTACCCTTTGTTCAAACTGAATCCTTTTATTCTCGGATGTATTTAAATGAAATGATTTAGTTGGACACTTAGAAAGGTGTTCGAAGGTTCCTTTTTACTCTTAACGTTCATCTACATTAGAGTTTTAGATTTGTGTACCCTGTAATGGCTAACTTGGCAGACTGGAACAATATTTTTCATCAAGCCTGCAAATATTATGCAAAAGAAATATTAGAATTGTCAATAATTTTTTGTGCCCCATTTTCTGTGTTATAATACTCTAACATTTTTTACTGTTATAACCTTGAAGCCGGTTCCGGAGACGACATGGATGTTTGTAATTCGACAGTGTCTTTGCCACATGAGGTACTTAAAACTGTCTCTAGCCGAAATCTCTCTTAGGAGGTCGATGATAGGAAAAGAAGCTGAGAGACCTTGGATCCTTCATCTCATGTGTTCTCGCTAAAGACTTGGTTGGAGATGCCAAAATTCATACTGTTACTTATAAGGTACCCAAGGCTCTGGTCAACGACACGCGCATAGCCCCATTTAGTCATAATCAATCCATAGATCCAATCAAAGCTCTCTCTCATGTCAAATAAGCAATAACATTTCTGCATTAACTAACTAAAATTCCTAGCCATATTGGATTGACCAGCCAGATCGCTTGACTTTACACAGCATGCTCGGGACCTCTTGGGAGAGTAATTTCATCTCACCATCCTCCTTCGAGAACCATCCTGGAGTTGAAAACTGCTTTGCTACAGGCGTTGTCTGTTTAGATGCGAGAGGGGAACATACTCCATATTAGACATATTTTCAGTTCGATATTACAACAAGGATTTTGGACATACCTGCTCTGTGAGCTGTACTAATAATCATGCGTACATGAAATGACTTTTGAATTGTACATAAATGTATATTCGTACCGAATTTCATTAGCATCTATCTATTAGTTTTTCTTAAATTCGACATAATGTACAAATGCTCTTAATTTTGCTTACGAGTGTATAATAACCGCAATATAATAATTAATAAACTAAACTCTTTGGTAAAATCATTGCTGTTATAACAAATATATTTTATTCGGTTTCTCTGATTAACAATGGTGTTAGCAATAACTTTTCTGGAGACACTGGACTTCCAATTAATTACTGTAATTATTCTGAAATTGAAAAGTCTTCTTTTATCAAATAATATAACATCTTTGAGAGAGCAAATTTCTAGGTCAAGATAATCTGCTCCGGTGCCATCTTTGTTAATTTTATTAAGGCATTTAGGGTAGATATCTTATTTTTCAATCTCATCAGATTATGAATGGCAATGATGTCATCTGTATGCTTGTAGATAAATTAAAGATACTCTGGTTTATGCCAGTTTTTAATAAAATAATATTTCTTCCAGCATTAAAAACTCGGTGAATGGGACACTTAATCTCCAAAATAAAATCTTTCTAAAATTGACTGTATTCCTACGAGTATCAACTATTCATCTGCGATTTTTAACTTATTCCTATTTGATAAGAAATATATTTAATTAGAGACATTAGGATTTCTTTGGAAGCAAGAGAGATTGAAAAATTAGCAACGCCTTCACCAGGAATCGAACCACGGACCCCTGGAATGCCGGCCCAGCGTGCAGAACCACTACACCACGAAGGCACGCTAGGGAAGGGGCAGAAATACCTTATATAGTTCCCCTTTTAAAGGGCGACTGAAGATTTTAGAGGACCCAATCGCGAAATCCTGGGTGAGGAGAACCATCATCCAACATCCTTTTAGTTCGAGCTTCACTGTAGAGACATTAGGTTCATTGGAAAAGCCGGACAGATGAAAAATTAGCAACCGCCTTCGCCGGGAATCGAACCACGAACCTAACACTACAGAACCACTACACCACGAAGGCACGCTAGGAAGACGGGAGAAGTACCTTATAATCAGAAATTTCAAATTATTTTTATTAATCAGTTTAATATTTGTAGCTAATTTAATTTCATTAGTTAGCACATGTTAGACTAAACGACAGTCTTTTGCTACTGGAAATGTCTTTTATTTTTATTTTATGATTTTACAGATCAGATTTTCCCTTGTTATTACATTTTCATATATTGGATTACTTCTGTTTATGTTTTGTTTATTGCACAAGGTGCGCTTATATAGAAAATAATTTTTTATTATATTTTAAGCTTTTTTACTCGTTTATGAGACTGATGCTATAATTTTGCAAAATATATTTTTTGGGGCTTGTATGATTTCAAATTTTCGTGTTTTATTATTTTTTAGTGTGTTCGATTGTTCACATTTACATATTTTCATTTTGGAGTCGGTCTACTTTAAATATTTTTTTTTTTTAGTTTCTAAGCATGTTTATGATTTGGTTGCTATAATTTTGGAGCTTTTTGTGTTATTTACTACAGCCTGTAGGGGCTTGGACTGATAAACACAGAACTTGCTTTCATTAATTTTCTGAAATTAATTTAAATATTAAATTTTTAATTTGTATTTTTGTAGGTTCAGAAAGTGGCTGATGTATTTACTTCTTTCGTTGATACCAACTTTCTGGTGACGATACAACGAAAAATATAAATTTCTTTTTTTCCTTTCATTTTTTTCTCATTTTGGCACGTTTTTCTTTCATGCATTTTCCGACTGTGATTCTAATTTTTTGTTTTATGTATATGGATTTTTAATGCATTATTTTACTTTGTTTTAATTTATTTTGCTTTCTTACAACCACTTTTTGCTGTTTTCACCGCGCAGCTGTATTAGATTTTGAACTGCTTTTTATTTTGCATTTATTCATTTATACATATACATATAATTTCTTAAACAAAATTAAATATTATGCGCACAAATCCGAAACAATTATATTTTTTTTAGAAAAACAGCATAAATTTACATAATGAAATACAGAAAAATATACAAACATTAACAAGAAAACGAAATAGATGTGAATAATCATTTACACTATTTAATGATTACGCATCAAAGGCGTGCATGTGTGCGCGTACATACGTATGCAATTAGCTTACGCAACTCCAAAGTATTATCTAACATTTTGCATTAAATAAATTATTTATGTAATTTATATAATAGATCATAAATTCAGAAATCTAGATGCTGAGCATAAAATATACCTCATTGAATTATTTCAATAAATAAACTAAAATGCATAGAATTTTTACTTAGAATCTGACGATCCTTAAAATTTCAAATCTTTCTTTACACATGCAGACCCTCTCAAGCAGTTCTGTCTAATTATTGTCATCACCAATGATATCTTTTGTATTCTTCATGAAATATTCTAATGTCGTGTCTATTTTTAATGATGTGCAACAACAGCCTCATTTCTTTAATGCATGGAATAATACTCATCTCCCCATTTCACGAGTAAAGAAACTTTTAAAATATTTCATTACTTTTTTATCACCATGAAAACATATTCATTTTCTTTACACGAAAACTTAATTAAGCTAGAATGAAACGTAAAGTATAACTTCTTCAAAATTTTCGAGGAGCAAGTAATTTATTTTCGTACTTTTGCAACCTTCTGCCAACCTTTTGTAAATCAGGGCAAAGTAATTTTAACTGATACACCACTTAAATTAACTTAAAGGCAAGTAAAGGTTATTTACGCAGTTCTGTGGGCGTTACAGAATATATGTACATAATATAATATAATAGCTAAATAGTAATATAAATATGTGCAATATAACTTTGCCTGTAATTTTATCCATGTCTTAGTTGAGGTATTTTCGTTAAAGAAAATATTTCTTTGTGTTTTGGAAACGTTAATACGTAATCCCATTCTTCGAATATCTCATTTACGTTATTTACTTAAATTTATGGGATTTACTTTGATTTCCACAAACATCTTTAGGAGCACAATGTTTTATTGACTAAACTTATGAACAGAATCATCTTAAGTTTAAATATTTTGGTACGTAGGATAATTTTCTCATTGCCGTTATATATGAGAAAACAATGTTATAAACGTAAGAGGTAAATATTACCACAAAGCTAGAAGAGAAGAATATATAATGGTACCCTAGATGCTAAGAAAGAAATAAGATGAAACGATGCCTATTGGCTTTCAGGCAGGCTAGCTGTTGTGTTAATTTATGATAGTGAAGTTCCAAGTTCAGTTTGCGACCGAAAAGGATGTTCAAATATACTACAGAGTGTAATGTAAATATTTGTCGCTCTTTTATTCTTATCTATGTGAGAATTTTACCCAAGAAAAATAAATTTATGCATTTATCGTCAGTATAAAAAATAAATCTATTATTAATGATTTTCCTCCAGAAGCTTTTGAAAAAAGAAAGCTTCTATTCGTCAACGTGGACCTTTTTTGCTCCAAAATTAAATTCAGTTTTACTTGCCGCACTTCCGTTTTGCCAAAAACAAAATTATGTTTTAAAATAGAGAAACTTTGGTGATTCTGGACTTCCAAATATGTAAGAATAAAGCTAAAAATGAACAAGATGTATCTAGTTGATCAAGAATGAACAAAATCCAAACGAAACGACATCATATAGCACAATTTTAGCAAGAGTTTAAAACATACTTTTATTTGCATTTCAAAGCAGAAAATACTATATAAAGTAATAAATTGTATCTTTTTGTTTCAACAAACGCGTAAGCACTGAAAATAAATTGTAAACATGTGCATAACGTTTACTTTGGGGGAAAATGTAATTTTATATTCTAGTTTACTCTGCTCATTTTTAGGTCTTGCTATATAAAAAATGCGTTTTATCCCTTGTAAAATTATAGCATTTAGCTGAATGTATTATTTTCGTAATAAACACACTTAACGACACTGATAATGCTTGGGTTATTATTAAACGCTGCAACACACTTTCTAAACAGCAGATTCATTCCTTTTCTTACCTTCTGAGACCTAAAGATACTAAAGTTGTTTTCTACCCCTGATAATCTCCGCTCTTTTTTTAACATTAATATCTCTGTTGTTGAAAATCCTGGGGCTCAACTGCACAATATAAGCTCGTAAAATGCATACATTGAAAAATCTAAGAAATATTTCTTAACAGATGTTATTTTCTAACAACTCAGCTTGCATTCATACCTCAATAATTTGTTTAAATGTAATATTTCTTTACTGAAGTTATAAATTTTTTTACTCGAGTAACAGATTTTGTAGCTTTCATAATAGTTGTTCGATAAACAATATTTTAGATAGACGTTTTAATATTCTATGGTTCTGCTTCCTTCAGCAATATGCACTTAATGTTCGATCTATGCTATGCTCGTCGCGTAAAATATAACGCGAAATTTAACTGAACTGTGAATCATTTAACCGGTATGCGGTGCTTCTAGCTGATAAAGAACTTTTAAGTTTTAATAAATATGAGTATTAGCTGAAGGTGAGGAACGACGAGGCTTTTCCGCTTCATATCAGCACCGGACAGGGGCTAACTGCCAGCGTGCAAATCATCCCCCCTTCATTAAGAATGGTCATTTACGGTCAGCAGAGGGGAATGAAATAATCTTTCTGTCCTTATACCCCATTTAATAGCATGACATTACCAATATGTGCCTCTTCACATCATGGTATAATTTAATTTCTGTACGTTTTTGGCAATATCTTGAACCCAAAATGGAGTTTAAAGAACGAAGCGTCTAATTTATAGTTAGCAATAATTGAGATTCCACCGGTGGCAATAAATGAAACTTTTCTCGATTACTTTAATGTACTTTAAAAAACTGTTACCCTGTCTAAGAAGGGGACATTTGATATTTCTTATTTATATAAAAACTGTGTTTGCGAATTGTTTCATGACAGAAAATTTGATTTTCTTTTTTACTGAAAAAAAAGACAATATATGAAGAGATTTTTAAAGTATTTGAGCATTTGGCAACAGTGAGAACTCAGAAAATGTATCTATTTAGTGATTAATTCTTCAACAAGCAGATATTACGAGAGTTTAAAAAATTCGAAAAGCTGCTTTTTAGAGACATTAGGTATACTTTTGGAAGCAGGCAAGATGAGAAATAAGCAATTACGCGCTAATCGTGCAAACCACTACAGAGGTTGGCTAAGAAGGCGGGTGAAAATATCTTACAGCTTTCATAATGTGTTTACTCTCTTTCTACCAAACTGAAATGTAAACGAATTGAAATAAATCTCTCCAATTCTTCTCACTTCTGTTCTATTCTTTCTTCGATTTTGCTGTTTGTTCAGTATTACAACAGATTCTTACATATAATGTATAATTCTTCAATTTCAACTGAATGAGAATTGTATGATGAAGATTAAATAATTTGTAAATCAAAGTAGAGCACTCAATAAAATAACTCAAGGACCGTAGCGCCTGAATGAATTCTTGCTAGCAAGCTTAAACACTAGTAAACATGTTAATTTACCGTATACAAAATACTTTAACTGGATTATACTGTAGTTTGGTCCTTGTTTCTCCCACTGCATTTATTTATTTTGGAAATGTTTATGATAAATAACACGTTACAAAACGAACTCCTTAACACTGCAATTCAGACTTAAATGTTTTCTCTACGTAACGCTTAATCACATTATTAACTAATCTATTAGATATAGAATTACTCGCATGGTTCAAAAATAAGTAGCAATATATAATGTTCTCATAAAACAAAGTAGTAAGTGAAGTTGACTGTGACAGGCAGAACGAATGGATAATTATTCATATATGTTAAAGAATTTTAAATTACATGGAAGAAACTAAAAAAAAATATTTTAAACCACTTCAAAATAGATGTTTTAAACATATGGTGAAATAAGCGTAAATGTAATGTCCATTTATTCCCTCAATGATGCAGAAAATAGGCTTCGACTAAGGGAAAAATTATGAAGAAATTTAAAAAAAAACATGTTGATCCATACGTATAGAAAGCTGTAGTTCATTACCATCGCAGGTGCCTAGAAATCACCTCAATGTTGCCTTATATTATCTAAAACGAATTTTGCATAACTTTCCAGCTAGTCACATCCATGTTTCTCTAAACTTTGTGAGTCATATTTCTAAAGTATACAAAATATATATTTCTTTTAAATGAAGTGCTTAAAGAAGAAAAGCAATGATGACAATATTGTTTTTCAAAGCACAAATGTTGATACAGTTACGAGTTTTGATTTCCTGCAAGGAGGATTAAAAGGTTTAAATAATTAGTCTTAAACGCCACGTTTTATTGCGTGTCCCATTCTAACATTTCGCAGCATGTGAGGGGTCCTTAAATTAGAACAGATTATTCTAATACTCTCCTTTTTGATGTGATATAGCTGTAGACTAATAAAATAAAGTGTTAGTTTTCAACTCTCTTTTAGCTCTGCTAACGCGGTTGAGGATCAAACACAGTGAATTGTATTTTGTTACTATGTAAGGGCTATGTTAATTTTATTAACAGTTAAATTTTGAGTTAAACTTCCTTTCCTATCTCTTCTTAATTTCAACTTACCACTCCCTGCCAGAACGTAGTTTTAGAATCACGTCTGAATGTAAATTGAGAAAGAGTGGTATTTAACCGCGAAGTTCTACTGTCTTAGTGCGAGAGTTAACAGATATTCTGGCTGCACGCGTCCGCCTTTTTTAGGCTTCTCTCTCGTAAGCTGTTATTACGCTCATCCGTACTTTAGGCCCTTGATAGCTTCGCAGTCAATTAGCGTTAAGAGGCCAATTCCGTTAGAATCTTGAGAGCTTTGTATATATTTTTTTAGTTAAGATTAGTTAAGTTTTAATTCTTAGTTTCCTAAGTTCAAGCCCGAGTGTCGGCTTTATTGTAAAACTCCAAAGACGGAGTTCTGTTAAACTTTAGTTGGAATAGTAAAGGATTATTTCACCCTTCTCACTTGTTGTTTTCTACCCCACGAACTCAAGCGATTATTCGCTTACTAGTACTTAAGATTCTTCACATTCAAATGTAACTTAAGGTACACAGTGGAGAGTCTTACAACGTGACTACTACTTATACTCTCGATCTTTCTCAAGACTTCGACCTCAAAATGTCTGCTATTTAAAAAAGTTTAGAAATTTTCATTCGGTTATGTATTTCCTTTTAACGAAGAAAACGATTTACTGTAAGTTATTATGAAATCTGAAGGATTTCAGCTTACATTAAAAACACCAATGAAATATAAAACAGTTACACAAGTGTTATATAAGGAAGAAAAACAAAGACAATATGAAGGGATTAATAAATTATCGTTCACCTCCAGTTTCAAAAACGATATGGATAGCATTACTAAGACATGTGCTAAAAGTCATGAATATTTCTAAAATTTAAACAAATATACAGCGTATTTTTAAAAGAAAATCCATTAAAACATATGGAAGTTTTCTGACAATTGATTTAAGTTTTAATAACTATTAAACTTAATTTTAACACCATTTTATTATTTTCCCTTTATATAATGTCCCATACGTTTTCTCTTATCAAAGAATAACGGATTTCAAGAATATGCGGAAGAAAATTTAATACCTAGTTCGATTAATTGAAACTCCTCTGTCTCGCAGAGAGAACGTCCGCTATGCTTGTAGAGACATTAGGAATTTTTTCGAAGCAGGCAAGATGAAAAATTAGCAATCGCCTTCGCCGGGAATCGAACCACGGACCTCTGAAATACCGGCTCAGTGTGCTGACCACTACACCATGAAGGCAATCTAGGAAGACGGGAGAAAATACCTAATATGCTAACTGTAAGAATTAATGCTAGTCTGAATAAAAAAAAAGCAATATTCGTCGAAAGCCATAGTGATTTCCGTATACAGTTGGATGCTAGAAAATGTGTACATAGTGAGTAGCTGAAATAAAAACAAGTCCGTTTTATCCAAAACTTGATTTTGGTAACTGTAATACTCAAAAAAACTCGCTTAAGTGAATGTTATTGTTGAGAGGTATTTGACCCGTTTTTATCTGACCGGATCATTCTAGCCTGTTATATAATTCACCATCAGAGACGAATGAATACGTATTTTATTGAATTTTAAATGTTTGCTTGTGTCTAAGCTGATTGTTGTCAAGGCGATAATTTATCAAAAATAAAGAAGTAACTCTACGAGAAGTACCCTGAAATGGGCAATATTTTAAGAATTATTAAGTAGCAAGTTTATAGGTTGTCTAAAATGGAAAACCAAAAATGGTAAAGATTATTCAGTAAGATTAGGAGAAGTTATTCAGTGAAATGTTATTTTTTAAGATTTAATTATCAAAGTAAAATAGAATCTTTATTTAGATTATCTCTACCTTTTATTTAAAAAGGAGTATTCATTAAACACAGAGGGAAAACAAAGAAATAACTATAGCTAAACAAAGAAATAACTAGTTTGAACTATAGGCATCATGCTGACTGCTTTCATAACTAGAATAAAATGACATTACCACTGAATCAACTAGACAAAAGTTTGAAAACAAACAAGATGAGCATTTTTCAATCATCAGAAATATAATGAGTGGAAAGAAAAAGGAATTACGTGTATTATACAATTCCTATATAATCGTATAGCTGCAGGTGTCTTTCGGTCAATTTAATACGAACTTTAGTTTTAGTTTATTCTTGGCAATCCTATAATTTGATGCGATCAATCAAGAAGCTTGTCTTAACTGTGATCAGATTTACAGTTTCCTGCACCGGGGTTAGAACTTACGTTACCAGAGACGTGATAGCCGAAGAGCAATTGTAATTCGATATTTTCTTTTAAAAGGCGCTTTTTAAAGTAAATGAAATCAACAAGTGGTCTATGATGTTTATATTCCGCATACTCCTAGTGATTAAGAAAGTGTTCTATAAAAGAAAAAAAACGTTACTGAAAGGCAACGTTTAAGAGGAATCCTCACGAACATTTATATAGATTACTTCCAAATTCTCTACTTGGTACATTATTATGACTTTACTTAAGCAACTAGTTTTAATATTGTCCGTTTTATCATGGTAATATAAAATATTGTGTTGCGAGGAGAAATAATTGACTATTGGTTCTTTGTGTAAAATAGCGTGTTATCGAGTTATAGTCAATGCATTCACCACAACTAACCCATTTTCATTCACTAATGGTATATAATGTTAAGATAACAGAATTTTGACTTCATAGTTGTTTGAAAGAACCTGGAAAATCAAATTTCGAATTTCTCGTACTAAAGTAAATCTAATTTTCTGTATTTTCCATCCTTATTATATATTCGTTAAAAATGTTCTAAATGCAAATGTTTTTTGCAACATTTTATTTTGACAATTCAATTTCAATATACTTATTTACTATAGTTTTTTCTTTCAAATGCTATGCTGAATCATTTGCTGTTACATTAGAAATTTGGAATGAAAATATTTGAACACAATGAATGGAAAGCAAAAGGAATCATTTGAACCTTTGCCTTATTACAGTCACAAAGGCCGACACATCCTATATGCTAATTAAAGTGATTACGAGATTAATCAGTCTCATCCACAGTAATTAATATAATTACAGTAAGTGGCATTTGCTCTTTTACTTGAAGTATGACTTTAATCATCTACACCTGATGGCTTTTTGTACAATACGAATAAGCGCAGGCACCTGTTATTACTTTTTGTTTTATGCACCAGTTGTTTTATACATTTCATATCACTTTGCCTCTCATTGTATTTTTGTGCAGCTATTAGCATCTTCAGGAATATAAAAAAGTAAAAATTAGAGAAAATATGCACCATATCAAGGAAAAAATTTCAAAAAGTCTAGGAAATCTATAAGGTATTTCTCCCGCCTTCCTAGCATGCCTTCATTGTGTAGTGGTCAGCACACTGAGCCGGTATTTCAGAGGTCCGTGGTTCGATTACCGGCGAAGGCGATTGCTAATTTTTCATCTCTCCGGCTTCCAAAAAGTACCTAATGTCTCTACAGTGGCGCCCGAACTAAAAGGGTCGTGGATTATGAATCTCCACACACAGGATTTGGCGATTGGTTACCCTAAAAACCCCAGTTGCCTTTTAAAAAAGGGAGTATATAAGGTATTCCTCCCGCCTTTCTAGCGTGCCTTCGTGGTGTATTGGTCACAATAACAACAACATTGGAGAAGTTAAAAAAACAGAAATCAGCATAATATTTGTAAATTTTACAGGACTAGTTTCGATGATGGTTTAACTACAGAACCATCTTCTTCAGCTTCCCAAGTACAAATGGATGAGATAGAATATGGTGATAAGATAAGAATTCCACTACACTCCGAATCATGCCATCCAATTAAACAGAATTTAGCTTCATTTTATACCTTTGTTTACCGTACAGTTTTAAGTGTGCTCCACCAAACTGGGTCTTGATTAAGAACTCATTTACTTAAAAGTACTTGCTATTGACAGGGGCTTTTCATTTAACATTATTGACCAAGCGGTTAAAAATTTGTGATCTTAACACATCAAAAGGCATTCTCTCGATTTAGGAGATTGCATGAGTTCGTTTGTCATTCCTTTCTTTTAAATGGATTAGCTATAAAATTGCACGTTATTTATAAAAATTTTAACTTTCAGGTCGTTTTTTCTCTTATTAACAGATTTACCAATCCCTTACTTAAGCATACCGTTCGAGTTGTGAATTCTCGGGGTATTTGCAGGATTCCTTGCCATTGTGGTTTAATTTACATTCGGCAAATTAAGACAGCCTTAAAATCTCGTGTTAAAGAACATGAGGCATATGTTAGAGAAAAAAAAACACTGAAGTCTCCTGTTACCCAGCGCTGTTGGTCCGAAAATCACATTTTCCGTTTTACTGTAACCAAAATTATTCAAAAAATATCTTCCATTAGTGAATTAGATTTTTTAGTGGCATTTTACAATCAAAAAAATCTTTCTGTTCTAGTTAACGATTCTAATTCCTATACATCTTTACCCTCAGCATTTAAAGAAATTATTTTTTAGTTTTATTGTTTCCTTAACAGAGGGCTCCAGTAGCTTGACTTCTTTCCAGTCATTCTTTTCTTGTCACTATATTCTGTCTCGTTCATTTGCACTTAGGCAGCTGAAGCAGATTGGTTCTGTATTAAAAGCATCGAAACAAGTCCTGCAAAATTACAAATATTACGCTGATTGTTGTTTAACTCCTCCAATAGTCATTATTCGGCGTATTGTTTTAACATACACACCAACAGGTTTTGAAATAATACATTGAAATTCATATGAAATAAATAATTGATTTTAATAATTAGCAGGATTCATAGTAGGAAAAATGTGGCAAAGCACACTAGGGCTATCTGCCTAAGGGGAGGGATGCCTTTTTTTATTTTTTTGTATGTGCAACAGCACATAAAAAAAAAAATAAAAAACTAAATTTTCCAGTTGTACCCGAATAACGAGAAACACATTATAGAAATTTGGTACAATTTAGTCTAAGAAACGTTCCTTAAGGTTATCAAAACTTTCGGTCCCAAATTTATAATATTAGTGCTCAAAATTCTATTAATTCAGCAGCGAGACATCGTAATAGTTAATTCTTGGCTGCAAAGTCGCGCTTGCTATAACATCGATAGGCCAACTGCTTAATGAGTCTCCGAAAAGGAGGGGGAAGAACTGAGTCAAGCAATCGTATTTCACACTCTCTTCTTCATTCAGTTTACATCTTCTGAAGGAAGTAACAAATCCTTGGAATAGATTTATCAATCGGGGAAAGTTATATTAGTGTTTATAATTTAGTGTTTGGCTAAATATTTAGTATAAATATTGAAGATGATTGACTTCCGATGTCTAAGTTGCGGGGAATATAAAAATTTATAAGAGTCCTAGGACTTAATTCAGCTACTCTTTTAACCATGGCATTACTGATACACAACGACAAACAAAGATACACTACCCGACATTAAAAATGCAACACCAAGGAATGATCAGAAAGTAATGAAACTCGGCAAACAGACAGAGAGAAAGTAACGAACAATATGTGAGCTTTATTTCGAAATAATTTGCCTGATACAGGGCGAGAACAGCGTCGGCTCAGTAGGTTCAAACTCAGGTGAAAATGTAGTGGGACACCTAATGTTTACTATAAGTAATGTAGGTATAGTCCCACTACACATCGGTCTAGAGAAAACCAGAAAATCACCGGATCCACCGAAGCCATCGTGACGCAAAACATTTGTTTCACCCCAAACAGACAGCCCCGAAACGGGCATTTATTAAAATTTCGAAAATATATACAAAAATATATGTAACATTTAAAAGATAGTGCAATCCACTTACATGCTTTGGATACATATCCAGTTCCGACTTGTACAATTTGGTCTTGGCGGTAGCAATACATATATATTTAGTATAATACAATTGATATAATTAATACAATACAATTTTGACTAGGTATAAATAGATGATGTAGATTTTGAAAATTTTAAGTAATTAGTATAGTACTTAAATGAATAGTACAGTTTAGTGTTCAATATAGTTCAGTAAGGTAACTCAATATATATATATATATATATATATACATATATTCAAATATAACATAGTTTATATATTTAATAGATCTATAATAAATGGGATGTATAGTTCCTAATAGTTTATAACTGCAATAGTTCATAAAAATTCAAAGTACATTGGCATGCAGTTCATAAATATTCCTTTGCCATAGTTCATATATAGTTTATATATAGTTCATAATAGCTAATTTATAGGATATTGGTAAACAATTCTGCATAGTTTATAATAGTTCATTGGCAACATTATTGGTGTTATAAACAACAAGAATAATTATAATAGTTTACAGACATTAGTATTTGGAATAGTTCATAGGAGCTCATTGTCATTATTATTGGTTTCATAATTAGCAGATTTATAGACAGTTACATGATCATGTATAATTTTTAAAGTTAGTATTTAAAATAGTTTATAATAGTACACTGACACTTTGATTGGTATCATATCTATTAGATATAATTATAATAGTACATAATAGTTCTTTGAAATAAAGTTTAATATATGATTCCGCTTATTATTATTATTTGAGATGTTGTCATTTCATATCATAAGTTAATGTCGAATTCTTAAAGTTAGTTAAGTTCATATACTATAACATTTTGTTTATAGTAAATGCTTTCACCTTGAAAGTGTAAGTCCATTACTAAATAAGTTGGCATATAATATTCATATGATAAGTTACATTGTAGTTTCAGTTCATGTAATAAATTTCATCAGTTTATTTTGTAACATAAATATGTGTATATCAGTATTGTAGTAATCTTTTATTATTTAAGTATGTTTATATCACTATTGTAGTAATCTTTTATTATTTAAATATGTTTATATCACTCTTGTAGTAATCTTTTATTATTTAAATATGTTTATATTAGCATTGTAGTAATCTTTTATTATTTAAATATGCTTATATCAGCATTGTAGTAATCTTTTATTATTTAAATGTATTTATGTCAGTATTGTAGTTATTCTTTTGTTATTTTTCTGTTGTCTTTCTTGTGAAGCAGCTTGTCCTTAGTGGATATAAACATGTATTCTTGATTATAACTATGAAGTTCAGGATCTTTAACTGTAAAACTATTTACCTTACAGTATTATGATCATTGCAAAAAAGTTATAATGTTTAATAATGATTTTGATATTTTCAAATGTAATTTTATTTCTAATTTAAATATAAACACATAAAAATATATTATAAGTTTAACCAAATAAATTTCATAGTGTTTGTAAGTGCATAAAAATATTATAGTAATTTTTATGATTTTATACTGTGCGTAATAGTAGGTAGACAGTTGAATATCTGTGAATATTCGACTTTATTTAAGATGGGATTATACAGTTCAGTATGTTTAAATGTTATAAGGTATTTCTCCCACCTTCTTGGCGTACCTTCGTGGTTTAGCGGTTCTGCACGCTGGGCCGGTATTTCAGAGGTCCGTGGTTCGATTCCCGGCGAAGGCGTTTGCTAATTTTTCATCTCTCCGGTTTTTCCAAAAAATACCTAATGTCTCTACACTGAAAACTATTATTTATTATTATTACTATTACTTCATGCTTATTCTTCCTCCTCTTTTCCCCATGTATTTACTATACCATTATTATTATGTGGATTTGTTTTTTAAGATAATTATGTAGTTTTAGATGAACTGCAGCTTCAAACAACTGCAGCCTCTGAAATACCGGCTCAGTGTGCTGACCACTACACGACGAAGGCACGCTAGGAAGGCGAGAGAAATACCTTACAGCTTCAGCTCCCGCTTTCCTAGCGTGCCTTCGTCGTGTAGTGGTTCTGCAAGCTGGGCCGGTATCCAGAGGTCCGTGGTTCGATTCCCGGCGAAGGTGTTGTTAATTTTTCTCATCTTTCCTGCTTCTAAATTACCTAATGTCTCTACACAGGAACTTATAAAAATACGTCTAACACAGTTAACGTCTGGTAATTATCCTGGCTCAGTAGGTTGTAGAAACAGCTTGGACGGCGATATACGAAGCAACACATCTAGGTACAGAGTCAAGAAGACTACGGATGATGTCCACACTTAGTCTTCTGAAAGAGGCAATGGCAATGTCAGCAAATGGAGTCTAATTACATCTTAAATGTGTTTGATTGGTGAGAGATCAGAAGTGAATGTTGGCCACGGAAACATCTGTACACATTACAGAGAACGTTGGCTGATGCGAGCAGTGTATGGTTGGGAGTTATCCTACTGATAAAAAGCACTAGGCCCTCCTTGAAGGTATGGAAGTATTATCTGTCGTAGCACATTATTCACGGATCGCTGGGCTGTCATACTACCCTGAATGCAAACTAGAGGTGACTTAGAACTGTACTCAAACCATGATGCTGCGTTTTCGCTCTATGGGGCATTCCACAACTGTGCCATTCCGTCGTCCACATCGCTCGAGCCCCGCACCATTAGGACGTTGACGTCTATGATATGGGGTCAACGGCAGCCCTCTAAACGGCCACCACGAGTGCAGGCCACTAGCTATCAATCAACGGTAAATAGTTCTGGTCAACATGGAAACATCTATTGTGTTTTGGACATGCAGCAGAATAGAGGTAGAAGTGGTTGCGGGTGCGCACCACTTGTCGGTGGATGCGTCTATCCACGCGTTCTGACGTCATTCTGGCTGCACCGGCCCCCCCTGGAACTTGCCGCATTCCCTTCGTTCGACCATCCTTGCCACATTTGGTACACTTTGGGTGCTGATTTCCCAAGCAGAAATAACGCCACGAAAACTGAACATTCTGAAGGTTCCTTACAAATCTTCTTCAACGTGAGCTGGAGAGCTGCGGATTTCACATGATTCGCATTTCTTGGTGACGTTCTTCTATCTTGAAATTTGCATAGGCTTTGGGCCACTCCTTCTTGGCGTTGTATTTTCAGTGCCGGAGAGTGTATTTATTATACTGCCAAAAACTCACATTATTTCCAAATTTGTGTTATGAATCTATTTGAATTTTACATAAAGTTAAGGAAACTGAATAAAGCAATATGTTCATTTGAGAAACAAAACATTTGTGTACGCATTCAGAAACAGTTACATGTGTACACGAACTACGGCTGTTCTTAAAAAATCTTAAAATCTGATAATAATAAAAGGCAAATGTAAGTAATCTATTTGAAATTGTTTAATAAGTCAGATACCTGGGAATACGGTTGGTTGTACTTAAAGAGCTTTTTAAATCCCTTTGGCTTTAAGATCTTTATAAGCATTGATGCATATCGTTAAAAAGACAACGTTTTCAGAGATTGTACTGCAGAAATTTTAAATATTTGCACCCCCATTTTTATTTTCAGGTTTATCATGAACTAAGAACGTCTTTAGATAACGTTTCCTTCTTTTGCGCATAATGACTTAGCAAGTATCATGATTTAGAGAATGTACGAGAAAGGTGGCAACCGACTTTGTACAGAAACGTACACACGCATGTGTCTTCATTTGCGAAATTTCTCAGTCTCACATATAGCCTTTATGTAAAGAACTTCTGCACTGTATGCAGGAAAATTTTAGAAATAGAATAATCTAACTTCGACGTTATAAAGTCTATAATTTGTCTTTTCTAATTTCTCGCCTCACTAAGTTACCAGGTCATTTATCATCCATGCAAAAAGCAAGTGTTGCAGATTCACTAAGAGAAACATTTTAATGTGCCACCTTTAGAGCCTTCTCCAAGGGCAACTTGCTTCCTTCTCTCCCCAGGTAAGCCATAGTGACTTTATTCAGCACAATTGAAGGTAGACAGAAATAACTATAACAGGGTTAAAGAAAAGCTTATGATACTCTATTATGACAACTATATTATAACATGTTTTCATGACTGTTTTCTACAAAATACTACATAACTTTTTCCCCTCACGACACTTTCTAGCAGTTATACCACAACATTACTTCTTAATCGATATATCAGCTGGCGTAGGTACATCTTAATAATTTACAAAATAAACTTTTCTTCTGTTATACGTTACTGTACAAAAGTAAAGCATCTTTTTTTAGTGTTGTGTGTACTGTAACATAGTATAAAATATTTCCTGTTTATTGCATACAATCTCAAATTAAGTTTCCACTTTCGGAAATCCTTCTTTGAAGTAAATTCAGCATCAGTTTACGCCACTGATAAATTTCGTCATAGAATTGTTTCTTTTTTTAAACGTACATCTGGGATACACTGGAGTATTTCTTTATAATTTATTGGAATTCCCAAGGTTTCCAGTTACGATAAATTAGCAATTTCCAAGCTACCATTTTCATATAGTGCGAATTTTAATTTATATAAGCAATCAATGAGTGTAAATGCATGGCATTTTCTCCCGATCAAAGATTTATTTCATTGTTAAATAATTTTGCCACATTACAATTTTTTTATCTTACAAATATTTTTAACTTTCGCATTCATGCAGATCACTTGTTTTGTCAATAATATATTTACATTAAAAATGAAACAATGAAAAACTGTTGGTTTGTGTGTGGCTTTCGTGTTTACTTTTTCAAAGTGTTTTTTCTATTATCTTTGCGTTTAAGCAGAATTTTAGATATACAGTGTATTAAATCTGACTTATATGACATATAATGTATTAAATGACAGTTGATAGCATTTATAAATATTTTCATCATTGTTATAATAAGTAAAACGTATGTCTGACTTCATACATTTCGTATCTCGGTACAGAATAATGCGAGCCTCTCTTAACCGCCCATTTATAATCCTCACTGGGCAAAATTTGCTTTATGCCTATCATTACATGTCAGCTGCAAAATGTTCCGTTCCAAGAAATGTCTAAATTTGTGAAAATATTCAAGAATTATTTAGATCTTATTTCTCTGTCTATTGTTACTTAGCAATTATAAAGTAATTAAAAACCAAAAGCTGGTCGCTTCGGCAGCTGTTGGTTTGTGTCTTAAGTAAGTTCTGTCTTTGTACAGTTTATGAAATAAGTGACCTTTCGCATGAAATAAGTATCTATAAATCTTCGACGAAAAAGTATGGAATTTTTTATATTAAACATGTAAACATAATGACTGGTTTACAATTGGAAGTTTGTTCTGCATGTATCGTATAAATAGTTAGATTCTACTTTACAAAATCTTTTCCACTGACGGTATTGAGACGTTTTATAAAATCCTGATCTTTTATTTAAGCAACTCTATTCCAAACACAGGCAGATAGCCCTCGAGTGCTTTGCCGTAATCTAATAAACCAAAAACCAAAAAAAAACTATTCCAAACACCTTGTAAAATACAATTTAAATAAGAAAATACTATTTTAAAACAGTAAATGCATTACAATTATATAGATCTACTCTATATTAATTTTTGTTCGAACATAAACGTACTGGAAGCTTTTTAAAAATTATTGATTGATCGCCCAGCTCTGAATTTTGTATACGAGAAATCATATATAACAGAATTTTCATAATAAAATATCATTTTCTTTCAGATGCTTATAATTTATTTATTACTTAGAAGCACTCCGCTGCCATGATTACTTACATCAATCTGTCATGGCTTTATTCCTGTCATATATGTCAAAGAAGTCTTTCTAAGGATTATATTAAATTATTTGATTTGAGCTAAACCCATAACGGACCTAGAAGACTTTTCTTTCAAGATTTTTAAGAAAACCCACTTCCTATTAATAACATTCCAAGATAAAACATCTAGGAAAAATAAAGTAGTACGCAAAAAATCTTATTCATTCAGCTTGCGTCGCTTGGAATAGATTCTGCGGTAAAACGACTGACAAGTTATTTTTATTTGTTCGCCCTCTTAAAGTCCTGAATGTGCTGAAAAAGAGTTTAGAAGTGTCGCAAATTAATGCTATGTGCAAACACTTGTAACATTAAATTTGGTACGTATTTCAAAAAAAAATTTAAATAACTAATGAAAAAGAAGTACTATTAGATGGAATATGTAGATGGAGAATGAGTAATATTATATGTAAAATAATGAATAAAATTATTTCCACATCATTTATTTTTGTTTCTTAAAAACAATATAACGTCGAGTATTCTTGCCTATCATAAAATGTTCGTGACGCTTAAGGCTGTTGGTAACTTATCGCCAAATCTTTTAAAGTACTACAAAGTCAGGAAAAGTGTGTAAAAAATCCTCCCTTAATTAACTCAGGCAAAGTCTAACAGGCGCCACTAACTCGTTCTTACACAAGCCAACACTTTCGGCTTAAATCAAAAGGTAATGAATAACTTAAAAAATTAATGAACTGAAGCAAATCCTAACAGCTTAGAAGTATAACTACCGGTCAAGCTAGCTCTTACTCGAAGTCTGTGTAAGCACTCCTAATGTCAAGAATAACCCAAAGCGCAGAATTCTAATCGCTAGAGCATCAAAGGTAACAACGTGGGCTTCAGGCAGGCAGAACACACTGTTATTTTGCCTTCCAAAACCTTCCTTTAAATATTTCTTTCTTTTACGTGATCTAAATAACGCAATAATCCTTGCTGGGAAAAGAAATAAGAATTGATAGGAAAGGTACTTTAACTCTTTCGCATCGAGAGACGACCAAATCTGTTTTCAACAAACATCGAAAACGCCCGTGTTTACGAATTTGTCTTGGAATAGTTTTCCTTTCTCCCTGCCTGGTAGATCCATTGTGTGCAGTTTCGCCTTAGGGCCGGATTGCACCTGCGAACTTCAATAGCTTTCCGTATTTCTCCTTTATTTGCTTCAAAAGAATGATTGACATGTCTTTTAACAACTCGCGAAACCAATGAGCCATACACTAACGTGGAGGGGAAAGAACTAGGTAGAAAATAAACGAGGCGTTGGGGCGGTTTGCCGTTGCCTGAATGAACGGGGGCTACGGGCGACTTCGATGCGAAAGAGTTAACTTAAAATAACAGGTTAGAAAATTAAATGATACTCTACAAAAAGATCTGAAAAAATTACACTCATTTCTAGTATCCTACATCCAGATAATTCCCCGTGCTCTTGTTTAAATTTCAGATCATCTCGCTTGAATTATAAATCTTCGACGAAAAAGTATGGAATTTTTTATATTAAACATGTAAACATAATGACTGGTTTACAATTGGAAGTTTGTTCTGCATGTATTGTATAAATAGTTAGATTCTACTTTACAAAATCTTTTCCACTGACAGTATTGAGACGTTTTATAAAATCCTGATCTTTTATTTAAGCAACTCTATTCCAATTATTATTTTGGCTTTGAGGTACTGTTTAATTCCTGGACAATGAAATCAAGTGATGAAATTTTGAAGTTTACTGTAGAGTAGAATCTTGAATTTACTATATAATGAATTTACTATACTATATAATAAAGAGAAATATGAATTTTATCTGAAGAAATATGTAGTAACTATAACATAAAAAAAGAATTGTTATTATATAGCAAATCAGGCTACACTTTTTAAACCTGGATTCGCAAATTCTTTTAAATAAAACAGATTAAAGGGCTTGAGATGCATTTCAGAAATCATGCCATAGCTTTGGTGTAGATAAGAAGTCTGAGCGCTACAGTAACTACGTCGAAAAATTGCTTTCATCTTATAGAGACGTGGGTTGTAATATCTCACTCAAAAACTGGTTTGCTTCATTCGTGATTTGTATTTTTTATCTTAAAATACTCGAACTAATTTATATGAGTAATGAAGGAAGATTTTTATCCAGGTATTACCCACATGGGAAGGAGGTAAATTAGAAATGGAACTTAAATATGATGAATGACGTGTCTTCGAATTTTAATGCTAGAAACATGAGATAGTGCCTACTGAAGAAAAAACGCAATAAAATAAAGCTCCCTTTCCTTTAAAATTCCGTTTACGTAAAATGTGGAGCGTATCAGTTAAATCTCCGCATCTAAAAGTGAATCTTTCGATCAAAACTAACTAAAGACTAATGTGTTCATGCAATTCCTTTCCTTCAAAATTTAAAATGTGTCGAATAAAATAACGTAGTAATTAAAAGTAAACAAATTTTTAAATGCAGATGTTATCAAACTGACATTCATCGCATTCTTTCCTCTGAAAATCGAGCTATAGTGGCCGACATGCATTATATACATAAGAATGGTAATCTGTCACAGCTGCTGAATTTGGTAAGTGTATGACGGTTTACTGATTTTATTTATGTTTAACTTAAGTATGAGTTTTATAAAGTCCTACATAAAGCTATGCGCCTTATGGTATATCTTTTGAGAGCTTTCTCCTGTTAAATAACCGTTTAAACTATGCAGGTTTTTTCCTTCTCTTCTATGCTTAACAAACCAATCATCGACAATATTACGGCGAAATGCGAAAAGGCACTTATAAATTTAAAACCTGAAAAAATACATACATTTCCTATACGAAATAAGAACTTGCAAAGACATATGAGGGCTTTTATTTATACTCCAAATTAAGTTGACTATAAAATATAGGAATTTTTCAAGGTTGTATCATTAGATTTGTAAAAAAAAATGTATTCATTTGAAGCCTATATCGGTAAATGACCCCCTTCCCCGGAAAAAAAACCCTTAACTACGAAACTGTAAACTTGGTCTTCTACGATTTCCTCCTATGGACTTCATAGATCAAAGCTGCTAACACTTTGTGATCAAAATGAAACTGTGAACTGCATTACACTTTGTCTTGCAGTTATCTTAAGTAACCAGTACAGAAACGTGTTTTCCTCGTATACGTTTATTCAAGCACAGTGGCAAGTTCGACCGCCTTTCGGTATAGTTTTATGCTAGAATAAATTCTTTAAATGACGATTGATGTTACTTCTCTCTTTCTCCCCAATCAAGCCGTGGCCCACGAACATATCCACGAGTTGCTTTCTCCTATTTTGGTTACTGAAACGCATTTTCCCATTATGAGGAAAGGTCAGAAGTCTAAATTTCATTATTTTTAGAAAAGCATTGTAAAAAGCTTTAAAGAAAACGAAATACTGTTTATACTCTAAGTTCTTCTTCGACTAAAATATACCTTCAAATTTTTATCATTATGCTGATACTAAAAATTTAAGTCTAACTTAATAGAGGATAACTTAAGATCACATATTTTCATTAGCTTTTAAAATGGTATGAATTTTACATTAAAATCATCATGGAAAATCCGTCCTTCAGGTTCTACTTCTGTAAGAATGTAACATTATTCAAAGTTCTTCGAAATTCCTTTTAAAAAGCGGTCCCCTCAGAAGCACTTGACTTCCGGTAAAATCCATTATGTTCAATAACCAGTTTTGAAGCAATTAGATATCTATTTGAACCAAATATGACATCACACGCGAGTATTGCTAATATCTCAGAAAGTTATTTTTGCTCTCAAAATGTTTATTTTTGATATTTCTGAGAAAACGGAAATAATAATAATAATTACAGATTTGCTAGAAAAAGTAAATGCGTCAGCATTTAAAGATAACCTATGAAAAGCCTGATATTGTTAAGCGTTACAATTCTCTATACCTCAATTTTAAAAGTTTTGTGCCCTAAAATATTGTTGGTTTTGAAATAAAATATGTTATGCCATCCGGGAACATTTTGTGGATTAACGCTATAAGGTATTTCTCCCACTTCCCTAGCGTGCCTTCGTGGTGTAACGGTAGCACGCTGGGCCGGTACTCCAGAGGTCCTTGGTTCGATTCCCGGTGAAGGCGATCTCATATTTTTCATCGTTTCTGCTTCCAATTAACCTAAATGACTCTACAACGCATCGAATCTTCTTTTTGCATCTTGAAGAAGAAGGAATCGCGTTAGATTCTTTGCATCAACTGTATCTCAACGTTTCTTAATTTCAGGTCATCCAATAGGAAATATCTAGAACTAGTTGTTTACGTATTAGATTTTTAAATATTCTATTAGTTTAATATGTAACAGTATCAGGTTCAATGTTTCTTCTAACTTTCTTCGGAAACATACAATGACCTGACTAGAACAGAGAGCTTACTAAAGCTATGTTCACTAATTGTAGTAAGTGGACAGGATACAGACGAAGGGTATACAAAACCCTTTATTTTTTTCTTTATATACAATGACTTCCGTACTTCGGAATACAATGACCCTCCACTCGGGGTCTAACTTAAAAGATATCAAAATAAAACTAAACTCTAATTTAACTTTAGAATAAGATTGGCCTTATAATAACAGAAAGCGTATGTAGCACAGAGACTGTGAACACTACAATACGTTTAATTTATCAAGAGGATTAAAACCTCTGGCCTGGAAGGCAAAGTAGCAACTGCGTAACTTCTAAGGTAAGCGGCCTGCTTCGAACTCACGGCTTCCTCTCTTCTGCTTGGAAAAAAGGCCACACTTAAATACTTGGCGTTCGCCAGACAACTTTGCATAAACTCCTTCACGCTTATAATTCTGGCCGGAAGTAGAAAATAAGAAGTGATAGTAAAGATTTAAAATAAAATAAACGTTAGTAAAACTTAAGATCCTTACAACAGTAAATTTCAAAAGTAACAATTAGTAGAAATGTTAGTTCTTTTGTTATAACATAATATACAAATATGAAAATAAATGCATATCCCTGAAATAATTGCGCTGGAATATAAATAAATATAAACTATTTCTCATTTAATATGAATTTTACCATGTTTCCTTAATTTTATGTTAAAATAGTTTCCTCTATTTCATAATAATAATTTAAAATACAATTTAATTCTACTTGAGAAAACTGTTTTTTTTTTTTTTTTTTTTTTTTTTTTTTTTGCTAACGGTTTTGTTTAAAATACACTAACAGTTCACTTGATTTGAAATATTGATAAAATGTTTCCTTTTCTTGAAAGAGTTCTTGAAATAGAAACATTCTACATTCGCTTGTAAGAGAGCTAAGGTCTCTGTTACGTATTTTCTTTCTTCCGAGTTTTTTTTCTGGTTAAGATAGCAGATATATTTTCTCACATTTCTGAGCGAGGTAAACGACAAGGAGAAGTGGATTTGTTTTCCTTTTTATACTGGAAATATGGCAAAAAGTATAGTCACATTTTTAAAAACGGCTGGTAATAATTTTACTGATAAAGATCAGACATACGACGGCACGCTATTTCCAGTCAGTGATTCATAAGATCTTTTATTTACTGTCGGTATCGTAAAAATGCGTGCTGTATCAGCATACCATTGTGAATAATATATATCGTGTTACTTTATCTGTAGCATGTGTTGTTTCATACAGTTAGTGTGATACATAAAATACGTATCTAGCGTACTTGTAATACTACATACCGGTTCTGAACTTTCCACTATTATACGCCTGTACACTCTCGTCTGCATCTACAATAAATACAAATGATGGTGAAATTTTATCCTAATGTAAAAACTGCAATTTTCTACATATTTGTTATTATATTCAATCGGTAATACACTTTTATATTATGTTGACATTTTCCTTTTTACGCCATTCTCCTTTCAACAGGCAAATGAAGAACGAAAGGCCAGAACTTTTAAAGCTGCGGTACTTTTTGGGTTGAGTAACGTTATTGAACAGCGATAGTAATAGAAATTTCATTCCTATGTCTTAAAGCTAAATATATTTTATGCTTTTAAAAACTAATTTGCATCGAAAATTAATTATACGTTAAAAACAATGAAATAGTTCTCTCTGTTCGCTTAAATTATAAATAGGTTTTTTTTTTTATAAAAAGCAATGAAATAACACAATTATAGACAAGAAAAAACGTTGTCTGAAACTAACGGAAACAAAGAGATTAAGAGACTGTAAAGCGTCGTACAAAATACAGAGAATAAGAAAGAAGGAAAAAAAGGCCGGGAAAACTTGAAAGAGGACAAAACATCGAGGATTTTCGCATAATAGTAGTTCAGAAACAGCCAAATTTCATGCTTCTAAGAAGTTTAAAAAAGCATTAGGAAGTAATTTAATCGTGAAGGTTTCATTTTTTTTACTCGAGGAAAAGAAATGAAATGCATTCCTTTGTTCTATATTGTAAGTATTGTTTAAATTTTAGTTTGAAATAATCCAGTCATATGAACAATAAGTTAAGAATGAACGCACAGAGAGGATAAATAATTGCATAAGCTTAAGAATTCATTCAAATTACCAAGCAATTTAAACAACTGAATGGAGACGGATAAAAATGTTTTTCTTTATTTCAAATAAATTATTATACGTTTTATTGCAAAAGGGAAATAAGCATTTTGAATTTTACGTTAGAAATATTTATATATGGCGTTTTGAATTTACATTAGTAATATTTATATAGGCATGTATATGTCTGCTATGAAACTACGATTCAATGCTTAGTGAGAATATGCTTTTACTAAATGTTTTAAAATACGTTATATTTTTAACTATTTTCAAATTAATTGACTGTAGCAGACATATTCCTCCCCCTCCGGACCAAACTGCAGAATAATTTCTTTTCAAGAAGTTCAGCATAAGTCAGCAAACCTATGTTGCTCCATCGGCTTCTATATTATTTCTTTATATTAATAATTTCTTGGTGAAGACAATAACCATTCTTATCTGTTAAACAGGTCTGAGATTAGCAGAAGTCTATCTCGTTGATAGCTATCTTAGATAATGGATATTGCAAGGACTTTAGGGTGGCTTAAAATATTCTGTCGTGGAGGGCTTTCTGAGGAAAATATCTCGTAGTCATAGTGCGCACAAAATCCATGAAAGCCTCGTGCAGCTTGCTATTCAAATCGAAACACAAAAGAACAACCAAGGTTCGGATCTTATTAATTTGATCACGAAAGAAATCTATTTGAAAATGCAAAGTGTGAAATTTTGTAAGCAAAATACCCGTAGTTTATAACTCAAAGCAGGCATTGCTTCAGTTTGTAGAGTTTCAAGTTTTAAACTGTCTTTGAAAATCTTTTAAACATTCTTAAAAGATACTATGAAATCTGATTAATTATTTTCAACTGTTTGTCAAATTTTTGGATTAGACCAGCTTCTTTAGTTTAGGTAAAAGTACAGATATATTTCAGACTCGTCCAGTTTTGATCAACGACATTCCACAAAATGGAAAACAAAAGCTCTTGTATACTTATACCTTACAACCAACCTCTCGAGATGATCAAATGTCTAATCTAGATATAATTTCCTAACTACAGAAGCGCCGTATTTCATTTTATCAATACGTATCCTAGAAAACTTGTTTTCTCATGTATACAGAGTGATTTTATAATATTTGGTAATAATGGACGAAAGTAAATTTTATAATGGGAATAGGTAAGCGGAAATGGGACTTGTAAGTACTGGTACATAAGAAAGGTACGAATAGGTAGAGGTTGAAACTAGGCCAGCCCCACTGTAGTATCACAAGTGATTGAGATATCGCTGGACATAGTTAACTGTTAAGCTTCCTCCTCAATTTTGAGAGAGAATACGCCGGGGACGGGGCGGGCAATTCGAGGTTTTCCTACCCTTCTTACCCTGCCACCACCCTCTCGTAAGGAGATGTACTTTTTCAGGATCCACAATGCTCTTTCGATGACATTACCTTTTTTGGGTTGCGTGATCCTCGTTTAGACGAACAATTTTGAGTATAATAATTTTTCCGTTCCTTTATCTTCCCATTTGCAAAGGAAACAGCAATATCTTATATAGACAGTCAATGTTCGAGAGAAATAACAATGAATCACCATAAATATTCTACTTATATTTTCATTCTGAAATTTCTAATGGAAAATTTTTCAGGGTTTTTTTTTCCTCATTCATAGACTTTCTAACATTTAAAATGAAAATATGTAAATGTGATCAGTGCAGGGCTGTTCTCTTTACGGATGAGTCCAGATTTAGCCTCTAAAGCGATTAGTGGACGTTATTTGATTTGGAAAGAACTTATAATCCTTTATCATCCATCAAACATTCGTGAAAGAGATGCATAAGGAGGCAGGAGGCATTATCTGTATTTGGGATGGTATCTCTTTGGGTGGACGCACAGACTTCCATGTCTTTTCATGTGGAACCGTTAACGCTCAGACCTACAGAGATTACATCTTTGATGCTTATGTACTACCTTATGCCGGGGCAATAGGTGATGATTTCCTGGTGATGACTATAGAGATAGGTGATGACTTCAGGGCGATAATGCTAGACCGCAGCTCGCATCGCGAATGATTATCTTCAGCAGCAAATAATTCAGCGCATGGAAAGGTAGATCTTGATCACTGAACCTGAATCCTACTGAGCATGTTTGGAATGTTTTAGGAAGACGTATTGCTGTTCTCAATTCTTCTCTTCAGACCCTTGCCACGCTTGCAACTGCTTTACAAGAGCAATGGCTCTCACTTCCTACGGAACTGATAGACCGCATATTTGACAGCATTACACATCTCTGTATTGCTTCTAGAAGAGATCAAACTCCCTACTATAGGTAATTTTCCTGTCCCATGATGATACATCTTTTGTTCATTTTATACATATGCTAACTTCGATAGCATCAAAATTGTCTGGTAATTTTTTCTTATGTTATTTTATCCGTTACTGTGTGCTGTATACTGTGGTTCAATTTCATTAAATTTACATGTAACCTTTTCAGTAATTGTCATTTTTGCGGTGTTTTCTTCATTAATAAGAACCTGTGTGTAAAGTATGAAAGCCATTTTATCTTCTGAAAAGAAACTAAAAGAAGCTAAAGTACTGAATAATTCACAATTAATTTATAATAAAACTACCATCACAATGCTCTAACATAGTTAAATACTTTTTTTTAAAACTGATTATGAAAGAATGTTAACTTTTTATGTAGAGATTCCTAGAACTTAATGAATGGAAAATCTATTAAACACCATCAGTTAAATTTTAATTTGAGTACTTCATTACATGTGGTGCAAAGTGTGGTTTTTATTTTACAGTAAAAGAGGCTAAACTTTGGAGGAGCTCAATTTTAATAATTAGCAAAATTCAGCCTTTGCTTGCTACAACTGTGAAGTAAGAAACTACATTCTGAGGGCAAAACCAGATGACTGTACTTTTAATCAATACATAACACTGGGTAATTGAATAAAGCTGTTTTTCCTGAGGGTCAAGGATCCCTGTTTCTATCTTTCAGACTGTTTCGATTATTCTCGTTTGATATAAATGTCAAATGAAAATTAATATATTCTTATTACTCTGTGCCATACTAGGACAATTTCTTAATATACCTGTTTCGCACTAATTGCATTAATAGGATTATGAGTAGAAAATATCCGTTTTATTTGGGAATGGCAGGTGAATAATATTTCACTGAAATTCTTATTTAGTGCCTTTGAGAAAAGCAGTATTAGAATATAGCATACTTAGATTTTTATTAAAACAGTGAATGAGTATATGCCTTTGTTTACGTGATATTAATACATGTTTTATTGACAAAGCTATCTTAACAGAAAGCCAAACATATGATATATTTAATATTATGTTAAAACGCTTTGGTAGAATGCAATATTTATTACAAGAACTAAATGCAAAAGGAAATATTTCGAGTCAAGATACGTGAAGTGGTAAATGTACAAAGCAAATTTCTGTACATGCGTGATCAGAATTTAAAACAAAACAACATATACAAGCAAAGCAAAATTCGATCAGCCAAAGTTTAAAAGAAGAAATCTCAAAAGTCTCCTTATTATTTTATTTATTTTTATTTCAAGATTTCTTCATCCGTACTTTGAGGCATCTCAACTATCTATGCTTCTTTCATTCAGGGAAGCGACAACTATGAATTAAAGAATAAAAGTAACAAATCGGCATAGATGCAACTAACTTGGCAAGTGTAGGCACGTTTTTCCTATCTTTGCAACTTCGTTTTCAATGGGCTTTTCAGCCAACTTCCTGCGGAAATGGTACCTCTTTCTTTGGACAACATGAAATGAGGTCTATTCTCAATATGCTAATTCTAAGTTTCCTTCATCCACGATTTTAATGCCAGGAAAAGCAAGCAACATTTGCGATTGCCCTTGCACGTGCTTTTTCACTTTGACTTCTTAACTCCTATGAGAACTATGTGACTGCTCAACAACTTTGAAAATGTTTGAAAAGTTTGTTCTTTTTCTGAAAACATACATTAGAGAGAGAAACTATTCGTGGTAAAAACGCGTTATAATAAATAGCTGAAACTTGGTTTTATTTCAGTAAAATACTATTTGTTGATATTGCATTTCAATCAAAAAATATTTATAATGTGTATGTTACAAATTAGATCATTCACTATTTGCAAATGTGAATGTTTAGCATAATGAGAAATTATGTAAGAATAAATGATAGAAGCGATTATAAGCAATAGCAAATAAAGATTATAGATGAGTACTGAATTTAGAGTACGACTTTAGTAAGTACCTTGCTTTATATGAGAATTTAAATTTAGCTAATTGGGTATTGATTAAATACTCGAAACAAAAAGTAATTAAAAATTTATATAATTATAAGAGAATTTTCTTTCGATAAAGTAATAAAGTCTACTAAGATGTTATTGTCGAATTCCATGCAAATAATGTCGTTAAAGTTGTTGACTTAAAAATAGTCCATAAAAATAATTCAGAACTTCTACCACTAAAATTTCTTTATAAATGATATTAAATGCTTGAAAGTTAATTTCATTCCTTAAACTCGGTTTTCGAAAAACAAAATCTTTAATTCTCAAGACATGTGCAAAGCGTGTCTATAAGGTTTTAAGACTTAAATCTTTCGACTAATTCCAACGAAACTGCCAATTAAATTTAATATACACTATTATACTTCAAACTGCATTGTGTAAGATACCATACATTGAAATAAAGTTAATGGAGAATTTGAATCTTTTCAGTTGTAGAGTGGCAAAACGTAGTAGTAAAACTTTCTAGACATACCTCTGAGTGTAGTTAAATAAAGAGATAAAATAGAATGACGAATAACGTTTTATTCACAGTACTTTTGAAAACAAAAACACTGGTGAAGAGATAAAAATTACACTTTTAATTGCTACCCTGAGCAGTGTTGTATTTAGCAATGCTGCCTACCTTATTCATGAACTAGGCTTGGTTTCGTTTGGTTTATTTGATTACCGCAAAGCATAAGAGGGTTATCTGTCCCACCTGTCCTAGTGGGATGGGAGGAAGAGATGGCTTTGTGGAGGATATCCTAAGGGAAATTGAATCGAAACCCACGTTACACACGATGAAAACCACGAAAAACGCCTATGAAACCAGACCGTTCTCTTGGAATCGAATTACCAGTGTTCAATGACTTTTACGAATCGGCTGCTTCTGGGCCCCTTTGGGCTCGGGGCCAAACATCAGCTAAGTATGTAAGCGTATTATGTCTTGTGACATGAGGACCCAAATTCAAGCCAAAAGTCCTCTCGAATGACCAAAAGTCCTGTTGAGGTTAAGAGGGGTGGAAAATCCTTGGACCCGTCTCTAGGAGTGTTCTTCCCCAAATCTGAGATGGAACTTGATAAAATGTGCCCTAGGCTCATGTAATTCTGCGTTCATTGCCAAGGGTTAATTATTTGTGCTTCTAAACACTACATCCCACTGAAGAAATCTTGTTTCCATAATTTTGCGTGGTAGTGAAATGAGATGGCTTTGCAGTTAGAATAAGCTAACAAAGAAAAACGCAATTTCAAACGAAAACGCAATTTTGAGAGATGTTTACAAGAGCATTTTTTTCCATATAAAGCTGATAGGTACGTGTAAGTTAGAGGAAAGTAAATTTAATTGTTGGAGAGAGTTTCTCAATGATATTGCAATGCAAAATGTTTGGAAATAGATTTATGTTTTGGGTGTTAAAACGAATTGCTTAAAAATATTTGAATTTTAGAAGTTGAATTGTCGTCAGGGCAAGTAATTTAATCTTGTGTGGCTACAATAAATGCCATATTACAACAATCATTTCCTCTTGACAGCTTAGTTCACGATGAGAAATTTCATAATACTTTCCTTTCTGAAATGACGTCTTCTTATGATGCAGACGGTGACTTTCCTTTTTCCATAGCTGAAGATGATGATGTTATAAAAATTTTAAAATTAGGTTAAACTCCCGCACCAAACAGAATCACAAATGAAACGGTTCTGAATTTCCACGATGTTTGTCCATCTAACTTATATGAATTATTTAATGCCTGCCAGCGGTCTTAAAGAAAGCTAGAATTGTGACTCTTCATAAAAAATGCTGAAGTTAAGCGGTATATTATAGAAAATATTATAATTATCAGCCTTCTGTCATACTTGAGTAAATGTGTCGAAAACCTTTGTAAAAATAGATCAAGTTGGCAACTTGGATTGAGATCAAGATGTGTTTACGGTCTTCAGGTTTTAGCTGAAGATGCGCTTCTTCGTTTATATGACATAATAAAGCAAGATCAAGGGAAAACTTGCTTCACAATAAGATATAAAAGGAGCTTTTGATAATGCTTTGTGGCCAGGAATCATAAATTTATCGAAACGTGCTAATGTACCTAGGAACGTCTTCTACCTGAGCAAAAATTCTTTGCATACTTGAACTATAAAACTTTCTCTGGGTAACATTACTATAAATTATAGTTAATATAAAAGCATGGGGGTCAAGGGTCAGTCTCTGGAACGTTATCCTTTAATTTTGTAATTAATGACCTCTTGTCTGAATTATTTGCTTTTAAAACTGTTCTGAAATTCCTTTTGCGAATTATCTGCTTTAAGTTGTTTAGGGAAAAGTTCCGTTGATACTTGTTCTTTGTCTCAAGATTTACTTGATACTGCTTTTCAGTAATGGACACTTTATAAATTAAAATTCAGCCTTCTCAAAAGCAAAAATTATAATACATAAAATGATTAATACTGATTGCAGTATTCATTTATCACTTGGGGATGTTCTTACAGAAGTTCCAGAAATAATGCCTTTAAAACTTATCTTGGATAACAAATTTCTGTGTAAATGTCATATATCCCATCTCTCTGGCAAATGCGAAAATGTATTATCAGAGTTATTTAAAATTTCTAAAAGCACTTGGGGAGTCAAAAGAGATGTTCTTAAATTGATCTAAAGGCAAGAAATAGTGTCGGTTATATCTTCTATAACAAGGCTTTAAGGCGACTCTTTACTGAAGTAAGCTGCAAGCTTCTATGGAAAATTCAAAGATTTCTTTTAAATGAATGCGGTAAAGAAGAAACTAGAAAACTGCCGTTAAACGAATTTGATAAGGAGTGTCTACTTATGCTCTTCTTCATAGCAATATTACTCAAGATTACAATATCACTGAATGGAATATTTGGGATAGTATAATGAACCTAGTAACTATTAGTTTGGTAACCAAGAATAACTCCTTAGCAAGAAACCTATACCAGTTGTTGTCTATTTCGATGCTATTCTTGAAAAGTATCAATTAATTTGTTTTACTGGAAAGATGAGTAAGGTTCGCCCTGCTTTTGTCATTTCTGAAGATGGAAAAGAAATAGACTTGAAAGAGTGCAGAACTGGTTATGAGTACTCTGTTTTTGAGGGTGAGTTGCTATGCTTAAACCTTGCTGCGAAATTGATTTAAAATTCTTGCAGTTGTTTGAAATAAATCGCGTTTTAATATGAAATGATTATCTTTCTTTGCTCCAATTGCTGCAGAAAATTAGTATTTCAGAGAAACATATAGATGAAATTCAGGTTATTATTAAGAGCTTGCGATATCGGCATTTATTTATTTGCTTATGTTCATGGACACTGTGAAACTTTTGGAAATAAAAGGTCTGATGCTCTAGCAAAGCTAACTCAGAAATTTTCCATTGATTTCAAGCTTCGTGTTCCATTTTCTTAATGGAAACGCTTTTATAGAAATGTTGCTATTCATATTTGGAGCATTTTGCATAATTTTTCAAAATGGCATTGCACATTTTTCATATCTTCTGCTTAAATAACCTACTGCCTCTACATGGTTTATTCCGAACTGAATACAGAATGAATTTAAAAGTATTTTTTATTTATTTTATTTTATTTCGCATTATTCAGACATTCTTTTTTCTTTTCTTCCTGGCGAGCGAAACCGCTACATTTACTTGCAGATTTTTAGACATTGGCATGATGGAATATTTAAGTTAAATCAGAACTTACTTTTGACCACTTTTACAGAATACATACGAAATTTTGCATTTCTTTAGCACTGTATTCACGTTATCTGAGTAATTTTTATAACGGTGAACTTCAATTTGCTTATCTAACCTTTACGCTTGAAATATTAATTTCTAGCACGGTTCCTACTACAGTCTTCGAATACTTAATGAACACAGCAACAGCATAAAATAGAAAAACTAAAATTCATTGTAGACTTTGACTTGAAAAGAAAAGAAGCTTAACACAAATTTACTTCCGTTACTTGCAGAAATGACAGAAAACACCCGATATCCAACTAAATACAGTTAACAATTTAAAACTATTTTGTAATTAATTTCAACACGTTTTACGAATAAATACCTAATATGCAACAGCCAAAAGCAAAACTCACCAGATAAGCGTTTACAAGCTCACTTCATCTACAAACAGAAGAGTTTCTTCAAGGTTTCGGCAGATGTCAGTCCTCCTTCTTTTACTTAGATTCTTACTCTGTTTAAAATGTTCAAAATCTACGTATTCTGGTAAACGCATACGAAGCAGTAGGAGTATAGAACATATTTTAACTTAAACGAAAACGTGTTAATTAAAATAACTTTTACAATTCCACGGCCTGAAAGCTGGGAAAGTATTTCATAAGGTATTTTCTCCCTATTTGGTATTTTCTGCCTAAAATAGTAAAGAAAAAAATAGAGTGCTCTCCGTAAAGTAAAAAAGTCCTTTTAACTACTCTTAAGAATCACAGAAAGTTTACGGTGAATAAATACACAGGGCAGGAGTGAGTAAAATTTACTGAGACAAGCGCTCCACTAAACTTTCTTAAGATGCATTGCTTGGGTACTGTTTCATTTCGGAATGCTTATGGGATAGTGCTGTTTGCATTAGAAAAATAAAATTTTCCATAGATCCAGCTAATGATAGGACAACCAACTTAATGAGTTAGACACTGACTTCATGGTTAGGTAACACTAACTTCATGGAAACGAGCTTATCGTACCAATGAATCGCTTAGCATAAGGGTCAAAGCGAAGACCCGGGGTAAGCTGTATTAGTAGTTTCAACATAGCTTTAATATTTGCAACTGTATTATTAACAAACTGAGATTAACAAATTTTACGGATGATAAAGCATGGACACTGAAGTGTTTCAATACTCTCTTACAAGGAATCCAAGACAACCAGCCATTCGATATCTGTATGAATCACTGCTAGTCCTCTGGGGCTAAAGCTGTTATACATCAAACTAATATATAAGTGTTTTGGACTTACATTTGCTAAATAAATTATTTGACATTTATCTTTAATAACTTATTTGAATAATTCCTCATTACTTATGTCAAGTTTTAACATGATCGATGAAACTTGACATGAGCAAAGCAAGAGCGGAATTTTTTGATTCAAAGATTGAATTAGTGAAGTAGTGGTGTTTAATAATTTTCGCAAACTTCTAAATGCGCCTCTTTTCCCATTGATTTAAAACTTTCTGGCGTCATAGAAGACGCTGTTCAAGGTAAATATCATCGATTTTGTATTTTATAGAAGGAGGTATTTAAGCCTCACTGAGATTTATCTTTGCGAACACTACTTCTTGAACAAAGAAACAATATATTTTCTTTCTGACACATTTGCCTTTCGAGTTTGTGCCATTTATATGCCTTAATATAAAAAAATAAAGAAAATTGTTGAAAATATTCTTTGTAGATTTAAAATGTTCATAACCACAGAATCAGAAACTCTGATACGAATATTGCATATCTTCTTCAGAGTAGTTTGGCATATATTACGCAAATTTTTCAAGTAACTTATTAATAACTTTCTTTCCTGAATGTCATCATATAAAACAGAAAAAGTATTTATTCAAGGTTTCACTTTTTTTAACAAAAAAAAACGAATGAGATGAACTTGAAAATTTTATAGGATATCATAGATGGGCAGATACTTTTGCGGCTAAATGTACTTACTCATGGGCGAGTTTGCGATACAGTGCAGTATGATACAGCATATGAAGTGATCTTTGATTTAAAAAATTTTACAAAAGCGAATGGTGGACCTTTTTGTATAGTCTCGTGTTAAAGTGTTTTAGCTAAAGTAACCGCTTTGAAAAGATGATTTTTGTGTTTCCACAAATGAAAAAAATAAACAATAATTCTTCAGTTACAATGCTAATGAGCTGATATTAACAGCTAATGAGCTGACAGCTGACAGCAAAGTCTGAAGTTCGTTTGGAGAATTGATTCGTCTCTTTTACTGATATCAGTAAGGTCATTAGACAAAACATCTGAAAGTAATTCCAGTAGTTCTTTAATTTTCAGCTAAGAAGCGTGAAACCTAGGGTGTAATATTAGGAGACTTCTAGAAATCGGAATGAAAAAGACTTATCAACCCCTCTTAATATCGGCCACCTTCGTGTCTGCCACAGTTGTATTAAAAAGAGGAAAGGGGACTTGTTTGTTCCAGTTGTAACGATCTTGAAGCAAATGAATAACTTTATTGCACTTTTTTCTTCAGGCCTCCGATTATGTCTTATTTCGTAAAGGCTGTATATATATATCCCGAACAAAAATCGAATCCATTATGTATGGTTTCCTAGTCTAAAGCATATGGTCGCATGCGTGTTATCAAAGCTTCCTTATCACATAAATGAAAACACGAACAAATTTCCCATACAGTGTTTTCAATGAAAGCACTTCTGTCTGCACAAACAGCCTTTCTTTTCTTTAATTTATGAGTCATATCCAAAAATTTATTCATATCCAAAGATAGTCATATCCAAAAATTTATTCATATCCAAAGATAGTCATATTCAAAAATTTAATCATATCCAAAGATAGTCATATCCAAAAATTTATTCATATCCAAAGATAGTCATATCCAAAAATTTAGTCATATCAAAAGATAGTCATATCCAAAAATTTAATATCTCCTGATTTTGGGAGAAGTATTATTTCAAGTGAGTTGTATAAAAAATTTTTCAGTTTTCTAAAAACAGACTGTTGTCCATACATAACCTTTCCTAAGCTATTACCCAGTCCATTTTATGATGATCTCATGGTTTCTTGATAAGCTCATTAATATGAGTAAAGAGGAAAACATGGACTTCCTTTGTATGATCCATGCATCAAGGGAGATTCGAACAGACAACATGTTATACAAGTTATGTGTTTCTGTATCTAATATAACCTTTACATGTGTTTATAGTTTTTCATTTCTTCACATTTGTAGTGGAAGAGATGTCTTTACGGAACCGAATGCGAATAATAGAGAACGCACGATACCACTTCAAACATTTTTATCTTTATTTGTGGAAGATAATTCATGTCAAATGAATAAGTTACATAATGATTTCTGAAAATACTATTTTGTTACTAAAATACTTGATACGTGTTAAATTGCATTTTTCCACTATATTACCCAATGGTAAAAGTGTTTTTCCTCGGACGATGCTGGTCAGTTTGTATGTAATTAAAAGACTCACATTTTATTTTCTCATCTCTCTGCATTTTCTGCAATTTTCAAAGCTTAAATGGCAGTAAAACAAATTTTACCATTTTCAAATTACAAAAGTACTTTCAAAACATATTGGATCAGATACTTCAAAACTGTTGATCAGAATAAAGAAAAGCACAACCAAATTTATTGTCCATTTATTAAATGATTTTAGCCAACGAATGCAGGGAAGTCCCAACAATGGACTCCATCGAAAACTCTTGGGACGGAAAATAATTCTTTCAAGTGATTTCGAAATAAACTGGAAAGTTCTCGTAGACGATTTCAGGAAACGCATTCTAAAGCTCTGGAGAAAGAAACATTTATCATACGTAAACTATCTGTCCTCCATAGATTATAACAAGTCAATGTGAAAGAGTATTGTAGATATATAAGTTAATCATTTCAAATGAACTTTCTTTGCTGAATCCGAAATAAATTACAGTTTTCCAAGCACATGTTGATTTGCTTGCAGATTTGACACAAGTAATAGACTGTGGAAGTTTATGCCTTTAAATAAAGACATAGTGTTACAACTAAAAGTCTAGTCCAGTTTCTCATTATTCTTAGATTGTAGGAGTCATATAGACTGCGAATTAAAATAAGTATATATTTGCAGCTTTCAAAAATTAAAATATTTATAAGAAATGAGAGCAGTTTGCTTTTAAGTAATTGTACATAATGTAAGTTATAAAAATAATTTTAAAATAAATAAAGCGTAAATGATTTAAATAAACTTAACTTTAAAATCAGATTGGAAAGATATGCAAGGCGAAATTCTGCAAGGTTAAAAACTATTTTCTAGATTTAAAAGTATCGGAAAATAGGAAAAAGTAGTTGCCTTTGAAGACAAACACTACATTTTCGTTTTGAATTGTGAATTTTCGTTTTATCTATACATATTTACCACTTAATTTATCCTTTAGCTGTCTTTTCGAGTATGTGGAAACAACTGCATTTTTTTTTTCAGATGAGTTTTTAAAGGTCAAGTAAATGGACTAAATTATTAAATTACTTCGTAGATTGGAAATTTTTGAAAAACTAAAGAAATATTTTTGATAATGGATTGAAATTATAAGAACTTAAATTATACACTAAAAACAGAAAATACTTTTCCTTAGTTAGAAGCAAATAATGCTTTAAAAAATCGCCTATTAATTCGATACAAATAGGAAACTAAAAACTTATAAATCTAATTAATGGCAATGCAACTCTATGTTTTGGTGATTTTCGAAATTCTAAATTCTGTCAAATTTTTTCAAACAAAATCCTATTTAGTAAATTTTTATCGGCTACTTGTAAGTTATTTAAAAGATAAATTTCACTTTATTTTGAATGTAGGTAACTTTTGTGAATCAAACCTGACCTCAAGTTTGACAGACCTTACTTTTATAGGAGGTCCTTGTTGCAGGTGATAAATTCTGTGTGCCTATATAAAATATAAGTTTTAAAATGTAACTTACATGCGCACTGCGGATAATTACATAATACGAAGGCCTGATAGCCTCTTACATTTATAACAGATTTATTTAAACAGGAATATATTAGGTTGAATCAGGATATAACTAAAAAATTATTGAACTTTGTAATCGATTGACTTTAACTGATAAAATATAATACGTCTTAATTTTTAGAAAGTGCAGTTATATCATTTTTTTCTTTTTGAGAAATTTGTTTTTTTATTTTTAAAGTATTTACTGGAGTTATTTTGACTACTAATGAAATGTTGTTTGAACACGTCAAACCAGACTAGGACTATCTGGGTGAGAGAACCGATGCCTTCTTGGAGGAAATTATAAGGAAAAATGACTCTTATTCACATTACACATGGAAAAAAAAACCTTAAACCAATCATTGCAGCCTGCATGTTCGCCTGGTTTTGAACCAAAGACAAACTACCAGCATTGTCTTAACCAATTAGGCAATGGCAGTGAATCTGTGAATAAAAGATAGTTAGGACTAACTATTCGCCAATTTTTTACATGAATATTTTTCTTTAATTGCTTTGTGAAACTTTGTTAATACTAAATACTTTGTTAATACTAAGGTTATGATTTGATGATCTGCTATTGCTAAAATGTTATACGGGCAATGGATTGTGATCTCCGTGCCTAGGATAATAGCTTAGGGTCTTATGAGTAAATATTAACAGTTTTATTCTACAATAATATCGCAAAACTCAATACTCAACATCTAAAAGACTAACGTTTCAAATGAAAACAATAATTAGCATTTATGTAAAACATTAGTTTCAGATTGTATTTACCAGCGTTATAACATTTTTTTTTACTTATTAAATGCCCTCACCATAATAAATTATATATAGAATATACTTAATAGAGAATGATAAAGTGTATGAGAATTTATTAAAGTATTTGTCTATTTACGTAATAAACGAACAGTTATACACCAAAGAGCTTATTACATTATGGCCACCCTCCATCTAAAACAAGGGGCTCGCCCAGAAAAACCACTGCGCGTGCGCGGCTGATTTTGGAGTATATCAAGCGGCTTACACTTGACAACATGGAAAGTGGAAAAGGAAAAATCAATGTACAAAAGTTGCAATTAATACTCATTCGTAGGAGAAAACGAAACGCCCGCATCAAGAAGCAGCTCTACATATTTAAAGAACCCGTACCCCATCGTACGCCATGCTAAATATCTCTTCGTCACCATAAGTGATCGTCTCACGTGGACAGACCATATTGACAACATTCAACTTCATGCTCTCAAAGTCATGAATTGCCTCTTCCCTATCATCGGAAAATTTTCCGAGATAGATCTTCACAAGAAAAGACTTACCTATCTCATGACTATACGACCACTCATGACCTATGCGTCGCCGGCCTGGGCCACTGCCACAGATTTTGATTCAAATAAATTATAGATTGTGCAAACTAAGTACCTCAGGACTATCACCAATGCACACTATTTTGTCAAGAACAAGCTTTTGCTCGCTGACTTAAAAATCCCCACAATTAGAGATTATTTGCGAAAGGCAAATGAAAAATTATTTAATGATGTCAGAAATTATTTAATGATCTATAATTTTTCTAAATTTTTTCAACACTTTCTATAATTTTTCTAAATTTTTTCAACACTTTCCACTAAGAAATACTGACGGATGATCGGCATTTAAGAACTTTTGTAGCCTTTTCCATCTGCAGCAATCATGAGCTTTCCCACTTAGTGTGTATAACGGGCCAGAGATTGGATTCAGGAGGGTGGCCTCCAACCTGCGAACTATCCACAACTTACCGCTGCATTCCTGTATTACCATGCTTTGGAATCATATTTACTAGATGACTTACAACCCGTAGTTTACGGGAAAATCATGTATTTTTACCTGACATTGTATATATTTCTGTTGTTATCATATTTTAGCAGCATTTCTACTGTTATCTTCTCGGCCTATCAGATGTCTTGAACGCACCACGTGACTAAATGTCACTCCCCCTTCACTTTTCATCCTGTCTCCGAGACGTTTCATGACATTTCTCTCTCTGCACCGCTCTTTGCAGCAATGATGACAGCCTGCAAAAAACTTGCAATATACAGGTTAGGAGCGGCATACAGTGGAACCTGGAACACCTTTGAAACTTATCTTAACAAGAAAAACACACAATTCTTCAATAAGCACCTGGATGTCAATACTTAAATTCATTTAATCTCTTCAGCTATAAAATACTTGAAGAGGACTTCTAAGGCCATTTGCCGCATACCACAAAAACGCTGATATTCCTATCACCTAGTCATTTTTCCCATTTTCTTTCCATATTGTTTTTGCATTTGTTTTGTGTTTCGTTGTATGTTTACACTATGAGAAGATTTTCTTACTTTAAACCACTATCAGTTAATTTTAGTACACTTATTGACTCGCTTTCTCATACACTCCAGCCCTTCCTTATTTGCGATGTCGGGTCGTTTTATGGTCTCACTTTGGTCACGGCGAACAATGCGTAGGCTACGCATTGTTCGCCGTGACCAAAGAGCTACTACAGCCAAAATCAGTGACAGTGTTTCTCAACACATTGTGCAGAGTACATTGCTGCGTATGGTCCTATGAATGCCTCCCTTTGCCTCCACTCACTGCTCTTCCCTTCCACGTCTTACTTTTCAAGACTGCATTCATATTATGTGCCTTTATGGTAATATGTGTCACTGATCCGGACACGTCACGCTCTGAGCGATATTAGCGGAATATTAAGGTTCGATTTGATCGCTCCAAACATAGCGCGATTAGCTACATAATAAGGAAAGCAGTTTATTTATCAGATTTCGAGAAATATCAAATCGTTATGGCTCGGCGACTTAGAACATCAATATCCTAAACGGCGCGTCTAGTTGGCTGTTCACGTGCAGTTGTGAGCACATATCGAAAGTGGCTTATGGATGGTAAAACGGCAAGTCTCCGGCTAGCAGTGTCTCGTCGGTGGCGCGTTAATTTCAGAGGAGAGCGGAGATTGCTACGCATTGTTCGCCGTGACCAAAGAGCTACTACAGCCGAAATTAGTGACAGTTTTTCTCAACACATTGTGCAGAGTACATTGCTGCGTATGACCCTACGAATCCGGAGGCCGAAGCATGTCCTGCACTGATGGCACGTCATCGCCAGCTGCGTCTGCAATGGGCTAAGAAACATCGGAATTGGACATTAGAAGAATGGAAGAAAGTTGCATGGTCGACTAATCACGTTTTCTGGTCCATCACAATGATGGGTGTGTGCTAATACGCCGATTTCCAAACGAAATCCTGGCTCCCATATGCACAGCTAGACGGAGGCAAGCCAGTGGCGGGGGTGTTATGGTATGGGCAATATTTTCATGGAACACATTTGAACCCATAATCCCCATATAACAATCCCTGACGTCTGAACACTACGTGAACATCCTTTCAGACTAGGTTCACCCATTCATGGCTACAGTATTTCAGGCGGGGAATGATGTTTACCAACAGGATAATGCACCATGTCATAAGAGTCGAATCGTCAGGGAGTGGTTCGAGGAACATTCCAGTGACGTAAGCTATGCCTTGGCCTCCAAATTCACCTGACATTGATACAATATCACAGCTGGAAAATTCGGGCTGCCACGCTGCCCGCTTGCAATGTGTAGGAATTTCAAGACCAGTTGGTGAACGCTTGAGGCCAGATACCTCAGACTACGTATCAGCATGCCACGCCAGGTGCTGGCAGTTTTGAGGCCTAAAGGTGGTCCTACATGTTATGATTAGGGTGGTCATAATGTATTGGCTCTTCGGTGTATCCATTGGCAGAACTATCGAAATGTGGAAGATAATGATAATATTTGGTATTTAACATAAATTGCAACCACACTATAATTAGAGAAAAACTGAAGGAAGCTATAGGCTTGTTTTCTAAACGCAAAATACATATGACGCACTTCAGCCGTTTTGCCTGACTAAATTAAAAATATAAACGAATGAGTCGGAGTCATTTTAAACATTTCTTTCATTCAAAGAAATATTTAATTTGTCGCCCATCCTTAAATGTGCAAATTATGTCAAGCCTGACACTAATTCGTCTCAAAACAAAATCACAGATTTCATCAATTATCAGAAATATGAATTACTTTCTTTTTGTTCTTGAGCTAGCACAGTTCAAACCAAGGTGTAAGTAACATCAAAAACTAGTTTAATTACAATCTCGATTGAAATTATGTAACAAAAATGCACGTTTCAAACAGCGTATCTCATTTATAGTTGATGTTTAACCAAAAATGGCTGCTGCCTGTATTTCTGTGATTATATTTCGATTTGTGCAGATTTTCTAAATAATTGGGCAAACTGATAAAAGTATTAATTATAATACAATGATTGTCATTTTCTCTAGTACTGCTAATATTAACAGGAATTTGAATTATTAGCCAAATTTTCAAATTTTATGTATTCATTATATGCAGATCTCATAAATATTTGTGATGGCTTATTCACTGAACATTGCAAGGATGAAATCTCCCTCTGATGCCTAAGATATGATGAGATAACCTAGAACAGTTGGTTAGTTTATTAGAGGAAACTAATTTTGCTCTAATAAATAATATTGCATTGCTGAAGGTATGCTTAACCAGCTACATATCTCACCTCTCTATTTGTCAGAGCAATGGGAAGAAGAACAGAGAAAATATCATATTGCTTGGGAAAACAATTCTGCAAAACTCAGCCTATGTACCTAAGGGAAATCGATATTAGAGATACACGTATTTAATTTTCAGAGTTTGATATAGTTCTCATTTACATGGCACACAACTGTTAAAATTCTTTAACGGCAAGTTTGTTATTTGCAAGAGCACCTTTCCAGGCTAAAGCTTTTTCGGCCGAAGGTTGAGAAAGGTTATGTTGGAGAGTGAGGACTTACTAATAGAAATCATGTGATAAAGCTCATAAAATCCATATATGCAATTAACTGTTATTTTTTTTCCAAACCCTTAAATGTATGTAAGAGGTTGAGCATTAATAAACTACAGTTTGTGTGATATGAACGAACTGAGATTGAGTCATATTAGAGAAAAACAGACTCATGTACTTCTTCCAGTGTGATGATTGTTTCAGGAACTTCGCCAAAAGTTCCAACGGGTTTTATGCATATCAAGGTTTAGTTCAAAATGCTAGAAGTTTTAGCCTGGCTAATGATAAAGTTTAGTTGACAGTTTAATATAGACCTAGGTCCAAAGCTACTTCAGAGCAATCTTACTCGGAAGAAAAAGATTCTTGTCTTGGAAATCACCTAGTTCATTGTCAAGAAGACTTATGACATTATCAACCCAGAGCAATTTAATTTGATTTTTACTACTCTCACCACATTTTGTAGTTCTGAACGATTTGGTTTCATAGCAGTTCCCTAGTTTTAAATTTATGTAATTAGTAACACCCTCTCTTGGACCCCCGTATGAAGTCCTCTAGAAGACCTCCCTCCATTGGTACATCATGTGCCATCATGTGTTCTTCTTAAGTGAATCAACTAGTCAACTTAGTTTTGAAAAGCACTTCTTGAAAGTGCATCAGTGATTACTTTGATTCTTAATTCATTATTATCCAGGTGGATGATGGTGCGATTTTGTGTCAAACCACAGCTTAATGCTGATTTGATGTTAAAATATTCTGCCTAAAAATTATCCTACAACCAATGCCTTTTTCCTATGTGCGCTTGAAAATGCAGAATGAACATCATATCTCTTGATTTCTTTTCAAATAATTTATTAAGGATTATATATGGTTTGAGAAATAGGGTCAAATATGAAAAAGTTAATGAGATCATGACAAAGTACAGCATCATTTAGAAGAAAATGTTTTTTCACAGTGTGTGCTAACGAAATTGCAGTTAAAATTGAGCTTTTGAAGTTGCGGATAGATGTTCCTACATAAATGAACCATCATGGGTATGCACCATGTCTCTTAAATTGTATATTTTTGGTATCACGTCAATCTATATTCATACCATATTTCATTAATTTCTTCCTATCTGTTCTGGAAGATGATCGACCACTGTGAAAATTCATTCTATTTTCAAAACCTGCGTATTATTAAATTCGATGCACTTCGAATTGAAATGTTCGAGTGGATTGTTTAAAGTCTTTGTTGAAGAATATGTTTTCCAGTGAAACTGCTAATTCGGATTCAGCATATTGTAAACTCATTTTTATGACTCGAAATAAATGGCGAAATTATATTTTAAAACAATAAAAAATATATAAAAATTCGTAAATTAATATGATGGACACAAGGCCTGATTAGCGGCTAAGCCAACAAAGCCTAGGACTAAGACCTCAGATTTTAGAAAACAGGAAATCATCCATAGTTACTGCTAGTACTACAAGTATATTACTCTCACAGAACACATATGCAACACTGGCTTGCGCAATTCTTTTGAAGGAAAAAGGAAGGCTGCTCATTAACAATATGCAACGAACTTTCCTTTTCAATATGCCAGGAATGTATACAACTGCTTATACATCTTCACTGCACATTTTAACAGGAATAATTCTTTTCATACAAAAGCAAAAGTCGAACCTATTTCTTGCAATTTAATGTCTCGAGAAATGTCTTCAGTAGCAGTTTCAACCCAGCCAATTATGAACTTACGAATTCATAATTCCATCCTCACCCTGCTCAAAACGATCTCCCACATCACGACCCTACTACAAACTCTACTTTCTCTACCACCGTTCCGCTTAACTTTCACTCATGATTCCAATATAGAGTAAACTGCAGGCTTTTCATGTGCGCTGAAGAGGCACAGCAAATTCATTTAAACATGAAAGTACATCTAAACAGTTTATTCCAAGCAGAGTATTAACTGAATTGCAGACGTTCCTATAACATGCAAGACGTACGAACAACAACAAATTGCTTATAAAATCAGACTGTCATCTGCATTACTTACTATTAGGAACCAACAACACAACTGCCCGATACTGGACCTAATTCAAGAAATATTAAGAACATACATAAAAGATTATATTATTATCTCATGTAAAGGACCCGAAAGAAATGGTGGAAACGAACAAACAAATAAACTTACAAAAGAGATTGCACAAGACACAACTATAATTAACAGCAACATAATATACTTACCATGGCTAGATACTCCACAAATAACTGAATTATGTCAAGACATGGTCCTGTGTACTTCTACTCCAGAAGCATTTCATCAACAGATAGCTGCATCTGCGGAGAATTAGAAGACTGTCTGCCATATTCATTAAAATGTCTATTAACAAAAGATTTCCACATTCTTCATCATTAAAAATAATTCGAAAATGCATGGTTCTCATAGAAAGAAAAAGAGCACAGAAGAAACATATCTAATATACTGAATTTAATAACAAACCTAACACAGATCTACGTAATTTCTGATGAAGAATTTTTCCATGTGAAGAAAATTTCTATTACGCCGACAATTTTTCCTCCCACTTTCTTCGTTTTGCCTCAAGTCATCTGTGCACATAAAATAACCATTGTAAATGTTTTCTTATAAATTACATAAAAGCAAGTACTCAAAGCAACTCATTACAAGCTTTGCAGAGTAACAGATGCAATGTCCATACATGTACTACGATTTCGTTCTCTCATATCTGTTTCAGCATAAATGCTGAAGAACTGCTGAATCTTGAAAAATCGTTTAACTCACAGAAAGATTCAATCGAAGTGTCACAGAACGTTCTAAATGGCCACTACAGGGTGTCTGGCTCCGAGCTTCCCGTCTAATCGATTTGTTGAAATTTGCTGTGTCATTCTGGGTCCAAAAGTATCTCGAATTTTTGCTTCAGATAGAGTGGAACATGTTCGACATGCGGCAAATACTACGGTCTTTTGTTTGAGCAGTGGCACGTGTGAAGCTGGATTTCGGCTTTCTTGAAGCAGTACTTTTCTGAGACCACTGCTGTCAACACGTATGCACTTGCCAAGTCTTTCTGCAATATCGCGAAACGAAAATCCACCTCCTCGTAGCCCTTTCACTCAGCCTTCGTACAAACTCAGTAAGCCACTGATACTGCTTTTTTTTTCTTCTGAAAATTATTCTTGACTCAGTTCTAATTCACAACTTTATGTTCGTAAGATAAATAAAGCACACATCGTGTATTGAAAACAAACGTGATTTGCACGTTCATAGCGGTACGAGCGCCAAATTCATTCGTCTATCTCAAAATCTGAATAGACATAGTCTTTCAGATGTGCAAACACGCATTCCAAATTCCGTTTATCTAGCTCTAGTCCTTCTTGGTATTGGGATTTCATTTTCCTTTAGAGTATTGTTTCAAGGCTACTCCGCAGCAAAAATAAAATGACACACTAAAGTCTAAATGTTAATGATACAGTTATAAAAATGCCTTCTATGTCAGAAGGGCTTCAATTGCGGGGACTTCAGGTATTCTGAACTGCCATATTAAGAAGATTGCTTGTAATTATTTTAAGAACGCAAAATTAAAGTCGATGTGAATTTTTTATATGCTGTTATTTTTTATTTATTTATTTTTTGATTTAAGCCATGCAAAATGTTTCTTTTTTTACCTTTTATCTTTTTAAAGTTTATTCTTAAATTATTAATTTACAATAGAGTATTTTAATGGCAATAAACGGATAACGTTTTAGTTTAATTACAGTTGAATGCAAATAGGTTACGTATTTTATTCTTCTCAAATAAAAACCTCTTCTTTGTTTATAATTTTAAAACAAAAGCAATAAGATGAATTAATTAGTTTTAAAGACTGCTTAGATAAAATTAAATTTATTTGTTTATTTTAATTTTAGTTGAAATGAGTTGGCTGATGAAAATAAATTTCCTCGCTTAAATTTAACTAAAAACATGTGTTTTATATTTTGCTTTATAAAAACAGAATAAGTAAATGACTTCTCAATTTCAGAATATAGCCTGTGTTCAAAGAAAAATAAATAAAACGCCTTTGTTCAAAGGGAAAAAAATAAATAAATAGAAAAATCTTCCGTTTGAACTAGAATAAAAAGAGTACATTTGGTCTACAGGGAACAAAACCTCTTAGTTACCTGGTTGGGTTGCAGCCTCAATAAATACAGGCATTTCTACTGCAGCTTATTTGAATGATCACTGATTTGGAAACATCATATGTATGTTAAACATTTTCCTTCGAAGAGCCCAAAAGTAAAATTTTTTCGCTTTTTCCCTGCATTATTCATAATAATTATATGCCATGCATAAATTGTGTACACTTAGTGTATGATTTTATAAATATTTTTTATGCATAATAATTTATCATGAATAAACTTATAGTTTCTGAGGTAACATTTCGTGATAATATGCACTAATTTAGTTTAAGATTTTTTTATACATAATAGGTAATTTAATTGGCTGAATTTAAGAAATTGAAAATTATTGTGTGTGCTTCATTTAATATTCGCCTAAACATATATCCTATTATAAATTTATGCGGTAAAAATATTAGCTTTATTCAAAGGGTTGGTATTTTAGATAACATGAAAGCTGTTTCGATCAAATTAGCATCTAGATTAGATTTCCCATTCTGTGGGAACAGTACAATTAAATTGAAATTTCATTTCAGAAAGCCTCAAATTTATTTCATTTTTCTTATTGATATATAAATCTAACACACCTTTCTGGCAAATATTTCAAGAAACAAAATGTTGGAATTTGCATTTGTTTAACCTAAGTATATTTTCAAAAGAAAAATGATGAACAGAATTAATGAGAAAACTAAGCTTGTGTATGTTACAATATACCAAATATTCAAATCAAGTTCGCAGATTCTAAATAAATTAATAAATAGTAAAATATTTTATTCAGTAATTGTATTAAACACTGAGAGCCGAAACTAAATAAATGTTACTATTTCCTTTCATAATGAACAATCACTTCATTTCATTGGGTTTAATCTTACATTCTAGAGCTGCAAATTCAATCTTTTGCGTAAACATTAAATGCATTGCATATTCAACTGTTAAAAAAGGAGAAAAATGAATTCTGGAAGTTAATTCAAAGAGGAAACGAAGTTGAATTTTATGCCTTTAAAATGTGTTTCGTGCTCTTACTTTTATTGCAACACGTAATTTTATTTTTAATATGCTTCACAAAGCACGCAAAATATTAATACTTTTCCAAGAAAGGTATGGACAAAGCATTAAGAACGAGAGGGGGAAAATTAACATATTTTTCAGTCTCGTTCTTAATAAAATAAAATTTTCGATTTAAGAAGAGGATAAAGTTAGTAGTGTCAAAGCATTACATTCCTCATTTCTCTGGAACTTCTCAGATTAAATTAACCCAAATTAATGTGCTGGAACCCATACGAGAAAGCATAAGCACATGCAATTTATTTTAGGAATACTAGAAGAGCCCTTTCATGAAAATTCTATTGCAGAGTGATGAAATTACGCAGATTCCCTGCCGGCGTTTCTTCACTTGTATTTCTAAATGCTGGTTCATGTTAAGAGATTCATAATTATCGTTACATTCGTATTAATCAAAGAAACTGGGCTCTGCTTTGGCACTATAATTTGGAAGTTAAACACAAGTAAGGTACAGCGAAAAATAATAAATCAGCAAATAGAATTAAGCCCCAAATATTTTGAAAGTAGGATAATAAAAAGGAAGTTGATTCTGATTGTTACTAGGAAAATATCGATTTTCCATTTGGAATGCAAACACATTTTCATTTTTATGCGACGTTTAAAATGGGATTATTTTTTTTAAGATCGAATTATAGTAAATAAAAATACTAAGCGCTGTTATAGCGTAGAAAGCTATTTCATGTTTCAAAAATGTTGTTTAGAAGTTACCGTCAAGCTGACAAAAGTAACGAAGCGAATTGTATTGCACAATAAATATTATTAAAAGTATGAAAGATTTATTATTTCCTTTAAGTTAAGCACGTTGATCTTATAAATGATTGACATTTTCACAAACTGGTTTAGGAAACAAGACTTCTATTTTCAGAGAACAAAGAAAAGTTAAAGAGTTTTCGTAAAAACAAAACGAAAAAGTATTTTAACTTGAGACATTTCCACAGAAGTACAAGAGCTGAAATGGGTCACGAAGATAGACTTAAATATTGAAATCTGACTTGAAAAAGTGCATTTCACACAATATTAAATTGAGGAATTAATCTTTCTTACTAAATTTCTTTCAATCATATCCACGTCGTTTTCAAAATTAATTAGTATCGCCAAATCGAAAGATTAACTACGGATAATCCTCTCATATTTATAAGATCCTACTTATATTTATATACACTATTTTGAACTCAAATTATTCGAATTCTTTTTCCGATTTCACTGAGCTGATGACACTTTCGTACTTTTTGATAGTAATATAAAAGATTTAGATTATATTTTATTTTCTTTAATTCGACTGATACAAATATCTGGTTCAATTTCGAAACTGGATGTGATAAATCCAATTATTTCCCATATTTTCTAATTAGCTGCAATGAGTTTCAGTTTAGTACTACTGTTTTCTGTAAACATTTCTCTATTTCTTTGTGTTCCCATACTAAATTATACCAAGATACCAAACAAAAAATTGCTTCTTTTACTCTATATATTTTCATTTCATATATATTCTCTACTACGTATTCTCAAAGTGTGTTTTTCAGAATCTTTGCTTTCCCAGGAACTCAGTTATTTGAAACAGCTACCAGTGCCAGAGTATTTTCTCCCACGAACATTGACACAGCCTCTAAAAAACATTCGTCTTGTCATCAAGCAAAACATCCCGCTTTAAAATATAACCGTAAAAAACCATGTCGTTATATCATTAGAAGTTATTTTCTCCCTTATCAGTAAAATTCACTGTTTGCGTCTTAAAGCTCCCATTGATTCTTATTCTTGGGAAGTTTATAGCATATTTTGGTCTCTGGTTTAACATTAATCGAGCAAATCCGAAACAGCATAAAATTTCGCATCAAGAAACGCGAATCTTACTTTCGAAAAGTACAAATAATCTAATCTTAAGTATCTAAACATGGTGGGCCACTTATTCACAATCCTGACCTTTAATTCTGCGCAAATTATTTATAACGCTTCTTCTGTTACTAAATTTGTTTCCTTGAAACGTTTGAAATTTACCGAGTATATCTTCTTTATTTCAATTCCAATCCAGTTCCTCGTAAAACTTTCAGAATTCTAATACCTTAGTTCATCACGCTGCATTAATATTTTCTTCGCCATATGGTGCTACGTTGCTTTGTAGAGATATTAGGTATTTTGGAAGCAGGAAAGATGAAAAATTAATAATCGCCTTCGCCGAGAATCGAACCACGGACTTCTGGAATACCGGCCCAGCGTGCAGAACCACTACACCACGAAGGCACGCTACGAACGTAAGAGAAATACCAGAAATACCTTATAGCTTTACGTTTTGCTCATTGTTTTCGATATAAAATAATTAATGCTCTTCACACCTGTGTAAAAGATTTTTTCTCTCCTGAGGAAGAAGAGCCCATGTTTGCCACATTAAATTTCCATCAAGTTAAAGTTGCTTTTTACTTTATTTTAAAGATTTCATTGTCATTAATGAAACAGATACGATTTTATGTTCAGAATAAAATGTTTTTACATTTTTTGTAAGGACTGATAAGACTTAACAATACGTTTATTTTTATATTGTTTTTTCATATGTTTGTATTTTCAATACATTTTTGAAAAGATAAAATTAGAAGTAAATTACTAAATTTTAATTAACAAATTCTACACATTACCTTTAATTATAAAATCAGTAAATATTCAATCTTCACTAGTGCGTAAAGAAGGCAACTGTTTAAGGTTTGACGACCTTGAATTTCACCAAACATGCAGCACGTTTCACAGTCAGATTTTCCTTTTAAACAAAAGCTAAGCTGCTGTTCTTTTTACATTCATGTTCGTTACGACTTCACGTTGATGTAAATGAACTATATTTCAAGTCCGGCGAGTATGGAATATAGCAAGTGTTGCATAATAGAGTAAGAGGCACTAAAACCCGATATTAATTCCCACATCTTAACAGAACCTTAACACAATTATACCTGCCTCAAATGTCATCTTATAAATAAAATAAATAATCTCGATTTCAATCCTAAGTTAAAATAACACGCCGAATAACGATTATTGGAGGGATAAGGCAACGAGAATCAAACTAATACTCCTAAATTTGCAGAACTAGTTTCGAAGGTAAAGCACAAAAATTTCTTTTTCTGGTGCAGAAGAGCAAATGACGAAAGAAAAGAACGTGATCAAGCGATAACAATGACAGAAAGGACTTTAAGTTACTGGCGTCATCTACTGATGAACAATAAAAGCAGCTATGAAATAATTTCCTTAAAAGCTGAGTGTAAAGCTGGGTTAGAGTTGGGATCGGTAATTAGAACTGAAAGATTATTATGAATGTGCAACGTCTCTAGAAATTCCTCGAAATATTTTTGAATGTTAAATCTCTACAGGATTCCTTGTAGTTGTGGCTTAATTTACGCTAGTCAAACTAAGAAAGCCTTAAAATTTCGCGCAGAGGAACACGAGGCATATGTTAGGGGGAAGAAAACTCATAAGTCCTCTACTACTCAAAACTGTCTGTCAGAAAAGCACGTTTTCCATTTTTCAGCAACAAAATTATACAGAAAACATCTTCCATTGGCGAATTAAATTTTTTAAGGCAGTTTCACATTCAGAAAATTCTTTCATTTCTAATTAATGATAGCAACTCGAATGAATACGTCAGTTTTGAAGGAAATTATTCCAGTTGCTTTCATTGTTCGTCAACAGATGGCGCCAGTAGCTTGACTTCCTTTCACTCATATCGCTTGATGATAAGTCTTCTCTTTCGTTATTTGCACTTCTGCAGCTAAAGAGGAGGATTCTATAGTTGTACCTTTGAAACTAATCCTGCAAATTTAAAAATATTACGCTGATTCCTGTTGCCTTAGCACCTCCAATAATCGTTTTCAATCATTTAGTCACATATATTAAATATTTACACAGGAATTTTATTGCTTCCGAATTTCGGTTTCAAAACTTTTTAAACTCTCTCGAAAGCATATCAGATGAAAATTTAAACAAATCAAAAATTATACAGAAAAGAGGTAATCGTCATGTGGGAACGACACTACGGCTATTGGCAGTTGGGCACTAAACGCATGCAGAGTGAATGCTAATAAATCTACAATTTCTCAGAGGAAATAGTAGAATTTTCCTTTTAGGAAACTCGTTAGAGATTGTTATGATTCCATAAGATGGGAACCAGTTTTGCTGTCCGTTACGATTATATGAGAATAAAACATTTTCTGATCTCATGCGATATTCTTGAATTATATTTGTGACATCTGGGCAGATCTTAACATTTCCCTTTTAACTGCCAAGTAAGGAATAAAGCGAAATATAGTAACATCATGTCTGATAGTATAGAATGTTTATAGATTTCGTGGCCTATCTGTAGTATGGGTTTCCATGAATACCTTTCTATAAAGTATTTAATAACAGTCTAAGCACAATTTGTGAATTCCCTAACTTTAACTGTGGGTCTATTTGACACTATTATTAATATAAGTTCATAATGAAAATAATTATCGTTTCGTATAATGTGCAAATTTTGAATGTACATTGTGCTTTATCAGTCAGTATTTGAAAATGTAAGAGAGTATCTTTGAATGGTATGAGTACTAGTCTTTAAAATATTACTTAAATGTCTATTAAGGTGTTTCTTTTACTTCTTAATATTTGATGTGAGGGAGAGTGACAGGATGCATATAAGATATTGATTATTGTACAAATTTTGAGGCGACTGCACTGCTAAAAACCTTCTACAAACATCTGTGTGGTTTATTGTAACATTATCAGTGAACGTCGAACTCATTGTTGGCTGGAATGCTTCAAGTCTTGAGATACAAAAATTGGCTACCCCCTTGCGTCAAAATGTAATATCCACGGTTGTTAAAATATAATATTGTATGCATCTGTAGCATTTCTTTTCTCGATTTAACACCAAGCTGTGAGTAATTTTGCTTCACAGTGTGAAGCTCTGATAATGAATCAGCAAAGAAATAGCAAGATAACGTCACCAGGCATCAGCCTTAAGACGATATCCGTGGGCTGTTGCTGGAGCTGATAAACCATTGATCAATATATCGTATTGTTGCTGAAACTTCCTGAATTTGTTAAATGCGTGCAAATGTTTGACCAGTGAGATGGTGCATAGTAATATTTCTGCAAGATTACCATTCAGGCTATGTGAATTTGCTGTGATTCATTGCGGATTTCTTGACTCAATTTCTACGTAGAAGTTGCCACACTGGAGAAAAAGTGAAAGGACAACTTGCTAAGCATTCACTAGCCAATATGTTTCCTTAATTAAGACATTTCATTATTTCGACAGTCTTGGGATTATGGCATAATGCTGTAATGGCCTGTAAAGTAATCTAATCCTTGGTCTTTAGCATGAATATTAATACAGCGCTTGTCTACAACCAGAAATAAACGATTTATTCAAAGGCATATCAAAATGTGTATAATTGTAATACGGTTTCGCTTTGCGTCATAAGAGCTCTTTATAAACCGCTATCTAAAAAAATTCCAGAAGGTTATGGAATCAAACATGTTTTTACCCAGTTGTGAAATAAGCAAAACGTTTCCAGCGACCCCGTAATTTCATTAAAAATTTAGCATTTGGTAGATTTTTTAACATAATTTTTATTGCGTTTTCAGGCGTATTCTAAAGTATGCAATGTAGAATGCTGAAGTACAAATTAGCTCTAGTTATCACTTCTGTGGTCCTTCTTATGTCTCCAAAGTTCGGCTCCTTAAAAAAGAAATGTTTTTTTTTTAAATTTCTAAAAGCATATTCTTTTTATATATTCATCTGCTTTTTTTGTAAGCACACTTCATTCTAATTGCCTAAACAAAGTTAATATTTTATAAAATAAAAAAAAAAGGTTTAAAAGCTATTTTCTCCCTACGTATTCTACGTATTCGAGACGTTCAGGTTCTAGTCCCGGCGAAGACATTCCTCATTTTTTTAGTATCCTGCTTCAACAAAACCTAAACGGGTGATTAGGTTCCCTAATCCTCTGTATCTCTTTAAAAGGAGGAGTGTATAAGGTATTTTCTCCCCCCTTCCAGCAGGCCTTCGTGGTGTAATGGTAGCACACTCGGCGCATATTTGCTTAAAAAAAAAAAAATAATGACTCTAAGTTTTAAGAGATAAGAAAAGGTATGTGTAACTTTAATTAACAGAAAAAGGATTAATACTTTCTGATAGATATTAATAAGGCTGATCGATTTTTTGTTGTTTTGTCCATGTATTTCATGGTAGAAAGATTTTCAGAGCCTCAAGATGGTTGGACTTCTACTTCCACCCCAGTCCTCAGGAACAGCGCCCCAGAGTTCTAGGGTATTCCATCCCTCTCCCCTACAACCAAACTACACAACAGGATTTTCGGCTCGCCATATATTTAGAATGTCTCCGTGAAGCAAAGACACAAACATCCATGCCTTATCCGGGATTCGAACGTGGGCGGCTTAAACACGCCACTTTCAGCCAACGGACACTTCATTCTGTTTAATAAAAAAAAATCTGTTATAAATTTTAGCCTTCTGATGTTGGTTTATGTAAACAGATTTACTTACGAAACCAAATCAACAGCTAACGTAAAGTCTCAATATCTAGAAGCCGACAATTACGAATGATTTCTTGCATTAAACATGTTAATACAAAGTTTATTAAACTTGAGTGAACTGTGTATTTTAATTTCTTAACATTTTTCGCAACATAAATACATTAATAAATAACTATAAAAAGATCGCGTTATTGATTTTTAAAGCTAATTTCATATATAATTTTCAATAAATTTCGGCCGTCTACGCCTTGGAACAAACGAACGACACTCTCTTCGTGAACAAATTAATATTGATATTTTTTATATCATACTGATTTTTCCCATGGCATATGCAGGGCCATTAGAATAATGGATGCATGAAGGAATAAAAATGTGCAGTGTCTGCACCAGGATCTGAACACCGGATCTCTCGATTGCTAGCCGGAAGTGTTACCCATTTACACCTCGAAGGCACGCGGTAAAAAGGAAGAAAATGCCTTATGAGTTTTTCCGAAATGCCTTAATTTTACTTTGAAACAATATTTTATTTTACCGACAGAGTGTCAAACGGATACGTAGTTAAAGCAAACAAAGGCTGTAACTTTACCAAATATTTAAATTCATGTTCACGTACATATTTTGCATCTAGTAACACTCAGAAACTATACTTTTACTACTTTTCTCCCATTCATGACTAATATTCGGTGCAAATAATTAATTACAAAAAATCCAAATCTAATGTTTTACTAATTGCTGAAGTAACTGTTAAACGTGTTATTTTTATGTGATTTGGAAGAACATAAATAATTCTTCAGCATAATGATTTTATGTTCGCTTTGGGAGACCACCGGGGAGGGGGAGAGAAAGTAACGATTTAAACATTTTTCTCCTTTTCTTTTATTTACTTATTTTTCAATTTATTGTTAGTTTAATGTTTTCCTCGTTTATGAAAATTGAGATGGAGTTTGATGCATTTATACTTGTATTTCTCGAAAGAACTTCTAAAACAACACAGTGTATAAGGTTTTAAAGGGGCATCTGTAATTCTTGCTTTGTTCTAGTAACGTCGATTTTCTAGAGATATAATATAAGTCTGTTTTACTGTTATAATAAGTCTACTTTTCTGTAACAACAGAAAAATACTTAATCAATGCACACAGAGCTAAAAAAAATGAGGCAGTTGTTTATCTCCCGTTCTACTCGGCCGATTGCTGAAATTCAAATTGCGTTTTTCATGTCTCGAAAGCTCAAATTAGGATATATATTAGATTTATATATAGCATTCTTCTGACATGCCGTTTCTGCAAAGAAAACTCGGACTTTCTCTGAAATGGCATGTCAGTTTTTTTCCCCATATTTTAATTCTACGATTGATGTTATACCCGAATACCGAATTTTGTAAATTTTGGTAAGAAATTTAAGGAACAATTAGATAATTTATCTTGGGGGCTCCTTTTAACTTTGTGACAAGAATAATTCACTTCGTGAACTTCTTAGATTCTGACAACTTATTTCACTTCTCTAAACGTGTAGAAAAAAGTTTTGTCTCTTCTTGTTGGCTTTTTAAAATTTCATTTTATTTTCTTTAGTCCCATGGTTGAATTATGCATCTTCAAATAATCATTTTAAAAATTTCTATTTATTTGTTGGAACTGTGTACTTGTATTCATTCATATACATGTTTTGAGAATTAATTTTATTTATTTTAACCGCATTTCTTTTGAATGAATACTTCGTTTCCCAGTATACGCTAGGATAAGTGTAAAAACTGCATATATTAAAATAGGAAATGCAATAAAGCACAGTTAATATGCCTTCCTGAGTAATTCAGAAAGCATACATAAAGGAGAAAGAGATATAATCGACATTTCCATTTAGGACGATATGCAAATGTTGTTTACACACTTTTCCATTTTTTATACAGTTTTACAATTGTAGTAAAGCTTTACACGTTTTATGATTCTGTCATTGTTTTACTAGAACAAGAAATATAGAGGTGACCCCTCTTTTTTTCTCGATGTGAACTATTAAGGTATTGAATGGTGATTGTATCTCACATTGAAATTCTGATACATGTGTGATGGAGACTGGAAAGGTGTTCTTCGAAGGGTAGGTTATGCATTCATAAGGGAAAGTAATTTAACGACGGAAAGTATAAAATATACTCCGCAAGTGTGTGTGCTATTATTTCCATAGTTGACTACTATAAGTAGTATTTTCCAAGTTGTCGAAATGTTTGCTTATAATACATAATCTCGTTAACGACTGAGGGGGGGGGACATCTAAAGGCTTTTACGATCCTGTGTTTGTGTCCCGGCAAAACTGTATTTCCTTAGAAAGCGTTCCACGAAGATTTCTCTCTTCCCTGGCAGATTAGCTGTCGTGTGCATTATTACAATCGGCTAAAGAATTTTTCAACATTAAGGCAATGTATTCTAAAAGTTTATATATTAGACAACCGCTCTCTTATAGAAGCAGATAACTCTGATAGAAGAAAAGAACATTGAGATCCTCCTCTACTTACTCTACTGCAGTATCCATAAATTTCGAGATAGGTTTTATATGTATATATAGCCTTTCTCGAACTTTATATACTTTCATATATATATATATATATGAAAGTATACATATATATATATATATATATATATATATATGAAAGTATACATATATATATATATGAAAGTATACATATATATATATATATATATATGAAAGTATACATATATATATATATATATATATGAAAGTATACATATATATATATATATATGAAAGTATACATATATATATATATATATATATATATGAAAGTATATCTTACTCCTGAAAAGAATTAAAGTGGCATTATTTAAAATGAATAAAAATTTAGATTTACACACATTGCAAAATATATTTTAAAGAATTTTTGCAGAAAAATACACATTTTTATTTAAAATACATATATGGTGAATGCACATAAATACTCACCAGTATAAAGTTATACGGGTAGTCAATGGAACGAAGTCAAAAACTCATTCTGTTTATCATTTGCATATTTTTAAATGCTCATTTATTTTTTTAACAATTAAAAGTGATTTTAACATTTAAGTAAAATATATTATGTTTTGAAAAGAAAGCTATTTATGTTAAAAATGATAATTATTTATTTTAACATCAAAAGCTCAGAAACCTCTTTAGCCTGTCAAAGTATTTATCTCTATAGAAATGTAAAACAACATTTCTGTAAAATTTATGTAATCGAGGTTATGTTAACGTATGAACGTAACCTGTAGTTAACTCTCGCTCCTTGAAAAATGACAGAGGATGGAAGGTTTAATTTTCAGATTCATTATAAAAAATATGTTTTTTTTTAAAAAATACATTTTTCATCTTCCATGATTTGGAGGTCTACAGCTCATGCTCTGATACAAATAAAACCGCAAGATAGGTTCAGCCATCTCCATCAAGAAAAAAAAATACTAGTTTTGCCGTACATCGCATCCATCTCCTATTGACCATGGGAAAATGAAAGAACGAAAGTAATTAGACAAATGTACGAATGCCATGGTGTAACTACGAGAGATATCATCAGTTAGACGTTTATGGAATAACTCCGGCCATTAGTCATGAAAGTAATACAGTCCGCTAGAAAAGTTACCTTTGGACAGCTGCGTTAATTCTCAGCCGATGACGATAGTGTTATATGATACTTCCTGTAGAAAAATAAAAGCGGCGACGCATACGATACTTCAGAGGTATAATAGAAGATTTATGATACGCATGGCATCTCAAACTAATAAAACCTGTTTCATCTTCACTTCGGTAGAAAGAAATTCTCAATTTAAAAGAAGGCATGCTTTATTTAATGGAGGCTTAAATATAATGTTTGCGGTTTAAATATGTAGTAAAATGACTTCTCCATTTGCCCGTCATAAGTTTAAAGAGACAAGGATAAAACATTTCTTAATTTGTAACTGAAAGTAATATTCTGTATCAGTGGTTCCCACAGTGCCAGCTGATACCTAACATTATATAGCGAAACAAGTAGTTTCAATTGAGGAAAGTACTGATTCTTTCTTATCTTTCTTACTTTATTTTTTATGTGTGTTTACTCTATTATATTATTGTATGTATACTCATTTATATTATTATATATACTAATTAATCTACTAACTATGCTAATTAAATAAATTACGTATATTTATTGCTACTTTATTATTATAATTATTTTTTACTTATTACTCCACTTTCTACTCCTCTTTTCTTAGAGGAACTACATACATGTAGATAACAATAAATTGCAGTTAAATGAAGGTGACTTGTGTGGCTAATATTCTGTGGTAACACTCCCCTATGTATTCACACACATACTCACGTAGACTTTCATAGAATACATAGAAGAAGCAAGTTATGTATTTATATCAGCACGTAATAATAGAAGAAAATTGATAAACACTGAAGATTGCAGAAACGGAAGTCACGAACGGGGGAACTTGTGCAGCTTTCAGAGAGATATATGCAACTAAAATGAACAAAAATACTTTTTCCATGATGAGGCATTACCTCTTTAAAAAGCATGAAGTAACGAATAACATTTGGTGGAAGCAACAGTTAATTTGAAAAGCGGTTTGACACATATTCATCATATTATTAATATTTGCTGCATTACCTCTGTAAAAAGCATTTAATGAATATCATTTGGTGGAAGCAACAGTTTATTTGAAAAGCGATTTGACACATAAGTGAAACAACCACAAAATTGAGGATTGAGTTTAATGCTTATCAAAGTAGCATGTTATTTATTCTCAATCGTATTTTAAATACCCAATTTGAGTTTTGGATTATCTCATAAAATATATGTTTTAATATATATCTCATAATATATAAGTCTATTCAAAGCATCAAATAAACTATCACTTCAGGTTTATCGACTTTAGCCCAAATCTAATATGTTTGTCTATTCATATAAAAATCTTAAATGCTGAAACTGAGAAGGTTTGTATTATATTTTAATATAGCTTCTCATTAAAGTCTGTGATGGACTTGACGTAAAGTACCATTTCAGGTGGTCAATTTTATCCAAAATCTAGTCAATTCTTTTCACATGAATGTAGAAAACTAAGTACGCAAGACCGAAATTTTTTGAAGTTAAGTGATAATGATTGTGGGTGAAAAACTCGTGACACACAGACATACATTATAAAAACAGAAAAATCATATTCTAAGGACCCTAATTTCGTGCTTCATATCTTAAAATTTGCTATATAACTTTTGGACCCAAAACAATACTTCTTTTACCTGTGTATAGGTTGAGGGAGGTAATAATTAATGTAATTGCTTAGAACATAAACAGAATGCATAAGAAGTTAAAGACAAACATTTGAATAGATAGTGTTTCGGACGCGTAAATACAATACTGAATTTTTTTTATCATTTGTTAACAAAAATTTTAGTTATAGACTGAAGTGACAAAAGTCATGGGATAGCAATATGCAAATATACAGATGGCAGTAGTATCGCGTAGGAAATGTATAAATGCGAAGTGCTTTGGCAGGGCTTTCATTTGTGTTTAAGTTATTCATGTGAAGAGGCTTTGGCGTGATTATGGCCGCACGACGAGAATTAACAGACTTTGAACGCGGAATGGTAGTTGGAGCTAGACGCATGGGTCATTCCATTTAGGATATCGTTAGGGAATTCAACATTCCGAGATCCTAAGTGTCAAGAGTGTGCCGAGAGTATCTAATTTCAGGCATAACATCCCACCATGGACAGCGCAGTGGCCGACTACCTGCACTTAACGACCGAGACCAGCGACATCTGCGTAGAGTTGTCAATGTTCACAGACAAGCAACACTGTGTCAAATAACCGCAGAAATCAATGTGGGACGTACGAGGGACGTGTCCGATAGGAAAGTGCGGCGAAATTTGTCTTCCTTGGGCTATGCCAGCAGAAGACCGACTCGAGTGCCTTTACTGACAGCACGACATCGCCTGCAGCTACTCTCGTGGGCTCGTGAGCATATGGGTTGGTCCCTAAAGGAATGGAAAACCATGGCTTGGTCAGATGAGTCACGATTTCATTTGGTAAGAGCTGATGGTAGGGTTCGAGTATGGCGCAGACCCCACGAACCCATGGACTCAAGTTGTCAACAAGGCACTGTTCAAGCTGGTGGTGGTTCCATAATGGTCTGGGCTGTTTTCACATGGCATGGACTCGGTCCTCTGGTGCAATTGAACCGATCATTGACTGAAAATGGATACCTTCAGCTACTTGGAGATCACTTACAGCCATACATGGACTTCACGTACTTAAACAACGATGGGATTTTTATGGATGACAATGCGCCATGTCACCGGGCCACAATTGTTCGCGATTGGTTAGAAGAACATTCTGGACAATTCCAGTGAATGATCTGGCCATCTATATCGCCCGACATGAATCCCATCGAACATTTATGGGACAACATCGAGAGGTCAGTTCGTGCCCAAAACCGTGCACCGTCAACACTTTCACAATTATGGACGTCTGTAGAGGCAGCATGGCTTAATATTCCTGTAGGGGACTTCCAACGAATGAATGTAGAAAACTAAGTACGCAAGACCGAAATTTTTTGAAGTTAAGTGATAATGATTGTGGGTGAAAAACTCGTGACACACAGACATACATTATAAAAACAGAAAAATCATATTCTAAGGACCCTAATTTCGTGCTTCATATCTTAAAATTTGCTAGTCCATGCCCCGTCGAGTTGCTGCACTTCCCCGGGCAAAAGGAAGACCGACAAAATATTAGGAGGTATCCCATGACTTTTGTCACTTCAGTGTATCCATTTAAATTTAAAAACATCCTAATTGCATAAATTCTCACAATTTTTTATCTTAAATTGTCGGAATGCTTACACAAATAAGGCTCTTAGAGATTAGTGTACATGTAGATCCCATGCAGAGCATTTTACCTACAGTTTTATGGAGATTTCTAGCATGCAATGTTTCTGTAATGAAGAAACAAAATTGCATTTTGAAGTTCTTTTTCTGTTATTATATAGTGAAAGATAACGTAGCTAATTTGAGCTACATTATTAATGTTTTAGTTCTGGATTTAAACATGAAACATCTCAAAGCAAAATGCGGTTCTGACACTCACTATATCAATTTCCACTAAAGGCCAAGTTATAAAATCAAAAAACAATTATTTTCCAAACGATATAACTTTTTCTTGCCTTTAAGAGATTACAACAAGTATGAACTTGCGGCTGTCAGTCTAAATAAGGTATAATTTAGAGGTTAGGTCTAAACAGGACCACAATATGATACAACTTCAGGAATCAATTACCATTAAGTACACAAAAAACTCGAATACTGTTTTAGGCTATTATATTAAAATGCGATTTCTTGCAAGCATTTTAAAACACATGTAAAAATTGGCTTATAAGGTATTTCTCCCGCACTCTTGGCATGCCTTCGCGGTGTGGTGGTCTGCATGCTGGGCGCGTATTCCAGAGGTCTGTGGTTCGATTCCCAGCGAAGGCGTTGCTAATTTTTCATTTTTCCTGCTTCCAAAATACCTAATGTCTCTACAGGCTGTAGAAAAACCGCGTGTTTTGTTAATACATGGATTTGAACAAGTCATATTATATCCTTTGAACTATGCATAAACTAATTTTGAATACAATTTTATACAAATATATATTTATGCATGGTAAAATAGTTAACTTATTAGCATATATATCTATATATTTATGATTATTCATTTCATCGATGCATCTCGAGTAAAACAGAATTATTTTGCGAAGTTTTTGTAATTCTCATGTCTTTCAATTTCTGTAAGATTTCTTAGAATGGAGAAGGTCTTCCAAACTTGAAACCTCAATATTTCTAAAAAACATACTTCTGAAGTTGCTTACGTAAAAGTACATAATGACAAAAATTAACAACTAAAGCGTTGTGGTTAAGTAAACAAAGAAAGTATAAACGATAATAATTTTTATTGATGCAGTACTATTTTTAATATACCCTAAATTCCAAATTCCCCTCTACCCCAAACTTCCGGATACTCCATTCTTATGAAAGTGCAAAATAAATCCGTATAGAATTTTAATTTGTTTACGTCTATAAATTTAGGACTATTATTTCTATACATAATATTTTTTACTTTTGATTACCCGCATATTTATTTTCAGACAGTGTTTGCTCTCACTTTAAAATAGTCCAAGCAAGAACATATTTATTCTTCCTATCATTACACAAAAATATAATTAACAACATTAAGCATAAGCGAAACAAATTACGTTTGGAAACTGCCGTCAGGATGCAAACTTAATTGTGAACCAGTTTGCTTTTATGCTGACACATGTAAGTAATTAATAAGTTAGCACTGACTAACATAAAGCGTAATAAATGTAATAAACCCTTATTTCAAGTGTAGAGTATAAATTTGGTGAAACAGTGAGGAAGATTTGGCGATAAAAAACTACCAACATATCTACTGTTTCAGAAACACACGTTTATCGTATATGTATGGAGTCTCAGTAATTTATAAAGAAATGTATAGCGCTAAATATCGTATGGTAATTTTTATCAAGATGTGCAAGTTTATTGCAGGAACTTAGAAATGATTTATACGTGCATGTATTATGTGATACGACACACATCTGTTTAATTGTATAGTTCTTGTTAAACCCAACTACGCCTAACATGTATACAAGAGAATTGCCCTTAGAACGCCCATGACGAAGGCTTCCCGCCTGTTAGGCAGATAGCCCTCGAGTATTTTGCCATAATTAAATAAAACAAACCGAATAAAATTCGGCTTAAGACGCGTTAATCCATTGCTACAACAGTTGCAATTTATATTGAAAGAATTTTGTTGAAATGGACCACTATCGCAAAATTTTCTGAACCTCAGGCTACAGAATTTGCAGTTCAACACACGCCCTCGCTTTTGATCTCTTTGATCTTTATAGGAACGGCGCCATGAACTCGCTTATTTGTTCTGTTTTCTTGTCGTGAAGAAATTTTACCTTTCTTGCAAAAGCCGGTGCTTTAAAATTTCTTGCACTGATCTTAAATATATTTCCTGCTTGGACGTGATTTCACGAATTTGACCGAAATTTGAGTTAAATCAGGATAACGGGCTCCTTTCTGTTGAATTCTCAAGCATAAAAGGCGTTCTGCACCGCAGACGCTATCATTATGTCTATTTAAGTTACATGCCGCGATTTGATTGATTACGTCACCTCTTGGAATGATGAGAAAAAAATTCATACTTGCACGCACATACCCCTCATCGCAACACCTTTCACTGTGCTTTTTGTTTTAATAAAGCATCGATATTGTATACTTCTTTTCGAATAACTATGTACTTAATGTGAAAATATTAGCTGCTAGGGTATACTAGATAAGCATTAAAGTGAATATAATTAGTTCAGAGGATGCAGTTTTACAGCGAGACTTTGCAGAATTTCAGAATACGACCAAATTTTTTAGAAATTTGTCTTTGGAGATAAAAAACTTCAAATTTAATTATGAATCATCTATCAGATTTTGTCAGCTAGTTTTATTTCATATCATTTTTCTTTAATGTATACAATTAAGATCAACCTTTTCCGCCAGTTTGCAATTCGTGTTTCGGAAGCACATTCTTTAGGAAACAATGTATTGTAAGGAACCATCCGAATTTTTAATGCCAATATAATTATTTTAAAAATGAGCCCCTTCTAAGAGCCAATATATTAAAATATCCTCATTTAAAATATGATATTGTTGCGTGCGTACGGGTTCGTTATGAAATGAATGCACAAGTCCGATGAAAAATGAGCAAAAATTTATTATTATCACAAAAATAAATGCTAAAATTTTCTCAAATAATCGTGCAGTATTACTATATCTCATAGTAGTTACCTTCTAACTACTCAAATGTCCAATAGAACGTAATTCAAAACAGCTAAAGAACGCTAATCCGCGAATTCACTACAATCAACAAGAGCAATTTTCTAAACAACAACTAAGCAACAACTACGAACTGAGATGTTTTCCTCCTTTTATAAGATTTTAAAAATCACGCGCTAGAATTTTCTGGTACTTTCTCGAAATCAAAAAGACATATTTATTTATTTAATGCACGCGCTCTTGTATTTTCAATTTTCCGGCTTAGCTTTCTTTTAATATTCGTCACGCGCTGCACTGCGCGAGAAATAAAACCATTTAATTTATAATTGAACTAACATTAGCTTTTTAAATACCGAATTCGTAACATTGCCCCCTTCCCAAGGACTGCACGTCCCGGGCAGTACAATCTCTGGACAGGAAGCCAAACTTACAACTGTGGCGTAAATGCATTAATAAGCATTACATTACAATAATAAACAACATGAAAAATAAATGCAATAGATAACTTAAACAAATGCTATCAAATACAAATCAAATACTAAATGCAAATCAAATACTAAATACAAATCAAATCAAATACACATTTAAAAACAAAAAGAACCATGGTCTTACACTATTTACAATTATTTACATTACGTACTATGGCCATAGTAATGAGCTAACACGACGTTAGGTTTAGAGTTCGAAGACTTACGAATCCGAACCACGACGTCATTCAGCCTTTTTAGGACTGTGTGGTGACCATCCCAAGGTGACTGTAATTTCGGCCTGAGTCCTTTTCGTTGAATCGGGTTCCACAACCACACCTTGTCTCCTTTGTTGGATCTATGTCCAGTAGCTCTCGTGTTGTATCTGGTCTTCACGTTCTCCGTGACCAAGTTCACTCGCTTTCGTACGGAACGGTGCATCACTTCAAAACGGGCCTGGACATTTTGGATGTATTCCTCAGGCGATGAAGGCGCATCTGTATGTCGATCAAACAGGCGGTCACAAGACAGGCGAAGGTCATTACCGAGGAGCATTTGTGATGAAGAACAGTTGGTAGTCTGGTGTTTCTCTCCGACCCTAGTATGATTTCGGCAGCTTCCTGAGCTGGGTCTTTCAGACAAGGCGTAGGCGTTTCCAGGTGAGGATCCCTTCTGACGATGGATAGTCGTGTCCTCAGATGTTGACTGCAGTTTGTTGTTTTTGAAGTCTAAGGAAAAATTGTATTTCCTTAAAAAGTCCAATCCGAGTATGCATGGATCTGTGATATCCGCCACATATGCCGTGTGATGGTAGGCGGCACTTCCAAACGTGATGCTTATGTTTAACTTCCCAGTTATGTCGATCTTATCACCAGACGCAGTCTGAAGGGTAACACAGGATGGCGTCCAAATAAGTTTATCTTTAAACTGTTCAGCTAAATCTTTCCTAATAATGGTAACATTAGCTCTTGTGTCAATGATCATATTGCAAGGAACTCCATCCATATTCCCATTAATGGACAGTCCGTTACTGTTGCCACTCACTGTATAAATTTTAAGCGCTTTAAAACAAGGTTTTTCATTATCTGGCAACCTCCGTTCCTCGATATGGTCACTAATTTGTTTACTGCGTCGTTGCTGGGAAATGGTCTTATTTTCCGTACCTCGGGGTGGTTTGCAGTTTCTTCGTATGTGGCCTTCAACTCCGCAGTTCCAGCACTTTAGAATTGGTTTCTTTTCACTTCTGTTCCGTCTCAAGCCACTGACTTGTCTGATAAAATCATCTGCTTTATATTCCGTGCCCTGGGTTGTTCTGCAATTCCGTCTTAGGTGACCTTCACTACCATATCTCCAACACCTTAGAGCCACTTTCTTCTCGCTCTTACTTCGTATCAAAGCGTCGACTTGTCTGGCTAAATCATCTAAACGAGCCATCAGTTGATCCACTGGCTCATGGACTCGCACAGCTCTAACTGGATAGCGATCTCTACTAGTTGCTTGCTGGGCTGCCTCGAACTTCATGGCGTACAACAGAGCGCTTTTTATGTCCTTTACATCCGCCATCCGAAGAGCTTTCTGTATTTCAGGATCCCGGATGCCGTCGATGAAATATTGCAGCGACAGGATTTCTCTTGTTTCTGTCGGGCACTCCGAAAAGGCGTGATGTGACAGCCTTTCAACATCCGTGGCGAGCTCCTGAAGTGTTTCGGTGGGCTTCTGCTGACGGGATTTTAGTTGAAGCCTGCTGTAGTCTTTCAAACACTTCTCGCCGAAGCGCAGCTCCAAGGCGCCGGACAGAGCTTCGAAATCTAGCCTTTGATTTTCGGGAAGCGTCTGCAGGATATCCGCTGCGTCTGCTCTCAGAGAAGCGGCGAGATGACTGGCCTTAGCTTGGGAGTCCCATCCATTCGCATCCGCAACGATAGAAAACTGGGTCTTATACACTTGCCAGGATGTCTTCCCATCATATGTGGATAGCTTCAGGGATGGACGAGCAGGCATCGGTAAGAATTTAAAATCATCACTCTTGCTCCCAGCCGTCGCTACGAATTTCTTTAAAGTTTCCAGTTCTTTGGCAACCGCAGAAACCCGGTCATCAATTTGTTGTTCGATTTGTTTCTGAACGAACAAACTCTTCCATCTATTTCTTCTTTAACAGAAGAAACATTATCCTCAATTTGTCCCACTTTATTCTCAACCACATCTATTCTGCCTTCCATAGCATCGAATTTGGTTTCTATTATGCAGGCAATTTCTCTTTTCATTTCGCATTGACTTTCTTCAATCTTGACTTGTACAGCTTTTATTTCTTCTTTAACAGATTCCTTAACAACTTTTATTTCGTCTTTAAAAGTTAATTGACCAGTTTGAATGGCCTTCATCTCTTCCTTAACGGATTCTTGGCCCAATTTCATTTGTTCCTGTGCCGTTTTCATTTCTTCCTTAAGGGATTCCTGGCCCAATTTCATTTCTTCCTGTCCCGCTTTAATATTTTCCTGTACGGATTTTTGACCAGCAACCATTTTCTCTTTAATTTCTTCTTTAAAAGATGATTGGCCAGCTTCCATCTTTTCTTGGAACGCAGCAAAAGCAGTAATGAGCTGTCTCAATTGTTCTTCCATCCCTCTTGTTATTGGCATTCAAACCCCACTCCTGACACCAAAAATTGTTGCGTGCGTACGGGTTCGTTATGAAATGAATGCACAAGTCCGATGAAAAATGAACAAAAATTTATTATTATCACAACAATAAATGCTTAAATTTTCTCAAATAATCGTGCAGTATTACAATATCTCACAGTAGTTACCTTCTAACTACTCAAATGTCCAATAGAACGTAATTCAAAACAGCTAAAGAACGCTAATCCGCGAATTCACTACAATCAACAAGAGCAATTTTCTAAACAACAACTAAGCAACAACTACGAACTGAGATGTTTTCCTCCTTTTATAAGATTTAAAAAATCACGCGCTAGAATTTTCTGGTAGTTTCTCGAAATCAAAAAGACATATTTATTTATTTAATGCACGAGCTTTTGTATTTTCAATTTTCCGGCTTAGCTTTCTTTTAATATTCGTCACGCGCTGCACTGCGCGAGAAATAAAACCATTTAATTTATAATTGAACTAACATTAGCTTTTTAAATACCAAATTCGTAACAATATCATAAATAAAAGACATTGGAAAATTGTGCACCTAATGCTTCCTGGCAAAAGGTGGAATCGTTAATAAAAATCACACCTGTGGAATACAGTATGACAAGTTACTTGACAAGGAACAACACCTCTAACGCTGTTTGATGGTTCCATATAAACCATTAATTTTCATGAATAATATACTTACGGTCAATATGACAGCTGTGGCTAAGTTATGCTAACGTTATGAGTGGCTTCTGAGAGTTCGCAGTAAAGGAAATGGGGCAGGATTGATTTACTTTTAAAATTAATGCTTTTTTCTATAATTTTCGAGGGAAATTAATTTAAAAGTTTAGACTGTAATTTACTAGGTTTGCTTTCTTTGGAAGTAACTAGCTGAAGCATAGTTAGGAGTTTAATGTGTTTCATAAAATTAACCTGAATCAAAATTCTAAATATCATCATAGCAAGGGCTAATTTTTAAATATCTACAAATGAAATTTGATACTTTTAAATGATTAAATGCTTTGCAAATTTGATTATACCTATAATGAGTTTAAGCCATAGCGGTTTCAAATTCCTGTTCTTGTTGTTGTTGTGACTTACCTCATTTGTCTGACAATAGCACCAGAACAAGTCTACGAACATCATTGTAGCATCGAGAGCAAGACTGCGCCTCTCGTTGGTATGAGCCTTGAGCACCATACAGGTGACAGTACGACTTCGCTAAGTTCCGACCCCAATTTCGATGGAGAGCACCCCGGGAGAATGGATCTGAGGGTCTCCCACCACTCTTCCGCATATTTGTGGGAGTGCCCCATGCCGCAAAGACACTATACATTTACAAATATCCATGCCTTTTCTGGGATTCGAACACGGGTTCGCCGGTACCGCAGTAGGCTCCCCTAATTATTATAGTCTTGGCGGCCTTCAAATTTTTAAATAAAATTATTTAAAGTGCTATAAAGTTTATATTACTGTATTTATTTTGCGGTAAATATATTAATGTAAACATAGCTTTTATTTCGTAAAAGAATTGTTTGGTAAATTTCAGGTAAAAGCAGGGAGGTTGTCCTCCCGGCATGAGATGCATGCAGCGCAAGCTTATAAATTTAAAATTGTCAAAATTAATTATTATTTTTAATTCAGTTGCAGAGTTGAGTTGAGTTGAGTTGAGTTGAGTTGAGAGCAGAATATGGACACCCGTGCGGCTTACTAAGACTATTCGGGTCTAGTCCAGGTTCCGCAACTATCCGGGGCAACACCTCATGGGGCCTATAAGGGCATACATTGGTCCTGGATACATGCTTACATAGTTCATAATATATGCTTACATAGTTACATAGTTCATAGTACATGCTTATATACAAGTAGTTCATAATACATAGATCTTTCATAATACTTGCTTACATAGTTCATACATATACATGCTTACATACGTAGTTCATTCATATACATGCTTACATAGTACATAATATATTCAGCCTGTTACATAATACATACATATAGTTCATAATAATTTTCATTGGCCATAGTACATACATGTTTCATAATATATTGAGCCTGTTACATAATACATACATAGTAGTTCATAATAATTTTCATTGGTCATAGTACATACATGTTTCAGAATATATACAGTGGGCCGTAATACATACATGTTTCATAACATATACAATAAAAATAAAAATAATAATAATAATAATAATAAATAAATAAAAAGATAGAAGAGAGAGAGAGAAGAGAGATTGACAGGGAACTACTCCACACTGCACAAATCTGTTCCCAATTCCTCCAGTTTCTGCATTATCTTGCATATTTTGATGCGAAATGCTGGCTGTTTGATCAGATAACGCTTATAAGAAGTTGCCTGTTCCGGAAGCTGCACATGCCACTGTGAGGTTAGAGGGCATTGGGTCAAGTAATGGTCTGGTTTACCAATGCCTCCACAGACACAACTTTCGGTATTTGCAATTCCTCTCTCATAGTAATAGGAGGGGAAAGGCCCGTGGCCCATCACAAATCTCGTTATTTGTGGGGATGACTCGAGACGATCGAGCGAAACTTTGTGGTAATATTCATAGGTCTTCCTGCTTTGTTCGGTAGAGTTCCATTCCCATTGCCACTGGTGCTGAGCTGCTGTCCTTGTCACTTTTTTAAGGTGAGACCACGGGAGTTTGGTAATTACGCATTGTGCATCTATATTGTGAGCTGCTTCTTTTGCTAGCCTGTCGGCTTCCTCATTACCTTGAATGCCGGCATGTGCCTTTGTCCAAGATATGAGGATATAATTCAGTTGCAGAGACATTAGGTCATTTTGGAGCAGGAGAGATGAAAAATTATCAACCGCCTTCGCCGGCAATCGAACCACGGACCTCTGGAATACCGGCCCAGCGTGCAGAACCACTACACCACGAAGGAACGCTAGGAAGGCGGGAGAAATACCTTATATACTTTCTCTTTTAAAGGGCGACTGGAGTTTTGAGGGGACCCAGTCGCCAAATCCTGGGTGAGGAGAATCATCATCCAATACCCTTTTAGTTCTGGACCCACTGTAGAGACATTAGATTCTTTTTTAGAAGCAGGAAAGATGAAAAATTAGCAACCGCCTTCGACGGGAATCGAACCACGTACGTCTGAAATACCACTATTCGGTGTGCTGACCACTACACCAGGAAGGCACACTAGGAAACCGGGAGAAATACCTTATACAGTCATACAGAAAAATTCCTATTTATTTCTTTGAATATAGAGCTTAATATTGAATCATCGATTTTATTTAGAATCAGATACAGTCAAAAGTCGTTAATCCGGACTCGTCGGGACTTCGGCGATTCCGGATTATCGATTTTTCCGGATTATAGATCATCAGTTTAAATCTGGTAAGATGACATGCAGAAATTACAATATTAAAAATATGAAACCGTAATTTATGAAATAAAGAACAATTATGATCTAAAGGGTATCAAAATTTACAAAAAAAAAAAAAAAAAAAAAAAAAAAAAGCTTAATATTTATTTGTTTACTTTATTAAACATTTCTTTCAATGTAAGTTGTTTAAGTTGCTTCCTTTCATGTGATAATACTTTCTCATTAATTCTATTAAACAGACATAATTTCTTGTTTAGTTACAAAGTTCCGCTGTTCAAGTCCTATAATTGCTTTAAATCATATCAAAGACGGAGTACATCGACATGAAATACTACATTTATTTAGTAAGGAATCATAAGCCAAATAAAATAAAAACATCTGCCGTGAAGATAAGGATAGTGCTGACAGATCAACTTCCAATTCATTACGCGTCACGGCGTTTCCCCCCCTCCCCCCGCCGCAGAGCAGCGTGAAATTGATAAACAGATTTCGGATTTCGAAACATACTTTCGCTTTGTAAATCCTTTACATATTAGTAAATATATATCGGAAATTCTATTTGACATAATCGAAAGTTCAAGCTTACTTTTATAAAATTGTTCTAACAATCTGCAAAAAATAATAAGCCGGATCCAATTCGAAGATTAAGGAACAACGCAATCTGCAACATTAACTGAATTAGACAATTTTAGCTTACCTTTTACCGTCCGTTATACATTAAACGCGCATGCGCACACATATATTTGCAGCCGTAAAGGTCTTACGCGCACGGGTAAACGCCTCTGCGCGTGCGTCAAAGCGACGCATGCGCAGAAAGTTTGTAGCTTTGAGGTCCGGATTATAGATCATTCCGAATTATGGGTGTCCGAATTAACGACTTTTGACTGTATATAAATCAAACGAGTTGCGCACTATTGTGTCTTTTTTCACTCTGCCTGCGCATGAAGTCCAGAAAGAGGCATAGGTAAAAATAGACGAGACACCAAAATTTCCCCATTGGTCGTAAGGTATAATCCCGCTTCACTAACTGCGCAATTCCACATGAGTTTTCAGGGAGAACATCACGGGGTGGTCCGAGGGCCTCACATCCATCTTCCTCTGGCATCAACCTCTCCAGATAATTTCAGGCTCACCGTGTATTTTGAGTGTCCATTTGCCTCACAAATACTGTACGCTTACAGACATCCATGCTTTCTTCGGAATTCTAACCCGGGCCCATCCGTCTGCAGTCAGCATCACTAACTATTATACAGTGTGGGGGGGGCGGGCTCGATATCTAGATACAGCATCATTAAAGAAACAGTTTTTTACATAGGTAAAAGGAACTTCTTTCTTTTACCCGTGTAAAATACTCTTCTTTACCATCCTTTTCAACAAGAGAAGTGGGCGAATTTTTTTAATCTACAATGCGGTCTGCTTATCACATCCAGCTGGAAGAAGACAGACAGTGTTTTTTATCACTGAATTTTGTACAATTTCTGATTACGTTAGTAGCAAAGATGAGTTTTCTACTTCGAAGTTTACATGGTGCTGTAATATTTAGTTTAAAGCTGCCTTATTCTTATTTCTTGTCTTCTTTCAAAGTTTTGCCTGATAACGTATTAAACCTGTAATACTAAGTAAAGCTTCGGATCGTTTAATTGGCTTAATCCAACAGATATTTAAATTTAAACCTCTCTGAAAGATAAAAATTACTTAAAAGTGATCACAAAACATAATTAGCATGTGGAGTATATATAAAGGTAAAATCACGAGACATACTCAGGCGAGGAAACTAGCTAGTTATTAGATTACGATTTCAATAAAAAGTTTATCTTGCCATTAATCTATATTTTAACGTATGAAAAGTTTCGCTGTGATCAAGGCTTGAATTGCTCCGATTCTCAGTTTTTGAGAGAAATAGTAGTTCCAACCAGAGCGCGATGGAGTTCCAAATGAGGCAAATTCCGTTGTACAAGTTATTTCAAAACTTAAGAGAAAATATTAATGTAACATTCTATTTAGCAGCTAGTAAAACTGATAATTGAACTAGATAAAGAATGAACGACTTCGTTTCCATGAGAAGAGCAAAATGCGAAGAAAACTTTAGAGCTACGAAAGAAAATCCTTTTTGGTCAAAATGAGAACCTGTCTGGAACAGGAATTTTTATGGGCTATACTTTGTTGGTTAAAATGCTTTTAAATTGATTAGAAGCTAGCACTTATATATTAGTAAGGAGAATACTAATAAAATATAATAAAATAATCCAGGGGAAGAATAAGATAAAAATCAATTCTGATAAAAATACTGAAAATGCAACACCAAGAAGGAGTGTCCAAAAAGCGATGAAACTCGGCAAACAGAGAGAGACAGCAATGAATAATAGGTGATCTTTTTTCGAAATGATATGCGTAATACAGAGCGAGAATAGCGTCGGCTCAGTACGTTGTAGGACCATCTTTGACGTCCATACACGAAGCAAAGCATCTAGATACAGAGTCAATAAGACAATCGGATGGTGTCCTGAGGAATGGCTCTCCATTCCCTGTCAAACATTTGCCACAGTTAGTCTTCTGAACGAGGCAATAGCAGGGTCTGCAATTGACGTCCAATCACATCCCAAATGTGATCGACTAGTAAGAGATCAAGAAGGAACGGTGGCCAGGAAAGCATCTGTACAGTTTGCATCTGTACACTTTGTATAGTCGGACGTTATCCTGCACTAGGCAGTTGACACCCCATATTTTATTTATTATTTATCATATTTTATTTATACCATGTGTAAAAACCAGCTGTAACATAAGGGAACCTTAAAATAATTGAGTCACTGATGACTAATTGTACCAGTGTTCCACATTTGTTAGGCAATAAGATGATTCAATAATTGATTAATGTAATTTATTTACGACTCATATCTGGAACTACATTATAGTGCTATTTGCATAAAACTTGAAAAATTAAATTATGATAGTAAAAACTGTCTGAAAATCTCACCTGAAAAAATTTCCAATCGGCACCATAAATCAGGCGAGTTTCATGTTTTATTATGTACATTTCATTATTTTATATGCTACCTAATACATTGCTGGCCACACAAATTGCAACACCAAGAAGGACAAGAGATATCACAACAAAATGTATTTAGTAGATAACATTTTGACCAAGTATCAAATGATTAAATTTATGGACTTCTGTAAAGTGTGGTTCCTTCCAGAATCAGTAGCCACGGTAGCCGCCATTGTTGGAGATCACCGCTGCTTCCACACGTTGCCAAAGTTGATTTGGTGTTACAAATTGAGATGTAATCTGGGTCAATCGTTCAGCAACCATGGACCACATGTTTTCTATCGGCGAAAGATCCGCAGAGCGAGCCGGCCAGGGAAGCAATTCAATCTGGCGATTGATGAAGAACCCTTGGACATTGCGTGCCACGTGTGGTCCCGCATTATCCTGTTTAAATATGGCTGTGGGCAAGCCCTGAAGGTAAGGAAGGACAACTGGCTCCAACACCTCTGAGATGTAGCGCTGGCTGCTTAAAGTACCGGCAATGCGTATTAGAGGAGTGCGAGAGTGATATCCAATACCGCCCAATACCATAATACCCGGCGCAGGACCAGTGTGGCGGTGCATAACACAACTGTTCAGCATCCTCTCTACACGGTGTCTCCAGACTCGAATCCGACCATCGTGTGGTTGCAGACAGAAGCGTAACTCGCCAGTAAAGACAATTTCATTCCATTCTGCCGTCCAAATCCTTCTTTTATCGCACCATTGGCGGCGGATACGTCTGTAGTTCTGCGTCAAGGGTAGACGAACCAATGTACGTCTTACGGACAGACCACTCTGCTGTAAACGGCGTCGAATGGTACTCTGTAAATATGTAACTGAAATTGTTCTTCTCACCCGCAATGCACCGTTCTTCCATCACTGCACTTTCGTCTCGTCCAGCATTTGTTTCCACTGCCCCCAGCACCCGTCTTGAGCACAATATGTACATATAAGTGTGTTATGCTGATCACGTTATTTCCGTCAGCGGGGCTACCTGGCCGATATGCTAACTACCCAGTGGACCGGCTGCCTCGCTGTCGGTGGAAAGAAAGAAAGGAACGAGCAGGCACTGGATGATGCGTTACAGATTGAATGTGCTGTGCTATGGTTCGTGATGTGACTTAGCGATCCGTCGCTGCCATGCGCACAATGTTCCTGTCATCACGTGATGTGGTGCATTGAGGTAGATGCGATCGACCACGTCGGTCCGTCGTACCCTCCTGCATCCAACGGTCACATATCCGCATTACAGTTGTTTGGTTTCGTCCAACACACTACCGAATTCCCTGAAAGATAATCCACACTCTCGGTAGGGCACTATCTTTCCTCTGTCGAACTCAGATACTTGATCAAACGATGATCGCTGTTTACTATGAGGCATAATTGATCGTTTTTTGAAAAAAACCACAAGAAAAACATAATTGCCGAACTTGAAATCGTCGAAAACTCCAAGCCTTAAATAGCACTTTGAAGTGGCGCCACAGGCGCGCGTGATGTGCGTCTGCGCTGAAATTATAATCATTTTGCAAATCTCACCTCCGCTAATGCATGTTGTAAATGTCATGTTATTTACATGCTTCCTTCAGGGTGTTGCATTTACGGTGGCCAGCAGTGTATTTAATAATACACGTCAATACTATAGTCAGCTTTTGAATACATGTAATTCTAGCTTTCATTTATTAATAAAGTATTTTTAAAGTCTGGTGTTCAGCAGCATGCTCTTTACGAAACTTCAGGATATAATCCATAGGTAGGAGAATTCACGTGTAAAAGAGTTTTCATGAATTACTTTCTATTTGTGTCCCTTACGATTATATGAATGGTAAAAAATTAATAAACAATGTTGTTAATGTATGGCTGCTGCTAATTACTGAAATAAACTGCTAAATTCTAACTTTATATCAGCAGTTTAAAGGAAAAGCATATCACTGAGAAAACAATTTCATATTTGCGAACAAATGATTAATGAATTTAAAAAGAAGAAACTAAATATTCGAAAACAAGGAATTAATTAATGTTGTTCATTGCTGAACGACGTAATCAGAGAAACAGTTAGACTTCCAAGATCGTATTTAACTAATGAAACAAAGGAAATAATAGATACTTGTTAAAGGAAATAAATGAATAGAATAGGCTAATTGTGAGTATGCAGAGGAATGATGTTGATTTATTTAAAACTAACAGTGTTGCCGTTTTACTTTAGGGACTTAAATCTCGGTAGCTGCTGGAGAATATATGTCTTTAAATTTTATATCGACTAACAAGATTTTTAAATGCTAATTATTCTTTTCTAATTGATGTCTTTCATCCTTAATTACCGATGAAGCTAGTATTTTACTTTTCTTCTAAAATGGAAGAAAAATATGTGTGTTGTTTGCCTTTTTACAGTTTATTATTTGACTTTTAATTTTCAATTACGTTTTAAGCTTTTCTTTAAGTAAGCATCATAATTATGTTGAAACTCGTTTGGAGTTTAATTCTTAAAACAAAAAAAAAGTATTATATTTTCCTGTGAAATGTAAAAAAGTTGAAAACTCATGTTTTAAGCAAGCTTCTAATTACCGTCTTTTAATAGAACAGTCAGTTAACAACAAAGTGTTAATCGGGTATTGATAAGTGTTGAATCTCTGAAATTTAAGTGTTTTAACATTTTAAGCTTTTAATCTGTCTGCCTGAACTTAACTGGTGCCGGACAAGCATCACTATAAATAACAAAAAATTCTTCTAAAAAATATATATGAAACTTTAATTCTATTCTGTGTAGAGAAGAGGAGGAACTGAGTAATTGATCTATCGCAAATAACATTTAAATAAACTATCTCCTAGAATCACTTAATCAAAGCAAATTCACACTCAATAAATCTTACTTGAAAGATAAAGAGGAATAAATCTTCTTTGGTGCTCGGGTAAAAATAGTATACTATCTCACAAACAAAAACCATTACTTAAATTCTCTTAAACTACATATTAAGTCAATTCTATAATTAACTCGAGAGCAAGAAGTTCAGTTTTAATAACTCAAAAACCTCACAAACACTAGAGAAGAACTATTCATTAAGAATAAAATCAGTTCCTCAAAAGATAACTCAATCAATTTAAGTAAAATCCTGGCACCTAAAAATAGCATTTCAATTTATTCAAAACAATATTAAAATAATTATAAATAAGTGGTTAGTACACAAATTAAAGTTGCGCTGGGAAAAACCTAATTAAAAGTTATTAAAAATACTCCAAGTACAATCTCCAAGTTTCTTGAAAGCCTTGCGGCTCAAACAAATGGAGTGACAAGACAGACTCAAGTAAAGTAACACCAAAATAAGAAGCAAAGCATAAAATATACTACTCAAACCCATTTATTAATTTCTTGAATATTCGGATAGCTTGGAATAACTGATCACAATTCTGCAAAATTAACCTTAAGAGGTAAAATAACACATATATATTAAATAGTAAGCACACTATATATATTTTTAACAGTCCATAGCTCACACATTTAGCTGGTGAAACAAACAATCCTTCATTTACAGAACTTAAAATAACTGATCATTATTTAATTATTCTATTCACTTCGTTCACATGTATATTAATGCAACTCATCATTATTTAATTTTGGTATATTAATATAATTTATCATTACTTAGTCACAGTTTAAATAGAAAGGACAAGGAAAAGAAAAATCATTACTCACAGTGTGAAGTTCATACATCAAACATTACTCGGGAATGCCATCATCGACTAAATATTAGGGAGTTTTAATAGTTCAACAGATTGTCCAGTTTATGTCGTTGACCGTCGTAGAAATCTCGACAGAAACACAAATAGTGCTGATTGCCGGATGCAGGTCAAGAATACACACTTCTATCAGAACGCTTCAATATTTCAGGATCCAAGGCAAAATTACTTGTATCTGGAAACTTCTTTAAATCAAGTGCCGTCTCTATTAGGAACGCTTCAATAAATCAGGAAATTTGGAACACTTCGAGAATGTCTATTTATAGTTCTCGGAATAAGATAACGAAGTAGCGGCAATGCTATATTTTTGTGTTGAATTCATCATCGAGCAAACGAAAATTCTCATTAGCCAAAGGCCGAGAGAAAGACGGCCCCATAACCGCAGGCTCAGGCAACCTGCAAGTGGGCAAGCCCCATAGCAAGGCAAACGCTCCCCCCAAACTTTTAAAGAAAGTTCACGACTCTGAAACTCGATTCAGTCTGTCTTCAATACGCTTACGAGCTCCGAAGAACACTCGGTTTTCTCCACCCACTAAAAACTATAGGCTCAAATATTAAGCATAAAATTAAACTTCCCCAACCCGAAAATTTCTCTTATTATTTACCTCAAAATTTCACCCTCTCAAACGAATCAAAATAGAGTCACTGTGCAAAGAAACGGTTGACCACCTGGAACCAAAAGCTTGAGAAATCAAATTCGATCCCCCAGCTAACAAGCGGAGAAAACTAGTGATAACAATTAAACTTTCCCTTACGAATGAATTTACAGACGCATTTTTCGTACGGCAGAAAGTGATTTATTCAATCTTTTGCAAAAGAAACGAAATCCTATTCACAAAAGAAAGTGAATGCAAGACGCCAGTTAAGACTTCCTTTTAGCACTCAATAATGAAACCCTCCAGCGAAAGACATGCAAAACACACTATACTGCCCTCTGATCTTCTGTTACCGTAAAAGCTATTCTCACAGATGTCATTTCCGTCCAACGAAACTCTCCCTATCTTTGTTAGAAAATTGAACTGTTGAAAAAAATAACTAACTGAAGAGTTTAACAGTTACAAATACACTCTTTACAATTTTAAATTTAATCAAATACAAATAAAAATACATAAATATTGATTACTTAAATAACAAGAACAGAATTAAAAATTCTCGACACAATATAAGTAAGGGTTGAAAAGGTAAGAATGTTAGATAACAGTTGTCTTATCAAAGGAAATTTAAGCAGGAGAAGGTGAAAAATATGCAATGCTCTCGTCCGGAATCGAACCACGGACCTCTCGAATACGCGCCGAGTGCACGCTAGCCATTACACCACGAAGGCATGCTAAAAACGCGGGAGAAATACCTTATATACTTCCCATTTAAAGGAAGACTGGGGATTGGATGACTCAATCGCCAAATCTGTTGGTGGGGAATCATCATCCACCACCAATTTTAGTTCGGGCGCCATTTTACAGGCATTAGTTTATTTCAAAGCGAGAGCCATGAAAAATGTGGGCTGACCATTACACCACGAAAGCATGCTAAGAAGGCGGGAGAAATACCTTATAGTTCTTTACATATCGTTTGTTCAGGAGACGGAAATGCTTATATGAAACACATGATGAATTTTAAATTATAGCAAAGAAACATACAGTTTCATAAATAAAAACATGTACCAGTAAATAGAGTGATATTCAAAATTTTTTATACTTGTCTTACAACTGATTACGTGATGAGAAAAACGAGTTAATTTTATTTTAACAATATTGGACCTGTGATATTCCTGTGAGTCATTGTACAATTAATGAACGATGTAAATTTCTTATTGCTCTTCTCTAAACGAAATAAATTATATTCAATCTTCTAAAATTATATTAATTTTTAGAATGCATACATGTATACACAGCTTCATTTTAAATCATCAATTTCGATTTTTAATAAAGTTGCCCATGTATTCGTTAAAATACTGAAGAATGTAATAATATTTTCATGTAACGGAGAGAAAGAAAGAAAATAATCCGAAAGGAATGAAAAAAAGAGGTAAACATGCCAAATGGAACAATAATAATTCATAAAATTCGAACACAAATTTGTTTAAGAAAAAAACGAAACTACGTTGTTTGCGTTCCGGAAGAAACTGAACTTTCTTAACTGAAATGAACCTCAAACTGATCATGAGAAGTAAGTTTAAGACTACTTAATTGCACATTAAAGCATAAAATCCTCACTTACAAGGATGTTTGAGAAAAATATTTGTAGGCTATCATTTATACGTTTTAGCTATTAACATGCGTGTTACGAAAATTTATCTTTCATTCTGTCTCCCGAAATTATTTGTGAGGACTATTATAATAAAAATACATTTTGTAGATTGATCTTTTGTAGTTTCCGGTTAAATTCTTGAAACCTAAATGTAAGCATAAAAGTCAAGTTTTTTAAGCTTTTCTGTGATAGGAAAAGTAAATTACGCATTTAGTTTTGATAAGAGGCATTGATATGTTCCTTTAATATACTCTTTTTCTTACGTCTTTATATTAGTTTCTCTACTTACCACACTTACATTCATTTACTTAACACTTTACAATCAGTGGCATCTTTTCAAGCTAACTGTTCGATAAAATTCCTTCGTTTGAAACTATCGTCTACTTCCAAATTTTAAGTTCTTTACTTTCTGTTTAAAGTTTCATTAATTGATAATAAAGTTGCAATAAACTCAAGCACTTACTCAGTCGATGTAGTTTCTGAAAGGATCAGTCATGTAATTTTGTTCTGATGACTGAAACATTTTTGTACATTGAACAGTTTGAGTTCTTATAAAATCAAACTTTTGAACATATAAAAAGATGTTACATGACTATAAAGACATGTGTTTTATGTTCATTGCATTCAATTGCTAGACATTTTAACCTGAAATTTCAAAAATAAGGAAATAAGCAATCCTTTCCTTAAGAAGAACTACAAACATCTCATGACGATTTTAATCATAGGGCTCTTTGCGTCAAAGAACAGAAAAGAGAAAAGGCTTAAAGAACTATTAATTTACTAGAAAGTAACTGTAGCTGTCACACATTATTCTTGATAGAAGAAACGGAAAATTCTTTGTAAAAAGTAGCTGTAGAATAAACTCTTACAGTATAATACAAGAAGTGCTGAAACGTGCTACTTTGAGAAATTATTTTTTTTTATCTCTAAACCATAAGTAACTTAAGTTACTCAAGGGAATGCGAATTTCGCCGCTCTCAAATTGTGGCCTTTTCGTGTAAAAGAACGTAATGTGTATCTTTAACACAAACAAAATAGAAAGTAAGGAGAACGTCACCAACCGGAAAAATGCATGATTTAACAATCTAATTTTTTTCTTTTTTCTTCTTTTATCCCCCCCCACACACATTTTTTTTACATAACGATAGCGGGCCGAAATACATTTCTAACCAAACGAAAATAAAATTTTAATGCGTTCAACTTCCGAATGAGTCTTGAACAGAATAGGGTACTAATTAATATGCAGATCTAAATTTTCAATAAGAAAATAATAATGGAAAGCTTTTGTAAAAGTAGGCAATTAATTTCATTCGATGTTGGGATAAATGTGATGTGACCTCGCTAGTTTTTAACTTTATCTTCCAAAAAATAGAAACTTTTATGATTTAGCATTGATATCATAGATAAAGAATTATTTATTTTCAATTGATGTAGATCATACATTCAATGGATTCCTAAATGATGCACAAGGCTACGATATCACAAATAAATACTATACTACTTATATTTTCATGTACAATACAGACATGTATGTTTGAGGGAAACTAGTCTGTTTCACTGTACGTTTTTCATGAAGGAAGTTAAAAATAAGGCATACTCATGTTGAAATCTCTCAGGCAACTATTGGAAATGACCTTTTTGCTTTTGCGTACGTAGGCTATGCGTTAGCCAACTTACTTATACTCTCTATAAGTATTTTATTTACTCTCGATTCTTCATCCAAACTTAAAAATCATATATTGCTCTAATATAACCAGGCTATACAAATGAACCTACCTCTTTCTTTTTTTTTTCACAGACATCATTAATTCCTATTTCCACCGCTCGGATTCCCTTTCGTGTTTTTCTCGCCCTGACAGATGTTAGCTTGATCCCTTGCCGCAAAATCTTTTTAAAGTATCAAGCATTTTAAAGTAATTTTGAGATCAAATTTAGATCTAAAGCTCAAATATAACTTCTTGGACTTTTTTAGAATTACAGTGTGAATAATTTAAGATAATCCTGAAACACCCAAAATTTGTCTTCCTTTCTCTGCATCGAAGCATCTTTGTAAAATTAATGGAATTATTTTATGAGAATCCGCCTGTGACTGCTATTCATCTTCAAACTCAACTATATATGCTTATTTGAACATCTATTCCACGTTCATTTCTCATTGTTATAAATCACATGAAACGACCAGCTTGCTTGGTTGTTTAAAAGCGTTGTAGCGACTACTAAGATTTTCCGGAACAATATAAAAAATTCAACTAAACCTTTACTGGGATTCAAAATACGGATCTTCTCATTGTTAGCGGGATGTGATAATCCTTTTTATCACAGAAGCATGTACCAGGAAATGCTATAATTAATTACAGTTTAAAATGTTGGATAAAGAAAGTATAATATAAACATGCATGAAATTAATTCTAGTATTGAAACGTAATGAACTCACTGAAAATTGTCTTAGTAGGAGAAAACAAGCTATGCAAAGAACGATGCTGTTTTCGGATATTCTACTTGCGACTTTCATTTTGCGAATAGGAGCTACTATATGTATCCGGAACAGTTAATGAGGTTTAAATAATGTCTACTTAATCCTAAGAGTAGCGTAATTTAACCTTGAATGATTCTTGCCACTATGTAATCTCATGCTTCATTCAAAATTTAATTTACATAAAATAAATGCTATTAAATAACTGGCAAGAGGAGTCAACTGGATAGCGCCCGAGTTGTTGTAACCATTTTAAAGTGGAAGGAAACTTTTATATTCTCAGCATCATTTATACGAGATGTGTCTTAATTGTGCCTCACCCAAAAGCAAGAACTCTTAACACTAAAGTCTTCGGAAGAAAAATCTTCCGAAATAAAAGTATGTTCTTTTCATATGTACCAAATCTATGGATTTATGCTGTGTGAAAGGTTCGTTTCAGACAGCATAAACTACGAAAAGCAAGATATGGTGGTGTCATATGAAATTATGCTACTATGTTAATAATTTTCTTCACATTAATTAATTGAATAACAAAATTCAAATTTTGAGATAAAAGTACTACTAAATTTTCACTTCCTGCTAAAAACGTAACGCTTGCGACAATTCTTTTATTAGTGTTTCTAATATACACGCATTTTAATCTTAAAATTACACCAATAAACTAAATAAAAGGAAATCGTATGAATAACATATTTCAACATAGGCATATTCTGCATCTTCTCTTTAGTAGAAATTGCGATGCATATTTGCTATAGTTCGTTAAAATAATTTAATTCCTTTTAATATGAAGTGCTAACTTAAACATGCAGTGAGTTTCGTAGCTGTATATTACTAGAGAAAAGCCAAAATATCATCATCTCAAAGTTTCAAGTTAAACATTCCAAATTCTCTTGCAGCTTAAATGAAGTAATAAATTTATATATGAAGCATTCCATCCATAATCCCAAACTTCCATAGCTTTCGACCTCTCCTTGTATTCTCGCGGAGAAAAGAGGATATTGTAGTTAGTTTTTATTATTATTGCTGCTATTATTATAGAAACACTAAAGAGGACAACAGCTGGTTTAATACTACGCTCCACTTCATTCTATTTTCGCACTGTTCAGGACATTTTCTGCTCGTTGACACGCTCACTGATGCAATAAAACACAGCCGCATTTGTTGCTTCAGAAGACACATTTACTAAGCGAAAGCTCGAATGGCGTTTGTTCTTGTTTTTAGAGAGCTGTTATACAGAACTATAAACTTTCTAGGATTCTCAACAATTCAATTATAAGAAGTTAAACGTGATGAAGTTAAACATTATAGAATGTAATTTTTTCATGACATAAGGCCACAAATTTCTTTAAAGTAGCACTATATTCCATTACTTTCGGAGAATAATTCAGTTCCAGAGCAAAGAGGTATGTAAACTTGAGAACATTATGCAACATTACATTTCTATAAAATCCGTTTTGACTGGTATTCTTATAAAGGACATTTCGCTTCAATTAATTAATTACAACATATTTCAAGAAAACGCTTATTTCTTTCTCACTGCTGTTCTGTAATTGACAGCCAAGAGACTAACCTCTTAACAGGAAGCCCATGTTGTCATTTTCCAATTTAAGGAGCCTTTTTGTTTTTTATACGGGCTTTTGTACTTTACTTTTATATATGTTTCGCTTTTCAGCTACCCAAATTCATAAAAAATTGTTTTCTGACATTTATAATATAAAGTATAAATATGAACGTAAAGTAATATTTATAACAAAATATTTTCTTTTTTAAGGGGGCGTATATTTGGTCATTTTTATTTTTTTTAAATTAAATACTTAACCACGTATTATGCTTACTTAAACAGTTCTATTTTTAAGAATTTGCTAAAATGTATCTGCATTTTTGCATAGCACATACGAAATGCGATATATATGGCTGGCTTGTTGCGCATCCAGTAAAACGTAAGAACTTCCAAATCAATACCCTTAAAGACTCATTTTGTGCCAATACGAAGACCTGGATCCATGACTACTTAATTATAGTTAAAGACTAGTAAAATTTGTCACACCATTGCTTGAAATTTAAAAATTCAATAAATGTGTTTGTTTTAAATGGTAGTAATCCAAAATGGAGTTAAAAAGGTGTTAACTTGAATAACCAGTTTAAGTACGCATAAACGTTGTCGAAAGATACGATAACAAATTTGACTTTTATTCATGGAATAGATAGGATCTACATGTAATAATAAATATGCATAAATTATATTAGTATATAGAAGTAAAACGTAAATTCGGCTTTTGAGAAAAATATTCAGGAAAATGTTCGGAAGTATATTTTTGTAAAAAGAAATAAATGTGATCTTATGTGGGTCATGGTTAATCTAAAATTATAACATAATTTGCTTTAAGCCCAATAGCGATGATTGTCTTAAATAACGAAATAACTTAAACTACCATTTCAGGCAGTCTCGTAACCTGGCCAGCAATCGGATACATGTAGTGGCTGCATTGAAGTCTCACGGATTTTCTAAAGAGCAATACAAACACTTATATTTTCCCTTAGATAGTCCTTTTCGCAGCTCTTCTCAGCATGTAACCTAAACACCTCCATCGTCCTTTGTAAAGTTCTCTCCGAAGTTATCCTTCCCCTTAAGTAGATGATCCTAGAGTGATTTGCCATAATCCCCAATAAATCCAATCCAATCTTTTATATTGCAGCTACTACATAATTCTCCTTTTAAATACGATGACGTCTTTAGCGACAAACTTCTATTTTTAGCAAGCAACTTTATATTTTTTTAATTATTTTTAGTAAGTAGTGGTGTTATAATGTTCATGGTCTTTCACGTGAAACAGTTTCTTATACATTTCTAGAAACTTCACGACATTTAAATATTCAGTTCAATGTATTACGCAAGTGTCCTAACATGCACATGTTTAACACATGTTTAATTTCTGTGCATGAGAACAATTTATTTCCCTTCCAAAAGAAGACTTTTAGCCGATCTGAATGTACTGCTAATATATGATAATCTCCAATTCCTGTCATATTAAGCGCAGTATCAAAAGATTATGTGTTCCAAACTTTCTTTTATATGAAATCGTACCGCTTTGTCCGATGTTTCATTTTCCGAGGTTTATTACTACTCGAAACGTGTTTGAAACTTAAATGAATAAGCCGTTGATAAATTGTCAAGAGCTGAACAAGTGAGAATGGATAGTAAAATTGTGAAGTACAACGCCCTAAATTTCCTCAGTGCTAAAATGAATTATTTAAATGCAAAGCTTGGGCAAATGTATGAGGGATTGCGACGGGTTTTTCACGTTTATCTATGCTTTGTAAGGAAATCATAATTTTTAGTGCTGTGATGTATCCTTCAAATTGTACATGATATAATATAGTAAAAGCTTCATAGCTGTGTACTGTTTTGCCTAAGATTAGAGTAAAAGGCTGGAATCCTTTACTTTCATATATACGTCGGACACAGAGAAATACAGTCAGATTATTTAAATCATAGCAAAGAATTCAGAAGGCTTCTGACTAAGGACAGTGGTGTCTTCCTGGAGGACTTTCTAAGGGAAATTGGTCCATATTCACATTACAAAAAGAAGTACGGAAACTCTTATGCAGCAAGTCTGTTCTCTGGGATTTGATCCCGGAACGAACTATTAATATTCAACGGGCTTACTCTTAAGTAAAATGTACTATGGCTGAATAATGCAAAGTATGTTTTATTATTATTTTGTATAATGCTAAAAATGAGACTCAGATTATTAATTTATTCAAACCCGGATTATCAATTTATTATAACCATGTTCATGTGTATTACGCGAATATCACAATACATACAGCTTTCACTATTATTTACTAATTTATGTAGGCGAGAGAGAAAGGTAATTTTTTGAATATCGAGGCACAACTGCAAGATGCTAATTTTACTCCATTTCGAATTTAACCAGTGCATTTCTTATTCTTTAGAACTATTTCAGACAGTGAAAAGAAACTTCAAAACATTTCGTAAATGCTGTATTTCCAGATAAATAATTTACTTTCTTTGGTGCTTTGAAGAAACATTCCACTTTCTTGCTTTGTCGTATTACAGTTTTCCCAAAAAGGCATCGAACTGTATAACCGATTATTCATCGACCTGTAAAGGAAGTCTTTCGAGGGCCAGTCTTTCACTATATCTGTACAGTTAGGCTGTTACAGAAAGTAAACACTAGTTGTTATTAGACACGGAGATTCTCGTAAATTCTTGTTATAATGAAATACTTCGATTGCAGTCTAGTCTGTGGAGTTACTTACGGTGACTATCACATAAAAAGATTTTTATAAGATCGCTAGAGTTCTAGAAGTTATTTATTTGTTAACCTTTCTTGCCGTATTATTTTGCTAATTTAGATATGCTGAAAAGAAATAAATTCATTAATGAAGTGAACAATCCTATGACGCAATAATGTAATCAAAAAGAAAAAGGAAAGGAAAAGTCTCCTGGTGTCTTTGAAACTTGTCAAACATTCATAGTATTCCAGATTCATTTACTGTTTCTTCATCAAATATTTTTTTTTAATTCAAAATTATTTGGATAATTCAAAATTATTATAGGAATAATATTTTTACTGAAAAATAAATTTTGTAATTTGAACTAATACATAAAAAGGAAATGATTTTTAATCTTATTGAGAACAGTTATGGATGAAGTATAAAACAAAAATAGATGTTCCCTTAAAAAGTAAAACAATCCAAAGCATTGCGATATATGAAATACAGAATGCAAATAAGAAATTTGTTGATTTCATAACGAAAATCTTATTTCTGATTTTCACAACAGTTCCAGTAAAATGTATTAATATGTACACATTTGATAGCATATGACAATGCGCACATTCAAGAGATAATATATGAGTTTAAAATTTCAGTGTGAGTATATTAAACAATAAGCAACGTAGTATGTTAAATATTATTAAATTTTAAAGCAATATGAATGCAAATGACGTTAATTCGTTACTCAACAGATAATACATTTTAATTAGAATATTTTAATCTACGAAATAGTGACCTTAGACACTAGGCCTCTTTCATCTGTAAATTAATTGGTTATATAACTAAGCAAAATCATTTTCCTATAACTGGTACTCAGCGTTTATGGATGGGTTGTTTTATCGGCGGAGAAAAAGTATAAAATTCGTTGGACACTTCTCCATGCCCACGGAAACTTTCGTAGACTACTGTAGCCCATTTTCATCTCCAAGTTTCAGTAAATACTCAGATTGAACCAGAGCCGCATTTTATATCCAGTAATGTAAGAAACTTCTTCAGGGCAATTGAAGTACAGCCAACATTTTTGTAAAAATGCTTCTCAAGCATAGCTGGATCTTTCATTGACAGAGTCGTAACGAGATTCTTAGAATAATAGGAACTGCATATACTCCACGTTTTTATTGCTTCTAATATATAGTGCACATGTCACATATTTTAATTAGCATATTATGATAAGCAGAGACATAGATTGATAAAATTTTGAACTATCTGGTTTTGATTTCGCCAGACGAATTCTCATTTGTTTTCCAATACATTTTAATTTCTTCTCCAGTACATTGCTTCAAGCACATTGAGGTCACATATCACGTCCTTCTGACTAGTAATTCTTTTATTACTGCCGTTTGAAAGTTTAATTATAATCACCCTGTACTTTAAGAATCACGTTCGTTTAACTTTAAGAGTTTGGTATGTAACATCGATTAATTTCAGTTTTCGATACAATACATACCGCTTTCTCAGACTTTCAAATGTAAAACTTCAAAAGTAGCCAGCTCCATAAAAAATGAAGAGGTAGGATTGAGACTTAAATCCTCATGCCAAAATCTATTACTTAATACCATGTTAAAGAAAATTCTTAATTGCGGAGCTGCTGTCTGATCTGTCCCTGTGACAGAAAGGAAGAAACAACAGCTGTATGCTATTCAATGATCTCTTCTCCTCAATGCAACAAAATCTTTCTACATCTTATATAAAGCTGCAAGGTGCATGCTGTTCGGACGGACTTACAAGCTTTTAAAACCAAACCATTGCATTTCAGGAATCAAACTTCTGTGTACTGGCTAACATGTGATCCGAATAATTTTGAATTCCCAATCTTCGTAATCCCGGCATCTTGTAAATTATCTTAACATCAAAATCTGCTTCTAATACCCTATAAACTTCAACACATACCCAACAACATACAAAAATATTTCAAAAATAGAAGACAAAGTGGGAACAATCTGTATTTTCCCTAACTTTGAAAATCTGAAAACATCCTGGAGAGAGCCCCTGTAGTCAAAAACTGCAGTTTTTCAAGAGTATATTTTAGCTATTGAAAAAGCGATAGAAATTGCAATTAATAAGTTCCTGAGGCGTCAGCTCACGAACCAGTCAAACACCGTAGTCTTTGTTACATGCAGTAGAAATCTTCAAACGCCCAGTTCCAACAGCACAAGATATTTTTATCTCCTTCTGTAAAATAGGCGAATTAAAACTTCCCTTGAATTGATGAGAGCACATGTAGGGAAGGCCAAAAACGAAGATACCAACTCCTTTGCTAAAGATGCAGCTACTACATCTCAAGTTATTGCAAAGTTATGAACATAAAATGGCAAAAGTCATATCTTTAAAAAAGAAACCTTCAAAAATATAAATTAATCCGGCAGAATTAATAGAACTCAGAACCCCAAAGCAGAACACATAAATTACTCAATATAATGAACAGTAGAAGATGTTTCATTAACCCCGTTTAAACCATTTCATAGCTGGACACGCCCCTTTCCCCATCTATTACTGTAAGAGAAATAGCTTTTCCTCAGACAATTGCGTTTACTGCGAAAGAGCCACACCAGAGCACTATCTCTTCCCATGCTCATAATTAACACAGGCCCATCACGAGAGTTACACCAGCTGGAAAGAGCTTGAGTTTCGAAGATAATTTTTATAAGCACTGCATACCTTCATCCTAAGATCCACAGAATTGTCATGAACTTTTCGGAACAAAGTAACATATTTGTGAGCAATAACAGCTCCGCAAGAAGTCTTTATCTTAATATACGTACACTTCCAAATAATATTTGTTTGAACAATTTTCGGAAACATTGTACGAAACCGCTATAGAATGATTCATTATCATCTCGGAACAGTACCTGTATCCTCACACTGTAAATTTCTGGTTTCCTGTTTGCTTATTTCTATCCTTCCTGTGTGAAATGTTTTCATAGGAAATAAGGGGCGCTATATAGAAGGCATTAAATAACAGAATGATTTAATAGCTCAATCTTCAATATCTAGCTATTTTTAACACTTTTTCTGTACAAACTTTACTGTGTCTGATATTTTAATTTCGATACAATCAACGGTGATAAGTATAGTGCATATTGATTTAAAAAAAAAGAAATTCAAGAACCATTATGGAATTCTACCTCATCTCCATAACCTATTAAACTAAATTATTTGATTTTGAGGTTTACGCAAGATCCTTATAATAGTCATCCATGAAATTTGCTTAAACTCAGTAATGAAACTTAAGCGCTTGATTTACCGCATTTATTGTTTGCATAATTCATCCCAGTACATTTTCCTTTCTTCTTCGGAGGGCGATCAAAGTGAACTTTCTGCTACTGAACTGCTTTCTTCTTCTAAGATTAAAGAATAAAAAGTCTTTCCCTTCCAAAGATAGCTTTAAATATACATTTATTTAAAGATACATATGTACATGTATTTTTATTTAAGTGTTTAAAGACAGTTTTAATATATGTATGTGTGTGTAATTGGACATACGTGGGCATGCTAGAATGGCATATTGTTCTTATATAATATTTGCGCGATAAATCAGCAATGTGTGATGAAAAAAAGAACAAAAATGAAAGCTTAATTGGGTTTGCAAATCTTTATATTAATCATTTCAAAATTCAACTTTGATTTGGAATGAGTTTTTTTTCCCTAACTTAGATACCCATTTGCTATCTCCTCTTCCTTCTCTAACGTAGGTTACCCTAAACTTCATTATGAAACAAGACTCGTGTATACTTCCGCTCAGCTAAGTATCTCCGTAAACAGCTATAACTGACACCTGTTTTCCTGTCAGTATTCCAAAGGCTCGATAAGGTTGAAATCTAAAGAAGGACACTAATGTTTCATTTGCTAAATGCATTTTCTTTAGCAAACTGGTTAACAAAACCGCTCAATGTTTGTACACTATTATACTTAAAAGTAGAAAATCATGAGCTCTATCACATATAATATGTCGTATTGATCAAGCTTTTCTGCTGTTGATAATGTGATGATTCCTGAAACTTTATGTGTATTTAGTTTTATGTGCAGTCCTGTGGAGGACCAAAACGAACATTGCCCAGATTGTGATTCTACTGCATCAAGAGTGTCCTCTTTTAGAAATGGTTTTGCTATGTCTTGATATTATGTTACCTTCAGTATTAAATTTTCAAGTGAGCTTGGATCCATACATGAAAACGCATTTCCTTTGTCATTATAGTCAGGTATGATCATGTTCACAACTGTTATTGAAAAAAGAAATTAAATAGAAACAGCAGTCCTTCTTGGGAATAGAGTCCATGAATGGGATATGAGAATGAAAACAATGTTGGCTGTTCTAGCATTGTTATGTCATTGGTGTCCTGCTTCGTAAACTCATCAGCAAGTTCAGTTTCCTGTATTCCAGTCTGAGCAGGAACCCAATCCAGATGGAGCCTTTTCTGGTTCTGCTAACAAGACTTGTCTGACTCTTTATATGAGATTGCTTTTGCAACTCGTACCTGCAATAGCCCCTAGACTGGAAGCCGAGCCGCTGTAAATCTTTATATGGCCTTGACAATTTTTGGCATAGCTTACTGCTGCTGCAGGGAACTGCTCTGCTTGGAAGACTGTGTTGCAAATACCCAAGCTACTCTTTCAGGTAATTTTTCTAGAGTTATTATTATTATAATAGGGGGGACCGGAAAGTAATGTCGCTTTCTTACATTAAAATCACACGAATAAATTTTTAACACGTTTTTATTTTTAATCAATAATGTAATTACCCTCGTTATCAACAACCTTTCGCCATCTAGTGTGAAAGTTTTCAATCCCCGGACCGATATAAATAAATTGGTTTTTGAGTAAATATCTCAAGATGGCATTTTGGATATCATTCAAATTGTCAAATTTTTTGACACTAAGAAAATGTTGTAGGGATCGGAATAAATGGAAATCCGAGTGTACGATATCGGGCAAGTATGGTGGGGATGCAGCACTTCCCATCCCAATTCATTCATTTTTTCCAGTGTCCGTCTTGCACAGTGCGGTCTTGCATTGTCGTGTTGCAGAATGATGCCTTTTCTTTTGACAATCGCCGGATATTTTTCGATTAAATATTGGTTCACTCGATCCAATTCTTCACAATAAAGATCTGCATTAACAGTCTGTCCAGGTTTCAACAATTCAAAATGAACAATTCCGCGAATACTCCACCAAACACACAGAAGCGCCTTTGTGGAATATAAACCCTTTGTAACCCCTATTAAAACTGCCTTTTGAGTTTTGGATTATCATATAGGACCCATTTTTCGTCTCCAGTATTCAAATGATCAAAAAACGGTTCTGTATTGAAGCAATACGTTGCATGTGATGGATCGGTTGGCTTTGTTCTCTTCGGACAGATTATGGGGGACTCAAACACCTGCTTTGCTTATTTTTCCATTCTGCTTTAAATGTTCTTGGATGGTCGACTAAGGTTGGTTAAGAGTGTTTGACAGTCCGTGATGCAGCAGACAGAACATGACTATGCCCTATCAACAGGACGATAACGTTAATTAAATTCTATTAAAATATTGTTATTTCTTTTAAAAGGCTATTTAAGCGAGTTTTTTAACTAAAATTTCTAAAAATAACATTTTATATCATGAGACTTAAACTGGTAAGCATCGATTTCCGATTCTCTTAATGTAAAAGCTCTAAAATTGAAAGTTTTCTAATATAATTCGTTACGCGACTCTTTATACTATTTGCAATTATCACATAGCTTAGTTATGTATAATGTGATCTGGTATCATTACTTTTTTGGAGTAAGTGTAACTTCTTACGAAAACTCTAGCTTAAAAAAGAGTTTAATGTACTTATTTCTAGATGCTTTGAGCTTAGTTCAGGGCAGAGAGTATTTTACCTGTCTTTACATGTTACGCATATAGCTATAAAAGATACCTGTAGCCTTGTAGTCTCCAGCTAGGTTTGTAATTAAATGTTTCGCTTCTAACAAAATATGTTGTTTCTGGTTGGTATGTAGGTGTTCAGTATGCATATATAGGATGTTTTAAAGGATTCTGTCTGTAAAAAATAGATTTGTAACGGTAGGATTTATCACATGGTCCTATTTCAAGAAATGAATCAAGTAAAAATGTCGTACGGACCCATGACACATTTGGCCATTGAATATATTTAGTTAAACATAATGATTTTAACACTTTTTAAGGGATCCTGATATAAATTTTGCAATGGTTAAAGTGTTTATTTGAACAGAATTGGCCAAAGAGAAATTAGGTTCTCTTCATGTGATAAAAATTATTCGAGATGACATTAACTAAAACTTTTAAAGTTCATATGTAAATATTGCTAAGACAGCTATTTAAGTGGCTTGAAAAATACAAACTTCTATATCTGCATGATGTATTTATGTCAACAAAGATATATACGCAAGTAACGGTTTTAAATTCTCATTTGCAAAAGTGGTAAAATTCAAAAGTTCTTATCTAAAATAATTTGATTTTCATACGAACCCTAAAATCGCTGTTATATTTTGATTTCCTCAGGAAAGTGAAAGTAGTTTATACCAGGTAAGCTTCAGTAATTTTTAAGCTAGTTTTATATATTACAGAAACGGGTTTCATGCAAAAAAGGCGTTAGAGTGTTAAGGAGCTACTTGCTAAATAGAAAGTTCCATTTTGCCCATGCTCATCAAAATGTATCACATGACCAAAACCTTCTTGATCTTAAATCCTTCCTTATTTCATTTTCTTGAACATGAACCGTAGGTTCATAACTAAAGCTAAAAAATTAGCATTTAAAATAAAAAATAGCAGCTAAAAAATGGAACACTCATATATAAATATCACACATCTAGGTCAAAAGTTTTTTTAAGCGTGCAAAAATTATTGGAACTTATTTCTAATACTGTTAGTTGGTTTCTGCATTTTCTTTCACAGAAAAGAAAAATATAGTTGGCAGTGTGAAAAACGAATGCTTCATTAAATATTTCGAAGTTAAATTTTTCAACACTTCTATATTATGCTAAAATAATCTAGTTTGTTGAACATTTTAGTTCTATTTTTTTATGTACATGCAGTCTGTTTTTAATATAAATATATTACTTACTTACTTACTTCGATACACAAATTAATATATAGGAGATTATATACTAGTCAGAAGAATGTAATATAAATGAACATAATATCAGGTACCGCATAAAGTAATAATTTAATACAGTTTGTTTTCATAATTTAAAATATCTTACATGCACGCAAAAAATTGTGCACATTAGTAAGTTAAGTTTATGTTTAAGTAACAAAACTTAAAATTGTTCATATTATTTTTGTAGACACATTAGATAATATCGAAGCAGGAGAGATGAAAAGTTAGCAACGCCTTCGCCGGGACTCGAACAACGGGCCTCTCGAATACGCGCCGAGCGTGCTGACCACTAGACTACGAATCATGCTAAGAAGTTGGGAGAAATACCTTATACCTTGAATTAAATATCTTCTATTTTATCAGGAAATTTCTTTAAAAAATGCATAAATGCATATATGCGTACGTTCACGCGAAGAGAAAGAAGTGTGTGTACACATACATTGTAAAAGAATTACGAATAAATTTTAAAAATGTAAGATGCTAAATAAAAGAGAAACTTTAAATTCTAGCTGCCTTAAATGTGTTTTCCACTAGACCTACACAGAATTAATGAAAATATTTATTTTAATACGTTTCAAGGTGCCTCGAATAGTTAAAACCGGAATATGAATAAAATAAAGAACATATACGTTTTTGATAAATATTATTTAATTCACGTTTGAAAACCGTGAAAAAGTGTGGGGGGGGGCACTGAGACTGAACTTGGCAGAAAATGAACTAAACAAACGTTGAGAAGTGTCGAAATTGTGAATAAAAATTCTATTTTCAACATATCTTCCCTGAATACGGCTAGAATCATTTGTTTTGTCGTAACCACTTGCTCTTCAGTTTAAAAAAAGTATCGAAAAATAAAAAGTAGCCACTTTCTCTTTGAATGCAGTAGAAATAAACAGTTTCATCCCATTAAAGCATAATGTCTTCGCGATTTGTCAAAGAAGAAAGGGTTTCCTTTTTTATTGTTGTATATGGTAAGGTACGTGAATTTGCTTGAAATATACGAATGCATGGCCTAATCTAATTTCATGCACAGTCAGTTTCAGCCTCGGAATCCAAGTAATGATAAAAATAAAAACTACCGAATAACCCAACACTTTAAAGCACATTTTTGTATTCATGAGTTTTCATGAATACCGAAATATTCCGTAGTAAGACGGTTGAAACTGCAATCTGCATTTGCTCCCACTCTGCACAATAGGGACGGAGAAGGCCGGCCTTTGTTGCTGAATTCCGTTTTATCTCTGAATGTGGCTATTTTTCATTGCATCTAGAAATTTTATTGGGAAATACGTGGACCACCTGAGCGCCAGAACTCATTATCTTCTTGAAAAGCGCACTTATTGATTTTTACGATGGTGGATTATTATTTCTTTTTTTTCAATACGAATGAGTCAATGATGAATTTTACTACCTAGTATGCAGATAGGAAATCTTGGTTCGAATGATTAACATTCATAATAAATGGATCGGCAATATTCACTGAAGCTATTACTCACCACAGTGACTTCTAAATGCAGTTCTCTTTTACATTTTTACATGAAAGTTCATGACTTTCTTCGTTATTAGAAAAATAGCACTTTTAAATGCACAGTTTATGGCTTGTATATAAAATACTATTAAGCATGTATTTATAAAAACATTTTATTTTTAGGAATTAAAATTTAAGATTCATTTTATAATTTATATGTGCTACAGATTAAAATATCATATTTATTTACTTTCTTGAAAATAAACTTGTTCAGCCGTTCTAATGCTTGTTTTATATCAGATCTTTGTAATAATAGTTTCTTTTATGCATATTGCTATTTACAAATATCCTAAACAAATTACTCTGTTTCTTCCGTCGCTAACAATTTTACAATTTTTTTGAGAAATAGTTATGCATATTTAAAATCAGAACAGTAATTGTTAAAGTAATCTTAGCTTAAAATGCTAAGATGCTTTTAATTTTCACAAACAAACTGACTTTTGGTATTTGGAAGTTTACTTAAGAACAAGCTAACAGACATAATGAAAAATCCGCAGATAATCGCACATAATTGAACTTGACTTTCAGTTTATCTTTATCCTCTATTTTGCTTGCTAAGCTAAGCAAAATATGCTAATATGATATCTATTACACGGCTGGATAGGTTCTAGATACAATATTTCTATTACTTTATCATTTTAAGAATCATAACATGAGGCTATGCTGATAAAGGTTTGGTGGCTGGATCGCAGTCTTGGGCTATAATTAGATTTTTTGGCCAGTGTTGAAAGGCTAATCAAAAACATATTCAAACTATTTAATATAAAAAGCAGCAAGTTGTTGTAGAATCTCATGGATCATAACCTTAAAGGCTATGATGGGCCCAAAAATGCAGAAACAATTATACACTTGTGTCTCCGATATTCTGAGTAGTATATTTTCGTATTGAGTTTTATATTAGGTTAACTGCTCCTTATAAAATGTTGATTGAAATTATTTGTTTATTGTAGAATTAATTGAATTGAACTGGATTATTTATTTTAAGCAAAGCACATGAGTGTTTTAAGTAAAACACATCAATACTCAGCATACACATTAAATACTAATGTTTCTAATTATATTCAGGCTTATAATAATTTTCTTCATAAGAAATAAGAATATTCAATTTAAAAATAAACTATATAAACACCGAAAGAACTATTTGAAGTTTTAAATTATATGCTTAGCCAAAAATCATACCGAAAAAGAATATGATGTTTTATGAGAGAGATGTAGAGATTTATTTAGTTTGACTAACAGTTAATTTTTAGTTAAAGTAACTTCCCTTTCAGTCTCGTTCTCATCCACGCTCTATTTAAGCAAAGGTTTCAGAAATGATTTCAGAGCGTTTGCAAAATCAGTTTCTCTGATATTTCCTCATCCAAAGCCTAAAGCGCTGGCTAATGAGGCTTCTTCTGTTAATACCTGTGCAAGCCTAATGACCACGTTGTTATTTTGAATTATTGGCGATTTCTGTGACGTTTAATGCTTGTAGCCATTAAGCTTGTTTCCGCCGGTTTCTACGTGTCAGGCCTTCCTGCGCGTTATATTATCCTGTGAGCCTTTAGGCAAGTTTAATTACATTTTATTTTAAGCCCAATATTACCTGTTTGAGTTGAGCCCTAAATGTTGGCTTTATGTAAGACCAAGTGCGGCCACCTCTTCCACTGTATGTGATTGAATATAGGTTTCCTTTGCACCCTTCTTCTGACTTTTGAGTTGTGTTAAGACCTGAGTTTAGTTCCTCATACAGTCTTTTTCGAATAGTTTCTGCTACCTAAACGAACGAAATTCTATAGGCCTCTATATGTGATGCCCTCCTTTGTGAGGATATGAGATAATTTTTTTAAATTTTATTCGCATATCTTATTTTAACTATTTTTACTTTCAATTAAGCAGACAGATTAAGAAGAACTTATTAGTACCCGAACTTCAAATACATTGAATTATTTCTCTTAACTAATTTTTATTTTAAACTTGTATGTTGTGATAATTTTTACTTCTTGAATTCCTTCTACATTAGTAATGCACACGTCCAATCCTGCATATTTTGGTGTTACCCCTCCCCATTGTTTCTCCAGCTAGGTTTGTTTACCACTTGTTTGAGATTTCAGACGAGACAAAATCTCAGCCCCTTGGAAATCTCAAAAACATTACTCCTGCAAAATCAGTTTCTCTGATATTTCCTCATCCAAAGCCTAAAGCGCTGGCTAATGAGGCTTCTTCTGTTAATACCTGTGCAAGCCAAACAACTGTTCTTTAATTTTCCTCGGCTATAAAAAATCAGACCCCTCCTATTCTTCTTTGAAATGCCTGTGTCTAATTTTAATTAGATTTCCAATTTACATATATCACTCAAAAAGATGACGCGAACAAAGTTGTAAACGATCGGAAAAACTTTCACGTACAACTCAAGATGAATTTAAGTAAAACTACATAGTTTTTCTTAAATCCACCTTGGTAAAAATTCTTGTACTAGAGCTCGGAAAATAGAATAGCATTTTAGACCTTCTTTCACAGCGTTGCCACTAAAGACTTTTAACCCAGAATCTGGTTGCTCCTAGAAGATTTCAGGCGCTAAACTATGCCATTGTACATTTATGAGTTAATGGCTCTTATCCTCCTTTCGTTTAATTTTAAACACACCCTAAATTTTAAAAGAATTTACAAAAACACTTATTAAACTGGGGACCAAATGGAGGAGTAATTTATTATTTTAAGTATAAGTTTGTGGAAAACACAAGCCTTACTGAACATCTCTATTTTGCTTTACTTTTATTACTTTATTCAAAGTTTTAATTTTTTAATTTTATTTTATAAGTCATGCAATAAAATATGAAAGTACGATTATTAATTATAAATTTAAATCAGACCATTATAAGTAAGAGATCATCAATAAAAGTTTTGGTATAAGTCTTGCATTCTGTAGAAAATGAAGAAAAATCAATAAGAATGCGCTAAATAACTTTCTACACAAACAATCTGTGACTAAGCAAAAAGCCTCTTAACACGGGAGTTTTCGATTTAAAAAGTAAATGCTAATTAGTAATGCAATATTTATTAATAACGGTACTATGCACATGTTAACGGTAACATAAAACACAAGACAAACGGATAACATACAGTACTTTGCATGCATACTGTATTAAATGCATAGCAGTCGGGGATAAGGTATCGCATACGCAAATTACGTCTACACATCTTAAGTACAATACACATAATAATCGCATCTCAGTAATTGCCAGTGATATATTACTATTTTTGGAGATATATTATATTTTGAAAACGTATAGCAAGATAAATGTGCCTTTAGGCATTTTGTAGTCAAATAATAAATGCTAATATGTAAGAGTATACATTTTAGTTAAATAAACCGTGTGCTGCAGAGGGTATGAACCGTAAAACTGAAATATTTGCTGAATATAGCTCTTCAAATTTCAAGGTAGTATTTGACCTTCCAGTTGGGTAGCTGGAAAATTTTGGAATTTTATTAATAATAACAGCAGATTGTGAATTTTTAACATTCAGCAGTATTAGAGGTACTGACTTCAACCACTGAAAAAGGGCATAAGAGAATATAATAGAGTTATTTGAAAAGCATTTGAGAGTATTAAAAGTATTGCAACCAGAAATATAATGCAACAAGAATTCCAGCTGGATCATAACTTAATGTTCTATTTTGCTCGCAGGTACAACTGCCACTGTGTAGCCTGACTGAGTTAATATGTATGTCGGGTAGGAATAACAAAGCCAGTGGAAACCAGGACTCATGCTAAATGATGGTTTAAGTGGTTTAAATGGTTTCAGGAGAACAAAACTCGAGCAGTACACATTACAATCTATGTATATTATTTTTTGTGCATAGAAGGTAGAGCTATTTCCACCAAACTGGCGCAAATTTCTGTATGGCTCTCATGTAGGATGATAGCCCTCTTTGGCGGCATTCTATCCTCTTCTGTAATAGGTTTCTATAATAAGGATACAATAAAGTCAGATTTTGTTATAGAAAATCTTCTGCATTTGAGAGTCTACTTAGGAGTAAAGCTGCTGTCACCAAAATAAATGTAAATATTTTTCCATTGCTATTCTCAGGAACAGAAAATAACTTTGTTGGTGAATTTTGCGTACTCAACAAAGCTATAAGGTATTTCTCCCGCCTTCTTAACGTTCCCTCGTAGTGTAGTGGTTTGCACACTGGGCCGGTATTCCAAAGGTCCGCGGTTCGATTCCCGGCGAAGGCGTTGTTAATTTTCCATCTTTCCTGCTTCCAAAATACCTAATGTCTCTACAAAGCAACAGCAAGTAAACTCAACACCAGTGCAGAAATTATGGAATCTTTTTCAAGACGCCATCTCGAATATAATATAAGGTCTCTACTTATTTAATGCAGATCGTGTTTATACATCTTTGTAACTCCCCGAAATATAAGCAAGTAATAAATATTCCTGTCTAGTATTTAACAGCAAAGAACGTTAAGCTATTTCCTCTGCTTGTATGAATCGGATTTCCTCTGTAGCATTATCCATGATGCATTTTATTCAAAAGTACTTCTGTGATAGCTCGTAAAGATTACCTTCCGCATACTGAAAATATTTCCTAAAGTTTCTTGGTACTTTCAAGTATTGGAAACTCATTATTAAAACTACACAAGCATCATATTTAAAGTCTGAAAGACCAAAATCAGTTATTTTATGTAGACTCATTATAAAAGTGAAAAAAATTGTAGGAGAAATTTTCTTTTTATTTCTGACTAATAGAAATGAGGCTAAAAAACTTTTCTTTCATTACACGAAGAAACAACAATAAAAGAAGTTATTACAGCAGTCATAACTACCTTACACGCTTGTTAGAGAAAGTCAATTTACGAAGGTCAATTAAATGTCTTTTCTTCATAAACTGAAAGTCTGAGGCAAAGTAATTTAGTTGCTAAGCGGTATTAGAATATATGCGTTGAACTTCTAAGCAATCAGGAAACTTATTCCTTTATACTTTTAATGTGAATAATATTACAAATTTTATTTTAACTCTGATGCTAATTTATAGCGTACTTTATGCTTCATACATTTTGTCTTGCTTCAACAAACAAGGATGTGCTTTCGTTTCGCGGTTCTCTGAAGAAGAAGCAGAAAATTTCCACTTCTTATGTTATAAGGTATTTCTCCCGCCTTCTTAGCAGGCCTTCGTGGTGTAGTGGTCCGCACGCTCGGCGCGTATTCAAGAGGTCCGTGGTTCGAGTTCCGGAAAGGTCATTGCTCATTTTTTTGCTTTCTTCTTCGAAATAACCTAATGTCCCTATAGTGTCAATAAAAATGTTTAAGAACTAATCGTTTGGTTCTTTAAAATTTAACAAATCAAGTTAAATAATCCAAAAAACACGTTTACTTCGCATGACTGTTGCCAGGACATAATCTTAGGTCTATTCAGACACTTATGTTAAATTTAATTTACGATTAAAAAAAAACGCCCCTTCATTTTGCAGCCAAATTTATACCGACGGGTTTTTTTTTATTTATTTTGGGGGCCATTTAATTAATGTTTAAAATGTAAAGAGCATTTTTTATGTGGTCAATCTGACAGCTTTTTTTCTGGACTATAATTCTAAATCGTGATTTCTACGATAAGAAGGGCTTTTCGTAAAATTTTCAGTGATATTGATTTCCATTCCTCTTACACTATTTTTCAGAGTCGATTAATCGTGGTGAATTTATGCTTACAAGCTATTTCAAAAGAACAAAGGCACAATATTCCATAAATGAAACATAAGATGATTTTATATGAATACCTTGAAAAGGTATATATGCAATACCTCTATCAGCCTTACTTCGAGGAATGCAGTGGTACTTTTCAAAATATGACTTATTGTTTTGTCTTCATCAAGTTTCACTCTTTGAAAGTCACTAGGATAAAGGAACGGAAGTGCTTCTGAAAATAACAGCCGTAAAACTTTCTCTTGATAGAAGGTGAATTTGATTTTAATATTACCCCTACGCTCTTCTTGTTTTTAATTTCCCACTATAAGAGAAACTTTCCACAATAGTGAACCCCTTACTGAAACTTTGTTTGCACTGACGGAACCAGGCTTGTGCATAATTTTATCTTCGTTTTCGATTAAAAAAAATAGGCCTTTTTATTGCAGTCATTTAATAGCTTAACATTAAGATAAAAACGACTCTAACAAGAGACTAAATTCGAAAGTTTTGTAAATTCGATAAGATTTTTAATTCCTAGAAACTTCTTTTTCAAACTAATTTTACAGTGAGTGTATGAAATATGTGAGCTTTCGAATCGTACGTAATCTATGTTTAATTTTTATACGGGATTCTAATCTATAATATCTAACACAAGAAAAAATCAGAATAACTCATTAGCCATTGTAAATCGGTTACAATTATCTTCTTCATAAATAGCCACTGATTAGATTTATCATTTGCAATTTTCGTAATCTTTGAGTTAAATTCATGCAGGCCTGTGAAGTGGTACTATTTTATATGGCAAAGGATGAAATATAATTAAATTCATAATGCACTTTTTAATATACTGCCCGGATTTAAAATATGATAGCTTTTCAATTTATGTGACATGAATTACATAATTATGGAATAACTCACAGAATCAATGCCGAACAAAATGCCATCTCGTTCTTCTGTATTTTAAGAAAGAAATTGCTTAGATTAAAATTCTCTTTTTTAAGATTTAGGTATTATTTTCAACAAATTGCTACTATCTCTGACCATTTCCTGCAGAGCTTTTTCATCTGAAATAAATATTTCCTAATCGTTTAGATAAAATACCCATAATTAATATCTTGTGACGTACATTTAACGAATTGTATGAAATCTAGTTACGTGAAATCTAATACAACGTAAACTGTTTTGTGTAATTTATCGATTTTAAAAGAATTAATCTTTCGCTCTTAAATGGATATGAAAATTCTAAAATTGTTAATGAAACGTATATGTTGCATACTACATAGCTTAGTTAAAAATATTATGTGGAAATTCTGCATACAAAAAGATAATTTCTGTGTCAGAATCAACTGAAACCGTGCATTAGGTCCCTTTAGTTAAATATCATAGTGAACGCGAGATTGGATTTAATTTAAACTTATCGACAATATACATTCCAAATGGCTAAATCTATAAAACCTTTGCAGATAATCAAAATGTCAGTTCCCGCGTGCTGAACGAGCTGTTTCTCTCGAAAGATTCTCTAAGAAATATACATTTTACTTCAGACAGGAAGCTGCAGGCTGATTATCGAATAGAATACAAGACACAAGCTACAAACCTAGTAGCTCCCAAAATTTTTTAACTTAAAATGTAATGGAATAATTTTGCTTTACTCTCATGCTAATTAGGAAGATCTAAAAAACTCCACTCCGTTTAACCCCTTACCGCTTTAATTTATTGTGAAGAAAGGATCAGAGAACCTGTTAAATCCAGAAGATTGAGTCCTGTCCAATCACATTTTCGGTATCCCCAAATATAATATACACTGCTCTTCGAAAGTGAAGTGTAATTTTAAAACATGCTGGCTTATTAAAGTTCCAACCGCCCTTCAGTATTGTAATTATTTATGTTAAGAATCTGCACCTGAACGCAGATTTAGACCTCTGACCATAGGTTAGCATACGAAATAGGTAAAGAGGCGACGGGCAACGTGTTGCGCAATGAAAGCATGTCGAAATTCCAGTGTAAAATGTTGCTTAAAATCAATGTGATTTAGAAAGTTGATCAGTATTCATTAATTACGACTTACGAAGGCAAAAGCGGCGCTTAGTTGGTAGACTTGAGGGTGGGCAAATACAGATGTAGAATGTCCCAAATCTAAATAATCTACAAAGTATCATATCAAGAGATTGGAATTGTTTGTAAGTAGAAAATCAGTTAGACAGCCTACCAAGTGCGATTAAAATCAACAACAACATCCAAAGACCGTTTGCTGTCAATATTGGCTCGAAGAAACTGCAAAGTGGCTAAAAAGAGCTGGTTTTAGACTTTCATGCTTTGGGTGTGTGTGTGTGATTATGGCAAAGCCTCGAGGGCTATCTGCCTAAGGGGAGGGATGCCTTCGTGGAGGACTTTCTAAGGGAAACTGGCTCGTATACACGTTACACACGGGGAAAACCACGAAAACGCCCGTGCAGCCAGCCCGTTCGCGGGATTCGAACCTCGGACCGAACTACCAGCTTTCATGCTTTGGAAACTCAAATTAGCTACGCTAATGTTGCACGGAGGCTTCATGAAGTTGGCGTATATGCAAGAAAACCAATGGATTTTGTCCCATTTATTTCATCTTACAAAGAGGCCATTTAAGATGGTATCGTCGTCACGTTCAATGGAACAAGGAGGTATGAAGCCATGTATTGTTTATTGACAAGCTCGGAGATAGCCTGAACTATACTTCTTAATGTGCTCTTATTAGGAAGGAGGCGAGGGAGACGAAATTCGTCTTCCCTACTTCATTAAAGATACTTTTTAATAGAAGCGGTTTTATGGTTTGGGGTGGAATCGTTACAAATGATCGCACCGTGTTCATGTCTTTGATGAAGGTTCTGTGTGAACGAGGTCTTCGAAAATCATATTAGTCTGTTGTGCCCAGATGTTTACTGATGGATGACAATGTGCGTTCACATCTAGTATGCCCGGTGACAGAATACTTGGGAAAATGTGCCGTATGGATTGTTCTGCTTACTATTAGATTTAAACGTCTTGGGCATGCATGGGATGGCTAAGCCACCAACTTTCAATGCACTAAATACCTTCCTGGTACCTCCGTGATTTAAAAGTTGCACTTTTGTAAGAGTGTTACAAATCCGCAAGACTTCGTCAGCAGCTTGGTAAATAACGTGAAATAGAGATGTAATGTTTGCACTTCTGCCAGAGGTGATCATATATCATATTAAAGAAAGATTTTTGGTAAAACATCATTTTCTCGATTTAAATTTCCATAAATTATATTGAATTTAATTTTTGGAGATTAATCACCTGGAGAACATATTTAATTATGTTAAATTATGCTTTGTAAAAATTACTGTTAATAAGGAACGCTATGTTTATGTCTAACTCGACTTAATCGTATTTTCCTGGATTGGCTTAGCAGTCTGTACAAACTGAGGCTTGAATAGCCTTTTCAGTCGCTAAGAAATCAATGGGAAAAGTTTATATTGTACCTACCTTTGCTGTATATTTTATTTTTTCCTTAAATTACATAAATGTTCATGGCATTTCAAATTATATTAAAAATCTTACGTCTGCTATTTATGCTTGCTGTTAATAGAACTGCAGCAAAACAAAGGATTTGAAAATAAATTTCCCCCTTTAGCTTGTTATGTCCTCTTAAAATGCGCACGATGGACATTATTTCATTACAAAAGAAGTTACGTTTTCCGGAAAGGTTTTCTAGCTATTTACATGCGCCTCAAAATATTAGATTTTTCGATGCAAGTATCCATTTTAAAAACAAATGTTTTGAGAAAAACGGTATTTATAAATGTTAACATTAAAATGTGAAAGGTGAGTATTTCGTTTCTTTCTTAAGATTATGTTTTTAAGCCTTTAGTCAAAAGAAATTGTAATAATAATACGCAAAGCATAAATGCTTCATACTCGTAGAGCTGCTGCGAGAGACCTATTAACCTCGTCAAATTTTGTAAGCAATCGTTATGAGAATTTAACTCGCAAATAATTTCCATTTTACGACATAGCGAAAGCGTTGAATGCTGATTAATATCCGAAACTCTGTTGTTGCGATTCCTAATAATATCTATTTGAATATATGAAACATTTATGCTTTGTCGTATCAGTTCCCAAAGATTTCAGTTTGCATGCAATTATTAATCATTTAATTCACAATACATTCCTCACAACAGCTACAATACATGCCCTGGAGATTAAAAGCTTTGCATGGCTATCCTGAAGATAATAGCTAACGCGATCTCCGATCGAAAGTCACATCATTGTATATATTTTCAATACTCCGTGTAAAATCAGAGACAATGCTTTGACATATATACGACCTAACATAACTGCGTTCAAAAATCACCAAAAATAAATTGGAATTGCTCATTTTTTGATTAAAAATAATTTTTATTTACCTTAAGGTTCGGTTATTTCATTATGGCAAAACACACGGAAGACATCAGCCTAAGAGAAGAGATGCCATCATTAAGGACTGATTCATATTCACGTTAGCCACGAAAACGAATAATGCAGCCATCCTATTCACCCGAATTCGTCAAAATACCAACATTCGAAGGTCTTAATCACTATGGTCGGATCTTTAATTTACTTAAACATATCAAACTCATAAAATAATATGTCTTTAATCTACACGGTTTTAAAGGGACGTACTGGCCTCAAATCAATCAGTATACCGAATTTTCGAATTTTTGGCTAAATATACTCTTTTATACATTTGCTACTCTTAGAAAACATTTTGAAATGATCTAAGAATAACAAATAGCAGAGAAAGGCTTTTAAAATTTTGTCAGCCCTTTTAAATGCCACACCCAGCTCAGCATTTATATTCTTTATTTATTAATTGCCTCAATAATTTTGTTAAAAATCGCTGTATTTAGACGAACATATTTAGAAGTGACTGCAACTATCAGTACCTGTTCCTGCGTGCGGTCTGATTGATTTTAAATACTGAGTGAAGTTCGAAAAAAATTATTTTTCACTTCCTATATTTTAAGGTTACTTTTTAACACATTACTCCTTTTAGCAAATATTTCGATGTGTATTATCAGTCAGTTTTGCCGTGACCAAAAGGTGCCATGATAAAAGTGGTCAAATTTCTGACTTTTGGCATTATTGAAAACTGTTCTGGAAAATTTTAAATTCCTTAACTAAATAAAATACTTTCAAATAAATCGAAAAGGAAATTTATATACGAGAACGAATGCCTCAAAGAAGAGAAGAAATCATATATGCTGCTGGGTAGTTCTAGGTGAATTTTTTCTATGTCTACTCAAATTCAAATTATACTTTAAAAAAATTAATTGAATAACAAAGGTTTTACAAAACAAAAACAGGTAAAGGAAAATTCTACTTACATTTTATGATTTATAATTCAATATTTTTGGTCAGATAAATTTTCAAATAAAAGCCTGTAATTTATGCCTGTATTTAATAATTTTAAATACATTTGTATTAGAATTAAGAAGCATGTTTAAAATGTTGGAACTGTTTAATGACCATTTTATTCTCAATGAATCCTTTTACTTAAAGTGCTTTAAATTAGGCAGATATGGAATACATTATTTACATTTTAACTGCATGTTTATTATTAAATACTTAATAGAAAAGAGTATGGGTATTGCAAAATGTTGAAAGAAAAAAATGTTGGAAATGCAATTGAAATCATATTGTTTCAAAGTTTTTACACACAAATATGCTTTTTATTTTTTCTTCTCAGAAACCAATTCAATAATTGCAAAGGGAATTCTTAAAGTCATAAAGAACGCTCTGTTGGGGTAAAGGCATTGGTAATTATAGAAGGAAAAATACATTTTAATTTTTAAACGTTTCTTCAAAAGATTTAAATACTAAAATATTAAATGGCAATAATTTTTTCCCTTAAATTAGTATTATTTCACAAAAGCATTTTATGATGTACAAAAATATATGAAACTTCTTAAATAAAAAAAAAAATTCAAAATTTACCAATGGCAATTTTGCTTATACTTTTCATTGAATTAAATGTAAAGGCTCAAGTCATGCGACCTTTTAATTATTCAGAAAAACAGAATACATCTTTAAATCTGATGATAAATGCAAAGGACGTGATTTATCGAAGTTAAAACACCTTCTTTATTAATGCAACTATCCCAGCGTTTCACTAATGCTTGAATGAAATAGAAATTCCCAATATTGTTATAGTGCCATTTATAAAGTTCAACAAATCCTTTACAAATCTAAACGCTTTCCTCCGGAATAGAATTATGTTCCTACCCTAATATGTCGCAATAGTACGCAGTCTTCGACGAAATGTCGTGCACTACCTTCAGTACTCCAAACACTATTATTTTGCAAATTAAATTTTTCAATGGATATTTCTAAGTGCATAGTGTTTATGTGGCATGGAAATCCTAAAAATACTACGGAATCCAAAGTCTTCTCGACTGGTTTGGCGGCAGGGAAAAATATACCCGCATAGATAACCCGCGTACTCCGAGGGACTGTCCGCGGGTTATATATGCGGGTATATCTTTGCCTGCGGTTATGTTATATTTAATGTAAAATAATGATCTTTGCCTGCGGTTTGCCTTATACAGGTTATCTTACCTACGCGGGTTATCTTTGCCTAGGAGTTCTCTTCCCTTCTTTCATTACAATTGCTACGGAACTAAGTAGTTAGTGCGGTGGGACTATACCTGTACGACCAATCATAAGATTCTGGTGTCCAGCCTAAGACTACCAGTCATTCTAAGAGCCAAATCGATTCAGAGCCCGTAGAGGCTCATAGCAAAGGCAAAGGAAAGAAACTATTGTCTTTGAAAAGAAATGTTTCCTTGTGTGAGACTGTTGAATAGCTAAAACGTCTGAAATTGGGGAAATACGTAGGAAAAATTTCGTTGTAAGTGGAGAGGTATAAGCGATAGCTTTGACAAACAAATTAGCTTTTATTGTACGGATTGCCTTTGCTCTTGGTAAAGAAATAAAATATAGATACGCAGAGTGAAAAATATATCAACTTCATACTCCAGTAGAAGGAAAAGAGCGTTGCATAATTTTAATTTTCTCCGTGCCTCTAATTAGTTTATGCTAAATCGTGTGGTGTAAGATATGGTTACATCAAAAGCCAATTCGAATTAATAACTAGGTAAAGCGGTAAATAGAAGAAATATTATCGAAACATTATAAAACTCATTATTTGAATACCTTTATTTATGGTCTAATAACTTAGTAAGAAATTTAATATCCTGTAAGAGATTTGGATATGTTATAATGGAGTAAAGCTTAAGGGCGTATTTTAATTATTTTTGAATTTACGTTTTTTGTTTATCTGTCTAACATAATAAAGTTTTAAAAATCCAAAATTGTGTTTTATCAGTTCTAACTTAATTTTTTATAATTTTTTTTTATATTTAACAATATTATTGAAGACAGCAGAATCGTCGTTATGTCACGTCCGTTAATGCAGAGCCAACGCATTTAATGTTCAGATTTTAGTGAAAATACAGTCTGTTTCTCATAAAAAAGCTGTCGTGTTTCGATAGAAATGATGAAATGTTGCCGCCGTGAAAAATCGATATGTTTCCGTACAAAACCGAATGGATACAATGGGATTAGTATTCCACTGTATATTTACAGTGGAAAGATTTGCAGAATATTTGGGACTGGCCGACTGTGGTGTGTGCTTTTGGAATTTAGAAAAAAGGACTTCTTTATGGCGTTGACTGATTTCTTTGTAAAATCTTATAGGAATTTGGAGTCAATGACAGGCAAGGACTTCTTAAAGTAGCCTTGATGTCATGCAATGGTAAGACAGCAGAATATTATAAATGTTAAGCTTAAAAGAAGTCATAAAAATAATATGGGAAGAAAAATATAATTTCGATTCAATTAGTAGCTGTAATTATCTTTTATTTCCTCCAATTCTCTAAAGAAAGGAATGACGACGTTTTGCGAGCTGTAAAGTTAAAACAGTTTCTAAAATGTAATAATTTTATTTTTAGACAGAAAATGAAGGAACTCCCAAACTTACCATTTCTGTATTTATTTGTACCGTAGAAAAGCAGATTCCAGCAAGTTCATTCATTCAATAACTAACATAAATGTAAATAATATATTTGACATAGTAGGTCTCATGTAAAATGCTGAGACACGAGATTCTTTACATGAGTGGTTCCTTAGTATTTGCTACATCGTACAGAAATTTATGAATACTTAACAAACTTCTATAAGGACTTAAAAAAATGAAATTTTATTAAAGCTTACATACCTTTACTTATTAATCAATAAGCTATTTTATATTTAGGCCTATCTATGTTGAAGTATAAATATTTCATTTGTATGCTTAAATGTTCGGTAATTTTTCTTTGATTATTAGTCTTTTTCTTTCACTTTCGTGCAACGAATAATAATTTTTACTCAAAATCTAAGCAGATATTTTAAGTTTTTATTTCACATGACTTGGCGATAGATTAAGCAACTCAGTTTAGACATAAACATAGATCATAAAATATAAAATGGTGTATGTACCAAAAACTGAAATAATTTCTTCTTTTAAATTTTATAACTCTCAGCTCATTTAACAATGATATTTGAAACTTAAAATGAGGGCTTAGAACCGGAGTAAGTTAAACTTTAATGAATAATAACGATATTATAGTAGCTATAATAAGGCGTTGAATTTTATTCCAAGAAAACAAAATTTATTTGAGAAGAAAAAAGTCAAAATACTTCGCCATAATTAAATGAAGTCCGATTTAGATCATACTTTTTATACATTATTCAAGGAACTAAATATATTAACTTTCCTGTTGCGATGTAATGTGAAGGAACTAGATACCCGTCCTCGTTTTAAACACAAACTTATATTAAATAATTGCACAATACAAGTATAAACAAGAAAATGACATATAAATTACGAGAACGGAACAAAAATAGTGAAGAATAGACAGCATAGCTGCCTTGCGAATGCGTTCGTCTGACTGTTCAACTGAATTAAAAATGTTCTTTGGCATAGTTCCAAAAGCGAAAGAGTCAGGTTGAGTTGTTTTGTTCCGGTGCATCGGAACATTTCCATAAAGTTAATTCTACATATTACACTTCTTTTCACATTATATTTAAGGAATATTGGGATGCTAGTTTCGTAGACAGCCGAGTGAAATTAAACAATTACATTAAATATTTCGTCTTCATGCTACTAAATTTTAGTTAATGAAATAAATCAAGACAGCTATTGAAATCCATGTATGAAAAAAAAATTGTTAACTTCAAATATGATTATTTATTAATTAACACAATGACAAATGCGGTTTTACGAAAATTAAAGTTGTAATGTATGCGTTTTAGGAAATTATAAGCGTGTTTAAAGGAAAAAAACTGTTTGTTTTCTGGCAAATCTAATTAGAATTTGAATTGGACTTTTATGAAAAGTTTTGATTCAAATTTTTCTTCGGTTATTAATCTACTAGATTCAGGTAAATTAGTCAGGATAATTCAAAATTTCTGAAAAAACTATTGTCCAGAATACTTTAGTAAATCCATTCAGTAAGCAGTAAATAATCAAAATATTTCAGACTAGTAATTGTAAAACATATTCAGTTATCAGTCCAAATTTGCCGAATAGTTCGAAAGAAATTTCAAAGAATGTGAGGCATCAGAGAACAACAGTTCTTTTAAAACATTATTTAATATACATTCAAACAAATAGTATATTACACTAAAAGCAGCATTAACAAGAGTATTACAGGGATTTTTGTTTACTTAGAAACATTGCTTTTACCGAATTTCAAAGTTTTTATAGATCCTCATGAACTTGAGTGTTCTTGTAAGAAATGCACTTTTGAAACCGCGAAAGGTACTTATACATTTTATCCAACTAATTATTTTATGTTAAATATATATAGTTAAATACTGTCATTCTCTTTTTTGGTTTTCCTGCCAGAATGTTAATTTTTAGTTCACGCATATTTAAAGAAGATAGAAAGAGATATTATTTAAAGAAAAGTTTTAAACTGTTTAGTCAGAACGTGTTCTGTCAGCTGAAAGCTACGTTGCTAGTTGAAAATTTAAGATAGCAGTCTATCTGCGGAGTTGTTTTATTGTCATACCGGTATAGGTTTTAGCCAACTTGCGTGTTTTTATATCAATGTGGGCTTTGGCTAACTTAGGACTTAGTTTTAATTCATTATTTTTGAGTTACGCCATAAATGCTGGCTGATTTTATAAGTACAAGAAGTGCCTTCTTTAAGATATTTAAGTTCTTAAAAATGTCTTTTACACCTTTCTTACAGTCTGTGTTTTGTTTTACTGACTATACCGTTAAGTCGATTAAATCCAACTAGAGTTTTGTCTCAGTATATGCTTCTCAAGAAGGTGAGACTCTAAAACCGGATTTACTTTTCAACATTACTTTACTTTCTAACATAGCAAGCATGGCCTCTATATACGCAGTTACATTCTTTTCTATAAAATTTGCCTCGATTATTATTCATTCTTATAGATATCGATATAAGCTGTAAGGAATATATTTTTCAAAAACATCAGGAAAGCAATTCACAGAACCGAAAAGTTTCTTCTACAGGCATTAAATATCTTTCTTATAATGCACTGTTAAACTCAGGTTTACAGATTTTCAAATACTGAAATAGCGTACATTACGTTTATTACTTAACAAAATTATTCTCATTAACAGCTTCTTAACTAACGTTTATTCCTTACCTGTCTCATAATGGCCCCAAATAGATTTACCATAGCTAGTAAATTTATCTAACGACAAGGATACTGAAACCATAATTAGTCCTGTGAATTACTGCGATTTAATTAATGTAAAACATAATCGCATAGCATTTACTTTAATTACTACAAGAAGGTAAATACGTTTGCACAGTTAAGCATAATTCTCTGGGCTTTACTCTTATCTACAAGCACTAAAGAAAATAAACGATGTCTTTATTTTAACTCGTTTTTGCAGTAAAAAAAAGCTAAATAAAAAAAGAGATTAATGCAACTTTTGAAGTTTTTATAAAGAAAAAAATTCTAATTTCACCACTTAACTTTGGCGATTATTTCTGGAGGGGGAAAGCAATAAATTGTAAGATATTAAAATCTTTTAAATAAGAGTGGAAATAAAAGAATTGATTCACAGAAGTTTTGTTTTCTCCACAGCAAAGCTTTTATTTGTCATCAGATATTTGAACATAATATTGCTAAAAGAAAAATATTAACATTTCAAAGCTAAGATTTAGAAATGTTTTGAATCTAGTTCCATATTTCTTCTCAAATGAATGTTTTGTATCTCTTAATATCCATAATTTGATTGACTCGTTGTACCTTGCACAGCTGAGAGGAAAAACTGAATTTCATTAGACGACGTTTTTTCTGAGATAAAAACTATTTCGTGATCTGCTCATTTATTGTTAAAAAAATACCCGTTGCTTCTACTTTTCTTAGTCTAAAATAGAACTATTCGTAAAACATTCTTTCTCCATGAATTATTGCTACGCTTTCTTTTCTGTATTCGGACTGCTAAAGTGTGTACTACATTCTTGACCGTGTGACGATAAGTCCTCTTCTACTTGCAGTCTAGCGTTACATATATTTAGGTGTTTCGCCCTGATGTAGTGTGGCACGAAACGTATAACTGATGAATTATAACGTATTGAAAGCATGCTAAAATCTTCAGACTGACACAAAATGTTTCATACATTGCATTTGAATTCACATCTCTTTGTGCTTATAATTGCTAAAATTTTAATCCCAGAAGCTTCAGGTTTTCTTTTTTTCTCCAAATTATTGAAATTTCTTTCTATTCAAGCGATTCGGCTTCATATAGGTCAAGCCTATCTACCATTTAGGGTTTCCTTAATCAGCACTTGATAATAAAGGCAAATTAACCATACTGAATACAAATAAGACTTTTACAATTTAAAAAAGTATCTTATCATCATATAGCCAAAACCTTTCACAGAAGAGGTCGAAAAATTCCTTTCAGTTGTGTCTTGGTTGAAATGGAATTCTAGTAACAGAGCCTATTTATGTCCGATTGGGACTCAAAGTAGTTGCCAAATTTTTTGTTCTGTCTTCTGCGCGCATTTTAAACAACCGAGGGAGTAACACAAAAAGCACTAACATCCGTTATGTTTTTGAAAATATATGTCTAGAATTGTACTGTATATCATTTCACATTTTAGTATTCTAACAGAATAAAAAAAAGATTATTGCTGATTTTATGTTTCTTCGTAATTAAGTATATTTATAAATATATATAATTTCATATTACTTGTATTAAAACATTATTATTAGATTGTCCTTCTGACTTACTTCTTTACTTTGTTTGTTCCCAAACATTTCCATATAGATTTTGTTAATTTTCCTCCGTTCATATTAAATCTTTCGTTCTTTTTTAATTGAAGCAGTAATTTAAAATGGTTTATGTTCATACTGTTTCACTTATCTGTAATTAATTAAATCCTCTCCTTTCCAAATATCCTGAAACACTTTTAAATGTTTTTATTTTAGTATTTAGTATATGGAGTTCTAGTATCTTAGCATTTAGTCTTAAATTCTGTAAATAACTTCTTCGTTTAGTTTTTCTAAAAGTAAATAAGAATACAACTTGAAGCTTATTTGTTTTATGTGGGATTCAATGCTAAAATTTCAAACAAAGGATAAACCTTTTCCAGGGTCCTTTACATCTATAATAAATTCTGAAAGATAAAAAGACTAATCTCTCCCTGTATGTAATGCATTACATGCATAATTTCTTGTTTTTGTTCACAATTAATCTCAGGTATGATTCATTGTTTGTTAGAGAATTTCCGTGAAGGTAGGAATAATGCGAAAGTACTTTTTTTACTATTACTGATTTCCATGTTAGTACATGCTTACATATTTTTTCCATAACAAATGAGAGTTCAAGATTGAAAGACCTTTATTGTGAGATAAATATTTAGGACTTATATTTGCAGTGAGGATAGAGGGAGAACACTACATCACTTTAAGGTTTACTGAGAAAATCTAGAAATGAAAGTTCCTAGAAGAACTGAAATTATATAAAAAGAAAAGGAATGACCCATACCAAATATGAAAGTTCACCTAAATAGCTGAGAAATTGAAACAAAGCGAGGAAACGACGTACGAATCTGAACAACGCAAGCACAGAAAATACCGTAAACAAGCATAAAGTTCACTTGGAGATTAAATGTAAAATAAAAGAGAACTTTGAACCTCTAGAAGTAGAATGAACTCCATTTGCCATTATTTTAAGAGTCTTACACAATTCGACCAATTTGATTGGGGAAGTGTGAAACGGACTAAGTCAGGGGTGTTTGTGATCTGTCAATTCGAGTCCAGAAGATTAGTGTGTCGACCGCAGAATTTATAATAGCTAAAAAATATAAAAATGCAACATTTAATTGATCTCATCTATAAAGTTCACACTAATAGGCATTAAAATTGGCACATCATAAAGCAAATGCGCAATAAGCATGAAACTTTTATGAAAGATAGAACCTGGGGTATGCAATGATTAGTATTTCACGGCATGCGCTCATTACAGGTAAAGGCGCCTTGACAGAGTATAAACCAGAGAATACCCAATTTTTTTATTCGAATATCTAGTTCTTCTTTATTTTTATTTTGGAGCTCTATTTATGTTTCGATCGAGAAACAGGAAGGTATATCAAGGCATATCAAAATTCGATCACGACAGAATCGCAGCCTACTAATTGCGGATTATCGCACCTCGCAACTAGTGTTTGCGTTTGCTGAAACACAATAACTGTTAGGAAACTTTGCAAGTGATGAATACAAGAGGGATACACAGAGCGACGGAGGATTGGATTTCCAGTAACCATTGGCCAAGGAGACAGAGATTTTGTCTTCACTGTCAGGGATTCTACAGTCATATCACGTACCTTGAATCAGAAAACTGTTGCACAGCATCAAATATCTTCGCAACGGCTGCAGCGTCTCGAATTATCATCAAGGCGACGTTAGTTTCGACTTTCCTGAAATCTATAGTACAAGAATCAACGCCAACAATGGAGCACTGTACGACACGTACAGAAACACCATTAGTTTGACATCATATTTTTTGATAATTCCCGCTTTTGTTTACAGCATTATGATGATGTATCCGTCTGCGAAGACATCGAAAGAAACGAATGTAGCAAGATAGCTTTCTTCGTTGTCACACTGGCCTAGCACCTGCACTGATTATACGAATGCCATTGGATACACATTCCGTTCACTTCTAGTTCTCATACTTTATACGCCCAGCCACCATTAAATTATTGAAGATTTAATATCTGAGACTGTTTCATATCTTGGATGCCCCCGTCACCGTACCTTTCAACAGAATAATTTTAGACTGCATGTTTAGCATGCTTTCTTGTGTTTCTTCAGTACATAGGATGATCTTTAGGTAAGATCTCCTCATATCTCGGAAGCATCTGGTTAATGGTCGCAGAGAGGTTGTACGGCAATACCCGAAAGCTAGAACGACAGACGAATTCTGGCATAGAACTGAAGCCGCGTGGACTGCAAAGCCTGTTCAACTTTATTTAATTGCTTAACATCTGCTATTGCTGTCAGTGGCTATTTCTGGTACTGATTTCTGCATGTTCTGTACTTCAAAATTATCTGAAAAATTTCAATCCTTTCATCCTTCTATTATCAAATATTTGTAACGTAAATGTATTTCTAATACTGTTTTCCTTCGTGGTGTAGTGAATTCAAGATCGTCATTGCATATATTTCAATATGCATTTATTTAAATATGTGGAATGTCTTTTTAAGCTTGGTTATATTAATATATAGTGATATAATCATTCGAAAACATTTGTATGCTTTTATTTCTACCTACACTTCAACAATCATATCCCCTTTTGAAAGTCGTCCACGAAGTAGTCCCTCCCCTTAGGCAGGTAGTCCTTGAAGGCTTTGCCTTAATTAAATAAACCAAATTGATCAGTTTCTCATACATGTGACATAACAAGTAATCTTTAGAAACAATGACAGCACGTTTAAGCAACCGCTACATCATTTATATAATGCAAGGTGATAAAATACTTTGCTTGCGCTTTATCATGGAAAAAAAACACACAATTCTATAAAATAAGCAAAGACCCTTTCTAAATGTAAAATAGCTTTCAACGTAACGTTTCGCCTCTTGTACATAATATTCTCTAGACAATAGCCCTAAATGATTCTTTGTTTAGGTACCTTTATAGTGTGACTTTCAAATCAATTTGCATGCAGTGCTTTGTTAAATAAACACAAAATGTGCGTATAGAGATAGAATGAGAATAAAGAGAGAGAAAGAATAAAGTAATTAAGGAGTTATGGAAATAAATATTATCCAAGCTAATTAAAATATCACTACATCCACTAATTCTGGGCAAAACAACAGAAACACGCCACAGTGGAAAATAAAGTTAGCAAAGCAACGGCCCTATGTTTGGCGTAGATTTAGTCAAGATCTCAATCGATTTTCGAGAGCAAACAGTTACAGATTCCTCTTCATCAGTCAAAAATTGCAGATTGTTTTGCTACTAAACCTACGACAAACACAAGGTTGTTGCTTTGCTAATTTATAATTCTAAACAGTTAGCAAATAAATTGGGAAGGTTATAAACAGCAAAAAATCAAATAAAGCCTAAATAGTAGCAGAAATCAAAGCGAAACGTTTGATCTGGAAAACAGGTACCGAAATTGCACTGTTATCATTAGTTTATTGATAAGTGAGCACAGTACCAATAAAATCCGTTGGATTAAAGTTCGGAAAAATTTTGAAAAGAAACATTATTTCTTCCTAACTATTCATGAGTATAGGGGAGAAAAACATTCAATGAAATTTATGAATGTAGCATTTCTAACGCTAGAAGAAACAGAGAAAGGTAATACCTTAAATTTAGAATGAAGAGTAGATATGTAATATATTTTTTCCTTCCTTACCGCATGCCTCCGCTGTGTAACTTTTAGCTCGTCTAGCATCGGGTCCCGAAGTTCGAATACTGACGACGGCAATGCACGTTTTTCATATTCTCTCATTCGACAAACTTAATGACTCTACCGATGCTCTACAGATACACGGGCAGCCAGCTCTATATTATAAATGTAGTGACATTATAATTTAGATATCATCCCCACTAAATACTAAATACTAAATATAATAACTAACACTAAAAAAATTAAATATAACCAACAAAAACAAATGTTAAATATAATGAACAAAAACTAACATAAACTAAGTAAAAACACATAACCTCTTAATTTCTCTTAATTTCTCAGAAGACACCTTGTAAGGATCTTAAGTTTTACTAACGTTTATTTTATTTTAAATCTTTACTATCACTTCTTATTTTCTACTTCCGGCCAGAATTAAAAGCGTTAACTTATTTATGCAAAATTTGTCTGGCGAACGCCAAGTACTTAAGTTGTGGCTTTTTGCCAAGCGAGAGAGAGGAAGGAGTTAGACGAAGCAGGCCGCTTGCCTTAGAAGTTTTACTCAGTTTCTGGTTGCCTTCGAGGCCAGAGGTTTAATCCTCTTGATAATTTTAAACGTATTGTAGTGTTAACAGTTCTCTGTACTACATACGGCTTCCTGTTAATATAAGGCCAATCTTCCACGTTTATTATTTCAAAGTTAAGTTATAGTTTAGTTATATTTTTATATTCTTACGTTTAGACCACAAGTAGTGGGTCTTTGTATTCCGAAGTACGGAAATTATTGTAAAGAGTGAAAAATAAAGGGTTTTGCATACCCTTCTTGTGTATCCTGTCTACTTCCCACAGTTATTGAACATAGCTTTAGTAAGCTCTCTGTTCCGAGTCAGGTCCTTGCATGTTCCCAAAGAAAGTAAGACGGAACATTGATCCTGATAGTGGCGCCCAACGAAGAAGAATAACCATGGCCGAGTTTCAAGAAGAACCTGTGCTGCCTGCAGAAGAGGCTCAGAATCCAGAAATGCCAGCTGCCGCCCTGGAAGGATTTGGTTACATCGTCCAGACCATGCGCGCTTCGATGAAACCAGAAGCAACATTTAATGGAAACTCACCGGTAACCAGTTTTTTGGAAAAATTGGATGACCACTTCATGCTCTACCCCGTGCACGAATTTCAAAAAGTTACCTTAGCTACCAGCGTTTTGAGGGGCCAAGCGCTTAATTGGTTCAAATATATAGGCAGAAATCTCTTGGGTCAAGCAGGAAGTCCCACCTATACTTACGAAAATTTCAAGACTGCCCTAGTAAAAGCCTTCCCTGTTGTAAGGGATCGTGCGAAATTAGAAACGGAAATTTTCAGTATATATTAGCAAAGAATCGAAAATCACTCAAGCTTTATTTCTCAAGCTTTTAAGAAAAATTCACGTCTTCAAACTCTTCTATGGAAACCGTCCGGATCCTGAGATAATTCAAGTGATTTTGCCGAGGTTACTGCCCCAAGTGCAAGACTTTATTGAATTAAGAAATCCGACTACACTGGAAAAGTTATTTGAGCTAGCAATCCAGTTTGAAAGTAGAAGAACGGCGGAATATTTGAAAGAAGACGCCAATATCAACAGCGAAACCAATTTGGTGCGACAAGACTACAGCAAACTCAAGCACACGGCTACGGAAGCAAAGCGAATCAGTGGGCAAGGAAACCCGAGCAATCAAAAACAGCCGGCGAACGTCGACAGTTCAATAGCAATCCAGGAAAAAAGTCTCAAGGCCAGTGGAAAAAGAAGGAAAGCACGGAAATGAAAAATAATTTAAACTAAAACGGATTTCTGCTGACGGGAGGGTGCGGAAATCCGAAGGCCACGAAAACCCCTCTTCCTTCAAGTTAAATACAGTAATGGTGAAAAATTTAACTCTTCCGAAGATTGAAGTGTTGGTGAATAATATCCCAGCCACCGCACTCCTGGATACAGGCGCGCAGTGTTCCTGTGTGGCAGAAGATTTTTTAGGAAGAATTTTCGTAAATATCGTATATATAATTCCGATAATACGACAGTGTTAGCTGCGCAAGGAGAAAGATGTAAGTGTATAGGTAAATTACCGCTGTATGTCCGTATCAAGGACGAACAAGTAAAGGTTATGTTTTTCATAGTAAAGAATCTGCAAGCACATATTATTTTAGGAATAGATTTTCTTTCAGAGGCACAAGCAACGCTAGATTTTAATGAAGCGTCCCTTAAGCTGACAATGAAACCAGTTCGTGGAGAAAAGGCTGATTCGCCGATGTTAAACCTTGACCACCTGCCTAATGAAGAGCAACGAAGAATCCGACAAGTGGTAAGTGAATTTGCTTCGTTATTTAGTGATATTCCAGGATTTACTCAGGTTACTAACCATAGTATTGACACCGGAGATTCAATGCCAGTTCGCCACAAAGCATACCGGTATGATAAGAATAAGGAAAAAATTATACAATGGCATATCACCGATATGCTACGTAAAAAGATCATAACGCCCATCTCAAGTAGTTATGCTAGCCCGGTGGTTTTATGTAAGAAAAATAATGACTATCCTTTGACACATCCCAAAAGGTGGAGATTCGCAATTGACTACCGCAAATTAAACTCCATATCTAAATATCCGGTATATCCGTTACCTATTATTGAAGAAATTCTAAGGAACATAACATCCACCAAATATATGACGACTTTAGACTTAACGACTGGTTATTTTCAAATAGTGGTTAGACCGGAGGACGTGCCTAAGACTGCTTTTATAACCAAGTCTGGCACTTATGCATTCCTGCGTATGCCGTTTGGCCTTTCAGGGGCACCGGCAACATTTCAGCGATGTATGGACATTGTGCTAAGGCCTGTTCTTGGAAAGTCCACATTTATCTATTTAGACGATATCATTATTACTAGTGATAATCTGGACCAACATGAACAGGATTTAAGACAGGTGTTTTCATTATTAAATGAGGCCGGTCTAAAAGTTAATGTCGAAAAGTGCAAATTTGCAGCCCCTGAATTAAAATATTTAGGTTACAAAATACCTCAGAAAGGAATAGAGACAGACGAATCAAAAATAATCGCTGTACAAAAGTATCCGACTCCAAACACGGCGAAGAAGCTCTCTTCTTTTCTAGGACTTTGTTCATATTATAGGTCCTTTATAAAAGATTTTGCAGCTATTGCTGAACCATTGTTAAAATTAAAAAGGAAAAAGGCAAGATTTTCGTGGATGGCCGAAGCCAATAGTGCTTTCGAAAAATTAAAACAAGCATTAACGCAAGCCCCTGTGTTGAAATTTCCTGAAAAGGATGAGAATTTAGAAATTTCAGCGGATGCTTCGGATTATGCGGTAGGAGCGGTACTTTCGCAAAATCAGCAGCCCGTGGCATTTTTTAGCCGAACTTTAAATCAAACACAAAGAAACTATTCCGCGACCGAGAGAGAGGCACTTGCAGTTCTGTTAGCAGTGCAAAAATTCCGAGTCTATTTTGGAAAGGCGCCAATAACAGTGTACTCTGATCATGCGGCGGTAACTAGATTGTACTCAGGGAAAAACTTATCCCCAAGGTTAATAAGATGGGCACTCAAGCTACAAGAATATAATTTGGTAATCAAGCATACCCCCGGAAAGGAAAATATCGTAGCAGATGCCCTATCCAGAATTAAAATAGATGAAGAAGGTAATACTGTAAAGGGGGCAATGCTCACAGCATGTACAATAAATTCCCGAGAAACTGTAATAACCGAACTGGGTAAGGATCCTGAGTTTGGAAGCATTTATGAGTATTTAAAGGATCCTGAAAATTTTAGCCACCAAGATATTGTGGCGATAAGAAATAGGGCGGCCCATTACGAACTAATAGATCGTCTATTATTTTATACAAAAACTACAAATTCCACCAACGAATTTCGACCTGTTATCCCAGCTAGTCTTAGATTAAATATCCTGCAGGAGCTCCATGACAGCCCTTTAGCTTCTCATGCTGGTATTCGAAAAACTATCCAACGCGTACGCGAGGCAGTCTACTTTCCTGAACTGCAAAAGTTAACAAGGGCGTATGTCCAGTCCTGCCCAACATGTCAAGCAGTTAATTATATTAATTTCCGCCCGGCCGGGTTTCTAAATAGTATTAAATCCGAATTTCCAAATGAAATAATTGGCATCGATTTATTGGGCCCTTTCCCAAAAAGTCAGTTAAATAAAAGTCGCTATCTCCTTGTTATGGTTGATCATTTTAGTAAATGGACCGAAATTGTTCCCTTAAAACGAGCCTCCGCGAAATTAGTTACTGATTCTATTTTAAATAAATATATTTTAAAATACGGGGCGCCCCTAAAAGTTATATCGGATAATGGTCCTCAATTTGTAAGTAATATATTTGAAGACATGTGCCAAAAACTGGGTATACGTCATTTAAAAATGGTCCCGTATCGGCCGCAATCAAATATAGCGGAACGGGTCAATAGAAATATAGTGAAAATTCTCCGTAGTTATGTTAAAAATTTTCATAAAAGCTGGGATAATTATGTCAATGAATTTGCTTTCGCCCTTAGGACCGTAAAACATGATACAACGGGCAAAACTCCTGCTGAGTTATTTTTAGGCAGAAAGATTATAACGCCGTTAGATAAATTATTTTATGTGCAACAAAGAGCCCCAGAATTGGGTGATATAGAAAAACTAATTAAAGAAGCAAAAAAGAATACTGAAGTAGCACAGAGAAAACAAAAGCTGTATTATGACTTGAAACGACGGGGAGTAACTTATAAAGTAGGGGATGAAGTAGTAAAAATTAAGCATTCACTTTCTTCAGCACCAGAAGATAAAACTGCCAAATTTTTTCCACGATTTGAAGGACCATATGTCATAGAAAAAATAACTCACGCTGTAGTAGTTTTAAAAGCCAAGAATGGTGAAACCTGCTCCGCAAACATTGATCAAATCAAACCCTACTATGATCGTAATAAAATGCAAATATTTACAGATCTTTTTCAGGATCCGGCACTGCAGACACTGCAGGCACAAGCTCCAGAGTTGGAACAACGACAAGTACAAGGGTAAGCCATTAAGAGGCAGGAGCAAGTGAAAAGAAAATTGCCCCGCGGGAAAATTGAAGGTAACAAGAAAAAGAAGCCGTTCCACCGTCCAGAAAAGAGAGCTCACGAACACCCCCAGAATGAAGAAGGGAGAAGGACGACGTATGCAAAGAGAGCCAGGAGAAATGACGGCAACTATAACCCGGCTCTAAAACGGAAGATCTACTCATCCGACAGGACTCTCCGCAGCAAATGTCGCCGAACTGCGGAAGGGCCATCAGCGGCGGAGGAAAAAGTACAAGAAAAATTTGAACGGCCAACAACGAGGTCCAAGCAGGATCACGACAGAAGTTTCCCGGTTCCGCCAAGACCATCTGCCATCAAACGGCAAAGACCACAAGCAGAGGACAAAAGGAAAGTATTCAAGGGTGGCCGTACTGGTGAGAAAAGGAAGCTTCCAGAGGAAAGCACTGAAAGGCGAGCCCGTACAAGAAGGAGGATAAACCAAGCTACTATCGGCAGTACCTTTGAAGACTGGGCCCAGAAAAGGATGTCCGAATATTACAAAGATAAGTAAAATTTTATGTTACTTTGCAAACTTAAGTTAATCTTTCATTCTTACTGCAAGTGGCAGATTTCAAGAAGTTTTACCTCATGCGAGGTCTACCTTTATCACCAAAAGGGCGAGAAATGAGTTGTTACCGATTTTGGTATTATGTTTTTCAATTACTCGCGCGTAAAACTAAAGTTGATGTATAATAGCGATGTGTAAATACTTAAATATTGTAAAAGTTATTGTATAAATTTTATTTAAAACATTCTGGCAAGAAAGAAGTTTTAGTCTGAAAGACTTTTTGAAATGTAGTATTTCAATGTAGAAAGAATTATCACTTGCTTTGAAAAGAATAGAAGTTAACAATGTACTACTAATGTATGTTTTCAAATGCGTAAAATTAACGGCATGTTAATATGTTCTTATATACAATGTGAACTGTTATTTTAAATGTTAAGAAATACCGTGATATGGTAAAAGTGAAAGTAATGTTACAATTTTTTTTTTATTCGTGTGACTGTAAAAAGACCAAATCATGGTGAATATGTGTTAAAGGTTGAATGAATGTAGTTAGGCCTCTGACGCTACACTTCAGAGTTAGCCACTTTCAGAATAGTACCTAAGGGTTTAGAGTTGAAGTTAGGGTGTGTTACGAGGTCTTGGTATGTTGAATTTTAACACGTTAGTGTTTTGATTGTAGGAGGAAGTGTTGAACACGTATACATAAACACATTCGTGTTTGGTGTTCTTTTACAACAGATGTCAGAGAGCACGGAAAGAGATAATTAAAATAGTCATGAATGAAATAAGAATGTTAAGAGAAATATAAATATGCATGTTACTTGCCATTTCATTGTGTAACATTTCATTAAACTAGTTTTCCTTCCAGATCTCTGGAAAGAACCAGATTTGAATAAAAAGCTCCTGTTCAGATGCAGTACAGATGAAAAATTGCATGTCCTTGGAGCTGCTATTGTAAAAACAAATTTCTTTTTTTTTTAAATTTCTAGTTTCTAGTGAAAAATGGTTGTAAAAGATTGGCCTCGCGTTGGATTCTAGAGCTAAAAGTTTTCAACAAGGTCGTTTTAGACCTCAGTTTCAAACTAATTAACTCTGGCGGGAAGTATGTAAGGATCTTAAGTTTTACTAACGTTTATTTTATTTTAAATCTTTACTATCACTTCTTATTTTCTACTTCCGGCCAGAATTAAAAGCGTTAACTTATTTATGCAAAATTTGTCTGGCGAACGCCAAGTACTTAAGTTGTGGCTTTTTGCCAAGCGAGAGAGAGGAAGGAGTTAGACGAAGCAGGCCGCTTGCCTTAGAAGTTTTACTCAGTTTCTGGTTGCCTTCGAGGCCAGAGGTTTAATCCTCTTGATAATTTTAAACGTATTGTAGTGTTAACAGTTCTCTGTACTACATACGGCTTCCTGTTAATATAAGGCCAATCTTCTCGGAGGCCCTTGTTTGTTATTCCAAAGTTAAGTTATAGTTTAGTTATATTTTTATATTCTTACGTTTAGACCACAAGTAGTGGGTCTTTGTATTCCGAAGTACGGAAATTATTGTAAAGAGAGAAAATTAAAGGGTTTTGTATACCCTTCTTGTGTATCCTGTCTACTTCCCACAGCTATTGAACATAGCTTTAGTAAGCTCTCTGTTCCGAGTCAGGTCCTTGCATGTTCCCAAATAAAGTAAGACGGAACATTGAACCTGATAACCTATTAACTCCAAACTACCAAATTTTAGATAATAAAAGAAGCGCCAAATTTAAAAATCTTTTGGGATTGCTCTCAACACTTGTAAAGGGTGCATTCTAGGGTTAATTTTATCAATTCATAATATGTAACATATTCTCCTTATACTATCCGAAATACGGAATTCTTGTATTTTATTCACGGTTCTCTCCCTTTCTCTCCTGAATAAAAGGGAAAAACCAGTCAACCTCTATTACGTAATTGCCAGTTTTGCAATCAAAAGTTACATTTCACCACAGTGAATTTTTGGAGGCTTTGTTGTTTTCCTTTTCAATGCAATTATTCATTTTTTACTTCATTGCAATTTTTTCCCGCTGACTGCTATTTACTCATTCATTTACTTTATTTTCATTTTATGATTTAGAGGTATTTTTCTCTAATTTATTTTTAACGTCCAGAAGAATATTCTACTTAAGCGCCATCTATATGATAAACTAAAGAAAACTATATCACATTTGGCTTTCTTGGGGTGTATTCGTACTTGCCTGCAAGCAACCGTACATTCTGTTCAGATAATGCCATATTCAAAAGATGCGTTCTAAATTTCACAATTTAATGCACAACGCTTCTCTAGGGTAATGTCTTTAAATTGCATCTGAGACACATATTAGGATGATAACATTTTTACCAGCTTTATAGTATATACTTTTATTAATATAAAGTTTGTTCACGTGAAATTTCATATGTATTGCATAAAACTTAATTTCAAAAGAATATTATTTACCTATCTCCAAATGCCTACACACAGCAACTGCCGATTCATTACATTAATGTGTCCATCACATATTCATTTTATCTTCATATGGGATACGTAATGATTACAGCGACTAATAAACCGTGTATTGTAATACGAAACGCATCTATATTTCTCATTTACATTAGACAAAGATAGTTTTCCTTAAGACATCGCTAATTTCTTTTGTATTCAAATACCAAAATTTCCCATTTGACGTTTGTAAATCTCACCTTTTAACAGTAAATAATGCAAACATTTCGTTTGCTTATATTTAGTAACTGTTTCTTTTCAAATATTATTATCGTTTGAAGTGGTCAGTTAAAATTAACAAAAAATAGTTGATTTACATTATTTAGTGTTTAATCTCATTTCTTTTGCAAAAATTATTCTTATAAATTTTTATGAATTCGCTGTACTTTAACGATTGCAGTATTAAAAATAAATAATTTTAGCATTCACTTATTGTTCTACCTTGAAAACTGATGATCTTGCATACTGCCAAAAGCATTAACATCTACGAGAACAATATTTTTACAATTTTAAATGATTGTCCATCCTAAGAAAAAATGAGCCAATCTATTTCTGAAAAGCATTCTTTCGTATTATAAAATCATTTTAGGGTTTATCTAAAATTATCACTGGTGAAGTATTAGTAAAATATAGTCTATTGTATCTTCCTTTTATATATTCTGTTTCCATCATAAGGTTCTTAGTTCATTTCGTTTTATAAAGCTTGAATTTTTAACGCGAAATTATAATTTCATTTCAAATATGTGTAAAATCATTTTTCACACTTTAAATTTAAGGAGAAAACTGCTCACTTCAATATTTTATAAATCTAATAGTAGGTTTTAAAAAGTACTGCGGCGAATATTTTGCACAAAACGGTAAACATGAACCAAGATAAATATTTATAAATTGCTCACTTACAATGTTTTTACAAGACGGAAATTCGTTACTCTTTTAGTCTCGAAACCAGAATTCCTGCAAAACACTAGCAGATTATAGCATGCGACAAATTTCTAATATGCTTGCACCATAGCTCTGCAACAAGACTCGAGATCAATGCATGGTAGAATTACCCTCAGGGCAAGGGTGGAAATGTTACATTAGCAGGATCATATGGTTGTGATGGATCTCCAACCGCAACTCGTAAAGTGATGCATCCATATGGACGAATTGGGTAATATGTAGCTCTATTCTAATAATCTCATCTAACTCGTCGTTATATTTCCAGAATTCTGAAGGAAAGTCCAATAAAATTACGAACCAAATTTTATAATAATAAAGTATGAATATTATCATTAAAGGCTTTAGTTGTAGCTGTAACAGATATCATGATCTAAGCATGTCACATTTAACGAGCAAAGCATAATTATTATTATCCTAGTATGAATATGCTGTGTAATTAGTCAGACTGAAATAAAATATGTATAATCACCTGGAAATTCTAATTACAGAATGAAGGAAATGGATTAGAATTCAATTAATTTTAAGTACGGACTTTCGAAAAACAGTGCTTAGTTTGGCGAATTAAGGACATTACTGCTTCTGATAATCATAAATACTGCGTTCTGTTTTACAAAATACGTACCGCAATCATAATAAGCATCTAGCTCCAATTTTTAGTACGAAAGAACTTAATTCTGTGAGGTATATTTTACCACATAATCTCATAGCATATATTCAGTTGAAATAAAAAGTAACAATATAGCATTCATGAAAAGCTAAGAATATTTTCTTAACAAAATCAAGAAATAGAAGAGTATGGAAAGGCAAATTAATAAGAAAAATGGGAAGAAACTGAATATCGTTGTGGCCTAATTTGGGTAATGTGTATACTTTGAATTCGCCACCAAAATAGAGTAGCATGGTCATACCAGCTATACAATATTGGCCTCGAAACATACAGTGTATTTAGATTCGAATAAATCAAATAATAGCAATAATTTTGTACTAGTTTCCTATTATAATAGAAATATACGTGAAGTCCTTTACAAAGAAAGTACATTATTCCTTAGTAATCTTTTTTATATCACGTTTCGACTTCGCAACTGTAAAACATGCATATCCAGATATTTTCTTCGGCAATAAGAAATTTACACTAATCATGTCAGCACAAACAGTTTCTAAAAGCATGTCAGCAAAAGCGAAATACTTTCTACAACAGAATAATGGAAATTTATCGTTCGTACAGTCTCGAAAAAAAAATATGAATAGGAAGAACAAATGGTCATGCAGGCAGTAGCAGTATATAACGATAGGGGATAGTAAAAGATGTGGAGAGTTACAGAGAGTACATTGTTTACGGTGATCTTCTACTTATTGTTGAATGGTTCTTTTAAATTTTGAAAGCTTTTGGTATTTCATAATCTTGTTAAATTACATAAAAACAGCTTAAAGTCCGAAAGAACTTGTAAGTTTCTCAATGCTAAACTAAACAGTTATTATGATTTTGTTCTTCATTTTAACTTCTTTATGTATTCCACACCAGAATGCAAATTAGCTTCTAGTGTATATAAATAATAGGGGTTTGGGATCGAGAGACAGAATTCCAGGCCTAACGATGTTAGAATTCTGCCAGCTCTAGCTAAATGCAATTATATGGGCTCTGCATATCTCTCGCAGACGACTGGTAGTTTAAATTGAAGCACTGGTAAAGTTAGGTTGGGGCGAACCTGTAGCTTAAGTTCTTGTCTGTGTAATCTCAGACTACTTATCAACATTTAAATTTTATTTTATAGTTATCGTTTATTTTACCTCGCCACAAGTAGTGATTATTTGTAGCACAAAGCGTGCCTGTTATGTTCATAGTTCTCCCTAATAAAAATTTGATTAAAACCTTTCCACGTCTGCCGTACTATTTCATATACAGCTATAACTCGCTACCTGTCTAGTAAGGTTATATAGGTTCAAATAACAGACCAGTATAACATTGTAAATTTCATGCAGTCATTTTATGCGGCAATCTGTTAAATAAATACGTTTTGATCGTTAAAGAAATCCGTGTCTGTAAATAAGTACTTGGAAAGAATGCTGTCCAAAAGTAGAATAACCAGCTCAATCATATGGAAACTGACCATACTGAAACGAATTGTGTTAAGACTTATTTTCCGTTAGTAATTTTTTTTGTTTTTCTTATATAATACCCTACCAATAGTATAACTTACACATTATTTTTATGCTAGGAAACTTTCTTCAAAATAAACAGATAATCTCCATATTTCAGTACTAATGTGGTAAAAGTTCTAGGTATTTGAATTAGAATTTTATCAAAGAAAGATTTTAAATATTAACCTTTTTTTGATTTGAGTTCCTTAACTGAGGTTTTGGAAAAGTTGTTTCAGAACAGATATTCATTATTATAATGAGGAAAAAAGAGAAATTTTAAATAGTACTGCTGTAAGAACAGGGCTGCATTTATTAAAGCAAAAATAATTTCCCTTCTAAGGTAAGGTAAGGTTAACTAGGTAAGGTTAGGTTATTTGAATACGGCAAATATACGAGTGCTGTCTTCTTAAGAGAAGGGATGCTTTCGTGTAGGACTTCCTAAAAGTAACTGCTTCGTATTCACGTTACACATGGGGAAAAGTACAAAAGCCAAACATGTAGCCAGCCCATTCACCCAATTTCCAGATCGAGAAGAATTCAGCGATCTTCATTCGATCGGCTAATGGTGGGACTTCTTGAGTGGTAAAGACATTGAAACCAACCAATTCAACCAATCTCTTCACCAGGCATCGAGTCCAAACTATGTTGAACTACCAATAATCAGGGCTCTTAGCCCTTGAGTGGCTACTCAGCCACTAGTGGAAATCTCAATTAGTATGAATGCTTTCTGCATACTCAGAGTGTAGACACCAGAAGGCATATTTATTTCTGAGCCAGAGAAGTGAAAAATCTGCAACGCCCTTACGGGAATTTGATCTCAATACCTTCCGATTGCTAGTCTGACGTTGCTTTTAAGCACCTCGCGTAGGTACGCAAGAAAGAAGTATAAAACATACTGCACACTCTTCCCGATTTAAGGGCGACCATTGTAGAGACGAGAAAGAAGGCATTTATCTCGAGCTGGAATTCCACTCCGGATCGAGGGAGAAAATACCTTAAAAGATGTTGCACTATTTCTGTCAGTTTCTGAATCAAACAGTTTTTCCAAACCATTAATCATAAAAGTGTTACTCAAATATCACAGGGATGTCAAAGTAATAAGAAGTATATAAAATGAATGTTTTTAATCTAGGGGTTTTCATTGTGGAAATATAGTTGTAACGACGCATTGTCTATAGCTTAAAGAATAGAAAGGATAATTGAACAGAAGCCACTTCTTGTGCTTACAAAACAAGCCAGCATTTCTGGCATGAACTCAAAAGTAAGGGATCAAGTTTTAAACTAAAGTTAAGTCGTTAAGTTAGCCAAAGTCCACGGAGAAATAATTAACACTCAAGTTGACTCAAACTTACACCGGCGTGACAACAGTATTGGCAACAGTAAAACAACGCCGAAGACAGAATGCTATCGCAGAAATTTAACATGGTCTTCACCAGGCGGAATGCGTTCTGACTAAGCAATCTGATACCTCCCTTTAAATATTGTCTCTTTCTACCTCATCTAATTACACGAGAAATAAAATTTGCATTCTGGCAGGAAAATGAAAAGAGAGAAATGAGAGAAAAGATCCGTAACATAAAATAACTGGTTAGTTTAAAATAAATAAATAAATACTACATCTTTTCCTGACAGAGTTTAAGTAATCCCAAAGAAGGTTTTTAACGGCCTTGTTAAGATCTTTAACTAACCATGAGTCAGTTTCTTAAAAGCAATGAAAATTATAAGTACCTTAAGATAACCTTAATCTACATAACAATGAGCTGGATCTCCACCAAACAATTTTCTTCAATTTACATTCACAATAAATGAGCTGCTATCTTTCCAGTCATCTGGAGAGAAAAATATTTTAGCAGAAAAATCCAATACAAGCTTTATTATTTTTATTCAGTTCACTTTTTCTTATTTAAACATTTCATCAAAATCTTTTTCATACAATTTTATCAGAACTTTCATTCACTCTCATTTATTCTAATTACATTTTTCTTCCCCACTGTTTTCCAGTAAAATTGACTAAGATCTGTGTCTTGTGTGTTATTTGTATAAGCAAGTATTATTTGTATAAGTGTAGCAACACTACCGTCTTAATCACATCCTAATTCTTAGAAACTCGGACTCACTAGACCTCAAAAACACCTTAATTTCAAAACTGCACCTAATATGCTAACAACATTAGTCATTAAACTTTTGTGTTGGCTGGAAAGTCTAACCTTTACATTCATGCATACCGCTTGCTTTTGCTTTTAACTTAATTTTCCCTTGTTTTGCTGGCTTACATTTAAACATTTCATTCACACTACAAGATTTCAGCTGTTTACAACTATGCAAATATGTACTTTGCTTTAACAGAACTTTTAATGTTTGCAATACGAAAATATACTATATTAAACATTTACAATACAATATATTAGGAAATTTCAGTTTGAACTTTACATCATATGCGCATTAGTTGCTTAAAGATACTTTACAATTTCGCCAAAATTTTCCGCTACATCAATATCTTAGCCTAAAACAGAATTTATGTTTCCAGACTAACTTAACTCGAATAAATGCATATTTAGTTTCATAGTCTATTGCTACTTAACTGAAATGATCTCACTTGAGGCAAAATTTAAAATAAAAAGCAACTGTTGCAATTTTTGACATAAAATAGAAACTAAATCCGAGAAGAAAAATAAATTCATTTTTGTTTTTTGTTTTTTTTTTCGGAATTCTCCATCCACTTGGTAACGAAATCTTCCCACGAAGGATGGAGGTTTACTTGCCCCACTCTAGTTCTTCTCCGGGACTGCGTTTTTCCCTCTTGTTGAATCTGCCGTTTCTTTTTCTGGGCTCTTTCCTGAGAATATCTAAATTTTTCCCATCCTTGAAGACTCTAGCTCCGCGTTCTGTTTTCAGTTTCTTTTCCGCGTTCCGTTTCAGTTGTCCGTTATGGTCTCGGACATGAAGTTTCCGCTGATCCTCTCAACTGAACTTAAGTAAACTGAATTGCTGGAACTTTCATGATCTCCTTTGGCAGTGTTCGAATTTTCTCCGCTGGCCGATTCTTCCACAGATCATTCAGTGCAGGACTGTCATTATACAACAGTGTAGGTTGTCCAAACTACAATGTTGTTTTGGAAACAGGCGCTCGACTTTCTTTCTGCACACCGAGCGTGCGTTGGTTGTCCGTAAGGCGTTCGCAGTAACTCATGGATCCTTGTATCGTTCGGTTGCATTCTTGTCTTGTTCCTTCTAGTGTCTCTCCGTAATCTTAATCTTTTTGGATTTTCTTCCGTAGTTGCTGTTCCCCGTCTCGTTTTTTCGAATAGCCTATATTTCTGATGCCAATGGAACTTTGCTGTTGTTACTCTCTGGCTCTGTGTTTTCACGTCGTATTTTCTGTAAAACATCTTTAAACATGTACAAACCACTTCAGTTAAAGTACAACTTAACCTAATCGATGTTTGACCGTGTCACTTTCCTATTTCTATTTGTTAAATAAATGACAGTCTTCCGAATCTTTTGGATCACATATGGTCCTTTAAACAGTGGAAAAATCTTCCCTACTTTATCTTCCCCAGCACAGGTTAACATTTTTTTTAACTTAAGTACTTTCTCTCTCACCTTTTCGTCTTTCCTACTTTCCACCGACTTTTCGCCTTTTCCTACTTTCTGATTTCCCCTTGCAATGTACGAATTTCTGATAGCTTCATACATTAACTTTTGTATATCACACATTTAATATTCTGGTGCTTTCTTTTGAACAAAAAATAATTTATCCAGCGAGGTAATTAGGTTTCTTCCCAGAAACCATTCAGCTGGATGGCTTCCCTGCTGCGTCATGTTTAGCTGGCCTTAAAGCAAATGCTAACTCATTGACACTGCTATCCCAGCGCTTATGGTAGATTTTCATACAACAACGTATAATCTTAACTATGTTCTTATTTATCTGCCCCGCTATGTTTAACTGCAGCCGATAGAGTCCCATTTAAAATGGCGTATGCCAAACCCTGCGCGTAGTTCCTCAAATATTTGACTAATAAACTGTTTTTGCTAAATATTTGACTACTAATACTGCCTAGTGTATTGTGGAATAGTATTGTTCTATTATTGTAGAACATTACCCGCCGATTATTAAAATCAACTTCGTTCCAAATATATTTTAGTTTGTATAACATTTGAGTTAAATAGACGGTGATATGAGTAGTGCAAATTGTGATACAGATTTCTCAATTGATGCAGATTTCTCTCCTATCAATCAGCGAATTAGTGATGAAAGCTCTAGGAGCAGAAAAATATCTTAGTTTATAGTTTGAAACTTTTCTAGAAAGGTAAGTTTTAGAAAAGCATGTTAGAAGTTTCAACGATTTTTTGTCATTTTTGGCTTTCATGTGCATTCTTTGTTAGTTTTTCACCAATTATACTTCCTTGTTAAGTAAATTATATATTGCTGTTTAGGAAATCCCCAGTTTAAATGTAGTTTTTCTTTGCCTGCAATTATCAAGAACACCAACATAGCATCATAGCATAGCAATTTATGTTTCCCTTATGTTTTGTCGCTTAGCAGTTTCGAAATGTTACGTGTTAAGCATATAACAGATTTTAAAAAATGCTTATTCCAAAGATTTATTCAAATTTCAAAACTAAAGTTTCCTGACAGCACCTTTTGTCTGTTTAGTAAAGTCTATCTGTTACTTCATGGTGACAAGCATAACGAATGCTTTCCTTAATTTTTCTTCAGCCTACAGTAACCATTCAAGGACTCTTAATACGTTTAGAAGCAATGGAGCATTTCATGAAAATATTTTTAAACTTTCTTAGAACATTTAACTATTTCTTTCAAAGGGACGTTTTTGAATGCGTGATCAAGCGTACGCGGTGACAATGCTCATTTTACTGCTGAAGTGACCATCTATATCAGGAAGCATTGCTGATATTAACGAGTGTACGTGATCGGCAAGAATACTGAGTTAAGCTATGGTGCTAAGAAGATTTTCTAGACATAGCATGGGACTCATAGTTCTCCAGGATAATATTCGAGATCATACATCCATCGCTGCCAGCTTGAAAAGTTTTCATTAGTGAAGAGTGATCCGTTAATGCATTCGTTTCGTGTTCACTTTTTTCTAGCACTGTCATCTTCACGATGGCGCAAGAAATAGGATTCATCGGATCAAGCAACCAAACGTCAGGGGTCCCGTCTAGAAATCCTGAGTTTATGGAAACCTTAATTTCCTGTTTAACTTGACCATGAATATCATTGAGGGTCTTTTGCAGTTACAATCCTTCCGTTGCAACGCCTGTGGTGTTGAGCGTTCAGATAGGCTTTATAATGCACCTGAATTGTATTGAGCTGAAACCTGTCGTTTTGTTGCCCTTATGCTGCTGGAGGTGGTTTATGTTAACCATCTTTCATATCTTTCATTCACCAACATTTTCCGACCAGAATTGTCCTTACTGTTTGAAGTATTTCACTCCGTTGCTACTCTATAAACACCAAAGCTACTGCTGCAGAGGAAAAGGCTAGAATATTAACCACTTCAAAGATGCTGGAAAAAGCTTCTCTTGCATCCACGATTATTCCTCGTTTAAAGTCACTTAAATCTTTCGTCTTGTCCTGTTTCATACTAACGCTAGTGATAAATATTTCTTCCCAAGATGATCATGTCTTCTGGCCCTGCATGCCAAGCGATTCCTGGAGATAATTCACCGTACGTCATTGTCAGAATGGTCTATGTTAAAAAAATGTGTGTCTAATATTTTGGCCACTCAGTGTGTATGGTTCGATGAATTATAAGTTTTTCTTTCTCGATATTTTTGTAAATGATTTGTGAATTAATTTTCCTTTATACAATTTGGCATTTATTTATGCATACATTAAATTCTGCATAGAGTCTGTGCGTAATAAATTGAGGCTTGTTGATTTAGGATTTTCTCTCCTTTCTTGTCTTTCAAATTTCAAAAAATCCATTAAAATATTTGAATTCGTCGAAAAATTATTACGTTTTCTAACACAATAATATTCGCGCACTAATGATTTAAGAAGTTTGAGCGAAAACAAGATGAACATAAAATAGTTCCAAATTTTGTCTGCTTTCCAATCATATATCCCTTCACTCCTAATAGTTAATTCTCTTCTTCAATAGTGGAAAGGAGTTAAAATATATTAAACTATACTTATGAATAGCAAATAAAGAGCACTTTTTTAAATTCAATTCGATGAAAATGATTCATGAAAACTGTGGCGCTCTGCAATTAAATTTTAATTTTCGTCATACAACATAAAATATTATGCAACCTTCATTTTGGACAAATAAATGAAATAGTGAAGTCTAAGAACTGTTCCATGATAACCTTGTATGATAAAAAGAGTGCATATGGCTTTGCGGAAATGTCTCCTCGAGAATATGTGAGGATTTATGAAATTTAGCTAGCAAACTAAATTATATAAAACTATTCAAACTCTTTTCTCGACTGTATCTGACTCAGCAAAAAATATCCTGTTCAGATCCTAATTTAGTAATGACGATAAAATTGCAGTTGATCGAAAAGCTATGCAAGTGCACAGATTATCTATAGTGAGTTATCGTGTTTTAAATGTAGTTACGAACTTCACTATGCGGAAAGAAAATAAATCCAAGTTAAAATTTCGTACATGAAATTAGCTATTCTTAATACGAGTTTTAAAATTAAAATTAGATTGACCTTTTTATATGAAAATCAAAATTACAGTAGCCTACATTTTTAAAATCTGGAATTTTTTAATTATCAGCAAAATATAAATATACTATGAAAACATAGATAAAATTGTTGAGCTGTTGCAAAAAAATATTTAAAAATAAATGCAGAAATAAATTCAAGATAATTTTTCGTATAAACATATACCAAGTTTTCATTTATAAGAACTTTATTCAAGTAATTTAAGTTCTCAAAGATTTATAAATGACGCCTTGTTACATATTGCTTAATAATGGCTTTTTATTTTTTATACAAAAATCTTCTGAATTTGCTTCAGAATAATAGAAAATGTTAGCGTTGTTAAATTGCTAAATTCCTATGAAGTGGTATTTTGAAGACCGAAACTAGGACTCAATATTTAAATGCAAAATAAAAGACGTCTTTAAGTAAGGCATTTTCCAAAAACTTAGGTTCTTGTTTTTAAGCAACATTATAGAAAAATATATGAAGCGACAATTCACCTCTGAACCATAGAAATTAATGGATACTAAATACGCAAAGTCGTTAGTAATATTTCTAGAGTAACTTGTTAGAAACATTGCACTTCCTAAAAGCCAGATTACGTACAAATACCACATTTCCTCCGACTTAAATTGCATACCTGAGGCGCGTTCCATGAATCACAGCCATTGTTATTTCCATTTATGCTCTTTGCTTCTTATGGGTAATGAATCTAAAGAAAGCAACAGAATGAATCTCTCGGCTCTTATCCATTAAGGAAACTTACATCTTATGCTCCAAATAACCTCATATTTTAAATTAATACGGGTCATCAAAAGAGCACAAAGCCATAGAAACGAAAACATCTTCTCGTTAGTATTTTACTTATTTTTCCAAAAGATGCTTTCATTCATTACCTTTATTCCTTCAGCACTGTTATTTACAAAGTTCGGAAAGAAACGTATGTTATGTCCCATAAGCATAGGATATGAAGTGTTCTTGTTTTAGAATGCTCTGAACTGCTTTCATCTTTGATAACCTAAACATCTGAAAACCCCACGTGACATAAAATTCTCTTTTCGGGAGCGAAACATTTTTGAAAAGTAATGGAACATGTGAATATGATGCACAGTGTAAAGTATTTCGGACACGTAATCTTTTTATTTCTTTTTGTTAACGCTGATAGCGAATCTACATGGCTTAATTTAGTCATAAAGTATATTTTATCAGTATTCATTATTTAAGATACTTTTGCCAATGGCTGAAAACATTAACGTAACGCGAAATTTGCTTTTAAGCTTACCTAAATGTATTTATAGTATAAAGTACATAAGAAATTTGCGCCTCCCCACTGCATGTTGTCGTGATGTAAATGATAGCACTAAATATTCTGAGTTCGAATTTCGACGAAGACAAAGGTGATTTATCCTATTTCGCTAATCTATAAGTTACAATAGCTCTACAAGTACATGTTAATTATTTAAAAAGTATTTTACGAACATTAAAATATTGCTCTGGTTATCGCTTCAGTATTTCCAACGTAAGTCTTGCAAGTTAATATCCAAAGTTTTAAAATCAGAACAGAAGTATTTCGTTATTTCGAGCAAAATTTATCTGTTTGAAGAAACCATTTTATTACAGTGTGATTAATTATTGCTAAATGGTGCAATTTTTAAATTTGTACAGGCTCTGCTTCGAGCCATTTTCAGTTTGGTCTCGGCATGTTCTGTCTGTCTCATGTCTGATTTCGCATCTCTTCTATTATTAAAAAAATTCGAATCTCAAGACGTAGATAATTTTCAAATATTCTTTAACACTTTTTCTTCGAAATAATTTAGTTTAATGATAGCCTATACGTGCAAGAGTTTATAACATTTCATTTGCAAGACTTTTATATGCATTTATGTTACGGTAACTGATCGCTCCTTGATTACTAATTTTCAGTTTTCTTAGTGACTTCCGTATTCAGAAAAAAGGATTTTCTGTTAACGTTATATTTTCTTCTGTTTTCTAGTTATCCTTCTACTATGATCCTTGTACTATGTCGTACTAAAAACGCATTATTATTTCCAGAAAAGCGAGCAATATTATTTCATTATAATATTATTTAAAGCTCACTTTATTAATTGCTAATTTCTAATGGTTGTTTGTACCAGTGTTAGCTATTATAAACTATTTTGTTGTTCATTTCAAGATCTATTAAGCCTTTTATTTCTAAATTATTTATCTCTTGTAGAAATCGAAAAGATTTCCTATATAGAGGAAGGACTTGTTAAATTTTAACTTTATTTGCAGCAAACGTAATCATTTCATTACCAAAATTAATAGTAGCACGATCTGATAAGAACTAATAATTAATGTGTACATAAAACTCTGTCAGAAATTTTGATATCTTTTCCTTACTTTAATAAGGAGATACCTCCCCATCTATAGTAACTCTTAGAAGCATTTACTACTTTGTATGAAATTCTAACAGGGTTCCTAAAACACAGGAACTATCAGTTGTTTTTTGTCCTCGCTTGTGCGCACAGTAATCACTTCATTCTTCAAAGTAAAAGCTCTGTGCGCCTTCTGATGAAAATACATTGAAAAACACGAAATGAATATTTTAAGCAAACTGATTAACTTTTAAAAAGCGAAAAATGAAGAGAAATGAACTGGTCGTGACTTAAATATCCTTTTGTGAAAAGGTTTTAAGGAGAAAATAATGTTCATTTTCAAAGTTGAGAAAAAAAGAAATTCGCGCTTTTCTCCAAAAGAGAGCAGTTATTAGGTGTTTAAACCCCGTGAAAATTGATATTTTTAAGAAGTTAATAATAATGATGAAATAAAGCTTTTTATCGGAGAAACACTTCTCAAGCTTTTTATGGCTTTCACTGTCCTTTTCTAATTAACTTAAGAAGTTCTTCGTTTATTTTATGATACTGAAGTAATTTTATCAAATTAATTTTAAATGAATTCAGAATCCTTTGAGGATTTACACTTAAGAATTTCATTTACATACTTTTATTAATTCCAACAAGTAAATAAAATTAAAGTATATAAGCTTACGAAAGTGTTCTGAAGTAATACTTTCTTTAAATCTGGATTGAGACTTTAAATAATTACATGTTTTACTAATAATTGCTTTTTTCGAAAGCAACTTATTTATTTTTAATATAATATAATATGCGAATATTAAACTTCATAACGCTGGATTAAATTAACTTGTGTATATAAATTTTGAACTCACATTAAAATACCTTATACGCATTTCCTTACACCTCGCATTTTTTATTATCTAACTTTTGTATATTTTTTAATTTATTCTCTAAATTTTAACAACCTGTTTACAACCCTATATGCAAATTCCTCCATTGAATACTATGTTATACTCGTACATGGATTTCATGTTTTCGAGATTATGGAACGGAAAATTCTTCCTTTATTTAATGTAAGAAAAAAGTGGAATCAAATGTTATGAGTGCTCCTGAGCAAAGCTCTACAATTTTTCTATTTTCCAGAAATTTTTGTACACGTACAACTTTCATGTAATGTAATTTTCGTTCTAGTAAATTAAATCACATAATTTCGTAAAATCATGGAAGGCTATCTTAACTCTAAATTAAAGATGCCCAGAGTAGTCAATATAAATTCTGATGAAATAATTTAGTTGAAATTTTGAAATGCAAATTCGACAACCGTAATACAATATATGTACGAGTATTATGAAACTTTCATTTATTTATATCACGGTCAAATGAATAATTTAAGATCAAACTTTAACTTATTCTGTTATGCAGAAACTTTTAGCTATTGATGACCGCCTCTGCATAGAGATAGCATATCAATAATTGTCTCTGGAAAGCATTTCGTGGATTCTAGTTCCACCCAGAAACGAGATCATCATGAATGAGTTCTGATAACCAACTTTCTCTGTCAACAACGCAATTAAACACAGGTGACTTAAAAATATTTATCACAAAAGTAAAGACAGATAGAAAAACCGACATAAGCAAACTGTAATGGAACGTGTGTCTGGAAGTAGTGCGCTGACGCGGTGCAGGATAGTAATGTTGAGCGGTAGACAAAAACATTTTTCTGTCGTAAGTCTTCATTCTATATGCGAATTTCTGCTAATATTCGTCACTAAACGAACTCAGAGCGTGCCTGTTCTGTAGAGTTACAGACTACAATGGAACAGTTGCTCAGACAACGTACTCTAGAATCGTTCTTTATGCTTCCTTTTATGAGCAGCTCTCTCTATATATACTATGTGGGGGGGAGGTATATGCATAAACATATAAATGTATAAATTACGAATTTTAACCAAATCGATGGCAAGGACATGAATAAAGCGAATACGCAAAAAAAATAAATAAATAAATCCTGAAATCAAATTAAATCTTAAGCAAAATATACGGTTGAGTTCTTCATCACTATGTTGATTAAAATTGAAATTTTGTAATTTATTCACATATATTTCTCAGAATATGAGCGACTTTCATAGTTTTAAATAAATTTTGTTTTACAACTTTATTGTCTGTATATACACACACTTACATATATATATGTACAGAGAGAGTGAGATAAAATTTCATATCGACCACCATGCATTTTGCCCATTACCATTCTGAAGAAAAACAAGCTGGCAATTAAATTGATAGCGCAGTCTACTACAAAACAGTGGTAACAGAACAAATCATAGATATCGAAAACATTGTGCTGTTCGGTTCGACTGCTAAAATATTTGGAACTTTTCTTGCCTTTAGTAAAGGTTAACAAAAGATTGTAATTAATTCTTATAATTCATCTTTCAAGTACTTTAAAATTGTCACATACATTGTTTGTTATCTCAATTAAAATTCACTTTTGTCACATAGCTACAAATTTTAGATTTTCGTTCATAATAAACAAATACTTATTCGGGGAAACATTTTTTGATGCACATCATTACCTTTTGTAGTTAGGAATTTTTTATTTTTTAGAATTAATTCCTACTATTGTATGTACCGCCGTGTACCTATAATTGTTAAGAAATTTCTTTCAGATATTAAAACAGTAGCTTTTATATTTAAGAAGCTGCCTTTAATTTAATAATAAACGATATTTTAAATTTATTAAATATTAAATATTATTCTGATTTGAGACTATTTCTTTTATTTAAGGATTTGTCGAACTTACTCACGCATGCTCTAGTCATGTAAATAGTTAACAAATTCAGCTAGCAATTGGAAAATCTGTGATTTGAATCCCGGTAAAGCCGTTTCTTTACCTATCGAATTTCCAAAATCTTAATAATATCTGAAGATAGTAATATTAGTTAGACAGTTTAAATGTACTATTTTAGCAGTTTTATAAAAAAGAAGCAAAACCCGCCCTTTCAATAGTATATCTATAGCATATATATCTTTCAATAGCATATCCATAAATAATATTAGTGAATAAATATTCGTTAATTTCTATGAACTGAAGAGTCGAATGTGCTAACATTGAGATTCAAACTTAAAATTTCTGAATATTTAATGTGATTCTTCAGAATAGCTTTTTTATATATTAAAAAAGGTTTAGTGATTACTGTAAGCATGTAATAATTTCTATTTTTAATAAGAATATTATATTTATAGGCAAGAAATTCAAACATGAATAAATTAATATCTGACACAGCAATTCTTTCAACAAACATATTAAAGCTAAAAACTTTAATTGTAACAAATTTAATACTTTCAATACAATGAACATTGATTATTCATCGAACATATTAAACACACATCCATCCGAATATCAAGAAAACACCTTCTGCATTCAAATGCTAATCAGGTATATGGTGTATCCTTAACGTTTTCACCCCATCAGTATCCGAGTACTTCAGCCGTTGAATACTGGTAAGTCGACCCAAATTCTAATCCAGGTGAAAGGGCAGGATGTATGGATGCTTTTCATGCATTACCCAAGCGTAACATGAAGCCAAGGGAGTTCTCTTAGAAAGGTATTCACAAAGGCATCCTTTTCCCCTTAAGCAGATAGCCTATGTGAGCTTTCCCGTATTCAGATCGCCTAACTTTTAAATCTTTGCATGATATTCTTATGCAGTTTACGTAGTACCATTTATTTGCATCAACAGATTTCATTTGCTGTATAACTTCGTGGACTTAAAGAGAAATCCGAACTTTTTATAAAATTACATTAATCAACGTTTTTTGCAAGCCTTATGTATTGCAACTACGATGATTAGTAAAATATAAGGTATTAGACAAATATAAAAAGAACTGCAACGAAGGAGAACAATACGTAGTTTAAAATGTTATCTTCCAACATGTTCATAGAAAAGAAAACATAAATAAAAGTTTTAATAAAAACTCACAATACCATTTCACAATGCAGAGTTATTCAGTGTTTATACTATGCTGACATAACAAAATATTATCATATGATGTATAAAGTATGCCACACGACATAATTTCTTCTAAATTTGTTGTCAACAATTGTGCAATTCAAGAGCATATAATAAAAATACATAATTTGTTATGTATACCTTTCACGAGGTTTATTGATAAAGATATCACATGCTTTTTGTACCATCATGAATAGAAAGGTTACGCCATTTCCCTGAATATGTAAGAATTCAATATAATTTCGGAGCTTCATTCCCGTTCTGAGTAGTTTGAGAGTTAGATTTCTCAGGAAATAACGCTATCTGAAGAGTGTACGAGACCAGATAAATTTCTGTGCCTTCCTTTCCTTGCACGTGAATGACAGAGTCTCCTTATTGATAACTTTGCAATTTCCTCAACGGAGACGTAGAATTATTGGAAAAATACGTGACTAATTATATTCTCGATGTTTCTGCTGCCATTCAGAACTTTTGCCACTTTGAAATTTTGCAATGATGAAATATGATGCTGCAGATTAACTGACAGTTTTAGTAAGCTTCGCCGAGTTTAATTTAATACTTTTCTTACTTTAAGATAGAGATTTAGAAGGTATTTGAGAATCTTCTGTTGTCTAGTTAGTATATTAATTTGTAAATGAAAGACATTTGATTAAGTTGGAGGACCAAATATTCGAAGTTATTGGAAATGAATCATACAGACTGCATTTTTCAGTATTTAATATTTTCTCCAGAGAAAAAATTAACTGGTAATTCATATATCAAGCCTTTCTTTAGAGAAGAAATAAGTAGGATATATTTTATCATTTTATGACAATCAGGAACAATAAGTACCTACTTTAAGTAGTTTGCTTCTTGAAACAATTCTTTGTTATACTTGTTATTATTCATTAGGCTTTGCTTTCCAAACAATGTTCAAAAGCATAGGTTACAAATTGCATCAATAGCTGTTTTTACTCCAATGCAAGTTACTATTAATTATACCTTGAAAATTTTTAATTCTTGAAAATATGCAAGGCAGTATTTTGCGTATAAGATGCTATCATGAAAGAAACAAATCTGAACGTTTATAGGCATTTTACAAGAAGCAGAAGGACTTTCATTTAACTCAGCACGTATCAGCACATATGGAAGGACTACAAAAATATATCTATACAGTGTAAAAACCATGCCTTTTTAACGCACAATTTAACTGATAACTTATTTTAATGTAATTTAAGTGATAACTTATTTTACATATACATTTGTAAATGTCAAAATACTTAGGTAAATAGGTATAATTTGCCGAAAGCCATTTGGGTTATACCCCCATTTGGATCAATACAGTTTTGTAGTTAGTCATATATAGTAATCCTAGAAAGGCAACAACACACTGATTAAATTATCAGACATTTAAGAAATTGTTTTCAGTTCCAAAGGTATTGCTTTTAATTTCCGTAAATTATGATATTATTATATTGAATATTAAATTTATTTTAAATATTAAATTTATATTAAATATCAATAATTAAATATTAACAAAAATTATATTCCGTAAATAATAACACAAAATATGATATATATAAATAATTATGAAATTCATTTTAATTTTTTCTAGAGATTAAACCCTAATTTCTTTCAAGGAGATCGATTCAATCGTTATATTTCAAAAACTTATGACTATTATAGTAACATAAAATTCTTCAGATTACTAAAAAGTAGGCTTACATGCGTATTTCGTAGTTCAATGCAATTCGATTTGAAAAAATGCGATCCATTGAAAATTTATTTAGTTTTCGCTATTTGCATTGCTTTTCTAAGTCTGGGTCTACAAAGTTAAGCAATTTACATATTTTATGAAATAATGCAATTTTTGCGACATCAAAAAGAATAGTCTCTGATATCAGACTATCTTCCAAACAAAATGGTCTTGACTAAAACTAGGCTTAATGTCTCTGAAATTTGAATTTCGCATTCGAAGCACTAGTATATTTACTCTAATTTTAAAGTTAAAAACAATCCTCGACGAATATGTTTACAATGCATTTTACGAAGCAGTTTAACAAACAGTTACTGGAAATTAGATTCTTATTAATGTATCCTGGAAGAACAAAGCATTATCTTTATATTTTCAAATGAATATGAATGAATGTCTAATGAAACAATTTATAATGGTTGTGCCGCCCAGACGGTGTTGTGTTTAGAGAAGCCTACTGCGATACCGAAGGGTTCGGGTTCGAATCCCAGAGAAGGCATGGATGTATGTAAATGTATAGTGCCTGTGTGGCATGGGGTATACTCTAAATATGGGGCTATCCGAAAGTCCTCTCTATAGGTTGATGGTAGATGAAGTGGGATGGGAGACCCTTCCTTGGACAGGTCCCCACGAGGTGCTCTTCTTCAAAATTAGGAGAGGAACTGAGTGAAGTCGTACTGTCACCTGTATGGTGCTCAAGGCTCTTGCCAACGATAGGCGCAATCGTGGACTTCCTCTGATGTTACTGTCAGACAAGTGAGTTAAGTCACAACACAACGCATAATGGTTGTTCTGTCTCTCTAGAGGACTGTAAATTGCTGACATTTAAAAACTTAATAGAAGGTATTGTAGAATAGTCGCAGACTATTGATGATGGATGAAACTTGTTTTATTTTTCCTTTCTTAAAAAAACCACACCAGGTTGAAGAATGACAATTTACCAAGCAATGACAATTAGCCTTCCAGTTGTTGAGCCCTATCTTTTCAGATGACGGCAAGACTGGCTTCTGTATCGATGGTCATATTGGCAAGAAATTCCACTTATAACATGACCTACGATGAAAGGTCCATTATTGATGGCATTCATTGTAGAAATCTGAAGCGCTTTAAAATGGCGGTTCCCAAGATCTGGCAACCTCCGCTTCACGAGATGGCCACTAATTTGTTTCCTGCAACTTTGCTGGAGAGTGTTCTTAACTTTCATTAACTTGAGTTATTCTACAGTTTCTTCGTTCATGGCCTTCGTCACCGCCGTTCCAGCATTTTAAGGTTGGTTTGTTGCACTCCTATTGTAATGCAATCAAGACCAATCTGCGGCTGGGCAGGGGTATAGCGAGACTTACCTCCAAATCATAAGCCAACTTCGCCGACTCTCTCACGACGGGAGCCCGTACGAGCTCGGACAAGTTTCCGTAAGCAGAACCTCGGAGATAATCAGCTTTAACCGAAGCCGCCGTCACCCCCAAGAGGTCTCCGGGTTAATCTCTTCTCAAAAGTAGAACATAACTGGGCCAACTCTCACAAAAAAACTCCAAGATAAGGCAAAGAAGGGAGTAACGGGAAATTACTCGCCGGAGAGTAACACGCCACAACCCGCATCACACACTGTACGGTCCGCAGCAAGCAAACCACGGGAACTGGTCATCACTGACCGCGGCCGACCCCAAGGGGGCCGCCGCCAAAGAAGCAAACCCACTGAATCTCTGAAAAATCTGCTAAACAAATTTTCCCAAAAAAATCAGCGCGTGAAACGGCTTAAGAAAACTCGGTCGACACTCACAAAGAAACGCCTCTAATTCACCATTGGCTCAAATAATACTAAAATTAAAAAATTAGCCAATCTTAAGCAAATCTTGCCCCCTTCTAGCCAATTAGAACAGAGGTACTAAGCAACGATGAAAATTCGAAAAAATTCAGAACTCTCTACAAGATGATAGAACATTTCTTTCCAGCGCAACAGCGGAATGTTTCCAATCGTAATTCAGTTAAGGTCGGACTCCCCAGCTGCTACTTAAGAATGTCGAAACATTCTTAAGTAATAAACAAATCACCCAGTTCTCCACATCAGAAAGGCCGAAATGCGTTCTCTCCTCCACACCCTAAATATGTGATCAACCCCGCGAAAAGAAGAAAATGCAGCTGGGCAGTCCGACTCTTGACTCCCTTAAGAAGGCCTACTCGTGAAAAACGGAAACACACACGCTCTCTTTTAACTGTAACACATCTTCAGCCAAACTTAAAAGAGCCTTGCCGTAATTGAACGAAAAGTGTAAACAATACTAAATATTATACATTAATTCTTAAATACAAACATTAATCACAGTAAAATAATATAATTACTAAGAATACCTTAATTTAGTGAGTTATTTGCATTTGTTTCTTGCCTGAAAGTAATTGAATATTTGGATCAAGTTTTGTAACGCGGAGCCTTGGTAAATCCTCTAAATGAGCATCTTTAATCTGCCTTCTTAAACTAGTTTCAATTTTTGTCATGAGAGAACATGTTAACCTGCATCAGTAAATACTTCCAAAGCAGGAAAGTAAACGGCGTGCATGGCCGTCGTAGGCATGGATATTCAATAATATTTTTCCAGATTTCTATGGGATTTATTTAAGTGTCAAAAAGCGATTTGGAGATACCATCTTACCGCAACTCAAATACCTCCATTTGTAGTTTTGTAGGAGCTTTGGATATATCTACTAAGTGTGGTTCAAATGCCAGTTTCAAAGCAGAAGCGTGCTCGTCAAAATCTGAAAATCTTTCAGCATATTCTTCTATTAAAAATTCCAAGACACTTACATATTCCTCGAATGTTTTATTTTTGCATTTTTGCTCATTCAACATTTTTGCTAGCTTCGGGAAGTGTTCTGCAGATATATCCGAGCAAGAGAGCAATGTTTTGAAAAGTCTTATTTTTTTTTTCGAAACGCTAGGATTTCATATATATGCCACATTTCATATATATGGTTCATGTACATTGCAGGCAAATATTTTAATTGTTTTTTTGCCATAATACCAAATAAAAATGCAATGTTTCTGCAAAATACATCTGATAGATCACATAGTTCTCCTAGTTTAAAATTTGTCGTCGTAAAGTTAAAAATTTTATCAAAAGTCCTGTTGACAGCCCGCGAACCTTGCAGTAATACGGTAAATCAATATTGTAAGTTTCCTAGTCTAAATTTAACATCTGCCGGATTTCAAGCTGACGCATTACATTTACTCGAATATAATTGACAATCGAAATACTTTAATCCAGAGTGTCTTGCAAAATGGTTATTTTTGCGCAAAGACTTTGTTGATGCAAAATGAAGTGATAGCAATTTTTTTAAGTTTCCCTTTTTTAATAGAGCAACGAATCCTTCTTTTTTTTACCTCTAGGAAAGTGCGATATCGGTGCAGACAGTGACTAAATTGAGATTTGAATCTTTCAGTGAGATCGATGGAATACTTCTCTGAAGTTTTGGAAAATGTCAACTTCGCGATTTCTTCTAATTAGTGTACCCAGCGCAAGAAGTTCTTCGGAATACTGAAAATATTTAATTACAGTGCGAATAAAATATAAATACGCTGAGTCAGTTTTATCAATGCTTTCCTAAAGCAATTAAAAAATAAACATCTTCATTTTGTATAATTGTCCCAAGTTGCTCTGTTACATTTTCAGTTAATTCCTGCTGACGATCTGTTATAGTTATTGAGAGAGGCAATTGTTTGCATTTATCAACTTTTTCTAGATCTATCATACCTACTGCTTCGACTTTACATTCTTTAATTATTTCTTGGTCACTAAATTGTCTGCCTTTTTTCTAAGGTATATATGCTATTTTGTAAGTAACAGCAACTGCAGTGGTATTTTTCTTTACAAACGCATTAAAAGACGCCTGTTGATGATGCTTCTCATTTTTCAATTTTTGAACTGCAGCTTGTTGAGATTCCCCTTCCAAACTGAAATACTTATGTTCTTTATTACTCAAATAGTGTTTATTTGCGTTCGCGTTTTTGAAAGTAGTCAAAACTGTATTGCACAATAAACACATCATTTTATCTTTCACAGAAGTAAGGAAATAATCTAACTCCCACTCTACATTAAATGCTTTGTTTTCTTCATTTAATTTCCTTCTCAGTAGGTACTGTCTTGTCTATCAGAACAGCCACCGTCACGGCATCTGGAGGTTGACGGTTACTGTGACAACAGGGTTAGTGTATTTCAAGTAGGTTTGAGCCATGCCAAAAATAAGACCAAAACAGAAGAATTGCAATCTATTGTTGCACGTTGGCAAATTAAAAGGTGCGCCAGAATGGCAATAATTTCAGATATGAAAGACTGCTGGAAATGCAGCACTACAGCATTCTAATCCATATTGTGCTCAATATATGGCAGACCGTTATTTAATTTTATTAACTTTCAAATTGTTGTAATTTCTATAAATAAATACGAATGACTACAAGAGCTAGAGGCAGCACAAGAAATGGAGGGCGCACATTCCTCACCTCTGTCCTAACCTAACCTGGTATGCATGCTTGTATATAAGTGTGCACTCAGTCCAAAAAAAAAAGACTGGGACCGTTTTATATCTCCCGCTCTTCTCGGCCTATTGATGAAATTCGGCTTGCATTTTTTCTGTCTCAAAAGCGCGACTTAGGATATATGTTAGATTTATATACATCATTGGTTCTAACATATGTATTTTCATACAGAATCAAACTTTTTCTGAAATGACATGTGAATGCTTTTCCATATTTCGATTCTACGACTCAAATTATGCCCGAAAACCAAATGTTTTTAAATTTAGTGGGGAATTCAGTCAGTAATTAGGAAATTTACCCTGGCGCACTTTTTTTATTTTGCGCCAAGAATAATTCACTTGGTGAACTTCTCAGTTCACGAAAACTTCTTTTAATTTTTTTCGTTCATTCTGTTCGAGCGGAAAAAAAGTAACGCTTTTTCTTCCACACATATCCTTTTTACTCCATATTATATTTTTAATTACACTTTAACACATTTTTCATTTTAGAATTTCATTTTAATTATTTAAGTTGCCTGGTTGAATTATAATTCTTAAAATAGTTATTTTAAAAACTTATATTTATTCATTCACATTGTGTACTGAACCTTGCTTATTCTTATGCATGTTTCTAATTTGATTTATTTGAATAGCATTTCTTTCAAAAGGATGCTCTGTCACCCAGTATTTGTCACGATACCTTTGAAAATTGTATTCTGCATTAAAAGAGAAAATATTTTAAAAAAGGTTAATACGTCTTTCAGAAAAGATATATAAATGAGAAATTAGTATTATCAAAATTTTAATTCAGAATGATGTGCGTTCAAACAATTTCCCACGATTTTCTTATTATGCCATTGCTTTACACAGTTTTATCACCCTAAAATATTATCCACATTTACGAATAAGTACAAATTTTTCATTTTTTAAATCGCAAAAGTCAAATAGCATAGCATAACATAAAAAAGACTAACTTTTAAGCAAATGAATAAATAAACAAAAATAATCAATTAAAAATAAATAAATAAATATTCTATTTTCTTAATAAAAGCCTTAATTTAAAAAAATAATACCTTAATTGTTTTAAATTAATGGCTTAGTTCCTCAAGAATACCTTAATGCCTCAATGATTTTCTTGAGACATTCTGCAAATATATCCTTGATCATCCACCCTTCCTTATTCACTATATACCATACTCATTCCTGCTTGTTGTCCATGATATTGAACATCTTTAGAGGCTAAGCATTTTGAAGGTACGAGATAAAAGAAAAGACTAGTTTCATCAACACTGAAAATATTTTTAACTAATATTCATAAACAGTTTTGGATAAATTCATGAATCTTCTATAAATTCAGCTGAGACATCTTTGAATTCTCCGTTTATGATATGATATGACGTTCAGTGGCGTAATTTAAATTTACATAGCCCTTTAGTGAAAAAGCAGTCCTCTTTCGCAATGTTATTTCTTTTGCTTTTTTCTCTGTACTCCTTGAACACGGAGTTTCTTTAAAGCTGTTTTCTCCAAACTGATGTTCTTTCTTCTAGTTTCCTGCTTTGGCAGAATATTTCACTTTTTCCGAAACTTATATTTCATTAAATTTTGTATTCTTATAAATTCTTTTAAAACTTTTGTTTAAAGTTACTTAGTTGTATCTTTTGGGAAGACTTATCATTATTTCCTAACTGCAAATCAAGCTTAAAGTTAAACCCTGAAGACAATAGTTGTTAGTTAAAAGATGATTAGCAGATTATAGAGGAATCGAGCATCTCCCAAACATTTTTAGTCAGCAGAATCTAGAGTTTATCATGTCCCACTTAGTGATCCGATATTAATATCGGGTGCAAATATTCTAAATCATATTACTGTATTACGCGAATCTAATGCGCATCGTTTTTGGCCAAATGTAGTATTCAAAATTGGGGTGCGCATTAGATTCGATGGCGCATTAGATTCGAGTGCAAAGTTCGCCGATGACGTCAACCAAATTTCTCGACTACATTTACCGTTACATTTATCATTGACACATTATTGCATAGAGGATACAAACTGCAGAGTACGTAGTCACGAAATGGAGTGCAAACAGAGAAGAATGTCATGTGACGCTACTTTCAAACATAAAGTAATTCTTTATGCTGAAAAAAATGGCAATAGAAAGGCAGGGAGAGAGTTCAACGTAGCTGAGAGCAATGTTCGCTTGTGGCGGCAACAGAAATTGGCACTGTTCGCAACTAAAGCTAGTAGAAAGAAATTCACTGGCCCTCGCAAAGGAAGACACCCTAAAATTGAAGAAAACGTTTTGGAATTTGTACGTGAAAGGAGGAAGAATGGACAACCTGTGACTAGTGACACCATAAGAAATAAAGCAAAAGAGGAGGCTGAAGTTCTTGGAATACTGAAACAAGAGTTTAAGGCTAGCCGTGGATGGGTGGATCGGTTTATGAAGCGGATGGGTTTATCTCTAAGACGCCGTACAACAATATGCCAAAAGCTTCCTGAAGATTTTGAGGGAAAACTACTAACATTTCAGCGGTATGTCATCACACTTCGGAAGGAAAAGAATTTTTCATTGGGGCAAATTGGCAACGCTGACGAGACGGCAATTTGGTTTGATATGCCTCGTAACTACACCATTACGGAGAAGGGGACTAAGGAAGGTATCATCAAAACTTCGGGATGTGAAAAACAACGCGTAACAGTGATGCTGGCAATAACAGCAGACGGGTGCAAACTTCCCCCTTTCTTAATCCTCAAACGGAAAACATGCCCTAAAACCCCTAAGAATGGAAAGCTGTTCCCAGATGATGTCCTGATTCGAAATCAAGAGAAGGGGTGGATGACGGAATCATTAATGCTTGATTGGCTCCGAAATGTATGGAAACGCCGTCCCGGTGGGCTCTCTAATCCACCATCAATGCTTTGTCTGAACGCATTTCGTGGTCATCTCACCGACGACGTAAAAAAGAAGATGCACAGCCTAGGCAGTGATCTTGTTATCATTCCTGGAGGGATGACGTCTGTGTTACAACCCCTGGACGTTAGTATTATCAGGTTCAATGTTTCTTCTTACCTTCTTCGGAAACATACAATGACCTGACTAGAACAGAGAGCTTACTAAAGCTATGTTCACTAATTGTAGTAAGTAGACAGGATACAGACGAAGGGTATACAAAACCCTTTATTTTTTTCTTTATATACAATGACTTCCGTACTTCGGAATACAATGACCCTCCACTCGGGGTCTAACTTAAAAGATATTAAAATAAAACTAAACTCTAATTTAACTTTAGAATAAGATTGGCCTTATAATAACAGAAAGCGTATGTAGCACAGAGACTGTGAACACTACAATACGTTTAATTTATCAAGAGGATTAAAACCTCTGGCCTGGAAGGCAAAGTAGCAACTGCGTAACTTCTAAGGTAAGCGGCCTGCTTCGAACTCACGGCTTCCTCTCTTCTGCTTGGCAAAAAGGCCACACTTAAATACTTGGCGTTCGCCAGACAACTTTGCATAAACTCCTTCACGCTTATAATTCTGGCCGGAAGTAGAAAATAAGAAGTGATAGTAAAGATTTAAAATAAAATAAACGTTAGTAAAACTTAAGATCCTTACATACTTCCCGCCAGAGTTAATTAGTTTGAAACTGAGGTCTAAAACGACCTTGTTGAAAACTTTTAGCTCTAGAAACTAACGCGAGGCCAACCTTTAACAAAAAAATGCTTCGCTAGAAACTAGAAAAATTTAAAAGAAAGAAATTTGTTACAATAGCAGCTCCCGGAATATACAACAATCTTTTTTCTTTTTCATCTGTACTGCATCAAAACAGGAGCTTTATTCAATTCTGGTTCCTTCCAGAGATCTGGAAGGAAAACTAGTTTAATGAAATGTTACAGAATGACATTGCAAATAACATATAGAATATACTTTTCTTAACATTCTTATTTCATTCATGACTATTTTAATTATCTCTCCCCGTGCTCTCTGACATGTGTTGTAAAAACACCAAACACGAATGTGTTTCTGTCTATGTGTTCAACACTTCCTCCTACAATCAAAACACTAACGTGTTAAAATTCAACATACGAGACCTCTTAACACACCCTAATTTCAACTCTAGACCCTGAGGTACTATTCTGAAAGTGGCTAACTCTAAAGTGTAGCGTCAGAGAGCCTAACTACATCATTCAACCTTTAACACATATTCAGCATGATTTAATCTTTACAGTCACACGAATAACAAATTTTTTAACATTACTTTCACTTTTACCATATCACGGTATTTCTAAACATTCAAAATAACAGTTCACATGTATACAAGAACATATCAAGATGCCGTTAATTTTACACATTTGAAAACATCCATTAGTAGTACATTGTTAACTTCTATTCTTTTCAAAGCAAGTGCCAATTCTTTCTACATTGAAATAATACTACATTTCAAAAAGTCTTTCAGACTAAAACTTCTTTCTTGTTAGAATGTTTTAAATAAAATTTATACAATAACTTTTTACAATATTTAAGTCTTTAGACAACGCTATTATACATCAACTTTAGTTTTACGCGCGAGTAATTGAAAAACATAATAAGAAAATCGGTCACAACTCATTTCTCGCCCTTTTGGCGATAAAGGTAGACCTCGCATGAGGTAAAACTTCTTCAAATCTGCCACTTGCAGTAAGAATGAAAGATTAACTTAAGTTTGTAAAGTAACACAAAATTTTACTTATCTTTGTAATATTCAGACATCCTTTTCTGGGCCCAGTCTTTAAAGGTGCTGCAGACCGTTGCTTGGTTGATCCTCCTTCTTGTACGGGCTCGCCCTTCAGTGCTTTCCTCTGGAAGCTTCCGTTTTTCACCACTACGGCCACCCTTGAACATCTTCCTTCTGTCCTCTGCTTGTGGTCTTGGCCGCTTGAAGGCAGCTGGTCTTGGTGGAACAGGGAAACTTCTGTCGTGATCCTGCTTGGACCTCGTTGTTGGCCGTTCAAATTTTTCTTGTACTTTTTCCTCCGCCGCTGATGGCCCTTCCGCAGTTCGGCGACTTTTGCTGCGGAGAGTTCTGTCGGATGAGTCAATCTTCCGTTTCACAGCCGGGTTATAGTTGCCGTCCTTTCTCCCGGTCTTTTCCACATACGTCGTCCTTCTCCCTTCTTTATTCTGGGGGTGTTCGTGAACTCTGTTTTTTGGACGGTGGAACGACTTCTTTTTCTTTGTACCTTCAATTTTTCCGCGGGGCAATTTTCTTTTCACTTGCTTCTGTCTCTCATTGGCTTGCCCTTGTACTTGTCGTTTTCCCACCTCTGGAACTTGTACCTGCGGTGTCTGCCGTACCGGATCCTGCAAAAGATCTGAAAAGATTTGCATTTTATTACGGTCATAGAATGGTTTTATCTGGTCAATGTTTGCGGAACAGGTTTCGCCATTTCTTGCCTTTAATACTACAACAGCGTGAGTTATTTTTTCTATAACATATGGTCCTTCAAAGCGTGGGAAAAATTTGGCAGTTTTATCTTCTGGTGCTGAAGAAAGTGAATGCTTAATTTTTAGTACTTCATCCCCTACTTTATAAGTTACTCCCCGTCGTTTCAAATCATAATAGAGCTTCTGTTTTCTTTGTGCTACTTCCGTATTCTTCTTTGCTTCCTTAATTAGTTTTTCTATATCACCCATTTTAAATTCTGGGGCTCTTTGTTGCACATAAAATAATTTATCTAACGGTGTTATAATCTTTCTGCCTAGAAATAACTCAGCAGGAGTTTTGCCCGTTGTATCATGTTTTGCGGTCCTAAGGGCGAAAGCAAATTCATTGACATAGTTATCCCAGCTTTTATGAAAATTTTTAACATAACTACGGATAATTTTCACTATATTTCTGTTGACCCGTTCCGCTATATTTGATTGCGGCCGATACGGGACCATTTTTAAATGACGTATGCCCAGTTTTTGGCACATGTCTTCAAATATATTACTTACAAATTGAGGACCATTATCCGATATAACTTTTAGGGGCGCCCCGTATTTTAAAATATATTTATTTAAAATAGAATCGGTAACTAATTTCGCGGAGGCTCGTTTTAAGGGAACAATTTCGGTCCATTTACTAAAATGATCAACTATAACAAGGAGATAGCGACTTTTGTTTAACTGACTTTTTGGGAAAGGGCCCAATAAATCGATACCGATTATTTCATTTGGAAATTCGGATTTAATACTATTTAGAAACCCGGCCGGGCGGAAATTAATATAATTAACGGCTTGACATGTTGGGCAGGACTGGACATACGCCCTTGTTAACTTTTGCAGTTCAGGAAAGTAGACTGCCTCGCGTACGCGTTGAGTAGTTTTTCGAATACCAGCATGAGAAGCTAAAGGGCTGTCATGGAGCTCTTGCAGGATATTTAATCTAAGACTAGCTGGGATAACAGGTCGAAATTCGTTGTTGGAATTCGTAGTTTTTGTATAAAATAATAGACCATCTATTAGTTCGTAATGGGCCGCCCTATTTCTTATCGCCACAATATCTTGGTGGCTAAAATTTTCAGGATCCTTCAAATACTCATAAATACTTCCAAACTCAGGATCCTTACCCAGTTCGGTTATTACAGTTTCTCGGGAATTTATTGTACACGCTGTCAGCATTGCAACTTTTACGGTATTACCCTGTTCGTCTAATTTAATTCGTGACAGGGCATCTGCTACGATATTTTCCTTTCCGGGGGTATGCTTGATTACCAGATTATATTCTTGCAGCTTGAGTGCCCATCTTATTAACCTTGGGGATAAATTTTTTCCAGAGTACAATCTAGTTACCGCCGCATGATCAGAATATACTGTTATCGGCGCCTTTCCAAAATAGACTCGGAACTTTTGCACTGCTAACAGAACTGCAAGTGCCTCTCTCTCGGTCGCGGAATAGTTTCTTTGTGTTTGATTTAAAGTTCGGCTAAAAAATGCTACTGGCTGCTGATTTTGCGAAAGTACCGCTCCTACCGCATAATCCGAAGCATCCGCTGAAATTTCTAAATTTTCATCCTTTTCAGGAAATTTCAACACAGGGGCTTGCGTTAATGCTTGTTTTAATTTTTCGAAAGCACTATTGGCTTCGGCCGTCCACGAGAATCTTGCCTTTTTCCTTTTTAATTTTAACAATGGCTCAGCGATAGCCGCAAAATCTTTTATAAAGGACCTATAATATGAACAAAGTCCTAGAAAAGAAGAGAGCTTCTTTGCCGTGTTTGGAGTGGGATACTTTTGTACCGCGATTATTTTTGATTCATCTGTCTCGATCCCTTTTTGCGATATTTTGTAACCTAAATATTTTAATTCAGGGGCTGCAAATTTGCATTTTTCGACATTAACTTTTAGACCGGCCTCATTTAATAAAGAAAACACCTGTCTTAAATCCTGTACATGTTGGTCTAGATTATCACTAGTAATAATGATATCGTCTAAATAGATAAATGTGGACTTTCCGAGAACAGGTCTTAACACAATGTCCATGCATCGCTGAAATGTTGCTGGGGCGCCTGAAAGGCCAAACGGCATTCGCAAAAATGCATAAGTGCCAGACTTGGTTATAAAAGCAGTCTTAGGCACGTCCTCAGGCCTGATCCCTATTTGAAAATAACCATTCGTTAAGTCTAAAGTTGTCATAAATTTGGTTGATTTTATGTTCCTTAAAATTTCTTCTATAATCGGTAACGGATATACCGGATATTTCGTTATGGAATTTAATTTACGGTAATCAATAGCGAATCTCCACCTTTTTGGATGCTCCAAAGGATAATCATTATTTTTCTTACATAAAACCACCGGACTAGCATAACTACTTGAGATAGGCGTTACGATCTTTTTACGTAGCATATCGGTAATATGCCATTCTATAATTTTTTCCTTATTCTTATCATACCGGTATGGTTTTTGACGAACCGGCAATGCATCTCCGGTGTCAATACTATGGTTAGTAACCTGGGTAAATCCTGGAATATCACTAAATAAGGAAGCAAATTCACTTACCACTTGTCGGATTCTATCTTGCTCGTCATTAGGCAGGTGGTCGAGATTTACCCTTGGCGGTTCAACCTTTTCTACACACACTGGTTGCATCGTCAGCTTAAGAGACGCTTCATTAAAATCCAGTGTAGCTTGTGCGTCTGAAAGAAAGTCTATTCCTAGTATTAAGTGTGCTTGCAAATTCTTTACTATAAAAAACATCACCTTTACTTGTTCGTCCTTGATACGGATGTACAAAGGTACTTTACCTACGCACTTACATTGTTCTCCTTGCGCCGCTAATACTGTTGTATTATCCGCATTATATATGCGGTATTTGCGAAAATACTTTCTAAAAAAGACTTCTGCCACACAGGAACACTGCGCGCCGGTATCCAGGAGTGCGGTGGCCGGGATATTATTTACCAAGACTTCAATCTTCGGAAGAGTTAAATTTTTCACCATTACTGTATTTAACTTGTAGGAAGAGGGGTTTTCGTGGCCTTCGGATTTCCGCACCCTCTCGTCAGCAGAAATCCGTTTTAGTTTAAATTATTTTTTCTTTCGGTGCTTTCCTTCTTTCTCCACTGGCCTTGAGACTTTTTTCCTGGGTTGCTATTGAACTGTCGACGTTCGCCGGCTGTTTTTGAATGCTCGGGTTTCCTTGCCCACTGATTCGCTTTTTCTCCGTAGCCATGTCCTTGAGTTTGCTGTAGTCTTGGCGTACCAAATTGGTTTCGCTGTTGATATTGGCGTCTTCTTTCGACGTCCGCCGTTCTTCTACTTTCAAACTGGATTGCTAGCTCAAATACTTTTTCCAGTGTAGTCGGATTTCTCAATTCAATAAAGTCTTGCACTTGGGGTAGTAACCTCGGCAAAATCACTTGAATTATTTCAGGATCCGGACGGTTTCCATACAAGAGCTTGAAAACGTGAATTTTTCTTAAAATAAACCTGGAGAGGTTTTCCATTCTTTGTTGATATATACTGAACAGTTCTGTTTCTAATTTCGCACGATCCCTTACAACAGGGAAGGCTTTTAGTAGGGCAGTCTTGAAATTTTCGTAGGTATAGGTGGGACTTCCTGCTTGACCCAAGAGACTTCTGCCGATACATTTGAACCAGTTAAGCGCTTGGCCCCTCAAAGCGCTGGTAGCTAAGGTAACTTTTTGAAACTCGTGCACGGGGTAGAGCATGAAGTGGTCATCCAATTTTTCCAAAAAACTGGTTACCTGTGAGTTTCCATTAAACGTTGCTTCCGGTTTCATCGAAGCGCGCATGGTCTGGACAATATACCCAAATCCTTCCAGGGCGGCAGCTGGCATTTCTGGATTCTGAGCTGTTTCTGCAGGCAGCACAGGTTCTTCTTGAAACTCGGCCATGGTTATTCTTCGTCGGGCGCCACTATCAGGTTCAATGTTTCTTCTTACCTTCTTCGGAAACATACAATGACCTGACTAGAACAGAGAGCTTACTAAAGCTATGTTCACTAATTGTAGTAAGTAGACAGGATACAGACGAAGGGTATACAAAACCCTTTATTTTTTTCTTTATATACAATGACTTCCGTACTTCGGAATACAATGACCCTCCACTCGGGGTCTAACTTAAAAGATATTAAAATAAAACTAAACTCTAATTTAACTTTAGAATAAGATTGGCCTTATAATAACAGAAAGCGTATGTAGCACAGAGACTGTGAACACTACAATACGTTTAATTTATCAAGAGGATTAAAACCTCTGGCCTGGAAGGCAAAGTAGCAACTGCGTAACTTCTAAGGTAAGCGGCCTGCTTCGAACTCACGGCTTCCTCTCTTCTGCTTGGCAAAAAGGCCACACTTAAATACTTGGCGTTCGCCAGACAACTTTGCATAAACTCCTTCACGCTTATAATTCTGGCCGGAAGTAGAAAATAAGAAGTGATAGTAAAGATTTAAAATAAAATAAACGTTAGTAAAACTTAAGATCCTTACAGTATAAATAAACGTTTTAAGGGGTACGTTCAGGCGGAGTACGAAAAATGGTTTTGTGAGCCAAACCGTGTATTGACCCCGACAGGAAAAATTAAGCGTGCTGCACCGCACATTGTTGCACACTGGGTTTCTGTTGCCTGGAAAAGCATCGAAGCACCAATGATTGTGAAATCTTTCAAGAAATGCTGCATTTCAAATGCATTGAATGGCAGTGACGATGACGTGCTCTGAAACGCCGAGGATGAGGATGACGATGATGAGGAAAGAAGAAATGAATCTGCTTCTGACGAAGAGAGCTGCGAGGATTCCAGTGAGGAAAACATTAGTGGATAAAGACGTTTACTATTAATCACTGATTGTAGAAACTGTTAGCTAGATAGAAATGTTACGATTTATTTCATGTTCATATTTTACGATAGGTACCGTATATACGGTAGTGCTAATTAACAATGATTGTTTCACATGACAATAGCCCACTAATAGGTTAATTCTATGTTCTGCTGCTTTATGTATAAATCCATTGTTGTATAAAATATGGTATCTAAATTTAAATAAAATTATCATACCATTAATTGATAGTTTATATACAAATCCATTGTTGTATAAAATAAGATTCAATAAATTCCTCATATCATTGATGCGGATTACATTCGCCGACAAACAATTTTTTTATTATTTAAAGTTTTAAAATGGGGATGCGCATTAGATTCGCATAAATACGGTATTTTGATAACTATGAAGACCATTAAATGATACATTAAAGAGCATACTTTTTAAAATATCTGTAATAATAAGAGGAAGAACTAGATATCTGAAGCCTTCTTTGTAAGAGGGTTAATATAAAATTTGTATTTTATATATTTTTACTAAATGACGAGAGTTGATCAAAGCCGTCAAACTCTGGAACTTATTTTATATTGTTAAATATTTCATTTGAAACTATGCATTACGACAAAGGTATATTGCTCATAAGAATTTCGCTCTAATGAAGAAAAGTGAATAATCATTCCAAACCTAGTCAGGTTTCCATGAGCTAAAATTGAAAAAACACACCCCTTAAAAAAGAAATATTACAAATTCGACTTTGAAGCAGCATCCGTTTCAAATAGAATGTTTCGATATTCATTTTACTTACCTTCGAATTTCTAGTTGCGACACTCGTTCCGACTAACTAAAGTTCAAGTAATCGAAGTTTTACTGTATATTCGTAGTATGGCAATTAAGTAATCCGAATGCATTAAAAAATACAAACACTGAAAAATTTACATTTATGCTCCTTCTTAATACGTACAAATACGACTGATAATTAAAGGAAAGACTTGCAGAGGTCTTTTTTAAGAACGGTGCTAACAGTTGATCGTCGCATTCTTTTGTCTCTTCCATGACAGGAAACAGTTTCCTTTAAAAGGACACTTGAGTTGTTTAAGCGAAAATAATCGCATGGAGACAAATCTAGAGAGCACTTGGGATGATTAAGTACTCACACTTATTTTGAGGACAGAGCGGTTCTACGAAGTGGTTATTGACCAGTGGGAAGATGAATTATCTTGCTATACAACGGTTTTTGAATGGTTATAACGCAAGATTAGAAACTGTTTGCTTAATTCTCAGCTATTTAAGTCAGCGACTCAAAAAAACAATTAAGCTTGCAGCATTATTTTGACACCTCAGCTTGTAAGATAAACCTAATGTCACTTAATCACCTATTTAACCTTCCCATGGTGAATAACGCAGAGACATAATCGTCGCGTCCTTAGCTTAGATTCCAAGAACACCAAGTTAATACAATAATAGTAAATGTAGCTGAACGTTATTTTGCATTATGACTTGGCAGCGTAAAACCTAACGCTTTAACAAAATTCTGGTGCTTGTGCCTGAAATTTTAACTAATACTTTAACTATGAAAATAATCAAATAGTAAATTAATATCTGTAGAAGTGCTATTACAACTAAACACTCGAGTTAAAATCCTGCAGAGCTTACAGATAGAGAGTTATCGCTACGTCTTGAACAACTCACAAAGTACAGAAGAAAGTTTAAATAATCTTCTTATTTTATTCTCAGTTTGAATATAAAGGCACATCTTGTGCTGCAGGGAAAATTTCCACAACTTGCCGATATAGAATAAGCTGGCTCATATATTTTAGAGGCGCATATTTGAAGCATCGCCCAGCAAGAATTCTAAAGCCGGATAATAATTTTTCAGCAGAGCTGGCTAAGAACACTAAACACAAGACGCGTTTGCCAGAAGCTCACTCAAATAAAGCTTAATTCAAAACCCTCAGCTTAAATACACACAAAGCTAATTTGCATTCTAGTGAGGAATACGGAAAGAAGAAATCATAGTAAAGACTTAATCATAATAACTGGTTAATTAATATAAGAAACTTTACAAATGGAATAACCTGACTCTTAATTTAAGCGGTTCTATTACTGGCTGGATATTTAAAGACTGATGATAATTTCTCCCGAAACCAACGCAGACGATGGAGCTGGGTGCATGGTTTTCATGATTTTTCCATGTATAACGTGAATACGACCCAACATTCCTTAGAAAAGTCTTCCATAAAGGCATACCTCCCTCAGGTAGATAGTCTCCATGTGCTTTGGATAGTAGGTAGGTAGACTTCCTGTGCTCCATGTGCCATGAAGTGAATGAAACACTAATCATTTATAACTAACTCTACTGTAGTAGCTTCGCTGTTTCTTCAAACCGACAATGGCAGAGAACAATCTTTGAAGGCAACTTTTGCTCTTGGCTACTGTTGAGCTGGCTGTCTACTAACTAATTCACTGCTTAAAAAGCAGTTCCAAATTCTTGATATGACACTTAGAGGGATATTCAGATCTTGGACAGACTTCATTTGTACTTGTTTCTCGAATCTCTTAATCCCTTTTCACTTTATTTGCATTATGTCTTTGAAGCATAACTGATGAATACTGATATCTTTCAGAAACCACATTAATTTAAACAACGGTAAAGAACTGATACATCAATTGCGCAATACTTTGTCGGTGGCCTAATTTTTCACATTTCATGCGCTAATTGAATGCGCACGCAGAAGACTAGTTTTGCTTTCAATTTCATATATTTAATATTAATAATTACACCACTGGACATTGGTTGAACGTTTGTGAGCATACTTTTTAGATTGTTCTTAAAATCTGACGAGCAGTCTGTAATGCTTGCTTCATTCTGTGATGAATATCTTGGAATTAGCTAAGTGTACATTATTTTCCTGAAAATTAATTCGGAAATAACTTAATAAGTACTCGGATTTCAGAGAACAGTATATAGTCAACGCTAAAATTGAAAGGGAAATTACTTGTCTCCGTCTATAACCAAAATTTTGAATACAAATTTCAAGAAGTTGTTCATCATTTTCTTTTATCATAAAGCAGAAAATTTTCAGAACTACCGTATCCGATAATGAACATATTTATTTCTTAAATTCCCCAGAATTCGTTTAAATGTGATATCAGATATTGGCCTGAGGCTGACAAGAACTGTAACCGAAATGCATTTTTCAAAAAAAAATTTCAAAAGTGACAATGAAAGGAAAATTTCCATTAAAATAAAACAGATTTCTAATACATTTTTTTTTTAATTTTTAAAGACTACATTATTCAACTTCGTATAATTTATAGATAAAATATACATATGTAATTATCTACCATTGGATTATGTTTACTTTGAATAAATTATATATTTTTTTTAGATTTTAAGGTATGCACGAAATATGTACCTTTCCTGCTGGTGCACATATTGTACATAAAATAAGAAAAAATGGGCTTCAGTTTTGATAAATAATATACAATTATTGTATCTACATTTGTATTTATATTCTTTTATTGATTATTATTTTACTACTATGATGGAGAAATCTGTATAAAGAATTATTTCTTTGTTAAATTCTTATTAAGGTAATTTTTCGGGACTTTTATTCAAAGTTTTTTGCCATTACAATTCAATTCGATAAGCAATTTGTCATTAAAATCTCCTTTCAGTAATAACGCCTTCCATTTGCATAATGTATAATTGTTGAAACTTAAAAGAAAATTAAATAACAATTTTTTCTTATATTTCAAGAAAGGTAAAGTACATTTGGGACGGCTCGGTAATTAATTCACCTGAAATGAAGTTACATCCATCAATTGTTTTCAGCGACTTCAAAAGAAATGCTTAAAAAACGAAAACCTCAAATAAAAAAAGTAAAACAAATGAGGTGTCTCTGGAGAGGAATGGAAGAATAAGATATACCTAAATCCTTAATAGTTTCAGTACGAAAATTGAAAATCGATGAGAGTAAGGGAAAGGACTTATTTTGAGAGCTTCCCATAGGTGGAGAAACAACAAACTCAAATTATAAAAAAATCCTTCGCTGAAAAGCGCTGAAACGCATTTTTAAAAAGCATTTTGGAAAGGAGAATATCGTATATTGGTGTAAAAGATCTGTTTACATGGCCAAGGAATTGAGAACAAATAGAGAGGTTTTGTAGGATCATTAGAAAACAATAAGTTCTAATGCTCGTTCAAGTTTGAAGATAAGATTGCAATTTCTATTTCTGGAAAGATTACTTTTGACTGGGAAAAATTCTAAACGGATATAATGTTCAAAATTCTGTTTCATTTTTAGTCTTCAGATAGTTTATCAATCTGTAAAACGTGGCATACGTATGGGATAAGGAGACTTCCGGAAGATTTGCGTGGATGTTTCTGAAATTTCCTGGTCTGTAGGTTTGAAAACATTCCAAAATGTATAGTGATTTGTGCCGCTAAATTTAAATCGTGTTTGCTTGCTGGTAAATGAATTGTTGATCAAAGCAAATTAAATATCAAAGAGAAAAATAATTCAAAAATACTTTAGTGTAATATAAATTAAGTTCTCAGGTGCACATTAGCTGTGGCAATTAAGGTAATGTATTAGCCACTTAGTTATGCTCAATGCAACAATTAAGGAAAAGCATCATATTACTTTTGAATTCTTATTTTTAACCCTCCTTTATTTATTTTTCCCCATTATTATATATTACTACTCTTTTTCTACATTTCGTACATTAATATAACATTTCCTCCAAATTTTTTTATATGTAATATAACATTTGTGACATATTTACATTAATTCCACATTAATTTGTATGTTATCGAATCATTACGACATCATCAAATACTATATCGAATCACTTGATCAACACATATTTTCAGCAATTTGCATAACATATCCAGATAATATTTCCAAATATAAGAACTAGCAAACAGCAAAATTTAGGTCCGCATTGTGCTCATTTCAATATAACGAAACTGCGCTTCAGGAAAAATGGCTCTAGAAGGTAAAATGATTAGCTTAAAGTGTAATAAAATATATGGTGGTGTGCGCAATAAGCCAGATATACTTGATAAACGAGCAGGATGAAATGTGTGATCTGAAAGTAATATCAAATTAAAGTAACTTACCCCCAAAGGATGACACTTCAAATAATTTGAATTAAGAGAAATTTATTATATCTTGACATCGTGAAATTTTAAATTAATACCAGCATAAATCAAAAAAACATCGCCAGACAGAAGATAATAGACCTTCATCAAACAGCTGTAGTAAGTATCAGTCCTACCATTTTGAATCCTAACCTTTGGTACAAGAAATGCGTAATATTCCAATCAAAGTAAATCTCAGTTCAACTTCGTTAAACAAAGTTTCATGATAACAAAAATCAAATTTTATAACGGAGGAAATTGAGTTGACTGGTTATTCCAATATATTTTTGAAGAAACACAAGGCGAATTTCCGTACCATCAGGAAGGTGTAACACGTGCACATGAAGTCCTTTCGAGGATATTGCAAGTCGTAGAACATCATTAATATACTGCAGAAGTCAGAATCTAGATAAATTTAGTTGAATCTTCAGTACCAATTTCTATCTTAGAAGATAGCATTCTCTTCAAATGAATGCGAAATACATTCTCTTCAAACTATATGGAGATGGCCGTCAGAAAGGAACGAAAAAGAACAAAAATTGCAGACACGCGTCATCCGCGATGAGAACGGCCAGAAGCCGTCCTACACCTTCGGAGTCCAGCAGTAGAAAGAAGTAAAACCGGTTGTAGTCGTCAATTTCGCTCTGTCATTGAGCGATTGCAGTCAACAGACTTGATGTTGAATAAATGTGGAGGCTTACCTGCACAGAAAGATGACTGCTAATTGGAACCCCAGAGTCTCAGTATGACCTCCTCATAAGACTTGGGTGTTTGGTATGTGTCCTTTTTCCTCGGTGTAATATCCATCTAAGCCTTGTGGTGCACACTAGGACAAAGCCTTTGGTGATAATGCTGCTAAATAATGACCGATGAGGTCGGCTATCCTGATAAATACTTGAGAAGCCGTTTGTTCGTTTTTTTTTTTTTTTTTTTTTTTTTTTTTTTTTGTGGGTAGGAGGAAGCAGTTTAGAAGAAGAATTGTTTCTCTGCAAGAAATTTTTGTTTCCAAAGAAGAGGAAACTTCCTAATTTCCAGGCTTCTTCTTAATTTAAAATTGATGACATCAAACGGTTGAATTTTGCGATTTACCGAGTTTTTCTAAATATTCAGTTCTTGGATTTTTATCATTTGCTAGTATCATTATTATGACATTTTCACACTGTAAAACTAGCCTTGCTAGATTTTGCTTATAGAATGGTTTTAGACTTTGTCCATTTTGTTCATTTGACATTTTGTTCATTTTTTCATTTGACATTTGTTTCAGAAGCGTCCATTGATACGAAAAAGACTAGATATTGCGTGTCTCCAGCATTCGTCAAAGAGACCAATTATGACAAGATTTCGTTCATGTTTGGGATAGTTTTTCTTAACTAAACGTTTTGTTCTAAAATGCAAGACTTAAAAGGCAGACGTACTTAAAGACGATACTCTTACTCACTCTTTAAATATGCATAATAACTAAAATATTTATATCATAAAGCGACCGAGCTCATCCAGATAAAATGTGACTAATGAAAGATCAGTTTTAAGACAAGATTATTGTCTGTATTGCTTGAAATGTTACGTCTCCCAGCCTAAATTATTTGAGCCTATGTAAGATAATCAAAAGTATTGGATTTGAAACATTACCCAGTTAGAAAAAACCATTGAAATTATGTATATTTTTTATAAAACCCCTTACTACCCTCAGAAAATTTTATGTTAAAAATCACTGAAAATATAACAGTATCGGTAATAATTTTTCGCATAAAAACATATCTATTACATGTTATTTGAAGTAACAATAACAATAGAAATTTTTTTTAAAAAAATTCAGTTTTTATATTGTTATGTCTGAAATTTTAAGTTTGTGTTTTAATACCTTTAAACTTTAAACCTTGCTGCAAGGTGCCGGACAAAATTAACAAAAAAAAATAACATATCAAATAATTCAAAACACTTCTTATTCATAATCTATCAAAAGATGAATCAAATAAACAATCGTATTTCATATCTATCAATCAATCGTATAGTGGTAGTAAAATTTAACGTTTAAGGTTTGCTTTATGAGTAACCTTTATAAAAGGAAATATCAATAACTCCAAATTCAATTAAACTCCATGTTTCTTAAAAGCCTCTCGGCTCCAACAAATGGAGGGACATGACAGACCACAGTAAATTATACTCTACATAATGACACAAATGCAATTAAATTTTAAACACACATTTATTAAATTCTTGAATATATTATATAATTAAATAATGGATAACTGATCAGTATCTTACAACATATTTTTACTCGGAAAAGTAACACATAATGTCACACGCATTTACAGCTTACAAAAATTAATATACCTTAAGATGGAAAATAACACATATCTCCTTCCAAAATTAACATACATATATTAATGTGTAAGTTTACTATTTTTGACGTTCTTTAAACCTTCCTTTACAGACTTTAAATTAATTAGTCATTATTCAAAATATTCTAATCATTTAGTAGTTTACATATATAAAATAAATAATTTCCGTTTAAGTAATTTGAGAAGATAGAGAGGTAGACAAATTTAAAAATCACTCACAGATGGAAGACAGTTTTTCTGGATTGAAGAATCTTTAGTGTCCAATCCACTTGGAAATGAGATAAAACAATTTTTTTTTTCAAAACACTTTCACAAGCGTCCATTGATTCTGGAACCGCCTTAAATATGTCCATTTTAAGTGAGAGACAATTTCCGAAAGAAAAGATCTTTAGTGTCCAATCTTTTTTCCGTCAAAACACTTTCAGAAGCGTCCATTGATCTCAGGAACAAGGGAAGCATGATACCTCCTTCTGGAACAAATCTGTATCTCATGACAAATTTCTTCAACTGGAATGTCTCAAACATGACTATTCTAGTTCTCCAAAATACACGATGAAGCGGCGAAACTAAATTTTGGGTAGAGCACTTTTGGCACAAACTTCTTAGTTGTAACCAATCTCTCCTGTCTATGACGAACAATTCTAACTGGAAAGCCTCTAAAATGACAATTCAAGGATCACAAAATACACGATGAAACGGTAAAATCAAATTGCGCGTAGAGCACTTTCTCCGTGCGAACAAATTCTCATCAGCGGGAAAGCGGCGAGAAACCTCGCCTCAGACCGACTCACAAGCCCCCCGCAGGAGGTAAAGCCGCACCGAACTTTTTCTTTTACTGCCTTACATCTTCGCAACTCAAATGTCTCCAAATCCGACGCAATAGCCGGCGCCCGCGAGAGCAAGACTCGCAAGGGTTCAAGCCCCCACTCCTCTTCTTACTCTTAGTTTGAAAATATCAGGAAACAGAATCAGAATGATCTCTAGCCTGGTGCAAGCACCCAGGAAAACACGGTTTCTCCGCCTTAGTTACAATTCCTACTCAAGAATAACGAGTTAAATAGAGTCTTAAGAGCTTAAGAATCCTTCTTTTTTTTCAGATTAAAATACACATGAATACAAATAAAAATATTAGAATAATAATAACTTAAAACGCAAATTATTAATTGAAATTCTCGACATAACATATTCTCCCATGCACCAGGGAAAAAAAATTTGAGCATCAAAATTTTTTTTTCAAAACAAAACAAAACAGAATTTCAAAAAAGTACCAAGTTAAGTGCCATACAAATAATCCATTCAAAACTAGTTCTCACGGAGAGCAGTGATAAAAAAATTAACAAGTTTACTTACAAAGCATTAAGTTTAACAAATTAAATTAAAATTCTAAATACAACTCATATAACCAATTAAATAGCAACCGGAGTGAAGTGTCATAAAAAAATCCATTTGCAAAACAAGTTAATAAAATTACACAAACAAACAAAAAAATCACTAGTGAGGGAAAATTACACCTTAACAATTCATTCAACCAACAGTGAAAAAAAAAAAATCCTAAATGAATTAAACACTGAACTGAACCAGAAGCTGAAACAAACGGAGAACACCCCCAGGAACGGAAAAGAAAACTTGACCAAAAAAAAGTTAAGCCGAAAGAATCTAGAGCGCATCTAGAAGCAAAAGGGAAAAAAATTTAGATAAACTTACTTGAAAGAAGGAAATTAAAATTCGGACCAGCCGAAAAATTCCTTAAACGCAAAGCACTATTGAGTCAAGAACTCGAAACCGAAACTAAAAGAAATTCACACAAATGCAGACAACTCCTAGAGCAAACCAGTTGTAAAATATGGAAGAAAAACCTTTACTATTCTTTCAAGAATACAAAACTAACACTCTTAAAAAAAAAATCGAATTCATAAACAATTCAAGCTCAAACCAAAAAAAGAATCAAATTCTAAAAATAGCCAAAATGAATCCAACAAAACCAGAACTGAAGCAGGTTACACACAGAATTTACCCGTAAACAAGAAAGTGTCCAACAAAAGGTTTGCCACAATTTTTAAAGAAAACAATGCTGCCCCAATGTTCTCAAAGCTAGATCCTGGAGAGTAATTGAGAAGATGAAGAGTATGCATTGCACTCTAGGTAGCAATCGTAAGCATGGCCACTTCACATCAAAACTACAAAACTGCAGGCACAAAAATGCAAAAGCAGACAAGAGGGAAGTGTTTACACCAAAAAAAAATTAAACTTCTCAAACTCAAAATCTCAAAATCCATAAATCTCACAAAACTCAATTCTATACTTCTAAAACCACTTCAAAACAAAACTCCTAGAAATACACTAAGCCTCAAGAGCAATCACAAATTTTTCAGTAACCACACAGTATAACCAGAAACCAGAAAAGAAAAAGTTTTTGAAAGACAACCAACTGGAAAACAGAAACTCGGTACAAAACTCAGTGGAGTTAATTACTCTTAAAATCCTAAAATAAAATTAAAATACTTCTCAAAACAATCTTTCACTTTCACTAGTATTAAAGTTTTAATTTCCAAAACACATTTCACATCCACTTTTAAAGTTACTGCAAAACTGCAACAAGTTCAACCAAAGAAAAAAATAAATTCTAAACCAAAAAGCAATAAAACTATTAAAGCTCAAAAATTGGTAACCAAAAAAAATTTAGATCACTGTTAAAACAAATGTTAGACCACTCACTAGTAAACTCACTAGAATCGACCATTAAAACTATTTGAAAAGCCAACAGTAAGAGCAAGAATAATGCATTTTAACTACATTTCCAAAATTCCAAACAAAGCCAACTCTACCTTTCCAAAAAAATCTTTGTTTTTCCAAAATTCACAAATAAAAAAATTGCTGTAAACGCAAAACTCATTATTTTACTGTCTTCCACATTTCTCTGACAGGAATAAATGTTCACTAAACTCACAACTAAGGTAGAAAATTAATTACGCAAACTCAGAAAAGCTAAACAAGAAACTTCACTCCGGCTGAAAACTAACTTCCAAAAAAAAAAAATTCAAACAATCCCTAAATAAACTATCACTGGTCCCGCCAACTTTACAAATCTAACCAAAATTAACTTTAAGAAACAAACATTTCAAATTTTTCCAAAAATAAATTCAAAATAAATTTTTAACTGAATTCTATTACCACAGATTCCGTAAAATCTATTAACACACCTCAAGATGTTAAAAAAAAAATTACTATATCTCGAACACACAAATACTGCTCTGACATTAAATGAATTAATTAGAATTAGCAATCTACAAAGCAAAAATGCAATAGCCAAATCAACTCATTAACACAAATGCAATTCTCACCAAAAACTTTAAACTAAAGGATAAAGGGATCAAACATATAGGTGAGCGTAAAAATTTCATCATTTATAATCAAAAATGCAATATTCATACACATAAAAACAAAATAGAAATCAAATATAAAATAATACTCAAATAATATACACAAAACATTTTCTAGTGGTCTGCAAGTCTCGAGGTCACTGCACCATTTGTTATGTCTGAAAATTTTAAGTTTGTGTTTTAATACCTTTAAACATTAAACCTTGCTGCAAGGTGCCGGACAAAATTAACAAAAAAAAAATCACATATCAAATAATTTAAAACTCTTCTTATTCATAATCTATCAAAAGATGAATCAAATAAACAATCGTATTTCATATCTATCAATCAATCGTATAGTGGTAGTACAATTTAACGTTTAAGGTTTGCGTCGTGAGTAACCTATATAAAAGGAAATATCAATAACTCCAAATTCAATTAAACTCTATGTTTCTTAAAAGCCTCCCGGTTCCAACAAATGGAGGGACATGACAGATCACAGTAAATTATACGCTACATAAATACACAAATGCAATTAAATTTTAAACACACATTTATTAAATTCTTGAATATAATATATAATTAAATAATGGATAACTGATAAGTATCTTACAACATATTTTTACTCGGAAAAGTAACACATAATGTCACACGCATTTACAGCTTACAAAAATTAATATACCTTAAGATGGAAAATAACACATATCTCCTTCCAAAATTAACATACACATATTAATTTGTAAGTTTACTATTTTTGACGTTCAATAGCTCACTAACTAAGCCGGTAAAACAAATCTTTAAACCTTCCTTTACAGACTTTAAATTAATTAGTCATTATTCAAAATATTCTAATCATTTAGTAGTTTACATATATAAAATAAATAATTTCCGTTTAAGTAATTTGAGAAGATAGAGAGGTAGACAAATTTAAAAATCACTCACAGATGGAACACAGTTTTTCTGGATTGAAGAATCTTTAGTGTCCAATCCACTTGGAAATGAGATAAAACAATTTTTTTTTCAAAACACATTCACAAGCGTTCCATTGATTCTGGAACCGCCTTAAATATGTCCATTTTAAGTGAGAGACAATTTCCGAAAGAAAAGATCTTTAGTGTCCAATCTTTTTTCCGTTAAAACACTTTCAGAAGCGTCCATTGATCTCAGGAACAAGGGAAGCATGATACCTCCTTCTGGAACAAATCTGTATCTCATGACAAATTTCTTCAACTGGAATGTCTCAAACATGACTATTCAAGTTCTCCAAAATACACGATGAAGCGGCGAAACTAAATTTTGGGTAGAGTACTTTTGGCACAAACTTCTTAGTTGTAACCAATCTCTCCTGTCTATGACGAACAATTCTAACTGTAAAGCCTCTAAAATGACAATTCAAGGATCACAAATTACACAATGAAACGGTAAAATCAAATTGCGCGTAGAGCACTTTCTCCGTGCGAACAAATTCTCATCAGCGGCAAAGCGGCGAGAAACCTCGCCTCAGACCGACTCACAAGCCCCCCGCAGGAGGTAAAGCCGCACCGAACTTTTTCTTTTACTGCCTTACATCTTCGCAACTCAAATGTCTCCAAATCCGACGCAATAGCCGGCGCCCGCGAGAGCAAGACTCGCAAGGTTCAAGCCCCCACTCCTCTTCTTACTCTTAGTTTGAAAATATCAGGAAACAGAATCAGAATGATCTCTAGCCTGGTGCAAGCACCCAGGAAAACACGGTTTCTCCGCCTTAGTTACAATTCCTACTCAAGAATAACGAGTTAAATAGAGTCTTAAGAGCTTAAGAATCCTTTTTTTTTTCAGATTAAAATACACATGAATACAAATAAAAATATTAGAATAATAATAACTTAAAACACAAATTAATAATTGAAATTCTCGACATAACATATTCCCCCATGCACCAGGGAAAAAAAATTTGAGCATCAAAATTTTTTTTTCAAAACAAAACAAAACAGAATTTCAAAAAAGTACCAAGTTAAGTGCCATACAAATAATCCATTCAAAACTAGTTCTCACGGAGAGCAGTGATAAAAAAATTAACAAGTTTACTTACAAAGCATTAAGTTTAACAAATTAAATTAAAATTCTAAATACAACTCATATAACCAATTAAATAGCAACCGGAGTGAAGTGTCATAAAAAAATCCATTTGCAAAACAAGTTAATAAAATTACACAAACAAACAAAAAAATCACTAGTGAGGGAAAATTACACCTTAACAATTCATTCAACCAACAGTGAAAAAAAAAAATCCTAAATGAATTAAACACTGAACTGAACCAGAAGCTGAAACAAACGGAGAACACCCCCAGGAACGGAAAAGAAAACTTGACCAAAAAAAAGTTAAGCCGAAAGAATCTAGAGCGCATCTAGAAGCAAAAGGGAAAAAAATTTAGATAAACTTACTTGAAAGAAGGAAATTAAAATTCGGACCAGCCGAAAAATTCCTTAAACGCAAAGCACTATTGAGTCAAGAACTCGAAACCGAAACTAAAAGAAATTCACACAAATGCAGACAACTCCTAGAGCAAACCAGTTGTAAAATATGGAAGAAAAACCTTTACTATTCTTTCAAGAATACAAAACTAACACTCTTCAAAAAAAAATCGAATTCATAAACAATTCAAGCTCAAACCAAAAAAAGAATCAAATTCTAAAAATAGCCAAAATGAATCCAACAAAACCAGAACTGAAGCAGGTTACACACAGAATTTACCCGTAAACAAGAAAGTGTCCAACAAAAGGTTTGCCACAATTTTTAAAGAAAACAATGCTGCCCCAATGTTCTCAAAGCTAGATCCTGGAGAGTAATTGAGAAGATGAAGAGTATGCATTGCACTCTAGGTAGCAATCGTAAGCATGGCCACTTCACATCAAAACTACAAAACTGCAGGCACAAAAATGCAAAAGCAGACAAGAGGGAAGTGTTTACACCAAAAAAAAATTAAACTTCTCAAACTCAAAATCTCAAAATCCATAAATCTCACAAAACTCAATTCTATACTTCTAAAACCACTTCAAAACAAAACTCCTAGAAATACACTAAGCCTCAAGAGCAATCACAAATTTTTCAGTAACCACACAGTATAACCAGAAACCAGAAAAGAAAAAGTTTTTGAAAGACAACCAACTGGAAAACAGAAACTCGGTACAAAACTCAGTGGAGTTAATTACTCTTAAAATCCTAAAATAAAATTAAAATACTTCTCAAAACAATCTTTCACTTTCACTAGTATTAAAGTTTTAAATTCCAAAACACATTTCACATCCACTTTTAAAGTTACTGCAAAACTGCAACAAGTTCAACCAAAGAAAAAAATAAATTCTAAACCAAAAAGCAATAAAACTATTAAAGCTCAAAAATTGGTAACCAAAAAAATTTTAGATCACTGTTAAAACAAATGTTAGACCACTCACTAGTAAACTCACTAGAATCGACCATTAAAACTATTTGAAAAGCCAACAGTAAGAGCAAGAATAATGCATTTTAACTACATTTCCAAAATTCCAAACAAAGCCAACTCTACCTTTCCAAAAAAATCTTTGTTTTTCCAAAATTCACAAATAAAAAAATTGCTGTAAACGCAAAACTCATTATTTTACTGTCTTCCACATTTCTCTGACAGGAATAAATGTTCACTAAACTCACAACTAAGGTAGAAAATTAATTACGCAAACTCAGAAAAGCTAAACAAGAAACTTCACTCCGGCTGAAAACTAACTTCCAAAAAAAAAAAATTCAAACAATCCCTAAATAAACTATCACTGGTCCCGCCAACTTTACAAATCTAACCAAAATTAACTTTAAGAAACAAACATTTCAAATTTTTCCAAAAATAAATTCAAAATAAATTTTTAACTGAATTCTATTACCACAGATTCCGTAAAATCTATTAACACACCTCAAGAAGTTAAAAAAAAATTACTATATCTCGAACACACAAATACTGCTCTGACATTAAATGAATTAATTAGAATTAGCAATCTACAAAGCAAAAATGCAATAGCCAAATCAACTCATTAACACAAATGCAATTCTCACCAAAAACTTTAAACTAAAGGATAAAGGGATCAAACATATAGGTGAGCGTAAAAATTTCATCATTTATAATCAAAAATGCAATATTCATACACATAAAAACAAAATAGAAATCAAATATAAAATAATACTCAAATAATATACACAAAACATTTTCTAGTGGTCTGCAAGTCTCGAGGTCACTGCACCATTTGTTATGTCTGAAAATTTTAAGTTTGTGTTTTAATACCTTTAAACATTAAACCTTGCTGCAAGGTGCCGGACAAAATTAACAAAAAAAAAAAATCACATATCAAATAATTTAAAACTCTTCTTATTCATAATCTATCAAAAGATGAATCAAATAAACAATCGTATTTCATATCTATCAATCAATCGTATAGTGGTAGTACAATTTAACGTTTAAGGTTTGCGTCGTGAGTAACCTATATAAAAGGAAATATCAATAACTCCAAATTCAATTAAACTCTATGTTTCTTAAAAGCCTCCCGGTTCCAACAAATGGAGGGACATGACAGATCACAGTAAATTATACGCTACATAAATACACAAATGCAATTAAATTTTAAACACACATTTATTAAATTCTTGAATATAATATATAATTAAATAATGGATAACTGATAAGTATCTTACAACATATTTTTACTCGGAAAAGTAACACATAATGTCACACGCATTTACAGCTTACAAAAATTAATATACCTTAAGATGGAAAATAACACATATCTCCTTCCAAAATTAACATACACATATTAATTTGTAAGTTTACTATTTTTGACGTTCAATAGCTCACTAACTAAGCCGGTAAAACAAATCTTTAAACCTTCCTTTACAGACTTTAAATTAATTAGTCATTATTCAAAATATTCTAATCATTTAGTAGTTTACATATATAAAATAAATAATTTCCGTTTAAGTAATTTGAGAAGATAGAGAGGTAGACAAATTTAAAAATCACTCACAGATGGAACACAGTTTTTCTGGATTGAAGAATCTTTAGTGTCCAATCCACTTGGAAATGAGATAAAACAATTTTTTTTTCAAAACACATTCACAAGCGTTCCATTGATTCTGGAACCGCCTTAAATATGTCCATTTTAAGTGAGAGACAATTTCCGAAAGAAAAGATCTTTAGTGTCCAATCTTTTTTCCGTTAAAACACTTTCAGAAGCGTCCATTGATCTCAGGAACAAGGGAAGCATGATACCTCCTTCTGGAACAAATCTGTATCTCATGACAAATTTCTTCAACTGGAATGTCTCAAACATGACTATTCAAGTTCTCCAAAATACACGATGAAGCGGCGAAACTAAATTTTGGGTAGAGTACTTTTGGCACAAACTTCTTAGTTGTAACCAATCTCTCCTGTCTATGACGAACAATTCTAACTGTAAAGCCTCTAAAATGACAATTCAAGGATCACAAATTACACAATGAAACGGTAAAATCAAATTGCGCGTAGAGCACTTTCTCCGTGCGAACAAATTCTCATCAGCGGCAAAGCGGCGAGAAACCTCGCCTCAGACCGACTCACAAGCCCCCCGCAGGAGGTAAAGCCGCACCGAACTTTTTCTTTTACTGCCTTACATCTTCGCAACTCAAATGTCTCCAAATCCGACGCAATAGCCGGCGCCCGCGAGAGCAAGACTCGCAAGGTTCAAGCCCCCACTCCTCTTCTTACTCTTAGTTTGAAAATATCAGGAAACAGAATCAGAATGATCTCTAGCCTGGTGCAAGCACCCAGGAAAACACGGTTTCTCCGCCTTAGTTACAATTCCTACTCAAGAATAACGAGTTAAATAGAGTCTTAAGAGCTTAAGAATCCTTTTTTTTTTCAGATTAAAATACACATGAATACAAATAAAAATATTAGAATAATAATAACTTAAAACACAAATTAATAATTGAAATTCTCGACATAACATATTCCCCCATGCACCAGGGAAAAAAAATTTGAGCATCAAAATTTTTTTTTCAAAACAAAACAAAACAGAATTTCAAAAAAGTACCAAGTTAAGTGCCATACAAATAATCCATTCAAAACTAGTTCTCACGGAGAGCAGTGATAAAAAAATTAACAAGTTTACTTACAAAGCATTAAGTTTAACAAATTAAATTAAAATTCTAAATACAACTCATATAACCAATTAAATAGCAACCGGAGTGAAGTGTCATAAAAAAATCCATTTGCAAAACAAGTTAATAAAATTACACAAACAAACAAAAAAATCACTAGTGAGGGAAAATTACACCTTAACAATTCATTCAACCAACAGTGAAAAAAAAAAAATCCTAAATGAATTAAACACTGAACTGAACCAGAAGCTGAAACAAACGGAGAACACCCCCAGGAACGGAAAAGAAAACTTGACCAAAAAAAAGTTAAGCCGAAAGAATCTAGAGCGCATCTAGAAGCAAAAGGGAAAAAAATTTAGATAAACTTACTTGAAAGAAGGAAATTAAAATTCGGACCAGCCGAAAAATTCCTTAAACGCAAAGCACTATTGAGTCAAGAACTCGAAACCGAAACTAAAAGAAATTCACACAAATGCAGACAACTCCTAGAGCAAACCAGTTGTAAAATATGGAAGAAAAACCTTTACTATTCTTTCAAGAATACAAAACTAACACTCTTCAAAAAAAAATCGAATTCATAAACAATTCAAGCTCAAACCAAAAAAAGAATCAAATTCTAAAAATAGCCAAAATGAATCCAACAAAACCAGAACTGAAGCAGGTTACACACAGAATTTACCCGTAAACAAGAAAGTGTCCAACAAAAGGTTTGCCACAATTTTTAAAGAAAACAATGCTGCCCCAATGTTCTCAAAGCTAGATCCTGGAGAGTAATTGAGAAGATGAAGAGTATGCATTGCACTCTAGGTAGCAATCGTAAGCATGGCCACTTCACATCAAAACTACAAAACTGCAGGCACAAAAATGCAAAAGCAGACAAGAGGGAAGTGTTTACACCAAAAAAAAATTAAACTTCTCAAACTCAAAATCTCAAAATCCATAAATCTCACAAAACTCAATTCTATACTTCTAAAACCACTTCAAAACAAAACTCCTAGAAATACACTAAGCCTCAAGAGCAATCACAAATTTTTCAGTAACCACACAGTATAACCAGAAACCAGAAAAGAAAAAGTTTTTGAAAGACAACCAACTGGAAAACAGAAACTCGGTACAAAACTCAGTGGAGTTAATTACTCTTAAAATCCTAAAATAAAATTAAAATACTTCTCAAAACAATCTTTCACTTTCACTAGTATTAAAGTTTTAAATTCCAAAACACATTTCACATCCACTTTTAAAGTTACTGCAAAACTGCAACAAGTTCAACCAAAGAAAAAAATAAATTCTAAACCAAAAAGCAATAAAACTATTAAAGCTCAAAAATTGGTAACCAAAAAAATTTTAGATCACTGTTAAAACAAATGTTAGACCACTCACTAGTAAACTCACTAGAATCGACCATTAAAACTATTTGAAAAGCCAACAGTAAGAGCAAGAATAATGCATTTTAACTACATTTCCAAAATTCCAAACAAAGCCAACTCTACCTTTCCAAAAAAATCTTTGTTTTTCCAAAATTCACAAATAAAAAAATTGCTGTAAACGCAAAACTCATTATTTTACTGTCTTCCACATTTCTCTGACAGGAATAAATGTTCACTAAACTCACAACTAAGGTAGAAAATTAATTACGCAAACTCAGAAAAGCTAAACAAGAAACTTCACTCCGGCTGAAAACTAACTTCCAAAAAAAAAAAATTCAAACAATCCCTAAATAAACTATCACTGGTCCCGCCAACTTTACAAATCTAACCAAAATTAACTTTAAGAAACAAACATTTCAAATTTTTCCAAAAATAAATTCAAAATAAATTTTTAACTGAATTCTATTACCACAGATTCCGTAAAATCTATTAACACACCTCAAGAAGTTAAAAAAAAATTACTATATCTCGAACACACAAATACTGCTCTGACATTAAATGAATTAATTAGAATTAGCAATCTACAAAGCAAAAATGCAATAGCCAAATCAACTCATTAACACAAATGCAATTCTCACCAAAAACTTTAAACTAAAGGATAAAGGGATCAAACATATAGGTGAGCGTAAAAATTTCATCATTTATAATCAAAAATGCAATATTCATACACATAAAAACAAAATAGAAATCAAATATAAAATAATACTCAAATAATATACACAAAACATTTTCTAGTGGTCTGCAAGTCTCGAGGTCACTGCACCATTTGTTATGTCTGAAAATTTTAAGTTTGTGTTTTAATACCTTTAAACATTAAACCTTGCTGCAAGGTGCCGGACAAAATTAACAAAAAAAAAAAATCACATATCAAATAATTTAAAACTCTTCTTATTCATAATCTATCAAAAGATGAATCAAATAAACAATCGTATTTCATATCTATCAATCAATCGTATAGTGGTAGTACAATTTAACGTTTAAGGTTTGCGTCGTGAGTAACCTATATAAAAGGAAATATCAATAACTCCAAATTCAATTAAACTCTATGTTTCTTAAAAGCCTCCCGGTTCCAACAAATGGAGGGACATGACAGATCACAGTAAATTATACGCTACATAAATACACAAATGCAATTAAATTTTAAACACACATTTATTAAATTCTTGAATATAATATATAATTAAATAATGGATAACTGATAAGTATCTTACAACATATTTTTACTCGGAAAAGTAACACATAATGTCACACGCATTTACAGCTTACAAAAATTAATATACCTTAAGATGGAAAATAACACATATCTCCTTCCAAAATTAACATACACATATTAATTTGTAAGTTTACTATTTTTGACGTTCAATAGCTCACTAACTAAGCCGGTAAAACAAATCTTTAAACCTTCCTTTACAGACTTTAAATTAATTAGTCATTATTCAAAATATTCTAATCATTTAGTAGTTTACATATATAAAATAAATAATTTCCGTTTAAGTAATTTGAGAAGATAGAGAGGTAGACAAATTTAAAAATCACTCACAGATGGAACACAGTTTTTCTGGATTGAAGAATCTTTAGTGTCCAATCCACTTGGAAATGAGATAAAACAATTTTTTTTTCAAAACACATTCACAAGCGTTCCATTGATTCTGGAACCGCCTTAAATATGTCCATTTTAAGTGAGAGACAATTTCCGAAAGAAAAGATCTTTAGTGTCCAATCTTTTTTCCGTTAAAACACTTTCAGAAGCGTCCATTGATCTCAGGAACAAGGGAAGCATGATACCTCCTTCTGGAACAAATCTGTATCTCATGACAAATTTCTTCAACTGGAATGTCTCAAACATGACTATTCAAGTTCTCCAAAATACACGATGAAGCGGCGAAACTAAATTTTGGGTAGAGTACTTTTGGCACAAACTTCTTAGTTGTAACCAATCTCTCCTGTCTATGACGAACAATTCTAACTGTAAAGCCTCTAAAATGACAATTCAAGGATCACAAATTACACAATGAAACGGTAAAATCAAATTGCGCGTAGAGCACTTTCTCCGTGCGAACAAATTCTCATCAGCGGCAAAGCGGCGAGAAACCTCGCCTCAGACCGACTCACAAGCCCCCCGCAGGAGGTAAAGCCGCACCGAACTTTTTCTTTTACTGCCTTACATCTTCGCAACTCAAATGTCTCCAAATCCGACGCAATAGCCGGCGCCCGCGAGAGCAAGACTCGCAAGGTTCAAGCCCTCACTCCTCTTCTTACTCTTAGTTTGAAAATATCAGGAAACAGAATCAGAATGATCTCTAGCCTGGTGCAAGCACCCAGGAAAACACGGTTTCTCCGCCTTAGTTACAATTCCTACTCAAGAATAACGAGTTAAATAGAGTCTTAAGAGCTTAAGAATCCTTTTTTTTTTCAGATTAAAATACACATGAATACAAATAAAAATATTAGAATAATAATAACTTAAAACACAAATTAATAATTGAAATTCTCGACATAACATATTCCCCCATGCACCAGGGAAAAAAAATTTGAGCATCAAAATTTTTTTTTCAAAACAAAACAAAACAGAATTTCAAAAAAGTACCAAGTTAAGTGCCATACAAATAATCCATTCAAAACTAGTTCTCACGGAGAGCAGTGATAAAAAAATTAACAAGTTTACTTACAAAGCATTAAGTTTAACAAATTAAATTAAAATTCTAAATACAACTCATATAACCAATTAAATAGCAACCGGAGTGAAGTGTCATAAAAAAATCCATTTGCAAAACAAGTTAATAAAATTACACAAACAAACAAAAAAATCACTAGTGAGGGAAAATTACACCTTAACAATTCATTCAACCAACAGTGAAAAAAAAAAATCCTAAATGAATTAAACACTGAACTGAACCAGAAGCTGAAACAAACGGAGAACACCCCCAGGAACGGAAAAGAAAACTTGACCAAAAAAAAGTTAAGCCGAAAGAATCTAGAGCGCATCTAGAAGCAAAAGGGAAAAAAATTTAGATAAACTTACTTGAAAGAAGGAAATTAAAATTCGGACCAGCCGAAAAATTCCTTAAACGCAAAGCACTATTGAGTCAAGAACTCGAAACCGAAACTAAAAGAAATTCACACAAATGCAGACAACTCCTAGAGCAAACCAGTTGTAAAATATGGAAGAAAAACCTTTACTATTCTTTCAAGAATACAAAACTAACACTCTTCAAAAAAAAATCGAATTCATAAACAATTCAAGCTCAAACCAAAAAAAGAATCAAATTCTAAAAATAGCCAAAATGAATCCAACAAAACCAGAACTGAAGCAGGTTACACACAGAATTTACCCGTAAACAAGAAAGTGTCCAACAAAAGGTTTGCCACAATTTTTAAAGAAAACAATGCTGCCCCAATGTTCTCAAAGCTAGATCCTGGAGAGTAATTGAGAAGATGAAGAGTATGCATTGCACTCTAGGTAGCAATCGTAAGCATGGCCACTTCACATCAAAACTACAAAACTGCAGGCACAAAAATGCAAAAGCAGACAAGAGGGAAGTGTTTACACCAAAAAAAAATTAAACTTCTCAAACTCAAAATCTCAAAATCCATAAATCTCACAAAACTCAATTCTATACTTCTAAAACCACTTCAAAACAAAACTCCTAGAAATACACTAAGCCTCAAGAGCAATCACAAATTTTTCAGTAACCACACAGTATAACCAGAAACCAGAAAAGAAAAAGTTTTTGAAAGACAACCAACTGGAAAACAGAAACTCGGTACAAAACTCAGTGGAGTTAATTACTCTTAAAATCCTAAAATAAAATTAAAATACTTCTCAAAACAATCTTTCACTTTCACTAGTATTAAAGTTTTAAATTCCAAAACACATTTTACATCCACTTTTAAAGTTACTGCAAAACTGCAACAAGTTCAACCAAAGAAAAAAATAAATTCTAAACCAAAAAGCAATAAAACTATTAAAGCTCAAAAATTGGTAACCAAAAAAAATTTAGATCACTGTTAAAACAAATGTTAGACCACTCACTAGTAAACTCACTAGAATCGACCATTAAAACTATTTGAAAAGCCAACAGTAAGAGCAAGAATAATGCATTTTAACTACATTTCCAAAATTCCAAACAAAGCCAACTCTACCTTTCCAAAAAAATCTTTGTTTTTCCAAAATTCACAAATAAAAAAATTGCTGTAAACGCAAAACTCATTATTTTACTGTCTTCCACATTTCTCTGACAGGAATAAATGTTCACTAAACTCACAACTAAGGTAGAAAATTAATTACGCAAACTCAGAAAAGCTAAACAAGAAACTTCACTCCGGCTGAAAACTAACTTCCAAAAAAAAAAAATTCAAACAATCCCTAAATAAACTATCACTGGTCCCGCCAACTTTACAAATCTAACCAAAATTAACTTTAAGAAACAAACATTTCAAATTTTTCCAAAAATAAATTCAAAATAAATTTTTAACTGAATTCTATTACCACAGATTCCATAAAATCTATTAACACACCTCAAGAAGTTAAAAAAAAATTACTATATCTCGAACACACAAATACTGCTCTGACATTAAATGAATTAATTAGAATTAGCAATCTACAAAGCAAAAATGCAATAGCCAAATCAACTCATTAACACAAATGCAATTCTCACCAAAAACTTTAAACTAAAGGATAAAGGGATCAAACATATAGGTGAGCGTAAAAATTTCATCATTTATAATCAAAAATGCAATATTCATACACATAAAAACAAAATAGAAATCAAATATAAAATAATACTCAAATAATATACACAAAACATTTTCTAGTGGTCTGCAAGTCTCGAGGTCACTGCACCATTTGTTATGTCTGAAAATTTTAAGTTTGTGTTTTAATACCTTTAAACATTAAACCTTGCTGCAAGGTGCCGGACAAAATTAACAAAAAAAAAAAATCACATATCAAATAATTTAAAACTCTTCTTATTCATAATCTATCAAAAGATGAATCAAATAAACAATCGTATTTCATATCTATCAATCAATCGTATAGTGGTAGTACAATTTAACGTTTAAGGTTTGCGTCGTGAGTAACCTATATAAAAGGAAATATCAATAACTCCAAATTCAATTAAACTCTATGTTTCTTAAAAGCCTCCCGGTTCCAACAAATGGAGGGACATGACAGATCACAGTAAATTATACGCTACATAAATACACAAATGCAATTAAATTTTAAACACACATTTATTAAATTCTTGAATATAATATATAATTAAATAATGGATAACTGATAAGTATCTTACAACATATTTTTACTCGGAAAAGTAACACATAATGTCACACGCATTTACAGCTTACAAAAATTAATATACCTTAAGATGGAAAATAACACATATCTCCTTCCAAAATTAACATACACATATTAATTTGTAAGTTTACTATTTTTGACGTTCAATAGCTCACTAACTAAGCCGGTAAAACAAATCTTTAAACCTTCCTTTACAGACTTTAAATTAATTAGTCATTATTCAAAATATTCTAATCATTTAGTAGTTTACATATATAAAATAAATAATTTCCGTTTAAGTAATTTGAGAAGATAGAGAGGTAGACAAATTTAAAAATCACTCACAGATGGAACACAGTTTTTCTGGATTGAAGAATCTTTAGTGTCCAATCCACTTGGAAATGAGATAAAACAATTTTTTTTTCAAAACACATTCACAAGCGTTCCATTGATTCTGGAACCGCCTTAAATATGTCCATTTTAAGTGAGAGACAATTTCCGAAAGAAAAGATCTTTAGTGTCCAATCTTTTTTCCGTTAAAACACTTTCAGAAGCGTCCATTGATCTCAGGAACAAGGGAAGCATGATACCTCCTTCTGGAACAAATCTGTATCTCATGACAAATTTCTTCAACTGGAATGTCTCAAACATGACTATTCAAGTTCTCCAAAATACACGATGAAGCGGCGAAACTAAATTTTGGGTAGAGTACTTTTGGCACAAACTTCTTAGTTGTAACCAATCTCTCCTGTCTATGACGAACAATTCTAACTGTAAAGCCTCTAAAATGACAATTCAAGGATCACAAATTACACAATGAAACGGTAAAATCAAATTGCGCGTAGAGCACTTTCTCCGTGCGAACAAATTCTCATCAGCGGCAAAGCGGCGAGAAACCTCGCCTCAGACCGACTCACAAGCCCCCCGCAGGAGGTAAAGCCGCACCGAACTTTTTCTTTTACTGCCTTACATCTTCGCAACTCAAATGTCTCCAAATCCGACGCAATAGCCGGCGCCCGCGAGAGCAAGACTCGCAAGGTTCAAGCCCCCACTCCTCTTCTTACTCTTAGTTTGAAAATATCAGGAAACAGAATCAGAATGATCTCTAGCCTGGTGCAAGCACCCAGGAAAACACGGTTTCTCCGCCTTAGTTACAATTCCTACTCAAGAATAACGAGTTAAATAGAGTCTTAAGAGCTTAAGAATCCTTTTTTTTTTCAGATTAAAATACACATGAATACAAATAAAAATATTAGAATAATAATAACTTAAAACACAAATTAATAATTGAAATTCTCGACATAACATATTCCCCCATGCACCAGGGAAAAAAAATTTGAGCATCAAAATTTTTTTTTCAAAACAAAACAAAACAGAATTTCAAAAAAGTACCAAGTTAAGTGCCATACAAATAATCCATTCAAAACTAGTTCTCACGGAGAGCAGTGATAAAAAAATTAACAAGTTTACTTACAAAGCATTAAGTTTAACAAATTAAATTAAAATTCTAAATACAACTCATATAACCAATTAAATAGCAACCGGAGTGAAGTGTCATAAAAAAATCCATTTGCAAAACAAGTTAATAAAATTACACAAACAAACAAAAAAATCACTAGTGAGGGAAAATTACACCTTAACAATTCATTCAACCAACAGTGAAAAAAAAAAATCCTAAATGAATTAAACACTGAACTGAACCAGAAGCTGAAACAAACGGAGAACACCCCCAGGAACGGAAAAGAAAACTTGACCAAAAAAAAGTTAAGCCGAAAGAATCTAGAGCGCATCTAGAAGCAAAAGGGAAAAAAATTTAGATAAACTTACTTGAAAGAAGGAAATTAAAATTCGGACCAGCCGAAAAATTCCTTAAACGCAAAGCACTATTGAGTCAAGAACTCGAAACCGAAACTAAAAGAAATTCACACAAATGCAGACAACTCCTAGAGCAAACCAGTTGTAAAATATGGAAGAAAAACCTTTACTATTCTTTCAAGAATACAAAACTAACACTCTTCAAAAAAAAATCGAATTCATAAACAATTCAAGCTCAAACCAAAAAAAGAATCAAATTCTAAAAATAGCCAAAATGAATCCAACAAAACCAGAACTGAAGCAGGTTACACACAGAATTTACCCGTAAACAAGAAAGTGTCCAACAAAAGGTTTGCCACAATTTTTAAAGAAAACAATGCTGCCCCAATGTTCTCAAAGCTAGATCCTGGAGAGTAATTGAGAAGATGAAGAGTATGCATTGCACTCTAGGTAGCAATCGTAAGCATGGCCACTTCACATCAAAACTACAAAACTGCAGGCACAAAAATGCAAAAGCAGACAAGAGGGAAGTGTTTACACCAAAAAAAAATTAAACTTCTCAAACTCAAAATCTCAAAATCCATAAATCTCACAAAACTCAATTCTATACTTCTAAAACCACTTCAAAACAAAACTCCTAGAAATACACTAAGCCTCAAGAGCAATCACAAATTTTTCAGTAACCACACAGTATAACCAGAAACCAGAAAAGAAAAAGTTTTTGAAAGACAACCAACTGGAAAACAGAAACTCGGTACAAAACTCAGTGGAGTTAATTACTCTTAAAATCCTAAAATAAAATTAAAATACTTCTCAAAACAATCTTTCACTTTCACTAGTATTAAAGTTTTAAATTCCAAAACACATTTCACATCCACTTTTAAAGTTACTGCAAAACTGCAACAAGTTCAACCAAAGAAAAAAATAAATTCTAAACCAAAAAGCAATAAAACTATTAAAGCTCAAAAATTGGTAACCAAAAAAAATTTAGATCACTGTTAAAACAAATGTTAGACCACTCACTAGTAAACTCACTAGAATCGACCATTAAAACTATTTGAAAAGCCAACAGTAAGAGCAAGAATAATGCATTTTAACTACATTTCCAAAATTCCAAACAAAGCCAACTCTACCTTTCCAAAAAAATCTTTGTTTTTCCAAAATTCACAAATAAAAAAATTGCTGTAAACGCAAAACTCATTATTTTACTGTCTTCCACATTTCTCTGACAGGAATAAATGTTCACTAAACTCACAACTAAGGTAGAAAATTAATTACGCAAACTCAGAAAAGCTAAACAAGAAACTTCACTCCGGCTGAAAACTAACTTCCAAAAAAAAAAAATTCAAACAATCCCTAAATAAACTATCACTGGTCCCGCCAACTTTACAAATCTAACCAAAATTAACTTTAAGAAACAAACATTTCAAATTTTTCCAAAAATAAATTCAAAATAAATTTTTAACTGAATTCTATTACCACAGATTCCGTAAAATCTATTAACACACCTCAAGAAGTTAAAAAAAAATTACTATATCTCGAACACACAAATACTGCTCTGACATTAAATGAATTAATTAGAATTAGCAATCTACAAAGCAAAAATGCAATAGCCAAATCAACTCATTAACACAAATGCAATTCTCACCAAAAACTTTAAACTAAAGGATAAAGGGATCAAACATATAGGTGAGCGTAAAAATTTCATCATTTATAATCAAAAATGCAATATTCATACACATAAAAACAAAATAGAAATCAAATATAAAATAATACTCAAATAATATACACAAAACATTTTCTAGTGGTCTGCAAGTCTCGAGGTCACTGCACCATTTGTTATGTCTGAAAATTTTAAGTTTGTGTTTTAATACCTTTAAACATTAAACCTTGCTGCAAGGTGCCGGACAAAATTAACAAAAAAAAAAAATCACATATCAAATAATTTAAAACTCTTCTTATTCATAATCTATCAAAAGATGAATCAAATAAACAATCGTATTTCATATCTATCAATCAATCGTATAGTGGTAGTACAATTTAACGTTTAAGGTTTGCGTCGTGAGTAACCTATATAAAAGGAAATATCAATAACTCCAAATTCAATTAAACTCTATGTTTCTTAAAAGCCTCCCGGTTCCAACAAATGGAGGGACATGACAGATCACAGTAAATTATACGCTACATAAATACACAAATGCAATTAAATTTTAAACACACATTTATTAAATTCTTGAATATAATATATAATTAAATAATGGATAACTGATAAGTATCTTACAACATATTTTTACTCGGAAAAGTAACACATAATGTCACACGCATTTACAGCTTACAAAAATTAATATACCTTAAGATGGAAAATAACACATATCTCCTTCCAAAATTAACATACACATATTAATTTGTAAGTTTACTATTTTTGACGTTCAATAGCTCACTAACTAAGCCGGTAAAACAAATCTTTAAACCTTCCTTTACAGACTTTAAATTAATTAGTCATTATTCAAAATATTCTAATCATTTAGTAGTTTACATATATAAAATAAATAATTTCCGTTTAAGTAATTTGAGAAGATAGAGAGGTAGACAAATTTAAAAATCACTCACAGATGGAACACAGTTTTTCTGGATTGAAGAATCTTTAGTGTCCAATCCACTTGGAAATGAGATAAAACAATTTTTTTTTCAAAACACATTCACAAGCGTCCATTGATTCTGGAACCGCCTTAAATATGTCCATTTTAAGTGAGAGACAATTTCCGAAAGAAAAGATCTTTAGTGTCCAATCTTTTTTCCGTCAAAACACTTTCAGAAGCGTCCATTGATCTCAGGAACAAGGGAAGCATGATACCTCCTTCTGGAACAAATCTGTATCTCATGACAAATTTCTTCAACTGGAATGTCTCAAACATGACTATTCTAGTTCTCCAAAATACACGATGAAGCGGCGAAACTAAATTTTGGGTAGAGCACTTTTGGCACAAACTTCTTAGTTGTAACCAATCTCTCCTGTCTATGACGAACAATTCTAACTGGAAAGCCTCTAAAATGACAATTCAAGGATCACAAAATACACGATGAAACGGTAAAATCAAATTGCGCGTAGAGCACTTTCTCCGTGCGAACAAATTCTCATCAGCGGGAAAGCGGCGAGAAACCTCGCCTCAGACCGACTCACAAGCCCCCCGCAGGAGGTAAAGCCGCACCGAACTTTTTCTTTTACTGCCTTACATCTTCGCAACTCAAATGTCTCCAAATCCGACGCAATAGCCGGCGCCCGCGAGAGCAAGACTCGCAAGGGTTCAAGCCCCCACTCCTCTTCTTACTCTTAGTTTGAAAATATCAGGAAACAGAATCAGAATGATCTCTAGCCTGGTGCAAGCACCCAGGAAAACACGGTTTCTCCGCCTTAGTTATAATTCCTACTCAAGAATAACGAGTTAAATAGAGTCTTAAGAGCTTAAGAATCCTTCTTTTTTTTCAGATTAAAATACACATGAATACAAATAAAAATATTAGAATAATAATAACTTAAAACGCAAATTAATAATTGAAATTCTCGACATAACATATTCTCCCATGCACCAGGGAAAAAAATTTGAGCATCAAAATTTTTTTTTCAAAACAAAACAAAACAGAATTTCAAAAAAGTACCAAGTTAAGTGCCATACAAATAATCCATTCAAAACTAGTTCTCACGGAGAGCAGTGATAAAAAAAATTAACAAGTTTACTTACAAAGCATTAAGTTTAACAAATTAAATTAAAATTCTAAATACAACTCATATAACCAATTAAATAGCAACCGGAGTAAAGTGTCATAAAAAAATCCATTTGCAAAACAAGTTAATAAAATTACACAAACAAACAAAAAAATCACTAGTGAGGGAAAATTACACCTTAACAATTCATTCAACCAACAGTGACAAAAAAAAAATCCTAAATGAATTAAACACTGAACTGAACCAGAAGCTGAAACAAACGGAGAACACCCCCAGGAACGGAAAAGAGAACTTGACCAAAAAAAAGTTAAGCCGAAAGAATCTAGAGCGCATCTAGAAGCAAAATGGAAAAAAAATTTAGATAAACTTACTTGAAACAAGGAAATTAAAATTCGGACCAGCCGAAAAATTCCTTAAACGCAAAGCACTATTGAGTCAAGAACTCGAAACCGAAACTAAAAGAAATTCACACAAATGCAGACAACTCCTAGAGCAAACCAGTTGTAAAATATGGAAGAAAAACCTTTACTATTCTTTCAAGAATACAAAACTAACACTCTTCAAAAAAAAATCGAATTCATAAACAATTCAAGCTCAAACCAAAAAAAGAATCAAATTCTAAAAATAGCCAAAATGAATCCAACAAAAACAGAACTGAAGCAGGTTACACACAGAATTTACCCGTAAACAAGAAAGTGTCCAACAAAAGGTTTGCCACAATTTTTAAAGAAAACAATGCTGCCCCAATGTTCTCAAAGCTAGATCCTGGAGAGTAATTGAGAAGATGAAGAGTATGCATTGCACTCTAGGTAGCAATCGTAAGCATGGCCACTTCACATCAAAACTACAAAACTGCAGGCACAAAAATGCAAAAGCAGACAAGAGGGAAGTGTTTACACCAAAAAAAAATTAAACTTCTCAAACTCAAAATCTCAAAATCCATAAATCTCACAAAACTCAATTCTATACTTCTAAAACCACTTCAAAACAAAACTCCTAGAAATACACTAAGCCTCAAGAGCAATCACAAATTTTTCAGTAACCACACAGTATAACCAGAAACCAGAAAAGAAAAAGTTTTTGAAAGACAACCAACTGGAAAACAGAAACTCAGTACAAAACTCAGTGGAGTTAATTACTCTTAAAATCCTAAAATCAAATTAAAATACTTCTCAAAACAATCTTTCACTTTCACTAGTATTAAAGTTTTAATTTCCAAAACACATTTCACATCCACTTTTAAAGTTACTGCAAAACTGCAACAAGTTCAACCAAAGAAAAAAATAAATTCTAAACCAAAAAGCAATAAAACTATTAAAGCTCAAAAATTGGTAACCAAAAAAAATTTAGATCACTGTTAAAACAAATGTTAGACCACTCACTAGTAAACTCACTAGAATCGACCATTAAAACTATTTGAAAAGCCAACAGTAAGAGCAAGAATAATGCATTTTAACTACATTTCCAAAATTCCAAACAAAGCCAACTCTACCTTTCCAAAAAAATCTTTGTTTTTCCAAAATTCACAAATAAAAAAACTGCTGTAAACGCAAAACTCACTATTTTACTGTTATCCACATTTCTCTGACAGCAATAAATGTTCACTAAACTCACAACTAAGGTAGAAAATGAATTACGCTGTAGGGTTTATATTTATTTTAACTAACATTTATTTTAAGTTTAAACTATCTTTCCTGTCAAGCCTTACTTTCCCCTGGAACTGCCAATGCCAGAATATGTAAATTTGAGTAGAACGCGCAAGCATTCAAATTATCAGCGGAAGTAGCATGATTTAAATAGAAGGAAACGAGTTCGGAGAGAGAGTTATTCTTACTTCGCGAGCGCGGAGGTAGAAATCGAGATTTAAGGAACCCCGCGTTGCGGCCTATGTGCTTGGCGGGAAGTAGTTGCAATTGTTCCAGTGAGCTTCAAGTCTGCTGAATTAGCTGCGGTATTTGTAAAACGCGGTGAGTTAGTTATTTTAGAGAGCCTCGTAGTTAGAATATTGTCTTTACTTTCTTTTCAGGTTATTATTTTATTTTGACTGCCTAGTTGGCAAAGTTTGTAAGCGTCAAGAGGACGCAATTGTAAATTAGTACGTTGAATAAAAAGGGACTTAAACCCTTTATAAGACTCTGTGGTTTATACAAGCTTTCACAGTCACCTCTTGGTTGCGTGCTAGTTAGAGGCGCGCAACGCTATATTGGCGCCCGAACACTTATCGAACTGAAATGGCCGAAAACTGGATGGAAGCCGCTGGACAACACCAAGAAATGACAACGCAGTTAGAAGGATTTGGATACCTGGTCCAGACTTTGAGAGCATCAATCAAGCCAAACGTCTATTTCGACGGAAAAAATTCGATGTCCGTATTTTTAGAAGGTATAGAAAACCACTTTCAGCTCTATCCTGTGCCTGAAAGACAAAAAGTTGCTATTGCCACATCAGCACTAAGAGGACAGGCCGCGCTATGGTGGAAAAATATAGGCAAATTTCTTCTAGGTGAATTTGGAAGCCCGACGTATACATTTGAAAATTTCAAAAAATCGTTAGTAAAGGCCTTCCCCATAGTGAAAGATCGCGCACGGCTGGAAGCCGAGCTATATAGTTTCTATCAACGGGATGCAGCACAATTGACGGACTTTATTTTACGAAAAATCAAGCTAACGGATATGCTGTATGGCAAGAAACCCGATGCGGAGATTATTGAAATAATATTACCAAGATTGTTACCCGCTGTTCAAGACTACTTTGAAATTAGAAACCCAACCACATTGCAGGAACTTTTCGAATTGGCGGTGAAGTTTCAAAATCGCAGAATCGCGGAAAGAGCGAGAGGGGAAACATATTCGCAAAGTACCAGAAGGAAGGAAGAAACAAGAAATGGAAATCGCTCATATGGGGGAAAGAACTATCAAGCTAACGCATCGAAACTCGAAGGTCAAGGCCCAAAAAGGAAATTTGAAAATAAGCATCCGCATACCCAGAAGACACAGATTGAAAGGAAAGCTTTAAACCACTAGAGGGGCCTGTGAAAGGGAGGGTCCAGACCCCGGAAGTTTTAGAAAAACCCTCAAATAGACATCTAAATACAGCCATCGTAAAAAACTCACAGCTACCAATTATACAAGTCCTGGTTGGCGATGTACCAGTAGAAGCCCTCATCGATACAGGAGCAGAAGGAAATTTCATGAGTGAAAAGTTCTTCAAAAAGAATTTTTATAGGATACGACTCTTTAAAACCAGAAATACGGAAATTATAGCGGCGCAAGGAAAAACATGTCACTGCATCGGGAAAGTATCGTTAAACATACAGGTAAAAGAGGAAAATCTCAAAGTATTAATTTTTGTGGTGAAACACCTCCAACACTCTCTTATTTTAGGTATGGACTTTTTAAGGGCCGCGAGGGCCAAATTAAATTTTCAAGATAGTTCCGTGGTGCTGGAGATGGACCAGAGGGTGGTGGAACCGGTGGAGACACCTGAATTGGACCTTAGCCATTTGAATGACCAGGAAAGTAAAGCAATACAGCAAGTGGTGAGTAATTTTTCTCATTTGTTTTCAGAAAAACCAGGAAACTGTCAGATCGTGACTCACAAGATTCAACTAAATGCCGAAAAACCTTGTAGGACTAAACCTTACCGCTATGACAAACAAAAAGACGTAATCATCGAAGAACATATTCAGGAGATGTTAAAGAATAAAATAATAACGCCCATAAATAGTGAATACGCGAGTCCAGTCGTATTATGTAGGAAAAAGAACGAGTTTCCTCCTTCGGATAAAAGGGCTTGGAGGTTTGCTATCGATTATAGAAAACTAAATAGCATAACTAAATTCCCAGTTTACCCTTTGCCGGTTATAGACGAGATCATTAGACAGATCAAATCGACAAGATATATGTCTACTTTGGACTTAACGTCTGGCTACTATCAAATAGCTATGAGACCCGAAGATATACATAAAACCGCGTTTATAACAAAATCGGGCACTTATGCATTTTTACGCATGCCTTTTGGGTTGTGTGGGGCCCCATCAACATTCCAGAGAGCTATGGACATTGTTCTAAAGCCTGTCCTAGGAAAATCAACTTTAATTTATCTAGATGATATAATTATAACGAGTAGTACGTTGGAACAACACATTAGTAACCTCGAACAAGTTTTTAAATTATTAAAAGAGGCCGGTCTTACAATTAACGCCTCAAAATGCAAGTTCGCAACTAAAGAACTTAAATATCTCAGTTATAAAATTTCGCAAAAGGGTATAGAAACGCAAGATTCAAAAATAAAAGCTATTAAGAATTTCCCACCGCCCAACACCGCCAAGAAACTTTCATCTTTCCTTGGATTATGTTCTTACTATCGATCTTTCATAAAAGATTTCGCTAATATTGTTGAACCACTCTTAGTAATCAAAAGAAAAAAGAGTAAATTTACGTGGACAGCGGAAGCTAACACAGCTTTTGAAAGATTAAAAGAAGCGCTTATTAATGCCCCTGTTTTAAAATTCCCTGAGGGGGATGAAAACCTGGAAATTGCGGTAGATGCATCAGACTATGCGGTGGGTGCGGTTCTTATGCAAAATAACCATCCGCTGGCATTTTTTAGTAAAACATTGAATCAAACACAAAGGAATTATACAGCTACAGAAAGAGAAACTTTAGCCGTATTAATGGCTGTACACAAATTTCGAGTTTATTTCGGCAAATCGCCAGTAACAGTCTTTTCGGATCATGCGGCTGTTGGTAGACTTTACTCGGGAAAAAACCTAACGCCCAGGTTAATAAGATGGGCTTTAAAACTCCAAGAATATAATATCACAATAAAATATAAACCGGGTAAGGAAAACAATGTAGCTGACGCACTTTCTCGTATAAAACTGGACGATGAAGGTAATGAACTTAAATGCGCTGTGTTGATTTCAAAAATTTTAGATTCTAGAGATACGGTTATTACTGAACTGAAAGCTGATCCTGAATTTGGAAATATCTATGCTTATTTGAAAGACCCCGAAAGCTTTGAGCACACAGATATCGATGCGATAAGAAATAGAGCAAAAAACTATGAAATAATAGATAATTTATTATTCTATACGAAAACAACGAACGAAAATCTTGAGTATAAGCCAGTCATCCCAGCCTCGCTTCGATTAAGCATTTTGAAGGAGTTGCACGAAAAAAAAACAGCGGGCCACCTCGGGGTCAGAAAGACTTTAAAAAGGGTACGCGAGGCGGTATATTTCCCGCAATTATACAAAATAGTAACGGCGTATGTCAGGTCCTGCAATCAATGTCAGTTAATAAATGATATTAATTACAGCCCGGCCGGGTACTTAAATAGCATTCGCGCTACATTTCCGAATGAAATTTTAGGCATAGATCTCCTTGGTCCCTTCCCCCAGAGCGAGTTAAATAAAAATCGTTTTCTTTTAGTAATAGTAGATCATTTTTCAAAATGGATAGAAATTGTTCCACTTAAACGCGCGTCAGCCAAAACAGTCGCAGATGCATTCTTACACAGATACATTTTAAAATACGGTGCACCGATAAAAGTCATTAGCGATAACGGAAAACAATTCATTAGTCAAATATTTGAAAACATATGCAATGGACTTGATATACGCCATATCAAAATGGTTCCGTATAGACCACAGGCTAACATAGCAGAAAGAGTTAATAAAAACATTGTAAAAATAATTCGCAGTTACGTTAGCACACATCACAAGCGCTGGGATGGCTACATAAATGAATTAGCTTATGCTTTAAGAACGGCACATCATGATACTACGGGAAAAACTCCAGCAAATTATTTTTAGGCAGAAAGTTAATTACGCCTTTAGATAAATTATTCTTTGTGCAACAAAGAGAGCAGGAATTTAGACAAAAGGACGTGCAAAAACTAATTGATCAGGCGCTTAAAACTTCGGATACGGCAAGAAATAGACAAAAGTTATATTACGATAGAAAACGCCGTGAAGCAGATTTTAAAGTTGGGGATAAAGTATTGAAACGGAAATTTTCTTTATCAAGTGCCCCAGACAATTTTATGGCAAAGCTAGCTCCAAAGTTTGAAGGCCCCTATGTAATTCAGGAAATCAAAGGAGTAGTCTTATATCTTAAAAACGAGAGAGGGGAAATCTGTAAAGCAAGTCCCGACCAGGTGAAAAAATACTATAATCCAAATGATTTTGAAATCCTTAAAAGTTTCTTGCAGGACTCAAGTCTAAACGAAATAGAAGGGCCAGAGACTGCAACAACTATTCCACCACCCAAGAAACGGAGGACTGAAGAGAGACCTAGCACTTCTACAACCCGGACGTCGGCATCAAAAAGAAAAAAGGATTTTCAAACTCCGGCGTTTAAGAAAAACAAAAATACAGATGAACCGGGTAAAGAAACCGTAGTAAAGACGAAAACACCACCTACAAAAGATGACAGGAGAAATTACACATCAAGGAGAACGCGCACACGGCCACAGAGTCAGGTGCCAGCAAGGCCGCCGTTCCGGAAACTGAAACGCCAACAGGAGGCACAAAAATACGACGAACAGAAGAAATTCAAGAAGGACTCCAGACCGGAGGACGTCAAGACCAGCCGTCCCAGGCAGAAACGCAAAGGACAACAACCAGACGATTACTCCGGCAAGAGGCCAGCATGTAGAGGACGCAAAAGAAAGATCAACGGGGACGACACGCGGAGATCAACAAGGAGAAGATTGACATCCATGACACCTCTAACTTGGGATCAATTTTGTCAAAAACGGATGACGGAGTTTCAAGCATCGAAAACTCAAAGATAAGTTAAAACCTTCTATAATTTTTTTTTCTCTTTTGTTCCGAAATGTTATGCATAAGTACGAAGTTCTATGTTTTGACGAAAGTCAATATGTCTCGGTTGAGACTTAGTTTTGTTTTACTTTATTTAGCTAAGGCAAAAGTATTATTTTCTTTAAGTGTAAAAGCTAAAAACAAGCATTTTCTGTTGGTCCAAAGACTAATTCTGTTATGTTAAAGCCAAAATTTGGCCGGAGATAAAAATAACTTCGTGTTCTTGTATGTACTAATAAGAATTTTAGTTCCAGTGCCGCCAGCTTGGCGAAGAATGAGTAAAGTAAAAATTTATTTTCTCTTATTCATTTTATGGTAAATTGTAAAAAGCATATGTATTAAACTTTTGTAAATGTATGTAAATACTTGCATGTTATGTAAAAGTAGAATTTAGTCTAGAAGCATAAAATTGTAGATGCTAAAAGTGAATGCTTAAAAGCAATGAAGTCAAAATTTAAGTATTAAACTGTAAAGTCATGCTTTAGAGCGAAAGCCTGCATGTTTAAAGATGAATGAGGGGGAAGCTAGAATGAATGTGTTTTGTAGGGTTCTCCACCTACATTTGAATTTTTAAGACTGTTAAAGTAGCTCATTGAGTTGTAGAATGTCGAGTAAGGTGTGTCTATTTGGTTGTTGAATTCTAACAAATCATGGTGGTTAGGGGAAGTGTTGTAAGACTAAAACACGAATATTCCCGTTTGACACCACACATGGTGGAGAGCCAGGGTAAAGTTAAATTAATGCTTGAAAAATTGAATGAATGTGAAGTAAGCAATAACTAAGAAAAACGAAACGTTAAAAACAAAAATTTATTGTGTCAAGAAAGTGTAAATTATAATGTATGTAGAAAGATACTGATACTTATTCCTTCCAGATGCTGGAAGGAAAGACCAAGATTGATTGATGAAGTCCAGGAAAAGTTGCTGTAAGAAGAAAGCTTTGTAACGACTAACAGAATTTTAATTGTTACATAAGATTTTTTTTTTTATGTAAACGAGGCTTTCGCCAGTTAGTTCAGAATTAGATAAACTTACAACAGGTCGTTTGTAGGACCTGCTTCCAAGTTTTCCAAATTCTGGCAGCGGCAAATGTAGGGTTTATATTTATTTTAACTAACATTTATTTTAAGTTTAAACTATCTTTCCTGTCAAGCCTTACTTTCCCCTGGAACTGCCAATGCCAGAATATGTAAATTTGAGTAGAACGCGCAAGCATTCAAATTATCAGCGGAAGTAGTATGATTTAAATAGAAGGAAACGAGTTCGGAGAGAGAGTTATTCTTACTTCGCGAGCGCGGAAGTAGAAATCGAGAATTAAAGAACCCCGCGTTGCGGCCTATGTGCTTGGCGGGAAGTAGTTGCAATTGTTCCAGTGAGCTTCAAGTCTGCTGAATTAGCTGCGGTATTTGTAAAACGCGGTGAGTTAGTTATTTTAGAGAGCCTCGTAGTTAGAATATTGTCTTTACTTTCTTTTCAGGTTATTATTTTATTTTGACTGCCTAGTTGGCAAAGTTTGTAAGCGTCAAGAGGACGCAATTGTAAATTAGTACGTTGAATAAAAAGGGACTTAAACCCTTTATAAGACTCTGTGGTTTATACAAGCTTTCACAGTCACCTCTTGGTTGCGTGCTAGTTAGAGGCGCGCAACGCTATAACGCAAACTCACAAAAGCTAAACAAGAAACTTCACTCCGGCTGAAAACTAACTTCCAAAAAAAAAATTCAAACAATCCCTAAATAAACTATCACTGGTCCCGCCAACTTTACAAATCTAACCAAAATTAACTTTAAGAAACAAACATTTCAGATTTTTCCAAAAATAAATTCAAAATAAATTTTTAACTGAATTCTATTACCACAGATTCCGTAAAATCTATTAACACACCTCAAGAAGTTAAAAAAAAAAATTACTATTTCTCGAACACACAAATACTGCTCTGACATTAAATGAATTAATTAGAATTAGCAATCTACAAAGCAAAAATGCAATAGCCAAATCAACTCATTAACACAAATGCAATTCTCACCAAAAACTTTAAACTAAAGGATAAAGGGATCAAACATATAGGTGAGCGTAAAAATTTCATCATTTATAATCAAAAATGCAATATTCATACACATAAAAACAAAATAGAAATCAAATATAAAATAATACTCAAATAATATACACAAAAAATTTTGTAGTGGTCTGCAAGTCTCGAGGTCACTGCACCATTTGTTATGTCTGAAAATTTTAAGTTTGTGTTTTAATACCTTTAAACATTAAACCTTGCTGCAAGGTGCCGGACAAAATTAACAAAAAAAAATCACATATCAAATAATTCAAAACACTTCTTATTCATAATCTATCAAAAGATGAATCAAATAAACAATCGTATTTCATATCTATCAATCAATCGTATAGTGATAATACAATTTAACGTTTAAGGTTTGCGTTGTGAGTAACCTATATAAAAGGAAATATCAATAACTCCAAATTCAATTAAACTCTATGTTTCTTAAAAGCCTCCCGGCTCCAACAAATGGAGGGACATGACAGACCACAGTAAATTATACGCTACATAAATACACAAATGCAATTAAATTTTAAACACACATTTATTAAATTCTTGAATATATTATATAATTAAATAATGGATAACTGATAAGTATCTTACAACATATTTTTACTCGGAAAAGTAACACATAATGTCACACGCATTTACAGCTTACAAAAATTAATATACCTTAAGATGGAAAATAACACATATCTCCTTCCAAAATTAATATACACATATTAATTTGTAAGTTTACTATTTTTGACGTTCAATGGCTCACTAACTAAGCCGGTAAAACAAATCTTTAAACCTTCCTTTACAGACTTTAAATTAATTAGTCATTATTCAAAATATTCTAATCATTTAGTAGTTTACATATATAAAATAAATAATTTCCGTTTAAGTAATTTGAAAAGATAGAGATGTAGACAAATTTAAAAATCACTCACAGATGGAAGACAGTTTTTCTGGATTGAAGAATCTTTAGTGTCCAATCCACTTGGAAATGAGCTAAAACAATTTTTTTTTCAAAACACTTTTACAAGCGTCCATTGATTCTGGAACCGCCTTAAATATGTCCATTTTAAGTGAGAGACAATTTCCGAAAGAAAAGATCTTTAGTGTCCAATCTTTTTTCCGTCAAAACACTTTCAGAAGCGTCCATTGATCTCAAGAACAAGGGAAGCATGATACCTCCTTCTGGAACAAATCTGTATCTCATGACAAATTTCTTCAACTAGAATGTCTCAAACATGACTATTCAAGTTCTCCAAAATACACGATGAAGCGGCGAAACTAAATTTTGGGTAGAGCACTTTTGGCACAAACTTCTTAGTTGTAACCAATCTCTCCTGTCTATGACGAACAATTCTAACTGTAAAGCCTCTAAAATGACAATTCAAGGATCACAAAATACACGATGAAACGGTAAAATCAAATTGTGCGTAGAGCACTTTCTCCGTGAGAGCAAATTCTCATCAGCGGGAAAGCGGCGAGAAACCTTGCCTCAGACCGACTCGCAAGCCCCCCGCAGGAGGTAAAGCCGCACCGAACTTTTTCTTTTACTGCCTTACATCTTCGCAACTCAAATGTCTCCAAATCCGACGCAATAGCCGGCGCCCGCGAGAGCAAGACTCGCAAGGGGTCAAGCCCCCACTCCTCTTCTTACTCTTAGTTTGAAAATATCAGGAAACAGAATCAGAATGATCTCTAGCCTGGTGCAAGCACCCAGGAAAACTCGGTTTCTCCGCCTTAGTTACAATTCTTACTCAAGAATAACGAGTTAAATAGAGTCTTAAGAGCTTAAGAATACTTTTTTTCTTCAGATTAAAATACACATGAATACAAATAAAAATATTAGAATAATAATAACTTAAAACACATATTAATAATTGAAATTCTCGACATAATAATATGTTTAGTTATGTTGTAAGGATCTTAAGTTTTACTAACGTTTATTTTATTTTAAATCTTTACTATCACTTCTTATTTTCTACTTCCGGCCAGAATTAAAAGCTTTAACTTATTTATGCAAATTTGTCTTGCGAACGCCAAGTACTTAAGTTGTGGCTTTTTGCCAAGTGAGAGAGAGAGAAAGGAGTTAGTAGAAGCAGGCCGCTTGCCTTAGCAGTTTTACTCGGTTGCTGGTTGCCTTCCAGTCCAGAGGTTTAATCCTCTTAATAATTTTAAACGTATTGTAGTGTTAACAGTTCTCTGTACTACATACGGCTTCCTGTTAATATACGGCCAATCTTCTCGGAGGCCCTTGTTTGTTATTCCAAAGTTAAGTTAGAGTTTAGTTAATATTTTTAAGTTAGAGTTTAGTTAATGTTTTTATATTCTTACGTTCAGACCACAAGTGGTTGGTCTCTATATTCCGAAGTCCGGAAATCATTGTAAAGAGTGAAAAAAAATAAAGGGTTTCGTATACCCTTCCTGTGTATCTTGTCTGCTTCCCACATTTATTGAACATAGCTTTAGTAAGCTCCCTGTTCCGAGTCAGGTCTTTGCATGTTCCCAAAGCAAGTAAGGCGGAACACTGAACCTGATAATGTGGTTCGCATGGTATTCAAAAAATTCATTCTAATTTTGATTCTGACTTGCGTATCCTTAGAGAGTTTAAAAGAACTACGTTTCCACGAGAAAAAGTTTCAAGTTTCCTGTGCTAGGAAAACTTTTATTCAAGTACGGGAAGAGTTCCTAACTGCGTTAAATGCACTGCTTTGTTGTTCCATATTGAGCTAACTGACAGAATCCTGAATGGTAAGAAAAACTGCTCAAGGACCTGCACTGTCTTAAATTAAGACAATACCTTCGTACTTTCTCAAGCGCATTGTGACATTTAGTTTTCAAGCAAGATCCTTACGTCTTTTAAACAAAAATAATATTTTGAGAAAACCATTTTCACGTTACTTTGGAATAGCTAATACAGCTCATATTATTATTAATTTAGGTATATTGCTCATGTTTTTACTACATATCGTCAAAGGCTTTTATATCCTTTTTACGAACAATTTCTGCCTCTTCCTTAATTTATGGAAAGTAGTCATTATTTTCATAAATTTCCTATGCATACATATAAAATAATAAATTATGAATTATTCATTTTGCAAGTTAATTCATGTATGTTATTCGGAAGAGTTGTGAATTCTTTCGTGTTGTTTTCAAAACATAATTTAATTCTTAAATATTATTAAGATATAATACCTATAATTAGATTAATTTTGCTTTTTAAATATTTTGCTTTCTTTTCGCATACGTTTTAAATAGTTTTATCATTATGTTCTGTCCAGGGGTTTTTTTCTATAAAGGAAACTGTAAACATCTTCTGTTCGTGAAATACTAAAGCGTGCATATTATTTCGGTAGGAAATGATTCTATTCGATATATTTTGTATAAATACGTTTTAATTTGGTGATAATTCTCATATACGTATTTAGAAAATAACTATTATTTTAAGTTAATCCATATGTTTCAATCTTCGAAGATAATATACGCACCATATTCTGTAAAATACCTCCTAATATTGTGCCGAAGCTAAACTTACCTTTGAAAGTAAATTTCTAACTGTAGTAGCCCCATAAATGCATTCAAATTTAGAGCAGAATATTTCCTCACGTAGCATAGAATAAAATATTGCCATCGTTGTCCTTTTAACATATTTTCTATAAAGAATAAGCAAAAATGTATCATTTATATTTGCATAAAACACGAGTTACTGCCTTATGCCACAGCTGTTTTTCAAAGTTAGACTTTAAATTCTCAGAATAATTCCTCAAGTCTTTTACTCCCCTTTGACTTCTCTCTTCTACTTCTTTGCGTACTTCATATTTGCTTTTCTCAGTCTTGATGTTACAAATATTTTATTGTTTAGCCCTTCTCTCTCTCAGTTACCTAGTAAAGAGCTAGTTTCTTTTTCCTCTTTTTTTCAATATCTATTTGTTTTAGGACTTTCTTCGCGTATATTTCATATTTCTCGAAATCGTGCGTAGAGCAAAATCCTATGTGTAATTCATGCTTTCAAAAAAATTATATCGGATACCTTGCTATATAGACTGAGTAATACAATGCAGGGCGGCGGATTTAACCTCAGTCCTTCTGTAAAATTTCATAGACTCAAAACTACTAACAATGATTCTGTAGCATGAACATACCTTGACTTTTTAAACAAAATCTGAAAATTAAAAGAACGAGAAATTCATTTTCCCGTGAAATATAATAACATAAAACACCCATAAAATTTATGGCTGTTGTTGTTCGCATTTTGCTGTTCTATGCTGAATACTTTATGTTTGAAAATATTTAAGCTGTTAATCCTTTCTGTACAGAGTTTTAATGTTTGTTTAGGTTTAATCAAAGGAGGAAATACGAAAAATCAGAAATGCCTTCACCGGGATTCGAAATCTGCACTTCGTACTGCAAGCCGTACTTGCTAACAAAGCAAGTACGGCACGCAGGAAGGAAGAAGTAAATTTGTTCCAACTTTACATCTTATCGAGTCTCATACCTCTCAATCTGCATAAGGGGCTTCAGGAATGATTCCTTAAAATATCTCTATTTTATCTGAACTTCTTTCGTATTAAATAAAATGTATATATTTTTAGCTCAGATATTTCTTAATGTAAATTGAAATCACATTATTATTAATAACACGCATTTTCTTTCAGCACCAATTTACCTAGAATTACGAACTAACGAAGCAAATAAAAAAGGTTGAATGTCATAAAATAAACATGATATGGCACAGCCAGTATATTTATATGCATTCAAGTTATATAGAGTCAATAGGATATTTTTAAATGAGGAAAACATGAAACATGAGCAATGGCCTAGCCGGGATTCGAACCTGGACCTCTCGAATACGCGCCGAGTGTGCTAGCAGTTGCACCACGAAGGCCTGCCGAAAAGAGGGAGATACTATCTTATAAAGTGACTTGCTAAATTAATTTAATGTAATCTTTCGCATAATAAAATTAGTAAAAAATGAATAATATGTTGCTGCAAAGGAAATCTACATTTTTCCTGTGGCAAAAACACGATAATAATTTTGTCTCTCCTTTAGTCTATAATTTTGCTTATTTTGTAGAGAATTAGATTATTTTGGAAACAGTTGACTTAAAAAATGAGCAACGCCTTCGCCGGGAATCGAACCACCGACTTCTCGAATACGCGCCGAGCTTGCTGGCCGCTACACTACGAAGGCATGCTAAGAAGGCGGGATAAACACCTTATAATTTTATCTAACGGTTTCCAAATTTTTTCGTTTCAAAAACTGTGCAAGTGTTCCAAACGTGGATGTTATGAATCGTACGTAAAGATGGACTTACTAGATTTAGTAAAAAATACATTCGACAAGAAGGTATGCTACTTGAGCTGCGACTTAACAAAAGTAATAAATTTTAACCTATTTTATATTCGAAGACATTATAATAATAAAGATAAAACCTGAAATGTTTCATGTTATCGTGATTCAAGAAACATTATTTAATTCAAATCACAGCAAAATCAAAAGACAAAGAACATACGAATCAGGTTTAAGCTTCAAGTTTATTCAGTTCCAACACGCATTCTACTGGCGATTAAAATACATTTGCGGATAAAATTTCTTACTCACTGGGCACGGCTGAACAGTAGTTCAGAACAATCAAGATTACCAGCGATACATAAACATCTTCAAGAATTACTTTCAAGAATCATTATGCATCTCAATACAAATTCAATCATCTGTAGTCAGGAAAAATGCAGATAAAATTTAGCACTGCAAATTAAATTATTGCGTTGGGTTAAAAACTTACTTTTATTGAAATAAATGCCAATATAAAACATAGTTTCACATATTTATAAATTTTGTGGATGTCTCTAATATATGCTATTTCTTAAAAGGCTCGATAATCCTTCTTCGGACAGCATTCCTTGCCAAAGTAGAATATTACTTATGAAACGAAGTAGAATATTACTTGTAAATTCACAGCTTTCAAATAAGACATTAATTCCCTGCATTCTGTAAAAAGGTATTGCTTAAGCTTTTACATGGCTTCTTCGAATAATGTACAATCCTGAAATCAGATTTGCAGTTAGACTTGCAATAAGGCTTTTATGTTGTGCATTCTTTTTACTAAAAACAGAATTTTAGTTTATAGGGATGATTCAGATAGGATTTTAGTTTTTTACAAGTATGGATATATGCATGTAAGATAATCGACTTGAGAATGTGATAGTTTAGGTGTTGATGCATATTGATAACAGCACTCGTCAACATTTCGTTTATGTTTTAACAAAACATTGTTTCTATTGTAGAAAATTATTTTTGATGAAAGCACAGATAAATTGGCTCTAAGCTCACTCGATGTAGAATGCATTTTACATTTTTAATGTTGATGTTGATGTATTTAATCATGGCAAAGCACACTGGGGCTATCTGCCTAAGGGGAGGGATGCCTTCGTGGAGGACTTTCTAAGGGAAACTGGCTCGTATACACGTTACACATGGGGAAAACCACGAAAACACCCATGCAGCCAGCCCGTTGGCGGGATTCGAACCTCGTACCGAACTACCAGTGTTCAGCGACTTTACCACTCGGCTGCTGGTGGGCTTTATATTTTTAATATCTGAAGAAAAAAAATTATAACAGTGGACGGTTAGCTTAAAGACAACAGAAACTGTGAAGAAATTCGTAGTTTTCTATATGAAAGTTTGGTAAAATTGTACTACTTTTTCTGATTGGCTAATTTTAAATATAATTTGACAAATTTGATATTGTGAGTGGTTTGAATATTGTGTAAGTATCTGCATCATTAACGTTATGTAAGAAGCACATGACATGAATTAATTTTTAGAAGACGCAGTTTAGAAAGATTTATTTTAAGCAAGTACTCTTTTTCTAATAGAAAGGAGTAATAACCAAAATATAGAAACAAGGCTATTGAAAATTTAAAGTTAATATTTTACCTTATTTTTTCTAACCCATGTATAGCAAGAGTGGCATGGGTAATCGTTTATTAGTTCTGTTAACAAAAATTGCCAAAAGCTGTATTATAATGCATCACTAAACTAATATATTGTGCATGGACAAGGGATGAGTATCTTGACCGCACCGGAAAAAAAGAGCCTGATCACTTCACTGCTCAAGGTCGCATACTCTAGGGGGCTCCAAAATAATTCTGTAAATCTATATACTTATGTTTTTCCCCTAATTAAAAAATGTAAAGTTTACCAAATTTCATTTAAATTTCCATTGCTATGCAGGAACAGCAGCTTCATCCTCCATTTCATCTTCCCTTCGGTCTTCTAATCAATATGGCATACCATGGATCGACAGGAATTATTTCGTACTTTTCATACTTTGCATTCACAGGATGTGCAACAATATTAATTTTATTCTATACATTTATTGCCAGAGCATAAGCCAATGTCAAATGAAAGCTTAACAAATGGAAATTCAAACTATGCTATCTAGTTTTCTAATGCTATTTAGTTAGGAAATGTGCTATTTACCGGAGAACATAACATCATATAATAAAAGAGACTTTTGGGCATTCGAAAGTTTCATGATTTACATAATCCCCGATACCAGAACTATAAGCTATGCAACATTTCAGCTGTTTCTGAATAATATGTGGCATAAAAATTATTCTTATTCAGAGAATGGAGGAATTCATAGAATGGAGGAAGAATGGATATAAATATAACATGGCACAATATTAAATTAATTCTAAAATCAGAAATAGCATTTTGACTAAAATCAAGTCGTTTTGATTTGCTTATCTGGGCTTCATCAAATGTTTTGTTAAGTTCAAGACATCTCTCGAGTTCTTTCTTGCATCCGATACTTTGACTCCTCAAATGATATTGCTTGTGCAACCGAAGAATAATAATTTTATCTAATATTTCGCCATTCTCATCGCCAATAATATTAATTAATTTTAGAAACCTAAAGCATCCTAGTCAGTAGAAGGCAAAAAAAAATCATTACGAGATTTATAATCAATGACTATTAGTTGCAATGATTCGAATGATACCAGCCATTCGTCTGCAGTAAAATGAGTATTATGTAAGAAATGTGTTACTTCATTCAGTAAGAATATTTTGAAGTAAAAACAAAGATCCACAATGAAACTTGGATGCTCTGGAGCCCACTGAATTGTATCTGGTGTGGGCTAAATCGAGCTAGGATGACGATAATGCGAGATCTGACATCCAGAGCTACTTTTAAATAAATCTTAAAGGGAATAAACATGAGATGACTTTAAACAAAAACCAATCACTCGTTAAAAGAAACTCTTAAAAGGGTTGCTTAATTTAAAATAATATTTATATAAGAAAATAAGTGGCTAGAATTACTTGTTTGCAAATAGGTAGTTGAGCATGAAATGTTTTCAATCATGTTTTGCAATCATGTTAGTAAACAAAGAAAAAACCGCTTTTAAAATTGGAAATAACATGACATCCTGAAAAAGTGCATAATTTGCTTTGAATATATTTTGAAAAGGACTACTAGGACTTGCACGCATGCAGAGGTTTCAAACCGTAGTAAAGCACAACATCCATTTTAACGGGTGAGGAGACTCTGGAGGTAAGCACTTAAAATCTGATAATAGATAAGGAAACAAAGAGGATTTGTTGAAACTTATTCAATGAGGCTGACTCGTCGAAATGTAAATGCTCCTTTATATGTTAAATTTTATACTGAGAACTCACTGAATGTGCTGAATAGTTTCGACAAGAAATCTGAAACTTCGGAGTTCGGGTGAGGTTTCCTGAACACTCTCTAAATGATGCTTATCTTCGTTTTTACAATTCCTAGTCGCTAATTATGCACTGCAAGGCTGAAGACTTAAATGAAAGCACTCTGAAAAGCTTTATTTGAAATATATTTTATGATAAAATAGCTAAACGTACAGAACAGTTCCTAAGTAAAAGTTTTTGTTCTAGTGAAAGGAGATTGTAATTTTCACAGTATTTCCAAATTGCCATTTGGAAGTAACATAAACAATTAACTGAACATTATAATATATTAAATCTAAACAATACCAAAAAATTACTGCCGCGTATCCTTTTGAGATACTTGACCTGTTGTCTTTCCAACTAACATTGGCGTTGATGGCGTTTTCTTACTAATGTAATAATTTTATATCAGAAAGGACGGCGAAGATGTTTTATTATTTCTTCATGAAATAGGAAGCTTAAGAATGACGAATTCGCATTTACCACATTTCAGCGTGAACTTGTATTTTAATGTTCCCTTAAAACAGCTATACTTTTTTACGGGATATCAACAAGATTAAATGGAAATATAATGTAAGTCTTTATGAAAGATACATTAACAACACAATGTTTTATATGATGTTATCATACTTTATTGCTCTAAATCTAATTCACTTTATAGATAATTATTAAAAAAATATTATTCTCTCGCATAAATCGCCTTTTTTGTATAGCAGAGCTAGGTAGCTTTCAAGGAAAGCTTTATTGCTAATAAGTATTTGCTTAACCATATTCGAATCGACAACCTACCTTCTTTTCATTTAAAAATTTCTAAATGTCTCTTTGTTTATTCCCTTCGTTTTATGGTAAAAATCACACCTCAAATTAATTTCGACCGTAAATGTTTATTGCCAGATTTGTGCATTTGTCAAGGATATTCAGGTGCTTCAAGATACGGTCAAAAGATTTCGGCAAGAAAACCATTTTTTGATATTAATTCTGAGTGAAATTCTATTACAAAATACTCAAATTGAACATGATGAAAAATTGGTAACAAGAGCAAAAGAAAAGTTTCAGAAGACTGAGTAATCCGAAAAAAAGTTTAATGTCTTATTCGGAGAACAAAAAAGCCCATTTGAAAGGAACCGATTTAAATAACTTAGGCAAGTTTCGATGGAATATCTAATAAAGTCAAATGTGAGGGGTTGTATAAGTTTTATACTAGCATATGCATTTAGACATAAGTCAAGGATACATAGAAATCATTCCCTAACTTCTATAGCACACATATTTGATACATGTTCTTTCTATAGTGCACATATTTTGATCACGTTTTTGTCACAATTCATTGCTTGCTTTGTATATGTTTCGTCTTATAAATCAATATTTACTATCACACGGAAAATTAATTTTATGCGAATATAATCCAGTAGATGAAGTCCTTACCGCACGCATAGCATAAGACAAGGAAGTAATATCTTCATACGCAGCGAAAGAAACAATATATACCGCGTAGACAATCCTTACCCAGCCCAAAGTCCTTAACCGACCTTAATATTTTCACAACCTTCTGTGGACATACACTTCCTTGAAATTCAAATTTATATACTTTCATCTGGTTCTTATACTCTCATTTAGGAAAATTTTGCTTTCATAATAGAAAATAAAACCTAAAACATTTGACTTCCGAACGATACAAATTAATTGATTTATTTTGTGTTAAAGTTACAGACCGCATTTAGGGGACGTACACAAATTGAAGACCAAAATGGTTGCATGTGTACGTTACCAAAAAATAAAATAACAGTTTAGAAAAGGTTTCTGATGGTAAGAGATAAGTGCTGAACATTTCTATGACAACTTTTCACAATAATTTGTGAAAAGCATTGAAAAATACAATTTGCTTTTTCAAAATTGAGAAGTCACTCATGAAATCTTATAGATTTCATATGAAATCTAATAGATTTCGTATTCTAGAAAAACCAGGAGATAATAATAATTAATATTATCTGGTAATGCTGTTTAACTCCTATAACCCAAAGCAAATTTGAAGCGAGTTATTGCTATATCGCTATATCTGAGATCTACAACAGAGCCTCAAGAAGTTTAAAATAAACTTTTCATTTAAACTGAATAAGAAATATAAGCGCACATTCTTCCACAATAATAACAACTCATGGAGAGGAAGAGTAACTAAGAGAGTTCAATTTAACTTGAACATTGAAAAGTGTTCAATGACTACACCATTAAATGCTACTAGAAGCTAGATCATTAACCCTACAGGAGCTTCAAAATTAAAGTGCTGGCAGCGAGAAACCGCAAAGCCGAATAATTACAACTAACAGAGCTGGAAGGAACAAACCACGAAGGGGGCACGCAGAGCCAGAAATACCCTCTTTCTCAAAATCAAACTGGCTCAAAATCGTTGAATATTTCTATGGCTTAACTATTTTTCCTCCCAGATTCCTAGAAGGAGATGTGGCACGGAAGACTGATGCAGCATAAAATATGAAAACATCAAAAGACAAGTTTTGTAGAACTTGAATGTTAATTTAAGAATTTAATTACGTGACTGTAAGTGTTGGCTCATGTTGTTAGATCTTAGAATTTTAAAATCTTAGCCAAAATTGTTAAGACCTTCGTTTGCGATTATTAAATTTCCGATGGATAAAATGTATGGTGTCTTACGTTAATTAACCAGTTTTTATGACTTAAGTCTTAATTATAATTTCTGCTTTCCTTATTCGTCACCAAAATGCAAATGAGGTTTTTGTATATTTAAGCTAAAGGTTTTGAATCCTTACAGACAGCTCCTGGAAACCGCGTCTTGCTGTTGTTAATATTTTCGTCAACTCTACTTAAAAGTTATATTCCGGCATTAGTATCTCCCTAGCCAATGTTTCGAAATACGTCCCGGGAAACTATCTGAGCCAGTCTGTTTTATGTTTAAATAATTGATTATTATTATGATACATAAAAGGTATTATAATTATAATGAATTATAATGAATTGAATAAGTTTAGTAAAGAATTCTGGAATTTTTCATGGCCGACAGAAAAAAGTAATGGAATTGAGTGTAGTCATTTTCACTATTCTTACAAGTAACAATATGTAAATAAACAGTTCGAGACAAGTAGAGTGTTCTATCGATTATTCAGGCGAGGATTATTCGGCTTACGGATTATTCGCGAATGGGGGTGTCCACGCATGTGTCCACGCTCAACGCTATGCGGGACAGTGCCCAAAAAACAAACACGCACAACTCTGAGCATGAAGAAAGTCTCTACCTAAAATAGAAAAGTCAAGGCAATGACTCAAGTTGTATGCCAAAGAACTGAAAACGTAAAATTTTTCGAAACTGTGAATCTGTAAAACGTCGAGGAGTGGTTCGTCTGAGCCGGTTTTTTAATGCTGTAAAGATGTGGATATCGTTTCAAATATCACAAGAACAGAAAATGCAGCGAGTGATACCGAAAATTCCAGCGAGGAAGATACTGACAGTACTTTATCCCCAAGACAGCAATGACTTCTGTTGAAGTTCTATTGCGCTTCGTCAACCAAAGGGGATTCGAATACAACGATAAAGTAGTACTTCGAAAAATTCTCAATGAAATTCGATATGTATGTACGCGCTCTCAAAAATAAAGTAAAATTACTTCTGATTGTTTAAGAAATAAACACATACAATATGCATGAAAACTGATAGTTGCGATTATCCGTGGTTTCCAATTATCCATGACCTGCTTCCTCGGCATTAACTCATGCCAAAATCATAATCTTTCATTCATCGTAATGATTCATTCCTAACCCAGGCCTCATCTCGGGCCGAACTTCTGAAATATGTGGAGAACTTCTCTTTCTTTGACTTCTGAGAATACACTTCATAAAATGGGTGAAACGTTCTAGGTGTCCATACACACACTAGCTCAACTGACGTTTTAAACTGAACATGTAATGCATCTGTATTACAAACGATTTTTACACCTTATGAAAATGGACGACAGGAATATCAATATTTACAGGACATTTGTCACAATAAAGTAAAATAAGATACATCTTTAATAACGTCGTACACATCTTTATATGTCTTTTGTTGTCATGGCGGCCTCGTCTGCGTTTTTTTCACGAAATAGTTCTATGCAACGCCATATGCCGGTCGTGAAAGATGATATCTCACGTATATCACCGAAACATTTTGCAAAAGAAGAACCATGAAAAAACTGTTATATGTGTACTTATATTTTCTGCAAGTAATGATACTACATTTAGAAAGGATAAAAATATATTTTAAGGGAAAGAAAAATCAAATCATTGCCTTGCCTCCCATAGAGAGTAAGAGCATTAAAAAACTAAAATGTCTTCACTTTTATAGCGGAAAACAACATAAAACATTCTAAGTTAAAAAAGAGAAAAGAAAATACAATAATAGTTTTAAAATCAAAAATGTGAAAGCCAGCATGTATTTGTCTTCCAGCTAATATCACTGGTGACGAAAAAAGAAATTAAGTACAAATTATAAAATAGCTTGATGATTTTTTTTTTCTTTTCGTTTATTATTAGTGTCCATAATTGGAATGCAACTACGTATTGGCTTTGTTTTTATTTATTATTAGCTTTTTATTAAGGTTTTTTTTATCATTTTAACATTTTTTGCACTAACAGTGAAGAGTATTTTTTGGCTTTCATATTCTTAATATCCATGTGAAAGAGGCAGTTGCCTGATTCTTCTCTTCCTTAGAATTTATCAGTATTTATACATATATATGTATACATATATATTTATACATATATATACATATATATGTATAAATATAAATGCATGTATAATGTGCGCATATTGTATAATGTTACGTAAAACTTATTTTACAACCGCTTCTCTTCTGAAACTTAAGTAAAAATTTTAGTAACATTGAAAATGGAGGGTAAGGATGGCAGCCACAGATGTGCTTTACTAAACGTGTAACAGAAAATGAAGTAATGGATTAAATTGTCTATATAACAGTGGTGTTCATTGCTTCCTTTTCTTCTAACTTCCGCATTGTAACTTCGTTCTGCAGCTAATAATTTACAAGAAAGTTTCATTTTAAAGATCAGAATCTGGCCAAAATTTTGAGAACTGCACTGACTTTTATTTTGCGTGTAAGAAAAGTTGGAGAACATTTAGATCTTTGAATCGTAAAAGATTTACATACTATACGCAATATTGGATAACTCACAAAGAGCTGTTTTACTTGCAATTATTATGCTGTAGATAATAAGGTATGTATGATTATAAAGTTTAGCTGTTAGAGGTGAATATGCATATTCAGTGCATTAATGCCACTAGCAAACATGTTTAAATTGTTTTAATAACATCGTTTTGCTCAATCATAAGAGTATGTTTCAATTAAACTTCTTTCTTGAGAAATTTCGTTAGCTAAAAATCGCTGAGTAAGCGTCATTAAGAATCGTCGAAACTATTAGCTGCTTAAGTATTTTCCTAGCAAATCAGAATTCAAATCTGGGGGGTTTAACTTATCACATAGGATAAATAATCTCTTGTATTAACAAGTCTAATTAAGCAGTGGTGTAAGAGAATGTTGCGTAAGTATGGTGCTTTAAAAATATTAGTTTGCCTACTTCAGAATCCTGCGTGTTTGCATTCTTATGAATTCATTTCTTTTTGTCAGTATTCCTTTTTCTCCGATCTCTCAGTTAAAAGATAAATGCTATAAATAAGCCCTACGCTGACAGTTATTCCTCTAATAATAAATCTATTCATTCAGCCTTGTATATTTTATTCTTCCTCAATCTGTGAAAAGAAATGAGAAATTAAATGGAGCAATATTAACAAAAATGAAATGATGTCATGTGTTCTTTCAAATGAACTGATTAATGCAATACTTTTGTCAGGCATATTGGCATTAAATCTTTCGCTGTATTTTTATGCTTACAAAATAAGGTAATAAATCTGCACAAATCTAAGGAAAGTATTAATTTCTACTATAAAAATGAAAGCTGTACAGTTGTTCATAGCTGCCATGATTCTAAACTTTAGTTATGCGTGAGATAACAAACTTATTAAAATCTTTAAATAAACAAAGATAGTATTGTACCACCAATTCAGTTACATTAAAATCTACCCTTGATGATTCGGTGAAATAAAGTTATTAAACAACAGACGATAGAAAGAAGATATCGAACTTGAAGAGGAATTTATAAACAAATTTTACTGCCATTTATGAAAGCTATGTGGATCTTGCATGTAGAAGTATATCACTTATACATATACCATATGCAAGGTTATCAGGTTCAATGTTCCTTCTAACCTTCTTCGGGAACATACAAGGACCTGACTCGGAACAGAGAGCTTACTAAAGCTATGTTCACTAATTGTGGTAAGTAGACAGGATACAGACGAAGGGTATACAAAACCCTTTATTTTTCTCTATATACAATAACTTCCGTACTTCCGAATACACTGACCCTCCACTCGGGGTCTAACGTAAAAAAGTATAAAAATAAAACTAAACTCTAATTTAACTTTAGAATAATACACGTGGAAGATTGGCCTTATAAAAACAGGAAGCGTATGTAGCACAGACACTGTGAACACTACAATACGTTTAATTTATCAAGAGGATTAAAACCTCTGGCCTGGAAGGCGAACAGCAACTGCGTAACTTCTAAGGTAAGCGGCCTGCGTTGACTTACTGCTTCCTCTCTTTCGCTTGCAAAAAGGCAAAAAGGCCACACTTAAATACTTGGCGTTCGCCATACAAACTTTGCATAAAAAACCTTCACGCTTATAATTCTGGCCGGAAGTAGAAAATAAGAAGTGATAGTAAAGATTTAAAATAAAATAAACGTTAGTAAAACATAAGATCCTTACATACTTCCCGCCAGAGTTAATTAGTTTGAAACTGAGGTCTAAAACGACCTTGTTGAAAACTTTTAGCTCTAGAATCTAACGCGAGGCCAACCTTTTACAACCATAACTTAACTAGAAACTAGAAAATTTAAAAGAAAGAAATTTGTTACAATAGAAGCTCCCAGGATATACAACAATTTTTTTTCATCTGTACTGCATCTAAACAGGAGCTTTATTCAATTCTGGTTCCTTCCAGAGATCTGGAAGGAAAACTAGTTTAATGAAATGTTACACAATGAAATGGCAAGTAACATGCATATTTATATTTCTCTTAACATTCTTATTTCATTCATGACTATTTTAATTATCTCTTTCCGTGCTCTCTGACATCTGTTGTAAAAGAACACCAAACACGAATGTGTTTATGTATACGTGTTCAACACTTCCTCCTACAATCAAAACACTAACGTGTTAAAATTCAACATAACGAGACCTCTTAACACACCCTACTTTCAACTCTAAACCCTGAGGTACTATTCTAAAAGTGGCTAACTCTAAAGTGTAGCGTCAGAGAGCCTAACTACATCATTCAACCTTTACCACATATTCGCCATGATTTAATCTTTACAGTCAGACGAATAACAAATTTTTAACATTACTTTCACTTTTACCATATCATGGTATTTCTTAACATTTAAAATAACAGTTCACATGTATATAAGAACATATCAACATGCCGTTAATTTTACACATTTGAAAACATACATTAGTAGTACATTGTTAACTTCTATTCTTTTCAAAGCAAGTGCCAATTCTTTCTACATTGAAATAATACTACATTTCAAAAAGTCTTTCAGACTAAAACTTCTTTCTTGCTAGAATGTTTTAAATAAAATTTATACAATAACTTTTTACAATATTTAAGTCTTTACACAACGCTATTATACATCAACTTTAGTTTTACGCACGAGTAATTTAAAAACATAATACGAAAATCGGTCACAACTCATTTCTCGCCCTTTTGGCGATAAAGGTAGACCTCGCATGAGGTAAAACTTCTTGAAATCTGCCACTTGCAGTAAGAATGAAAGATTAACTTAAGTTTGCAAAGTAACATAAAATTTTACTTATCTTTGTAATATTCGGACATCCTTTTCTGGGCCCAGTCTTTAAAGGTACTGCCGATAGTAGCTTGGTTTATCCTCCTTCTTGTACGGGCTCGCCCTTCAGTGCTTTCCTCTGGAAGCTTCCTTTTCTCACCAGTACGGCCACCCTTGAATACTTTCCTTTTCTCCTCTGCTTGTGGTCTTTGCCGTTTGATGGCAGCTGGTCTTGGCGGAACCGGGAAACTTCTGTCGTGATCCTGCTTGGACCTCGTTGTTGGCCGTTCAAATTTTTCTTGTACTTTTTCCTCCGCCGCTGATGGCCCTTCCGCAGTTCGGCGACTTTTGCTGCGGAGAGTTCTGTCGGATGAGTAGATCTTCCGTTTTAAAGCCGGGTTATAGTTGCCGTCATTTCTCCTGGTCCTCTTCACATACGTCGTCCTTCTCCCTTCTTCATTCTGGGGGTGTTCGTGAACTCTGTTTTCTGGACAGTGGAACGGCTTCTTTTTCTTGTTACCTTCCATTTTTCCGCGGGGCAATTTTCTTTTCACTTGCTTCTGTCTCTCATTGGCTTGCCCTTGTACTTGTCGTTTTTTCACCTCTGGAACTTGTACCTGCGGTGTCTGCCGTGCCGGATCCTGCAAAAGATCTGAAAAGATTTGCATTTTATTACGATCGAAGTAGGGCTTGATTTGATCAATGTTTGCGGAACAGGTTTCACCATTTCTGGCTTTTAACACTACTACAGCGTGAGTTATTTTTTCTATAACATATGGTCCTTCAAATCGTGGAAAAAATTTGGCAGTTTTATCTTCTGGTGCTGAAGAAAGTGAATGCTTAATTTTTAAAACTTCATCCCCTACTTTATAAGTTACTCCCCGTCGTTTCAAATCATAATATAATTTCTGTTTTCTTTGTGCTACTTCCGTATTCTTTTTTGCTTCTTTTATTAGTTTTCCTATATCACCCATTTTAAATTCTGGGGCTCTTTGTTGCACATAAAATAGTTTATCTAACGGTGTTATAATCTTTCTGCCTAGAAATAACTCAGCAGGAGTTTTGCCCGTTGTATCATGTTTTGCGGTCCTAAGGGCGAAAGCAAATTCATTGACATAGTTATCCCAGCTTTTATGAAAATTTTTAACATAACTACGGATAATTTTCACTATATTTCTGTTTACCCGTTCCGCTATATTTGATTGCGGCCGATACGGGACCATTTTAAATGACGTATGCCCAGTTTTTGGCACATGTCTTCAAATATATTACTTACAAATTGAGGACCATTATCCGACATAACTTTTAGGGGCGCCCCGTATTTTAAAATATATTTATTTAAAATAGAATCGGTAACCAATTTCGCGGAGGCTCGTTTTAAGGGAACAATTTCGGTCCATTTACTAAAATGATCAACCATAACAAGGAGATAGCGACTTTTATTTAACTGACTTTTTGGGAAAGGGCCCAATAAATCGATGCCAATTATTTCATTTGGAAATTCGGATTTAATACTATTTAGAAACCCGGCCGGGCGGAAATTAATATAATTAACTGCTTGACATGTTGGGCAGGACCGGACATACGCCCTTGTTAACTTTTGCAGTTCAGGAAAGTAGACTGCCTCGCGTACGCGTTGGATAGTTTTTCGAATACCAGCATGAGAAGCTAAAGGGCTGTCATGGAGCTCATGCAGGATATTTAATCTAAGACTAGCTGGGATAACAGGTCGAAATTCGTTGTTGGAATTCGTAGTTTTTGTGTAGAATAATAGACCATCTATTAGTTCGTAATGGGCCGCCCTATTTCTTATCGCCACAATATCTTGGTGGCTAAAATTTTCAGGATCCTTCAAATACTCATAAATACTTCCAAACTCAGGATCCTTACCCAGTTCTGTTATTACAGTTTCTCGGGAATTTATTGTACACGCTGTAAGCATTGCAACTTTTACGGTATTACCCTGTTCGTCTAATTTAATTCGTGATAGGGCATCTGCTACGATATTTTCCTTTCCGGGGGTATGCTTGATTACCAGATTATATTCTTGCAGCTTGAGTGCCCATCTTATTAACCTTGGGGATAAATTTTTCCCTGAGTACAATCTAGTTACCGCCGCATGATCAGAGTATACTGTTATCGGCGCCTTTCCAAAATAGACTCGGAACTTTTGCACTGCTAACAGAACTGCAAGTGCCTCTCTCTCGGTCGCGGAATAGTTTCTTTGTGTTTGATTTAAAGTTCGGCTAAAAAATGCCACGGGCTGCTGATTTTGCGAAAGTACCGCTCCTACCGCATAATCCGAAGCATCCGCTGAAATTTCCAAGTTTTCATCCTTTTCAGGAAATTTTAACACAGGGGCTTGCGTTAATGCTTGTTTTAATTTTTCGAAAGCACTATTGGCTTCGGCCGTCCACGAGAATCTTGCCTTTTTCCTTTTTAATTTTAACAATGGCTCAGCGATAGCCGCAAAACCTTTTATAAAGGACCTATAATATGAACAAAGTCCTAGAAAAGAAGAGATCTTCTTTGCCGTGTTTGGAGTCGGATACTTTTGTACAGCGATTATTTTTGATTCATCTGTCTCGATCCCTTTTTGCGATATTTTGTAACCTAAATATTTTAATTCAGGGGCTGCAAATTTGCACTTTTCGACATTAACTTTTAGACCGGCCTCATTTAATAAAGAAAACACCTGTCTTAAATCCTGTATATGTTGGTCGAGATTATCACTAGTAATAATGATATCGTCTAAATAGATGAATGTGGACTTTCCAAGAACAGGTCTTAACACAATGTCCATGCATCGCTGAAATTTTGCCGGGGCGCCTGAAAGGCCAAACGGCATACGCAAAAATGCATAAGTGCCAGACTTGGTTATAAAAGCAGTCTTAGGCACGTCCTCAGGCCTCACCCCTATTTGAAAATAACCAGTCGTTAAGTCTAAAGTCGTCATAAATTTGGTTGATTTTATGTTCCTTAAAATTTCTTCTATGATCGGCAACGGATATACCGGATATTTCGTTATGGAATTTAATTTACGGTAATCAATAGCGAATCTCCACCTTTTTGGATGCTCCAAAGGATAATCATTATTTTTCTTACATAAAACCACCGGGCTAGCATAACTACTTGAGATGGGCGTTATGATCTTTTTACGTAGCATATCGGTAATATGCCATTCTATAATTTTTTCCTTATTCTTATCATACCGGTATGGTTTTTGACGAACTGGCAATGCATCTCCGGTGTCAATACTATGGTTAGTAACCTGAGTAAATCCTGGAATATCACTAAATAACGAAGCAAATTCACTTACCACTTGTCGGATTCTATCTTGCTCGTCATTAGGCAGGTGGTCAAGATTTAACCTTGGCGGTTCAACCTTTTCTACACGCACTGGTTTCATTGTCAGCTTAAGGGACGCTTCATTAAAATCCAGTGTAGCTTGTGCGCCTGAAAGAAAGTCTATTCCTAAGATCAAATGTGCTTGCAAATTCTTTACTATAAAAAACATCACCTTTACTTGTTCGTCCTTGATACGGATATACAAAGGTACTTTACCTACGCACTTACATTGTTCTCCTTGCGCCGCTAATACTGTCGTATTATCCGCATTATATATGCGGTATTTGCGAAAATACTTTCTAAAAAAGACTTCTGCCACACAGGAACACTGCGCGCCGGTATCCAGGAGTGCGGTGGCCGGGATATTATTCACCAAGACTTCAATCTTCGGAAGAGTCAAATTTTTCACCATTACTGTATTTAACTTGTAGGAAGAGGGGTTTCCGTGGCCTTTGGATTTCCGCACCCTCTCGTCAGCAGAAATCCGTTTTAGTTTAAATTATTTTTCCTTTCCGTGCTTTCCTTCTTTTTCCCCTGGCCTTGAGAATTTTTTTCTGGGTTGCTATTGAACTGTCGACGTTCGCCGGCTGTTTTTGAATTCTCGGGTTTCCTTGCCCACTGATTCGCTTTTTCTCCGTAGCCGTATGCTTGAGTTTGCTGTAGTCTTGGCGTACCAAATTGGTTTCGCTGTTGATATTGGCGTCTTCTTTCGACGTCCGCCGTTCTTCTACTTTCAAACTGGATTGCTAGCTCAAATAACTTTTCCAGTGTAGTCGGATTTCTAAATTCAATAAAGTCTTGCACGTGGGGTAGTAACCTCGGCAAAATCACTTGAATTATTTCAGGATCCGGACGGTTTCCATACAAGAGCTTGAAAACGTGAATTTTTCTTAAAATAAAGCTCGAGAGGTTTTCGATTCTTTGTTGATATATACTAAAAAGTTCCGTTTCTAATTTCGCTCGATCCCTTACAACAGGGAAGGCTTTTAGTAGGGCAGTCTTGAAATTCTCGTAAGTATAGGTGGGACTTCCTGCTTGACCCAAGAGACTTCTGCCTATACATTTGAACCAGTTAAGCGCTTGGCCCCTCAAAGCGCTGGTAGCTAAGGTAACTTTTTGAAACTCGTGCACGGGCTAGAGCATGAAGTGGTCATCCAATTTTTCCAAAAAACTGGTTACCGGCGAGTTTCCGTTAAATGTTGCTTCTGGTTTCATCGAAGCGCGCATGGTCTGGACGATGTACCCAAATCCTTCCAGGGCGGCAGCTGGCATTTCTGGATTCTGAGCCGTTTCTGCAGGCAGCACAGGTTCTTCTTGAAACTCGGCCATGGTTATTCTTCTTCGTTGGGCGCCACTATCAGGTTCAATGTTCCTTCTAACCTTCTTCGGGAACATACAAGGACCTGACTCGGAACACAGAGCTTACTAAAGCTATGTTCACTAATTGTGGTAAGTAGACAGGATGCAGACGAAGGGTATACAAAACCCTTTATTTTTCTCTATATACAATAACTTCCGTACTTCGGAATACACTGACCCTCCACTCGGGGTCTAACGTAAAAAAGTATAAAAATAAAACTAAACTCTAATTTAACTTTATAACAATACACGTGGAAGATTGGCCTTATAAAAACAGGAAGCGTATGTAGCACAGAGACTGAACACTACAATACGTTTAATTTATCAAGAGGATTAAAATCTCTGGCCTGGAAGGCGAACAGCAACTGCGTAACTTCTAAGGTAAGCGGCCTGCGTTGACTTACTGCTTCCTCTCTTTCGCTTGGCAAAAAGGCCACACTTAAATACTTGGCGTTCGCCATACAAACTTTGCATAAAAAACCTCACGCTTATAATTCTGGCCGGAAGTAGAAAATAAGAAGTGATAGTAAAGATTTAAAATAAAATAAACGTTAGTAAAACTTAAGATCCTTACAAGGTATGTTACAATTTCTCAATAAACTGACACTTGAGTATGGCAGAAAGTTTCCTTTCGGACGTGTTTTGAATGCAGAGATAGCTAAAGTAATGTATCTAACTCTCAAACCAAATCTCAAGACAGTGTGTATGAAGATTTCGAATTTAAATAGTTATATTTAAAACACATAAATTTCGAACATAAATGGAACCCAAAATTAGCTGGTAGGAAAACTTTTCATTATCCGATTTTGCATTTCTATAAAAATTATCATATTCAATTGCACTGAAATAACCGTATTATTTCATCTTTTCGTGTAGAATGGTGTTTGATTAAATGTTTCAAAATGACTGCAGTCTTCTTTAATGTAGATTGAAAATACAGTCCCTTGTGTACTTGGTGAGGTAATGGAAGTTTCTTATTGTGGATTTAAAACGCTGATCTTTTCTGTTTTGGGCAAAGTAGTAAACTGCTACATCAGAGATGGCGAAAATGGGCGGAGTGCGTTATGTGACTTCACAATTAAGTACCAGAGGAAACTGTAAATCAATTTGCTTCCTTTTCTGATTATTAATCAAAATCTCGAAAGCACTAATAATTCGTCCAAGAACCAAACAACGTTGAACAGCCCTTTACGTGATCAACATGTATTATTCGCTTCAACTAGTTACAATACGCTGCCTGTATTACCAAATCTGTGGTCATAAATATTTAAAAAATCTGCGATATATATTCATTCAGTTTTCATCTTTTACGCCAGGAAATTAATTTGTAGCCTATGTCAAAGGCCTTCGAGATGATTAATCTAATTGCAGAACGACAGCTTCCTCCTCTTCGTGAGTAAATTGCTGCTAGTACGAGATGAAAGGGTAATAGGTTTTTAAGCCTGCCGGTCTGTCAACCATGGTAAGCGATGTGATAACGCTGAAAGGCGTTAACTGTTCCCATCTGCTGAGAGAAACTCGTAGTTTTTCTTATCAACAATGAATCGCATCTCTCAAATTTCGCTTAGAGGATAAAAAAAAACTTTTTTCACTATAAATAAGTATATCGACACTGCTTTTATTATGAACATTAAAAAATGCGATTTTATTTCAGTATTTAAATTCCTTATAACTACATGTATTCCTTATGCAGTTTTCTTATGAACGTAATTATTATGTATCCCACACCATGTTATATAATATGCCTACATAATAGTTTCTATGCTCGTTTCCAAATTAAGACACAATTTTTTTCGTCGCCATGAGTCAAATGCGATTTTTTCAATGAAAAAACTAATTTTATAGCAATTGATTCGCATCACTTTAACAACCAGAATGAAAATATTTAGAAAATGGCTCATAATTAGGGCGTTAGGAAGAAACAAAAATTTTCGTGTTACAGTAAAAAATAACAGTAATGTATTAATGCAAAGCTTACCTAAGGGATAAATATTCATCTATATGACTACAAAAAGTAAACAAACTTGCATGAAAACAGTTCATAATGAACTTTTAATGTAAATAACTTACGAATATTACTGTTCAAAATCTGCACACTGAAAAACGGTTATTGAAAGGAACTCCTAGTAAAAATTACTATGGGCTTATTAGTAGTTAATTTCTTATGATGAGTAATTTCAACTAACTGTTATTTCTCCATAAAATTTTTATTGACTTTATTTTTTAAGTATCGCATTAAGCCAGGTTTAATATTTCAGTTACAACTTTCATTAAAAAATGCTATTTTATTTACTAGGATATACATACTTTAGAATTATATAGTGCAAAAAGTGTTATCTTCTGAAATTAAACATTATTCACTCAAAATAACAATTTTTAACTACAGAAGTTAAATTTCTGAAAAAAAAAGAATGTAAATGATAAAATGTTAAACAAATAGGATTAAATAAATCACTAATGCAAATAAAAAAACTTTAAGGAAGAATTATTTCATGAAAGACAGCAGAAATTTTTAAGGACTCGAATGTAGAAATTTTAACCCGGAGATCGGAACTTTCACTATTCATATTTGCTCTACTTCTTATGAAAGAAAGAAGACTCCTTCTAGTACATATTTGATCAAATAAAACAGTGGAGAAACTAAAACCGTGCTATTCCCATAACATGAAAATCGTTAACTTTAACAGTCTATTTTCTTAATTGAATTTCTATGTGTACGGAAATTCGCAGAAAGTGAAAAAGAGATCTGCTGATACTTTATTTAAAATAAAATATTTAAGCCCAGCGTGAAATTTACCTTTAAAGCTGTAAACAACGATGATTATTCTTAGTATAAAAGGAAAGGAGGGAAACATTAAAAATTTCTTTTCAGAGTACGAAATTACTCCGGATCTATGAAACTGCATAATCTGCAATGATAGTTTATATATTTTAAGTTAATTCAATAGAAATTTAATGTTTAATATTGTTTACTGTTTATTAGATTCAAAGAGCAGAGTAAACAATTTAGCCATGTGTGTTCTTTATAACAAAGAAATTCAAATTTTGTGTCAAAAAACGTGTGTGCTTATAATCTGGATATATAAAAACTTCAGTATCTTTCCATTGTGATGAGTCTTCTTTTAGTACTAGAGCTGTCATTATAACCGAATTATTAACCATATGAAATTGTGCATTTCACAGCCTTATGATTCACGTAAAATCTAGACTTTATCTCAGAACTCCTTGTCAAGCATCAAACAATCCCTGTTTAGTTCGATTTGTTGACTTTAAAAACTAATTTAAACACAAATTACATAACAAATTGTTAACCAATAAACAGAATAACAGAATGCAGAACTTAATTTTGTTATTGCATCCTCTGGTCGTTACGAACTGGAATCTTTCATCGTGAAGTTTAATAGTTTTATGCAACAGAAGATACCAGAAGCCTTTTGCCAACTCTTAGTAAATTCTCCTATAAAAGAGGAACTATAACTTAAACTATAGTGTTATTGGAATTAATCTAGCCTGTAAATCTGAAACGCTGAATTCAAATTTCACTTCTTGAAAATACGGTATGTTACCATTGCTCTGTACTTCTCTTCAATCGCAATCTACATAAAGTGTGATTTTTAAGTCACCGGAAATCATGTTAGACGGATTAGGTCGTTTAACATCAGGAACATTCGCTCAGTGAAAAAGTCAAAGAATGGCAACATCTGGTCTTAAATGATTAGTTGAATTCAAAACCTGACAACTCTTAACATATTTGTTTTAAACTTCAAGCAGAGAATGCCTGTAAAACCAAAAATAAACTTAATGTACCAGATCGTATTAAACGTGCGCGTGAAATATACAGCCATATCTTTAGATCATAAAATGTTAGCTTTGGAAATAACATAGTAACTTAAATGATAGCTAACGGAACTTTGGAGAATAATAAGGCGCTGGTCACTAAAATATAGGATTAAATTCCGTGTGAAGCCATGATTCACCGCAAGGACATAACTCGGAGACATTTTCGGGAAGAAATATGCTCCTTGGGGTTAATATGGTTTATATGGTAGCATTATTTAGAAGGCAAATGTATGTACTAGGAGATTTTAAGGCCATTTATCTTCATATCTAAGCCTGGATTTTCATAAGTGTTCGTCGTAGGTCTTGGAGTTAAGAACTGATTAATTCATCTATTCACTAAATGTTATAAAGTTTTAGTCACGAAAGAGACTTTATTTTTCAACAACTTTTAAGAAAATCAGCCGACAATGTTAAAAAGTATACAGTAAAAGTATACAGAATTTATAACTTATATTAAATGGAAAATTGACCAACTTTTTCACCAATAACAGAGCGGCCGGTCGGCAGTAGTTTCAGTACGTCTGTTATATAGAGCCCCACCCGTTAGGTTCATTTCCATTTCTTGGCCTTGTATCAAGCCTTTCGGGATTTCTTTAGCCAAATATGATATTGATTAAGTTTAAATTTTTCCTTTTAAGACAATTTTGTCTTTTTTTCTTTTAAGATATAATATATTCTTTTATTCAGCTCATTCGGCGTGATAATCAGTGATATGACTGATGACGTGAGACAAACAATTATCAGTCACATCAGGTATACCTAACTCTCGCTGGAAATAGAGTCAACTTGCATCGCTGAGTTAACAGTTTAAAAGGTTCTTTATGTTTACTTACAATGCAATCAAAAGGAGCTTCTTCTGTGCATTTTACTACCACAAGTAACCATATCAGGAGGTGAAATATTTAACCTTTTGAATGAATTCTTCTCATCAAACGAAATAGGGAAAACTGTGCAGATTTATTCACTGATGGTGCAGAAGCAATGACAGATAACAATACCCTTGTTAAAGTTTAAGATAAGGCAAGTAAGCATAGTTGCAATCCTTATATTCTTCATAGACAATCATCAGTTTTGAGAAAAGGCCTTCTGAGGTTAAAATATGGTTGCAAGAAGTTATAAAAATAATAAACTCTACAGAATACCCACCTCTTGTTTAAGGAGATCACTAGCTTCTCAAACATAATATGTGGGAGGACCAGGAAGCCAAACACTAGTCCCTCCTGCTAAACTCTGAAGCTCCTAGTTATCTTGGGGAAAAGCGTGGATACACAGACGGGTTTATTTGGTCCAACAGTTTTAAAAAAAAATGAACGAAATAAATCTGTCATTGCAAAAAAAAATGCCACAGTCTTTAATGCAAATGCCTAAGTGTCTTCGTTAAAGAGAACTTATGTGTTTGTTGGAGTGCATGGAAAAAGAAGATAGCGATGGCTTCCCTCTTTACAAAAAGCTTCTTGAGTGAAGATAACGTCAGAATTTAAGAAAAAATACAGAAAAGTGTTCACGAGTATTTCGAAGCTTTGAAAGACGTGTTTGAATATTATTTTCTAACAGAATAATAAAGATATTCGATGAATTAACTCTCCACAATTATGCAAGATATCTGCTGAAATTTCTGCATGTGTTCAACGTGAACAAGAAAATATTCATTTTATATTCCTCAGAATACGAGATACTTATTGACTTGAGAAATAACTCTCAGCGAACTAAAACCAACGTCTAACGAAAGTTTGAATTCGAAATATTGTCTGAGAAAGCAAAATTAGTATTGATGTCTTTTCAAATGCATTCCTCTGTTAGGCGGGATTCTCCGCCTATACAAGTACCAAACCAAAATACAGAAGATGCTTAAACACAGAATCAGCCATTTGACTGCACGTGTCACCAGTTGAAACCTAAAATCTTGCACCAAAAATTGCAACCACATGGGTCTCTTTAAAAGTTTACAGGTTGTTTTATGTTACGTTTTAACTTCGATCTAATGTTACACTACAGTGCAGTCTAGTTAGGAAAATTAAATTGAAATTAGTTGTCTTTTGTAAGGAATAATACAAATTTTGAAGGAATATTCATTTAAATTGAATTGTATATAAGAATTAAAGTGAAAAATCTGTGCTTATTGCATGGGTTTTTCTTATTATTGCTTACACCAATAGTCTGCTGTAATGCGAATGGTTTGATTTATTTAACACTGAAATAGCTTTCTTGTATGTTTTGACAGCTTTAACAAAACCATGGGTAATATTTAGCAGTTGAGAATAAATCGAGATATTATTGTAAATTTCAAATTCAAAGTTTTTAAAGTTCAAAGTACTACAGATATCTCTTTAATTTCTTTCAATGTCTATCCCCTCTTTCTTCTCTTAACACTGTGAAACCTTGTAAAATTTTTCGAAACCATGAAATTCGCAATAATTCGCCAAAATTCGAACTAAGAGCCTTCCGATGTTAGCGTACTTGCTCTACATTTACACCACGGAGGCACGCAATAAGGAGGGAGAAAAGCCTTACTCCTCGGTACTATTAACTTATAAAACGTAGAATAAGCCTAAAGGGCTCCTCCATAGAAATTGTTTCTAACAAGAGCAACTGATGTATGGAAGCAATATATTTTCTTTCTAAGAACAACATGTGCCATAACCAAATGACAACGATCAACCATCAGGGCTATGTAGCTAACCTGTCAGAATTACATCTTTATTCATACCATCTCATTGCAAGTATAAAACATCTCTCTTAGATACGCAAGACATGCTGAAATTTTTGAGATTCAGAATCATATTCGGTGAAAGCGCACGCAAACGAAACTGCAGACGAGCTTGTGAAGGAGACCGCAAGAAACATGGAAGCGGAAAGTATACATGAATCCAGATCTAGCTTAATAAACCAGTTCAAGCTAATAAACAAGTGCCTGTGGCAAGAACATGGAATAATGCTGCTCGAGGGAGAAGAACATAACAAATTTTCCCGAAAGTACAAGATACAGCACGAACTTGAATGTACTTAAAAATCAATTTTTTACAGGCCACGGCCTTTCCCCCCTCATTTTTTCAAATAAAACATGTAAATTCAGATTACTAAGTCTACGGCGGTGGTGGGGGGTACATAACAGCATTTTCAGTTTCGCTGCAATCTTTCAGAAGAACTGCATAGCTTACTACAGAAAAACAAAAGTGCATAATTCCTTGCTGATGATAAAGAACAAGCTTCTATAAAATAAAGTAATAAATATTATGAAGCAGTTATCTATACAAAGAATAGAAATCTGCAATGTGAAACCAACTCAACAAGGGATTTGGTTTCTTAGGTTACGTCAAAGCACACCGGGGCTATCTGCTTAAAAGGAGGAATGCTTTCGTGGAGGACTTCCTTAGGGAATTTGGCTTGTACACACGTTATAAATGGGGAAAACAGCAAAAACGCCCATAAAGCAAGCTCGTTCGACGGGATTCGAATCTCAGACCGAACTACTAGTGTTCAACGACTTTTGCCGCTCCGCCGCTGGTGGATCTCAACTCAACAGCGTAAAATTCGTAAATCTATGCAAATCTATTAAGTTGTATTCCTTTTCTCAATCCTAAAAAATTCTAACACGTAATTCAAATATCCTCAACAATTCTAGTAGTCATTTATATTAAAACCAATGAGAGAAATGTTTTGAACAATAGCATCGAGCACATAATGAGTGCAAAAATGCGTATTATTAATTGATATATTGCCAAAAATAACACTTAGCTATAAGAGTATTATCAGATACATAAACTGAAATCAGGGGATACCTGGCAAATGCAGCCAGTTTTTTTCAAAGACGCACTGCATATATCAATACGCTACGTGCTACATGTTTTTTAAAATAGATTTTTACAAAATTCTATTTAATTAATACCAGTCAGTCTGAATGCGTTCATATTGTATACGAACAAAAATAATAACCAACTCAACAACAACAATAACCAACTCATAATTGTAAACAAAGATACCAAACTACTGTAAAAGAAAAAATGATAATGCCAAGCTTGTTAACGCGATTATTAAGAATCACATTTTGAATGAGTGTCAAAAATATTCTGAACTGTAACAGAAACCGCCAGAATAAACTAAAGTATAATGTATAACGATTCAATAGACATGTTAGGAATATTAGAGAATGCGAGTTCTGATAAGAAGTAGTGTGTAACGGAGAGCAATGTAATGTTTTTTGAACATAATGAATACTTTTTAAATATACAAATATTCGTTTTAATGAAATTCATGATATAATATGATACTATAAAAGAAACGCCAAACTCAAATTGTAAATATTTAAGATAAACTCATTTAAATGTTCACATGGCGAGTAACGTTGTGGGGTTGACATTTTAGTTTTATTAATGAAGTGTTATTTAATAAAAATAGTTCCTTTCTGCTTCTTTTCGCCACGAGGTTCTTTCATTCCAGAATTTATGTAGATTCGGGAAAATGGGCATGTACCAGCGGCTGAAAATACCGAGGTGAACTGTATACATTGTGGAAATAAACTACAGAGTGGTGAACAAACTGTTTCAGATCTTCCTGTAGATGAAAATTCTGAAAGGACTGAATTTTCATACTGTGATATGCAAAACAGAAATGAATCTGAGATTTGCAGTGGGAAAGTATTTGACACGGGTATAAATTAACGAAAAGACTGAGACTGAAATTCATTATGAACTTTAATTTGTATAATTTAAAATTATTATGTGTTTAATTTGTGTATATAGCTTCTTTAGTTATGTTATCTGTATGTTTTAAAACGTTTTGATTGTACCGAATTTGGCTTCTGACCAAGGATTGTACTGCCCGGGACGTGCAGTCCTTGGGAGGGGGCAGTGTTACGAAATATACAGGCGCGGTGAGATAGCTTCCCCGCAAAGCAGTTTTAGGTTACCATAAAATGGCAAAATAAGGCAGGGTTGCCACTTTTGGTGAGAAATCGCCCATTTGGCGCCAAAATTGGCGATATTCCATGGACGGATGGAGAACCTTCTGGAACGAGTTCTTACCGGTTTAGCCCAGAATGTTCTCGAACACCAGCCAAAAGCTACATAAACCCTGCTGGTCCGCAGTCAGTGAGTATGTGCCTCGTCTAGCGAGCTGATAGTCAGTCATTGAGCGAGTGTCTCGAAGTCGAGTGTCGAATGCATCGAAGAGTCTCTTAGTGTATCGCGGTTAGTGCATCGTCGAGACAGTGTGTTAAGCTCCGGGAACGACTGAACCGAAGAATCAGGAGCTGTGCTCTGTGTGTCGTCGTGTGCATCGCGAGTTGTAGCGTGGAGAGACTCGAGAGTACGTGAAGTTCCGAGAACGACCAAGCAGACTCGGGAGTTGCACTCTGGTGCTTTGCAGTAAAGCTGTCTCCACCGTGATAGCCTGAAGGCTGTGTCGCTGATTGTTCCAGTGTGTTTAATGCAGATCTTCGACTACTGTAAAAAAGGACTGTCCTAATTAATATTGGTAAATAAAGTGTGTTTCGATACTTCATCAAGTGTCGTCGTTATTCACTCCAAACCTACGAACCTACGAACCCCGTACGAACGTGAAAGAAGAAAATAACGTAACAACTGGTGTAAAAAAAACGTAACAATGTATTAAAATTTGCAATGTTCAAATACAGTAGCAAGTAATAAGTACACAATTAAGGCATTCACAACAACTGGCTCCCAATAACATATTTCCCATCATAATTATTTCGGGAGCTCATAGTACATTAAGAAGCTTTTCTGATTAATTTCAAGATTTAAAAATCTTTGCATTTTACCTCTTCATTGATTTGCATTCCTTTTTCTTAAATTAAATACAATCCAGTTGCATTTAAACTAACACACCCTGTTAAAATAAAAAAATATAAATAGAAGATACAGAACTGAAGATCTGAGTCACGACAGTTGTAACCTGGATTTCGTTTATCACTTTTTAATATTCCTAGATAAGAAAAAAAATTAATATCAGATTTTTTTTCCTTGAATAAAACAGGTTAAACTATCACAGGAAACTCATTTGAAATTATTCACTTATGTAACTCAAGCAGCATAGTGCCATGTTTTAGTATGAAATTTTAACTACGTAGATGAACTTACCTGCAACACATACGAATAATTTATTAGTTAACGTTGAAGTATTTACCTTAAAGATACTCTCATACAGTGCAGGCCAGAAACCTAGCTATGCTGCATTAAAATGAAATATTCAGATAGTCATAAAACGCACTGATCAATGACTTCAAAGTCTCTGATCATAACCCTTAGTTCGGAAGGAAAGTAGTATTCATTCTCCAATTAAAATATACTCCTCCGTACCATGTTGTATCGCATAACTATTAATTTCGAACCGTACGTGGAAAGGGAGCTCTTATCACTAATATGCTTAGGAAAATTCCATGTGTAAGCATCGAGTATAATTTGCAAAAATAACTGCTAATTGCGATTTATCTCCTTCCAAGCAGAAATTTAAACCATTAGCTATGACAAAAACAAAAATATTTTACTGGACCATACCTCATTTCTCATGGTTTGATTCGCAAATACAAACACCGAGTAATTCAGAATTTATGTTCCGAAACTTTGCCCAAAGTTTTCCCATTTCTGATTTTATCCTGTAAGGCGCATTTATCACATTTGCTAAAACATTTGATCGCGAAACTTGCATCACTTTCAATGCTCTTTAAGTTTCTTTGCTGTTTTATACTTAGATATATCAAGAAGTACGGAAACATAACAACCATTGGTACCATAATCTAATTTTTGTATTAGCATACATTTTGATGAAATGATATGTTTCCTAAATTACTTTCCGCAAGATTCTCAGAGAACGAACAGGGGTGAGTCATTTACTTAAAAAATGGGAAATTACTTTATCTAGGGAAACGAAAATGGGTGAAGGAAACTACACTGCGATAACGTAATCGGTTTAAAATTGAACTGTTAATTATAAAGAATCTAATACACTTAACTATATATAGTCGAGCCCTCATATCCGTTGATTCGGTATCCGAGGTTTCACTACCTGCGGGCTACGGCAGCTAAATAAATTATCAGAAATTAAAGAGTTAAGTTAAACTCAATTTCGGCTTAATAATGCAGTAGTCTGACCTTATACCTAAAATTATCTTTACATGCATGAAATAACGGATTTCTCAGAAATTTGAAATAGTTTATGAATTTTTGTGGAATGGTACATAACATCATAAGAGATAAATACAAAGGAAAAATTTAAGAGCACTTTATATGATATAAAATTCTAACAGGAAACAATAAAACTGGTAATAATATGCTACAAAATGAGTTCAGGAAAAAATTGAGGCTTATACATTTAATATGGAATGCCATATCTCCTCATTTGCATACACATATCAAACATGTTTTCTTGCTGGTAATCACATTATTAACCACAGCTCGGAGAATTAAGCAATGTGGTCTTCACGGCATTTAAATTTCTAGAAGGAGAAAGACTCTGAGCAACTGCTTTTCTTAAACAGTAAAAAATTTATCTATTGAATTCAGATCATGAGATTTTGCTGGCTATACTGTTCGCTCAGTGTCTTCCCTTTCAAACTTCGCCAACAACGTTTGCTCAATGTGGACGAATATTATTGTCCATAAGTAAAAGGTCATATTCATACGCACCTGTGAAATGCCTTACATGAGGTTTTAGGAGCTCATCCTGATATCTCTGGTCGATCAACGGCCCTCTGTTAAAAACGTGTTGGAGAGTATGTCCCATCAATCATTTTTCTTCTCCATACCATAATATCTGCTTTACCAAAACGGTCATGTTGCATAATGTTCGAAGGAAGATTTCGCATTCCTGACTCTCTCCAAACGTAAACCAAGTTTAGAATCAGATGCTAAACTAAACCTCGACTCAACAGGAACATCGTTTGATATGATGCAAGAGTTCCAGTGGCTGCTACAATCTCTGAACTTAACTATCGTGAAGGAGACTTCCTGCTACTGTGAGTAGTTAATGCCAGATGTCGATCTTGAGAAGCAGTTGTTATTCATTTATGACCTAGTCTAGGCCTTCTTTCAATAGCTCCAGAGCTCTGAAATTGCTTTCTAACGTAGAGAATATCTGTGTTAAAATATTCACATATCTCAACTTCCATGATTGCCCTGCTGAAAAATAAAAGTCTTTTCCCTTTCCCCTTATTGTGTTGTCACTAGTCCTTTATAATACTATTCTTTGAAGATATTTTACGTCGTCAATTTTCGTCATACGTGTATAGTTCCTACGACATTTAAGATTTTTTTTCACTGACCAACTTGCGCGAAAAACGTGGGTGTTGCCTTTCGAAAATTTTGAAATTTTTTCATTGTACCTGTAACCGTGAGAGTAACGTTTCGTTGTACCTATAACCGTTTTAAGTAAACGCAATCTCGAATGCATACCTTCAGATAACAAAATCTGAAATTTCATTTCGATTTGGTTGAGCAGATAGGCCGCTAGGGGTATATTATATCAGAGAAGACTTTTTATCGCTACCCTATATTTATCCCTTACAAAACTAAAAGTTTTCCCTTGATTAAATCAAAATCCTATGAAGCGCTTGTGCCAAGATTCTGACAGAAGAAACAGATATTGGAATTATTTAAATATCGGTACCTTACTTCGAGTTCTGAGAAAGGAATGAGAAACCATTTTTTTTAAACAAATTACTAAGGTAACTCAATCCAAATCCTAAAAATACGATGCTGTTTTAGAAATACGATTTCCTACCATATGTTGAAAAGACGTGTTACATTATTATCTGTTAGAATATGTATTCATGGATATTTTTAGTACAGCAAAAGCCTTTTAACAGTACATTAGGGCATTCCTGCAGTCAACTGAAATGTTCAAGAAACTTCGTTGTGGCTTTGCGCTTTTATATACTTAGCATATTTTATTTCGAAGCATGAAACTTTAAGCAAAATAGCGAGTATTTCTTGAAATAATCTAATTTATTTTTCCCAAAAGACTGTCAAGCTCTTACTGTATTTTGGTCTCGATGTCGAATTATGGAAATTTGAATAAGCTTTTACTATGCGTTATATAATTTATATTGGAGTACTCTAGTGTATAGATGTATTATTAAAATACTTGAAGATATTATTATATACTCGAAGACCCTTCTTACTTCTTAAAATGTAAGAATAAAATGCTTGGGATATGTTTGACTATATTTGAAATCAAATGAGAAATGATTTTTGACACTCTCTTCTTTTCGTTTTACAGCATGAATTTTACATCACTATCTTAATGCAAATGGATGTATTAAGTGACCCGTAAAGCAGGAAATATAATCTGCTAATACAAATTACAACATCCTAAATCATTGTCTCAAGCTATTAATACTGACCCCGACATTATCAATAAGCTGTGCTGATTAGAAAGATAGATTATGTGTTGATATTTGAACTCTGCCAGAACACTAGATTTATTAAACCGAGAGTCTCATGATTTAGTTAAAATGGGTAAAGAATATTAGAATATGTGAAATTTTTATGCATAGTCAGAGCCGTGCCTACACACTTTTTCACCTGAGGCAAAGAGGTAAAGGAGCGCCCCTATACAAAGTGTAGAATGGAAAGTGTGCTATATTTGTCACGTAAATGAAGGAATTTATATATACTAAATAATGTTCTGAAACATGCATTACTATGTATATATACACTCATGTCCATAAATTAAGGATAATGCAAAATCAGGCAAAGGAAGAGTTAGAAGCAAAACAAATTTGACTTATTTGTAAAGCTTATTTATTAAACAAAAGGTAAAGAGCAAAAAAAGATGCTATATGTTTGATATTATTAAAAAAAATTACGATTTTTTCTCCCTGGAGCATATTACAAAAAACACCTATTTACAAAAAACCAATATTACATGGTTGGTATGATTGTTAATACATTCTATGTCTCCCAGACGATACAATACAGTCCGTACAACGCCTAGGCATGCTGAGTATTAAATTATCGATCTGATCTTGGGGGATATTACACCACTCAAAAAGCAATGCTCTCCGAAGTTCCAGTAGACATGTAGGAGGAGGATGACGGGCTGCAACTCGTCGGCCAAGCATGTCCCACACATGCTCTACTGGATACAAGTCCGTTGAGAATGCTGGCCAGTCCATGCGGGTGATATCCTCCGATTGAAGGCATTCGCTTACGATGTTTGCACAGTGAGGACGGGCGTTGTCATCCATAAACACAAATTGTGCGCCCATGGCGCCCCGAAACAAACGTACATGTTGTTCCAGAATGACGTCCCGATAGATTTGGCTTGTCATGGTTCCAATTTGAATATGCAGGTCAGTTCTGGAACACAGAATAATTCCACCTAAAACGAGCACTCTTGCACCACCGTAACGGTGTCGTTCAGTGGTGTTTTCTTGGTGGTAACGGGTACCTGGAGCTCTCCATATGAAAGTCCAACGAGAATCAGACTGCAACCTAAACCTGGACTCGTCGGAAAACATCACACAAGCCCACTGTTGCGGTGTCCACAATGCATGCTCTCTACTCCAGGCTAACCGCAGGCGACAGCGAGTTGCAGTAAGTGGCACGCATCTGACAGGTCTACGAGCATATAGACCAATCTGCCCTAAGCGTCTGTACGCGGTCTGCCTTGAAATTGTCGTACCAGTGGCTGAAGAAAGCTGACGAGACAGGTCTGAGGCTGTGCTCCGCCTGTTTCTTGTGGCAGTAACTGCCAAATACCGGTCCTCATTCGGCGTTTTAACTCTGGGGCGACCTGTGCTGTAACGTCTACTCACATCACCATCATCTTGGAATCGTTGCCAAAGCCTGAAGATGACACTCTGGGCAATTCCAAGTTCGTCTGATACTTCCAGTTGGGTACTCCCACATTCCAGACGGCCGATAATTCTATCACGTAAAAAATCATCCAAATGGTGTCCTTTGTGTCATAACTATTCGGTTATTGCACTGAAATGCTTATAAAGCACCTGCGAACAATTTTACTTCTTTGCCTGTATTCCTTATATATCACTCACTCTCTTACACTCTCGTCATTGTGACGTACCATCGGTGTCATCTGGTTATTTCCTGAAATTTGCATATGATTCTTGAAGATGTGTGTAGTGATTTTACAGGTGATATATTTATTTTAGAGTTCGATTTCCGCGTGACTCCGAATTATCCTTAATTTATGGACATGAGTATATATATATATATATATATATATATATATATATGCATATTTCAACGCATTGAACCCCCCCTTACATTGAGTCAGGTTTATGCCAACGGTCAGTCACTTTTCATTGGCTCTTTACTCATGACGTTTCTCATCCTTTTTACATCATACTGCCTCGTTGGTTAGAAGCTTGCTTGCTCGAGGCTGGCATCCCCTTTTGAGTTTGATCATCACTGCTATGAAGACGGCGGCTATCCAGGTCTGGTTTTTAAAAAAGTATTTCTTTCTCTTGTGTTGATTTTTGGTTTTAGCAAGACCCTTACTTAAAATTCATCTGTTTTATTATTATTTTTATCTTAAATTTTAAATTTAATTTTTGGTACTTTTACAAAGTTTAAACTCTATAATCTAGTAGGACCTCCCATAAAATCTTGTATATTTTGAGTAATAGCAAATCGCTATTTATTTTATTTTCTACGTCGGCATTACCAGTCCATTATCTATAGTTTTTATTGCACCTTAATATGTTTTTTCAAGCGGACGCGGCGGGAAATTGGAACAGAGAATTAAGACTAAAGATTTTGTCAAAGTGTTTTCAATTAATTCATAAAAAGTGTTTCGTATACAGTTTCAATTGTCTGTTTCAACGAAACGCGATATGGAGTTAGCTTGATTCGAAAATCATTAAAACTAATTTCCCCTGAAGAGCCATAATGAGATTCGAATTAGGCTAATCTACCATTTACCGCTTCTTAGTTTTTATATTTTTGCTTAAATCATTTGTCGCACTTTAATTCTAATGTTTAAAACATGCCTTACTTTGATTAGCATATTGCTTATAATTAGTATTGAAATTTATTTGTAAATATTCAAATGTTTATTGTTTATTTTATCTTTATAACACATTTGATTGCACCTTATTGTTATTATACTTATGTTAATATTTTCACGGAACCACAGTATCTAAGCAACTTTTTAGCGTACGAATTAGGAATTTTCTTTTAACTTTTTTCTAAATTCTGCAGCTCAATGCGCAAAGCTTTTGACCACATAGGTCTTTTATCGTTTGTTCTTATTACTTTGATTATATATGTAAGATAACAATGTATGAATCAGAATTATAATATAACTATAAAGATTAATTCTTCCTCTCTATTCTAAAATCGTAATAACTTATCTGCATTGCGTCATTCAAATTAATCATGCGATCTTATGAAACCGTTAATACCAGATGCCTCTTGACGACCAATCACCGAATTGTAAACCAAAACTTTTCTCTTCGCGTGCTTCCATCTTTCATAACTACGCACCTCAGCTTTTGCTCTCTACTGTGCTAAGATGTAATTTCGCTGGCTTGCTTTCTATCCCAACAATATCAAAAATGTAAATCTTCTGTGGAAAGGCACGACTAGAGTGCCAAGTGATTGTGGCCACAAATATCAATTGGAAATAAAAATGGAATTAAAACTGCCTCGACTGCCAAGTTCTTTAAATACTACGCAATCAAAATTCTTCTTCAATATGGATCTAGGCACGCATCGACGCTGCTCCGGCTTTTCCTTGTTTTGCTCTTATTATGACATATATATATATATACGCATTATTCTGTATCATTTTGTATATATTACAAGCATACATTACTGAATATCTATAATATAATACATACTCAAACATAAAATATAACATCAGCATGTATACACTAATAATCTATTAAAACATGCATCATATAGGGAGGATGTCCGCGTAACTGTAACTGGATTTTGTAATCATACCGCGTCATCTAGGGAAGTGCGTAAACTAGTAACAGGACGATGACAAATACAGACATGTGATGAGGTAATTATTATTCCTTTTTCTTCTTCTTCTTCTCACCTTTGATCCAAGTAAATAATCGTAGTTTAGAAATAACTTGAAGAGTATTAGCGAATGTTTCCCCTGTATTGCAATGTCAGAAGTTAAAGTTTCTATCCCACATACCGGTGTTTCGGTTTGCTTAATGTAATGTTCTCATTATCAATTTTACGAGGATTACAGGTGAACATTTTACTTTGATAACGTTCTCCTTTAACGTAACATTATTCTGTTGTTGTTAAATAGTATTAGTATTTTTAATTTTAGTACATTTTGTATGCTAAATTTCCCTGTTTGCCCATGTCACCTGAGGACAGATGATGATGCAGGATGGCCGAATTATTTAGGAAATAGCCATGCAAATATAATTATAACTTAATTATATAATCATAAAGCGCGATGTTGATAAGCTCGTAAACAAGTAACAGAACGACGGTGAATACAGACGAGTGATGATGTGACGATTATTTATTTTTCTTTCTCTCATCACCTTTAATTCATGTAAATAAATCGTAGTTTACTAATAACTCGATGAGTGTTGTTTCCCAATACAAATATATAAATCTATATATACATATATTTGTATTGTACATATATATACATATATTTGTACAGAATAATCTATCTATCTATCTATCTATATATATATATATATGGATTATTCTGCATCATTAAGTGTATTCTATGAAAATGTGCATGTATTGTTGCATTCGTACTGATTCGTAAAGGATTGAATGTACACGAATTGATGATAGCTTGATAACATTTATTTTAGCAAAAGAAACACTTGACAGATCTGGAACTTTCCACAAAAATACTAGTACAGCTCTTCACAGTATCACAAAGTACAATTAGTAATTACACTTTAATTTACTAACAACGTCAGACACAACGCAATAGAAAGCGCATCTGAGAGGCAAAGCTAACACGGAGGTATCTCAAGACTTCTTAGTCGATTCTGAACTAACAGCTGAGAACAGATACTCTCTCTATTTTTATATAGTTTTCATCCTGCCGCCGAGAAGTCTGTTGTAATTTTCGAAATTACTGGAAGTCATAGGAGCGCCGATTACGGTTACAGCTACATATAGAATCAATTACAATACACATTACGGTGATTACAGGGACCGGATAAAAATGTCGCCGGTTGGTTGCCAGTAATTGCGACTTTTGACCCTTTCTTGCCAAATTTAGAGACAGAAATTAGTCGCCAACTTGGCGTTATCCCGCCAAATTAGCGAGATAGCCATTTACTTAGTGCTAAATAGACGTCCCCCTGTATTCTTACTTTTCCGGCAAAGCACCGCCTCTTTACATTTTCATGTTACATTATCCTTAAAAAAAATACTGCAATATTATTTCACTAAAATTATTTAATTAGATACAAAATTCGTAACAATATGCAATACAAATTAACTATATCTATACACTTTTACACTTATTTAACGTAACTATTTCAAACCATGATACTAAAATTCTTGCAACAATATTTAATCACAGCTTTATATATTAAAAAAAAAAAAAAAAAAAAAAAAAAAAAAAAAAAACATTCATAATGATTTACAGTTTTGAAATGAAAAGCTCTATAAATATTCCATTTCAATAAATTTAAAATAACACTGAAGTGGCAAAAAGAGCAGTGCGTCTACTCTAAATATTTTTGCACAGACTTTTTAAGTATATTCATAATTTAATTTTTCTTGCTTCAAAAGTGCAAAATTATCAACATTTTTTTCGAATTCTATTTAATCATTTAATTTATCTTTGAACATTTAATTTATACTATATAGAGAGAATATTTGAAATATTTGAAGAGACAATATTTGAAAAATTTCTTTGACCAATGAATGTTTTATTTATGTATTAAATTTTATTATTATTATTTTACGCTTTCTAAAGCTTTTTTTGTCTCCAGCGAAAATAACTATCAATGCTAAAATAGACTAGCAAAGGTAATTTTCTGTAGAAAACTGTTAGGTGAGTATTGCCTTATAACGGAAAGCATATCGTACTTTAACGTCACCTAGTTTTTACTGTATAAAGCTTGCAATAGTTTTCTGTCACAGTAATATATTAGCGCTTCAAAATACATGGCGGTTCTTCGTTTGCACTAATAATTCTAGATCAGCTATGATACTAATGCAACATAAACATGATTTTCATGTAAAAATTGTTTGGATATTCTAAAACTATTCAAACACGTTTCCACCTCTCGTTGGAATTCTTTAAAACACAGTAATATCTCTACAATATAAGTACAGTTTTCAAATTAACGAGATTTAATTATCTTCATGCTTTATCTTTACTTTTACCTCGCGTCATCAGTTAACGTGTAGAGTCATTAGGAATTTTTTCAGCAGGAAATGGGAAAAATGTGCAGTGCACTCCTTCGGACTCGAACCTGGACCTCTCGAATACACGCCGAGTGTGCTACCGTTACACCGCGAAGGTATGCAGAAAGAAGAGATATACTTCTCCTTTTAAAGGGCTTATATACTTCTCCTTTTAAACTTATATACTCCTATTTAAACTATTATTATTACTCCTATTTATTATTACTATTTAAACTTATATACTTTAAAAGGAGAAGTATACTCCTTATATACTTCTCCTTTTAAAGGGCGACTTATGATTAGGGGATCGCCAAATCCTGGTGGTGAAGAATCATCATCCATCACATTCTAGTTCGGGCACCACTGTAGAGTCATTAGGCTATTTTGAAGCAAGTAACATGAAAAATAAGCAATGCCCTTTCCGGGACTCGAATCTAAACCTCTCGAATACGCACAGTGTGTGCTACCGTTACACACACGAAAGCATGCAGAAAAGAGGGAGAAAATACCTTATAAACTCATAGTATTTCAATGTGTTAAATATTGCAAAAGTAATATGATTTTGGTACTAATTTTTTTTCGCAGAAATGAACAAGTTTGCCCTCCTCCCTTGGCCTGATTTCGATGTTTTAATTATTTGCTATCTTAAATCAACAGTTAATCGCGTTCATTTGTTTCTGTGTCTTCATCTTTCAGTTTTCTCGAAACTCTATTTTTTTAAAATCCGTTTGGTAAGAAACATAACTTTTAAATATATTTTATATCGATCACCTTAGAATCAAAGAACAAAACTATACTTTATTAAAACATATTCTTTTATGAATTAGCTGAAATAGCCTACCTAAAATCTTCTCCAAAATATTCAATCTTTTAAAGCTCTTTTTGATTTATTTGAAAGTAAGAAATTCGTTTTATTGCTTTAATATAAATACAAAATGATTAAAAAATAAGCAAAGTTATATATTTGCATTCTCGTCGGCAAAGAATGAGACAAGTTAATATACCGATTCGTTCAATATGTGGCTGCTTCGGGTATAACCATAAATGAAACCATCTGCACAGCTCTCGAGCAACAGACTATACATACAAGAAAATTCTCGAACCCTACGCCGCATTCACTGACAAATTTTACACAAAAGGGTTGAGTTAAAACAAATTATGCGGTACATTTTACTTTCAAACATCCTCATTTAGTCTCCCGATGATATTCCAGCGGGCCCGTATGCATTATGCTTCAAAACACTGTTGGCAGTTGGGTCACAGGAGATCTTAGTGGATCTTTACAGCTTGCTATCGAAGTAGGAGCAGGAGAAATTAATGTGAAATATATTAGAGAATTACTAATTTTCTTAGCAAGCTTAATCTATACAACTCGTTACAGTAAGTATAAATTCACTTAAATATGCTACTTTCAGTAAAAATTTTAATGTTAGAAACTAATATATGCCCTACAGGAAAATCTCATCTCTTTTGAGAATAAATTGATGTTATTGATTCTTATTTAAATTCCGATACAATTCATATTCTTTGGCATATTCAAGTTCTTTTTTAAAACGAATTTCTAAATTTTCGTAGCTAATTTAGGGTCCCTTGTTCACGAGATCCAAGTGCCTCACTTTCCTCACCACTATCCCGGCTCTTAACATAGTTCTTGGCATCTACCATATAAGGTATTTCTCCCGCCTTCTTGGTGTGGTGTAGCTTCGTGGTGTAGCTGCACGCTCAGCGTGTAATTGAGAGGTACGCGGTTCGATTCCCGGGGAAGGCGTTGCATACTTTTCCTCTTACCTGCTTCCAAAAAATACCTAGTGTCTCTACAACCAAATTAGAATTCTAGCCAGGAGTATTTTATATTTTATGAACTACGCTATATCTCGATTTTTTAAACGTATGCACAATTTTTCTCTGATTTATTAATGTTTAAGTGCAATATTTAATACACTGCACATAAAACATATCCTTTTTTTATTTGGATGAGACAGAAAATTTTATTTAATAGACAGAGTAAGTTTATCCGAAATTTCTCTGCAAAGGATTTGTTACACTCAAGACTCTTTTGACGTCCAAACTAAGAACTAATTACGAAATCTCTGTGTGATGTTTTTAAAGAATTATTTAAATATTTCTTAACTCTTTTATCCGCTCTCCTTGATTGTGCTGAATGTTACTAGGTTTTTTTTTTTTTTTTTTTTTTTTTGTTGTTGTTTTTTTTTTAATTTTATTGGCCTGATGATAAAATAATTGCCTAAAGCGTGTAATGTATATATAGGTTCTTTCATGTCGTGATAACTAAAGTGCATAATCACTAATTAGTATTTGAAATAATAAATTGACATGTTCATTATAATGCATTTAGAAAATCCTCTACTCTCGTACACAAAGCAATTAATATCTTCAGGCAGTGTTTAGTTGTTTGATATTATTTCCTTAATCTATTTTAAAATCTTATTTATTCTGGAAATCTTGAGAAGCTCATAATAAAATATCTTAGGAGCGCCATCAGCTCCATTCATTGAAGTCATACTACATTAGTCTCCAAAGCTTCGCTCTTGGCAGTTTTCGTTGTTGATCTGAGAGACCATTAATTTCTGAAGCATCTAATAATCTCTTTGGTACCAAGAAAACATTTTCAAATCGTTGAGTTTTTTTCAGTGAGTTTATTTCGTAGTCTTAGCTAACAGAAGTTTTCAAATTTCTTACTTCAGAATCTAATCTTATTCCAAATCCTCATTAAATATTTTCTACTTTTTAAACATCCAAAGATAAAAGGTTTCGATAATTTTAGCTTCTGAACTCCTCCTGCACTCATTTTGGAAAAACCATTTATTATTTAGACGTAAATACGAAATGTTTAAAGTAAGTAACAGTAAGCATTTTTCTGAAATCTGGAAAATAAATAATTCGCAAACATATGTTGAACATATCATTTCCTTCTTCCGAACTTATTAATATCGATTAAGAGAAGTGAATTATCTTTATTGAACAACCTAAATACATGTATTCTTAAGTTAGCACTCTTAAAGCAAATGTTAAGCAGAAGAAATTATCAAAATATAAAACACCGGCTTTCCTCTCGACAATCATGTAGATTTCTTAGAGCAGTTAGAGAAAAATCCAGCAAAACTCTCACCTCAAAACCGAGTTCAGCAAACTTGCAGATTACTGAATAACGCTCTAGATATTCTTTTCTTTCGTCGTAGTATTATGCTTGAGATGTAATAATTCATTGGGTCCGAGAATAATTATTGTTTTCTATAATTCCAATTAAAAATGTTCTCTTTCCTTTTAAAAGGTCTGTCGAGATTTTTCATTCTTTTTAATATATTCTACTTACAAGAATACTTACTTATATATTACTACTTATAAGACCACTTACTTGTATATTGCTACTTATAAGACTACTTACTTAATATATCCTACTTACTTTCAGTTTTATTAATATATTATACTTACTATGCATTTTCTTAATTTTCAGGTAAGATGAATATATATGAAGACAGATCAGAAAGTAAAAAGAAAAGTGTTAACCGGCTATAATCATGAAGAATAGAGAAGCAGTCAGCTAGGAAAGAACTAGGTTCTCAACTTAACCAGAAACAAGCATTTTCATTGATGCCTAACAAAGAAGAACTTATGGGATTTAGCGAATGTGAAGTCTGGCAAAATTTCGCAGACGTAGATAATACCCCTTCCGTAGAATCAATTCAACTACGTCTTCGAGCAAAATAGCCTTAAACGAATATCATAAGTAACAGAAACATCTATCAGTCGCCCAGTATTTAGCGCAAATTTAAAAGAACATATGTACACTTTATTTGAGAATAATATAAAAAGCTAATAAATATCAGTTGATTGACGTTTTATTTACTGCATAAGCCTCTGATCGAGCTCTATTTCCATTATGTGTAAATGAGTTTTATATTATGTGCATTCATATAAAACAGAAAACGCGAGAATTTTAATTAATAACTCACGCACAGATGTGTTCATTATAGCAATATTAAGTTAGATGAGTGCATCATATTACTTCAAGAGTTTACCACAGAGGTATAGCAACTTTTTTCATGCGTTGCACTAAGGTGGTAAATGGCAAGCACAATCATCTCTAAGTGATACAGATTACAAATGTTAGTAATACAGATTTTACAGATTTATTCAGAATTCTGATAGTTTTTTGAAGTACGGATGACCATATTTTACTACATGTTCAGTTTCAGATTGAAGCAAGGTATTCAAACGACGGACGAATACGTCCTACAATGCTCAGCCGGAGAGAGGTCTGGAGAGATCAATGCTCAAGAAAACATCTGGATAATTTGCAGAGTTTGCATGCTAATTATCTCCCTTTATTTCAACATGTTATCTTATTGACAAGCAACATTTTGCAACATCTGATGGTAAGCTATTGGGATCGGCTGTAGCATCTTATATACGTATATCTGAGGGCCATCCTTTTAGAACGTTTGTGAATTAGAAGTGACCGACCATTGACACTGATGGCACTCCATCCCGCTCATGAACAATACGGTGTTGAAAAAACGCAGCAAGGTTCAAACTTGTATAAAGTACCTTATGTTAATTTATCAATTATTATGATTTAAACATTTACTATATCTTCTCCTTTACGTAGTTCTCACCAGAATGCAAATTAGTTGTCTAAGTCAAGGGTTTGAATATTTCGGAGTTAAAGCTTCTGGCAGGCTCTAGTGCAAGTTACGTCCTGTCTCCAATTCTGCCAGAAATTATTCCCGCTTTAGCCATTTTGCCAGCCGACGTTAACAAGCGCAGTTAAAATATTTGAGCCAGCTTAAGTAGACAATTTTGTATAGTCTCCAACTACGTTATTTGAACCTGAATTTCAACATTTCAACAGGTACTTTAAATACCTGTAAGTGGCGGAGATTTATTTGGAAGCACAGGAGGTGTCTTCTGTTACATTTAAAAACGTTATTTTAATTTTCTAGGGACTTTGTCATATTAATTCGGACTAGAGCGATAACTCGCTTGTCAGTCTAGTAGGATTTAAAGGACAATGATTTAAGACTTCTATGCAATTAATTCCCTACATCTGGCGCCCAATACTTTCAGGAATCGTGGCCGGCGATGTCGCAACTTTTAGCCTGCTTGTCTCATCCCCCCCCAAAAAAAGACATTTCAAGATTCTGCAACACAAGTTAGCCCAAGGGAAGGATTTAGGCCAGGGGTTCCCAACCTTTTTGCCCGTAAGAGCACATTCTAAAGTATCTGTTAGACGGCGGGCATCATTTACTTTTCCAAGGTGAATTTACAGTTGATAGTTTTAATAATACATGTTCATAAAAAAGGAGATCGGTCGCATTTCTATTTCATTAAAAATTAGAAAACTTTCACATAGAATTTTATTGAAAAATAAAACATTTTATTGTAATCGCACAGCGGCGGGAACACGTTAAAAAATTGGCGGGCGCAATGGTGCCCGTGGGCATAGGGTTGGGAACCCCAGATTTAGGCATATATTAGACACAATGCGTGCATGATATGAAACCGCCTAATAGTTTCGACGGTAAAAGTTCGATGGTGGCATTTTTATAAATCCTTGAAGAGGTTTTTTTCTCTTTTTTTTTTTTTTTTTTTTTTTTTTTTTTTTTTTTTTTTAATACCCGGATTGAGAAGTTCAAAAGCGTACTTACCAATCATCGCATTGCGAAGTCAACTGTTGAAATTGTACACCGACACTGGAAAGTATCTGCTAGGTGAACTGCGAAAGAATTCAAATTTAAGGGATTTCCCACTCTTCCCTAAATAAAATGTTTATAAATGTTCCAATACTAGTCTATTTCTTCCGACACTACTTGCTATCATACTACTTGCTATTTAAATAAGATATTTAAATCAACGCTTCTTGCAATTACATGAAAATTTTGAAGATAAATGATGAAAACTTTACAAATGTAGGATAGTACATCAATAATGCAAAATGTTACGAAGTTTACATTCAGTTTCATTAAATTTTACGCGCAAAGTTTGAATTAAATGTTTATAATATATATAGTATATATACATAAAGCTTACATTAAAATACTAAACATTTTTATAAAAACTTTTTAATGTCCTCATGGGAAAAAAATACAAAATAATATGCAATACATTACTCAAAAAAGTGGTGATAATTTCTTAAAATTAAGTGAAAAACCGAACTTAAAATAAAATTTAATCTATGAAGTTGTTTTAAACTAACTTTTATATATATTAAAAAAACAATTATTATAAATAGAAAAAACGATCGTTTTAAACACCCTTTCATCAGGGTGGAAAACGTGCTTAAAATAATCTTTTTAATTGTATTTCTGAATCCATACAAGAAAAAGTCAAACTTAAAAAGATTAGTTTAAAACATTTGTATTAATACAATTGTAACCTTGCCTACAACAAAATCTAGCTCCAATATAACTTTATTCTAAAATAAAAGGCAAGTTATTTTAAATTTAAGAGATAAGAAAAATGGTAGTTAAAAGTAAGCTATATAACCAAAATTTGCCAAATATAAAGTATTCTTAAATCGAAGTAAATTTACAAAACTAGGCAGATCGTAAATTTAATTTCATTCAAAAATAAATATAAGGAAGAATAAATATAAAAATATCCCAGGATCTGAATTATGCTAATAGCGGAATCGGTGACTTAATTAAATTTTAAAATGGCAGAACTTAGATAAATTTACAACGAAAACAAAAAAAACGAAATATGGCAGTACTTTAATTAAATAAATTTCAATACAGCGAAAAGAAAAAAAAATACGAAATGTCTGGAAACTTACAACCTCCTACGTGCAGTCAACTTTTAAGTTATATTTATGGTGGATAAAGTGGAAGTCGAGTTGTCAACGAGCAACTGCTAAATAATGCAGAACAATGGGAAAAGATTCGTCGTCCAAGTATAGTAAATCGAAACAAGCAAGCTACAAACTTAGCGGAGTAAACTTTGTTGAAACTTTTCTAAACGATGAAAATAATAATATAAGGTGGATTGTGAGTAACAGAAAAAGTGGGGATCAACCAGTTAGTTACATTTCGAGCAGAATAAATTCTAAATTGCTTAAACAATGAGACTAAATAAAGAAGTTTTAAATAAAATTGTGCTTTATGTGTCGGGAGTTATGTAATGCAAAGTTAAGGAAAAAGAAAATGAAAAGATTAGAAAAGACTAAAAAGAAATCCTTAACAGAGCCGTGTTAAGTCCTAAAAATAGAAATTGGTCCATTTTATCAGTAAAAGGTATAGCAATATTGTTATTTACATATATACAATAGACAAATGTACAAATGCTATATATAGAGTATTGATCTCCTTGAGTTTAGGTTTAAGTTAATCACTTCATAATTTCTCAAAAAATCTCTTGCTTCCTTATATAATGATAATACTTCGTTATATAATGTTTTATATATGCTTGTTTACATAACATTCCCTATATAATGCATATAAATATCCGAAACATTTCAATAAATAATACGAAACGTTTGAAAATGCGTCTAAAAATATCTGTTTGGGGATCGTTTGTATAACTTTCTAATGTTCTAATTCAAAATGTACTTCAGAATTTTTATAGAAATTACAGAAAATTTAAATACTTTTGTAAAAGCTATAAACATATCCAACTTCATTTCAATTAAGCTAAAATGGTAGATTATGCTAACATAATATTTAAGAATTAAATTTAAAAATATGTAATAAATATAAACCAAAATCATTGAATATTAAGGAAAATTAGCATAAAATTTGAATGCAATTTAAAGGAATTTTTCAAAAGTATCATTTTTAAAGGATTAAAAAATCTATTAAAATTATATTAATTATTGAATTAATTTAATTTTATAATCCTTCAAAAATTGTACGATTCTTATAGTATCTGGCATTCAGTCACAATACGAAACGTAGATTCGAACTATGAAAAAAACGTCGGCATGTTATTTTGCAGAAAAAGTATTATTTTTTTTTGCTCAACTATAAAATGCAGCAATACTATACCTAAATACAGCAGACTAACTTGGATCTATTCGAAGTATTTGCCCGAAAATTTATTTTGCCGAAAAAAAGTATTATTTTGTTTTCTAAACTATGTAATGCTGCAATACTATACCTAAATAAAGCTTACTAACTGGACTTATTCAAAGCATTTGCCCAAAAATTCTTTGCTGTTTGCAATATATTCCATCTAGCATTGTAATACTAGTTTCAGCTTATTTTAATAGTATTGAACAGGAACAGTAAAAAGAGAAAATTATGATGACTATTAGTTGCTAATTATGATGTATCATGTAAATGAATTTTTCAATGAAAGCAGTGTAAAGAAAATTAGTGTTACAAAACTGAGTCTATATCAATAAGCCCTCTCAATATGCAACGAAAAACAAAAAAGATATCTAAAATAACAGAAAGAAATCATAAGCAGAACGTAAAATACATAAATAACATCGTGAAAGGAAAAAAATAAACTTGGTCAATATTTACTTTCCATTTTTGATTATCAAATAATAAGATGTTTTATTCACTGAAAAATAAAGTAACTAAAATGGTGTAAGTAAATTGCCAGAATGGGGAGCAGTAATTAATTTAGGAATCAAACTCGGATGTTCTTATTCTGTTTTTATCTCTTTATTCGAGCGCTATAAAAGACTCTGGCATTTGATGGTTGAATTAAGTTGCTGTACGACAGCTCAGAATTTTTTGTTTCTTCCGGAAATAGGACTTTAGACGGCATGATTCGGTTTTAATTTTCTCTTTAAAACTCAGAATACAAAGCATCAAAACTCTATTAACTAGGAGCCAAATGCCTGGCTACTCTTAAACCATCACTTCTATAAAATTCGCAAATAAGATCTTCAGACTCAAATTTATCACGGAATACAATTTTTAAAATATGTGTTTTGACGCCTTTTAGTTCATTTTTTATTGGTAAGCCAAACGACTCTTTAGAAGTCGAATTTATTTAAGTGCACTGAGAAAATAAAAATATTTATTTTGCTTATCGCAATATTCTTAGCTTCACGCAACTAAAAATAAAATAGTATAACTTCTAAAAACAATAAATTAATATATCGAAATTCTCAAGGAGGAATTTTAATTAATTGAATTTCTGTGTGAGAATTTAAATTCTCATATATTCATTTCTATTCTATTAATTCATTAAAACTTTTTTGACTGTTCAAATGTTTTTATAAAAATAGAAAAATTCTCACATGATTGCCTAATAATTTTATTTTTAATATGATAGCTTATGCCGTGATAGCTAAAATAATTTTTTGCTTTTAGTAAATTTAACTAAAGACCTTCAACATAATATATTTTCGCACACATTTTACTTCGCATCCTTTAATCCGTGCAATGGAGACTAATGATAAAGAAAATCACAGATTCTGTATGCAAGAAAAATACCCTTTCTAATCAATGGAGTAAAGAATTGTCACATCGTCTTTTTTCAATGCCTTCCAGTTAGTTCGATAGTGTAAGGTTACATTTAGTGCACTTAAATTTCTGTTTGATATTGAAATATCATCATCATTTGGAACAATGTGGCTGCTAACAACGACAAATTAAATTGTGATTTAAAAGTCCGTCATTTTTATCAGAAGAATGATAGCTAAAGAAAAATTTTACGTATATTAGAGATTCTAAAAATTTTTATTTTCAAGATTGTTTTCCAATATTTCCGACAGAAAATGAACGAAATTTTGCGATGATTAGTTTGAACATAAAGTAAAGATATATAAGAAAATCTCAACAACAATTAAGCAAATTCTACAAAGAAATTAAAAACGGTCAATGCAGAATATTTTAGTTCGATCCGGTAATACGTTACGTATGCACAATTTTAAGTTTCTCTGTTTAGTAGGAAGAGTTGAAAATTAATTTCAAAATTTGACCCAAACAAATAATGTATATCAAGCTAAACAGAACCGGGTAACACTAAAATTATTTTATGGAATATTTGTCACCATTTTAATATACCAAATGAATCGGGTTTTTTTTAGATTTAATTTCGAAGGTGCATAAAAAAAGGATGTTTCAATATAGAAATAATCTATATGATAATGCTTGAAAAGTAAAAAACAGTGTCGCTTTGAAAATGATTAAATTGCTGCTAGTATAAACGGATTGCTGACAGTCCTTTTAATATATCTAGCGTGGATGTGCAAGCATGACCGTATAATACATATATATATATATATATATCAACATTATCAAATGATTATTGTCTTCTGCCATTGATTTCTTCAGTGTAAACAGGAAGTAAAGTTAGTGAAACTACCGTACTTTATCAAACTTTACCATACCATACCAAACTTCAATAATTAAACCATGAAATATTTATTCATATTAATATTCCTCAGAGGCCAATGAAACTACGTTCTTACGGTAGTACATTCATGAGATTTCGTTGCGTAGATAGTGAGAAAAAGTGCTTTTTATTGAAAAATATATAATATTATATCCTAACTCTAGATATGAAAAATGCACTTTTAAATGAGCCGATTGACTAACTAAAGAAGGAAGTATAGAAGTTTTATTGGTACTATTCGGTTTCGAGGGCCGTAACAAAATTGCAGCGAAAATGTACGCGCAAAAGCACCAAATCTAGCAAACGCGCCCATTTAACAGCGCGCCAAATATAGCGTATGCGCTGATTTCATATTGCGTAAGTTTATATAGTTCTATATTTCTTAAGTCGCCATTGAAATACTAGTTTAATTTTTAAATCCTTTTTTGATTTTAAATCCTTTTTTGATATCTTATGGATTAATTTGGGAATTGCCCATGACGAAAACTCGGCAATAGAATTTTGGGTAAAGTGCAGAATCACCCACTGCTTGACGCGTTTTTAAGAATGGCACATACACGGTATCCATGTGCACATCGACCCATTTTCACTTAAAAAAAAAAAAATACTAAAATTGCACAAAAATGGCACTGTGCACACCCTTGACATTATCTATGTACACATCGACCTATTTTCACTTGAAAAGTAAAAGAAAATTAACAAAAATCCAATTGTTTTTACCCTTGTAAAAAGCGGCAAACAAATAAGTGCGCCATTCTGCACTTTACCGAGAATATTTTCAAAGAAAAGGCATCATTCATTATAGAAAATTATGTTTGAACAACCAGCGAGATGAAATTATGCTTTAGCGATAAGTCGGTAGCGAAATAGCGATGCAGGCATCCATTCAGTTATGTCTAGCAATTTTTATATAAATTATAATAATGATCTGAAATAGTTATTTACTCTTATGCTTCCATTCAGTCATGTTTAGCCTTTTTCATATAAATCATAAAAATAAAAAGTATTATATGAAATTAACCTTTCATCTAAATTAAAACATCAATCTTAAATAGTTATTTACTATTATATACCTCCTTTCTTGCCGCAATTATTTTTGGCAGCATTGGCATCAACAATAGTTTGGCGATTTTTTACGGCCCTCGAAACCGAATAGTACCGTTTTATTTTGTATATTGTACATAAAAATATGTACTCCTTCTCAAATTCCAATAAATGAGGGAATAATAACTAATAAAATTTAAGAATATACGCCAAAGTTTATTAGTTTGGTCTTGTTTAACAAGATCATGAATAATACTAATTTAATTTCAATTATTAGAAATCTGGCAAATCTGTGTTAATTGGTAAATTTTACTTTATTGAACAGATTGTCTAAAAGCTTTCCTTACTTCTTCAGGGGGTAACTAGTTTCGCCAAAATGTATAATGCTTATTATTACAATAATCATCAGTTTGTTCCTGGGATTTCCGCTTGTAGAAATTACGCTTACTTCTTCCAAACCTTCTTCGAGAAGTTCTTAACTCGATAAAAGAAATTTCAGTAATTATCAGTATGCATTTATATTTGAAAACTGAAGTGAGGCTAGCAATATAAATTTAGAGCATAAAATAGAAATTATATGTATAATAAATATTCAGGAAACGGTTTTATAAAACATCAAACTTATGAAATTTCCTTTTAAAAAACTCGCACATTTTTAAATTAGATGTCTCAGAAGTCTAAGAACCGCCAAGTTGAATTTACATGACGTAATAATCAAATAAAGCAAATGCTTGTAATACCAAATTTTATTTAAAGGCAAGACATAAAGATAAAAAGTGAAGTGAACATATAACAAGACTTCATTTGTCATATTGTGATGAAAGCGAACTACAACGCTTAATCGAAATTTAAGCATTCCAAGACTTTCAAAAGAGTACTTTTTTTAGGAATACATTTACTCAGACATTAAAAACTTTCTAAGCATCGAGGTTTATTTAAATATTATTCAGTTCCAGCTAAAAATCATAGTAGCAGACTGGTAAGTAAAATACTTTGCTTTCCATTGTGCTCTAAAAATAAAAACAAAAAATGTGAAAGAAAATACACTCTTAGACAAAAAAAAAAAAAAAAAAAAAAAAGATGCACTAAGGAGTTATCTAAATGGGACGAAAATCGGTAGAAGTGATGTACATATACAGAAAACAAATGATTACAGTTTGAGAAAAACTGGATGATTTATTGAAGTGATAGAGCTTCACAAAGTGAAAAAGTCAGTAACGCGTATGTCCACCTCTGGCCCTTATGCAAGCAGTTATTCGGCTTGGCATCGATTGATAGAGGTTGCGGATGTCCTCGCTAGAGATATCGTGCCAAATTCTATCCAACTGGCGCGGTAGATCGTCAACATCCCGAGCTGGTGGAGGGCCGTGCCCATAATGCTCCAAACGTTCTCAATAGGAGAGAGATCCGGCGACCTTCCTGGCCAAGTTAATGTTCGTCAAGCACTAAGGCAGGCAATGGAAACATGTGCAGAGTGTGGGCGGGCATTATCTTGCTGAAATGTAACCACGGTGACGTGACATGAAGGGCAACACAACGGGCCTTTATCAAATTCATACAACTCCTTAATAACTGCAATAGAAAGTAAATCGGAAGCTGAATTGTCACTAGAATACGTTAAAAACAAACTAATAGATGAGTATTGTAGACGTATGGAAACTAAGAAAGTTCAAAAATACGATTCAGTTGCTTTAAAAAGCGAAAATAAATCAAAATATGTTACACAATATTGTACTTATTGTAAGAGAAATAACCATATGATAAATGACTGTTTTCATTTAAAACGCAACACTAGAACTTCCCCGAAAATAGATGTAAAATTCGCAGATTCAGTTTAATCAAGTTCTAAAAGTGGAAAATAAACATGAAAACACGCAAACGCAAGAATGGGTTGTCGACTCAGGAGCCTCAACTCATATGACGAGTGATAAGAATTTTTTCTCTCAGTTAAATGACTCTAATAAACAAATAGTAACTGTAGCCAATGGTGCTAAATTAAATTCTTATGGTATTGGTGACGGCTATTTTAAAGTTCAAAACTTAAAGGGTCAGGTTACACAAATAAAGTTACAAAATGTATTGTATGTACCAGGTTTAGATAGTAATTTACTTTCTGTTCAATCTGTTACGAATAAAGGTTGTATTGTTACATTTGATAGTAATAAGTGTTACATAAAGCGTAACAATATACTCGTAGCCGACGGCAATGCTCAACAATTTATATAAATTGACCGTAAACTCAATTGACGAGAAAGCATACTTAGCTAATGATATTTCATGTTCTAATACGAACTGTATACTAAAATGGCATCAAAGATTCCACAGAAATGCATAAAAGTCCATAATGGAAATGTCATAAAATTCATCCAGGAAATGTCATAAAAGCACTTGAGAAAAATGATTTGGCAGACGGCATTAAACTTGGCAAATGCACTCATAGTGTGGAATGTTCTACTTGTGTAAAAGCGAAACTAACTGAAAAACCTTATCCCAAAACTAGTTTTAGATTTAAAAATCCACTGGATTTAGTGCACACAGATGTGTGTGGGCCAATTGAAGTCAACAGCTTAGGAGGGAAAAGATATTTCGTAACTTTCATTGATGACTATTCGCGTTATACTCAAATTTATTTTATTACTTCAAAAGATGAAGTATTCGACAAACTTAAACAGTATGTTGCATCCACAACAAATAAATTTAGAAAGAAAATAAAGTTTCTCAGATCCGACAACGGTACAGAATACTGTAACGAAACTACTGAAAATTATTTAAAGGAACTCGGCATTTTCCATCAAACTTCGATTCCTTATTGTCCGGCACAGAATGGCGTCGCAGAAAGGAAAAATCGCTCTTTAATAGAAATGACAAAAGCTATGTTGATAAACTCTAAATTACCGAAAGGATTCTGGGCTGAAGCAGCAGCTACTGCTGCATATCTTCCAACTTAAACTTAGGTTACCAACTAAAGCGACAGATAGAACACCATATGAATTGTGGAATGGTAGAAAACCAAACTTAAGTCACTTACGAGTATTTGGCTGTAAAGCATTTTATTATGTAAACAAACAAAAACGGCGTAAATTCGACAACAAGGCTGAAGAAGGAATATTCTTAGAATACGATTTACGAAGTAAGGGATACAGGATTTATGTAGGTAGAAGAAAAATAATAGTAAGTAGAACTGTTAAATTTTAAGAAAACGCGTCTTTATCTGACAAGCATGCAGAAAATAATGCTGAAGATTTAGAATTAATTCACTTCAATAACTCGCAAGAAGATGAAGAAAATAATGATGAAACATCTCTTGGCGATGATTTTACAGAAGATTCAAAAGGTTCTGAAGAGTTAATTAAATGTGAAGAAAATGTAAAAAGAAGGGTTTCTAGCAGATCAACCAAAGGGGTCCCACCGGAAAGATTCTCTTATAAAGCAGAAGACGAAGAATCAATCTTACCTAAAAATAAAGATCCAGAAAGCTTTGAAGAAATTCTAAACTTAACAAAACCTGAACAAGAAGCTTGGATCAAGGCTATGCAAGAAGAAATACATTTTCTAAAAGAAAATGAAACCTATACACTTACAGAATTACCACCAGGAAAACATGCAGTAGGCAGCAAATGGGTGTTTAAGACAAAATATGATGAAACTGGTAAAAATATAATATACAAAGCACGCTTAGTAGCCAAAGGATTTACTCAAAAATACGGCAGTGATTATGATGAAACATTTTCTCCAGTAGTGAAATACACTACGATAAGAGTTTTCTTAACATGGGCAGCGTATAATAATGCCAAGGTACATCAACTAGATGTTAAAACAGCCTTTTTGTATGGCAACTTAAATGAAGAAATATATATGGAACAACCAGAAGGATTCGTGGTTCCGGAAGAAAGACACAAAGTTTGTAAATTACAGAAGTCGATTTGTGGTCTCAAACAAGCAGCTAGGTGCTGGAATGCAGAAATTGAAAATACATTGAAGAATCTTGGGTTCAGTCAAAGCAAAGCAGATCCGTGTCTTTTCACAAAAGTGGTTCGTGATAAAAGAATTAATTTAATAGTATATTGATGACATCCTAATAAGTTCTACAGAAGAAGGACTAATTCTTCAAACAATTAATGATTTAAAGAAACGTTACCAAATAACGCATCTTGGTGAAGCTAAATATTTCTTAGGCATGGAAATAAATCGCAAGGAAGATGGAAGTTATCTCTTATCACAGAAAATAAAATAAATCATCTTTTCAAGCAATTTCAACTTGAAGAAGCGAAACCCGCTAGCACACCAATGGAAACAAACTATTATAACCTAAACAAGGAAGAAAATCTCCTAACTTCAAATGATAAATTTCGCCAAGCTATTGGAAGTCTTTTGTATATATCGTCTATCACAAGACCAGATATCACAGCTTAAACCACACTATCAAATTTGCTTTTGATTGGTTATTTTCTTCTAGCTGATTTTTCTATTGCGATAAATTAAACTACATCTTAAAACGGGGATGCATTCAAGGACATCGACGTTTTCTTGAGCAGCCATGAAAAGAATTGTTGCTGATGATATACTGTATGAATATACAGCATAATTTTGTTGATAATTTACTGTATCAATATATAGCATATTATTGCTGTTAATATACTGTATAAATATACAGCATAATATTGCTGATAATATACTGTAATAATAACTGTTTAAAAGTTTGTGCCTTCATTATTGTCTTCTCACTTCAATCCGCATTATGAAAAACTAGGCTAACGTAATACATAACGTATTCTCATCCGATTCTGAAAAGCTGAACTGTAAACCAGATAATAATGAAATTGCAGTTGTTCGATTCGAATCTTGACAAAATTGGTCATTTTCTGATGCAAAAGTGATTCAAACCCTGATGCAAAAGGATTCTTAAATCAGTCTGAATGTAAGCAAATTTTGTTTATTTTTAAGCGAAATTTTGTAGACATCTACGCACTGTATTAAGTTTCCAAATAACGTTAAAAGTTTTACTTTCATACAGTGTATCTTTTGGTTGGTAATAAAATGTTTTTTCTCTTTCATCAACAACAAAATAATGCTCAGTTTCATCTCAAATTAAGCATCAAAGCGTCAGTCATCAAGCATCAAAATATAATACGAATATCTCAGATATTTTACATAGGCATTTTTCATTTGCAAGACAAAAGAAGTATAAACTCAGTTTTTCTTTTTTTCTTCTCCGCTCTATGAAAGTTGTTTTCTGGGAAATCATTTTCTTCTTACATGCACTCTTTATCTTAAAAGACTCTTTCATAAATTTAATTGTAACGTAAAAATATGGATAATAGAAAGAAAATGTATTATTTATTTTCTAGGATGCAAATTTTTTGTAGCAATTTTTACTCTTTTCAGTCTCAAATTACGTTGGCTCATTTTGATTTAATTGTAATTTATTAACAGAATTCAGCCAGAAAAACCTGAAATACAGAACTTTTTTTTGAAAGGCTGTAATTCACATGGAGGAGCTGGAGAGAAAATTACATTTAAAGCAGTTATATATATACCTGGAACTTTTTCCAATTTATTAATTAAATGACAAAACAATTGAGTGATAATATTAGCGAACCTCAATGCTGTACTCATTGGTTTTTAAGACAAAGCAGTCGAAAGCAGAGATTAATTAAATCCTTTTTTTTCTGTCTTAACTACTTAAAGGATAAAAGAATTCCAAAGTCTTAAAATAAAGAAAGATACAAAAAACTAAAGACTTCCTAAAAAGTAATTAATGAGCCCTTGATAATGAAAATTTAAAGGCACTGAATAAGATACGCTTAAATAAAAGGCTTTTAATGCACTCCTTCTAGTAAACAACCTAAGAGATTATCTTATACTTCATTGTAAAAAGTTTTTGTTGATTATCTGTTTTCCTCCCCAGGTAAGGCATTTTAGCATTTTGATTTACTGATAATGCGTAACTTGATTTTGTAATCCTACCGGAAAATGCTCATGGTGTTAAAATGTAACTAATGGACTACCATTTAATAGTAAAAATAGTTAATAGTAAAAATCAAATAATGCAAATAAAGAATTTCGTCCTCTTCTGCGTAGTATAAATAATAGCAAAAGGTCTTGTTCACCCGCTAGTTGCATAACTGAAGTGGCGAAGCTCCAGACATTCACTTTGATGTTCGAATCTAGCGGTCAAAAGCGCTTAAGTAAATATGAGCCATTTTTCCTTAGAAAATCTTTATTAAGTCATCGCTTTCTAGGTAGAATTTTTTTACCATAAATAAATAAGTTAACCAAGGAACTTTACAAAGTTATTTGACAAAAGATTTAAACAAATGTGTTTTTGTTGTTTTAGTTATTGAAAATAATCATTTTTCAATATGATACCAAAATATATTAACGCCATACAAACGCAACGATACTAATATACTCTCAACTAATTCACTATCTTGTTATCAAAATATTAAAGGATTTCATTAAAAAATACCTTCTATTCAGCTAAGTAAAACATACAATTATTAAATACTGAAATATATATTTGAAGGAGTATGCGTGTTTATATGCTGTAAAACACAAAGCCAATAAATTGCACATGCTGATGGGACAATTACTTAAACAGACATTGAAACGAATTCTGCTATTTTTTTAGTATAATCTAGAATTTATAATAAAATAGATAGCAAGTTATTAGAGATAGCGGATAGAATTTTAGAAAAAATAATTTTACTATAAACTCAAGTCCCGCTTTATTGAACTTGGTTTTGTAATGAAGCCAAAACTATAACTAACGAAGCTCTTAATTCCGTTCATTCCTTATACATTTAGTATTATTTTCAACATTATAATCTATAAGCAAACTCAATACGTATGAAAATTAGATATAGCATACTTTACGAATTAAGCATTACTTTAAGGAATTAGATATAGCATACTTACTTTATTTCCAAAAAAAATTTTTTTTTTTTTTTCATTTTTTTAGAATTTTTTACACAGTTTCTGCAAATTTTGAGTAGCAAATTACTAACCCTTAAATCATTCATGTTTAAACTATATTGTTGTTTACGTATGGGCTCGCTAAGATTGCATGCACACAGAACCGACAATCACTTTGATAAAATTTATTACTTGAAGAAATGTTGCACAATTCTGCAACTCCCCTACAAAAACAGTCCTACGGCTCTTCTCAGTATCACAGAATATGTACAACAGTTACTCCTCAAACTACCACATCTAAGCGCATCTAAAGAGCGAAGCTAGATAGAAGACATCTCAGTACTCACGCTGAACTGACATCTAACAACTGCTAAGGAACTCATGCTCTCTCACGTCTTTATCTTTATCCGCACCTCTTTCTCTGTCTTCTAAATAAAGGCTACATAAAGCAGGTGCAATTCTTGATTCTTGGAAAACCAGAGACAGGAGAAACCACATTGTGCCGAGCATTAATCATTGAGTCAAAGAACATGGGTTTGTTCTGAGATTCCGATCGGGTTCTTTAGATTAGATGTCAGAACGAGCTCTGTTCAGAGCTGATGCTATAACAGAAATTTTCAAATTTCCTCTATTCAGAGAAAGCATAAGGACTGATTGGATTCCTAAAAGCGTGGGGCTATATAGGTGATTTATCGTTTGGGAAATAATTTTTTATCAGTATTGAATTTTACTCCAGTATTCGAAAACCTTTTTATATTTTGTCTCCTGAAATAGAGGTTTTTCATTCTTTAGGTCTTTTTCAAGATTCAGAATTGTTTTCTAAGGGCTATTGCAGACATCCGTATCTTGGTGAAAATGAATGATTCCTTGTGCAATGAGTAGAACAGATTGGTTAAAAAGTTATCTTCTCTTACGAAAGATCACATTTCTTTGACCTAACTATCTTCACATTCCACTGGTTAAACTGTTCTGCTTCAAACATTCTTCCATATGACAAGCTTTAAATGAAAAATGTTTTGCACTGAATATAGGGTAAAAATTTTTTTTAAAAAAAAGCAGAATGGATATAGTAATATCGATATCAGGCTGTAATACAGCTTATCCAAATTTGCAATTAGTACTAGGTGGGAAAATCCAAACTATATATATTTTCCTCATGAAATTAAATTTAGATACAATGAAACGTTTAGAAAAGCCAAGCATAAAGATGTTTCGAAAGCATTATTGGGTGGTGAATCATTTACAGAAGATTTAATCTGCCGATATCTTGGTAAAAGCTTCATACAAAGACCAATAGATTTTCCAGACACATTTGAAAGACAATTTTTGTATCAGATTGGCTAGCTGGAAGAGGTTTAAGAAATAGGACAAGGAAACCATTATCGATAAATCAATGACTGTTTCAAAATTTGATGTCTAAAAATGGAAACAAATAGCTGGAATAATGTCTCTTGCCACTGGAAAGAAAGCGACATTTTTCTGTTCTGATAAAGATGTGGTTTCTGAGTAATAATAACAAACCAAATGTTAAAATTTAAAGGCACATGCGGAAAACTATTCAAAAGTGCGAATCACATTGTTTGTATGTAGTAACGCGAATGGCACTGAGAGTAGTAGGCTTTGGTGACTAAAAGAAACTCCAGAGCCAAGATGTTTAAAAAGATTGACAATTATTTCTCTGATCTATATAATGCTAATTGTGTGCTTCGATATGAGAGACATACCGCCGTTGGCCAAGTTCACAATATCGTCTCTCTTTTACATCTCTCATTTCAGTTATATCGAATGTAGTTTGACTACTTGTGTATTAGCCAAATATAGGAAAGGATGTAAGGACAATCTTTGCAAGGGCAGATTTACCTTCCTAGAAAAATGACTCGCATTCACGTTACATGGATGTAAGTTGTAAAAGATCAAGGTTTGCTCCACTTATTACACTTTACTAAGCAATTGATTCAATAAATAAAGCACGACCAGCTGAAATTTAGCTAGTTTGAGAAACGGGTTTACTAACAGTTGAACAAAATATTTAATTAAAATGTGACTTAAGCAAAATATGCTGTTAATTTCTATTTAACAAACTGAAATAAGTATCTTTAAGAAAGATTTTGTGCTAAACGCTAGTAATATTAAAATTTTATTGAAGCAAAATATTTCGCGCATAGATTTCTTAAGCAAAACCTTTTGGGATTTATCTAAAACTAAGGGGTGGTACGTATAATCCTCCTTGCCTGATTTAAGTCTTTTTAACTCTTAAAATCTTTTAAGATTCAGATAAAATTTAAACTGTTTACTAGCTTATATTCATTGTAAAATGCATGGCAAAGGGTTAGGAAAACAGCATGTATTTTCTGTGATTCCCGGCTTTGAGAAACTAACTAATAAAGGACGAAAATGTTTGTTGACGTTTCTTGAAAAAAAAAACATTTCTTACAAATATTAATAGCGAATTATTGCAATTATCTTAGAGCAGCATGGTAAAAAAGAGGAGTATATAAAAACATTAAAAATACATGACTTCTTAAATGTGATATTTCTGTTATATTTTCAAAAATGAAAAAGTATAAATGAAACAGTAAGGTTCTTATAAACTTGAATTCAGCTCGCATGAGGGTCTGACCTTTTGTACAATAAATGTTAAATAAAACATGCAAACTACTAAATTGACTGTGTGTTCTGTAAAATTCTGCAGTGTCCAAACGGAAGGACAGAATTTCAGTATTCTCAAAGATGTGTAAATTCTCACAAAGCTTTTGATAATTTATTCTCATCTTCCAAAAGCACAGATAAACAGCTATTTGCCTAGAATTTTCCATTCTTTCTGAAATACAGATCAAAGAACTTTTAAACGACTAATATGCTTAAAGAAAACCAACAAAAGAAAGGCATAACATAATTACCATTATGCATATTGTGAAGAGTAATAAAGTGAATGTTTTAAATGACATCCCTTTATTTCTTGGCATTATTATCAAATCATCTTAAGGCAAAACTGATTATTCTTTTAAGCTTCCCTTTCCAATCGGGAAGTGAAACAGCTATTACAATTGGAAATATAATTTTAAACTAAACAACGAACTCAAAGTTAAGAGTGAAGTTTAGCGTATGATTAAAAAGGCAGCTTGAAATCAAATACAAAAAATGAATGTTAGTAAAAGAAACAACTGTTTTATAGTCAAATCTGTTATATGTAAATAGATGTTACAGTAACAAAACAAGTCATAATTTCTAAATATTTTCTTTTCTGACTGTAGCTAGATTAACTCAAGAATGTCTGCCTGCAAATAGAGCAGTATGGAAAATAACGGGGTTTGACCACTGCCACTACAAAATATTGTCCATAATGAATAGAAATTTCATACTCTCGGTGGTCATGATGGGTAGTTATAAAGATGTCTTTCAACAGCAGCTAAGGGTTGAAAAATATAAAAATTTCTTTAAGAAAAGACATATTTTAGAAACGTAATGACAAAGATAAATTTCCAATGATTGCGTTAAAGAGATAAATTCAGTCCTAAAGGCAGCATAAAAAAGAAAGCACAAAAATCATGAAAAATATCTCATTTACTCCAAAAAAGCTAGTAATTATGCTTTTCAGAATATTTCTAGGGGGAAAATCTTCACCGTAAATCTAGCACATATTTTTTTTGAAGCTGAATGATTGTACAGTGTTTGTTTACAAAAGCAGTTTTTATTTCATTTAACTAAGGGTAACGGATCAAATTTCGAATGCTAATCTTCTTTAATGCTAAATGCAGTCCAATTTTTGCACTGTACAAAAACAGCCTCCAGTTAAAAATTAAATTTAATGCAATAACTTTCAATGAATGGTCGAACTTGTTAAAGTAGCTTCTTAAAATTAATTAGCCAAAATTTGAATTTTTTAGGCATTTCATTCAAAATCCTAAAATTTAACCTCCCGGCTCAAACAAATGGAGGGACATGACAGACCACAGTAAATTATACACTAAATTAAACAAATGAAACATAAAATATATATCAAACACATTTATTAATTTCTAGAATATTCAAGCATATGATAACTAGGTAAACTGATCAGTCCCCTACAAATTAACCTTAAGATGTAAATTAACATATATATCATTTTAAATCTTACACTCATATTAAGTATAGGTGTACTAACTTCTTTTTAAAACATTACATAACTGACAATTTAGGTGGTTGTACCAAATTTCTAATCATTCGTTTACAGGTATATTTAAATAACTTGTCATTACTTAAATCTTCAAATCATTTCGTTTTCAAGTACATTAATATAACTACTCATTATTTAATTTCTCTATTCACTTCGTTTACACGTATATTAATATAACTACTCATTATTTAATTATTCTATTCACTTCGTTTACACGTATATTAATATAGTATCATTACTCGGTTACAATTTAAATACAAAAGACAGGAAAAAAATCACTCACAGGTTGAAGTTCATACGTCAAACTCCTATTTTCTCGCGTGTGCCATCATCGACAGATAAGTACGGCGTTTTAAGTAGTTCAACAGATCGTCCAACTCATCTCGTTGACCATTCGAAGAAATCCACAAAACCCAAATCGTGCTGCTTGCCGGATGCAGGTCAATGATGCGCACTGCATTCAAGTCAGAACCCCAGGAAAATACTGGTATCAGGCAGCTTTCCTTTTTTTTTTTTAATTAGGAACACTCTTAATCAGAAACGCTAACGCTTTAACAGAATCAAGACCCAAGGAAGACACGGGTATCGGGAGGCTTCTTTTAAATCCGGAACAGTCTTTATCAGGAACGCTTCAATAAACTAGGGAAAAAACACCCCTTGAAAGGACCCAATCTGGAAAGGCACTAGGCAGGATAAACAAGAAAACCACTGGTATCGGCATCACCCTGAGAATACCTATTTACAATTCTCGGAAAATTATAATGGAGAAGCGACGATGCTATAAATTTTTGAGACGAACTCTAGCGCCCCTTTTTTTTAAATGTAATTTCTCATTCTGATCAAAGCCGGGAATCCATAGCCGCAGCCCGCTTGTATTCGCCGCTCGCGAGAGCAAGACCCGCGAGGGTCAAGCCCCCACTTTTTTATTTTCCTTCTTCTTCAAAAATCAGACCCGAAATCACTTTAGCCTGGTGCAAGCACCCGGGAAATCTTGGTTTCTCCGGCTCTGTGAATTCATAGGATTTCAAAAATCATAAAATTAAAATCACACCAATGCCGGAATTTTATGTTATCCAAACTGAGAAAATGACACACCCATGACGAATCAAACACCAGAAAATCTGACAATGCAGTCCGAAAAACATCTGTACACACAACGTGAGAAAAAAATGGACCCCCAACTAACGAGCGGAACTAAGCTTTACGAGAATCCAATTACCTATGCTTAGTTCAACCCCCACTGTCTTGAAGTAAGCAAAACTGCAACTTTAACAAAGCGAAGGCAAGATGATTTTCGTTTCACACGCCATTAGAAGAAGGCGACAACACAACACCCTACTGCCTCCATTGTTAGTAAAAAGGCCATACACCAGATGGCTCTTGCAACCGTTTCCTGTCGTTGTTATACTACGCTTTCAAGAACTACCAGTTAAATAAGGCTTTAACAATTTAAGAATACTTTTTTCCAGATTAAAATACACATGAATACAAATAAAAATATTAGAATAATAATAACTTAAAACACATATTAATAATTAAAGTTCGCGACATAACAGCACTATTTAAAAAAAACATGAACTAGTAGTGTTTGAAAGTATAAATAGCAGTAGGAAGATAACAGAACTAAAATTTCCAATTAATTAAAAAATATTTGCGTTTTTTAAATAGTAAGCAATTAAAAGTGTAATAATTATGAATTGCAGTATTTACTAGTAATGCTGATGATTCTTAACTCTTTCGCATCGGGAGACGACCAAATCTATTTTCAACAAACATCGAAAACGCCCGTGTTTACGAATTTGTCTTGGAATAGTTTTCCTTTCCCCCTTGCTGCTCTTGGAGGTTTTTCTGCGGTTTCTTCCATTGTGTGCAGTTTCACCTGAGGGCCGGATTGCACCTGCGAACGTCAATAGCTTTCCGTATTTCTCCTTTATTTGCTTCAAAAGAATGATTGACATGTCTTTTAACAACTCGCGAAACCAATGAGCCATACACTAACGTGGAGGGGAAAGAACTAAATAGAAAATAAACGAGGCATTGGGACCGGTTTGCCGTTGCCTGAATGAACGGGCGTTAAGGGCGACTTCGATGCGAAAGAGTTAACACCATTTCTTTCGATAATATGTAAATGTATTTACCTATTTTCAGTTTCTACATTTTAGAATAGTTTTAGATTACAATGATCATTTGGTGCACTTTTTGAAACCAATAACTTTCCTTTTGATACAGTACAGAAATAATTTAAATAATATAGTATACGATAGTAAGCTAAGTACGTTAATGTAAGCTCTTCGTTAAATAGCACACGGTAAAACATTTTGTTTTTATTTATTATGAATTTCTTTGTAACATAATACACATAATGTACATAAAATGTAAGCGAAGAATATACTTAAATTATGAATATACTATACTTAAATGACTTACTTAATATACATATTTAAGTATAATGAATATACTTAAATTTAATAAACAAAACCTAATTTCCAGCATTCATTTATTGAGATAATCTAATAGACGTACATAACGGCAATATTTTAAAAAACGCGAATTACACAGTGTTTGGAAGAATATATAAGCAAACGACAAGTAATAAAACTGCAATTTGCAATCAATAAAAAAATATTTAGTGCTTTCAATACTACAGAATTAAGTATGGCAAAATTATAGATTACAATATTTCATAGTAATGCTAATGTTTCCTTAACACTATTTTTTCGATTATATGCGCAACGTCTGACCTCCAACCTGTACCATGAACACAACAATCGATTAATATGAATGATATACGTTATATCAGATTCTGTGTATCCAAATATAACGATAATCCGTGTATCCAAATATTGCACCGCTGGAGTCACTGAATATTGAAAAACCACAATATAATTTTAATCACCGGAAAGTCATAAAACACAAAAACAGAACACTATTTAACTGTATAGACGATGTTAGCACATTGCAAGCAGATATTCACAAACAAAATAAGCAGAAATTCGGCATCAACACGAAGATTTCTCGTCAATTCAAAATAAACTGCCATCATTATATTTTTGTACGTCGTTTTCTTTCTGTGTTGAAGCTCTCCAGTGTTTAATTCCGACGGTGAATTACAGAAGCGGAAAGAAAATATTCCTGAAAATAAGATGGAGTCAAATTATCGCGCAGTTACTAAATTGTTCCGTTACTAATTTATTCGAATTTGCCAACTAGCCAAAGCGTGCAAGCCTCGAGCTCAGGTGTTCGTTTATATAATCATCCAGTAAATAATATACATGGAATATCGAACAGCAATTCAGTGCAACGTTTCAGCGATTTATTCGATTGCATTAAGCCTTTCGGCGGTTCTTCATATAATTTAATAGAATCTTTTTTAAATGGCCTAGAAGAATTATTTCAACCGAATAGAATTACGAACAATGTTCACAAAATACGAAATTAACAAAAAAATATTTATCGGGGTTGCTAAAACATTTGTAATGTCAATGTCGCCAAATCCCGAGTGTACCGTAATACTAGGATTAATCCAAGCATTTTGAACATAAAAACATAACAAACAGTTCATCAGAATTTTTATAGGTAATGAATTTCGTATTTTTGTTCACAGTTTCTCTAATTTTGATGCCAACATTTATTAGTAATTTATCAAAGCCATTAATTTTGTCGTTTTCCATTAAAATTGTTAATATTTCTTTCTCCTTTTCCATTAATTTTCCCGCTCTGCATGTCCTAACAGTCGATGAGTTTTCCGTCATATATATTGGACAGACGTTAAAAATGCATGTATATGCATCTTTAACACTGGACGTTTTCTCGGAATTCTGAAAAATCGCTCTATTTTTATCCGTGTATACATCTTCAAGAAAATTGTACTTTTTGCTCTGTATCCGGTAAAATGTTTCGTATTATGTCAGCACATTAATTTAAATGAATTCGTCCTTACTTCAAAAATAATAAATAAAATCATATTTTAGCAGCGAAATAATTGCTAACGTGATTTGCACTGATTTCGGAAATATAATTTTTTTAAATATATAAAATGCATAACTACTTATAGAACATAAAATGCAACTTACTTTATAGATTAGTTTAATTTTTTAATATTTTACTATAATATTTATAAAAAAATATTTCAACGTTGTAAAGACGTCGTAAAAGTTACCACGACCACTTTGTAACCTCTCGGACCAGTTTGCAACGTCGTGTGCTACTTGGGTGTGGATCTGGAAAACGTCGAGGAATGATTCGATGGCTATTCGTCTGAGCAGGTCTTCCAAAGTTGGAGTGATGTTAATATCGTTTCAAATATCACAGGAAGAGAAGAAGCAGTGAGTGATACCGAAAATACAAGTCAAGAACATATTGATAGTTAATGTTAGCTCTGAGACAAAAATGACTTTTGTTAAAACTCTACTGGGCTTCCTCAACCGAAGGGGATTCGAATACAGTGATAAAATAGCACTTCGAAAAATATAGTGAAATTCGATATATATTTAAGCTTTCTCAAAAACAAAGTAAAATTACTTCTGACTCTTTTTTAGAAACAAACACAAACATTATGCATAAAAATTGATAGTTAAGATTATCCGTGATTTTCAATTATCCGTGACCTGCTTCCCTCACATTAGCCCGGATAGAGCACATGGTAGTTAGCAATCAGATGAGTTTTTAAGTTAAGTCAAGAAGGTGCTTTAGGTTAATTAACCAATTACTATGAGATAAACCTAAACTCTAAATTCGCCTTTCCGTAGTCCTCATCAGAATGCAAATTAGCTGTTTTCAGTCGAGGGTTTGAAATGTTTTAGAGGTAGAGCTTTTGACAGCGTCGTCTACACTTTACATCCTAATGCGAGCTCTTCTGGCTTTAGTCATTTTGCTAGACGACATTAAAATTAAGCCTTTAAAATATTTGAGCCAGCTTAAGTAGACAATTCCTTGACCGACTACTTTACCTCGAATTTGAATTGCAACTAAAGTTATTTTAAATATCCACAAGTGGCTGGAATTTGCTTGTAAGCACAAATGGTGTCATATATTAAATTTAATGAATTAATAAAATGGTTGTTTTAACTTTCTCCGGACTTTGTTTTATTAGACACAAGAACGAGGACTTGTTTTTCGGTGTAATAAGGTCTTAAGGACATTGATTTAAGCTTCATTGCAAACAGAAACCTACGAGTCTCTGCATCTTCTTAACTGAGCACAAGGTCCAGAATACACGCAAATGAAAATGCAGGTAAACACAACTGGAAAAACATTAACAGGATGTCTAATTGTTTGAGGATCGTTAAGGATTATTCATGTGGTAGACATGCAATGCTAAGTTGTCAGATTATCTAATTAAAATGAACTGATTTGAATTCCATTCCTTGCTACAGCATTTAACTATGGATGTATTTAAGTAAGCACATAATTTTGTTAATTTCGTAAATGTGTATTAATATTGTTAATTGCATAAGTACACTTTGATTTTGTAAGTGCGTGTTAAATTTTTAATTTTTCAAGTACCATCCATAAATGCATGATCATTATTTCATAAATCTGTGATTGAGAAATAGGTTTCATTCATGCGCGAGAGCAACCTGTTATGACCAACAATGTCTTCTAGCAGCAAGAAATAACATATTTGTTTTGAATTTTGAAATACACTTTTGTAATTCTGCAAACTGCAAAGAATTTACATCAAGTTTCTATAAATATTTGGCTAAAATAAACTCTAAGCATCTTTTTCAGCTGTGTTTTAATTTGGTTTAGCGTCAAGTACAAACTTCTTTGACAGATTTGCTGAACTTTAAATTATGTAGTAATTCAAATATTTCAGTTGACTCAAGAAATAATTTTTAACAGAGTTAATTAACATTTTTAAACATGTTTCTATTATCAGAGATGTCTTTGACTTTAAAAAAAAATAAGCACCGCATGTGAAGATATATTTCTTATCAAAAATTGATAGCTATAGCTTTGCTATTGTAAATTAAAAAATAGAATAGCACAATATTAGTTAAAAGAAGCAGGCAGTAAAGTCTATTTAAATAAACCTTTGTTAATTAATCGTGTAACTTAGCTAACATTTCAAAACACAACGTAATACCAATTACAATTAAATTTAAAGTTTACTAAATAATCCCAGGTCACTTTGATATCTTGCTTTGAAGCAGATATCATTCTAACACATTCGGTTGAGCGCATTAGTATTCAAACACAATCCCCGAATTTCATCCATATGGAAATGAAATCTTCCAACAGCACGTTACCGTAAAAGCTCAAAAATCAACTTTTTGCTTATTCAAATAATCTCCTTTTGCGAGCAAATGCCTTCTCCCTCTTTCTACTGTGTCTTACATCATATACAATAGTACTTCTTTTATAACGTACCGGTCTAATTATTTGCATTGAGCAATGTGAGAATATTACAGCAGCTGTTAGACGTGAATGCAAAATGCTTAACTACTAATCAATCTTGCATGCAAGATGATTTTCTTTGAACTAATTAATATATTAAATTTCGGTAAAAACATCAGTGAGTTTTTTTAATTAAAATTTGAGAAATAGTATTTCTGTTAATGATTTTTTTTCATCAGAATGCTTAATGCAGATATATCGAATTAGGCTGTAAATTTCCCTAATTAATGTATGATCTAAATACAGAAATATACTATTTCGGGATCTGCGTGCATTAGTAGGAAATATAAAGTACATATTCATTTGTTTCGTGCATATAAGAAAAAAAAATTTAATGTAAAAGAATAGTCGTGTTCATTTTACATGTTTTACAACAACACACCAAATGATGGTATTGTCTCGTTTATTTCAAATGTAATAGCATTTTATTATTCACATTTTATTACTTTACGTATTTGTGTGTATGTAATGAAATTCCTAAATTTTGATTCTGAAACCTTACTTATTTAATACTTCGAGAAGCTAGCTTTTCATTTTTCAGAAATGCAGAAGTGGTCTCATCATAATTTTTCGAAACCTGTAAAATGAATATCGTGGAAAAGGTCGATAGCATGTAGCTGAGTGATTCACTTTGGTTCTTTAAAATACAAATAATATTATAATAATAAGATTTATACTAAGATTTCTTATTGATTCGCACTGGTAAAGACAGTCAAAACTATTCGAAATATCAAAAGCTCAGATTATAGAAAGCATTCCGGAAATAATTTCTTCTTATTTGAGTTTCAGGATTCACCATAGGCTTAAACTCAGATTAATTTTGAATGATTCGACTTTGTGAGTAAAAGATTGTAGTGTATATAGTAAAAAATCTCTTGCACTTTCGGCCATAAAAGTATGAATGAATTTTAAACGTTGTAGAAAAAATGAAGCAATTTCATGAAAGTTTTCCATAGTTAGACTTTGCTCGCAATTGCAGTACATTAAGTGTATATATTAGATACGTTTGACAGAGTATCTAGACAAAGAATGTGTGTTCAGCCACAAATGGAATCAGGAGCTAGTGACACTTAAAAAGAGTCACGAAACAGAGATGTATAAGAGGACTTCAAAAATTCTAGAAGGTCTTTGAGATTTGATTATTTTATTGCAGTGTTAAATACATAATCTGTTCCCGTAATTCTTGATGATTTTCTAGTGCAAGTCATAAATGACACTAAATGTCTGCCTAATGCTACTCATGAATAGTTCATAACTTATAATCGTTTCCTGCATGAAAGATTCAATAATCAACTACTCAATGCACTTTCTTGAACTTTCATAGGCGAGAAGTAATACGTTTTGGAATAGCTAGATAAAATAAATTCCGTTCCCTTAAATCAAAAACTTCATTAATATTAACGATCATTTGTACTTATGAATAAATATTACTTGAAACAAAGGAATTAAATTTCGAGGAAATCTGTAGCTAAGCAACCTTCTGAGCTTTAAATTCTAGTAATAGTATAATTAAAATAAATTTGCATGCAAGAACTTCATATTGTTTCAGGCACTAGATTTGCCTTTTCGTGTGGGACGCCAGAGCTATCCAGTACGCAAGAAGTTATTTTACTTATTTTTAAACTCTTTTCAACACACAATATCGGATTCGTTTTAAGCGACACTAAAGGAAAGAGTACGTTAAAAGTTCAAAGTCCTATATACTGTAAAAATAACAAGATACGAAGTCCGTAATTTACAACCATACTCCAATGAAGATCTTCAGTCCCTATTACTGGACTCAAATGCACAAGAGACGGTGTAAATTTAATCTTGTTTTCTTTCTTACATCAGAATCACGAGTGGAATATATTGTCAGACGTTGTACAAACACACAAATATACATACAGGCATGTATGGAGAAATATAGAATATAAGGATTTGTTTACGTTTCTAGCCGCTGTACTTTTAGTTATTTCTTTTCCTCTTTATTTTATATTTTAAAGTAATATTCAATCAAGTATTCAAACTAGGATTTGATAAACAAAACGCATAGTCGTGAAAACCTTCTTTTGCTATTAAACTCGTTGCGATTTGCTATTTGGTAGTTCGTTCTCTTGTTTTCGTGCATTGTTTCGAATCTCCTTGCCTCTAATTCTTATGTTTTTAATGATGTAAACGATATTTTCCAATTTTCTGTAATTATCGAAAACCGGTAAGCAAAGTTCAAGGACTGTATTTAATTTTGACTACGTTCTGGAGACAGATTGGTAAGAAAAGTATTTCTTCCGAAGCTTGGAAGTAGATCTCTTGCTTATGCATACTACCGTAATGGTAAACATTACAAAAGTACAGTTATTTAGTAATTTTAGTTATAATATATCTGCGTTAGGAACACGTTCACGTATATTTGATTCTTTTTATCTTTGCTTGCATTACTTCTAAAATGATCTAAGTTATTTGTAGAATCATACGGTGCTGATCAGTCTGAGAGTTAGTTGTACCTAAAAATAATTAAGATAGACCTTGCAAGTCTTGTTATTCATTATGACGTAAAGGGTATTTTTATTCATTTTTCCTAATATTTGTTTCATCGTGTTGCTTTTTTATTTCTCTGCGGTCTTGCTTAGAAGATACAGTACTATTCTCGAAATAAACACACGACCTATTCGCCAATAAAGGAAACGATTAATCAGTAACAGCTAAGACGTTCAATTATTTTCAGTATTCTTAAGTTTGCAGCTGACCAAAACGCACTACCCTCTCCACTTCGTTCAAAATGGGCCACAATAAAACTTCTACTTAGCCTACTTAGCTCCTACTCTTCTTTTTCAAGCATTATTATAATATATACTAGAAAGGAATTTAGGAGCTTTGTCATGCAAGCAAGCATGTTAACTCTAAAATCTCGGATGAAGTAAATGATTTTTTTAATGTTTTTAAATTATTGAGGTCATAAGTGATAATTGTAAAGCTTCAAGACAAAATAGTTTTGCTTTTAATATTTTACAATTCTTCAAATTTTATTAAACCAAAGTTTCGTCTGCTTCCACGGCCCTGCCGATCGAAGAAAAGATTATTCTTGTTGGGAATTCTTTATACTAAATTTAGTTCCTGTTTGGTATGTACGTGAGTTCGAAATTTTTATTGCGGTCTAAGTAAGCTTTTACTTTCTGCCTAGGTTAGATTTAACTTGTTGTATCCTTTGTGTTGAAATCAGGTTCAAGTTAGCTGGTAATTTTATGTTTGTAGACTTTAATATAAACACTCGGAAGTGGCGAAATTGAATAAACTTGAAGCATTTTTATTTTATATATCTGTTTGGTTTGATGGTTAGATATTCTGCTTGTGATAACTCATTTCACAGATCAAACTTAACACCTTTTTATGGTAATAGACATTGCTAAGTTAGTGGAAATCCCCAGCAGGGATCACAAGTCACATTCCCTAAGATTCACGCTTTAAGCATATCATTGACTACCTTTAAAGGAATGGTTTATTAAATAAATACCTAATAAAAAAATAAACACATATGGTATTCCTTTCAGCTTTATGTTGGTTTATAATAACTGTAGATGATGAACACATTTGACAAGTTTCATATTAATAAACATCTGTAGTATTCTGTACTAGTAAAACATATTAGTAACATCTTTCCGAAATGAAAGCTTCTGGATCACGTTAGTTACCAAGCCATTTCCCATGCATAAACCTCAATATTGTCATGGAATGAAGCAAAAGATTCTTTATCTTCTAAATGCCTAACAAATTTCAGCTCTCAAGAGTTTGTCACTGGAGGTGATATAAGGTGTTTAATTTATTTCTCAGCTGCAGCTATTTAACGGATTGAGTGATTTAAATCAAATAAAAGCATTTTTCAAAAAGCTATTTCTCTGCATTTTATAATTTATCTTTCGTATAATTTGTAACATATATTCGATAAAATTTATCATACATCCTACTGATAATTTTTACGCTCCTTCTGAACAGTATTTTCATTAATAAACGATATTTCTGACGCCATATATTATGTATTTCTGTATCGAATAATATTTTGAATGCCACATCCCAACAAGCTTTAGAAATGAAGAACAGAAGAAAAAGAATTTATCCTTTTTTCTAAGATTAAGAGTTTAATTATTTCACTCTGAACCAAAAACAAAGCTTCACCTTATATAACTGTATCTTGATAAATTCCGATAGCTTTTCTTCTTTTTCTTAGGCTATCTGGGCTTTTTGACTCATCGAGTTCCTTTGCAATAAACTAGCTTTGCACGCCATCAGGTATGTTTTCGCGGTGTGAGACATAACACAACCATCTAGTCAGTGGAAGATATGATTTGTGGTTCTAATTCTAGTTAAATGTATATTTTCATTCTTTCATATTCTCTTAAAGCCTAAACATTCTGTACACCTTAACATCCAAACCGTAAGAAATTAATGCAAATTATTCCGTTGTCGAAAGGTTGTTCGTTCTGTGTTGTAATGAACGTTAGTAATATGCAGTAAAAGTAAATATTTGTTTTAATTTCGAGTTTTATCATCGTCATCAACTTACATATAATTACTAAATAACGCTGCAGGAACCATGGTTAGTTAAACAGCCATATTTCCTGAGAATTGTTTCCAACAAAGTGAATTTTCATCTGAAATATACAGTTAGGAATTTTGTTTCATAAAGTATTTCCTTTGCTACCCTGTTTTAAAACTTAGCTGCGCAATGTAGAGAAATAAGCTAAAGGAGAAGTAATTTGTTACGAATATTAAATCTCAAGCCATTAAAACTGACATAACCCCTTCCACCTAAGCCCGACGTCACGCTAATGCGAAGCGTAGTAAATTAAGCGTAGATAATGAATCGTGAGAGAGAATTGATAAAAAGTAATCCAAGCAATAAGCATAAATAATGTATTAAAGGATTATTTGAATTAATTTGCTAGGGATAGAAACCATCATTGACTGAAATTAAATGGAAATCTTGTTAATATTTCTCAGCTGTGTTACGGAAGGTATTTCTCCTCCAAGAAAACATCATTACACTTACTTCTTCTTAGCAGTTGTTCGCTAAAATGCTTTTCAAAATGAAAAGAAATCATTTTTCATTACGTTTTAGTATAATTCGTATTAGTCTGATGGCTATTTTGCCATATTAATAAGATTTCTCTTTTATACTAAAGATATAAAGAGAACTTTGTAAAGAAAGACGCACTTCAAGCACCATTTCAATAATACCTCTGCGTATTAATAAAAATCTCAAAGTATCGATTTACAGTTTTCCCTGATTGTGGTGTGATGCAATTTTACATTAAGAGATTTATTTCTCCGCAATGTATTGTTATTTTTACTATGCATGGAAAGCTTGGTTCTGAATGCCTGACATGAAGATTTCTGACATTTCCACTTAACTCTGGGTTATGGCTTTATGAGTTTCCTTCGTAGACATTGAGAAAAATGTCAGATTTAATGTAAAATATACATTCTATTTAAAAGTACCGTATCAAAGAAGCTAAAGCTTATTACGAAAGGTAAGAGGAGGGTTTACCATATGAAAGCTTCACGTCCTATTCATTAATGTCAAAGAGTTTCAGAATTGTTTTTTGTTGTTCCTTCTTTCTAGCTAGTATGTCCACTGTTTTTTGACTCCGTATGATAACACTTTAATACTACTAAACTAACAGAAACAAAATTAGTAATTTATCAAAACTTATACCAAATGTAATGAAATCTCATAAAAATATTTACTTTATATAGGAAATGTTAAAAAGAGAAACTATATACTCATAATCATGTATTATTTACATCTGAAGTCCTGGAAATCCAAAACTGAACTATGAAGTAGAATAGTAATGTACTTGACTAATATATTCACTGTTGACTTTTATCGAAATTTCACGCTTTATATGTTTTATAAAGCTAAAAGTTTTTTTATAGTAAAAAGTTTCATCTTAAATCAAGGTTTATCTTAATAACGGTTGAAATCCGGCACAGGTACTTTCTAGTGTATAGAAGGTATACTGTACGAAATAATAATCAGGAATACTAGACATTTCATCATCCAATATCCCTATTTTAAAAATAATTGCAGAGTAAATCTATTCTATGAGAGTTAGTGTAATATTAAAAAAGTGAAAGCAGAACTTAGTTTCATTTTTTTTATTATAGCTCTACAAAACCATCATTTTACATTATTCAGTAAAATTCATAGCGATAAGTAGGAAACATGTATTTATTCATCACGACACACTTCATCAACCATCACTGGCTCAGACAAACCAAGCACTGAAGCCCTGCGTGCCTAATCAGTCTATGTGAACTATTGCGGACTGCAGGGATCTGGGCCCATATGAGCAGAACTTCACTGTTCTGGAAGTTATATAATTAGGCTGAAAGACGTCAGTTCTTTCCGTCAACCTTTCGCGCGACGTATGGAATAAAGGAACTGGAAATCAAACTATTTTATTGGCAGGGACTCATGGGAGACATAGCTGAACAACGCTTGCTCACGACTATGTAGACGGTATGTCTTCGTGATAGACAGCATGTGACAAGTCAGTTATGAGACAATAATGAGACATGGTGCGCTTTAGGTAAAAACAGAGTATAGGTTTCAGCAAAAGCCAGTGCATGGAGGTAGGACAGTGAACAGAGTTTTCTATTAATGAAGAAATGTCACAGAACCCCCACGCTTTTCCAGTGACATGAAGAACCACAATGCAACAGCCGGAGATCGTTGGCGTTCTCAATATCACTCTTATAGTTACGCTATGTTCTAGGATATTCTGAGATCGATTTCATTATCATCTCTTTTCACAGCATCTTAAGAACAGTTTTCTTTTTCAAACCATTCTTGGCCTTAATGCAGGGCATGGCTATCTCCTCCTCAAAATCAATATCCTCTACGACTACTAGCCTAATTACTCGATCTCTCCAAAGTCCAGCATATTTAGTAAATGTAAGGATGCGTGTAAAATGCATGCATTAGCACCAAGCCAAGTATCCGCTTGTATTCATCCCACAATTAGCATTATAATGTATTGACTTTTTAACTTCTTTTTTCTGTTTTATCTAAATAAATGTCTTCACTGCTCTGGGATTACAATGATTTCTTTCCTTATTTAAATGCATTAAGCATACCAGTTTTCATAATTACGCATAAATTATTATCTATCGATCAAGTTGTTTTTTAAAGTTTTAAGTATAATTAAAGAATATAACTGAATAATCAAATCTCTCTTAATGATCAGAATTCAAAATGAAAAAATGCAACAATAAAAGAAATTCTGCATGATGTAAAAATAATAACTATGTTACTATGGTAATATTTGTCAAGTACTATATATAATTTAACAAAAGACCTGGAAAGAATACCATGATCAAATATGTTAACATAAAATATGAAAACCTGCTGTGAAAAATTATATACCAGCAGAAAAGGAGAATTAATCTAAACTCGTAGAGGGAGAAGAAATACAACATGATGCAAACCAGAAAAAACAATGTTTCCAATCTCAAATAAATAATAAAGAAAATGGTGAGAGCACTTAAAAACTGATTCTTATTTTTCTGAGGTACTGCTGCCTACTACTGGCCATGGCCGTCTCAATAAGTCTACGTCATCTGGAACTATTCATGGCAATACTCCTTCAGTCTCCCCTATGTATGGTATTAATGTCATCCTCAACATTATCAAGCCACCTAATTGGTGGCCTTCCTCGTTTTCTAGCTCCCATAGGTTTGGTAAATGTGAGTTGTTTTGCTGAATTTGTGTCTTCAATTCTGTATAAATGACCCAACCATCAAATCCTGTGGCTTTTTATAACCTTGACGATATCAGACTGTCTAAATTTTTGGTAGATTTCATGATTAAACACCATTTTCATAAACAGCACCAAATATTTTTCTTAGTATTTTACGTTCAAAGATCAGTAGTTTACTTTCAATTATTTTTATGTATAAAAAGATTAGTATGTATTAAAGAGTATAAATTCAGACATGTGATTATTTTCAATATGTTCGTTCACGTGAAATAACCAGAAATGAAGCTTTATGAAAATGAGTCCAAATTAAGAATATTACAAAGAAATGATCCCTTACGAGCAGCTGCGTAAAGTAACTTAATATTGATCAGCAAATGCATTAACTCTATAAAAATCCTCATATATTGTGTAACTTTGTTTTCTGTTAAAACTACATTTGAAATTTTATTCCATTTCTTTAATTTTTGTTGTGGTTGTTGTTTTTCTACGCAGAAGAAAATTTTTAGAACATAGTAGAATGAAAGATATTTTGACGGTTATACCAAAATACCCTATACAGAATGTGTAATGAAGATACTCATATTGAGTGTTTCAGAGATATTAAAATGTCACTTAAAGTTGCTTAATTCATTAATACTTTAACGATTTACTCTTTACTTTTCATATTTATTACTCTTTAAGTTTTAATTTTTTTCACTTTAAGAATTGTTTTTATATTTTAAATAATAAGCTGATCTTTGATTTATTAAAATTAAATATTTTCCTACGTGGCATTCAACTCAGAAAAACACCTATATAAAGTGGAATATATGATCTCGCTTTGAAACAGACGTGTTGGCCAAATGTTCTGTGTATTTCTATTTAGTATGGGGAAGATATTCCCTCTTTAAATTTAGTTTCTGACGATGAAACTATTGTAAAATCTGCTTTTTACTCGAGTCACAAATGTGTGTCTCAGGATATTACAGCGAATATTTTAAACTAAAATATTTTTTACTAGATCTAAATATATTATAAAATATTTTTTACTAATATATTTAGATCTAGTAAAAAATATTTTAGTTTAAAATATTCGCTGTAATATCCTGTATTTAATATGGTTAAAAGGAAACCAGTTTTGAGTTTTGTTAAAAGATACCTGCATGAAATACTGAATGAAGAAAATCTCAATTAATTAACTTTAGAAATGATAAAAGAGCATTTTTTTACAAATGAAGATGCGAGATAAACTCGCGTGAGTGTACATATGACCATGAAAAATGTTCAACTACACAATTCTTGTACTTCAAGGAAATAGCTGGTAACATTAGCCACGATGACACGCTGCGCCCTGGGAAACAGATCTATAAATAATAGCCAAACAGAGTAAAGAACAAGTATCTTTTATCTGCTGGCACTGTTAACCCTTAAAACTGATATTAGGTTCGTTAAAATTCCATAAAACTTAGATTGGGTTCTGTACTGACTACCACCGCATCTATCGCACACATCAGTCAGCTTCTACTACCGCTAGGGAGCGTTTATCCAGTGGAGTTTAAATGCACGTCCATTACGTTTTCATTTGAGCTCTGATTGGATGTTAATGGAATGTAAATTTCCGACGCAACTACACTGTTAAATTTAAAAACATTCGGTAATAAAAAACGCAAACAATTAATTAATATTGAAAGATTTAATACATTCTAATTTCCAATTTGAAAAACGATACAACATGTCTTATTGAGCTTTTAAAACATCCAGTCGCTCTGTTAACAATTCATCATTGAACCTCGTTGTTTAAAATTTAGTACTTTCTCTTAACAATAAAAATTCAGTATTAACTACATCTGCGATACTTGAAGGAGTCATTTCCTTTAGGAAACTCTACGTATTTATAAAACTCATAACTTTCTCAAAGAGAACGAGTTTCTTGCAAATCTATTTTACAGAAGTATGCTTTGACTTCATTTTGATATTTTGCGTAAACAATAGAAAATCTTTATTGAAAATAATGCTACGTTGTACAATAAATTTGACTACATTGCTGATGATTTAATTTTTTGGCTTCCTAATTTACTACTGTCTACTAATACATGTATGAAATGTGTTTTCATGACTTCATCTCGTATGTTTTTAAGCTTGTTCTGATTTTACATTTGGAGCAATTGTTTCTTTCTCAATGATTTGTAAATTGACCTGTATAAAACTTTGCTTCATTTCAAACTTTTATTGTTGTCTTTGTTAATATTTATTTACATTGATATATTCCTTAGTTTAAGTGTCTAACAAGAAAGGAAAGTGTAAATATTCCTTTCGATTTTGTTGGAAAATGTGAAACAAATTTTACCTTATTGCTGTAGAACTAAAAAAATGAAAATTATCAGCCCAGTTAAAATCAAACTCGAGAAGTACATCAACTAACTGAAACACTAAGAAGTAAGCTCACATAATTGTTTTAAGGTTTCTCATAAGAGCAAATATTATTCTCCGGTAAAAGAAATTGTATGAAATCAACTTCAGTTTTTTAGGAGGCTAAACTGAACTTTAATTAACAGCTAACTAACCAACGTGCCATCTAAAAACGAATTTGCGGTTAATTTAATGTTTTTTAAACCTTAATGTCAGATTAGTTTAAATTGAAAACCAAATTACGATAGCAGGACTTTTAATTCTGAATACAGCGAGATGAATTTCTTTTGACACGCAGCTAAAAGAAAAGTAATTAATTACCGCAGAAATTGTTACTTATGGAAGTTTTCAAAAGGGAAAAAAAAGTTTCGAATCTTAAAGTGTCTATTTGCAGTACGTAAAAAAAACCTTAGAAAAATATTTGAGAGCAATGTCAAAAAGTCTTAAATTGAAGCAACACTCGATTCTCATTTAAAATCTAGTTCACGGTTACAGCTGAAATTGCCTTTTAATACTTTTCAAGATTAAAACGTCGAAACGTCATACATGTTAGCATCTGCAGTGAATGCTATCTAAAAGTAAAAAATCATTCTAGAAATTCTAAAAACTTTTAACAGCCTAAATTGAAAATAGTTTCCTTACTCTTATTATAGATGGGAAAGGAAACGTTATTCACTTATTTATCTTTATATTTCTCAGATCATCACCTCCTTTCCATTTAAAACTTGACAAAGTGAATTTTTTTTTTCATTTCTGACTTTTAAATAATGTATATGACATTCAGTGTCAAATGTACTTTGCAAAGTTCGTCTATAAATGGGCGAAAACGTATTATCATCATCAATACGATTTATTCAAAATGATCTTTCCAGCTGCAGTTCTTTTCCTTTGCTTTTCACTGCTACCATTACTACTGATGTCTGCATATATTTCATATTTTACCTCCATAATTCCCAATTATTTTCGCTGTTTCTGTCACTCTTCCCTTAAAACCTTTTTAACCAACATTATTTTTTAACATATAACCAGCATTGGTTTCATTTTGTAACCTTATGTATTAAAAAATAATACTGACGTTTCCTCTTAAGATTCAGAACATAGTATAGTTCTCCAAACTTCCCACATGCACTATTTTATTTATTTTTATTTTATTATACGTTTTCCTTCAAAGAAAAGGGAAGTATCTTTTTATTCTTCATCAATACTCGCGTTTTTCAACTTTCTCAAAAAAGATAACATTATAAATGTAGAATGGGAAATTTAAATTAGAAATAGAGCATCCCAGTCTCATTAATCGCCTCAATAACTTTATTTCTAATCATATTTGCTTAGTATAGTTCCAACATCACTATGCCATTTCATTCCTAATCTTCAGGACACTCCTTCATAATTCAAACACACGTAGTGTTTTAGCAAGATTTCAACATTTATTTATGCTTTACCAAAGTACTCTGGAATTTCAAGGAAATCAGACAATACGTTCTCCGTAGCTTTGCTTTTCGAACTTCAATTCTTTCTCTTCTTGCAGGTCTTGTGCTTCGGATGTTGACACTGTATACCCCCACAATCTTAGATAGTACTTCGTTGCTGATTCCCGCTTCGTTGCTAAATCCCGCTCATCCGTGCCGTAATAATAGAGCTTGACACTAGCTTTACTATTTTCCGCATTTTGATCTTTCAGAAATACAACTGTTTCCCTTATTCGTTTATTAAAAGATTGGCCTTAGAACGTATTAGAAAATTTTCCAATCTTTCCTTCTGATGCGCATGAAAAAGACAGTTTAATTTTAAAGATTTTATCTCAAACCTTAAAATCAAGTTCCCGACTTTTCTTGTCATAATGATACTTTACTTTCGTTCGGGCCATATTCGAAGTTCTAATTGCCTCATCCACTAATTTCTGAATGTCTTCCAATTTAAATTACTCAGATCCCTTTTGAATAAAAAGAAATGATCGAGGTGCGCAATTAGTTTTCTGCCAAAAAATAATTCAGTCGATATCATCTCAGTTGTATCATGATTAGCCGCCCTCAAGGCAAATGCGAGAGCATTGACACATTCATCCCAACGTTTTTGATAATTTTTTACATGGCTGCGGATAATTTATCTATGTTTCTACTTACCCGCTTTGCAATATTAGACTACGGTCTCTAAGGAACGATCTTAAATTGTTGAATGCCAAGCAATGAACATAGATTTTCGACAATTTGACTAACAAGCTGTTTTCAGGAGCTTACATTTTTGTCTTATGTTGACCCTTTCATCATTAATGATGAAAATTATAAGAAATTACTCTGATCAAAAAATCTTGCGTTGTGTATTTTGTCAGAACTTCCTGTAAACGCCTGCTTTAAGAATAATTTCTAAGCATTTAAAAAGAAGGTATATTGGTAGATCATAATTCATTATAACAAAGCAAGCGATGACTATCTGAACAAGACTCCAGATGTCTTTGGGAGTAGTTTTTTAACAGCATCCATTTTACTCATGGATAAAACCACAAAACGCCAATGCAGTTAATTTTTTCGTTGGAAACTGAACCCTCGAAACAAATATCAATAGTCAGAGGTTTTACCAACTCAGTCAGTAGAGGAAAGCAATTAAGAGGAATTTTTTCAAGTAATTTAAGATGAATGTGTTGCTTGAATATGTTCTAGAAAGTATCGATCATTTTTAGTTAAATGGTAATTTTTATTTTTGTTAACGTTCGTTTCTTCGGCTTATAAATATGGACTTCTTAGTATTAATTAGCTTCTTAACATCATTAATAAAATATAAATTTATAAAATATATTTACACTTTCCTATTGTATTCTATACTCATATAAAACACAATATTTTATTTTAGCATGATATTAACAGAATATAACTATAAACTTATTGCAAATGTCTCAAAAGATAAAGGCAGTAGAAGGCAATAAGCGGATAATAAGCAAGCGCTTTCGATGAAATGCCAGATATCTTTAACTCTTACGAGAGTTATTAAATTCTGCACTGACAATCTGTGAAGATTTATTAAACTAACAGAAGGTTCTTAATATTGCTTTAACCCGCCAAAATCTATTATAGCTGAAATTCATTATAAATATAGAGAGACAGAATTTCGTCTTATCTACTGTTTGTTCAAATAAGCCTGGGACCACATTAGGACTCTTTAATAATAATTTCACCCTTTATATAACGTACTTTCTCTGCATTTAATGTCTTTAATAAAATATGAGTTGGCAGTCGTTAATTCGATAAGTTATAATTCAGCAAGTAAATGTTATAAGCGGAGTGAAAATGATTTTTACTGCTTTTGGAGATCTACAAACGTATAATTACATTAATCTTACGAAGAATGCTTTATTGATGAACTTATGTATGTCTGCTGTTTGTAATTTATTGGACTTTTATATATGAAGTTTTATTAGAGCGCTGGATAATAACTTACGTAATTTTATTTCGAGTTAAATTAACCTGCTAACTGTTTGTCTGGCATTACCTTTCTTTTGTTCTCATTCCTGATGATCTAACCAAACTATCCAGAAATATGCAGAATGAGCAAATGTAAAAAAAAGAAGATGATGCTCGGAAAAATGATGTAGCTAATAATAGTTGATTTACAGTTACGTCTTCAAAGTTTACTATTAGTCAGTTCGGCTGCGACGGGTGTCAGCAAGATCTAGCTGAAGAATTTCCTAGCTTCTTGTAAAAGAAATTGAATTTAAACTAGTAGCAAATTAGCATTCGTTGAGAATTAAGCTAGTGAATTATTCTAATAAAATATAGATCTTTCAGACTTGCTAACTGGCGAATAATATCTAATTATTACTAAGTTCGTTCATAAAAATCCGTTTCCTTGCACTTTTATCAACCATTATTTTATGTTGTAGAGTGTCTTTTAATTTTCTAACCATTTATCTAAAGTGTCTTTCCTAGCAAACCTCATTTCATTTCCCGGGAGAATGTAAATTTCCAGCACGCGAGATATGCAAATTACGTAGGGAGAAGGAAGTATTTAAAGGAAGGTTTTGGAGGATGAAATCAGAGCGTGTTCTACCTGCTTGAAGACCACGTTGCTAACTTCGATTCTCTAGCGATTAAAATTCTGCGGTGTTGAGTTATTCTTGTCATTATGCTTGTTTAGGCTGACCTCAGTCAGAGCCAACTTGCGAGAAAGTTAAACTATGAAGCTGTTAGGCTGTACTTAACTTCGTCAATTTTAATTTTAACCATTACGTTTTGAATTAGGCCAAAAGTGCTGACTTCTGTAAGCACGAGTTGGTGCTGACGTTAATGTTTGTTTGAGTTAATAAAGAGTTATATACACACATTTCCTGATTTTTGTAGTACTTTAAAAGAGTGATAGTTAACTTCTAACGTAGCGTATATTTTATTACAGAAAAGAATACACGACGATACAATGTAACTGATAAGATGTTAATAACCAATAACTATTTAATTACCGATTAATTTACTTGTATGTATATTTAATCAGTTTGAACTCTGTGAGGGCAATAACTTTATCAATCAGAACATTAGAAGACTAACCAGTATAGGAAAAAAAATAATCAGTAGAATTAAAATATACGCTATGCAAACTGAGTCACTATTTATATGATATTTATTCTACTACTCCTTATTATTTCTACCTCTTTTAAGATCAACTCTGACAAAGTTGTAAGGACTTTTCTCTCCACTAACCACAAGCCTTCATGTTTGGAAGTACGTCCGCCTTGGCACTCGGGAGGTCTGTATTTCGAATCCTTTCGATGGCATTGCACATTCTTCATATTTCCTGCTTCGACAAATATAATGATTCTACACTAGCGCTTGAACTAAAATGTGATGGATGATAATTCGATACCATCAGGATTTGGAGATTGGGCCCCTGCCATCCCATTCGTCCTTTAACTATGAGAGAATGTAAGGAATTTTTTTCTCTTCTTACTGCATGCCTTCGGGATGAAATTGTGAGCATATCCGGATAGCAATCGTAGCTCCGGTGCTTGAGACACGGCTAAGGCGTTGCTGATGCATTATACTTCCGAGCTGCAAAAAAAAATTGTGAATAAGCTCTGCAAATGGCACCTGAACTAAAAAACGAGGTTTATGGTAATTCCTCACCAACTGGATTTGGCAATTCGGTTCCCTCCTCCCCTGTCTCTCTTTAAGTGGTCAGAATGCAAGGGATTTTTCTCTTCCTTATTATGTGCCTTCGTGATGTAATTGGAAGCTCGTCCGGATAGCAGTCCGTGAGGTCAGGACTTTGAATCTCAGTAAGGCCATTGCTCATTTTCTCCGTTTCTTGCTCCTATAAAATTCCTAATGTTACGTAAGTAGCCCACTATGTTTATTTCCATTAAAGCTAGATAGCAATTTTATGAAGACTGATTATTCCATTATTTCCTAGCACAGAGAGGCTTTAAGATTAGAGATAGTGCATCTTGTGAATGTGGTGAAGAAGGCAGTCCGGACCACTTTGCATTTAGCTGCAATTTACTTAGGGATCAGAGACTTGGGCAGCCAAATGATAATAATAAGTCCATGTGGTACAAGAGCCTCCAATTTAATAAATATGCAACCAACCGGCTCAAAAACAGTATTGACTGGTGTGCAGATAAATACTCTTAACATAGGCAAGCAATTTTAGCATGATCAGTTCAATTAAAAAATACTGTAAATGGACATGAGGGATAGCCCATTTGTACTTGCACGAAGATTATAGAAAATTAGAATGCTCCATATCTATGGCAGTATATTTGTATTATGCTCTGGTACAATACACTGTGTAATATATTTGCAACTGAACGTGCCTTGTAATATATCAGTAACTGTATTATATATTATCGGTAATCATATTTTGGAAATTACACATTAGTATTGGCATCTGTAAGGGTCTTTTAACATTTTAGCAATTGTGTAGGTAATTATTTAGCAGTTTTTTGCATTAGTCCTAGGTTACGTTATAAGGTACAATAACTGTTTAAATATTAACAATTGTATAACTGTATAACGTACTGAATTTTGTAAGGATGAATATGTATTTGTGTTTCAGTTTATGCCCCCTCCCCCACAAAAAAAAGTGGTAACTGAACAAAATACTTAGTATGTAATCAAGATCGTATCTATTTAAGTTATATGCTGATGAAATATTGTACATAGTAATTGTATAATGTAATAACGATTATAATATGTACTAGATATTATAAGATGCAGTTATCTAGTAATGTATGGGTATTTAATCAGTAACTGAATAATAAACATCATAACTGTATTTGTTAATTAATGCACTTCTGTCATATGTCCGTAAATGTACTAGTTGTAATATACTTGGAATTGCATTAAATATTGGTAATTATGTAATGTACTGGTATAACATATTGGTATAATGTACTTTATATAATATACTTGCGAGTTTTTTTATTATTATGTGCAATAATGTTATAAAGTATAGGAGATTGGAAAAGTACTATATACTGTACGGTAAATTTGCATGTGTGTAATGTTTCAGTATTTAAAACAGGTTTTAGTATTTACCTAGGAATGCAGAAGCACTCGTTAACCTAAAAGTAGATTGATAAAACACTGTACTTGTACCCTGCTGTATAATGCGTTTCTATGTAAAAATATTCGTGAAGAAGTCTATTCTTAATACATTGTATGTATACTTGCTGTATAATGCATGTCCGTAATAATATGGTTATGTAATAATATGGTACAAGTTATTGGTGTATCAACTACTGGTAAATGTATAGTATTTAGGTATAAAGTACAGGTATTGGAAGCATACATTAGTTTCATAAAATGTAATCATTTTTGTATACTCTTTTAAAAACCCAGTTATGTTTTAGTACTTATTCAAGAAAGGATTCGCATTTATTCAAGAATGTACTATGTACTTGTATTATGTAATTGCATCACATTTTTGGATTTATGTTTTATATTTGTATTATGTATTAGTAATTATGCATGTATTATGCCCGATTGGTTAGAGCTTCAGCTTCCTAAAAAACACAGTACAATTAATATCTTCAAGGGCCTTAAACTGCTTAGTTGGTAACCAATTCTGTATGGATTATATAATACTTTGGGACGGAAGGCAACTCAGCGGATTTCAGGATTTTAGCACACAGGTGCCAAACCTTTATGCATCTATATTCCAGTTGTTTTAGCTAAGTATTTAATGTAGCCTTGATGTGCCAATATACAGTATTAAATTAGTGATAAAAATAAAAGTAAATACATCTACATCAATACTCTTTATTTACAACCAGAAACAGACATATATTTAGCCATCATCACATTAACAATTTTTATGTTTATTAAATAAAGAAAATTAATGTGACTTGAGCTGTTGCAAATTAGAAGCCAAATAATTTATATTAGGTTCACACATCATTACATTAAGCAGAATGTAAGCTGAAACGGAGTCAAACGGTTTCCAAGTGAATCTTTAATGTTATTAATTTCTAAAAATAAAGACTCACAGGCATAGGTAGATGAAATTAATGTCAAAATATCAAACGCCAGCTTCCTTTATACGCCAGTACGTGTCTCGAATTCCTCATTTCCGTAATTTTTGTATCGGCATTTTTGCTCATATTGCCTGATAATCTTTGTAATTTGATTAATTCTAACTCTTACCTCATTTTGATAAATTTTTGAGCTTTTATTGAACCAGACTTAGTGAAATCAGTTAGCTGCATTTCAGTTTCTTCAGTTTCCAATCAATAGAATATAGATTAGTTAAGTTTATCAAGTGGAGTTACTTCAGAGTACATAATAAATTTAGTGAACTCTGTAAACAGAGTAAACTTTGATGAAAATTCTTTGGTTGAAGAATTATTTTTGCTTGGTCTGGTTTTTCGTGTAAATCAAAATCACTGGTAAAATTTTGAAAGTATAAGAAATACTTGTAGTTTTTGGAAATAATGTCTCTTATTGAAAACTTCAAATTTAGCCTCAAAAGGGCGAATGAGATCTACGGCTTACATCGGTAAGCCATTGTACACCGCTGAATTCCATCCAACAAAGCGTCAAACTTCTGTTTATTTAAAGCCTGAGACGATATGACTCTCACAGTTTTCGTGACTGCGTCCATTATGTTAACAAGGGAGTCCTTTGCACTCAAGACCTTTTTGATGCAGTGGAATTTGAGAATCGAATTTCCAATGTGTGTTTGAAATAAACTAATAAAATAATTACCTATGCCCACCATACTGGGAGCAACATCAGCGTCATTAAAACAATTTTTTTACTTAAATCTATGTCTTTCTTAGCAAGTGAATTTATAACAGCCGTACAAATATCTGTACTCTTATTAGTTTCTGGCTTAGTAGTTATCGCAATTAATTCTTTGATGCTGTCGTTTACTAACACAATTGTTGCGCCTGCGCGCGCATTTCATTACTAGCGTCGGCGCATGCGTCTTGAGCTCTTGGAGTTTGTGACATGAGATTGTGAGCTAAGAGCGTGTGAGAGAATTCGTGGCTTCGAGTGGCCATGAACTATGTAAATTAATGAGAATTAAAGCGAGATATAATACAGTCCATTGTTCCTGAGTTTATTGAATTATAGTGTAGTGCCTGTGCAAAACATCGTGGTCCGTCATGGGCCAGAGATCTATGGATTAAGAGTTAGTTACAAGTAACAAGTAAGTCAGCAGTTTCGATTTAAGAATAAAGTATCATTTTGTTACTTTGAGATACTGTGTAAGAGTTTTGAGAAAATTTATATACTGTGTTACTGTGTTTAAATTATTGAGAAGAATTACTTATTATCTTGTGTTATTTCATTAAGAGTATAATGTTGATAAAAGGTGCACTTAAAGAGGATTTAAAGCTATTGGCTTTAGAACTGAATATAGAATTAAGTGACTATGAAAAAGTAAAAGCTATTATTCTAAAAGAATTCGAACCTACACCTCAAATTGTCTTAGAAAATTTTAAAAAGGCTCAACGCCTAAATGAGTCCCATGTGCAGTTCGTGTCGCGATTAACCACAAATTTCGAATATTACTTAAAATTGAGGAAAGCGTCTGATTTTGAAACTCTGAAGCAGTTAATAATATCAGACAAATTGTTTGAAACATTAGATCGAGAAACGTCAGCCCATATTTCTATAAGGCAAGCTGAAAGTTGGTTTCCGCCTCAACAAATGGCAAAGGAAGCAGATTTATTTTTCACATCTCGCGGAAAGTCCCTTGCCGCAAGTGTGCACAGTTTTCAAAAATCTAGCAACAATTACAAAACGTCGAAAAATGTTTCAAAGGTATTCCTTGCCGATGTAAAAGGCTTAAAGTGTGTTCTTTGTGAGGAAAATCATTTTTTGGCAAAATGCCCAAATTTCTTGAGACAACCGGTGAATGATCGGGTTGAAATCATCAAAAGTCATAAATTATGCTTTAATTGCCTAGCATTAAACCATTCCGTCAAAAACTGCAAATCAAAGTTTTCGTGTTCCGTTTGTGGGAAAAGACATCACATGACACTGCATTTTCCAGTAGAAAATAAAAATAAATCATCGAAAGAGAAGGGAAAAAATAAAAACGAAACAGCGAGTAGTTCCAGTGTGCTTTCCCCCCTAGCGCCAGACTTTCTGCCTAACAGTGGTAATACTCTACTTACAGCGACTAGTGTAAACAGATCCAAAAAAAGTGTTCTTCTGAGCACGGCTATTTGCTTTATTAGTGATGGTATGGGTAAGCTACATCCAGTCAAAACATTACTTGATGGCGGCAGTACTTCATCGTTTATAAGCAGAGACTGCGCGAATAAATTCAACTTTGATTATGAGAAGGTAAACATTGCGATTTCCGGATTAAATGATTCCTTGTTTACAATTCGGAAAAAAGTTTCGGCATGCATTAGCAATAAAGATAAAAGTTACGTGAGACATTTAGACTTATTAGTAGTACCAAAAATCACGCAAGATTTGATTCCTTCAAGGAAAATTGATATTAAAATGCAGGATTTTTGTAACATAAAATTAGCCGATAAAAATTTTAATGTTCCAGAACGTATAGAGATGCTTTTAGGAGCTGAGGTTTTCTTTGAGATATTAAAATCTGAACAAATTCGATATGAAAACTCGAGTCTTATTTTACAAAACAGCGTGTTCGGGTTTATAGTGTCAGGAAGCGTTACATCAGAAGAACAGAGCCGCGTACATTGTGGGTTAATGAAAACATCTAATGACTTAGAACAAACAATGAGAAAATTTTGGGAAATAGAGAATGTTGAAATAGCCATTCCAAAAAATAAAGAAACAGCAATATGTGAAGAACATTATGTGCAAACTCATAAGCGGGATGAAGAAGGGAGATACATTGTAACAATGCCACTAAAGGAAGATCCTATTTGCTTAGGAAATTCAAAGGATGTTGCCCTTGAGAGATTAAATTCCCTATGGAAAAGGTTAGTTAAAGACCCTGAATACTTGAGTCTGTATCAGGATTTTTTAAAGGAGTATGAAGAGCTTGGGCATATGACTGAGGTTAAAGAGAAAAATGAGCCTAAGGTAGTGTACTATATGCCACATCATGGGATATACCGACCACAAAAAACAACAACTAAATTGAGAACAGTGTTTAATGCATCATGTTTAACATCAAATGGAATTTCGCTAAATTCTTTACAACGTAATGGAGGGGTTATTCAAGATGATCTCTTTTCAATCATGCTTAGATTTAGAAAGTACCCATTCGCATTTACGGCGGATATTAGAAGAATGTATAGAATGATTAAAATTAACCCTGAACAGAGATGCTTGCAGCGAATCCTGTGGAAAAAGGAAAATGATGCACCTGTGAAAATCTACGAGCTTAATACTGTGACTTACGGTACAGTTAGTGCGCCATACTTAGCTATGAGAACTCTTAAACAATTGTCGATTGATGAAGGTCCAAAATTTCCGTTAGCTGCGCCAGTCTTACTTAAAAATTTTTATATGGATGATGTGCTTAGTGGAGCGGAATCTTTGAGTACAGCTAAGGAACTTAAATCTCAGTTAACTGCAATACTGAAGAGTGCAGGAATGACACTGCACAAGTGGTGCAGTAATCATGCTGAACTTGCGGAAGATGATCACTCCTATTCCTTTCCTAATGAAGCAGAATCTACAACACTTGGAGTGTCTTGGAGGTCTAGAAGAGACTGTTTCTGTTTTAGAGTGAAACTCGATAATGACATAGTTGTTACCAAACGACAAATATTGTCCACAATTGCAAGATTGTTTGACCCGATTGGTTTACTAGGGCCAATCATAAGTAAAGCCAAAATATTCCTCCAACGGTTGTGGTTGTTAAAGCTGAATTGGGATGAATCACTACCAAAAAAGGAAGCTGATGAGTGGAAGAAGTTCTCTACTGAACTGGAAGTTTTAAGTAAAATAGAAATTGAAAGATTTATTCTTATTGCAGAAGTAGACTATGTGGAACTTCATGGATTTGCAGATGCCTCTGAGGTAGCATACGGAGCAACCATATATTGCAAGTGCCGTTCGAGAGATGGAGAAGTGAAGACAAGGCTAGTGACGAGTAAATCCAGAGTCTCGCCTATTAAACGAGTTACTATTCCGAGACTGGAGCTTTGTGCGGCAGTCCTACTTGCAAGGTTGATGGTTAGAGTAATATCTGCATTAGAGATTTCTGTGAACAACGTTTATCTGTGGAGTGACTCCATGATCGTGCTTTCATGCATACAAAAGGAGCCTTACCAGTTGAAGACATTTGTTGCAAATCGAGTGGCAACAATTCAAGAGTTGACTAATGGTCATCAGTGGCGTCATGTGTCATCAAAGGAGAATCCGAGTGACCTTATATCCCGAGGCTTGGATCCCAGTAAACTTCTACAAAATGATATGTGGTGGAAAGGCCCTCTGTTCCTGAGATACGACGACTACCCAAATAGAGAGATTCCGGTGGAAGTCATTGTGAAGGACTTTCCAGACGAACTTAAAATCCTTAGTGACTCTAATATTTTTCTTAATGTGAAAGCTAACCCTTTCATTGAGGATTTCTTAAATTTAAGTAACAATTACACTAAAATTATTCGTGTTTTAAGTTTTATTTTTAGGTTTGTAAACAACTGCAAGGGGAAGGATAAGGTTTCAGGTCCTCTTCAGAGCTCAGAATTAAAATTAGCTGAACTCAAACTGATTAAGTTAATTCAAGATAGTGAATTTAAAAAAGAAATCTCAAGCCTTGAAAAGGAGGGTAAGGTACCTCCAGATAGCAAGGTAAGAAGTGTTTTTCCATTTTTAGATCAATATGGAATTTTAAGAGTTGGAGGCAGATTAGCTAATTGTAAGTTGAATTTTGATAGAAAATTTCCTATAATCTTACCAAAGAATCATAAGTTGACTAATCTAATTATTGTGATGTTTCATAAGAAATACATGCATATTGGTCCGCAAGGCTTACTGTCTATTGTTAGACAAGGGTTTTGGCCCTTAAACGGGCACAACACTTGTAGAAAAATAGTACATGAGTGTGTCGTATGTTTCAAAGCAAAACCAGTGCCCTGTCAACAACTTATGGGTCAACTCCCTCAAGAAAGAGTCAGCCCGAATTTTCCATTCAATTGTGTTGGAGTTGATTTTTTTGGTCCTTATTTTATAAAATACCCACATCAGAGAAAAGGTCGCCTTAACAAGGTGTATGTGTGCATTTTCGTTTGTTTTGTTACCAAAGCTTGTCATATTGAGTTGGTAACAGACCTGTCTAGTCAAGCATTTATTGCAACCTTAAAGCGTTTTTTCAGCAGGAGAGGCAAGTGTGCTCGCATATTTTCAGATAACGCAACCAATTTTGTTGGTAGTAACGCAGAATTAAAGAAATTGAATAGGCTAGTCAGCAAACCAGATGATGAATTAGGTAATTATTTATCGAGTGAGAGTATTGATTGGTCGTTCATTCCCCCTAGAGCTCCCAATCATGGAGGTCTTTGGGAGGCAGGTGTCAAATCTGTTAAGTTTCATTTGAAACGTGTAGTAGGCAATTTAAAACTAACCTATGAGGAGTTTCTTACAGTAATTGCTCAAATTGAAGGCATTTTGAATTCTAGGCCCTTGCAACCTTTATCATCCGAACCAGAGGATTTTGATATCTTGACACCAGGCCACTTTCTGATAGGCAGACCTATCACGGCTATTGCAGAACCTAATATTTTAAACGTTAACGATAATAGATTAAAGAGCTGGCAAAAATTGACTAAAATAGTACAAACAATTTGGAAGTATTGGAGAAATAACTATTTGAGTGCAATGCAAGGAAGAACTAAATGGTTCTTTGAAAAAGACAATGTCAAGGTTGGAACTATGGTAATTTTAAAGACTGATAATGTTCCTGTATGTAACTGGCCTCTTGGCAGAATCGTAGAGATATTCTTAGGTAAAGACAATAAGATTAGAGTAGTTTCAGTGAAAACGAAAGGAGGCATTTTTAAAAGATCAATTAATAAAATTTGTCTTTTACCTATGCCAAATTAAACAAAAAGTATGTTTGTAATTAATTATTGTATTTTCTTATTATAGTAGTTTGATTTTTTTGATGTTATTATTTGATATTTACAATTATTTACCTGTATTTCGTATTGTCACTCTGTGCAATTTTTTATTGTAAGATCTAATTTTGAATGATTACATCATGTCAAGGCGGGCGGTATGTTGCGCCTGCGCGCGCATTTCATTACTAGCGTCGGCGCATGCGTCTTGAGCTCTTGGAGTTTGTGACATGAGATTGTGAGCTAAGAGCGTGTGAGAGAATTCGTGGCTTCGAGTGGCCATGAACTATGTAAATTAATGAGAATTAAAGCGAGATATAATACAGTCCATTGTTCCTGAGTTTATTGAATTATAGTGTAGTGCCTGTGCAAAACAACAATATCAAGCGAAAACAGCTAAACGAACAACAATAGTTACATACATGTTTTCGTCATGACATAGTGATATAAAGGAAGAATACTTGATGTCATTTTTTACTGTTTTTAATTTTCCGCCAGTTTTCTCTCTTTTACTAAGAAGCGCACTGCTAGTCAAGATTCCTTCAAAGGTTCTCACTCGCCAAAAGATTTGCCATACCAGGTAATGGCATTTGCAGCCAAGCGGCGCTGGTGTGACAATCCTTGTTAATACATTTAATCACAGAGGGCGACTCTTTATTTCTCTCTTTAATTGCCCATGCAATGAATCCCTTTTGTTCTGGTTCCCTTTTTTCACAAAGAGATTTGTGATTTGTTTCATAATGCTGCTTTACGCACGAAGATAAATAGTTAAAAATAATGAAAAATGTGTACGACTTTTAAATTCAAAATTTTTACAACCAGACAAAGTAACACAACAAGAATGAAGGTGAAATTATGAAAATATAGCTTATGCTTTGAAAGCAAAAGTGTTAATGCAACAGCATAGGCAATTATCTCCTTAAAAATTGTAGGCTTTCAGTTGATCTGGTACTGCTGTTTTAATCAAAATCCCTAACACATGTGAAGCGAATGAATTATCGCTACGTACGAAACGATGACGACAAAGTAGTGAGAAGATTAAATTTTATTTAAAAAGAATTTAGAACACAAAGATACTTTTTTTGTGCTACCATATAACCAAAACACGCGGTGATTCAACTAAAAAGAACAATAAAATTTAAATTAAACGTGGCACACAAGTCAAAGACTACATAACTAAGTGATGCAACTAAAAAGAATAGTCAAATTTAAGTTAACATTAATCAAAGACTATATAACTAATTACTTTCACTGTTCCAGAACATCGAATGCACACCGTTTTTTCGCCTTTATTAATTATGTTTCTCAGTCCACCAAGCTTGAAATTCTCTATTACATATATCTTGTAATTTTTTGGTCAAAATAACTATGTTGAATAATACTTAATGCTGTAAACGTAACTCACACAAACTTAAACGAAAAGTGTGTTAACGAAAGTAGTTTAAAAACTATGCGTAATTACAGCCATCATAAAAATGCAAGCACCAAACAAAAATAAGTTAATAGCCTCTCCCGTATCTCACTTACGTTCAATCAAAAGCGCAGAGTTAGCCACGATGGCTACTCGTAAGAGAAAGAGTTTTTAAAACTGTCAGGCGTCAACTATGTTGATATTAAGTACCTAAATTTCTCAAATAATGCCTTGCCCAAATTGTTTCGGCACGCGGTGCCATTGGTTAGCCATCTTTCTCCTAGCATAATAATCTATTTTAAATTTTATCGAATTTAAAGTCAGATTTACGTTTATTGAGGAAATAATATAAGGCTGGGTTGGAACTTAAAACCTGAAACCTCCTACATCAGAATTATCGGAGGGTAAAATATAAGACAATTCTTTCTAATGATATCATTAGTTTAGACGAATTAGTTACAGTTAAGAAGATATATATAGAATGATAATAAAAAGATAAAACGCTAACTCAAGCAATGTTTTCAAATACTTTGATCTGGTAAATTCTGTTCAATAATTTATAAATATCTAATAAAATTTAAAGCAGATTGATAGTCCAGGAATTTATTTACTGATTTATTTATGCCTAAAGCTTACTTACCTTTCATTGAAAAGCAATGAGACTGCTTTAGAGAGATTTTGCTAAATGAACAATTCCCAGACGCTAATTACAAGATAAAAATTAAATATGGCGGTAAAAAAAAGTACAATAGAAGTAAGAAGAGAAAAAAAAATTGCTTTTTCGAGGTTGCAGAAAGATTACTTTCAAAGCTTTTAAATTCACAAGAAGTTTTTATACAGAGACAATCGTTCCGGTAACAAAAGAACCATACATTTTAAGGTAAATTAAGATGAAACCATATCTTTTAAAGTAAATTAAGATGAGCAAAATACGCCATACTGATAAGCTGTATTCTAAAGTATGAATGAAAGGTAACTCCTGTGAAAGCTTTTTCAGATCGGTTAAAGGGAGGATAAAGACGATAACACAGTTTCGGCAGCCAAACGTATTTTTGGCTTCCTGACTTCTTTCTAGCAGAATCGATAAATTCTTTATACTTATATAAATAAATTTATCTTCTTGCGGATAAAAAAATAGTCATTTGAGACTTTTTAGAGAATTTTATGTTCATTAAAAAGTTATTTATAATTTCAGACTTCGCTATATTTTCTCCTTCCTTATTCCTACCCAGAATGCAAATGACTAACCAATATTCAAATTGAGGTTTTGTATTTCGATACGGAACGTGTTTCTGGCATCGCGCCCACGCTTCCTGTTAGTTTCCTGCCAGCTCTGATAGTTGCAATTATACGGCTTTGCGTTTTCTCACTGAAGACATTTTCAATTCTTACACTTCTGTAGACTAGTAAGCCTCTTTCTATTAAAGTAATTAGTTATATAGTCTTTGATTAATGTTAACTTAAATTTGACTATTCTTTTTAGTTGCATCACTTAGTTATGTAGTCTTTGACTTGTGTGCCACGTTTAATTTAAATTTTATTGTTCTTTTTAGTTGAATCACCGCGTGTTTTGGTTATATGGTAGCACAAAAAAAGTATCTTTGTGTTCTAAATTCTTTTTAAATAAAATTTAATCTTCTCACTACTTTGTCGTCATCGTTTCGTACGTAGCGATAATTCATTCGCTTCACATGTGTTAGGGATTTTGATTAAAACAGCAGTACCAGATCAACTGAAAGCCTACATTTTTTAAGGAGATAATTGCCTGTGCTGTTGCATTAACACTTTTGCTTTCAAAGCATAAGCTATATTTTCATAATTTCACCTTCATTCTTGTTGTGTTACTTTGTCTGGTTGTAAAAATTTTGAATGTAAAAGTCGTACACATTTTTCATTATTTTTAACTATTTATCTTGAACAATTGCAGTTACATCTTTCAAAAATGATCTTCACTATCTAACAAAAGTTATATTATATATCAGATATATATTATATATCAGAACATTCAAAACAAAGTTTTATAAACTTTGTTTTGAATGTTCATATTGTAGTTAAATCTATCAATGATTTTTTGAAATTAATCACCAACAACAATAATGTTTCTTGCAATGTCTTTTCTTCGGAGAGTTTAATCTTGTCATATTTTTTCTGTTGACTTTCGTTTGAAACGCATTGTTTACTGAAGGAAAAATGTTCTCAGGATATAGAGTCCTTTTCTCATAGCTATTTAATATACAAGATAGGTTGCACATTGATTTATTACTAATATTTTCATTTTGTTCGCGAGAAAAATTAATGACAGACTGATGTTTTCGCTCTCTCGCTAAAAATGAATTACTTCGATTGAAGATTTCAATGACTTTTGCGCCCAGTCTGTCAATTATTGCAGAATTCTGTCTGATAATCTGTTACCAGCTGACAACTGGTTGCTTTTAATGAAACATCTGGACTTGGAACATGGGTCGAAATGATAGATACACCAAAATCCATTCCAGAATGGATAGATAATGATGCTCACAAAGGTTTTGTGCACTCCCCATGACATTTAACGACAATTACACGGCAAAGTTATTAGAACATTCGTCATTAGATATTTTTATCAAACGGCTCTGACAGATGCTTCACACTTAATTGAAGTAATCTGTAATAATGATTGTAATCAGTGATTACTTCAAGTTGTGAGAGAATGAAACCAGCAAATTGCTGGTTTTGAAGACTGAGATACGTAGAAACAGGGAAAATCGCACTCAAAATTTAGTTTGCTTCATTAACTATTATCGCTTTGTATTAATACTTTTGGAGAAATACTGCTTTATAACTGTAACTTAAAAATATCAGTTACAACCTTTTTATTTCTGAAGAATTAACTAAAAGCTAGATTTAAACGCTATGTTTTACTAGAAGAAATGGTACATCTAAACAAATTTAAAAGGTTTTCAATAAAGAAAGCTTTTTGTCTGGATTTACGAAATTTACAGTTGCATAGCTTTCTATTTCCCGATTATTTTTACATGAGAACATTTATCATGGAAACATTTTCGGAGTTATATAAGTTGAATATTCAGTTGATATTCTTAGCTTTTGAAATGCTTTGTTTTTATGTTGAGTCATATGTCCGACAGTTAGCCGTATCTTACGATGTAATTGCTGACACTCGTATTTATGCTGCATAGACATGTACAGTTGAAAGGTCTCCAAACAGATTCTTTATCTTTAATTAGATGCTAAATATTGCTTATATTTATTTGAAACAAAGTTTGCATTGTTTATCTAAAATTTTACTAGGTTTAACGTATATTTAAATACACTAGGTTTAACGTAGAGAAGAAAATTTGATGCTATGCCTGGATGTATAGAGCAAATATGGCCAAACTTTAGATCCGAAAAGGCATTAGAATTCAGGAACACTGAAAAACCGCAGCTAGATTTAACAAGAGCCACAACTAGAGATTCAGATCAATTAAAAAATACAACTGTTATTGAACAAAGAAAATATTTTAAGCTATTAAACTATAATATACCTTTTTGAATTAATCTGATTTAGAATAGAAAATAAGTAAGTTATTATTGTTGTTACTTACAGTTCGTGAAAACAATTCCTGTCATAAGCACAAAACTTCCGTTGGATTTTATTTTCAGACAGAAAAGTAAGCATTTTGTTTTTAAATCCTTTTTTTTTTTTTTTTTTTCTTGATTCTAATTGTAAACTGATTTTAATCGGAGTCTATTGAAAAGGGAGAATATATAACGTTTTATACAATAACGCAGAAAGCTTTTTATTGTAATGAAGAGTAATGCAGTGATTTGGAAAACGTAATTTGCAAATTTTTCCAAGCTCTAAAATAAATGCGAAGGAAACAGATGGTGAAAAGAAATTGATAGCTCTTACTTGCTTTTAAAGTGCGGAGGATGTGGAGTTCTAAATTTAAAAATTATTTATAAATTCTCTCAACATAGCAAGGATTTTGCATAAAAGATAATAAATAGAAAAGAGCACTGCAAGGCAAATTTTCAGTTTCATGTTACAAGAATATATACAGTAAATTGAAGGAATCAACTTAACAGGAATTTTTGATAAGGAAATAACATTTTAATTTTCCTACACAACCAATAAAAGAATCAAAATTCGGAGATAAAAAGGGATGCTAAATCATTTAAATAATGCATAAAATGCAAAACGTATTTTCATATAGCTCTTGTTTCTTCCAACGCTAGTTCAAGTAAACATATTAATCGATTCAGTCAGATTTGAGGTATATCATCAACGTAGTATACTGCTAATGTAATTTTCTACGTCCTAATAGATCTTGCTTTTTCTGTAAGAATTTTCTCTACGGTAGAAAGAATCAAAAGGGATGCATAGTCTGAAATTCTTTAAAATTATAATACTATGATTTAAAATATTAAATTGTTAATTGTTAAAAAAAGCACGTAGTAACTTAACTTTTGTTTCAAATTGGAGTGATAGTTAAAAAGTAAAACTACCGTTTGTCACAACGCGAGCCACATTTAAAGGGTATATATGCTTGATATAAGACAAGAAACCGATCTTTTTTATACTTTATTTCGATTTTTTATTAATTTTGATATATTTTTGCCATTTTATCCAAAATACTTCAAAATATTTCCAATACTGATTTTCTATAGTAAAGTGTTCCTGCAAAATTCCTAAATAATTCTGCAATAATATTGTCATTCTGTAATATGCCTAAATACTTTCCTTTTAAAGTAAGGTTTTCTATAATTGTGAAATCATACTTAAATATGAACAAAATAAAATCGTTATTCAATAGCAGAAATTTTACCTTTGAGTGACCAGAGGTTTAGCTTCCTGTTCTAAAACGTTATTTGCGCAAAATTAATTTTCATAGCTACTCAGACCAATATGGTTCTTTTTATATCAAACTTAAATCTATGAAAGAGTAATTTTTCCCTTTATGGAAAAGAAATTTGGAATTATATTCCTTAATTACATAGTTAATAATAAGAAAATTTTCTTTCAACAAATTTTTCTCACTATTTTCTTTTAAATAATTCAAAATTTAATTTACTTTTTTTCTGTTAACAACTATAACTTTTTAACTGGCTAGCATTAGAAACCTCTTCTTGAACAACAAAAATCCTCTTAATCAGTTCATAATGCGCATAGAGAACTATATAAGTTAGCGTCAAAATGCGTGACTTTTCATTCTTTTTTATAATATAAACTGAATGAAAATTCGACAAAATGCGCAATACGACACAGCAGGGTCTGAACAGAGTAGCCTGGAAATGGCAATGATAACTCAATAATTGAAGCTTATTTATTTGCTAATTTAACAGATTACGTTAACGTACACCAGGTCTAATAAGAGTGATGACATTTTAGAGATCTTTCAGAGTGAAAATGCGTTACTATGGTATCCGTTACTATTCTGAGCGATGATGCGTTACTATGAAAATGCTATTTACGTTATACATGCAGAAAATCACGAACCATTCTACGCATCCAGCTCGTTCGTGGAAATTTGATGCCATGTCAAACTACAAGTATCCAGCTTTCTTATCCACTCTGAGATTAGTGAGCCAAACAAAATGTCTCGAGTTTGAATCCTATGAGAAGCGAAGACCTTAAAGTGGCGCCTAATGAAATGAAGTTCTAAGAATTTAAAAAACAAATTTCCCCATACATGGTACGTAACGTCAACACATGTAATGTTAAAATTAGAAGGTTAGCAATGTCAGAGTTTTCAGTTTATTAGAAATGTTCAATTTGTTAGTGTTCACTTTGTAAGTCAATCAGAAAAAAACATTGTGGAGATTCTTATGGCGTTTTCTATAATTCATTCATCAGTATGCAAATTAGAATATTTCAAGTTTGTCTCTAATTTCATGTAACCAAATTTTTATTTAAATAAAGTTGTTTTCAAATACATACTTACTCATACAGAAAAATTTACATATATATTTTTTCATAAAGTTAAATATTTTTCATCTAAAAGTAAAACACATTACTTTGGGTTTAACATTTGTATAAGTATCATTTGTACTAGCAATTCTTTATACAGCTTGATAAATAAATAATCAAAATTCATAATTAACTATCCATATAACTCATATGAATGTAAATTAATTTAATGTGAATACTAACGAGTTGTTCATTTATGGCGGGTGACGAACGACTACATTCGATACCCCTTTCTTACTTGCCTTTCTCTATTAATCCATAATCCCATCCGCTTTTCATTTCATTTTCTTGAAACTGGACAAAGATTATAATCTGCTTTAATAAGGCTTTTTGTTTTAAACCAAAATGAAGCACTAATCAAAAGATCCAAAAAATTATTTACGTTGAACTAAATTGGGGTTAAGCCTTTTCCTCTCGCAACATAATTTATTCCGGATTATGAGAGTAAAATATGTAAATTATTCAGATATTCCCATATCTCTAGATCGTAAAATATCGCCCTTGTTGATAAGGCGCAGTAAAGGACAGATACGTTCGGAATTAAGTGTCATTATTTTCTTCCAGGCATGATTGTTACGCAAAATATTTCATAAGGCATTTTGTATAAATGGAACAGGCTGATGTGAATATGATAATATTTTTCACTGAGGCAGACTTCTCAGTTGATGGATTATGACGCCGAGATTGTCATGTTCATATAATTCAGCTATGGGAGATTAATGTGTGTTGCCGATGACGGGAGCCAATTAAGGAAAGGACATCCTAGGATGCGAGGGAAGGCTGTAATTTCTCACTTTTCATGTTTGCGAGAAAAGAGAAGATGAGTAATTGTTACAAACGTGTGTCTTCTTAAGTGATATTATTTCCGAGACAGAAATTTTGCTAGCTCATTTGTGAATAGCTTTCATAATGGATTTAGACAAGGCTTCATGTCCTAACCCCTCCTTTCCATCTCCCTTTATGGTCAGTAGTAGCATTAATAAATGTTTAAGAACAAAACTGGAAATTACATTTCTTGAGATGCTGTTATTTACGTTTTAAATTTTATTAGAATTTATACACACACACACATATATATATTTGAATTTAACAAATATTCTCTATTCGTATAAAGCAAATATAAAATTATATATTCGTATAGATGACGGAACACGAATTGAGTAATTAAAGAGTTAGGTTTGGGGGCAACTTCCCCTTGATAAATCTGTCTCCTGCCTGCTCAAGAATTATTTACTTTTGCAATTTTAAGGAATAATAAATTTACTTTTTTGGAAGAATATATTTTTTCATGGTTTAAGATAAGTGCAAATTAATATACATATGCTCTTAGAATTTAAATGTGTGTGTGTATTTAATTATGGCAAAGCACACTAGGGCTATCTGCCTAAGGGGAGGGATGCCTTCGTGGAGGACTTTCTAAGGGAAACTGGCTCGTATACACCTTACACATGGGGAAAACCACGAAAACACCCATGCAGCCAGCCCGTTCGCCTGGATTCGAACCTCGGACCGAACTACCAGTGTTCAGCGACTTTACCGCTCGGCCGCTGGTGAGCCTGGAATTTAAATGATGTTGTAAATTAGTTCGCAGCAATAATAAATATTTTTATTTTTATTTCTTTGCAATTAAAATTTCTTACGTAAATTTAAAATTTTATTTTTGCTTTATACGAATAGAGAATTTTATATTTGCTTTATACCAATAGAGAATATTTGTTAAATTCAAATTTCATTCCTTGCAGCAATGGCGCAAGAGAATTATTTAAATTTAATTTTACTATTTTTTGTTAAACAATATATATATATGAAATCTATATTGTATTACATGTATATATATACAAATTACAAATGGCAGACAATAAATTTTAATAAAACGGTAACTAAATCACGCGCTGCAAGCCTCCGCAGTTTATTAGTAATAATTTTAATTTAAAGTACAACTTGAAAGCGAATTCAAAAGCACTATTCAGATAGATCAGAGTAGAACAGAAATAAAAATTTTACAGAAAAGTGTTAACAGTCACTGAATAGAATTCAAACAAGTGATAAAATTTTAAGAATTAAATAACTCTCTCCAAAACCCAAATTCAGAATGAAAAGAGTGAGCAGAACACTATTTAACACAAACACATAGATACGCATATTAGAAAGGTTAATTTATTAGCATATCTAATCATTATATTCATTACATTTAATACGGTAATGAGCTTACAAGATTTTAGGTTAATTTCATTGTTCAATTGAGATTTTATTAAAGTGTGATTTTCCTGTTTGCGTCCATGATGTTGGTTAATTAGAATTTCAAAATTTTTGGTTAATTGTGTAAATGTTGTACAAAGTATCCAATCTGCCTAAAGTAGCTAATTATTGTGCTTCTGGCATAAGAAATTTTAAAACTATAATTAAATTGGAAACTATATAAAAATTTCAATTCGTTGCTTTTCATTCTGTCAAGTTAAAATTATGATGATTATGTACGCGATTTAAACATACTATAATTATCCATACTTACAAAATATAAATGTATTTTTGTATGTTTTCATTAATTTTAAGAAAGTAATGTACAAAACGAGTATATTAAGTTAATTATTTATCTTAAAGTTAAAATTTCTCAAAACTATGATTTTCCAGTTTATGAAGAAATTTTGATCAATTTTGTAAACCTCTAAACTTTTTAGCCCAAAGGGATGTTAGCCCAGTTGGGCTATCAGTCTCGAAAGGTCATTTTGTTTTGAATCACTACAAGCGTTGTATCACTTTTCAAATTGTTGCCACTAAATATTATCTCCCTGTATTATATTTAAAGAAATTAAATAATGAAGAATCTGCATGAATGTATGTATGTTTCTTACATTGTGAATGAACAACGGCACCTAAAGCCATAAAATTTTGAATAATGTAGTCCTCCACCCGAATATGAGCACTTGGGAGCCCAAATTTGGAATTCGAATTTGTTTTATTGTTTATTTTATATTTTGTAAAATTTTAACTAATTTTTGATTAATGTACTCAACGATTTCAAGGAGTGGCAACACTGTACGGGAAAAAATAATTTATCTCCATCGCGCAAGACTGCCTATCTGAAATTCTAATGATATGTTGTTTTTAAAAATTTTTAGCCCGAAAGGGCATTAGCCCAAAGTTCTCGAAACGTAAGCGTAAATGTGTACGACGTAATGTCTCGAAACGATGTGTAAATGAAAAAACTCCCCTTTAGATATAATTTAAAATCTGAAAATTTTCTGATCTTAGTTTTCGCGTGAATTTTTCATAAAAGTGCTTTCGAAAGAAATTTAAAAGGAACGATTTTAACTTTCCATGTTATAAAGGTTGAAACGAAATACAGAAATAAACTTTTTCGTCTTTTAATTTCTAATTATTTTTTTATTATGCTAGTTTTGTAGTCATGTTTACTTCTACAGCTAAGAGGAAATTTTTTTATCCACGACACAAAACAGTCATTTTTCAATAGCTCAGTTGAGTGAAAGCGCCGTATGAGAAGAGCTAATTAGATTCATACTTTACATAAGAAATTCGAAATAAATTTGTTTCGTATTAGAAATAGCAAAAGATAGCAAGATACTTCTAAATGTTAAGTCGCTTCCCTAAAATTATATAAAAAAATCGGAAAAACTTGAACTAGTTTTCTATATACATTCAACATACATACAATCATCCAGCCGACCATTATTCACTGTTGAGCGCAACCAAATTTTTGCTCTGTTCAAAGTACTTAATACCTGTGGTACATGATTCAGACAAAGAAATAAGAACATGCTTTCAAGACAGAAGGGAAACAGGCAAGACTAAAACATAAAATTAGGGAAAGCGCCAACTTTCTGTTTGGGAAAGATTTTAACTAAGACTCCGCCGATTTCGAGGGCAAACAGGTGTAGGTTCCTCTTCATCAGAAGCAAAGAAATGTGCCAAAATACACCAAACATACCACACTAGGTTGTTGCTTTGCCTAAATTTTAAAAATATGCTTTATTTGAGAGAGAAAAGTGTCCTTGTAGGTTTCCAATTTTAACTCTTTCAACTTTTCTGTCTTTACTTAGTATATACAAAAACAGTGTCAAAATTCTGTCTCACTCTTAAACTTTTCCAAGCATAAAAATCGCGACACACTGCAACTTTTGACTAACCTTTTCTTCTGGCATCTTTCACATAGCTCATAGTGAGTAGTAAAAAATGCTGATATATGCCGCTGGAAAATACTTTGCCTCTTGTGATATTATAAAAAGATAGTTTTATGAACTCCCTTACTTTTATATTTTGGAACATCTCAAAGTTGTTGCACTTACAAGCCTTGGTATTTGCAATTCAATGGATTACAGATTACGGACAACAGAATATCCTGCCAGTAAACTGTGTTGCTTTACGATGTTCTTTCATAAGCGTTCAAAATTTGTTAATGCTGTCCACACCTAGCAGCATATCCAGATTTCTTGATATTAGTAGAAAATAATGCAAACATGATGCAGATAACATTTATATCAGAAACATGGCTGAAGAACTTGAACTGCAAAAAATTGATAATGCATACATTAAAACTTTCAGCTACTATTCAGATTCAAAAGATTGTTCATGATCTATTAGATGTTTAGAAAATTTAATAAGCAACGAATGATGTTTCTATAGGAAAACACATATTAATTTGTAATATAGAAGTAGAAATTAATAGGATATGTAAGATAAATTTTCATAACACTAAAGTAATGGAGATTCGGACCAACAATCAGTATTTTTAATATAAAAGAAGAACTTTTATAGACATTAGGTATTTTTGAAGCAGGAAAGATGAAAAATGAGCAACGGCTTCGCTAGGAATCGAACCACAGACCTCTTGAATACGCGCCCATCGCGCAGACCACTACCCCACGAAAGCACGCTAAGAATGCGGGAGAAATACTTTATACACTCCCCCTTTTAAAGGGCGACTGGGGTTTTTAGGGGGACAAAATCGCCAAATCTTGGGTGTGGATAATCATCCACCACCCTTTTAGTTCGGGCGCCACTGTAGAGAGATTAGGTATTTTCTGGAAGCAGGAGAGATGAAAAATGAGCAACGTCCTTACCGGACCTGGAACCACGGACCTCTCGAATACTCGTCGATCGTGCTGACCATTACACCATGAAGGCATGCTAAGAAAGCGGGGAAAATACCTCAGAAACTAACGTATTAGAGTTAGCACAGGGATAATGTTACTATGTTGCTACAGCTGTTATTATTATCAGCCATATTAATATGTGAAACTGGCGTTGTTTCCTCTGGCTTAGATTGCTTATTAACTGCTGTAGAAACATAAACAAACAGATGCACTCATATCGCTGCAAAACATTGAAACTTTGAAAATAAAATTATAAACACACCAAATTTCAATTTTGCATAGTAGAGAGGTTCCTGAAAACAATTAAGCAAAAAACATACAACGACGCATATAAGGAACTGGATTTTCCTATTTATTTATGACATTAAAGCACGCAAGTCTTATTTGCCTATGTGAAGGAATGTGTTCATGGATATCTTTCTAAAAGAAGCTAGTTCCATTTCACAATAGCCCACCAGCATCCGAGCGGCAAAGTCGCGGAACACTGATAGTTCGGTACGGCGTTCGTATGTCAGCGAATGGCCTGCATGGGCGTTTTCGTGATTTTCTCCATATGTAACGTATACAAGCCAGTTTCCCTTAGAAAGCCCTCCATGAAGGCACCCTTTACCTCTAGCTAGTCCTCAAGTGCTTTGCCATAATCAAACAAAACGAACCAAAGCAATCCGATCCTATTCACATTATACATGCGAAGAACCGTAAGTGCAAGCTAGTTTCGGGACTCCAAATGGGTCAAATTACCCAAAATTTTGTCTTCGCAGTTGGATCACTGGGGATACAATCACGTAAAGAAATTGAAGACTAGTTTCAGATGGGAGAAATCTCCATGCAAAATGTTAAAAATCATATAAAAATGTTAAATTTTCTTTTTCTGAATAATAATAATTATTATTTTTTACAAAATTATATTTTATTTTGGCCGCCCAGCCGGGATAGTGGTTAAGGCATTGTTATATCTGTCTGTTCCTTCAAAGGAAGCAACGGTGGCCACTTGTTAGGTGCTTCCATAATGAAATGACCACCACTTCCGGCAGTTGTAGTGGCGCAAAGCTAATGGTTATTAAATAAATCTCTCGGCTATAAAACAATTTAATTGGTTTCTCTGTTTGCTCAGATCGAATCATGAAACCAATTTTTGATTCTTCTACCAAGAGAATTTTCTCGAAGTTTTCACGTACTTGCAACGATTGTACACTATTCCAAAGAAATGTTTCAAAATTCCAAGCAGTTTTTTTTTTATTAGAAAGAAAATGATTCCCGAGAACCTCCTTTTAAGAAGTGTTGCTCCTCTTCCATCCGCAGCTCCTTAGATAAAATGTACATGGGCAAGACCCACGCTCGTGCAGCGATGTATGCCACTAGAAACGGAGAGTAACAATTTGAACACACAGTGCCTTTACCTACTTCTCAGCAGCCCGTGTCCCACCTCACCTCGTCTTTTCGGCGCACATATCGCTTTACAAAATTTGCTTATTTCAGTACATCTATCTGCCTTTTTACATTTCGGCCAGATATTTTTTAATTATCCTGTATATACTGTTTGTATCATAAACCCTCAACTTGAAACATTGTTTGATAGCCAGAGTGTTCTCTTCACTTTCTCCTTACTTTGTACGGTAATTAGAACGCATAAAATATTTTAAGTTGGTATTTAATGTCCTGTTGTTTCAGTGTGTGTTTATAGCTTGTATCTAAAATTTCCTTTGGTGAAAACTTGGATTTCTTCAAAACATCCATTCTGATGATGATGATATACACATTTTAAAAATAATAATATGCACATTTAAAAATATATATATACAATTGCTGTAATGCACCAACTAAGGGGCGGGGGAGAAACGAAAAAAGGGGCGGAATTACCTTGTTGCATTTAGTTTCATTTCTAACTCATTGTTAACTTCAAAATGTGGTATGACAGTGGGTTAAATCCAGGGCCGCTGCTAGGCATTTTGCAACCGGGTGCAAACTTCGCAGGCCCTAAATTCTGCTGCCCGGTGCTTCCATAAATTCTAAAAATTTTGCCGCCTGTAAATTCTGCTGGCCAATGCATGCCCTAAATTCTAAAAATTTTGCCATCCCTAAATTTTATTGCTCGATTCTTCATTTAATTCTAAAAATTTTCCTGTATCTAAATTCTGCCGCCCGTTTTGGTCACACCGGTTGTACCGGTTCAGGCGCCGGTCCTGGTTAAAAATCCAGTAAACGTCTTTATGTTCCATTATTCTTACCCATACATATTAACCTCATTATAATAATGGTTTTGACCATCTAAATCACATAAATTTATTCTAAAATTTCCAAGTTCTATGACTTAAGTAATCACAAGAAGTAGACTGTTTATTAAAAAAATTTGAACAACAGATTTACTGCCTATGAGATAACGTTCAGGTTTCAGCCCATGTTTTAGAGGGCCCTAAATTCCTAATGACTTTGCCTTTCTCTCGCATAAAACGAAAGCGTCCCTGAAGTGAATTGGGGGACCCTGAAAGCAAATTGTTCTTAGGATGGTGTTAAGTGGGCTCCGTGAACTTTAACTGACATATATTCTAATTGATCCAGGGCAAAGCCCAAGTTGTTACTTATGTTACACCTGCCGTAGTTACAGAGAGCAATATGTAAGTGTTCTGTGATTTGTTCCCCCGAAAAAACCTACAGGTAGTAATAAGACACAAAAATTTATCTCCAGAAATATTTTTATATCCATCATATCATTTAGAGCGCTAAAAATCAATAATTACGCTAAACTGAGTTACTTTAAAAACTGATTTTAGATTAACTGACTGAAAGTTAAGAAACGCAAATAAAACGCATTGAATTTTGCATTCGTTTCCATAATATAAAAGCTGACGGAATAAGCGAAAAAAAAGAAAACCATGTATTAGCAAATACAAACGTCAAAAAAAAAGCTGTGATTCATGGCTAGATCAGCGACTTACATGGCGCATATGACCATTTTATATTTTAATTGCTTAACGAAAATCTTTGAGCTCCACGCGCAAGTGCTTCTCAATAGATTCAACAAGTTATTAAACTCTACAGCAAAGGTTTTTGTAACTGCCTAACGATAAATATTTTTTTAAACTGTACAGACTTTAGATTATTGTAATAAAAAGAAATTCATGGCAAGATTGCAACAGTTTCCTCTTCCTTTCTCATTAACCCATCGAAGAAATCCGAGACTCTCAAATGGCATAGTCCCTAATTTTTTTCAAAGTAAAGCTTCCCTTAACTTCCCTCTAAGGATACTGAGGTAATGATATACTCATTTGTCAACTACTAGGACAAAAAAGCCAATACTGTCTACAGAAAATTCCTGAAATAACAACCAATTACCGGCTACTCATTTGTATCTTTTAAGATGTGAGCGTAGATAAAAGTCTATTTCGATATCAAGTTATGGTTATTTGCATGACGTACTGTGAGGTCAGGAAAAGATTGTCGGTAAAGGGGTTTCGTATTTTTGCACTGAAAATATTCAACAGAATAAAGTTAGAGGACAAATGTTTAAGAAGATTTTGCTGGTTAATATCTCAGCAGAAAAAAAAAATGTGTTTGTTAAGGTGAGTGCAATTATGTCTTCCTACACCCACTCGTCTAAAATATTTTTCAGATGTATAAATAGATTTTCTTGAAAAATACGAATGAGATAAAAGTAACTTAAAATGAATTTAAGGAAACAGCGTTCTCCATCTGTAAGCCTCTCGTTACACATTTGTGCGCGCTACCGGGAAGCTTGGTAAGCCTCGATAAGCAGGCAAAACATGAGAAAGTTATGCATCAGTTACTAATTTCTTGTCTTGTTTATTTCTGGCAGGTGAACGCTAGGCGTACGATTGCTATAACTGTATGGAACTGAGGCAAAATTAGTGAGCTCACTGTCATACCATCATTATATAAGACTCAGTTAAATTTCAAAAATTATATACAGTTTTTAAAAATAGATTGATTTTTGTCATAAAACTGAGAAAATAAGATTCAGTAGAAGTAGTCAAGCTCATGAAATCATAAATTTTATATTTTTTAAATACGTCTGCGAAATATTTTGCTCTGTTCTAAGAATCTCAGAGTTGTTCCAATTGGTCTAATTATTAAAATGGTTTCGTTTTCATTATAACAAAGCACACTAGGGCTATCTGTCTAAGGGAAAGGATGCATCCGTGGAATACTTTCTAAGGTAAACTGTCTCGTATACACGTTACAAGTGGGGAAAACCACGAAAACGCCCCTACAGCCAGCCCGTTCGCCTGGAACCGAACCCAGATCGGAACTGCCAGTATTAATGGTTCTAAATTAAACATTCAAAACTCTCCGCTTGAATACATACAAACGTAATTTATATTCTCGTGAGGAACATGGAGATGAAAGTTATAGTAAAGACATAAATCATAATAATTAATTAATTAACATCAAATACCTTACAGACTTTAAAAGTCTATTATTATGGACACAAAATATTTTACATTCATTATTATTCACAAGCAAATGAAAATCGTTCATATGATTCAGTACTTGGAAATTCATTCTTTAAATCTTAAAATTGTAAGAAACAGCTGCTGAATACGCTTTAAAAAGTTAAGGAGAAATTTGAAAATTATGAACGGAATTAACAGCGGGAAAAATTCTACTTAAAAAATGAGGAAGTTTCTTATCTGGAAGCCTTGAAGCCAAGAAATTGTTTTCTAAAAGGAATTGGAAGATTTATTATAGAAATCAGAGCTACGTAATTATATCAGAAAGTAAAACTCAGCGTCATCTTCTGGGAATCAAAAGCAAGCATGAATACAAATTAACTTAAATGTTCAAAATTAAATTATTAGAATTTTTTATGCTCAAAGAATTGTTCATCTTTTCCTTGGAATCAAATAAAAGGAAATGTCTATTGTAATTGAAACGAACATGAAATGTTTATCTTTTTGTTTATTAAATCTTACACTTTGATGTTGCATTATAATTATTAGCAATGCTAAATATTTAGAATTGAGAAAAAATAATTCTTTCGAGGAAGGCATATAGTTCAGACAAGGAATAATGAGGAAGGCATATAGTTCAGACAAGGAATAATGCTTCTTTAAGCAGTTTCAAATCAGGGGGCCGTTCTCATGCCTTTCATCGTAGATGAAAATAATGCTCAAAAAGGGTTATTTCCTCTAAAATTTGTTGTTGAATAATGCGTTTTCTTTGAATGTTTTATATTCGATAATGAAAAACTCTAACATTTAGTGATTTAAATTTATATATTCCATTATTAAAAACAGCCAATTACATTAAATTTAGACATTTTTAAAAGGCTGTCTTAGAAAACATCAGTTGGCAGACAATTAAGTTGCATAGAAGAATTTAAAACCTATTTAAAAGTTATCGAGGACTATTTTCGGATAATGGTTTTCGGATAGGTTTTTGATTGATTTTTTTATGTACATTTTTCTGTGAGACACATAGATTATTCTGCCTTTTGGAAAACAAAGAAAACAAAGCTTGTATGTTAAACTAAGAGTAATATTAGTATATACTAGTGAGAGAAAATATTTGTACACTTAATTAATTTCAAAATATTTCCTCTCATTTGTATAAAAAGTGATTCGCTTATATAAAATTGAAGAAAATTCAATTTCGTGGATTTCGCATTAATATTCATATATTTTGTAACTTGTTGATCATAAATGACTTAGAATGATGTAGTCTGTAAGAGTCATAACATGACTCTTGTGCCATATTATATTACTGCCACCGTGTTTTTAGGTTTACTAAAAGATAATCATACCATTGCAATAGATTTAAACTCAAATGCCCACAGCCTTGGAAGCAAAGATATTAGTGCATTCGTATAAGTTGATTTTATTGTGAAATTAATAGCAGACGTTTGTAGAGGTTATTTCAAGTTTCTAGCATTTATTTTAATTTTTAAACATGCTTTAATCTCTATTCTCGTTTCCCACCTAATATTCCCTACCAGAGTAAGTTTTTAATATCGCGTTGCATGTAAATTAGATAGGAAGAGTATTTAAAGGAAGGTTTCGTTCACTTGTTTAGAAGAGATTAGAAGTCCTTAGTGGCACGTGTTTACCGTCAAGCTACTTCGTTGTGTAAAGCTAACTACGCTCGTTCGTATTGTACGGGCCAGGTGATATTTGCCGGTCAATTTGATTAAGAAAGTTAATAATTAGTTTCTTATTTTTTTATCTTGAGTCGAAACTCAAGTGGAGGCTTTTCTGTAAGCCAAAGAAAAGGGCCCTCTCTGTTTTTAGTTTGAGGTAATAAAGAGTGAGCTTAACCTGTCTCTGGACTTTTCATTTACACATTTAGACTCAGCGATAAGTCACTACGCAGTTCAACAAAGTGTCCACTATGTTAAGCATAGAGAAAGTTAGAAACATTACACGGTAAATTTAAACGAACGCTTAATATATATCACAATTCAATAAATTCACTTCATTTCTAAACTAGGAACTTATAATTCTTCAAATCATTTACCGGCGTACAAAACTAATACTTATTAACATTTAGTTATCTATAGCAACATAAAAATTGCAAATGTAGTCGGATTATAAAAATAAAATCAAAGTGATAGAAAATGTCTATATTTTTATTAAAACATGTGATAATATTAACATGTGAGACATGCGAGACGTATTAAAACATGTGAGAATATAGAATATTTCATTCAGGATGCATTAAATTAGAGGGAAAACTAAGCGATTTTTCGAGTACGATCTGCCACCTAACCCGGCAACTGATGATCGAATGATTAGTTGGCAATATAATGAGGCGTTCCTTCTCTCATAATAACATTATTTAATAAATATTGCCTTGATAGAATTAATCTCTATCTGTCCTTTTGATTTGGGCAATTTATCCTCGTATCTTAATACCATATCTTATTACAGAAATAAACCGCCCTTTTTAAAAATGTGTCATTACCTTCAGAAGAATTTGAGAGTTAGGACGCATTCCATAAAGAGGTTTCTAGAATTAAATGTCGGAATAAATTTGTAATTTGCAGGACAGTGAATAAATAATTCAGGCTTAGACCAAGTAAAAATCATTTTGTATCTCGCTGGTTTTTTACTACAACTGAATTATTTAAACGTAAAAGAAAAACGCCTCCAAGTTCAGAACAAAATGGTGTTTTATAGTGTCTCTTATGAGAAATTATAAATGAAGTTATACTTTTCTCGTAATGAGTAAACCATTTCTTAAAGATTTTCATCAAGATTTGTAATTGAGATCAATATAAACTAATTCCGTTTCACAATTATTGAATACGGTTTCTGTTCTTAAAAAAATATTTTTCATGACAACTTCTGTTTCTTTTCCATGCTTATATAAATTTCGAAAGCTTTTGATAAATATTATAATTTGAATTTTAACTTCAGTTTCGCTTTCCTTAGCTAATCTCACAAAAACAATTAAACAAAAATCAGATTTTAATAAAAATTAAAAACCATTACACGTACTGGTTATTCTACTTATAATTTTACCTGTTGTTTTTATAAATATCTATTCTGTTAAATCATTGAAACAGCATAAAATAATATATTATCTTAAATAATTAAGTAAGTCCTATTTATCTGCTTAATTTTATTAATATTGTATCCAAATACTTGTAGAACTTAAAATAAATTCCTACTTGTAAACAGTTTACTAAGTTAGTTATCGAATTAACAAACGCATCGTGAAACGCATTTGAAATTGTACGTATCAAAATTACTAACAGATTATATTTATTGCAGCAGATCAATTAATTCGAAAGACCATAGCCTGGATACAATATTCAGTATCACTTCGTGAATATATTAGTTAACAACCCTGCAATGAAATGTGCCATGATGATTACCAACCATGCGATGGAGTCTGACATATCCTTTACCAACCATTTTTAAATTGAAGCCAGTCTTATGAAAGAGTCAAGAATGTGTATACTCGCTTATATCCTAGAGATATTCCAAGAACCTTTTAAAACCATTAAGGGTATCTTAACATATAAGACATTCTGCGTGGATATTTCCATTTCGTTTAACTAGTTGAATTAGGTAAGAAGAAAGATAATTTCATGAACATAGATGTGAAAGGCTGTTTATCTGGAAATCAGGAAGCCACAAATTTGAAACTTGTAGGAACAAAGGTTTTAAAACTTTCCAGAGCCGTTTTTTATTATGTCAACAATCTTACCTAAACATTGCTATGTTCAATATTCAGGAATAGTTCTTTGTTAAATTATTAGTAACTACCATCTCTAATTTTATCGTCCAGCTGGAACACATCTATTTTTATCTAAGAGAATTACTTTTTAAGAAAACGCCTATATTAGATGCGCGCAGTAACTTGAAATTAGCGGCTTTGTAAAGATTTGAAATCCAGTTTCAAATTAAAATCTCATTACCTGTGGATGAATATTCTTTTCGCGTTTACTGGACCCAACCGCAAAACTGAATTAACATCTACTTAAATGTTTGCCGATTGTATGCTCTTTCGGAGATCTAACAGTGTGTTCGAAAGCGGTGGCTACAGATTTTATTTCCGTAAATATTTATATTCTACATGGAATTCCAAAATAACATGGAGAAATTCTGAAAGCCGTCATTAAGACTGCTTTTAGACTGACCTGATTATCTAGTTTTTGTAGGGTTCTGCAGCCACTAGATATCAATATTTAGGTGTACATTGATGTTAATTATACTTAACAATTTATTGTAAGTAAAAAAGTTTTGAATTAAACTTTTAGTTAAAAAGTGAGTGTTTACTAAGGTTCTCTTTGCGCAAAGAAGTCTTGTTAAAATTTGCAATGTTAACACTGATGAAATGTTAACATTGTTAATATTTGTCTGTATTCATCAACCTGTAAAATAATGTAATGGTCAACCTAGCAGACCGGGAATTCAAAAATACAGAGTTAAGCATCATGAAAACCGTGGAACATTTTTGAACGAATCTTATCTCCCAATTTTATCTCCCAATTCCTCTCATCCCCGAAAAACTACTTTTCAATCATAACTATTCAATTAACAGAGCACAGAATATTTGTGAGAATAAGCAAATGAAATTATAAAGAAATATTTACCTTAGTAGTTCTTTAATTCCTGCCCTAGTGTGTGGGGTTTTCCTTATTTTGCATAAAAAATTTATTTTAAGTCGGATTTCCTGTTTTAAACTTCTCAACTTCCCCTCACATTCTCTCAGGATGTAAATTTAAAGTTAAGTGAAGTGCTATTTAAACGTGTGAATACCTCAGCTTATTCAGAGCGTGTTTCGCTAGCCAAGCGCACGTTTCGTTATTATTTCGCGGTCACGCTAGTGAGCCTCTTGGCCTTATCAGTTTAGTATCACGCCGGTTAGATATCTGTGAGTCCGCCTCTTAGGCGTAAACTTAAGTACGCTCTTGCACTATTTATTTCAGGTTTGACTTGTATTATATTCTACATTTTAGTTCCTACCGCAAGTAGACGTGTTTTTGTAACGCACGAAGTCCGTGCCTTTCTGTTAAATTAGTTTGAATTAATAAAGGGTTAATTTTCACCCTTCTTCTGTGCTGGTAATTTATTCACGTCTATGCGAGAATTCGCCAGGTTCATTGTAGGATCTAATTTAGTTTATGTGGAATAATAAAGATAGGTCTTACAAGTGGTTTTCAAAGGAAAAAGCAAATGTGAACTTCAAAAAGTATAAAAGTAAAAGATGAAATAATCTCCTCTTTTACTGCTTTGAATAAATGTTATTTAAAGCAGATACAAATGAATGTTATTTTAAACAGGATACATCTGGCAGTATGAAAAGGTGTCAGTTAAAATGGCCTATGTATGGAATTCCTGTAATATATTTCCTGTTTCTGAAGATCTCAGATGCATTAAGGTAACAGTTTATTGATTTCATGTAGCTAATGTTGGCTTCTTCCATTCATGATAATGAATATTTCATAGGACGTCTCTAATACTTCTTGGCTTTTACCTTCCTTATAGTTATTTGATGTCAGAGATGCAGTCCAAGAAGCACTTACCCGGAAGAATTCATAAGCATCATTCATAAATGCGTATCAGTTTCTCCGCGTGATCTCTTGTACATTGTCCGAATGATGTCCGCCTAAAGCTTATCTATTAATTATTTGTTAAATATGACTATTACTGGTGCCATATATCCGTAGCTTCACCTGAAGAAATTTCGCAATTAAAATGTTATTCGACTATAAAATAATTTTATGGAAATTGCTAAGAATACTTCATAAAAGCTGAAATAATTAAAAACGTTTTAACTCTTAAATGCTTTCAGTAAGAGGATTCAGAAGACAAAAATTCATAATTATCGGTAATACAGTTGACTGTTGCTGAATTTTGAATATTAACCCATCATAAGTAGTGAGGAAAACATGCTGTGCTTTTATGTGCAAAAAGCAAACATTCTTCTTAAATAGCTGGATAAAGTGTGATTTCATTCAGCATACTATATTAGCTTTAAATTCAATAAATAAATGTCATAAAAATTACTCATTGACCTTTTCAAAGCTTTAATTTTATATGTCATTAAGATTATATACACAAGCATTTCTTGGACTGCATGCTAAAATATACCTGAAAAATGTTTCTTAAATGAAAATTCATTTTCATCTCTTCCGAAATTCTAGGTGATTATCGCGATACTTAAACAGATAGTTTGACGAAGTGTTGTAGAGACATTAGGTTATTATTTGGAAGCAGACAAGATGAAAAATTAGCAACGCCTTCGCCGGTAATCGAACCACGGACCTCTGGAATACCGTCCCAGTGTGCAGACCACCACACTACGAAGGCACGCTAAGAAGGTGGGAGGAATACCTTATATGCTCCCCCTTTTAAAGGGCAACTGGGTTTTGAGGGGACCCAATCGCCAAATCCTGGGTGTGGAGAGTCATCATTCACAACTCTTTTAGTTCGGGCGCCGCTGTAGAGACATTAGGTATTTTTTGGAAGCAGGAGAATTGAAAAATTAGCAACTGCCTTCGCCGGGAATCGAACCGTGGACCTCTGGAATACCGGCCCTACGTGCAGAACCACTACACCACAAAGGCACGCTGGGAATACCTTATAGTGTTGTAGAACTCAAAGCTGCCATATGCCTGATAAGTCATAACTTTAATAAAAATAACAAACAAGAAAGAAGAAGCGTGATTTAGCATTCTCGTTTTTGTCAATTCTGTGAATTCTTTCGTAAAGTTTCTACTATAAAAAGGCTTCGAAATGCAGGAAATTAATTTAACAAGGAATAGCATTCACTATTTATAAAAGAAACGTGACAATTAAAGAATTTTGATCTCAGTAAAAAAAATCGTATATTCATCTAATTTGAAAACCTGGAATTCACAAACAACTTAATAATTTAATTCAGACTACTTAACAAGACAGTGAATATCTTTTTTATCTGTGATTTAAGAAAACGAGTGGAAACTCCTTCCTTTTCCCATTTGTTTAATTAAATCTAATTAATAGACTTCTTTTAAGCATTTAATTAACACATCAAAGAGTTAAACCTTTTATTAAATCCAATATCTTCCTTTCTCACATCATAATTATTTTCATGCAAAAATATGCTCTCCATCGAAATTTTAGATTCAATTGCATAAATTTTAATGGTACTTGTGTTCCAGAAATGGCCGTCATTTCTTTAAAGCATATGGTAAATTTCAAAAATAAAAATTAATGTTATCGTTCTTAACATAGTTTTATAAAAGTTTTCAGTTCAAAAACTAAAAATGTTAATATTGATAGGATTCAAGCTATTTATTGTATTACAACGTATTTTGCTCTCCTGCTCAGTTCTCTCCACTGCAAAACATTTTAGTTTATTTCGAATCTACTGGGAAATAGAAGGAACACGTACTTTGGTAGTGCCAGACACATGAAACCGTCTTGAGATACATTCCCTAATTTTGCAACAATTACATTAAATTCAGTTAACAGTTAAGCTTTAGTTGTCTATTACTCCATCTCTTCTTGGCTTCTGTATTAAACATTCACTCCGAAAAGAAGGTTTAGGAAATTTATGTTACACGGCAAATAAAGTTAAATTCGGTGCAAGTTATGCTGCTGCAAAATCACAAGAGAAATCCTTTATTGTGGTCGAAGCGCTTAGTGTGCTAATGAGGTTGTTCGAGAGTTGTTGAAGGTAAAAGTTTAAGACCCACCAGTTTCTACCTCTCAATGAGTGTCGCCCCACAAGACGTTGATCAATGTAAATATAGAGCGAGAACAAAAACTGCTGAATATTTAATTAAATAATCGTTTTTAAAATCTCACTAAATGCTGAAAATTAGTAATATTACATAAGAAAGAGATAAAATACTATATAGAATATCTGTAAAGTAGGAGTGCCAAACTATCTAACAGGAAGCACACATTCAAAATAACTGGAAGCAAAAACTTCAAACAAATCTAAAATAAAATTAAATTAACACAAAAACAAAACTGCAATTAAAAAGGAAATAAAAATTAAATATAATCTGATGATAATTCTTTGGTCCATGTCAGAAGCAGTCGAAAGAGTTATGAATTTAAATAGACCAAAAACAATTAAGTATTAAGGTAATTAAAACTCTAAACTCAGTGGCGTAACGGCCCTAATGTGCCAAGGCCTGCCGAAATCTGCTTTCTAGACCGTGGGCGTAAGCATATGTCCTGAACAAGTGGTCAGTTTGTAGCAGGATCCCCAGTGTTTAGTCCCCAAGAGAGAACTTGGTACTCATTTTATCGACCCAAGTGATGGAAATCAAGAGATGAAAGGCTGAGTCGATCTTGCCCAGACCGGGAATCGAACCCCGGACCTGTGGTACTGCTGCAATGCACTAGCCACTGCGCCACCGGGCCTTATTAAGGTAATTAATCAAACAATAATAAGCAAAATTCTTCAAGAAAGAGTTCCACTGCCATTCCTGTGAGAAAGGCGTTATCTGGCTTAATTTAGTTTACATGTCTAAATTTCTTTGCTTTTGATGTTCGCTTTGAATAATCTTGCAAGGTATAATTCGTATTTTGGAATATTTTAGTAATTTATTATTCTTTTACATTTTGAGGCTATGCGTTTGCCAAGTTAATAATTTTTTGCACATTGTTTTGTTTATGAGGTGTCTAAAAGATTTTTTACCTACATTTTTATATAAGTATTATTTGATCAACTGTTTAAGGCTTACACCCAGACTTTGAGTGGTACGAAATTCCCAAGACACTAAAAACGCTAGGAACACTAAATACGATATATGGAGACTATAGATTAAATATCCATAATATTTTCCCATAACCATCTCAAACAACCAACTTCCGTATACATACATCTCAAACCACTTCCAATTTAGCACATTTTTTGCAATCATGTATAACCATTTTCCCAGAAAATTGAGTTAAATGGAAGATTTATCACACTTTAAAATTTGAAATCAGCTAAATTAACATCTTCATTACATAAAACTGGGTATAAAATTTTTCAGCTACTTTTGTTATTTTTTTTAATTATTGATTAAGGATAAATGTGCATTGACACACATTTTTCTTATTTTCATCAGTTAGAAGCAATTTCCATGTTTGAACGAAACTTTTGAAAGGAAAAAAATCGTTTTATTCGATGGAAATATTTTAAGAGCTTCGTTTTAGCAATGCGTCCGTGTTGCAAAGAAATTAGAAATCATTGTATGTATAACCCAATTAAAATAATTGTTTTCTGGTCTTAACTAGAAAGGATGTTGTTACGTTAACAAATAAATAGGTTAACATTTAAGAAAGAGCTAACTTATGTAAACAAATAAGTTCAGCTTTTCCTCATTTACTCCGCTTTTATCTAAACACTTATTTTCTGCTTTGCTTCCAAGCGAAATAAATCATGTCACGTTTTGTATGTTACTGTAATGCAAAGAACTCTCAAGTCTGTAAGTAATTAATTGGAAAACCCCATTGTTTGGGCCTCTGTAATTTGTTCTCTTTGTTCTAAACCGCTGGAGAAACAAGTATTCGAATTAGGAAATAACATTCTTCAATTGTCTGAAAACGCTTTCTTTACAACTCGTATGTTAGCTAGCCCGAATTCCGTATAAGCTAGAATTAAGATGAATAATGAAGTAATCTCAAGCAAATACCCGCAATTACTAAGAATAGAGGGTTTGCGTTTGCGAAAAGAAGTAAAGCTAGTTTACCTTTATCAATTTTACAGATAATTGTTCACAATTATCGAAGTGAGCATGCTTTCCGTTTGATGCTGCCGTAGATCTGGAATTTGTCACTTTGCAGACAAATTGTCTTCAAGAATTGATGCTACCTCATAAAGAGTTTTCTTAAAGAAACACTGTTATTTTCCAAAATAATATTTTATATTTTTTCTCTTATTTTTTCAATACTGATTATGTAACTTCCTATATGAAACGCTTAGTTTTAATACATTTTTACTTTTCAATACTTAACTATTAATTAAAGCAAACTTTAAAACTAAAATTAGTTGTAAAACATTTGAATAAAGAACTAAGTAAGGATAAAATGTTAGGTAATAATGTTAGCTAAATTTAAAATTATAATGAACATAAAGCTCAATTTGTTTATTTCAGCCTCTTTAGCATACCGAATTTCTTGCTACCTTGCTTTAGAGTTCATTAGAAAATCTAAATTAATCCTTAATTTAGATTTTCCAGTGTACTCTATTTTGCTATGTAATATGAATGATTGCTTTATTTAAATTATTAGATAAAACCAATACAACGTTTTTACGTTACCACATAAAATATATCTAATCCAATTATTATTCACATACAATAGTATCTAACACAATCAAATGGGAGTTCTAAGACAATCAAGTGGGAGTTCTTTATGGCAAGCTTATATTTAAAAAATGCATACAGAGCACATTTAATAGCCATATATCGAATTCGTGAATTTTATTTTCATCATTGTCGGATGAAATCTAGTCCTCCTTGAATTTTGATAGAACATTAAATTGGGCCATAAATGAAATGACCTATTAACCCGCATGGGCTTTATGCCTGATCTGCTACACACGCATCTGAAATGGAAGCGTTTCAATAAATGATAGCTATCACAAGTAAAGCTAAGCTAATTATGGCTCTAATAAATTCCTCCCAGCTTATATCAAGAGATCCTGTTTTCACACAGCAAGATGAATGTCTGAGATGACTTTCCAAGTACCTATTTCAAATGAGAAGCAAATGCTTTTCTCACATACTCCCAAGAAATATTGTCAGTGCTTCAATTCATAGGAATTTCGTTTGAAAAACTTTTGCTTTTATGAGACCAGTATATAAACATTCCATACATGCAATACAGTATATTCATATGTGATACCAACTTTATAAAAGATTTGCAAAATGCATTTTGTAATACCAGTTGGTAATTTATTTAAAACTTAATGAATTTCTCTATTATTATTAACTTGAAATACAGTTTTTGATTAAGAATAATAATTTTTTCGTTTATTTTAGACGTTTTATTTTAGTTTTTGAACTCCAACTACTTCATTCTCATATTTATCTTGCAAGTCAGTCACACTCATATTACAACTATTTTAAGAAAAATAGAACTTAAATAGTGAATCGAAGCCTGCAGTTTATAGCCAACTTTTACAGATTAATTTAACGTGCTTCAAAGTCATATTGTGTCGCCAACAGCAGCTTCAAGATATCAGAACGATTACTAGATAATACAGTTAATACTGCAAGATATTTAATTTAATTTATAAAATTGTTGGCTGCCTTCAAATTCCAAGTTTAATCAATAATATGGTTTCCTTTTCATTCAGTGCCTAATGTTTTTGAGGCTACATGGAAATATGCCCCAAAACTAAGTTTAAAATTTTTAATGGAGGAAGAATGGTAGCAGATTGCATCTCAGTAGCACTATAATTAGAGTGGAACTCACTAGAATTTAGAGTTTTATGGATGCAGTTGAGCAATTCAGTTAACTGAGTTATCCATATGGAATTTCTCTCAGGCTTATTTAGATAACACATTCGAATAGGAACACTTGTTACCAGGAAGACAAATAAAATTTTAATAATCCCCTCCAATTTTAGTGTCAGATTTGTTTTTGAATAGGCTAGGCAGATACATCTGGTTGCATAATAATAAAAGGCTGTACTGCTTTCATGTTTTTCATAACAGAACCTCAACAATTTAAAAATATCAAGTTAATATACCTTGCTTTTGATTCTTTAAGAAAAGACAGTTGAGACACATTTTATTTTTAAAGAAGTAAATTTTTTCGTCCACATACAAGGCCTCTGGTGGATATCTAGAACACAAAAAGTTCTCAATAAATTTTTAGCAATGAAATCTTCCACATCTAAACAAAAAAATTGCAATTTCTTGAGGGAAGCAATGTAATACACTCAAACAGCAATTTGATAATTACCTCGTTGAGTTCGTTGATTTAGCTCACTTTGGTTGCAAATCGATGTCTGTCATTGTTATCACTTTTTCAGCAACTATGCATCGAAAAGAGCTTATTGACTTTTTAATTAGAGTTATTCTTCAGGCTTTTGATACAATTTCTATTTTGATTAAAGATTTTTGTGTTATATAATTGAATGCATTACATAAACTTCTTCAATTAAGTGCTCTTTCGATTGTGTTGATATATTCCGAATAACTTATTATTTCATTTAATGATTGCGTAAGTTAAACAATTAAACACTTTTTAAACACTTGCAGATTGAATTTCTAGTGGAACGGGCTGACTACCTGTTATTTCTAATCATTTGCTGCGTTCGTATAACTTACATACGACCTTGGTTCTATTTTAAATTCAATAGGAGCGCAATTGTTGTGTACTTTGTCGTACATCCAGTTCTTCTACACAACTATTTTACTCGTTTTTCGAAATAAATAATAGACTACAGTAGACTGTTCGGTACGACTGCGAGGTAAATTATTTCCTAAAACGCATCTGAAAGAATTCGTGTAAAACCAAATAGAAACAGCGTAAAAAAGAGAATGAAGTGTAATCTATAACACACCATTTTTTTCATTCATCCTTCATTGTTTCAGGATTATTTCAGAGTGTAGTGCTGTAATTTTATTCCATTACGTAGAAAACTTCGTCAATTATTTCCAAAAGAACAACTTTAATTACCGTGTAGAGACATCAGGATTCTTTTAGAAGCAGGCAAGAGGGAAAATGAGCAATCACCTTCGCCGGGAATCGAACCACGGACCTCTGAATACCGGCCCAGCGTGCAGAACCACTACACCACGAAGGCACGCTAGGAAGGCGGGAGAAATACCTTATAACCGAAATAAATTTTAGAATAAGGAAAGGACATTACTAAGGGCTATTTATAGCACTCAGTAGCATTACTAAAAAATTGCTTTTAACATCAAGTCCCCCCTTCCCCTCTGATCGGTTATTGATCCAACAGAAAATCTATGACTTATATATTTGATTTAAAGAATTTCGTTTCTGCCTTAAATTTATCGAGCTTTGAACAACCTAATGTAAGTGAGTATATTGCTTGTACTATTTTTAATTGATATTTTATTTTTAAAACAAAACTGCATACAACGTACTCACGTTTGAAACAGAGTTAAAATTGTTAAAAGAAAACATGTATTACTATGTAAGCTTCTGAATACAAGCATACATGACCTACCTCTTTATGCTAGGTGAGTCCTTAATCAGTTGAAATATCGAAGACATTATTTGATATTCTTTAACATGGTCTATTAATCATTAATGAAAAGGCAAACCCTCACATTTTTTACTCTGAATCCCATTTCGACTGTGGCAACGGATGGTAGCTAAAAAGGCTATAAAGAGAGCAAATTTTAAGTTTCCTCGCTCTGGAGAACTGACAGAGCGCGAAAGTGTGTATTCCCTTCCCTCTTTGTCTGTTCACTGACTAATTTGAATTCCGTTATACTGTAAGGCGCCTAAGCCTCGTATCGCAGCGCTGTAAAACAACCGAGAGTGACTTAGAATTCTACAAACCCCCTTGTTAGTTTTCTGCTATCATGGATCGAGTCCTTCAATTGGTTGCCTCGGAAATAGCAAACCTAGAGGTTATGCGAGAAAGTAACGGCTACCTTACTACTCAAGAATAGCGCGATCTGAACTTCTTATGTTTCAAATATGAATGGAAAGATGATATCAGACAGCCACTACATTCTTAACTTGGATGATCCCCACATTTATAAAATCCTCGCCGAAATACTTAAAAGAAAGGACATTAAATTCCACTGCTTTCTGCTATCCAAGGAAAGAAGAAAGTAAGTAATATTAAAGTAATTATCAGGAACCTCCAAGCCTCCACAAATACTGATGAAATCATGCAAGATCTCATTGGCATAGGATTTCCTGTCAACAGCGTTGAGCAACTTATAAGACAAAGGACTGTTGAAATAGTCTTCCTTCCCCTCTTCCTTGTCACCTAGGACAAAACTGACAAATCGAAAAGTATCTACGACCTGCACTTTATCCAGAACTGAAAAATCAATACAGAACAGTATAGCGTGTTCAAAGATCCGATACAATGCTATAAATGTCAAGAGTTTCAGCCTTCTCAATCCCATTGCAATTAAAACCCGCGCTATGTTAAATGGGGTGCCGGACACTTTTGTTATTAATTTACTAAACCTAAGGAATTCGCCCTCACCATTTAAGAAGAACAGAAGTGATATTCTTTTGGGGAAAACATATTAATTTTAAAAAGTATCTTAAGAATGTCTTTGAAAAAATTATGAATACGTTGAAAATATGCCCCATTATTACGCGAAGTTCGTGGTTCTATAACTTTTTTTTAAATCATACTACACTTTTAAACAAGCATTTCCCTCATAGATCATTTTTATTACTCATTATTTTTATTATTCTTTTACTTTTATTTACACTAAACTGTTAATAATTAAAACATTATATTTCCAATAAAATAGTGATGTCTCAAGTGTATGTCTCCTATAATTAACTTCCTTTAATTTTTGGGTGGTTGTGTGTGTGCGTGTGTGTGTACTGCATTCCTTGTGAAATGTGGCTATCTTAGTGAATATCATTCAACCAAGTTCCATCTGTGGGATTCAGCCTGAATGGCATCTTCGAATCAAAACAGGGCCACATCAGTCTGAATTTCAACCTAGACAATTCATAAAATTTAAAAAAAAAAATATGGCTAATAAGAGAGTTGGTGGATATCTGAAAGTTTAGTTTCCATCAAAAATTGTAGTATCGCCAAGACGACGTGAAATTACATATTATTTCGTGAGTTATGGTTGCTATGTAACCAGTTCTCATCCCTTCACTTCTGTGTTTCTCTGGAAAGGAAAATCTATCCTCGTATCGCAGCGTCAAACGTCACAATTCAATGTCACGTTGACAGCCTCACCTGCGGAAGTTCCTGATGCACATTTCAGTATCGAAAAAAGTCATCACCATAGTTTACGTTCTAGTTTTAGTTCTTCTTAGCTCTTCAAATCTTTGAGAATTTGCAGTCAGGCCCTCTTATTTCAATTCAGATTATCAGTTACGGATGAAGTTCTTGTCCCTTATGCTTATGGCAGTGCGCACTTAAGTTGAACTTCTGAGAAAGTTTAGTCGTACTGCCATTAAAAGATTTTTTGAGAATATTCCAATGTTGGTACAAGCTCTGTAATCAATAAACAAGAACACGAAAGGACTACTTTAAGGTAAAATCTCAAAATTCGTTTGGCTTTACTCGGCATTTTGTTTAGCCTAGTAAAAATCATTTGAAAAACTCCACGTATCCTCAAAAGAGAGGACAACATGAAACAATTTAGATCCCACTGCGAGAAAGATCGCTAAATTCATATTGCAAGAATAATGACTCGTTCATGAAAAGAGATCACTAGTTTCTATAATCATTTTTATGTTACTGCAGCTATGAATGAATACCCTTCGTTTAATTTACGGCCGATATATATTTGCAATCATTTCTGCAAAAATTAAGTACAATTAGTCATACATATGAATTAAAATCAGGTATTAAAAAGTAGAGTTTATTGCATCACTGACGCGCAGCTATTGCTCTAGGAATAAAATAAGAATATTTGACGCATTTTAACCTATAATGATCATATTTCATAATTACAGCCAACGAAATTTCTGAATTTTTATATGTACTGAATTTTCTTTTAAAGCATAACTTATATTTCTTAGGATTAGGATTAGGATTAGGATTATTCAGTTATGGCAAAGCACACGAGGGCTATCTGCCTAAAGGGAGGGATGCCTTTCGTGGAGGACTTTCTAAGGGAAACTGGCTCGTATACACGTTACACATGGGGAAAACCACGAAAACGCCCATGCAGCCAGCCCGTTCTATATTTCTTAGGAATAAGTATTATTAAGTAAACCAGTTTCAACTATCTTCTTTGTGTGCAATTCATTTGTAATATGAAGAATTTCCAAAGCTATTGATTAAATATATAAAACCCGTTTTACACACATGAAGGAAAGTTATATAATTCTGTTAATACTTAAAAACATTATACTTTACTTCATAAATGTAGTTATGCTGCAAAATGTTTGCATCTCATCATAAAGCAGCGTGGTTCTTAAAATACTCAAATACAACCATGCATTAAATCAGACTACTTAATTTTTTAATAGTTTGATTCTACCCTTCTCTTTTATCTCTTTCTTTTCACATTCTGAACTACGCATGCATGTTTTGTACATCAATCTTGATTTCAACATAACTTGCGGCCATAACTTGCGGCACAGCTTCCACCCATTAATGCAGTCTACTTGAAAGAAAGTTCAGGGGTTATTATGAAGATGGATTAATAGGTGTCTCAAGAGGATCATACAATCAATCTTTTTCTCACAGGCCACAATATATGTATCAGAGATACAAAACTGATGAGACTAATTGCTTATAATTATTACCTAAAGCGCATACTTTAACAAAGTAGCTTAAGAAACATTAAATTAAGAATGCGTTATTGATTGCCCTAGAACTACTTCGAAAAAGTGAAATAAACTTGATGTATTCAGGTAGGCATCCGAATCTTTTAAACCATTAATAATGCAAAGAAAACTGAATGTATTTTTAGTAAATGTTAATTTAAATTTCCTAAAATGTAGAGAATGTTTTATATCTCTTCAGTGCTTCTTAATTATCAATTTATACTAAGTAACGTTACATGTACGAAAATTAATTAAATTCTATTTTTCGCGGTTTAAGTTAAATATGCTGTTATCAAATGTTGGATAAAAAAAAAGAAGCATTTATAACGCAAAAATTTTTCTTTATCTTTTGCAGCAGTTTTAATTTTTTTACGCTTGCTTTCCAATTACAGGTGATAAATTAAATTGTTTATAACTAGCGGTTATACCATAAATTTCAGATTGACTCTGGACTTGGTTCTGAACTTTAAAAACGAAACATATTACATGATTCGTGAAATGCGACCGAATGCGATGATTATTATTACATGATTCGTGAATGGGATGACTAATTTTAGAGATAAGGCTCTCATTAAATTCCTCAAATTCTGGTAAAGTTCATACTTATTAGAAGTATACATTTCATTTCCATTCTGTATTAAATTGCTGAATTTTAAAATCATTCTGTAGCACGCTAAAATAAAAAATAAAACACTAAAGAAGGCAAATTAAATGCATTTTTTTTTTTTTTTGTAAAACAAACTGATTTTTGGAATAACACCTGGTTCTTCTGCGAAATTTCTAATGCGCATGGAAAACTCGTAATTTAACTGACGAATGACTCAAACATTCTTAATCAATGTAACAAAGCGTAAATCATCATTTGTCTTCCTTTTAAAAAGTTGTTTCTTTAACTTAAAGGCATATGCAATGCATTTATTGGTCAGTTTCTTTTACGGTGTCTTCAACAATACTATCGTTTACAACGTAGATAGCTCTGGAGTACTTTTTTGTAAAACATAAACCCTGAACTGAGGATAGGACCTGTATTTTAAGAAGGGTATTAAAACATTTATTTTCTAGAAAAGATATAAACTCTGCATCCTCTATTCTAACTAATTATTTTAACCAATTTAAAGTTGTAATGCTTGGTAGAGGTAACAGCTTCATTTAAAAAAAATTATTATAAATCACATCAAGCAAAGGTATTTAAAAAGCAACAAAAAATGGCATATTGTGAAGAGATTTCTATGGAAATTTTGCTTTAGTATTTGTTTTGTGCATGATTTTAAGTTATTTTAAGGGAAAATCACTTGAAGCAGAGTTCAAAGTTATAATAAAGAACTGGAGATTTCCATTATCAAAGTGTAATTAAAGATGAAAATTTGTTCTTAATACAAAAGACATTATCTGGTGATAAATGTAGGTGCTTTCAAAAAATGGCATGTCGCTGCATCTCTTTAAATGACCAGAATGACGATGGTTCAGCTGTCTGTAGGTAAACTAAACTACTGCTTTTTGTTGAATTTATATTTTCCCATTGCTTATATATATCTTGAAAGCAGAAATATTACGTGAAACATGTATTTGATACTCGTTTCTTTTTGTCGTATCATGAGCAATAACAACCTTTTATAAAATTAAATGGAATCAGTTCTATTTCTATCAAGATTATGTGAAATAAAGATAGGTTATGCTACTCATAATAATACATGAAATAACATATCAATCATTTAAAGTATGTTTTAATGAAGTAAGGCTACAAAATGGCACCGTGGGGAAAACCATAAAATCTCTTCTCTAACTCCCCCTACCCATTTGTTGATTAAAAGTTTCTAAAATTTCCTAAAATACAAATACGCAATAAATAAAATTCATTAAGTTGCATGAAAAGTTAATCGCATGTTTAATTCCGAGTTAAAAACAAACATTGTTTCTATACCTTAATCACAAGTATCTGAAGGAGAGAGTACAGCTTTTTTCTGATAAATCAGCGAACTACATGCCTTCTGAAAGCATAAATATTTATTTATTTTTTAATTTTTTTTCTTCGGTCTCCTCGTATTTATAAACTTTAGTATTAATAGGAGTATCAGAAATGCAATTATTTTCTAACCTTCCAGTAAAAGGTAAGTAATGGTCAAGTCCTATATTACGTTAGGTTTAATTTTTAATCTTCAGTATTTTCCTTTAAAAGTTTTAAGTTAGTTAATGTGTTACTAGAGTTTGTATACAAGCAATCATTCTGTTTCTGCTACAAAGCGATGAAGCAGTTGGTTCAGTCTCCACGCAACAAGATACTCATAAACACAGCTCCACTCAAATACAGTTAGAGAATTACAGCAAACCTCAATAGAATTATAGCAAACCCTAAAATAGACATAACACATGAAGTAAACCTAATCAGTTCATAAGATAACAGCCGGAGGAAACATTCCTAAGTTTTTAACTGTACGGTTTGTAAGTTCTAAAATTTACTCTAAAGAAACGCATAAATCAGTACGAGCGATTAAAGTCTTATTTTTAGTAAAACTTTTGCGATTAAATTAAAATAAAATTTCCGGAAGCCATATTTATAACGCTTAGTTCCAGGCAATGAAATATTCAAAGATTGGTAAATAAAAATCAAACAGCTCAAATTGCCGAGGAAAAGAAGAACAGAAATTTATGTACAATAGGAAGATAGTTCGGAAGATGAAGATTTTTTCCAAGAGGAAAGAATTTTGTTTCATTCAGCTTAGTAGCAATTAAAATAAAAATTCATTTAATGCACTAATTTTCCGACACATATGTGCTATATTAACTATATAATATCATTTTAATTATTTTTCTAAGAAATAAACATCCCATCAGTAGTCAAATGGACAACATTGGCAGTTCGACCCGGCTGGCAGTTCAACTCGACTTCTAATACTGTTAAAAGGGCTGGCTGCATGGGCGTTTTCGTGTCTTTTTCCATATGGAACATGAATATAGAACACGTTCTCTCTGAAGGTCCCCCATAAAGGTATTGTAGTGCCTTTAAAAATAAGGAGCTTTATCTTTCTTTTAAAATTGTAAATCATTTCTTACCAGATCATTATTACTTCCCTATGTCAACATTGCCTATTGGAATTTAACAAGAAGGTTATTTGTACAAAGACTAAAATTTCCTCATCAGCTATTTCTTGCGCTGTTATTTTTATCGTTTTCCTCGAAAAAGATTAAAAAGTACTGTCATCAGGATTTTCTTCACAATGGTCTAAATCCTACAAGGTGTAAGCTCTGTAATTTGTTTTGTAGGCCTATAATTTATTCAAAAATTATCTTTTTTTTAAGCTGTCATAACATGGACTCTAGCTGGGACTCAAATCCAATAACTTCCACTGAGAGATACTCATATCGACTGTGTTATATATGATCAGAGGTCATCTTTTTATATTTTGTTCACGAATGTCTCACTTGAAGCGGCTCATTAATGGGTGCTAAATAAATACACTAAACGACAAGAAAAATTATGATTCATTCATATGTTAGAGTAAGTTTGAAAAAAAATCTTTATTAGTGGGAAAAAACATCAAAATTAACAACAGCTCAACTGCTTTAAGTTTTATTTAATATCTAAATATTTGACTGAACTACATTTTTGCAAAACAAAAGTAGGGATGTCTTAGTAGTGTTGATTTCTTTCAGCTTGTCATGCAGTTTGTGATAGATGGCGTTCGCTTTATCAAGATTTCAGCGGACTCTGAAATTTTATTCTAAATGAGAGAGTATATCAAACGAAATATCCTTAGTATGTTCAGGGAATGGGAAACTAGCTTATGTTTCTTGGAATTGGATTGGATTAAATTGGACTAGTTAATTTCACGTAAAGCACACAAGTACTACCTTCTTAAACTCCATTCCAAGTTTAATCGACATCTCGACAATATAACGTAAGAATGACCTTATAGAGCCGATAAACACAGCCTTTATTCCCTTGCTAGCAAAAGAAGCACTCTGCCTGCCAAAATACAATCCACACCATTTTTCTGATGATTTCAACAAAAGTTTGCAGTTGCACTTCTCGTGTATAGCAATAGTGTTTGCAGAGCATAATTTAGTGACATTATACAGTTGATAAAAATGGTTCTAGTACAATATTTCAGGGTTATACTTGTATTCTCAGTTTTAATTCGTAGAAAACTGCAATGCTTATACAAGGGAAACCAACTTAACGAAATCCTACATTCAAATTTCATTTTCAAATGTGTAAGCCATTATCTTTAGAAATTGATCATTATGTGTGATAAAAAACTGTAGAAGACATTTACAAAGGGATTTTTCAATCTCTTGTTCTTATTAAACTAAAGGATAAAATATTTTTCTGATTTTTGTTCATTAATTATTTTATGAATTTTTAAATAACAGCCTGTTTTTTAAAACCTTTTTTTAGTTTTAATTTTTAATGATTCCTACGTATTGAAAGGAAATTTTGTACTGTAGAAAGGAGGCAAAAAATTCCGTTTAGTGTTAAAAATGTGAATTAACTGGTTAACCATTCGCATGAATTATATAATGCATCATTTTACTCAGGTGGCCTTATGATTATCGGTTGTATGGAATTCGAATTGAGCAATCTTTTGTTTTACTTAATCACGGGACTGTAATGTTAGTGAAGATCCCGATCTTGCAAGAAGCTCCATTCACAAAGCTCCATTTTTTCCTTTTTTTAGAGATATGTCCGATTTGGGCGAGCGCATGTGTTCTTAAGTCTTCAAATGTTCTAATAAATAAATAAATGTCTTTATTTAGGGATCAATATAAAATCTTCACTTCAATTAGGATTTGTTCCCAAAACTTCCTATCTGTATCCCAGCATGTTATCAAAGCTGAAAAACAGTTCATAAAAATTTTTGATTGAAAGAGTACATTGAATTTGAATTTCTGTTTGAGCATACAAAGAAAACTGGTTTATATGTCTTCCCCTTTTACGTTCAGTTAATTTATTTACTTCTGGTATGAATAAAATGACTCAAATAAACGGAAATTAAAATATAATGATAAAAGGATGCTTAAAACTTTAAATGTTTAGTAAATTGAAAACCACACTTTTCAAACTTTTAAAGACAAAAGAAGTAACAAATTAACGCAAGATAATAAATATTACATTTGTTCCTAAATCTATTCTTGTTTCGGGAAGAAATTTCTCGAACAAACTTCTAGAGATTATAGATTTATAGCATTACAAGCTCTATGATCTCGGAATCTGGTTTCCTTGCTAATAAACTTACAAAGACTGACCAGTTGTCAGATTTTAAGTTCATAATAGGAATGGCATTAGTTATATATTTAAAAAACATTAGCTTATATTTAAAATAAAAGGGAAAATATAGTCAGGATAAAATGAAAATGACGAAATTAAATATCAAATTTAAAATCTATAGAACAAGAAATTATGCGTTAAAATACTTCTACTTCCATAACTATTCATTTTTCTCCGATTTTAAGGTCAGAAAAAGAAGAAAATTTCTGTTCTCCACTCAAATAATCTGGTAAAAACCTTTATGAAGAACCATTTCTTAAGCTACAGTTAATATTAAATCTTGTGGAGCAAGTTAACATTATATACATAATCAGGTAGAGAGAAACATCCGTATAAAATACAGTCATCTAATAATTAAGTAATACTTACCTTTCTGTATTTCTATCGTTACTTATTATTTGATTAGCTGTGGAGAAGTTGCTAGAATTAGATCTAGACTCTACATTTTTCTTCACTTCTTTTAGAAGAACAATCTTTTTTTAATATTTCGCGAAAGTATATATTACTCTTCCAGAGACATTTTTTAGATGCGAAAGACCAGATGTTAACGTTATTAATTCAACAGACAGAAAAACCTACACTTACTTCTAAGGATATTTATTATTTAAGCAACAGCAGATTCCCGGCAATTAATGACATTTATTTATATAAATTACTTTGTATTAGATCGCGTAACGGAAAGATAAACTGTGCAAATTAAGTTATAATGTTTTTTCCCACCTTGCTTTAGAAAACTTAGTTTACTCAAAATGACTTTTTCAACGTGATATCTAAGCTGGAAAATTTTCAGATATTAATAATTTTAGCTTCATTCTCTTCTAGCATTTCTTTTTTATTATTATTTATTTAAAGAAAAGGAAATCCTCGTGCACCACAAGAGGATTTGCTTTTATTTAAATAAAAAAAGATGCTAGCATTTCTTTGCTACCATTTATTCAATAAAACTTCTTATGCGGATTTTCCTAACTATACTGGAAATTGTGCAAATTTCATCCAAAGAAATTAAAATTTTCAACGACTTACTCACGAATTAAACTTATCTTCGTAGATTGCATTAACAGTATAAGCATTTGCAAAATGTTGTAAGAAAACTTACTACATTTTTTAAATGCTTATAGGGAGAGCTCAAGCTAAAAACATTAAACAAAAGGTCCACGTGCTGCTGCTATCTGATACACACTACACTTATCATTTACAAAGCATGTGGAAAATTTATTGCTCCAGATGAATATGTATATATATTCCAAACTATGAATTTTTTGTATAGTTAATTTAATTTCATTTTATTCTTGTAAAAGCATTTCGTAATTTTCTATTCTATATTATACCTTTCTGAGAAAGTGCTTAAATTCTTTACTTAAGTTTTCTATTTTTTGATCAAAAAACAAAACGTCTACGAATGGTCAAATCATAATGATACTATTAGAATTATATTATACATTACAACGATTATTGTAAAATAATTCAGCTACCAATAATTACATTTTATCAGGTTACAGTTTTAAATCACTACTCAGTTTCTCATTGTCTTAATTTCAGCACATAAGACATTAGCTTTGAAAAAGAAAAGCATACATTAGATTGCAAGGATTTTCGGCTGGTTAAAAAGAAAAAAAAAACATTAAACGTTTAAGCTCCATAGCTTCAGTTCGTACTTACACTCGGCCACTGTAGAAAGCTAATAGGCTTCTAATTGCAACATATTTGATGCCGCGCTGAAGTTATAACATCAGATTTTCAGGGATGATTTACCTCGCTCATGAAACGCTAAAGTATTTGTTTTGTTCAACCAAAGATGTTTGATTTTCTGACTAGAGATGACAAAAACGTGATTATACTTTTCACTTTTACTAAATAATGAGAGTTAACGTTTCACTGAAACCTGTTCGACGAAAATAATACATCTTCCCTCATATCATAAGTCACCAATGCTAATTTTTTGGAATTAGATTTAAAAACTTCGCTAAAACTTTAATACAATTTGACATGAAGCCTTCGTAATAGCAGAACGTGATTTTGATATTAAATGAGGTTATAATTACTTCCTAAGCTTGAAACGTCTTGTTGCATTTTGAGAGTTTTATATCGACTTCTTTTGATATTGGACACTCAGCGCTTGCGAAGATAATTAAATAAGCCGTAAGAGTGTTATGTGCAACAGCCATTATTACACTGCGGCCTTTTTCAGTTTCTGGTACCATCTGCGTCCTCTCTTTATCTCCCTTCCTCCCATACTCCAGTCGTTAAATCTTTCAAACTGGTGATTCCATTCGAAGCTCGTGATATCAAATAGATTACTCTCCCTGTTTGCGCTAAATAAACACCAATTACTCCCCCTCCAAAATAAAATTTTTCTCAATTTTAATTTGGAAATGTTATTGCATTTTCATAAAAGCGCTTTTACTTATAATAATTTTTTAATAAATTAATTTCCATAAAACTTTTGATTTGGAATATTGCATTTTAGTTTACTATTTTACGTTTGGTTTAGAAAGTTTCTTTAGCAATTTTGCTTGTTATTTGTTCAAAATTTATTTAGCAGAATTTTTATACTAGTTGCCCAATGTTTTTTTTTTTTTTTTTTTTTTCATTTCTTACTCTAGAATTCTTATAAGAATTGTTTTTATTTTTCAATTACTTATTATTTTAGGGTCCCGTCCAAGAAAATTATACCTTGATGATTAATTAAATTAAAAGGTTTCTTTTCTAACGGAACATGCGAACATTTGGCAGCAGAACATCATTAATGTAACGTTGGCCAGTCATAGTCCCATTTGTAACCACATGCAGAGATGCGCGGCTATTGATCACAGTGCCGTCCCATACCATGATACTGCATCTCGGATATCGGTCCTTTCCACTTTCAAGCAGCACCACTTTCACGGCAGATGAGTTTGCGTCTACAATCAGTAGCAGACCAAGCTAGACCAAGCTAGGAGCTAGACCAAGCTCCTCTAAGAATAGTATACAAGCCTAGTTCTGTTGAGTCCAATTACGATGCTCGCCATACGATTGAAAACTGGCGGTAAGTTGCTGTCTGCACAGTTGAATGTATACAACAGGTAGGCGAGCATATAATCGTCATTGGTGCAAACGTCTGGCTACAGTTTTTCCGGCGATTCACTTGATAGTAGTAGCAAGTACCTCATTTGCTTCCTCAATGTGTTGCACCAGTTCTTTTTTGTCGATAGCACTATGTACCTGTCTTCCGCATGTGTCTTATTGCGAAACCTACCTCCTTCGTGACGTTTCCTGCATATTTCATTTGTCTGGAATCTTTTCTAAAGCTTTGAAACAACACTGTGGCTGACGTCCAACTCCCTAGCAATATTTGTTATTTTTTGCCCTTCTTCTATCATGCTAACAATAGGCCATATGTAAAATCATCTAATTCATGGAAAGATCTACTAAAAACTGCGAGTTCGTCAAACGATTATTTCATGTTAACTTTTGCTTTTGAACAACAAAGATCAATACGAGGCAAATCCTTGATCGCTTTTACCAGCTCATCACGTGACGAACAACTTCAACAATCCAAAATATGCATATGCACAATACCTGGAAATCAGCTGGATCTTCAAGCTAGCTTTTGTCATTTTACAACTCTTGTACAGAACTCACGTCTTATCTTCAGTTATAAGGTATTTCTCAAACTTCCCTAGTGTGCCTTCGTGGTGTAACGGTAGCACGCTGGGCTACCCAGTATTCCAGAGCTCCGTGGTTCGATTCCCGGCGAAGGCGGTTGCATATATTTCATCTCTCTGGCTTCCAAAAATATCCTAATCACTCTACAAGTGGCGCCCGAACTAAAAGGGTTGTGGATGATGATTCTCCGCACCCAGGATTTGCCGACAAGGTCCCCTAAAACCCTAGTCTTATCTCTCTGGCTTCCAAAAAAAATCCTAATGACACTACACAGTTACCATTTGACTCATAAATCAGACATAACGTTTTACCAGAGAATATTTTTAACACTACAATTTACTTTTTTCCCTTTGTCACTTTCCGATAATTCATGTAGTACTCAGATACCTAACTTTAACCCTAATCCCAAAGTGCGAATCTGTCGTTTAATGTACCCTATTCTTCTCCGCTAATTCTGCTCTAGTAATCTTATTATCGCTGTCAGTAACTTCCAACAGGTCTTGAGCTTTCAGTGTGTAGAACTCTTCCTGATCGTGTTTTATTTTGAAGGTGTTTCTCATTGGTACGGAAGCGTATATTCTTTCCTGGCAGGTTCATTCTCATACAGTATTACTGATATGCATTACATATATCCTTCGACGTGTTTCAGTTGCTCTGTGTCCAAGATCAGGCTCGTATAAATATATGTTGCTTTTGTACCTCCGTCTGATATGGTTTTTATGTACATTAACATTTTCTTTTCACTAATTAATTAGAATCAACCTGCATTACCTGTACTATTGCTTTTTATCAGAAAGAACACTAGATTTCGCCATGTGATCATTCTATTACACATATATAATATTATATCTATATATAATGAAAGCAAGAAAATGTTTCTAGTATCTAACATAAGATCTTTTGCGTTTACTCAATATATAAAGTAAATAACTTCTTAATAACGTATAACTTCTTAATAATTTGAAATATAAAATATAAGAATTTTAAATAAAACGTGTCGATTTTATGTAGTTCGCAAATGAAACTGGTTGATATTTCAAAACGTTAACGATATTGTCCTGAATATTCATTGTATAAATATAAAAAGTAAAAATACTTTTACTGGAGAATTATTTGAATGATCATAAGCACGAAAAGGAAATAGAACATTTTTTTGCCGGTTTATGCTATTCTATTATGATATCTTAAATCCTGTTCTGCATTAAGAAATAAAAACGTCGAAAGTTACTTGCTTGCATTCCCCCATCTGAATTGAAAAGAAGTTAACTTGCCTCAAGCAGGAAACATTTGAAGAAAAAAACGAGAGTTCAAAAAGCGATAACAGCAAAATTTGTGTAAAAAGGAATTTTAAAAAAATGTCCTAAAGTAGCTAAATATAACCAAATGCGATTTCTTATGCTTGGCATAACTTTGTGTTCAAATAAGAATATCTGATATGATAAGACAGCAGCTATACTCATTTATTCAGAACAAAGTAATATGTAATATAACAAGACAGACCCTAATTACAAATCGACACTAAAGCTGGAAGAAAAAGGTACTCGTAAAACGTATAAAGTATAAATAAATCATTGTTTCACGAAGAAAGGAAACAGTAAGTGTTTTAAATAAAGTCTCCAGATCTGTAACGTATTCAAAGAAAGGTGCTTTCACAATGAATTGCTCGGGTTTAAATTCCAGGTTTTAGCAGTAACATTTATAATTGAAGTATTACTGAAGACATAAAATCTTTCCTTATGAGATGCCTCTCTAAAATTTGAGTCTCAAAGAAAGGAATGGGAGACCCTCGGGTTCAGTTAAAAATAAATGGAAAACGGCAAATATCACAAACGCACTTATGCAATTCTCAACAACTTCTGTAAAACAATGGTACAGCCTGTATAGTTTCGTTTCTTCTTTCTTCGTTTTAAACATCTTGAATATGTGCACTGTGTTAAATGTCTACTATGCATCATCCATAATACTCTTTGTGTATTTCAGGTATGTTTATGGTTTGTGTTCCGGTGCAAATTGTTATTGTATGCATCAACTACTAATTACATATATCCATTAAAATTTTTTATGAACTGTATCGTACGTTTATTATATGTGACAACTAGAACTATATCATATGCAACTGCATTAATAAGGCATATTTCCTACCTTTGAAACAATTCTACACCTTCTGTAAAAGTATCTCACATTGTTTTCACATCTCCTTAGCATCTACTGTACTTCTTACAAGTATAGTAAACTAAGCAAATTAACCAAAGGTGCTTCATTCACTGCAGTACGAAGTAATTTTAGTTCGTGTATAATGTTTATGAATCGTTTCCTTTTCGCCGAAATTCATTTTAATTGCATGTAACATGTATACACAATATTTACTAAGTATAATGTATTCCTGTAAAATATTCCTTACTCATATCATTATTAATGCATAGTCGTTGCTTGCATGGCAAAATGTGCATTAATATATAATTCTGGTTGTACATTCATGCAACAATTTCATCAGCATGCATCAGGTGTAACTGTTCTAGTGCATAATATTTTTAAATACATGAAGATGTTCAACTTCATATCTAGTACTTCGAAATTCCTCTACGAAAACATTCTTTCTCTTAGTCTAATATGCTTTCTTTGTCGTAATCAAATAAACCAAAGCAGACCAATCCAAATTTATCAAATTTTGTTCTTACAGTTTTGAACACATTAGAAGTTGAAGTTACTTGCCGCTAAGTCCTTGCGATAAAGCATGTCTGGCATAAGGGCCCCCACCAGTGACAGTATGGTTAAGACCGCTAGATGCTAATAGTTTGATCCGAGTTTCAGTCCAGGAAACGGGATGGGTTTCGTGGTTTTCCCTCTGCGAAATGTGAATACAAGCTAGTTTCCCTTAGAAAGACCTCCGCAAAGGCGTCCTTCCTTTAGGCAGATAGCCTTCGTGAGCTTTACCATATTCAAATAACCTACCTTTTGGCAAGGAAATTCGCTCTACCAGTTTAACGATACGTCTACACAACGCATGAAGATGCGTTTATTTTCGTTTCCGAAACGTTTTGCGTTATTTTCCATATTTCCAGGTGTGTTTTTCTCCAGTGCATTTTTTTTCTTTCAACGTAATACAAGGATATACTATTTCACAGGCCTAGAGTAACGATAAATTATTTATTAAACTATTTTGATATTGGCCTTTTGCATTTAGCAAAGCAGCTAAGCAAATTACTCAAATTAAAATTTGTTCACATTGTAGGGCTCTACTCTGTGTAAGTTAAGCAAGTCCTTAAACCCTATTTATACTGATAAGCGAATTACCTCTCCTTCTGTAAAATCACAATAAATTCATAAGAAGGTTTAAATTACCATTTTATTAAAATTTTGAACTTAACAAAATCCCCAGCTTGTGCGTACAAATTAAAATTTTGTCACTTGCCGGTATTAGGTAATTAAAGGCTCAGTTCACAAATTAAGGTGCATCGAGTAGGACATTATAATATGGATGGCCTAACTAGGCTCAAATATTAAGTATGGGATTTAATTTAGGCTAGCAAAATGCCTAATACCGGCTAATTAACGTAGCTGATTTGGGTGAGAAAAAAGTAAACTGTGAAAGTCGCTGACAAAAACTCTATCTCCGAAACTTTAAGGAATTGTGCCTTAAATATGTCTAACTCATTTAAAAGCTAACAAAAAGGAGAAGTGATATTATAGATCTAAATCACAAGAAACTGGATTAATTAACATGCACTCTGCAAGATATCTTAAAATTGTATACTGGAATTAACATTATGTTTAATTTAATTTCCAAGTAAAAGAAAACTGAGCAAATTTCAGTTCAGTAGCATTTGTTTTCAAAAAGAAATCTGTACATAAAGAACCTGACAGAAAGCTTTTCTTGCTGTTTATGATTTTAAATTATAAAATACAACAGAATATTTTAGTTAATAATTTTAATTCTAAACATATCTTTACAAAGTTCCTAAAAGATTTATGCCTTTTTATTCGTACTCATCCTGCATTTTTCATTATATACCTTTGCAGCTCGTTATTCTTTTATTGCTTATTTATTCCACATCGTCCATTTAAAAGATATAATACTAAAAAAATGTAGCGAAATGAACTTGCATATTTCAGAAGGTCCGTTTGTCTATGCAACGCTGTTGTGAGTCATGCATTCTAACACATGGTCAGCAGTTCGAGCACCTTTTGTAAGTCTGTAAAACTATACAGGGTGATTCAGAATTCATCATCAATATTTGGTGGGGAGGTGGGGAATAGGAAAAGAAGGAGATTTTACATAGGAAGGCATGGGCGCATATGCCATGTACTAGGGCAAAATGACCCCAGTTCAATGATGGAAAGAACACATAAGAAGGAAGCAGTAAGGAGAAAAACATTTATTATGTTTGAAATGTTACATGTAAGATAATAAATGTTTTTCTCCTTACTACTTCCTTCTTATGTGTTCTTTCCATCATTGAACTGGGGTTATTTTGCCCTACTACATGGCATATGCGCCCATGCCTTCCTATGTGAAATCTCCTATGAAATATCTTCCTATGAAAATTTTCCTATTCCCCACTTCCCCACCAAATATTGATGATGAATTCTAAATCACCCTGTATAGTTTTTCTCTTAAACAAACGACAACAGAGAGCCTAGCAAAAGCAGAAATTCAGCCTCAGTAAATGGTGGAAATCAAAACTCCTATACTTTAAAGCAGCTCACTCTATTGGCATTGGCGGTGGTATTAATAACGACGTAATCTAAGTTGTGCATATGGAGGTAAGAATGAAAGGAGGGGCCAACTTCGCACTACGAGTGAAGCACTGCTCTCAGGATTTGATCTCCATATAGGGTGTTTTTTTTTTTTTTTTTTTTTTTTTTTGTTTACATTCAGAAGCTCCTTTGACAGCCTTGATAGTATTTCAGCAAACGACAGTTCCATAAAAATTGAAAAACGGCATACTTCCGCATAAAATAAACATTCATTGTGTGACTGCGATCTGATGACAATAAGGTTAATGTTTAAATGTGAAATGGATAGTTATTATTTATTATATTATAAGAGAATTATTAAATTGCGTAAATTCGCTAAAAGAGGTATTGAGTGCTCTGCCAAAATAAATTTACTAGAAGATTCGAATTTGATTATGAATGTAGCCTAAAACGTGTTTTAAATCAAAAGTTTGAAACTTGATGGCTAAATCTACATATATAATTATGCATGTTAAAATGTTTGTAATTAGGCACATAGGCCAGGTTACGTTTATATTAAATAGAGTAAGGCATGCAATTATATCTGCCTAAAGGGAAAAATGCCATCATGGAGGAATTTCGATGAAAAACTGACCTTTGAGTGGGTATTAAAAATAATACATGTAGTTTTCATTCAGATTATATTTACACATATATTTTATGTAAAAATTTCTCGTATATGCTAACTTATTGTAAATTACTTTACTCGAAAAATATAGTGAATGCACAAAAATTAAAGATTTGCACACGCCGAAAATGAAAAATATGAAATACTATGTATGGGTTTTTATGCATATGCTTGCAAAAAAGCATGTATCTGCCTTTAATAAAATGCATAATTTTTTTTAATTATTTATAAATGTATTTGGAAATGAAGGATTTATTTCATCATAACTCCTGTGAAATTTACTGCGAAGAAATCTAGTTATTAATTATAAATTGACTCAGATTTTCAATTTAAAAGATGTCTCAGAAACTAAAAAATCATTTCATATTTGAGAAAGTATTTTAGGAAGAAGCTCTGTAAGTAGAAAAGAAATTATGCGTAGTTTTAATATTAATAATACAATAAACTTTGATCTTAATTGTTGTAATCCTTAACCGAATAAAATCGAATTACTTTAATTTTGTTTCTAACATAATTAATGAAAACTTGTAAAAATATTTCATTCAAATTAAACTGTTTTGAGCAAACTGTTCTGTGAAAAGTATAGCATTTAATTCTGTTCAGAATGAAATATTGTTTAAAAATGTATTCTTTTCACATACTGAAATATTGTAGAAAAATAAAATATATGCATTTATATGTATGTTTACGACGTAATTGCAAAATGTTTACATTCGATCGTGTCAAAACCCACTGATCCCCCCTTAAGGGTAAGTCACTAAATGTTCTGGTCTCCACGAAGGAATCGCCTGTACTTCAAAGCAGTGTATGGGAAAAATTGGTTAGGGCCTCTCCTCTTACTTCCTACCACCATGGTTGGGCCTAAGGGGGGGGAAGGGGGAGTAACCCCGAACTGCAGCAATTCCGGTTCGTAGGTGAGTACCACAGTGATTAGATAAAATTATGCATATACTACGCGGTACTTTTTTTAAGAGGGAGAAAACTATAACCTGATGCTATTTTCTAACAATGATTATTTTTCAATAATGTCAGTATTACTAATTCAGCCATAAATTCACAATTACATAATAATATTTTACTACTAACGTTTATTTAAAAAAATTATTCCTATAAAATTAACAAAGAAACCTCGTAATAATAAAAGAAGGGGCTTCATAAAAGAGATTTCTCGTAGTGGAATAAGTCTTCTAAAAGTTTCTTTTCATGTGCTATAATTAATTACACTTTCATGTTTCACCTCAAAATGTACAAAGGAATCTCCTACACTCATTTCAATACTTTTCGCTGATCTATTACTTACAATTGGTAATGAGTTATAGAAATTTAAATATTATTTTATCGAAAATTTATTGTAATATTAGATTTAAGTAGGTTTCATAATTTATTACTACAATTATCAGATATGATAAGTTTTGCAAATATATTTATAATCAGATTTCATTTGAAAGTAGGTCGAAAAAATTGTTCCTATTTCTTTCTAACAACACTTTTGTCCAATTTTCTTTCCTACAATATTTGTAGATTTATACCTTAAATCTAAATATATTCTCCTACAAATGTTTATATAATAAACAGAAATACGCAATGAGCAGGAATTGCAGATAATTCCTCTTAATTACTACACATTGCTCTCTTATGGTTTGCTTAAACTACATAAAACATTGCTACTCAGTAAACCAATTCACATATAAAGGCCATATGACGCGAAAATATTTTTCCCTCTTCATAGGGAGGAATTTGTGACTTAAACACATTAATTTATGTATTTATTATACGCGTGAATACATTTTCTTTGGAAACCATGAAAATGTAATCCCACCAAGCTTTGATAAAAAGTCTATCATTCTAAACTAAAGCGTAATAAAAATTTCCATGTGTTTTGCCAAACTGTTTTGCTTTAATCACAATCAGATATTTTATTCTATAAATTGCATGTCTCTAAAAAATAAAATAAAATATCATAATTTGATTTTTTTCCCTCCTGGAAGAATTCTTTGCATCTAGCACGCTCTTTCTATTCCACATAGTTTTCTGACAACAAAAATTGTTTTTACCCACTGGAACGTAAATTTCCTCTAGTACGGCGGGAAAGAAAAACATTTAACAGATGCTAGAGATCTCACGTTTGCGCCAAGGAGATTGTCACGATAAAATGTTTCGGCAGGCTTTGAAACTTTGAAGTCAATATTTTATTTTTATGTATGATCACTTTCGTGTATCATAGTCTGTTGCACTCTTGAAAATATTTTTTCATATTTACATTGTTGTGCTTTCAAATAACTGAAACTGATTGGTTCAGATCATATTTTTAATTTTGTTCCTTTTTGCTTAGATGGCTATCAAAAGCAAAAATGCTAGTTTCAAATGAGTGTAGGAGATTCCTTTGTACATTTTGAGGTGAAACATGAAAGTGTAATTAATTATAGCACATGAAAAGAAACTTTTAGAAGACTCATTCCACTACGAGAAATCTCTTTTATGAAGCTTCTTCTTTTATTATTACTAGGTTTCTTTGTTAATTTTATAGGAATATTTTTTTAAATAAACGTTAGTAGTAAAATATAGTGATTTCTTGCAATACTTCAGATACAAAGACTTATATAATTTCTTAAAATAGAACGCTGAATTCGGATTTTCGTGAAGTGAGTAAATATATTCATTCATAAGGTATTTCATAAATTTTGACGAAATCGGAAGAGAATTTTCCTTCAGACTCTAACGTACTTTGTTATTTAACCAGTTATTATGATTTTGATCATTTACTGTGACTTTTTTCTTCTTGTATTCCTCACCAGAATGCAAATTAGCTTTTAGAGTATACCAGTTAAGGGTTTTTGAATCTTGCAAACGGACACTGGCACTCACGACGGCTGTTAGATTTTCGCCAGTTCTATTAACCACGAATGGTGGCTCTTGTCTGTAGCACAAGACGAGTCTTTAATATAACAAATTTAGATTAAATAAAAGGTTATTTAAAACTTTCGAAAGTCTTTGTTTTATTATTTCAGAAGTAACAATAACTCGATTATTTCTGTAGAAGGGTTGCAGGACTTAAATTAAGCTTCCAGATTAGTTTCAAACTTACGAGCCTTTAAGCATAGTATAATGTGATTATGGTGATAGCTGTAAAAGCTACAGCAAATTCACAGCACCCAAAAATAAAGTAATGATAATAATCAAATATTTTAGGGAAAACAAAGTCAATAAAATCTAACACTGTTTGAGACATGAAAACAGAACAACAAACGTTTAGAACAAAACGTTTAATTATGACTTAAGGAAAACTTAAGTTATTAACAAAAACTTGAGAAAAACAAGAAAAGCTGTGTGAGAGAAAAGACGTTTTTCCATTCGAGAACAGAAACGAAGTTCCTTTTTAGAGTGAGTTTCAACTGTAATGATAATTAAATAACAGTAATATAAATTATTTATTTATGTTATACATATTTTGATATATATAAAGAAAATGCATATTAATCTGTATATGTGCGTGTATATGATGATTTGAGAATATTGCAGACATGATGTTGAAGCATGAAGTATTCGGAGACGTAGGCATATTAATACCATTCTCTTTTATTCATGATTGACACACGTTTCATTAAGTCGACGCAAATAAAAGGCACAATAAACGTGTCGGTGATAGAATTTATTACAGTTTTAAAAGTAGTATTTTGATTTACGTATTGCGTTACACAAATACATACATAGATACATATTCAAGGTGTTCCCGAATTCGACAGATAAATTTAGCGGGATGAGAGTAGGCGTCAAGAGGATAAAAAAATTACCATTGAACAAGAGGTCAAAAACCACATTTAAAGGCTGAAAATCGCAGAAATAGACGACAAACAAGTGCCAGGATTAGTAGCACTGCGGTCTAGAAGAAGAAACTTTTTATATCAGACACCTGTGGATAAACTAGAGACTAGAGGATCTGATAGTATGGATCATCGTTGCTTCAGCAGACATCGCCAGCACACCGGATATGTTTGAACATGTCCAGCAATCCTTCGTCCATCGGTGTCTGCTACGAAATGATTTTCGCGACCGCAGCTTTTCGACGAACAATTCTTATAAATCTCTATTGTCGTCTCTTTTCTGATGTTGAACTTAGATGCAATGTAATTCTGCTTTACGTTAAATAAATGTTTTTCTACTTAATATTTTTGTTCATTTCAAATCATTCATGGCACTTTTGTTCCATTCGACGTCACACAATTCAAATTATTTTTGTGATTTCATCCCACTAAGCGTGGTTTGCGACCCCATGTTCTATGGCAATTTTTCATTTTCTTGATGCCTACTACCATTACTCTGAATTTGTAAGAATATATATATATATATATATATATATATATAATGAAAAAGGAGGCAAAACCTTCACTTTTATCTGCCAAGAAAAGGAACTAAAATAATTTATTGATCCACACCATAAGCATATCATCAGTGACAATTTCAACATTATCGAAAATAATGTTCTGAAAAGCTTGATATCAAATTTATACCAGATCGAAAAATTAACACAAACACGAACAAAATTTCTCTTTGTTAAGATTATTAAATAAATAATTTTTGCCAATATAAATTTCATTGTACTTTCAAAATGCTTCATTTCCAGTAATAGAACAGTTGATTCTTTCTCATGACCATTCAATAGTAGCAATGGTAATAATTATGGTTAAGTGTAGTTAAGTAAGGTCTCATTTAAATAAAAATTATAATTTAGGTGTATTTTAGGAGCATAAAATGAAAAGAATTTGAACTGTCCTTCCTACATTATTTTTCTTTAGTGATTGCTTTTCCAACATTACGATTATCATATTTAATGGAGGAGAATGAATTCCCTAAACTAACAGTACATTAGTTAGCCATTATGAGGGCTGTTTAATGAGCATTAAACCTTAACCACTGTACTTTAAAACCTAGCTACAAACATAACAATCTAACTGAAGGATTTGTTGAAAAGAAAAATAATTTTTTTGATAAAACGGAAAAAGGACTTAATAAAATTAAAACCTTCAAAAGCGTTACTAACTGGCATGATCTGCAACACAGCATTAATGCTTTGAAAAATAAATTTATTATCACTACAGTAGACAAAACTTAATGCAGAACCTATGTAAAAAGGTAAAATTTCAAGCGGACTGTATTAATGAAAACATGTTTATTGAATAATGAAAGAGCTAAAAGAAAAAAGACTAAGAGAAAATCATCAAGGCAAAGCACGAACACCAAGGCAACAGACGATCTTTTTCTACTCTCGCGATATAGCTAGAGCAAGTTAATTTGCATCCGCCTGCGGTTGCCATCTAGTTTTGAAAATTCAGGCCTAAACATCCCGTCCACCGTTGAAACACAGTTTCAATTAGTTAAAATTTTAAACACAAATTTATAAGGTCCTTCTCCCGCCTTCTTAGCGAGCCTTCGCGGTGTAGAAGTCAGCACAGTCATCGCGTAATTGAGAGGTCCGCGGTTTGATTCCCGGCGAAGGCGTTGCTAATTGTCCATCTTGCCTGCTTCCAAAAATACCTAATGTCTCTACAGTGGCGCACGAACTAAAAGGGTTTGGATGATGATTCTCTTCACCCAGGATTTGGCGATTGGGTCCCCTAAAAAAACCCAGTCGCCCTTTAAAAGGGGGAGCATATAAAGTATTTCTTCCGCCTTCTTAACGAGCCTTCGTGGTGTGGTGACACTCAGAGCGTAATTCAGAGTTCCGCGGCTCGATTCCCGGCGAAGACGTTGTTAGTTTTTTTTTTATCTTTCCTGCTTCCAAAAAAACCTAATGTCTCTACAAACTTTTTAAACGTAACAGAATACAATAATTTTTAAGCTGCTAATCAAATCATACTCAAAAGTCTATATGAATTAATAGTTTGTTTCGTACTTAAAAGTTTGTTTCTTGTTCAATAAAGGACAAAGCTTAACGATAGGTCTCTTGAGTTCCCCGTGTGAATTTCGTACCGTTTTACCATATTGATCTTACCGTTACTTTCAGGATGGAGTCTAATGACTCTTCCCATAGGCCACAACAGTGGTGGAAAACTTTCTTCTTTGAGTAAAACAAGATCGTCGACCTGCAAATCTGTTTGTGGTCTTTGCCACTTAGGAAGTTGTTGCAGTTGGGAACTCTACCACCTCTTCCAGAAATGTTGTAGGACGGATTGACGCAATTGCCATCTTTGTCCGTAGGAGATAGGCTCTTGAGAAAGAGCCTGCTCTGGTAAAAAAAAAAAAAAAGAAATTTTAGCTCCAGGCCAAAAAGTGGTTCGGTGGGAGAACTTCAAAATCTGTATAATTCTCAGACAATGCTGTAAATGTACCTGAGTTCAAGCAAGTTTCAAACTGAGTGATGAGTGTAGTGAACTCTGGATATGTTGGTATTGCAGATCCTACACTTCGACGAAGATGATGTTTCACCGACTTGACGGCCGATTCCCACAAACCGCCAAAATGATTGCAATAAGTACCATGCACCCAACATTGGAGATCACATCTGACGAAAAAAATACACGGAAAGTTGTGAATTTTTACAATGTGACCAAATATGGAGTTGATGTTTTGGACCCGATGGTTAGAAAATGCTCATCCAGCCGTTGATCGGTTCAAGGTTTTTTTTTAATTTTTTTTTTATTTAGTCGTGATAAATTCATGGCTACTTTACAATTAAACACCTGAATATAAAAATATCAGCCGTTGTGATTTTATTTTGAATGCGGCTGAGGAGCTTTGAAAGATGTACATTTCATACAAAATTCAACAAACTTCCTGTACCTAACGAAAAGAGAAGTGCTACTTGCTTCAACCCTTCCAGTAAGCCTAAACAGTGACAAGTAAATGCATGTAGAGACAACAAAACTTTTGAATACGTGTGAATATTGTAAAAAAATATGTCTGTGAACCTGTACAGGCAAAATTTTTAAAAAATTAGTAATCTGTATGCACTGCAAAACCGACTAATGTAAGTACTAATATGTGTAATTTTTAGTATATTTATTTCATATAGAAAATTTTTGCGAGGCAATTTTTTAAATGATAAGAAGCTTACAAATATATAGAGTGATTTTCTTCTCTTTTATCCCGTTGGTACATTAAATTATTCTTCGATTAATGCTATTACTCACTGTATTTTGCTCTTTGTTACATTAAATTATCTTTTGATTGCATGTATTTACTTATAAAACAAGGAAAATGTATCGTTATAAGCATTAACTTTGCATAATATTAGCAAAACGCGAGCCTTTTCTTCTACTCGAAACAAGCGGTGAAAATGACAGCCGATCGTAGTTATAGCTATACAGAAAACGCCGAAATGTTATTGTTAAAAGAACTTAAAATGTAAAATACTACGCTGTCGCTGCTAAGATTAAAAATTCTATTTTAACAGAAAATGAAAATTTATCTCCTAGGAAACGTAAAATAAAATTTAAATAGTAAATGTGCAGCTTTGTGGAAATCAAAAATTGGGATTTGTAATTAATTAAATTTGAAATGATGATTAAAAAAGCTATATTAATAAAAAGTAAATTTAAACAATTAAAACAAGATCGCGGTTTTTCAAGGAGAATTGTAATCCCTCTATACAATCACCAACAATTCATAAAGATCGCGTTTCGTCTTTCCACATTGCTGAGCAAAATCCCTATTGCAATATTAAATTTGAAAGACAGTTTTATAAAATATATAAATCATAAATAATTTCGAAAATGTGAAGAAATTTCCCAACGCGATGGCAGACAAATTATTTTTAAAATAAAAATAAATAGCGTATTCACTCAGTAGAATACTTAAAAATAAGAATAAATGAAAAAGGTGGAAAAAAATAAGAATAAATGAAAAAGGTGGAAAAAAATAAGAATAAATGAAAAAGTGGGAAAAAGTAAGAATAAATGTAATAAAAATTAAGTAATAAATTAAATTAAATATACAAATAAAAGTCTGATAAGTTTTTACATATTAATAAACCAAAATTAATTGTAAATTTTACTTATATTTTCCTCTAATCAAAGGTGATTTCAAAATGGCTCGTACACAGCAATATACTTGAAGCCTCTAAAAGTTGCCAGGATTAAAGTTTGGGAGAGTCTATTTCACTGCTAATGTTACAGTAGCTGAACTGCATAGGCGAGAAAACTGAAACGTGATGGAAGATGCTATTGGCAAGCATTTTCTCACAGTGTGACATGATTTAGCAAAATAAAATGACGGAAAGTCACAGTAAAAATTGTTTCGTAAGATTCAGTAAAATGAAGAAATGTAGAGTAAAAACTGATAATTTTATAATTAACTCTGACTGAAAGTGAATGCAATCGGAATTTTCTAACATGTACGAAGGAAGAAGGCCACAGAAGTTTAATTATAAAATATACAAATTTTGAAACCCAACAAAACATCCTTCTTATTCTCCTTTAAGTGCCTTTTTTTAATACACCTAATAAGGAAGGAGGCCAGAATAAATACCGAAATAAACCATACAGGGGGGTAAGAAAGGTTATTTTGTTGGTTTAAAGATATGTATACTTTTAATTCAACTGTAAAAAATTTCTGTATATATTCTGTTTTCCTTCCTTTCTAGATGTTTAAAAAATTCAACTGTTTAAATTTAATTTTTATTAATTTAGAATTTTTAATTATCAATTCCAATTGAATTAATTTCAAATTCCAATTATTGATTTCCACAATAGCATACTTTTAGTATCTAAATTTTTCTTTATAACGTATTTTCTCCCTTCTTTCAGCATGCCTTCGTGGCGTAACAGAAGCACACTCGGCACGTATTCTAGATCTCCAATTTCGAGTCCCGGCGAGAACACTGCACATTATTCATAACTCGTACTTCAAAATAATCTAATAACTCTAAAATTTCACATTTCCTTTTGAGACAATTTTTCATTTATATATATATATATATATATGAATATATATATACGCAGAGATAGAAAGAAATATTTTATTGCAAATTCCGTCAGTCCTTTTCTCACCCATGGATCTCAAACACCAAGCACCTAAAAATACATTAGTCAATTATTTTGAACTTTATGTTTTTCATAATCAAATGTTCTGTGAAAGTAATATAACCAATTTAAATGGCTAGTCTATCATGGCAGGGTTTGAAATAAAAGAACGTGTTAGCCAAAAGTATTAACGCTGATTTTATTTAATTTTTCATTATTTCTTATATACTGGCAAAATAAAAAATTCTTCCAGAAAATTGTAATTTTAAAACTGGTGAGCAAAATGAATATTTCTTTCATAAAAGTTACGTTATCCATCTTGCAAAAATAAGAGCCGTGCATGAAAAATAATCACACAATAGATTTATGAAAGCCCATGAGTACCACATACAGTGCCACTTTTTATGGCACAGCTCCGGGTATTCATTGACAGACTGAACCTGATTCTAAAACCTTAAAATGTGGTGTAAAAGCGAATTTTCTTGCACTGGTCCTGTTTATTTTGCAAAGAACAGAAAAAAGGTAGTTTATTTTTACTAGTTCTAGAAATACTTTTATTCCAGCTAAAGTTTTAGTGTTATTTCAGAATTAGTTTCTATTAAATTAACCTCGCGTTTTTTTATCTCTTTTGTTCCAGAAATTCCATTAAAGATCCTACTGTAGGTAATTTTGCTTTCAAAGCAGCATGAAATTAGCCGTGCTAAAAGGTAAATTACTGTAACTATAAAACGATGAACTTAAGAACAAATTCCATGCGATTAACGTTTACAACAAAAACAAGGAATAAAAGCCAAATTACTTAAGAAAGCTTTCTTCCAGTTACTTAACTCCGAAGTTTTCTTTAAAAAGCTAATTTTCATGAAGTACTGATGATTCTGAAATTTAAGTTAACATACAGACTAAACACAAATATAATTTCAAAATTAATCTAATAATTTCGTATTTGCATATCAGTTCCCCTTTTATGACCTTACTCATCAGCTCCAATTTAAATGTAAAATTCATTCCAGAAGATTTTCACCTTAAAAATAAAAAGGCTTAAAATGCAGCTATCTAAATTGAATTCGTCAAATATTAGGAAACCTGAACAAAGAGTTGGTGGTCCCTACTCTCTAGTGTCAATATATTGCAAATATGGAAGAATAAATTATGCTACAGCCTATATGGATCAAACATTGAAAATTAATATGTGAATGCCTCTAATGTTAAGACCATAACAAAAATTTTTAAAAACTTCAAAGTATTCCGAAGCAAAATCAGTAAAGAACAGAATCACTATCCTTAGAAATACGTCTATACACTTATCTCACGTCCTGCCATCTCAGCTTTATGTTGGTAAGGTAACAGAAAGGGAATCAATTGTCAGAAACCTAGTTAACACCTCTAAAATAGCAACGTAATTAGGTATAATGTTTCCTCTGTAACTTATACTGCATTATATTTTATTTTATCACACTCTTCAGACTTTCTATAGCCTAGAAATAAGAAAGACAAAAAATCATTAAAGAAGGAAACCGTGACATTCGTATTCCCGAAGTATCTCATTAATATAGATTAATTTTATAACTAATACTTTTAGCGTTATTTTACCATTATTCCACCCTCCAATAAATTTCGTTATTTTAAAATTATTTGGAAATGACACGGTGGCAAAATTTTCAAAAAAATGGAATTATAAGAACTAATTTTCTAAGAACACTTTTTAAGCAACGAAAGTACAAGAAATTAAAAGCAAGTGACTACAACAAAACAACGAAAGTGCAAGAAAAGATTTCCTCTTAAAATTTTATTTATTTCCTGGAATTCTGAAATCATTATGTTCAGCGCGTTTTCTCTTCAAGTTCCTGAAGCTCCATCTGAATGTTTTGTTTCCTAAAACCATATTAAAAAGTTAGGAAGCCGATGTTTTCTTGATTGAAATTTTCTTTATCTCACATAAAATGAAACGTTTCTTCAGATTAAAAGAAAAATTTGACATGTTTCTGCGTATGAATCCTAGAAGTTGATTTTTCCATTCTCTTCTTGGCAATAGTTTCGTATTGTTGTGATTTAATAAAACCAACAGCGCTAAAGTTTAAAGAAAAGGTGTTTTCTGACTACCAGATTGCAAGCAACGTGTTCTGTAAACTTCGTTTTTAATCCGCTTGTAGTTATGTATTTATTTCTTGCCTACTGACGAAAGGACAAACGATGAAAAAATATGTATTGTTAACTTTTCTCATCAAACTTAACACTTTTCTCATCAAAAAACGTTAATAACGTTTTAACAAATTTTATACCTCATAAATAATTCTTAATGATTTGCAATGAATCTAAATGTAACAGACTTCTCATTCAGTTATTTTAAAGACTTTTAGAAAACGTAGAAGGGATCACTACATTTCATGAAAAAGCATTTTTACCCAGCAGCAAATCACATCAAATTAAACTACAACAGATTTTCTCATGATTTTAAGATTCCCTTAAACAGAAGCCGTTTTCATTAGACAAGTAATCCTCGAAAGACATGTCAGTTAGTTTAAAATGACTTATACTTATCAGGTGCTTATATTAATTTCAAATAAATTTCATCCGAATAATATCCGTGTTTGAGTTATCTAACTTCTATTACGGGCACGATGTCCACAAAACAGTTTTGCAAGATCAACACTTTTAATTTCTTATCAACCCTTTTTTTGAGTAAAAATTTGGAATATTACTCACTGCTAAAAATTTGGTATAACAGCTCAGGGCGAAATTTTGTTTCCTTTATCTTTTGTGTTTCCGGGAACTACGCTAATGGAAAGTGAAATCCCAACCAAAAGAGAAAGTCAATTTAAAAGAATGAAATATATAAGCAAAGTATTTGTCTGGTAACTTGTTTATTCAATTAGTATATAGAAGTCACAATTAAAGTATCAGCGTGAAAAGCTGTTTCAAACGTTAAACATTAATAACAGCTGTATTCATCAATATGTTGAACGCAAGCACACAAATGTGTATGCATTGTCCTGCACAGGTGCCGTATATCACTTTGTGGGCTGAAGCTTCATGCCTATTTCACTTGATCAGCCAAATAAGCAACGTTCTGAGCTGGTTGTGGATAACGCTCAATTTGTCATCCGGTCATGTCCCATAGGTGCTCGATGGGAGAAAAATCGTGTGATCTCCCAAGCTAAGGGAACAGGTCGATACTGTTGAGCCCATTGGCTGATAGCAGCTATATGTAGACGAGCTATCCTGTTGAAAAATGACCCATGGAATATTGCTAAAAAATAACATAACAACCGGTGCGGTCTGACAAACAAATTTGTTGTCAGTGTGTGTGAATAACGACGAGAGTGATTTTGCTGTCATAGGAAATTGCTCTCCAGACCATAACTACTGGTGAAAGCTCAATGTGTCTAAGCTGCAGAAAGCTTAGCTCCAAGCCCCTACCTGTTCCCCTTCTAACCAACATACAGCAATCACTGGCACAAAGACAGAAAAGCTTTCATCTGAGAACACAACAGATCTCCGTTTCAGAGAGGGAAAATTAAGTTTTACCTTTACTTTAAATTATAATTTTGATAATATATATATATATATACAAATATTAACAAATAATTAAATCTAACGAAGGACCACTAAGAAAGAACTATATAAGGAAGGACACTATATATATATATAAGATAAAAAATATGTGAATCAAAATTATAATTTAAAGTAAAGGTAAAACTTAATTTTCCCTCTCTGAAACGGAGATCTGTTGTGTTCTGGTTAGGCCGATTATAGCGAAAAAGGTGCACAACTAGATGCTATAGCAGTCCCATATATACAAAATTTCAACGTTCTACGGCTACTTGTTTCTGAGTTATGCTAGATACATACATACCTTCCTATGTACGTATGTATGTATCTAGCATACAGCGTACAGACGTCAAGAAAACGTCTCGTCTGAGTCCATTTTTCATCCATTTTACAATCCATTTTGGAAAAACGAGATCTATATTCTGTCCGTACGTACAGATATCAAGCAAAAACGTCTTTCAGATGGATTCCAGAGGGGTCAAAATGAATGTTTTAGTTGAAATATGGTACCTGAATTTTTACTTGTACTTCCTAACTCGAAATACCTGTATATCGTACAAGAAAATAATACAAAAGAAAACCCTTACTGATTTTGGAAGTTTTACAACAATTTACAAAGACTATGAAAAATAAGACAATATGTTATTTTGAAACTGCCTTTTACTTTCTACATATACCCGCCAATTTTCTCCATGTATAGTGTAAACTGAAGTTAATATCGGTTAAAATGTTCTCCATGATAGACGAAGATCCTCCAAACAAATCACATCACATGTATTTCGTCAAAATTAACCAATACGATATAATCCTTAATTTTTATCCATAGTCATACAAATGATGAGTGTTAATTAGGCAACAAACCATATTTTCAAAATCAGATCTCACAACCATGAATTTTTTTTATTTTATGTTTTTATTAATGATATAATTTGAATTCTTGCCGAATTATTCTTTCAAGCTGAATTCTTTATTTAATTTCTCTTAATTATTTAATCTCTTAATTCACTCTCGCATAATTCCGAGTCAAAATCGTAGCATTTATACATAAAATCGCATAGGTTCCAAGAGGAGAACAAACACACGAATGAAAAATTATAATTTGGCAAAAAAAAAGCAACTTTAGTTTGGCGCTGATTTTAAGTAAAATTTAATTTTAAATCTACACCAATTTTTAACGAGTTAAATAAATATTCAAGCAGTTTACAATATACTTAAATTTAAAATGCAAACCAATCTGAGGTTGCCTTTTTACCTAATTTTGCAAACAGTAAATATTGCATAAATGCATTTTGCAGACAAAGTAAGCCTACGAAGACCTTAAAGAAACCGAAAGTAAAGAAAAAAATAGTCAAAAGTAATTTTTAAATAACATGGCATTCTCCCTATAAGTTTTGGCATTTCTAAGCTGTGCAGCATTATAAGTAACTCAATTTACTTTCCTCAAAATTCATTTCGTAGAGAGCTATTTTTCATCCTACCCGATATGATTTTCCAGTTTCTTTTCCACTCCACGCCACATTCCTTTCTTTGATTTTTGGAGAGCACCAAAAAAAAGCTATTCCTATTAAATCTGCTTTATCGTATGGCTTTTCAAATAAATTTTTAAATTTCTGATGGAGAATGAGATACCATTCACGTTTCTGGAGATTCAAATTTGCGCCATCCTACTTCCTACATATAAATTAATATGCTTCATAGTAAAATTCCTCCTTACGGTGCTCGATTCTTGAAAAAAATATTAAATTACCATTTTATAGTATAAAATTGCTGTTCCTACAGGAATTCGATTTTGCAATTTATTGATTTACTGGTAGGTTATTATGCCAATTGAGCTGTAGAAGATATTTCCTTCTCTTTAAGTGAATTTATTAGGTTCTGTTAAAGGATACTAGGGCTATTTGCATAAAGGTGGGACGCATTCGAGGAGGACTTTCGAAGGGAATCTGGTTCCTATTCATGTTTACACAAGTGGAAAACCATGAGTACCCATCAACAGGCTCCTTCTCTCTCTCTCTCACTTATTTAGGCATTCTTGCAAAGTGTAATTAGGATTATAGAGAAGAAGTTAGATAACGGAAAGCATTTATTTAAGTCAGCAGTTAAGTGAAAGACATTATTCAATAAAATTAGCAAGATAAAATAACATAAACTGTGAGTTCTTTTGATAGCTTAAGCAAGCAGTTTTCAGACGCTTTGGCTAGTGAAGAACTTTTCAGAATCAATTTTTAAGGCAGAGCCCCTTAGACTTAATTTGCGTCTTATAAGTTAATAGTTATCAGGAGTACTGTTAGAAGGATTAAGAGGGGATAAATAGTAAAGGAATATAAAGAAAATATTTATCTAAACAACAACATAATTCCATAGACTGAAATTATTCATAAATCTTCCATATTTGTAATAATATCTCATTTTTTTCCCAACTATCAACCAATACCCATGGTTTTGTCAAAATTTTGCCATCCAGAAAATTTATTTCAAAGTTCGATAAACCATGCCATTTGCATACAACAGATTATTGGTAAGGGCAACAATAAAAATGATCCGTATAATAAACACAGCTCCTTTCAGGTTAATCATTCTATCTAGTTCAATTAAAACACATATTTCTTCATTATTCTCTATTCAAAATTTTTATTGTCCCTTACAGAAAACAGTTTCGGTTCAATTCAGTCTAATTAGAATGCGCTGTAGACCTAACTTAAGACATAACATATAAACTTTTGATGATATTTGTGGTTGCAATTTTTGATACGCTCACTAATAATGACCTTGATGAATGCGCTCAGAACAGCCGTGGACCAAGAGCGGGGTGCAACGATGGAGGAAAAGCAAAACGAATTGAACAAGGAAGTGAGATTGGTGAAATCAAATCAGTCAAACCGCTCATTCCGTAAACTGATTTCTTTCAACTGTACTTTTGAGATTCTCTGAAAACATCTTTCTACACAGAACTAACAATAAAATTCTGGAGTAAAAAAAGTGCTAAAAGAGTTAAAAATAATAAAAAGTAAACTTACTTTTGTTAAAGATTACATTATTACTTTAATTGATATTTTGTTGCTACTAGAAGGCACAATGTCCAAATAAATTTTTAGATTGGGGGCAGATCGCAAAGAACAGAAAACTGTCTGCTGACCATACTATCGTCATTTTCTTTTTTTATCTAATTCGACAAAATGATATCAAATATCGTTCGAAGTTCTTCTATGCGTTGCGGTCGACATTTTATTCTGCAACCTTGAAAGAATGCATTACATGAAAACATTTATGTTTTTAAATGCATACTAACTCTAAAGAGGATTAAAGAGAAATTCGCAGCTCGTGATTACAAGATGTTGGTAAAATAATGAATAATTAACAGTACAATTTATTGTTTTACATGAATGTTATATTAATATTGTATAAAAAAGGTAATGCCTAATATACATAGCTGTACTGCGACAGTATTCGAAGAATCGAAATGAAACTCAAAGGAAGAGCTCCGAGTAAGCTGTAGGAACCAGATCCGCGGCTATAGAAGGAGCGCCGGAGTGATGAAAAGAACGATTGATCAAGATTCCGAAGGGCCCAGATCAGCGACTAGAGAAAGAGCGCCGGAGCGAGGACATCTGGGAGTCCGAGGAGGAAACTGAACATCAATAATCTACGCATTTTAAGCAGATTACTGCCAGATGAGAAAATAAACTTCGTTCATTTGCAAACAGGGGTAGTCAGTTTTGCTGAGATGCGTTGGTTTACTTAATGTTTTGTTTTTTAAATACTACACGGAATACAAGCAAATCATAGCACATACATAAGACACACACAAACACACATGAAAAGAAGTTAGACACGTTTCCGGTAAATAATAAAGGAAAGAATGTTAGTGTTTACATAAGAAGAATCAAATTTTTGGCACCGTTCCAAACAAGAGCTGTCCGTTAAACAGTTAAAGAACTACTTTTCGCTGAATCGCTGATCATTTAATCAGTAAAGTGAATCGGTTCTTTGAATCTGTTCCGGAGTAGATCATCCAAATCTAGATAATTGCAGGAGAATATATGGTTCTACTCTTAAGCGGCTTCTGTATTTTAGTTTGATACTTGTATAGACGGTAAATTCCGCTTCAAAATATAGTTGAGAAAGGCAGCAATACTTAATTTGTTTTTCAGATCAAATTTTGAATTCATCTGATACATGAAACCAAACCACAGGCAGACTTTTGTTCGAAACGCGATTTTTAGTAAAACCTCAAATCTGTACAAGACCTCGTATCCTGCTAAATTTAAGCTCGGTTCAAGCTGAACACATTCAGAATCTGTTCTAGTTAACGATCCTAATTCCAATCCATCTTTGCCTTCGGCCTTTAAAGAAATTATGATTTAGTTCTGGTTTCACCAACAGACGGCGCCACTAGCTTATTTTCTGTCCAGGCTTTCTTATCTTATCTGACCATTATATCCCATCTCGTTCATTTGCGCTTTTATAGCTGACAATGGTGGTTCGATAAAACCATCGAAACTAGTCCTGTGAAAATTTGAAAATATAACGCTGATTTTTGTTGTTTGACTTCTGAATTAACATTCAGAATCCATTTAAAGTCCCCAGGCAGCTCTTCTTGAGCTGTTGGAAAATAATATTCCAACAAGTCAAAGCTTCGAGATGCTAACAAATATTTTTCTGTATTTTTTATTAAATACCGATGTTATTTCTAATCAAGAAGATTTTGTAAGAGGAAAGCAACTGTATCTTTTTTCAATGCACTCCCTACTAATACGTAAGCTTCCTTTTAAAAGAAGACGCTTGGAAGTTTGCATCAAAAACTGTAACATTCTCTTTTTGGAATGACTCTTTCATTCCTTCAGTTTGCTAAAAATGTCTGCCAAATATGCCATTTTGCATACCCAGGCTTCATCATTTAAAGCCGTCGCTAGTAGAGAGTTATTGGTCCATCAAAAGTGTTGCTGCTTCTGCGTGCAGCTGAATCAAATGTATGAACGCTTTTCCTGGAGACAACCACCTTACTTCTGGGTCCAGCAGGTAGGACTTGCGGTGGTTTCCTAATCTTCACACATTAGTTCGAAGAGCCTGCTTTTAAGAAGTCGCAATTACATAGATTACATACACAGATTATTTTTATAGCGTTTTTAACAATAGCATTAGCTCAGAAGGCATTTTTCTCTATATTAGTGCATGTCTATGAAGAATGTAATTGCTGCTGTTGCATTTCCTTGCCGTTCCATTAAGTTTAGGAATGGTTCCAGCATTGTGATCCAGCATTGCCTTTCTAACATTTGGGAATATATCTGAGCAATTTTCCTATGGTATTTCATTTAATGAAAGGAATTCATTCAAAAGATTAAGTATTGTCCAGCAAGGGTGTTATTTGACAAGCGGAAATACCTTGATTGTAATATGGTACGAAATACATAGCCGAACTATGACATTTTTCGAATTTCTAAATGTTAATTTTGTGACCGATTGCTATGATTATTAAATTTAGTTGCATTTTTGGAAATCAAATTAACTTCTGCCTTTAGGATAAGGGGGAAAAAGATAGTGCCTTGTTTCCGTCATTTGAATTGCCAAAACGTGTGTTCGTCTGTCCATGATAAATCCAGATTTTTATTTAAACAGCTTTTGAATGTTTTTTTTTTCTTTATTTTGGTTAGCTCAACTACCTTCATATCCTCTTTTTGGGCTTGTTACATTTTATGGGAAACCTGTTGGCTACGTGTAAACTAATTTAAAAAGCAACCGGAAAAATGTATCCATCCATGTGATACTCATATTTCAAATTGTAACCTTTAACATTCTGTGAATAAAATGAAATTATTTTATTTTTGCACAGCAAATAGAGTGTGGACAAAGTATCAGTGATTGAGTTCAATCACTGAAAAAATTAAATTATGATTTGATTGACTGAAATAGATCTGCCACAGTGTTATGCATTTCACGTAGATATTAGATTTCTTTCCCTACTTATTTTTTTTCCTTTCAAAGAAATTTCAGAGAACTCTAGTATTAAGAATCTAGAGCTCCTTGTACTAAATTAGACTCCTTGTACCTTAGAATTACTGCTGTTAGGGCAAAAGCTAAATAAAGATGTACAATAGATGTTATAAACACAGTTGAATCACTGGTTTCGATCCATGGGATACTTATTTGTCAGAGCTATATCCTGAACAGCCATCGAATCCCTACTTTTATAATGAAAGAATGTTCTTCCAATACTTTTAAGTGAAGTTACAACTCTTTCCTTGTAGGGTTTATATTTATTTTAACTAACATTTATTTTAAGTTTAAACTATCTTTCCTGTCAAGCCTTACTTTCCCCTGGAGCTGCCAATGCCAGAATATGTAAATTTTAGTAGAACGCGCAAGGATTCAAATTATCAGCGGAAGTATTCTGATTTAAATAGAAAGGAAACGAGTTCGGTGTGTGATATTCTTACTTCACGAGCGCGGAGGTAGTTAGCGAGAAATTGAAGAACCCCGCGTTTCGGCCTATGTGCTTGACGGGAAGTAGTGTTAATCGTTCAAGTGAGCTTCAAGTCTGCTGAATTAGCAGCGGTATTGTAAAACGCGGTGAGTTAGTTATTTTAAGAGAGCCTCGTAGTTAGAGTCTTGTCTTTAGTTTCTTTTCAGGTTATTATTTTTATTTGACCGCCGAGTTGGCGCAGTCTGTGAGCGTCAAGAGCACGCAATTGTAAATTTTTACGTTGAATAAAAAGGGACTTAAACCCTTCACAACACTCTGTCTTTTATCCAGTTTTCACAGTCACCTCTTGGTTGCGTGCAAGTTGGAGGCGCGCAACGTTACATCCTGTTCAAAAATAAAACTTTCAGCAGTATGATGAAAAAGCTGAACCGTCCTATTTCTGTAATAAATATTTATTATCATCATGTGCTCAAAAGTGCATGATGTAACGTGTAAACTTAACTAAAGGATTTAAAATCTAAAGTTTTTCCTTTTTCTCATTATAGCTGAAGAATGTTTTTAAACTGTAAGTTTTGACCACTATAATTCAAGCGTTTGATTATTGTGTACAAAAGATTAAATTTTAAAACATACATCTTGTACTTGACCTATCCGTGAGAAATAAACAAATTAGTCAGAATAAAATAAATGTAAAAAAAATCAAACATTATTTTACGAAATCTTCTTCTTAGAATGCTAACGCGACAGGTACAAGTGGTAGAAGTGAACGGGATGCCTAAAATTTCACTTGATCTCACAGGTGCAGTCCCACTGCACTAATTGTGCAGCTGCGCCCCAAATACAATTGAAACCAACCCAGGTAACGCATTCGAGGTTTCCCATCCCTCTTTCCCTACTACCAAACCACTCGAGAGGACTTTCGACACACCACTATTTCCATGCCGTACAGACACTATACACTTAAAAGCATTCATGCATTTCTGGGATTCGAATCCGGGCTCAACGATAAAGCAGCCGGCATTAACTAGTTTACAGATCAGGGCGGTCGCAACAGCTAACAGTCTCTTAGAAAGTCGCCCAGTTTCCCTTAGAAAGTCCTCTCCGAAGGCATTCCTTCCTTTGGGAATCCATCGAATGCTTTACCATATTCAAGTAAACTAAGCCATCTTCAAGCTCATGATTTTATAATTATTTTAATTTCCTGGAGCTTCCTGGAGTCTTTAAGAGCGCCGACGAGCACAGTTTGAAAACCTCTAGCTTAAGCCATCTAAACGAAAAGCATGTCATCCAGAAAAATGTTGCTTAATAGTTAATAAAACTCATCAAGATGAAAGCGGCAGCTACTTCATGGAGCTTTCAAAGTAGTAAGCTTCACAAGAAGCCACACCTTCGTATTTTTAATTTTTGTTCTTGACTAATGTTTATTTTTTTTCAGATGCTATCAGATGTTGATCTTGTACATAGCGTTATCTGATATCTCAGGTATTTTTTCTAACTTGTAATTAATGCTTTACTAATTTTTAACATATTGAATTGTAGTGGAAAATGTACTCCCTATTATGATTCTTGTTTATACTTAATAATTATTTAATGTTTAAAAAGAATGGTTCGAAATGCTGCGAGGTAAATGAAAACAAGAAGGTAATGAATGCACAAGTATATAACAGCTTTTAGATCAAATATAAAGAATTAAGTAGCAATATCTGCCATACATAATTATAGTGAACATAATTCGTCAAAGCAACATTAATCACTGACATTCCAAAACTACTGAACAATCCGTGATTTGACAGTGAGTAACATATTAGACGTTTAAACTCCTTAGTTGCTTAATTATTCATAAGTTCTCTAAATTTCGATATTAATTGTAGAAATCAGAATTCTTGAAGATGTAACGTAATTCTAAAGGGTTAAGAATGAAGCTAATAAAAAAAAAGCATCGGTTGAATTTTGGCGAAACTGAACAATTTAAATTTATGGTCTGTTATAAAATCTTAACGGAATCAAGACTATTTGAATTTTTGTAATCCCAAAAAACACATTTACGAGCATTTTACTTTTATTAATTATATAAAAGAATTTTTAAATGTGTATATAAGTTTCAAGTAGAAAACGTGTACACAAATGGAATGTTTCCAATTTTTCCAAAGCTTAGAAAATGCCAACATAAATTATTTGATAAGAGAAATGTACGAATTCTCTAAAGCTATGTTTCAAAAGCTGGATAGAATTTTTACGAAAAAACATAGATTTTTCAAACACTTCGAGCAGAAACGATATAAAATAAAGTGTATGGTGCTTAGATATAGTTCTTAGAAAGAGAAATGTAGCAGATGTCTTACAAAAAGAATGAAAACCGATTTCTATGCAAACGATGTTCTTGAAATGTCTGCTCCCAAAATTTGATCCCGAAATACATACCCCAAACGCCCATTTTGCAGATCGAGTGACGCTGAATTTCTTTAATTTTTTTTTTTTTTTTCGCCTTTTTCAACATTGAACAGCAAAATCAACCATGAATGCTTTTTGGTTTAAGGCTGGTTGTTTGACTTCATAAATATTCGTGTTATTGCTTTTACAGTAATACTAAGAATCACAGTATGCTTACCCACAGGTCCTTTAATCTCGCTAGTTGGTACAATGAGAGTAAATATTAAAATTAACTTTAAAGTAGTGGAATTCCTCTGAAAGAATATTAATTCAATTACTTAAATTTACACTCGCATGCTTATGCTAGGGGGAAAATCGGCTATTACCTTATAAGGTGTTTCTCACGCCTTCCTAGCGTACTGTTATATTTAGATAAAATTTCATAAAGCCTTTAGCAATACCGATAGCTGAAGTTTTACCTACAGTCTTCAAAAACGATGATCAATTAATTGCTCCAGAACTTGAAACTGAGTGTCTTTTTTTTTTCGCTGTCTGCGCTTTCAGTTGTGTACTATTTGGAACTTTAGGTGATTAATTCCTCTAATTATAAAAAAAAGGTCTACAATTTAGATATTTTTGAACCACAGATAAGCTTGTCTTTGGAATACCATTAGGATAAAATAAATACGATACCATAAAACAATATCTCCAATAAAACACGCTTAGAAATCTAAATGAAGTAGAGTGTACAGAGTTTCGTGTTTACCTCAACTAGGTATTTACTTTTACTGTCATTAGTGTTTGTAGATCATTATATTTTATATCAGATTTATTACCTTCATTATGACTTTTAATCTAATGAGTTTTCAGTTCTCACATCAGTGGTAAATTTAAACGTACTGTTAGTCTGACATGAGATAGGCAGGCAGCTACTGTAGTGTACGTGTGTGTATGAGAAAGAAGCAACTCCATAATAAATTATGTAAGATTATATTTTTGAAATTTCTTACATATTATATCTGTCAGTGGAAAATAATTATTAATGCATTCTTTCACGCTTGTAAAAGCATTATATTCTAATAACAGGAGATTACATCTCCAATGTATGTCATTTGCAAAACTAAATCTTTATTTCTAAGAATTAAATATTTTAGCAATTTATACCTTAAATTCAATTATTGGTATATGAAAATGAATGATAATTATACTTTCAAATCATTACAATAAAGCAAGAGCCTTCGGGGCTGATGATTATAATAAATTACGTGATTTATCTTATTATGTGAGAAAATCTTCAGAGAAAGGGAATAACGATATTTCCATCAAATACAGTTCTAAGCATTTTTAAAACGGATGAGAAAGCTGATTTTTATCGAGTTCATTTGGATCTAAAAGTATATTTCAAAATCTGAGTTACAGTTATAATGAATTATGATAAAGTAATACAAGGAATTTATATTAGAAGACAAGACTACAATGATTTTCAAAATCGTTATATACTAGTTGCTATAACACCTTTTATTCCTATAACTGTAGTTTTTGTTTGTGGTTTGAGCACAGCAAGCTACGCAATGTCTGTCTGCTTAAGTGGAGAGATGCCTTCGTGGGAAATTTTCTAGAGGAATTGTATCTTATTTACATTACAAGTGAGGAGATATACGAAACCATCAGCTAAAGGAAGTATAATAAGGAATTTTTTTAAATACGAATCCGATGTAAAATTACACTAGTTTAGAAGTATATCTCGACGAAGTATTTAGGCTTAAACAAGCACTTCGAAAAGAGTTGACAGAAAATTCTAAAACAAAAATTAATATTGAAAATTTATATTAAAGATGTAATCCTTTGTAAAATGTTAATTATCATAACACATAGAAACAAAAGCTATGTAGCTATGTATCACAATATTTGCTGTAATTTTATTGCTATAGAACGTTTGAATAATCATCACACATGAATGTAGAATTTACAATTAAAATAGTAATCTTCAAGCTGAAATTTTTTTATGTTTCTAATTGCAATACTTAATTAAAAAAATCATATATTATAGCTATGTTAATATTAAAGACTCTGGTTTTTAAAGGAAGAATTTTATACTTCCATATAAAAAATAATTAAATACAAACAGTTTTAAAATAATACATCTAGTTTTAAAAGTCTACAAGCAATATTTCGAAAGAATCCATGAAATAAGTAAGGGACTTAAAGAACCTTCTAGGATATTCGGCGCTCGTGACCTAGTAGCAATGATTCGCTATTCTTCATAACAAAATTCACTAGAGAGGTAGCGGGAGGGTTGACCGGCAAAACTTTACAAAAGTTTTAGAGCTAGAAAAAGTAAATTTATCACCATTACGCAAAATAATAGCATAAAATTCATACGAAATTTTAAAAAGAGACCTTTATGAGCAAAGACAAACTATATAAACAAAAACAAAAGTAACTCATATATTAAATTATTTCCCCAGCTGTTTCTTTGCTAAATTGATTAGAAATATCACACGTATTATTAAATAAGATATTGATAAAATATTCAAATCATTTAATTTGCTGTGTCCAAAAGAAGACCGTGAATAACTTTTTATTCTTTTCAGCTTTGAAGAGACCTTACACTGATGCGATTTGCAGTAGTAATACTTGAAAAATTGCGTATTGCTATGACCTCGTTAGGAAATACAGATTCAATTTTCGAGTTAATAATTATCCTTAAACTAATTTCCACAGTAGATAAATTTTCTATATTTTCAAATAAATATGAGTGTTTAAATCTAAGGCATTCTTCAATAAAATTATTTTTTAATCGTCCATGTACATTTTACACAACTCTGCAGCATTCTTTCTAATTGTGTCTTCTTTTGAATTTTTTAGATTGAGTAGAAACCCAAATTTTGAGTAAATGTCATCATTTGAGTAAATTTCTTTCTATTTTGTACTTCTGCTAAACGTTTATCAATAATTGTTTAATACGTATTTATGCGGAATTCGTTACTGGCATCAAATTCAAATTTTATCCACGTATTTATGTGGTAATGTTTTAATCTTTCTCATCATCATTTGTGCTCATCTTATCCGGACAATTTAGTCCCTTCACTGACTCTGTATTTTGTTTCGGCTGAGAATTTTCTAAAGAATCGCATAATCTAATAATGTTTTAATTGCAGTATCTACTTTTTGAAGTGATATATTAGTTTATCTAATGTTTCTAATATTTTGCTCCAAAATAAGGCTTCTTAACTCCCATAAGAGGAGTTTTCAGTGAGTTCAGCGGCCCACCAGCGGCCGAGTGGTAAAGTCGCTGAGCACTGGTAGTTCGGTCCGAGGTTCGAATCCCGCGAACGGGCTGGCTGCGTGGGCGTTTTCGTGGTTTTCCACATGTGTAACGTGTATACGAGCCAGTTTCCCTTAGAAAGTCCTCCACGAAAGGCATCCCTCCCCTTTGGCAGATAGCCCTAGTGTGCTTTGCCATAACTAAATACACCACACCACACCAGTGAGTTCAACAACACCACAGCTTAAGCTTTTGTGGTAGAATTTTGAAAATTATCTTCATAAGTTTTATTCAAAGTACTTTTTAAATTATTATGACAGGAAAACAGCTGCTTTCACTAAATCATCTCTCGCTGACTAACGCGTGTAGCTTAATTTTTTTTTTAAACTTCGTTTTTTTTTACTATACTATAACTTTTAAAATTTCTCAGCTTGATATTGATACGGCAAAGGAATGTTGTAGAGTTCGTAGAAGTAAAAACTATTCTCAGCTTGCATGGAATATTCCGCCGCCTATTCTCCAATTAAATATAAAGAATGTGCTGTATAGGACACGTTAATGGCAAAATTGGTTTTAGATTTAATGCGTGGTTGGAGGCTGTTGGTTTAATGCGTGCTTGGTTACGCCCGACATATTATAGTCATTATCACCAGTCTGTCCTCTACAGTCTTTTAAATTAATATGTAATAAATAAATAATAAATGACTAGCTTTTATACAACATTCTATTAATTATAATTAATAAAATAATAATAATAAACTTTAAATAATAGTTTATTAACAGTTTTAAAATATAATGTTCCATTTCTATGCTTTTATGGCCACCATTGTTTTAGAAATTTTCAAGTCTTTCCAATGGATATTTCATTTTAATTGACATATCCAACCACAATCATTAATTGATCCGTATGGGAAATACTGGGCGTTGTAGCTATTGTAAAGGACTATCACTTTGTTTCTTCTAACTACGGGATAATAAAGCATATAGCATTGCTGCCTACTAAGTTCTATACCAGCGGTTCTCAACCGGTGGTATAGAACTTAGTAGGCGGTATAGCACTTAGTAGGTGGTACCGGTGGTATAGAAAAATAGGTGGTACCCAAAGAAACAATTTTTTTTAACTATTAATTTCAAAAATCTCGTAAAGAGAAAGAACAACTTTCTCTTTACGAAATTTCCTGTGATCGAACTCTAACTGAAGATTTCAAAAGTAACACGCTTGTTAACTTTTGGCTGAATTTAAAAAAAAAATAATAATAATAAAAGAATTTAAAGGAGTTTCAAATAAAGCTGTAAAATGTTTATTGCCTTTTTGCACAACTTATTTGTGCGAACACTTATTTTCTTCCACGTTTTATTTGAAAAAGAAATACGGAACAAAATTAAAATTAGATCTTAAATTACGAGTAAAGTTAAGTGAAATAAGACCACACATAAAGAAATTAATCTCTTTTAAACAGGCCCAAATTTCACACTAAATTTTAGAATTAAAGTATTATAACTTAAATTTTGATAATTAAAATGGTAACTAATTTTTAATCTTTTTTTTTTTTTTTTTTTTTTTTTATGTGTGCACATTTAATATAACCAATAGGTTGTGTAAATGGCAAAATATATTTGTTTTTAATATCTCTATTCAGAAATTGTAAAATGCAGTGATGGTACTAAAGTTTTTAAATTTTTGTTTAGATGGTACCCCTTAGTCAAAAGGTTGAGAACCGCTGTTCTATATGTTTTATTTGTAAAGACCTTACTTTATTCTAACCAGTTATTTTTAAATTTCCTTTCCTTTCCCTCCTAATTTCAGTTTCCTGCCGGAATGTAAATTTTTAAATGACATAGTATGCTAATCTAAACGTGTTTCAAAAGCAGTATTTAAGGTGCGTTTCAAGAGTTCGAAAAGCATAGTAACGGAGTTAGTTCCGAGTTTATGCTACATGTTTGAATTTAGCTCTCTTGTTGGTGCCTTTCAGTTTATACTGATATTTCTAGGCTCGACTTTGCTGTGTGTAGCCGATTTAGCGTTAGCTAAGCTAAGGTGCCAGTCGTTAGCTATTCACATTTATTAGTGATGTGTTACATTTTTATTTTCTGCTAAATTATTTAAGTTAGCCACAAGTGGTGGTAAATTGTGAGCACCAAGTGAGTGCATCTGTTTTATTATAGTTCAAACAAAAAAGGTTATTAAAAACCTTCTTCTGCAGTATTTATTCTTCAAAGACATAGCGAGTATTCGCCACTTCGTCTTCTACATAGAGTCAACATTAATTTATTTATTTACCATCAGATGAGCAGCTGAACCGCCTTTAAGACACTCAGCTTTTATACTCAACCGATGGAATCATCTACTAACTGCTATGCCCAGCCTCGGAGGGATCGTCGATCAGCGATGTTTATTAAACAAATTTAGTATACAGAATTTACATATTGATAAATATATATTAATGCCGATGCTACAATAGTAATTCAGATCATGTGTAACATACATTTTTTAATATTTTTGCTAAATTCCTAAATACAAATAAAAGCGTTGTTTTATATAAAATTCAATAAAGTTTTAGAACTTTCATAATTACATAATAAAAATTAAATATCAAGAAATAAATACATAAATAGATACAATAAATAAAAATTAAAAATTTAGAATTAGATAAATGCCTAAATACAATAATAAATTTTGTTACATATGAAGTCAATAATGTATTAGAATTTTTAAAATTATATATTAAATTTTTTTAATTAACTATATAAATACATAATACCAAATAAATATATAAGTAAATGAAACATTAAATGCATATGTAAACGTATTTACTTACGTATTTATATTTCATTTGTATTTATGTGTATGTATTTATGTTTGCGTATTTTTGTTTACTTACGTCGAGTCTGCATTGCATGTTTCCAGAAAGAACATAGAGACTCTATACTAAAAGTTCTATTTCGACGAAATCATGGCAAATGTTTGTTAAAAAATAAGAGCCACGCCCAGCACCTTTGTTTGCAAAATTAAACATATGCTGTAAGATGAGCTCAAATTTGCCCTGAAGGTTCTATTCATCCTAAATAATTTCCATTTTGTTTACCACCAATAATTTAGTTGTCTCCCATAAAAACCAAACTTCTTGACTTAAAAATTTGCTTACTTCAGCAATCCATTCCAAAATAATTTTCCCATTAATTACTATTTTTTCCATTAATATAATTTGTAGAGTTATTATCGTTTTTCTTGAACCAGTTATTTGTAATACGAGCCTTTACATAACTTCTCCTAGTAATACGTCGCGTGAATTATTTTTATCATCGCCAAGTATTGACATCGTCAGAAGATGATAATTCATTAGACCAGGCAATGGAATTTGACTATGAAATGTAGAGGTGCTAAAGAAACCAGTGACCAAAACGAATGGTTTGGCCTGAAAGGGAACAGACTAAATATTTGAATTTTATGAGAGCCTACGCCTACGGTGCCAAAAAAAAGCTGACAAAAAAGTTGTTTTTAATAAATTAAAATAAAAATTTAAATATGTTTTAATAAATTTCATTGAAATTAACACATTTATTTTTTTAACTTTGACCAATCGGTCCCTAGCAAAAGATTCCGGCCAAACGGTTATTTCTCTGTTGGTCCCCAGGCACCCACGTCGCCCTCAATGTGTTTAAACAATATGCCGAAAATGAGAAAAAGTACACTAGAAGGAATAAATTAAATCCAGTTCACAGTAAAGTTGGTGCTACGATATCAGTTTGACACAGTATGACTATAAGTAATTACTCCCGCCTTCTAGGCATGCTTTCGTGGTGTGGTGGTCTGCACGCTGGGCGCGTATTCCAGAGGTCCTCGGTTCGATTCCCGGCGAAGGCGGTTGCTCCTTTTTCACTTTCTCTTGCTTCCAAAGAAAAATCCCAATGTCTCTGCATGACTACATGGCGTTTCAATTCCGATTGGCTAGAGAGTAAATACGCCATGAACTCATATGTTTCATAATTTTGATTATAACAATGAAAATTTGATTATAATAATAAAAATTACTAATCAGTATCCTTCTTAGGGTTGCCAATTTTGCACAGAAAGAAAGAGAACAAAAGACCTTTTTTTCTGAATTATATTCTTTTTTCTTAATTTACAAAATGTATAAAATGACAAAAAAGACGCTCAAAATTCTAGAACTGGCCCTAGACGTTGACCATGTTTCCTTTAGTTCATAATTAGAAACGAATAAAGTTATAACTTTAAACAGATTATGCCAGATTGCTCAGCAGTTGCATATACAGTTCTGGTGTAAAGGATTTCTTAACCTCTTGAGCCCCAAGAAGTACTTCCTCAATATTTTTATCTAATATTTTCTGAGTGTACTAAAAATTGGAACTATTAAAAAGAAAAAAAAACATAAAAAGTACATTTTGAAAATTTTATTTATGTTAATTAAGTGGTATTCAAATGGGTATCTTGGAACTACATGCATATAATGTCATTTTAATGAAGTAAAGAGTTACACCAATGTATATAGTTTTTTAAAGAGTTATTTGTTATAGAATTCAAAGAAGCAATTCCTATTTGGTAAGCATAGATACAAATCACATTTAATACATCTTACTCTTGATTTACCTGGGCATCCTGTGAAGCGACACTTCATTTGATTTACTCTTTTTACATGTTCAGGAAAGTGGCCAATTCGGTCATACCGTACATCCTTCACGGGCAAAGGAACAATTTGTTGGCTTTTGTTACGTTAAGATCTTTCCTGTATAGTTTCTTCAGAAACTTTTACTTTTATTAAACTCTCAGCTATTACAAGCTTGAAGTCTATTAAATGAAGTCTATTTTTTAGAGGAACTTCACATTGCTTAGAATGACGGATATACATAATCCAGGCACGGCAGGTTGCCATATTCAAAAAATGTGCAAAGACACGCATTGTCCATTTTTTTGTTCTTATGGATATCCGGTAGTATGAGATGAGTCTGTTTATCATATCAACACCTCTCATGTAAGTGTTATACGCCCTCCCTTACAATAGCAGACTGTCTGACATCTACTCGCTATCTTTATTCTTTTGCCCACCTCTTCAAGCAACCACTCTCGAGCTGCTTTCAGGTTTGATACCAAATGCACTTGACAAAAGAAGTACATATTTCTTGTCTTTCCATTTAACAAGACAAGCTTTTCCATTCTCACGTTTTCGACAAACTGATGAACCTCTCTCCATATCGGTATCTTTGGGAAAACTTCCGGCGACACCATCAGTACGATTGATCATTACAGTGCCAGTGAGATATATGTTTCTACTTACAAGGTAATTTAAAATTGCTAGTCCTGTAAAATACCTGTCAGTAAATAAATGGGTTGTTTTTGTTGTTGGTATAGTACTAATCAAATGTTTCACAACTGCTCCTCCCAAACCATATAATCGCTTGTCTTCAACTGGAACTGTATCAGCTCTTGTGTAAATTAAAAAATCCAAAACAAGCCTATCTGGTGCAGCAAGTACAAAAGTTTTTAATCCAACAGGTTTTGGCTTTGATGGTAAGTACTATCTCATAGGGAATCTACTGGAAACGGCATCATTTGTTCATCAATTGACAGACATTCTGTCCGAGGTTGTTTCAAACAGGCATTTCTAAAATGTTTTTAATAAATTGGACGAACTAAAAACATTTTATCCTTCCTTTTTTTTTTTTTTTTTTTTTTTCCTTTCCGTTACTTTGTTCTTATCTACAAAATGCAATGTATTCCTTAACTCAAAAAATCTGTTACGATGCATGTTTTCTGTAATTGAAGGTACATTGTATGTTTTTGACCAGTACGTCCTTACTTGAGACATTTGCAGTACTACCATTATTAAATGTATTCCAGCAAAAGATTTTATCTCATTTATATCTGTACTGGTAGTATAACGTTCTCCTTTTTTTTTTTTTTTTTTTTTTTTTTTTTTTTTCAAAAGCGTACAAATTTGTCTGCTTTGCACATTCTTTCGAAAAATTTTCAGGAAAGAAATGACTAAAATATTCTTTAGGAGATAAAGTTTCACCTTGAAAGCCAAAGAAAAAATACATATATGAATAAATGAAATTCAAGGAAAGAATTTTAATTGTCTCAATGATAATTATATTTAACAATTTTGAAGTCATTTTTGTACTGTCAAAAATACTTACTCAGAATTATCCCATTTCGTTCTGTTTCTCTTTCGTTTTTGTCCTGCTTTTGATGTCGAGGGCTGTGGAAAAATCCCCCAAATGATTTATGTATCGCCGTTAGAGGGCGCTTCGCTTCTGAAAAGGAATGTTAGTTTTTAGTTTGCGACGTAGTTAGTTAGCAGTGAACCTTCGATGCAACGAAAGTTGCTTTGTAAATAAAATGATTATTTTTGTAGATTGTTGAAATATTTCACTTCATTTAGAATTAGAACCACCTTTCGCAATATGGCGCATCGGTGCCGAGAACCTTTGGCCAATTTAGAAGTTTGTGTTTTTTAATTTTGGATATCATTTTATGCGAAGACAGCCAAGGTAAGCCTGTATTTTCTATTTTTATATAATATGGAAGATCTTATTGCTAAACTGAAATCGAAACGAAAGGTATTGAGGACCGGAGTGTCCAAGATATTAAAGAAAATTGAAACCGAACTGAATAAAGATGATAGTAGTATAAATGTAAATGTATTAGAAGAAATTTTAGACCAGTTAAACGAAAAATCAAAATCCTTGAGCAATTTAGACGCTGAAATAGAACGAGAATTAAAAGTCGAAGAAGACGAATTTGAACTTGAAATCTCATCCGCTTTGGAATATGAAGAGAAAATTCATGTGTGGCAGTTTAGAGGAAAGAAAAAGTTGAAAGAGTTGAAAAATTCGGACAATGCAAATAGAGACATTTCTAATGAAACCGTTACAGAATCCCAAAACGAAAGTAACAAATTCACTCGTCTTCCAAAATTAACGATCTCTAAATTTTATGGCGATTCTTCGGATTGGTTAGAATTCATAGGTCAGTTCGAAAATGCGATTGATAAAAATCCGAATTTATCAAAAATAGAAAAATTAATTTACTTAAAAAGCTTTCTTGGTGGCTCAGCCGCCAAAGCTATTTCTGGTTTCGCTCTCATCGAAAATAATTACGAAGCTGCTCTTGAACTGTTACGTTCCAGATTTGGTCAAAAGAACATCTTAATTAATTCGCATTTAGGACAACTCTTAAGTACTTCACCTGTTAGAAATCCTAATGATATAAACGGATTAAGAAAACTTTTAGATCACGCCGAAGTACAGATAAGAAATCTTGAAGCATTAAAAATAGATTCTGATACCTACGGAAATCTCTTAACGCCTTTAATTTTGAAATTACTTCCTAATGAATTTGTTCTTGATTATAGCCGAAAAATTAAAGACGAAAATTGGGATTTAAAAGGTTTGTTAGCCTTTTTGAGGAACGAAGTATTCAGTAGAGAACGCGCGGCTTCTGTTAATTATAATTCTAGAGAAAAGTATTCGCGATTGGAAAAGCATTTGCCCTTCAAACATAATAAACATTCTCCAGCCATAACGAGCAAGCCGTCTACAGTTGAGTTATTAGCGGCGTCATCCGAATTGCAGTGTCTGTTCTGCGGGAACACAAATCATAAATCTGCGGATTGCGAAGTTTTAAGTGTAGAAAAGAAAAAGGAGATCTTAAAAAGTAAATCGCGGTGTTTTTTATGTTTAGGTCGGTATCACCGGATCCAAAATTGTAAACAAAAAATAAACTGTGCCTTCTGCTTTAATAAACACTCGAAAGCCATTTGTTATTCATTCCATCAGAAAAAAGATAATGAAAAACCTGAAAAGAAAACGTCGGATTCGAGCGTTATTTCCGCTGTTTCGTCATATAATTCCGATGAAAATAGATCTAATAAAATATTATTACAAACGGCTTCTGCATTGATTCGAAATAATGATAAATCTGAAAATGTCAGAATTCTTTTTGATAATGGCTCAATGAGATCTTTCATAACCAAAGATGTATCTACTAAAATGGAACTTCCGATTGTTAGAAAAGAATCACTTTCTGTTTATTCCTTTGGTGATAAAAGTGCGTTAGAAAAAACCTTTAATGTTGTTAGAGCAAAACTAGAAAATGTAAACGATCCTAATCTTAATATATATATTGAGCTTCTTGAAACCGAAAATATATCCAATACTGTTATCTCTCCTCCAGATTTGAACTTTGCTAAGAAAAATAAAATTTTACAAAATTTACAATTAGCAGATTGTTGTAGAAAAAGTGACAAAATTGATATTCTCATAGGGGTAGATTTCTACTATTCTATAATTACTGGTAAAATTAAAAGAATTTCAAGAAATGTAGTAGCCACAGAATCTTTATTTGGGTGGTGTTTGCAGGGTAAAGTTAATAATGATCATAGTGAATTATTAACTATGAAAGTAATTGTAAATGAAAACTTGATATCAGATCAGTTACAACAGTTTTGGAAGCTAGAAAACTTGGGTTTGGAAAGTGATACTCAAAACGACAAAACTGTTGATTTAGAAATTATGAAATCTTTCGAATCTGATATCAGGTATAAGAACTGCAGATACCAAGTAAAATTACCTTGGAAACCGAATTCAAAACATTTAATGGAAGATAATAGGGATATAGCATTTGAAAGATTTAAGAAATTGAGTAACAAATTTAAAATTGATAACTCTTTGTTTGTTCAATACACAGAGGTTTTAAACGATTACGAGTTAAAACATATTATTGAACCAGTTCAAGAAGACAATCAAAATGATAAAACCCTATTTTATTTACCTCATAGAGCAGTCATCAGAAATGATAGAGCAACAAGCAAACTAAGAATAGTTTATGATGCTTCAGCCCATAAACCAAAAACACTCTCTCTAAATGACTGTTTATATACTGGTCCGAACCTATATCCTGATATTTTTGATTTATTGATAAAATTTAGACAAAATTCGATAGCCTTTACAGCGGACATTACACAAGCATTCTTACAGATAGAGTTAAATGAAGAAGACAGGGACGTTACACGATTCTTTTGGAAACATGATCCTAATGATAACAATGAGAGTTTGAAAACCTTTAGATTTACAAGAGTTTTGTTTGGAGTAAAATCTAGTCCCTTTCTTCTAGCTGCTACTATTAAGCATCACCTTAAAAAATATTCAGAAATATATCCTGAAACAGTAGAACTCTTAAACAACTACCTGTATGTTGATGACATTATTGGTGGTCACCAAAATTTAGAACAAGCCCTGAAAACAAGTTTAGAAATTGTGAACATTTTTAATGAAGCTAGCATGTCACTACATAAGTGGCATACTAATTCCAAAGAACTCAAAGATATTTGGCATCGCAAAGAATTTTCGATGCAAGAATCTCCTGAAGTTGTCCCGATCAAAGTGTTAGGAATTAACTGGGATACGGATAATGATAATTTTTATTTTGACACTCAGCACTTGACAAATTTCATTTCATCGTCAATCAACTCAAAACGTTTTCTATTGCAAACCGCAGGCCGTATTTTTGATCCTGTCGGATTTTTTGGCCCTTTCACTATAAGAATAAAGTGTCTGATTCAGGAAATCTGGTCTGCCAAAATTGATTGGGACGATGAACTGCCACCTGATCTTAGTTATAAATGGAAAGCCTGGTACGAAGAAATTGAAGAACTGAACCACCTCAGAATTCCCCGCTACTATTTAGAAGGAATATTAGATGCAGATGTGAAACAAATAGAACTCCATAGCTTTTCTGATGCTAGTTTGAAAGCTTATGGATGCGTGGTATATCTGAGAATAGTTTTGAACAATGGAACTTTTCAAACAGTTTTTGTTGCTTCCAAGAGTAGAGTTGCACCTCTGAAATCCCTTACACTTCCTAGATTGGAGCTTTTGGGTGCGCTTTTATCCGCTAGATTGAGTGATAAAATAGCAAAATCTTTAAAATACGAAGTAATCCCCTTCCACTGGACTGATTCTCAAATAACGTATTTTTGGATTCAGGGATCTCCCGAAAGATTTAAATCTTTCATCAAAAACAGAGTTTATGAAATTCAGAAACTAACTGAAAGCAATAATTGGCATTATTGCCGTGGGAAAGATAACCCCTCCGACATCATATCACGAGGAACTACTGTTGCTAATTTAAGAAATTGTTCACTTTGGTGGTTTGGACCAGAATGGTTGCAAAACAAACATATAGACTGGCCAGTTCAACCGAAGTTTGACGTGGGAAACGATAAGCAACTAGAACTCCGTAGTAAGATATCTGTTTATGACGTTGTTGTGAAAAGAGATGATCAACTATTGGATATAACAAAATTCAGTAATGTGCTGAAATATCTCAGAATTATGGCATGGGTTAGACGTTTCGTTGCTAAGGCAAGAAAACTGCCTGCTAATAGTGGAACATTAAGTGCTTCTGAAATTCAGGACACTGAAATTTTTTGTGTTCGTAAAGCCCAGATGGATTTCTTCACACCTGAAATTAAGGCTCTTCAATCTAACAAGTCAATTTCTCCAAGCTCTGATATATTCAGCTTGGCACCGTTTCTTGATGAAAATAAAATTCTTCGAATTAAGGGAAGATTAGAAGAAACCGAATATACAGTTGACGAGAAGCATCCAGTTCTTCTTCCTAAAGATTCCAAATTTACTGAATTAATTGTAAAAAGGGAACATAATAACGTTCTGCATGCGGGAGTTGCAGCAACTTTAGCCAAACTAAGACAGAAATTTTGGATTCCTAAAGGCCGTCAGTTGGTAAAGAAAGTCTTAGGGAACTGTTTAATTTGTCGGAAATACGCAGTAAAACCAGCGAAACAAATGACAGCTCAGTTACCTAAAGATCGAATTGTTGAAACTCCACCTTTCTATGTTACAGGCGTGGATTTCACAGGTCCAGTTTACATCAGGTCTGGAAACGACATTCAGAAATCATACATCGTATTGTTTACGTGCGCTGTTACACGAGCGTTACATCTAGAACTCATTTCCAACATGTCTGCAAACAAATTCATTTTGGCTCTCAGACGTTTCATTTCGAGAAGAGGAAACTGTCGCACCTTTTATTCAGATAACGCGAAAACTTTCAAATATGCTGCCAAAGATTTACAGTATTTGTACAGCATAATTAAAGGTACAGACTTTCAAAAATTTCTAGCAAATGAAGGCTTGACTTGGAAATTTATCGTCGAGCTTGCTCCATGGTGGGGAGCTTTTTATGAACGCCTTATGAAAACCATAAAGGAACCATTGAAAAAGATATTAGGCAGAGCTCAAATGAATTTTGAAGAATTTATGACTGTGTTGACAGAGGTCGAAAATATTGTGAATAGACGTCCTTTGACCTACGTTTACAATGATTTACATGAACCTGAACCGCTTGCACCAGCTGATTTTCTATTGATCGGACATAAGGATGAATATCCATACAACTTTGCTGAGATCCTGAATAACTCTCCAACAAGAAAGAGTCTAATAAAACGAAAAGAATATCAGACAACACTTATAAAACAGTTCTGGAAAAAATGGAAAAATCAGTATCTTCTTGAGTTAAGAAATGCTCACTTCTTCGGTACACCAGAAGCCAAGAAAAATCTTAAAATTGGTGATATAGTTTTACTTGAAGGAACAACTAAATCTAAGTTCCTCTGGGATTTAGGTCGAGTAATTCAAGTCTTCAAAGGACGTGATGGTCTTGTACGATCATGTGCGGTAAAAACTAAAAAAGGGGACTTTAAGAGACCTGTACAATTGATATACCCCTTGAACTATCAGACTGAAAATGAACTAAATTATTAACCTTTTAATTTTACTTCTTGTATTTCATATTCACTAACATTAATTTTAGATAATTAGTTTAGTTATTACGAATAATTTACTGTTTGTAATTTGAATTAATATTTACGTATTGAGTAACATTTGAGTTGATGCAGTTAACTATATTTGTTTATTTTATAGAATTTCCTTTTGCAGTTTATATTTACATCAGTTGAATGTATTTGATATGTAAGTTGCTTTCTTATATTTTATTATTTGTATGCTGAAATAGTGATAATTTTTGCAGAAATTATCAGGTGGGGAGTGTGGAAAAATCCCCCAAATGATTTATGTATCGCCGTTAGAGGGCGCTTCGCTTCTGAAAAGGAATGTTAGTTTTTAGTTTGCGACGTAGTTAGTTAGCAGTGAACCTTCGATGCAACGAAAGTTGCTTTGTAAATAAAATGATTATTTTTGTAGATTGTTGAAATATTTCACTTCATTTAGGATTAGAACCACCTTTCGCAATAAGGGCTGTTCAATTTCTTCAGGTGTTAGAATGCCTTCATTTTCCAGATGTTCAAAATCAGTATCACTTTCTGGAATATTTTCGAAGTTTGGATCATCGATATCAGAAACTTCCCCATCACTTTGTTCAAGTAACACTTTGATTTCTTCATCTGTGAAATATTTTACTGAAAAAAATGAAAACAACATTTAGCATCATCGTTATACTCCGATTCCAAGGTACCCAAACGGGTACTTTCGTTCCTAAGTGAAAAAAATCGAAAACAACAGCAAAGTAATTTTGCAAAAATGCATGTAGAATAAAGCTTATAGACTTCTTAGTTGAAAAAAATGAGTAAAATCTTAATAATTATAATCATTAATATTAAAAAAATAAATAAACTTACCTCTAGTCGGTCGAGACGCCATTTTCGACATCAGTATGGTGCTGCCCTCTTTTAGCAGGAAATAAAGATAAGTTTTTCCCAATTGAGTACTCTGGGTAAGTCAATTAAACGTTTATTATTGGAGTAAATGCTAATGTACTGAAGTCCCCAGCTGGGTACCAAATGTCCCAAGGAAACGTTTCCCCATTGATCCGAAAAGAAAAACAAAAATCGTTTACTAAATAACCACACTACTAAGGAAATACACTTTTGCATCAACAATTAAAAATTACCACCCTAAAAGACTTTCACGCTGGGGCCATAACCCATTTATACCTGTGATTAGGGTGGCCCAAGTGACTTTTTGTTCTTTGTTCAAACAGAGAATTCCAATTTCACTTAGAAAAAATTATCATTATGCGAGTTACTAAAATGAAGGACTAAAGACTTGTTATTTGAAAAAATAATATCATCATATAGAAAGTATCTTACAACACAGCAATCGATGCAAATTTTGTGGAATAATTTGAATACGGGAATGGTAATGCACAGATGAGAGGTGCTGAAGTTTCACAACGATACTTGTGAATTTGAATTAAGAATCCTTTTCCAATTAAGAATGTTGCTGTGTTAGTGGTTAGCGTATCTAGCTAGGTCAAAGAATATCCTCGATTTTAATCCCTAAGAGGACACACTTGATTTTTTGCTCATATAATCCTACCATATAATAACTTTTAAATATTTACATATCATTTTATAACAAGTAGAAAACTGATGTCCAGTTTTTCAGGATTTTCTTTATCCATTGTTCTATTTAATTTTGCAGCAATAGTTTAAGGCATAATAAAAAAAATGAATTGAAGTCTTCCGTGCAGTCAACTTGTTCGCCTGGATTTGAGGCCACGTCAATGTAGCAACGTTCAGCAACTTTATCAGTCGGCTCTTGGTGGGCGTTTCTGGGTTATATTTGGTTATTTGAACACGAAAAAAAAAATGGGGGGGGGGCTATCTACTTAAAAGAAAGAAGGCTTTCTTGGAAGACTTTTTAAAGGAAGTGGCTCGTACTGACTACAGCAAGCCGAGCAGAAAAGAAAGTATGTGATTAAACAATTGATATTGCTCCATTTAGAATGCGCTTCCTGCATCTAGTTTAAAATTCGACTCTATATCCAGACATTGGTTACTGATTTGAGACGAAACACTCTGGATAGCTATTTCCTTCAGCTATTGCCACCTGGAAAGGTTAGTAGCTGAATTTATCGCTAATTTAAATTTGGCAAAGTTTCGAATTATTTGGATATGGCAAAGCACCCGACAGCTACCTGCTTAATGAATAGAGGGTTTTGTAAAGGCCTTTCTAACAGGTTTGATTTGGTTTATGTGATTACAGCGAAGCCTCGAGCGCTATCTGCCTAACGGGAAGGATGCCTTCTTGGAGGACTTTCTAAGGGAAAATGGCTCGTATACACGTTACACATGGAGAAAAGCACGGATGCGCCCATGCGGCCAGCCAGCTTGCGGGATTCGAACCTCGAACAGAACTACCAATGATCAGCGATTTTACCACCCGGTCGCTGATTGAGCCCCCTTTCTAACAGGATTTGGCTCTTATTCACGTTACACATGGGCAAAAACCACAAAAAGACATCATGTAGCCTGTCCGTTTGCTTGGGATCGAACTAGGGTTGAACTCTCTGTGCTCAGCGGTCTTAACTGGACCATTCTGGTGCAACTTTGACAAATAATTTAGTTTAATTGGTTCCGATCGCAACCCAAATTTTCCTTCAGAAGTTACTGTTTTATATAGTTGTTTATATTATTTGAAATCTATTTAAACAAATTTTAGCTTAATTTTACAGTTATCTTCACAGTTTTCAAATATTGAAAAAGCTTCCTTTTTATATTCCCCCTTATGCACTTAAAAAAAGATAAAGTGTTCAAAACTTTTACAATTGATTATAATACATTCTGAATTTTTAATTTATAATATTGATTGATAGCATGGAGCTTCATAATCTTTTCATACTTTCAATAATCTGCCAATATTTCTAGTTTGCTTAATACTTCTTTTAAATATTTATTTATACACTGCAGAATGTAAACATTTTAGCATTTATTCAGTTTACAGATGTGATGAGATTTTCTGTACTCAAATATTTATTAAAGTGTAACATAAAGAGACGGCACTATTAATTCTTCGTACCTTTAATTAGGCTATCCAAAGAGATGGTAAATTAGTCCCGAAAGCAAATCTTTTGTATAAGCTCAAACAGTGAAATCTAGAGTTGGTTATAAATACCGTACTCTGTAAATTTCTGTTGGCTCTATTATACATCATAACACAATGGAATATATTTCTATTGACTCTAATACCAATTTTGACAATGTAATGCTGAAATCGTGTCCCACCGCTTTGTAGAACTTTTATAGTTCTGCCCAAACGAACGTCGCAGATATTGGGTACTCAGGAAAATATAATAAAGGATGACGAATGGGTAGCATAGTACTGCAATCTGAGTATCGAAATGAGATCATTTATCAGACTTCTCCGTTTTGTTTAGTTCCTTGTAACGAATGTGTGGCGAAAGATTATAGTAGTTGAATATAAAACGAAGTGAATCCAAGTGGTACAAAATGTGCACGGTAGTGAAAACGATTGTCCCTTAATATTTTTCATGTATAACTTAACTTCTGTGAACGTATAACTTAGCTTCTACTCTGTAGCTAAAAGTTTCGCTTGTCAACTTCAAGAAGATGAAGAATTCTCTAACAATCTTGAAATTGGAAATAAAAATTAGACACAACTTTCCTTTTTAAGAACTAGACTCAACTTTTCATGAAATTTCAGTCAATTATCTGATAAATACCTATACCGAAAACTTGCAAAATTTTCAAAGAGGAAAGGTGCACAGAATATAAAACAGTTTCGGGATACCAAACTAAGGTAAGAAACACACCATAATATATCTATTCACATGTATTGTAGAGACATTAGGGATTTCTTGAAAAGCGAGAAAGAAAAAAAAAAATAGCAACGCCTTCGCCGGGAATCGAACCACGGACCTCTAGAATAAGCGCCCAGCATGCAGACCACCACACCACGAAGGCATCTAGGACGGCGGGAGAAATACTTTATAGTATAATTTATAAATACTTCTCTAATCACAACGTAATTTGACAAGGTGAATGTTTATAGGAATGTGAGTAATTTTTCAAAGCTAATTGTTAAAACATCGCACTTAATATTTGGGACAAAAATTAAATTTTTGTGTTAATATTACATTAATAACTAGGAAAATTAGCTAGCCATTTCTTCTGCTACATATTAATAAACAATGTTGATTACTTATTAAAGAAATTATATTTTTTCGAAGCATCTCAAACTGTAAAAATGAAGAAGCGATCCCCTACAAAATTATTTCCATCACAGACAAATGCAAATACCAACTGCTCTTTTTCATTTTCTTTTCTGCTTTCGAAAACAATTCTTCCGTCCTTGAAAGCAATTTAGGGGATGAAATTAAAAATAGAAACCTTTCCAATCAGTAATTACTTGAAACTTTCAGAATTAGCTTTTATCTAATTTTTTTATCTTTAATTTTAATTTTCCTTTCATTATTTCAAGATTTTTTCTTTCAGCGGCATATTTTTTCTATATTGAGAGAAACTCGCAAACCACCGAACTGTCATTTTCAAACATGAATCACGTTTACTCAACAGGATTTTAAAGCAATTGGATTAACACTAATCGAATCAGTTTCATATTGGTACCCTTGATATAATTTTCTTTTGACAGATTAAGGTAATAAGAGTTTACTTTTTAATATAATCTGATTATTTTCACACAAAATATAGTATGAAATGAAGAACATTTTCAAATGTGCATAATATTTCTCAGCTTATAAATTGCATACTTAAATATTTAACGACTTTTAAGCTTATTGATAAATTAATTTATCAGCGTTTATTACAAAATTATTTTAATGCTAACTTCTGCAAACTTTGTCATTAATGTTTCGGTTATGATTTTAATCATTGGAAACGATAAAATGTTAAGCGCTATCTAGTTACTGACAAAAATCCTAGTTATTGGTATATTTCAGTCTGCATCCGTGCAGCTCAATTTTGTGAAATCTTTCAAGCCTCCAGAAGAGCGTAAGGTACATGATAATCTAAAAAACCATTTAACATTTATACAATATATGCCATTCACGGACGTGATGCCAGTGAATTTTGACGTAACTCAGCAAAACAAGGCAGTAAATTACGGAAAGAGAGAGATTTGAAAGTAGAAACTTTTTAATAACAATTAATCCCTCCAGGTAGCATTGTGCCTTATTCTGAATATATGGCTTTTTGTGAATTGTCATTATCAAAAGACATCATTCTTCAGACCGGTTAAGAAACAACGGCATCCCTTCAATGGTAGAAAAGCAAGTACTGAATTATGAAACATTTATGCAGGATGGCGCATTTATGCAAGATGACCTTACCCCCATCATTTTATGAAAGCGGAATAATAGCCATCACTTTCAGCCTTTAGTGATTATCCAAAACCTCGATCTCTCACTGACAATATGAAAAGATATCTTGAAGACATGAATCAGTCAGTCCAAAGGAAATTTCTATTTTCTATGGAAATTCCAAATTTCTACTATCCGTACGTCTTATTCCATCTTCAGGCAGTGTTGAATGTTCTTTCATAGGTAAAGCACAGTCTGGAGAAGGTAATCGTTGCCGCAAAAATTGCAAATTAAAATTCATTAGAAAAGGACAATTTACGTAACATTTCTGTACTAATTGCTTTATTATACATTAAAATCTCACTTAAATAAGTTTTTCAAATGTTTGCTCAATTTTAGATCATTCAGTGTTTCGGAAATATTAGTTATGAGAAAAATTTTCTTCAGCAGTAATGTTAGAGCTTATGACTGTTCTGCCTTAACCAAGCGCGTTACTGTAGTCTTAAATATTATATCTGTAGTCTTAAATATTATTGCGAGATATAAATATTATTTCTCGCAAGAGAACAGCTTCTAAAATATTCTCTTTACCTGATGATCATTGACTGTCTAAAACAAAGAAATTTTTCAAAGAATAAATAATTATGAGTCTATTTAGGGGCCAGAAATTCAAATTAATAGCTATACAAAAAGCTTTGTAAGATTTTATTGTAGGTTATTGTCGCTTTTATACTTAAAAGCGACAATAACGTACAATGCGAGTCAGAAAATATAAGACACATAACTTTAATATAGTTAATAAATTAATCATGAATATCATAACCGTTCTAATAGTAAAACTACTTTTCGCTTATCCTGACATCACCATCTAGACAGATTATTATTAAACAAATGCTTAAAAATTGTCAGTAAGTTCTGCTTTAAGAGTTAATATACTATAATATTTGTTATTGGACATTCAAACATATAACGCAGCTATCAGCATCGAGTTTTCGCAATAATACTTAATCATATTCCTGCAACAATATTTAATAATCTTTCGAAGAATTTTGCAGAATTTTACAAATTAACAGTGGCAAAAATTTTTGGAGGGGATAAAGTTGCTTTTTCAATTTCTTCTCAGTAAAATATTTGATAGGTTTTTTTGTGCGTCAATTTTCTATTCTTATTCGAATCCCAACCACCTCGTCAACCTTTCTTGCCTCTTTCATTCCTAGATTTTTCCTAACTTCTTTGAAATGTTCTGTAAATTGTTTGCGTTCTGCGTGACAAGATGACAGTTTGGCATGAGAATTTGATTTTTGAATTCTTTTAAATACACAAAAGCGCTTTTACACACTGCTAATTTATACTGAAATAAAATTGCTTTATTTGGTTTAAAATTTCATACATTACTGTACTTATACTAATAATTTTCAAGCAACTGAAAACTGGTAATAAACTTGAAAATAAAATAGTCCTTTTTTAGTATGCATTAAAATATTGTATTGTATGTAATGCATATATTATAGCTACGTAATCTGCCTGAAACGCTCTTGAAGAATGTTCAGTTTTAGCATTTCTTTATAAATTTATTCATTTTCATGAAAAGAATAACTGAACTAGCTTTTGTCTTTAACTCTGGACCGTCTTCATGTATGTCTAAAAATTCAGTAATGCTGTATATATTAACTAATGCCAGGAAATTTTGGCTTTTAAATTTTATGCATATGTTATAATTATTATAGCTTCTAGTAATCCTTTAAGTCAGTAATCGTCTATTAATCCCTAAGCATTACTTTCACAAAGTTATAATTCGTAATTCTGAAACTCTGCTTTATTTTTTAAAAGAATGCTTCTTGCTTTTAGGACCTTATTTTTTAAGATTTTGTTTACTTTTTCAGATTCTTCTTAATACAATGGAACTACTACAATTCTAATTTCCGATAAATCGACGTTTCCTGCTGATGAAATGTATTACAAATTATTGTTATATTTTCTCATTAATATGAATTTTCATCGTTCAACAAATATTTTTCAGACCTCTTCAGTTCAGAAAGAAATGTATGGTATGTGGACTCTCTTAACTGCTATTACAAGATTAAAGAGAATAAACTCTTCCCTCTTTTTCTCCAGCAAAGTGAAAGCGCGGCAACGTTTTCCTCTGTCTGCATGTTTTGGGGTGCGCTTATCGCATCAGGTGGAAGTGCATTCTGTGGTATTAAATTTGGTGCAATTCATTATTGTGTTTTATGAAATTTTATTAATGTTTAACAATGTTTAACATTGAAGTTTTCTTTCCAATTTCAGAAGTTGACTTATTTTGTTCACTTTATTCCCATTGTTGCACAAAGTTTGAGTTAGGTTGTAAAATGAAACAATAAAATAGTTCACCCCCCTTTCACTTACTCTTTATTTAATATTATTTATTTATTATTTCATTTCATTTAATCTTATCTTTTATTAAGTCTAAAAATGTATATGCAGCTTTAAAGTTGAATGTTTTTCTACTTTTCATTTCTGCCATTTTCATTCCTATATGATCCATGCCGTAGAGAGTTTCACGCGTTCGTTTATTTGGTTCGTTAGAGTATGTAAGTCTAGTCATAACTACTTCTATCCTAATCATATTATTAAGAAAACTACACTCCAGAATACATTACTCTAAAATGCTCATGATTACTGACAGTCTTATCTCATGTAAGAAATAACAGTCTCATTTATAACGTGTAAACAACTTCATTCATTAAATTTGACCTGTTCAGGACTTTATGCCCTTTGAATTATCAACGAAAAGTAAGGCAAGGAGAGTTCTTTTTCCGAGTGTCCAATCGTTTTCTCACTGAAGATTTAGAAATTCTCAAATAATGCTAAATATTTTTTTGAAAAGAAAAGGACTTTAAGGTTGTGAAATGAAGAAGAAAATTGTTTGAGGAAAAGTAAAAATCAACTCCAGAAGATCAAAAGTTGCATACGTTTGCACATATGAACACGGATCATATATAAATTAGGCTCTGAAAAAACAAGAAATTTCAAGCTACATATGAAGCAGCTGTGCAAATTCATTTAAAAAACCTCTAATTTATTCACTAAAACCTGCTTAGACGTGTACACAGACAAAAAAATAAAGTATTTTGTTCATTATCGTATTTAAATGATTTTACTTTCTTTCTTTTTTTTTCTCTTTTTTATGTATATATATATATATATACACTTACTCAAAGTCAATTAAGCATATTCTAAGATAACCTTAGCTCCAGATGAAAAAAAAACTTGCGTGTATAAATATTCATTATAATACCTTCTGCCCATTTCATGTAAGATATCTATCCAGCAGAAGAAATCTTTAAGTGCTATGAAATATTCAAAAGGAGAAAAAAATTAGTTCAGAAACTTTTACGTATTTTCAGAATAAAGTGTAAAAATTATGTGAAATTTTAAAGTAAGATTATTTCTTCCCTATTTTTTACGACCGAGCGAACTTTTTCTAAAGCTAAACCTATTTATCGCTGATTGCAATTAACTTGAAAATTAATTAGCTTACTTACAGTCGACCTCTATAAGTAAGATATAGCTTTATTCTATGACGTTATAGAAGTGAAGTGCATTAAAGAGACACTTGCATTTATTTTTTTCAGTGTTGTTGATCTTAAAGTCCTATCCATTATTTCGATTATATTTGTTTGGTAAATAACTGGTTTCTATCAGTGAAACAATTGATTATATCTGGAATACTTAAACCATCGTTTTTTGAACAGAATAACAGAACTCGCGGTTCTATGAAATGTATTGGAATTAATAGAAATTAAAGTTTGCTGTCCGCTTTGCAAGTAAAACATGTGTATAAAGTCTCTCGTAATATTTTTAATTAATTACCTCTCAATACAGGCTACAAGCATATTTAGACTGTTTTTAGAGACATTATAATTTTAAAATCTCTGTATTTCCAAATAAAATTGAGAAATGACTAGGAATAAAATTACTTTAAAACTTACCACTAATGACAATGAATAAAACAGAATTTTTATCAACAAAGAAAATGTGAAAGCTTTGAAAAATATTAAAGTAGTTTAATTGAAAACATTTCAGGTTCATCATATTGTGCCTCCACTTAGAGAACTTAAAATTAAAATTGCCTCTTACCGCATCAGTTGTTACGATTTTATCAACGATAAAAGCTTTATTATGATTACTATTTTATTTCTTTCCATTTATTGAAACCAAACTTAGGTTTTTCCTTTTCAACGCTCCATTTTCTCCTCTCTTTTGATTGCTAATCTTCTTCCAAAGATAAGTTCGCCTTTTGTACTACTTCTTTAATTGTGTAACTATGTTGTGAGCAAGAACATCAGAGAGCATTTAATGTCAGAAAAACAGGCACTAAAGTAGATAAATGAGAGTCGATTGTTCTCTTGTAGAAATGCTACTGAGATTTGTGTTTCAGTTGGGAGAATAAGTACATTTTATGTAACATATTACTTGGATATTGAAATTGCTTTCACCATTCACATAATAATCGTTGAAAACAAGCGTCATATTTTATGGGGAAAAAATTAACTACGGATAATTTTTCTTTAAATACTAACTAAGACTAAAATAAGACTAACTACCACTGAGAAAGCATTATTTTGAGTTAATAATCAGCATAGTTCTTTTCCGTCAGCTAAAATGTGATCATTGGTCTCACTTATTTACAGACGTAATTATAACTGTATATATGCTCTTCAACTAATCTTCATATGAGCAGGTTTCCTTAGGGTTTCTTACAGGTTTATTCCTCTCACCCATTGGTAGGTATGGATATCCTTGTTTTCTTTCTTTTGTGAAAACGTCTTCCTCGAAAAAGATATCCATATACCTCGAGTCTTCCCTCAGAAGCCTCCTCATCTAGCCTTATTTTATAGATGAGTAATTCTTTGAGCTCTTTGCTTATATTACAGTACTTAACAGCTGTGCATAAAATATTAGTTGAAAGTGGATTAGGTTTTCTAACTTTTGAGCTTAAACCAATACATATAATTTCAATGCTTCCTACGATTTTTGTAGAACTGCGTTTCTGAATTATATTTACATGGTTTGTAAGGATCTTAAGTCTTACTAACGTTTATTTTATTTTAAATCTTTACTATCACTTCTTATTTTCTACTTCCGGCCAGAATTATAAGCGTGAAGGATTTTTATGCAAAGTTTGTCTGGCGAACGCCAAGTACTTAAGTTGTGGCTTTTTGCCAAGCAAGAGAGAGAGGAAGCAGTGAGTCAACGCAGGCCGCTTACCTTAGAAGTTACGCAGTTGCTGTTTGCCTTCCAGGCCAGAGGTTTTAATCCTCTTGATAAATTAAAACGTATTGTAGTGTTCACAGTCTCTGTGCTACATACGCTTCCTGTTATTATAAGGCCAATCTTCCACGTGTATTATTCTAAAGTTAAATTAGAGTTTAGTTTTATTTTTATACTTTTACGTTAGACCCCGAGTGGCGGGTCATTGTATTCCGAAGTACGGAAAGTTATTGTATATAGAGAAAAATAAAGGGTTTTGTTAACCCTTCGTCTGTATCCTGTCTACTTACCACAACTAGTGAACATAGCTTTAGTAAGCTCTCTGTTCCGAGTCAGGTCCTTGTATGTTTCCGAAGAAGGTTAGAAGGAACATTGAACCTGATAGTGGCGCCCAACGAAGAAGAATAACCATCGCCGAGTTTCAAGAAGAACCTGTGCTGCCTGCAGAAACGGCTCAGAATCCAGAAATGCCAGCTGCCGCCCTGGAAGGATTCGGTTACATCGTTCAGACCATGCGCGCTTCGATGAGACCAGAAGCAACGTTTAACGGAAACTCACCGGTAACCAGTTTTTTGGAAAAATTGGATGACCACTTCATGCTCTACCCCGTGCACGAGTTTCAAAAAGTTACCTTAGCTACCAGTGCTTTGAGGGGCCAAGCGCTTAACTGGTTCAAATGTATAGGCAGAAGTCTCTTGGGTCAAGCAGGAAGTCCCACCTATACTTACGAAAATTTCAAGATTGCCCTACTAAAAGCCTTCCCTGTTGTAAGGGATCGTGCGAAATTAGAAACGGAACTTTTCAGCATATATCAACAAAGAATCGAAAACCTCTCGAGCTTTGTTTTAAGAAAAATTCACGTTTTCAAGCTCTTGTATGGAAACCGTCCGGATCCTGAAATAATTCAAGTGATTTTGCCGAGGTTACTGCCCCAAGTGCAAGACTTTATTGAATTAAGAAATCCGACTACACTGGAAAAGTTATTTGAGCTAGCAATCCAGTTTGAAAGTAGAAGAACGGCGGACGTCGAAAGAAGACGCCAATATCAACAGCGAAACCAATTTGGTACGCCAAGACTACAGCAAACTCAAGCATACGGCTACGGAGAAAAAGCGAATCAGTGGGCAAGGAAACCCGAGAATTCAAAAACAGCCGGCGAACATCGACAGTTCAATAGCAACCCAGGAAAAAAGTCTCAAAACCAGGGGAAAAAGAAGGAAAGCACGGAAAGGAAAAATAATTTAAACTAAAACGGATTTCTGCTGACGAGAGAGTGCGGAAATCCGAAGGCCACGAAAATCCCTCTTCCTACAAGTTAAATACAGTAATGGTGAAAAATTTGACTCTTCCGAAGATTGAAGTGTTGGTGAATAATATCCCAGCCACCGCACTCCTGGATACCGGCGCGCAGTGTTCCTGTGTGGCAGAACAGTTTTTTAGAAAGTATTTTCGCAAATACCGCATATATAATGCGGATAATACAACAGTGTTAGCGGCGCAAGGAGAAAAATGTAAGTGCGTAGGTAAAGTACCTTTGTATATCCGTATCAAGGACGAACAAGTAAAGGTGATGTATTTTATAGTAAAGAATCTGCAAGCACATTTGATCTTAGGAATAGATTTTCTTTCAGACGCACAAGCTACACTGGATTTTAATGAAGCGTCCCTTAAGCTGACAATGAAACCAGTGCGTGTAGAAAAGGCTGAACCGCCAAGGTTAAATCTTGACCACCTGCCTACTGACGAGCAAGATAGAATCCGACAAGTGGTAAGTGAATTTGCTTCGTTATTTAGTGATATTCCAGGATTTACTCAGGTTACTAACCATAGTATTGACACCGGAGATGCATTGCCAGTTCGTCAAAACCATACCGGTATGATAAGAATAAGGAAAAAATTATAGAATGGCATATTACCGATATGCTACGTAAAAAGATCATAACGCCCATCTCAAGTAGTTATGCTAGCCCGGTGGTTTTATATAAGAAAAATAATGACTATCCTTTGGAGCATCCAAAAAGGTGGAGATTCGCTATTGATTACCGTAAATTAAATTCCATAACGAAATATCCGGTATATCCGTTACCGATCATAGAAGAAATTTTAAGGAACATAAAATCAACCAAATTTATGACGACTTTAGACTTAACGACTGGTTATTTTCAAATAGGGGTGAGGCCTGAGGACGTGCCTAAGACTGCTTTTATAACCAAGTCTGGCACTTATGCATTTTTGCGTATACCGTTTGGCCTTTCAGGGGCCCCAGCAACATTTCAGCGATGCATGGACATTGTGTTAAGACCTGTTCTTGGAAAGTCCACATTTATCTATTTAGACGATATCATTATTACTAGTGATAATCTAGACCAACATATACAGGATTTAAGACAGGTGTTTTCTTTATTAAATGAGGCCGGTCTAAAAGTTAATGTCGAAAAGTGCAAATTTGCAGCCCCTGAATTAAAATATTTAGGTTACAAAATATCTCAAAAAGGGATCGAGACAGATGAATCAAAAATAATCGCTGTACAAAAGTATCCGACTCCAAACACGGCAAAGAAGCTCTCTTCTTTTCTAGGACTTTGTTCATATTATAGGTCCTTTATAAAAGATTTTGCGGCTATCGCTGAGCCATTGTTAAAATTAAAAAGGAAAAAGGCAAGATTCTCGTGGACGGCCGAAGCCAATAGTGCTTTCGAAAAATTAAAACAAGCATTAACGCAAGCCCCTGTGTTGAAATTTCCTGAAAAGGATGAAAATTTAGAAATTTCAGCGGATGCTTCGGATTATGCGGTAGGAGCGGTACTTTCGCAAAATCAGCAGCCCGTGGCATTTTTTAGCCGAACTTTAAATCAAACACAAAGAAACTATTCCGCGACCGAGAGAGAGGCACTTGCAGTTCTGTTAGCAGTGCAAAAGTTCCGAGTTTATTTTGGAAAGGCGCCGATAACAGTATACTCTGATCATGCGGCGGTAACTAGATTGTACTCAGGGAAAAATTTATCCCCAAGGTTAATAAGATGGGCACTCAAGCTGCAAGAATATAATCTGGTAATCAAGCATACCCCCGGAAAGGAAAATATCGTAGCAGATGCCCTATCACGAATTAAATTAGACGAACAGGGTAATACCGTAAAAGTTGCAATGCTGACAGCATGTACAATAAATTCCCGAGAAACTGTAATAACCGAACTGGGTAAGGATCCTGAGTTTGGAAGTATTTATGAGTATTTGAAGGATCCTGAAAATTTTAGCCACCAAGATATTGTGGCGATAAGAAATAGGGCGGCCCATTACGAACTAATAGATGGTCTATTATTCTATACAAAAACTACGAATTCCAACAACGAATTTCGACCTGTTATCCCAGCTAGTCTTAGATTAAATATCCTGCAGGAGCTCCATGACAGCCCTTTAGCTTCTCATGCTGGTATTCGAAAAACTATCCAACGCTTACGCGAGGCAGTCTACTTTCCTGAACTGCAAAAGTTAACATGGGCGTATGTCCAGTCCTGCCCAACATGTCAAGCCATTAATTATATTAATTTCCGCCCGTCCGGGTTTCTAAATAGTATTAAATCCGAATTTCCAAATGAAATAATTGGCATCGATTTATTGGGCCCTTTCCCAAAAAGTCAGTTAAATAAAAGTCGCTATCTCCTTGTTATGGTTGATCATTTTAGTAAATGGACCGAAATTGTTCCCTTAAAACGAGCCTCCGCGAAATTAGTTACTGATTCTATTTTAAATAAATATATTTTAAAATACGGGGCGCCCCTAAAAGTTATATCGGATAATGGTCCTCAATTTGTAAGTAATATATTTGAAGACATGTGCCAAAAACTGGGCATACGTCATTTAAAAATGGTCCCGTATCGGCCGCAATCAAATATAGCGGAACGGGTCAATAGAAATATAGTGAAAATTCTCCGTAGTTATGTTAAAAATTTTCATAAAAGCTGGGATAACTATGTCAATGAATTTGCTTTCGCCCTTAGGACCCCAAAACATGATACAACGGGAAAAACTCCTGCTGAGTTATTTCTAGGCTAGATAAATTATTTTATGTGCAACAAAGAGCCCCAGAATTTAAAATGGGTGATATAGAAAAACTTATAAAAGAAGCAAAAAAGAATACGGAAGTAGCACAAAGAAAACAGAAATTATATTATGATTTGAAACGACGGGGAGTAACTTATAAAGTAGGGGATGAAGTTTTAAAAATTAAGCATTCACTTTCTTCAGCACCAGAAGATAAAACTGCCAAATTTTTTCCACGATTTGAAGGACCATATGTTATAGAAAAAATAACTCACGCTGTAGTAGTGTTAAAAGCCAGAAATGGTGAAACCTGTTCCGCAAACATTGATCAAATCAAGCCCTACTTCGATCGTAATAAAATGCAAATCTTTTCAGATCTTTTGCAGGATCCGGCACGGCAGACACCGCAGGTACAAGTTCCAGAGGTGAAAAAACGACAAGTACAAGGGCAAGCCAATGAGAGACAGAAGCAAGTGAAAAGAAAATTGCCCCGCGGAAAAATTGAAGGTAACAAGAAAAAGAAGCCGTTCCACCGTCCAGAAAACAGAGTTCACGAACACCCCCAGAATGAAGAAGGGAGAAGGCCGACGTATGTGAAGAGGACCAGGAGAAATGATGGCAACTATAACCAGGCTTTAAAACGGAAGATCTACTCATCCGACAGAACTCTCCGCAGCAAAAGTCGCCGAACTGCGGAAGGGCCATCAGCGGCGGAGGAAAAAGTACAAGGAAAGTTTGAACGGCCAGCAACGAGGTCCAAGCAAGAACACGGAAGAAATTTCCCGGTTCCGCCAAGACCAGCTGCCATCAAACGGCCAAGACCACAAGCAGAGGAGAAAATGAAAGTATTCAAGGGTGGCCGTACTGGTGAAAAAAGGAAGCTTCCAGAGGAAAGCAATGAAGGGCGAGCCCGTACAAGAAGGAGGATAAACCAAACTACTATCTGCAGTACCTTTAAAGACTGGGCCCAGAAAAGGATGTCCGAATATTACAAAGATAAGTAAAATTTTATGTTACTTTGCAAACTTAAGTTAATCTTTCATTCTTACTGCAAGTGGCAGATTTCAGGAAGTTTTACCTCATGCGAGGTCTACCTTTATCGCCAAAAGGGCGAGAAATGAGTTGTGACCGATTTTCTTATTATGTTTTTCAATTACTCGTGCGTAAAACTAAAGTTGATGTATAATAGCGTTGTGTAAAGACTTAAATATTGTAAAAAGTTATTGTATAAATTTTATTTAAAACATTCTAGCAAGAGAGAAGTTTTAGTCTGAAAGACTTTTTGAAATATATTATTTCAATGTAGAAAGAATTTGCACTTGCTTTGAAAAGAATAGAAGTTAACAAGGTACTACTAATGTATGTTTTCAAATCTGTAAAATTAACGGCATGTTGATATGTTCTGTTATTTTAAATGTTAAGAAATACCGTGATATGGTAAAAGTGAAAGTAATGTTAAAAATTTGTTATTCGTGTGACTGTAAAAACTAAATCATGGCGAATATGTGTTAAAGGGTGAATGATGTAGTTAGGCTCTCTGACGCTACACTTTAGAGTTAGCCACTTTTAGAATAGTACCTCAGGGTTTAGAGTTGAAATTAGGGTGTGTTAAGAGGTCTCGTTATGTTGTATTTTAACACGTTAGTGTTTTGATTGTAGGAGGAAGTGTGGCACACGTAGACAGAGACACATTCGTGTTTGGTGTTCTTTTACAACACATGTCAGAGAGCACGGGGAGAGATAATTAAAATAGTCATGAATGAAATAAGAATGTTAAGAGAAGTATATTCTATATGTTATTTGCAATGTCATTGTGTAACATTTCATTAAACTAGTTTTCCTTCCAGATCTCTGGAAGGAACCAGAATTGAATAAGAGCTCCTGTTTAGATGCAGTACAGATGAAAAAAAGATTGTTGTATATCCTGGGAGCTGCTATTGTAACAAATTTCTTTCTTTTAAATTTTCTAGTTTCTAGAGAAGTTATGTTGTAAAAGATTGGCCTCGCGTTAGTTTCTAGAGCTAAAAGTTTTCAACAAGGTCGTTTTAGACCTCAGTTTCAAACTAATTAACTCTGGCGGGAAGTATGTAAGGATCTTAAGTTTTACTAACGTTTATTTTATTTTAAATCTTTACTATCACTTCTTATTTTCTACTTCCGGCCAGAATTATAAGCGTGAAGGATTTTTATGCAAAGTTTGTCTGGCGAACGCCAAGTACTTAAGTTGTGGCTTTTTGCCAAGCAAGAGAAAGAGGAAGCAGTGAGTCAACGCAGGCCGCTTACCTTAGAAGTTACGCAGTTGCTGTTTGCCTTCCAGGCCAGAGGTTTTAATCCTCTTGATAAATTAAAACGTATTGTAGTGTTCACAGTCTCTGTGCTACATACGCTTCCTGTTATTATAAGGCCAATCTTCCACGTGTATTATTCTAAAGTTAAATTAGAGTTTAGTTTTATTTTTATACTTTTACGTTAGACCCCGAGTGGCGGGTCATTGTATTCCGAAGTACGGAAAGTTATTGTATATAGAGAAAAATAAAGGGTTTTGTATACCCTTCGTCTGTATCCTGTCTACTTACCACAACTAGTGAACATAGCTTTAGTAAGCTCTCTGTTCCGAGTCAGGTCCTTGTATGTTTCCGAAGAAGGTTAGAAGGAACATTGAACCTGATAGGTTATCAAAATATATTTATGAAATAAATAAAAAAGGGAGTGTTAAAAATAAGCAAACTGAAAGAAATTTAAAATAATATTGCATGGTTATTGAAATTTTTAGTACAGAACTGTAATGTTATTAAAGAATACTATTAAAAATTAAGATTAAAAATTGTTTAATCCATTGTCAAGTAGTAAATTTATTAAATTATTGTTAATTAATATTTTTGTGTATGATTCGTTTAGGGTCACGGCGATGCAGATTACATTTTTTAACTATCGTAATATGACTAGTTTCCTTTTTAAAAACATGCTAATTCATTCGCTATTTATCTGAAATCAATGCCGAAAATTCTTAATAATATTTAAACCTATTATTCTTTTTCGCATAATTGCAGACATTAGTCAGTGAGACCTGAAAATCTCAAAAAGTGCTCAAAGAATAGAAAACAGTTCATGAAACGTTATAATGTAAAGTAAATATTATCATCTATAAGCTTCCATCAGATTAAAGCATTAATATTCTGTCTTTAATGATTCTGTCTTTTAAACATAATTAAACATAATATTCTTTCAACATTATTCTATTTATTCTATTTAAACATAATCAAATATACTTTTAAACATGAGATATGTATATTTCATGGCAGTTTTCAAAATTATAAAGTTACAGAAATGTATCAGTTGTCGAGACTATTATATATTTTGTGAAATCGGGAAGTGTATAAAATCAACTATGCCCTTACCGGGAGTCGACTCAAGGATCTTCCACTTGCTAGCTTGCTATGTTAACCGCTTACCGCCACAACAGCATGTACGAGGGAATGCTAAAATTCCTTATAAGGTAAAATAAGTTAATTTATTATGTTTCCTTGATATGACAAAATATTATTAAAGAAAATGTTATGAAAGCAAGAATACTCATAAAAATTAAACTATTCCAATCATTTAACTGTTTAGGGCTGATATTAAATCTTTTTTGATAATAGCTAGATATACTGTGATTTTTGGAAGTTATTTTGCGCTGCTATTGTTTCAAGTAATTTTATAACCTAAGAAACGTTTTTGAACTTGAATGTGAAGGAAATTTGAAGATACGATATTCCCATTTAATTTTTCCTTCTATAACACATTTCCTGCTCTAGTTTCTCATAAGCTCTGAAAACAGGTTAAACTAATTATCTTCACATAAGCATATTTATTATCTAAAAGGAAGTATCTTTGTGTTGAAAAGTAATAAAGAAAAGAGAAATTTTTATCTCATTTTTCATATAAGAAATTACAGTTTTATGAAATTCGTGCAATTTTAAACACTAAAGTGATTAACATAGATATTGACATGAGTAGATACCATATGTCACTGTCTAGTTTATTCATTTTTAATAACCAAAGTCGACTCAAATTGCTTTTACCTTTTTAAATACGGTAGATATGAACTTCAGGAATGAAATTTTATTTCATTCTCATTACATTTACACTGAGCGGCGAAGAGATGAGAAAATTTATACTCAATATGAAAAAAGTTGGCATTGACACCTTAATTTCTTTTTAAGGATGATATTTTCTTCGTAATAGGTGAATGTGCTTTATTTCTTCGCGAGAAAAATTCTAAAGATGGAAGTCAGAGTTCGCCTTCATTGAGTACGAAAACCGCTCCATGAGCCAAATTTTAGTATTGTTGTTTTCCAAGAATTGACCACTGGGCTTTTTTTTTATGTTAGAGTCGGATACTACTTCACTGGACCATTTAACTTGAAATCGTCATTCAAGTAGTAATTTCACTGGGAACTTGAATCTGAAACGGACGTTCTAAGTAATATGCCACTGGATATTTTACTCTGAAATTTGTCCTTAAGGCCATGTGATACTTTGTAATGCTCCTTCCACCGTCTGCCATTTTAGATGCGATTCTGTCTTCTGCTGCCTTCAGCAAATTTTTTGAGAAACTCTAAAAGTTTCTTATACCCGCAAGTCAAACAACTGTCGTTTCGTGCTCGAGGTGGTAGTTCTTTCCAAATCACTAAATCAAATGGTTATTTAGTTTCTTAATACTATTCATCCTCCAGTTCATGCTCTTATGATGAATTACATTTTTCTTTCACCTGCAAGTGTTAAAAATCCCTATCACTTGGCAATATATAAAATAATCCTTGAGTCTATCGTTTTCCTTATATGTAGATTAAATTCCTTTTTTTCTTTCAGTTTTAAACAAATATTTATTATAACAATTTACATATGTTAAACGTAATTTAGAGGGGTTGAAAACGTTTGAAATCTTTACAAGTAGTTTTTAAATATTCTTTATAGTTGCTTTAAAAATTAATTTAGACTAAGTTTTCTAAAATATTTTGTCCTTTTTTAAGTAGCTATTACGCGTGAAATTTTAAAATTCTAATCTAGCTCAACTTAAAATCTTTAACTTATCACTTAATGTTAAATGGCTCGCTTCGACATTCATAACTTAAAATAACATTGCGGAGCAGTTATTCAAACTGTTCTTTTATTCATATCATAGATTTAAAACTAATCAATAGATCTATTTCTATTAAACATCTTATCTTAAAGATTAAACAAACAAAAAATGAAAGAATAAAATTTCAAAACTGTGTCTAACAAAATTACGATAACAATTAAAGTTAAGTAGTAGGTTTTATGCAGCATTAATACAAAGAGCTCTAGTGAATACAAAATGCAGAAAAGAAATCCAATTCATTGCATTCATATATCTGATATTTTAATTAAATGTTATCCAAGTAAATCTCCCTATCTGTAGCTGAAGTTAAAGAGAGCTGGCCAAGAACTCCTCTTGAAACAATATTTTTAGCCTTACTGTAGATAATCTTTAGACAAGTGGCCAGCATAGTCAACTGAATAGCGGCCAAATTTGAATTCAAATCTACCGCTCGTATACTTGGGATTTTAAGCTAATTTCATGCATCATTCATCCTTAATTGTCAATGGTCCATTAGCGACCGAGCGGTAAAGTCGCTGAATGCTATTAGTTCAATACGGGTTTCGAATGCCGCTGAACGGGCTGGCTGCATGGGCGTATTCATTGCTTTTCCCATGTGCAACGTGCATACGAGACAGTTTCTCTTAGAATGTCCTCCACGAAGATCTCTCTACAGTTAAGCAGATAGCCCTCGAGCGCTTTGCCATAATTCAAATAAACCAAACATTACCCGTCAAATGTATGTCAAACCATGAAAAAGATCAGATTAAGAAAATTTTGACCAAATATCTTCTTAAAGCAAACAGTTAAGTAGTCCTAGTTATGGTCTTTTTTAGTCATAGTTAACTACAGCAAAGATTCGTGTTCAAAATGCATCTGTTGAATGGCAGTTAAAAAATACTTTAAAGATAAACAAAACAAGTAGAAAATTCATATCAGCCTTCTAAGATTAGGTTGAAATGTTACATCAGCCATCTTGTACAAATACGAGTACTTAAAATTTACTCTTTTGTTTATAAATGCCTATTATCGCAAATATTGTGCAGAATGAAGAACACATAAACTGCAACACACTTCCTTTTCTAATTTCACTGCATTCCTTTTTTAAATCATCTGCATTTCAGAGCTTCTATTCACGTTAGTGGTGAATGTAACGCGGGATTTCATACTAAATAGATTGTAGAGACATTAGGAATTTTTTGGAAGCAGGAGAGAGGAAACATTTGCAACGCCTTCACCGGGAATCGAACCACGAACTTCTGGAATATTTGTCCAGCGTGCAGACCACCACACCACGGAGGCATGCCAAGAAGGTGGGAGAAATACCTTATATGCTCTCCCTTTTTTAAAGGGTGACTGGGGTTTTAGGGGATCCAGTCGCAAAATCCTGGGGGTGGAGAATCATCATCCACCACCCTTTTAGTTCGGGCGCCACTGTAGAGACACTAGGTATTTTTAGAAGTAGGCAAGAGGAAAAATTAGCAACGTCTTCGCCGGGAACCGAACCGGAATACGCGCACAGCGTGCAGACCACCATACCACGAAGGCATGCGAAGAAGGCGGAAGAAATACCTTTTAAGGTGACGCACTATATATTACCTATTGACGTTTTTTAATTATTTTACATAGTTTTCACGATGGTTTCTTCGCTTCTAGAGATGTTGCAGTCCGTCTCATATGCCAGAATGTAATTATTTTAATAGAAGTAGACAAAACTTCCACAAACCTAGCTTTCTTTGTTAAAGTTATTTCAGTGTTTAAGGATTTTACTGTACACCATGTATATTTCTTCTTATGCATATTGACTTTAAAATGGAACTTTGAGCCATAAAAGGGTTTCAAAATTAAAGCAAAATCGATAAATTTTTCCTCTCCTCTTTTGTTTTTGCATTAGAAAGATATATATATCCTATAAACTGTTAAAATTCTCAGGTTATTGATTAATCTACTACGTTTCTGTATTTTCTTTCTCTCTTCTTTTGATACACTCGTACATATGGTATGTCAACAAAGTTTCACGACTGTATTCCTACAGAATCAGATCTGGAGAAAACAACTTTATTACCGATTAGCTTTGTATTAGACATTCTTTCTAACACTGTATATCTCTTGACAAGTTCTCAGAACTTTTGAATTGCTTTGTAGAAGTCATCTTTTGGAACACTTTTTCATCCCTTTTGTTATAAAATTTGCTGAGTAAAGCATATGATTAAAAATAGTTTAACGTTTGCTTGATATAAGCTGCTTGACGACAGCTGTAGTTCTCCAAGAATTTTTTTTTCTTTTGGGTTTCTCTCTTCTTAGACATTGAATTCATAACGTGACTGCGAAATATTAAACAAAGGATTCCAAACATGTTTTTGCCCGAGCACGTTATTTTAATGAAAGCAAACTGTGACATGTTACCCAAATTCTTATTAATCGTCGTCTGATATCTGCACTTAGAATGGTTGAAAAAACTAGACGTAAAACTTCACATTATGCAGAAGTCAAACTGTGTACACATAACGATCCACATTGTCGAGCCTGAGTTCTGTATGTCCGTCAAAGGAAAAATAGTCATTTCTGAAAATTTTATGCTTTTTAACTCAAAACAAGTATCCTTAATGTAAAAAATATACCTATGCTTAGTTTCATTACTGTTTTAAGCAGAGAGAATAATAACATTCATTAACTTATAATTTCTTTGAATTTTTAATGCATTCATAACGAGATATGAGCAAATATGGAAACCATAGCAATTTAGAGTACTACATGCGCATCCATGTGACCGAAAAACGTATACCAGTGAGTTTTCTAGATTTCTAATCTTAGGAGAGGTAAAAAGTCAGAATGATTTTAATGAAATTCGGTTCTGACTGATAACAATTAAGTTCCATTTTGAATAATTGTCGGATCTCTCTCTAGAACCTCTTGTTGATACTACTGATTATTCAGAATGCTGCACCAGATTAGACGCAATCTAATTCCGTTATTAGATTAATCTAATCTCATCTACAAATCCCTATATGCGTAACCGCTACTCTGTATTTTAATGGAATTTTAAAGTCTTGAAAATTTGAAATTATATATATATATACTTGAAATGAGCATAAACCAGATGCCCCCTATTTTACTTGTCGATATATCAAGACAAATCAACCACCTTAAATAAAAATGCTGCGGATATTCGTTGTTCTTGGAATGTAAAGAAGAATCTTCTGATTAAAACTGGAATTGATGGGATCTTCAGAACTGGTATTATAAATTATATCACATATTATGTCTTCTATAGGGTAGTGTGGGCATATGTTACATCAATAAACCAAATGCATACCAAACTAATAATGCGACACTCGTAGATGCTATTGAAAAAAAAAAACGTGAACGTGTGCTGTAAATGCTAAAAACATTTTCTGTTAAGAACTTCATTCAAAGATAGTTTAAATAATTAAAGTTATGAGCATTGCTTACATTTCTAATTAGCTAATTTTATGCATTCGTTATGTGCGACCAAGGAATATATAAATTAAAATTTTCTCTAGGAAAGCATACAAGGTTAATATAACCTCGTCAGCTTAAAAGGAGATGTAAACATTTGCATCGTTAGTAATTCTCACTGTTCATATATTCAAATATTTCTGTTTATACGCTTTGACGAAAATAAGTGGAGTTATGAAAACCATCTCGACTTAAAAATGTGTTTAAAATTGCAACATACATCATTGCTGCATTTCAAATGCTCTAAAGTAAGTAATGTTTCTTTCCCATCGCTAAAATTTTAAATTTATTCCAGGTGGGCATTAATCCTTACCATAAGGTACCGCTAACATATGCTAATCGCCTATCCTGGAATACTATTTCAATGCATAAAAGACACTCAAACCAAACGAGAATTTATTGTTGTTGTTGTTTAATTTTATTTATTTATTTTATTTTTAGCTTTCGTTTCGCTTTTTCCTTTCCGGAAGCTAATACTACTAAGTAGTAACATAGCTGCACAGATTTGCATGCATTAAGATTGTCGAAAAGAAGTTATTCAAATTTCTGCTTGGTATAGTTTACAGCCGCTCGGGTGTTTCAGTTGTAAATGTCAAAACACTTTCCTAACGCTGGGTTACGAATATTTTAAGTGCACAATCAGCATTTTTTAACCATAACACGCGTTTAAAATATTGAATGTTTTATGTATGTAATAAAGGTCACTGCACTAAATATATTTCTTGACCATAAAAATCGTGTTAACAATAAAAAAAATTTCTTACCTGTAATTAACTTAACCTAATTGAAAGAGGAATACAGAAGAGCAGAATTTAAAATTAAGCAAAAAAGCAACCTTAAACTGGCTCATTTGGATAAAATATCATTGATTTCGAGTGAAATCAGTTCAGCAGCAAATTGTTTTGCTCCTTCTCCTGTACAAATTATCTAACTGCTTTGAACAGGTTCCTTTTAGAAAAGTATGCGTTAATACCGAAATATCAATTAAAAATCTAAATATTTCACTTAATACGATACTTTTAAAAAGGTTGCTAAAGTTTGTAAAACTAAACAAATGTAAGCAATTGTTAAAATTATCATAATATCGTGTCATCCGTTTTCGAATAACTGATAATCATCAAGCATAAAACGTTCTTGAAAAAGGCAATGTTCAGTATACTTTCCTTTTAACAAAAGTTTTTTTTCAAAAATATCAAAGATAGGAATCTAAGCCGGAATACGTATTGACTCTAATATATCACTGGATAAAGATTTTCCTGGATTTCTAAAAATTCTTTAGAAGGGGAAAAATTATCATGCACGTAAGATAATTCCATACGTTTACATAAATTTGATATGTTCTATAAGAAGAATAGTTAAATGTATAAGGTATTTCTCCCGCCTTCTTAGCATGCCTTCATGGTGTAGTGGTCAGCACGCTCAGCGCGTATTCGAGAAGCCCGTCGTTCGAGTCCCGAAGGCGTTGCTCATTTTTCCTCTCACCTGCTTCGAAATAACCTAATGTCTGTACAAATGGTCTAAAAAATTCTGAAATAAAATTAACTAAATATAATTCCTTTAAAAAAAGTTACAGGGTACGTGATAAATTAATTTAATCAGTTTTGTAAATATTTGTCTGCGAATATAAAATGGTTAGGTAAACAGTAACTCTAATATTTGGACTAGTCTGGCATTTAACTTAGAAATAGCTCTATATTTTGTCACTTAAAGTACCAAGCTCTATTTAGATTCTTATTTGAAAAAAAAATTAACATATATTCTGTAAAAAACTAAGCTAAATGTGGTGGAGTAAGGCTCTCAGATAAAATGACTACCTGTTTTCATCGTATGAATTGTATCTGTCTTTTACAGCATAAATTGTTCTTTTTATTAAATACTCAAATTTTAATTCCATCTCCATTTAGGTCGAATGTGTGAAACTGCTAAATACCTGTAATTTGCCTCTCGTTCAAATTCTTCTAAGCACCTGATCTTGTTATAAATACATTTATTTATTTTAAATATTAAAATATGGGATTTTCGCATAAATGCGTTATATGGGACTCTCCCTATTCACTACTAAATTCCTGGATGCAGAAATGTTACTTAACATAGTCCTTTATTTAATTGATGTGCGCTTTAATAGGCTTTTCTAAATGTGTTCAGAGCCAAAAATGCAAGCCATAGCACAGCTTTAACTTGATCAATCACTTTATTTGCAAACATTACGGCGTGGCTTAATCCTAATTGTTACAGTGAATGTGAATACATGAGGACATTTTAGTAGCGGACCCATTTGTAATTAATTATTTGTACGCACAATACTTTAATCCTGATACGCTTAGTCTGATATCATTAATTCATATTTTATGAAGGTAGATAGAATAAATGTAGGCTGATAGCGAAACTGTCGCGTTTTCTATTACACAGAAATTGTTATGTCCTAGAAACAATATGAATAACAAATGTGGAGCTCTATATCTTTGATGGATATTTGGGACTGTAAATGTGTTAACAAACGTTACATCGGAACTGTGATGTTATAATTTATAACTAAGTGATTCCTTGTAAATTATATGTAATGTACTTTTTGCTTACACGTATGGTGATAAGTCCACGGAAATGTGGATCCATGCTAGTTATACATATATTAGCCACGCTTCTTGCTAATGCGTTTGTTTCATTTATATTTTAAGGTTTTTATAACAGTATAAGAACCTGTGTGTTTTCCCTAAAAGTTTTAATTGTTCTTAATTTTTCAACTATTTATTGCTTTTATTGACAGTTTTGGAGGAATCGTATCAATCTGTTTATTTGCGCCTAGGAATAAAACATTAAAACTAAAACCTGATGCAAAATTTTTGACAGATATTGGAGCAGCATTAAGGCACTTAGCTCTTTACATGTGACAACTTCTTTTACTCTTTTGATGTGTTTAGTATGATTCAATAACACTGTAAGTCTTACGCTTCTTTGTATTTTATCTAACAAGAAGGGCTATCAGACTTCCCAACGACAATTCCCATCAAATTTTCAGGAGTGATCAGATATGAGAACAAAATAACAAATGGAAAGTGGGGCATTTCGTAATCATACGGAAACGCCAGGACAAGCGTATAAAGTAGCATATGTGCACTCAATATTTATAGCCGCGGACTCGAAAACATAATATAGTATTTGGGAGTTACAAGGTGGTTGTGAGATAAAACGCATTGCTGGTAGGTGACTTGCCTGCAGAGCCTGGATATGTTTCCCCATTAATAAAGAATACTGCGAAATCATATTATGTATGTTGTACAATTAGACAAATGACTCGCAATCCTCTTTTTGCGGAACAAATATTAATGACAGGGATAACGCAGAAGTACATTCAAACGATATGATTCCAAAGTACATTGGCAAGCGTTGCCCAAGAATAAGAGAGAATAACGAACAAAGTACAGCAAAACTTCGCTACTCTTAAGATATGTGGTATAAAGCAATACAAATGGCATGAGTCTGCAACTATATATAAATATCAAATTTCAGAAGACGCATATTACAGGACTCGCAATTCGCTACTGAAGTGGAACAAAAAAAGGAGCTATCTCAATTTAAAATCCAAATATTTTCTTCACCTTGTAAAGTTTTTTATAATTTTTCGATGTCAGGAAACTGAAGAAAATCGCAATGCCCTTGCCGCGATTCGAACCCCTGACTTTCCAAATACAGGTCGAGCGAATACAGGTACACCACGAAAACATGCGGAAATAAGGGAGAAAATACCTTATATATTTCTCCTTTTAAAGGGCGAATGTGGATTAGGAGACCCAATTGCCAAATGCTGGTGGCGACGAATTATCGTCCACCACCTTTTATGCATTTTCCTGTTAATTCTTTCACCATACGTTGTGAGTTCAATGAAATGCAAATATCTCAAACATTTACTGAGTTATAGTAAAATAAATTATCACATTCCCTAGTAAGTCCTCTCATGGTGTAAGTAGTAACTTATCTCACAAGCATTGGAAACTCCAGAGATCGAACTCCGGGGAGCGCACACTTGATTTTTCATGTTTCCTGCTTAGTAAAACTTAGTAGACTCTACAATGTGTAATTGTGTATATTGACAGCGTCTCATGCGAATGTGTTATTATTGAAATTGCATTATATTAATGAAATTGGTTTAGGTTGTTGATTATGTTGACTTATTAATTGCGTAAATTCTGTATCATCATTTATCGTATATTTCTGATTACAAGCGTTACGTGCACGAGATGATAGATATGGTTTTGCTGCAAATTCAGTCTAAATTGAAAATCCGCGTATAAGCCGAATTTAAAATTCCTTATAAATCCAGCTATTATATCGCCAAAAGTTCAAATAATTAGTCATCTTGACAGAATTAAAAATTATATTAATTGCGAGCTAGATGATGACAGTGTTAATGGTGAAATGTAGGACGATGCTCTTCACCCAGATTTGCCTCGTAGGGAAAGATGAAAACTGGTAGAAAATTCTGAACTGGATGTTGATACCGAGAAGTTTGCTTAAAGTGTATACTGGGATTAAATAAGATAAAAATAATAGTCTTTTAATTAATCACAATTATTTCAAATGTGAACATTTTATTTACAATTCATTTTTGTGATCGAAATACTTAGAAGTTAATTTGGACTTGAGGGTAAGAAGATTCCCAACCCTTCCAAGCAAAAAACTTCTTGAAAATTGTCGGCTCACACATGAAAATATGCAGTAAATAAAATAACTCCATACTCATAGAGTTCATACTTTTAAAATTAAAACATAATAATGCGCATCTACGGCTTTCCCTGTAGTGCTTGATGGTAATCAATGCAATACAAAGTCTGGAGGGCCAATAACATTTTAAGGTACTATTCCGTTTTGAGGACCGTAAAAAATCGCGAAACTATTGTTGATGCCAGTGCTGCCAAAAATAATTGCGGCAACCCTAACGCAAGAAAGGAATTAGGTTTTGGCGTATTTAATTATGGCAAAGCACACGAGGGCTATCTGCCTAAAGGGAGGGATGCCTTTCGTGGAGGACTTTCTAAAGGAAACTGGCTCGTATACACGTTACACATGGGGAAAACCACGAAAACGCCCATGCAGCCAGCCCGTTCGCGGGATTCGAACCTCAGACCGAACTACCAGTGTTCAGCGTCTTTACCGCTCGGCCGCTGGTGGGCCCAAGAAAGGAAGTATAATAGGAAATAACTATCTAAGATTATTCTTTTAATTTAGATGAAAGGTTAATCTCATATAATACTCTTTTTATTATTATAATTTATATAAAAAAGGGCTAAATATAACTGAATGGAGTCTTGCGTCACTATTTCGCTACCAAGTTATCGCTAAAGCATAATTTCATCCAAGTTATCGCTAAAACATAAATTCATCCAAGTTATCGCTACAGCATAATTTTATCTCGTTGGTTGTTCAAACATAATTTTCTATAATATATGATGCCTTCCTTTTCTTTGAAAAAATTCTATTGCAAACTTTTCGTCATGGGCAATTCCCAAATTGTTAAATCCACAGGATATCAAAAAAAAAAAAAGGATTTAAAATCGAAAAAGAATTTAAAAATTAAACTAATATTTCAATGGCGTCTTAAGAAATACAAAACTATCTATACTTACGCAATTTTAAATCAGCACGTACGCTAGATTTGGCGCGCTGTTAAATGGGCTAGATTTGGCGCTTTTACGCATCCATTTTAGCTGCAATTTTTTTACGGTCCTCAAAACGGAATAGTACACATTTTAATGATACTACTAATATTTACAGGATCTGAAAATAATATTTTATAATAACACCTTACTTAACGCATGTAAAATACAGTCATGTTCATAAATTAAGGATAATGCAAGATCAGGCAAAGGAAGAGTTAGAAGCAAAACAAATTTGACTTATTTGTAAAGCTTATTTATTAAACAAAAGGTAAAGAGCAAAAAAATATGCTATATGTTTGATATTATTAAAAAAATTAGCGATTTTTTCTCCCTGGAGCAAATTACAAAAAACACCTATTTACAAAAAACCAATATTACATGGTTGGTATAATTGTTAATACATTGTATGTCTCCCAGACGATGCAATACAGTGCGCACAACGCCTAGGTATGCTGAGTATCAAATTATCGATCTGATCTTGGGGGATATTACACCACTCAAAAAGCAATGCTCTCCGAAGTTCCGGTAGACATGTAGGAGGAGGTTGACGGGCTGCAACTCGTCGGCCAAGTATGTCCCACACTTGCTCTACTGGATTCAAGTCCGGTGAGAATGCTGGCCAGTCCATACGGGTGATATCCTCCGATTGAAGGCATTCGCTTACTATGTTTACACGGTGAGGACGGGCGTTGTCATCCATAAACACAAATTGTGCGCTCATGGCGCCCCGAAACAAGCGTACATGTTGTTCCAGAATGACTTCCCGATAGATTTGGCCTGTCATGGTTCCAGTTTGAGCATGCAGGTCAGTTCTGGAACTCAGAATAATTCCACCCCAAACGAGCACTCTTGCACCACCGTAACGGTGTCGTTTAGTGATGTTTTCTTGGTGGTAACGGGTACCTGGAGCTCTCCATATCAAAGTCCGGCGAGAATCAGACTGCAAGCTAAACCTGGACTCGTCGGAAAACATCACACGAGCCCAATGTTGCGGTGTCCACAATGCATGCTCTCTACTCCAGGCTAACCACAGGCGACAGTGAGTTGCAGTAAGTGGAACGCATCTGACAGGTCTACGAGCATATAGACCAATCTGCCCTAAGCGTCTGTACACGGTCTTCCTTGAAATTGTCGTACCAGTGGCTGAAGAGAGCTGACGAGACAGGTCTGAGGCTGTGCTCCGCCTGTTTCTTTTGGCAGTAACTGCCATACCGGTCCTCATTCGGCGTTGTAACTCTGGGGCGACCTGTGCTGTAACGTCTACTCACATTACCATCATCTTGGAATCGTTGCCAAAGCCTGGAGATGACACTCTGGGCAATTCCAAGTTCGTCTGATACTTCCAGTTGGGTACGCCCACATTCCAGACGGCCGATAATTCTACCACGTAAAAAATCATCCAAATGCGTCCTTTGTGTCATAACTATTCGATTATTGCACTGAAATGCTTATAAAGCGCCTGCGAACAATTTTACTTCTTTGCCTGTATTCCTTATACTATATCACTCTTTTACACTCTGGTCATTGTTACGTATCATCGGTGTCATCTGGTTACTTCATGAAATTTGCATATGATTCTTGAAGATGTGTGTAGTGATTTTACAGGTGATATATTTATTTTAGAGTTCGATTTCCGCGTGATTCCGAATTATCCTTAATTTATGGACATGAGTGTAGTATGAGGCTTTGGAGAGCTAATTGAAACGAAAATCGGACTTCCGTATAATGGTGCGCGCATTCTAATGTAAAACGGCTGAAACTGATCTTCAATTTATGCACGCTCCCTTATGCCCCGGTACCGTTGATTTTAGTCTTTTTGAACAGCGGTCGACTTGCGGTCGAAGTGTGGTACCATTTTATCAAGGCACCGTTATGAAGGCATCCCAATTAAGTTCGCTAATTACTTTATAGGTTTTAAACTAAAAGCTTATTTTATTTTTAAAAATTTCATTCATTTCTAAACTCAAAATTTGCTTTTCCTGTGTTAAATTCTCTTTTGATCTGATGCAAAGAGTCAGATAAATACATATCGTCTACTGGCATAAAATTATGCTTATTAATATAGTAAATTATTTAAGTATGTTGCTTCCGCTTCTTTAGATGAATACTTGAGCATTCGAAAAAATGTAATTTCAAGATATTAGCTTAGAATTGCGTATTTTTGCACAAAAGAGTGGAGTACATTGAGTAATTATTTGGCACTATCCCAGAATACCCAAAATCTTGTCTCTGTACTTATAAATAATTGAATACCTTTCTATAATTTCGTACTGAATGTCCTTTTTTGCATTGATGACAAATGAAGCGATCACATAATAACAGAAGATTATAAACTCTTACATTTTCTGTAATGAATTATAACTAATAATCACTACTCAAATTGAATCATGATACATGTGTGTAAGAATGAACGTGCGTCTCTAGCTCGGCGCTAAAAGCAGTGATTACATTTCTCTCTGATATCAGTATCTCTGCTAACAAGAGTGGGTAAATACATATCGTCTTTCTCATTAAATTTATAGTTCATGAAGTGCTCTCTAAACAGTAAAGTATTTTTATATTTTGATTCTGTAACTGTTGCGCTCTCATGAGAGAATTTCATTAATTATTGCAGTATACAACCGGTAAGCCAGAGAGTCATAAATGATCTTCTGCAAAAGTAGCGGCCTTCGTTATGCATAAAACCATTCTTAATTCATTATAAGCTTTTTCTATTTCCTGGAACTGTCTTGTCTTAACGAGATAATTTTCAAAATATTTAGCATTCTGAATTTAAATAAAAAATATCCATACATTTTTTCTTCGACACCATACATTTCGTTTCATTTCTTCAAAATATTTCATTTATTTTCTTTATTTATTTGATGATTCTGACGACTCAATATGCTACTGTGATTAGTAGGCTTCTAAAATACTTCTAAGAAGCATAAGGATTCTCTCGTTTTTCCTGTTTCGTACAGTTAAGACCATGTGTGATATCTTGAACCCGCTTCCGCCCTAGATTCCTACACTTCCCTTCGTAGATTTTCTTTTACATTAATTCCCATAATGATATATAATATAAGTTCCATATTCATATAAAACATACGTTTCATATAATGCACTTATATATATCCCTCTAACAAAAATTGACTGGTGTGCTAATGAAACGGCCATTGTGTCTATATTCAAAGAAAAATACCCTTTTGTGTTTTACACCAGAAAGTTTTTCACGTGCTTTGGATTTTTTGAATACTTGAAACTGTTGCTGAACACTTTACTTCATTGCATACTACAAAACAAGAGACAGATTGATTATCTGCGTTAAAACAGTGATAAAAACTTACATTTAGCTCCAATGATGAGTGAAATCTGTTGAGAAAGGCAGGTAGTTGATCTATTAAGCAAAGTAGCTGAAGGCTTGTCGCATTGTGAGAAAAGTAATTTCTTATGAAGAACTTTCTAAGGGGATACAAGTCGTACTCACGTTATGCATTGGTAAATATCCATACCACATATCGAGCTTGGGTTAGACAACTAGTGTTCAGTGCTATGCATTTGAGCTCAGCTTAAAGCTACTGTTAAAAAATTTCTATATTACCTCCATAAAAAAATTTTACTTTTTCTCTTGCTATCAGTTTCTAATATTTATGAATTTATCATAAATTACTTTCTTAATTTATTTGATTTTTTATTTCCTACTTAAAAATATGATTAAATAGTTCATAATCAGTAGCATAAGCTCTCAAAATCAACTTGAGTATTTAAAGAAAAGTAATATCTTGATGGTAACTCTATACGATAGTCAATAGTCCATTTTTCTAGCTGACAGCCAGACTAACTCCCCTTTTTCAATAGAGTTAAGCTTTAATTTTTATTTTTTTTAATTATATACTCGCAAATAATATAAAATGTTCTTCTGTAAGATTCAGCTTAAATATCTTAATGATTAATCATAGCTATGCATAAAAAACACGCAGCCCTACATTTAGAAAAAACATTTTAAAGCGAGAATGGTAAATACGGAATAACTCCGGGAAATTTTTATTGTTAAATTATTCAGCATTTATATGAAACTTCCAGTTTTAATCTGTAACAGGAATTTATTTAATGCGAAGACCAGTAATTACTTGAAATTTATTTCAGGAGTACTACTATCCTTATGAAGGAAATTCTTCAAGATGAATAGTTCATATAAACATAAATACACAGGAAATTGTCTCTGTTTGTTTTACTAGCAAATTATATTGTTTTTTCCTATGACGCCTTGTTAACATTTCGTTTTTGCGCATTTAGGTGACGATTAGCTTAAACTGCAAATGGTAAATTTTAGGAAAACATCTTATATTCAATATTTCAATGTCAGTAACACTGTCTAAGAAAGCATTCCTCCAAGTAAACTGAAGAATTCATTTTATGATAAAACGAACCCAGCAAATTATTAGCTTTATCTCTCAAATAAATTTTAAGTCTTGTATTACGTTCTTATTTTTTACACTTAAAAAACCGGACGTTTCATTTTTATGATTTTACCGTATGTTTTAAAAATTAAAAAATATAGCTAAAGAAGTTACAAATTTAGTTTTCATTGAATTTTATTAATCTAATGTAATGTAAAAATATGCACACAAAATATTAACTAATATTAAATATTTGTATTTTTAAAAATACCACACTATTGGCATGGTGGTAGGGAGCTTTGGACTGCTGTTCAAATGTTGTTAAAAGCATGTATGTTCTTAAGTGTATATTGTCTTTGCACGGAGGTGCTTAAAATACTGTTGAGCTGAAAGTCCTCTTGAGAGACTGGCGGCAAGCGACTTTCGGATCCGTCTCTCGGCGTGTTTCCTTCAAACATTGGACAAACATTACGATGACTCTTGTTCCTGTTTATTTGTATCTTTAACATTTGCTGTTCAGCTTGTTCTTTTTGTTATCATTAATTATTTACCCTCATAAAACTACGTTTTTACATCATAAGTTTTTATTTCTCAAAGAATCTTACAACTACACAGAAATCCTTTGTACTGCATCTGAGGCAGAGCTTCATTATGCATAGTTATAAAACCGTATATATTGATAATTTAGTTTCCATTGCACCAATACAAACCGTTGGTAAAACGTAGCAGAAAATTTCAGAGCTCGAATACATAGAGTTGTATCTTAAGAGATTCAGAGAATTCCAAAAATCGATTTAGAAGAGTAAGAAGGAGTTCTAGATAACATATTATAATGATAAAAATAATAAATACTAAAGTCATCCCTGGATAATTCTAAAATATCCCAAAAGGATTACTTCTATTAGCTCGCCCACACGCGCAACATACGTAACACATGTGTCATTAGTAATAGCCAGGAGATTCTTGGCAGATATGAATATTGGGGATGGTTTGGCTTCGTTTGTTTAGATGCCCAGATACGTCAAGAAGGATCAATGCCCTAATAGATCAGGGAAGATTGATATGAGCAGTTAGGGGCGGACAAATGGCTGACAATTATATATTTAACAGTTTCTGTAGTTGCGACGTTTTACTCATTAATACAATGTTTCAACTTCTGTGAAGATTAATAAAACATTAAGAACTTTAACATCAAAGATACAGTAATATAGGAACAGATTTTTAAATCTTTAAGAATTAAACTTCACGTTGCTTGAAATTTTACTGTGGCATAGAGGAAAGGTTTATATTAATGAATTTTTGTATTGCATGCTCAGTGTCCCGTCACGATTAATTTTATTCAAAGATTTCATATTTTACTGTGAAAATTCTTTTAATCGCTTTCTTATCTTCTGTCACAAGAGTCTTAGTGAAAACGAAGAGGATTTGTGAACGTATCAAATATTTAAATGTATCAAGTAAGTAGCATTTACTGTAAAATTAATCACTACCTAAACGGCAGATAACAACATATTATTTCTGCAGGTAAAAGATTGATTGACAACTGCTATGACAGCAGTCAAATTTAAAACATGAAGCAATTGATAGGCATAAAGAGAGAGGGAAAAGCACAATTTCATTAATCAAATGCTTTTGAGAACGAGAAGCCATTATTGTACAGGGAAAGAGATAAATTTCTTGTCAATAAAAATACAAAAAGTAGAATTTGAATGAAATTCCGATAGTTTAAACAAATAAATACAAATAAATGAAGTTGCAATAATAACTTTAGTGTGTGATTTCTAGTCTTGTTCTTAAGAGGTTTTTTTTTTTTTTTTTTTTGTTTTCTTTTCTTTTCTTTCCCCTTAGTGAATTTTTAGGCGAGAAGAAGTCTAGGCTAACCCGGAAGCTTCAGTTTATTAGTTATTTCGGTTTGTTTACAGATAAAACATTTTCAGACTTTCATATTAAACATAACCATTTCAAAGTACGCCAAGGAAGCATATATTTTTTGTCATCATCGAAACGTTTATGTTTTAAGGGCTGTGTACATTCAACAACTTGAGTTAGTGCTTATAGTTACTAGTTAGTATTCATATATTATTTATTATTCTTTAACTTTCAATAGGGCTGCTAAATCTGGTCTTTGTGAAAAATCGGCAATATACACTGGTGAAATAAATTAAGAGAATTTGCATATTTCATCGAATTGCATGAAAAGTACTGAACTGAAGGAAAAACCACTGCTTCTAGATAAAAATGCAAATCTTCTACGGCAAATACGTAAGCACACAAGTGTGTGTAGGCGGAGCCAGCAGAAAAACAGGCTTTATAAGCGCGTGGAGGGTAAAAGAAATTGCGTCTTCAACTGTTTTAAAGTATGCTGATGACATCGTGGTTTTAACTAACTCCATGAACCCTCAAAATGCTGTAGACAAGCTGAAGTACCAAATTAATGAAATAGATGCATGGTGCTAGCTATGGAAGATTAAAGTAAAACCTTCTAAATGTAACATAGTTATTTACAGACGGTATAAAAAATGGTTCCCGCTTAATATTGACGTAGAAATCGACAATATCCCAATTCCTGTTGTAAATTCTTACAAATATCTTGGAGTGTATATTGATAAAACTCTCTCTTTTCATGATCACGTGACTTACGCGACCAATAAAGCTAACGAAGCATTCATGGTCCTCTACCCGTTATTAGGACTAAATTCTAAATTGGATTTAAAGATTAAAAGAACACTTTATATCACCTTAATTTGCCCAGTTTGATTGTATGCCGTACCGGCCTGGGCTACAGCAACGAAAACAGACAGACAGAAAATGAATGTGTTACAAAACAAGATACTTCGATCTATTACAAATTCTCCCTGGTTCATAAGAAACTCTCAGCTCTATGAAGAGTTAAAAATTCTACCAATTCAGGAACAGATTCTGACCACAGCACACAATTTTTACACAAGTATGCAAAATTCTCCATACTCTGCCATAAGAAATCTTACTACCTACGATCCCACTCAGGAGAATGTTGTAAAACGCCCACGTTCAATCCACCCCAACCCACGGTGGTGGTGATGTACATAATGTAAATATTTCGTATTTTTTCATATCTTATTTACTCACTTTATTTGGTCTAGTTTGTGTTTAGTGTTTTGCACCAAGGACTTTGTGATTTTCATAAATCATCTTGACAAAGCGAACTGTGCACCGTTTTTGTATATAGCCAAGTTAGGTGTTATTTTAAAATGTGTTTTTCGTGTTTCTTCAACGGACTTTGATTTTGCAAAGCCATTGAACTGTGTAATTTAAATATTTACGAACGTGGAAATTCCTTACTCTCTGAAGTTCATTTAGAATAATCCCAGCTAAAATTGTTAAAAATTAGAAGTATTTTAGATATCAGCATTTTGCGTCTCATCATCATAACCGCTCTGCTTAAAGCAAGGATCAATCTGAATTTGACTTTATGTCATGTGACTTTACGATGTACATGTTTCTCCTGCTCTATGCACGCTCACGTAGCTGCTAACTGTGTGTAAGACTTCAGCCGCACCTACTTATGTATTTACGAAGGCATTATTGCTTAAATGGACTAATTTCAGCATCTTTGTTTAAATGCTTGAACTTTCACGAAGGAATGATTTTCCTGACTTGCCACCAGTGTTTCTTGGTTTTTTCGTCCCCAGGACGCGGCACACAAGACAGTGTGCCTTTCATTGAATAAAAAAAAAAAATAAAGTAAGAGCTCAAGGGCCAAGATATCTACTGGTGATTACTCTTTGTAATAGAGGCCAGACTTTAAATTTACGATCCAGATCCAAGAAATTACGTTTGCTAGCACACCTTGGCGAATTTCTTAGTGTTATCTTCCAGCAATCGGTTAATTCCCATCGGAACAGTAAAAATGAGTAGCCACCAACGTTTAGATGATGGAATGAGGTGCCAATCGCAAGTCCAGATATGCAATAAGTTTAATTTATCGCCGAGCGTCGTGTGTAACCTACGTAAACAGTTCTAGGATACTGTATCCATCGAGAGAAAGCCTGGGCAAGGTCGTTCAAGAGTCACCACAACCAGAGAAGATCGCTATTTGTCCATTTTTTAGCGAGGCGTAACAGAGGAGCTACAGCTTCTCGGCTCTCTCGGGACCTGTATGCAGCCACAGGAACCCGTGTAACAATGGTGACTGTTTCCAAAAGACTGAATGAGAGAGGGTTGTTTGCCAGAATACAGGCTGTTTACATCCTGCTCACGTCTACGGACAGGAGAGTCCGATTAGCATGGTGCAGGAAGCATAATGATTAGTGTACGGAGTAATGGGCGACCGTTCTCTTCACCGACTAGTCCCGTTTTAGCCTAAACACCGATTCTCGCCGTACTTTCATATGGAGAAAGCCAGGGACCCGCTACCTACCCTCCAATGTCCGCGAAATCAACAATTATGGCGGTGGCGGTGTAATGGTCTGGGCAGGCATCATGTTGGATGTCCGCACACCTCACCACGTCTTTGACACAGGCTCTGTGACTGATGTGAGCTATAGGGACGAGGCCACATAGAGCTCTTATGGTTGACGAATTTCTTGAGAGTGAAGATATTCACCGGATGGATTAGCCAGCCAGGTATCCAGACCTCAACCCTATAGAGCATGTCTGGGATGCTCTGGCGAGGGCAATTGCAACTCGCAACCCCCTTACGAGAACCATTCAGTAACTGAAAACAGCGTTGCTGAATGAGTGTGACCAATTGCCACAGGCACTGATAAACTGCCTTATTCCCAGTATGACATCATGCTGCGAGGGCTGTATGGCTGTAAGAGGGAATCATACTCAATATTAACCCATTTCGTGCCTTCTGCAACCGCTATTTTTAGACCTTCAGACTCCCATGAGTGTTACACACGAGCATGTGTGTCTATTATAACTGTTGAATGTTTATTTTGTTCACACCAAAATTTATTAAAATCTGTCCAGTAGTTCTGGAGATCGTAGATCAAAAGTGAATTCAAAAGTGATCAAAAGTGAACCTCTTAATTTCAATGTATTTCACTGCATTTTCAGAATTTTACATTTTGCATAAATTTATATTTGATTTATCACCTGACATATAACCAGCCTGTGAATCTATAATATAGTCAGTGATGTATTTCGCTCTCTTTTAAAGGTTTAAGTCATAAATCATTGATGCCATTATTCATTTTTTGATTATGTACATTCTTCTAACTTTCTCGATTTCTCATAGGTTTGCTAAATGACTTAGGCCATGCATAACATTAATCAGAAACTTTTATCTGCTTTAAAGTTACAGTGATTTATAAAATCTTTGTTCTTTTCATCATGAAATGCGAGATTAAAATGTTTGTAAAAGTCGACTATAACGTTCAGTATGAGGAAAAATTTAAAATTCATTTTTTATTTGTTTTATTTATTTATTTAATCATTTATTTATTTTTAATTTTTTCAGAAAGCTGTGAGGTATGAAATGTGAAAGCATTTTATTAATTATAGCAAAAGCATAAGTTAATTTCATGTAAAGAGTTTCGTATGAAAGCTTATGAAGTTAAGTTAGCTTATTTAATTTAGGCATATCAACAACTATCTACGAAAAGATGCGCTCCTAGTCCTTTCTGATGCAAACAAGTTTGTATTGACTTTACACACAGGTAAAGCTATCATAAACTCATGTAGCTCTTTATCGAGATCCGGATCGAATAACCAGTATTCAGAGAGTGATCTCAACCCCTCGGCCACTGGTAAAACAAAACCGTATAGAGTTTATTATAAGCATTTTTATACCACATGGAATGGCAACTTGTAGAATTGTAATTTTCCATGAAGACGTCGTCACTAATATGTTCTGCATTTACTACATAAGTATCATAAATCGTCTCTGCAAGATCTATAAATTACAAAAATATTTAGAAGAAATAACGCACTATAGAAAGACGTACCTCTTAAAAACCTGGTAGAAGTATTTACCTGTTGAGGAACAAGTAGAAATTATTATTAGCTATAAAATCTCGTAAATAAATGGTTTTGATTCTATAATTTAAATTTTCTATAACATTTTCTAACTAAAATTTTCCTATTATATTAGAATAATTTAGAAGCTCTTCTCAACGAATTCCTTTTAGCTGTGATCAAATCCAGTACAGAATTAACAGCGAACGTCATCAAACTCCTTCCATTACTGACTCTTAAGATTTGTTGCATTCAAAATAAAGCAAATATTTTAATTGCTAAATTGTATAGAATCATTTTGAGATTTTTAAACTTAAATGATTTCAGGTTCAGAAAGATTTAAACGTTATAATAGACCGTTGTTAAATCGAGAGTTATTGGGGTTAAAATTGATCAGAAAATGAACAGAGCCATGTATGTTCAATTTTCTCTCAAACTTCATATGTACAGGAATTTTAAAATAATCTAATTAATATTATTCTGAAAAGAGAAGAACTTATTTTTTTTGCTGAAGATATTAACAAAGTTAATTAAAATATTAATAAAATATTCATAAAAGCAAAAACTCTGGAATATTTTAAATGAAATAACATTCAGTACCGATAACGCATATTTTAATTTATTACAGCCAGAAATTGTTCGATTTTTGTTTGTTCTCTTGCTAAAGACAAATCCTAACGTTAGAACATGTCTGCTGTATTTGCCGCAGCATAAAATATACTCGAAATATTACAAGTTCTTTCTTCTTTTCTGTATTTATTACTTTGGTACTAGTTTTAGTATACTAATTTAATTTACTCTACGTTACATTTAGATTTCAATGTTATATTCTGTACGCTAGAACATATCTTTTTTTATCTTATTGGTATACTATTTTCGTTAATACAATATTTCTAACTCTGAATTTTACTGAATTTTATTTTTATTTAAAAACGTTTAAGACAAGAATCAAACTTCAGACAAGTGTCAAACTGTGCCAACAAAAATTAAACGTATAGCAAACCGCTGAATGACGTTAATCAATAATAAGACTGTATATCAATATAAATATATTGTTATGAATTTTGCATTTAGTTAGATAATTTTAGTACAATTAGAATGAAAATTGTTGTATTTACCCGCGCAATGCAGCGCCAGACATATTTAAAGAGAAGGCTTTGCCAGGAAAAGTAAAAATACAGGAGCACGTGCATTTCACATTGAGTAATTCTATTATCTCGGTAATTTGTATCAAGAATTGTATTGAAATGGAATAAATTTAACTGACCACTATGTTAGCTGTAACCGTAATTAACCCTCTTATTGCTTTCCATAAATCTCGAGAAGCAGAAACTACTAGAAATGTCTCGCGACCGGTTGAAATCTATAAAAAGCCAGAAAACATCTCAGCTCAGTTGTTTAGTTAGCTGCTGCTGTTATTGTTACGAGTTCCGCTTGCGATCGAATTAGCTTTCTCTTTGCATTGAGTTTCATTTTAACGTTTTTTAGCAATTTGAAGTATAAGTACTAATTTATTATGACTTTGGAGACTTTATTAAAACTTTATTATGACTTTGGAGATTAAAAAGTACATATAAGTATTATATTTCTCATTTTTCATGTTTTAAATAATTAGTAAGAAATATGGATTCGAATGCAGCAATTGTAGTTGTAATTCTAAATGAACTATTTATAGCCATTGTTATCAATGAAGCAACAATCGTATAATTAAAAAAATGAATGCAAAATTCTATTCTTATTGTTTTGAGCTCAAGTTCTATGTTTCAAGAGCTTTTAAATCTGAATTAATTACTTTTCAGACTTAAAATTCCAGTATAACTTTTGTATTTCAAATTTTGTTAGCAGTTTCTTAGCAGTTCCGAAGCAAATATCATGCAGAATTTTAGCAGTATTACAAAAGGACTCAAAAAGAGCTGATAAGGAAACTTCTGCCTATCTTTTGAGTTTTTTAATTCTTGAAGTGTATGGAGTCAAAATTAAAGCAACCAGTTTTGAAGGTTGCCATTACTTAAAATATTTGTAATTTTTAATAAGCGTCATGTTTATGAGGAAATGACAATTCAGATAATAAGTATAATAACGTCCACTAGTAAGACAGATTCATGATGCGAAACTTAGCTGAAAATATCCTAGTCCTATCTATTTTCATGGTTTAAAATTTTAGCCATTTATGGTGGAATATTTTCAATTATAAAGCATCGTGGCAGTTATTAATTATGAATGAAATAAATCCTAATAAGCAGATTTCGTAGCATTTCCCGCTTTTGTATTTGAATACAAATACGAAAGTGTTGCATTAGGTAAATATTTGATTAAAGGCAGTGCTTAAATTGCGCCGGAGCCCGGCTCCGGTACTTCTCAATTTTTAAAATAAATTACAATTCTAGGCGGAGCGCACCGGAGCCCTGAATAAAATTAGCTCCGGTACTTCTTTTTATAAAACCGAATCACAATTTGAAGGGGAAAAAAATTAGAATTCGTAACGTTTTAGTTTAACAATAAGCAGACGTCGCAATATTCTATTTCCCTAGAAATACGAACTCATGAGAACATGAGACTTTCAAGTCAAGTCCCCTCACTCACATAAGGAAACCTTACCCTTTAAGAAGGGCTATAAATTTGGGGGCAGTTGTTTAGGAACGCGTAAATTTCTCGCCATGCCATCGTATTTAGAGTATTGTTATCGATGGTTACAGTTAGGTATCCTCGCAGGAAGGAAAATTTGTGTTCTTAGATGTGCGTTAAGTAACAGCGAGTACAATAGGAGTGAAATACTGAGATAAACTGCTCAAGCACGTCCTATACATCGTCTCCCATAGTATCCACTAATGTAACCAAATACGGGGGGGCGAAAAGTGTAACAGCAACTTTAGATTCCTCCTTAGGAGTCAGATTTAGGACTCATTTTACCCCTGAAACACATCCGCTTCAAGACTATAATTATATCAGCAGAGACTATTCAAGACTATTATTATATCAGCCGCGGTCAAAGAGAATGTTCTCTCTCACCAAGAATTCCTTTCATTTTTTGTATCCACCTACTCATACCTTTACGCCTTCATTCTGTTTCCCCCTGTTTTTAGATTATCTGAATTTTCATCAGCTATACTTTAAGTATATTTAATTTTTGTGATGAAAAAAGAACTCCCGCCCCCTACGATCAGAGCTTAAATTAAGCCGGAGCCCGGTGCTTCTTAGTTTTGGTAATAAATCACCGGTGCTTCTTAGTTTTGGTAATAAATCACCCCCCTACGATCAGAGCTTAAATTAGGCCGGAGACCGGTGCTTCTTAGTTTTGGTAATAAATCACCGGAGCGCTAATTAAGGAAGCTGCGGCACTTCGTTTATGTAATTGAATAATAATTTCAGTAGAAATTTTATCTCGAATATATTATTTTTAGCAATAAAATTATATTAAAAATCGGTTATTAAATTTTAATTTATCTCATTACATTTAAATTAATTTTAATTATCTAATTACTTTAATTATATAATTATTTCAATAAATAATAATTAATTATCTAATGATTACTAACAAAATTACAATTAATTATTAATAATAATTATTATTGATTAAATAGCAATGAGTAAACATTAATTAAATAGCTAGTAATTAATTTGATAATAACTAAATATTTAATTTTAAAATTATTAATAAGCTTAATAGTCATTTTGTTTATTTATTTACTCTTGTTCCTCTTTGCTGACGGTTTTCCATAGGGCTCCGGCTCTTCTAATTTTAGAAACTAAGCCCTAATTAAAGGTATAATTTACAACTAAGTGAGAACCCATGAATCAAAAGTAATGTTATACAATATCGCTTCTCAGTTGTTTTATACAATGTCGTAAGTAGAATAGATTAATTTCTGAAAAATCAATCAAATTTCAAGTTATTCTGAAAATGTTTTCTACAACAAAATTTACTTGACAGAGCCAACGCATAAATGCTGCTTATTATTAAATCGTCATTTTGAGGAGCTGGATTAGAATTTCATATTTCTTTTCCATCAGTGGCATTTTGTTGTTCCCCTTATGTCATTTGGTGATCAAAATATTTAGATCGAGTTTAGACTTTTCGGCAAATATTCAGTGATTGCTATAAAACTTGGCCAGAGAACTGGAGACCACTAGAGAGGGAAAAATAAGCAATGAAAAGAGTCACACTGGCAAAAATTATTATGGAATACACCCCATAGAATAATTAGATATGATTTATATAAATTTAGCAAAACTACGCTACAGTAACATATCATTGATAAAAGTATATCCCAGAAATAGAGAAAATATTCATTATATAATAATATGAGAAAATATTCATATTACTATATAATGTTCCCTTAAAAATGTAATATTTAGCTATCATACTTAGTATCGCCGATTTTTCAAGACACATAAAATTCACAAAGTTTTGCAAGCGAGTACACCATTCAATACTTTTCAAATGAGTCGCACTTGTTGAATCAAACCATAGGCTTATACACAACCGTCCAGGAGTAATTTAGTCAGGTATTTTTTTTAAACGTTAATATGCAAAATATAGAATTAGTACTAAATATGCATAAATTTTAGACTTGATTTTATTTTAATTATGTTATAAGATCAAGGATACTTATAACATAATATTCACGTCAATCGCCTTCTTGACGTGATGCTTTCGTGGTGTAGTGGTCTGTACGCTGGGCGCGTATTCCAGAGCTCCCCGGTTCGATTCCCGGTGAGGGCGTTGCTCATTTTTCAAGTCTCCTGCTTCCATAAAATATCGAATGTCTCTACAGTGTAAGTAAAGAAATATTCGACATAACAGACATTTAACTTTTTCTTATAATATAAATTTTGCGTGGGAACAGTTTTACATTGAGCTGGAAATACGTTCATGTATTCTGCAGCAAAAATTTACATTCATTCAATTAATTATTTACGTGTACTGAAAATTGTTTTTTCATTTTATGTAAAATTTATTTGGCGAAATTGAATTTAGAAATTTTCTGCATTGGTTATAATTTTCTTCCTTCTGCAGAGATTGGTATATAAACGAGACATATTTTGTCGAATGCCGTAGCACACTGTCCATTTATTTATACGATGTTCCCATCATCGCATTTTTTGCGATCCTTTTGTGTTAATATATTCAAAAATTTAAAGTGCTATTACGTAAATTACAGCATTATATGTTACATGAAGGGGATTAAATTGAATCCAAATTCAAAATATTTACATGTCTTTTCACTCATATTTCTAGCAATTTTATTTTCATAGGGAAAGTTACCAAACACTGATGATATAATAAGATTGACAGTTATTTGTGTTCTATATTCTTACGTAGAATACATAATGCAGCTCATCAGCGCTCCAGCGGTCGCTAAACACTGATAGTTCGACAGGAGCTCAAATCCCAGCAAACAAGCTGGTTGCAAGATAATTTAGTTATTTCTTCATGTGTAAGGTAAATCAAGTTTCCTTTTCTCATACTTCGTGAAAACCTCCACGAAGGCATCCCTTCTCTTAGATAGACAGTTCACGTGCTTTGCCATGATTCAAATAACCAAAGAAGAAATGAGGAGAAAATGCAGTAGATACTAGCTATTCAAGGGATAGAACAATTAATAATAGATGTAGAAGAGCATTTTTGAAATCATTTCTTGAGTATCAATTCCGGAAAGTTCTAAATCACCAAGAGTTCTTAAATGTTAAATAACTTCAGAGCCTTTAATTGAGTCTGAAAATTGGAATGATGGAGTTGAATTTTTTTAATTTTAAAATTTGCAATTTGCTAGGAAAGACGAATCTTCTGCTCAAGTGCTTGCAACAATTTTGAAAATTCAAAATTTGCGAATCTATGGGCGACGTGCGTGATTTATTACATCAAACGCTTCTAATAATTCTTCTAATAACTATTTTAAAGTTTAACACAAAAACTCTAAAATTGCGGGGACTGTAAATAATCTAAAGATATTTAGAAATACAACAAGATTTGACAGTTGATTAAAATTGAAAAATACACTAATTATCATAAAAGATGAACAGAAAATAATTATAATGTAAGAAAGAAAAATTTTCTTTTTTCTTTTTGTTTATTTTCACAATTTTAAAAAAATGATATAAATCTAAAATTTGGTTACTTAGGGAAATTGCTTATAAATTAAGCATAAAACAAATCAGTGCGAGAATGGTTTTGCATACGAACTGAGACTGCAACACATTTCAACCAGTTTTAACCAGCTTCAGATGTTAAAAAGTTCCATAATTAAGATCTTCTTGTTGTAAATGCACAAAGTTTAAATCTTGGCATAAAATTAAATAACTTGGGCATTTAAAGCCCGAATATTGGAAAATATCATAATTAAGAATTTTTAAATTTTTGCAATAGCATACGTTGATTCAAGGCTTTCATACGAATACAATATTCCGAATGGAATGTAAAAGATTATTACTATTCTAATTTATATTGAAAGATGTTACACGACCTTGAAAAATCAATATTATAATTTATAAGGCAGACATGTAACTGAAATTATTAAATGCCACAAAAAATGCAAATATAATGAGACTTTTCTAATGCGACCACTAACGGGGGCTTCAAGCGATTTAGGCCACTTATATAGATGGTTTCATTAGAGAGCCAAATGTATAAAAGCCTATTTATTTATGTTGTAGGAAACACTTTTAGAGTTCGCCGTCATGAGATTTTCTGTACTTATATGTAAAACAGTTGCAAATAATACGTCTTACTAAAACGATCTGACATATTTAGGCTTCTAAAATGATGTCAAAAGTTAAATTAAATCATTAAAAAAGGAAATCTAACAGAAAAAAATCCTGATTTGGTTAATTTAAAGCAGTTAACACAGTTTATGATAAATAAAACATTAATTAAAGCATCACAGGCTTCAGTATGAGAAAAGATTAGCATGATCATCAAATCAGATTATTTAGGTTACGGCAAAGCACCATAAGATTATCTGCCGAAGTCGATATAGATGCCTTCATGGAGGACTGTTTATACCGAGGAGTTGATACAAAAATTATTTCATACGTCTGATAGAAGCTGACTCGTATTTATGTTACACATGAAGAAAACCACGAAAATTTCCTGGTAAGCAGCACATCCGCCATGGTTTGAACGCCAATCGAACTACCAATATTCAACGATTTTTATCTCTCGGCTCTAGTGGTCGAAGGTCATCCAAGTTATTCTCTGAATTCCAAAGTTATCGGTCTGTGCTTTATTACACGATTATTCATGCTCAGATTTTTGGAAACTAGGGATAAATTAAAAATTGGAATCCTGGATAACCAAGTTAAATAATTAAATTTATTTAATTTTCCGTTTTGATACGTTTTAGGTTATAAATACGAAAAGCTCCCACGTATGATTATTTGGAGCTCAATTTGGAGAGTAGAATGAATAAGTTTCTTTAATTTGGTTTGGTTTACTTGACTATAACAAAGTGCAGGAAAGTTATCTGCATAAGAAAAGGGTTGTCTTCGTGGAGGGCTTCCTAAAGAAAACTAGCTCGTAACTACGTTATATAGGGGAAAAACCATGAAAAGCTGCTTTGCTAGGAATCGAATCCAGATCTAACAACCAGGGTATTCAGCAACTTAACCGCTCGGCCGCTTTTAATTTTCCATAAGCTTTACACGTAATTGTAATTAATATAACTACTATGAGTAAAAATCCTTTCTAAGATATCCATCAGATTTTAGCTATCAGCGGCCAAGCGGTAAAGACGCTGAACACTGGTAGTTCGGTCCGAGGTTCCAATCCCGCGAACGGGCTGGCTGCATGGGCACTTTCGTGGTTTTCCCCATGTGTAATATGTACACGAGCCAGTTTCCCTTAGAAAGTTCTCCACGAAGGCATCCCTCCCTTTAGGTAGATAGCCCTCGTGCGCTTTACCATAATTAAATAATGCTAATCCATCCATGTTTCTAGTAATTTTTGGTATTCTGTGAAGATCATCACCCTAGAAAGATGATATTCAGTGCAAGTGTTTGTTTACCTCTATAGAAATGCCTGTCACTTTTGGAAGTGATCGTCTTAAGCAGATGGTCGCCAATCGTTTATGGGCTACTAGATGGTCCGGCTCTGAGTAGATTACGCATTGGTGCATTGTAAAATGCATTAAATCCTCTCTAAGGCGATCATCCACGTTTCTAATTATTTTGGTCTTTGGTGGAAGTGCTCGTCTTAAAGAGATAATGCACGGTACAAGTGTTAATTTCTACTCTGGGAAATTATTTTGGAAGAGGTCACCATAAGAGGGTTCATTGCATATTAAATGTTTAAATCCAGATCACGTGGTTATAGGATCCATTTTAATTAGATTTTAAAATTTTAGTAAAATAAAAAATCTGAAAGGTTTCAGATTTAAAATTACGTCCAAAGGGGCCTTTTCTTAACATTTTGTGTGTTACCTTTATTTATTAAATATCATGTTCTTCGCCCTTAAACCATAAAATTCAGTTCAATAGCAGTATCGCAAAATAATTTTAAATTGAGCACATTTTTAGAATATCCGATTCACAGTCTCACGCGCTGGAGATAAAAATGTTTTTTCTGTACAACATTGCCATGGCTCGCTTTGAAATTCTCGAGTTTGTCAATCAAAAATTCGTTAACGTTTTACAAAATATAAAATCGATAATAAAACAAATTCTAAATTTCAAATTTGGGCTTCCGGTTGCCCATATTCGTAGTAGGATTACGTCATTCGAAACTCGATGGCTCTAGGTACCGTTGTTTTATCACAATATTTGCTGGCAACAGTTTGAAAAGTGAAACGAACATTAAGAGTGATTCGACGCAAAATAGCAAAATGAAAACAATAGTCCCCCTGGGACTAATAATTTTGAAATAAACCTCTTAATTTTAATAACTGTGGTATTCTTGTTTTCAAACTTAAGTGCAAAATTAAACAATTGTTTCCTGTGCAGATACGTTACTTTTAATTAAAATCAAATGAGAAAAAAATTATGCGAAAATTAATTAACTAACAAATTTAGTACTATTCTTATCGCAAACCGTAACTTGAAATTGCATCTACAACTGTTTCATATACCAAAGCTCAGGATGAATTAGTTTTCTGTTGTGCGTCAATAAATGTTTCACTAAACCGCAGCTTAACTACATGCGGTGCGAGGAGAGGAATTACTAAAGACCTGACAATGACCGACGCTGTACAACCCTCCTTCCCCACTGGCTTCCATCGCGAAAGCTTTTCCCGCTAAACACCCCTCTATTTTTAACCTTAACAAAGAATCCAGCAGCTAGCAAATCTTCTTGCTTCTACTCGCACATGTTTCCGGTAATTCGAAGTTACGGTTGTTGAGATAAAACTTTTATCACGCAGCTTGGCGATCTTTCTAAACATGCCTTATATTTCCCATTGCAAATGAAGGGTGAAATTTTTTCCGTTCCTTATTTTCCGGGGACATTCTTTCCGTTTCCCTATTTTCCAGGTGACATTTTTTCCTACAACCGGGCCCATGCCACAGCTAATGACATCAAACATCTTCAAGTTATTTAAAATAAATTTCTACGCATCATTATTGGAGCCCCGTACTTTGTCAGAAACTATTCTCTGCACAGGGACTTAAAAATTGAATACGTTCAAGATTACCTTAACAAACTGAACGACGCATTTTTCAGCAAATCTGCAGCCTGCCGTGTAGCGAATTTCTCGGAGCAGCTTAATTATGAGATTCTTATGGAGGATCTTCTTATCAGGCCTTTTGCAGCTCAATTGCTCAGAATCCAAAATTACTAGTTTGCTACAGTGCTTTATTAACTCTGTTTATTATCGCCCTATATCCGTGCTTCATTGCCCCACAAAGCAATTTGTCTTTTAAAGAAGATCGTTCCCTTCAAAATTAAGTCGAAAAAATGCATAGATTATTTTTTTATTCATTATTCTTATAAAGCTGCATAATTAATTACTGATAGTAAATAAAATTTAGGAATTAAATTGTTGCGTTGAATTTTTTGTTATGATAGCAAATATTTTATTAAAAATCCTGTCTTTTCGAGGTTTTTCCCGCTGTTCTACTGAAATAGGCTGTTTTCTACTTGTACAGTATTTGGTCGAATTTCGCATCTATTCTTAAATATTTAGTAATGTATTTTAATTTCTGCGTAATTTTTAACTGCTTCTGACCTACTGCATTGCTTGTGTAGGATTTCCACCAGTATGGACTTATTTTATTTATTCTGCGTCAGATAGGAACTTGTATAGATAGAACCTTATTTTGGAATTTTGCATATTGTACATATTTGCTGACTTATTACATTATCTTGACCTGGATGTTTTCTCCCACCAGATCAGAAAATTTCAGCACCATTAGATAACACCAGCTCTACCGTTTGCTTCTCAGTACTTATTAGATGTTGCTTTCCACAGAGGATAACGACTCTTTTCTTCTATTTTACGACCTTTTCTTCAAGAACACTTCACTCAGGCTTTCCAATTTCGTCTTGCCCTTCCTAGAAATCTTTAAGCAGTTGGAAAGAGCTAACTTTTAGCTGTATGCCAGCCTAAATACCAGCATCCTTGTCCAAGTCCAAGGATCGGGAGAAGGCAGTCTGATTTGAACCGAAAAGATGTAAAAAAGTGAAAAGAGAAAGCGTAACGGGACTTGCCTCACGGGCTGGAGTGAAATTTTCTCTCGACCTTTAGCTGATGAGAATTAGCGTTGGCATAAGGCGTAGAGCTCAGCACAAAATATTTCTTCTCTTGTTCCGAGAATTGTAAATGGAAATTCCCGAGCTGATACTGATGCAAGTGTTCGTCGAAGTTATTTCCTGTTTTTATTTCCGGACAATGATTTCCTGATTTTGTTCCGAAAACAAAAATTGTTACAAAGGTACTCTACGCTAGTTTCGAGGCGTTCCAGAATGAAAGACTCGTTTAGGATCCGTCTAAGTTGTGCGATGCTGTTAATTCTTCTTGTGTCACCTACGTCGACTTTTTCTTCCTGCATTGCTCCGGATTTTATTGAATGTAGGGACAGCTTCAGTGGTGTTTCAACCAGGCCATCCTTCAATACGAAAGGATGGACTGTCTCTCTCCTATAACGCTGATTTTGTGACGTAAGGCCAGCAGAATTATGGCGGTGCTTTTGAGTAAACTTTGGGATGCTGGACGATCTGTGGAACTGTCAAATCACCTTATTAATCAGTCTACGATGGCATTCCCGAGTAATTGGAGTGTGAACTTTACCCATTGAGTGATTTATTTTCATTTGCTTCACTTTAATAATTTATTTTAAATACTCAAGCAAGAATTGTCATTTTAATGTTTGTTGAAATTTGAATAATTACTTAAAATTAATTAATCAATGTGGGAAATTTCAATATTTTTAAAGGGAATTAATATGACCAATACTAAATTTTAGAAGATGAAATGTGTATACTCCTAGTGTTACATTATGATACAGTATGATTTGAAAAAAAAAAGTTAACATTAATTAATGTAAGCTGGAACTTGGTGTGACATATGTGTTATTTTATCCATTATTTAGTAATATGATATTCAAGAAATTAGTAAATGTGCTTGTTTTATAATTTTATTGCATTTGTTTATTTTGTGTGTAATTTACTTTGGTCTGCCCAGCCACTTCATTTGTTTGAGCCGATAGGCTTTTAAGAAGAAACATGGAGCTTTTAGTTAACTTGAGTTATTGTCAATTTCTCCTTGTGGGCTTCCCAACGTGCCTTTATGTACTATTATTGAATGATATGAAAGGTAGTTTAAGTGAATTTAAGAGATTTTCGTTTTGAGAGATAATATTCTGTGTTTACCCGAGCACCAGGGAAAATTTATTCCTTGTTATTTTTCAGTTTAAGACTAATTTGGTGTGAGATTTTGCTTAAGTAAATTGATTTTAAGAAATATTTGATTACATGCATTTGAGTTAGATCAACCAAACAGCTCCACCTACTACTCTACACAAGCTTAGGATAAAGTCTCAGTTCAGTTTATTAAGAGAATTATTATTATTCCTTATTTTTGTAGTTTGTCCCGCACCAAGAGACAATTAAGTTGAGTTAAAGTTAAGTTTGAAAGTTTAAAACCTCAAATTTTCAGCTATTCAGCAGCTTCACATGGCAACAGGAAGTACTCCTTAATGAATACCATTCAGGCAAAGTCCTTCTGCCCCCCCCTCTCCCCAAAATGGATAAGAGCATGCTGTTCCTCTCTTGCACAGTCATTTAAGTTTCTTCAGCATTTGCAAACTGAACTATGCACACGCAACTTACTAATAAAATAAATATGAGCTACAAAAGGTCTGTCACCTATACACATACATGGAAAGTCTCATTACTATTTTGAAATGCTTTATGCCACTTTGTAACTTACTTAATGAGTTCTTCATAACATAAGATTCTATTCTGACATGTACTGAACTACAGTTTATCAATCTATATAAAATTCATATCAAATACAGCAGTGGATATTTTTGAAATTTTTTTATTAAATGTTGCAAAAATCTGAAACTACAGTATATCAATTTATATAAAATACATATCAAATACAGTAGTGGATATTTTGTAATTTGTTTTTTATTGAACGTTGCAAAAATGTGAATGAATTATATATTTGTCAGTTATAACTTGTTAAATAAATCCATGTGAAAGAAATATTTTCCATGAACACATGCTAATTCAGATAATCAGCAAGATCAAAGTTTGTGGTAACAACACTCACATATCCTTAATGCAGCATTTATTCCCTAGCATTATATTTTGTTTTATGTGATTCATAGCTACAGCACATTCTAAGTTTTTGTTTACTGCATTAGTTAGAAACGCTAACATCCTCAATGATCGTGTCCAAAAGGAATCTGAAGTTCTTCAGGCAGAATACGCAGTGTATTAATGGTCTATCAAAGATGTAATATTCATTTCTCTATTACTCATAAGTATAAAAAAATACAAAAATTTCTTATATGAGTTAATCTGAAAAATACACATTATGTGAGTATGAAGTGATACAGTTCCTCCTCCTCTGTGCAGTTTCTCTTGAAAATCATTTTCACTTAAATACTTTTATGTAAAATATCAGTCTCTTCATTTTAATAGTCTTCAAATTTCCCCATCTATCTTGTTTCTGTCTAATGAAATTCAAGCTATACTATCTAAAAACATGTAGCATATAACAGAATATAAATATTTTCATATTAGAACCCCAAAATATTAAATACAGTACAAAGCCCGAGATCCGGACGTCCAATATCCGGAATGATCTAAAATCCGGACCTTAAAGCCACCAACAAGATTTTTTTAGGAATTTATTTTTATGCTTTACGCATGCGCATTCGATTGTTTTCCCCGTAAGAAAGCATGTGGAGAATTCCGATTTTTAATTTCGCTTCGGCACTAAATAAAAAGTACCTCGTTATTAAAGAAACAGTCATTTTATCATAAATTTGTGTGATCAATAATTTGGGTTCGTATTTGATTGGCATACATCTCATTCTACATAGAAACATCGTTGATTTTACAACTGCTGATATTTTATATCTCTGACGCCATCCTGGCGAATCATTATTTATTATATTTTACTTTTATTACCGTATGTTATCAACACATGACAACTTGAGCAACAACTTATGCAGCGATGTCTAAACAACTTTTTTTATATTAGTAACTGAATAAGAAAGAGTATGAAAACCTTTCATGTTCACATTACGCTTTGCGATGATTACAGATGCGCTAAAAGTTCACAAGGAAAATTTTTTTTTTAAATTCTTTACTTGTGGTAAAAATAAATTTTGTTAATGATACTTATAGGCCAAAAGATTACATTTAGTGCTAATTGTTTATCACATAAACTCAGAACCGGCGCTAGAGCACTTACGGCCGCACCGGGTGGCAGAATATAGGAAAGACAAGATTTTTGGAATTTAGAGAAGCACCGAGCAACAAAATTAAGGGATGAAAATATTTCTGGAATTTAAGGAAAGCACTGAGATCCAAAATTTAGAACTTAGGGAGGCGCTTGGTAGCAGACTTTAGGACCCGCAGAGACGGTAAGATATCTAGCGCCGGCCCTCGATAAGCCTTACGTATCTGTGGGGATTATTTATTCACGACTCAGAAAAGCCTTAAGCATGTGCAAGAAATAGACGTAAGTATAATAAACAACTAATAAATACAATTCAGGCTTAATTGTCTCTGCGCGATAGAGGCAAGACAAATATTAGCGAAACAACTTGCCTTTCGTCGCCGGTCTGATGATACATAGCCAATAATGTACAGCGGAAGGCTAAAATTACACTTTACCGATTCGAAGGAATTTCAATTAATATAGCAGATTGCGTTTTTCTATACCTTTCTGATTTGATCGAGCTTATTACTTTTTGCAGGCTGTTATTATTACAGCAATTTTATAAAAACTTAAAGTTTCAGCTTTCGATTATGTCGAAAAGACTTTCGAATTCTGGAGCTGCCAACAGGATCTACAAAGCGAAAGCATACTTCCATGTCCATTTAAAAAAATGGACCCTTTTCAAAATTATGCGAGAAGCATTGCATCGGAAAGTCAACTGTATACGACATAAGAAAACAGGAAAAGAACCTTTTTGAGGATTCCGACACCCCACTCGCAACGAATAACAGAAAAAATATTTGTTACGCTAAAAGTGAAAATCATGGCAGAGTGATGACTGAATAGGTCAGACAGTGTCGCAGCGATTGATGCCTCAAACTAAAATATTTCACTAAAAAATGAACTTAAAAATTAAGTGCACGTATTCGACAGGTTGGTTAATCAAATTTAAAAATCGCCATGGTATAAGACAATTAAGAATATCAGGTGAAAATTTTATGCAGAACTATTTGCAGATGAATTCATTGAACTCATTAAAAGTAAAAAGTTATCTCCGGAACAAATTTACAACGCCGATGAAACTGGTCTTTTCAGGCAATATGCACCATAAAATACCTTGGCAACCTTTATAGCAAAGGCTCCAACTCGTGTCAAAGATTCCACAGCGAGACTTGCATGCGCAAATGCTGCAGGCACGCACAAGAGCAAACGTCTTGTAATCGGAAAAAATGAAGGACTTTAAGCATTTAAAGGAGAAAGAGTTTCCCGTTATATATGGTGCAAATAAAAGAACACGGATGACAGAAGTGTTAATGAATGATTGGTTTGAAAATCATTTCGTACCCGAGGTTCGGCAGAATTCGGTTGGTTTATGGAGACCCACTTGATATAGGCTTCGGTTGGCAAAAATTGTTTGATGACGCAAAAATTGTCTTGATTTTAGACAACTCTTCAGCTCATATTTCACTTAAATTTTAGTGAAAGATAATGCATCCGTATTATTCTTTCCTCCAAATTATTCAGCGATAATTCAGTCATTCAGTCCATCATTCAGCCTATGGATATCGGAATAGTACGCGGCTGAAAATGCAAATATAAAGGAGAATTTTTAAAATCCATGTTACACTTCTTGAATAATGGCAAGACTATTCAAGAATTTTTGAAATATTTTAGCGTAAAATCTGCTTTGCGGAGCATCGCAAGATCGTGGGAAGATGTGTCTCCAGATACATTAAAAACTGCTTTGCATAATTTATGGGCTGCATTTCATGTTGAGGATGATGAAGATGATAGCCGCGAATGTTAAGGTTTTCGGATATCGCAAACCAAAGGTTAAATTTTCCAATTAATGGATATTTTAAAGAAATGTGGAGAAGCGGTAATAAATTAAGACAATATAACAAAAGTTTTTCATTGTGATAACAATGCTTTAAATCATCAATCAATTAACGGACGGCGAAATTTGTAATATGGTTCTAGATCCAGAAAATACCGCTCCTCCACATAGTGAAGAAAGTGACAGAGAGGTTATTGGAAACGAAAAATTTCGATTGACAAGTTAGTCGGAATTCTTGACACAGCAACTACAGGTCTGAAACAGCGGAACTTTGTAACTGAACAAGAAATTATGTCTGTCTATATAACTGAAGAGAAAGTATAAGCACAAAAAACGAAGCAACATAAACAATTTACATTCAAAGAACTGTTTAATAAAGTAAACAAATACATATTAAGCTTTTTATCCATTAATTTTCATACCCTTTAGATCATAAATGCTTCATTATTTCATAAATCATGATTTCATAGTTTTAATTTTAGAATTTCTACATGCCCTCTTATTAGATTTAAACTGATGATCTAATATCCGGAAAAATCCCAAATTCGGAATTATCGAAGTCCGGTTTTCGGACTTTGTACTGTATTCATTCTCCACTGCATGCATATACATATAAAAAAATGAATGCATCATTCTATTAATTTTTTCGCGTTTTAAATCGAAACTTTAAAAAAAAAATCATTAAAACACTTCCAATATTATTTTTTATAAAGTACGATAAAAGTAACATTTTGGACAAATAATTCATTATGGTTTTTGCCCTTTCCAGAAAAGCAAAATTAAATAAAAATAAAATAGAAAGATACTAAAATGTTCAATTTTTTATTATATATACTAATTTTTTACTATATTACTTATGTATTAAGTTAAATCTTAATGCATTTTCAATAGCACACAAATGTAAGCTATCATGGATAATATCACCCCCCCCCCAAAAAAAATGGAGATGAGATGAAAGAACGAAAAAGAAAATAGCCGATAAATTTATGTGAAGTACTTCTTGAGCTAAGAGTCTCAATATATTATTTAACTTTCACAAGATATTTAAACTTCAATTTTTTATATTAAATATTGTGTGTAAAGTAATTCAAGAATAAATAATACTAAATTTGAAAGTTTATTTTTATAACAAATTTATTTGATGTGAAAATTCTAATATATTTCACACTATATATTAAATTATTTTACATTTTTATTTTCAATCATGGCCCAAAATTTGCTTTTAAAAAACGAGAATTATTCACGAATAGTTCAGTTCTAAAAGACCGAACCATTTCGCCGATATGTAACAAAAGGTATTAAATTTCAGCATATGCTTTAACCACTAAAACAACCGAAATATACACAATGAGCTATATATATGAGGATGCTGAACGGTCCATGAATCTTATACAATAGTTTGTACAATCCCATACAATAGTTTATAGAACACCTCAAAATACAAACTTACAGACATTTTTTCATTATTATTATTAAATATTTAATAGTACTATACACAAAATAACAACCTACCACAGAAAATAGAATGTAAACTATTACAACTTTAAATTACTAGTTTTCTGTTTGTCATATTTGTTTACATCAATATTGCATGATGAAACATACAAAAAATGTAAATAAAAATACAAAATTTATATCAAAATAAAAATTTCTATATAATGTCCATATAAACTTTGCTCTAAAATTTACAATAGATATTGTAGTTTTTTCACGACATAGCATTATACAGAATCATAACATAAAAACTCAAAGTTATGCTCTTAATAAAAAGACTTTGATAAACCTTAAACAAATATAAAGCATGAACAAAATTTCAAAACATGATAATGGAAAATAATGAAAAACTTATTTAAGTGCTCAGATCAGTATAACTTAACAAAAATTATTATTATATCACAGAGAAAATTTATAAAATATTACTCTCACACTTTACTTACTTTACAGAAAGAAAAATTTTCCTCTAGAACACCATATCTTATAAAAATTGCTGATATATTCAGCTTAGAATTGAGATACTGATATATATATTCAGAATTCTAGTTACCTAAACAGTGCACTAAAATTCGTTCAGAACATAATTTTACTCAGAATATTCAACACTGATAAAATAAGCATCACTAGTTTAACCCTGTGTTAGGTGTTTACGTTGTGTTGCACTATTAATACATGGGTAAGAGGTGTCACCCATTACTAGAATGGATTTAGAGTAAGGAAACAGATTCTTTTTTTTTTTTTTTTTTTTTTTTTTTTTTTTTTTTTTTTTTTTTTTGGTCCTGCTACTGCCAAAACAAAAATCAACATTTAACGTTCAGATTCTGAAAAGTGCGACTTCGAACATAAGCATACAGTGTTGCAAACTTGCGACAAATATCACTGGGAGACACCTGTCAAACATGTGCTTAATCCAGGGTTAATAATGTTTTGCATGCCTACAAAGTTTTGTAATTGCAAAAGTACTTTTTTAACCTATGTGTAATGATTTTGAGATATAATAATGTTATTCCAAGAAATGGCAAAAATACTTATATGAACTGATGGGAATAGGAAAAAAATTCTTTCTCTCTCAAATAATGCACAGTTTCCCATCTGTTAAAGTTCAAAACATCAGACAAACATAAAACATGTTTTCATTAATAGGCACACACATTTATTCTTTGATGGAACTTCAGTTATTTAGAAATAAAACATTTTTACATCAGATTTTGACATTATACAAGAAAACATATTACAGTAACTTTAAATGTCATTAGGAAACTTCACACTCATTTAAATAAAAATGTTCATGCCCACATGGGAGGAAACTAATAAAATAATTTACTCAATAACTATATGCTCACTGACAGAGACAACATAAGCCCCGTTCACATGCAACGCTCTTTCACACAGCTATCGTTTGTATTAGGAAGAAAAGGAGGGTATGAAGAAGTTTTGCCTTTAGGACCGGTACAGATGCACATCCTCTTCCATCCCTTAACCCATAAGCCACTGCGAGCAATGCGAATCGGATTGCCGAATTTTTAATGTTTGCTTACATCTTTTTTAACATTGTTTATCATTGCTATAGAACGGCATCGGAGTTTATTTCTTAATTAATGAAAATACACCTAAATTAATTTAAAATGCAATTTATGTACAAGATCAAATGGTTAAAAGAAGAAAAGAAATCATTTTAAATAAAATGTTTCATAGCTGTTAAAATTTCAAACTTTGCTTTTTGAAAAAATGAATAAAATGAGAAATTAATATTATTATTAATTATAAATGTTTTAGAAAATATATTATAATTAATTCATATAGTAAAATTATTTTGAACGTGTTTTACAGATATTTTAAATAAAAGCTTGTAATTTATGTTTATATCAACAAACTGAATAACCATAGGTTTTATTTTATATGTATGATTTTATAACCATTTAAATACTCAGCATTTTTTCGATAAATCCTTTTACTTAGCGTTTTATCGATATATCCTTTTACTTAAAGTCCTAAAACTTCTATAAATGTGCACTAAATTATTTAATATTTTTATCATTTATTTAAAATTACATACTTTATACAAACAAGAATGGGATCTGCAAAATAATGAAAAGAAAAATTATTTGAAGTGAAAATATGATTGAGATTATATTTTTTCAAAGTTTTTACATAAAAATATGTTTTTAATTTTTCTCAGAAATTAATTCATTAATTGCAAAATGGATCTTATAAGTTATTAAGAATACTGTAATAAATACAATAAGAAAATTTGGGGGGAAAACATTGAAAATTCTAGAAGAAAGACATTTTAATTATTAAACATTTCTTCCGAAAATGTTAGTTATTATTAGCAAAATTTTTTTTTCAGCTTAAAATCTTTTGTCTTACAAAACGATTTAATAATATTCATAAAAAGTAGATGACAGTTCTTAAATTTAAAAAAATCATTCAATAGATACCGAGTCCCCTGGTTGCATTGAAGCCGATATGTGTCTTTAGTTTTAATTTGAAAGGTATTTCTGGAATACCCAGCATCAGATAACATTGTCTGTACTTGTTTACAAATTTCCGTATTTTGTAGGGTTCCATCTAATTTTTTTGATGATATCGCATCTCCAGATATCTATCAACGTGATTGTCTCGCTGACAGTCCAGTGAGCAGTCAGTTGCACATCAGCCATGTTGTTTACTAAAATTAAGTGAACCAGGCAATGCAGTATGTGAAATTTCCCCATTTGCCCTGCTCCAGAGAGGTAGGAACATTCTACCAAGTTCTACCTCCAATTCTGAAAGGCAGTTAATGCTTGTTCGCCGTACGAATGGGACATGTTGGAAGAACCGTTTTTTGCTACCAGTCGAATATGCCCTTGTGAACGGGGATTTAGAGAATAAATGCAGGAACACAAATCACACTAAAAGACCTCTAAAGATCTTTACAAAACATTTAAACACCTACAGATAAAATGTTTGGCTTCTGATAACAATAATACTATTAACACGCATTTTGTGCAAAAAAAGAGACTTGGTACTAGCTGAAAGTACTATTGCAATGATAAAATAACTAAATTAAAAAAAAATTAAAAATTTGTCCAAAAATAAAAACAATCTTTTGCTGTACCCATAAATATATAAATCATAGTAACAGGAAAGCAGAAAAAGGTTACATAATACATATTTATTTTCATCAAGACTATATTTTTAACACCTCACAGAAGGGATTGGGGGGAGAGAATGGTCTTTGGCACAGACTGAGATAAGTAGGAGATCAAAGACCTAGGATATTTCAAACACTGAACTAATGTGAGTCTCACCAATATGATCACAGAGAATTATAATACAGCACATTACAATTATTTCCTATAATGCATGTTCTTAAAATTTATTAGATTTGAATATAATGGGGCACATATGCAAGTGAACAAATTTCATCATTACTAATGATACTTCAAATAATAATTAAAACAAATAGCAAAAAGAGGAGGTACCTTGAATATGAACCAGAATTCAAAATATTGTAGAGTACCAAGCAGTTTTAATGAACACTGCAGGTTCTCAGAATTTTTAACTGCTCAAAATTAATATTAATGAAGTAGCTTTGCTTGAAATAAGATACATATATAATTAAATGGCAATTAGACATATTTAATAGATATAAAACCAACTCTCAACAAAGTAAGACATTCTAAATCGCAACAAAATTATAAGTAAGTTGGCACAGAATGAAAAGAATATGAAAAACATACTTGATGTATCCTGTTGATATAATTAATGGGGCACTAATAATGTACTTTAAAGTTCTGCAATTACATTACCCCAGTTGGTAAGTGGTGGGTACCTATTATGCAATGCCAGATGGCATGGCTTTGATTCCTAAATAAGGCTTAGCTGTTTGTATTCTTTCTCCCCTCTCCTGTAGGCGCATTATCAGTCTATCTCTGGGTAACAATCATGATGAAGTGATGGTGAAATGGCTGACTGGTTTATTGAAAGCCAAGTCAGCAAGTATCCAAACATTAAAATATGATTCATGATTATTGCTTATATCTAAATATTAATTTCATTTATAATATCACACACCACACAGAAGGTAGTTGTTTTTATGTTCAACTAAAGCTCTGGTTAATCCTAAGCATTATAAAGATCTGAATACATTAAAAAGTTAGGGAAAATGTAACATATTTGCAGATTGTTAAGCAGTTCCTAAAGTTTAGTTACAAAATAATTTTAGCCCTCCCCCCCAAAAAAAAGAGAGGCTTCCATTCATGTTTAATGAAACTCTTCCCATTTTTGTCAGAACTGCTACCTGTAGAGCACCTTCTTTCACAATCCTATTTTCTCTTTTAGAACCTATATCAAATATAATGTCAGTTAGCTTATTTGTGTTTGTCATTTCTTGAATGTAAATTACAAGGAATGAGAATTTTTATCTGCAGCAATGCTGCACACTTAATTGATGCTGAATGCTTATTAACTCATATACATATATTTACTTACTAATAAAAAGTGGCCAAAAAATATTACAATTTTCAAAATGTCAGTCATATAACAAAAATATTTTTCATTAATAATTTACAAAATTTTAGAGAATGTAAAGTACAGCTTCAGCTGCTAACTGGAAACAAAAAACATCGTGGAACATAATATAACATGAAAGTATATTTTTACATTGAATACAAAGATGGTGACTAATATTTTGTTTCAGTTAAACAATATGAACAAGTAAAACAACTCGTGTACAATACATATCATTAAAACAACAATTTCAGCAATATCTGACAACTTCTTTCACACTAGCATTATTCAAGAATAAAACAAGTGAGATTTGATAATCAGAAACTCTGAAAAATAATCTGTGCATAACAAAAAATAAAGGAATAGTACACACTAAAAATATTACCATGAAAATAGTTATGCTCTGCAACTGAGACAAGATCATATATACAACAACAAAAATTTCACGTCACAAATAAAATTTTCCTCAAGTTGGAAGGGGTACAAAATTATATTAGCAAGATATCAAATGAATCATCCACTAATATAGATATTGCCATAATCATACAACACAAACATATTTTAACTTTTTATTTATTACAAAACTTTTATACAAAACTACATAAGATATGTAGAAGAAATTTAGGTATATAAAAATGTAAGAAAATTGAGATATGTAGCAGATTTCAAATATTTCCTTGACTTATCAAATTAAGTGCCTAATTAGAAGAAAAGCTATAAACTTAATATGAATCTAAATGTGTCAAAAATTTAACAATTTGGCAACCCGCTACTGCTATTCATGCACTGGAAGTACACTGCTGACCTGTCAATATTGTCCGGTCTGATACGGATGCTTAAAATGTACTAGAGATACCTTCTGTCTAAAGATCTTTGGTACAGGATCAATTAAATGTCATGGATAATTTTTCCTGCCATAATTCTCCCTAGCTACTATTGGATTTATAGCTGAGAACTGCAAAGATAAATACTTGAACATGAAACTTTTTAAATCAGCTGGGTATCATTTAAGTAATTCACTCACTGTGAAGAAAAGTACATAATTTCATTTAGATTTTCTAGCATGAAATTTTATACTTTTCTTTGAATAGATATTATAGTTTTTAATACAGTCCTTATAATTTATCAAGTTTGGCATACTTAAGTATGCTCTATGCTCCTTTTATTGCCTTCCAGTAATTAGTTTAAAGATGGGTTTCATCACTTTTTCTATAAATAAATTATAATTATCATCATGCTTTGGAAACTTAATTACCACTGTATTAATGTTGTAATGAGATCCAAAAGCTTCTGTTCAAGTTATGCTCTAACAGAAACTAAAGGAATTAAGTAACGTGTTTTTCTTCGTCCCCTCCCCCCCGGGGGAAAAAAAAAACACCTTCCCTTCTGCAAAATGGTAATGCAACTAAGAAGGCAAAAAATATTTATAAATACCAACAATTAGTCTTTTTGCCATTTTAGAATAATCTGTAATTATGGTTTCATTACAACATACAGAAGAAATTTATGGAGTATCATAGTTAAGTAAAAACAGAAATTATTCAAGAATGTTAGGATGGTTTTCAAAACATTCACTACTATTTGCAAATGACCCAATGCATAAAATGTAATAAAAAAAATCGGTATACGCGAAACAGTATTCATTGCAAGGTATAGACAAAACATATTAGCATAAAGTAGCAATTTTAGTTACTTGCAGCATTAACCTTTAAATGCACAGGTAAAAGTGCAGAACTGAATACATTTCTAAATGCTTAAAATATATATTTTCTTCTTTCAGAAACGAGATTATTACTCATAGTCTTAGAAGAAGTCTCATATATAATATACATCCATCATTTAATTTTGTAATTAATTCATAGTTCAAGAAATTACAACAAAATGCAATTAAAATTCATTTTTTACTAAATTGGCATTAATATTATACTGAACCATTACAGTAATTACTTTGTAACCACTAAAATACAAAATAACATTTATCACAGATCTGCACAAAATCTGAATAAATATCACAAGTTGTACTTGCTAAAATATTTGAAACATAATATTTTAATTCCAATTACATCAAAATAATCTTAAGTATGAGATTTACTGCATATTCCTTAAAAAGGTGGCACAGACGTTTTATGTAACATGATGCAAATTTAAAAACACAACAATACAGAAGAAAAAATCACGATACATATAAACTTCAAACATAATATATAGCTACAAAATAACACTTGAAGGGAATACATTTTCATTGAAATGCAGGTACTGAAAAAGTAATTCAATCTAAATTATTTCAAAAACAATATGCATCTCCCTTGGGTGTAAATAAATTAAGACAATATCTCAACATAAAATTAGTATTACCTATTCAAAATATTTATAATTTTTTATTATAAACATAATTATGTAGTAAAACTCTGCTTGAAAGAAAAGGGAATACATAAAATAATTCTAATACATATTGCTGCCACATTCTTTCATTTAGATTTAAATGAGTGAATCACAATCATACATCTTTCATTACAATGTAGAGGCCAAAGTTATAAATTTATGGCAACTGTGTGCAGACAGAACAACCACATCATGTTTATAAAAGATTGAGGCATTCAGTAGACTATTTGGCAATGAAATGCACTGAGTTCAGAATCACATATTTCACTTATAAAGTGAACAGCGCTTCATGAAAATATGGGGGAAATGTACAATATGTTTATATCATGAACTTCCATTGAGCACATTCTTAGGTGGTTCCAATAAATCAGCATATTCATGCAAGGCTTCACGAAGTGAACAGCACACTTGAGCTGACGTTGAGGTTGTGCAGTCAACAAGACTTGGATAAAGAGAAATCAGCTGTTCCCAAATAGTCCATTCAACTAAAAGGAAAGATAATTCAATAAAACGTGGAAATCAAGAATTTAAACGAATATCAAAATAATCCTTCAGATAGCCAAATTAAAGTGATTTAAGTTTAAGTAAAGCTTTTGGAATAATAAATTTTGATTCCAGGATTCTAAGTTTGAGTTTAAATATAAAAACAAATTTCAGCAGTTACAATTTGCAAGCTATTAAGGAAAAAAAACTACTTCAAATACGCACTGTCATAATAAAAAGCAAAAAATCTCAAGTATTAAAATGAAACAATGAACCAAAACCATGACAAATTAACTCAAGCAGACAAATGAATACAAATTTTAATAAGAAACAAATCACTTTCAGAGAAATCTATTATGGAAATATAATACATAAAATGGCATTACAAAAAAAGTTATGTAAAAATTACTGAAACATAAAATTCTGGGCATCAATAAAAATTTCAATTTCAGTTTTAAAATCCCTAAAATATGAAAACTTGCAAAATAAATGCATTCAGAATTTTGACGAATCTCTATACTCAAAACAATTTCAAAATTAAAAATACATCACCTTTTGAATGAAGAATAGCATTAATTAATCAAAAATACATTACATATAGTTTAAAAATTTTCTATTATGATGCTTAAAATTCCAACTCTAATAAAATTATATCTAACATTTTGTAAGCATGCATATTCTCCAAGGAAAAAAATATTTGGGATTTAACCTGTTCATTAATGCAACCATCTTGGTACTAACTAATGTTACAAAATTTTGGAAAATGTTAAACAAATGATATTTATAAAAGGAGGTTAAGAATTTATTTCCTTGAAAAGCTACAATAACTTTTAATACAAAAAATATGTCACACATCAACTAATATAGAAAAGAGAAAAACATTGTGCTTTCATATTCAGTTATAAATTCATTAGATCACAATACATTACATATAGTTTAAAAATTTTCTATTATGATGCTTAAAATTCCAACTCTAATAAAATTAGATCTCACATTTTGTAAGCATGCATATTCTCCAAGGAAAAAAATATTTGGGATTTAACCTGTTCATTAAAGCAACCATCTTGGTACTAACTAATGTTACAAAATTTCGGAAAATGTTAAACAAATGATATTTATAAAAGGAGGATAAGAATTTATTTCCTTGAAAAGCTACAATAACTTTTAATACAAAAAATATGTCACACATCAACTAATATAGAAAAGAGAAAAACACTGTGCTTTTATATTCAGTTATAAATTCATTAGATCATTTGAACATAACTCTTTCCCTTCAAAATGTCATATTATTTCACCACCTTGAACATTGCACTTCTCAACTAATCATTTCTTGTATTTTTTAGGGGAATGCATCAGATATTGTGCAGCCGATTCTTCCCAATACACCAGAATTGTTGCAGCAATGAATTACGTAACTAAAAGCAGCTTTAGATGTGTGGCATGAAAATCGCTATTACTTTTATGTTGTAATTGGTATTTGTATGATGCACACATGTCTAGAAGATCAAACTTCCAGTTTTCTTCGATCATGTGATGCATACTTAGTTTTTATGCAATAACAATTGTCGCCCAGATGGTATAGTAGTTAGGGTAGCCTACAACAGTACCAAAGGGCCCACGTTTGAATCCTGAAGGAGACATGGATTTTTGTAAATGTATAGTGTCGGTGCAGCATGGCAGCACTCTAAATATGAGGCAGACCGAATGTCCTCTCATGTAGATTCCAAGTTGAAGTGGGAAGGTGGAAGGGGAGAAGAGAGATAGGAGACCAACAGATTCCCCCAGGGTGCTCTCCCTCAAACCTGGGAGTGAAAAATAGAAGCCCAACCTCTCTTCAGAGTAGGCTCTGGTAACCATTGTTCCATGTAATATAGACAACACTACACAATAATACATTTTTGAGAACAAATACAATCTAAATCTAGTACTTCTTTCTGACACACCCTGTGTATTTCAGATACTTTTAAACTTTATCACAGAAAGCATTATATTCAAGAATCAGCAGGAGTGCTGACATTTTATGCATTTAACACCTGTATTACATGCATGAAATTCAATAATATTAATCAGAACTGTAAAATAAAATAACTTATCTCATTTCAGTTAATTAATTTGTTAAATAACCACATATACCTTTCTCAGGGTCAGCCTTTTTCAATGATTTAGCCAATGTAGCTACAGCCTTCAGGACAAAAGATATTTCAGACATTCTGTGCCTGTAATAAAAATTATAATAACTGGGACTGACATAGTAAGGTTCTCATAAACAAACAAAAAAAATTAGTTTTATAATTTTATTTTACCATTTTGCCAAATATGTTACTTCACTAACACATTAACTGAATAGTTAATTAAACCAAGTTCTAAATTCTGCAAATTCAAAATATTGATATCAGCTCATACTTCTTTAAGGGTTATAACAAACAGACTAAATCAAAAACAATTCCATTAAAAATTTAAAAATTCCTTTAAATTAACAAAAATTTTCTATGAAGAACACAAAATATTATCGAATGTTTTATATTTCCCATACTATAATCGCAAGGGGGGGATATTACTTTTTCATATCCAGAAAGGCGTGAAGGGTTTTGACTGTAGCTGTAAACCATAATTTCTAACCTTGCATTTTGGTTAAAATAGTATACTTTATTTTTAATCAAAAGTCTGCCATTGCAGTATCCCTCCTAAGGAGATACTCCTCAAGTGTTCTGCCATAATATGTAACCTAAATTTATTATTTTCATTAAATATACATGATAAAACATAAACTTCAAATTTATAGCTAGTTTAATGCTCTTAGTATTCCGCTGCACATAGAGGGTAGTTTTATATTTTGATATTTCAAGTAAGAAAATAAAAGCACTTTTTATATCACAAAATAATGACTTCTCAATGAAAGAAACATATAACATTTTCAGCAGACTTCTAGTATTAGGATAGAACTTCAACTTTGGGTAAGAAAGCTTTAAAGTGAACACAATCAAATCTAATAGATCATCATTTATATTTTAATTTGAGGGTAGCAGACCTAAAGCTGATCATTGAAGAGATGGAAAAGCTTCATGGTGGAAAAAAACAGAATGCAAACAGGATTCATAAAGATATTTTCTGAATAACAAGTTGCTTTCCTAGGCACTGCCACAATAAACTACTGAACACTGATTTGCCCTTCAGAAACACAGTTGTTCAATTAGTTAATCTGCTTGTGCTCTGTAATATTTATTGTACACTAAATAAAATGATATTCAAAATCAGTAATGAAGACATTTTTTTTCAAAACAATTATAAAAATTTGAGTACTTTTGAAATTTTAAAAAAATTTCCAGAAATATCAGGGAACACCCAAGCAAGACTAAATTTCATACCTAGGTAAAGGGCATTTTCCACTAAGTCTTTCATCTTCAGCATACTTATGAATTACTTCTTTAAATCTATGAAGAAGAGAAGTTACTGCCAATAAATTCACAACACCATCATCATCAATATCAATCCCACTTTCTAGAAATGAGAACTGCAGCAATGTTTCAAAGCATGATTTTGCAAACTCTTCTCTAAGTTTTCTACTAGAATCAATGTCTGGAATAAAAATAATAAAAAAGGTAACTATATACTCTAAAATTTAAGATTTTCTTTAATAGCTTTTTAAAAGGCATACGAAAACACTAAATGCATAATTTTCTTGTAACTTAAAAAATGTATAACATGCAAAAATACATTATAGTTATCAAAACAAAATATTTCTCTCTTTCAGTACATCTAAAAGACACACACACACAAAAAAAAAAAGGTGGGAAAGCACATGACTTCTAGAAATAAAACATTATTTAAATAAAAAGTAAAGTGAAAAGGTACATTATATTCACCTGAAAACATTTAGGATGACAAATGAAATGGAGAAGAGAATAAATAAGCAGTATATTATGTACAGTAAATTATGTGTTCCTCTTTCTTGTAAATTCAAGATTAGAAAATGCATCATATAAAGCAACAAGTTTTCAACTAATAACCTTCAGACTTCATTTATGACCTGATAGCAAAAAGAAATGAATGAAAGTGTGTGTGTGTACGATTTTGAATTTGAAATGGCCAATAAATATTATCCAATGGAAAATTAATTGATTCTTCAAGAATCTAACTGGTTATTTACAAGAACTGATTATATAAATTATGGCCAAATACTATTAATATACAATGTCCAAAGAATGACAACACTAAAACCAAAATTGTGGCAATTTCACCATAGAAGGAACAACTCAATTCCTTCTAAAACACTCTATATTGTGCACAGTAAGTATTACACAGCACTCATTGCTATTTTAAGATTTAAGAATAAATTACAAGATTTTACAAGTCCAAATATACCAAACATATTTGCTATTCTATTCTCAGTTGACATTAAATTTACCTACAAACTTGCAAACAAAAACGAAAGTGTTACTAAAAGATATGCAGAGTAAAGGAAATGCATTCAGTTGTAATAACATACTAAAAAAAAAAATTCCAGGACTTTTCTAACATTTGCTCTCCATGACTTCTGTTCGTGCATTTATATTTGAAAGCAATTTTATTTTCAATACCAAACATACAAAATAAAATGTGAAAACAAAAATTTCAGATATTAAAATGTTCACAATCAAAATGTTATTTAAAATTTTTTACTAACAAATATCTTTTTGATTGAAAAGTAAATGCAGTTTTGTCACACAATAACTAAATTGATCATACTGTAAATATCAATAAACATAAAATTCTGCAACAAGGTCTTGACATATTATTTATAAAATTGCCATGGAAAATGCCCTAAGCGTACAAATACACGTATGTATAAATTGTTATCTTACCAACTGGACTGTTATTTGTAGCAGAATGAATTGAACCTTTATTTAATAAGGTGACAATTCTGATGATAAATTCTCGTGGAAGTTGATTTGCATATGGCAAAATTCCATCCCGCACGAGATGTATAATCTGTAAACCAAATTACCATGATTAAGAAATAAATAAAAATAACATTATTGGGAATCATATTTAAAACACAGCTACTGTTTATAATATGTTTGTAATAGCAATAAAGCTACCTTACAATCCAGTGCCTCATCACATTGCTGATCTTCAAGGCTTTGTGTAGGAGATGGCAAGCTTGATTAAAGAATGATAGTTATATCAGAAATGAATGTCAAATGATATAAGTAAAAATTAGAAACAAATAATCTCTGCAAATCAAATTAAACTTGAATATGACACATAAAATAGATGCTGCAGATGGGAGGATACTTTTTTCTAGTTGGCTAACAAAATTTAATTCTTGGTTTTAATGTCCCAAAGAGAGAGTTAACATACTGGCTGCCAACCACAAGATAACCTGTGATTGGCAGTTCTCCTGGAAAATGTAACCCACAAGTTAACTTGTTTTTCCAGAAGAGCTTTTCAGTATTCACCACAAGTTAACAGCAAATGCTTGGAAATTTTGTGGGCTAGGTGTCTATCAACAGTACACGAGTAAAAAGAAGATGTCATAAAAACAGATTTATTTTTTATACACGATTTTCAAAATATAAAAAAGAAACTAAGAATTAGAATAATGAAGGCTCTCTTCACATGCTGGGCAAAAATATAATGAGTTTTGATGTATCTTTTCAATAATGCAAACATGGCAGGTCCTCATTGGTCGAAGAGCCTTTTTTTATGAAAGGTATGCTTTCTATGTAATGAAGTTCAGTTTGCTTTAACTCTTAGCATTTTTATCATTTTGTAGTTAGAAATAAAATAAACTGTTATCTAAATTTATAAATAAACTGAATAAAACATGCTGGCATTCAGATTAGATTTCTTCAAAATAGGCTGGGCAGTCTACATGTTAAGAAATACTTATATGCAGCACCATACTAAAATACTTTTGCTAGTATAACATCATGGTTACTTTCTTCTCAGTTTAATTCTACACTTGTAAATATACTAAACAAGCACAGTGAAAAACCATAAACACACTTGCATTTAGTTTGATGTTAATTTACACCAAAAATAATTTCACTTAACCAGATTTGAATTTATGTAAACCTTTGCTTACTTTAGAGTTCAAGGAATGAGAAATTGTTAATTAATGGCAACTTTAATCTCTGAATAATTCTGCATTTTAATCCTATTTTCATTAATGAGTGGGAAAAAAATTCTTAATTTGGACATCTTAAAAATAGTTAAGATATTGAACATTCAGAAGTTTTTATTAGAAAAGGAATAATCTCATTTATTTATAAATAAAATTAATTGCAACTCGGATGGTCTGCTATATGAAAAGAACAGACTTGAATTTAATATCTCATAAAATCATGGCAGCAAAGACGCCATGGTTAAATGAGGCAAGCGATAATAATGATCTATACAGCCTTTAACTATACACCACTTAAAATAAACATTTATGCATAATAAAGCCAACATAAAATAAACAAACATGCACAAAAAATAAGACCTAAAATCTAACAATTGAAATTTAAGCAGTTTCTCAGGGGTCAAGAGAGATAGCTTTGGCAACTATTTTGTCATTTAGCATTGCAACAGTCTACAGATTATCACTTTTATAACTGTAGCCAAACAAAAACTTTGCTAAAAGCTGGACTTTATGATTTCACAGATGTCAAATGATGAAGAGTCTGACATTCTTTCACACACCAAAAAAAGAAGAGAATAATGAATGAGTTAGTTCACTAGTAGAGACATTAGGTTATTTCGAAGCAGGAGAAATGAAAAATGAGCAATGCCCTCGCCGGAACTCGAACCATGGCCCTCTCAAATATGTGTCGAGCCTGCTGACCACTACACTATGAAGGCATGCTAAGAAGGTGGGAGAAATACCTTATATACTCTCCCCCTTTTAAAGGGTGACTAGGGTTTGGGGGAACCAATCGCCAAATCCTGGCGGCGAAAAATCATCATTCACCACCTTTTAGTTCGGGTGCCAGTGTTGAGTCATTAGGCTATTTTGATGCAGAAGAAATGAAAAATGAGCAATGTTCTTGCTGGGACTCGAACCATGGATCTCTCGAATATGCGTCGAGCATGCTGCCCACTACACCATAAAGGCACGCTAAGAAGGCAGGATATACACTGTTCTATACCTTATGCACTGTTCTAGTATATTTTATTTACTCTTCAGTAGAGAAAGAGCTAGTTCAAATTACTGCAAGATAAAGTAATGTGTTGTTACTAAACCAGCAGCAAAGCTATACAGCAGCCAAAGATAATAATAACAGAAGAAAAGCACTGTGAACCCAAAACTGGTTTGATGGAATCATTCACTTCATGAAACTTTAATATTTTTCTCAAATGCTCATTTCCAATTACATTTTCAAGCCAAAAAATATCCTAATCATATCATTAGGGTTGCAGTTATTATTTCAGGATACATCTCTAGACACCATTTAGATTTGGCAATGATTGTTACTCTGCCAATATAAAGCATTGTGATATTTTAACTTTTATTATGACTAAAAATTGTATATTTTTTATCATATTAGAACGGAAATTTCTAAACAAATTCATGATTTGGGGGGAATCCACAGATCTGAACAACAGTTGTGAATGATTTGAGAAAGACTTTAAAAAACTTCAACATCCTAAAATTTTAAAATTACCATAGAAAGGTGTTTGAAAGTGGTGAAAAATAATTTTATGTGCTTTTATTTTACATGCTTTTTTAAAAAACTTAAGTATATTAAATATAAATTTATTCACAAAAGAGGCAAAAAGAAAAACTCTAAAATCCACACAACCTCAGGTCACAAGCTGTGCAGATTTTTGACTTTCTACTGTATATTCAGTGTGATGAGATTAGTATTCACAACTTTAAGGGGTGATAAGATTTGGCAAAAGTAATAAATTTTACAATACAATGCATGGTGGAATAAGAAAGTAGATACGGTATGTATGAAGAATGAAAAGTCATTTTAGTCATGGATATTTATACAAATTGTTGAAATGAACAGCATGCAGTTGCAATGATGACAGATTTTGTTTACAGCACATGGAGCGACTCCTGAAGACCTCATCTGAGTCAGCATGCAACTGCAAAGGTATATAACATATCATGCGTCTTTCACAATGCCAGTGACTATGTCATCATTAATGAGGACCAGCTTTGAATTTATAGATTATGAAAAAGCAACAGAAGCAACTGTCAGCCTAACAGAATGGATGCTGTTCATATTCAGGTCACGCATGGAGAAAACCACTAAAAGTTCCTTGCAGTGAACCCATTTGCAGGAATTTAATCCCAAATCAAACTACCAGTGTTCAGTGATATAATCCACTTGGCCACTGGTAGGCAAATTTGCTAAGTATAAAAAGCTGTGGCAATCTGTGTCAACATTAGACCTATATTTGAAAATTTAAACAAAATACTGCTTGTTGCAGCACTTTTTCCAAAGATGATTGTGTTAAAATAGTGTTAAAATGTGTGATGATATTTTCAGGTTTCAACAGTAAAAAATTACTAATTTTATTAGCTGTATTATAAAAAAAACACAAGCTATCTTAAAAATTTTCTGCATAATAAGTGATGAGCATTACAAGTAATTTCTGCATAAAATCATAAAAATAAAAACAAAGGCATTAATTATCACATGTACTTCAAATGTATATTATCTAAGCCTTATTATTCACAACAATAACATAAACAACACATTTGCAATTCTATTCTGAATAAAAAAATAAAAGCAAGTACACAGATCATTATCTAATGTTTTACACTAGATTCTTACCTGGCAGGAAACAGGAAATCCTCCAATGCATATGCAAGATCAATCCACATACCTTCAAACTGGGCAGCTTAAATTATTAAATTATCATATTATAAATTGATATTGAACATATTATACACCAGTGGGGAAAAAAAGAGAAACTTGAATACCATGCCTGAACTAGACTAATAATTAGTTAAGTAATAATAGAAATTTGTGCATAATTAAGAAATAATGAAGATAAATAAATATGTAAGTTGAAACAATACATAACACATTAATGCAGCATACAAATTAAATAGATTGACAGATAAAACACAGAAAAGTTATCAAACTAGTATTTCTTCACTTTATCACACAGCAACACTGAAATGTCTGAGATAGATAAAGCTGCTGCAAGTCATCCATTATTAATAGCAACATCTTGAAGGTTCTGAAGATAGTTAACTAGCTAGCAGAACATACCTCCACAAGACTCTCCTACAACTGTTAGATATAAAATATAACTGGCATGTGTCATAAGTGACTGCAATGACTACTGCACACTACCATTTTAAGAGGAGCATATACTGGCATAAATTGAAAGGCTCTTCACGACAGCTGGTGCTTTGCAAGATTTGTGGCAAATACATTCTTAATGGTGAATATATGACAGTTATTCTTAAAAAAAGCAAAGAAATAAAGTTGCAAATTTGTACAATGATGGGGAAATGACAAACATAATAAATTTCAGGTACGCAACTTTGGTATTTGTTGAAGCAACTAAGTGGCATATTATAGGGTGGCTGTAGCAGTGTATTTATGGCATCAAGGAATAATCATAAATTTAAAAAAGCACAAAAATTCTCAAATGGGAATAATGACAAAAAGATTCCACATGGTTTTACTTTTTACAATATATCCTGCAGCTGTCCAATATACATAACCACATCAGCACAATCAGTAGTAAGAATACAAAATTTGAGAAGATGGATATTTACAGCAAAAGCAAGTTAAGATGATGGTCAGTTCCAAATCCTCTTTATGAACAGTAGTGTGTTACCAGTTATCATATCAAACTATGAGCAAGTTATTCACCATTTTTTTCTCCTTTCAAAACATTCAAAAGTTTTTAACTTATAGCAATATCAAATATCAATGCTCCAAGACTTTACATTTAAGTATCTGCAGCGATAGAAGATAGTGTGACAGTAGTGATAGAAGAGTTCCTAAAAAATGGCTCCAGGGGTTAATGAAGTAATGCTGACCAAGGTGGATTTTCGATGCGAGATGACTCACAAGTGATTTTTGTAGTTATTCTACAACAGGATATCCATGACATACTGAATATGTTAACAACAGTCTCAGCACTGGTGTGACTTATAAAGACAGCTTTTAATATGCAAATATGATGACTTATAACAATTAGGCAACATGTGAGCTCTGAACAAAAGAATGATACAGTGGTACTGATGTGAACATATTCAAAACAATTACTAGGAATACTGAAGTAATCTAAAGAACTTATGTATTACAATATTTTTTTTTAAATTTTTATCAAAGACTACAAAAATGAGTTCACGCCTTTACACAGGGCATTCAAGTATACACCACATAAAATGTGCACTGTGGTACAAATATGACAGATATGAGTTTAATTTGTAGTTCTGCATATTTTATTATAATTATTTTTCATCAAAAGAAATTAATTATTATGAGTTGGAATATTACAGTATAAATATAACAGTAGTAAAGATTTAAAGCTGATTTAAACTTCCTGTTTCTATTCACACTGTAATAGAAAAATAAGCTGAATTACTTCTACACAGCTATTTAATTTTAACAAAGTATGTTGGGCCGTCAACCAAAGGAGGTATATCTTTACTGAAAGCACTAAGAAAAATTAATTTGAACTTACATTATAGGCAAGGAACAAAACCTCCAAAATATCTGTGATCTAATCCATTTTACGTTTGTAATGTAAAGTGTAGATCAAACCAATCATTCGGGATACACTATCTCAAATTTTTACATTAATTAGCTAATTATGAATTTTTTTAAAAACAATGAAAAGAAATTTTAATTAGTACCCTCTTTGTATTCTCTGTATTGTTCATATCATAAGTGACTTTTGTCTTGAGACTTCACAAATAAAGTGCCATTAAAAGAACTGTATGGGCAGCAGAGGGAAAAAAATTAGTTCCATGAAAATACTACACAGAGTTACATTTTTTTTTTTTTTTTTAATAATGAGACAATATCTACTTGGTTTCCTGCTATATTGGTTGAAGATGAAATAATTGTCCCCACCAAAATGCAAACAAACCATTAAGAATGAGGAACAATGAGTAGCCACTGGCTACCATGAATGACTGTCATGGACTACCCACAGATATCTTTCTCAGCTAAAGCAATAAAAGTCGGGAGATTTCCCTAATAAGGAGAAGATGATGCTGGTTTGATAGTTGTACCACAACTGGCTTTGAAGGATATAACGTTTTAGATATAAAATTTGTACTATTGGTTTAAGGAAGCTAAATACTGCTCACCCACAAGTAGTATAAACAAAAGAAAAGTTCTGTTTAAAAGATACATTAAAAGAGAGAATCAGTTTTGAGGAAGGTAATGTGCATTGATGAAGAAAGACAATGTCTGTAATCTGCATACGATTCCTATTCAAAAGCCATACAACTATAGTTGATTTAAAACATTATGGAAACATTATTATTAAACACATTATTAGAATTAACTTTATGAATAACAAATTAAACATTCAACAATTATAATAGACACATATGTTCGCGTGTAACACTCATGAGACTCTGAAGATCTGAAACAGCGGTTGCAGAAGACGGAAAAGAAATGGGTTAATAGGGGGTATGGTCCACTCTTACAGCCATACAGGCCTCGCAGCGTGATGTCATACTGGAAATGCGGCATTTTATCAGTGCCTGTGGCAACTGGTCCACCCATTCAGAATGCTGTTTCCAGTTCCTGGACGGTTCTTGAAGGGGTGATGCGAGTTGCATTTGCCCTACCCAGAGCATCCTAGACATACTATATACAGTTGAGGTCTGGAGACCTGGCTGGCCAATCCATCCGGCGAATATCCTCACTCTCGAGAAATTCGTTGACAAGAAAGCTCTATGTGGCCTCGCGTTATCGCCCTGTAAGATGAGTTCAAGGCCAACTGCACCCCAGAAAAAGCAAACATAGGGCTCCAAGACCTCATCCCTATACCACACACCAGTCGCAGAGCATCTGTCAAAGACGTGGAGAGGTGTGCAGCCATCCAACATGATGCCTGCCCAGACTATTACACCACCACCACCATTATTGCTGATTTAGCAGACATTGCAGGGTAGGTAGCAGGTCCATGGCTCTCTCCATATGAAAGTACTCGAGAATCGGTATTTAGGCTAAAATGGGACTCATCGATGAACAGAGCAGTCACCTTTGCCCCGTACTCCAAACACTATGCTGCCTGCACCATGCTAATCGGACTCTCCTGTCCATAGACATGAGTCGGACGCAAATAGCCGTTTTTTTTTTTTGGAAAACAACCCTCTCTCATCCAGTCTTTTGGAAACAGTCACCTTTGTTACACAGGTTCCTGTGGCTGCATACAGGTCCAGAGAGAGTTGAGAAGCTGTAGCCCCTCTGTTACGTCTCACTAAAATGGACAAATAGTGATCTTCTCTGGCCATCGTGGCTCTTGGATGACCTTGCCCAGGCTTTCTCTCGTTAGATCCTGTATTCTGGAACTGTTTCCATAGATTACACACGATGCTGGACATTAAATTAAACTCTCTCCATATCTGGACTTGCGACTGGCCTACCTCTAACCTTCCCACAATTTGCCACCTCATTCCATCATCTAAACGTTGGTGGTAACTCATTTTTACTGTTCTGATGTGAATTTAACTGATTGCTGCAAGATAACACCAAGAAATTCTTAGAGGTGTGCTAGCGAATGCAATTCATCATACTCTCCACACGCTTATACAGCCTGTTTTTTCTGCTAGCTCTGCTTACACATGTGTACGCTTACATATTTCCTGTACAAAAGTTGCATTTTTATCAAGAAGCATTGGTTTTTTTCTTCAGTTCAGTTCTTTTCGTGCAATTCAATAAAATACACAAAAAATGTACATATCAGAAATTAACAACTTCCCCCACGTCAGATGTCAGAAATTTTATATTTTAGAAAAGAATGTCATTTGGAAGTAAAAGGGAAGGTCAGATATTGAGGAACTGCAATGAAACTGATTCTTTTTGATTTCTTAGATAATTATTTGGTTAATTAATCTATTTGGGGAAGGACTATTTTTTAGTAATAGTCATGCCTATATTAAGATCTGATTTTTGCAACAACAGAAAAATCAAAGAGAAACAGTAATAACAACTAAAGTGAATTACAAACAAAACATAAGTCTGCTGACCTATACATAACATAAGTAATGTCGTTTTTCGAGACAGGACTTGTTAAAACGTGTTTGAACACATTTAAATTATTTTTCGTGGATCTATAAATAACCTGAGAGCAATCCAGAGCAGTAAGCACATCGAAGTTGCAACTTCTCATATTTTAGAGGAATAAATGTTAACTGGGTCACCAGTTGTTATAATCTATGATAATGCCTACCAAGTGGTGCATTCAGAGATGTTATCTTAGATTATGCAGTTATATTAAGCTATTTCATGAATAATTTACTAACTGGCATTATTACCCTGTCAACTCTATTGATCAGCAGTTTTGGGACATAAGCCTAACTCGATGTTCTTTTATATTAATTATACATTTCTCAGCAAACTAATGTCTGGCATTTATAAAAGGTCCAAAAGTTGGCTTCTCTAACGCTGGAATTAACTGCAACTGCCACTATTATGACATGTTAAGGCTATCTAAGATCTGGATTTTCACATTCTAAAAGACTTTTCTAAAAGCAAGAAGCATATCAAATAATACTGAATTGCAATCATAGTTTCAGTTTCCTGCCACAGGTTATTATAATAGTATTTCATTCTTTTACACAGGACGTCTCCCATAAATTGCCCACTGTGTATCTTAATTTGCATGAACTCATTTCAGTATATAGAAGAAAATTATCATGATAAACATATTTAGTGAACAATTACATAAAAAAACATGTTAACTGTACTGTATTTTACTCATACATTAAAAAAATATCAATGCTAAAGTTACACAAAAAACAAACTGCTATGAAATAAACCACACATACAGTAATATATTTCATTTAAGAGTTCATATAAAGTTGTGAATAAAATTCTTATTTAATTACTAATTTAATGATGTATATTTAAATATTTTTGAACAATACTAAATTCCACATATGCATTCAGGACAAAAAATTAATATTACTATTATCTTTTAGAAAATGATTTATTATCTGATAATATTGCTCATAATGTAAAAATGAATATTAATATGCTTACGATATTGACGAGCAACGGGCAGTCCAGAATACAAAACTTTCAATAAAGCATTCACTGCTAACTTCCATGTCATTTGAGAAGGACAAGCATACTTCATACTTAATGGCAGTCGAAGTGACTAGAGGTAAATAAAATTCATATTCACTTAATGTAATGAATTAACAAAATTACAATTTAAATCTTTTCAACAACACTAACTGTTATCACTCTTGACTGATTAAAATTCTTTTATTTAGTCATTATACTAAATTTTTTGCTAAGTTCTTCAATAATCTAAAAATTATTTTCAGATAGATTATGAAAACAAACAGCAATAAATGCATGAATAGTTCTAAAGAGTTCTACCACACAAATGGTTAAAACAAGGAAAATACGTATACAGTCAACACTTATTTAATAATCTTAGTGGTATGTATTTTGGATCAGCTTGTGAAAAACTGTATTTACACAGATTTTAACACCTAAATTACTTACTCTAGTCTCTGTTAGTATAAATTCCCGTTCATTATAATGATAAAGAATGATTCAGCAATCCAGTAAAGAAAGATTCAATAAAGAAAGTAAGAAAATAAAATAATTTAAAATATAAACTAATACAATCAAAAGTCGTTAATTTGGACACCCATAATCTGTAATGATCTATAATCTGGACCTCAAAGCTACAAACTTTCTGCGCATGCGTCTAGTTGACGCATGCACGTAAGACCCTAACGGCTGTGAATATGCGTGTGTGCATGTGCAAAATACATTTACGAATCCGCGTTTAATGTATAACGGACGGTATAGGCTAAGCTAATATTATCTAATTCAGTTAATGTTGCAGATTGCACTGTTCCTTAATCTTTGAATTGGATCCGGCTTATTATTTTTTGCAGACTGTTAGAGCAATTTTATAAAAGTAAGCTTGAACTTTTCATTATGTCAAATAGAATTTCTGATATATATTTACTAATATGTAAAGGATCTACAAAGTGAAAGTATGTTTCGAAGTCCAGCAGATGTTTTTATTTTATTTGGCTTATAATTCCTTACTAAATGTAGTATTTCACCTGGATGTACTCCGTTTTTGATACGAGGGCTATCCAGAAAGTAGATTACGTTTTGGAATAAAAAAATAAACAAAGTATAGGAAACAAATTTTATTATATACAGATGAAAGCCACACTCAAATACTACTTTTCTACATAGTCACCATACAAATTAAGGCATTTATCGTAGCGATGTACGAGCTTGGAAATTCCTTCGTCGAAAAATCCCGCCGCCTGCGCCTTCAACCACTTCATTACCTCTTCTTGCAGCTGTGCGTCGTCATCAAAACGCTGCATAGCCAGCCACTTCTTCATTGCTGGGAATAGGTGGAAGTCGCTCGGTGCCAGGTCGGGACTGTACGGCGGATGAGGAAACAACTCCCACTTAAAAGATTCAAGAACTTTACGAGTGACATTTGCCGTGTGGGGCCGGGCGTTGTCGTGAATCAACAAGATCTTAGAGCTCAACATTCCTCTGCGCTTGTTTTGAATTGCTCTTCTGAGTTTTTGGAGAGTTTGGCAATACCTTTGAGAGTTTATTGTAGTGCCTCTTTCCAGGAAGTCCACCAAAATTACACCTTTTCTGTCCCAAAAAACAGTCGCCATCATCTTCCTTGCCGACATTGTTTGCATGCATTTCTTGGGTTTTTGGGGAGAACTTGTGTGCCCCCACTGCATTGATTGCAATTTCGTTTCACAGTTCACATGTTTCACCCATGTTTCGTCACCAGTAATGATGCGATCGAGTAAAGAGTCACCATCCTTATGGTAAGCGTCCAAAAAGTTCAACGCTGCAGCCATTCGCTGATTTTTGTGGTCCTCTGTCAAGATTTTTGGAATCCATCTTGCACAAAACTTGTGGTAACCAAGCTTTTCGCTGATGATTTCGTGCAACAAACTTCGTGAAATTTGTGGAAAACTCAAAGAAAGTTCCGTTATTGTGAAATTTCGATTTTCACGGACTTTAGCATCGACTTTTTCGAGAAGTTCGGCGGTCACTATGCTGGGTCTCCCACTTCGATCTTCGTCGTGAACATTGGTTCGGCCATTTTGAAATCTTATGACCCACTGACGCACTCCACCTTCAGTGATAATGTTGTCCCCATACACTTCACGAAGCTGCCGATAGATTTCTATCGGTTTACAGTTTTTTGCAGTCAGAAACCTTATTACTGAGCGCAGCTCGCGGGATTTTCAATTAACGCAGACATTTCAAACCGTCACAGTATCTGAACGGAGCACAGCACGAACCTCTCACTAGCATAACTAGATGCAGACTGAGCTGCGCAACGCTCTGACCCCAAGATGGCCGCGCTAGCCCCGCCCCTAGCGGACACAGACGGAAACGTAATCTACTTCCTGGATGGCCCTCGTATGATTTAAATCCAATTCCTTGTCATTATAATTCGCTTCTGATAGCGAAGAAAGTGACACAGATGTTATTGAAAACGAAAAAATTTCGATTGGCAAATTAGTCGGTATTCTCGACACAGCAACTATAGGACTTGAACAGCAGAACTTCGTAACTGAACAAGAAATTATGTCTGTTTATAGAATTAAAGAGAAAGTATTATCACATAAAAAAACGAAGCAACTTAAACAACTTACATTGAAAGAAATGTTTAATAAAGTAAACAAATATTAAGCTTTTTTTTTTTTTTGTAAATTTTGATACCCTTTAGATCATAATTGTTCTTTATTTCATAAATTACGGTTTCATATTTTTAATTTTATAATTTCTGCATGCCATCTTACCAGATTTAAACTGATGATCTATAATCCAGAAAAATCGATAATACGGAATCGCTGAAGTCCTGACGAGTCCGGATTAACGACTTTTGACTATATATACAAAGTAACAGAAAATCTTATGATCGGATAAAGGTGGCCATGCCACTCTGAGTTAAATCGAAACCTGACAGAACAGAAATCTGAGTTAAACAGAAATTTATACACTAAGCAATTATACATTGAAAAAACTACATTGAGACATGAACACTCAATTAAATACATTATATTGTTGAAACAAAAGAGATTGTACTTATACATTCCACTGCTTATGACAGAAATTCACAAATTACAGCCACAAACGACCTGGTGCAAACTAATTTGACAGCCATTAAGAATATAATTAGGCTATCTCGATTCAAAGTATAAAAGAATTACAAAAGAAACCATAGTAAACACAAATTCAGCACATTCAAAATTAGTTCATAAAAATTATTCTGCAGAGTACTCATAAAAGTTTTTAAGACATTATTACACCAGTTTGATGTCTTTATTAGAAAACTTCCAGGAATAATTGCTATTAATTCTCAAACTGTGATATCAAAATATCAAACACAAGCTGGCAGCAAAATATTACCGCACTGAATGTGAACTTGGAACGGACTTAGAAATGGCTTCACAAAAAGCCACCACATAACATAATTACTCCTAGCAACAAATTATTTATCATGTAGTACATTTAGATGACAGCAAAAGTAACATAATGGATGTGCAGGTGTAGCAAAATCACCACAGAGTTTGATTAAACCATTGAAAAGTCTTACAGAAACACGGTTTGTTATTACCAAACTATTGGTAATCAGATAGTATTAAGAGACATGATGCCTCGATGGCATAAGAGGTTCCAGAAAGTAGGATTTTTGTTAAAGGTGATTCATCATTACACCAGATTTCACTAACACAATATCTGGGAAAATACGACTGCCGTGATGACACTTGCTATCAAACTTGATCTCCTTTAAGATCTGACAAGATGACTTAAACAGCTGAAAACTTAACGAAAAAATCATCCGTCACATGTTACCACAGGAAGACAAAAACCAGAACTGTCACTGAGCTGTTTAAAAGGACTAGAAATAATCCTGCACTGAAATTTCACACTGCTACTGAAAATGAAAATTAATGCTTTAGTTATGAATTCCAACCTTGAAAAATATTTCATAGTGAGGTCATGGGTTCACCAACCTTAAAAAATGACTATAATTGAAAATACAGACAATGTTAATTGCATATTGATACAAAAGTGTATTGCATCACAAACTTTGGTCTCAAGTTTAGATGAGGAGCTACAGCTTTTGTGATCACATAATGAAATGTTCATATCAGGCAGTCAGTGTTATCAACCTGACGACTGATGCTATAGGCATCATCTCAGCAAGGCCTGCTATATCCATAGAGGAATATTTGGATTAAAAGGTCTGGTTCAAAATATACTCAAGTCCAAAACTATCTCCAACATGAATGAAATCATATATTTTGTCGACATGAAAGCAAATTGTTATGGAAAACATTGCCTTTGTAATTAGAAATTAATATTTGCACAGCTAGAGAAGACGTTTGACGATTTGAAAAAGTGTTTTGAACAAAAATGAGTGGATTGTGAAGTGACAAGAGGTATATCAGTTGGAGGATTGCCACCAAAAGAGTAAAGGAATTATCAGAGAATGCGGGAGGGATTGTAATGAATATTTTATGTCACATCGAGCAGTTGTTGTTGTCGTGTCTATATTACATGGAACAATGGTTGCCAGAGCCTACTCCAAAAAGAGTTTCGACTTCTGTTTTCCACCCCCAATTTTAAGGGAGAGCAACCCGGAGGGATCCGGGGATCTCCCACCCCTCTCCACTCCCACCAATCCACACGAGAGGATTTTCGGCTCACCACATATTTAGAGTCCCACCATGCCGCACCGACACTACACATTTACAAACATCCATGTCTTCTCTGGGATTCGAACCCAAGCACTTCGCTACCATAGTAGGCTTCCCTAACAACTATACTGTCTGGGTGATGAGCAGTTATAAACAGAAATAATGATTCTACCAAAGTTTGCATTATACACAATTGTAGTTTGAAAACTAAGAAAGCTATATCATTGAATGATTGTTTAGAAAGTTTGCCCTTCGCTACCATAGTAGGCTTCCCTAACAACTATACTGTCTGGGTGATGAGCAGTTATAAACAGAAATAAGGATTCTACCAAAGTTTGCATTATACACAATTGTAGTTTGAAAACTAAGAAAGCTATATCATTGAATGATTGTTTAAAAACTTCTCAAAATTAAAATTTTTTATGTACTAGATGTATTATTGAATTTCAGAAAATTTAAAATTGCGTTCAATAGGGACATCGAAAAAGCATTTTTCATGATTAAAAATTGCTGAAAAGGATCATAAATTTCTGAAATTTCTTTGGCTTCCAGATAATAAAAATGCTGAATATAAAATTATGCATATAAATAGGTTGCCATTTGGTTGCAAAATTTCACCTTTTATACTAGCTAGTACTATTAAAACCCACATCAGAAAAACTAATTCTGATTCAGTACACATATTAAATACAACATTATATGTAGAAGATTTATATTTTGGTGCAGAAAATGTGAATGAGGCATATAAATTATCAAATGATGCTGTTTCAATTTTGAAGGCTGATGGGTTTAACTTGCGGTAATTGAGATCCAAACTCTCCGGCATTGGAAAGATTACAGGATTTGAATAATCTTAATATTGAGAATAGTAGAAGACAAGCTGAAAGGTGCTAGTTGTGAATTGGATTCCTGAGGACGATATCCTTTTCCTTGATGCTAAACTATTGCTAGATATATTAAGTTCTGTGAAGAGTAATAAACATGGTATTCTGCAAGTAGCTGCTATGGGTTTTCACCCATTTGGTATTTCAGCTCCATTTGCGGTCAGAATAAAAAGTTTGTTGCATGAGATTTAGGAGAAAGGTATAAGTTGGGATGAAAAGTTACCAGATGAGCTCACAGAAAAATAGTTAATGCGGTGTTCAGAAATACAAGGGTCAGAGCAAATAAAGTTACAAAGGCATTGTTTGTTGGGGGCATGAGAATCATCAGGATGCTGCAGTTGAATTGCATGTATTTTCTGACGTGTCTCAAAATGCGTACGGAGCCATTGCTTATTTTCATTATCAGGATAGTTGCAGTTAATATCAAGGCATCATTTGTTATATCAAAAAATAAAATTGCTCCTCTGAAGAAAATTACATTGCCTCGTTTAGAATTAATGGCAGTTTTAATTGGTGCTCGAGTTGGAAAGTATATTTTCGGTCTTTTTGGAGATTTAATCACTAACCAAGTAGGTATATTGGGCTGACTCAGAAATAGCTTTATATTGGGTCAAGGGAAGTGCAAATGTTGGAAACAGTTTGTCGCTAACAGTGTTTTGGAAGTTCAGGAAGAAAAAGATCCTAAAAGTTGGTTTCACTGAAGGTTTGAAGATAATCCAGCAGATTTAATGACAAGGGGTATATCGGTTGGAGGTTTGATTTCAAGTGAAAAGTGGTTTTACAGACCATATCAGTTACCCAAAAGTAAGAAATGTTGGCCTATACAGTTGAAGGGACCTTAGTTAGATAATTCTACTGTGGAAAAAGAGGATTAGTTAAGAGTATGGTGGTAAGGTTAAGCTTAGTTGAAGAATTGTGGAATAAATTGTCTTCGTGGAATCGATTGCTTAAGGTCAAGGTTTATTGGTGATACCAGCTTGGAGTTTGAGGTTTATTGGTAATACCAGGAAATCTAAAATTCTGACACCTTACCTAGAAGTAAGAAAACTTAATCAGGCTCATAAACTTATAATTAAGGCAGTTTAAAGTTCTGAATTTCATGAAGAAATTACTAAATTAAAAAGCCACAATTCCTTGAATGTCTCAAATAAATGACATCAGGTAAGCACTTTTTTGGATGAAGACGGACTTGTGGGAGTAGGGGGAAGATTTACCAGAAGACACTAAGCATCCAATTATTCTACCAAAAAGCAATCACGTAATGAACTTACTCATAAATCATTATCATTTGAAGTATCTACACTCAGGTTTCCAGTTAACGCAATTTGCCCTTTGGCAAAATTATTGGAGCTTGATCAATAATTTGTAGAATTATAAGAAACTGTATAATTTGCATTCGTCATCATGGGAACTGTCACTACAAATTATGAGTGACCTTCCTGCATTTACAGCAAATGTAGAGAAACCATTTTCACAGACTGGGACCGATTTTGACGGCCCATTTCAAGTTTGCCATAAATGTAGTAGAGGAATACAACCAACAAAGATGTGTGTGTTTGCATGCTTCAATATGTGTGTGTTTGCATGCTTCATCATGAAAGCTATTCATCTGGAAGCTGTCAGTGACTTGAGTTCCAATGGGCTCATTAGTGCTCTAAAACAGTTTGTTGCATGTACAGGAACACCAAAAAGAATTTATAGTGGACTGTGGATCAAATTATGTTAGTGCACAAAATGATTAAAAATGTGGATTTCTACATATCTTGCCGAAATAGAGGCAGTGATGAACTCACGACCACTCATTCCAGCATCTGATGATCTATCTGAACTCACCCCAGCACATTTCATCATTGGTTCTGAAACAAAGCGAATTCCTGAACCTAATGTTGTAGATGAAAAAATTACCATGCACGAGCGATGGAAGCTGGTGACACAACTTTCACATGCCTTTTGGAAAAAATGGTCTAAGGAATATCTAATGCAGTTACAATTGAGAATTAAATAGAGGAAACCCATGATTAACATGAAAATTGGAGATTTAGTGTTGATTAAGGAGGATAACCTACCTGCCTTAAAATGGAGAATGGCTCAAATTATACAAGTTTATCCCGGCAGTAATGAAAAGATTCGAGTTTTCAAATTTAAAACTGTCAGTGGGACCAATACACAAACAGGTACTGGTAATGACTGAGAATTGAACTATATATTACTTCATATTTCTATTACGATTTGAATTAAGTTTTAATATTTTATGCCCTAAAAGGTCACCGGGCTCCAGTATGCTAACAATGTTTATTTTAACCTCATGCCAAATCAGCCGCTATTTGGTGTGAGCTTAAAATAAACATCGTTAGCATACTGGATAATAAGAATGCTCAGTTAGATAAGGCTTGCAGTTGTACTTAATAAAATAATTAAATTAAAAAAAGGAGAACAAACTAAAAAGATAATAAGCTGCTACCACAAATAAAATAAGTAAAGATGGACATCTTCGACAGATAAAAAAATAAGCATAGGTCAGTTAGAACTGTTACTACAAAATTGTTAAACAGGATAGAAGAAATGTTTACAGAACTAAGCAGTGTTGATTTATATGCACTGAAAGAAAAAAATGTAGTTAATTATTGAAAACAAAAGCACGCTAAATGATTAAAACTTAGCTATTAAGGCTTTGTTGCCTGTTGCTGAAATTGAGAATGATGTAGCTACTTCCATAGATTATTCAGAAAAGCTTTCAATTTGAAAGCATAGAGTCAGATGTCAAATCGCGAGTTTGAAGGGTTCTGAAATGTCTGACACTCCATTTACTCCACTTATGGTAAATGGAAGAACAGTAAAACTTCCTAAACTACATATTAAGCAATTTTACGGGGATCCATCATCGTGGTTAGAACTTTTTGGTCAGTTTGAGACGGCTATCGATATAAAATTCGGTTTTTTTTTCTGAAATAGATTAATTTAATTATTTCAAATCATGTCTAAGTGGTCAAGCTGCAAGTTTGATTGCCGGGTTAGCAATTATGAAAAGAAATTATGAGGTAGTGCTTAATATATGTACTAATAGGTTTGGAAATACTAATACCTTAATCTAAACTCATATGAATAATTTATTGAAAATTCCTGCTGTTCATAATTTGCAAGACATAGTTTGAGAAAACTCTTTGATAAAATTGAAGGACAAATTAGAAATCTTGAAGGAAAAATAAACTGAAAGTGGAAAATAGGTGCTTTAAATGTTTTTCTAAACACCATTTAAGTTTTATGCGTAGATTAAAATTTGAATGTAGTTAATTCCATAATTATCTATTGTTAATGAAAATGACCAAAACAAAGCTGAAAAACAAAGCCCAGTTGATGCAATTGTAAGGGAGTCAGAAAACAATGCGGTCATTATGCAATGTAATTCAATGGTATCAAAAACCAGCATATTGTTGTTGACATGCTAAGTTATTGTCAGTTCAGTATATCAGTCAAACATTTCAAAAACTGTGCACATTTTGTTAGATGATGGATTTGAATGTTCTTGGTGCACCAAACTTTTAGCTAGTTCCCTAAAATTAAAGCCTATAAGAAAGGAAAGGGGGGGAATATTTTACACTATAGAAATGTATGAGTGTGATTTTTTGAAGATAGTATTCCACAAAGAATTAACTATGCTGATACACCTTGAAAAGGAAATATTACAAAGGAACGTTTAAAAAAAGTATGTGTATGTTGCCAAAATTTTAAAGCGAACAACCAGAAAACTATAGAATATAAGCTTTCATATATATTTTAACACTTTTTTTTATAATTAAAAAATTCTCACATCTGAACAAAAAAACGGTTCAAAGGCAATCTAAAAATAAAACTAACAAATACAACAATATTTTTATTCATTATAGAAAGTGTATTGTTGATTTCACAATAAAACTAAAAAGCAGATATGAGAGAGACTGAAATTTTACAGTATCAAAACAGTGAAATGCCAAATTTACCTTTATAATGGAATGCAAAACCTGTGACTTTATAACATTTGTTTGTTGTGCAGTTTGCTGGTAAGCACTAACTACCATTTCCAGAGCTTTCTCACCGAATGGAACAAAATTCATTGTAACCCAGTCTGTCTGCAAAGATTAAAAAATATGGTTCATATAAAAAAAATTTATGCATTATAATTAATCATACAACAAAAGTTCAGCATCCATATTAAAAATTAATTTACGGCATAAATTCCATCATTAAAAATTTTGCACAGTGAAATAAAAATCAGGGAATAAATTATTATTATTTTAATATCCCAAAGCAAATTATAGCTATCTGCTTAAGGATAGGGGGAGAGAGAACATTTTGTGGGAAATTGGACCATAGTCAAGTTACACATGAGAAAATCCATGAAAACCTCATGTACACTGCCCACTCAGCCAACATAAATACACTCTTAGGCAAACTACCAGTATTTCTTGACTCTGAACACTCAACCATCAACTCAGTCTATAAAAATTCAAGAGCATGTTAAGAGTTTTAAAAAATAATATGTCAAATGACCCATGTACATTCAATATGTATGTGCATTTATAAACAATTCTACACAAATCAACATATATGTAGAGAGAAAGATGCATACACCCATATATGCACCCAAGACGGTCTGAAAATGCTATAATAGGGCTTAACACTAGAATTACGATAGGGGTCATTTTGACACCTAGCAGACTTTTATCTCTGACAGCTCTTCTTTTTTTCGCAAATATCTTAATCATTTTTCAACTTTTCCTAAATCATTGTGATTTACGAAATAGTAAATATTTCAAGAAAATCGTATTTTTATTTTAGCCCTAACAAATGATTATACCTAGAAATACGGTAGGTGTCATTTTGACCCCTTTGAGGGAAAAGAAATGTGAATACATTCCATTGTATTATCTGAAGACTGTTACTTCTGTAAACTATTTTTATTTGCACCTGCTAAACAAAACACAAACAAAGGAAAAGAATATGGTGGGTCTGCATAGTTTCATATCTGCCAGTCACATGATTTGAAACATGTGCAATACTTTTCTTTGTGGAAAGAAAACAGAGAAGAGAGATTATTACGAGCTGAACGTTTGTAGATTTTTCGTAGATATTTTGTTTATTATTCATAACAAATTTTAGTGGAAAATTTTATTCTATTTACATGAATTTATTATGGTGACGTACTAATGGCGCGTAGAAAAGGACTAACGCATGAAGAAATCGTGAAACTGATGCGAGAACTATCTAATGCCTATTCCGGTTCTGAAATCAAAAATAATTTTACAGATAAAAATGGAGATGAAACATCTTGTGATTCTGAATTTATTATATAGAGTAATCAGGCAATGTTATCTTCTAGCTCAAGTGAAAGTACAAATGGATTTGTTTCTACGAGTTCAAATTCTGCCGTACCTAAGAATGCCAAAGCGGGAAATAGTAGATGCTCAAAAGGGAATATGAAATTCAACGTAATTCAGACTAAAACTTGCAAAGGAATTGCTAGTGATGGAACTATACGGAAAGTAGAAATATTTCAAATACTTCTGGTTGACCCTTGCAAAATATCTGGCAAGAAAAAGGAAGGACCGACATCCTATGCTAAACGTCACATTTGTTCTGCTAAAGCTCTTAGTGCATGGAAGTTAATAATAAATGAAAAAAATTTTACGCATCATAAAGGAGCATACTCATGCTGAAGCCAAGCGTAAACTTCATAATGACTCACTATTTAATTAGCAGAACTTGAAGCATTCATAGCGTTGTTGTATGTAAGGGGGTATTAGCAGCCAAAGGCTTATCAATTCTTAGTTTGCGGTCCAAAACTTGGGGACCAAAGTTTTTTCATGAAACTAGTAGAGATAGGTTTCTGGAAATTATGAAATGTCTTCGTTTTGATAATAAACTAACAAGGTCTTCACGTTTGCAGTGTGATAAATTTGCACTAATATAAGAAGTATGGAATACTTTTATAGAAAACTGTAAGCTTTGCTACAAACCAAATGAAAACATTATGATTGATGAACAGTTATTCTCTACAAAAACAATATGCCGTTTTTTGCAGTATATGCCTAACGAGCCCGATAAATTCGGAATAAAATTTCGGCCAGCAGTAGACGTTAGGACAAAATACTTATTAATCGGATTTCCATATTTAGGAAAAGATAAAATGAGACCAAGTGATCAAAGTTTAGGAGAGAACATAGTAAATTGTTTAGTTGATCCTTACAAAACTACTGGCCGAAATATAACTACAGACAGTTTCTTTACATCAGTAAAACTTGCAAAATCCCTAAAATCAAAAGGATTGAGTCATGTTGGAACAGTAAATCGCGCAAAAAGAGAAATTAGCTCTAGTTTAAAAAATGTAAGAAACGAACTTTTTTCTTCAGTTGTGATGAAACATGACTATATAACACTTACATCATATCAAAGTAAAAGGAACAAAAACGTAATTTCGTTAAGTACACTCCATTCATCTGTTGAATCTAATGAAAAGATGATGTAATACAATTTTACAATTCTACAAAATTCGGAGTAGACATTTTGGATCAAATGGCAAGGACTTAGCAGGCATAAATGCGTGGATTCTATATAAGGAAGTTACAAAAGAAAATATCAGCAAAAGGGACTTTCTATTGCGTTTGGCAGAAGAACTAAGAGAAGAATATATATCTAGTAAAAACAAATTTGTTCTCTCTTCAAGTGGCTTTGTGGATGGACAAGATTCAATAGAATAAAAAAAAAAAGGAGAAATGTCAAGTAAGGAAGTGCAAAGGTAACAAAACTTCTAATATTTGAGACAACTGTAATAAATATGTATGCGGATATTGTACACAAAAATCAGAAAGATAAGCGTGTTTGCTAATTGCTGCGCTGACTAATATGTTATCTGTAAATAAAATATTTCTATATATTATTATTTCTATATACCCATTATAGCAAAAAGTTTGTTTTAAAATACTTTAATATTTGGACTAAAAACCACTTTTTTTGGAAAAATTTGCGTAAATATTTATACATTTTATTTTCTGTGTTTCTGAAATGTACGCTATAAAAAATGAAAAAAAAATTTACATTTTCCGAAGGAAATATTTAAATGCTTGTTCATTATTTGACTACATACCTTCACAGTCTCTATATTCTTTTAAATAAAGTGTAGTTGTCATAATTTGCATTATTTTTATTTCTTTTTCACAAATATATTATATCGTATAGAGAAATATGCAGATATCTTATCAAGGGGTCAAAATGACACCTGCCGTAATTCTAAGTATACGAAGACCACCGTAATTCTAGTGTTAAGGAATAATACATGACAGCTGATTACACAAAAACAATCACAATTTTTCAATATATACTTTTATTATACTTATATTAAAGATAAAAGCTTTATGACATCATTTCCACATAGCAAAATATTTATTCCAATTTACAGACACACAGATTAATGCACAAATTTAAAGATTCCACACATACACACAATATGCCTTTTTGATAAAAAGCACTTGAAAAATATATCACCAAAAAGAAAAAAAAGTGTTTTTCAGAGACAGACAGCATACTATTGCAAAATGGCTTACTCCAAGAATACATGTATATTAAAATTATTCCCTATATCCTCTATGTCCCTTTCTTTTTCAACATACTTTTAAATTACATGTATATAGATTAAATAACATTCAACAACTAATCTGTACAGCTGATGTGCACTAACTAAATTGTGCAATTCATGCTTTTGATTTCAAAGTTGTAGAAAAGCTAGAAGTGAAATTACAAAATTTTCAGCTTTCAATATCTTCATCGAGAGGTTTCAACATATAAATTTGTATTTACAGAATTTTTTAGGTAATGCCACATCTTACATTTTCACAAGATGAGAAAAATATTTTATTAAGTGGATATGACATACGATAATTTCAAATTTAACATCTCAGCAATGAAACCATGTGCCCAACTATACATGAAACAATGTGCCCTAATGCCATTTATTACACCACAAATACTGTAAACCACTAGTAACCTGATATCCCATAGTATTCCCTGCTGTTTGCAAAAAGCAAATTAATAAAATGTTCACTATGCTTTATTGAGTGAAATACAGAAGTTCCATATCCTTAAGGACAAAATTTGTGAAGATATTTATAATTAATAGTTTCATAGGACCAGCAAAAGTTTCTAGCTAATGGTCTAAAAAGTATACAGAAGCATGTATCTTCACTGATTAAGGGCTCACATTAATTAAACTTATGTTCTGTGAAGAACATAAAGTATAAATAAAGTTTTAATATAAGTGAAGAATATTGAAGAAATATTTTAATAGTGAATTATATTATTAGAAAAGTTATATATATATATATATATATATATATATATATATATATAGCTTTGTACTTGTCCATGTGTGTGTAAAAAATCTGACATGTACTGTGAAAGAAGAAATATGATGAGGAGGGGGGTATGGAGATGACAATATGCAGAGAAAAGAAGTTGTATGGAATGAAGCTGATGAAAAATTGCAGACTTTCGTAATATTTCCTAAATGATGTTCATCTATGTCCTTGCATTCCATATAGGGCCTAATGGTGGAGCATTTAATACAATTTTTAAAAAGTAGTATTTTAATAATTCTGAAGTCGCATTTTTGCGTTCTTTGACGTACTTTGCTGTTAGGCACTACATGGAAAGGGAGGGATGTCCCATGGAAGTCATTTTAAGGAAAACTGGCTTGTATCCAAGTTACACATGGAAAAAAACCATGAAAATGCCCATGCAGCCAACTTGTTCACTGGGATTCGAACCCCGGGCTGAACTACCAGTGTTTAGCAACTTTTACTGCTTGGTCACTGGTGGGCCTTGACACTTTGCATTTCACCATTTGTTTTGTGATGATAAAATGTATGTAAATTAAGGGTTTCTGATACAGTCTTTATAATTACTGATACAGTCTTATGCACTGGAGATAAAAATGCTTTTCCCATGCAGTGTTGCCTTTGCTCACTTTGAAATCATTGAGTTTCTTAATCAAAAGATCGTTAAAGTGTAACAAAATACTACTTAAGACACAATAACACGCCAAACAAATAATAATTCAGAAGTCAAGCAACAAAAATCAGCGTTATACTTTCAAAATTTTCACAGGACTAGTTTCGATGGTTTTACCAAACCACCATCCTCAGCTGCAAAACCGCAAATGAACAAGATAAGAAATAATGATTAGATAAGATAAGAAAGCCTGGGCAAGAATAAGCAAAGTGGTGCCCAGGTGCCACTTGCTTATTCTTGCCCAGGCTTTCTTACCTTATCACATCATTATTTCCTATCTTGTTCATTTACAGTTTTGCAGCTGAGGATTGGTGCCACTTGCTTATTCTTGCCCAGGCTTTCTTATCTTATCTAATCATTATTTCCCATCTTGTTCATTTGTGGTTTTGCAGCTGAGTATGGTGGTTCGGTAAAACTATCGAAACTAGTCCTGTGAAAATTTTTAAAATATAATGCTGATTTTTGTGTTTGACTTCAGAATTATTAAAATACTACTTTTTAAAAATTGTATTAAATGCTCCACCATTAGACCCTATATGGAATGCAAGGACATAGATGAACATCATTTAGGAAATATTACGAAAGTCTGCAATTTTTCATCAGCTTCATTCCATACAACTTCTTTTCTCTGCATATTGTCATCTCCATACCCCCCTCCTCATCATATTTCTTCTTTCACAGTACATGTCAGATTTTTTATTATCATTTTGACAAACTGTGACACACCCAAGCCTACACCACCTCTTCATTAAAACTAACCTTCTCTGAACATGTAAGTAAATGCAGATGTCAGCCATTTGCACCGAACTTGTTTTAAAACTGAGAGAATCTTCGTTACTCCTTATCTACGAACATGATCATAGATCACAATTTACATAAACAGCTACAAAAAGTAATGTTATTTACATCATTCTGAGCACAACAGATAGTAAACCTGGCACCTTTTTTAATGTGAATTGCTTTTGAAAATCGGGGACACTATCTTCAAAGTTCACACATCAGTGCATGAAAAGATATTGGTAATCCTCTTTTATATTCTGAAAAATTCCTTGATTCGTTGTTTGGATAAGGCTTGTTATGTTGGATGGCAGAAACATCACACAAATGTTTTACAATTTAAAGTCTTCAGAAAGTTAGCCCATTATATATATTTTATCCTATAAGCTTACATTTCCAGTTTAAATTTAAACTTTCAAAAGTGCAATTTCATTGACATTACCAGTTAATTGGGTGCCAGTTACGAGAAGGTTTACCATTAATGCAAGACATATTTAATTTTTAAAGATTTTTGTCAATAGTGGAAAAAATCTGCCTGCACATCAACCATTTTTGGCTCATTTGTTCCATCTGGTTTCTTTCCTTATTGTCAGCAGAAGGCATTCACATTTATGATGAGGGTAGAGGTGGAGTAACCAGGGTTGCCACTCAAACAGGAGAATGAAATTCCCTGAATTTTCCAGGTTTCCCAGGTGTGTTTCAAGAAAATTCCAATCTATCCGCGTAATGTACGTTGAGTGTGCTAAGAGGTAAATTAATTATGGTATTACTTGTATTGTGTAGCAAATTCATTTAATTATTCAATAAATCCCAGAGGACATTTATTCTTAATTATTCTTGGTATACTTTGTTTGATAATTTTGTTTAGTTTTCCACTTAAGAAACTTAATAAAATTTAAGATATATATATTGGATAACAAATGTACGTTTTATTTAATTATTACTCATGATCATCACAGTTCAACACGAGGCTAATCCGGTCCTTATAAATCACACCGCAATGCTAAATAGTTAGGTTAGATTTTAGGTAAATTTAATTTGCGTGAGGTATGTTCTTAAAAGGCACCTTAACACTTGAAAACACAAATATAATTATAATAGTTGTTGTTTTCTCTACTGAAGATTGAGATTAGAATCCTCCCAATCTGGAATAAAGTAAGGCTTTTTTTTGCAGACATTCTGCAGCTAAACGAAAGAAAGAAATTTATTTTAATAAATTGAGGTATTTTATATTTATTTTGCAGCATACATAAGGAAAAAATATGTGCATTAAATTTCGTGATGGTATGTCATCATACTGCTATAATTAATATCAGGATTATGTCAGAGAAAATTTCCTGAAATTTGGAAATATTATTTACTAATAATAAATAAATTTAGAGGGAAGAAGCAACATTAAATTATATGAATAACATAAAAATAATTACTTAAAAATTGAATTAGAATAATCAACGATATTTTAGCGAATATAGTTATATTACATGGCTAGCCTAGATGACTGATTACTATTTTTTTTATTTTATTGCAAAATGGCAAGGCATTTATTAAAAAAAAAAAAGGTTTAAAAAGATTTTGCGGTAAAATTCTAGTATACAGTAAGGCTTTGGCACGATTTTGAAAATTGTCGCCAAGACCAAAATGACCCGTTTACTGCGCATCAAGATGTCGCCAAATCCCATTATTATTCTAACCAAAGAACGTCTATGTAAAGAAGAAAAGGTTCCATACAAGTACAAAAGGTCCATACAAATTTTAAACGATATTCATTTTATGAACTCTTGATAACGCGACCTTCGAACATCGACACCGGTTTCGAGCTTTGGCAACAGATATATCAGACATGCACAGCTGTTTTCCCTCTATGATGGAACGGAGCCACAGCCACATCTGTTGCAGAGAGGTTTTCCTTCTTTACAATATATATTCTTTGATTCTAACCTCCATGGTACCGTATACTAGGATTAAACCCATTTTGTTTTATACGAGAACAGGTACTTTCTTTAGTTCATGCACTGCACATGCGATTCTCGAGAATATTGGAAACCAAAAGTTGCGGGAAAGTTGCCTTGCCTTTCTAAAAGACAATCAAATTGGAGCTGCGAAAATTGGCTCTATGCCAGCTACCCGAATGACACTCACGTGATACATAATTCGCCAAAAAAGTTACCTCTTCCGACGTCGGCGCAAAAATCGCTTTTTTTGGCAGGATCATTGTATGAACTTCACTGACTTTTCCAGATTTTGACAAAAATACTTAAATTCCCTGACTTTTCCCTGAATACTTTGGTCAATTTTCGAATTCCCTGACTTTTCTCGGTTCTCCCGGTTTTCCTGGTAGCGTGGCAACCCTGAGTAACATATGTCACAGACACACATTACTGCCTACAATAGCGGGCTTCTCTAAATCATAATCACTGTTGCATTGTTCCGAGCAAGAGGACAAAACAGTTTGTCTTGCATGAGTGTGTGTCTGTATGTAGTAGAGAAAGACAGCAGCACTACTTTTGCTCTCTCTGACAAGATTTTGAAATCATTTTGTAAGTAGCCAGAACCCTGGTTGACTTTAGTTTTAAAACTTTGGTTATAAGTCCAAACGGCCTTTCAGTCTCAAAAAACACATATTTTCATTGTTGCTTTTTTCACTGGAGTCGTTTGCCACTCAGCAAAATGTACAATATTTATCTTTTATATTTAATGTCTGTTATAAATTATCAAACTGCTGTTGCTATGAATTTAGTATATATGTAAATAATTTTAGTGAAGTTACATGCAAATTATAATATCTCTTGATTAATGTAACATGAAAGGCCTCATGAGTGTGAAGCTTCACAAGAAAAATAAGATTAAGGGGCCAAGTCCATTAAAAATTGAGGTAAATGGAGATAGAGGGAAGCCAGCCAATGGCTTTGGTGATAAATCACCAGAAGTTCCTGACTTAGTGATGTTTGGTCCAGTCCCTGTAACTGTAATTAGCCAGATGTCTGTGTAACTGTAAATACACCCAGCCTTACGTAACTACAACTGTATACGCCTTCCAGCAATTTCGAATAATTGTAGATACTGGAAATATCTTGGTGAATGGGAGAAAACTATATAAGCACAAAGAGAACATCAGTTCTCAGTTCAGTTCAGAGATTACCCTAGAATATTGAGAGAAAGAGCTGCGAACTTATATATTGTGGCTTCTTATATTGCTAATATTTAATGTTCTTAGTAGTTAGAAGTGGTTACTACTGACAGTACTTTGCCATACTGAGAAGAGAAGTAATTTATGAAAAACTTCAGAACTGAACTGTAAAAGGTTCCTTTTGGGAAAAATAAATTTTATCAAGATATCATCAGTTCTGAGTGCATTCAATCCATAACGAACTCTTACTCAATGTAATAATTTTTGGTGTCAGAAGTGCGATTGAATGAAGGTGACAAGAGCGATGGAGAAGCAACTACCACAGCTGTTGACAGGCATTACTCCATTCCACGAAAACATGGAAGGGGCATCAGTTCCATTAAAGAAGAGATGATAGCAGTGCAAGAAAGACGGATGTGGGCTAAGAAAAGATGGAAGCAAGTCAAGAGGAAAAAGAGATATTAATGCTATAATAGAAAAGTTTGAGGCTATGGAAGGTAGAATAGAGACATGGCTGAAAATAAAGTTGAAGAAACTGAAGAAAGAGCACAACAAATCCATGAGTGAGTTTTGCTGGTGTCTCCAAGGAAGCTGACAGCTTGAGAAGTTACAGCTGGTCACAATTCTGATGCTTTTAAATTCAGACTTTTGTGTTACACTACTCTAAAATATACTATTCATACTCTAAAATTATCCACGTACGATGGCAATACCTCCTGGAAGTGTACAAGACTCAGTTCTCTGTGGTGGCAGATGCAAAAGGATGGGATTCTGAAGATAAGGCCTGCAATCTCGCCACCTCTTTCAGAGCACATGTGACAGATATCTCTCAAGCTCTGCCCAAAAACCAGAGGCTAAACTTTGAAGCTCTGTCTGCTGTGTTGGAGCCACATTTCATCAAGAAGTGTTTAAAAGACTACAGCTCATTTGACTTCAAATCTCACCAACAGAAGCCCATGGAAACTCTCCAGGAGTGTCATGGGTGTTGAAAGTCTGTCGCTTCTTGGCTTTTTAGACTGCTTACTTCTCCCTGCAGTACTTCATCAATGATATACGGGATCCTGAAATACAGAAACTACAGCAAATGGTAGATGTCAAAGATCTAAAAAGCAGATCTCAAATCCAGCAGCCAATGGATCATATGACTGCTCGACTATATGCTTTAACCAGGCAATTCAATGCCTTACAGCAGAATATGAGTGGGAACAAACTAACCCAAAAATGCTGGAACTGTGGTGTTGAAGGCCATGTATGAAGGAGCTGCAGAACACCTAAAGCCTTACCTCAATACAAAGATCATAAGCTACAACTCTGTAAAATTTCATGATATTTTTATGGACACAAGAACAAACTGAGATTAAGTTAATCTATGAAAATCACTCACAATTAAACAGATATTTTTATTTTGCTCCCAACTACAGAAGTTTAGAATTTAAATTTTAGTATGCTTAACAATTAATCATTATGACCATACAATTATTTTTGCAGCATTGAAAAATCTGTTATAATTATGCACAGAAAGTTACATTATGGAAATGTAGGTGAATATAAGGAGACTTTATTGTTAAGCATTACTTTGTTTTACAGTTTCTTTTCAGGTAAATCAAATGATGGTCACATGACACTATAATTTCTTATTTCACAAACCTGAAATGTGTCCTTTTTTTTTTTTTTTTTTTTTCCCTTTATATTTCTTAACCCCTTAACTGCTGCGGAAAACGTACAAAATTCATTTCCCAGTGTCACGGTTTTTCACACAGGCGCACACAGTTATGCGATTTATTAGGGGGAAAACAAGTTTTACTTTCATAAAATAAAGAATAAAGAAAAAAATGAATGCACAAACTTTAATGTTTTGAGCAAAAGTATAATATAAAGATGTAAGTATAATAAAATGATGTTTTTATAATAAAAAAGATCCCTAAAATGGAGTTCGATCAATTCATTTTTAGACCAGTAAAGTGTTATATCAGGTTTCAGTGTTACACCTTGTGAAATCAGTATGCTTAAAAAAAAACATATATTTCTTCTGAACTGGTTGAATGCCAAGATTCTGTTCTTGATTTTTTATTTGCAAGGTGTTAGTTCATATACTCGTCTACAAAATGGTTAGTTTCAGTATATGAAGCACGAGATATTCATCTAAAAATAATTCAAAAAAGATAAATGGGTTTGAAACATCCATTATATCTTTCTTTATTCCTCAAACCTACTACAAAAAGTAAATGAAAACGGAGGACACAGAATAAAAAAAAAAATGTTTTACTCAAACATTTAATACCACGCAGTCATTACTTTCACCGTTTTTGACACATTCCTCTCTCCAATTTCTCCCTACACTTCTCTGATATAGTATCCTCCTTTGCATACTTTGTAGTATTAAGGTCATTGTGGTGTTGCATTCCAAGGCTTTGCTCATAATTTTACGGGTAGCAGAGCAAAGCAAATGATAGTATTTTTGAAGGCATATATATATGCAAATGAGTATTTTTGAAGGTGTATATATACCCACAGGGCAGTTAGCGCATCGGCTGAGCAAGGTGTATATATATACGCCTGTGGCAGTTAAGGGGTTAATCAAATTGTTAACTAATCCAATAAGTTGTAACCAACATTTTTATTTTCATTTCCTTAACTCTTATTTTCATTTTAAGGTTGTGATTATGACAAAGTCAACATCTTACTTCCTTTTCTTATTTTTCAAATTTTTAATCTAAAGCATGTATACTCTTCTAATTAATTTTACCATTTCCCCCTGGATGCATATTTTGAAATATAATTAACTATGTCAAAAGTCAAAAAAAACTTTAACAGGAGAAAAATTGTTAAAAGTCTCCCCTCCTTACTGTTTACTAAGTAAGTGAGCACGCACACGTCGTATCTTTTACGATATCCGTTATTTTACCGTTTTGGGCACGAAATACAACAGAAATGAGTGAATATTGATAATAAATTTTTGAAGAACTAAAATATTAATCTTATTATTGTAAAATACAAATGATACCACATTCAAATATAAGTAAATTATTTTTAAGTTCTTATGTTAGTGAGATGGAAATGCAATGATGTATTTCATTATAGAAAATTTTAAATTTATTATTTAATAAATTATATTTTAAAATTGAAGCTAATTTTAATATTCACCAAAGACAAGTATAGACAATATAAAAGGAAAACACCTTGGTAGGAAAAAAGTAAGTTTAGCATTACTTACTTCTGCAAGGACATTTACTTCTTACTGGTTACAAAAATGCACTTTAAACTAACTTTAATGCTTTTATTTGTTCCTAACAAACAGAAAGATAAAAGAAAAATAAGGAATGAAAATTGCTGTTGTTCTTCCATCCAAAGGTTTCCTTGTCTTCCTTTTCTTCATCAGATATTTCTTGAAGAATCAAAGCAAAATCAGCTAGTTGCGCATATTGTTTTGCCATTAAAACCGATATAAAATTTACAGAGCCAAATCATGACCACACACGTGTCAAATTTTATGAAAAAGCTGCCACATAGCACAAAAGCCCAGTTAAAAAAAAAAATCAAATGACTTCCTGTTGGCACATTCCATGATGTGGAAAAGGGTAGAAAGGAGGAATAGAAATGACCTTCAGATGTTTCAGCTTCGATGCGAAAAATATGCATTAAAAACTAAATTTGTATAAATAAACCAGATGTATAAACAAAGGTTACTAAATACTTTTATTACAGAAACATGATTCTTAAACTGATACAAATAAAATTCCTTATGATACAGTATGGAATTTTTCATATTAACCTATTACTTGAGGGTATAACCTTTATTCTTAAATATCAGAGGATTTGCTGCCCAGCCGGAATAGTGATTACTGATCCTGACTGCAGCAACAGGTGTTGCAATTGCTCGTCCACTCACAGGAGGCAATGGTGGCCACCTTTTAGGTGCTTACATGATGAAATGGCCACCACATCTGCCCCTTGTAGGGGTGCAAGGCTAATAGCTATTAAATAAAGCATCCGAGCATTAAAAAAAATCAGAGGATCTTGTTCTCAAATTTAAAATGCTAACTTTGTTTAATAAACTTTTACCTATTTAAAAAAATTTATTTATTTTCAGTTAATCCGGACCCGCAGATCACCAGCAAGCTTTTTTAAAATGCTTTATGCTTGCCCATTTGATATTTTTTCATAATAAGCTAATAAGCATGCAGAGAGTTCCAATTCTTAATTTCACTTTGGCACTGACAACAACCTGGCAAAACATTATTTATTATTCTTTGCTTTCATCACCTATGACTATGAACATATCGCAGCTTGAGAAATGACTCAGGTAGCAAAGTCTAAGCAGGTTTTATTTATTTATTTATTTATTTTTATTATTCATAACTAAACACCAAAGACAATGACAACCTTTAATTTAATTTTGCAATGATTACAGACTTCAGCTCACTCAGCAAAAGCATTTAGTGTATTGACAAGAAACTTCAAAGAAACTTCTTTCCATATGCATAAGACAGATTTTATAAGTGATACGCATAAGCCAAAAGTTTATATTTGGCGCTCTTTGAATTGAGAATAACTGATTGGTTATTAAGTTAAATTCAGGACCGGTATTAGAGCTGGTACAGGTGAACCGGGCAGCAGAATTTACAAGAGGCAAAATTTTTATTTTTACAGAAGCACCAAGCAACAAAAATAAGTAATGGCAAAATCTTTAGATTATAGGGAGATGTTTGACAGTACAATTTTGGAAAGACTGCACCAGTTTATAAAATGTCTAGTGTTGGGCCTGTATAAGCCTTAAGTATATGTGGGATTTTATTTATTCTGGACTCAGCTAAGCATCAAGTATGTGTGACAGATAATCACATAAATATAATAAATGACACAAATATAGCAGATGCTTGCTAAGCATTATTATGATAGCCATGAATTTAATGATTTCAAATATCACAAACAAAAAGTGAAATTTTCCAATTAATGGAATTGTGGAGAAGTGGCAAAAGTAGAGATGATACCAGAAGTTTTTCATTGTGATGACAATGCCCCAATCATCAATCTGTAGTGTGGTTCTAAATCCAGAAAATATCATTACCATTAGAAGAGAAAGTCAAAAAGAGGCTGCCGAGAATGAAAAATTTTCAACTGACAATATTGTGGAAATTCTGAATGAAGCAATTACAAGACTCGAAGAATATAAATGAACAAGAAATTATATCTATCTATGCAATTGAAGAGAAAGTATTAGCACAAAATGTAATACAAATTAAAAAAAACTTATGTTGAAAGAACTGTTTAATTAAGAAAAAAATAAATATTAGGCCCTTTTCTAAGAAATTTGAATCCCCTTAAAGTCATAAATGCTTTATTATTTCTCAAATTACTATTATTTCATTTTTTCAATCTTAAAACTTTTATGTCATCTTACTAGATTTAAATTTACGATCTAATATCCAGAAAAATCTGAAATCCAGAACAGTCCCAACAAGTATGGATGTTGGACTTCGTACCACCTTTCCTTTAAAGATGAAAAGTCATTTTTACACAGCAGAATATTCAAGCCTTTATTGTTTTTGGATATCTAATGATTTGTCAGTGTCTTCAAGGGGTTGTGATATCAAACAACAGATATTAACATCACTTCTAGGGATGGTATCATGGATATAGCAAACTATCCAAGAGCAGAGAAATAGTTTATTGTCTTTAACTAATTAAACAATATATATTTTTATATTTTCATTTTGAAAGAACCATTTATTTCTCTACTGAAGACTATTTAGATAATCTCTGTATCATTTCTTCCCTAATATATCATTAATTTCAATAATTTTCTGCCAACTGAAAAGTCTACTATCAAGAATTTCTGAAATACAAGGTTCAGGCAAAGCATTAATGGGTTGCCCAATTCAGCTTAAAAAAGTATAAAGATATATATGAAAAAAAAGCATAAGAAATTACCGATGAAATTTTCATGTTTACAAAAGCACGAGTTCTCAGTTGTCCATAAGGTGGTGCATTGCAAGCATATGAAGAAAATACTAGTAACTGGTTGAAAATGGCAGGCAGGAGGGACACAAGATTTTCATTTTCATTTAAAGCTTCCTATTAGAAAATGGGAAAAGCAATTATTAATCAAATGTATAAAAAAGAAACAATTCATTTTAATAGCTAAATGTGTATACGACACAAAAGCATAGTACATAAATTAAAGACTGTTAACCTCTTCGTTGTCCATAACGGGTCTAGTGCGTTCAAGTGAAACTTCCGCAGGGCGGGCCGTAACGCGCCTCAAGAGTTCTCAAGTGGACCGCCTGGATCAGATGTTAGAAATAAGCAGAGATATTATTATTTTTCCATTATGCTTTATTCCCTTATAATTTTACTTAATATTCATTTACATTCAACCAGTACACTACAAAAGTCATGTATGGAAAGTTATGATGTACACAGAAAACAACATTACACGCTATGAAAAACAGACAGCCGCTGGGAGAAAAATTTTCGAGGACAGGAGAGGACGGCAAAAGGGTTAAAAGGAAAAGAAACTATGCATGTTTACACTTTCTTTTCCATATCAAATATAAGTAACAATACTTTCTGTGATAAAATTTTATCTGCATGCATTGCTAAATTTTTCATTTCTGATAACATTTTAAAATTTTAATGGCTCCTACACTAAAGTATTCATAACCTTTTGCATATACTGACTCCTTTACCTCACTAACATCTAACTGTCCAAATTTTGGCAAAATTCAAATTACAATTGACCTTCACTTTATATAAGAAAGTTAATGTACTTCAACGGCAACTGATTTGCCAGTGAATCTGAAAATGCAATCTTTTTCTACACAAATAATATCAATTTCAAGCATAATTTTTTAGTTTTGGATTATAATATTTCAGGCTTTTACCCATCCAGATAATGGAATTGGCTTGTTATATAAGGTTCCATAGATCCTGCATGTGTAATAAGCACAGCTTTCTCTTAGAATTTTCACAATAAGGACATTCTTCCCTAAGCTACACCATTCTCCTGTACACTTTTTTAATCTATCAATAAGCCAGTCACTCCATCTGAAGTTTATCTACAATTAAATCACAAACTGACATGTTTCCATTTCTTATACTGCTATTAAACTATTCTAATAAACAACAGATAAAGGGGAAAATGATAACTTATAATTGAACTTTAGGATACTGGATAACAACTCTTTCACAGGAAGAAGTAGAGAGGATGTGCCTAGCACAACAGCAAAGTCACTAAACAGTCACTTTTCTGCTTTTCCCTTGGAACTACTACAGTGGTGTTACTCATATAATTCTTGAATTGTCTTTCTTATAACATATGCTAAATATCATAATGTAATGCAGTTGATTTTCTTCATTTACATAATTTGGTTAAATTATCATCCTTATAAACGTGTGATCATTTTATAAAGTTTCACTTGTTTTGGTAGCATAAACTACTTATCAAATTCCTAACAGACATTAAGCAAATCTTTGCTATGTCTGGACAGAACTACAAAGTCTCAATTAAATTCAAATTTGAAATTAAAACAAGTCTAGTAGCCAAAGGCTACACAATTGCTTTAATGAAAAATTGGCTCAAACTTCTCAACTGTGTACCAATTTAAGTTTCGGCAACTATAATGAAAAGCCAAATAACACAATCTTATTTGAGCTAGCGAACAACTTAACAAAGTGGCTTCAAAGGGCAGAAACACTCTCTGTCTTATAACCTAACAACCTCAATTTAAATACTCAGTCTACTTTGCATTTTGACAAGGAAACTGAAGGTACAAGTGACAGTAAAGATTCAAAATATAAAATAACTAGTTAATGGTTTGGGTTTGGTTTATGTGATTACAGCAAAGCCTCGAGGACTAACGTCATAAGGGAAGAAACTCGCGTACTATCTTCCTAATGACTTTCTAAGGAAAACTGGCTCGTATACAAGTTACACATGTGGAAAACCATGAAAACACCCATGCAGCCAGCCCGTTCATGGGATTCGAACCTTGGACCTAACTACCCATGTTCAGCAATTTTACCACTCGGCTGCTGGTGAGCTAACAGGTTAATGAAAAATAATAGTAACCTTACACGCAGAATCATTCTGTTTACATCATATTTCAATTTTACAGAAAACTTAGACCATACTAAGCATGGTTTGATTTGGTTTATTTGATTATGGCAAAGCACTCTAGGGCTATCTGCCTAAGGGGAGAGTTGCCTTCGTGGAGGACTTTCTATGGAACACACTAAACATACTGCCATTCATCACTAATTTTGTTTATGACAAAGGTATCTAAAACAATTTGCTTAAAAGGTAAATTTTTTAGGGAAACTTTCTACCAGAAATTAATTTGCATTTGCAATACACATGGGAAAAGTGCAATAAACCCAAACCACTTAACCAATGGGAACCAAACATGGGATGAAATAACAGTGTGTTCCGGCATTATCAGTTTGAGACACAAAACTTTTGAAATCATGCAAAGGTATGCTAGCGTATATTATCACAGCAATTTGCTAAATTAAAAGACAAGGAGTTCGTTATTATTATTCAACAGTTATTTCACATACTGACCAGTGAAGACATAATCATACAAAAGAATAAAGAGAATCACCAATGTGGCAGTATTTTACAGAAAAATAAACTATATATGAAGATAGCAGCTCAATCTGTTGTGCCTATATCACACAACATCCATCATCCTGATTTTCAAATCAGCTATTACACTTTTTATTTAAAAGCAGAGTAAGTTTTCATGATAAAACTGGATTAAGGGGAAATAATAAGCAAAAATTAAGACAATGACTATATTGTAATTCCTATTCAAGTAATTTATATTTCATAAAAGGTATCCTCATGCTTTATTTTCTTAAATACTAGACCAGTGGTTGGAAATGATACATGAAACTCTAATGGGTTAAAAGCCAACCTTTGGTGCATTAGAAACGTTTTGAAATTCTTTTCTTCTCTTAATTAAATACCAATATTAGTTAAGAATTAACTTAAAACTATCAATTAGTTTTTAATTATTTTCTTATTACACAATTTCCTTCTAAAATTCTTCCTTTTTCCAGACTTAGTATTTTAAATGTATCCTATGACAAATTACAAACACAATGAAATACTGATGATGCTAAATGTTTGGGGAATGCACCCTAGACACACACCTTCAATCATAAAATTTCTTAAAATAAGATAAAGACTGTTATGAAAAGAATTTCACCACTGTGTAAGAAAGGGCTCTCTACAAATAAAATCTTAATTACTACATAGTGTGTGCAGACAAAATATAATATTTATTACATCTTAAGTTAAAAATAGTTTCCTATCTTTACATGCAAAATATGGAAAAACTAAGGAATAAATTTGTTGACTCCTGCTATTTTCCCATACCTGTTCGTGGCATAATTTAAGATTTTTGAGAAAAATTCAGGAACAGGAATAAGAAGAGACACGCAAATTATGCCACCATTGGAAAGGTATGGTCTCTCAATATTCAGGCAATAGTTACCAAACATCTCTCTTTACTCTTTTATTGATTGATGGTTCCTTCTTAGGTAAAACAACATTCATGAATGAATTTTTTTTGTTTTAAATAAGAAAATCTTAAAAGTACTTTACTAATATTATTTTTAAAATTTTTTTTTGCTTCAGGAGCACAGTATAAAATGTTGAATTATATCATTATAGAATCCTCTTTCATATACCTGGGTGTCCATGATCAATATTTAAGAAACTAAATTTGTAACAAACCTTTCCCAGTCCCCTACGCAGAAATTTGGTAAATGAAGAATAATAGTTTCTTGAATAACAGTAATAAATAAGGTTGAAACTAGGTTAAATTTTGTAAAATGTGATAAACACACAAATTAGTTTCCTTTCATGTGCACTTTTTATTTTTTGAGCAGTTCAAAAATCTGAAATGATGACAAAACCTCTAAAGTAATCAAACTTTCAATACCCTATCAAGCTTTGCTATTTGTGAATGCAATCAGTTAAATCAAAGGAAAAATAACAAACCACACATAATAGTTCTAGTAATTTTTCATTAACTTCACCCTCTCCCTGCCAAAAGAAAATTAACTCGAAAATTCACATAAAACTAATTTTGCACTTTCCCTGTATCCAAATAACCTATTTCACCTTTTTACATAAAAATACAACAATATTTTCTTTTCTTTTTTTGGTTTTGAAATGCTGTGAAATTCTAACATTAGCATAATTCATTTTAAGAAAGACAGTTTTGATTGCGAAGGCTGAGAGAAACATTTTGCTTGTGAATGCTTGAAAAGAGGCATTATATATGGTACGTGCCTGACTTTTTGCAATGTGTGCAACTTTTGTTTTTATCATGACACAGGCTTTGCACTGAATTTTTTTTTTTTTTTTTTTCCTTTTTAGGACCAAACAGAACAGCTTTTCTAATATAAAAAATTATCAAATTAAGTGTAACTGAATAATTTTATTTTAAACTGTTATAAAATATAATAAAATAACTAAAAATCATAAAAAATAACTTATTTTACTCACTGTTGTGAATAAAAGCAAAGAAATATAAATAGGAAATGAGCATCTAAGCCATTCAAATGAACATGTAAGTCCTGCCCCCTCAAAAAAAAAAAAGGAGTCTGAATACCCCCCCCCCAAAAAAAAAACATTTTTCAAAAGAAAATTCAAATTTTGGGTGAAAAACTATATATTTCACATAAAAAAGTTTTAAAATAGTACATTAGCCAAAATAATTACTACTCCTATGATACTTCAAAATAAAACTAAAGAGCTAAGAATTATACTAGAATGAGAAAACAATTAATTTAGTTACTTTTTACAATCTACACGCATACAGGGTAGTGATTTCTAAATTCCAGTATTAATTTCTGAAAGGAACTACACTTCTAAACAGCATGGTGACAGAAATGAATGAGCAACAGTTCACTAACTAATGGAAGGAAAATTGTGGATTGATAAAATGGAATGAGCTGAGAAAAAGAATTTTGTGCAAAAAGATTGACATAGATCTTCTTTAGATTTATTCTGAAGATAGTCAATTTTTATTCATTTGTTACTATTTAAAAAAAATGTGACCTTTTCATTATCTGAGAGGATTGAACTACATAATTTTTTTTTTTTTTTTTTTTTTTTTTTTGAACTCACTGATTTTTTTTAATTGCTTCAATTTTCCTTGACCTTATTGAGAATATCTTGCATTTTCACTTACTTTCCCTGCCTTTTTCAAGTGAATGAGGAATTTGTTATCCCTTTCCTCAGTTACGAATTATAAACTGAAGAAGAAACTTACTGCTGCCAGAACAACCCAAAAGACGTGCTTAAAAAAAGACGTGTTTTGTTCTCTTTTTTTTTTTTTAAATTTATTTTTTCACACTGCAAGTGAATGAGGGGGGGAAAATCAGGCATACAAAGTAAAAGTACAGGACAAGCTTTTCCTAAAAAAAAGTTTGGTATATAAACCAAAAATGTAAAGAGATTTTTACTGTGGAACTAACTCACTGTAATTTATTTCAAATTAACAGCAGCTTTTAAGATATTTCCTTTCATGCTAACGATAAAATCTCTATAACAGCATTTTTCTCATCCTTACATGCTTGACATAACATGTGGCAGGGCAAGATCAAGCAAGATAATACACTTTGTGCGAATTTTGAATGGAGGAACAACTTTACTGCTAAAACGTGATTTGATTATTATTCTCCCCTGCTTTTAAAGCAAGGTTCAAAATACTTTCAAAAATACTTTACACTCACTTTACCTCATGAAAAATGAACACTCACCTTTAGTAATATGTGCATAGCTTGCAAAACAGCATCTTGCAGTGGTGTCAATACAACTTCAGTTAAGGAAGGTAAAATAAATGGTGATGTTTCACCATGCACAGGCACAGCAACAGCATTTTGCAAAACAGTAGCTAATTTTTGAAAATCTGCTGAAACAAATCTAAAAAAAAGTGTCCTTGTTAAACTCTTGTAAATAGTTCCTAAATCACAGACACAATGTTGCAAACTTCATACAACAAAACTCTTAAAAATGAAAGCTATTATTATTAATGTACACAACCATTCTCACATAAACAAATAATACACTAAACAATAATAAAACACCTCCTCGGTAGCACTTTTTGGATGCATTGTATGAAAAATATTACCTCAAATTTTTAACTTACAGAATTACCAATTTTAATTTTTAATGCAACCGAATTTTATATAATTAAAGACATTAAAATAAATACATAAAAAATTATCTATAAACTACAGTTAAATGAAAAAATTTTCTGAATTAAAAAAAAGTATCACATCTGACATTAAAAGCAAAATACTATTTAATATCCATTATATGCAAAACTTTTACTACCTAAAACAGAAATAAATGAACAGAAGGGATGATAATTATAACAACCTCAGCTGTACAGCAAGAATGAAGAGAAAGGAACAAAAAACATTAAGAAATAAGACATTTAAATATTTTTGGAAGTACATGATGAGAACTATAACTTTTGATGAATGCAGAAAACAAAATCTAATTCATTCATTAATCCTTTCCGGCACGCTACCTTTTAAAGTTGAAATTTCGATAAAAAAAAAGATAGGCAGTTTAATTAGGCCTAGAGGAGTACACACTTGGGTATATGATATTTACATTATTTACATTTCATATTTACACTTTAGTCTATTTTTCTCATCGTGGTACTTTTCGAAGAAAGTGACACCACCTCTGAAAAAGCACAACCCAATATTGCATGTTTGGCACATGTCCTGGGATCCATATCAGATTCACTATCTGAAAGCAATTTGTCTACCACTTTCAGTGCTTTAGAAATGGTCAGCCCTCTCTGATGCGTTTGGAAAATAATTAAAATTCCGAAAAAAAATAAACTAATATTACATCTACAATTTGAAATTATAAACTATAAAATAAAAATATAAATGTCTACAACTCAAAACTATTATATTAAACATAGCACTAAGAAAACTTCTTTGAACCAAAGCAAAAGAGAACTGCTCTAGTGAAAAAAACCAAACAGCTAACTGATAAAATTATCCCTGACCTTCAGAAAATCACCCCAACAATTTCTTACTTGATAACCAAACCTTTCCTCCCCCCCCCAAAAAAAGGGGGGAAGAAGAAAGAGAAAAACAGGAAATGAAACACAGATGTGGACCCACCTTTCTACGTTAATGAACTGACCGATGAGCTGTAGAGAAACAAAGATAGAGCTGCCTCTCAGCGAGCCCAGTTTGGGAACACCTTGGTTCATCGTTCGATTTTAGGCAAGATTTCAAGGTAAAAATTTAAAACTAATATAGAATAAAGAGATTAGCATACAGCCAAAAAATAACATAGAAATTTCCTTACAAACAATTCCTTTTATACCCTAAAAAAATCTGGAAGTTTTCTTTGAAAAATGAGGGTATTAAAAAACTAAACATGGGTAAAATATATGGACTGGTTTGCATTGAGCTGCCATCTACTATAAATAAAGAAGGTTCAGATTAACCTATAGTAACCCTCAAATCCTTTTACATTCAATTTTTCTGTGCATACAGTTGGAAATTTTTAGGTGTGCCCAGTACACCATGCCACAAAGGATTTAACAAGTTTTCCAGGTAACTTTAGTTAAAAGAATACTACGTTAAGGAGGTAAAAAAAAAAAAATTTAATACACAGTTGATGTGTTAATTTCTACATTCCCCAAAAATGAATTTTTAGTGTAAAACTTCACAACTCTCTTAATCTGATTGACATCACAAAGAATTTCATCAAATGTTCAAAAATGAAACTCTCATGTAAGATTTTTAGACATAACAAATTTTAACAACACATGAGAAAATTATATGGAACTGACTCTCATGCAGAATTCAAGCAATTTTGCTCATCTTTAGAATGCAAGCACATAACATAAATTTTAGCACATTTTATCAGAATTCTAACCATTTTGTAAAACATATTTTGGACCAGTACCTATAACCCCTTCGTGCCGGGTAGTGCAAATGCGCGCTTTGCGGAGGCCGGCAGTGTCTTACGCGAGCGTCTGTCCAGGAGCATCTTTTTTGCTATTAAGCCTAAATCCATGAAATTTCCGAAGTATCAACGCATTGTTTAATAATGCTCTATAGAGTATTTAAATGGCTTATGCTTATATATTAGATATATATATATTAGATATTTTTATATATACTTTAATTACCTTATTTCTTGTTTAAATGCATATTTTACACATTTTATTTTCATTACTCACCTTTTTATGACTTTTAACATTACACATCTGAAAACTAAATATATTACTTAATATTCTTCCTTTCCACAATAATAAACTTTCATCTATTGATATATTCCTCTCAGGGGTGTAAGCGGACTTGAAATTTTCAATTATTTTATTTAAAACTGGTTGAAGCTTTCCGATTTTTTTGTCATCGCTGCTAGTAAAATGTAAACATCTAAGAATTACAACATATCGATCATGACTCATTACGCTATTAAAAAATGGCATTGCAAGCATGGGATTCGTTGAAAGGTACATTTTGATTGTGGATTTCTTTATAATACTCATCAAAATTGTTAGAGCAAAGAAAACAAACATTTCTTCCACTGTAACAGGTAAATACTTCGAAGAAGTTGCTCCAGATTCATCTTCAGGATATTTACTCCTCTGATACAGATTAGTCTCTTCAGTAATTAATTTCATTATTGTATCATCAAAATAATACCTAAAGAAATCAATTTCTTCTTCAACCGAATTATCCACTTTAATTCCAGAAACAGCTTTAAACGGTAATTCCGATAAATTTTCTATTGTGGATGACCATGGAGAAGTACTTGCTTTCGATGTACTCGGCATACAGATGTCTGAAATGTCCTCATCATCATTAGATTCGCCAGATTCTTTATGATCAGAATATATCATAGTATCACTATCACTACTATCAGAATCTGTTTCAGAATCAATATCTGAAATATTTTGCATCATTTCTGCTATTTCATGCTCTTTTAAACATTTTCGACGCTTCGACATTGCAATGGTAAAAACAGAAAGAATTCACGTCTAACAAGATCTAATTATTTTCTAAAAACTGAACTGCAAACCAAAATACCCAACGCTTTAGCAAAAATAAAACTTCTCTACTTACAATAAACAACTACCACATGCGAATTTAAAGAGACGTCATAAATCACGCCATTTGGAAACATTTATTTCCCCTTTTGTTTATATAATCAAAAACACATGTAAGTGAGGCATGCTTCTCTCATTTCGAGTAGAAGGTCTAATGTACATGTATCTGAAACCATATGGACATACAGTGCCATCTTGTGGCAGATATTATAGTTTTCAAAATGTTCCAGGACACTGGCACAAATACGTGACAGTCGGGGCTGAACAGGAAAACGCTCTGGCACGCCTGCGTGTCGGCCGGGAAGTGAGTGTGTTCGTTGCTGGCATGTAGACGTGAAGTCGGCGCGAAGGGGATAGAAAGTAATTTTAAGAATACTATGATTATTTTAACACAAAAATGCTGCTCAAAATGGCAAAATGACAGCTTTCTTAGAGTTTTAACAACATAATGAATTTCAAATAACTCATTACCCGAGGAAAAGAAAAGATAAAGGTACTCATAACTGATAAGATTATGAAATACCTCAGAAATAAGTTCAATCACTATATAATAAGAAGTAAGTCTTTTTTGAGATAAAATACTGTGAAGATATCATTGACATATTGATACCCAAATAGGAGAAGAGTTTTTCTCCACAGCAATTTGCTCCCTCCCACTTCTTTCAAGTTCCTTAAATAATGTGGTCACTTTACACACATCAGCAAAATTAGGGCAGGCATTTGTGTATGTGTATAATATATATGTATGTGTGTGTTTCCTATAGTTAATCCTTTTATTTGAAAACAGCAACTGTTTTTTGGGGGGAAGGGGGGAATACAAATCTTATTTTAAGGAAGTTTAGCAAAAGGAACTAATTCTTCAGTTTTAATATATGGACTTTTCAAAATTTAATTTCAAATTACTTTAATGCTCCCTGAAATAAATTTTAGCAACAATTATTCTCCAGCAAAACATAACTGAATGGTACTTTTCAATTTACTGACAAATTGAAATGCATTTTTAATGTGATATAAAGTAACAGAGAAAATTTGACTAATATTTATCTTATAATACAATGCAGTTCATGAATTAGAAACAATGGGATGAAATGGAGTGACAAAATTTTTCAAATTTGGTATTTAAAATAGCTACATTTTTGAAAACTACATATTATATTTATAAGCAATAAATGTATTCTTGAAATTATGCTAAATGGAATGAGAATACGCTCATTATGAAGATGAGCTCTTATTATGAAGGAATCTAATATGAATTCATGTTCTCACATGTTGCATAAAAGTTCTGGATCAAGAAGTCGTTTTGCTGCAACATTCCCAAGGTAAGAAGAGAGCTCTGCAAGGAAGAGTTGAGAGAGTACAAAATTTGGCTTACTGATTACAGAAAAGGTAGCCTATTTGTTGGTAGGGCCATATTATTAAAGTAAAATACAGGAAGGATATGTATTTTGAAGTCTGATTTGGTAGCATAAGAAAACCCATGCTAGGTTATCATGAGCAACATGTACGAAGACAAATCTGATGAAACTTCATCCCACTTAGTGAACTCTTTACTGATTAAAAATTCTACTGGCTTTGACTTGTAAAAACTAGATACACTAGAATCCTACTGAAGGATCCTACTGAAAAAGGCCAAAGCAGAAACAGAACAGTCCACCTTTCAACATTTTTTTAGTCTCCAGAGATATGAAAGTGGCCATTACATCATCAAATTACCTTGGTTACAGATGTATGGGACTTTGAACGAGAAAAAGCTATAGACAAAGAAAGATGCATAACTACTACTCAATACTCTATTATGCTGTATATAAGTAAAGGCTACAGGAAAATATCACTGAAGAAGCACCAGATAATGAATTCGAAAACCCTTGTTAATATTTGCCTCATAGAGAAGTCTACTATAGATATATGCCCTATACTCGATGATTTGCATACAAATAAGAACTCTGCTTTACTCAATGAATGTCTAGAAACAGGACCGAATCTTATTAAAAAAATTACTTTATTATTAATGAGATTTCATCAAAGAAATTGGTGCAGTGTTAAATATAAAAAAAGGCCTTTCTACAGATATATGCTGCCAAAGAAAATGAAGATTTTCTTAAATTTATACAATGGGAAGATTATAAACAAAAAGTTACCATCATCGATGAGTAGTGTTTAGATTTAATGAGCTGCCATTCTTGATTACCACATGAAGGAAAAGGAAAGCACTTTTCCAGATATGGTAGAAAAGCTGAGGAAGGCATTCTAGGTAGATAATTGTGTAGTTTCAGAGTCTATTCATATTATGAAGTGAAAAAAAATTCTAGCTACAAGTTATTTTGATCTATGAGGCTGGGAACATTACAGTCTAACATAAGAATGTTGGTTTATTAAATTAAGGCAAAGCACTTGAAAACTATCCGCCTAAGGGAAGGGATGCCTTCATGGAGGACATTCTAATAGAAATTGGCTCATATACATGTTACAATGAGAAAACCATGAAAACACCCATACAGCTAGCCAGTTCACTGGGATTCGAACCTCAGAAGAACTACCAGTGTTTGCCTTTGCCTCTTGTCTGGTGGTGGGGAATAAGAGAAGAAAATAAGAAGTTTAACGACAAAGAAACATGGAATTATATCTTGGCATGCTATAATATGGCTGACATCTCTTCTACCGGTTGTTCTGTTAAGGTTTTTCTCATATTTAGTTGGTGGAAGGGCTCACTATGTCTTACACAGCATGAAGAAAACTTGCTTTTTTCTTAAATTCAGTTAAATGTAGAAATTTCAAAAGAAAGAAAAAGGGACTAATAGCCTTATTTACCTCAACTGCTCCTAATCAAGAAAGGCACTTGCATCATTTTCTAAACATTCATGAATAATTCAACTGACAGCCTGCACACTGATTCTTTCAGAATTCTAGAAATAAAAATCACAAATTGAAAGAATTATCTGTTTGGAAAATACATGCAGCCATGCAGCTCAGGAAAGGCTTTTGTTAGTTATACAGAAAGAATCTTTTCAAGAAAATCTTACAAAATCTAAGTTGAAAACTTTGCTTTCACTATGAAGAAGGTTTAATGAGACTGAAGACAAAAATCCTTCAAAGAGAAGATGCATATGACTTTCATGCCCTATATGTTTATCTGATTATCATCAAATTGTGGAAAAATTAGCTTTCGAATGACATACGATGCTGAAGTTTGTTTTGATGGATATTTATCAATGTTTTTAGATTCTAAGATGTAAAACAGTTCAAAGAGTAACTGCAAAATGCATTTGATGCAAGAGATATAATGCAGAGAAAATCAAACCAATTAATTTCCTGCTGCCAGAAGATGGAGTGAGAGATGTTTTGGGTTTTGAGGTAACTAGACCTCTTTCACCTAAAGGACGAAAAGAAAAGCTGCATACTTTTATGTAACTGTGCTAACACAAGAACTTTCCACCACTGATTTTTATCAGGGTTTAGAAGGTTCATAACTAGACATGGACAACCAAAGACTATGCAGAGTGACAATGGTAAGAGCTTCGTCAGAACTAACAACCTGTTTTACTCTCTTGATTGGAAGAACAAGACTGTTCAAGAAAGTTCCATTTTGAAGATTGCATGGAAATTCAACCTTCCGACAGCTGCCAGGTGGGCCACTTGGAAGCAAATAATTTAAATGGTGTAGAAAATTTTTATAATATTAGGAAGAGCCTACTTCAGATATGAGGATATATTTACTATTCTCTGTGACATGGAAGCTGTAATCAATGCAAAACCGTTAAATTACTTGTCTGAAGATTTTGAAGATTTAATGCCTTTAACACCCGCAATGCTCACTCAGAACACTGCTGTTCAATGCTAAATATTCATATAAAGCACTGGGGATCACAGACTTGGACCATTAAGATGAGGTCAATAATGCTTTCTATTTTTGCATTAAGTTGTAAACTAAGCAAAATCATACAAGCTACAAATGAATTTCAATTAAAACATCATCGTAAACACAACACACTTAATACACCAATAATCAGCAGTTATCAAATGCAAATTTCTCAGTTGCAAACCAGATTGCCAAAAAATCTTTTAGAATGAGTACTTTTCTTCTACTGCTCATTTATCACTTGTGCATAAATAAATATACATTACAAGGTCAGTTTTTATGTAGCCATATAGCTTATGAATACTTTAGTAGATGCCAAATGTTAGAATACATCTTTTGTTACCTTTTCTTAAATCTTTGAAATGCTATGCTATGGCTAACTTAGCTGCTAAGTTAGCCTTCCTTAAAGGAATGGAAAGCAGTCTGCTGATGGTTCAGCCTAGCCATCACAGTGTAACAACATTTACATTTTTTTTTTTTTTTTTGCTATCAACTGTTCCATATTGAGTGAAAATAATTTTTCTTTTTTATTTGTTTGCTCAGTCTCTAAATTCATTACAGCAGGCATTTTAAAAAAGTAGATACATACAGTCAAATACCGAAAATCCACCAACTCCTGAAATCCACGTTGCCTCTCAAAATATAAACAATCAGTTTATATGTTCCGGAAACCACAACATTGAGTATGCAATATCGAAGAAAAAATACTTATCGAATAATGACATCATAATTACCAAATAATAATGAGTCATAATGGAAATACCAATTATTGACATCATGATAAAAGTTTTTTCCCCTCTAATTTGCATCGAGGTAAGAAAGGAGAAACTTCAACACTCAACTCTTCTTTCAAGTTCATGATTCGCGTTGTATTTTCTGAGAAGTGTTACTTCACAAGATTATTTAGTGCTGCTTTTTTTTTTAATATGGATATTTTGTGGATAAATTAAGAATATTTTAAATTTCAGCCCTTTTTAATACAATTACAGATAAGAAACACATTCATGATTTCACTGCTTGCAATTTTGAAAAACTTAAACACGTTGCATTGACGGTAATGCAAAAAGTGCAAATTCTGCAAAAGATGGAGGCAGGTGCATTTTACAGCAGAATCATACGGAATTGAGATACGATTGTGTATGATATACGGGGGGGGGGAATGAAAGCTGCTGAAATTTTACAGCAACAATGATTCTAACATCGGAATCCGAAACCGGAAATCTTTGCATGATGCGAAATCAGCAAACCTCGATGCTGTGTATATAAAATACAATGAATAATATAATCAATTTATACATGTAATTAATTTATACATGTAACAATAATTTAACGTATATAATAAGTTATTGCAATAATATATATAATAATTAATTAAAAGTATCTAATACACTTATTTATTTTGCACTTTTAGTCTGAATATTACAATTTATCTTTTCTGTCCTGAAATCCGCAAAATCCTAAAATCCGCACAACCTCTGGTCCCAAGCTTTGCAGATTTCTGCACGTCTACTGTATTACTAAACATTCCTCTGAATTATTGCTCGGTAACTTCGATGTGACTAAAAGAAAAACTTCATTAGAAAATCTGCCACCTTCATTATATATTAAGAACTTGGATAGTTGAGTTTTACGTACTAACCATTAACTGAATTATTGCTCGGTAACTTCGATGTGACTAAAAGAAAAACTTCATTAGAAAAATCTGCCACCTTCATTATATATTAAGAACTTGGATAGTTGAGTTTTATGTACTAACCATTAGCACACCAATTAAAAAGGAATTTCCTAGCTAAAATTATGAACAACATAACTTTTTAAAATTTATTTCCAATGTCAGTTAATGTGATAGCAAACAATGATTCAAATCCGAGTTCAAAATTTATCTAGCGCATATTCACAAATTTACAAAACAAATGTTTATCTTCAACATTACAAAATACTTTATTAATGTTTAAATTTATCACTGCATGTCAAAAATATTAAAGTCCTCCTTGTATCTTTATTCTGTACATAACAAGTTAATTGGTATGCATAGTAAAAATATTAAAAATTAACTATTTAAACTCCACATACTTAAATACTACTAAGTTTACTCTAAACTCCACATATAAAGGTTGTTCAAATGAAAGTGGCATTGCTGTAATAACATCGCCATTAGAAAAGAGATATGACTGCACATGCCCCAATAGAGCGTGCACAGTACTGGAAGTGCATGTGACATCATTAGATCCCGCCAGATGCGTGTGTGATTACGCCACAGCTTGTTAAAAGACATTGTTCGCATCGTGGATGATTCCAAACTGTGTCAATGCGTGGTCATGCAATTTTTAACAGCGGGAAATGTGAGCGCTTCTGAAATCTATCATCGAATGCAAAATATACATGGCATGGAGTGTATGAAACACAGATTGGTATTACGATGGTATAGGGATATATGTAGTGGAAGAAGCAGTACTGATGACAGGACACAACCTGGTCAAGCGCATGTGGTGATCACCTAGGAAGCAGTTGCAGATGTGGATCGTCTTATGGAAATGAATTGCCGAATCAGCACTTGAGAAACAGTGCAGGAAATGTCTATAAGCATAGGAAGTATGCCCACAATACTGCGTGAAAGGTTGCGATGCAGCAAGGTTTATGCACAACGAGTGCCAAAACATTTGACAGAGCAGAAGATTCATCGCATATCTGTTCCCATGCAACACCTTATGCAGTACCACGAAATGGGGAGCCAATTCCTTTCAAAGATCACTGCTGCTGATAAAACATGGTGCCATCACATTGATCCAGCCACCAAAAGCACAAGCATGGAATGGCGATGCTCTTCATTCCCATGCCCGGGGGAAAGGTTTGCATGTCCACTAGAGCTGGTAAAGTCATGTTAATGGACTTCTTTGATGTCGATGGCCCACTACTGTTCGAACGGGTACCTAATAGGCACGACCGTCGCTGCTACTATGTACTGTGCAACATTGCAAAAACTGAGACAGAATATCAAAAACCACTGATGTGGCATGCTGTCATGAGGGGTTATCTTCTTGCATGATAATGCTCGTCCTTGTGTGGCTCTAGTGTGTCAAACTTTGTTACACGAATTCTGCTGCGAGGTTCTTGAACAACCCCCTTACAGTCCAGACCTCTTGCCATGTGACTAAGACATCCTTGGTCAACTACAGAAATCTCTGAAGGAATGGCGATTTGCTGATGATAATGAGGTCCAAACTGCCAATGAAAACTAGTTTCACAACCAATTCCACTGCTTCTTCACCCAGGGCATCCACCATCTCGCTGACCACTGGGACATTTGTGTCAACGTACAAGGTGACTTTGTCTAGCCTATCTGTTACTACTGTATTACTTCTTTCTTTTGTATACTAATTTATATTCATATTAAACCATTTCTCAAACTAACTATAGTGCCACCTTCATTCACTTTTTATACTTAATACATGCTCAGTTTTATCAAAGTTTTCATGTGGCATGATAGATCACTGCATACAGCTTTAATGAATGCATTGAACTTTCTCTTTGTTTGCCTTGACTAATCGCTGAGTTAGGATATGACATGGATAATGAAGTTGGTGGGCCACAAATGAAAGCTTTAACAGAATTGAGCTTCAATGTAACTTAAAGCATGTGAAATTTAATATATATTCACTTCATTTCTTCTCACCGAAACTAAAATATTTATTATTATTATTCCAACTATAGCATTAATTATATAACAAAAAACTTACCTTCCCTTAATATGCTGAAATAAGGATGGAAATATGTGAATTAATGCTGTCAAAAATTGTTGTGCAGGCACATAGAGCATAGAATAGTCATTTTTAGAATGAGCACTGTCTATAAGCCTGTCTGGAGGAGGTTTTGTACTCTCTATCCCGATGTTATACCAAACTTTCCATGCAGCACTCCATAATGCAACTTCACTAACAGTTCTAAAAAATACATAAAGTCAAACAGTTCTATGCCAATATAAATAACATACTGCTTTAGAAATGCATTTTATTAAGTATAATGCTATTGCAAATAGTCCTTAAAATTATAAGGTGGGTATATTAGATTAAATCTGTCTAAAGCCACATCAATTGGAGATACAATAAAAATAAATAAATAAGAAATTCCTTTATTACCCCTAAATCACTTAATTTGACACACAGTTATAATCTGGATGTTAAAGATCTTACATCATGGAAAATGAGCCCACTCTGGAAACTGGCTATTTACTATACTACATTGCAAATAAAGATCTTATTTTAGTGCGATGTCAACACTTTTTAAGTCATATGGATAGCCAAATGGTATAATTATTTCCTCTGTTGAAATAATCAGAAAATAAATTTTGGAAAAACTCTATTAAAAATGCTTCTAACAATTACAAAACACTAATACTTTTCATTCTTCCTCATTGAGTACCATGAATTTATCAATGAATTGAGTAGTGCATTTCAATATGAATAATGGTACGAAAAAAGAAATCAAGTTAAGAGCTTAACTGAAAACTGTGAAGCTTGAATTTGAAGAATACCTTTGTTTATATCAGACATCCAATTGGCAGCCAGGTGACTTACAAGGGCTTGTGGTCCTTTTGTGGCCCAAAAAGTAAGAACATCAAAATTTATTGCTGTTATTTATTTCAGACTTCCTGATAAAAATATATTTTTATACTTTTGTTCATCATAGAACTAACTTCGAAACTTGTTGAAAATATCAACATCACTATAAACTAACTCTACTGAAGTTGGTGATTTGCATGAAGCTCAGAGTTAATGAAAAATGAAACAAATAGCTTTTCTTTTATAAATGAAACATGAATAGAACAAACACTTCCTACTAAAGAAAAGATGTTAGTGGCATAATGAAATCGATTAAGTTATTTGAGTGAAGGATTTGGTCTAGTTAAATTTTTGTTATGTTATGAAAGGAGTCATTTACAGTTCCATATTATCCCATGCAAATTATCACTACTTCTGAAATGCGTGGAATTTAAATAATACCAGTATTACATAGAATTTAACCACCAATTTTCTATCTTACCTTTAAGATGTTTATGCTATGCTAAAAAACTTTTAAGATTCTCTCTAATTATGAAAAATAAAGATTAAATTCAATAAGATTAAGGTCATGCATTCCTAATATGTGTAATAATTCCAGATGTCAATATTTCTGTGACAAATTTTCAGATGAGGAACATATACCCTATTCTTACCTCAACATAATATACTAGCATTGTTTTTTACTAGAAATGAAACATAAAAAAGTGCCTATTTTACACAATGAAACCCATAAAATAAATTTATTCCAATACACCAGAAATTTCAAAACATTGCACACTTAAAAATATGTCAGAGGTCTATGGTTTCAGTTTAAGAAATTAATCAACTACTGCCTCCAAAATACAGCTATTTATGCCTTGATATATACTACAAAAAATACACAAAACTTTAACTTTTATACAGTTCTAACAGGAAATATAGTAATAACAGCATTTCCCCAACCATATTTATCAAACATGAAAAGATATTCTTCATTCTATCAAAATCACTTACGGTATCATTTATCAAAAATTTTCAGGGCCATATATAAATACAACTACACAATGTTTGGGCATAGTGCTGCATTATATTTCAATGGAAATTTCTAAATAATAATCTTCACATTAGAATAACAACAATTTTAAAAGAGTTGGTTTCAAATTACTATTTCCCAAAATAGTAAAATCTGAAACATTGTTTCTATGAAATGTTTCAGTTTTCTACAGCCATAAATTGATAACAACTTCTGAATCATAAACAGGTTTAAGCTACATAATTTTGATAACACTTATCGGCATAAATTTCGAACATTAAGAATCCTCCCTGTCTAAAAGTTATTGATGAGACAAAGCCACTCACTAACTACAACGTCCTCTCTAGATGACCTGCAGACAAATTTAAAATTTCATTTATTAAAACGTGACATGACACAGTCTGTCACAGTTACAAATTGCAATCATATCTGATTCATTTCTTAAAATGAATGGGTTTATTACTAGCTACTCAAGATAACCCTATAAATGACACAGTTCTTTAAAGGAAACAAATATCCCAAAATTTAAACCATCAAACAGTTAAAAAAATTTTTTTTAATATATACCTCTCAGAAGAAGCATCATCCTCTTCAGATGGAACAATCTCATTCTTTATTTTATCAATCTTAACATCTTGATATCTGCTTATGTTTAAAATTTCTTGAAAACTTTTCAATGCAGAGAATGACACCTGGAATTTAATATTCAAATAAATTTCATTATAACAGCAAAACACTCTACAGATGTATGTAACAGTACTTAACAGAACAGAATTTAACATTTTTAAGTGACATTACATTTTCCCCTCATAAATAAATAATTTTCACAAAAATCATATGGTATTGCCTGACAAAGTACTTAAACACGATAAAAGCAGGGTTACCTAATGAAATAGTCTGAATTTTTTATGATCATATCCTAGAAGCATGATAAACAAAAATACTTAATTATTAGCAATAGTAGAACTCTATTCAGAATGGCTAGAAATAATTCCTTTATGACTCATTTCTCGGTGAAATTCAATAAAAACACAAGGACCATTTTAAACTAATTCCTGGAAATGATTCAGAATTACAGGATCAGACCAGAGATCACATGAATGTCTGTTACCTGGATCTTACCAGGCACTTGCTCCTTTTCACTAGTGAGAAATGTGGCTCACTTTGATACCAAATATAAAATCAAAATCACAATAACAAACTTGTATTTAGTGTACATATATTAAAACACTCAATCGATTTCAAGGGCAGCTAAATGTCCCTCCTCATCAGAAGAGCAAAATTACTAGAGAGGGGGAAAAAGAAGAAAAATAAAGCATCGGCAAAGGAGTCTCAGAAACACATGGTCATTACCAGATTTTGAATCAGAGTTACACTGGCCACCTACTTTTACTGAGCCAGGCTATCTGATCAAACATATAACACATAGACTAAAATGCAAAAAAATCAGTGAAGCCAAAAAATAGGGAACGAGGGGCAACTGCACCTTCACACACCAAGTCTGAATCTCAAATGAACCTAAATACAAGGTTGTTATTGCGATTTTGATTGTCACATTCGCGTGTTTCTCTTCTATTCTACCAAACATGAAAATCACATAAGAAGAAAATTTGAGAATTTTTGAAAATCGTGCAGGCAAGTATTTATAAAATTTGGCTATATCTACTTCATTGAATTTTTGTTTTAGAGTTGAGCTGCACTGAATTTCTGTTAATTCCATCTGTAAATGCAATGGAACTTTCTCGACATCAGATGAACAAATACTTTTGTAAAGAGACCACCTTAAGTATAATGTTTAGCACAAGATACTGTATATATGCCTATATATTCAGTGGAACTGAAATCTTTATTAATAAATTGCCATTATATATTTTTCATTATTTCTGGAATGAACCAAGGGCTGCACGTGGCACGAGACCATGACTTTGACATGCCTATGTTATGTACAGCCCCCATAGAATGCTTACCAAAAACCAGCAGAAATAAGACAGGAGGAGCCTACAGCTTGGAGGAAAAGAGGACAGCCAAGTGTGAACAAAAGCACAAAATGGTCTAGAATAGAGTCAGCAATGAAGGGGAACCAGATTGCCTATGTAAGGAAATCCTCGGGAACAAGCCAACAGCCACAAGCAGTTTTCCAAAGTGACAGAAGACCAGAGGATGTTGAAAATCTAGGCTGGTCCAAGAGTTTGCATAAGCAATTAGAAAGCAATAGAAGAACAACTACAATAATGAACCATAACAGCAGCCAAGATAAATCTATGTAGCCAAGTTAAAACTGTTCATCTGGGATGAGTTCTTTACAAAAAGAACAGTCCACCATAAAAGTAGGAAAGTTTAGAAACTTTTGTGTAAGCTTTGGCTCTACTTTGTTCAGAATTATCTACCAAGATAATCGATTTGTCTCTACTTTCACTTCTACATTCATCAGCTTTCTCCAGAATGAAAATTCATTTTTGCTCTGTTTATGCCTTTAAGCTTTATGACATTTATTGGCTTTAACTTTGGGAAGCCAATTTCTTTCATGAGTACTGATGGCCAGAACAAAGGCTCATTCAGGCACTTGCTACTTTGTATTTCATATTTTAATTAACCTTTGGAAGCCTGTTCCACATTTTGAGAAAGCTGCTGAGCTAATTTCTCTCATGGTATTAGTTTTGAGTAACCATCAGGTTGTTATGTTAATAAACAGGTTTATATTAAACTTTCATTTGTGTTTATTAAACTTAGAAAGAAGCTAAGATAGGATAATGAGTACAAACTATTGGCAATGACTCAATACTTTTTTTTTATTTTGCATACACACCTTTCTTTGTCTTTCATGATCTCTCTTTCTAGATATAAAATGACCATAAAATATTCTCTAAAAAGAGTTCTGCAGCTTTATTAAAAAGGCAAAATTTTACCATTCATAGTACCATGTTCTAATAAAAGCATAGGGGAAACATATTAAAAAACAAAACATTTATGTTAAAAATCAATTTCCCAAACATCAATAACAGAGAGAGAATGATGCTGTGCAGAAAGAAGAGCTAACTAATTCTCATAAACATGAGTAAGAAAGACTACTCTTCAATTAAAGACACAAGCCCCCTACTGTAAAAACTTCAATTTGGCACACAAGCTGAAAACAAATATATATTTATTTATTTACTGATGAAGCAGATACTGCTTATTATGCTAGCCATTTTCACAGATGATATATTACTTCTGATTTCTAGAGTATTCATAACAGAATGTAACACATTTTAAAGCTTTGAAAATTTTTCAGACAGCATATTATCCCATACTGCCCAATCAACATAACAGCACTGCAGCAGCTTTTATTAAGAATGGACTAATTAATCATTTTTATCTTTTTATCTCACTCTCCTAGCAATTACTCCACATTATTTTTTATTATTGGGATACATGAAAAGTCAACATCTGTCATGGCAATGCTATCTGGTAGTCATAAAGGGCAGTCTACTGTCTGTCTACGGTAAGAACAGCTCTCGCCAGTTTGGTTGCGGTTGTCTGTTGCCGTAGAAATGAGCCGTGACCCATTTTTCGTAGGGGTGTCTTGAAGATTTACTTCTCAGTTTGCCACCTTGGCATATTTAAAGATGAATTGGCGATATTCACATTTTGTTTTAGTTTCAAGTAAAATGCTCATTGACCCTTTGCGTCGACCCCGACATTCAATTTCCGAAAATGAAAATTGATGGCGTAAATAAAGTTTTTGCAGTTAAGGAACGGTCTTTGATTTTGCCGTGTGAGGTACAAGTCGCTGAATTTGCCATCCTTCTAGATGTACAATGAGTAAAAATATATCAAAATAACTTGTAGGGAAATGCATTTAAAAATCCGTGCTTATTTTTGAAGAAAAATGCTCTCAATAAATACTTTTTGCGAACATTTCTTCTTTTCCCATACCTTTGAACTAAACCAAAAGGTGGTCAATTTAATGACGAAAGGAAGCGAAGGTAAATTAAAATCAAAACTGTTTTTTACTTAATTACCAGTGGTTTGGGTTGGTTTATATGATTACAGAAAGCCTCCAGGGTTAAATGCCTAAGAGGAGGGATGCCTTCGTGGAGGGCTTGCTAAGGAAAACTGCCTCGTATACACGTTACACATGGGGAAAACACCCATGCAGCCAGCCCGTTCACGGGATTCAAACCTGAGACCGAACTACAAGTGTTCAGTGACTTTACCGATCGGCCGCTGCTGGGTCTCTTAATTACCAGCGCCCATTTATGCATCATGCTGCTTTTTATAGACACTGTAATAGCTTGTAACATAATAAAATGTTAAAATCAGAACAAAATTATATGTTAAAATCAGAACAAAATTATATTAGGTTTCTTAAATTATTCAGTTACCTATTTTATATTTAAAATTATACGAAATTTATATAATTATACAAAATTTGGCTTTTATAACTGCAGTGAGCATTGTTGCATTAATATAATTTTGTATTAATATTTTCATAATAAAACAAAACTTATTTAATTTCAATTAAAGATTAAAAATTATTTTTTAAGCAAATTATACCATGGCTTGTGGGTCCCCAAGAACACAGTAATGGGAAATGAAGCAACCATTCAGTGTTCTTTATTATCCACAGGGGGGGTTTCGCCTCTGCCTAAGGCTCATTGTTGCCCACTTTTGGTAATCTTTCATTTACATAGTGGCAAAGAAAATATTGAACCTAGAAATATCCTCACAACTTGACAAAGCATTCAGATGAAGAAGAGGGATGCCTTCGTGGAGGACTTTTATAGAGGTATAAAATCTGAAAAGTCATCCGAGTCACTGTCGCAAGATTCCGTTTCTTCTGAATCAGAATCAGAATCGCTGCTGCCAGTTTGGATTATTAATCCATCCACTATCTCTTCTAAAAGTTCGTCCTTGTCCCAATAATAATTTTCAAGTTTTTCTACGTGGTTGCAGTGCGCCTGCCATTCTTGAGAAGTGACATCATCCAAAGCTTTTTGTGTTAAATTTTTCAAATTTTCCAAGCTTAAGTCCCCAGTCACATTCCTTTCCCTGATCAGTCTTTTAACTGATGACCAAACATATTCAATTGCGTTTAGATCACAGTGGTAAGGAGGGAGACGCACAACATGATGCCCATTTTCCTTTATGATGTTGTCAATTTTATATATTACTTTTTTAGGACGATTGCATTCTAGTAAGCTGAACAGTTCCGCTTTTCGCATTTTGGGATCGCAGCATATCGTCTTCTTCATCAGCCAATTTACCATTGTTTGCTTTGTAGCATATTTCGTGGGTGTCGGATCTTCAATTTTTGTGTGATACGGGGCATTATCCATGCATACCACACTTTAAGGTCGTAAATTTGGAAGAAGCTTTTCCAACACCCATTTTTCAAAATTTCCATAGTTCATTTGCCCATGGTAATCCCCGCTTTGAGCTGATGCTTTATAAATAAGTTGGGCACCTGGAATAAATCCTGCGGAAGAGCCAGCATGGACAACAATCAGTCTATTTTTGGAACTGACATTTATCTGTGCGCCCAAAACCGTATCATGCTGCCAACATTTCTTAAAAGTTAAATTGCTGTCAATCCATGTTTCATCGATGTAAACGATGTGGCGTCCACTTGCTCTGAGTTTCCTCATTTCGCGTAAATAATTGTTCCTCCAAAATACAATGTGAGGTCTTTCGATAAGAATTTTTCTTTTGTTAACACATTTCTTCCAGCGAAAATTCATCGAACGCAAAACTTTGCACAATGAGTCTTTTTGCCACGGGAAGTCTATTTTTTGCCTCAAGACAGGCAATAATTTCCGCACAGATGGCACTTTCTTTTCTTTGATGTAAAAGAAACTTGTATAGTCTGCCGTATAAAGCATTTGTCAAAATCGTCAATTTCGCACTTATGATTAGCAGGGCTTTTACGTTTCTTTCCAGGCGTATTTAGAAGTTGATCTTCCCCCATTGTTGATACTTCGCGCTTAATTTTTTTAATTGTATACTCCGATACTCCAGTAGCTTGCGACGTTCTCTTCAAAACTTGAGGAAGAGGAACTACTAAAGAGTTCGCCGAAGCTTCAGAAGCGCAAAATTCTGCGACATTGTACACGATTTGACGTGCCTGAGACTTTAAAGGTTGACCTTTCTTAAACTGGAAGGGCATTTTAAAAAATTGGCGATTAACAAAGCACTATGAAAATCAAGCTAAATAGAAGCAAATTTGAACAAATACCAGTACAAAAGATATAACAACGAGAATAAAAATAGCTAATAATAATAATATAAGGCTTAAGAAAAGATGCGTGCAGCTGGAATGAAACCAAGAAGACGAATGATAAACTCTTTTCCCTTCAGCCAACAGTCGCCAAAAATAAAATAACAATAAAGCAACCCTTGGTTCGTCCCTATTTGAAATATACTAGCCCTGTTGCTATAGCGACCGCCACCCGCCAGACACCTTGGCGGGAGGTGTTCTTACCGTAGACAGACAGTAATTAAACATGTGATTAGGAGATTTAGCAATCTATGGGGAGATGTGAGGAAAAAATCAGGAGTCTTAGAAAAACCAAGAGAGTTCACATTCATGCTAGTGCTGAAGCATTTCAGTTTTTATATATTTTCTTCTATAGGGGAGATTTAGGAGATAGACACATTAAAAGGAGAAAAACAGATCATTTCAGCCCTAAATATCAAGAATATATCCAGGGCAAATTACGCAGTTCTTGGAAAGGGACGACTATAATAAGCAGCAAAGACATATCCATTCAAATTTTAAAATTTGGAAATAATCTAAAATCTCTTAAATTGATAAAATTAATGAAACATAGAAAACTATGACTTAAAAAGTATAATACTTCATTATTCTTGCTCAATGAGGAGCTTTCTATGAATTCCAAAAGCAATGCCCATGCTCTAGGAAAATCTCGAAGTGTTTGAAGAACATCTCGTTTTGTATGAAATATCCGAGCAACACCTGACAGAGTAAGAACCTGAAAAGATAAAAATGAAAAATCTAACATTTCAGCCCAATTATTATAATTTCATATGAATTAAAAGGAAATCTAATACTAAAGAATTATGAAACAATTTAGTTTTTACATCAGATAGAATTGATTTTACATTTCTGTGACTGCATAGTCATCATTTGAAACATGATTCTTCAAACTTATAAAACCAAAATTACATACATATGTTGACATAATATACATAAAGTATCTGCTGCTTATAAAATCCCTTTTGTTAGAAAGTATATACTTGGCATTTTTTTTTCCCCAAAAAAAAAGAACAACGCTCTGAAAACTGCCTATTTTTCAAAAATCTTGTTATGGTTGTCTTTTCGTTCAATAGATGGCAGAACCACTGAAAATTATATTTCTCTTCCAAAACAGAGTTGAAATACATGAATTTATAAGACGTAGTAATTTTTGGCTTTTTTAGAATAGAAAAACACATCATGTAGAAATAGCAGTCATTATTTTATATATGTCTCAGACTTAAAAAAATCTGTTGTTGTTTGAGACTTCTGAATTAGCTCAAAAAATCTGTTTGTATATTTTAAAGTTAAAAAATAATTGGACATCTGTCTATACTATGAAACGGGCGCTCCACTGGAGGTGTTCTGCACTTATCAGTCAGAACTGAAACAATGTGCAAAGTTTTTCATGCATGTAGTGTTGGACTTTGCATGCATAAAAATTTTCATATAAATATCATAGATGCTCTTTAAAATGTTTAATCTTTTAAATCATATATATATATTATAACAACAGGTTTGCCAATCTCTATGCCTTACCTAAATTTCATAAGTCTCCAATAAAATTCAGGTTCATAGTGAATAGTACCAAAAGTTATCTCAAAGAAATAGATTATCTCTTTGCACAAAAACTTCGTATGATACGTGACCTAATCAATAACTATGATTTTGAGGGTTTGCATTGCAACTGGATGACGAACTAGTACCGAACTAGTTCTTAAAACTATTAATTCACTTAAAATAGACCATATCCAATGCTACGACTTTGAAAACCTCTATACATCTCTACCGCTCGAAGAAATTTTTACAAGTTTACTAGCTCTTCCAGATTTATTTCCGCAAATTTCTACCATTCTCAGCAACGAAAAATGGTAACTATTCCTTACCAGCGTGCTCTTCAATAATTTTATTCAATTTGACAATAACATCTTTAAACAAGTACAGGGTATCCTTATGGGCGGTAATTTTTCAAGCTCTGTCAGTGAATTATTCCTGTTTACTAAAGAATTGACCTATGTCCGTTCACTCAGTACAGAAGAACGTATCTTTTACCAACACATCTATAGATATATTGATGATGTCATTGCGTTTAATAACTACAACAAAATAGAAATAGCTAATATCTATCCTGCATGCTTAAAACTAAATAAAACAAATACAGAACAGCATAATGTAGTCTACCTTGATTTACATATTATAGATTACAATTTTATTAAAGTTTACGACAAAAGAAGATAATTTAATTTTTCCACACTTGAATTAACTAAACGGAATTCAAATATTTCCTAAAGAGTCATACTCAACACAATTTATTCACAGCTACTTAGAATAAAAAGAATACGCAATACTGCGAAACACTTACAAGAAGAAATACTATACTTCGTAACTATTTTAAAAAGTAAACTAATTCCTCATAAAATAATTAAAAATACCCTAACAAAAGCTGGCATTAGCCTTACCTATTTTTAGATTTTTTGAGTTAGATAATGATATTTTATGCCTAAAGCCGGACGGACAGTTTAAGATGGATGACTAATTCAGATAATCTAATGTATAAATGTACAGATAATTCTTGTTTAGTCATTCTCTTTCCTCCAAAATTTTGGCACTTAACTTTTAAATACTATTGTATAAATAGTTTTAAATTTCTATAATGGCCTATTTTACTGCTTTTATTAACAAATCGGGCCTTTTCGTTTTTCATAGTAGCTTGAAGAATTACGACTATTTTAACAAATGACTGTTTTTTCCTTTTACTCTTGCTTTAATGGCCAAGTTTATGTAGTTTTAGCTGAATTAGCCATTTTCACTTCGAGACAAAATTTTTTCCATCCAACTACATGCCAGACGCCATTTTTGAGATCTTTTCACGTTTTTCCGACCCCCTTCGATAATAGGAGACGAGTTGCAGATAACAGACAATCTCTTCGTATTGGCTAATGCCCACAGAACTTCGCTCTCCCCTACATGCGTCATACGACTGAAGTACACAGAAAGGAATTTCAACTACTTTACAACTAGTTTTAAGAGGGAGAGCTTTGCATCGCCACAGGTCTGTTTTTTGTTTCTTTTGTTACTACTTTTTCTTGGTCTTAGCAAGACCCACTTAGTTTGTTATCATCTTAATTTTCTTTTATTTTAAATACAGATTTTCATTACAGATTTCTAAAATATATAAAATAAAATATATAAAAAATTAAATTGTTAATCTTTAAGCTTGCAGGCCCAGCCTGTATGTTTTTGTATATTTAGGACTAATAGCTGACCGCTATTTATTTTCGTTGTTATTTTGATTTTATTTTTGATTTTAATTTTGATTTTAGTCTAGATTTAAGATGTTTCGGTATAGTTTAACATATTTTAACACCTTAATGTGTCATTTTGTGCGGATGCGTCGGGAAATTGGAACAGAGAATTGAGACTATTAAAATTTCCAAGACACTTTGTCTAAATTTAAAAAAAAATTTTGTAGCGAAAAAGTTTCAATTGTCTGTTTCGGCGAAACGCGTAATGGGGTTAGTTTGATTTGACGTTCAAATAAATTAAATTTCCCTTGAAAAGCCAGTTTGGAAGTCGAGTTGGGCTAATTTACCATTTTCCACTTACTTTTTTTATCTGATTCTGTTTTTTTAATGTTTTACATGTTTAATGATTTGATTTTCATATGTGTTAATTTTTAAAACGTGTTGAACTTTTTGGAACAGCAGCTCTTGGTGACTTTTAGGCGAGCTTACTACAATTTTTATAGTTTACTTATTTTGCAGCATATTGCGCAAGATGTTTTCTAGACCAAAATTAGTTTTTCAAAATTGTAATTACTACCTTGCTTGATATATTATTTCTTTTTCGCAGCTTTTAGCGCAAAAAAGTGTCAGTAAGTTCTGATGTATTTAGTTTTTTAGGTTTTTGAGCTTTAGCTTCTAAGTTCCCGGGAACTGTTTACAGTTCCATTTTCACGATAGGTTAGTCTTCCTCCCAAAAAACACTGTAAAGCAGGCTAGCTCCCTCTTTACTTTCAATCACTGGCTCAGATAAATAACATAAAAATAATTAAATGAAGCAACCAGCTTTGAAAAACCTGTAAGGCTAATGCTACTTCGCTTCCTTCCACTCCAAGTAAAACACAATCACTTTGAAAGACTTACAATTGCATCTACCAAATTACCTGTAAAGAATGTTCTCTCATGTATATAGGTCAAACAAAAAACCCTCTCAACCTCAGAATTAATAACCATAGATCTCATATCAAAAAAATTAAAAATAAAAACAACAATAGCACCAAAGATTATCAGCTTACAGCTATTCTTGAACATTATATTCTACATAATTTTGATAACATAGAAATAAACGTGCTTGATATTTTTCCAAACACCTAACTTCAACTGTTTAAGGAATCGATTTACATACTTCAAAAAAAGTCACTTTATCCTTACGGACTGAATGCATATCTCAGTAATACCACCAATAGACAGCACGAGATCTCTATATATGGACAATTCAGATTTTTTAGCACTACTACTACCAGAGGAACTAGAGGAGGTGATACCAAGAACAAAAAATTTTTTTCGTCACAAGATCTGAAATTAATTATTCACAATCTTAATTCCTACCTTGAACATAAAGAATTCACAAAAAATGCCATAAAACTTCTTCATACCTTTAAGAATACTACCTTATGGAATATGACAAAAACAGTAAATCAACCGTCTCAATGCTTCAAAATAGTCAAGGATCTGATTATAGACTTCTGCAATTTTAAACTAAAGAACAGTAATTTTTTTCACAAAAAACTTTTTTGTACTATTCAGTTCAAACACCCTTCTTACGATAAGTTAAAAATACCTAGCATTTTAAAAAAATTTCAGCACTTGCTTCCTGACCAACCACTCCAAATTAAACCCTGTTTTAAATTTGAAAAAAACCTTAGGTCAACTAGAAAAAAACCTTAGGTAAAAAAAACCTTAGGTCAACCTTAGGTCAAGATAATAGCAAATGTAACTTCAATTGCTGTCTACAAAAAATATGTCGATCCTTTCCACCAACATATTATTACAGGAGATCTTAATATTGTTGAAGATGTTGAATTACGTAACCTTCTGCAACTTGGCACCAAATTTTGTCCTACTTTCAGTATTAATAGACACGTCTGCCTCAAACAATTCAATAACGATCTTGATAAATTTATTATTTTAGCTAGTAATAGATCCAATTTACCCACTACAACTTTTCTTGAATGGAAAGCTGCACTTATTAAAGAATTTCAACGTTTGCTGTTCAAGTCACCTTGTTTCAACTCTTTACACAATAAAAAACGCCTGGAGGATCAAATTCAAAAATTGCAAAATCACTTTATCATCACGAAGATTGACAAAGCAAGCAACAATTTTAGTATTATTTGACAACAATTCTACTACAACCTTCTGCATAAAGAGTTAAATAACACCGGCACTTACCAAAAAATCACTACCAGTGCTCAGATTCTTCTCAATAAATTTAAAGCACTCCATAAAAGACTAAAAATACAACCCCAGAAATATAACAACAGGTTTGCCAATCTCTATGCCTTACCTAAATTTCATAAGTCTCCAATAAAATTCAGGTTCATAGTGAATAGTACCAAAAGTTATCTCAAAGAAATAGATTATCTCTTTGCACAAAAACTTCGTATGATACGTGACCTAATCAATAACTATGATTTTGAGGGTTTGCATTGCAACTGGATGATCTCTAGTAACGAACTAGTTCTTAAAACTATGAATTCACTTAAAATAGACCATATCCAATGATACAACTTTGAAAACCTCTATACATCTCTACCGCTCGAAGAAATTTTTACAAGTTTACTAGCCCTTCCAGATTTATTTCCGCAAATTTCTACCATTCTCAGCAACGAAAAATGGCAACTATTCCTTACCAGCGTGCTCTTCAATAATTTTATTCAATTTGACAATAACATCTATAAACAAGTACAGGGTATATGGGCAGTAATTTTTCAAGCTCTGTTGGTGAATTATTCCTGTTTACTAAAGAATTGACCTATGTCCGTTCACTCAGTACAGAAGAATGTATCTTTTACCAACACATCTATAGATATATTGATGATGTCATTGCGTTTAATAACTACAACAAAATAGAAATAGCTAATATCTACCCTGCATGCTTAAAACTAAATAAAACAAATACAGAACAGCATAATGTAGTCTACCTTGATTTACATATTATAGATTACAATTTTATTAAAGTTTACGACAATTGAGAGTATTAAAATTTCCAAGACACTTTGTCTAAATTTTAAAAAAATTTTTGTAGCGAAAAAGTTTCAATTGTCTGTTTTGGCGAAACGCGTAATGGGGTTAGCTTGATTCGACGTTCAAATAAATTAAATTTACTTGAAAAGCCAGTTTGGAAGTCGAGTTGGGCTAATTTACCATTTTCCGCTTACTTTTTTATCTGATTCTGTTTTTTTTAATGTTTTACATGTTTAATGATTTGATTTTCATGTGTTAATTTTTTAAAACGTGTTGAACTTTTTGGAGCAGCAGCTCTTGGTGACTTTTAGGCGAGCTTACGACAATTTTTATATTTTACTTATTTTGCAGCATATTGCACAAGATGTTTTCTAGACCAAAATTAGTTTTTCAAAATTGTAATTACTACCTTGCTTGATATATATATATATATATATATATATACACACAGAGAGAGAGAGAGCTAGATATAAATATATTAACCCTTTGCAGTACAGTTTGTCCGGTCTGGACACACCTAAAAATTTCCTTCTGTACACACAGAAAAATTGAATGAAAAAAGGATTTATAGGTTACTCTGAACCTTCTTTATTTATAGCAGATGGCAGCTCAACACAAACCAGTCCATATATTTTAGCCATGTTTAGTTTTTTAAGACACTCATCTTTCAAAGAAATCTTCTAAATTTTTTTAGGGTATTTATTGTTTGAAAAGAAATTTCTATGTTATTTTTTGGCTGTATGCTAATCTCCTTATTCTATATTAGTTTTAAATTTTTACCTTGAAATCTTGCCTAAAATCAAACGGCAAACCCTAGGTGTGCCCAGATGGGGCTCACCAATAATCTAGGACGACTGAGAGTCTGTATTCTTTTTTCTCCGCATCTCATCAGTAAGTTCATTGACAACAATGCTCGTTTCAGCACTCTTTTCGAAGCTCTATTCAATCAGTGTGGCACACCCACAGAATTAAAATATAAGTGCTATCTTCAAAAAATTTTACTTGTGTACTTCTCTCTAGGCATAATTAGACTGCCTACCTTTTTTTTATTTTTTTTTTTTAAATCATTGTGCCAGAAAGGGTTAAAACAATAAATACAAAGCCAAAAATGTTCAAAACCTAATCCAATTGTGTGCCGATAGCAGCAACAAGTGGTGTTAATAATTCTAATTAAAGCAAAAAAAGAATGTAAAATTCATCACATATTCTATTGTAATAACTCACAAACAAAAACCAAACAGAAAACCGGAAGCACAATGCTAAACTGCAAGAAATAGTGGTGCAAAATATGCCAAAACCAGAAATGAAATACGACATTTACATCTTTTGCTGCAATATCACCAGGGAGTTGGTGCAACAAAAGAAGTAAATAAATAAAATTGCTTTTCTAAGACTATTTTTAAATTTTAAACTTTAATTTCCGTTTTTTTTTTTTTTTCCCCAGTTCAGATCATGCTATTTATTTACTTCTTTTGTTGCACCAACTGCCCTGATGACAATGCAGTGAAAGATGTAAATTTCATATATCATTTATGAATTCAACATTTTGTCCCCTATATCTTAAGCATTTGCCACTGTGCTTCTGAGTTTTTCCTTTTTTTGGCATGCTATTTATTTCGAATTTTAAACACGCTTTATATTTTTTATTACATATATAATATAAAACATTAAAAATTCAAAAAAAATTTAGTATAAATATTTTTTAAATTACAACATTAACCATTACTAAATGAATGTAAACTTTTTAAAAACTTTTTTGTAATTTAAAATTATTTTTATACTTAAATTTATTTATTCATAACTTTATATTGTATCATGTTGTATTTACATATATATCAGTTATTTTTACTGTATTACATTTAAATGCTTGTTTATAGTAAGATTATAAGTGAATAAATCCGTAAATACATAAATTTTAAAACAGCATGTGTACCTGAAACCGTGCTTTTTCTATACACAGTGCTACAGGTGCTTAAAAGGTTCTAGACAGGAGGCATTCTCATCTTCAGACAATATAGTTCCCCCAAAAAAATTTTAATACTTTTTTTCCAATGAAAAAAGATTTTAATTATGCCAAAATATTATGACAAATAACTTTCTTTGTGTATTTTCAATTATTTTTTAATACTGCCCCTCAAAGAGTTAAGCAGTGAGACTACAAATTGATATCAGTTTAAAATTTTTTCAAGTAAAATAATGACTAACAACTAATTCAATAATTAATCCCAAAATAATAATTAAAAATTAATACTAAAACTAAACTATTTACGCAAATTTTCAATTCATTTCTTAAATTTTATAAAAATATTTTTATAATTACATTTTTGATGAAATTTTATCTCTCACAAACAGTCTATATTTGTTTCATATAGCTCAAAAATTTTTCAAGTGTATTTCAATTTTGTAAAATTATTTATAACTTTTTACATCAACACCTTTCAGATCAAGATTTTTTCTTAGAGTCTGCTGCAGTATTTTTATAGATTCAATTGATGTTCCCATATCATATGTTTTATCTGTATCATTTTCGCCGGTCACTTTCTGCTGTTCCTTTAACACATTCATTGTCAGTTTGATGAAATGAATGAAAATAGACCAGCAATGTGAAAAAAAGTTGGATCAGGAAAGTAGTAGGTACTTCAAATAATTAACAAAATGTTAGGTTAGAATATCCAAAAGAAAAACTTTGTGGTGAGCTGAAAAAGCCATGACACAAAATAACGAAAACAAGCAGAGCGAGCGCGAGAAATCAATTGAGCTAGAAAACAGATCATGAAAGGTGTAGACACATCCACACATGTGCAAATTTAGCTTCTCTCATTGGCCACAGCTTAGACCCCCCCGTCTCACAGGTGTGAACGGATGTCCCGTATTTTATGCCCTTATGACTATGCCTCTATGCGCTTTACGCCCACGTCTCAACGCAGCTTTACATTCCATCACTAAGTGCATCAAGAAAGAACGCAAAAATGCATAATCAGCTACTTAAACACATATACACACCTACACAAGTACAAAGCTCTCTCTCTATATATATATAACTTTTTTAATAATATAATTCATTATTAGAAAATTTCTTTAATATTCTTCACTTATATACTTATATTAAAGCTTTATTTACACTTTATGTTCTTCACAGAACATAAATTTAAGCCCTTAATCAGTGAAGATATCTGCTTCATTATGCTTTTTAGACAACCAGCCAGAAATAAATTAATTTCTACTGTTTGTTAAAAAAAATTAATAAGAAACTAGTCTAACAACAACTTTAACTAAACAATAAATTTATCTTGCTAACTTTATGGCTTCAATATCTCAAGAGTACGAACATGTCACCAACCACTACTTTCTCCCACTAAATAACAAAAACCTTATTACATTCCATCACTCTAAGTACATCTACAGCCATTTAGTTTTAAATTTTGCAAACAAGAAAGTTAATTTTAATTTAATTTCTGTCATAAATTTGTGCCTAATTTGTATTCAAACACCTACTTTTGACTTAGAAAAACAATCTTAAAATTAAAATCAATTTTAGTTTAAATCTAAAAAAGCATATTGATTTGTACATATTTCTATCATTTTCAATTATATTCCTTTAAACATATTGAAATTATTTTATATTTCTTTGTACAAGTATCAAGATTTTTTTATTGTTTTAATTATATTGTGAGAGTGTTGGGGAATGTTTTCTCTAAAGAGAGGATCTCACTTAATTCAGTTCATAACAAGCACCTTAAATTAAAAAAGAAATCTTATTCATTTTTTAAGGTTTTGCTTATGACGAGTATTTTGGTTCAAGAAGAATATTTATCTTTCTCTTTTTTGAGTTTTGTTCATAGCTTATGATTTAACTCTAGCAAAATAACTAATTTGATCCTTACTTGGAAAAAAGGCGAAACATTCTCATTTAATTTGTTTATTGTTATTCAATAGTGAATTGGTTTATTCCCCTTGACAAGTCAATAACAATGGCTACCTATTTAGTACTTTAAATTTTTTAGAATTTTCCAGGTTTAAAAATATATTTCCATACAGCTTATATGCTTAAAATACTAAACTTTACTCCAATAACTCATCGAATTAATTAAATTTATGTTCTTTGGATATGATATATAAAAAAAAAGTTTCTAATAAAAAATTATTCATTTATTACTTGACAGCTTTAGCACAAGCATTCAGCTTTTTAAATTCCTCATCATAACTTGTTTAATTAAGACACAATAACACGCCGAATAAATACCAATTCAGAAGTTAAACAACAAAAATAAGCGTTATATTTACAAAAATAATTAAAATTTTGTAAATATAACGCTTATTTTTGTTGTTTAACTTCTGAATTGGTATTACTTGTTTAGTTAGAATTATATATATAATTTTTCCAGGATGGTATAATCACTTTCTTCTAATTTATAATATTTTTTGTTGTATACAAATGTTCCCAAACATTATAATATATATTCTAAAACATTATAATATATATAAATATTAGAATTATGAGAATGTTTAAAATTTATCCCAAATATTATAATATATATTCTAAAACATTATAACCTATACAATTTTAAACATTCCAGTTCTAAAACATTATAATATATATAAATATTAGAATTATAAGAATGTTTAAAATTTATCATTTGTTACATTTTTACACTGATTTAATTCCTTTCATGTTTATGTAGTTTTTGCTTTGCTATAAAAAGTAGTGAATGTGTCAAGAATATTTAAATCTTTACTTTAATTATTAGTTAAATCTTTGTTCTTGACTTGTACTTCGAATTAAATTGGCCAACCTTTAAATAGTTACTTAAATAAATGATTAATATTTGTTCTTAACTAGTAATTTGAGTCAGTTTTGGATCAATATCTCCTTTGCTTGGTATTTGACAAGTGATTCTTGCATCTTAAGATGACAAAACACATTCGTTTCTATTAATTATTAACTTATCGAAAATTGGTTTGTTTCCATTGATAAGTCAATTTCCATTTAATAGCAATAATTGATTCATTTCTGCTTAACACTTTCATTCTTTTACCATTTTCATAAATTTAATTTTAATTATTTTTTTTAACTTTGCTAGGAGATAAACCAGAAACAGTTCTAATATCACACACAAGAAATGCCCCTTGAATTAGTAGCTTTATGAATAATTCAGATACTTACTCACATGAAATGTTTAAAACTATTTAACAGAGATAAAAATGGTTAATTTTAGTTGTAAAAAAATATTTACTTGAGTCTCAGCCCATTGTTTCTGAGCAGTGTTCCTTGAATGATGAATAAGTATATTTCCTCCCATATCTGTAATTTTATCTGTTGATGCCGTACCAGACAAAGATCTCACCCTATCCAGTAATGGAAACAAAACCTAGCAAGAAAAGATAATAAAGTAATCTTTGAAATAAAGTAAGATATACAATTTAGGAGTACATTTCTAGAATGAAAAACACAATGGCAATGCAGACCTATTTCACTTAATAAAATAGACAAGCAAGCATTAAAATAAAAGAAAATGCACAGAATCTCTGCTCATAAAAATTTTGGGTGCAACAAGAGTGAACACATGAACTTTAAAGAACACTTTTAAAAAGATCATCTTTTAGTCAATTTTAAGAACTATATATGTCTGCTACAGTGTTCTGAAATGCACTTTATGTTCAACAGGAAATATAAGTCTAAGCATTTAACAGGAACATTTAACAGTAATTAATTTAATTTTATTTAATTTTAAGTACATTTAACAGGAACTAGTCATTTATATCATCTTTGGCTGGCAAAAGAATTAGGTTTGGTAAGATTAGGTTATTGGAGGTTAAGGCAACATGAACCGATAATTTTCATAAATTTCCTATACAACTTTCAAAGGTTTTTAAAACAGAACATTCTTCACATGTAGAAGTCAAAATGAAAGAAACCTGTACTCGGTTACAGCCGAAAACATTGCAGACAAGAATGTCACCGAGAAAACATTGCAAAGCGAAAATGTTGAGGTACAAAATATCGTGGGAGAAAATAAAACAAATAGAAAGCATCGCAGCTCTAAAACATCATGGTCCAAAATAAAGCAGTTAAAAAAACTTCAGAGTTTAAAAACATCATCGTCGAAAACAATGTGTTAAAAAATAAAGTACCTACAAATCATCGCATGATGACAACATCGCACACATGTGTTTTTCAGGTTTCAAAAGCTGAAAATGCATTTTTGCATAATGATTTGGTAGTGCAAGGAAAGAGGGTGAAAATGTTAACAACACTTTGAGAATAAACAAAAACAAGATATAAGTTTCACTAAAACAATAACAGATTATCAAACATGAAAGAAAATATTTTGATAATTAACTACGCAGTTATTTATCTTCCTTTTTCTAGACATTATTAGACTGTATTTTTCATGAAAAATTATCAATGAAACTTTATAAAAAATTAATAAAATTTGTAGTTAACTATGTAAATTTAAAATTAAGTGCTGTTAGTAGCATTAATTTTCTTTTCATTTTCATTCAAAAATATGAAATATAGAAATAAAAATATCCCTCTTTCCTTCTTGCTCTCCCAAATCATTATGCGAAAAAGCCCTTACTTTTAAAACCTGAAAAATGCATGTGTGCGATGTTATCATTATGCCATGATTTCTAGGTACTTTATGTTTTACCACAATATTTTCAGTGACAACGTTTTTAAGCTGTCACATTTTTAAACTGCTTTATTTTCAACCACAATATTTTGTACCACGATGTTTACTTCCTAGCAGAGTTCAGAGAGAAGCATAAACATTCTCCACCACTTGTTCATAGCAATGAAATTTTGCATACTGTAACTGAAGTCTACCATGAAGTAAGATAATATTTCAGCTATGACTCCTGTGGGAGAATACAATACAAAGTAATCTCATCGGGACTTCGGCAATTCCGGAGTATAGATCATCAATTTAAATCTGGTAAGATGGCATGCAGAAATTATACTATTAAAAATATGAAACTTATGAAATAAAAAGCAATTATGATCTAAAGGGTATCAAATTTTACAAAAAAAAGCTTAATATTTATTTGTTTACTTCATTAAACATTTCTTTCAATGCACGCATGCGTAAAGCATATGCGCGTAATGTATGCACATTCTTTATGTGCATGTGTAATGTATGCGCATTCTTTATGTGCATGCGTAAAGTTTGTGGCTTTGAGGTCCGGATTATAGATTATTTCGGAAAATGGACGTCCGGATTACGGATTTTGTACTATATACCTTAATTCATTAAATAAACATACCTGCCATAATACAACTTCCCATGTAGTTTGCTGCAATAAAGATCCATGAGCACCTAGAGTAGAAAACAATGTTTGTCCAGCACTTTTACGAACTGCAGGTCTTGAATCAACACACAGATCTCCTAATCTACAGAATAAACTTAGCCACAGTCGATCAAATGGTAGTAATGGAAAACCATAACTTGGTATTTGAACAGAATTCAAAATAGACAGCTCTTCTTCTGTTGCAGATAACAAGCCTTGCGAAATTTTTTCTTCATTTTGAAATAAATGATCCGCAATATTCCACTAAAATGTACAAATATATATAAAAACTCATACACATACACATACTACATATTCACAGATATGTAAGACACAGAACTCAAAACTGCACTTCATTTATGTGAATAAAATTAGAAATTTAACTGCAAAATTATGCGAGAATTTTATTAATATTATCCTGGGACGATATTTCATTTTGGATCTCAGTGACCCATTATTATTTTAATATGGATATTAAATAAAAATTCATTCATTTAAATTTTATTAAAAATTCAGAATACTTATAATCTGTTAATATTTATCTGGATGTTATAATAGTTAAGAGTTATTAAGAGTGACTGGGTGGATCTTCAGATAAATTCACCTTGAGAAATAAAATTCAGAAGAAATCGAAATCATAATCGCAGAACTCTTTGCCATAGAATTGCATTTGATAGAAGTTTAACCTGAAAATTTTCCTGATTAAATTAAGAGTTTAAAATCCGGACAATGCATTTCCCAAAACTCTAAAATTTATAAACTGAATTCTTTTCTAACGGAGGAAGAGGTTTTATTAAGAGGAGGAAGACAGTAAAAATCATCTTTGACTTTTCAAGAACAGCATCCTATAATTATTCCGTCAAAAACTCAATTTACAGGTTTTCTGATATGTGGTGCACATGCATGAACTTTTCATACAGGTGTAGCTAATATTATCATGTTCCTCTGTGAAAAATACCGGTTAATTATCTTGGGACAAAAGATGAAAAGGGTTATAAGAAACTATATTCTGCGTCAGCATTATAACTCCGGACCAATGCAACAAGTATGGCACCATTACCTTCATCTAGAATTAGATCTAGACTGATGCAAATTCACTTTTCATTAAAAATGAAGATATGAAGTATTACATAATATTCACCTGCAGAGTGACTAGAGGTATTCGTTTTGAACTAACTAAAGATCTCACAACTAAATCTTTCCTACTTGCTTTTCATCGATTTTGATTAAGAGGATTGTGCTCAGTGACATACTCAGATAATGCCCGTACATTCGAGGCAGCTGATTCAAAGTTCAGAAAGATGTAAAGCAAAGCCTCGAGGGCTATCTGCCTAAGATGAGGAATGCCTTTGTGGAGGGCTTTCTAAGGGAAACTGGCTCGTATACACGTTACACATGGGGGAAACCACGAAAACGCCCATGTAGGCAGCCCATTCGCGGGATTCGAACCTCGGACCGAACTACCAGTGTTCAGCAACTTTACCGCTTGGCTGCTGGTGGGCTATTGATTCAGGAGCCACATCTCACATGGAAACTAGTAAAGAAATATTTACTAATTTTAAAGATGAAGAACGACAAATAATGACAGCTGAAAAAGGTGCCATGATTAATTCAGTTGGTATTGGTAACATTAAAATTCAAACTGATGGAAATAAGAACATCTTGAGAGTAGAAAATGTTCTGTAAGTTTTATTTAAATTAAGTTTAAGTGAAAATCTGCTGTCAGTATCAAAAATTGTAGATCATGACTTAAAAGTAATTTTTACCAAAACTAAAGCAGAAGTGATTAATAAACATGGAAACATTCTACATATAGCTAACAAAAATGGAAATAAATTTGAAGTTGAAGGAAATATAGTTGAAGAAGCTAAAATTAGTATGTTAATGATGTACTATGGCATCAGAGACTAGGTCATATAAATTATCAAAGGCTGATAGAAATGAAAAAAACTCATCGGTCATTGGATTAGAAAATGTAAAAATTCCTGAAAACAATTGTGAACCTTGTACATTAGGAAAAATGAAATGAACATCTTATAAACGAGCGAAATTTAAGCAATCAGAAGATATTTTAGAATAATGGCACTTAGATTATTTAGTTGGACCAATTGAGAAATCACTAGATGGAAGTTGTTATTTTTTAAGAATGGTAGATGATAACATTAATTTCCATGTTTGTGATAACAATTGAGAAGAGGAGTGAAACTTCAGAAAGTCTAATGAAGCTTATAGTCCAAGAAGAAAGACAAACAGGAAAGAAACTAAAAATAATTTGAAGTGATAACGGTACTGAATTTTTAGCTAAAAGTATAAAAGAATTTTTTGAAAAAATGGGAATTAAAGATGAACGTACAACCCCTTATACTCTGGAAAGTAATGGAAAAGCTGAACATATTAATTGTACTATAATTGAATCTGGTAGATTGAATGTTAATGATGTTAATTGATGCAGAATTACCAATAAAATTTTGTTCTGAAAGCGTTAAAGTAGCTGTACATGTGAATAACAGAAGTCACAAAAATGATAAAATGTTTACACCATATGAACTATATAAAGGATGCAAGCTTAACATTACTTATCTTAAAAGATTTGGATGTGAAGCAAATGTTCATATAAGACAAGAAAAACATAGAAAGATGGATCTAAATGCTCAAAAAGGAATTACGATAGGCTATAGCATGAAGAGAAAAGCAAACAAAATTTATATTCCTGAAGTAAATAAAATTCAAGAAAAGATGTAAAATTTAATGAGCAGAAACTCGGATCACATTTACTACAAGAAAATTATTTAAAATTCAATAAAAAATTAAATATTAGAAAAACTTGTTATTTTTTACAAGGAACAAACCAATGGCAGTGTAAGCAATTCAGAAGTAACTGACAGATACCATAGAGAAGATAATACAACAGATGAAGAAGCTGAGAAAATTTTACCATCAAACACCGATGATGAACACCACGATAACAATTCGTTGGAAAAGCCAACAGAGTATCCACAAATACATGAAGAACTTGGAAACGATAGTCATGGAAATTCTGTACAGAAAAGATCAGCGCGAAAGCCGAAACCCCCAGAAAAATTAAAGGCTTATGTAGCATACAATACAAATGAAGAATTACCTAAGACATATGATGAAGCTGCAGAATCTGCTGAAAGTTAATTCTGGCTACATGCAATGATAGAAGAACTGAATTCAATGGAGGCTAATGAAGTCTGGGAATTAGTTGAAAGACCCATCAATAAGAAGGTTATTAAAAACCGCGGGATATTCTCAAAAAGGGATGAAAAAGGTCATTTTAGAAACAATTTACAAAGCAAGACTAGTAGCAAACAGATTTAATCAAAGAAAAGAAATCAATTATGAAGATGGATTTAGTCCAGTAATGAGACTAACAACCTTTAGAACATTGTTATCAATTGAAGTTTACAAAAACTACAAAATAAGATTTTCCGATGTAAAAACTGCATATTTAAATGGATACTTGGATAAACCAATTTACACGGAACAACCACATGGATTTATATCAGATCCAAACAAAGTATATCTTGTAAACAAAAGTATATATGAATTACCACAATCAGGAAAATGCTGATATGATGAATTATGTAAAGCTTTTAAGGAACGGAATTTAACTAGACTAAAGTCAGATCCATGTGTTTATATTTATAAAGATAAGATCAACTATCTTATCCCAGTATATGTGGATGACTTAATGGTGCCTGGAAATTCAAATTCTGAGATAAATGACATCATCTCTCAACTATCTAAATCGTTTACATTACGAGAAGTCACTAACACACACAAATGTTTAGGAATAGACATCTGGCAAGAATCTGGAAAACTTATACTCCACCAAGAAAACTATATAACTAAAATCTTAAAAAACTTTGAAATGTATGAAAGTAAGCCTGTCAAGACTCCAAGAATATTGGGTGAAAATCTTGATGACATAGCTTCTTCACCACCTGTGTCAAAGACAAAATATCTAGAAGCATTAGGTTCATTGATGTACTTAGCAGCAGGCACAAGGCCAGACTTAGCTTTTGCCACAAGTAATTTGTCAAGATATAATTAAGATCCCAGAGATAAACACTGGAAAGCTGTGAAGAGGATATTTAGATACATCAAAAGAACACAAAATGCTTTTTAGTATATACTTCAGACAATGTGAAATTAAATTCTACATCAGATGCAAGTTAGTGTACCATTGAAGATGGAAAATCATTCGGAGGTTATTTCATTAAATTAGGTAAAAATTTCATAAATTGGAAGTGCAACAAACAAAGACTAGTTGCTTTATCTACAATGGAAGCTGAATTTTTAGCATTCTGTGAATGTGCATGTGAAGTTAAATGGTACATTTTTTACTTAAAGAATTGGAACAAGATGATTTAATGACAAACCAATAGAAATTAGAACAGAGTGTCAAGCATTAAGACAGGAAAGTAGTAGTTCAAGGCACATTAATCGAAAATATTTCTTTGTAAAAGATGAATATGAAATGAATCAAATCATACCTCAGTTTGTGTGTTCACAAAATCAAGAAACAAATATTTTAACAAAATATCTACCTAGGGTGAAATTGAAAGTTGAACTATTAAAGTATGGACATCACTGACTGATTAAAATTATATCTTTAAGCACAAATAAAGGGGGAATTGATATTTGTTTATAAAGTATAAGTTTAAGTTTTAATATTTTGGCAACATTGATATTTTCTTAAATTGTAAAAGAATGAGTAAAAAATTTATCTGGCATTTAGAGAGGTTGTTATGGTTTTGTAGAATGTGGTATGGTTTGTTATGACTCATCTTATTTAATAAAGTTTTCTTTTCATATATTACTATAATGTATATTTATTAGAAGTAGATAACTCTTAGAGAATATAATTTATGCCAATTCTAAACCAGCAGAAAATCTATTTCAATTGCCTATAGAGGGCATAAAGGCTTTATGATGATTGTTTTTGTTTTTGGATCTGGTATTGAATGTGTGATGGAATTAAATAAACCTTGAAGCTTGAAACCTGATGTGGATCTTCTTTGCTTTTTAATTATGAAATATTTTAATTTTAGAATAATAGTTCTTGAACCCTGATGACATGAACTTTGTCTTATCACTGTAATTTGTGTCATCTTAGGCAAAATTTCAAGACTCAGCTTCCTGGATGCTAGCAGCCAACATTGCAAGCACAACATAAAGGTGTTGTGCATTTCCCCCAGCTTGATTTTACAATTTTGGTGCCAAAGTTGAGCAATTTTTTTTTATTTCTTTCAATGAAAACAGATCGCTGTATACGTGGGGGAAACAACATTGGGGGAAGAGAGTGTGCATCTTGCATGGAAGTAGAAGAATGTAAAAATATAAGTAGCCTCGGATGCACTGCTGAAATAGATATACAGATACTCAAACATTTCTCTTCAAATTTGTCAATGAGCTTGTGAATGCCCTCTAATGTTGGTAATGAGTTAAAATATTTGGTAAGGTTGCAAATAATCAGAAAGTACCAAATATTTTTACTATTTCTTGATCGTTTAATATCTCTCTTATGATTTCTTGAATTACAATATACATTTTTAATTAATTGAACCACACAATGAAGTTACATTAAGTGATAAAAAGTATCTTTAAATAAATCTCCATTCTCTTGCAAAAATTAAAAAAGTAACGTGGTGTAGGCCCATCTTTTGCATAGATTACAACTTACCAAGAAAATTAGCTCATTATACATGGTATTTATGTTAATTAATAAAAGAAACCTAAATAATCAGCTGTGACTGCTACCAGAGCATGAAAATGTAAACAGATTATGCTTCCATTCCATTATAGGAAAGTGATTGACTGTTGCAACACATATGTGGTTTATCTGCTTCATGAAGTTGCATTTGTAAACTACTGCCTCAAAATTTACCCCTCAATGAGAAATTTTTTACTTTTTACCATATACTGATAACCTTTTAGTATTCACAATGTATAGAATTTTCATACTTCTGGTGACTATTTGAACACTAGCATACTCAATAATTGATAATATCATCAAAACAGAGATGCTTATATTGGTCAAAAAGTGTAAAATAGAAAATGATATACATAATGTAAAATGTTATTAATTCAACATGAAAGCAAAATAAACTTTCAATCCAATTTTTTGCAGGAAATATTGGAAATGTATTTATTACTTACCAACAGACCAACTGCAGCCAATGAAACATTTAATTCTTGAGTTTGGGAACCAAACTTCGCAGCAGCATCAACACAAAGTTGCAAACAAGTGCAAGGCATAACAGGTGGATAATCTGCAACTACTAGCTGAAGGCACTGGAAAGCTGACCTTATCAAAGCCTCACTACAAGAAATGATTAATGATAATAAAAATAAGGAAACTATTGAAGCAATTACATTCAGGAGTTCCAATACTTTATATTATTAAGTACCCATTAATTTTTAATAATTTAATAAAAAGTCATAAAGTAATAACAAAAATTACACATTCACACTAAAAAGAAGGTACATAAAAACTTAATAAAATAAACAAACAATTTAGTTGCTAAAATAATTAGACCTAATTCTTACTTTTTGCATGTATATATTTTCTCCCAATAAATTAGAAATATTTCAATACCATTAGAACAAAAAAACAGTCCAAGTTTATTTTTTACTCCTCCTCCAAGTATATCTAATAAACATTGCACAGCACCAATCTGTTCGTGTCATCGCACTCAAATATTTTACAAGTTGTAAAAAAATTTAAAATATGCATTTAATAGCAGTATACTTTTGTAATGAAATTTGATGTTATCTATTCTGAACTTTTCTCTCAAGTAATATAAAGTTTCTTTAATTTTATTTACTAGCAGTTTAGAATTTGCCTATGGATATCATAATTAGTTGAATTATTATTATCAATAAATTCAATCTATTACCGGTTTCTTGTGCAGCTCACTAAACTGGAATTTACAGGCCAATTATTTAAATTTATAGAGAACACATAATATGTGAGTGATTAAATTGTTTGAAAATGGGTATGATCTTTTAACCTTTTGAGGCCGGGGCTTTGGTAGCGGTAAAAGCTACCAAAGGACGGGGAATCTTGAACCGAATGCTTTCCCCCCTTTAAGAAATCACCTCCTATTTGCAACAAAGATTCTTGTGTGTATTTTAATGGATTCTCAGAGGGGGCCATCTATGTCGCAAAAGGAAGACCTTTGAAAGAGATAAGGGGTTAAAACCCCAGGGACGTCAAATTTGACATTTCACCCCACTTTTCAGCCTGGAAAATGGGGGAAAAAGACATGGCCACTAAAGTGGACAACCCCGTCTTTTTAAAGAGAGGACTCTATGGCCACTATAATGGCCATCCCGTCTTGAAAAGGTTAATGAAGGACTATAAGATGTAAAATGGCAAATGAAACAACTATCACCATTAGTGGCAACCAATTTATTGCATTCAGTTGACAAAATGATTAAATAGAATAGGCGATTTAGTATGATGCCATTCTCCCCACATTTTTCTAAATTTCACTCTCAGCTCATGAAATATTGCAGACGCTAAATCACTGGATGTTATGTAAATCCTGGGAGCTCAAACTGATTACATGCCATCACAAACTGAAATGCATGGAAGGGCGTTTCTGATCTGCTACCACAAAAAGCTGCAATTTTTTTAGCAATATCTGGTTGCCGCATTCAGCCCTAGGATCCAGCCTCTGATAGCAGGTATAAAATTCACAAAAGCATAAAAAAAGATTGACACCTTTTCTTCCTGCAAAACTGGTTGTAGCAAAAATCCTGGTTTCTGCCAATGCATTAAGATTTCTTAAATATATTCAGGATAAAAGTTGAAGGCATTATTCATGGATCCTGCAATCAGAGGGATAAAATGACAGTCCACTGAGGCACACTGAATCATCCCAAAAGATGAAATCAAAGTAGATTGTCTACTCTGAAAATCGCATGGACTCTTCTCTGAAAATCACATGTTTTGGGACAGAAAAGTAGTTTTGCAAGTATACTTTTTGGGTCAAAGTTCCACAATCAACATAGCTATAAAAATGACTTGCTTAAAATACAGCATCCAGCAATCCAGGAGACAGGACATGGCTTGTGCATCAGAAGTATTTTGATTCATAACAATATCTACCATCATTTGTCCCACACAACATATCAATTTAGTTAAAATAGTTTGAACATCCCCCACACAGACCTTACATCAGGCAGTTTTAACCCATTGAAACACTGAAGTCCTTTCTTGATCACTAATGATTTCAAAATGATGATTAAGGCAAAGAAAGGTTCAACACAAAATTTGCATTACAGGTAACAATCTACCACAGTAAAGGGAGACAGCTCTTCTTACAGAATGCTACTACTTTAATTAGCATTATAAATGTTTTTCATTACGGGTGAAATTAAATATATTCTCATTTTTCTGTCAATCCACTGGAACTTCCTGAAAAACCTAGCACTGTATACAAATTAAAATGCAGAGACTCTGAAATGACTGATATACTTTTGGAAATTAAATGTGACAAAATAACTAATACCTAGTACAAACAAGTTGAATACATTGAGTTAGGGACAAAAGATAATTTCTGTCCCCTCTCTTCATTTTGGAGGAACTGCTGATATCATTGCCTACTTAACAGTTTTGAAAAATGGTGTTTATAGCCTGTAGAAACAATTTATTCTGGTTCATTAATTATAGTTCAATCAATATGCTTTCAGAATGCAGTTTTGCAAATACAGCACTAATTGCATAATTCAGACTCGTTGGGACTTTGGCGATTCCGGATTAGGATTTTTTCTGGATTATAGATCATCAATTTAAATCTGGTAAGATGGCATACAGAAATTATACTATTAAAACTATGAAACTATAATTTATGAAATAAAAAGCAATTATGATCTAAAGGGTATCAAAATTTACAAAAAAAAAAGTTTAATATTTATTTGTTTACTTTATTAAACATTTCTTTCAATGTAAGTTCTTTACGTTGCTTCTTTTTTTTGTGTGTGCTAATACTTTCTCTTTAAATCTATAAACATACATAATTTAGTGTTCAGTTAAAAAGTTCCACTGTTCAAGTCCTGTAATTGCTGTGTCGAGAATACCGACTAACTTGTCAATTAAAATTTTTTTGTTTTCAATAACCTCTCTGTCACTTTTTTCACTATTGGAAGCGGTATTTTCTGGATCTAGAACCATACTACAGATTTCGCCATACGTTAATTGATTGATGATTGGGGCATTATCGTCGCAATGAAAAACTTCTGTTATATCACCTTCATTTATTACCACTTCTTCACATTTCTTTACAAAATCCAATAACTGGAAAATTTCACCTTTAGTTTGCGATGTCCAAAAACCTTCAAATCCGCGGCTATTGTCCGTTCTACATTCTACGGCCATGCATAATGCATACAAAAAAAAAAAAAAAAAAAAAAACAGATTGTGGCTTTGAGGTCCGGATTATACACCGCTGGCCATTAAAACTGCAACTCCATGAAAGAAAGTAAATGCAAAAAAGATATTTATTGCACGTAAAAAGTATGGCATGAAAATAAAGGATTTAAATTTGTAAGCAGTTTGGAGGCTTACAGGGGTGTGAAATTAGCAGAAACAGCTGCAACCCCTGGTAGCTAAAACGGCCCTTACCCCATTAGGCATGGAGTTAAATTGGCCTTGGATGAGAGAAATAGGCAACACATTCCATGCTGCTTCAAGTCTATGCCACAATTCATCAACCGTATTAGTGGAGAGCGGTGGCAAGCTAGTCTCCCAGCAACCCATGACCAGATGTTTTCAGTGGGTTATAGATCTGGAGACCGTGCAGGCCAGGGCAGCAATTGAATACCCTATGTATCTAGGAAGCTCAGGACACGACATGCAACATGTAGCTTTACATTATTTTGTTGGAACATGGCGTTTGGGTGCCCTGAAGATAGGGTATAACCTCTGGACGTAAGATGTCAGAAATGTACCCATCTGTGTTCAAGTTACTGTCGATCCGAACGACAGATGTGCGTCTTGTGTACCGAATGGCTGTCCATCACACCAAGTGCAGGGGCCTTATGCCGATAGCGAATGCAAGCAGGCGACATGCGGTCTCCTCGGAAACTACAGAGATGCATACAACCATCAGAATACAGCACATAGAACCAGGACTTGTTTGTAAAGCTGCCATTGTACACTCCTGTACCTAGTTTTGTTGTTTGGCACATCAGAGCCGCCGTCTCTGTCTCTATGTTGCATTGTCAGGGGAAGCCAAAGTAATAGTCACCCTGCATACAGCCCACGCTGCTGCAAACATCAACGCACCTTATGAGCTGACACTGGCGTGCTGCTTAACATGCCCATTTCCTGACTAATGGTCATGATGTGGTCATATGGTTTTGCAGGGCTGATCTCACAATATGTCTGTCCTCTCTGGCATTAGTCATGGGAGGAGGTTAAGATTCTGCATGCTATTCGAGGCATAACACGATATTCTGAACAAACTCCAACCTTACAAAGCATTTTCCGAATGAGAAATCCACTACACAACCACTACACTTTTATGCAGTGCTTCCATCATCGTTTCTCCATCCAGAGTCGACTAAATACGCTGAAATACTAATCATTTGCATGTCCCAACCTCTTCTTACTTTCTTGTGATTTTAACGTTCGTCAGATCATTCTTTCCTAGCGTTGCAATTTTAATGACCAGCAGTGTAGAGCATTCCGGATAATGGACATCTGGATTACGGACTTTGTACTGTATCTACTTGTACAAGAAACAACACAGAGAATTTATAGCACTTATAAAATAAATATGCATTTGTAAGGGGAAAACAATTGTCATCCATATACTTGTATGGAATGAGTTGAATTGGCTTGACATCTATCACATAAAGTTCTTATACTCAGCAGCTTTAAATCATATTAAACAATCTATTTAAAATAAATATTTATTAAAATTGCACAGCTAGAAACTTAATGCTGTACAAAAATTGAAAATACATGGATGTGATGAGATATCTGAAATACACTCAGTGATGAAAAGAATGAATATTTAAATCATCTTCAAAGTACATAAAAGAATCTATTTAAAATAAATGGTATAATTTAAAACTGCATAGCTATTAAATTTGAATTTATATAAAATTGAAAGTATATGAATCCACTGAAAGAGTTGGAATACATTAAATGATACGAAAAATGAATATTTAAATATCATTCCAAAATATATACAAGAGTAATAACTTCTACTATTACATGTTCGTCTTTGAAGTAATTTTCTTTCAAAATGTATACAGTACAAAGTCTTTAATCCGGACTCGTCGGGACTTTGGCGATTCCGGATTAGGGGTTTTTCTGGATTATAGATCATCAATTTAAATCTGGTAAGATGGCATACAGAAATTATACTATTAAAAATATGAAACTATAATTTATGAAATAAAAAGCAATTATGATCTAAAGGGTATCAAACTTTACAAAAAAAAAAAAGCTTAATACTTATTTGTTTACTTTATTAAACATTTCTTTCAATGTAAGTTGCTTAAGTTGCTTCCTTTTTTGTGCTAATATTTTCTCTTTAATTCTATAAACAGACATAATTTCTTGTTCAGTTCCACTGTTCAAGTCCTGTAATTGCTGTGTCGAGATTAACAACTAACTTGTCAAATGAAATTTTTTCGTTTTCAACAACCTCTCTGTCTCTTTCTTCATTATCGGAAGCGGTACATCGAAACATGCTTTCGCTTTGTAGATCCTCTGGCAGCTCCAGAATCAGAAACTCTTTTTGACATAATTGAAAGTTCAAGCTTACTTTTTATAAAATTGCTCTAACAGTCTGCAAAAAATAATAAGCTGGATCCAATGAGAAGCGTAAGGAAGAAAGCAATCTGCAACATTAACTGAAATATATAATTAGACAATTTTAGCCTAGCTTATACCATCCGTTATACATTAAACGCGCATGCGTAAATGTATTATGCGCATGCGTAAACACATTATGTGTTTACGCATGCGCAGAAAGTTTGTAGCTTTGAGGTCTGGATTATAGATCATTCCGGATTAAAGACTTTGTACTGTATATCTCAAATTAAAGCCATGATTTTCCAAAAAATTTTAAGCAAAGAAACATAGCTATTCTTCACTATTTCGTCTATATTAAGAACTTTTTGTCTCTTTGAAAGCAACATGGTAAGTATATTTGTTGCAAAACTTTTATTTTTTAAAATGCATGCAAGAATTATACAAACATGATATCTTCAACAGGCAAAACTATGATTTAGTTCACTCCTTGAATTGCCAATCAAAACTACCAATTTGAAATGTTCTCTGCATTGTTTCCTGAAAGTTTACAACTTTAGGAGACATCACAGAAAGAGATATTAAATTGCATCATGCTAAAGAAAATAAACATTTTTAGCTTATTCCAATTTTAAGTGTCTATTCCCATCAACAGATACAAATCAGCAATAACAAATAGAAATGACAAATTAAATTGTACACATTCTATGATAATATGTAGTAATCCTTAAAATATCATTAATACATAAATGACTCTTATTAAACCACAAGCATCTCCACACAGCTCACAATCATCATGCAAATTCACATTCCCTTGCTTTTGGCAGCACCATACAGATCAACCAATTCCTTTTTATCACACTACTGCATGGTGTTCCCACAGTTCAGACATTCAGATGAAACCAAAGCCATTTTCATGCATAAGTCAAACACAACTTCAATGTTTTCTGATTGTCCATATCCTTTAGGTTCAACTTGCACAGACAATGTATTCTGCAACTTGAAACATGAAAAATGTGCCATTTACTTGCCAAGACTTGAACTCTGAACCTTGCTAGATGGATGTACTTTCCAGGTATACCACAAATACATTTAGTAAGGAGGGGGGGAACCTTAAATTCTCCCTCACAATGAGCAGCTGGAGAAAAGAGGACTTAATCATTAAGTGCTAATGGTGACGAATTATCATCCACCACCTTTGTTCATCAGAATCTTTTGCAACAGGAAATGTGAAAATTATGCTATGTTCTTCATCTTCCAATTGCTAGCCAGATGTGCCTTCCAATTACACCACAAACGCATGTGGTAAGGAGAAATAAAAGTGTTACAAACTTTGGTAGAACTGACTATTTTTGGCATATTTTCATGTATACACATGATAATATATATTCTAAGCAACCGCATACCACATACGTGTTCGGGTATATGTAGATACACACAGTTTATATCCCTGGTTGTAAAAATGTAAATTTTGATTACATAGATTTGTTTTTCCTAATAAACTTTCTTGTTCCTTACAAAATGCTTCTTTTTATCATTATTTATGAAAAAAAACAGTGTTTATGAACTGTAAAAGTTGCAAAATAAATGTTTTTTGGCAGTTCACAAAGTCGCTAATGAGTTTCCAACTTTTTGTGAGCTTCAATGTAATGAAAAGGAACCCAGTTTTCATCGCTTTTATGTTTTAAATATTTTTTGTCCCCCAACTGGCCAGAAGACCTCTCAATCACTAACAAACCTGTAGTGTCACCACACTCAAATTCTTAATCATTGACCCTCCCAAACCTCTGGTATTGATCAAGAACCTGTCAATCATCAATCGAATTCCCAAATTCAGAGAAATTGATGTACACATGCAAGTTAATCTCCAATTTTCTGCTCTCAATACACTACAAGTTTCAGACAAAGAACCTTAAGAGTTGTTTGCTTTACATTTCCTTTACTTGGGAATATAAAAATCATCAGTCGTGGTGTATTCATCACCTAGAAAATATTTTGTGGCCAGGCAGCAGGATGAACATCATTCCATTCCACTGAAAATGCAAAACAATTTTAGTAGATTTGATGTATTGATAGCGATGTCAGCAAGAAGCTTAGCATTTTCTGCAAATTTTTTTTTTTTTTTTTTTTTTTTTTTTTTTTTTTTGTCACACCAATATTTCCATAACAGAGTATGTAATATTCAGTGTATGCTGTTAAATCCTTTCCCTCTGATCTGAGACACACTCAAATGTGGCATTAAGTATTACTGATAGCTCTTCTCAAAGGCTGGCATATTCTCCTTTGTCATCCATGAAAGAGGTGAGGAAAAGGTTTAAAAGGTTGATAAGAACAAGGCAAAACATACAATCAAAAGCAGTAAATTAGGTGGACATGTTTTCTTACATATCTTAAATTATATTTCATATATGTATGTGTGTATGCAAAAAAGCTCCATTGCACATATGTGAATATTTACTATTTTTATGAAAAGTTCTCTTTTAAACAGAACACCATGTATATCGCAAGTTATGTATATTCTTTTAATAAGTTTTAAATCAAATTTTTATGGAAGCGTCATCAATGGTGAAAGTGTGTTCCCTTTCCTAAAAAAACAACTTTACTGAGCATAATGGAATAGTAGTTCTGAACTTTTCCTTTAATTCACAAAAGTACACAGCATTTGAAAAAGAGCCATAACATAATGAGGAATTTCTGCAGTCTAGGACAGTCTTGAATCTTATGGAACAGAGAACTACAGCATTTTAAGGGAGCACTTACAAGGTTATAAGGTATTTTCTCTCTCATTTCTGCATACCTTCATGGTGTAACAGTAGCACACTCGGCGCGTATATGAGAGATCCAGGTTCGAGTCCCGGAGAGGGCATTGCTCATTTTTCTTGTCTTCTGCACCAAAAAAACCTATGACTCTACAGTGGCACACAAACTAAAAGTGGATGATGGTTCTTCACCACCAGGATTTGGCGATTGTGTTCCCTAATCCCCAGTCGTCCTTTGAAAGGGGGAGTATATAAAGTATTTTCTCTTTTCTTTCTGCATGCCTTCATGGTGTAATCGTAGCTTACTCAATGTGTATTCGAGGGGTCCAGGTTCAAATCCCAGCAAGGGCATTGCTCATTTTTCATCTCTCCTGCTTCAAAATAACTTAATGACGTTATGTTTCTTTTCCCTCCCTTTCTAACACATCTGCTTTATGCTTACTTAATTTTACTCGAAACTGAAGTAATTCAGATTACCTACATGCCATCCCCCCCTCACACGTAAATCGTGTTATTTTAAAAAATTAAATATTTCCAGGAAATTCACTATTAAAAATTTGTTTTCTTAATCAGTTTTCTTTCCTTGAATTTCTGCCCACTTAAAAAGTTAATGATTATAATTATACTCTTGGAAACAAGTAAAAATAGTTTAACAAAATATTGTTATCTTAATACATCACTCACTTTTAACTCATATTGCTTCTAAGTATTTTCTATCACTCAACATCTTTCCTCTTTTTGACGTTATGTTTAGGAAATGGTTATTTTGCATATGAAACCATTCGCTAAGAAAAGGTGTTTGAATCTTGAAAATTAGCTTGCAGGTACCTTATAGCCAGACATGCTAGTTCATATAAAATACACTACTAGGGAAGATTCAGAGTAGCTCTTTACTGAATGAGAAATAGCAATGGACATTTTTCAATTCCATTTTGATTAGCTACTAATTCATAATCACAGACAGTTTATTCTGCTAACTGTCACAACACTCTTTCCTCTTGAATACAGGTGACTTTAATTTAAATAAAAAGCTAAATGCTCTGTTTTATCAATATTGAAGAAGTCCATTGGTTTATACTTTTGCTTCAGAGAAGGGAACTCATTTCTAATCCTGTTGAAACAATCTTCAGTAATAATTACAGAACACCCATGACAATCAGTTATCTCTCGGGCTAGTGATATTCATTTTCATATTCTAGTTGTCGAGATCTGAGTACTGTTCATTTCCTCGGAAAAATTAGTCTAAACTGGTAGTGGCCAGAGATCGAGAGTCATAATTTTTAGGTATAATTCAGTTCTAAAAAACTCCTGCAGAATCTTTATAGTAGAACATGTTGTCATACATGTCATTTAAAAAATTTTTAATAACGTTAAAACTAAAAAAGGAGGGAGATTCCCCCCCACACGGGTGTCTTCAGGCTTATTGTATGAATATTACTTCCTTTACGTTAGAAAACATCTCAAATCACTCACAAAACCCAAATAAAATTCATCAGTAAAGAGAACTCTGATACACAATGATATCTACACCACTGCAACAGGGTACATTTTACAGCCTGTGTTAGAGAGACATAAATCATGGGTTGCCTTGAATACAATCTTCTTTAATGTGCTAGACACTCAAGGTATATCTGAATAGTTGAGTTAGTGCAGTTTCAGTGAACTCCCACGCAAGGTAGGCTGATATTAGTTGTCTACTTCTTTTAGCAATCATTGCCTAATGGAGTCCTGAGAGTCGGTTGTGGCATGTTTTCGACTTTGACCTTGTTGTTTGCGCATACATCACCAGTATCTTTAAATTGTTTCTGCAATCTTAACATGATACTTGTGGCTACATTTGGGTATTTAACATTTGGTTAACAAATTAAGTGGCAAGAATTTCTATGCATGTTTACTATGGATAAATTATTTGTGCAAAAGTTCTGGCACTTCATTTGTAATGAAATTATAAATTAAAGAACATTACACATTAAGACATCAAAACTAATATCTCTGAATGGAAACAACAACCAAAAAAAAATTATTCTATTTACTGATTAACTGACCTTTCAAACCATGATAAAGATAACATCAAAAATTGTAAATAATAACAAACTTGAGTACAGGAATTAGTCTCTGTCTACAACCAATGGCTGGGAAAATAAAAGCCAACTAAGGATATATGTGTACACTGTGCATGTGTGTGCATATTTATAACCACATATATAGTATGTACTCACACACAAACACATATGCATATATACATGCATGCACACACACACACAGATATATACTATGTAAAAACGCAGTAGTTACATATGAAAATTTCATCAAAGGGCTCATACTTTATCTTATTAAAAATAAAATACCAAAATCTATTTCAGTGTTTTAATAAAAATAGAAAATATAAATATGTGTGCATGACCCAAAAAAGTTAAATAAATAGTTAAAATAGTTAAACCTTAAAAAAAATTACAAAATATTGCAGAAATTAAATAAATAATGAGTAAATTTAACTATGTTGCATTATTTCTGCCAAAAGCTGTTACATGTTTTCTTCTTTTGCTTTAGTTGATTTTTTAGAAGATTTTCAGAACAAGCATTGATTTTTCAAAAAGGTTTATATGTATGCTTTAGGATTAAAATTTCTTAATTGTTTCCCATTTAATGATTAAATGCCAAATGTATCGTATGATCAAAAAAGACATTCCCTTGTAGCAGTATTGTTCACCAGGTTGAAAGACTTCACGAAGCTTCAATGCTTCTATTAGCATGAATCACTTTACAGATTTCAACTTTCTTTAAATTATTAAAAACTTTGTTGGAGCAAGTTTCCAATTAAAAGCCATCTCAACAAAATCTTGAAAACAATTTATTTTTATTTTATGCTTTAGTTAATGTATGACAAAATATAATTTGATATGTTTACTGTTGTTGTGTTTGACTTACATATTTTAAATTTTAAATATGAAATTTGTAAAAGTTACAAAATTTAACTGAAGACAGTACTCTGGTCCAAAATAGTAACATTCAATGTAAGTTAATATTCATTAATAAAAATAAAGAACAAAAATACTTGGCTCCCACAACACAAAAATTAATTGACAAATTCAAATTCAAAATCAGGTACTTTTCTGTCTTTGGCTGCATTTGTCGAGATGTTTGAAAAATAAATTAAAATAATTCTGAGTTTAATTTTCCTCTTTAATATCATTCAGTGATATTCCTTTATGATTTTCTAGCATGACACATAGTTTAACTTATAATTATGAAACATATTGTACGCTCAAAGTATTTTCACAGTAGTAATCCATAATTTTAAATGCAAAAATTTTGTTTGACATTTCTAGAATCATAACCTAACAATCATAAAAAAATCACAGGACTAAAAATATTTTTCATGTTTAATTTATGCAAATAATGCTATGAATTTAGTAACATTAACATAATTAGATTACCAGCAGCAAGACTCCGAGCAAACAGAAAAGAGCAGAAGAGGAGTGTAAGGAAGGCTAGTCCATTGTGTTAATAAATGATGACAAAAAGGTTACAGACTGGACATACATTAATACTGAAGGCTGCCATTGTTTTCAAGAACATGATTTCTATAACGTGAAGATCATCTCCTTTTCTGAAAAACTTTTATATTGTGTTTCCCGTCAGTCTGCACAGCAATGCTTGCCACTTAATCCATTAATATCAGAAATCTTATTAACAGATATTTAATTTTTAATTACACACAAATTTAAATATTTTGCTTCCCTGTGTACGTGATGCCTGAATGCTCCCTAGCAACCACAAAGTTTAAATATCTCAATAAACGTTTCTTCCATGACCCTCACCCCCCAAAAAAAGCTTGTTTCAATAATATGTATAAACTTTTACTAAGTATGGGCATTTTGTATGAAATAAAAAGTTCGATTTTGCACTTCTTTCATTTTTTTTGGGGGGTAGGGTAATTTAAAATGTTAAAACATCAATGCCCATATTTTAAACATTTTTGTAAATGGAAGCATACATCTACAACCAATAATTTCAAAAAATAAAAGCTGATTTAAGTAAAGCAAATTAGTTTTCATAAGATGTAGCTAATCTTAAGGCCCATCTACACGAAGCGATTTTCTCGGCCGACTTTCTCGTAGAGCAACAATTTTAAGGATCTGCGCATGCGCCAAAAATCGGACATGTTCTCTGCCGCGATTTCAGAACTGGTGTTCACTGCTCACTAGCATACGATAAAATTGGGGTTTCTAGCCAATAAGATTGCTTTGAGTGATCATGTGCTTTTCTTCTCATTTGGAATAATAAACATGGCTGCATTTCGTTGAAGCGAAACTCAACTAATAGATTTCTATTTCTATATAATCTATTTATAATAGATTTCTATAGATAATATTTCTATAATATTTATTTGTTTACTTTATTAATCATTTCTTTCAAAGGAAATTTTTGCTTTTTTTTGTACTAACATTTTCTCTTTCTGTAGACAGGCATAATTTCTTATTCAGTTACAAAGCTCCATTGTTCAAGTCCTGGAATTGCCAAGTCAAGAATTCCGACTAACTTGTGAATCTAAATTTTTCACTTTCAATAACCTCTCTGCCACTTTCTTTACTATCAGTAGTGATACTTTCTGGATCTAGAACCATACAACAGATTTCACCATCCATTAATTACTTGATGATTGGGGCATTGTCATCACAATGAAAAACTGCTGTTATATTTTCATTTATTACCATTTCTCCACTTTTGCTTAAAAAATTCATTAATTGTAAAATTTCACCTTTGGTTTGTGATATCTGAAAACCATCACATTCGCAGCTATCATATTCATCCTCCTCACCATGAAATATGTTAGCTGCCTATAACTTATGTGCAGCATTTTCTAAAGTATCTGAGGGCATCTCCTTCCACAATTCTGCAGTGTTCCATAAAACATATTTTATGCTAAAATATTTCAAAAATTCTTGAATAATCTTGCCATTATTCAAATAATTTAACTTTTTTTTTAAGATTTTATTTATAAGATTTTAAAAATTCTACTTTATATTTGCATTTCAGCGTGTGCACTATTCCGATAGTCATAGGCTGAATGATGGATGTATATTTTGAAGGAAAAAATAATACAGATACATTATCATTTACTAAAACTTTAAGTGAAGTATGAGCCGAACAGTCATCTACATTAAGGACAATTTCTGTGTCCTCAGGTAAACCAACTGAAATCTGCCGAGCCTCGGGAATGAAATGATTTCCAAACCAATCATTCATTAACACTTGTGACATCCATGCTGTTTTATTTGCATGTTATATAAAGGGGCAAATCATTACTCCTTTAAATGCTCGAGGTCACATATTTTCTCATATTACGAAATGTTTACACTTGTGTATTCCTGCAGCATTTGCACATGCTAAAATTGTTAGTCTCGCTTTGGAATTTTTGACACCAGTTGGAGCCTTTTCTGTAGAGGTTGACGGTATTTTGTGATGCATATTGCCAGAAAAGACCAATTTCATCAGCACTGTAAATTTGTTATACAGATAACTTTTCACTATTAATGAGTTCATCTGCAAACACCTTCAGTATCAGCTGAAGCTTTTTTCCCTGAAATTCTTAATTGCCTCATACAGCCAAAAGTCGTTAATTCGGACACCCATAATCCGGACCTCAAAGCTACAAACTTTCTGCACATGCGCATATGCTTTTACGCATGCAAGACCTTTACGGCTGCGAATATACATGTGCATGTGCGCAAAATACGTTTACGCATGCGCGTTTAATGTTAACAGACGGTATAAGCTAAGCTAAAATTATCTAATTCAGTTAATGTTGCAGATTGCGTTGTTCCTTAATCTTCGAATTGGATCCAGCTTATTATTTTTTGCAGAGTGTTAGAGCAATTTTATAAAAGTAAGCTTGAACTTTCGATTATGTCAAATAGAATTTCCGATATATATTTACTAATATGTAAAGGATCTACAAAGCGAAAGTATGTTTTGAAGTCCTTAAAAAAAAAGTGGAATTGCTGCAAAAAATGGATAAAGGCATATCCTTTGTTTCTCTAGCCATTCCGAAATCTGTTTAGCAATTTCACACTGCTGTGTGGCGGCAGTGGGGGAGAGGGACGCCGTGGCGTGCAATGAATTAGAGGTTGATCTGTCAGCACTATCCTTACCTTCAGGGCAGATCTTTCTATTTTATTTGGCTTATAATTCCTTACTACATGTACTCTGTCTTTGATATGATTTAAATGAAATTCCTTGTCATTATAATTCGCTTCCAATAGCAAAGAAAGTGACACAGAGGTTATTGAAAATGAAAAAATTTCAATTGACAAATTAATCGGTATTCTCGACACAGCAATTATAGGACATAAACAGCGGAACTTTGTAACTGAACAAGAAATTATGTCTGTTTATAGAATTAAAGAGAAAGTATTATCACATAAAAACAAAGCAACTTAAACAACTTACACTGAAAGAAATGTTTAATAAAGTAAACAAATATTAAGCTTTTTTTTTGTAAATTTTGGTAACCTTTAGATCATAATTGTTCTTTATTTCATAAATTACTGTTTCATATTTTTAATTTTATAATTTCTGCATGCCATCTTACCAGATTTAAACTGATGATCTATAATCCGGAAGAAACGATAATCCGGAATCGTCGAAGTCCCGACGAGTCCGAATTAATGACTTTTGACTGTACTAGGGCAATTTTAAAATATGGTTAACCAACCGGTCAAATACGTGCACTCAGTTTTTAAGTTCATTTCTTAGTGAAATATTTTAGCTTGAGCCGTTAGCACTGGACTCATTAATGGCATGCCCTTGCTTTGATGTTGTCTGACCCATTCAGTCATCACTTTGTCATGTTTGTTCTTGTTCTCAATTTTTTGTTTTGTTTTGTTTTCTTATGTTATATACAGTTGACTTTCCAATGCTTATACCCCTGGCCAATTTTGAGATGGATATACCATTATCCATTTTTTGCAGCAATTTCACTTTTTTTTTAATGGACATCAAAATATGCTTTCGCTTTCTAGATCCTGTTGCAGCTCCAGAACTAGAAATTCTTTTCAACATAATCGTAAGTTCAAACTAATTTTCATAAAATTGCTATAATAAAAACACCCTGAAAAAAATAATGAGCTGGATCAAATCAGAAAGTTAAGGAACAGTGCAACCTGCTGTATTCACTGCAATTCCCTGGAATCAGAAAAGTATAATTTTAGCCTAGATTAATGGCATCTGCTATACATTACTGGCTACGTATCATGGGACTGGTAATGAAAGACAAGTTGTTCTGCTAAATTTTGCCTGACATAGTCTCTGTGGGGCCTAAATTCTGCTATCAAGCGCATTCCTAAGGTCTAAATTTTTGCTGCCCGTCAATTTTGGATCTGAGTGATTTCCCTAAATTCGAAAAACATTTCAGGCCTTAATTTTGTTGCTTGGTGTTTCTCTAAAATTCCAAAAATTTTGTCTTCCCTAAATTCTGCCTGGTGCCAGTTCTGGTTTTATGTGAAAAATAAATCAGTTATTCTTAATTTAAATAGCACTAAATGTAATCTTTTGGCCTATGAGTATCATTAACAAAACCTATTTTTAGCACATGGAAAGAAATGATTGTTAAATTTTTCCTGGTCAACATTTCTTAGCACATTTAACTCATATCTATAATCATTGCCAAGAGAAATGTAAAAATAAAAGGTTACCACACTCTTTGTTAATAAATTATTAATATAAAAAATTGTTTGGGCATTGCTGCATGAGTCATTACTCAAGTTGTTGTATGTTTATAAACATGTGATGAAAGCAAAATATAATAAATAATGATTCGCCAGGTTGGCATCAGGAATGTAAAATATTAGTAGGTGTAAAATCAACGATGTTTGTATGTAGAATGCTTCGGTTTGAAATGCATGTGAAGCAAATACCCAGCCAAAATTATTGATCACACAAATGTTTAGAAAATTATTGTTTCTTCAGTAACAATGTATTTATTTAGTGCCAAAGTGAAATTAAGAATTGAGACCCTCCATATGTTTTATTATGGGGGGAAAAATTAAATGTGCACGTGTGAAGCATACAGGAAAAGAAAATGTTTGTGGTTTTGAGGTCAAGATTTTAGATCATTTTGGATATTGAATGTCCGAATTTTGGACTCTACTGTAATTAACTTCTCAAAGTATGATAAATCTACAACATCCAGATGAGACAGATGCAACAATGAGGCTGTTGAAATATTTTTTCAATCAGTTAAACACTAAAAAGATATTTTGACAATTAAAAACAGAAAAAAAAAAAAAAAAAAAAATTCTTTTAAAGAAATACCTATGATCTTCCTTTATAGCACCAATTACATCCAAAAGCTGAGGCCACCCACTGGATATTATGTCACCACTACTATGAAGAACCTGAAGTGCACAATCTAGTTGTTTCTGACGTATGTCTGGATATGGATTATATGCAGATGAGGAAAGCTCTTGCAAAGGACTTAGAAGCATAATTTGCAGTTTCTGTAATAAAGAAATATCAAACTTCACAAGGACCATGCACATTATGAAGTACCTTCAAGAGATATTAAACATTTTAGTCATGAAATCAATACTAAAAAGAACACACTAAATAACAAAAGACTAAACATCATTAGAAATAGAGAAACCAAAACATAATTTTATTTAAATACAGAATATGACATCAGTGCTAAAATCATTAAAAAACAGCAAGTTTTAATTTTTACTGGCACTTACTGCACAATAATTCTTACACTACCACTGGTAAAACAGTAAAAATTTAATAACCCTAAATTATTGAACAATTTGTACAGCAATACAATACTGATCACTTCTAGTATTTCTCTCTATATATATTTTGTAATAATAATTTTCCATAGTCAAGAACACACTTAAAATTCTAACTGTATGTTCTTTTCATTTTTTAATGGCGACGGTCTCTTATTTTAAAGTACGTGGAATTAAATCCACAGCCCCGTAGTCAAGTTGTTTTTCCCACCTTTTCTACACGTACAGTTATAGAATGTTCTGGAAATGTTTAAAGCGAGCTGGAATGGCTGACGAGGCTGACATCATTTCTTGGAAGTCTGCCTTTCCAGAGGCTATAAAAGGACTCGCAAAGGAATATCGGGATCTTTTCTTTAATGTAACGATGCATTAAACTTCATACAAAATGTTATTAGTAGTTCTTTTTTATTTACTCCGGATATCTGATTTTGTAACTGCTATTTCTCCTGACCAATAATAAATGGATCGTATTTTTCAAACTTATCGTCTGATAATTTAAGCTACGACTACAACTATGATTCTTCATCAATCTATTTATTCTGGACAAAAGCTGGTACATTACATATATATATACACCACACTTTTTTTGCAAAAAAATTGAAGCACTATGAAGGAAGTGGCTGTTTCTGATGAAACTGAGCTGATAGACAGATAATAAAATGATTAAAAATCAAGATCATAGTACCTGTTCACAGCTCACAATCACCCATTGAGTGTTCAAAGTAGTTAGTCGAACCGCCCTTGGAGGCAATTGCATGCCTGAATTCGTCGAGGAAAGGAGTGGTAGAGGTTCTTAATGTCATCCTAATGTTTGCACGGAGACAGTCCAGAAACATGCGAGCGGTAAATGGCCTGGTGTTATCTTGTTGGAAAATGGCCCAAGGATGACGTGCCATGAAGGGTAATGTAACCCACCACAGTATGGTATCAACATATCGTTGAGCTATTAAATATGTATGGAGGATGACTAAAGATGACCTGCTGTCATTAGAAATAGCGTCTTACACCATCACACCAGAGCTGTATGCCTTTATAAAATAAAGGCTGATTGGAATCACTGGCCCCGTCCTCTCCAGACACAAACATGATGGTCATCTGCTTCAAGAGTGAAGCGGGATTCATTGCTGAACACTATACGATGCCAGTCTGATGGCAACCATGATGATTTGCTGCGATACCACTCCAAACGACTTCACCGATATTATGGGGTAAATGGCAAACATCTTAAAGACCTCTGTGATTGTAACCCTGCCTCAGACAGGTGCCGTGAGATGGTGGAAAGGTACCATGGGAGGTATGTGGCTGTAGTACGTTGAAAAGTTGACAATGATACCATTGGAGGGGGGGTTCGGGCCTGGCTAACAATCATCCTATCCTGCCTCGCCTTCTCCTTGGCCTTCTAGAGCCTTCATTTCATCAGCAATTTCCTTGTAGCAATCACTGCTGCAAACATCTCTGCACAGCAGTGTTTGTTCTCTGAAAGTGGCACCCTATTGCTCGGTATGACCGCCCAGCTTCACACAACCTTACAAAGCGACCACATTCGAAGTTGTTTAACTGTCTGTAAGGTTCCTATCAGCCAGCCTCCCTCCTTTCTGCCTTCTCTGCATTTTTCATGCCAGGGAAATCTCAGTAAATGCTATTCTTAAGTGTATATTAGAAACCAATTTGCATGGACTGACCAAAAAACATTTACAACAAAGCTTAGCATTAACGCATTTAAAGTTTGAACTAATCTAAAAAAGAGAGGTTGAATAAATTGTTTACATACTCAAAATTAATTCTGAGAGATAGTGGAAGATATATATCCAAAAGTAGAGATTTATGTAAAACGAAATATTTGCAGAGATTCAAGATGTGATCAATGTGTAGTCATAAAAACAATAATAAAGATTACTGCACATGTAGCAAAAGCCAACTAATATAATAAATTTGCTTTTCCAACCAAAATATGTTATTAATGTAGGGTACTTCTATTAAAAAGTTTATTTGCATACAAGCATAATAAAGTTGATGGATGATACATTTGCTACCACATTGAATTTTCATTTAATTTGTTTGCATCTGAAAACATGCATGGATTACAAACATTCTTGAATTATTGGAAGTGTACTACACTTTTTCATTTCCCAGCACACTCCGGTATATGTACACACACACACATACACACACACAAAAAAAAAAAAAAAAAAAGAGATGTAGATTCAAAAGTTTATGAAATTATTTCTCACATGGGCACAGACAATACCATCTTAAACAGAAGCCTCCCTTCTGGAGGCTGACAGCTTAGTGATGTCACAAATAGTTGGCTTTCTCAATGGGGTGCAAAAGATAGTTTATTTGGTCAAACCAAAGCAATCTTGATGAAAGCATTCAGATGGCATTAGCAAGCAAGAGGAATTAGTCTGTGGTCGTGAGAGGATGCATTAGCGAAACATAGCATTTAAGTTAGTAGGTTGAATGTCTGTATGTTTCATTTTATCTTGATTTTTTATCTTCATTTTTTGTCAGTTTTCATTATGCCTGAAAGTGTTGTATGCTGTTATGCAAAGGAAATTATAATGGCGGCCCTAAATTGTCAGCATGCATATTTCCTAAGGAAGCAGATTTGTTAAAGAATAGTTAAATTTGATACAGCGAGAAAATTTTTCAATGCTGAAGTACTGTAGGGTACGTCAACCCTCCGAGTGCCATGACCGGCTTTATCCAGTCATGAGATTTTCTGCCACTTGTTATATATTAGCTTACAATTTAGGATATTTTGCTTTTTTACTTTCATTAATAATATAAATGCCTCTTGACGTATGTAAGTTTATGAAAATAGGGACTAAAACAGATAAATATATATATTTAGCAAATAAAGGCTCTTTAAATACAGGTCTTCATCACAGATCCCAAAACACGGGCCGCTCAGAGGGTTAAGCCTAACTTTAAGCTGAAATTTTCAAATGTATTTGCTTCTGTATTTAAAACAATGGTTACATTAATATTATGGAATTTCATTTCCATAGTACACATTATGTATAATACTGTATAAAGTATTCATCTATCAGGTACTATAATTATGCATTGAATAGTATGATTGCTAAATATTCACTTACCTTTTAAAATCTCCAATTTTTGAAATTTTGTTTAATTTTACCACTTGAAATTTTAAGTTCATATGCATATAGCAGAAAATAGAAACACTGTACTAGAAGTTTTTATACACAAAAAAAAAAAAAAAAAAAAAAACTGTTAAAACAATAAACATGCTCTTGGTTTTTTTTTTTTTAATTATTGGAATAGAAAGTGCAGTTTTGCACAGCATAAGAAATAATTGTTACTACATTATTATACCAAAGCTAATATCTTTTGAAAATGAATCTATTTTTCAAAAAATTAAAAATTATATGGTTACTGCAACCCAGCTCACTATGGAACTACTGTGTAGCAATAAGAACTATTTGCCATCTGAAGCATGTGAAATTAACACTCTTCCAACAATCTTCTTAAACTGCTTGTGTATGTTGCCTCAGACATATTAGTTAAGGGTTACAGAGAAAAAATAAATGACTCACTCCACAAATAAGGTGGGAAGAAAAAAAAATCAAACTTTAAATGATGAAAAAAGATTATAATTTAAATTTTCTTTTGAAAAACTTCATTTTTATTCATAGCATAAAAGCTTATTGCAACAGTATAAAATACAGTTGTCAATTACAGCACAAAACTTTACTGAAAATGGTTATTTAATATTAATTTACATGAAAAAACTAGAATTTGAATGTAATAAATGTAAGCATATTTTGAGAATGTTATTAAATAACTTAATTGAGTGACAGCAGAGGAAAATTTACTAAAAAAATTGTGAATTTCATTACGGGAAGAGGGAGGGATGGAGTTGTTAATGCAAGGAACGTCCAGTATCCTATCACTTCATAGCACTTAGGCTCTATGACATATACTCTGGTAATGAAGGCAAATATCTCGGCTAACACCTTGTTATTTATAAAAATATGAAAGAACTGCAATATAAGTTGTGTGTATATATAAAATTAGTTTCTGTAACAGAAAATATTGTTCTTATAAATTTTCCCTGCTGAAATTTGAATGCTTCTAACTTCCTTAAAAAATATTTCCATACATCCTTCCTGTATATTTGTTATGCAGTTAAGGACTTATACTATTATTAGCATGGGAAGGGTGGAATTCTAACTTTTCATTATTGTTACACATCTTAAGTCAAAAGTCATGTAAGCATTATTTTAATTGTAAACATATCAGCATATAAAAATTAATAATTTATAATATATTTTTGTACATATGAATATGTTTCCAATATTATATCCGCAAATGAATTGAAAATATATATTTTCATCCCTCTACATATATATATATAACAAAAAAAAGGAAAAATAATGTGTGTATACACATACATAGCATTGAAGAAACCATGCTATTAGTACAACTTTGAAAACACACATTTCTTTTGCAGCAGGAAGTAGGTGACCTACACGATTGTAGGCCACTAGTTTTTGAAACGACAATCTGGTAGTTGTTCTGTTTAAGGTATTGGCACAGCATACATCAAAAGCAGAGGTAAGGGAACAGTTTTCAATGTTTTGATAATACTGCACATGTGCCCTGGCTCATCAAATACATACCCAAACAGCAATTAAATGCTTTTCCATCTTATCTGCTATAATAGTCTGGAATACATGTGTTACCCAATTGTGAAGTTTCTGGATGGATGTCAGCTATAAATATAAGTATCGGCTTCCAAGCATACAAGGTATACAAATATTTTCTTTTAGCAAAGAAAGAAATCATGCAGTATGAAATCCAGCAAATGGGAGTCATAAATAGAGAAGGCCATTTTCTCATAGGAAATTTCACAGAAATGTTGAAGTATGGAGAGTCACCGTGAAATTTCTTTTAAACCATGCATGGAATTCATGATGCAGTTAATTACAGAGTTTGTCACCTAAAAATAGAGCACACAGCTATGTCTTCTTTGAAGCCAGACCTCTAGCTTCTCAGTAAGCATGAGAAAACTGCTAGCACAGTAATTCTCAACCTATTTTACCCCATGCACCCCTTTCACGATTGTTAGATCATTCTCTCTTCTTCCAAAAATTGAAAAGTACAAGTACAGGTTTATTTAAATTTAGTTTATTTTTAATGTGTTTTATAAATTAAATAACAAAAAGGATAGAAAATGTTGATAAATACTATAATTTGAATAAATATTCATAAACTAAAAATAAATAATTAACAGTTAAATATACGGCTGATCTCATTCACCCTTAAGGAGGATTCCCTCCCAGTTGAGTAACCCTGTGCTAACACCACCTCAGAATCATGGACACTTGCTACAGCTGAAGGTGCAATTGTACCCATGAAAGGTCAGAAAATTAATTCTTAATGTTTGAAATTGCCCCTTTCTTTTGTGTATACCATATATTTAGAGAATTATCCGATTACATAATCAACTATTAGAACGAGAACGAACAAATTTTACTACAATTTCTAGAAACTCATCTCTAACATGATATTAAAAGACAACATGACAACATGATATCGTCTGATATTAAGCCTTTGTTTCCATCTATCAGTGTATTGGTTCAAGTTTGGAAAGATTTGGGTAAAAATATTAATTGAGCAACTAACAAATGCATCAAAATTCATCACTAACATTTACAACAGAACACTGATAATATCACTAACATTTATAATTGATAATGAAGCCTTTCACTTCATTTGCAATTTCACAGTGTTTAGAGCTAGTGAACAAGCTTACAAACAGCAAGGAGGGTGTTTCATGAGAGGTTCAATGTCTTAAAATGTCTTACGACAAAGAGCCATTACATCATGCCACCCTCCATCTATAACAATGAGCTCATCCAAGAACAAAACCACTGTGAGTGCGTGGCTGATGTTGGAGTATGTAAAGTGGCTTCACATTGTCTTTCCAAACATAGCGAGATTAGCAACATAAATGGTAAAAGCAGCTGATTTATCAGACTTTGATGAATGTCAAATCATTACGGCTCAGCGACTGGAAACATCAATATCAAAAATGGTGCATTTAGTGGGCTATTCACGTGCAGTTGTTGGGAGCACATATCGAAAGTGGTGTATGGATGGTGAAATGACAAGTCACTTGGCAGCAGTGTGTCTTCGATGGTTCAATGATTCCAGAAGACAGCAGAGATTGCTATGCATTTTTCGCTGTGATCAAAGAGCTACAACAGCTGAAATCACTACCACCTACAACAGTGGCAACCTAGACAATGTTTGTCAACACACTGTGCACCATATGGACATGCTTTCGTATGCCGGAGGCCAAAGCATGTCACTGCACTGACAGCATGTCATCACCAGATAAGTCTGCAATGGGTCGAGAAACATCGGAATTGGACATTACAAGAATGGAAGAAAGTTGCATGGTCCGAAGAATTATGTTCTCTGGTCCATCACATTGATGGGCATGTACCAATATGCCAATTTCCAAATGAAACCTGGCTCCAGGATGCACAGTTGGATGGAGACAAGTCGAAAAACATAACTTAAGTTTCCAAAAGGCTTTAATACATTCACACTGCATTCTTCACAAGCACTACAGAATAAATTTCTCATTCATTAGTGTCCAAATTTTAATCATATGCATTCTGCTATTCAGTAACTTGCATACCAGTTTGGGGGATTTTGTAATTTTGTATCTCAGACTGTATAAATAAATTTAGTGGAATTTACTTGGAATAAATTAATTAAACCATTGCCCTACTATTCCTTCAGTCCATACAGTATTCATCAGATAGGAAACAGCCGCTTGTCTGCAATGAAGAAACAAATACTGAAATCCAATGCAATTGATTTGACATCTAAATAATTATCAATAAGATTAACTCAGCATAAAAAGATGTTTATAAACTCTCAATCAATGAAAAAAGAAAATAGTACGTCTTCGGTAAAACACTTCCTAGAATACCCATCTTGGTAACTGAATGGGACAATGCTAATATTTTCAACAATGTCCAGCACAACAATAACCTTAAAATTAAAGAAGCCAATAAAATTGCCACAAAATCATGTTGCAAAAGAGACCTTCTTCATGATCCTGCATACATCTGAATGTCAATTCTCATAAACACAGCAGCCCTAAATGAAACATAATAAACAGAGGTAAACTTGATTAGGACATTCATTCCAATTCCAGCACTTGAGGCAGATGAGCCACTTGCAAATTTTAGCCTTGAACTCAGCAAAGGAGTCACTGCATGATTTTTATCATTTCATTTTCATATCTCCAAGTGATGATAACAACTCATGCCACTTTTTTTTTATTTAAGCACTAGTAATTTTTAAATGCTGCTTATGCTTCAGATATAAGAAAAAGCTGTGCGTACCTAATGGTTAATAGAGCACAAACCCATTAATCTGGCACGTGATTCAGATGAGAGCATAATGATGTCTCACCACATCAGAACATCAGACAGTGGTAAAACGGTTCCAGCAGACTGGCAGTGTACCAAAGAGAAAAATAAAAGGAAGGCTCTTAAGATCAGAAAATACAGCTAAAATAATCAGTCGCATTTTTAACCCTCAGAAGTCCATTTCACATTTTGAACAACTTTGCATAACATCACAAAAAAGATTATGGTTATAGTTCTATAAAATTTAACTGTTGTATTTAATTAAACTGTGAGACAAGAAACACAGGGTTACCTATGGTGTTTGCATGATGCATAGACTTCACAATTAACCAGAATTTCTCTAAAATATCCTCTTATCAGCTAAGGCAATGTTCTTTGCAAATGATAATGAAAATTGTTACAATCTTGTGAACTTGAGGCTTAATATTTTATGAAGCATCGTTAGGTACAGCCTAATGAAAAGCAAAATTTTTAGCTCCTTTTCTGTTAAAATTACAATAAATGAGTATTTGGACATCCTATAAACACTTTTGCTCCCTTAAATCAAGCAGATAACTATGAAAAACACTGAATTACAGATCTTTTAGTAAGACACAGCACTGCCTTACTTTGAGAATCAAGTGCAAGACAAGTTGAATGATTCATTTCCAAGATGATGAATTACCAAAAAATGGACCTACTTCAAGAAGAAATTAAAATTTTATCCCACAAGACTGCTTTTCAAAAACTGAGAGCTACAATTAAAGAACTGATATTCTTGACCACCTCAAAAAGCTTATCACACAAGCAACTGCAAGTGCTACACCAAATTACCTTGTTAAAATATCACCATGACAGACTATATCATGCTGTTAACAATGCACATGTTGAAATGTTTTTTTTTTTTTTTTCATGACTTTTTGCACAGCTGAATTAAGTGAAAGCACTTCCAGTGCATTTCACACAATACATATTTCACACAAACTTCATTCCCTGTTCATTCTCAGATACTATACACATTCCTAGAAACGTTCAAGGAAACATCATGCCACATACATGGGAGTGAGATGATTTAATGAGGCTGTTAGAGGAATTAGCATACTCTTTAACAGAAGAAATACAAGCAACTTGATCCAGGACAGCATATTTTACATAGCGCTGCAGAAGTATCACTATGACTCAGCCATTGTATGAAGTTGCTGAAGTATCACCATGAAAACTCAATTTGGACAGTAGTTGATGCCAGGTAGTAGTTGCATTCAACATCTTTTAGCCCAATGTTGCACTCTGAATTGCAGCTTCAGTAAAATAAATGCTTATTTTATCAAAAACAGCTCTCTGTCATGCTGCAACATTTCCCACATTCTCATTTTTCTGCTGTTTTCTTTTTTCTAAACAGCTCTCAAAACAAAGCAAAAGCTAGTCATAACAGATATCAGTATCAAACAGTAAAACAGATATCAAACAGTAAATATGTGTGTTCGAGCAAATGTTACTTTGAAAGGAACTATGCTATAATTTCTTACATTTCAAGCCAAACTGCCCTACAAATATTTCATGCAAAATTACTTAACACGGGAGTATATACCATATAAAAAACAGAAATGTATAGAACTATTATTCTTAATTGTTTACATAAACTGCAACAAAAAAAAATTATTTAATATTCATCAGCATTCTTTAACACACATTATGCATGGTTTCTTTAATATTAAAAACTATCAATACTTAAGACACCATACATAGCATGTATTAAAGAATGCTGCTAAATATTGTATAAAAATAAATAATACAAAATATGCTTACTTTGTTTTCCTTTAGAGATGGTTCATATTTATGAAAAAGAGCAGCTTTTACTAAAAATGTTACAGCTTCTGCTCCCCATTCCCTCATTCTGATATGTGGATGTTGACATACCTAAAAAATGTAACATACCCATGAATAATATTTTCAAGAAACATCAAGAATGAACTGTTAAATGGTTTATATAACACATATTTAAAAAAATTTAATTTGTCTTGTAAACCTTTAATTTGCTTTTTAGTTTGAGCTCCCCCGTAACAGAAAGCAAAATAAAATTATGGCTTGTATTCAGCCCAAGAAAAAAAAATCAATTTCAAATTCAATTATCATCAATCAATGTTTTTCTCTACAAATAAATGAAGCCTTCACTCACTTGAATCTAACCAAGCTTTCTCTTATGCAATTTGATATTACAGAAAATATTTACATGCAAGACATCAATGCATTTTCAGAATCTCTTTATTCCGGAGGCTAATGAAATCCAAATTAGACAAGAATTGAGCCTAAAATATACTAGCTATTAGTCTTATGTATTAATTGATACTAGACATTTTAATAATGCACTACTTTGCACTAGCCAAAAATTCCTTCAAACAATGTTTTGTACACAATAAAGTCAGTTTCCATTATGAGCTTATAATCTATCTACACTTTTCGATTTGCTAAACCAAGATAACCCCTCTCTCGCAATTTAATCTTAAAATAGTCTTTACTTTATAAACTCCCATCTAAAGGTTGCAAATTCCCTTCTAGTATCGTCACCATCCTTGCACTGCCCTTCATTTGAAACTACAATTTACAGTCATCTATTATCAATGTGAGCAAATCACTCAGCATTGTGCTCCCCCAATCTGATTATCCATCCCACAAATCTGATTGTCATATACTAAAATCAGCAACTTGATTTTTCATCTGGTGTGCACTGAACTATAGTTAAAGCTAATAACAAGCAAATCAAGAAAACTTTTAAATTGAATTGCTATACTCTTAGCATGCAGTAAGTAGGTACCTGTCAAATTTTAAAAACAGATTCTTTGCTTAAACTTGATATTTTTTGTAAAAGTATGAAATATGTATAAAAGAATATAAATGCAAATAGAAATGCTACTATTCAAATAAAAAATATCTTATGGCAGCTAATTTAGCTCTTTAGTGGAAAAGCTGGTGTTGAGGTGAATGGTTCTGAAGAGAAATGCTTCTCTTGGGCAATTTCTAACCCTCTCAATTTTGAAGGTTGATGATAGTTGGTTTTATAGCTTGTCATCTAGAGGCTGTGAGTGACTTCTCACACGCATGTCTAAAGCAGTGAAGTCAAACACTTTCTGTTATTAGGGATGACCTTGTATATAGGAATGGATACAGCTGATAAACATTCATAAACTGGTTGGTTTACATTCAGGTTGCACCACGTGTTCAGGTTAAATACGCTGGCTAGACTATTTGTTGCAAATTTCATAACACCTCAAGTTGCTAGCTCATTCAACAGAGTATTTTGTTCACAATTTTGGAATGGCTCCAACTGAATATGATGATCACAAATAAGCTCTGCAAGCTGCCCAATCAACATAGTATTTTGTTCACAACTTTGGAATGGCTCCAACTGAATGTGATGACCATAAATAAGCTCTTCATTATGACCCATAAGAAACTCATAAGCTCATATCATCATCAACTTTCAGTTCTAACTGTTATGTTAGTTGCATAAACATCTGCATTGCTTTCTCTATTCTTCTGCCAACTCAACCATATCAGAAATTGTCACCTCTCCTTTATTTACACAAGTTCAAACTATTTCTGGGCACAGTTTCTTTAACACAATTTTCACTGATGTCTGCTTGACCTTATCCCATACCACCCTTATGTTTCCACAGTATCAAGAATATCAATTCTTCCAGAAATCATAAAAAGCTCTCGCTACTAACAATGACCTTGGTTGCTTGGGAAAACATGCCACAGACTCGCTTTGAAATTCATAATATCATCATGATTCATAGGCTGTAATAATGTAGTAATTCTAAAAGGAGCTAAGCAACTCTGATATCAGAATATGCCATTCATTTCCCCCAGGTGATGGCAAGCATTATCCTAGAGAAACAGCCCCTTTTTTTATTTCTTTTTAGGCACAGTATTCTTTTACCTGGGGGATGAAATGGTTATTTAACAAACCTGCAAACAGCACATTCATAACCCAAATCTTGTTACTGGATTTCCTGATTATAGGCAACCTACTCACAGTGTTTCTAAAGACCTGCAATGGTAACGTATTTAAGTTTCAAGTTCCCTGAAGTATTGCCATCTATCATAAGAATGATCCAATCTTTTACATCCTCAAATGTAGCCATACATTATTCTTTTGCAATAAATGTCTGCATTGGCATCTGCTCCTATAACAAAGTGATTTCTTTGACATTAAATATTTGATTAGACAAATATATCCTCTCCTTATTTATTTCTGTCAGACATCTGGGAAATTTACTTAATGCCTCACGCGTGACTTTGATGTTATGTAGATTGTTGTACTTTTTGAATCATTTGAACCATCTAATACTAGCTTTAAATGCTTTAAATGGCCTCCTGTTGTGTAAACCTTTAAGAAAAGAGTTAGTCTTCTCATGCTTAATCAGAAAAATCAACACACTGATATCCACTTTCATATCACATACTTGACCTCAGGAGGCGACAATTTCTTCATCACTAAAATCAGGTCCGGCCTCTTTTTGGTACGGAATGTATATTCTCAAGTTAAAATATGTCAATTTACATCCAGTGTTTACATTTTTTAGATTCATTACCAGCCACTTCGGTTCTGTGTTTTGAATCCATTTCCAGGATAAATAAACAGGAAGCACTAACACTTATAAACTAGTGCCTAAACTAAAAGAATATTTTTAGAATTTAAGAAGTATGCATCAGGGAAAACTATTTTCAGTTAAAATTTAAACTTTCATTAGTACTAATACTTCACGTGTACTGAAATTTTGTTCACACACACAAAATTCTAAGATGTGCTTAAAAATAATGGGCCTATAAATACAAATCAAAGACTAAGTACAAAGGTATGAAAATTCAAAGGTAATAAGATATTTTCAATCAAATAACAATTTCAGGTGATAAGATACCTTAAATTACATCTCACAATTAGCTACAGTATAGTAAAAATTTAAATACATTTCTAACATTTTTTTTGTTTTTGTTTGTGTGTTTTGTTAGGGAAAATTTTCATTATCATTTTCTTGCATCATTTATCACATACCCCTAAAGCTTACAAATTTTTTGTAGTGTGCTATTAAAGATTATTAAAAAGAATGTTGTTTATCTGATGAACCACAGATGCATGTGTGCAGAAGTTACAGATGGCATCAAGCCTAATAATTCTGGCATTCAAATATTTGTAGATGTTTAAATAACTTGCAGTGATTTTAAACCAAACCCAATAAGGTTTAATGAAGTTTTTTGCTTTATTCCATAATTATATTTCATTACTATAAAAAAAACAATTACTACTCTTTCTCCCCAGCTGAGAAACCCTGGTTTAAAATAATTATACTTTGATTTACACTGCAAGTAAAAAACACTATATTTTTCCCAGAATTTAAAAAAAAATTACTAATCTAAAAATTTTATAATCACTTTATTTCTTGCTATGACCAGGGTAGACCTCAAATGGCAAGACACAATTTTATGCTAAGAAACATTTATATGAAAATATATAGCCAAGAGAGTCTCAATAAAATGTAACTTACTTCAAGCAAATGGTTAGTGACAGGTCTCCAAAGAACTTCAACACGAAATAAATTTACTAAACCTGTTTCCAGCAGCTTTGCTACAGCAAACAGAGATGGTTCCTGTAATAAGGAGATCATGCTGAGTTAAACAGGTATTTTGCAGGTTGTTTAAAGGACAATTTATTTAATAAAATCTAAACAATATGATGGAAGAACATGAAGTTTCCACATACGTTATTCCTAATGTCTATTTTGAAATAATAGCTCGACATCAGGTGATTATGACAGTTTTTTTCCCCCAACCTGTGCAGTGTTATGCTCATTAAAAGAACTATCCTGCAGGTTGGACAAGCAAGGAATGCACTTCGTGTGTGAAATGAAGAGAGATGCAAATTTAAAATATGGTGAATCAAACATTAGCACGAAAGAAGTAAAAAATACACAGGGTGTCCCATAGTGTCCAAACTCTGCACAGCCAGATTCCTTGTTGGGATTACATAAAAACTGCCCAAAGAACTGTACCTGTACAATCCATACTTTACGAGAAAAATACGTCACAGCCGGTGCAACGAAAAACACCGTACTGGACACATCAACAGTAGCTTTTGCATATCTTTCCAGATAATAATGTTCAAAACATTTGCTGTGCATATTGGCAGCAGAACGCTGGTCTGTAAATGTTTGGGCCAGCACACTTGGGAATCACCTGCCTGGGCAATATCTGTTGCCTGAATGGCTCCGGGAACAGTCTAACTTGGCATTTCCCCATGATGTCTTAACCAAGTTCCTCGATGACATATCCTAAGCACTAATACACAGCCTTTGGTTCCAGCATGATGAGGCTTCAATGCATTTCTATGCTCTTGTACGTAATTGGCCAGATCAATCTCAAGGTATTGGTGTATTGAGACGTTACACTTAACAGATTTAGTTACTTGTCTGCATGCTGCTTCTACTTCGGTAGAGACCGTGTTGCTGCAATGTGTGCATGCATCCATTCTACAGCACTCAAGCCTGCCTCGATATACACAGCGGATATTTTGAACATCTGCCTTTATAAATACTGCTGTTGATGTGTCAAATAAAGTGTTCTTTCGCTGCATCGACTGTGGCGTATGTTTCTCATAAAGTATGGATTTCGCAGATACGGTTCTTTGGGCATTTTTATGTACTCCCAACGAGGAATCTGGCTGTGAAGAGTTTGGGCACTATTTTTGGGACACCCTGGATACAGGACATAGTTTTGATATTTGTCAGCATATCTCTGCCTAACTGATTATCTTAGTCGTAGTCTACCTAAGAAAATACTACAGTTGCCACCTTTAAGTTAACCTTGCAGGTGAAGAGGACAACATATTTACAAATACATTTAAAATTTTTTAAACAATGTTAAGTTTTGCATTAACAATAGTTTAATAATGCTTTTTCCCCCTAAATCTTGTTTGCAATTCCTCATTAAAAGAAAATGCAACAGGAATTTTCATTACAAATTTCAATTTGTTAAAAAAGAAAATTGAAAGGCTCCTGTGTCCCCTTAACACTTTAAAAAATACAGAAAGATTCCACATGCAAAGAATAGAAAGAGAAATGAAGATTTCTTAGTTCTGTTTCAATCATAAAAGTGTTAGTTTCTCTTCTAAAATATTCGCTGAAAAATGAAACAGCAGCAACATAAAGAACACAGTTGCCAAATTTTACATTCTTCAATATTGTAAGGAATTTTTAAATTTTCGAAATCTGTCCTTAATTCAGTTTCATTTTTCCTATTTATGCTCAATTACTTTTACAAATAACAGGAGTGAGGATAAGAGCAAGGTACAGCACAAAGTCCGAAATCCGGTGGTCTAATATCTAGAATGATCTAAGATCCTAAAATCTGGTTCACCCGCCAAAAAATACATTAATACATAAAATAATATTAAAATATCTAGGAATGGAGAATATTGATGAAAATACCTAACAGCAGGAAGTAGGTGTGCCAAAAATGTGATTTTTCTTCGGACTGACATTCCATGTCACCTTCTGATACCTGCAAGCTAGAAAAGTGGCACCATGGCCAATGACAATGCACTGACTGACATTGTACTGATGTTGGCAACAACCACACTTTTAGCACTTGAATGGTTGTGGGGCATTACATTTTTTCTCTCTGATCTAAACTATAAAGAAAATCCTAATATTTCCATGTTTACATGTCATCTTACTAAATTTAAACTGATGATTTAAACTTTGGAAATACCTGAAAGCCGGAACCAAAGTCCCGACAGTTCTGGATCGTGGACTTTGTACACTATTTAATTTCATTTTTCTTTAAGGGCTTACATTCTAAATACTTTATAAAACACAGTGTGGTTCTGTATTACTTCACACAGTATTAGCTTAGAATGTACCCCTCCCCCAAAGAATCTTACATCTATTTTACTTTTTCTGCAATTATAATACATTATACCATCAGAACAAAATGAAATACAATTTGCTCATAGTACTGCACATAACTTCTGCAACTTCTCTGCTTAAAACAGCAAAAAGCAAAATTCAAATTCTACAAACCCTGTTTGTATATGCAAGCTCCATTGATTCTGAAGATAATTTACACAGGGCATCTATTAGATGATGTAAAGCAACTTCATCCAGGTACCTGCATAAAAGGAAATATGAGGAATAACTATATCTTTACACATTTAAAGCAGTATGTATACAGGATATCAAATTAAATTCATTAAAAACATTACTAACAAAAATAAAAAAATGAACAAGCATCACACAGTACTTTTTAAATTTTCACTACAGTGCAAATACTTTTAACAGAAAACATTCTGCTAATATATATATGTGTGTGTGTGTGTGTGTGTGTGTGTATATATATATATATATATTCCCTTTCTTTAAACTACCTATTACGAAATTATTTCTGACAACCAGGCAATTACCTAAAGCTTCTAATTTGGGAAGGGGGAATGAAACCTTCTTATTGGCATTTTCAAACAATTACATTGGAAAGAACAAATAATGCAAATACATAAATTCCAATAACACACACAAATCTACAACCAGGCATTTCCTATTTTTTGGCAAGCCACTCTAAACTTTTTATTTATTATTTTATTATTAAAATTCACATTACATAGGCCCTCTCTCTTTTACACTATTTCCTTTTTTTTTTTTTTTTTTTTTTTTTTTTTTTTTTTTTTTTAATTCCCACACATTCCTACAACCAGGTAATATTCAATGACAGATAAACACAAAGTTGAATCCTGCAAAATGTATATGCAGGTTAATAATAAACTGCTTTCTTGCATTAACTTTCAAGTGTTGAATCTATTAAACGAATGTTCAGTTGATCCTCCTGGATGACATTTATATATATGAACTGCAAAGAATGTGAACTGAAACTAAATGCTAATCACTTCAGTATACCTACCACACCATTACCATGAACAGTTGGTAAACTGATTATTAGAGCACTATTGGTTTTACATGGGATGCTTTCATGGAGAGTATCTCTAAGTGACAGCGGCTTATACTCAATTTATATAAACTGAAAATTATGAAGATATCATGCAGTCAGCTTGTTTGCCAAGAACTGAATTTGGTGTTGGAAAACTAGGATCATTTGCCTTCAGTAAACAAATTCTACTGAGTCATATTATGTGGGTAAAAAAAATACTTTTCATAAGAGTATTAAAAACACACTTTTACAGAAAATGCAGGTTTGCTACATGTTACACATTCACATAGTGCTATCTTACAACAGAAAAGAACATGCTGCTGCCAATTCCCTGTAACTAAGTATCAGCATCAAAAGGTTTGTCTCATCAATAGCTAAAATTCTCTCTCCTTATGTTAATTTACTTCAAAGAAGTTTTAACATTATAGACTTTATTTCCTGGGGGGAACATAACTCTAATACTAAAATGACGTATGGACTACACTAAAATTCTTTACAAATAATAATTTTGTAAGTTAAAAATTACTGTTTAGAAGTTTTAATGCCACGACCACATGCAGATTGTTTTGGTAGTCTCACCAATCCTTTTATCTTTTCTGTTGTCTTCAGGCTTTTAACACTTTTGGACTGAGCTAAGTCTTATGTTGCTTCAGTAGCATCTTAATGTCCAAAAATTTCCAATGAGTAGATTCTTTGAATTGCCCATTACAATACACCTAATGCAATCTTGAAATGTACAATTCTAACTGTACTATTGTGGCCTGGCACAAGCTCTATCACTTTTACAGGGGGATCACTCTCAACATCTTTTATTATCACTTTCATACAATGTCATCAACATTTATTTTCTTTGATTTTTTTAATGACCTCCATCTTTAGGTGGGCTAAGTATTCACAAAGAAATCTTCGCTGTAACTTTTCTTTCAATCTTAATCTGCACTTCAACCATTTATTGAGGTCATAAGCTTCTACCAAATCTAGAGCAGGTATTTCATTTTCTTCAGTATCATTCAGGAACATATTAGGAGTCAAGAGAACTTGATTACTTGGATCTTAGGAAATGTAAATTAGAGGTCAAGGGTTGATGATACCTTCACAGCCACTGAGAACTGTTTGTAATTCTTTGAAATCTAACAATGCTTTCCAAAGAACTTTTCTCAGCAGTTGTCTAAGAGCACCTATCATTCTCTCCCACCATGATTCAGAAGGAGGAATGCATTTTTAACAGATCTTTGCAGAGCTGTAAACTTCAATTTTCTTCCAGTTAATAATTTAAAGCAGTAGCAGCTCTTATAAAATTACTTCCACTGTCACAATAAATTGCTCCACATCCCCCAGAAGGAAAATCAGCAGGATACCAATCATATGGTATACATCCCTATACGTCTGAGGAAGTCAGTTGTGTTATTTCTCTTACTCTGTTATTGGAAAAAAGAAAAAAAAAAAACTGACAACTAGACTTCATGGCAGGTACAAGTAACAACCATCGTTCAGTCAGTCTAAAGGAAAGATTCTATGTTTTCCAATTTAAGAGTTTCCATCACTGACTTATGCAACCTAGCTCCAATTGTACCTGCTAGAAGTTCCAATCTGGGTATGGTAATTATCTTCTGAGAAGTAATACTTGATCAGTGTTGTAGTAATTGTACTGATATCCCATGCTTTGATTCCCATCTGATAAAAAGTGTGGCAGCATACAACTAGTTGATTGACATCACAGAAAGTATGTAGACACAATTTAATCTACCTGTTCCCACCAAACAGTCTGGGTACTTTTAATGTTGGTTAAATATGCTATGTTTTTCGTCCCCGTCAAAAAATCTTCTTTTATATCATTATCAACTTCAGCATCCATGTTTCCTTTGTCTTCCAAGAAGTTTAGAATATAATGTTACAGAACATGTAAAAATTATATCATCAAAAAGTTGATTAAGAATCGACAGGATTTTCCTTTTAGTCACCACTTCATCCTCTTTAAAATCCAAGCTTCCTGGATTAATCTCTAGAGTGTCTACTTCTGTATCCCATAGTCCCAAAACACTTGACTTGTTGGCTGCAATGCAGAAGTTCCAACACAACTACATTCCCAACTTCTCAAATCAAACTTTGCTTCTTACATAACTTGGGTTGCAAACAGTGAAGATACAGTCATATTCACATTCCTTCTATTCTGACTTCTAGGAAATTTCCTTATTACTGTCCACCCTAATTTAGTCTTCATGGCACCTAAATTCTTTCAAGTTCTTTTCTTTCATATGTACAGAGTTTTCCAGAGACATCTGATTCAATCAATATTTCAATACGACTTGGGTCCATTTGCATGTCACTTATATATATATATATAATCATAACTTATAATAAGTTTCAAGTTCTTGAATCCAGGGTCCATAGCTAACTCAAGAGATGTTTACCACAAATCATTTCTTAATCTAATGCTTCAAGAATACAGATACCATGAAATCTACCTAAATAAATCTTATAAAATTTACATATTGATTCATTTGTTACTATCCCTCCAAATAATGTTGCACAGTTTCTTCTTTAATTGGCTCATAATTCATTTTTAAAGCTGAAAACTTTAAAATATATGATTTTTGTGATCCTATATCAACTAACGCACAAACATGACACTTAGAGTTATTACCTGCTAACTTTATAACAAGTGTCTGAAGAAAAATTTCAGGATTAGAAGATAAACTTTAATGTGTCAATACATTGAACATGCTCCTTTGCATGCTAAGCAGCTTGTTTTCACAAACTGAATTATTTTTGTCTTCATTGTTATCATTATTTGTTTTATGCTGCTCTGGATACATTACCAAAAAATATCTTTTTGAATGCAGCATACATTTCAGTGAAACCATGCAGTTCTTTGCCTTATGTCTTCATTTCAGACAACAAGTGTAAACTGTGTGACAACTGTGTAGCAGTCACATGAATGTATGCTTGCTTGGTGCTCATAGTATGTAGTTGCTCGTTCATGTCACCATCCATTAGCACCAATGAGAAGTGCAGTAGCATATGAATTTTGCATGCCCTTGAAAATGATAATGACATTGGGATTTGATCCTGGGTCTGTTATATGGCAGCTGAATTTCATACTGCTGTTGCAAAAAAGCTCCCAGGCAATAAATTCTCACATTCGAACTACTTTCTAATGCCAGCATTTTATTAGCTCTCAAGATCGCCACATACTCCTCTCCCAAGCATTTTTTATGCAATATGATATGATTGGTGGTGTGAACTAAGCCTGCATTGTGAGCCCAGTGCATTGACGAGATTTGATCATTCTGTCAATGGGCTGTGCTGTGGGGTGTGGGGATGCTTAGTTGGACCAACTGTTGCAAGATAGAGCATGATTTTAAGAGGATTTGGCTTGTGTGTCGCCCTTAGCTTTGAGATGAAGTGTGAAAGAGCGCTTAGGCATGTGTGACATAGTTCATCATTTGTACTCAGTGAGAAGGGGGGAACATGTGTAGTTCTCTGGGTCGCCATTGTAGAAATCAATGGTGGTATGCTCGCTCGGTGCTGACTGGTATGTACTTGCTTACTCATACTCCATCCATTAGCACCAATAAGAAGTTAAAGAGGAGGCTTGACAGTGTCAATTCTCAGATTAACATAACAGCACAATTTTAAGATGGATGAATGTGCACAGGTTCTAAACTGTGTTTTGATGTTACAATAGGAATCAGAGATTGAATTATACATCATAAACAATTAACATATGTTGGTGACAGGGTGGCGGAGTAAGCTGATCTGAGCAAAAGATATCTGAAGGCAGTACTATATACCCTCTCAGACTAAACTGCTTGGATGCCATCTTTGCCGGAACAATAAACACCTAAAAGTATAAGAGGTAATGATTCTGTCCAGTGAGGGTTTTCAGGTGCATTTACGTGAATGTGAGAAAATCTGGCATCACGAAGTCAAAATGGGCGATTCTGTATGCCTATGTATCTTTAAACTTTGACATTTCTCATAAAAAGCCTTCACAGAGTTCTCGATAAAAGTATCCATGTCAGGCCAAATGTAACATTAACATATCAATTTTTAAGTGGCAGATATACCTGGATCAGAAAGGTTGTGAATACTTATGAAAATCATATCAGGTCTAAATCAAAAGAGAATGAAAAGATGAGGAATATTAGTTGTAGTCAAAGAAGAGATAAATATCTTAAAGAAGGAAATACTGTTTAGAGAGCTTCAAAGAAGAAGATTTGGAATTTAGCAACTGATGTAGCTCATTGCCTGTGAGTTGTGCTGAAGCTAACAGTTTGAAATCCAGAATAGGTGAGTGAGAAACAAAATCTACTTCTATTTGGAAGAGTGTGTTGGAAATAACATTTTCCCTACCTTAAACATATTGCATATCAGTGGGAAATTCAGAGATATAATCTAAGTATCTGAATTGTTGATGAGAGCACTTTTCATCAACTCGATTTGTCTTCTGCTTTTTGTCTGAAAGCAAACATTACAGTTATGGGCTGGTAAATATAATGAAGTTGTAACCTTTTAACATGTGCCGAAATCTCCTGACAGATTCATGTGCTGCCAAAAGTATACGGTCATATGCAGACTATTTCCAATAACTTTTATTCAATTTTTTAATAAAGGAAAGGTTTCAAATGACCATTTTGGAGTTGCATAAAAGAGCTGCCTACAGCAATGTCAGATACATCCAGTCTGACTGAATGCATGTCAGATGCATTCCAGCTCAGTTCGAAGACTGAGCTGAAACATCAGGAATTGGATGCCTTAAGGTAGCTTTAGCAAGAACTTTGTTAGCTTCTATAAATGCTTCTTCAGCTTCCTCAGATCACTGGAGAGGACTTTCAGGCTTTCTAGTTAGATAAAATGATTTCTTTTCATTGGCATCACCTTCGAGAAACTTAATTAAAGGGGACAGAATGTGTGCTGCATGTGGTAAAAATCCAACATAAAAACTGAATAGGCCAAAAAATTGGTGAAGTTGTGTTCAGCTTGTTGGTCTAGGAAATTTAGAAACTGCATCAACTCGATTTGCAAATTGAAAAATACCATCTTTAGAGACTTTATTTCATAAGAAATTTAAGGTAGGATCTCCAAATGTACACACTGAGGGTTTTATGGTTAAATCATAATAATCTAATCTTTAAAAGAGAGCTCGTAGATGCTCTTTCCTGCTTGTGGAGGCAATCAAAGTGTCATCAATAAATGCATTTACACATTTTAAACCTATCATAACTTCATGGATAAACCCTTGAAAAGTGCTTGATGCACTGCACAAACCAAACAGGATTCAAGTGCTCTCGAAAAGTACGAAGAGTGTACAGATAGCAGTCTAATGGACATCCTCAGGAGCAACTGGAATTTGATGAAGTTCTTTAACTAAATCTACATGGCAGAATATGCTAGACCCATCGAGTTCATTAGTAAAATCATTAATACTAGGAACGGGATACTTGCCCTTTTTACTCTGAACATTATAAAAGCTCTAAAATCATCGACAGGACACCAATCATTCATATCCTTTTTAAGTACCATATACACAGCTGCTGCTGGATGGGACCCCGTAGCCTAAATCCAAGAAATGCCGAAATTCCGTTTTTCCAATTTTCAAACGATTGAGTGCAAGCTGACATAATTTGGAAAAAACGGAAGAGCCAAAAGCTTCAATATGATGCTGAAATGAATATTTGACAGTTTGGTTTGTACATGGAGCTTGAACAACATTATGAAATTCATTCAACAACTTAGAATGAATATTATCATAAAATACAGATTTCGCAGAATATATACAAGCAGTATGCAAAACACCATGAGAAGGGTGATTGATAAGTAAACAGACTGCACATTCATAGATAGCTGTTGTAGAAATTATTCCAAGACAAGCATGTTTGCCACACTGTGATTTTCTGTATGTAATTGCATAATGCATGAGAGTTCAGACAGCTTTCGATCCGCAAGTAGTTCATTGGCAAGTAAACATGGTATTTCCTGTAATTTACTTTCACCACATCGAGAGATGATTTATTCAATGCATTCAACATTCAATTCTTTCCAAAAAACTTCGTATTACAAAACATGTGCACGTGTAACTTTATTCTCCATTTTGATTACATCTTCTTAAGACAAAACAATTTCATTCAACAATTCCTTGCTCTAAATTAACTTATTATGCTCCCTCTCATTCACCAGCACACTATGCAGCCATGAAAATAAACATCACTGCTGCCATAGAACATGAAATAAACATGAATGGTATACTTTTGCAACCCTAAAAATAGGTCATGATATTTTGCAATCATCCAGTATACAAGGATCCATAAAATTACTTATATTCTCAGCCTTTTGCAGCTGCTGGTCATAGAAATATACTTACAGTTTTAAATGATGAAAATACTCATGTTTTATCATTATACATTAAAAAAAAAAATCAGTTTTATAAAAATCATAAAAACTTAACTTTTTATACATCCCTCTGGTGCTCACAGTTATGTTTACTGAAAGTTTATATTCATTCTCAAAAAAAAAAAAAAAAAAAAACACAAAAACTTTGACTTCTACATGGTAAAATTTAACCGAAATATTTAATCTTAAAATTCGAGATCACACTCAGGGTTGATACATAAATTGAGGAAGGAAATGTTTGAATTGAAGAAATCAAAAATGAAACACAATTCAGAAAAAAAAAAAAAAGAGAATTTCTCTGAAACATAGTTTAGAAAAACAGATAATTTTTCATGTTACTATATTAAGGGACAGCACTGGCCAGGAAGACTTCATAAAAAGTATAGGCCAATTTAACTTTTTTTCAAATAACCATGCTACTAATTTTAAATAAGCATGTTTCTAACTGCATGTTTCTGCTTAAGGATAAAAATGAGATATAACTAAATTAAGTAGGATATATAAGGGGCTAGTATGAATTAAAGTTAGCATTTATTTTGCATTTCAATGTTTGCATTCACTCTAAGCCAATAGCAAAGTACAGTCAGATGGAAGATTCCTAGAGCCAATAGTTTGTGGTGTCAGTAAATTTCAGATCTTCAGCGGAAAGGCTTTTGTTAAAAAAGCAGTTGGTTACGTTTAATACAAATTTACAATCAGGGTTTGTCAGTCAAAAAGTTAAATATAACTGGACATTTACTCACTAAACCACATTTACTCACTATACCCACTCACTATAACTGGACATTTACTCACTATACCATTACTCACCATTAATCTACACACTATAAATGATTACCATAAACATGACATATATGAAAATGAATTTAAAAATACAAATGTGTTATATTAATGTACTCATGCTATAAAGCATAGAAACAGATACATACATATGTTTATATTTTAAATTATGCCTAATTTATCGTATGCTACTTCTATATTGTAAAACTTCCTTAACGTATTGATTTTAACCACTTTTCCATTAAGCCTGCCAATTTTAGAAACTTATATAATTATAATTTCTAATCATTACAATAATTCTAATGTCACACACAGTACTGATCCTAGAACACCCCCCAAGGTGCAAATTAAAATTGGCTGCCCTTTTCCATTGAAATATAATATGCTTGATAATCATTTCTCTGACCTTAAATTTGGTCACTCATCTGCTGCGCACCATTATGCCCCCCCCCTGCAAGGGTCCTGGTCGTAGAGGTGTGTTAAAACAAAAAACGCTGATTAAAATAAAAGCTGCAAAGGTCAAAAGGAATAATCCACATTATTTTAGCCTTTACATTCACCTCCAGCCAATAAGGAATTGCAGCCAGAAAGAAATTCCTAAAGTCAACAATTTGTGATGTCAGTAAACTTCACAGAAAGGCTTTTTTTGTGAGGGAAAAGATGTGGTTATGTTCAACACAGAGTTTACAATCAGAATTTGTATACGTTACTCTTTCACAGTTTTTTTTTTTTTTTTTTTTTTTTTTTTTTTTAACTAAAGACCATGAACATACATTGTAAGCCATTAAGGAAAATAAGAAAGAAAAATATTTTACAAAATACGGAAATGAAGTGAGCAGATACCATGTTATGGGATAAAAGTAGTTATGCTAAGTAACAACCTAACATGAGTAAAATTACACAGCTTAACCAGTATTTCACATTGAAAGAATACAGAAAAAATAATCAAACACAAATGAAAAGCAGTCTTCAGCAATATTCATGCTTTATGAACAAAACCTATTACAATTATTCACACAATACGTGGAGGAATTTTTGATTAAATCACCATTTCAAATGAATTAAACTCAAGTGCAACCCATTTTCATTTTATTGCCTTAACTTTTATGAATGTGTGACTGTTTCTCTGCCATCCACGACTCTGTAGCCATTTATATATTAACAATGTATGCATGTGCTACATTCGCTCCATGATTTAATTTTATGTCACAATTGCACATTATTTAAAAACTCAGATGTTCTCAGATAAGTGCAGAACTATATCTTTACAAAAATGCTCTTTTTCTACATGTTTTCATTCAAATTCACTCACAATCATACACAAACAACTGTAGTTTGATTTGTGGCTGGCAAAAATTTTGCAATAAGCATTTTAAATAAATTACATTCAATTATAGAACATGTTAAATTTTTTGTCTTATCCTTCTTGAATGTACAACTATGTAAGCTTTTATACTATAATCCATTATTTATAATTTGTTACTTGTATATGTGCACTTTTCATTTATCCATGATTGAATTTTTGTCAGATTTACACCTAAAGGCTGAAATGCTTCCAACACGTGAAAAATGTGCATGATTATACCTTTACTAAAAGCCTTTTTTCTTTCCTTGCATGCCTAATTCAAATTATTTAGTTACTTTAAATTTCGGCCAGACTATCTGGTAAATTCTTGGATTTGAATTTACTGTAAAATACTATGCTGTAATGCTCAAAAAGAAATCACTCACCTCTTTCCCATTTAAGGATCTCGTAACATGTCTGCTCAGTTTAGAAATTATCATTAGTGGAAATAAATTCCCTTTAACCTACTTACAACACATTACAATTTTACAATTTTATTACTTTTCCTTTATTTCTGAAAAAAAAATTTAAACGTTATTATTTTTTATTTATTTCTTCTTTCATTTATACATAATTCAAATCACAGATGGAAAGTAGACATGCTATTCAATAAAAACAGACAAATGTTACATCTCTGTAATATTTTGTTACACAAACCCTTCATAAAATTTTGTGAATAAAATTATTTTACATTTATTCTAATATGTAAAAATGGAATGTTATTAATAATTATCAGTTCATGTTTCAAATATTTTAATTATTACACAAATGTTAAAACAACTTCATTTACATATTTCTCTATGAATAGCAATTAGCCTGTAGATATTGAACTTGTGAGGTTTCTAAGAAAAATCTTATGTAATCATGTAGCATCTTCAGAGACATTTAAAAAAAACTGAAGCTTGGGATAATTGCCTGGTATATATTGCATATGCCTGCATTTTTAAATATTTCAGTGTTAAATACAATTGTTAACACTTAAAACAATATAACTGAGATCTGCAGATAGAAAGATATGCCTTGTCAGAATAAATAAATAAATAAATAAAGCAAGCATTTTGGAGTAAGAGTGAGCTGTCACTTACTGGGAGCTGTGAAACACACGTGACAATGTGCCAGCCAATGGCACATAACTGGAGGCATTTCAAAAGAAAGAAATATCAGCAACAATTAATGTTAATAATTGAAACTTCTACTATAGTATGAAACTATCACCAAATAAAAGTAAGAAAAAAGTAAGGGAAGAATATAAAAAATTTGCTCCCAAACTAGTATGGACATAATAGATCAAACAGCTACCAATTATTTCACAGCATGCCATAAAACAGAAATTATTACTTTCCAAACAGGAGTACACAAAGTAAAAGGTGAATATTTTACGTACTGTGCATCACTCCACAATAAATATACATTAATTTTAGCAAAACGTGCACAGAAATAAAACTGAACAGATAAATTAATACTAGCACAGATACTTAATGAAAGAAAGTTTTAAGACTTCCACCAAAATAAAAACACTATTCCATGTAACATAAAATTTTTAAAAATGCACACATTATTGTAAAACAAAACATAGTTAAAGGTCAAACAAATACTGAAAAAATTTATTAAAAAATTGATTTATGCATGCATTCATAAAAAATTGCAAAAGATTTTAAAACACTCTTCTTAAGTAAATCTAGCAATACAATACACAACTTAAAGCAGCATTTTTTTGGGGGGGGGAGAATGAGTCAGAGGGTATCACTAACAGAAGATAGTTGCTAAAAATTCTTCATGAATATCACAGCATGTTATTTCCAAAAACATAAATTTACACTTCATTACTTCAAATTTAAAGAGTAAATAAAACATTTAAACACACAAATTTAAAGTTACAAGAAAAACTATTAAAACATAGCTGCCTTCAGATCTAAAAAAATTTCTTTAAAACTTTTAGTGAACCAAAAACATTATGTATTTCTTATGAGCAACTGATGCCTTTTAAAATAAGAAATTATTTTTTTCTTTAATAAGCTTAATATATGAAGAAAATCATCACAAAATTCCAACTGTTAACAGATCACTAAGCATTCTAATTTTAGTAAAACTGTAATTATATGACTTAATCATATTTTTCATCTCTAATACACATACACCAAGAACCTTAAAAATTTTATAAAATTCTAAATACTTATACATAAAACACAAAAACCTAGATTTAAAATAAATATCAGAAAAAAATTTGTTAGCTACTTATTGTTATGAAAAGGCTATGTTTCATGAAAATACACATAATGCTGTTAAGAAACAGAACATTTAGAAAGCTACAACTTTATTTTTTAGATATGTAAAGCAGGAATGACAGAAATAGAATTAAAAAAATAACTTTACGAGAGTCAACAAAATTAATATTCAATGTGTGCACCTCTAATTTTTATTGCTGCTCTGCATAACATGGAATTGAAAGAAACAGTTTTAATGATGTCCTGGGGAACAGACATCCATGCTGCCTTAACTCACATCAAAAGTTCAAGATATGCTGTAGAACTGTCACAGTGCATCTCTTTTCATTTGGCTATATCTCATATATTTTCAATGAAGCATAAATCAGGTGATCAAAATCACCATGGAAAAATTGAGACATTGAACACTGAGAAGTCTTGTTATTTCTGAAATGGAGAAATAGCTTTGTCTTGCTAGAAAATTACCTGTGTGACATATTGTAAGTATGGATATGCAGATGGTCATAGAACATCGCTGATATATTGAGCACTTGTTATGATGGCTGAACTCTTATGACAGCTGATCTGATTTTAAATGTAATAGCATGACATACAAGAACACTCATCAATGACATGATAATCAAAGAAATAAATGCAGTCTTCTCAATACCTCTCACCTCATTGAGAAAAGACAAGCATGCAACCTTTTTTTCACTCAAATAAAACCATAATCACCAAAGAAGACAATGTCAGACCATTACATCTGCCATACATTTTATGCATCACTGTAGTCTGGTAGTAAGTTGTTGAGATGTCAATGGTAATTCGAGAAGTGGTTTATAAGATAATTCTGAAAATGATAATAATGACATAATATGACACTATAAAATATACTAATGTATGCAATGATGTGCCAATACTATCAATGAAGCCAAATGGTCAGCTGAAGACATCTTAATGTGATGATGATTTTTCTAACAGGTTTACACACAATGTCAGAACCTTGGCTGTGTCTTACAAGTTTTTCTGAATTAGTCTCTGTATATTCTTTCAATCACAGAAAACACTCTAGATACTGAACTTGTGAGTACAGCCCCTTTTACGTGGCAATAACATAGATAAAACTAAATTCTCATACCAATAAAGCATCCTGCATCAGTTTTTGATTTGATTACATTTGTCTTAATATGAACACCCCCAGGTTGCATTCACTATCACTAATCATATGACACTAGCAACTATGGAGGCCTAATAACCCAAATGCACTTCCTACTGCCAGAAGGAGCAACCTGTGCTGTCCTAGATAGTGTGTTTTCGGCCATCCAAGTGGGTAGCACAACTGCCAAATAACATGGAGAAGTAACTGCTACCCCTTCGTGTTCTTCTTGCACCTAAAGTGAGAAGAATGCCTGTGTGCCCGCTTGGTGTCTGGGTCTGCATTCTGGGATTGAGGCCCTTAGTTCGTATCAAGAGAATTTGTCTAGAACTCTAAAGATGATTCTTGACTGTCTTCTAACCTCCCCTCCCACCTAATACATAAGGTAAAGAGTATGTTCGCATAATGTTCTAACCAATGTGATAGAATGTATAGTTTCGGCCATCCAAGTGGGTAACACAACTGCCAAATAACATGGAGAAGTAACTGCTACCCCTTCATGTTCTTGCACCTAAAGTGAGAAGAATGCCTGTGTGCCCGCTTGGTGTCTGGGTCTGCATTCTGGGATTGAGGCCCTTAGTTCTTATCAAGAGAATTTGTCTAGAACTCTAAAGATGATTCTTGACTGTCTTCTAACCCCCCACCTAATACATAAGGTAGAGAGTATGTTCGCATAATGTTCTAACCAATGTAATAGAATGTATAATAAAACATGACTAACACAATATACATGCATCTGTATTCGCAACTGAATACAGACTAACCCTCTCATACAGCCAGGTCACACTTATAAAGGGTTCAAGCCCACATATTCATCTGTTATTCAGCTCTCTTTAACAGCTTCAGAATTTATGGGCCAATAATGGTGAAATGCTATCATCCATTCTGCATTGCGTACATTTCACATACTAAAAAACTATAAGCTGTAGCTAAACTCTTCCAATGAAACTTTATTTTTATATTTATTTATTAGGTCAGTAGTTTTACATCATAAATGTACAAAAGATGGGAGAAAGGTTTCAGAAATCACTATAACATCTTGTGGCGGCCACGAGGCAGTCATAGATTTATTGCTCGCAGCTGTTATCTGCTTTTGGTGTTTTTAGCAGTGGCTCAATCAGGGTTTTTAGCAGTGGCACCTATAGGTCAAATCAGAAGTGCAATGCAAAAGTCCTCTGTGGCCTTGAAGGATAATAGAACTTCAATCCGTTTCATAAAAGTGAAATATTTACCTCATCACAAAAGATCTCTTCTATGGTAATTCAACTCTTTCAAATTTGCAAGCACTGGCTGGCTCCACGAGCTGCCATAACCTCAACATCTGAGGTCTATTATAACTAACATCCTTTTAAACACAAATAGCAGTAAAATAGTGTTGAATAACTAACATAATTATGGGACAAAATCATCCAAAAGACTTTAAATTTATGTGATAAAAGAAATAATTATATCAATGATTTTTTTTAATATTTACTCTTAATTACAAACTTATAAAATATCACATTTTTAAAAAAGATAAAGTCACTTTTCCCCTAAAGTAGCTGCCAAGGCTAAAACATTGGAAATAATAAATTCAAAAGGGCAAAACTAATATTAAAAAAAGATAAATGGTTCAAATAAATTTCAGTGAAAATTTTAGTTTGTAAAAATAAGAGTAGAGAGTAAGCAAAGTAAAGTTGAAGAATATTAATAAAAGCCAATTCACAGAATTTGCAGTACTGCTGTTGTAGACATAAAAATTAATTTCTTCTACACACAATGAAATGCTGAAACTATATGTTGCTGCAATAGACCACAGTCGGCAACAAGGCATATCCTATCACTCTGCATTGAATATATTAGATGACTTACAGTTCATTAATTTCCCCCTGCTTATAATTCTCAGCATTTATAGACCTCAGATTACTAAAAATATGCAATAAATGGGAGAAAATGAAATAAAAATACCATAACTGACCAAAATACCATCAAAATTTCTAAAATTTTCATGGGAAAGCAGAAAAAATGAAATATGAAATTACAAAAGTTTCACTTTAAATCAAAGAATCACTTTACTTACTGAGAACTTTCAAACAATCTAGATAGCATAGCTGATAGCACAGGTAAATCAGCCATAACTGCAGTAGTTATGACAGCATTAGCGGAATCAGTTGATCGACTAGCCTTTAGACTTCCCCCAGTAGACGGTTTCAAACCAAGAATCCATACAAGATGCTGCAAATTCAAAATTTTCAAATGTAATAAATATAACAATATACAATGCACATGTAATAAATATGGCTAAATATTATTATGATGAATTATATTACATCTTACAGTAGATTATAATAAAGATAAATACTCCAAATCATGAAACATTGAAACAGGAACTTCCTAATGGATTCAAGAAACACATTGCTGAAGTGAAATGTCTTAGTAAAATTAAAATAAATCTAATTCTAAATATCATTATGATTAATTACATTGCATATTATAGTAGATTATAATAAAGATAAATACTCCAAATCATGAAACATTCAGATGGGAACTTCCTAGAATGGTTTAAAACAAACACTGCTAATGTGAAATGTCTAACTAAACTAAACCTAATTCAGCTAGAAAGAACATTTCTTCACATATGATGAAACACAATCAAGTGTCAGAAAACAATAAAATTTTAAACCAGACTAAACATTATAACCAATGAGCCATACAGCGATTTTGCCTTTTCAGTTAAACAGAACCACGCTGAAAAACAATAAATGTATTGCAGCATTTATATTAGATATCTAGTGTCCTCTAAATCAGTAGTTCCCAATATGCTTCCTAGAGACTTCTCAGCCACTCCAGGAAAGTAAAACAAACTACATGAAAGAATAGGAAACTAAAAGTGAAATCAAAATACAAAATTTAGAAGTTACATTTGGAATAAAAAATGTTCAACAGCAATTATTCTCGCAGATGATACTTGACATTGCATGAAAGTGGCAATTCGAGAACTTTTCCACTCATTCTCAATAATTCGTGAATTCTTCGATGCTTCTCAAAACTTAGTTCCATAATAAACAAAGACGGCTACTTGATTTCGACCAATTGCATTTCCTGTGGATTTCATTCTTTGGTGAGGTTTAGTTGTGCAGCTAGTAAGTGTTCATTAATTAAGAAAATAATACACAGTACAAAACTGTCACCTCTCAAAAGCAGGCTCAAGATGCCATCATAAACCCCTCATGCTGCATGCTAAATTAAGGTGATTATCTCTACAAAAAGCATTGATATATTTGAACTGCACACAAAGGAAGTAAGTAATCCTTTAAAGGACCACAATGATACGGATGAAATTTTAAAATGTTGAAGTCTGGATGTGTAAAATGGCATTCTAGTCAAAATTTGTAGCACAGGAATCTATAATTGTCAGGAGGGATACCACAGTTCTTGATGCAAAAACAAAGGGGTCTTCTTTTAACAGAAACATGTTATATTGATGGCTACATGTTATATCATGTTAAATTGATGGCTTGGAAAAAAATGATTGCATAACCTTATATAAACCTTCCTGGAAAAAAATAACATCCAAATTGAAGGAAAAATGTAGCAAAATATTCAAGAGCATCTCAAAGCTTTGAAAACCTAGTTTGAATTTTATTTACTGACAATTCCAAGAGAAGGTACTTGGATGGCTTTGAATGGTTACTGAATATGTTCAGCACAAACAAAAAACTATCCACTTTGAACTCAAAGGAGTAGGGTATCCTCATAAACATCTAACAGTAAACTAAGACTCTTGTTTCTAAACCAAAGTATATTAGAATGATTAAATGTTTTTATATCACTTTAAGCTCTGTCTTAATTAAGGCGTAAGATTCCAACCTGTTTACCTTTAAGTTGCAGTTAAATTAAGGAACCATAAGAACTAATAAGCGAATATTTGCTTAAGTTCGTGAGACAGAGAACAAAACGTAAGAAGGGTTAAATTACCCTTTATTAATCCAAATAAAGTTTAGCAGATGACTTCTTTCTTGGCAATAAAGCCTCCACTCGGGCTTGAACTCAGGAAACTAAGAACTAAAACTTAACTAATCTTAACTTAAAAGATATAGTCGAAGCTATCAAGACTTTAACAGAGATGGCCCCTTAATGCTAATTAACGAAGCTATAAAGGGCCTAAAGTACAGCCGAGCATATTGTTACGTTTTTCCTATTCTTCTGACACCAGTTGTTGCGTTATTTTCTTCCTTCACATTCGTACGGGGTTCGTGTGGATTTGAAGTGAATAACAACGACACTTGATGAAGTATCGAAGCACACTTTATTTACCAATATTCTCAGGACCAAAATCACTTTTTCATTCGTCGAACTGTTATAAACATGCTGACACGTTCAGCGACACAGCCTTTACACTGTCAGGAAATAATGGTGGAGACAGCTTCTCCACAAAGCACCCGAGTACAGCTCCCAACTCTGCTTGTTTGTTCTCGGAACTCCATGTACTCTCGAGACTCACCACACGATGCACTCGACGATACACAAGAGTATAGCTCTCGACTCAGCACAGTCTAAGACAAAACTCGACGATGCACTAATTTGCAATGCACTAAAAGACTCTCTCGATGCACTCAACAACCATCTCAGCGCTAGACTTCGAGACACTCGCTCAATGACTGACTATCAGCTCGCTAGACAAAGCATACACATTAACTGACTGCAGACCTGCAGGGTTTATATAGCTTTCGGCTTGTGTTCGGGAACATTCTGGGCTAAACCGGTAAGAATTCATTCCAGAAGGTTCTCCAACCATCCATGGAATATCACCAATTTTGTCACCAAATGTCGCCAAATGGGCAATTTTTCGCCAAATGTGGCAACTCTGCCCTCCTTTGCCATTTTATGGGAACCCTAAAACTGCTTTGTGGGGAAGCCATCTTACCGCGCCTGTACATTTCGTAACAGTATTAATAGCTTAAAAGAGAGAGTAGCCTAAAAAGGCAAACCACGCTAGTCAGAATCACTGGCTGCCTCACGAAGTCAGTAGATACCTCTCCTCATTTGCATTCAAGCATGATTCTGAAAATACATTCTGGCCGGAAGCTGTATGATGAAATTCAGGAAGACAGGAAAGTAACTTTCAAATAATGATTAGCTGTTAGAAAAATTAACATAAACCTTACAAAGGCTTACAGTGTAATATAATTACAAAATTTATTTATTTATTTATTTGTCAAATGCCAGTGACATAGGCCATTAAACTCCTTGCTTGCCAATAGCATTGAAATCTACAAGAAAAATTTGTCAGTGCTCCACACTCGTCTAAATGTTCCACTGTCGTTGGCCATCCACTATTACATACAACACTGGCAAATCAGCTAGTCCAATGGGAAATAAATGATTCTGTAGACAGTCATGTCCCGTCAATAGTCTAAAAGATGCAACCGCAACTGTTCGCGGGTGGTCAAGAACAAAAGCTGGATTTGTTGAGAGATCACTCCAAAGCTTGCCCTCACAAGCCCGAGTGGCAAAATCTCTAAATGTCTTTTGATATATTAGCGATGTCAGAAGCTTAATAGAATACAGGCTTGCACTCCTTTTTGGCTTTTGGAGAACCGTACCCTCCTTTTTCGCAAGCATATCTCATTCCCATAAATACTGCAGTGTGAAGGTACCCATTGAAAAGATATCTCGTGGGAAAGTTTATATAATTACAAAATAGTAAAACTGAATTGCAATTTTCTTTTATAATGTGTAATAAAAATTTCAAATAAAAAGTATTTAATGAATATGTACTTGAACAGCATTTAATGATCAACTTGCAAGAACTGAACTTATTGTAACAACCTTAATGGTGCTCCGAGCAGTTATGTATATCTTTATTGCAACACAAACTGTTTTCATTAATTGAGCTTAGAAAGAACTTTACATCTGGACAATTTCTGACAGTATTACATTGAGAATAAATTGAAAAAAAATATGGTAAATTAAAAATTTTTGAAATAAAACTCCATTTCATGGATATTCAACTGTTTTGGTATTTCCTCACTTTACATTCCCTTACTATCTATACCTTTTCCTTATCTTTGTAATGCAGTTCTAATACATAATTAATTTGTAAGACACAGACTAGTGCCTAAAGGGTTCCACAAGTTAAAATGTTCAGGAATTGCTGCTCTTAGTCATTAATGAAGCCCATAAACCTCCTGAAAAGCCCCTAAAAACAAAACATCCCATTTGCTTACTGCTGACAGAAATGAAGTTAAGAAATGCCATTGCTGTACATAAATAATACATAAATCACAGCAATTAAAAGAAAAAGCTGTTTAACTGTTAAATAAAAACAGAGCTATTTCTTGGGCAGAATGATAACCTTCAAATGCAAGATATTTATTTATTCATCAGTTCTACCTTAATTTCAGCCATAAATCACTGACTTCTTTTCACAGTCTCATCATAATAAGAAGACTTTTAATAGTCATACTGAGAAAAACACACAAGTACTCTGAATAACATCAAGAAACTGGCAACTTCCAAAACAACTGGAACCCAAACTGGTCTATTTTTAATATGTGTAGATCTAGTCTGAATAGTTTCACAGCTAAGGATTCAGAGATCTTCGGAGATTTCTTTTAAATCCTGTGCCCCTAATGGTAGTAAAAAAATTACATTTATTATGAAATTGAGCCCTAGTACTTGCTTTCTCTCAAATGATAAACCATCATGCTTCAAAAACAGTATATCTGTCCTTTAGCTGCAGTATTATAGACAGATGATTCGTAGGATATTTGTTCTCATTTATCTGACATCTGAAAATGGAAACAAATTTTTAAGCTGCCTTTATGAGCCTGTGAAAAAAAAAGACTACACTGTAATGAATCTTTGAAATAAAATAAAAAATTATATTACAAAGTATCAATTATACACTAAAATGAAATTTATCAGCTTACTGCCATCAAAGGAAATAAGGTTAAATTGCACAGCAAACTGGTAAACTATCTTGTTTCTCATGTATCACTAAAATATTTCCTATGCTGTAATTCAATGCACTAACACAGCACAGATTAATGCAAATATTTTAAAATTTTTCATGTTAACTCAACATGGTTGTCAAAATACTTCTTGGTTCTCTTTAATGAATTTACTGTATATTTTAATTTAATAACTTATACAGAAATTTTAGACTAAATTCTAACTACCTGCAAAAGAACCATAGAAACTGAACCTACACTCTGATTATTTTAAAAAGACTCATGCTCTAGGTCTAACTCTCATTCTATCTGCTATGATATACATAACCTATGCTAACTAAGCACTTTTAAAACTTGAAACCACCTCAATTTCTGCAAACAAACATTAGATGATAACAGAAGCTAGGGGGTGAAACACAGGCATAATACAATTTCTATTAATACAGTATATTTTTTACTTGTAACGTTGTAAGCACAAGGTGCCACGAGGTACCCAAAACAGCTCCATGGCAATGGGCTAAACTAAGCACAGCTCTCATGCACTGTAAATTTTTAGCAGTCAACTGAAAATAAAACATTCAATATTACTACTTTATAAGCAAAGTAAAACAAAATGCACATATATTAAACAATATACCATTAGAAATAAAGACAGAAATTTTACTATTTCTTACAATAGATATGTAGATGAAATAAACAATATTTGGTAATTCCTGATCATCCACCTCTTCCTTAAATTGCTAACTCATTGGTGACTGTTGAATGGGTAAAAAATATTCATTCGGTCTGACTACAGTTCATAATAATTTTTTAAAAGAAGCATTTTATAAGAAAGAATGAAGATTTACATAGCAAGTATTTACATTTTTACTGCTGAAGTAGACCGTTCAGCTAAATGGCAATTAGTTGCACAGCATGTAAATCCACATGTATGATATGTGCATATGTAGCTAGGCTACTGTTCTGTGTGTCCTCAAAAACATAATTCTATCAAATACTGAAATCAGGGGTGTAGATTCCATTAGAAATAAAAACAAACTTTTCAATGGCAATAAATTATTCAGAATATTAAACAAAACAAAAAAAATAAATTGGGAGTAGAAAAAATGCTGATTCACAAAAAATATTCTACTTGAGATGTACATGCCTTAGTATCTAATTCCAATGCCCTCTGACATGCCTTTAGAAAATGCAAAAAAGTGCCCCTTACAGCCCTACTGTGATACTAAGATACATTCAATCTAACAACTGGTTATCCCACAACAGTCTGTATGAGGTCTGACAAAACTTAAACATTGGAAAAACTTAGATTTTTTTAAACATTTTAAGTTCCCCTAGTGAATCATTTTCCTTTACATATATTTAATTGACAATGCAACTTAATTTAACATCAATATTATCACGATTGCTTGAAAATTTAAATTACACCAAACCATTTTTGCACAAATTTTAGTTAGCATCTATTAATACATGTGTATAATCAATATGTGTGTGCTACATAAATACAGTTTATTATTTATTAATTTTGTTTATTAATTTGTAACCAGATATGGAAATGGTGGCAAAACTTCCTTACTATACTAAGAAAAATTAATTTTTTTTCATTTTCCTAAATTTTTAAATTGATGAGAAATTCTGTTATGTTCATACAGTTTAAGAAATTTTATGTACAAAAGCATCAGTTTCACAGTAATTTGTTTTGAAACAATGAATGCTCTAATTTGAATTATATTTCTCCTCTCTTCATCAAATTCCACAAGAGTCATTACCTCCTGATTGTAAAATTTTACAGCTCTGATTTTTTTTTTCCCATAATTATTTGCAGAAAAATTCACAGGAATTTATTTAAAACTCACTGCTCTGGCAAGGTTAAAAATTAGTTCAGCTCTGATCATAATGGAAGTTCCAGTTCTGCTAAAATAAAACGGCACAGTGTTAATCATCACTTACATGTATAAGTTTGATGACTTTCCGCAAGATATTTATTTCACTGCATTATAAAAGCAATAGTCAATAACATAAAGTAGCTTGCTTCAATAAGGATTGAGAAAACTTTTTCCTAACAATAGCCACAGACATCTACATATCCTTAACTGAAGTACATTTATAACACACAGTTATCATCCATGACCAATGTTTCCCTTTGAAGATGGCATCATTTGATATGTACTTCCAGTTTTTGATTTGAAATTTCACAGTTTTATTCATTTGAAATTTCACAGTTCACTACAGTTTCACTGATCAACTGTGAATTTTACAAGTGACATCTGAGGGCTGGACACATTTAAGATTGGGAAATTTTCAGTTTTCTACTGCACTTATACTTTCATTATAAAACTTACTTTCATTTCATAACATGGAATATGCTCAGGCTGTGCCTAATAAACAAAAATATTTTCTTTTAAATTCCTTTACTTTAAAATTAAAACATGTTAAATTAAATAGCGTGTATAATATTTATAAAATGAGCAGTGAATAATACAACGACTGCTCATTTTGAAAAAAAAATCACATTCGATACATTTGATTCTACATTATTTTATTTTTTATTTATTTATTTATTTATTTATTTTTACTTTAAAGATTTCCTCTTTCATAAATGAAATAATGGAGTTTTCATTCTCATCCAAGATTTAATTTGATTCTTTCTTATCCAATAAAAATACAGATAAAAACTCATACTTAATTAACACTGACAATAATAAAGAGAGGATGATTACAAAGCATTCAGTAACAACAGTATTATCTGTAAAAGCCAGTTTACCATAACTGGGCCTTGTTGAGCTCCAAGTGGTAAAGATGCTGTGGGAAGAGGTGTCCCAACAGCTACAACTTGCTGTCTCATTTCATGACCATCACAACTTCCTAAGTAGAGACCTAAGGGAAACTGAGCTGCTCCAGAGAGATTGTTACAATTAACACCACTATGGATCAAGTCATCACAATCTCGCCTTCTATCTCCTTTAAAAAAAAAGGAAGAGATAGAAAAATAAAAAATATTTTCTTAAAATTCAAGAGGTCAAACATTCAAAATTTCATTCACTAATTAAAGCAAAGACACAGAATGATTCCCTCTTTCCAGATATTTTGCTTTGCTCTATCTTTGCAACTTTGCATGATGTGTGACACAGGATGTAGCAATATGGCTACATGCAACTCAAAAGAACCAGAAACAGAAAAAAAAAAAAAAAAACTAGGTAAAGGACTTATAGTCACATTTTTAATTAGGTCTGTTTATATAGAAAACAACTAAACAGCAATTCACCAAGCCACTCTTCTGTCATACCTACTGTATCAAAATATAACTATCCTAATCACCCCTCCCAGGCATTCATATATTCATAATGCTATCTTATTTATAGCAATTTATTTCAAAAGCCTGCTTCAGTAGTCAGTTAAACAAAACTCTTTCAATTAATACAAACATATAAACACAAATTGTATCATCAAAAGTTAACAAATACCTATAGTTAGTTGTCTTAAATATTTAAAAAAAAAAAAAAAAAAAACTTTGCTAAAATTATTGATTACACTTTATTTTTAGGTCAAGATATTTAAATATTTACTTTCATTGATAAATGAAACTGAATGAAAAAATAACAATAAATTAATTCAAATGTGAATAACACAAATTAGCATGAGTTTCAGATTAGACATAATCACTGGTTCTAATCATAAAAAAAAATGTGAAATCACTCCCAAATACTTTTAAATACATGTATTATATACACATACACACAAATTAACATACCATAAACTCCAAAGCATATAATCTTTCACAAACACGTGTAAAAAATATCTAAATCAAATTTTTAAAGTTATAATTCAAACATTTTTCAAAATAATCTGTAAAAATTATTTCAATTTTTTGTAATAAATTAGAGAAAAGACAATCTAACTTGCAAGTTTAAATTGCAGATTATACAAAAACATCAAAAATATGTTGTAATTTTTAATGATAGTTAATTATAAACCAAACCTAGTTAAAATAGAATTTAAACATGAATGTTAATACAGTGTTATTCATAAATCTAATATATATCCTAAGTCGTCCATCTGAGACATGCAAAATGCAAATTTAATTTTGTTGGTTAGCATACCAGAATGGGAAATACATAACTTATCTTTTTTTTCTTTGCATGCACATTAGTATGTGTGGGCATACTAGTTCACATGTGTTTGAAGTAAGCACTTTCATGCTGAAAAACACAAAATGTTATGCTGAATATAAACACCCCAAATTATCGCCACGGTATAGGAAACACTGTCTTAGTGAAAATACTTTTGATAATGTTTAAAATAACTGAGGATTAAAACTAAGGAACCATTTCTAAGTCAGAAAAGAAGCTTTGTTAAATATTTCAATCCAACTTTTGGTATAATATATTCTTGGGAATACCATTTGCTAGACATCCATCTGGTCCAGATATATCCATTGAAATGCTATACTGATATTCATCATATTTTAGGACCCTCTTCTGATAACTCATAATCTAGAGACAGTGTTATATGCATCATGGCAATGATGCACAATTGATCATACGAAACGTGTGATCAATAGTTTCTTAAAACAGTAACACAATCCTATCTCACCAATTTACACACTTTATGGGTATCATAAAAAGACTGAATTTTTTTCAAAATGGTCTCCATTAATGCTGTAAGCATTTCTTATAAAATCCTATATGATATTTTAAAAAATTTTGCGACTGGAAAAGCATTTATCAATAAATATGTGAAAAAATACAGCCTATAGTTGCTTTCTGAAGAAATACCTTCTATATGCAGAGCGAATCAAAATTACTGCACATGCATTTTGCATGCAAGTTAGTATATTGAGTTTTTAAAAGTTTAATCAAATTGTAGCAGCAAATAATTCTCTCAAGAGTGCTGACTACTAGACTGAAACTTTTCCTTAAAACTACTGAAATTATACAGGAGGAGCAGGATTGGTTTAGAAATCGTATGCCCACCTCTAACTCTATTATGAAATTTGTTCATACCGTAAAAACAGGCTTTAATTCTATGAAAAGTTCCTTGGTAGTTTTTGTGGATTTTCAAGGGGCCTATGATATTATTTGTTCGAAAAATCTCCTAAGCAAATTAGCAGAACAAAGAATAAATGGAGAAACAGAACTAGACTGAAAGATTTCTAACTCGGAGATGGGTTAAGACTAGTTGGAAAAATATAGAGTCCAAATACAGGTAGTCTAAGATCGGCCTTCCACATGGTTCAGTGAGTATTAATAATCTCATCAAGAAACTAAAACAGGTTGAACATATCAAATGAGCATGTTTGCTGATGGCAACCTAGTAATATGTATGGAAACTAGTAACTGTTGAAATTATCAAAGACAGAAACAGTAACTTGAGATTAATATGAATAAAGCTCTGAAGACCCTTCAATCTTGGGCCTTGGACAATCACATTATCATAAAAAAAAATCAAAAACTATGTACCAGTTTTTTACTTCCAGACATATTGAATATGACTTTCATTTGTATTTGGATAACACACTACTATGTGGAAGTTGTAGGACAAAATACCTTGGGTTATAAGGAACAGTAAATTAAAATTTTCTGGAGCATATCAGGCACACTGTGATTAGTGTCAAAAAAAGATTGCCTATCTTAAATTGACTGCTGTTACAAAATGGGGCTATACTCAGGAGACACTAAAGCTCACCTACAATGCCTCTATAAAACCAGTTTGTCTCTACTCCTCTTTGGTCAAAAATAAAATGAGATATCAGGAAACTAAATAGGAATGGTAAAACAGTCTAATTTCAGTGGATACCATCCCACATAGATATTGATCATAATGAAAAAGCAGATGTCTTGGCTAAGAGGGATACGGAGTTATTTACTAAACAGAGTTCCATTCATTTCGATTCTGTTAGAAGAAGTATCTAAGAGAATATGCCAGCTTACAACACAGAACTACAAATTAAATCAAAGAATAAACACTGGCAGAATATCAGGAATGATTGAAATGAGTTAAATTGCAGTCAACGTAGAAAAGCTGTGGCTTTTTCCAGACTGTATATAGGGCACGAATGCTTAGCTGAACATCTCAGCAGAATAGGCATTTTTTATGTGAGTGGCTTGACGTAAATGGATTGATTTCCGAATAAAGCCATAAACAACAACAACAGCCTAATTCTCTCAAAATATACCATTACTGGCATAAATGCTCTTTATATGACAAGTAAGACAGTCGAAAAAGGGCAGTGACAGTTACTCAAGAAACAATCAGCATTTTTAAGACATGGTTCAAATTTGAAAACTTAACAGTACAGCAGAGAAGATGTGACTGGTATGACAGAGTGAGATTTGGTAGAAAATGCACAGCAAAAGGAGATGTTGCTGATGTCGCTCCACCCATTTTATTGATTCAATAACTCCGGAATTAATCTAACCTTCCACTTATGGGGACACTTTGCCTCACTACTATAGAAGACTCACTACTTACAGGTCTGTAATAGATATAACTCTGTAACAGCATGCACTGGACACTTTGCCCTATACAGCTCAAGCAGCAGTTTGCCTCAATCAGAAGGGTTGGAACTTCGAATGCATACAGTATTCATACAAGTCATTCAAACCTTCAAGTCAGCAAAGCAAAATCAACTAGTCCGTCGGGTATTAGAAAACAGGGTTGCCACTCAAACAGGAAAGTGAAATTTTGTGACTTTTCCAGATTTTCCAGGTGCATTTTAAGAAAATTCCAATCTATCTGCATAGTGTGCATTTCCTGTGCTAAAGGGTAAATTATTTATGGTACCACTTAAAAACAAAAAAATTTGCAAATTACATGACTTATCCCCAAAACATTATTATTATAACTATAATAGGAGTTGTTTTCTCTGCTAAAGATTGAGATTAGAATCTGCCCAATCTGGATTTAAAAATGTCTTTTTTCGGCAGACATTTTGAAGCTAAATGAAAGAAAGAAATCTATTTAATGATATTTTTAAATAAATTCAGGTATATTTATTTAGCAGCATACATAAGCAAAAAATATATGCATTAAATTTCGTGATGGTATGTCATTATACTAATAGAATTAGTTTCAGGAGTACGACAGAGAAAACTGCCTGAAATTTGAAAGTACTATTAGCTAAAAATAAATAAAGTTAGAGGGAAGAAGATACACTAAATGCTGTGAATAACAATAAAATAAAGTTAATAATTTAGAGATTAAAACCTGAATTACAACAATCAATGATATTTTGTGGACTATGTTGTTGCTTATACTCATTTGTCTGATGTAGTTAGCCTAAACCGATGAAATTCCTCGTGGCAAGAAGCGCAAGATTATTCCTGTCATTGGCAGCAAGCAGCCTTGAGCACGTAACAGGTGACAGTGCGATTTGGCTCAGTTCTGCCCCCGATTTTGATGGAGAGCACCCGGGGGGGACAGGTCTGAGGGTCTCCCACCCCTCTCACCTTCCACCAAACCATACAAGAGGATTTCTGGCTCAATGTACATTTAGAGTGCCGCCATGCCCCACCAACACTATATCCATGCCTTCTGTGGGATTCGGACCCGGGCTTTTCGGAATGGCAATCAGCGACACTAACCATAATACCGGTTGGGCTGCTTGGCAAATATAATTATAATAAATGGTTAGCCTAGATGATTGATTACCATTTTTTCTTATTTTACTGCAAAATGACCAATAAGGCATTTATTAAAAAGAAAAAAAAAAGGTTTAAAAGATTTTGTGATAAAATCCTAGTATATACTAGTACAGTCTTGGCACAATTTTCAAAATTGTTGCAAACATCAAAATAACCTCCTTACTGCTCATAATGTCACAAAATCCCGTGTATACCATATACTAGGATTTAAACGATTTTGTTTTATACGAGAATGGGAAGGTATTGTCTTTCATGCATGTCAACATGCACATCTGAATCTCTCAATTTTCAAGGTTACTGGAAACTTGCTTTGCATTTTTAAAAGACAATCTGATTGGAGCTGCAGAAACTGGCTTCATGCCAGTTGCCCAAATGACACTCACACGATACATAATTCACCAAGAAAGTGATGGCTTGGCATAAAAAATCGCTTTTTGGGGTGGGGGACTGCCACAAGAAATTCCCTGACTGTTCCAGATTTTATATAAAATATTTAAATTCCCTGACTTTTTTAGGTCTATTTTTCTACTTTTAAATTCTATGACTTTTCCAGGTACTGTGGCAATCCTGTCAAAAGCTTATGACTTGACCTTAGTGGAAACTTGCTCAGAAAGAATATTTACATGTTCTGATTCTCACCATAGAAGAGAGCAAAAAAATTACACATTGAATTATATTGCAATATTAGTTTTGTATTGCAAAAAAAATCTCAAAACTGAAGATCAAATCTGTGTAACATGGGCATCACTTCAATAGCGAGATATCATTATGTAATACATATTTTCTAAATTTTATCAAAATATTCATATATATATATATATATATATATATTTACTGTTCCTCAATTTATGCAAACACCCATATATATGTTATTTACAGCTTTAGACCTAATTTCTATGTTTACTCTAAATGTTATATCAGAAATTTAATAAGTACTTGCCAAAATCACATAAGCAGTTCCAGTTTTAGTACAGAATTTTACTTTAAAATAAAATTGCACTTACATATATAGAATACAAATGAACTTCAGTTATTTTCTAGCATTAAGAGAAAAGGTTAATTTTACTTCAGCAAGATATATTATTATGTCTGCATAATAAAAATAAAAATTAAAATATTGTAAAGAAAATATTGCTACATTACTAACTTTAAAATTATCAATAAAAAAATTACTTCAAAAAACTGTTATTTAGGCATTTTCAAAATTATTCAGAACAGAATATGTATGTCATAAATTGAATATAAATACTTATTACAAAGAAATAGTTTTTACATCATAGCTCTATTAGTTATTAGCTTTTTATTATATGTGTATATATATATATATATATATATATGATGATGATGATATTATTCTACAGTAGATTAACAAACTTAGAAGAAAGAAAGTACCAGATACCTTTTACATCTGATTTGAGCAAATTTGAGTTCAGAACAGTTAAAGTGTAGTGAGGTGGCAGGGATGCTTTGCACATGGCTGTAATAAAAGCATCTCGAGGAGTTGTCATATTTAATGTACCACATATGCTGCTATAAATCTGCATGGCTTTAAGGATATTTTCAGTTGCAGTTTCATCAGTACTATAAAATTAAATTTAAATTCAATTAATAAACATATAAAAGGAAGACTTAAATTTTCACTTTAAAAGAAGAAAAACCACATGAACTTTATGCATATAAATACAATTCCATTTTCCTAGGCACTTCCCAGTCTGTTTAAGACTTTTTGTTGTATACTTCAAAAATGTGATTAGAATTTGGTTGACTATGGATCACACATTGCTCCTGCCCCCTGCTGTCCCTCCAAGATTTTTGAGAATAAGTTTGGCAACAATTGTAGTGGTAACTATGGCTACAGAATTGCCTCCGCTGCTGTGCCTCTCAGATTTTATGAGAATAAGAGAATAAATCTTGCAACAACTAAAGTGGTAAGTATGGCTACAGAATTTGTTGCACAAGCTTTAAAAGAAAAAGGTTTTTAGGTTTGCATTAAGAATTTGAGTTCCAGATTCGACGAAATGAAATCTATTGCAGATATTAGGGAGATTTCTCAATTTGTTGTGTTTTAGAAAATGAGGACTCCTATGTTTTAAGTTTGTGGTATTTAAATTACAAAAGTTTTCTCAAGTTCAGAAATAATACACTGGACTTATTCTTGATGTACAGATAAGCAAAATTTTCAGTCATTGTGATTACATATAATTTGAAAAAATAACTGTGAATATAATTCTACTAAATGCTTTCAAAAAATTTGGAATGGTATTTTAATTTGTAGATGTTGAGCAAACATTTTATGTCAAAACATGTAGCAGTCAGCTGTAAAAAGTAAAAATTTTTGCTCACAAAACCCGCCTTCCTAAAAAAAAGTGGTAAACAAATTCAATAATTTTTTTTTTCTTTTTTCTGCTTGCTTTGCAAGTATTATTAATGTCTCATGCAGCATTACAGGATCATCTAGTGACATACATTTACTTCTTTAATTATCACACTATAACATTACACACACATTCATTGAATATATATGTGTGTGTGTGTGTGTGTGTGTGTGTTTGGAGGGGCATGAATGGGTGTATACTGAGAGAAAGATTAAGAATGAAAAAGTAATACAGTACAAAGTCTTTAATCCGGATTCGTCAGGACTTCGATCCGGATCAGTGGTTTTTCAGGATTATAGATCATCAATTTAAATCTGGTAAGATGGCATGCAGAAATTATAAAATTAAAAATATGAAACCATTATTTATGAAATAAAGCGCAATTATGATCTAAAGGGTATCAAACTTTACAAAAAAAAAAAACCTTAATATTTATTTGTTTACTTTATTAAACATTTTTTTCACATTTTTTTTCAATGTAAGTGTTTAAGTTATCCTTTATCCATTTTTTTTTCAGCAATTCCACTTTTTGTTTGATTGACATCGAAACATGCTTTCGCTTTGTAGATCCTTTGGCAGCTCCAGAATCAGAAACTCTTTTTGACATAATCGAAAGTTCAAGCCTACTTTTTATAAGATTGCTCTAACAGACTGCAAAAAATAATAAGCTGGATCCAATTAGAAGATTAAGGAACAATGCAATCTGCAACATTAACTGAAATAAATAATTAGATAATTTTAGCCTAGCTTATACCGTCCGTTATCCATTGAACATGCATGCGTAAATGTGTTATGTGCATGCGTAAAGATATTATGCGCATGCGTAAACACATGCGCAGAAAGTTTGCAGCTTTGAGGTCCGGATTATAGATCATTCCAGATTATGGACGTCTGGATTAAAGACTTTGTACTGTATGTTGTTATGAATCAATAAAGGGTTAAGGGTGCAATGATAAAAACCTAAATTCTGCCTAAAAATAAGTTTTCTAAGTGGTAAAGGAATGCATAATAATAATGCTTAAATTTTATTATAAATTTTACCACAGCTACAGAATAACTTGTTGCTCAATTTCACTTTTTATATATATTCATGTGCATGCACATAATTTGTTGTTCTATTATTTCATTTTTTATATATATTCATGTGCATGCATGCACATACATGGTGGTAAATACTGTATACTGTGCAAACTTCGCACAGTGACATCTATCGCTGTTAGTAAGTGAAGTAAGTTCAAAGAATTATATTTATACAATACACCGCTTTTGAGAATAACAATGGAATTTTATGATGTCATTTTCATGCAAGAAAACTTAACTGGAAACATTATAAAACATCACAACTGATAGATTATCAAGTAATCAATAATACTATGCTTTCAAATGTATTAATGCTGGATATGATAGGATCAATTATGTTTGCATAGTGTGAAAATTTGATTGACTAAAAGTCATCTATAAACTATTGTATAACAGTACATCTTAAAATATTAAAGGCTTTGTCTTCATGAATTAAGTACGAAAGCCTAATATTTTCACAAGCATGTTATTACACATAAACAGATTGTTAACACATGGAATAAAATAAGGTACCAGAATTCGTGTGATTTAGTAAAGTGAACATTTAATGCATTTAATCCAAATAAAAACCTTTTTTTATAGCTAAAAGAATTCCTATCCTCTTTTCACAACATAAACAAAAGCTACATACATTGGCACTCACAAGCTCACTGAAAAACTGCTAGAAAATGAAAATTGTTTAAACACAAAGTTAGTTAAAACTAGATGTGACACAGAGTTTAATTCTGCTGTGTTTCCACATAGTCTAAAATATTTACTTTCCTTGAAGTGGATGTGACATTATAACTTTTCATTTATATTTTTCTTAGAGGTCATTCTGGTCCCATCCCCCAATACACACCATAGACACACAATTCAGAGCATGAATTTGATTTGCAAATTTTGTGCAGCATTTATAGAGAGAAATATGAGTGATATATAAAGTTTTAACTTGTAATAGTCCATTTTTATAAGCCAGTAGTAACAAAGCACTATTTAGAAGTAACTATTTAGAAATAAAGTAACATCACCATTCTTAATCTAACGTCAGTAACATAACCTTCCCTCTTATCACAGCAGCTTTAATCCAGCTAACATGTAGTCTGCTGCCTATCTACATCAACAACTGTGATGCTCTAAACTTCTAAAATGTATACATAAAATAGTTGAAAAATGGATTCACCCATCATGGCACTTATATTGCATTTAATTCATAACATTTATTCTATGAATGAACAATATACCAGTTATTCACAAGTGGATCTTAATTCCATAAGTGTATGGAAATAATCTTAATTCTGCTTGTGAATCAACAACTCTATAAGAATTTAATCTTAATTATATAACAAAAATCAAATGAAAGAAGCTCAGTCCTTAAAAAAAATCCACTCAATATACTAAGAAAATATTACATTTTGCTGTTGAAGAAAAGAAAAGAAAAGGAAGAATGAAAGGGAGATATACACAACTTATTTTTGCATTATTATGACTGAAAAATCAATTCTGAATGCACAGAGTGAAAATGCATATCTTTAATATTAATACCAGTATAATGTGAAATTTAAAAATCTAATGTTATTTCAAAATTTAACCATGCCTTCTGAAGTCATTTTCTTCAACATTTTTCACTGCAACTAATATAATCTAACATGGCAGAAGAATAGCATGTCAAATACTACATTATTTATTTTTCACAACAGGTTTATATTGTTCATGTTTTTAAATTTCTTCTAACATATATATTAAATAGCTTAAAATATTATACTGATAAATGGACCTGAAAATTAAGACAAATATTACAGATATTATATAAAACTAAGAAAATACTCCTTTAAAATAAAATACTTAGAAAAGTATATAAAACTTACGACATGCCTACCCCCCAGGAAAAAAACAAGCACGCTAAATCATTGTAAATAATTTTAAGTACTAAGAAAAAAATTCCCAAAAGAAGTATGAAGTATAAGGATTCAGAATGAAATTGAAGAAAGGATCTAAGAGATAAGGAAAATCCATAAAAATGAAAGAACATTAAATAAGAAATGCATTTCAGTAAAAAGAAAAAATAACACAATCAAATGAAATTACAAAAATCAGTTATTAACAGGAAATTTTGTGAAGAGTATTATTTTTGATGAAATATAGAGTAAACTGGAGATGAATAAAAAACATAATAAGATAAATTCGAGGAGAAAGACAATAAAGTCTTCTCTGAGAAAAGGGCATAACATAAAAAATCACCTAATTAATAATGGGTAACTGGACATCAGATTTTGAAGAGATAGCAGCTTTATATGCATTACATGAATCTGAAAAATTAACATCTGCAAAGAAAACATATTACAAAACATCCCATATGTCATAACGAATTAGGTTATGGAATAATATAGAACTTGCATGTACGCAAGAATTTCCTTCTAAGTATAAAGATAAATCAGCTTCATAAAATGTTATGATAAAAGAGAGAAAATAACAATAAAGCACTTTAAAAGTACCTTCTTACTATGAAAAAGTGAGAAAGCTAATAATGAAGAAAGGTGTTACGGATCACATTTTGTTACATTGTGAAATGCAGGAGCTCAATAACTATGTTATATAACACTATGTTAACTATCTGAATGTATTTTCATAAAAAACTGTCTAATACGAGAAAATAATATTCCTATGTATTGCATTTAAACTGCAAATGGGAAAAAAAATGGTGGTTTTCTTTCAAAAAAAAAAGAAAGAAAGAACTTGAAATGATACACAAAAGTGCTTAACTGCAAACATTAGACTCACTAGTTGAAATTTTTGTTCAAATTAGCAAAAATATATCAAGTAGTTTTGGCTGAAACCATTTTGGACACATTTCACTAAACTGTCTATTACAATCCAAAGTAGTAAGCAACAGAAGTAATGACAATGCCTATAACAACTGAAATGAACTAGAAGGTTCAGTCAAATAAAAAGGTGGTAACACAGCAGAGAACAAACAAATGCAACAGTACAATTTATAGCAGTAGTTCACATTCAGTTAAATGACTTGCATACATGATATGCTGGTTGAAAATGGTATTTCAACTCAAAATTCCTCCATAAGCAAACATACGGACATATGCTTTTTATTATCCAAAGGCATCCCATTCAATATTCATAGGAGGATGCTTATGTTATATGTAGCATATGACATATTATGAATAGCTGCTCATACAGCAAAATGCGTGTCCCTTTCAGGTAACGAAAAACCTGTTACACAATAAAGACCCAAGAAATATGACACAATCATTACAATGGAATTCAGAGAAAAACTCAATGAATGCATGATGTGGACTGCAGAGTGAATTTCACTGGTTCATCCTACAATTACAAAATGACAGTTTCAAGTAATACAACTGATCAAATATAGGGTGTCTCAAAAGGTTTTTGCCAAACTTAACATGCTTGTCTGTCATACCATGACAAATAGGATTTACATAGGAACTTATGTCAAAAAATGCATCCGGTGACCGCTACGGGGCACAGTTCGCAGACGTACAAAGGGAGAAAGAAAGTAAGTCCAAAGAGATATTAGTAAGATTTTTACTACAGAACATGGCTAAATCACAGAAAATGTTTAAAATTCCTTCCATTTGCCACAATGCATATTTCACAATGTTGATGCTTGGATTCATGAACTGTTCAAAATGGTAGGTGCGTCACGGACACATGCCGCCACTTCCACGATAGCAGTGACGAGATCCATATCTGATGTTCTGGCTGGCTCGTGTGTGTGTGTGATTATGACAAAGCCTCGAGGGCTATCTGCCTAAGGGGAGGAATGCCTTCGTGGAGGACTTTCTAAGGGAAACTGGCTCGTATACATGTTACACATGGGGAAAACCACGAAAACGCCCATGCAGCCAGCCCGTTCGCGGGATTCGAACCTCGGACCGAACTACCAGTGTTCAGCGACTTTACCGCTCGGCCACTGGTGGGCTCTGGCTGGCTCGTATACCGTGAACTTTATGTACCCTCACAGGTAGAAATGTAAGGGAATCAGGTTGGGGGATTGTAGTGGCCATGTAACTGGTCCACAGCACCATACAAGTAATGCATATCGGCCAGTTCTGAGTTAGTAAACTGATTCATCCTTCTCCTGCGATGAACTCGCCTGAAATGATCCCGCTTCCCATTTTCCCATAAGTCTGAAAACATTGCTCTCTAGCTGTCATTGTTTGCATTTTTTGACACAAGTTCCTATATAAATCTTGTTTGTTATGGTATCGCAGACCAGTATGTTATGTTTGGCAACGACCTTTTAAGACACCATGTATACCTGTCAGGCAGTTGAAAGAGAACCAGTACTAAATAATTCATTCCTCACTGCCAAATGTCACAACTGTTTCTATCCTGAAATATCTGGCTAAGGCTATATGGTATAAAGTCAAGGTTATATTTTCAAATGAATGGCTGTTCCATATTTATACAAGAGAAATTTTAACTCAATTTTTTTATTTAACTAATATAGGACACTAAAGTGTGGAGTAGGCACAAAAAGCAATATTAATTTCATCAGAGAGGATATTTACTCTAAAACTGATAAATAAATGCTCATAAATAACTTTCCATATGCAGAAGCAAAAGTAATAATATTAAAACTAACAGATCTTACTTGAAAGTGATTCATACAAACAACATATTAATTTGAACAGTGCTTCCATACAATACTGACAGAGCCATTAAAAATGGAATTCAGGCAATAAAACAAACAGATATTTATGTTGAGAGAAGTGGCTCTATTATCCAAAGGAATAAATCAGAATCATTTAATTCATGCTGCTGAATATACAACAGACAATACAAATGACATTGATTTACATACAACTAAAAATGAGAATTAAAAAAACAAAACTGCATTGCAATTAATATTTAATTGCAAGCCAGTGAAAACTAAAACAGCAGACATGAAGATCCTCATTAACGATGATGATACCAAAGATTATATCTTTGATACAAGTAATAGAAAGATAGGTAAAAGAATTGCTTGAAAGAAGTTTATAAAATATAGTTTTTCTAATTATGAAAGTTTGATAGTTTAATTCAAATGATGGCTCAAAATGGACATGCGTAGCTTAAATAAATAAATAAATTGATTCATATGCTATAAATACATTATGAGTTCAGTGAAATGACCACTTTGAATGTCTGCATTTCTGTAAAACAAATGTACACTTTATCAACTGGAATCTGAATGGTGTATCACCTTGTTTCCCTCTGTACTGTTCATTTGTGCTCCTTTGAGGTTCAGGTTTTGGGGGGAAGACATTTGGTTGCTGTACTTTTAAAAATAATCCCCCAGATATACGGCAGCGTGAACAGAAGTCCTTTTTTGCAGCAAGGCCTATCGTTCATATCACCACATTAATTAAGTACATTTATGAACTCATGGTGCAAATGGGCTAAACAATTCATTGACATGATCCTAACTTTGAGCTAGATAAGACTAGTGCATCTATAACAGAAATACTTTTTGATGAATCAAAACAGCATATTTTTCTGCAAAGTATAACATTACAGCTGTGTATGACTGCTAGTAAAAATGGTTATTTCAGGAACTGGACGCCAGTAAATGACATTCGATTCATTACATCAATGGGAACCATCACAAACTGAAGAAAGTACAATAATTATGAAATAGGCATACTAATAGTAACAGAAGCTTATAAGAATTTTGTATTTCTTCACTCAGAAAATATAAAGAAAGGTAAAACTGTCATTTGAAAACCAGTGGACATAAAAGGATATATTGAGAACAACACAATGAACTTAATTTCTTGAATAATTTAAGGAATAAATTATACATTTATACAGTTATGATTACCATTGATCAGACATGAGCACACAAACAAAAGTACATAAAAAATAATAAATTCTCAATTAAAAAAATACATTTTGAAAATAAAGTATTCAATGATGGAAAAACTTTATATTTAAAAAAAAAAATAAGACTCTTCTGCATTCATCTAAGAATGGAACAAGAGACTTCATTAAAATTTCATAAGTAAAGTAAGATGACTTCAACCTATTTTAAGAGTACTGTGGTGTTCTTGATGGATATTTGCAGACAACTAATGCAAATTTCCAATGATCTTATAACACAATTACTATTACTACCAATTAACACAAATTACTAACATATTTTAAATGGCAGTGACTTTTTCATAAATTCATATGGTTATACCATACAAAGTCAGAAACATGTGACATCTTGGATAAAATAAAATTGCAGCAAAGCATATAAATGTACCACCAAAAATCATACACAATAGAAGCACTGCACATATCAATTAAGACTGCAGATCTTAACAAAAATGAGTTTCATTTTCTACAGTACTTTCATAAAATATTGCAGGTAATTTCTTAATTAAAGAGAACTGTGGTTTCTAAAAGAATGAGTGTCTGATACCCTCTCTCTACCTTTGTGAAAATTTTAGCGATTTTCAGTAACACACTAATTCAATGCATATATTCACTACAAATTCTGTATAAATACAGACATTTTCCAGAATTTAGAAAGGCATATTTTAAGGTACTTTTATTATCCACAACCCTCTGAAAAGTATTCAAATGGCAATTGACAAAACACTATATTGCCATGAGCACAGCAAACAAGCTGCGATCATTAGTGTTTTTTTTTTTTTTTTTAAATAGAGTTTGCTGGCTGATGAAAAAGAAAGCAGTTCATTTCTTCAGAAATATGACATTTAAACTGAAAGTAAAGCAAGCAAAAACTCATGTTTCATGAAGCTGTATATTGTAAATGATGCAAATTTCATGGATAAAACATGCGTGTTGATGCAAAGTTTGTACAATTTTCATGTTTCTTAAAGTGAAAAGAGATCACTGTGTACAGGGTAAAACAACAGCATATGCAATGCAAAATTTGAGCGATTATGATTTTTTTAAAAACAGACCACTATGTACATGGACCGAATAATAGTGTGCACACTGGCAGGTTATACCACGATAATATAAAATTTCTGCAAAGTCTCATATTTTTTAAAGTTAAAACAGATCATTACATATACATGGAGAACACAGTAAAAAAGGTAAATGTTTTATTATGGGCATTTCTTGCATTTTTAATTTTGTTATTTGGCTGCTGTTTTATGCAATTCTTAATGTGCTACCATACAGTGGTTAGTGATGCTGACTGCCATACCAATGGGCTCAAATTTTCAAGAAGACATGGATACCTGTAAGTGTATTGTGTCTGTGTGCCAAAGGGGTAAGGAGAGCCAAAAGTCCTGTCAAGGTACTGGTGGCAGGGAAGGAGGAGTGGACTTCCCTCCCTTAAATTGGGGCAGAAATTTAACGCTCAGCTAGGTTCAGCAATACATCTATTACCTTCTACCTGTCCTGTGCCACCATTCTTCAAAATGGTTATCTTTCATGACTTAACTTAGAAAACATTACGTCACCATCGGTTGATGACTTGCAGGGGGTGCAGATAATCAGAAAGACACAATTTCATTTAATATTAGACTTTTATAAAATTCATTTACTTTCATGCTCAAATGCTCCAAAATTCCCTACTGCTTACTTTAAAAATGTAAATTATATCTTCTGTGCTTTGATATTCTACACTATAATTTTTGCATTTGAGCTACAGAATGCCTTTCAGTGTCCATAAAATAAAACGCAAAACTTAAAAAAGAATTTTTGTTGGGTGCTGGGGCTCTATTCTGTAATAGAGAAATAATTTGTTAAAGAAACTTTTTAAAGTTCATTAAACATAGCTAAAAATTATACCTTGCATCAATGAGCAGAGTAAATGCCGCTAAAAGTCCACACCATGTTGAATTCACTATTTGTTCTGAAAGCTCAGGAGGGCATTCATCACTTGGTTGATCACAAACTGGATCATTTTCAGATGTTTGCTCAGTTTTAGAACTTTGTTTTACATGAGGCAAATCAGAAACTTCTTGTTTGTTAAGTAAATCTGATTCGTCCTGGGAACAAGTGTCTGAAGGTTTTTCATGCTGAATGATAGCTGCAATGCTATTTATAACATCTAAAAGACAGGAATATGCAACAGAAATTCCATAGCCATCAGGTACACCCGGTGCTTCTAATCTATCAAGAAGTTCTAAACTGAAAATATAACACATATGAGTACACAAAGTCTATACGATTATTATTACAGAGAATTTTATTGTTAACATAAAAAATAACTAAACTAAAATGCAAATTAATGCCTACTTGTAGACTTGCAGAATCCAGTTAAATGTTGGAAGGGTATTGCTCTTTTAAATGTCACCATGGGTTAAATAAGCCACAAAATGCTATTAAAAAAGGGCACAGTTTTTTCCCCACAAAAATGCAATTAGCACACCTTCAATGTTTTTCTGACTTTAACTGGTGTAGAGAAATTCGAAATTCAAATGAATTTTATGTATTATCAAAATTCAGCTAGAAAATAAAGTATAGAAAATTTCGTTTTTTATTTGCCTCTTTTGGTCACAGCAAAGCCTAGTTTGAACGTGAAGAGGATTAACATCAATTAACCTGCAGATATGCCCAAGCAATGTGAGTAACTTTGAAAATGAAATCATCATAAAAGACAGATCTTTTGCAACAGTGTAAATAACAAAAATTTTTATCACATAAACAAATAACAAGAATTTGTAACACATCCTTTAAAATAATTTTGAAAAAATTTTAATCAGGGTAACAAAAAATCCCACATCAAAAATTTCATTTGTAAATTCTATATAACATACCTTTATATTTTACATACAATATTTTTTTAAAAAATTAACATTTCACAATATCTAAAAGATAACATTAATAACAATCATCAGAGCTGATGATAAAGTTCAAAACTTCTAAAAGCGAAGGTAGCATTTTTTACTATATAGGAGATCATCTTTCTCACGGCAAAATATAAATGTTAACTTTCAGAGTAAAAAATTTTTCAAAGATTCAAAAACATATTTTCAAACTGATATATGGATTACTCTATCAGTCAACTAAAGTAATGTACAAATTAATTAAATATTTTAATTAAACAAAATGCATTAATTTAAGATACATAGTCAAAATATTGAAAGGTGTTTCTATAAACATTTTTGTAAAATGATTATAATAGTAAATTGCAATAATAAATATATCACACATTACAGAACCCACTTAATGCAAAAAAAAGGCTAACAAAGTGCACAACTATACAAAACAAACAACTATATGAAGTAGGAGTTACACATTATGAGTAATAATTAAGTCACAGCACCGTATTTCAGAGATAATCAGTTATTTATCAGTCAATAATCAATCAGTAACAAATCAGTCAAAAATTTTGAGACTTAATTAATCCTACAATATATGTAACATTTCAAGACTGTGAAACTTACCAGACCAAATCAAGAAATGTAGCCTTACAAATTTAAAAACTAACAAAGTGAAGCGATAGAAGAAGAAAATAATTTTCAACTAAAACGTGTTTTTAGTCTTTTACCTTTTAGGTTCCACATCCAATTTAGACCAGTCTTAGAGGAAACGTACAGTAATTTTCCCCCTAAACAGAATACTCATGAGGAACAAAATTCTATATCACACTAGATTATTATGTAGTCATAGTTCTTGGCGTTACTTTGTGAAGGGAAAGTAAAGCATGCTATGCAATGAAAACTGAAGATTCTCACTGCTGGCACTTAAGCTCGTTGCAAGTGAAACATTTTAATGCCTTGGGTATTACAGGTTCATCTAACACCCAGGTAACTTCTACAAATCAGAAAAAGTTTAACTGTCAAAAACCTAATGAGCAAAATCCACATGTACCGTTTAACTTCTTTATTCTAGAAGGTTCATATTAAAATGTAAATTACACTTAAATTAAAAATTATGCAAACTGTTATCGAAAAATAGTATAAACTTACAACACAGGTTTACAAGTTCCAGATGGTACAGGATTCATAGGAAGCCAAATGCCACGATACAAAAATGCAGCCTGTGGTGTAACTCCAGGTCCAACTGGCAATCCAGCAACTAAAGCTGGTGGCTGACCTTGCACAGCAGAGGGAGGTGGAGTACCACTTGATAATGTACTTGATAACACAGGATTCCCAGCATTGGTAGATATGAACATTGATTGAACATAGGAACCCAGAGCATTCACAATATCTTTGAATATTTTTGTGCTGTGTGGCTTCATGTCATAACACTGGCAGAAAGATCTGGTTAAAAAAATTTTAAACATAAATCAAATTTTGCATGTAACTGCATATACAGAAGGAAGCTTAAAATTAATAGTTATACACCCCAGGAAAATATAGCAAAACCTCATTTAACCAAACTAATCACAGGGAAGCAATTAAAAAAAACAGGAAATTCTTATTAAAAAAACAAGCACACATCATATTTGACAATATTATTTTTAAACGAACTTCGATAAAATAAACTTCAAAATGCTACTTTACCTTTGATTTAAATTACATAACAGATACAGACAGCTTTAAAATATCACATTTTTATTGCAAGACACAGAAATACTGCCACCATTCTAGATGCCAGAACAAAATATAAAAGCAGCATTCCTCGCAAAATGGCAGACATTCATTTGAAATGTTAAATTATTGAAAATGATTGAAACCCTGGATATTCTGACTTTGTGCAGTTTATTCACTTCTAAAGAAATATTTTGGTATTGTGCAAGTTCTAGTTGTTCGCAATTACATGAATGCCACTTTTGCGATATGATGAATTGATCATGGTGGACCAGTGCCTTGGCCACCCTAATCTCCTGATTTACCGAGCCTTGATTAGTTTTTCTGGAGATATCTGAAGAGCCTTGTTTATGCAACTCTCATTGCTCATATATCAACAGCTGCTGCATGTGTGCGTGAAATATCTGGCATCTTTGCCAGTGCACACCAGTCGCTCCATAAACGCTGTAAATCATGTATTGCTCTTGGTGGACAGAATATTGAACAGTTTTTGTAAACATCTTGTTTCAGTGAAGTAAGAGACCCTGCATTTATGACTAAATAAATAAATTTTGACCTGGTTTTCCTATGTGAATATTATTCACATCTTTGTTCTGTACCTCCCGTCCAAGTCTGTACCACGATTTGGAATCACCTTGTATATCTCCATACACTACCAATATGTTTACTTTTCCAATGACTGGACATTTGCTAATTAAGCATTCATCAGGAATGGGTAAACCTAACGGTCATTTAGCCATCCCATCATAAAGATTATTGCCCAGGGTTTAAAACAGGGAGGCAATTGAAGTAGATCCATCAGAAAAGGGATCTCTGTCCCAGTTTTGCTAGGAAACCTTTTGGGGAGGAGCAAATCCAGTGATCTCCTGCCTCTCTTCCTCTTCCAAAAACCTCTTGAGACAATTTTCAGTTTAATAATATTTTAAGTGCTATTCCAAAAAGAGACATCCATGCCTTCTCTGGAAACTGAAACTGTACTCCAAGGCCAACAGCTGATTTTCCTACCAACACTGAAAAAAGGGCAGCAATTGGGTAGCAACATAGTGTTGTACATTTTTGTATTTAAATCCATTTGATTGCATTGCTGTTTTGTGTTCTAATATCATCATAATAGTCATTTAATTTATATTTTTGTTTAGTTACTGCACTTAGGGTAATAATTTTTGGGTTTATTTTTGTCTACTTAAATATGTAGACACATTAATTTAGAAGTCAAACAACAAAAATCAGCATTATATTTGCAAATTTTCATAGGACTAGTTTCGATGGTTTTATTGAACTTGGCAGCTGAGGATGATGGTTCGGTAAAAGCATCGAAACCAGTCCTGTGAAAATTTGAAAATATAATGCTGATTTTTGCTGTTTGACTTCTAAATTATTACTTGTTCAGCATGTTATTTTATCTTAATTAATGTAGCCATATGTTTTGTATATAAGTGGTTATTTCTAGAACAGATCTGCGGACCTCTCAATTCTGTATCATGCAATGTCTAAATTGTTAACACGTTGAGCATGGCGCCAAATTTGCTGTCCTTTCCGTTCACCCGGCAGCGAACTAAGCCATAAAGCTAAGCCATATTTTTGTTTAGAATGTTTCAATACATTTCATTAAAACTAAATTTGATCACATTTCATTGAGACTATATTTATTTTTTAACTTTCATAAGCCAAATGAAAATTCCAGTGCCGGTTTCCAGGAACAGATGCCAGCCACACAGAAAGTTCACTGCCGGTCCCCGCGCTCAACGTGTTAATAGTGGCAAATCAGAATCATCGATATGGTTAGAAAATGCTCTTGATGAGCTTTGAGGAAAAAAAAAAAGACAGACAGCCAAACTGACACCATTTGGCATTTTTTCACCAACTTTCTAGAAAGTTTGGGAAAGTGGATTTTTGAAGCTTTAAGAACCATTTCTCCCGAAGCTTCCACAAACCTGTGCCCCACAATATAATTAGAGCTTTAACAACCATCAGTAGCAGTTGTCAATTAGCAGTTCGAAGTACATCAAAGAGACTGGTTCAAACCGTTAACTGAATAGCATTCTAGAGTTTACCTCATGAGAGAACTCAGAAATTTATAACATCTACCATGTGCTAAGGATAATTTGTTAAATACCTGTGCTCTCCTTGACTTATTACCAGCTATTTATTTTGCTGTGTGTTATTATTAATTACAATTAATTGTCAGTGTCTTCCAGCTTCTCTGAACTGATTATTTAAAGAAACATCAACGAACTGAGAGCTTGCATCAATACTAAGAAATACTACAATATATGAGGCAGCATCAAAAGCATCTTGAAAAAATTATATATTGGCAAAAAAAAAAAAAAAAACAGTAATTCCAGGTATAAAAAGGAAAAAAGTATAAAAGGATATAAAAGGAATAAAAGTTTTAAGCATACTTTTGTGAGTAGTACACTGACACTCTAAATCACAAAGAGTTTGAATTGAACTAGACAAAATGATCAAATTGGAAAAAATAATAGTTCTTGTTTCAGAATACAAAATGCATAATATTTTGTCAAATGCAATGCAAGGCACAAAAAGACACCTTTCAGTATCTGATATGGGGTGTGGCACTCTGATGCTCAGCTGTGTGTGCCGCCAGTCCACGTCATGTTGTGTACGTAAAAACTGCCAAATCGACAGCAAACTCACCCACTTCGCCTTTAGCTTGAGCGTAGGATGTACAAATTTTTGTGTAGAAGTTTTCTGTTATGTTATGATAGTTGTGTTAAAAACATGGTGCGTGTGAATAATGTTTAGCAAAGCAGAGTTACATCTTTGAAGGATATACACCGAGCCATAACCCTTATGCACCATAAGTTAGCGACCCGGCTACTCGCATGAAGCTGCAGACAGGTTGTTTGTTCAGGAGTTTGTTTCCAGGATTCTTGTGTTTTTCCCTTCAGCTGCTGCTATGGAGGAGACGGCTACTGCTAAGACACCAATTTACATTCCTATTGACCCAGCATTATGGCTTGCTATGCGTGAAACAACTTTTGCTTTAGCCACAACCAAGACTGTTATAGAGCCAAGGATGAAATTGAACTACTATGATGCTCATTTGCCACCGGACATTACTTTGTTGGTTCGAGAAAGCACAGATTCGTCTTATGAAGATCTCAAAGCTGCCATTACTGAACAATGTGGGAAAAGCAGTACCAATAAAATCCATAAATTTCTTGCCGGTGAGCAACTTGGAGACAAAAAGCCATCAGAATTGCATTGTGTCATGACAACTCATGCTGAAAAACACAATGTGTCTGACTCATTGTTACTAGAGTTATTCATGCAGTAAATGCCGCCAAATGTCCAATCTATGCTAGCGTAGGTTGAGCCGCTTGATTCGTCAAAAGCTACCCGCATTGTTGAAAGAATATTGGAAGTTACACCCACTCAGGTAAGCCCAGTTTTTTTACCCATATCAGTAAATTTATCTAATAATTCTAAATTGTATGGTGAGGTTTTGTCTCTACGATGATCACGCAGTGTTTCCAAAAACTGCAATAATAGGAAGCAAAGCTCTTCAGCTAAGGCTGGTTCGAATTGTTTCTATTGCTGGTATCATCGCAAATTTAACGAGAAAGCTAAGAAGTGTGTTCCACCAGGTACGTTCCAGGGAAAATATAATGATGACTTTACCCTCTGAGTCTCATCACCTGTTTTACAAGAGACAGGAACATCAAATAAAATATTTTTGTGTCACACTGGCTCAGACATCAGTCTCCTTTCAGCAACCAAAGATGAAGTGTGTCAAACACCTATCATGTTTTTTCTGCAGCCAACGGGCTCCTATTCCAGCTTACGGACAAAAATCTCAAAGTACTGACCTTGGATTTCGTTGCTATTTTAATTTTATTTTTTATGTGTGTTAAGTGTCAAGAAATACTGGATCTGAATTTTCGCATTATTTTCATTTATTACCTGATTTAAGGAACAAAAAGCTTGTTCATTTAAAAGCGCATTTAAAAATTAATCGCAGTGTAATTAACACACATTTGAATTCTCTTAAAACAATTATTACAAATAGTGTATTTGATAACTTACTGTCTAATTATCCTTCACTGTTGAAGCTTCCTGATCTTAAGGAGACAATTAAGCATAATACTATGCATTTCATTGAAACTATTCGTCCTCCTGGTTTCACGTAAGCCCAGGAGACTAGCTCCAGATAGATTACAAATAGTTAAGCATGAAATTTTTAAAAATGATCAATTTTGGTCACATGCGACCATTTAAAAGTAATTACTCCTCTCCTCTTCACATGGTGTCAAAGAAAGGCACAAACAAATGGAGACCTGTGGGAGATATTCGGAGGTTGTAATCAGATAGTGAAGGATAAGTATCCTATTCCCAAAATTTGTGATTTTGCAGCAGAGTTGCATGGAACAAAGGTATTTTCTCGATTAGACTTGGTTAAAGTCTATCATCAAATACCAATTAATCCCTCTGATATCCATAAAATTATTGTCATTCCTTTCGGACTTTTTGAGAGCACAAAAATGCAGTTTGGGCTATGCAACACACCTGCAACCTTCCAACGCTTTATTGATAAAGTAACTCATGAGCTGCCAGGAATATTTCCTTTTCTCGACGATATATTGATTGTGTCAAAAGACGAAACTGAGCATTTGATACATTTGAAAGCTCTTTTTGAAAGATTACATAATTATGAGTTAAGAATTAATGTATCTAAATGCTGGTTTAACATCTTTGGAGTTTTGGGGTTTTCACGTATCGGAACAGGGTTTAAAATCTTTACCCAAAAGGGTAGGAGCGATTTCCTGAACCAAACACCAGGAAATTTCTCGGCATCTTTAATTTTTACAGAAGTTTAGTCCCAAGAGCTTCACATGTTTTAGCTCCCTTGAATAGTTATTGGAAGGCCAGCCGCATTAATAAAAGGAAAACTTCACAACCAAGCAAAACCAAAGAATACCCTCTCGAATGTGACAACAAAGCACGAAAGCATTCACCAACACAAAAAAAAGTAATTGCTGAGGCAATACTTCTCAAACACCCAATTCCTGGTGCAACCTTGAAACTTTTTACTGATGCATTGGATGTTGTGGTTGGTAGCTCATTAATACTATTGCATAATTCAGTTTGAGAACCCATTGCATTTCTATCCACTAAACTCAGCAAAAGTCAAAGGAAATGTCAACTTATGATTGAGAACTACTGGCTATTTATTTGTCTATTAGAAAGTTTCAGCATATGCTTGAAGGCAGGGCCTTTACAATCTACACTGACCAAAAGCCCTTAATACACGTTTTTAAGCAGAAGCCCGAAAAGTGTTCTCCACGACAACTTTTGTCATCTGGACTTTTTAGGCCAATTTTCCACTGACATATGATACATCAAGGTCATGACAATATCGTTGCTGATGTCTTATCCAGGGTACAAATAGATGCAGTATCTGATAATCAGAACATTGATCATAAAAAAGTTATCCAAAGCACACATTCAGGACTCTGAAATTCAAAATTCTTTATCTCAATCTTCACCGGATTTTAAACTAGAGAAACATTACTTTCCTTTCAAACATGTTACTCTCTACTGTAATATGGACACAGGTATACCTCGCCCATTCATTCCTGAATCTTTTCGCTCTAAAAATTTTCAACAGATTCATTGTCTTTCTGATGCTGGTATTTCAGCTTCAACAAAATTAATTATTAAGTGCTATTTTTGGCCTGATATGAAGAAATTTATTAAAAGTGCAGCTCAATCTTGTTTACAGTGCCAAGGTCCTAAAATTTATAGACATTCGAAATCACTGTTGGGTACCTTTTCCTTGCCTAATACAAGATTTGCACATATCCATATTGATTTCATATGTCCTCTTCCACTGTCCGAATGTAACCATTATTCCATGACAATTAGTGACAGGTTTACCAGAGGGCAGGAAGTTATACCTACTGCCGACATGTCAGCTCAGACGATGTGCACAGTGTTAGTGCATAACTGGATAGCTAGATTTGGCTGCCCACTATATATAACAACAGATTAAGGCTGAAATTTTGAATCTCACTTACTTAAGGATTTAATGAAAATTTTGGGTACACATTGCATTAGAACTACTCCTCGGACTAATGGGCTGATAGAGAGGTTTCGTAGGCAACTTTAAAGTACAATAATGTCTCATAACAATCCAAAATGGGCTGAAATTCTGCCTATAGTTCTGCTGAGTATCAGATCTGCCATTAAGAAAGATATAAATGCTACTTGTGCTGAACTTGTTTATGGTACCACATTTACACTACTCTTAGATACGCTGTATGCTACTAATTTCGTCTCTCCTTCTGAATCTTATGTGGCACAGCTTCAATCAGTCATGCATTTAATTAGACCGATTCCAACCTCTAGCATGTTCAACCATCAATTTATGTACACCTGGCACTTCAAACCTGTTCTCATGCATTTCTGAATATTGATTCTGTTAAACCTCCTCTAAATCAACCTTACACTGGTCCTCATGCCATTGTTAAACGAATGTACAAAAAAATTTTTTATTGATGTTGTAGGGATTTATATTTTAACTAATATTTTAAAATTGTATTTGAAACTTTCCTATAAGCCTTCATTCCACTAATTGTCAGTGCCAGAATAGTTAAATGTTGCAGCGCACATGAACAAATGCAAATTTTTTACTTTGAAGGAAGTATTTATAACCTGAGTTTCAGTAGGAGAAAGGGAGAGTTAGGCTCTAGCTGCCGTCTCTGCCGTAGGTGTGTTTGCTTATTGCTGGTGGCTTAATTGCATTTATCCGCTGCCACTAGCTTGAAAGGAGGTTTAATTTATGGGATCTTGCTGAACGGCTCTGTAGGCTAGTTTTATCACTTGTTAATATTTAAACTTAAGTTTCAATTATCTGACTTTCAGTTATCGCACAAGCAAAAGCGAAGTTTCTTAGCATCGAGTTGACACATTGTACATTTTTCAAAGATTTTAATAAAGGGTACTTAAACTCTTCTCCTGTGTAGTTTTCTGCTACTCCAGTATTCAGACAGCTCACCCACCTGAACTCTACAAAGTAAATAAAAAGACTGCAGTTTCAATTGATTGTTTAAAACCAGCATATATGTTGTCAGAACATATAGATTCACCTGCAATTCCTCAGATTCCACAGGAAATCTGCAAAGACTCAACAATTGCTCCAAAACAAGTAGTTACCTGCAGTAGATGTCATGTTCATTTTCCTGAAAATCTAATCACTATAATATGATTGAAGCTTTATCTTGTGGTTTGCTACAAAAGTCATAATGTATAAATACTTGATCTTTTTTTTTTTTTTTTTTTTTTTTTTTTTTTCAAACGTGTTGGGAGTTATATAAAATTCTTATTAACTTTTTATTATTTTTGTTTAACTAAGTTATGCATTGTAAGAATATATATTTCAATAAAAATTTAAGTGATGTTCAGCTTGCATGTGCCGCCCATCCACGTTATGTTGTGTATGCGAAAACTGCCAGCACAACGGCGAACTCGCCCACTTCATCTTTAGCTCAAGTGTAGGATGTATGAATTTTTGTGTAGAAGTTTTCTGTTATGTTATGATAGTTGTGTTAAAAATATGGTGTGTGTGAATAAAGATATGTTTAGCAAAGTGGAGTCATGTCTTTGAAGAATATACACTGAGCCATAACCCACTCACCATAGGGAAAAAGGGTTAAGATAGCCAAAGCAACCAGCTGTATCAAATTTAAAACACCAGATCCAAAAGTAACTAAGATGTATTAAAATGTGCAGGAAAGGTGAGTTAATATAAAATATGTAATCTCAACTCTTAGTCTCTCCTATCACCAATGACAATAAAAACTGATTTCTAGAACTTCAGACCTTATGTGATGAAACCTGTTTTCAGTATCATGTGGAGTTAGTCCAAAATATCGTGTCACAGGTGGTTCTTACATGCTCACTAAGCTATAATATGTCACAACAGCTGGAATTCTATCATAGAGCTACTCTCATGCCTATGTTATATCATATGTTTGTAGGGTATTAATACTACATCTAAAACTGAATAACCATTGTGGAAAGCAAAGAAAAAAAATCTAAAAAAATCCCCCCCCCCAAAATGACAGGAATGCAAGAACACCATGGACAGAATTAGAAAAGGGAAATGGAAGTAAAAACATTCCTAAATCACTTGCTATGAAAGCAAAGAAACAACATTTTCATAAGAGCCAATTTCATATCACAGAAATTACCAAAGATTCCTCCAGGCTTCCTGAAATCAAAGACCTGATAATGTTTTATCAATCCATATGCACAGTAATGAAAAAAACTCTTAAATTCCAAATCATTTTATAAAGCTTTAGAGTTATTTTACTTATGGCAAAACACATTCTGCTCAGAATAGTGATATCAATGAAATTCTCATTATAAAAAATTCAGGGTTTGTAGGGTTTCCCTTATTTTGCATAACAAATTTATTTTAAGTACTTTACTGAACTTCTCAACTTCCTCTCACATTTTCTCGCCAGGATGTAAATTTAAAGTTAAGTGAGTATTTAAACGGGTGAATCTCTGAGTTTATTCAGAACGTGTTTTTGCTAGCCAGCAACCGTTTTGTTGCTATTTCGCTGTTATGTTAGTAAGCCTCTTCGACATTCCGGATTTTTGTCATGCCTGTTAGGTTTTTGTGAGTCAACCTATTAGGCGTATTTTAATGTGCTAATCCAGCACTACTTTATTGCACATTTTGACTTGAATTTGAGTTTCTCTGCAAGTTGACGGCACCATTGTAAAGCACGAAGATCCTGCCTTTCTGTTAATTATTTGATATTAATTAAAGGGTTACTTTTCCCTGTTCTTTAGTGCAAATATATATGTTAAATCAAAGATTTCAAAGATGTTTAGCAATTATAGCATTTGCAATCTTATAATATCCATTTTATAATAAAATATTAGCCATAAGGGGGTAGGAGTGTCATTATAGTGCTTCTTTAGACTTACTAACCTCTAAATTTCTTTATTTGCAGCTGCTCTATAATAATAGAGTTAATAATATAAAAATTCAAAAGACATTTATTTTCCAGCTGAACATAAAACAAATGTTCTAGAAAATTCGCAAATCAGAATGCTTCCAGTCATTCAAATGTTTTGTTTGGGGATCATAAGAAATTATTTAAATTCCAATGCAAGATATAATTGGGATTCTAGAAGGTCAGATGATGGTTTCACAAACCTGCTAACATCTTCATTCACATCTAACTCCTTGCAGTTTATTATTCTGAAATGAATAAGTGCATAGCTGACCAGGGAAAAACATCATAACATTACTACTAAAGAATCACATTTTTGCAGTCAACCCATATTGCATTATTTGAGTTTTGACTCAAGACAATCAAGTTCCTGCAATTTTCTCAGAAGCACCAGAGCAAGATCTTGATACACAGATTGTAGAATTGTGCTCATTCTAGCACTTTTCATACCAGTGCAAAATGGCTGATTTATGAAGACAGTTATTACTAGAGGTTTCATTCAACATTTTAACCACCCAAAATAAATGTATTATTATTAGTACAGTTATACTATTACAGTTTCAAAGGAAGTTTTTATATCCAGAATGAACAGCTACTGCAGGAAACTTGAATTGATGGTTATATAATAAATGAGTTTCCTCCAAAAGCATTTAAATATTTTAAAACCCCTCATGGTGAGGAATAAGTGCTCAGTTTCGGAAAATATTTTTACCATACATTAAAAATAACAGAAGGGATGGAATATACAGACCAATCTTTAATATGCTACATATTCATGTATTCATTACTTTCTTTGTCGTAGCTTACAGAAAACTGAACAGAAAAATCTTCAGCTTTAGAATTTTAAATAAGCCACAGTTTTACACAGATATAAAAGCATCCTATAACTAGATAACAAAAATTTGTTACAACTGATACATAAAAGAAATATAACATAATATAACCAACTATTCAATTATCAATTAGTGGGACGACAACAAACAAACAAAAAAAAGCAATTCTTTTAATACACTTTAAATTTTAAAATGAAATGCAGTGCTCAACTCTCAAAATGAAAGAACTATTTGAGAGTGCATTATAGCATTCTCAAAAGGCAAGAAAATGAATGTACAAAATTTCTTAAAGCAGATGAGTGCAAAGAGTACCACACAAACGTATATATTTCAGTATTTTGCTAAAGGCTAAATAGAATACTAAGATTTTTAATCTATGGATATAAAAAAACAGCACTTCTTCCTTTAAATTTTTAAAATTAAAAATTTATAAAAATAAGAATTTATAATATCAAATAAACTAAGTTTCTTGATAATTAAATTAAATAAACTAAGTTTCTTGATAATTAAAAAAACTGAAAAATAAAAATGAAAAGACAAATTACAGATATTAAAAATTATCTCTTACTTTAATAACTCTGGTTGAATGCACATTTTATGTAATACTTCCAGAGCAAGAGCTCTTTGCCATGAAGGCTTGTCTACATCTAAAAACTTCACAATTAATGACAAAAATATTTCACATTCTGTAACCTACAAAATGGAAAAATTTTAAAAAGTACAATTTAAACAACAATCACTCGGTTAGTAATACAAATACACAGGCCAACACATAAAAAACTACTATCAGATCACACACTTGATTATCAACTATTTAATCATAGAAAACAATTAATGAAGGTTATGGAACATATTCAGTCAAACATATTATGATGCTCTCAGTTTAAAAAATATATTCCTTTATCAAAAGCAACTTATTGACACAAATAGTATTTCAACACAGAAAAATGATTTATCCAAAAAATTGCAGGAAGATAAACATTTAAACGGAAGTACATCAGTGAATTATCACATCAGAAATTAAAATTTTTAATTAATGGCACTACATAACTGGATCAGTATACAATTGAGAAAACTTCTTAATTACTTAATTACTTAATTTGAATTTGAACAGATATATATATATATTCATAAAAAAATTCTTCATATTTTAGATTTCAAGCCCTAATATATACTGTGTCTTTGAGAGATGAGCTTAAAATTTCAATATACAGTAAAAGCTCTGCATATAGCTCCGGAATTACTGAATGCTGGATAAGTGGAAATTCGAGACTGTTGAGTGAATACAGAGGACAAACCATGGTTGAAAAGCCAAATGAATGGAAGACGGTATTTTCCAGTCTAAAACTTAAAATGTCATCTTATTTGCTATCAACATCAATATACAAAGCCTATATCTAAAATTATGTAAGATTCCAGGTGTAAGTAAGTGCATTTTAGACATAAAAGTCAACATATTTCATTGTCTTAAAAGTAGAAAAGTTTAAACATCTGATTATGGAATCCGATCAAATTGGTGATGATACCATCAAAACTGTGCCTTTCATTTTGGCAGAAATTTAAAGGAAATGATCACTCTTCATTTAGTTGGACAATCAACTTACAAGTTATAGATATAGCATTAAAGAACTTAAAATACTTAATTTTTCATGTTGTACTGCCAATGGTAATTTGTTTTCCAATAAGATGGCATATCATGCTCATTAATGCACATTTCTTGATGCTGCTTTCTAGACTTCAAGGAAGCGTTTCATTATGTTTGGCACAAAGGACTCATTAATAAACTTGCAATCATATACTTTCCTGCAATCTCATCATGTTAATTAATTCCTACCTCAAAAACAGACCTTTTCAAGTTAAATGTGAAAATATTCTTTCAGCTAAGAAAATTCTCACAGGCAGCGTCCCCCAAGGTGGGATTCTGACACTTGTTCTCTTCAGCATTTGTATTAATTATATGCACACCCTGCACAATTCTTATGTCATAAAATATGCAGATAATACTACCATCCCAACAAAAATCTATTAATCCACAGCTTGCAATTAATAATCTCCTATTCAGCATGAATATCATTAGTCAATTGTGGAAATTAAACACAAGCAAATGCTACATTGCCCTTTTCAGGAGATGTAAAAAAACTTCAACGTGTCAACACGGACATTACTCTTAATAATAAGATTCTCCCAATTCAATCAAATATTTAAGGCTTACTTTTGATAGTTAACTCACTTTCAAGGAACATATCACAGCAACACTAAATAAAGCTATGGCTATAAATCCAATCATTAGATGATCAAAGCTAATGACCTTTTGGAAAGTATTGGATATCTGGTTAAAACTTCTAAAAGTTACATGCCAGCAGCAGAATGAAGATCCTGATTCTTGATGCCAGGATCCAGTAACTTTGAAAACACTCCACTGCACGCTGATCAAAAAAAGGAAGCTTCCAAAATTTTAATCATTTTTATAAGATGCGGGAAAAACATATACAGAGCAATTAACTTACAGTCTACTACAGAAACTAAAATGGCTTATCAAGAACTAAATGGATTTACATACAACGTAGAGCTTCTATAAGATGTGGCCAGTGCATCTGCAATTTTTAAGCTTATAAGCAGCAAGTAGCTTTCACTACCACATTACGTGAAGAAGAGAGTGTTTTTAACTTTTTCACATTACCTGAAATTAAAATCTGCTTAGTGCGGTCATGTTTGTAAGATCTAAACGTGCCTGCAAACTGCTAAAACTGAATTTATTTCTATGACATTGTCTAAACATGTTTTTAAGTAATGACACACACTAATTTTCAACAAGACCAATGTTAAAATTGTTGTTATAATGCACAGTCGATAACATATATAAGGTACAATAAATAAGAAATATTGTGCAATCTTACTGTACAATATGTAACAAAGAATTTTAAATTAATTTCATAAGGATATTTAAAGATTCTTCATTCACTTTGCTTTCATATTAATATTCTCAATAATCCAGCACTGCAAATCTAATATATTAATAAGAACAATATCTTTATGCTACTTCGAGATCACCAGCTTCGTAATGAACAGAAGAATATTAATAATTTATTGTTATCTCAAGTTCAGCTCAACCCGCCGCCAGCTGGATGGATGGATGTGTGGATATTCTGGTGCAAAACCTTAAAGGTTATGTGTGCCGAACTACATGTCAGGCACTTAAAACACAGCTGATAGATAAAACAAGACCTGTATAACATCCAAAACTGATGAAATGATCAATGCTCATATTAAGTTTCCTATACCTGATATTAAATGTAAGTGTAAAATTCTAAAACATGAAATAATTTAAAATACATTTCATTAAAATACCAAGGTGTAACAGCAAAAACAAAATCAAATTAAATTATAAAGACCTGTCTCTTTCAGGTAGTCAAATAATTGGTATTGGCCTCTTTCCCGATTACAAGGTTTAGAGGTAAGTCAGAGTCATCAAAATATTTCAACTGAAGTCTGTTAAAATGTGGACATTCAATTAAAAAGTGACAAACAGTTAAAACATCATTACAGTTTGAACATACAGGCTAAATCTCGGCCTTCAACAGATAACCGTGCGTGGCTCGACTGATACAAAGGTGGGTTAAAATTACCTCCTCCCTCCGGTTTCTATTTGTCTCCCAGTACTCTAATTTAGGTTTGACACTCCCCAATTTATTCAAAACCTGAACGTACCAGAATAACTGCCATTTAGTTGAGATTCTTTGCTTGATGGTCATTTTGATATCATTAAAAGGAACAAGCGGATTCAACAAAGCAATTGCAGACTTTGCAGCTGTGTCTATCAGCTCATTACCTTTTATGCCTATGTGTCCAGGGACACAGCAGTAAAGAATATCATACCCTTGGCTCCTTCATTATGTATTATAAGAATGTCTACTAGCATAGGATTTCGAGTGTCAGAAAAATTACTTAAAGCTTTTATAGCGCTTAAAGAGTCTGTGTATATTGTGAACTTTTTCTGGATTTGTTTAGAGATTAATGTAAGAGCGATATACACAGCAGTAAAAACAGAACATGCATCTTGCAACTGTTTGTTTTCCAAACGACGCTCCTACATGACCAAATGATTTTGAACCGTCTGTATAAATGTGAATAAAAGTGTTGTATTCATCCCTGTGCTCAAGAAAAACTTGCCTGTATATTACTTCATTAGTGTCACTCTTATTAAGATGTTGAAAAACTTCCAGAAGCTCAATTTTTGGATTACACCAAGGTGGAATTTCTACATACTTCCCTGCCTAGACCTTGATATTAGACAAGCAAAATTTTTCTATCAGTGTTTCTGTTCTTTCTAAGAAAGGAAGTATATTAAGACGTGCAGGAAATAAATGTTTGTGAGAGTCATCAAGCCTACAGACTTGGAGGGGATGATCAGAGTGAAACACAATACTGAAATACTGGTAAAGAGACAATTGCTCACCGTTTTGAAAGCTCCTGAACTAATCTTCAGAGCCTGATGATGTACGGGATCAAGCTTCACTAAAACAGAACGTCATGAAGATTTATACACATTTGAGCCATAGTGTAATCTGGTGCGTACAAGTGATCTGTAAATATGAAGTAATGAGCTACATTCCACACCCCAAGTATTTTTAGTAGGTTTACTATTTTGAAGCACTTCTTCCCTAAATATAACACATGAGGAAGAAAGGTAAGCTTAGGATCAAACACCACTCCTAAAAATTTTACTTCAGAGACAACTGGAATCAACGAACCCTGAAGGTAAAGCTCAGGCTCAGGATGAAGATTCCGCTTTTTACAAAAGTGAATGCACACAGTCTTCTCTTTTGAAAATATAAAGCCCTCACACTCTGAATACTTTTGAATCCTATTCAGAGCGATCTGCAACTGTCTCTCCACGTATCTCATATCAGCACCTTGATAACTTATCTGAAGGTCATCAACATATAGTGAACCTAAAATGGAAGGCAGAAGTTCTTTCAAAACAAAGTTTATTCTTAAGCTAAAAAGAGTAACACTAAGAACACAGCCTTGAGGCACGCCTTTTTCTTGACAAAACACATCTGATACCACTGAGCCAATTCTTACTTGAAAAAAACCTAGCCTTCAAGAAATTCCTTATGAAAATTGGCAGGTTGCCCCGCAAGCCACTGCTGTAAAGATCACACAATATGCCATATCTCCATGCCTTGTCATAAGCTTTTTGAATATCAAAAAATATTGACACTAAGTGGCTTAGGCTTTACGGATGGAGGTTGGCACATCTGAATCCAAAACTTCCATGAAGGTGAAGAGGACTTGCTTTAGTTTAAAATATGGTGGGATGTGTCAGCTCTCTGTTATGTACCCTAATAAAAACCAAGGTGAAAATCTTATGATTTTGCTGTGAAGTCGTGCTTATCCACCAATTGGAACTGAATCACTGATTGGTGACAATGCTTTATGAATGGATTATTCAATTATGACAGAGCACACAAGGGCTATCTGCCTAAAGGCAGGGATGCCTTCGTGGAGGACTTTCTAAGGCAAACTGGCTCATATACATGTTACACATGGGGAAAACCACGAAAACGCCCATTCGCAGGATTCGAACCTCGGACCGAACTACCAGTGTTCAGCGTCTTTACTGCTCGGCCACTGGTGGGCCCGACAATGCTTTATGATGGATTTACAAGTCGCTGATTTGCTCACTTTTCAGACGTAAGGAAAGTTTCTAAACTTCTGAAATATTCAAGTTAGTTGAATGCCAAATAGATGGGTTTTTACCATACTATAAAAGTAAAAATATAAATACAATAAAAGTCTTACTATCTGGTATTCAACTAACCGGAAATCTCAATCTGCAGGTCGAAGTAATCGAAATATTTTAGAAATATAGAAAAATTTTCTGCCCCCAAAAATTCAGTAAATGAGAGATTTGTAATATCATTATAGAGCTCATAATACTATTAACATGTATACAGCATCACCAAATGGTGCAATTTGGCATCAGTTATGGATGAACATGAAGTTACAACAAATCCTAAGAAATTTATTTGGGTTTAATGCCAGTCATCAAAAAAAGCCACGAAACGAGACTTTAAAAAATCCATAAACAATGGTGATGTATCCTGAAAATTTACAAGTGATTTAAGTTTTTTATATGCAATTGATACAAATTATTTATATAGCATATAAAATATTATTATATTTATTATCTAACTAAATAGAAAATGATCAGTTCATTTAAACATCTGTCAGAATGATTTGCAACATCTCCATCAACTTTCATGTGCTATGGGATTTCAAAATTGGATCAGAAGTTTTACTCTCATTTTTTTAAGGCTTATGAAAAGCACTAGCTTTTATGTCTGAAAAACGTTTTCTTTTTAATTTTTTTTATCTTATAAAATTTTAAATGTAGGCTTTTAGTATATATTGGTAACAAATAAGATGTTTGTTGTTACAATTTTAGAGCAGAATTTTTTTTCCATTCATCTGGATTTTCTAATGTGAATTTCATTTTTTAAATGCTCAATTATCTCGAATCTTCACATATACTGAGTTTTTCGGATGGTCAAGCTGTTGAAGAACATGAAAGAAATGAAAGAAATGTGAAAGAAAAATTATACAGTTTACAATTTCAATGTACTATTACATTAAAAAGGCATACAAAAAAATTATAAACAACATCCAACAGCTTTTTCAGCACTTGGATAATTAAAGAAAATGTATTAAAACTTTCAAATCTTACAATCTTTTTATCGTAAAAACAATTTGCTGACACATGTATCAATTTTAAAATATTTTGACTAACTATTCCTTCCATTTTTTTTCAGGTGCATAAAAAAAACCTGTGTGTATGAGTTTTGAGCCATTGCTACGAAATGACATAAAAATATACTAAAAGGTAATGCCAGAAATGATTTTGCAAGAAAGATTCAACCTTGAATTCTCAGTATGTCTGAAAATATATGCAAGTTAAACCTACTTATCTAAAAAGGTACCATGATAATAATAATAGTAATAAAATAACTGTTAAAATACTATAGATAAGCAGATAAGAGCTATGTAAAACAATTGCATTTATTGAAGCAGCACTACTGAACGATTTTAAAATGTCCAGGTTCTCATGCGAGTGAATCTCAGAATGAAAATGTATAATGATTAAGGAATATATTTATATGGAATCCCTGTGCACATATATTCATATATATAATGATAATTATTGATGCCAGACTATTTGTTTTAGTCAATATCTGCTCATACTTTTACAACAGTTTATGCCAGAAAACAAGGACTAGTTAAACTTGGGCTCAAATCTTAGTTAATACTGGATTGTAATGGAACTTTTAGTTTCATCTTATGTACTGTTAATATGAGTGAGTTTTTTTTTTTTTTTTTTTTTTTTTTTTTTTTTTTTTTTGAAAAAAAAAAGAAAAAACATGATGACAGTCTTTTTCTTAAACCCTTATCACATACGATATTTGTTGCCGGAACAAAAGGTTTGTTGGAACAGTTCTGAGAAACGCTCTTTGGCGAAATAAAGTTACCATCTTCCCTTGGTAAACAGGCTGAAAGCCAAACAAGAATCAGTTATCGCTCAGATTGGCGAAAGTAATGTTTCCTTTCAAGTGGCGTTTGCTTCTTTGTGTTGTTTTGTATGGCTCACACTCTTTTCGTTTTAAACTTTATTGTTAGTAATGGAAGATAATATAAGGTGATTGCTATCAAGTTAATCACTTTGATCTCCACTTCAAGTAACAGATAAACACACTTCTGGTTATAGCAATCAATTACATTAGTAATAGCCCAATTCTGTATACACTAAGAACACTAAAAACGTGTGCTGGATAAGTCTATTTATCAGACATTACTTATGTGTATTTTCTGTTGTCTGCATTCCAATGAAAATTGAATGGCTCACTGGAAAATTTGTGACCTGGTGAAAGCATTTTCTTGACTAACTTTATGGTTCATAATTACTGTTCTGTCCATTCAAACAAACAGACAAAAACAAACAAAAAAAAAAAGACCTTCTATGACAAAAATCTATATGGCTGATATTTACATCCTCACAGCCAGCAGATACTATTCAGCAAAATGAAGATCAAATAAAGCATATGAATACATGAGCAATCAAACATGTGCAAGTTGTTTACTGTCCCATAGAACACTCGGTAATGTACCTAAAACACATTAATTATACCAACTCTAGAAATTAGGTGGTGCACATCATGAGTTTGTTTTATGTGATTACGGCAAAGCCTCGAGGGATATCTGCCTAACAGGAGGGATCCCTTTGTAGAAGATTTTTTAAAACTGGCTCATATACCAGTTACAAATGGGGAATTCTAACCTGAGACAGAATTACCAGTGTTCAACGACACTTCGGCCACTAGTAAGCCCGTGCACTTAATTGGAAAGTATAATTCATTATGTAAACAGACATGAAGGTGATAATCAGTAGTGCACTGTTTTAAGTAATCAAATGTTATAAATGCACAGCTGTTACATTTCTTATTATTTATTAGTCATGTTTATATTACATAGATCATACATATGATCTAATTATGAATTAACCCAATAGCAAAATGTGTACATTTTTCAATTCATTATTACATATCCATAATAATTTGCAAAGAACTGATAACTACAGTTGCTGCCAATTACACGATTGTTATATGAATTAAAAGTAACTTCAAATAAACTTTTTGGCAATGTTCATTTTTGTATTCATACATACATATATATACACATCTAATAAGTCATATATTTATTTACATACAGATAGAGAGATTCGATGGTTTAGAAGTTGTTAATATATATTTATTAGTATTAATGTAATGAATAAGATTTATATTAATGAATGTATATACAAATGTTTTTCATCATGAATAATAATAAATCCATAAATTTCTAATGTTTCAATATGTAGCATTTACAATAAAAGTATAGTTTCTAAAGTATTTATTATCCAAAAAGTATTTCATTAATAACATGAAAATAATAGACAAATTTAATGAGTATTCTCCTTATTACATAAGCTATGCTTTTCTTTGTTTATGCATCTTTTATGCTGTTTACAATGTGTCACTGATTATGCAATTAACAATTTAAAAGATAAGTAATTAGGAGAAAAACCACGCATATACAAATGGATTTTAAAAAATTATTTAACTTAAATTTAAGAAAGAACATTCTATTATATAACAGTGATAATACATGAACAGCATGAAATACGACAAATTTGGCGAACTTTTGGCGACGAACAATTTGTAAACAAATCCGAAATGCAAGAACGTCGTAAAATACTGTCAACTCTGAAATTTCCACGATTATATATTTAATGAATATATAAACATTTTTAAAATGATTCAGGCAGTTTATATTATTACAACAAAACAGCAATAATTAAATTGGCCTCTATTTCCACCGTCCACGACTTCACAGTGAGAGCCATCGCCATATTGAAAGTTACCCGTGATTCTTCAGAAGCAGAACTTTCGTCTGATTGGTTGAACGTTCGAGGAACATGTCTCCAGCCGGAACATTTTCAGAAAAGTTTTAAAATGTTGCTCTAAGCCAGGACATGATCCTCCTAGCTAGACGAAACATTTTTCAGAAGCCTCCCGCTTAAAGGAGTGCTACTAGAATCTCGTTTCTCGGAATTGTCCCGGATAGCCGCACGCGTCCCTAGAAGTGATAGCCTCTTTAGGCAGTTAGCCCTCGCATCTTTAGCTGCAAATGATCTAAAACTTATCTTTTTATAGAAAGATGCCTCAAACTAAAGTTATAATTCCAGCACAGCACACAACATGTAACAATTGATACACTGATCACAGATTAAATTAACTGCACCAATGTGATACAATGAAGAAGTGATCAAAGCAACAATCTGTTTTACAAGTTACATTTACTGACATGAATAAAAGTACCAGTTTAGAAATAAATGGAATTTATGTATGAAATGTAAATTCACCTGTGGCAATAACATTCTCTCCTATAAATGCATATGAGTAACTAATATGAAATCTTTAATTTTAATAAAGCATAAAGTTAGATAACTTTAATTAAAACTTCAGATTGCAGATTAAGTGAAACACTGAAAAAGTGTTTTCAAAAAAGAAATGAAATTAACAAATGTAACATATCACAAAAAATACTGCAAACAATTATACTCATTTTGAAATACTTTATATTAAAAAATATAAAGAGACACTAAAAATGCAAATGCTTTCGACAAAGCTTTGTTTCATCTCCCAAAATTTAAAAATGCTACCAAATTTTGTCAGAAAGATTTGGCTTTTATAATCACAATTTTTTTTTTTTTTTTTTTTTTTTTTTTTTTTTTTTAATTTCTTCAATGTTCTATACAGATTTAGCAGTAAACTATAACTTATGTCTTCTTTGGAAAGAAGGGTTGTGTACGATAGCTACTTTTTTTTTGCCCCCAAAACAATTTAGAGTTTGAAATTATTACACATATAGTATATTATTACAAAACTATTATACATATAAATTATCGCGGAATTATTCTACATATACATTATTATAATTATTATGCATTATTTCGTATACATTATTACAAAGCTATTTCATTCTTCATCCAAAATAAAAGTATTACTTCAATAAAATACTCGGACATGAAAATTCCAAAATTTTAGTTCCTAATATTTTTGGCATTATTATTAAATTTTTATCCTGAAAAACTTCAATTTGAACTAAAATATATATATATATATTTTTGTGTTGTAAAATATTCCTTCCAGAACTAAATTGCAAAATTCTTGACAATCAAACAGAAAGGAAATTAAAATGATGAAACCACTAAAACTCCAACTTTTGCTACAGAACTTTTAATATGTACAGAAAATTTTCATAATGTATATATATATATATAAATTTATATGTAATAATTGTATCACATATTATCATTCTCAATCTAAAAGTTTCAATAAGTAATTAATTTTATTAGCAGTAATAAGTAGCATTAGCCTAAATTTAATTGTGAAAATCTTAATTAAACACATATTAATTTTCAGAAGAGACTTGCTGGTTTTATTCTGACAAGCTACACTCCTTGTAATTTACTTGTAAATTATCTGCTTCAGCTAATCATGTTTTAAACAACAAACAGTGATCCTTTTTTTCTTTAAAAAAGTAATTAATAACTTTAATACTTTTTTCTTTAAAAAAAGTAATGTAAGTAAGGGTGGAATTTGCAGTAAATTAACTGCAAATTCCACCCTTACTTACATTTGAGCTGAATATAGTGTCAAACCATCTCTTAACATTTCCAAACATCCTTCAAACTTCAAGCTGTCCTCTTTTAAAAAAATACTCTTCAACCAAATCAGATTATCAATAATTATAGAAACCTCACTTAAAATTTTCTATTTTTAGCAAACACTAATGAGCACAACAGCTTGATCTGCTTGTGAATTTCAAAAATGTTTTTGGCTTTGTTTTGTTTTGTTTTGTTGGGGGGTTTTCCAACAAATTAATTCACAATTACTAGCAATCAACATACCCAAAGCAAGTACGATCACAGAAAAAGAAAAAAAATTAAGACTGACAAAATTTCAGCATAAAACAACATTATGCATCATATTACAATTTATGGTATTAATCTTACATAACAAGATAACATAGCATGGTATTTTAATATCATTCACTTGAATCCAAAGCTTAGTGAAAAGGTTAACTGCAGCTAAACTTATACTTATACTATAACTTTAAAAAAAAAAAAAAAAGAATTTCAGGTTTTTCAGATGAAAAGCCATGCCATTCAAGAGTCTTATAAGAACTTGACCCATTGATCTTGCAACAGGCACATTTACAGAAAATACATTTACACAGCCTGCAAAGCCTTACCAATCACCCAGTGGCTAACAGATTGAAAGGGATAGCTGTATGAGGTTTTCATCATTCTTGTCATGAGGAAAGCAAGCACATGTAAATTTATCTTAGACAGTATTCCAAAAAGGCATACCTCCAATTAAATAAACTGCTTTAATTTGCTTTGCTGCAATTCTTTTAAAAATGCCATTTATTTTGATTAATTAAAAATTGAATCGTAAATTTATGCATGTCTTTTATAAAAATCTGATGATTAGTACCTGCTACAAAGGTCAGTTAGAATTTTAAGATTTCTTACACTAAAATAAATAAGATTATTTACATGCTCAAAAAAATTCTCAATATAACAAAATTCTAAAAGAAAGATATTGTTCATACTTACTAACATCTTGTAATAGCTCTGTATCAATATAGATACAATGCGTAGTAAGCGCATAGATATGGGAAAATATGGTTTATCAGATGTAGTCGTAGTTTGCCCAACATTCTGCACGCCTTGGCGATATTTGATATTTGGTGAAAATAATTTAATGATCAGAGGACAGACTCTTTCCTTCAGTAGAAAATTGAACTCAACATGCTGGGGAAAAAAAAGTAATTTAAAATATGCTAAAATATAACTCATTAACATGTGAAATGCACAAAAAAGATCATGTCTAGCATTATATTAAAATATTAGCTGAAAGTAAGAGGAATAAACTCATAAAAAGCTTTCAGAGAAACAAAAAGACTTGAAAATCGTGTTTTAAGAAATTACCTGAAAAGGAATACATTAAAATGACAAATGGGAAACAGGAAAAGAAAACTGTAAGTATACCGATGATAGACAATGAATATTAGAACGATAACTGCATTTGAAAAAAATGTTAAATTTTTCAACAAGGTTAACAGAGAACTTACTAATTCTGTGTAATTCAATATGACTTTGAATATGAATTTAAAGTGACTTCACAGTTAATGCTTTTTGTACATCAATCAGAAAAAAACTGGCATTATTTAAACTCCTCCCTCATGCTATAATCAGAATGTTGCAGAGAAATTATGCATGCACATACTTGCCAACCTATGACACTCAAAAATCAAGAGATTTTTTTAAGAAATCGGGAGATTTTTCACAATGTTAAAAAGACTTTTTAAATGATGAAAATATAGTTTTTAATAATGAATTAACTTTAAATAGTAACTAATTCTTAAATGCAAGCAACACAAAAATACCTTACACATAAAAAACATTTTTATTACTTGCATCATTTAAGAAAACAAAAAATAATAATAATAATAATAATAATCATTTTTCGTACAAATGCTATAAACAGTGGCAGATTTTGCTTTCTTTAAGAAAGAAACTTCATAATTTTGTTCATAGCAATTTCCCCGTAGGCCTGCTTTCGCTAATAAAGTTTTTCTAATGTGTCATCACTAATTTTAGATCTAAATTTAGTCCTCGTTTTTGCAACAACACTGAAAATGCTCTCACACTCTGCATTACTATGGGGAACTGTCAAGATGGCCAACATAATTCTAGACAGTTCACTATATTTCAAAATTCTATCAGCATCTTTCAGTTTTCCAATTAAACTCCACTGGGTGTTAATCCTAGCTGATTTTATAACTTCATCCAAGTTTTCTAATTGTAAACTGCTGTTGGAAATGTTTCAATTTTTCCTTCCTTTTAGAACTCCTTTCAAGATGATTAGTAAATATCAACAATGTGTTCATCCACATTTATTGGTAAAGAAGCTGCCCCTTTTTCAGCTGCTAAATTTAAGAGGTGACAGGTGCACCTCATAATCTGCAAATCTGAATTTTCCTTTCTTAAGATGCCTGAACCACCAGTCTTCAACCCTACCAATACTGGTGCATTATCGGCACCATGTGCTAAGCAATTATCCAGAGGGACTACATTTTCTTTTAAAGTTTTAATAATTAGCTGTGCTATAGTAAAGCCTGTCAAATGTCCTTCTAAAGTGGGGACAGAAAGTAAACTGCACTCATTTTCTGAAGACTCTGGATTAAAAAAAGAAACAACAATTAGATACAGTTTTGAATCGGTATTATTGCTTCCATCCGTAGAGAGGCAGAACGGAGCTGTTTTAGTGCAATCAATAACTGAAGATTTATTTTTCAAATCCCTTTCTTTAACAATTGCACCTGTTTTGGTTCTTGCACTTGAGTACTTCTTAGCGGTTTCACTATTGGGAAACACTTTTCTAAATAAAGCTGCAGCGTTATCCGATGCATTCAGTGGCAGGTTGTGCTCCAGTAAAAAGGCAGAGACATTCTGCATTAATAACTTTTTGGTCCTTTGTTTACGAAGAAAAATTTAATTTTATGTTTTTTTTTTCAAAACAACTCATGTTGTCCTTGTGTTTTTGTGTACACACGTTTGAGAACATCTGCCCTTCCACCATGCGAAAACGAAAAATCGCAATGACAGGCGGTACACATCGCAAATTTATTACATTTCCTTGAGGAAATAATGGAAGGAAAGTCAACTGTGTACGATTTTTGAAACGTACACAAGTATTTCACCTTTCTTGCAGACATAACAAAAGATGATAATTTCTAAAACTTTTTCCGAAGGCACGTGTACTCACACAACTCAGGACAAAATGACCGAAATAACTAAAGAACATCCAAATAACAGCTTGCTTTGTCATCATTGGTTAATATATGCCAGGTGACACGCAGTGGAGCACGATGCCCATTGGAGAACTGGAGAACAACGTTTCTGGATACGTATATGCTCTCACTGACAAAGCAAAAGTTATCTAATTCAGAAGGTTTTGTTTTAGATATAATCTAGAGAAAATTCAATTGCTTTCAGACGTCCAAAATCACTTTTTTTTTTTTTTTTTTTTTGTTCATATAACAAAGTATTAAGCCAAGTTCCATAAAAATCATGAGAAATTTTAAGAATAAGAAAAAGTCAGGAGAAATATATTGTAAATCGGGTTGGCGGAAGAGCGGTCGAAAATCGGGCGTCTCCCGCCTAAATCGGGAGAGTTGGCAACTCTGCATGCAGTAAGATGAGGTGAGTTAAGGTAAGGTGAACTTGGCAGCCAAAACCTCTCTCAGCAGTAAATAAAGGTGAACTTAGCAGCCAAAACCTCTGGAAAATCATCCAGTTTTTGATTATTGAAATAATTTCAATTACGTTGACACTGATACAATCCTGCTGAAAACAGCCAGAAAAGAATACCTTTTAATACAAAAGCTACATAAACTCATGAAAGATTTCCATGTAGACTGTAGGATCCACCAGCACATAATTTCTAAACACTCTTGCATTACACTTTTTGCAACATATTTTTATTAAAACATTCCTGGTCCAATATATTTGTAAATTTTCATCTATTAAAATTTCAGGCTACTTGTTCTTTTTCTTGTAATAGTATAAAGTTGACCTGACATTGACAAATTTTTAATTTGCCTATTATATATTACAGTTTATCTATATACATGGCCACACCAGCTACAACCTTTACAGAACAGTCTTGCAGTACCTTCTTTTGATATCAGTCATATCAATATTTCTATTTTATTTCTAGCACCTTTTCAACTAATGGCTCAGATAATATACAAGTACATTGTGTCTCGCTTTTATTATTTGGTGACATTGGCTTCTTTGACCTACACAAATTTCCATACATCATTGAAACGTACATAAAAACCCGATGGCAAAATATTTCCCTGCAATTATTAAAGAATAATGTTCTACATGTAAATTTTTACTTTTTACTAATTTAACACATTTGCTGCCCATCACATACTGGCATGTGACTGGCATTATTGCTCAAACGCCAATCCGGGATGACGTCTCAGGTGCCAGTCACACACTGGCATAGGAAAATCAATGTCTTATTGTTGATTTTCAAGTTACATCAGCAATATGTTTTGAATATATATGCTAGTACGGAGTTCATACATGAATAAGATTCTGAAATGTATAGATTGCAATAATATCATTTTAACTATTTTGTAATAAATTAATTTGTAATATATGTATTTGTTTGTGATACAGTTTCACACCATAATAATGCATTGTTACTTATTTTGATTTACTTTTAAATGCTATGCGCCAGTGCATAATGTAGCATTTATCTCTAGTGACGATCACGCGTTGGCACACAGTTATAAAATTCTATGCTTAAAGGCTTAGTAATCATTGTGGTACCCATAACAATCTTTTATTTCCTCTTTTAAATTATATTTCTTATAATAAGTAAGTCAACATATGGGTACAATATATGACACAGCATTAACATCAATACAACCTCACATGACAGGCAGTGAAAGTGTTAAAATTAGATATAGATTTATATGCTCAGTGAATAGTTTCATCATACACAATTTACATTGAAAATTATTAAAAAGGTCACATTTACTTCCTTCATAGATAGTAACTATAATCCAAACTCACCACACATGCTCACATCACTTTTTGTTCTTCACATGAATGATGACTTAACCTTTACCATTCTTATAAGTGAATTAGAATCTTAAGAGAATATCACAACACTATTCACTAGTAATCCTTGAGCTGATGCTGCAGTTGACTAGAATACACAAAAAGGCATTCTTTTCATTACCATTCCTTGGTGGAATTTTCATGTACCTCCATAAGAGAAAAGAAAGCTGTGTGTGAAAATGCTTACTCATATTTAATAAAACCATCTCTTCTCTGCCAATTTGTAAAATGCAAGATGAATTAAATATGACAAAGGTGATATCCGTGAAGTCATATTTCATTACACAATTTGATGAGATGCTAGGTGTGCAAAAATAACTGCTAATCTTACATAAAATAGAACTTGTGCTGGTCCTCCAGTAAAAATTGCTAATAACTAACTCAATTTTAGATCTTACATTTGCTGGTGTGCATTGAGACACAAAATATTCACTGCATGCTTACCTTGAAAAAAACATCAGGAAAGGATGACAAAATAGACTCAAGTAGTTCCAAACCAAACGTTCTCGTCATCTCTGTAAGACCAATTAACCAAAATGGTTGATCGGCATTAACTAACTGAACTAAATCCTTAAAAATAAAAAATAAATAAATAAAAACATTTTTAAGCAAAGAACAGGAAAATGAAAATATAGTTTCATGAAATCTATTTAATACAAACTGAACAACTCTGTTTGAAAAAGCATTAATTCAGCCAATAAAAAAGGACAGTGGACAATATAAACACGCTTATAAGAATTGTCATTTTAATTACATTTCAACATTCAACATTCCTCTCTAAAAGAAATAACACACTTAAAAGCATGCAAGAATTTAAACTAATGCATATAAAAATACCTGAAATAGCATAAAACCATCAGCCGCATGAGAAGGTAAGGACTTTGGTGGTATCCGGCTCCCACCTTTTAATTCCTCCAAATTTACATTAGACAGATTAGTAGATTCTGCCACAGAAAATATTTCAAATATTTAACATTTATACAGAAAGAAATTTTAAAACTTTTAAAAAAGAAAATTTAGTATCATACTGACCATCAGAAGGACAAAAATCTTCAAGTGCAATTCTTTCAAATACAGCCGAAACCAGCTGCCTTACGGTAGCAGAAGCAGTATTATTAGTAGTACTGTTTTTAGTAAAATGAAGCCTAAAGCACAGCACAATAGCCTGCAATAAATTACATTCCATAAATTCCATGTTTATCAGATGATACACAAAGAAAATGAAAATAGCATTTAATCCTCTTAAACTGTATTGAATCCAACAGAACCACAGCTAACTGATTTCTAGACACTCAAATCTAGAATACCAATGATCCCAATCAGTTGTTCTTTGTACTGTAAGCAGAACTACGCTTGCAGTTGATTTAATATATATTGAGATTTTTAATGTTTATACTTAATTTTTTTAAATGATAGGAATACAATACAGAGTGATACATATTTTTAAGAAGCATAATTTTCATTAACCCTCTTGCTGCGTATCCCACGATTTCCACGGGCAATGTAGAAGCAGCAAAATTTGCGCAACCCGCGATTTTTGCGGGGATGCATACTTTTTGTTTATTTAACTGTGCAACCCACTCTTTTCCCCCTCATGGTTTCATTTCTGCTTTTCTGTGATGTTTAATTATTTATTCAGATCTGGGTTAACAGATGGCATTAGTTGTCCATATTTCTGCAAAATATACAAACACACTTTACACTATTTTGTGCGCTCTTTTCAAAGCTCAAAGATGTCTGTTGTTCAAATGTCAATCACATGAGACTAACTGCTTGACATTTTGCTAGATATATATCCCCCCAATTCCATCAAGAAACTCGTAGACATTGTGCTGTTTGTTTCTAAAAAAAAACTGAAACTGGCAAAAAAATTCTCAAAGAAACGGTGCAAAGACGGCGAGATAAAATGCCTTGAATTTAAATTTAAAAACTATTTAAGGAGAGAAACATCTTATTCGAGGTTCCGAAGTGTATCATATTGCACTTCATTTCTAATAAATGTTTTATAAATATTTTGCGTATTTTCATTAGTATAACATATATTCATAGTATATTCATAGTTATGTTTTATAATTATATTTTATAAAATAAATCATAATTTAACCAAGATTAATTTTCAAAACTTTTCTTTTATATGATTATTCTTCAGTTTAAATTTTCCGACAACCTTTTATTTATGATCTAATTCTATACTAAAAAAAAATACTCTTTTACAAAACCTTTTTGTATATTTTAACACTAAAATATATGCAGATTTGAAATATGTAATTAAAACATTATGCAATTTTTGAACCTATTTTGATAAAAATAATTACGCAGCGAGAAGGTTAAAATCATATATTTATAAAAAAAGGAAGTTAAAAAATTTAATAATATACAACATACCATAATTTCCGGAAGAAACACTGCGGCGTTTACGTGTTTAAATCTTAAATTTTCAGCGGGTGCGGCGTTTCTACCCATGCGGTGTTTAGGTGCACTAAAAATAAAATATTTCCTATGATGGTCATTGTACATAGTTTGGATGGCCTTGTCATTGTGCATAGACTGGTGCTGTTCCCACACAAATGACCACTCAGTTGCTTTTTGCGAACGTTATTTTGTTCACATTCTTTCCCTTGAACGGACCTACATGCCTTATTCACCCTAAACGAGATCTCAGAACAATAACATTCTTCCCCCTTTCAAATCAACATTCTCATCAGTTTGAATAGTCTCTCTCCTCTGCCATTCAATGAATCTTCCAGGACCCATCCTCTCCCCACCCCTGCCTTTTCTGCAATTTTTTTCAAAGGCGGGTATGACTCCACCTGCCTCGCAATAACGAACTCTGACGTATTTCCCCTTCAGCATGAATGGATTTTTCTTGGCATTCTGCCAAATACAGATCCCATCAGTTTGGGTACAAGTACTTGTTGGATAGTTTTTAAGTAAGAAGGGAGCGGAAAATTTTTGAAAATGTCTCTAAACGGCACAGAAGCTATACATTTCTTACCTTTAATTTATTTTTGAGTTATGGTTTCATTTCATGCATTTTTCTTAACTGGTATGTCATATATCAGGACTTAGGTTGAGTTTTTGCATCTATACGGCCCACGACGATGTCACGCGCAATTTAATCTATTGCGGCGTTTCTGTGTAATTTTAATTTTTTTCCCCGCCATTTTTCTCGAGTGCGGCGTTTACGCTGATGCGGCCTTTCTTCCGGAAATTACGGTATTTTAAAATTTGCTATTTTTAAGCTGACATAAATAAATTGCTCATTAAGCTCATAAAAATAATTTTGCCATTTAATTTTGTTGAGAAGATTAGCTTAAATTTTCAAAGCTACCTCATGATCTTGTTCAGACCATTGACATTTTAATGTCATTACCATTTACATAACTTCTGTGCAATGAAGATACTAAAAATGTCATCATCAAACTCTATATAACAGTGTGGTTGCTGTAAGCTCCTCAGAACAAATTGCCATAATGGTAAATGAAATTCAGACAGTAACACAATGTAGATATTATAAAATTATATAATTTAATAAAATGGCAAATAAAATTACATTATTTGTCATTAAAACTGTAACATCAAAATAACAAGTGTTCAGTCAATCCAAAATTAGTATGATGACCACAGAAAGACACCTACTGATTTGTAATGCAACACATATGAAAATATACATGTCAGTAATACGTCCACAAAGCTAAACAAAAGCCCTATTAAATCACAGACAGCCCTATTATGTTCTACAACTCTGCTATTCATTTTCAAGCACAGAATGCCAAGTAACACTTTGTCAAAGAACATACAATTGTAGCAGTAGATTTCTGATCTCAATCGCAGATGAAATGTTACATGCCAAAATTGTGGATGAACCTCATGAGAAATACATAGTCTGCCCAGAAAGTTCATAGACTAATATTATTTCTTCCCACCTGGCAACATCATAATGATGCCAAAAGTAAACGGTTAACTCCAGTACATACTAGTTTACTACTTTCTGCAAACAAAATGTGAATAATGACTTTTTTCATAAAACCATTTTCTGCTGCATATGCTTTACTGGTCTAACAAGTTACCTTGAATACTTCAGAACAGAACCAATATTTATAAAATGATGAAGCAGATATATGGAGAGTATACAATTCAACAATCAGCATTATTCAAATGCATAAAATGGGCAAGAAAACATCAGTCATGAAAAGACACCATGATGATCTTTGGTTGTGATCATCAATGAAAACACACATGTTTTATATATATCACAATCAAGAAGTAACTATTAGAATTATCACTGAAGAGACTGAATGATGGACATAAGTCAAACGTACACTTCACATTTTCTCAAAAAATGAAGGTACAAATCGTAAAATTCATTATTTCCATTAAAATAAACGTTATTTACATAATCTTTAGAATGCTATAAAAATAACAAAATCTAAATCAAAATTCTAATTAATAAAGTTACAAAAAATAAAAAGAATATTTCAGTCCATCATAATGAAGGGAAAAAATGAAAGCACAGTGATGAAAATATCAGAATAAGTGTAGTCAGTACTTTATGGTGAATACTCTGTTTTTGGTAGCAGCCCTGAGCCTATTGGGCATAGACTTCACCAATATTTGCATTCTTTCAAAAGAAATTTTGCTCCATTCTTATTGGAGAAGCCTTTTCAAATAGCCCACATTCAGTATATTGTGTTTCCTTACTGTGATGTCAAGTTCTCTCCATAATGTTCTAGAGATTTAAGTGAAAGGATTGGTGTGAATAAATGAAAGTGTAAGGCATATGATAGAGCAACCACAGGCAGACAGGTATGTGTCATATATGTGGGATCATTGTCCTGTTGGAAGTAGAAGTTACATAAACAAAGCTTATGGGTGCTTCGTTGAAGATTATTTGTCAAGATATTCAAATAGGCATGCTAGTCCATTGTGCCATCAATGAACTTAAGATAAGAATGCAAATGTCTGCACCCAACATGCAGTCCCATCCCATCACATATTTCTCCCATGTTTTACTGTTGCTCAGTTTTTCTCATAGCTCAGGTTTTGGTTGTCTTCAAGTTAAATTTCTTCCAGTGCAACAAATTAATGAGACTTTACTTTCATCAGAAAGCAATATATTTGACCAAAATTCACTACCTTTATTGAAATGCACCCGTGGAAGAGCAAGCCTTTTCTTTTTGTTAAAAGTTTTGCTGTTATATGGTTTTCTTCTGGCTACTGAAGAGTTATAATCAGCTCAATGAAGAATTCTGCAGATATTTTTTGGATGAATTATTTTGTTAGTCTTCTTTCATTGTAGTTGCAAAACAACTTGAAGAAATTTTTGGATTCACTTTACCAATACTGACAACTTTTCTCGCTTTTCTACAAGTCAGATTTTTTTTGTTTTGTTTTGTTTTGTTTCTTTCTTATGTTTTTAATGGCTACTTCTTAGTGCATTTGCTATCCTACCAGACATTTTTAAATTTTTTAATCACAGTTCTTTACTGTGTAATGACTCTTATTCACTATTTCAAGAACTTCTTTCAGTGATTTATTCTGATTATATTAAATGTATAATTATTTTTCTTTCTTCAATTGTAGTGTCCACACACTAACCATTAAAAACTTTCATCAAAATAAGCAGAAATATTCAAAATTAGAGTACTACTGCAGATAAAGAACAACAATTAACTGTCTTATATAACTCCGATTTGAATTTAATTTGCATAAAACGCAACAGTGTGCTTTCACTTTTATTCTTCATTTTGATGGTTGAAGAGATCAATTTATTTTTGTAAGTTTATTTATTTGAATTTTAGCTAAACATTTTGTAGTTATCTTTGAAACATTATAGATTCTATAAATATATATTTTGATAAAAATAATGAACTTAAACCATTTTTCCCCCATTTTCTGAAAATATGCCAAGCATGCTTTCACTTAGGTCTATCACTGTATATTCAATTATTTCATATGACTTTAGTACAGAAAGTGGGAATGAGGAAAATGTGTGTTAAGAATAGTGTCTCAAACCAACTGCTGAAGAGTGAAATGGATGAAATGCTGTCTTGAATGTTCAAGAATTTCCTTGATTAAGCAATTAAAAACGACGAGTCTTGGGTTTGCTAATGCATTTTCAGATTGAAGTCACAAAGCAAAGAGTAGATGTGTCTTAATTAATCAAAGAGTAGAAATTGAAAAGAGAACCATGAACATAAGAACTTAGATGATGCAGAAAAAAAATCATGACCATGGTGATTAATTTTTCTGATATTTGTGGAATTAAGTGTTCAGAATTCATTCCAGAAAAGCAGTCGTCAAATGCAGTTTACAGCATTAACATTTTGAGATGCCTGTGAGACTGAGTGCAACTTTAGTGAGCTCAAATATCAGTGAAACCAAATATTCTACCAATTCCTTTGATCTGTCCTCTTGTGACTTATATACTCACAATTTTTTTTTTTTTTTTTTTTTTTTTTTAAATTTTCAGAGACATTATTTAGACACAAAAAATATTAAGACCAAAGTGATAAACAAAGCAGTTATAAGACCTATCAGCAACAGACATGCTGCACTGCTTCCAGCAATGGAAACTACATATTCAAAAGTGAACACCTTGATTGTTTTATCTGATTATGGCAAAGATGAAACCAGGTTGAATACCAGAATTCAGCAACTTTACCACTTGGCGGCAGGTAGGCGATGATCATGTTAATATATCTGAAAAAAACCCATTAGGTTTTTATGTACTTTGTCCACAGACTTTCTGGACAGACTATATATGTGCTCATGTTGAACAGAATATGGCCATACTGATACAAACACAGAACTGGACCAAGAAAAGAAATTCACTGCTATAAAAAATTCCAACATTTCTGCATATTTCTTTAAATCCTTCATACTTTCAAGCTATCTTTTGTAGAAAAGCATTTTCATTTGACACATGAAAACTTACATAATAAACATTTTAAAAGAAAGTAAAGCTGAGAAAAATTTAGTAGAAAAATACTGCCTTTATTTCATTGAAAGGACCTGAAGCATTATTCAAATTCATTTATGGAAAATCCCACACAGATGGCAAGTTTACACTTAATGCTTACTACCAAAGAAAAGCAGCATTAAATATTACTAGTAGAAAATAGCAGATTAGTTGTATGATATTTATTAGTTCCACAACCCTATTCCCAGACCTCAGGTATGAAGCATGGTTTGGAGCAACAACTCATTAATGAAGTGAAACCCTCAATGCAAGTTTCTGCACACCTGGCTGAACACAAGTTTTATTAAAAAAACTAAAAACAACCACAAAAAACTTTTTTAGGTGCATGCAGAAGCTATTTTATTCAATAAGGAGTTCCAAAGACAGAATACAAAACAAGGAGTATTTGATATTCAATAACTTTATAACTCAACATGGTTGGGACCAAATGTTTTTTAAATGACTTTGCAACTACTAGGAGGGTGTACAAATTACTGAATGGTACAAGACAATTTTAAAATTCAATGTTTTTCAACAACCAGTTAGATAATTAGTTTTATTTATACATGCAATACTGTGCATACTGAACTTCTAACTACCCATGCTAATTAATACATGAATAACTGGACAATAAAAGTTAATTGAAAAATGAGCCTCTAAAATTAGAGGCATCAGAACTTTAAAAAATAACTCTTACAGGTATTTAATTAACTATGTGCAGTGTATCATTGACAAAAAGCTTAAAATAATATACCTCCATATGGAAATGATTGTCTGATACAAAACTGTACGGGATAAGGAAGATGAATGAGTGGTTTCGGTATACATAACCTTCACCTCTTATAAAATAGAATTTTCAAACTATACATCAATTTAATTTTCACTCTCTTTCTCAGAGCTATGGGAAAGAAGCATTATTTAAGATACGACGGGAGTTCTTCCGAGAAAGCGTGCTACAAGAGTTCTTCAGAAATTTTTACCTGAATTTTCACCTCTTTTAGGGAAAGGGAAAGACCTTAAATATGGTATTATAGTGGCTATCAATATGAAAATGTGATGCATCAGCCAACATGTTTCTAGGATATGGCTATGACAGAGTAGAGAACCCACTAATGTTGAGGCAAAAATTAAGAGGCATATTGGACATCAATCCAAGAATGAAGAAATTTCAGGAAAATCAGAAAGTTTCCACTTCACAAGCATACTTCATCAAGAAGCTTGCAGTAGGAGAGTCACTGGCAATGATACAGGGAATAATATATATATATATGTGGGAAATGTTATGTCATGATATTCCCTAATCCCCTACTGTGTGACGTATGCATTGCGTCAGCATGTGTTTCCCACCTTCGGAGGAAGACGAGGATTAGCTGGCAAGTGGAGCAGACGTCGCTCGATCGCTCGTATACAATTTTCATTAATTGTAATCCTAATGTAATCTATATTTGTAAATAATAATAAATGTGTGTTATCAACTATGGTCGTTGCCTTTCCCCACATTTTGGGGGCTCGACCGTGCCTTTTGCGCATGCGTTATAATCGAACCCTAGACACCAGCAATCACTGACGTTCAGAAAGCTAACAAAGGCAAGACGTGCCTTTATGACGATTTAATATTCTTCTTCAAGCCAGACGACGTATGTGAATGAAGACGTGCCTTTATGACGATTTAATATTCTTCAAGCTGGACGACATATGTGAATGATGTTACATGCTACTTGTCCGTTTTTCTGATTTTGGACGTTAAATCGAAATTCGATTTTGGATTACATTGGATTGGCCAAGATATATATTGGATTATAAGGACTGCCCCGACGTTAGGTAGGCCCATTTTTCCCTAATTCATTCATAATTTATTAGTATTACGATTTTAAGCTGTGTTTATACTGTTTAATTCTCATTCATACATACCCTATTTCATATTCATATTGTCCTATTTTACTGTTTAAAGAACTATGGCCCTAAAATTAGGTGATATGCCATTGATAGCGAATTCTCTTAAATATGGCACAACACGAGTTATTAAATTATTTAATACCGTGCTCGGATATTCCGATTTTGATCATTCTTCGCGAAAGCGAATGCGAAATTTTGCCGGGTTCCCGGACGGTTTCGATTTGGCAAAACATAAAGAACTTCTATTAAAAGATTTCTCTTTATCAGATTTTATATCAGTGGCGAATTTATTGCATTTGGAAGCTTCCACTAATAAAGATGTTTTATGTGAAAAAATTTTTCATGCGCTCACTAATCTGACGGATTTTCACAATTCCCTAGATGTTAGTTTTTTATCCGATGACGATCATTCAATTTCAAACACCGACATTGCACCGACGCCTGTAGGTCTAAGTTCTTCTGTTCCCCCTTCCCCTCCCTCCACGGTGCCAAGCCCAAATCGTGTTGTTTCTTCTGACGCGGAAGTAATAAATTTGAATTCGAGTCGCTCCGGTGTTTATATGATGGCAAACACCGAGATTCGCGAGATGAGTCATGATTTATGGTTTATTTTGAGCGATCTTTCAAACACTTGCAGAAACTTTTCAGGCAATGATTCCTATTCAGTCCGTGCTTTTTTCAACGATATAGAGGATAATTTCCAATTATTTCCAAATCTTACCGACCAGCAAAAATTAGTTTTTGTGAAACGACTTGTTGTGGGTACTGCTAAAACTTTTTTGTTTTCACAACAGAATCTCAATTCATACGACATGTTTAAAACAGTATTACTTAATGAGTTCTCTGATAAAATTACGTCTATTGAAATTCATAAACAACTCGAAAGAAGAAAAATGCGCTCGAATGAAAGCTCTTTGCAATATTTTATCGCAATGCGCGAAATTGCGAATCGTGGTGACGAGGCTTCTGTCATTCAGTATACCATTCAAGGAATACTAGGTACCCCATCCGATAAAATTATTCTCTACGGTGCAAAATCATATTCTGAATTCAAGGAAAAGGTACGCACTTATGAATCTGTAGTTACGACTAGACATACAAATATCTCTCATCCATCAAATTTTAAAAATACGAATAATGGCCCCAGACGTGGTACTGAACGAAAAAATTCAGACCAACAACACGACACGAAATTTAATAATACTGGTCCATCTAAAACTAAACCACAAACTTGTTTTAACTGCAATGAGGTCGGACACCTCTCACGGTCCTGTCCTAATCGTTCTCTTGGCCCAAAGTGTCTAACTTGTTGTCGTTTTGGACATAAATCTATGGATTGCCGCCCTACTACATCAAATGAGACTTCCACTCCACCTGCCGAAGTAAATACAGTACAAACCTCTCACGGTAATATGTGTAAAACTGTCGTTATACTCAATAGCACAGTTTCTGGATTAATTGACACTGGAAGTGAGGTCACATTACTGAACGAAAACACATGGATTCAACTTGGTTCCCCACCACTTTCAAATAATTCTGGAGTGTTAACTGGCTTCGGATTCTCGAAAATTCCTATTATTGGCTGTTTTCAAACCATTATCAACATTGATAATCAGGACTTTCCGGCTAATATTAGAGTTGTTCCAAATCATTCTATGCAATTTTCTCTTATTGTAGGATGTGACGTAATTACAAATGCTAAATTAACTGTTACACCAGACGGTATATATTTTTCAAAACCTCCCGAGCAATGCTTTGAAACTGCTCCTGAATCTTTCATTTTTGCAATAAATGACGATGTTCCAGCTTTTGATATTGGTTCAAATGTTTCCAAAGAAACTCGTGCTGCGGCAGAACGTTTGCTAAATTCTTATGTCCCAAATAAAACAAAGACGACAGATATTAAACTTAATATCACTCTATCCGATGATAAACCGATTTTTCACCCTCCTAGACGCCTTCCACTTGTTGAACGGGAAATTGTTGACAAACAAATAAATGAATGGTTGAAACTTAAAATTATTGAACCTTGTTCATCTCCATATGTCAGTCAAGTTTTCGTGGTGCGTAAAAAAGATGGTACACCCTGTGTTTGCATCGATTATAGGAAACTTAATCGACTTTTAATTAAGGATCATTTTCCTCTTCCTCTTATTGATGACATTTTGGATAAACTGCAAGACGCCCAAATTTTAAGTACTCTTGACCTACGTAATGGATTTTTTCATGTGCCAGTAGCGGACGAAAGTAAACCATATACAGCTTTTGTAACTCACAACGGACAATTCCAGTTTCTTCGAATGCCATTTGGTCTTTCAAATTGCCCTTCAGTATTCCAGCGCTTTATAAATTATGTTTTTTGTAATTTAATTGTCAAAGGTTATGTTTTACCCTACATGGACGATGTAGTTATTTCCGCCAAAAATGAAAATGAGGCCATTCATCGTCTCAATCAAGTACTCAAAGTTGCTAGTGAATATGGTCTAGAAGTTAATTTTCGTAAATGTCAATTTCTTCACAAAAAAATCGAATTTCTTGGACATATCGTTGAAGGTGGTAAACATTTTCCTTCCCCTTCGAAAACAAAATCTGTAATTAACTACCCCGAACTTAAGAGTACGAAAGACGTCCAATGCTTTCTCGGTCTCACGGGATATTTTAGGAAATTCATCCCCTCATATTCTAGCATTGCAAAACCCCTTAGTGATCTCCTTCGTAAGGACATCCCCTTTCAATTTCATGCTGATCAGAAAGCTGCATTTCACAGATTAAAATATTTGCTTTCTCAACAACCAGTTTTAAGTATTTTTAATCAAAAGAGTCCTATTGAAATTCATACCGACGCATCCATTGATGGCTTGGGGGCAGTCCTACTACAAAAATCAATGAACGATAACAGCTTTCACCCTGTCTACTACATGTCAAAGAAAACATCGGACAATGAACATAAATACACCAGTTATGAACTCGAAGTCCTTGCAATCGTTGAAGCTTTAAAAAAGTTCCGTATTTACATCCTTGGTTCACATTTTAAAATTATCACTGACTGCAACGCTTTTGTACAAACTTTAAATAAAAAGGAACTCAATTCGAGAATAGCTCGATGGGTTTTATATCTCCAAGATTTTGACTACGAAATTGAGCACCGTACCGGCTCAAAAATGGCTCACGTGGATGCCCTCAGTCGCAGTCCATGTTGCATGACTATCCAAGACAGTGTCCTTCTCCAATTTCGCAAAGCACAAAAAACCGACGAGCATATTACGACTATTAAAGCACTCCTTCAAACAACGCCTTCATATGATAACTTTCTCGTTAAGAACAATCTCCTGTACAAAAACGTCAATGGCATTGACTTACTTGTGGTGCCTGAAGATATGCAGGCAAATGTCATTAAAACAGCTCACGAACGAGGCCACTTCGCCGTAATCCGCACTCAAGAACTTTTAAACAACGAATATTTTATCCCAAATCTGAAAGAAAAAATTCAGCGGTGTATCCATAACTGCATCCCATGCATCCTCAATAATCGAAAGCATGGCAAACAAGACGGACTTCTGCACCCCATTGACAAAGACGACGCACCCTTGCACATGTACCATATCGACCACCTAGGTCCCCCTGCCACCACATCAAAGAAATACAAACATATTTTGGCAGTTATAGACTCGTTTACTAAATTCGTGTGGCTTTATCCGACAAAGTCTACAGACACAGATGAAGTTATCAGTCGGCTGGAATCTCAAAGATCAGTCTTCGGAAATCCTTCACGGATTATCTCTGATCGAGGCCCTGCATTCAAATCCACTGCATTTGCAAACTATTGTGACACACAGAGAATAAAGCAGGTTCTTATTACAGCTGGCTTCCCACGATAGAACGGTCAAGTTGAGCGTTTGAACTCCATTATTATTGCCGTCCTTTCTAAACTCTCCATAACCAACTCTGAGCAATGGTACCGCCATGTTCCCGCCGTGCAACAAATTATTAATTCAACTTTTCTACATAGCATCAATTCTACTCCCTTTGAACTTCTCTTTGGGACTAAAATGAAATTGCAAAACGACATAAACATCGCTGCTCTAATCGACGAGGAGATCAAATCTGCATTCATTCAGCAACGTGACGATCTCTGTAAGGACGCAAAACAGCAAATCTCTAAAGTGCAAGACGAAAATCGCCGTACTTATAATTTGTGACGAAAACAGGCACAAAAATTTCAACTTCATGACCTCGTGGCTATCAAACGAACTCAGTTTGGCCCCGGTCTAAAACTCAAACAGAAATTTCTCGGAGTCACCAGGCTCAAACAAAATGACACATATGATGTGGAAAAGTGTGCATTTTTCGACGGACCATCCAAAACATCTACTTGTGCTGAATACGTGAAACCCTGGTCCAACAATATTGAACGTATCACTTGATTTTTATACAACTGTCAGCATTATAGGTCCTCCTGTGTTTGGACAGATGACACCTGAGAACTTTCTAATAATTTTTTTTCCTCATATCAACTTTTTAATTCATTTTGTCATACTAATGTTCTTTTTATTTTTAGTTAACTGCTGTGGTGTGTTTAATCTATTTTTTTGCTTCATTTGTGTAAGTATACTTAGCTTTGTATCTACGGATTATTTTTTCATACCTATATTACTATATTATAATTTTTTTTTTTAATTTGATGATATACTATGTTGCTTCAGGCGAGGTCGCCTGTCCGGTCATGATGGCCGAATGTGGGAAATGTTATGTCATGATATTCCCTAATCCCCTACTGTGTGACGTATGCATTGCATCAGCATGTGTTTCCCGCCTTCGGAGGAAGATGAGGATTAGCTGGCAAGGGGAGCAGACGTCGCTCGATCGCTCGTATACCATTTTCATTAATTGTAATCCTAATGTAATCTATATTTGTAAATAGTAATAAATGTGTGTTATCAACTATGGTCGTTGCCTTTCCCCACATATATGTGTGTGTGTGTACTGAAGGCATGCTTCCAATATTATAAAACTTGGTTTGAAAGATAAGAACACATAAAAAGGAAGTGCCTCAATGGCAGATTACATTGCTGATATTCATTACTTGTGCAAGAGAATCTGCTAATGCAAGCTATGAAGCAATACATAATTATAAAAATTAAATAATATGTAATAGGTATAAAACAAAAGTTAAATAAATATTAATATCATTCTTTTCACATTCGTAAAAATTTATCCCCTGAAATTTTAAAGGCATTCAGTTCTTCCTAATGCTTTCAAAATTCTAATATCTTAGTTTTTCCTATTTTAATACAATTTTCCATGTTGGAAATGCTCACTTTGCACTGCTTTTCCTTTCAGGTTAAAAACAATCATCGTCCGTCCAATTTCACAAAAATGTTTTTGTTCCTAAAGACAGATCTGCACCTGATCATCCTCTAAATCAAATGAGTTTTATCGATGATCTACACCAAAATAAGGTTGCTTTTTTGCCAAATTTCAAGATTTAAAAAAACTTCAATAACTTGCCAGATACAGACAAAATCTTTCTTAAATATATTATTTGGAGAAGTTTCATCATGGGAGCACAGATCATTATTTATGATTAAAAATCACAAATTTAAAAAAACAGTTTCGAATCCTCTGGTCTACAGGTTGCTAGAAATATCTTAATAAATGCACATAGATAATTTGCATTTTTATTAGTAAGTTTGCCTTTTAAGAGATTTAACATGTTTACAGTAACATGCATTAACTTTCAAATTATCCATTTTAACAGCATCACAAACGTGTATTGCAAACTTAACAATTTAGCTGTAAAACAAAAATTAAGAGATTATTTATTACTGTTGTTTATAAAACTTAGTTCATGCGAGATACAATCTAACATATCTTTGAGCAACTGCACATACCTTCATGATGGTTATACATTACAAACCTTTAAAATTTCATTCTGAATTGTTCTTACAATTACAGTACTACTATTATTTTGCATATCGCTGCACTGTAATATCAGTTTTATCTACAAAAAGTATTTCTTTTTTGTTACTATACTTTAAAGATGAGACTGATATTATGAATTAGCACTTTTTGATAGGTTTTTTTAAGTTCAAACTATCTGATATTGATGTTAATATTTATTTATGAGCAATTATTTTCCTGCAAATAATGGTGCTTTAACATTTAGTTACAGATAACTAATTTAAATTCAAATGCAATTGTAAATTAAATTACAATCATTACAAATCCAAACATACCTTTGAAAGAGCCTCTCCTTGAACAATATTATTTGTAGTAACTAAAAGAGTTACAGTTTGAAGTAACTTTAATTCCTCTGTACCACTTTCCATTAAAGACCACAAACAAGTAATGATATTATTAGCAGCCATCTGTAACGCAAAGATAAATCTTAAAAAATGAAATAAAAAAGAAATTTTTGTAAACACTGTAAAATATATCTAAATTGCACTACTTTAACATAAATTAAACAAACAGTACATAAACACTTTAGCCAAATACTGCATCATCAAGTAAGCAACAATATTAGAAATGAAGAAAATGGCAAATTAAAGATTTTTGTGTGGAGCATCATCAATTTGAGAAAATTCAAATAACTGACATTAAACTTTACAAATCTAGAAAATAATACACACAGCCATAGAATATATTTTTTAGAACATTGACACTAAATAGGAAGGATCTTTCTAAAGAACTGAAAACTGAAATGGGAAGACATATGGTAATAAAAATATGCCCATTTTAATAGTTCATACTGCTGATATTTCACAGTAAAAATTAAATACTTCTGAACTAGTAAAAAAAATTTTCAGTGGAGTAAAATAATGCACTGAAAGTATGAATTCGGATAAATCAACAACTTATTTATAATGAAATCACAGGATCTTGTCAGAAAAAGCAGATATTTTTTCTTCATTTTTTTATTAGATATAGATATTTAAAACTGCGAAAAATGAATGGAAACAATAACACTTATTATTTCCATTTAAATTATCAAAAGAATTTGTAAAATATATTACATCTTAAAGTAAAATCTATTAATTATTAAATATATATTTTGAAACTGACTCATTCTTGCATCTCCAATTACACTCCTTCCGCTGATAAAAAGACTGACAATAAATATGTCATAGGCTACAATAATTTTGATTCTAATGGGCAAAATAATTTGCTGTGAAACACGTTCTGCAAAGACTGTAGTGCTTGACTGTGTGTACTGAACTATATATTTCAGGTGTATAACACATAAGCAAGCTCAAATATAATTACATTCCTTGATTTTTTTTAAAGTTTATTACTGCATGTGATACCAATTTATTACTTTACTATTTAATAATTTATTGCTCAAAACTGTCTGCAATATTTGTTAAAATTCAATTCACAGTGCCCCACATAAAATAACAATAAAAGCTTTAGGTAAGTTTATTCCTTAACCTTGTAAAATGTTTAACACTTTGCATGACATTAATTTATACTCAATATCATCATTTACTTACTCACTTAACATAGCATGTAACATTTGCAATTCAGGTTAAACCTTTTTAAAGCTCTGCTAAAAAATATGTGTACAAACCTTCTAAACAAATATCCTCTAAAAGACAGGGGGTACTGTTGACAGTGAGCTCCATTTAATAAAATAATCAGCATAAAAACGTAACATCTTCAATTAGCAATGTGATGAAATATTATCCATATAGCAGTAAAGATAGCTGCACCTCCAAAAAGTTTAATTTTTCAATTTATTGTGAAGTATTAATAATAAAATTGCTTTTCAGATTTAAAAAAGAAAGAAAAGATTAATAACAAATATTTCATAAATTCACATTAACTCATATTCCATACATTCGGTTCCCTATTAATTATATAGAGATGAGACAAACACACTGAAAGTAAATAAAAGTGCAATGAATTCATGGTTTAACAGTTGAATGGCACAAACATTTGTAAAAATTTTGTTTTCACTCGTTTCTTCCTTCATTTAATCCATAAAGTGTCATGTATCACTTTATTCTTGCACACGGGAAAAATATTACTACAAGATTTATAAACATTACATAAAACATTCTTTTAAGAATTTATGATATTACTAATAAATTTATCAATTTCAAATATTTGCAGCAGGATTTAAATGCACAAGCTTATTCACCTGAGATATTTTCACTGATAAATGTCACTTGAACATGTGCACAGCCCAAATGAAATCATGTTCACAAGCCAGATCAGAAGGCAACACTGACATAAGACAATAATTTATGCTCTTAAATGTCTTTTTAAAAACTACAGTCATTTTAAATGTGCAGCCAGACAATCAAAGATATATAATTTTTCAAATATCCAGTATTTTTAAGTAAAAGAAAAAAAGTATACAATTTTGAACTACTAAATTCAGAAAATGAAATAATCTTGGTTTACATGATAAAAATCATGTTAAAACACTGCTTAAGGTTGCAGCACTTGCATGCAGTCAAGGTGCTTCGTTACCTGGAATCCAAATGAAATTGCTTGATCAAGTTTTTACTTTTATTTCTTTTTCTGTATCTTACTATACTTCTGGGTATGGATGTGCAGAAGAATGGAAGATTAAAGGGAAAGTTTCTATTATAACATGATTTAGAGGTGATTATGATGGGGTTCTCTAATTTTAAAGTTGTTTTTTTGCTGGGATTTCTTAATGATTCCAGCTATGTTCCATTCAATTACAAAACTGAATGTTCTAGGAATTAATTTACCAATGACATGCTGTTTTTATTGCTATACTAATTCACAGAGAGTTTATAAGCATCACCCTTTTATTTATTATTTTCTAGACATCAAACTAATACACTGAAGTTTCAGTACTTGTTTCTTTGGCAGAAATGTGGAATATATATACACCTGATGTATGTACTGTGTGGGAGTCATTTAATCTGTTCTCAATGATTTCTAAATAGATGGAATTGGGGTTATGGCAAGTTTATACACAATTTTTTTTTTTTTTAAACTGCATGGAATAATGAATAGCTGGGCCAAGTTTCAATGAATATAATTATGCATTTTGAGATAAAAGTTTCAATTGCTTTGAGTCGCATTAGTATTTTTAGGAGACTCATTAAGTAATACCATATTCTCGTTTATTATTCAAAGTGAATTACTGCGTGTTGTAACCAAGGATATCTTTACAATGCATCTTCACATATCAGGTTTTACTGAAAGTTTCCCCCCCCCACCGCAAATATCGTCTGCACAAACAGTTTATGTTGGTGTGTTTAATCATATTTTGTCAAACAATTTTTGGCATTTTAAAGAAAGAAACTTGCTTTAAAACACTGTGTAATGAAATTTTTTTTTAAATATCGTTATCATTAAGTACAAGGTTAGAACCATCATTTACTTCCAGTTCTGTTGCAAAAAGTCAGCTACAGAATGTCATCAAATCATGTGTACAGCTTTAGGTACTAATGTTGTATCATATGACACTGTGAAGGTTTGGTACCAAAAGTTCAAAAACAAGGACTATGACATTCAAGAAGCAGAGAGCTCTGCCAGGTTTACTGATGTTCACGAGAGCTGCCTGCGATAACTTAAAACAAATTACAAAATGACTGCACATGCATGGAATGAGAATCGACCACTTGTCCCATGTATAGAAAGGACTGTAAAGTTGCAATTAAATTTATTTATCATCCTCTGTCTGTAGTGACCATTTAATTAGAGGTCAATATGCCTCATCAGCAGTGGAGGGTGCCATACCAGTAACCAACAGAATTCAAACAAGACCTCATCATCGATATGCGAGAGGGTGGATTTTCATATTAAGCAATCGCAGCCCACATGCAGCCTAATGACACAACAGCAATGCTTGTTTGGAAGATATCAACAGAGGAAGGAGAACCACACAAGGTGAAATCCTGGCAGTGGGGCACGCAATAGCACAATGGCACAGGATGGCAGACACATCATACGCATGGCTGTGATGGATTGCACAGCATCCTCTGGTGTGTTAGCGCAAGGTTGGAGCATGCCTACTGGTGTTGTGGTGTCTAGCTCTATGGTTTGCCACCATCTGCTGCAGCATGAACTGCATGCAAGGGTTCCTCTACACAGGATTCTCGTCACTGAATCACAGATGTCTCCAACTTCAGTCATGTCAAAACTGTGCATAGCATGCCCTGCAACAACAAGTTGTTTTCTTCGATGAATCTCACTACAATTTGACATAAAATAATGGAAGAGTACACGTCAGATGTTACAGACGGGAACACCTGCTTCAACAGCGTGTTATCCAGCATTATACTGCACAAATGCCTGGCATCCTGATGTGAGGAGCTATTAGGTATAATTGTCAATCCCTAGTGCAGATTGTGGGCAACCTCAACAGTGATCGCTACGTAAGGGAAGTTATGGAGCCACAGGACCTTCCCATTCTTTCACAAATTGCAGGCACTGTATTTCAGCAGGATAATGCTCATGCAGGTTTCTCTAACTGCACAAATTTTCTTTAGGGCATAAAAGGTTTCACTTCTTCCATGGCCTCCTTATTCTCCAGATATGTTGCACATTGAGCATGTCTGGGATTTCATCAGGCAGCAACTCGCTCATACAGCTGGTGGAGAATATCATACACTAATCCTGAACTTTGGTGTCAAGTCAGAGCCATATGGAATGCCATTCCCCAGGATTACATTCAGAACCTGTATTATTCAATGCCACGACGTGTACAGGTTCTCATCGCTCAGTGTGGTGGACACACAAGCTACCGATTTCTGATGCTCACATTGTTTTTTTGCCTTATAAATTTGATAGTTTATTTATACCACTATCAATAATATGTGCATAAATTTCATTAATTTCCCACAATACCTTCATGGTGTTGCATTTTTACAAACATTAGTGAATATATACACATTCTTTGGGTCATTAGCATTTACACCAATATTTTGTACTTGCTTTCTACCAGTATACTCTGTAGAATTTGCAACATGATTATTATATCTACTACAGAATTATATTTTGCAACTTTGCATTTTCTGATTCCCTTCCCCCTTAGAACCTAGAAATCACTATTAGTGAGAACATACTTCTCTCCTAATATGAGAGGCTAGATAATACATTCCAGTTTATTTTTACTTTATTTAGAGGTGCAATTTTGTTTGCGTACCATTTTTATTTTATTTAGAGGTGCAATTTTCTTTGCGTACTCAATAAAAGCCTGGATATTGATATTCCTCTGCAACAGTTAGTGTTACAGGTTATTCCATACCTTGCATACTGCATTCTGTAATAATAACTCATCCTATATAGTCTGGCAATACAAGGACAGATCTCGCAAATCTTTCAACTTGTTGCATTGCCATTTATGCCACATGTTCCAGGATTTTCTAGCATGACACAAATTGGTTACACATGGTTTACATCTCCTAGAGGTGTCTCCAGTATACCGATACCCTCATTTGACCAACAAGATCCCAAAATCTCTTCCTAACTGAACATGTCCATGACATGCTAGATTGCTAAGTGCACCATCTATGAAATATTACCTGGAACAACTGCTAAAGGTGTACTAAAAGACAACATAAATCATTTAAATGCCTCCATGCCCAACCACATACTGGCACATATAACTGCCAGAGAGGGCTTTATGCCTTACTAATTAATAATGTTTGTGAAGTAACTGAAATAATTCTGTACATTTAATATTGTAATTTCCAAATCTGACTTTTCACACTTTACTCTGGAGGAGAAATCACAGTACATTTCACGCAAAACATGGTGTTGCATTTTTCACAAACATTAAAAGGCCCGCATATGCCACTCTCCTCATTTTCTTTTAAGAAAATGCATGACATCTGAAATAATCATGGCATGTAAGGCATCTTACAGTTGATGAAAAATGATACACATGTTTTAACAATATTTAAAATACATAAAACAAGTACATATGTTTTTACACACATGAAATTTTAAAATACTTAAAACATATGTTTAAATAAATTCATTACTTATTTCCAAAATTTTTCTATAAACGCTAGCAATACTTATTATGGCAACTTACTGATGATACAGCTTCTTGAGTTATTAACCGCTGCATCGCAGTTAAACACATCTGAACAATCTTTGTATTTTTTGTATCACATCCAATGAAAAAGGGCTCCAAAATTTCTGGACTTTCAGAAAGGAATGCTAAATTAAATATAAAATGGATATTATTAATACGAACTGTACTACTATAAAAAAACATTAGTTCATAAACAGCCTTCATTCACTTGCTGAGAAGCAGATATCTTATCTACATTTAGCTGACATATTTCTGAACTCTTCGAAATTAAATTTTCCAGTTTCTTTCTTTGAATCAATTCACATAAATGCATAAGTTCTTACCAGAAGACTGCACATAAAATAGCACATTCAAACTAAAGATGAAAAAGCACTCTGGAATGAAACTATACTAATGCTCAGCTCAATAAAACTGCAACAAGGACAAAAAAACAGTTTTGTTTTTACAATGTCTGCGATATAAATATTGCATGACGTCCAAGATAATGTCTCACATATGTGCAGATACTTAGAACCAAATCACACACCTTGCTTCCTTCTTAGTGTCTGTATGATCTATACGAGCCAGTTATACATGTCTGCCCTCTTTAGCACTGCTGTGTCAAAATATCATTATAAGCCTACACGTAATTCCAAACATCCCTCCTGGACCCATCAGTTTTATACTCAGATGACAATGGTCAGAATCTAACCAACACTAGAAGCAACTTCGCAGTATGATAAGTTCCAGACACGGTTTGTTATTTATCTCCCCCAATCAAATTCGGAAGCACATTGTCGTATATTTTATCTTCTTACCATACTTTACTTTCCCTTTGGAGCATAATCTATACTTTCAGCCAAAAAAATAAAGATAAAATACTTTCCCATACTAAAACCCATTCCCTTCTCTTTTACACTAATTGCAAATAGTATCATAAGTGCCCATTATCTGCATATGCAGTGCATTCCCTATCATATTTATATCCCACAAGCTCTGGATATTATATAAATTTCACTTCAATCAGTTGCTTCTTTCATGATCTTCCAGTATTTGTATAGCTAAGTGATAGAATATATTTTAAATACTGCAACTTAAAAAAAAAAAAATTAACAAAATATTTTCTAAACACATTGATAGAAATTCAAGACATAATGATAAAAGTCTGCAATAACAGATTACAAATTATAGTATAATGAACAGCAGTTTGATGCAGAATACTAGTCCTATACATAAAATATAGCATTTACTTTTACTATCATAAAGTACTTCCCATTTTGCCACATGAATGTAAACAAAACTGAACGATTACTTTTCAAGAAGTTTTGTAAAAGTAATAACATTTTCAAAACATAATGGAAAATTGTTCAGCTATCAAGTTTTGATTACTAAGGCACATAATTACAGCTATTTTATCGCCGTGTTTAATAAACCAATCTTTCACCTCAAGTTGCTATATAAATAAAAGCTTTATCATCTTGAAAACAGGGATGTATTACACAGTGCTGTTTATATCACTGGCTTAAATATACTGTAGTTATTACAAGATACTTGTCAAAATAAAAACATCTAACATTACACTATAACAGCCCATACTATCAAACCTCTGCCTATAAACTTTATGCATCAAGCATGGCAGAGAAAATGAGATGCCATACTTACTATAATGGAAAAAAAGAAAAGAATGATTTAACAGACCTGAATATAGTATTCAGGGCATCCACTTGCAATAATGATGCACTCAGCAACACTATACATAATTTTTAATACAAAAAAAAATCAGTGCACATTTCACAATATCGCCATAATTATGCAATTTATAAAATTATCCTATTAAATCTCCTTAACTGGCTTTAATTTCAGTATCTGCCCTCGCTTTAAGAACTAAGAGCTTTGCTGTGTTTTTGTAGCAAACTAATGTCCTCACTCAGTGACCATTATCTAATTGAAGTCATACTTTTATCTCCAGCTTTCTAGTTTAAAAGCAATATACTTGCATTAAAAATTTAGTAATCATCATAGTGGATACTTTTCTGTTTTATCAAAATCCTGCTCTTGAATATTTTAGAATATGATGCCTTTCAACAACATTCAATTAACCAAGCCACCAAGGAATTTCATTAATACATTCACTAACTGTGACTTATAGAAATGTACATGATTTCATTGGCTTATGAACAAGACTAATGAGTGCTTCTTGAAGAATGATTCAGTATTCAATTTCAATCATCTAGTCAATCACTCAATTTGGCATACACTGCTTATCAAAATTAAAGGATAATCTGGAAAACTCTGCTCGCTGATTAAAGTTTCCAGTTTATGTCCAATGGTGTACTAATTTAAGTTCATAACCTGCAACTTGATACAAAACTGGACTTTTGTGTATAGGTTATGGCAAAAAATATGTAAATTAGGCAACTAACAATGTATAGCACAATGGATGCATGTTGGACTTTGGGTGTGCAGTACTGTTAAATGTAGTTCCTAAAAATGATCAGTAATGATTACGACTTAAAAGCATCGACAAGGGGAAAAGTGGCACATAACATTCAATGCCGCAAAGAGAAATGATACCACATACTGTTTACTGGCAAGTTCAGAAATGATTTCATTATGATTCCAGTCATGTTTTGACCTAGAGGGAGTGAGGAATGTACAACTTCCCATCCCATGTTAGATCTCATTTCCACAGAAATGGTTTCACAGTTTGGGATGAAATCCTCAAATGACCACTACAGTTATATAACTCTAATGGACATTGTGTGCTATGTCACAGAGGTGCTGTTGGCCCTAGATTATTTGCTAGTGGAGAAGGCTTATTCACATTCAATAGCTTTGTTGTCAGAATACTTGGAAACAGAAGATAACATTTGAAGGGACTGGCTAGCTTTTTCACTAGGCTTGATTCTGATTCAGCATGAGTGGGATGTCTTTAGGCCATTGAGCTGAAATGTGCCAAATGCTTCCATGGACTTTTCAAAACCTGAAGAGGGCACTTTCAGAAGAGTGGGAAGCTATTCCATGAGACTTCATTAACAGTTTTGTATATTCTAGGAAATCAAGATGAGAGATTTGCATTTCAGTTACAGGAGATCCATACACCATATTAAGGAAAGACCTGGTGCAAAACAGGACACATCTCATTTTTTGCCCCATAAATTTGAACAATAAAGTCAACATTTTGAGATTAATCAGGTGACAAACATGATAATTTATGTTAAATAATACTTTTGTACAAGCTGTTTTCAACCATGTATCAGCAAGTAACATTAAAGTTTCACTTCTGCCAGTATCTATTATTTCTGATTAAAAGTGAATTTGAAATTAGGCTTTATAGTCCTTTTACCTATATTCATACTTGTTTCTTTAAATGTATGTTATCTTTATAAAAACTATTTTAAAAGTATGATGAATTCAAAGCAAATTCAATACCAAATATAAATATGCTAATTGATGATCAATGTATTTTATTCATAGATTGAAATAATGAGTATTAAGTGTTATTCACTTTCTTCACCAAGAGGAACAAAAATCAAAGTCATGTTATTCCTTAAAAAAATTACAGAAAAAAAAATGCCACAACAGTACATTTGAAAGTTCAGAAGATGTGAAAATCCAAATCAAGTAATACATTACTTTCATTAAATGGCATCAAAATCTTCAATAAAATGTTTAGCTATAATAACTTCATTCAATTTAGTATTTACTAAAGAAATCTTAACAGTATTGTTACAAAATGTCCAGCTGTGGTAAGATAGCTTCCAAGCAAAGCGGGTACAAGGGTTGTCAGATTTGGCGCAAAATTGCTCATTTGGCAACATGCCATAGACAGATGGAGAACATTCTAAAATGAATTCTTAACAATTTTGCCCAGAATGTTTTCGAAGGCAGGCCAAACGCTATATATACCCTGCCTGTATGCAGAGTACCAGTGTATTGCCAGTTACTGAAACGTGAGTTGGTGCATTGATAGTGCTTTGTTGAGGCTATTGAGTGTATCGTCAAGCGCATTACGATTTCTAGCATGCAAAGTCTCGAGAGTACATTGAGTTCCGAGAATGACTGAACTGAGTTGAGAGCTGTACTCTAGTGCTTTGTGATGAAGTTGTCTTCACAGTTATAGCCCGAAGGCTGCATTGCTGATTGTTTCAGCGTTTGTCATAGTTTTTCGATGACTGTAAATGTGTTTATGCAGCTGTCCTGAGTAGTACTAGCTAACAATATTTGTTTTCATTCTTCATCGAGTGTTGTCGTCAATCACTCCAAATCCATGAACCCGTAGTTGTCGTCAATCACTACAAATCCACGAACCCGTAGAAATGCAACAGTTATGTTAAACATCTAAACACTTTTAAGAGCAAAAACAGAAACTGGAATCAACAAATTGAAAAAAATCTGAGATAATCTTCCACCATAAATCAATGATACCCCTTTATTCAGAATGAAGTAGGTTTTGTACAGTCTTTTCACAACTAAACATTCATGCAAACTTAAATTTTATTATATTTCCAAATATTTTTCTGTTGCCAAATGTGCACCAGATGTGGTAACCTACTTATACCTTCCATGAATAACTAATAACAAGCCTGAACGCCATATCAAATTTTTGCAATTCTATGATTTTTTTAAAGCAAAAACTTGCTGTGTACAAATACAGAACTGTTGTGGAGAACAGTTAACTTCATCTATTTTTGCAATCTATTTTTGCTTGCAGAAACATGAGGATTGCACATATTTGGTATCATGCACAGATTCAGGACTGTGTACATTATATATATGAAACATTACTATTATTAAAAGCTTTTTTTTTTTTTTTTTTTTTTTTCATGAAGCTTTGTGTATCATTAAGGTTCTGCTATGCAGTTAGATTTCCCACCAATAAGACTGTTGGTGCAAGCATTAGTACACGATAACAGAAAAATACCTACTTCTCATTATATATATTAGGTAATATTATTAAAATAATTGCACTTTTCTGAATGCTCGTAAATTAAGTTGAACATCTTTTGTCGAATTTTGTTGAACAAAAATAGAAAAAACTTGCAATGTAGCTGCATAATTAGCATATTTTTATTCAAATGTTCAATGCATAAAATTTATATCAAACTAAAATCAAGATGACAGATTTGCATTTCAGTTACAGGATATCCATACACCATATTAAGGAAAGACCTGGTGCAAAACAGGACCTCTTTTTTGCCCCATAAATTTAAACAATAAATTCAACATTTTGAGATTAATCAGGTGACAAACATGATAATTTATGTTAATGCTTTTGTACAAGCTGTTTTCAAAGAATCAATTTCAAACTACACAAAAACAGATTGTCCATGAGCAGCATCTTTATTATAAATGTAAATCTAACGAAATTTTCCATGAGTAAAAAGATACTTTGAAAGTAAAATTCAGCAGAATTTTTTTTAAATGCACTATTGGGCCAGTAACATATTTAGATCAAAGGAAAGCATGCAAGTTTAACTAAGAACCCTCCTCAAACTATGTTAAATCAAAATCTTTACAAAAAAAACTCATGTAAAAAGAGAATCGGATGTATTTCGCTTCAGCAGATTTTATTATTATTTTTTATAATTATGATGAGTAATGAAAACTGTTTCCTCTGTAAACAGAAAACTAAAAATGCGTTGAATAATGATGTCATTAGATAACTTAAAGTCAGCATTACATTTGAATTCATGAAATAAATTCTGAGACACAATTCCTTTTCTAGCATGGTCCCATGTCTGGAAAATACTTTCTTCAATATAAATACTTTCAAAATTTATTAACAACACAAGAGATTATGATTTTTGTATTATGTAAATAAAAATGCTTTTGGTGAATAAAACTGTTGAAGTCTGTTCAAATGATAATCCAGTCTCTCAAAATTGAATTCACAAAACATATGCAAGTATTCTATGATATTTTTAAACAAATATCAAGCTAAAATTTAAAATTTTAAATGACCTACTGTTAGTTTTGAAATGAATGATTCATTAGTGAAAAGCACCATGAATGACAGTAAGTTACCCATGAATCAAAGAAAAATTCACATATTCTACAACTTAAAAGCAAGAAGTTGGATTACTCTATGAGGATCTCGACATTAACTTAACTTCTATAATCTTCAAAAATATATCAAAGCAAAAATTGTTCAGATATGATTAAATATGAGCACAATTATTAATGTTTTATAGGTGAATATGCTGCAGTTAGATATAAGATAAGAATTAAAGGGATTATTATATTTAGCAATATTTCCAGCAGCTTTTAAACAGCAGTAACTTTACAACTTATTTTAATTCTTTTTTAATTCTGTCACATTTCAAACCCAAGTAAAGAGATGAAAGTGATTTTCCATTTTTCAAATTTCAATAAAACTTGGTGTAATATAAACTCATTATGGAAACTTAGCAGCAAAATCCAAAACATTTTGTGACATTAAACAGTAAGCATTTTTATAATTTATATTCTGCATTAATAATAATAAAAATCTGGACATGATATAAGTGAATATTTTAACATACCCAAGCGTATGTCATCATGCTTTGTTGCAGCATTCTGTACTTTAATAATACCAGATTCTGCAGCCTATTAAAAATAATAATTATTAACTAGGTATTCATACCAAATGAAGTAAATTAAAGTATGTATAGAGTATATATTAAAGTATATATACTGCCTATTATAAAAAGATGAAGAAAAGTTAAAAAGAGGTGAGATAGTTTTCTAAATGGCATAAAAAATCAACACAACTTAAGATAGGTATAAAATTAACAGAAAATCTTCTGAGAATTAGAACAGCAGTACTAGTTGAAGCAAATATGCAAATATGAGCACAGAAAAAATTTCTTAAAAAGTATTTTTGATGTAATGTACACATGATCCATATAAATGTTCCCAAAAATTAACTGAGATGACATTCTGTTTTATTCTGAAACATTTATGATAGTAAATAAATTTTATGCAAAATGTTTTACAACATTATTATAATACACAGAGGTCATCAAGCTGTGTACATTAAGGAAATGTTTCATTATACACTGAACTGCAGTGGTAATAATTGTATCATCTGTAACTAAAAGGCTTTCTAGAAGTACTAACAGAGAGTATATACATAATCTGTTCTTTAACAATCATATGATATCTAGAACTCTGTGTTGCAGGGCAGTCAGGTAATTTTCACAAAAGTATGGAATTGTTGAGTATTATTTTGTTGTTATTTTTGTTGTAAAACTGTATTTGAAACTACAGTGACCATTAAAATGTGCCAAGACACCAATATTCATTCCAGCAAGATGATGCCATTTGTCACATATTTGAAGAAATTCGAAAATTTCTTGTGTGGAGTGTTTGGCAACCATATTATTTGAAGAGAATTAGGCCTCTGTTATCACCCAATTTGTTGGCCAGTTTTTTCCTGGTGGGGTACTTTAAAGGAAAGTTTCACACAAATAATTCACATACACTGGAGAACTTTATGAAGGTGACTAATGATGCATGTAGGTGCTCCATAAAGTGGCTTTAAGCATTCTAAAAAGAACATGGGCATGTATTACTGAACAGAACTGCCATTGTAGGCGTATGTTATAAAGGCATGCTTTCAAGTTGCATTCGTGCAAATAAAGCAATAAATATTAGTAATTTGTAAAGCATGTCTTGTAGTTTACTAAACCAACAAACTTTATTTTTTGTAATTTATAATATATCAGTTTGTAATAAACCAGCAAACTTTACCTGCTTACTGTAGTGTGTGCGAATTTTTAATTCTCCAGTATAAAATACATAGTATAGCTAGTTAGTTTATAAGAAATAAATCAACAGTTCAATATAATGGAAGACTATAAATAAACTTCATCCTCCAACTTATTTCATCAATACAGGGTATTTCATATCTATGATACTTAAATCACAAAAGCACCAGGTTTATTTGCCTCTGATGAGCAGAAATTTCTCAAAATAAATTAATTTTTTCAAATATCAATTCAAAAAATAGAAATTTGCATATTATTATTCAAGTTCTCATGTAAAATTTTTTAGTCTAAAATTTTATATACTAATAACATGTTTAAAAATGTCATAATGGCATATGGAAATACAGGGTGAATCTGAAGAAGCGAGAAAAACTTTAAAGGGTGATAGAAGCAGTTATACAAGCAATAATCATCATAGAATGTATGGTCGGAATGCAAACGGCTAGCTGCTAGGTGGCATTGAAAATAAATGGTATAAAAAGTGTTGGTCCTTGCACCCAATGGCATTTTCTACTGTGGATTGCCGAGAGGATTGCTGGTTATACGAACCACAAAATTTCCAGGGCGATGGATTAGTCGAAGTGGTCCCACAGCCTGGCCACCAGGATCACCGGATCTCTCGTGTCTGGACTTTTTTTACTGTGGGAACATATGAAAACCCTAATCTAAGAGTGCCCCATTGAAACCAATATGGATCTAGTCGCCAGCATTGCTGTTGTTAGTGGCGATATTTGGAAAATGCCTGGTGTCTTTGCAAATGTGCATCAATCCCTATCCCACAGGTGTGAAGCCAGCATTACACCTGGTGGAAGTCTTCTGAGCAATTCCTACGAGCATGTTCTGTTAATAAAATATTTTCTGAAGTATCTCTTCTCATTCTTGTGTTAATTCTTTAAATGTTACAGTGGAAAATTACCCTTTTAACTTCTCACCACTTGCGCTTTATGACAAATATTGCTCGTATAGCTGCCTTCTATATAACCCCCTACAGTTTTGTCCATTTGTTCAGATTCACCCTGTATACAAGCATTGCCTCAAAAATAAAATTACTGGAAAAAATATTCAACTGTTGCACTTTTATGAGTGTGCTAAAATTACAAATTCAAGAATCTACAAAGCATATACATTGTGCTAAAGAAAGGAATGAGACATATGTTCCACTTTCTTGGCCAATTGATAAAATCTGAATTGCATTCTTAATATCTTATGGTGCGTGAGGGTTATGGCTTGGTGCATATCCTTCAAAGACATGACTCCGCTTCATTAAACATAACTTTATTCACATACACCATATTTTAACACAACTATCCTAACTTAATAGAATAACATAACAAAAACTCCTACAGAAAATTCATACATCCTACCCTCAAGCTAAAGGCAAAGTGGACGAGTTCATCATTGTGCTAACAGTTCTTACGTACACAACATGACTTGGATTGGCGGTGCACGCAGCTGAAAATCAGACTGTCACAGAGTATCCCCCCCATGACACAATCACAACACAAAAGGGGTTGGCTGTAAATTTCCAGTTTAAGATATGCACATTCACATAAAAAATATACTTAAAAATGTACATTAAAAAAAGAAAAGAAGAGAAATACAAAATATATGAATAGTAATAATACACTTAAATTCTAATTGAAATACACCCATATAATGCATAACTTGGTTAAAAAGAAATATTGAAAAGTTAATAAGAATTTTACGTAATTCCCAATACTTATGCAAAAGAAAAATTAATCAAGTATTTATACAGTATGACTTTTGCAGCAAACCACAAGAGAAAACTTCAATCATATTACTGAGACTAGTTTTTTAGGAAAATGAACACGACGTCCATTGTGGGTAACTACTTGTTTTGGAGCAATTTTTGAGTCTTCGCAGACTTCCTGTGGAATATGAGGAATTGCAGGTTAATCTATACGTTCTGACAACATATATAGTGGTTTTAAACAATTGATTGAAACTGCAATCTGTTTGTTATTTACCTCAATGATAACATTTTTGTCCATTTGTTTAACAAATGGACGGCATGAGACCCAGTGTGAGGTGGAGTTAGATGAGGTTTAACAGAATCGATATGCAGAAATACATGAGAACAGGTTTTAACATGCCGAGTGTACATAAATTGATGGCTGAACATGCCTAGAGGTTGAAATCGGTCTAAATAAATGCATGACTGATTGAAGCTATGACACATAAGATTTAGAATGAGATATGAAATTAGTAGCATTAAGCATATCTAAGGGTAATCTAAAGTGCGGTACCATAAACAAGTTCAGCACAAGTAGCATTTATAGCTTTCTTAATGGCAGATCTGATACCCAACAGAACTACAGGCAGAATTCCAGTCCATTTTGAATTGTTATAATCCATTATTGCACTTCTAAGTTGCCTATGAAATCTCTAAATCAGCCCATTGGACTGAGGATGATAAGTAGTAGTTCTAACGCAATGTATACCCAAAATCTTCATTAAATCTGCAGATAACAGACTATGAATTTGAACTTTAAATGAATTCATTTAACTAGTGTTATTTTAGGAAACTGATGATTGATTAATTATGTATGGGCATTTCTTCCCTAGTGCCCCCCCCCCAGCGTTGATGATGGAAAACTTGTGAAGCCACTGGCTAGGATCTCTACCTAGACAGTCTCAGCTGCAGGGTATAAAAACACGAGCCCGACGGCTTCAGAGCCCCGAGATGAACATTTCATTACAATCAGATCCGGGGGATTGGTGTAAGTCAAAACCGATGACATCAGTAGTTCAGTAGGGTGGGTGTGCTGGGCAATGTCTTCAGCGATGGCGACAGGGTATGGTGACCCTTCAGGCTTAGTTCGAAAGTGAGGTAAGAGAGAATTTTAAGAAGATCCATTAAACCCGGTGCTCGGCAAGTGAATTTGTGTCATCTCTCAGGTGATTTTTGGTTGGACTAACACCCGTTGCCTAATATGGGGGTCTTCAGCTGTGTAGTTGCATTCAGTTGCAGGAACAGGTAAATATTTTGTTGTTGTTGTTCCCTAGTGTTTTATGATACTGTGTATTAATGCATTTCAGGAATTAAATTTTTGGCTTCTGTATATTGCTATAGTTTTCTAATATTGCTAATCTGGAATGTATTTTCAGGTATTCCATTAGAGACTGTGATGGTATTGATAATTATGATAGATAGCATATTTATAGAAATTGGGAATGAGATGCAATATTTTGCTATTGCTAAAAAATATGCACATTCTGAATTTTTATACTATGGCATTAGAGAAGATTTACCACCTTTTACTTTGAGATACAAAGGCGAAGAGAAAAATGCCAAATTCAATTTCGGGCATAAACAGATACAGATCTCTCTTCATCAGAAGGAAATAAATCTGCAACAAAGGGAAAGGCCATGGCTCTATTTATACTTCTGCCAAAAGATAGTATTATCTGTTTGCACAAAGAATAACAAAAGCTGAAAAATTAAGTTAATAGAATTTTAAAAGCGTTAGGAAGGACTGGATTGGAATTAACGCCATTAACTAAACAAGATAAATATTTGTGGATGTGTAAAGCATTGAGAAAATTCAATTCACCAATGAGTCTTGATAACATTTTGAACTATTGTAAGGATTATGTTAATTTTATTAACAGTTAAATTTTAAGTTCCTTTCCTGTCAAATTCTTAACTTCAACTTATTACTTCCAGCCAGAACATAGTTTTAGAATCACTCTGAATACGTAATGAGGAAGAGCGGTATTTAACTGCGAAGTTCTACTTGCTGAGTTAGAGAGAATCAGAGTTTCTGATTTGCACACGTCTGCCTTTTGGCTACTCTCTCTCAAAGCTATTATTATTGCTCGGCCATACTCAGGCCCTTGTTAGCTTCGCAGTTATCCCGTGCTAAGACCCCTAACTGCATTAAAACGTTGATGGCTTCAGCTATATCTCTTTAGTTTAAATCAGTTTTAGTTTACTTCTTAGCCTCTCAAGTTCAAGCCCTAGTGTTGGCTTTTATTGTACACTCCAAGACAGAGTTCTGTTAAATCTTATTTGAATAATAAAAGGTTATTTACCATTTCATCTTGTTGTTTCTTGTCACACAAACTCAAGCGGTTATTCACTTAACTGTTCTTAAGATTCTTCATGTTCCATAATAACTTAGCATTCACAAAGTGAGGAACTCTACACTATGATTAGTCACTAAAGACTTGCTAATTTCAGCTTTTTCGCCTTCAATTTGCTCTCTTTTCGCCTCACTTTATTGATAGGTGAGTAAATAATTTGAAAATTCTGGAGAATCCATGCAATTTTGTAATAGACAAAAGGATAAAATGGAATCCCAAAAAGGTTATTAATGTTTTTTCCAACAGCAAAATGTCTTTTTTGAGGGCACAATGAAATTTTTTAAAGGCTTCATCAGTGACCACTGGAGCAGATCTTCAGTCTGAGGCAAATGATCTTAATTATTGAGTTCACAAGCATGCAAAGATTCTGAGGAATCCATCAATTCCATGGATACTACAGAACTCAATTTTCAAGTCATTTTGTCAATAAACAAATCTATTGATAAAATCTATGTTTCGATTCTTAAAAATTCAATTTCTGACTTCAATTCTTGGGGAATTTACAGAATATTTTGTCAGTGAGATTTGAGATATATGAGCCAAACTAAAACAGCACGAATCTTATGTCTGAAAAGACGAAATCCCAAGTCTTTGATAGCTAATCATAGTTGGAAATTTAATCAAAATTTTGACTTTGCAAAAATTATCCAAAAATGTTTCTTCCATTGGTTGACTGGATTTTCTTGAAGCTTCACAAAGATTTGTCTCCTTTAGTAAATGACTTTAATTCCAATTCAGTCCTTCCTAATGCTTTTAAAATTTCATTAGCTTAAATTTTCAATTTTTATTACTGCTCCTGGTAACAGATGGCGCTACCTTCTCATGTGCTTTAATCCTTCTGCGTATATATACAACCATGGCTTTCCCTTCCTTACAGATTTCTTTGCTACTGATGAAGAGGGACCTGTACCTGTTTTCCCTCAAAATCAATACAGTCTTGACTAAAATCTATGCCAAACAGAAGGTTGTTGCTTTGCCTAATTTTATGCTATGTATATTATCTACTTAATTGGGTTTATATCAATTATCAGTTTTGTCAGCAGAGAATTCCTTTTTATTTTGTCCAGCACCAGTGGTACAAAGTTTAGTTTAACATATAAAATTATTTAATTTTGAATTTTTCAACAAAACTGTTGAGGGTGATCATGTTCAAAAATTCATGAGAAACTGTGATCACAGTTTTCTAGATAGCTGTTAGCCTACAGTCTGTTAATTGTTTAGCCTTGTCGCTGTCAGATTTGTATAACACCTGACCATGTGTGTACTCTTTTATCATTTTATAGCATCAATGTCCAAAAATGCTGGAAGAGACCAATTTTCAGACTACAGAAGTCAAGCTCAGACAAAGTCTTGCAGTGGCTGGTTTCGCAGAGCTACATAGTTTCACAGCGGCTGGGGTAGCTACAAAGATATGTTGTAGCAGCATACATATTTGCCAAGAAACTGGACTTGCGAAACGACAGGCCAAGTGGCCACATGTCCCTCAAGGAGCCTCACTTCTCTCATTCAACTCCTTAAAATCTAGATAAAATTTGCTTTCCGCCCTTGTGCAGTATTTAAGGTAAACTATTTCTCCACCCTCCAAAATATCACAGTTGAATAATAAAATTATGTTTGATCAATGCAGAGTGGAAAATCTCTCAAACTAGCTGGATAAACCATTCTCAATGCCTGCCATCTTGACCCTCAGTAAATTGAGTCCCCAACAACTGTGCGAATGGTCCCAGTCCCCTTTTTATCTTTCAAAGCAAAAAAAAATTCACATCCTGTCCTTAAATAGCAGCTATGAAAGCTCGTCACCTTTTTCTTCAAAAAAGAGCAAATTATTTTTTGTGAACTGATATCTTCTATCCCAATCAACAAAGTGAAAACCAAAAAGCAGCAACTTCCGCATGCTGACAATTGTAAAACTTTAAAACTTATTCCCGGCAATTCTACCCCCAAAATGATTATCCACAAAACTCTCTTTTCTCTCTTGCTGTGAGAAACTAACAAAAGAACTGAAAATAATGACTGAACTTTTAACTGCCGAAATTAAATTCTTGCTACAGTAGTTCAAAAAGTTCCATTTAAATTTAAAATAAGCCTAATACAGAATTAAATTAATTGGCTTATAGTTAAAATCTGTGACATGTGCAATACAGCCCTAAAGATATTTTATTTACATGAGGAAATATGTGTCTCACTGCCCTCATCATTTTCACAGAAAATGTTGAGCTCATCTTATCTAAAAATGAAACTACAAATCATATTGGTTATTAAATAATTAAAATTTTAAATGTATTTACTAAAACTAAAATTTTATTTAAGATTCCATAGGATCCATACTACTAACTGCACATAAATTTTCACAACAGATGAACTTTTATATTAGCTTTCTTGTATTATACAAGCATATAGACAGCATACATGTTCTGTGACAGGTGTTGCGATTGTGTTTTGCCTGTATAATGTTAAGAAATTAAATTACACACTTTTTTGCTAGTTCTACATAATAGTAAAAATCTTCTTTGCCCCAGTCAAACATTTTTAAATAATTGAGTAAAACATGAATTTAGGGCTCAAGCTATCCCAATCTCAAGTTATCCAAGTTGTTTATTTTTCTTTCTATACCATGCAAAATCTAATTTGCTGTTCTCCCTCTCGACTCAAAAATTGCTTTTAACAATATAAAGGATTTTTGCTATCATTTACTTTCTTGTACAGTATATAATATATTTTCAAGTCCTCCCCTCCCCACTCTCAAAGATAATTTTTTAACTATTTAATCTATGTTTAATAAAACACTACAAATAAAAATGATTAAATAAAATTTTCATATTTACATTATAGCAAAGCTAATAAAATAAAGTCAGCTTAGCTGTTAAGAATTTTTGAACATCCTGGTAAAATGTAATCTTAGTCCACATGCATTTTCTGTTATACTGCTCCGAAACAATATTTGGTACAACTCTAATATACGCCCTAATTTCACCAAATGTGGCGATATGTGTTCTGCGCTGGTTTTTGGCGCGATTGCGTGTTCTATGGCAACCCTGTTGACGTTGAAAAATCTTTCGCTGGAGCTCGTTGGTTTGCCTCTGTGTCTGAGAAGATGGGAGGGAAAGATAAAATGGTAGTTGTTGCATTGAAGTTCGGCAAAAGGAAATATGATTGTGGCTATCCTGTTGAGGGGTAGTGGTTATTTGGAAGTGTGGAAAGAGGGTCTGGGAGATTATTTTTAATGGCAGTGCATGATAGAAGTAGGGATTTGTAATTTTATTTATTTGTGAACCATAGTATAAATTTTCTGGATAGTGTGTCTGGCTGTCATGTAAATACAATAGTGATTACGTGGCGGCATGTTAAAGGTGGTATGAAATTTATATTTCTGCTATTCGAAAACGCATTAATTCATGGTAAGTGCATTTTATTTTATCCTTGTTCTTAGTTTGTAGAATGTTATGTTCATTGGTTCTTTAGTATGAATTTCTGTCGCCGAGCGGTAAAGTCGCTGAACACTGGTAGTTCGGTCCGAGGTTCGAATCCCGCGAACGGGCTGGCTGCATGGGTGTTTTCGTGGTTTTCCCCATGTGTAACGTGTATACGAGCCAGTTTCCCTTAGAAAGTCCTCCACGAAAGGCATCCCTCCCCTTAGGCAGATAGCCCTCGAGGCTTTGCCATAATCACACATACAACACCATACACCATGAATTTCTGTCGTTATTGTTGTTTTTTTAAATTGTTTGAAATTTAGTTTATTTTGTTGTTTAGTGTCTAGACTGTACAATTCGTAGATGTTTTTTAAAGTTGAAACAGAATGCTGTGTACATGGTATTATTTGAAATTTATTGTTGTTATGTTATTTTATAAACGCGAGGAGTGCGTAGATCGTAGATTCCTTCGTTGCCTAAATTGTGCAATTCGTAGAATTTTTTTTAAGTTTAAACAGGATGCTGTGTACATGGTATTCTTTGAAATTTATTGTTGTTATGTTAATTTATTAAAGCGAGGTGTGCGTAGTTTGTAGATTCATTCGTTGCCTACATTGTGCAATTCGTAGATGTTTTTTTAAGTTAAAACATGTCGCTGTGTACATGGATTCTTGTCGAATATTTTTGGTTAGAAACTTTACGTTTTTGCTATCTAAATTTTTTTGTTTTTGTTTCGGATTTTTAGCTAAATTGTGTGTTCAAAACGTAGTTTTTGCATGTGCGAAAACCACGTTTTTGGAGACATTTTAGGCTAAAAGTTCAAAATGTAGACAAAAAATTTAGATAGTAATATGGCATCGTGAAGTTTCTTGCCAAAAATATTTGGCGACTTGAGGGTGCATATCAGAGTAGTTACAATATTTCATCAAAAGATGACAGTAATTATTTGTCAACTTTTATTATTAAAATTACCCCCTCTGGGGTCTGGCTGCATGTTCCTGCTATATGGCAATTAGTTACAATAGTGTTTGAAACTGATCTATCAACAAAACATAATGAACATGACCTTAACTTTATGACATGATTTCTGGTTATTCTGAAAATTGAAAAAGCAAATACATGGGAAAAAGTTTTCTTCAGATAAGACAATAAAAAATGTTACACTAGCAGCGATAAAGATGCCATAAAATAATCTATTTCACACTTTTAAGTCAATTAGAAAATGAAATGTGTAATTCAATGTGAAGGATTCAAATTTTAAAACATAAAGGTACAAAGAGTCATTTAATTCTGAATAAGAGAACAGCCAATATTACAAATCATTACATGCGTGAAGCCACCTTCCTATTTTTTGTTTTGTTTTGTTTTCTTTTTTTTTTTTTTTTTTTTTTTTTTGTTTGTTTCTAGAATCTAATTTCAGTTGCATAACAGCAACACAAAATCACTTGATGGAAACTTGCTAGGTTTAGTAACAATATTTTAATCATCTGAAAGCAAGACTCACATGATTGATTACCTAGAATAAACGAGCAGCTCTGTTTTCATTTTTCATATCTAACCAGCCAACTTTCAAAAGTACTAGACATAAAAATTTATCAAGACCCCCTCTAATTTTGCTTTACTATTTAAATTAATGTGTTTGAAAAATTATGCTTATTATTAGAGTCAATTTATTACCACTTTTTTTATAAATAAAATGAAACCTAAAAAACAGCTGTAAACAACAGAAAATGGATAACACAAATTAGCTGAAGATATAAATTTTATGCTTAAATATACAGATATAAATCTGCTAAGTGAAAAGAACATATTTAATAATGTGAGCTACTTCCACTTAAACTCGGTTCGACAACTGTAAAATATAAACACAAAAATAAAACCAAAAAAATGTAAAAACATGAATATAAAAAGCAACATGCGTGACAAAAACACGAAAATGATGCTGTAAAAACTTGCAAATAAAAGTAATATGCATGACAAAACAGAAAATTTTAAATTTAAAATAAAATACAAAACAAAATTAAATATTTAAACTACAAAAATTAAATAAAAAGAGTGTGAAAATTAAAAAAAAAAAAAAAAGAATGATGATGCAACACACCACACCTCGTCAGAGGATTGTATGTCTGCATATATGCAACTCCTGCACATAAGGTGCAGTCCTGATCTTGGCACATAACATGGCAAAAAAATGATATACAGTCAAAAGTCGTTAATCAGGACTCGTCGGGACTTCGGCGATTCTGGATTATGGATTTTTCCAGATTATAGATCATAAGTTTGTAGCGTTGCGCGCCTCCAACTTGCACGCAACCAAGAGGTGACTGTGAAAACTGGATAAAAGACAGAGCCTTGTTAAGGGTTTAAGTCCCATTTTATTCAACGTAATAAATTACAAGTGCGTGCTCTTGACGCTCACAAACTGCGCCAACTCGGCGGTCAAATAAAAATAATAACCTGAAAAGAAACTAAAGACAAGACTCTAACTACGAGGCTCTCTAAAAGTAACTAACTCACCACGTTTTACAATACCGCTGCTAATTCAGCAAACTTGAAGATCACTTGAACGATTAACACTACTTCCAGGCAAGCACACAGGCCGAAACGCGGGGTTCTTCAATTTCTGGCCAACTACCTCCGCGCTCGTGAAGTAAGAATATCACACCTCGAACTCGTTTCCTTTCTATTTAAATCAGAATACTTCCGCTGATAATTTGAATCCTTGCGCGTTCTACTAAAATTTACATACTCTGGCTTTGGCAGTTCCAGGGGAAAGTAAGGCTTGACAGGAAAGATAGTTTAAACTTAAAATAAATGTTAGTTAAAATAAATAGAAACCCTACATTAGCCGCTGCCAGAATTTGGAAAACTTGGAAGCAGGTCCTACAAACGACCTGTTGTAAGTTTATCTAATTCTGAACTAACTGGCGAAAGCCTCGTTTACACAAAAATAATCTTATGTAACAATTAAAATTCTGTTACTCTTTACAAAGGTTTCTTCTTACAGCAACTTTTCCTGGACTTCATCAATCAATCTTGGTCATTCCTTCCAGCATCTGGAAGGAATAAGTATCAGTATCTTTCTAAATACATTACAATTTACACTTTCTTGATACAATAAATTTTTGTTTTTAAACGATTCATTTTTCTTAGTTATTGCTTAATTCACATTCATTCAATTTTTCAAGCATTAATTTAACTTTACCCTGGCTCTCCACCATGTGTGGTGTCAAACGGGAATATTCATGTTTTAGTCTTACAACACTTCCCCTAACCACCATGATTTATTAGAATTCAACGACCAAATAGACACACCTTACTCGACATTCTACAACTCAATGAGCTACTTTAACATTCTTAAAAATTCAAGTGTAGGTGGAGAACACTACAAAACACATTCATTCTAACTTCCCCCTCATTCATCTTTAAACATGCAGGCTTTCTCTCTAAAGCATGACTTTATCTACAGTTTAATACTTAAATTTTGAATTCATTCCTTTTAAGCATTTTACATTTAGCATCTAAAATTTTATGCTTCTAGACTAAATTCTACTTTTGCATAACATTCAAGTATTTACGTACATTTACAAAATTTTAATACATATAATTTTTACAATTTACCATACAATGAATAAGAGAAATAAATTTTTACTTTACTCATTCTTAGCCAAGCTGGCGGCACTGAAACTAAAATTCTTATTAATACAAGAATACGAAGTTATTTTTATCTTCGGCCAAATTTTGGCTTTAACATAACAGAATTAGTCTTTCGACCAACAGAAAATGCTTGTTTTTAGCTTTTATACTTAAAGAAAATAATACTTTTGCCTTAGCTAAATAAAGTAAAACAAAACTAAGTCTCAACCGAGACATACTGACTTTCGTCAAAACATAGAACTTCGTACTTATGCATAATATTTCGGAACAAAAAAGAAAAAAAAATTTATAGAAGGTTTTAACTTATCTTTGAGTTTTCGATGCTTGAAACTCCGTCATTCTTTTTTGGCAATATTGGTCCCAAGTTAGAGGTTTCATGGATGTCAATCTTCTCCTTACTGACCTCCGAGTGTCGTCCACATTAGTTTTTCTTTTGCGTCCTCTACATGATGGCCTCTTGGCGGAATAATCGTCTGGTTGTTGGCATTTCCGTTTTTCCATGGGACGGCTGGTTTTGACGTCCTCCGGCCTGGAGTCCTTCTTGAATTTCTTCTGTTCCTGATATTTTTGTTCCTCCTGTTGCCGTTTCAGTTTCCGGAACGGCGGCATTGCTGGCACCTGATTCTGTGGCCGTGTGCGCGTTCTCCTTGATGTATAATTTCTCCTGCGATCTGTTGTAGGTGGTGTTTTGCTCTTTACCACGGTTTCTTTACGCGGTGCATCTGTATTCTTGTTTTTCTTAAACGCTGGAGTTTGAAAGTTATTTTTTATTTTTGAAACCGACGTCCGGGTTGTAGAAGGGCTAGGTCTCTCATCAGTTCTCTGCTTCTTGGGTGGTGGAATAGTTGTTGTTATTTCTGGACCTTCTACTTCGTTTAGACTTGAGTCCTGCAAGAAACTTTTAAGGATTTCAAAATCATTTGGATTATAGTGTTTTTTCACCTGGTCGGGACTTGCTTTACAGATTTCCCCTCTCTCGTTCTTAAGATATAATACTACTCCTTTGATTTCCTGAATTACATAGGGACCTTCAAATTTTGGAGCTAGCTTTGCCGTAAATTTGTCTGGGGCACTTGATAAAGAAAATTTCCGCTTCAATACTTTATCCCCAACTTTAAAATCTGCTTCACGGCGTTTTCTATCATAATATACTTTCTGCCTATTTCTTGCCGTATCCGGGCTTTTAAGCGCCTCATCAATAAGTTTTTGACCTCTTTCTGTTTAAACTCTTGCTCTCTTTGTTGCACAAAGAATAATTTATCTAAAGCCATAATTAACTTTCTGCTTAAATAAATTCTGCTGGGATTTTTCCCCTAGTCTCGTGATTTGCCATTCTTAAAGCATAACCTAATTCATTTATGTAGCCATCCCAGCGCTTGTGATGTGTGCTCACGTAACTGCGAATTATTTTTACTATGTTTTTATTCACTCTTTCTGCTATGTTTGCCTGTGGTCTATACGGAACCATTTTGATATGGCGTATGCCAAGTCCATTGCATATGTTTTCAAATATTTGACTAATGAATTGTTTTCCGTTATCGCTAATGACTTTTATCGGTGCACCGTATTTTAAAATGTATCTGTGTAAGAATTTTAAAATGTATCTGTGCATCTGCGACTGTTTTGGCTGACGCGCGTTTAAGTGGAACAATTTCTGTCCATTTTGAAAAATGATCTACTATTACTAAAAGAAAACGATTTTTATTTAACTCGCTCTGGGGGAAGGGACCAAGAAGATCTATGCCTAAAATTTCATTCGGAAATGTAGCGCGAATGCTATTTAAGTACCCGGCCGGGCTGTAATTAATATCATTTATTAACTGACATTGATTGCAGGACCTCACATACGCCATTACTATTTTATATAATTGCGGGAAATATACCGCCTCGCGTACCCTTTTTAAAGTCTTTCTGACCCCTAAATGACCCGCTGTTTTCGCGTCGTGTGGTTCCTTCAAAATGCTTAATCGAAGCGAGGCTGGGATGACTGGTTTATACTTAAGATTTTCGTTTGTTGTTTTCGTATAAAATAATAAATTATCTATTATTTCAGTTTTCTGCTCTATTTCTTATCGCATCGACGTCTGTGTGCTCAAAGCTTTCGGGGTCTTTCAAATATGCATAGATATTTCCAAATTCAGGATCAGATTTCAGTTCAGTAATAATCATATCTCTAGAATCTAAAATTTTTGAAGTCAACACAGTGCATTTAAGTTCATTTCCTTCATCGTCCAGTTTTATACAAGAAAGTGCGTCAGCTACATTGTTTTCCTTACCCGGTTTATATTTTATTCTGATATTATATTCTTGGAGTTTTAAAGCCCATCTTATTAACCTGGGCGTTAGGTTTTTCCCCGAGTAAAGTCTACCAACAGCCGCATGATCCGAAAAGACTGTTACTGGCGCTTTGCCGAAATAAACTCGAAATTTGTGTACAGCCATTAATATGGCTAATGTTTCTCTTTCTGTAGCTGTTATAATTCCTTTGTGTCTGATTCAACGTTTTACTAAAAAATGCCAGAGGATGGCTATTTTGCATAAGAACCGCCCCACCGCATAGTCTGACGCATCTGCTGCAATTTCCAGGTTTTCGTCCCCCTCCGGGAATTTTAAAACAGGGGCATTGATGAGCGCTTCTTTTAATCTTTCAAAAGCTGTGTTTGCTTCCGCTGTCCATGTAAATTTACCTTTCTTTCTTTTGATTACTAAGAGTGGTTCAACAATATTAGCGAAATCTTTTATGAAAGATAGTAAGAACATAACCCAAGGAAAGAAGAAAGTTTCTTGGCGGTGTTCGGCGGTGGAAAATTCTTGATAGCTTTTATTTTTGAATCTTGCATTTCTATACCCTTTTGCGAAATTTTTAACCGAGATATTTAAGTTCTTTAGTTGCGAACTTGCATTTTGAGGCGTTAATTGTAAGACCGGCCTCGTTTAATAATTTAAAAACTTGTTCTAGATCATTAATGTGTTGTTCCAACGTACTACTCGTTATAATTATATCATCTAGATAAATTAAAGTTGATTTTCCTAGGACAGGCTTTAGAACAATGTCCATAGCTCTTTGGAATGTTGATGAGGCCCCTACAACCCAAAGGGCATGCGTAAAAATGCATAAGTGCCCGATTATGTTATAAACGCGGTTTTATGTATGTCTTCGGGTCTCATAGCTATTTGATAGTAGCCAGACGTTAAGTCCAAAGTAGACATGTATCTTGTCGATTTGATCTGTCTAATGATCTCGTCTATAACCGGCAAAGGGTAAACTGGAAATTTAGTAATACTATTTAGTTTTCTGTAATCAATAGCAAACCTCCAAGCCCTTTTATCCGAAGGAGGAAACTCGTTCTTTTTCCTACATAGTACGACTGGACTCGCGTACTCACTATTTATGGGCGTTATTATTTTATTCTTTAATATCTCCTGAATATGTTCTTCGATGATTACGTCTTTTCGTTTGTCGTACCGATAAGGTTTAGTCCTACAAGGTTTTTCGGCATTTAATTGAATCTTATGCGTGACTATTTGACAATTTCCTGGTTTTTCTGAAAACAAATTAGAAAAATTACTCACCACTTGCTGTATTGCTTGCCTTTCATGGTCATTCAGATGGCTAAGGTCCACTTGCGGTGTCTCCACAGGTTCCACCACCCTCTGGTCCATCTCCAGCACCACGGAACTGTCTTGAAAATTCAATTTGGCCCTCGCGGCCCTTAAAAACTCCATACCTAAAATAAGAGGATTTTGCAGATTTTTCACTATAAAAATTAATACTTTGAGGCTTTCCTCTTTTACCTGTAAGTTTAATGATAATTTCCCGATGCAGTGACATGTTTTTCCTTGCGCCGCTATAATTTCCGTATTTTTGGTTTTAAATAATCGTACCCTATAAAAATTCTTTTTGAAGAAATTTTCACTCATAAAATTTCCTTCTGCTCCTGTATCAATGAGGGCTTCTACCGGTACATCGCCAACAAGGACTTGTATAATTGGTAGCTGTGAGCTTTTTACGATGACCATATTTAAATGTCTATTTGAGGGTTTTTTTAAAACTTCCGGGGTCTGGACCCTCCCTTTCACAGGCCCCTCTACTCGTTTAAAGCTTTCCTTTCAATCTGTGCCTTCTGGGTACGCAGATGTTACGAATTTTCTTTTTGGGCCTTGACCTTCGAGTTTCTATGAGTTAGCTTGATAGCTCTTTTCCCCATAAGAGCGATTTCCATTTCTGGTTTCCTCATTTGAAGATTTCCTTCGGGTACTTTGAGAATACGTTGCCCCTCTAGTTTTTTTCACTATTCTGCGATTTTGAAACTTCACCGCCAATTCGAAGAGCTCCTGCAATGTGCTTGGGTTTCTAATTTCAAAGTAATCTTGAACAGCGGGTAACAATCTTGGTAAGATTATTTCAATAATCTCCGCATCGGGTTTCTTCCCATACAGCAGATCCGTCAGCTTAATTTTTCATAGAATAAAGTCCGTCAATTCTGCTATATCCCGTTGATAGAAACTATATAGTTCGGCTTCCAGCCTTGTGCGATCTTTCACTATGGGGAAGGACTTTACTAACGATTTTTTGAAATTTTCAAATGTATATGTCTGGCTTCCAAATTCCCCTAATAAAAATTTGCCTATATTTTTCCACCATAGCGCGGCCTGTCCTCTTAGTGCGGATGTGGCGATGGCAACTTTTTGTCTTTCCGGCACAGGGTAGAGCTGAAAGTGATTTTCGAGGCCTTCTAGAAATACCGCCACCGAATTTTTTCCGTCGAAATTGACGTTTGGCTTGATTGACGCTCTCAAAGTCTGGACCAGGTATCCAAATCCTTCCAATTGGCTTGTCATTTCTTGGTGTTGTCCAGCGGTTTCCATCCAATTTTCGGCCATTTTAGTTCAATAAGTATTCGGGCGCCAATGTAGCGTTGCGCGCCTCCAACTTGCACGCAACCAAGAGGTGACTGTGAAAACTGGATAAAAGACAGAGTCTTGTTAAGGGTTTAAGTCCCTTTTTATTCAACGTAATAAATTACAAGTGCGTGCTCTTGACGCTCACAAACTGCGCCAACTCGGCGGTCAAATAAAAATAATAACCTGAAAAGAAACTAAAGACAAGACTCTAACTACGAGGCTCTCTAAAAGTAACTAACTCACCGCGTTTTACAATACTGCTAATTCAGCAAACTTGAAGATCACTTGAACGATTAACACTACTTCCAGGCAAGCACACAGGCCGAAACGCGGGGTTCTTCATTTTCTGGACAACTACCTCCGCGCTCGTGAAGTAAGAATATCACACCTCGAACTCGTTTCTTTCTATTTAAATCAGAATACTTCTGCTGATAATTTGAATCCTTGCACGTTCTACTAAAATTTACATACTCTGGCATTGGCAGTTCCAGGGGAAAGTAAGGCTTGACAGGAAAGATAGTTTAAACTTAAAATAAATGTTAGTTAAAATAAATATAAACCCTACAAGTTTCAATCTGGTAAGATGGCATGCAGAAATTATAAAGTTAAAAATATGAAACCGTAATTTATGAAATAAAGAACAATTATGATCTAAAGGGTAACAAAATTTACAAAAAAAAAAAAAGCTTAATATTTATTTCTTTACTTTATTAAACATTTCTTTCAATGTAAGCTGTTTAAGTTGCTTAATTTTTTGTGCTAATATTTACTCTTTAATTCTATAAACAGACATAATTTCTTGTTCAGTTACAAAGTTCCGCTGTTCAAGTCCTATAATTTCTGTGTCTACCGACTAATTTGTCAATCGAAATTTTTTCGTGTTTAATAACCTCTGTCACTTTCTTCGCTATCGGAAGCGAATTATAATGATGAGGAATTTGGTTTAAATCATATCAAAGACGGAGTACATCGAGATGAAATACTACATTTAGTAAGGAATTATAAGCCAAATAAAATAAAAACATCTGCCCTGAAGATAAGGATAGTGCTGACAGATCAACTTCCAATTCATTGTGCGCAACGGCGTTAAAGATAAACAAAGTTTAGATAAACAAACGTTAAAGTTTAGATAAGCAAAGGATATGCCTTTATCCATTTTTTGCAGCAATTCCACTTTTTGTTTAATGGACTTCGAAACATACTTTTGCTTTGTAGATCCTTTACATATTAGTAAATATATATCAGAAATTCTATTTGACATAATCGAAAGTTCAAGCTTACTTTCATAAAATTGCTCTAACAGTCTGCAAAAAATAATAAGCCGGATCCAATTCGAAGATTAAGGAACAACGCAATCTGCAACATTAACTGAAATAGGTAATTAGGTAATTTTAGCTTAGCTTATAACCATCTGTTATACATTAAACGCGCATTCGTAAACGTATTTTGCACATGCATATTTGCAGCCGTAAAGGTTTTACGTCAACGCGACGCATGAGCAGAAAGTTTGTAGGTTTGAGGTCTGGATTATGGATGTCCGAATTAACGACTTTTGATTGTATTGAAATTTTGTGTAACACATTAAAAGACCAAAAAATTGCGAAAATAGTCAACCATTTCACAGCACCAGAATGTATGTAAATAATTTTTAACTATTAAAAGGTGGGAAAAAAATCATTGTAAAAAGCTAGGTAAAGTCAAACTGAGTGAAGAAAATTTTAAAAAAAGAAAGAAAATGCAAATATGAAAGTACATTCAAAATTATACCAGAAGCAAATCCAGCCAATAAAGTGCATTAAACTTAATTACATTGTTTACTATTAAATTAACTATTTAAAGAAGCAAGTGATTAGCATGAAAAAATAAGCATAACTTTCAAGTTACATTCTTTCTTCTTCGTGTGAATGCCAATCTGAAGCCGACAAATATTTTTTAAGCAAGGCAATATTTGTAATCTTTGTTAAAATTAATCGTAGGGCATGATGTTGACTTGCAGCACTGGCATTTTGTAATAAAACAAACTTCTATTAAGCGAGAGACATAATTTAAAATCTCACTCCAATTTAAAAAATTAAGGTAAAAATAGAAATTAATTATTAAAAAAATTCAAATTAAATTAGAAATACATTTTTTTTTGACAAGTGAAAGCTGAAATAAGTATGAAACAAAAGAAAAAAGAAATGTCAGTAGAAAGCTTCATACTACTGAGCCACAGATTTGTTTCAAAATAGAATTATACATACGTATAATACAGCAGCTACCTATCCAGTAAAATTCTAAAAGGTTTAAGCTAATGATTTTACAAACTTCAAAGAAAACTCTTTGCAACTACATATGAGGTACTACTTTAAAATAGCATATTATGTATACAGATTTCTTTCTCATGATCCCGTATCTAGAACTGAAAAAAAAAAATTTAATGCTCCATGCCTTGATAAGAACAACATTGGCAATAGTATTGAGATATTAGAATTCAAAGAAATAAATTTAATGGCTTTAAAAGCATAAAAGCATCTTGTTACAAAGTGTGACCGCACTGCAATTTTTAAGAGTAATAATCCAAACAGTCCACACATTAATGCAACTGTTATAATTTTAGGAACACTGGATAAATTTCTACTCTTACACTTTGGTTGAATTTAATAGCAATAATATTGTCAATTGATCTATACGTGAATTCAAAGATCATAGGATTCCTAAATTGCAAATTATGCACTAAATTGAACACTAAATTACAAATTACGCAAAAAGAAACCAATGTGCCCATATTGGCACATTGTGACTTCTTTCCTAGAGCATTTACCTTGGTATTACATGCTTTTTTTTTTTTTTTTTTTTTCAAAACGATTTTTTTACATTTTTCGCTAAATTTATGTTGGTAAATTAATTTTTACCATTGATTTCTGCTGATTTCATTTCTGAAACACTTTTAAAAAGGGAGAAACACGAAATAAAATCGGAAGTTATTAATTTGTGGGGTAATCGGAAAGCAACAATACTACGCAATTTCAGTAATATTTATTATTTTTATTATTATTTTCTTGTTAATTCACAATTTTGGGCATTTTCTGTTTTTGCAATAAAACAATAAATTAGAATCTGATATAATGTTTTCATAAAATAAAGTGCAAGCCAGCACTTTATTAAAATTTTCATCTCCACTCAGCCCCTCCCACAGTTCACATAGGGAATATATGTAAGGCATTTATGGTTCAGATTAAGGAAGAAAGAGAGAAATGCATCTTCCTTATTCCTCTGAATTACGGAATTAAAGAACTGAAAGGATTACATCCTCTAAAAATTTTATAACTATCTGCTCACAGAAAAGGGTTTCTTTACATCATGTCAGTACAGTATTATAAACATCCAAGACTTCAGTAGGGGTTACAACTACATGTTACAAATGTAAGTACTTTGCCAAATATAAGAATGTGCAGCATCAGCTTGTGAGTACATGTATAAACTTATCAAAGGAAAAGTCATGTATTTTATTTCAAACAAACAAACAATAATTATTATATAGTTAATTTATACGCACTTCTTTCAAATGAGGGTATCGTTTTCTTGCTTCTACAGCAAGTGCTCTTAAATCATTCTGAATATTTTCAAGCAACTTTTTTTCTAATGCAGGCTTGTCAGATAACCCCATGACTTTTCAGCTACAATAAGATATAAGCAGTTAATTTAATACAAAAACTACATAACAAACTTTTATATTTGAAAATTTAAGCTGTTAATAAATATGAAACTAAAAATTGAATGCATATAAAGAAAAACAAACTTGTTCTTGAACCAACAGTTAGCAACATAATAACTTGTAGAGATTTCTATAATTTTGGGGGACTGGAATAGGCGAAAATCACCTATGCCTTTGCCAAGATTTGATCTCCATGTCTTCTGTTGCTAGTTGGACAAACTACCACTTATACCCTTAAGGAATGCAGTGAGGAAGGTGAAACTTCCTTACATTCTCCTCTGCTTATAGGGTGATTGGGGAGGGAGGGAACTCCAAATCCGGGTAGTGATGAATTACTGCAAACCATAATTTTAGTCAGATGGTTATTTGTTGATACTTTCAGAATTTTCTGGAGCGTGAAATATGAGAATATTAGCTCTTGAAATATGAGAATATCAGCTATGTCCTCCCTGAGATTTGAGCTCCATACTTACCAGCTGCTAACTGGACATGCTACCACGTACACCATGAAGACACACAGCAAGAAAGCACTCACAGTCTATCAAATAATACAATCTACATTGATTTACTAGTGTGAAGTTTAACAAATCAATGGCTATTATTATGTTAGCATTATTAAGTCTTAAGCAATTTCAAAGTTGATTAATTCAATTTACAACCAATAATACCTTTACATGAAAACTTCAGAATGAAAGTGTAGAAACAATTTGATACTTCCAATTTTTTTCATATAAATTCATCAAACTATCTTTTCTAAAATTTCTTTCATCTGTATAATATGTACCAAGATGTAAGGCAAATTTTCATCACTAAAAAATGGTACTCTGTATTATGATTTTGATAACAATATATATAGATATTGAAGTCTTAACAATGAAATGAGCTTTTAAACAGTCTGTCCACAAGCACAGCACCAGTTCAGGTACTTATGCATTATACTGTCGGTAGAAATGTTACTGCTTGAGCTATCAGAGCTATGAAAATTAGTTACATGCCAATTAGTTAGATATCACCCAAATACCATTCACAAAATAACTGATTCAACAATTTGAGGTTTATTTATTAAATTGTGCTGTTAATATACAGTTCAGAATTAATATATTCTTAAATACTCGAGAAATTAGATTTTATATAAAAATAATATCCTTAAGATTTGATTTCTTTTAAATTCAGATAATAATTATTTGTTATATATTGACAGACAGCAGCATTCACTTAAAGAAATTACACAAATCATTAATTAAATTTTATCATAAGAAATAACAGTGGCTTTTTGTAATACAAAACAATTCAGACCATACCTGATTAGGACATACAGTTCTTAAAAAGAACGTCAAATGCCACTTTAATCATAAACTTATTCATTGGAATGTAAACATGAATAGTTGTCTATATTCATTCACGTAAGGTTCATGACAGCTCATTATGCAGATACCTATGAAGAGATATTCAAATTATTTATTTTCAGAGCTTAAGCAATATAATAATATTTTACAAGTGAAACAATGTGAGAAAGAGAATGAAAAATATGAAGCATACGTGTACATGAAATGTACAGAAACCACATATACATGAATATTTTTAATTTCATTCTTGCACTGCTGAGAATTTAATGGTGAAAATTTAAATGCATTATTCTTTTCCTTGAACAGATATAAGTTCATGAATAATCAAATTGCTTAATACTATAGAAAGCCAGAACTAGCATCAGGAATTGCCATAAATAAGATGCACAGAATAACAGTTTCAAAAATAGCTGCAAATGAAAACATTTTCTGCATTCACACCTAAAGATGGTGGTTTTCTTTAAGAAACAAAGCTAATAACACAATGAAATTAATATCATCTGATGGTATAATTAAACAGTTATTTAAATACCTGATTCCATTACTAGATAATTTAATATTTAAAGTTTTCCCCCTGTGTCTATTTTATTGTATAATAAACTAAGACTTCTAAAATATTTCTCATAAAGGGAAAAAAAAAAACTCATTTAAAAAATAAAATGCTATGCTCTTTTAAAAAGAGCAAATAATAAATTACACACAATTACAGAAATGTGTCTGACACCCAAATGAAAGTAGCATATATTACTATTCTTTAAAAAAAGATAATATCCAGAAACAATACAGTTACAGTTTAAGTTTTGCATGATACGTAAAACAGGCAATACAGAATGGACGACTAATGTTTCAAAATGATCTGTATTATGTATGCTGATATAGTTAATATCTCATACACCACTTCTGACTTACATTGGTTGCTTTACTTATCATGGCACTGAATTAAACAAAGTTTTAATGATGTGTAGTGGAACAGCCAACCATGCTGTAATAATTCAAATCCAAAACTGAAAATTTTCTGAAGGAATGTCATATGAGTTATCCTAAACTGAGCATTTCCCACACATTTTAATGAGAGATAAATTAGGTAATTTAAGTGGCAAGGAAGAGGTGGGATACTGTCGATTCTGAAGGCTTATGCTGTTGTGCAGTATGAGAAGTAGCACTGTCCTGCTGGAAGATTACCCAAAGGTAACTGCTGCAAATACAAATGTGAGAATAATCATAGAATATGACTGACATATTAAGAACTTGTTATGATGGCTTCAAATTCTGAGATAAGTAATCTGCTCTTAAATCCAAAAGTACCTCATACAAGAATGCTTCTTGTTGGTGCGGCACATAAGATATGAACAGTTGTCTTGGCATCTGCTCCATCAGCAATGGGCACAAAATTCAATCAGCATTTTCACCACTAAACAATAACATAATTCATTACAAAGTAATGCTCAAAGCAATTACAAAGTAATGCTACTGCAGTCTGGCAGTACATTGCTGAGGTGTCAAAAGTAACCTGAGAAGTGACTGAGATACCTGTAAACCCAAAGTATAACAAAATGTGATATACTGTGAAAAATGGTATTCTCAAATTTGTTACTGTTTGCCACTGTTGCACCAGTACTGTCAATAATGCAGAACAGTGAATGAAAGACATCTTGATAAAATGATGAAGCATTATGTGCATACAACATCTATAATCTTCTTTTAGAGTCATACAGCCTTCCTAGAACAAGTGCATTATGCTCTTTCAACCACAGAAACACTTCTAGCACCTGTCACTATCATGGAAAGAAGGAATGAGTTGCCTGATGCCAATAAATGCAGTCTGTTAACTCACAGTTGCAATTATATGGTTATCTTACATGATGTAAAGGCTTCTTTACTCAATGCTAAACACAGGCTAAAATTCCTACACAGCCATGATGTACTTGCAAAAGAAATATGGCTAACTTATGTATATTCTGAGCTCTCACTTGCAAGACTTCAGAATTTTGTAGGTATTACTCAATAATAAACCCTTTCAGAGTTATAAGAATATTCAAAGCTATTATTAGCAAATAGCCACTGCATGAAGAGAAGCCAATAGATTGAAGATGAAAATTATAACATGCATGCAAGAACACATGCAAACACATAAGCACAAAACATTCAAATACGCAAAGTTGATCAGCCAGAAAATAAACTAACAACATTATCCATATTAGCATAAAGACATACAAGACTTACTACATAGTACAAGACTTCAATATGCTAAACATACATGACTTTCAAAAGATGATTCCACGCGAGAGGTAAAAATGATCGCATGGTTATATAGTTTCATAAATTTGTGGCAATTGTATGAGTGCTATACACACTGTAATAACAAAATAGTAACATATTGCATTATTTTATAGAACTATATGCAGTTGTTCCCACTTTCTAGACAATAAAGCACATTGCTGTACAAGTACAGTATATACAAAAGCTTTAGTTGGGAAGAAATGGCACAATATCTTTCCTCAAGTACAATCTATAACTATAAAAAAGTAACCTCAATAGAGTTTTCAAAAGAAAACTTCTTAAAATTTTCTAAAGCACTGAATTTTTTCCCCTCCATTTCTTCACAAAAATTAGAATTCTATACATTGTGCACTTATTTATGTTACATTATGATAACCTGATGATCTTATGCCACCTCCCTTATCAATCAAACACCAGCATGAACTTTAGACTTCAGCAAATTTAGCGATTTAAAAGAAATGTGTTACCACTGCCTGAAATAAAATATTTTTATGTTCCACTCCCCAGTGTTTCAAAAATTTAAACAACAAACTTGGCTATTTAAAAACAATGAATTGCAATTATTGGAAGTAAAACACTTTTACCTCCCACGCACCAATGTGTTGCCATTTAGCAAAGCGTAAAGTACTTAAGTTTCATATTTAATCTGTCTGTTACTGATCAATAAACTAATCAGTTTCAAAGCATTAAATGCAGTCCTTATCTTTTTTTACTTTTTAATTTGATTTAAATAAAAATGTATTTAATTGCCTTGCCTAACTAGAATCGTACTAAAAAGTTTGTGCAGAACTTTTCGGTACTTTTCCTTTATCTATCTGCTCGCAATATCGTACAATCGTAAGAACAAATAATATGATGTAACACATACTAATTAAATAATAAGACAATGAAAAAAATTAATTTAATTATAAAAAGGGTAGAAGGGGCATTGCTCATGTCAAGTAGGGTTTATTTCATGTGGAAACTGTTTGCCTATTACCTCTACAATGGAATAAAAATAATTCATCGCACCTGCTTCTTTCTCCAAATAATTTCTGACAGACAGGACGTGAAATGTTGCACTGCAGTACCAGACTGTATTTTATTTCTTCATTTAGCCGATTCCCCTAAACCCTTCACAGACTGCACATGAGTGCCTGTTCGCAGATTGCCAGATTTGTAGGCAGATAAAGGAAAAGTACCAGTTTTTCAGTATTCATTATGTTTATTTCATCCAATCTATTCCATACTGTTTTAAATCTATAATGCTAATCAATTTTGCTTCAAATAGCATGCTTGATTTTCTTCATAGTTTTTCTGAAAGATTTGCCAGGCTTCATTCCAAAGGAATTTTAATACAGAAATAATATACATGATATCCACTATAATCACATTCTTCAACACAAACAAAAGGAAAATGAAACAAATTACATTTCAGCTAAAATCACAACTGCCAATAGATACTAAAAATAAAAAGAGATTAACCAAATATAAATATAGCTAAGACAAAATGAAGTACAGAAATAAAGCTGAATCATCTATACTATTAAAATTTGTGTGCATCTGTCTATTTGTTTGTAACATCATCTTCTCCAGAACGGCGGGGAGTTGAGTTTTGAAAAAGATACTCTCAAATTCCAAAAATTCATGAGAAGACATTTCAACCACTTCCATGTTTATACAACTTTAACAGCCAATATATAAATTAAGAAGTCTGAAAATGCTAATTTTTGCGCTCCGCAAATTGCTTTTTTCGCTGAACTTCATTGTTGTGCGGCATGCTGCATCAAAGCATGTATAAGGTAAAATTTTAAAACTGGCATCCATCTTTTTTAAACAACAAACTTATTTAAACTTTTAAGGGTAAAATTTTTCATTGAATAGAACTTATAAATTTTGATTTGGCTACAGCCCACTAGTATTTCATATTCTGTATTAATTGTCCAAAAAATATGCTTTCATGCATTGAAAAATAAAATATATTGGAACATTTTTCAGCAAAAATATACAGTCAAAAGTCGTTAATCCGGACTCGTCGGGACTTCGGCGATTCCGGATTATCGATTTTTCCGGATTATAGATCATCAGTTTAAATCTTGTAAGATGGCATGCAGAAATTCTAAAATTAAAAGTATGAAACCATAATTTATGAAATAAAGAATTATGATCTAAAGGGTATCAAAATTTGCAAAAAGAAAAAGCTTAATATTTATTTGTTTACTTTATTAAACATTTCTTTCAATGTAAGTTGTTTAAGTTTTGCTTCGTTTCATGTGATAATACTTTCTCTTTAATTCTATTAAACAGACATAATTTCTTGTTCAGTTACAAAGTTCCGCTGTTCAAGTCCTATAATTGCTGTGTCGAGAATACTGACTAATTTGTCAATCGAAATTTCTTCGTTTTCAATAACCTCTGTTACTTTCTTCGCTATCGGAAGCGAATTATAATGACGAGGAACTTGTTTTAAATCATATAAAAGACGGAGCACATCGAGATGAAATACTACATTTGATAAGGAATTATAAGCCAAATAAAATTAAAACATCTGCCCTGAAGATAAGGATAGTGCTGACAGATCAACTTCCAATTCATTACGCGCAAGCCGCGGCATTCCCCCCGCTGAGCAGCGTGAAATTGATAAACAGATTTCGGATTTCAAAACATACTTTCGCTTTAGATCCTTTACATATTAACAAATATATATCGGAAATTCTATTTGATATAATCAAAAGTTTAAACTTACTTTTATAAAATTATAAATAAAAAATAATAAGCCGGATCCAATTCGAAAATTAAGGAACAACGCAATCATCAACATTAACTGAAATAGATAATTATTTAACTTATACGTTCATTATACATAAAACGCGCACGCGAAAACGTATTCTGCACTTGCGCACACTCATATGCGCAGTCGTAAAAGGTCTTACGCGCACGCGTAAACGCCTATGCGCATGTGTCAACGCGGCGCATGCGCAGAAAGTTTTTAGTTTTGAGGTCCGGATTATAGATCATTCCGAATTATGGGTGTCCGAATTAACGGCTTTTGACTGTATTTCAGAGTACCCCTTGGTGAAAATTGGCAATTTTATGGCCTCCTTCCTGTTCACGTACAACACCCTCCCCAGTAAAATGGCATCTAAAACATAATTAAAACAAAACATATATAATCTCGACAAACTGCATTTTAAATCAACTAAGGAAATAACATAAGAATGGAAATATGTGTTATCTAATCTACACAGTACAAAAAGGGAATACTGACTTACCTTATTTAAAAATTTGTTTCTTCGATGTGTGTGACACTCAGAATTCCTTAACAGCATCCGAAAACTATTTAAAATTATCTAAACTAGAATCCGTATACTGTCTTCACCACATTAATTCACAAAAGTAAAAATGAAAAATATCCTTCATACTGCCAGACTGTCAGTAGCATTTCTTTCGAAAATCCCTTTTTATTACACCCCACATACCTTCCATAGTGTTGATATGAGCTCCTTATTTGAAATACTTAAATCTCACTGTGTAATTTATTGAGAGGTGAACGAAGCCATTTAAATCTTCATTTACACACCAGTCAGTCAATGCTTTTTTCCCCAATCATTCCAAAGCGTACAGAAACTTCAAGTTAATCATACCACCAGCAGGCATTTTATGGTGTAAAGCACAAAATAAGCATTGTACTTCCTAACCAACATCCATACCTAAGTAAGCTCTTACAAATATTTTCCCATTCATCACAGTAAAGCTGTTAAAAAAATAATATATATGTGCCAATCCCAATATTTACATTATGTTAGTTTGGAAACAGTGGTGCTGTTGTCGTTTCGTCCCTATTTGGAGTACATTTCTGTGGTTGCTTGCTTTCATACTAACAACCTAGATCCTGAAGGTGAAGCCACAGCCAGAAATCTTACCCATGGGAGTGAGAGAGGTGAAAAAGGAAATACCAGAATTCCTAAACATTTCGAAGATTTTTATCTGTACGATGCCCAAGAGATACAACAATCTGAAGAAAAAGACCCAGTAACTCTAAAAGATGTCTTGAAATCACCGAAGCTGACATGTGGTTAAAAGCCACAGAGGAAGAAATTCAGAACCTCACTCAAGCTCAAACCTGGGAACTAACTACGAAACCACCAGGAGCCAACCAGATGGTTGTTTCATAAGAAAAAAGACTAGATTGGGAACCGAGCAAAGTTCAAAGCCAGATTTGTGGCAAAAGGCTATTTACAAATACGCGGAGTGAACTTTCAAGACACCTTTTCACCAGTCATCAAACTTAGATCTATAAGGTTACTGCTTGCTGTAGCTACAGAGAAAAACCTAGAGGTTTACCAAATGGATGTGACAGCTGCCTACCTTAATGAAATTTTAAAAGAGGACATACATATGGCACAGCCAGAAGGCTGCATTGAGAAAGGGAAAGAACACCTTGTCTGCCACCTGAAGAAAAGCATTTATGGTCTCCGACAATCAGGACATGCATGGAATACCTGCTTGAACGACTTCCTGATCCCATATGGATTGAAAAGATCAAGTGCAGACCCTTGTATTTACTTTTGTCATGAGAAGAACATCATAATTGGAGTTTACGTTGATGACCTCCTGATAGTTGGAAACATGCCAGAGATAAATGAATTCAAGGAAAGCATCAAGAAAAGGTTCAATGTCAAGGACCTAGGTTCTGCAAGCCAGATCTTATCCATGCAAATATGCAAAGAAGAAAATGGATCATACACACTAGATCAAATCGTTTATGTATCAGAAATCCTAGAAACATTTAAAATGACTGAAGCAAAATGTGCATCCACACTATTCGACCCCAGCATAAAATGTAAGAAGGTGGATGAACAACAGTGGGAGGAAATCAAAGAAAACAGCAAGGAAATCCCTTACAGACAAGCTATAGGAAGTCTCCTTTATCTGAATTGAGGTACTCACCCAGACATGGCTTATTCTTCCACCTACATGAGGCAATTTAACTTTCTAAAGCCGGCAGTACAGCAGTTGTACCAGGAAAATGACTTTCTTTAATGCCATCCCCTCCCTATTTTAGAGAATCGCCTATCTGTAGATCTCTGGGTGGTCTAATGTCGCTGCTCAGAATAGCCGCTGGCTACACATTGTTTTCCTCTTCTTATCAGTTTGGCAAACACCGCAGATTTCGTCTCATGGCAATATACTTGAAAATCAAATAGAAGCCATCTTTTTCTCAAATGTTAGAACACTGTCTCATAATTTTAGTGCTAAATTTTTTAGTACTAACTTTTATTATGATAAAAACGTCAGCGATTTTGCACGCTGTTTAAGCTTACCAGATTTAATGCTTTTTAATCATAGCAAATAAGATAAGATTAATACTTTAGATTTAATGCCCTTCTAGAAAATAGGTAAAACCGCTTTTATAGTTTACTTCCTTTTTATACATATGAATAATAAGATGTTATTTTTACCCTTTCTTTGGGGGATGGGGGAGTGTATAAAACCCTTAAGAACTGTTAACTCTTTCAAAGTGCTTCTATTATGTAGACAATTTTGTCTGATTTATCAGGAGATAAATAAAAGACAATTGTGATAGTAATAAATAATAGTGTATTGTGATAAATAATAGTTTTTGTAATTTTCATTCATTCAATGATTGATTTCAATAATTTATTCAATGATTGCTTTGAATGACTTTCATTCATTGTAAATTATATAAAACCAATTTATCTTTAGACCCTCTTTTAGGATGGCATCTGCCAAAAAGTATTTAAATATCAAAAACTCAATATAACTACTAAATTGAATCAAAACATCAGTTACTTTGCATAAAATTTCGAATAGTTTTATTTGCTAAAATTCTTATACTCCTCAAGAGATAATTTTTTTATTAATCTGTCTGAATTTCCTTTATCTTTAAAAAAGGAATGTTATTTTGTCTGTAATAAGGTGTATGTCAACTTACTATTAAATGTATGAGAATTAAGATTGAATTACGGGAAAACATGTGAACGCTATCTGCTTAAGAGGATGGATACTTTTGTGTAAACCTTTTTAAGAGAAAATTGCTCGCATTTACATTCCTGATGGAAAACTTCACATGTAATCAACCCGTTCTCCGGGTTTGATTGGTTTAATTTTGTTCGCTTATTGAATTACATCAAAGCACACAACAATTACCTGTATAAAGGGAAGGATGCCTTCGCGGAGGACTTTCTAAGGGAAGCGGGCTTGTATTTATAAACCAACTTCCCTTAGAAACCATGAATCCAACCCTTTAGCCGGAATTCAAACCCGAGCGAGCTACAAGTATTCAGCTCTACTGAAGGGCCTGTAAAAAATTGATAAAGAAAAAGTATTGAAATAACCGGTTTAATTTACCAACTCATATTTCTCAATTGACAGTACACAAATTAGGCATATGAGGGGATTATTTGTGAATAAATAAGCCGCATTGCACTATTCTTCACAATTTCATATTACTATGGAATTATTGCATTTCAAAGTTATTTCTCATGAATTAAGTTTGCTCCGTTCATGACTTTTTATTTTTTAAAGAGAAAACTTCACACTTTAAATAAAAAATACACGAGAAGATACTTTATGCAAAATTTGGCATAAACAGTTTTCTTAACTTTGCTTTGAAAATATTCCAGGGTAATCGTTTTCATTACTGGAAGAAATATGAAAAACAGATTTACTCCATTGTAAGTGTCAACACCCAGTATGCCCCTATTCTTTTGAAAACATGAAAGATTAATTTTCTATAATAAATTAGCAAATATATTATGTGCAAATAGAATATTCGTTGAAAATGAAATAGACTTCAACCTTTGGATATAACGATGGTTTTAGACGAAATTTCTGCCTATGAAAGGAAATTGACATATAATTCTTCATAAATATTTAAAACTATACTGAAAAATACTTTTGATGATTGCATGTATAGGTCACAGATTCTTTTTTTCTCTGTTAACATAAACAAAAGCCAATTCTACAAAGGAAAATTCTCGTTAAAGATATACCTCCTTTGCCTGATAGTCCAATGTAATATTTGCTAAAGTTAAATGATGAAACGCAACCAATGTATCTCCGATTTTCTTTTTTATAATAACAAAATTTATCGAAAAAAGCAGATTTAAAGCTCTGTTATTGTTATGTAAAGCTTTATTATTGCTGTAAGTTCATCTCAAAATCTAATTGTATTGAATCTCATTGTAATCATCTAATAGTAATAAATATTATTAATGAATTTATTATTATTATTTCATTAAATTAGTCATTACTATTATTTTGTTAATGAAAATATGTTATTAAAAATCGCATTCCAACCTGCAGACTTACAAAGCTAGTTCGTATTTATTATATTTTGTAAAATTTTGTTTTCGTTTTCTAATTTCTAATACGAAAATATGCGAATATAAATAAAGTGTGAAAACAAAGTTATAAAAATCACAAATTATTGCTGAGGTTGTTCAGAAATAGTAAATGAAATACAAACATTGCATACATTTTGTTATTTATTTAGAACTTCATTTAAATAAAAGCAAAATAATCATCGAAAAAATCGCAAATCTAGCAACCCATCTACTACAGAACAGCGTGTGACAAACATGTAAATTTTAGTGCATCCATGGAGGGAACTAACGACTTTTCTCATTAGGAAAATGTCAAAGAGGGGGCAAAAGTGTTTTGTATCGCGCCGGCCTGAATGCTATATTATGAGAATTTTGACCTGGTTTTTAAAAGGTTATATTATGAGAATTTCGGCCTGGTTTTAGAAGGTTAGTGAAAAACACACTGAAGAACACTGGAGAGGTGTGAAGCACATTTTAAGATACCTAAAGGAACCACGGCACAGAATGTTGAGATTCCAGAAGACAGGTGAGCCACTTCAAGTCTACTGATATGCTGACTGGGGAGGTGACAGAACTGACCATAAATCTTACAGTGGTTATATAGGGTGGCGCAGGGAAATGGGAAGTTTTGAACGTTACAGTTGACAGCACTGTAGAGCCGGCAGTTGTTCGAAACTTTGCACAACTGTTGTGAGTGCATTGCCATTTAGTAATCATGGATCATTGGACTGGTGCAGAACATGCAGTAGCTGTGAGAGTGCAGTAGCTGAGTTGGCAGCACTGTAGAGCCGGCAGTTGTTTGAAACTCTGCACAATTGTTGTGAGCGCATTGCCATTTAGTAATCATGGATCATTGGACTGGTGCGGAACGTGCAGTAGCTGTGAGAGCGTTTTATAAAAATGGTGATAGTACGACTGCCACGCAGAGAATATTTCGAAAGCATTACCAGGTTGGACATCATGGACGTGTCCCATCTGTGCATGCAATTACAACATGGGTGAAGAAACATGATCTGCCTTGAAAGAGAAACCTCCAAATGGCATTCCAACGGAACGTACCCCAGAGAACATTGAAGCTGTTAGAGCTGTAATCGAGAGAAGTCCTCGCCGCTCCATTCGACAGCATGCATCTTCAGCAGGATGGAGCCACGTCACACACTGCTCAACAATCAATGGCACACACTGCTCGACAATCAATGGCAGACACTGCTCGAAAATCAATGGCAGCAGTTCATCAATTGTTTGAAAGATGCATTATTTCACGTAACAGTGACATTGAATGGCCTGCGAGATCCCCTGATCTTAGTGTGTGCGACTTCTTCTTGTGGGGATATCTTAAAGGCAAGGTGTACCGTGCACGTCCTGCAACAATCCATGAACTGAAGGAGAATATTAAAAAAGAAATCACTGCCATTTCCCAAGATTTGCTACACCGCACATTCCAGAGTTTTCATAACAGGCTGTTAGACTGTGAACGCCGAATGGGAGCACAACTTTCTGATGTCATCTTTAAAAAGAAAAGAGACTCTTTTGGACATTTTGATTGTAAAAACCTAAATGGCATGCTGAATACATGCACTTTTGTTAATAAATTACTAGTTTTATGAATTTATTTGTGGAAATGACGTTATTTCGAAATTTCCCGTGTCCCTGTGTCACCCTGTATAATGCTACTGGCAGGTGCTCCAACCTCATGGTCAAGCAAGAAGTAATCCACAGCAGCTTTATCATCAACAGAAGCACAGTATGTGGTGATGTGTCACACTGCCAAGGAAATACTATGGATTAAAAATTTGATAAAGGAAATATGTACTGAATTAGCTGTTTCACCTCAAAAAGTGCAAGTCAACAACCAGGGAGCAATCTTCTTAGCCAAGAACCATGTTACTTCTGAAAGAAGTAAGTACATCAATATTAAATTTCATTTTCTGAGAGACCTAGTAAAAGAAAATGTGACTGTATTTAATCATGTGCAATCCAGCGACAATCTCGCTGATCTCTTAACTAAGCAGACCTAGAAAAAACTTTTATGCGACATGAACTATGCCAGCACTTGCATGTAAAAATGATCTCCTTTGAAGTTTATGACTGAACATAAACCACTATGGTTGTAACTGTGTAGAGACTTAAAACTCCAGAAAGAAGCCTAGATACAATTTTTTCTTAATTATTTCTATGTAAACATTGTGTTTCCTAGTATAATTTAATATGTGTCCATTTAATGATACAATTCATAGTAGAGGTCAATAGTGTTTGTGCATGTAATAGCAGCTACATTGTTTTTTTGTAAATGTGTACAACCACAGCGTGATTAATTTTTTATGGAAGTATGTAAATATCTTGCACATAGTGTGACTGGCAAGGGGTCGTGTTAAAAAAAATAATATACAGTCAAAAGTCTTTAATCTGGACGTCCATAATCCGGACCTCAAAGCTACAAACTTTCTGCGCAAGCGTTAACACATAATGCGTTTACACATGCGCATAATACCTTTACGCATGCACGTTTAATGTATAACGGACGGTATAAGCTAAGCTAAAATTATCTAATTATCTATTTCAGTTAGTGTTGCAGATTGCATTGTCCCTTAATCTTCTAATTGGATCTGGCTTATTATTTTTTGCAGACTGTTACAGCAATTTTATAAAAGTAAGCTTGAACTTCTGATTATGTCAAAAAGAATTTCCGATTTTGGAGCTGCCAAAGTTTCAATGTCCATAAAAAAAAAACGTGGAATTGCTGCAGAAAATGGATAAAAGCATATCTTTTGTTTCTCTAACCATTCCGAAATCTGTTTATTAATTTCTCGCTGCTCTGCGAGGGGGGGAGACATCGCGGCGCGCAATGAACTGGAAGTTGATCTGTCAGCACTATCCTCATCTTCAGGGCAGATGTTTTTATTATATTCTGCTTATAATTCCTTACTAAATGTAGTATTTCATCTCGATGTACTCCGTATTTGATATGATTTAAATCAAATTCCTCGTCATTATAAATATCATGAATACACATCAAATAGTTTTCAGTTTGCAATTTTCTAATTTCGACTATGCATAATGTATGCTTTATGCATGCGCACATTGAAAGAAATGTTTAATAAAGTAAAGAAATAAATATTAAGCTTTTTTTTGTAAATTTTGATACCCTTTAGATCATAATTGCTCTTTATTTCATAAATTGCGGTTTCATATTTTTAATTTTATAATTTCTGCATGCCATCTTACCAGATTTAAACTGATGATCTATAATCAGGAAAAATCGATAATCCGGAATCGCCGAAGTCCCGACGAGTCCGGATTAACGACTTTTGACTGTATATTATTTTTTTGCCATGTTATGTGCCAAGATCAGGACTGCACCTTATGTGCAGGAATTGCATATATGCAGACATACAATCCTCTGACGAGGTGTGGTGTGTTGCATCATCATTCTTTTTTTTAATTTTCACACTCTTTTTTTTTCAAGTTTTGTAGTTTAAATATTTAATTTTGTTTTGTATTTTATTTTATTTTAAATTATTTTAAATATTATGAATCGCCGAAGTCCCGGCGAGTCCGGATTAAAGACTTTTGACTGTATTTGATTGTTCAACCTGGACTATGTCATTCATTTACTCACGAATAATTTAAATTTTAACAAAAGCAACTACACAATGAGCTGCAATACTCACTATAACTGAGTTTATAATTTCTACTGCATGTAACTTCCTGAATTATTGCACATAACGGATGATTAAATTAGTGTAATCAAAAAGGAATACTTTTAGTTTATTGTTAAAATCATTTTATATTTTCATGAAATTATACTATTTTAAATTCAGTGAAATTACGACATTAACTAGACTCTTTAAAATAATTTTATATATATATACAAGATTTGTACACATTTCTGTACCGGAAATTAAGTACTTTTTAGGATTTTTAAGGACCATTAATGAAAAAAATTAAGGACCTATGAGCAAATGGGAGCTGAATAAATTCAATTAAAAATATTATCTATGCCTGAATTTTGCTTTTGTAATACCATCCTAAAAATAAAATAGATCCCTAAGTAGTATACATTATTACTAAACATTAATTAATTAATATAATTATTAATAAGGCTGAGAATAAAATAAACTTTATGCAATTTATCAAGTAGCATTAAATATTTTACACTTATAACAGTTGGACATATTTGAAAGAAGATAAGTGGCATTAATGGTTTACTAACAATTAGCTTTATGTTGATTTTTTTAATGTCTCATTTTGTCACATACTTGGTCAGTGTAGACGTTTAGTAAATAGTACGTAGATTTTATGTCAAATGGCATAGGTAAAATGAGAAGCAAGATCATAATCAACATGATTCATAACAAAAGACTGAATGTTGTCACTGCTGCTGCTTGTCTAGAGAGAGACCTGCTGATTAGAACAAACCTGAATGGCCTCACGTAGGCACGGTTGGCAAGTGTTGAAAGTTAGTCAAGCTCTGTTTGATGCAATTAGTGCCATAGCTTCGTGTAGAGTTCCAGGGATTGAAACCCAGTTAATATACTTTAAGGTTCCAATAAGCCATTAAAGCACTAGAGGTGATAAGTTGTTTTGTATTATTTTAAGTCTCACTAGATGTAAAGAATAAGTTTTACTTGAATTTTTACATTTTTGTATTTTATCTTGTGACCACAGTGAGTATTAATGAAAGGCAATAATTTGCTTTATTATGTAGAGATAATTTTTAAGGGTAAGCAGTTAGTTATAAATAATTCAATGAGGTAGTTTGGTAACCTTAGTCATTAGGGATTTACATGGCCACTATTAAATTTCATTTTTAACAATATTTGTTAAAAAAGCTCTATTAAAATCTAATAAAATTTCACAGTTTAAAATACATGTAATTTATAACATTAGCATAATTGCGCATTAAAAGTTATGTTTTGTAAGGCTTCAAATTAAAATAATGGATAAATATTTTGTTGTGTTGTTGTTAGAAAATATTTATGTTTTGTAACAACCCTCCTCGCTAGTTTCTGCGTGTTTTATCTCCTAACTTCTCAACCTCTCCACAATGTATTTATGATGGTTTACTTGATATAGTTAAAGTTAAATACAGTACAAAGTCTTTAATCCGGACATCCATAACGCGGAATGATCTATAATCCGGACTTCAAAGCTACAAACTGTCTACGCATTCACATAATACCTTTAGGCATGCGCATAATACGTTTACGCATGCATGTTTAATGTATAACGCACGGTATAAGCTAGTGTAGATTGTGCTGTTCCTTAATCTTCTAATTGGATCCGGCTTATTATTCTTTGCAGACTTTTAAAGCAAAAAGTAAGCTTGAACTTTCGATTATGTCAAAAAGAGTTTCTGATTCTGGAGCTGCCAAAGGATCTACAAAGCGAAAGTATATTTCGATGTCCATCAAACAAAAAGTGGAATTGCTGCAAAAAATGGATAAAGGCATGAAGAAAGTGACAGAGAGGTTAATGAAAACGAAAAAATTTCGATTGACAAGTTAGTCAGTATTTTTGGCAATTACAGGACATGAACAGCGGAACTTTGTAACTGAACAAGAAATTATGTCTGTTTATAGAATTAAAGAGAAAGTATTAGCACATAAAATGAAGCAACGTAAACAACTTACATTGAAAGAAATGTTTAATAAAGTAAACAAATAAATATTAAGCTTTTTTTTGTAAATTTTGATACCCTTTAGATCATAATTGCTCTTTATTTCATAAATTACGGTTTCATATTTTTAATTTTATAATTTCTGAATTCCATATTACCAGATTTAAATTGATGATCTATAATCCGGAAAAAACCCTAAGTCAGAATCGCCGAAGTCCCGACGAGTCTGGATTAGAGACTTTGTACTGTAGTCTAAACCTCCCGAAAGATGTGAAGCAAATTATAGCTATGTCAGAAAGTAGCTACAATAATTAGACAGAGAGAGGTTTAAATAAACCTCTTATTTAAAAAGAACTTAGAACATAAAGGCATGTTCTGATGCTGACAAAATCAATTACAACTCACGGTGACGTAATTAAACAAGAAAAGTCAAATTCAAACTAAAAATGTGGACTAGTTGTCAAAGATTGTACAATTTAATTTTAATTTAATCTGGCTCAGTAACTCTATCATATGAGGAAACAGAAGTGGGAAATTATAGTATAGTAGTAATCATAAACAATTAGGTAATTTACATAATAATAACTGCGCATATCTTTGAAGAATAATTTTCTTTATATATTCAGTTTTTTTCTTCAACACGTTTCCGTTTCATTTTAGAATTTTTAGATTTCATTAAGGATTTCTGTTACTCAAACTAACACTAAATGCATTTAGAATGTATAGAAAAAGCGGCTAATTTTATTTCATTACTAATATGAACATTCAGAAGAAATATGAAATATATATGGTAAAGGCTGGTTACAGAGCTGATGTGACAGAATTTTTAGAATTTAGTGACACACCGAACAACAAAATCTAGAAATGGCAAAATGTTTAGAATTTAGAGCAGGCATTGGAAGCAGAATTTAGGATCCACAGAGTTTGCATCAGGTGGGAAAATGCCTAGTGCCAGCTATGTGTATGGTGCATTAAGACATATTAGATGAATCTTTTAAATTGTAAGTGTCCAATTTCTTTGTTAATAAAAACATCCCTATCTATAATGCCTGCCCATGTGATAAGATTAGAAGCCTCTTTGATATTTTCCATGCTTGTGTCTAGTGAAAAGTAGAGAAAATAAAGGTAAGATACGCATGTTAAGATTCTAGTATCAGAAGTAAAACATTCAAATACTATGATGTTTTCATTGTTCTTCCAGAGACTCTCCAAAAAGTAAGAAACTCATTGCAAACTTTCTGTAAAATGCATCCATTACACGTTGATACCATGGAGACATTTTTCATTTTGTCACATGTTTCTCGAATATTCTAGAATCATGGGTCTATAAATCTTGCCTTCAAATCCTTCTAAATTTTCCAAGCTGCAATGTCTAAAATCCTAAAGAAAAATTATCCCTTCAAATTCTGTAACGGCAAAGAACCAGAACTATTTTGGAAAAAACAAGGAGAGAAAAAGAGTAAAATTAATTTTATAGAGAAAACTGATGGATATTCTGAGAATTTTGAATATTCTGAGAAAATTACAAGGGAAAAACTCTTACTATGAAAACGTTAAAGACATTTTAAACTAATTACATAGCTAATTTTGCTTTTGCTAAGAGCTGTTTTGTAAATTGTGTTTTATAGCATTATACCTTTTTTTATTTTTCAGATTAAAAGTATTGTATAATAAGTTGCCAAACTTATTATACAATATTTTTAATCTGAAACTTTATAATATGACAGTGAAAAATAAAAATGTTTTATTTTAATGTTATTTTTTAAATATAATTCCAATATATTACCATTATTTTAATGAAATTTATCAATGTAATGAAGTTGTAAAAAAAATCATCGAAAAATTCTCAGATCTCGGAATTAAAAATTTTCAATAGAAACTGATCTCAAAATCACCAAAATGTTGATAAGTCGACAAATTTAGAACCGTTTAATAAAAGAATTTCCATCCTCAAAAGCGAAAAGTTGTTTAAGAGCTCTTTATTAGAAAAAATGAATTTCAAAATGCTTATGTTTCACTTCTTGCTTAGAAACTCGAGTATCCCATCATTTATATTAAAAATAGAAACAAATTATAACCCACAAACCGATTTAAAAGATAACCATATATGTCAGTGAATCGCCAAAAATAATCCTCCAAAATGCTAATTCGCATTCAAAATGGCAGTCGTAAAAACAGACAGAAATTTCAGATGATTAAAATTAAGGACCTTCTTTCGATTTTGGCCAAAATTAAGGACTTTTAAGGACCGTACGAACCCTAATATATTTAATAGCTGTTTTAGGCAACTAGCCCCACGAACAGCTAGTAAATATTAAAAAGAGTAACATTAACATTCAGCATTCTATATGTGTTCAAATACGAAAAATGCTCAAACACAGTGTATGAAACTTTTTTCTTGGCATTTGTAAACTGGAAGATACCGGACATGGAAGGCATTAAATATAATAAAATATGTACAATGCCTCATAAAGAAATAAATGAAAAATACTTTTGGAATCATTCTACAGCAGAAAGAATTTGCTCATTCTTATAAATTTCCTCTTTTTGCAATCAATTCTCCTCAACTCATCTTTCCGCAGATAATTTTCAATGCCATCACTTACATCATGCATCCAGTATTATGCCATATATAATCATATTCTGATACTGTTGAATCCAGAATTGCACTGGAGCCTACCGTAGCCCGGCTCTGCTAATTCTTAGTTTTGGGGTTAAATCATAATTCTAGTCGGAGTGCACCAGAGCCCTAAATAAGAAGGATCTGGCAATTCTTAACGTAACTAAATAACAATTTCTGCAGAAATTAGGTCTTGAAAGTTTTATTCTTAATAATAAAATTATATTAAAAATTGATCCTCACTTCTAAATGCATGCTTCTGTTTCCTTGGAAAACAAACCCTTGGATGGAGGTGGAGACTTTTACGGGAAGCAAAACCCCTAACCACATGTCAAAGGCTTATTCTCCATAAAGTAGAATGATTACAATGATTTTATGATAGAACGTAAAATTTTCATTCTAACGCTAGTGTCTCCTTGCGGAAAAGACCATCAGCAGAATTTCTGGAATGATGCAACCGAAGACGGGGAACGAAAAGTGTCACTTGTTATTTTTTCTTTAGCTAACCCTCGGATTCGGAGAAAATTTGTTCCCCAGTCATTTTTTGTTTGACAGTTAGAATTATATCGACAGAAGATCATGGTCTGAAAGTGCTAGACTCTTCTCTGTTTTCAGACCTATACACCCTCTGTTAAAATTTTCTCTACACTCTGTTACTGTTTATAACATACTCTTTAGTCTCATTAGTAACGCTTTAACGATTTTAAAATTTTTCATTGGTGTCTGTGGAAAAAGAATGGTCTATATTTCTATCATCAGTTGAAGACAGACATAATATTAAGAGATTAAATTCAAGCAGGGACTGAAGAGCTATTTTTTAGTTTTGTTTGAAACTGTAATTCTATCTGGAACCCCAAATAAAATCACAGTCCAGTACTTTATTTTATAATTTAACTATTTATCATTTATCTAATAACTTATTAAATTTTTATTTGTCTCTATAATTTTGTTAAATTTTAATTATATTATTATTATAATCATTAATTATTTAATTACTCTAATCATTAATTAGTCAATTTTTTTAATTTTCAATCACTTTATCATTTTATTTATTTATTTATTCTTGTTCCTCTTTCCTGATGATCTTCAATAGGGCTCCGGCACTTCTGATTTTAGAAATTAAGCCCTGGTTAAATAAGATACTTTCCTTTACTATCAAAACATGCGACATTTCTTAAATCATCTTAATGATCTTGTTATTCTCAAATACAACACCTCAAGATTTTAGATAGAATTATTCAACTGACCCTATACTTAAAACACATTTACTCATAGCTTAAATTGCGCCAGAGCCTACCGCAGCCCAGCTCCTATACTTCTTAATTTTGGGAACATATTCTAATTCTAGCTGGAGCACAGTGGAGCCCTGAATAAGAAGGCTCTGGCACTTTATTTATGTAACTGAACATTTATTTCAGTACAAATTTGATTTAGAAAATTTTATTTTTAGCAATAAAATTATATAAAAAAATCACTCACTAAATTTTATTTCTTTACATTTTACTTAATTTAATTATTTAAATAAACTAATTATTTATTAATTAAATACTAATTGTAAATTAAACACTAATTAATAAATATTAATTATTAATATCAATTAGATCATTATTAATTAATTTGATACTCATTAACATTTTAATTTTAAATTATTAATGATTTTAATACTCATTTTATTTATTTATTTACCCTTGCTGTTCTTTTCTGACAGTGTTCCACAGGGCTCCAGCACTTCTACTTTTAGAAATTAAGCCCTGCATTTACTGCATGTACGAACTACGTATTTTCTTTTAACTTATATCATGTATAAAAGAGCACATTTAATTCAAATTTAAAATGTCAAATTTTCAATAAAAGAAATCGCCAAATTAAATTCCTTATTCATTCATTCAATATGTATTTCAATTTTTTAGAAAACTATTACCTTATATCCCACATGCAAGATAATATTAAAGGTCCCACACAAAATAAAATAGCAAATACTGTATTCGAACATATAAAAACTACTATAATAATAAGTTCTTAAGAAGTGAAAATCTACAGCATGTAATGAATACTATTAATTTCTATCTGTGTTATCAAAAAGGGTTAAAAAAACATTAATTTTATTAAGCATCTAGCTGTTAACAAATATTTAAAATTAAAATTTCTTACCTATTTGATAAATAATAAAACTTTAAAGTTATGAGTATTTGTCATCAATATCAGTACTTTGATATCATATTTAATACAGTAATTTTATTCTTCAGTCCCTTCCTTGCTTTAAATAAATTCATCAAACAAATCATCTTACATTTAGAGAGATATGCAAAGTCACATAAACCTATTTCAGACATTTTTGTATTCTGTGTAATTAAAGATGAAAAATTTGGTTGTTAAAAACATAGAAATATTCTGACAATAACCATGCCTTTTCATATTAAAAAAGGTGTTCTGTTAAACAGATTTTGATATACTAAAATTATAACTGATTTACTGTTCTACCATGAATTCAAAACCTCTCACTAGTATATTTTAATTTTTACTTTTTATTGCAATACTTTATTAAATTTTTAAAAATTTTTTCCCCTCATTCACAGAAATCTTGCATCATAAATTATTAGATTAATTATGAAATTATTAATTTCAATGATAAATCTATTTTTTAAATTTATAAATTTGATTTTAAATATTTTAAAAAGTCAAATAAATTTCAAATTAAAAAAATGCTTTGCACAATAAATCTCAAGGCTTCAAGTTAACAAATAGAAAAGCTGTACGATTCACCTATGCATCCTCTAAAAGCATCATACAGATGATCAGATGCGATTTCACTCCAAAGCAAATGTGGCAGTCAGTGTGATCCAAAGCAATCAATGTGATTTAACTCCAAAGCAGAAGTTTATTTTAAATGAATTAAAAACATAAAATTTTCATTTTGAAAATATACTTTTGCTACAGTAGGTTATTTTCTTTTTATTTGTTATGGTTCAATATTACTTCTTCATAAATAAGCAATAAACTTCAATGCATAAACAGTAATCTCAAATGAGATATAAATTAGCAAAATTCTTCCAATGATTCTATAAATATAAATAATAAAGTGCTCTTTTTTTATATAGTTTAAAATAATTTTTTTCAAACAAATAAATAAAATATCATTCAGCAGAAGAAAAGTTAGCAATCTTCTGAAAATAAAGAGACACTGATAACATCAGATGAAGTGCCTGCGATATTCTTCTTATCACATCATAGTTGATAGCATATCAAACTGATCACTGGAAAGCATTAGACAAATGCCAGGTTAAGAGAAAGTATAAAAATATAGCCACGATTCTGTTAAAAATGCCTGTTAAATGAAAAATTAAAAAAACCATTTTTTTAATTAAAAAAAAAAAACACAAATGCCAGTCTTGTAATAAATGATAACACAAAATTCAGACAAAAGATAACAATTTGCAAATTTGTATTTCAATTAAGTCTACTCTACATCATATTCAAGGATATGTACAAGCATGTACGAAACAGGAACATGCTAAAGAAGTCAAATTATTTTATATTTCACGAAATGTTTACAAAATTTGCTACTAGTTAAAAAAAAATTATAATTCAGTACCTACAAACACTCTGCACTATAAACAGCAAGAATTTCTGATGGAGAAAGGTAGGCTTCACAATTTTTACATCAGTACTTTCAATATTCACTAACACAAGTTTTAAGTATACCACATGTACTTTCAATAATACAATTAAAAAAAAAATAATTCTAGCATATGATCACGGAGTTCCACTTACAGATTACCAAGTAAAAATTATTCTTTCACCTACACTATCAGTATAAACAGTTAAATAAAATAATACAGCTACATTAATAAAGGCAAAAATTGACTTAATTATGATTAGCAGAAATTTAGGTTTATAGAAAATATAAGGATTTTTAACATAAAGTTTTTGTTGTTATTTTTAAATACAAGAAACTTGATTTTTATAAGGTTAAACTGAACACTTGGAAAGAAGCAGCAATTTTACAAATGATATATTTCATAGAAAGAATGTGGAAATCATCATAGCACCAGTAACATTTTTATGAAATGTCGTTATTATTTCTGATTTTGTATTTATTAATAACTTATGTATGAAAATATTTTTAACAGACAATGTTTCGAACTTTTAAAATACACCTGTTCTTCCCCATGAAACAAACAATTTCTAACCCACAGTAAATCATAAGGATCACTTATTTTTTTCCCAATATTACGAACATGCATACTACAGTGACAGTTTATGTATGGTATTACGATAAAACTGAAAATTAACAGAGATCTCTTGCTATTACGATTTGCCACTGTCATCCATGTAAATATTAAAAAATTTCATTTTAATTTTGATACTTTAGCGGTGTTGCAAATTAAGATATTTATGCAGTGAATAATTTAATTATTTACCTTCTTTATGTGATTAAAACTGAATATATACAATTTCACTTAAATAAGCAAAACTTTTGCTTCATATTTACTTCAACCGCAGTTCTAAACAGAAACACTGTGTAGTGGTAAATTTCGGAAGATAGGTTACAGTTACTTTTAGTGGCATACTTTACGCCAAGGCGACTGATATAAAAATAAATCTGTAAAGGCCCATTTACACTAGCGAAACTTTGAGCCTAAGAAATGCACGCGGAAGTTGCTACTTCATTAAATGACGAAAATGTTACTCTTTTTTTTTAAAAACTGAAACTGAATATGTACACATTTAAATAAACAGCCTAACTTATAACATTATTCAAGAGTTTAAGAGTTAAATATTCCCTCATAATACGAAAACATTGCTGTTAAAAAGCTCTCAAACGAGTCTTCAAATTCCCTGCGTTTCTTAGGCTCAAAGTTTCGCTAGTGTAAATGGGCTTTAATGAACCATTAAAACTTTGTTAAGCTAAGAAATACTGAGTAACAATTATAACCTAGTATTATGCTGCATCACCAAAATGTGGTATTTAATTAGAACTTCCCCTAACTTAAAATATTGGTGAAAAACTATTTTGAACTTATTATTCCGAAAAAATATTGTGGCTCACGTTTGTTTTCCGACCCTTGTGCTTTTCAGTTTTATTTTCAAACATCAGTTTCTAAATATCAGCGAAATAACTTGATTTTTCTTTCAATTAAACTATTTTTCAACTGTTTTTAAAACCTGCTTGTTTTCGAAACAATTATTCGAAAAGCTTCTGATAAAAATATAGTTTATTAAAAATATGTTCTGGAAAAGGACTTACGTAAGCAGTTGAGCACTTTGAACAAAAGCACATATTTAATAAAAACCCGATAATAATTGGATATTCAATACTTCCTTAATTTAAGCTAAAATTACATTTCACATGCGCTTTGGTAGGGATTTAACTTATCTCTTCGAGTAAGAATATTTCGTTTTGATCTAGTCCTCCGTAAGAATGGCTTTTACCGGAGCTTTCGAAGAAACGTCATAACGTCATTTCCTATTCTTTTCTTCAACTCACTCCATACACGTTCGGTTGGATTTAGCAAGGAAGAATAAGAAGACAGTTTTATAATAACCACAAGTGAACATATAGAGCCGTATGTTTAGGATCGTTATCCTGACAGTACTAATCCTAAGTAGAATAGTGCAACACTGGAGTACCTAGGTTCAACTGGCCTTACCTCCATCGAAGAATATTCGCTTTTGAATTTATCAAGGATAACTGAAAAGGAACATTCTAACAGTAATTACAAAAGTCCTAAAGTTGAAGAAATATAATAATAAGCTACGAGTAAATACAAAGCTACCAAAGTTCTACAGATTGAATATCCCACATACCTAGTTTCCATTTACCACAGATAAATTTCAGCTGAATATAGCCTCTAGAAAGTTAAACAGCACAAAAGTTTTGTCAATAGAAGTGAAGGCAGCGCGAACCTCATCAATGCGGTTAGTTATTGTTCTAATTACATCGAATATGAAATAGTCACTGAAAATCTTATTTATTTTGCGAATGATCTTCCTGAAACCTACAAAAGCTGCAGAGATGTTATTCGTAGAATTTTCTTTCGAGCATTGCTTTGTTCTGCTTTATATGCTCTGCTGAGCGGTGGCAATGAAGTCTGGTCATTTAGATCAATGGTTTTATTAAATTTACCTGCATCTGCTTCCCTACTGGAGCAACCCATATAAGTAGTAAGTATTTATCGAGTTTCATTAATATCCTGGGATCTAATGGGTTTCTTTTTCATATTAGTCTGATTTTCGGATATAATCGAATGTTATCAACATGTGCTCCACCACACTTACAGCAGGTGAGTTTATTAATAAGTTTTGCTTCGCATTCTGAACTCTTATGAGGCAGAGCATATTTAAAACGCCGTGGAGCGAGTTTACACTCGTCCGAAGAATGGAAGAAATGCTGGCAGTTGTGGCATTGAGCAACCCCGCCTTTGTACTTGATCAAAACAGAAAACGTTACCGATATCATAAATCTTCTCAATTCCGAAACATTGGCTAAATGAACATGAAATAGAGGCAATGATGTGCTAGTTATAAATCTGTACATTTAATTAATCTTAATGATGTTGAATCCATCGGTGATCAACTCTTCTTTAATTTCGTCCGTACTGCATTCAAATCTCAAGCCTCGTGAAACTACTTTCACTGGCTTTACGTTTTAGGCACATAATACATAATGTTGGATACCATTTGCTTCCAGGTATCTGATGATCTGCTAGTGACAGTCAACGGTAAGTGGTAATAATTTTATGAATTCTCCAGAAATTCTAGCAGTAAAAGCGTCATTTATTTTCTCATTCAGTTTTTTTGACAAAGTCATAAAATTTAAGTGAAGGAATAACCATAATCAATAAAATCCTTGGTTTCAATAAATCGCAGCCCGGGAAAGGGAGCAGTTTCAGAATTTTCACCATTAATACAACGTGTTTCAAAAGTCCGAGAACATCTTTAAACAATTAATTGTAGCCAAACGAGTAACGAAGTACATCATTTTAGAGTACAACACATTATTTTAGAGTACAACACAGTACATCACATTACAACGTAACGAAGTACATCATTTTAGAGAGTAAAGATATAAGATTTTTTCAGCAACACTCATTTTACAAACACTGTATGTGGAACCATGTCTGATCCTTCAAGCGTCGATGTGATAATCTAACTCTTGCAACACTCGGCACAAAGTGTCTTCCCAGCTTCATATGAGTTAGGAAGGTCAACAACGACTGTATGGTATGCTTTGCGTAAAAATTTAGGCCCCTAGTCTGGACACCGTCGAGATAGAAGAACGGGTCGTTTTTTGCGATCTACTCGACAGAGAGCGAGTCTGGTGTCATCGTCACGCATCGGAAATTTTTCCGTTAGCTAGACAGCTGCCGTTTATGTTTCTGACTGTCGTTTTAGAGCTAAACTGAGAACGGTGGAGGTCACGGATTGTTTTTGGAAGTGTACGTAATAGATATTTTAATTTATTAAAATTTGTGAAAAACTCGAATATTTCGCAATAGAAATAATGCATTTGATACTGACGATTCTACATTATTTATTTATTTAACTTTACCAATGCCTTAATTAAATTTTAGTGAAAATAATATATTTGGTGTTTCCCTATTTCACATATAAAGAAGGGGTGCATACTTTTAATTTAAAATTGTAATTTTTAAACTAATGTATATATCAATGTACTTAATTTCCTGTTTTTGATGAGTAATTTGTAAATTTTGAAATTTTATGCTTTAAATTATAATGTATTTCCCTCTACTTTTATTTTAATTTGTAGTGTATAAAAATTTAATACATTAGATATGCATTAAAGGATCTGCAGTATATAACTCAAACTATGCACATCCTAAATTCAACATTTACATTAAATTGCTTTGAGTTAAAAAATTTATTTAAGTAGTTTTAACTGTACCGATATCAATGTCAATTTCCAATAGTTTTTAGAATCTCCTGTATAAAACAAGTTAAATTCCTATATAATTTTCGGTTAAACTAAATTCTTGTAAATAATATAATGCATGATTTATAATTAGTTATCAGATTTTTTAATGTGGTCTACTTTTAGATATTACATCAGTTTTCTGTATTTCATTCAGATCTAAAAAGTGCTTGGTTTGGGTTTTATGTAATTACGGCAAAGCCTCGAGGCCTATCTGCCTTAGTGGAGGACATTCTAAGGGAAACTAGCTCGTATACACGTAACACATGGAGAAAACCACAAAAACGTCCATGCAGCCAGCCCGTTCGCAGGATTCCAACTTCCAGTGTTCAGCGATTTTACCGCTCGGCCGCTCGCGGGATCGATTTATAAGAGTATAAATTGGAATATGTGCTGCAATTTCTTTCACTGCATCTGTTAATGTATTTATAATAGAGTTTTATATATTTATTTATTTATTTATTTAAAACAGATTTTGTGTGCCTTAAACTTCTATGCTTCTAGAAGTAACCAATGATATATTGGTAATGACGCCCATGCGTCCAGCCCGTTCGCGGGATTCGAACCTCGGACCGCACTACAAGTATTCGGAGATTTTACCGCTCTGCCACTAGTGGGATCGACTTAAAAAGAGCATAAATAGGAATATCTACTGCAATTTCCTTTCACTGCATATGTTAATATATTTATATATATATATATATATATATATGTTTGTGTGTGTGCAAAATGACACGCGTACGCGATGCTATATTTCAATTATTTGACTTATGACGTTGCTGCATAACCTTTTCAGACAAAATAATGTATTTTAATCATAAAATTTCTGTTAACAAATAGTTTACAAACATGTAACCTTTTAGAAAATTTCCTTTTTGCAAAAGATCATACGTAAAATAATGTTTACGTTTCTTCACATACCTGAAGTTTTTGAAAAGGCCATTTCTTTCTGCGTTTAAAATATCCATTAACGTTCACCATTTCTTTTTTTCCCCATACTCTTTACTAAATGTGCTATCCAGCAGCTTAACAGCAGTGGATGTTTTCGGAAAATTTCACCATTTACTGGAACTCGTTGCTTTTTTTTTTTTTTCTACCGCCATCCTCAGTAATAAACACGTGCGAAACAGTCCTTTTGACAACAAACTACCCCCTTTCCCTGAGCCTCGAGCAATGTAGAGGTGAGATAGACTGGTTGCTATGCAATAAACGTCACTTCCGCACGGAATTTCCACTTCATTTTCCGCCGACGGAATTTGAAGAGGCCAGATTCGATCTTCCTTCTGCTGTCGAGTGGAAAGAGAATCCCGACTGGTTTTCCGATATCGATCTCAACCGGTGTCCAGAGTAGACCCTTTAAACGTGAAACTACGCAGAATACAGTTAGTGCAAAAGTTAATATCCTAAAGACAAAGACCTGTGATTCCAGTTTTGTTGTGCATTGCAGGACAGAGATGATGCTTTTGTGAATTAAATATTTTTTTTCGGAATATGTAACATATCATACAAATTGGAAGGTAAACAGACAAAGTTGTAGAATTTGGAGAACAGAAAACCCGCATAACATTGTTGAACACCAGCGAGATTCTCCAAAGGTAAATGTTTTTTTTGTGCTGTCTCACAAGAAACTTTATGGACCTTTCTTCTTTGAAAAACAAACTGTTACTGGAGAATCCTTCCTTCAGATGTTGCAGTCCTGGTTAATGTCATTGCTGCAAATTGAATCAGGGAATTTTGTCCTTCAGCTAGATGGTGCACTCTCATATTTTCATTGTGATGTTAGGGCATATCTAAACACTGAGCTACCTAATTGCTGGCTTGATCGTGGTGGAGCAGCAGACCAATGTCTGCTAAAATATTCTCTTTAGGTCTCCGGATATTCTGTTTTGAATTTAGGTCCCCGAATATCCCTCGTTGTTACTTCTTTTTATGGGGTTATGTATAGCACCTTGTTTATGTTCCTCCTGTTCCAGGGGATGTTATGGAATTGAAAAGGAAAATTGAACAAGTAGCAGCCATAGTCTCGGAAGACACTTCGTACTGTGAGGCAAGAATTAGATTATTGCACCGATGTTTGTAGGGTCACATATGGTTCCCACATTCAGTGTTTCTAAACTGAGTGTTGTTGAGAAACTTACAACTTTACTCTCTAAAGTGATGTACTTCGTTACTTTGTAATGCTCCTTGTTTGGCCACAATAACTTTCCCGGACTTTTGAAACATGCTGCAGGGCAAACAGCATTCATGTTAACGTTATTTTCCCTATTATCAAGAGTTTCAAATTGTTAGAGGTTTTAATTCATGTTATTCTTTAGAATTCATGTTATTCTTAAGAATATTTTGGGTCCTGCCGTTCTTCCTAGAGGAAGTAAATCCGTCTGAGTACGTGGTTTTCTTTCCTGCACACATTTTTTCGAACTGACCTTGGTTTTAGTTAAATTTGCCTACATTAGCCCCATATTTGACAATATCAGGTATAAGGACATCTTTAGACGTACCAGATTCACTAGCACAAATAGAAATAATAATAGGTTATCAACTGCAAACTACACAACTTTCCTTACCATTAGAATTAGTTACATTAGCTTTAACTACATAAGTGCGAAAATTATAAGGCATGTAATAATTCTATCTTCAACAATAGAATTATTACTTGCCTTATAATTTCCGCAATTGCTTTTCAAATTGTTGAATTCGGCTTCTATGTCCTTAATTTGTCCTTCGACGTACATCCGATGAGATATACAGTCCAGTCCGGGATTAGCTATGAGAAAAGATTCACACGCACTTGCGAAGTTTTTCCGCAAAGTCTACAGAGTGTTAAGAAATTTATCGGATTGATGAAATCAACGTGAACGAACCCTTCTTTGGGGAGCAAGTTCTTTAGAATATCGTCTAAGTCCGTAGAACGCATTTCTAAGTCATTATACGTGTTCTTCAATATCCGAATTTAAATCACTCATCGGTGCTTGTCATAACTTAAAGCCCTGAACACCAAATAAGAACTAATATTCAAAAGTAAATCTGCACACGTTCTGTTCCTACGGTCCCCAACACTTGAATCCGATCCTAACAGAATTTGAATGTACTATTTTGCATTCGAAGTTTTCGTGCAGAGGTTTCAGGTTTTCATTAAGAACATTTATGTATTTATATGTATTTTTTATTCCAAGTTTTCTTGCAGAGGCTGTCAAGTTTCATTAAGAACATTTATATATTTATACTGATCAATATTATTTTCTAGAAAAAGTAGATTCCGTCTCAGAGACAACGAAACATACCCAAATCACTATGTTTCCACCTTCAGGGAATAATTTTTCTGGATTCAGTTTTTGAATTGGCTTTCGCGTCATAGCAGTTTATTACTAGGATCCAAATACTATATTAAATTTTGACTCGCCTGCAAATATGGCATTGATGAAATATAATAAATCTTTGCTTATTATGAGTTTTGTGAAAACTAAGTGTATTTTCATTGTTTTCTTGTTAATGAAGAATTTTCTCCTTGCTTATCGTCAGTTACATGTATGAGACTTAACGACTCTTCTAATCTCCGTATTCTCTGACAGCCGGTTAACTAATGTATTAACGAACTTATGCATCAGAGGTCTGAGCTATGGTCAGCATATTCGACATTCTCCATTGGGGTATTACGTAATCTGACACACTATGCAGAGTTATTTGTAACAGATACAGAGCCATTGGCTATGAAGAACCATGTAAACCATGTAGTATGGATTAGATTTGTTTACTTGCGTGTTTTTGTTTCACATCTTGTTAACCCAAAGTGCTAAAAGGAAAAATTTCTTTTTCATTTTAAGTGCTTGAATGAAATGAATTCCTAAACATAGAATGATCTTCAAAATGCGTAGTAAATGTGTAGCGTTCGATGAAAAGTATGATTTAAATTGCGTATTCACTTATGCAACCGCGAGTTTGGGTAAATCATTAGTTTTCACAGTGAAATGGAGTAATTTAGCAATATTTGGTAATACTTATGCACAAAGAAGGAGTTAGTTTGACGTTTCTTTTAGTTATACAGGGTGTTTCAAAAATATAAGGACAAATGTTTAGGGGAGATACAACACATCATAAGGAGTGAGAACTGCGTAGCAGCCCATGACCAGAAACATCAGGGGTAGGTGGTGGTAGAGGTAGAAGATTGGAAAAGACACAAGAGAGTGATCAATTTGAAACATTTATCGGAGATCATGAGTACAAATGGCGTACGAAAGGAATACAGCTGTAATTTTACAACAGATCCTCGAAGTTTGTTCTATCAGACGCTAAACATGCGTGACTCCCACTGAACATTGTTTGACGGACACGATCGAACTCACCGCGAGTTTCTTTGACTGAAGCAGCAAGGCAGACAACGAAATTGACGAGACTGACACGAAATCCATTTCAGACACCCTAGGCTCTCCACAGAAAGAAGTCAAGGCTCAATAAAACAGGTGAGCGTGGGGGCCAGGGAACCGGTTCATCTCGTTCAATCCATCGATGCAGGAAACGCACGCCTACGAACAGTTATGTGATTCCATAACTTTGTAACCATATCTTGCGCCTCACATTTGCTGGAACATTGTCGAGAAAGCCGGGAACAACTTACTTCATAAACATCTGATAACTGCGGTCGAGCGGGATGGTAAAAAGTATGGCCCGATTAAGCAGTCGCTGGCCAAACCTGCCCACACATTTATTGCTAAGTGATGTTGTGTCGCACACCATGAGGGCTCTCTTGAGCCCATAAATACGCATTGTTCTGATTGAATACGCAATTCATCGTGAATGTGGCCTCATCAATGAACAACACATTAACTGGAAAATTCACATCTCTGACACTTTGTTGCAGATACCACTATGTGAAACGCGAATGTGCAGGATGATCATCGGGGCGCAGTAATTGAGCCTTTTGGAGATGAAAGGTGTGTAAGGACTCGGCGTTTAAAACGTGCTGTACACCGCAACGAGACACTCTTAAGGAACACCACACATGCTGGTACTGGAATTAGTCTCTACGGCATCCAACATACTTTTTCCCATAACGACCGAACGCGTCGATCGTGGACTGCCCTTACTAGTCCTGGTACTTCGTAATGACTCGCACTCGCAAAAATTTCGATTCACACGTGAAAACACACTGTGATGTGGATGATGTCTATCTAAGAAGCGTTCTTGATAAACTCGTTCAGCGGCTCATCCATTTCCGTAAGCTATTCTATATACTAAGTGCACGTCTGCAAGCTCACCGCTCGTACGTTCGCTCACCGTTTGTTCTTCGTGTGCTGGCTACCGTTCGAATGACGAAATCCTCACTTTTCCTTCCAGCGCTCTCGTGCAGAGTACCACCTAGAAGCATATGATGACGTTCCAGGTCATGGGTTGCTATGCAATTTTCAATCGTTATGATGATCCCTACCTCTTCTAAAAGTTTGTCGCTACATTTTTGGGACATCATGTATACTTTTATAATAAATTCGTTTATTCAAATTCAAGCACAGATAAAGGTGAGGAAAATAAATAGGAAAATAAATACATATGGACTAAAATAATCTGTATTTTAGTCCATATGTATTAGATTCTCCCGTGATGATAATTTTTAAAGTTATATTTACACGAGAATCTCACGATTAAGTTAAAAAAATATCTATAAGTATTCTATTATTTGCTAAAATGAAGAGTAATATTCAAATTTCAAGTTACAGATGACAAGGAAACTTATAGGTTAATAGTATGCACAAAAAAAGATATTCAGGTGAAAATCACCAATATAATAAAATTTTACTTTAAGATTGTATAGGTATTTTCTCCCTTCTCTCCGTATGCCTTCGCTATGTAACTGGAAGCCCACTTTACGCGTATTCGGGAGGTCAGGAGTTTAAATCCCGGCGAGGACATTATTCATCTTTCACATCTCCAGCTTTAAAACCGGCTCTACAAGTGGCGCCCGAAGTAATAGGTGGTGTACCCCTATGATTTGACGACTGGGTCCAGTCACCCTGTAAAAGGTATTTTCTCCCTCCGTAACGCATGCCTTTGAGGTGTAATTGGAAGCACACGGGACGCGTATTCGGGAGGTCCGGAGTTTGAAGCCCGACAAGGGAATTGCTCATTTTTCATGTCTCCAGAATCAGAAACCATAATGACTTTACAACCATAATGACCTCAAATGTTATTAATGTGTTCAAATCCTGAGTTTTTCTATGAGTGACATGAATGAGACAGATTATCTGAATAAGGCATCCCTTTGCAGATTTTGACCTCTACAAAGACATCCCTTTGTGTCTCTTAAAGACAGTCTTTGTGCGCTTTGCTATAATGCAATCTATTGCTATCTAATGAAGTGTTATGAACCAATTTTCGTCATACGAATGCGACCCACAATTTTGTTGAAAACGATACATGCCTATTTTGCTTTTACTGGTGCCTTATCTCGGAAGCCCGACCCTCTCCCCTTTTTTTTTAGAATTATGATTTTATGAAACTCCATACAATGATTTTTTTATTATCATATAATCAGCGTGGAAGTAACTTATTGCTGGAAAGTGTGCTGATTTCCAGTAATAAAAATAAACGTTTATTATTTATTATTATCTGAAGTTCTTGGTGGCGCACTAGCAGTCGAACGGTAAATTCGCTGAACACTGGCACTTCAAATGGCGGCGAATGGCTTGCCTGCGTGGGTGTTTTCGTGATTTTCCAAATGTGTAACAGCGAGCGAGTTTTCTTTAGAAAGTTCTCAATGAAGGCATCCCGGTACTCTTCGGTAATGCACCTACCAAGCTTTTTGGAGTACGTGAAAGAGAACCGAAACACATGTTAAGACCTACCAGTAGCACCATCTGGAGCTGTGGTTTTGTGTGTCTCTGTCTAAAAATGCATAATTGAACACACACACATATTATAACAGTGACGTCAAAATACGCGTCAGGTGCATAACAAAAAAGTACGGGCACCCCTTTCCTTAGGCCTATAGTCCTTACATTCTTTGCCATAATCAAATAAACCAAACCAATCTGAAGTTCTTGGTATCACAAATCAGAATTTTACTTTTCTTCTTTTCTGTACTCCACAACACTTTATTAACTTCTGGTATTATGAGAGCATGCTAGTCGAATTTTGATGCCTGCACAGTCAAGAATAAATCGCTGTACATGTATTGATTAAAATAATTACATGTGTTCATATTTATCTTGGATTTGATGGCCATTCTTTTAACAAAGTTGTATAGATCATTACAGTTACCAATAATATCTGTAAATAGATGTCATACCAACATTTATGTTCCATGCAAAGTGGTGGTCTGTGAACTAAAAAGTACCATTATAATGAGATCAGGATCCTAATGGAACCTAAAACTTTCTTAGACTGCAATTAAGAGTTTAGCATTCAACAATCTACTTGGAAAGTGGTGACCAAATTCAAGGTCCCGAACCCATGCAATCTGCATTCAAAAAATATTGCCAAGAAAAAAAAATTGAAAAATTCTAGACTAAATTTCTAGTGTAAAGTTACTAAATTTCTTCCTGGAACACTGGTATAGTAACTTTAATAAAGATTTCAGCTTCTGAATAACTTCTGGCAAAAATGTCATGGAACAGAGACAGCAGTATTCTTTTTCAGTGACTTACATTTAGGTGTAATAATTAAATCGCATCAAATATTCAAAATATGTTTTATCATGCTTCAAGCATGCTCAATGTTCAGTTTTTCTGAAAAATTTCTAGTTTCACCAAATTTATCAGAACTATCTTCAAATTTATTAATTATTTAGAAAAGGCCAAACTAAATTGATAAATTAATTGTTTCCAGAAAGCAAGGCTTTTAACATGCTACATTGTTCATATCATCAGTCATTTCCATTGTACAGTCATTAGGTTATTTTGAAGCAGGAGATGGGAAAAGGATGCAATGCTGTCGCCGGGGCTCGAATCTGGACCTTTCGAACACGCGCCGAGTATGCTACCTTTACATCACGAAGGTGAGGTGGAATGAGGGAGAAAATACCGTACACCATAAATATCTTTTTTAATGCTTCATACATAATCATTAAAGTTTACAAGGTGTAGAAATCTTTGCAAATCACATCACATAAGATACCATTTTATTTCTGCATGGTTTTTCATGCTGTTTAAGTGAAAATTTATTTTTTATCTTTTGGTTATATATATAAAAAACCTAAAATATATATTTATTTTTCTGTGGCACAAATGAAAAGAAATAAATCTGAAAACTAGTTCATAAAAATGGATAGTAGAAATTATGCTTGCATTTGTAATGTTTTGACGTAGAATATAATTATGCGTATTCCATATTCCTTTAAAAATTTCTCAATGCGATATGTAAAATCATAAATATAAAATTACTTTTTTAACCGTAAATAAATAAGATGATCTTCAATTGAACATTGATATAGATTTCATCCGTGAATTCCAGCCCACCAATGGTTGAGCGGGAAAGGCACTGAAAGCTACTCCAGGCAAACGGGCTGGCTTGCATGGATGTTTTTATGGTTTCCCCACGCGTAATGTAGGTATGAGCCAGTTTTTATAGAAAGCCCTCCACGAAAGCATTTCTCCTCTTAAGCAGTAACCCTCACTTACTTTGCTGTTCAGGGTTAATTTGTATTGCAAGCCATTGCTTTAAATATGCTGCGAGTTTTGCAGAGAGTTCTTCTGAATTCGCTGAAAGATTACGCTTTAAGGCATAATATTATTAATGTTAAGTACAGAAGCAAAATTCGAAAATGTTCTTGATTCTTAAGCGAACTATTAATAAAACACAACTTGGAAAACAAAAGATTAAAAAATAATATTTCTGATACCCAACCATCTGCTTCTTCCTCTACAGATCATCTTCAGTGATAGTGTTAGCACTGATGGAAATATTCAACGCCTTTTTGAACTAGCATTTGGTTCACCATCAGTTCATTTTTTTCCGTCTTGTGTACGTTTCAGTTTTTTTTTTTTTTTTTTTTTGACATATTTCTAACTATCTTTTCAAAACAATGAAGGAACTGAAGGCTGAACTTAAGAAGATTAATGGCCGTGAAATTTTCTTAGTAGTGTATGTTGCTTGAGCGAAATTCTTATTTTGTTCCTCAGAGGGGTTCCAACCTTTTATCTAACAGCTAAATGTGTAGGAACTTCGTGAACAGGTAAGCGAACAAGTAATAATCGCTTTAGTTATTCGAATTATTCGCTTTAGCTGGCAATTAAACAAAAACGTAAAACTCAGGTTTAATCACCCTTTATTTCTCAAAGTAAGAAAATAATAGTTGGCTCCTTTCTAAGAGCGTACAGCAAAGCCTCCACTTGGGGTTAAACTCAAAGTAATAAGAAATAAAACTTAACTAAACTAAAAGATATAAGCGAAGCTATCAAGATTTCTAAGTAGTTGGCCCCTAAATATCAAATAAGCTGGTGAAGCTATCAAGGGCCTGAAATACAGCAGAGCGTAATAATAGCTTAGAGAGAGAGAGAGAGAGAGAGACGTAACCAAAAGACCAACCCGCGCTAGTCAGAAACTGTGGCTCTTTAACGAAGTCAGTGGAACTTCGACTTAAATACCACTCTTACTCATTGGCATTAAACGCGTTTCTAAAAACACATTCTGGTAGGAAATTGTAAGCTGATATTAGAGAAAACAGCTTTAACTAAAGATATCTGTTAAAAACTTAGGATAAACCTTACACCTTAATTTTAGTTTTCATAAGAGCCCTTCTCTTTTAGATGTGTTTGCTAATAGTTTGATTATTAACTCTGACAACTTTAATAACTCCTCTTATGGCTGGGTTAATAGTGAACAATTTAGATGATAACAGTGTTCAGTGACAATGTTCTGCACGAAATAGTACAATAAAATGCGAAACAACTAACTTGTATCTCTGGGAATTAGAAAACACTTCAGCAGGCACTCTTAAGCAAAAATGAGAGTTAAAGTGAATTGATATCTGATTAGAATTTGCAAAATTCTGTTCTCATCGACAGCAGTTCAACGCGGACATATAGTCAGAAATTTGATATTAATATTTCTTGTTTAGATGACGTCCGAAGAGAGAATGATATTTTCTTAATGTTAAGCTTGTAATATCTGGAAATTAAACAGTTTCTTCTAGTTACGCCAGATCAGTGGTATCAAACTGGTGGCCCAGTCGATCCTTTTTTTCGATTACAAAGAAAATATTTTACCTTTTGAGTCAAAATTGTAGAGCTAGTGATAAATAAATTGTGGATAAAAGAGAACAAATTTTGTTCTTAAATAAGAATATTCGTATGTGAAGTTCAAAAAGGAGAGGAAGAAATAAAAATAAATCATCACTGATATTGAATTCTCTTAAAATGACGACATTAACGAGATGGAATATTCGAAAATATGTGAGATGAAAAATTCCTTTGATGATTAACTGAAACATACCTTTCAAACAAAGAAGCATAAACGAAACTCTTTATTTCACATATCTGTCGATGTAGCTTTTAAAAGTCGATGTGTAACTGAACAAACACATAAACGGGAGACTGTAAAGTTAGAATAATTGTATTTGGTAAGTTAGAATAATTGTATTACTAAATATCAATTCTTCATCTTATATACTGGTTGATGAAACAGTCACGATAAATCGATGCGTATCTTCTCCTCGAAGAGGATTATCTCGAGCCAAGCTGCATTTATTAATATACGATACGTGATTAAAACAATGAAAATTAACTCAAAATCAAACCCAAAATATAGCTACTAGTGTACGTGGATGGCTGTTCCCACGTTTCAGATACTGAAATGGATTATACGAAAAATAAACCTCTTTTCTCTTATGTCGCATTATCAGTTAAAATCAAGAAATGTTGATTTATTAACTTAATCATTGAACCAAATCGCAATACTTTCTTTTCTTTCTGTTTAGCTAATCTAAACATTGCCATGTTTCTGTTTGCCCTTAGCGTCTGTAAAATATACGTGAAATAGTTACGTTCGTTAGCTGTTCACATTTGAGAACAAACATTGCTAAAAGGGAATTGTTTGAAACCAGACATTTGAGTTAATTACGTGCAAGGCCACGTGTACAGCATTCGTTCTTTCCCTAAATCAGAATGAAGGTGAAAGTTAATAAAAATATCATCATTTCTGAAATTGTATTGATTTATACCTGTAGCTTGAAATTAAAAAGGAAGAAACGAAATTAAATTTAAAAAAAGAAAGAAAGAAAGAAAATTAAATTATTTGAAGAAAATTAATTTTATTTGTAATTGTGAAATATTTAAATTTATTAGTAATTCCGTTGCTTTTTTTCCCGAAAGGGAATTGTTTAAAGAGGTTTTAGCCATTTTGAATACGAGAAATGTAAATTTTCCATCATCAGTTTTTGTTAGATACAAGACATAATCTTAAATTTATTTTAAGGACGGGAATGTAGGAATGCTGAAATAATTTTGTTAAAAACTATAAAACTCTATTTTTCAGAAGCGATTACTATATTTTCAACCTAATATAATATTCTATTTCCACTTTCAATTCATCAACATTTGAATCTGTAACATAAATTGCTTCGCTGTAAGTTTCGAAACTGAGGAATGCTTTCTTCGCTGTAATCATATACAAATTTAAACTTATAACTTCATTAGCATCATATCCTCTTCACAAATAAAAGCTATTCTATCACAAACGGTTAAAAATATGTTCGTACTAAAAGCTTCACCTCTCTCAGATATCTGTCACCGACATTTTTTGTTTTGTATGGTTTTTTGATAATTAACCAGAATACTTAATGTTAGGGTTGTAGAGGCATTAGGTTATTTCGAACCAAGAAAGATGAAAAATTAGCAATGCCCTCACCGGGATTCGAACCACGGACCTCTCGAATACGCGTCGAGCGTGCTGACCACTACACCACGAAAGCATGATAAGAAGGCGGGAGAAATACCTTAAATACTCACTTTTTAAAGGGCGACTGGGGATTAGAGGACACAATCGCCATATCCTGATGGTGAAGAATCACCATTCACCACGTTTTAGTTCGGGCGTCACTGTAGAAACATTAGGCATTATTTGAAAGTGGGAGATTTGAAAAATGAGCAACGCCTTCGCCGGAATTCAAACCACGGGCCTCTCGAATACGCGCCGAGCGTGCTGACCACTACACTACCAAGGCATGCTAAGAAGGCAGAAGAAATATATTATATAATCCCCCCTTTTAAAGGGCGAATGAGGATTAGGGGACCCAATCGACAAATGCTGGTGGTGGAGAATCATCATTCACCCCCTTTTTTATAGTTCGGGCGCCACTGTAGAGGCATTAGGTTATTTCGAAGCAGAAAAGATGAAAAATGAGCAATACCCTCGGCCGGGACTTGAACTACCGACCTCTCGAATACGCGTCGAGGGTGCTGACTTATACACTACGATGGCATGCTATGAAGGCGGGAAAAATATCTAATAGGGTAACTAAATATGGCAAAGTTCACGAAGACTTTCGGCCTAAGGCTAGGGATACCTTCGTGGAGGGCTTTCTAAGGGAAAGTGGCTCGCATCAATACCTTCTTAAACAGAAGCCTCCCTACTGAAGACTGAAAGTTTAGTGGTGTCACAAACTATTGGCTATCTCGATGGGTCTCTTCGGTCAAACCAAAGCCATCTCGATGGGGTCATTCAGATGGCATTAGTAAGTTAGGGGAAATTCCTGCTTGGTCGTGAGAGGACGCGTTAGTAAACCACAGCATTATTTTATTAAGCTGAATGCCTGTATGTTTATTTTAATCTTGATTTTTTGTGTCGATTTTCATTATGCCTATAAAATGTTATGCTGAAGAAATTTTAATGACGGCCCTACAGGCTCAGTACACAGATTTCCTAAGCAAGCAGATTTGTTAAAGAAATAGTTAATATCTAAATCGCGAGAAAATTTTACCACTTCAAAGTACTGTAGTTATCCTACATGCTAAGCTTAATTTGAAATTAAAATTTATTAAGGTGTTTTTTTCTGCCTTTAAAATAATGGGTATATTAATATTACGGAATTTCATTTCTGTAGTACACGTTATGTACGAGTATAATATTGTGTAGAGTAATCATGTATCGAATTGTATGATTGCTAAACATTCACTTACTTTTTAAAATCTCCAATTTAATTTTATAACTCGAAATTTTAAGTTCATATGCATAAAGCAGAAAATAGAAGTATTGTACCAGAAGTTTTTATAAAGAAACTGTTAAAACAATAACCATGCTTATGTTTTTTAATTGTGATATAAATGCAATTTTGTACCGCACAATAAATAATTGTTACTGCATTGTTATATCCAAGCTAATAACTTTTGAGAATGAATCTATTTTTCTAAAAAGTAAAAATTATAGGGTTACTGAACCCAGCTCACTATGGAACTACTGTGTAGCAATAAAAATTATTTGCCATCTGAGGCATGTGAAAATTAACACTCCTCCAACAATCTTCTTAAACTGCTTGTGTATGTTGCCTCAGACATATTAGTTAGGGATTATTGCAAAAAAAATAAATGACTCATTGCCCAAATAAGGTGGGAAGAAAAGAAAAAAAATCAAACTTTAAATGATGAAAAAAGATTATAATTTAAATTTTCTTTTGAGAAACTTCATTTTTATCCATTACATAAAAGTTTATTGCAACAGTAATAAAATACAGCTGCCATTTACAGCACAAAAACCTTACTGAAAAATTGGTTATTAATATTAATTTATATGAAAAATATGGAATTTGAATTTAATAAATGTAAGAATATTTTGAGAATGTTATTAAAAACATGGTAAAATGACAACAGAAGAAAATTTATTAAAAAAATTGTAAATTTCATTACGGGAGGAGGAAGGGATGGAGTGTTAACGCAAGGGAGGTCCGGTATCTTATTATGTCATAGTACTTTTCCTGACTTAAATAGGCTCTACGGCGTACACTCTCGTAACGAAGATAGGAAACCTCGCCTAGCATCTTCTTATCTATAAAAAAATAAGAAAGAACTGCAGTATAAGTTGTGTGTATATGTGTATATAAAATTAGTTTCTGTAATAGAAAATTTTGTGCTTATAAATTTGCCTTCTGAAATTTGAATGTTTCTAACTTCCATAAAAAATATTTCCATACATCCTCCCTGTATATTTGTTACACAGTTAAGTGATTTAATAGTATTATTAGCATGGGGAGATAAAATTCTAACTTTTCAGTATTGTTACATATTTTAAGTCAAAAGTCACATAAGCGTTATTTTAATTGTAAACATATAACAGCATATAAAAATTAATAATTTAAAATATATTTTTGTACATATGACTATGTTTCTAATATTATATCCGAAAATGAATTTAAAATATATATTTTCATCTGTCTCTCTCTCTTTATTACTTTGCAACTATTGAGCAAAAATTAGGAAATTTATTTCGATTTCAATGAAATTCAATTCATTAATTCAATATATATATATGTATGTATATTTAATAAATAATATTATTTAATTGAGCAAATGAACTAAAATAATATACTATATATATATGTATTTATAAAGCAGATAAACGAAAATAAATAAATATATTATTGACGAAACCATCCTGTTAATACAGCTTTAAAAACACACATACTTTGTAAGGTGTATTTTAATTTTATAACACTTATTTTAAATTTTGAAACCCTTTCCTTTCAATTCTTACATCCTACTTACAACTCCGTACCAGAATAAGGTTTTAGAATCGCGTTGAATGCAAATGAGTTAGAAGAAGTATTTAAGGAAAGTACAGCTTACTTCAAGACAGAGTGTCCTTAGGAGTCCTTAGTGGCGCGTGTTTGCATTCTAGCTACTTCGTTCTTGAATCTACTACACTCGGCCGTATTGTACGTGCCTGTTGAGAATCGCCTGCTAGGTTAATTTAAGGGCCAACTACGCTAGGTATCTGTGTCTAGCTTCGGATAAAGTCTCTTTAATTTAGTATTAGATTAGTTTCTTATTTTCTTATCCTGATTTAAAAGCCCAGTTGGAGGCTTTCCTGTAAGCCGAGAAGGAGTCATCTGTTATTATTTCTTTGAGTGAATAAAAGGGTAACCCTTCTTAAGTCTCTGTAGTAACTATTTGAACTCAGTGATAAGTCGCTACTTAGTTCACTAGGTTCCTTGACATTATATCTAGACAAAGTATTGAAGGACATTATAGCTTTTACGGCAGGATGTGAGTGACCAACATCGATTGTAAGCCGCCAGTTTGTGACGTCACGATCCGGTAGCTGGGGTTCTGTTTAAGAAGGTATTGCTCGTGTTCACGCTACAGACAATATAAAACCAACTATGCACACAGCTTATTCATGCGGGATAGAAACCTGTTCGAACTCCAAGTATTCAGCAGTGATTTAAATTCACCGCTATGTACTAATGAATGTGCGTGTGTGCACTCTCATTTTATTATTGTTCTGTAAAAATTTTAAAAACATTTACATAGATATGTGTTCTCAGTGTATTTAAATGTTTTATAAAGAGCAGTATTTAGCTTTAAACTAAGCAGTTTCGTTCAGTTTCTTATCTTTTCTATCTTCCCTCATTTCTATTTCCTGCCAGAATTTTATTTCAGTTTCGGGTGATATAAAAAGCAGGGTAGAAAGATAGTATTTAAGCTGGTGTCTGAGTTACTTCAGATAGAGCCTGTTCGGCCGTTCGGCTACGTTGTTTCACTGATAGTTAAGCATCATATTTTACGGCCGTGTATATTAATTGCTGGTTTGTCCGCGTCGGTTCAGGGCTAAGAGCCAACTCACATTATTTATCTTTGGGCAGTTTCTGTATTTAATTTAAACTTAGTTTTAATTTTATATATCTATTTTAAGTTGCAACCAAAAGTATGGGGTAAGCACCAGGAATGCCTTCTGTAACTTCGTTCTTGAGTTAAATAAAAGGGTATTTTTACGTTTCTCACATCTTGTTATTGATACAGTTTGAACTTAGAGTATAGTCGCTTCACAGTTCAAGTAAAGATCTGGCCAGTAATGTAACTTTAATTTAGCTAGAATTTTACAGTTTATATCTGTTTGCATGTATAATATGTATTACTCTGCTAAAGCAATGGACATACTTCTTTGTAAAACCTGTAAGTTAAAAAAAAACAACATTTTTTTTTTAATTGTACCAAAACGTAAATGCTAGGTACCGTCTGGTCTGCTATTCTGACTCTAGACAGTAGTATGGCAGATATTAGATTCTCTCTGCTGCAATGAGGTTCAAATTTCAATCGGAGTTCAGGTGTAGGTCTCAAGTCATCTTGGCGGTGTAAAATGCATTCAGCCCGGTCTTAATGACTCGGTCACTAGTGAGGCTGTTAATCAAAGTAATAATTTTAGTACTATTCGGTTTTGAGGGCCGTAAAAAATCGCCAAGCTATTGTTGATGCCAGTGCTGCCAAAAATAATTGCGGCAACCCTAATGCAAGAAAGGAAGTATAATAGTAAATAACTATTTAAGATTGATGTTTTAATTTAGATGAAAGTTTAAGGAGTTTTGTCAATTTTCTTTTACTTTTTAAGTGAAAATAGGTCGATGTGTACATAGATAAAGTCAAAAGTGCCATTTCTGTGCAATTCTGGGATTTTTTTTGAAGTCAAAATAGTCGATGTGTACATGGATACCGAGTATGTACAATTCTTAACAACGCGTCTGCACTTTACCCAAAATTCTACTGCACACTTTTCGTCATGGGCAATTTCCAAATTATTAAATCCATAGGATATCAAAAAAGAATTTAAAATCAAAAAAGGATTTAAAAATTAAACTAGTATTTCAATTGTGTCTTAAGAAATGTAGAACTATATAAACTTACGCAATCTGAAATCAGCGCGTACGCTAGATTTGGCGCGCTGTTAAATGGGCGCGTTTGGTAGATTTGGCGCCTTTGCGCATACATTTTCGCTGCAATTTTTTTACGGTCCTCAAAACGGAATAGTACCATAATGGTATATCAAACTCATTGAATCCTATTTTTCATACTTAATAAAGCTTCTTACGCTTTATGTAATTATATTACTGTAGGTATTAAATCTACGAATGATTGAAATAATTTGCTAATAGTATTTACTACATTAAAAAAAAATTCACTTTAATAAAAATTCGAATTAATTCAGTTTAATAAAGAAATAACTGCTTTTACTTGAAAAACTGACATTTCAGTTTCATTTGTGGATAATTCCTTTAAAACCCTTTTATTTTAGCCTATAAGTACTTTATGCTAATTAACCAATTTTAATGATTTGAATCTTTACCTTCTCCTTTCTGCTAGCCCTCAAAAAGATGCAGATGAAATTGAAGAGGGTTTCAGGCTAGAGTTTTGACTCATTTAGATAGAGCTTTTGGAAGCAACGCTTGCAGCTTTACTTGTAACCGCTCAGCTCTGCCAGTTAATATTCCAGCATTAACTATTTGCTAGCCGAAATACAATCCCGCATTAAAGTTCAACCAGCTTTGTTAAGCCATTCTCCGGCTACGACACTTTTAATTTGTAAATTCAACACTACATTATTTTACTATCCGCAAGTTACGGGTGTTTGTACGCACAAGGGGGCCTTCTGTTTGAATTGAAGTTTTATAAAAAATGATTTATTTAAAACCCTCACAGACTTTGTTGTATTTACTTAGAGAGAGTGATAATTTGCTTGTCAGTTTATTAAATTCTGAAATTACTTTACATTAATATTACAAATAGAACCCTGTAAGCATAATTATCTTTTAAGGCTCTTACTGCTTCAGCTGCAGACCCTCTTGCATTTGGTAAGAGTTGTATATTTAAATCTGTCTTTGATAACAGTTTTTGTATACGTTCTATCGAGGACTGATGAGGAGAGAAAAGAACTTTTCATACTGCACTGCCAATAGTATAACGAGTGGCTTTGCACAACGAATAAATTTCGCAATAGGGTTGTATTATTTTATGAGATTCTGGAACGAATTAAACTGGCTTTGGCTTACATGCATAGAAGTCTGTTATATGTATCCAGCTATGACTACACCGTAGACGGGAAAGATTGCGTTGGTGCAAGTGCTATATTAGTAGGGATCAGCAGCAGTGGTCCGGAGTCATGTTTTCTGACGAATTTCACTTCACCATAAACAACTAAAACAGAGGTTCAACATTTAATCAATTCAGTGAAAATATAATAGAAAGTTCTTACCTGGTTCTTGATCTGATGAGCTTCTGAGACAGTAACTGAAAGTATTTTCCACATTAATCTTTTATTGGCAAAATATAATGAGGGAAAACTTTACACTCTTGACGATACTTAATATATCTTAACTACACTAAACTTTAAACTAAAACTAACTAAATTAAAAAAAAATAATTATAATGTATCAGCACCAGGCTAGAGTTCGGTGGCGCCAGGCTAGCTTCTCCTGAGTCGAAATTTCATCAAGAGACGAAAATATTCCTTAAATGTTGATTGAGGATTTCGGAGGACGTAAAAGTTTCAGAGGTCTCCTAATGAAATTTCCATGCTAAAATCTCACGGTGCCTGCACGGATACACCATTCGTCAACGTCCGGATGTATTCTGTCATAATATCCATTCTCCATAAAAGTCTAAGCGCGTTGTCATAGCTTATCAAAATCACAGGTTCACTCAAAGTTCTGTGAGACGAATGATTGGCCGTGATTGAAGAACTGACCTAAACTCAAGAAGATAAGATGATTCCATTTTTTCCAAATTCGATTAAGTAAATTTTCTTAGTATCTTCTCGCCATCAGATGTTGGGATTCAGAGAAAGGAATCCCTTTACGTTCTTGAGGAAAAGTCCATAATCATCGTCCGAATCAAGAAATGTTCAGGTGTTGTTCTAGTTCACTGGAATCATTGAAAATATAAATGAGAAGCCTGGAGTTGATAATTGCCTCTATCAATACAACTTCCATCTTAAAATGAAACTAATGTTCTCCTCTGAGAAATCTTAACTGACATGACTAACCGTTCTCCCAAATTACCTCACCAGGCGGCTCTTTCGGCGATAAATTTTCCATTTGACACATAGCTTCCCAAATAAATTTTACATTTCTTCCCCTTTTAGGATTTCAACAGCAAATTCAGTTCTCGGTTTGTCTTGTGAAATGTGCTCGCATTGTGAAAGATACTGTAGATTACACTGCAAATGCCTTTTCTTCCGACAAATTTTCGAAAAGCTTGCAGAAATGTCTGAATGGTAAAAACAAGAGTCAGTTCCAAATGCGTCGCTCTAGTTACAGTGCAAGTAAAGAGCAGTATATAGGTCTTCTCTGTGGTTTCTTGATCTTTAATGTATAACGACCTTAAACCCAATCCGGTCATTTGAAAAGAATATGCTTCTGATGTTGTATCAGCTATCAGTGGGGCAAGAACCTGACTCACTGGCTTCACACGAAATTTCTGGCATAAAATGTATTTATATATAACCCTCTTAATTCTTTGTCTGGATCTTAAAATAACACTCTTAATTCTTTGTCTGGATCTTAAAATAACACTCTTAATTCTTTGTCTGGATCATAAAATCTCCGTTATCTCCATAAGGTCGCCCACTGTTTCTGCTGCACTTCCATACTTTACTATTTCATGTCAGTCTTTAATGATAATTTCAGACAAGTGACAAGCATTTGGCAACGAATCTGGATGTGCTTCTTGATATATTAGCATACAGAATATGCCCTCCGATTACATCTATTCCTCTTTCACATAGAATAGTGTTAAATGGTCTAATGTCAGTGGTTTTTCTTTAGTTAAAGCCAAATATTTTTGAGAAAAGTACTCCATCTGTGTCCTTTTGATCCAATATCGTTTAGCCAGATGAATGCTTTCGGTAGTTAAACAGTCATTATTCTTATTATGCGAATTCTTCATATTGTAAATAAATCTCTAAATCAAAGATATAATTCGTAATACATTGCTAAATATGCTTAATTTCTGTTAGGGAAAAAGAGTTTCTGATTCAATTCATACAAAAAAGTAATAGATTTTTTTTTTATTTCAGCCTCAGCTTCAAACAAATCAGAAATTTCATTTTTCAGTTGTGACCAATGATTTTCATCTTTCCTTATTCAAAGTGATCCATTCTACCACAGTTCCTTGTCTTTCAGAGCAACTACGTTGTCTCCTGTAAACAGCAAATGCGGGGGGAAGGTTCTTTTCCGAAGCAATGATGCCACCAATCTGAATTAAAAACAGTTCTTATTTCTTCCCTTCTGCTTCTTACAGAGCCTTTCAATTTTAGAAAATTGTCTTTGATAAACTGAAGAATAATCATTGAATTTTGCCAAAAATAAAATTTAGTATCTTTCGAAAGTTTTCACTTGTTTCGGATGTACTGAAATATTCTAGCTTCTACAAGAGCTACAAGAAGTTCCAATCTAGGTAATGTAATTTCATGCATCTGTACAACTCTTGATTTTGAGGCTACAAATCTGAACTAGATTTTCTAATTAAATTTTTGTAATATAAATAAATCAAAGCTCCGTGTCTTTGCTTGCATTTACAAAACAATGAAGCTGCTAATTACTTCTTCATTTTCCTTTAGTTCAAATAAATTCCGTGGTGATGCCATTTCGTTCCGGTAATGCAATTCTTCACACGAGTTTTGATATGCTTTTGCGAAATCCGGTGGTTAAAGGATCATTCCAGTTCAGCCTTCTTTTCCAAAATTCTTGAAGTACCATTTTCGTTCTAACTATGAACGAATAATTAAGTCCAGTTGGGTCAAACAGCTTTCAAACAATTCTTATCACACCTCTCTTCCATGATTTGAATTCATATATATTCTTCGCATTCATCAGTTTTTCGTGTCAATGCTTAAACAGCCTTCCTAAGAATTCCAGCAATATCCAAATATCTCACAGGTCGAAGTATTAGAAACCATTTTCGCAATTGAATCGGTTTTGAAGTAACTGTATGTTTGTTCGCTACTTCCTCATATTCAATCCAGCTTATCTTACAGTAAATTTCACTTGCCTGTGTACTTCGAAGGGAGATTCTTCATCTTGCAATCTGTAGATAAGATAATCAACATATAATTTGCTACTTAGGATTTAGAACCTTGGCTGGATAATCCCTTTTGTACTTGTTTACGTGGTGTTTCAGTGTTAAATTTAGCAAGAACGGGTTTGATCTTTGTCCAAACCTAACCCCGTTGTTCGTAGTACTTCTGGTTCCATGTTCGTATCATCTTTAATCCACAAAAATCTGACAGAGACTTTGTCTTCCAGTGCTAAGGCTATCTGAAAGAATGCCCTTTTAATGTCAACTGTTAAGGTGACTTTATTAAATTGTAGCGTTGCGCGCCTCTAACTTGCACGCAACCAAGAGGTGACTGTTGAGACTGGATAAAAGACAGAATCTTGTTAAGGGTTTAAGTCCCTTTTTATTCAACGTAATAAATTACAAGTGCGTGCTCTTGACGCTCACAAACTGCGCCAACTCGGCGGTCAAATAAAAATAATAACCTGAAAAGAAACTAAAGACAAGACTCTAACTACGAGGCTCTCTAAAAGTAACTAACCTCACCGCGTTTTACAATACCGCTGCTAATTCAGCAAACTTGAAGATCACGTTGAACGATTAACAATACTTCCAGGCAAGCACACAGGCCGAAACGCGGGGTTCTTCAATTTCTGGCTAACTACCTCCGCGCTCGTGAAGTAAGAACAGCACACCTTGAACTCGTTTCCTTTCTATTTAACTCAGAATACTTCCGCTGATAATTTGAATCCTTGCGCGTTCTACTAAAATTTACATACTCTGGCATTGGCAGTTCCAGGGGAAAGTAAGGCTTGACAGGAAAGATAGTTTAAACTTAAAATAAATGTTAGTTAAAATAAATATAAACCCTACATTAGCCGCTGCCAGAATTTGGAAAACTTGGAAGCAGGTCCTACAAACGACCTGTTGTAAGTTTCTATAATTCTGAACTAACTCGAGAGACCTCGTTTACACAAAAAAAATCTTATGTAACAAATTGCATACTAAAATTCTGTGTATACTTATAACTCTCTCTTCTTACAGCAACTTTTCCTGGACTTCATCAATCAATCTTGGTCTTTTCCTTCCAGCATTTGGAAGGAATAAGTATCAGTATCTTTCTAAATACATTATAGTTTACACTTTCTTGACACAATAAATTTTTGTTTTTAACTGATTCGATTTCCTTAGTTATTGCTTAATTCACATTCATTCAATTTTTCAAGCATTAATTTAGCTTTACCCTGGCTCTCCACCATGTGTGGTGTCAAACGGGAATATTCGTGTTTTAGTCTTACAACACTTACCCTAACCACCATGATTTGTTAGAATTCAACGACCAAATAGACACACCTTACTCGACATTCTACAACTCAATGAGCTACTTTAACATTCTTAAAAATTCAAGTGTAGGTGGAGAACCCTACAAAACACATTCATTCTAACTTCCCCCTCATTCATCTTTAAACATGCAGGCTTTCTCTCTAAAGCATGACTTTATCTACAGTTTAATACTTAAATTTTGAATTCATTCCTTTTAAGCATTTTACTTTTAGCATACAAAATTTTATGCTTCTAGACTAAATTCTACTCTTACATAACATTCAAGTATTTACGTACATTTACAAAATTTTAATACATATGATTTTTACAATTTACCATAAAATGAATAAGAGAAAATAAATTTTTACTTTACTCATTCTTCGCCAAGCTGGCGGCACTGAAACTAAAATTCTTATTAATACAAGAATACGAAGTTATTTTTATCTTCGGCCAAATTTTGGCTTTAACATAACAGAATTAGTCTTCCCACCAACAGAAAATGCTTGTTCATAGCTTTTATACTTAAAGAAAATAATACTTTCGCCTTAGCTAAATAAAGTAAAACAAAACTAAGACTCAACCGAGACATATTGACTTTCGTCAAAACATAGAACTTCGTACTTATGCATAACATTTCGGAACAAAAGAGAAAAAAAAATTTATAGAAGATTTTAACTTATCTTTGAGTTTTCGATGCTTGAAACTCCGTCATTCTTTTGTGGCAATATTGTTCCCAAGTTAGAGGTTTCATGGACGTCAATCTTCTCCTTACTGACCTCCGAGTGTCGTCCACATTAGTTTTTCTTTTGCGTCCTCTGCATGCTGGCCTCTTGGCGGAGTAATCGTCGGGCTGTTGTCGTTTCCGCTTTTCCATGGGACGGCTGGTCTTGACGTCCTCCGGCCTGGAGTCCTTCTTGAATTTCTTCTGTTCCTGGTATTTTTGTTCCTCCTGTTGCCGTTTCAGTTTCCGGAACGGCGGCCTTGCTGGCACCTGACTCTCTGGCCCTGGGCGCGTTCTCCTTGATGTATAATTTCTCCTGCGATCTGTTGTAGGTGGTGTTTTGCTCTTTACCACGGTTTCTTTACGCGGTGCATCTGTATTCTTGTTTTTCTTACATGCTGGAGTTTGAAAGCTTTTCTTTTTTCTTTTTGGTACCGTCGTCCGGGTTGTAGAAGGGCTAGGTCTCTCTTCAGTTCTCTGCTTCTTGGGTGGTGGAACAGTTGTTGTTATCTCTGGACCTTCTACTTTGTTTAGACTTCTTGAGTCCTGCAAGAAACTTTTAAGGATTTCAAAATCATTTGGATTATAGTATTTTTTCACCTGGTCGGGACTTGCTTTACAGACCTCCCCTCTCTCGTTCTTAAGATATAATACTACTCCTTTGATTTCCTGAATTACATAGGGGAATTCAAATTTTGGAGCTAGCTTTGCCGTAAAATTGTCTGGGGCACTTGATAAAGAAAATTTTCGCTTCAATACTTTATCTCCAACTTTAAAATCTGCTTCACGGCGTTTTCTATCGTAATACACTTTTTGCTTATTTCTTGCCGTATCCGAGCTTTTAAGCGCCTGATCAATCAGTTTTTGCACGTCTTTCTGTTCAAACTCTTGCACTCTTTGTTGCACAAAGAATAATTTATCTAAAGGCGTAATTAACTTTCTGCCTAAAAATAGTTCTGCTGGGATTTTTCCCGTAGTATCGTGATTTGCCGTTCTTAAAGCATAAGCTAATTCATTTATGTAGCCATCCCAGCGCTTGTGATGTGTGCTCACGTAACTGCGAATTATTTTTACTGTTTTTATTCACTCTTTCTGCTATGTTTGCCTGTGGTCTATACGGAACCATTTTGATATGGCGTATACCAAGTCCATTGCATATGTTTTCAAATATTTGACTAATGAATTGTTTTCCGTTATCGCTAATGACTTTTATCGGTGCACCGTGTTTTAAAATGTATCTGTGTAAGAATGCATCTGCGACTGTTTTGGCTGACGCGCGTTTAAGTGGAACAATTTCTGTCCATTTTGAAAAATGATCTACTATTACTAAAAGAAAACGATTTTTATTTAACTCGCTCTGGGGGAAGGGACCAAGAAGATCTATGCCTAAAATTTCATTCGGAAATGTAGCACGAATGCTATTTAAGTACCCGGCCGGGCTGTAATTAATATCATTTATTAACTGACATTGATTGCAGGACCTGACATACGCCGTTAATATTTTGTATAATTGCGGGAAATATACCGCCTCGCGTACCCTTTTTAAAGTCTTTCTGACCCCTAAATGACCCGCTGTTTTCGCGTCGTGTAATTCCTTCAAAATGCTTAATCGAAGCGAGGCTGGGATGACTGGTTTGTACTCAAGATTTTCGTTTGTTGTTTTCGTATAAAATAATAAATTATCTATTATTTCATAGTATTCTGCTCTATTTCTTATCGCACCGATATCTGAGTGCTCAAAGCTTTCGGGGTCTTTCAAATATGCATAGATATTTCCAAATTCAGGATCAGCTTTCAGTTCAGTAATAATCGTATCTCTAGAATCTAAAATTTTTGAAGTCAACACAGCGCATTTAAGTTCATTTCCTTCATCGTCCAGTTTTATACGAGAAAGTGCGTCAGCTACATTGTTTTCCTTACCCGGTTTATATTTTATTCTGATATTATATTCTTGGAGTTTTAAAGCCCATCTTATTAACCTGGGCGTTAGGTTTTTCCCCGAGTAAAGTCTACCAACAGCCGCATGATCCGAAAAGACTGTTACTGGCGCTTTGCCGAAATAAACTCGAAATTTGTGTACAGCCATTAATACGACTAATGTTTCTCTTTCTGTAGCTGTATAATTCCTTTGTGTCTAATTCAACGTTTTACTAAAAAATGCCAGAGGATGGCTATTTTGCATAAGAACCGCCCCACCGCATAGTCTGACGCATCTGCTGCAATTTCCAGGTTTTCGTCCCCCTCCGGGAATTTTAAAACAGGGGCATTGATGAGCGCTTCTTTTAATCTTTCAAAAGCTGTGTTTGCTTCCGCTGTCCACGTAAATTTACCTTTCTTTCTTTTGATTACTAAGAGTGGTTCAACAATATTAGCGAAATCTTTTATGAAAGATAGTAAGAACATAACCCAAGGAAAGAAGAAAATTTCTTGGCGGTGTTCGGCGGTGGAAAATTCTTGATAGCTTTTATTTTTGAATCTTGCGTTTCTATACCCTTTTGCGAAATTTTTAACCGAGATATTTAAGTTCTTTAGTTGCGAACTTGCATTTTGAGGCGTTAATTGTAAGACCGGCCTCGTTTAATAATTTAAAAACTTGTTCTAGATCATTAATGTGTTGTTCCAACGTACTACTCGTTATAATTATATCATCTAGATAAATTAAAGTTGATTTTCCTAGGACAGGCTTTAGAACAATGTCCATAGCTCTTTGGAATGTTGATGGGGCCCCACACAACCCAAAGGCCATGCGTAAAAATGCATAAGTGCCCGATTTTGTGATTTTGTTATAAACGCGGTTTTATGTACGTCTTCGGGTCTCATAGCTATTTGATAGTAGCCAGACGTTAAGTCCAAAGTAGACATGTATCTTGTCGATTTGATCTGTCTAATGATTTCCTCTATAACCGGCAAAGGGTAAACTGGAAATTTAGTAATACTATTTAGTTTTCTGTAATCGATAGCAAACCTCCAAGCCCTTTTATCCGAAGGAGGAAACTCGTTCTTTTTCCTACATAGTACGACTGGACTCGCGTACTCACTATTTATGGGCGTTATTATTTTATTCTTTAACATCTCCTGAATATGTTCTTCGATGATTACGTCTTTTTGTTTGTCGTACCGATAAGGTTTAGTCCTACAAGGTTTTTCGGCAGTTACTTGTATCTTATGCGTAACTATCTGACTATTTCCCGGTTTTTCTGAAAACAAATTAGAAAAATTACATACCACTTGCTGTATTGCTTGCCTTTCATGGTCATTCAGATGGCTAAGGTCCACTTGCGGTGTCTCCACAGGTTCCACCACCCTCTGGTCCATCTCCAGTACCACGGAACTGTCTTGAAAATTCAATTTGGCCCTCGCCGCCCTTAAAAACTCCATACCTAAAATAAGAGAATTTTGAAGATTTTTCACTAGAAAAATTAATACTTTGAGGCTTTCCTCTTTTACCTGTATGTTTAATGATAATTTCCCGATGCAGTGACATGTTTTTCCTTGCGCCGCTATAATTTCCGTATTTTTGGTTTTAAATAATCGTACCCTATAAAAATTCTTTTTGAAGAAATTTTCGCTCATAAAATTCCCTTCTGCTCCTGTATCGATGAGGGCTTCTACTGGTACATCGCCAACCAGGACTTGTATAATTGGTAGATGTGAGTTTTTTACGATGACCGTATTTAAATGTCTTTTTGAGGGTTTTTTTTTAAAACTTCCGGGGTCTGGACCCTCCCTTTCACAGGCCCCTCTACTCGTTTAAAGCTTTCCTTTCAGTCTGTGCCTTCTGGGTACGCGGATGTTTATTTTCGAATTTTCTTTTTGGGCCTTGACCTTCGAGTTTCGATGAGTTAGCTTGATAGCTCTTTCCCCCATAAGAGCGATTTCCATTTCTGGTTTCCTCATTTGAAGATTTCCTTCGGGTACTTTGAGAATACGTTGCCCCTCTAGCTTTTTCCGCTATTCTGCGATTTTGAAACCTCACCGCCAATTCGAAGAGCTCCTGCAATGTGCTTGGGTTTCTAATTTCAAAGTAGTCTTGAACAGCGGGTAACAATCTTGGTAAGATTATTTCAATAATTTCCGCATCGGGTTTCTTCCCATACAGCATATCCGTCAGCTTAATTTTTCGTAGAATAAAGTCCGTCAAATCTTCTATATCCCGTTGATAGAAACTATATAGTTCGGCTTCCAGCCTTGCTCTGTCTTTCACTATGGGGAAGGCCTTTACTAACGATTTTTTTAAATTTTCAAATGTATATGTCTGGCTTCCAAATTCCCCTAATAAAAATTTGCCTATATTTTTCCACCATAGCGCGGCCTGTCCTCTTAGTGCAGATGTGGCGATGGCAACTTTTTGTCTTTCAGGAACAGGGTACAGCTGAAAGTGGTTTTCTAGACCTTCTAGAAATACCGCCACCGAATTTTTTCCGTCGAAATGGACGTTTGGATTGATTGACGCTCTCAAAGTCTGGACCAGGTATCCAAATCCTTCCAATTGGCTTGTCATTTCTTGGTGTTGTCCAGCGGCTTCCATCCAATTTTCGGCCATTTCAGTTCGATAAGTGTTCGGGCGCCAATGTAGCGTTGCGCGCCTCTAACTTGCACGCAACCAAGAGGTGACTGTTGAGACTGGATAAAAGACAGAATCTTGTTAAGGGTTTAAGTCCCTTTTTATTCAACGTAATAAATTACAAGTGCGTGCTCTTGACGCTCACAAACTGCGCCAACTCGGCGGTCAAATAAAAATAATAACCTGAAAAGAAACTAAAGACAAGACTCTAACTACGAGGCTCTCTAAAAGTAACTAACCTCACCGCGTTTTACAATACCGCTGCTAATTCAGCAAACTTGAAGATCACGTTGAACGATTAACAATACTTCCAGGCAAGCACACAGGCCGAAACGCGGGGTTCTTCAATTTCTGGCTAACTACCTCCGCGCTCGTGAAGTAAGAACAGCACACCTTGAACTCGTTTCCTTTCTATTTAACTCAGAATACTTCCGCTGATAATTTGAATCCTTGCGCGTTCTACTAAAATTTACATACTCTGGCATTGGCAGTTCCAGGGGAAAGTAAGGCTTGACAGGAAAGATAGTTTAAACTTAAAATAAATGTTAGTTAAAATAAATATAAACCCTACAAAATAAATTTCAAAACTAAAGCTAATAAATCTGGCACGAAGTTCCAGGCAGTTAATAAGGGAAACAGAGTTCACTGCACTGGAATATGCATCAAAAACAATTCTCATTTTTGCAGTTAATTTATCTTCTCGAATTGCTAACTGATCAGGCATGTAATAAACTTTAGTTTTATTTCCAGACTGACTGAAATCAGCTTTCTCGGCTATTTCTTCTGTAACATGCTTCGATATAATTTCCTTATACTGATTAAGAACAGAAGGATTTCTTTTAAATTTTTAACTACTTTTTGAAAACGTTCTTCAGCATTGGCATAATTACGGGATAAAGATTCAGCATTTTCATTCCACGGAAGATTGACTTCATAATGACCATAAACCATTTTCATTGAACTTTCAAATTACCTTAAAACCTCATCATTCTTTTAAAATTATCATTGCACTCGAAACCCAAACTTTCTAAATCAAATATTTTCTTTTAAATCTTCATTTTTTCTGTATTTTCATTTCGAACAATAGTCTTCATTACCTTGATTTACCTAGGGTTCTATCTGATTGACGAATCATATGCGTTGAAAACATATCCAAGTTTCAGTTTTATTCGCACTAAAGATCCTGACATTCGTTTTGTTTTCCATCAGCAATGATATTCTTAAGCTTTCAGACTCTGATTCATCAGCCATTTATTTTTTTATCTGTTTACAATAAGTACTGATTTCTCTACGATGGCCCTTAATAGCGCTTCGGAGTTTCTATAGCTTCTACAGTTATTATTTCTTTCGAATTATAAACACGTATCAAGTTTACCTTCACGCGATTACTCATCACTTTTTTTTTGGTGCTCTTGAATCAAAAAACAAAATTACTTAAACTCTCTTAACTTATCACTTCCAACTTTAATTTCTAACTATCAGTAAAACTGCTTTCACTACCAGTGTCGAATAAACATTTCCTGTTCTCTCTCAGTCAGCAGAGCTACAGCTGTCTGCATGCTGCAACTCTCTCGATTTGAAACGGAATAATTTGATCACATATAATTTTCATTGCCGTTCTCTGCCTTTATTTTGTTTATTTTTTTCCTCACAAATATAATAGGTATGTTTTTGACCACATCTCTTGCACCGTATGCGATCTGAAAACATGAGTTTTTTTTAAACAGTTGAAACAGTGTCCAAGACATAGTAATTTAGCTTTCCATTCACTTACAGGTAAAGGACATTTATTGATCTTATCTTCATCTGTAGAAAAAAAAAATTCACGCAATTTTGATTTGTAGTATTTAATGCAGCCGTTGTCGGTTAGACATCCAGAATTCTCATATTTCCTTTACCGTGAAATTTTCATTTTATCAGCTTCGTCTGTCTTGCGAGATAAAAGAGTTTTTCGCGTGTTTCGATTTCCCCTTTAAGAAACTATAGTAATTTTGAACAATTCCACTGTTTTTCTTCGTTAATAGAACGCTTATATCCCAATACCATACCTTTAAAAATTAATTTTACTAAAATCGCAAAAATAATTCCAAAGTAATTACTTAGTTCTGCTCCGGCTGTTTTGAGATTTCAAATTTTAATAGTAATCGCATCTCTGTCTTAGATCCTTTAAGTTTTAACATAATTTCAGAGGAGTTAAGCCTAACAGTTTGTTTATAAACTAACAATAATTTCAGTTTTATCAAATCGTTCTTATAATTCAACATCTAAATCATAATTATTATGCCTTAATGTTAATCCTTGTACACATTTTAATGCAGAATTCTTTAAAGACGATTTTAAATAATTAAATTTATCAGTTTTTGATTATTTTCATAAATTGCCCCTTCATATGTTCCGAAAATCCCTGCCAATTTTCATATTTGCCGTCGAAACGTTCTATTTCTAATTTCGGCAATTTGAAACTAGGATAATTAGTAGTTGTCCCTTCTTCAGAAATTCTAGAGGATTGACTGTGTGCATCAATTTTACTTTCATTTTGATGTTTACGCTTAAAGTACCTTTCTCTAATTTCAGTTTGGAACTCGTAATCTTTTTGCGGTATTTTTAGCTTGTCAGAACATCAGCTTCAAGCATTTCTAAATCATTTCTAATGCTTTCTATGGTAACATTTAGCTGATAAATCTGATTAGCTTCCTCATCTAACTGATATTTTAAATAATCCAAATCGTCATCATCAGCATTGACTCTCTTTAATATGCCATATATTTCATTTACACTTTTATGTAAAGAAGTTTGAATAGTTTCTCTTTTACTCTTTAACTTCTCTAATTCAGTAGATTGTGCCATTTTTAGTTAGTATAGCTGTAGGTTAGTTCGGCATCATAAAACAAAAGTTTTCAGTCAACAATCAGTTCGAATAAAATAGAAAGTTCTTACTTAGTTCTTCATACGATGAGCTTCTTAAACAGTAATTGAGGATATTTTAGACATTAATCCTTTATTCGCGCAATATAACGACGTACAACTTTACACTCTTCACGATATACAACATATCTTAGCTATACTACAACCAAAAGCAGTTATAACGCATCAGTGTCATATATAGCCTAGATTTCGCAATAAAAAACATTTCGGGCACCAGTCAGTTTGGAGAGAGAAAGAGAGAGGAGAAATTGTTACAATCACCCAGAATGTCCAGGACACTGATCGCTTTTGAGCAGGATTAATTGTATTAGCGGTTATCATGTGCAATAGAAGAACTCTTTGATACACCTTCGATAGAAGAACAGTACTGCACCGAAATTCTCTTAGGCTTCTTAGAAAATTCTCTTAGGTTTTGCACTGAAACTCTCTTAGGTCATGTCACCTTTCCTGGGGTGTACTTGGTTCAGACTGTTTGTGCATGAATGACAATGCCCGCCTTCAGAAGATGGCTGAAGTGTACAATACAATAGCAGGGGACGATACTGAGCGTTTGATATGGCTTGTATATTCTCTGGACCAAAATCCTATAAAAGCACACCTATGTTACCCTCACCAAATGTATTGCTCAAACACAGAACGCCCTCACATTGTATAGGAGCTGAAAATAGCCCAACCTTTCCTCAACAGTTTAGTGGATATAACATGTGTTTAGTGGATATAACATATCAAATAAGCATCAGTGGCCGAGGAGGTCGTACTCCATACTGACGGATTCATATCTCTTCTTTTCAAGCAGACACAGCATTTTTCGTAAACTATTGAAAGTTAACTAAGCAGTTTTTTTTTGTTATATGGAGATGTTCATGCACAATGATGATAAATCAGGACTTCGGCTAAATAGGTACCAGGTCTCGTTTTTCAAAACCATGTCTATCATTAGTCTGACGAAAAATGACTCTGTTCCTTAGCAGTTGTATAGCACTGTGCTTTTATCGAGAGTGGTTTTCTCAGCGATAAGCGAAACGTTTTTCAGCATTCGTGAATTTACACTGGTGTGCAAAAATTAAGGACGAAGTTGAAAAATTTACATATCAGCTGAACGAAGAGGCAGAGCGGACAGAAAGACCAATCAGGAGATTAAGTAAGGTGATGTACGGTAGCACATGCGCAGATATGCAGGTAGACGTAATGGGGGAGTGTCTGAGTAGTATAAAGCACGTTGTCGGTGTAAGATCAGTATTTCTGGCAAAAGATTGCACGCCGTATAGCAGTTAAAATCACACCTAGTTGCTGCCTCAGCGAGAAATGGAGAATAATCAATCTGTTAGACGACATCTGGATGCTTTTACCCGAGGTCGAATCATTGGGAAGTTGGAGGAAGGCCGCAGTGTGACAATTGTGGCTGCAGAGTTCGGAATTTCTCACAGCATCGTTTCACGACTTTGGAGACAATTTCAAACTACAGGAACAGCTATCCGGGAGTTTAGTAGTGGTCGTCCACGAGGAACCACACCCGCAGATGACCGGTATATTGCCTTACAGGCCAGAAGAAACAGGCGGCAGACAGCGGGAGAAATCGCTAGACACACGACACAGGCGACTGGACTACCTATATCGCGTTTTACCGTGGCCAGAAAACTGCACGGTGGTGGTCTGTTTGCACGACGCCCGGTACGGTGTGTACCTCTAACGCCTGCCCATCGGAGAAGGCGTTCTCTGTGGTGCCGGAAACACCGGAATTGGAGAGACAATGAATGGGGACGAGTACTCTTTACAGATGAGAGCAGATTCAGTCTGAGTAGCAATTCTCATCGCATACTCATCTGGAGAGAGCGGGGAAGCCGCAATCATCCCTCGAACATCATTGAAAGGGACAGGTATGGAGGTGGCGGTGTTCTCGTTTGGGGAGGCATCATGCTTGGTAGTCGTACAGACCTTCACATCTTCGACGCAGGTTCAGTCAACGGGACCCGTTATTGTAACGAGATTCTTCTTCCATATGTGCGTCTTTTTAGAGGCGCTATGGGTCCGCGGTTCCTTTTCATGGACGACAATGCACCATGTCATCGCACAGTAGCTGCCGAACAGCTCTTAGAGAGTGAGGATATTGAACTTATGGATTGGCCGGCACGATCTCCGGATCTCAATTCCATCGAGCATGTATGGGATTTTCTAGGCAGACGCTTGGCAGCTCGTACCTTACCACCAGTAACGATTCCGGAGCTTCGATTGGCGCTGCAAGACGAATGGGCAGCAATGCCTCAACAACTCATTGACATCCTCATTCTCAGCATGGGCAGACGCTGTGAAACCTGCCTAGCAGTCAGGGGAGATCATATCCCCTATTAAAGACCGGATGTTTCTTGCTGGACACCCATCACAGGGATGTTTCGGCCTTCAGTCGCATTGCGCTCCGTGCTATTTTTTCAATAAAGCTTCTTTTTATCCCTCTGATTTCTTTTTTAGTAAGTGTTGCTTACATTACTCATGTCCTTACGTATTGGGGATCTTACGGTATTAAATGTGTTGATTTGGAAAGCTTTTGTACAAAGTTATATTGAAAAAAACTGTCTCGTCCTTAATTTTTGCACACCAGTGTATATACTTACTGCTCACGGAAAATGCAATGTATTAAGCCTCAAAATGGGAGAGGGTACAGCCGAAAATAAAAGTTACTTTAATTTTTAAAGTTACTTAAATTTTAATATTTTAACATATTTTTAATAAACTATCTCTGCACTTTGAAGAAGTTAGACAAACATGTTTTTTTTTTTTTTTTTTTTTAAGTTACAGTGTAATACGGTCATCCGAATACAGTAAAATCTCCATAAGACTCTTACCTCATGGTTTCAGGCGATATGGATTTTCTGTGGAGGTGGTCGCCTTACAGGAGTCATGCTAACATCAGTGTTTATTGGTTTTCTAAGAAAGTATGTTTATTTGTTCTTAAGAATCTATATCCTATGTGTAAATACCTAGTCCATTTCTGAGGTTACTATCTAAAGGAATGTGGTCGCTGGGACATGTTTCACGGTATTTATAATTTTCAACTATGAGTTTATCGCAGCTTAAGAACCGATGCATAGTTTAAGACATGCAGTTTTCTTTTTTATTATTATTACTTAGATACAGCGAATTAATGTTACGATCCTCGCATGGACATTTTAATAACTGCCTTTCTCTAAATCTCTCTTTAACGTACTATAATGTATTTTTTTAAATGGTGAGAAATGAATACATTTTTATCTTCGCAAATAAATACTGAATTTGAAAAAATATATTGTTTACAATATTTCACACTTTAATAAGTAGTTAGTTTAAAAATGAAGGGATACACAATATATTTTGGGAATAATCATAAGAATGTTTCGGAAACTCAGGGTCCTTGATTCACATTTATCTAGCACGCACATGAGGGGAAAAAAATCTTTCCTGCTGCCCAATTAAAAAAAAAAAGAAAACAAAAATTGGAATGAGATTCCTATTGTTCAGGAACCTAATCTGCTCATGCTGATGTTCCATGTAAGCTCCTTAAGTCAAGATTTAAGAATTGGAAGGAAGAAGGAACGCAAGTATTATATTTCTTCAAAATTATTGAATAAAGAACCTATGTACGCGAAGAAAATGCTATTTAACATTATAACCTCTCCATGATTTTCTATTTTAATTTTTTATTTCTAAATATCTCTAGATTTTTATTTTTTACAGGCCATTATTCACTTATTTTACTTAAAAAAAGGATACATAATTTTCTTACTAGTACATTTTTAAATAAAGCAAAAGTCTACAGAAAGTGATGTAATTATGTGACTATGTGACTCAATTATTTTAAATTATGATTTTTTCCCTTATTGTCATAGCAGTTAGAAAATTACAGAAGTTATTTGTCAAACTTTTTGATTAATCATGCTCTACTGTTCCATTTCGTTTGTCTTTTCCATATCTCCTTGTCTAATTTTCGCAAAACGCTTCCCCTAAGGAATCCTTACTTGCTTTATCTTTCCCAGAGTCAACTGGCTTTTAAGAAATTCTTAAACAATATTGAATTATATGCGGTGTTTTGGTTTTAATGATGTAATTTTTTAATGTTACTTGAGTCTTCCAATTTCAGAAGATGTAATAAATTTATATTAATTCAGTGACAAAAACGAAGTTAAGGAAAGGGGAAAAACATAATATGATATGGATATTTGCACTTAAGGAAAGTGCCGAAAATTAACTAGTGGAAAATGTGACACATAAATGCTCAGTTTTTTTAAACGTTGTTGCATTTGATAATATTTAACCCTTAGCCTGTCGAGTGATTATCTGCGAATCTCTTTAAAACTGTCGCTAGTTTTGGACCGAACTTCCCGTAAAATGTCCGAAAATAACCCTAAACCTCTGAAAATTGTCAAGCAGTTCTTTTGTTATTTCCCATCCCTCCCAGAATTTTACTTCAATGATTCCGCTAAGTGAGATTGATTGCCATATATTGTTCAGTACCTGTGAGCTCTCAAGAGAATTGCAAAAGGCTAGACTCTCCGTGATGTCCATCTTAATGCCGCAGGCTACAGCTGCGAAACTTGAAAGTTTCCTTTCCTTAAACAATCTCATCTCTACATATCTTCTCTACATATAATAAAAGAAAGAGTCTGTCTGTGTGTGCGCGCCTTTCGTTCGCGCTGCGCGTAAGCTAATAGACCCACGGCTACGAAATTTGGTACATAGGTACATCTACACAAGAGCCAGTGCACTTCGAAGCGATTTTTTCGAAATTCGAATTCGAATTTTTTTTATTTCATGTTTTGTAACGAAATCCTGTCATTTTGAAACATAATGGGCTATAGGAAAGTGAGATTTTACTCTACACACTCCATTTTCACATCGTCATGAAACGTAGGCACTTAGCTATTTTACGAACTTAAAATAAATTTCGTGTTTCAATAAATCGATTAAATACGAATTTATTTAACAAAGGGAGCTTAACACTTTTTCAATGGGATTTTTTCTAAAAAAGTTTATTTTTAAAAATGTATAGATTATTTTTCTTTGATTTTTGGACACGTTAAACTTTCATCCTTGCGAATGCGTTTACAAAAAAAATTTTGGAAAAATGATAATATTTTGTATTTTTAAAAGATTTTTTAAATGAAGCTTCCGAGTACATTTCTCACATCTCACATCTTTAAAAATGTGATTTGGGCAACAATTTTCCTGTCTTATTGTTGTTGATAGATTTTTGATGAAATCGCATTATTTTGAATAGTTTCATTCTTTTAGAAATATGGGTTTGGCAACAATTTTTCATCGTATTTCTTATGTCACTGTTTTTAAGAGATTGGCATATTTCATTGTCATTTTTATATAAATATAATATATTTTTATTTATTTATTTATTTATTTATTTATTTTTGATAAAGTTGTTCTGTGGAGTAAAATTCTGCGCGGAATTTTGTTTTTTGAGTTGCTTTCATGTCATTTTTTGCTTATTTCACTGTTTATAAGATATTGAAAAGTTTTGCATGATTTTTGTTCTTCTACGGAAAGTTGGTTAATTTTTTAATTAGGATAATTAATATTTGTATTAAGAGATATAGCTTATTTCATTGTAATTTTTTCCCTTGAAAACATAAGATAAAATATCATTAATTATACTTTGCTTTTCAGAATTTTTTGTTTTTTGCATTCCTTTATTTTATTTATTGCTCATTTCACTGTTTTTAAGATATTGAAAAGTTTTGACTGATTTTTTTTAGGAAACAAAGTTATTAACCTCCTTTATACCATTTGAGTTCTTAAGATTTTGCAAAGGGAATTTGGTTAATTTATTTATTAGGATAATTAATATTTGTATTAAGGGACATTGCTTATTTCATTGTAATTTTGTTATACGTAATAACTTTTTTTATGAAGTTGTTCTGCAGAGTAAAATCCTACGCAGTTTTTAAATTTAACGTTTGGAGTTCCCTTCAGCCATTTTTCCGGTACATTTAAAAGCCAGACGAAGGATCGCAGCGAAGCTGAGAGTTTTCAAATAAATTGGTTTTAAAATTTACCCGGTTAAATTTTAAATTATTACGCATTTTTAACCTAAGTAACCTAAATCTGTATGTCACTGATTATCACCGGAATTTCAATGCAGACTAATTAAACTGCTATCACTAAAATTATATTCTGACAAATATCTGGTGCAATTTTCATTCCTTCTGAGATATTGCTGAAACATTTCGTATTATTTCCGATTTTCTGTATTTTTGTCATTAATTAAAAATCTTTAAAACCTTCTGCATTTTCCTATATTCTTCAACTGCAGGTAACTAATAATTATTTTAAATAATTTCTTTTTTCCTTAATTATTACGTAGTTTTAAGAGAGTAATAAACGAAATATTTGGGTGTTTTTAAGGGTGGTAATATTAATATTAAATTTGCATTTTACTTTTTCATATACATTCAAGATATTCAGAAAGGGAATTATAACATGAAACCGTTTTCAGTGTATCATAAATTTATGGATTCAAATTAAAAATTCTTGCTTTCCTGTCCAAGAAACACTAGTAAATTTTATCTGAAATAGGAAGGATGAGACATATTAATAACAAACAAAGCAATTAATTTGGAAGTCAAAGAACAAAAATCAGCGTTATATTTTCAAATTTTCACAGGACTAGTTTCGATGGTTTTACCGAACCATCATCTTCAGCTGCAAAAGCGCAAATGAACGAGATAAGATATAATGAAAATTAGATTGTGAAAATTTGAAAATATAACGCTGATTTTTATTGTTTGACTTCCAATTTAATGTTTGTTCGGCTTGTTATTGTATCTTAATTAAACAAAGCAATGTTGTTACTTATTAGCTTACAATATAATTTATTCAATATGGTATTTTTGTAAAGAAAGAGTGTTGCTGTACATTAGGTAAAGTATAAATAAGCATTTTATTTAATAATTATAAAAGTTATTAATTATTTAATAATTAATCATAAGAATATGAATAATTAAATATTTTTTCGGAGATATATTTTCCGGCGATATTTTTTTTTCTAGGGATCCCAGCATACATTTTTGAAGCATTATGCTCTAAATAAATGTCTTGCTTAAACATAGCATTTATTGTTGACAAATCTCCAACCAAAGGAAATACCTTACTAGGGAGGATATTCAAACAAAAATTTTTATTAGAATAAATATTTTCGTTATTTTAATACTACTAATAATATACAAACATTAGTTTAAGTTCACTATAGTTGAGTGAATAAGATTGCTGGATGTTGGTATTTTGTTGTTGGCAACCGAACAGTTTAGCTGCTTGTGGTATTTATGATTTTCTCGATGCGTAACGTGAATTCAAGCCAATTTTATTTAGAAAATTGCCCACGAAGGTGTTCTCTTAAAGTAGATAACCCATGACTTCTTAAAAACTGTAAAATATAATCTGTGGATATTTTCCGTTATACGATAACACGAAGAAAATGATTTCCTATACGAAACATATGATCAGCGCTGTTATTGCCCGCCGTTTAATTAAATGCATCCATCTTACTTCTTACAATTAATTTTCCTTTTTCAAAGAAAGTTTGATTTCAGTAAAATGTACTATTTACAATGTGTCATTTTATTTTGCTCGTTTTTTATGCAAATATTCAAATTCAGATAGGTATTGCGTAAGTTCAGAAAGCCAACTAGTCTCCAAGCGGTAAGATAGCTGAGCACCGGTAAATTCTAGGCGGCTGCATGGGAGGCTTAGGGGTTTTTCATAAGTACAATTGATTGTGAATTAACAGTTTGTTTCCCACAAAAAAAAAAAAAAAAAAAAAAAAAAAACTACTCTGAAGACTTCCTTTCCCTTAGACAAATAGGTCCTGTGTGCTTTATCATAATCCAAAATCTCAAGCTTATAAATCTTTTATCATAGCCGATGATGACGATAAAATATTTTCTATCTGATGTGTCAAGTTAGCATAATTGTATATTTCTAACGAAAATTGTTTGGCTCATGTTACCCTATAATGAAAAAAAGATTCAAATCGGTTTTTAGCTTAAACAGTATTTTCATTATTAATTATACCACGAATTTTATCAATAGTATTCTTAGTATTATTTGCAGGCATGTATTCAAGAATATAATATACACAAAGCTGTGTCTAATGATTACGGCTAATTTTTATATAAAATTTTATAGTATAAAAATTTAGATTCATAGGTCAGCCATATTTGAAAGAGTACTTGTGTATTATAAGAAAAGAGAGAGAGAAATTTAAGAATCAAAAAATTTACCACGAAGTAATATAAAAATGCAATAGAATACAAAAGAGTACAATACTATTTCATGTTTTGTGGATATACTTGAAGACAGAAACATGTTTCAGCTGTATTCGTTCATCGGAGAAAAACTTTTCATATGAAGCTATTTTTTTCAAATCTTTCACTATACAAGTAATACAAAATCAGTATAGGAATTTCTTTTCTTAATACCCAACCTAAGAGCTGAGGGGACGTACAATGATTAACATACAATGGGTGACTTGAATTATTTTGCTTTACATGCAGTTTCCTTGTATATGTAAAACAAAATAAATTTTCACCCATTCCAAGATTTCAAGAACTCACAGAGAGAGAGAGAGAGAAATATCTATAACAAATTTTATTGCTGTCTGACTTCGGGAACATCTTCCAACTCAAGCTTTCAAGCTTCAAGCTATTCAAATACGAACGCTTCTCAGAAAAGCCATTTGGACCGCATCTGCTTTGTTAAAGAAAACCTTTTGGGGGTAAAATCATCCACTTCATCGGGTTTTTCAAACAAAGCAGTCAGTGGTCCTGTTACTACCTGCTGACCTAGAGAAATTTCTCAGAAACTTTTGTTCGAAAAAAACGAATTTCGTATTTTTAAGAATTTCCATTCTGACAGCAAGATTTTGTTATTTTTCATATATAGATGAAAAGAAACTAATTTGTTTTTAATAAAGAAGAAAAAATTAATAAGCTTATTTAAATTTTTTACACAGCACCGAGTAAGGAGACGAAATTTAATTTTCTTTATAAATATTTTTCTCAGACAATACTTTAGTGTTTTTCAAATTACGAGAATAGCGCGTTAGTGCATGCATTTTCAAATCAGATTTATTTAATTAATATATATGGATATGCCGAACAAGCACACTTTCGCACACATACACTATATATTAGTACATACTAAAAAATGAAATAAAATTTGAAAACAAGCAATTTAAAAACTACTGTATTGAAAAATTATTGAAAATTTGTTTTTACCTCATTTTTTTTTTCGTTGTATACATTTACTTCAGTTTTTTTATATGCATTTACTTAATTTATTTTCTTATATGCATTTACTTAATTTTATTTTGTTATATGCATCTGTTAGTGTTTTTGAAAAATTTTTAGATTTTTTGAGTATGGCAAAGGAAACGAGATCTATCAGCCGAAGGCAATGAATGTCTCCATGGGCGACTTTCTAAGTAAAACGTACTCATGTTCATGTTACACATAGGGGAAAACACAAAATTCAGCCAGTTCGTTTGTTTTGGTTCGAATACGAGTCGAAATAGCAATAATCAGATATCTTAGCCAGGAGGCCATTGATTGGGTTTGACAGATTTGAAAACCTAATAAATAGTATTTAATAAATATAATATTATTAAACGGATCGGATTTATATAAACCAAATAAAATTCTTATATCGAACACAACTAAAACTCGATATAAACACTGATAAACTGATGTGTAATAACACTGATAAATTAAAATACTAAATGGAATATACTTTAATTCTACATAGATAATTTTTTGTAATTTATTTCGCTGGGAATGTGTGGCCGCAAAATCCTGATTATATATGCCCTTATTTTAAGGTTATCACATATCTGATGGTTTGACTTTTACCTCAAAACACAAAGAATCCACAAAATTCAGTAAAATTAATAACTTTATTTCCATGTTGAAAATTCTCTGAATCTTTTCAAATATAAAAGCACACGCGCCAAGCAGTTTGCTTTAAACAAATATATGCAGCAACGAGAAGATGCGCTTTTGACAGCAACTCGTTTCGAAAATCGAAAATGTTTCTAAATGTAAGAGATTTGTCGCTTAAATTAATTTTTCATTAAACAAAAAAACAAAATAGAATCGCATATTATTAAAAGAATTTTATTGATAATTCAGATTCTGAAAACAAGAACATTGTTGTTATAAAAAACAAAGAAAAATAAACAACATATTTCATTCAACGGGGGCGAACTTTGGCGCATGAACTTTTCAACATAAAAATATTTGAAGCATGTTATGGATAAAGGTTTATTTGATTATGGCAAAGTACTCGATGGTTATTTGCCTAAGGTGAAGGATGCCTTCGTTCGAGGACTGCCTAACGGAAATTACCTTGCATACATGTTACACATATGGAAAACTAAGAATATCATCCTGGCAACCAGCTCGTTTCCCGGGATTCGAACCCCGGACAGAACCACCAGTTGTTCCGTTAGACTCCGCTCAGTCCCTGGTGGGCTGTCCGATAACGGAAAAGTTCAAAATTTCATATTAGAGGAAAAGTAGTAGCATAGTATAATTCGAAGTTATTGCCATTTCAGTAAAGTGAAGAGATTTCAAGAATGTTTAATTATTTTATTTAGCTTATGACAAACTAAATAAAATAATTAAACATTCTTGGAATCGCTTCTCTTAACATACTGGTAGTTTGACCTGCATTCAAACCCCGTGAACAAGCTGATTGCATGGGCGTTTTTATGGTTTTAACTTTTTGCAGTGCGAGATTGTTTCCCTTAGAAAATCTGTCACGAAAGCATACCTTCCCTTAGACAGATCGCCTTCACGTGCTTAATAATCTAACAAGTCAAACCAAACACAAGCCGAGCGAGGACTCGTAGTCAAGGCACGTCATCATGAAAAGCTAAATAAATTGTCTCATATTCACATTAAACATGCGCAACAAACATTCGCTAAAACTGGTATGCAGGCAATCCATTCATCAGGATTTGAACCCGCTTCAAACTATTAGTATTCAACGATTTTACCGCTACTTCGTTGGCGGCCTTTTGTAGTATCTATAAGAAAAGTAATCGCAAAGACACAATCATTGCGTACCGACGGATGAACTAAGTTCGGAATTTAAAGAATAACTTTCATTCGTGCTATTGCTGTTAGCATTGACATTTGGACAGATGTTAATTTATTTTAAATTCTTTTAATGTAATTAATTTATATCTTTAAATAATTGATCTTCTGACTGTAATTTTTTGTGCGCAGTATATCTAACCCTTCCGTACACTAACTGTTTTAATTAATTTACACTCCATTAATTTTAAGAGATTTTATATCGATAGATTTCTTTCCAAAAATGTTTCAAGGATTACATATTTTTTTCTTTAGATTTCAAAACATTTTGTATTTAAAATCTTAATAATAAAATTTTTAAAACAAATATTTCTAGAAATTCCTTCGGCGTATTCATTTATTCCATTTAGTTGAAGTTTCGAGTAGAATATCTTCCTTTCAACTTTCATATAATTTTTATATGTCAGTTCGCCATTTCTACGGAGCATAGAGCCACACATACGAGTACAAAACTCAGGCATGCTGAAAGCACAGTTTTAACATTTAAGAATGTAAAAAGAAGAATATAACATTATAATAACGCGCATTTGAAATACGAAGGCAAGAAAGCAGGTTGCAACATTTTATATTGTTTCCTGACGAATCAGAAATTGTAATCATTTTTCAATACAAAAATAAAATATTTGATTCTATAACATATAGGCATAAAGGCGTCCTCCGTTATAATTCTTATTTTTTCTTGTTTCTACTAAAATTTGGCAATATACTATAACAACGTCGGATCCTGTTTGACTTTCATTTGTATAAAGTACCACAAGGCAAACAGTTGTAAAACGATTTATCTTCTTTCGCAAACTTTTAGTCGGCACACAGATAATACATACCTGCTGTCTGACAAAGATACTTCACTCTAAGGACTTTTTCCTAAAGTGCTCTTTTGAAAGAGACTTCACACCCTATTAAGAGCTTTGTGTCAACTGACAGCCGCCTGCAGAAAGGTAGGGGAAGGAAGACCAGATCGCGTCGTCTAAACACGTCTTAAGCAATCTTCGCGAAATTCGGGCTTCGTGTATACACGTCTTAAGCATTTTTCGTGCGATTTGAAATGCGTGTAAAGACGTCTTAAGCATTTTTAAAGAATTCCAAAAACGTTTAAACACGACTTAAGCAGTTAAAGGGATAAAAGGCTAAACAAAAGAAAGATCCTAACAAAAAAAATTCTCATGAATACATAAATATTCTATCTCTTAGGATTTCAGCATATGAGTGGGTGTTCATTTGCAGACATTTTTCCGCAGGTTCTGAGCTTTCAGGCGTTTTCGCCTATGTCTTTTTGCCAGAGTTTCATGTATTTAATAGTAAGTTTAAACAAAATTAAAATCTGAAATGTTTCAGATTTTAAATTACGTTCAAAGGGGCGTTTTTTTAAACATTTTGTCTTGTACCTTTATTTATTAAATATCACGTTCTTCGCATTTAAACCATAAAATTCAGTTCAAGAGCAATATCGTAAAATAGTTTTAAACTGAGCATATCTTTAGAATTCCCGATACGCAGTCTCACGCGCTGGAGATAAAAATGTTTTTTTCTGTACAACGTTGCCATTGCTCGCTTTGAAATCCTTGAGTTTGTTAATCAAAAATTCATTAAATTTTTAAAAAATATGAAATCGATAATAAAACAAATTCCAAATTTGGGCTTCCACATGCCGATATTCGCAGTAGGAGTACATCATTCAAAATTCGATGGCTCTATGTACCATTGTTTTATCACAATGCGAAAAATATACATACATTTATGCAGATTTTTCATTATTTAATTTCTTCAAATATAAAGCAGGACTCTAACATTTGGTGGCAACCATTTGAAAAGGTAAACGGACATTTATAGTGAACCAACGCAAAATGAAAACAATAGACCTTCAGGGATAAAGCTCCTTTGGACTAAAAATTGGAGTTCTGTGGAAACGTAAAAGGAATTTTCACCGAATAACAGAATTCTCAGTTTATATTATGATTCAGTTCTATAAAATATTAAGAGCTCATCGCTTTTTGATTGAGATTGGATTTTGATTCTAATAATATGCACTGGGTTTATTGTTACATATTTATATTTAAGGGGTGAAATATATAGTTGAAATCCATTAAAAATGTGTATTTTTGTATAATTTATTATATATATATTTCTCAATATATCTAAAAATGATAAAAACGTGTTGAATGACAGATCAATGATAGCACCTGCTTTCAAGGAAATCATTGTCTTGTAATTCAAAGACAAATGCTGGGAGCACCCAGAATTAAGACACGCCAATCACAGATAGAGTCAGAGTGACGTCAGAGAGAACTCCGCTCGAATAGATTTCACAAGCTCATTCTTTTGCTTTCATTCTACAACTGAACTTGCAGTTAACGTCTTCTCATACGTAAGATCATGTTTTACTTCATAGTTTTCCAACTTCTGCTGGCTACATTAATTTACGGTAAGAACCTTTTAAATATTTATTTCAATTAACTTATAATAAAATTATCGCTAAACAAACACAAAATCAAAATTTAAAAAAAATATATATTTTAATTTCCTCTAATGCACATATTTTTACGAGAATAAATATTATAAACTGTAGTACTCAATATAGATAACATTCCCTAATTACGAAAACTTCTTGCTCAATCATATAACCGAAAAGGAAACTTTGCTTTGGAGAATTTAATTCAACAGTTCCGTTCCAGAAATATTTTATCAGGGAAAATGTCATCTCAAAGCCTGCATGAAAGGAAAAGTCTCAGTCTTTTGTTAGAACTGCTTACATAAACCTTGCATGAATATTGGAGATTAAAAATTATTTATCACAGTATGAAATTGTTTTCTCTGTTACGATAGCTGGAAAGTTTATGTAATCACTGGAATTCGTAACTGAAAAAGTTATAAGAGGCCGACATAAATAGTCAGCCGCTGAAAATATTCTGAAAAGGTACGAGTAATAAATTTTTAGGTAATCAGTTTCAGAAACCTTCTTGCGTTTCGGAGTTACCAATAAGCGATAATTCACATCCACCCCTCCCAAGTGCATAAGTATGAAACAAAACACTACTCAGATAAGACAGGTATCTGTTAGATATTTCAGTGGATGTTCAATAAACTCTAATTCTATGAGGAAATTACTTACAATGAAAATAAAGTAATGTATTCATATACATAGTTTGCTTGTTTTGGTCCATAAAGTTGTTTTAATTTCCTTATTAGTTTTCCTTTTTAAGTACATTAATGCCGAAAAGTAAAATAGTTGATTTGAAAATTATAACATTTCAGAGCCTAAAAATTTCATCTGTTTTTACCAGAAGACAGCGTGTGCGTTTTATGCGTGTGTATATGTCTATATCAGAAAACAAAATTAAGCATCTTTAAAATTTATCTGTGAATTCAATAGATATAAGAATGGAGGAAGAAGGTTATTTAACTATGAAAGATAAAATTATAATGTCTTAGGTCACAATATCTGACATCCTAGCTTTTATTTTAGTTATGTTTAACATTTTGTCGTTTCCATCAAAACAGCATTACCCAAATATTTTGGAAACTTTATTAAAGAAGATTTTCAGTATGCGCAAATGCATTAGTTATTCTTAATTACATTTGCAAAAAGAAGACTTAACGGTATTAAAGCTGTCTAAAACAATGAAAAATATTATGGAGCTGGGACGCTCGAGTTGACTCTTTTATTTATGCGCTAAGCCGTATAATCTAGAGGGGCTTAATTTTACAGTTCCTTGAGAATTTAGGCATTAAAAACAGGAAAATGCTGCTGAAATTTTACACATGGTGCATTTGAATGATTGCTATCTCATTCCTGCAGGAACGGAAATTAACTTTTAGAGAAAAATTTCATCTGTATTTCATTTTAAGAAAAGAAATTCAGGTCATTCGTATCACATCAGAATTATTTAAGAGCCACTTCATGCTGACAGTGTTACTGGAATATGACAAAATGCTGAATGACAGCATATGGAAAGAGTGGATACTGACAACCTATAATCACAAGTAGAAATCCATCATCAGATGTCCAATCTGTGGCCGAGTGGTTAAGACAGCTGAATACTGGGAATTCGACTCGGGCTATATCCCAGGCATCAGGCTGAGTGCATGGTTGGTTTTCATGTTTTCCCCATGTGTAACGGGAATAGAAGCTCGTTTCTCTTAGAAAGTCATCCACGAAGGCATTCCCTTTAGGCAGAGAGCACTCGTGTGCTTTGCCATACTCAGATAAATTAATCTATTTAGGTTATCTGAGTAGCCTCACTGGAAGCGTGGTCTATTTAACTCATGCTTCCAATGAGGTGATCAAAAATCGCAGATGATAGCAATGGCCATTTCTCCCTTAATGAAGTTTTCAATTGCTTCGTTTTCATGGTATTTCCATACGAAACGTGAATATGAGTCAGTTTCTCTTTGTTTCCCTTCCTCCAGCAACCAGCCCCTTAGGCAGATAGCCCTTGTGTGCTTTGTCATATTCAAATGATCTAACCTAATCATTGCCAGAGAAATTTGTTTATTTCATTGAATATAGCAAAACATATGAAATTTATCGGCCTAAGGGAGGTATATCTTCGTGGAGGCCATTCTAAGGAAAAGTGACTGGTTCATGTTTATGTTACACTTGAGAAATATCATGGAAACATCCATGCGGCTACCTCATTAACTGGATTTTCAACTGTATGCGAGCGACCAGAGTTCAGTGGTATTAATCCACTCGAGCACTTGTGTGCTGCTCACAATCAGACAAATAGTATTAATTAAATTTTTGTGAAATTCTTTTGTCTAACTTAAGCATACTAAATATTTCATATGAATAGTTTAATTATATTTTTGACATATAAACTACGCCAGAAAAAAATTATAATTTAATTTTCAGAATTTTGGAAGATAATTTTCTTTAAAAAAGACAATTTAAACTGTGATTTAAAGAGATGAAGCCTAGTTATTCACTTTGATCCCAAACTTTACATAGTTAAGTGTATTTTAAAGGGAGACTGAACTGTACAAAGAAAACTTTTATTATTTTCTTTCTTTTCGTTTGCAAATAAATGTTAATCCGAAATAAGCATCGACGTTCATGATTCCAGAATAAGAGTTGCGTATTGTTCTGTAAATAAAATTGCAAATACGAAATAACAGCAGTTTTGAAAAATAACAATTTCATACTTACAAGTATTACCATTCAAAAGCGTTATTCTACTCACATGAAAGAAATATTTGGTAATTATGTGAAAATCAGGCTGCTTTCCAGGAAAGAACTCTTTTGTAATTGTTGTGGCTATTGGAATGCTCTTTAAGTCAGACCTACACTAAGATTCCAAATAATCTTTTCATTCATTAAAATAATGTTGTTTCATGAAACTGAGCTAATTTAATTTTCATGTAATGGGCAAAAGGCAAATTTGGTTATTATTTTTAGACTCAGTCTAATCAATCTTTTTCTGAAACAATTCTCCTTTTAATGAAAATAAAGATATATGATGACATCCAAGGGCACGCGAGCCTTTTATTTAGAGTACATTTTCTCATGAAATTTTGCAGTTCAGGGTTGGATTTCAGCGCTTGCTCAGTCAAAATATTTTTTATTGCTTTCAAATATCGGTTAGGTATCATCAGAAGCGGAAAGCTGTTTGCCATTAAGAAGAAAAAGCAATTATAAAAGAGGCAAGGTAATTGGAGGTTTCTTGGCAGATAATCTATGCCTCTTGAATATAGTTTAAAATTACAGAGTCGTAGACAGACAGTGAGACAGAGTCGTAGAAGATAAACAACTGCTTTTCAAAATACTTTCCCTCCTCTCGAAGCCGCAGTTTGGCAACAAGAGTTTGAAGGAGCTTGACTGATAGACATTTGAGTTTAGAATTCGCAGTACCCCTAGGAACTTCTGGAATCCTTCTAACTGCGCAGAGCAGGTTTGGAGAGAGCCAATGATTTCTGTTTTACTGATCAAATAATAGAAAAAGACCTTGCGTGCTGCAAAGAATGTTCTATAAAGTGGGCCTGCTTCTTTCAGTCATGAATCGGGTTTTAGTTAAAAGCCTTATTTTAAATGTTTTTACATTTAGCGGAAGACAAGAAGGTGAAGTATTCTCAACCAATATTAAGAAACGGTGACGATGATGCGGAATGGAAATATTCCCGACGATCTGCGTTACCCAAAGGTATCGATGAAGTCTTTCATATCAACGCGTAAGATGCATGTATATCTTACTTTTATGGATGATAACGCTCATCTTACCGAACAAACCTGGTTGGTGGATTTCTTGAATTATCGAGAGAATGAACAGGCCTGCAAAATCTGATTTGAATAATTCCAGAGAGATTCCTTTTAATGTGAAAATTAAAAAGTGAGTGATATATTACCTTCGTGGATTTTAAATTCTAGGCTGCGTATGGGTATGATTTTGTGTCTTGTATTTTCAAGGCAATAACACCGACTTATATTCAGATCAATACGTTAATTAATTATCAGATATTTAGCTTCCAAAGTGACAGATTATGCTGCCACTTTTTAATTTATTACGGCTTAGAATATTTTTTTCATTTGAGAATCAAAATGGTTGCCACTTGTAAGGAGACTGGAAATAAGAGCTAAAAGAGCTTTATTCCGTCAAGGATAAGATGCTTTAGAAATGGTAGTGGGCTTATATTCTATGAATTAAAACATTAGGTAGATATTAACATTAGAATTCTACACTTGTGAAATACATTAAGAGAATTTGCATATTTGATCTACGATCTCCAGAACTACTGGACAGATTTTAATAAAATTTGGTCTGAACATAGGTTGATATAATACAAACAAAATAAACATTCAACAGTTATAACAGACACACATGTTCGTATGTAACACTCATGGGAGTCTGAAGATCTGAAACAGCGGTTGCAGAAGACACAAAAGAGATGGGTTAATAGGGAGTATGGTTCCCTCTTACAGCCATACAGACCTCGCAGCGTGATATCATACTGGAAATAAGGCAGTTTATCAGTGTCTGTGGCAACTGGTTCAACTCATTCAGCAACGCTGTTTCCAGTTCCTGGATGGTTCTCGGAAGGGGGTTGCGAGTTGCAACTGTCCTCCCCAGAGCATCCCAGACATGCTCTGTAGGGTTGAGGTCTGGATACCTGGTTGGCCAATCCATCCGGTGAATATCCTCACTCTCGAGAAATTCGTCGACCACAAGAGCTCTATGTGGCCTAGCGTTATCATCCTGTAAGACGAACTCGGAGCCCACTGCGCCCCGGAAAAGGCGAACATAGGGCTCCAAGACCTCATCCCTATACCTCAAATCAGTCACAGAGCCTGTGTCAAAGACGTGGTGAGGAGTGCGGCCATCCAATATGATGCCTGCCCAGACCATTACGCCGCCACCGCTATAACTGTTGATTTTGCGGATATTGGAGGGTAGGTAGCAGGCCTCTGACTCTCTCCATATGAAAGTACGGCGAGAAACGGTGTTTAAGCTAAAACGGGACTCGTCGGTGAACAGAACGGTCGCCCATTGCTTCGTACTCCAATCACTATGCTGTATGAACCATGCTAATCGGACTCTTCTGTCCGTAGACATGAACGGGACGCAAACAGCCGGTCTTCTGGCATTCAGTCTTTTGGAAACAATCACCCTTGTTACACGGATTGCTGTGGCTGCATACAGGTCCCGAGAGAGCTGAGAAGCTGTAGCCCCTCTGTTACGCCTCGCTAAAATGGACAAATAGAGATCTTCTCTGGCCGTCGTGTCTCTTGGAGGACCTTGCCCAGGTTTTCTCTCGATGGATCCAGTATCCTGGAACTGTTTCCATAGGTTACACACGACGCTGAGCGTTAAATTAAACTGTCTGCATATGTGGACTCGCGATTGGCCTGCCTCTAACCTCCCCACAAATCGCCACCTTATTCCATCATCTAAACGTTGGTGGTAACACATTTTTACTGTTCCTATGTGAATTTAACCGATTGCTGCAAGATAACACCAAAATATTAGCCGAAATGTGCTAGCGAACGCAATTCGTCTTACCCTCCACGCGCTTATAAGGCCTGTTTTTCTGCTGGCTCCGCCTACACACACGTGTACGCTTACGTATTTGCCATACAAGATTTCCCTTTTTATCAAGACGCAGTGATTTTTTCCTTCAGTTCTTTTCGTGCAATTCGATAAAATATACAACTTCTCTTAATTTATTTCACCAGTGTATTTATGCAACATTATAAGTTTGTAAAAATGTGTAGTAAGTAATGGAAAGTCTTGCCCAATGTTTATGGATAATAGTTTTGTTAGGTTTCGGATACACATCCGAAAGAAAACTACAAAACCCTACATTTTGTAGTAAAATAGAACATAGATGCTAAATATATAATACGAAGGTTAATCTCGTGTTAAATGGTTATTTGTTAAATTCAAAAGAATTGTAATTGAACTGAGTAGTTAAACTAAATGGAGATTATCGAAACTTTTTATTCTAAAAGCAAAATAATCTCCTTGTCTTTCCGATCACACTTTAAATTGCTATTTTATTCTTTGAAACGTTCTATGATTCGGCCTGTTGTTCGGTCTTTTATAATATTCAATTAATATTTTTTATTTTCTTGATACATTTGTATAGTAAATCATTTGCTTAAACTGAAAGCGAATTTCGAAAATGCTCTGAGAAAAGATAAATACTGGGAAAATCTTTACGGATGCTAAAAAAAGAAATTCAAATCCTAGGACAAAATTCTTCAAAAGAATAGAATTTATTATGAGCCTAGCAGAAATGTGTATTTCGGTCCCTTGACAATCAAGATGAATTCGCAACTAGACAAAAGCAAAAAATGCTCATCTGAAAGTTCTGATAAACTAGAAATGTATATTTCTTAGAAAAGGGCTATTCAATAAGCGAGAAAGAAAACTAATAATAGGAAAAAGAAAAAATTCACGTAACAAAATAGAGTAACAGAACAACTAGTAAGCTAATATTTGACATCATGGCAGCATGTGCTCAATGACTGCAATATTTAAATAGCAATGCCTGTTCATATCAGTTTCAGACTTCTGCATCTGAGTTTAATAGTTTAATTGTTGAAAAACTGATTTAAGATTTGCTGTGAAATGAAATGCTTTGAAACTATGGCATCATATAAATCTTCTCTGATTGACGAGATCCTGTTGCTGATTCCAGCTCTAAAATAGGTTTGTCAAACGAAGTATCACTTTAAGATGAGTTAGAAGTTTATTAAGAGATAATGCTTATGGCTACAGGGAATAAAGTTGCATCCTGGAAGACGGAATTCATCTTAGACTTACTGGAGTTTTTCAGAAGCATTGAAACTGAATTCTCAGTTTCATTGCTTCTGAAAAAGTAGTCTCCAAGCTTGGATAGTTTATTTCTTTTAAGAACTAGAACAATGAATTCAAAACAAATTCTTTGCCTGTTTCATCAGCTAAAACATACCAAATTTATTTAATCATATTCTTTTGGTAATTAAACATTAGTGCCCCATGAGCCCTAGTAGAACAAAATACTGAGTACATTATTTTAGTCTAGGTTTCGTTTCCGGAGATTGAACAGTCTGGCTTCGTAGGGCTTTCGCGAATTTTGGCTATGTGTAAGGCGAATATGAGTCAGTATCTCTTATAAAATCATCCTACAGTATACCTTTCTTCACGCAAATACCATTGGAATGTTTGACCGTATTGAATAAACCAAATTACGATTAGTGTTACTGTAATTCAGAATGTATTGAAATACTGGTATTTTATTAATAGAGTTATAAGGTATTTCCCCCACCTTCTTGGTGTGCCTTCGTGGTATAGTGGTTCTGCACGCTGGGCCGGTATTCCAGAGGTACGTGGTTCGATTCCCGGCGAAGGCGTTTGCTCATTTTTCATCTCTCTTGTTTCAAAAAAAAAAAAAAAATATTCTTATGTCTCTACAGTGGCGGCCGAACTAAAAGGGTCGTGGATGATGAATCTCCACACCCAGGATTTAGCGATTGGGTCCCCTAAAAATCCCAGTCGCCCCTTTTAAGGGGAAGTATATAAGGTATTTTCCCGCCTTCCAGCATGCCTTCGTGGTGTAGTGGTTAGCACATTGAGTCGATATTTCAGAAGTCCGTGGTTCGATTCCCGGCGAAGGCGATTGCTAATTTTTCATCTCTCCAGCTTTTCCAATTAACCTACTGTCTCTACGGTGGCGCCCGAACTAAAAGGGTGTTGGATGATGATTCTCCTCACCCAGGATTTGGCGATTAGGTCCCCTAAAACCCCCAGTAGCCCTTTAAAAGGGTGAGTATATAAGGTGTTTCCTCGCCTTCGTGGTGTAGTGGTTCTGCACGCTGGACCGGTATTCCAGAAGCCCGTGGTTCGATTCCCGGCGAAGGCGGTTGCTATATTTCCTCTTGCCCGCTTCCAAAACATACCTAATGTCCCTACAGAGTAATGCTTTTATATCATTAGATATGCATAGTTAACACTAAAAGTTTTTAGACAGTTAAAATTAAAATATGATATATCCAAGGTATATAGATTATACTTTACCAAAGTATTCCCAGCTATAACAGTTTATATGCTTCGGGCATTCATTCAAAACATTGCTGGAAGCAGTAGCTCAAGGGGTCGGAGGGAAAATTTTCAGTGCATTGGACAAAAGTAACAACTGCTATGTGGCGAATAGGAAATGAAATTGGGCTATATCGAAAGTGAAATTATTTCTTTATCTTAGAAAATCTCTACCCTCCCGCCAAAAAAACAAGAAATGGGGTCGGTGTTGTAAGCCGAGTGAGCTCTTTATTTTATGCTTGAACTGATGGATAGTAGTGCGACAAACTCCGTTATCCGTGCTTAATCTTTCCACAGAGCATTGTCGAAGTAGACAATGATTCGGCTTCGTGCTCGTTTTCACCAAAGCTTCTTCACGACCGCCAGTTAACAGTTTAACAGTTTGACTATGCTGAAATGATAGAGCTATTGTCACAACAGACTGACAGGCTGAAGAACATAGTAACCTTTTTTTTCCAGCATTGCATCTCGCGTTTTTGTTGGTGAGGATACTGGTCCGACTGTAGTTTGCTCTGGGTTTCATAACAGCACCCAAAAATATCATCACCTATTTTGATGTCATATCTTGCATTGGACAACTCTTGGTGAAATATTTCAAGCATTTTGAGCTTTTAAACCTGGAAAGCACTATTCAAAGCAAGCACATTGAAACCAGAGTCTTGTTTAAAGCATTTCCTTGGACGATTCTGGAGGGGATGCTATTACTTGAAGTTTTTAGGTGTAAAAAGGTTTATGCTGCTACATTTCTTCTTTTTATTTTTAAAATTTAAACCTGACTTCTTTATTGAATAATAATATTTAATTTGAAAATTAGGTATTTAAAGCTGACATTCTACTTTGAATTCCCTAATTCTAACCAATAGGTTACAAGATTTTTATGTAAGTTCCGCGTAATGTGACAGTTGAAGGCAAATAATACAAGAAGAAAATTCTGTGCGAATGAAATCCTAAGAACAGATGTCATTGTCCTATCTTTATCTTAATTCAACTAATAAAACTTCGTGTCGAATTCCGGTCGAAAGCCCCAAGCTTAATTCTTGACTTAATTAAACTATATGTACGTGTCATTGCCTAACCATTTATCCTTGGTTTTACTGGATCTTATATTTATTTGCTAGTTATTTGCTTTCACAATACGATTCGAAAAGTAAAAGTGTATTAATAAACAAGCAGATAAAATATCATATCAGGGTGTAATCAACTGTCTTCTGTAACTAACTGCAGTTTCTCTTACTATCTGCCTAAAAATCAGTCTCCTAATTATCTAATAAAGACATTCCGTAGAAAAATCTAAGAATTGCAGCTAATTTTATTACTGCGCGAATCTTAAGACTTTTGGTTTAAAATTTTCTTGCATCTCTTTTTTTATTCTTCGTCACTTCCTCTTTGAGAGTGATGTAAAGTGAAATCACCAGGGACCAAATAAATAATTTAAATTCAAATAGATAAATTAGAAATTCCTGTCTGGTGTATGCTTTCTTCTCCTTATTTTCATTTTCCATGAAATTTAACATCAATGAAGCGCTTTTTCCACATAAAGGACTAACTAAGCGTGCCAATAGATACTTATCATCCTCTGCACTAAATTCATGATTGATAATATGTATCTGCAGGGCAATTGAAGATAAGATTTGAAAACCAAATTGTTAAAGGGATTAGACCTGCAGTAAGCTCAGAAGTTCGGTTTACGATCTGGACTATTTATATCGTATTGATTTCTCCTACTTAGAAAGTTTGAAGCAAGATTAAACTATGAGAGGCTAAATTATGTAATTTACTTTAAACGTGACAAGAACTAGAAATAGCGCTTTCACGTATTATTTAGGTTTGGTATGGAAATATACTTCATTTTGAAAGTTTTGCATTATTATTTCTTGAAATAGGGCTGCAAATATAGTGGACCCTTGTTAATTCGAGCTCGAAGTTTCTCAGAAAAGAGTTCGAATTATCCGATGTTAAGAGAAAATATAACTTTAAAAGTGTATCTCTGAAAAAAAAAAACACCTACTAGTATGTATAACCTCAGAAAATATATTATACTATGCTACTTAAAATTAAACATATTAAAATGCAATAAAGACTTTCATTAATCCTAAAATGAAGAAAAAGATATGTAGTAGAAAGTAAACTTTAAGTAAAAATATGAATTACACTTTTGGGAAAACTGTAAAATGGGTTTTTAGTTTTTTTTTATTATACCTACCAGCTTCTCCATTTGAAGTAAACATTTCAGTTCACATTTCAATTCCTTTAAAACACAGTGAATTCTTGGACTTTCCAGTCACTAATAATTTAAACGTTTTGCTCCTATCCGTATTAGCACAAACTTAAGTTGTAATCCTCTGCTTACTGCTTTTACTTCCTACGCAAGAATCCCTTTCAAATGTAACGTCTTATTTAGCAAGCGTTTATAAAAAAATGCAGGTTCTTCCATATTAAAAAAATATCTTTCGGGAGGTATGTAGAAAAAAGGCTTGGCAGTCTTTTAGTGAAATTAGTGCATACGTCTTCGTTTAGATCAGAGCTTTGGCCACATACAGTTTGATAAGAAGTATTGTGCATTGACTTAAGAAAGCCATCCATCACTGCATATAAAATCTTCAGTACCTATTCGACTTACCAACTAATTAGCCTTCGTCTGCAACTGGTGTCTCTTTATCGGAAAATTTCAAGACCTGGAACATAGCTTAAAATGGGTTTTTAGTTTTGTTTATTATACCTACCAGCTTCTCGATTTGAAGTAAACATTTCAGTTCATTTTCACAGGAAGTTTCAATCTGAATAAATGCTTTCAGGGTTTTTAATAGAGTCCATAATGGCTTGATTATTAGGTCTCTTTTAACAGTGCCTGCATTCTCTTCTGAATCCGATAAGGTCTCTTTTAACAGTGCCTGCATTCTCTTCTGAATCCGATAAGGTCTCTTATTTTCATCTCCTGGGATAGTGTTTATTCTGTCATCGTCGCTCAGTTTTCCACAGACTTCCAAGTGTTCATCTATCCATATAGAATCAGAGAAAGTAACGTTATCATATTTAAATTTTTTTAATTCAAGAAAAGCTGTATCAATATCGTCACATTCTTCAATAAAATTGCTCTCTTCGGCGTGCATAAATTTAGCATAGCGAAAGCAGTTACTAATATTGCTTTCTTTATCAGCATCCCATGCGGCGTATAGATCATTTATAGCTGTCAGCAGAGTAACTTTCTAGTTTTCGATACAATCTAAAGGAAAAAATGATTTGTTGCAAGAGACTCTTAGGATAATTTTTTTTAAGATTCTGGATGACTCCTTGATCCATTGGTTGTAGCTTCCCAGTTGTGTTTGGCATTGAATATTCAACCTGTATGGATCTCAGTTCTGGAAGGTTATTGTGGAAGGTTGCGTTATCCACAAATACGAAAATGTTACGCTTTTCCCTCGAAAACTGCTTATTTATTCCTTTTAACCAGCTACTGAAGATGTCTTGTGTTATACACGCTTTTGTACTGGATACATAATCAATCAACTGGCAGTGTTCGAATTCCTTTAAAACACAGTGAATTCTTGGACTTTCCAGTCACTAAAAATTTAAACGTTTTGCTCCTATCCGTATTAGCACAAATTAAAGTTGTAATCCTCTGCTTACTGCTTTTACTTCCTACGTAAGCATCCCTTTCAAATGTAACGTCTTATTTAGCAAGCGTTTATCAAAAAATGCAGGTTCGTCCATATTAAAAATATCTTTCGGGAGGTATGTAGAAAAAAGGCTTGGCAGTGTTTTAGTGAAATTAGTGCATACGTCTTCGTTTACATCAGAGCTTTGGCCACATACAGAACATAAGAAGAAGACATAAGAAGAAGTATTGTGCATTGAACATACATAAGAAGTATTGTGCATTGACTTAAGAAAGCCATCCATCACTGCATATAAAATCTTCAGTACCTATTCGACTTACCAACTAACTAGCGTTCGTCTGCAACTGGTGTCCGTTTATCGGAAAATTTCAAGACCTGGAACATAGCAGTAGAGCTTTTTCTTGAGAAATTTCTTGAGATGCATTTCTCATGCGTTTCCTTAATATGTCAAATTTAGATATTTCCCATGAATCTAAAATTGATTCCTTGTTTTTCAAATCAGTTGACTAGGTATTTTTGTATTTCTATTGTTAGCTGTCAACTTTATTTTACGTTCGCCATTCTCTACTTTAAAATACCTACCTCTGTCTCCAAAGTTAGAATTTTGCACTTTCAACATGTAGACATCCTGAATTTTTACACGTTTACATTATACATTGAAGAAGTAAACCTAGATCACGTTAACTTCTCTGCACTACAGGCATAACTGACACAACAGGACCTAGAAGACTTTGTTGCTGGCCTTGACTTCAAAGAGTCATAACCAGTAAGTTAGTAATTTTGCAAAGTAACAGTTGCTTGGTAAAAGAATAAACGATGCATGAGATCATGCATCATCGCACGGAGCGAAAATATAATAATGAAATACGTTAAATTGCAGGTATTCACCCTCAGTAGAAATTAATTTTCAGAATTCTAAGTTAAGTCGCGAAGGCAGAGCTTGAGGTGGCATGTGACGAGGAGCGCTACGCTGACAGGTCCGGTCCCGTAAGTCATGTAATGCAGCGAAAAAGCTTCTAATTGCGTAAACAAGCGAATAATTTCGAAAATAACAGTAGATTCCACTAATAACTGACACAGTTCTCCAGAATCTGTAGTAAAGACAGTTTTTTCTGAAATTCTTAGAAAATTGATAACAAATAAACAAATGGTTCTCTCCATGATCCGACCCAATCATAAAGGGCTCTGAATGAATCCAAAGAAATAGGTTAGGCCAGGGAGCTTTATCGGTTAAGCACTGATAAGTGGTGGACAGTCGGACAACAGCCACTAACGTTTGAAAATTGAATGTACAATAGCCACTAACGTGGAAATTTAATGGTCTAGAAATGCAGTCATGTCCCTCTTTACGCAGAAAAGAAATACAGATAATTTTGACACACACAAAATAATAAATACAGCGTATATTTCTCCGCTAAACGAGGAAAACGAAATTTTTGTCAAATTATTAGTTCGAATTAACCGAAGAGATAAAAATTTAGTTTGAATTAATGAGATATTTTTAGCATTAATTCCAATACAAGTTTTTGGGGGCTATGAATTAGTTCGAATTAACGAGCGTCCACACATGGCTGCAGGGACCGAATTTTTTTCATGTTATCCGAGTGTTCGCTTTAAGCGAGTTTGTGTTAAAGGGGCTTCATTTTATTATATTCCTCTGTATGTGTTTGCCGTAAGAGGTTGAAACCTCTAGATAGCAGCTGAAAGATTCGGGGTTCTAGTCTAAGCACGGTTGCTATTTTTTTTTTTTTTTGGCCCTAATTGGCTAATGATGTCTACAGAGTCTCCCGAACTGAAAAATTGTGGCGGGAGATAACTCGTCACAACTTGAATTTAGTTGTCTAAGTGTCGTGCCTCTCCTTAGTCACCCCTTAAAGGAGGAGAGAATGCAGAAAATTATCGCATCCCCACGTGTTCTCTCTCATCGTGTAAGGGATTATCATATCCAGTTGGCAGCTGGAAGATCTGTGATTCGAATTCAGGAGAGGGTACGGTTGATTTTCATGTTTCAGATTTAAAACGTGAAACTATTTGAACAAGTTAAGCACTTTGTACATAATTTAATTATATTAGTTTGATTGTGTTAAACAGACTGCGAGAAATGGCTCTTTGTGTAAAGCCCCAACAGGGCTTATTTATAGTTGCCTTACTTAAGACAAGATATCTATGCTTTTCAAAATTCAAGTTGTTAGTTAAATTAAATTATTTGAATTATTGTTCAAGGTGATAATTCGCCGGAAAACAGATTGAGGCAGATTGATGTTAAAATCCTGTTCAAAGAATTTTCTGATTTTATCCAGTCATTCATTAATACCTGCTGGAACGTGAGGCACTGACCCCCTATGAAGCAGAAAGATCCTAGACTGACGACATTCTACAGGCCCATGTGTTTGCTCCCGTCGCTAAGTATGGTAATGGAAACCACCGTCCTCCGACTACTTAACCACTTCCTGACAGGAAAGGGACTCGTGCACAAACAACAATATGGCTTCATAGCTAATGAGTCAACTGAACATGCAATCAAAAACCTATCAAGTACGATCACAATCCATTGGAATCAATAACGTGCACACCATCATCATTTCACTAGATATACAGAGTGCATTTAACATGCTATGATGTCCAGATGTGCTGGACTCACTGGTCAGTATGGGCTGCCCTAGCCCATTGATGGACATAATCAAAAGCTACTAAGCTACTTTACCGATAGAAGTGGCCGAATCACTGCCGATGATACATCGAGTGAACAAATTATCTGCAAAAACAGTTCTTAAGGTAGCTTCTGGAGATGTTTGCCACGTCTTCTGGAATCTGATTGCAAATTCAGTATTTGAAACTTTCCATGGAATTCCTTTAGTCAAAATTATTGCATATGCAGATGACTTCCTAATTAAGATTTCAGGGAAGCACGATATCCAAAATAGAGTCCAAACCAGTTTGAATATCTTCACAAACTGGGCAAGGAAACATAACAGCATTCGGCTTCTAAAACTCATGCGATAATCATTTGAAGAGCATAAGCACTATAGCGCAATCTATATTTAAAACCAGATGGAAGTTTAATCAAATTCGTCAGAATCTACGACATCTAGTACTGGTCATTAGGAGTAAGCTTTTCTGGCTCCCTCATATCCAGAAGGTGAAAGAAATGGTTGTATATCTTACCAACTCCATGTACGGCGTGCCACACCAAGCCAAGGGGTCCCTTCCATGTACCTTAGGCTTTATTATAAGGTAGTTACAGCCCTCATAATATTGTATGGCTCAGCAATACTTCGAATCAATTTTAAAATGCAAGTCAGACTGCTCTTGAATACCATCGTAAGAATACGATCCCTCGACATTAGTAAAGCCCTATAGGACGACCTCCACAACAGCTCTCCAGGTCATTACAAGTCTGCACTCTCTACACTTATAAGTTGGAAAAGTGGCAGCAACGTCCAACATATTGTATCTGGAGAAAACCTACATGCTATGGGACCACTACTTTTCCCCTTCAGAATACAAGCGAAACAGTTTAACACCAGTCTGCCATGCAACCCAAATAAAGTATTTGGCATACCAAATAAAGTATTTGATATCCCAAATAAAATATTCCTGCATCCTGTGGAGCATAATATGACCACCGTGTCTATCTACAGGGAAATATTAAAATTGTACTCCGGAACTGGCAGTGATCTTTGTGTATACGGTAATAATAACATCGTCTGCACTTAGAAAAGGAGATTGGGTATAAATAACTCCATGTACAAAGTGCAGCATATAGCGATTCGAAAGGCTCTCAGGCAGATTTGCTCCAATAACGCCTCATCAACTACCATATTCAGCGACTCCACATACAGCTTTGAGGCAATACAGAATCTGCACTTCATACACCAGCTAGTATATGAATTCAGACTCTACTTCTCAAATTTCCGATTCGTCAACGCCCCACAATATGCCGGGTCCCAGCACATGTTAGAATTAATGGAAACGAGATGGCAGACTCCCTGGCTAAAGCGGCAATCATGGCAGCCGAGACAGAGGAATGCCTAATACCTCTGCCAGCCTCTCCTTAAAAAGAAATGCAACAGTGGTTAGACAGATCGACATTGGCAACAACAGGGAAACGAATATTCAGACTGATATCAAAGACTACCGAGACATGATCAACCTCTCGCCCCCTGTTACTTGGTTTCTCACAGGCCATGACGTTTTATGACATATCTTCAAGATTTTGCCGTAGTGCCAATGACTTCTGCGATTTTGGAAATGTCGGAGAGCCAGACCATTGCGCTTTTGAACATGATATTACCAAAGAATACCATCTGCGAGAACCAGCACCATATAACTGGTCAGCATTGACTAAGAATTTGGTTCAGAACAGGACGTCAGTTAACTAGTTATTGAATTCCATAAACATTTGTAAGCAAAATCATGCCAATTTTTTATAGAGGCTCCAAGTACCGAATGCATTGAGCACTTAAGTATTCAATAGCACGGATCTATTTACTCGTGTTCCAGTTCGTATAATTATGCAACAATTTCAACCGTTTAGGCGATAACCAACAATTATAGTAAAGGTAATATTTGAGAGCGAGTAGCTCGCACAGGTACTTAATTACTAGGAAGAAAGCATCAAATCGTTATATATTTTCATTAATATTGTTAATTGCTGAATTAAGAAGCAGTTTTATTGCATTAATTTGGTCATACCTGTATATATTTTTAGCGTTTGTATGAAAATAAATTAAAAAAAAAGTATTTAAGTACCGCTCTTTCTGTCATTTCTTTCAGCAAAAATAAGATCCTAGTTTAAAATGCGTAAGCTTATATTTTGGATGAAACGCACTTTTTTGTTTACATAACTTCGATTGAAAAAATGTTGATTTATAATATAATTTCACGAAATCTGCTACTTTGAAAAAAATCAAAGAGAGTAATCAGGCTCTGGATTAAAACAGTAAAATAAAAAGTTCATTTGTAAAACTAATGTTAGAAAATCGTTTTCAGACTCATTGATTCAATCTTAGTTTTCTTTATGTCTTTGTTTAAGTCGGACTTACTTCTATTGGGTAAAGTACTTATAACAACATCATTTTGAAATTATTATCATAACTGCTAATTCTGTTGAAATGCAAAGCCTTCTGGATAACTCAAACATCCTGAAGTGACAGTATTGCCTATTATGAGAAATTGTGTTCTAAGCAGTTGGCTTTTATCGTAATTGCCCAATTAATTTAATTAAATAAAAATTACGTAGACGTATTATGAATCAGAAATGTTTATACACACCATTAAATTTCATTACGCTAGAACTGTGTGAATGTTAAAGTTAATAAGAATGAAGAATGATCCGATATAGTAAGAGAATTCAGGAGAAAAAATCCTTTAAATCGCAGCAATATTAAAGTAGCGGTACGTTTAGCTTATTAAATACTTTTTGTCTATTTAAATTTTTATAACTATGTTAATAAATTAAATTAAAAAATTAATAACGCCATCATGCTTAACTGCTTGGAAATATTACTTGCCATTTATGCAGTTCTTACTTTTAATTACTAAGTCCGAAACAATCTTTAGAATTATAAAAAATTTCAATTTTTTGGATTACAGGTAAGTATTTATATTGTAGTAGTTTGGATTACAGGGAAGTAGATTGAAAAACAGCAGTGCTGTACTGAATGAGAGTACTGCATTTTTCCTCCGTACTTTTTAAACATTTTTTTTTTAAATATTCTCATAAACTTAAATGTTTTATTATAGAAAAAGCACTTGATTCCAAAGAAGTATGCTAATATTAATGAAAAAAACGCATCTGCTTACTTTAAAACTATCAAATTCGCCCTCAGCTGAGCTCAGGGTAAAATTTCAAATTATACATTTAACTTTGATTTTCCTTAACTGAAATGAATATATGCGAGCTGAAACAGAATTAAAGAAGCATTTTTGAAGCAGAACTAAAGAACAAAAACTGTAATTTTGGAATTAACTTCTAAAATTTGAAAAGTCGTTTCAAATCTTTCAAAATTAATTTGTATTATAATATGATTATATCAACTACTGCGAAAAATTCTTTTCTGTTTAGTTCTTGCTTGTTTGCTTCGCTTCAGTTATTACATGCTTATTTTCTGTATGTTTTGAAATTAGCTGAAATTTTGTAATTATATTATACGAAATGAAAGAGGAATTTTAGGAAATTAAATGTTAGGAGAAGCAAAAGGACAAGCGAAGTTAGACATTTTTTGTTATTTATGTTTTAAATGCACAATGAAAAACGTATATTCTAATATTACAGCCACTTTAGAAATTCTTCAGCTCAATTAATTGGAAGAAATATCTTGAGTTATATAAGTCTTTAAATAAATAACTTGTAAGAAAGGGTTGATGCATATGATTTTAGAGGGCTCAAATATTTGAAGCTCATTGAAGGGGAAAAAAAAAAAAAAAAAAACCACTGAAAGCTTTCAGATTTTACATTATGCTTAAAGGGGCGTCGTTTTAACGTTTTATGAAAGAAAGCAGAATTTTGGTGGCAAAACGTTCTTTGTTGGAGGTCTATCGAAACGGATGACATTTGCTGGAAACACATGCTCCGCAACGTTGATTCAAGCCAAGCATGAAATCAAATGCGGCGGTTTTTGGTATGCGCCTTTTCATGGAGCAAGCATATTCTTCGCTCGGAAAGGTTTCGAGGAGAACCACAGGAATAAAATACACGTCTTTCAAGCGTGTTTCGTATATTCTTGATGGGGCTAAAGTCAATGGCCGTTCTGTTTGAAGCGGTTTTTGATTCTATGTGCTGGCCGACAGCACAAGAATCAGTGAACTCGCTCATTATCGTCTATAACAAAAACATCAGGACCCACTGTCTCCAAAAATAGGAGAATATGTTAAGCAAGTGCTTGATATCTGCAATAGACTGCAGTAGCGATTCTGAGAGAAAAGATGTGGAGATCATGGCGGCCAAGGTTAGTCTAAATCATAACCTTTGTATGAGCGCATTTCGTGGATCTTATTGGGATGAAAATAAGTTCCAAGTGTTCTCCAGGTCAGCACCTTCTCGAATCAGTCTGTAGATCAAACCACGACTCATCTATAAAGTCTAAACTAACTTATTGTTGTGAGATTCAGCTGAGATGGCCTCGAGACCAGTTTAAGTGAGCTCTTTTGTTCGAGGGTATAAGTGAGACGATAAATCACTGCTCCTATTGCAAGTAAGTGAACTGCATATAGGCGTTTGTAAATAGTTTGCGACGATAGAATTTTTCTTGTTGGCACTGCAAGGCCGGAAATAAGTTGATCTGCGGCAAATGACCCGTGGAACTGTAGCCTTGTGCTCAGAAATATAAAAACCCACTTTCTTTCAGTATTTGTCGCCCTCAGAAGTCCTCTTATTGGTCTTTCTGATATAGCTGCTTCACTTTGATACTGGTTCTACGAGTAACAAATGACGGAAAGTCTGAGAACTTGGACAACTTCCGACTATCTATAGCATCTTACGAGGTGCCATTTTGTCTTCCGACACCGGAAGACTCAGGCGACGCTAAGACGCACATTCACGCTGAAGACTTAGGTGACACTCAGGTGACGCTGTACACCGCACATTCACATAGCAAAATTTTTCAAAATCAACATCGTTTTTCTTTTTGAAGTATGTAATGCTAGTTACACATTCTGCACAAAGCAGTTTTTTTTTTTTTTTTTTTTTTTTTTTTTAATTAACACAATATTTTCCTGGGCAAGTTTTCGAATAAATACAACTTTTGCATACACAAATTTTGAGGCTACATGTTGTTTCTTTAGTCGACTATGTAAATTTTTACTCTTGCTTCTTAATGTTTGGACACTAGTTAACATTGATCTATTCTTCCTGAGCTGAAACTTTTATTCTTATATAAACGCTTAGGGCATTGTGACTTGAATAACAAGCTATTTTCATGAAACATAACATTTGTATTTATTATTTATGAAAAAATGTATTTGTTGATGTAACAATATGAAAACATAGAATGATTAATACTATTTCTTTTTTGTTCAGAGATGAAAAGTTATTTTATTTGATAAATATCATTTAACTAAAATATGAAGAAAGAAAAATGAGATATCTATAAATCAAAACATTCTTACATTCTAATCATATATGTTGCCCACTTATTCAAGTACGTTTCTGCAGACAGCTTTTATGCTCATGACATAAGGGAACTTCATGGTTAACAATTTATTTTACTTAAAAGCTCAACTTATTTCGTTTCCGTATTTTCATTTATATTGCACGAGAATTTTATTTTTATCATTATTCAATGAGTTTGTTTCCCATACTTTCATTTATTAACCATGCATCTCTTTCCCTCATTGTGGGATAGCTTACCTATTTCATTTCTCCTCATTCAAAGATTCATTCCAATTTACTAGAATTATTTTTTCTGGGTCAGCAGAATTTGTTATTCGAGTGAAATAATGTGTTGGATTTGGATCGGATCCAAATTTTAAAGTTTTTCATTGTCTACGCCTTGGATCTGAGCAGATTAATCTTCAGGCTTTGCTATGCTAGATTATAAATTCATGTTATTTAATTATTTATAATTAATTTTAGTTTTGAATTCTTAATAACATACATCTTACGAGTTTTCGTATTATAACACAATGTACCTTCAGAATATTTCTTTCTTCTCTGCTCTTTCTTTCATGTTCTCTCTGTCTAATTTATTTTTCTAATCCTTAAATAACAACTTCTATGTTTATAATAATATATCATACGGTATGAAATTCAAATATGCAATGCAGAATTCTAATTTGCTCAATTTATTTTTATACTTTCAGTCATGCATCATGTCGTTTTTCTGGAAATAATGTAAAATTTTTATAATTGCATTTTAAATTTTAAAATGAAACTTATTATATATTTCAATTAATTAAGCTGTACATAAACTTTACATTACTGAGTTTTCGGATAAAATTCGATCTGTGATGAACGTTAGAGCTTATAATTTAAAGTTTTTCGAGAAATTAAGTTTGGTAACTTTTTTAGATTAACTCTGATTTTAAAAACATATGACTAATTGATTTGTGGCTGATGTTTTAAATATGAAAATTCATTTGCGCGTTTACAAAATTTATATCTATTTATCAACTTTGTTGAATGCCTGTACAAATAATAAATCTTTCAAAGCGCTTATGTTTTTAAATATAAAGCCCTCCTCGCTTTCGTGGATCGTCTTTATTTTCTGAATTTCTATAATTCCTAATTTAAAAGAAACACTATATTTAATCGTGCTAATAATGCACATTTTTGCAGTGACTAATAGCTAAGGACCGTGTAATAACAGAGAAAAGGTCCTTTAAAAAGGAGAAATCTTACATCTTATTTCATTTCAGAGAGCAAAACTGAATATTATATTTATCGCAAAATCAACGAATATGAAGTTGTTGAAAAAAGAAAGACGATTCTCAATGATAACTGATTTAGAGGCTCTGAAGTCGGAAATCTCAGTTCTGGGGAAGAATTTAATTATAACTGTAAAACTGGTTTGTTCATTCAGGGAGGCTATTGCATTTTTAACAGCACCTATCTATTGTAATACAATGTTTATTGGGGCATATATTATTTTGTGCTGTTATTAGACAGAATTATATATATAATTAAAAGAAAACTATTTCAAGTACAAAAATGTTATGAATTCTGCATGGGATGCTCTCTATATGTAATGATATAAGCTTGTGACTTAGCATCGGATCAGTTTGTATTTTTATTAATTCAGTTTTCGTGTCAAAAAGCAAAGACGTAATGCTATATTTATGAAAACAAAGTGGCTCATGTTTAAGACAATAGAGGCAGACATTTTTATAGTGAACCAAAATAAAAGTCAGAGTTTGTTGCTTTTTCCCCACTTCATGTTAAAAACAGAAATTTACTATGATTTTTAAGAAGTGTATATGCGTGTACATCATATGCATTATTATTTATCATTATTATTGATATATATTTAATGAAATATCCAAATAATGCAGAAAAATAAATATTCCATTTAAAACCAACTTGTTACAGAGAACTCCCCATTTTGAAGAATCACTTATTTAAATACTGAAAGATCTTCTGCCCTGAACACATAATGCTCAAGCTTTCAAGCCTGGTGTACTTGGCTTCCAACATAATACATTATTTGCTGAATTTACAGTTAGACATCTAACTGAAACTTTTTGCCTACACAGTAATACAAGATTATGTCTAAGTCTACTTTTTACTATGTGCTATTCAAATCCTATCGCTATTTCAATAAATTCTTCACTGAGTTTTGTAAGAACATGACATAATGCAATTAATAGGTGTCAATATATAGTAAATATACGGGCTGATGTAAGTTGTCTGAATGCGGGCAGTGCAGTGAACTTAATGCTGCATACCTTCATTTGAAATCAATTGCTTTATTTGTAATTTTGTCAAAATGATATGCGGGATGACTTCCAACATTGAAGAGATTAGCAATGATGAATAACACATCAAACAGAATAAAAAGGGAATTCTCATTTAGAATTAACAGTACTAATCGCTAAATGACTGTTATTAGTCTTACTATAAAATGCACGAAATTTCTTTGTTTACATTTCCGCCTTCCCTTTTCTTACGTTAAATATGTTTCTTTCTTAATACATATCTTATGTCTTTCTCATGTTCATAGCAGTAGAATTTTGTTTATCTCCCATATTCGTCAGCTGTTAAATTTTTATTTTTATAACCACCTTTAAATTCTATTCCGAAATTTTTATAATAAGGTGCGAAGATAATAATAGCTCGTTATAGAATACCAAGCTTGTTAGCTTCTATGCAAATCTGTTCTGAAAATTGGATGCAATAGCATGTTAGAAATTTAGTTTTTGTAAATTATAATCAACGTTTCTGGAATGAATGATAATGTAACATAATAAACACCCGTCTCGGACTCTATATAAAGAAATTAGCATTTCTTCATAAGAAAAGTATAAGTTGTCTCATGATCTTTGATATCCGATTAACAATTTGCATCAAAACAGTGGATGTTTTTTACATCAGTCATCAATTATTATATTTTATTTATTATCTTATTTGTCCTTTCGCTAATCAATGTATCAGAAATATACTTCGCATGCTGAAGTCACATATTGTGATTCTATATACTAAAGATTGACTTTTCCTTCTTAAATGTATTAGCAACGAGGATATGAACTTCGACATTCAAGCTATGTGACAGATTTACTCTAATGGAAGACGGGAAAAAAATGTTTTTTAATTGAAAATTTAAATTCCTTGTGCACCACATAGTATTACGCAAGACTTACAGAGGTAAGTAAAAAAAGAAAAAAAACAAATACAACAACACAACACAAAATAAAATAAACTTACAAATTCACAGATGACACGTAAGAGATAAATTTACAGAAGAAAGAGAAAGCCATTTTATGTTGGACAAATACGTGAAGAGGGGGAGGAAATGTAATATTCACAGAGTTTTTAACTTAGAAATGAAATCCGTTCGTCTTTCCTTGAGCTTTGAACAATAGAACAACACTGTGCGACATTTTGCATGAACACAAGTCTGTATTAGATAATCTAAATCTCTTCAGATATGAACTGAATTTACCATGTGCTGTTAGAAATTGAGTGACTTCAAAATTTCGGAAAATGTGTTTATTATTCAATCTGTGATGAATGGAAGGAAAATATAGTTTAGTCAAAGAGGCAGTAGTAGAATTCCTGTATAGTTCATTCTACTTGAGTATTACATCATCCCTATTTTTGTTCTTGTAAAATGACTTGGGAAGTATCATTGGAGTAACTACTTGAAGATGTGTAGCTTGTTTTGAAAACCAGTCAGCCTTTTCATTTCCTAGATTGCCAGTGTGGCCACGTACATGAGAAAAGATAACATCAATACCTTTATTATTAAGGTCTTTAAGAAGGGCATGAAAAGTGACAATTAATTTATTACATGAGAAGATATTCTTAAGAGAATATAAGGATGAAAGAGAATCAGTGCGAATAAGAAATTTGGCACTTAGCGAACAGTTGTTAGATATCCACTTAATTGACTCACTAATGCACAGTAGTTGGGCTTGGAAAACACTGCATTCGTTGGGAATTCTAAAGTGTTTGTATTCCAGTTCAGAACCATGATGGAAAACGACATAAGTTAATCCAACTCGATTATTAATTTTGCTGTCATCTGTATAACACACAACAGGGAAATTATCCTCAGCAGAATTGTCATAAATGATAGTTTGAATTGGCAAATGATTGGCAGGATGAGAAAGATCTTCAAACAACACCTTGGTATCGAACATAAATTTGCTGATGGTATCTTTAAATTTTTTGTCATTTAAAACATGAAGGTCAATCGGAGGAAATCCAGAAATTGCGAAACATTCTTCATAGCTAATTGTTCAGTAACCACGCACAACTCTTAGTAAAATTCTTCTCTGAATTCTGCGAAGAGTACGGGAATTAATCTTCTTCTCTAAAGCTGTTCCCCACACTCTAGAAGCATAGCAAATAAAGGGGACAATACCCTGCTTATAAATCATATCAATAACATTAGATTTTAAACCAAAAGTATTGCAAGAGACAAGAATTTTAGACTTATTAGGATTGAATTCCAGTTTCCGTTCTCTGGACCAATTGAAAATAGTATTAAGGGTGTTCTGAGCCGTATTAAAGAGAGTAATGGGACTCTTCTTTTGAAAGCAGATTAATAGATCATCAGCAAAAGCAATTGTTTTACAACTCGGACAATGTGAGAGTCTATTGAGTAGATCATTCATAATTAAATTCCACAGTAAAGGTCTGGAAACTGAGCCTTGAGGGCACTCTTTCCAAAATGCGGGAGGAAGAAACGTGGCCAAGAGAGAGCAATGCAGTTCTGTCATGCAGAAAAATCTTTAATAAGGCGGAAAATATTACACGGAATACCAGCTTTCCTTAAAAACACAAGTATCCCAGGCCCCCAGGCGTGGTCGGAAACACCTTTGATATCAAGGAACTCTAAAACTGTGTGTAAATATCTCTTCTTATCTTCGTCCACTATGTCTTTTAAGTACAAAAGAGCATCTTCACAACTCTTATGAGGAGTAAAACCAAACTATGCTTTGTTTAGCAGTTTTTATTATGCAAGAACCAGGTAATTCTATTAACAAACAGCTTTTCTAGGCATTTTCCTAAACTGGGAGAAATTTAGGTTTTTCACATGCCTGACTGTAACTTGCAAATTAATGAAAATTTGCGTCGATAGCAATGCGGGAAATATTCAAATAATTTGTATTACTTGTCATAACTATGAAACATATAAAACAATCAGTACTGTTATATCAGTGCATTGATATTGCATAAAATATGAATCTATATTAAATGTTCCAAACCTGAGTGTAAGTAATGAAAACATGACATGAAACTGAAAAAAATAGTATTTATGCAAGTTTTGCTTATAGTAATCTAATTTGTTATTTAAAAGAAAATTATCGTAAACTATACTAAAGAGCTTTTCTGAACTTGTAAAATTATATTTTGTAGAACAGCCATAAGTTTATGTAAATAAATTAGAAAACAAAATCTTAAGTTACGATATATATTTAGCATATTTTTATCTGATTTAAATCTAATCTGCACTTTTTTAAACGAAAAGTGCATTTCTTATTCGAAACTATTTTCCGTGGAGAGATAATAGCTTCTATTCTGCATGAATTCTTTAAATTCATATCCCGACAATTGAATTCATCGATCTGTTTGATTTCTTGAAATGTTTCTTAAAATGAAAGAAACAAAACACTCTAGCCTATGTTTATTCAACATAAATATCAAATGTATTTTATCGAATAAGCAGAGCTAGAAACTAAATACTACTTTGAAAATTGAAAAACTTGAGACGTTTCTCAACGAGACTATTTTGCTTAAAGTAAATGGCATTTGAAATTGGAATGCCCAGAGCACGAATGAAAAATGTTCTTATAAAGTAATATTAACATTTCTTTGCTATTTCTATAACGGCATTCTTTCTTTCCAAAATATCATAGCTTTCCAGCTTTGATATTAAGTGAATAAGTAATACATTCAGAACAAGATTTTATGCAAAACTTAAAGTTTAGATAAAGCTGAATGATTTAAGATTCAGCATGAATTATACTAATACATATTAATTAAATGTTAGAAAAAAGTAAGTAGAATGGTAAGAAATATTTCTTCTGTAAAAGTAACCTGTCTATCTGGAGATTACAGTTATCTGTAGTAACTTATTTTAATTCATTAAATGAAGGGACTCTTTTACATTACATATTGCAATTTGTATCGGTCAAAAGTTTTTAAATGTGAGAATGTGTAGAAAAAAATTTACACTTATGGTATTAAAGAAAATTTTATGAGGAAGATTGAGATCTCGGGCCTTCGGCTTTCAAGCGGTAACTTTACGTCTTCCTTGGAGGAAACTATCGATGCTATTCTTGATAAAGCTTTTCCTCCTGATTGTGTGAGACTTGATAATGACTTTCATACTCAGTGGCGCTCATCTGCTCGCAGTAGTTATGCGTCTCAGATTGATCCTCCTTTTTCGCAGGCCGACATTGATGATGTAATTCGTAATTTAGGGCTTGGCAGGTCTCATGGCCCGGACTCTATTCCCAATGAAACCATAAGATACTTCCATCGGCTTTTTCCTGCAGTTTTTCATAGATTATTTAATGTATGTTTGAATCTTGGTGCTTTTTCACGAACTTGGAAGAACGCCCTTGTTATTGTGATACCCAAGAAACAAAGTTTTACTGTTCCACATGTGAATAATCTTAGGTGTATCTGTCTTCTTTCTACTTTAGGTAAATGTTTTGTAAAACTAATTACTAACAGAATTACTTGGCATCTACATAAAGAAAATATTCTTAGTGCTGACCAATATGGTTTCATTGCTCAAAAATGTGCTGAGGATGCACTTCTGCGTCTTAGCAACATTGTACAGAGGGGTAAGATGAGAGGTTTGTACACTATTTTAATTTTTCTTGATATTGAAGGAGCTTTTGATAATGCATGGTGGCCTGCTATTCTTAATTTACTAAAAGAAATGAAGATACCTCAAAATGTGTTTAATGTTGTTTCTGATTTGCTGAAAGACAGGACGGTCGAGCTTTCTTTGGGTGGCACCTCAAGTGTTCGTCGACCTCAAAGAGGTTGTCCACAAGGTTATATTTCCGGTCCCAAGCTTTGGATTATTATTATGAATGATCTCTTACAGAAACTTTCTGATCTCTTCAGTTGTGAAGTCATTGCCTTTGCAGATGATTTGTTGATTTGTATTCAAGGAAAAGAAATGCAAAAAGCTTTTCGTCTCGCCCAAGATGTTATAGATTTCATTTATCATTGGTCAATAGATTTTAAGTTAAAGTTTAACCATGCAAAATCCAAGACCATGTTTATTGATAGAAAAAATACTACTTATGAAGGATATCAATTGCTTTTAAATGACAATCCCCTTGAGAGAGTGAATGAAATTAAATATCTAGGTGTTTTGTTGGACAGCAAATTTAACTAGAAAAAGCATATTTCCTACATTTCTAATAAATGTGAGAGACTTCAGCGTGGGCTGAATCGAATTGCTTGTAATAGTTTTGGTGTTAAATCGAATGTTAGCGCAATTATTTATAAACAAGGCATTGTACCCCTTATTTCATATGAATGTAGAGCTTGGGGATTGTCTCTAAAAAAGAAAATTAACTCTAAACGCCTGCTTCGAGTTCAAAGACGAATTTTGCTGCGAGTTATAAGCGGTTACCGAACTATTAGTTACAATGCTGTTTTCTCTCTTGCCGGATTTCCACTACTGGATTTGTTTATTCTGACCTTTATAGATTACAAGAATAGTCTTGCAAATTACTCCAATTCTCACTTTGATCGTTTATTGCCCTTGTCTGTTCTACCACATCCTTCTGTAAGACAACCAGTACAGATTCTGGATAGTACGGACACTGATGTTAATTCATTCTCATTGTGCTGTATACGGATGGTAGTAGGATTGATGATAAAGTTGGTTTTGCTTATGTTATTTTTGAAGATGATATTGAAATTGAGTGTCACCAATTTCGCATTAGAAATGAATGTACTGTATATATTTCTGAACTTCTGTGTATTAATTTTGCAATCAAGTGGATAATTAGCCAGAATGGAAGTGGTTCCAGCTACTTAATCTGTACGGATTCGCTCTCTTCCCTGGAATCTCTTAAAAATACCTCTTTATGTAATGATATTATTGTCAATATACAGCAGTCTCTCGGAGATCTGGAGAAGAGGGGTATTTCAGTGTCTTTTACATTTATCCGTGGTCATTCGGGTAATTATGGAAACGAGAGAGCTGATTGGCTTGCTAAGAATGCAACTAAAAATGATATTAACGTTGATGTAAATATTCCAAAATCTTATCTAAAAAAAACATTCAAAGCTAAAATGATTGAGCGGTGGAACTGTGATTATATCTCTTCTGATAAGGGATCTATTACAAAAGCATTCTTCCCAACTATTTTTGAAAGACTGAAAAGTAAGGACTTGTTGCTCAATTTTAAAGTTACGCAATTTTTGTCTGGACATGGTAAGTTTAATGTTTATCTTGAACGATTTAAGCTGACATCTTCCAATTTGTGTAATTGCAATCTTAGCGTTGAGCAAAGTGTTTTCCACCTGCTTTTTGATTGCCCACTGCTTGATAAAGCAAGAAATCTTTTGAAATGTAGATTAAAATTCATTGGAATTCATTGGCCGCCGAAATGTTATGATTTTGTATCCTCGATTTCGGCCTACCGAGCTTTCAATGATTTTGTTGACTTTTATTTTAAACACTGTTAATGATTTCTTTATACATTTTTATACTTTTGTATTTACTTGTGTTTTTTTTTTCCTTGTTATGATTTCATTGTATTGTTGAAAACTGATGATATTACTTACTATTCTGCCTTTTTCACTTACGATTTGTAAGTCTCGTGTGATACTTTGTGGTGCACGAGGATTTCTTTTTCTTTAAATAAAAAAAAAAAAAAAAAAAAAAGTTTTTAAAGCTCCGGCTCAATGTTTAGGAATTTGTTTCTTCACTTATTGTCCTTTAAAATTTTTGTGGTGAAGAGACTTTGTTTTTCAAAATTTGATTTAGATTTTTTTAAAATTAGGAACAATTATTCTCACATCTCTTCTCTGTTGAATAAAACTAAAACTCTTAAGATTTTATTGTGTACACCATAGAATAGAGCTGAAAAAAGCAATTGAAAAGAAATTTAAGAGACTTTAACGTAATTTGGGAGTTTTGGGCAAAATTGCTTGATTTGTTTCTACCGTTTGTAGTAACAGATTGTTGGAAGTATAAAAGTGATTATTAGTTGTTGGAAACTTCTTTTACAGTTGAATAATTTGGTTGATAACGCGTGATTGAGACTAGAAAAGTAAAAATGAAAAAAAAATTATAAAATAAGCTTTTCTTTAAAACTTATAAAATAAGCAATGAACTCATTTTGAGTAACATCTGAGGAGTTATATCTTAATGAATGCATTCAAATATCAAATTTTATCATTATTAGCATTTTTAGTTTCCTAAAAAACTTTTTTTTATTTTGTATTGTTTTATTCTCATTTAATTGAATAATTCTAGATTCTAAATTTATTGGTTTAAATTTAATTTTTTTTCTTAGCTTTTTTTTATTCATATATAATTCAGAAATGTGGCTCTGCTGAAAACTCTTTTGGCTACTTCTTGACAAAGTTAGAAGAATTTTCAACTGTTTTTTAATATTGTGCAAATTTTTTATTATATTGATTTCTCTTGTGTTTAAGTTTACATTCAATTGTTTTTGAATTATATTTTTTATGGTTTTCAGTCAGTAAATATACCACTATAGAAGAATATTAAATCTATTTAATTTATCGCTTTCTTAATTATTTAATTAATTTTCCATCATTTTCAGCTACATTAATAATAATAATTAATTTTTAATTAATTTTCATCAAAATGACATGAAATATTTACATACATACATATATATAAAATATACGTAGAAAGAACTATATTGATTGATTATAAACCTACGACTACTTCAAAGCCCACGAAGAAATCTCTTTGCTATTAATCCTCTTTTATTTTAAATGAACTTCAAAAGTCTGCTGTAAGATGAAAATTTTAATGATATAGTAATATTCCTTGTTTACTTCAGCTAATTCTTGTGTTTCTGAGAGATTTATGCAATGTAAAGAGGTTTCACTTACTCCAAGTAAGTTTTTCCAAATGGCAAGATATACTTTTCAAAACTTCCTCTTAATGGTTACAAATATTACAGAATTGAATTAAAAGTATTTTTGTTGCCTTTGCGATATGTTATCCATTGAAATTTTCCAGCAATATTCTCTTCTTTGATATTCTGAGTTCTCGAGTGTAAATTTTTCATTAAAGTAATTGAATTTTTAAGTAGGGATATTTTTAAGTGTAGTCATGATTCAACAAAATCAAAGTCCCATAGAGACAAATAACTGCTTTATAATTATCATATATTGTTAAATGGTGTATGCTTTTTGCATCATTTGTTCCTTTTATCCTCGTCCGTTCTCCAGTTGTATACAGATTGAATAAAATCTCAAATATTCTGAAAACATAAATAATAACAGACAGTATATTTAACTTTTATTTTAATTTAGTTGCTTTACGTTTTCTACAATCTGTTACCAATTTTAAGGATTTCTCATGGCTTTGGTAGATGTAATCAGTGAACCTTTTGCCAGTTTTGAATTCCAATAATATTAGTACATATTTTGTTGAGCTAATGCAATATTTAAAATATTTTCTTCGTAAGGTGAATAAAATGCTTACATAAATTGGGATTTAAAAGATTTCAATTTCAAATACTTTAAATGTATGTACAAATCTTTAGGAAAATACTGTAAAATATGAAAATTAACGTAGGATATTATATGGTACACAATCGTTCAAAATATAATTGATTAAAAGCTTTAAAACCTCATTCTCCTTCTTCCCACTTCAATCTTAATTGATTTCAATATCCATTAATTTCATAGAAAGTATTAGTAATATATTAGGACAAATACCATTGCCTTAGGAAAGATTATTTCCCCTATTATCAATTATATCATTTTATTTCAAATACTTTCCATGACTTCCTGCTATTTTAAATTATCACAAATAAATGATAGAAAACTTCCTGCACAGAATGGCAATTAACTATTCATAAGCATGCATTTTTGATATGATGTATGAATGAAAATATGCCACATAATGGATCGATCATAATTCCGAACATTCTTCAAATTTTTTAAGTATTGCTCAAGCGTTCCAAGGGTTATTGGAATTATTGGAGAGCAAATCAGACTCATTATTAATTTATCAAAATTATTATTAATTTATCAAGCTCATTGCAAATTATTTATTGTATATATGCATGGAATTCCAATGGAATAACTCCTGACACTGTAAAATGCTTAAAACAAACTTTATTAGATGTTCAGGCTAAGAATTAACACAGCTCGTGTTATAAGGTATTTCTCCAGCGTTCTTCAGTGCCTTCATAGTGTAGTGGTCTGCATGCTGGGCGCGTATTCCAGAGGTCCGTCGTTCGATTCCCGGCGAAGGAGTTGCTCATTTTTCAAGTATCTTGCTTCCAAATAACCTAATATCTCTACAGTGGGACCTGAACTAAAAGGGTGGTGGATCATGATCCTCCACACCCAGGATTTGGCGATTGGGTCCCCTAAAACCCCAGTCGCCCTTTAAAAGAAGGAGTATATAAGGTATTTCTCCCTTCTTAGCGTGCCTTCGTGATGTAGAGGTCTGCATGCTGGGCGCGTATTCCAGAGGTTAGTGGTTCGATTCCCGAAAGCGTTGCTCATAAGTCTCTTGCTTCCAAATAACCTAATAGCTCTACAGTGTAATAACAAAAAGCTCCGTTCTTGCGGGGTTAACAGAGCGTTATGGTTAATAAACATAAAACTCAACATGTAATGCAAAGATTTCCATGTAAAACTAAGATTTATTACAGTTAATTTTCTTCTCGGAAAAATGAAATAAACAGCTAAAGATACAACACATTTTCATTGTTCGATATCCTTTTGAGTTTAAGAAATGTTTTCAAAGAAATGTAAAAATAATTGTGAGTATAAATTAAAAACCGCTTGGTCCATACGGCAAGTCTGAGCTGACACACGCCTGGACGCGTCCACGGTGCACCGGCTGTGGTGACGATTGTTGGATCAAGGAAGTATAGCAAGTTCGATGGGTGCCGGTGCAGCCAAAGTGACGTCAGCACGCGTGGATCGACGCATCCGCTGAGCAGCGGTGGTGCACCCGCAAGCCACCTCTACCTCCATTCTGTAGCATGTTCAAGACACCCTGGATGTTCCCATATAGACCAGAACCATTTGCCGTCGATTGGTGGCTAGTGGTCTGCATTCGTGGCGTCCGTTAAGAAGATGCCATTGACTCCACATCATAGACGCCAACGTCTGCAATGGTGCCGGGCTCCAGTGATGTGGACGACAGTCCAGATGAGTCCTTATGTTTCTACAATGATAGTTACAAGGTACGAGTGTGGCGTCGATGTGTAGACAGGTCCAATCCGGCAGCAATTTGTAGAACGCCCACCGCGCGACAACGCGGCATTTTGATTTTAGGTTACCTGATTTTTAGGTATGATTTCAGGTTACCTGTAGTTCGTATTCAGAGCACTATGATTCGAGGTGTACAGATGCTTCCCTGACCACAGTTCTCTCCTGATCTTTTATCAATCAAACACATTAGGAATGTGATTGAACGCCATTTGCAGACCCTGCCATTGCCGAGTTCAGAAGACGAACTGTGGCAAATGGTTGACAGGGAATGGAGAGCCATTTCCCAGGATCCCATCCGTAGTCTCATTAACTCTGTACCTAGACGTGTTGCTTCGTGTATCGCCATCCAAAATGCTCCTACAACCCACTGAGCCGGCGCTGTTTTCGCTCTGTATTATGTATGAGTATATCGTTTCGAAGTAAAGATCACGTATTGTTTGTTGCTGTCTCTCTTTGTTTGCCGAGTATCATCACTTTCTGGTCACTCCTTGGTGTTCTATTATCAATGTCGGGTAGTGTATTTAATTTGTTATGAAAAGACACTATTTCGTAAACTCTTTTACGAAGCAATCTAAACAGTATTAACTATGTTGAGCACAAGGATTAAAAGTGCTTTCTGGAAGCTCCTTTGGAAATAATACCATATAACTAATAAAAGGTTGCAGATGAAAATATCGAGACAATAACCATCTCGAAGAAAACACCGCAAGGGGAAAACGTCGACGTACAAAACATCGCGGGAGAAAACACTGCAGTTTTAAAGCATTGTAGTAGAAAATAAAGCGGTGCAAAACTTCGCAGTTTCAAAGCATCTTCGTATGAAATAGCGTGGTAAAAAATAAGGCACCTGCAAATCCTCGCCTGATAACGTCGCAGATATGCATATTCTGACTGAGAACTTTTCCAAACTTATTGACTTTTGAATTTTCGCGTAAATTTGCAAGCGCAGGAAGAAATAAATAATAATTTTTCTTCTATGTTTCCCATTTTTGTATCAACTAATAACTTTTTAATGAAAAAGAAAGAAGGAAATGAACACATAAAAAATCAGAGAATTAGTAAAAATAAATGCTACTTATATCAGCACATAAATGGCCTGTCGTTTCGACAACCAGTATTTGGTGTCACTTTAATATTAGTCGTTGGGCATATACTTTACTGCAGTGCAAACTGTACTGGTGATGGACGGCAAAATAGTAGAGTAAGGTTTAGTTTCGTTTATTTTAATATGGTAAAGCACACGAAGGCTATCTGCTTAAGAAGAGGGATGCTTACGAGGAGGATTTCTAAGGGAAACTGACTTGTATCCATGTTACGCAACGAGAAAGTCGCCAGAGTGCCCATTCAGCCAACCCATTCGCTTGGAATCGAACCAACATCGAACGCCCAGCGTTCAGCGATTTTACCTCTCACCCGTTGGTTGGTCTTTACGGTGGCGTTAGTTACTGTTCATTTTGAAAGCCGATTCAGTTTACCAGCGATTCCTGAATGTAAGCTGATCGGGGGACAGGATGGAACACAAAAGTATCATTATGAATATTCAACTAATCGGATTTTTTTTTATGAGTACTATTTAAAAAGTTACATTTTATATTTACAAAAACCTGTCACCCCCAGGGTTGAAGATATTTTTATTTTTAAAAAATTCTTTATTATACTTTGAGAAATTTTTTGACTAGAAGCACAAAGTAAGACAATATCTAAGGAAACAAAGGCATCTTGACAGATTGTTAGAACTATTTCTAAATCAATAGTAAGAGCTAATAGCCTATGCTATAAAATGGGCTAATACTTCATTAAAATTATTAATTTGTGAAGCCATTGCACGCATACGTGATAATGAATTTTCTTATGTATGAAATAGTGTCCAAAAATTTCCTTTCAGATAGTGCTAAATATTCTAGCAATTTCTAAATAATGTGCATTAATTCTTTGAAATAACAAAGTTAAATAAAAATTGATCATTACTATTTTTTTTGGCTTATTACGTGCTCCGCCCTTGTGCACTACACGGAAATGGAGGGATGCCCTGTAGAGGTCTTTTTAAGGGAAACTGGCTCGTATCCACGTTACACATGGGGAAAACCACGAAACGCCCATGCAGCCAGCCCGTTCACCGGGATTCGAACCCCCGATCAAATTACCAGTGTTCAGCGGCTTTTACCGCTCGGCCGCTGGTGGGCTATCATTGCTATTAAAATTTGCTTTATAACATAGCTATAATAATTAAATAAAGCTACAATAATTTTGGAGGAGTTTTAATTCAAAGTAACAGTCAAAAGAATATTTAAACGAACTATTTATTTTCTCTCATTGCTGTGGTTAGTGAGCTAACACATTTTATAAAACGAAATGCAATTTTATACACATTTTTGACAAGAAAAGGCGATAATTACATGTGTTACGTTTTGTATGTGGTAATATGTATTTGACAATGTCTTTATTTTTGTTTTGTTATGATTTTTAACTCTGTTTTGGCCTTTTGGCATTGTTATAATGAATAATCATTAACATAATTAAGATACAATAACACGCCGAACAAATATTAATTCAGAAGTCAAACAACAAAAATCAGCGTTATATTTTCAAATTTTCCCAGTCGAACCATCGAAACTAGTCCTGTAAAAATTTGAAAATATAACGCTGATTTTTGCTGTTTGACTTCTGAATTAATCATTAACATTTGAAATAATGGTAACAGAACCGTTTAACGAACTACTGTTACTAATTGCTAGCTCCAACAAAAATAATAACAAATTTTTAATATTAACTGCTAGTTTTTTCTGAATAAATGCTCGCTGTTTTTATTCACTAGATAAACAAAAGATCTTGAGAAAATTATTTACCTCGTATAAAACAGAAAATTTACGTTTGGCCTTTTTCATCTTACTATGAGGACTTATGCTGGAAACATAGCAGACGTTTAGTAGCTTAGTATAAAATGTAAATTTTCTGCGATTAATAGTGAGTGACATTATATTGTGTTGTATTCTTACTCAAACATGGAATATTCGGTGTTCTAGAAAAAATGCATTTCTCACGTCACATTATGTTACGCACTTCAGCTTTAATCATTCTTAATAATACAGCAAATAATAGCTGGTAATAATACAGCAAAAGAATTTTAATTCGTATTTCCTCTCAAATTGCACATTCTGAGGCTACCAGAACTGGCAGTTGAGTAGCAGATCTTAAATTTACATTTTCTCTCATACTGCGGATTCTGAAACTGTTTCCAGTTTTCCAACAAGAGGCCTTTCCAACTGCAAAAATGTATTGCACATTCGAGTGTAAAAAGTTTTATATATTTAAAAACAACCTACTTAATTTTTAACAATTCTGACCTTTACTATATTTCCTAATAACACACATGTCTGATTTAATTTATAATACATCAAGTCTATAATCCTTTAAAATGTGTGCACTCAGTTAATAACAGACGTTTCTAGTGGCGTGTATTACGCACTCGACTACAGAATAAAAGCTTGGTGATGAAGTTTGATGTAAATTTTCTTACTAGGGATCAATTTGTATTGAAGGCAAGGACAGGTTTAATTTTATCGGTTACAATACTGTATTTATTTTAAGTAAAGTACACGAGAAGTGTATTAGGCTGATTAAAAGAAGCTGAACAAAGCTGAATAAATTTTGAAAACTTACGTGCATTAGCACTCGTAGTATAAAACTATACGTTAATATTTTTATTCTGCTCTGTTTAGTTATTTATTTAACTTTACTTTTCAGGGTCCAATTTGAAAGGAGCAGAGAGTGTTACAGATACGAAGTTCCAACCACACAAAACTCACGAAACTAGAAACGAAAGAATAAAAAGACGTGCAGAACAATTTAATGCATTCGACGATCTTCGTGGATTAATCCAAATGGAAATGGAGTCATTCGGTCACGAGTCATATTTCGATAGTATGGAAAATAATTATTCCGGACATAGGAAGAAATCTGATTACAAGCCAAAATATGACCCTGGATGGAAATTCATTGGTTTAGGTAAAAGACCGCAGCGACAAGATACTCTTCTATCTTACGATCGTGAACCTTCTAAAGGAAGAATTGATCCTTTGCTGGGAATCTCAACGCTCATTAATTTGGAATTTTTCAACGCTTTGCGGAATGGAATAGAAGATGCTGCCAGAGAAACTGTTAAAAAGGAAGATTCAATGAATGGCATAGATGGGATTTCTGGAGAGGATTCTGGTAATGATAGGTTCAATAATAAGCTCAGTTGGTTTGGAGGAAGGCAAAAATCCATGTATGATCCTGGATGGATGCTTACTGGACTTGGTAAACGATAACTTAATGTTATTCACTATTTTTTCCATCATTTCTGTAATATGCTGTAAGATTTTTATTGCTTCATTGTGTCATTCATAAAAGTAAAAACAGAATAATGTATTACAAAATAAAAAGGAAATGTTCAGTCTGTTTTATTCCATAGAAATGACATATAATATGATAATACTGTATCGATTTCTGTCCAATAAGGGAAACTTAGGATTCTGTTATTGTAAAATGAGTACTAATTCAAATTAACTGCGGTTTTTACACTAAATGAGCTGCAAAGAAGAGATAATCAAAAAATATAACGATTATGAGGGCATATATTTATAGTAAGATTGAAACGGCAAAACTACCAGCTTTCCTTTTCTTTCCTCCTCCAACGAGGCGGCTGGTTTACAACGAGACGGCTGGTTATTTATCTGCTATCTATGAAACTTTGACGGGGAATATTTAAATACGAAGTAAAATTCTGACGACTGGTTAGCACGTATATCAAAAACAGAACACTCTGCGCAAATTATACAGCTTCCAAATTACAATACCGTTTTCTGAAATAAGACTTCTAATTAAGAAATCGAGCTGCCAACAACTAACAGCTGCTATTAAAACCGGCGAAACGCATGTAATAATGATAAAATAAAAAGGAAAACAAACATTAGTAGGATACAGGGTGACTGAAAGAATCAAAGTATAATACTAAAGCACACCCAAATATGATTTTCAAAATTATTATATTTTAACGTAATACGAAACATACAAGGTGAGGTAGGTTATTTCAGTAAATCAAAGCACATAAGGTCTATCTGACTAAGGGAATGGATGCCTTCATGGAGGGCCTTCTAAGAGAAACTGGCTAATTATCACGTTACACATGGAGAAAACCATGCAGGCAACGAAACTCAACCATACATGAAACCAAACCATGTAGCCAGCCCATTCGCTGGGTTTGAACCCAGGACAAACTACCGCTAATCCACTGGTGGCGCCAAAACATACAGTGAGTCTTCGCAAAAGTATTAAACGTATTTTTAGAATAATTTTCTTTAACAAGCCAATAATGCTTTTAATTATGTTATACTGCATTAGTACCATCGAGTGCCAATTTGGGAATTCCAAAGAAAACCCCTCTTGCAGTGTTCTTCGTAATGATGTTTTGCGAATATTTCAGTAGTAAAACTCCTGCAATGTAGTTTGCGGCAGTGCTTTACATTCAAATTTTCTCAGATTTAAAGAGGCTGAGAAACGAAATCTTCCCGAGAATTTAGCAGTCAAACTTATAACTGGCAAGCGTTGTATTAGCTATAGTAACTTTACTTAACTTCTCTTCCACTAAAATATTTGCACTCATTTTTTAAAATAATAGCAGTACCATTAAATGCATAGTATTCACTAAATGACTCAGAAATTGAGTTTGATATGTATCAGCTTGCTCAAACGTTGCTTCTTTGTTTCAGAATTTTTTCTTAGAGCAGAAGAGCGTAGTCTAGAAATTAAGTTTAAATTTTAAAATAAGTACTTTATTTAAGTATGATCATTTTCAAAATCCAGATGAGAAATCGTGATAATGACTATAAGTTATTAAAGAAAATACTTTAATTTTTACTCCGTTTAGTAGTTTTATTTAACACTACAATTACATTTTAAGCTAATTTACGCTTCTTGCTCAATATTCACATTAAGATAAACTGTACATGAAAAAAATTCTAATTAAATGGACTCAAGCAAGCTAAAAATTACAAAACAGTTACAAATGTGTTATCATTTCCAACTAAAAATTTAACATGAAATTTTTAAATGAAAAACAAAATAACCAGCATGTTGTCTTGAATTAATCCGTTTCATGGTCAAGGTTTAGAAGCTTTCCTGTTTACTGTGTTGCGCTTCCCTTGCATCACAATACAGTTCAGTTTACATTGAAGGGCAAAAATATTATGACTACCTGCTCGATAACGCGTTGCGAGACTTTTGGCCTGCAAAATAGCTACAATTCTCCTTGGCATGGAAAACACAAGTTCTTGGTAGGTGACTCGAGACAGGTTGTTATCAAATGTCTAAGCAACGACACGCAAAGTCGAGATATTCCCACATGGTGGTGTTCGATCTCTGAGCTGCGGCTCCATGACATACCAAATGTGCTCTATCCTTTTAAGATCCGGCGAGTTAGGAGGCCAGGACATTAACTGGAATTCATTCTTATACTCATCAAGCCATTGCAACACAATTCGAGCCTTGTGACATGAGGCGTTCTTCTCTTGCAAGATTCCATTTTGAGTTGGGAAGACAGACGCCATGCAAAGGGATCAACTGATTCGCAATTATGTTCTGATAATCCGCAGCTTTCATGGTCTGTTCTACTACAACTAAGGGTCCCAAAGCCTCCTATAAGAATGTTCCCCAAAGCATAATACCGTCGCCACCAGCCTGTGTATGACTTGCTGTACAAGGGGGGAGCAAATGTTTGCCTGGAAGACGGCGTACTCTGACACCCCCATCGACGTGATGAATGAGAAATCAGGATTCATCCGACCGGGCAACTGTCTTCCACTTGTCTATGGTCAATCTCGAAGTTAACGGCCCCACTGTAGAAGTAGTTGACAATGACGTTTGGTCAACAGAGGTACACGAGTCGGACGCCTGCTGAGCAGTCCCATACCCAACAGCGTCCGCTGAACTGTGTGTACCAAACACTTACATTTGGATTTGCGTTGTATTGGGCTGTCAGATGAGCCACTGTCTGGCGCCGATTTTGCTGTACCAAGCGGGACATTCTCCGACGTCCTTTTTGTTTGGTGATGCGTAGACGTCCAACACCTTGGAGTCTACTGTTGGTTTCACCGTCATTTATCCATTTTTGCATAAATATTAACAACGACTGATCGTGAGCAACCTACCAGTCGTGCAGTCTGGAGATGCTCGTTCCGAGTCTTCGGCCCATTACAATCTGCCCTCTATCAAATTAGCTTATATCAACAGCTTTTTCATCACTCGCAAAAGTAAGTACAGTCAAACTTGTTTTTGTGCGGTCTTTTTTTCTTTTTTTTGTGCGATTTTTTTTGTGTGGTATATGAACATTTCAATCAAATTGGAACATAAATGACGAAGTTATCAATAAAATAAAATAAAATAAATAACAAGCGTCTAGTGAAACAGCAGTCGTCGTAAAAATTGATCACCGACTACATGGAGACTGAAAAAAGTCAACTCTTAACAACTCTGATTCTATTTTTTTATAGCTGCTCGTGAGGTTTTGTGCGATTTTTTATGCGGTCCCTATCCACCGCACAAAAACAGCTTTGAGTGTATAAGAATGATTCCATAACTCAGTCAATCAATGCAGGTATGGCAGGGATATCGCGCGAAGCGCGACGTGTCCTCCTCGCTGATAAATATGCCACATGGGTCCATGACAATTAGAACTGGACGAAGTAAAGGGAGGTCGGAGGTAAGCAAAGTGCGGTGACCATGCGTCACAAGAAGAGAGAAAAGACCAAGGAAAGGCGGAGTTCCCGCAAAATCGGAGTAAAAAATGAGCAACGCCCTTGCCGGAACTCGAACCACGGACCTCTCAAACATGCGTCGAGCGTGCTGACCACTACACCACGAAGGATATTCCATAACATCTCCAGCAGCAGTTAAATATCATTTCAACTTACTCACGTGCCCTCCACGTCATTCAGACGAGTTCATTGAAAAATGTGGGGATGGTCATAATGTTTTGGCTCGTTTAATGTTTAGGATGGAATGCTGCTTTTCTTGTGCAAAAAGCATTTCATCTAATTTGTTTCGATAGGAATCAAAGGATCTACTAGCAAGTTTACGCATTGAACCCCCGCCCTTTTATGAAATATACTGATGTGAGTTCAAAGTCCGCTTTCTTAAAAAAAGTGATTTCATAAAACCTGACCCGGAAACTAATGAGAACATTTATTAATTTTTATTTCGCGAATGCATTTCTTTAAAGAATGCATTAGAGAATGCAGGCATATAGGTATTTTTTTAAGAATATAACTCAAATTCAAAACTTATATTTTTATTCCAAAGAAAACTTAAATTCTTTAAAATAATTTTAAAATGCCTGCAGCTTTTTTCGCTACTCAATAAACACAGAATTTTCTTTCAAACAATAGTGATCAAGGAAATCTTGATTTTACTGCTTTACGATTTTTTAATTACTTGCTTTATATGTTCAGAAAAGCTTTTGTAATTATATGAAATTTAACATTAATTCATATGCTTAAGGTTTAAAATATGTATGATCATAAAACATCTCCGCAGTCGTAGATTTATCATTCGTTATGAAAAGGTAAGTAACTGCTTGCATCAAACAAAAAATCTGAGTGAACTGGATCCTTAAAGTACGCTGTAATGATGCTAAAACAATGCAGTTCAATTTTTAATTCCATTGATATGTGCAGTTCATATCAATGGAATTAAAAATTGAACTGATTGTCTGCTTTCCAGCAGCTAGATTGTGTATGAAACAAACTGCTTAAAGTGTGAAGAAAGTTATTTCCTCTGTTGTTGACAGTTGATAACGAAATTCTCAATAATACGAAGACGAGATTCGATTTTCTTTTAATAAGATAAGAGAGGCAGAAAGTAAGTGATCGAAATATGAGGACACGGTAAATTGTAAACAATTTGATATCATCTACTTGTCTGAGTGTTAACCAGAAAGATAATGAGGCTTGAATCTATATAGATGCCTTTCGTTAAGAGAAATCTTGTCTTTGTTTATCAGTACTGTTTACGTGATGAACTACAGATGACAGTCTAGCATATATAATATAATGTCACATGGGACTAGTTGCTTGCGAGGTCAGGCATAGCAGAATTATGTTCCGTCATCATATGTCATCATATTGCACTTTTGTAACTATATCGGTATTACAATCTGCAGTTAAAAACTGCTATGCAGCCACACCTACTTATTGTGTCGAATAGGTAACCCAAGATAATAAATTAAAAAACAAGAAACGAAATAAATCGCTTGCTTTACGGAGCATTCTGGATAATCAGATTCACTGTCAAACGGAAGTGGGAGAAATGAATATGTTGATTATTATTTATAACACAGAATTTAATGCTTAGCTTCTAACAATTGTGGACTCACAGCCAGTATGGGAAACAGTCACATATGCTATTCTCCAGCAGCTTTAGTTATACCTGCTATAGTATGCTACTTCACTGTACTAAACGATGCAGGCTAATTTTTATTCCTGAATATTAGTACAAATATTTGCCTCGATATTCATTGCAATTTTATCTGCAAAGTCAACAAACCAAATAAATTGGTTTACGTATGAATTTATTTTTTTGTAAAGCAGTTTCATTTAGGAGTAATATGCACAGGCTACCGTGGGATTATAAAAGGTGTATTTTTCTCTTCCAATTTATTTAGAAAAACATTTATTGTTCTTAGATGTTATTTTATTTACTAAAGTCTGAAGTCGCTGCTATGTCAGCGATATTTGTGTAAAGGCAGAATAGTAAAACATAAACCTGTATTCGAATTTTCACTCGGCTAAAAATCGATCACTCTAACGAAGAGCAGTGCTTCCTATTTTTACAGCGATAAAAGAAATGCAAGGTTTCTGTTCTATTTGGTGACTCGAGTCATTTTGCGATTTTCCTGACGGAAGGAAATAGAAAATGCCCGGAAATGAAGTATTCATGTTTCTGGCAAGCATGTTTGTAGTTTCTACAAATCATTCAAGTTATTAGTCCAAGTGACACATCAATTAGTGAAGTTTTCGATAAAGAAAAAACAGTTCATGTTTGGATGAGATAACGAAATTACTTTCTCTTCTGGTGGAATTTCTTTTCTCCTGAAGAACATTTTGTTTTTCTTTTACTACTAAATGTTTCAGTGTCGGTTCACACATTAATTTCACTTTCATTCATTCAAGAAGGTGAAATGCTTAAAATTGAGATAATACAATGCAAAATTTGTATTCTTCAAGAATACTTATTCATAACAAAAGACACGTGAGTAAAGAGTTTGCAAACTCTCCAGAAAGGAAATGTAACTAAACATAAAGCAGGCTATTTATAATGCACAGTCTTCCCTAAATCTCATTTTAAAATAAATTAGTTTATGAAAAAATAAAAATAAAAAGATACCAAATGCTGAAACTATCTTTTAAAAAGTGCAGAACTGTACTATTGTTTTATTATTTTCTATAATTAAAAGAACATTTTGCTTTTTTTTTACTTTAAGAAACATACAAATTAACTAATATTTTTACTAGTGAATCAGTACCGCGAGATCATTCAAGATACTTTTTATTTATATGAAATTGCTAAATTCGTTTAGAAAGGGTCAAGTGTTAAAAATTTTAAACTGAAACTATTTTTAACAAAATATGAAGTAATATAACGTTATGTATCTACTACATTCAAAATGGTTTCTTTCAATTTGAGTCAATGTGCTAAGATTTCAAATATTCTTGTGCAGTGATTAAGAATCGATAATGGAAATCTGATACGCATATTTTCTTAATTCTTTCATATTTATACAGGAACTACTGGTAATACGCATGAGGGCCTTAAAATACCTAGACCAACTAATGGTGACCTCGGAAGGGTAGAAAGTTAGTAATAATCCTTTGTAACTTTTGCAGGATAAGCACAGGGTGACATACTACATTAGCGATACTCTAAAATACGAGCAAAGCATGCATTACGTTTAGAGTTGACACAAAAATTTCCACCGCTAAAATAAATGAGCACAATAAACATCTGAATTTCATGATGGCGTAAGATTTCTTTTGTGACGGAGATACAGCAACAAATTAAACTTTTAAAAATTCTGTGGTGCTTCAAAATGTTACATCTTTCGTTATACGCTTCTAGATTTTCTTTTCATAAATATCTATCAAAAATTGATATAATTAATTACCTGCATACATACTGTACCTGAAAATAATTTGCAATTTGGTGAACATCTGATTATATAATTATAAATTTAAACCTCTGATTGAATAGATATTGCTGCGTAATTTTACATAATCTTGTTAATTACTTTTTCCTTCATCGGGAAAATTTCCGAACCAAGTAGCAAAGCACCTTAAAAAGGCATAAAAACAATAAAAGTGTGCAGAATATTCCATAGAAACTACGCAGTCTAACTTTTAAAACAATGATAATTCACGTTAAAATAGAAGAAAAAAGAAAATGGGTTTTGAAGTAAACCTAGAATTTTGTATATTGTCATTTTTCTATTGCAACACAATTAATGTTTAAGAGTCTTCGTTCTTGTACGAGGCTTGTGGTACAAATTTTTATTAAAATCTCAAAGTTGAATATCCTTGAATTTTGTAAGGAAACTCTTAGTTGATTACATCTCCTAGCTTAGATTTATATATATACATATATTTCAATAAGTCACTCGTTCAAATATGAAGTGTTTTGTGTATCATACCAAAACACATTTCCTGACCGTGAAAATGCTAGACGATGCCACACCAAGCAAATTTCTTTTAGGAGAGCACAGGTACACGTTATTATGCGAATAATTATATTTGAAAGCCGACCACCAGTTTCAGCAGTATCATGGCTATAATAGGTACATTTTACTGCTGTTGTCGAGTCTGATGAATGAAGAAGAGAAGGTACAAGGTATTTCTCCCGCCTTTCGCCTAACATGCCTTCGTGGTGTGGTGGTCTGCTCGCTGGGCGCGTATTCCAGAGGTCCGTGGTTCGATTCCCGGCGAAGGCGCTGCTCATTTTCACATCTCCTGCTTCCAAATAACCTAATAGCTCTACAAAGGTATTTAATGTTTCTAAGATGTCGTCGTACTCAGTATCACCAAACGGACCTTGTTAAGCTTCTGGTTGAGCCTTACGTTGTATCGGGGAAGGAACTCAAGTTGGTGCTACAACTGTTAATCGGATGGACCCAAGAAGGAAATGCAGCACCGTAAGATTTCTGCAGCAAAACGACAGTCATCAGAAAGTACTTGTCGTCGCATATGATATCACGCCATAGAATAAATGAATGCGCTGTCAGATTAGGCTGGAGATATTTCTCGAAGTGTTCAGGCTGATTCAGCTGCTTCAGTTTCGACGCGGCCAGTTTCACAATGTTCGACAGATGCAGGTTTTGCAGCCAGTCGTCCGTTTCAAAGGCTTCTATTAACACTAAGCCATCATCATTGCCATTGGCAATAGTGTCGCAGTAGAGCTGTGTACAGTGGCAAATGGAACAATCTAATCTTCAGCAACGAATCTTGCTCCTGTCTTATATATGATGATCCGTAATCCAGGTTATCTCCCCCCAAGCCGTCTGGGGGTGGGGAAGTAACGTGGTCTACAGTCGGAAACCTCCGCTATTTTTGAGCGATATATAGCTATTCAGCGTAGAATAGTTGTTTGGAATATCATTAACTCTAGTAGTCATTTATCTGTAGTGTCCTTTATTGGCACGTTAACGGGACGTCTCTATGCTGACGACGTGCTGATATCCCATCATCCTTCAGTACATTCAGGGCAGCTCAAATGACATTTTTCAATAAGCTAACGCCTGGTCACACACTACCTGGCTGACTCTAAATAAATTGCAAGGTGCACAAATGCTCCCTTTGCCAGCCCAAAAATTGTATTGCCCCAAATGGGATGAGCAACACCTTATCGATGCATTGTAATCTAAGGGTCTTGTCTATCTAAGAGTTAAGTTTGGAATTTTCCAATTATTCTTTGAGAGGGAGTCATTTTACCTATCTTGTCAACTAACCAAATTAACGATATGTTCATAGAATGTTAATAGAACAATTTTCAGAACGTTGAACGACTTTGTATTTCTTTTTTCAATTTTTGAAATGTCTCTAAATGTATATTTTCAGTTTATAAATCCACCTTTAAATATGATACCATCAGTTTTATTTAAGATAGCTTGCAGTAAATATACAAAATTATATATAAAAAAATTATTTGGTACAGAATAGCAATTTTCTTCTCATCAACACATATTACACATAAAAGCGATAAAAACTTCTGTTCATCTGGGGGACGTCCCAAAAGCAGACACAAAGACATTTGAAACAGTGATGAGAAAAACACCAATGATAGTGAGATTATTGATGAGCTCTGCTTTGGATTGATGGCTGACCAAATTGATGTTGTAACGGGTATTCAAGATTAAAAGAACTCCGACGACCAGCTGCAAAGAATAAAATTTATTATTACAGTAAGTAAAAACTACACGTTATTTATAAAGAAACATAACTTTTAATTTTATAATACGATAATAATACATTGTAAAATTTTCTAAGGTATTTGATAAATTATTTAAGTAGATTATTATCAAAATATTTTTAACATTCTCAATTAATTTTAATTATACACTGTGTAGAGGACACTAAGTATTTTTTGGCGGGAGCAGGAGCTGTGAAAAACGTGCAGTGTTCTCGCCGGGACATGAACTCCGAACCTTTCGATTGCTAGCCGGATGTAATTTTTAGCTACACTACGAAGGCATGCGGAAAGAAGGTAGGGAAAAAACTCCCTTACAAAGACGACTAGGGAGGCAGGGACACAGTCATAAAATGATAAAAGGAATAAATGAGCAATGCCCTCGCCGGGGTTCGATCACCGGAACTTCCAATTGCTATCCGGATGTTACTTTTTAATTACGCCATGAAGGCACGCGGTAAGGTGGAAGAAAAACCCTACAAAACTGGTAAGCAGAAATTTAGGACTGAGCGCAGTAATTAACAGAGTACGGAACAGAGAGAACCGACTGAAAGATCAATCAAGACACTGTTTAGGGTCCAATACGAATATTAAAGCAATAGAACATCTTGTAGATGTGTGGGAAAGGTGTAAAGTACGAGTGTGTTGTGCACTTAGTATTTCAGTGGAAAATACTGAAGGTATACATCAGCTTGAACAACATCGAGTTGCTATCTCGGTATAATACTTTCAACCGACAGTCCCTCAGACATCATCTAGATCATCTAGTCGAATCATTGAGAAATCGGAAGACTGTTGAAGTGCGAATAGTATGGCTAAGGAGTTCGAAATCACACACACCATCGTGGTAAGAGTTAGGAAGGCATTTTAAATGATAGAAACAGCTATTTGAAAGTTAAGTAATAGTTTCCCATGACGATGGATGACCGTTAATTTGACCTGCGAGGTTAGATTGAAGACAGACAGCGGGTGAAATCGAAAGACACATACAGCACATTACTGGGTGACTGATACCGCGTTTTACAGTGACCAGGTGATTGCATACAATTAGTTTATTCACTCGGCGACCAGTATATGTGTGTCATTTGCATCTATCCATCGAACACGGCGTTTTGTGGGAGCAGAAAACTCAGAACAGGTAAGATCAACAATAGGCTCTTCACAGATGAGAACTGGTTTAATGTCACTAGCGGTTCTGGACGTATTCACATTTGGAGAGAGAGGGGGGGGACATGCTATCATTCCTTCGACATCATCGAAAGGCGCCAATCTAGAGATAGCAAACTTTCTCCATTGCAAAGATATAATGCTTGGCCATCGCACGGATTCTTAATCTTCCAAGGAGGTTCAGTCCCTAGCTCAATCACTGGTGCCAAAGTTCACCTTTCTCTTAAGCGCATTTACAGGTTGCTATTGGCCCCGAGTTCTTTTCCAAAGATGACATCTTCGCTATATCATCTTACAGTTACTATAGCTAAGTTGTTGCACTAATTTTAGTACACCGTATGATTCACCAGAACTGAATTCAACCGGTATAGTGTTGAATGTTCTCTGGAGCGAGACCCGCCATCAGCAAAGATGCCACAGCTAAATTAGATCTTTAAGTGGACTGGTGTTTGATCTATTGAAAGCTTCTCGCTGACCTCGTCTCGAATTTGTACAGGAAGTGCACATTCTGCATCGCAGGCAAGGGTGATCACATTCTTTATTGATGGCTGCATTTTGCTTGTCTACCTATTGTCAAACGGACGTTTCTGTCTTCTACCTTCCTATTCTTGGAACCCATTTTTAAATAAAGTTCTGGATTATTGGCCAGGGTTGATCACTTTTCGCATAGTCTTATAACTTGACATTGTTATGGAATGCTTTGAATCCATTTTCATACGAAATGGCGTTCGATCTGCTGCACGACGTAGCAAATGAAAATCCATCTACTCCATAATTTTTGCACAGCAGCATAATAAAATAACAAAGCATAAAATACCAAATATTATCTGATTCTAAATTAAAATTATGACAAAATTATGATTAAAACCACATACAGCATATACTCTTTCTACATTTAGAATATATTATCCAGTAACTTTGCTCAATAAAAACAGAGGAGTGAAGAAGCCATTTTTTCCCTTCTGTAGAAGTTACTCCTACCAAACTTTTCTTTACTTTTTTCTTTTCCTCGATTGCAATGATGGCTGCATTTGTTTACATTTTTCAGATTTATTAATAGTTTTTCATATTTGCACATAAAAACTGGGATACTTTAAGAAAATTAAAATTGCCTAAATTTATCAAATACGTATATCAGTTATGCAAAAGCAACTGAAAAATTGCACAATTAAACTATAAATATTTATAGTTTAATTGTGCAATTTTTTTAAAAGAGACAAAACTATATGTGCACTACACAATAAAGGAAAAGTAATAGTTAAAATGTAAACAGGAAAGTTATAAAAATAAGAAAGAGGATAAAGACATAATCATGACAATTGAAAGTTCAGATAATTACGATGTTCCAAACTGACAGCAAACAGTTGTCATATTTTCACACATACGAGAAGTATTATTGAATCAGAATCCGAGGCTTCGAGAAAGATTAAATGTTCACGGTAGCTTAATTCTTATCTTAAGAAAAATCACAAATATCAATAATCACCATTAATGGTCAAAAGCTATTCACAGCTGAATCTTAAGCTGATATTTTCTCTATGTAAAGTAAAAATTTCATTCAAGTATTAAAAGAACACATAAATAATTCCCTGATTTTCTAAAGATCAAACATTTACACAACATGAACCAGACTGCTCTCTATGACAGTCACATTTCCAACACTTCTTGCATACACTGCGATTTGACCAATCGTAGTGTACATCATAAGAGTTAAAAGTATCTATTTAGCTTGACTAATATACAAGGATAGTAAATTTTTAAATCTGGTTACTTGTCTTGTATCCGATCATTTTTGTTTCGACAACGATTCAAAGCAAAGATCTACATGCTTGTAATTGAGAGCTCTATTAATTATATTAATGCGATATTTCATTCTTATTTCTTCACTTTTTATTTCCTTGTTTGTTTATGTTCTTATCTGAGTGCCCTTAGAAATCTGTGTGCTGACATTCTGCGTTCTAGAGTTTCAAGTTATCAAATGCTCTTTACGTATAATTTGTAATAGCCTTTTATGAGTACTTCAGCATAATAAGTTATTTAGTTATTCGTGTAAAAAAGATTCATTCCTTTAATATTAATAATATCATCCTCAATTCATTTAATAGAAATTTCTGTATGTATACAGAAAAATGAGAAAGTAATTCCTGACAGAATTTACGGTAAAATTGTGATACAGCTTACCTTCAACTTCAGCTTAACAAGATCTATAAATGTTTTTAAATTAAAATTAAAGCAACTTAAAAACAAAATTTATTCATTTGTGTTAAGCGTAATACATGGATAGATACTGACCTGCAGAGCTATGGAAATGCCTATACATATGACATTTACAAGATAAAATCGACTGTTTTCGCCTTCTCTCAGTATGTACTTGAGCTGAGAGGCATTAGCTGTTAACAGCGCAATATCCATCATTCCTTGAGCAACACTCTTTTTGGTAGCATACAAATTCACGTCAATGCCAGGTTTGAATGGTCGAGAATAACGGGGTTCCTGTAAGAGAAAAGCACAAAATAAACTGATAATCTTTAAATTCACTAAGCTTCACTCGATACAAGCGACTTTTGAAAAAACGAATTCGTCGAATGAAAATCATATAACAATTTACTTATAGAATTCTTATTTCAATTGCTTAACAGATACCAAAATACAGCTGAATATTTTAATTATATTTTTAGGAAATGCCTACGTCGGCTTCCCATTCGTGGGCCTGAATGTAAATACGAATTATGGATCGGATGTTTGGGATCATAATCTGAGCACGGAACAAAAGCATGTAAAATCTTTTATTGCGAAGTATTCTTGTGTGGTTGGTGCAAAAGTGCATAAATAAAACGTCTTCGGGTACAGCTTTCCAAGTCGTTATCAATTAAAATTAGTGTGATGTATGAACATTGATTAGGACAAACATTTACAGAGTGATGGATAGTACTTGGATGCATCTTTCGACGAGGGAGAGAATCGCACATGATGTCACAAATAATGCCTCTAACTTTCTCACCAAAGGTAGCTCCATTCACTTCTTGTCCATCATTCTTCATGGGTTTAGTTAGAAATGGAGACAAAACGAAGAAAGCGGATGGATTACCATTATTTTAGCATGCTACAATATTAATTCAGCTTATATGAGCATTAAAAAGAAGGCATTACGTAAGTGGGTTAAACCCCTTTTTCACAAAGATTTTCTCCGAAAGAAGTAATTCTATCGCTACAAAACTGACCGCATTATTTTTTTACCCATTCATAATGGAAGAATGTCTTAGCAAATAATCAGATGTACATAGATTATCTATTTGCGCTTTTCATTTTTCCTGTGACAATACTGTTTAGGCAATAACGTGTATGCTTGGATTCAACTAGTCAGCAGAGTGGCCCAATGGGTGAATGTGCGGAATACAGTCCGTTTTTTCTTTTCCTGAAGTTTTAGCCGTATCTGGTTTTACTGCCTTTCTCTGCGTAATGTAAGTAAAACCCCTTAGAACGTCCTTAATGGAAGCATCTGGACCTCTGTGGTATATACTCGAGTGCTTTGTCATAACTAAGTAATCAAATCAGTTAGAATATGACATTCTGTTAAAACCGTTAAATCAATTTGTTTACCACAATTTTTCAGCTCAAATACTATCCTAGTAATTTAAGGGTTCAAAGAATGGCTAGAATTGCAGTATACTCTAACCGTAGATGCGAAACTTCAAAGAAATGAAAAATATAAAATCACTCATCTTCAGCCGAAAGCATGAATATATTTATATGATATCACTACCGCCAATTATAGCCCCTCTCAGCATCCAGGTTAAAAAGACGAAAGCGTATTCCAGTAGTTAACAAAATATATTCTCAAAATCTCAGTAATGAAACAGAAAATTATTAATTAGGCATAATAATATTCTTTTCCCAGTCGGGTTTCCATGCGTCTTTCATTTCCTTAAATATTACTGCCTGTGTACGGGTTCGTAATAGATTGAATGCATACAGAACTAATGATAGCTAGATAAAATTTATTTCACCAAAAGAAACCCTTCACAGTTCTGGAGCTTTCCACAAAAATAATCGTTGAGCTCTTCACAGTATCACAGAACACAATCAGTAATTACACTTCAGTCTACTAAGAATGTCAAACAGAACGCAATGCAAAGCGCATCTAAAGTGCGAAGCTGTCACGGAGATATATCAGTACTCTGAAATAATGCTGAACTAAACAACAATCACTCAGCAACTGATGTCTTCTAGCTCTTATATAGTTGTCTCCCAGCCGATGAGAGATTTCTAGTACCTTCGACTTCTTGAAATTATTAGAAGGCATATGAGGGCTGGATACGGTTAGAGCTACATACAAAATCAATTACAGTTATTCAATTACAATACCCATTACACATATACAGGGACCGGACCAAAATGTCGCCAAATTTGGAGACATTTGGTGATTTCTGGAGGCAAAAATTAGTTGCTAAAAACATCGACAGCTTAGCGATATCTCGCCAATTTAGCTCGATAGCCATTTACTCAATGTTAAATAGACAAATGCAATCTCATGGCATCCCTCCTACATCTCGTAAATTTTACATTATTAATTTATTCATAGATCGTTTAGGTAGCCTTTGGGAAAGAAAAAAAAAAAAAAAAAAAACCTTCTTCTGGCGTCACGTGATACATATGAAGAAAAACAAATACCTACAAGGAAGTGCTATTAGAGTGTACTCATTTAATATTCTGAAAAGGAAGTTTAGAATTATCTCCTTCACATAATTTTTTCATTCTTGAAGGAAGATCAAAAGCTTTAACTATGGCATGTAGCGTAAATAAAGAACGGTGTTATCTTTTTTGTCCCAGAAAAAGTTCTTCTAAGATACAGTTTTGTATCATAAAATCTTACAGTTATCATAATTTTCGTTTATTTGTCCAGGCATATTTGGAAAGTTCTCAGACAATCATTTGAATGCAAATAACATATTGTACATAATGATTTTTAAAAAGCTGATAAGATTGTTACTGCAATAATTGCTTGATAGTATTATATAAATGAATCAATGGATAAAATACAGTAAGAAGAAATCAATTATGTTTACATTATAGTAGCTAAAATCTAAGACAATAACTTTAAATTTTACACCAATACAAATTTCTTCAAACCAATTTTAGCTTTGTTTTAAAAATAAATAATTACAACGAATTACCAAATTATTGGAAACAATAGCTGTAAGTACAAATATTAACAGTCCCTGAGCGGAATATTTGTGAAAAACGAAATACATAAATCCTATGTTCTCCAACACTGTTGGTCAGAAAAAAATCAAATTTCTCATTGTTCTACAGCCAAAATTATTTAAAAAAAACTTCCATTGGCGAATTAGATTTGGTTGACAATTTTTTTTATTTAATCTATACTTCTGGAATTTATTTTGTCATCTTGTCTAATAAATATTCAGATTAAAGGAGAAGTTTAACAACAAGAAACAGCATAATATTTGTAAATTTAATTAAGGCATGTACATATCAGCAAAGATGGGACTAAAAGGACTTCCCGTGGCTAATCCTCAATTTCCTTGTAATACTTATTTTGGAAAACAAAATGTGTTTGTTTCAAACAAAGTTGATTAAGAGAAATTAGCTCATCAATTTCAATGGAGAAGAAGTGAAATTGACGAAGTCTGGTTTCTAGACATTTTAATGCACCTTCAACTGCAACATTGGTGCATAATGATTTTACATCAAAAGAAAACATGAGCAAATTCCTACGAGAAAAGCTTTTAACCTTCTTTTTAAACTGTATTGAAATTTTTATAGTGTCAGTGTTATTATCTACAAAGCGAAAAATCTAGAAACTAAATATTTAGGTAACGGTTACAAGGCAAAGCCTAAATTTAATACAGTAGGGCGGAAAGGAATACCACTTTTATGAATTTTGCAGAGCATATAATCTGGCATAGTTAGCAATAGGTGTATTAAGTGACCTTTTAAACTGAGTTGGGATTATATGAGAAGACAGAACAGTTTTTTTTTTCCTTTCATGAGATCAGACGTTGAAGGATCTTATGAAGGCTCGAGCAGTATAGACCTTCATTTATCAGTTTTGAGACTCCATCAATATATATATGGGTTTGTCAATAACAACTATCTGCCCACCCTTATCAGCTTTAGAAATTATAATCTTAGTATTAGAATGAATTTCATGTTAGGCCTCCGTTTCCTTTTGGTTAAGATTGGAAACAAATGTTATTAAAATTCACGTTATGAGTAATTAAGTGTCAGACTGTGTCCTTCTGTGTTTCTGAAGTTTTAAAGACTCTAAAAGCTTTTTCAATACCGGCGATGATTTTGAGGAATTGATTAGTATCCATATTATGTATGTAAAACCACGGAAACGTCCCTACAGTCAGTACGTTTCCTTGGAATCGAATCCATGTTGAACTAGCAATGTTCGGACTTAATTGCTCAGCCGCTGATGGGCCCACTGAAATAGCAGAAAAATATATAGTACAGAAATTTATTTTTCAAGAGTAAATTTATGTGTGTGACATTTCGGTAAGTTTTAGTATAAATCAGAAGAATTCTGAACAAAAATGCGGTGAAATTATCGAAGTGGAAAAACAAACATGTATGAAAACGCGAAATCCTCTCAAATATAGATTTTATACATATTTATATGCATTTATTGTGCATATATCCCTTTTCATGGGTGAAATATACGTTTGTATATAAAATAATTAATAAACTTTTAAAGAAATTTAAATATAAAAAGATAACCAAATGTAACCAAAGATAGTTTGAAATATACTTTTTATCAGCTTGAAACATCTGGTGTTTATTAATCCGGATAAATCCTTAAATATTGGGAAACCTAAGCATTATAAGATGTGTGGACCCTATACATTTAATTAGCTCTCCTTTGTACAGAAGTTGTCTACATCAGACTTTAACTGATTAACTTATTCCAAAATTAAGTTAATTTATTATAGCAAAATGTATAAAAACTGTGTGCCTTGGGAGAGATATGTCTTGGTAGACTTTCTGAGAAATTCGCTATACGAGCTCAATTCTGGAACGAATTAAACTCGTATTACGAGGTTCTACTGTATACAAATACTATTTAGTCAGAAAAGAAATGTGATTTCTGTTTGTTCGATTACTAAGCACATGGAGCATCTTCTGAGACCGCAACTTTCAGGTGTCTGTTAGCGAAATAGTGTTTAGCGCACACTTGGCTCAGAACTGCAGAAGTTATTACACTTGGTCCGTCGATGACATACCCATATAGGAAGGAAATGGGTTATTCCTACCTCCATGGTCATACCGATTCTGACGATCATATTATGTTACCGATCCTCCCCAGTAAAGTGGTAGGATAGTAAACAGATGTAAATGATTATTTCTTCCCCTATATTAGCCCTGTCCCTGGGTACAGCACAACATGTGTGTAGTGAAAGGATTCCTTTGAAGCGTCTCTTCTAGCAGTGTTTTTCATGATTCGTCAGAATAGAGGCTATTCTTTTGAAAAACTAAAAGTTACATTTCAAGAAAGGGGATAAACAGACAGACAGTCAACAGTCCGCAAAATATATTTTAAACTTTTCCGCGTGAGCAAAAGATCCATTAAATAACATGTTTAGTTATAAATGTTTGCGATTATGCATCCTTCGTTTAACACATCAAATCGAAACCTAAAATTTCCATTACATGTAAAGAGTGGTATTGAAATATATGTTATTTAAAAATAAAATTACTCTTATGTTTCTCACACACAATAAAATTTATAAATTTAATAAAAACGAAAAGATACTTGTTAATTTAAAACGCAAAACAGGAAAATCAGCGTGTATTCCTTAAAAGCGTTTTTTTTTTCAAATTATCTTGCATGTTTTGAATTTCGTGCCTAAATGCTCAAAATATCTTTATTTAATTGAAAAAGGATTATTTCTGATCAATTTAATTAAAACGTAATCATTCAGGAAGCGAACACGGATTTTAATTTTTGATTAAGATTTACATTGAAAATCGCATGCTTATAACATTTTTTACAGCCCTAGCTTAAAAAAATTATAAACAGGGACATTTCTTTTAATTCACAACAACTGACTATTAAAACAAAAAGAAAAAAAAAGAAAAAAAGTGTATCTGAAACCTTTCATTATTTGAAAATAAGTCAGTGTAATATATACGCAATTTTTACCGTTGAAAACTTTCTCTTTTAAAGGCAGTCTAATGAAATTTTAATTTTTTTTTATTTTATTTTTTTTTTATTTTTAATTAAAAATTTACATGGAAAAACGGTCGCCTCAAACTTATTACTTAAAAATCTTTCAAGGGCAAAGAGTAGCCACAAAATTAAATCTCACTCAAAAGTATTAATACAGTTCCGATATAAATTTCTGGTACGATCCTGCATAAATTAAGATAACCTGAAAACTCAGAAATTCCAAGGAAAACCGTGATCTTCAGAAACGAAAGACATCAGCCAATACTTCTGTTCAAATTTCTTCCATGAATAAAGTTTTCTTTTGAACAAAAGGCGCATTTACGAAGCAATAATCTCTCAGTATTTTAGCCGCAGTCATGATAATATACCTACTACTGGAACCATCTTTCACAATAAACCGATTATTGATCTTTGGATGTTATCTTACAAAGGTAATGTTTAATACTTAAGTTTATTTATGTTCTGAGAAACACTGGCCGTCATAGGGAGATAGTCGCCAAGAGAGTTCACTGCAGTTATATATTATTTCGGTAGAAATAATGCGTTGAAACTTTCTGACTATTATTTTAAATTTGAATCTTTCCAGTGGCTGATGTAAAAAGGAACTCGTGTCTGTTAATATTAGTTTCTGAGTGACAAAGTCGCTGAACACTGGTAATTAGACCGCGTGAACAAACTCGTTGCATGCGTTTTTTTTTTTTTTTTTTTTTTTTTTTTTTTTTTTTTTTGTCCGGTTTTCCTACTTTATAACACCGACACGAGCTAGCTCCTGAGAAAGTGCTCCATAAATGCATCTCTTTCTCTCTTTCCATAGGCCTAGTGTACTTTGCCATAATTCAATAAATCCATATCCCCTACTGAAATATTATGTAGCTAACCCCTGGCGTGCTTCGTAATAACTAAAGAATCAACATCCAAACGTTTAAATACACGTTGTACCTGAAAATGTTAATCATTGACACTTTAAGAAGACGAATAAAGTGCAATAAAACAAGCTTTAATTTTTACGCAGATAAAATACGTACTTTAATTAAACAATTCTAATATACGTAACTTCATGCAGTTACTGATCTTATCTTTTTGATATTTTTTAGGCTATATTTTTCATAAAAATCTCCCAGTATAATTTTATAAAAAAACATTAATTAAATAATGTTAGTAGTTAAGTATATAAATTAAAAATTCTATTAGCAGCTAAACATTGCATTGATTTTTTTGCTTATTTTCAGTTTTTTAATGATTAAGTTTCCAGCCTGCTTTTTTAGCAAAACATTATTAACTAATTCAAAAACATGAAATATAGACTTAAAAATATTCTTCGTACTATTATTCTCGCACTCAAAAATCCTTGTGTGAATATGCATTTACAACTTTTAAAGCCTGAAAAACACATCTGCGATGTTATCGTCATGCGATGAATTGCAGGTTCTTTATTTTTTACAATGATATTTTTTACAACAATGTTTTTGAACAGCTTTATTTTCGTCGACGATGTTTTATACAACGATGTTTTAGAACTGCGATGTTTTTTCCTTTACTTTTTTTCCTCCCACGATGTTTTGTACGACGACGTTTTCGCCTTGCGTTAATTTCCCAGCGATGTTTTCATCTGTAACCATATCGTAACTTATATATGAATCTTTGAAACTCTTTATTCCAAAAGCTACATATAATTCGTTGAAGCATGAGCTTTGAATTGGATTGGTAATGGAAGCCATATTTTCCATTCATGTGATAGATGACCTGGTAAAAGAAAATATTAGCGAAGCTCTTTTGTATTAAGTAAATATTAAAAAGTTTAATATATGTACATATTCTACGAGTATATCAAGTATAGTAATATGCCTTTTCTGTTACTTTAGGAAAAGTAACCACTGTTTCATATACGTCTTTCTGTCCTGCTTCTACAGTGACAATAAACCTGTTCATAGAAGCGACATCTGATATTTATAACCCTTTAATATCGCTTTCCGTTGTGCGAAGAATTTTTCCTTTGTCACGATAACAATACAATTTTGCATAATAACAATAAAAGATAAATATTTGAGTCTTTCTCCAAAATATTTTTCCTTGTATCTTAATAAGGGATATTCGTGCTGTGCTTAAACATCGAGTCAAGGACAGTGAATGCAATTACATCGGCAAATAATTGGGAAATTCATAAAGATTTTCGAAACTTCCAAAACATCTGAAAAAAATTTGGCAATTATGTTCGTCTAAGCACTCTATCCATTTTATTTGGATAAATAGGATAACATGATTTTAGCAAAAGGCTGCCTAAATTTGTTTACAGTTTACAGTTTGTCATAAATTATTTCTTGTCTTCAAGATCAAAAAGGATATAGGTTGTAGGGTCCAGGTGGGTTAACTTCTGTTTGGATACAGGAGTAGCAGCAAACTACACAGAAAAAGGGTTCAAACCCTTTAAACTCTTTAAAATTTACACTGCGTCAACTCGATGCTAACAAACTTCACCACTACTTGGGCGGTAACTGAAAAGCAGGTAATTGAAAATTAAAAGTTGATATGTTTAACAAGTGCTAAACTAACCTTCGGGGCTCGGCGAGATCCCAAACTTCAACCCCCTTCTAAGCTAGTGGCAGCAAAGCAAAGCAAATTAAGCCACTTGAACCAGCAATGAGCAAACGTACCTAGGGCAGAGACGGCAGCTAGAGCCTAACTCTCCCTTTCTCCTATCGAAACTCAGCTTTTAACTACATCCTTCAACTTATAAAATTTGCATGCATTCACGCGCGCTACAACATTTAACTATTCTTGGCACTGACAACTAGGGGAATGAAGGCTTATAGAAAAATCTGAACTTAAAATTTAAAATGTTAGTTAAAATAAATATAAATCTCTACAAGGTAAAAAAAGATATTAAAAAGGGTTTGATGCAAATGTCTCGTTTTAAAAAGACAGTAAATGTATGCAAAATAATTTAAAAGAAGAAGCAGAACATCTACATATCCGGTGAATGATGCCATCTTTGTTATTATATTCCATGTAACTCAAAGGTTACGCTTGTTACAGATTTTAAACATTCTAGAATGTAAATCTTTGTTTTAGATATTAATATTTTTGAGATTTATTCTTATAATAATCTGTATTGCGTATTTAACAAGACCATACTAAAACATAAAATTAAAATTGAGATGGAATGAAAATTTACTTGAGAGTTAATATTACGTTTCCTATTCCTTACATCAGATCAAGGACGACCAAACTGCGGCTCGTGAGCCATTCCAGACATTTTTTTGCCATTAAATGCGACTTACGTTATAACTAGAAATAAATTGACAGATTAATAAACAAAAGACAAATAATTATGCTACTGGGATTCACTATCATTATAAACTAAAGAAAAAACCCATAGTTCGGTAACACATTGTATTAACGATATATGTCGGGTCTCAACAAAAGACATTACGGATACGTATAGTTCTAACACAGGAAAAAGCAAAACGCATGTGTTGATCCATTTCATTTCTAATGAACTGATTAGAGGTACGATATCCAAATACTGGCTGTCATAATAAACTTCGTATTTCGATCTCAGTGTCTTCTCCCCAGCTAGTAAGATATACGTTTTCTATACTTCCAAGAGGAAAACGCATGTATTAAGAGTAAAGAGTAATCACTTGCTTTATTTTCTAAACTATTTCATTCGAACGGAAATTTGTTTCGATTATTATAAATTGCATTACTATAATCTCAAGACAATAGTTTTCTATATGAAAGGAATTCAATATACCATAGAAAAGTTAATTTGTTCATCGGAGAGATGTATTTTCCTGAGTACGAAGCGAGTAGAGCAAGAAATATTTATCGATATTTCTAAATAACCCCACTCCATAAAAATGCAAAATTAAGGTTAATTTGCTTGAAACTTTTTCACTGCTATTAAACGATACTATAAGCTAAGGTATTTTGAAATTTCTAAATTGTAATATGCGTCTCCGACTGATACGAAATTTAACCACCATTCCTCTATATCATTAATTTTTCTTTTACAAAATGATTGTAATTAAAATGATCTTACTACAGTGCTCCCTAGTCTCCATTTTATAATCGACTCTAAAATGCTCACTTTCATTATTAAATACTTATATGTATAAGATGGATACAACATAGCCTCAATAATCTGATTTTAAGGTATCAGGAGCCCAGATATCTGGATAGCTCAATCTTCTTCCTAGATTAAAAATATTAAACTTGTTATCTCTACTTTTACATGTTAAAGTTTTATTAATTTAAATAGTACAAAAGAATAACAGCATAATTAAAGGACTGGGTGACTTTGTAGAACTTCTTAGAATATCTGGACTTGAAGACTTGAAAAGCCATTTGTGTCGTCAGGGGGATTTGAACCCCGGATCATCTGCCTACCAACGGGACGTCCTACCAGTTACAGTGCAAGATCACAAACCCGAAAATGCGATAATTTTGAAAACTTGGCCTTTTTTTTTTTTTTTACATTAAATGTTATTAAAACAAAATGCAAGTATTTAACACAACAGTTCTAGAAATAGATGATGAACATTGCCTATTGCTTTGCATTTTCAGTTATTTTACAACTCTCCATGTTAACTGGTACATTTTAGACGCTTTATTGCATTACTTATCTTTCAGCTAACTGATAAAAATTGTATTTCTTCATGCTGTTGATCTATTTCGCCGTATCTTCGGAAACGCCCGGAAATAATTAGGAGCACCACCTCCTCCTTTCAGATAAATACTCGTCACTGCATGGCTGTCCGATTGAGGCCATGTTTAATTTAAACTGCCGTTGATAGACTGACCTTGAGTGTGCATAGTGGAATCCATATCAAATCAAAAAACATTATTTAAATTCTTGATTGAGCGTATAAATAGCATAACGAATTATTAACAGCGGCATGCTAGATGTTTACACTTACACCAAATTTCTTTTACATAATAAGGCAAAAGCAGTCTTTTTGAGTATTATATAATTACACTTAAAGCATGTGAGTTTTCATATTTTGGGAACTTTCTCTTTCAACCCTCCACCATGTTACAAAGCTAGGATCAGCTAAACGTCTGACTGAGCAAAGATCCAATAAGAAAAAAGCTCATTTCAAGTCGTGATGGCTTTAAACTTTTAAAAAAATTGGAAGTTACTGATGAAAATAGTATTCACGGTAATGACGTTTCGAAATATTTTGAAAGCAACGAAAGTGCTTTAATTAATTACCAATTTACAGCAAGTGCGAAAAGACTGGTCTGCTTAACAGAAGGATGCATTTCGCCGAGGTCTGAAAGAAGAAAAGCACGAATAATGGTTTAAAAAAGGAAGCAAAAAATCAAACAGGAGAAAAAAGGGGGAGAATAATGTTACCTGAGAAACATTGGGTTGTATTATTAAACAGAAAAGCAAAATAGGTAGAGAGAAGAAATATGATATGATGCCTTTTTAATGCATACGCTTAGCGATCACGCTGAACATCAGGATTAGAATTCAGTGTCGTATAAGAATTTTATTGCTTGTTTTAATATAGAAATCCCAGCGATACTGGAGATAGCAGAATTACAGATGGTTTAGTTTATGTGATTATGACAAAGTAGGCTAGGTCTATCTGATTGAAGGAAAAGATGGCTTCATGGAGAATTTTCTAAGGGAAGCTAGTTCGTATCCGCGTTATATATGGGGAAAACACTCACAAAAAACAAACCGTACTGTTAGCCCGTTTGCCAGGATACAAGCCAGGGTCAAACGACAAGAGTTCAGCCACTTTACCGCTCGCCCACTGCTGGGCCCAAAATTGCAGACTTTCCTATTGGTTTAACATATTCTGTTATGAAGTGCTAGAATGAAATACTCTAAGCTCGATCCTGTGTGTAAGCTGACCTGGAAACGATTCTTGAAAAAAGGATTATGAGAAATTATCCCGTGCACTAATATTTCAGTTGATTTTGGAATGAAGGAAGAATGCTAATCGATGAACAGATTGGGTGGGAGGAAGTAAGATGGAAGTAAATATCAAATACCCAGCCTCATTCTGAATAGAAATGGAAGCAAAATCACTTCGATAGTTCAGCTAGAATAATCCTCTTCTAGTCGTTTGCAGACTGTCAAGTACGGAACTCAGCTACAGCAGAATAAATTTTTAATAGAATCCTTGGAATTAAAAAACAGTTTGCAGCCTACAGCCACTGGGAACTTGTAATGTGCACATTTTTCTTTCGTTTTGAATTGAAGAGTAGCAGCTACCAGTCTTCTGATAATAATAAGAAATTAAGAAGAAAAGAATCATTATTCATTTGGAAAATTATTCATCTGCAAAATAAATGTTTATGAGCCTTGACCAACAGAAATATTGCAAGCAATCGATTGTTGAAAGATTTGTGAATATATTTAAGATCTATGATCAATTTGAAAAACAGTGATTGCTTTTATTAGTAATAGTATTTGCAATTTGAGTAGCTAGAAATTCTCATATCGCGTATTATGCCTGAACATACTGAAAGCTAAGTACAATACTCGCCTTAAGATATTACTCGCTTAAGTTTTTTGCGAAACTTACTCAATAGTAAATAGTAAAGACTCAATAGTAAATAGTAGTATATTGTTTCGTATTAAGTACATAAATTTGCAATAATCGGTCTTATTAATTAGGTAATCTATATAAAGCTGTCTGATAATATGATTCATTTTACATGAATCCCTATCCCATAACTCAGAACGAAGTGGGATGCATTAATTAATCGATTTCCAAAATACAAAAACACAGAATTTTTTTCGCTTGGAAAGAACGCACGCATCTTAATCGTAATTACCTCACGAGTGATAAGAGTTTAAATTAATGGTTATAGTAAATGACAAATTCTTGTTAGAAGAAAATGTAATTTTCTTCCATGTCAATCATGTACTCATGGAACATTTTTCCAGTTTATTTAAGCGTAAGAATGTTTTTAGTTGTCATAACTAATCTACGATACATTTTCAGTTTTCAAGGTTCCTTGATTTTTATATGAATGTTTATGTATCCTCGATTTAGAAACGTTTCTAAGTTTGCATCCCATGCCTACACTTACGGAGACTGATATACAACTGAGTGGGTGAATAAGCTACTTATGATTAATAATCATAACAGTGATCAATCATTTTAGAAGTAAAATGTAACAAAAAATAATTCGCAAGTTAAAATTAAAAACTGCATTCTCTTCCTACAAATTCCACTTTTATTTTTCAAGGATAAAACAATTGATTTTCACAATGTTTTTCTCTATTTTTCATCTACGTATCTGTGACATCTTTTTTTAAGAATAGAAACGAAAGTCCAAAGAGCAAATCAAATAATTTTTTCATAAAATTGTTATACACAGCGTCATACTAGAACTGATTATACATCTCACAAATAATTTTAGATAGGGAATTTCTATATACCAATTATTTCACAAAAACATTTGGACTATGAGATCACAACAACTTTAATAATCATCTATTAAATAAATCTCCTCAATCATGTATTATAAAATTCTTACGCTAACTTTCTCTACTAGCCTGTACAGATAGAGCAAACAGAATTATCTTACATTTGAAAATACAGAAAGAAGAAAAGTATTGTATTTCAATAAACACAGAAGTCAGAATAATTTGTTCATAGCAATTTACGTAATCAATTAACCTTGTTTAAATACACTAAAAATATTAAAGAAATTAATGAAACATACAGCGTGTTAACTTTCTTCCAACAAATACAGAAAATGTTGATTAAAATTATGATTTTCTTACGTACATCCGCAGTTATTTACCTAAGAAATGCAAACGAAGCCAGATGAAAATCACACGGCAGATTGATTCACATATTAATTTGTTATCATTTACAGATATATCTGAGTTTTTCGCCTTAGCCCTGTCAATATAGACATTGTTTCTCTACATAACATCATCACCTTAAACTATTAAGCCACTGCCATTCATACATATATTCTTTTTACCTTTCGCTCATTGTTATATAAAGGTAGAAGATATATTGCTATATTTCCTATGTAAATAAAAGGTCAGTTTTTTTAGAAAACCTCCCAGGAAGGCTTCCTCCCCGTAGGCGTAGAGCCCATCTATGCTTTGTTTCACTTGAGCAAACAAAAAATGTTCTTTTCGTATTACTAAAATGATAATTTACCAGCACAATAGAAAAGTAATTTTTTAACATTATGCGTATTATACTGTTGCTTTCAATTACGATTAAATAGGATCATAAAAATGAAAAATTATTTCTAATTATAGAAAAAAATCAGAAAAGTTTTAAACTGTCTCATTAACATGAATGCAAAAGTATTCAATTTTGACAATTCAAAACAACATAGAAAACACAACTAAATTAAAACCACCAAGGAAAGTATTTCTCTTTAGCTTCAAACAAATTTTGCTACACAAGACATTACATAAGTAATTTTTTTGTCTAAAACAAACATAAAGTAATATAAAATTCATGTTTTACTATAACCTGCTCATTTTTAATTATATTTCATTCATTACCGTATATGTTCAGGTACTGTGAAACGGAATGCTTTCAGATTAATGAATATTAATTAATTCCTTAATAATTTAAAAAGAAAGCTAAAAATGAAAAAAATACGTTAAATTGATGAATTTCTATCTATCTTTTGATATAACTTTTATTAACAAAGAGGTGACATATTAATTTCTGTAACTATTTTGTGAAGAAATTTAAATATAAAAAATATGGTTTGTATAAATGAGGCAGTTTTACAAAAAAACTTCAAGAATTTTTAAGTATAAATTATGATGCAGTATTTCAAAGCTTTACCCTAAAAGGAATAATTTTAGATCCGTTAAAGGAGAAAAATATAAAACTAATTTATAAAGCAGCTAAAACGGAGCAATAAATTTCTGATGTATACCGGGTAGGCTATACATAAAGTTAAGTCGTCTCTCTAGGCTATGTTCCACAATTGTTTTAATAAATACAGAGGATTCTCAAACGTCAAATTCGAAACAATTCACATTTAACTGACTTCCAAATGGAATAACCAATTGAAAACAATTTGTCTTCTATTTAATTATGTTTCAGAAAATTTTTTCACCACCTTGAAAGCGATATACATATTAATACGTTAAGTAGTGATATGTATGTTCAAAAACTAACGCTGATGGGATACTCATAACATTTCTTTCCAATCATGGTTTAGTTTCTACACAGTATCAATCAAAACATATCAAAACCAGGAATTTAGAGCTCAGTTTTCTGGAGGAAGAAAAGCAATGCGAAAGCTACTTAAAGATGTAAATACAACTTGCTGAAATCTTTTATAACTATGACGGAATGTTTTCCCTAAATACAGTGCTTTATTACTCAGCTAAAGAATTAGTATTTCGTACTATTTTTCAAAATAACAAAAACATATTCTTTGAAAAGCATATTATTGCATAGCATGGAAGTAAAATACACTGCTAGTGGAATGTAAAAATCCGTTTGCATCATATACTGTTTAAATTCAAAAACTGCCCTAAGTCACCGTTAATTAACCTCCCTAGTAATTATCTAGGACATTATTACATCTTCTCCGTTAACTGAAGTTATCAAAAGGTAGAATAATATTTTAATTGAAATTTTATATTTCGATTGCGTGATAAAAAAGTTTTCCGTTTCGAAGTTATTTTAGTCACAAATCATAATTTCATTTACCTCTGTTACTGCTGAACTTCTTTCGGTGTAGGTAGTATTTATGCATATTAGTAATAATTTCAGTACTAAGAGAAATGAGAAGGAGAAAAATTTCCTGTTATGAAACTTCATACTTATTTCACATTGCAGCTAGCCACAATGTGAAGAGAGACTGTTTTGATTAATCATTTAATAAATACCGTTTATTTTCTAAAATAAATTTCCATGCAATGAAATAATCTAATTGCGATTATCATTTCACGTTCTAGTCTTTGCTTCTGCAACCAACATATCATTGGATCAGTATTTAAATTCACCCATGCTCGAATCCGGTATTTCTCAATTTTTGACAGAAATCATAATTGCGGTTTGAACCCAAATGAGATGATTTCCGGCCCTCAGTTGCCTAACTAAATCGTAATATAAACAGAAAATTAGCAGTTAGTAAAACTAATATTGGTACTGACTATTGATTGCATGCTTGTTTTTCCAACAAAGTATGCTGGAAACTTTAACCATTTAAGGAAAATCGCACGTCAAAATGCGATACTATTGGGAACTGAAAGATTAATGGACTACTAGCTAATTCGGTTAAGAAGTCCTTGAATGTATTAGAAGCAAAAATAAATGAAGAATTTTTATCTGATCACGAATAATACTATTTAATTAAAATATTTATTTGATTTATCCTTGGTTCTCCATATCTTGCTAGCATTAAATTATTTTGCTTTCACTTGTTAAACGGCTTCATTTAATTTTTATAATAATTTTATTTAATTTATTGTTTATAAACTTATCATTAATTTAACTTACCTGATTAATAGTTATATTTATTTCTTTGTACTTCATTTAATTTTATAATTACACTTTTGTTGTTGTTGTTCACCGTACTTGACGGTCTTCCACTGGGTTCCCGACAATACAAAGTTTAGAAATTAAGTCCCGCATTAGCCTAATGTTTCTTTGTTTTTTTTGCTTCAGGTTTAAGTTATGCGCAACAGACTTGATATATAGAAGCACAGGAACGTATTTTGAAATGCAAACTATGAGGAACAAGTTTCTGGAGCTCTAACTTATAAACAATCATTAGCATAATACAACTGATATTAGACAAAGAGCATCACATTTCAGTAAACTTATCGTGTATTTGAGCAATGTTTTGAAACTCAGTATTAAATAATCGCTTTAATGCTTTGCATGTCTTGAAGCAAATTCCGTTTTGTGCTTATTTCTTATGGATAATAACGCTTAATTTGGAGAAAAGAGAAGGGAGAGAACATTTTAAGATGCCGTAGATATGTCGTTGATATTGATAAACAGACAAAACCGGCTGTTTTGCTTTCTGTTCACTTTCATTAAAAACTCGATTTTAAAAACCAAAACCTATCACAACAAATTGTTTTTCTATTTAAACGGAATTTTTCCCATAGCAAGCTTTTACTACCTGCAAATACGATTTTTTTCCAGTTGAATGCTATAAATCAAGAATAATGTTGATATGAATAATCCATATTCTTTACAACAGTCGGAAAAAATAAGCATAGTTTTCTTTATTTCGGATGATTAAATAACATTTTAAATAAAAAATAGTACTGCTACAGAAAATCTTTCTAATTCTGTAAAAATCACTTTTAGGCATTCACAGATTCCTGTAAAAAAATCTAAGCACACGAAAAATTTCTCTCCCATATAGCACAATTGCGCTTAATTCGAAGACTGTCTAGGAAGTATAGTCTACTAATTTAAGATATTTGGCTTGGTTTTGACAGAAAATTCCAGATTTTAATTCCATTAGAATGAAAAAACTCTTGCTTAATGTACAGAACAGTTCTGATTCTATAACTATAGATATTCCTTCGGAATTTTAACAGAGCTCTTTGATAACAGAGCTTTTTTTTCTCTTCTTCTTTTCACCAGCGTAAATGACCTGTTTTATTATGTCATAAATAAGTGAACTTTGTGTTGTAAAAGTGTTCCAATGAATGCTAACTTCTCAGTAAAAATTGCTGTCCTTTTTTTTTTTTTTCTTCTAAGTATTACAAGAGGAAAAAAGCTCATGTGTCACTCGTAATAAGCAAACAGAAACTAGACCTTGTTACTGAAGCCCATTCAAGCAGCAATTCTGTCCTTGGTTGGCAACTCCGATTAACGTCGAGATAAACGCAGCGCTTTGAATCTTACATTCAGAGTAAATTAGCGAAGAGAAACTTCCTAATTGTATGTGAGTGATTGCATCGGGTAATGCTACTTTAAACAGGGGATCTATATATGTTTCTTGCCTGCTTCTAAAAGGCAATATTTTAAACAAAGTATGTTCCTGCAGTATTTTTAAATAATGAAAATTACATAAAAACTAGTGGACATGCATTTCATTTCAGGTTCACATATGTCATAAAACACACAGTAGTGGAAATATCAACATTTATTACACGAGATTTAAAAGTAGTTTACCATTTCGATGATCAGAAAAAAAAAATATTCTGCTTACATGTGTTATCAAATTGAATCCATAGAGCTCTATCTATTGAATCTATATCTATTACATAATTCAAACTAGAAGACATGAGAAATCAGTTCTGCCCTCTTTGGGATTCTAACCACGGATCCTCCAACTGCTAGATGGACATGCTAACTTGTTGTACCACGACAGCATGCGGAGGGGAATGTAATAACACCTTACATTCTCTCTCACTTAAAAAGCGACTGAGAAGAGTCACGAAATCCAATTCAAAAATCGGGGGGTGGGTGACGAATTACTGTCCAGCACATTTTAGTGCGATGTGCCGTAAAGAATATAAGGACTTTCGAAGCGAGTCAGTTGTGCTCTCACCAATGTTTGAACCACGGATCTTCCATTGCTAGTTAGATGTGCTTACCACTTGAGCCACCACAGCACGCATAAAGGATTGCGTTTGCACACAATCATATTAATTTCGATAAGGATTTATCAATTATTATCTTTTCTTCCCTATGGTGAGATACTTGTTCGTTAAACACCGTCAAGAATAGCTGAACTTACTGGTCATTTAGTCTTATTAGCAAGAATGCTGCGCGAAGTGTGCTATGTGGAGTGACCGATATTGCAACCGAGAAGAAGGGGAAAGAAAGATTCCAAACAATACGCTGGATTCGAATCTAAACTAGTGGCTTCGGACTAGCAGTCAGGTTCCGTTAACTACTATACCGTACAAGGAGGCAGTATTATTTTATGATTCAATTAAAATTTCTGATCGCCACTTAAGTAATCGGATAAATAATATTCTTCTTGTGTACGATTCTTACGTTTTCATGTTTATTTCGATTGGATTTATTTTCGAAATAATTATTCATTCATGAAATTTTCAGCTTTCAGAGACTGCTTTCAAACTATTTTAAAAAACAGAAATTTAACCTTAGACTTAAGCGTTTTACCACATTAGTAAAATGTTTAACTTCTAACACTTATAACCAAAGTCCGGATTTTGATGACAATGTTTTTCCTAGTATTTTGGTCTTTTAATGCATTTTTTAGGTTTTAGAGCGTTTTGAGGGTTTTTAGGGCATTTTGGAGGACATTTCCGAGTTTTTTTATATATGCATATTCCAGCAATCAAACTGCAAAAACAAAGTTATCTTTAAAATAACACTGTCTCAACTCCCACGAAATCTTTTTTTTTTTTTTTTTCTAGGCAGGCATGTCCCATCCACAGAAAACATTATGTAATTTGTTAGTCTATCTATCGCGACAGGCTTTTCCCGCAAGGTATGATTGTCACTTCTAAGAATTTCTCTATACGAGCTCTTTAAGAACTTTTGTGCATGTCAGATCCCATAGTATTACACGCAGAAGGGAAAAAGGCTATTTCACAGACACATTCTTTAGAATTACATACTCACGGCTTGTCTCTACATCGATAAAATTCCTAAAATTCCCTTTATTTATTATTTTTTAGTCCGTCGCAGGTAAGGTTGCGAATTATCTCGGATCTTTGTATTTTTAAAAAGCGACTATCGGATTAGGAATGCTATGAACGCAAAAGCGGTTTGCGTTTGAGAGAAAAATAAAATTCAAGTGCCAGACATGTGTAATTGTTTGGGTTTTAATCCATTTGTCAATTGTGTCATTTCTTCTATTATATTTTCCTTGGGGGAGGGAGACTTTTTTTTAATTTTCTAAGGACATTTTTTTCATTTTAAATGCATTTTTGGACGTTTTTAAGGGCATTTTCAGTTAATTTTTAGATTATCAAAATTCAGACCCTGCTTGTAACAATACTGGGAATCAATCACAAGAATTAAGTGGCAAATACTTCATTCCATTCCATCTTTTTTTTAAAAAAAAAATTATGTTTAATAATATTGGATAAAGCTGCAGGGAAATTTAAAGAAATATTCATAAATTTAAGACATTTATGTGTAACTGTTACGCTCAGAAGTTTTAAACACAAAACGTAGAATATTTCAATTCTATACTGTAATATGCTCGCTTTTAAAAGTGCAAGTCAAGTTAAAAATAACTTGATAGCTCAAAGCAAGGAAAATTTCAGTATTTTTAATACTTTATTGTATTTAAAATATGTATTGTTTAATCAGAATTAATGATATATTAGACATAATAGAAGCAGAGTTTCAAACTAAGCCCAAATCATAGTTTCCCTCCATCATTACTTGAGTTAGAATTTTAAGAAAAAAAATCGCACAATGATTATTTGAATAAAGGTTGAAACGAAAAATGATCCACATTTGAGGCTGTAAATAAGGCTTATATCTTATTGCTTTTTCGTTCACTTGAATATACCAGAAGAATACCAGAAGTCAAACATTTAGTTACAGTCTGTTTATTTTATCATTAGTTCAAAAGGGCTTTGTCCCTGAAGGACTATTGTTTTCGTTTTGCGATTTTGCATTTGAATCACTATAAATGTCCATTTCACTTTTCAAACAGTTGCCACCAAATGTTAGAGCCCTGCATTATATTTCAAGAAATTAAATTATGAAAAATCTTTATAAATGTATGTCTATTTATCGCATTGCGATAAAATAACGGTACATAGAGCCATCGAATTTTGAATAATGTAATCCTCCTACGAATATGGGCGTGTGGAAGACCAAATTTGAAATTTGGAATTTGTTTTATTATCGATTTCATATTTTGTAAAGCTTTAACGAATTTTTGAGTAACAAACTCAACGATTTAAAAGCGAGCAATGGCAACAGTCTGCGGGTGAAAAAAACCTTTTTATCTCCAGCGCGCGGAACTGTGTATCGGAAATTCTAAAGATATGGTCATTTTAAAATTATTTTGCGACTTTGCTATTGAACTGAATTTTATTGTTTAAGTGCAAACATGATATTTAATAAATAAAGGTGACTCACAAAACGTTAAAAAAATGCCCCTTTAGACTTCATTTAAAATCTGAAACCTTTCAGTTTTTTTTTTTTTTAGTTATTTATTTATTTTATTGTTATTATTGATCCCCAAGGCGAAGAGATCTTAGTCAGAGATCTCTGGTTTCCATTTCCCCCTGTTTCAACATGCAAGGTCTTTCAAATGCATATATCAGATGACCAAATATGAGAAAAAATTATCTTCAAGTTCGACGAAGCACTACACATAGATATAAGCATTGTATACTTTTCAGTAAAATAAAATGAGCTCTATCGCTCATTTTCAGATAAAATACTCAGTTAACACCCATTAAAGTAAGATCATGCCCAATATGGAATTTTCAAGGATTTTAGCTAAGCAATTTCATTGTTTTCTTCAACTACTTCCGTCTTAAAAAATATGTGTGCTTCTATGCATTTCCCTACACATAATTGTTTAAGCCACTAAACGGAAAATTTTAAGATCATTTGTTTATGATCTTAGAGTACAATATTTGTTCTTACCTAAACAAGCAATAATAGCAAGGCATAATTGGGAGAGAAATCCTTAAGGAAAGAGGAAATTTTATTTTTTACCAACTCTGCGACGTGCGTGTCCTTTAGCTATTGCGAATATCTCGCCACGTATAATGTGGCTGCTTTTAAGTACCCGATTGTTGTTTCCTTCAAAAGAAATGTTATTTTATTCTTATTTCACGTTTACAGCATTACTTATTGATACGATCAATATTATACTTTCGATAGAAATAAAAATTATGAAGGCCGTTCAATAGGATTTAACAAATCAAATGAATTTCGATAGTTTCAACTGAATTTAAGTGAATGATTTCGTATTGTCAAAAAAGATTTAAATTTTAAGATTTGAAATTATATAACTAATACTTCCTTTCTTCCTTCATATCCTTCGACATTGGCTCCAGGTACAATAACTAGATACAGTATGAAATGCAGTAACGTACCCCTTAACTGAAAGCCGAATGCAAACATTCAATGATTGTTTTAGAATAATTTTAATCCGAGATAATAATAATTTTATTCTTTAGAAGTTAAAGAATTAACTTTGCTCGTCAACTTTATTTAGTATTGCAATATTTCCTAGCTTTTTGAGCTCCTTCTATAAACGTTTTAAGGTAAAAAAACGTTTTGTGACTAATTTTTGTAGTTTTAATCATAGCTATGCTTTTAAGTGGCAAAGCAAAAAAAGGCTGTATAATTCAAAGCCCTCGGAAAAAATTTTCATGCCAGATAACAAAAGTTTCTGAACCTTCTACACTACATAGTTGACCCAAATTCAAATTCTGATGAACTGGCTGGCTGTAGGAAGATTTCGTGTTTTTTCTTATGCTCAATGTAAAAATGAGACCACTTGCCTTAGAAAATCCACCACGAAGGCGACCCTTTTCTTAGGCAGATAGCACTCTCGCGCTTTGTGTGAATTAACTAATAAATCGGCATGTATTAACCCACGGTCAGTTTCAAACTCAAAACTGAATTTAAGTCATAAGTTTTAACCCCAAAGTGTTTCTCGGATTAATGTATATATCAGCAGACGTTTTAATAATCTGAAATCTGTTAACTTTTATGAAGATTCAAAAATCTAATCCAAACCTCGGCAACCCCGCGGGTCAACGAGTGACCCATTTCATAATTTCAAGTGGACCACTTAAATTCCGAAAATAAAGTATATTACATAAAATTAAATTACAAAACATAAATTGACTTGAACACTTAATAAATAATAACATTTTCGTTTCATTATAGTTTCGTTTCATTATATTAAAGTTGCAGTAACGAATATGCATTTTTAAAAATTGTAACATAATTTCAAGGAGAAATCGATACACTGGCAGCGATTCGTAATCCGTAGTTCCAAAAAATTCGCTTTGTCATTTTGTCCGCATTCGGTTCAACATACAAATGCGAGCAAATATTTTCCCACGTGAAATTTATTTTAAGTAAGAACAGGAGTAGCTTAAGTACCGAAAGTTCTGATACTTGTATTCGTCCTAAAACGACTAACTATAAGCTAAACTTGACTGAATTGACGACACAAGTTCAGCATCATGGGAGCCTTTAATATCGAAGATAAAGTTCATTCGGTTATGTTTGTTTTTTTATAACAATTAGTATTATAATTTAAATCTTTATGCTTAGTTTAAAGCAGGAGTTCTTAACCGGCGGTACGCGTACCACTAGTGGTACATAAGAGAAAAAATAGGTGGTACGCAAAGAAGCAAAGTATTCTTAACTATTAAATTCAAAAATTAAAACCCCAACATCCTGATTGAGTTTTTTCTCTAACACTCGTAAATTTATGCGATCTGAAGCTTTGTTCAAGAGTGGTGGTGGCAGTAGTACTTTGTAGTGGTGGTACTAAATGTTTTCAATTTTTGTTTAGATGATACGCGTTAGTCAAAAGGTTGAAAACCGCTGGTTTAAAGCATATTGTAATTACTTTCTCAATGAAATTCGTCTTGTTATTCACCAAAAAAGGCTGCTTTAAAGTAAAAGTACCACTCACCCGAAACGTCTTCTTAATACACACATTTTGGTTGATTTTGACCCGCTGCCAAAAATGGTTGCTGACGACGGATCTAATTAATAAATGAACAGGGCTTACTGTCTTTTGATGAAAAGCTTAAGAATATATGTTTTCTTTTACAGAATTCCTTAGAACCGGTTAAATTATAGTAGAATCTCAATAATAATTATATAATTAAAAATCTGCAAATTAAATGCCGCATTTAAAAGGATTTAGTTTTTTCGGCTGTGAAGCTTTCGGTTTATGTTTCGGTGCACTAAATATTTATGGCAAGATACTTGAAATTAAATTTAGAAGATGAATTATCGGTGTGCGAATTTAGTTTAAGGGCATTTAGCGCATAAAGTTTTAAGCAACACGTTCTTTATACACCATTAAGGAATGATTTTCTGCGACGTTTTTCTCAAATGCCCATTTTGAAACAGTTTTCAGGAAAATTTCTTTATTTCACTAACAATTAAAGTACATAACATTTTATCTATGCATCTAAAATCCAAATTGCGGGTTTAAATAGATATACTATTAATAACCTGTGAAACAGTGAAATTTAAGATAAGGCTAAACATCAACTTTTTTTTTAACCTGTACTGGAACTGAACCACTTAAATGATATCCCTATGTACGAAAATAAATTAACCTAAATTTAATCGAGTATTAATTATTAAACCTAGATACGAAAACATTATCTAGAATCAGTACTTATAAACGCAAACGAAGGCCTCTCGTCACGATTTGTCCCCCTTTTTTTTTACAAGATCATGCATATAAGATTTACATGATTTTATGTTAGTTAACTAATTATTATGATTTGAACATTAACTCCTTCTTTCCGTAGTCCTCACCAGAATGCAAGTCAGTTTCTGTTTACATAAAGCCGAGGGTTTGTAATATTTTAGAGCTTTTGGCAGCCTTGCATTACAGTTACATACTATCGCCAGCTATGGTAGGGTTATTCCGGCTTTAGTATCTGGCTAACCAATGTATATGCGCCGATATTTTTCTTGAGCCAGCTAAAGTAATATATTTTGTGTGTAGTCTCAGACTACGTTACCTACAATGAAATTAACTTCACCTTATGTTATGTTAAATACCGCAAGTAGCGGAGGTTCATCTGTAGAGCACGTAGTGCTTTCTGTTCATTTTAGAGGTAAACAAAATGTTTATTTTACCCCGCTTACGATTTAGTTATTTTCCTCATACTAAAGCAATAATTTGCTTCCCAGTCTAATACAGTTTGTCAGTCCTCCGAGTCTAATATGGTCTGCAGGATAAACTTCTAGACACAGCAGAACCCTACAGATTTATAACAGATGACTATAAGTAAAAGAAAAAAAATAAATATACATAAAATGAGCTAACGTTATAAACTATTCGTATGAAGAAAATGAATTCACATGATGTGTTAAAGGACTGAATTCAGATGATCTGCCAATTATAAATACCTACTACACCGACACTTAGCTTGGCTTTCAATTTTTTATATTACACTTTTACCATAACAAATGTATATATTTAAAAAAAGAAAGCATTATTTGTTTGTAAAATGCATTAATAAATTTTTGAGTACCTTACGCCTATTTTATATTATTTCTTCCTTACTATATAATATAGCTTTATATGAATAAATAATAAATTATCTATTTTTAATAATTCTTTTGCAATCAATGGCATCTTCATTATGCCGGTCAGTTGCCTGTGCGTATTCGGCTATCAACCACCAATCGATCACGTTTAAAATTTCATCGACATCAAGTGGCTGAATACCGACCCCGGTGGGAACACCTAAGTTAAAAGATTTGCTTAATTTGTGCCTTTACGGCTGTGGTCGTTCAATTCCTTCCTCATTTAAATCTCACGATGAATTTTAAACACAGATTAGTGTTATTAAAGTTATTATAATAAAGTCTATACGAGTTGCATACTCCATCTAATAGCTGCTATGTTCAGCGATACTTAATTGTGATAGCTGAGCTTAACTTTCTTGAAAAGACCATTAAAAATATTCATTTGTTATGAAATAAATTAAGAATTTAATCTATTTACTGAAACACAATTACTTTATCAGCTAAACCATGCTCTAGGCAAAATTTTCTATTACTCAGTTTATTAGCATTTATGCAGTGAATTTAACTAATAATTAATATGCAACTACATAAAATCGAATAATATAATATCATAATATGCATTTGAGTGAAAGATTCAAGGACTCATTCTACTAATTTCTTCTTACGTTTTTGAGATAAAAAAATATAAATTAGTTTTAACTTGTAAAAAATTAAATTTGGTCTATTAAGTTAAAATATTAATGGTTTGTGTTATAATATAGCTTTTAACTAAAATTTGATTTTCTATCGATTTAATCTTATTTATGAAAGCTTTTATTTATTAGTGGTATAATACTGATGCATTTCACAGCCCGTTACAGAAATTCCGAGATTAATTATCATTACGATGAAAACTTAGTTTTCTTTATTGTTCACGTTATTACAAATATAAACCTTGATTCAATAAAGTTCGGTTAACTCTGAAGGTTTCACAAATATAAACACAGATGAAATTTCTCGTAGAAATCTTAAACATTAGTAGAATGGACAAATAATTTACTGTTTGATGTGGTACGATGAATACTTAATGAGAAAATTCTCATTCCTTCAGTTTCAGAGAAAGCTAAATGCGAAGTAAATGACTAAACAAGTTTCGTTATTTTACATTTTTTATCACAGAAATTTTTACATTTTTTTAGCGTAAGCGTACTGTCTATTCTGAGGTTTGGAAGGTAAGAAAGAGTATTGTCCACTTTCACCTCTGGAAGGCGTAAAATCGTCACGCCTTGTAGTAATGAGAGTGGAACACTATGTGATGTTATTTTCGAAAAATACGCATTGTTTTAAGAAGGAATGAGAGGAATTTGGGCGTCTTTTTTTTTTAAAGAACGATGCTATGAAAAAACGTTTTGGAGTAGTTTTTCTCCTTAACTTCCCTCTCACTATTCTTTAATGATAATAACTTTGACTGAGCTTCCGCAGTACATCAAGAAACTGTGACCACTCTGTATTAGCTTCTCTTTCTCAGTTACAGATTTACTCATTTGCAGATTTACAGACTTCTTTTGCGCTATATGAGACAAATGAACCCAAAACGTTTTTTATTTGATAACGCAGGCACTATCTTTTTTTATGAATTTTTAAAAGGCGCTATAAAATCTGTGCTATAATAAGACACAAAAATACTATAATAATTTGATTATAGTATTTTTGTGTCTCTCTTTGCACTTTCCACAGTACAATGCTCATGCAGAGTCTCTTGGGTTTCGCTAATGGAAAAAAAAATGAATCTGTTCCGAAGCTTTTTAGCACTTAAGAGAGGAGAAGTTTACAGCCATGTAAGACATTTATTGCAACAAATGATTAAATGTCCTTATTTCGGTTGTTTATTATACAGGAAGAAAGTACACAGTCAAGGACTCAAAAGTGCTTAAATTTATACCCATTGTTTATAAAATTAAGGAAATGTTTTTCCTGTTGGTGTCCCGATAATTTACATTACTAACTTACTTAAGGAAGTTTTTGAAATGAAATGCACGTGTTCAGAATTTTACGTTATAACTGCAATAATTATATTTAATTTAAACAAGAAAATATCTTTGGTTTTATCAGTAGGTATTCAACCTCCATTCCCTTTGATAACTATCTTCATTTATTTTACGTCTTGATAACTTTTCCCTTAAGGCATGGACTAATATTTAATAGTGGCTAACTTCTGCCTCAAGAACGCTAAAAAACTATAGAAAAGATTATTCGAAATATTACTAAACCTTCAAAAACATAGGTGAGAGGACGCGAAAGGCATTCGATGAAACAAAAGTTGCAAACCTCGTCAAAATAATTTGATCATCGTCTATGTTTCTTTACGCTTTATTTCAAAGAATCTTTAAAGTTGAAAAACAGCTTTAAAATTCAAGCTTGACTTTAGTACATTTTTGTAAATTGTTTTTGATTTCAAAGCTGGGCGGAGTATTAGTTTCCCATGAAAGAAGCGTTTAAAAAGTCTTTAAATACGCTGTTATTAACGCTTTCATAATATTTTACAAATTATAATCATTTTGCCCAACAAACTGACTCCAAAAAGTATTTTGTAGTTGATTCAGAAGTCAAACAACAAAAATCAGCGTTAATTCACAAAATTTTCACAGGACTAGTTTCGATGGTTTTACCGAGCCATCATCTTCAGCTGCAAAACCGCAAATGCATTTGCGGTTTTGCAGCTGAAGATGATGGTTCGGTAAAACCATCGAAACTAGTCCTGTGAAAATTTTGTGAATTAACGCTGATTTTTGTTGTTTGACTTCTGAATCAGTATTTATTCGGCGTGTTATTGTGTCTTAATTATTTTGTAGTTTTAAAGTTTTTTTTTTTTTTTTTTTTTTTTTTTTTTTTAGTTCGATGTCGATACTTTCGTTAGAAATCTAATTATTTATTTTATATTATAAATTTATTTTTATTACACTTGGCTTACATTTATTTTAACTAAAACATTTTTTCCTTCCCAGCCTAATGTTTATATAATGAGGATTCAAAGTAAAACTGCATAATACCATTTTTCAGGAAAATTGAGGTAATACTGTATGTAGAAGTAAAAAACATTCAGTGCTTCAAATTACAAATTCATAAATTTCGTTTAAAAATATCAGCAGTAAATTTAGATGCAGAATACTTCTCTCTCCTCCCCTACCCCCAAAATTGCAATAAATAAACAAACCCGTTCGTTCAGGAAATGGACCGATTTCAGGTAAAATTATCTTGAATGGCTTGGAATTAATATCTTGAATAAACTAAGTGAAGAGCTCAGAGTGAAAGGCACTAATTACCATGTTTTCATATTGAGTTCATGTAGCATTTCAAATCCCAAGGTAAGGAAGCATATAAGATCTGAAATGCACTCACGATACCGACAAGCACTCTCTGTATAGAAGAGAATCGATGAGGATGAATACAACATAGAATAATTTATTTTCAGTGCTGCAAAAGATAATAATATTTCTATCCATAAGTTAGATACTCAAAACAAAGAGACCAAGGTTCCCAGAAACAGCATCGTGTATGAAAAACCTGAAGAAAATTGCTAAAGCATTTCAAAGCATGTGCAGTATACTCTGCATCTTGTGGAAAGATTTGGTTTGGTTTATATGATTACGACAAAGCCTCCAGGACTATCTGCCTAAGGGGAGGGATGACTTCGTGGAGGACATTCTAAGGAAAACGGGCTCGTATACACGTTACACGTGGGGAAAACCACGAAAACGCCCATGCAGCCAACCCGTTCGCGGGATTCAAACCTCAGCCCGAACTACCAGAGTTCAGCGACTTTACCACTCGGCCGCTGGTGGGCGAATCTTTGTTCGGAAAGCAAAATAGAAAATGTAAATTATTTCCATGTTTAAATTAGAACAGATCACAAAGATGAAACTGGGAGTAATACACTATAAACCTCCAGGACTAAAACTCCAGGACATAGTAACGCTTCTGAAAATACAGACTTAAGCTTGACTGGATTAGAGAGCGGAATATGTTTATTAACCTGATAAGTCTACAAGAACGAAAAACGAAAGTGATTTTCTTTGTACTCATAATGCAGGTAGAAGTTTTATGTCAATGAGAGAATCCTTTGCAGTGTAGATAATTTTCGGAGCAGGAAAAGTCAGAAATCAGCAATAACCTAGTCGGCATTCGAACCACGGATTATCTAAATGCCAGCAGGATATGCTGAGCGCTTATATTACATCAGTGTCTACGGTGAAATACGATGAGGACGACTGGTGAGAGCCACGAGGTCCAATCCAAGTGGTGACGAGTTCATCATGTTTTCAAATTTGGGAAGGTGAGCACTGTAAAAACTATTAAGTTTCTTAGAGTCCTGAAAAGTGAGCAATCAGTTACGCTTTTGGACAGGTACAGCTAGATGTGCTAACCACTTACACCACAGGAGCAGTCACATGAGGAATCTGATAATTCCTTACAGTACCACAGTTAGAATACTACTGACGAATATCAGTTATGATGGCTGAAAGTCAAATGGATGTGATTTAATACGATCGCAGCACATACTTTGAAATTTAAAGCGTATACAGCCCAAATAACAAATTTCATGAGATGGATGGATTTTCGTAAGCATAAGCGTGGTAGATTAAAAAAAAAAAAAAAACAGAAGACACCTAGAAAGGCTGGACATAATGCAGTCAGAAAACAAGACGGCATTCGAACCACAGATTACCTGAAAAAATCTTGCGCTGAAACAGAAGACATCCAGAAAGGCTATATAGATTAGCTTGCACTGAAATGGAAGACACTCAGAAAAGTTAGACATTATGCGACTCTTGTCAGAAAACAGGACCATGCTGTGCATTCTTATTAAATATAGTTTTTCACTGCGTTATTCATATTTCAAAATTTGCCAATTTGTTCTCCACATCTTTCATAAAAGAGTTGAGATATCATGTCTGATGATAAATGTCTGATGAAACAAATGATGATATACATTTTGTTAATTTACCTCAAGTTGAATGTAATCAGTGAACACTGGTAGCTCGACTTAGGTTCGATTCCAGGCGAATGGGCTGGCTGCATGGGCGTTTTGTGGTTTTCCTCATGCACTATAACGTGCATACGAGCCAATTTTCCTTCAAAAGGCCTCCACGAAAGCATCATTCCTCTTAGGCAAATAACCTTAGAGTACCTTGCCATAGTCATGTAAACAGAATCAAGCTGAATGAATTTGTGCTTTAAAAACTTTAGTGTAAGCACTTAACACTTACATGTTACTCTGAATTTTAGAGCTATTTGCAGTTATATAATATATTGCGACATCCCTCGAAAGGTTCAGGGCACAAACCAAGAAAATTCATACTTTTTCTATTAATAGCGTATTTGCTGTAGGCTTTAAAGTAAAAATAATGAGAAAGCTAAAAACGTTTTATTGACATTACACATGGCATCTGATTTCCTGTTGTCCCATATAAGGTCACTGAATATGTTTCAATGTTTTTATTATTTTTGCCTCATTTTTAATGACCGCAACATTTTCTTAGAATTTTTCTAGATGATAATCTGCTTGCACTATGAATTTCTCCGTTTTACTAATATAAGACGCCTCATTCAACAAGAATATTAATCAGAGACAAGAGAATATGCTTAAAGTTCTGACGCATAAAATGTGCGACCAATGTGTTTGTGTATGCTATCCGTGTTAAAGATTTATTACATTAAAACAAAATAAAATGTCAATAATAGATTACTTTTTTCTCTTTGAAATTAATTTAATACATTTTGCAACAAAATGATATTTTTAATTCGCAAAAAAACATCTTCTATATTGCTTCATAAAAAGATGAATGTATAAAGTAGGAGGCAAAAACTTAAATTAAATTTTGTCAGGTGACAGAGCTCAATTTCTTGGGCATATTTAACATTCAGTTCGCCAATATTTAGCTATTTCAATGTACAATAAAGTTACAAACATACGGAAATATACCATAATGCACTTTCAGTTTTATGAACTCGTAGGAACTAGAAAGAAAAAAATCTTAAAACTGAAGTTCGTAACTGGAAATGGCATTAAAATAGTAACTTTAGTATTTCAATTCAGCTTCATAATTCGTAGAAACAACAGTCCATTAACGTACATTTGCTAAATAATTTTGTTAAGTCATAGCCAGTTTATACGTAAATTTCTCAATTAATATAAAAAGTATAATCTTCTTCTTTGATTCACAGCATATGAGCGGAATAATCTTTAAAAATTTGAAATTTTGTTCATTTGAAAATATATTCCGCTATTAGTAAAACTTAACGCATTATCCTTGTGCTTTTCCAAGAGCTCTTATAAGTTATGGAAACATTTCGGGTGAATATTTACAAACAATAACATTAGTTAAAAATAGTGAACAAGAAAAATTATTATAGCGTTAAAGGAATAGGAGATATTAAATATCTTTTCTGCAATGTTTTCCATTTTTGTAAAGCCTCTATCTTCTCATTAAACTTCTACACATTTGGGCGAAGTTAGAAAACTAATTACAGTAATTTTGTGATTTCAAAAATGATTAAATTCAAAAGGGATACTTGTGATATACGCACAAAATGTCTGTTCAGTTTAAGTAAATAAGTAAAGTCCGTTCAGTTTATAGAAGCTGGAATTACTGCGGATTTTTTTCTCTATAAAATAAACATAAAGCAGCTTCCTACAGGAAATCATTTTTCCTCATGAGGTAGATATCATGAGGTATGGAATGAGGTATGGCATGATCCTCATGAGGTATGGAATGATTCGCCATAATTAATTAACCAATCAATCGAAGTTTCCGGTCTTGGCTTTGCATCATATTTCAAGATTATTTACATTAAATGCGCATTTTGCACCTGCCTTTTGTGACAAAGAGTGATTTTCTTTCAAGAAAGTTATTGGCTATGGGGAGAAAAAAAAACGGAACTAACAAGCTTTTATTTATAAGAAAAAGAAAAAAAAATCCCGCTTTTGGAAATATTGTTTACTAAGCAGCAAAATAAATAACAATTGCTTTGATGAATTCAAGTTCTTGTTCATGCCTTATATCTAGCCCCAAAGTAATCACTTTTTGAATGCATTTTTTAGAAAATAATTGCAATTTGTTAAACAAAATATCACTGAGTAACAGTTTAAAATATTTTCATGTTTCACAGAGAAAAGAACCATGATAGAATACTGACCGACTTCCTGTGTTTGCAATAATTTGCATGCTTACCACGAGCTCTCATATTATTTTGATTTATTTGCCTTTTGTTTTCAAAACCAAAAAGCAATACTATAGAACACCGAATAATTATGAAACTAATAACTAGATTTATACGGGAAATTCTAATCGGAAAAAAGTGCTGCTAAAATGTACCCTTTTGGACGAAAAGAAAAGATGTCTGGAACCTCAAATTTCCATAAAAAAATGCAGTAGTTTCGAAAAAAAAAGTAACCCAATTTAACATATGGGGCAACTAATCATTTCTCACTTCAACAAAGTTACCAAATTTAGATAAATTATGATGTTTTGTCACACTGACAATTTTGACTCTGACTGAAACAGTTTATACAAACCTTGACAATTGATTAGCTGAAAAAGGAGCAAATTGCGATTTCTTTCAAAGAAGTAAGAAGTGGCGCTCTCGTGTGTGTGGGTGGGTGGGGGGGGTACACGAGCGTAAAATGATTGCCTGTGTGAACATCTTCCTGTGATTAAAATTATATTACTTTACTAGTGCTTACAAAACTTACAGAAAAATTTTAAGTAAATTAATAATCTCATTATCTCATTAAATTAAATTAATGATCTCAGTCAGGCTGGGAGTTCAGTCGGCTTTTAAACTCTCGAAGAAATTTATTATTAGGAATTATTACCTCATAGTTTAACGGCACATTTTACACGACTTCAATTTCTGTTATTATGTAAGAGATCATGCTACTTCCCCCCCCCCTTTGGTTTGTGATTTCAACTTCTTGCACTGCTTAAGTAAAATTAAACTATTCAAGAAGGTTATATGTAGATAGCATACCGTTCACTGCTGGAGCTCCTCAAATTAGCTTTTGCTAATTGCCAATAATCAAGAGTACACTGAATGACATAACACATTGTAAAGAACATTTTAATGCAAAAGTCTTTGTTTTTTAAATCCATACCTAAAAATGTAGACTAAGAATATTTTATAGTACTAGATGGTAATTTTCATTTCTTGTAAAGTATTTTATGAAAAATTTTGAATTTTTATTTTAAAGTCTGAATAGTTCTTTAACCATTTCATTCTGCTTAAGAGCTAGGACGAACTGCATAACAACCATTTTTAATAATAATTGAAGCAATATGTGATCCAGGTGCATAGAAAGTTTGGAAATGGAACTTACTTAATGTTTTAGACGCTTTTAAGAGGAAAAAAAAATTGCCGTATCCAATTTTGACTACAACTTTTTTAGTACATATAAAATCATCCGAGTTAATTTCCTGTACCATTTGTTAATGCATCGAGCTTTATTTTAGATATATTTTCATTCACCGTTTTCACCCAGCTGTTCTTTATAACACATGTGGAGGCCAGTGGTCTACAGCTAAATCAAGACTATTTGAGAAGGCAATTGAATTTTGAAATTAAGGGTAGCTTCGACGGAATTGTTTCCATTCGTAGTCTCCTTCTAAAAGTACACATAAATTTTACTTGATAATGTTCTTAAAAATACGAATTTGACATGACATTGGCTGTGAGCTTGGAATAAAATTTAAATAAAAGAAAAGCATTTTTGCAACAGTGTAATTATTTCAGAATAAGTACTCATAAATTATTATACTCATAAATTAAGAGTAGTATAAAAATATATTGAAGGGAAAAAAATTACAATCCGGGGGAAAAGCAAAATTCGGAATGTGAGAGTAAAAGATACTTAAATAGTAAATTCTGAAAGCGATTTTAAACATTTTTGAGCAGATTAATAACTTTCAAGAATGTCTTTATATATTACTGAATTAATAATTACTTCTTTTTTAATCAGACAAGCTTTTTAAGTTAACATGTTTGTAAGATTATTTCGCACATATAGTTTATCTCGAGATTCTTTCAAAACGTTTGATTATAAAATTCCACTTATTTATTTATTCATTTTTTGTCAATTTGGAACAACTTGTGGTTTCAATCCATTGGTAAGTTTTCTTATTATTCTAGATTAATTAAAATGTTCTTTGCTGTCCTTTCTCTTCATTCATTTATAAATTAAATTATTTTTTCATACAATCCCTTTGCTTGCATAAACTCATTGCAAAACTCTACTGTAGAGTAAAATCTTAGCAGTTTCTCTAGCATTAAACGTTTTCTTAATACTTTTAACAATGATTAACATTTAACGGTAAGTCTGAAAACTTTGCTTCTATCGAATTAGCAAAGTTAGATATCTGCATTTTTGTAGTACCTACGTTGTTGGTTAAAACAATTCACTTCTAAGTAGCAGTAGTAAAAGTACTAACACTGTCGCAAGGTTTGTATCATCCAAAGAGAAATATTCAATAATTTATATATTTATTTTACTTGATAGCTGAAAAAACATTTAAAATTCCATTCATATTGTTTAGATGACCGTACTCATATAACTATAAATAACATTTTTATTTTCACTAGAAGAAAAGTAATTAAGTAAATAAATAAATAAAATATATTAAATAATGCAAAAAATAAAATGCAAGTTATGCAAATAAAGATTACTTTGGAAACTGTGACCTTATTTTTGTTAAAAATTCATGCGCTAACTTATAAAGCATTTCATAAAATATGTTAAAAAAATAAATTATGAAATTTTTTATCCTTATGTCTTGGAATACATAGAGCACGGATAACCGCACAAAGCCCGAAAATATCCTCATACAATTACATTAAAATTACGCAAACATTTCTTCGTCCCGCAAAGGCGCTTTATAAAACTTGATGCATAACAACTGTATGTACCTTTTTTTTTTTTTTTTTTAATAAAGACGCTAAGACTTTTGACCGCCGTCATGCAGGCGTCGAGACTGGGTTCCTTACCTCTCTTTCCAACAAACGTTTGTCCGGTTGATCGCATTCAGTAGGACGCGGCAGTTCAGTCATTTCGCGCAGATCCAGAGTCCTGTCACCTCGATCGTTGTTCATGTTTGGATTAGGATCCCCCTTGTTCGTTCGCTGCCTGAGAGCTAGAAACTTTCGCACTGCCCACATACTTCTTGGGCTGCCATCTTCTCCATGTCACTGAAGACTACGAGTTCTTAATTTTATCCGCCTCCTTTCCTCGCAATGGACTCCTCCACACGTCAGGACCAGTCTTCTCGCAGAATTGTTTCCCCCCCCCCCAAACATCTAGCCGCAACATACTACGCGAATGAAGAGTGATTTCCAATCTCCCTTTCTTACCTTACTTTTTTTCCCTCATCAACTTTCGTATCGTTGTTTTCTTTTCCGTTACGGTATTTCTGAATGAAAAAAAATTCCTTAATTTTCAGATCGGAATGTTTCTCTTAAAATCTGTTTGCAAAACAGTTCTTAATCTAAAATAGGATACGCCTTCATTTCAGTGAAGAAAATAAAACTGTCTTATTTTTACTTGCTGAATTTATTCCCCCTGTTTTATCATTATATATTAAAATGCGAAAGAATTCTTAAACTAACAATACTGCATCTTTTTGTGTTAGCTTTGCTGAACAATAGAATCATTCAATTACCTTCCACAACAGTTTATTCTTCTAGCAAAATTTTGAAAGAGAGAATGGAGAGAAGCCCAGAGCTTGAAAGTCGGATAATTAAGAATGGACTTTACATCAACTGATACAGATTTTTTAAGTAAAATGTTGTGGGTCAGATTGATACTATGCAAAAATAATTAGAAACACCTTTGATCAACCAGTTTTAAGAGTTTATCCTAGCACACAATTTTAAGTTCAAAGTGAAATAATGGAGATCCGTTAAGCAGAAAAATATTTGTCATATTATGCAAGGTAAAGACATGTATCCTGTGGTAAGAACGATGGTTAAAATGTTTTAAATAAAGCATTCTCAAAATTGAAGAAGCAAATACTGAAATGACAAGCTGTAATATGCTTTTCTATTTTAAAGCACCCTTACATCTTCCAGCAGAAATTTTTCGCTGTTACTTGAATTCTATTTTCATATCCAGACTTTGAAAAATGTGCGAAACGTTTAGTTCTGAAGCATTTTTTTAATTCTAGCAAGAAAAATAATAAATAATGCTTAAAACTGACATTTTTGCACTACACGATAGTTCAAAATCAAACTAATGCATTATTATTTTATAAATAAAATACTATTGATAAAATAATTTCCTCCTATTTTCTTAGCATTAATAAAAATATCTGGAAAGCTACTGAAATAACAGTATGTATCAGTGAAAATCACATACGTGTTGATAGTGATTCATAATTTATACTAATATAATATTAGAAACTGCTTAATACAATCGTTGCCAAAGTGTGGATCGGGATACAGTTTTTGGTAGAACGCGAAAAGTTTTCTTTTCCTTTTCTGTTACGTACTTATTTATCGTTAATTAATTCGTATTCATATCGTTAATTAATTCATAATTAATCGAATTATTTATCGTTATCGTTCTGTTGAATATTTCTTTATCTTTTTCTTTATTCTTTTTTCTTTTATTATATTAATAATTTATTGATAATTTTTAATTGACTCCTGGTAATTATAAGCAGTAATTTGTCCTTATTTCTTTATTACAAGGTTTTTCTTTGTGATATACTTTTTCTCTCCTTATTTACTGGCTTCATAGTGTAATTATAAACATGTCCAGCTAGCAGTTGGAGATCCGGAACTCGAATTCGTGCGAGGACATGGCACATTTTTCATGCTTCCTTCTTCTACAAACCTACTCTACATCACTCTCCCCCATTTTTTTTCGCTGCAGTCACATCCATCTGGATTGCCATAAGCTGCAACTTTACACATATAATCCTCAATGATAAAAAGTCTGACAGCCATCCACTGGCTTAATCTACAAACAGAAGCATACTGTATTTTTCTGTACAAACATCTGTTAAATATTCCTAAAAATATCCGAAGGCATTTTATCAATATATATATATATATATTTTTTTTTATTTATTTATTTTTTTTTATGTAGTACCTTCCACAAGGGGCGGGAGGGAGGTGGAATCGAGAGGAACCGAACATAACTTCTAAATGCTGCTGTTACTCTGAAATTTTTAATTAAGCTTTGAAATTCCCCTTATTTATAAAATTCACCCTCTTTACAATCTGAAGTAGTAGTATTTTCTTTTCTCCTTGCCCTTAAGAATGTTTCGGCTTATTTTTTTTTTTTTTTTTTTACCCCTAGGGCAGAAGGAAATCGTAGCACATATTGTATCACATAAACGTTCAGCATTCGCGCAATAGAAAAAATACGTGATTGTTAATGTAACTTCGATAATACTTCTAGAAAACACTAAACCCTTGAAATATGACATCCTAATTTACTCCTGATTTCAAAATTTTAAACAAATACCTCCTCTTCTCACTCTGTGCTATATTATACTATCCTTTCAGGCATAAAACTGCTATGTAACTAATGCGAAATTTGTTGATTGACTTCTGAAAATTTTTCAGACTGCCAGAGTTCTCAGAGTAACTGTAATAACAGTTTAGCAGAAAACTAATCCGAAATTCAAATAAATCACATAAAACACTTATTCTTACAATGGTAAGTGGCTGTAACTACAAAGCACCATTCGTTTGCCTTGTGTTCTATTTCTGGCGAATGACTTTAATGGCCCCATAAAGTTTCGAGTTTTGGATCTCGTGCGAAACATAAACATACATTCATTTCCCTGGAGGTAGTCCTTTAAGAAGGCACTTCTTGTCACAGGCAGATAGTTCTAATGCCTTTTGCCATAATCAAGCGTTTAAAGCGTAGCGCTGATGAAAGTGGAGACATAATTCTCAAATATTTAAACCGAAATCAAGTTCGGAACACTCCGGTCATGCGTAAAACAAACGCTGAATGAAATGAAATCGAAGAGAAATTTAATGGTCTAAATATGAAATTATTAATCTAAGATATGAAATTACAAGAAGCGTCAAAAAGTGAAACTTAAGTTCACTTGCTTTTAAGATATGCTTGAAAAGGGAAACAAAGACATTTCGAGAAAGTCCTCTGGAAAAGCGCCGAAGAACGTATTTTATTGGTTGGAGATCAATCTGCTAATTGTAAGAGGTTTGATTTCAGAAAGGCAGTTTTGCAAGTTTTGCCGTTAAGTGCCTGAGCAGAGGGAAAAAACTGAAAATAAATAATTTATAAAACCAAAATTTGAAGAAGACCGGAACTAGACTACAAGTCTCAGTCCACTTTACCATACCACTATTGGTCACAGGTGTTGCCATCTACCTGTGAGTATGAAAATTATCCATCTTTTTATGCTTGTAATTTATATGCCATTTCTGTGTAAACTTCGAGAATGGTTTATAAATGATGTTTCTTTGAATATGGGCTGTTTATATTTTTTAAAAAAGCATGCTGACAATAGGAAAGGGATAAAATAAAAAAATTAATGTTTTGTTTTCCTTTCTACCCTTCCTGAACTCAGTTTTATCAAATGAAGTTATTAAATGGGGTTGGTGGTTACTGATTATGGCAACACACGCAAGTTACATTTATTTCTGAATTCAGCCCTTACTTTTCTGTTATTTATTGTTATATTTTTCATCATTACTCTTATTACTGCAGACATCTGTTCCCGTAACTGGTATCTGCAGTAATAAGCGTGGCATTCCTTTTTAACTCGTTCTTATTATTAACATTGAAATAAAAATGGAGCGCTTTTAATTTTTGAATGACTTCCAGTGTAAAAATAAAAAGATTATTTTTCATTTGTAAATATAAGCCTGATTTCTAAACTTCTTCAAGAAATGAACCAAATTTTAATGGCTAATTAATGGAAACAGAAGAAGTTAAATCAATTCGTTTAAAACTTTTGCTTGGTGAATATAAATCATTTCAGTTCTGAACGTAAAGAATGCAATCAATTATTTTATTTCCATTCAGAAGAAAATTTTGCAATTAATTTTTGGATTAACTATGTCTTTTGTTATACTTCTTGTATCTCTTTTTACTGTGGAGGAGTTTTAAAAGAAGCAATTCGTAACTCATCTTTTATAACTAAATTGGTTTTAAATAAATGTTAACAAAATTTTTTTAAATATTTATGTATTCGAGACGCAGTATTGATATGTGTGCATATTTGTTTTAAAATTCCAGAAGTAAGAGATAAGAAATTTCATTAAGCAAAAATTTAATTTGGCTCAAAGTCAATATTCCTTTTAATTCTAATGTCTTTATCAGCTTTCTTAGTCTCATAATTAAGATTTAAATAAATTTTATCAACTTATTTGAGAAATCTTGTGAAAAGGTTTGTTCAAGAGCAAAACTTAAAGTCAAGATAATTTTCATGACTTTACCATCAACCAGAGGCACCTATTGATCACTGCAAATAAGAAATTGATCGAAGTTACAGAAATTGAAGAAAAATAAATAATTTATTTTTTCTCAGTTGGCTCAATCTGGCTAAAACAGTGACATCCGATTTTTCACCCGACCTGTCAATTTACCTGAATTATATTCCAGCTAATGCCATCAGGATTTTTTAAACAAAATCATGCGTTTTCGTAGTAAATCGGTTATTTGCTAATAAAGATTATTATTAACTTACCAACTAATTTTTAAAATTTTTTATTTTATTACAGATGACTAAATTTTACATAAAATATCTCACATATTTAACTGTAGATTTATTTGTAAATATTTATTATCAAATCATTAAAAGCAAAATCCTTGATCTGCTTTCAACACTCGTGCCCCCGACCGCAATTGCTATATGACTCGGGCCCATCGATGGCCGATGGGTTAAAACAGTTGAATAGTGACAAAACGATACAGTTTGGATCCTGGAGAATGGGCTAACTGCATAGACGTTTTCATGATTTTTCCATGTATAATGTAACTACAAACTGATTTTCCTTATCAAGTCTTCCATGCCCCCTTTCTTATGCAGAAAGCCTCACGCGCTTTGCCATGATAAAGAAAGAAAAACTTCTTTTGAATACGTACTGATGAAAAAAATGTCCCAACACCAAGAAGGATTTGTGCTAGATAAATGAAATTTGGTAGGCGCGTTTATACATATGAAAGATGTCGTCTATTCAAACTTTGGGCTAGGCGCGTAAGTGTAGCGCTAGTAATGCCGCTATGAACATGCAAATTAGGTTTGCTTTAAATACGCCGTGAGAATTATTTATCGTTGAGATTTGACGTAGTCAATTGATGTTAGTCAATAATATCTTTAAAAGTACGAAGAAGCCATTATCAACAACTCAGTGAACGAGATCGTGTAATAGGGCTAAGAAAACATGAGTTTCCTTTCCGCAATACTGCAGAAAGACATGGCAAAACTGTATCCACTGTGTATGATTGTTGGTAGCAGTGGTCAAAGGAAGATACTGGCTCAAGAAGACCAGGTTCCGGCGGCCACTTGGCATGACTGAGTGGGAAGACCGCCGTGTCTGCAGCATAAATTTGTAATAAATTTGTAACGTAAATTCCGACATGGAATTGGCACCACAGTGACACAACGAATTGTTTCAAATCTCGTTCAAGTACAGCTCCGAGCCAGACGCCCTTTAGCGTACATTCCGCTTACTCCAAACAACTGCATTTTGCGATGTCAAGCTAGAGCTCATTGGAAGGCAAAGTAGAGATCTGTTATGTTTTCTGATGAAAGCCAGTTCTGCCTTGGTGTCAATGATGGCTGTGTGTTGGTTAGAAAGAGGCCAGGTGAGCGCCTGCAACTAACCTGTCTGCTGCCTAGATACACTGGACCTAAACTTGGAGCCATGGTCTGGGAGCAATTTATATGACAGCAGAAGCACTCTCTTGGTTATCCCACGCACCCTGACTGCAAATTTTTGCGTCAGTCTGGTGATTCAACCTATTCTGATGTCATTTATTAACAGCATTCAAGAGGATGTTTTTCAACAAGATAACTCTCGCCCTCATACCTCTATTGTAACCCCACATGCTCGAAAGAGTGTCGACATGTTGCTTTAGCCTGATAGATCACCAGATCTTTCCGCAATCGAGCACGTACGGGATGTCATTGGACGACAACTTCAGCGTCATCCACAACCAGTATTTAACTGTCCCTGCATTGACCGGCCAAGTGCAACCGGCATGGAATTTCATCCAACAAACTGACATGTGGTATCTGTACGAAACAATGCATGCACGTTTGCATGCTTGCATTAAAAATCTTGGTGGTTACACCTGTTATTATTGTACAAGCATTTCACATTTGAAATGGCTCTTCTAGCACTTACATTAACCTGTGATCTTGAAAATTTAATCAATTAGATATGTTACCTAGACCATGCAGAAATTTCATCATTCTATACTAATTTTTTTCTTCCTATTAGGATTTTTTTTGCTTACGTCAGTGTACGTAAAGGTTCATTAGCGTTCTAGCGATAAAGGTGCTGAACACTAATAGTTCGACTAACATTCAAATCCGGGCGAATGATTTGGCTGCATGGGCGTTTTCGTGGTTTTCTCCATATATAATGTGGATAAGAACCAGTTTCCCTTAGAAAGTTCTCCACGAAGCCATTGCTCCCCTTAGGCAGATATCCGTGACGTCCTTTGTTACAATTAAACAAACTAAAATACTAAATATGTAATAATGCCTAAAAGTGTTTTAAATAGTAGTTGGTATTGAAATGGTATCTGAGTGTAGCAGACTATCTAAATTTTTCACGCATTCAGACTTCATAAAACGGTTTCTCAGTAATTTAACGCATCGTGTACATCACGTATTGTTCCGATGGCCTTACTAAAGCTTTGACAGGAAAGCAAATTATTTTAAGCTGTTTGAGAATCGTCGAAAACCAAAGAGCATGATTAACCTTTTGTTTATTGTTTAAAGAATGCGTTAGAAAGGAGCACCATATATGGAAAAAATTCTGAAAAATTCTTTTTTCAAGGTAAGTACTTCACATTCACCTAAAGGGCACCTCTGGACTAGAGGAATTGTGATGCCACGAAGGCTTGATAGTTGGATTGCAATAATCAAATCACACAAACATTTCTGGTTTTATGAGAATGAATTTAGTTTCATATACACTTGAAAAATTAAAAATGATCTTTGCAAAAGATGCATATTATTAATATAACGGTAGGATAGGACTGGACTGGAATGTTAATTTTTTGGCACATAACCGATAAAGTCATGATGAGCCAGAAGCTTCGGAGTCTGCTTCACGCGTAGTTAATTTTCGAGTTATTTCTGATCTGCTATTAAGAAGTTACCCTTTATTATTAAAAAATAAATGGACTCTCGCGGATATTTTCTCCGAAAGGACGAAAAGCAAATTATTCACATTAGACTATGTGACACCCCAGGGTTTAGATTCATCATTTGATAGAAATATCTTTTCAGCAAGCCCAAGAAAATGTTATCTACTCTATAAAATAATATGTGTGTGTTTATCTCAGGTTCACGTAATGGATTCTGTTAGTGGAATTATTTAATCAGCATTTCGTTTCAAATTTTAAGTAATTTGAAAATATAACTGATTTCCCTAAATGTTGTCTGTAATTAATTCAAACAATAGTTCAATAATTCTCTTCATGCGATTTTCAGACCAGTAATAGTCGGTAAAGATCTAATAATGTAGTTCTCGTCAGTTTAATCAGTTTGCATCACGATAGTTTTACAAAAAATAAATCTGTCAAAAATTGCATAAATATTTTCCGTCGTTATTAATTATCTTTAATAAAAGATAAGCATTAAGTAGATTGCTTAAAATACAGAAGAAAAATTAATTTGAATTCCGATAGTTTTTCAAAAAATAAATTTAGTAAAAAGAAACTGCATAAATGTTTTCTGCCGTTATTAATTTGCTTTTAGAAGATAAGAAAGAAGCAGATTGCTTAAAGTACATTTACTGATAATCAAATTCGGTAACTGTACAGCAGATTTGAATGCTAAATATTCTATTACCTGCTTCCCAGAAACCGAAGGAGGGAGGGTAAATCGTTGAACAGGAGGCCCACTTGTTTTAGATTTTAATTTGCGAAACAATAGACTGTAGCGAAACTTTTGAAAATTCATTAAAGTGGCATTGGCATAAATTCATCTCAAGTTATCTTATGTAATAAAAGTAAATGTATTCCATTTCAATGATTCATATACTTGTGGAGTAGTTTAGCCGCAGAAACTCGTTATTTTCGAAGTTGACATCTCGTAACATCTGTCATTATTCCTAGAAACGGATTTCCCCTTTCCCCAGAATTTTCCCTATAGTAGAGAATTTTCCCTCTGCTGAGATCGCGTCAAACATCTGGCAAGTGGGCGCATGCGTTGAACTTTCACATGAAGTAAGTCTAATGCAATCTTGGCAAACTTGAAATGTAGCTAGACTGTAGTTTGAGTGATTTTAAACGGAGCGAATTAACTGCAAAGAACCGGTCTGTGAACAATGACGAGACGTGAGGTAAGTTATATTCATGAGACATCATTTTCCTCATTTTCCGATGATAATATTATATGATTTAACTGATTTAAAACATATTTTTTCAAGTTAGACAGCATAGTCTTAACTTACAGTGCGAGCAAAGGCATTCTACGTTCCAGTAACGTATTCGCATCTCTTATAAGACTAACAAATGTCATAATATTGTTTTAAAAGCATGCTAAAATTTTCGAAGATTTTTTTAAAAATTATTTTTATTATTTAATAGGCAAACTTAAGTTAAAAGTAAATTTCAAATATGATGTATATGTTTGCTCTTCTCAGTGTTGACATACCGTTTAAACAAGCAACATTTTCATGATTTAGGGATTTTTTTTATAATTATGCAGATATATGTATTAAAAATTTGAAGATCTGATGCACCAAATGTTTAATTGCGATATGCATCATCAATCGCATATTTGCCAGTTCAAAAAATTTCAGAACGGAGAAAACTTCTCGTTATAAATGTGTACAGTAACATTGTTATCCATTTAAGTTTTATTTATTCAAGGAAAAAAAATCCCTTTCGTATATGCATTAAGAAATAAAAACTGTATGAATTCAAAAGAATTAGGCTGTGTTTCAATTGTTAAAAATATTTTGATTTTAAAAGATACCTTTAAAATACACAAAGAACAGAAATATTGCATGGACGTTTCGTGGTTTTCCCCATGTGCAACGTGTATACGAGCCAGTATCCTTAGAAAGTCCTCTACGAAGGCATCCCTCCCCGCAGGCAGATTGCCCTCGAGGCTTTGCCATAATCACACACATTAATTCTGTGAAGGTAAACGCAATTTATGTACTGGGTCCAGAAACAGCATTTTTTAAATGCAGTTGTTATTTAAAATGAGTCTTCTATTTTAATTTAGACGAAAATAATGCAAAACTGTAGTAGAAACTGGCTACAGCTATTGAAGATTTTTTTAATTAATTTATGAAAAAACTAAATATATTTACCCCTTTACAATGCTCTAATATGGGATATAAAACAATTTGAAAAACTTTTAATTCTATGCCTCTTTTTCAAATGCTCAGATTCCTTAAATGAATTTCTCGTGATTTAGTTCTATAGAGTAATTAAGTGTGCTCAAATATACCAAATAGAGTTCTTAAATTGCATTAATAATTTCGCAAGAAAAGCAGATTGTCAAAAGTTTACGCGGTACTTACGTATTAACGCAACCAGGCCAAAATTCGCATAAATTGCCAAATTTGGCGACCCTACGTGTTATACGTAGTTTTGTAAAAAGAGCATGTGGAGATTCACAAAATTTTCCTGCATTTTCGTGCAAATTTTTGTAATTTGTGAGAAAATAGCAGTGTACATGGATAAAGTCAAGAGTGTTCGCAGTGCCATTTTTGTGCAATTCTGGGATGTTTTTTTAAGTAAAAAGTCGACGTGTACATGGTTATGGCAAATACGGTTTTCAATCAGTGCTAAAAGCAATAGCCAAAAGATTTCCGCCGAAAAAATAATTCTGAAACTTATTCAAATTCGAAACCGGAAGGGTTTAATTGCTATTTTATATTTTAAAACAAAATAATATAAAAAACTGTATTAAAAATTATCTGTAATTAATAAATGTACATTTTCTTTCTATTCATACTTTTTTACTCAAACTTACATATAGCGCCAACCTGGTTGCGATAATACGTAAGTACCGTTTACGCTACTGCTATATAGTAATTTTTTTCTGATTTTATATGAATTTATTCATGTTTGTTAATATATTGGCTATTGTAATTATGTATTTTAATCATTTGCAATTCCTTAGTTTCATCTCGGAGACAACTTTTATTCGTCGCAACAACGCTGGTGCCCTTACATCGATTTGGGTTTGTTTAACGCTAAAGTGGATGTGTGAAGTTGCACTCAATCTCTGTATGCGTTTTGGGTTTAATCGACTGGGTCAAAACACGTGCGAGCCTTTATGGGATGCCTTTATGAAGGATTCCATCGAGGGAGGGATGCTTTTATGAAGGATTTTCGAAGGGAAACTGACACGTTTTCACGTTACTCAGCACCGACATGTGAAACCAGGTCAATCCGTCTCAGAAATCGAGCTGGATAGATTTACTGTTGTTCAATGTTTATAGTGTGGTGAATAATGAACTCTGATGCTGAATTGTATTTCTATCGACTCCAAACGTCCTACAGCGCTGATTTTCGGAAGATTTTTAGTTATTTTCCCCCCACGACAGCTAAATTTAATGTTTTAAATTATTTTCATGAATGACAGTAAAAGAAACGTGTATTTCGCTTTGGATTATTAACGCATTTATATGGGATGCCAGTTGTGCCGACCGCCAAGGGCGCCGAAAATTCTGAAGCAAGGCCTTACAGAAGATGTATTTCAAAAAAACGTTTTACGTTAGCTCTAAAAATTCGGGCGGAAACAATATCTTAGATTTAACCGTTTACCCAGAATACCTAGAATGGTACCAGGTTACCTAGAATGCTTTGCCATAATCTAAATAACCTAATCCTTTCACTAAGGAATTTATTTGAATTACCTATTCACACAAGTCTAGACCTATAAACTGTCATTAAGTAACTGCCAAGTAATTTTATTTTTAATGCGTCATTTGAATTTTTCATGATTTCTGTTTCTCAAGCAATTCTTAAATGCCTCTATTTATAATATGTATGCAAATAAATAGTGTAATGTTTTACGAAGCAAATTACTTTGAAAACCAGTGCATCTCAAATAATGGCAGAAGCAAATAAGATGTGAAATTTTAGGGAGGAAAATAGTTCTCTGTTATGAGCATCTATGTGCAGCAAGAAGATTAATAAATACTCCACTTAAAACGTTTTAGTGCAAAGGGTTAAAATAACATTATGGTTCAAATAAATAAATAGCTTTCGAATTTAATCAGTGTTTTTCTTGGCTTCTGTCAATGGCTCTGATCCCATTAGCAAGACGATTCTGAGAAATGGCCGTCTTCTTGGAACTCATCCATAATTCTAAACCCGAAATATTAAGCAATCATTTGTAATAATTCTATCAATTGACTGCAACTACCCCGTTTCAAAAATCTCCTTTTGATTATTTTTAGATAATTGGGATATTTATCTGAACTACTGTCAAAAAAAAATATGACGATATTCTCAAGTTACGGCGTTTGAAAGATCTGTTATTTATTTGTACGGATGATTTATTTTGCTTTGCTTAAGGAATTAAAAATTGAATTGCAACTCATTTCATAACGGTTAAACATGACATAGAAGCAGTTTATTTACTAACTGTGTGAAATTTGTTTACAGACGCGTTTTTACGACCAGATTTTTGTGGTTATAAAATGAATTAAAATTTCTTATGTGTAACATAAAAATATATATATCTGTGAATCCTAATTTTTTTAAAATTCTATTCCAATAGCCTGATTGCATTTTTTAATAAATCATTTACTAGTGTTACTTGGGAGAAGTAAATAAATGACATTACAGCTGTGCACTGTAACAACAAGAATAAAAACATTTTGAATTAATTTTATTAGTTACTTACAAGAGAAAAAATTTGGCTAATCTTTGGAATATGGTAACATTGTCTTTTCAAACAATTTCAAACAAACAAGTAGTTTGGCGTCATTTTGGTAAGGCGATAAAGGTTATTAGCTAGGACTTTAGCAGTGTACATGGATAAAGTCAAGAGTTTGTGCAATTCTGGGATTTTTTTTAAGTAAAAATAGGTCGACGTGTACATGGACGATACCGTGTATGTGCAATTCTTAAAAACACGCAAGCAATGTGCGATTCTTCACTTTCTCCCAATTTCGCACCTAATCTTTGTCATGATTAAGCACTTTTGTTCCATAAAAGTTCTAGCATAAGCGTAATTCGGCTAGCAGATTGTTGGAAAAAAATGTTGAGTAAAAAAAAAAAAAAAAAAAAAGCCTTTAGTTCGTGAAAACAAAATGGCGTCCAAAAAAAAAAAAAAAAAAAACTAGCAGGTTGCTGTAGCAGGGTTGGTCGCCAAATTTTCGCCAAAAAAATCGCGAAGTTACCATAATCCGAATATTAAACAAAAGATTTACATATATTTGTCAGTTGTAGAAAGAAATTTGTACAATTACTAAAACTTCATTTCAGATATGCTTTCTAAGTATTATCTTATTTTTTCTCCCAAAAAGTAAATGGGTGAAAATTTAAGTTAATAAATTGCAATATCTTTTGGGCTTCTGAATTCCAGTTTTAAGGCAGTGTTCATGTGCAGTTTTAAGGCAATGCATATCTCTGAAATCATCCGTTTATGAAACTTAAACTGTCATTCATTCTATCATGGCTGGTACTATCTTCTAAAGAATACTCCATTAAAATGATGAAATTTTCTTTTGAAATTCTACTGTATTTAGATATGAAAAATTTGAAGTGCAGAATTATTAACTTTTCTGATAAGTCGCATTTTCAGCTACTACAACTGTGTTTCAGCTCTCTTCAGTTAACCCTTTCCGGTACGCTACCTCTTAAAGTCGAAGTTTATATATATATATATATAATATATATATATATATGTTTTTCCTACAAATTCCTACAAACATAAAATTTACAAAATAACTATCATTTAATTAAAATATAATTAAATTCAAAAACACTACTTAAAATATAAATGAGCACATACATTAAATTAATACATACATAAATACCCATTTCGAATTCACTTTAGTTACGGCCATGGGATCCAAAAATTCACGAACACTGTTTCACACAACACAGAATAATATATATATATATATATATATATATATATATAATTTAAATTTTTTATGTATAGGCATTTTATATATTGACATTTATAATCCATCATGTTTTTTTGTAACTTCCTAATATATATATATATATTTTTTTCCGTTCATCTTTTTTTCATGTGAGTTAACTTTTCACATTACACAACGGTCAGATTAATTAATTTTTTGGTTGATCTTTACATTATGGTAACTTGGCGTTTTTTTGGCGAAAATTTGGCGACCAACTCTCCTACAGCAACCCTCTATTTTTTTTCCCCACCGCCATTTTGTCTTCACGAAGTAAAGACATGTTTCTTTTCTTTTTATCTACTGAACACTTCTTCCAACAATCTACTAGCCGAATTACACTTATGCTAGAAATTTTATCTAACAAAACTGCTTAATCATGACAAATATTCACTGCAAAATTGGGAAAAAGTGCACAATACCATACTCCTTACGCGTTTTTCAAAATAACACATACACATAAACCATGTACACGCCGACTTATTTTTACTTAAAAAAACATCCCAGAATTGCACAAAAATGGCATTGCGCACACTCTTCACTATATCCATGTACACTGCTTTTTTCTCATAAATTAGAAAAATTTCACGAAAATACATGACAATTTTCTCAATCTTTAAACCCGGTAAAAAGAACATATATGAAATTACCTGATCGCGAAAAAGTATTTACCCTTTCCAAATATGAACATTTCCACATATAAAATAAATAAAACATCCAAAAACTTTTACCTCTAAATCATCTATTACATTATACACGTCACCAACGAATTCATACCGCAAGCATTACAAATACTTAGTATCAAATATTTAAATTATTTCCATGCACGTTTACTTCAACTTAAACGTATACCAAATTCCTACAAACATAAAATTCACAAAATAACTATCATTTAATTAAAATATCACTAAACCATGTACACGCCGACTTATTTTTACTTAAAAAAACATCCCAGAATTGCACAAAAATGGCATTGCGCACACTCTTCACTATATCCATGTACACTGCTTTTTTCTCATAAATTAGAAAAATTTCACGAAAATACATGACAATTTTCTCAATCTTTAAACCCGGTAAAAAGAACATATATGTCAGATATTTATATTATTTCCATGCACGTTTACTTCAACTAAAACGTATACCAAATTCCTACAAACATAAAATTTACAAAATAACTATCATTTAATTAAAATATAATTAAATTCAAAAACACTACTTAAAATATAAATGAGCACATACATTAAATTAATACATACATAAATACCCATTTCGAATTCACTTTAGTTACGGCCATGGGATCCAAAAATTCACGAACACTGTTTCACACAACACAGAATAAAGCCAAATACAAAATTTCCAGATTTTTTCCCGATTTTCCCCCTTTTCCGATTAAAGAACCGTAATTCGTCCATTAATCCACATGACATATCCCATGATCTCTCATTTGCCTCACACAAAATAATGCGTAATCGGAACTGAGTACTGCTCACATTATTACCAAAGTGCCAGGTAGTAACCTTTATCGCCTCCAAAATGTCGCCAAACTACCAGTTACCATATTGTAAAGATCAACCAATTTTTTTCGTGCAATAGCACTAAAATCTTCCAGCACTAAAATTTGGCAGTTTTATCGCGCTTATACAGTTATATATATATATATATATATATATATATATATATATATATATATATATATATATATATATATATATATATATATATATATATATATATATATATATATAAAGGTAGGCAGTCTAATTAGGCCTAGAGGAGTACACAAGTAAAATTTTGTGAAGATAGCACTTATCGTTTTAATTGTTTTAATTCTGTGGGTGTGGCTAAAGTGGCACACTGATTGAATAGAGCTTCGAAAAGAGTGCTGAAACGAGCATTGTTGTCAATGAACTGACCGATGAGATGCGGAGAAACAAATAATACAGACTCTCAGTTGTTCTACATTATCGGTGAGTCCAGTCTGGGCACACCTAGGGCAAGATTTTTAGGCAAGATTTCAAGGTAAAAATTTAAAATTAATATAGAATAAGAATATTAGCAAACAGCCAAAAATATAACATAGAAATGTCTTTTCAAACAATTCCTTTAATACCCTAAAAAAATCTGGAAGACTTCTTTGAAAAATGAGGGTCTTAAAAACTTTAAACATGGCTAAAATATATGATTTATGTTGAGCTGCCATCTACTGTAAATAAAGAAGGTTCAGAGTAACCTATAGTAACTTATAAATCCTTTTTCATTCAATTTTTCTGTGCGTACAGAAGGGAATTTTTAGGTGTGTCCAGACCGGACACTGTGCCGCAAAGGGTTAAGCTTTACACGCGCCAAGCAGTTTTCTCAGAAAGATAATGCGCCAACGGTGCCTTTTTGCCATTTTAAAAATACTTTATTCTTATGACAGACTTCATGTTTTCAAAGTGAGTATCGTCAATTAAAATTTAAAACTCGTGATTTTCTTTCGTTCTCTATTTATTGCAATAACTAACCCAGGAGATAAATTTCTTAGGTTTAAAACTTCTTGCCATAGCCGAAATGATGACAAAAGAGTGCGGTTAATCTTTGGATTATGGTAACTTGGCGATTTTTTGGCGAAAATTTGGCGACCAACCCTGCTACAGCAACCTGCTAGTTTTTGTTTGGACGCCATTTTGTTTTCACGAAGTAAAGGCTTTTTTTTTTTTTACTCAACATTGTTTTCCCAACAATCTGCTAGCCGAATTACGCTTATGCTAGAACTTTTATGGAACAAAAATGCTTAATCATGACGAAGATTAGGTGCGAAATTGGGACAAAGTGTAGAATCGCTCACAGCATGCCACGTTTTTAAGAATTGCACATACACGGTATCATCCATGTACACGTTGACCTATTTTCACTTAAAAAAAAAATCTCAGAATTGCACAAAAATAGTATTGCGCACACTCTTGACTTTATCCATGTACACTGCTAAAGTCTTAGCTAGTAACCTTTATCGCTTTACCAAAATGTCGCCAAACTACCTGTTACCATATTCCAAAGATTAGCCAAGAGGGCTTTCTGATTTAAATGTATCAAGCTGGAGCATATATCTTTACAGAGAAAACTGTGTGGTGCTCGCTGTCTGAAAACATCCGAATATTTTTATAAGTAACTCTGCAAAGGTTATTTACATATTTACTAAAATTATCAGCATACATATGCAGAAAAACCTTAGAGAATTAAAATTCTGGTTAATTTTGAGCAGTCAATCAAGAATACTTGCTCTTTCGGTGAGAAGTTTTCAGTCTTTCCCTAGAAATAATCTTTACTATTTTAGATCTGTATAAATTAATTTCCTTCCTTGATAGATTTAAATATTCATATATATTAAGGCCCTTTAAACTGCCTATCAGATGAGGCCACTGAACACATAAGTAGTTTGGTTGTTTAAAATCCCAAGAAATGGGCTGTTTGCATGGCTTGCTTTCATTGCCCATATGTAACGTGAATACGACCCGTTTAGCTTTAGGTAGTTATCCAGGAGGGCATCCCTTACCATGGACAAAGAGCGTTAGCATGCTAAGTATAATCTAATAAAACTGAAATCCTTTATATTAATTGCACTCATAATTTCATTTTATGTAGAAGGCAGCGATTATGAAATTAATATATGAATATTACGTAAAAACCTACATAAGTTCTTATATGTATTTTTTTATCTCTTATTCATTGATTTAATTTAACACGTTGATTTTAGTGTAGTTATTAATTCTTTTCATTTTAAACTAAGTGATCAATAATTGCTTCGAATCAGAATGCTGCTACTCTTCTTTGTTTTGTAGTCTTTGGCTATGATTTATTTTTTACTTAGTCCTAACTCAAAACGCATAGGAATGAAACAAGAAATGTAATCATATATGATTTGATACGGTGACATGGAACATGGTGGTGACACAGTAAAGATGGTAGCAGTTGTTATATCCGGTTGTCACTTTTATTATTGGCATCACTTTTTTTATTTAAACACAGCTGAATCGGCGAAAAAAAGCTCCCTGTATCTGAATAGTTAAATTAATAATATTATATATATTTGAAGAAAGAAAATGCAGCAAACTAGACAACAAACTAATTACAGAGAGAAGCAAAGATCAAATGCACAGATTAAAATACGAATGTTAGTAAAGCTTCACTTTATTTTTATTGGTTAATTTGGATTTCAGGTCGAAAATTTAATATTATTGGATGAAGCATAATTTAAGTATCTGCGTCATTAACTCTACATAAGTATCATATAACATGGATTAATTTTGAAATGGGCAATGGTGCAGTTTAAAGAGATTTATTTTAAGCAAGCTACTGTTTATAGAATGGGGGGAACAAGAAGGGGGTAAAGGATTACTACAAATTAAAGTTTGCAACTTTATCTTACCTATTTTGTACCTTTCGTCTACATACATGTGAACTGAGAAATGTGTTAAGCAACACCCAAATATAAATATAAGTTACTTAGGGAAAGCTTCAGAGAATAAATGTTTCTTGTAATGCTGGATTGAAATATTAATGTGTATGTGTGTTTGTGCGTGTAAGATTGTTGTAGAAAAGTTGATTGCGCAGATACGTAGAATGTTCATCCGTAATGAGCATTTCCAGGGGTGCGAAAGAAATTTCAAAAGTTGAAAAAAAAAAAAGAAAAAAAAATGCGAACGAGGCGACCGTGCATATTACAAACGGCACCGATTAGCACGTAAACAAAACGGCGGCGATAAGTCGTGACGTCATACCGCGAGGTTTATGGCTTCATTTTCATTGCATGGGACATATCGGAGGGGCTTACTCCATATCTTCTAACCTCCATGCTCAGCACATCTATCTCGTATTATGAACTAGCTGCTATGCAGTCAGCCTTCTTCTGGCTTTTAAATGTACGGGAAAACAAACGTCCTCCCGACACATGTGGTATCCAAGTACCTCTCGACTAACGTCCAGTATCCAACAGAAACATTAAATTTAAAAACTGCACAGAATTATCGCCATCATTTTTTTTGAATGGCAACAGTGCTATATCAGCAACAATGGCTGCGTGCTATTTTTGCTGATAGAATCAGAGAGATTTATCGATTTGATGCGATTTCATCAAAAAATAAAATTAAAAAAAAAAAAAAAAAAAAAAAAACTCATTCGAATTTTGAAAAAATCACTTCGAGGTGCACTGGATCTTGTCTAGATACACCCTATGTACCAAATTTTATAGTTCTGGGTCCATTAGCTTACGCGCAGCACGAACGAAAGTCACACACATATAGTAATATGTATCGTAAACACGGCATTTGTTTATGCATTAAATATTTTTTCTTAAATAAAAAATATACACACATTTTTTAGGGAGTGCTAGAGCTTATTTTCATATTCAAAGGGGTGTTCACCACTAAAAAGGTTAAGGACCGCTGTTTCCACTGTATGTAATGTGAATAAGCTATTTTCGATAATAAACCAGGACTAAAGTAAAATTTCTTGGTGTGATTTGCTATTATAAGTAACTTAATCTATTCATAAAAGCCACTTTGTTGTCCAGTAACCTACTGGCTAAAACCACGAAGCACTAGTAATTCAGTCAGGGTAGTATTCCCATTAACTGAGCTGGTTGCATGAGGTTTCCCTGTGTAATGTAAATTGATTGCTGGTTTTCGTTAGAAAGTCGTCTATAAAGGCGTGGATTGATTAAGGCAAAACAACTCGAGGACTGTCTACCTTTGGGAAGGGAGACCTTCATGGATGACTTTTTAAGAGACACTGGCTCGTATCAAAGTTACACAGGGGAAAATTACGGAAATTTCCATGCAGCCAAACTGTTTGCCAGTATTCGAACACAGGTCAAGTACCAGTGCCTAGCGATTTTGTTACGCCGCTGGTGGACCTGTCTATAAAGGTAAACCTTCTCTTAGGCACTAGATAGTATGTTTTCGAATAGTCCAATCCGTAAGCCATGCTCTTTGCAAGTAATATCGTCTTGTTTCGAACAGAAGTCACATAGTTTACATTGAAAAGTAACTCTTATTGCGTAGTTTGCAAACAGCATAAATAACTTAACTGTGGCTCGAAATGGTTCACCTGTAGCCAGGCGGCTAAAACCATTGACTATTTGTAGTTCGACCTGATTTCGATCCTGCTTAAGGGACAGGCTTTATTTATGCTTTCGTAATCCCTTTCTCTTTGTAAGGTGAATACGAGTCAGTTTTCTACGGAAAGTCCTCCATGAAGGCATCGTGCGGATTCGACTGAACATGTCAACGAAATTTGTGCATGGTCATTATTTCGCAGCGTTCTTCCATAAGTCATGTGAAAATTAGCCACTTTCTTTAAGAAAGTCCTCGAGGAAGGCATCTCTTATCTTATTTCTGGCAGGTAGCCCGTGCTTTGACATAACTAATTCAAAAAGCAATGGCTTAGTCTGTTTATTTAAATAATATTTGCTGTATTTATTTAAATAACGTATATTAAAAATAAACTTTCAAAATGCTATGTTCGTTTCATTTTGAAAGCTTATTTTTAATGTATGGTTAGAATAATTACGAAAAGGATTTGAGTTAATTTTTTTGTCTGATATAAGTATATAAAATGATTGCATTGATTAATGATATGTGAGGTTCTTTTACATATATATGCATAAAAAATGATTGCGTTTGAAATTTCTGCAGAATTTGATTTTTTAATTATTCAAGTGAAGCGCATTCACATTTATGGACAAAATTCATTTGCTCAATTAAAGACATTTTAATCTTTCATTCCGTATAATTCTGAGGAGTTCTGTCTCCGGAAGAGGCCCCCCAGTTGCCGAGTGGAAAGACATCTAAGCACCGGTCTGTCTAATCACTCGTCGAATTCAGTTCTCGGTTAACTGGCTAGCTTGATGGGTTTTTTCGTATTTGCGTCTAAAAGTATAGTACACGCAAGCCAATTTCCCTTAGTCATTCCCTCACGAAGGTGTTCCTGCAACAGGCAAGTAGTTCTCGAGACCTTTACCATATTCCATTAAAATATAACATCTTTTGAACTTTTAAATAAAAACAGTAGTCCTCGAGACCTTTACCGTATTCCATTAAAATATAACATCTTTTGAACTTTTAGATAAAAACAGCTATACAGAATTTTGTTTAGAAGTATTCATTGTGCACATGTGGGTGAATAAACTGATGTCTTACTTGTTACATCCGAGAATTAACACACTTTACTGCGTAAAATCGATTCTTTTAATTTAAAGAAAATTCGCAGAAGTTAAAAATTTTATGTACATTCTCAGCTGAAGCCTCCCAGACGGTATAGTGGTTAGGGAAGCCTAACTGCGATACCGAAGGGTCTAGGTTCGAAACCCGGAGAAGGCATGGTTGTAACTGTCCGTCCCTTCATAAGAGGCGTTGGTGGCCCACCTATTACGTGCCTCCATAATAAAGAGACCACCACATCTGGTCTTTTATAGATTAACGGACTGTGTTAGACTGTAACTGATAACAATCTGCCATTGGAAAAAAAAAAAAAAAAAAAATCTCAGCTGATATCAGAGTAGAAACTTAAGTTGACTATGTTTATTATTTTTTTACATGTCTGTTACGCATTATTCTGTCTTGTTACTCATGTGTAGAAATTATAATAGCAATCTGCTAAATATAGTAATTTTATATGACCGGTGGAAAGTTGCTTTTAAAAACAAATGATTTAAAACGGTGTTTCTCCAGAACTATAGCCGTCCACAAGAAATAATAGGAATGAATAGGAAAATAGTCTGATGAATCGGTAACATCTATATCGGGATTTCTGACATAAGAATGCTATTTCTAGGGTTCTGCAGGCAAGTTGAAAAAAGAGGATTAAATTTATGTCGCATGCAAGACATCGAACTAACTTTTCAGCAATGAAAATTATAAAGGATATTTTTAGCAATTAGAGATGAAACATTTCCCTTTCGAGGTCATGCTTTGATCTTCTTCAATACATATGCAATCTAGATTTGACGGAAATCGCGTTTTTCCGGCTTCATCGGATGTTTCATCACGTAATCCGATAATGAAAGGGAAGCAACAGTTCTATGCTTGAATAAGAAGTACGAAATCCTTTGATTAATTTGCACTGCTAAAGCCTTTTTTTTTATCTTTATTAGCAATAATTTATTCTCTGAAGAAAATTTCATTCAAAATTAAGTTTTTTATAAAAATTATTTTTCAACTGCAATTTTTATTTTCCATGCTCACGTTTTTCTTCTCTTCAAGGAAGACCTTTCAAATTCTTCGCATCTGTTATGACTCGCACACAAAAACAGGTTTCTGTTGGGCCACAGAAAGGATTTGTCTCGGAATAGTTTTAAAATTACGTATATGGAGATTTAAAAAAAAAAAAAAGCTTAAATGAATGATGCATAAAGTGAGAGATGTATGCATTAACATTAAAATGCTAATTTCATTTTTTGTTTAGACAAATTCTATGAAAGATCTTAATAGTTTTATTAGTTGCATCTCTGCATTTTTTTTTCTATTCAGCAAAATGTCCCATTTCATTTTAACTCTTTATAACCGCCCAACCACCCGGAACATCCTTTGTGTCTTAAATAAAACTTGCGTTAAAATCGGAAATGCCAAGTGTCTTCTTTTATCTGCTTGTGATTGTATTATTTTGCTTCATATTCTGAATTTAATGCATTTATTTTGCTTTATGTTTTGAATCATGAGCCTGCGATTTTGAATGTTTCCTAAAATTATAAAAAGGATTACATACAAGACTCCCTCATATGTATATACAGGGTTATCCAAATTAAACTTCCCCAACTCAGAGGCCTGTGCAGAGTGTTGTATGGGTCATAATGTGATGAAATTTTAAAAACAGACACTTCAGATCATGCGCTCGAGATTTATTACACAAAAAAATTATTACAAGAAGTTGCCGATAGGTGGCGCTGTAACACTAGTAATGTGCATATTGAAGCAACGTGATTTGCAGAAATAAAGCTTCTGCGCAATGTATCCAAAAGACGAGCCCTAAAAAAGTGGAAGACAGGCCTTACACCAGCAATTGTTTCCAGCTCGCTGATGCACAATGGCGACTTTGAAAGACAAAGCTCTGCTAGTGAAACTTTTCTACCAGAATGACAAGAACTCCTGTGCTGCGATAAGAGCATTCCGTCGGCTGAAGATCTTACGCCGAGGACCAATGACACCACGCGCTTTACGAGACATGATGAAGAAGTTCGAAAGAACGGGACAGCTGGGAATTTTACCAGGTAGAGGACGACAGGTTGTGGAATCTGCACGCATAGAAGACATTGCTTTGGCGGTTGTGGACCCCACTAGCCAATCGCCACATGGTGTTGTCAGTGTGCCAACTGCTTCTCGTGCTGTTGATATGCCTATACGACCGTCTGGCGTGTGATGCTTCGAATCCTCGGTTATTTTCCTTACAAAATCCATAGTCGCCATCGGCTGTCCGACAGGGATCCTGTAGTTCGGGAAACATTTGCTTTGCAGTTCCTTGGCAGAATCGAAGTCGATGCTGCTTGGCCGTGGAACATCCTTTGAACGGATAAGGCCCATTTTCACCTGAATGGTCAACTGCCGCATTTGGGCAAGTGAAAACCCGCGCGCAATCCATCAAGTGCTCTTGAACCCTCCAAAGGTTACTGTGTGGTGCGGTTTCACTGCAACATTCGTCATTGGCCCTTATTTTTTTGAAGAGGTGACTCCAACAGGGTTCAAAACCTGCTCTGTCACAAGAAAACGGTATCAGGACTTGTTGACAGTGTTTGTTATCCCTGAACTGCAATAACGTGGCAACTTTTACCGATGCACGTGTGATCAGCCATTGTTTCCCTACAGCTTGGCCTCCCCGCTCGCCTGATCTCACGCCATGCGACTTTTGGTTATGTGGATTCTTAAAGGATCGGGTCTACCGAGAATACCCAGCAACCTTGAAAGACTAAAAAAAAGACGCAATTATTCGACATGTTCGTGGAATTAATGTGGACTTACTGCGTTCCGCTGTGGAACACACTGCTTTGCGAATGGAAAGAGTTGTGGAGAACCACGGCACACATATAGAACATCTGTAGAAGGTCTTGTTGGTCTGCAGCGCCACCTATCGGCAACTTCTTGTACTAATTTTTTTTGTTTAATAAATCTCGAGCGCATGATCTGAAGTGCCTGTTTTTAAAATTTCATCACATTATGACCCATACAACACTCTGCACAGGCCTTTGAGTTGGGGAAGTTTAATTTGGATAACCCTGTACATCATATCCACGAAAGTCCTTACCCGGCCTTTGTATTTTCGCAACCGTTTGTCCTAGGCATGTACTTCCATTTACAGAAATGTTTTAAAGGATGCAAATATTAATGTTTTTGCATTTTTAGAATTTAAAAAATCAATTTTATAGAAATTACGGAATATTTGTGTACGCTCTCCCCAATCTCAATACGGTATTTAGGAAATTTTATACTCATTATAAGAAATATAAAAATTCTAACCTAGAATATAGTTGTAATTTAGGTCTTAAATCTTGTAGGGAAAACGTGTATCGTGTAGAAATAATATAGAAAATACAGCATTATATAATGAGTATCGAGTTTGAGCATTGGGCTCATTGATTATAGTTGTAGTACAGTATAATAGTAGTTACCTATGATGCGATAAACTAGTGACATGTTTATGAAACATTTAGGAATATACACCTGGTAAGAGGCGAGTGGGTCACTTGTGGCGGAGTGGTTAAAACCATTAAATGCTGGTAAAACATCCTGGGTTCAAGCCAAGACGCGCGGTGTGGGCAAGGTCTATGAATGTAGAATATTTTACTTAGAACTTTTAAAACTTGCTACTTTGCACTTCCTCACATTCTCTTAGTTTTTTTTAAGAAATTAAGTTACTTAACTTTTGCTTTGAACCCTTCAAAATATATTACATTTTGCTTTCGTAAATACCCTGTCGCTATCCTGTCTGTAGCGACTCATCATTCATAGTGAAAGAGACGTATAATACATAGTGAAAGAGACTAAGTTAATACGTCACAGACGTATTAACTTAGTTTGGATGATGTTCGACGGAAAATATCTAATAACCTTATGTAGTACTTATGGCTTAAAGTTATGTTTGCTGTTTTAATGCTTGAAGTCTACTATGATAATATTTAGAGATAAGGGCCTTCTAATCGCAGGAATTTCGAAAAAGATTTCAGTTTCGAAAACTGGAATCTTTCGAATTCTAACCTAATAATCCGTTAAACATTTTTAACTCAAAACAAACCAGCAAAAAGAGAGGCAGAAAAAATAATTAGTTTATTTACATGTTGAAAAATTAATTTTATTGACGTCCAGTTGAAGTATCCAATAAAAAAAAAAAAGAAATACGGTTGTTGCCGTTTCATGTATGTAAGATCACCAAGACTTCATGACAACTCTGAGACCACCTTATTATATTCTGTTGAGAATTTAATGTTTCATGTTTAGGTTTACCTGTTCCCTCCCCGTCTATATGTACTCGCGGTAAAACGTTTCTGTAAAAAATCAAAACTTTTATTGAAATGTATTTTGTCAAATTATATTGAAAAAAATGAATCTTAAAATTCAAACGTTTTAATTATTAAATTTCATATGTATCTTCTAAATAAATTAAGGAGTATTTTTTAAACCTGTATTCAATTTTTCAATAGTTAGAGATTCCATATTTTGCTTTAGTTAAAAATTTGAAAACAAAGCATTTTTCCCCTTCTGCATTGTTTTACTGTTCTTGTGTGAAAAATTCAAAAAGTTCGAGAACCTTCGAATTCGACAAAAATTAACGTTTGTCTCATATCTAATAATTTTGATATTATTTGGATAATTTTATTAAGGGATTACGTGATTTTTTATTTAAGGAAATAGTTTGTTCCTAGCTTTAGGTGTAATTATTTAAAACTTCCTCCATTAACTAGTAGTATTAAGGTACAATTTCTCATTCTGCTACCATTTTTGTGGCATAGAAAAAGTGGCAACTGAGCCATATTCTTACTTTAATGGTAGTGTTCGATAACTCCGCTGAAGCATAACCATGTTGGCTGATCATTAGTTTATTTTTACCAGGATTTCCAACATTTTCTGTAGGCATTAATGATGATCCATTTATTACTTTAAGAAAACTGCAGAGTAACATAATACTGGCTGATTAATTGGTAGATGAATAATAATCTGTTAACCACAAAGAAAATTCAGTTACCCAGAAGACTCTAATTTCCGCGTGTTTTTCTCATAGCAAGCTTTTCTTCATATTCTTTATTCCATTTGTAGAACGAAGTCTCACATTCAATGCGGTTTTTCCCTCTTTACGAATTTTTCCCTACCTCCGTGAGATTTTTCGGAAGTCGAAATGGCATGGAAAAAAAATTAATTTATCATTAATTTATATGGGGAAAGTCTTTGCGCTTTTCCATGTCTTCAAATAACCTATCAAATCATACCAAATAATTCGTGAGAATGAATACCGAAAGAAAGAACGATATGATAAATATACTCTCAAAATAAATAGAAGTAGCATATCTATACTTAGGTTTAACCATCTTAAACTGAGAAAAGAGCGACCGAAAACGCTGTGGACGATTTAGAGGTTAGGATTACAGTTGGTACGTTAAAGTGAGTCGTAAAGATTTAATAGTGAAAGGTACAGTGTCTGGCTATGTGAAAGAGAGACGCTGGAGATCATCTATTTAATATTCGAACTTTGGTTCTATCGATTAGATTGCTACAATTTTTTGTTACTGGTCAATCCGATGCCAAATGTCGAGATTTGTTGTGTGCTTTGGCTCCACTCTGCTTCCTCTTAGGCAACCAAGCCGCCTTGCAAAATTACCTTATACGTGTATCCTCCTTTATAATTAGTTTTATATTTTCACAATTATGACATAAAATAAACACTGGACGGAATATTCACATTTCTTTTTTATGCAAATTCGAAAACCATTTTCTGATCTCTTACGTTAACTGTTAGCTAGATTGAGTTAGGTTATATGATTATTACGCATGCAGTCAGCTCTTTCGATGACAATCGAACCCAGATCAAACTTATTAGTAACTTATCAGTATTCAGCGACTAATATAAAGCCCACCGCTCGGCCACTGGTGGGCTTTATATTAACTGAAAAAATACCTTTTAATATCTTTTCATAAAAGTGCATCAGACGTTTGTAAAGCTGTAAAAATTGGTATACCGTTTCGATTTTTCTAAGTGATTCTGTAACTAAGTATAATTATTTTGCTCACCACTGACTCTAGTAACAATTATATTCATTTTTAGCGAGAAGGTCATGATAAATGTCCATTAGATGCCAATATATATGCTACTCGAAAGACGGTAGCACAAGGGATGATGGATATCGCCTTATTAACAGCAAATGCATCTCAACTGAAGCATGTTTTGGCAACAGCTGATACTCATGATTACTACTTGATCAGCCTGGTTTTGATAGGCAGCTCCATGGTATTACAGGTAACTATTACCGATGTTTGTTAAAGATTTAATTTTTCTTTATTATAAATATTCTGTTAATTTCGTTCAGTTCTGTCGTCAGTATTCGGATTTTTAAGGAAAAGATTTGAGCCTTTTTTAAAGCACTGAAATTTGAATTTCTTTAAATCAAACGGTGTCAATATATTATTTGAAGCTTTTGTTGAGATTTGAAATGGCAAAACTATAGTTTACAGATCAGATACCATACATTTTGAACAAAGAATAAGAAAATAGGTAAAAAGGAAACTCTAGAAATATTTGTCCGCTTTTTTGGACATTATTAAGCCTATTCGATGTGACATAAAGCATTAAAAAACATTTTAACGGTCTTCTTTAACATGTTTAACGATAAGTGGAATATAATGGGCAATAGTTAATAAGCTTCATTACTCTATTTTCCGTTTCTTCCCACTTATAGGGACAGAAGCATCGGGCGGCAGCATTTTAGGAACGGCAAATGTTTCAGAATTTAGAGGGACACAGGACGGCTGAATATAGGCACCGCAAATTTTGCACGGGCGCCAGAAAACCCAGATCCAGGCTTGCTCTCTCTCTCTCTCTCTATATATATATATAGTGAGGGACATAAATAGAGGCACACTATGCATTTTCTCAAAAAGTGTGGAACTATTTTATGAAAACCATTATTTTTATCAAAACTTGTATATTATTTATGTAATCCCTTAGAGTATTATAATAACTACAAAATGTTAAATTCAAATTAATAAACTTACAAAAATAAGAACATTTCAACCCATCAAAATGAAGAACAAAAGTGAAAGCACAGTGATGAAAATATCAGAATAAAATGTAGTCAATACTCCGTTTCTAATAACAGGCTTAATTCTATTTGGTAATTTTTTAGTCGTTTTATAAAAAAAAAAAAGTCCCATTCTTCTAGAAGAAGCCTTTGCAAATGCTTCAGAATCACTATATCGTGTTTCTTTACCGCGTTGTCAAGTTCCTTCTCTGAAGGTTTGGACGGGATTTAAGTCAGGATTTAGCTGAATGATTGAGAGTGTGGGTCAGTTAGTAGTCATGCCTCGATGTAACTGTGATGAGCATGGGCTGTGTACGTTATTTGTTCTACATTCTTTGCCCGAAATTATGCATCTAAATTCAATACTGGTACCATTTAAGCAATTCTTTTGACTACCTCTTCTTAAATAAAATACGGAAAACACAAGTCGTGTAATACGATCTCCGCCATTTCTTTACAATCTTGATTACCCCGAATGACTAAAGTGAGGAATTTGATACTTCTAGCAGTTGCAACCTTTCATGTCACTCACAAAGACATACAGCTTGCAAATTTTAATTCGATTTAGTATATTGTGCATGTTGCATTTTTTTGTGAGCGAAATTGCGTTTAATAATATAAACCTAAGTTATTGTTTTCGTAACACCTTGCTGCTAGTTCCGAATATCAGGTCATGCAACTGGATAAAAAGCACACAAATTTAAAATTGGGGAAAAAAATGCAACTTTAGATTGAAGTAAATTTTGAGTAAAATAACGAAATTCCGATTGCATCTGCTTAGGATAAGCACAAAAGTATCAAATATAGTTATCCTCTAGTCAACGGATATTTTAACTCTGCTTTGGAAAAAGTTATCTACCTATGTTTTTTCTCAAAGTGGAATGAGTATTTCAGAATTACATATTATACAAAAAGTAAAGTTTTTTTTTTGTGTGTGTGTGTTATTGGTAAAAGAAAAAGAACAGAACATGAGCCAAAAAATTACTATATATAAGTGACACGTATTTGGCCAGTATATACAAAAGTTACGAAAAAATTGCTAAAATTATTTCTGAATTAAGTTAAAAAAACAATAAAAAAAGGTTTTCAGCACAAGAACTAATGCACAGTTTGTGTGTCAAACGAAAATGTTATTAAAGCACAAGTACAAATGACGGGGGACGTGGGCACTGTGCCTCTACCGTACTCATTAATCAGTACAGCACCACGTCCAGCATTAACTAGAACAACCCCAGATGTCAAGAAGATGGCACACTGGCGCCTTGCCGATTTAGTATGCATTGTTTATATTTATAAATACAGGGTCTTGTACGTCGTTCAAGATACATATTACAAGATTTCCTACGGTGATCTTGATAACAATTATAATTACCGCACAAATTATAGTTACGCACATTGTTACATTGAATAATACTTTGACAATATATGACTTGCTTAAAATATACCTTGAAGTACGTTTAAAATATGCATAGAAATATGAACACTGATACGCATGATATAACACTGATTATATACATTACATATATATGCAGTAGCTACTTAATATAATACAGGGTAAATACATAACATTATGCGGTTCAGAATACATTAGCACATAGTAGAGAATACAGGACTCGTCGCAAAATGTTATGATCATAATGATTTGTCTTGGATATATAAAATCACCTATACCTTGGATTACACTAACATTACACATGCATAGATAAGTAAAGAAACACTGATACAGGGATAAATAAATATGCATATATTAAATGCATGTTGGAGACGCATTATGCATTTAGTACATCCAGACGTTACACTAATTGGGGTAATTAAATTAATTCATAAACATGATTGGGTAAACACGCATACTTAGAAACATATAATGAAGGTTATAATGTTTTGACTTGGATAAATAAGGTCACCTATATTATACATACAGGGGTATACATTTGCATGAATAAAGTGCGTACGCATACGTTCGATAAACATTGAATATGCATTGCGCATTGAGTGTATTGTATACAGTCTAGGTTAGTAAGTTATTACACACGTTGCGCATTGATACACGTTACACATATAGTTATTAGAAAGAGTTGGATATGCATAGTCATCTATTAGTTACACATACTGGGGTAGATAAATAAATACATATATATGGATATAAGGTACACGTACATTGGCTATGCATTGAATAATAATTGAAGATTTGACTTAAATAAATGAGGTCACCTACATTGGAAACGCATTACACATGCAGGGGTAGATAGATTAAAACATATACATGGATGAGTAATTACACATACGTTATTAAATACACATACGCGTTTAGATACGCATTGGGTATAGGTACACATTGTTATTGGATACACATTGAATTTGCATTCCGTATTGAGTATGTTATATACAGCCTGTGTATATTATATACAGCTGATTATTATTATATATTATATACAGCTATATTGAGTATATTATATACAGCTTATTGAGTATATCATGTACACGAGGTACACATTACATATATAGGGAAAATATATGTAACAAAAATATACATAGATGAATAAGTACGCATGATGCTTATAATGAATTAACGTATAAATAAGTCTCCTACATTGGATACACAATACACATACAGAGGTAAATAAATAATACATATGGATAAGTAGATACGCATACGTTATGTTTATAATGAAGTGACCTAGGTATTATGAGGTCGCCTCATTAAATACATATTATACTTACAGCAATAAATTAAATATATACATATTCCTGGGTAAGTAGATACAGTGGTGCACATTGCGCACTGATACGCTTTACGCGTATCATAATTATGAAGAGTACACTTGGATACTTAGTCACCTATTAGATATACGTAACACGTACATGGTAATACTAAATACATATGTATAGATAAGTAGATATGCATACATGAGAGATACATTGCATACACATTATACTCTAAGTACATTGCATCTACATATAAATATGCATTGAAATATTCACATATATAGGGAATTATACTTGATTACGTTCATCTTCGAGTTCATTACGTTATACTTTGAGTACATTACATCTGCATATAAACATACGTTGAATTATTCTCATGTATGATGAATTCACACTCACTGAATACAAACGTAGTATTATAAGATACATTATACATGATTCATTAGAATGGACAGACCCAGTACTCTTATATTTTAAGATAATACTGTACGACTTGTCAGAGGTCCTTATCCAATCCAGACGGTTTTTCCATCTTACTAATCTTAATTGTTAGATGTCGTTGTTTCACTAGAAACTTCCGGAAAGGGCTAGAAGAGAAACACGCTAATGTGACAATCAAAATCAATCATAAAAACAACTTTGTATTTAGCGTAGGTATAATGAAAACACTCAATCGATTTCGAAGGCAGCTAAAGGTCCCTCCTCATCAGGAGAAAGAAATACCTAGAAAGAAGAAAATAAAGGAGAAGGAGTCACAGAAACACGTGGTCCTTATCAGTACTGCACGTGGTTATAACTAGATTTTTAATCAGAGTTGCACTGGCCGCCTACTTTTACTGAGCCAGGCTATCTGATCGAGCATGAAAAATTAGCGAAATTAAAATAGGGAGCGGGGGGCAAATGCACCTTACGCTCAAAATCTGAACTTCAAATAATGGAAAGCAACCACTGAACGGATTTTTATACCCTCTAGTAGTACCAAACGCGAGGAGGTAACGCCATCTATCGGCAAAAATAACTGAATTAAGATAGTAGAATTTTAAAGGCATTAGGAAGAACTGGATTGGACTTCAAATCATTAACTAAACCTGCTAAATCTTTGTGAATGTGAAAAGCCTCAAGAAAATCCAATTCACCTATGGAAGAAGCCTTTTGGATAATTTTTGCAGATCCAAAATCAAAATTATGGTTAAAAGTCCAACTATGATACGCTATTGAAGACTTGTTAATTTCGCCTCTTCTGACATAAGATTCATGTTCCTTGATACGAAACTTCAACGCTCTTTTCGTTTGGCCGATATGTCTTAAACCACACTGACACGTATAAATTCCCCAAGAATTCAAGACAGAAACGCAATCTTTTAGAATCGAAGGGTGAATTTTATTAATAGGGGAGAAACCGACTTGAAAATTGAATTTCTGGAGAATCTGTGCAATTTTATAGCTAACAGAAGGATAAAATGGAAGCACGACAAGGTCATTAATATTATTTCTAACAGTGGAATGTCTTTTTTGATGGGAAATGGATTCTACTATAGTTTGGTACTACCAGAGGGTATAAAAATCCGTTCAGTGGTTGCTTTCCATTATTTGAAGTTCAGATTTTGAGCGTAAGGTGCATTTGCCCCCCCCCCGCTCCCTATTTTAACTTCGCTAATTTTTCATGCTCGATCAGATAGCCTGGCTCAGTAAAAGTAGGCGGCCAGTGCAACTCTGATTAAAAATCTAGTTATAACCACGTGCAGTGCTGATAAGTACCACGTGTTTCTGTGACTCCTTCTCCTTTATTTTCTTCTTTCTAGGTATTTCTTTCTCCTGATGAGGAGGGACCTTTAGCTGCCCTCGAAATAGATTGAGTGTTTCATTATACCTACGCTAAATACAAGGTTGTTTTTACGATTTTGATTTTCCGGAAAGGGTTTGGTTTGTGATGGGAAATCTGATGTGCGTTGCAGTGGTGAGTGAGCAGCTGGTAAGGTATTGCTCCGGAGTGCCTACTTCTCCGCATGTGCAACTTCTATCTGTTTCACTGATTCCAAATCTGTGGAAATACTCTGGAAATGGGCCGTGTCCGGTAATATACCTGACCAGCTGTGGGTTGGTGACTAACCGCATCGGGTCCACATACCCAAAATGATAGTCCTGCGGCCTGTTGTGCTGCAATCCCACTCTTCCTGCCATTGTGCCGTAGCTTTGAGTCTGAGTGACTTTTTCAGGTCGGAAATAGGCCAGGGGATGTTGACATGGGTGTGTGTGCTTCTCTTGTGGCAGCCAGCCTCTTTAGCAAGGCGTTTCATTTCCGTCATGGCCGGCGTGGGCCTTCACCCAACCTATTCTAATGTTCCTATTTTGGTACTCAAGTAGATCATTTTGAATTTCTGTGATTATGGCCGAGAAATGTTCCGGATTGCTAATAGCGTGGAGAGAGGAGAGGCTGTCAGTTTTGATCGAGGCTCTGTAAAGATTTTGATTGAGCGGATGGCCTTGAGCTATGGCCACAGCTTCTCCTTGAAACACACTATTGTGTTCACGCAGCTTCCCTTTCCATTCTGTTACAGTAACTCGAGCTTGTATGGCCACGTAGGCGCACCCGACCTGATCATTAATCTTGGAGCCATCTGTATAAATGACCATGTTACTAGACTGTCTTGTATCGGTTCCAAGAGTGTTAACACGTTGAGCGCCACGCGTATGTTTTAGGCAATCCCTTTCAGGCCACGCGCTTCTCTTGAAAGCGCTGGTAATGTAGGGCCAGTGATTCGTATCGCGGTAGAAGATAGCAACAAGTTGTGAAAAAGAAGACATTTCGTCGAACAAAAATGCAAGAATATCTAGAAAACGACAACATAAACTCCGAAGAAAACCGGGAAAAGCCTCTAAAGTACGAAAATATTGTAAATTATGTTATGATAAAAATGCAACAGAAGCTGGTAGAAAGACTAAGAGTGTTGTTACATTTTGTAATAGCTGTAATGGAGAACCGTTTTTATATTTACCGTATTATGGGTCGAGGTGGATGCTCTGTGTTAACCTTTTGGAAGGTACAAATAGGGCGCAGCCCCATCCACCTAATCGACAAGATTTTATGACAAACAATTGCAAGGTATTCCATTTCAGAGGTATTCCAGCAACTCTGCCATTCCTGGTTAGGTAGTCTGTGCCTTGTTCTGTTACAATGGTAATGGCCTGTGCCGTAGCTGCCTGGGCACGCTGCAGGTTTATTTGGATGCATTTGGTGGTATCTCCGGTGTGTCTGGTTCCGCTGTTGATTATACTTCCCAGAGTTTTGTGCGGAGCAGGAGAATCAGCAGTTTGGAGTGATGCTGCGGATGTACTGGGCAGTACGCTGGTATTCGGGACAATCTGCGCTATATGCTGGGTGGCAGAAGTTGTGCCTGGTACCGTGTCTATGGTATGCGTCCCCGCAGTTAATGCATTCTGGCTCTGTTGCTGAGCATTCCTGGATTCTATGGTTGCCGGCGCAGAAGGCACAGTGTTGTTTCCCGCTCTTGCATTGATCTTGCGTGTGACCAAGTTCCTGGCACCTGTAGCATCTTCTGATACCCGTGATGTTATACCTGATTCTGTGATGTTATGGACGTTCCAGCCAGTGAATATCTTTCTTGTGGACATAACTGCGTGGAAGCTGGATGGCTCACACTCCACGATCCATCGTACCCTGTTGCCTCTCCGCTCTTTAAGTCTAAACAGGGCTTTAAGTGTACTTTCTGGAACTCCTGCTGTGGAACTGAGCTCAGTAATGAGATCTTCTGCCTTAATGCTATCTGGCACGTTGTGGAGGGTGCAACGTGGTTTCCTACGTTGTCTGTCCTAGATTGTGGCTTGGACTTCTGCTCGTGCAAGATGGTTCTTGAGTTTGTGGACATCTTCCGCTGTGTTGCAGAAGACCTCTAAAGACCCGTCCACACGAGTACGCTCGAAACGTAGCTGACGAACGCGCTTTTATGTTAACAGCGTAAAAGCGTCCAAACGAGTACGCTTGCGAAGAGTGCGTTTAACCAATAGAATTATTTTGCGCAAAAATCACGTGACGCTGTAATATAGCGTCAACAGAGCTGTATCTTATTACTTCGCTGTTCTTCTGTATGTTTTGCGGCAAGGTGTCCGAATCAGATGATTTTTTTATAGCTGAAACTTTACTATTATGTGCAATTATTAAGCAGAGGCAAAACCGCAAAAAAATGGCAAGAATGAGTCCGAAAGATTTATTTAGAGCGACCTGTTCAAAGAGATTTTTTTTTTTTAGTGCCTTGTTTGCGAAAGGAATATCTGGAATTATTAAATTCCTACTATTAGTTCACACTCTCTGTATATCCTGTTCAAATTTTCAGTACATAAAATGCTTTTTATTCATCCACTCAAGTTCAAATACAATTTTTTAAACTTGCAGTGAATGACACTTGATGTTAATACAGCTTTTTCACATATTAAATTTTTTTAAATTTTTAATTAAAAAAATATGTTTGTATTTTTATTTATTTATTTATTTTTGCATTTTTAAACTTTTCTTTGTGGACCTAAGTAGGAATTGACTTAATTTTTTTTTTGGGGGGGGGCATATTACTTGTTTTTTAATTCCTTCAGGATGAGTATCGACCAGTTTGACAGACTTGCAGATTCTATATCGTATGAAAATTAGGATTTATAAAATTGGTTTGGAATACAGTATATAAAGAGAATTAAATTACTTAATTCTCTTTATATACACCATCCACCATATAATAAAACCAACTTCATATTTTTTTTAACTCGCTCTCCCTTGGTCTTTTGTTTTCCTTTTTATTTATTTTTGAATTTAGAATGAGGTTCAAACTTTGGACAGTTTATAAGAAATTATGTGCATGATAAAATATGCAATAAACTAAAAATAAGAGAGAATTTATAGATGATATATGATAAAGAGGTGCAGATATATTTTTACGTAAGGATTTCTATTTGCATTGCACATTTTTAAACTAAATTAAAAACAATAATAATAATGAATAAAATAAGAAATGAAAACAATAATAATAGGTAAAATAAGAATATAATGATTCATGATTAAATATAAGAAACACGTTTCAAAATGAGAAAAGCTAACTGAATTGTACCGTCTACGGCTGAGTTCGAACTTGCCACCTTTCCATTCCTCCGCTACCAAAGCAGCGCGCTGACCACTCAGCTTTCTGTGATAGCAGTGTTTGTGAAAAATAATGTAACAAGTAGAAGTCGCTGCAAAGGTAATTTAATTAAACTTCAAGAAATGATTGCTGTATGACACAAGTTGTAACTTTCCTCCAAAATTTCGTAATTGTATTTTATTGAATACTCTTTCACAGTCAACTGCTTTATTTTAGAAGTTATTATATTGCTGAAGTTAGTTTTTGGTGTATTTAATATTGGGATATTTATAGAGCTTTTTATTACACATGATATAGCCAATATTTATAAAATTAAGGAGAATTTTGTAAGGCAGAAACTTTGATTTCGTAGAAACTGTAATTTATTTAGGTTCCTATTACTTACGGTGCTATAAATAGGTGAAGCATATGGATATACTGGTCGGATCATTGCTTTATAAGAATACAGTTTTCCCCTTTAATGAGAATTTTAAATGTATACTAATATGTACGGTTTGAGAAATCTGAAAATGGCGTGAACAATGCTGATTATTTTATTGCTGTATACAGTTATATTTCTAAGCAAAAACTCACCTCTGTGTGGCTCTGACGCCATATTGAAACGGGTAAGCAAGAAGGTTTTCTGATTATGACACGTGATAAAAACTCGGTCGGCTATTGGCTATACGCGCGCTTCGCGGGCGAAAAAGCTGAACAGGAGCGTACTCAGTTTCACGTCTTCTGCGTCCTGCGAATTTACGCCGGCGTCAAAAAAGTTACGTCAACTACGTCGGGAGCGTCCTCGTGTGGACGGGCCTTAAGTCCCCTTGCGCGACAGGTGCTATCCTGTTCACTGCAATACTGAGGTTCTTTGGGCTGAAGGTTGGGGCTTTGGCCTGAAGTTCTTTCTTTAGGTCTGTGATTTTTATCACCTAATGGCTTAATTATAAGACTGAAATGTTATTAAAGAATACTTGTGAGATGGACGACGATCACTTGATTTTTAACAAAGGCTGACCACTACAGTCTTTGTTTATTGTTTCCTAGGTTCGGCCCGCCAGCGGCCGAGCGGTAAAATCGCTAAACACTAGTAATTCGATTCAAAGTTTGAATCCCGCGAACGGGCTGGCTGCGTGGTCGTTTCTGTGGTCTTCCCCCATGTGTAACTTGTATATGAACCAGGTTCCCTTAGAAAACCCTCCACGATGGCATCCCTGAGGCAGATAACCCTCGAGGCTTTGCCGTAATCAAATTAACCAAACCAAACCTTCCTAGGTTCATGAATACAAAGGTGAAAGTCAGTACTGCTGTTTCCAACAAATTTGTGTATGTACATATATGTCCTTGGAAGCAGATAAATCGTAAAGCTGCTTCCTGTGCTGAGTCGATAAGACCGCTAAATACTAGTAGTCCCTGGATCAGCTTCTAGCAAACTGGCTGTCTGCACAGTATTCCTCCCCCTTTCTTAACCATTGTATAACGTGAATACAACAATTTCTCTTAGAAAATCCTCCTCTGAAACCATTCGTTCTACAACACGGAGCACTGTCATGCTTTCCATAATTAATGGAACTCAGCTTAATTTTAAAACGAGTTTTCACTTTTAATCGTAGAACTCAACAATTGCCGTGGATATACTGTATATTTCCTGATACTGGTATTTAGTGTATAAAATATTTATGTATATTGCGCTTTTTATATGAACTGCTACAAAGCTCAATAAAATACATTTTCAGGATTTCACTTCTGTTGCATTGATTATTTAATCTAAAATTCTGCCTATTCTATGATCGTTAAAATAAAGGCATGCACCAGGGCTGATGTTATTATTATCGCACAGCATACCAATATAAACTTTAAAAAAAAATGTTGCTAGACCATTTTCATGTTTAATTTGTAAACTGTATGTCACTGAATAATGCTTTGGATTAGGTATTTTAAATTTCACTGACATGTGAATTCAGAAATCCAATTTAATCTAATTACTAATATCTTTTATAATTACAGATTTTAGTTGGCATTCTGTTGGTAGTCGTCGGTCGTTGGAACATCAATAACAGAAAAGAGCAGAATGTAGCCAATGTCACCAACAATATCATCGTTATTCTGATCTTTCTTATTACGGTGGTTAACGTTCTAATCACTGCTTTTGGTGATGAAGATACTGATGACTTCCCAAATCCTAGCCATTGGTCAGAGCCACGAAAAGAACTGATGATAGACGACACTTCTCGCCTCGAAAGGGATCTTAAAGCGACAGCCCAAAACATGGTAGCATGAGTGAGTGGCATAAACTTCAAAAATCCTTGAACTACGTATGCAGCTACTGGACAGAATTATTCATTTGCAAATCATAACTACTGTTGATAATTCATGACATTTTCAATAAATTCAGTCCGATGAAAATGTGACTGAATGGCGATTTTGAAACATTTGTAATTCATTTTCATTCCAGTTGAAGGATTTTCTTTGCGAATGTTTTGACAGTGCCATTTTAGGTCAAGAAGTAGTATGATACTTAAAATAAACATTCAATATTCTTTATATCATCTTATGTCTATTACGATGCATTTTTGGAGCACTTACATTGCTTTGATAGGAAACTAATTTGAATGTTCTTCTCTGTATTTGTTGGCAATTATCTGTTTTTTGACTAAAATCGAATGTTATTTCATCAATGATTTAATAATGCAACTTGAAATTGTACTTTTTGAAATTCATTTAATCACGTAACATCTTAAAATAAAGCTATTTATTAAACTTTGTTTTCTAGATTGTGGCTTTCGGTATTCTGAGAAGTATCAACTACATTGTTGCATTGATTTCATGGGAATCGTATAATTGAAACAATGAATTTTAAAAATGCCTTGTGACAAAATTCAGTTTCTTCTATAAACAACCTCTTAGCCTGTTTAAATCTTGATAGAGTGCAGGGCATGAAACCTTACCTTCTCCCATGGATGCCCACCAGCGGCCGAGCGGTAAAGACGCTGAACACTGGTAGTTCGGTCCAAAGTTCGAATCCCGTGAACGGGCTGGCTGCATGGGTATTTTCGTGGTTTTCCCCATGTGTAACCTGTATACGAGCCAGTTTCCCTTAGAAAGTCCTCCACGAAGGCATCCCTCCCCTCAGGCAGATAGCCCTAGTCTGCTTTGCCATAATAACACCACACCACATTTTAACGATAAACGGAAGTGGGCGAAGCTATTATTCACAGTTTTCAGTGATTTAAACTTTCTGTCACTGATGAATAAAAAAAAAATACTTCTTAGTTGGGAAAAACCGTATAATTCAATCATATATTTCTTTTGATGTAAATTTCAGCCCATTGGGTTTCATATTTAACGATAGCTTATGATAAAAAAAAAAAGCAGCGAATTATGACCTTTCATCGCAATTAAAAACTAAGTATGAAAACTGGACTTTGGGAAGCTATTGTCAATTGAAATTTTGACACAAGTTGTCAAATGGTCTTGGAACTTTATATGTTGTTTAAGACTATGTGTCTGATAAATGTGTTTGCCTTTTTAATTTTGTTTAATCTCTTTTCCTTTGCCGTATTCAAGTAAATAAAACTTCTTGCAGTAGCAGTTTTTCACAGTAGCAGTTCATGTACAATCCCGTTTCATTTATTTTATTGTTTGTAGAAAAGTTCTTATGAACAAAACTAAAATTACTGTCCCTATTTTTTTTAACTTGTGCTTTATATAATTTCTTTTTCTAATCGTGTTCACAATTCCTTCTTTCGATTTCAATTTATTTCTCTAAACCCAGTTAACAGTTATAAACATGGGATGAGAAGGATAAGCCAGAAGAAAATACTTTTTTGTTTCTGAGTAAAGAATGTTCTTTTGCATCTTACAGTTATAGTTTCAAATTTGTATGTCGTAGGAACAAATATATATATATATATATAGTAGGAATATAAAGTAACAGAAATAAGAATTATTTATTTAAGTGTAGTAATATTAATTTAGTAAAAATTCCAAATTTTCATTAATTTTAGACATTTCTTGTCATGAAAATCTTTATCATAATTTAAAGTGATGCAACTATGGAATCGGGGCTCTTGGAAAGTCTAGATGCGGCTCCCGAAATTCTTAAATGCAGTTCCTATTGTCATGAAGCTTAATCACCCCTGGTAGTGTTTTTATGGTTCTACCCATGTGTAATGTAAAGAGCCCGTAGAAAAATTCTCAGAAAAGGTACCTCTTCCCTTCAGAGGGTAACTCTAGTGTGCTTGCCGTAAATAAATACTCCTTTTCAATTCCATATTATTAAGTGGTACACGATTAGCCGAGTGAATAAAACGACTGAAAATTGATCGCTCGACCCGAGCTCGTATTCCAGGGAACTGGCTGGTTGCATGAGTTTAACGTGAATATGAGGCATTTTCTCTTAAGTTCTTTGCAAAGGCAACCTTCCTGTCAGGTTTATAGCTCTCAAGTGCTTTATCTTAAACAGTAACCCGAATTTCATTTAATTAATGGATTTGAGTAACAGGCTTTATGTCAGTTTTCATTTTATTTTACATCTTGTCATGTGTAAAGTTTGTTGCGCCATTCTATGGCCTTCTGGTTTCGGTTTAAAAGTTTTACTTCATGATAGCCTCTTAAAATATACTGCCTGCTAATTGTCTTTTGAAGTTTTCCTCTGTGTTATGCAAGATCCCAGCTTTGCAACTTCATATAAGCAAAAATGGATTTTACTTCCGCTTTAAAGATAAGACCTTGAAGCTGTAGGGAATAGAAACTTCGAGAGTATCACCTGCTATAAATTTCGATTCAAATAAATTTATTTTGAACTGAACCGCTGATTTTGTACAGCAAAATGCTTTTCGTCAATTTTCTTTGTTTCATAATGAAACGCTTTTTTCGTCATTCCTCCTGTATACATACATGGAAAATCAGTAATTAGAACAATAATTGCGAATGAAATAAATTGACCTAAGCAGAAATCGTCCTACCTTCTATAAATACTCGAAATTGGCTAAACTCTAGCTAACATAGAGATATTTCAGTAATTTGAGTACTATTCCGTTACGAGAAAGAAATCAGTTGCAGGAATACGAAAGCATGGCAAGTTCCAGTAACTACTGTAAGAAAGAAAGTGAACAACTAAAGAACAATTTCTGCATCTTTAAAAATATTGCATTAAGTCTCACAATCTATATGCTGTTCCGCCCAACCGGTATAGGGGTTAGCGTCGCTAACTGCCGTGCCGTAGCGACCGGATTCGAATCCCGGAGATGGCATGTATGTTTGTCAATGTATAGTTTTCGTGCAGTATGGCGACACTCTAAATTTGCGTCGAGCCGAAAGCCCTCTCGTATGGTTTGGGGAAAGGAGAGAGGGGTAGAAGACCTTCGAACGCGTTCCCCGGGGTGTTCGCCATCAAAATTGGGGGCGGAACTGAGTTAAGTCGCAGTGTCACCTGAATGATGCTCAAGGCTGTTGCCAACGGCCTGCGTAATCTAGCGCTCCTTACCACGAGGACTTTTGTGGGCTTGGGCTGACTACGTCAGACAAGTGAGCATAAGCGACAGCATTGAACTGTTCTTCAACTTTCGAGTAGCTTCTATTGATGACTCCTCCCTCTGGTGTTTGCGATGGAGACGCTGTGTCGCAAACACAATTTGCAGCACGAAGTAGATGTGACTCAGAAGTCAATATATCGTAAACATTTCGAATAAGTACACCGGGAATATGGAATTTTTCTGTTAACGCTAACAATATTTTGACAGGAGTTTTAAAATATGAAGATTATCAGCATTTCTGATAGAAATAGGAATTCTTGCCACTTTAGTTTAGATAATTTCCCCAAAGGTGGAAATTAGGTCGATACTACGGTTAATCTTAATAGTTAGATTTGGTATCTGTTTCGGATTCAAAACAGAAATTTCTACATCGTCATGAATTATAGTTGGGACCTTTTTATTTCCAACGTAAGTATTTACTCTTTCCAATGGCTGCGTAATAATTCCGTGCCATTTTAATCATTAGGACTCAATCTTTGCTATTATTTTATAACTGGTCTTTTTTTTTTTTTCCCTGCCGTTTCTATTTTGACGATGTGTTTTTTTCAGATTTGTTCTGTCGTGGGCAAACTATAGTGAGGTGCATTATTTTCCACATTTATGTGCCCCCCAAAGTCCTGCTATGCTGCCTCAACGTGGCGGGGGGTGGTCACTGGGCGGAACGGGCGAAGTACGTCGGGAGCCCTAGGCGTGAAGGCCGTTCCAACATGCCCAGCTAAAGCATAGCAGGTGAAGAACCCTCATGGGATTGCCGTCTTGGTGATCGGGTATCACACACCCGGGGCCCCAGTGACCTTTCCTCCTCTCTTTCCTCTCCTCTTGTCTAGCTCTCTCTCCTATTTTTCTCCCTTGTGATTTCCTCTACTGGAGGTTGGGGCTCACTGTGAGATGCAGCTACTACTCTTAGTTTCTGTTTCACCATGGTGAGAATACCGCCTATGCGTTTGCCGTGCATGGTGACCCGTAGGGTGGGAAAGGAGGATCCTGGCAGTTGAGGGGCGAGGTACTGTCCCCAACACACTGCTTTGGCCTCTGCTTCTACTTAAAACGGGAAGCGTTTAGCTGTCCCCGCTAGTGTCAATCGGCTGGCCACTAGTCCTATTGGTCAGTGGCTAGGGGATAAGCTCTCGGAAGTCTCCGCTTTTGGGAAAGCCGACTGTGGGGCTTCAGTTTGCGTATAGGCCCGGCTAGCCCTAACACAGGGATCTGTGTTCTCTTGTTGGGCTCCATGGTGGGTGGGGCGGTCGGGCCCGAAACCTTCTCTCTTTTCAATATGAAAACTTTAACTTCTCCTAACCATATGGATACGAAAAATTCTGGAGCTGCTAAAAGAATTTGTACTTCGACCTTAATTAGCACAAACAAATGTCCAAAGTTCTTAGTTATCACTGGTGAGCTAGAAAATCTATCACCATTCTTCATCCATAAGCATATTGTGGCCTCAGCAGGCGAGCCAAAACGCATAAAAAAGCTCCGTTCAGGATCTCTGCTCATCGAGACTACATCTGATGCACAATCTTCCTCTCTCCTAAAAATGACCAAAATGGGGGAATATTCTATTACTGTATCCCCACATAAGTCTTTGAACACGCCAAGAGGTGTCATTTCGGAAATAGACCTGATATCAGTCTCTGAGGATGAACTTTCAAAAGAACTCGCCGAGCAAAATGTATGTGGCGTCCGCCGAATAAAAGTCCGTAGAGACGGGCAACTCTTCAACACAAAACATCTTAATCTGACTTTCTCCTCTCCAGAGCTACCGAAAGCCATTAAGGCAGGTTATCTGAATTGCCCCATCAGACCTTACGTGCCGAACCCACTGCGCTGCTTCAAGTGTCAACGGTTTGGCCATGCGAAGGCCGCATGCCGGGGAAACCTGGCATGTGCTCGCTGTTCTGCAGGTGGTCACGAAAGTCAGGATTGTGTAGCTGATCCAAAATGTGCAAACTGTCATGCCAATCATCCAGCATACTCACGAAACTGCCCTAAGTGGAAAGAAGAGAAAGAAATACAGCATATTAAGACTATAAGAAAAATCTCCTATCCTGAAGCTAAGAAACTTTTTAGCACGGGTCAGTCAAAAGCAAATGTCTCCTATGCACAAGCCACTAAATCATATCGGTCAATAAGTACACAAACATCGCATAGCACACAGAAGAAGACACCTGAACCAAAAACAAATGACAAAGAAAAAGTCTTTCTTCTACCTCCTCCCAAACAGACAATAGAAAGTCGAGAAATAAAAACACAAGAAACAGAGAGTTCAAAAAAGAAAATCAAAAGCTCAGAAAAGAGAAGCTCAAGCTGAAGCTCTATTGAAGGGACCTTTTCAGACTTTATCGAATCTGAGATGGAAACAGATGGAGGCAGAGATCTCTCGAAAAATGTTCTACCTCACAAAACAAAGAAACAGCATCGAAGCAATAAACATTCCTAATGGCTACTCTCATTTCGTGGAACTGCCGGGGCTTCTATCAGGGTATTGATGGCATTAAGCAACTTATTAATAAATATCGACCTATTTGTATAGCGATACAAGAGACATTCCTCAAACCTGGTAATTTTGCAAAGCTACGTAGATACTCGATGACAAGAAAGGATAAGACATTCAGTGAATGCGCAAGTCGTGGTGTCTGTCTACTCACCTCAATTAATAGCCCTTCGAGTGCTCTCCATTTGGATACTCCTCTCCAAGCAGTTGCAGTATAGTTGAGCATTCGAACACTGACTACTGTCTGTAGTATTTACATCCCGCCTAATGAGAACATTAATTTAAGAGATTTAGAGGATCTAATTGCCCAACTACCAGCTCCGTTTATTCTAGTCGGTGATTTCAATGGACACAATCCCTTGTGGGGTAGTAAAGACACAAACCCACGAGGAAAGCAAATTGAACAGCTACTCCACGACCACTGTCTCTGTATCCTTAACAACGCAGAAAGCACTTATTTTCATAGCCAACAAGGACCTTCCATTCCATGACCTTGCTATTGTTTCTCCACAACTTTTGCCTTTTTGTTTCTTTAATGTCGAGAATTATCTATATAATAGCGATCATTTTCCTATTATCATAAGCATTACAGGAAATAGGAGTGTGTTTATACCTAGAACACCACGCATTTTGTTGGACAAAGCCGACTGGGACTCTTTCTTACATTATGCTCTTTTTACTGAAGAAATAATAAAGAATGTGCACATTGATCAGGCTGTGAAGATCATTACAGATAAAATTATTCAAGCAGCTGATATATGTGTACCAAAAACGTCGGTAAAACAGCCAAAATACCCAAAGCCCTGGTGGAATCCTGAATGCCAGGACGCCATCAGAAAACAAAGGAAAGCTTGGAGCATTTTTCGGCGATATCCTTCAGAATCAAATCTCGTAATATTCAAAAGGGCTAAAGCAAAAGCTCGGCAGGTGCGAAGGAAAAGTCAGAAGAATTCTTGGATCTCGTATGTGTCTTTGATTAGCTCTTCAACTTCGAGTAAGAAGGTGTGGGAGAGAGTCCGGAAAGCGTCCGGTATCTACAAAGAGCACACACTTTCCATTTTAAAGACAAGTGGTGAAACAGTTACTAGTAGGGAAGAAATTGCCAACGCTATTGGACAGAGTTTCTCAGCCGTCTCACACAGTAGTAACTATCCTCTTGAATTTCTTTCTGCAAAAAAATGCATTGAAAAACAACTAATTAATTTCAACTCTCCCAATACTGAACCATATAATCAGGATTTTACTGTGCTTGAACTGAAAAGAACTCTGTTGCAGACAAAAAATTCATGTTCTGGTCCAGATGATATTGCCTATCCTATGCTGAAACATCTTCCTTCCAAGTCATTGGCAACCATCCTCTTTCTCTTTAATAGAGTATGGAAGGAACAAGTCTTTCAAAATGCCTGGAAAAAAGCTTTTGTCATCCCCATTGTTAAACCGGGAAAAGACCCTACTAATCCGTTGAATTACCGTCCCATCGCCCTAACTAGCTGCATCTGCAAACTCTTTGAAAAGATGGTTAACACTCGTCTGGTCTATTATTTAGAGACAAATAATTGTATCTCCCCTTATCAGAACGGTTTTAGAAAAGGAAGAGCAACTATCGATAATATCCTACTCTTAGAAACAGGTATCCGTAGAGCGTTCGTTAGAAGAAATCATTATGTTTCCATTTTCTTTGTTATAGAGAAAGCCTATGATACCACCTGGAGATACGGTATCCTTCGTGACTTATATAATAATGGTTTACGAGGAAACATGCCGATATTCATCAAACATTTCCTACAGGATCGGAAGTTTCATGTGAAGATAGGCGATACACTTTCCGACATGTTCCATCAAGAAGAGGGCGTTCCGCAAGGAAGTGTATTAAGTGTTACATTATTTAGTATAAAAAGTAACTCTATTTTAAAACAACTGCCTCCAGCAGTCCAGGGTATGCTCTATGTCGATAACCTGCAAGTCAGTTGCGAGGGAGAAGACCTGAAAGACATTGAATGTAAACTGCAGACTTCTCTCAATAGAATTGTTAAATGGTCACAGGAAAATGGTTTTAGATTCTCTACTCAAAAGACTGTGTGTGTACATTTCTGTCGAAAGAAAATTCCTCACCCTGACCCCGAACTTTATATGCAAGATGTGCTGATTCCTGTAGAAAAGGAAATAAAATTCCTAGGAATGATATTTGACCATAAGCTTACGTTCCTCCCCCATATTACCTATCTAAAAAAGAAATGTTTAAAAACTATGAATATTCTGAAAGTACTGTCAAATACTTCTTGGGGTGCTGATCGAAGCTCAATGCTTTTCATATATAGAGCTCTCATTCGTTCGAAACTAGATTATGGTTCAATCATTTATGGGTCGGCAAGGCCTTCAGTATTAGCCAAACTTGATCCGATACATCACCATGCACTTCGGATATGCACTGGTGCCTTTAGAACTTCTCCAATGGAAAGCTTATATGTGGAAAGTAACGAGACCTCCCTGCGGTTAAGACGTGAAAATCTTTGTTTTAAGCATTATTTCAAAGTCTTATCACATACCGAAAATCACGACCATGACATATCAGGCACGACCATCATGTGTCCCATCTTTCGGCTTGCGGATGAGTGCTTTGGTGGAGGAGTATAATTTGTCTAATATAGATATACAGATGGAGGATTTTTTTGGAATTCCTTCCTGGGAGGATTGGAGAATCCATTCTCTGGATACTTTTCGACACTGGAGTAAATCACAAACTAATGAAATCATCTACAAGCAGATATTTTTTCAACATAGAAACAAATATAGGAAATATATCCCTCTATATACAGACGGATCAAAATCCCAGGATCATGTTGGCGCTGCTTTCGTCACAGAAAAAACAATAGTAGGGGTTCGATTACATACAGTTTGCTCTGTGCTTACTTCTGAGCTTACTGCAATCCATCTGGCTTTGACTTACCTTTCAAAACAAAAGTACATAAAATTTATTATCTACACAGATTCCATGAGTGCCTTAATGTCATTGAAAAATCACGCTCAATGTACTCATCCAGTTGCAATCAGAATCCTGGAGTTGAATCCTTCTTTAAAAATTCGGGGATACCAGATTCTATATTCGTGGATCCCTGGACACGTTGCCATTAAGGGGAATGAATTGGCGGATATTGCAGCTAAAACCGCAACCACAATGTACAATCTTCAGATTCCACTAGCAGACATCAAAGGGTTTGTCAAAAGCAAAATCCTCAGCAAATGGCAGAAGCAATGGGATGACAAAGTATATAACAAGCTGAGAAATGTAAAACCCACCATTGGATACTGGCCATGTATGGCTAATAGAAAGGAAGATGTCCTCTTGACTCGACTGAGAATTTTCCATTGTCGCCTGACCCATGAGTATCTTCTGAAGGGAGAAGAGAATCCCAGCTGCCCAAACTGCAATGCAGATCTGACAGTCTATCATATCTTGGTGGAATGTCTGAGTTTTAATTATTTTCGCCAAAAACATTTTAATTGTTCAGAGCTGGACTTAGGAAATTTAATTGGAAAAACACATCATCGTAATTTGTTTCTGTTTTTAAAAGATATTGGCTTTTATAATAGACTTTAACCTGTTTTTTAAAAGATATCAGCTCTTATAGACTGTAATCTGTCTCTTCTTACCTAAGCTGGAAGTTTTTACAAATGACTAATTGCATTGTTACCATTTGTCTGGCGCAGATAACCTTGACAGGTTTTGTGCCAAATTACAATAATCCAATCCAATCCACATTTATGTGATAACATTTTTGTGTAGATTTACTTTTATTTACATTGTTTCTCATACGAGGCAGGATATATTTAGATTCTCTTAAAAACTAGGATGACTTAAGCTACATTTTCATCAGTATTAGAAGTTCTTTTGTTTAACGCCGTGCCGTTGTTTACAATTTCTTTAGCTTAATCCTTAGATTTTAACCAATTTCATCCTGTTTTGATTTTGATGCAAGTTGCGGTTTCTCTATCTAACGTTTGGAAAATTTTATCTGAAACTATTTGCTGACAGAATGTATCAAAGGCACTAGTATAAATGCGAACTGAACACGTAATGCTTTAGGCTCGCGTCCTGCTCTTCGAAAATTCATTAAACACTCATAAGCAGTTGATTTATATTCTTTTATTACAATTTCAATGGTTTCGTAACGTTTTAGTTCTTCGTCATTAATGTAAAATGTTATCTTAGATGCCTTATAACTTAAAATGTTAATCAAAATTTCGGATTTGAGACCCTCTGGTATATTTTTCATAGTGAATGCTCTTGCTGTTGTTTGAAAAACAAACTAAAGATTTCCAATCTTTCCGGAACAGCAATGGAAATTTCCCTTCTCAATTCTAAAAATACTAACACCTCTCTACACTGCGTTATTTCGAGACTATTCTGTCATATGATTCTTACGATCATATGACAGAATAGTCTCGAAATATGGAGTAATTAAGACGATTATATGATGACGAGAATAGTCTCATCATCATAATAATCGTCTTAATTATGATGATGTAAATGGAACTAAAACTCAACCAGCCAATAGTAATTTTACAGCAATATTAACTATCCAATCAAAATGCTTTGAGAACCAAAACTAACTCGGTTTGATTTGAGATTTCATCCTGAACATTACGCACTTTCTTTCCACGCTTTGACTTAGCTAGATCGCTCTCTGTCTGCTGCTGCTTTCTTGCTACAAAGTTATCAAAAATGTAGGCCTTTTGGAACATTCACATTTAATTTGCCGATTTGTGTGTAACCGCGACATGTTGCTGAAAATAAAACTGAAGATTTAATCTGCCTTCGCCTCCAATTTCCTATTCATTATGAATCAATACTTCTGCACCATCAAAATTCCTCCTCCTACTCCTGAATTTATCACCCATATATATATATTATGCTACCTAAAATCAAATCAAAAAACTCCTAGCTGCTTTTCCTGAAGCTTCTGTATCTCTGTGATCAGCTAATCTCCTCTGGATCTCGAAAGAGAGTGTGTAATAGCCCTCAACCTTCTTCCACACATCTTCACATATTTAGATTCATATAGAGAGAACTTAAAATCTGCAGACGTAGACAGGCTAAAAAAAAAAGAATTTGAAAGTACAGTGCAAAATAAGTGTTTGGTAGAAAATTCGAAATTTATTTTAGATTTAAGGAAATATAGTTGTTTGTTAAATGTACTAAGAGTAACTGCACTAGTTAAACGGTCTGTCAATAAACTTCAAAAACGACAAACGATTGCAGGTTCCCTCACAGCAGAAGAACTTCAAAATGCTGAAATAGACTGGATAAAATATTAGCAAAACATAGAGAACTTAGAATTACAGAACTTTAAAAATGGTAAGTCGATTCCTAAAAACTCTCCACTTTCGAATTTAGCCCCATTTCTCGACAGTTGTGGTGTATTGCGCATAAAAGGAAGATTAGAAGAAGGAGCATTTACAAAAGATGAAACTCATCCTGTACTTCTTCTAAAGCAGTCTAAATTTACAGAGTTAATTATTATTGGAGAGCATAATAAAATTTTTCATGGTGCAGTTAGGCCCACCAGCGGCCGAGCGGTAAAGTCGCTGAACACTGGTAGTTCGGTCCGACGTTCGAATCCCGCGAACGGGCTGGCTGCATGTGCGTTTTCGTGGCTTTCCCCATGTGTAACGTGTATACGAGCCAGATTCCCTTAGAAAGTCCTCCACGAAGGCATCCCTCCTCTTAGGCAGATAGCCCTAGTGTGCTTTGCCATGATTAAATACGCAATTCATTGTGCAGTTACATTTACGCTAGCCAAAATTAGGTCTAGATTTTGGATTCCACGAGGTAGACAAATTATAAAAAGAGTATTAGGTAACTGCCTAATTTGTCGAAAGTATAAGTTGAAACCAGCTAAACAAATAACTAGTCAACTACCTAAAAGTAGAATTACTGAAAACCCTCCTTTTACTGTAACTGGCATAGATTTCACTAGCCCAGTTTTAATAAAATCAGGAAAGGATACGCCTTATATAACATTATTTACATGCAGTGTGACTAGAGCTGTGCACGTAGAATTAGTCACAAATATGTCAACAAAAAATTTTGTTTTGTCATTAAGGAGATTTTTAGCTAGGAGAGGAAATTGTAAAGTTATCATTTCCGACAATGCTAACAGCTTTAGAGCCACTAATGAAATTCTTAAAGAATTTTCAAAAATTATAATAGATTCAAAATTGAAAGATTTCATATCAATAAACGACATAAACTGGCAATATATTGCGCCTTTGTGGCTTTTATGAAAGGCTTATGAAAAGTATCAAAGATCCTTTGAGAAAGGTTCTCGGAAGGGCTCTTCTTAACTTTGAGGAAATTATGACTTCTCTATCAGAAATTGAGTTAGTTCTAAATCATAGACCTATTGCTTATGTCCACGATGAAATAAGAGGCAGGAGCTCTCACACCTGCCCATTTCTTGTTTCCATGGCAAGAAAATATTTCTTATCCTGTACATTTCGCCGACCTTTTCAGGAATGAACCATTGAACAGGCAGATTTTGACTAGGAGAAAACTGTATCAAACTAATCTTTTGAAACAAATTTGGAAAAAGAGGAAGGAGAATTATCTCCTCGAATTACGGTCTGCGCATATTTTTCTAAATCCATCTCCCGAAAAGAATCTTGAAAAGGGTGAGGTTGTATTGCTGGAGGGGTCGATGAAGTCAAAATTTTTATGGCCTATTGGAATTATAGAAGAAGTTTATAAAGGTAAAGATGGGTATGTGCGTTCATGTTTGATTCGTACTTCTCAAGGACTTTATCGAATACCCGTTCAATTGATCTATCCTTTTGAATTTTAAAATTATATATAATATATGTTTGTGTCACGTATTGTATTAATTTGCAATGTAGTTTTCAGAATTGATTTGTGATTATATCTACATTTATTATTGATGTGTAAATTTAGTGTACACTTAACAGAGCACAGGTGGGGTGTGTTAGAACTTTTCATGGTATAGAGGGCGCTGTTTCGCCAAAAGAATTCTTCTGCGTTTGCATATGTAACTGTCGGTTCGCCGTTGAGATGTGTTTGTATTACTGTGATATATTTAGGTGTTTTCATTAAATATAAATGCAGGATTTCGTCATGTATTTTTGTATACCAAATCAAGATCAAAGTTACCACTGATGCAAACTCGTCGAAACCGAAATAGCATTCGTACAAGAATCGTCAAGTGTTATGCTCGCCTTTCGAACTTCGCATTCGTATCGGTAATCGGTTCGTAATAGTGGCAATAGGTCCCACTCATACAGCAACGCTGTTTTCAGTCCCTGGATGGTTATCGAAGGGGGTTGCGATTTGCAATTGCCCTCTCCAGAGTATCCCAGACATGCTCTATAGGGTTGATGGCTGGAGACCTGGCTGGCCAGTCCACCCGACGAATATCCTCATTCTCAAGAAATTCGTCAACCAGAAGAGCTCTATGTAGCCTTGCGTTATCGTCCTGTAAGATGAACTTGGGATACACTGCACCCCGGAAAAAGCGAACGTAATGCTTCAAGATCTCATCCCTATATCTCACATCAGTCGCAGAGCCTCTGTCAAAGACGTGGAGAGGTTTACGGTCATCCAACATGATGCCTGTCCAAACCATTACACCGCTACCGCCATAATTGTTGATTTCATGGACATTGGAGGGTAGGTAGCGGGTCCCTGGCTCTCTCCATATGAAAGTACGGCGAGAATCGGTGTATAGGCTAAAAAGGGACTCGTCGGTGAACAGAACGGTCGCCCATTGCTCCGTACTCCAATCACTATGCTGTATGAACCATGCTAATCGGACTCTCCTGTCCGTAGACGTGAACGGGACGCAAACAGCCGGTCTTCTGGCATTCAGTCTTTTGGAAACAGTCACCTTTGTTACACGGATTCCTGTGGCTGCATACAGGTCCCGAGAGAGCTGAGAAGCTGTAGCTAGCCCCTCTGTTACGCCTGACTAAAATACACAAATAGCGATCTTCTCTGGCCGTCGTGGCTCTTGGACGACCTTGCCCAGGTTTTCTCTCGATGGATCCAGTATCCTGAAACTGTTTCCATAGGTTAGACACAACGCTGGGTGTTAAATTAAACTCTCCGCATATCTGGACTTGCGATTGACCTGCCTCTAGCCTCCTCACAATTCGCCACCTCATTCCGCCATCTCGCTGGTGGTTACACATTTTTACTGTTCCGATATGAATTTAACTGATTGCTGCAAGATAACACCAAGAAATTTGCCGAGGTGTGCTAGCGAAAGCAATTCGTCTTACCTTCCACGCACTTGTAAAGCCTGTTTTTCTGCTGGCTCCGGCTACATACACCTGCACGCTTACGTATTTGCCGTACAGGATCTACATTTTTACCTAGAACCAGTGGTTTTTCTTTCAGTTCAGTTGTTTTCATGGAATTCGATAAAATATGTAAATTCTCTTAATTTATTTCACCAGTGTATTTGGTGAATTCAGTGAAGACAAGCTATTCAGCTATTTTCTAAGGCAAAAAGATTGTATTTCATCGAATCTTATAAGAAAATAAAATCAGAGTTAACATCGCTACTATACTAATTCAAATTTTATACGTCTCCATGGTCATGGAATATTAAATATATCGACTGAGGAACTGCAAGAGAATGAGGTAGATTTTAGACGAAAATGTTAACCCGACCTAAGCACATTTGAGTTCTGCAAGAGACTAGCCATTTTTAAAGAACAAGTCCCAGTATTATTCGGTGACATAAGAAAGGCTAGCGCTTTCTACATCATGCAGCAGGTCTACACCTATGATATGCGGGATATTTTTTACAATATTTGTATCGCGGAGCGGATTTACTACATATTTCCGACCACATCCGCAACCTGCGAATGAAGTTTCAGAAAACTGAAACTTATTAAAAACTATCTGCGATCATCGATGTGTCAGGAGCGTTTATGAGTTTATGAAGTCTCGCGATTCGGGCAACAGAAAATCAAATCGCACATCAAATAAATTGCGACTATGTCATAGACTTATCTGCAGAACAAAAGGTTCGAAGAGTAAGATTTTAATTTTCGTTTTTCATTCCGTAATATTTTTATAGCCTGATAGGACAGGTAAGAACTTAAAAATACTAATGAAAAAGGAAGCAGGAAAAACCAAGTAGGAAGTGCGAATACTAAAATTTACCTTTCAGTGACAGCCCATATTCTGTATGCAATGGTCCCATTAGTGGCCAAGCTGTAGAAGCGACTGAACAGTAGTAGTTCGGTTCGAGGTTCGAGTCCCGGAGAACGAGCTGGTTGCGTGGACGTTTTTGTGGTTTTCCCCAGGTGTAACGTCGATACGAGCCCTTCTCCTTAAAAAGTTCTCCACGGGGTATCCCTAACTTTCCGTGTAGTACCTATTGGCGTAGCACGTAGTAAATAAATAAATAAATGGCCTCACCAGTGGCTGAGTGGTTTAAAACCGCTAAATACTGGTAATTTGACCTGGCATGAGTTGAAACCCAGGCGAACGGGCTGAATGCATAGTTGTTTTACGTGGATTTCTTCATGTGTAATATGAACACGAGCATGTTTTCCTTAAAACATCCTCCACGAAGACATCCTTCCTTTAAAACAGATATCCCTCCTGGATTTGCCATATTCAAATAATCTAATCTAACCTAACCTAGTCTGCATGTAATAAATACAAGTGTGGTGAGATACCTAGTGAGTGGTCTATTCTCTTAGAGCGAAAAAACAAATCGGGGCGAAGACTGGAGGATTAGAAACAGTCGTGCTTGAATCCAAAGGTAATCTCACCGGAATGTGGCGACTTGACTAGGAGGGGTCGCGCGGGTAATTTAATTATGTAACTTTTGGTATAAATCTGTCCTTTATAATAAAAAAATGGCACATAAAGAATTTAATATAAAATAGATTTTACGTTTATCTCAAACCCTACCTAATTCTGTGGTCATTAAAAAATTAATACTTGGCAGAGAAACTTAAAAGAGGATCTACGAGTGCGGCAATTGTAAGGTTTTCGCTTGGAGAAATACAATATCCGGCGGTGAAGCCATCTTGGCTTCCCTCACGAAAAGCCGATGCAACCTGAGCTGCACACATAAAGAGTGAAAAACTCAAGTATATTCGAAATGCGAGCGGTTTTAAAGCAGTAGTATGATGATCCCTTAACGCTTTGAATACTAGATAAAAATTTACTTGAAAGTGTTATTATCTAAAATGTTAGGGTGCTAGCACAGCCTTTTTAGTTCACTGATGGTATGCCAGTCCTCGAAATCTAACAAAACAAGTTACCAATTCAGATTTTAATTTATTTCTGTTTTTACGCAGTTTTACCGGAAAAAAAGTGACCTTTATGGTTGTTTTGTAACTAATTTTCTGAAGAATTATCCATTGATTCTACAGTGGGAAATTCTAGTTTTGGGAACTCTGTTAACCAAAAACTGAAGCACTTATAAAGCTGTTCTAGTACGAAATTATCAAATACAGTTAGAAAAAGGGAGATATCTCCTGTAGATTTTGTCGCTGAGAATGAACACATTTCCTCAAATCTGTTATCATGTCCAGTTAATGAAGTCTTAATAAGGGTGCCAGCATATTTCATGAAGGGGTTCCGCGATGCATGGGTCAGCAAGCTATCTAGATCTGCGAGAATTTTTTTGTTCATAGCAATCTTACAATAGACGAAATTTCGAAATGAATGTCACAAGAATATCTTAACTGGTCAATTGGATGCTAAAACTCAAACTATACGGCCATTATGATTTTTGAAATCATTCAAAATTCTACAATTTTTATATTTCCTAATTATAATTAAAATTTTTGTTTCAGAAAATTATAGTCAAGTAACTTACACACTTATTTTTCTGTACTTGACTGAACTATTATGAAAGAAATGTTAAATACAGGGGTTCAACGGCTTAATCATCAGATTACTCGGACACGGTTCCCAACCTCTTTCGAAACTGATTATAAAATTTTGTGGGGCACACAAAATTTCTTAACAGCATCCAAAAATACTGCTATCACCACATAAATTCACAAAAAGTAAGAGTCAAAAATGTACTGCGTAGTGAACTGTCGGTGACATTTCTTGCATGATCCTTTCTTGAGACAAAGCTATCTGAACGATCTTTACATTCAACCATATGCATTTCCTGCGTACAAACAGGACATTCATAATGACTACTAAGTAAACCTCATTTACACACCAGTCAAATTAATGCTTTTCTCCCTCCATTCGTTCCAAATCGTACAGAAACTTCACATTAATCTCATCCCATAGAGCCATTTTACAGTGTACAGCACAAAATAAGCAATGTACTTCCTCACATCGAATGCAGAAATAAGAACTTCCCATATGTCAAATTCACCACAATCACGTCATAATAGGGTTTCCATAACATTCAACTACTCAGTTTACCATAAATGAAACAATTTGATGATAATCCAAGGGTCACCCTAAAATATAGACTAACCCACAAAGTCTTGCATATTAATTGACATTTTATTTAAAAACACCATCAAAATATGAATTTGTTTCAAAAATATTATTTAATTACTGGAAATTTCAGTAATCTGTCGGCCTTAGAGGCGGTATGACTTTATGAAGGAATTGTTAGGAGAAACTGGTGAATATTCGCATATCATTTCTGGGAAGCTTTTGAAACAATAATGGAGTGAGTTTCAATAATGGAGTTTTGAAACAATAATGGAGTGAGTTTCAATAATGGAGTTTTGAAACAATAATGGAGTGAGATCAAGCTATATGTACACTCAGTTATGTGTAAATATAGCTGTGGGTGCACTACTGGTTAGTTGATCCTCAATGGAGATCATTTTAAGAAAGTTACTGAACAGCTTCTCATTCATGTATTCTAGTTTAAATTAATTTTTTTTTGCTCTAACAATTAAAATATCAGCAAGTATGTAATCTGTATTACTTCATATTGAAACTGTCAGTGTACTAAGTAATAAACTTTCATATTGCTATTGATCCCTTTTATAATGGTTCTGTTGTGAAAGAAAAAGTGTTCATGCAGGTTCTCCAAGACAATTCGTCATTAGGATACCCTTGTGCTTGCACTATTTTGAAAATCAATTTTTAACTTGAACATTAATAAATGTTCTCACACTTTTCAGCCATTGTATGGTTGTGCAGGTAAGATTCTTGTTTTTTTTTTTTTTTTTTTTTTTTTTAATTGATCATCATAGCAGAGTAAAACTTAATTTGAAATGGTATCCTGGCATGCACTTATTAGTGCAGTCTTAGCAACCAGTTTGTTGCCTAGATAAGTGTTAAAATTAGCTAATGAATAATGATGTAATGAGTAAATAAATATTATGATGAAATGTGGATAACCAATTAATTTTTTTTTACTGTAACAATTAAAATATCAGCAAGTATGTAATCTGTATTACTTCATATTGAAACTCTCAGTGTACTAAGTAATAATAAACTTTCATATTGCTATTGATTGCCTTTATAATGGTTCTGTTGGGAAAGAACCAGTGTTCATGCAGGTCATCTAGTGTTCTCCAAGCTAAGTCTTCATTGGGATGCCCTTGTGCTTGCACTGTTTTGAAAATCAATTTTTAACTTGGACATTGATCAATGTTCTCACACTTTTCAGCCATACATACTTGGACATTCATCAATGTTCTGACACTTCTCAGCCATTGATATTTTAGAGTCATAAGGTTAATCGGAAGCAGAAAAGATGAAAAATATGCAACCGCCTTCGCCGGGAATCGAACCACGGACCTCTGGAATACCGGCCCAGCGTGCTACCGTTACACTATGAAGGCACGCTAGGAAAGTGGGAGAAATACCTTATATACTCCCCTTTTTAAAGGGCGACTAGGGTTTTAGGGGACATAGTCGCCAAATCCTGGGTGCGGAGAATCATCATCCACAATCCTTTTAGTTCGGGCGTCACTTGTAGAGTCATTAGGTTAATTGGAAGCAGAAAAGATGAAAAATATGCAACCTCCTTCGCCGGGAATCGAACCACGGACCTCTGGAATACCGGCACAGCGTGCTACCGTTACACTACGAAGGCACGCTAGGGAAGTGGGAGAAATACCTTATAATATAAAAGAAAGGATATATATGTTATCGCATATACGCACAACAAAAAGGAAACATCGACTTAGCATATTTAGAAATTTCTGTGCCTTCAGACTGGGGCACACAGAATTTCTTAACAGCGTCCAAAACCTTTTAAAAATTATCTAAACTAGAATATGCATACTGCCGTCACCCCATCAATTCACAAAAATAAAAGTAAAAAATATCCTTCGCAGTGGCGCACTGCTGGTGGCATTTCTTGCATGAGCCTTTCTTGCGATAAACGCGTTCAAAGCCATCTGAACGATCTTTACGTTCGAAAATACGCATTTCCTTTCTTACAAACAGGACACTTATAATGACTACTAGTAAACCCTCATTTACACACCAATCAGTTAGTGCTTTTCCACCTTTTCGTTCCGTATCGTACAGAAACTTCCCATTAATCGCATAATATACAGCCGTTTTACGGTGTACGGCACAAAATAAGCAACATAATTCCTAACTAACATCCAATGCAGAAATAAGCTCTTACAAATATTTTCCCATCAGTTAAATTCACCGCTATCAAGCAACCAGTCACGTCACGTCATAATAGGGTTTCCAAAACACTGAACTACTAAGGCTGTCGTAAATGAAGCAATAATTAGACGCTAAATGAAATAAAAACTTCGCGATAATCCAAGGGCACCCTAAAGCATAGGTGATGCACTAAGGGGCACCCTAAAGCATAGACCAGCCTTCGAATGTTCGAGGAAGATGCACGCAAAAAATGTTAACCTTTTTCAAAAATGTGATCTTGAAATTTCAGGTAATGCAGTCAAAAACAGAATTTATTAGTATTTTTTCTAATATCTTTTAGTTAATCATAATGATTCTTAACAAGAATTAATTTTGAAAGCTCAAACTAAGAGTTTTTAAATCTTTCAATCGATCTGAAACATTTCGTTGCAAATATATTTTTTCTTCTTGTTGAGCGGTGTTCGATACACTGGGGGAGTCTAGGCTGACACCTTACTCCAAACAGAACATAGCTGAAAGTTTCGAAATATTTTAGAAAGTAACTTATTTGAGATATAGTATTTTTTTTAAATTTAAATTTTGAAGATTCACACACTACAAATTCAAGCTTCAAATCTGTCTAACTGAATTTATGTTATCAAGGTAATTTTGAATCAATAGGTCACAAGTGGTGAACAAATACGTACAATACACACAAGCTATAAATATAAATATACATAAATAGAAACAAAATACCGAATAACATGAAAAAGTAAATACAAAAATCAGACTTCCATGATTACATTTGGATTGAGAATGAACATTAGCCTTTTTTTTATTTAGTATCGTTCTTATAATCGTAATTATAAATTCTGAGTTCAGAGTTACTTATAGTACGTAAACGAATGTGAAACTGTCTGGCCAGGTGGTAGTAAAACCTTCTCAGTGGAATTATGCCTAGTTCCGCATGAATTGCATTCTTTCTAATATAGTACGGTGCGTTTGTAATTTGCCACAGAACAACATTCTGGGCAGTTTGCAGTTTTTTACCTAGAGTTTTACATAAGTACGCCCAGCCTGGAGAAGCGTAACAGAGCATGGGACACAGAATGGATTTATCAATGAGTAACTTATTATAGAACGTTGCTTCAGGCAATTAAGGGGTTGAGTTTAGCTTTACGAACCCGAAACGTTTGAATAATAGAGTGTATGTGGGGACCTAGGAGAGAATATGTGAGGATCACCCCAAGATAAGTGACTTGCTTAGCCCAGGGCAGTGTGAGGTTCCATAAAACTGCATGTTTTGTTCAATTTTTCTCTTCTTAGTGAAGACTATGGTAATTGTTTTTTCAACGTTGACTTGAATTTTCCTTTTCAGTAGCCAGGCCTTTAGTACATGTATGTGATTTTGAAGATATTGTATGACTGGGCTAAGAAATGCATTTTGAGCAAGGATCGCTGTGTCGTCAGCATCATTGCTAGTGTAGTGTATGTGTGGTGGGTATATCGTTCATATAAATATAAAAAAGTGTAGGCCCTAGTTGCGACCTCTGGGGGACGCCAGCTGAAACCAGACGTTTAGTGTAAGAAATTATTAAGAGTAAGTATTAGAAAGGTGAGCGACAAAACGTCTACCTGTTAGGTAGGATTTAATTATATGTATAATGTAATCTGGAAAGCCCAGTTTGTAGATTTTGTATATTAGTGTTTCCATACAGACATGGTCGAAAGCTTTGGCCATGTCCAGGAATAAATACCCAGTATACTTCTTGTAGTGAATTCCTTCAGAGATGTGTTTCACAACACGATAAAGTTGATAGAATGTAGACAACCATTTCCGAAATGCAAACTTTTTTGGGATGAATATATTGTTTGCTTCCAGATGATCACATACTCTTTTGAGAATAGCTGCTTTCATAAGCTTACTTATGCAAGGAAGTAGACTAATTAGATTCGTAAGCAGGTTTATTTGGTTTGAGACTAAAGGTGATTTTAGCTGTTTTCCCCTTCTGTGGAGAGTATTGCTGTCGTTGAAAATGTTGGTCAGCTTGACTATTAACTTGAGTGGTAGCATCTTCATCACCTTGTTATTGTTTTCGTCCATACCGAGGCTATTGTTATTCTTTAAATTCTTAACATAGCCAATAACTTCCGACGGTCGGACTGTAATATATTTTTCTTTGTATTGAACCTGTACTAGTATATTAGCAGAAAAATTTTGAAACAAACTTATAATTTGAATGAATTTGGCTGTGTTACAAAAAGGTACATTAAACTTTAATCCTAGGAAAAGTTTGGAAATAACTAGAAATTTCGATAATATCTTAGAATTATCAAGTATTTGCGCGTTATGAATTACAGACAGACAGACAGACAGACAAAGTAGACAGATGTCTTGTTTCGCACCCGCTAAGACTTTCTGCACCGATGGGCGAAAAATCAAGCATAGGTGCGAAGGAAAGGTATATAGAAAGAGGGGAAATTTCGTATTTGAGGAGAGTAAAAAGGAACTTCGTACATTTTGTACGAGTTCAAAAGGCCAGAAAGAAAAGATGGGACAAAATAAAATTTAAAATAAATGGCCCAAAAATAATAGAGGGGAAAAAAAGGGCCTATAGAAAGAAAAGGAAAAGAAGTAGAAAATACCCTAATATACGATTGTGTTCATGAGTGTAGTTAAGGAGTTCATCTGCAAAAATTCGTGTCTTTAAGAAGCAAACTTTAGCTAAGTTTAAAAAAAAATAAATAAATGAATGAATTCCTACATGGTAATGTGTATGCCCTTATCTTGAGACCTAACTAGAAAAGACATATATCATCACAGAGATGTACATAATATTTTAATTAAAGTAACATTAAATATTACCGTTCCCAAAAAATTCATGTATGTTTCATAAAAATAGTAACTGCAAAATCATAAATCCATACACAGTGTGAGAGCATCTCAGCAAAAATAAATTATACAGTTTATTTTTCTTAAATATTAGTTAAATATAAAATTAATTTATTAAGTTAACCGTTGTAATTTTTATAGTACAAGTTTAACAAATTCCGTCACACTGTATTTTTATTTGCTCATAATTCTAAGTTTGAGACCTGAAAAAAAAAAGTCGGGGATCTTAGTTACAAAAATCACAATCTATACTCATCGATGGTCAAGAGATACCTATTTTTCCCTCTCAAGAAATTCCTAAGCACGAAAAGGGGGGTGGCCTCCGAAAGGTGTGAGTTGCTGATAAGAACGGACTACTGATAAGGAATGTGGCGTCTCTACGGAATAGTTACGAAGAAAAGAACCACATGACCTGCTACTATTAACAACTATTGTATAATGCTAGAATCTTATGAAAATAATAAATAAAGAAATTTAATGGCACTCTAGTGATAGAGAAACAGATATTGTATAGAGAACAGAATGTTACTTATCTGAATATTCCGTGTCAGGGCCTCTTTTGGATTTCTCGTGTTGATAGTGAACAGCTAACAAAACACCTGAAGTTTCGAAGAAGAGAAGTTTCCTTTTTCAATTTGATGAATGAGACATTGTGTTGCCTTGGCTACTAATGTTTAAAATTAATTTATGACTAGGAACAGCATGAATTATAAACAAATAGCTAAGTTATTGCATTTTATTTTTCGGCTATCGAAATGCGACGCTACGAGCAACGTTTTGAAACCAAAAACTCGTTATGAATTACTTTAGGACTTTGAATTGACTTTGAAAACGGTCACAGAGCATTCTAGAAAACGGACAAAATCACAATGAAAATTATCATTTGGCAGGGGTAGTGTCTTGTGCACAGGCATACTAGTACTTATCACATTCCACTGAGACACGCGGAATTGTATTTTACGTTAGAAGGTTTTCTGGACATTACTGCATTGGCCGTGGCCCGAAGAGCCCCTGCTATATAATTTTCCCTTTCCCCTCCCACGCTGTTAGGCTGAAAGACTAGCTAGAAGTGAACTGTTACTTTCGTTAATATTCTGAAAGCAGGCCCTTAAAGATCAAGAAATTAAAAAAAGTTGAGTTGCAAGTAAGGAACAATTAGTCGGTTTCAAATCATTTGTAGTTTCTTTTGAAGCAATATTCTACATAATTGATTGAGAGGTGACATTGTTATTCTAACAGTATGAAAAAGATAGTATGATCAGCTGTACTTTGGGTTTCATTCATTTTGGTCTATAAAGCGAAATTTTAATGTTCATGTGATATCTTGCACGAGTATTTAGTGAAAGAAATTTATAGGGTATAACATTGAGCAGTTATTTACTGTATTTTTTGTAGGTTCAGTGGTAGTAATTTTTGTGGTTTTGCTATTTGAGGCTAATTAGGGTGTCTTCCAAATAGCTTTAGTTGTTGGATTTAACTTTTTGGTAGAAAAATTTTCTTGGTTATTCCTGTTATTTAAGCATTGTATATCATTTTAAGGTTAGAGTAGACTGAAGGGTACCTCTTGTATTATCGCGAAGTTTTTTTTATTTTTTTTATTTATCGCCAAGTTGTTTCGTTTATCGCTAAGTTATTGTTTCATTTATGGTAACACAAGTAGTTGAATGTTTCGTAAATATACTTATTAATTATAGAATTATAGAATTGGGTGTTCCTTTCACTTTTTCAGTGAAAATATATTGATGTGAACATGGACAAAGTCAAGGGAGTGCACAATGCCAAGTTTGTACAATTCTCTGATGTTTTTTAAATGAAAACAGGTTGATGTGTACATGGATAAAGTCAAAGGAGTGTGCAATGCCTAGTTTGTGCAATTCTGTGATTTTTTTTAAGTGAAAATAGGTCAGTGTGCACATGGATACCGAGTTTGCGCAATTCTTTGACTTATTTTTTTGTCTTTGTGTAGGCCCACCAGTGGCCGAGCAGTAAAGTAGCTGAACGCTGGTAGTTCGGTCCGAGGTTAGAATGCCATGAGTGGGCTGGCTGCATGGCGTTTTCATGGTTTTCTCCCGTGTGTAACATGTATACGAGCCAGTTTCCCTTAGAAAGTCCTCCATGAAGGCATCCCTCCCCTTAGGCAGATAGCCCTCGAGGCTTTGCCATAATCTCACAGATACATTCAAACGTTGTCTTAGTGTAGTGGTGATTTTTGGTGCTAAAATCACCACTACGCAAAGCCAAAATAAGTCAAAGAATTGCGCAAACTTGGTATCCATGTACCGCCAAAAATCACCAATTTTCGCCAAGGTTTACCATATCAATCCTTCTGCCCTTTTGATCATGAAAGTTTAGAACAAGCACACTTATGTTATTTTCTCGAAAAATCTAGGAATTTCGATGAACATTGAGAATTTGTAAAATGAAATTCGCACGCACAAAAAGCATTGCTTTATAAGCATAAGAATTTTGCATGAATTAATTTCCGTTCTGATTAGGTATTTTAACATGTATGTTGTGTTAAATCTATAACCAAGTTTCAGTATTTGTTATGATAATACGTATTTTCAATCTGTATTTTTATTTATCCTTTCATATATTTTACTTTTGTTATATCATTTTCTTCCAGTTGTAATTAGAGATTCACTTTTAGATTTTCTTGTTGGAAAGCACATTATTGTATAAGTTACTAGTGTCTTACAGTACAAAGTCTGAGATCCGAACTCGTCGGGACTTCCGTGATTCCAGATTTGGGATTTATTTTTCCGGATATTAGATCATCAGTTTGAAACTAGTAAGATGGCATGTAGAAATTCTAAAATTAAAAATATTAAATCATAATTTTTGAAATAATGAAGCATTTATGATCCAAAGGGTATCAAAATTTACAAAAAAAAGCTTAATATTTATTTTTTTTACTTTATTAAACATTTCTTTCAATGTAAGTTGTTTAAGTTGCTTCGTTTTTTGTGCTAATACTTTCTCTTTAATTTTGTAGTCGGACATAATTTCTTGTTTAGTTACATTGTTCAAGTCCTGTAATTGCTGTGTCGAGAATTCCGACTAACTTGTCAATTGAAAATTTTTATTTTCAGTAACCTCTCTGTCACTTTCTTCACTATCGGTAGTGGTATTTTCTGGATCTTTCTGGTGACCTTTTGCGGTCCAGATTTTAGATCATTCTGGATGTCCGGATCTCAGACTTTGTACTGTATAAGCTGTTACTTTAAATATTAAGTAATGTGGTATTCTCATTTGAATAATTAGAAGTTTTTTTTTAACTATAATTGAAGAGACTGTGCAGTAATTTTAGTAAAACATTGATGGTTTACAGACATAATGCCAAACTAAGAATACATGCATTTGTGTGACACTAACTTTTATCAATGAATATGTGAATATGTTTGTTACAAAATAACTATTTGGCCACTCCAAAAGTATTATTTTCTTCCTGTGGAACTTTAATGTAAAATCATAGTAGAGCACTAATATTTAATGGCTAAGATTATCACTATTTCTCATTTTGAAACTAAGTTTTTATTGCCATCTTTATAGAAAGGTAATCTCTGAGGTTTATGTATGCTATTATGTATTGTTCTAAGGTGTATATAAGCAGTACTTTAAAATCCTTATGAGCTAAGTAATTTTGCTTTGATCTGGACTCTTAGCAGGATATGTAAGCAGCTCCCATCTGAATTTTTGTAGAGTGATCCTTATGATGTTACTGTAAGGAAGCAAATTTCTTTTCCTATTAGCTGTTTCAGGCAGTTTGAGTAAAATGCATGAACAAAATGGATGAGTGTATCACACTCGTCTTCTGAGTTAATTTAGATGAGTTTACAATGAACTGTAATACTGGCTCAATTAAACATACAGTAAAATTAATTTTCTATAAATATCTTTCTTTTTAAAGTTCTTGTCTTTCAAAATTTGATAATCATTGTCATTTGTGATTAGCAATTTTATTTAATATCTGCTTTTAATCAGCTGTAGCAGTCCAAGAATAATTGGTACTTCTTTGTTATAGCAACGTCCAAGATTGAATTGCCAGTCAACTGATGTATCTCACCAAAATCTGGTTGCATTTTCTTATACCTCTCTGCATGATCATATATTAGCACTGGCTGGGTGTTCTTTTATCTCGCCACTTGTATATTAGCACTGTGTTGTATTTTTTGTCTCGCCATATTATTCCTATACGATTCATTTCTGATAGTTTTCGAATTCGCATTATTTATTTAAAAATTTATCCATTGCATTTTTTTGGTAAAAATATATATCAGGGTGCCCCTTGACAAAAATTGGCAATTGGCCAGCAAGGCACAGTTTCAAGATGGCCGCTACACAAAACCAAAATAACAAGTCAGAGAAGTGCGCACTACCTTAATTTTGTCCATGTATATATCGATTCATTTTCACTTTAAAAAGAAATCGGGAGAATTAGGACCTCATATAAGGTTAAAAAAAGGTTACTCATTGCCAAAATTGAGCAAAATTTATAGCTGATCGAAGCTCAATAAACTGCATTTTAAATCACACAATGAAATAACATAAAAAAGGATGTACATATTATCTCATTTACGCACTACAAAAAGGAAATATTGACTTATCTTATTTAGAACTTTCTGTGTCTTCAGTCTGTGGCACATAAATTCCTTAACAGCATCCAAAAACTTTCTAAAATTATCTAAACTAGATTATGCATATTGCCGCAGATATTAAAAAAAGAGTAAAAAAATATTCTCCATAGTGCCGGACTGCTGATGGCATTTCTTCCGAAAATCCCTTTTTATTATATTCTACAACCTTTCGATAATGTTGATACGAGCTCCGGTTTCCGGATCCATAAATGTCACTGCACGATTTACTGAGAAGTGAATGAAGCCATTATCAAAAAGACACCAGCAGTTGGCAGTATGACTTCCAGCAATTGGATATGATCGTGTTTCCAGGTAAAATATTCTGTTGAATTGCATCCAACAAAGTTTCTTTTCATCTGTCCTCGACCACTTCAAAAAAAAAAAAAAAAAGTTCCACTTTCTCGTACCAAGCACCCAGTTTACCACCAGTAGCCATTTTAAAATGCAATGCACAAAATACGCAATGTACTTCCTAACCGTCATCCTAAGCAGAAATAAGCTGTTACAAATATTTTCCCATCAGTCAAATTCACTGCAATGACTCAACCAAGCACATTGTAATAGGGTTTTCATAATATTCAACTACTCACAGAGTTTCCGACTGTCCCAATTTTCGACCGCTCTCCAGCCAACTTGATTTACAATATATTTCTCCCAACTTTTTCTTATTCTTAAAATTTCTCCCAATTTTTATGAAACTTGGCTTAGTACTTTGTTATATGAACAAAAAAAAAAGTGATTTTGGATGTCTGAAAGCAATTGAATTTTCTCTAGATTATATCTAAAACAAAACCTTGTGAATCAGATGAGAATTTCTGCTTTGTGAGTGAGAGTATACATATCCAGAAATGTCTTTCTCCAGTTCTCCAATGGGCATCAAGCTCCACTGCATGTCATCTGGCATATATTAGCCAATGAGCACAAAGCATGCTCAAGGCTGTGATTTGGATGTTCTTTAGTTATTTCGTTCATCTTGTCCTGAGTTGTGTGAGTACATGTACCTTCGGGAAATAGTTTTAGAATTTATCATCTTTTGCTATGTCTGCGGGAAATGTGAAATATTCGTGTACGTTTCAAAAATTGTACACGGTTGACTTTCCTTCCTTCCATTATTTCCTTAAGGAAATGTAATAAATTTGATATGTGTACCATCTGTCGTTGTGATTTTTCGATTTTGCATGGTGGAATGGCGAATGTTCTCAAACATGTGCATATACAAAAACACAGGACAACATGAGTTTTTTTGAAAAAACGAAAAATTAAATTTTTCTTTGGAAACAAAGGACCAAAACGTTATTAATGCAAAATGTCTGTTCTCTGCCTTTTTACTGGAGCAAAACCTGCCGCTGAAGGCATCGGATCACACGGCAGCTTTATTTAGAAAAAATTTTTCCCAATAGTGAAATCACTAAGAAGTACTCAAGTGCAAGGACCAAAGCAGGTGCAATTGTTAAAGAAATGGGTTTGAAAAATAAATCTTCAGTTATTGATTGCATTAAAACAGCTGCATTCTGCCTCTTCACGGATGGAAGCAATAATACCGATTCAAAACTGTATCCGATTGTTGTTTCTTTTTTTAATCCAGAGTCTTCAGAAATTGAGTGCAGTTTACTTTCTGTCCCCACTTTAGAAGGACATTCGACAGGCTTTAATATACAACACAGCTAATTATTAAAACTTTAAAAGAAAATGCACTCCCTCTGGATAATTGCTTAGCACTTGGTACCGATAATGCACCAGTAATGGTAGGCTTGAAGACTGGTTTTGCAGGCATCTTAAGAAAGGAAAATTCAGATTTGCAGATTATGAGGTGTACCTGTGACCTTTTAAATTTAGCAGCTGAAAAAGGGGCAGCTTCTTTACCAATAAATGTGGATGAACACATTGTTGATATTTATTATTATCTTGAAAGGAGTTCTAAAAGGAAGGGAAAATTGAAACAGTTCCAACAGCTGCATAATACTGAAATGAGAAAAATTTTGAAATGTGTGTACATGCTGGCTGTCTTTAAAGAAATGCTTATATAGAATCCTCGGTCAATGGAACCCACTTCTTGCATTTTTTAAAGAAGTAAATGCTTCGAGAGTTAAGATAAAAGGCTCTATTGAAAGTTATAAAATACCTAAAGTAAATGGAGATGTAGTTACTACTCCCATTGTTAAAAATAGGTTTGAGAAAAATAAAGTAATTTCTGCACCATTCAGCAATTCAACTGGCAGTTCTCAAAATAATACTGCAAATATATAAGCGTAAAGCTGATACAGATTTCTGTCAAATTTAAAGAATTCCTCAACACATGAAACATTCTCCGATTACTGTAAGTTTATCTTGTAAAGAACGAATATTTATGTTTTTTTCTTCGGACCTTAACAAAGCTTTTTTTTTTTTTTTTTTACAATTTATTTTGCCATCATTCGATGTTCTTGACACATTTCTACAAAAGAGAATCCCATTAATTCTTGTTTTGCAATCAATAATTTATGATTTGTTTAAAGGCATTTTATCAAAGTTTGTAAAACCAGTCTGTGTTTTGTCTTGTCTATATATGATGTGATTTATGGTGAAATAGAAAATCAGAAGAAAGATGAAAATTTGGTAATAGGAGCTGCAATTAAAAAGTAGTGGAAGAACTTTCAGAAGAAGACAAAAATAAGTTTTGTCTTCTTCTGAAAGTGAAAGTTCTGACAAAAATAAGTCTGTTAGTGAAATCAGGCCTATGTGCTCTAGCAAATGCATCTTTTTCTGATATAAACAAATTAAATTTAAATTTAAACAAACACGTATAAAAGTAAAAAAGCAAATTTAAAGCCAAAAAAATATGTGTAAGCATGTAAAAGATTTAATTCTCAAACTAATCTACAACATCATTTAAATTCAGAAGCATAAGCAAATCAAGTACAAAACCAATCCATGAAAATTAATTCACTAATTTAGCAAATTAAAATTAATCCAAACAATTTTTTTAAAAATGTATAAGTGAATGATTGTTGAGCAGGCAGGAGACAGACTTATCAAGGGGAAGTTGCCTCCAAACCTAACTCTCCAATCATTCAATTCGTGTTTCATCATTCATGCAGGCAAGGGTAAAAGTCAAAACCAAAAGTAAAAAGTGAAGAATGTCTAAAAAGAAATACCAATAAAGTGGTACCCTTAGAAATTAGCATTTAAGAATTAAAGTTCTAAAAGAAAAATACCAATGAAGTCTTTTGAGAAACAAGTAAAGGCAAGTATTAAATTAAACTTTTAAAAAAAAAATTAAATTTTTTAAAAAACTAATTTTTTATAAAAAATAATTTAGAAACTAATGTATTTTAGAAACCCTTGTCTACAGAAACCTCCCCGACACGAATATGCATATCAATAAAAAGAAACTAAAAAAGAATTAATATCAATAATAAGAAACAAAAAGAGTAATAAAATTTTTTTATGTGTAAGGTATTTTTGTGTTGCTTGCATTTAAGAATTAGTAACTATTTAAAGTTAATTCATTATTAAAAACTATATTTTTATCATTTAAAAAGTCTTTTTAACATTGTGAAAAATCTCCTGATTTCTTAAAAAAAATTCCTGATTTTTAAGTGTCATAGGTTGGCAAGTATGTACTCAGATTACCAGAAGTGAAATAACAATTTGGCCATAAGTGAAACAACAACTTGGCGATAATCCAATTTTTTTTTTTTTTTTGTGAATTTAATTTATCAAGGAATGAGGTGGATGACGTGCCATTTTTTCAAGAGAAAGATCTTTTACCTGACAAACGCACGGAAATGGCCACAACGTAGAACTTTGTTAATGACAAAACCATCTGGAGCTGCAGTGTTCAAAATTGCACAAAGAAGAAAGACCTCCATGATGGAAATTGGTTCGGCGATTCTTGAATATTGTTTGTCACTGCTGTTAAATTTATGTATTTTTGGGGCGAGAAGTTGTCGGTCATGAAATGGTGTAACAAACAGCTTAATATGTGTGAAAGTGCTACAGTTGACTTGAACAACATATGATAAAATTATAATAATAAAGATAAGGTAAAGGATTCTTAAAAATATTCTTAGGAAGCAACGTGGCTATTATTGCTATTATTGTATATTATGTTGTTTATTTTTACAGTCACCACTTCTGAGCTTTACAAATAACACATTTTCTCGCATTATATTTCTGTTGCAACATAGTTACTTCCAAATACACTTTGGTAAATAAGCTTTGTTGCTTTTATAGGATGTGTTTAAATTTTTGAACTATACAGTGCCATAAATGCTTTTATTTGGAAAAAGAATTATCGTTTTATAAACTGGAACAACATATGATAAAATTATAATAATAAAGGTAAGGCTAAGGATTCTTAAAAACATTCTTGGGAAGCAACGTGGCTATTATTTTTATTATTATATATTGTGTTGTTTATTTTTGCATTCGCGTTTCACAAAGTTGACGAAAATATAGCTGAGATTTTAGAGCAAATCTAAAATTGCCAAATATTGTTGAGGATGGATGTAACAAAGAAGTACCAAACAATTTCCATGTTTAGGTGAAAGGGTTGAACAAATGGACATTCGTGCTTGCTGTGTACAATAATCCAGTCTCGTTTGCTTCTCAGACTGTGTGTCAAATAATAGAAAATCTACCCATACTATGTGTACTGTTTTGCTATTTCCTGCAATGCCTGCCAGTGTCTATGTCTTTAAGATTTACCTGACCTTCAGCATCTTCTGATCTTCACAAATGACACATTTTCTCACATTATATTTCTGTTGCATCATAGTTACTTCCAAATACACTTTGGTAAATAATCTTTGCTGCTTTTATCGGATGTGTTTAAATTTCTGAACTATACAATGCCATAAATGCTTTTATTTGGAAATAGAATTATCGTTTTATAAACTGATGGATTATGAATAACATTACCCTAGAAAGTCCTTAACACTGATTAGAATTGTTTAGAAATAGTGTACTCTGCAGTTTGAAAAAGTGTTGTGAATAAAAAAAAATGTTTTAGTTTTGATGTAATATAGTATTTGAGTAAGGAAATGGAACATGCATTCATACTTACATACACAAAATTGGTACAACTATATTTCAGGGTGCCCCTTGGCAAAAATTGATAATTTTTGGCGATTGGCAAGGCACAATCAAGATGGCTGCTACACAAAACCAAAATAACAAGTCAAAGAATTGTATAAACTCAATGTTCATGTACACATTGATCTATTTTCACATAAAAAAATCGGGAGAATGATGAGGTCGTATAATGTTAAAACGAAGTTACTCATCACCAAATTGAACAAAATTTGTAGCCAATCAAAGCTCACTAAACTGAATTTTAAATCTCTGAATGAAATAACATAAAAAAGGAAATACATTTCATCTCATATACGCAGTACATAAAGGAAATATCCACTTAACATATTAGAAATTTTTGTGTCTTCAGTCTGTGGCACGCAAAATTCCTTAACAGCATCCAAAAATACTGCTATCATCACATAAATTCACAAAAAGCAAGAGTCAAAAATATCCTGTGTATTGGACTGTCGGTGGCATTTCTTGCATGAACCTTTCTTGCGACAAAGCCATCTGAACGATCTTTACGTTCAACCATATGCATTTCCTTCGTACAAACAGGACATTTATAATGAGTACTAAGTAAACCTTCATTTACACACCAGTCAATTAATGCTTTTTTCCCCTCCATTTATTCCAAATAGTACAGAAACTGAACATTAATCTCATCACATAGAGCCATTTTACAGTGTACAGCACAAAATAAGCAATGTACTTCCTGACATTGAATGCCGAAATAAGCCCTTATAAATATTTTCCTATATGTCAAATTCACCGCAATCATGCCATAATAGGGTTTCCATAACATAAGTACTCAGTTTACCATAACTGAAACAGTTTGATGATAATCCAAGGGGCACCTTAAAATATAGGCTAACCCACAAAGTCTTGCATATTAATTGACATTTTATTTAAAAACATCAAAATATGAACTTGGTCAAAAATACGTTTTAAAAATTATTCTAAGAAATAGCTTATTTAATTATGGGAAATTTCAGTAAAGCTGTCGGTCTTAGAGGAGGTATGACTTTATGGAGGAATTGTTAGGAGAAACTGGTGCATATTCGCATATCATTTCTGGGAAGCTTTTGAAACAGTAATGGAGTTTTGAAACAATAATGGAGTGAGATCACTATTTACACTCAGTTATGTGTATATATAGCTGTGGGTGAACTACTGGTTTGTTGATCCCCGATGGAGATCATTTTAAGAAAGTTACTGAATAGCTTTTCATTCATGTATTCTAGTTTAAATTAATTTTTTTTATTGTAACAATTAAAATATCAGCAAGTATGTAATCTGTATTACTTCATATTGAAACTGTCAGTGTACTAAGTAATAAATTTCATATTGCTATTGATCCCCTTTCTAATGGTTCTGTTGTGAAAGAAAAAGTGTTCATGCAGGTTCTCCAAGACAATTCGTCATTAGGATACCCTTGTGCTTGCACTATTTTGAAAATCAATTTTTAACTTGAACATTAATAAATGTTCTCACACTTTTCAGCCATTGTATGGTTGTGCAGGTAAGATTCTTGTTTTTTTTTTTTTTTTTTTTTTTTTTTTTTTTTTAATTGATCATCATAGCAGAGTAAAACTTAGTTTGAAATGGTGTCCTGACATGCACTTATTAGTGCAGTCTTAGCAACCAGTTTGTTGCCTAGATAAGTGTTAAAATTAGCTAATGAGTAATGATGTAATGAGTAAATAAATATTATGGTGAAATGTGGATAACCAAATTTCCAAACTATAAATAATTAAGAAAGCCTTCTGAGCTGGCTGAATCCTTCGAGTGAAAATTGCTAACATATGGTGATACCATTTTGTGAGGATTTGTCTTGATGAAGATTGGCTGACTTGCATAAATGTGCTAGCACAGTTAATGCAGCTGTCCTGTGACAACCACCCTCTAAGCTGACTATCTTTAAGCCATTACCTGTATTTCTGAGGACATAAATTAACATTTACACTAGTAATTATAATTGTATTCTATTAAGTGTCCAGCTCCTGACTTGATGAAAATGATCAAGTTATGTACTAAGGTAACTACCAAGATGTCTAATTTCACTGTGAATCTAAATCTTTTATGTACTAAACAAATCAAGAAGTTGTATTTTCATTTCTTACTATAGCAGGATGTTTTCTTTGGTATGGAAAACATTAACTTATATTCGAGTCATTATTTTGTATTTTTTCCGAACTTGATGTAATCTGTCCTTTTAGCCCAGGGGTTCTCATCCAGATGGAATTCCTCCCTAGGGCAGAATGCATAGTTTCAGAGGGGAACACTGTCAGCCTTTTATTAACCTGTGAAGTATTTAGGAACAGGAATACCTTTTAGAGATGTTCTGGCCGTTATTTTTGCTTTTGCTGTGAAATTTCGTATAACATTCAAGATTACATTTTTGATGATCATAGGGATTGTGACTGGCGCTCTTTCTGTTAATTAGGAATTAAATTATTGTGTAAATATGTTAATTTTTCACAGGATTATTTTTAAAATTTTGCTTCCCTTTTTTCCTTTTTTTTTTTTTTTTTTTATTACATACTAACCTTGAATACATGAAAATTTCTAATGCAGGTAAAGAAATAGTTGGTATGTATTATTTTTCTAGTTTCATGTTTGTATTGTATTCAACACATATTTTTGTTTGGCAGTATTAATTTTCCACGGTGCCAAACAAAAACTCATCCCGCTTATGGAATATAAACCTGCAAAACACATTAAAAAATAATCTAAAAGTAAATAATTGTATTTTTTGAGTTTTGGAAAAGGGGGCCAAATGCTCATCTACAATGGTGAAAGGGATGCATGGGGTAAAAAAGGTTGAGAACTGCTGTTTAGACTTAATGACTATGATAATTCAGTGTAGCCAGGTCTAAAACTTTTATCATAATTAAGCAAATTGGAATCCATATAAAAATAATCAAACATCAGTTATTGGAAGTATGTGTGTACAAGGGTAAGAAATGGTTGTATTGTCAGTGATTGCAATTGAAATTGTATTCAGTGGTAAGATTGCTAAATGACTACTAATTATCAGCCATTTCCAAAGGATACATTAGGTGCAAGTGCCCAGCTATTCGAAACAACATATTTGATTATTAATTATTTACACCTACCTAAAGGTTAAGTACCAAACATTATATAGATAGATCTAACTCATAGTTTAAGTAAGTGCTTACATATTTATAGCGATATAAAACTGTGAAGAGGAGAATATAATGAGTTTTTTATAAAATTTAAATTTTTCATGAAGGTTTATCTGAAATAATATTGACTGCTTGTTAACAGACACATCAGTTAGAGCAGGGTTTCTTAAAATTTTTTCAGTCAAGACCCCTTTTTATCACTGAGATTTTTTCATGACCCCATGACCCCATAATATTTACAAAAATTTTGTGGGACCACATAAGTATTGCACAAATCCAACACAAGCATGAGTGAAACTGTCAGTTTTTTCACTTTTACTGTAATACATTATTTCAGGTTTAAGTCATTAACTTTAATTTCTATTTTCAAGATATAGTACAATGTAAGAATTTTAAATAAGTAACGGATGAAATGACAGAGTCACGTGCAAAGCAAGGAAAATGAACGTTTATATTATAAAAAGAATGCGTCGAAACGTTTTTTTTTCTTTGTCTGTGTTGTCTTATCTTTATCTATTTTCAGATACATTGTGTAAAAGTATTTAGTAACTGTAATATTATAATAAGTTAAAGAAATATCAAAACTGCTAAAATTTTTGACGACCCTATGCTGCAGGTCCCGCTACCTCCTTGGGGATCGCGACCCACAGTTAAAGAAGAGTTAAGAGCAGCGAAGCTGATTTTTATATAGAACATGTGATTGAGAAAAGCAGTAAGAATTTATTCAGCAATTTTCTTGCAGTTATAAGTGATCAAGTAATATGAATCTGTAAAAAATTAGTGAGTTATCCTGCATTCTTTTCCAGGCAGATGAATGAGCTGTGTATATGAAACTTTGGTAATTTTTCTCATATGTATTGATAATACAGACCAGTTTACTTTAGAAAGTCCATCATGAGAATAGCTCTTCCCATAAATTTATTGCCGTAGCATGCTTTGCGGAAATTAAGCCAGAGTTACAGTTTTTTCAATTAATTCCATTCTATTATTAAGTAGATAAATAAATATATCGCCCTTGTTTTCACAAGTAAATGTGATTCTACCAGCATTTGCACCTAGATAAAGGTGGTAGAGAAAACAAATATAGCTGGTCAAATATATAATAAAAAATCTTTCAGAACAATTTGGTTTTCATAGCACTCTGTACATTATAAATAAAACAAAGCTGACAAGCGTCATACTTAACAAGAGACGTACTTAGTATATGTGTGATTACTGTGATGTGTCAGTGAGCTATGGTAGCATTATGTTTTAGTGATGTGGTGTTCTTTCTGCTTACATAGCCGGATACTCGCAACTTAATGTATTCTTTGGAAATGGCCGATACTTACTAATGCATGTTATTAAGTTATAGATAGATCTTGTTACACATAAATAAGAAATAAATTAGTGCACATGCAGCCTTGCACATTAATACATCAAGAATACAAAGCACCAAAACTTTCATTGAATTATTACCTAAACGAATTCTTATGAAAACGAAAACTTAAGAAACATCTCATATATAAGATTAGCCCAAGTAATATATAGATGTATAATTGTATTTTCCCTGTTTATTCATCTGTCCTTTCATTATATTATTAAGAATGTTAAAAAAATGGATCTTTATTTTATTGTTGATGCAAGTATATAGCTGAACCTGAAAGTATATATGGGGATTAGGGGTAGTCAGCAGCCTACGCAGTTGCAAATAAATGCATAGTTGACTTCTGGAAACTTAGAAATATTGTTCTTGATCAGAAAATAGCTACCGGTAACATAAATAGTATATTAACACATATTATATATGTTCATAATGTTATATGTTGTATTCTTACTATAAAGTAAGCTAATGAAAAGAAAAATTTTCTGAAAGAAAATTGCAGGAAAGGAAAGAATTATCTATAGTCTACACTGTATTTATCCATAAATATAGAATAATTTACAAGATGAATTTTCTGTCAGTACCTACATTGTCGTACAGCATAAAACATACTGTAGAGTTTATATCTATTACTAACCTAAGATGCCAAAGGTTAAATGTTTGAAAAATGGGTTGTACATAGCAAGTGATTCAACTTTTTTTTGAATAGCACAACTCCTGTGTATTTGAATTAGTATCAGTACAATGGGACTTTGTTTGTATGCACATTATTGTGTTATTTAAATTTTATTATGTTATTTAAGATCTGTATAATATGCTTAACACAATATGAGATAACTGAGAACTGTAGAAAATTTTGCTTTTCTATAATAACTCATTTCACTGATTTAGCAACTTATTCAAGTAGAGATAGTATACTTCATAATTTGCATTTTAAGCAGACAATTGTATAACACCTAAACTCAGCCCAGTATTTTCGTACATTATTTCAATAACACAGTATATTCTGCAGTTAATTTTTGTATATTTTTTTAATATCTGCATTAAATTACTAAAGCTACTAATAATTGAAATATAGGAATTAATTATCTTATTACTAGGTAATTGTTTCATTAACACTTTCCATGAATCTCTTTTCTGAATTCTCTCTAGGTCTCACCCTCAGAAACTAAACTTTTGGTGACTCTCGGACTGAGATTTAGCACCCCCTATGCATTTCATTAGTTGCTGTCACCATTAAATCCCTCATCCAAGATTGAAGTGTGGGGGGGAGGAAGCCTGTGTATCAAAGATGACAAAAAATGGCAATGTCAAAAAAAATCACCTGCCTATTAATTTCAGTAAATCAATTGATAGAGAAGTTGAAAAACATGTAATAAAATAGTTAATACAGATTACTTTTACATCTACTCTGAGACCTTCTTTAAGCAGTAATATGCAAATTATTAATAATTAGTAATCCAAAGGATGAAGTCTTTTGGTTTTCATATAGTAGCTGGAAAGGAAAACACACAAAAAGTGTAATATTAAGAAAATGTCTCTAAAGATTTCTGTTTTCCTTTCATACTAATCAATGGTCACTAGTCTGTATAACGCATCAACATTGCTCAACTTGGCACCTGGGAAATGTGAAATTGTAGTATAATTTTTCTGTAAATGCTCTGGCCAATCTTTTCAGATTAGAAGAGTGCAGTGCGATCTTCATTCACCAGTAATTGTGATTCCAGTAGTATTTGCATCTTGATAAAAGTTGTAAAGAAACTCCGCCGATTCCGGATTAGGGATTTTTCCGGATTATAGATCATCAATTTAAATCTCGTAAGATGGCATGCAGAAATTATGCAATTAAAAATATGAAATCATAATTTATGAAATAAAGAGCAATTATGATCTAAAGGGTATCAAAATTTACAAAAAAAAGCTTAATATTTGTTTGTTTACTTTATTAAACATTTCTTTCAATGTAAGTTGTTTAAGATGCTTCCACAAAAAATTCAAAAAGTTCCTTTTTCTTGTGTCATATATAGTAGCCTTTCCAATGCCATACTTCTCGCATAATTTTGAGACGGATAGGCCTTTATCCGTTTTTTTTTTTGGCAGCAATTCCACTTTTTGTGTAATGGACATCAAAACATGCTTTAGCTTTGTAGATCCTTTGGCAGCTCCAGAATTGGAAACTCTTTTTGACATAATCAAAAGTTCAAGCTTAATTTTTATAAAATTGCTCTAACGGTCTGCAAAAAATAAACTGTTGCTGAATTGGGTCATTGAATTGTATCACCTAAACTAATTCCTATGAAAGTAAAAACTCAGAAACATTTCCAATAGAAGATGAGCCTATGTAATATATAGTAAGTTTCCCTTAAGTATTTCTTTGGTTCTCTTTCATTATATTATTAAGAATTTTTAAAAAAATTGAGTCTTTATCTCATTGTTGATGCAAGTATAGTTGAACTTTGAAGTATATATGGAAATTAAGGGTAGCCAGCCACCAATGCAGTTGCAAATCCATGTATATTTGACTTTTGAAAACTTAGAAAACCTATTCTTGACCAGAAGCTACCAATAATACAAATAGTAGATTAACACATACGTGTTCATATTTGTTCTATGTTGTATTCTTACTATAAAGTAAGCTGGAGAAAAGAGAAATTTTCTGAGAGAAAATTGCAGGAAAGGAAAAATTTATCTTTAGTCTACATTGGATAAGTGTGGTTCACCTTTCAAAAGATGATTTGCCTAATTGTGAGCACCTACATTGTTGTACAGCATAACGAGTTTGTTTTTTGGAATTAGTATCAGTACAACTGTTTTTATTTGTGTGCATGTTATTGTGTTAATGAAAGTTTATATTATCAGGAGTACAAATATGTCTCTACCATTTTTATCAAAAATTAGGCATTTATTGTGAAAGAACAGTATGTTATGTTTTATTAAAAGTATTGTCCATCACTAGCCACTACTTTTTCTCATCTTTCGGGCAACATACGGATACTGTGTCAGAAGTGTATTTCATCTTTTGAGATTATCCACAAATCAACTCTATTTTTGGTATTTTCATATGATATGAATTGCTGCTCAAACAGACATTATCAATCGAAACAAGTGGTAATCAGAAGTAGCAATGTCTGGTGAATGCAGCTCGAGGGATAGAGAACTTCTCGTTTGAGTGTTTCTAAGTAGGCTTTTGCCATGTTTGGGGTGGTAGTGGGTGCATTTTTCTTCGAGTGCTCGGCTCAGTCTAATCAATTTTGTTTGGTAGAAAGTCTCAGTAATGGTTTCATTCAATTTGAGCAACTCGTACACAACTACACAATATAATTTTTTTTCCATAAGTATTAAGCATGGTTTTTAATGTTGAAGCATGGCCAGGTGGTTCCCATGATTTCTTCTTCTTTGGGTTATTCTACGAGATTTATTTTTAATCACCAGTTAGTTACTATACGGTGCAAAAAACCTTTTTGTTTATGCCTGGCAAGCAGCATTTCACATGGAAAAAAAATCGGTGGTCAATATTTCTTGCCTTCATTTCATATGGAACCCAATTTCCTTGCTTTTGAATTATTCCCAATGATTTGAAATTGAATCACTTCTAATGTAAATGCAAGTTCTCAATAACACAATATATCCTTCAGTTAATTTTTGGGTACTTTCTGTTTGTCCCCCCCCTCAGCCCCTTGAGAAGACAGTTAAATATTGGTGACCAATTTTTCGCCAAGCTTATGTGCAAAAAACAACTGTCATTTTCAAAATGGCAGTGCACCAAGACTAATCAATAAAATTGAAAAACGGGATTCATACAATCCCTACAAGTCCTTGGGTTCTTTTAAAATGGTTTTTGATCTTTAGAAGTCTGTAATTTCAGCTGAAATTAGGAAAATTACCTTAATTTTAATCATCTGGCATTTCTGTTTTTTACAACTGCCATTTTGATTGTGAATTAGCATTTTGGAGGAATATTTTTGGTGATATGCTTCCAAATACACTCATGTCCATAAATTAAGGATAATGCAAAATCAGGCAAAAGAAGAGTTAGAAGCAAAACAAATTTGACTTATTTGTAAAGCTTATTTATTAAACAAAAGGTGAAGAGCCAAAAAAGATGCTATATGTTTGATATTATTAAAAAAATTAGCGATTTTTTCTCCCTGGAGCAAATTACAAAAAAAAAAAAAACCCTATTTACAAAAAACCAGTATTACATGGTTGGTATGATTGTTAACACATTGTATATCTCCCAGACGATGCAATACAGTCCGTACAACGCCTAGGCATGCTGAGTATCAAATTATCGATCTGATCTTGGGAGATATTACACCACTCAAAAAGCAATGCTCTCCGAAGTTCCGGTAGACATGTAGGAGGAGGTTGACGGGCTGCAACTCGTCGGCCAAGCATGTCCCACATGTGCTCTACTGGATTCAAGTCCGGTGAGAATGCTGGCCAGTCCATACGGTTGATATCCTCCAATTTAAGGCATTTCCTTACGATGTTTGCACGTTGGGGATTGGCGTTGTCATCCATAAACACAAATTGTGCACCCATGGCGCCCCGAAACAAACGTACATGTTGTTCCAGAATGACGTCCCGATAGATTTGGCTTGTCAGGGTTCCAATTTGAACATGCAGGTCAGTTCTGGAACTCAGAATAATTCCACCCCAAACGAGCACTCCTGCACCACCGTAACGGTGTCGCTCAATGACGTTTTCTTGGTGGTAACGGGCAAGGTCCGTAGAAAGAACAGGTTAGCTCACTTGGGGTAAACAAATGAAAATGCGTTGTCGCTGTCTATTGGCTGTGACGTCACTGAAGTTTTCTCTCCTCAGATCAACATAGATTTTTGCAGTGATTTAAGCTGAATGTAAGCTTGTGCGCAACTATGGAAACTCGTTCGTTTTTCTTTTCTCTCAAATATAATTAAATTTATGTAGTATAATGGTTGGTACGCACTGCGCGATTGCATTATGCGCCAATAATGCAGGCAAAATAAAACATAATCAGCAAAATGTATTATTTCATAGGTATAGAAACTTAGTGTTTTTTGATTTGATGCATAGAAACTATTCTATGCATTTTATCAGGTATATTTAAATGCCAACGGTTTTAAATATTGTTGTGAATTGTGACAGATGCATATAAATACGCTTAAATAGTTTTAAATTATGTGTATGTGCATTAACTAACTCGTGTTACACATGGAAAAATGGCCATACAACCAGCCTTTTCTCCAGGAATTGAAGTCAAACGACCAGTGTTCAGCTAATGGGCTTTGTCAGTTACTTAGAATTTGAGCCTATTGTATTGTTAATATGGTACATGCCAGAAATACAATATCATTAATACACGGAGTACATGTAAGCAATAAGAAGGATAGGTGACGGAGGACAGGGATGCCTGGCGTATAACATTTCAATAAGAAGAACAACAACACCGCAGAGTACAGAAAGCAACATATTAGAAGTCCACAATTCATTTGGCGAGCAAATTAAGTTGTATTATTGTACTTAAGGCTATCATTTCTGGATAATTTAGTTACAGTAATTTTGCAAAGATAGTAAAGCAGTTCCTTCAGCAATATTAATTTTCTAATTATTAAGGCTTTTTTCTTTCATATTATTTGAAAACAGAGTAATACACAGCATGCATTTAAATGCAATCAAAATTTAGGAAATGTATGATTTAAGAATATAGAAACATTTAAAAAACAAATATGCTAAAATTCTTGTAAAATATAAAATTTCATTTTCTATCTGTACTTATAATTTGTTATGATTCGTATTATGAATGAATAATATAACTTAAGCAAATATTTTATTTATTATAGTTTTAAAATTTGCATTCCATTACTATCCAGTGCACCATGATATATTTCATACAAAATTTTATCTATAAAATTAAGATCCACATTTACTAAGATTTTGTTGAATGTAGTGTTTAAAATTTAGTACCAATTTTGACTTTTGCATTTAATTATATAAATTTACCTGCAAAATTATATTTTGATAGTATCCACGAATGTAAACATTATGTGTCTGTGGGGATATTGTACACAGGTCATCATATTAAATAAACATCCACCCTTTTTCTATGTGTTCACAGAAAGTACGATGACAGTCAAATGACGTTAAAATAAACTGCATAATGTTTTTATGAGTGCATTTATCTGTGTATGAATAATATTTTTCCACAACTAAACTTTATAACTCTAATTTTTTTTTTATTCATAGAATGGTTAAACTGAATATGCTAAATGAAATGTAATATTTAAGTTATCATATAAACATATTTCTTTTTTGTTACCAAAACAAACACATACAGCATTCAGTCCTATTAATATCTGCCCACCAGCGGCCGAGCGGTAAAGTCGCTGAACACTGTTAGTTCGGTCCGAGGTTCGAAACCCGCGAATGGGCTGGCTGCATGGGCGTTTTCGTGGTTTTCCCCATATGTAACGTGTATACGAGCCAGTTTCCTTTAAAAAGTCCTCCACGAAGGCATCCCTCCCTTTGCCATAATCACACACACCACACCACCTATTAATATTTAGGATTTACTTCTCTGAAATAAAAAATGAAGATGACAATCCAGAAAATGACTACATGTTTCATTTCGTTATTATTTTTATAAATTTAACAATACATAAGTGAAATAAATATAGAAACCTAAAAGATAAAATTCTAAATATACAATATTAATAACAAAACATAATAGAGGATATGCAATTATTCTTTTAATATCTTTTACTCATTATTTTATATAAAAAGTTAACATCTTCTATCTGAATACTTTTGGAAATTTTTATTTTTTATTTTTGCTAAAAAGTAAAATTCAAAGAATTAAGATTTAAATTAAAATTAAGTCTCAATTTTTACATAGAATTACATAATGCAGCTGCTGATTTTAAAGAGTCTGCTGATTAAGTATTACACTTCCTTTCAGTTATAGCTTGAATAGTTCATTTGTTTATATTTCTTGTTGCTGCTTTACATCAAGAAATTACAAACAAGTTTTAGAATCTAGCGACTTATAATTTTATGCAATTCCTTTTTTTTTAATCTATTAAAATTAATCATATATTACAGGAAAAGCTCATGCGAGTTCATCTGAAAAAAAAAAAAAAGTCACAAGTAAACTAAGATTTCTAAATGAAACAAGTACTGCAGAAACAATTGGACCGAAAGTAGGCTTTAGCAAAAAATTAATTTAAATTTCAGCCAAATTAGATTCCAAACATTAGGGACAAGTTTGTACAGCTTTATAGAATAAATATTCTTAATTTGAATTTCTTCTATATCGCTACACTCGGCTTAATTTCTAAAATTAGAAGTGCCGGAACCCTATGGAAGACCATTAGTAAAGAGGAACAAGAGTAAATAAATAAATAAAATGACTATTAAAATCATTTATCATTTAAAAATTAAATAGTTAATTATTATCAAATTAATAAATAATTATTTAATTAATATTAGCAATTAATATTTATTAATTATTATCTAACCATTAATTAATAATTGATTATTATTTATTAAAATAATTCAATAAAATGCAAAGAGGTAAATTGACATTTAATAAGGGATTTTCAATATAATTTTATTGCTGCTAAAAATAAAATTTTTGAGATTAAATTTCTACTGAAATTGTAGTTCCGTTAATTACATAAAAGAAGTGCCAGAGCCTTCTTATGTAGGGCTCCGATCCATTCCGGCTAGAATTATCATTTATCCTATGAACTGAAAAGTACCAGAGCCGGCACAATTTAAGCTCTGACTACACTACATATTTTCCAGTTCTTGTGAAGTGTGGGTTTTCAGTCTGTTGAAGCTAAAATGAGTAACGGTATAAACAGCTGAATCTTGAGTAGCAAATTCTGTAAGGAAGTTTGGAAGATTTTTGGTGAAACAATAAATTACTGAGGGAACTTTTCGTAATTAAAACTTATTCTATACAGTAAACTAAGATGCTACAGTGAACTTCAGTGATGTCACAGCCGAACGAGTCGCTGGCTCTTCGTTTGTTTACTCCAAGTGAGCTAACCTGTTCTTTCTACGGACCTTGGGTAACGGGTACCTGGAGCTCTCCATATGAAAGTCCTCCGAGAATCAGACTGCCAGCTAAACCTGGACTCGTCGGAAAACATCGCACAAGCCCACTGTTGCAGTGTCCACAATGCATGCTCTCTACTCCGGGCTAACCGCAGGCGACAGTGGAACGCATCTGACAGGTCTACGAGCATATAGACCAATCTGTCCTAAGCGTCTGTACACGGTCTGCCTTGAAATTGTCGTACCAGTGGCTGAAGAGAGCTGACGAGACAGGTCTGGGGCTGTGCTCCACCTGTTTCTTTTGGCAGTAACCACCAAATACTGGTCCTCATTCGGCATTGTAACTCTGGGGCGACCTGTGCTGTAACGTCTACTCACATTATCATCATCTTGGAATCGTTGCCAAAGCCTGGAGATGACATTGTGGGCAATTCCAAGTTCGTCTGATACTTCCAGTTGGGTACGGCCACATTCCAGACGGCTGATAATTCTACCACGTAAAAAATCATTCAAATGCGTGCTTTGTGTCATAACTATTCGGTTATTGCACTGAAATGCTTATAAAGCGCCTGCGAACAATTTGACTTCTTTGCCTGTATTCCTTATATATCGCTCTCTTACACTCTCGCCATTGTGATGTACCATCGGTGTCATATGGTTACTTCCTGAAATTTGCATATGATTCTTGAAGATGTGTGTAGTGATTTTACAGGTGATATATTTATTTTAGAGCTCGATTTCCGCATGACTCTGAATTATCCTTAATTTATGGACATGAGTGTATGTATTTGATGAATTATCATTTGAATTCATTCATTCTTTTAATATAAATGGTGTGGTACTCGAGTTTCTGGGCAAGAAGTGAAACATAAACATTTTGAAAGTAAGTACAAAGTCCGTAATCCGGACCTCAAAGCCATAAACTTTTTTTTAAATGCTTTACGCATGCGCGTAATGTGTTTACGCATGCATGTTTAATGTATAACGGATGGTATAAGCCAGGCTAAAACTATCTTTACTGATTCTAAGGCATTTCATTTAATGGATTTTATAATTATTGGATTATATTGTTATTGGAGTTACCAGTTATTGGATTTTGTAAAGAAATGTGGAGAAGTGGTAATAAATGAAGATGATATAACAGAAGATTTTCATAGCGACAACAATGCCCCAATCATCAATCAATTAATGGATGGCGAAATCTGTAGTATGGTTCTAGATCCAGAAAATAATGCTTCTGATAGTGAAGAAAGTGACAGAGAGGTTATTGAAAACGAAAAAATTTCGATTGACAAGTTAGTCGCAATTACAGGACCTTGAACAGTGGAACTTTGTAACTGAACAAGAAATTATGTCTGTTTATAGAATTAAAGAGAAAGTATTAGTACAAAAAACAAAACAACTTAAAACAACTTACATTGAAAGAAATGTTTCATAAAGTAAACAAATAAGTATTAAGCTTTTTTTTTGTAAATTTTGATACCCTTTAGATCATAATTGCTCTTTATTTCATTAATTACGGTTTCATATTTCTAAATGTATAATTTCTGCATTCCATCTTACCAGATTTAAATTGATTATCTATAATCCAGAAAAACCCCTAATCTGGAATCGCCGAAGCCCCTACGTGTCCGAATTGCGGACTTTGTACTGTATTTCCTTTTGGCTAGTAAAGAGCTCATAAAATATTACGTCAAAAAACAGCTTTTTCTTTTTTGGGGATATTAATTCCTTTATTAAACTTCTCTAAATTTGCTACTTATCAACATTTTGGCAATTTTAAGATTTAATTTGGAGATCTATGAAATTTTCGACGATTTTTTTAAATAAACTTAATAGCATTGATTAATATCATTAAAATAATGATAATGTATTAAAATTATATTTATGAAATATTAAAATAAAAAATTATATTCCTCTGTCATATTACAGAGTCACATTATTTTTCATTTTATTACTTTTCATTTTGGCAACCAGAGCATTTTGAATCTGAAAAATACGTAAGGTAATAAATGCTGTGAAGCATAACTTCCAAAACACTTTTTTGTGAAAGCAAAATAGCTGTTGTAATTATTTTAAAATTAATGTACTTTGTCGTCTGTTAGTTTTTTTTTTTTTTTTTGTTTTTCATGGTAAGAGTTTTTCTCTGCTTAATTGTCTGAGATTATTCAAATGTGTATATTTCGTCTATAAATTTCACTTTACAGTTTTCTTCTCTGAATTTTTTTCAAAAACAAGCTGCCTTTTTGCTGTCACAGAATTTGTAGGGATAATTTTTCTTTGGGATTTTAAAGCTTGCACCTCAGATGGTTTCAAAAAATTTGAAGGCAAGATTTATAGACCTATGCTTCCAGGAGATTCCAGAAAATTGTGACAAAATGAAAAATGTCTTTATGGTATTAATACACAGTAGACATGTTTTAGCAGAAGCTTGTGATGAATTTCTTATTTTTTTTGAGAATTTTTGGAAGAATGTGGAAAACATAATTATTTGAATTTTCTACTTCTGATCCTAGAAGTCTTTACATGATTATGTTCTTTTTTATTTTCTCTTCTTTTCACTAGATACAAGCATAGAAAATTGCAAAAATGGTTCTAATCATGTCATATGGGCTGACATGTGTAGAAATTAATTTTTCTGTTAATAAAGAAATTGAAAATTGCATTTTAAAATATTCATGTTGTATGTCTCAATGCAGTATGCACAGGGCTGGCAATGGACATTTTCCCACCTGATACAATCTCTGCAATTCCTAAATTCCAAAATTTTTGCTACCTCTAAGTTCTGTTGCTAAGTTCCTGCCCTAGATTCTAAAAATTTTGCCTTACCTAGATTTTGCTTTTCTTTATTAAATTCTAAAATTCTAAAAATTCTTTGACTCTGGCCCTAACCATGTATCGTTTCATATTTATTCTCAATACTCATCTTATGAAAGAAATAAAATTAGCAGATTCATCTGTACATTCGAAATACATGCAGTTTTTTAGAGTAACATAACTCTTTAATTCAAAAAATTCTAAGTTGAGAAGAAACTTATTGAGGAAGAAATTAATACATAAAGGCAAAGAAAATAAATTAGCTAAAATATCTGGGAAGTTTTCAAATTAAAAAGACACATAAATATTGTGTATTATTTGTAAATTCTTCTTTATGATTTTAACATTGAATTTTAATCATTATTTTTAAAAAGTAAAAATTAAAACTAATGGTGACCATGTAAATCGATAATGACTAAGTTTACATAACTACCTAATTTAATTATGTGTAATTAATTGCTTACCCCAAAAGTTATCTCTGCATGTTAATGCAAGGTATTGCCTTTCGTTAATTGTTACTGTGGACACAAGATGAACATAAAATGTAAAAGTTAAAGTCTAACTTTATGCCTTGCAGCTAGTGAGACTTAATATGTTACAAAACGTCTTATCATCTATAGTGCTTTATTGGCTTATTGGAACCTTGAAGTATATTAACTGGATTACAACTCCAGCAATTCTGCAAGAAGCTACGATACTAACTACATCAGACAGACAGAGATAACTAACTTTCAGCATTTACCAACTGTATCAACATTATGCATTTAGGTCTGTTCTGATCAGCTAGTCTCTCATTGCAGGAAAGCAGAAGCAGAGACAACAGCCAAGCTTTTTTTATGAATCTTGCCGATTTATGATTGTACTTCTCTGTTTAACCTATGGCAAAATCTGCATGCTGTTTATTCATCCTCTGGATGACGCACATATGTGGTAAAACAAGGCATAGAAGAAAAGGTCAACATAAAGCTAGCTGTTAGTGAAATGTAAATAAACTACCCCTACATCACTATTCTTCATTAAAATATATCCAACTATTGTAAGTCTATGCTACTTGATAAATTTTATAAAGTTTATTTTATTCTCAAATTTGTTTAATAATATGCATCCTACTTACAGACTTGTATTATTCTTAGTATGATATTATAAAAGTGAAATTCAAGCATAGATAATATCTTTAATTTATTTAGTTCTCATTTTCCAATTGGTACTTAATTTGTTGTTGTTTATTAATTTTAACTAATTCTTTTAACTTAATTAGAATAAAGGAAATTACACAACTCGAAGCACATAATTTAAAGGTCAACTGTTGTATGATGTAATGAAACAAACGTTTTAGAACCTTCATCACTGTTATGACCAATTTTTATTATTAGATTTAACAGTTTTTAAAAGAATGTAACTTTTAGCATTGTTTTTACGTTATGTTTCAAAATGATTATGGTTACAATATGTTATGCTTATTTTGAATATTTTTATATTTTAGAAATGCCAAAACCTGCAAAATACAGCAGCCAAGCAAATCAACCAGAAAAATTTTGTCGGTATATTCATCGCTTTTGCAACCAAACTCGATTGGATGGCTATAATTATTGCATACGCCACATATTGGAGGACAAAAGTGCACCATTTAGGCAATGTACATACGTTCATTCGGTAAATAAAAAGAGATGTACCAATGCTGCCCCTAAAACTGACAAGAGTGAAAAACGTGATGGGTAAGTTTTTTAATGTTTTGACTAGTTTTTGTTTGAATATTTTATAATTTTTTGGCATAAATTATGTGTATATTTTAAAAATTTCACAGTTAGATAAACTACACGTAGCATATCATATTTAGAAAACAAAATTTCTAATTTGTTGGCATTTTGCAAAATGTTTTATTTGCTTTTTGATGGCTTGCACCATCTCTGTATACCCTTCTGCTGTGCCCTAGAAAATCATATGGTTACTGTTTCCTTCAAAATTGTCATTTTGTCTCATGAAGAATATTACTGAACATTATTTTTTGCTTAAATCTTAATGTGTAATTCTTGATATAATTAACAAATATCAAATGTATTTTTAAGCATGAACCATATATGTAAATTCACACATAAAACTATATAAATTCAGAAATCACCAGAAGGATGTTTAGTATGTATTGCTGAAATGTACTTTTCTTGGAACCATTATTTTTTAACCGTAGTTTATTGCATCGTTTGAAAGGTTAATCTGTGACAGGTATTTAAGAGTTATTGTTCATGTCATCCTTGGTGCATGTGTAGGTTAATTATTAATAAATCAAACATTAATACTGGTGAATTAATCTCATGAAAGCTTTTGAGAGTAATAGCAACCTTTTCAGAGCTTTTTTCTTTCTCTTTTTTATAATGCTTCTGAAATAAGCTCAGTGTCATTAAATAGTGCCCACTGGATGAACAGTTGCAACCTTTTCAGGGTGTTCCTTTTAAAAAATTCAGAACTTTTTCCCACATTGCCAACATTTCTTTCATCTCACTTGAAGAGATAACCTCTTCCACTTTTGCTTCCTCTGCAATCTCCTGCAGAAATTCCATTTTTTGCTGTGTCTGTGGTTCTGTCAACTTCTCTATAAACAGTTCCTCGGATTGCGCAGCGACAAGCTTTTTAGTATCTTCCTCATCCACTTTCCAAGATACACAGTCTCCTCCAGCACTTCCTGTTCAGATCTAAATCCTTGAAAGTCCCTTTTAGTCGCAATCTCAGGCGTCAGAGTCCTTTTTCTAACTCCTTGACAGGCCATATCAATAATTTTGAGGCATATGACAGTATTGTAGCTGTCGTTCCAGAATTCTTGAAGGGTGAGGTTTGTGTTCTTCATAACCACAAATCAGTTTTGAAATGTGTTTGGTAAAACGTTTCTTGAAATTGGAGATTGCCTGTAGGATAGGTTTGGTGTTGGGAGGAAGGTAAAAATCTTTACAAAGCTGATCTTCATGAGGATGTAGTCCTTAAGGTTTGGTGGGTGGAAAATAACATTTACAAGGAAGAGAAGGACTTGTATGGGTAAGTCATTCACCTCGTAGTATTTCTTGACAGCAGGCTGACAGACCAAATTGACTGTTTCCACAAAACTTCCTGGTGACCCATACCTTTAGGCTTGCTTTCCACATAACCTGTAGCTTCTCTTTTAAAACCTTATTAATTAAGACAGTTTTTCCGAGTGCTATACAAGCACTGTTTGATCTTGCAGTTGCCACTCACATTTGTGCACAGTGTGAGAAAATTTATCTTTCCTGGGAGTGTGATCTGGCATCATCTTCCTTCTGCTGTTATGTAACTTTTGCTTGTCATTTTTTTGTGCACAGTGTGAGAGAAAATTTGTCTTTCATGGGAGTGTGATCTGGCATCATCTTTATTCTGCTGTTGTGTAACTTTTGCTTGTCATTTTTTTCCAGAAGAGCCCTGTCTTATTACAGTTGACAGGGTTTATAGTGGTCCTTACTAGTGCTTGTAAGTCCTTATATTTGAAAATAAATTACAAAAGCCCTTATAGGTGCTTGCTTTTTTCTAAAGCACTTATTTTTTTGTTTTTAGTGCTTTACCCCCTCGCATCAAAGCCGCAACTAAATAAACAACTTTTTCTTTCTTATCTGGAGCGTCAGATTGTGAATCATACTTCTGGAAATAGCTTTCTCGGCATTAACGTAACCTTTGATTCGCGCGAGTAGAGACAAGTAGAGCCGAGTACGTCGTTCTATTGGTCAAAGAGTTGTGAAAGGGGTAGAAAATTCCTGTATATTTCACATACTTTTCCTCCCACCCACAGACTATAGAAGTTCCAAATCCCACATGGTCAGTTCATATTCGCGTTTATTACGATCGATAAATATTGATAATATATGTGCAGTAAATGCTGAAGTATAGCTAAAATGGGTGGGTGTGTTTTTAACACAGATTGGCTTTCTAAGAAAGAATATTCTGAATGGCTTAAACAAAGTGAAAATAATTGCAAGGCCATATGTTCCTGGTGTAAAACTGAAATCAACATATCAAGTATGAGAGAATCTGCTTTAAAGTGTCACATGGATCGTAAGTAAACTTTTTCCTATTAAATTAAAAGATCTTAAAAAAAAGAATCTCTTAGAAAGAGAAGTTAAAGTGCTTGAAAATAAAGCAAATGAACTTGCTGAAAAGGCTGAAGTTACAAAAGACTTTAATCTTTTAAATAAATCTAATGAAATGCTAAAAGCTATTTGTGAAAAACAAACTTTCTTAAGAGATTTGGATTCAGACATTAATGACAAGAAAGAAAATAAAAATAAAAAATAGAAGTAATATTACTAATTAATAAGCATAAATCTTTTTTTGTGTTTCTTTGTTATGTTGTAAAGTACTTTGTATGAATATAATAAATACAGTTTATTATTATTTATTTTTCTTAAACTGATATTTCATCATTAAATCTTGTATATAGTTTATTTTTGATTAGGGTTCTTTCCCCCCCTCTCATTAAAAACTAGTTCTATAAATTGAACTGTTATCTGCAATTAAAAAATAATTATAATTGTTTCCGATGGTTGAGTAATGCTGATTCTCTCTTTAAATACTGAATTTCTCCGATTTTGAATTATGGTTAAATCTCATTTATATTTTTAGGTTATGCAGTTGTGTATATATGTAATTAAACAGCTGCTTATTTTTTAAACTAAAATGTAGCTACGAACCCTGTGTTGAACTCTTGTTAGAGCGATATATCCTATGGCTTTGATCAGTTCAGCAAAGGATTTTACAAATTTTTCTGCTTTACAATCAGAGCTCATTGCCTCACCATACCTGACATATTAAGTAAACCCTGGTTCCTTTTCAGTTCTTGAACCACCCCTGACTCTTTGAACAGTTCCTGTGAAACCTTCTCTGCTGATGTACCCTTGCTCTGCTGCAGCAAAACTGTGACTCTCACAAATTGTGGTCTCTGTTACAGTGTCTCCAGCGAGTTGCGTCTCTGTCAACCACAAAAATAGGAGATTCTCCATCTTTTCGGGGAACAAGAGTTGCATAATTTTGAAATAAATTTAATGCCCTTAAGCTGGAGTTACAAATGCCCTTAAGCTGGAGTTACAGCCTTTACCAAATCCTTTTGCTTCATAATAGTGCATATCATAGAAATCGTACGATTTGCTGCATTGCCACTACATCTTGCTCATGTTAGTTTATAATCTCGTGCTTTAATTCCATGGGTACCACCTTTTTTTTGCTCGCCAATATTCTTTCCATATTCTAATCATAGGACTTCTGGTTATAGGATAAAAAAAATTAGTTAAATAACTGTATGTGCCAAAAAATACAAAATTAAAACAACATGACAGAAATGATGGGTATATCTAAGATGTGGTGACATCACAGACAATTTGCAGGTGCAAAACTTGCAAATCTGATTGGTGGCTCAGATTTGCGAGTCTAATGCATATCAGCTGGCTGTGATGTCACTGAGGCTGCTGGTATCTCAAATTTTGACTTGTAACTTAGGTAAAAAAACTGAACCCAGTGACTGCTCTTATCTAAAAAAACCCGTTCGGCACTTGTATCTCAAGGTACCACCATCTAAAATTATTCAAAATATACACATGCATTTAAAACATGAACAAGAGAGTTCATATACCTCCATTTAAAGACCACATGTAATATTTATTTATTATTATGGTGATTCATCTGTGTCACTCCAATCCGTGTAGTATAGCCACTTTTGAATTTTTGATGCATAGGACGTGTAATGCATTTTATATGTGTTGTTTCCGTATTTGGGGGTTCGCTTTACAAGAGTGCAAATTCTTTTATGCTGTTGATTGAAGACGGTTGACTTCCACTGTCTTTGCAAATTCTTCTACAAAGGTGAGGTTTTCCTTTTTGTTAAGGTTATTTTTTTAAAGTGGCTTGTCAACTTCTCCCACAAAATAAGTATCCACATAAAAAATGTAGAAATAAGCAGCCACATTGAATCGCATCTTTTCTTATGTATCAGAGTTCATATTGAGTGTACTGTTGAGGAAGAGAAAATAAGTTTTATGTCATTCTGAATATGTTTGTAAAATAGTACCTGTCAGAAGAAGGAGATCAACTAAAACTGCAATTATTGAATGTTAATAGCTTGTCTAGTGATAATTTCAAGGTAGTTAATATTTTATCTTAAAAGTAACCATTAGATTAAAAAAAATAAAATTGTGTAAGTTTTTGGATATCTTGTTAGATATACAGACACTTAAGCAACTTATTTTTAGCTTAATTAAGAATTTTTTAATGGTAAGTTGTTTAAGTAACTATATATAATTTCTTGTTCAGTTACAAAGTTCTGGTAATTGCCGAGTCCAGAATTCTTAGTAAATTGTCAATAAAAATGTTTTCCATCTGTAGCAACCTCTTTGTCTTTTTCTCACCATCAGTAGTGATATTTTCTGTATTTAGAACTATACTATATAGATTTCAAGTAGTGTTTTGTTTTTGCATAGTTTACAGCTTAACAAGCATCTGCTAAATACTATAGACAATGTATCATGAAATTAGAAACTAAAGACATGTTGTAAGGATCTTAAGTTTTACTAACGTTTATTTTATTTTAAATCTTTACTATCACTTCTTATTTTCTACTTCCGGTCAGAATTATAATCGTTAAAGTATTTATGCAAAGTTTGTCTGGCGAACGCCAAGTATTTAAGTTGTGGCTTTTTGCCAAGCGAGAGAGAGGAAGCAGTTAGTCGAAGCAGGCTGCTTACCTTAGAAGTTTTACTCAGTTGCTGGTTGCCTTCCAGGCCAGAGGTTTAATCCTCTTGATAACTTTAAACGTATTCTAGTGTTCACAGTTCTCTGTACTACATACGGCTTCCTGTTAATATAAGGCCAATCTTCCACGTTTATTATTTTAAAGTTAAATTAGAGTTTAGTTTTATTTTTATATTTTTACGTTTAGACCACAAGTAGTGGGTCTTTGTATTCCGAAGTACGGAAGTTATTGTAAATAGAGAAAAAAAAAGGGTTTTTGTATACCCTTCTTGTGTATCCTGTCTACTTCCCACAGTTATTGAACATAGCTTTACTAAGCTCTCTGTTCCGAGTCAGGTCCTTGCATGTTCCCGAAGAAAGTAAGACGGAACATTGAACCTGATAGTGGCGCCCAACGAAGAAGAATAACCATGGCCGAGTTTCAAGAAGAACCTCTGCTGCCTGCAGAAGCGGCTCAGAATCCAGAAATGCCAGCTGCCGCCCTGGAAGGATTTGGTTACATCGTCCAGACCATGCGCACTTCGATGAAACCAGAAGCAACATTTAATGGAAACTCACCGGTAACCAGTTTTTTGGAAAAATTGGATGACCACTTCATGCTCTACCCCGTGCACGAATTTCAAAAAGTTACCTTAGCTACCAGCGCTTTGAGGGGCCAAGCGCTTAACTGGTTCAAATGTATAGGCAGAAGTCTCTTGGGTCAAGCAGGAAGTCCCACCTATACTTACGAGAATTTCAAGACTGCTCTAGTAAAAGCCTTCCCTGTTGTAAGGGATCGTACGAAATTAGAAACGGAACTTTTTAGTATATATCAGCAAAGAATTGAAAATCTCTCAAGCTTTATTTTAAGAAACATTGACGTCTTCAAACTCTTGTATGGAAACCGTCCGGATCCTGAGATAATTCAAGTGATTTTGCCGAGGTTACTGCCCCAAGTGCAAGACTTTATTGAATTAAGAAATCCGACTACACTGGAAAAGTTATTTGAGCTAGCAATCCAGTTTGAAAGTAGAAGAACGGCGGACATTGAAAGAAGACGCCAATATCAACAGCGAAACCAATTTGGTGCGCCAAGACTACAGCAAACTCAAGCACACGGCTACGGAAGCAAAGCGAATCAGTGGGCAAGGAAACCCGAGCATTCAAAAACAGCCGGCGAACGTCGACAGTTCAATAGCAATCCAGGAAAAAAGTCTCAAGGCCAGTGGAAAAAGAAGGAAAGCACGGAAATGAAAAATAATTTAAACTAAAACGGATTTCTGCTGACTGGAGGGTGCGGAAATCCGAAGGCCATGAAAACCCCTCTTCCTTCAAGTTAAATACAGTAATGGTGAAAAATTTGACTCTTCCGAAGATTGAAGTGTTAGTGAATAATATCCCAGCCACCGCACTCCTGGATACAGGCGCGCAGTGTTCCTGTGTGGCAGATTTTTTTAGGAAGTATTTTCGGAAATACCGCATATATAATTCGGATAATATGACAGTGTTAGCTGCGCAGGGAGAAAGATGCAAGTGCATAGGAAAATTACCGTTATACGTTCGTATCAAGGACGAGCAAGTAAAGATTATGTTTTTTGTCGTAAAGAATTTGCAAGCACATATCATCTTAGGGATAGACTTTCTTTCAGAGGCAGAAGCAATGCTGGATTTTAACGAAGCGTCCCTTAAGCTGACGATGAAACCAGTTCGAGAAGAAAAAACACAACCACCAATGTTAAACCTTGACCACCTGCCTAAGGAAGAACAACAAAAAATTCGACAAGTGAATTTGCTTCGTTATTTAGTGATATTTCAGGATTTACTCAGGTTACTAACCATAGTATTGACACCGGAGATTCAATGCCAGTTCGCCACAAAGCATACCGGTATGATAAGAATAAGGAAAAAATTATAGAATGGTATATCACCGATATGCTACGTAAAAAGATCATAACGCCCATCTCAAGTAGTTATGCTAGCCCGGTGGTTTTATGTAAGAAAAATAATGACTATCCTTTGACACATCCAAAAAGGTGGAGATTCGCAATTGACTACCGTAAATTAAACTCCATAACTAAATATCCGGTATATCCGTTACCTATTATTGAAGAAATTCTAGGGAACATAACATCCACCAAATATATGACGACTTTAGACTTAACGACTGGTTATTTTCAAATAGGGGTTAGGCCTGAGGACGTGCCTAAGACTGCTTTTATAACCAAGTCTGGCACTTATGCATTTTTGCGTATGCCGTTTGGCCTTTCAGGGGCGCCGGCAACATTTCAGCGATGTATGGACATTGTGGTAAGGCCTGTTCTTGGAAAGTCCACATTTATCTATTTAGACGATATCATTATTACTAGTGATAATCTGGACCAACATGTACAGGATTTAAGACAGGTGTTTTCTTTATTAAATGAGGCCGGTCTAAAAGTTAATGTTGAAAAGTGCAAATTTGCAGCCCCTGAATTAAAATATTTAGGTTACAAAATATCTCAGAAAGGAATAGAGACAGGCGAATCAAAAATAATTGCTGTACAAAAGTATCTGACTCCAAACACGGCAAAGAAGCTCTCTTCTTTTCTAGGACTTTGTTCATATTATATGTCCTTTATAAAAGATTTTGCTATCGCTGAGCCATTGTTAAAATTAAAAAGGAAAAAGGCAAGATTCTCGTGGACGGCCGAAGCCAATAGTGCTTTCGAAAAATTAAAACAAGTATTAACGCAAGCCCCTGTGTTGAAATTTCCTGAAAAGGATGAAAATTTAGAAATTTCAGCGGATGCTTCGGATTATGCGGTAGGAGCGGTACTTCCGCAAAATCAACAGCCCGTGGCATTTTTTAGCCGAACTTTAAATCAAACACAAAGAAACTATTCCGTGACCGAGAGAGAGGCACTTGCAGTTCTGTTAGCAGTGCAAAAGTTCCGAGTCTATTTTGAAAAGGCGCCAATAACAGTGTACTCTGATCATGCGGCGGTAACTAGATTGTACTCAGGGAAAAACTTATCCCCAAGGTTAATAAGATGGGCACTCAAGCTACAAGAATATAATCTGGTAATCAAGCATACCCCCGGAAAGGAAAATATCGTAGCAGATGCCCTATCCAGAATTAAAATAGATGAAGAAGGTAATACCGTAAAGGTGGCAATGCTCACAGCATGTACAATAAATTCCCGAGAAACTGTAATAACCGAACTGGGTAAGGATCCTGAGTTTGGAAGCATTTATGAGTATTTAAAGGATCCTGAATATTTTAGCCACCAAGATATTGTGGCGATAAGAAATAGGGCGGCCCATTACGAACTAATAGATGGTCTATTATTCTATACAAAAACTACGAATTCCAACAACGAATTTCGACCTGTTATCCCAGCTAATCTTAGATTAAATATCCTGCAGGAGCTCCATGACAGCCCTTTAGCTTCTCATGCTATTATTCGAAAAACTATCCAACGCGTACGTGAGGCAGTCTATTTTCCTGAACTGCAAAAGTTAACAAGGGCGTATGTCCAGTCCTGCCCAACATGTCAAGCAGTTAATTATATTAATTTCCGCCCGGCCGGGTTTCTAAATAGTATTAAATCCGAATTTCCAAATGAAATAATTGGCATCGATTTATTGGGCCCTTTCCCAAAAAGTCAGTTAAATAAAAGTCGCTATCTCCTTGTTATGGTTGATCATTTTAGTAAGTGGACCGAAATTGTTCCCTTAAAACGAGCCTCCGCGAAATTAGTTACTGATTCTATTTTAAATAAATATATTTTAAAGTACGGGGTGCCCCTAAAAGTTATATCGGATAATGGTCCTCAATTTGTAAGTAATGTATTTGAAGACATGTGCCAAAAACTGGGCATACATCATTTAAAAATGGTCCCATATTGGCCGCAATCAAATATAGTGGAACGGGTCAATAGAAATATAGTGAAAATTATCCATAGTTATGTTAAAAATTTTCATAAAAGCTGGGATAACTATGTCAATGAGTTTGCTTTCGCCCTTAGGACCGCAAAACATGATACAACGGGCAAAACTCCTGCTGAGTTACTTTTAGGCAGAAAGATTATAATGCCGTTAGATAAATTATTTTATGTGCAACAAAGAGCCCCAGAATTTAAAATGGGTGATATAGAAAAACTAATTGAAGAAGCAAAGAAGAAACAAAAACTGTATTATGACTTGAAACGACGGGGAGTAACTTATAAAGTAGGGGATGAAGTTTTAAAAATTAAGCATTCACTTTCTTCAGCACCAGAAGATAAAACTGCCAAATTTTTTCCACAATTTGAAGGACCATATGTCATAGAAAAAATAACTCACGCTGTAGTAGTGTTAAAAGATAGAAATGGTGAAACCTGCTCCGCAAACAGTGATCAAATCAAACCCTACTTTGATCGTAATAAAATGCAAATATTTACAGATCTTTTGCAGGATCCGGCACGGCAGACACTGCAGGCACAAGCTCCAGAGGTGGACAAGGGCAAGCCATTAAGAGGCAGGAGCAAGTGAAAAAAGTTTCCCCGCGGGAAAATTGAAGGTAGCAAGAAAAAGAAGCCTTTCCACCGTCCAGAAAAGAGAGCTCACGAACACCCCCAGAATGAAGAAGGGAGAAGGACGACGTATGCAAAGAGAGCCAGGAGAAATGACGGCAACTATAACCCGGCTCTAAAATGGAAGATCTACTCATCCGACAGGACTCTCCGCAGCAAATGTCGCCGAACTGCGGAAGGGCCACCAGCGGCGGAGGAAAAGTTACAAGGAAAATTTGAACGGCCAGCAACGAGGTCCAAGCAGGAACACGAAAGAAGTTTCCCGGTTCCGCCAAGACCAGCTGCCATCAAACGGCCAAGACCACAGGCAGAGGCGAAAAAGAAGGTATTCAAGGGTGACCGAACTGGAAAAAAAAGAAAGCTTCTAGAGGAAGGCACTGAAGGGCGAGCCCGCACACGAAGGAAGATAAATCAAACAACAATCTACACTACTTTCCAAGACTGGGCTCAGAAAAGAATGTCCGAATATCACAAAGATAAGTAAAATTTTATGTTACTTTGCAAACTTAAGTTAATCTTTCATTCTTACTGCAAGTGGCAGATTTCAAGAAGTTTTACCTCATGCGAGGTCTACCTTTATCGCCAAAAGGGCGAGAAATGAGTTCTTACCGATTTTGGTATTATGTTTTTCAATTACTCGCATGTAAAACTAAAGTTGATGTATAATAGCGATGTGTAAAGACTTAAATATTGTAAAAATTTTTGTATAAATTTTATTTTGGCACTTGCTTTGAAAAGAATAGAAGTTAACAATGTACTACTAATGTATGTTGTCAAATGCGTAAAATTAACGGCATGTTAATATGTTCTTATATACAATGTGAACTGTTATTTCAAATGTTAAGAAATACCGTGATATGGTAAAAGTGAAAGTAATGTTAAAAATTTTTTTATTCGTGTGACTGTAAAAAGACTAAATCATGGTGAATTTGTGTTAAAGGTTGAATGAATGTAGTTAGGCTCTCTGACGCTACACTTCAGAGTTAGCCACTTTCAGAATAGTACCTCAGGGTTTAGAGTTGAAATTAGGGTGTGTTACGAGGTCTTGGTATGTTGAATTTTAGCACGTTAGTGTTTTGATTGTAGGAGGAAGTGTGGAACACATAGACAGAAACACATTCGTGTTTGGTGTTCTTTTACAACACATGTCAGAGAGCACGGGGAGAGATAATTAAAATAGTCATGAATGAAATAAGAATGTTAAGAGAAATATAATTATAAATGTTACTTGCCATTTCATTGTGTAACATTTCATTAAACTAGTTTTCCTTCCAGATCTCTGGAAGGAACCAGATTTGAATAAAAGCTCCTGTTTAGCAGTACAGATGAAAAAATTGTGTGTCCTGGGAGCTGCTATTGTAAAACAAATTTTTTTTAAATTTCTAGTTTCTAAATCTAGAGAAATGTTTGTAAAAGATTGGCCTCGCGTTAGATTCTAGAGCTAAAAGTTTTCAACAAGGTCGTTTTAGACCTCAGTTTCAAACTAATTAACTCTGGCGGGAAGTATGTAAGGATCTTACGTTTTACTAACGTTTATTTTTATTTTAAATCTTTACTATCACTTCTTATTTTCTACTTCCGGCCAGAATTAAAAGCATTGACTTATTTATGCAAAATTTGTCTGGCGAACGCCAAGTACTTAAGTTGTGGCTTTTTGCCAAGCGAGAGAGCGGAAGGAGTTAGTCGAAGCAGGCCGCTTACCTTAGAAGTTTTACTCAGTTGCTGGTTGCCTTCCAGGCCAGAGGTTTAATCCTCTTGATAACTTTAAACATATTGTAGTGTTCACAGTTCTCTGTACTACATACGGCTTCCTGTTAATATAAGGCCAATCTTCCACGTTTATTATTTTAAAGTTAAATTAGAGTTTAGTTTTATTTTTATATTTTTACGTTTAGACCACAAGTAGTGGGTCTTTGTATTCCGAAGTACGGAAGTTATTGTAAATAGAGAAAAATAAAGGGTTTTTGTATACCCTTCTTGTGTATCCTGTCTACTTCCCACAGTTATTGAACATAGCTTTAGTAAGCTCTCTGTTCCAAGTCAGGTCCTTGCATGTTCCCGAAGAAAGTAAGACGGAACATTGAACCTGATAATGTTGTTCTAAATGTTGTCTTGCTTCTATCAGGCATTGTACAAGTATAAATTACATTAGTTATTTAGTATAATTGTGTCAATTCTACACATGTGAAGGCTTATCTGATCCCAAATAAATAAATTCCCACATATACTTATGGCTTATCTGAAAAACAGTCAGTTGTTATTAATTCAGATAGCACTAACTGTAATAGCTTGGCTTATGAATATAATTTACAAAATCTGTTTTTATATATACTTAAGGCTTATCTGAATAAGTTATTTTTAATTCAAATAGCACTAAATGTAATTCTTTGGCCCATTAATATAATTTACAAAATCTATTTTTTTTTGTATATGGAAAGAAATTTCTGTTAAATTTCTTCTTATCAACACACTTAGCTTAGCACCATTGTTGGCTGAAGTCTGTAATTGCCACCTAGTCAGTATGAAAAGTTACCATGCTGTTTAGCATTCAGCTACTAATGTTTTAAAAAATGTATTTTAGACATCATTGCATGAAAGTTGATAGTGACATGGTGATGGAAGCAAAAAATAATTTAAAAAATTATTACGAGATTGGCTTCAAAGATGCTAGTTATTCAGTAGGGTTAAAATCGGAGAAGCCAAGCAAACAGGTCTTGTTAATTAAAATATGTCTACTGCACACATATCAAACATTAAGCATATACTAAAGCAAGATGCTACTTTTGGAATCTTTCTCCTTTTTGCAAAATAATTTCTTAAAAAAATTGCTGGTTAAGAAATTGGTCAGGATCACGAAAAAAAATTGGTGGTCAGGATGCCCGGATATTAGATTATTCCAGATTTTGGACTTACTGTATATAATATTATTTACAGTAGAGCTAATGACTTCTTTAGTCCTATCAAATAATGATCTATTGCAACATCCAACGACACTTGTATAAACAATCTGGAGAGATGAAAGGATTTTTTTTTAATGCTGAACTTGAGATTTGAGTAGTATATGCAGTAATTGCTAGACTTATAATTTAACATTAAAACTTATCCACATAATACATTGCTACTCAGTGAAAAAGGAAGATACCCATTTCTTTTGACAATTTACCTTGTAGAGAAGCCTTTAGTATTTGATTTATTTCTATATCATAAAATGCTGGTGCTAATCCATGGAATAATATAACCTGAAGTAATTTATATACTCTATGTAGTAAATACTTAGAAAGACAGAAACTTATACATAGATGTGTATATATGAATTGTCTTGATTATTGAAATTTGTCTTCTAGCTCTTTGTGCCCATGGCATGCTAAACGTGCCCTGCAGAAAACTAAATTTCTCTGTAGTAAAAAGAAAACTCGTGAAGGAACTGCTTCTTCTTTGCTTCGAGACTTAGAGCATTATTGTTCTAATTCAAAGCATGACCCAAAGTACAGCCGTGATGTAGGACTGAATGAAAAATACGACAATTCAAGTCCTATTACAAGTGATGCTATGGAGGGATCCTTGGGTAAGGTTTTTCCTTTTAAATTTTATGAAGTACATTTTGTATAAGTTAACATAAAAGTATAGAGTAGTCTTTAGTATTTGGTTAATTTCCTTCAAGCAGATATATATATCAAAATACCTAATAAGAAACTTTGGTCTTAATTTTCTTAAAAAGTTAAAGTAAAATTGAATTTTCTTAAATTTTATTACAATTGCAAAATATTTTGTACCAGTTCCTTGGAAATTTTAGCTGATTTCACTAGTTGGCGTACTGAAACTTTGTGGTTCATAATGCAATCACGAGGTAATACAGTAAAACTCGGTCTATCTGATATTCACCTAACTGGATAACTGAAGTAACCAGAATATTTTAGAATTTTAGAAAAAAGCTTTTCTCAAAACATTTAGTACATGAAAGATCTATAATACCATTATAGCCTTAAACCATTAATAATATGTTTTCATTGTTGCCAGACAGTGTGATTTAGCACTGATAATGGATAAGAGGATATCCCAACACAATCATTTTGGTTAAAATGTAAACTCGATTAATTCTCAAAAAGCCAGTTTAATTTTTGTAAAAAAATAACATATTTTTTTCCTAAATTTTGAAAAAATGATTCATATTTCAGACTGCATGAAATGGAATATTTTCAAATTGACAGGATCCAGATGTCAGAAAAAGCCACAATGTGCAACTTTGAAAATGGATAAACAATGGAAAACTGAAACTGGAAAATTATGATATGTGATTTAAGTTTTTTCATATGCTACATCAGTAATTTTTATCTCTGTATTATCTATTTAAATAGTTCTGTTCATTTAAACTTCTACTGAAATGACTGGCGATATCTTTGCAAACTTTCATTTGTGGTAGGATTTCCTAAAAATAAAAATACATTGCCTTTTACAAATTTTTTTTTCCCTTTTAAAAATTTTATGTAATTTTAATTGTAGGCTTTTATTTTATTATTCAAGTCGGTAACAAATAAGATGACTATTTTGAATTTTAGAGCAGAAATTTTTCCCATTGGTTCGACTTTTCTAACATGGCTTTCTTCTATTGTTTTTGTATAAGCTCATTTGTCCAGAAGTTTTCATTTCATAAGCTTTTTGAGTAGACCAGCTTTTAATGTATTAACATCCAAGTGCGACTGCAATTGCAAACTTTTTTTTTTCTGTTTTTTATGAATGATTCTGTTTTATTTCTTTAAAACTAATATTTCCAGATTTTGGAATTGGCACTGTCTCCCTGTAAGCCAAATGATTAAGACCACTGAATACTGATAGTTAATGCTTTTTTTTTTTTGAACCCAAATGAATGGGGTGGTTGCATGCTTAGTTTTTCCCTTATGAATTTTGAATATGAGCTGATTTCCCTTAGAAAGTCCTCTACAAAGACATCTTTTACCCTAAGCAGATAGCCTTCATATTCTTTTGCCATGTTCTAATTATCTAACCTAACATTTGAATTAACAATTGACTGGCCAGCGCTCAAGTGAGAATTTCCATTTGTGGCTGACAAAAGTATCACAACTGCCATATTTGCCTTAAATGCCATCTGCTTATACGTCTGGGAGGGAAAGGCATTTTAAGTGATAATTTAGCCAATGATTAATCATGTTGTCTTTTCATGTCATACTTGGGCAATTAGATTTAAGAGTTTGAAAAATAATTTCCGACTGTGCAATAGATTTTCACTTGAGATTCTTTTGTAGATGTTTTATATTTTTCATAGTTTTGTTCCTAATGGACTGAACTTTCAACCATATGAGTAAGCATATCATCACGTGTAAATGTATTTGCTCTGTCAATAATACTGTCTGATGATTTAGGCATAACTTTCTCCTGTATATTTGCTACATTGGGTGCAGCATTGATATTTGACCAAGAGTGGAAATTTATTGCATCTTCATCATGACTGATTCATAGGGAAGTTGTAGTATTCATGATTGATTCCTTTTTTTTCTATCTAAATGCATATTGTTTTGTCATTGCTAACATTTGAATTGTATAATTTAGCATCACTAACTAGCAATTTAACTGCAAACATTTCTTCAATATTTTATTTCATTTAATCTAGGTTTGACATTTTTAAGGATAAATTTTGACATTTTTCCAGCTATGCATTGACATAAATCTGAGATACTGAGCAGCGGACCCACTCTAAACAGCTGACAATTTCTCCAAGTGCACGCTGTTCGTATGTTAGATATCTTCTTGCTTGTAGTTTTTTTGTTTAGGTTGCATGTAGGTCTGATATTTTCTTAAAAAAAAAAGATACTGACAAAGCAAACAGTAGTGAGCCAAATTCTAATTCATTTTATTTCAAAACTAAAATTTCTAATATACATTTGCCATATTTTATAAATTTGTTATATCATTTTTAAGTATTTACCTTCTGAGATTAAAGGAAAAGTATTTCAAGAATTTTCATAATTAGCTCACGTGAAAGATCTTTGTATGAACTTTTAGCCATATATAGTCTTCTCTTTTCAGGTACGTTAACTATTACCATTCCCAATACATACGTCCGCATAATTGAACTTTATCGCTAGGAGCATCGATTTAGTGCTTGTGCATTCCCAGCCGAATTTGATTTTTTTTCAGGAACTTTGCAGGGATGGAAAATAATAAAATAGAATGTGATGATGAAGAATTGTGTGATTATTGTTTGTCGAATTGCAAGGATGGTGTTGTCGATGATGTTTCTAGTGACAGTGATATTATGCACCATACTGTTATTTGATGAATTTCAAGCAGTTTTGATTGAAGCCCAGATTTAGATAATTCTAGTTCTCGAGAAGAATAGTCTTCAAAGACAATCCCCAGTCTTGGAACGGTTTTTAGGTCTCTAAGGGGTAAATATAGAAAACATTCTGGATAGTGTAGCAGATGCTGTAGCTTTATTTATCGGCTATGATTTTTTTTTACATTTTTTGTAGAGGAGTCAGATAGATGTTATTATCAAAATATTGATAAATTCACAGCTTCCAAGAAAGTCCTCAAATAAAAAGATATTACAATACAAGACATGAAGAAAGTTTTGTAGCTTCTTATAAGACAAGTGCATAAAGACTAAAAAGTGTATTATTAGAATACGGATCTGTGTATAGAAACACGAATAATGACCAGAGACAGATTTTGAATGTTATTGAAGGCCTGGCACTTTAGTAATAATGAAGACTTGACTGATTTGTCAGTCAAGCTTTTGAAAGTCAGACCCACTGCTGAATTATTTTGTTCTAAATTTTAAAAAAATTTTGATAGCCTATTCAGAAGTTGTCTGTGTATAAAGGCATGAATACCTTGAAAGGGGGGGAGGTTATTCTTTAGAGTTTACAACTCGGTGAAAATTGTAAAATATGGAATTCTAGTTTGTATACTGTTTGAAAGTACTGCAGGCTACATGTGTGCTCAAGAAAAGTGATTGATAGAACAATTCATATGGATGACAACTTTATACATACTTGTGGCATCATATCTACATCGATAACTATTATAATAATGTGGAAAATAGTGAAAATCTATTACAAAATCAAATTAGAATTTGTAGCATTATTCTAAAAAACATAGGGCTTCCGGTATTGTGTCCCAAGGCAATATTAATATACTTTTCTCAGTGGTGAAAGTATTCAGATAAGAGGTAAGTGAAACAACACTTACCTGAATCATTGGGATATGCCAGTTGCTTATTTCCCGTTAATCTAAAGTGTTTGAGGAAACTCTTTATACAATGTAAAACATCAAGAGTTCAGCATCAGCTCTTTCCATTATATTTAATCTGCACACAAGTTTTACAGAAACGTTATAACAAATATGAAAACGATATCTTTTCATTTAAAATTTTTAAAAGCAACAAAAAGAACATATATTACGTCATAACTCCTTGAGTGCACAGTGAAAACTTACATAATCTTTTCTTTTCAGCTCACTTCATTATGTGTGTGCATGCGAAAAACTGAATTCACAGGTGGAAACATCAGGTATTGCAACATACTCCAACCTTTGAGATTCAAACCAAGGAGTCTCAAACCCTAATTCTAGGTTTAATTAATCGTCCATATCTGGATGTTTCCGAGTCTTTGGAAAAAAATCATTAACAGTTCTTTGCTTAGGAGGAGTTATCTTTTGAGCTAGTACTGGCTTGTCAGAAGGGTCTCCGAAAGACGATTTTCAACTGTCTTCAGTTCATTGAGAATGGAAGCCTGTTTGGCTACAGGTATAATGGAGTCGCTTTAATCTGTCACTTCAAGAGGTATTTACCTGAGCAATGAATAGAGAATTTCTCCACTTTTCATTTTTATTTTTTTCCAGACAAACTTGTCCATCTTTAGAAATATAGACTTCGATTATCCTGGCCAGAGGCCATTCAGTTTTCTTGACGTTGTCTCTAGAAACCAGAACAATATCACCAGTTTGGATGTGTTTCTGATTCTTCGTTGATTGGCATAAATGGCCCAAATACTCAGTATGAAATAGTTTTCGTAAATCTTGTTTCACAGGTTGTCGGTAAACATGTCTTTTTATTTAGACGACGAATCCAGAACATCAAGATCTGGGATTCTTGCTCCTTTAAGGTCATGCAAAAGCATAGAAGGGACAAGTGGAGTTATATCATCAACATCTTCTGAAATATAGGTTAAAGGTTGCAGATTAAGTACACTTTCAATGGCACAAATAATGATGTTCATATCTTCTAAATTTAGTGAACTTCCTAGAACCTTTCGTAGAATTCCTTTTATTATACCATGGGGCTGATGGGGGATTATATTTCCAAATGATCTTTTGAGATACACTGTATTTTGAAATGACGTCTCCAATAAATTTTCTTCAGCAAATTTTCAGCTCCTGAAAAATTAGAACCAATGGTCACAGTAAGAGATGGAAGGTCTAAAATGATAGTTCCCTTCGAGCTTTGAAATTTCTAAAAGTTAGCGAAAAAAAAAAAAAGGTCTGTTGATAAATATGTTGTCAACTTCAGATGTGTAGCTTAGTAAATGGCACAAGTAAATATAACAATCCAAACTTTCTGGCCATTTCTTAGGATTAATGGGCCAACATAATCCATTCCCGAGACTTCAAAAACTGCAGCTTCCTTTATGCGATCTTCTGGGAGAGGAGCTTCAATGATCAGTGTAGGCTGCAAATTAAATCGTCTATATCTTACACTGGTCCTAATTACATTTCTTACTGTCTTCCTGCATTTAAGAATCCAGAAATCTTCTCTTAAGTTGCTTATCAGGATTTGAACTCCTGCATGGTGCAATTGCGTGTCTCTGGTCCGGATGATTTTTTCTGTAACTGGATGATTACAGGGTAGTACTGTTGGATATTGGAAATTTCTTGTACCTTTTCTCATTAAGATTCAAGTCTGAACTTTCAAAATACCATTAAAATCAACGTAACACTGAATAATTTTCAAGCATTTTATCATCTGGTTCAGAAAACTGTTTCTTCTGTACAACTTTCAACAATGCGATCTCTGTGTTATTTCTTCCGTTGTCAAGATTCCACAAATTCGATTACACTTTTCAACCTTGCAATTGGTAAAAAATCGATGCATCCATGCAGTGACGCTTTAATTTAAAAATGCTCTAACATTTTATATTCATGTTAGAAAGTTCTCAGTAAAAGTTTATTTAGATGTTCTAGTATTTGAAGCAAAAGAAGCACTGTTCATCAGTGGTTAGAAACAAATATAACCACTGTGTACGCTTCTCTACTCAGCTGTACATGTTCTTCATAATTGCTTTCTTAGAAGCTCAATTATTTTAAGTAGGTTGCTTTTGGGGGGGGGAGGAATCACCATTGCAATTATTGATAAAACCTTTAAGTAATTTCCACTTGTCATCATGTAAGACATTTTGCTATTAGAAATAAACCTTACAAATAAAGCTTTCATCATGCTGTTTCATCTTTCTTGAAGTTTAGTTCTTGAAGTTTCTTGAAGTTTTGCTCAGATTATCTGGAACTTCAACTTTCAGGTTATTTTTTGACTTATCAGTAAAATTCTTTGTTCCATTCTTAAATATCTCGTTTCCGATATTTAATTGTCAAGGAATTTATATAATCATGTGGTTATCAATGGCATATCAATCAAGTTCTGGCCAGTGTGGTTTGACTTAATATTGACCAAAATAAAACAGCATTTTTGCATCAAGGAGCATGAATCATATTTTCAGAAAGGAAAATAAAATCTCAATCAGCTTAGTCCAGTTCATCCTAACTCTTTGAAAATTCTAATATCTTTACTTTTTCATACTTCACTACTGTTTTCTTCAACAGATCATGCTACAATCATTTTTATTTTACTTGCTTTCCATGTGAAATCATTTTGTCATCTAACTACTGTGGTCTCCCCTTCTGAAAAGAGGCATATTGTTCTCTCTCAGATTTGATGTAGGTTTATAGTTATTTATTTTTTTAAATGTACATCACCTGAGGCTGCTTTTCTGTCTAATTTTAAAATATGTACCCTCTCTAGCATTAAATAAAAATCCTCATAAGCTTTATTGTTGTACACCCTCAAAGCAGACTAATTGGATAACTATAGGTAAATTTTACAAAACTTTTGTCATGATTTCACCTAAATATATGTTTAGTTTAAGACACAATAACACGCCGAATAAATACTAATTCAGAAGTCAAACAACAAAAATCAGCGTTATATTCACAAAATTTTCACAGGACTAGTTTCGATGGTTTTACCGAACCATCATCTTCAGCTGCAAAACCGCAAATGAACAAGATAGGAAATAATGATTAGATGAGATAAGAAAGCCTGGACAAGAATAAGCAAGTGGCGCCATCTGTTGGCGAAACCAGAACTAAAACATAATTTCTCTAAAAGCCGAAGGCAAATTTGGATTGGAATTAGGATCGTTAACTAGAACAGAAAGATTTTTATGAATGTGAAATGCCTCTAGAAAATCCAGTTCTCCAATGGAAGATGTTTTTTGAATAATTTTGGCAGCAGAAAAATTGAAAGTGTGATTTTCGGACCAACAATGTTGAGCAACAGAAGACTTCTGTGTTTCCTTTTTTCTAACATATGCCTCATGTTCTTTGACGCAAAATTTTAAGGCTCTCTTAGTTTGGCCAATGTAAATTAAACCGCACTGGCAAGGAATCCTATAAATACCCCAGGAATTCATATCCGGAATGGGGTCCTTGAGTATAGAAGTTGGAATTTTATTGATGGGAGAGTAAACAACCCGAAAGTTAAATTTCTGCAAAATATGTGCAACTTTATAGCTAATTGATGGAAAGAAGGGAATGACAACAGAATTTTTATAATCTCCTAAAATAAGAGTGTGGCTTTTAGTGTGTTGAGATGAGAATTTTTTAACTGCTTGATTAATAATGTTGGGTGAAAAGCCCCTGTCAATAGCTATTGCTTTTAAATAATTTAGTTCTTCATCAAGGGCTAGTTTGGAGGAGCAAACTTGAAGAGCATAGCAGTTAAAAAATTCTCATCTCAACACACTAAAAGCCACACTCTTATTTTAGGAGATTATAAAAATTCTGTTGTCATTCCCTTCTTTCCATCAATTAGCTATAAAGTTGCACATATTTTGCAGAAATTTAACTTTCGGGTTGTTTATTCTCCCATCAATAAAATTCCAACTTCTATACTCAAGGACCCCATTCTGGATATGAATTCCTGGGTTATTTATAGGATTCCTTGCAAGTGTGGTTTAATTTACATTGGTCAAACTAAGAGAGCCTTAAAATTTCGCGTCAAAGAACATGAGGCATATGTTAGAAAAAAGGAAACACAGAAGTCTTCTGTTGCTCAACATTGTTGGTCCGAAAATCACACTTTCAATTTTTCTGCTGCCAAAATTATTCAAAAAACATCTTCCATTGGAGAACTGGATTTTCTAGAGGCATTTCACATTCATAAAAATCTTTCTGTTCTAGTTAACGATCCTAATTCCAATCCAAATTTGCCTTCGGCTTTTAGAGAAATTATGTTTTAGTTCTGGTTTCGCCAACAGATGGCGCCACTTGCTTATTCTTGTCCAGGCTTTCTTATCTTATCTAATCATTATTTCCTATCTTGTTCATTTGCGGTTTTGCAGCTGAAGATGATGGTTCGGTAAAACCATCGAAACTAGTCCTGTGAAAATTTTGTGAATATAACGCTGATTTTTGTTGTTTGACTTCTGAATTAGTATGTTTAGTTTGCTAAATGTGCAATCAAACATAATGGAGCAAAATATGTTGTTGGCTAAATGTTCTATCAGCTAAGTGTCATGTCTAAGTGGTCAGGTAAGTGCTCATAACCATCACCGATGTAAATGTTTTAAGTGAGTATTAATACCCAATCAACCAGTTAAGTGCTAAAATAGGTAAGTGCTCATGACCATGACTAATGTAAATGTTTTAAGTGAGTATTAATAACCAGTCATGTGCTAAAATATTTTTTTTTTTTTTTTAAGGCCAAGGTTTGAAAGATTTGAATAACAAAAAGGGAAAAATTATGTGGATTCTGAATCTTTCAAAATTTGTAGGATTTAAGGAATTGGAATGCCTCATTTCTAGTTTGTTTAATGTATTATATAAATTAATGGAAAACATCTAAGGGCATGTAATAAATTACAATATGTACCTAACAGTTTATGCTTTATATTTTTTATTAGGAATTCTAATGATTAAACATATTTTTAGAGAAATATGGTGATATAAATAAATAAATTTGAATTATTTTCCCCATTATTAGAATTGCTTATGGATATAAGTAGAAACTAATTATTTTTCTTATTAATTTAAACATATAACAAAAATCTGTACATTGTTTTATTCATAAAAATAATTTAACATATTGCAGTTGGAAAAACAAAAATTTTTTTGCTGTCAGTAGTTGAGACTAGTTTGCAACACTTTTATATTAGTCCACTGTATTGTAAAACAGTGTTTCCTAAATTGTGGTTGGGAACCACATTTTGATGGTTATGAATTTCATTCAAGTTTTGTTTTGTTTGTTAATTATCATATGTATTTACTTTAAATTGTTAATTAAACTTCATTGGGTGCTCCTCTTTTTCTACTTCTTTCCCCCCTTTTGAACATTCTGCCTATTATGTGTGTGGGTTGCTAGGAATTGCAACTACACTCAAACCAGTTTTTATGTGTTTTTTTTTTTTTTTTTTGGTGTGTGTGTTATTTTTTGGGGCGGTATATAAACATTTCAATCAAATTGGAACATAATTGATGCAGTTTTCAAAAAAAATAATCAATTAAAAAAAAGGAGCTTCTATCGTGTATATCTGGCTATCGTGACATACACAAGCGTCTAGTGAAAGAACAGCTGTCACAGAAACCAATCAATGTCTGCATGGTAACTGAAAAAGTCAGCTCTAAACGACTCTGACTTTTTTTTTTTAATAGCTACTCGTAAAGTTTTGTACGATTTTTGTATTCGATCCCTAGCCACTGCACAAAACCAGGTTTGAGTGTATGTACAGCTACACTGCAGTTGTAAGAAGATTGCCCTAAAGTAATTTTCAAAAAGATGCAATTAAATTTACTGGCATACGGTAAGAATGTATATATATTTATTTTATAGCTGAATTTTAATGCAATTTTGTTCCTTTTCCCTCCAAATAGGATTTTTTGATCGCTACTCAAAAGGAGATGCTGCAAGCCCATTTAAAGATCCAATCCAGAATCTCAAATTTGATGGATGTTTAACTGAAAAGCCAGGACCGGCTGATCCTCTGGCGTATGTTAATGAAATTTATATTTATTAGTTATAATTTTAAAATGATTCGCATTCATCTGTTCAAAATCATATTAACTCCTTCGCGACAGCATGTTGCTGAGCTACAAACCTTCTGCAAACAGGTGTGTCATATATGATGCATCAGTCCCAAATGTTGCTAGTAGCCGAGTGATACACTCATGCATCACCACTTGCATTGATCTTCCAGATGGGTGTTGCATATATGCATTCTCAAACATACATAATCTTTTAGAATTTTTTTTATATCACGAGATGGCACTCTGTATCCATTACATTTAGATTATTTGAACATATGCATTGCTGATCTTGCGTCCGTGAAGTATTTTCTGATTCTCTGGTGATTAGTTTAGATGTACGATCAGATGATATAAAGTAAATAAAACCCAGCTGACACGCAGTTGTCTTCACGTGATATAAACATTGAACAGTTTCCGATGCTTCAAATGTGCTTTTTATTTTTTTCCTATGGGAAGATTCGGAGTGAAGCTCTGGTTTTAGGAACTCTGGTTTGCATTCAGTTTGCAATCAGATTTAGATAGGAAACGGTAAGTTTTTTGCACCAAGTAATAGAGTTAAATAAATGGTGTGATGTCTAAGAGAAAGAAGTTTTTAACAGAAGAGTATATTCGAATTTGTAAAGCCCATGAATGTTCATTTGAGCCCATGAGTGACTATTTTGACACCAAAAACTAGATTTAAGTGGGAATAGCGATTTTTGTTAATAATATCTTTTCAGAGACTGAATTGGAAGTTTGTTAGTCCAGCAGAACGGTGGCTACTCCGTCACGAACTTGATCATTTTAAGTAATTGAAGCCTTATGAATTTACAGGAATTCAGGAGTAAACATATTCAAAGTTATGAAAATGAAACTGATTTTTTTTTCAATGATCTAATGAACATAATAGTGGAAGAAATTAATAATTTCTATGAACAAAAGATGAGGGAAAAATCCATCTTCATCCAAAATTAACATACTCCTCTAGATGTGCCTAAAATGAGGGATTCCTAGGATTAATTTTTCTACTGGAATGGACGAATGAAAAAGTTCTAACTGAAAATGTGTTTCATAATTAATGAAATGATAGCGACTAGATTATCACACACTGCCTCCTTTCTGAATCATTTATGCTATAATAGTTGATCGTATATTTTATTATTTTTTCATATGTTTAGATTGAGACTTAAGTAAGATTTTTACATTTCATCAAAATGAGTCATAAGATATTAATTAAAAATATTTTCAGAGTATCTTGATATTCTGCCTTTATGATTATGTTATTGTTAGATACTATTATAGAAAAAATCAAAACAATTGATAAAAAAAAATTTTAACCCTTTGTTGCATCATGTCCACTCTAGTAGACAAAAGTTTAAATTTGTTTATTCTTCTGTAAATGCCTTAACAGATTCAATTCCTGTGTTTATTCATTCTATGCTACAGTCAAAAGTCGTTAATCCGGACTCGTCGGGACTTTGGCGATTCCGGATTATTGATTTTTCCGGATTATAGATCATCAGTTTAAATCTCGTAAGATGGCATGCAGAAATTCTAAAATTAAAAATATGAAACCTTAATTTATGAAATAAAGAGCAAATATAATCTAAAGGGTATCAAAATTTACAAAAAAAGCTTAATATTTATTTGTTTACTTTATTAAACATTTCTTTCAATGTAAGTTGTTTTAAGTTGCTTCGTTTTATGTGATAATATTTTCTCTTTAATTCTATAAACAGACACAATTTCTTGTTCAGTTACAAAGTTCCGCTGTTCAAGTCCCGTTAATTGTTGTGTTGAGAATACCGACTAACTTGTCAATTGAAATTTTTTCGTTTTCACTAACCTCTCTGTCACATTCTTCATGTCTTTATCCATTTTTTGCAGCAATTCCACTTTTTGTTTGATGGACATCGAAACATACTTTCGTTTTGTACGATCCTTTGGGAGCTGCAGAACCGGAAATTCTATTTGACATAATCGAAAGTTCAAGTTTACTTTTATAAAATTGCTCTTACGGTCTGCAAAAAATAATAAACCGGATCCAATTCGAAGATTAAGGAACAACGCAATCATCAACATTAACTGAAATAGATAATTAGATAATTTTAGATTATACCATCCGTTATACATAAAACGCGCACGCGAAAACGTATTCTGCGCTTGTGCAAACGCATATGCGCAGTGGTAAAAGGTCTTACGTGCACGCGTAAACGCCTATGCGCATGTGTCAGCGCTGCGCATGCGCAGAAAGTTTTTAGGTTTGAGGTCTGGATTATAGATCATTCCGGATTATGGGTGTCCGAGTTAATGACTTTTGACTGTATTAGAACTTTCAACTGTGGATCATAGATGGCTGTATAGCATCAGTAAGTAAAGCATTGCTATTTGGAAATTGGCTGCTACTTCTGTTTCCAAGTTAGTATATTTTCTTATACTGCCATTTTTTATTCTTAATTAGTAATTTTAGACATTTTATTTTAAATGTCAGTTTGAGAAAATTGTGGAGTGGGTAGATAAAGATCTTCCGAAAAGAGTGAATTGAAAGTCAGATGTACTGCTTATCAAGCCAAAACACCACTGGAAATGTTTACGTTTGGCAAGGAATTTCTAGAACATTTGACATTTGAATCAAATAGGTATAGGTAATAAAATCGTAGCAAAATGAATTCAATCACAATCGACAAAATGAAGGTATTTTAGGGGATCTGTATGTACATGTCAGTTGTAGATTTACCATTTAGAAGATGATAATGATCACTGCAAACAAGGCAGAAAATGCTTTCAAATGCAATGACTGTAAATCGTTGGGAAGAGATATGTATATGCATGCTGTCCACTGTAGTGAATGAACTGTAGCAATTATTTAAAACAAAATTTGAATAAAATTAAATTTTATTATTATTACTAAGGTTATTTTAAGTAGAAAAAATACAAACATTTTCGTTTAACTTCTCTAGATTATTTGTATGCAACAAAGGATTAATGATTTTTTTTAAAGTTGGGCTTAGCACCGCGAAATATCCTGTCTTGTGAGATCTTACCTGAAACAACACACCATCTCCAAGGTGAGTTGCACTAAGCAGCATGCCGTCTTGTAAGAGGATTAACTGTTGATGCATATATGATACACCTGTCCTAAAGGGGTTAATAATAAAGCATCATAAATAAGTTGATGCCTAATTAAAAAAATCCTTGAAAGTAAAGTTTTCAGTATTCAGCATCTGCAGTCAGCAGCAAAAATTTTGTCTGTGAGATTGTGTTTAATATATAAGGTATGCTGTTAATGTGGCAACAAACTCACTTAAGTGATAGTAAGCATCAAATGGAACAATAATTCCTATGGAACGGGGAACAGACTTTACTAACTAAACATGAATGCTATTGCAAATTGTGTTTAGCATCTTTCTGTTTTAGCTATCATGCAAAGGTACAATCTTACTAATAAGTTAGGTGACTTTTCACACAGGCATGAAAAAAACAGCACACTGGAAAAGATTTAAATTGCCCTTTTATTTGATTCAACTTTAACAAAAATGCACGTACTTCGTGCTCACAGTAACACCAACTACTTGTGGTGGGAACTTGAGAATAATTTAACAATAACTTTAAATGGCCAAGAGCGGTGCTTAGTAAAAAAGACGTTAAATACATAGACAATAGATGTTAAATACATTTCCAGAAGGCGTATCAGCAACTCAGAGTAACAGCAGAAAGGGCAAAATAGCAAAGCGCACTATGCTAGCAAAATCACGCTCTTTCTCTTTTCACATGTTTAAGTACTCTTCACTTTAACTGGGTTTTCATCCTGGCAAAGACATGCGAGAGGAATTGAGTTCAGAAAAGATAACAAAAATTAGAATAATTGGTTATTCAAATTAAGGAAAACACTACACGTTTAATTGTAAAAGTCGCAAAAATAGTTACATAGAGTCTGTTATTAAATAAATTCCAAAAAAGTGCAATAAAGAATACAAAAACATTTCATTTCACAGCATATTTAAAACAATAGTTGTCACAGTGTGTGTTGTGTCAGTTATTGTCCCTCTTGATGTCTAATGTCACCTCTTTGAATTTGTTGCTGCAATAAAAGAGAGATTTATGAACCTGGCTATGAAAAATTTCATGTTAAAAACAATGATTCTTGCATCAAAAAGCAAGAATAAATAAATCTTTCGTAAATAACTATTGTTTTATCTCAACTGTTCTTTGAAATTTAGTTTCATTAAGATTTTAAAAAAGAAAGAAAAAACTAAGTTCATGAATTAGATTTTCTTCGAATTCAGAGCTATCAATGTTAGCTAATAGTTTTAATTCCAGTCTTTTTTTTTTTTTTTCGTGTTTAAAAGCCTTCACTGTATTTTTTAAGCTTTGAATTCAGCTTTATTGGGTAGATTATGCTGTGATTGTTGCTTTTCTGTTTTTATTATTTGTTTATCTTCCTTGCTATTTAAATTATGTACTTCTGATCTATGGACAAAATATTTTTGCTGCTTTACAAGTGCGAGTCTCTCTCCAAATGCCTTTTTTTTTTTAACTGACATTCATCTAATGTTAATTTTTGATTAATTTTACTAGGCATATTGTTAAAAACACTTTCCCTGAACCTCCTGCAAATAATTGTAGCTGCTACACCTGTTATCTCTTCAAATTACGGATGTAATCATGAGATTTTTAATTAATCTGAGAGATACCAGCTTTGTTGCAGTTTTTATTATTAGGGTTAAGACTGCTGGATAACAAGGTGTTTGACCTGAATTCAGCATCAGGCAAATGAGCTAGTTGCATGATTGGATTTTGTGTTTTTCCCATGTGCAACATGAATATGAGGCAGTTTCCTTTTACAAAGTCCTCCATGAAGGTATCCTACTCTTAAGTAGATAGCCCTTATGCACTTTTTTGTATACAAGTACATAACCTACTTACTTGTATCTATCTATTCCAATACTTTGGATCCTTTTCAACAGTCCATAAAAAACATGTTTCAGCATATTTAGTTCTTTATCTGAGGCTGCCCTTATTCTGTCATTACCTACTGTTCAAAAAATGCCAGTTTAACAACTTCTTGTATAATCATTTTCTACGTAACAATGGCACTACCATTCTTTGTGCAGATTTTGTAACACTTGTAACAAAACATGGATTCTGTGGTCAACTTTCATCATGGAATTTTGATTCATGCTTTTTACCCAGGCCTATATTGTCAATTGATAACATTCATCTATATGCAGAAGTTGGTCTAAGTTAAAATTTTTTGCTACTCTTTATGTTATATGGTTTAGAAAATATACTTAACTAATGGAAACATTTCATTCAGCAAAATTAGTTGTTAATGATGTTAAATAATACAACTTCTGATTAACCGGGGGCAGATCAGTCAAGTTGCAAATTAATTGGTTCTTGAGTTTGTTTATTGCAAAATGTTTGAAAAATTACTGTTGCATAAACAAACAAAATAATTAAACAAAATAAAGCAAAATTTATGCAGAAAGTGCAAAAAAGAAAAGGAAGTGTTCAGATTTTTTTTTCAGAAGATGTAATTCAATTGTACATGATTGAGAATATATTATAATAAAAATAAATAGAAAGTCATCCATTGAAAATAAATTGCTAAATCATAAAAATAGGTATACAGCCCATAATCTTTTGTTTATCGTTGATTCCTGTCGAAATGCAAGAGCATTATAAACAAAAACATTGTTCTTTCTGTTTTGATGTTTTTTTGTTTTGAATGCTGGTTTAATTTACATAACTAATCAAGCTTGTTCTTTGAATTCAACTGCTTGAAAATATAGGAAACTCGTTAATAGTATTTTCATGATATATATAATATGAGTTATTCCTTTTCCTATTTTTTTTAAGCTGCTGTCCTATTAATTATGATTTTGTGTTAATTGTGGGTATCAGCCCTATTACGAACCTGGTTAATCAGAAGTTATTTTTACATATTGATTATGAACTATAAAAGATGATGTGGCCATACAGATATTTTACCATTGATTTATATTTGTCTTAAATGATAATTGTCTTTCAAATTTTCATTTTCTTTTTTTTTAAAAAATTTTCTTAGGCATTGTGGTGCATATACATCTAAAGAAGTCTTACGATTAACACTTCTGAAAGCTAAAACTTTACAAGCATTGTATAATGACAGGCTTAACCATACATTTGAAGCAATTCGAGATGCAAGACTTGAGTATTTGGCAGAAAGGAAGGCGATGGAAGCACAAAATTTGGGTGAATTTTTACTTATTAGACGTTGAGTTTAAGTATTTGATCTTTTAACACTTGTGTAGTTTATTACAAGTTTGAATGAAATCAGGAAAATGATCTATCTTGAACTATGTAATGTAGATTTTTAGTAATAGCTTCTTTTTATAGGTTCTTGTTTATAGGGGATGTTTGTTCAGATTGGGCATCATCTTTGAGCGTGAAGTTTCCATCTTTAAACTACTTTTGAATGTGCTATCAGAAATAGCATGTTCTCCATACACAGTACAAATTTTATGAGCACTTTTTCTTTTCTTTTTTTTTTTAAATAAAGGAGTGTAATATGATGAAAGTTAACTTCTGGGTTCTTCATTCTTAGTTTTGCTCTAAAACAAAATTTATGCTGCAACACATGCTAGAATTGTGCAACATCTGTAGAAAAACAGTATTTAAAACATCTGCATCACTTAAGATCACCCCTTATTAGCAGTAACAAATTCTTGACAAGAAAACATGCTTCGATTTGAAAATGGCAAAACTTTCTGGACGACCCAACTGCATTCCTAATTGTTCCATCAAATCTGAAATCTTCATCTTCAGAGCATGTGCTGTGATTCAGTGAGATGCTATATATTAAGTACTTTGTTAGTAGATCATCTGCACACATATTTTTTAATTAGTAGCCATCATTTTTTTTAACATGTAATGGCTTCAAATTTTCCTTTTAATGCTCTATATATCAGAAGTGGTTGTGGTATGGATATACCCAAATGATTACTTTCTCAAATCTGAAAATTCTGGATTTGAAAAGTTTGTAAAATCAAAGATTTTAAAAATTATTTTGGGACAAATAAATCATTCAGAGATTACATAAATTAAAAATGTATATATTATGAAGTTCAGTGACAGGTCAAACTTTTTGTGTGAACGAATTAAGTCACGCGAATTCCACAAAGAAACCATTTTTGTTGTTTCTTTTACAGGAAGAAAAAATGATGATTGTAAGTTTTGGGCTGAAGTATTCAGACTGGAAAACGATGGAAAACAGAATACCCAGTATTGACAAAATTGATTTAAAATCTGTTTTAACTTTCTTTCGTGGGCTGGTTATTAAGTTCATTTAATTATATGGGTGATATTATATTAGATTGAAGAAATCTTTAAACAATTATAGCTAAGACACTGCACAGATTGAAATATCATTTATTCTCATTACACAGAATTGTGTATGAAGCTTTTGGTTAACATGTTAAGCCTGGCACTGAATTTACTGTCCTTTCCGTTCAGCCGGGATGAGTGATCAAGCGGTGCAACGCTGCAGGGTTATCCACGACTTCATGCACCAAGTAGAACTTATCTGTTGGTGAGCTTTGTCTTCTACTGACATACAAGTGCTGCCTGTGCATGACAAAGCTCGTGGTCGCGAATGTTAATACTGTCGGTCTACACCAGCCAAATGAAAATTCCCCTGCCGGCTACACAGAAAGTTCACCGGGGCCGGGCTCAACGTGTTAAAATAATCCCTCGGGTAACGACTGGTGATAATTTATTGCATAACTGGACAGTTTATCAAAATTCTTTACCTTTCATGAACAATTCTTTTCTTTTTAGCAGTTCCTTATGTCCAACACTTGTTAATCTGCATACTGCAAGTCGTAATGAATATATAGGTGATATGTTAGAATGAAGAAATTTTTAAACAGTAATATAGATGCTGCACAGATTGAAATTTTATTTGTTCTCATTACTCAAACTGTATATGAAGCTTTGGTTAAGCTCAAACTGTATATGCAGCTTTTGGTTAAAGTAAACTCTCAGATGATTGTTGGTAAAAGGTTTTAAAGACAATTTATTGCCTAACTGGACTGCTTATGCAAATTCTTTACCTTCCATGAATCATTCTTTTCTTTTAAGTAGTTCCTTATTTTGAACACTTGTCATTATGCATACTGCAAGTCCATATCTAACACTTAATGGTTGACTGAAAAGTAAATTGTACATGAAGACATATTCCTTATTGTATTGAATTTTCAAGTATTAGCAAAGAAAAATATAAATATAATAATTCCTATAAAGTACTTCTCAAGTGAAAAGAAAGTAGCAATAATTTATAGAAAATGTTGAGGAACCAAATAGATAGGCAACTGTGTGACTTGATGTGAAGAATAAGTAATTTTTAATGAATTAGGAAAAATATGCTTTTTACTTTGCTCGTGAGATAGTGTAAAAATATTTGTGTGCATATTTGTATGTGTGTAGTATATTAACGCATGTAAATTATTTGAAATTATGTAGATTTTTACTGCACAATATTTTTTAACCTTATTTTGAAATAAGGTTACATTCACTGCTGCTATATTAGTGTAATGTTGAAAAATAGCTGAAGCAGTGAGCGTCTTGCAAACTTCTGTAATACAGTGGATTTTAACCTGTTTTGCCACATGCGCTCCTTCCATTAGTAGATCATCCTACCCTTTACGAAACTAAAAAAAAAAAAAAAAAATACATACTCATTTATCTTGATTTAGATTATTTTTTAACATTATTTATAAATTAAGCAATGAAAAGTGTAGAAAATTCTTCCCCGGTGCGAATTCCTGTTTGAGAACCCTTGCTCTAGTGCTTAGACTGTGCTGCTGAACCATATGTGTGAATTGATCACTGTGCAAGGCTTCTGATTCACCTGAATCGTATAAGGCAGAGATTCTCAACCAGTGGTGGTATGCAAGAGAAAAGTAGGTGGTATGCAAAGACACAAAATTTTTTAAAGTATTAAATTCAAAAACTCGTGAAGAAAAAGAACAATTGATAGAAATTTTGTGTGATCGAACTCTGCCTGAAGATTTAAAAATTAACACACTTGTTAACTTTTGGCTGAAAACAAAGCTATTAAATTTTTATTGCCGTCTTGCACAACCTATTTGTGTGAGCAAGGGTTTTCTTCCATGTCATATTTGAAAAAGAAAAAAGAACAAAATTAAAAATGGATCCAAATTTATGGTTAAAACTAAATGAAATAAGTCCAGACATAAAGATATTGATCTCTCTTAAACAGTCTCAAATTTCACACTAAATTTTAGAATTAAAGTATCATAACTTGGATTTTGATAATTAAAATAACTAATTTTTTAATCTAATATTTTCGATGTGTTCATAGTTAATTCAAATACCCAATAGGTTGTGCAAAAGGCAAAATATATATATTTTTTAATATTTCTATTGAGATATTGAAAAATAATCATTGTAAAAAATGTAGTTGTGGTACTAAAGTTTTTCAATTTTTGTTTAGATTGCATGCGTTAGTCCAAAGGTTGAGAACCGCTGGTCTAAGGGAAGCCACAGCTAGGCTTTGTTCGGTGGCACTACGATTCATTTTTTTGTGCTCAAGGTTTCTGTGTTCTTGTTTGATAATCGCTGTATCTGTGTATTGGTATTATTAATAACAGAATTCTCCACGTCAGTATGTTTGTCATTGCTTATAAATTTGCTTTACTGTGGTTGCATTCATCATAAATACTAGTTTCTCAAAAGAATAATCTTAAGTCTGAGTGTGTCATAGTTCTCCTGTGATCAAGTGGGAAACCATTATGACTTGTATTTGTCAGCGGTGCATTATTTAAGCCATCTGTGTACACTGAGCAGGTTTAATTTCGTTGCTTAATAGTGGTTTGGTTGTTCTTTCGTATACTACTTCCTAAGAGAGAGGGGCTTTACCGTCACACAGCGTGTGTGTGCTGTAATGTTAATCATTTAAATATCTGTCCATGATATATGCATCATGCCAAAAAAAAAAAAGGGATCTATTTTAAATGTTTTTCATATTTTTGTGGTCTAAAGTATCTATTAATGTTTTTACTTCAGTTTAATAGCAATTTGTATGTTTATTATAATGTTTGATATGTTTGTTTTTTTAGAAGATAGATACGAAACCTGTGTAGATGAAAAAATTTTGGATAAAGATGAGGTGAAAGCCTTTAAGGCTCTTGAAAAGTATCATACTCCTCAAGGTACTGAAAGACTTCTGTGTCATTTGGCTGATATGAAGTATCAAAGAATAAAGAAAAAGCATGTCCATGAAAATATATGCATTTTTGTAGAAAATGGGAAGAAGTGTAATAGAAAGAGGATATCTCTGTCTAAGTACTGCTTTAATCGTATCCTTTTGAGAATTGTAGTTACAAGTAATGAAAAATGCATTATGGTGAAATTTTGAATCATTGTGCTGCTGTTTTTGCTTTTTGTGGCGATTTTTGTTCTTAGTATAACTCCTGAATTTTGCAGTTTGATAATTGTAATGGTGATATATAAAATTGTAAGAAAACTTTCCATTTATGTGAAAATTTTCTTAATGAGAAATAGACATTTTGCATGACCCAAATCAAGTACTTTTCAAGCCATGTGGTCTTGGGAAAAGTAATGATTGCAACAACCCTGTTCTTCCGATTGAAGATGATGTGTCTTGTGAACAGCATTTACATTTAACTCTTTTGAAACCCAATGAAAAAGAGGTAAGACAAGGCTATATAAGGATTTTCTCTTTTAGTTGCAAAGCATTTTATTGGATTGATGCACATAAAATATATACATTTAGATTGTTGCTTGCAGAAACTATATAACAGTACTAAAGCAGTTACTAATCTAATCACCCTAATTCACTGTACATTGATGCACTTTGAGCTATAAAATGTGGGACTTTAGATAGCACTGCAATAAAATTTTTATCATTAAATATAGGAAAATAGCAACAACCTGATGTATAGCGTATTCATTTAAAAAAATCTGCTATCATTGATAATACTCCAAATGATGGAAAATACAATCTGTGGAGGTGAAAGTTAATAATAAGGTAGTTTAGGCAGATTTTTGAAGTCCATCTGATGGAGTGGTTGAATCATCTTTGAGAGACTTGAAAGTGGGTGTTGTTATGAAAACAAACTGTATGCATGACAAATATAAAAAATATGATGGCTGTGCTCTATGCGAACAGGCAACCTCTAATTAGTTTTCTGCAATTTAGGATCTCCCCTTAGACCAGTACCTTCGAGAACATTGTAGCCTATTATGTAACAGCTACTATAAGTAACGAATGCGTGCCATTTTGCGGACTGAAGCTCGCTTCTCCTGTGCTATACATCTCGCTGCTACTTAACCTATCTTTCCTTTATGAGAAATATTGATGACGCTGAAAGTTTAAATTCAATCGTACTTAGTTTAAACCACTATTGAATATGTAATTTGGAGAATTTCGTATGAAGTAAAGCATGATCTATGGTGAAAATTGAATTAGCTATGGAATAAAGATGTGCAATTAAAAGCTAAATCATCTTGTCTCATCATTTGGATTCTGCCTTACCACTCTGCCTGTACTTTGATGCCAAGCTTCATCACGACTGCTGGAAAATATCACATGCATATACCTTTTAAGTTTTTTTCTTGGGGGATGAGCAGTTCTATTTGTGTTCCAGTACCACAGTGATGCATACTGATGGCATTACCTTACTGGAAGAAAGAAATCATAGGTCATGCTGGATGCTGACCATCTTATAAATTGCTCTTTCTTTTGAGTAATAATACTGGCAGTTATATAATCCTTTAAGATAAGTAGCTACTCAGTTGGTTTTTTTATGTATTTATTGGTAGGCTAAAGATTTAAAATACAGTTCAGCTGTTTTTCATTGCATATTATGATTCAGTTTAGGATTTAGTCTTTTCATCTTGAGAAGGATGGAACTACTTTCTCTCAAACGGTACTTTTGTTGGGGGTTATTTGATCTGTGTAGCATCCAGATATGCATTTTTTTTCATAAATACTTTAATCGGAATTGATTAGTTCACAGTAAATGAATGACATTTTCAAATATGCTTTGGATTTAAAACTTCTATAATAATTAATAAAAGTGCATCCCTAAACATCAAAGCGATGGAAAACCTCAGAAACCCGTCGTAAGCACAGAAAACTATCACCAGACTTAGGAACTGTCACAACCACTAAATGCTGAGTTTTAAGAAGAATGCTGATTTCTTCTTAATTTCTAATCTTGCACAGGGGGAAGTTCTTAATGAAGCAAAATGGAATACAAGTGCACTGTTTATAGTAAAATCTGAATATTCTCTTTAGGTTTCTATTAATTTTGCACTTACCGTACTTTTTGATGTACTTGAAAGAATTGTAAACAGGAAAAATACTTCTTATTGAGAATTTATTATATATGTTTTAAATTGCTTCATGTACTTTGGAGTGGGGCCAAAATCATTTACTGTTTTAATCAAAAGTCATCTAAAATAAATAATGGCAAAACATAAATGATATGTTGTAGAAGAAGCAGGGGCTAATCCTAAATGACAGAAAGAATTCAGAAGAAAATTCAAGAGCTAAATTGTATATGCTGTACAGATTATTCAAAGTAATTGTTTTTAAACAATTACTTTATATTTAAGTAATTGTTTAAAAAGGCTTTATGTTTAAAATTACCAATATATGACAAGTAATCAGAGCATGAAATGGAAAGACAACTCTAAATTTTCCTTGCAAGTGATCTAGGGAATTTTTTTGTACTTTCTCAAAACAGCATCAAGATTATAATCAGATTCTCTGCATACTAACTTCAGCATATCCATTCTTTTTTTTCTATCTGAAGAACAGTAGTAATGGGACTTTTAAGATCATATATGCAGTGGTCCACGTATATGTCTTTAACATACTTCCTTAAGAAAATGTTGTGTGGTGAAAGATCAGTAACATAGGTAGGATGTGTGTGCAACGAGTTATGGATATATTAGTTCCATGCACTTGGAGCTGCTTTATGAAGGAAATAAGGCTTTTACATTTAAAGTTTGATGATATTCTGATATTAAGGATTATCCTTTTTTATTTAATATATACCAAATGAAGGGTTACTCTGCACACTAAGTAAAACTTTTTGGTTCTATTCGGTTTCGAGGGCCGTAAAAATCACCAAACTTTTGTTGATACCGATGCTGCCAAAAATAATTGCGGCAAGAAAGGAAGTATAATACTAAATAACTATTTAAGATTTATGTTTTAATTTAGATGAAAGGATAATACTTTATATTATTATAATTTATTTGAAAAAGGCTAAACATGACTGAATGGAAGCATAAGAGTAAATAACTATTTCAGATCATTATTATAACTTATATAAAAATTGCTAAACATAACCGAATGGATGCCTGCATCGCTATTTCGCTACCGACTTATTGCTAAAGCATAATTTCATCTCGTTGGTCGTTCAAACGTAATTTTCTATAATGAATGATGCCTTTTCTTTGAAAATATTCTCGGTAAAGTGCAAAATCGCTCACTTATTTGTTTCCTGCTTTTTACAAGGGTAAAAAAAGTTGGATTTTTGTCATTTTTCTTGTACTTTTTAAGTGAAAATAGGTCGATGTGTACATAGATAAAGTCAAGGATGTGCGCAGTGCCATTTTTATGCAATTTTAGGATTTTTTTTAAGTGAAATAGGTCGATGTGCACATGGATACCGAGTATGTGCAATTCTTAAAAACGCATCAAGCAGCAGGTGATTCTGCACTTTACCTAAAATTCTATTGCCGACTTTTCGTCGTGGGCAATTCCCAATTGTTAAATCCATAGGATATCAAAAAAGGATTTAAGATCAAAAAAGGATTAAAAAATTAAACTAGTATTTCAATGGCATCTTAAGAAATATAGAACTATATAAACTTACACAATCTGAAATCAGCGCGTGCGCTAGATTTGGCTAGCTGTTAAGGGGGCGCGTTTGCTAGGTTTGGCGCTTTTGCGCATACATTTTCGCTGCAATTTTTTTACGGCCCTCAAAACGGAATAGTACCAACTTTTTGTTATTTTAATGTGTGTGGTTTTTGTGTTAAGTTGTAAGATACTGTGTATGATATGGCGTCTAAAGGAGGATTCTTATCCTAAAATATTTTTATTACTATTTCCTTTTTGTACTAAAAAGAACACCGATGATACTTCTAATTTCTGTAAACAAATTCTATTATGAATTAAAATTTTTAATGTAATTGCAAATGCGCATATCTAGTTTTGCCATTGAATTAAGAAAAGCAGCTTTTTGTTTACAAAATGACCTCAAAATCAATAACTTGGCCTGAAAAAGTATTTTAAATATAAAACTTTATCATGTATTTGTTGAAATGAGCTAAAAAAAGAATTTTAATATTAATAAACCCTTAGAAAATCTTTTAAGTTTGTCCTTTTTGCAATTTTTTTTTCGGTTGTGAAGTATCAAATTATTTTATTTTGGTGTGTGTCAGTGCTAAGTATACTCATGAAAACAAAATTTCTGCCAGGAAAAAGTAATTCATTATTTCAAAGGAAATTAATAAAGTGTATTTACCAGCATATGTAATAAAGAAGCAAAGTCTTGAAAATTTCTTGGTCTTCAAAGATAGTTCTTGTTTAATATATTAGATTTGGCTTATTTTAGTGACCCGATATGTTTTGTATTCATAAAATAATTCATCAATATATCTTTCTTGCCACACATATCTAATACCTGTTTACTGCACCAGAAATGTTCCATTTCTGCTGTTTTACCAGAAAGCAGTTTTCTTTCAAGAGTAAAATTATGTGCTTGATTTCACTCTTTCTTTAATTGCAAACAATAATTTTTTGAACTGGTTTCATTCTGAAAGAATATTTTGTTAGTCTTAACTGTATGTTGCTGGAAGTATCTTGTTTAGAATGGTGAATTATATTAGAAGGAATGGGTTTAGAACTAAAGAGGCTGTATGGCTTTACAAGAAATTTCATCTGATGATTTGATGAAAGACTACTGCTGTGCTGTGTATCAACTGGTATAAAAAAATGCAAAATCCCACAAATTAAGTTAGCAAATTAGGTTCAGAGAGTTTTCCATTTAAGGAACTACTACCTTGTCCTGGTGAAAGATTTCTTTCTTGTGCAATAGTAACATGCCTATCACCAATAGGCAGTACTGTAAGCATATGTAAAAGTAAAATGTCAGTACAGTTTGTCTTCTGAGTTCTGTGCACCAAATTGCATAAGTTAATTGTTAATACTTAGCTAAAATCCCATAAATGTAATCTGTGGCATATTTTTAATCAGTGCTATTAAAAGATGTATTCTAATTGCTGATTACTTTTTAAAGTAAAATCATTTATGTGAGAAAATACTATACAAAAAAATTTAAATATATTTTGTAAACATGTTTTGAAATACAAATTGGTTTCCATGCGTTAGTAAACATTCCATGCATATTATTAAAGTTCAGGCATATTTAAAATTAGGGAAAAATCAGCTTCAGAATGGTCAAATATGCTGAGTGCTGTTAGTTTATTCTGGGTTTGGTTACTGGTGCTCCTAACTGTGTGGAGTTTTTCATTGTTTCCATGATGTGTAAGATGAATGCAAGACTATCTTAGAAATTCCTCTATTAAGACATTTTTAGGCGGATGTCCTTCACATACTGTACCCTGATCAATTAACTAACATAGCGACTAAACTTAAGGTTGGCATTGATTTAAAAAAAAAAAGGACTATAGCATTTTGAGAAACAATAATGAAATCCTGTAGCTTTTTTTAATATTAGCATCAATGTAAGGTTCAGTTTTTTATAATTTGAACTAACTATTCTTTATCATTTTTTTGGTTATTCAGTTATTCATTATCAAATCAGTTATTTATTATCAAATCACTATATATACACACGAACTTTATATATATATAGGGTGTTTATAAATGAATGGTGCGGTTTTAAAAATTAATAGTAAATGTATTACTTTATGTGGGGAAATCTTGTAGTATAAGCAGCGGCAACTGTTCATGTGTAGCATTAGTCACAATCCTTCAGTATTTGCATTCTTAGTCACATGACACACATCTACAGGGTAATCAAATTTTCCCTATAATCAGTGTAGCATGTTCACTGTGACGATCTGAAGTGCATGTTTTATTCGATCACAAATTTCCCCAAGGGAAACAGGCATTGCTGGTATGTAAACTTGGTCTTTAACAAACTCTCAAAGAAAGAAATCATATGGTGTTAAATTTGAACGAATTTGTGTTCAATTAGGGTTATAACCAGATTGCTATCACGTATAGAAATGAATATCCGATCACACTTTCTTGTTTGAAGAAATATGGGCCAAGCAGTTTCTTGCGGGACACTGCAGAGAAAACGTGCACGAAACTCACGCTGCACTGAGGCCATAGATATAGATATCTGAAAACAGCACGCAGAAAGCCTTTTCCTTTTACAGCGCAATCTTAAAATCTGATGCTGCGGTTGTGGAGTAAGCAGGTAGCGCATGAGAAACGTGGGACATTTGCCAATGCTTATACGGTGTAGGATTTAGCATGGGATGATAATACAGTATAAAGTCCGAAATCTGGATGTCCAATATCCGAATTGATCTAAAATCGGGACCTCAAAGCCACAAACACTTTTTTTGTATCCTTTATGCACGCACATTTGATTTTTCCTTCCATAATTAAATGTGTGGAAATTTTCACTTAAAAATTTCGATTCTTAATTTCACTTTCGCACTAAATAAAATACCTCATTGTGGAAAAACAATCATGTAAGCATAAATTTGCGAGATTAATAATTTGCTTCCATAGCCGAGTGTCTGCTTAGCATACATCTCAAACTGAAACATTCACCTATGTATTTATCCCGGACGCCGACCTGGTGAGTCATTATTTATTATATTTTGCTTTCATCACCACATGTTTATCAATACATGACAGCTTCAGTAATAACTCATGCAGTGATGTCTAAACTTTTTTTATATTAGTAATTGAATAACAAGACTATGGCAACCTTTTATGTTAACATTACGCTTGATTATAGATTTTTAAATGCTCTAAGAAATGTTGACGAGGAAAAATTCAACAAAATTTTCTTTTCATATGCTAAAAATAGATTTTGTTAATGAAACTCATAGGCCAAAAGATAACATTTAGTGCGGTTTTCATTAAGAATAACTGATATGTTATTCACCATAAACCCAGAAGCGGCGGCAGAATATGTCAGCACCGGACGGCAGAATTTAGGAAGACGAAATTTTGGGAAGCGCCAAGCGGCAAAATTAAGGGATGAGAATATTTTATTACTTTATTTTAGAATTTTTTATTATTTAGGGTAAGAACTGTGATCCAAAGTTTAGACGCGGTGAAAATTTAGAACTTAGGAAGGCGTTTTGTAGCAGAATTTAGGACCCGTAGAGACTGCATCAGGTTGTATCTAGTGTCAGCCCTAGATAAAGCCGTAAGTATATGTGGGAATAAATATTCAGGACTCTGATTAGTTTTAAGCATGTGCAAGAAATAAACGTAGGTATAGTAAATAGTAAACTATACTTCAGGTCAACCTAAGCTGAGAACACTGGATATAGTAGAAAGTGTATGCGACTGCCGTAAAATATATTTCTACCATTTCGAGAAGTAATATTGTAAAATTTACGCTGTGATATATGAATACTGTTGAACAAAGAAAACAAAAGGAAAATCTGTGTGAAACAATAGATTACGTTGCTTCCAGCTTTTTGTTTAAAAATTTGCTAAATCATGTCAATCATTCAATGACCAGCAGGAAGACATCCTTTTTTTTTTTTTTTTTTTTTTTTGCATTATTGGCGAAACTGCAAATTCCAGAACCCCGACCTCACCCCACTCTTGACAAGAAAAGCACTTAGGGCATTTCATTCATTCACTGACCGGGAGGAGAAAAAAGCAGTTGTTATGGTATCTGCTTCATCTTCGACATATGTGTATAATTTTTAACCTCATAAACCTGAATAAACAGTACCGCTAAGATTATCGTAATGAATGTTTTTGTCAATTACGAGAGGGCATTTTCCTAATAAATACGATAACAATATCGTTACTTGTTATAATCTTTGCGGGATTGAATACCTCAGTTAAAAAAAAAAAAGCCTTTTCCAATGCCACAATTTACGAGGGCTATCCAGAAAGTAGATTACGTTTTGGAATAAAAAAATAAACAAAGTATAGGAAACAAATTTTATTATATACAGATGAAAGCCACACTCAAATACTACTTTTCTACATAGTCACCATACAAATTAAGGCATTTATCGTAGCGATGTACGAGCTTGGAAATTCCTTCGTCGAAAAATTCGGCCGCCTGCGCCTTCAACCACTTCGTTACCTCTTCTTGCAGCTGTGCGTCGTCATCAAAACGCTGCATAGCCAGCCACTTCTTCATTGCTGGGAATAGGTGGAAGTCGCTCGGTGCCAGGTCTGGACTGTACGGCGGATGAGGAAACAACTCCCACTTAAAAGATTCAAGAACTTTACGAGTGACATTTGCCGTGTGGGGCCGGGCGTTGTCGTGAATCAACAAGATCTTAGAGCTCAACATTCCTCTGCGCTTGTTTTGAATTGCTCTTCTGAGTTTTTGGAGAGTTTGGCAATACCTTTGAGAGTTTATTGTAGTGCCTCTTTCCAGGAAGTCCACCAAAATTACACCTTTTCTGTCCCAAAAAACAATCACCATCATCTTCCTTGCCGACATTGTTTGCATGCATTTCTTGGGTTTTTGGGGAGAACTTGTGTGCCCCCACTGCATTGATTGCAATTTCGTTTCACAGTTCACATGTTTCACCCATGTTTCGTCACCAGTAACGATGCGATCGAGTAAAGAGTCACCATCCTTATGGCAAGCGTCCAAAAATTTCAACGCTGCAGCCATTCGCTGATTTTTGTGGTCCTCTGTCAAGATTTTTGGAATCCATCTTGCACAAAACTTGTGGTAACCAAGCTTTTCGCTGATGATTTCGTGCAACAAACTTCGTGAAATTTGTGGAAAACTCAAAGAAAGTTCCGTTATTGTGAAATTTCGATTTTCACGGACTTTAGCATCGACTGTTTCGAGAAGTTCGGCGGTCACTATGCTGGGTCTCCCACTTCGATCTTCGTCGTGAACATTGGTTCGGCCATTTTGAAATCTTATGACCCACTGACGCACTCCACCTTCAGTGATAATGTTGTCCCCATACACTTCACGAAGCTGCCGATAGATTTCTATCGGTTTACAGTTTTTTGCAGTCAGAAACCTTATTACTGAGCGCACCTCGCAGCTCGTGGGATTTTCAATTAACGCAGACATTTCAAACCGTCACAGTATCTGAACGGAGCACAGCACGAACCTCTCACTAGCACGGCTAGATGCAGACTGAGCTGCGCAACGCTCTGACCCCAAGATGGCCGCGCTAGCCCCGCCCCTAGCGGACACAGACGGAAACGTAATCTACTTCCTGGATGGCCCTCGTAAAAATGCAACAGCCGTTTTCAAGGCAAAAAAAAAGGCAGGCATATAAACAGTTATAAATAACATTATAACTGTTATACAAGCTAACAAATCCCTTAGAAAATATAATATAGAAGTGTCGCACCAGTAGCTGAGTGCTTAAATCGTGTGAGCGCAAGCGAACGAACGGGCTGTATTCATGCTTGGTTTTGGTGGTTTTCCCATGTGTAACGTGAATAAAATTAATTAATTGTTTCCTTTAGAAAGTCCTCCACGAAATGCATCTCACCCCTTAGTTGGATATCTCTTGTGTGCTTTGCTATATTTAAATCACCTAACCTAACCAATACGGAAGTACTGATCAATTAAATTAACCATGGTAGAAGGAACAAGGGTTTCTGTCTAGAGGATGAGATGGCTTCGTGGGGAATTTATAAGGGTAAAGGACCTTTTTTATACAACACTCTGAGGGACTTCTATGCAGTTCAGAGCTTACAAAAGCCATTACAACCAACTCGCTACATACTACCAGTGTTTCACGGCTTAAGCAACTTTATCATTAATGCGCTTGACTTGCAGATGATTCCATCTAAAGAAAGGAATAACCAGATTTTTTCATTTGATATGCTTGTTGTTTTTATACCTCAAAGGAAATGTATGGTTTTTTTTTTCCTAACTTACACAGTCATACACGATAACTTATACAGTCATTCACATATAACTCAGATTCTCAGTGAGCTGAATCAGTCTGCTTTTTATAAATATATTCCTTTGTGCGAAGCAAAAGACCCACCTTTCACGCCCCATCACGCATAGACGTTTCATTCGTCAAAGGATAATTTTAATTTTAAAATACAAGCAAACTGTCGTTTAATACGGCAAATGTCTTAAAAGCAATAAATGCACTTGAAATTTTTTAATACTTTTTTAGTTCTTTTAGTTTGTTGTAACTAATATAAGATATTTCTAATGTTATAATTTTAATTGATTAGTGGAATTAATTGGTATTTGATTAATTAATTGGTATAAGATCATTTGATTCTTAATTTTTATGTTTGTTTCGCAGTTTTAAAGCTTTAATATTTTTCTAACAATTAATACAGGATATAATTCTCATAATATCTGCTATAAAATATTGTCAGAGTTTTTTAAGCAATCTCAAATTAACGTCTTTAAAAAGAAAAAATAAAAAATTCCCCTCGTTCACTGTTTTGGTAACAACAAGCCGAATAAAATCTTAAAAATTAAAAGAAAATAACTTACTACCAGATTTTCCAAATTTATATATATTTTACTTTTAACTAAGCAAACGGTCTTGGGGGAAAATTTGGCGAAAACTGCAAGGAATACATTGTTAACTCTTCTGGTTTCAAGTTTTAAATATCATCAAATTAGTATTCGTCACATTTAGATAATAGTGAAATATTTAACATAAATTATGACAATTAATAACATGCCCTACATTTTACACTATAATGAACTATCAATTTCAACTGCAGTTTCACTGCATAAAAAGATTGTTATTTAAATACGCTGGATTTGGCAAGAAATCACCAAATGTGTAGCAAATTGGAGGAATTGAATATCCACGAGCAGTTTACTGCGTATGGATAACTTGAAGAACAGGGTGAGAAGCTGTGAAAAGGTCGTTCTAGCTTTGTATGTGTTCTCAGGTTAGCTTGTCGCAAAGTATAATACAATTCAGGCTTAATTCAATACGCAATAGGAGCAAGACAAAATTTAGCGAAACAAGTTGGCTTTCGTCGCCAGTCTTGTGATACACAGCCAATAATGTATAATGGATGCTATTAAGCTAGGCTAAAATTATCTTTTACTGATTCTAAGGCATTTCAGTCAATGTAGTAGACTGCACTGCTCCCTAATCTTGTAATTTGATCCAACTTATTATTTTTTGCAGACTGTTATTATTATGGCAATTTTATAAAAACTAAGCTTGAACTTTCGATTATGTCGAAAAGAGTTTCTGGTAAAAACCTTGGGAAGATTTTGAAAATTATCGCCAACACCAAAATGACCCATTTACTGCTCATCATGAAGTCGTCGTAAGTAGCCCAAATCCCGTGTGCACTGGATACTAGGATTAAATCGAGTTTCCAATTCTGGAGCTGCCAAGGGATCTACAAAGCGAAAGCATGTTTCGATGTCTTTTAAACAAAAAGTGGAATTGTTGCAAAAAGTGGATAAAGGCATATACATCTCAAAACTGTCCGAGGAGTATGGCATTGGAAAGTCAATTGTATATGACAAGAAAAAAGAAAAAGGAACTTTTTGAATTTTTGGTGGAAGCAACTTAAACAACGTACATTAAAAGAAATGTTTAATAAAGTAAACAAATAAACATTAAGCTTTTTTTCTAAATTTTAATACCCTTTAGATCATAATTGTTCTTTATTTCATAAATTACGATTTCATATTTTTAATTGTATAATTTCTGCATGCCATTTTACGAGATTTAACTTGATGATCTAATATCCCGAAAAAACCCTAATCCGGAATCGCCGAAGTCCCGACGAGTCCGGATTTTGGACTTTGTACTGTACATCGATGTCTTACAACTTAAAACAGTTAAAACTACACTATTCATTTATAAATACCATGTATATATATATATACTATATATAAAATGAAGGCTTTTATGAGTAATACTTAAATGTAGTAGTAATTTGCTTTAGATTTAAGTTATGATTACACTTTTCACTTTTAAAAAAAAATTTAGATTGAATTTGTCTTCATGGTTAATAGGAGACTTTTCATGCCGAATGTGCAGTAATAATTTTAAAATATTTTAGGTTGCACAGAATATACCTCCAGCTGCTGCTGATCCAGTTCAAGAGCAGGAGCATTTTCAGTCAATGGATGATATTGCCTCTTTAGGTCTTGATGTTGTAACACCAGGATCTCTGTTTGGACTTGATCAAGTAAGTGTATAGTGCTTTAATGCCTTACTGAAGATATTATAATATAAAACTGCACACAGTAAAGTAGTTCTCAAGCTTTTTGGTATTTTACACAAAATAATATGTGTTGCTGTGAGGCAAGATAAATTTCTTCTATTTGTATTTTTCCATACTTTCGCTATAAAAATAATTCCACTCCCTTTTATTTTGATGCACACGGTGAACATTAAAATATATTCTGGGCAATTTCTAATAAAAATATTCATTTCTCAATGAAAAATAGTAAAATTTATATGCTGCTGACATATGTTATAAGTTACAAAATGTATTTTATATGAGAGTATTAACAATACTACCTATTAGGGAAGAACAGGAAACAGAAAAGTGTTTACAGAGACATATTGTTGCTATTAATGAACTCAGTATTAATTCCTTCTTGAAATATGACAGTTTAACACATGCTATTCACATTAAGACATATAGATATTGTATAAGATGCAGAAAATAACATAATACTTCTGCAAGTACAATAATATTTTTGCAAGTGATAGTAATGTATACCTAACAAATGTATTAACTTTTTTTTTTTTTTTTTTTTTTTTTGGCTATACTCAGGTATGCTTAAAATTTTGCTCTGAAGCAATTAGATGAATACTTGAGATGCTTGAAACAGTGTCTAGAAGTGTATTTCTGCACCGACTTACAAGATAATGCTGAAATACTGTTTGATTTTAGTTCCAGACATTGAGACAGTTTAGAGGATTTGCATTAAACTGTTGCAAAATCTAAAATTCTAAATTTTTCGCCAAATCTAAAATTCAGTACCAGTTATATAAAAAAATAGAGTTTTAACAAGTTTTATATGCATTCTGCAGCAGAAAAGAAATAGTTCATTTTTGCTCTTATTTTATTTCCTTTGGTATGACAGAACAAGGAATAACAATTAAAACTGTTTTGAAAATTCAAACTGTGAGCGGGTAGTAATCAAACAGCCATTAAAAGAATACATAAGGAGATTAAAATGGCTGTGACTGTAAGAAGAAATAAGATTAAATATGCAGTTTTTAAGTCATGAATCCGACTTTTAATTAAAATTATTAAAAAATTTCTTACATTTTTTAGTGTTTTAAAATTTATATATTTATATTATATATTTTATAATAGTTAAGTACTTATAAATTCTTTTTGTTGTTGTCCTTTCATCTAAGAACTGTTCTGTGCTTTCTATAATTTCCTTTTTAGTAAAATAAAAATATAGATGTATAAAATTATACTTCAAAACCCAAAATTTTTGTAATTGCTTAATAGTGATAATGATTCTCTTTAATGATGCAATATTCCAAATTCAGATGCTGACAATTTTAATTTTTGAATATGTTTGTAAAATATGCATATTGAATGTGCTTTTTCTTTACATGCTGCTCGAAATTTCTACAGTTTTTGAAAAATGCTGCTCCAGACTGCTCCTTTTTTTAAAATATGCTGCTACAGCCTGCTATGGGTTTAAAAATTTGCTGCTGTACTAGTTGATCCCAAAGTACATTTTTCAAACTATTCACTGACTGTTTTGAGGGAAATATTTTGCAGGTTGTTTTGCAGTATGTCACATTTTTTGAGTGAGTTATTTGTTCATCTTAATAGTTACAATGCCAAGACAATATTTAAACACGAAGTTAACAATGGAAGAAGAACTATTGCTTATCATTATGTTCTACACATCTTTAAAATGCTGTGTTCATCGAAATTGTGTTTTCAAACTGTCCTATGATGTGACACACATAGGACCAGGCATATGCTCAGGAACCTGGCTACTTGACTTTGTCACCTAAACTGAATGTACTTACTAACATTTCAAGTACTAAAAGCAATCTGTGTCCCTTGGAAGATGTGCTTGCTAGTTACACCATGGTTTCTGGTATGTGCCTGAACATATCTCTACTAATAATAATTGCAGGTTTTGATTAGCCCATATATCCTGAATGATCTCCTTTTGATGTCTGAAAGATAAGTCTAAGGACCTTAAGGCATCAGATTTTTCAAGGCAGTATTTTTTGTGGAAGATATAAATGTGTACAGAGTGTGAAAAATGGTACCGTCTTACAGAAAGTATCCCTTCATAAGTTGGGTATTGTTTACTCTTCTTTGAAGGTTATCTTGGGAAGTTGAAACTAAGGTTCACCAGTATGCCATTTCATGTGCTCCAGCAATCTTTTCCACCAAATTAAAGAATGATGTAAATGACAAGTATTCAAGGTTTATCAGTTGCTGTATAATTGGTGCCATGAACTGTTTGATTTTTGCATGTTCAGCTACTTTTTCGCACATCACCGAAAAGTATCCAGTTTTCTGAGACCGAAACAGTTGCTAAGAGCATCATTTGGGTACAGTGACACCTTTATTGGGGGGACTGGGTTTCTCTTTTCTAACTCAGAAATATACATGTTTTTATAGCTTTTTCATTAGTTTTTGGATTCATCTTCCAGTCTATATCACTGTGAATATCAAATTTAAGTTACTAAACCCATTATGTGGCAATAACAGAATTGGCAAGCAAGTTTCCTTTTGTAATAAATATTCTTTCCTTCACTGTATGAATCTTTTCCATTATACCTGGAATTGATTATGCGGCATATAGAAATGATATAGTCTTCAAAAGTACATGCATTCGACTCATGATTCAAGTGTAGTCCAATTTTACATTCTATAGCAATGCTAAAGTTATAACTAGTTAAGTCAAATATTCTGCTAAAATACCCAATATATAGCCTCACCCCTCCATTCTTATTTGGGAACATCTACATTAGGTTGCACATATCTTTTCGCTAATGAGTTTTTTTCTGCTGCATACTCAAAAATTTAATCTCTACTTTGTCATTAAGGAAATAAGTAATTTTATTTGGATTTTTTCTCTGGTTGTAAAAATTTATGGAAAATGGGTATGGTTGAAAAATTTTTTTATAGTTATAATGCAGCATTGAAAAATAATAAATGAATGTCGAGGAAGATGTTGTTTCTGTGTTAATCAAATATAGTAGTTGGCACTTGGATTTAGCAACCCTAAACTCTGTAAATCAGTGGTCTCGTACTTGAAATGCATGTGGGCCAGATGCATGATCTGAAAGCAACTGGATAATCCAGAACATTTTCTGACAAAATAAAATTTAAAAAAATTAAAAGAAAAAAATGTTAAGTTTCCTCTACTGATGATTCATCAAAACATAATAAACAGCAATAATAACATAAAGGAAAAAGTTCAGATTTATATTTATTTTCTATCGGAAATCTCTTAAGTTTGTCCATGCAAGAAACATCAATTTGTTGTATACTTTGTAATTCAAATGTAATCAGAACTATATATTAAACATTTATTATAGGTAATTTCGGTATTTTGAATCAATCATTAAATAACTTGCTTTCTAACCTTAACTGGAAGATTGGAAATTTCAGAATCCTAAAGTTCCACCAGGAATTAGCTGCCAAATTAAATTTACCAGTGCAGGAAATTTTCCCACTTTATCCTAGTCATGTGGCCTGGCATACAAGCATACGTTGACAAAGCCCCAACCTATTCATTCTGTTTTTCTTTCAGTAGCAGTCTTATATTTAAACTTATTCCATATCTTAATACCTTTAAAACTATAAACAGTATATTTGCAGCTAATACATAATTGATATATAGATTCACAGACCACATGAAATTGCTTTGGGGCCACATGCAGCCTGTAGACAATGAGTTCGAGACTATTGCTGTAAATGATTTAGAAATTCATAATTCTTTTAATATTTGCTTTGGTTACAGAAATTTGTGCCTAGGGCATGCATATTATACCATACTGACAAGTTTTGAGATAATGCATTTAGGCTCACAGAGAGTCAGATTTGCTTAATGGATGCAGCAGGTATCTGCAGTTTATGAGTATTGGTAATTAACATAATGTGCTAGGAGGGAAATCAGGAAAATTGGTTTAGATCAAATGAAGTAAATTGATGAATGTATGAATTGCATGTATGAAGTATTATAACTGACTTTATGACAACTCAAAGAGACAGCTGGTTCAAGAATGAGCAGTCTAAGAGTCCATAATGATTTCATGGGAACAGAATATCACCTTTAATTACTATGATATTATCAACATACCTACTGGAAGAATGAATTTTGTAGTATAATAATCATCAGCAATATTTGAATGCCTCTTGGCATAGTAAATGATTCTTTCGGCGTCTGTTGAATTTAAGTTAATTATCAATTTTCATTGTGAATGAGGTGGCCCCTGCACAAAGCCATATTGGTCTATTTTGTGTAGGAAATTAAGATTTATGTTGAAGTCAATTATTCCAGGTAGTTTATGAGTACTGCATATGTTAAAACCAATTTAGGCTCATATTACTGTTTTTCTGCATTTAAATACATTATTTCTTATAAAGAATACCTTCTTGTTGTACTGAGCAATATGTTGTGCACAATATCCAAGCAATTTATCGGCTGGATTGCCTTGCATATTTGGCAAATCTTAAGAAGTTAGAACATGTATGAAACTAGATAGAGATATTTTCTAAGCATAGCTTCATGCAAGAACTGTAATTGGATTGCATCTAAAAAGTGAGACAACAAAAAATAACGTTTAATTGAACAATAATTAAAACTTTTAGAAACATGCCCCCCCCCCCCGTGAAACAAAATGTGTCAAAATGTGTAGCAGCTCGGGTTGATTTACATGTGTCAGAAAATTGTACTGATTTAACTTATTATGTATTTATTGAATAAAAATACCCACTTGAATTTGGAGAAATCTTGAGTTTGGAATCATTTCTTTCTTATTACTGTTGCTCTTTTGTGTTAATTACAAAACTGTAGTTCTACACATGCTTCTTATTTTTTCTGTTTTTCCAACATCTTACAACAGGGAAAAACACTTATTTTGTAATGCTTTGTTAATATTCAATTTCTAATAGTTCTTGATTTGCTAAAATAACAGCAATATTCACGTAGCCAAAATTAAAAAACAGTATTGCAGAAGCTTTTTTAATGGGTTGCTTCACTTAACAAAAGATGAATTTCATTATTTGCAGCTTTAAAAGTTGATTTTCTGACCCATTATATTTGTCTGTGAGTTACATGAATTGTTTTTATTTTGAGCATATGTAATAAACGTAACGATAGGTTTGGACTGCATGAAAGACTCTGTGTGAATAATTTTTTTCAGCTGAAAAGAAGTACTTATGATTTCAGCTTGCATAATAATCTGTAACATTTGTTATTTTTCTCAGATTGATAACATACAGACTATTAATTCAGATTTTGTTTTGTAAAATAATGGATCAATGAATTTTTGTAAGTGAATTAGTAAAATCTCAGAGTCATGCACCTAATGTAAGATTAGAAAGTCTGAACTTTTTCCAGATTTTGAATGTGTTTAAAATTTGCTTGGCGATTGAAATATTTCATTAAACTTTCCATCATTTTTAAATATCTGATGTAAAGCTGAAGAAACCTACAACATTCATTAAGTTTGAATAATAGTTTGTTAAAAGTATTCCTTCCAGAAGGGAATTCCTTATAGTCCTAAAAAGAGAGTTGAGTTTGTTGGTCTTCAGATAGTAAGGTTGAGAAATATCACACTTGCTGTTATTTTCATATAAAAGATGTAAAAATAAGTATGTGACATCCATTTTAATTTCTTATTTCCATACTTGTAAAGTCTTTGCATTGTGTATCGCAGTGATAATTTGCAAAGACTGAATATCATATTGAAAGATAATAGATCTGTAATCAAACCAGGGCTACATCTTTGTGTTGTTAGTGTAAGTATTGCATTAAAATGCCAAACACATAACGTTTCTATTAACTTGCAGAAAACTCACAAATATGTAATACTTGCTAACCAGCATAAAAACATTACTAATCACATATGTGACATTATAAACAGGTTTAAATTTTATTTCTTAATTATTTTTCTTATGTACTAAATTGTACTTTGCTGACATGTCAGCAAGGTACAATTTGTAAGAAGTTTATATAGCAATAGGACATTACGAAGAAGTACAACATTAAATAATGTTCTAGAAGTATGAAATGCCAGTTCTAATAACTTAGCATGCTTGATATATTCACCGATGAATGCAGTCTATGCCTGTATTCGAGCTGGAATTTCTTGTTGGATGTTCTGCAGCATTTCAGTGTGTAGATCAGTGCTCCGCAACCGGTGTGCCATGAGTAGGATATAGGTGTGCCGCAATCAAATACATGTATTTGACATTTTGCAATTTTTTATCATGTATTTAATACACAATGACAATTTTTTTTCCTTAATAATGTCAATTTTAAATGTTTTTATATATTTCACTGTTGTGTGGTTGTGTGTGTGATTGTAAGTGTGTCAGCATTTGAATTTTTTCGGCACTTCCTTGATAACTCGGAACTCTTTGGTGTGCCACGAAATTCCAGAAAGATTTTTTGTGCATCGCAGGTGAGAAAAGGTTGTGGAGCACTGGTGTAGATTACTGCATGTTTGGATAATGCAGGCGGTATTGATACACTGCTGTATGGTTAGCTGTGCACCTCTGCTTTCAGGTAATCCCAGAAGTCCAGTGTGTTTATGTCAAGTGACCTCTTTGGTCTCTCCATGTTATCTTTGTAACAGATAATTTTGTGCTAAAAATTTTGCTTTGATGAAAACCAATCTAGTGGGACATTGTGACACTGCAACCGTCCAAATTGCAGAGGCTAATGCTAAGTCATCTAGGATGTCAGTACTGTGGTTTGTAACAGCTTCAGGCTTCATCCACTTAAAATTCCATTGTTGAACAATACAAGCCTAGTTTTCAGATTTTGCATCCAGAGACCAAGGCATCTGATTAAGCTCTTGTAGTCGGTTTTTAAATACTCTATTGAGTTGTGTCTAATACTCCATTGTGATACCAGCTGATGCAAGCACCATTATGTTAGAACCGCACAAAATGTGAAATGACTTACAGCAAGCCAGTTAGGAAATCAGGAATTGTGGTTTGAAATAGCTGTAAGTATCTGTTCAAGTTAAGATTCTGTAATAGAACACAGGTCCTGTGAAGTGAGTGTGCACTATCTCATATCACACACTGAGACATCCCTGCATGTAATGAACCTCTTGCTGTGATAATGGGGTTTTAAGTGCCCAGTGGTAAAAATTGTGCATAACAACACCCCATTGTGTTAAATTCCATGTCAGCTGTCTACATAATGTTAGCCGAGAAATCCAACTATATGTAATGTAGGGGTCGGCAATACGAGGCTCATGAACACCTTGTTGCCCATAAAGCAATTTTAAAATGCTACTATTCAAACATCTAAATTCTAAATTTTAGATATTTAGACAACAAGAAAACTGGCAATGAATGATTTTGGTAAAAATTGAAATTTTATCTTCACAGTTTTAACAGTTGTACAAATTGTACCATTAAACATTTGACAGAAACTGGATCATAGCATCATCTAATAAACACACCAGCTTGTTTGTACATAAACTTGTCATATAAATCTGTATTTTGAATTTTGAGTCTTCTCTTAGAATTAAATGATGAAAAAGCAGCACTGTTTTTGCAATGATTAGGAAAGTAATTTCACTATAGGTGATTATTGTGTGTCCACAACTTATTTCATTTGCACAATTTACTTGTCTGCCAACATTTATGAACAATCATAGACTCCAACTACTACGGATTCTCCGTAGTTTCTACGGAAATTCATGAAAAACTACGAGCTACGAAAAGTATGGAAAAAACTACGGATTTTACAGAAACAAGAGCAGGAGAACCAGTACGCAAAACGGAACCAACTAATTCATCCGATGATTGGCTGAATACTCGTGTTATCATATATCACGTGTTGAGTGCGTTCCTAGTTTTGAAGAATTAGCCAATCGTAGATCAGTAACTCCAACCGTTAACGACTTATCAATAGTTCCACCCAATTGTCTGTCTCCCAGGTTCCTCGCTGATGCGTGTTTAGGCTGCATTCGGCTGCATTGTGTAGTTTACGGCGAGAGCTTAGCGTGTGTCTTGTGAACTGTGAATCAGGTGAAAGATTTTTAATCATAATGCTGCCTCAAACGAAGAAGCCAACATTATCAAAGCAGCAGTTTAAAGATTCATATTCTTCAGAATTTCCATGCATTAAAGCGTCCGAAATTTCTGTGAATCACGCACACTGCAGTGTATGCAACAAAGACTTCTCAGTTGCTCATGGCGGAAAAGATGACTGTAAACGGCATGTGTTTTCTCAAAAGCATATAGAACTTGGCACCGGGTTAAAATCTAAAGAAATAACAAATTTCTTAATAAAAGATGATGAAACAGATCCTATAAAAGCCGAATGCTATTTTGTTCGTTTTTTAATTGAACATAATCTACCGCTTTCTGTTTCGGATCATTCCAAAGAGCTTTTCAAAGCAATGTTTCCGGATTCTGCCATAGCAAAAAAATTTAGCTGCGGTCATACCAAAACTGCTGCTATTGTGAAAACGCTTGCAGAAAATACTGTTGCTGATATTATAAAATCAGTGTGCAGTACATCATTTTCTCTAAGTACTGATGGAAGTAATGATAACAATGATAACAAACTGTACCCATTGGTTATAACATACTACAGTAAAGAAAAGGGAGTGATAATTACTTCATTGATTTCTATTTTAGAATGCACGAATAATACAGGAGAAGGTATTTTTAATTGTATAAATGAAAACTTTAAAAACAAAGGTTTAGAATGGAAAAATTGCTTATCATTTTCTTCAGATAATGCTAGTAATATGATTGGAAAGTTTAAAGGTGTAGCATCATTTATCAAAATGCATCAACCAAGTATAATCACCCGAGGTTGTCCGTGCCACCTCTTGCATATAGCTGCAAAAAAAGCTACTGAAAAATTAATTGGCTCAGAAATTGAAATGTTGATAATAGATATATATTTTTACTTGGAGAAAAGTTCGAAACGGAAGCATAGCTTCAAAGTTGCTCAACAAATTTTGGGACAGAATGCAAAATCTCATAAAATTTTGAAATATTGCAGTACGAGATGGTTATCTCTTTTAGAATCTATAACAAGGATTTTGGAACAGTGGGATGCTGTGATAAATTTTTTTGGAGATAAACCAGATAACAGTGAGAATGAAGGAAAGAGATTGCAAAACATTAAAAAAATTTTACAGTCACCGACCACCAAATTGTACTTGTTATTTTTGAAAAATACTTTGCCTTTGTTTATAACAGTAAATATTAATTTGCAACAACAAGCTCCTTATATACATAAATTGAGAAGAGAACTTTTTGAACTTTTAATGAATTTATTTGTTAGATTCGTAAAACCATCAGTAATTTCTAAAGAAAATGAAGATGTTACTCTAACGTCTATTCCATTTCAGAAGTATAGTAAACAAAAAGAAAATGAAAATTTAGTGATTGGTGCGGAAACAAAACTATATTTTAAAAATGCCAAGTTGAATGAAAGTGAAGTGAAATCATTTTTCAATTCTGTGCGAGCTTTTTTTGTAACTGCATGTTCATATATAATTGATAAATTTCCACTGAGTGATCCATTTCTAAAACATGCTGAAGTTGCTGACATCAACTTGAGAACTGAAGTCTCATTTTCATCTGTTCTTTACTTGATGAATACTTTTCCATCCATTATTGATGAAAAATGTCTTAATCAAGTAGAAATTGAATTTTCCATGTATCAAGTAGATGATTTGAAAGAAATTGTAGATTTGCGTATTAATATAGCATGGGGAGAAATTGCCAAATTAAAAAATATGAATGGGTGTATTAAATACAAAGTATTGCCTTCTGTAATGCTTGCTGTCTTAATAATACCTCATTCAAATGCAGCTTGCAAAAGAATTTTTTCTATTGTTAAAAAAAATCAGACGCAATTTCGACCAAATTTAGGTCTTAAAACTCTTGAAGCAGTTTTGATTGAAAAAATAAATATGCAGGCAAATGAAGAACTGTGTTATAAAAAAACATTCTCAAAATCAGAACCTAAGCTTGCTAAGCATGCTACATATAAATCTTTGCATTCATAAATTATGCGTATTTTGTTTAATACTTATATGTATCATTCTTGGTTATTTAAATTTTATTTCCCTGTAGAAATCATATCCAGAATAAAGATATGATTTATAGCTTCTGATTTTTTCTATGATTAGTAGTGATTTGAAGTACTTTTTATTAGTGAATGCTTGAGGAGTTAAAAGAAAATTTCTAATTAAATGTGCATATAATTTACAAGGTATATTTTTAATTATTCAGTTTTATATGTATATGGATTTTAAATGTAATAAAATTGATTACAATTAATTATTAATTTAAAATTAATGAATGGTTAATTACAACATACGCTACGCGCACATTTTCAAAGTTGTAAAAATGTCGTTCGCGCGTTGACTACTGACAAGGTTTGCTGAAGGTTGGAGTCTATGAACAATGTGCTGGAGCAACAATTTTTCATAAATGTATTCACAGTAACAAAAGCAATTAAGATATTGCAACTTTTACGATCAATATAAAGTAACTTTATTATGATATAATTGCATATTTATGTTTATTATTTTAATATCTATATTATTATTGCCACCCCACAGTCCCCAGCAAACTCCCACATTTCTGAAATATGCTCACTTAGTAAAAGCAGTGGTTAAACCTCTGATCTAGTGCATTCAGCCTGAAGTTGTACCAATCGTGCCATCTGTGGTAATGTCCTGGTAGCAACATTTATGTTAATGTTGCACTGTATGGGTAAGCTTACAGTTCATGCACAGTTTGCAACACAGCACCAAATATAAGACTATGTACCTGTCATATGGCAGTGTGAATGGGTTAGTGCATAGGCCACCAGCTGCCATTTGCAGGTGTCAACCTACCTAAACAGGAATGACTTGTAATGATCAGCTTCTGTAGGCCAGCGTGTGACATTAATGATTGTAGTCGTAATAGGATCAGAACAGTTAGAGCTCTGCTGCCTCTGTTACCCAGTGACCACATTTCTGGTCTAAGAGTCTTGCAATAGTCCTTATGGAATAATTAGCCATATTCATTTAGTCCCCACTCTGTCAAACCATTTCTAACTGCCAGTTTATGTTTCTGCATAAGTTATGACGTAGTATTTCTATTGGAATACCATCATCCATCCATTACTAATTGTGAGGCATTCATTTTTAAAGATATGTATCTGATGTCATTACATCGCAATGCCAGTTATAGCAGTTATGCCAGTGATTGGATAAGGGACCTGCATTTTTTGTGCTTCTGTTATTATTGATGTATACAGGGTATCATTTCAGGCTAAATCTGCAGTACTCTACACTTTTTTTCTGTATCTAATAATTTTCATAATACAGTAGCTAAGTTTCTAACATTCATGTTTAGCAGAAGCACCTGTTGTAAGTCTTTTGTAATGGAGTATAATCACTTGATTGTAGGTAGACACAACTTCTACCACTTTCTGAATTCAAAAGTTATTTCTCTGTTAAAGGACTTTAATCATGTGTATGGCCCTAGAGGCAACCACTGAAAGATGACTAAGGAGATCTTGTATGTAGACAATTGCTCCATTCTGCTGAAATTACTCCTTAACAGTAACAGGCACTGTTGGCATTTCAAAGAAATGTTTTGAGCATTACCACATACCATTGAACATTAACCTTATTTTTTCCCCTCTGCCTTTAAAAGTATTTTAAAAAAGTATGGCCAAATGATGAAAAATTCTATACTATGGAAGGAATTCCATGGCTCTTTTTTTTATTGTGGAGAAGTCTTTGATGTAATTTTTGTGAATTTGGTGAAGCAGAGTATTGGTAATTCTGCTTGTTGATATTAATAATTTTACTGTCTATACTGTTTGTTGCACATACCAATGCTTCATCTCGGTTAAACTCTTGATTATAATCATGATGATGACCAACACTATAGAAGTGCTGTGTATCCATTCATGTTTGAGAATAGTCTGCTGTTTTCAACACATCCTCTGTAAGTATTACAAGCAGATAACATGGACTTTCCATTACAATCAGCAGTTGAGATGCCCATCAAACTTTAATTGAAGGAAACTTTAATTGAAGGAAACTACAGAAGTACTTCTGCACTCATTGGTATGTCCTACTTTGCAGCAGGACTTAGCAATAGGTAGCAAGACCTAAATGATCAGATTGATGGAGTATTATTGTTAAAAAAGCTGGCTGAAATCTGACTGCTGTTTAAAATTGTGTGATGGAATAGGGGCATACTAAATTTTCTTAAGTATATTTAGTGAAGAAAGTAAGTTTCAGTATTTATTGAATTGACCACATTATCTTTAGTGCATTTTTGGTAGTGGTAGTATTTTTTTCTGGGGGTGCATAACTTAAAAGCTATATGATGCACCAGTTATGATATGTTTAAGTATATAAACAAATAAGTACCAGACACAAGTTTAAAGCAAAATGGATTTGTAAAATTGAATGAAAAAATATAACTTGCAAGATGCTGAGATTGAACAAGTACATGAAACTAAAACAAATATTAGCAAAGCAACAATCATGTGTTTGCTGTAGATTTAGTCCAGGTCTAAATGTACGCCAAACACATGGTTGTTGATTTACTAATTTTATGTTTCACTTAGCCATATTTCTCTTCTATTTTAAGACAGTGGTTTCAAATGTGAAAACGGGTAAAACATAAGCATGAATATAATAAAATGCATAATGTTAAAATATCAGGAAACTACATTGAAACCAAATCAGATTAAATAGTAAAGACCTGCCTTTTTCAGGTCCTGAAATAAACTGGTATTGACCCCTTTCCTTAGTTCATTTGAAAGTACCAGTTCCACAAGATGTAGCTATACCTATCATAATATCCTTAAATGTTTAAGTCACTGATGATGATGTGATAGGTATTTTAATGTGCTGCTTGGAATAGTTCTTATAAAACCTTTTATTGTTCTTTTTCACATGCTTTTTAACTATTTTAATATGGTGCAAAGCCCGAGATCCAGAATTATTAGAACTTTTGCAGTTCTGAATTTAAGACATTTCTGTATTTTAGATCAGTTTAAATCTACTAAGATGACATGTAGAAATTATAAGTTAAAAATGTGAAATAGTTGTTAATCAAGTGAATGAAGCATTTATGATCTTAAGTGAATCAAAATTTACATACAAGAGCTCAGTATTTATTTTCTTGTTTTATTAAACATTTTTTTTATATGTAAGCTGTAATGCTGTCTCTCTAATTTTATAAATGGACTTAATTTCTTATTCAGTTATAAAGTTTCATTATTCAGTACTGTAATTGCCATGTGAAGAACTTCCACTAAACTGTCAGTCAAATTCTTTTCATTTTCAACAACCTCTTTGTCAACTTTTTACACTATTTGTAGTGATATATTTAGATTTAAAACTGTACTACATACTTCGCAGTCTGGCAATGCTTCAATCTGATTGGTGTTTGAGGTATTGGCATTGCAATAGAAAATTCTATTGTTACACCTTTCTCCACAAATTCCATTAATTAGAAAATTTTCTCTTTTGCATACAGTAAATGAAACCTGCCAATTCATAACTGTCATCATCACTATAACATATGATAGCTGGCCATAAATTCTGCTATGCAATTTTAAATATCTGCAAACATATCCTCCTGTGACATTGCTGTCCTCTACTGGGCAGGTTTTATGTTAAAATATGTCATAATTCTTGAATGGTCTTGTTCAGAAGATTTAGCATAGATTTTAAAAAGGCTACTTTAAATCTGCATTTCACTTGAATATCCATAAGCTGAGGAATAGAGTGACATTGATATATGCTTTCACTTTGCAAATGCTACCAGTCAAATTAGAAAGTTAAAAAAGAGCAAATTTGTTATTTTCATTGAAAACTTAAGCTCCTCAAGATCTTTTTATCACGTTATTTTAAAATGAAGACTGAAGTTCCTCAGGATCTCTTATCATTTGCCAGGTGATTTGCCAGCAAAAGAAAACCAGTGGGAGTAATGTCCTGCTAAAACAAATGTCTCCTCAGAGGCTTATTGTTTACATCTGCAAAACCACCCAAAGGCTGAAAGTGTGGTCAATGGCATGATCTTTGTGAAAGGTGACTTCATGAAGGTCATGGTAATGGCTAACATCAATACAGCCTCACAAGTGTTTGAAAATGAAAAATGTAGGAATTTCAGTTAGTTGAAGTAAAAATCACTTTTATGGTGCACCTGCTTTTTCTTGAGTATTATATTCTGCATAGGTTTTATAAAGAGAAAAACTGCAGTTTGTTTGGATTTTTTTTTAATGTAAAAAATTTTGTGCTCCACAAAATATCTCACAAGTCTTACAAAATATAAGTAAAGGAAAGCACATCAATTTTAAATAATTCAAGTAAACATATATAATTTCAAAAAAAAATTAATAAATAAAATTAAGAAAAAAATAGTCTAAATTGGACATCCAGATTTTAGACTTTGTACTGTATTTTAAAAAACTATGTTTCACATTTTGAAATACTTTAGAAGCTTTTTTTTTCCCCTCCTATGCATAATATTCAGGAATTTGTTTACTGTGTACTGAAATGGGCATTATCACAACTAAATTCTTACTGTGAGCATTATGTCACACTATACACTTAATTGTTACAGTATTTTTTCAGGATAATAAATTGTAAAATATTCCTTTTTATTAGGTTGGATAAACCATGTCATGGATTGAGCATGCAAAAGGAAAACTGAACGACATTTACTAAAATAATTGTTTATTAAATTTTGCTTATGTATTTTTTTATTTATTTATTTTAAATGTTCTGTAGGTGATGTGTAGAATTATTAACATTTTTATGTAATAAGTTTATGCAGTTTAATGTATAGTTTCTTAGTTAAAGCCTTATAGTTATATTTCTTTATTTTTTTTGGTTATATTTTCTTTTTGTATTTCCTTATTACAATTGTAACAAAATATTCATTTTTATTAGTTTGGAGAACCAGGAGAATCAACAGATACAGTTCTATCAGAGGACCAAACAGATCTAATGCAAATTCAACCAATAACAATAAATTAATGTTTCTTCTGGTACTTGTGTGTGTATACTAATGTATGTGACTGTAAGAGACTTTGTGATAACAAGAATCGAGAACAGGATATTGCATAAAGAAGACAAGTAAAAAATATTGCATCAAAGTTTATTAACTATTTAATGATCATAAAATAGAAAGCACACTCTTATTATGACATATTATATCTTGTACTTCTTCCAAATGCAGTTTTCATGCTTGCGTATAAATGCAATAGTATAAGAAGCAGAAGTACTAGAAAGAAAATATTAAGGATGGAATACGGATTGAGTATTTCAATTTGCATTCATATTACTTATAAAATTATTTTGAAAATATTCCCATGACTGGATCTATGGTATATAGTTTCAGATTACTTATATAAAGAGAACTTAACTGTCCAGCTTAAAATGCAAGTGATGCTATATTTACAAATCTCTGAGTAGATATTTTATTTACAAATCTCTGAGTAGGTATTTAAGAGGGGGGGTAGAAATAATCAAAATTAAAAAGGCTATTTAAGTGTTGCAACACTCACTGTGCCTTACTTGAATTGCTGCTCACGTTTTCCTCCTAAATTCAAAAACATTTGAAGCATTAATTCATTTTAAAGCTGTTTTGCTGCAGAAAAGTATAGATGCCAGTGTTATAGGGATTATTTGTTTGTTATCTTTTTTTTTTCAAGTTTATATATTTCAAATCTTATTATAAACTGTGTTTTAAAATACATTTTCATTACAGTTTTGCTGTGTACTCATTATGTTGTGTTTCATAATGTTTTGTCTTTCATATATTTTTATTCAGTTGTATTAAAATTGGCAAATTTATTTACGCAGTTTTGTTTTACTTATGTACAATATGGTATCACAAAGCAAAGTATACCCATGTAATCTTTTAATTTAATATCCCTCCTCCTCAATATAAGTTCTCAAACTGGTTATTATGTTAGAATATTTAGTCGAAGATTGCAGATGATAACACATAATGCCTTCACATCAGCTACCTAGTTACTTAAAGTGGTATGCACTGATTTCTTATGAGATAGAATGAGGTCATGCAAACATTTCAGTCAAAGTATATAATATCTTGATAGTGAAAACAAGTCTAACAGAACCTGTATATGGTAAGGACTGGACTGCTATTACATTGCTGAAACGTCACCAAGGCATTAAGAGATATTTAAAAAAAAAAAAAAAAGCATTAATAGTAAACAAAGACTTTATATCTCAGATGTTTATGTAACCAAACTTAATTTGGTGTTATGAAAACTTTCAGCAATTTAAATGATGATCCAACTATTCAAAGTGTGTTTTAAGAAACGTAGTTTTGTAATTACCTTATTTTTTATTCACATATATATATATACACAATGAATTTTAAATAGAATGGTTCAATTAAATACTCTTAAGTTAACATGTCATACTTGAATATAAATAATCATGCATTATTGCATTTTTTATTAATTTTAGTAAATGCACATAGTCAAATTTATTTATTGAACATCAGTATCAAATAACGAGTTCTAGATAAAATAGAACTAAATTGTGACACTTATTTTACAACTACCATGTAATTTTAAACACCAGCTGTGCATCTGGCACTACAAATGAATTGGGCAATCAGACATTTTGTTTTCTGTCAATATTTGTCTTTAATTTTACAACAAAAAGTTTATCATTTGAATTTAATTATTATTTTCTTTTAACTTTATTGTTTAGTCCCCCCCTTCAAATTTGATTAAATGGATGTCACAGTTGAGTGTTCAGATGGCAATTTATGCTTCTCCTTAATAGTTACGGTGAAACTGATGGTCCAAGTAAGTTCTTCATAAAATCAAATCGGGAGACTTCTGATTTTGATCTTAAATGAATTAAATAAAACATGATCCTTTTAATCCAGGAAAAAGGGTAAGCACATAGTATTAAGGGTTGGGAGCATTTTGAAATGTCTCTTCAGCAGATCTTTTTCTCTTCCATGCTACTAGTTTAATTAAATGCTGTGTTATTATCAAGAGATGTATGTGAAGAGTAAGTTTGAATTTCTTCACTGTCTTTATCCATATATTTCAGATTGTATTTCAGCTGGCCAATGTTTAGTGGTTAAAACTGAAAAACACTTGTGGTTTGTCCTAAAGTCTATTTAATCTGTTTGATGGGCTGGCTAGATAAGATTTTTATGTCTTTCCTCATATGTAGTGCATATATGAACGGAGTCTTTTCTGCCATAATGCAGTATAAAGTCCTAGATTCAGAATTGCTGGGACTTTGGTTATTCTAGATTTAAAAAATTTACCATTTTTAGATCAAAATATCATTTATTTAATTTACCATTTTTAGATCAATTATAAAATTTAAATTTACCATTTTTAGATCAATTATAAAATTAAAAATATAAAATGATTGTTACGAAATAATCAAGCACTTATGATCTGAAGAGAATCAAAATTTATGCATACACATGCCAAAAAAAGCTGAGTATTTGTTTGTTTTATTAAACATTTTTTTTAGTTATTCTAGAAATATTGCATACACGGCTAAGGTCAGTCAGTGCATTATCATAGGCTAGATGTGATTTCTCTAGCCAGCAGGTATTTCAAAGTGGCATGCCGTAATTTCACTTAGGAAAAAAATCGATTTTTTAGCACATCTGCGTTTTTTTATTTTATTTTATTTTTATTTGTAGTATTATGGTCTCCACTTTTAAACTTTGTTAAAATAATGGCTGGTGGTCTGGGTATTAGACATCTGGTTTTTGGTCTGGTTACATCATCCAAAATGTTTGCAATGGGAAGTCACTAGGATTAGACATGCATGACCAGGTTAATAATGAAAAATTTGCTCGCACTCAAATTTATTCCCGGAGAATAAGCTTTTGACATGTGGGTGGGAGCTTTTTTCATGAAGCCTCTGTTTCTGGACTAAATTATGTATGACAAACTACAGTCATGCCCATAAATTAAGGATAATTCAGAATCGCACGGAAATCGAATTCAAAAGTAAAAGTTTCACCTGTAGAATTATCGCACATATCTTCAAGAATAATATACAAATTACAGGAAGCTATTAGATGACGCTATTAGATCTGAAGAGAATCAAAATTTATGCATACACATGCCAAAAAAAGCTGAGTATTTGTTTGTTTTATTAAACATTTCTTTTAGTGTAAGTTATTTAAGCTGTTTCATTTGTCAGGCTAATACTTTCTCTTTAATTTTATTGAGAAACATAATTTCTTATTTGGTACAAAGCTGCATTGTTCACTTGCAGTAGCCTTGTTGAGATCTCTGGTTAACTGTTACAGTCTTTTCCATTTCCCAACCCTTTTTGTCACTTTCTTCACTACCAGTGGAAGTGTTTTCTGGATTTAAAAACCATAAGACAGATTTCTCTGTCTTTGATTGATTGCTGATTCAGCATTGCCATAACAATGGAAAACTGTTATATCAGCTTCATTTATTTTCACATCCCTATATTTCTTCACTAATTCTCTTAATTGGAAAATTTTGACCTCTATGAGCATTCAAAATCTACACTAGAATAAGGTTGTTTTGCATAATTTTGAAATTGCACTTTCTTAAGCCCAAATTGTAAATTGCCATTTTGTCTCACCAAGCCACTATGGAAAGCAAGTATGCATTCACTTTCAGATCCTGCTACAGCTCCAAACTTGGAAACTTTTACACAGAATTAAAATTTCAATCTTTAATTTTGATAAGATAGCTGCAATAATAATAGCCTGCAAAAAGTAATAAGTAATAAACTGTATTAAATTTACAAAGCTAATTAAAAGCTTACTTCTTTTTATGTTAACTAAACTTTAAATCCTTCAGAATGTAATTCTTTCTCACTTCCCTTCTGCTAAGCCAGCAAAAGAAAATCAGTATGATCAGTTTTCTATGTTAAGTGAACGTAGGTTCTTCGGAATGTAATTCTTTTTCTCTTCCATGCTGCTAATCCAGTAAACGGAACTAGTATGAGCATCATCCCAGTCCAAACAAATATGTCTTGGGGCTTCATTTATTGTTTACATTAGATAGAAAGGTGGAAATCCCTTCTCCTCCACAGCAGTTCAAAAGCCAGAAGCAGGGTCACGGCTAAGGTCAGTCAGTGCATTATCATAGGCTAGATGTGATTTCTCTAGCCAGCAGGTATTTCAAAGTGGCATGCCGTAATTTCACTTAGGAAAAAAATCGATTTTTTAGCACATCTGCGTTTTTTTATTTTATTTTATTTTTATTTGTAGTATTATGGTCTCCACTTTTAAACTTTGTTAAAATAATGGCTGGTGGTCTGGGTATTAGACATCTGGTTTTTGGTCTGGTTACATCATCCAAAATGTTTGCAATGGGAAGTCACTAGGATTAGACATGCATGACCAGGTTAATAATGAAAAATTTGCTCGCACTCAAATTTATTCCCGGAGAATAAGCTTTTGACATGTGGGTGGGAGCTTTTTTCATGAAGCCTCTGTTTCTGGACTAAATTATGTATGACAAACTACAGTCATGCCCATAAATTAAGGATAATTCAGAATCGCACGGAAATCGAATTCAAAAGTAAAAGTTTCACCTGTAGAATTATCGCACATATCTTCAAGAATAATATACAAATTACAGGAAGCTATTAGATGACGCCGATAGTACGTCACATTGACGACAGTGTAAGAGAAGTGTTAAGGAATGGTAGCAAAGAACTAAAATTGTTAACAAGCGTTCTATAAGCCACTCAGTGGCACAACCGAATCTGGAATCTGGGCCTACTCTGATGGAAATATCCGAGGAACTTGGAATAGTCCAAAGTATCATCTCTAGTCTTTGGCAAGGATTCTAAAATGATGGAACTGTTAGTAAACTTTATAGTACAGGTTGTCTCCGAGTGACAACTCTGAATGACGACCAGTATTTGATAGTAACTGCCAAAAGAAGCAGATGGAGCAGAGCATTAGACCTGTCTCGTCAGTTATCCTTACGGGTACCTACGGGGTACGACAGTTTCAAGACAAACCGTGTACAGATGTTTGAGACAGATTAGTCTACACTGGTTATCATAAATTAAGGAAAAATCATGATTACTAAAAACGTTACATGTAGAATTTAATGAAACTTACCCACAATATACAACGTATAGTAAGGTATCAAATAACATAAAAAGAAATTACCAGACAAATATGGTAATGTAGAAATTAACACATGTATAAAATGACAAATTGAAGGTGTCAGTATGCTATAGGAAAAGTACCTTCAATATGGAATATGATCGCCTCTAGAAGCAATACAGCACGTGGATCGATGTGTGATGCATTCAATTATGCGGTCTATCAGTTCCATAGGAAACGAGAGCCATTGCTCTTGCAAAGCAGTTGCAAGCGCAACAAGGGTCTGAGGGGCGTATTGAGAGCAGCTAGACGTCTCCCTAAAGCATCCCAAACGTGCTCGATAGGATTCAAGTCCGGGGATCGAGCTGGCCACTCCATGCGCATAATTGTTTCCTGTTGAAGATAATCATCTACGATGCGACCCCTGTGTGGTCTTGCGTTGTCGTCCTGTAGCAGGAAAGCATCACCTATTGCCCCGGCATATGGGCGCACGTAAACATCAAGGATGTCATCTCTATAAATCTGAGCATTCACTGTTCCTCTTGGAAAGACATGGAGGTCTGTGCGCCCACCCAAAGAGATACCGCCCCAAACATAGACACTGCCCCTTCCGTATGCATCTCTTTCACGGATGTTTGAATGGATGATAACGGGTTCTAGGTTCTCTCCATATAAAATAATGCCTGCTATCCCTTTCTAGACTAAACCTGGGCTCATCCGTAAAGAGAACCGCCCTCCATTGATCAGGCGTCCAGTGGACATGTTGTCATGCCCACAGAAAACGGTCCCTCCTATGGCGTGACGGGCTGGTCGCCTCATATAGAGACGACCTTCGTGAAGCCTTCTACGCACATTTGACATTGACACGAACCTTCCGGTGGCTGCAGCAAGGGAGGATCTAAGAAGAGTCGGAGTAGCGGTTCTATTCCTGCGTGCACATAATGTCAAATATCGGTCATCGGCGCTCTCGTAGCAGTTGGCTGTCCTTGGCTGAACCTCCTAGATGCCGAATGTGTGGTTTGAAATTGCCTCTTAAGTCTATGAACCACAGAAGGACTCACATTTAGCCATCTGGCCACTTCTGTTTGACTTTGTCCTGCCTTTAGTCTCCCAGTGGCTCTCCATCGCAGTTCTGCAGGCAAATGATGCCTGGAGGTCATTGTTACGAATTGGCTATCTCAGATTTCTGATGTCACTGTCACAGTGAAATATGTGGGTTTGCTCTCAAACATGGACTTTTATGCTCCTCGTAGATAACGTATTCCGAAAGCAGCGCCACTAATTTGCATATCGCAGTTTTACTCAGCTACTCTTACTTGGCAACATATTCAAATTTTACACGATTTGGCTTATTTTTGAGGGAGTTATCGCTATTTTTGTGATTTTTCCTTAATTTATGATAACCAGTGTATATGCTCGCAGGCCTGTCAAATGTGTTCTGGATGCCTATTCTACTCTCCGAGAATCGACAGCAGTTTGTGGGCTGCTAGTGAAAAACAGGTCTTCCCGACACCTCATATTATCTGAGTACAGAAATCCTCGGAAGCGCGCGGAAAAGTGTTGCCCCGTCATCAATCAGGCTTGTCCAGTTGACATTCTAAGTAGACAATGGCTTTGTATGTGTTTTCGCCGCTAATTTTTTCGTATTTAAATGAAGAATACGGTCATAGATCTCGGAATCGGCGGCGAATTTGTAGAAAATATGTTGATGCTTTTGCTGTGCCAGAAGATGTTTTCATTGCATATTTCAGATTGCGAAAATTTATAGTTATTTTAATTTACTATAAACTGAGAAAGTATTTGGAGCCACATTCAGGGAACAAGAATGCAATTTCTACTGAAAGAAAGGCTATTTATACTTTTCCTGAAATTATAGATATATATTGTAATTACATAGTTTAAAAATGTAGAAGATAATAAGTATTTATCTAGCTTCTTCAGTTAATAAAAATATAAACGTCCGAGAAGCATCTACTCGATTTATGTACAACAGGGATTAAGCTTATTTTAAAATATAGCAGTAGAATACCTTATGAACAATATTGTGAACACAGTAAGGAATGTCGTTCATTATTACGTGAAATTCACACTACTGTAAAATAAAAATGAAAAAATTTTTTCTATAATTTTTTTTTTTTTTTTTCAGTAGTAGTAGTAGTAGTACAGTACAAAGTCCAAAATCCGGACGTCCATTATCCGGAATGATCTAAAATCCGGACCTCAAAGCCGTAAACCTTTTTTTTTTTGTATGCTTTACGCATGTACATTTCATTTTTCCTTCCATAATACAACATGTGGAGATTTTTCACTTAAAAATTCCGATTCTTAATTTCACTTAGCCACTAAATAAAATACCCCGTTATAAAAAAATAATCATGTAAACAGAAATTTGTGAAATTAATAATTTGGCTTGTCTCCGTAGCTGAGTATCTATTTGGCATACATATCAACCGAAACATTCACATATTTTATATCCCTGACGCCGACCTGGCGAGTCATTATTTATTATATTTTGCTTTCATCACCGCATGCTTATCAATACACGACAGCTTCAGTAATAACTCATGCAGTGATGTCTAAACTTTTTTTATATTAGTAATTGAATAACAAGAGTATGGCAACCTTTTATGTTAACATTACGCTTGATTATAGATTTTTAAATGCTCTAAAAAATGTTGACGAGGAAAATTCAACAAAATTTTCTTTTCATATGCTAAAAATAGATTTTGTTAATGAAACTCATAGGCTAAAAGATTACATTTAGTGCTTTTTTAATCCAGAATAACTGATTTGTTAGTCACTATAACCCAGAAGCGGCGGCAGCATATGGCCGCACCGGACGGCAGAATTTAGTGAAGACACAATTTTTGGAATTTGGGGAAGCACCAAGCGGCAAAATTAAGGTATGAGAATTTTTTTATAATTTAGGGAAAGCACCGAGATCCATAGTTTAGGCGCGGCGAAAATTTAGAACTTAGGAAGGCGTGTTGTAGCAGAATTTATGACCCGCAGAGACTGCACCGGGCGGTATCTAGTGCCGGCCTTAGATAAAGCCTTAACACAGCCAATAATGTATAACGGACGCTATTAAGCTAGGCTAAAATTATCTTAACTGATTTTAAGGCATTTCCGTTAATGTATCAGACTGCGCTGCTACTTAATTTTCTAATTTGATCCACCTTATTATTTTTTGCAGACTGTTATTATTAGAGCAATTTTATAAAAATTAAGCTTGAACTTTCGATTATGTCGAAAAGAGTAGGGAAAACATGTTTCGATGTCCATTAAACAAAAAGTGGCATTGCTGCAAAAATGGATAAAGGCATATCCGTCTCAGAATTATGCGAGGAGTATGGCATTGAAAAGTCGACTGTATATGACGTAAGAAAAAAAAAAAAGGAACTTTTTGAATTTTTTGTGGATTTCGACACCCCACTTGCAATGAATAACAGCAAAAGTGTTCGTTATGCTGAAAGTCACGATCATGACAAAGTGATGAAAGAATGGGTCAGATAGCGTCGCAGCGATGGCGTGCCATTGACGGGTCCAATGCTAATGGCTCAAACCAAAATATTTCATGAAGAAATGAACTTAAACACTGAGTGCACATATTCGACAAGTTGGTTAATAAATTTAAAAATCGCCATGGTATAAGACAATTAAAAATTTCAGGTGAAAATGCTTCAGCTGCTATTGAAGCTTCTGAACAATTTGCAGATGAATTTACTGAACTCATTATTAGTGAACGATTATCTCCAGAACAAATTTGCAACGCTGATGAAACTGGTCTTTTCTGGCAATATGTACCGCGAAATACCTTGACAACCACTACAGAAAAGGCTCCAATTGGTGTCAAAGATTTCAAAGCGATACTAACAATTTTAGCTGACGGAAATGCTGCAGGAATGCACAAGTGCAAACTTTTCGTAATCGGAAAACATACATTTAAAGGAGTAACGATTTTCCCCGTTATAAATCGCGCAAATAAAAAGGGCATGGATGACACAAGTGGTTAATGAATGATTGGCTTGAAAATCATTTTATACCTGAGGCTCGGCAACATTTGGGTTCGGTTGGTTTACCTGATGACTCAAAAATAGTCCTGATTGTAGACAACTGTTGGGCTCATACTTCACTTAAAGTTTTAGTGAAAGATAATGTATCGGTATTATTCTTCTCTTCAAATTGTACTTCTATCATTCAGCCTATGGATATCGGAATAGTGCGCGTGCTGAAATGCAAATATAAAGTAGCATTTTTAAAATCTATGTTAAATTTCTTGAACAGACTGTTCAAGAATTTTCGAAATAATTTAGCATAAAATCTGCTGTGTGAAGCATCGCAAGATCGTGGGAGGATGTGTCTCCAGATACGTTAAAAAATGCTTCGCATAAATTATGGCCAGCTACCCTATTTCACGGTGAGGATGATGAAGATGATAGCCGCGAATTTGAAGGTTTTCAGATATCGCGAACTAAAGCTGAAATTTTCCAGTTCTTGGAATTGTAAAGAAATGTGGAGAAGCGGTAATAAATGAAGATGATATAACAGAAGTTTTTCATTGCAACGACAATGCCCCAATCATCAATCAATTAACGGATGGCGAAATCTATAGTATAGTTCTAGATCCAGAAAATACCGCTACCGATAGTAAAGAAAGTGACAGAGGCTATTGAAAAGGAAAAAATTTCGATTGACAAGTTAGTCGGTATTCTCGACACAGCAATTACAGGACTTGAACAGTGTAACTTTGTAACTGAACAAGAAATTATGTCTGTTTTTAGAATTAAAGAGAAAGTATTAGCACATAAAAAAAAAAGAAGCAACGTAAAGAACTTACATTGAAAGAAATGTTTAATAAAGTAAACAAATAAATATTAAGTTTTTTTTTGTAACATTTGATACCCTTTTGATCAATAATTGCTCTTTATTTCATAAATTACGGTTTCATATTTTAATTGTATAATTTCTGCATGCCAAGAGCTATTAATTTCGTTTTGCCATTTTGTGGCGTTTCATGGTAAATGGCGTTTCACTTTTCAAATTGTAGCCACCAGATATTATCGCACTCTTATTATATTTAAAGAAATTAAATAATGAAGAATCTGCGTAGTTGTGTGAATGTTTCTCGCACTCTGATAAAACAACGGTACCTAGAGCCATCAAATTTTGAATAACGTAATCCTCCACCCTAATATATGCATCTGGAAGACCACATTTGGAACTGGGAATTTGTTTTATTATCTATTTCATATTTTGTAAAACATTTATGAGTGTTTGATTAAGAAACTTAACGATTTCAAAGCGAGCAATGGCAACACTACGGACACCAAAAAAAAAAAAAAAAAATTCATCTTTAGCTCGGGAGACTGTGTATCGGAAATTATAGATATGGTCTTTTTTAATTATATGACATTGTTGTTGAATTGAATTTTATGGTTTAAGTGCGAGGAACATGATATTTAATAACTAAAGGTAACACTGGAAACGTTAAAAAAACGCCCCTTTGGGCGTAATATAAAATCTGAAGGCCTTCAGATTTTATATTACGCCCAAAGGGGCGTTTCCCAAAAAAATCTGAAAGCCCAAAGGGGCTTTCAGATTTTTTTTCTGTGTGTGTAATTTTATTTCGATTTAAAATTGGTTTCGAATGGAGGACCTTCTGAGGGAAACTGGCTCGTATACACGTTACACATGATGAAAGCCACGAAAACACCGATGCGGCCAACCCGTTCCCGTGATTCGAACCTTGGACCAAACTATCTGCGTTCAGCGACTCTACCGCTCCACCGCTAGTGGGCTTATTAGCTGAACTACACTGAATTATTATTGTATTATGCTATACAGTAACAATGCTATAAGACTGAGGGTCTGTTCATGAAATAGTACTTTTTTAATCTATTAGTATTAAAGAATCATTATAGCAGAGTTCTCATTTTTATATTGTAAAAGAGATATTGATTATTATTGCAGTTTTCTGTTCAATGTGTCAAAGTGTTAAAATGCTGGTTTGACAAGGACTTCTTCAACTGCAGGAGACCTACATTGATTATTTTTACTTTAGTACTTCCATTGTGAAAATAATATTACCATCTTTTCATTACTTTCACAAAATAAAATTTTTTGAGAAGGAAGAATATTTAAAATAAGCAGTTCTTGTATGTATATATAAGAAATAAGATAACAGCAATGTAATATTAAAAAAAAAAGTATTACTAATATATCTGTGATAAAAATTGCAATATGAATTAATCACACATACAGAATAGATTATTATAATTTTGGTTATATATTTTATATTGAAAAATTATTTTCTTTCATGTTAATTATAGAATAAATTATTTAAAATGAAACATTTTGATGCATGTGTGATAGCTGAATGCAGCAGCAGTCGGTCAAACTGTAATGAACGAATAAATTTTATTTTCAGCCCAAAAGGAGTTATAAATGGCCGTTTTAGGGATGTCGCTTTCGTGCACTGGAATTTGTTAATAAGCTCTAATTAAGTCAGTGCATGAAAAAATCTTCTTTCTGTGTAGAATATAGCCACAGTCGGTGAGGAATGGTAGAGAATATCGATCAGGAGTGGTAATATTATTAACACGTTGAGCGCCACACGTATTTCTTAGGCAATTCCGTTCAGGCCACGCGCGCCGCTTAAAAGCGCTGGTATTGTAAGGTCAGGAGTAATGGCCAGAAAAAAGACTAAGAGAGTTGTCACATTTTGTATTAGCAGTAATGGAGAACCGTTTTTATATTTACCGTGTTTCAATAAAATCCATTAGTCCTGTAATGAATCAAAATTAAGTAAATTTTAAATAAATTTTCTGTAATTCCATAAAAGTGTAAATTTTATAGTTATAGATCATGATACACGCAGGGCCGTCTTAAGGAATTCGGCGCCCATGGGCTACTAAAAATAATGCGCCCTTCTTCCTAAGAAAATACACAGAATGGCAAATGGGAGTCGGAAAAGTTATACAAAACAAAAGTGTCAGAACTAGAAAAAAACTATTTATTACTTTTATAATAAACTGTTATCTTTATTGTAACTTTTCTTTAAAGTCACTTATTTAAAAGATGAGTATAAATGTTTACCCAGATTTGAGGGGATTATCTCAATAATGACAGTTCCGATCAGTTTTTAGTCTAATCCTTAGAACTTGATCGGAACTATTATATGATTCTCCATCAGTGCATAACATAAACAAAAATAAAATTTGATTAAATAAAAAACCATTTAAGAACAAAAACACTCCTTAATCTAAACAAATGTAACTTATATATTTACTTTCCTAGCTTTTTCTTTGGCAAACTGATCAATAATATCACTAGTATTTAAATTTTCAAATAAATCTCTTTCAATAGACAAAATACTTAAATCATTGAGTTTACTCTGTCCCAAAGAAGATCGTAAGTAAATTTTATTCTTTTGATTGCTGAAAATGATCTTTCGCCACTGCACTTTGTTGTGGCGATACTTAAAAATATGCGCAGTGCTGTGGTTACGTTTGGAAATGTAGATTCAATTTTTAACTCGATTATTGTCTTTAAACTTAGTTCTGCGATAGATATATTTTCGGTATTTTCCAATAAATTCACATGTTTAAAATGTAGGCATTCTTCAATAAAGTTGTTTTCTAAATCATTCTGATATATTTCGCACAACTTTGCAGCATTATTTCTAATTATGTCTTCATTTATATTTTTTAAATTAACTAGAAACCCAAATGTTGAATAAATGTCAACATATGCACATTTTCTCTTTTGTACTTCTGCTAGAATTTTATCTATAATAGCATAATATGTTTTTATGCGGAATTCGTCATTTGCATCAAGTTGCACTTCTTCCGACGTATTTTCGTCGAACTGTCTTTTTCTTTTCCGCAACCGTTTGTATTCATAACAGCCAGATAATTTTATACCTTCTGATTTGTAAAGGTTAAACGAATCTATATTTCGTTTCGATTGTACACATTTTTCTAAAGAAGCATATAATGAAACAATGCATTCAATTGTAATATCAACTTTTTGAAGCGATATATTAGTTTTATCGATGGTTTCCAATATTTCACTCCAAAATGCTATCATAATAGCAGTTTCCAATGAGTTGAACTCATTTAACAACCCCTGGGCTTCAACTTTTGTCGCAGGCTTTTGAAAATTATCTTCGTAAAGTTTAGTTAAAGCATTTTTAAAATTTTCATAGCCCGAAACCACTACTTTCACTGAATCAGCTCTTGCTGACCAACGAGTGTCGCTTAATTTTTTGGGAACTTTATTTTTTGCTGTTAGCGTATTTTTTAAAATTTCCCATCTTGATGTTGATGCGGCAAAGAAATTGTATAAGTTTTGTAGAAACAAAAACAACTTAGTTGCTTGTATGCAGCATTCAGCTGCCGATTGTCCAATTAAATTTAAAGAATGTGTCGCACAGGGCACGTAAATGGCAAGATTATTTCTAGATTTAATGCGTGCTTGGAGGCCGTTATATATACCCGACATATTAGAGGCATTATCATAAGATTGTCCTCTACAATCTTCCAAACTAATATCTAAATCAGATAATAGCTTTAAAATACAGTCTTGCATTTCTGAGCTCTTATGGCCAGTATTCTCCAAAAATTTTAAAAAACCTTTCAACGGGTGTTCCATTTTTATTGACATATCTTACGACAATGGTTAATTGATCCATATGGGAAATATCGGGCGTCGAATCTACTATAATAGAGTAATATTTTGCCTCTTTTAGTGCCATGATAATAAAACATCGAACATTTCTGCCCAATATTTTTAGAAACTCATCACAAATATTTGCAGATAAATAAGAAATATTCCCAGTACCTTTATTTGCAAAATTAAATATATGTTGTTGCAAAATAGGGTCAAATTTTGCTAAAAGTTCTAAGCACCCTAAATAATTCCCATTATGTTTATCACCAATAGTTTGATTTTCTTCCCTAAAAGCCAAACCCCTTGAACTTAAAAATTTTATGACTTCGATGATACGTTCTAAAATATTTTTCCAGTAATTCGTATTTTTTTCCATTGATATAATAGAATAATTTTTGAAATATTCCCATTTTTCTGTAGATCTGTTCACAATTATACGGGTGTTTTCTTTATGAAGGGCTGAATTTTCATGGTCCGAAATTTTTTCACTGTGTTTCCAATCGTTAAAACCTGCACTAAATGGATTATTGGCACTACCAAACAGTTTGCAAGGGATGCAATATACTTTTCCTGAAGTATTTGAGTATAAAAGCCAGTTTCTTTTTTGTTGTTTTCCGTTTTGTAAACGTCTATAAAATATCATTTTTGTAGCATACCTGCTCTGTGATTTGTAGACCACTTTAGATGCAGAAAAGTCTAGTTATTGAATATCTACCTCTACGTTAGATATGTTCTTCATTATATCTATAATTTTATCTTCGCTTATTCTTCTCCATAATGCTGGATCAGTATAATTAACACTCAACATATTACTAAGTTCATCTTCATCTAAATATTCTCTTTCTTGATCTTCTGGCTGTGGCTGTTCCATGTTTTGTTGTTTCTGGTCCTCTTCTTTTTCTTTCACATTTGATTGCTGGGCATTATTGTCATACTGTTGTTGATTTTTTTCTTTTCCCTCTTTGTGTTGCTCATCCTCTGTAATATCCATAGAAAGTGTTTCGCCTTTTTTAAAGAAATTTGTTAATGTAGGCATTTTTTCCAAGAGAGCTTTTTGCCTCGCCTCTTTCTCTTCTTTTAATTTACGGTTGGCGGAACCAGATAATTTTTTTCGTTTATGTTCCATGGATAGTCTTCCTACATAATGGAATAAAAAATTGTTATAAAATTGTTAAATATGTATATATCATTATTAATTAATTTTTAGCTAACATATACACTAGTGGACAAAAAAAACGCATAATCAAAAAAATGGCATTTAGCAAGATAATATTTATTAATTTTAAAAGGATAAAAAATAAATTGGTTTTTTTTCTCATTTTATATTTAAAAATATATTTACTTTAAGGTATAAAGAAATTAGGCAGTATATTGAACGGTTTATAAAAATCAAAGTGGACAAAAAAAAAATGCATATTGTTTAATTAATACCTTGTATGCCCGCCCTTTGCTTTATAAAGTGCTTCAGCTCGATCTGGCATACTTTCGACCAACTTTTTGCAGAAATCCGGATCAATCCTGTCCCATTCTTTATGCGTTATCCTTTTTAACTCATCAATGTTTTTTGGCTGTCTTTCCCTAATTCTTGTTTTCAGGTGAGTCCAGAGATGTTCTATTGGATTCATATCTGGTGATTGAGATGGCCAGCTTAGCACAATAATCTTCTTATCTCTGAAATATTCTCTTGAATGCACTGAACGATGCTTTGGATCGTTATTTTGTTGGAATTCATATCCATTAAGACCCATTTTTGAAGCTGACAATGCAAGACAAGAGTCGATTATCCTAGTATATTTAAGGGAATCCATATTTCCCTCAATGATCGTTAACATTCCAGTGCCATTGGAGCTAAAACAACCCCAAACCATAATATGCCCTCCGCCATGTTTAACAGTAGGCTTTAAATTTTTCAAATTATAGCTTTCCCCTACCTTACGACGCACATATCTTCGTCCATCTGATCCAAACAAGTTTATCTTGGTCTCATCTGACCAGATTATGCTATTCCAATGCTCTTGAGTGTAATAAACCCATTTCTTAGCATGCTCATATCTGCTTAAAACATTTTCAGGACTTAAATATGGTTTAGAACAGGCAACTCTGCCAGGCAAACCTATAGAACACAATCCACGACGAATTGTTCTAGATGAAACACATTTTCTTTTTCTGTCATTTAATATATTTTTCAATTTATTTGATCCTAATTTAGGATCTTTTGAGATATTTTGCTTCAAAAAAGTTAAATCACCTGATGAGAGTGACAACTTTCGGCCAGATCCCGGTTTTCGAGATGAAGACCCTCTTATAATATATTTTTTAACAATTCTGGAAATTGTTGATTGATTTACGGAGTATTTTTTTGCTAACTCCATTTGGCTCATTCCAGACTCGTGGAAAGCTACAATTTGAGCCTTGTCTTCAATTGATAATTGCTTTGACATGGATGCACTGAATCATAGAATTTTTTTATGTTTTTTGGCGGGAAAAGGCAATTTTTTTCAATATGCATTTTTTTGTCCACTTTGATTTTTATAAACCGTTCAATATACTTCCTAATTTCTTTATACCTTAAAGTAAATATATTTTTAAATATAAAATGAGAAAAAAAACCAATTTATTTTTTAACCTTTTAAAATTAATAAATATTATCTTGCTAAATGCCATTTTTTTGATTATGCGTTTTTTTTTTTTTTTTTTTTTTTTTTTTTTTTTTTTTTTTTGTCCACTAGTGGTATGTAAAAGGAAAAGCACTTACATTAGGAAGATAATAATATAATTTAATAATTTCCACTTAATTTTCAATTTTTAATTCACCTTATTCAGTCGACAAATACTAAAATTATATCAATTTTACTTTTGTCGTGCAATCTATATTAAGGTACGCATCAGTGACCCCTTTATGTTCCTATCTTTTATCAGGATTGTTAAAATAATACAATTTACGTTTAGATAAATGAATATGCCCTGGCGACGCGGTGAGTATACGTAGGTGGTCTTATATTAACTCCAGTACAGCTCCGACAGTTCAAATGCGACTGAAACAAAAGTACGATCGGTAGGGTGTTACTCCTATTTCGCGTTGCCCTTCTCTATCTATCGTTTTTCAGCACATTTGGAAGAAATAAAAATCAGTTTAATATTTTAAGAAGTGTTTTAATTTAAAAATAAGTAAAAACTAATAAAATGAAAAATAAATTTTTACTATATCGCAAATAAAAAATTGCCGCCTCAAAAGGCTTGCGCCCTGGGGCTATAGCCCATTTAGCCCTGTGGTTAGGGCGGCACTGGATACACGCTGTCAGACAGCGGCGTTCGGCGCGGCCTAAACCGAAAGTATAGTGTCGGCCACAGATGGCTGACGCGGCCTAAACGGAAAGTCTAGTGTCAACCACAGATGGCTGACGTGGCGCTCAACGTGTTAAGAATTCTGGTAATTCCCACACGGCCTCCAGTCACCTGATTTCTTTAGAGTGAGATGTAGAGGATGGCTCAACAACTTTTCGAAGGCCTGCAAATACCTTGTTGCAACATAAACTCAGTTGGCTTTTGCTGCTTTTAATTTTTCGGCTGAGAGTGTTCTGAGCCTAGTGGTAACAGGAGCCCCTTATTTTCAATGAAATGTTCAATGTTGTTACTTTGGATTTTATTATTGAGTGTTGGCCGCAAAAGATCTGGAGATTGTCTGAGGATTACTTCGTACTGATTATGTACTGCATGAACCATTGGTGAAACGGCACCATAGGAGGGGTCACCAATGGGAGATAATGAAGTGATGCCATTAGTTATTTTACGATTTTTGCTGTCAACCAAAAGGTGAAACTGAGATAAAAAGTCAGTACCTATTATTGGCTTATTAACATTAGCTATGACAAAAGGCGAATCAAATGCTCTTCTCAGTCCCAAATCCAATTTTAGCAACTTTTGCCCATAAGTCTTAATTTTGGTTCCATTTGCAGCAAAGAGTTCCAGCTTTGCAACAGCTCTTTTTTCTTTCGATAATGGTGGAATCACGGAAATTTCGGCGCCAGTATCGATTAAAATTGAGTGGCACTCTCCTTGTCACGAATAAAAGGACGACCCTTGGCTCTCTGTCGTCTTCGAGGGTCGGGGATTTAGTTTTTCTGCTAATGACCGGTGGCTTTGTTAAGCCAATTGCAAGGATTATTGCATTTGAAAGCCTTATCGCCGAACCTTGAGTGATAATAACATACGCTTTCATTTCCGCTACTACGCCTATTGATAGAATTTTTTCCAGAGTGGGATCTGGAAACGTCTAGAATAATGCCTTATTCAGTTCGCTAACTTGTAGGGTTAACTCTGAAATCTGCTCCTGTAATTTAACTAAAACATTGTCATCTCTAGAGCAAGCTACAGCAGCATTCTGATTTGATGCAGATTTTACTTCCTACATTTTATCGGCCATTGTTGCCAGTTTGGCTAAATCATCGCTGCTGATGGATAAAATGTTCAAGATTGCCGTGGGTAATCTTTAAAGCCAGAGAGTTTTAAGGATAGCTTCACCTACCTCTGTAGAGTCATTAGATTATTTTTAAAGCAGGAGTGATGAAAAATGAGCAACTCCTTTGCCGGGAATTGAACCACGGACCTCTGGAATACGCGCCCAGCGTGCAGACCACTACATTACGAAGACATGTTAAGAAGGCGGGAGAAATATCTTATACCTTATCTGAAGTTAAGTTCTTGATTTCGCATAACAACTGTGAAGGCTTTCTATCACCCAATTTCACCTAAGTTAATAATTTTTGGGTCTTTTGCGTTTCGGTTTTGGCGAAGATAGAAATTAGTTTGTCTGTAATAGCTGCGTACTACTTGTCGTCCCTTGGGGCATTGATCAGAATGCCCGACACTTGTGATAATATTTCAGCGTCAGTGACACAATCTTATTTCATATGTTCTGTCGTAATTGCTGCATTTCGAAATTGAGATTCCAACTGGAGAAACCATATCTTTGGATCCGATTTTCAAAACGCTGGGACTTTTATGCTAACTCTAGCGATCGATGTCGAAGCGTCGCTTTTGTTTTCGCCTTCGTTTGCCAATTATTTCTTTTTAATTAAGAAAGCCACATTCGGAGAGTATTTTTACTTTAACACAAGCAAAGCAGCTGTAACACGAGTATTATATCTTATTACCTTTTTGTCTTTTAAGAACCAGTACAAACTTATAAAAATTGCAGGGAATTAATCAGAATAAAGAGATTAACACATCGGTCATTAGATGTGATTAAAAATGTGTCACACATATTACAAACACCTGTCTATGATTAAAATTGTCTGATATAGTGAGTAGGTATCGTTCTTTAAACAACGTCAGTAGAAGTTTATTATTTAACTTTGAAATAATTAGTATAACTTTGAAAATTTTCAAATAAATAAAATTCATTATAAAATTCATTTAATTTTATATTTATATAAGCCAAGGAAGTTAATAGAACGAATGTTACATTTATTTTTAATAGTTAAATGTACTAGAGTTTAGATTATCTTACAAACTAAAAGTCAAGTTGTTTGTCTCACATTAATGACATAGATGAGCCTGCCGATGCTTGCGCAGCTGTTCCATGTTTGGATATAAGCAGCTAACCTTAAGTTTGAGATCAGTACATAATTAAGTCAATTTCGGTCTTTTGTTTTAAATTAAATTAATGATTAAAATCTTCCTCACATAGATATGTAGAAGCGAACAACTTTAAAGCACCCTTGAATTTCTTTCTAAGTCCAGTGCTAGTGGAGAGTTCAGTTAATTGTTCTCTTCCATTCAATAACAGTTTTGCATCTAATGGTTCTGTGAGACTAAAGGTGCATCCAAGAGATAATAAGAGGTTTTGTAAACAATAACAACATTTATTTACAAGAAAATATATGAAAATTTCAATCAATTAGGCATCTCTGCCTTCCATGTCCTACACCTTTAGTATCCTGCCTGCCACTGACTATTGGGACGAACACAGCGCTCTCTAGTCAGAATGACGCTGGAAATATGTAATAAATAGTTTGTTATTTTCAAAATCGCAATTGAAAGGATCAAGAATCCATGAAGTTACCTCTTGGAAAATAAGCTTTAAATTGTGACTTCAGAGTTTCTAGATGTGAACTTACATCGTTCGTAATTATTTTCCGGTAACGATGTAATTTTCAATTAAAAAAAAAAAAAAAAAAAGATTCTGAGGTGGGGAATGATGCGAAATATTCTTTCTTTCATGCAACTAAACCACAAACTAAGTTTCCTTTCTAATCCTTTTAATTTCTCATGAGCATTGACAACAGTCAAAGAATTAAGTTATGCAGATATTTAGTTATTTAGTGTCGAAAATGCGTTAAATGTTAAGAAAGATATGCCAGTGTGCTTAGTCATATGACATCAGCAAGAAATTAGGTAAAATCTTAATAATTTTATTTACAAATAACAGAACATTTTTGTAAGTCTAAGAGGACCACAGTCTAAGAAACTCTGAAATGCATGATCTTTACTGTAACATATCTTTGTGATATTCAATTCTGCCATAGCAGCCAATCACAGGTAACTATTTAACGCATTACGTTTGGTGCCATCGCTTACTACGTCGTGTAACTTTCGATTTCACATCCTACCGTGTTCTGACAAATAGTGTTTTTATTTTTCAACACCGCGTGACTTCCATGACAATCTGTGACAGCCTGAGACTAGCTCAAGCAGCGGTACGCCACACATAATTTTCTCAACATAGCTAAATGAATACAAGCATCAACATTAAAAGGAGTTAAATACGTGCAATGTTCATCGATTATCTTACAGGTCAACAAAATACATATGACGAAATGCTTTGAACAATGGTCCAGCGATTGCATAGCAAAGTGTTAATTTCCATACAAGTGCAAAATTAAAAGAAAGGTTGTTTTGGTTGTCATTTAGGAGCATTTTACGATTTGCAACATTTTTGGATCATGGTTTAAAATGTATAATATTTGACAAAACCACTGAAAATCAAATATGATGTGATATAAATCAAATCCAATGTGAACTTTATAGTTTTCAGTCATATTAAGTCAATGGGCTAGCACAATTGTGAAAATATCGTATTTAAATCAAATTCTTACACTCAGGAGGCAGGAATATGTCTGATATGGCAGCTGCTTGACTTATTAAATCTGTATTATTTATGTATTTTATTAGTTAGTAATGACTCAAAAGCAAAAGTACAACTATATCAAAATCCAGGGAAATGGTGGAAGAAAAATGGCTATATATATCCTAACGTCAAAATATTTTCCAATTATAACTGTTATATAATTGATGATGTGAATCAGATTATGCGTCTTAAGAATTAGCTTTATCCAATAATAAAACTATATTTAAATGTACGCCCACGTCTGTCTCCAAGTGTAATCCTTTCAATTACCATCCTTCCATCCAGTTAAACCTCTCCAAGTTACATGTATGAAACAAACCATCTCCTATACATTACATATGTATATATTTATAGTTAAATCATTAAGTAAAAATGTAAAAATAGTCTTTTAAAGTCATATATATAATAGTTTTAAGTTCATTATACAGGATGCATAATGCCAACTTTCAAATAAATTGTTAAATTGAGGCTTTACTGCATTAGGTAATGTAAAAAGAGTAAAAAGCAAACCCTAAAGTTAACATTCATAGAATGTCAGTTTACAAAATTTATTTGAGATAGTAATACAAAATTCTGGATACTGTTGTCAGTAAGTCAATCAAATGCCTTTCCTAAAGAATAGGTACTGAGGTGAACTATATTTTACTAATCCTTTTATGAAACTGAAAATTCTGAAAAGTGTTTGATTCATTTAGTTCAAAGCTATTATTTATCAGATGTAAAATCTTTGAATTTTGTTAACGTTTAAAGAGAAGGATAATATTTTAAGAGTACGAACTAATATAATTGATCAAGATAAGGATGAATTATTCGTGCATCTAATACTGTTAACGGAATAGTGAATTTACTAGATTATTGATCAAATTTGTACATATAAGAAACTGTCATGCTGGAATTCATAAATGTCATGAAAAACCATCGCGTGAACCAAAAATTGGCGAAATAATTTTAATTAGTGATGATAATAAAAGGCTTTTGTTTTGGCCTTATAACAAATTATTATCGATGTGATTTCTGGTCGAGATGCGAAATTTCGCTTAAAACTCAAAAGGAAAGCGTCTTGCGACAGGTGCATCGGATCTTTCCTCTAGAGATACTGTACGGTTTTCCTTATTTTGCATAACAAATGTATTTTAAGTTTGATACCTGTACTGAACTTCTCAACTTCTCCTCACATTCTCTCGCCAGGGTGTAAACTTAAAGCTAAGTGAAGTGCGTATTTAAACGGGTGAATCTCTGAGTTATTCAGAGCGTGTTTTCGCTAGCCAGCGCACGTTTTCGTTGTTGTTTCGCTGTTACGCTAGTAAGCCTCTTGGCCATTTCGGATTTATCATCACGCCGGTTAGCATAATTCAGAAGTACACATCGGCGTAGCCACAGAGGGAGGGGTTTCGAAAATGGACCAATCAGCTTCTATTGCTCTTGTGACGGTGAATCATTGGAACTGGGCATATGAGCGTATGTTGTTTACATTTTAATTTCCATTTGTTTCGCAGTTATAAATGCATAAATGTACGAAATAATTTTGTTGAAGACAGATATTTGGGGCAAGCACTGAAAATTTAGGGAACAGCATTTCCTTTCAATCGCACTTGTTTTAATGGAACTTCTAAATTTCTTGCCCGTTTTTTTCTTCGTATTTCTCAGAAACACGCTGAAAATCTTTCTCGTGGAAATGTAATTCACAGACCTAAATCCAGCAAATGTAAAAATAGACCTAATTAAATTAATTTTATAAAGTAATAAAAGTAAGATTTCTTGATTTAATTCAAGAGGATTCAATTTATTTTTTAACAAAACAGGTAATATCAATCATATGTGTCTTTATTTCCCACTCGGGGGGGGAGAAAAGGATTCTTAGTGACATAAGGTTTAATAATATTTCAATTTTCGTGCGTTTGGAATTTATTTCTTATTTCATGCAAAACTATGCACTTTATATTACAATTAAAAAAATCATAAACATATTTATTCCCTTCACAGTCTCTTTACAAAAACTTATAGTACAAAAACACACTCTTAGACAAAAAAAAAAAAAAAAAAAAAAAAAAAAAAAAAAAAAAAAAAAGATGCACCACGACGCACCGAGAAGATATAAAGCAAATTGGACACAAATTGATATGCATACAAGTTTGGACGGAAAATGCAAAGTTTTACATTTTGGCTGCCAATGAATGAACGGTTGTCGCTACAGCGCATCAGATCTGCGCAACTCTCAGGATATTTAAGAGGAGAAATTACGAATTTCATTACGTGTACCCTGGTAGACAGTAACCATGCCTCACATACAGGTGCGCGAACGATATGCGCAGATGTCAGAATTTAAGAGAGGTCGTGTAGTTGGGTTCAAAGAAACCGGTTGGTCTAATCGGCGAATATCTCGACATTTGAGCAGGAGCGATCCCACTATTGGACGATGTTGGCAGGAATGGGTGAACCATGGCCCCACACAGCGTCAAGAAGGAAGCGGTAGGCCTAGAGAAACGACAGAATGGGACGACCGAGCAATCGTCAAAGCGGCACTCACAGCCCCAGATGAATCATTATCATCGATTGTACGTGCAACTAGTGCTTCAGTGACCGCAAGGACCATTCATAGACGGCTCACAGAAAGGGGCTGAGGTCACGGCGCCCCTTGCGCCGACTACCATTGACCTCTGTACAACGTCAAGCCCGTTTGCAGTGGTGTCGGGCTCATTCGCACTGGAATGTCACTGACTGGAGTAGAATAGTCTTCAGTGATGAGTCCCGCTTTGAACTGAGCCCCGATGACCAGCGAAGGCGAGTCTAGAGACGCGCCAGACAGCGGTGTGATACCAACCTGACTGTCTTCTGGCAGACAAGCCGACAACCAGGAGTGATGATCTAGGGTGCCATTTCATTTCATAGTAGGACTCCTTTGGTTGTCATCCGTCGTAACCTTACAGCACAGCGGTACGTCGACGAAGTTCCAAGGCCCGTTGTGTTGCCTTTCATGTTACGCCACCCTGGGCTTACATTTCAGCAAGATAATGCCCGCCCCACACTGCACATGTTTCTACTGCTTGCCTTAGTGCTTGCCGAACATTACCTTGACCATCAAGGTCGCCGGATCTCTCTCCTATTGAGCACATTTGGAGCATTATGGGTAGGACCCTCCAACCAGCTCGGGATGTTGACGATCTAACGCGCCAGCTGGACAGAATTTGGCACGATATCCTTCAGGAGGACATCCGCAACCTCTATCAATCGATGCCAAGCCGAATAACTGCTTGCATAAGGGCCAGAGATGGACAGACGCGCTACTGACTTTTTCACATTGTGAAGCTCTTTCACTTCAATAAATCATCCAATTCTTCTCAAACTGTAATCATTTGTTTTTCTATACATGTACATCACTTGTACCAATTTTCGTCCCATTCGGATAACTCCTTCTCGGTGCGTCGTTTTTTTTTTTTTTTTTTTGTTGTTGTTGTTGTTGTCTAATGTCTAAGAGTGTATATTAAATATTAAATTAAATACTTTCATTTTCTACTATATACGTATGAAGTTGAAAGTTCTAAGTTATAAAATTAATCAAAAAGTAAAAAATTGGAGATTTTAAAAATTAAGTGAATATTTAGCATATAATTCGATACATAATTATTAACCATACAATTCGATACATAATTATACTAAGTGATACCTGATTACTTTACACAATATTATACGTAATGGTATATTGAAATGAAATTCCTTAATATTAACGTATTCATTCTTTTAAATAAATGCAGAAGCAAATACCTTAATAAATTTAAATTTCAAGTTAGGCTTAACTTTAGAATACTTCGAAATGGTAAACTTTTCTCGCGGTATACATCTTGTTGTTTAGGAAATGTATTTACTGACACTTTCGGGCCATCATTATGATATCATTAGCATAACGGCACACATTACTTTAAAGGCATAACGAAAAACGAAAAAAAAAATATCAAGATTAAATTAAGCAAACATTCAAAGTACCAAAACAACGCTTTGGTTCATTAACGCGTCCTCTCACGATTTTCCTAACTTCCTCATGCCATTTGGATGGCCTTGGACCGAAGGGACTATCTTTCGCACACCATAGAGATAGCCAACATTTTTTGACGTCACCGAACTACGAGCCTACAGTAGGGAGGCTGGTGTTTAAGAAGGTGTTGGTACTTGTGAAATATGCTGCCGGTTAGGTTTTTGTGAGCCAACCTGTTAGGTGTAACTTACGTGCTATCCAGCACTACTTATTTTAAATGTTGACATGAATTAAATTTGACGTTTTTAGTTTCACCGCAAGTTTGACAGTGCCCTTGTACCGCACGAAGATCGTGCCTTTCTGCTAACTAGTTTGAATTAGTGAAAGGTTATTTTCACCCTTCTTCTGCGCTGGTATTTATTCACGCCTGTGTGAGAATTCGCCAGGTTCAGTGTAGGATCTAACTTAGTTTATGTTGAAAAACAGAGAACGACCTTCCAAGTGGCGCTCGAATTTTTTCGAACTCATGGGTGACAACGAAGCTGCAGTTGAGCTAGCTCCATCGACATTGCAAATTCCACCGGCTCCTGGTAATCTTATGGAAAGCTTTGGTTACCGTGTTGAAACAATGCGGGCATCCGTGAAACCCGCAGTGATATTCGACTGAAGAACGTTGGTCGCTAGCTTCTTAAAAAATTTAGATAACCATTTTTTGCTTTATCCCATTCCCGAAGTCCAGAAGATTACGATAGCAATGACCGCCTTATGAGGGCAGGCATTAAACTGGTTTAAAAGCTTCGGGAAATTTCGTCTGGGGGAGATAGGCAGCTCCACATATACGTTCGAAAATTTTAAAGCTGCTCTGATAAAAGCTTTCCCAGTGGTGAAAAATAGAGCTAGGCTTGAGGCCGAATTGTATGGCAAGTACCAACTTAAAGTTGAAGAATTGTTTAACTTCATTTTATGCAAAGTCCAAGTTGCTAATTTGTTATATGGTAAAAAGCCCGATGAGGAATTAATTCAAATTATCTTGCCTCGACTACTGCCGCAAATTCAGGATTATATTGAAGTGAGAAACCCCAGAGCACTCTAGAGCAATTGTTCGAGCTGAGCTGGCGGTGAAATTCGAGAGTAGGAGGGGGCAGAAAGTACGCGTACGAAAAGTTTTGGCCCGAGACCAAACGGACAGTTTTCTAGGCCGTATGCAGAACAAGCAAAGAAATCCAATTACCTGGAATAAGTTTCATTCCCATTTACAACTCCTTACCAGAATAAGTGTTTAGTATCGCGTTACATGTAAATGAGGTAGAAAGAGTATTTAAAGAAAATTTCGCTTACTTCAGGAGAAGAGCTTAGGAGTCCTTAGTGGCGAGTGTTTGCTGTCAGGTTGTTTCGTTGTTGAAAGCTAACTACGCTCGGCAATATTGTATGTGCCTGCTGATATTCGCTGGTTAATTGAATTAAGAACCAACTGCGTTAGATAATTTTGTACAACTAGGGCGAAGTTCAGTTTAGCAATTGGTTTGGTTTCTTATTTACTTATCTTCATTTTGAAGCCCAAGTGGAGGCTTTCTATAACCCCGAAAAAGGGCCAATTGTATTTTTTGTTTGAGATAATAAAGGGTGAGTTTAACCCTTTTCTGAACTTCGTCGTTTACACACTTATACTCAGCGATAAGTCGCTACATAGTTCAACTAGGTTTCTACGAATTCAAGCGTACTTAAAACAGTTAAAAACATTATACTATACTTAATACAAAAAATTTAAAGAGATCATGATTGAAAATTCTTAATCATGAATTGCGCGTAGCTCTTTCACTCGTAGACCCAGACAGGAAAAAGTTCTGTTCACAGATACAATCCCAAATATCTCACTGAGAAAAGAAGATAATATATGCATTAACTGAAGCAAAAGAAAATTTCAGATATTTATATTAATTCTTCGGATGTCTATTTCGTCATTAAATTATTATTATTAGCATGTTTATACATAATTAGTAATTATTTTGTGTATAATTAAGTTCAATTTTGTATTTTCGCATCATAATTTTATAAGATAAGTGTTCTAAGAATTTAATCACAATTTCACTCCGACAAATCTGAGAATTTATTTTATAAGCTGGGATACAAAAACTTTTTCAAATATTTGTTTCGTTTATTTCGTGCTAATAACTGCATAAAGTAGACTTGTCAGAAAGGAATGCGTTATTGGAATGTTTGTGCATTATAATGCAAAAATAGTCCAAAGAAAGACCTTGCTAACTGAAAAGAAGAAATTAATCACTATAATAAACAAAATATTTCTTCATAATGTGTCGTGATATTATTTATGCTAGTGAGATGCGCCTTGAAATTATTTAAAATATTAGCGTGTGCCGTGACGTGAAAAAGGTTGGAAAACTATGAAATACTGTATACGCTTTATAGGGTGTTTCAAAAGGATTGCGAGATTAAATATTTTTTTATGTGGTTAAAACCACACCACTTTTATCTAATTGCTGATTTTGGGAGATCGTGCGAAATGGAATTTCACTAAATACAAGATTTTGAATTTTATCGTATATAGTACAAATTGTGATTTGAAACTAATGCTTCTAAATTAATAATTTTCCAACATATAAAATAACTTTTACAAATCTTGTATTCCAAAATATAGGCTCGATATTTACTATTTTTGACGTCTGAAAACTTATCTCATAAAGAATGTCTAGGCTCTAAGGGTTAATAATAAACTAGTCCAACTGTTACATAACTGGAATATTTAATGAAGACATTAGCGATTTTTACACACTATGAAAATGGACGATAGGAGCAAGAATATTTGCAAGAAAACTGCTCACAGCAAAGAGAAAAATGCTTTTATCTTTTCAACGGGTACATCTCGTCTTTCGTTAGTTATTTCTTCCTTCGTCATGGCGGCTTCGTCTGCGTTTTTCCAGAGTTCTATCAGACAGCGTGGAGCGCCACCTGTAGGTCTCGAAAAATAACATCTTACAAAAATTCAACATGCATAGTTATAATGGTTTTTAACAATATTTACATGTGATCCCTAAAAATTTTAAGGTATGTTACTAGATACTATTTTATATGTGATGATGGATATTTTTATTTCATTAACTAAGCTGCGTAAAACATTTTGTTATCTCTGGCAATCGTGTTCTACATCAAGTGTATAAAAACGTAAATTTTTTGTTAAAAGGTGTAACCAAAATTGTCGTACTTCAAGGCTTATGTTATTCGATTATTTTATTAAAAATCACAAATCTACGACCAAACATTCAAGAGATATTCAGTCGTATAATCCTTTTGTTATAACATCACATACATAAAAATATATGGATGCTAAATATCTAACTAGCTTCATGGTCTTCTTTATTAATTACATTTATTTAGCTATGTGTTTTATATCTGTCTATAGTTATGTTTTCTTTTTGAGCATAGTATTATTTAGGAATCTATCTCCAGACATCCGGATCTATGTTTATCCTTGTTTAATCGGTAAATAAATTTGTATGTATGCGTACACCTAATTAAGATAATGTAATATATATAAAATAGTTTTATTATGGCCGTTATTATACTTATCGATTTATATTTAAACATTTTCAGAATATCTAATATTTGTACTTTTCTACCATGCCTGTTGTTCCATTTGCTTTCTTCATTTCTCATTTCAGTATAAAACAGAGAAAAGTGGTTACTTCTGAAAAGCATCTGATATACCTGCAAGCAGGTTTTTATCAAATGTTGTTATTTTTATGCAGATGGAGAAATTTATGAATAAGTAACGTTCCATAATAAAATTCAATTGCCTGTATGTAAAAATAATACGCCTGATGAAACAAATGTAGCACGGGGGTTTTAGGGGGCAAAAGAAAAATTTACTTACTTTAAATTTATATGATATTGGCCTCATTAAACTGTACATTAAATCTGTGGATGAAAAGAATTATGGATTCTAAGAGCAGTTTCCTGGATCAAGTGAGTTAAATTCTGTTTTTGCTAAAAATGGTGGGTTTTAATGAAAAAATAAACACCATGTTAGGATTCAGAAGGAAATCTATAAAAACACCTAAGAAGTTAGAGGGAGGGAGAATTATTAAATGCAGAAACGTGCAATTTGTGTCATGCTGCTATATTTACGTTATTTTGCCGTGTTGATTTAGAAATCTAGACGCGAAGCCTTAATAAAGGTTTTCACCCCCACTGAAGGGAAAAGAAAAAGAAAAGAGCAAAAATGATTCTTGTGACAGTGGGGAGCTTACTGGCGCCTCTAGGTTTTTCTTCACTGGGGACAGAATAATCTCGATGAGGATGTCGCTCTTTCGCAATTTATATTTAGTACCATTTCTTCGTAGCATTTAAATGTTTCTGGGAAGTTTCACTATTCGCGGAGCTGTCAAAGAGAATTCAGCAAATTCATGCTTATTTAACAGGACATATAATCCTTCTCATGAAAGATGAAGTTAAATGACCTCAATTAAAAAAAAAAAAAAACTATGCAAATCCCGTAGGGATCCCCTTTTAAAAAGTAAAAAAATGGTTTCCGACCTGTCAACAAGTAACTCTATGAAATTTATTCTTCGGTCTTTAATACATTTGGAACTTTGGACTTTGCTACATAAATACGTACTCAGTAGCTTTTAGATTAATTTGTTGGTTGCTGTATGGTAATTATAATGCTCTCAAAAGAAAATTAATAAAGCCGCTTATGTTATTTGTTCAATATATGTACGTAATTTTAGCTTCAGTTAACAAAGACTGCTTATTAATAGTTTGCGCAAAAGTGTTTCAAATTTATATTTCGCTTGCGTTCAGCTCACTGTGCTTGATTAATCATTACTAGCAGTAATTTTAATAATAAACTAAAGGATCAGTTTCATAATCCTATTAAATTTAATTTCGTATTTTACTTAACCATTCCAATAAATGTTGTTTTCGGTTTGTTAGTTTTCGTTGCTAGATAAGACTGATTACTTACAAATTATTTTACTTGTGATAATTTAAAGCGAAATGCAAGACTCGTTTTATCGTGCGGCATTCGTAGTTGGGAATAAAAAAAGTTTCTTTTTTTAATGAAAGGAATGAGCTACGAACGAATTTCTATTTGAATGATGAATAAAATTTTGCCGCTTCTTTTTTATCAGTGCATTTTTTTTAAAGCGCTGTTAGGATTAATTTGCTTTATAATTTAAATAGAAATTTTGATCCAAAGTTAATTTTTCCTTTCTACCCAACTTGCTTTCCATTGACATTTTACAAAAAGCTTATGGAAATTTATTTCCGTACATTTTCCAGAATGTCGCATATTGATAAGAGCTTTGCATTGTTTCTAAGTATACTATCTGGATAATTTTTGGGGTGGGTGGGAAAATCCATGTTTTTATCTTAAAATTAAAATTGCAGATCAGTTATAATGTCGCATTCCTTTTATAATATTTAAGACTCGTATTTTTCAACCGTAGATGGCTATCAACACGCTTGATGAATGTAATCTTCAGCTTGTATATTATGGATATGTTTGGAAGATATTGAGGTCATTAGCACAAGAAAAGAGATGCGAATTAATTATTTGAAATATCCTTTAACTAACTGCCTTATTTCCCCGTAGGTTCTGTAGTGATTTAACTGGTAGCAGATTCAGTTAACAGTCTAAGATCCGCTGTTTTAATATCGGTGAGGGCATAGTTAATTTTTTATGTTTCCAGCCTTCAAGAAACTTAATGTCGCTACAGTGGCACCTGAACTGAAATATGATTCGTCACCACTTGAATTTAGTTGATTGGGCCTAGGTGCCGCTGCCGAGGCGACCTATGGGTAGGGACACCTTTCTTCGCGCATGCTCTCGTGATGTAAGTGGAGCACGTCCATCTAGCAATAGGAAGATCCATTGTTTGAATTCGAGTTAGAGAATAGCTGAATTCTCATGTTTCCTGATTTGGACGAAATACAGGAAAAAAGAAAAATAAAATTTCGTGGTATTCCTCAAAATACCTAACACATTATAACTTTTATAAACATCGCGTACTACAAACACTTTAAATTATTTAAACCATTATAATTTGAATATTAAAATTTATTTTTGGACAACTTTCGGCAGTAGACATGTGCCTGCGTTAGACGTTTCCTTTCTTTACAAAGATGGCTATGAATTTGAGGATTTTGTTTTTAAAATTAAGGTATATTAAAATATTAAAGGTATATTAAAAGAAGGTATAAAGGAAGATATATTAAAGAAGATATATTAAAAGAAGCTGAAATGAATAATTCTTGAAAACAATTCAGATGTGTAATAAGAATAGTTCTCCGTATTAATTTCCTGTATTTTCTAGTTTACAGATTGCCTATGTTTCAAAATGATCTCATGCACACTTTCGAAAAAGAGAAGTGCATGAAAATAATGGACGCAGTGTCGTTAAATTATTACCAAAATTGTATTATGGAACTCTGCCATGAAAAATGTTCAAAATTGTAATAAACAAATTTTATGTATTCAAACTAAGCATTTTACTTTTATGAAAGCTGCTAAAATACTTTTATTCATTTCAGCAGGAAGCGTATTGGTCTACATATTATTAGGATTCAGAATGACTCCTTGCTTTGAAATAAGATCCCCAAATTCATAAATAAAGAAATCTGGAAAAGATATTAGTGAATTCGAGAAATATTACTGTTTATTATTGCAAATATATCTTTAGGTAGTTAAAAGTAATATTAAAACGAATACCTTTGTTTTCTATCTTTCAAATATTCGCAAAATGTATGAGTTTATTCGAAATATGACTGCGTACTTCTAACCTAGCCTTCATGAGCTCTTTAATTTTTGGAAATGAACTTCAAAAAGCTAATAAACTAAGGCAGTGGATTTTCTGAATGTTTAAACAATTAACGTAACGAAATTTCTGATTATTTGAGCAACTAAGGTTGCCAATTTTCAGTCATTGAGCAACTAAGGTAAAGAATTTTCTAAGTATATAAACGTTTTCTCCCTTTAATTTGATTCCAAACTTTAATTTGATAATTTAATGCTTTAATAATTCAATATAATTCAGATAATTTTTTGTTTTTCCTCATTTCGCCACTTTTATTTTCTCTTCAAAAACACATAAACTTTCAATTTTGAGTCATGAGCTTCTTGAAAAGTACTTACAAAATCTGTGTATTCGTACAAAATCATACACAATTTTTAACAGTGGTACCAAGTTTTTAGTCATAGAATCCGATGATGTGTTTAAAAATATTTTAGTATTACCTCCTAATTAAAGAATGTCGTTTTATATAGAGACAGGGAGACTTTATTTAGTTAAGTTAACATTTATGATTTATTTCGGATCTGCCAAGCTTATATTCGCCATCTTCTTTATTTATATCTCCCTAAGATTTCTGTACCATATCTTGATTTTAAGAAAAACTTGAAGTCTGAGATTGTATTTTACTAAGTAAACTTCTAATTCGCTTTTCAAAATTATTATGCATTATTCTGTAAAGAACTACTGTGCAACATAAACTGCGATTGATGATTGATTCTGTCAATTAATTTGTTGATTGTTTGATAGTATTAATTTGATTTTTTAGATATCGAAAAATAAATAAATAAAATTATGTTAATTTAAGCGTACAGAAACGTTGCTGTTGTTCTAGCAAAGATCTTATTTCCAGTTTAATGAGCGCATAGTAGGCAATGTGCAAATTAGCGAGTGTCTACTAGGTAATGTGTAAAGTGGAGAGAGAGAGGCAAAGGAAATGAGAAAAAGAAACTTTTGAACTTTAACGATACGGAAGCCGTTAATGTGCACAATACCTAGTTAAATGCGGGAAACTCTTTATTCCACACTTAATCAAATCAGTTAATCTGCAGATTAGCTAGATAATATGCACATTAACAACTTTTGCACTTTAGCGGTAACATATACACTTTAAAAAGTTATATTTAATCACGGTATAACATATATATAACAGAGTTTAATTCTCCTAAATTTTTAGTAATATTTATGTTCTACCTCTTGGAAGAAAATTTTTCACTTTAATTTTGGTTTTCAGCGAGATGCCATCTAAACAATTTTTATTGAAGGGAAACAATACTTTGTATTAATTTAAAATTTATCATATAATTTTTTTTGAGTTTCTCTCACTTTTATCGCATTGCATTTTACATAGTCTAAATACTTTTCACAAACTTATAATATAGGTTTTCTGGACTTTTTCCTAATTTTCATCGCATCTACTTATATCTAGTCTAAATACATTTTACAAATTTTCTTTGGAGAAAAATGATATCACATTTTTTGAGTAGGAAACGCTGATATTCATCTCGAAAATAAACTTCCAAGAATTTCAGTTTTTACTTTCTTAGAGACAAAGACTACTTTTTATTGCTATTTTATGACGAAAAACGGAAATTACACTGTATACTCTAACCTACATTTTCCCTTAATTGTAGTTGGGGCGTAGAAAGAGGAAAATTTGGGTCATAGATTTCTTTAAATAGTTCCGTTGATTTTTCTAGCATTTTTACTTAGAAAAAGTATTTAACCAGAATTAAATTCAACCTTCAGTGTTTTTTCCCCTTTTGTAATAAAATTAAGATGAAATTTGTGTTTCTGATTATTTTATCAATATAAATAAAATATTTTCTTTTTATATTTAAATTCTTTCCCTGTAACTAGGGGTGATATTAAAAATATCTAAAATGCTACAAACTTACTTTAGCTTAAAATACATTAAAAGCAAGTTTATTAACATTGCGCAGAGATCAAATTAAATAACAGTAATCGAAAGGCAAATCGGTAACTGGAAAAAATCATCCAGACTTACAATCTAATTAAGAGTAAATTTATAAAAATTACCCACGATGCACATATCATTTACTGACGAAAGCAGAAGTTATGGCAATTTACTGAGGTCAAAATGCAAATAGCACTGAAAAGGAAATGATTAATCATTTCACTGAATTTGACTCACAGTATACACAAATCTTTAGCGAAAACCGAGCCGTATTTTTATTGTTGTTTATGACAGATCCGACATATTCACAAAAGCCCATCTGTTACGTAAAATGGCAGCTTTTGGATAACATTTCAATTTACTAAAGAGCCGTAGCTATACCAGTAGCGCCTTTCATCTAATTTCCTGGAAACATTTAGGAATTCAAGTTAATAAATATAAATGTTGCCATAAGCAACTGCGTAACTTCTATAGTATTCTGACAGTATTCTTAGTTTCAGGTTATTCAAGGCATATCGCTCTAAAAATATTTTGAAAAATTAAAGAAAAAAAAAAGTTTGTAAGTTATCAAATCGGTATTAGATGACAATAGATCTTTAATATGATGAAACACACTAGCCCTATAGGTTTCTCTGCTGTCGGAAAAAAAATCGAAAGAAAATTTAAATTTTAATCATCATAATTATTGACTTTAATTTTAATCATCTTTCTAAAATTTTAAAATAATTTTAGAAAGATGATTAAAATTAAAGTCATTAATTAAAACTGACAAATTTTGGAAAAAATACGACAGGCGTCAAGGAAACCTTGTTCATCAGCTGTTTAATAAGTATCAGAATTAATATTCCACCTGAAAGTTATTTGTGTAAGGGAAGGGAAACCTTCGCGGAGGATTTTGAGAGAGAAACTGGATAGGTTTCGCGTTACAGATGGCGAAAATTATGAAAATTCCTATGTAGCCAATCCATTCGCCTGAAAGTGAACAGCCAGTCATCAACATACTAGTCACTTGACCAGTGTGGCCTTAATTCATCAGTAGAGGAAGGGTCTTGAAAAATTCTTACAGAACGGTCAGCAATAATTAGCTAAGGAAAACTTATTAACATCTGCTTTTTTCGCAGTAAGGTTATGCTTTAGTTTTGCTCCTGATGTATCTTAAGTTACATCTACAAAGGAAACTCAGATAATTCGAATTCTCAGGTATTTTACAGCATTTTTAGTCACTGTGTTTTAAAATACTGTTGTTTGCAATATGTTCGTAAGGATCTGAATTTAGACGCAAAAAACGAATTTTCTGAAAGCCAAATTAAAGAAGAAAACTTTAATTGTTTTTGAAGCTTCAAGCGATAAAAACTCTTGAAAGAAAGAAAATTAGCTGAAGTTAGTTCAAGGAGAACCAGGAGACAATGCTGTGATTGTTTCTGACACAGGAACAAATATCGCAAATTCGCTCCTTAAAGGAGCAAGATCACTGCGATCGAAAGTCCACAACGTGACAGTTGAAAACACAGAGAAATTTGAAAATTCACTGAATATAGAACTCATGTCTGACACCTGAAACATGAATCTCGTCCAAGGGGAAGGGACGAAGAGATTGTAGAGACATTAGGTATTTTTTGGAAGCAGGCAAGATGAAGAATGAGCAATCGTCTTCGCCGGGAATCGAACCACGGACCTCTGGAATACCGGCCCAGCGTGCAGAACCACTACACCACGAAGGCGCCCTAGGAAGGCGAGAGAAATACCTTATAAGATGACCATCTAGACACAGTGTATGCCTTTGGCTGAACAGCAGCTCCACATAATACGCATGTCTTCTGTTTCAAGTTAACTAGAATATTCTGGAACTATTCTAGCTTTTTAAAATGTTTTAGATTCTAAAACTTCCTAGCTTCTCAAAAATACGTTTTCTGTAAACTTCCAAGATATCGACAACGAGATATCTCTAAATGTCAGAACGTCGTGAAATAGTTTTGTCGCTAAAGCCTGGTACAATTGCAGCAGCCTGTATCTCCAGTTCTCCTTTAGCTATTCACACAACTCTAACGTTTGTTCACAGTTACAAATAAATAATGAAGTAATTAAAACAATTAAATATTATATAAGATAGGCATTAACATAATACTGAAATAGAAGGCACAAAACTAATAATAATAAATGTGTAACTTGGATACGAGCCAAGTTCCATTAAAAAAGTCCTCCACGGGGCATCTCTCCCTTTTCTATGTAATGCCTAATAGCGGAGCACGTAATAAGTAAAAAAGAAGGAAGAAAAAAGGAAACAAAAAATAAAAGACAATAAACACAACTAATAAAAGACAATAAACAAAAACAAATACATAAGAAAAATGTTAAGAAGTATAAACAAATAAACTTAATTGTTTATTTACTTGTATGGTACAGCGACATATTTGTCAAACTAAGAGAACTATGGTATTTCGCATCAAGGAACTCGAGTCTTAGCCTGGAAAGGAGAAATTGATGAATTTTTCATCTCTAATTACCACTGGGCAACCCCGCTGTTCTTTCATTTTTTTTTCTGTTAAAATCATAATTTCTCTGCCTCCGATCTTGAAAGGCATGATTTTATCCCGAGTCGTAAATGTTCTTTGTATTTCCTCTCAGAAACGGTGCCATAATATGTTTGAGCTCCACTAATGATCCGGTCATCATTAGGGATATGGTATATTTGTTGATATCTTATAAATTTCTAGCTTCAGATAAGCCTTTACCGAACTAACTATGTCAGAAACAATCTATGATATTTAAATTGACTGATGCACTTATTCTTTTATGCACAATTGCTTGAAGAGGTATCGAAGTATATTTATAACAGAAAAATTGTCTGTTTTAAAATGATTTGCAATACCTTTCCTTCAAATCAGCTATTTTCGGCGGCAATAGACTTTTGCCAAAGTTGCTATTGAAAGCATCCTAAAATTTAATATTTGATAACCCTTGTGGTGTTTTACTTGGTCTGGAAATTAGTCCAATAACACCAAAAGATGTAAGGTGAATCATCGCTATACTACGCTATAGAATCCCTATACTATCATATAGTAACTAAAAAGTCGCGAGAAGATTCAAAAACCTTTTTATTCAAACAGACTTTAGAATGTGAATGCACTCTTTCGTGCTAACAATACCAGCCACAAGTAATACAACTAAAAGAACAATCAAATTCAAGTTAAATGTGAAATAGCAGTTGGAGACTAGATATATATATCAGTTTAAATATTACTCGAAGTTGTCTCAGTAATTTTACAGAAGCGTTAAAATCAAAATTATCAGCAACGATGTAACGCGAAGCCGAATAACTGCAGTTTTCAGAGCTGGCAGGAATTCGCACGTAGTTGCACGCGAAGCCAGAAACACGCTCTGTCTTAAAATCCCTAAACCTCAGTTTAAATTTTGGCTAACTCATTTTCATTCTGGTAAGGAATATGGAAGAAAAAAAGGCACAGATACATATCGTAATAACTGATTAGTTTAAAATAACAACCTTACATTTTCTCCACCAGAATTTAAGTAATCGCAACGGAGGTTTTTAAAGACTTTGCTAAGATTTTAAATTCTAAACTTAGAACATGAGCCAATTTTTACAAAACATGAGTTTAACAGTCTAAAATTAAATTTGAATTTTCACAGAAGGCATCTGGAAAGAAAAATATTTTTGCAAATATATTGTTACCTTTTTTTTTGCTGACACCAGTTGTTACGTTATTTTCTTCCTTCACGTTCGTACGGGGTTCGGGCCGATTTCGAGTGAATAACGACGACACTTGATGCAGTATCGAAACACACTTTATTTATCAATATTAATCAGGAAAGCTCCAAAACAATTTTACAGTCGTCGAAGATCTACAATAAACACGCAGGAACAATCAGCGACACAGCCTTCACACTGTCATGCAATAATGGTGGAGACAGCTTTACTGCAAAGCACCAGAGTACAGCTCCCGACTCTGCTCAGTCGTTCTCGTAACTCCACGTACTCTCCAGACTCTCCACACTACAACTCGTGATGCACTCGACGACACACAGAGCACAGCTCCCGACTCTTCGGTTCAGTCGTTCCCAGAGCTTAACACCCTCTCTCGACGATGCACTAACCGCGATACACTAAGAGACTCTTCGATGCACTCGACGACCAACTGGGCGCTAGACTTCGAGATACTCGCTCAATGACTGACTATCAGCTCGCTAGACGAGGCACACTGACTGCGGGCCAGTAGGATTTATATAGCTTTCGGCTTGAGTTCGAGAACATTCTGGGCTAAACCGGTAAGAATTCATTCCAGAAGGTTTGCGAACCGTCTATGGTATATCGCCAATTTTGTCGCCAAATGGGCGATTTCTTGCCAAATGTGGCAACCCTGCCTTACCTTGCTAATTTGTGGCAACCCTAAACATGCTTTGCGGGAAAGCTATCTCACCGCGCCTGGACATTTCGTAACAATATCTTTAAATGTTTATACATTTTAACTTGCCCTTTATATATATATATATATATATATATATATATATAAAACCCTTCTTAACACTGCATTTTCTCTAAAACCAGTTTCTCACCCCTGCTTTCCAGCATTCTGAAGTATACAAGTACGTGTGAAAGTATACAGAGTTTCCCACAAAATACCTGTGAATTGATATTCTCTATGTTAATAACTTAGACGCAGTGGACCTCAACGAATACCTTATTTCGAGATTGTACTTAACGCTTTTAAGCTTAAATTTCATTAAAACTTTGGTGTTGGCTGGGGAGCCTAACTTTCAACTGCTTAAATTCAATAAGCTAGCTTTTACTTTAAATCATTATCACTTGCTAGCTTGCTTTAAATTTATCGTACATTTCCATACGCATAACTTTTACAAAACAGTTAACAAAGCATACTTCACTTTTAGAAAAAATTTAACAAACATATTTCATTAAACATCTAAAATTCATTTACATTCAAAAGATTCCTCAGTTTGCACTTTACATCACAAGTTACATAGTCGCCAATATATATTCTGAAAATGTGCCAAACATTTTCTTGGACTAAAATCACAGTATCGTGTTTATACTAGAAACTAAAAATCATTTAAGATGAATGCGTAACGAAACTGAAAAACTTCTTGCTGAATAAAATCTGAGATGGCCTTGCTTCAGGGGAAACTCAAAATGAACAACAACTGTCGATACTTAAGACATAAAGTAAAACTGAATACTTAAAGAAAATGAAAATTTCACTTATCTTTTGCTTCAACGATTCGTTCCACTCGTTTTTGCACAAATTCTGTCAGGAAGTGAAAGCACTTGTATGATGAATGTGAACTTTTTGTATTGGCCATTGATTCTGTTTCATGCTATTTCCTCTGTTTGACTGAGGGAATTCTGGTGTCGCCTGACGTGTTTTTTCTGCTTGATGTGCCGTCGAAAGCATCCTTTAGTTTGCCTGAAACTTCATTGGTTGCGCTGGCTCTTGATGGGTCATAGGAAACCTCCTTTTGTTTTTTTGGAACCTGACCGGCTGCGCTGGCTTTTCATCCATTGGTTATTTGCCACATGAATTCTGGCTTCGTTGCCCCGACTTCTTTCTGTCGTTGTAACCCGTAACTGGGTTTCTCGTTCGTTGACCACCCAATATGCGTTGCTGATCACTCAGTTGGTCACCGCATCTGCGGGATCTTTGTAGTTTTCTTTTCCATTTGGATACTTTTCTTTTTGTGTTCTTGGCCTCCTGTTATCCGTAGCTTTGTTTTTTTAGACTCGTCAAACTTCGGTTTCTCTTGTCTTCTTCACCAATTCCGGCGTCCTTTCCTTTTCGTTGCGGACTTTATTTTCGATTTTGATGGGGTATCCGCTGCCTTTCTAGATGGCCCTTCCATGCTCTCACATGCTTCACCTGCAAAACATCTCTTAGCAGTAACATATTTGAACGCGCTCATAATAGCACTTGATCAGGTCTATATTTGCTTTGGTGCTTTCACCATTTTGGCCTTGTAGATATACAACTGTTTTCTTTATTCGCTCAATCAAAAGCAGGCCTTTGAACTTATTTCGAAACTTCCCCAACTTTCTTTCTGGTGCACACAACAGAAAATGTTTAATTTTCAAGACTTTTCCTCCCAGCTGAAAATTTACTTCCCGCCTTTTCTTGTTATGATAAAACTTTCGTCTTTCGTTTAGCCTGGCCATATCCGAAATTTTAACGGAAAAACGTTTATCTAAGAGCATAATTAACTTTTTGCCGAAAAATAATTCAGCCGCAGTATTACCGGTAATATCATGCGTAGCCGTTCAGAAGGTAAATACGAGTTCGTTGATACATTCATCCCAATGATGGCGATAAATTTTTACATAGATTCTGATAATTTTAACTGTGTTTCTGTTCACTCGCTCGGCAATATTCGATTGTGGTCGATAAAGAGCCATTATATGCGGCCAAGCAGCAGCAGAGCGGTAAAATCGTTGAACACTGGTAGTTCGGTCCGTGGTTCGAATCCCGGGGAACGGGTTGGCTGCATGGGCGTTTTCGTGGTTTTCCTCATCTGTAATATGTATACAAGTCAGTTCCTCTTAGAAAGTACTCCACAAAGGCATCCCTCCCCATAGGCAGAATCCATCGAGTGCCGAACCAAACCATTTGCCGAAACCAAACCGAAATGTTGCATATCAAGACCCAAATACGAGGTGTGACACAAAAAAACGAGACTAAGTGCTTGAAAAAAAGAGTGGAGTTGGCAATAACTGTTTTGGTGACGTCATCTCACACACCTCCTCTATCCATGCGGCCAGTTTCGAATTAACCGATCAGAAACAGCCACGGAAACATTTCAAATGTTAATTGAGGCTTACGGAGATGAAACTTTGTCTCGTCACGTGTATTTGAATGGCATAAGCGATTTTTCAGGGGGAAGGGACAAAGCACGCATGTCAAAATCAAAATTCAAGGCAATGCTAATTGTCTTCTTTGAGCCATTTTACTTCATTTGAAGAAGTTCAGACAAAAGCGGAGAATCTCCTGAAGGGCCTTCCAAAAACCTCGTTCCAGAAGTGTTATCAGCAATGGCAGCACCAAATGCAGAAGTGTGTGAATGCTGAAAGGGACTACTTTGAAGGTGATAATGTTACGGGGAACTGATTCTGTAAGTATAATGGTTTATTGAACCAGTCTCGTTTTTTTTTCTGTCACACTTCGTATATATCCTCAAAATTTTGACTAACGGATTGTTTTCCTTTGCCTGATATTTTTTAAGCCCAGGTGCATATTTTAATATAAATTTATTTTAAAACGTACCTGCAACGGAAGCTCATTTGAGGGGAATTATTTCTACCAACTTCGAAAAATGATCGGCGATTGTGAGCAAATACCTAATTTTATTTTTCTCGCTACGTGGATGTGAAAACAACACATCAGTTCGCATTAATTAATAATATATATTATACTAACATAAAATACTAACAGGTCAGTTCCTATTAATTCACTAGGGATGTTATTTAGGTACCCGTCTGGGTTATAACTAATATCGTTAATTAACTGGCAAATGTTGCTGGACATATTTGGGAACAAATGTTTGTAACTCTGGAAAATAAACAGATTCCCTTACTCTCTGAAGGGTTCCTTACGGCCTGATAATGGCGCATCATGCAGTTTCTGCAAAACACCTAATCTTAAATTTGCTGAGATAACTGGTCTTAGCTCGTTATCATTATTTGTCACTTTAGAGTAAAACAAAAGGTTGTCAATAATTTAATAATTTGCAGCTCTTTCTAATGCTCGTAATATCCTGGTATCCAAAGTAGTCAGGATCGTTCAAATGCGCATAAATATTTTTGATTTCCGGATGTGTCTGCAGTTCTGAAATAACTGTTTCTTGAGTATCTAAAATTTTTGAAATTAACACTGCGCATTTCAATTCGTTCCCACTCATCATCAAATTTAGTTCTTAATAGAGCATCAGCTACCACATTTTCTTTACCGGAAGCATGTTTAAATATTAAACTGCATTTTTGTAATTTAAAGGCCGATCGTATGAGTGTCGGGGATGAATTTATCTCGGAATACAAACGAACTAGGACTGCATGGACATTGATCGCTAGAACTCAGCCGCATGAACACATAGACATTAATCGATGCCTTCCCGAAATACACTCGAAATTTCTGCACCGCCCAAATGATTGCTAATGTTTCCTTCTCGGTGGTAGTATAATTTCTTTAAGTGAGATTAAGTTATAAGGTATTTCTCCCGTCTTCTTAGCATGCCTTCGTAGTGTAGTGGTCAGCACGCTTGACGCGTATTCGAGAGGTCCGTGGTTCGACTCCCAGCGAGGGCATTGCTCATCTTTCATCTCTCCTGCTTCGAAATAGCCTAATGTCTCTACAATGTGTCGTGCTAAAATATGCAACTGGTTTTACATCTTGCACAAGCACGGCTCCTACCGCAAAATCCAATGCATCTATGGAGATTTCTAATTTGCTGTCCGCTTCGTTGAATTCAAGAAGGGAGCCTGAATTAACGTCGCTTTAAAATCTTTCAAATGCCATGTTTGCTTCCGCCGACCAGGTGAACCAGCCGTTTTTCTCTTCAAGTTTCATAGTGGCTCTGCTACATGAGCAAAATCTTTGATGAAAGTCCTATAACAGGAGCACAAGCCAAAATATGAGGACAACATTTTGCTGAATTAGATGATGGATAATTTTTTATTGCTACATTCTGCCGCCTTTTTTTCCGTGTAATATTCCGTTCCGATCCCCTTTTGAGATATCTGATAGATCGTTTAACGCAGTTCTTTGGCCGCAAATTTATATTTCTCCGCACTAACCCTTAAACTTGCTTTTAGAAGCGCAAACACTTCGTGAAAAACCCGAATATGTCCATCAATTGTCTCGCTAGTAACTATCATATCGTTTAATTAAATAAACGTAGAATTTTCGAAGAGAGGTCTTAGAATAATTACATACAGCTCGTTGAAAGAGGGTATTTTGCATAAGCCAAACGGCATTCTATGGAAGCAATAAATTCCTGATTTGGTAATAAATGCGGTTTTTGGCTAGTATTCTGTCTTCAGACCATATCTGAAAATATCCAAAGTTATATATTTTGTAGATTTTATTTTTCTAATGCTTTCCTCAATTATTCATAATAGGTAACCTAGATATTTTGTTATGGTATTTAATTTTCTATAGTCAATAGCAAAACTCTATGCATTAATTTTCGTAGGCTGCAGTACTACAGGGTTAGCATAAGAGTTACTTATGGAGATTATAATTTTATTCTAACATTTCTGCAAGATATTTTTCAGTAACTTCTTCATTGATCTTATCATAAAGTTAGGGTTTTACACAGCGAGGGAGAGGGAATTTCTAGTTCCTATTATGTAAACTACCACTTGAGTGAACCCTTGGGTCTTATCAGATAAATACGAAAATTTTCTTGCGAATTCCTCCAGCTTCACTATCTCGTCGGAGTTCAATTCCTTCAAGTCTAAGGCCGGCGGTTGGATCGCCTTTCCCACCAGCTTTGTTCATATCCAATTGTACAGCATCTTCCTGAAAATTAATTTTCGCCCTCACAGCCCTTCAAAAAGCCAACCCCAATATAGCTGCTCCTGTAGATTTTTCATTACAAAGAAAACTACCTTCTGGTGTTTTATTCTTTACCTGCACGTATAAGGTTTCTTTCCCTATGCATTCATAAAGTTTGCTTTGGACAGCGATCATTCTCGTTCCTTCAGCAACAAACATCTATACTTATTATCTATACTTATATTATTAAGTTTTTCCTGAAAACATTTTCTGCCAAAAAACTACTCTACGCCTCCTTATACAATAATGCATCTGCTGGTTCATTATTTAATCTGCTGCCTCGTTCACCCAACACAAATTTACCAATGCCTTTGTACTAGTACAGTGCCTGTCCTCGAAGCGCGGCAGTTTGCCATCGTGACCATCTATACATTTGTACCCGGATTAAGTAGAAAGTGAAAGTGTTTGTTCCAGAAAGTTCAGTGCTAAACTTCGAAAATATTTGCTAGTTTCATTAACGCTCGCATCGTGTCTGGGATGAACCCGAAGCCTTCCGCTTGACTTCAGGGTGACGGTGAATTCTGTAATATTGGTGGGGGACGGAGCAGACTAAATGTTACCTCGTCTTGCGACATTATACGTAATGTGTTCAGGCAGGGGTTTTATTTGATCTGGAACTGGTAATTATTCCAATAACCCCCAACAGGCGTAAAGCGAATTATTGCTATCTGAAGTAACTGCAAAGTCGTGAGAAAGTTTAAATAGCTTTTTATTTAAACAGACTTTAGAACATAAACGCAGTCTTGTGTTAACAGTATCAGTCAGAAATCATCGTGGTGCAACTAAAAGAACAGTCAAATTCAAGTTAAAGGTGGAACATTAGCCACAGATTATACAATTTAAATAGAATCTGGCATAGTAATTCTATCGGAGCATCAAAATCAAAAGTGTCAGCAACGATGTAACGCGAAGCGGAATAATTGCGACTATCAGAGCTGGCAGGAACTAAAGCGTAGCTTGCACGCGAAGCCAGAAACACACTCTGTCTTAAAATCTAAAAACCTCAGTTTAAATAATGGCTAACTCATTAGCATTCTGGTGAGGAATGCTGAAAGGAGAAGTTAAATCTCAGATTCAAATCATAACTGGTTGGGCTAAAATAATAAGCTTACACACTTTTAAATAATGTTTTGTAATAGAGATGGTAAAGTTTCTAAATGATTGTATTTCAACTTCAGTTTCGAAGACGAAGATAAATAAACATCAAATGATCTCTTTTAGTTGGGAAAATATAGGCTGTTTTCTAGATGGTTTTTAAAAACTTTGCTCTATGGGTGTCATTATTTATGTTATGTCACTCACAATCTTTCGTGGTGTAACTAATCCCAGAATTCAAATTAAAGTTCAATAGAATCTTCTACTTAAAAGCAAGAGATGAGCGTTCTAATTTTTACCACAAACCTAGAGAACGTTATAAGAAGCTAAAAGGCATGCGGAAAGGAGGTAAAAAATACCATATAAATCGAAAAAATGTTGTACCTCTGTGCTTCATAATACTTTTTCCCTGAGACATCATTTCAATAAACCAATAATTCGTATCAGAAGCAGTGTAATACTTCAGTAGTTGCTATCTTTATACACTTGGTGTTTAAAATTAAGAGCATGTTCACATTTGGTTGATAATTTCCAGACCTTATACAAATATTTTAATGAAACTTAATATCAGTATAGCAGATATAATACAAAAGCGTCTGTAATTCATATGCGTGTCTTGGTACACACGCATGACTATGCGTAAAGCTCATTGATGCCGAAACGTCTAAAGCAGAGTTTGCAAGATCTAGCAAAAAAAGAATGACTTCATGCTAAAAGCGGAACAGTTTATGAGTTGCTGTTTCAGTCGGTGCTACTCCTGCAGCGACGCTATTTTCATGTCCTGCAAAATTCTTGGATGGGAAAGATGAGTTGCAATTGACTTTCCAAGAATATGCCAAGGATCTTTTATAGGTACTAGATTTGGTGATATGGCTGTCGAAGCCATCTGGATAATGTCCTTGCTTTCCAGAAAAACATCCACTAGATTGACCCTATACAGACAAGCATTGTCCTCCGTAAAAAATGAACGAATGCTAATTGAATCCTTGAACATAATAAGAGTAATATCTCGTCTGTTTGCTAGAAGACTTGCTATTTGCCTTCCGCTCACTTCTGCGCATAAGAGAGCCCATTTAGCATGGTGTAGAGAACATGGTATTTGGACCAAGCATCAGTGGAGGACCATTCTCTTCACAGGTGAATACCGACTCGACCTAAGGACTGATTCTGTAGAGGTCTAATCTGGAGAGGTCGAAGGACTTGCTATCTGTCTTTCCGTTTCCGAGAAAGAATCTAATATGGGAGCAGAGATTTGGTAGTACAAGTAAGCATCATGTTGCATGGGCACACAGATCTTCATGTCTTTGACAGAGGTTCTATTACTATTTCAAGAAAAATGAAATATTCCTTTTTTCACCTTTTCAGGGGTTCAGTTGGCTTTTAGTTAATTTTTATAGACGATAAACCTCATCGACATAAATCTGGTGGAAGATTTGTTGGAAAGAGGATATTAATCGGATGAATTGGTCAACCAGATAGTGAGACCTAACCTTATAGAACATGTTTAGGGTGCTCTTGGGAGGGCACCTAAAGTTCCCAATCCCCTTGATGAATTGAAAACAGCGTTATTACAGGAGTGGGACTGACTGCCACAGGAAATCTTAAGTTGCGTCAGTTTTAGTATGAAGTCATGTCGTGAGAAATGTATGATAGTTAGAGTTAACCATCCTTGCTTGCTTACTTTTTGCTCGGTCTTGCAACTTCTTTTTTAGACTATCTTGCATAGATGAGATTTGCGCACGATTATGAGTACTCACCGTCACTGTTAAAAGCTATATCAACTCATTACATCATTACATCAACCCATGTCCATGCCAAATTTCATTGGAATCTATCTGTCCGTTCTGGAGATAATGTATCAAATGTAAAAATTCTCTTAATTTTGAACACCAATATACTCTGAAAAGAAAAATTAATCAAACCTACGTGCAACGATGTAAAAGAACACAATGAAAAAATATGACTTGTGAGTCGCTGGCTTCGTTGGTGCCGTAGAATGTAAATATCTGAGCTTCGATGGCATTTCAAAGGCTGTTATCATGGGTAAAGGCAGCAATGTAAGCTAGTCTGATCGTGAGCAATTTCTCGGCACCTGCAGGGCTGGACGTTCGGATATCAAGAACCGGCGAACTACTGGCTATGTCACGCAGTACAGTGGCACTAGTGTACCAACATCAGAAAAGGAATACGTGAAGTGAATCATGCAAATTGTGGCTGTAAACCAGCGACTGATGCATGAGGTGCTTCAAGACTCAGTTGTATCGTTTCAACGGCAAGAATCTTACATCATATTACGATAAATTTAAATACAAATGCTTAATTCAGCATTAAGTTTTTCGTAGGCAACTGGCGCAACTCGATTATCACAGCCGAAGATTAAATTAGTTCCATTGCTAACGCTAAGACATCGATTTTTGTTGTTGCAGTTCATCAAATCGCACCACCCCTGGAATATAGAAGACTGGAAACATGTCGTCTGAATGAAGGAATCAAGATTCCAGTTGCTGCAAGCATATGATAGAGTTCGTGCGTCACGTAAACCATACAATGTACTCCATCTCTCGTCTCAGACAGGTCCTCGTCGCACATGCCGGTGGCAGAGTGTAATTGTCTAGGATGTCTTTAAGCAGTTTTCATTTTGTTGTCTTATTACGCTGAAAGAAATCTGACGAACTTGGGGTAACGATGAACCTGCTGGTTGATTATCTTCATGCGCTTGTTGTTCCCACAGAATAACGCGCTCTTTCAAGTGGATCTGTAGAATGACAACCATTCTCTGTACGGGAAATTGCAGGATTGCTGGGCAGCATCTAGCTTTCAGGACCTTAGTGGATATTCTACCAGCCTTGTTGCTGCTGTTATCAGTACAAAAGATGAAGCGATGCAGTATAGAACAGTGTGTATGCCGCTCAACCAGTATACTGGTTAGCGTCGCTGACTGCCGTGTCGAAGAGCCTGGATTCGAATCCCGGATAAATCATGGATGTTTGTAAATGTATAAAGTCCGTGCGGCATGCGGGAACTTTAAGTATGCGACATGACAAAAGTTCTCTCGAGAGGTTGCTGGGAGGGAAAGATGGGTGGGAGACCCTCGGGCCCGTCACGCCGGGGTGCTTGCCATCAAAATTGGGGGCAAAACTGACCTAAATCGCATTGTCACCAGTATGGTGCAATTTTTCTGCTTTGTCACAACAGCCAATCACCACAGATCACTTTGGGATTAACATGTAAAGGGTAAACTGGTTCTCCATTACAGACAAGCTGATAGCATTTGAAGCTGATAGCTGAACGGTTGAATATGAACAATTTGCAATTTTTTTCGAAAGGAAGGAAAAAATCGCGCGTCTTTTTTTCAATAATAAATAGGGCAGAAAAATTGTCCGAAACGGTTGTTCGTATGAAACAAATGCATATTTTATATGGGCATAATGCAACTTTTCCTACAAACGTACACCATTTGCCGTGGGTGGCCATACGTTTTGCTTCTTCAGTACATACATTCTATATCTTTTAAAATGTTTCCGAAAAAATTATCCTCAAAACAACTGCTTTCAGCCCCTGTGTCCAATAGTGCGTTCGTTGACACATTCTATAACAATATTTGTATTAGAGGCGGAGGCAAATTTTTTATAACTGCCGTATTCAATTGAATGCTAGAGGAATATTCTTGCCTTGTAGAGTGTAACTATACCCTCTTACTTTCAGTATTTCTTATTAGTTAAAAATCTTATTGCCTTCTTCCCCCTGTCTTTTCTTTTGCGATTTTTCTTGGCGATTGCCACTCGCGATTGAAATTTTCTTTCTACTTTCAAAACATTTATTACCGTCAAACCTTGGCCTTCCATCTGCTACAAGCCTGTAAAACTGTCTGTTCGATCTCAGACCATATTTTTCTCTGCGCTTACTTTCTGCAGCCCTCCTGCTTTCAAACGTAACCGCGAGCTCAAACTCACGAGCGTGCTCGGGTTTCTTAACTGGAAAAAATCTTGAATTTGTAGTGGCAGCCTAGGCAAAATACACTCATGTCCATAAATTATGGTTAATTCGGAGTCACGCGGAAATCGAACTCTAAAAAAAATATATCACCTGTAAAATCACTACACACATCTTCAAGAATCATATGCAAATTTCAGGAAGTAACCAGATGACACCGATGGTACGTCACAATGACGAGAGTGTAAGAGAGTGATAACTAAGGTAAATAAGGGAAAGAAGTAAAATTGTTCGCAGGCGCTTTATAAGTATTTCAGTGCAATAACCGAATAGTTATGACACAAAGGACGCATTTGGATGATTTTTTACGTGGTAGAATTTTCGGCCGTCTGGAATGTGGGCGTACCCAACTGGAAGTATCAGACAAACTTGGAATTGCCCAGAGTGTCATCTCCAGGCTTTGGCAACGATTCCAAGATGATGGTAATGTGAGTAGATGTTACAGAACAGGTCGCCCCATAGTACGACGAATGAGGACCGGTATTTGGAAGTTACTGCCAAAAGAAACAGGCGGAGCACAGCCCCAGACCTGTCTCGTCAGCTCTCTTCAGCCACTGGTACGACAATTTCAAGGCAGACCGTGTACAGACACTTAGGGCAGATTGGTCTATATGCCCGTAGACCTGTCAGATGCGTTCTACTTACTGCAACTCACTGTCGCCTGCGGTTAGCCTGGAGTAGAGAGCATGCATTGTGGACACCGCAACAGTGGGCTTGTGTGATGTTTTCCGACAAGTCCAGGTTTAGCTTGCAGTCTGATTCTCCCCGGACTTTCATATGGAGAGCTCCAGGTACCCGTTACCACCAAGAAAACATCATTGAACGACACCGTTACGGTGGTGCAGGAGTGCTCGTTTGGGGTGGAATTATTCTGGGTTTCAGAACTGACCTGCATGTTCAAATTGGAACCATGACAAGCCAAATCTATCGGGACGTCATTCTGGAACAACATGTACGTTTGTTTAGGGGCGCCATGGGCGCACAATTTGTGTTTATGGATGACAACGCCCGTCCTCACCGTGCAAACATCATAAGCGAATGCGTTCAATCGGAGGATATCACCCGTATGGACTGGCCAGCATTCTCATCGGACTTGAATCTAGTAGAGCACGTGTGGGACATGCTTGGCCGACGAGTTGCAGCCCGTCAACCTCCTCCTACATGTCTACCGGAACTTCTGAGAGCATTGCTTTTTGAGTGGTGTAATATCCCCCAAGATCAGATCGATAATTTGATACTCAGCATGGCTAGGCGTTGTACGGACTGTATTGCATCGTCTGGGAGACATACAATGTATTAACAATCATACCAACCATGTAATATTGGTTTTTTGTAAATAGTTTTTTTTTTGTAATTTGCTCCAGGGAGAAAAATCGCTAATTTTTTTTAATAATATCAAACATATAGCATCTTTTTTGCTCTTTACCTTTTGTTTAATAAATAAGCGTTACCAATAAGTCAAATTTGTTTTGCTTCTAACTCTTCCTTTACCTGATTTTGCATTATCCTTAATTTATGGACATGAGTGTAGTTTGAATCACTTCTGCATCGGGCCGTTTCCTATATAACAAATTAAAATTTGAATTTTTAATTCGTTATATGAGAGTCAGTTTTTCGACATTCAGCTCATTTTTACTAAAAATTCTACCTCTAATTTGGCCTTATCTTTTATTGCCAAAGTTATACAGAGTCATCACATAATACGGATGCGAGGTCCGATTGGTTTTGGTCTAATAAAAGCGCTCGTCCCCAGAGCGTTGGAGCTCTGCTGCATGTATTAGCTCGAGAATTGCCACAGTTATCCGAGTAGTAAGGTACGATCCAAGGAACCATAACTGATTTAATGAGACATTCGCGGTTTTGCTTTAATACGGCATGTACTTAGACACGCATGGCTTAATCTTTTAGACAAGCCTATGACTACTGGCAGGATCAACCAGGTACTGCCAAAAGAAACAGGCTTTTTTACATTCATAGAATGTTCGAGCTGCAAGTAACTCGAATTAATCATTTCATAGTGCACACTTTGGAAATGTTCTGGAAACCGCTGTCCACACGGCTTCCTCTTTTATTTCATACGCACGGAATATTATCTCATGTTTTCATAGAATGTTTTAACGAAGGTGCTTTTAAATACCTCAAACTTGTAGGTTTCACTTTCTGGTTCACTCAGCAGAATTTTTTCAATCTACTTGTTTCAGCTCAGTGCCTGTCCTTGTAATGCGACGGTTGCAGTATTAACGTTTTGAACTTTTGGTATCGGATAGTAAAAAAAAAAAATTAAAAATGCGAATATAAATATTCAAGAAAAGTCTTTACTGAAACTTCTTCCGTCAAAAGGCGCTGCGGGTTTTATCGAGGCCCGCATCGTATCGACGATGAAGCCAAATACTTCCATGAGATTTACTGGTGCCGGTGGAGGTAGTGATGTTGAGATGGGCCAGACTAAGCGTTGGATTTTCTTGAGCCATTGTCATTACTTTCGTTTGGGCGCGACTGTAAAGTTTACTTGGCTTAGCTATCATCCAAAGTTTTAGGCTCTTAGGAAACGCTCAGCGAAATATTGCTAATTAACAAAACTAGGTAGAGGTGTAAAAGACCCTTTATTAAAACTAAATAAGAACTGAAGTCACACCTTGTGCTTACAACTCAGCCAACCACTTGTAGCCACATAACTTAAGTTAACAATAAGTCAAATGTAAAACTTAAAAATTCTAATAAATAGTAGCCGAAGACTATACAATCAATTTAACGAGAAGTTACCTCAAAATTTAACCAACATGAAATTCTGCTATCGGCAGTTACAATGCAAGGCCGAAGATAAGAACTCTTATCTAAGATAGCAACCTAGTAACGTGGCCAGGAGAGGCAAAACACGTTCTGTCTTACTGTCTAGAAACCTCACTTTCAACACACGCGAACTAATTTGCATTCTGGCGTGAAAACGGAAAAGGTGAAGTGACAGTACAGATCCAAAATATAAAATAACTGGTTAATTAACACAAAGCAACCCCACAGCTGAAACATTTGGTTAAATTTCAGAACCCTCCCACCTGTGAGTATTATTATCTTAAAATCTTGACTGTCGTCATATTTAATTACTAATATTTTCAAATTAAAAAATTCCAAAACACGTTCGATGATGTAAATGTTACGCTTTACACAGCATGATGATACGAACTGCATTACGTCTTCAGGAAAAGCTAAAAAACTATCAATTGCTATGGTGACGTTGAATCATAATGTTTTTTAGAGATGGCCGTAGTATTGATCACTGATACCGGAAACGTAATGAATACGAAAAATTGCATAAGAATGTGACTGCGCGCCGAAATTTTTCCTTCACTTCGAAGTTATTGCGCTTAATATCTTATTTATGGAACCTTAATGCAGAATATGAATGATGTGCAGACTTTATCGCATTTTTCGGACATTTGTTTGGCCTTGGTTTATAAGTTAAATATCTACGTAAAAATTATTTACAAATTATTATCTGTTATGAAATGTATAGGATGAAAATTATCCAACTTTTAAGTAGGAATAAAAAAATGAATATTTGCATAGAAAAGAAAACGATTGTATACTTATTTCCGAGGTATTTTTAAAATTGCAAATATGTAAGAAATACAACTTCTATCTTGATTATAGAAATATGTATTTCTTTTTTATTTAATTAATAAATTTGTATCCAAATGAAGGGAATTATAAGAAAATGAAGGCTTATGCTAATAAAAGTTTCTAGAGAAGTAGCATCATTTTTTCATGAATTTCTTACTCTTTATAACATTTTTATCTAATGGGAGTAATTCATATACATTCATTCATTAACACGATTTGGTAGCAGTCTGTGATATAACTACCTAAGATAATTTCACTCTCTTTTTGTTTTTAAAATGACAAAGTTAATTGTTACGGATCGCGGATTTTTATAAATCAGTCTTATATTTATCTACATTAGAAAGAACGAATTATTATATCGCAAGCTGCTAAAAAGAAGCATATTTTATTTATTGCAGTCGTATAGATTTAAATTTGGAAATATATAGCTAAAATCAAAAGAATTGTTTTCGCATGCACACGCAATTTTTCGAGAGCAGAATTACTCGTGATTTTTAAAAAAAGTTGCTAAGTGCTGTAGTAGTATTAAATAATCAGAATAAATAAAAAATATTCAAAAAGAATCATAGCAATTACATATATGGTACTAGAAAGTAAAATTTACTGTAATAATAAGTCACTAACATCTGAAGTTCATATTTATATTGAATTTCTAATTGATCAATCTACTTTTAAGTGTTTTGACATTTTATAGCTTAAAGTAACTGAAACGACATGCATCCATCTGAAAGATTATCAATGCGTTACCAGAATAATTTTAATCAGCGTTAAAGCTATGAGAATAGAAAACAGAAATTTTAAAAATAGGATTTAATAATATTATAAATGTTCATACCCTCAAACGGCTATCTCTGCCTATATCTGCGTAAGATAAGGTATGCCTTCGTGGAGAACTTTCTTAGTAAAACTAGTTCGTATGTAAGTTAAGCATCGGTTAAATTGGCAAAAACTTCAGTACACCCTACAGGAACGCTTTGACTTAAACCTAGATCGAACTTCCACTTTTCAATGCCTTTCCTGCTTAACTGCTGGTAAGCATTTAGATTAATCATACTTTACGGCTATAAGGAGCGCGAAGGAATTATTCTTCCGCTTTCCACTCTTCTAAGGTAAGCCATTTGAATTTTATATTTATTTTACAAGACTGCATCACTACGTAGAATGTGTCAAAACGTAGACTTTAGTGTTTCTTTTGTGTAATCAATATCCTTTCGGTGATTATAAATATCAAGTACACTGAATACCAATAAGTATTTGGACACCTATGCAAATGACGATATCTGCGGTCCTAAGGTACGTCACGGATTCCGCCGGTATATATCGTGTAGGAAACAGCATCGGCTTTAGTTGCATGCAAGATGCCTCGCAGTTCGGAGCTCTCTGATTTCGAGAAAGGTATAATTATCGAGTATCACAAATGTGGTCGATCCTTAAGGGACATATCTAGCGATCTGAAGTGCCCAAAATCGACAGTGGCCTATGTGATTAAGAAGTGGAAGGTGAGCGGTGATTGTCGGAATGTGCCCCGAGTCGGCAGACCAAAGAAACTGGGAGATAGAGACCGACGAATGCTGTCCAGAGAAATTCGGAAGAACCGCACCCAACCGATGGCCCTCATCCGCGAGAAGTTTCAACAGGCATCCGGGAGTATTGTTTCAATGAATAAGGAAGCACATCTGCTTGGTTTTCATGGTCGTGCTGCTGCCCATAAGCCTTTGATGACAAAGTCCAACCGCGCTGCTCGGTTAATGTGGTGCAAAGCACATCAAAATTGGACCGTAGATCAGTGGAAACGGGTTCTTTGGAGAGACGAATCAAGGTTCACCCTTTACTGTTCGGATGGCAGGGTCTGGGTCTGGCGTCTACCTGGAGAACGTCTCCTGCCAGAATGCATTGTGCCAACAGTCAAGTTCGGCGGAGGTGGAATTACGGTCTGGAGGTGTTTCCCCTGGTATGGGCTGGGACCCTTGGTCCCCATTCATGGTAAGCTCAACTCCGATGCCTACTTCACTATTTTGGATGACAATGTGCTTCCTATGTTGTGACAATTTTACGGGTTGGACCCCTGTTACTTTCAGGACGACAATGCCAGTTGTCATGTTTCGGCGTTAACCAAGGCTTGGTATGGTGCCAATGGAGTTCATCGAATGGACCGGCCTGCCCAGAGTCCAGACCTGAAACCTATCGAGAACCTCTGGGACGAGTTGCATCGTCGAATTCAGGGGTGCACTACCCGTGCAAAATCGGTGAAGGAACTTCTATGTCTTCTCCAAGCCGAGTGGAAGAATATACCACTAGCTGTCATACAAAGACTTGTGGAAAGTATGCCCCGGAGGGTCCACGCTGTAATTACCTCTCGTGGAGGCTCTACCAACTATTGATTTTGAATAAAGTTAGTTTTTCTTTTCTATCACAGGTGTCCAAATACTTATTGGTAGTCAGTGTAATTACAGGATATCTGTAAATTAATCTACAATCTGCAGTTACAGAAATTTTATCAATGTCATAGAGGATCAATAACTATATTAAATATACAGAAAAATAACTTCGCAAAAATGTGCTTTCGTAACAATTTTTTTGAGAAATTCTTTCGATAATTTGTGGTATTACTTGCGTTTTGAGTTTTAGTTTTCTGACGAGAACTGTTTTAGAAATTTATTTCACGACGTGTTCAAAGACTTCTTTCATCATTTTAGTACTATTTCTATTAGCTTAGGAAGAGACCCACAAAGTAAGAAGTTTGCTTAAGCTTTCGCTTTCTGTTTAATGATAGGCCCATTACTGGCTAAAAGAAATCTAAGTGAAAATATTTAATGTTTTAATTAAATATTTAAGTAATGCATTTAGCATGTTTGGAAATTCGGTACTTTTCCGTTTTGCCGGCGTAGGCAATAACGTCGCCTGCAACTGATGCCAAACGGAATATCCTCGCTGGTAACCTTTTACGCCTCATTTTCAAAACAAGTTGCACCCATTTGTTATCAGATTGGTTCTTTCAATACGGGCATACAATTACATACAATTTTTACCAGATAGTACAATTTTATGCTCTAAGGCCATTCGCGGTATTTAAGTCAATTAGAATGCAATCACACCGCTCACCCGAAGTCGAAAAATATAGAAAAGGCAAAGTCAAAGGTCAAATTCATCAATTCTAATGAGAATGCACTAGCCAAGTAAAGCACTGCGGTTTTACATAATTTCCTAGTAAGCTATTCGTACGAATTGAAATAATTCTCGCATTTAAACTTGTATTTAAAATTAATATTTAACTTGAAATTAATGTAGATAATTACTGAGAGAATTAGATTTTTGTAGCGTAGTTTACGTGAGATGAGAGCACTTGGGGTCACGTGATACGAACCGGCGAATCAGCTTGTTGAACCATGAAAGCGTAATAAATTTTTAAATTAATGTCTTTTTACAAATTTATTGCCTTTATTTATTGGCCTTTTACAAAATTTTAAACGATATTAAAATATTTACTCCTCCAAAACAAAAAACATTTGTTAGCATTTTTTATGTGTATACTGTATGTTGTCGCCAATAAAGTCTGCTTGGCGAGATTTGCGCTGGCTAAACGAAAAAGTACCAGAAATTCTTTTCATCTGTCGAAATAAGTTGACGAAAGTTGGACTTCTTTCCGGAAGTATCAGTTTTTGCATGTGATTTTCTTAAATGTTAAAATTTTAGTTTAGTTGGATATGCTGCCAATTGCGGCTACCTGCCTAAAAAAAAGGATGCCTTCGTGAAGAAATAAGCCTATATTCGCATTACACACAGAAAAGACTGTGAAAAACATGCAAGTAGCCGGTCTGCCTGGCTACGAATCCGGACTGAACTATCAGCATTCAGCCACCCACATTATCAGTATTCAGCCATTCAGGTCTTCGGACTAGCTGTCGAAGCGGCTTTCGGGTGGCGTCGGCGTGCCGGAAAGTTGGCCAAAAGTGGAGGAAGTAAAAGTCGTAACAAGTTTTCCGTAGGTGAAACCCGCGAAAGGATCATTACCGATGGTCAGATTCTTCTGGCAAAACATTGGTGAAACTCGAGGAGGGAAGTTCTTCATTCTCTGTGTTGCGCATCACTGAGCAGCGTGCTAGGAGCAGAAAATTCAACAAATTCAGAGTATTTCTGGAGAATTTTTTCCTGTTTTTTAGAGAAAAATATTTTCTAGACATTTTTTTCTAGAGAAAAAGTTTTTAGTATTTTTTAAGAGAAAAGCGTTTAATGCGAATTGTCCTATAGCTGAAAAGACTCAAACACACTACTTGACAGAGAAAATGCCACACGATGAAGACTTTTTTTTTGCAATTTGCTGAAATTTCGCAAACTGCTGAACACGCTTAGGCACGTGATTTCTAGGAATACATAGTCTTAAAACAATCACATAGAATTAGGGGACTTTGATTCTGCGATCAGGGAGGATAAAAGGTTTTCAGAAATCCTATGTAGGTTAGGTTAGGTTTACTGTGCATGGCAAAGCATACGAGAGTTAGTTGCTTAAGGGAAGGGACGCCTTCGTGAATGACTTTTAAAGAAAACTGGCTTGTATTCACGTTACATATAGGGAAAACTTTGAAATCCAACCATGCAACAAGTCCTTTAAGCTAGGCTACAGCCCGAGTTGATCTCCCGGTATTCAGCAGTATTAACCACTCAGTTCCCGGTGGGGTCTCCTACTTAAGAATCCTCTTCATGAAATCCTATCCTATTCCCTCAATAAAAATGTTTTGTGTGAAGTAATATTGTATAATTTCTTTATACCTTTCTATGTTCAAGAAGCTGATAGATTAATCCTTAAAATGTTTCTTAAAGTAGTTGATAATATAAGACTCCATGTTATTCACAGTTGAGCAAAACATAGGCTTATCTGCTGTTAGAATCTGAATTAGGCCACTTAGATTAATTCGTGTGAAAAGTTGTTGTGTTCAACATATGTCCCACATATATCACACATAAAATTTGTTCGTTTATTTGATTAGGTTAAAGCACGCGAGGCCTTGTAAAAAACTGATAACTTGCACAAAAGTGAACACGATAATCTAAAACGATAATAATATTATCCAGTGATCGATTCGCAGTGTGGGTGAACTGCATGCAACTTTTCGTGGTTTCTGTCAAATGATAGCTAATTTTTTTCAGAAACGATTTAAATGTAGGTTTAATTCCCCAGAGAAGGTAAAACTCTCACGTGTTGTCTTAATGCAGTAATCCTCATTCATTCTATCGGCTTTATTGACATCTTTTTTATTTATTGTAATGTTATTATTATTTTTTTATTGTAATATTATTATTATTTTGCCTTTATATAGTGCAGAAGTTCTCAAACTTTTAAAATTTTGTACCTCATAAATAAAAATAAAAAGGTATACGTACGAACATATGCGCACAAATAAAAATAAAAAGGTATACGTACGAACATATGCGCACAAATAAAAATAAAAAGGTATACGTACAAACATATGTGCAATATGTAATGTTATTATTATTTTGCCTTTATATAGTGCAGAAGTTCTCAAACTTTTAAAATTTTGTATCTCACAAATAAAAATAAAAAGGTATACGTACGAACATATGCGCACAAATAAAAATAAAAAGGTATACGTACGAACATATGCGCACAAATAAAAATAAAAAGGTATACGTACGAACATATGCGCACAAATAAAAATAAAAAGGTATACGTACAAACATGCGCACAAATAAAAATAAAAGTATACGTACGTGTTTTTAGTTTAAAGTAATATACTCTGTAACAAAAGCAGCGCCACTTTACATTCATTTTGAAAACTTATTTAATCTTTTGTGTAAAAATTGTGCCACCTAAACTAATATAATGTACTATTAGTGGTATACATACCAAAATTTAAGAAACTGTGGTATATAATGTTAACTCATCAGTAAACTTTTTTCTTAATGTTTTATTTATTATTGACAGTATTTAAGTCCATTTATTTTATTCTTCGAAAGTTAATAGCACCATGTCTGTAATCAAGTAAAACCTTGTTTGAGGATTTTGTGATACAGCATACAAATATAAAAAAGTAAATAAAGAAATAACTAAACTGTTTAATAAAAGATTAAAACTTGTAGAATCATTAGGTTTATCGATGCGGAAAAATTCCTTGCCGGGACTCGCACTCTGGAAAAATTCCTTATTATGTGTCAGACGTACTTCCAGTTATACCACGGAGATACGCGAAAGGGAGGGATAAAATAACCTTCTATATTCCACCTTTTAAAGGGTTGGTACTGACGCATTATCGTCCACCATTTTTTGTTTCAGCGCCACTGTAAAGTCTTTTTTTATAACTTTTCGATGTCAGCAAACAGAAGAAATCCGCAGTGCTCTCACCGGGTTTCGAACCACGAACCTGTGGATTACGCGCCGGTCGAGCTATTCAGTTACATTGCGAAGGTACGCCAAAGGGAGAGAGAAAACACCTATTACAGTTTTAATAGTCTTATGAATTCATTTTCCTGTTTTATTAAGCTTGTAACCAGTTACAAAAATCTAAACTTTTTATAGTTTATAAGTAACGAGAAATGAGCCATTTCTCTCAGAAAGCCCTCCAGGAAATCATCCCTTCCCTAGGCAGATACTCCACGCGGGTTTTGCTATATTCAAATAACCTAACACGAAAGCCAAAATTTAGATAAAAAGGTTTCCACCTTTATGTAAACGCACATGAATGGATATTCTAAGGCAACTTAATTAAAGCAACTAAAACTCTGTCATTTCAGAAATTGTTAATGATGCAGACGAATTATTTAGTATTTTAGTTTAAAGTAATAATCTTTCAGATTAAATATTTGAAATGTCAATATTCACTGTAATGATTATAATTATAAATTGGCATTTCTTAGGGACCAGATGACAACTGATTTTTACAACTAGACAATTACGAAGGAGAAAAATGAATTATGTATTCAAAATGGTCTGCAGGTTTTAACATTCATGTCGTTATCGTATTTTATCCCCGGTAGTGAATGTCACGCAAAAAACGGCGTAAATTATTCAGGTGAAACCTTAGCTATTTACCAAACCCATGGAATGATGCTCAATTCTCATGATGATGGTAAACATTTGCGGTCTAAATATTTCCCGCTTTCGAGAAATGAGGCCAAATATATACAGCCAAAGGCTTCTCGTATCTTGACCTGCTACTGGAAGGAAGCCAATTTGGCGACGAATCTGAAGTTTGAAATCTAAATGCAATGCGTCTTCGGACTTCATATAAATGTCAACATTGGAAAAGCGAAGAGAAATAAGATTGGCGTCGAATATATCTGAGCTGGCGAAATTCAGTATTTCTAGCCCACTTTGAAACAACTGTAAGCCATTTAAACTTCTACAGTTTCGTCGTGCTGTCACATTGCATTAATGCATTTTACGACTCGTTATAAATATCGTACCTGTAATTAGAACGACGTATTATACAATACTTGGTAATAATCTGGTAACTTGCATCTGTAGAAAGATAGGAAGTCGGTCGAAAACGTGTTTCCTAAGATGTAGTATAAATATTTTACCCATATAGTATTAATGATTAAAAATATTAATCCACTGATAAAAAAAGTCCACAGTGTAAAATACATTTTAAACTATGGATTTTAAACTTGTTATTCGTTTGTTGTTTTAAGCAATTATGGCAAAAAGTGAAAAGGTTATCCGCTTGCGGTATTATATCATATTTAGTTGGTATTTAACTAAATATGGCAAAGCCACAAAGGCTATCTTCCTAAGAGGATTGGATTGCATTATTTGAATTACAGTAAAGCACGTCAGAGTTATCTGTTTACCGGAAAAGACGAATTCGTGGAGAAATTTTTATGCGAACACTATGTCGTATTCCCATTGCATATGGAAAAAACTATGAAAACACTCATGCAATCAGCCCGTTTGCTGCAATTGTAATACGAGTCAAAATATCAATCTTAAAGGAGTTTATCGGCCCACCAGCGGCCGAGCGGTAAAAGCCGCTGAACACTGGTAGTTCGGTCCGGAGTTCGAGTCCCGGCGAACGGGCTGGCTGCATGGGCGTTTTCGTGGTTTTCCCCATGTGTAACGTGGATACGAGCCAGTTTCCCTTAAAAAGACCTCCCCGGGGCATCCCTCCCTTTCCGTGTAGTGCCTAAGGGCGGAGCACGTAATAAGAAAAAAAATGAGTTTACCTCTCAGCCGCTAGTAGGCCATCGTCTTCCTAAGAGGAGAGATGACTTCTTGGAGGACGTTTTAAAGAAATCTAGCATGTATTCATGTTCTGCACAGTGAAATCTCCGACAAATAGCGAGCAGACTTTTATTAAAAATGTGGAAGCACTGTTTAAACGTTATAACATGTTTTCTGTTTTGTTTATAAAACAATGACCCTATTATGTTTCAGGACTTACTTCGGATACTTGAAACTGAGGGTAATGGTTAATACTATATTAAGCGTGATACTCATGCGAAAAAGTATAAATGCGGGCTAGTCTAACCGATATATTACGTACAGTGCGACATTAAAAAATCAAATCAAATAATAATAAAGTACGCTATATTACCATATTATATATTTTGCTAATTAAAGTAACGTAAAGATCTCTGAATACTTTAGCATACTCTTTTTTTTTCTCACACGTAAGATATACTGGCACTTTCGTTTATTTTTCTAAAGATGACGGAACCAAGAAAACAAATGGCGTATTTGTATTGTATAGTGTAATGTACTGATTCAAGGGATAATAGAAATAAAAATCAATCTTTTCCCAGAAACATTAGTATGATAGCAGCAAAGAAAGTAGTCAAAGCAAGGTTATTGTGCCACAAGGTTTGCTCTTCCTGACCAGAAAATTTTGAGCCTGTGACGTCACTGGCTTATGATCTACTTCAGAGCAACTGCCTTGGGGAATTAAATGTAACTGTGTCCTCGTTCCTCCGAACTTTGTAAGTGAAGTGACATAATTAAACTCAAGCATTGGGAAGAGCCTAACCCTTTCTGTCTACTGACCTTGAGTCTGACTCACTGTCCGACTGTAGATTACCCACTCCACGACCCTTTGTAATCAGATTTATACTCATCACACAAAGGTGTGAGTTAAAGAGAGCGTCTAAGGTGTGGGTTGAATTGTGGGAAGAGAAGAGGCATAATTTCCACGCGGTCTATTGTTATGCCTCTCCGGTTGCATTTGATTTCATCGTTTTGAAGAGTGAATACAGGTGCTGATAGTTCACTTGCTGTGAGAAGATAGTATTGGACAAGTATGAGTTGTTGTCCTTCATTATGTTTATTTCCTGTTCTCATTAGGCTTTTCAAAATTCAAACGATTTTGTACTCCTGCCTAGTATTCTCTTAAGCATGCACTAAAAGCAGAACTATCGATTCTTCAGATTTCGTTGCGCGATTGTATTTTAGTTCAACTTCATGTGTGCAAACTAGGTACAGTATCCAATGAAAATGAAGTTTGTGCTTAAATACACTGGTGTGTAAAACTTAAGCAACAGGTGTTCTTTTGCCATAACTCCAAGCGAAATCATCTCAAAGACATGAAATTCAGAAATGAGAGACAGCATTTTCTATTTAAACGATGATGAAAGCATAGTTGCTCAAAAATGAATACAATGCATACAGTATGGAATCAAACAGAAAAGGGGCCCACCAGCGGCCGAGCGGTAACGTCGCTGAACACTGGTAGTTCGGTCCGAGGTTCAAATCCCGCGAACAGGCTGGCTGCATGGGTGTTTTCGTGGTTTTCCCCATGTGTAACGTGTATACGAGTAAGTTTCCCTTAGAAAGTCCTTCACGAAGGCATCCCTCCCCTTAGGCAGATAGCCCTTTGCCATAATTAAATACACCACACCACACCAAACAGAAAAGAATTTATTGAACTCATAGTATCGTTACACATGATTGTCTGTACAAGAGGAAGAACACCAAGCAGATGTTCCTTAGCATGGTATACGCCCTCCCCTTACTGCAATGCTCGCTTTGCACTGTCTCTCCATACTCAGCACCATATTGTCCAACAGATCGTGAGGTAAGAGTGCCCATTCCTCAATCAGCATCTAATTCAGTTGTTGGTTGTTCCCCGGAGGATGTAATCGTGTTGCATGACGTCTCCCTAAAGCATCCCACACATGTTCTATGGAATTTAAATCAGAGCAATACGCTGGCCAATCCATTCGAGTGATATCTTCACTTTCCAGTAGTTTCTGAACAGCAGGAACCCGATGTAGCCGTGCATTGTCCTCCATAAAAACGAAGTCAGCTCCAATGGCACGTCGCAACAGACGCACATAGGGAAGGATCGCCTCCTGACAGTAGGCTATCTCCGGTTACAGAACTACTGTCGAAAACGTTTTGCGCTGTCCGCCCGTTCAGCATAATGTCTCCCCAGACAAGAACTCCAAAACCATCGTAATAATCTCTTTCTATGATGTTACTGGCATGAAACCGTGTTCTGACTTCTCTCCAAATCAACTGGCGTTTAGAATCGTTTGTGGCACTAAAACGACTGTCATCCACAAAGAGGACTCGACCCCATTGATGAGATGTCCAGGTTTTGTGCTCCTTGTACCACTCTAAACGAAGCCGCCGATGACCAACATTCAAAGGGATGCAGCATTCAGGACAGCGGGAGAATAGACCACCTTTGTAAAGTCGTCTGGACACAGTAAACCACCCACTTGTCGCCACGTTGCTGTACACAGTTGCTGAGCTATGGCGCTTGCTGACTGGTTTCGGGCTCTTTTCGCCTGCAAGACGATATATCGGTCATCCACTGGAGTTGTTTTCCTAGCGCGGCCACCACCAACTTTTCTAACAGCTGTACCTATGGTTTGGAAGCCTTTCCAAGTGCGAGAAACGATTCTTTTGTTGATTTCGAAATCTTCAGCTGCACTGGTCACACCACGCCACTTCTCCAGCTTTCTGATCATTCTTCCACGTATGAAGTCATCCAGATGAATTCTTCTAGCCATATTTCGCGAAAGAATTCACTTGTACTTGCAGCGAATGTCTTTAATTGCGTCTCCATCTTTCCTTTTATTCTAGTCTTGAGCTGAGGGCGTTGACTGCACGCGTCTTGCGTGCGCTCACGTCGCCTGTGACGTTTTGTTCCTGACATTTGCATACGCATAACCTTTCTACTGAATTGCGTGTTCATTGTATTGATCGCAAGAATCCTTTTTCTGCAATTTCATGGTTATCTTATTAAAAGTTATATTGTTGCTTAAGCTTTGCACACCAGTGTAGTGTAATTAGTTAGAAATTGTTATAAAGCGCTTATGAGGTAGTCTCTCCCTCCTTTCAGCATGCCTTCTTGGTGTAATGGCCAGCACACTTGGCCCGTATTCGAGAGGTGCAAGGTTCGAATACCGGCGAGGGCATTTGCTCATTTTTCATGTTTCTTGTTTCAAAATAACCTACAAGAAATGTAAGGAAAAAACTAGGAAACGTATGAAAAAAACTATGATAATCGTAAAGAAAAAAACGTTTACGAATTATTTGTTTGTAGACGAGAATTCATGCATTGTCTTAAAAAGTTTAAATCCTGTGATTCATATTCAGAAGCTTAAGCATCACCTGTTATTCAATTCGTTGTTTGAGATTTATAAATACATTCTCTAGAAATTTACTTTTGACGTTTATTAATATGTTCAAATCTGAGTGCCTGTGTGGATAAAATGCTAATCACTAGGAGGTGCAGCTGGCTTCCACTCCCGGCAAGCCGGCTAACTGTATGAAGTTTCTGTAATCTTTCCCATATGTAACGCAAATAGCATGGAATTTTTACCAGAAAGTCATCCGCGAAAGCATAATATCATTCTAATATCTCTACAAGCTTTTGACATAAAAGATATTAATACATAATTTTTTTAAAAAATTCAAACCAGATTACAATCATTTTCTTTGTAGAACATCAGTAACAACTTTAAGAATCGTTTCTGTAACTCTTTGTTTTAAATTCGTAACATTTCCCCAGGAATGGTAAAAAAAAACCTTATCATTTATAAATCTTTATGAAAAAGATTCTAAAGAATATCAGGTAATCGGTTGCAGTATTCTTGTAATTCGGATCGTGTTTTTATAGAACTTTATGTTTTAAAAATTATATTTTTGCACCAGAACCAGTTGTCTAAACTAGATTTTCAACTCAAGGTTCTACTTTAAATCTAATAAAAATGTAAAGATGATATTATTTGGTGCAAAAGTCTTGCATATTTAAAACAGATTGCAAGTTTTGGGGATTTAATGAATAAAAATTTCGTGTTGTCACTTAATAATTTTTAATGCCTAGAACAGATGCCTTCGTAGAGGAATGTTTTAAGAGAAAGTGGCTCGTATTTACCAGATGCAGTTAGCCTGTTCATATGAAACCCAATCCGTCGCGCGCTATCAGCGATCATTCCTTTTTTTGGTGGTTACTGGTGGGTAAAAGAAATTAAGAGATTTGACTGTTTATTTCACGTAGCGCCTTGCACGATATTCCGGCAATCCTAGCGCGAATAAGGGATAAGGACTGTTTATTGGTCTTTTGATGACGGGAACAGCTATCATCTGGCTGTGGTAAGGGATGCTTTCGCGGATGACTTTCTGGTAAAAATTCCATGGTATTTGCGTTACATATGGGAAAGATTACAGAAACTTCATACAGTTAGCCGGCTTGTCGGGAGTGGAAGCCAGCTGCACTTCCTAGTGATTAGCGTTTTATCCACTCAGGCACTCAGAGATTTGAATATATTAACAAACGTCAAAAGTAAATTTCCAGAGAATGTATTTATAAATCTCAGTCAACGAGTTGAATAACAGGTGATGCTTAGGCTTTTGAATATGAATCACAACATTTAAACATTTTAAGACAGTGCATGAATTCTCATCTACAAACAAATAATTCGTAAACGTTTTTTCTTTACGATTTTCATAGTTTTTTTCATCATAGGACAAATATTATGATTTAGAGTTCAAGGGATACATATGCAGATTGCTGAAATGCTTTAGCATTAAAATAGCTTCGTAGTTTTAGAGGTTTGGAACACTTAAATTTAAATGCGTCTGGTTGTTATCTGAATTGAACCTCATTTGACACTCTAAATTACCTATCTTTAGGTAGTAGCAGAAATGTTGAATTGAGTGCATTAATATTGACAAGATACGTTTATGGTAAATGCTAAAGATAATCAACACGAATAAAATTCTGAAACAAAATTGTGTAATAACATTGAAAATATTAAAATGTCGATAACTGTAGTTTAATAAGAAGTAAATGGAAAGAACCGGAAAATCAAAAATAAAAAACTAGCAAAAATAATTTTAAAACAAAAATTGAATTGCTTGTGAATTAAAGCTTAAAAAATCCAAATAATGAATAAAGATTCATCAAAAGTTAAAAATGTTTGAATAAGAATTATATATGATTGGTGATAAAAATATTCAAAAGAAATTTCAGTGGAAATAATTCAGAGTTATGAAAATCTCTTTCGGTTCTAGAAGATAAGTTGAACTATCTAATTAAATATCACTGCGCCGACGAAGTGTTTTCATCTTGCACAAGCATCAACTTGTTTCCACTCATCATCCTAACACTTAATTATATGCAATGTAGCAGCCTCCAACTACCAGAGGTGACATTTCCGATTAAAGGATAAAGTAAAGCACTGTTGCAGTTTCAGATAACTGCCTAACGTCATTAGTTATAAGCTTGCCTTCCTTATCTTTTGAAATGATAAATCTGACACAAAGAAGTCGTTAATCATGTTAACTGTTTGTTAATTGAAGGCATATTGTTTAACTTTCCTGAATAAACAAGGCTTGTAGAATTTTTTTAAGATCAAACTCCTTGGCCGTATGTTAGCTATGAATGTGAAGATGGGAAAAAGTTCTCTTAATAGCTCTGCTGCTAGAGCACTCGAAAGAGGTTGTGAAATTTTATTTCAGTATCACAGCTTAGCAATGCATATATATACATATATCAAAATAGCTTACGAAAAATATTACAATTTATGCAAAGAATTAGATGAATTAAGGCAGCTAACAGCAGCTATAAGTTAAACTGCCGAATCCCTTTCTTGTTATTATTTTAATACATTATCATAAAAACAGTTAAATAGTTAAATGCTGCAGAAGTCTGACCTAGAGAAATAATGTGCCATATCTGCAAATAAAGAAAATGTATTCGTATTAAGACCTGTAATTCCAAAACTCGTATAAAGATTAAGGTGAAATATTGACTACTAATTGCGTGTATGCGTCTATATGTAGAATTAAAATTAAAAGCAAATTCAAAAATCATATTTGGATACAGCAAAGTAGAACAAAAAAATGCTGATATAAGTGAAAAAAATTTAAAAAAGTTAATAATTTTTTGGTAAAAATATAAAATGAAAATTATAGTTGAAAGGAAACCAAGAAACTTAACAAAAGTGAAATTCAATCAAAAAAGTGCGAACAACCACTCTATAAATTCGAAAAAATGTGAAAAGCAAAATTTTACATTTCTTTTAATATTTTGATCAGGGGCTTCGTGTCCCGAAAAACTTTAGTTTAATATCTCTCTAGTTAGTTTAGTTATTTTTAGTTTAATATCTCTCTCTCTACATATAAGGTAATAAATACGTCAATCAAAATTATAACTTAAATTAACAATAGCCCCTTAATTTTTCATTTTAATTTGGGTAGTTCCTCTCTCTATTCTCAAAATAGTAATAACTTTTTCTGGACTGCGTCATTACTAGATTAATCAGTATCATATGACTTTTACATAACGCTAATGACGTAGCTAATTCGGAACTCAAAATTTGGAAAACCGTAAAACTTTCTCTTAATGAGCTTCTCTGCTGGATAACTACGTACTTTGCTTCTACGTCTGTTGCCACTAAAACTCTTCCGAGCTGACTTTTCTTCCTATTGCAACAATATAAAAATTGTAAATAGTCTGGAAAATAGGTACAATTAGAGTGCCAAGTGAAACATGGTCACAATTTCAATCTGCGTCGCCTGCCAATTTGCTTCTCATAATCTGAAAGACTATCATTAAAGTTGCAGAACAAAAAGAGCACATATCAGTTATTAGTAAGATCATAAAATATTCGTACCGTTTAAAGCCCAAATGATTCTGATTAAACATAAATAAATTTCTTTGCGTTTCAAACGCATCTAGTTCAATAGTTCAATAAAAGATATTCATTAGGGTAGACACCTCTATCCTTATCTACAAATCTCAATTCTGAAGCGAAAGCTCGTGCAGTCCCTGTGACCTTTGAGGCATTGTGTCAGCTTAAAATTTGTATCCTAAAATGTTTACTTTCCATCTAATACAACTGGTAGAAAGAACTGTTTAATCTACGGGGCAATGGAATATTAAAATAGTTACAATTCTAGTTCTCAAGGAGGACTTCAGCGCTAACCTTCTTCCAGCGTTACGCTGGGATAATTGATAGGTGAGGGAAGACAAGGACATTAATATTTTACTGTAAGGTCAGCAGGTGTTGCCTTCTGCTTTTCAGAGTGCAATACTTCTGCTTTTGTTCTCGAGTAGATTTGTAATAACGAAAAAGATGTAAGTGTGGAGCTCTTTTATTTTTGACGATACAATGTTTGTGATGAATTATTCTAATTATTATTTGCCTGAAATGTAGATTATAAGAGTAACTGTGAAACAGAAGCTAATGTCTTTGACATTTTATGTATGAAGGAAATTTGAGACGAAAGAGGAGAAAACTGTTGGGCATATAGGAATTTGTAGCTGGTTGGAGCATTTTGAATAAATAATGTGAATTGTCTTGTAATCTACCGAAATTTGTTAATGAAATGCTCCCGGAGTAGAGGTAGATAGGGAATGGTTCATAGTGTAAACTAATTCAGTTTATTTGTGATGTAACTATTAGACTATTTTTCATCACAATTTTATCGTATATGGAAAGAAATTCGGCTCTTTTATATGACATCTGATTTCTGCTGCCATTCTTCTAGTTTTTCTTGTTGCAGATTTACAGACTTCTTGGCTACAGTATGTTTTTATGTCGCTATCTGCGGCTTCTTTTGCAGGTACACTGCGGAAAAAAGCGGGGGGAGAGTTCTATATTTCCCGTTCTACTGTGCCGATTAACGAAATTCAACTAGCGTTTTTATGTCTCGAAAGCGCGACTTAGGATAAGCATTAGGTTTATATATAGTATTGTTCTAATATAGATATTTTGACGCAAAATCGGACTTTTTCTAAAAATGACATGCCAATGTTTTTCTATATTTCGATTCTACGTATCAAATTATGCCAAACTGCCAAGTTTTGTAAAAATATCACTAGTACTAATTCAGAAGTCAAACAACAAAAATCAGCGTTATATTTACAAAATTTTCACAGGACTAGTTTCGATGGTTTTACCGAACCATCATCTTCAGCTGCAAAACCGCAAATGCGGTCATTTGCGGTTTTGCAGCTGAAGATGATGGTTCGGTAAAACCATCGAAACTAGTCCTGTGAAAATTTTGTAAATATAACGCTGATTTTTGTTGTTTGACTTCTGAATTAGTATTTATTCGGCGTGTTATTGTGTCTTAATATCACTAGTAGTTTGTAAAAAAATTACCTCTCAAAATTTTAGCTCCTCAATGTTAATTGAATTTGATAACATATTTATTAATATCACTTTTTTAAATTAAACTTACTTCTTGCAGAATTCTAAATTTAGGCTTAATCCAAATATAATACGTACATTTTTTATAATTTATTTTTAAAATTTGCATTCTGAAGTATTTTTTTATAAATTTTTGTATTAAATTTTTAACATCACCTTAAAGTAGATGTATTTCTAGGCACACCTGCAAAACCTCAGAGTTTTTTTATTGAAAATTTTCCAAGTTATACATGAATTTTCATATCGGCCCGTTTTGAAATTTGGCTTATATGTTATAAGCGATAATAACACCAAATGTGGTTCACGCACTTTGTTAAAATTATTTGAAAGTATGAATGATGACTTTTTTTCCGCTCGTGTACAATGAAAAAAGGGGAAAGGAAAATAGGTTGATATAAATTAAGAAGTTTCGACGAGTGAATTATCCTTGGCGTAAACTGAAAAAAATGCACTAAGATAAATTTTTGAATTTCTCCGTAAATTTCGCACCAAATTTTACAACATTTAATATTTTGGGCATTATCTGAGTCATAGAATCGAAGTATAGAAAAAATTGGATGTTATTTCAGAAAAAGTCCGATTTTGTATCAGAATATCTATATTAGAACAAAGCTACTTATATGTTAATCTAATATATAGGCTAAGTCGCGCTTTCGAGACATGGAAAACGCGATTTGAATTTTGTCAATCGTCCCAGTAGAACGGAAGATATAAACTGTCCTTCCCTCCCCGCAGTGTAGATCTGCTTGTTTGTTTCCTTCGTATCTTTCGTGTATTTTGATCCATGAGATAATAATGTGTTGATATTTTGATTGCTCAGTATTTGTTGAATTCTGTTCACTATTGAGTAATTGTACTATATTTTTCTATGCTGGTGGTAGTCGGACTGAATATGCAGTTTACCGATATTGAATCTTCTTTGCATATTCCAGTATCTTCTGTGTTGCTTTTAACTGCTTGAAATATATTATTTTCCCTCGTCAAGTGTCTTTTCCATTGTTTAAGTCATTTTATTGTACTTTCTATAGACACATATGCACAACCTGTAATATCTTCGATTTTAGAGTTATCTGTGAAAGCTAAGTAATATGATGGTAGAGTTATTAACAGCTTATGACGATGTAGTGTGAAGGTTGAGTGATTCACAGTCCATGTATGAAATTTTGGTTTCAAAGTCGTTTGGGATGAAATTGCTATTAAAGGCATCTGTCGGAAAATTAAGCTATAGAATTTGGGCTCCATTTACTTCAATTTGTTTTTGATGTGCAATTTGAGAAATTAGAAAAACTCGTTAACATTTGAAATACAGAAGAGAGGGTAGTCCTATACATTCATGATATATTAAACACGAAAGCTCTTTGTATACTCTTGATGAGTAACTTTTTATTCTCTGTCATAGGAATTTTCCAATCTGTTGCTGCAACTGTGACCATTTTTTTTTATTACCACGAAATAAATAATTTATTGAGCTGCTGGGTTTAATTGCCGATTTGCGCCTTGCATTCTTCGGTTATGTTAGGTTAAGTTATTTGAGTATGGCAAAGCACATAACGGCTATCAGCCTAAGGAGAGGAATGTCTTCGTGGAAGACTTCTAAGGTAAACTGGCTCTCATTCTAGTTACCCATGAGAGTAACGAGGAGGGAAAAAAAAAACACACGAATCCCAGCCCTGTATCCCAGCCCTGTATCCCAGCCCTGTATCCAGCCCGTTTGCCTGCGTCCGAACTACTAGTATTCATCTGTCCCTTTGGCCACTGGTTGTACTCTTGCATTCTTTGGAATCGTGTGGCTATGAACCCAGTTTTTTTTTTCTTTTTCAGTTCCTTAAAACTTGAAACTCAAGAAAATTTTCTGTCATTATCACTTCTACGTTTTTAATTTCGTTACTAATCATGATATATTTATAGTAAATTTTGGCTCACAAGTGGTACTCTCTCACAGGGTATAGAATAGAAATACCTGAAGTGTTTGTTCGGAAATGGTTAAATTTAATTCTTTGGAAAGTTCGCTGAATATAGTTATAGTTTTTTTGACAATTATCTTACAGAATGTCATGAGTGCAATTCATATAAGGTCTACCATTAAGTCTTTTTGCCAATTAGGCAAGTCATCTGCAAATTCCTTTTCAAAACTGCAATATACCTGCGAACAAGAGAAAATGAACAAGAACATATTGCTCTCTTTTAATGCTTCTGTACGTATTTGGACTTCTACAGTAAGGTTTTGACTGATTTAGGTATTTTGAAGAAGTTGTAAAGCTGTCAGTGATGCACTGCCACTCAAAAACTAAACTTTATTTTTGGTTGAAATGAATAATTTTCCGTGCGTTTAGCAGTAAACTTTAAACAGAGTAATTTGGCTTAGAATAGTGTGTAGAGACTATTAGGCATTACAGTTCAAGAAACATGAAAAGTTAACTATGACTTCACGGATTCCATTCGCAGATTTTGCAACTGCTAATTGGATGTGCTACTCACGTACATTACAACAGCACATGAGAGGAATGCAGGGACGCTTTATATCCTATTTGACTTGAAGGGTGATTGGGAAGAGGCACGAGATCTAGTCGACCAAATTCAGGTAACGATGAGTTATTGTTCACCAGATCTTCTTTCGGGCATCACTGTAAAGGCAGTTAGGCTTTTTCGAGCGAGAATAGTTAGAAATCAATTGTACCTTTATCGGGATTCGAATCACTTATCTTTCAACGCCAGTTGGACAGGCTAGCTACTTACATTACTACAGCATGCACCGGGCAAAACTCTAATTCTTACGAGAAGCACTCGTTTCGTATTCTAAATTCGCATAGTCAGTTGGTTTATTTGGAGCAGGAAATATAAAAAAATTCAGCAATGCCTTCGACGAGATTCAAGTTCCGGACCTCCCGACTGTCAGCCGGACGTGTCCCCAATTACACCATCGCCTGGTGGTGTAACTGGGAAGCACGTAATTGGGGGGGATGTAATTGAGAGCACGCATTAATGAATAACAAAATTCCTTACAAAGTTCTTGATAATTTTCTCTTATATGTTTGCCTGAGCTATAAAAGCTAGACCACTTCTATTATTCACTTTACTTGTATCGATAAAACCAGTTACATATTAGTTGTTAAAATACTATCTTCATACGACATAATATGTACTGGTATCTCTTGAGAAGTTTGTGGAAAAGAAGACATAGAAAAAAAAAAAAAAAAAAAAAAAAAAAGGCCATCTACTGCGAAGCTGGATCTTGCCTTAAAAAATTATTTCTAGTAGTTTTTTCAAGGTCTGGAGACCTGATGGCGAAATATCCGGCAGAGTAAAAAGAGCTTCATAACGTTTTGTCGTATAGCCTGGAATAATTCAGAGCAAAAATGTTTTCTGTATTTTGAGAGATCTGAGGTTTATTTTCTCGTTAAAAAATTTACTTGAAACCCATGAAATATAGAAGATAACAGGAACAATAACTTGTTAACAAGATAATTTTAAGAGTCTCTGTTTTCATGCCACATTTGTTTCTAGAAGTAATATGAAGTCCAGCAGTTTTTTTAATGTAGATGAAAAATGTGTATATATATTTTCCACTCAAATTTATTGCCGAGCGATCTTCTAGACATTTAATTACCTTCACTTCTTCAACAGGAACATCAATCAAACTCAATGTAATTTCGAAGTTTGGTAATAATTTTTTTAATCAGTATAACTTCGCATTTTATGGCATTAAATTATAAGTATATGGAGTTAGGAATCTGAGGAGCCAGTAGTCCTTTTTCTCTGCCACGAACCTCTCGAGATTACTTTGAGGTTTGGTAAAATTTAAATGCCTTTATTCCGCAAACACTATTTAATCAAACACAAAACATGATTCTAATCGGTTGGATGGTCTCCTTAATTAATTGCTGCATTACACTGAGAACTGGCCGCTAATGATTGATAGTACTCGAAGCCTATTTGAAGGAAAGAAAGTCTTTCTAAGGAAAGGTAGTAATGTTATAAATGGGAAAAAAACACGAAAGTCGAATTAACATAATTTAGAAACAGTTCAATACATAAGTTCATTTCTAAATCTGTTTTTTGTTTATGCAGTTTAAGGATAGAGTCGTGTATGAATAACATAAGGTTGAATCAAAAGTGTGTCCCGTTTGTTTACGTTAAAGAGAAAAGCGAGCAACAACAACAAACGTAGAATGCATATTATGTATTCGCGTACTACCAAGATTTAGCATGATCTTTTGCCATCTGCTTTGCAGTAGCTTAATCCCTCGTCGATAAAAATCCTTTGATTTAGATTTAAAAAATATGCTAGTTATGTTTTTATATATAAAATATGCTAGTTATGATGATGCATCTTACGCATCATCAATGTTTGAAGGGCAACAAATTTCTCTAACAATTGGTAAAACATTAATGGGCTGGTTACGTGAAATCAATTGAAATCAATTTGCTTTCACGTAACCAACCCATTAATGCTTTTCCGATTGTTACAAAAATTTGTGGTCCTCCAAACACTGATGATGTGGGTTATTTCCATTATATCCTGTCGTACGCTTAATAAAATCTTTTCGTCATGTAAAAATTTTTTAAAGTGAATGGAGCACGCTCTACTACAGGAAACTCAGTCCTTCGATATTCGATATTACGTTCGGGTACCCAATTCTCAACACCCATTACAGTTCGTTCTAAAAATGGTTCATTTTCGGAAAGGGCAAGACAAATAAAGAAAAGAATGCAAAGAAAGATAGGTACTTGTTCCCCCCTGCTGTTGCTTTCCAGAAACTGAAGCGGAACTTAACCGATCCAGCTCTGCGATAAACCCAGAAAAGTGCATTCGTCTTTCGGTTGCTGATCTGTGTAGGGAATAATTCCTCAACAGTTGCATATGAAACATTTGATATGACTTTGGTCCAAATTTTCCTCATAAGAAACTGAAAGATGTCCAGAACGTGGATGAGCTTTACAGCTTTTGCCTTCCTCCTTTAATTTCGGAAATAGCCACGACATTGAGCTATCATTAAACGCATCCTTCCTTACAATTAACGAATGTGTCGGCATGCTTGAGCTGCAGTACTGATTCTATCAATCTTGTACAACAAGCAGTGTCTGATATTCTTCCTAGTTTTTGCAGTATTAAGCTGTTTGAAATACTTTTACGATAAATTTGCTTTTTTTCAAGCATGTTGCCATGTTTATATACTATACGCTCTGGATATATGTTTTACTGGCTGAGAGTTCTAGTCATCACAGCGTCATATACGACGTACCACGCAAATCATTCGTAATTTGGAATCCCAAAAAACGAGACGAACTTTTGCATCAACCCAATAATATTACTTAACAATGAATTTTCGTTTGAAAGCTGAAATTTAAGAGAATTTATTTAAATTGCTGAGAAGTATATATGCAATAGTTTGAAATAATATAATATTTCATAGGTCAAGTATATAAGTCTTTCATGAGACCTGGAAATTTAAGTGATGTTTATTAAGCTTACTAAGATTTTCATAGAACCGATATTCAAGAGAATAAATTGAGTGCTTTTAAAGTACGTATAGACAGAGCTAATTTAGGAGTATTAAACCATTTGAAAATAAAATTTCTCTGCCTCACATTCCCAATTTATGGGTTTAACTTACTTAAATTTTTGTTTTGTTTCGGAAAATTTTAATGATTAACTTCCAACGCCATATGCAATATCAACACTCCCTTGCTTGCACCTTATGCCAGAGATATATGACTTTATTTTTTTCCGTAGAAGTTTCCTTCTTATTTCTTTTTTGTAAGTTTTGAATTTTTTTTAAGGCATGAAAATAATCTTGTTTGTTTTTTCTTCCATACTGTAATATGGGGACGGTGGGGCACTGAAATGGGCAGGTAATGTGCTATTAGAGTACATAGGGAAAACAACTGCACTTGAATTTAAAGACATCATAGTTTACCTGGTGTTTTGTTACGTTGTCTGAAAATTATCAGTATGACTGTTAAAAAATGAACACAGCAGACTTACAGGCTTTTTCTAGTAGTAAAACTAAATATCGATATAAATTTTATAATTATTTTAACTTAACTCTAAAATGGAAGAGTGCATTGCCTTTTGTTCATTTAAAACTTCAGAAGAATTTATTATTTACATTCCCCGTATAGTGTTAATTATAGTTTTACGAGACCATCTTTTGATTTATATTCGTTCATCAGTTATTAACACATCAATTAGCTGGGATAATCGAGATCTCAGAGTGTTTTTTCATTAACAGCGAAATTTCGGGAAAATGGAATACGGAGTTTATTTTCCCCACGGAAAGAAATCAAGGTTAGGTAATAATAGTAATAACAGGAATATGACAAAATAATAGTAATATAATGAGCAGAAGTTCATGGAGTAACGAAAGACATTTCTACTTTAAGCTTTTCTATTCATTATCCGGTAAGCTTTTATTTTATAAGGCTGAATTTCAAAAAGTGCGTTTTAAAAATTAAATCTTGATGAAAGCAGTACAAATTTATCACTTTGAATAATTTTATTACAATTTCACATCGAATATTTTATTATATTCACTTCAAATATTTTACAACCTGATTTGTTACGGAAAGAAAATAAAGGCTAAGAAGCTCTAATTTAAATTGAGATAAATAAACTATTTGTTTTTCTGAAAAGTATTGAGCCTAAAAAAATTGGAATTAACTTCATATAATTTCCCTAAGAGTATTGCTTAATTTTTTTAAAGACTAGTGAAGAAAGAGATTCTGGTTTAACTTGTAAGGGAAAAGGGAATGAATCTCGCATAACAGTTGGTATCCTGAACCCTAGATTATCCTTATAAATCCTAAAACAAATTAAAATATTAGAAGAAAAAACCATAAAATTATATAATATCTGTTGTTGCCTTATGGGGAATGAAATTTTTATTGTTAAATAAACCTGAAAGTCATCTTAAAAAGTATTTTAATTTTAAAAGCATAAACTGTTATTACGTATTTTGTTTTTGAATGTAAAATTGTATAATAAAAAAATAGAAAAATGTGAAAAAAGTGTAGAATGTCTGAAAAATTTACAAAGAGACTTGCAAGCTTTACATTATTGTAAAATTTTATCGCAAGCTTTACATTATTGTAAAATTTTATCGCAACATTTAATGTTATTGTCGAAGTAGAGAGTAACCGCAAGAATGCGACGTCGACGTAAAAAGCGCAAATTTATGAACTGACATATTCTGTCCTAGACTGAAAGCATTAACACTGTTCAAGGTGTTAATACAAACCAAAATCTTTGCATGACTTTTATAAATATCTGTTAGCTTTTCACTGTGAAATTTGATTTTAGTATTATTTAAAAATTTTCATGTTATGTAATTTTCTTCCTTTTAACACTGTAGTGAGTATATTTGTGAAATTTCTGATTCTTTAAGTATTCATAAATACAAGTGATCAAATTCATCAATAAACCCTTAGAAATTTGTTAAATATCATAATCATAGAAGTACTCAAGTCTCATCTTCCATTCTCAGTCGAGATAAGCATTTTAAAGCACAAAGAATGCTATGAATAACATAAAGCATTAACAGAGGGGGGAAAAATTACATTTTAATCAAGAAGACAACTTAATTTTTAATACTGTATTAGATTTCATAAATTTTAATCAATTCACTTGTATTACTTAATCAAATTTTGTTTGTTCATTTAAATGCAGTAAGATACGTAACCGTTATATTTCTAAGGAGAGACAAAATGGCTTCGTAGAAGATTTCTATAGGAAAGTTGTTCATATTTTCACTACACATTGGTAAAACTAAGAAAACACTCATATAGCCAGCCGGTCCTTCGGGATTTGAAACCGAGTCGAACTACTAATGTCTTGCGGTCATCCCAAACTGAAAATTCTGTAATTTATTAGTTATTAATACTTAACCGTCATCATTTTTCTTCTGAAATTTCTTTTCAAAACACATGCACATAAAGAAAGTAGTTTTCTTTTGTAAAAATCAAAATGAGATAGATATATTATAACTCTGCATGCCCTTGCACACGAGTTGCAAAGCATTTAGCTGTTTTATTTACGCGTATTTCTTGCGTAGTTGAAAAAAATGAGAATGAAATTACTACTAAATTTACTAAAAACATTCAAATGGTGTAAGTCTCATTTTGTTGATATATATATCTTAGTAGGGCTTAATTCCTAAAAGTAGAAGTGCCTGAGCTCTATGGAAGACCGTCATGAAAGAGGAACAAGAGTAAATAAATAAATAAAATGACTATTAAAATCATTAATAATTAAAAAATTAAATAGTTAATGAGTATCAAATTAATTGATAAATTATTTAATTGATATTAATAATTAGTATTAAATTAATTCATAATTAATTACTATTTATTAAATAATTGAAATTAAATAAAATGTAAAGAGATAAATTAAATTTAATAAGCAATTTTTTATATAACTTTATTGCTAAAAATAAAATTTTCGAGATCTAATTTCTACTGAAATAATTATTCAGTTACATAACGGTTCGCTCCGGCTAAAATTAAGTTATGTCCCCAAAACTAAGAAATACCGGAGCCGGGCTCTGGTGGACTTCGGCGCAATTTAAGCTCTGTATCTTAGATGAAAGCTGTCGCAACACTGATATAGTAGACATTCATCTATTATATGAGTATTTCAGTAACTTTCCCTGGATGTATATGTAAATTATTTGAGTTAGTTTATATTAAAAAGTCTCTAGAAGCTACCTTTTACTCTGGCAGTTGACTCTATGGCGTTTCGTGTACTTCCCTCAGCTTAATTCTTTCTATTCGATAGAAATTTTGAAAATTATTTTATTTTTGTTTATTTATGGCAATTTTTTGGGGTATATATTTCCTTACACACTGATTGTCTATCCAATTTTAAAAAACGAAAATATTTAGAAATTACATAAATGTGTTCGTATCTTTTTTATTTTTGGTACGGTTTATAAGGTATTTCTCCCATTTTCCTAGCGTGCCTTCGTGGTGTAGTGGTTCTGCACGCTGGACCGGTATTCCAGAGGTCCGTGGTTCGATTCCCGGCAAAGGCGGTTGCATATTTTTCATCTCTCCGGCCTCCAAAAAAAATCCTAATATCTCTACAGTGGCGCCCGAACTAAAAGGGTTGTGGATGATGATTCTCCGCACCCAGAATTTGGCGATTGGATCCCCTGAAAACCCCAGTCGCTCTTTAAAAAGGGGAGTATATAAGGTATTTCTCCCATTTTTCTAACCTGCCTTCGTGGTGTAGTGGTTCTGCACGCTGGACCGGTATTCCAGAGGTCCGTGGTTCGATTCCCGGCGAAGGCGGTGGCATATTTTTCATCTCTCCGGCCTCCAAAAAATATCCTAATGTCTCTACAGGTTTATGGCAATATTTACTTGTTCAGTGGCTGTCTTTTCGTTTATTTTACATAATTTATTGCTTATTATTTATTAGATCATATGTTTCATCACATTATGCGAATGAAATATAAAATAATATCAAAAGTAAAATTATTAATTTTGATTTGGCCATCTTTTTTCTTTTGAATTTCACTCATATGTAGCAAGAAGAATGTTATGTAACTTTCTATGCTGTTATTATCATTTGTTGCTATTCGGAAGCAACACTAAGGAGGCTTCGAAACATAATTCTACATTTACCCTCAAATGATTTTACCGTGAAGAAAATTGTCACAATAATTTAAAACATGTTAAGTATCTATAACGTGATAACTTACTATGCATTTATATGAATAGTTCTCCCCTTTTTTTAAATGAGAAATTGAGGCATAGCTCAAACAAATTGCCTATTAATCTAAAAATATAAATAACATATTTTTGCGCATATCATGTGCGTCGTAGTTACTAAAATGAAGATGTACGAAAATTAATTGAATTCACCGACGATGAGATAAATTAAATTAAATCCATAATTACATAATTACTGTAGTTATCGTTCAAGGAACTTTTTCTTAAATACGTATATGTCAAATTCATTTATTATGATTATATTAGAAACACGTAAAGAAAGATAAGCGCATCTATTCTTTGCACATCTTATATAGAAAGTCGAATACGAGGGAAAATTATGACAGGAGAAATCACTCTTCATTTCCAGCAGTTGCCTCCGACCAAAACTTACCCCACGTGGATGTAACAATCATCAGTTTACAAAGCAGCGCCGTCTGATGCGGCAGAACTGCCGCCTCTTATTGGTCCATTGGCAAATTATTTCTACTGCCATCTGTGGGCGAAGCGCGGCACTTCTTAAGAGCAAACCGTATTGTTAAACTAGAGCTGCAGATCTTTCGTTAGGTTAAGGAGCCGAAATGGAAGCTATGAAAACTCAAAGACCCTATAGTATCTATTATCTTCTGTTACTACATACTATGCTGTGGGGAATAGTAACATGCAAAGAATGCATGGAGTAAGTGAATAGTTTCCTTTATTTAATCTTTTGAGAAATATAAGAACTTTTTACGTTTTTATTATTTTTTTTTTCTTTGTTAATCTTAATAATTTGATTGGAATTTTTGAATATTTTGACTATAAGAAAAGGATAAGCCATTTTATAACAAATGTAGTGTAAGTTAATATATAAATTGTGTCTAACTTATGGTTTTCTTTACATATCGAATTTAAATAATTGTTTAAAATTTATTTTAGTATTTCTAGACTATTTACTTCAGGGTGAACAACTTAAAACCAGCCCCACTCACGCTGCAATGAAATGAAAAGTGAAGCCGGTTTTGAGTTGCTCGCCCTGTATTTTATGATTTAATTTAAAAGCTACATTTGTTTAGTTTCTTTTTCTAATAGTTGTGCTATTATCTACTTTATATATATATCTTATTTCTTAAAATTTCATAAAAATTCAAAATTATAAAGGTGCTTTCATTTCAATTATTATGGAAAAAAAGAGAATTTAACAGATGTTTATGAAGCAAATTATTGTAATTATTTTCAAGAATATACATATATGATAATAAATATAAAAAGATACTGTAATAATGGCATTTAGTTTGTTGTTCGCATGTATCATTAATATTTTGTTCTTAAATGTGTTTCGAATTAGTGGAAGTTTTTATTAAGTTTTTAAATATTTCGAATTACTAATGTTCAAAGGTGTTATTAAACTATTATTACGTATTTAATGAAGCTGTAATGCTTAAAGTAACGGAAATTAAAAAAAAATTAAGATTTATTAATTAATTATAGTAAAGTAATCGTCGACCTAGGAAACATAGGTCCTCAATGGAAAACGTTTTGAGAGAAAACAGATTACACTTAACTTTACATATAGGGAAAATTATGAAAATCACAGCTACACAATTTCTTCCGCTTCCAAGAATGACAATTTGAGGACTTTACAAATCATTTATCAAAATCATGTTGTTGTTTTTTCTTTAATTTTGATTCTGGTCAGCTTAACTGCAGTAATCCAGGATAAAACTCGTTCCTTCAGTCACCCTACCACTGAAGATGCGAAGTTATCAACGGCTTCATTCAATTCATCCACCTCGAGCGATATTGCAGCGGAAGCTGAGTGCGAGTGTTGGAGGGCGCGGGTTGAATTCCCATGTAAGGCTTGGTTGTTGAAGTATCATCTTTTCCTTTTGATGCAGGTGTAATTTCTGCCGATTCTGTGGTAGTTTCTGTGCAAAATGTTTCGGCAAGACGGTTAATTTACTAATGGGTTTGGCCATAATTCCAGGCGAATGTATAATCGACAACTGTTTGCTGTTAAAAAAATGCTTCATTTCAACTTATAAGTAATTTCTTAATAAAAACTATTGCGCTATTAAAAAGACTGTATAATCCTTTATTAAATTATAAGATTTTAAAATCTTTGAGAAAACTTTCAGTTGAAGGCACACGATATTAATACATATGGAATACAAATTTTGAATACCATTACATCGGATCTGTCTTTTTGAACGGCATAGTCGTTAGTGGAGGTTGATTGTTTGCCCGAACTTCAGTGTGAGAGTTCGACCCCCATATAAAGGTAAGTCGTTCGTATGTGTCCGGAAATTTACAACGAATCCTTCCCGGGCGAGTGTTCATTCACTGGGGGGAGGGGGTGTTATTAAAACTAATTTAAGATGTTGACTACTAAAACGATATTATCATGCCGAAAGATCAAAATTAGAATATTTTACAATGAGTTAGCATCAGAGAACGGAAGAAAATCGTTTACAATTTTATGTATGAGATTTTAAAAAATGCTATGTCACAAACGAACTGTATTTATATTGTGTATCTATATTCAAGCGCTTATTTAATGGTTAACTCTATGTAGGCATTCTTTTTCAGGGATACACAAGTATCGTTTGATTGAATATTTTATTAATTACTTTTTTTAGCATCATCTTAAGACTTCTGTAACGGATGAGTATATCATCTGGGAAAAATTTGCAAATTTATGAGAAACTGTCATATTTCCTCATGCGTGCTCTCGTTGTGTGAATGATCAGCACGTCCAATAACACTGAAAGACTTGCGGTTCAAGTCCCGGCGATCGCACAGTTGATTTTTCATCTTTCTATTTCAAAAGGCCTAATGCAAAAAGTAAAAATAAATTAACTTATTGATATGTTGTTTAAAAGTAATCTATCATGAGCTTGTTACAATATACATCAGGTTACTGAAATACCCTGAAAAATGCATTTACCATAACGGCTTACTTCAAGTTCACTCTAATTATACTTATTAGGTAATTACAAGCGTTTTTACCTAAGAGACTCTGATTTAGGTATCCAAAGGAGTTCATGTTTTAAGAAAATTAGAGAACTGTTACTTGCTAGCAATTTGAATCAGTCGCATCACTTAATACCAAATGATATCTGAATATTTTAAAGTGACATGCATACTTTCTTAATGGACATGATGTAATTTTAGAGACCATAGAAGAAGCTTAAACAATAATAAAGGAGAGGAAATGCACCAGTCTATTTTAAGATACTAGTTTCCTACTTTCCTAGCTGGTATACCTTTGCAGTAAATCACGTACTTATATTTTCCCGATCTCTGCCGTGAAACCCCATTTTGAGCAGTACTCTAACATTTTGTAAGCAAGATATACTATTTTAATTAGCATTAAGATTTATTGAATTACCATTTGTATTTACATTTTACTCCGGCATATATTTTAGTTCATTTGTTTCTACAATAGATGCCGCTTAATATGATTGCGGTTAATGCGATCATTCGGATATTGTTATCAAGCTGCCTAAGTCTCGCGTATACGAAAATATCGAAAATACTTCGCTTTTTAAAATCCAAAATTCGGTAAATATGATCGAAATATTATAGAATGAATTTTTTAATACTGAAGTAAAGTCGCCAAATGAAATTAAGGAAACAGATAAACAAAATAGATTATAAGAATTAACAAAATAGATTATACAAATTGCCAAGTGACAGAGCAAGGCTGGTAGATAAGGAATTAAGTCACCACCCAAACACCTTGGTTTTCAATTTTAATCATTAACTTGAATTTAAGCAAATGAATAGAAAAATAAATAAATAAATAAAATATTACGATTTCTGCTCTTTTTGACTCAGTTATATTTCGAATTTTCTTTTCTTTCTTTAGTTTATTTCCGCTTTATTTCCTATGCGCCCTTCCCCATCTGTAACGTAAAAGTTTTTTCCCATCCAAGATCTTTCTGCCTTAACTAAGGTGTCGCGATGGTTTACTTATTTTTGTCTCTCTGAATCTTAAACTTCTTCCTACTTTGCAAGTCCTGAAATTTATTTATAAATTAGTAATAAAGGCATGCCGTTTTCAGTTTCTTTTGATAGTTCCCTACACTTTTTATATCTAATAAAGTTTATGCCTCATAATTGTTAAGTGTACATATACATGTAAACATCGAGAGAAAGAGAATATACGGATATATTGTTTACACATAAAAGTGGAAGATTAGAATTTAGGGAATCGAATAAGAACATATGAACTCTAGAGATATTCTGAAGCAGGGGAAGTCTCTGAATGCAACGGGCTGCAGTGGAGTGATCTCCCCGTGAAACAAATGGAAGAAATATTTTGCGCTAAAGAAATCGTCCTAAAGCTGTAACTACCAGCGCACAAACGCAGCTAGAAAGTTATTTAGTCAGTTAGTTCTTTAGTTTTTTTTTTATTATTCAATTAACAACTTTCTTGCTTTGCGCAAAGGAAGCATAGGTAATTGCTAGCAACAAAACAGTTTTTGAATCAAATCATTTTTAACTGGTAGTTGCAAAAGTCACTGGTATAACAACGAAAAGCATTTGTAGAATTTGCCGTAAAATAAATTTTACCACTCATTAACAGGAAAATATTTTATGCTTTTAAGAGTTTTAACAATCATATTACCAAAATGGATAATATACTACTTAAAATTTCGATCAGGGTTTTGCTTACGAAAAGCATGGCTCATGTACGGAAAGCATATTACGAAAAGCATGGCTCAATACGGTAGGAAATATAAACAGTTTAACTAGAGAATAATGATAGTCTGCGGAAATATGATATTGATATTTGCAAATGTTTGTCTCACATTCCTGATGATAAAGACAAAACGGTATTGGTTGCAATAAGAATGCTGAATGCAATTTATAAGAAAATACAGATTGGCGAAAAGGATAAAGAAATATAAAAATAAGGTAACAAAGCCAATTTAATATGATGTACAGTATAAAATGTATGGGCTTCTGTTTCAGAGACTGTGGAAGATATATTAATTCGGTATTTCCATAAAACTACACAATTCTAATCAGTTTTCAGTTTTTAAATCTATAATTCAAAATATTTCGAATTATGTTAGAAGAAATTAGGATTTGAAATAATACTAACAGTATTTTGAACAGTATTATAGTAATTAAATAACACTAATTGTATTTTGTATTGAAACATAGGTTCATCTTTTTTTTCCCTTAACATTTTTTTCGTTTAAAAAATCTTGTTTTTTTAAACAAATTAACTAGAAAGAAAGAAGCGTAATATTATTCCATATCAGAGAGCATCAGAAGTATGTTTGGGAATCAATCATGCCATAAATTCTCTAGGGGGTCAATACCAGCACGTTTATTTCTTTTGATGTTTGCTAATAGAGTTCATATTGAGTATCAATAAACAAGGGAACTAATTACAATGCAAGAAACGTAATATTATCCCATATCAGAGAGCATCAGATGTATGTTTTGGAATCAACCATGCCATATATTATCTAGGGGGTCAATACCAGCACGTTTATTTCTTTTGATCTTTGTTAATAGAGTTCATATTGGGTATCAATATCGATCAAGAAACGCAGAACCTTAATTTGCCGTAGCCATTCTCTCGCGTTTTCTGTCATTTATATTGATGAATTTCACAGGTATATTGTAGTGTACCTCTTAACTGACAGAAAATATAATACAACAAAAGACACTATAAATAGGCAGAGATTTTATCCAGTGCAAAGATTTCATTTAAATTTCTGTACGCTTATGCAGCATATTAATCTTAAGATATTAAACTACGTCAAACGAAATTTAATAAGTGAATAAAAAATGTGCATATGCGTCATATCTGGTAGCAGAAGCGTATTTGTTTATTCGTTTATTTAATTTAAGGCGTTATATACTGTTAAATTAATATAGTTCAGTAAATGAACTGCAGCCTATACTTAACAATATTTGTTGCTACTTGAATGCACACATACTTTAAATTTTAATATAATACATATAATACTTTAAATATAGCAACTCATTTACAACACTGAGTACTTTAATTGGAACTCTAAATTAATGAAGATGTATTTTAAATGCAGCAACTCATTTATAAAATTGAGCAGTTTAAGTGGAATTCTAAATCAATGAATAAAATAAAATAATTTGGAATGAATATTTGTCTAATATGAAAATAAAATAACTATGTAGATAAACTCAATATCAAAAATTAAGCTGTAATCCCATTTGTCTAGAAATTTCATTTACTCTTGAAATTTCCTTAACTTTTACAAGGTTCCTTTTTCTCTGTTTAGTCAACTTTTTCTTGTCAAAAGAATGATCGTAACATGATAAATTATATTAAACTTCTACTTATTTATTTACTTTTCTTTTCTTCTTTGACTACAAAATTTATCCTTCTTTAAAATTTATTTTTCACATCATTCTGATCAAATATTGCAATTTGTCATACTCTGTTTCAATATGAGATGGCAGATGAAAGCAGAAGAGGGTACGTGAACCGTACATGATTAATTGGTAATCCGACTCGGAGCGAAGTGAAGATTAAGTCAGAGTTTACAGACATAATTATAAGTTACTAAGGGTCTGTACGAAATTTACGTTAATTCGAAAGTATACAAAACTGACCAAAAGTTAACTATCTGAATATTTTTTTAGGTTTTTATTCAGAATGTCGTGAGCAGCAAAATCCAATAAATAAAACTTTTAAAACTTTAAGAAACGCATTTCGTTTATTCTTAGTTTAGGTTTAAAACGGCTAAAGGTATTTTACAAGCGAAAAATGAGCAAGTTTTTAGATCAACCAGCGTTTTATTTAAAATTAGATCAAAATGCAAAGTTAGCTTTACGTAGATTTTGAATATAAAATCATCCAATTCGTAGCATTTTGTGCTGTATTGAATATTACGCACTTAGCATTTTTAAGGTTTATGAAGTGCTAAATAAAACTTCAAGTCTAATAATTTTTAAGTTCTAAGAACTTCAGTAACAATTAGAGATAATTTACGTCTTCAAACAACACAACATTAATTTTATTTAAGTCCTGCTAAAATCAGCAGAAACTTCTAGCAGTTTATTTCTGCTTTCCTATTCTGAATCAGTGGCGTAGCCAGAGTTTGGGCCGGCCGGGAGGATCCGTTTGTTTACCTTCCCATTGCACCCTAAAAAAGGTATAAAATGTAAAAACGAAATATGGAGAAATAAATAAACGTTATGTGTTTACTTTAAAAATAAAACTTTAATTCATTCCAACGTATGTACGAAAACACTATTTTGCTTGTTTTTCTGCTAGCAAAATCATCAATGATATTCTAGATGTTTGTTTGTACCAGCTTCTGTTCTATAGACATTACAATAAGATTTGTTAAACGCAAAGTACTGATTTTTAGACCTCAAATGCTTCTTAATAGATCTGAATTTAAAAAACGTTAGTTCCATAACAAGTAACACTTAAAAATTGAGAGGAACATTTGCAGTAGTATTACAATATTTAAAACTGTGATGACGATTCAACATCTCGCAGTTCTTCACCTCGAGTGGATAAGACCGCTGATTATTAGTAGTTTAACCTGGGATTAAATCCTAAACAACGGAGTGTCTTTGTCTTTTATTCTACGTGTAACATCAGTACTAGCCAGTTTCTCTTTTTTAATATGAATATGAATAGTTCTCAGTTTTGAATCATTCGTAGAGAGCTTTTGCCCTCACGAAGGAATCATTTCCATTAGGGAGATAAACGCAATGAGCTTCTGTAATCCAATTCAATGATTGTCAACCCTTTTCTCCGCTTCGATTATTACATATGACTAACTACTGTAAAATTACATTTCGTATGAAAACATCCGCCCCAAAATATGTGACACCGGCGGCGGACCGCCCCCTCTGCCTACGCCACGGCTCTGAATATGAAAATGAAACAAACTAAAACGGAAAAATTATCTATGTTCAAAATCCTCTTCTACTTTCAAGAATAGTTTGTACTTAAACTAAATTTTGTAGAGTCTAAATAAATTATGAGATAAATCTTAATTTCTACTTGCATACTGCCCTGCTTTCTCATTTCCAGATAAATGTTATTGCCAGTAAACAATCGAGGATAAATGAGTATCTATGCTTCGTTTTCTAATTTCTTCGTTTTTTACACAGTCGCTACACATCTACACACAATGAAAAGCCTAGATTTGCACTTTTAAATTAATCTTTATTCTTAGTTGTGCGTCACTTTAAATATTTTGCTTTGAACAGTAATCGAATGCAAGAGATTCAGCCGTCTGAAGAACGCTGTGATCATTGAATAAGAAGATACCGAACACTTCTTCCTTCAGTTCTTTTATCCCGTCAGGATTCTTTAAGCATTTAAGAAGTATGAACAAATACCTTATCTAAAAAGGTATTTGTTTCGAGTTAGGCCAGAAACTCCGTGTAAACGTTTTAAAACATTGTGTTCGGTTTGTAATTTTAAACTATACTGCTGAGGTCAAATCTTCTTTCAATAATAAATTACACGGATAAAAGTATAACATCAGAGATTTTAACAGCGAAAAGTAATTGAAAATTAACTTAAATAACAGCATTAAAATATATTTAAGGTACATTTCTGATACCTTAAGATAAGGTAAGGCTTAAAATATTGATGGCTGGGTAGACTGAAAATAATTTCATCAACAAATGTACATAATGGAAGTTAAGCATTTAATCTGATTTTAGCCTTGCATTTTATAATGCTATCGCTTGGCCAAACAAGATATATTTTGTTTGTTAATATGACTTAGTGATGAATTAAGTGGAGTGGCATTTTCTCGAGAAAAAACTCTCTGAATTTTAAACTGAATTCGGGTGGATTTTAAATTGAATTATGATATAACAAGCACATCTAATGCTATGTGGGCATACCATACTGAAGAATTTTATTGTCATGGAAGAGGATTAAAGATCGAAATTGCCATTATCAATGTTTTTGTCGCCTGCAATGAAGATCGATGAGGACAGTCATGAAGACGTAGACTTCTGAGATGTCAGAGAACTGCTAAATGATGGATCTGTGCTAAATGATGAACAGATGAATGAACATATCAGAGAACTGCTAAATGATGGATTTGTGCGTATTTGAAAGTGCATTTCTCTCTCATTTTTATCTGCAGTCTTGCCACGTGAGTAATATCCCGTGGTAATTGCAAAAGTTGCTATGTGAAGAAATGTCCGTTTTTATGTTAAGGTATCATATAATAAAAAAATGTTATTTAGACTCCTGCCAAGCAATGGATGTTGTAATAAAGTCACACAGAGAGAGAGTGAGAGCATATGAAAGTATCTATTTCGTTTTCAGATTTTTTTAAGTTCCGATTTGTAATGGTGACAGTGATGGTATCCTGGCTAGAAGCGAAAAGGGATATTTATAATAAATTGCAGCGAAATAATTTAGAGCATTTTATGTTAGCTATCTTATTGAAAATCATGCTTTCAGGTTTATACGTAAATTTTTTGCGACTTCTTGCCATATTTCAAGGAGTTATTTGTACAATTATTAACTAATTCATTAGATAAATATTAGCTTTGAAGGAAAATCTGTAACGACAGTTATCTGAAAGATGTAATAAAATACTGCTTTGTCAAAAACATATATTTCATTTGTGCTTTTGCAATACGCCTGTGCTGCAATTTTTCTTGTAGATATTAAAGTGTATGACAAAACATAAATGTACTTAAAAAAGACATACTGAGGATCAATTCAAGGTTACTGTTTTCAGTTTTTAATCAAAACTTGAGAATTATTTGTCATAAGGAAATAGTTATATATTTTCATAGTTTTGGTATGATTGTCAGGTATACATGCATATTAATTAAATGCTTTCTCTCTATGAATACTAATCTCGCCACAGTTTATTACATTTCAGATTTAAATTATCAAATATTTGTAATCAACAGTCGTGAATAATCGTCAAACATTTGTAACCATCTGTCATGAACTATAGGTAAATACCCACTCTTATCACCCAAAACGACAAGGGTGAATTTCATTTAAATTTGTAGATAATAATGGTACTTTTTTCATTACATTTTCAACATTAGAATTTAAAAATTACTTTTTAATTCGCCTGATTACGCATGGAAATACTGGCTATTCTAGAATATTTTATTATTAGCTCAGACCAAACTAGACAGATTGAAGCATTTTTTCCATAACGGTGCCTTTCAGAATAACGATAGAATAATAAAAAAATGGAAATTTGAAGACAAAAATAAAGCGCATCAGAGTGTCATTAAGTTACACTACAAGTAAAATAGAGCACATCGAAATAATATAAAAGTCTTACTTAAAAGAAAACTATATCTCAAAAAGTACTCTTGGAAAACTTAGATGCAAAATGACATTTTAAATTTATACAAGTATTTGTATGTTTCTGCTTTTATTTATAACTTCCATGTCGGGTTTCAATGTACGAAACTTTGCATATGTAATCGCTTACATTTGTTAATAGCGCTGGATTTGGAGTTATTGGATTTTTAAATCTGGTGGTTAGGGTGAAACAGTAAAACATTAGTAAATTAAAGATCGAGCTTGTGAATATACATAAGATCGAGATGAGGTGATTTTTGAAAATTTCTCTTTCTCCCATCCGAATTACCAGTGTTCATCGACTTTATCGCTCGGCAACTGGTGGGCCTTCCCTTTCTCCCATACTCTGATATAAAGAAAGATGCTCGGCTTTTAGCCACGTTATCGATCTTTGTAAGATTCACTTAACATATCAGAGAAGGTACTATGTTCTTCCTTTTCGATTTTAGAGCTATTTTGTGCATGTGTATTGCCTCATTTTCAGCGCTTCTTTACGATTGCTTCTGCCCTCTGAATTTCTGACTAGCAGAATATATTTTAAAATAGAAATTTAAAAATTTATCCTGGTGTACGGAAGACTTTTCCTAATCTAGCCACTGTGCGCCGTTAAGATGACATTTGTTCTAGCTCTCTCATAACTTCCAATACTGCATTTACAACTTAGTAAAAGTCAAATTTTTATCGCAATTAAATTCTTAATTCCTGAAGATCCGAGCATTAAACAGAAAACTCAATTACTTGATAATGAATTTTGAGTTAAATTTTTTGAATAATCATAATAGAAGGCATATGGGGTAAAAATACCATCATGTACCAAAAAGGTAGTTTCTGTGAAAGAAAATGTCTATGTGTCTACCAATATTTAGTCTGTTGCTTAAGGTATATTCAGGTTAAAGATAAGGATTATTTTGGGTCTTGACATTATACGGTACTCTTTGTTTCTAAGGGTAAATAGTCTTAGCTTACATTATTTTGCCGAATAAAGTTGTGGAGTTATTAAGAGTCTGGGCGAGAACGTTTTTTGGCGGCGAGAAAGGTTAGGCATTTACTAACTTTTTCTATTGCTAGCTGAAAGTGCTACCAATTATATTGCGAGAGCACCTTAGAGGAAGATGCGATGATTCATCGTAAAAAACACTGTTGTATCGATGAGGCATCCTCTAAGAATGCAGAATCTCAATAATTTTAACCGCAATTACGTTTTCCGTTTACCACAAAGATACATAAATGCGTATCAATTTATTTGTTATTTTGTTATTCACATGTGGATCAAAAGTATGACATAAATTAATATTTGCCCACTCTTTGCTTATAAACGCCCTTCGCTTCTTCATCTCAAGCCTTTTTTTTTTAATGTCTTCTGCAAGAATGAGAAGAAAGGTTTCACAACGCGTTTGCCTGCTTCAATATTTTTGAAACATGAGACTTTTTTTTTAAAGTACATTTTTTAAACTATTTGTTCAATTTTTTCAACATAATGTAGTTAATTATGGGTTGAAAAAATAGCATAAATGCAGGCTAAGATAATAAATTTTAAATATAATTGGTTATAGAAAATCAGTCTAAATGTTACAGCATTTAAATATTAATAACTAGGAAAACATACTAATTAGACGAAGTTTGTATCAGAAAATTTTAAGCACTTCAAGGAAGTATATAATAAAGTTTTAATAAACAAATCAAGATTTCTTTCCGAACTATTTTGGTTCAAAGTATCTCTATTTTCGGATCTAACTTTGTAGAGTATATTAGACTTTCGAAAAGTCAGCAGTGCCTCGCCGAAATTCGAACTACGAATCATCTTACTCCCATCCGGATGTGCTATCAATTACACAACAAAATCACATCGTGAGGGAGACGAAAGTTCTTTACATTTGGCATTAACTTAAAAGGTCACTGGGGAGGGAGGAGACGTAGTCGGCGAGTTCAATTGGTGACGAAGCATCGTTCGCTACATTTTTAGTCTGGCCACTTATTATTTTTATAATTATTATTTTATTTTTATCTCCACTTATTATTTTCACCACTTATTTTTAGAGTCTTCTTAGAAATTTTGGAGGTATAAACGTGAGAAATCAGCAATGCCTTCGCCGGGATTCGAATTCCGACTTTTTCCATTGTCAGCCAGACGTGCTACCAATTACAACCCGAAGGCAAACTCTGAGGGAGGCTAAACTTCCTTACAACTTATGCAGCATTTTAAAGTAAGACGGTTCTCAATGACTGCATTAGCTATAATATGTTTTACAACGCTTAATTTGATCCCTTTTATTTTTCATAAATCTGCAGAAATAAAATCCTAACTCACCTGATAAAAATAATCATATTCAGTGAAACATTATGTTAAGTTAGTGAGCTTCTATCAAGCTTTCAAAAATATTCATTTTGATAAAGTATTTTAACACCATGCAGTTAGCATTCTTTTACAACTAAACGATACCTTCATTCAACTTATACAGTTTTGGATAATTTGAATTAAGTGCCAAATCGTTATCCAACATCAGTGCACCAATTCATCCAACAACAATATCAGTGTGCCAATTCGTTATGGATGTGCTAATTCGTTATCCAGCAACGAATTGGCACATTGATATCACATGCAAGGTTAAACTAAAATTTAAGGAAAGTAATTTTGAAATTTAAATCCCATTCATGGTTACTATTACGGATATTCATAGAATACTGTAACTCAGAATCATCAGTAGCGTATGTCTTAGCATACAGTATACAATATATCCTAGTATATAATATACAATATATGATACAATATATCCTAGTATATAATATACAATATATGATACAGTTATTCTACACCTTTGTTGCTAAAAAAACATTTATTTTAATCTGTTTTATCATAGTTAAAAGGGATTTTAAGGAAATATAATTAAATGGATAATTATTTTGAAATAACTATTAGGGTTTGTAGAGAACATTAGAATTTGTTTTATTTATTTATTTAATTTTTAACACGAAAGCAGCTTGCATCTCCTTGCCAGAATTTCAATCTCAGTTCTTTTCATTCTCAGCTGGAACTGCTTACCACTTACATCACAAAAATACGATAGAGGAATCTGAAAATAGCTTAAAAGTGAATTAAAATTAGTACTTAAAGCTCTCCTCACGCTGTCACAAGATTTCTTTTGGTCTCATAGCAATTACAGTTTATTACAGTAATATAGTCTCTACATATTCATTGAAATCAGCAAATAAATAGATGATTATGGTATTTTCGAATTAGTGTACAGAAACTCAAATAACACAAAAAACATTTAAAATTGATATTCTCGCGATGGGAGTTTAATATGCAACGTCATCAGCTGTGACACTAAACACAAGCGTAATCAAGAATTGCTGAACTTTAATGTATGTATTACGTTATTACCATTGTTATTGACTTCGAAATCTCTCCTGGTGATCCAGTCCTACTTTAACCATTTCATACCAAGACTATTTAGATCTCTTTTTTATTATATGTTAATAAAACTTTGAAAATTAAATGTAAACAGAGATGCTTAATTTTGTAAAATTTTTTATTTGGTGTACATATTGCTTTTGATGCTTTTGCTGCTATTAGTTAATTTTTTAATCTCAGGACTGGAAAATATTAATATTCATAAAGCTCTAAGGAATAAGGATATGTATTCATGGCTATTTTCTGAAAAGATCAGCATACTGAGCCAATTATCCCAAGGTTTCGTGTTCGATTCCGAGCGCGGATATAGTGTATTTTCAACTTCCTCTGATTTCAAGTCCTGTTTTCTTCACGATGTTAATAAAATATAATGAAATGAGCTTTAAATACAAGTACTCGGGTAAAGGACTATTGTTGGAAATAAAGCAGATCACAATACATATTTTAAAATCATTAGGGATCTAAAATAGTTACAATACACCTTTTCTGAAAGGCAATTTAGCTTCTTAAGTTGAGAAAAAATTTAAACGATTTTTTTTTCAATTACTCAGATATCCGTGGTGTCAATACTTTGTCAAGTTTAAATCAACATTCATTCCGTCGAAACAACGCAGAAGTAGTCTCTCAACAACTTTCAGAATGATTTCTAGGAGCACTGGATTTCACATAGATAAACAAGAAGCAGCTAATTCCGTTAATGGGTTTCGATTTCACTAAGTGGTATTTTTATCATGCAATCGATAACTTTAGCTTAATTTCATTTTGACTTAACCATCCGAATTTTAAGTAACGACTGACATCTATACTAGCTTCCATGGTTATGTAATTTGATAACCTTGACTTCCTGAAAGCATTAGAAAATTAATATACTTGGATAGCAGTCATAAAAATATGCGAAGAACAATTTTGCAAACGAATCTCTTAATGCCTTACAATATGCTCGATTCATACCTTCTAAATTTTATCCGACACTGTTAATTTTGACCATTTTTAGCTCAATTTATTCTTACATTTAAAAAAGACGAAACATCCAGGGGGTTAAATTGTAAAGGAAAAAAAAATTGCATAGCCAGCTAATAAAATAATGCTGTAATAAAGAAAGAACACATTCATCTCAATTCATTTATTTCTGCTGTCAAAAAATGGATTATACTACATGAAGCATTGTCATTTTAAGATTTAGTAACTGTTATAAGAGAAGAGTAGCAGTTTTGTTCTAGAAGAATCACAGTTATGCGAAGAATTTTATCACAGCTATATGTAGCAGTATGATGATATCAATCGATAATTTGGCGCAGCATGTACTCTGCAAATTTACAGTGACTTTATATTGAAATTCGTGCATATTTTCTCACTATATAAACTGTTTTACATTCATTTGGCATATACTGTTTAATATCTGTTGGTCATTAAATAAAGCAAAGGCCCACCAATGGCCGAGCGGTAAAAATACTGATCACTGATTATTCGACTCCAGGAAATTCCAGGAAACAGGCTGGCTGCATGGAAGATTTCATCGTTTTTTCAATGTTTAAAGCAAATATGAATTTTTCTTAAACTATCTTCCACGAAAATATCTTTTCTCTTAGACAGACAGCCTTCGTACGTTGTGCCGTAACCCAAATAATCCAGTCCATTTCGGACAAATAATGAAGGCAGATGCTTTTAAGACATATAAAAGCACAAAATAATGTAAACTTCCACTTTATGTGTGCATATATATATATATAGACTAGAGCTTAAGAATTGCAAAATTAAGGTTATTAATTATTAAAGTCGCACAGCATACTGCCAAATAAATTAAATAATTAAGAGAAAATAATTAAATCAAAAGTGGTGGAAAACTAACTAACAGGAAGAATATAAATTCATATTGAAACAAAACCATTAATTCCACATCATTAAACTAACAAAATAGAATCCAAATGCATCAAAAAATAATTTTCCGCACAATTATCGTACAGATTCCGAGAATTAAAAATATTTGCACTGATATTTAAGAATTTTTTGATGTTGTTCATCAAAAAATTCAATATCCCAAAGTTACACATATTAATAATAAAATTCCTCTCAACATTATTAATTTACTAGTCCAGAATTACGTATTATATCGTTTTAATTTTACTTGTTACTTATTATAAGAAATACCTAAACTAAATTTGGACGTATTTACTGGAGCGCAACAACTATAAATCTCCACGTAATTAAGTAAATAGCCCTTCTCTCTGATGCTAAAAAATCGCCATTTTTATTCCAATCCTATTATAAGCCAAACAAGTGAAGACTTTTAATTGTTAGTTATCTTTTTCTTTTCCACAACTTTTTCTATTCCTTATATGCAAACTACTTTTTGTTTTAAATTATTAAAATTTAGTGCAACTCGTATTATAATTCAATACTACTCGTATTAAAAATACGATTTTTTTCTTATCTACACCTTTTTAAGTGCTTTTATACTGCCAAAATAGCTTAATAATTTAATTTAATTTTCAATTTTTATTTTTATTTCATTTTTAAATTTAATTTTTAATTCATTTTTAATTTTAATTTTTTATTAATTTTCATTTTTTTACAATTTTTAATCATTTACATCTGTAATAAAACTTAAGAATTTCACCACTGCTTTTACCCTTTCCTTCATTTTCATTTTTAACTTTTGCAGGCGACATCTATACAACTCAGCTCAGTTGTTGAATTTTTGTTTCCCATTTTATCAAACTACAGTACTACAACTCAACTCGATTCTTCATATCGCATCTCATTTCTTTGCAATCTTGTGGAACAATTCCAATGGATATAATGAACAGCCTTTTAAACACGTTTTTCATTTCCTTTCTTCCCATTCTATTCAATTTATTACTTAATTAATTCATTTTTTGTTATTTTATTAATCCATTTTCTTAATGTCTTTTAAATTATTTCTCAAATTTAGGCTTATTTCGGTTCTTTAATACGGTTTTTCCTCTGTATCCTCAATTTTTAAACATTTTATTTGAGCAAAGATTATGATTCTTATTTGCTTTACTTTTAGGTAAATAAACTTTGTAAAATAACCTCCTTTCGTTTCCTTAAAGTTTGATTTTAAAATTTAATTATATTTGTTTTGCAACATTTACCCAACAGCTTTGATTTCTTAAATTAAAACATTTATTAGAAAAATATTAATATTTACCAAATTACTTTAAATTTACCCAAAGGTTTTTCTTGTTTCCTATTTCGAGAATTTTAATTTTATATTGTTTAATTTTTGTATAATATGATTTTTTTAAGGTCACGTCGAAGAAGACTTTATCTTAATGATTGATTAAAAAATTATTTAGAACATTTTTACACTTTATTGGCGTTGTATTTTTGTTTAAAATTACTTTAAATTCGTTTATTATTTGCACTCACTTTTTGATTTATTTCATGATTTTGTTTTGATAATCAATCACCCGGGTTTGGTTTGGTTTGGTTTATCTGATAACAAAGCACGCGAGTATTATCTGCTTAAAGACAGGGATTATCTTCTTGAAATACCTTACTCGTGTCCGCGTTATACATAGGGTAAACCACGGAAACACCCACGCAGCCAGCCCGTCCGCCTGGAATCGAACCCAGGTCAAATTACCAGTGTTCAGCGACTTTACCAATCGGCCGCTGGAGAGCCGATGTCCATCCAGATATAATTCAAAAACGTGTCTTTGTTGAACGTGGTCTTTAACCATTGTTAGACGGTGATCCCCCCTCTTTCAAAAAAGTCAAAAAATACATATGCATTTTCTTAAATTTAGATTCTTTTTTAATATGTTTAATAAATTAAACAAAAAAAGTGTACCAAATGTTGACCAAAATTTGAATAATATTAGTTTTTTATATTCATAAACTAAAACTAAGTACTTAGCAAATAAATAAAAGGTTGACTGTATTCCCCCCTGAAACTATGAAATTCCTCACAGGGAAAGTTCCCCTCCCCCTGGTTGAGAGCCCCTGATCTAAACTAATGCGAAGAACAGGTTAACGACAAGTACAAACAGGCCATCTATAATTGGTAATTATACAATTTATCTTTATTAAGATGTACCTTTCGTAAATTTATTCTGTTTCATGCTGCTGTCACTTTAGGTTTGAGCGAAGGCTTCTAGTGGTAGGCGGTAGTTTCTGAGTAGACTTCTAGGTGATAATATCAATGTAAGTTTTATTTGCTGTATTAGAACTTTGTTCGAGCTGCCACGAGTAACATATATTAAGTTCTATAATACGTAAGCCGTGATCGTAAAGTTTTAGTTGATTATTATTAAGCCGTTAAATGATGAGCGATAACCCACCGACTTGACATGAAGTCTTACATTATAAGTTATACGCTGAAGTCATAACCAATTATTTCATTTTTCCAAGACTGCTGTCATGGTGTAACTGGCAGCACATCCAACTAGCATTAGAAGAGATCAGTGGCTCGCATGCTAGCGAGGTCAAAGTTGCTTTCTCACGTTTACAACTTCACCTGGATTTAATTGATTGGGTGTCGTTCGTATTTTCAGTCGCCCTTTAAGTGATGAACATCAGAGAACAATAACAACAAGAAAAGTCACATATTTTGATATCGCCATTTTTGCTATTGTCGAAATTTATATGGAACCCGTGGAATTTCTGTAATCTATTGCTAATTCTAGCTCTAGCACTGAGCTCTATTATCTGAAAATAACAGGGTGAACATACTTGTTTGTATAACGATATTTTCATTCGAACTTCTTCCATTCTTGCAAGTTCTTTTTTCCTTTTAAGCTTATTTAATTAACAAGCCTTAATGAAAGATCAGCTATTGTACTTTACCGAGATTTCGGTTTTAACATTCAGAGCTACGACAGACAGATAACAATATAAACGTTACAGCTGTGGGCAAATGTAGAAATATGTATTTCTGATCCACCAATATAAAACTTAGAGTATATCATATCCTTCAGATATGAAATGTAATATGAAGCATGTAATTAAACAACTCTATGGGTATGATGTATTTAATTTTGCTGTTGCATAGTCACCACTGAAAATCATTGATTTATTTTTATATTAGCATGATGCATCTTTAAAAAAATTTCTCCTTTGCATGTTACAGAAGTCACTCAGTAATAAAAATCTAAGGCGAGATTTTTTTATGTAAAATTATAAATTGCTTAAGAGAAATAAGGTTATTGAATGTAATCAAGGGAACTGGTAAATTTTTTCCTCTTTTCTTTTATATTAATCGCATATTTTTATTGTATATTATTCATTACTCAAAATGAAAACACTGTTTCTGGTGTTTCAGGAATATTGCTTTAGCTTTATTTACGCTATCTGTTTAAATGCTCCGAATTAGTTGAAGATAACGTCTAGTCACTAAATGAAGCTTAAAGATTTCAAAGTTCTTGATTGTTCAATCAATTTTTAATTACTAACCAACGAAATGTTAATTACTAATTTTCGAAATGAGCAAAGCTGTTTGCATTTGGATGAAGACTGCGTCAAAATAATAACTTTTCATACGACTGTGTTTCTTTATTAGAGAACATTTTATACTTGACGATTTTTACGCAAAATGAAGTACAAGAAAGCGTTTAAACACATAAAACAGCAGGAATAGTTTGTTGTCTCATCTCGCACAAGTTTTTACTAAAACGTTTTAATCAACTAAGGAAGAGAGGTACCGCTGGCTGGATAGCTTATGCCTCAGAACATTGGTAATTCATTCCTGGCTTGGTTTTTAAGAACTGAATAGGCCGAATATATAGTAATCCTATACAAAGACGTTCTCTTTCTTTAAGATAATAGTTGTTGAGTTCTTTGCGCAATTAATTAACCAACCAACATAAAAAAAGGATGTGCTTTGTTAAATTATTAAGATAGTCATTCGGCACAATTACATTTTAATTTATAAATAACTATCTTTTTAAAAAAAATGTGTCAAAGTATTAAAGAACACTATCAGAGAATTGTCTGATAGTGTACCAATGAGGTGCCTCCTTTGCATAATGTATTGTTGCGTGCGTACGGGTTCGTAATAAATGGAATGAACAAGTCCGATGAAAAGTGATCACAACAAGTAAAACAAAATGCTGAAATTTCCTCAAAGATATTGGTACAATATTGCAATATCTCACAGTAGTTATATTCTAAACTACTAAAACGTTGAATAGAACTCAATTCAAAGCAAAGAAAGTTAATCCGATCTCAGCGCGAATTCGCTACAATCAACAAGAACTAAAACAACTGAATTGAGATGTTTTTCTTTGGATTTTATAAGCTTTTTAATCCTTCACGAGAATATTATGGTATTTTCTCGATTTTTCTGGGTGGCAAAAAAGTACAATTACGAGATATCTATTTATTAAAATGTTAAATGTGCGTGCTCCTGTATTTTACTTTTTCCGGCGTAGCTTTCTCTTCAAATGAAGCTCGTGCTGCATTGCACGGGAATATGAAAACTTTTAATTACAAACTTTACTAAAAATAGCTAAATAAATACAAAATCCGTAACAGTATGAACATTGTTGAAAGTTCATTGGCAACGTAACTCAACATAATTCAGTTTGATACCGAAACAATATTTTCTCGTGTAATTACCATTCCTTATAATTCTTTTCCCGTGTTTTCCTACCGAATCAGTTATATGTAATGCGTCAAGAAAGTAAAAAACACTGCTTATTAAGAATAACAAAGCATCATTTTATTTACAAGACTGCATTGTTCGTGAATATTTCCGATTTCACATACTGCTACTCGAATAATGAACACGCACTGTTACCGATCTGCTGTAGCTAAATAGTGGATCAAAAGGTGTGTCTCGTCAATATATAACAAAGATAACTATGCAATTACAAAGATTAATCCTATTCAGTCAAATTTTATGCTTTCCATATTGTTTGGTATTTTAAACACAGTCATATTCGGTTTTTAAAAGTCGTGAAGTAGTTTGCTTTTGCTATAATTTTAGAAATATTGAATAAAATCTTTAAGATTGGGCATAGTACCCATTGGTTTATTGTTTTTCTCATGTTGCTCTTGTCTGGTGAAGCCCACCAGCGGCCGAGCGGTAAAGTCGCTGAACACTGCTAGTTCGGTCCGAGTTCCGAATCCCGCGAACATGGGTGTTTTCTGCATGGGTGCATGCATGGGTGTTTTCGTGGTTTTCCCCATGTGTAACGTGTAATATGAGCCAGTTTACCTTAGAAAGTCCTTCACGAAGGCATCCCTCCCCTTAGGCAGGTGACAGGTGACGGAGGACGGGAACGCCTGAAGTTTAACAGAGGTTAACAGGCATATGTCCCGCGTCCTCCCCTGGAGTTTATTTAACAGTTATAAGTGTGGATACATGGCCATACAGGGGCAACTGTTTAACATCTGGCATTTGAAGTACATTTGAATTAACATATAGGTACGGTAAAAAAAAAAAAAAAAAAAAAAAACTTAATAGGTTATAACAAAAGAAGAAAATTAAACACCTAAAAATGCTGTTCAATTTTCTTCTGCTCCCTATGCAGTCAGAGATTAGATGGTAGAGCATTAGAGTGCATATGTCAGCGCGCAAGTAATGCATGTAAGCCCTATTACTCTGGTTGACAGAGGTCTTGGCCATATGCTGCAATGGTGGTTATTATTTTGCAGATTTTATTTATGGCCGCTCTGTTTTTGGCTAGGAACTTGTGAAATGCTGAGATATTGGCTGGTATCGGGAAGTGGAACTGTTCCGTGAGTGGGCACTGAAAGATGTAATGATCCGGTGATCCCTCACCCCCGCAAACACAGCGATCCGTGGTTGAGATGGTGCGGCGGTAGAAGTAATCCGGGAAGGGACCATGACCAGTAATGAAGTTGGTAAGGGGAGCAATTGCCATAAGGCGCTCCGTGGTTACTTTTGGCAAGAAGCTATGCGCTCTTCTTTCCGTGTCGCCCTGATCCCATTCTCTTTGCCACCACTGGATAGCGGCATTTCGCAGTTGACTTTTTAGGAAAGATGGTGGTGCTGATACTGATATCGGTCTGGCATTTTGGTTTGAAGCAGCCTCTTTAGCGAGTTCATCCGCTGTCTCATTACCCATGTTACCTGCATGGGCTTTAATCCATACTAGGTCAACATGTGCGTGCCGATTATCTTTTAGGATATGCTGCAGTCGTATGATCAGCGGGGAGGCGTGACTATGTTTGTCAAGAGCGAGCAGTGTCGACATACTGTCTGTATAAAGCTGCACATGTGTGATGTTGTTGAGCGCCACGTATTCAATGGCAGCTGTTATGGCAACTACTTCTGCTTGAAAAACCTCCCCTTAGGCAGATAGCCCTCGACGCTTTGCTGTAATTAAATAACCTAACCTTGTCTGGTGAAATCTTTATTGCCACTATACGCATTTGAGGGTCCGCCGTCCAGATGGTATAGTTGTTAGGGGAGCTTACTTGCGATACCAAAGAGCCCAGGTTCGAATCCCGGAGAAGGCATGGATGTAAATTGTTTGTCCCTTCATAGAAGGTAACGGTGGCCGCCTATTAGGTGCCTCCATAATAAAAATGACTACCGCTTTCGGCTTTAGTAATGACAAAAGCCTAAAAATAGCTAGTGCCCGCCGTATACAAAAAATGAAACAAAAAAAAAATGAGGATCCAAATGCAGAACAACAGAGTGGTTTTTGTTGTTGGTAATCGCCATGCCTAGAGTTTGGTTGTTCCTTATATTCTATAGCCATTCGAACGGCCTCATGAATAATCAAAGGTGATATGGAAAACGCATCTGTCGTTGGGTAAAGGGCACTAGGTTTATGTGGTGATAGAATGATTTGATTCTGCTTCTTCTCAGTTTGGATTGAAAATACTCTGAAACATGGAATCAGAAGTTCTCATATCTCTCTCCGAATATAATGATGAAAAGCTCGGCTGAATTAGCTCGCTCGAAGTGCTTGGACCATCGGCATTAATGTTCAACCATCGGAACACGTTTTTAGATGAACATATTTCAAGTGCTCCCTTTGCATAAAGTCGTTTCGAACTCGATAAAGACAGCATTTACTGTTTTAACTGTGCAATGTCTTCAAAAAGCATTGTACAGTCAAAACATCCGTGCTGTATTCAAGACTGGAAGTTAATCCAAAGCCATGGCAGCTGGCTTTCATCAAAGAGTATACATATTCGAAATGGTTTGGTTTTATGTGATTACGGCAAAGCCTCGAAGGCTATCTGCCTAAGGGGAGGGATGCCTTCGTGGAGGACTTTCTAAGGTAAACTGGCTCATATTACACATTACACATGGGGAAAACCACGAAAACGCCTATGCAGCCAGCCCGTTAGCCGGATTCGAACCGCGGACCGAACTACCAGTTTTCAGCGACTTTACCGCTCGGCCGCTGGTGCGCTTTCTGTTCGAAATGACTTGTGTCTAGTATTGTACTGCCCGGGACGTGAAGTCCTTGGGAGGGGGCCAAATCCGATACAATTAAAACGTTTTAAAACATACAGAAGAAAATGACGTAACAACTGGTGTCAGAAAAAAAAAAAACGTAACAGTATATTTATATTATATTCTCAGTGACATGACAGTGTTAGTGCATATTTATCACTAGCTTGTTGATTAACTGCCAGTAACTGTTGAGGTTTTTCAGATTGATTTGTGAGTTCTAAATTGCGAATGTCTTTTTCCTGAAAACTTAAACGGAATTCCAAATCAGGAAATTTCTGTTTAAGCTTATTGCAGTGTGAACAAGATCCTCTTATATTATATAAAATAATTAAATAATGATTTGCTTCTCAAAGCTAATTATGAACAGTACAATCGATTTGTCCAAAATATGGTTAAACGTGTTGTGTAAAAGTTTAAGGAAAATGTATTAATTTTTTAAACATTTTTTTAAAAGAAACTGTAACCCACATGTTTCCTTTACCCGTTAAAAACAAATGAAAGCATCGTAAAATTGACTTGTGCCTTAAAGCAACTGATCTAAAAATAGAGCAAAGAACTTACACTAGAAGATTCTTTCAAACTTTTAAGATCCACTTGGAATTAGTTGAAGGACAGTACTAATAAAATTTTAACAGGTAGGTTTATTCTGAGATTATATTTTTTGAGATATGATTTCTGTTATAGGTGTTTTATGTTATTTTATGTAGAACTAAAACGAACTGCGTCATCCGTTTGATATAATGAGCATTGAAGAACGACTTTACTGAATAAGTACTAATATAAGGGAATGGGTAACTCAAAGCTAAAGAAGTAATTTTTCGAAGACTGCAACATATTTATATAGAGATTTAGGAGCTTATGAAAAGTATAGAAATAACTGTAAATAAATTACATACTTCTGACAAAAACTAAATGAAAAAACCCCTAAAAGCATCCTAGGCATTTTGTCGAGTCATAAGATTTGTTTCCAGCCTACACACATTGCTTTTTTCTTCAAAATACGAGGTTTGTCAAAATGACTGGTAGATTTTCAATATTATATGCAACGATAAGCACTTTTGCTCTAATATTGTAACTACCACAGTTTTAAATGAAAGATTTCAAATTTTATTTATATCGATGATGCTCATTCTGAACTGTTTTCAGATATGATAGACTTCTGTAGTATGCTACTTTAAAATAAGCGGTTGAAGGTTGTAGCGACCTTGTCCTCATTTACGATCGTAATGCGTGTCGTCATAACCGCACAAAAAAAGGAATTATATTTTATAAAATTAAAGGATTCGACCTCTTTTTTGTAGCAATCGTTGCCATGGTTATGAGTCATGGTTAGAGGTGAAGAAGTAGCCTTAGAAAGTAATAGAAACAGCCTGCTATTCAATACATTCCTTAGCTTTCCCAGTATGTTTTACTAAATTTTATCATTAGAGCTTTCATCCTCAGCTTCAGTTAATCACTACATAGCCGAAAGTTTGAACACATATTTTATATTTCACATTGCACCAGGGAGTAAAATCTGGAGAGCGAAGTGGTTACTTCATGGACTCTCCATCTCAGTTTCGAACTCATATCTATAAAACTTATTCCATCCATATTATTCGCGAAAAAATGCCGCCCATAGTCTTGGTTCAGAGACACAGCGCAGAAAATGTTCCATTTTCGATAGCTGGTACCCTGCTGACGACAATATGACAAAGATTTCAGCTTTTCCTCAAAATAAAAACTTTTTTTAAGGTTTAATACTAACCAGTTATTATTGATAACCGATTTGAATCTGTACTTCTTTCCGTTTCCTCACTAGAATGCAAATGCGGTATCCAGTATTTAAACTGAGGTTTTGAAGTTTTAAGTTTTGAAGTTTTAAGTTTTAAGTTTTTGGCGTGTGCTTGCACGTTACGTTTAGTTCCTGTCAGCTCTGACAGTTGTATTTATTTGGCTCTGCGTTATATCGCTGCCGAATCTTGATTTTGACTCTCCGATTGTTCTGTTTAGTTACATCGCCACGGGCAGTGGCTGATGTTATTAGCGCAAAAAAGCGCGTTTATATTCTAAATTTTGTTTAAATAAGGAGGCTGTTTATACCTTCCCACGGCTTTGTAGTGACTTCAGACGCAGCGATAGTTCGCTTCACGTTTGTTAGGGGTTTTTGGACTAATTAACATTTCCAGGTGTAGTAAAACACCACAGTGTCATTTATCCTTCTTGTCTAAACAAGTTATACGTATAATGATTTGACCGTTTTCTCTCATTTTAATCTGCTAACGTGTATCATTAATTCTGAAACACCCTGAATTTTGCTGTCTTAAGCTTTTTTAATCGCCTAGATTTGCCTCTTATTAACTTGAAAAATAAATGATAAAGTAAACTATCTTAAAAATATGGGTACTAATACTGTGCAGCATTTCATGAGCGGATTTAAAACATCTTGGTGCTTACAGGGCTTAGAAATAGAAAACAGCATCGACGCATTTTGCTCTGCACTATCACCGTAAGAATTATGTGATATGACGAGTAAATAAAAACTATAACTCTGTAATTATTTACAAATGCCTCTGAGATTTTCAATAATTTTTAATGCAAACTTTCATTTGAAAATTTCTAAGGTGACTTATTTCCTTTCTGCTGCAAGCGGAATTGAATTTCATTTTTCACTACCTGTTCCCAGATAAAATCTGGCAAGTCATTATTAATAGCGGAAGGCAGCATTCCTCGCAGAATCTCTCTATCACTCTCGCAAGGCAATCAATATTTTTCATGAGTTTTAATGTACTCCAACATCATTACAAACTCGTACGCATCATTGTAACAATGACACAGTTCTGGCAGATGCTGTTATTTGGGATACGTAACTGCTCTCATAAGCTCATTTGCAGCATAGCTGACATTCTCCTGTTTATGCTAGGGGCATCGTTTTTCAATAATTTGGATAACACATTAGAATGTACACTAAAATTGAATGTACCTGATTAATAATATAAATAGTGTATAACAATCAACTGAATTTCTGGCTTTTGCATTTTCTTGTTTTGTTCTTTTATGATATTCGGTTTTCTTGGACTGCAGAATGTTTGATACTCAAGAACTACATCATCCACCTCGGTTAGCTTTAATGATAATTTTTTGTAAGTTTCTAAAAGCTTACAGTATTATACAGCTTACAGCATTAAGTAATCTTATTATGTATTGTAGAAATGTAAATAGAACGCTTATTTATAACTTCCTCGAGGCTTCTGGTAGTGATGAGAGTTTCTGACCCCCCTCCCCCCCAAAAAAAATCCTCTTTCATTATTACTCGAAGTTTTCCTCCGACATTCGCTTTTCTAATGTTACGTTGTAGAATTATTAGGTTTTTTTTTGAAGCAAGAGACGTACAAAATGTGCACTGCCATTGCCGGGACTTGAACCTTGGACCTGTCCAATACGCGTCGAGTATGCTTCCTGTTATACCACAAAGGCATGCGGAAAGGAGGGAAAAATAAAGAGCGACCTGGGATGAGGGAACACAATAATTGTCCACCACATTTTAATGATGGTGACAAATTATCGTCCAGCATCTTTTAGTTCTGGCGCCATTTGTAGAGTTATTTGAAGCAAGAGACGGGAAAAATGTGCAATGCCCTCACCGAGACTCGAAACCTGGACCTTTCGAATACGCATCGAATGTGATTCCAGTTACACCACGAAGGCATGCGGAAAGGAAGGAGAAAATATCTTATAACATTGGTACTTGATCCCACGAGTGGTCGAGTGATTAAGACAGCTGAATACTGGGTGTTCGATACCAGGCCAAAGGGCTGGCTGCATAATTGAATTTTGTGGTCTTATGAAAGTGTAATGTGCATACTCTAATTTCTTTAGAAAATCCTTCACGAAAGCATCCACCCCTTTAGGTAGATAGCCCTCATGTGCTTGCACGCTGAATAGTATATGTAAATTTGCTTGAAATTATCTTAGTTAATTTTTTATCTCTATTTTGCTAAATGCTTATGTTCTAATGCGCCGTGAGTTAAATCGTAGATAAAAATTAGATTTCACTTATAATTGCTCACTTTTGATCTGAGAATTTACACTCCTTAAAAATAAACGGCAATTAAAAGTAAAAAGCTAATATGCAATGCAATACATCCGTTTCGTGACTTTCGGAAAAGCCTTTTAATGACGGCTGGATGTAAGAACGAATATTACTTATGCTAGAATCACCCTGCATACTTTAAGAAAAGAATGACTCAAAGTTATTATTAAAGCATTATATCTGTTTCTTAACTCTTGGGCAATCAATAACGAGTTTTCCTTTTTCTTTGCAATAGATTTCAAATGCCGTAAGTCAAGGTAAATGTTTTTATTATTTATTTTAGTTTTTGTTTTACTTTTAAATGCTTGTCCATTTAACATCGTACTTGGCGAAGCAGGATGACGGACAAAATTACATTGTAAATATGTTGAAAATAAAATGCAGTTTCTTATTTTATTAAGAGGAAAAAAAGGTAGAAATATTTAACATCGAATTAAAACATTCATTTTTCTGGTGGAAAAGAAAAAAATTAATACGCATTCTTAAACCTATTAAATACATATTTACTACCTAGAATTGGTCGAGATTTACGAAAGTACTAAATAGTGATTACGTCACGCATTTTAATAGTTTATAAATATATCTGTACTATTCAAAATTTCAATCCATATGCGTCTAACTTAGCTAATTATGTTAACAGAAAATAGAAAAAGTATTATCATTAATATAACACGACCTTCATTTAGCAAGAATGGTTAATGAATGCGACATTTTTTGGCGATATGCCAAAAATAGGTTTTGTGAGAAAAATGAAAAATATTTTTTCGAAGTTTGTTTAGGATATTTTTCGGAAAAGTGCAGTTTTTCTGGGCTATGGACCTTTTGCGTGTATTTATAGTAAAAATATATATACATATTTGCCGAAATATATACAGATATATGACTGTGTGTCTTACTTGTATATTTTTATTATTAATAGCTATATACATTTTGAATATGTGCCAAGATATATTTTATACGTTTATTGTAAATTTCTAATTTTTCTTGTCAGCAACTTAGAAATGATTACAAAGAATCGACAAGAAAAATCAGCACTTTCTATTTAGCACAATCTCGCACATCGTGTATATCTCAGAAAACCAATAACGAATAATGAATAGAAACGAATAAATGAAGGCGTGTGTAAAGGAGTCATTTTATCGTTCTGATTCTGAGTTTTTATTCAAGGAACGAAAGTCAATTCCTAATGCTGAGCAACGTGGTATGTCACTAGCCATTCTACAAGCTCATAATATGCAATTATCGTCTCATTTTCTCAAGTTGCTGTGCTATATAGAGTACTTCTGCAGTTCCGAAATAATTGCATTAAAAAAATGCGTCACAAAAAGCCAATAATAGGAGGTGCCCGTTGTCATTAAGATGCTATAGAAAATAATATTTAACGTCATCCAGGAGGAGATCCTGGAAGCAGGTAAAGCAAATAAACTTCCAAGGTCATGTCTAATCATGCGCCTATTGTTGCTGAATAGCACAAACATTCATTTAGCCTATAAAAATATTTGTTATCTTCTAAGGTCTAACCCTTTAATCTTACTTCTGCTGTACTACTTAATTCACTGACTTTTCTTTGCTTCGGGGAGACCTCGGTCATCACGTGATAAGACTAGAGCTAATTACACACTAAACGTCTACAGCTTGTAAGATCAACAATCATACAGTCATTCTTTTACAAACTGAAGAAAACTCAGCTAATATTTAAAGTATTTATGATTCTAACACTCTAACTTACAGGTATAAATTATCAAACCAAATGCTTTCTTACAAAAAGGTTTAGCATACTTTTATCTATTACATTTATTGAGTTAGCTTTTACAGTTTATTTTACTCATTCTGAGTTAAATCATCAAGAGTAGTTACTCGCCAAGTGCGAGAGTACTTTACAAGACGCTGACGGCAGTTTTACTGAGGGAGAGAATATGATTAGTCAGTTTGTTACGTGCATAAACTACCGAGATAGCCTTTTTTTTATACTGTATAAATCTACTTACTACTTAGGTGAGTGACGTGATCAAGAACTGAAAGGACAAAGTAACTCCACACTGCCCCTGGTTGACTGACCTTAAAATGAAACTTTTCATAGCAATTTAAATTTCTGTTTTGAGCAGCAATACAAAGCTTTAATGCTCTTGTTCAATATTTAGAGCATAATTCTTGGTAATGGATGTTATTAGCCAGAAGGGCTATTAATTTCGTTTTGGCATTTTAAGTCGATTCACTTTTCAAACTGTTGCCACCAACTATTACAGCCTGTATTATATGTAAAGAAATTAAATAATGAAGAATTTACATTAATGTATGTATGTTTCTCGCACTGAGATAAAACAACGGTACCTAGAGTCATCAAACTTTGAATAACGTAATCCTCCAGCAAATATGGGCACCCGGAAGCCCTAATTTGGAATTTGTTTTATTATCTATTTCATATTTTGTCAGATATTAAAGAATTTTTGATTTAAAAACTCAGTAATTTCAAGGAGAGGAATGGCAACACTGCACGGAAAAAAAACATTTTTATCTCCGGCGCGCGAGACTGTGTATCGGAAATTCTAAACATATGCTCATTTTAAAATCATTTTGCGATATTGCTGTTGAACGTAATTTTATAGTTTAAGTACGAAAAACACGATATTTCCTAATAAAGGTAACACACAAAACGTTAAAAAAAGCTCCTTTGGGCGTAATGTAAAATCTGAAAGCTTTCAGATATATATTTTTAATGTTTCTGCCTTCTAATTGTAAACAGCAAATGAGAAAATTTTAAAATTAAATTTAACTTCCTATTTCTAAATTACCTCTATAGATTATATTAACTCTGTGGGGTATATAACTCTATATTATATCTGTATATATATTATATCTGTATATATATTATATCTTGTATCTGTATATAACTCTATACTACATCTAATTATATAAAATAGTCTAGATCAAGTGTTCTCAACCGGTGGTACGCAAGAGAAAAATAGGTGGTAAGCAAAGAAGCAAAGTATTTTTAAGTATTAAATTCAAAAATTAAAACCCCAACATCCTAAATGAGTTCTTTCTCTAACACTCGTAAATTTATGCGATCTGAGCTTGGTAGTTGTAGTGGTGGTACTAAAGGTTTTCAATTTTTATTTAGATGGTACGCGTTAGTCAAAAGGTTGAGAACCGCTATTATAGAGTATATTAACTCCAGTCATATATAGTATAGAGTATATTAACTCCAATCATATATAGTATAGAGTATATTAACTCCAATCATATATAGTATAGAGTATATTAACTCCAATCATATATAGTATAGAGTATATTAACTCCAATCGTATATATATTTCTATTTCAGTCTTGGATAATGAAATGTATGATATTTTTTATTCTCTGTCAAAAACAAAATTCATTTACCCAAATTAAAAATTTTTGATTTAGTTATTTCTGTTTCGCGGATATAAGTCGACACTGGACGTGCTACTTCTTATGGTTGATAGCTATTGACTGCAGATGCTGCTAAGGCTCGAGTGTGACTCTTGGACGATCAATGAAATTTTATGACTGTAGTGCCTTTTCGGACAGAAGAGTTTTAAAATCTAAAAATGTGGAAAATTTTTGTTGAAAAGTTGGTTATAGACGAAAGTGAAGATAAGACACCAGATTATATCTCGTGGGAAATCCGAGGCGAGACCTTGTTCAAAACTGGGTGAAAATTATAAAATAGCCCTACTATTCTTTGTTTAAGTTAAGCAATTCAAATGATAGCGTTAATTAGTAATACCAATAAACGTAATATAGTGACAGTAATGCACTGAACTTTTCACTGCATTTTGTTAAATTACAATCCTTTAACAATGTCAAAGAATATTTAGAATGTAACATTATATTAATCAATTTATGTGCAGTTTATACAATATTTGAAAACCAGGATTTGTATTTTAATCATACTTTACGTTCAAGCGTTTTGTTTAAGAAAACAACTTGATATTGTGTAACAATAAGATAAGCTTTTTAAAGGCCTAAAGCAACGTCATTTTTATTGCTAATGGGAAGATATGGATTAGGGGAAGATATGGAAGATGGAAAGATGTGGATAAGATCGGAAGAAATAATAAAAAAAACCTACATTTTAGTGACATTTTTAAAACATTAAGGTCCCCAAAATTGGAAAAGTAATTTATTTTATATTAGAAGTACTACCGAAGGCTTTTATATGTTTCTAATTCTGATCGATTAATTTTAAATATTTCTTTCCGTAAATTAAATTCTTTGTCAAATTGTAATTGCTGTTTTTTTCTACCTCAAGATGCTAAATTTCGGAGAAGGTTGTCTATTGTTATCGGGGATCATGTAGTAAGAAACGAAATGGAAAATTTTATTTTGAAGTATTTAATATATGGCTCAAGGAGACTGATACAACATGTGGCATAATTATGACTGCCTTAGTTTTAAACTGATGCAATTCCATTTAACGAATGGAAGGTTATTTATTTAGGGTATAACTTATACGGTTGTATGTAATAATGTCAAAAAGAAAGAAAGAAACCTAATAATGCTCGAGAAGACATGGCAACATGCCCAAGTGAAAAGAAAAATGACTCTCTTTGGCACAGTTTAAAATGAGATTAGATCTGCACTTTCACAAAAAGGATCTATTGTTCTTTAGAAATTTTCCAGGTAGCAAAATCTTCTACGCAATTTTTAATCAGTCGTAAGATCAATGCATTTATATTCAGCATCTGCATCAGTGAAACTTTCGTGATTGGAGTCAGAGATTACATGCTTTTATACTATTGCGTTAAATGAGAACTTAGCATGTTACATGTACGGAAAAAGAAACAGTATTAAATACGTATTGATAAAACGTACATCAAACTGCCCAGAACATTTTCCCGCATTTTACGTCCATGAGTCCAGTTATATTACTAGACTGATATTATGCGTAGATAAGCCAAATGTACTTATTTGAAATAGAATATAAACTAGTAGGGAATGGCACAATGTGAATAAAACATGCAGTATCATAAATTCGAGGATCAACTAGTCTCCTGTCTGAAGAAGAAGTTATTGCTTGTTCTTCAAAACTATAGTGCTGCATATTTTACTTACATTACGCTTATCTCTATAGCTACTTTTTGTCTTCTTTTGCATTAAATATCTTACAAGACTGTTGATATTTACGTTATATAATTATTATATAAAACAATGAATTTGACTGGAACAGTGCAACTACCGAAGTTTTAAAATTTAACTTGGATACATTTGCAGCAAATTTTGCAACTACACTGTAAGTGAGAAAATTTGAAAAAATAAAGTCTGTGATTAATTTGCATGGAAGTGATTTTACTCGCCTACATAGCATTATCAAAATATTAATGATTTAATTTTTTGCCGAAATTTAACTGAAGTTTGAGTAATGCAACGCAAATTATTTTTAACACTTCAGAAATCTCCACACATATTTGTTTTAGTTCATATTATGTTGTTAATTAGGTCAAGCATTTTAGGGATTTAAGGGCCTTAAAAAGATGCCTACGTGGAGAATTTTTAAATGACAGCAAATCGTATTCTCGTCACGCACGATAAAGAGAAGCGAATGCGTTCATCTTCCAGAATCGATTTCGGGATGGATCATCAGAGTTCTGTGAGTTTATTTCCTCATTCATCGTTGAACTTGAAACTTTTTTGGTTTACAACAAATGTGAAATACTGCAATAAAATTAATAAGAAACTTACATACGAAATTTTCTGGTTTTTTGCGCTCGAAGAAAGATTTTTACACTAATAAGGTTTTTGAATGAGGAAGAAAAGGATTGAAAAATAATTAGTAAATAAATAAAAGATTTTAAATACGTTTTCCTAATCCGAAGGAGCAGACAGTTGGTTGGAATTTAAAAAAAAATTATCTATTCATCTTATGCTTCTGGCCTCTTTATTTTATAAGATAACAGCTAAAACTTTTCAAAGACAGTATTTTTAAGAACCTGTTCTTGTTATTAATGGTACTGATGGCTAAATATTGGTGATAATAAATAAGCAAATTTGCAGATCGTAGAAGTTTAAATCTTTAAGTACGCAACATGCTAAGGTAATTCACTAGCAACATTTTAAACGAGCTTTAGAACTTCAGAGTTACAGGTAATGCTTAAATAAGCGAGAGGAAGTACGATGAACTGTGCGTGGATGCTCAAGAACGGGCGAGTAGCCGCGTCGCAGACAGATAATATTGACGGTAAGATGATAAATTGGCCATGATGACTAGGACAGATTTCTGGCTCGCACGCGTATGAAGAGGGGCCGAACTCTACAATGAAACATTTGGTTGACAGAAATCTGTTCAAGTTTAACTGCCTTTTTTCTATGAGGATAGTAGTTCTCCAATGAACTGAATTTTTTAAATTAAGAATGAAATGTGCACATTAAAAAGAAGGAGGATTTAAGAAGAGTAAATAAAGCATTAAAAAATAAACTAATTTTTTTATTCTGAAAAGCCGGTCACCAGTGATTGTTAAAAGAAGAACAAAAATGTATCTCACTGTCTGCATGTGAGCTGTTACCAGATTTTACTCAAATGTTGGTACTTACTTTCAATTCAGTGCACAAAAATGGAGCGTAGACGTTACCTTACCTATTCAGAACGCATGATGATAAAATCACGTTGCAATTTAATGCACAATTAGAATGGCTGTAACTGCTGGAATGCACGAAATGCTACCATTTTTATTAAGCTACTTATTAGTCCGAGAAAATTACTGCAGTGCACTCTGTTAAGACCTATGGGAATTTGTCATACTTAATAAAGGCATTAGAATTGTGCATCTACTACTCTTAAAAAATAAACACAAGCACAGTTTCATTTTTGTGTTTAACAAAAATGAAACTATAAATAAATCATACATCATGTGTAATACGTAACACTAATAAGTTTTCCAAAGATAGGTTTTTAAGTACGAAAGCATCTTATTAAAATATAAATGTATCTTAAAAACTTAATCGTGTAATCTTAAAGGAAATAATGTGACTGCATTTGATATTTAAAAAACGAAAGAGACTATTGACTCCAAAAGTATTATTCATTTAAATACATTTCGAAATCTTAATTTTTGTTGGTACTGATGGCCTGTGAAATCAATATACCAAGCGAGAAAACAGAATATTAATCTGGGTAACTTATTTGAGGGGTCTCGAACTTGCGGCCTCCGAAGTCATCTTATGCTGTCCGCCAATACATTTTAGCCATGTATGTAATTTAATACAGTACTTATAGATTTCGATGTAGCATAAATTCATTGCGTAGTGGCTTCCGATATAGTATTTATTAAAAAAAAGGGAAAAACACTAGCAACAATTTTAGTCATCATTACGTTCCAACCGAGTTCGAGACTAACGCTGGAACACAGCCAAAATTGCATATGTAAAGCACATATAGCAGCGCTCTGACAGGCCCTCAAAAGAAGCTACGGAAAAAAAGTACATTAATTATCGCATCTCAGGAAATAACAATTTAAAATATAAATTTAAAAAAATCTGAAAGGTTTCAGATTTTAAATTACGTCCGAAGGGGCGTTTTTTTAACGTTTTGTGTGTTACCTTTATTTATTAAATATCATGTTATTTGCACTTAAACCATAAAATTCAGTTCAATAGCAATGTCGCAAAATAATTTTAAAATGAGCCTATCTTTAGAATTTCCGATACACAGTACCGCGCGCTGGAGATAAAAAGTTTTTTTTTTTTTCCCCGTAGAGTGTGGCCTTTGCTCGCTTTGAAATCTTTGTGTTTGTTAATCAAAAATTCGTTAAAGTTTTACAAAATATGAAATCGATAATGAAACAAATTTCAAATTTCAATTTTGGTCTTCCACATGCCCATATTCGTAGGACGATTACACCATTCAAAATTCGATGGCTCTATGTACCGTTGTTTTATCGCAATGCGAGAAATATACATACATTTATGCAGATTTTTCATTATTTAATTTCTTCAAATGTAATGCAGGACTCTAACATTTAATGGCAGCAGTTTTAAAAGTGAAAAGGACATTTATAGTGATTCAACGCAAAATCGTAAAACGAAAACAATAGTCCTTCAGGGACAAAGCCCCTTTGGATTAAAAATATTAGAAACATATGGATTGTATTTATATGCTTGACAGCTACTGAATGAAAATGAAATAGAATGGATAGATTTAAAATGCCTGTTAAATGAAAAAATTGCAGACTTTGCATGTTTGCATGCCAGGCTGCATGATTAGGCTAAGGTGGGACGTCGCTACAATCAATAATTGATAAAAAAATTTTACATTCTGGTGTGTCCTTTTTTTCTTTTTTCCTAATCAATTGGTACTTTTACTTTCTATGAGTATGTCACTAGTTAGTAAGCTGAACGTACAGCTATGCAATTCACATGCCTAAATAGATGAAGACAAACTAACGTACTCCTTGTAAAAGTTCGTTATATCAATACCAATTATTTGAAACTATGCAAACGTTTGAGTGTTGCTTTCACATGAAAATTCATCTTGTTGAATTAAAGTAGCAAATAAAGTTATTGTGATTTAATCACAGATTAAACTTCAAGCCATATCTTTAACTAAGGGTAAAAGGAAAATGACAGAAGGAGGGTGTTTACAAGATAAAATGGGAAATTAAGTATTTTTGCGGTGGTGTGGGTAATGAAATTGTATGTTTTATTGATAATAAAAGAATATCAGTTCCAAAAGAATACAACTTAATATCGCCAATACGAAATGAACCATGAAGAAAAGTTTAAAATGTCGGAAATTAAAGTTAGAGGAAAAAAGTTACACTTTTAAAATCCGACTTATAAAATATTTTTAAGGAAGTAAATTAATCTAATGAAGTTTTGCTTTCGCGCGCATCATTGCAAAAAGATTAAAACCATTTAGTGAGGGTGAATTCGTTAAAGATTATTTTATTAAATCTGATGAACTTTTTTGTTCTAACAAATAACAGTAATTAAAAGATAATAGTTTTTCAACCAACACAGTATCGGAGTGTATTAACGAAATCGCTAGTGATTTATAAAGTCAGTTAAATGAAAAACATTGTTGATTTTGCAGCATTCTCAATAGCAGTTAATGGGAATATTGACATCACAGATATTGCACACCTATATTTCGTATATAGTTTCGTAGTTGTTACTGTTGATACGAGGTATACGAGGTAGCTGAGGAGTTACTGGAAATTATCCCAATAACAGGAAAAACTGTTGCACAGAATATTTTTTCAAAAAAACAATTGTAATAGATAAATATAAATTAAATTGAAATAAAATGGTTGTGTTTGCAAGAGATGGTGCAGAGGCTATGGTTGGTTAAAAAAAGGAAGTAGCGGGTAAAATTAACAAATAAGGGAGAGAAGAAAATGTTCAGAATACATTTTGCTCTAAACATTGCATTATCCATTAAGAAGCAGTCTGTGCCAAAATTTTCAAATGGATGATGTTATGGAAATGGTAATTGAAACAGTAAACTTTAGACGAGCTCTGAATCATCGAGAATTTGTCGTATTCCTTTAAGAAAGTGAAAGTGAGGATGGAGAAATGATTTATTATAATGAGGTGATTATAAATCGACATTAATTTGTTGCGTACAGCTAGTCGTATTTACAATGCGCTACACTTCAGATTAGAACCCCTCTAGTTCGAATACAGTTGACAGGAGTTTATTTTTAGTATTGCTTTATAAAGAAATTTTAAATAACCGATAATATTAGGTAGTATAAAATTTAAATAAAAAAGCAGTTATTACTTTGTAGACACATTAGGTATTTTTTAAGCAGGCAAGTTGAAAAATGAGCAAACGCCTTCACCGAGAATCGAATCACGGACCTCTGGAATATCGGCCCAGTGTGCAGATCACCACACCACGAAGGCACGCTAGGAAGGCGGAAGAAATACCTTATAATTTATTTTGTTTCTACTAGTTATATATTTCAGGCGCTTATTTATATTTGATCGATTATAACTACCATAAAGACTTTTTAATTACTACAAAATGCTGGCATCGGCTCACTGATTATACTTTGAATTTTTTAATTTTTGGTTCATGCTTGTGAAACATATAAAAATTCCAGTAGAAAAATGCGGGTCTATCGAAACGCTCCTACGTTATATCGAAGAGATTTTTAAGGATGATAATGATGCGTTCTTTCCTACGAAGTTTTAAAGAAAAGTTGTTTCGAAAAATTAAAAATAGATAAAATAAAGTAAATTGCAATAAAATGTGTGCGAGATGATATATTTTAATAATTCTGAACATTTTAATAATAAATACCGATTTTCAGTGAAAAATAAATTTGTGGGAAAATATTTTGATTTAAAACAAAATAAAAACTGTGTTTTTAAGTAATTTTTGTATTACAATTTCTTTCCTTCTTAAAACTATTTTTTATAAATATATCGTAAGCCATTCAGTAAAGAACCAGAGAAATATTAAAAATTGATATAATTGTTCTGTCAGCTACGCAAGGCTACTAATAGTGTTAACAGGCTTGCGGCACGTGTGGGCACTAGAGGAAAAGGTCGACAAAATGATTTTGCAACTTTTCATTAAGCAAGAGTAATGAAGTATTGTGACAATATTGTTTAGTGAAGGGGCGAATCCTAGTCAATCTCATACTTAGATGAAAATTTAGTATAGTGACAGCTATGTGAATCGTACATAAGTGTGAATGGCGTCACTAGTGTAAAGGATTCTCTTTGCCCGTCTAAAGTATTTACGGAAGACAGCTCTGCATCCGTAGAAAATGTGATGCGGAAAAATCGAAAAATCGGTACATCACAAGCAAGAGCGTGACAACACTATTGAACATTAGTTGTTGGATCAGCCCGCCATGCTGTTCAAGATGAGTTGAAGTTCCGGAAATGTGTGCCGGATGAACAATCAAATGCTGGAAACCTGAAATGAAAGAGAGTCGTGTTGATATTTGTTACGTACTTCTACAACGGTCTGAAGCTGATGATAAAGCATTTCTGCAGACTTATCATCACTGAAGTTGCGGCTTAAGTGCATTCTGACTTAGGGGCAGTTCCAGGCCGATAGTGAGATGCGGGTCAGTAGCACCTAATTCAGAAGTGGCCACCTATCCAAAACAATTCTCTTTCTTTTCCTTATAACACCGCATTATTTTCTTTCTTTCTTTTATTTTTTTCCAAAATAGCATAAATTTAAAAGAATTAATAAGATCAATAATATACAGACTACCGTTAGTTGAATACAAATCGCTGACTTCTGCTTTGAAGAACTGCCGATTGGCAACAAGGTTGTCGGTGCTTGCAAATTTACGCACAGTCTTATTTTCGAATAGTGCTGTCTAACTGCTTGGGAAGATATTCATTTATAAGGTTCTCCATAATTATGCAGATTTTTATCGAAATTGATGAGTCATACGCTTTTCCTGATAAAATAATGCCTCAGAGGCATCTTTGTGTTTCGGTGTCATGATCGTAACTATAAACAGAAAAGATACCGAGCAACAAGGTCATACGTTGCAAGAGAGCTTAATCGAAGCAACATAATATTAATAACGAACTACTCCATGCTGAAAACCGTATATTAAACTACCCTTATTCAAAGTAGAATTATACATTGATGAATCAAGTAGCATTCAGTACCTCCCAATAGCAATCAGTTCAATGGCTTTTGATGATAATCCAAATAAATTGCTTCGTAAAACAACATACTGCATTGATTGAGAAACATATTTTTGAGAAGCAGCATTTGATAATCAACCAAATATTTCTCTGAGCAACTTAAAGTTTATTTTCACAGATTTAAGACTAGCAATCAAAATCTAAGTCGGATAGTTCTAACAGAAACAATTAATTATTCAGCTTCATAGATCTAACGCATGCAAGCTAAGAACTGCGTTTCAGAAAATATCAATTATTGTATATTATTTGATACATATTGTAAATAATTTACGTTGCCCTTTGGTTAATTTATGCTTCAGTCTAACGCAAGTTTTAATTAATATATCTTCTAATCAAGAAAAGCATAAAATTTTGTATACCTGAAATATCAGTTATTGCATCCCTTCCCATATGACAAATTGGTCTTAAACGCATTAATTTAGAGAACCATTGGAACGACGAGAAGAAAGTGGGAGAGAGGAATAATTGAAAATAATACGTATTTGCCCCGGAGTCGAACTCGGGACCTTCGAAGTACCGGATTTGTGTTGCCTTATAAAAACATACGGAAGAATGCCTTTAATTCTTCATAACTGTAATTAAATACTTCCCGGTTATTTACTAGTAGTTTTTAGCAGAATTTCCAAATACACTACAACAGCTACAACACTTTATAAACAGATCGCTATTGAATACATGGTTGCTTCTGTACTATGACAGCTATTTCCGAGCCGTAAAGGAGCTTAAAATATGTGTGAATATTCTAGAAACGGATATCAGTCAGATGTGCTCAATCAACTCTACTTGCCAATTTATTTAATCTATTGTAATATTCTATAATGATTTCAGTTACAGGAATTATAACCGAAAATAATTTCTTCCATTTTTAGGAAATAGTTAATCGTAAGAAAATTTGCTGTGTTAAGAAAAGTGAGCGAGATAGGTGTTAGATAACTTAAATAACATATTAGTTGGATTTAATAATTTATTAAAATTGCATTAAAAGTTCAGTACTAAAATAGTTTTATAAAAGTACATTTGTGCTTTTTCCGGTATATTTATAGCTGGTACATATTCCTGCTATTATGCATGTTTTATCATTATTACTGTGTTTCTTCGATTCAACAATGAATTTTTCTCTCATTTAAACGTCATTAAAATGGAGTGGGTGTTATAATCGCATATTTCTCCTCCTTACAAATTATTTCGAAGCAATTAATTTTTACAAAACGCAGGTTTAAGTAGATATAAATATATAGCTAATAAATATGGAAGTTTATTATTAGAAAAGAATTTGCTGTACTTGAATATGCTTTTTCCTTGATTTTATTTGCGTAAAATAAAAGTCAGTTTTGCTGTTTGTTTTGCTAAAAATTAAAGGATGTGCCTTGGAATCGACAGCGTCTTTAAAACGAAAAAATGCGATATTACTCATTTCTGTATTCAATGAATAAGTACCAGTTTTATAAAATTATTATTACACCGAAAATTTACTAGGTGAATAATTTGAATACGCAGTACTGTTCTGTTATCTTCTAACCCAAATTTACGGGGCAGTGAAAAAACTGTGAATTTCAAAATTAAAATTACTGTACATTTGGGCTACAGCGCATCTCATCCTAATTAGAAAGAGCTAGTCACTAGCCATTACATGTGTCTTTAATAATGAACTGCCGTACTTCTTTGTTGATTCTCTAGGCAACTTTAGGATAAATGGTAATTAATTTGCTAGAGCTCACCTAGGAAGCTACGTATCCATCAGCTTTATTTTTTTAGATTTATATTTGTTATCCTTGTATCAAACTATTGTCTTCCAAACTGACTGAAACAAGATTTCTTTAAATATTTTCTGCTATGAAGAAGCAATCTGTTGCACGAAAGGTAGGTCTCTTATGCGAAACTAATCAATATTTACGTTCAGAGTTCAATTGTTTTAAAATTTCAGTCTTTAGATTACCATAATTTTACCCTAGCTGATTTTAAAGAGGCCTAAAATAATTCACTTTGATATTCATCTCTGGCATAAAATATTTACCAGCTTGCATTTTCGTTGGGTTAGCCTACATTTTCCAAATAAATAAAACAAATGCTCTTTGTAAAGTCAGAAGCAAAGTTATATACCTACTCTTCGTAAGCAATAGTTTACTGTTGTCACGTCTGAATTTCGACGCCCCGGTTTCGAGAATCAAGAATAGAACAATAATAAAAGGGAGGAAAAGGAGGGAAAAAAAAGAGACGCTTCTCTAGCTAACTTGGAGCTTTTTGCAGTATCCAATTCCTTTTTTCCCCTATTACGTGCTTCTTTGAGATTCCCAAAAGTGCCTTATAATGTCGAAAACAAATTCCAAAAATGCTGAAGGATTTTTATTTCCTAACGTTTCGGATCGAATATTATGTGCTCACTTTCATGCATAATATTTTGCATCAAAGTAAAGTTGACGTTTGGAAAAAGAGGCAAGAAAAAATAAAGTTTTGGAGAATTGCAAATGCAATTATTCTTCATGTAAATATTTTTATTTAGTAAAAACGCGCATTAAAATTGTCTCATATACATATACTTACTGATAAATAGCAATATGAAATAATGAAATGCTAGATAACTTTCTCGCTTTGCGTTTTAAACCTTAGAGTTCTTAGAATTTTATTTTTATCATTTATTCATTTATTCTATAAAAAACCCACGATGTGGATTTAGCAGTTCCAATTTTCTTTATTCCAGATGCCCTTTATTTCAGCAATCTCATCAAAATAATAACCGTCTTTGTGTCTATGAATTGGAACTTATAATTGAGGAACAATATTTTAAATGGTGCCTGAAAAGAACTTTTTGAAGTCATGATAAACATGAATTAATTATCTGCATTACTTGATGCAAAGTAGAAATTATCTCAAACTTTACGCTATTTTAAATTTTTATTAATTATTCTTGCAAAGTAAAATTATGATTAAGAAATGAGTTTGTTAACTACTTTTCCTGGAGTTAGTTTTTTAGTAAGACTTTGTATTTTTCAAGTAGAAAATGAAAAGGCTGGAAATGAATTCATAATACATGTATTAATTTCCATAACTTCAAAAAAGTCAGTAAACTCTTCATAACGCTTCTAAAATAATAAAATATACATTATACGTAGTTTTTAAGTAGTTCAGTGATAATGAGTCGATCGACATATCGGATGAACGTTAATACAAGATTCATACATTTATACATGTATAATTCAATAACATAACACAGCTATTTGCGAGTAAATCTTTGTTATATGCTGTAAATATGAGTAAAACGTTTGGAAATACGAGTAAAACTCGTTTTTTTTTTGTTTGTTTGTTTAACCCCTAATAATTCTTAATTGAATTTGTTAACACTTAGGGAAATTAAAATTCTGATGTAGACGTGGTTCGAAATTTTATGGCAGTTTCAGAATAGACCAGTGTGCTTCAGAACTGGATTTATTTGCGGGATATTCTCCATGATTTCAAATTATTATCCCAAGGATAACAAGAAAAACTCTATGTTATTTATTTTCGCATAGTATTATCTTAATTATTTTGCAAGTAACTCGTGTTAAATTTCTTCACGTGAAGACCTATGTGATTTTGAGAAATTTTGAAGGTAATGAAAATTAATAGAACAAGATTGGATAAAACATTTGAGCTTATGGAGATTCTATTAAATATAGTATTGAAATTCAAATAGGTAAAGGCTGAAAAAGAAATTTGTATCCTTTTTCGATTAATTTAATCACTAAGTATTTTTTAATAATGATGGGATTATATATCAAAAACTGATGGCATCTGTATGCGCATATTCATGTCTGATAAAAGCAAACTTATTTTTTAATTACTTTTGATAAAGATGAGTTTAAAAATTCAGAATCAAAAGGGAATGTATTAATCTGATTCCTGATAATGTAAAACGGAAAGGAAAGTTGAAATAATTCTTAAATTTTTTACATAACGTTGTGCTAACCAGTTTGATTTTTGGTAATTATGTATATGTAAAAAGACTATAGGATTCAAAATGTCTTTTTTTCAATCGCATTTTATTTTTCTATTACCTTTAATTATTTAAGGATGTATATCCGTAAAATTAAGAAGATAAAAGTTATTGCGATAAATACGAAATACAGTTATATAGTATTTCGCAATTTCAACCTCAAACGTTGAATGAATTTATTATTCAAACAGTAGTACCCTATCTTGTGTTCCTCTCTGTATATACACTGCTCAAAAGAATCAGGGAATAGTGCAAGATGTTGTAAAAACGATAAGACGGCCGGATGAAAATGCTGAGCCTGAGACTTTGATAAGAAATAGAGAAAATAAAAATAAAACGGTCTTAAAATTTACGCACTTTTTAAATTTACGAGTACCGTTTATGGGAGCAAATTAACTTCTGATATTAAGAAAACAGACAAACTAAAATACAGAAAACATAACTAAAACGATGAATAATACACGAGAACTATTAGTATCATCAACATTCACTTAGCGCCAATAAAATGAAATCATTCTGATGGCCTTGCAGTAGTTTAATCTACTCTGTTTGGGAGCTTGTTTCCTCTGATTATGGAGGATGTTTTCAGTCAAAAATTCATCCTTTCAGAAAGCTTCCAATAGTAATTTGGCTTTATAAAGCTGGGCAACAAATAAACTAATCTACGGGTTCCATGTCCTCATCGTTCATCTATAATCACCTGTGCTCGATTTGGAAGCTCATTATTGCTCGTAAAAAGATAAATATTTATAATTACTGCTGTATAAATTGTGAGAAAAGGTATCATGCATTTTACTCTGCACTTTGTTGCCGTGTGTGAATAATTTCTGATTATGCAGACATTAGTATGGTTACCAATTATTTACTAGGATAACCTTTCTAAATTGAAACTTCCTGTTTATTTAATACAGGAATACTTTTGGTTTGGAAATGTGATATTCTTATTTTTTGCAAGGAGTTAATCCTTGCGAAAAAGGTCACAGAAGACGCATTTAGAATGACACAGTGAGAGCTAGAATGTGAGAGAGATTGAGTAGTAGGAGTACGCCCACGGTGGGAATCTTTTGTGACACGTTTGGTAACCTACTGCTAGTCGTGATCGAATGGAATATTTTAGTCAATTAAAGGTGGTCATCACTCTTGCAATTGGTAATTTTATCAAAATCCAAAGACAAACAGGCAGTTGACAAAGAGAGAAGTGTTGAGAATGTTTAGCTAAAGTAGCCATCTTTCCAATTGTTGTGTGAGTAAGCAGAGGAAAATAAGCGTTTTAGGTGGATTTCATTCTTGGTACACATTATTCTAGTAGCAAAATTTTATTGCACAGATAAGTCGCCAATTTCCTAAGGTCTAACCAGTTTGGGGAATGACTGTAGAATCATTAGCGATTAAGGAAAATCTGAAATTTTATACAATTACTAAGAAATAACTAACCTTCCTTTTACCTGTTGTTCATCTGCGACCTTGTCCTGCTTTTTTATATACTATTCCTTTTTTCTGGTATTGTTTTGTATTAGCTGTGAAATTCCAACGATTCCCGCAACGGCCTGTTGAATTTGAGCAGCTCCCAAACTCTCCATTGTTCCCGAAGCCAGAGAATTTGATAAATAGTGTTGATAAAACAAGACTCAACATTCCAGGGAAAAGAAATGAAAGTTTTCTTGCAGTGGAATACTATTAAATCTCAGAGTGACAAACTAAACCCTTTTCCCTCTAATTATAATTATTCACTTAAAGAGTGTCACAAACGCAAAGTTGCATATAAAATGCAATATTTTACAATGGAAATAAATCATTCAGTGTCTGCTTTTATACAAGTTTCTAGATTTAATATATAGTTTGTTACTTATGAGGAATTATTCCTTAATTTGAGCAATGTATGAGGTATCTAGTCAAGTAAGTGTTGATGATAAGCCCTCCACAGAGATATATGGTAATTACTTACATGCACTGCATTTTTTTATCGTTTTCGCTGAATCTGCTGCCGTACGTAATTGCTTTTTCCTTTCAGAGTTCTCTTCTTCATTCAAATGTTTGTTCCCAACCGATTTTTCACAGTTCTTTGCTTCGTTATTTACCCGAGAGAAAATAAAGTAGCGAATTTCAGTGCCTCATTCATTTTGTCTCCCTTACTAAAATACTTCCGTTCTAAGACTAGCAACGAAGTTAGAAAAAAAACTGCAATGTATCTCAGTTTTTTTCGAATTAGTTTTTTAGAATTTTGGGGTTCGTTCGAAAAGACATTTTAAGCATGCCTCGGCTTTAAGTAACATCCCACCCAACTTTTGTTTGACAGAAAAGAAAAATTGCTAACAGTGAGAGCTGTAGTCTGTTAACAAAGAAAGTTTCATGACTAGTAGAAGCTTTAAATCTCCTGTTTAGAATAGCATCCTTTAACGTTAAAGCATCGGGTTACCATAAACTTGAAAAACATGTTCTTTTACTGCAGTGTTTATTTATAGCATTTTTTTTAGTTTTAAAAAAGTAATATTAGATCTTTTGATTACAGTTGGCTAAAATGAATTATTTATTATCTCATTTTTAATTTTTTTAAGCATGGGAAGAAAAATTTGTATTTTAATTGCATTCCAATTATATTTAATTGCATTTAAATTTTAATGCAATTTATTAAATTGCTACAAAATTGAGTTAAAACACTGAGAATAACTTTCAAACTTCTGAAAAACTAAAACTATTTAAAATACCAATTTTTAAAACTTAACGCTTAATTATTTTGCTTTTTTGTTTTTATGAACTTTTTTGTACGAATCTTCTATCATTGATCACTTGTTGACTTCTCAAATTTCCATACATAGTATGGTGCAAAGATATTCCAAGTCGTTAGATTAAATTCTATAGATTATTTATTCAATTTCATGATTTAAATACATTAATGAAATGGACAAAATAGAAAATAAGAGTTCCACTTGAATTTAATCTGTTTTACAGCATGAAAATATTTCAGATGAAGATCTGCAGTAAAGAGACAGTGGTCGATTCCAAAAATTTAGTAAAATGTGATCAAGAAAAGAAAAGAAAAGAAGGTCTACCCTGTAAGGTGTAAAGAAACCATATTAGAAGTGTCGTATTCAGTCTTTGCCTAAAGAAGAGATGAGCATTTAGATCGTCAAGAAGCTAGAATAAAATTCGTTCTAAAGCAGGGGTCGCCAAACGTTTTTGATCATCGCCCCCTATATAATTTTTCGAAATCTCCATAGACCCCCACAAAGGTAATTTTCAGGTAATTAAAATAAAACTATATATTAGTCTAAATATTTAATAAATCAGAAACAGTAGTAAAGTAGCTACAGATTTTTTACTTCTTAATGAGATGAGTGTGCCTGGTGTTTCTTGGCAAGGTTCGCTATACTGGGTCCGAAATTAGTCAATTTTAACCGTAAATCCCCTCGAAGCTTCACATTTAATTTATTTCTGTTTTTAGTTAAAATTGAATTAACGTGACTAAAACCGGCTTCAACCATATACGAACTTGGAAACGGCAGCATAAATGGCTGAGCCATTTCGTAAAGTTTCACATATTTTTGCTTTATATTTATATTAGTCCAAAATATATGTATTGTCAAATTTTTAATAAGCGTTTTTGCTTCAAGATCGGACAATAGTTCAGCAAGCTCCTCTTGTATGTTAATGTCGACGTTATCAATTTGCGCCGAAAATGGCGCAATAATCCAATCAGGGATGTCGATGTTTTCCAAATCAACAAAGCGCAATTTAAGCCTCAATCGCTCTTCTGGCTACATACTATGAGTCGTGCAAATTACAAACTGGTCACAAGGTTAAGTTGTGACGTCACGGTATACATACGAAAACCCATAAGGAAAAAAGGGGCAGATTGTTTTCTGATTTATTATTTTATTTTCTATAAAGAATATAATATTAAGTCAATTATAAAAATATTTAAAATTTTTACGTACGCAGTTAGATATGTGTGATTTGCGTTTTAAGAACTGTTTTTCCTTCGAGTCCCAATAGACCCCTATTCGACCCCTTGGGTCAGATAGACCCCTACTGTTGTTAAATAGACCCCTAGGGGTCTATATAGACCACTTTGGCGACCCCTGTTCTAAAGTTACCGTATTTACATTTCTTCCATTTATATAAGTTTAATATTTTCGTATTATATAGAATGATTCAAAAATCAGCATATACGAAATTGCCTTCTTTCTAACCGCATACCATTTGTGGTGCAACTGGTAGCACGGCTGGCTGAATGTTGGGCGTTCCATAGTTTGAATCTCGGCGACAGCATAGATAATCCTTTGAGTCCATGCTTCAAGAACCTAGTAGGCTCTACAAGTACACAGTTAAACTTTTCACTGTATTTGCAATATCTGAAATCAGAGTAGAAATATTCAACATCACGAAGTTCTTTTACGACATTCATCAGGCAAATGTTTTAGTTACAACTATGACCTTCAAACTTAGATTCATCTATCAAAGTACATAAAATACTTCAAATTAAATACTGAATACGATAGTCATTATCACCGAACACTACCTGAGGATGAGTTAAGACCAGAGGGCAACAGAAAAGCATTTCTTTAGGTATATTTAATATCTTTTAAAATTGTCACTGACCATGAATAATCTCCGCATACCCCTGAACTAAGGTAGCCCTGCACAAAGTTTAAGGTTTAGAGCAGGAGTCGCCAAAGTGGTCTATATAGACCCCTAGGGGTCTATTTAACAACAGTAGGGGTCTATCTGACCCAAGGGGTCGAATAGGGGTCTATTGGGACTCGAAGGAAAAACAGTTCTTAAAACGCAAATCACACATATCTAACTGCGTACGTAAAAATTTAAAATATTTTTATAATTGACTTAATATTATATTCTTTATAAAAAATAAAATAATAAATCAGAAAACAATCTGCCCCTTTTTTCCTTATGGGTTTTCGTATGTATACCGTGACGTCACAACTTAACCTTGTGACCAGTTTGTAATTTGCACGACTCATAGTATGTAGCCAGAAGAGCGATTGAGGCTTAAATTGCGCTTTGTTGATTTGGAAAACATCGACATCCCTGATTGGATTATTGCGCCATTTTCGGCGCAAATTGGTAACGTCGACATCAACATACAAGAGGAGCTTGCTGAACTATTGTCCGATCTTGAAGCAAAAACGCTTATTAAAAATTTGACAATACATAAATTTTGGACTAATATAAATATAAAGCAAAAATATGTGAAACTTTACGAAATGGCTCAGCCATTTATGCTGGCGCTTCCAAGTTCGTATATGGTTGAAGCCGGTTTTAGTCACGTTAATTCAATTTTAACTAAAAACAGAAATAAATTAAATGTGAAGCTTCGAGGGGATTTACGGTTAAAATTGACTAATTTCGAACCCAATATAGCGAACCTTGCCAAGAAACACCAGGCACACTCATCTCATTAAGAAGTAAAAAATCTGTAGCTACTTTACTTACTGTTTCTGATTTATTAAATATTTAGACTAATATATAGTTTTATTTTAATTACCTGAAAATTACCTTTGTGGGGGTCTATGGAGATTTCGAAAAATTATATAGGGGGCGATGATCAAAAAAGTTTGGCGACCCCTGGTTTAGAGACTTTAATGATCATTTTGCTGGAAATGACGACTCATCTCTCGGTTATATATAAAGCTGAGAATAAGAGTTGCCTACAGAAGTAATACTCAGCCATCTTGCATAAGTGTAAAAGAGTAGAATGTTTGCCTTCCTTTAGATTAGAAAAAATGCTGTTTTATGAGAAGTTAGCATCCTGCTGACCTGTAACAGCGATAATTTAGGCCATATAAGGAGGATCAGCCTCATAATTAGGATTCCTACAACAGCAATCTGTTGAATAAAACTGTAATAAAAATTACATAATAAAATTCTTGAAAGAAACTCCGTAAAGTTATACTTTCTTGTGACAACTGCGTTATCATAGATTGTAAATTCACCGAAATACAAATTTTTAAATGCTCGCTGAACTTCGACCTTCTTGATCTTGTCGACCCTGTACTGTAATACTTAATGATAACCTCTTTATAATTTTTTATGTGAGGTAATTCTTTTATAAATCACTTTCAGATTAAGAGGTGAAAAGGATGGTTAGTTACTGAAATGGAAAGCGTTTTTTTCGTGTAACTGAAACGGAATAATTAGTACAATACATGCCAGTAGTGATTTCATATATTTTCTGCAGAGATTACGTTACAGTAAAGTGTAAATGCATTACAAATTATAAATGCATACCTTTACGCGGGAATTATTTGATGTGGTTAATTTCAAAGAATCTCGAGAGAAAGCGATAATTATAACTCCGTTGAATCAACCAGAGGCCAGATGGATAAGACTATTGGTGAATGGACTCCAGTTCAAATTTCAGTAAACTGGTCGGCTGCATGGGTTTTTTCCCCTTGTGTAATGTAAGTTAAAACATACATAAGTTTTCCTTAGGAAATCCTCTAGGAAGACGTACATCCGCACGGGCAAGTATCCCTCGCATGCTCACGCATTTCTGGAGGCTGGAACTCACGAGTCTTTGGAAGCTTCAAGCAACATTTATTGCCTTTAAATAATAAAATGAAAAATTGTTTAAATTTAAACTTGTCCTCTCAGAAGCTGGAAATGTGTTTAATAAAACTTTTTTTCATATAATGCATTTTGATTGTTTCATTTACCGAAGAAAAGATTAAATTTATTTTTTATTATCTTAATTATATTTTTATTATCTTAATTATTTTAAGTTAGAATTTAAGAGAAATTCTTCTGATTCTTTGAGATATTCTTCACGTTATTTTCATATTTAATGCTTATGAAATACTGAACAGTTTGTCAGATAGATTCATTGAATATCAGTGAGTAAGGAAGGAAAACAACTACACTTTACGAAATTAATTATAATATAATTACTTAGTAAGAATGATAAAAGAGACTATGTCGAAATAATTTTCGTAAGTAGTGCTTATAAGACTCATACATATAATAATAAAGATTTTACACTAAAATAAATTATCATATTTACTAACTGTAGTTTTGTTTTTAATAATGCTTATATTTTCTTATAAGTAGTTCAAGGTACTTCAGCTATAATGAATTTTTATTAAGAATACTTTTGCAGCATTTGCGTAAAGGGAAATTGCGCAAAATATTACATGTTTTCTAAAACGAAAGTGCGTCTGAAGTCAAAATCCAATTCTAATTACTTGAATTACGATACAATTTTTAATAAGACTTGGAAAAATCAAGTTATATCTGCAAAATATTCCCAGCAGAATTCCAGTCATGTCCTTGTGATCAATAATAGCTTTCGTTACGATATTCGGCACACATATTATTTTGTGTACACTGCACATGAAGAAATAAAGTGTACGTTAAAAAGCCGAATAATCAAGACATCATTAAAGTATAAACGGAATACAAGACTTTCCATAAAGTGTCCTTAACCTGAAACATTAAAATAGAAATAACGAAATTCTTATTTCAAACTATCGCACACGCACACGCCCAAAACTAAGCTAGCGCTTTCAGAATAATACAACTATGCCATGCAATATAACATTTTATTGATCATAATATTTTCAGCTGGAACGAACGCCACTTGGTAAATTATATATTAGGTGGAAAGGAAACCGTCCTAAAACTTCACCTTCAGAATTATGCTTTTCTGAAACACACTTTACGAGGTCCGTAAAATGCTATGCACTTTTTTGAAAATATATTAGTTTTGAGAATTTTGGTATATCTTAATATAAGCGAAAGATTATTTCGTTACATTAAATTAACGGTAAAAATTATACAATCAAACATTAAATTTTCAATAATATGGTAATTTATTTTTTGCGAAAAATCTATTCATAAATATACTGCCAAAGTTAACAAAGATTTACCCAAATATATTCCCCCAAAGTTACAAGAGTTTTATCCATATGCCTATTGAAGCAAAGATTATTCTTAAAAATGCTAAGATTACCAAAGATTATTCATGAGAACACTGAAACCAAAGATTTATTCATAAAATAACAAAGATTACACATAAACCAAAGTTTTATTCGTAAAAATACTGAAATTCACAAGAAAATATCCTCAAAATGAAAAACGTAGTACTGGAATCAACAGTCGTACTTTAATGCCGAGAAAACAGATACGTAGATTATCTTTGAATTTTCAGTTGTAAATAGGAGCTCTGCTATCGGCAGCTGTTGGGGTTAGCAACCATCTTTGCAGAAAAGCAGATACAAAACTCTGTTCATAACGAGAATAATAATTATAAAAACCGTCATTCATATTAATCATTCATCAAAATTTAAATGAGAAGAATCATATAAAATATTTTGTTTCCGCTTAAATAGTCCTCTTATACAACGCATTAATTTTACAGCTTACCTGTCTGATCTAAGAGCTGTTAGACAGAGGCGCATAGTATATTCTGATCTTCTTTCCTTTTCTAGTTACACAGTGAAACATTCCCCATGAATATGAAAATGACTTTCTATCTTTTGCTATTTAGAAGCATTTATGATATACCGATACTAAAAGGAATATCGATGTTATTCAAAGTTTACACGTTAAAAATCAATACTTTTGGGTTCAGCTATACTGCCTAAAGTTCAGCTACTGCCTAAATAAAGCTCATATACTGTACCAAAGCTGGAGAATTTAAAGAAACATTTTTTTGCGTTCACTTATATATGAACACTGAAGTTTTAATACTAAAGTATTATAAAATAGTTACTTTATCTATTAAATGATCTTATTACTCTGTATATAAATATTTTGCCGCTATTAGTGAGATTAGGAACCAAAGCATTAATGAAAACCGGAATCTTTAAAATGTGACTCCAATCATTTTACAGCTTGAATTGCATTTTTGTCTTCTAAAAGCATAGGAAAATGATCACTTATGAATGCGATAAAAGCTAAATAATATAACTTTGCTCTAAACGGAGAAAGGCTTGCATTAAATTGAAAAAAAAGGAGGGGGACAAAAAAGTCGAAAGAGTGGATCACTTGCTGAATATACAATATCTGGTTATAAATGACAACGGATCATCGAAAAGCGAAGGTGACTGTGGTGCCAAGACAGAGATTGTATTATTTCCAAAGTCTTGTACTAGATTTGTATTCTGAACAAAAAATCATTTTCATTCAAAACAACAGTATTGATATACTACAATATGATCCCTCGGAAAGCTTAGGGGTAAATAGCTTACATTTAATGACGCTAATTCATAATCAAATAGATTGCATTAAATTATGAATACATATTGATATATTAAAAAACATTCTGGTTATTCACACAACTAGATGGATTACGGATAGCAGTCGACTGAATTCGCAGTAGAAGAAATTCAGTTACATCATTAAGTTAGTTACATTCAACAGTCAGTTAATAGGCAACATTTAGAACATTAAATAATTTCTTCAGGTCCGATCAATGAATTCAGAGGTAACGTTTAGAACATTGAAATCTTCCTTCATATTCGATCTTCCATGCACAGTTAGGTTTTGTTAGACGAAAAGGAAGACATTTTGATTAATGTGATCAGGCATAGCCAAAAGCTTGAAACAAAAAAAGCGTTTTCGAGAATTGTTATTGATTATGATTAGACTTGTTTCTTTTTTTATAAGTTGCATTTGGGACCATTCACGAAATTCTATTTTAAGGAACAAATTTTCAACTCGTGACCAATAATAGTAGCTGAAACAAAGTTAAAACATAAACGAGCAACGAAATATGCTGACTCTTCTCAATGGTGACTAGTTGTGAGACACTGACAAATGAAATTTTGTTCCTGCAACAATTCATGCCTTGGCAGACGTCTTGAAAGAAACTTGTAGCTATTCAATCATGGTGGAAATAACGTCTTCCTTAAATTTGTTTTAACAGTAGAAGACAGATCATGCTTCACAATATGCTCAGTACCAAAGTTCTTGACAAAGGCTGAACCTTGATTGCTTTTTTCTTACGCGCAGAAGAAAAGATAAAATAAAAACCGATCTTTGGAAGTGTGCTTATATTCAGCTATTAAGTTTCAATTCGATTAGTTGTATGGATGTAGACTTTACGTGTCGTAAAAATCAAACCGAAGTCCTCGAAATTTGATATTATTTCCCTAAGCAAGGGTGCTCTGAATGACGAGAACATACCAACTTCCTAGGAACTGAAGCCACGATACATTATCCATTTGCCCTGGGTTTAGTTCGCGACAATTGAGCAGACTGTTTGCAAGACCCTTTAATAGCTTTTCCCATTTGTAACCCAATGTTCAGCTAGTTCCTCTTAGTAGGTCATTCACGAAGCTTCATTTCTCCTATACAGATACATGTACTATTCATTGCTGTAATTTGGTAATAATTTAATACAGGCTTAGTGATAATATAAGGTATTTCTCCAGCCTTCTTAGCATGACTTCGTGGTTTAGTGGTCAGCACACTCGAAGCGTATTCGAGAGGTCCGTGGTTCGAGTCCCGGCGAGAGCATTGCTCATTTTTCATCTCTCCTGCTTCGAAATAACCTAATGTCTCTACAGTGGCGCCCGAACTAAAAACGGTGAATGATGATTCTCTACCACCAGAATTTGGCGATTGGGTCCCCTAATGCCCAGTTGCCCTTTAAAAGGGGGAGTATATAAGATATTTCTCCCACCTTCTTAGCATGCCTTCATGTTTTAGTGGTCAGCAAACCCGGCGCGTATTCGAGAGGTCCATGGTTCGGGTCCCGGCGAGAGCATTGCTCATTTTTCATGTCTCCTGCTTCGAAATAACCTAATGTCTACAATAAAAGAAAAAAATTGTATATTCAGTTGATAAAGCTTGTAGCCAGAAAATCAATTGGTTAGTTAAAAAAATGTTGACTCTGTTTGATCTGATTTGCACACAGCTGTAAACAGCAAAGGGAAATTTGATGAAATGTATTTAAAACTTCAGTGAATCAGACGAGTTCTGGATTTTGGACAATGATAGTTATTGACGAATGGAAAAAAAGTTTAATAAATTTATGCGTAGTAAACACACATTAGATAGGCTTCGCGTGCTTTGCCTAACGTCATTTGGTAATCTTCGTATATTCGACTAAACAAACAAAGAAAAAAGTCATTAACAAAACATATATGTTTTAAACTTTATTTGAAGTGAGCTGATTTCTAAATGAGATAAAAATTTGCATTGTTAAAAAATTGTTTAACTAGTATGTTTGTGCTGAATCTCTAATTCCTAGGAGTTGCAAAACTTGTGTTTGAGCAGATTCTGCTACATACATTATTTTACAATGAAATGGCTTAATTTTTTTATTGCGCGGTTTAAGGGAAAGGGTATGAATATATGCATTTTCCGCACGAAAACCTCTAATTATTTATTTATCGTACTTTTAATTAAGCGTTTTTTAAGTTAATGATACAGATTTTCTCAGCAAGTTTTCACTGTTCCTTACCTTAAAGTTATAAATAATCTTTCTTAATGTAATGGGAATAAGTTGGTTATTTATACGAATTTTCTGCTGGTTTGTCAAACAAGATAATTTTTAAGCACGGGATAAATAATAAATTTGTCATTTTTATGCAAAGAATGGGCTTCAAATTTTAATTTAATTTGTTTAATGCAGCAGAATCTTGTGTTTATAAAGCCTTCCATCGGGCTACCGATTATTTAATTAAGTATATCCCAATAAAAGCATCTTAGTTTTAAATGCTCTCTGTTAGACAAAAACAAATTGAGTAATGCTAGTAAAAAACGCAAACCTTGAAAAAAATGTTTGCATTTGTTACTTTCCTTCGCTTTTAGTAAAACAGGTGTGCTTAAAATCTTAGTTCGAATAACTACGCCGACATTCAGACCAATAATGAACGATAAGAATATAATGAATAAAAAATGATTTTGGTAAAAGAAGAAAAGTAGTTGAGCAAGTAGTAGTATAACTCGATTTCGCACTAAGTGAATTTAAGATCATACAACATATATAATATGTATATATACATATATACTTATTCATATTGTTTGAATAAGGCAGGCTTCAAATGGAAAGTTTTTTTAAAGATTTTTAGTTGCTTTTTATATCAGTTTAGAAGCTGAATTTTAAAGTACCGTTTAAAATTCCATGTCACGTGTAATGTTCGCAAAGATTAAATTTTATCACGCATTAACTATTTCTATAATCTAACTGCAGCACGCGATTTAAATTAATCTTAAGGAATCTTTGATGAATAATACAGAATATATTAGCAGTTGATTAAGAATTTATTGGTAATTTTAATCGAAGTTATAAATTTTTAAATTTGGTGTAAGACTATAAAAGGATTGGATTATATTTAATTATTTTACTAAAAATATTTTGTCTATTCTGCACATCTTCAAGAAAATGATACAAAAATGATTTGAAATCAGTCCTCTGATATCTAAAATACAGTGATCAAGACCAGATGGTCTGTAGAAACTTTGTTATCATTCATAATAACACACCAGCCTTTTATACACCAGCTTAGTTTTACTAAACTGTCGTGTTTATATGTGAGTGACAAATGTTTTTATGTGAGCGACGAAAAAATGTCAGCACTAATTATATGAAAATCGCCACAGTCTGGCAAAAAAAAAAAAAAATATTTTATGTCAAGGTCTTGTTAGCACAGCGAAATTTCCTTTATCACCACTTCACATAAAAAATGGGTCATAAAAATGTTTGTTAAGGCGTTGACAAAATTTGGATATTAAATATTCTGTAAGGGATCCGATCTCATTCAGATACATTTGTATGCAAAAAAAATCTTCATTCTAGAAATAATTATGCAAGTGTGAAGGAACGTGTTCATCTGACATAATTTTGCGAAAATAGAATCATCCACCGGTACAGAACAAAAAAGGCATTTTGTTTCATTCCATTATAATTCTAAGATAAAAAAAATGCATTTTACCTCCCATTTTGAACAATAATTTGACATTTTGGGAACTAAATATGAAATTTTTGTTAAATAATTTAATCTTCCAGTGATCTTCTAAGATTATTAAATTGGGATTAGAGTACATTATATGTTTCTTAGAGTTGAGCGAGTGCACGCTTTACTACAACATTTGTTTTCCGGGAGTATGTTTAAATATTAAATTGCATTCTTGCAATGTAAGGCGCTAACATATGAGTGTGGGTGATAAATTCATCCCGGAATGCAAATGAACGACAGCCGCATTGTCTGTAAACACATTAACCGATGTCTTCTCAAGGAACACTCGAATTTTCTGTACCGTCAAAAAGGACTGATAATAAATGGTTCCTCTCGGTAGTGGTGTATAATTGAGTTGGATAAGCATAGCTCCTACCGTAATATCCGATGAATCTGTGGAGATTTCTAATTTTTCATCTGCTTCACAGAATTTCAAGAAGGGAGCTTGAATTAATGCCCTTTTAGGACTTTTCAAATGCCGTGTTTGCTTCCGCCTACCAGGTGAATCTGGCTTTTTTCTTCTTTAAGTTTAATACTGACTCTACTATATGAGCAAAATCTTTGATGAATTTCCTAATATAGGATCTCAAGTCCAAAATGGTGGCCAGCATTTTTGCATTAGGTGGTAGAAAATTTTTTTATTGCCATGATTTTGAAATCATCTGCTCTATTACCTTTTGAGATATCTTACAGCCCAGGTAACGAAGTCCTTTGGTCGCAAATTTACATTTGGCCGCATTCACCTTTAAACCTCTTTCTTTTAAAAGCGAAAACACTTCGTGCAAATTCGGAGTATGTTCATTAGTTGTCCCGCTAGTAACTTTTATTTCATCTAAGTAAATGTATAACGCAGGGTTAATTAGGAGGAAAAGGATACAGTCAATTCCAATTTTTCTTGTAGTAAAGTCTCTGATGCCCCATGCTCTTTTAGCTGTTTACCTGCTTTGCATTAGAATCTTTTTCATCTGACATAATGTTGCGAAAATAGAATCATCCAATAGTAATAGAACCATTCAATAGTAAATGAACGTAGATTTTCTGAGGACATGTTTTTAAATAATATCCATGGCTTTTTGAAACGTCGCGGGCGTCGCTAAGAAAAGCATAAACTCCTAATTTGGTAATAAATGCAGATTTATGCACATCCTCTGGTTTGACACATATCTGAAAGTATTAAGCGGTAATGTCTTGCGTCGACATGTATTTTGTGGATTTTATTTTTCGAACGATTTCCTCAATTATTGATAAAAAATAGTAGGGTATTTTGTTATGGTATTTAGCTTCCTATTATTTGTTCTAGTAATTTTATTAGCCCAAAGAACGTTAGCCCAGAAAGGCTCTTAATTTTGTTTTGGCATTTTGAGTTGAAAACTTTACATGTCGTTTAACTTTTCAAATTGTTGCCACCAAATATTATCGCCCTGTAATATATTTAAAGAAATTAAATAATGAAGAATCTGCATAAATGTATGCATGTTTCTTACATTGTGGTAAAACAACGATTACCTAGAGCTATCAAATTTCGAATAATATAATCTTCCACCGAATATCGGCATTTAGAAGCGTTAATTTGGAATTTGAAATTTGTTTTATTATCGATTTCATATTTTCTAACACTTCAACGAATTTTTGATTAACAAACTGAGCAATTTCAAAGCGAACAATGGCAAAACTGTACGAAAAAAATATTTTTATCTCCAGCGCGTGAGGCTGTGTGTCGGGAATTCTAAAGATATGCTCATTTGAAAATTATTTTCGATATTGCTGTTGAACTGAGTTTTATAGTTTAAGTACAAAAAACATGATATTTAATAAATAAAGGTAATACACAAAACGTTAAAAAACGTCCCTTTGGACATAATGTAAAATCTGAAGGCTTTCATATTTTTAGCCCATAGGGAGTTAGTCCAGAAGAGCTATTAATTTCATTTTGGTATTTTACATTGGTTCACTATAAATGTCGGTTCACTTTTAAAATTGTTGCCACTAAATATTACCACCTTGTGTTATATTTAAAGAAATTAAATAATGAAGAATCTACATAAATATATATATGTTTCTCGCACTCTGGTAAAACAGCGGTACCTAGAGGCATCAAATTTTGAATAATGTAATCCTCCACCGAATATGGGCATCTGGAATTTGTTTTATTAACTATTTCATATTTTGTCAGACATTAAAGAACTTTTGATTAACAAAGTCAACGATTTCAAAGCGAGGAATGGCAACAGTGTACGGAAAAAAATTAAAAAACATTTTTATCGCCAGCGCGAGAACTGTGTATCGGAAATTCTTAAGATATGCTCATTTTAAAATTATTTTGCGATATTGCTGTTAAACTGAATTTTATGGTTTAAATGCGAAGAACATGATATTTAATAAATAAAGGTAACACACAAAACACTAATAAACGCCCGGCGTAATCTAAAATCTGAAAACTTTCAGATTTTTCCCTATTATTTTTTTATTATTTTTATTTCTATTATTATTACTCTATTATTTATTAGTATTGCATATTAGTTATTATTATTAGTTAATAGCAAAACGCCATAGTTTAAAATCCGTAGGTAGAAGATTATTTTTCTTTACGAACGGATAAGACGGTTATTTTTCTTTACGCACGGAGATACGGAGTAGCATTAAGGGCTACTTATGGGGATTATAATTTTACTTTTTAGTATTTCAGCAATATGCTGTTTTGTTATTTCTTCCTTGACCTTATCACAGCGCTAGGGTTTTGCTTGGTAGGGGATTTAGGATTTCCAGATTGTATAGTGTAATTTACCACTTTAGTTAACCTTGGGGCATTCTCAAATAAATCTGAAAAACGTTTCTTACCCATTGTTCTAGCTTCGCTCTCTCATTTGTTTTCAGTTTCTTTAAGTCAAAACCAGAACCTGGACTTCTTTTCCACCATCTCATTCATATCCTTTTAACTCCCTGAATATTAATTTTTGCCCCGAAACCTTTAAGAAATCCATCCCGAATATTACTTTCGCATGCAGAGTTTTCACTACAAAGAAAACCACCTTCTGGTGTTCATTTTTCACCTGCCAGGTGTTAAGGTTACTTCTCTGCGCAATCACTCTGTTTAACTTGCTTGGTGATCACTCTCGTTCCTTCTACACTAAACATTGTCTACTATTTAAAGTTTTTCCTAAAAAAAGTCATCCGCTAAAAAACTACTTTGAGTTCCTATAATGCATCTGCTGGTACATTATTTAAAAGAATTTGAATCACTTTGAGGGATAAATTTTTTATCAACACTATTTAATTGAATCTGAGAGGGTTTTCTTTCTTTTCTGGGGGGACTTTACTCAGTATTTTAGTATCCCTGACTAGTTCATATTTTTAATATCTTCCACTTTCCTTCTTTTCGATTTATTTTGGCTATCGCCATTAGCGGGGAAAGATTTCTTCCGGCTATCAAAATGTCTACTGCCGTCAAACCGTCGTCTTGATTCCGCTATAGATCTACGAAAATATGCCTTCGATCTCTGCTGGTATCCCGCTGTGTGCGTGCTCATTGATAATCGTCTACTTCCGAACTTCAAGACTAGCTCAAAAAACTCCTTTAGTATAATCGATTTTCGTAGTTCAAAAAAATTCTTAATTTCAAGCAACAACCTAAATAATATTATTTAAATAGCCTCTGCATCGAGTTTTTTCTATTACAATAAGTTCATCACTTGTAGTTTCCTTAATATATACTCCATCAACTGCTCAATCTTAGTTTGATGTCTCAAACAGTCCCGCTTGTAATTTCTCCCTATCATTCACCAGGGGGGAATGCTTTCATAAGGGTGGTTTTAAATACGTAGTCTTGTAAAGCGGTTACTGCCTGGTTCACCCAACAAAATTTCCCGATGCTTTTGTACCAGTTCAGTGTATGTCCTCGAAGAATGACGGTTGCTGTTGTGACCATCTACACTTTTGCAACCGGATTAAGTAAAATGTGAGAATCTATTTGTTCCAGAAAGGACACCAGCAAACATCTGCCAGAGAAAATACTTGCTAGTTTCATTGACGCCAGCATCGTGTTTACGATGAACACGAAGCCTTCCACTTGACTTCCTGGTGCCGGCGAAGTCTGCAGTCTTGGGGAAGGGGTAAACTAAATGCTATCTTATCTTGCGACATGAGTAACTTATTCGGGTGCCACCTGTAGGGATTCACTTGATCGGGTGAAGTTAATTATTCTAATAACCTTAACAAACGTGAAACGAATTATCGCTATGTCTGAAACAACCACAAAGTCGTGAGAAGGTTAAAAATAGAATTTATACTTAAACAGAGTTTAGAACACAAAACCACTCTCTTGTACTACGATATAAGCCGCAACTCGTGGCGATACAACAGTCAAATTTAAATTAAACGTTGAACAGTAGTCAAAAACTGCACAGTTAATTATTATACTAAGTTGGCTCGCTATTCTACCGGACCGTCAGAATTTTAAGCGTCGGCTGCGATAGAACGCAAAGCCGACAAATGTTAGAGCTGACAGGGAAACGAACGCGTAGTGTGCTCGCGATGTCAGAAACACGTTTTGTCTTAAAATCCAAAAACTTAAGTTTAAATATTAGCTACTCATTTGCATTCCTGTGAGGAATTCTGGAAAGAGAAATTATAGTAAAGGCTGAAATTATAAATAACGTGGTAATTAACATAAAATTCCTTACATGGCTTTTCCTTTTTTTCATCAGTAAACAAATATTCACAATCATTTTTAAAAAAATGCATCGTGAAACTCTAATTCTTTTGAGAATTGCATCGCGAAGCTCTAATTTTTATCGCACTTCAACTGGTATTTAATATTAAGATATAGTTTCAGGCATTTATTCTTCAAGGGCGGTAATTACGCGTAGATATTATTCAAGATACGCTTCGGATTAAATGGAAAATGTGGCAAACAGGAAAGTATATAATTGTCTTTTATTGAAGTAGAATTTTTTTAAGGTAGCCTTTCTTTCAAACAATAGTTCATAGATCAAGGTTAAAAATCTAATATATGGGGGGAGGGGACGAATTTTTTGAGTGCAGACTAAGTTTAAAACACCTATCAAGCATATACTAAAGATTTTTGTTTATTTTGTTTTTCTATGACGCTGATGCAGCAATTTTGCTTCGTAAACGTCAACAGAAACAGGCTTCTGTTTCAGGAATAAAAAAAAAAATTAATGAATAACTGAATTTTCTTCAAGCTCTCTCGTTCTAGTTTTCCTTTTCTCCACACGCTTTTGTTGTCAAACGCGGAAAAACGTATAAAGTAGACAATTAAGTTCTTTCTGAGAGTGACACTTTGACAGTATATAATTAAGAACTTGTGAACTATGCACATTTTTTCCAATTCTTCACAAGGAAAGTAATTCAAATTAAGAAACTCAAATCTGTTGTGAAATTAATTGTATAAAAAAAGAAGCGTGAGTTTTTAAATAAAAGAAGAAATTTCGTTAATTCTTTAATTAATAGATAAACATTTGGAAATATGAACGGGTTTTAACATTTTTAAGACGACTTTAATACCTTCATGAATAAATATTTTCGGTGATGTTAATATAAAATATTCTTTAATAAATTCCAACAGCCTAAAAACTGAAAACCGATATACTAAATACCCTCTGTCACAAAAACAAATATATTCACCCAGAAGGAAATGAACTACTACCCCATTGCTAAACATGTATGCAGTGTATGAGGAGATAAACAAATGATTAAAAATTCAGAACAAAAGATCGTTTTATTAAGAAATTATGGCATGAACAACGTTACAAATCTGTTAGTAGTATAGCCACCTCTGGAAACTATACAAGCAAGCATACAGCGTGGCATCGAATCACGCAAGTCACCTATGACCCCCTGCGGAATATCATGCCATAACCTTTGCAACTGGGCAGTTAATTCATCAATATTCCGGTACGGCTGCAATTAATTGCCTTCCAAGGATATCCCAAACGCGATTTATTGGTGAGAGGTCTGGTGACCTGGTAGGCCACGGGAGTACGTCATATTCTTAGACATTGTTGAGAAAGCCGCGCAGTATGTGGACGAGCTTTGTCTTGCTGATAAATGGCAGCTGGGCGACATGATAGCATAGGCTGTACGACCAGTGTTAAAATGTCGTTCAGATAAATGCGAGCCGTCATAGTGCCTTTTAGGACAACTAGAGGTGATTGTGTGTCACAACAAATTGCTCCCCACACTCTCACATTTTATGTAATCGCCGTATGCCGCTCGACAACAAATGCTGGATCGCTGGCCTGGCCGCCTCCACACTCGTGTGCGTCGGGTATCAGCATTAAGAATAAATGGGGATTCATTACTGAAGATCACACGCCTCCAGTCGATCACACTCCAGCTTGCCCGAGTTCGGCAAAAATTACAGTTGGCACTGCCTATGATGTGGGGTCAGCGATAGGCATCTTATTTGATGTCAGCAGCATATACCAGCGTCGGCCAGTCGTTTCCAAATGGTTTCCTATGATATCACCGGATGCCTGGAAGACGGTAAATGGCGTCGAATCAATGCTAGCGACGTTGTTGGTACCGAAGTGGTCGCTTTTAAGATTGTGCGATACTCGCGCTCATTTCCATTCCTGTGGCGCCCTGACCCTCTGCGATGATAGACCTTCCCTTCTGTCATCCATTGTCGCCAAAACCGAGCAACTATCGTATAGCTCCGACCGAGGAGGCAGCCGAAACGCCTGTTCGACCAAACTGCTTCTCTGAAGCCTACTATACGCCCTTACGTCCAAAACCGTTCGTATTGCCGCCGGCTACATCTCAGAGGCAACTCTAGTCACAATACCATCCATCCAAGTCTACAGATTCGTTTGAATAGCCCCACGGCACGAGCAGTTATGCTTTTAAACTCTCCTTGCTGCGAATCTCCATATGAGCACAGCGCGCTTACCCGTGTCTCATTGGTGTCGAAATTTAAATCATTTGCATATCTCTTACCAGACTACATTCCTGACGAGTTTAGTGATTGGGGCTTGAAGGATGCATATATTTTTTGTTACAAGAGTATACATCTATTATCCATTATATATATATAAATATATTTGCTCGTCAGGCGGGCCGGACTGCGTCCTAAATAAACTGAATATAAATATATTTCCGTTTTACATTTGTATACATTGCATGTACAATGAAATTTTTGTTATTGTTATTGCAAGTTGTAGACTGTACCGTAACTACATCGTTTCTGGGGAAGGCGTGATGTAGCAGCTGTCTCTCCGTATAACAATAGCACATCATAATCATCTTTGGTTTTTGCGCCAAAAATCTCACTAACTCACTCCCGTATAATATTATCTTTGGTGTCACAAAGTGTAGTTTCTTTACAATGGCAATATCGTCCACGACAAACTTACTTCTTGAACTCATTTCTGAATCGTTATAGCATATATCAATACTACATTGGAAACAAATTTGCAGTATGCTCATGAGATTTTAGTGAATAAAAACTAGCTAACGTTTTCTCTCACATTAGCAACTAGCAAATTAAATGGTCAGAATAAAGTTACCCATTCTAATTTTTCTTCTTTACTTAATTTAGTCTTTTAAACCTCGACGGTAAATGTTGAAAATAGAAGTAGAGGATAGTTCCTGTACTGAAGGTTTAAATGGTTGTCAAAAATAATAAAAACCATAAAATTATATTTATTTCATTTCTATTTTTATTTACTCTCCAAATTATTATTTTAAATTGAACCATATAGTAGTTTGGAAGTCATATAGTAGTTTTTCTGCCACCCAGACAGGATAGTGGCTAGTGACGCTGACTTCTGATGGAAAGGAATTCGAATCCGAGAGAATGCATATATGTTTGTAATTGTATAGTGTCTGTACGGCATGGAGGCACTTAAAATACATGGCGAGCCAAATGTCCTCTCGAGCAGTTCGGTAGTAAGAGACCCTTGAACCCGTTTTCGGCATGCTCTCTCTCAAAATTTGGGCAGAGCTTGGAAAAGTCGTATTTGTCACCTATATGGTGCCCAAAATCCATACAAACGACAGACGCAGTCATACGCTCTTTGAGACAATAAAGTACGTGGGCTTGTTCTGACTGCTGCACACCAGCGGCCGAGCAGTAAAGTCACTGAACTTTGGTTGTTCGGTCCGGGGCTCGAATTCCAGTGAACGGGCTGCCTGCATGGGCGTTTCCGTTGTTTTCCTCATGTATAACGTGTATACGAGCCAATTTTCCTTAGAAAGTCGTCCATGAAGGCATCCCTCTTCTTAGGCAGATAGCCCTCGTGTGCTTTGCCATAACCAAATAAAACCTAAAACAAAACCTCTTTCGATTAGGTCAGACAAGTGAGATTAGCCACGGCAACATCTAGTAATTTTGAAACTTCAATGAAAAAAAAAATCAGTAGAAACATTAATTAAACTTTCGAGGAAATAAAACCCTAGACATTTGAAGAGTATTAATATGTAAAAGAAGTTCCTGACTCTTAATAAACTTAAGTGGAGATTCTAGTTTCCTTTCAGTTGTACAATTTAAACTACAGTACAAAAGGTTTTAATCTCAATTGTGAAGTATTAAATTTAATCCCTATTAACACTTGAGTGGCATACAAATATCATTCCGGAAAAGAAACTTCCTTCATCAAGAATATGCAACTAGATCAGCTTCCTTAATCTGAATGGGCATAGGTGAATATATAATTTAAGTTAATGGCAGATTTTAAATACAGTCACGATTTGAAATAAATTTGAAAGATGAAGGAACACGCATACACTTGGCACTGTTCCTGACACGCCAGACATTCTACTCTGAGCTTAGCTATTAACTTTTCGCATAGGTAATTAATCGTCAGAGTTCCCAGAACACGTGAGCTCTCACGCCGCTTTAAGAAAGATCATTTAAAAACAGCGCGCGCATAATTTATTTGTCCCACTTGACTGCGGTTTATTTTCTTAAGTTTCTCATTAAGGATCTTTGGCGCATTTTTTTAAGGATGAACTTTTAAAGTAGCTCAATCTTCCGAAGGAGCAAATAAATCTTATTTTCTTTCGTCGAAAAATAAATTAAATAACTCCCATGTCATTTGCAATTTTCTTAATAACATATCATATTTTTGTTATCTCTAGCTGTAGTTCAGATAATGTTTTACCACCTTTTTGGAATATTTACTGGCTGTATACAGAATTAATTATGAAAATGTTTAATTCAAGATTTCTACTGAGACTGCAATACCTGAAATATCTTTAATTCATGCTTCTGAACTATCCATAAGCTTAAGCTGATTAAAATCATTAATCTTTATTGCCTATTAAAATTTAAAATGTGCATTAAAACTTGTTATAGTTTTATTTTATATTCATCGTAATTATATTATATGCAACAGTAATCAGCTTTCTGTCCGCTGAATATTGGTAGTTCAATTCCGGTTAGGATCTCAGCGAAAGACTAGCAGCACAGTCATTGTTGTGGTTTTTCTCATGTATAACATGAACACAAGCTAATTTCTTAGCGAATGCGTCGCGAAAGACGTTCCTTCCTTTAGATAGATAGTCCTTGTGCCTTTATCGTTTACGACTAAAAAAAGTAAACCAACAATTACATCTTCCTTGCAGCGAAGTTACAAAAAGTCTGCATATTAGAACTTTTCTTTGCCGTAAATTTTAGATACTGTAGGATTCGTTATTTATTTGTTGTTGTTGTCTTGCCCATATTGCATCAATGGCGTTATTTATTTGAAATGAATAATAAATTACTATGAAAATTACATATCTAAGTAGTAGGACTTAAGCTTTATAAAGAAATTAAACTTTACTTAGCATTAAATAAAAATTATTAACATTCTTTGCAGCTAGCTCAACCCTCCCCCTGAATAGTAAAGTGGATTCATAAAGTCTACAATTATTTTACAGCCTTTGCGTTCAAGCATCGTAAACGTTGAATTAATAAAGGCACTTTCCGAATGAATTAATAATATCGTATTCAATTGCATTATACATACTTTGACGCATTTCTGTAACTGAGCTACTAAGTTTCAAATAGCATTCATTACAACTAATGTTTTGCAGCTCACTCATAATTCTTAAATGACTGACAGAATGTTGCCGTTTATTAAAGTAAGTAGTTAAACTTAATTTTATAATTTACTGTTTATTTGTATTTTACATATCATACATTTAACTCCTCTTTTATTAAAAATGCAGTGTTCTTGTTTATATTAGAATTCAAGTAACTGTATATTTGTAGATTTGTGTTCATATGCCACGGAAAAAACAGTCCAAACTTTAAAGGTTGTATTAAGCAATATTAAAAGTTCTGGTAGTAAATTTATGCCATTTTTCTTTGAAAATTTAATTTAAGACAATGACTGCACCATTTTTCTCTTTGGTTGTAATTTGTGTTTAAAAGAGTGATTACTCCTGTATAGGAGAGGGCAATAACATTCAAACATAAATATCAAGTATGAATAATTCCGTTGCCACGGAGATGGCCTAAGTGAATAAGCATTCTAGCTTCCGAAGAAAGTGCTAACAATGCATTCTGCTGTACTTCCTAGCAACTTAAGCTAAGTAAAATTAATGCTTTGTGTGCAAATAAGAATTTGTGCAAAACAGACCAATTTGTACCAAACTTACCGATCAACTAAAATAATCAAAATTAATTTTTAAAATTCTACATTATGTCGCTTTTTAAAACATAATTTCCTAAAAATCAAGGTAAAATATCTGTTAAATATCTAAAAGGAGTAGTGATACATTTTTAAAGGAACTGCAGGCATTTTTTGCCATGTGCTTTTGTGGTGTAAATTGAGCATCCAGCAGAAATTGTAAAACTTGGGTTCAATTTCCCGGTGAGAGCACAACTGATTTTATATTGTTTTGTTATTACAAAAATTCTAATGATTCCAAATTTTGAACTCAAACAGTTACATCACTTTGATGTATGATTTATGTCTTTCCATTAGCTGCTGCTTCGCTTGTAGGCTTGGGTTTGACTCCCAAAATATGGATAAATACATGGAGGTAGGAAGTAAGAGAAGAGTCCTTAGCCGGTTTTTCCCGTGCACTGCCTTAAGGCGGTTACAGCCGAAAACATCGCGGCAAAAACATCGCGGACGAAAACGTCGCGGAGAAAACAACGCAAGGCGAAAACGTCGTGATACAAAATATCGTGGGAGAAAACATCGCAGTTCTAAAACATCGTGGTACAAAATATCGTCGTCGAAAATAAAGCGGTTCAAAAATTTCGCAGTTTAAAAACATTGTCGTCGAAAATATCGTGGTAAAATATAAAGTATCTACAAATCATCGCAGGACGACAACATCGCAGACATGCTTTTTTCAGGCTTCAATAATTGTAAATGGATATTTCCATAATGACTTGTGAGCGCAAGATGGAAAGAAAGATAATTTTTACTTTCATATTTTTTATTAACTAATAATTTTTTGCTGAAAAGTAAGAAGGAAGTTTAAGCATAGAAAATTAAGGCAACTTATAGCACTTAATAGAATTTTAAACTGACATAGTTAACTAACAAAGGTCATACAAACGCAAGACGACGAAAACCACGTGGAAAAAAACAGGCTTTTTTGTTTTGTTTTGTTTCTTTCTTTTTTCCACAAATAGCCTTTTTTTTAAAACAAAGGTCATTAATAAATCATTTTTTATAAATTTTTTACTGGTAATTTTTCATTAAAAGTATAATCTAAAAAAGTTTAGAAAAAAGAAGCTACCTAACTACATGACCTTGTCTATAAAAAATTGCTAATTATGAGATTATTTTCTTCCCTTTTGTCAATCTAATACTCTTATAATGAAAATTATTTCTTGTTCTGCTTCAGTTTATTCTTAAGTATTAAGTTTCTTTCTTACTTTTTCAGCAAAAATTTATTAGTTAATAAAAATATGAAAGTAAAAATTGTCTTTCTTTCCATCTTGCGCTCACAAATCATTATGGGACCATTTACAATTATTAAAGCCTGAAAAAAGCAGGTCTGCGATGTTATCGTCCTGCGATGATTTGTCGATACTTTATTTTTTACCGCGATATTTTCGACGACGATGTTGTTAAACTGCGAAGTTTTTGAACCGCTTTATTTTCGACGACGATATTTTGTACCACGATGTTTTAGAACTGCGATGTTTTCTCTTTGCGATGTTTTCTCCCACGATATTTTGTAGCACGACGTTTTCGGCTTGCGTTGTTTTCTCCGCGACGTTTTCGCCCGCGATGATTTTGCCGCGATGTTATCGGCGGACACCCCTTAAGGCAGTGGCTCCCCTCGTGGAAACCGAAACATTTAGTGACTTGACAATAAGATCAGTGGGTTTTTGACATAATCGGAGGTAAATATTTGGTAATTACCTCTAAATATACGTATAAATGTACATATTTTCTTTTTCGACAGTATTTCAGATTCCTAAGTATACGAAAAGAATGTATTTTTAAACATTTCCTTCTGAAACGGAATTAAATGCTTTACTTTATCCAAAGCAGTTTGCTCAAAACAGTTTAATTTGCTAAAACAGTTTAAGTTTTCGTTAATTACATTAGAAAGAACTTTTAAGCTAATTCAGATTTATTCGGTTAACGATTACAAAAATTAAGATCAAAAGTTTATTGTATTATTAATATTAAAATTACGCATTATTTCTTTTCTATTTACAGAGCTTCTTCCTGAAATAAGTTCTCAAATTATGAGATGAATTTTTAGCTTCTGAGGTATACTTTAAATAAAAAATTAGTGTCATTTTATAATGAATGCTCTTTCGGTTCATTTCAAATTAGAACACCTTTTATTTTAATAGTGAAATAAGTTAAATATTGCAGCTGATTTCCATGTAATTAACTTTCTATGAATATTTCTGAAAGGGAAAAAGAAAAGATGTTTTTTTCTTTTTTTTTTAACTTATTTAAAACTTGTAACTGAGTTATTATAATATGTAAGGAAATAACTCTTTTAATACTTATCGAATTTTTTTACCCTCAATTTTCAACAGTTCATGATACAATAAAAGCAAAGAAAGGAAAAGACGGAACACTGTTGATGCGAACTTAGATGCATATTGAAGAGGAAGAATTGTGATTGCGTAGTATGCTAACATGTTGAGATCGTAGCATCTAAGAAAATTGGCAGCCGAGGCACTTTTAATTTCATTTTTATTTTTCAGTTGATATTTGTGGCCACAGTTTGTATGGCACTCTAGCTGTGCCTGTTCAAGAACATTTGCATTTTTTATATTATTGCAATGGGAAGCAGCATAGCAAAATTACGTCCAAGCAGAGCAGAAAGCGAAGCTGAAGTGCGTAGTTATGCAAGATGGAAACACACAAAGAGAAAAGTTTTGGTTTAAAGTTTCAGTTTCCAATTATTACGTCATCAGCGCTGCGCAGGCAATGCAAAAAGGAAAGAGCTTGAAATGACGCAATCGAGAGAAGTTATTAAGAATTTTAGAACAGAGAGGGATAATTAAAAGTTTTACCTGTTAATTTAAATTATAAATTTGATTTACATATTTTTTATCTTACATATCCCCCCCCCTGCTTCAAAGAGAAAAAGGCTTGGCGTAGTACGCTTATATGCTTCATATGCTTCGCTTTACAACACCTTTTAACAGTTTACTTCCCAGTACGAACACTTCTTGCTTAAATAGTTTTATAAGAAATTTGTGAACATAATTTCAATTTATGTTTACACTTGAGCGTTAAGGTTGTAGAGTCATTAGGTTATTTTGAAGCAGGACATGACGTGAAAAATGAGCAGTGCCCTCGCCGGGATTCGAACCTGGACCACTCGAATACGCGCTGAGTGTGCTACCGTCACATCACGAAGGCATGTTGAAAGGAGGGTGGGGGTATCTTATAATGTTATAATATATTTAGATAATATTTATAATCATTATAAATTTAGATACATTTAATAACTAGATTTCTTCACAGTAACATTCATAGGAGTATATGAATGAAAAAAATCCTTCATTTCCAAATACATTTATAAATAATTCAATAAATATTTACTCATTTTGTTAAAGGCAAATACATGCTTTTACAAAGATATGCATATATATTTAATATTATATTATATATTAAATACATATTTAATATTTTTCGTTTTCGTAAAAATAAAATGATTAGTTTAAAATGAGCAACTATTAACCTTTTCCCTAAACCTTTTTTAAAAGTACATGTTACAGTATTATGTGGATGACGAAAATGTCCATTATTTAAAACATTTTGATATTTCGACCATAAAATAAAAGTAGCGAATACTCTATCACGTGTATGGAAAGACGTATACGATTTTAAAGGTACAGTGAGGTATTTTTCATTTTTTCGTCAAAACATTTTTACTAAAATCTATATTTTGTAGTCCAGTAGCTTAAAATTTTATAAAATAAATTTATAATCAAAATAGCTGTTGCAAGTTATCGAAAAGTAACCAAGATGGGATTTTCGCGTAAATGTCTCTAAACTATACAAATTGCTATTATCCATTCAAGAATGAATGTTTCTTTTATGAGGAAGTGTCCCCGCTTTTCGATTTGTATGGAACTGTCGTGTGTGGAAATGCATATATATATATATATATATATATATGATTATTAAAAGAATGTGAAATGTCGGAGCTTAAATGCAAGTTTACAATTTCTTTCCCACGAAGGCTCTAACCATTTGTTTCTCGAAGAAAGTCGCACCCAAAGGTTGTACAAGCAAAAATTAAGCTATACATATTGATATTATACTGAATGTATTACAGAATAAAATAAGAAATAAAAATGAAGTATTAATCTCCTCAGTTTAACGCTCCAAACAGAATTTATCAAGGGAAAAATGTTTTGAAGCCCTAATATATATATGGACCGTAACCATAAAAATCATTATCGGGTCTTTTCTTTTGCAACCATTGGTCGTAGATATATACTTCCAGTTATAAAAGTATTTTAAATCCTGCAACTTTTCATGTTTTGGCATTTTAAAATTTAAACAAATTAATTTTATAAAATTCTAACTTTTTATACGTTCCCTAAGTCTCTATATTTATATTTTGGAAAACGTAATTATACTCAGAACAAAAAATAAACACAAAAAGTATGACTCACATACGGGAAAAACTAACTAAGGTATTTTATTTTAAAATTTTCAATAACTTAAAGCCCTCAGGGGTCATATACATATTGCAAAAAATAATATCTAAATTTGTATGTAATTAAAAGTACAAATATCAGCTTACATGAAAAGCTTTGACCAACACAAAATTCTTAAAGACATTTCAATTTTCAGCACAGAATGCAAATTAACAGGAATCCATTCCCCCCCCCCCGAAAAAAAAATCTCGAAATGAAAGAATCAATCTGAATAGTCGAAAAATTAAAGATGGCACTATATTTTTGTAATAATCAATAATCAAAACGTTGTATTTAAAAAAAAACTGATGGAAAAACAAAAACTGTCCTAACTTCTGTAAATCAGATGTTAAAAGTATAAACAAGAAAAAAATTCAACCTTACAGTACTCTGCGTTTGATAGTACACAAAATAAATAAATAATTTATAAAATTGAAAAACGCAGTTTACGCTAATATTAAGAAAAACATATATACTTATAATTAAATCATAAAATGGGAATAAATATAATCATAAAATGGGAAATTCTAAGGGAAGAGAAAAGTTTCACTAATTGAATGATTTTAATGTAATATGTAGAACAAATATTACATTAAAATTACATTTGTTATGCAGTTATGTGTAGAATAATTATGTCCGCAAGGTAAAATGCTATTGAGCTATCTTAATATTATTCGTGCTACACATGCTCTCGCGCCTAACGCTTGAGCAGGTCTGTACGATTTGTTGATCCCTTTTCATAAACTTTATTTTCCACCCCAGAATAAAAAAATCTAGCGTGTTGATCGTTGTGGTCATTTCGCTGGCCTCCCACGTCCAATTAGTTTATTAGTTTCAAATGTACTTCTAAACAAATTACGTAGTTTTGAGGATTTATATGCTGCAGCACCATCATGTTGCAACAGTAAAACTGACAAATCTTTGGATGATATACTAACTTCTAGGAATTCAGTCCCGTCCCTTTAAACTTTAGTTTATGTGAATTTCTTGCCAGTTAAAGTACCACAAACATGTATATCCCAGTCAGGGTCTTCTTTCATAACCCACCCAAAACGCACATTAATTATAAAAATTACTAATTGAAGAATTTTACACATTAATAAATCACAAAGAAATGTCATTGAATGATTTTAAATTGGAATAAAAACAACCTTCATTTATCCTAATTTATTTTTTTTAACTTATTTCTCACTGACGCTGTAAAAATCTCATAAATCACAAATTTTAAAATTAAGTGTCTCAGTCAATTTTTGCCGTACGGAAGTTAAACGTTTTGTTTATTATGTTTCTTAGTAGCAGCGACCGAGGGGTAAAGTCGCTGAACACCAGTAGTCTGAGGTTCGAATCCCGCGTCCGAATCTGGCTGCATGGGTGTTTTCATGGTTTACGGCATGTGTAAAGTGTATACTAGGCAGTTTCCCTTAGAAAGTCTTCCACGAAGGCATCTTTCACCTTAGGCAGATAACCTTCGAGGCTTTGCCGAAACTTATAAACCAATTTTATTTCATAATGATCAAATCAATTCCTAAACATAAGTATAGCTAATAGTGTGATTAAAATAAAGATCGCCGAAAATGTAAAGAAAATTAATTTGTTCGGAAAACAAAATAAGTTGTATAAGGTAACAATGTTTAGAACAATATAATGCTGTGTAAGGCCATGCTTTATAATAAGAGCATAGAAATTTTCTCCCTCATCTCAGCATACCTTCGAGAGGTGGGGATTCCAATCCCGGCAACAGCTTGGATATCTTCAGTTTTCTGCCACAGAAAAATTATTCAAATGACTCTGCAAATGGCGCCTGAACTAAAATCATGGTGGACCATAATTTGCCATCACACGAATTTTGGCAATTGGAGTCCCAAATCCCCAGTCGCCCTTTAAAAGGGGGAGTGTATAAGGTATTTCCTCTTTTTTTCGCCTGCCTTCGTAGTGTAAATGGAAGCACGGTAGATGCATATTCCGAAAGTCCGGAATTCAGATCCCGGCGAGGGCATTGTGGATATCTTGAGTTTCCTGCATCAATAAACCTAATGAATCTGCAAGTTATTAGTTCTATTTACCTTATTTTCGTCATATCTGAAAGGATGTAGAGGAAATAAAATTGACTTAACTCATAAATACAAGCTAAAGTCAAAATGTATTAATCGAAAGAAACAAAAAGAGTATCGTAAAATTAGCATTTTAAGACATGAAAACAAAAACAGAGTTAATGCAATCATTTTGCATAGACAATCAAGGGAATGCGCAGTTTAGGGTATTATATATAGAATCTTCTTAACCTCAAACGTTGAGAGTTTTGCCATTCTTATTTTCTGCTGCTATTTTTCCTTCATACATTCTGTTTTTGTTTTCCCCTCAACGGTCAGATGCTTTGCTAGTTAGACATTCGTCAGAAATGACCGAACCTGTCGGTCCTGATCCATTCACGCTCAATTCGCTTACAGCAGCGTTTTCAAAATTTTTCGAATTTTACCTCTGTAAACATGGTATTTATAATTCGCGTTCCGCTATGCATAAGTATTTTCCTTTTTAATTCATTTAAGTCCCAAGTAGTACTAACCTATGTACGGAACTTTGATCTAACTTGAGTGAGCTCGCCGCAATCGTCAGCTCTTGATAGCCACCAAGCGAGATAGAAATCGTCCACTTTCTCTTGCTTTTATTTCATTTGGATGACTTCGGTGAAATCTGAACTGTGGTTTCGGTTGTATTCAGGGGGTTAAATTCTAAAATTAGAATTCCCGAAGCTTTATGAAAGTCAGGCAGAAAAGGTGGGGATAATAATGAATAACTAAAATTAATAAAGTGCAGATATGGATAAAAAATTAATAAATTAAAGGTTATATGGTATTTCTCCCGCCTTCCTAGCGTGCCTTCGTGGTGTAGTGGTCAGCACACTGAGTCGGTATTTCAGAGGTCCGTGGTTCGATTCCCGGCGAAGGCAGTTGCTAAGTTTTCATCTCTCCTGCTTCCAAAAAATCCTAATGTCCCTACAGTGGCGCCCGAACTAAAATGATGTTGAATGAGCTTTCTCCACACCCAGGATTTTGGCGATTGGGTCCGCTCAAAACCCCAGTCGCCCTTTAAAAAAGGGAGTATATAAGGTATTTCTCCCGCCTTCCTAGCGTGCTTTCGTGGTGTAGTGGTCAGCACACTGAGCCGGTATTTTAGAGGTTCGTGGTTCGAATCCCGGCGAAGGCGGTGGCTAATTTTTCATCTCTCCTGCTTCCAAAAAATCCTAATGTCTCTACAAGGTAACAAAGTAAGTCATTGAAGTACTTAAGTTGTCATATTTCGAGCTCCGGCTGAATTAAATCTTGGCTGTATTATGCAATACTCAATCATTATGTAATACAGTGATTACTATATTATATATGGTACGCATTTAATTATGCTATAAGATTTAATTACCATATAATATAGAAAAATTGTAAAATATGTATAAAAAAATCCTAAATTAGGAACTTGTTTGAATATCAATATTTTTTTCCTTTAAAGTCTAAAATCAGTTCATGATTTTCTGTCGGTTTTAATAAAATTCCTTGTGTCTAACAGGATTTAAGATTAAAAAATTCGAAACAAAATATTATATATATATATATATTACTTCAGCTGATTATCCTACCAAATGGTTGTTGCTGTCAATGTGTAAATCATAACCATCGCTTACAGCAGCGTTTTCAAAATTTTTCGAATTTTACCTCTGTAAACATGGTATTTATAATTCACGTTCCGCTATGCATAAGTATTTTCCTTTTTAATTCATTTAATACTTAAAGTACTAGTCCTTTCATCCTTAATTTAATTTCGTGCTCATTTTATTTAGTCGATATCATGCACAGAAAAGTAAAAAAAAACTTTGGAAATAATTTTAAAAAAAATATGCAGAACTCATAAAATCACCCAATAAAAATTTCTATGTAAAATATTTTTACCGTATTTCAAGTCTTTTATGTGCGCATACGTATATCATCTTTTCTGAAAATTCACATATTTTAGTATTTTTAATTTAGTCACAAAAAGCCACCTCTTTTGTATCTTTCACTATTACACTTGTTTCAAGTTATTTGTTGAATTTTCCATCTACGTTGTTTTCTTACTTTCGCCACAAAATTCTTTTTTATTTTCAGTTTTGAGCATAATCAAAGCCATTATAGCGTGCAAATTTTAACAATATGCCACATTTCTCAGTGCCTCCTGGGGTTAACCATATCTTTTTAAGCTGCTCTGGTTTATATCATCAGTCATGTTGCATATTTTCACGCTCTGATTATAGTAATGGATTCTGTCTTTCGTGATTTGTCAGTTCTGCGTCTTCTGGAAAGACACCGAAGATTTTCAGCTATAAAGCTCTAGCTCTGCTGCGCCGAAAAACTGGTTTTTCACTCTCCTGAATTTGTGCTGCTTGTGACATCAGTCTCCGCTACCTCAGGTAGATGACAAAGTAAAGTAAACGGCAGTTTAGCGACTTTTAGCGACGAAATTATATTTTTATCATCTCTGAATTTTAGGTGTGTTTCTAAGATGTTTGTAAATTTTCACAAATAGTCTTCCACCAATATAAAAACATTTTGTTTTTCTAAAAGCATATTCGCTTTATAAGAAGGAATCGTGAAATTGTGCATCATACTTGTAACATACGGCTACAAAATTTAGAACAAAAAAAAAAAAAAAAAAAGCGTGATAAAACATGAAAATTATATGACGTTTAACATTTTACAGCCTGAAATCTTTCAAAAGCTACACTGAATAATCCTTTATAGATTTTGGAGTTATTCTGAAATCGGAATGCAGTCCAGCAATTTTTGTTTTCTGGAGCGATGGAAACAAATGAAGAATATGCCCAAATGATGAATGGTTGCATATTAATGCAGATGGCTCTAAGCTTGATAAAGAGGTAAAGGTAATGCTGTTATTTTCGACTGTCTTTCTTCCATTATTGCCCTCTTGAATTTCGAAGTACGGCCTTTGAGAGTAAGGCTGAGAACATTCGAACATCACTTTTGACTTAAAAACGAAAAAGCTTGCAGATTTCTCAAGAGCTTCAGATTCCTCAGTTGTCTTACAAGGCCAATTAAGGTAAACAAGATTCATGCTTAAAAAATCCAAGAATGCCGATTATTACTCAAATATTTACTGACACTAAAACGAGAATCTATCTGCAGTGGATACCATAGCCTTGTGGGAATGAGGCACAGGATGATTTGGAAAAGAAAGTTTCCAAGATAACACAAAGGGCTTTTAATAAAACATCCTTTAAATCAATCGATAAGGTTATAGAAAACAAGGTTAAAAATTCCTTTACTTGTAATTTCCAAAATGGTATTAAAAAGTCTGGACAAGGATTTTGACAGTTTACCAGATTACCCTTAAGACAGTACAGTATCTGTGTTCCGACTGACACTTGGGCATGAATACTTGGCTGCACACTTGAACAAAGCTGTAATTTTTCATGGTCCCGATTATCTCATCTGCAATTCCGTGTTAATGAATGGTGATTACCTCTTTCTCTGTCGTGCCCTAACACAAAGTTCTCTATTTAAACGTTATTGGGAAATTTGGAGATCGCATGAGAATTTCTTCATAGCAGTTTAAGCTTTTGTTCTTTGCGTTTAAACTTTTATTGTCTTAATTCTGACGCTGCTATTGAATTTAATCTATACGTTTATACATTGTATTTCATTCGTATTTGTCGCTTAAGAACAATTTTCCAAAGAAATTTGTGCATTGGAGGGGAATTGAGAGTTTTCTTTTCCAAGGAAGCTTCAGTATAAAACCTTCAAATGTTGTCAATGATTTTTCTTCTTTGTATTATAGCACTTAGTACAAAAATTTATCTTTTTCATTATTCTTTTCGATTACTTCATTTGATTTTCGAAATTGCATCTTAAAATATGCGAATATTTCTTTGATTTTTCGGAGTTTTAAGGATATGTTTCTTCAAAGGAAGGCAAAATATGTTAGTGGAAAAAAATCATCTTTGGAACTAATTTAATGTTATAGAGAAACATTCATCAGTGTATGTTATCTTCTGAAATCTGTGTTTACATAAAAATGTGTACCTTTATTACTATGCATTTCACATTAACATTCTATATATATGACACAATGATTCTACACATACGTTCTAACTATGTAATGAATAGGAATATTCGGTAAAATATTTCTGCATGACAAGAAATTATTCAACTCTCGTACTATAGGAATCTTTTTATATTCATAAAAATTAATTCAATGTTACTCATATTTAGTAAATTTCTGTCATGTGCATATAATTTTCTGAGGGTATGAAATATTAAATTTTACTACTTGAATAAGATCTATGTTTCTAAATGTTGATGAGAAAATAATAAACACCATTCTAGTATAATATGTTACCCTCCTAAAATCTGAAATAAATATTTATACCTCACAGAGACATGAAGTATCTTTATTAGCCCAAAAAATATTTTTTTAATCCTACTGTTTTTTAATCCTACTTTTTTAATCCTACTAAATGATGTTATCTTGATACTTTCTCCAAACCTTTTATCTTAACATTCAGAGATATATATTTTCTTGCTTCTTCTACAGCTTTTTCTATTACACCAGTTATATTTAATGTAGTTGATAATGAAACAAAATCCTTTAAGAAAATCTTGCTTTTCCTTTAGCCGAATATTTTTTACCTGAAGAAATATCAGTATCATCACTGACTGATCATGCTGCTAGTGGCATTGCAATAGAAACACTCGCTTTGTTGTAATAGACGTAAAACTGTTGCGGAATTTGAATATGTAGCGCAGCATTTTGACTTGTTGATAGAGAATTTTAAACATTCTTAATTAAATTCTCTTGTTAAATATTAGTAATGGGCCAGAATGTAGACAACCGGAATTTTAAACATTCTTAATTAAATTCTCTTGTTAAATATTAGTAACGGGCCAGAATGTAGACAACCGGAATTTTGATACAACCAGAATTTAGACAATAATTTTTGGCCCTATTTAAGTCTTAAATTTTGCGTCTGAATAAAAAACTCGCTTTTAATTTTAATGCTAGTTGTTAAGTATTTACTTTAATTATCACATTTAGTACATTCAACCGGAGAACAGGAAATGCATTTTGAATATGAATATTTCTTTTTGAATTGATAACATTAAAAAGTGTAAAGAAGTCATGTTTTATCGCGTTCCCCGGCAGTCTAAGAAATCATACCGGTCTTTTCTTACTAAGTGTACGCAATTAAGGTTTGGATATATGGACGCAAATTCTTCGTCCATGCAACAAAATATTATCTATTACCCTTAGAATTTTGTGTCACAACACAGCGACTGCTAATACATTTCTGACACAAACTGAAAATGTAGCGTTATTTAACATGATTGCGAATATTGATTATAAGTACTAATATTTTAATCCTATAATCAATATTAGGGCTCATAATCAGTATATAATAGATTCTCTTATGACGACTCTTTTTCGATGTATGAAGTATATAACAACAGCTTCCCTAGCAGCAAAATAACGAAAAATGATGACTAAATGTTCCTTTACAAAGAAACAAAATTTTGGAAAATGCATGTTTTGCCACTTTCAATACCATGGTACGGAATGTTCCAAAATGATTTTGCGACTAAATAAATATCTTAGCAGCGGTTAATCGTAGAACTGTGTCTCCAATTGAAGAAATGAGCAAAGCAAGATAATCTTTTGCACTTTGATTGCACAACACATTATAACAAGAATGTACGAAATTTAAATTTTTACACTGGCCTTCTATAAAAATGTTTCAGCCGATTTGAACAGTTACTCGCATCTTACTAAGGATCTTTTCGATATTTTTTAAGTTAATTATCGATTACGGCAAAGCACACAAAGGCTGTCTGTCTAACGCGGAGGTGTGCTTTCGTAGATGTAACAAGTACACTTTGAAATAGTGAGATTAAAAAAAACTACCAAAAATTGCCCAATTTAAACTAAATTTTTCAACCAAAGCAAAGAACGTTGATTTAGGCGTAATGTAAAACAGAGTTTCATTAAATTTAGAATTTCGAATTTTAACATTTCTGGAAATTTTAATTTGAAGTATGTTTTTCTAAATTAATTTTTTAGAGCGTGACAAGTATTTTCTTGAAATCTGCATTCGAAAACAGCTTCCTTGAAACATTTTGTATACGATCCTCAAATTTTGTTTGACTGTTTTGATTTGACTAAGGAAAACAATTTTTCATTGACACTTTTTTTCCCTTGAAGTACTGTTAGATAAATATAAATTCCTTATATTTTTATTAAAAGGTATTTGGTGTCCAAATTCACCATAATCGGAGGGGTTTCTTTATTTGGGTCACTTCTTAAATTACAGGCTTTCGGATATTTAGAGGTACAATTTTTCTAAACACCTTGTACTTTAAATATTATTAATCATAATATCTTGTTGTCAATTCATTGATTTAGAGAAAAATTAGTCAGTGAAAATATTTTTTAGATTTCACGGTAGATAAAATTAAACAACAAAATGTTACATTTGCTCAAGTTTCTATGGAATAAATGTTTAATCGCAATTTCAAATAATTAATTAATATTCTTACTTTTTATTTTTCAGAGAAGATTGCTCTGACACTACAACTCCTCCTCTAAAATTCCAAGACATTGTTCCTAAAAACTACGATAAACTGGTTCCACCAACCGTACGTGGTAAGCATAAAATTGTTGTTTCACAAATGAGTTTAAAAAATAACTATTTTGTTAACAATATTGTTGAATATATAGCAGAAAAATGGGAGAAATGGTCATTTTGTCAAATTTAATAATCGAAGTACAACAAATTAGCAAAGTACAGCATTAAGTATGTATGAATCCTTATCATTTCACGTTAACTTGAGTAAACCTCGAGTAATACGGAGGAATTTGGCAATAAGAATTCATAGAAACTGGAACATAATCGCGCCATTTATAAACGATGCATTTCAAGACCCTGGATTTGTAAAAACCGTTCGTTTATTTCCATATCACAGTTAGTCATCACTATAAATCCATATTGTGAACAAGTAATGCTAATCTATTTCCGGACCAATAACTATCAAATTCAATTCCGGACGGAAGAAAGGTATGACTGCATGGACGTTTTGATGTTTTTTAGTCGGTGTAAAATAAGTATGAACAAGTTTCGCTGTGGAAACCTCCATGAAAGTACTCCGTATAATTTGATATAAATATAGTTAATATGCAAACTTGATTTCATTATCTTCTGAATTTAAGGAGGAAAGCTTGATTTCTAAATTACGCATCACTATTCGAGGGAAAAAATCATTTTTAAGCGATATTAAGCCCATTGTTTAATTTGTTTTGGAAGACAAATATCCTAGTCTTTTCCTTTCTACTTTTTCTGTTTTTTATTCCATTTTTATTCTCATTTTTATTCTCTTACTTTTCGCATTTTGTTTTCCATTCGGGTTTAATTTCAGTAAAATCTAAATTAAGTTTGTCCAGTAAATTTTGCTACCATACGTTATAAGGTATTTCTCCCTCCTTCTTGGCATGCCTTCGTGGTGTGGTGGTCTGCACGCTGGGCGCGTATTCCAGATGTCCGTGGTTCGATTCCCGGCGAAGGCGTTGCATATTTTTCATCTTGCCTGCTTTAAAAATCCTAATATGTCTACGTTGGTACCCAAACTAAAAGGGTGGTGGATGATGAATCTCCACACCCAGGATTTGGCGATTGGGTTTCCTAAAAATCCCAGTCGCCCTTTAAAAGGGGGGAGTATATAAGGTATTTCTCCCGCCTTCGTGGCATGCCTTCATGGTGGGGTGGTCTGCACGTTGAGCGCGTATTCCAGAGGTCCGTGGTTCGATTCCCGGCGAAGACGTTGCATATTTTCCATCTTGCCTGCTTCCAAAAAGTAGCTAATGTCTCTACAACATTTCATTGTGTAAGAAAAGTACTTTTTTTTCTTTTTATAGGTTTAAAGGTTTTTCATTTTTAATCCCATATTGGCTGTCGATATTATCAAAATCCTTCATAGCCTCGTAAAGTTATTCAGATCACGCAGCTAGAACTCTAATATCAGTCATATCACATCGTCAAGGTCATGCGAGTTCCATTATTAAACAGCAATTATATGAAACTGTTTGTAGGTTCGCTAGCTCGGTAAATAAGAGTAGCCGGACATCGCCAAGCAGGATCCAAATCTTAGCCGAAACCTCTAGATCTCTACAGTGTTAGTTAAAGTTAAGTAATATAATGACTAAGAATCTTCAAAACTCATTTTTCTATCAAAAAGATTCTTATAATAATTTAACAAGCAATAAAATAAGTGGAAGTGTACCTATTTTATTTCATTAAAATAACTAATAATTTCCACGCTTGGTAACCACCAGTAATCTGAGTAGATTTTGAGTAGCTTGCGTTTCGAAACTGACAGGTTACAGGTTGAAGTGGGCGGGACACTAGAATTTCACCATTGGTCGTACAGGTATGGTCCCCTCGCACTAACTGTGCAGTTCCTCCGCAATTTCGAGACAGAACGCAGGGGAAGTGGGCAATCCGAAGATCTCCCACCTCTGTTCCCCTACTACCAACCTTTTGAGAGGACTTGCCTAAATGCGAATTGCATATGCTTATGTAGCCTTGCGGCTTTTATAAGCTCTGTTCTTTTAATCACTAGGGAACATCACAGTGTAAACTATCAACTAAATCCCAGCCAGGAAACGGATCAAGGTAGGAAAGAGGGCCCGTTGGCCACGAAGCGTATAAGATAATCGTTACATAACTACCACTTATCGAAGAGGTTATGGGAAAAATTCGTAACCAAAACATACATGTGCAAATGTAGCGATATCAAGTTGCAGAAAAATGAACAAATAAACAAATAAAGTGTAAATTAATGATATATACAATGAGAAATGTAGTAAAGTGTATGCCTAAGTGACGAAATTATGGTCCTGCATTCTGTGAGCAGTAAAAGGCCTTAGTGTGACATCTTCTGGGACGCATATGTAGTTTAAAGAAGCATTAAAATTGCCCGCCGTGCATTTTAAACCCTTATCATAAAATTTACTGTTTAATCTATGGAGGTACTCATCAATGTATTCTACCTTCAAATCATCATGCAGTAGTTTGTTCCTAATATAGAAACGTGCGTTTGTAATGGTGCGCAAGATTTTATTTTGTACGACTTGTAAATTGTGCAGTTCATTGCTCTTTGCCGTAGCCCAAACTGGCGAGGCGTAACACATGATAGGTCGCAAAATGGAAAGATAAATTTGTCGCTTCCTGCGTAGGTCCAATTTAGAACATCTACCAAGTAGAAAATTCAGCTGCTGCGCAACACTTTTAGTTTTGTTAGCTACATAGTTGATATGGGTGTTCCACGTTAGCCTTTGATTTAGATAAACTCCTAGATATTTGGCCTTGTCAACTGTGGGTATCCGCTGGCCGAATAGGTACAGTGGCTGAATAAAAACTTTTAATTTCTTCTTGCGTACGATAAGCAGTTGAGACTTATCAGCATTAATAGAAATCCTCCAGTTGGAGCACCATTCTTCAATATCAAGGACAATATCTTGGAAAACGCTAATGGCTCTGTTAGGATTTACTGATTTAACTGCTACCGCCGTATCATCCGCATAGCAGGCGAGTAGCGTGTTCCAATTTAATTTGTCCCTTGGAAAATCCGCCGCATATAGAATAAATAAAGAATTGGCCCCAAACAGGACCCCTGTGGGACTCCTGCTGACATCATCTTGTTGCCAGAATGACTCTGTCTGCAGCTCACAGTGAAGAATCTGTTTGTGATATAAGAATGTGTCAGTAAGATAAGCTCTCTGGGAATATTAAACTTGATTAATTTGTAGATTAGACCCTCATGCCAGACGCGGTCAAATGCTTTGGCCACGTCTAACATGAGCAGTGCTGTGCAGCTTTTATGATGGAGTGCGGATCCAATGAACTCAACAAGTCTAATTAGTTGTTTCGCAGTAGACAGCTCACTCCTAAAGCCATACTGTTCATGAGGTAGGAATTGCAAATAGGGCTGAAATTTCTGTAAGATAACCCTTTCAAATATCTTGGCAAGATTGGATAAAAGACTAATCGGCCTGTGATTTTCTACTTTAGTGATGTCTTTAGCGGGTTTGGGAAGCAAAAATATTTTCGCACATTTCCAGCTTTCTGGAAAGTAGCAACACGTAATACAAGCGTTAAAGATGCCTGTGAGTCTTGTAATGCCACTTTTAGGCAAATTCCTGATCATGATATTCGTGATCCCGTCAATGCCTGGCGCTTTGTTTAGATTAAGTTTAGAGACTATCTTCGTAACCTCCTTCGAGTAGTGAGCCCGCTAGCATTAAGTGCAGAAGGCATCTTCAGCCATTCATTTACTTCATTTTGAACTTGCTGTGCAAACGAATTATTGCATGGTGTTATGTTGGGACTAAATTGCTTCTTTAAGTGATTTGCAAAAATCTTACATTTATCATTATCAGTGTAGGCTGTCATAACATTTGCTACTACAGGCCTGTCGCATTGGTGCGTGAGCTTAAGCATTTTAGTGAAGCGCCAGAAAGCATCGCTATCCATCTCAAGCTCAGCGATTTTGTCATTCCAGTTTTCTTGCCTGAAAACCTGTATTTCCTTCCTGAGGTTTTTACTTATTTGCGGCTCGCCGTGCATTTTAAGTGTTCCCTCTGGGATTCGAACGCGGGCCTATCGATATAGCAGTCAACATCTCTGACCAGTACAATGGCTGGGCGGCCTTTCGAAACTGACAATCTGGTATGTTATCTTTCATGATGTATATGATTTAACCAATGAATCCGTAGCCAGCGTCGTAGATAGAGCTTTTGCCGCCCGGGTTGCTCCCTGAGTTTCCCGCCTCGGTCGGTCTGTGAATTAGCCGCCGCTCTTGATATGCATAAAACCCTACAAACCACTGAAAACTGCTTATGGGATAATGAATTAAAATTTTAAGTTTATTTTCGAAAAAAAAATTTAATTCCAACTTTTTAAAATTATATTATTATTATTATTTTGTTCGCAAGACCATTGATGACATTATAGAGGTCTATTTGATTGTTCTTGCCGTAATATAAACATTGGGAAAGGCTTCTTAAATGCAAAGTATACATTTGTAATTTGTAAATGCTTCTTAAATTATTTTTATTTGAAAACGCTTCTCACAACTAACAACACATAACCGCAATGGTGAGGAAAGTTCGCATTAGGATTAAATTTTTTGTAACTTTGTTCTGGACATTTTTATTTTAAAATAAACTCCGAAAATTTAAAAGGACTGCCTTTCCACTTTCCTGTTGCGATTTTCTATTTCAACGGAATAGAAAATACGTAACAAAAGTATGTAACTGTTGGAATCACGTGGTGTTTTGCTTGAATACTTCATCTAGTGAAAAATTCCTTCTTCTCAACTTAATTCTGTACGGCAATTTAGAATCTAATTATTTTTCACTTGCCTCGAAGTTCTACCTGAGTAACCCCTCTAAAATAATGTTTCACGCAAAACATACCGCCTCGAAAATCGTGCGGCCCGGGGCAGACACGCCCTCTAGATATGCCACTGTTTGTGGCGTGGCATTGTGTTCTCTGGTATTATTTACAAGAATGACCAATCCTTTGTGCTTAAAAAATCGAAGCTTTCTGAAACGAATATGAAAATTTTAAAACGTACCAGAAGACAAACGTGATTTAAGGAGATTTTTCTGAAATCACGTTTTTATTCGAATGTAGAATAGCCGTGTGTCATTACTAATTCAAGGAATAAACACTCGATAGATTTCTTTTTCAGAAATATTACTGCTTTCAGAGAAAATTGTCATTGTATTCGGCGAGTTAGCTATGACAAAAAAGTTATGTCTTTATCCCATATGTGAAGAAAAACATTTTATTTCTACACCAGTTATTTTATGCAGCCAGCATCTTCGATTTCCAATATGCAAGCCCTTAATTTGCTGTAATTGACTGCATAAATCGTCCACATTACTTGTTTTTGAATTTATAAACATACCAACCGAAGGTGTGTGGGAAAGAACGATTCTCTTTATCGATCATATATATCATGGCATCTGTCTATCGATTTGCCAACTTGATTAACAATGTATTAGAAACTACGATACTTATTTTAACTGATATTATCCAAAGACTTGAAATTATTTTCATTAGTATTGATATCAAAACGTGCAATTCAAGTTTTTCCGTGCCGAGGCTATTTAAGAATCAGCATTATGAACTCCTCTGAAACGAATCTGCTAATAACTGGTCAATATTGCGAGAGATTTGTTCATTGGTAATATTAAATTTTGAACCTGAAAATTATGTGCAGTTTTTCCGTTAAAATAATTGCCCATGAAAACAGATAGAAATGACGGATACGTTACAACACTTTATTAACTTCCTAGTGCTATTTTTTAGAAAATATGCCAATAAAATTTTCCATATTTACGTAAAATCAATTTTTGACTATACAGGGACTTATAATTAACTTAAAGTAGCATGATATATATTTTCTTCTCTTTTTGAAACTCATTAGATCCCGTGCCAAAAAAATGTACCACTGGGCGGCAAACCGAAGTCAAAACAAATCTCATTGGAAATTAGTTTTACTATTTATTTATTCCTGTTTGCCTCCATTTGAATGGCAATTGATTTCTTTTGAAATGTTGAAATCAGAGTTATTTTGTTATTTTAGTTTCGTTAAAAAGTTCTCCCTTTCATTTCTTTAAAAATTTCTATTTATTAAAATTTTTATTCAGATAAGATTCGTAAATAGATTTAACAAAATTGAATATTTGCGGGAAATGAAGTATCTAATTAAAAATCTTTTATAATTTTTTTTAAATGTCAGTATCAATTATTCTTGTAAAGCTAAAGCACCAGACAAAGTTTGTCTTTAGAAAACTGCATTTTTGATAAGAATTCCTTTAAGGTATATCAGAGCTCCTAATTCTATCATTTTTAAACTGTTTTACTAAATGGTTTGGTGGTGTATTTAATTATAGCAAAGCACACTAGGGCTATCTGCCTAAGGGAAGGGATGCCTTCGTCGAGGACTTTCTAAGGGAAACTGGCTCGTATACACGTTACACATGAGGGAAAACCACGAAAACACCCATGCAGCCTTCCTTTTCGCGGGATTCGAACCTCGGACCAAACTACCAATGTTCAGCGACTTTACCGCTCGGCCGCTGGTGGGCTGTTTTACTAAATGAATAACATTAATGAGAGAATTGTTTGACGAGGAGAAAATTATCTACAAATTGAAAGCAAAGTAATTGTTTTAAGAACTAAGGTAAAGTATTAGAGTCGTGATAATAAAGTGCATTATTAACTTTGAAACTTAAATTAAAAACTAGATAATATTTTATAACTATTTTACTGATGTTTATTTTAGTTATCTGAAGTGAAATATAAAAAAATAACAACTCTTTTGGCAGGGGTTAGATATTTTGTAGATTTTTGCCTTCCAAACAATTACTTCATACAACATAAACATCAAATTCGTCGTATGAAAGGCAACTATTATTTAAAAATGCTCATCGCTTCGTTTCCAGACATTTTTTTTCTGCCAGTATATTTTGAAGCTGAAATTGAGAGTTCATTGAGAGAAATACGTTTAAGAAAAAAATTTATTATGAATTTTTTTATTTTACGAAATGCATAACATTATGTTTAAAAAAATCCTACGTAAAACTTACTATTTAAATCCACGTACTTAAAAAATATTTACGTATATTTCTCTTTTTTATTTATTTAATCACGTATCAGCATATTTTGCTTTAATTGATTTCAGCTGACCGTTCTTTATAAATATTCAATTTTTTGTGAAATTTAATTACAACTTTAATTTAAGCTTTTTTAATAATTATTATGAACTATAGTTTTAAGCCAAATATAGGTAACAGGATTAATTAATGGGCGTAGAATAATAAATTGCTTTAGAGTTTTGCAACTGAGCTTCAATTTCTGAAACATTAAACAAATTCTACAACTCGTTGTACTAATAGCTCGAAGTCTGAAAATGACGTGCTGACTTCCTTTTCAATATGAATATCAGCCATGGTGGCTGACATCAGAATTGTATTTAATAAAACAAATGAGCCATATAAAAATGTGCATCACTAAAATCTGCCTGCAAACAAGTTTTCATCAATGTAAAATCCTCCTTAATCTTTATAAAACAGCTGATATTATGATCTCTTATTACCAAATTTTGGCATTTTAAATGAAGAAAAAATCTATCTTAGTTAAGAAAAGTATATTGTCACCCCAATCTTCACATCAAAATGTTTTAAGGCCAAACGGATCCACAGAGTCCATAGAATTGGCAAACCATCAGACTAATGCCAGTTTGACTATTTTAAAATCAAAATTTTTTCTGCCTCTCTACGATGCTTTCCGTATAACCAGCTTAGGAAATCTTCTAAAGTTTCGTCTTTCGTTAGCACGTTCTTAGATTTAGGATTCCAAGTTCCGTTCCTCTAAATAATTGGCAGCTATAAATGGAATCCTCCTGGTGGTGCACATTCAGGAAGAGTGAGTTCGCCGAACCTTTTCCTAGCATTGAACTTGACATTACTCTTGTGATACCGCCTTGTGATTTATGTCACGAGGATGAAACTTCGTAGCTGGATGCTAAGGAAGTGAGAGAACATTGAGAGAAAATAAAAGTAACATACTTTGAGACAATATTTAAAAATATATGGAGAGAGATGTGTACACAAAATTAAAATATCTGTTAAGATACATAATTTAAGGAAAATGAAGCCTTTTATGAGAAGAGAATATATGAGCAAAAATTATTAAAGTTAGTTATTATTAATTAATTGCTTTGTTAGGGTTTGATGTACCTTTTAGAGATATATTAAACCTAAACAAAATAATATAATGTAATTTTATTAGTAATCCTATCTTTATTTTCTTTTCTGAGTGAAAATTTGTATATGATTTTAGCATTTTTTTGCAACCTTAATGTTTGTATCGTTTTTGTGTGTACAATATTTTGCAGCAAATAATGTAAGCATGAAAGGAAATAATATTTTTAAGTCCAATTTAGTATAAAACCATGTAATGCATTTGACAAGATATTTCTTTGTTAGAATAATCTTTTCTTGGGACAGATAGCATTAAATTAAGCAGATATTTCTAACATACGTTGTCATAATCAAATAAGTTCAAATCGAACCAAACCATCTTATTCACTCTCTCCTTTTTGAGCTAGTAACAAGAAAAAACTGAAAAACCAGTTATGCCCTTGTCGGGACTGATTTTTCGTGTTTCCCTGCTTCAAAATACTTAACGATTCTTCAGATGGTAACTGAATTAAAAGGTGGTGGTCGGTAATTCGTCATCACCAGGACTTGGCGATTGGTCCTCTCCTACCAACTCGCTCATTAAGTAAGGGAGTATGTAAGGTTTGTCTCTTCCCTTACCGCGTGTCTTCGTTGTGTAATCGGAAAGCACATCCGACTATCAGTCGGAGGGTACGCAGTTTGAGTCTTCTTGGGCATGATAGATATTTCCCGTTTCCCTGCTTCAAAATGTCTAATGACTCTACAAACTGACAGCAATGATGAAAACATTCAGTGCTTTGTGACGTTGCATACAGAAGAAAATATCTGTAACTCAGTATAATAGGACTTATTAAACACAGAACTATTTATAATGTCAGGAGTATAGTAATTTTTAATATAACTAATTTATTTAAAATATCTCGATAAAATTAAATTCTTAAGAAATTATATTTCTTCATGAAAAGAAAGGATTACTTTCTATAGGTTATTTTATACTTATTAACAAGTACTTTTATTTTTCATTCTCATTAAATTTACTTTTTTATACGAAAGTCTTTTTTTACGTTCATCAATGAGCGTGAATAATAAAAGAAAGCTGGAATAAACTCGTTTGTAAAGACTCATTTTTCGAAAGTATATCTTTGAATTATTGCTCTGAAAACAATTTTTTAATGAAAAGTTGTAACTGCGTAATCCAATCTTTAGCTACATATAAATTCAAAGGTAATACTAGTCAGTTACTTAAGATTAGAAGCAGAAAGGTTACTTGTATTGCCATGTCTATAAACTTACTGAAATCCCTTAAAAAGATACGTTCTATTCATTCGTAGGTCTAGTAACTGTTACTATTTGCTTTGGCTCATGTCAGGCAAATAGATAACGTGAAAGAAAGAAAATTGCTCTTCTTAATGAGAGCAGAACACGTATGCTTTTATACTATACTATTCTTTGTATCTTTCTTTCTGTAGATGACTACAGAAGATACAAAGGAAAAAGAACTTCAGCACTTAAAGATTTTTTTTTTATTTAAGGGGCCTTAAGGTGAAAATGTTTAACGATTAACAGTTTTAATCTCTACGAATTTGGAGAATAATCACTTTTATAATTATTGAGTTCACTCATTCTGTATGAGATTTCTTTATGGATCGAAAGGTTGTTCTATAGCTATCAATTTCGAGCTTCTTTCTACCACGGTTCGATACTGAAGTAAAGTTCTTAGTAAAGTAAATGTTTCTGAATTGTGGTTTAACTGTTCTTATTCTGCGTGCTTTTTGAGCTTTTGATAATAAATAAATTACATAGCTCTTTAGTGAGTTTATTAAAGAATACTGTGGTATTTAAGGATATTTCTAGGAGTTATACGGAGCTCAAAGGAAAGTCGGTAAGGTCTTTTTTCTTTCCCTTTTTTTTGAATTATTGGTCTTAAACTTCACATATTAAATATATCTGAAAGAAGCGGTATATGTCTGATTGAATGCGATTACTGTGCCTCTAGAGGAAAATTAAGGTTATATAATCTAACTCTACAACAAAAGGAAGTAGAAGAAAATGGTTAATTACAAGTTTGTAGTGGTGTAATAGTTTGTAGTGTAATACTGGTGGCACAAGCATAGCCATAGAACTTTTGTCGTATTTAATATTTATTTCACATGTAACTCCATAAATCGAGATTATGCATTGAGTTGTTAGTTCTCTTATCACCCTAATTGCCTAAGTTTCTGCTAGAAGCGCTGCAGTCGCTTTTATTTCGGAAGCATGTTCGCTTTACGCGAGACAGTCTTAACGTATACTGTCTGGGACTGGTCATTTCAGAATAAAACTTACGCTTACTTTTGAATCCAGTAAACGCAGAAAGCCTTCTACTTATTTGCATTATAAATAAGAGCTAGAGCAAGTGCGCAGTTAGAAAAGTTCTTAAGCTGAATATTTGTTAGCTTGGAAGCCAAAATTAGTGTACTGATTTGAAGTGGAGATGAAGTCTTAGTGATGGAAACAGCTTTTACACTCAGCCTTTCTTTGAAGCCGCATACATTTACTAGTCTATTATTTAACCATAAAATTTCTCCAGTGTCAATACTATTGGCACTCATCTTTTCAGTATTTATCCTGCTGATAAGGATATTTGCACCAACTATAAAACCAATTATATATTATCGTCAACATATTTTAATCCGAAAATTTTCAAATCCGCAAAAAAATCTTTCTGTTCGATTAGATCCACCAGTTCTCAACGGGCTAAGGTTACAGAACACTGTTAGCTTCATTCTAAATCCAGTTCTCAACGGAATTAGCTTGCTTGCACGGTTTTTTTCGGGATTTTACCAGTATGCCGTAAATTCGAATCAGTTATCTTTAAAAGAAACTTGCGCTGAGGCAGATATTCGTCGAGTGCTGTTTTGTGAATAAAAAAAAATCTAAATTAAATTTGGATGGATTTTAATAATGACGCTTCTGCTATACGGTTTAGAGCAGGAAAAAGTACTAGCGAGTATAGCACTCCAAATTTCAACCCAACATTTGCACTTCCGCTGTGGCTGACGGTCGGGAATCTTAACTGATTTTGAATTTTATCAACAGTAGTATAATGCAGTCTAACTGTGTACCTTTATTGATACATTCCCCTCTTTTCACCATGTGTCAGACCGTCAGTTCAAAATTTATTAATAGTGCGTGTATTTCAAATAATGCGTAATTTAAAAATGATGGTTTTTTTTTTAAATTTTAGTATAAATGTACACATAAATTTAAAGTTTATTATATATGTAATAAATAGGTGTTATTTTATATGTTTAATAAAATATGCATTACTCTTATCATAGTTAATAAATATAAATAAGGAAATGTTGCTATTGATTTCGCTACACATATGCTTAAATTAAATTTTTCAGCTTTTTTAAGTTACATGATTTCAACATGCCTAAGCTGTTCTTTCCCACTAGCTTTTCATTACAGTATTAGCTTGCCAATGATGCCTAACAATTCTCCCCTCCCTTCCGAGAAAATAAAATTCATTCTTGGGGCAGAACTCCCCACCGGTTGAAAACGAATCTCTCTGGTACAGTGTGTAGTTTTACTTTTCAACTGAAACAGAGTTACTGAATTCAAACATTGATTAGGATAGACTATAAATGGGGATATATCAGAGTTTGCTAATGCTGGTGGGTCTTGTACAAAGCCAGAATGTCTTTCTGATTTATCGAGAGCCACCGTAAGCAGGCGTATGCACAAAAATGAGAACTTTGTTCAATCGATGTAATTGACAAGATAAAATAAAATTATCTGAAAATGGTATTAAAGTGCTAAAACGACATGTAGCTTGAAAAAAAATAAACATGAAAAAAGCGTATTCAAATTCTAACAGAAATTAACATTATCCTGAAGTGAACCACTCCTGCAAAAGTTGCCTGTCGGGAGCTTTCCAGATGTACTCGTAATATTAATATTTGGAGTGCTATAACAAGGGTATTGGTAGGCAGCACCTACACTAAACGCTGTATTATCAGAAACGAAAACGTTGGGCAGTAAACAATGCAAAATGTGTATTGTTCACCAATGAACTTAACTTTACATTCTTTCCTTACAATTTCTTATATTGTCTCTGCCGGTTCCAATTTGCTGCCGAACACATTTCACGATTAATCTGCACCTTTGTAGCGTATGGTGATACTTAATGTTTTCGTACTTTGGTTTTCTGTTTTCTTGCTCTTTCAACATATTACATTATCACTTTATACATCTGTAATATGTTTGAGAAGCATAGAAGGTGACTGAATGTACTCCATTGGAATGTAGACATTTTGTACATTTAATTTATATTTGTTACTAGAATCAAACTAAAAATGTAAGTAAATTGACTGGCAAGTTTAACAAAATTTGCTTTTAACATAATCATAACGTTTCTTCATGTCTTAGCCTTTTTTCAGCTTTCAGAAATAAGCTCTACTTCTTATGTTCTATTGTAAAATTGCTTTTACGACTTTCATGTAATTCAGAGCTTTATACTTTGCGTGCGAAGCGTTGCTTGTACGGATTTAGTTTTTACATATATTCACAGCTCAAAAAATGAAGTCAAACTATCTTCAATATTTTTTGCATTCAATTTTACTGCAAAAGAGATTTCTGCAACAAAAACGTGACTTACATATGTATGTATTACTATTTTTTATTTTTATTCTTAAGGCTGTTATATGATATGCATTCTAAAATATAGACTTTTAGAAATGTATATAAACATTTTTTAGCCACGTATTTCAGTTCTGAGGGAACGTATTTCTGAATGAGAACAGAAAAATGAAAATATTGGCTGATATTCGGAATTCTGAAAGAATTAAAGCATTTCCTGTAAAAAATAATAAAACGTGGAATATCAGAAAACTGACGATTACGTGAGCTAAATATTTCGTTTCTAAATAAAATGTTCTGTTAAGAAAGAGTTGTACAAAAAACTCTTAAATGTAACAACATACATTATATTTGCAATTGTTTAGAGCGTGAAATAAGAGTCTGTTCTTAAGCTGAGCTCGTTTACATTTTGCGTCATTATTTAACAGGGTTTAGTCTAAATTTTAGTTAAACTTAATATTAAAACAATACATAAAATGACAAAATTTTTTATTTGAAGTCAAACATAAGCTGCCATTGTGCTTGCTTAGAAGTGTTGGAAATAATCTACTGAGCACAATGGGACAAAGAAAGAGTACAAAATGATTTTGAATTCTTGCTTTTCTAACAAGGCTTGTTTAATTAATTATAAGAGGCCAAACTTTAAGAGATTATTTTTCTATATTTCCTTTGCTCGAGATTGAACTGTCTTGCTTCCAGATGTTCCAAACTCGAAGTCTAGAGTACCTGCTATCACAAGAGTAAAGTTATAATATAGTTCTGATAATAGGGCTTTTGGCCGAAAAGCTAACTAAACCGAGTGGACCGCTGTTCCATTATCGATGAAAAAGAAAAGTATCTGCCATCAATACGAATGTTTTAACTCTAACATTATTTCTGCTTCGAAACTTTTCATTAATGTCATCGCCACCCATATATCCAAGAAATTCATACCAAGGTACGTAATATAGGACGCATAAACATCTTTCATTAATTACAATTTTGCTGCAAATATTCATAAACGTTATTAAATAGATATATTATAAATTAAATGTATTTTGAATTTCATCAATTAGATATATTATTGAAAATAACATAAAATTTTATTATTAATAATTATATTTATTGCCATGAAATACCTCAAATTATTAAGCAATTGAAGCTTAATTAAATTTGGAAGATAAAGATTTTTATGCTTTGCCAAAACAAATAGACTGAGAGCTGGCTATCTTTAATATATTGTGGACAATAAATTGAAGATCGTATGTTTCCCACAGAAGCCAAACTTGCAAAGAGCGTGGATGATAAATCAATGTTAGCGTAACGTAAAGTAAGGGCCAAAAAAGTTTAGAAAGTCTTCGCTAAAGAAGTTTCTAAGATTAAGTTTTATTTTCATGTTACGACAAGTGGCCGAGCAGTTGTATGCGGCTGGTTAAGACCTCGTTTTTATTTTAAGTTAAAATTTTCCTGTATTTTTAATTTTTCATTGATTAATTTTTATTTTTGTATATTATTAATGTATAAATAGAGAATTTTAGATAACATGCTTAGTATTCATTTTTGCTCCATATAAATCTTTAAATTGCTTAATGTTTTCAAGATTTTAAGGTGGCCGATTACTTCTGTAACCCACTGCATGTCATTCTGCGAATGGTTGTTTATCATTCGTTATAAAACGTAAAAGATCCACTTTTCTTTTTGTAAAAGTTTATTAACATTATTATTTCATATTTTATGAACTTTATTAATGATTGAAGTTAATACACAGCAGAAATTAATTTATAAATCTGTAAAAAAATTAAGATTCCTAAATTTACTATAAAAACCTATAACCTAAAGTATTAAAAATTTAAATCGATTCTCATGCTTTTTTCGAAAAAACGTTATTTACAAGTTGTAACAAAACTCGTATAACGCAGTATTAATAAATTAATTTGATGCTAGGTTTAGCTATCATCGATCAAATACTCGTATTGTCTTCCCAAGGTCGAAAGTTGTAAAAATTAAAGAAAGAGGACATCTATATTAAATGTGCATGACGCACTAGGCCACACGAAAATGTAATCCATCTTTCAATGCTATGTTTTTGTTTCGCCGTATATCATGCATTCAGCCCTCAGACCAACGAATAGTTTCAGCTTTCAGTCATTTTATATTCATTGAGCTTTTGAATTAAACTAGAAGCATCCAAAGAGTACTAGCCCGCCAGCGACCGAGGGGTAAAGTCGCTGAACATTGGTAGTTAGTGTCTGAGGTTTGGATCCCGAGATCTGCCTGCAGGGGCGTTTTCTTGTCTTTTCTCATGTGTAACGTGTAGAGCCAGTTTCCCTTAGGAAGTACTCCACGAAGCATCCCTTCCCTTAGGCAGAGAACCTTTGATTGCTTTTTCGTAATCAAAGGATACTGAAATGTCTGAAAGGACGGTATCCCACTGTCAAAAAATAGCATATATCTTCTTTGGGTTAACTTGAAAAATAGTAGAGATAATGTGTTTTTTTTTTTTTTTTTTTTTTTTTTTTGAGTGTGTGTGTGTGTGGGACCAGTTATCTGTATAGTGATACAATTAATTTTAGTAACTTTGCTCATAGCTCATATGTTTTGTTAAATAAATGCTTTTGAATTTAAAAAGCAATCTGATATGGCTAGGACCTCCCGCCAGTTCTGTCTAAGACATGGAATTGGCCCCAATAGCAACGAGTTTTAAGTAAACTGTAAACTTCCGGTTGATCGCTTGTGAGTAAAATTTAATTTGTTTATAAACTTTATGGCTCAGCGTTAATTATAAACACTACTTATTTGTTATTTTTCTATTCTTCCATATAATGGACAATGATAACTATATGTGCTCATAATACACATCCGTTCTCCTGCCTTTATTTGAAAATGTCGCATCACATAGCAATAACATTGTATGCAGCATCCTTTTATTTGATAAGGGATTCCACATAAAAGTGAAACTTACACAAAATTGAGGATGACGCTAATACGTTTAACTGCCTTATAACGAGAGCTCGTCTTCATAATGAGCTTATTCTCGTTACATTTAGTATATTTCCAAGAATACATTTAATGCTTATAAATGTCACACACCTATTTTAAACACCAAATTTGAGAAGTTCTGGATTATCTCATAATACGTATATTTTTAGGAACGTGTGATCATAGCTTCAAGTAAAGTGTCACCTCCAATTTATCAATTTTAGCCCAAATCTATTATATTGAATTGATATAAAAGGGTTAAATTCTAAAATTTAAACGTTTTGGATTATATTTTAATACAGGTTTTCATTTCATTAAAAGCTGTTATGAGCTTCATGTAAAGTACAACTTCCGATTGTCCAATTTTATCCAAAATCTAAACAACTCTTTATATGAATCTAGAGAATCTAAATTCGGAAAACGAAGCTTTTTTGGAAATTTCATATAAGAATTATCGTGGACGGAAAAATCGTCGCACACGCATACACGCTGGCATATAGCTCAAGTTAAAAATAGTAAAAATATAGTGTGGGGACCCTAATTCATGCTTATTCACTGAAAACTCAAACTAATTTTTGGGCCGAAAACATTACCTGCCTTACATATGTGTACAGGTCTGCGGAAAGTAGAAATAGTGTGTCTCTTTCGTCTTGGTTTGGTAAATAAAGTTCCAATTTTACTTCAAAAATTATTCTTCGAAAGTAAACTTATGTTTTGTGTGTAAGTAAGTTGTAAGTAAGTTTTACATCTAAAGTTCCACATTATACGAACAACACCTGCATTTAAGGAACAATAATACATGAACAAAGGATGAACGGAGAGTATTTCATTATTAATAGTTGTTTTGGGGGACAGGGGTGAGATTAAGATTGAATGAAACAAAACACATATGCGGGTAAAATTTCATCTCGATTCTTATTAAAGTATATAACGAAACTGTTGAGATGTCTCTTTCATAGTGGCACATGTTTATTTTTTGTAACCAATGCCCGTTTTCTGGCCTTTTATGCTGCTGCAGGCAATCGTCCAAATTTCTTTAGCTGAAATGATGCCCACCTTTAATCTTTTCAAGGGCGCCAAACAAATGGTGTTGGTGTTGGTGTATTTAATTATGGCAAAGCACACTAGGGATATCTGCCTAAGAGGGGATGCCTTCGTGGAGGACTTTCTAAGGGAAACTGGCTCGTGTACACTCAAATGTGTTTTGTGTACTAGGATACGGCAAAGAATATGATGCCTGTCACCAACCAGATGTAATTTTATCCAAAATCTAAACTAGTGTGCAGCATCCTTTTTCTCATGTTTCTGAATTTTGTACGAAGTTTTCCCTTCAGAAAATATACTCAGTGCTTTTCAGTTTTAGGTGGTTCTAAAAAGGCGACGAGTTTATATAACCGCTAATCCGACTTAGCTGAAGAAGTCTATTCGATAGCCTAATAATCTCTATACTAACAAGTAATGGCCTGTGATGAACAAGGTGTACTAAGATTAGTACGATGATAAAAGAAATGGCTCTAGGTGCTCCGTTTTGCTGAGAAATAAATAAAGCATGTAGCTTAACTAAGTACGAGTTTTGATTTTTATATCTGTTAAATGTTTGGCAATATAATGTGCTCTGTGTTACGATGCTTCCTCGTTTAATGAATGAATTCAGTATATTTTCTGCCCTATAGAATGCTTTTTGTATTATTTGTAGTAGGAAATGTTAAAAAAAAGAAAAGGAAGTGCGTGTAAACAATGTTTATGTGTCTAGACTTAAGCATTTCTTCAGGAAACAGTAAGCACATTTAAGGTTTTAAATGAAACGTGTATTAATCGATAGAGCGATTTGCTTTGCAATGCAACTGTGTTTAAGCAAAAGTATTCTGTAATAGTATTTCAACATGTAGCGAATTAAAGCTTTCTTCCCCTATGCTTTTGCGGAAAAAAGATTAACTGACTGGTTCCGCAATCTGAAGATTCCGAGGTCGGCTTTAGGCAAGGCCACAGATGAATATTTTGAAAATTCTTCGTTTTGCTACGTAAATTAGAAAAAAAAAAAAAAAAAACTACGTGTTTTGAAATAAAAATTTCCTTTTTGTTTTACATTAATTTCAGTAATTAATTTACCAATTATTAATTAATGTTTTATCAATATTAAAACTATGTATATAAATTTTTCATTTATTATTTTAGCTAATAATCAATTGCTATATATTCATAAGCTTTGACGACAGGTGTTTTAAACAATGTCGTGAAGTTGGAAGAGTTTCATATAACATAATTTTGCCCTCGAGAATCATTATTTTTTAATTAGTGTGCAATAAATACTAGCATATTATGAAACAAATGGCACTTTTCAGTTAAATAACATCAGTGAGGGGATTTTATTTATCAAATGTATCTTATTGTACATCCAACTTATATGAAAGAAAAGAAATTTACGTATTTTCTCGACTTACATCGCACAAGATTCATGGATTCTTCTTCTTAATGTGACAAATAAATCTTGATAAAGCGAAATGTAATAGCAAACGTATGAGGAAACAACGTCTGTAATTTCGTATTCATGTTTATTTCAGATAGTCATTTATCTTGATTTTTGCGTGACATGCAAACCTAGAATTTCAAAGAAAAAAAAGTTCATATATCAACAAAACTTCTACTAAATTTATTTACTAAATATCGATTCATTTTTCGCACGAAATTCTACTTTGAAATTACTGCAAAATGTTTACTTCTAGTAAATATAAAATTATCTGTTTTTCGGCTTAAATAAATAAGTTAGAATATAAATAGTATACTATTCAATGTTATCTTCTGTTTCTAGCGAAATATTTGTATAATGGTTCTTTCCAGCTTAAAGGCAGACTTCCATCCAGCACATTTCATCACTTTAAACGTGATAGTTTCCGTGTAGTTAATAATTGAGTATTATTCATTAGCTCACAAACCATGGAATCATAATTAAAATTAGTAATTTTACATTTTCTTTTGATTTGTGTATGAAAAGTTGTTTTAATTTCCAGGAGTATTATAAAAAATCAGAATATCTCAAATGGAGAAAAATAGGAACGGAAAGTAAATTTAAATAAAAATTTCTTTCTTTTTACGCAGATAATAAATCTCTTATAGTCACATTAAAAGAATGTTTAACATGGGAAAAAGAATATTTTCTGAATAGCATATTGACTGGAAGATTGATTAAGACCTTATTTATAGCTTTGTGATTTAGCATCCTTAAAATGCTGATGAATCTCAAATGAGTCCACTGAATAAGTGAGGCAAAATTAAATGGATTTCTTTCAAGATCTTCATATTACAATACTAAACTCACTGCTTGTTATGAAACATCATAGCTCTGTAAACTACTTTAAATAACAAAATTTCCTAAAATTGGACAAATGCAAAACGTACATTGACACAATGTAGTTGATGACTCTCTAAAAAGATAGCTTTAAATTTACAGTTTTCAGTATGACTATTATTATTTCTTCCTTAAAATGTTCATGAAGTAATTATGATAGCAACAGTGATTTCGAAATTAAATTTTTTCGAAATTAAAGTCACTGACTTTGATATTCTTTTCACAAAATCAGCATTCTAGCTGTATCTATCAGCATACATTATACATCCCTAATCCAACATCAATGTGTGAACGAATGTAATTTAACAACATTTGACAGTATGTTCAACTAGATAGCATTCGTAAATTATTCGAATGCGGCAAAGCACGCAATGGTTATACACGTGTAAAAGTATGCTTTCGTGAATTGCTATCTAAAAGAAAATGGCTTGTATTTAGGTTAAACCAGGGAAAACCAAGAAAACACCCACGTAGTCAGTCCGTTCACTGAGATCTAAATCCAGGCCAAACTATAATTCAGTAAGAGTTCTAACAGGTCCAGTGGTCTTATCCACTTGAAAACTACTGGGCCTCGATAGCATTTAAAACCAAGTAATGTGAAATTGTCAAATGTACATAAAATTAAGTATCAATTTTTTATTTTGTTAAAATTTAAAATTTGTTAAAATATTACTTAAAATTAGATTAACAATCGGCAGACCGCAAGGTAGCATAATTATTGAGAATATTGATAATACTTTGTGTAAATCTTAAAATGAACCAACAGAATCTTACACTTTCTTTAAAATTTATGATTTTCTCTTAATATTACCACCTATTCTTTAAATCTGAGCATTTTTTAACTTGTTATTTAGACGAGATTCAGATTTCTACGCATCTTTTAACAATCTTAGAAAACACCTGTTCCATCATTATCTGTAAATTCTATCATAATATAATTTTTGTACTTTCCCTTGCAAAGCGAGATGGTAAGCGAGGGTCAAAATTCAGCGTTGATAGCTTAACTACACGTGTAGCCATCTGTGAGGTCTTCGACGGCAATGATGATGACCCTGCGATGGAAGGTGTAGAAAGCTAGTTGTGGAAAATAAATCCATCGTCTTGTTTCGACTGGCGGAAAGTATCATAGAACTGAGAAGAAGCTTGGATCCTTACGTTAAGAATCCGCTTATGAATTATGAAATGGTGCTTTCAGAGCCTTTAGTGATCATATGGAGAAAGTGATTGGAAAGAGAAGTATATACAACTTATTCATATTATCAAAGCTTTTTATGGAGGAAAGATGAAAAGAAGTGTTTATTAACTTGTCTTGCACTTTTTGTTTTTGAATTTAAACCTTCAGCTAGTGACAAATCCAATCCAAATTTGATTTCAGCTTAAGTTTAAATAAATACCTGCGATAATACTTTTTGAATATTTTTAATATCATCCCTGCGTAAACTATGAATAAGTTCTGTTTTTATACTTCAAAGTTAACATACCAGCACTATACTTATTTACTTTAGAGTTACCAGAATACATCTTTCCTGTTGTACGCTTAAAAAGACAACAAAAGAAGAGAATCGAATAAAAGTGTCATCATGTGTGAAATAAAAATAAAAATCAGACATCCAAAATTAAAACAATCTAAAACGACAGAAGAACAAAAAAAGTTTAATACAGAGAAATATCATTTTTACAGTGCAGAATATTTGTAGGGAATAGCGAAAGAGTTTCTGATTGTTAAACCAAAATACCTCAAACACAGTTATTGTGTGAAATTGAAGTTGTCTGCAACGATTCATTAATAAAGAATTTTGAAAAAATATTGCCTCCTCCACAGTGTGAAGATGATCTTTTAAAATATTAGCACAATTTTTCATGCACGTTATTTTTTGTGGTTATAGAGTTTATGTACTCTCATTAAAATTTACTCTAAGCGCAAGGTATTCAGTTATTACGTAATTAGATTGTTAAAATATTTATAAGGTATTTTCTTCCTCCTTCCAACATGCCCTCGTAGTGTAACGGTAGCACACTTGACGAGTATTTGGAAGATCCAGGTTCGAGTCCTGGCGAAGGCATTACTCATTTTTTGTCTCCAGCTTAAAAAAAAAAAAAAAAACCCAATGACTCTACAGTGGCGCCCGAGCTAAAAAGTGGGGCACAATAATTCGTTACCACCAGGATTGGCGATTGGGTCCTCTAATTCCAGTCGCCTTCTAAACGGGGGAGTGTATAAGACATTTTCTGAGTCCTTCCATTATGCCTTCGGGGTGTAACGGTAGCACACTCGGGCACGTGTTCGAGAGGTCCAAGTTCGAGTCCCGGCAAGGACATTCCTCATTTTTCATGTCTCCTTTTTCAAATAACCTAATGACTACATATTATTCAGTGCCACATATTTTCACATGAAAACATTAAGAGTATATATATATTTTTTTTAATTTCCAATGGCAAGTACACAGGACAACATGTATCTTTAAAACAAAAATAAATGAACATAGAACAAACAAACAAACAAAAAAGAAATGAATATGAGCATAAAGATGGAAAGACATCGGTTAATTCGTCAACTTAAGACTGGCAGTCCAATATCGCTTCCATAAGGATATAGGAGGCAAGGTGAGAAATGTCAAACATCCTCTCCAGAGTTGCACGAGAGACAAGCAGAGTATAAAATACGGTATTTAAAAGAATAATATTGTTGCGATATTTTTTTTTCTGACACCAGCTATTACGTTATTTTCTTCCTTCACGTTCGTATTGGGTTCGTGTGGATTTGGAGTGAATAACGACGACACTTGATAAAGTATCGAAACACACTTTATTTATCAATATTAATCAGAACAGCTCAAAAACATTTTTACAGTCGCGGAAGATCTACTATAAACCCCCTGGAACAATCAGTGACACAGCCTTCACGCTGTCATGCAATAACGGTGGAGACAGCTTCACTGCAAAGCACCAGAGTACAGATTCCGACTCTGCTCGGTCGTTCTCGGAACTTCACGTACTCTCGAGACCCTTCACGCTACAACTCGCGATGCACCCGACGACACACAGAGCACAGCTCCCGACTCTTCGGTTCAGTCGTCCCCGGAGCTCAACACGCTCTCTCGACGATGCACTAACCGCGATGACTCTTTCGGTGCACTCGAAGACCCATTCACCACTCGCTGCCCGGCTGTCAACTCGATCGACTCCGCAGGGATTGACTCGCTAGACAAGGCACCAACTCGATACTAACTATCTCGCACGCTAGACGAGGCACTCGCTCACTGACTCCACTAAGCTCGCTAGATGAGGCACACTCTCACTGACTGCGGACCAGCCGGGTTTATATAGCTTTCGGCTTGTGTTCGAGAACATTCTGGGCTAAACCGGTAAGAATTCGTTCCAGAAGGTTCTCCATCCGTCCATGGCATATCGCCAATTTTATCTTCCAATGTCGCCAAATGTGGCAACACTGCTTTACCTTGCCATTTTATGGCAACCCTAAAACTGCTTTGCGGGGAAGCTATCTTACCACGCCTGTACAATTCGTAGCAATATTAATTGTAAATTGATACCATTAATCAGAATAACATTATATGCTGCAGCATAAAATTATTTTTTCTCGAATATTAAACTAAAAGAGTTCTTTCAACAGAGATAGATTCATTAGCTGTTAAACTTGACACGAGACACTTTGTTTCCTTCATCAGAAACAGCTGAAAAGTGTAGAGTTTTAAAACGGAAACTTCTGTCAAGAATCTCACAAACCCATCTGACAAGCAGAGCCAAGAAAACACTTTTCTGAATGATTAGGCGTCTAACTTCCGTGATTTCAACTTTGCAATGCAAAGTGAACACGTTAACAAACAAAAATTCTGGAATCATACCACCTTTCAGCAAGATTAAAGCTAATGTATTTTTTGTTTATTTACGACAGCTAAACCATTTGTCAACCATATATTTGGCAGATGATGTCCGTCAGTAGCTTTATTTTCCTATGAATCATGCCAAGATATACCGAATATTTCAACAAGTGTCAGAAATCAGCTTACGAAAACAGAATTGTAAAAAGAAAAAAAAGTTAAGAAAACTTAAGCTATGACATAAGCTTTCAACTCCAAACACCTCATACAATAAATGAACAGCGTTTTCTTGTGAAGGTTTCAAATTATTCAGTATGGTGAATTTAAAGAATTTTGTTTACAAATTCGTTAGAATTAGTTTTTCTTCAAGTTAATAATGCATAAACTCCGTTAAACTGTCTATGAATTATCATGGCAATTCTTTATATTTTTAAGAGGTTGTTTTCCCTTCCATGAACAGCTGCAGAACATTTATAAGTAGTTTACTCTTACCGTTTCATTTTGTGACATCAAGAATTTCGAAACTCAGCTATGTTTATTAGTTAAAAATTTGAAGTTATGGATATTGGATTCTTCAACTGAGGTAAAAAGTTAAATGGGCGATTACTGACAATAGAGAGAACTTTTAATGTTCATTTTTGAACTGATAAATTTGAATGTTCCTTGAGATAAATAAATGCGAAATTACACTTTGAGTAAATGAAAGTTTTTTTCGACGTCTAAATGCATGCCATGCTATTTTTTTAACTACACTTATTTTAAGAGAGAAAACCTTTACAGAGGATTAACGCTGAAAGTTTTTAAAATGCATAATAAAAACAAGCACATCCTTTTCCTCTATTAAATTTATTTCTTTGTGAATGTTTACCGGGGGATGTTTTTCTTGTATCTATTCAAGTAATCTTCAACTCAATTTCTATTTGCAAAATATTTATTTACTGCGTTGAGAACTTGAATTAAAACATATGCACTATTCGCTTGTTACTTGTTTGTAAAAGATTATCAGTACTTAATTATTTGAATAAACTCTTCTGATTTTAAGATTATCTTTATGGAAAGAGAAATTATCCCACTCAGTAGACGCTATTTTCTTTCAATGTTTCGAGCAATTAATTATCCGTCATTCCTTTTTTCCTCTTCCGACTCGTACTTTTGATCTTTTAATTCGTGGTTTTCTGCTCTGCTTAGTACTGCAATCATTTTAAATGTCCTCGTTTGCTCTTCTTGAATCGTTGCCATTTCTGTTGAAAAAGAAATACTACTGTTGATGTAAATGTCTAGGCGAAAATGCAAACACGAAACTTGTTGACAATAATGTTGTAGCATTTCTAATCTTACTGCTCTGTATTCTCAGCAGTCCGCTTGAAGGGTATGTGTGAGACATCGCCCGAAATTAGTTTTCATGCCGTTGCGTAAAACTCGAATTTATCTTAAAAGTGTCAAGCTAACCTTCAGTCAGGTTTCCACGAGTAAACCCGAATGTTCTTTGTTCTGAGAAAGGCTGTTGCCCTGATGCTGGTAATAATTCAATTCAGAATAAACTTTGACTAAAAACAAAGATAAAAATAATGTGTTTGTACTATTAATATCCTTATTTCAAGGCTTCATCTTGAAATTTAAATCTCTGACTGGCAGCAAACAGCAAAAGAATGATAACTGAAATTAAAATCATGAATATAATGTTCTATTCAGCACAAGAAAAAAATATGGCTTAATAAATGAAAGGAATGACCTCATTCTTTACAGTCTCTGATCTGTTTTTCGACAAGTTTAGCAATGGGAGTGAATAGCGCAATAATGTTGCCGATTTGGTTGAAATTAATAGAGTCAAATCCTCATTAACCTGGCTTTTAAGTTTCAATTATTTACTGTCACCATCAGTGCAATTCAAACTGCAAACAGAATTGTCAAAAGTTAATCACATTAGAAGTGTCGTAATGAAACCTTGCGCAGAAACTTAAGGTTACATTGCGAAGATCTCTGTAAATATTTCAACTAATTATGCAATTTCTTTACTCTTTCTTAATAAGCAAATAAAATTTTTACCATATTAGGTACAAGCCACCAAAAAGGTAAAATGTACAATCATGATTTTGTTTAATAGTTTAATTAAAAAGAGGAGAATTTATTATTCTAATTTATATCCCTTAGAAAAGGCATGTTACAGCTAGAGTTGCCTCAGTTTTGATTCAAATGTGAACACAAGATTTGCCTCTTTGTTGTTCGATGAAAAAGAAAACCTCGTTCTGTATTGCCGAATATAAAAGGTAACCTCTACTAAAATAGAAGTCGCTTCCCTTTAATTTCCGGTCTAATGAAATAACTTGAGGGTTGTGAATAGTCAGCCTTCCTTGATTTTGTGTAAAGGCGCGGAGAATAATTTTATTCGAATTTAATCTCATCATAATTGTATAAGGATGTATTTCCATGGTGACATAGCATTCAATTCAAAATTATACAGTGCCTCATGTAATTTAAAACTGGAATAACAAGTAGGTCTACATGGCTGACGTTTATAACTGATACTTTTTTCAAAAGAGTTGTTGGTTAAAACATGAGAAATGAAAAAGGGGGTAGGTTTAAAAACAAACGAAATGAGAGGAACATATTAATGTAAAATACAAGGAAAGCTCAAACGTTAAAAAACTCTTAATTCAGATGATATCGCTTTCAATAATTTCTTATTTGGGGTTTAAAAATACTGGCGCATGAGCATTTTCGTAGTTTTTCCCTTCTATAACATGAATATGAGCCAATTTTCCTTAGAAAGTCCTTCATGTAGTCCTTCGTGTAGGAGAGAGCTTTAATGTGTTCTGTTGTAGCCCAATTTATATTCTCAATAATTTTCTTTTTAGCAATTAATTTAATTCTGTAGTTTGTTTCGAACTCACTTCTAGATATTTGTGTCATTTATTGACGTCAAACTGTAATGTAATAAATGTAAGCTGTTAAAAATATCTTTAGACATGGTTGGTTGAGTTAAGGAAAAAATTATTTATTAAAATCACTTTTATTTACATAATTTTTACATAATAAATGAAATATATATATATATATATATTATTTACAGTATGCATATGTATTATAATATAAAGTGTTCAAACTTTTAAATAAATTAAATGCGCGTTTGCAAAATTTCAAGTATTTTCATACATTAGAGTAAAGCATTATACCTTGCAATTACATAAATAATTTGCTCCTCTTTTATTTTTTGCAAGTCTAGAGACTGCAAAACTGCATTTTGAAATCTGTGGTTTGATTATTAATTTTGTTTGAGAACTAATGAATTCTGCTAGAGACATGAAGGAGATTTATTGAAAAGTTCATATCTTTAAAATGCAAGTAAAGTCATCTAAATTGCTCAACTGTGGGCATAAAAACAACAGTTACTTCCCATTGCATCATCATCTGCAAACATTTTCGTCTTACTGATTACTTATTTGAATCTTATCCAATTGTCGAGGCTGTTGAATCTGTGAAATGCAACTGCCAGTATTGTGACGAATAAAGTGTTGAACCAGCAACATACGATGTGTTAATTTGACGGATAAAATTCGCTCTCCATATTTTTTATTTATTTATTTATTTATTTATTTATTTACATTCAAACACTTTAAAATATCACTTGTTACTACTACAGTTAATTAAAATGACGCGGAGAAAAGATATTTATGTTGTAAAATATAGCTCCTCTTTTGCACAATTCTTCATCTCAGTCACGTTTTTTATAGCGATAGTTTTTTTTTTCTTTTCTTTTTTTTAGTTCGCATTTAAATTAAGAACGTGTTTAAGACTATATCTCTTATTCGCTTGAAAATGTCATAATTAAAAGGCAGGAAATATTTCTTTTGTGGGCATGCATAATTTTATTGAAAGGTGATGAAGATGTAATAGGATGAAGCAGTACGATAATCTTAATACTATTTTAATTGTTTATAGCACGTTTCTTAGTTCTTGTCTTTAGGATTTAGACGCCTGAATAAGAAATAGAAGAAACCATGTCAAAACATCAGGTTTTCTTTTCATTTCACAAAGCATTGTGAAATTATTAAGGATGAATGGATGGTATAATTTAATCAAAATAAAAGTTACGACTTACTGGAAATCAGATTGACTTTGTTAAAGCATCAGCTGACTTTTATATTACATTTGTAAACTGTCTCTGAAGAAACTTTAAAGAAAAGTTTTGTTGCACACTGTTTAACATGCATGTTAACTGAATACTATATTAACATTTCTTCACACATTTCTGTTTAAGAACTGAATAAAGTACGTGGCCGGTTCAAAAATAATTGAATTTTGTTAAACAAATAATGTGTAGAAATTAATTCAGAAAATGTTGAACTATTCAGAAACAGTTCACATAAACCAGCCTACCTGTACAAAATATTTGACAGATTGAAACATATTTTTCTGTGCTAAATTTCGGTTCTCTAATTTATAAACATGATTAACCTTCGAATTCGCTTCGCTAAATACCATTAAGTGCGATCTTTATAGCAAAAGTTCCCTCTAAAATTAAAGAAGTTAAATTAAAAGGTTAATTCACGCCATATGCGACGAATGAATCCTGTATTTAGGTTAAGTTATCCGAATATGGCAAAGTACAAGAGAGCAATCGGTCTAAGGGGAAGGGATGCATTCGCGGAGAAGTTTCTAAGGGAAATTTGGCTCTTATTCATGCTACAACGGGAAACCAACGAAAATCAGCCAACCTATACGCCTGTATTCGAAACCAGATCGACCTACCAATATTCAGTAATCTTATCTAATCAGCCACTGGTGGGGAATTCCTGAATTTAAAGGTCTCATTTAGATATTAAAAAATACCTTACACATATTCTGCTTATATATGTACTATTTATTCTTCCTCTGGTTCACGTATATGTATGTGATGTTGTAGTTTTGGGGGAAGAGGAATCCAATTTACTTTCTAGTCAATATCGGAAATGCTGTAGAAAGATGTAGATCGCGCATAATAAGACACGTCATGGAAGACAGCTTAAGGATGTTACGTAGATGGAAAGATGGAGTTGCGGACAAACGTGCCGAATTCAATACATAATTTCTTAAGATATAGCCTTGATTGATGCTACGCTGCGGTTTCTATAAGCACTATTCAATTTCTGTTTACCCAGCTTACGTCTTAAGTAGTAGAAAATACAGCTTAGCGAAGAGATGTGATTTAGCAGCAATTAGAAGCGGTATAAGAGAGTGCGTAGTAAGTAGCTGGAGTAATTTCAAAGCCCCGGATCCTTTGTTTAAATCCTGAACAACATTTGGGCAAGAGCTTTCGTATTGCAGAGAAAAAGATGACGCAATATGGTGCAATGCGGATCTTTGAAGTGGAGGTGTATTTAATTAAAATTAAGAATTTAAAGAGCTATTATCAATTAAATTAGAAATGTATTCCAATTAAATTTCATTTGTTAGTAATTTTCCGTCATATTTTATATTACATACACACACACACACACACACATATATATATATATATGATTATAATTAAAGGGGAATACTCCTATTAAAATGACTATATTTCATATTATAATAGAAAAGCCATTAAAGTAAAAGAATTACAATTTGAAGTCTAAGTAAATTACTATTTATAAATTCGTAATTTTTAAGAAACATTTTTAAAAAATTTTAAATTTTAAAAGCATTAAATAGTAAAAGGAAAACCGACATGGAAAAATTGCTTTACAAGCAACGGCTAATAGTATATGCATAAACCTGTAGTGCAAAAATTGCTAATAATAATTATAGCCATATAAAAAAATTACCTAAAAATGAACAGTTGAAAAGTTAATGAAACAATACCGGCTCTTCAGTGGGAATCTTATAGAAATCATGTTCTAAAAAACAGTAGTAGTTTCAAATATGGCACATAATTAACTCGTAGCATTATTTACGTTAATTAAAAATTAAAATTTATAGTTGACCGAATTAGGAATACTAAATAACGATTTTAAAGTAATAAAACTTCATGAGGATAGTGATAATGTACTCTTAACGGTTGAAAACTTAGAAATTACTAGTGTGAAAATTCTTTCGTCATACCAATTGTACAGAATTATAAATTAAAGAATGTTACACCCTAATAAATCGTAGAGGAATATTGCTGAATAGCATTTAAAGGGGAAAAAGTAGTTTCGAGTTATTTATTAACCGACCTCTTAAGGTACATTGGAAATAGCGTCAAATATCCGAAATTTTGAAATTAAATATCTTGCTCACTTTTTGTCTTACGGATGTCAAAACCTTTTCTTTTTTTTTTTTTTTTTGAATAATGTCCATAAAAGCTTCCTAATTATAAGCATAGGGATCGAAAGGGTAGGTATAAAAAGTTAGAATTTTCTAATTTTTACGAAACTGAATATTTTAAAATTTAAAATTGCCAAAACATGAATATTTGCATCATTTAAAACATTTTTATAATTGGAAAATATCTATCTACAACCAATTACGAAAATAAATGTTGCGAGAAATAAAGCTTGGATGAAGACTTTTGGGGACACGATGTATATAAAGTAAAAATAAAATGAAACTCTTAAATCCATATCCCATATTTAACCTTGAACAAACCATTCAAAATAATATCACGATGCAGAGTGACTAATCGTATGAAAAGGTGCAAAGAAAAATGAAAACAGTAAATTTTATTTACATCCTTCGCTGCATCGTTGTCAGGGGGCTGGTGCAAAGAAAGAAGTAAACATGTGTGTGATTATGGCAAAGCCTCGAGGGCTATCTGTCTAAGGGGAGGAATATCTTCGTGGAGGACCTTCTAAGGGAAACTGACTCGTATATACGTTACACATGGGGAAAACCACGAAAGCGCCCATGCAGCCAGCCCGTTCGTGGGATTCGAACCTCAGACCGAACTACCAGTGTTCAGCGACTTTACCGCTCGGCCGCTGGTGGGCCGAAAGAAGTAAATGAATTAGCCTGTTTCTGTGAACGGATAATGGCACACACTATAAATTAGACTTGTCTCAATAGAAATAGAAATGTGTGTCTTCTTCATTTCCAACCGCAACAAGCTGGAGTGGGGAGAGTAAAATTGAAATAAATAAATAAAATTTTAAAGAAAAAATTCTTAAAAATTCAGGCTTAAAAATTAAATAAAAACAAATTTATGGTTTTTGATGTTGTTTCTTTAGCATTTTAGTTATTTTTACATGTTTACTCTACCCACTCCAGCCCATTGGGGCTGCACTAATGAAGACACAAATTTCTATAATAAATTTTATATGGTTTATTGAAATATTAAATTCTAATGTATGATTTGTCTCATTGTTAGTTCATAAACAGTCTGATTCATCTACTTCTTCCGTTGCATCAGCCCCCTGACGACGATGCGGCGAAGGATGTAAATAACCTTTTCTCCTTGACTGCTTTAATTTTCTGTTTAAAAGTTTTCCCACCTTTTCACACAATTAGTCACTGTGCGTCTGGATTTTATTTTGAAAGGTTTGTTCTGGTTTGAATATGGAATGAAATTAAATGTTTTATTTTTTTTAATTTACAATATTAACACAACTTTTTGCAGTTATCAGCGCATGCTTGGATATTGAACTGCTTTTTACTTTGTATTTATGTAGTCATTTGATTATTCTCTGATGCAGTATTAAATGCGTAATGATTAAGTTGTTATTCCCTTAATTTCTGCGTTCTAGATTTATAACTGAAAATTTCGTTTGAATTTAATTTGATTTCCGAAAGTATTTCACTAAAGATGCTGAAATAACATCATTTCGCGTATCTTTGAATTAAAATTATGACATATAATATCGATGCGGATACTGTTTGAGCTATCAGATCATAAAGTTTTAACAAAATCGTTTCAAAACTCCTTATTAAGTCATGTCCATTTACTGCCTTATTATACAAGTAACAGGGCCCACCAGCGGCCGAGCGGTAAAGTCGCTGAACACTGGTAGTTCGGTCAGAGGTTCGAATCCCGCGAACGGGCTGGCTGCATGGGCGTTTTCGTGGTTTTCCCCATATGTAACGTGTATACGAGCCAGTTTCCCTTAAAACGTCCTCCACGAAGGCATCCCTCCTCTTAGGCAGATAGCCCTCGAGGCTTTGCAATAATCACATACACACATATACAAGTAACAGAGTAACAGAATTTGCTCAATATATATCCTTTGCGCGCTCATTATAACAGTGAATGTTTATGTGAGAATAATTGCAAACATTACAACATTTGCGTCGTTTATTGCCATTATTTAATTATTTCTGTGCTCGTTCATTAAAAAAATTCTAACAATACATTCAAGAGCAAACTGAACTTAAAAAAAATTTTTTAGTTTGTAATTATTTTCAAAAAAAGGAATGATGGGAATATGTTGAAACAGCAGTGTATCTCCCCACAATCCGGCAACCTTGAAGTAATTCCTTAGCAAACTGCTTACTCGCAACTTTATTTTCCCACTAATAATGTTTACGCGCTGTTACGTGATAACACAAAAGGCTTTTGTTGTTTAGGATTTGTCGTCGCTTCTTAGTGCTTGATACTTAAAAGCAAGTGTCGTTTGTCGAACAAATTGCTGTTGCTTAATACATCAATCAACCTCTGAACAAAATCCAACAACCTTAGCATTTTTTTTTTATCTTATCTTCGTCCCAAAACATTCTCTAAAGGCGCCCGAGTTGCCACTGGTTTGGATCCAACATGTTTCTCTGCGTCCAAAAAAGGGGGCGAATGCTTCAAAGGAATATACTCGCCTGTAGTCTAACGATAAATAGATCGCAAGAGTCAATTCTAAATTTCCTTTCACCAGATGGCGCTACTAGTATATTTGGCACCTGTTGTATCATTAGCGGCTTCCCGAATAATTCAGCCCTCTATCCCCTGCGTAGTAGGTAGAAATCAACGGCGTAACAAAAGCTGCCTAATTGAGGAGAATATTGCCTGAAGGATCCATCAAAGTAAAAAAAAATCCAACTGATCTCATTAGAACTTAGCCTTGAAAAAGCATTATTGATGAATTTCCTCTTCCCCCCCCCCTCTTTTTTTTTTTTTTTTTACTGATTGTAAATTGTTTGTTTTTCACTCCCGGCTTGACCTTTGAGTAAAAGTGAGTGTATTGAGTAGAAGTGAGTGAGACCTTTTAATATCTTATCCATATCTCAGGAGAAAGCCTCGCTTGGTTACAAATTTTTATGAAGTACGCGTTAGTGGGGAAGCAGAGATTACTCAGCCAAATTAAATACATTTCTCACTACATTTTTTTAAAAAAATTGATAATTAACTCCACTATACTGCTGTTTTCCAGGCTTTTAGTTTTGTGTCACTGTTAAATTACCCGACGTGCTGAGCTAAGCACAACCGTGAATTCAAATGATTACTTTCCTCCTGGAAATGTCATCTATGGAATATCCAATTTTTAACTCTCAAAATATCATCTTCGATGTAACTTAGATCTGCGCTTTTAAATTAGGTCATTTTATATGTGTTTTTAACTCCTTAAAAGCTTTCACATACGTAAATTACAACACTCAATAACAGTTGGAGTAGATGAAATTTCCTTTCAATCAACTTGACAGTGCTTAAAATTTGTTTAATATTACTCTAATTAATCTACAGATGTACTAAAATTGATTCTAAATATATTTCAAGTATTTTAGACTCAGAAGATGTGTAGTATATTCTTTAAATCTGATATTATTGTCTGCTGGAAGATATTTTACAATAAAAACGTGTAACCATTACAGTTTTGTGTGCTAAGTTAAATAGTAACTAACGGATAGAGCGCGAGTTTCTGGAATAAATATTGATCGTTCTTCAACTAGAAATTCTGAGAAGTGATTTTCAGCATCCAAGGTTTTCATGCTTCTTATTTTATGACATTATTTCCTTGAATGAAAGGCGGGTAAATTGTGAGATTAGCTAGTTCAGATTGAGATCAAGGATAAATTCAGTTGCGAGGTAAAAAACTTAACTTATTAATTATCAAACTTTTACTTTCAAACAGTCATTTCCATTTGCACTTCTTCGAGATGACTATCTATTTCAAGGAGTTGCTACCATTCGAGATGACTATCTGTTTCAAAGAATTGTTGCCCGTCCTCTATTGTTTTGCATGTCCTCAAAAATCTGAGAGGGAAAACTGAAATTTATGCAGAAAGTAGTAGTTACATTTTAGTACAAGGTTGCGATTTAGCTTGTTAATCATGAAAATTTAGTATGCGCTGAATATTTATTAATCTCAATAGTTTAACTCCCTTTTAGTTCAGTCGATACTATACAGCTTATTAAAATTTAAAAAATAGCAGCCTGACCACAAAATGAAAATTGCAGTCTCTGACAGGTCACTTGCTAAAGCTAATTGCTAAAAATGGACTAAAAGGAATTCAGAATTCAGCATTTATAAGCTTAGTTTAAAAACAAAAATTCATTTAAAGTAAACATTAAATGAGATCGATTGTTTTATATACACATTACAGTATACTGGAACAGTTAAAAAAGAATTAAATTTAATTCCACTAATAAATATAAAACATTTATTACGAATTGTTCCCATGGTCGTTATCGGATAATGTAAAGCTGACTTATTATTTAGCCGCTTGACATTTAAAACCATCAACCGTATCTATGATATTTGAATTTAGACCTTGGTATTAAGTAATAAGAAACAATTAAAAAGGAATAAACACACTTTTCGTAAATGGATTGCGTGTGCTCTGAAAAGCATTCAGTTGATTCATATTTTACAATTTTAAAAGGAAACTTGTTTAAAGTAAAATTTCTTGATTTTCAGTTGCATAGTCTATTATAATATGAATATAAGCATTTCTTAGTTTTTGAAAAAAAAAAATCGTGCATTTATCTAATGGTATGCAGTAATATTTTGAATGTTATCTTACAGTAAATAATCAAAATTAAACTTTTAACCTGCTTGAGCCAAATTAGTCGACTGTGTATTTTATTAACTTTTAATCTGGATTTATAGGCTTTAAGCAGCATTGCTCACTAATGTGTATTTAATTTAACTTTTAATCTGGAGTTTTAGGCTTTAAACAGCATTGCTTATTAGTTTATTACTTTTTAATCATAATTATAACTTACTGCTATCATTATTATTATCACTAGCAGAAAGTCCTGGATGTCGATCCTCGAATAATATTGTATTTATTTAGGCTTATTTTGAACTTCATTTTATCAAGAACAAGAACTGAAGTTTTAATATGTATCAGCAAATGTTTTAGCGATTTCTCTGATAGCTCATATACAGTTTAGGGTTACATATAATTGCCATGACTTTTGTTTCTTTATAATGTATCATTTTTCATTATCAGGACTGTATACACATTCAAATCTCACAGTCGTTCCTTTAAATAATCATACTGGCTAAGTGATTATCCAGATAGTATTCATTACTAAAGTTTTTTTCCTTTTAAGTTTCAATGACAAAAATGTTATATTTTATACTAAATATATTGGGTCGATGCATAAGTCCGTGCCGTTTTTACTGTGCTTTGATTTTATTGCTATAAAATACACTACAATACACTACAAATGAATAAAATACACTACAAATGAATAAAATACACTACAAATGAATACAATACACATTAACAAGACATTGATCTGCTACGTCATAAATCAATAATCACTCATCATTCACTCAATGAAGTAATCAATGTCAATCTGTCAGCGTTCAGGTTCAATTCAATGCCTCTCCTAACCCAGTGAATACAAATGGCGCACAATGGTTGCGTAATCACATTCCATAATTTAAGCCAGTTCCATAATTTTCTTCCAATTCTGCCGTACACACCATAAAGTCTTCTTGTGGTTTCTGTAGCACTAGATCCTCGATTAAACTTTGTAGAGTAAAATGTGTTGGAAGAGTTCATTTTCCTTTACTTGACACTCCATACTAATTATACTTGAAAATGGCAAAATGAGCTGTTAACAAAGTGCAAGCTACAGTTCACAACAATCAAACTCCAAACTGAAGAGAAGCAATTGAATAACGAAAAAAGAAGGCTTCAGTTTTGCTAGCCCAATGAAGAACAGCACGGACTTATGCACCGACCCAATATCTGACCATTTAAATCATGCAATTTAAGAATGGGCAACATTCTGAAGGTTGGTCGCAAATAGCAATACGCCGCATTTCTTTAATTTTACCTTTCATTTTTAAGGAATGATAAATAGAATACAAGTGATCAAAGTAAAGAAAGTGAGTGATCAAAGTCACTCACTTTCACAAAGTAAGTGATCAAAGTCAAGAAACCAGATTTTCTGTTATGTGCTTCCGAATATTTTGTCACGAATGATTTTGCTGATCATCACGTTTTCAAAGTACTGATAGCGATTTGGTATAACTTTTATTTCTGCAAACCTTAATGTAGACTCATTACAAATATTTGCTTAAAATGATATCGAAAGAATGTTATATGAAACCCAAGAAGCAAACTATCATTAGGATGAATGGTGCACAGCTTCTCTGCATCTAGAAATTCAAAGTTTAGCCCTTACTGGCCACAAACCTGGAGCACCGGCATCGACAGTACGACTTTCATAACCTTCATCCCATTTTTTATCGAAAATCCCCCGTGGAATGGATTTGAGGCGGTCGTATCCTCTTCAACCACCTACATCGCACATCGCGAAAACCTTTAGACGGAATAAATTTTAAATGCGCCCCATTCTTCAAATACGCTACAGTCACAAATCTCCATCCGTCATATAGTACCCGGGATATGAATGCAGAGCTTAAATTGCGCCGGAGGCCGGCTCCGGTACTTCTTAGTTTATGGTATAAATCATAATTATAGTCGGAGTGCACCGGAGCCCTAAATAAGAAAGCTTCGGCACTTCTTTTATGTAATTACGGAACAACAATTTCAGTAGAAATTTGATCTCAAAAATTTTATTTTTAGTAGCAATAAAATTATATTAAAAATCGCTTGTTAAATTTTAATTTACCTCTTTTAATTTAAATTATTTAATTATTTTAATAAATAATAAATAATCACTAATTAATTGATTAATTGATATATAATAATTAATAAATATTAATCGTTGATGTTAATTAAATAATTACTTATTAATTTGATAATAATTACCTATTTAATTTTTTAATTAGTCATGATTTTAATAGTAATTTTTATTTATTTATTTACACTTGTTCCTCTTTCCTGACGGTTTTCCATAGGGCTCCGGCACTTCTAATTTTAGAAATTAAGCCCTGTATGTATGTGAACTTTTTGGTGTTAATTAGTCTTCATGCCGACTAAGGAGGCAATTAAATTCACTTAAACATTTTGGAGTTGTGTATTTCTCCAGAGTTTCAGAAAAGTTCTAATCCTCGTTTATTTTTAAAGGAAAGGTTTAAACTTCAGTTATTTGTTTATTCCTTATGAAATGTTGCTTTTGAAATTTAAACAGAATAAAGATTTTTTCCCTCTATAAAATGCTATAACGGAGTCAGGCAGTTTAATTATTTTAGAACTTCTCTTTTATCTGAAAACCATCTTCTGTATTAACATTCTACGAACTGAGGGTGTGTGCCAAGTTGCTTAGCAACAAATACCTCTCTGTGTCTGTGTTTAAAGCTACTTAAAATGCATTCCTTTTACTCGCGGAGAACGGTAGTAGTTAACATGTTTAGTTTTGATTTAGATTTGAGATTACTGCGTATCTAAGGCTTTACTTTGGCACAGATTTTTCTTGAAAAATCTACGGTTTTCCCAGAATGATGTACACTGTCGTTTCCAGAATTGTTTTTGGATGAACCCAAAAGTTTTTCAGTACTTTGGATCTTATACATATTTACAAGAAAATGTTTGACTAATTGTTTTGTAAATAACGCGCTTAAACTCACACTTTCCAGGAAAAGTTCTGCCGTAAATGCATTTAGGTGACCAATAATAAAAGAATAATAAGAAAAAATTATTACCGTGCATATTATAAAAAGTCAAGAAACGATGTGTAACTTTCACGAAATATTCTACATTTATAATGTGCTTAATGTAAAGATAATTTACTAAAGCCAAGCAACTCGAGACCTATCTTCTAATGGGAAGGGACGCTTTTGTGGAGGAAATTTTTAGGAAAACTGATTCGTACCCAGGTTACGTATAATTGCGAAAAATTTTATGCGGACAACCCGTTCGCTGGGATTCAATCTCAGATCGAAATACCTCTGTTCAGTGACTTTACTGCTTGGCTTCTGGTCAGCATGCAATTTTCTCATGTATTTTCGTCAAAATAACACATATATTAATAACAATATAAAGATTTTTAAAAAATTCAGTTCTTTCGCATTATTTTTGCTTATAAATTGCAGAGCTTTCAACGAAATTTAACGAAACATCAGGCAACGTTCAATCATTGAATTGCATTATTCAGATTATGGCAAATCAATCGAGGGCTATTTGGGAGATCTTCTTGAAAGACTTCTTGGAAGAGAAACTACCTCATTTCACATTACATAAGAAGAAAACCACGAAAACACCCTTTGCAGCTAGCCTGTTCATTGGGATTTGACCCCGGGTGATACTAACAGTGTTCTGCGATTTTACCGCTCGGTCGCTGACTGTGTTCAAGCGAAACAATAAATTCAAATTTAAAATATAGACAGTGAATATTCTATGAGATATAAGTATTTAAAGAAAATATTTTTTGACCAAACATAACATAAAAATTTTAACTTAAATACAAGCCAATAATCCTTTAGAAAATCTTCAAGAACACAATCGGGCCGGTAATGGTGTTGGTGGTGTATTTAATTATGGCAAAGCACACTAGGGCTATCTGCCTAAGGGAAGGGATGCCTTTCGTGGAGGACTTTCTAAGGGAAACTGGCTCGTATACACGTTACACATGGGGAAAACCACGAAAACACCCATGCAGCCAGCCCGTTCGCGGAATTCGAACCTCGGACCGAACTACCAGTGTTCAGCGACTTTACCGCTCGGCCGCTGGTTGGCGGGGCGGCCGGTAAATTGGGGTTTTAGTTTGCTGACTGTTGAGCCCTACGGTCTTTAGCTCCGTCCCAGTTTTCAGGAAGATTTTTCCCTCTTCCAGGAGAAAGGAGTCTAGGATCTCTTACCTCTCTCCCCCATACTACCAACCTCTCCCCGTGCAACAAAGGCACTATACATTCAAAAACATGTATAGTGCCTATGTATAGCCTGCCTATCCTTACTACTGTGTAATAATGCCTATGAACTATATCCTCAGAGAAATTTAGTAAACATAACTTAGGTAACATTACTATTTTAGGAAATGCTAATTTACAGTCTGTGTCTTTATGTCCAGTTTTTTTTTATCAGCAGCTGTTAGTCATACATCTTAAACAGTACTTTGATTGACTGAAAGCTTTGAATTACAACTGACATACACTGGTGTGCAAAAATTAAGGACGAGACGGTTTTTGCAATATAACTTTGTACAAAAGCTTTCCAAATCAACACATTTAATACCATAAGATCCCCCATACGTAAGGACATGAGTAATGTAAGCAACACTTACTAAAAGAGAAATTAGAGGGATAAAAAGAAGCTTTATTGAAAAAGTAGCATGGAGCGCAATGCGACTGAAGGCCGAAACATCCCTGTGATGGGTGTCCAGCAAGAAACATCCGGTCTTTAATAGGGGATATGATCTCCCCTGACTGCTAGGCAGGTTTCACAGCGTCTGCCCATGCTGCGAATGAGGGTGTCAATGAGTTGTTGAGGCATTGCTGCCCATTCGTCTTGCAGCGTCAATCGAAGCTCCGGAATCGTTACTGGTGGTAAGGTATGAGCTGCCAAGCGTCTGCCTAGGAAATCCCATACATGCTCGATGGGATTGAGATCCGGAGATCGTGCCGGCCAATCCATACGTTCAATATCCTCACTCTCTAAGAGCTGTTCGACAGCTACTGTGCGATGACATGGTGCATTGTCGTCCATGAAAAGGAACTGCGGACCCATAGCGCCTCTAAAAAGACGCACATATGGAAAAAGAATCTCGTTACAATAACGGGTCCCGTTGACTGAACCTGCGTCGAAGATGTGAAGGTCTGTACGACTACCAAGCATGATGCCTCCCCAAACGAGAACACCGCCACCTCCATACCTGTCCCTTTCAATGATGTTCGAGGGATGATTGCGGCTTCCCCGCTCTCTCCAGATGAGTATGCGATGAGAATCGCTACTCAGACTGAATTTGCTCTCATCTGTAAAGAGTACTCGTCCCCATTCATTGTCTCTCCAATTCCGGAGTTCCCGGCACCACAGAGAACGCCTTCTCCGATGGGCAGGCGTTAGATGTACACACCGTACAGGGCGTCGTGCAAACAGACCACCACCGTGCAGTCTTCTGGCCACGGTAAAACGCGATATCGGTCGTCCAGTCGCCTGTGTCGTGTGTCTAGCGATTTCTCCCGCTGTCTGCCGCCTGTTTCTTCTGGCCTGTAAGGCAATATACCGGTCATCTGCGGGTGTGGTTCCTCGTGGACGACCACTACTAAACCCCCAGATAGCTGTTCCTGTAGTTTGAAATTGTCTCCAAAGTCGTAAAACGATGCTGTGAGCAATTCCGAACTCTGAAGCCACACTTGTCACACTGCGGCCTTCCTTCAACTTCCCGATGATTCGATCTTGGGTAAAAGCATCCAGATGTCCTCTAACAGATTGATTATTCGCCATTTCTCGCTGAGGCAGCAACTCGGTGTGATTTTAACTGCTATACGGCGTGCAATCTCTTTGCCAGAAATACTGATCTTACAGCGACAACATGCTTTATACTACTCAGACACTCCCCCATTACGTCTACCTGCATATCTGCGCATGTGCTACCGTACATCACCTTTCTTAATCTCCTGATTGGTCTTTCTGTCCGCTCTGCCTCTTCGTTCAGCTGATATGCTAATTTTTCGACTTCGTCCTTAATTTTTGCACGCCAGTGTAAATCGATTAAGATACATTTTTGTAGCAGCAAGTATTGTTTTCCTTTTACTCTTCGTATTTGATTGTTTCCCAATCAGTTAACATATAAAAGAACCTAAGGCATGCAAAATGGAGTTCTGGATTTATAATGTATTTTTTTTAAAAAACTATATGCCAACTTTTTGTAAAAGTAAAAATCTTAAGGTATCTTAATGACATTTGAAATGAGTGTTATAAACCTAATAATTTGGCTAAAATAAAACGCAAGCCTTGATATTATACCATATCATTGTGAACTTTACGTAGTTCCCTAGAAAGCTCTTTAACTGAATATTGGAGTTATTAATACGAGAAAATATTATCATTTTGTTACATTAAGGCGTTCTGCTATTAATAATTATGAATTAGAAAAGAAAATGCCTTTCAACAGCCCCATATCTTCTGGAGTATTTGCAAGATTGAGTCCAAGCTATAAATTTATGCTTATCCTGTAGCTGTGATTTTATTTTTTATGCAGGGATTATATTATGTAAAGGGGGCGTGAATAGGATGGAAAGCTATAAAAGATTACAGGAATATAAAACTGAACAGTTCGAGAGGTAAAAGTAAATCTCATTAAAACTTGCAAAAAGGCCAACAATACGATAAGCCAGGTTGTAGGCTAAAATATTTGAAAGTAACATCAAATATGTTGAAAATTATTCTCTACATCTTAAAACTTAGTTTTCGTATGTAAATTATATTTCACTATTCAGTTTTTTATTTTAATAAGATCTATAATTCCCGTGTCTTCAAAGGACATATAACTGCTGTAGAAATGTTATTAAAATAAGTTATAAATACAACGTGGGCCCGTAAAATAATCGGGAAAATTAACAGACCAAACGATAAAATAAAAAAGTGAAAGAATAACTGCTTGTTTAGAAAGGGTGTTAAAGCTAGTTTAAACTGGTTATTTTACCATGCGCGCATCAAAACGTCGGAGTCATTTTCATTTACGGAGAAGGCATTGTACAAAAATTTGCTTCGAGTATAAGGTATTTCTCCTGCCTTTTTAGCATGCCTTCATGGTGTAGTAGTCAGCACGCTCGGCGCGTATTCGAGAAGTCCGTGGTTCGAGTCCGGCGAAGGCATTGCTCATTTTTCATGTCTTTTGCTTTCAAAAAATACCTAATATCTCTACAGTAGCGCCCGAACTAAGAAAGGTGGTGGATGGCGATTCTCCACCATCAGGATTTGGCAATTAGGTCCCCTAATTGCTAGTCGTCCTTTAAAAGGGGGAATATATAACGTATTGCTCCCGCCTTCTTAGCATGCCTTTGTGGTGTAGTGGTCAGCACGCTCAGCACTTGTTTGAGAGATCCGTGGTTCGAGTCCCGGCGAGGACATTGCTCATTTTTCATTTCTCCTGCCTCGAAATAACTTAATGTCTTTACACGAGATGAAATAACGTTATAACGTTAAATTTTGTTACAAATTAGATAAATCTGCTACTGAAACGTTAGATGTGATTAGAATAGTATATGACGATGCGTCGTTATCAAGAACACAGGTGTGCGAGTGGTACAACTGCTTTAAGTTAGGGCGCGAAAGCATTGAAGATGAACCAAAGACATGGCGCCCTTAAACTTCAAATGTTACGCGTATTTTTCCAACTGTTAGTTCCAGCGCCTATAAACTGGTTTCGGTGACCTGCAGAAACGTTGAAAAAATTTTATTAACTCCTCTGGCAATTATTTTGAAAGAGATAAATTGATTTAAACGCTAGTAATTTTTTTTCTTATTCATAAGAAATTGTCCGTTTATTTTATGGGCGCACTTTATGTATCAATTAATGTTATGACGATTACTGATAAGTTAAAAACTTGCAGTCGTGTTTTGGAATATCTTACCTTCGTTTTGAAATCTTTATCGGTAGCGCTAAGACATGTTATGAAAGGTGAGACAGAACTCCTAAAGAAAACTAGAGCGAGAAGATAACCTTAAGACAACAAACAAGAAAGCCTTATATTTTGTTTCCTATTTTAGCTCTCTGCATTTTTTTAGAGTTGGCAAGAGAGAGACACAAGGAGCGAAAAGATTGTCAAAGTTGGGATGTCACAGGCTGAAGATATATTTAATACGACTGCTTGGCGACATATTATGTCACAAGAATTTTTTTTTACATCAAGAGTTACCTTAAAGAGAAATACTTTGAGGTATCGTTTTAAGTTACACTCATTCTCTGTGTTTTCTAAGAGTGTTTGGTGTTTGCTATACAGATGCTATTATCCGGTCACAAATACCTCTTAGGTATATCCGAGACATATTGGAAGAATATGCAGTATTAGTCAGCATTTTATAATTTAACCATACATGGTAAACAACAGTAACATGCATAAATATCAGTGAAATATATTCGGTGGTTTTTAAAGAAGAAACCAGTTCCCACGATAACCTCAAAATTCAGTTGAAGAAAGATTTTTCTGATCCTGAGTTGATATTTCTGTGGTGGGTTCACCTAACATAACTAAGAGTGGCATTTCACCTAACCATAACGATGTTTTGTTATAACGTGTTATAACTCGTTTTTCTAACAGACAAAATGTTTTTACTAAATATGTGAAAGCCTTTTCACTTGTGTTCGTTCTTAAACTTGTTCACTTGTTCTTAAGAACATACTTCTCCACCTAAAAAATAAATATTCATATTTTCGTAAATCTTGTAGCCAATCTGAGTGAAGATATTTCCGTCTTTCCTGTTCAAGATAAAATTTTATGTACTTTTTCAGCATATGCTACGATATTGATTTGTTTATTGCTATTTTGAGCGGGTTATTAAACCATTTATCCCTATTTTATGATAGGGGCCATACGTTAGATGTCATTTTATTTTCTTTGCCACAAACACTGACTTGTGTGTCATCATTGTTTTGAGGAATCAGTAGATATGTGAAAATGAAATACTAAGGAAAACTTACAAAAATGCAACAGCAAAATATGTTTTGGGAGTTTGTTTTTGCCTGATTTAATCACTGAATAAGAATTTTTCCTTTGACTTTCGTCTATATATGCAGCACTGACAGAAAAATTATATAAATGAGAAAACGGTTTTAATCACAGTTTTAGGTAAAAATTAACTAGCGAAAGTGAAATAATCAACAAAAACATTTAATGCTTTTAATTTTAAACATATTCTCACATGTCTTTCATCGAATTCAATTGACCATTCTGAACAAAACTGAAACCCGTGCTTTTTAATTGTATTTTATTCATTTCTTTAGAGAAACTTAAAATACAATTTACATCACATATTTGAGTAATTGGTTTTAGACAAAGTTTACACTTTGAAGAAGACTGTATTCTCAAACCGTAATTCCCTCCCAAGAGAAGGTTATAATTCCATTTTCGCTACTAAGGAACGACTAGACTAATTATCCACGGTGAAATGAGTTTTAGAGATGTTAAATTAATAATGGAAATTGTTAGTAGAAGGCAGTCGGACTAATGTTTTATAATGAATTTAATTTAATCTTAAACAATCTCTTGGTTTCGCTGTAATGTAACTAATTTAGCTAGAGTTTCATAATTCAGTTTTACGTATTCAGGTGCATTCAGCTGCAATTCACTGATGATTTTTTAAAAAATATTTTTAAGCAAAGTGAAAGGTTTCAGGTAATAGATTCTGAAAATCAGTTCTTTATATTATTGCAGCAATATTCATTAAACTATTGGATCAAGTAAGATTCATTAACTTAATGTGTGCTGCAGCAGTATTGCAAAAGAATTTCAATAATGTTGCAGTAGCTATCAAAATAACGAATCTCCTTTGTAGGAAATAGAGTACTTATATTTGTATGTTTAAATACATTTATTAGAAGGCTTTATTTGGTTGGTCCTCCATTTCTGTTTAGAGTAAATATAATTAAGAAATAAGACATGTACTTTTTAGAATAAAAAACATTTGGAACATCAAACAAAATCGGCAGATGGAAAAGATCTTTGGCAGTCTGTAGAATAAAAACAATACTTAATGAAAGAAATATGACAAATAAATGCTGAAAAGCCAAGTTTAGAAATTAGACTTTTGAAAAAGACTTTGAATTGACTTTTCAAAAGACCTCAGTCTTTCGAAAAGTAGTATCATCACATTTACTGATTGTTATTTTTACTAATATAAAGTTTTTTTTTTTTTGCGTTAAATGCAAACCATTTTGTGCATTAACTAGCAAGCAGGGCCACCAGATGTGACAAAATTCAGTACGCAGACGTACTGAATTCTGCATGCTGTGTACCTCAAACCATCTGCAAAATTTAATCATATCTTCCTCCCGTTATACTGTGCATGTAAAATAAATAAAGATTTTGCTCTTTGCTTTACTTTCTGATGCATCAATTTTAATGTCCAACAAAGTATATCTGTGTTCATACATACAAAAATTATAAAGCAAAAGTAGTAAAATTAAAAATTAAAATAATATGCCTCATTTTCTTTTAATTTTTAGATTATACTCTCACACGCGCACACACACATACACATGTGTGAGCAAAGGCATTTATAATTAGCTGTCCATTTAAATTCATCTTGAATTTCTTGGCAGCACTACAAAAGATAAAATAGCTTGACGGAATTTTAAAGATGTAATCGATGAATTGACGCTATTTGAAAGTGGTTAATGGTATTTCTTTAAAAAAACAAGGCATTTACGCGCGCATAGGCGATCAGACCTGGACAGATATAAACCTGAACGAAATAAACCTAATAGTTGGAAACAGTGGGGGTAATTTCTGTTTATGATAGTACATGACCCCACATACATATAACGAAATGTGCGCAGAATGTATGTTTAATGAAGATACCTCCTTGCTTTATGTATGTAAACACGGATTAAAAATGAAATCCCGTCACTACGAAGAAATCAATATAGAACAATGAAATGTAGGCAAAGCATTTGTTCCCGTAACCTATTTATTGGATTAAGGTTCCGAGGTTACAGGTTGAAGTATGAGCAAGAATGACTATTTCAAATGTAAAGTCGTGGTACATTAACAACCGCTATACTCGCTATGATTTTGAATGAAAGTATACAAACGCGGATGCATAGTACAAGTGCCGTATGCACGTTGGGTGATAGTAGCAGAATAGGGGACGAGAGTTATCGTTTTTGGAAATGACCCCTCAGTATTGCTGAAGAATGCTAGCACATCTCGTATACAAATTTTATGTCAATGTGTGTGAAAATGAGAGACTGCTGCTGCTGTCAAGGTGTGGGGAACTGAGAGACTACTGCTGCTGTCACAAGAACTCGCTCGCCTGACCATAACTCCTGATGTAGGTCCAATGTATCTACGCTGCAGACAACTTGGGTCTAAGCCCTAAATTAATGTTTTCGTATTTTCCAAATTTTAGAAAACATAATTTTGCAGCTAAAATAACAAATCTAACTTTTTATATGTTTCCCAGGTTCCTATACTTGTATTTAGGAAAATTTTTTATTTATTATAAAAAAAAGTGTAAAATGAAATAGGTTCGACTTCTGTACCACTGGCGGAGGTTAAAATCGCTTATCACAATTAAAATCGCGGATCATATTTAGAGGCCGTATACAAACTGATAAGCGAAATGTTTGCATGTGTACATAATTAAAAATAAAATATCAGTTTAGAAAAAGGCTTCGATGTTAAGAGATTAAGTAAAGAGCATTTCTGTGCAGATTATTGTGAAGAGTAATAATCAATACATTTTACTTCGAAATGGAGATCTTCTTCACAGAATCTGATAGACTTTGTGTTCTAGAAAACACATGCAGTCTTCTGTATTGGCAAGCAACCAGCTTGTAATATTATTTGCATTAATTAAAAATTTAAAATAGTTTAAAGAATTTTTATGCGATTACCAGATTATGATTCTAAAGTAATAACATTTCATGAAAATATTAATAGCGTATTTTTAGAATTTGAAAACTTATAAATTACTTGAGGGAAAGTGTTTTCGGAATACCAAATATAACAAAATTATAAATTAAATATTCTAATAAATCACTAAAAGGCATGACTGAGTTGCATTTAAGGGGAAATAGCAATCTCGAATTTTCCGAATTTATTGAATAACTGACTTCTTAATGAAAATTGCATGTGGCGAAAAAAAAAATCGCAGATTTTGATTAATAGAATATTTAAATTAACAGAAATTAATTTAAATTAAGAGAAATTTAATCGCCGATTAAATATGTCTGTTAAATTTTGTCAACTTTTGTGTTTATAGTCAAATTGTTTTTTGTGTTTTACCTTAAGTAACGAATACGACATATTATCAAAATATAAGTAAAGGAGACCGTAAAAATGCGCAAAAAGTTGGATTTCGTAAATTTTACAAAATTTGATTTCTTTAAAAATGCCCAAATACGAATCTTTGCGTCATTTAAAATATTTTTGTCATAGAAGCCTATGTCTACGATCAACGGTTGCTAAAATGAGGCTGAGTAGAAACTTTTGTAGATTCGTGTTGTGTAATCTGAAAGTCGAAAGATATCAGTTTTAGAATAAGAAAGTATAATAATAGCGTTTTTAAAATTTCGTATGTATCTGCTGCCACTCCCCCCCCCAAAAAAAAGTACAGAATACTTACGTAAGGTAAAATGTTAAGAGATGTATATATATAAAATAGAGTAGCTTTTCCTCAGGGAAGGTTAAAAAGTTAGTTAGAAATAAATGAAAACCTAAGAAAAATAAAAATGTCTAAAATGCCAGCTTTGCATTATGAACCGCAGCAAATTCTTTGAAATAAATCCTCTAAAGAATAAAAATAAAATAAAATATTCCTGACAAATACATCTGGAAAAAGAGTCAAAACAAAGGAATATTGTTAAGACTGTAACGTAAGGGGGACAGAAAACTTAGTTGTTTTAGAGCATTATCATCTGAACAGAAGTTCTATAAATTAATCAAACTAAACGCCGGAAGTTCCTTTTTATAAAGCTGAAATAAGTGTCAAGCAACAAAATGGAAAATACACGGAATTAGAAAATAAATTTCTAGTATATCTTAATAATAATTAAACCATAAGATATTGTTCGTTGCAGAGTTATGAACTCCTTTATGAATTGATCAAATTTAAATTGATTAAAAAGAAAAAAGAAAACTGCACAAAAAAATTAGCTGAATACAGAAAATTTAAATAAATTCATAGAAATAATTACTAAAAGGCAGAAGTAAGATGCCTTTTGCATAGCTTTCGTTTTTGTTTGCGGAGGAGGGGTATATTCAAAGAAATAATACTTTTTATGCGTTGAGGATTTGAAGACGATGTTTGACAAGTATCGAAATAAAATCTTTAAATTAAATATCAATTTGCTTATTCCAAAGAAATGGACATTAAAATCATATTTGTTTTTAATTTATGTTTTCCCCAACTATTTAGTTTTAATTAAACAGAAAGAAATTTAGAATTACATGTATGAACTAAAAATTGATTAAATTAAATTTTGCTTAGTAAAATTAATAAAATAACTTAATAACTTGTAGGTAATGGGAATTGAGGAATTTATTTTTGAATTCAATTTGTATTTTTATAGAACAAGAACAGTTATCCATGGCTGAATCGAAAGTCATTGAAACAGCTAATAGAAGTGTTACGTGACTCATTTTATTTCATAAATAAAAAAAAAAAGAAATACTGGGAATTATTTGCACGATGATCATGGGAGTATGTATGGCAACTGTACAGTTTTAAATTTTTAATTTTTCCAGTGGTAATTAATCCGTCGCACTTTGTACAACAGCATTAATCGTATATTTTTATCATAATTTGGTTGTTATAATAGATTTTGAGCAGAACAATATTGAAAATAGCTTCTATAAATGTACATTACGGTGCAAAAGACTTGTAACATTGCAATCATTTTTCCACTCAATTTGTACCGAAAATTGCCAGAAGCAAAATGTACTATACAAAAAGGAAAATTAAACCTTTTATTTCATTTTGCTCTAATATTTTACTTCATAATTAATTCGTTGTTTTTTGAATCGCAGATGACTTCAGAGTCTCATTTCTGGAAAGAAGGATAATTTATTTATATCGTTTTCTCGCGCGTTTATTCAAGATTAAATTGATTTAATACTTAATATTTTGTAGTATGTATCATCTTTGATGATGCTGTACTTCTAAAAAAATATATCTGTACATACTAGTGAAAAAAAGAAGTCAGAAAATATATCATCAAATACTAATTATCGTAATGTGCCAAATAAGTTTCGAATTGTTGGTGGCAGCTGATATTACTAACAAATCATTAACTCAAATGTATCTCAAAGCTCAGAAAAAGTTATCAGACAAAAACAGGAACGGTTGGACATCAATCCTGCCGTAGATAAAAATAAGCTTAAATCCTAGTCCTGCTGAAATCTTTCGGATGATAGTAACTGGAGAACTTGAAATTTCGAAAATTACTTGAAAATATTAACTCGGGAACAAAAAGATGCTTATAAATAAATTTTACGTTAGTTCACTCATTGCCAGAGAAAAAAGAACTCTCGGATTAATGCAAAATTGATTTTACACAAAATATTGATTTTTTTTTAAAATACACTGTTGATAGATCAACCTAAATTAAGCTACTGTTGTTAAAATTAAATTTCTCCGCCAATGGCTGGATGGTTAAGACCGCTGAATGCTGGGATTTCGACATGGGTCCTTCTAATCCAGGCAAACGGGATGCCTGCACAATTGGGTTTTGTGGCTTTCCCCATGCGTAACCTAAATACGAAACAATTTCCCTTTAGAAAGGTCCTTCACGAAGGCATCCCACCCCCTAGGAAATAACCCTCGTGTGGTTTTTATAGTCAAATGAAATTTTATAACAATATATTATAAAATTCAGTTTACTGTGGTAATATATTGGAACAAAAAAGGAGGATATTATGACGGAATTTTTTTAAAGCGATCAGAATGCATACAACATTATATTAAGCTGTGATTAGTATACTGTGATTAGTATGATTTGGAAGCTAATCCCATGGCCGATTAGATCAAGCACAAGTCACAGATAATGCTCAGAAGTTTGTGATCGCGGTGTCTTTGCAAGATGGAGGCGCATAAAATCATTCGATTCGAAAGGACTCTAAAGAGAATGGTGGTAGAGGGAAAAATGCACAACATCCGCACACTATGCGATGTTGTCGATCAAACTGAGAAGGGAGCTCAGGCAGACATTTCTAATAATTGAACTGAATAACCCAGTTGTGAAACTGAAATACACCGAAATTAGAATCCATTAAAAAATTAACAATGTTGCAATGAACCAAAGTAACTAAAATTAGGGAAAAAAATGTTTGTAATAGAAAAAAGAAAACCATCGTTTAATCAAATGTAAGTGCTCATTGTTGATGATGTATGGGACTAGCTTTTTTGTTCCCAGTCTCTTGCATTCTTTTGTCTTCTCATTTGTCTTCCTTTCTAAAATATCTATAAATGAGATCTTGGGGATTGAATAATGTATTGGTGCACGACAAAAAAGATCTATTGTGTGGCATTTCCTTCGCATCCTCATCTGAAGAAGCTGAAATAGTGCCAAACAGTGCAAATCGAAAGCTAAAGTAGGTTCATCTTTAGTTCATCATGAGCACTTTTTGCTTTTACGTTCCATTTAACATGCATAATTATGTTTTGTTACAGCAAAATAAAAATAGTTTAATGTCTCCGAAAAAACATTTTTTCAAGTAATTCTTTTCTGAAATTTTATTATATTACAGGAATTTGAAATTCTTTTAAGACTAAGGATTAACTCAAATTCTTTAGGACTTGAGGATTTCTATTACTATTTTAGGCTTTATTTTTTTCATATTATTCTTTAGGGCTAAGAATTAAATTCTTTAGGACTTTAGGATTTCTATTATTATCTGAGGCTTTACTTTTTCATGGTAGTAAAAGGTATGTCTATCCAATATGAGATCGGTTTTAGACATTTTAGTTTCCATTCAAGGCTAGCAACTTTTATTTCCAGTTTAAGGGTGCTCTGGAAGATTCGTCTAATTATTATTATAAAATCCAGTTTACTGAGATAGTATACTGGAACAAAAAAAAAAGAGGGATATTGTGACGGAATTTTTTTAAAACTAAATATGAAGCGATCAGAAGGCATACAATATTATATTACGTTGTTATTGCTATGATGGTTTGGAAGCTGATGCCATTGCTGATTTGATCAAGTATAAGTCATGGATAAAGATATTTTTATATTTTTTCATCATTTTTTCTTTCAGGTGAACCTGCCACTGTGCATATAAAAATAGCTATCTTAAATATTAATTATGTGGATGAAGAGAAACAGGTGAGTTTCTTTTTTTATTTATCCGATTTTGTTGCAAAAAGCACAAAGAAACCAAGATTATGTATTATTTATTTTAAGGTAATTTAATGTAAAGAATTGAAAAAAAAAAGGATCACATTTTATTTGATTGTGGCATGCATTTCGAATTTCGTTTGTTTGAATTTCATTAAAAAACAATGCAAGGTTTTCAAAACTATTGCACTGCGAAATGGGTTTTGAATGTTTGGTCACGTATCCATAGATTCTGTTTTAAAAACGAAACAAATAACGTAAATTTCACATATAACAACTTTGCTCATGCCTAATCTTTTAGTAAAAATACACGAAAGTTAAATTTTTATGTAGGCCTATAGGAAATACTATGCGAATGAGAGAAATGATTTTCATAACCAAAACAATTAAACAAAAAGTATTGTATTTTAATGATGCCTTTTATGTTAGATAAACTTTTATTCGAAGATTCCGTTTCGTAATAATGTTAAAATTGGATAATTTTTCTTTCACGAAATTCAATTTCATCTGACTCTAATATTGAGGTTTTCAAGTTAGGAAAAGTTGTATAATTCTGGTAATTTTTTCCCATGGCACATTTTGAGCATTAAGAACATTTTTTCGCCTCCAAAATTGTCTAGTATGGTAAGACACAACTTGCTAGTTGGAATTTTCTTTATAAAAGCCACTTATAAAAATATACGCTATGTCTATCTAATACAGAGAGTGTTTACTCATTTAAAACAAGCTTTTTATAAGCGGCATTCCAAAACATCGGATGGACTCTGGAAGATTGTAAAGGAGGTGTGAAATAAAATCAATCTTAATGCTTTAAGAAAAATATTTTTATCTTGGAAATGAAGATGTAATATGATAGTTCAACAAAAGGACTATCAGACTAAACATATTAGAAACTAAAATTCTAAGATTTGTAAGTCTTTGGAAAATCATTACAAAAATGTGGGAACACGCCCTGTAGTTGCTGAATAGAGTTTAATTTTATCAAACTTAGATATTCTCTTAGTAAAAAAATAGTCAAACATAAATCAGAGATAAAGAGTTAAATATCTTTTATTTATTTTTTTTTGTATGCATACATTTCTGAGTTGCATCATGATGTAAGGAATTTGCCTGCATACTAAAGAAATATACAAGATCTTAACGGATAAAAGCAAATAAGGTATTACATAAATAACAGTTACAAGCGATACCAAAAAATCAAACGCGGAGCAAATATATATATATAAAAATATACTTCAATCATAGCTAATTTACGGCACACTAAATTTTTTGTGATAACAGTGAAATAAAATTTTTATTTAATTTTTAATTAATTATGGATTGCATTCTACAATTCATAATAACAGAAAAAGAAATACTATATCTTTAATCAGCCTTTTAAAACGTCTTACAATTAACTCGACTTTTCAGTGACATGTGAAACTTCCGAAACTGTTTACTCTGTGTACAGCACACATTTTTCCATTTTCAGTGCAGGATTAATTACTGATTTGAAATTGTTTCTTAAATTCAGAAGTGATGACTTAACCGATTTCAATAATCAGAAGAATTTATTGGGAGGGAAAATATATTTTTCGACAATAAAATTATACAAAAAGAAATTTTTTTAAATAATGAAGGGGATGTTTTTGCCCTTGCATCTAAGCATTTTTTAGTGATTTCGCTAATGGAACAGCTAGACCATGATTTGAAACATTCAGAAGCAAATTGGACTCCAGTAAAAAGGCAAAGAATAGAGATTCTGCATTAGGAAATGTTTATTATTTTTCTTTCTTTTCGTTGAAACAAAAACAAATACTTGTCTATTAGTCTAGTTCAGATTTCCTAAAACGTTTTTCCTATAAATTTTAAGATATTAAAGATGGAATTATGTTCTGGCACTTGCTAATTCCCTCTACCTAATAATATATTTAGGTACAAAATATTAGATACAAATATTAGGTAAACCTCATCCAATAACAGACTTTCAAGTGTAAATGACATAACTGATATATTCTAATTTTACAAAAGTTTAGTGGCAAATAGCTTTGTTAGGAAAGACTGAAGAGTTTAGGAAAATAATATTTTACAAAATTTCGAAAATTAACCTTATTAAGCTAATAATTTTTAAAAGCTCATGGGCTACTTGAACTGAAATAGGATAATATTATTATCGCTGACTAAAAAGGGTGGGGGTGATAAAATTAATCTAAATAAATATTTAATATTTCAAGTGATATGTTTAAATTCTTATAAATTATTCATATAAATTATTCATACCTAAACTATTAAATGTGAAATATTTTTCAAGGATAATCGGTGCTTCACTTCTTAGTTTCTTTGTAATCTATAAATAGTGCACCTACTATCCCGTGTTTCAATATTTACTGACGTTGTTAAATAGAGATTAATGTAGTAGGATGATAAGTTTGCTTGCTTAATTTAACGTCACATGATTAAGGGAAATACAGCTGCAGATTACTACATGGCTGAAGAGTAAGTTTCAAGCAAGAACATTTGTGTACAAAATTATATTTTGTAACAGTACGTTCATGAAATTTAAACATTTGATCTCTTATCATGAATACCGATTGTATTATTAGCTAATTAAATAAAGTTTATATTAAAGGACGCAGAAAATGTGCTTTCAGTTTAAAATACTGTGATGAAATAAATTTTGGTAATCGTCAGTTGATACACAAAATCATAAAAATTAAACAAATAATTGTAATAGAGTGCAGTTCACAAGAAAAGGAATCGTAAAGAGAGAAACTTTCTTGGTTTGAAAGAGGGTAATATTTAACTAAAAATTTCATCTTTAGAGAAAGCAATGCCATTTCGACAGTAATGATCTCAATCAGAAACTGAAACAATAATGAATAGTTTCTTCTGCTCGCAGGTACGCTGAATTACCTTCGTGATTTATAACGAGTTATTTGCGTGTGAATAAATCGTTTTCAATACTAGTTTTATTATACCAGTGGCAGAGAAAATAAAGTTTGCTTTTATCTTGTAAATATGCTATAACGCCCTCTATCGTAAAAGATTGAACCAATAATGTTTTATTTAAATCTTAAAGCCTGAACCACATTCGATATCCTCTATTAGTGAAAACGTTAAAATAAAAATTCCTCTTTTTTTTCGCAAAATTTCGGCCTTTTCACAATTCATTTCCTTGAAAGCCATATTCCGGCCAACGAAATTATTATTTATTCTATTCCTTTGAATCAGAGGTTATGGAAGACTATTGAATAATGCTATGCATCGAAGAATTCATAATCAAAAGAGGTCTGAGTAAATAGAAAATAAAAGTCAGATGCTGAAAGCAAAATAATAAAATAATTAAACTATACCAGTTAGTTAAAACTATTAATCTTGAATTTTCAACTAACCTACTTAGTAAACGTAGCAGACTGTCAAACGATTTTGCGTAATATCTAACCTCTTAGTTAGAACTATCACAATCAAGTTAAAATTCAAATTAAAGCTGTTTATTAACACGTCGACCTGACTGTTATACAAAATGAAGAATTAACAGGAACAAAACTCTGTTAACTTTCAGGTAGATAAACAGTTTTTACGCATGCTCAAGTTAAATAATATATCGAAAAAAATATTAGAAAAGCCTATTCTAAACATTCGCTCCTTCTGACTAATAGCTCCCAAGGATATTATGGGATGCAAAACTTTTGTGAGAATATTAATCGAAATAGCAGAAAATCGGAAATAAGGTAACGGCCAGCCTCTCTAATAAACTTTGAAACTCATGCTCTCTCATAAACTTTGAAACCAGAACCTTATTCACTATTTAAACTAAATTACATTCTGGTGAAAGCTGACAAGAGTAAATGTTTTAGAAAAGTTGGAGTAATAAAGTAATGGACTTATTAAAATAAAACCTGGCAGAAGTAGGTAGGTTATTTTTAAAACCTACAAGGATATTATACCTACAAGGATATTATGGGATGCAAAACTTTTGTGAGAATATGAATCGAAATAGCAGAAAATCGGAAATAAGGTAACGGCCAGCCTCTCTAATAAACTTTGAAACTCATGCTCTCTCATAAACTTTGAAACCAGAACCTTATTCACTATTTAAACTAAATTACATTCTGGTGAAAGCTGACAAGAGTAAATGTTTTAGAAAAGTTGGAGTAATAAAGTAATGGACTTATTAAAATAAAACCTGGCAGAAGTAGGTAGGTTATTTTTAAAACCAAATATTATTTATGAATAATATTCAGTATTTACCTATATCACATACAGTATATTTCAGCAAATAAATTCTCCACATTTGTGGGGAACATAAATAATAATTAAAACTAGGTAACTACGTAAAGTGTTTTTATAAAAGCTGTCTAAATTTCACTGAAATAAAATTCATCTCCTGGGGAAAAAAAAAAAAAAATTTGAAAGAATAACATTTTCAAGGTAGATTACTGTTCGGGTCATCAAAATCTGAGCAAAATTAGATAGGAAATCAGCTTTATTGTTTTCACTAAGCATGATAATTTTTATATATTTTAGGATCTGTAATGAAAAATTATGCACTATTTCTCCTTAAATGTAGAGCTTATATTTTAGAATCTGTAATAAAAAAATAATGCACTATTTCCCTTGTAATGTAGAAAATTCAGAACTTTCAACGTGATTATTTTAATTTTTTCTTCCAATATTTAGGCATTTGGAGTTGATATCTTTTTCCATCAAATATGGAAAGATCCCAGGTTGAAAATTCCATCCACTCACAATACCAGTCGACTGGTCCTTGACAGCAAATGGCGGACGCACTTGTGGACGCCCGATACATATTTCAAAAATTTAGTCGATGGAAAAGTGAATGACATCATAATTCCGTACAGCTATATGGTGGTTGACAGTAAGAGTGATCTGTTCTTTGCTTCAAGGTTCGTTTGCTTTAATTTTAACATATAAATGATGTAATACACAGTGGTCATAAATTATCGAGCACATTAAAGCAATTATACACATATATAAAACGATATTAAAAATATACAAATGCATTACATACTGAATTATACGATAACTCATTGAGTTTTGAAAGAAGACTTGAGCTACCTAGTCACGCAACTAGTAAAATGAAATCAATTAGATTTTAGAATAAGTAACAATGTTAATTAAAAGAAATTATTTTGCTAAATTAGTGACAGGGCAAAGATGTTAGACTTATAAGATTTTAAGGCAGAAATATTAGACTATTACAATTACTATAGTGTTACGTCATCTTTAGGTCTTAAGACTACAAGATACTCGCTTTGACATTGAAAGTATTAAATTTTCACATTTCTTCGATGTAATATTATTGCAGCACTTAATTATAGCTGGTTTAAACAGTCCTTTGGTTGTGCATACTTCGTGGATTTCGTTTGCAAACATCTCAGAGTTTCTATGTAAGGTATCCGTATCAGCGGCATTAATATTATATTCTCTTAATATCTGTTTAAGATTTTTTACGCCCTTGAGAAATAGAAAATTCATTCTGTAACTCAAATGGATGATCGACAATTGTTCCTTACTAGTCTGTACTAAATGAGACTACAGAATGTATTCTTAAGCTTCACATTTTTCAATTCAAGTGTACAAGCAGGGTTACCAAATAGTCTGTACTAAATGAGACTACAAAATGTGTTTTTAAGCTTTACAATTTTCAATTCAAGTGTACAAGCAGAGTTACCAAATCTCACTGATACCAACTCAAAAATCATAAATTAGAAATGACATTTTTAACACAGGATGTGATGCAGTGTTTGTGAAAATTTTCTTTTTATATTCTCCATTTCGTATTACCCGTCTACTTCATTGATGTATGTACGACTTTCACTTGAAAAAAAAAATTATTGTTTTCTATTTATTTTCATTCCACCTCTGTTATCTTACATAATTCCAAATGTCGTTTTGTCTGCTTTGGAAACATAGTATTTTTTCACGTATATATCTCCCTAGCTTTTTATCGTCAATTTCTGAAAAATTAAAAAATATTCGCGTGATTTTTACCTTTCTCAGTGAGTTCAGAGAGCGAGGTCTCCTAAATTTCGAAATTAGTTCGTAGTAAATATTTTCGTTTTGCTAACAAAGAGGAACCCTAGCAAACTATCTTTGAAGATCACGCCGAAATTTGCATTTTAGCTGTTAACCTTTAGACCAGCTTAATACAAGAAGAGACGAATTTCAGCGAAGCAAATACAAACTGAGATTCAGTCTTCGATTTCGCTGAGTTCACTGACCATTCATTCGATTTGAAGCATAGGCAACAGTAACGGTAGAGATTCAAAATACAGGGGCGTAGAAATGAAAGTATTAGATATTGTAAGGCTAATTTTACTATGTATTCTTATTGGAATGTAAGTGTCTTTTAAAGAAATAATATTGGGATAGCTAAATGCAGTTTATCCATGACTACTTTTCATTTGCTGTGTTTTTACTATAACCGAGCTCTTCAATAATTAAATTATTCATGTAATTTTCCCCTCTCCATTTTCGGGCGACAAAATTAGTAAGAACCTACTTACTGTTCATGAAAATATCTTCTCTTTATAATGCTCCCTGATCTTCTCTAAATTTTTAATCTGATGAAGTTTGACTACATGTAAAGCATTTTTGAAACTCTATCTGCACCTCTTCTTATTAATTTTGGTGTTTCAAATATCCAATTACTTTCATACTACCAAAATTTTAGATTTTAATTGCGATATACTTCACAGGTATCTGACTAATATTTAATTGAAAATTTTATCGCTGGGGTGTTCTTCATTTGTTCAGAGCTTACCATTTAACATTTTTCAGCGATATTCTGATTCAAAAGAGAAATTCATTAGAGTTTTGGAGTTAACTTTTGACGGTCTGGTTGTTTTGCCTTAAAAATAACACAGTCTAATAATTCTGGCCTAGTATTACTTTCACGAAAATAATTTTTGTACGTGAATAATGTAAAATAGGTTTTAAGTAAATATGCATATTCGATAACAAATAACTGACATTTAAAATTTCTGTTTGTGCTAATTTATATAAATGGTCTAATATAAGTGAGTATATTTGTAACCTACAGAAATCTTATATTCTCTGCATAGATAAAAATATGATAATTTAGGAATGCGAGAGAAGATACGAATAATTTTAATCATGGCCGATAGCTGTAGATTGTACTGGCGTTTAGAGTGCGTAATTGGGTAACTGCAGTCAGACGCGGCCCTTGTGATTGTTCAACACGCTTTATTTCTGGACTAAGCAATTCTTCAGAAAAAATATTCTGATTCATACATCATTATGCGCCTAATCTGCACCCAATTCTTCATCACAGTTTTGTATCTTATTCTTATCAAATATGAACGATTATAAAGAGAAGTTAAATGCTACATGTTAGCTGGAAGTAAGCAAAAAAAGTGCAATGCATTCAAAAGGTTGCCTGGGAGAGAGTCAAAAGTTTATGGCTTTTAAAACAGGTTTGATTGCAACTGAAATCTTATTTTTTGATTGGCAAAAATGTACCTGCATTAGCAGCGTTATGTTAGATCATATGATATGGATTAACTTGAAATGACGCAGTTTAGATAGATATATTATAAGCAGTCACTATTTTCAGGACAGAAAAGGGAACTATCCAAATTAAAATGGGCTATTGCCAGTTTGCTTTACATATTTTTTAAAGTACACATACGTGAAACAAAATAGGGAAAGACGTACATTTTATAGTCATCCAAAATTCGATACTCTAGCTCCATTCTTTGATAAAATAATTCTTTGATAATTTCTATAAAATCAAGCTTATACTTGATTTTATATACATTCTCTGTTTGATTCAATACTTTACGTTCAAGTGCTCACATTTATCAATGCCAGAGTTATAATTCCATCGTTGTTTTGGACTTCAGCTGAATATTTAGAAATAAAATTTGAAAGCAAGTCACAAAAACGTTTTTACCAAAAAATTTCTTCTGCCTAGAAAAGATTAGTGCTAAAGTGCAAGCAAAGAAATCTAATTCGAAAACTTAAAAAAATACAAGAAATAATTAAGAATTCTTTCTCGTGCAAGAGTAAAGTAAGAAAATAAGTAAGAAAGAAAAGTAAGAAAAAATTTAGCTTAGTTTGTAAATTTGGTAAAAGGTTTTGCAAATTTAATAATACATTTTAAGTAGGAATGAGTGAAGCAGATCATGCTTGCGTTTTTCTTAGAATGCGTTTTCCCATATAAATTAATGCTGTTTTAATGTATTATAGTAACAATCTGTATTCATTAACCAGAACCACGCCTTATACTTGCGTTAAACATTTATGCATTTCGTTTTCCGTTATTGAAGCTAAATGAGCAGGAGAAAAACAGTCCTGTTAATTTCATTTCAGGAATTAATACAACGGAATTCTTTTTCTTCTTAGATTTAATTCTTAGTATATTTAAAATAATCTGATTTTACAATATAATCTGAAATATGACATGTCCATAGATATATTCGATGAAATATTAATGTAAAATAATGTTGAAACTGAAATGATTTCCTTACCATAAGAGTTCATTAAATTGAAAGTAATTCTGGATTTCAGAAAGAGAGTTATTATTTTTCTCATTCTACACATAAATGATTGTACTCAAGAAATTTATCTTTGTTCTTGGAACTTTCTGACTGAGACATTGAAATAAATACATGGAAATATTCTGGTATAAATAGTATATAACAATAGCTCCACATTTTAGTGAAAAGAATTAAAATGTTTTCAGATATGTATATGCTGAGCACATTTTGTCTTTTTGTATTTATAAACTGTAAAAGGAAGTCTTAACCGTTTAGAATGAAGAAAATGCGCTTCGCTATATTGATTGCAACGTTTCTACTAATATCAGCTTGAATTAATTATCCATCTGTTTTAACCGGTTAAAATATATTTATTCTTTGCAGTTTACTGATATAACTGCATTTACTGAATTTCTTAGAATTTAATTTTGGTAGCCACTGTAAACTATGTTAAGATTAACTTTTATTTTGACAGTTTTCTACAAATATATCAACCTAAAAATCATTGAAACATTTTCGGGAAATGTTCCTGATTATCGCCTAGGCCCACAAGGCCAAAGCTAAAGAATTTTAAAGCTCTTGTAACTGCATAATTAACTAATATAATTTTGATAATTAAAAATTATAAATGCATAATTTTTTAATTCTGTATTTACTCCGGATTCTACTTTTTTCTTTTACCACTTTTTTCTTTTTTCTTTTCTAAAAGTTTTGCCTCTGGTAAAACTGATAAAGGAAATTTCTGCAGTGTATACCATTTCTGAGAGGAAAACTTAACTAAAGAACGTAGCACATTAAAAACACATGTAAATAGATGCACTTATATTATTTATATATTTTTTAAAGTCATTGATTTCAATAATATTCTACTTTATAGAACGTACTTTTCTATCTGTGTATACATTTTGCTTTGTTACTGTAAATCAGGAGTTTCTAATTTATGTGCTGAAAATGCTGTTAAATGCAGCATATATTCAGCAAATTGAAAAACTGAACATTTATTAAAAACTATAAAGTTTTATATACTAAAAAATAGTAATACTAGAAATTATTTAGTTTTCTTGCCGTAAGCACTGAAAGAAAGAGCATAGGGAGACTCCAAATTTTGCATAATATTTAGAGAAAGAAGCATCTGAAATTAAGTAATATGCGCTAATTAACAGTAAATGTGCATCTCTTCTAAAATTAAGTAATATGTATTAAGTAATAACAAATATGCATGAAAATTAAGAATGTTTGGATTATTATACTTGTATGACTATTAGCATATTCAATTTCATTATCTTAAATGTATTGTTTTAAAAGTATGCTTGCTGGTGAGCTGTTAAAGCTGAAAGTTAACAAGCATAATTTCCTTTTTATGAACTGCGAACTTTTCATAGTTAATTCACCTAAGACAAGTGCCTCACTCTTGCGCAGACTTTACTGAACGTTGCAGATAAGTGTAGAGCTAAGATATAAATTATTTTAGATTCAAAGAAAAATTCAACGTCTTTCTTAAAATACAGATATTTCATTCTTTCGTTTAATTTTATGATCTTTGTTTAAATGAAATGGGACGAACGAAAAATAAAATCTTCTCACTTGTATTTGTTAAATGTACTATGTCTTTGTTGCGAAAGAAAGGGATAACAAAACTATCCAGGTTTTTCAGTTATCTGAATGGAGTGCGGCTCATATAGTTAGCTAGGATACCTGTAGCCGACTCTACTTGAAACACACTGTTGAATATCAGATATCAGATTTGTAATGTCAAACGTGTAATACTGCACAAAATCATAAATTAAGATGAATCATTATTTTAGAACACAAATTAATTAATTTTTTTTTCTATTAAATTTTCAGAGTAAGTTTGAAACTCGATTGTGAAATGGATTTGACATCATATCCTCATGATGTGCAACAGTGCGAAATTTTGATAATGAGCCGTAAGTTTATGTAAATAATGTTTTTTGCATTTAAAGTTAAATAAAAATATTCATATGATAATTTTTAAACTTATTGATCACGAATTATGAAAAATTAGTTATGCTATTAATGACTTTCATCAATTTTACACTGTTTTAATATTTTCTTTATGCAGTTTATGCTATCTGTTAACCTATATGCCTTATTCAAGTGTTCTTGGAAACGCAGTACAGTCGTTCTAAACATAATGAAATTTTAAAGGACATTAAGTTTCAGCTCGCTGTATTCAATCCGATGTGAAAACGGAGATAATTTTTCTTCAAGCTGATAACTTACCAATGAATCATAATAAAACTGATCTGCATTATCACAAATGTTAATATAATTAGTAGATGTTAATATTATTTTAATTAAAAATTATTAAGTAAAAATTTTAATCTTTTTCGACTTTTCAGTTCCATCATAAAGTAATAGTTATGTACGGCAACTACTCAATGTAAACCTCATGGTTCAGACTCTTCCCTTAAATTATATAGCTCCTATTAAAATACACGTTTATAGTTGAGAATGATTATTTTAGGTGGAAAGCCAGAATTTTTCTAATAATAAGTAACATTAAATTAAGATAGAAAAAATTACAATCTACAACTTTATTGTGCTCTTCCACAATACGTAAAATGTCAAATCAAGCTCCTGATGACTCCTTAATATGAGCTTCATATTAGAAGTTGCGTTCGGATCGAAAATAATGCATTATGAGTTCTCGGAGCTAGCTGTATCACTCAGTTATTCTTGAAACAGTTTCAATGTTACCCATTCCTTAAGTTGGCTTTTATGAGAAATGCATTTCAAGCTGTTTAACCATCTTGGTTTTTGAGGTTTTCTAGTCTATACTTACAACTTTCACTTTCGTTTATGCTGACACGGACAGGAAGTATGATTTGCACTTAAAGAGTTTTCCATGAGTGCTCTTTTCGCATTTAAATTTTAATGTTTGGTTAGCTTTATCTTGTTAAACTGCTTTCTTATAAAATTCTCCTAAAACTTTTGTGCTGAAAATATATTTATCATAGTAACGACGAAAGACATCGTTCTTAACATTTTATTTTCAAATTCTCGACATTACATGTTGATATACTATCTGATTCTTCGACAATTTTTCTTGAAAAATTATTGTCTACTTCTTACACCTTACTAGTCAGTTATCTAAAAACAAAAAGAATGCCACCTCAAACTGTTTGTCAAATTCATCGACTTTTGTCAAAAAGTGTTTTTGCAAATATTAAGAAAATGCGACTTCTTGATTTGCGCTTCATTTCAGCAGCATTACCCTCGTTTTTTATTGACACTTTTCTCGACTATAGAGCTTTTCATGGACAAAGATTATCCAATCTCAATTTCTCTACTTAATGCCAATTTGAATAAATTGCAGTCTAGGCAGATATTGCCTTAATTAGATCCCTTCTGAATTTTTCTAATATTTCATCTTCAGAGCAAAACACTTTAATTTACAACTCGACATACTGATTAATCATTGATGCAATACATTTTCGCTGATATATACTGAAGAGAGTTAAAGACTAAGAAATTTATTCCACTTGGAAAAAACAGAATGGAAGATCCTTTCGTTAAACGTTTGTCTTACTTAGTGTCCAACGATATAAGGCATTCTCGTCACCAAAGTTATATTAATTGAATCTTATAAAATTTGAGTGTTGCACTTTCTTTGCATATATTTTGTTCGGACTACTTCGAAAAGGAAAATAAGAATAACGAACAGGTACAATAACTCAAAAGCATTTACATGTATTCTAATAACTTAAATATATGTGATTTTACGGATTGGTAGTTTTCTAAAAAAAACTAAGAGAAAACATTAGGAAAAAATTACGAAAACGTAAAAAATAAACAAAACAAAACAAAACAAAAAAAAAAAAAAAAACAGTGTCGGAGATATTAAATTTATTACATGCGATTTTCACAGGTTTGTTCCTTAGCCATGTTAAATATCTTTAAGTGTGTAGAAAACTGAACTGGATTAAGAATTTCTTTCATTATATCCAGCATTTCTCAGCATTCCCCGGCATATATCCAGCACTCATAATATCCAGTATTCCTCGGGATATAATTCGTTGTATGCCAAGTTTGCTAAAGTGGGTTTTAACTGTATTTTAAATGCAGAACAATTCTATCGATTCGGTTATGCAGAAAATGACACTAAATAATTTTTAAATTTTCCAGACCTTGTATACAATTTCAGTCAAATGACCTAATAAATGATAATTTTAAATTTCTTATTTCCAATATTTCATTCAATAAGTTTTCACGTCTGAATTGATTTAGCTAATTTCGAAGTAAAATTTTGCATTAAATAATTATTCTGTATCCACGATTATTATAGAGCAAAATAATTGCTAGTATTAAAAATAGTATTAAGCATGCACTTGGTACATAATTTGATTTTTTTTTGTTCTTTTAATTTAAATTGGCTTAATACATTATGATGATGAATATTTTATACCTCACAGTTCAACATACGACAGATAATGTCGTTTTGGTGTGGAAAGAATTTCAGATCACCGAAAATATCCTTTTGGCGCAATACTACGTTAGTGGAAATACCAGTAAGAATGGAACTAAGAAGTACAATATAGGTAAGTATCTACAAGGTATAAATATGCTTACTTTCAGAATATTTTGCTTTCTTCTGAAGCAGTAACATAGTGGAGTAAATTCAGATTAGCAGTAACATAGTGCTAGGAATAAATTCAGATTAGCAATTAACTGAAGTATTATGTCCATTTGATTTTATTTATGCCTTTACAGCTTGAGCAAAAAATAACTATATTGCTGTATAGACTTGCTAATAGATGACACGAAATACGTTGGAAATGACATAAAAATAGCAACTGAAGGTTTAATTCTTTCATTACAACAAATATTCGTCATTTTTTCCATCAAAAGTTATAGAACTATTCAGACCAGTGGATAACCCCGTTATTACGAAGTCATAATCCTAATAAACGAAAACTTAAGCTACAATAACACGCCGAACAAATATTAATTTAGAAGTCAAACAACAAAAATCAGCGTTATATTTTCAAATTTTCACAGGACTAGTTTCGATGGTTCGGTAAAACCATCGAAACTAATCCTGTGAAAATTTGAAAATATAACGCTGATTTTTGTTGTTTGACTTCTAAATTTTAATAGACGAAAACTTATTTGTGCACTCTTCGCGACGCAAAATCTCATTAAGAAACTCTGAAATTTTTATATTTTTCTACATAAAAAATCAACTAGTACCAAATCTGAAGATGAAGAAATGATCTTGAAATGATTAATGATAATTCTGCTTTGATCAGAAGTTTTTTCTTGTAGAGGAAATGCTAGTTAATGCCCCAACCTACATAAACATGATTTTAGAAGACGAAATTTTATTCAAATAAATACGTTGCGACTTGCTTACATAACAGTCAAATAATGCTACTCATTAACTGTGCCAATCTTCCAGCCATATTTGAGCAAAAAAGAAATCTATCAGGAAGCAGGACACAAGGAAGTCACAACACAGTGTCATTCGTTATATATATATATACATGTGTGTATGTGTGTGTGTGGTGTCATCTTTCGTTCTGTTAATTATCCTCCAAATGACCAGTTTCTTTAACTCCTGTGTCAAAGTTAGCACATGTGAAGGAATTTTACTGCGATCGAAATTTTTTCAAAGATTCTGATTCTTCGTTCTCGAAGGAGATCTTCAGTACCAATAATTTTTCTGGCTAAGAAAACCGTCATGAAAAAATCTGTTACTTTATACCCATTTTACTAATCAGTCAAATGAATAGAAACATAGAGCACACAGTGTTTTATAACACAGAGTGATCTTTCTAAGGTTATATGTTAGTGAGTTTTCAAGCTATTTTTTTGTGTTTAAACAATATTCTCATCTTCATAATATTTGCCCACCAGCGGCCGAGCGGTAAAGTCGCTGAACACTGGTAGTTCGGTCCGAGGTTCGAATCCCGCGAACGGGCTGGCTGCATGGGTGTTTTCGTGGTTTTCCCCATGTGTAACGTATATACGAGCCAGTTTCCCTTAGAAAGTCCTCCACGAAAGGCATCCCTCCCCTTAGGCAGATAGCCCTAGTGTGCTTTGCCATAATTAAATACACCAACACCAACACCTTCATAATATTTATAGATCAAATCACACTTCACTGCCATAAATTCCCCCTTTTCATTCCTTTTAAACATTTTCAGACCTTTTGTTCACTCATGTTTTTGTTCTTTATACCGTAGCAAGAACAGCATATACTTGTGACGTGATGTCATATAAAATCAAATATATCGGAAACAAATAGAGGGTACCAAAATTCATTTAATGAATAAGATCAAACTCAACTCTGTTTTACATTGGCTCACAAATGGCTGATTAGGTAAGACTGTGGATCGGTGACAATTCATTTAGGGCTCGGTTCACTTGAACTGAACATGCTAGCTGCATAGGTTTTTAATGTTCTCTACCCCAATAAATATAAACCAATTTCTCACTAATAATCCTACAGGAAGCAATTCTTTTTGAAATAGAATCCCCGCGTGCTTTGTCAGAATTAAGTAACTTAATCCATTCTTATCTCTTTTGCAATCTTTCGGTCTAAAATTATTAGAAATGTTGAATTAAGAAATTATGAAATTAGCATATATATAAAAATTAATTTATAAGCAATTAGCTTATGAATATGGTTTTTTTTTTTGTAATATTTATTACTTAGATACGTTATCCTAATGTTTCCCTTTCCGCATATATCCAATGATCCTATTTCGCTGCTAATGTACAAATATATTTTATTTCAGGAGAATTTTCCTACGTTTCGGGCAAAATAAACCTCGCAAGGCGCCTGGGGTATTTCCTGATCAATAAATACATTCCTTGCGTTCTTATCATATGTATGTCCTTCGTTACATTCTGGATTCCTGCCGAGGCATATCCAGCTAGGGTAACTTTGTCCGTGACATCCCTTCTCACCATTGTTACGCAACAGTATCAAAGTGCGATGCCATCCGTCTCTTACGTCGTCGCTCTGAATATCTGGATGCTTTCTTGCATTGGATTTGTCTTCTGTTCTCTCCTAGAATATGCCTTTGTGATTGCTGTCATGAATAACAATGGAACAGATCTTTGGCCATTTCGTAAATTCAAGGTGAGAAATTTTGTTAATCTTAACATTAAAAAAATATATACAAAGTACTAATTCATGTTCAGTCTTCCGCGATTCCTTTAAGTATATAGTAAGGGTATTATGCAACTAAGTACGAAATTATCGGGAATCAGTCTGAAGTTTTTTTTTTACGTGAATTATGGAGAATGTATTTTTTTAACAATAACTTTTCTGAAGATAATCAGGAATTAAATTAAATATGCAGGTGAAGTTGCTTTTCTTTCATAAATTTTCTGCAACATGGAAAATTATTAATAATCTGAAATAAATTAAATATTGAGCTATCTTTAAAATTCAAGGAAGAAATGTTTTAAATTATTACGCAGAAAATATCAGTCTCGTTTACTGATAACATAATTAGTATATTATGCTAATAAGCTTTCAATGAATAAGAGAGACCAGTTATTTCACCCCTGTTAAATGGTAAATGTTCATTTGCATTTTTCTCCGCTTAGTTTCCCCGCTCAAGTTAAAAACAACTTATGCATGCAAAATAGAGCACAGTCATTATACGGATCATATCAACACGAAGAATCGCTGAATAAATAACAGCGCAATGTACTGCGTGTTATTAGCATAGAAAAATTTAGTGAGCAGAAATTTTGACTCCTGCTACTACTCCCAAAACCCATGTAATTAAAGTCTGTTTCTTTTCATCTACTGGTAATATTCAGTTTCGATCCCACTTTTAATTATTCTACCTTAATTAGGACCAACGAATTTAAAATGAGTCATTTTTATCATTTTTTGTATTTTTCTTTTAATTGAAAACAATTATTCTTTTAAAGTAAGCCTCATCAATATGCAATTTCACTGCATAATGTTCCCATTCATACTGATACGCCATTATATGTAATAAGTATTTACTGCAGAACATGCTAATATATCTTCCATACTGTATTTAAAAATGAAAATATCCCATTCATGATGCGAATTATAAAGAGATACAAGTATTTCTTGAGCATACGCTTCAGCTTTAAGAGCTTACTTTTATGAAAACTAAAAACTTAACTTCTAATGAAACAATGATAAAAGATTTTTATGTATACTTCATGAAAAATAAGTTACGTCATTTCAAACAAACCGGATCCAAATGTAGGATGCTCAAAAGCACAGCTTGATTAAATGTCTCATGAAAAGTTCTCTTGGCTGGAAACATGACCCTAGAACTATGATTTCTGTTTAAAAAATAAACCAAATAAATTATATTTTCTTATGATGACAGTTTTAGTCACCCAACGTTTTTTATAAAACTGAAAGAAATTAAATTTTTATAAAGCGATATATCAAAATACTTTAAATAATAAATTTCTACTTTCCTACTGAAGCCATGATTCCATTTTGAAGACGAAAAGGATTTGTAGAAATAAAAAATGACCATGGAAAAAATTATCAAAATTATATGACCTAAATTCTTACATCACGAAAAAGAAACGATTTAAACTTGAGTTTCTAAATGTATAAATTATGAACTTCATTAAAAAATTTGGGTAATATTCCGTTTTGAGGACAGTAAAAAAATTGCAGCAAAAATGTATGCGCAAAAGCGCCAAATCTAGCAAACGCGGCCATTTAACAGCGCGCCAAATTTAACGTACGCGCTGATTTCAGATTGCGTAAGTTTATATAGTTCTATATTTCTTAAGACGCCATTGAAATACTAGTTTAATTTTTAAATCCTTTTTTTGATTTTAAATTCTTTTTTGATAGCCTACGGATTTAACAATTTGGGAATTGCCCGTGACGAAAAGTGTGCAATAGAATTTTGGGTAAAGTGCAGAATCACCCACTGCTTGACGCGTTTTTAAGAATTGCACATACTCGGTATCCATGTACACATCGACCAATTTTCACTTCAAAAAAAAAAAAAAAAAAAAAATCCCAGAATTGCACGAAAATGGCACTGCGCACACTCTTGACTTTATCTATGTACACATCGACCTATTTTCGCTTAAAAAGTAAAAGAATATTGACAAAAATCCAATTGTTTTTACCCTTGTAAAAAGCGACAAACAAATAAGTGGGCGATTCTGCACTTTACCGAGAATTTTTTCAAAGAAAAGGCATCATTCATTATAGAAAATTATGTTTAAATAACCAACGAGATGAAAGTATGCTTTAGCGATAAATCGGTAGCGAAATAGCGATGCAGGCATTCATTGATTCCATTCAGTTATGTTTAGCAATTTTTATATATAGTATAATAATGATCTGAAAATGTTATTTACTCGTAGGCTTCCATTCAGTCATGTTTAGCCTTTGTTATATAAATTATAATAATAAAAAAGTATTGTATGAAATTAACCTTTCATCTAAATTAAAACATCAATCTTAAATAGTTATTTACTATTATACTTCCTTTCTTGCGTTAGGGTTGCCGCAATTATTTTTGGCAGCACTGGCATCAACAATAGTTTGGCGACAGTTTATGCACTTCAAAACCGAATAGTACCAAAATTTGAATTAGCATTTCTACGAATAGGAAGTTTAAACTCCATTTAAAAAAATATTTTTTTTTTTCATTTCTATTTTTTTTCCACAGGCTTTTCTGACGTGAAAGGTACTTCTTAGAAATTTTCAATAATAAACTTAACATATCTATTTATTTTCGGCCATGTTTATGTAGGTTCCTCAAACTTTTAGTGAAAGAAATCTCAAGAAAATTTGATCGTATGGAGGCTCGTGTTGTTTTTTCCAAACATCTTGTATAACCTTCAGGTTCTAATAATGAGAATTATTGATTACCCGTTGTTAGTTTATTGATTATTGGCCGTATTACTGATTACCCGTTGTTAGTTTCCGTGTTTGAGGTCTTTTGTAACTCAGATATTAGATCTTCAATTTTTAACCAACAGAACATGTGCATTTTTGGCTACGAAAGAAAGCAATAAGTTTCTTTTTAACAAATATTTATTGCATATCGTATTTACCCCCTATAAGTTGAGTTTTTAGATTGATGGAAGGCAAGACAAATAATGCAAATTATTTTTTTTCTTACTATTTTAATTTTAAACTACGTAGAAAACCTGAATTATCTATGTATGTGGCTGCCATATCGTTGGGCTGGGTTTAAATCTCGAAAATTGCTGGAATGTTTGTAAGTGTGTGCAGTATGGAGGCACTTAAAATGCTATGTAGCCAAAAGTCATTTCGAGAGGTTCTGTGTAAGGGGAAGAGGACTGAAGATTCTCGAAAACGTACCGTAGGATCTCCATCACTCCATCACCGTAGGATCTCCATCACGTAAACTCCATCAAAACTGGGATATATCTTCCCCTTTCTCAAAGGTGTAATTCGGTCGCTGCCTGCGGTACTGAGCATTAATTTACATTACTGAGACAGCTAAATGACAATGAGTGTTGCCCATTCTGTAAAAATGCATTAATTTGCAAGTGTCTAACCATCTGGAACAACGACAACTTTAATTATCTTTCTTTTCATGGATATCTCTGATCTCTTTTTACCTCCTTGTAGCATCTCCGATAGGTCCGTGGGTAAGAGACTTGGACAAATGGACCAAAAAAACGGACAAAAAAGAGATGGTTTCCATTTTTTTTTTCCTTTTAAATCTTAAATGCGATTGCTCTGTATGTAAACTTTCTTGGGGACCGAAGCCACTGTTGATTTAGCCGTCTCATTATAAAGAACGTTGTCCAGGACGTACCACAGAGGACGATCGTTACTACACCGCAGAAAGGAGGATATGCAAGTGCAAACATTAATGTCAAAGGCGACAGTGAATAATAATACCTATAGTGAGGCAAAAGAAATCTCGAAATGTTTTTTAATAGTCAGATATAACATGCTTATCAAAAATAATGTAAAATTTCAACTATTTCGTGCATTTTTCCTGTACATTTATTTTTCTTGTTTTCCTCACAGAAACTTTTCCATCCATCGAAAGGCTCCTGCAATGACAGCGAAGCTGGGAAGTCCCCTACTCGCAGTGCCGAATCTTCGAAAATTTCTCACCAAGCCATTGACAAGGCATCAAGATTGATCTTCCCACTTTTTTTCCTGATATTTTGTATTTGCTATTTTGTTTACTTCTGTCGTCGGTAGCTTGCAAGAAAAGGAGAATACGGAACTTAGTCATGGCACATCAATAAAGGAAATTTGTTCTAAGTTCCACCTCAAGTGTTAACTTCGTCAAGCATGGCTTAAAAAAACTCCGTTTCACAATGACTGTAATTTACATCTCTCATGCGTGAAATGACTTTCTTTTTATGTATTTTATAAATAGAGAGTTGTTATGAAAAGAATTAAGCACAACACAATTCTAATTCTGAAAGACGTTTCAACTTGTTTATTTTTAGTTAAAGGAAGTTAGATTATTTTACATAAATGAAATGTTATAGTTTTAATATCATTATATAATGAATGCCTTTATTTTAACCGGCATAATTTAATAAGTTTTTTAAAAAAGGCTTTCAAGGTTTCGTGTTCTCCCGTCTTCAGTCGTAACTACGATAACGTCTTCTGCTGAAGAGATTCGAGTCCTCGAACTTAACGTTCTCACTTTACGTCTGGTTAGTTTGTTTTCATTCTATTTTAAATCAAATTCAACTGAAGTGAGAAAAGCAAATTCAGCATGGGGATCATGATCATTGTTAAGAGAGACGAAAGGGAGAGATGCGGTGGCCTTGAGATGTAACATGTGATAATTTAGTTCTTAGGAAAAAAACTTAGAAAGAACTCCCTTAGAAAGAAAGCGTCTGTAATAAGCTCAATTTGACATCAAAAATAACATGAAAACATATCTTCGGCACGGTAGAGTACCAGTTATACGACATAAATAAGACCGAACGGTAGCAACGAATAACCGAGAATTGCGGATAAGGAGGAACTATCGAGGTTCGGTTATTAAAACAAAACGTCCATGCAATAGAGGAAGGAAATAATTGAACAAATTAAAAAATAAGTCTTAGAAATCCGATGCGATAAAAGACAGTCATAACCATTCCACACTGAAATTAGTATCTAATTTCACCTTTTATGCACACAGAAGTAAAATAACCTCATGGAAGAACAAAAATAGGTCCACTGCGATACAGAGCATGGTCTTTATAAAATTAGGTGCTATGTCTTGAGCCGTATACGTTTTACAGTAGAAGAAATAATAATTTTAGAAATAATCAGTATGAAGTTCCAGTACGAATAGGGTCTCAGTGTTATATCAGGTAAAACCAAATGTTGGTTAGTCAGAACTCTCTTGCATAATTTCACAACATACGTGTACTAAATTTGATAATCATTAACCAACTATAAAATAGATCAGTGCAAAAAGCTTAAGTATAAAAATTACTGATCATTTGCACTATATTATTTTCCCTACTGAGGCACAAATATTACACAACATAACGCTATTTCTCTATTGTAGGGTCATGCTGACCAGCGCCCTCCATCATCAAAATCGAATCCCTAAGACCCAAAGTGGTTTTAAAAATAGAGGTTATTTAAGGAAGAATACGATTAAAGCTAAAAATCACTGGATGAAAATGTCTCGGCTTTTCATGCTAAAAAAGAGTCACGGAGTGTAAAGGCTAGGTCAAGCTAAACGAGGGTTTTTAAATAAAGCTCAGCGAAGTCCTTGTGCGAATACTTACGGGCTACTAATACATTCATCGGATTTCGAAGCACTGTATTACTCATACAATAATAATTGATATATGAAAAGAACCAGAAACTTGCCAAATTTTCCATACACCGTATAAATGTTTTATGTGTAATTACGCAACACACATCCAAGAGTAATCGAAATCAGTCTATGCGCTCTCTAGCCTTTCATCTTGTCAATAGTCGTCACAACAACAATGATACTTTCCCTGAGCAGTACGAGGGTTGTCTGCTGTAGGGATATATACGAAAAAATAATCTTTAATATACCTTCCGAAGGAAGAATTCACATGTGTTAAATCAAGAAACCTAAACGACCATTGCCAAAGATGTAGGCCGAACGTTATTGCTTGGATATGGTCACTTTTAGCAACCATGTGTTATAATCTTAAACAAATAGCGTTTCCGTAATTTACATACGTTTCGTGAAAATATATTAAATTTTATGTTCTTTAGATTTTGGTACAGACAAAACTTTAATGAACTACACAGCGTTGTTGTTTAAATGCTATTGTTAGGAATAATTAGGAATTTTTACTGAATGTATTGCAATGAAATTCAGTTATGTTATATAAATATATTTAAAAATTTTATACAGTTATTTATTTTGGCATCAGATGTGCCAAATAGCATTTTAACATTTACCTTTCATATTTTAGCACAATCTAGGTTCATTTTATATGATTGATTTAATCTCCGTTCTAAATAACGATTAAGATTTTTAACGCAGAATATTTGTTTTCTTTTTAGTCGTATTTTCCAAACTATTATTGCATATTTTTCACTTAAGGTTTGAAAATTAAATTTGAAATTATTGTAATTAATTCTTTTACATACCATTTGAACTTATGGTATTGGTGACATTTTTTTACTTACAGATGATGTTCTAGTCAGTATTTAATAGGCTGCAACATTTATCTTGTGCTGTCTTAAGCATGAAATGACATTTTTTATTTCATAGCCTCTTATTCTGTGCTCATTGCCAAAAATAATTAATTCATGATTTCATATGAATATTTTTAATGCAATTATACTTTTATTTCACATATTTTCATCAATTTTAAAGCTGTATGTGATTTACTGATTTGAAAAGTATCTTCTATGTATGTCAGTTCAAAAAAGCTAAGTCCAAACACTGCAACAAACGCTTCAAAATTTTAATGCTTCTGATTAAATGTTTATCAGCAATTGGAATTCATCCTTTCTTGTCACTTTGAATATTTCTTGCATGGCTTATAATCTGAAATGTAAAAGATTGCATTAAAATTTATTTATAAAGATAAATCATTTGTAACTTAAACTATGTGTTCTTTCCTTATTAGTCAGAGGTAAATTAATGGGTCAATTTTATGCATGAAAATAAATAGTTTTTCGCAAGAAAAAGAGTTAAAAGTTTAAAGAGTTTAAATATCATTTATAACTGAAGTAAAATACTTGTTACTTAACACGCTTGATTTCAGCGAAATAGGGAAAAGAATTTCATTTTAAAAGGCTGTAGCCAATTACAAAAATGATAATTTTTTTTACATAATAAAAAATCAATATTCTACGAAAAAGAGAAAATATCTATAAAGAAAACATTAATTTTTAGAAAGCATTTTCTTTTTAAAAGCCTAGATCTGTTAAGTTTTTATGCAATTTTAGTTTACATAAACACACATTATTGCTTCTAGATTTTACTTTTTGAGTAAGTATTTTTTCTGAATTATAAAGTCATAGCCTTCTTTAGGTTTCACGCAGTTTTAAGTTTCAGGAATTCATTGAAATTAACACATCTTACACAACTATCACTGTACAACATGTATGAACCGTGTGTAACAAAGTGCACTTAAGTATCTAGTAAGATCTCGCTTAACGTTGTTTCAGTATTGCGTGTTAAAATTGGGATTCCTGAATTCTCACACGGTATCAGTATTGCAGGGTTGGTTTAGGATTTGAAGCTGCAAAAGATCATTTAACATTGCTACTTTGTGGTAAAGCTAATGCAGACATTAAATTAAAATCACTGGTTGTTTATCATTCCAAAACCTCAAAAGCATTGAAGGGAAATACAAAATTATCTTTACCAATAATTTGGGAGTCCAACAAAAATATCTTGAATCACTGTAAAAATTTTGTAGAACTAGTTTAACGAATATTTTTGCCCATCTATCAAACGTTACTACGGATTTAAAAAAAATTAGACCGAAAACTTTACTTTTGATTGATAATGCTTAAAACCATCCAACGCATTTGTCTGACTTAGCAGCACCGATTTCAGTAGAATTGGTTTTCTTGCCTCCAAGCGCAACTTCTTTAATCCAGCCAATGAATCAAAGCGTAATATCAAATTTTAAAGTTTATTATCTGAAGCGGACATCCCGACATATAACTGATGGAGAAGATTAACAGTCCATTACAGATTTTGGGAAAAACTACAATATCATGGCTGCTGTAGACAGAATCAATCTTTCCTGGAATCAAGGAGTGTTTGAAAGGAGTATGGAAAACTACATGCCCGGAGCTAAGCCAGAATATTGACACAAGAAAATCCACTGCTGATGTCGACGAAATTGTCAAGCTATAGCTAATTAAACAGGGTTAGATACTATGAATGCGGGTTACTGAAGAATTACTGTTAAGTTTCAGCTAGTGAAAGTCTTTCCAACTATGACGTTAAGGAATTAGTAGAAGAAGAAGTGCACGAAGATGACGAAATTAGCCTTTCTAAAGATGAGGAGCAAAAAACAACTTTCCATGAATTTTTTATGAATAAAAATCGATATTAGCAATAAATAAAGTCTATAATTAATGCAATAAAAGTGTATTTAATAATAAATGTTACAAAATAAATAAGAAATGATAAATTTTCTTCTATCTTCTGTTTCACATATCTCCAATATTTACGTGTTAAGTTGACTTTATTCAGCTGTTTCGTTTAGCTCTAGAACATACCTGGAACGTATCTCCAGCATTAAGCGGTGTCTTACGTTTTTTGCAAAACCAAATTATTGTAGCTTAAGATTCGTCATTCATCTGACGATGGCAGTGAAGCTTTATGCGTAAGTATTTAATAACAGAAGAAATCCATCTTTCTTAAAATCTGAAAAACCTTAAGATATCCATCTATCTTAAGGTTTTTCATGCAGAGCTTTCTGACAGAACTGCGTCAAATTCATATTACACATAACATAATCTATAAAAATATACATATTGTGAGGCCATTCAACCAATAATCGAACCTGAACAAAATTACTGGTGTTTTAACCACCCATTAAGTTCTATGCAAGCCTATTATTAAGATATTTACTTCTGATTAAAGTTAAGGGGACTCATACACCTTAAAACCCATAAGATCATCGAATATGTGACTTTTGCAAGAATTGAGATAACTTATTTATTTTAAAAGCAACTACTTCCAACTTTTTACAGCTGACTACATAATATAGCTGCTTTCTGAAATAGTAATCAGAAAGTTTGTGTTGCCACAAACATTTTGATAATTTAATCCGCTTTGTGACAAAAGTTTTCGCGCACAGTTTAAAATATTCTGTTGCATAAGTTAATTCCATATTTAATATATAGCTTTCATAACATTTGGAAACTACTGTGAACCTAAAATTGTAAGAATTTTATGTTACATATTTATTTTATTTGGGGTTGAGTTTATAAAATGTATTTTATTACAAAAATCTGTAATGTTTTCATCCATAAAATTTTTTAATATTAAAATATTCATCAGATTTTTGATTCAGTTAGAAAATAGTGCCCATATAAAGAATTCCAACAAATTTCATGTATGTATCATTAGCCATTTTTAAAATATCATGCGCGCAAGGTGGAAACGTGGCGAAATATTTTGTCACAAAGAGGATTAATTTACAAAAATATTTGTGGCAACACAAACTTTCTGGTTACTAGTTTACAAAGCAGCTATATTATGTAGTCAGCTGTAAAAGGTTGGAAGTAATTGCTTTTAAAATAAATAAAATATCGCAATTCTTGCAACAGTCACATATTCGAAGATCATGAGGGGTTTAAGGTGTATGAGCCCCCTTAAGGAAAGTTATGATCAGTGTATTAAAAATATTTATTCATCACGACATGACAAGCACCTAGAATAAAACTCGTTCTTATTACAGTGCTGCAGTAATGAGATAACTTCAGCTATTCTGATATAAATAAAGGAAATTTTTTGAAGTATAAAAGGTATTTAGCACTGAAAATTATCCGTGTTTAATTTACCTGATATATTTGATTTTGCAAAAGTGGTTCAAAGAATGCGCTTACCAAGAAACTCGAAGCAATAACTTCCGTTATCTGGTTTAAAACAGCCTCGAATCAGATCCGCAAAAATACTGCCAATCCTTTAAGCCTGCCAAGGATGCTTTTATAACAATATAATATTCGTTTGACTAACCTTTAATTCCTAATTACGAGAAAGGCAATGTCGACAAAAGGAAAATATTTCGATGTTAGGTTACATAAAATAAGCAATTTTAAAGCTGTTTTTATTATAAATAATAATGCTTCTAGCAAGTATTTTTTCCTTGTATTTTTCGCCTGGCTAGTTTTCTACTTTATTTTTCCACATACAGAAAGCTAAGAATTTTTGTATCTTCACTCTGTGATAGACAATTATAGTGTACTGTCATCAACTTTAAATGCAGGAAAGCAATACTGTACAATACATATAAACCTAAGACATATATTAATGGGAAGTAGCTATAACGAATACATGAACGTTCACCCGAGTTCAATATAATTATATATGTATGATTTGTTACATATTCTTAGTTAGAGAACATGCGCGTTTAATGATCTGATTTAACATAATAATGCAACATTTAATAATAGTAAATCATTCTGAAAGAAAAGTGATTTGCTGTTTTGAAATTTAAACAAATTCTTCATACTATTTAATACAGACATTTAAATTTATCTCAAACGAACTCTGTTTATGGCGAGGGAAGGGGCTGAATCCTAGATGCACTTACATTAGACCAGAAATTAGTATTCGCAAGCAAAGAACGTTGAATGAACGTCTTTCTAAACATGCCTTATATTTCCCATTGCAAACGAAGGGGGACATTTTTTCCGTTCCTTATTTTCCAGGGATATTCTTTCCGTTTCCCTTTTTTCCGGGTGACATTTTTTCCTACAACCCTCAAGAACACATCCAAAGTCTCTTTGAATCAGTGTCGAGGTGTGTGGCAGCGGTGATCTCCAACAATGGGGGCGACTACTCTGGCTACTGATTCTGGAAAGAACCACACTTCACAGAAGTCTATAAATTTAATCATTTGATACTTGGTCAACATGTTATCTACTAAATAAATTTTGTTGTGATATCTCTTGTCTTTCTTGGTGTTGCAATTTGGGTGGCCAGCAGTGTAAATATTCAAAACCTTCAGCTCAAACACATGAAAAGCTAATTTGCATTTTCGCGAGGAATACAGACAGAAGTTAAAGTGAAGGTTTATATCGTAATAATTTGTTCATAATATAAAGTGCTTAACAAATTTGTGATTGAATTAATAAAATTTTATTAATGTACGTGATAATACATTAAAAAACTTCTGTTTTAGAATTTACAGATTACATTTAAAATTAAATTAAAAAATCCAGTTATTAAACAAATCCAGTCAATACGAGATAAAACAGAGGCAGATAAAACCAGCCTGTCTATTAAATTCCATATTACATTAAAGCTTAAATAAAAAGACCTGGTTAAAGCAATTTGTAATACACTAAAAGTTATGAGGAAGAAGTATTTTTCTGCGTGAGTTAAGCAAAAAGAGTCAGGTTTTGATACAATTTACTAGATTTGAGTTAGGTTTTTGATTTGATACAATTTACAAGACTAAATCATCAAAATAGTTCAACAGGAATATATCTGGTGTTCTAGAAAATAGTGAATTTTTTTCAGGAAATTCTCAGCATAAATCCGGAAACATTTGCGTGGAGAGAATAGTTTGGGTTTTGGGGCTCTGTCAAAATATACAGGGATATCCTAGAAACAGCAATACAGTCTAGAAGATAAGCAATGGATGATAGAAGATCGCACCCCTTTTTCGACAATTCTTTCTCTCTCTCTCGATCCCCTTTTTCATTTATTCTCAGAACATATATGCATTCGATGCGTTTTCATATTATGTTTTATTAATTAAAAGGTAAACATCTATTTAAATTTTCCTCTATATATTATATTATTTAGATTTAGCTCGTATCCGAAAGTGAAATTATGCGCGATATTTATATTTTAGCCACAAATATACATTCAGTCATTGATGATGCTGTAGATTCAATTCAGGTAAAGCAGTATGAAAAAAACAATGTAGATATTGTATCCACAGCACTATAAAGAAGCCATTTTGCCGACCAGATGAGAAAGTGGCTAGTGATACTGACTACCTTAACGAAAGGCCGAGTTCGAATCCCGGAAGAAGGCATGGATGTAATTCGTGTGCCCCTTCATAAGAGACAACGGTAGCTCACCTATTAGAAGCTTTCATAATAAAGAGGCCACCTCTTGCAGTCTTAGTAGTGGCCAACGTCTATAAATGGCTAGAGCCCGTCATTGAGAAAAAATACGTAAGCTGTTTACCATAAAATATCTAAGTAAAGTATTATAATATAAGCATATCAATTTTCCATCTTTTTCTCAATTTCAGTTCCCTTACTAAATGATTTTAAGCATACGTTAATTTTCAGTTAACTCAGATTTCTGTTGAGACAGGACTGACTGTAGTAGTAATTTGTTGATGTGATTTTTCACCTTTATAAGCATACCTTCTTTTATTGCGTCATTATTTTTAAATTGAAGACTTAAAGCAATTTTCCATCAAGCCGATTTGATTTTATTCTGCATTTCTTTTATGTCTCTGCGATCAAAATACACTTGTTCGATTTTCTTTTCTTTTGATAATTTTAACCAATCAGATTCATTCCAGGTCATTGACAAATAACCTGGGGTTGCATGTAGACATGCTTGTCTGATGGTCAGGGTGTTGCGACAATTAATCACATTATAGCAAACCTAGTTATATTGATGTCTTGTTTGAATAAGAGTAAGGTAATAATTATTTAGGTGTAGCAAAGCACCTTTTGACTACAGCTGTCTGAGCAATGGTTTTTATGGAGGATTTTCTAAGGAGTATACTTTTACAGTCTTTACAGGCAGAGATGTATAGCAAGCCCATTCTTCCTCCAAAAACTGAACTTGTAGTCTGAGTGCAGAACATTTCGAAACTTTAATGCACATAATATAATGAGCCAATAAAAAGGTTTGTTTGTGTTTGTGGCTTATCCCACGCGATCGACAGGTGCACTACTTCAGTGACCCTCGGCCCGGGTCAGGGTATTTCAACCCAGCATGCCATACGAGGTTATTTATCCAGGTCGTAGAAGACCTCTTAGTGGCGGCGCAGGCCCCACAGTCTCTGCCCGGCTTTATACAAAGCCCCAGAGGAACAAAAATTCACCGCTTGCAAGTTAAAAAGTACGCTCAGTCACCTTTGCCTCGGGGCACCACTCCCTCAGCAAGAATCGTTAATCAGCAAGTAAATCTGTGCTCCTCCTTGCCATGTCAGTCCCCGCTACGAAGACTGAGAAATCTGAACCTCCAACAAAAGGCCCGACTACATCCACTATTAGCTCCACAACAGCCGAAGGAAGGGACACGACATTACCAGTACGGTCCCTGCCAAGCCTGAACCTACCTGAGTATAAACTCGGGTTCTAGTCCTGTGAAGATAATTTGTATACCCCCGTGGTTGAGACTGCCTAGGTACAGATCCTAGCCAGTACTTCCCAGGCGTTCGCCTGAGTCAACCCCCGGGGGGCCACGAGATCGACAGTAACATTAGATCAGGTCTGTCTGATATCAGAGCAAGCCCACGAAATTCATCGTAACAAGGGATCAAGATTGCGCCCGTCGTTGGCAAGAGCCTTGAGCACCATCTAAGTGACAATACGACTTCTTCTGAGTTCCGCCCCCAATTTTGAAGGAAAGAACCCCTGGCGGACGGGACAGAGGGTCTCTCATCCCTCTTCCCCTACCAATAATCTCTCGAGGAAACTTTCATCTCGTTACACATTTAGAATGCCCCCATGCCTAGCAGACACTATACATTTACAAACATCTGTGCCTTCTCCGGGATTCAAACCTGAGCATTTCGGCACTATAGTCAGTGGCGCTAACCACTACCCCGGTTGGGTGGCGAGAAAAAGGTAAAATATTACTTGGTTAATTATTAAGTCTGCAATAAATAAGCATATTAAACTCTTGCGATACTTCATGGAAAAAAAAAGAAAAACAGAATCTCGGGTTTAGGATAATCAAATTACTTCTGTTTAATCATTTGCCGCTTAATGAGACGTTACTTTTGAACGTCTAATGATTATTCAGACTTGTGACAGTGATTTTCCTTAAGTCACACATTTATAACATATGAAATCAAATTTGGTAGTCAAAGAATATGGTTTTGTAAAATTGCTCAACTTATAGTCTTTAAGTAAATACCAAACTCTTTCTAGTGTAAACAAAATATATCAAATATATAATTCATCTTAAATAAATAAAAGTTTTCTGCTTAGAACTGCATATTCGTTAAATCTGCCGCAAATCATAAAAAACACAATCTATTAAAATCCTAAACAGGTTTCGTTGCTTTAAGTTATCCGAATATCTTCAGATCAGGTCAACTATTAGCAAGAAGCTATGATTTAACGTAGGATTTTATCAGAGTTCTTTTCAGACTTCAAACATTCGTTTTTTCTTGTCTAATATGTAGATTTTACCTATATTCTAACATTCAGATTTAATCTTGGGATACATTTCATCGTAATGCCGTACGAATGCTGAATTTAGTGCTGTCCTTTCGACATTAATCAGATAACGAACTCTTGTGATAGCTATTTCATTTTCCACAAAATCCTGTCTCCCAATCTTTTTCCCTAACAAGATTACTGGATTATTTTTTCTCCGCGATCAATAATGACAGAAACCTGGCAAGGACTTCATGAGACTACAAACCGTTTCCTCTAGGGAAAGTTGAGTGAAATCAATGATACTAAGTTTTCTTTAAAAATTAATTATTAATAAAAATTAAGTATCATAATTCGTGTCAATGGATTTAACTAAAAGCGATTTAAATTTTTAATTGAGACATACATTAACTTGGAAAACAGGTGAAGTGTTGCTGAGTGTCGTTATCGAAATATCTGGAGACGAAGAATAAGAATGAACTTGTTGCGGTATCCCATCGTACCCTTCACCTGTACATTGGAAGTTTTCTACAATACATTTCTCGGTTGAATAATTGATTGACATTAAAATGAAGAAAATAATTACTGGATGTGTAAAATAAATTTATAATGTAGAAGAGATACTGGAAGGCCATAGAAGACTTGTAGCCTTTATCCGAAGTTGTGAGAGGTGTAAAGCAATACTTCAACAAGGCTATTAACAAAAATGCTTAAACGATTGATTTTACAGTACGCCAAAAATATAATTTTAAAGGATCTGAAATTAATCTATACACCAAACTATTCTAAACTAAAACTTGAATGGAAGTCAGTGTGAAATCAAAACGGATTAAATAGACATTCTGACAAGGAAAAGGTAAGAAGAAAAACTTTTGCATCATGTTTACATTATTTCGAATTATTTATTATTTACGCTCATTTTAATTTATGTTCTAAATTTACAAAAATTAAAGAAATTGTATATATTTTCCATGTATATTATTAAAGGAGTAACTGCAATGTGTAAGAATTTGATAGGCAATATTTCATTTCCCGATGCAATACAAATTTACTCTCGCATCGATGCGGCATTGTAACTATATTGCAAAATGTTTCAGCAAACAAAGATATAAATTTCTATTTCTTCCAAGAACGCAGAGAAAAATCAATTATTAGCGTACATTATTAGTCTTTGTTATATATTACAGTTTTATACGGGGTATTTGCAAGACACCTTTTCCATGCATAATGTGTAATTAGACTTATCACATAAGTAAGATGCGTATTTTTACGGGACAACTTTAATAATGTATTTAGAATTAGTAAGAAAGAAATTAATTTTGTGACATAATTTTTCTTAATGTAATCTATAAATGTCGGTGACAGTAATGAAATTAAGTAACTACATTCTTTATAAGAACCTAGTAAGGTTTAATTGCATTAATTTCTACGGAGTTCTCGTGATATTAAATTGTCTTCTAATTTTAGCTGCAGATTTTAGCATTAAGGACTTAAGACTGCTGAATACTAGTAGATCGATCTGCGTTCAAATTCTGCCGAGTGGGCCCGCTGAACAAAATTTCCATCGTTTTACCCACGTGTATGTCAATGCTAAGCATTTTTCCTTAGAAACTTCTTCACGAATGCAACCATCTCATTAGGCAGATAGCCCTCTAGGGCTTTACTTTAACCTAATAGCCAGTCAACAAACTATTTTCTCATTTTTTTTAATCTTGCAATGAAGATGTCACCACAGTCTGAAAATTTGACTTCCATGTCAATCATTCATTTCTTCATGACATTTATCTGAGATGCATGAAAAAGACAGCATCGAGCTGTTAATCCAGGCTTCAAGAGAAACGTATAATTTCGTTGCAATTTAATAAGGATTTCGAAAATTACTTGCATTATAATTACTTGCATTATAGTTGATACAAATTACCTGCATTGAAAATTACTTGCATGGTAAGTTATAATCTTTAATATTTGAAATATGTATAATACCAATACCTTAAAAATATTTAACTTAAATGTTAGCAAATAAATAACAGCATAATTCAAAGCAAGCATAGCAAGTACTTAGTTTGAAAAGAAAACTTAGAATAATTAGCATTGACAAGTATATAAATATGTTTGAAAACTGTATGTATTTCATCCTAATTATCTGACATTCGTTATTTAAATGTCATCGTCCCGAAATGGGAAAAATAAACATTTCGTAAAATAGTAATATGTTTAGAAAAATTAGAACTGTGAAGGAATTGTAAAAATGAAAATGATAGTGTCTTCATTAAAAATAACTTTTAATATTTCTAAGAAAGGGAACAGATATGCAAAATCATTTCTTTATGAAAAAAATAAATGAAAGATTATCTATGAAGTGATTGGTTGAGACACTGCTTTGTAACTGATATGAGTAAACAAAAACTGTCGAAAATTTTTCTCTAACAGATGAATGCAAAAACCTATGCATTTAATTCCTATCTTGTTAATGTATAATTGTAATTCAAACTATACCTTGTGAAAAAACAAGAATGTTCACACTAGCTAGTAATACATGATTCTTACAAAAACAAATTTTTCAGTTAATAGATTTGTATTACCAAAATAAGATCAGTTATTTATTATGGCAGGCAGTCATGATCTTATTAAAGACTGCTTTTCCGGAAAACGTTTTTTGCATTCACATTAATTAAATGCTTGGGAAACTTCAATCGGAATAAGAACATACACTAATACATACCGGTGCAGAAAGGTTATACAATTCTAGACCAATTAGGAGAATCTTAAAAAAAATAATTAAAAAAGAACTAATTAAATTAAAAAAATGATGACAATTATTTCAAAAAAGGAAGCATATAAATTATTTTATTTGCCATATCAGTTAAAATTCTAGTAAGCATATAGTTGTCAAACAGAGTGGAATACATTGTTTTATTCTCTGGCTTAAAATGACAACTGATGTCAATTGATGTGACTCAGATGTTGAAAAGCTTTGCATCGATCAGGAAATAAAATGATATCTCGATTCTCGACTTATACATCCATCAAGTGCTTCACCAAGTTGATCTAGAGCAGAAGTTCTCAACCAAGAAGGAATTTCATAGTTTCAGGAAGGAAAGTTTAATTTATTAAACATGTTAAAAATCACCTAAATCTAGATAAATGGTATATATTTATTTTTAGATTTTTTGAAAGGAGGGAGAGTGATCTTCCAGCAATGGTGAAAGGGGTGCATGGAGCCAAAAAAAAGTTAAGGATCCCTGGTCTAGAAAAACTTGCTTCTTTTATGTTTTAATTCATTCTTTTACTAATCTGCTGGGTTGTATCTTATGCAAGATGACCCACTCTTATCCTTTAATGAAGCATATTTGTATTCATATTTTGTACCGGCAAATTCCCCAAACCTCCAAATATAAGCAGCAAAAATCAGTCATCTATACATGCCTCCCAGACTGGAAAACGGTTAATGACTCTTACTGCGGTTTCGAAGGGTTCGAATCCCGGAGAAGGCATGGATAAAAATTCTCTGTTCCTTTATAGGAGGTAACGTTGGCCACATATTACATTCCTCCATAATAAAATGACCACCGCGTCTGGCCTTAGCAATAACCAAAGCCTAAAATGGCAAGTGCCCGCCATATATAAATGATTATCTCTTCATAAAACCTTCTACATAATCAACGTGTAGCGATGCGTTTGGCTTTAACTAAAGCCAAATTGCAAGACGACTGCCTCCGGAAGGGTACGTTGATAAGGCTGCGAGGTATGTTATAAGTAGACCAGCTTCACATTATTGGAATATATAATATTATCGTTTAGAAGTTTTCACCTCCAGATGTTGATTGATGGACAAAAAAAATTGTTGAATGGAATTTTTAATGAAACTAAAAGTGGAAAAACTTTATATGGTAATTAAAGCAGGTTTAAGTACGTGAAAGTGAGACATGAAAATTGAAATAAACCAGAAGAAAACCTAATTCTGTTATTAAAATTTAGAAATGGGAGAGGGAAAACAAATATGGGAATTGAATATAAAAATTTTTTGTTACATTATTATTTTAAGATAAAAGGGCATATTAAAAGATAATTAAGATTTCGGGCATATATTCAAACGACTACATTTGCAGAATATTAAAACCAAATCTTCATTTTATCGAAATATTTTAATTACGAGACTTGAATTTTTCCCTATATATCTAATGCGTATTCTGAAGATCAATAAAGTAATTCCTAAAATAATTTGTCTTAAATTTTTCTTTGTTTGTTATTTATAAATTTTTACTATACCATAGCAACTATTTTGGCTCAGTCAGCTAATGAATTTTCAGATGACTTGTCAATCCAATCAACAAACTAAACACTAGAAGTTGAAAGTTTTCCAGGTAAAAGATAATTTAACATACAATAAAAATACCCAAATTATCCCTTGTTATTAAATGCACTGAACTGATATATTAATTTTTATCTTTAATCTGCTAAGTTATTGAGAACGATTTTATCAGCTAGGCTAATATAGGTTAGTAGAGATGAAAATAGCCTTTATAGTTCAGCTTAAAACTTGAGATTTTGAGCTGGTGGTAATTACTTTCACATTAAATGGTTACCTACTCAAAGCTTACAGAAAAGATTCATAGGCGCGTATCACATAGATATGTAATGAAGGTGAGGTGAGTGAGACTTTTAGTATTAGATGAGCGCAAAACTAAAATATAATACATCAAATAATAATGTGAAAGTGATAAGAGATAATTAGAGGCCTTCATTTTGATATTACCTTCAGATGTTAAAAGTTTGTTGGCACGGTATTCTGCAGATTTAAATATACAAATGCATTATCTCAAAGAAGTCTATGCTAGAAAATTATTTTGGAACTTTCAGTAAACTCGTAATTTTACTTATCTTAAGTTAAGTTCAGTCAAAACCACACTTTTCCATAAAACTACATTTGAGTTATCTTCACCCATTTCATTAATAAATATTTACAAGAACATATGAGCAAAGATTATCAGACTCAAGTTTTCTAAATTTTGTCCATTTCTCAGAAACTTCCCCATATATTTACTTCATCTTTCAGATATAACATTCTTTCTTTTTTACAGATGACTGCCATTGCTCTGGCAAATAAACTACAACACCGAATAAAAACTAAAGCGAGAGAGGAATGAAGAGTTGCATTCGATTGCTGGTAGATGTAACGTTATTTGTAACTTTAATGTTCATACAAGGAAATGCATCTTATTCTGAGTAAGTAATTTTTCTCGATATTTGCGCATAAATTTAAGTTAATGTGATGAAACGTACAAACTTAGGAAATCTTTTAGTGGTTGAGAAGCTTTATAAGTGTATATAAACGTTCGTTATTGTTCATTGTTGTTAAGTCAAATTTCTATGCATTTGTGTACTTGAGAAGGTCGGAGCACAAGTGGCGTAACTCGGTCTTATGGTAATTTCGAGGAAAGGATATATTCATTAAAATATAATAAACAATGCCGAAATTACCAAAACACATTTACAGTCATATTATTAGCATGATATGAACTAAAACGTATTAAACTCTTTAGTGAAGATAATAACATGGAAAATATAATGCTAACGGAAAAAATACGGCTTTTTTTGTTTGTTTGTTAATTGAACATTTTGAGCAGATACGAGGTATGGGATATATTTTAATAATGCTCATCAAAACGGGAAAAATTATTTAAGCAATTGATCACTTTTCTCATCAAGCATCTAAAGTTTTGAGCCTTTTGTGAAAAGAGAGGAATAGTAGAGCAAGATCTCAAAGTAATGATTATTACAAAAGAAAAGTATGGTTAAAATATCAAATATGTCTTTCTTCTGGGCAAGCGTCATATAATGTCTGGGACTAAACAGTATCATTTTCTTAAGAGCACTGTTAAACTTTGAAAAGGTTATCTTATGCTAGCTTACGGAAATCCGCCTTAGAAAATTTATCAGCTCTATTATAGCCTTCCTTAAATTTCGTTACAAATGACGCTGTCTTTTAGTTACCCACCCATCTAATTTTCAACTATTGTAATTAATGCTCGTCGGTAGTTTTCTAACCTTTTAGCACTGTGCTGTCAAATACTTTCTTCGTCATATAATTTTTTTTTCTGCACATTAAATATTTTTTTAAACATCATCATTTAGTTAGCTGACGAGTAAATATATTCTTTGTTACGACTACTTAATCCAATAAAATTGAAATCGACATTGTTAGGAATGTAGTTATGCCAGTGAGCATTTGCTGCACTAGTTAAATAGCTTTAAATTCCCTAAATAAATATTATAGTATAATTTTAACGATTAGTTTACAGGGTTTGGTGGTTTCTAGTAACATAAACTAGATCCTAAACTCTAAAATACCATATGCGAATTATCGTTATGTCTTGTAAGTAAGTGTGTAAAGGACCCTTTTGTTAATCCAAACAGAGTTTAACAGATAGCCCCAACTCTTGCTTAGAGAAGCCAATACTTTTGTCTTTGAATCAAATTTAAGTCTAGCCTAACGGTTTCACAGATTAACTAACGCGCAACTTAGCTCTTACCGAAGTCGGCGCAAACAAGCCTAATGGCAAGAATAACTCAAAGCTGCAGAATTCCAACAGCTAGAAAATCAAAGTTAACTATGTGGACATCAAGCAGGTAGAACACACCTTGATATCACTCTCCTAAACCTTCCTTTAAGTAATTCCTTCTTTCTATCTAATTTGAATATTGCGCGTGCTGAAAATTCGCATGCTGGCAAGGAAGTAAACGAGGCATGATAGAAAAGGGAATTTTAACATAAATCAGAGGGCTATAAAATTGAAATAATCCTTCAAGCTCTCCGAACAAAAAATATTTAAAGCTTATGTTCTGACGAACTGACGAGAATGAGTTGCACTTCACTGTAGCCTGAAAATGTTATTATCTTTTTGAATGAATGACAAATCAGACTGTATTTCAAAATTAACACGGGTTTTAAACTGCACGCGATTTTTTTTTCTTTAAGATGGCAACGCTACCTTAAGTAAATGTTGCAGTTACCACATTCCAGCTAGTACTGAATTAGTCGTGATGGAGAAACACACGCTGCGGTAATGTATAACTATCGAGTAAGCATGTTACCAGATTACAGTAACTGTCAATGGCGAACGTTATTGCGAGATATCAAATTTTTTGTGGCCTCAATTGTAAGCCGTGGCCTTGATGTCACTGAGGTGTTCTTCCAACAGCATAGAGCCACATATCATGCTACGTGCGAAATTATTCAATTCGCAGAAATTTGATGGGCAGATAATTTCGCTCAACAATGATAACAACTCCCCACTAAAGTCATGCGATCTTACATGAATGACTTTTATCTCTGGGGCTTTGTAAAGACCAGGGTTTACAGCAAACGCATACTAACTATTCCTGAACTTAAAGAAGAGATTCGATGTGTTAACTAACTTGGCGACAAGTCTGCGAAAATGTGATTGCAGATTTTTTCGAGTCATATGATTGCCATATGAGATGTGGAAGACATTTATCAGATATTATTTTCCATATTTAATTGGAATGTTTACGCTTACAAAGCATGGCATAACTTTGCCAATTCAAGCATAAATAAAAGTTCGTTTTGTAAATTTAAACCCCACGTTACTTTTGGGACACACTACAGATTCGCCTATTAATTCTCTTGCTCAGTCTTCGACTTCGCAATATAGTCATCTTACTCTTTTTGTAGATGACTTATTTTTTAAAGTCATCTTCTGCTTCAATCTTTAGTACATCAGGGGTCTTTCATCTATCCTTATTTGGAAGTTTAAAGTGCGAATAGAATTCGTTGATGATAAATTAGTTAATATAGTTTTCATTTACCTCCTTTCCTCACCATTATCGTTACTTTTCAGGATGATAAATATATTTTACTTACAACAGGTTCTGAGGATGCAGCTGATTTGAAATTAAGTATTATTATGAGCGAATGGACTAGCTTAGTTGTCATTGTGAAAAGAGAAACATGGGACGAACATTATGCTCAAACAAAGAAGTGCTATTTGACGGATACATTTGTTAGTTTGTAAGTAATTTTCTCTTTACTTACCGCTTGTCTTTGAGGTGTAATTGGAAGCACATCCGCCTGGCAGTCGTGAAGTCCAGAGCTCAAATCCTCGTAAGGGCATTGCTGATTTTTGCTTTTCCTGGTCTTAAAAAAGCATACTCCATAGGTTTAGGAGTTAATTATTTAAAGAACTTAGAATTTGTTTTTCGGAATCCATATGCAGATAATCATTAAAATATGTATGCCACGAAGAAGGCCCACAAAAAAACATGAGTTTAGCATAAAACTCAACATAAAAGATCAAACATCTTGAGACTGGCCAATGGTAAGCATATCATGACAAACGTACACTACAGGTAAGCTTTGTGATATCCCGAAGAGTATAAAAAGCAGCACAAAAACCGAATTTGCATTTGGAAATCGTGTTTACTCTTTTCTTTTTGCATTGAAGGCGGTGTTAGCCCTCGAATCATAGCTTACTGAGACTGTGGATTATCGTCCTGCACAATTTCTGCTTTCGTTGGTGAGATCCAATGATTGTTATGAGAATTTGCAGCTGCTACATCACGTTCAATCAGGAAATCGGTTGTATAACAAGGCATAAAGTTTTCGTACAATGTGTCGATGCTTTCAGTGCCACAGATTTTAAGTAAGGCTACCATTTCTTCAGCTTCCCTTGATCCTACGGCACAGGGATCAGCGCTTAAAATGGTGCGTTCAACGACGCATACTCAAGCGTTAGTTGCATGACAATGCCTTTTCTGGCTAACGCCGTTTTTTTTTTTTTTTTTTTTTTTTTTTTTTTTTACGGTTGCGATGGCTATATCCATGTATGGAGGCACTCAGGGCGCCGAACGTTGAAAGATTGCTTCCTTCATCATATTAATAGCATCATATTAATTAATAGCCCAGCACTTGGATTGATGGCATGGGGTTCTATTAAGTAGGCATCCCGTTCATTTCTAATGTGCATATTTAGTACTTTGATCAAGTACATCGTCCGTTGAGAAGAAACATTATTGAGTATTAAAAATAAACATTGCGTCACTGAGGTTTTAATGCCCGTGACTGTGCCATAAAATCAAGGTCTCCATCGATCGATCTCCGAGAGTGACAACATGAGTAGTATGCTGTCCTTTGATTACTCAACGAACAGAATGTTCAGCTTCTGCCTTATCTGGCACGTTCTCCATTATTTCTCACCAGTTGAAAACGTCTGGTCAGTAGCTGCAAACAGAAAGGCACAACACTCGCCAGCCAGGTACAAGTGTAGGTAAAAGAGAGAGAATACCGGACCGTCGCAATTTATCCCCAGGTATTGTCCCCTTCTTCTAGCCTTATAAAATAAGAGCATCTGCAATAAGGAATGATTGCACCGAAACCCTTCCGGGTGTACATTTGAAGATACAGTGATTCGTGTTCCTTATTTTTCTGTATACGGAAATTTCTGCATAAGAAATGCTTTTAGCATGAAGTTATGCCGAAAAACGACCATGGCTAGGCTATATTGGAAGATATGACGTTGGCATTGATATATTTATCATTTACTTTTGGAAGGAACTTGTGAGCTTTCTATTTTAGTTGGAATTTTCGATATGAACGAGGCCTCGGTACTACAATAAATATACTTTGTTGATGAATCGCTGCTGATTTTGCCGACTGATCGGCTATTTTTTTGCCTTGATGTCCACTGTTGCTATTGATGCATGAAATTTTTATCTTTATATCGTGTGATGAGTTCGATGGCATGATGATAACATTTATAATAAAGGTTTGACTCCTGTAATGTAATTGGCAATTGCAGACCCCTAGCAGCTACAGCTTCTATTTATGCATTAATAAAGAAGAACTGTACACGACAGAGCGTTTAGCGCTACGTGAGAAAGGCTTTAGTAATTTACAGCACAAATGGTCTTTGAATGTTAAGGGATTCCTCTGTTCCCTTGTATTCACAGATAACGCCCATGTAGCTGCATCATATGTTACTATTTTGATTATTATTGCTTTTAACAGAATGTTTATTATATACACTGGTGTGCAAAACTTAAGCAACAGGTGTTCTTTTTGACATAAATCCACGAGATATCATCTGAGAGACATGAAATTCAGAAATAAGAGACAGCATTTTGTATTTAAACGATGACGAAAGCATAATTGCGCAAAAATGAATACAATGCATACAGTATGGAATTAACAAATTATTGAACTCATAGTATCGTTACACAGGATTGTCTGTATAAGAGGAAGAACAACAAGCAGATGTTCCTTAGTATGGGATAGGCCCTCCCCTTACTGCAATGGTTGCTTCTCACCGTCTACCCATACTCAGCACCAGACTGTCCAACAGAGCTTGAGGTGACCATTCCTCAATCAGCATCTATTTCAGTTGTTGGGTGTTCGCCTGAGGATATAATCGTGCCTCAAGGCGTCTCTCCAAAGCATTCCACACATGTTCTATGGGATTTAAATCAGGGGAGAACGCTGGCCAATCCATTCGAGAGATATCTTCACTTTTCAGTAGCTTCTGAACAGCAGGAGTCTGGTGTGGCCGTGCATTGTCATCCATAAAAACGAAGTCTGGTCCAATTGCACCTCGGAACAGACGCACATAGGGAAGGACAACCTCCTGACAATAGCGATCTCCGGTTACAGAACTTCTGTCGAAAACGTGGAGCTCTGTCCGCCCGTTCAGCATAACGCCTCTCCAGACGAGATCTCCAAAACACCGTAATGGTCTCTTTCCGGGATATTACTGAGATTAAACCGTGTCCTTACCTCTCTCCAAATAAGTTGGCGTTGAGAATCGCTTGGGGCACTAAAACGACTCTCATCCGTAAGGAGGATACGACTCCATTGATGAGATGCCTAGTTTTTGTGCTCCTTGCACCACTCTAAACGGTGGCGCCGATGGCCAACTTTCAAAGGGGTGCAGTGTTCAGGACGGCGGGCGAATAGGCCATCTTTGTGATGGTGTCTGGACACAGTAAACCACGACAATTGTCACCGGTTGCTGTACACAGTTGCTGAGCTGTGGAGCTTGCTGACTGGTTTTGGGCTCTTTTCGCCTGTAGGACGATATATCGGTTATCAGCTGCAGTTGTTGTCCTGGAGCGGCCACCACCAACCTTTCTAATAGCTGTACCTATGGTTTGGAAGGTTTTCCAAGCCCGCGAAACGACATTTTTGTTGACTTCGAAAATTTCAGCCACTACTCACACTACGCCTCTCCTCCAGCTTTCCGATCATTCTCCCACTCGTCAAGTCATCCAGATGATTTCTTCTAGCCATATTTCACGAACGATTTCACTTGTACTTACAGCGAATGTCTTTAATTGCGTCTCCGTCCTTCCTTTTATGGTAGTCTCGAGTGGAGCGCATGCATTTTGCGTACGATCACGTAGCCTGTGACGTATTTTTCCTGAAATTTGCATATGCATGACCTTTCTACTGAATTGCGTGTTCATTGTACTGATAGCAAGAACCCCTTTCTGCAACTGCATGGTTATCTGATTAAAATTTGTATTGTTGCTTAAGTTTTGCAGACCAGTGTATTAAGTCCCTATTTATAGCTTTACATAAGGCATAAAGTGAATCCTATTACTTGACTGCGTAATTTAACGGCTTGAATGAGGAAAGTACCCAAGATAATTTAGCTCGATAGTTATAAAGAGATATTTTACTGTGGTAACTGTTTCGATTCTATTGCTTTGGATATTGAAATCTAAGTTCCTGAGAAATTTCTTGTCTAAATTATGAATCATTAATATTTGATACTTTCAGTGTGATTTCTTCAGTTTTTGTGACTTGCAGAAAATACTGAATCTGTGCAGTGTGTAATTGCAGCTATCTTTATGCGCTTTTACTGTAACAGCAGTCGTCGACGAATGCTATGTTGTCCATGATTTCAAATACTTTAGAATGTCCTGGCCAAGAATGACCCACAATGTTATTAAATGTGATTTTCGAAAGGCCCGCTCTAATGCAAGTCTCTGGGAGCTTTCTCTTGACTATTCGGTGATAATTATGCTATTTGTGTAAATTTGTATTTAACTTTGCTGTAAAATCCGTTGACAGATTAATTCTTGCGTAGAATTGAAGCCGCATGGATTACAATATCCATAACTACCATCCAAAGTCTATTCGATTCCATGCCTAGCCGTACTTTCGCCAGAAACAGATGTCCGGGGTACAGATTTTTGCTTATTTTGCATCTAAAAATTTTTTCAAAATGTTATTCATTTCATTTTTTCATTACAATACGTCTGTAAATTAAATGGGATCCTGCTAACTGATTTCCTTCATGGTGTAGCAATTTTAATGGTCAGTAGTGGGCTTAACTCCATTTTCCTGTAAAATATAGTTACGTCACATGTTATCTAAACTAGCTACTTTTAAGGATAAATTTGGTAACCAGTAGTGTCAAATTTTTCATTTCACTCATAAGTAATGCTATTCAGTTCAAGTGTAAATTCCTAAAATTCTAAAATAAGTTTCAAATGTGAAAATGTAATTTCATTCTAAGGCCTTTTAGGCATAAAATATATGCCTAATATAGTTAATGAAACTGAAAAACTTTAATTAATTATTCCTAATCTTTAAAGTAATATGAAACTTATGCTGTTGTATCTACTTATGCTGCCAGGATAAGGTAGTTCTACTATGTAGTCTGTTACTTTAAAACAGGCATTTCAAAGCAGTTGCCAGTCCTTCCCTTTTACGATAGTAGCTCGTGTTGTCAGCGCACAGCATTTATTTTCTCCGAATCATTTGAGACTGTAACTCAAATCCCATCATTCTCTTGCTTTTCATGAATCAAAACATGCTAAACGCAAATAAGTGCGAGAGTGGGATTAACAGAGTCGACTTTTTTCGGCATCTGTTGTTCCCATGGTTACAGATCAAATCGGGCGATGGAAAAGAACCTTAAAAATTCATTTTTTAAAGTGTCAAACTGTAACTGTGAAGCTTAACTGTATTTTATTGTACTGTAAGTGCTGTGCAAGTAACTGCATTTACTGTAAGTACACATGATGCACTTATAACTTGAGGTAGTACTAACTTAATGCTTCGTGACCATAATTTCAGTATATAGTATATATTACAACAGAACCTACTCATAAATAAATTAACTGTAATAAATTTACGGCTTTAAAAAATTAAATTTATTGTCACACTATTTTTGCCATAAAAACAACATTAAATTTTTTTCCTAATAACGGACTGTTTTCGCTTTATACGCCTCTAAGCTAAACTGACAAGAAGCACTATAGGCTTTTCTGTACATTCCAAAACAAGTGTTTTACTCCTCTAGCTCTTTTACTCTCATAGTCATTTACAAAGAGATTTTTTTTGTTATCACTTTTCACAAAGAGAAGCAATTTTGTGCATTACTTCATAAAGCACAGACATTTCTTGGCATAAAATGAGTGCCATAGCTGGCTATCTTTCCCAGAACAGCTTACTTTTTAAACTATCTTTTCTAAACAACCTCACTTTAAAAGCACAGAGGAGTGAATAACGTCTTGGAGAAAATTCAGTAATATTTGCTTAAGTTTAGATAAAGGGATTTTAAATGCCTTAAAATTTAAATGCCTTCAAGCGGACTAATGGAAAATACTGTAGTTTAGTTTTTTGCTTTCAGTAAATGCAAAAGTAATGTTTATTTAACCATTGCGCATTTTAAAAAATACGTATTTTAGAAAAAACAGTATGTATTTCTGTATTTTTATTTACTTACTTATTGATATCTATTTTCTTACTGAAATGCACTTTTTACAACGAATTTATTGATGTAATGAGTTTTTGCTTCCATCTTTATGATTTTATTGTAATACGTCCGATTGTGTTACAATTTATGAAGCAGGCTATTTAGCAGATTCATGAGAAATATTGTAATGTGAAAGAAATGATTGACAACTTTTGAAAAGGGTACTCCATTAGACTAGTGTACTTAAACTTTTGTAATATATTCTAATTTTTTTTACAGATTTTCATATGCACAAAAAACTCATAATGAAATCATCAAAGCTGGTTCAAAAAATCAAGCACCAGAATACAGAGAAACCAGAGTAAGAACAAAATATTACGAATTAACGAAAGAGGACTTCGCCCAAATGTCTGATGAGGGTTATGGGAAAATGAACAGAGGTCGACACAGCAGGGGTCAACGAAAAAAAACGCAAAAGAGCCTCTTTCGAGAACAACAGAAATGTAAGACGTTTCATTGTGTATGTGATAGCGAAAATAAGCAAGGGACGGAAATGTGTTGTTATGAGATTAAACCTGCTTCGACTAAAAGTGGTAGATCTATCAAGAATGTGGCACATGATTTCCCAGATGATTACGATGATAATGTTTTAAATGATGTCAGTATTCAACCGAACAGAAATGATAAATCTTGCCACAGAGGTGCAAAGCATTTTTCTCATCCATCACCAAGAATGAGAAAGCCAAAAGGTATGTAAGGATACATGTGTCGAACTGAGTTATTAATAATGAACTATATGAAAGATATCTAGAGAATTGAATTCATATCATATATGATTTAATGATATGTCACGTTTGTTTTATTACGATATGAATAATTAAAATATAAATAGCTTTATATTCCGTTAGAATGACGGGAATTTTTTTTTTTTTTTTCCATACACTGTAATTTATTTATCAGTTTTGAAACATGCTAAAAAGTAAAACCTCTTAAGCGTTTCCATTTGAACTTCATTTTTGTTTCTTTTTGATTTTATTTATCAACTGAATTTTATGCTCCCCTTTTGTTTGAAATTTAAGATTCATGCATTAATTAAAAAAGGAGTTATTTTATGATACCTAACCGTTTATCACAAAATTAATCAGCACATTGTAATTTCTAAACAATAGATGTACGTTTAATGTAACACGCGTTAAACGTAGGTCTACTGATTACGCAATGCAATGAATAAAATTAAATAAGTTTAAAGCAATGAAATGTACAAAATACAGAGGATGTTTATACATTTTTAGAACGATTTCGGGGTTGTTTAATTAATGTTTAAATGTAAAAAGCGTTTTTTAAATATTCGATCTGATAGCCTTTTTTTGGGGGGGGGATTATAAGTCTGTATCCTGAGTTCCATAATAGAAGGGCTTTCCATAAGATTTCTAAGGTTATTGATTTCCATTCTTCTTCCGCTACTTTCCAGAGTCCAATAATCGTGGAAGATTTGGGCTTAGAAAGAGTTCTTTTCAAAAGGCCAGAGGTACACTAGTCCATAGATGAAACATCAGGGGACTTCACAGGAATACGTTGAAAAGTCATATATGCAGTACCTGTATCAGTCTTCCTTTTTTCAAACAATGCAGTGATGCTACTTTTCGAAGTACGACTTGTTGCTTTGTCTTAATGAAGTTTCACTCTTTAAAATTCATTGGGATAAAGAAATGAAATTTATTCTGCAAATATCGGACATAAAATATTCTCTTGGTAGTACATTGTGTTGATTATGAACATTTCTTTCTACGCTTGTTATTTTAAATTTCCCATTGTGTGAGAATCCTACGACAATTATAAACCCCTTATTGAAACTTCCTTTGCATTAACGGAACCAAGTTCATGAATTTTTCACTTCTTTTTCGATAAAAAATAGAGCTTTTTCTGTTGTAGTCATTTAGATAAACCTATGCTCCATCAAGGCTCCCAACGCATTTCCGTTTATCTCCTGCTAAGTAGTTTTTATACAGGGTTATAAAACTTGCTCTGCATGTCTCGCGAAAAGCTGATGAACATTATGCTTTTTAGCTTTTTAAAGTTGTAAATCTTGGTTTATTATTTTATTTATTATTGTTGCAAATGTATTTAAAGACTTTGCAATTGATTTCTGCGTCGGTGAATTTTTTGCTTGTTACTAACGATTTAACTTTAGAAATATTATAAACAAATGGTACCTTTTTCGGGTATTCGCTCGGAGTTTTTTTTCCATGTAGAAGAAATGATTGATGGTTTCTCCCTTTACAATTAATAATGTTGCTTATTTTACACTTAGAAATTTTAATACCAGGCATTTGATAATGTTTTTGAATAGGAATAGGAATTCTCTTCTGAAAGCGCAGAAACATATCCTTCAATCCACAGCTTATTTATATGCAATATTTTCAAAGAATAAATTTGAAAGTAGCAGATAATATTTCTCATTTCAAATAATAAGCTGCTGCCAGAAATTTTTATTACAAAAATTTGTTTTGTTTTTAATTCTTTATCAGATTCATTCTAAAAATGCGTAAATACCCTCTATAATACCCAGCATTCATACTGAAACTGATAATGTAAAATAAATGAATAGATGAAACACCAAGCGTGACAAATAGGACTCACTCGTAAGTAATAAACAAATGAAGAAAAAAGGTCTAAAAATGACAACAGATATCGTCGTATTTTCAGAAAAAAGAAAATATTTAGTTTAAGATTTCAAGAAATCAATAGACGAAAAATACATGAAGACACACACACAAAGAAAAAAAAAAGACATAAAGGAAGCTATGGCTAAAAGCTTAAATAGAGATCGTCATAATAAAAGTGGACCATTCAAATGCTATTGAGGAAAATTGGTTGAGCACACAAGAGAGACCTTAATAATATCCTTATGAATTGATGAATGTACAAAACAGTCCTTGTAGTCCTTGACTTACAAAAGCGAGTTTTCGAAAGTTGAGAACTACCTGTACCTGTGTTACAACTCTATTCTCGTACTCTCGATTTTTGAGAAAATCATTTTAAAGTGCACCGCAATCACCATCAGAAAAGCTCTGGGATTTGAGACTAACATTTTAAAAAAAACCTTTTATTTAAGCATAAAATTTCTTATAATATTGTTAATCTTGTTTTATATGCTTCCAATTACCCAATGATCTCAGATGATCGGAACTCAATATCCACTGCCCGCCCCCATTATCCGAATTTTTTCAGGGCCTTAAAAATTTTAATTTATTGTTGTTTTACTTATGCGTTTTTGATTTTTTTTATTGCTTTAAGGAAAACAAAAGCATAAAATTATTTTAAAATGTGATTTCAGTAACATATCCAGAAATAATCCTCTCATAACTAATAATCACAAGATACGAAATATTTTTTAATTTAACCGTTCGATCATAAAAATGACTCATAAAATATAGTTCATTATTTTTGTTAAACCATATTGTCTGATTTATTTATATGCTGCATTGTTCTTACACATCATTTAGCAAAATAAGGGTTTTTGCAATAGCATGTCACCAAGTATCATTTCACAAATATTATGTAGCTTGTAGTACTCTACTGCATCTAAAAGCTTCTGTCAATGTTCTCTAGGCCCTACTAGACTAGAAACGAATTATCCCTTTAGTCTGCAACAATTAACCTTATTTCAAGGAGGTTAAAATAACCTTTGTATTTAAGTATTAAATTAACAGTAAGCATTGCTTTATGCGACAGACGAACCTCCGCCACTTGATAGTATTGAAATTAACATAACATAAAGTTAAACTTCAGTGCATGCAACGTAGCTTGAGCCTATACATAAAATAGACTACTCAACAGTTAAAGGAGCATTTTTAAACGTCGGCTAGCAAAATGTTAAAGCCGGAAATAAAGTTAAACAGGGCTGGCGATAGTAAGTAATAGCAAGACGAGGCTGCCAGAAGCTCTAACTTTCGGCTTAAAGAGACAAATAACTCAATTGCATTCTGGTGAAGATTACAAGAAGAAGTTAAAGTTCAAAATCATAAAAACTGGGTAATTAACATAAAACCTTATGAACTTACGAACATTAACACAGAAGTACTTACATACAAAGATGTCAAATCCCGCATCTAGAATCTCTGTCCCTGTAATCACATAGGTAAACTCTTCAACACTGAGTTCAGACATCGTAATCGCATAGTTAAATTCCCCACTACAGTATTGTCCGATAATTTAATGTGGCTGTTTTTTTTTTGTTTTTTTCCCCCTTTCGCATGAAGTTTCCCTTATTTTTCTTAATAAAAAATCCAATCTGACAAATATTTCTATCTTCATATCTAAAGAATTACGTTATTTTTTTCACTGGAATTTTTGTGTACTTCTTGAGAATCTGCTTTTCTTAAAATCTGAAAATTTTCTTTTCTGAGATGTTTCGAAATTTGAGCTTTAAATATCTTAAACATGTTCTTTAGTTCCAGTTGGGGGCGTTTATTTCCATTATATGCTCAAATGTCTTGCAGAATAAGATTTCTTCATCGAATATTCTAGGCATTTTTATTATAATGTTTGGGCTTAATGGGAATACATCTTGCTTTGCAGAGTTTACATTAAGGATTTCAAGGGGCGATTCTTCATATGGAGTTTATCTATCCTAGCGCGGAATTTAATTAAACAGCTTAAATATCATACACATGCTTACTTTTTTTAGTTTTCTCCGCGAATTATTGCTAATCCATAACAATTTTCTTTTCTAAAAAGAGATTAAATAGGTGAAGCTAGCGTGAGCTAACAGAAAGCTAAACAGAAAGTTAAGCTAAACAGAAATAGATTACACGTTTTGTTTTGAGCAACTAAAAAAGCATTTCTTTGTTCAGTTTTAGTACAATAAAAGTGTGCATAAGATTAAACGTTTAGTTTTATTGACTACATAAAAGTAAAATAAATTAATTATTTTATTTTAATTGACATAGAAGTAGTTGGGTGTTTAAACAAATAAAAAAATAATTTCAGTGTGTAATTTTGTCCAAAAATACATTTTGTATTTGTGTAAGGAAGTTAAAAATATTTTATTTTACTTAAGAATATAACCTTTTTTCAAAAATAAAAGAACGATAAATTTAAAAAATGAAAAAGAAAGGAAGAAAAAAGGGGGGAATTCATAATTTTTTATCATTATCTGAATATCCTAGTAAATCGACATAACTCGAATTCTTCTCTGTTAATAAAGGTCAAAATTAAATGTAATTAATTAAATGTTATTAAAGGTCAAAAGGTATAATATTATGCACACTTTTATTGTACTAAATTTGAACAACAAAATGACTTTTTATTTGTTCAATAAAAAACGTGTAATCTATTTCTGTTTATCTTAACTTTAATTAAGCTCATGCTAGCTTCACCTATTTACCGTTATTTTAGCCTTTTAAAAAACAATATTAAAACAATTGATATATGTATGACGAATGCATATACGATATACGTATACAGTATACTATGTGGAATACAGTCAGCTCCCGATTAGCCGGATTACCTAAAAAACAAAAATTGAGTTCATTTTGTTTAAAATACTAATTTAGTCGACTTAATTAAATTAACTTATTCTGTACATTAAACTACTTCACAATACAGGTAAATTGTTAACAATAAATAGCAATATTTTGCTATTAATTTGTGAGGCCCACCAGCGGCCGAGCGGTAAAGTCGCTGAACACTGGTAGTTCGGTCCGAGGTTCGAATCCCGCGAACGGGCTGGCTGCATGGGTGTTTTCGTGGTTTTCCTCATGTGTAACGTGTATACGAGCCAGTTTCCCTTAGAAAGTCCTCCACGAAGGCATCCCTCCCTTTAGGCAGATAGCCCTAGTGTGCTTTGCCATATTTAAATACACCAAAATACACCTATTAATTTGTGAGTATCATTCTGCTTTTTAACTGCCCTCTAATCAACCATGATTTTGAGTTAACCTTAAATATCATCTCCAGAATTATCCCTATTAATAGGGAGTTGATATCACTAAAGGTTTGTTGAATTTACTATACAAGACCTCGAGTTCAGTGTTTTAAGCATATTTTCCCATTCTATACTTACTGCTGTAAACATGCTGTTTAAGAAATGTCAGGTATTTTCAAAGATCAAAGCAGGCCAAATTCTTTGCATAAAATTTACGTTTTAAAAAAAGTACACTTTTCGAGTTATTTTAAATTACTCTGAAAATGGTATTTTAGAACTTCTGTAATAGAAAATTTTGCTGATTGTTTTTATTTCGCCTAGCTCTATATTTCTGGGGTTTTGTCCAGACTTTAATAATTCTTAATTTAAATTTTTAATAAAATGCACATTTACCGGTTAAGAAGGACGTAACAGATGAAAGATGGCATTAGGTAAGATAACATGAATATTCAAAAGTTATTCTAATTAGAATACAGAAGTTTTTAAGGGAACTCGGTACCCCAAAATCAATGAAATTACTCATTTTTCAATTTTTTGCTGGAAAAGTACCTTAATACCTTTACTATACTGAAGAGAAATTTTGAAATGATCTGACGATAATAAATGCTATAAAAAGGTTTTTAAAATTTTTGACACCCCTTTAAATGCCACACCCCCTCAGTGCTTATTTTTTTAATTCTTAATATTTTCAGTAACTTACTAAAAATCAGCGTAAATGAAAAGGAGTGTAATTAAATATGACTCCAACTATTAAAAAACTCTGTTCATGTGTATAAACGGATTTATTTAAATACAAATTGAAATTCGAAAAAAAACTTTTTTTCACCTTTAAACTGGCAAGTTTATATATTTATATTGACCTCAGCAAATAATTTTATGTGTATTTTCAGTCAGTTTTGCTATGCTTATTCAAAAATTGAAACTATCTGTGATTAGACATGAACAGAAAGAGGTGGTATAGTGAAAGTGATCAAGTTTCTGACTAAAACATTATTGAAATAGTGAACAGGAACAAACATTATTGGGCAGGAACCAAACATTAAACTCTTTAATTAATTAAAATGCACATAAATTAATTATAAAGGAAATTTATATACGAGAACAAATGGCTAAAGAGAAATTACATGAGCTGGTGAGTGGTTTTAAATAAAATGTTTTGTGTCTGTTAAAATTTCAAATTTTGCTTTTTAAGAAATTAAATGAAACGACAAATTAATATTATTAATATTGATTATAAGCGTTTTAGAAAATATATTATAATTAATTCATGCATTAAAATTGTTTCGAACGTGTTTTAAAAGACAAAAACATGTAAAGAAAAATTCTACTTGCATTTTCTGAGTTTTTTTTTTTTTTTTTTTTTTTGCAATATTTCTAGCTAGTTAAAGTTTTAAACAAAAGCTTGTAATTTATGTTCATATTAATCAATTGAGCAGTACTAAGTTTTATTTTATATATATATATGTACTAAAATTCAGTAATAAAATTTTTAAGAAATTTGATATGATTTACTGAACATTCAGACAGGTTACATACTTTAAACTGCGTTTTCTCAGTTTGCAATTTTGCAATATATCCTTTTACTTAAAGTCTTAAAACGTGTACATACATTTACCAAATTATTTAATAATTTTACTGCTTATTTAAAATTATATACTTAATAGAACCAAGGACGGGTTTTGAAAAATAGTGAAAAGAAAAATTATTGGAAGTGAAAATGCGATTGAAATCATATTTTTTTAAAGTTTATATATAAAAATATGCTTTTTATTTTTTTCTCAGAAACTAATTCATTAATTAGAAAATCGATCCGTAAAGTTATTAAGAACACTATTATAAATACAATAAAAAACTTTGAAGCAAAAGTATTGAAAATTGTGGAAGAAGAAAGAATTTTTAATTGTTGAATTTTTTTAATTAAAATTAAACAAAATTACTAATAAATTTTTTTCAGCTTAAAACCATTTTGTCTCATAAAACCACTTAATATTATACATAAAAATTAGATGAAAGTTCTTAAATAAATAAATTAGGCTGCAAATAAGAACTTAAGCTGTATCTTTATATCATTCACGTAGTTTTAACTCAGAAATGCCTGAACCATATAGCCAATACATCTTCTCATGCCAAAACTGTTTAAGTGCACCATCTCGCACTTTCATAATAATTTCATTTAATTCAAAGTTAAGAAATTTAATAGTTCTAAATTTTATAAAAATATTTCAAAGGAATATAATTATTTATATCTTTATAAAATAACAGCGAAAATTTCAAAATAAAATAATGTCTACTAACAAAAATATGTCCCTATGTATAAATTGAAGTTTAGAAAAAGATAAGCTCATTTTCTTTCCTTTCATAACAGATAGATTAAATGTGTTGATTATTGGTGACGAAACAGTGGATTTTCTGAAGGGTTCAATTTACAGAGGTAGATGTAACGTGAGTACAGAATCGTACCCTGGTCTTAGCGTAACAGATGCTAAGCAGAGGATGAGAGATGCCTTAGCTAAGGTAATTATAATCTAGTTATTCTTATTTACAAAACTGTGCAGTGTTTTATTTAAGCCTTTGGTAACTTCTTATTAAAGCATGTATGTTATGTTGTTTATAATTTTCAGGTTATACAACATTTTTGTCATGTTAACATCTATGTTAAAATTTGAAATCTGGTCTTTTATATTTCCCGAACTCAGACTACACTATCATGGTATCATTAATTTACTTAATCATTTACGTGTCTGAGGAAATTTAAATTTCTTTCTCGTAAAGATAATTTAAATAATCTAACGTATTTTAAAGAAAATATATGTTTTCTCCTACATCCTGTAAAAACTTATTAGATTTACATTTAGAGAATATCAAAAGCGTAAATTTGATCACTTGGAGTTAATATTGCTTTCTTTAATACTGGAAATTCAGTCTTCCTGTGTGTTACAGTAATACATTATTATCAAGTGCAATTATTATCAAGAATACATTATTCTCATTATTATCAAGAGTATAGAATACATAAAAAATGAATACGTCAAATATCATATGCATAATCAATATCGATTCGTAACAAGGTACATTTATAGAGTGTTTTTTCAAAATAGCAATTTAATTATTTGTTACACCCGAAAAATAATTAATCTTTATCTTTTCCATTGAGCATCGAAAACCTAAATTGCTTGGTGTCCAGTAATTAATGTTTCAGAATAAATGTAATTGTAACAACTAGGTAACAACTAAAATGTTATAGTCGCAGGAAATTATGTATCAGATCAGTTCCTCTGAGAGAATAAATGCTCCGTAAATATCGAACTTTGAGTACGTATGTCAGTATGATCTTTAATTGCATTTTACTTAGTTTGCATAGGTTTATCAAACATTTTCTAAAATCAATTGATTTCTGTTTTTTTAATCTATTTTTAATGTGAATTTCGAGATGGATGACAAGCCAGATAAGCTGATCATTCATGCTGGAGCTAATGACATCATCGATGAGTTACCCTCGGTTTCATCTCTTGTTATTAGCAAGTTAAAAGGCCTTGTTGATGAGATGAGATCTTCCCAGGAATCAGGAAATGCAGCTAGATCCTACGCATTATCCGGTATTATACCTAGAAATGATCCTCTCATGACGTATAATCATAAGGTACGATATATTTTTTTTAAATTTAACTGTATAATAATAAAGTCAACAAATAAAATATAGTTCATTATTTTATTGAAACATATTGTCTCATTTATTTGTATGGGACAGTGTTATCTGGTTGGAAACGACCATAAAAGTGTTTTTATTTCGGGTGTAAGTGTAGTTTTGTTTCTTTTTAGTGCATTTTCCTTGCCGTATGACAATAAAGCTATCAAATAAAAATAGTTCGTTATTTTAGCGAAGTATATTGACTGATTAATTAATATGTGACAGTGCTGCTTGGTTACAAATGTCTATAATTTGTCTTTTGTAATTATGCTTGTTTTAAGTGTTATGAAAAACTGTAAAAACTGAAAATAAGAAAAATAAAATGTTTCATCAATAGGCTTAGGGTCATTTTTACTTAGTGTTTGATAATGCTAGTGAAATTCTAAAATATTTGAAAATCGTAATAAGATTTCTCCTTCATTACCATTGGTTTTCATTTGAATTAAAACTGCACTATATTTATAAAATGATAGTTACAACAATTGTTTTACAAAATATAACAAAGTAATGTATAACCAAGTTAATAAGTTAATGCATATTTAAGCTCAAAGGAACACTCATTTTCTTAATTATCTGAAGAGTTCTGGCGTATGTTAGGTAACAAAATATTCGAAAGCATTCCTATAAACGCTGTACGACAAACGCTTTTTCCTAATATATCGCTATATTTATATTTTTCCTAATATTAAAGTTGTAAAGCAAATGATGATATAAATATCCTTTGGAAAAGTTTATTTAATACGTAAATAGCTATATTATCATCGGGGACTGACACTGTATAGTAGAACCTTGGTTCACGGATGTCTGTATTACAAACAAATCGGTTAACGAACAAATTTTCCAAAGAAAAAACGTATTGGATGAGGAACGATGCCTCGAAATACAGAAAAATAAACCGACAAAAGAAAAAAACAAATCTGAAAGGTTTCAGGTTTTAAATTACGTCCAAAGGGGCGTTTTTTTTAAATTTGTGTGTTACCTTTATTTATTAAATATCACGTTCTTATGCACTTAAACCATAAAATTCAGTTCAATAGCAATGTCGCAAGATAATTTTAAAATGAGCATATCCTTAGAATTTCCGATACACAGTTCCGCGCGCTGGAGATAAAAAGCGCTGGAGATTCCCCCCCCCCAAAGAGAGTTGCCATCGCTCGCTTTGAAATCCTTGAGTTTGTTAATCAAAAATTCGTTAAAATTTTACAAAATATGAAATCGATAATAAAACAACTTCCAAATTTTAAATTTAGTCTTCCCAGCCATAGTCATAGTTTCCTTCCCAGTCATAGTTTAGCCCATATTTGTAGGAGGATTACGTCATTCAAACTTCGATGGCTCTATGTACCGTTTTTTTTTATCACAATGCGAGAAATAGGCATACATTTATGCAGATTTCTCATTATTTAATTTCTTCAAATATAATGCAGGACTCTAACATTTGGTGGCAACAGCTTGAAAAGCGAAACAGACATTTATAATGATTCAACGCAAAATCGCAAAACGAAAACGATAGTCGTTCAAGGACAAAGCCCCTTTGGACTAATGATACGCCAAAATGCAGTTAATGCAGTAAAGGAAGAGTCTTCTCTTCAAATTTTGATTTCCTCCTCGAAACTTGCATAAAATGTGGTAAAGTTTCATAGCATATTATTACCCTGATAATGCAGTAATAAGTCATAAAATAAAAGTAAGAAATGGCAGTGCCATGTTTTGCTTTAAAAACATAGACAGAAAAAATTACAATGGATAGACTTTTAATAGGACAAAGGTTCAGAGATACCCGCAGGACTCAGCTAAAGACGAGAAGTGTTAAAAGAAAGAAAGAGGAGGAAAAAGAAAACAGGAAAATTACAACTACCTTTTTGATATTTTACGGAACAGGATTTCGCTTTCAAACCAACAGCATTTTGTACTTCTTGCTTCTTCACCATTTTCTATTCATATAGTTAACTTTCCTTCTGAGAGGTACTTTAAGTTTGAGAGGTAGTTTAAGTTTAATTCAAGTTTTTCTATTTTTTATATGTTTAGTATTGTGTTAAATATTGCGTATATGTTAATATGGTGCATGTGTTAGGTTTAATTAATTCTGGTGGTTTTTCATTATGAACTTACAAAGTACTTTTATAAGCAATTATTTGAGATCCGGAAGCATATTAATTCATTTTAAACTAATTCCGATGGAGAAAATTGTTTTAATTTGCTAATATTTCGGTTGACTAATTATCTTCAGGGAAAGAATTAAGTTCGTAACAAAGATTTCACTGAGGATAGCCTCAGTCACAGGTGACTAACACTATACATTTCGTTCAGGACGCATCAGTCACTATTGATTGACGGTATATAATTTTAAAAATTATATTCTTTGATCAAATCTACCTTCTATCAAATTCTACACAGAACTCCGGCCGCCAGTATATAGGTGAAATCGGATATTGCGGTCTAAGTGAAAAGGAAGGTAAAAAAGTCTTGGCATTCAAAGCGCTAAAAAATATAATCTCACCAATGTAGGAAAGGGCAAATATAGATTCAGTGTGTACTATTCACGTATGTTATATCAAACCTATTATTGTAGATTATTTAAGTTGTAACATCATATAACAATACAGCACATAGCCCGTGGAAGTGTTCTAGATGTGTCAATCAGTTTGACAGAATAATAGATGCAAAAAACAGCAACTGCTAGGATTGACTTGAAATATGTGTACAAAATTGAAATTTATTGATAATATTTTGAAATGAAAGATGAATGGCATGGCACTAGGGGACGATAGTTAATCATTTTTTAAATATGTAACCCTAAAATCGTATGTACTCCATTGTTGTTTGATCACAGTACACTTAAGTTGAGTATTAAAAATATTCTCAAATACGCTTTCCAGAAGTAAATTTTCTTGTGAAATTAATCCTATCTTATTATTATAATTAAAAATCTGCAGTCATTTAAAAGGAAGTGATTTACTATTATACAGAAATTATGACAAAATATTAGATACATGCATCTTTCGTCAAGGATATTTTTGTGAATAGAAACAGTAAAAAAGAACATTGAATCTCTGATTGGAAATTTAAGGTTTATTTTCTTAGAAACTTTTTATCGAAAGGCATTAATAATCTATTTTCATATCTTTTAAGCATGCACCGATTTTAAATATATGCCAGAGACATAATATTTTTATCTGTGTTCTTATACGGCAGTCTTTCATTGTTTAAATTCGCGAATATTCTTTTCTCAATTTTAGTGAGGAGTTCTGGCATTTCTTTACTTAGAAATTTGTAAACTGAATGCCAACACAACATTTTTGAAAAATTACTAATTTTGCTTACATACCCGCTTCATTAAAAAATTTACTTACTCCAATTAAATTAGTGCTGCCGAAAACCCGAAATCACTTGCTTTCTGTACTATAAAAAGATTTATCAGAGATATCAGTGCCCAATGGCCAAGAAATTTCATCTGAAACAACATCAAAATACTGACTGTATACTTATTATTAATACACCAGCCTTAATCCAAAAAGTCAACAATATCGTGATGTACTTATCAAGGGAAGATACGGACTATTGTCAAGTTAAACTGCTATTACAAATAGCATCGCTGACATACTACAATAGTTTGTAGAGACACTAGGTATTTTTTGGAAGCAGGCAAGATAAAAAATATGCAACGCCTTCGCCGCGAATCGAACCGCGGACCTCTGAATTACACGCTGAGCGTGCAGACCACTACACCACGAAGGCTCGCTAAGAAGGCAAGAGACCTTATAAATTCTTAAATGAAATGTCGCTTTAGGACTGTATTTATTATTGTATTTTTTATTTATTATTAACTACATTAAGATCATATTAAGATCATATTATCTTCAGGGAAAGAATTAAGTTCGTAACCAAGATTTCACTGAGGATCGCCTCAATCACAAGTGACTAACGCCTATACGTTTCGTTCAGGACGCATCAGTCACTATTGATTGACGGTATATAATTTTAAAAATTATATTCTTCGATCAAATCTATCTTCTATCAAATTCTATGATATTCTATGATATTTAGGATTATAGTCAGGACTGCATTTAAGATTATGTTGTTTTAGGACTAAATTTTATGTATTACTCTACAAGTAAGAAAGAATTAACTTGGTCAATATACCAAGTAATATTGTAGCAAGGCAAGTAACATTTCACCAAGGCTCCTGGTCGAATATTCAGTGCGGATGCTCACAGCAGCCGTCCGGTGCTCAAGGTGGTTAATGGATGCAGACGTTACCTGGCAGCTAGTTGGAGACGGATTGATGTCTCTTCCACTTGTACCTATATCTCTGTCGAATGTTTCAGTTTACATTCAAACGCATTATCTAATATCTTTTATTACTTAACAGAGTTTAGAAACAGCAATTTTAGGATACTGTACGAAAAAAAATATAGTAGTCCCGATCTCTAATTTAGATCCCAAAGACCCTCTCAGCTGTCAACCATTGGCCCTTATGAGCTGCCTCCATAAAACCTTCTAAAAGTGCATGGTAAAAACTCGCCTCATCTATGTGCTGTAGAAAAATCGATGCGTAAAGTGTAGCTTCAGGAAAGCGCGTTTCAACGCTTGACAGTATTGCTCAGCTTGAAGCAGACTTTTTTGTGAAGGAATCATCTGGTATCAGTATCTATTTGATACTGAGAAATCATATGACCCGAACATAGCGCTATGGCATTCTGTTTTCTATGCTTGACTGTATTTTGGGGTAATCTCCTTGCATTTATTTAGAATATTTTATCCAGTTTGTGGGCATCCCTCAAGAAAGCGTATTAAGTATTCTATTTTTAACCTTCATGTCTGTAACATGTTCATCAGTTGCCACCTTCTGTCAGTGGCACATTATCAGCTGATGGCTTACAGATCTCCTATCAGGATTCTAGCATGTGTTGAGCGGCAGTTACAAACTGCTGTCAACAGCTTGTTTGCATGGTGTGGCAAAAATGGTCACAATCTTTCGCCTTGCAAAAGTAGACGTGTCCATTTCTGTAGAAAATGTGGTTTTCACCTTGATCCAAATATATGCATTCGGAATACACCTATTCCAGCAGTCAGAAACGTGAAATTTCTAGGCTTTTTTGTTTGTTTGTAGTAAACTGACATTTCTCCCGCATATTACAGCTCTAAGAAAGGAGTGTGAAACGCCTTTAAATATCCACATGATGCTGTCTAACACTTCTTTAGAAGCAGATCAGACATCATTACTGCGAGTATAAGAATCTATGATATTGTCTCCCATTGATTATGATTGTGTTTTTGGAGGCTCTCCGAGAGTTCTTCTGCTTTACATAGATTGGATACTATCCATCACTGTGCCATGAGAATATGTTCTGGTGAATTCCGTATATCTTCAGTTAATAGCCTGTATATAATATGCCATCGCTTTCTACTTCACGCGTAAGAAACTGTTTGCCAATTTTTATTTTAAAGTCATGTCAACCGTAACGCACCATCTGAAATCCATGAAGCTTAACAGCAATGTGAAAAGATTTTAATCATGCTCGCCGATTGAGTACATTTACTTTTTTTGAATGAGCAAACATTCTCGTCGCCAATTCAGACTTACATTTGATATATCCAATAAAAGCATTCATTTCTTTCGTTTTCCTGTTTGGGATGTTCCTGCTATCAAACATATCACCCCTTTCTCCTAGTGCAGTAAACCTGATATAGCTGCAATTGTCTTTACTCAACTCTTCTCTTCTCATCGTTTGGCATATTCGAGTTTACATGGATGGTCTAAGGCAGATGAGCTTGTTAGCATCAGTATTGCTGTAAATAAATACAACATATAATAATAGGCTTCATGTATCCTGGTCTGCATATACTGGAGAAGCTACAGCAGTTTATTACACCTTTCATAATTGTTCCATCCCCTGTCGCGATTTGGCATCTATCTTGACAGCATTACTGAAATGATGCAAATGGAAACTTTTAGTGATAATTATCATTCTGTTGTCTGTGATATCTCTAACATCTTGTAGTTATTGAAAGGGGGAGGTTTTTAATTTCCTTTTTATGTTTGGTGCCTATTCATGTGGGTATTGTTTTTAATGGACTAGCAAACTCTACTGCAAGAGCAGCATCCGTATCATTAGAACTACCGGACTCATTTCCAAATGTTAAGCGCGTAAGGTATATTTTAATTTTATAACAGTTATTTAAATTTTTAAAGTCGCTTTCCTATCACTTCTTGTTTCCACTTACAACTCACTACTAGAATGAGTTTTTAGAATCGTGTTGAATGTAAATGAGAGAGTAGTAGTATTTAAGGAATAACTTACTTCACGAGAGAGAGCTGAGAATCCTGAGTAGCTCGTGTTTGCCTTCGGGCTAAAATCTCTCTTGAAGCTGTTACGCTCGGTCGTTTATTACGTGCCTTTTGATATTCGCCGGCTAGTTTAAATTTAGGGCCAACTACATTATATAATTGTGTTAGCTTCGGCTAAATCTGTTAATAAGTTATAATTTAGTTCTTATTTCTTATTCTGAGGTTAAACCCAAGTGGAGGCTTTGTTGTAAGCCCAAGAAAGGGGCCAATTGTTCATCTTATTTTGAGTTAAATAAAGGGCAGTTAACCCTTTTTGAGTCTACGTCTTTAGTTATTAAGTCGCTTAACAATTTACTAGGTTCCTCGACATTTACTTTAGCCAAAAAGAGTGAGGAACCCTACAAGCTCTCCAAATAAAAGTATTCATTCATACCATGTTACAAGACTTGTGTGATCAACAAGGCAATAAATTTCTTTCTATTTCATCCTCCATTATAATGTGGCCAATGCATTCGCTGAGAAGAGGCGAAGTGAAACTGACAGGGCTTCACACTGGACACAAACGTTTCACTCATCATCTCTTACTGTTAGGTAAGAATGCACCAGCAAATGTATATTGTGGTAATATATTTTATGTTCTACATAATTTAGCTGTCTGTACAGTTTTTAATGATCATCGAACCGTTTTAGACTTTTTAAAGGAACAGATTTAACTTGTAAACCTTGTGTCAAATTCTTTGCATTTTTACACACTGTTGGCTTTTTATAAAATGCTTCATTTGTTTCATTGTGATTTTTAAAGATTATGCTACAGTACTGTTTTAACTGTACTTAGATATTTTAATGTTTTATCATCATTGTGTTTCCAAAGCAGGTTTTCATGCAAATTATTACTTTTAGATTATCAAGTTTTTAGCCCTTATGTGTATTTTAATTTCATAGACAGCTTTCAAATACTATAGTTATACATTTAATATACATATGTGTGTGTGTGTATGTATGTCTATGTGAATGTATTTTTATATATCGATGTATAAGCATCAGTCGAACTTGTATACATATATATCTATATATATAGATATAGATATATCGACTTATAAATATATATATACTCTTGAGTAGTCATCATTGAAGCCTAAACAATAAAAGAAAAGAGACGAATCTGCCAGTTAGCTGCTATATTGTAATATATATATATATATACGTATGTTGTATGATCTTAAATTCATTTAGTGTGAAAACAAGTTACCACTACTTGCGCAATTGCTGCAAAGTAAGTTAATAATAATTTATTTCCTAAACAATATTGATTAATTGATTATATTATCTCCTAAGTTTAATTGAAGTAGAATTATTTTAAAAGAGTGAATCCATACTAATAAGTTATATTTTGAAAGATGTTTTGAAGTAACTTGAAAGTAAAATGTTAATAATGTTTTAACGGGGACTGGAATTAAATCATAATTAAACTTAGGAGATAATATAATCAATTAATCAATATTCTTAAGGAAATAAATTATTATTATTATATATATATATGTGATGTACCAGCTTTAGTCGTAGCTTAAATTATCAGACGATAAGTTTAAAAAAAAACAGGAACCATTTATTATTATTCAGGAGAAATAGCAGTTACAAAATCAGATATCCAGAGTAAATAAAAAGAATTACTAATAACTTTTTGTATGAAGTTTACTGCATCGTGACATTTAAGAAAAAGTCCCGATATTCCTTTTGCGAGTTCTTTTATAGCCTCTGGAAAGGCGGAGCTTCCAAGAAATGACGTCAGCCTCGTCAGCCAATCCAGTTCGCTTTAAATATTTCCAGAACATTCTATAACTGTACGTGTAGAAAAGGCGGGAAAAACAACTTGACTACGGGGCTGTGGATTTAATTCCACGTACTTTCAAATGAGAGAACGTCGCCATTAAAAATGAAAAGAATTTTAAGGGTATTCTTGACTATGGAATTTTATTATTACATATATATATATATATATATATGTTACTTAATACCTTTCTGGCCTTTATGTCTTCATGTACATTCACTGATCTTATTTATATTATTTTCTACTTTATTTTTATATTATTTTTATATTATTTTTATGTTCTCTTTGATTAGTTTTTGCAAGGTTTGCATTATTTATCTTTTTTATAATCTTCTATGTTTATTTCAACTTTACTTTGATTTCGATTTCATAATGACAATTTCCAATGTTTAATTTCTACAAATAATATAGTACTCAAATACATAAAGATGATAGTGTCGGGGACGATTACTCGAGTTTTACAAGATTTCTCTACAGTAATTGATTTTTACTCCAAATTGAATTGACTAAAATGCTTCATGAGAATCAGTTCTTTGAGTAACAACTATTCGCGGAAATATTTGGCCTGACTAGAATTGCCGGTTTGGCTTTAACTTATAACTCGAGTAAAGACGAAACACTTTCATATTTACGTATTTTTATCAATTATTGATCATTGAACGGGAGTTGGTTTGTTCCCCTTGAAAAGTCAACTAATTTCCGATCAATGACAATAATTACATGTTTTAATTTTTACTTTTACAATTGTAATATTATTCTTCGTGATGATTTAACTCCAGTCCCCGTTAAAACATTATTAACATTTTACTTTCAAATTACTTCAAAACATCTTTCAAAATATAACTTACCAGTATGGATGCACACTTTTAAAATAATTCTACTTTAATTAAACTTAGGAGATAATATAATCAATTAATCAATACTGTTTAGGAAATAAATTATATATATATATATATATATATACAAGTGGGCTGATGCTTAAACGTTTGCACTTGGTACAGCATAGCTATTTTGGCTCTTGTGCAAATGAAAACAACCAGCCAACCAGAGAGGTTAAATAATTTTTTTTTTTTTTAATTTCAGGTAAATGTAATAAATTCTGATGTTGGATGGTATGCACAACGAAATGGTGTAGAGTACATTGATCACTCCCATGTCTTCTGGGAAAATGGGGCCTTGAGGAAAGATCTGTATCATTTTGATGGTACACTTAATGAAGACGGTTTACGGTTGGTGGAAGACTCTATCTTCGACGACAGTTGGTGCAGGAGAACAGATGATGACTTTCACGAACAGACGTGGAATCTTAGGCAAAAGATAAGGTCCACATTTTTCACTATAAAAAATCAACTATTTTGATAACAATGCTGCACTTGAAAATTTCTCTTTTTAAGTTAATAGATTATTAATAGGTTCCTTTTTTGTGACAGATCAAATGTGTATTTAAATGGTTTCATGCAATAACTATCTGCCCAACTGTTTTCACTACATGGAAGAAAGAGCAAAAATGTTTAAACCAAATTAAATAAGTTACGCTTTTGAAATAAATTATCTCAAATTTTCTTTACAATTTTAATAAAAAGTTTAGATGACCCAAGGAAAAATAACTTCATTCATCCACACCTTGAATAAAGTGCAAAAACATACAGAATATTATTCATTTTCATAACATTTAAATTAATGAGATTTTTATATTTCTGTGTTGTGAGATATATTAAAGATACTTTTAGTCTTCAGCTGAATATAACTCGTGCACTAATATACTTGAGCAGCATTATACTTTATGACGTTCTGCTACTTTTGCTTTCAGACATATTCTGACAATTTCAACTTTGAATAGCTTAAGAACGCATAAGCTAAGCTATCCACCCGCCCTCATAGCATTAAATTCTTACAGAAAAGAAGGTCTTGCATACTTCTCACATTTGTGTGCCAAATTACCAATCATTATTTCGCATACGAGTGTCGTACATTATAAAATTATTTTTTAAGGTTACTCATTTTTCTTAGTTAAACGTTTTACTCAAAAATAAAAACTCAGGTTTTTAGTAATAAAAATAAAATCAAAAATAGATTTAATGTGAAATTGATAATGTAAATGTAATTCATCATTCCTTCATTTGAAAAAGCAATATTCAAAAATTCACCTTTGTGGTCTATATAGTTACAATCTTTTCGTAGGTTTCTAAGGAGAATGCGAGATTCTGTATGCAATGAAATAATTTACATTTGTTTTAAAATAAGCGTTTAATTTCTATGTATTCTTAAACTATTCAGCGCAAAAAAATTACATATTAATAAAATTCTAAAATAAGATTTCATGTGCAGTGCTCGTAACCTGTCTTCATAATAGGAAAATCAGGGTGATAATTTCGAAAGATATTATGGCAACATATAAAAATAGATTAATTCTATATATGACAAGGCATGAAAACATGAAATTATTAATTAATTAATTAAATTAAATTTAATTTAGTCAATTAATTTTAGTTTTAAAATGTAAAAGAAAATTTTTTGAAAAGGTTTGAATTTTAATCAAGTATTCTATTACGCACAGTATTAGCCTATTTTGGAGAAATTCCATATCAATAAATGGCCAACCCCCTTCTTCTAAATTCAGGGCTGGGAATTTGAGGAATTATTTGAAGAATAAAGTGACTATTTCAGTACTTTGAAAAATGAGTTAGACTGTAACAGATTTTTGATTTTTTTTTTTCACTACGAATATTTAATAAAACATTTCTCCATAATTAAAGTTCTTTAAACATGAGTTAACATATTGCGAATGGTAATAATGAATCTTAAAAAAATACTCAAAAAATATATCTGCAGTGTCTAAACAATGTTTCTAGTCTTATATGTTTAATGGCTTGTAAATTTTAAATTTTATTTGGAGCTAATTTCATATGAAAAAGCTCTGTGAATTTTTGACGAGGAATAATATTCCCTAAAGAAAATCAGTTCATTTTTATCTCTTAATATATTGAGCTATTTTGTTTGAAGCTATATTAAAGTTGTCTTAATGAGTCATTTATGTTCAGTCTGGTGTGAATCATGCATATGAACTGTAGCATTTTGAATTTCAATGAAAATTATGATATACTGCAACAATAAACGAAAAGTAGTTCGGCTTAAAAATAAGCACAAATAAAGATGAAAATATCGGTGACCGCAGTTTCGTGGGAAATAGTCCAACATAGTTGTTAACGATAGACTCAGCGGAACTAGTAGTGTTTGCGTGTAATTTGGAATGCGAGGTAGAAAAAAGAAAAATGAGGCTCGGAACAAGTTTTTTTTCACGCCTCCAACTAGAAATGGAGGGGAAGCTATGTGTTCCTATTATTCGAATTAAAACCGAAAGTTATGTTTTTTCGGAAGCTAAAATTATTCCTGTCACTAATTTGCCTTCTAATGTGGATTTCCTGGAAGCTTCCAAGATCTTTTTATACAATAATCTGGTCAATGACATAATTTGTACTTCACTTTTAATCGTTCCTAACCGTGATATTGAAAAAAACCTTTTCGAAACTCCACCTTTCTTAACTTGATCTCACATTCCAACTTTCATGTGAAACATTACAGCTTCCGCTACCTTGCAATTACCTTGCAAGTTGGTTTAGTTCCAACGAAAGTTCAGTTAGTGATATTTTCATTTTTATCTGTGCTAATTTTTACGTTAAACTTTCTTTTTGGTTATATTAAATTGCGCAAACTTATTACAACTTTACGCAAGTATCGAAAAGTATATTATAACAAACGTTTCACATTGCGCATGTGTGTTCTATATATAGTAATCATCTTGTAAATCTTTTGTGCACTTAATGAGCGCAATCAGACTTCAGAATGTTAAAAACCTACTTTATGTTCATTTTAGGATGCGTAACAGGCCATCATTGGAATTGAAGGATATTTTGCCGATGGAGAGAAAAGTATACGACAAGCATTTACCGCCAAAAAAAGATGGTATGATGTAATAAAACTGCATTTCATGCAATTTTAATTTGATGGCCTAATAGAGAACATAGAGAGAATTGTTTTTCAAATTCCCTGTAGAGGATAGACTAATTCTCTCACGCAATTTCCTTAATTATTACGTCTGTAAAAATATTTCTCAGTGTTAATGTTCTTACACTATTAAATTTAACACGCAAATTCTGCTTATGTTTATTTTAATTATTTTAGAAACTTAAGCTGTGTTATTGTTCTTAATAACGCCCATATTGCTTATCTACTCATTGTTAGGTCAACCCACCAAAGTTCATTTCCATGTAACTGTTTTAAGCGTGGACTCCATAGATGAAGAATCAATGGTAAATGAGGTTTTTTATACATATGGAGATGCGAAAGTGAAGTATTGCATTCTTTAATAATAATCCATTCTTTTCCTTTCACGCTAGACATACGTCGCTGATATCTTTTTAGCCCAGAGTTGGCAAGATTATCGCCTGAGATTACCCGAAAATATGACCGAAGGATACAGAATTCTAGATGTTGGATGGTTGCAGTACATATGGAGACCGGATTCTTTCTTTAAAAATGCTAAAAAGGTCACATTTCATGACATGAGTGTTCCGAACCATTACCTTTGGCTGTACTACGATAAAACTCTCCTTTACATGGCAAAGTAAGTGCCTCAATCATTGCAAGTTTAATTAACATGATTAATTTTAATTAATAGCCTGCAAAGGCGATGCTTTTAAAAAGTATTTTACAGTAATTTTAATAAGAAATACTAAAAGAAGCAAAAATACTTCTAACTTTTTTACAAATATCTTTCAATGGTGTTATTGTTTTATATTGACAGGTTAACATTAGAGCTTTCTTGTGCCATGAAGTTTGAAGCTTACCCTCATGATACCCAGAATTGTTCTATGATGATTGAAAGCTGTAAGTACTTATACAAAGCTTTCAAATGAAACTTTGATGATAACGTAGGCATAAAATGCATATTGACTAATAGACCATTTCAATGCCTTGTTTTCTAAGATTATTTTGTTGATTAACAAACGATCACAAAAATAATATTCTTACGGGTATAACACTTCTAATAATATTGTTTTATAAAATTGATAAAAATTAATCAAATATGTACTCTCCCCGTATGTTATTTGCTTGGAGACCTAAAAGCTTTCAACGTATTTTTAGTCTTTTGAAATGGAAATTATAACTAGGCTCCAAAGTTTCGGCGATAGATCTATTGCTACTATTGAAGTTAAAGCACTGAAACATATCCATCATGAAGACCCTTTCGCAAAACCACCCTTCATTTAACGCTTATAGGATTGTTCGACGTACGTCAGAAACTGTGTAAGGTGTTTCTCCCGCCTTTTTGGCATGCCTTCGTGGTGTGGTCGTCTGCACGCTGGGCACGTATTCCAGAGGTCCATGGCTCGATTCCGAAGGCGTTGCTCATTTTTCAATCTCTCTCTTGCTTCCAAAAAATACCTAATGTCTCTACAACTAATTCTTCTAAATTGTCTCTTTTGAAACTTTTCCGCATTAGAAAATTGACGTTCCATCTCAGCAGGCAAGTAATTGCATGGTGCGACGTCAGGCGAATGCGGCGTGTATGGAAAAACGAGAGTTTTTCTTTTGAGCTACAATCCTGTTTCCGCAGCCGCAGTTTATCGAGTCATACTTAATAGCCAAGATAAAGTAAATAATAGTCTTGTTGACTGTTTTGAGTCAAAGTTAATGGTTTTGATTTTAAAACGCAATTATGACATGGACTTGTTTCTGCTGCGAACTTTGCAAAATATCTGCTTGCGTAAAGAATTAGTTGTCTTCTGCATAGCTGATGTTCATTTGCTATATGGGAAGAAAAAAACCCAGTTATGACATGATTAAGCAATTCAATGTATTTGTAGGTAGCGACCATGAATAATATTACTGTCATTTCCATCAGTAGAAACAACTATGTTTTGTAATACGCGTAGAACAATGAATTGGAAGACCTGATTCATCTTCAAATCTTGCGCTAATATCCATTTCTAGACCAGTAATCTCGAGCACCCTGGCAATGATAACTATTTTGTGGTTCGTTTCTTGACTGTTAACTCATACAATTGCAAACGAAACTTACGAAATTTTCTCTTCATTTCCTATTACTTTTGGCCTCAATTTCCACTCTTTTCGAAGTCTTCTCTAGAGTTATCTGAAACCTTGATACGATCATTTCGGAAACTTTTGAACAAGAGTCACAAACCTACAATATTTTTGATATCTGCTCCTTCTTTGCGTTTTGGTAAAGCCCTCTACCTCTTTTGCATATATGTATTAATACATATTATACTTATTTAATTAATATATAATTTCATTGATTAATAAGGTTAAAAAGAACGATTTAATTCAAATTTCTCTTTACTTCACTATGCGTTAAGATGATTCACTATGCAGTAAGAAAAAACAAGAAATAATTCAAAAGTTTTTAAGTAAAAATATAAAAAAATTAAATGTTTAACAAGGGGGAAAATTATCTAAATCGGAAAGCTAATTAAAAAGATAATATTCTAAAATAAACATAGAGGATCCTCTCAAAAGTGACTATTTACTGTTCTAAATGATTTATCTTTATATGAAGCTGGTGATCTTAGAAAGATGAGATTAAATACCAAAGTTTCCTATCCATACCGCTCACTTATAGAGGTGTTCGTCTTAGGAAGGTAAGTTGTAAAAGGGTTTCTTGACGACTACTTTTCTAAGACAATCAGTAGTTCTGAGATATGTTCTTAAAACTACTGGTTATCTTATAGAGATAGTCGTCACGAAAGTTCACAATAATTATATATTATTTCTGAAAAAAAAATAATCTGCGTTTAAATTTTCTAGGTATAATTTTAAATTTAAATCTCACCAGTGACTAATGCAAAAATGAACTAGTTGCCTTTAACACTAGTTTACGAGAGGTAAAGTAGCAAATTCGTTCCGGCGAATGAACTGACTGCATGAGAATTTTATGGTTTTCTTAAAATACAATGCAGATACGAGCCAGTTCGTGAGAAAGTTCTCCTCAAAGACATCCCTTCCCTTAGGCAGATAGACCTAATGTGATTTGCCATTATCCAATAAAATCAGGTCTCCTAATGAAATATTACGTAACTAACCCCTAACATTCTTCGCCTTAAATAACGTATCAACATCCAAACAATTAATTTCATGCTGTACGTGAAAATATTGGTGACATTTTAAGAAGACGAAAAAATTGAAACAAAACAAGATTCAATTTTTACTGAAAGAATATCAGATTTACAAAGGGAAAGAAAATCATTTTAGAGTTTGACAATAAATTAAACTATTTTAATATATGTAATATGTAGTTATTCATCTTCCATTTTCTAAACTTTTTAGACAGACTATATTTTTCATGAAAAACTGCCGGTACAATTTTATAAAAAGAGGTTAATGAAATAATGACCTTTAACTACGGAAGTTTAAATTAACTGCATAGAATTAATGATTTTACTTATTTTCAATTTTTTAATGCTTGTGTTTTCTTCTTGCTTTTTCTGCAAAACTATGTTAATTAATTAAAACGTTTAAATATGGAGGTAAATATATTCCTCATTTCTTTGCGCTCTAATTTTCGATATTTTTTCCTAATTTTTCCTTTTAGTTAGTTACAAAGACTTGACAAAAGTTTTTGTGTATCCGTTATTGAATATGATGGATCAGAAATTTTTAAAAATCGGAAAAATGTCACCTTTTGTTTAACATTGTCACAAGTTTAAACTTCTTAATAACCTCATAGCCAAAAATGCATACTTAGATCTACTGTAACATATAACAAGATAGTTTCTTCCAAATATCATGCACATGGAGCATTTTCAAGAGATGCAAACTGCGAAAAATTTTGTTTTGAGAAAACCGAATTTAAAGTTTTTCTTCAAACTTGCCTTTAATACATGGTCATGAGAAACATCAAATTAACTTTAAATATGAATATGTAGACACCAGATAGCATTTTCGTATCATTTAACTATTTCTAATCTCATAATATTAAATATGAGAAAAATAAACATATCGTAAATTGGTATGTGATTCAAAGTTAGAGGTAGAAACAATTTATGCATTATATCCAATGAAACTTTTCAAATTCCCTCGCATCATATGTTTTACCTTCATTTGTTACATTTACATTATCTTTTAATGCTTTACAATATTTTTTACTATTTCTGTTTTTTCTCCAAGCAAGTAAACTCTTCCTTTTGCTTTGGTTCAAACGACGTTGAACCAATTTTTCGCAACTAGTAGGAAAAACGAGTTTGTTTCCTCCTGTTCTAAGCGTATAGCATTCACAAAAGTTTAATTCATTAATAGTTGTCAATGCTGACATTTCTAGCCCTTTTTTTTAGAAATAAACACTTCTTTTGGGCAAATATATAAATTATTACATCAATAAATAACTTCTAAAATACATTTTTTTTACATTTTCTCAAAAATTTAAAGGGCAAAGTTTACGTTGTTTACACATTTGAAATGCTTATAACTTCTTCAAAAATTAGAATATTTGAACTCGGTTTTTTGCATACGATGTAGTTTTGTATATGGAATATTATGAGAGTAGAAAAAAAAACAAATTCAATATTTTGGTTTATCTTTAGCTATTTTAAAGTCCACCGTCCCCTTAAGGATGAAGATTTCTCTGGTAAATCCATACGCTAAGTAAAGTTTCATACTAAACCGTCTTGCTCTTGGTAAAGCCTGAGTGTGAGAGTGTTAGGTCATCTATCAATGTAAACTAGAAGCCTTTACATATGTAAAATAAGAAAGGATACATTTCATTACAAAATCATTAAACATTTTAAATTTTTCCGGCATCGTATTTCATACTTATAATCTCACAGTTTCATAGCAGCATATGCTAAATTTTAGTTGAGAAATATTAAAAATTATTTAAAAGTCTGTTGCCTCAAAGTTCTGTGGCCTCAAATGAATCCCACGCATCCTACTGGGTAAGCTAAGCTCCCTTAGTGGGGCTGATGAAATTCATAGCATATAATTTGGAAGCGTTAAATTAAGAACTCTTTCGATAAGGCAAAGAAAATATTAATGATCCTTCTACAAACCGTCACTTCGTTTTAGAGCATTTACAAAAATGGTCTTGGAATTAGTAGCTTTTCAGAACACTCTCTTCCCTTAAATTTTCTGGAACCTTTCCAGCCTAAATTTGTTATTTCTGCTGCTCTCCGAGAAGACGGTGGTGGCGCAATTAGCAGCTTTTGTCTTCTACTTATCAACTGCTGGGCTCAAATTCCACATAAACCGTTTATGTCGACAAGTGTTTAGAGTCGATTATGTGTAACAAGTTCAGATTTATTAGACTCCGTATGTAAATATAACTAAGTAAAACTTATTGTTTGCCTACTCACAGAAGATTATTCCGTACCGTGGTAAAGAATAATATTTGGCTTGCTTCCTATTTATAGCAACTAAATATATTACTAAAAAATAGAAATATCACATAAATTTCTAACAAATACGTATGTTGATTTTATATCGTTGAACTAATTAAGCAGTACACTGTTTGATGTTGAAAGATAAATAAAACTTTTTATGTAATATAGAAAGTCAAATCTATGAGAATTAGCTATTCATCATATACTACATAGAAAACCCATGAAATATCTTATGCCTTATATGGAATGGAAAATTTTGCCAAGCCGCAATAAAATGCCCTGATATGGTAATGCAGCGTAGACAAAAGTGCAGAGTCTAAGCTAAGGATATTTCGAACATCAAGTAAGTCTAAATGTTGGTGTGTCATATCACGTCAAACAAGATTTACATAGGAACTACTGCCGAAAATGAAAACGGCGACCGCTAGAAGCCAATGTTCTAAAGCGTAAAGGGGAAATAAGAAAGGATGTCAAAAGAGATGTTAATATGAGTTTTATTTAAAGAACACGCTTAAATCATAGAGGATGTTCAAGATCGCCGTGGCTATGTTATAAGGTATTTCTCCCACTTCCCTAGCATGCCTTTGTGGTGTAACGATAGCACGCTGGGCCGGTATTCCAGAGGTCCGTGGTTCGATTCCCGGCGAAGGCGTTGTTTATTTTTCATCTTTTCTGCTTCCAATTAATGGCTCACCAGCGGCCGAGCGGTAAAGTCGCTGAACACTGGTAGTTCGGTCCGAGGTTCGAATCCCGCGAACGGGCTGGCTGCATGAGTGTTTTCGTGATTTTCCCCATGTGTAACGTGTATACGAGCCAGTTTCCCTTAGAAAGTCCTCCACGAAGGCATCCCTTCCCTTAGGCAGATACCCCTAGTGTGCTTTGCCATAATTAAATACACACACTGCTTCCAATTAACCTAATGTCTCTACAGTGTGACTGCCCGCCTCTGCCAATCCAACGATTAGGATTTGTCCTATCGAAGTATTCCGCATAGCAGTGCTAAAATGTGCAGGCGCTCCATCATGTTTCAGCGCAACCAGTTGTTTCTGCGTGAATCTGCTGGAATCTCAACCATCAGACCCGGCAGCACGCTTTCCACAAAATGTCTATAGTGAACTGAGTTAGTAAACCGATTCAGCCTTCATCACCCTTCAACAACGTCCTCACCTGGAAATAGTCACATTTCCTACTCTCCCATAGCCTGCGAACATTGGCCTCTAGCGGTCGCGGTTCGCATTTTCGGACGCAAGTTCCTGTGTGAATCTTGTTTTCATGGTATGACAAACATCGTCTTAAGTTTGGCAACGACCTTTTGAGACACCCTGTAGAGATATTCCAAAGAAACTTCCCTTAAGGCTTCTTACAATTCGAATTTCTCGTAGTAGTTTGTTATTATTTTCCCTTAGAATTTTCCGGCAATATCAAAATTTCATCTTCAAATGATATCGCTTGCAATAGTCTTTGTAATAGGATCAACGTAAGGTACTTTGCACTAAAAGTAACGCATACTTACAGGAAATAATCAAACTTCATTCCATATTCTACGATTATAAACAGCTGCATAAAAGTATATTTGCAGTTTTATTTTTAGATTTGAATGTTGCAATGAACCTACTACAATAAATATTTTAATTTCGCAGCTCTAAATATGAGCTATTTTAATATATTAAGCACTATATTTTAAACTACCTACATAATATTTCATAATATAAATTAAAAATTCTCATCATATAGATAAGTTTATAAAATTTCATCTTACATATGTATGTGAAAAATTTAGTTTTCATTTAGATATAAAAGATTTTTATTCACATTTATACCTATACATGCACAAATGTTTGAGTGAAATATAATGCAAAATTTTAATATTATAACTTTTTATGATTAACAAAATCAGACTATGATCCTCTTAGAAGGAGTCTAAGCATGCATATAAATTTAAATGTAATATATTTTACTTCCAAAAGTACAAAGAATATTTTACGCAATTCCGGAATGAAGTTAGGCAACTGTATGAGATATCACATGTCATGAAGCTGAAACTGACATCTGAATTGCTTTGAGCTCATCTTTCTATTTCATTCATTTAGTGATTTATGTTTTGTGGTTAATATCAGCAGTTTTCATCTGCAAGAAAGCAAAGCATTATTCCATTTACTTAATATAGTGCCATCCCCCTTGTGTCATGGAAGTTTACGCAGCATGGCTCAGATATAAGATTTCTAAAGATAGAGATATAAGAAATAAAGATTATAAGATTCCTAAAGATGTAATTAGATATAAGATTAAGAGAGATAGATGTAAGATTTCTAAAGATCTGATTAGATATAAGATTAAGAGAAATAGATGTAAGATTTCTAAAGATGTGAATAAGATCAACAGAAATAAATATAAGATTTCTAAAGATGTAATCATCGTTGAACATAAGCTACAAGATTTCTGAATATATAATCATGGAGGACTATACTCAATAAAATTTATAAATGTACTTGTCATAGCAGATATCTAAATGGGATTATTATATAAACTTTCACCTCTCCAATTTATCGTTCCGAGACGTCTCGGGAAAGATCTGATATTTCAACGTATCCTGTAATTGCTTGATTGTATCAAAATCTTGGTTTTATTCCCAAACCTACAATCTTTATTAATGTTCCAAGAACCATTCTCGAAATTTTCAAGCAATGAGCAGTGTTTTTCGGATGACAGAAGATAGTTTGACAAGTTTCGCTAATGAAAAGTATACCTGATCTATAAAAATGTTAAGGAATGTTAGTATATTCATATCAAAATGTAACGTAAAATGTATTCCTATCAAATGTAATGTAGGAATATAGTCAAAACTTTGTATGCATTAATTATTAGATGCACGGTTTCCAAGTGCAATGTTGTCCAAAGTAGACTTCATTCTTCGACTTTTTATCTCAAAGTGTACTCTGAGTACCTTAATTCCAAAACGTTTCCTAATAAAAGACACGCTCTTGGCTCAGTGATAAGCATGATGCAACGGGAAACAAAATTCCAGCTTTTCAATTTTTATTCTTGAATGCTTATGTTTGTCTTTTTGATGGTCAACTGAGGCTTGTATGCATTCTAGAAAAGTCTTCAACAATGCAGCCCAATTTCAACAGCTTCGATTCACTGAAAATTATGGGACATTTCTCTCGTCGCAAGTATTAAAGTTACCGGTCAGTTTTGTCACTGTGTCTATTTTTTTGTATGCGATAATTTTCTTTTGCCTCTAGCATCGATGCGTAATTTATGACCCACACCTTGTTGGAGAAAGTGAATTTTCTAATTTCCAGACTATCCTTAGCCATTCTAACTTAAGAGTAGTAGGAAAGTAACTATCCTACAAACCTTGTCTTCCTGGGAAAGATTCTATTTAGTTGTTCACCTATTTCAATTTAGTTATAATATGACTCGTTTTACTACTTATCTCATCCGTAAAAAAAGAATAGCAATGATTAACAAAATTATTTTATATGATTTCATCGACTTGGCACTCATCGTTTGCTTTCCTCTGCATTGCTCGATTACTTTTTTCCCCCTGTGTTTTTTTCAAAACACATAATGCTTATAATCTTAAATAATCTTCGAAAGTAATAAAAGAAATAAATGAAATCACAATCTTCTATTACTCATTATTCTAGTCTTAATCTGTTTCCTATGCATTTCTGCATTTGTAGTAGTTATTTATTGCAATAAAATACATGTTGTTATACAAATTCTATATTGGGATGTTAACGTAGGAGGTAACAACGATAATGGAAGCAAGATGTATTACAATGAAGATGCAGCCATTACTTATTTGGCTTAACAAGATGCAGCCATTACTTGTATTGGCTTAACGTTCTTGAAAACATTCATAGCCAAACTGAAGCAACATCCACTTCCAGTATTCTTAATTATCAGCGCAAGTTAACATTTTCATATCATTACAATCGATGATAAAGAGAAGCGATAAACAAGCGATCGGCTCTACGGAGGCAAGCTTAAGAAGGGCAAAAATTATGAAGTTAGAATCATGAAAATTAGTTAATTTCGCAATATAGGGATACCGTATCGCTTTACTGTTGCTGGTTCAGATAAAGTTACGATATAATTTAATTTAATTTCGTAAAAGGTTTTACTTTCACTTTTGTCATTAAATAAGTACTTCCGTCACTGGTGTTAAATAAGAATCATATGACAGAAATTGGTTTTAAAATGACACATTTCGTAAAGGTTTATTATAAACATATTGTAAAGACCTTATTTTTTCTAGCCAATTATTTTTTGTTTAACTTTCTTTTCCCTCCTGATTTCAGTTTTCCGGAATCCAGATTTTAATGACGTAGTATGCAAAAACTGTGTTCAGAAGCAGTATTTAAGCTGCGGTTTCAAGAGTTCGCAAGAATTAGTAGCGGAGTTAGTTCTGAGTTTATGCTGCGTGTTTGAAATTAGCTCTCTAGTTGGTGTTAGACACCCTTCGGATTATACTGATATTCTAGGCTCGGTTTTGCTGTGCGTTTTAGATAATTAAGAAGCCCGTCGTTACCCATCCTAAGTTATTGTGAACTTACATTTTTTTTATTCTCTGTTCAATTTAGATTAGCCACAAGTGGTGGCGAATTGTGAGCACCGAGTGCGTGCATCTTGTTACTTGGTTGCAATATTTATTATTTAACAAATAATTATATTTATTATTCTTAATATTGGAGTGGCAACGCCATATTTGTATCGTGTATCCGTTGCTGAGCAACGTCAGAAATGTTTTTAAAATTATTATTCTAAAAGTTTTACCAGTAGTACATGATTGAAAATTTATCAAGAAAGAACTAGTAAAAGTAAGCTAGAGTGTGATGCGAACTGAGAATAAAATTTATGTTTTACTAAGAAGCTCATCTTTTTTTTTCGTTAAATACTGCAAAATATGCTACAGCCTTATAAAATTGGAGGTTCCACCGAGATAGATAATTTAAAATTTTTCCATTTGTTCAAATAAAAAGATTATTTAAACCTTCCTCTGTAGTTCTGGTCATCAAAGCCATAGCAAAAATTCGTTACTTCGTCTTCTACGTAGGGTCTACAATTTATACTTCCAAAAAGGTGTGAGACTATAATATTACTATTTTAAGGTTATAAAAGAGGGACTAAGGATACAAGCAGTGATAGCATATGCCCTTTTGTGCCCTTAAGGTATATTAATAATATGCTTCCTTTCATTTAAGAGAGTCAGCTGTGACCATGACCTGGGTAAGGCTTTGTACAATCACATTCCGTTGGTCATAGTTTTAGCATGTCATGTACCACCACTATATAAAAGCGCCATGGAAAATTTATTTTTTAATTTTATTATGATACGACAGCGTAAATGTTTTTTTACTAAATTTTTATTATTACATACATACTTATATACTTGCATCAAGAGGGCGAGGGGAAACGGAATTGAGGTAGGACGTCTTTTTGGTGTGCTCCCGAAAAAGCGAGTTTTTTCGCAGCAATTTTAATCCTACGAATATAATTCTTACATTAAATAGTGCTCGAAGTATCCCTGTACATTTGGATACCTCATATGTGTGTGTGCGATTTGAATTAGTTGAGTTACTAGTGTTTTTGCGCCATCAACAAGGGAAAACAGGCAGCAGCAATTTTACGGTGAGCGTGCCAACCTACTAAGTCGACACTGCGACGGAAGGGTGCCGCGGAGCCACCACGTGGTTATCGTAGTAGGCATAAGAATCTAGTGATTTCCAGCAGTGCCACAAAGTGCTTAAAAGTTTAAAAAATCAATATCTTGGAATATAATCATCGCAGGAATCCCATCTAAAGAAGATTAAGGTAGGGTTCTTATAATCTACCTCCTAAAAACTTCAATAGCCTCTAACTGTGTAATCTCAAATTTTGATAATATGACATAGAATTCTTCGTTCAATTCAGCGGTAAATCTACCAGCTTTAAAATGTGTATTTCTTAATACATTCATATCTTGTTTAATAATTACAGTAGAATCCTCATCTAAATAAGTTTTACCTTGTTTTATGCTCCATCTGATTATGTGTTTATTTTAATTCTTTTTCATTATTCTGTGTTTTATTTATTTAGTATACATGCAACGCTAATGCTATTGTTATACTGTATGATACTTTCAAAGTGCTGAAATTGCCTAAATACCTAAACCAATATCTCTGCTTAAAATAATCCTAGAATTTTCTTCTGCACAGATTTTAAATCAGTATTGTATTTTTATGTGTGTATATATATAATCATATATTTCTTTTATGTGCATCTGTAATAGTTGTATGTCTTAATTCACTGCCGTGCACAATCTAGATAAATTCTAAGTCCCCAACAGGACGGCCATATTGCCAACCCTGCCAAAATCTCAGCAGTAGCTGCGCAGAGTCCGTCCATGTAGTTCGGATATAACTTCTGCCTTGTATTTAATTACTATTAACATTGACCTCTCATTGAAATTTTTGCTTTTATATACTGTGTCTGCTATCATGTATTGTATAGTGTGCAACAGCATTTACAAAAATTTCTAAGTCCGGAGTCGGACAAATTCTGCATTGCACTTAATTGCTATTAACATTGATCTCACATTGAAATTTTTGCTTTTATATACTGTGTCTGCTATCATGTATTGTATAGTGTGCAACAGCATTTACAAAAATTTCTAAGTCCGGAGTCGGACAAAGTAAATAGACAACTTTTGTTATTATTATCACCAGAGGTTCCTAAGCCTAAATCTCAACTTTTTACCCTAAGCCCCCTTCTTTAATTATAGTACTAGACACACCAAACTCTAATAAAAGATACCCCTAGTCTTCCCCTTTCAATAATAAATAACTTTCATTGAATCTCTCCTATTAGTTACCCCTCAAAAAATACTTTTCATTAGCTTTAATTTCGTTTAATTTCACTTAATTTCTCCTATTTCACAGCCCCTAACCCCCAGATACTAACCAAACCTAAAATGTCTTAATCCTCTCTTCCTCCTCTTTCTGAAAACCTATCACTCAATAGTTTCAAAATTACAAGCCCTCCCCTCATTTTTAATATTTTTTTTTATTTTATTTTATTTTTTTTTACCTTTTTATTTTCCGTTTTTTACTTTTTATTTCTCCTATATCTTCCCTCCTAATACACTTAGTCTTGTAATTCTTTCAGTCTCTCTCTCTCAGCTTGGCCTCAGGTTTTCAACAATATTACACTTTAGAACCTCCCTTCAAATTTATTTTCTCCCTATTTTTAATCACTCCTTATTAGCATTTTATTTCTCTTCCAACTTCCCAACTAATAGTAGTAACTCCACCGTACCACTTCTATTTACCAACATAAACTCCCTCCTTCATTCTACCACCATCCCCTCATATCTATACTAATTAATATTTTTTCAATGAGTTTAATTAACCTCTTGTCTCTCATTTTCACTTCTAATTTCCACTAATCAGCACTCGTAACAGTCTCAAAACTACACAACAGAACCCAGCTTTTCTCTTATACCCCTGCGCCCTCCTGACTTACCCTAAAACACATTAACTAATTATTCCGTAGATTCTCCCCCACTTTCCAATCTTACCCTAGGACTTGCGCATCAGTACTCACCACCCTCATTTCCGAGCCTCTGGCGTATCTCCTGGGAATGTCAAGATATATACTGCTGCTTTTCTGTATTGAATTGATAAATACTGTTGTTATTCTGCATTGAATTACCCATTTACCTATTATCATACTTGTGAAATTACATTCCCGCATACATTCAAAGTGCATTTTCTTATTTACTAACTTTGCTATCCTCACCACTTGATGTCGCATCTTCACTGTCCGATTCACTTACTTTAATGTCCTGTGATATCACAAATTAAGCATATGACTGGTGGTGCCACACTGTGATATTAAGTGCTTACATCACGCAGCATTCTCCCACCTTGCATACCTTAGTATCCAACATAACAAGGGCCTTTTTAATCAGTGCATTTCAAGAATCAACGTATCCGCTCTGACATGTCGCGTCCCTCGTTTCAACCGACCGACACAGAGAATACCCAGTCGCAAGGCATTTTAGATCCTGAAGCTTTATTGGCATCGGACTTATCGCACGAAGAACATGTAGCTGTCCTAGCAGGAAACATTCGGCAGATCTCTGCAACGTTTCGAAGAAATAAATTCCTATTAACCCAAGATTTAAGGGAGCAATTGGAAAAGTCCTTAGACGTCCTACAAGAATTAGCACTTGCAGGACCAGCATACGCACCAAAGCCAGTAACTGAAGACACAGGCACTAATACTTCTACCTTTGTGTGCTGTCAAGCAGTTCACGCCTCCACACACCCTGTGCAACAGCTCAATAGCGAACCAGCTCTGACTTCGCAGTCCAATACCTCCATTCCGACGTTCGCTGAGGTATTGCGTAAATCCAGAATACCTAGCATCATAATCAAGCCCATCACTAAGAAACCCACTGGAGAGCTAAGGAAAGAACTACAAGCAAAAGTTCCCCTTACAAAGATCCCAGTCACAGTGGAAAAGATACAACCTACGCCACAAGGAGGATTAGAGGTATTCTGCCAGACAGCAGAGGAACTTGACCAACTGCAACAGCATATACAAAAAGCCAACATAGATGTCGACGTCAAGAGACGCCAACGACGACGACCGAGGATTGCCATACACAACTTTCCTGAGAGCACCAAGCCGGAGGAGATCATCTCCGAGCTTAGTACAACAACGGGAACATCGTCTAAGCTCTACAAGGCGCTATACCGACTTAAAGAAAGGCGACCAAAGACAGTCAAGTGGATTATCGAATGCGCAGCAGAAGGATTTGCCGCCGCAACCAAAGCCCGACGCATCTTCACTGCATGGCAATCCCATGGCATCTCTGAATTCATTGGCATCAGGCGATGCTATCGCTGCCAGCAGTTCGGGCACAGTCAAGACGCATGCAGGTCAAAGAAGATCTTCTGCGGCTTCTGCTCCGGCCCGCATCCAACCAGATGTTGCACAGCTGAGCAGCCCTCATGTATTAACTGTGGGGACTCAAACTGTAGATGGGGCCCAAGATACAACTTCTTTCACCCGACTTATGCTACCGAATGCCCAGTCTACCAGCGGGCAGTCGATACAATCCGCAGCAATACGGATTATTAATGACAGACCAGCTTGCACGACCTCGTTATGTGAAAACAGTAAGCAGATGAAAGATCCATCAACGACAAAGGATGCACTTAACATAATGCAGTCGGAACGACAATCAGAAACCAGGTGCCTGCAGATAAACCTACAGCATGCACGTGCAGCAACATCGCAGACAGCTCTCTACGCTGCAGAGGAACGAATAGACCTAATCTTAGGTCAAGAACCATACTGCAGGAATGGTAAAGTAGTCGGCTTCCCCTTACAATGGAGCATTTATCAAAAAGAAGATATCGATCAACCACCAAGAGCATTTATAGCAAACTGCAACCCCAAAGGGTCACCATTAATGATAGCAGCCGAAAGGGACTTTGTAGCAATACTATTAGAGGTACTAAATCTAACAGTGGTTCTGGTTTCAATCTACTCTCCACCAACAGAAGAAGCAGACCCCACATTAGAACGCATACAACGATTGATGAGATCGCACCGAATAGCTAACATACTATTTGCTGGAGATTTTAACGCACACAGCACCACCTGGGGCTATGCAATCACAGCTCCTAAAGGCCGCATACTCGAGGACTTTGTTCACAGCAGTAACCTCGTAATTCACAATCGTTCGGATGCACCGCCTACATTCAATAGACTACACTCGCGCGGCTGGCCAGACCTTACCATCACCACCCAACAGATGGCACCCATACTGCAAGACTGGACAGTCGTCGAAAACCTTAGTATCTCCGACCATAATTATATACGGTTTAATCTAGCAAATAGCACAGCCACCTCTATTCTTAAACGGTACAATCTCCCTGGACGGAAAGTTCGAGCATTCACAGCCATCATTAGAGCTCGTCTGGCACCTTTTGCAACCGCAACAAGACAGGCCAACAGCAAAGAGGCCCTCCAGAACCTCACCCAAGACATCTTAACCGCAATCAAGAAGGCATGTGATGAAAATCTTCCCCTGCGCACGGCCAAAAGAATCACAACGCTGAATTGGTGGAATGGCACGCTTCGAAGTCAACAACAACGGTGTCGTGCTCTACGGCGACGCCTAAAGCAAGAGCGCAGACATAACCTAGAAACCTCCACCCTGCTCATTTACCAACGGGAGCGAGCACTCTATAAGCGAATGATTCTGGAAGCTAAGATAAGCAGCTGGAGAAAATTCTGCACAGAAACTACGACCACCTTTGGTATCCACCACAAAATCGCAGCTGGCAAACTCTTCAAGCCGGCAACTCTCTACCTCCAGCCAACGCCAAATACTAATGACCATCTCACGGAGGCTACGTTATCAGAGATCCTAAGGACAGTCTTCACCAAGGACAACCCGACAGAAGACACAGCCTTTCATACCATCGTCCGAAACCAGCCTCTTGAAATAAATACCATGGATGACCCTGATATTACAACTTCAGAAATACTCCAGGTCCTGCGCCAGCTTCCGCAGCGTAAAGCACCTGGACCAGATGGCATCGACAACCGGATAATAAAATTAATAGTGCGAACAAATGTCAACATCTTCCAAGTGCTATTTAATCAGCTTCTTCGTACCGGGACATTTCCCAGGTGTTTCAAAATCGGTCATGTAGTCTTGTTCCTGAAGAAGAACAAAGATCCTACGAGACCAGAGTCATTCAGACCGATCTGCTTACTCTCTACCCTGGGTAAGGTTTTCGAAAAGATACTCATGACAAGGCTAAGACACCATCTGCACAGAACCCGGTTCCTGAGTCCAATTCAATTTGGCTTTAGCCCAGGTAAATCAACACTACATGCTCTGATGGAAGTCAAAAACCAAATACTGGCTAACAGATCCTCTGGCTACCACACAGCGTTCATTTCAATAGATCTCAAGAGCGCTTTTGATACGCTGTGGTGGCCAGCAATATTACAAGCTCTACGAATCGCTAACTGCCCAAGCAATATTTACAACACCATCGTAAACTATTTAGCGGACCGCCGTTTGATCCTTCCACATAACAGCGGAATTATAGAACAAGATCAGACACAGGGATGCCCGCAAGGCTCATGCGCCGGACCGTTCCTATGGAACATAACCTTCAACGGAGTCCTCAACAACCCATGGCCTGACCATACAAGGATCATCGCTTACGCAGACGATGCAGCCCTAATCGTCAAAGGAAGAACCAGGGAAAAGCTCCAGGCCAATGCAATCGAATCCTGCTCCCTTTTTCAGGAAAGATGCACAGCCCTAAAACTTCAAATAGCAGAGGCCAAATCTCAAATTTTGCTCGTCCCAAAAAAAGGCGGATCGCTGGCAAGACAGCCAAGGATAACTTTAAACGGACATCGCCTCCGCATCACTCCAGTGCTGAAATATCTAGGAATTATCTTCGACACCAAATTAAACTGGATCCCCGATGTGCTGGAGCTGAAAAAGAAAACTGCAAGATTAGCCCAACAACTAAGATATATGCAGGGCTATAAATGGGGTCTCAATCCCTATATCCAGAAAACGCTTTACACAACAGTAGCCGAGAAAGTTATAACTTATGGAGCGGCTGTTTGGTCAGCGCCTATGCAGGGCCGCAAAGTCAAGCATCTACTTAGCATACAAAGGCCTTTTCTCCTGAATGTCACCAAGGCCTTCCGAACATCCCCTACAAATGCGTTATGCGTACTAGCGGGATTGCTACCGCTCCATCTGAGCGTAGAAAAGGAAGCAGCCTATCAGGAGATCACTCAACTTGGCAATCTAACCACCTTCAGAGACGAGCTATACTCACCAGCCGAATTTGAACAAAAGATGATACGCCTTGCCGATCACCCCTCAACGCAGGGACAGGGAGTAAAGATTAGCATCAAGCAAAACACCAATGTAAAGGAAGATGATCTAGTCTATTATACCGACGGGTCAAAACTAGATGAAAATACAGGTTGCGCCTATGTTGCCCTCAGACAGCAAAGCACAATAGCACAATGGAAAGGTCACCTGGACACAAACAACAGCGTGTTCCAGAGTGAAGTAATGGCCATCAAACAAGCTCTACTTACGATAATCCAACAGCGGCAAAGAGACAGCTTCATTATAACAGACAGCCTCTCCTCCCTGTATGCAATTGTGAACCCTGTGCACAGCTCCCCACTGATTGCAGAGATTCAGACACATCTGCGCGACCACAGCCATCTTAACACCAGGATAGAATGGACCAAGGCCCACGTCGGCAACAGGGGGAACGAGCAAGCAGATCAACTTGCAAAGGAGGCTGCAAGAAACATCAATGCGGAACATATCACCATCCCTTGGCCAGTTTTATATTTAAAGAAAAGTCTGAAACACAAGGCAAAATCCGTTTGGCAGGAGGAATGGGATACTGGTGAGACAGGACGCCGTGCTCACTATCACGTCCCTACGGTAGACTCAGACCGTCTCATAGTGCATGCACAAATGGTCCGATACATTATGTTATGTAGAGAAATTACCGGATAGCGTTATAAAAATTAGGTGAATGATTTTATGATTTATGGAAATTTAAATTTTATTTTGATTCTGAATTATTTAATTTAAGGCTTTAATTTTGGGGAGAAACAGATGCTTCGGGAAATATTATTTAGTATAAATGAATATTATTTATTTTCTTTTATTTGCAAATCTTGTACAAACTTTTATTCATTGTGAAAGAAGCAGGGAAAGGGAGGCAATTTTCGCCAAGTCATGATTTCGCGCGCTTTAGAATGTTCGAGAAAGAATTTTCATTGTTAGTTGACCTTAAGAGAGGAAAGTACGCGACGGAAAGGTCAAAGGTTGCTACTTGTCTTTCAATGTAAGTCATTCAGGTTTTTGGCGATTGAGGGTCCGGTTGTTGGCTAAGTGAAGAAGGGCGCGCATGCGCGATCACTCTTTTTTTCCGCATTCTGGAGTTGAAAACGAAGATTTTGCCATAATTAAGGGGGCGATAAGTGAAGCCATAGTGGGAGCCCGTTTTGTGAAGGAGACGAAGGGAATTCGAGTTGGATACACACTTACTTTTTGGCTGACTCTCTGACTGACTTGCTGAATTTCGGGCTTGCTGCACTTACTGGTTGGCTGGACTTGTGGATGTTACTCTTGAAAACAGGTTGAAAAAGCGAGAGAGAAGATGTAATTACGAAGAAAAATGGTTTTCCGGCGGGGAGCGGTAAATATGTTCCCCGGCCGCGTTTTGGTTAAGAGGCGAGACACACTTACTCTTGACTCGCTTAGGCACTCACTGCTTGGATTCGCTGACTTTCGGGCTTGACGGACTAGTTGACGGAGACTGAGAAAAAACTTGTGGGTGTTGCGAAAGAGAAAGGAAAAGATTTAGTCGGCATCGAGCAGTGCTTCCGGCGGGGAGCGGCAATTATGCTCCCCGGCCGCGGGTTTTCTCAAAAATGCGAAGAAAAAAAAACTGTTGAGCGAATAACAAAAAAATTAACAGAGACTTGGGTCTCTATCTGTATCGGCAAAAGTCAGGACGATGTCCTCTGAACTCCGACTTGAAAACAGAAGGAATTATGTCACCTTAGTCAACTGGAAGCCTGCATTAGCCGTTCTCTAAAATGCCTAGCTTAATTGTCTACGTTTTCCTTGGTGGAGCTGAGAGTCTAGGCAGACAGCCGTGCGGTGTAAGCTGTTCTCTTGCTTCCAGTGGGAATAATTTTCTTCTATGGAAACCAGTAGCAGGCGTAAGATTTGACGGTATAGCTGATGTAATTTATTGTCGTGCCGTTCGAGTCTCTGTCTTGCGGATTTGCCAAGTGACGTAAGGATAGAGCTAAGATGTGAGCTCTCCTCCACTTCAAGATGTCCACTCAAGATAAGTTTTATATTTTTTTTGTTTTGTTTGAACTTTAAATCCTCTCACGGCAGAATTTAACACTGGTGCCGTGACCTCTGCTTAGTGAAGGATCGAATCGGTAACTCATTTTTTGAATTTATTATTTCGTATAACTTACTGTTTTAAGAAGGTGTTAAATTTTATGTGCTAGGATTAATTAGTTTTTGATTTGTGTTTGCTTATTTGTTAATACGAGAGTGATAAAGTTTGAAAATGTGTGTGAATTTCAAAAATTTTGGACTTTAACGTTAGGCAAACAGAATTGAACTTTAAAATTAGGAAAAATATATATTTCAATGTAGCAGAATAGGTACTGTACATTTTTACTGTTGAAAATCCTTGAGTGTTTTCTGCATGTATACTTTTGATTTCTGATTTCTGATACAAGATGGAAAATGAATTATTTCACGATAATCCTATGCTATTTGTGTATCCTTGTATAAAGTTTCGAGTGCTTGTCTTTAAAAACTGGACTCATTTTTTGAGCACTTCTAAGAGAAAGAGATTAAAGACTCTAATTATTTTACTGAATGAGACAAGCCATAGCTATGCGTAGCTAGAAATTTTTTTTTTGTGTTTTTGCTGATTTTTTAACCTAGAATCTTGTGAAATGTGTAATTGTGAGGGGTAACGTTAGAGAAATTTTGATTTTTTGACTTAATTGAATAATATTTTGTGAAATGTATGTAATGTTTTCATGATTCTCTAGCGTAGTATATTATTGCTTTTTGATTTACAATGTTTTATTATGATTCCAGTATATTGTGTAATGTGTTAGTAATTTAATTTAGTATTGAGCAATGAATTTTATAAGTTCTGAAGGCATAATGATACAAATGAATGAGTAAAAATTGTAGATTGTTTTTCAATTGCCAAATTCTGTTTTAAAGTGAACATGGGTTAGATTTGAATTTTTGCCTGAGATCAGCAATAGTGATGTTTGCATATTTAATTTGTTTGGATTGAATTCATCAGCTTGAGTGAAGTTCTAATTAGTTTAATGAGTCAGAGTAATTGGGATTAGTTATCTTCTGAGTTTTAAGTTTGTGAAAAGTTGTCAGGTGAGAATTGTTTAAACAGTAGAAATTGAGTTAGTCTTGTGAATTGTAGAAAGTGAATTTTAATGAGAATTTTGGTGACAACGGGAATTGGTTTTATGGAATTTTTTGAAATAAGTTTGAGAAGATTAGTTACTTATGCTCTGTACTCATATGTGGGAATTTTCTGTTGATTACAAGTAGTTTCTCTTGAATTTGCTAGTGAATCGTAATAGATTTGATTTGAGTTATTGAATTTTCTTTCTTGGTTGGACTTGTTGCTGAATTTGGGGTTAATTCTTGTTTTGGCTTAAGTTTTGTATTTGAATTGGTAGTATCAAGATAGTTGTATCAGGTTTTTGTTTTGTTTTGGTGGTTGCTGCCAAGGTCCGAAAAATGTAAGTTCTCTGATGTTTAGTTTCTGTGGAAGAATTGAGATTTCTGTAGTATAGGATATGGTAGAATTTGAGTTATGGATTTGATTTGTGTGATTTTTAGGGATCTTTGAGTTTGAGTTACGAGTATTTTTTTTTTTAGTTTAGCACTTTTGAGAACTTTGCATTTGTTGCTTGCAGTTAGGTCTTGCGTGAAGTTGTAATGTCCTGAAAGCTCGTTTTCTTGTAAATACTTGCACTTCATGGTGGCACTTGACCTCTTACACCGGGGGCAAACAGGAACTTGTTATCTGAGAAATCTATTGTTGTATCTCTTTCATTGTGTTGGTTCAGGATTGTAACGTTTCGGTCAGCGCACTTTTCTTTCCGAGATAAGAGATCTTATGTTCTCTTTCAACGTGTCTGGAGGTTTGCTTGATACGTAAAGTTTGAGTCTGTCATTTATAATACAGCGCTTTTCTCAGCTTACATGGACGCGGTAAAGAGTTACTTTGTTTCTTTTGTTTGGGTGGAGGTGTGCTGAAAGCTATTGCTTAGGTTACTATACAACGTTTTGAAAAAGTCTGATGCAGAATAGATCTCAGTTTTTGCCTAAATTGGGGGTTTGTTTTGAACACTTTTTTTGATTTGTGATATTTTATTTAGTGTTCTAGTAACGTGCTTCAGTCCAGCTTTGATTGATTTCTTTGACTAGTTGAAATTTTTTTTTGTGGACCTAATGAATTTTTAGAATTACTGAAGTTTTTTTTGTTGTCTTACTAAGGGGACTAAAATATGGTGTTGTTACTCACTAGTGTTTACCGTGAGGTTTGAAATTTGTAGCGACACTTCACTCTTGCTGGTTGATTTTTTTTTTTTGGCTTGATTTGAATTACAGTGAAATATTTTTGACTTGATATGGTTTAACGTAATGATTATGTGTGTATTTGTTTAGGTATTGCAGTTTAAATTTTTTTTTTGTTTAAGTGTCACGGATCTCATTGCTCATTTGAATTATGTACGAAATTTTTACAGTTTAATTGTATTTTCATTTTATGTCTATATGTGTATCTTGGTAGTATCTGTTTGTAATTATTGGCCAAACGTCATTTTGTATATACATTAGGTTGTATTATTACTATTATTTTTGTGTGTTTTGGATAAAATTCTAATTGGTATTTGCACAGCGTATTCGTTATGTTCATTCTCGGAATTGATTTTGGTTGGATTGAATTTTTGGACAATCACGTTTTCCTTCTTTCTGATCTTTGTGTGGGGTATTTTCGGCTGGTTCCGAGGTTCCTTGTGTTGTAACGTTCTTTTCTTTTCTAATGCTTGGCCCTGATCAGGCCGCTTCTGTTCTTAGACGTGACTGTTTGGGATTCAATCTTAGAAGTTATTCAATTTCGTAGTACTTAGGGGTCTTTACTCCTTATTTGAATACGTTCATGTGACATATTTTATTTGGAATTGTTTGAATTATTAGTGTGTTTATTTTCTCAGGAATGTATTTTATGTATCTGCGGCGCGTTAATTATCTTATTGATTGATCTTAGACATATTTTGTTTGTGATTAGCGCCTTATTTTTATTTTTATTTTTGTATGTGTTCTGAGTATTTCTAGGTTTAATTAAGTGATTTAATTGATGTTTTGATTAATTATTTTTGATGATCTTCCTTGAGTATTTTAATTAGTAATTGCTTTGATTAATCTTGTTGTTTTACTTGCACATTTTGGACTTTACATTTAATGTGTCAGTAACGTCACTATACCAAGGAGTCGTATGAAATATTGTTACATCATGTTATCCTTTAGCCTTATTGCACAGTATGAGTCATGGTATTTCAAGAAGTGTCTGTCTGCTAAATTTTGGTAAACCAAAATTTAATTCCTTAGGGGAAAGGAATGTTATGTAGAGAAATTACCGGATAGCGTTATAAAAATTAGGTGAATGATTTTATGATTTATGGAAATTTAAATTTTATTTTGATTCTGAATTATTTAATTTAAGGCTTTAATTTTGGGGAGAAACAGATGCTTCGGGAAATATTATTTAGTATAAATGAATATTATTTATTTTCTTTTATTTGCAAATCTTGTACAAACTTTTATTCATTGTGAAAGAAGCAGGGAAAGGGAGGCAATTTTCGCCAAGTCATGATTTCGCGCGCTTTAGAATGTTCGAGAAAGAATTTTCATTGTTAGTTGACCTTAAGAGAGGAAAGTACGCGACGGAAAGGTCAAAGGTTGCTACTTGTCTTTCAATGTAAGTCATTCAGGTTTTTGGCGATTGAGGGTCCGGTTGTTGGCTAAGTGAAGAAGGGCGCGCATGCGCGATCACTCTTTTTTTCCGCATTCTGGAGTTGAAAACGAAGATTTTGCCATAATTAAGGGGGCGATAAGTGAAGCCATAGTGGGAGCCCGTTTTGTGAAGGAGACGAAGGGAATTCGAGTTGGATACACACTTACTTTTTGGCTTACTCTCTGACTGACTTGCTGAATTTCGGGCTTGCTGCACTTACTGGTTGGTTGGACTTGTGGATGTTACTCTTGAAAACAGGTTGAAAAAGCGAGAGAGAAGATGTAATTACGAAGAAAAATGGTTTTCCGGCGGGGAGCGGTAAATATGTTCCCCGGCCGCGTTTTGGTTAAGAGGCGAGACACACTTACTCTTGACTCGCTTAGGCACTCACTGCTTGGATTCGCTGACTTTCGGGCTTGACGGACTAGTTGACGGAGACTGAGAAAAAACTTGTGGGTGTTGCGAAAGAGAAAGGAAAAGATTTAGTCGGCATCGAGCAGTGCTTCCGGCGGGGAGCGGCAATTATGCTCCCCGGCCGCGGGTTTTCTCAAAAATGCGAAGAAAAAAAAGCTGTTGAGCGAATAACAAAAAAATTAACAGAGACTTGGGTCTCTATCTGTATCGGCAAAAGTCAGGACGATGTCCTCTGAACTCCGACTTGAAAACAGAAGGAATTATGTCACCTTAGTCAACTGGAAGCCTGCGTTAGCCGTTCTCTAAAATGCCTAGCTTAATTGTCTACGTTTTCCTTGGTGGAGCTGAGAGTCTAGGCAGACAGCCGTGCGGTGTAAGCTGTTCTCTTGCTTCCAGTGGGAATAATTTTCTTCTATGGAAACCAGTAGCAGGCGTAAGATTTGACGGTATAGCTGAGGTAATTTATTGTCGTGCCGTTCGAGTCTCTGTCTTGCGGATTTGCCAAGTGACGTAAGGATAGAGCTAAGATATGAGCTCTCCTCCACTTCAAGATGTCTTTAACAGATAAGTTATATATATATATTTTTTTGTGTGTGTGTTTATACGATCCTTTCACGAAACATTTCTTCATAACAATTACCGGACACGGTCCTTTTCCCGCGTACTATGAAAAACACGGGATCGCACAAAATGCACATTGTATATGTGGTGAGATGGGCACCCCAGATCATTATGTTACCCAATGCCCGCTTACAGCAGATCTGCACCTGCCAATTCCAACTACAAACACGCAGGCTTTCTGCAGATTTATGGTTAAAGACAAACGTACTGTCCGAAAAATCAACAAGATAGTTGATAAACTCATGAACGTGGGCACAGACTTATGTCTAATCTAAAGCAAACGTGCTAAGATATGATATGCAAATGCAAGGTGGAGTGTGCAACGCCATTTACCATGTGCCATGTATCGTGTAAATTAAAAACCATGTCATACAAACTCCATGTATATATAACTATCGGCATGATGTGCTACGAGCAGCTCACAAACTAAAACTGTAAATAATGCAAATGAACTGAGTCAGTAATGAACATTACGCACTGAGGTCAGTTATCGTGCATATAACTATGCACTTTGCAGCGCGTATAACTGCCTTCAACAGAACAGCAACGTGTCAATACTGGCAAATTACGCAATGCAGGACAGTTCATGTACTACGCGTACTAATACCATCACATCCATTTACCGCGACCTATTCTAAGGTGCGAAATGTAAGTAATGGAGAAATGCACAGATGCAAAATTCTGCAGTAATATGCTAACTGTAAATGCAAAAAACTATGTATATTAAGGAATGCTAATGTAATCCATTATATGTTTTTGTACATGGTAAATATATTAATGTAATGATTAAGCAATGTATTATAAGTGTAAAGAACTTCGGTACAGAATAACATTGTAAAGCTTACCGGCTTAATTATAAGGAGTAATGTAATATGCACTTTCGTATAAGTTAGTCAGTATAATTTATCCTGCATAATGTTTCACCAGTGCATATCAAATTTCCCTGCGTGTAACTTAACACGCATCATGTATATACACCCTTCTGTGCATATTGTTTTTCCTACGTATCACTAATTTCCCTGTGTATAATTTAATGCGCATCTTGTGTTGAATGCGCAGCCAGTGCAAAACAACATTATTACAATCTGATGATAATGTATCTGTTACCAGTATACGGTATATTAGGAAAGAAAATTAATGTAATAAGTATTTGGAAGTTAATGTAATGTTAAGGTAAGGCGTTATTTTGTCTTGTCAATCTGATGTGTAGAATATAATGTAATGTGTAAACCATGTATCGCAATATAAAATATGTAGTGTAGTATGTACTGATAAACTATCCTGTTAATTTGGTATGTAGTACATTATCTAATACGTAAGCCAAGTATCGTAATATGTAATGTAATCGTAATAGTGTCATATGTATCATAATATATAATGTAATATGTAATACAATCGTATTAGTGTCATATGTATCATAATAAATAATGTAATATGTAATGTAGTCGTAATAGTGTTATATGTATCATAATATATAATGTAATACGTAATGTAATCGTAATAGTGCCATATGTATCATAATATGCAATGTAATATGTAATGTAGTATGTACTGATTAATGAGCAACATGACACAGAATGCAAAGCCCAACTGAAGAAATGTGAATGCACACTTTATAATAGTATTATGCATAACGATGTAGGCAGTGTATCGAGAAGCCTATCATGTGAATAAGTTATCCTGTATAATGCAATACCTGTGTATAACTAATTTCATGTGAATAACCTAACCCGTATCGTGCTTATAACCCCCTATTGCGTATAATGTTCCTATGTATCATTAATTTCCCCGTATATAATGTAATGTGTACCCAGTGTATAATGATAATATAATGCGTATCCTGTGTCTAATGCGAATCCTGTGCAAAATAACCCTTTTATAATGTACCAATATAGGGTTTATTAGAAAAGAATTTTAATGTAATAAGTTGATGTGAAGTTAATGTAATGTTAGGATAAGGTATTAATTTGATATGTAGTATATAATGCAATGTGTAAATCATGTATCGTAATATATAATGTAATATGAAATGTAAGATAAAGGTGGACGTGGTGCTGTACTGATTAACCCAAATGGTAAAGGGACAGTGCCCACGTCCTCCGTCGCTTATCGCTTATACTTGCATCAAAGGTAACGAAATCCATTACTGTTGTGTGTATCATTATTTCATGGTAATAACTATTTCAAATTTCAAATAATCTAATCTTACTTTGTAGTCGAAGAGATACATAAATTGATTATTGATTAATAATCAGTTGATGTATTTCCTCATTAAAATCAGTCAGACAACTGTGCTTTTTGTTGTTATATTTAAAAAAGGAACAGTATGCACATCATTTCCCATTATTACATTACAAATACATTTTGCTTCAACAGTGTCACATACAACAGATGATCTGATTTTCCTGTGGAATATCTCATCTCCTCTTGTTGTTAGTGAAGATGTAGAACTGCCGCAACTAGACATTGTTGAAAGCTCAACTGAAGATTGTACACTTGAATACTCAACAGGTACCTATTAAATTCTTCTATAATAAATTACTAGTTTAATTATTTGTTTAAGCTGCTATTTCACTCAACGCATTTTTCAATCATTTTTCTATAAATGAGAGTAGAAAATGTAATGTCCATTTTAAAGAAAACTTTCAATTGAATTCATACAAAGGGATGAAGTCTGTAAGATTATCGTGTAAGCATGAAACTGGCGAATGACGTCTCAGAATACTTAGAGACTCTCAGATACTTACTAATAGAGCTGAGGTCGCGCGCATGCATAAGTGCACTCTTTAGAGATACATTTAAGTGACTTCAGATGGAGATTTTAAAATCGAATTTTCTTTTTCAACTATTTGTAGGAGTTTAACCAAAGTTTCGATCACTGAGTAAATTTTCAAGGCTTCCAGGTAAGATTTCGGAGGATTAAAAGACATAAAAGCCAAGGATTTTTGTCTAATCCCTAAACTCAGAAATTAGGCTCATATCAAAATTATGGTTATTTAAGATGTATCCCCAACAAGTGATTGTCAAATGCTAATCTATGTATGAATTTCAAATGTAATTCGAAGCAAATTTTGAGGAAGATATTTGCCAAAGGACTCCATGAAAGAAAATACTCCAAATGATAAGGTACAAATTATTCTTCATATTATAAATGCTTCATTTTTACTGTTGCGCATTATGAGGATATTTATGGCACCATAATAAATTGCAAAAGCTCCCGAAAGAAATATCTTGAACGGATATTGTATCTCCCTACATCTAATGAAATGATTGAGTCGCGATTCTATCCCCTTATTAAGTCTCGATTTTATGCAATTAGATTTTTATGTCATTAGTTTCTTCAATAAAGGAGTTTGCATGCGTCCTAAGTGCTGAAAAAACTTCCTGTGGGAACTCTTTGAATGTGCTCTTTTCTGTCAGGACAAGAACAGTTGCTAAAAGATAACTATCAGCCTTCCTTAGCGACTACCTTCAATCTTAGAGCTAAAGCTCTTTTGTTCCGTATCAATAATTTTCCCATGTAATAAGGCAGCGCATTTTAATATGCCTTAGTCTGAGTAACTCGGATAGACTCATCCTCACGTAATTTGAGAAATTCAACCTAGAAATCTGTTGTTTGTACTCTGGAGTTCCATAGAGGAAATCGGGGAGAATACCTTTCATTAATCTCAGGTTATCATCAGATAAGATTTTTTGAAATATTTTTATTAAAAGAGGTCTTGCTTTATTTTTTTTTTAAATTTTCAGATCTTTATAAATTATACGCCAAAGTGAATGCAGCTTATTCGGAATTCGAAACTTTATGTTGGCATTTCTATGCTTTTGTTTGCCACGTAAAGTTTCATATCTACTCTGAGTAGGCATGCTAATTAGGCATTTTTTAAGTCCATTAAATGTTGTAAATACTAAAATATTACTATTATCTGAGATTAATTCTCACGGGATTCAAGCAAATTATTCGGTAAGCAATTATAAAGTACCCAAGCTAGGACAGCTTCAGAAAAATGACAAGACTACAAAAATTTCAAATTTTCTTATTTAAAAGCCTTAAAACGAATATAAAGTAATCAAAGTGCTACAAAATTAACAATTTTAGTAGCTTTGAAATTTTTTCACCCATTTATTGGCTCAAATTTTCGAATTTCATATTCTCTAATAAAAACATAAAAAGACCGTAAAAATTTTAAAATATATCAAAACATTGGACGCCCCCAAAATGAGGACAAGCATAAAAGAAATCTAAATTAACATTATTTTTAACGACTTTCAGATTCTTAAAGAATAGCATGATAAAAAATCGAATTTTTTAATAAAAGGTTTAAAATGACAAGCGCAAATCAAATTTATCTAATTAAAATTGGATGAATAATAAAAAAAAAGCATTGCGGCTTTAAAAAAAAGTACTTTTTTTCAGCTCAAATGACTTGTCAAAGGAAAAAAAATATACCTTAAAAGATGCACTATATTATCATTCTAGAATAGTTTATTTTGTGGCATGAAAGAACTGTAGAGGAAAACAAAAATACCTAAAAGAGAAATTGAAATCTTTTTACATCAACAAGATGTTTATACCAAATATAAATCGCTCATTAGAAATTTTAGAAAGAGAAAAATATATGCTCCTAACATTGATGATCAATGGCAAGCAAATTTATTGTTTTTAAAGGCCTTTAGTAATATAACGGAGGAATATATTTTTTGTTAACCATAATTTATTGTTATAGTAAACATTCGTGGGTTATTCCTGTAAATAGAAAAACAGGAAAAGAATTCACAAACGTGTTTAAAAGTGTTCTAAAGAACGAATTCCCATGAGGATTCAAATCAATGAAGGTACAGAGTTTATCAATAAAAATATTCAACAACTATTTAAGGATAATAATATTCATTGGTTTGCTATAAAAATGTAGAAATTAAATGTTCTATAGTCTCGATAGATTTAGTAAGAATGAATGGAAACATCAGAAAATATATAAATGCAAATGAAACTAAAACATGTGTTAGCTAAATTAGTTAAAAATTATAATAATTCTTATCGTTGGTCAATAAAAATGACATCTTTCGAAGCATCTGGTAAAGATTACGAAGCTATAGTTTATAAGAATTTATATAAGCCTATATAAATATTAAAAAATCTAAATTTAAATTCAACGCTACAGTTCTTATTTCTAAATTTAAGTATGCTTTTTACTACGGGTTACAACCTTATATTTGATTTTTATTATTTGTCAAATTTCAAACATTGATCCTCGCACTTATAGACTAAAAAGAAATTAAAAGAATTTTTATGAAAAAGATAAAATATGGTAAAAAAAGATTAAATGTATGAAACTGAGACAATAATATAGAGAAAAATAAATAAACTCTTTGTTAAATGGAAACGTTATCTAGAAAGCTTTAATTTCTGGATTGATGAGAAAAAAAATGTTTAAATCAACGGTCTTTTAAAACATTTTGCATACCAAAAATTATTTGAAAGCGCTATAGAATGCTTGAAAGATGCAATAGATTTGAATTAGACTTTCAAATATCAAACACTTTCAAAACTTTCCATAATTAAGTATATTGATAAAGCAAATATTGCAACATCATATTAAAAGCGGACTTGTCTGGAGAAGTCATTGGTGTTGGCTGCAAGAGAATGAAGCGTTTAGCTAAAATTTATTCAAAAATCTAATTATTTTTAATCTCTTTTTTTAATCATTCATCCATTTTTATACATTTAATAATTCGGTTTTGTACATATGTTTCTATCTTCATCTATTTTTATGGGTTTTATAATTCGATTTATATATATTTAAAATTCGATATATATTTATAATTTATTTATAATTCGATTTATATATATATATTTCCTATCTTCATCCATTTAACTTTTTTTATAAATTGTCCTCTTCTTATTTCTAATGAAGGGGGTCTCGTTTTTAATGTTTTTTATCATAAATTGATTTTTAAATAGAGAAATTTGATTTATACGCGTCATTTGAAAACTTTTATTAAGAAATTCGATTCTTTATCACCGTATTCTTTGGGAATGTGAAAATCGTTAAAAATAATGTCGATTTAGATTAATTTTATGCTTGTCCTGATTTTTAGGGTGGTCAACTGTTTTAATATATTTTTTAAATTTTTAATGTCATTTTAACGCTTTTTTATTAGAAAATATGAAATTTGAGAGTTTGAGCCAGTAATTAGGCAGGAAAATCCAAAGTTGCCATAATCATTAATTTTGTCACATTTTTAATTCTTTATGTTCGTTTTTAAGGTATTTTTACTAGAAAATTTGAAATCTTTGAAATCTTGCACTTTTCTTGAAGGTGTCCTAGATCAGGTATTTTATAAGTACTCCGATATTCAATTTCTTCTCATTTCTGGCATTCTGCAGGTTTGAAAAAGGTAACATTTCTACATACCCTTTATCTCATAGTCTTAAAACTATTTTCTAATCGCAGTTCTGGTACATAATCAGTTAACACGTATTAACAAGATATGGTTTAAAGTGCCTTAAAGCCATTACTGAAAAAATATTTCTTGAACCAGTTGACAAGTACTTAAATTGAAATAATACTTTAAATTAATTCAGTAAATGATACCACTGGTTGAAACGTAATTCTAGAGCGCGGCTATTAAATAAACGTGGATAAATTTATTTCTTAAAAAGTTACTTTATATGTGGCTTACGAACGGTCTTTTATCTATGGAAAGTTAGTAAGTATCGATTCCAGGTAGATTAAAAAGGAATATCTACAAAATTTGCTTAACTCTTAAATCAGAAAATAATGTAAGTTCAGTTTTTTTTTTTTTACTTTTTTGTCATCTTGAATGATAATAACTCGATACCACAATATTTTTCTCCACTTATAACTTTCATTAGCACTTTGCCTTTATGCGTTTTTCTTGAGCAAATTTTCTGAATTTTTTAGGAAACTTCACTTGTCTTGCAGTCGTGTTCAATCTGAAGCGCCGTCTAGGATATCACCTTTTCCATACGTACGTTCCCACAACCCTCATTGTAGTTATGTCTTGGATATCTTTTTGGATTCGACCTGAAGCTATCCCAGCTCGTGTAACGCTCGGCGTGACCAGCCTTTTGACTCTGGCGACTCAAAACACGCAATCTCAGTCTTCACTTCCACCTGTTTCTTATGTTAAGGCTATAGATGTGTGGATGTCCTCTTGCACTGTCTTCGTTTTCATGTCTCTTATGGAATTTGCTGTCGTCAATCACTACATGGGGTACACTGGAAGCAGTAAACTTATGAGGGGCTATTCAGTGGATGAACTTGATAAGGTAAGTTTCTTTGCAACGTCATGGACTAGAAGAATATCATTTTAAAAGTTTGCACCAGTTCGAAAGAAGGTGAGATTAAAAATCAGTAAACTCTTCTATTGACAGAAACTTCTAACTTATGCGTTTAAAGAAAGCAAAACTTGCTCTCGTAAGAAAGTATAAATTACGAATTTTAATTTTAAAATAAATTACTGCAGTAAACTTTAAGCTAACTTCTTCAGTCGGGCTGATTTTTAGACAGGAGGCGATACGTTCAGAAGTTTCGTGAATAAGTTTTAAGCAGAAAGAAAAGTATTTTCGGTAGCCGAATTAATATTTAAAATGAAAGAAAAAGAAAAGGTATTCTAATTCTATCAAAATTACACGGTATATCCTTGTTTTAAAAGACAGATGAATGATATTTTAGACAATATTCATAAATATTGCCAAAGATAGACAAGCTTGCTCAAGCTTGTTTCCGAACTCAGATTTTTGAAAGATATCTTTAACATTAGAAAAATCACATTTGAGAGTAATTAGTTTCAAATTCCCCTTTTGAAATTCCTATCATTTTGTTGAATTTGAAATTTTATCTTTAATGAAACATGAGATTATAAGAACCCAGAAGTTAAAATTTCTGTTCGGATGAAGCTGTTTGTTTGACAATTTGACAATATTTTTCAGAACCAAACTTGCACATTACGGATCAGTTTCTTTTCTAAAGGATCTTCTGTAATATAAAGAACAACATAATGATTAGAGTATTTCCGCATAGAGGGATAGAATAAAAATTTAATTTCATGCATTTTTGTTAAAATATGATGTGCGATTGGAACTGTCATAGATCGCTATCTTGATTATTTTCTTCATCAGGAATTGAGTTTCGGCCTCAGGCTAATTTATCCTAAGGGACTAAATATATCCTTATTTGACTAAATATACCCTGAGTGACGCTCAGGATATATTTAGTCGCGTAATCTTTTTCAAGCACCCGACAAAAATTATAATGCTTAAACAGTCATTTTATTTGCATGCTGGCTGTTCTGAAATTCTAATCTATATGCATTTATACCCCAAAGAAGAAAAGCGTGGGAAGCAGGTAGAATGGAAATTGATAACTAAAACGTTTAAGACAAATAATCACTTGATGAGAACAAGCGTATATATTTTTATAAAACAACCACTTGTTTAGTAAATTTGTTAATGTCAAAACAAATTTACTAAACGATTGTCAATAACACAAAATACGCATTTCCGTGTTTATTTTTGCATAAAACTTTCGCAAAATTATTGGCTATCAAGAACTAAATTTTTAATGAAAATAAATGCCTTTTGTTTGTCACAGTTATTTAATTTTCTCTATAAAATCCCCAAAACTTAATTCCAAGGCAAAATTTTAGGAAAGAATGGAAGAGGGGAATTACTGTTTATTAAGTTACTAAAATATTTCAACAGATTTGCTGCATGAAATTGTTCAACATATTCATAAAACTACGTAAATGACATTCTTACTTTTTCACATAATATTTATTATTATTATGATGATTATGAACATTTTTGATTTCCATTTATAGCTACTGCTTCAGAGGAAAAATGGCGTGACAATTCGAGGCAACAGTTTCAGCTCTCCTCCAAGAACCCCCAATACATGTTGTGATTTAGATATAGCTTTGGGAATTGACAGATTTTCCAGATTTTTCTTTCCTTTCTCTTTCTTCATATTAAACTTAGTATATTGGTGCACTTACGCTTTTACCTGGTGAACTAACGAAAGATTTCTATGTTTCGTAATTACACCTCGTAGTTTCTTTACTCTCTTCAAACTTACGAGTATTGAATGTGGGTATGTCATTAAACATCCTTGAAAAATAATAACTGTGAATATTTTTACCATTAACACCTTCTATGTATTTTATGAAATTTCTGTAATTTAACAGCTATTGCATTTGCTCTTCGAGTTTTGCTGTTCCGAATTTGAGCCAAGCAAAATAAATATTTTCATTTCAAAGAATAATTGAATGGATATTTAGTATGTGTCTCACAGTTTCACTTAATTTATTATACAACATTTATTGAAGCATACCTGTTACCAGAACTTTACCAGACCCATAACTTCCAACAGCAATCAAATGAATAAGTATAAAGATTACATATTTATTTAACAATTAACATAAGAACAAAAATTATTCCATTATCTTTTAGTGTTTAAGGATATGATTAAATTACGTCCGCATGAAAAATAATGATGCTGTCATTTCTCGCTAAAGGTTACGAATAGCGGTATTTATAATGGTTTATAACAGCTTTGTTTATAACAGCTTTGTTAAAAAGAAATAGAACTCTACACCACAAAAAGAATTTGAGTAATATTTTAAACTCAAATGTTCTCATTTTCAAGAATATGCATCGGAATTTTATGATACCTCACTGCTTGACAAAGCTGTTTGATTATACTTTAGCTCTTCTTGCTCGCTTCTTCTAGCCTGACAGAAATGCTTGCGGAGTATAATTGCGAGGTAATATTGCAGATGATTTTTAAAATCTCCACTAATTAACACGCTAAACACCGTATCAGTTTCTAGGGAAATGCGTCAGAAAAGAATAATAGCTTGGCGCTTAAGATGGTAAGTAATGGAGGAAAATTAACTACATTGTTGTCGTGATCACTTTTAACAAGGTAATTATTTCAGCGCTTACAAAAGAAGAAGTAAAATTACGAAGACGAAAACAGAAATACGCGTCTCAGTTCCGTTAAGCTGCGAGTAACGGAATGCTAGTGGTTTATTTATAAGGGTTTTGAGGAGAATTTGCAAAGAATTTTAAAAAGTTGAGCACAAATTTTAGGCATATATAAGGTTTCCGAATGCAAGTGTTATTTTCTATCAAGTAGTCAGTTATAATAATTTTTAACATCCAAATTCTCACAGATTAATATTACTACGTTTGACATTTATATTCTTCTTGTTATTTGCGACATATTATTCATATTTTAATAAAAAATACGAGACTTAAAATATAATGCTACAGTAAAGTATCCTTTTTCATATACTCAATGAAATGTTATCATTTGACTAATTACTAAAATGTACTCAAGCATTTCTTTCATCTGTATTTGTATTACCAGTTTATTATTCTTCATTTGGAAACTCAAAATAAATTTCCAGATATTTGCTTTAAACACAGCTTAGTTTCAAAAACAGAAAGTTCAGAATCAGTAAAAGAAATGAGGTTATAAAGTTAGTAATAAATAACATTTAAATTAAGTATGACATATAATAATTTTAAATTGCACTGTAAATTAAAATCCGTTAAAATGTAAAAAAGAAAACAATAAAACTTGACACGAAAACTAAGCAGCTAAGATTAGCTGCAAAATATTTATTAATTTCTTTTTTTTGATTCGTGATCCTTGATGCTAAATTTTTATGCTCTTTTAATTCATTTAAACATGCTTAATCACAATTTTGACATCGGTTCTGCAAAAATTATCTACCATGTTTCTTCATTTTGTCAAATGAATTTCCTTGAAGTTTCTCACATTCAAAAAGTTCATATTGTTTTAGTTGATAACATTAATTAAAAGTCAGCCCTTCCTAACACTTTCAGAGTTCTAATATCTTTGTCTTTCACGTTTCATTGCAATTTTCCTCGACAGATGGCGATACACTTGTGTTGGTGCTTTGGAAACCATTGAATTAGAAGTTACCATAAAACTGAATATGTAACATTAGAAATTCCTCAAAGTTAAACATAATCTAGTCTGTATAATTTTTACTCCAATTAAGACTCAATCTCGGATCCTTTTGGAATGTGGACGATGCCAAATACTTAACTAGTTAAATACTTTCTCTACCTTTAATCTTCAATTTCTTTTATTCTTCCTGGAATAAATTTTCTTGTAAACGTTATTTAATTTCCTTTTGAGGGATTAGCTTAGGCAGTGAATGAAACGCACCTCACTTATATTCTCTCATTCTTTCAAAATGTGATTTTTTATATATATATATATTACTACAATTACTTGATGTCTGTTTTTCTTTGACAATAAAGAAAATGAATTAATTAATTAACTGTATTTACCACTTAAGTTTTCAACTAAGAGCCAAATGTTCCGAGTAGCATGTTTTAATTTGAAACATACTAAAAACTCTGAAGCTACTTCTGTGCTTTTCTAAAATAATGATTTCAATTTTAAAGCTATGTTCTTATATTTATTCTAGCATAACTTTTGGCATGGTACCGTAGAAGTTTTGTTAAATACAAGTTTCATTTTGCAGCAAAATGTAAATTTTATATTACAACCGTTAGTAGTTCAATAATTTACTAAAGCTGTTTTTAAAAATATTGGTTACATTTACTAGGATGTAATCCAAAAACTATAGGTTCTACAGTTAGTTATTATTAGTTAGTAATATTTAATATTAGTTAAACGTAAACTATAGGTTATTGACAATTTTAAACATCATATGAACTGCAACAGAAAAATGACAATATAATCTACAAAATATTATTCTCGTATACAATATTATTCTAGATTTCGATCACGAATACTATCTACAATGGAGCTAAGAAAAAAGAACTATAATGAAAGGAAACATACACAAGTATTTACAGTTTTCCGCCTATAATCTGTAAACGGTGTTTAAACATATATGCCAAAATAGCATGTTTCACGAATGCCAAATAAAATACAATCATCTTAGTTCTATATTTTTAGAATTTGCTGTGCAAACAAAAACTTAAAAAGAAGAATGCAACAAATAAGATTTTGAATAATCTATATCTTTTCGAAACGTGACCAGAAAAGGCCCAATAAGGATGTTAGATTTTATATGTTCGGCTAAAATAATCAAAATAATGACATATATCATTTTGATATCGAGAGGAAAAAAAGAGTACGTCTGAAAGTAAAACCTGACAGTTAAGGAACCAGTTGGTTAATCAATTAAGGCGAAACGTGCGTCATCTCTGTGGTTAAGGGATGGGATGACGTTTTGTAAGACTTATAAGGTTCGTTATGTACACATGAGGAAAACCCTGAGAATTATATATGGCGTCTAACCACCAGAAATCAAACTCGGCACTAGTACATTTTAATATTTCATCTCCTTGTACACTTGAGTATTTGTTTAATAAATTGGTTCATTATTGCTATTCTTTTCTGAATCACATTATGGAATTAAAGCCGAATTTATCACGAAGCAGTGGTTATCAGCTTATACTCTTTAAGCACCATTTACCTCACTACGAGCTGTAGAAAGAACCTTTACTCTCTAAAATCAGAAAAGGCGACACGTTTATCCTTATTCAGAACATTTGGATATTATTTCAAAAATTTTAAACCTGTCAACTATTAAATAAAAAAAGAAACTTACCTGAAGTGGAACTGGAGAAAAACACGTTTTTGCTTTTTCTTCTGCAATGTTGTCCCTGAGAGCTGAAAACGTGAGGTTAAAAAATTGGACGTAAATGAGAAATCGCAAACATTTGTTAAAATCAAGAAAGGGAGAAAAATAAAAAGAAATGCTATTGTTGCTCGCTCCAGCTGCGCTACTCGAGTTAATAAATATGTACAATACTGTATATATTACAATGTATGTATTATATATTACAATGTATGTATTATATATTACAATGTGTGTATTATATCTATATATAATGTATTGTAATTTATGCCTCAATTTCTTACAACAGATGGTAAATGAGTTGTAATTTTGAACATAAGAAATCAATACATCATCTATTCAAGTTCAGCCAGTTGGCAAAATGTAATAGGGCTTAAGTATTAAATTATTGAATGAAAAATCCTAAAGTAGCATTTTTTAAAAAATCTTTTGTGAATGATATAAAACAACTTTATACTCTGCGTGTTAAATAGTTAAAAATTTTAAGCAAAGTTTCTTAAACTGTGGGTCGTGACCCCCAAGGGAGTCGCGGGACCTGCAGCAGGGGGTCGCCAAAACTTTTAGCAGTTTTGGTATTTCTTTAATGTATTATAATAATTTGACAATTGCCAAATATTTTTATACAATGTATCTGAAAATAGATAAAGTTAAGACAATACAGACAAAGGCAAAAACGAAAACGTTTCGACGCATTCTTTTTATAATATAAACGTTCAATTTCCTTGCTTTGCACTTAACGCTGTCATTTCGTGTGTTACTTACTAAAAATTTTCACATTGTTCTATGTCTTAAAATTAGAAATTAAAATTAATGACATAAAACTGCAATAGTATATTACAGTACAAGTGAAGAAACTGACAGTTTCACTGTGCGTGTGTCGAATTTGGGCAATATTTATGGGGTCCTACAAAATTTTTGTAAATATTATGGGGTCGTGGGGGTTGTGAAAAAATCTCGGTGATAAAAAAGGGTCGCGACTGAAAAAAGTTTAAGAAACCCTAATTTTAAGGATGGTCTGAAACAAACGTTTTCAAACAAGAGAGGGAGAATACGTTTAGGTTTTTATTTAGCTGATAAACATTTAGTTTTAATTTGTGCATATAAAAAATACTTTTATTCAACGTTTGGTATTTACCAACATTTTCTACACTTATTTGTTTTTTAATTTATGCATATAAAAATAATTTTATTCAACGTTTGGTATTTACCAACATTTTCTACACCTTTTTGTTTTTTAATTTATAAAACACGTTAGAAAATTATCTAAATAAAAATAAATGTATATATGAATTTTTCAAGTTTGAATAGGAGGGGGAAAGGACCTTCTAAACGATTGATTGGTTTAAAGTGTGATCACATGTTACTACAGACGTATAAAAAATCACAAATTTAATATCAGGATGTTCTTCCACGCATTTGAATAAAAGTACGTAATAACGTCGTAAGGTTCTTGCGACGACCCAGGCAATAGTCAACATGGAGATTATTCAATTTTGCACTTGTGACTTCTGTATGAGTATTAAAAATGTTCGAAATACGATATTTTACAAAAAATAATTACGTTATAAAATTTTTGAAGAAAATTTTAATATTTTGATTTATATTTAGTCCTGTATGTAAGAGCGTTCCACAAAAAGAATGTCAAATTTATCAGAACCTTGATTTCGTCGTTAACATTAATTTACATACATAATGAAATTTCTAAAATTCTATTAAAAGTAGAAAAAAATGCTCTGTTTTATCGGCATTGTATCATACATTTTCATAGAGTTCCTATCTATAACGGGCTCACCAGCGGCCGAGCGGTAAAGACGCTGAACACTGGTAGTTCGGTCCGAGGTTCGAATCCCGCGAACGGGCTGGCTGCATGGGCGTTTTCGTGGTTTTTCCCATGTGTAACGTGTATACGAGCCAGTTTCCCTTAGAAAGTCCTCCACGAAGGCATCCCTCCCTTTAGGTAGATAGCCCTCGTGTGCTTTTCCATAATTGAAAAAATCCAATCCAATCCTATTAAAAGTAGAAAAAAAATGCTCTGCTTTATCGACATTGTATCATACCTTTTCATAGAATTCCTACCTATATACCGGGCCCACCAGCGGCCGAGCGGTAAAGACGCTAAATGCTGGTAGTTCGGTCCGAGACTCGAATCCCGCGAACGGGCTGGTTGCATGGGCGTTTTCTTGGTTTTTCCCATGTGTAACGTGTATACGAGCCCGTTTCCCTTAGAAAGTCCTCCACGAAGGCATCCATCCCTTTAGGCAGATAGCTCTCGTGTGCTTTGCCATAACTGAATAATCCAATCTTACCTATAACTGTTATATTTATGGAAATTTGATAGAGAAATTGAATGTCATTTGTCGGTTTTAAGCTAAATACGTATATCTGGAATCAACATTAATTCTTTTAATTACAAGCTTTGCTTGTTTCCTAAATATTCTGTACGTGAAGAAGTCAAGAAATCTATTCCTCCACTTGAGCTCAGATAACTGATGAAATCTAATAAGAGTCCCTCACAAGAAATTATTGAAACAAATCCTTAAAGAATAGTACTTTATTGTGAATGATATAAAACTAATTTTCGCTCTATGTGCTCAGTATTTACGAAGAAAGTTACAGAAGATGTTATGGATGCTCTAAAACATGATCATAATCTGTTATAGACATAAGAAAGAAAGGAAGACTATATCTTAGCAGTAGTGATAGTCATATCTTAGCAGTAGAAATCTATTCTTCCACTTGAGCTCAGATAGCTGATGAAATCTAATAAGTGTCCCTCACAAGAAATTATTGAAATAAATTCTTAAAAAGTAGTACATTATTGTGAATGATATAAAACTGATTTTCACTCTATGTGCTCAGTATTTACGAAGAAAGTTAGAGAAGACGTTACGTATGCTCTAAAATATGATCATAATCTGTTATAGTTATACTCTGTTATCATAATCATGAGAAAAATGAAGACCACGTCTTAGCAGTAGTGATAGCTATCCGCATTCACATAGTTAGTTATACGGAGTATTAAACAAAATCTATATACACTACCCGACATTGAAAATGCAACACCAAGAAGAAGTGGCCCAGAAAAATTTTAGGGTAGATGCACATCACCGAGTTATTCGAATGATGTCAAATGCGCAGCTCTCAAGCTCACGTTGAAGAAGATATAAGGGAAGGAACTTCAGAATATTCAATTTTTGGGCCGTTATTTCTGCTAGGGAAATCACCGTAGAAAATTTATTCTTGCCTCTGAGGACGCGGGTAATAGTAGAGAATGCCGTGCCGTCATCAGCGGAGGTAGTTCTAACAGACAGACGATTTTACGAGGAGCATGGTGATCGGACTGTGAACGGCAGGTTGGTCCATACCCAAATCTCAGCTGACACACACCTGGACGCGTCCGTCCACGGTGCACTGTCTGTGGCGAAGATGATTGGAACAAGGAAATGTGGTAAGTTCTAGGGATGCCAGTGCAGCCAAAGTGACGTCAGCATGCGAGGATCGATGCATCCACCGACTGAGCCGCCTTTCTTTTCCGATTAGTTTTTGAAAGCCGTCCGGGTGTCTGGCCCTGCTGTCACCTGACCTAATGAGCCGACGCTGTTCTCTCTCTTTATTATGCATATCATTTCGAAATAAAGATCACTTATTGTTCGTTGCTGTCTCTCTCTCTGTTTGCCGAGTTTCATTTCTGCTTACTCCTTCCCGGTGTTGCGTTTTCAATATACAGAAATAAGAAAACAGCCAGCAAGAAATTACTTGTCAAACTTAAATAATACAACCGAAGGGCTTATTTTTAGCGAAAACTATAGCAAGCCAGTGCCAGGACAAGGGTGAGGCAAGTAAGGCACTTGCTTCAGATGAACAATTAGAAGGGGGGGCCAAATCAACTGCGAAAATTTAGAAAATCTTTTTAAGAAAAAATTATGATTTTTAACGTAGGAACATAACAAGACGTATCAAAAGAATTCTGCTTTATACACCATCCAATTGAATTAAGAGAAGAATTATTAATATTAATTTATTCTCGAAAGTGCTGAAGTTTCACAGTGCTGTACATAATGATTTCTAATATTCATCATTGGAACTAACGCACTGAAGTTCATGTAACCCTGTTGGTAATGAGTCGCATAGACTATACTTGCCTAAAAATCACCAAGTTGGCGCCATTAGTACATAATTCTGCTCTGTCTCCCTTTAATCTGAACTATATAGCTCTTGTTATAACCACGTGCAGTGCTGATAAGGACCACGTGTTTCTGTGACTCCTTTATTTTCTTCTTTCTAAGTATTTCTTTCTCCTGATGAGGAGGGACCTTTAGCTGCCCTCGAAATCGATTGAGTGTTTCATTATACCTACGCTAAATACAAGGTTGTTTTTACGATTTTGATTATATAGCTCTTGCCGATAGTAACTTTGTCACAGAAAGCTTTTCGAAGTCGACTTAATTGAGTGTGGACGGTAACGCAATCGCCTACAATTTGCTGCAGCAGACTGAAAGCATAAAATCCTATTGGGACAGCATAGGCAAACTAAGCAAGAATGTTTTATGAAAAGAGAAACAAAATATCATATAACGTATTATTAGTCTTTTGCTCCATTTCGTGTGTAAAATTTGCCATTGAAAAGACGCATGGTTACTTGCAGCCATATTTATTTTCGTCAACACTGACGATTATTTCTGAAGCACTTCCACATATTTCTGGACGGATTAAACGAATCAGCACATTTGTCTGTCGCATTCTTTGTCACGACTAGAATGTACACATATAAAATAAGGTATGATTTTTATTTCTTCTTCTTTTTATTGTTTTGTTGTTTATAAGGAATGAGTTATTTAGTATTAAGGAAATAAAAGGAAAACAAGATTAAAATTGTGAATTTGTTTTGGAGAAGATTTAAGACAGGTCTTGCTACTTTTAATATAATTAGCATTGATAAAACTGAACATGTTTTAAAAAGGTCATTTTCGTTCCATTAATTCTAAGATAAACAATATAAGAACAATATAAAAAATACGTTTAAAAAAATTTTAATTGATGAGGAAATTTAAAGAAATTCAGTTTCGGAAAGATTGAAACGTGAAGATTGAGAAAGAAATAAAACTGTCGATTTAGATTTAAAAAAAAAATGAAAATAAAAAAATCAGTTATACCAGGGATGGCAATCATGTTTTAACTTTTTCATTTCAAAATGTAAATATCATTATATAATTTTTTGAACATATGAAGTATGATCAATTATTATTATTTTACTATGATTTGAAATAGCAATCGTTATTAGTATAAAAGCATACAGATGTAGATAACTTTGATTGCCCTGCGTTATATATATGTATATATATATATATATATATATATTTTAACAAACATGTATATACGTAAAAATGTATATATATATATACGTATATATATGTATACATATATATAGAGAGAGAGAGTTATTTATATATGTATATATATATATATATATATATATTTCTTTCTTTTTCTTTCCCCTTCCCCTTCCAATTATTATTATATATAAAGCTGCACCTGCCTCTTTGCCTCAGGTGAAAAAATACCGCCCTGGCTAAAGCAGATTTAATTACAAACATTTGAAAAACCTCTAATAATTAAGAAGCTTCTTCTTTTGCAATGAAGCTTCATATAAAGTAGAAATAATAATTTTATTTTCCCGAAACAAAGCAAAACAAAAAAGAATGAGGGATTTTATGCATTTATAACTATGAATATGTCAACAACAGATGATTTCTTAAAATTCAGAAGCAGAAAAATAATATGATTAACATTCATTTTTACAAACAGCACTAATAAATAAACACTGCTCTTGCGTCATTGAATGAATGAATAATAAGTTATGATATCTTAATCATCAGTGTCTATTGATTTAAAACCAATAGCTAGCAATTTAAATAACGTGATTTAAATAGAAGTGGCTTACTAACGTCAGTAGCTCTACCTGGTGCTAAATGGAAGAAATATTTTCATGCACAATTTTTATGTAGTACTTTCAGAAAACAGCTTTTTCTCACTTCTTTCTAGCTTCTTCAATACTTTCTTTAATCAAATTCCTAGTTATAAATGTCTGAAATGATCCCATTCTCGGACGGTAAACAGTACAACTGGGAAGGTAAACGCAATGCAAAAAAAAAATTATTTAAATTCTGTTAAATCTTACTTGCTGTCAAATATATTTATGTCCATAAACAAAAATAGAAGCTCATTCTTCTTGTTTTGAAATAATAATCGCTTCCACGTGACATTAAAACTAGATATTTGCTTGCTATTATTACAAAGAGATAAAGTTTGCGCAGCAAAGAATAACTTACTTAACAATTAGTTCCACGAGATGGCGCCAGTTGCTATATCTCACACGAATTACTTTACCAACAGAGTGCAAGTCCTGCTCAAACCTCACTTTTTTTGGGTCCCTCCTGTTACTTTTTTAATGTTACCACCGAATGTTATCGACACGTATTATTTTTAAAGGAGTAATATAGCGAATATAAAGTATATATGGCAGCAAACATAAAAAGTTGCCCCAAATCGTTATCGCTATGTATTATTTTTAAAGAAATAATATAGCAAATGTATAAAAAAAGTATGTGGCAGCATTTAGAATTCTAAAGATGTCCGATTCAAAATATTTTTAACTTCTACTCGCCGGTTTGTTGCCATTTGGCGAAGAGAAAGATATTTAATTTTTTTTAATTTAATCTGCCTGTTTTTCATTAATAACGCACAAATAAACGCAATTCGTTATGTTTTTCATTAATTATCAGCTGGAGAGAAATTACACATTACACTAACTGGATTAATTAAAAGCCTTATACACTTTTTTTTTTTTTTTTTTTTCACCGTATTTTAGGTGGCTGGCCGCGCTAGCGGCTATTTATTTGAAAAATAAAACGGAGAACGAAAGCGATTCGAATCAAAAAAGTGAAGCTCGAGAATAACAGCCTTCTGAGTTGAAAAATGTATGGCAAAATTTAACACTATCAGGATTTCTAAAAATATGCTATTTTAAAAAATTTTGTGATTTTGCTGTTAAATTTTATGTGTCGTCAAGGCGAAGAAAGTGTTGTTTAATAATAACGTTAAAGAGGCAAGAAACGTTGCATTAGGAAGAGTGAGTTGAAGAACAGATAGATAAATTGAGAGCACAACGAGAGCATAAAAAAAACTGAAACTCTGTGCGATGTCGAAACCTGAAAGCTTTCAGATTATCTTTTATTTATTTGTATAATTATTCTCACTCCTCGAAGACTTTTTAATGTGATTTATATATACTTCCAACTCAAATACATATACGTATATTGCATTGGAGAGTCTTGGATTTCTAATTGTCCCGTAGTCTGTCTCGTACAGAAAAAAGTCCAGAATTTTAAAATGAGTGGCAATAAAATTTTAAGAAGTTATTAATTTATAGAAGAAGGTTGGAAGGAGCTCGAAACTTTTGTAATATTTCACTAGGTTACAGAATTTTAGGTAAGTAAAGTTAGGTAACTTTTAAGGGTCTTAATGAGTTATTATCTTATACCCTTTCGCGCATCATCTGCATCAGTTTCCCAATCGTTTCTGCTCACTGCACCTTTACAAATTTTACTTTGCCCAACGTCTCCTGCACTTGCAACAATGATATAGTATTTGATGCCTTTTCAATGCAATTTTTAGGCATTGGCTTTGAAAATGTGTAAAATGTTAAGGTAGTTATTGCAAAATTTTTAGGAATTTACTGTACTTTATCTATGACATTTTTACTACTGCAATTTTGTTTTGTCTTTTTTTTTTTTTTCGGGGGGGAGGAGTATCTTTCCAAGCTGTGTAATCAAATTATACTATATGTAAACATTCTAAATTTACTTCTGTATTCATCATAATGTGGGTAAGCTTCTCATGTAATTCATACCTGTTTGTGGCTTGTTAAGTATTATATTTTCGCTGTGTTCTGTCTTCATTGCCAGGTTTGTAATGTAATTACATCTCTGACTTATTCATCGAGTTTCTTCGTTTCATAACTGTATTTTGCTCTATATACATTTCCGCTATCAATTATAATGAGAAATATATATCTCAACTGCTATGTATTATTTTGCTGCATGTGCACATTAATTCCCTATAAAACGTTTCCCTTTCCTGTTGTATATATTTATTATTTCTTTCCAGCCATTAATTATTAGTAATTTGTCACAGACTCTTTCAACCACTTCCTCGATCCTTGACATTTGGAATATATCTGTAGTCAGCGAAGACCCTATTCCAGTCATTTGTACTTTAGGCACTGTGTTAAAAGCAGTTACAACCGTGGGGCATTTTCGCCAATATTAGCCCGGTGAGTCACCTGCCCTCTGTTGGGAACATGGAGGTAAGAAAGGATCCTACTTCCATGGTTGGGAAAAAGAAACAAAAAGAAAATTACTCGTTGCATTTGCACGGCTTCAAATTCCAGAGGGTGTTTACACATTTTCAGAACGAATCCGATAAGGAATTAAAAAAAAAGAAAACAAATTTTTGGAATAAAAAGGTCTGGCAACAGTTTGCTATTTGAAAAGAGAAATGTCATCTGCTACTTTCAAATTTCTTCTTCTTTCAAAATACTGCATGTAAATAAGCTGTGGATTGAAGGATATGCTTCTGCGCTTTCCTAAGAGAAATATTCCCATTTCGTAATTCAAAAAAATTGTGAAATGCATGGTATTAAAGTTTCTAAGTCCAGAATAAGGCATGGCAACACTGTACGAAAAAAAAATTATCTCCAGCGCGCGAGACTATGTATCGGAAATTCTGAAGGGATATGCTCATTTAAAAATTATTTTGTGATATTGCTATTGAACTGAATTTTATGGTTTAGATGCGAAGAACATGATATTTAATAAATAAAGGTAACACACGAAACGTTAAAAAAAGTCTCTTTGGGCGTAATATAATATCTGAAAGTTTTCATACTTTTATTATTATTATTATTATTTTGTTGTTATTTTTAGCATTCTTTGGTAACACAATCGTCCAATACCCGTATTTTGCTCATCGTTCCTGCAGACAATATCTTAGAAGTATTCGTTTAATGCAGCAAAAAAGTAACTGCGAATCCTTCGTCGAAGAATGCATGCTTATATGCTCTTTGCATGATACACTTTCAAAAAGTCTTGCATGTGGAATTGCAATCCGAAAATTTCAAATTACAGTCTGACATCTCGAAGATTTCTTCACTGATGTTTCATAACTTTATTTAAAAAATATGTATTTTATTGATTAAAAAATTTAATGTTTGTTTCTGGCATGCGGAATTTCAGTTTAACACCTGAGTAGTTAAGGTAGGTGTAAAAGTTAGAGAATTAATACCTCAGAAATTAAAGGTACAGAACATAAAATTCTTATACTTAAAATTAGCTGTTCAAAATAGCAAAGGTTACTGGTAGGGAAAACATATATATTGCTAAGACACAATAACACGCCGACTAAATACTAATTCAGAAGTCAAACAACAAAAATCAGCGTTATATTTACAAAATTCTCACAGGACTAGTTTCGATGGTTTTACCGAACCTCCATCCTCAGCTGCAAAACTGCAAAACCGCATTTTTGCGGTTTTGCAGCTGAGGATGGTGGTTAAATATAAATATAACGCGTTTAAATATAACGCTGATTTTTGTTGTTTGACTTCTGAATATATATTGCTATTACGTTTATTTCATTGTAAATTAATGCAACGTACAGACTTGCTTATTTATTTAATAAAGGAAGGAACTAACTGTTGAAAATGTAGTTGTGCATTTATTAAACTAGATTGCTTGCAGGAGGGACTTCTAATAAATATATCCCTTAAGTGGCAATGCTTCTAACTTTCCTGGATGTGAAATCCGCTGACTGAAGGGAGGGACATTCTTCGGTGTTTTTTTACAAAACTGATTAAATAAAAAAGCAAAAACAAAAAATCGCCAGCAAAAATAGGCGATACTCAGAATATTATTATTACTAATATATTTTGAATAATACGAATCTGTATTGGAGCACTATCCAATTCGCAGGCGCTATGTTTATTCTTAATCGCAAGCACTGTCGTCGTTAATAACTTGCATTCACATACTTCCTCTTCCATCATTCCTTCCAAAAAAAAAAAAAAAAAAAAAAAAACTGAGCTCCAGAATGAATACATCATGGGTTTTTCATGGCCTAGTTGCTTTCCTTCCGATATTTAGTATTATCCAGGTTCATGGTTCATGCATTATCATTAGTAACTTAATAGTTTTGTATTCAATAAGGAAAGGGTGGACTTCGGCATTTGCCTTTGTGCTGAAAACAATTGCAGTGCTTAACGGAGGACCGAAAAACGTCATCCAGTGCCTAATCGCTAACGTAGTATGACGAAAAGTGTTTGCTTCAATTTATTCTGTCATTTCTTAAAGTTCGTTCCGTCAGTTTTGCACCACCCTATATTAAATTGGAATGGCTTTGCATTCTTTGTACGTTTGCTACTAAGTCACTTAAGCATACACTGACACACTAAACTCGAAATTCTGCATGCAAATAGATAATAGGTTGGTTTAGAACATTTGTTTCTCAAACTATTTTTAGTTTACCGCCCGCTTTACGAAAACCGAATGCTCAGCTCAGAAAATGAAATGGCAATGATGAGTTTTCTCCCCTCCAGTATGTTAATGGAATCAATAGAAAATACAGTCATGTTTAACTATGTAAAGGAAGAGAATACGAACTAAATTAGCAACGAAATAAGTTAGTTAAATAAGAAAGTTGAGCTTGATATGCTTCTGCCAATTTGTTAATATTTAGCTGCATTTTTGCTAACAACATTCTTAGATTACCGCGCTTAGTTATTTGAAGCCGATTTCTTATTTAGTAATTACAGGTATTACTGCACTGCACTCACGTTCCGCTAAATAAGACGAAGGGAATGCTGTGAAATATTTGTGTATTATATTTCATAAAAGGGGATAAAATTCAGGTGCCTGCTTCTGCAGCTAAAACTCGAAACATGCAGTTTTGAAGCGGAAGCCGAACGAATTGGGAAATGGGAATTGAGCTATGAGCGACGGATATATATCACACGAAAATTTGCAAAATTAGCAAGATGAAACTGGCAAAATACTTACGTTAATGAGTAATCCAAAAGTAAGGAGAGTTTATAGGTTTGGTTTGGTTTATTTGATTATGGCAAAGCACTAAGTGCCAAAAGGGAGGGATGCCTTCGTGGAGGGCTTTCTATGAGAAACTGGCTCGTAGATATTTTGATCATGGGAAAAAACACGAAAACGCCCTGCAGCAAGCCCGTTTGTGGGATTAGAACTTTGGACCGAATTACCAGCGTTCAGCCGCCGGTGAGCCGAGAATTTATAAGGAACAGGAGCCAGGGCTCAGGGCCTACATTATTCACATACAATGTTGGTATCACTGATAATTTCAAAAAATATGTACATTCTATCGATTGGGTTTTCACATGTATTTAGTTTTGGAATATACTTTCTAAATACACTATACATTACTGAAAATTTATACTTTCCAAACGTTTCGCTAACATAAATCAAAAATTCCTCGAATTCAGAAATTTGACCTCGGTTGTTAGTTTTGCCGTAGATTTAGCAATAGTTGGGGTATTATTCATAGTATTATTTACACTTAGTGGAGCAGGTTTATCTGCCGTTGGGCCGTTCTCAGTACTAGTTGTGTTTTTAGTTATTTGTACATAACTAATATTTGGTTATCTTTTTTCTTAATTATTAATTCATGTTTCGGAAATATTGGGCACCCAAGATTTAGAGCACTCGAGTATTGACTGATTATGCAGGTTATTGATATCTTGGGAATCGATGAAAGGATATTGACACCTTAGGAATTGATGCAGGATATTGACACCTTGGCAACCAATGACATTTTGAAGGGGGTCAGTGATGCTCAGAGGGGTCAATAGACAAATATGCATGACCAATTAATCAGCATAATCAAAAAATTCATAAAACTGGTAATTAATTGTTTGTTGATGTAAAGTTATATCATGATTATTTTCAGTTTTAATTCTAAAACTGATGTTATATCGACACTGAATCGAAAAAAACTCCATTATTTTGATAATTCAATGAGATTGTTCATTATTGAAAAGGATAGCATTTTATCAGGAGATATATTGCTATATACAAGCCTCTTGCAAAATTAAAAAATATTTAGTCGTTATTTCCAAGACTTTCAATATTTGAATGTCTCATAGAACTACTGAACTGCGATACATGTGATCTTGCTATTATGATGTGAGAAGAGTTGATTGCTATGAAGAAGGACCTCCAAGAACAAGTCTTACTGAAAACACATGGGTGCGCTATGTTGTGCAATTTAAAAGTCATCTGAGGGAGAGTATGCTCCAAAATAAAAGTTGTTACCGAACCAACATTATTGTATTTTCCTTCTTCTTATAGAAGCAGGCTTTAGTCAAAAAAATTATGTAGCAGACAAAAAAACTTAAAAAAAAAGATGAAAATTTTTAAACGAGGTGATTTAAGAATTAAATAAATAAATTTTATGATAAATATTTAAAAAACTGCTTCAGTACTTCAAGCACAGCCGTCACGTTTATTAAGACCGAACTTTTGTGAAATTAGAAACTGTGATTTTACTTCTGAAACTTGTTTATATCTATAAAATGAAAAATATCGTATTTCCAGGCCCTCTTTTTTCTGCTAATTTTAAAGTCCGATATTCGAGAGGAAAAAATTATGCGAGTAGTTTCATTTCCGAAGGAAGCGGTGATGGATAAAGTATAGGTAACTATTATAATATTGTTTTTTTAAAAATAAAACCTGCATTCCAATAAGAACTCACAATGATATTAGCATTACAACATCTAATAAAATACCATCATTTCTACTTCCCTGTAATTTGAATCTCGCTCGTTCCTATTATTACCACTACTACTGCCTCGGCCTCAAATCATTCAATGGTGCTGGAACTGCTGTCTGCGTCGTCTGCTACAGCTTGCAAATTATCGCCATCGTGTTCGTCTTCGTCACCGTTAAGTCCGTCTTCCCACGTCTTCCTATCCTCAGCTTCATCGAGAGCATTATATATCCCCATTTTCTTAAACTTTTCACTGTTATTACTTCACCAATAAAAGCCCATGCACCCAAAATCCACTAGCAAATAAATTCAATTGATGGTCTCTGGGTTTTTCGGTTTTAGTAAAATTGGGGGACCCTGCTGATATCCATTTGTTATGAAACTTTCGGAGATAGTCTTTGAACGGCTTATTTACTTATACGTCCAACAGTTGCAGAAGTGATTTGAGTCCTTCTGGAATAATGATAGACACGGCATTTGCTAGGTTCATTTGCTTTTGAAATCTTCTATAAGATGCGCGGAGAAACTGTTTAAGAATAATAGTAACTTCTTACATAGAAAAGCACATGACGGACGGTTCCATGTATTTTAAGCCATTCTTTTATTAAATTGGACGATATCTAACCTTTCTTGTATATTTTATCTGTGATACTAATAGGGAGATTTTGTTTTGACATCATCTTCCGCTTAAAAATTGCGCAAGGCTGCAGTTTTTACCACCACCAATCACTGCTAACATTACAGTTTCGCACATTTTCTTTAGTTTTTATTAATAAAGAAGTTCCCCCTTTTGATTAAGCGTAATGTTATTAGGCATGCCAAAAAATACAGGAGTTTGGCTTTTATTTCCTACACGTCCAAGACCGCAATCGTAATCTTTTATTTGCTGGATCACTCACTACCTTGTGAAATTCTACCACTTTTCTTCATAAATCTATAGTAGCCGTTGTGCAAGCATTGCCCTTTCTTTCATTCTTTCTCATGAAACGATCGATGAATTCTTTGCTCGCTTTAAATTATTGGGCTGTAATATCACTTTTCTTCGCTTTCATTTATATTATTTCGCACGACACACCTATGTGCCATTGTTTCTTTGCTTTATCACATAGTTCAGCGCATCACTATCTGGACATTTTCCCGTTTTCGGCCTCCAAAATGCTCTCCGCTCCAAATTTGTCTACCTAAGTGCATCTTTCTGTTTACTCCAATATTGAATCAAAGTAGATTGGACACTAAATTGTTTGCTTGTAGGTTTGACATAACTTCAATGAATTTTAAGACTTTTAATTTAAATTTTACTGTGAAATACGATTATCTTCTTTTCCCACGGTTCGGAAACTTTATGGTACGCTGCGCTCGTGATATACGCGTGTTAAAAGAAACTTCTTCTAACTACGAATTCTCGATTCTAAATAAAGAATCGAAACGATGGTGTTAAGCAAGAAATGTCACGCAGAGCGTGATGTTTCCTGCTCAAAAGCCTTGTCAAACCACAGGGATGAATTCGTGAATGAGTTAATAATGATGATGAGTTCGTAATGAGTTTTGGTGAGAGAATGAGCTGCGGGTTAATGAGATTTGATCTCAATTCCCAAAAGGGACATCGGGCGAAATAAAAGGGGACAGAACAAAAGGCTCAGATTTCGGAAGATCGAACACATTAGCAGTAGATAAGGCTAAAAGGAGCTGTAACGCAAATAACAGGAATAAGGTAAAATCACATGTTTCGAAAGCTTTTTAAGTGTGAGAACACCTACCATGTCTGGGTAGCTTAACGAAGAATCCGAACAAAATACGTTTCAAATAATAAATGCAAGGACGAATAAAATGTATGAAACGCTAACACCAAAAATGCAAACACAAATTGAATATACCGACTAAAAATAGAAATAATCATGGAATACCATTAACTAATAAACTATCTCTGGGAGAGAAAAACTATTTACAACAGAGGGAGAGAAAATTATTTTAAAATTTTCTAAGATTTCCAGAACCGGGCACAAAAGTGCTACGCAAAGGAAATATGTGAGGGAATACGTTGATAATATTAATAATAATAATATAAATCAAATAAACACTTTTTTCAAAATGCTTGTTCATTTCTTAATCTGTTTATTATTTGAAGTTATTTATGTGAAATTATTTCTACTGTATTGTGGGCCATATACCATTAAGAAAATTACAAAGGAGTCGATGATGAAAACCATTCTTTCATCTTGATGGAAACTTGATTCTTTAAGACGGAAAGAAACTATTGTTATATTTGATCTAAGGAGAATTTGAAGAAAATATGACAATCATGAAAATCTAAAAAGAATATTCAGAGATTAAATTTTCAGTGAATGGAAATCTCAAAATGTGAAAAAAAAAAAATAATAACTTTAGTAAGCACTCTTTAGGAGGTTTTTATTTTGCTTACACAATCACACAATTTTTTTTAGTAATGTCCAAAAATCTGATATAGTTACATCGTTTCTTTCCTTGGTCGAAAATTTGTTGCAGAATGCAGTTCATTCCTCAGTTCTCGAGCAGTAAAAATTGTTTGAATTGCAGAAACATCGCCAAAGCTGAGCAAACTTACACTTCAGAATTGCTGCTTTATTACCTGCCACCTACACTTCTACAAACAATAGAATTGTTACCCGAATTTAATTATAAAATATCATATATTAAATAGCTAAACGCGAAGGAAACGCGAAAAAGACACGAAAGAAAGAAACGAAACGGAAACACGAAGAATGAAAACAAGATTTTTTTTAAAAAAGAAAACGTGAAGAAAATGTTTCCTAATATTTTTTGTTTGTTATCCGTTATATTTTTTTCTTCTTTTCTTCGCGTTTATTTGCATAATTATTATTTTAGTTTCGCTTTTTATAATTATTTACCCAGTTTAAATATTTTTAAAGTTACGGATACATTTGCCTTTTATTTTAGATTTAACTGCTAAAAATGCATGCTGCGATTGATAGGATTTGTATTGTGTTGGTAATGAGAAACACTTCTTAAAAATTGTTTCAGTAAGCAATTTTACACATATTCTAAGCTCAAAGTTATTTTGTACTTTTTGCGTACTTCCTGTTTCTCACTTTTATACACTTCGTTCTCTCAACGTATATGCATAATTCAAATTTAACGAATGATGTCCATGGAAGTAAAGTTTTAAGATTCGCTGGAATGATCACTATACTGTGCTATTCAAAGGTATCTGGCAAAAAAGTAAACGGGGTAGAGGGAACCGAAATAACAGATTTTTGTAATGGAAAGTATGTGCAGAAATGGCGCATTGAGATGATACAGGGCGTTAATGAGTGGTACGTAAAAGCGTTTTGCTGGCGTAAATCACCATTGTCCGTGCGAATTCAGAGAGAAATGAATCTCCACATGAACGTAGAACTCACCGATATGCATTTTACCCATAGAGCCGAGGCTAAAATGGAGAAACTTTCTCGAAGGGAACGTAGTGGACTATACCCAAGTACCTCCTTTGAGCAGCTGCTTCGTTTCTATTCGCAGCCCTATAAATAAAATATGCATATTGGTGGGGTTCTTATTCAATGTAGTTATGCACACCACTCTGAAGTCTTAAGCGGAAGGACGATTCTAAGTACCTTCATATTTTTGCCAGATAATTTTTTAATCTCTGTGTACAATTTCAAGTTTATATAAAGCTTATGAACCTTGAATTCTCTTTCACCCTTTCTAAGTCATTAGTTGGACAGCTATGAGTCTTTAATATGTTTCATAGATAGGAAATCCTGAATATTTGATAACTGCTTATCAATATTAAATAACAAATGAAGAATGGAAGTTAACACATATAAGGAAATAAATAACATTAAATAAGTATTTTGCTGTCTTTATTTATTATCAATGGTATGTGTAACTAACACAGTTTCCCACATGCTTTAGAAAAGTAAAGAGTTGTTGGGATGCCATATGTACCACGAAATGGAATAAAGTTAAGAAACAAGTAGAATATGAGAGAAGTTTCAAGCATTTCCATACTTCTGAAAAAGATTACAAAATAACCCTCATATACCGAAATAATACTAAAAAAAAAAAAAAAAAAAAATATTGTCAGTACATTGTTCTTCTAAATAAAAATAACATATGTATAGAGTAGTCCTTTCAATACTGAGAAAGTAACGAATATACTGGAAGACTTAGAAGTGGTGGAAGTGATGATGATTTGTTAAACTGAATCGCCAAAGATTTGACTTAGAAAGGACCAAAAAATAGTGTTAGGAGAGAAAGGAAGGTTGTCTTCTTTAAGCATTCCGTTGCTGTTTGTATTCTTCCTTACTACATCTACAGTCGGCCTACTCTAATGTGAACTGTCAAGTTTTGTTATCTGCTGTGGCTGATCAGAAAGATTTGCAATACAATAGTATAATTAAGACACAATAACACGCCGAATAAATACTAATTCAGAAGTCAAACAACAAAAATCAGCGTTAATTTACAAAATTTTCACAGGACTAGTTTCGATGGTTTTACCGAACCATCATCTTCAGCTGCAAAACCGCAAATGAACAAGATAGGAAATAATGTTTAGATAAGATAAGAAAGCCTGGACAAGAATAAGCAAGTGGCGCCATCTGTTGGCGAAACCAGAACTAAAACATAATTTCTCTAAAAGACGAAGGCGAATTTGGATTGGAATTAGGATCGTTAACTAGAACAGAAAGATTTTTATGAATGTGAAATGCCTCTAGAAAATCCAGTTCTCCAATGGAAGATGTTTTTTGAATAATTTTGGCAGCAGAAAAATTGAAAGTGTGATTTTCGGACCAACAATGTTGAGCAACAGAAGACTTCTGTGTTTCCTTTTTTCTAACATATGCCTCATGTTCTTTGACGCGAAATTTTAAGGCTCTCTTAGTTTGGCCAATGTAAATTAAACCGCACTGGCAAGGAATCCTATAAATACCCCAGGAATTCATATCCGGAATGGGGTCCTTGAGTATAGAAGTTGGAATTTTATTGATGGGAGAGTAAACAACCCGAAAGTTAAATTTCTGCAAAATATGTGCAACTTTATAGCTAATTGATGGAAAGAAGGGAATGACAACAGAATTTTTATAATCTCCTAAAATAAGAGTGTGGCTTTTAGTGTGTTGAGATGAGAATTTTTTAACTGCTTGATTAATAATGTTGGGTGAAAAGCCCCTGTCAATAGCTATTGCTTTTAAATAATTTAGTTCTTCATCAAGGGCTAGTTTGGAGGAGCAAACTTGAAGAGCATAGCAGTTAAAAAATTCTCATCTCAACACACTAAAAGCCACACTCTTATTTTAGGAGATTATAAAAATTCTGTTGTCATTCCCTTCTTTCCATCAATTAGCTATAAAGTTGCACATATTTTGCAGAAATTTAACTTTCGGGTTGTTTACTCTCCCATCAATAAAATTCCAACTTCTATACTCAAGGACCCCATTCCGGATATGAATTCCTGGGGTATTTATAGGATTCCTTGCCAGTGCGGTTTAATTTACATTGGCCAAACTAAGAGAGCCTTAAAATTTCGCGTCAAAGAACATGAGGCATATGTTAGAAAAAAGGAAACACAGAAGTCTTCTGTTGCTCAACATTGTTGGTCCGAAAATCACACTTTCAATTTTTCTGCTGCCAAAATTATTCAAAAAACATCTTCCATTGGAGAACTGGATTTTCTAGAGGCATTTCACATTCATAAAAATCTTTCTGTTCTAGTTAACGATCCTAATTCCAATCCAAATTCGCCTTCGTCTTTTAGAGAAATTATGTTTTAGTTCTGGTTTCGCCAACAGATGGCGCCACTTGCTTATTCTTGTCCAGGCTTTCTTATCTTATCTAAACATTATTTCCTATCTTGTTCATTTGCGGTTTTGCAGCTGAAGATGATGGTTCGGTAAAACCATCGAAACTAGTCCTGTGAAAATTTTGTAAATTAACGCTGATTTTTGTTGTTTGACTTCTGAATTAATACAATAGTATGTTTGACTTTTAAACTGATAACTTTATTTCTAATTTGGCCAACCAGCGGCCGAGCGGTAAACACTGGTATTTCGATCCGAGGTTCGAATAGCACGAAGGGCTGGCTGTATGCGCGTTTTCGTGGTTTTTCCCATGTTTAGCGTGTATACGAGTCAGTTTCCCTTAGAAAGTCTTCCACGAAGGCATCTGCCTCCTCTTAGACAGATAGCTCTCGAGGCTTTGCGGTAGTCATATAAACCAAAATACCAACACAAATTATTTTTATTCTTACTGTTCTTCGTTAGCAGAAAAAAAATATTCTGCAAAATTGCCCTAAAACCGCTTAGTATGTCATATGCAGTCAGATAATTAAATAATGAAACCGTGTTTATAAAACAGAAGTTAAACAAAAATAAGTTTTTTTATGTTCAAAACGTGTCAAAATGTTTTATGCATCTTTTCATCGACTGAATGGCACGACATATAATAAATTAGGATGTTCGTCCACAAGAAATGAAGTCATATCTACCAGGGGTTGGACGACTTTAAACGCAAGGACAGCAGTGGACCTAGACTTAAATTATACATCTACAATGAAAACTGCTCTCAAGGGGTTTTAAAATATTAAACGTTTTGTCAAAAAAAAAAAAAAAAAAAAAAAAAAAAAAAAAAAATCGACTAACTTTAATAAAACGCTTGATCGTGTAATACTATGAGAATGAATGTAAAAATATTATGAGAACAGAATATAAAAATATTAAACAAACAGAAGTACTGGAAGGTACACTGTTCCAGGGAATTAAATAATTTTCTGGAATGATGCAAGTGAAAAAAATTAGAAAATTTAATGATGATACCTCAAAATGCGCATTCAGTTTATAATACAGATACAGATCAAATTAGTAAAAAGTATTATTATTTACAATACATTTCATAATTCAATATTTGCCAGTGGCCGAGTAGTTAAGACTTTTGTACACTGTTATCATGGCCCGGTTGGAATGCAGGTGAATGTGCGGGCAGCGTGAGCGTTTCTATATTCTTCTACCTCCGTAAGATAAAAATCAATCCGTTTCACTTAGAAAATCTCCCAAGAAGACATCTTTTCCCTTAAAGCAAAATACTACCGTGATTTACCATAGTCAGGAAAAACGCAGTCCTTATCTCAAGACTTAAATTGATAGCCGTATTTACAAAAAGAATTCCGTTCATGTATTTCGACTTTTCAGTATATTATTCCATTCATTTAAGAGATATAAAAATAAATAAGGAATATAAAAAAAATATTTTAAAAAGAAGTCAGTTCTCCTCCCCCCCCCCAATTGAAAGCAATCTGAGCGAAATTTCTCTCACTGCACTATTTATCTGAAATTTAGCCATAACGAAATAGTCTGAACATAGCCATAAAATTAATAGTTTGGATTGTTAAATGTTTTATGCATATGGATGAAAGTTCAAGTAAATAATAGCTGAGTTTCGTTTGCTTAAATGAAAATAACAATAGAAAACATCGTTATATATATATATATGTGTGTGTGTGTGTGTGATTAAGTTTAATAATCATAACGGCTGTAAAATAAGGCTCTCTTTGTAAAAAACGCTTTCTAAGAGAAAATGGCTCGCATTCGTATTACGCACAGTAAATCCCGTGCAGCCAATCCTATCGCAATTATTTGAACTTGGGTCAAATCCATCTTTCAGTTTTCTGTGGTCTTTTACCCTTTCGTTCATTGGTGGGCCTTATATACATGCTAATATTATTATTTTAAGGATTTAGAATGTTAATACTATGTTTTACCATAATCCTTGTACTTAAAACGCATCCTTATACTTAATCCTTATACTTAAAACGCATTCTTATACTTAAAAAGCAATATTTTCAAAAATAGTTCGCAAATGAGTGTAATTAAAATGCACTAACAAACCTTTCTAACAAAAGTGCTGAATGCAGATATGTCGACAAAAATTATTTTTTAGTTAAATGAAGAACGACAGCATATTAATCAAATATTGATGATGTGGCCATGGAATGTAAAAGGTTTTCCGGCCTTTACAGTTATTAATTTTGTAGTAATTTTTCTTTTAAATACTGCATTGGTGTTTTAGTACGTCAAATGTGTTTAAGTATTGGTAATCAGTGTTATTTATTGATGGAATTTATAAGAAGTATTTTATACAGAATGTCAGAAAGTTAATTAAAGGAGGAAGCACTCGCTAACCTATCTGGTAAGGACTGGGAACACCTTCGGCGACTTAGCAACGAAATTTCGCGTCAAAATTAAGTACAAAAATTGATTGGTTTGACTTTCGTTTTAATTTTAGCACCGCAAATTCCGCAATGAAATAAATTTTGCACCGAGTGCGCAAGAAATAAGTTAATACTTGTACTTAAGTATTATCTTACTGATTGTATCAAATTTAGATAAGAAATGAAATAATTCTAAAATAAATGGTAAAGCCCATTCGAATGGGAAAAAATATAATTTTGACTGCTTTTAAATACGATAATTAATCATAGTAATACACAAAAATATTATTGTTCCTCTTTAAATTTTTAAAGACTACGAGCTAAGGTATGAGTAATTTAACTATTGTAATAAACTATGTTCAGTCTATTTTAATTCAGTTAATTCTCGTCTTCCAATTAATTCAAAAATCAAAATTCGATTAATTCAAAAGTAAATAAATAATTTACAAAAGTAAAACTTAAATAGATGAACAATTACTGCAATGTTTTAAGAATCTAACGATGCCTTTTCCCAGGAGATTAGTTTATTACAGTAAAATAAACAGAAAAGTTGCGTGCTCGTACTTATTTTTGTAGTTTGAGAAACGGAATATAGATGGCTCTGCATAGCACTATTTCGTCACGCTGATAGTTTGATTTCGAATGGCGGAATGCGATCGACAGCATTGAACTGGCGGCAGTGGCGAATGTCTGCCGTAGTTCTAATAAAACTACTTTTTCTTATATGATTTCTGATTACTGTGGGATGTCATGATTGTAAGGATTTATTATAGCTATACGGTAAGTCTAAAGTTTTTATAATATGTCTTAAAATTAACTTTGTTGCATGTCACATGGTTAAAAAATATCATGGAACAGGTGGAAATATTACTTAAAGTCCGCTTTCATATAGAAATTTCTGCCGCTTAAATTACTAAAATGTTGCCATGGTACACGAACATGTTAACGTTATAAGTTACTCCAGATATTAAATCGGTTTAATCAGTGTTGTGTGTGAGCAAAATAATAATAATAAAAAAAAAAAATGTCAAATAAAAAAAAAAATCTGTAATGGAGTAAACTATATGTTGTTCTTCACGATATTTTGAAAACTTTCGTACGGCAAGTTGAGATCATAAAAGGGAAGTTGACAGTTTTTAATAAATACTGAATTTAGCGCTTCTGAGATGGTAGATTTTTTGTGCTTAAACTTTGCATATGTTTTTAAGTCGTTTTGTACTGATTTTTCTCAAAATTTCTGTAGTTAGTTCAAGTGAAAAAAATAAAATAATAAAAAATAAATAAAACCTCCTCTCTCAGCAGAAATAGTATAGTTTATTTTTTAAAATCATTTTTGCTGTCATCTGTTTTGCCTTAAACTGTTGAAACATGGAAAGTGTTCATGCTAAATTTGAATAAAAAGTATGTAAAATTTCTGCTTAAAAGTTACGACTATATTTTTAATTGCATTTTATCTGCTTTGGTCGTATATCAAGTCTGGATTAAAAAAGGTCCAACATAATGCCAAATCTGCGATAAGATTTTCGCCAACTAAAGCAAAGTGTTCATTTCTGTTGACTGCGAAAATTAATTCATATTAGCTTGCTGTATTTTATAAGAAAGACATTTCGTTCAAATTAAGAAATATAAAAAGGGAATTAAGTATTGTATAATTGCAAATATTATGCTTTTATTGCATTTTTACAGGCAAAGTGAATTTTTTTCCTTTTAGATTTTTAACGTGCGTGTTATTACATGCACAAACTGTATCTTATTCATGCACTTGCCAGATGTTAGATTTCTTACGTGCCTAATGTTGATTTTATATTACAGTATGAAATTCTGCATGTACTCTATTGATTTAATACGGTGATTTTAATCTTTCGGATTGTTTATTATAAACTTAAAAATTACTTCCCTAGCTTTAATAGAATTTTGCTTACTTTAATATTAATCTCCGGAATTACGGCACTGCTGCCCTGGAATATGAACACAAACATAGTGAGCATGTGATCCAAATACTCATTAACTAAAGATTTGCATCCAAATTTTAATTTCAACTGACTAAAGCAGCATTGGTAATTTAAACAAAAATTTTTAAAATGAAGCTATTGATTTAATAATTGATTAAAATGAAGCTATTGATTGTTTTAATTTCATTTGGGAGGCTTACAGAGTTTCTCAAAGTAGTGTCCTCAGTTACTGAGATAAGGGAATAAGCGATCCCCAAAAATGATTCAGCAAATATTTGCATCAAAATTGTTTCCATCATGCAGCTTTAGTAATTGAAACCAAATTTTTTTTTTTTTTAAATGAAACTGTTGCTTTAATGCTACAGCATTTGGATTATGTAGGTTTTCAAAGCTTTGACTTGGTTATCGAGATAATGTATCTTTAAGGTCATTTACTTTAACCGTCATTAGAACAGTATTGCATTGTTACTGTAATAAAGAGATTCCTGAGACCATTGCCATAAATCATCTACAAAATGAGTTCAGTTTGATAGCAATCATAAATTCATTTATACTTATACATGCTGCTAAATGTTGACATCATAAAAATGCGAGTTACCTGTTGAAAGGTAACTCGAAGCAGTTAAATTTATCTTTAATATGGAGCTGAATGGAAAAAATATCTCAGTTTGGTGGACCGCAGTGCAGTAGTCAAGAATTAAATTGAAAATTGTATTTAGAAATGACACTTCATATTTCAAATTTGCACCAATCGTATGCAATTTCCCCCCGCACTTTTATAATATAGGTCGTCCAAAATATTTACTTTTGAATGTCTCAAATTTTATGAATGAATTTTATATATTTTCTATTACGGTTAAAGATTTTAATACAAGAGGTCAGTTTGTGTAGTCGACTGTGGCGCAAAGCACATGAGTGCAATCTGCCAAAGCAAGCGATGCCTTCCTGGCAGACTTTCAAAGGAAATCTGGTTCGTATCCACGTTACACATTTAAAAAGCCAGGAAAATGTCCGTGCAGAGAGTCCTTTCGCCGGGATTTAAAATTGACTAAGGAGATATAAGACCGGTCATAAAAATTAAATTCTAAACAGTCTTTTGTATAACATTAAATTACTCTTTATCAGTCACTGCTTAATGTCATTACTTCTAAGGCTAGATAACTGCAGTATTCAAAATAACCAAACTAAGTACTATCACTGCAATTTTCTTCGCAGGAGCCGTTAACACACAGTTTTACTGTTTTCTTTTAAAGGAGATCGTATGTAGAATTTATGATAATCAAACTTCATTTGTGTTTGAATAAAAAAATGCATTTTTGATTTGTCCAAACTTTTATTTTACAACTGTACTGACATAATAGCTCAGGCCAAGTCCATGGTTTTCCTTAGAGTCCACTACCACCTGGCTTTCCTATTGGTCAAAGACTTCCACTTGTTAATTTTTATACTGTTAAAAGTTATGATCGATTATTCAAACGTTGAAGTTTGGATCTTCCTCTGACTCGTTCTTCCATTGGTTTATATTAAAAGTTTTCAATGCTAAAGAAGAAAAATTCATTCGGCCTATTTGGCCAGCAAATGTTGTGTGATTAATTTTAATACATCTGATATAATTTTCTCTGTATAATTTATGTAATTCATTACGTATTCCAGAAACCATCAATGTTAATAGTACCAAAAATTACACTGCTGATACAGAGATATTGCAAGACTAAGAAAAAAAATCTGAAATTTGGCATACATGTTATTTATCATGCGGGATGTAAGTAATCGAAATGTCAGTTAACGAGGCAGATAAGAGTGTTCGTGCGATTGAAGATGAAATCGGGCACTAAGGATATAAAAGACGAGTATAAAATGCAAATACAATCATTTTGTCAGTTAAAATTAATTGTTGGATGGCACGTTAGTGCTGTTATAAGTACTTGGAGACGATGGCCAGAAGATGGTTTTATACACCCACTGAGGACAATGCTACACCTACAAGTACGGCAGAATTGAAGAATAGACATTTCGTCCGCAAGGGAGTGATATAAATTGTGCAGGAACTTCTAGAGCATTAGCACAACGATGAAGGATAGTAACACATCGTCCGATGTCTGCTAGCTCTGTTGTAAAACGATTGTTGCTGGAAGGGTTTGTACCTCGGCACCCACGTTTGCGACTTTTGTGAAATTATTATATTTGACAAGTGTATACGATTTTTTTTCCGCAAGACCTTCGATCACTGTCGGTTTCACCTCTGCGTTCACGTTCTAGCCTCCTCTAAGAATCACAGGCATGTTATGAATAGTAAGTGGTACCATTACTACAGAGCCATCCTGAGGCTACATTTTTACAAGACAATGCTTCTGAGCATGTCACACTTCTTCACACTTCTTGCACTAGGTGTCAACTCTTCATTTACCGCTCGATTTATCTCCCACAAAACATGTTTGGAGTACAATCGCTAAAAGATGCTCCGTATGTCATCTAACGCAACTATTAATTGAGAAGCTGTGGTATTGTATTCAATAAAGCATGAACTGCATCTTCAGAGAGCCATTCAAGATTTGCATCAGTACTGCTATGCTATGTGGGATCAGTTACAAATGCTAAAAGGGGACGAAAGTGCTAAATTTAGCACTTTTGACTTGTAATTTTGAATTTTAATTATTCATACCTTCCATTATTTTTATTCTCTCCAATAAATATATTTTCTGTAATTCGTATCTCCCTGGTATTGTGATTTCTCTCAACAGCAGTGTATTAATCATCTTAAGAGTAGCCCTTGAAATTGCTGTTAAAAGTTTTATAAAATATAAATATATTTTGATGAAGGAGCGCTATTTTCGGCTTTACAATATTCCGTATTTTTTTTTTTTTTTTTTTTTTTTTAAACTACAAATGATCAGTTCTCGGAATGAAACTAAGAAAATAGTGATATTAAAGAAATTAAGATACATGTGAAATTTCAACTTATATGAATCTAGTCATTTGTTTTAGCCCACCAGCGGCCGAGCGGTAAAATCGCTGAACACTGGTAGATCGGTTCGAATCCCGCGAACGGGCTGGCTGCATGGGCGTTTTCGTGGTTTTCCCCATGTGTTACGTGTATACGAGCCAGTTTCCCTTAGAAAGTCCTCCACGAAGGCATCTCTTCCCTTAGGCAGATAGCCCTAGTGTGCTTTGCGGTATTCTCAATAAACCAAACCAAACCATTTTAGTTTTATTCATAATAACTTATATGCATCAAGATGCTTATTTTTAACCAGTATTGCTTACTTACAAAAGTTAACGCAAAAAGATGCACATTTTTATCAATATATATTAATATAATAGGCTGTGCGAAAGACACAATGCAAACTTGAATTTAAAAAAAAAAAAAAAAAAAAAAAAAACTGGTGGTAGGAAGGTGGGAATTCTGAAAAACCATCTTGTTATACAAATGTGTAAATCTACTTATACATTGTTAAATGTATACCATCTTGTTACACATTTTACTTATGTTCCCGCAATACAAACAATGCGCATTTTCTTGTAATAATAAGTTCATTACGGATTAATATTGATGAGATGCCAAGCTAATGCGAGTTAATGCCAATTGCCGAATTCAATCGAATCGAAAGTTCCAAAGTTGTGAATAATAACTGCAGTTTGTGTAAGAAATTACGCAAGTTCGCTTTTACATAAATATATAAGGCACGAAATAGCAATTACAAACATAATTTAAATGGCTTAATATATTACTTCGGAGCATTTTCTGTGAAACAATCAAATCATGGGAAGCAAAGCAATGTACAGTGCAGCATATTTTCTCAAAATTCTTGCTTATTTGTGATAAGCAATTGTATCAATTTTGTCTAGACTGTTCAGAGAGATTCAACACATATTTTTGGTATCTTTTTTTTTTTTTTTTTTTTTTTTTGATTGTGTGGAATTAGCAGGAAACCATACTGATTTTGAAGAACACCCCGTGTAACGGTACGAGGGTCTTCCACCCCTCTTCTTGAGCCACTAACCTATGGAGAGGACTTTTGGCTGGCAGTGTATTTTAAGTGCGCCTCTTACCGCACAGACACTACACGCTTACAAACATGCACCCTTTTGGGGCTTCGAACCCTAGCTATCGGTACGACAGCGTTACTACCGGCTGGGTGGCTGTCAGTGTTTGCAGTACTATCTGTTCCGATCAACGTGACACAAGTGTTTTGCTAGTCAATGATCACTAGCTAGTTTGCAATGGGGACAGTTCAGCAGCCCGAGGGTACTGATTGTAGACATTCCCTTAGGCTGTGTTCAGAGGGGGGCATAAGTGGTTAAAGCGGAGCTACGTTGCCAAGGCAACCAGTCTGTGCTACGTCCCATAATCTGGTTTAAGGCTCGTGGCACAAGGCTCCAAGTTTTCAACTTTACGCCGACCAATAAGCGTCGACCAATCAGAGCGAAGCTAAAACGAAGCGGCTTTCTTTAGACGATTTCGCTGTTACATCGAAGGCGACATTTTTTTTTTTTTTTTTTTTTTTTTTTTTTTTTTTTTTTTTTAAATATGGAGCACATCGTATCCGAATGAGTTGTAATCGTATCCGAACGAAATAATGACTTGATCTCGCAAGAAATCTACGATGATGACTGCATTTTTTAATGAGTTTTCATAATAAATTGGAAAATATGGATGAAACTCGTAAAGCGAAAGTTAAGCTCAGGATCATTCACGCTGCGTATGATCCTGTAGATGATTGATCCCATCCATTATTTTTCATTTTATTATGAAAATTCTTTAAAAAATGCATACTTGCAAAAATTTGATTTTTTCTGTCTAAATTATTATTACTTTCTTTCTGTTTATTACTTTTGTATAAATTATTACTATCATTTTCTTCCTGTTTAATTATTTTTGTGTTTAAGAATAAATTTATTGAAAAAGCTGGAAATATTGTATTGCTATTTGCTTCAAATGCTGATTTTCTTTCCAAACAAACTTCATGAATTAATTTTACTAAAACATCAATATCAAGAATCTGCTGTTTTTTTTTTTTTTTTTTTTTGTTACAGTAAAAATATTACTTTAAAAAAAAGAAAAAACATTTTCACTTATTTAAGAATAGTCAATTCAATGGCGTAAGCTTTGTATAAGTAATAAAAGATTCAACTTTTGAAAAAAATGCTCTTATGAATTCCAAGAAGAAAAAAATGCAGTGAAATATCTTTAAAACAACAGACAGTTTTGTCTTCTGATGATGTTCTGTTCTGTTTTTTAATTACGTTCTTCATGAAAGGAATTTACTTTTAATGAAACTGAATAGCACACATAATTCATAACATGGACTATAATTTAATGAAATACTATTTGTTATTATTATCCACTCTTTATTACTGTCATTTGAATGGAATTTTGATCACTAATTCACGCTATTTCTCTGGTAGAAATTCCTGGATAAGGTATGAATGTTTATAATTTTGTTGTATTTGAAGACTTGGGTACCTACAATTTGGTCGTAAATAGAAATGACAGCATATGTTGAAATTAAACTCTTTTTGGTGCTTTAATATGCATGTCTGCCAGTGAGTGAACAATTGTCATAATCTGTCAGCGAATGAAAAATCATTAAAAGTAATTACTTCTGACAACAGACGTGGATGAAACTTACATCTATGACAACTCGCAGCAGAGCAGAGTTTAATTTGAATTACTCATATGATGTAAACATACCAGTTTGCAGAATTATCCACAAAAATTCCTGAAAGTTAGTGTTTACTATGTACTGTAGTCTCTCGAGTGTAAATCCCCTTTTTTTTTCTTCAGAAAAAGCATATGAAATTCAGGAGTGCGGGTTATACATGCAAATTATTAGAAATAGATGTATACAAACAGCTGGCAACGCGGCAAAATATATTTAATGATTGAGCATAAAATACATTGTTGGGTGAACGTTTCATAGTATTGTACTAATTGTGGTGTGTTTGCTGGTCATGGTGACCAGTTGGGGGATACCATTACTAGTGATAATTGATACTGGTAGTGCAGCCAATTACTGTAGTGATCGACAGTGACAGTGAATAAGGAGTGCTAAGCACAGAAACATGTTCCTTTTGATTGAAAATTAAAATAATAATAATAATGTATGGTAAGACTGTTTTCCGGTTAACTGCTTTATGGAAAAATATTATATACAGGCTGTCACTTATCCTCAAGATTTTTTTTTAAAAATTAGGCATATTTAGAATATCGTATTTCTCCTAAGAGAAATTTTGTATAAAAATTGAAGGTTTTATATATATAAATATGCATGTGCATGTTTATAGTATAGAGAGTACTACAGTACAATACAGAAATATTCCATACTGCTTTGCACAGAAATATGTGTCAACCAAGTATTGTTCTTTCCAAAAAAATATCTCTAGACCATTTCGTTCTTTTTCTTTTTTTTTTTTTTTTTTTACCTCCTTTCGTTGCCTCTTGGCTTATAAGAAGGGCAGATAAAAGAGCATTCTGTTGAACCAGTAAAAGTTTGTGGTGAGTTGTGGTAAAAGCCATGACACAAAATAACGAAAACAAGCAGAGCGAGCGCGGAAAATCAATCGAGCTAGAAAACAGTCCGCGAAAGGTGTAATGCATCCACGCATGCGCAAATTTAGCTTCTCTCATTGGCCACAGCTTCGACCCGTCTCACAGGTGTGAAGAGAACCCCCTTATTTTATGACCTTATGACTATGTCTCTATGCTCTGTATGCCACCGTCTGAACGCAGCTTTTAGTGTGAATACATCACTTATTCCGCAAGCATAAGTGATTGCTTGAACAGTCATTCCCAATAAAGGTGATAGATCGTTGTAATGCTTCGTATACCAATATCCTATATCCATATGGCAGCATGATAATGGAGTGTACACACCAGTTTATTTCTATCGTAGCATCTCCAGGCTATATTTCAACAAAAATAAAGTTCAGCCATACACGACATGGCTTTCGTAATACTACCGTATCCCCCTCTAATATATATCCTCATCTTCCCATGGCTAAGCAGATTGCCTCGTTTTTCGCTTACCGAAAATATTTGGCGCATGCTGAAATACCTTTCCCGTCAAACCCATAGTATTGATGAATAAGGCAATCAGCTGATCCATTACGGACAACTTATATATCAAGATACTACAGCTATCTTCTATATCACGCCTCAGTATTAGCCAGCCAGAGTTGGTAATCTGCGACATCTAGCCAACTTTGCAGCCGCTTTAGTTATGTATTTTGTTGGTGACTTCTATCACTTTTGCAGTTGTTTTAAGGGAATAAATGAAGTCCCCCGGCTGTTTTTCGATATTAATGATTTCTTTTGCGGCGTCAGTTGTTCTGAGATCAGTGCGTGGGCTTGCACCCAATACATGTAAAAATTATTTCTGTAAATATGGTACAAACTTAAAAGCACTTCTGTGGACTAACGTTTTTTTTTTTTTTTTTTTTTTTTAAATTTTGCTAAATAAAGTGCCTCACATTTTTTCACACGTATCTGTCGCACATGTAATTCTGAAATTTGAACTAAAATTTATAATGTCAGCCTTTCTCATTATCTGTTGTCTTCTTCGCCTTATTTTTTAGTCGAGTGACTAAAGCCACAAAATACGGATGATTCGACTCTTTGTTATGCAAGTACTTGACCGAGCTGGCTGCAAAAGATTGTTTTGAACTGTAACTTAAATGCAACCCAGTTTTTCCCTTTGAAAGTCTCTTTGTTCTTACTTCCCAAAATAACAAACTAAAATTTTGTTTAATTATATATGTGGCTGTTAACTGCGTTAGAGATTGCTTTCTGTCTGATCCGCATAGGCCTTCGCAGTTTCTTTACCTTTATAAAAATTTACGCGAAAGAACATCCCTGGAAAAATAAGGTAAACTTATTATATTTGATAAGGAAATAGCCAGAAACTAAGAGATTTATTGCAGATTCTAGTTAACAAAGCGGCTTCGCTAAGATTTCGATTTCTTGTAAATGCTCACAGTGTAACAAATTGTTTTTCGTGTATCCAATGTTATATAAAATATTTTTTTATTTGAATTCATCGAAAAAATTCTACGGAAGTTTTGTTGTACATCTCAAACTTGGAATTTATTTCGTTTGAAAATCGCTTTTTTTTTTTATTGCTGCTTTATATTCAAGTACTTACTCATCGAGGACTATAGCGAAGCTTCTAGTATATGTAACTTGCGTTGCAGTTACATTACTCTAGAAATGAACTAATGAAACCTTGAAGAAAAAAAAAAAAATTCTGCTAATATTTCTTATATCATCGATAGCATCTATCTGATAATTCACATGGATTTCATTCAACGACATTTTAGTTCTAAGACTTCCGAAGAACTTAAGTTTATCTTTGTTGTTTCGTAATATATCTTACTCATCCAACTATCGCTGTTCTTGGAAAATCCCTGACCAGGCTGGGACTTTATCTTTGTTTTACAAGATCGAGTTCGCTTTTGATTGTGCCGTCAAAATGGTATACCTCTCTCTCTGTCAACAATGTGACAGCTGTTGCGTAGATAGATGAAATTTATCAATAGCTAGCTGATAATGCTACGTTTCTGTAACAGGTATGGGCATTTGTTTTGAAATTCTGCAAGTTTTCGTGCTTAGATTTAGGGAACATATATTTTGTTCCCAGATTTAAAATTTTATTTGGAATAAAATTAGGTAATTAGCATAGACTTAACCCTAGATGATTAAATTAAATAAAAATTTGTAATGGAAGTACGAGAGAAACCGGGTCTATAATTATGTGTATACAAAAATGTGTGATTTTCTTTGTAAGTGAAAATAGTTTTGCTTTAGTTATTTTTCATGCATCTTGCGTAACTAAATAATGCAAGTTTCGAGAAAGAAATGGATATATCTCTGCTGAAATTAATATAAATACCAATACATTCAAATTTTAATTTCTTCTTATACATTTTTTAAACACTTCAGTATAAATTAAAAAGAAGAAAAGGGTATTTCCAAGGAAAATATAACTACTAAGCATGCGTAATCAGTTACATATAAAGTCACAAGTTGGGGTGTCACAAAATTTAAGCTGTCTGTGAGATACAGAGATATTCAAAGTATGTTACTGAAGGTCTTTTTAACATTTATTAGAGACTTTTTCTTTTCATTTCTACTCAATCATTAAAATAAATTATATCAACGTATTTACATTTTTCTTTTAAAATCTCAATTTCTTGTACAAACAGAGGCATTTTTCAGCGTCATCCGCTGTGTTTCATAATTTATTTTCATATTATTTATATACATGTGTGTGTGTGTGCATTTAAATGTATGTGGGTCTGAGACTAAAAGAACTCTCCATTGACCGAATGGAACATGTACTTCGAAGCGTATTCGAGTACAGGCCAATGAGCTGGTTACAGACTCACGAAAACTTGGGTGCGTGCAAACACATTTCATAGGCACCTGGGCATAAGCCGCATACGTTGTAGAGCAAGTTGCAATTAAACTTAGCATTTCTATACCACAACGTGAAGAAGAGTCTGGAGAGAGATCGGGTATAAGCTTACAAAGTGGGTTAATGTCTTCGTAATTTTCTTCACTCGTAGCATTAAGTACAAGTTAATCTCCCATAAAAAGTCCTCCACGAAGGCTTTCCTTTCCTTAGGCAGATAGTCTTCGAGTATTTTGTCGTGTACTGTTTAATTATGTATTATAAGCTTAACTAACAGACGATTGCAAAATAAAGTAAGCCTTTGACGAAAATATATGAAGTTTCTGCAAAAAGCATTAATATTTAGCATCGCAACTGAGCTATTAATTTATAAACTTCATTTGTTTTTAATTCATATTAATGCTTTTGTCACCCTAAAGTTTCATTTGTACATTTTGCTTCAACCAAAATGGGAAGTGTTTTCCTTTTTATGAATGAAAAGTATATTATTTAAAACAGTAGTTTTATCTCTCTCACGTGTTTTGACGATATATAGGGTATTTCTGGGCTACTTAAAAATTGGTTCTAATAAGAAAAATTTTGTAAGCTTGGACATATTGCAGAGTTGCCAAGTACTATTCCCACTCAGATCATGTTGTAATTTGATCTTTAATTTTCTCAATCCTAGCATTACCTCAGAAATCGCCTCACAGACAATTCATTTTGCCATTAATCAAATCCGGAGCTGCCTTTCTAGGAAGCTAATGCCACTACGACTAAATTTCTGCAAAATTAGGAAACTAACGTTAAATTCCGCAAAGAATAAAGATATTTACATGCTTGTTAGAGCGTGGGTAAAGTTACTAAAAACAAATCATATCAGGATTACATGGACAGCCCACTTATGCTTTGTTCAGTTACATTAAACATATACATTTTACTTTCAAACACTTTGCAGATTTTTTTTTTTTTTCCTCCGGATGAAGAGAAAGTTGTACCTAATCACCCTCAAAATCGTTAGTTTTAATTAAAAACGTACGCCAAAATAAGGCAACTGTTTTACCTTATTTTAAGTTTTACAATGGCGTGTTTTTCTTCTTATTTGAAACTAGCTGTACCCGCCCGGCGTTGCCCGTGCATTTAGAAAATGCAGATAAGTGTGAAAATGCAGGAATAGTAGTGTAGGACATGTAGACTGTCTCTCTCTCTTCCCCCCCCACAAGCTACAAAAAAGAAATGAATTGTAATTAATCGATTTAATGTATCGTCAAAACAGCAAACTAACGCTAGAATAAAGAAATCAATTGTTACAATCGAACGTTATTTGAAAACAAATAATAATATCTGTGAGTCAAAAAAACCGTGATTAATTAATTATAAATAATTTTTTTAAAATTTTTCTAATTCAAAAATCGAAAATCGGGCTTCGAGGTCTGGTGGCCAGCCCCTTTGTGCTTCCGTATAAAAAATTCCAGGTCCCTGCGTGCGATAGATTTGGCTGGAGAGCTCGGTCAGACAGACAGACTTACACTTGCTTTTATTATTATAGATAAAGCTTATGGAACGCTTATGTTCTTCACAGAAAATTTGGGAATTCAGCAGTGATGCCATAGATCGGGTAAACTACTCAGGATAGAATAAAGTTGCAGTAACACAATACGGCAGTTTTTCTGAAGCTTTTCGAAATGGTTTTCATACCTGGGAATACATATTTGGATAGGCAGCTGCAATTAACAGTGAAGATTTCGATAGTCTATTCGATTCACTATATATATAGCATTGACGTATTTTGGCAAGTGCTTCTTGCCCATAATCTTAAGTGCATTGACTTACGTGTAAATAAACATCTAACTGCGGGAAATATGAATTTAAATTATTAGTCACATCGCTGATATACCGTCATTAATCAACGGATCACGGCGAAACGGGCAATTTTAAAAGGGAACTGGGTAATATTTACGCTATACATGAGATAACGGCATGGAGTTTTTATGCGTTATCTTATGTGTAGCGTAAATAATCCATCAACACGTCCGCCGGGAAATAAAACCACGGAACGAAATTCCAATATTTAGCGCTTTTAACTAGTGGTGGGCCCATTTAAAAATGAGGAACCCTCATCTTGTGACCTTTCTCCATCCATTCCGAATCCTTATTTGCGCTCACCACCTTCTCACATCTAAATGTCATTTTAATGTCCTTATCCCTGGCGTTGGCCCAGACGGGGGAAGCATACGTAACAATAGGTCTTATGATCGAGAGGTAGAGTCTCCAATGCGAGTCTATCACTTTTGAGCAGCGGGAAAAGCCTGATCATCATGTTATAAGCATTTCCCCCCCACGCGTGTTAGTCATGTGGTTGGACCAGATGAAGCCCTTACTAAGGGTAACCCCCAAACAATTAGCAGTATTGACTCTAGGAACTTGAGTTCTGAAGACAGTTAGTCCTTTCTTAATAGAACCTCTTTTTTGGAATTTTCTGATTAGGGGAATTTTTAACTTCTCAGGTTGAATGCTAATTTTCCACTTACTACACCAGATCTCGATAACAGGGATTTTTTCCTGAATTTTGACCAGTGCATGATTTGGATTCCTTGCCAAAGAAATTATCGCGGTATCATCAGAGTAGCAGGCAATTAGCGAGTTTATATCCTCATTAAAATTAGGGAAATCATTCACATAGAGGATATGAAATATTGGTCCAAAGATTGACCCTTGGGGGATTCCTGCTAGAATACAATAATTTTCATACTGGAAAGTGCTTTTCCATGTCTAACCGTGGAGTTTCCGATTTTATTGAGCCCAAACAGTTTTTTATGGCGCTAAATTATTGTTTTGAAGATAAGGTAGACAGAAGTGGCGTAGCCAAGCCATTTCTTGCTTTGGGTGATCCATGAGATTGCTGTCTCTCAGTACACATCAAAAAAGGTTGTAAATTGTCAAAAGGATGTATAGGAAAAACAATGTATTTTAGAAAAAGTTCGGTGTTAGTGTTCCTGATGCATGAGTAATTCTTCGAATTATTTCTTAAATGTTCTTAACTACTGCAAAACTAATTGGAAAATGAAGGCAATCTTGATACAAAAGTTGATGTACAGGATATCAAGCCTGTCATAAATCGCAAAAACTTTCGTAAGGAAGTGCTTCTAAAAGTAGGTTCTGCCTTGGAAGAGATGTCTATGTTGGACTTGGTAAGGAAACCTGTCAGTATTACATATCAGGAAAATTTTGTAAACCAATTCGTAAGCTCATTATAAATAGAACCTGCCATTTTGATCATTCAGAAGCCGTTGACGCTAAGGGGCAAATATTTGAAAGTAAACTTTGACTAAGAAAGAGAAAATTTCTTTTATTTGTAAAAGAACGCAGTGGATGGTTCGAAATATTTCACTTTAACAAGGAAAATGCATTTTTATAAAATGAAAGATTCATCAATGGGCCAGCCTTTAAAACTTTTCAGAGAAGCATTTATTTACTAATAGTTTGATATAGGTTGGTGCCTTGCAAATGAATGGACTAGCCTTACTATGGCAAGACAGACGAAGAGAACTGTCTGCTTATTCAGAGGACTTTCTGTAGGAAAACTATTCTATTCACGTTATATGGCCAATGCCGTCAACTCTTGGCCCACCAGCGACGGAGCGGTAAACTGGAGCTGAACACTGGTAGTTCGGTCCGAGGTTCGAATCCCGCGAACGGGCTGGCTGCATGGGCGATTTCGTGGTGTTCCCCATGTGTAATGTGTATACGAGCCAGTTTCCCTTAAAAAGTCCTCCACGAAGACATCCCTCCCTTCAGGCAGATAGCCCTAGTGTGCTTTGCCATAATTGAATAACCCTAACCCCAAAAAGCCGTCAACTCTTTTCACCTAGAACCGAATCTGGTGGGAACTATCAGTGTTCAGGCGATCTTACTTATCCGATACTACAGGGAAAAGCAGATTACTGAAAATATCAACAACATGCAATTAATACTATAATTTTATGACGATAAATATCAAAACTATGGATTTAAAATCGAAGTTAAGGTGATTTTGGTTGTAATTATTTTGCAATTATTTAATTCCACTTAAAATTGCGGATGGTGGAGGCTACAATAAACGATAAGTATTCATTTCATAATCAATAGGCAATTTATCGCTTTATCACTTGTGTAATCATTCGTCACATGACTTTGTTTATTTACGAGAAACGGGGTTGTAAAATAGTTAACGTTTTATCTTCATTAATTCAAATGTTGAACTGTTAAGATTTTTTCTTAGTTGTCAACTTCAGCAAAACTTGGCCATAGTATCCATTCACTGACTGTTTGAAAAGATTCTTTACGTTTTATATTACACGCGCAGGTTTGCATTTTTTATCAGAGCACAGAAGAGCTATCGTTTACATCATTTCAGCGGAAAGCAAACTGCATTCTTAGCACTTTTCTTTATCATACTGTAGTTGAATTAAAATTGATTGCCTGGTTATTAATTGTGAGATCATACTAAAATACAATGCTGAAGTATCAGTCGATTTGTTTCGACTGTTACATATTAGTCTTTTATCATCATAATATTTCCATGTTTCTTTACAAACCCACAAAATTATTTACTAAATTATTACGGTATCATTATACTCCTGAAGTGGAAAAAATTATGCCTTAAGATAAAGTCATGGAGGTGCTTAGTCAAACTTGAGAAAGTGCGCTCGCCATTTCCGATAGCATTGTTTAGGAATCTCCTAGCGACATTCCATTCACAGGAGTCATTTTAGACTCGCCCTAAGCTACCTGGCCAGAGGAAGGTCATGTTATTCAGAAAATCAAAACGGATTATTAAGATTCCACCGGCATGCTATCTGGGAAGGAAAGCGCTGAATGGACAGAACCTGAATAGCCGAGTCTTCGGAAGCGTCACCGCGAAACGGTCTCTGTTATTTAGTGAATGCAGTTGCAACCACGTGTTACTTAATCACAACTTCGCGACAATACTGTACCGTGTTATCACTGCTAAGTGCCGTGTTAATGGATTAATTTCGTTAATAGTGCAATCTGGGTAAGTTTTAACACGTTTCTCGATGTGTTGTCATTCTTGATTAGATATATTGTTAGGGGAGCCAGTAATAATGAGTTCTGTTTAAGATAAGAAATGCCTTTTTTCATGTCATATACTTTTTCTTGTTTCCGTGGAGACAGTCGAGTAATTTTTATTTTTTCTACTTGAGGTGCAGTTTTCTTTTATCTCAGTTAGCTGGTAGTGCGTAAAATGTTAGGGACATATATTGTATGCAATTTATACATTGTTTTTACGTAAGAATTTTTATTTCAAATTGGAAACATCAGTACTTTTTGACAGTTTATTTTAACAGTGTAAATGTACATCAGTAAGTATATAGTGATTCCAAAATCGATATCATAAATCATTTCATTATCAATATCATAAATTTGTGAAGTTTTAATCAGAAAAAAGAGGAATAAAAAAAAGACAAATACCGAGACAACAGTTATCTCTTAGATAAAGTAAGACGAAAACCTCTTAGATTTTTGTTTTCAGTTACTTCTCAAAAATCAGGTATTTACCAATTATATTGTTCCTAAAATGAAACTATCTTTATTTAAAAAGCTGCTTTTGAGAGACGAACATCAGAATGTTTGTGTTATAGGAGATCTGGCTGATATGATTGGCCTTAAGAATGCATGCTTAGAAAACAATGTAATATACAAACATAAATTAAAAGCTTTCATATCCAAAAAATTTCTTTCTGTGGCATTTCAACCACAACTAGACTCTTAAACTCTTATTTACTTTCCAACTGCAACGTTAACTAAAAAGAGACTTTATGTCTCTAACGGTAACCGTACCGTAATTTTAGTGAGTAGTGTAGACTCGCGTGCAGATGCACGTATTCTTATAACTTGTTTTTGTAAAACATAAAAGTTATGTTGTGAGGATGACTAGTGATTTAATTTACTAAGCGAATTACTGCTCTTCCAGTGTCACGAAATTGCGTTATGACCTAGCACAGTGGTAAACCCACAGCTATTTCACATAAAACTACCAAGTTGCCAAGATTAAGAAACAACCCGGCATTGAATTAACACGTAGTTTGACACTTAAAATCCGAAATGGTGTTATTAGTTTATTTGATGCCGGTGACACAAAAAGTGTGCAATATCCTCGCCGGGTCTCGAATACTGGACCTCTCGAATATGCGTCGAGTATGCCTCCAACTACACCACAGCGGCACGCGGAAAGAAGGGAGAAAATACCTTATATATATTTTTTCCAGTGATATTTCCAAAAGATTGTGTTAAGTCATTTTTTAATTACCTTACTCCACTTTCAACACATCTGTAGGTATGATTTATGTAATTTATCACACCTTCTTTGATCTATATTCATCATAAGACGATTGATAAATATTTCTGCTTTGCCCTGTTTTAAACCTTAATTTCATAATATTTATAATGTTTAATTTTTTGTAAGTCTTCCTCAGATCGAAATAACAGCTATTCTGGTCAGATATTTGAAACGCTTCACTATATATAACTTCAGATTTTGCCTCCTTATTGTAACAGTGAGTGAATGTATTTAAATAACTAGTCCAGCGAAGAGATCGTAAGATGTGGAAGGAAGGGAAATAAAAGTTTGTGAGGCAGTCAAATTTGCATAACTTCGTTTCTGCTTAAAATACAAAACGCTTAAAAATGCTGAGAGCAATGCATTAATTACACTGGCTGAGTTTATGTATTAATATTTTCATCTGTAAGGGATCTCATTTTATACGGTACATTGAATGTAACAAACACTAAAAGTAACTGATTTTAATACGTTCATATTAAAATAAAATACTGCGTGTTTTTTATATTGCTAAGACAATAGTGGATTTACAGAATTCATTTTAAAACTGAGAGAACATTTCATTTCTCCATCCACCCTCTACCTAAAAAATGAAATTAGCTTTCTCGCGATGGAAAACCGTACCGTCAGTTCGTATCAAAATATTATTTACTCTCGTTAAAAATCTAGGATTTTTTAAATTTGAAATTTACCTTTTCAGTTGAACTTATTTGTCCTGCTAAAATACAAATGTTTTTAATATGTATATTGAAATTGTATTCTTGAAAGAACGAAGAGATGGCGTCATACATTCTGATACTTGAACAATGAGATGTATGAGTTAAATATAGCAGATATATGAACTGATTACTGATAATTGGTTCTGCTAATGAAATTAATAATTATTCTTTAGTTGTTAATAAATTTATTTTTAATGAAATTAATAATTATTCGCATCACTTTGTAGAGACATCAGGTAATTTTTGGAAGCAGACAAGATGAAAAATTAGCAACCGCCTTCGCCGGGAATCGAACCACGGACCTCTGGAATACCGGCCCAGCGTGCTACCGTTACACCACGAAGGCATGCTAGGGAAGTGGGAGAAATACCTTATAACTTTTATTAATGGATGATCATAGTAGCTTTATATGGTTTTTTATTTCTCCACATTATTCAATTAGTTAATCCCGTGAAAGTTTCTTGTATGATACGTAATCTTTTCGAAGCTGATAAATCACTGTTATTTGGAAATGTGGTACAGGACCGGCACTGCATAGAACTGACAACCTCTCTGCTGGCACATGATCGACAAGACAAGCTCAAAAACTAGTGTCGAACCTGTAGAGGTACTCGAAAGAAATTATGATTTATTTCGCTTGCTCATTATTACATTATTATCAACATTTCTATTTTATCGTGCCGATCTTATACCGGTAACTAGTATTGACCCTTTGTACCGTTGTCGATTCTACCCGCCTTGTCGAACATACGCCTTCTTGCTCCTACGCAGTGTCGGTTCTATGAACGTAACCCATGCAGTCTCAGTTTCAAGCATTGTCGATCCTATGAATATAGCCATATTATCATATAGCTGAATATAAAACATATTAAAGATTAAGCAGCTTTCGCAATTTTTTTTTTCTTCTATGCAGAGTAAGACGTGTATTGGTATCGTACTTCATCCACGATTATTTCTTGCAACTATTGCGAAGTTTTAAGCACATGAAAAAATATTGTATGAAGAAGCAAATTTAGTCGCATACACGGAGTATAAACTTTGATTGTTTGAAATTTTCAGTAGGTTTAAATTAAATGAATAAACTTTACTACGCACCGTACCATTGAGTTCAGTGTATGAATAATTAATTACCTATGGATTAACTTTATATTACATTCGGAATTCTTTATAACGCTGCTTTAACGCATAGAAAGCTATCGAAATAAGGTCCTGAAAGTGATTACATATTCTTGGAGGCTTCTTGAATTTCTTCTGGAAATGTGTAATCAATGTGAAAAATGAATTAAAATGTATGTTCTACATGGTCAATAATAAGTTAGTGAAATACACTCTTTTGCAAAAAAATCGAAGCACCATGAAGGAAGTGGTTATTTTTGATGAAACTAAATATGTGTATAGCTCATACACAAATAATAAAATGATTAAAATATCAAGGTTATAGTGCCTGTTCACGGCGCACAATCACCCATTGAGTGTTCAAATTAGTAGTTGGTCGAACCGCCCCTGGCGACAATGCATGCTTGAATTCGTCGAGGCAAGGAGTGCTATAGGTTCCTAATGTCATTCTGCGACACATTCGATGTGATATTCTGCATTGTACCGGGTTTCTGTTGCCGGAGCAATACTTCCCAGTCATGCAAAGAGTTTCATGCATGACTGGTATTAGAAAATCCCTTATTGAGTTTCCTCTGTGGGGAGAAATAAGAGAGAGAAAAAGGAATACGGCACAATTTTCACTTGGGCTTCAGGAGCTGACGCGAACTATTTGCAACACTGATCCAAACAAGTCCAAAATAGTAACAGCTAAAAGTCCGTGAGATGCTCGTAGCCTGTTGGATCGAAATCTAGTTGGAATCCTCGTCAGAAGAGATGATGTGGAAAGATGCACACGAAGCGTAAGCACAGTGTACTGACGAGTAACAATTAATTATTGGTTTGCGTAATTAAGCGTGCAGCATAAGGTTGGATGAGCAAATCGTCCGGAATGATTTCATAGCTCAGAATATACGCGAAGTTAGCTGTACTGTTGGTCTTTGCTGTCCTGAAAAAGTAGTTTCCATTTAGCTTGGATAAGTAGTCTTTGATATAATCAGTCTGAAGGTCGCGATGTAAATCTTCATTTCTAATGTAGTATGGAGCGTTCGTGATGGTTCTCGGGATCTTATTTTGCAGAACTTGCAGCCGGTGAATTTCACTTGCCTTATCACTTGCCCAGGCCGGGAAGGCGTATGTGATAACAGGCTTGACAATTTATCCAGAGTCCTTAGAAAGTAGTGGGTGAAGCTTTTTCATAATGCCGTACGCTTTTCCACACACACTGTTTATGTGTGCATTCCAGGTAAACGATCGATTTAATATAACTCCTAGGTATTTTGCCGTACTTACAGTAGGGACTGTTTTTCCGAAGAGCGTAACATTGCAGGTGACGGGATCTGTGATCTTGAATTTTCTGATGACTAAAACTTTTGACTTCTCCGGGTTGATCTTAATTTTTCATTGCTGACACCATGCTGCAATATCAGGAATAATCTGCTGAATCTTTTCCAAGGCGTGATTTGGCCGTCTGGAGTTCGCGATGATGGCGATGTCATCCGAGTAGCATGCTAACATAATATTAGGGTCTTGTCTGAATATTGGGAAGTCATTTACGTACAAAATATAAAATATTAGTCCAAGGATACTCGACACATTCGAGTTGGCACACTAGTGTATATATGTGACAGTATCCGACCCACGCATGCTCGGACCACATAGCTGTTTTTGTGCAAGTGGATTCCCATAGCGTTTAACCGGTATTTCGCTGAACAGTATCTACTGGCTGCTAGAATGTAAATATCGACCTTGCAGAATTTTGTTTTCCTTATAAAATTTCTCGTTTGTTATAAAATACTTTTCTTCGTTATTTTGTGAATAGAACAGTATCTATGAGCCGTAAAATTAACAAAACAAACGTTTACCAGCAATCAAATTGCCAATAAACTGGCAACTTTTCTTGAAAATTCGGGTGAAAGTACCAAAAATTTTAATCCTTAGATATCTGAAAAGAGAGTCTGCGAACATGATAAAACTGAATACATTGCTTTTTACGGAACTCAGGTTTGTCTTTTATCAACTGATCTCCAAAGGGTCACTCACTGGCAGTAGGGCAGAAAACGATTTCTATAAAACTGAATTTAAACGTTTTATTTTCTTGCTTTATTTTAAAAAAATATTTTTAAAATTATTTATTCCTTATCATACTACATAACAAATATTAACTGCCATGATATATACTTAATTTTGGCTTATTTAGTACGTTTCGCGTAATCATTGATAAACGTTGATTACAAGTGAAGTGATGAGGCTGAAACCTCTTCAAGGTCTTTTATGCAAAGATTCAAAGTTCAGAAGCTTTGTATTAGCAGCATTTTAAATTGTTTCGTTTCGTAAATAAGATAAGATAGAGGATAGGTTTGTAGAATCAAGAATGCTCCGAAATCAAACCGATTGGAGATATCGAGTACTTACCTAGACGTATGCTTGTGAAGTATTGAATTTCTTAAACTTGGTGAAAATGTGGCTGGTTAGTGTCTAGCGGTTTTGCTGCGGACAAGTCTAAGCGAAGCACAGAGTTCTGTATTCCTAGTTAAGTTTCTAAAAAATTATCTATACAATGCATTTCAAATGCATATTCAAGTTCAATTAACTATAAACACTATAAGGTATTTTCTTCCTCCTTTCCGCGCATGCTTTCGTGGTGAAACTCGGCGCGTATTCGAGTTCCAGCGAGAGCACTGCACATTTTTCACTTCTTCTGCTTAAAAAGAAAAACATAATAATAATGGCTCTAGAATACTGGTACTGTTTTTTAAAATTATTTTGAAACTTTTCTGTTATTTCTTATATTGTAATTCATGAACTGAATGCCAAACAGCATCTAAGAATAAATATCAGAGACTTATAAAGAATATGCCGTGCAATTAAGACTTAAGAGTTTCTTTCGAATGATTTCATTTAAAGCGGATGAAAAAATTCGATTTCTTTTAAATAGTTATATTCACTGATAGGAGAGCACTAATGCAAATACTCAGTAGGAGGAGAGTGAATTAAAAAGCTATCATATTGTGAAACTTTTTGTGAAGCAAGCAGAAGTTCTGAGAACAAAATAAAATAGTAGTTTGTTTAACACTGATTAAGACAAAGCATTCCAGGGCTGTCTGCCTAAGAGGAGAGAAGCCTTGGCGGAGGACTTACCAGAGAGAGATGGCTCATATTCACGTTGCACATTAGGCTAACTACAAACGACACTCATGCAACAAGCCTGCTCCAAGGGATTGAACCTGTGTTGAAATACCAGTGTTCAGCTATCTTATTGATGTGCCGCTGGTGGGTTCCAAAAAAAAAAATGCTTCTGATTTTTAAGAATAGTTATTTTTTCTAAGACAATCACCATCACAGAAGATTAAGTCATCTGAAACCTTGCATTGGCATCTTAATTATATTTTTAATTGTTGTTCAATTATATTAATTGTTTAATTATTTTAATTGTTGTTTAATTATATTTTTAATTGTAGTTCATTATTATTATTTACAAATCGAATAACTATTTGTTAGTTTCTCAGCTTTATTTTTCATATTTTCTTTTCCTGCAAAATACTCTTTTGAAAATTTTCCTCCTTCGGCTCTGAATCTAAGATAGGTTTTAATATCTAATCATTTTTCTCAGCTATGAATTATTTCTTGAGACACTTTCATATTTATATTCCTAGCTCCTTTTCTGTCTGCGGCCCACCAGCGACTGAGCGCTAAAGTCGCTAAATAATGGTAGTTCCTTTTACATGGTTAGAATCTCGGGAAACTGGCTAACCGCATGGGCGTTTTCATGGTTTACCCCATACGTAACTTGTATACGAGCCAGGTTTCTTCAGAAAGTCATCCATGAAGGTATCCCTCCCTTGAGACAGATAACCCTGGATTGCTTTACCGTAATTAAACTAAACTGAACCAACCTTTTCTGTCTGTTAAGTATAGTAATTGAGGGGGAAGTATAATTGAATGCTGCAAGGGCTGTTTGTTATGCAGTAGGCTCATTGTGCTATAAACATTAGGTATCACATGATAAAGTAGTTTTCTAAATATTAAAACTATTGACTTAAAATTTCATAAGTCACCGTTAACATATCTTGTTATTCTTTTGAAAAGAACTGAGGCAGGAGCAAGCTGCCTGCATTATGCAAAACCCTACAATGAAAATGACTGCGATTTCTAGATTTTCCCTCAGTTATACTCAGCAGTTAGAAAATTAGTACAGCCTATAAATACGAAATTGCCTAAAAAATAATTCGGAGGAAAAAAATGCTTCCGTAAAAGGAAGGTAATTCTGTTATGAAATGAAAAATGGTACAATACATTTCCTTGTGTGCGTGTGTTGAGAGGGAATCATTCAAATTATTCTTTCTGTGAAATATGCTTGTTTAATTTTCCCGGAACAAATTTTATAATCAAATGCTGAAAAAAAGAAATCTGTTTAGACATTTATTAAAATCAGTTTCAAATGACGACAACGAAAATATTAGCAAAATATCAGCTTTGATCGCGCTTCGGCTATGACTATTATCCAAAAATGTATTTTTAATGGATTCATCTGTTCTTTTTTTTTAAATTTCTAAACGCTTAGAATGATAATTTATCAGTTTTCGAAACATCTCTCTACTGTAATGTTAATATTTAATCAGGAATTACAATTTTTTACGAAAGTGTGCTATTAATATATCTCTGAATCATATTTCTTTTACCAGATTTTTCTTTACTTTAAAGTGCGTTTTTTTATTTCGCGACATATCCAAACACTCCTTTCGTAACTATGACCTCACTGACGTCGTAGGTGTAATGCATGACTTCAAGGACATGTAATGATGCTTGACAATGAAAGAAAAGTGTTCTGTGATACTATTGTCAAACTACAACTGCAGCCGGACCCTAGATTTACGGCTTCACTTTTATTTTAGGTTGTTGAATACATTGATTTTTTTTTTTTTTTTTTTTTTTTTTTTTGTTCCCTCCAGGTTTGACTCCAACTTTTGCTTTGAAGCTCCGCCATGACGTTCCACCTTAGTCTCCGGCAAGGTTTCTTCCGGGTCAAACTACTGCAAGTGGAACTCGACGATAATGGCTTACCTGATTACGTCACAGATCCGGCTTGCGTCATCAGCCTCAGGGAAAGCAAAACACAAACTGCCCTTCAAGGTCAGAGCTTAATAAATCGTTTTCTTCCCTTCATGCCCCTCCTTCCCTCCATATTGTTTACTTTAACTTGTTTTAAAAATTCTGAACTGTAACTTGTAAACAATCTGTGGATTATTCATCAGGGCTGGGCAGTCAAAATGAGATTGTGCTGATTCAAAGTATAAAATGCTAAAACCAGCTGATTAATATGCAGGTATTAAAAATTATTTCATTTTGTAACATTTGTCACATAAATCTATTGGCATACGGTAGAACAAGTATTTGTAATAACTACGACCGCAGCCCAGCCGGATAATAGGAAAATCTGGATAATTAGGTTGACTTTTTTTTTTTCTGAAGGCCAAAAACATATTTATTTTAATGCAAATCAGTCTATCAGCCAACTAACCAACCTAAACAACACTGCAAAATCCCTTTCTCTGTAAGTCAAATGCGCTTTTATTGTAACGTAAATAAAGAAATTTTAATTTTATATTTATTGCATGTTATTTAAAAAAAGATTACATAATAAGAGTAAAATATTTTCATTTCGCTTAAATAAATGCAAAACATATTTTTACTTACTTAAACACAGAACTCATTTCATGTAAAATAAAACAACGAAATTAATTTTTATTTACATAGGCACTAAAATTAAGCATGCCCTTTGCTTTTATTTTTATTTTCTAAAATTAAGCAAAGAAATTGCTTTTTATTTGCGTATATCAAAACGCGTCATCTGTTTACGTTTAACTAGATGGATAGTAGCGACTATTATCAGGGCTAGTTAAAAAAAAAAAAAAAAATATCACTTGTCCATTCTTAAATAATGATTCGCAGAATAAACAAAGAATAGGCTGCTATACTGTCTATTTTTATTTCGATATTTATGAATACGTACTTGCTAAATGTGATTGCCGTGTCAAAAATATGCGATGGCGTATTATTGAATTGTGAGGTGAATGCATCTGACACGTTTATTGGCTTATAGCTAATTGTTCTTTAACGTAAACCAAGAAGCACATCATGCAAATTCATTTAAATATTTAACTTGTTAAAATTAAAAGCTGTACTGTTTTTATCTTTTGCCTTTGCTTTAACCAATGAAAAAAAATTAATGACGAAAAAATAAATTTCTTAACTAAATTAATTTAATTTTACTTGAGTTCGAACAAACACACCGAATAATTGAAATTTCAACAAATCGAGTTCTACTTAACTGATATTTTTCAGACTAAGCATATGCCATTTTTCTCAATCAAAATTGCTAATATTTATCATTAATATTTTTCCTATGAGATAAATATTTTGAAGTAATCTCAGCGCAATCACTATATGGATTAGGATTCTTCAGATTATGAAGTGTCAATCTTACAAGTATTTCTGCAAAAAGTTTCTTTCTGATTACCTGCAGTCCCACGAAAACTCGCCAATGAGTTTCTGCAACTTTGTGAATTGGTTATCGATTTGTTAATAAATAATAATAACACGAAGTATTTTAAGAAATAATCAATTTTATTAGAAGAAAAATTCATAGATCAGTATTTACATTTTTACAATCGGTGTCTGATGTTAAGCGAAGGTGCTACAGGATGCTCGGAAACTGAGAAAAATGTAAAGGCAGATGGAGGAAACCGAAACAAGCAGATTTTGTAATCAAATGTGTGCGCCAAAACGACTCGTTTGAGGTAGTGCAGGACGCTGTTCAGTCTAACATAAAAGCCTTCAGCTGGCGTAAACTGTCATACACCAGGCTGATTCGAACGGTATGCATCGCTGCACGAACGCGAAGCTACACTAGCGCATGAATTTTTGTCTTTGGACTGCGGCTAAAACTGAGCAGTTACTAAGAGATACAATAAACGATTCCCATGTACTGTCTTTGAGCCATGGAGGTAGGAAGTAAGACGGAGTCGCCCTAAACAAGTTTCTCCGTACCCTGCTCTGAAGCACCGGCGATCCCTACGTGGTGACCAAAACATTGGGTCATTTACCATTGAGTTCTATGGGATTTGACGCGTTCGGATATAAATATTTTGTAATTACGACGTAAATATACATATAAATGTACATATTTTCTTTTTCTACAACACTTCAGAGTCCTAAGTATGTGAAAACAACATATTTTTAAACAACATTTCATTCTGAACGGAATTAAATGCTATACTATTCACAGGACAGTTTGCTCAGAATGGTTTAATTTGAATGAAATATTTTCACAAGTTTTCGTTAATTACATCAGAAAAAAAAAAAAAATTAAGGTAATTCGATTTTATTCGGTTAAGGTACAAAAATTAAGATCAAAGTTTATTGTATTATTACTATTAAAATTATGCATTATTTCTTTTCTATTTATAGAGCTTCTTCCTAAAATACTTTCTTAAATATGACATGATTTTTTGGCTTCTGAGGCATCTTTTAAATCGAAAAATGTAAATCAATTTATAATTAATGCTCTACTCGGTTCATTTTAAATTAGAGAATTATTAGGAATTAGCGAAATACTTTAATTAAGTATTCCTAATAATTAAATAGGTATTAAATAGTATTTGACTTTCTCTGAACATTTCTGAAAGGGAATAAAATAAGTTTTTCTTTTAAAGTATTATTTAAAACTTGTAACTGAGTTATTATAAAATGTAAAGGGAATAATTCTTTTAATTATACTTATCAGATTTTTTTTAAGTATTATTTAAAACTTGTAACTGAGTTATTATAAAATGTAAAGTGAATAATTCTTTTAATTATACTTATCAGATTTTTTTTTTACCCTTCATTTCAACAATACATATTCCAAAACTCTTTATTACATTCTTAAGTGCGCATCTCATAGCATTTGCTTTACAATACCTTTTAACAGATTGCTTTCCAATACGAACAATTCTTGCTTAAATAGTTTTATAACGTATTTGTCAACAGGATTTCAATTTATGTTTATAATTCAATATTAAGGTTATTATATATTTAGATAACATTTATAATCATTATAAATTAGATACATTTAATCATTAGATTTCTTCACAGTACTTTCACAGTTGTTTATAAGTGAATAAATTCTTCATTTCAAATACATTTATAAATAATTTAATGAATATTTAAGTATTTTGTCAAAGGCAGATACATGCTTTTTGCAAGCACATGCATAAATACCCATACATGTTTCCTATTTATCATTTCCGGCATGTGCAAATCTTTAATTTCTGTGCATTCACTATATTTTTCGTAATTTCACTATATTTTAAGTAATTTACACTAATTTAGCATACACCCGAAAGTTTTACATAAAAAATATATATGAATATAATTTGAATGAAAATTATAATTATTATTTTTAATACCCACTCAAAGGTCAGTTTTTGTTCAAAATTCCTCCACGATGGCATCTCTCTCTTTAGGCAGAGAGCCCTTGCATGCGTTACTCTATTTAATAAAAACTTAATCTGACCTATGTGCCTAATTACAAATATTTTAACATACATAATTTTATATTTACATTTAGCCATCAAGTTTCAAACTTTTCAAATCTTCTAGAAAATAAATTTTGGCAGATCTCGTTTAGCAATTTTCTTAAAATCTATATTTTTGTAGTGCAACAGCTTAGAATTTTATAAAACAAATTCATAATCAAAATTGCTGTTGTTAGTTATCGAAAAATAACCAAGATGTGATTTTTGCGTAAATGTCAGTAAACTATACAAATTGCTATTATCCATCACACTATGAATGTTTCTTTCATGCGAGAGTGTCCCTTTTTCGATTTCTATGGAACTGTCGTGTGTCGAAATACTATCAGAATCTTGTCAAGCGAGCTTCTGAATGTAAACAAAGAACACCCCGTCTGGTGACCCAAGCTTCAAAGCAGTGCTTCACTTCTAGCGCGGAATGGCCCCTCCTCCCTTTCCTACCTCCATGCTTTGAGCAGCTACTCATTTCTCTTTACATCCCTACAGGAAAAATGTATGTCGGCGAGCTCTGCTTTCGGGTACATTTATGCTTTCGGGTATGCATTTTACTCGAAATTGCGTAAGGAATGACATTTCACGTCAACACCTTGTACCACCTCAACGCGCTATTTGGGATACATATTCTGTTAGAAAGTCTGTTTATTTCTGTTTCTTCTATTTGCCCTAACATTTTTGCTGGATATTTTCTTTGCGAAATGTACAAAGCGTTTAAATCCGCGTGTACATAAACACGTGTATATTATGCGAATGCGTGAGTTGGCAGTTGTACGTGTACACTCAAAAAATGCGCCAAAAACACGGCAGTTTTTATCATATATTGAAACCGAGGTGTGGATAATCTGAAAGCATTCTTGAAAATTTCACCTGACGTAGCTTGGAAAAAGTTATTACTGTTTTTAAAATAGAGAAAAGAAGTGCCCAAATTAAAAACAGGAATTAAGAGGCTATTGCTAATTTAAATTAAAATTTATGTTTACATATTTTTATCTCTCTCTCTGTGTGACACGAACTTTAAAACATTATAAGGCAGAAATGCTTAAAAATATCTTAATTTAATATTTGTCATCATTTTATTATTTCTTTTTCCCCCTGTAGCAAAAAAACCATATTACCAAGAATGGAATACCCATTTTGATGTCAAGCTGGACAAAGGTAATGTAGCTAATTATGTTAATATCAGTATTTCAGTTTGCATTGAGCAGTGTATGATTACTTGCATTAACTATTTAATTTAACTCTTTTACAAAAATGTAATGATTAACAATAATATATATAACGCAGCATTAATGACACGACTGTTTATGTTATTATTCTTTGTTCTCTGTCTCCAGTTTCTGTATTATATTGCAAATATCACGGAATTTGAAATCTTACGTTGAATTCTTATTGAAAAACTAAAATGCTATTAAAATTCCAAAGAACTATTTAAGATGTGCTAAAGGAAATGATTTTCCTTGTGGAACACTTTTTACTTTATGCTCGCAACAACACATTCAAATGAAAATTCCAAACATTGGGCCAACGAGTAATCGAGTAAATAATACCGTTGAACATGGATAGCTACGTCCTGGTGTCTCATCCATGGCTGAGCAGTAATATCCAAGAAAATTGATAATTCAACCCGGTTTCAAATCCCAGAGACTAGCTGGCTACATGAGTTTTCGCGGATCTCCCTATATGTAGCCCGAATACTAGCCAGTTTCCTTTAAACAGACCATCTCTTCCTTTTGGCAAAGGGCCCTTGTGTTCTTTCCTGTAATCCAAATACTAGTTCAACGCACGTCAACGAGTGGCTTTCTGTATATTTTTCTCCTTTGATAATATAAGCCAATGTCCTTTGAAACGTAGTCTGCGAAGATATCTCTTCTAAAGCAAGTAGTTTATTCCAAAATCAATTAACTGACGCGAGTTTTGCGATTTCTTCATCTGATATATTTATAAAATACAGAATATTCTTAAGACGTGCCAGAAGTCAAATGACTTAATTCAGATGCCAATTAATTTCTGTTAGGAACACAAAGGCAGGTTCTCCTAAGCAAACGTTACATACAGCTCAGCTGTAATTAACCTAATATGGAAACGAGAAAAATTCGGAGATTTCGGCCCACCCTTGAGATAGAGAAAAGTTACTTTTACGATTCTGTAAGATCATCCCTCCCAACATATTAATTGTAATCTCATCATATTTGTTTCTCATTCTATTTGTTACTTAGGTTCTTCGTGCATAATCTGTATTTTTATGTACACTAAAACTTTTAATTTGTACATATTTTAGTATTTTCTGTACCTTAGCATTCCATCATAATTTTTAGTTAAAGATTTCCAGCACGATTTGGTAAAGATTTGACGATCTTTTTCAATCGAGGAATAACTTAATTTTTTAGAAAGTAATAGTTTAATCCTTTCACCACGACATCTTAACTTCTTTGATATCGCCTGTGATGTAAATTTGCTGCACCGCTTTGCTGCTCCCCCTTTTTCTCTGTATGTATATATTATATCGCATATTATGCTGAGCGATTTTATGCATGTTGTGTCCAAAGAATCGATGTAGAACTTTATCTTGAATGAAAAGTAAAATGAATAGTATTTGAAAGACTTTTCTTGAAAACGCGATGAATGGTCCGAAATCTCGAAAATTTGTTTGACTGTTTTTAATAAAGGCATTATGATGTTTATAATGGTAAAAAAATTTAAAAAAAAAATCACATATAAAATGTATATAATTCAAATCGCATTCTTGTAAAGAATTGCGAAGCATTTATTCTATTAAAATTGTGGTTGGTACTGAAATATATATATATCAAACATCAATAATAAGACGTTATCTTTTCCATAATTCGATATTCACATAGAAGGTGAATACGAGACATTTCCCCTTAGAAAACCCTCCACGAAAGCATCCCTCTGTTTAGCAGCTAGCCCTCGTGTGCCTTGCCATAATTAGTCACACAAACAAACCAAACATATGTACATTTTTCGTAAATTAAGACAGACTTCTGTTCTTGAAATTTACTTTTTTTCTTGAGTCATGATATGCTATTGTTTCCTTATATCATGACTGCTATTAACTGTTAGGTAATAAATTCTGCTGAGTGAATAATTTCAAGAAATTGTCTGATGCTAGTTTCGTTAAAGAGTTTGTCTTAATCAGCGAGAAATGGATGAACCCGCGCAAGTTAAAAATAGAAGAATTAACCTTTCGGGTCGAAAAGGAAGAAATTAGAGATTTTAATATTAAATCTGAAAGAAGAGAGGAATATGATTTAAAAAAAATGGCACGTTGGTATACACGTGCAATACAACCTGCTGTTATAAACAGCAAAATTGCTTAAACTAAGTTATATGAAATGTAGAAGTATTAACTCGCTCTTTATTTAGACTCGCTATTTAGATTTAGATAACACTGCAGCATCCATGTTCTTTTTTGTCGCTTGGCAATAAGACGCAGTAACCGACCGAAAACCCGCCGAACGCTAATAGTTTGGCTCGGATTCGAATTCCGGGGAACGGGCTGGTTGTAGGTATGTTTTCGTAAGTTTTGCCACTTGTGTATCATAAATAAGATTTCGTTTTTCTTAGACACGTGCTTCAGCCACATAGCCCTTGCGTACCTTTGCCACAATCAGACATTTCCGTCTGATTCGATTTCCTCGAAAGGGCCGTGATTTTACAATCCAGTTTTACTTAGATGTGTGTGGTGGTGTATTTAAATTACTGCAAAGCACACTAGGGCTATCTGCCTAAGGGGAGGGATGCGTTCGTAGAGGACTTTCTAAGGGGAACTGACTCGTATACATGTTACACATGGGGAGAACCACGAAAACGCCCATGCACCCAGTCCGTTCGCGGGATTCGAACCTACCGAACTACCAGTGTTCAGCGACTTTACCGCTCGGCCGCTGGTGGGCGCAGTTTCTCTTAGAAAATCGGACCACTAGCGGTATAGCGCTAAAATCATTGAATACTTGTAGAATGATCAAGGTTCAAATCCCGGCGATCAGACTGGCTACTTTGAAGTTTTTATGATTTTCATAACATAGAATTTCATGTGTAACGTAAACGCAAACCAGTTTTCCTTAAAAACTGCTCCATAAAGGGCATCCCTTCCTTTACGGAGATAACCTTCGCTTGCATTGCCCTAATTCAATTCTTTAGAAAGTCCTTCTTTAAGGCTGTTTGCGATATTCGATTCAACAGTCCTCGAACAGTCTGCCTGCATGGCATTTGGTAGCCACCGAATGATGCCAGGTAATTCAGTGATAAATACGACTAATGATTCTTGTACCTCCTCCCGGCATTAATTCCTTCGATCGTGCTGCTGCATAAAACATTCTCAGGTTTTCCCCTGTATATTGTTGTCACCAGCGGCTAAGCAAATAAGGTATCTGAATTTTTATAGTTCTGTCTGGTTTTAAATCCCGGTGAACGAGGTGGCTGCGGTGGTCTTTTCGTTGGTCTCCCCATTGTAATCAGTTTTCCTTTGAAAATCCTCCTCGGAAGCAGATGATTTCTTAGGCAGACAGTCTTCGCGTGCTTCCCGAATGACATGTTTAGTAGATATCGTGACTATAAGCCAATTTTGTTTAAAGTTACCTTCCGAAGGCTTATCTCCTAAAGTTGAGCCCTCGGGCCTTTCGTGCAGTTAACACTGAGAACTCCCTATTGCTCACTGTAAATGATATCCACCTACTTTAAACTAACTGATAATGTTTTGTGTTTCCCAGTAAAAATAGTTGAAAGTATTAGTAGGACGTGGGAAACCTTTGCTAGTAATACTTTCAAATGAGGTGCGTTTCTCGTGCACTTTTCTTGGTTAGTCCTTTTTTTTTTTTTTTTTTTCCTTTCGATAATAATAAAAACTAGGCATCGCATTTCATCACTTAGGCGTCAGTTCTAATTAAAGTTATTCCCAACTAATGCCGAGCGTTTGCTCGTCGCTGAAGGAATTCTCTAGCACTGCTTCATGGAACAGCTAGAACACATCCGCCATTCTTTTGACGCGAATTTCTCACAGCTGAGCTTAGCGTGTTTGAATTTCCGTTTTCCATGCGAAGCAGGAAGATATTTCTTCTTAGCAAAATAAAATTCCGTTTAAAGCAACACTTTTAACAAACTTACCCTCGTTATAGGTTAATAGCCTTTGCATGTGTTCAATAAATTTATTTTCCGAAAATTAAAATTTTTTGTTTTCAATAAATCTTTCCAGATCCATACAACTTATTCACAATTTAAAATATCTTAAGAGTTTGCTACGCATTTATATACTTTAATGTCTATACTATGACATCATTTCTCAAAAATATATATCCGCTTATTACTTTTTTTTTATTGACAAGTATTTGAGTATGACTAGCCTTTTATGTGCAGTGTAATTCCGCTGCTCATGCTTTTGAACGCAAATACAGTTGACAACTAGGAGTGGCTTACGAAGTTAGGAGTGATTTAACACAATTACGAGAGCCATTTAGTATGTTTTTAGGTATATAAAAGATCATGAAAAGTGTTAATAATAAGAATCAATAATAATAAAGTGAATAAGAGCCAGTTTCTTTTTGAAAGTCTTCCACAAATGCATCCCTCGCTTGCTGTGCCGTACTCAAATAGCTTAACCTAACGAAAACGTTACACTTTTGCTAAAAACGTTTACCATACATAAGAACTGGAAGACCTATGCACGATCATCTGCACGTATTGTTTAAAATTAATCACCTAATATTAATAAGAATTTTAGACATTCATGTCATATTAACAAGCGTGATTTATTCTGTTGTCCTTAAACTTCTGATCGTGATATTTTTGTTTTAAGGCCTGAGTTTCAAGGAAACTTTGGCTAATTCGCGTTACCTTTAAGAGTATTTTTAACAAGGGATAGACATAAATTCCTGAATTTTCCTTTTTGATCAACGTCATAATTTTTCTGCTTTCCCTTTGTTTTCAGATACTGTTCTGAAATTGGACGTCGTGGAGAAACCTTTCCGATCTCTGGCTTTCCGGATCTTGACGTTGGATGATTTTGATAAACTGTGCCCAGAAAACAATCGCAGCTATACTACATGGGTAGGTAACTAAAAGCATTAATCATGCGTAAATCCAGTTGGATTTCATATTGTCTTTGAATCATGGGTGCTTAAACAATTCCTCCCCCTATTTTTTCAATATGAATGCATTGTGTTCGTTAATTTACTTATTTTTTTTCGTATAACTTTCTGTAAGCGCGTGAAAATATTTCGCTTCTCTAATAGCAGTAACTGAGGAGATTTAAACTTCCTGTATCTTTAAGACAATAACGAATTCAAAGGGAATTCCAGTTGCCTTCACAATGAAAGTTACCATTCATGAAAATATCCAGCCTTTTAAATATGCGTCATCTGAAACATCTTAGTAGCTGGTAGATTGCACGAATTAACTAATGGAAAGAACATAATGCGTGGGCATCTTTCGAAGTGCAAGAACTCATTATATTATACTACTTCTTGCAGTTACCATAGCACTATTTTATGTGCTGAAATTTTAATACGAGTTTCTAGGACGAGATCTAAGAAACTTTTCGTGTAATGTGAAGCTGAAGCAATGCAAATTATGTGAAATCTACTTAACAAATGAAGCTCCTAGGCTATTTGAGGAGCTTCCTATTATGTACTTTGTTTACGATGTAAACAATTCGCGGAGCCAACTGACGTAACGGTGACGGAAAGGGAAGCTTCTGAATATCTATCCGTTATGCGACTACTTTGTGTCATGATATAAGCAGATGGAAGAAGATCCTTTAACTTAAAATCGATAAAAGTAGGGAAATGGTTTTGCGTGGTGTAGAACCCGTTGACGGGATTTCAGTATTTTTTTTTGCCGAAAACTAACTCTTCAGTGCGAGCGAGGAAACCTGCAATTCCAAAATTAGTTTTTGAAGTTTCATAAAATATTAGTAACAGTTTTAATAAAAAAGAGCTCTTTTGCAGAGAAACATACTGTGGAATTTTACCTTTATAGTCTTAAGCACAAGTATTTTGTTGATGTAAAATGTTGTATTATTTTGTTTATTTAAAAGCACGAGTATTTTGTTGATGCAAAATGCTGTCATGTTTCTGGAAGTTAGGTCATGGGATTAAGCAAATAGAAACTAAAATAAGAGGTTTAAAACTTGCAATATTATTCGAATATTTTGCAGAGTTTTTATTAAAATCTGCAGAATTCAAAGAAACTATTGGAAAAGTGAAAACGTGTACGTTAAATTGGTCTAAAGATGGCTACTGGAATATGATAAAACTCACAAGGTCTATCTGCTTAAGGGAAATGATGCCTTTGTGGAGGACTTTCTAAGGAAATCGGCTCGTATTCACGTTATACATGAAGAAAATCAATCATGCACTCAGCCGATTTGCCTGGCGAACTACCGGCACTCGGCGGTGAGGTTCTGGTAGGGCTAGTTTGATTAAAGACTCTATGACATAACTCGAGTGAAAGTATGATAAGATAATTTAAATCGAATTCTGAATAATAATAATATTGAGCTACATAACGGAAATAGATTAATGAAATCTTTTCTGAACAACATAGTATTTGACGCTTATAATGTCAGTCTGCTGGATGATCGACCAGGCAAAGGCGAAAACCCAAAATCTGCGACTTTTAAATGGATAGTGGTAGTTACACAATTGCCCGGTCCTAAGCTCTGCATAAAAAGCATGGGAAAAATCTGCAGTTTTATATACGATTTAAATTTCCATTCATTATATTTGAATTGCTAATAATTAAAAAATAACATCGTTCATTATTAACAATTTAATTTATAAGTTCAATCACTGTTAGCTATTTTTACTCGCCTTAAATCATAGCATTGTGTGAAATAATTTGGGAGGAATGTGAGGGGGGCACGGATTAAGAAATTTAAAATTAATCATGGATCAGAAATTAGGATGATTTAAGGAACATTTTCAACCAGTGAATAAGCGAAGTAAAATGTTTTTAAAATATAATTAAAATTTTGGTTTGGAAATGTCATTTGCACTGATCTCCATCGTAAAGAGATGAAAGGGGTATTAAGTATATAATAAATACATGTAACTGAAAGCTGGTATATATATTCCTGATGAAGAGGGGCTATGTCTGATCTCTCCTCAAATCTATCGATGGAGTTTTCATCAAAATCTATGGCAATTTAAAGGTGCTTTTTTGTTTAATTTTTTAGTTTAAATAACCCGTAATAAATCATAAAATAATAAATCAGTTTGAGAATTCCCCCTTTTTTACATATTTCGTGCTGGGGTTATTCTGTTCTCTTTTAAGTAATTTTTTAAAAAATAATTTGTAGCATTCAAATATCCCATCTAAGCTGTGATAACTATTTGTATAGCATTAGTCATAGCTTAACTAAAATCGTCAGATATTGTAACAGATTTGATCAAAGCTTCGATTATTACATTTTACAACATAAACAGATTGAAAGCCAAGTCAAAATGAATGTCACCCATGGGAACAAATAAGTAACAGTAATTTAAACCGTTTTCGCTTGCTTTCAGTATTTAAAAGTAATGAATGAGGGGTGGCACACAGTTTAGTCTCCACTTCCCTCATTGTCCGCTTCACGCTCGTCTGCCTCGTCCCGACACCAGTAGAACAAGTTTTTCATTAAAAAAATAAATAAATAAATAAATAAATAAAATAAAAAAAAATCAAGTAATAAAAAAAAGGAAACAGGCAGACTATTTCTTAATTACAGAAACCCACTTCTGCTCGAATGAATAAAATCGCTGAATACTAGTACTTCGACCCAGGAGCGAATCTCTTCTAATAGGCTGGCTGCAGATTTTATTCTTCATTCCCTCATGTACAGCGCAAATACGGGGCAGTTTCAGTCTCCCTCAGAAAGTTTTCCACGAAGACTTCACTCTCCTAAAGCAGATAGATTTCGCTTACACAGCCATATTCAATTAAACAAGCAAATAAATCATCAAGGCGGAAGACGGGGAATTCGAAAAGGAGAATCTGATCTGGCGTCGAAAGAAGCCTAGATATAAATAGAGTGAAATTTAATTGCAAATTAAATAAAACAAACTAATCAAAACAAACAAATAAAACAAACTAAATCATTTAACAACTAAAGTTAAATGATTCTGTACTGCAAAGGACATGTTCGGTCAAGCTCTAAATCAGCCAAAATATCACTGGTAATTATTATTTGTGACTGCGGATAGTTGAGAGTACAGCCTTAACTGAAACCAGAAGAGCCCCACCAGCGGCCGAGCGGTAAAGACGCTGAACACTGGTAGTTCGGTCTGAGGTTCGAATCCCGCAAACGGGCTGGCTGCATGGGCGTTTTCGTGGTTTTCTCCATGTGTAACGTGTATACGAGCCAGTTTCCCTTAAAAGGTCCTCCACGAAAGGCATCCCTCCCCTTAGGCAGATAGCCCTCGTGTGCTTTGCCATAACTGAATAATCCGAAACCAGAAGATTCGGAGTTCGAGTTTGTATTTATTAGCTTCGGTTTGTCAGATACTATACTCCAAACTAAATTCGAAGAAATCCAGTTTTAAAATAGTGAACTGAAAAATATAGAAATCATATCGACAATATTAGGCAAGAAAGCATAGCTACAATACAAACGGGAAAACTAAAACAAGCTTGTAAAAAAGAGAAAAACACGTGCAGTTACCAAGCGAAGCAAATAAAGCAGAATATTCTATCTGTTATAGTTTAAATATAGAAGGTAAGGTACTTTGTATTTCTAATTGTATGAGTGCTATAAAACTGCCAACTGATTACACGTTTTAATTGCTATTGAATTTCAATCGGAGTGAGACAGAAATAGTCAGTTTCAATTTGGTACTATTGGTGAGGTTAAATAACCTGACGAGGCATTTAAAGCCTAAAATCTCGAGAGCTAAGCATAGCATAAAGTCTCGCCCCACTCCAGTCTCTGTTATTTGCTTCTTCAATCTCATAAAATTCCTCTTTTTGATTTTATTTTCCTTGCTAAATTCCTCATTTTTGCGACTACATAGAACTTCGTTGTTCTTTATGTGGCTGTTAAGTAGTTCGAAAGTACTGTGCATAGTTAATGCGTGTTTATTTATATGGAGTTTAACCAAAAATGTTAGCTTCTTTTGCAGTAGAATGTTTATAGAACATATATTGAGGGCATTTATTTTTGTATTCGAACTATTTGCGTTTCAAAGCTTTTTTAATAAAGTAGGAAAAAGGGGGGGGGGTTGAAGATGCATTTCGGATGATCAAAGCTGAAATGACAGTGATCAGTTTTAATAGAATTGTATTAGTTTTATTTTTTAAATGCAAATGAAAAACTGACATTTATGTATTTATTTATTTTGCAGATAAATTTATCTCCCAGTGGAAAACTTAATCTTCAGATTCGATTTTATGAACAAGATGAGTGTAAGTATTATATTAATTGTCATTTTTATATGTAAGATGAATGGGTTGGGCAAGCTGTTTAGAGAGCATGTTTGAGCTACTGAAACTGAAGGAGGATATCTGCACTTAGCCTGCCAGTGGCCGAATAAGTCTGCTGAATACTGCTAATAAAACACGAGTTCAGATCTCAGTATACGAGCTGGTTGCGTGATGTTTTCGTAAATATTTTTTCATTAAATGCGAGCCAGTTGTCCTTAAAATGTTCTTCACGATGGTATGCCTCTCTTAAGCAGGCAGCTGTAATTTGCTTTTCTTGTTAGTGTGCACAAAGTTAAGAAAAACACAATTGTTCGGTAAGGGGTAGGGCCTTCGGCCCAGGTACCCTGGTGTGTACACCATTTTCCAGAAAAACCTCCATAGTCAGTCACTTTTAGTTAACTTAAACTCTCTAAACTTTTAGTTAACTCATGCATGTCTTTTTAGCTAAAATCCATAGGCTAATTTTTTTTTTTTTTTAATGTCATCCTCAGCACTTTATATTCGATTCGTTTTATTTCTTGTGTGTAATAGTTGCAGATTTATTTGAAAATAGTAAATCTTCCTTAAAATTATGGCAGATATATTTTAGGCTTATTTAATGCGTGTGATTGCAGAGTTAGAATAAATAAGAAATTATGGGTATTCTTTTACATATAATTCAAATAGTTACAAAGTAAAACAGGCTGTGATATTTAAGTCTAAAACAAAGTGAAAAGTTAACGTTTTGTGCGTAGCGAGCATAATTCGGAACCCACAAGTGGCCCTGAGGATAAATCATTAGACACTTGTATTTCGTCTTGCATCAGGCTCTCACGAGTGTACTGGAGGTCTGGGGATTTTTTTTTCCCTCATTTGTTAAATGAAGAAGGGCATTTTTCTTAGAATGTACTCCACATAAGTATCCCTTCAAAGGCAGATAGCCTTCAAGTGCTTTGCCTTAATAAATAACTGAGCCTAATTCATATACAAATTCAGGTTGTAAACGGAGATAGCTATACCTGTGTTTCTTGGCTTTAAGTCTCTGTAAAACGGTATATAGTTCTTCAGACTTTTGAAGCAGTAAAACCGCTGAGCACCGATAATTTGGCCCGGATTCAAATCCCGGCGAATGAGCTGGAGTTTTCATGGATTTCCTAATGTGGAATTTGAATGCTAACTTACCAATACCATCGCCGTGGACAGTTTCCCTTAAAAGCTGTCCACGAAGATATCCTTTTCCTTAAGCTGATGGTCATGGCATGCTTTGCCATAATCTGAATATAGTAATCGAAAACTTTCACCAACTACCGTCAAGCATCTCTTCCCGCTCCCCTTTTTTTTTTCAAAGGGAGTAAAACGACGAGTTTTAAATCTCAGATAAAATGCGAACAAAGGAGTAGTTACTAGTGTTTTTTATTCTACTTAAGGCTTGTTGAAAACCAGGGGGCAGGGCTAAAAACCCTATTGCCAAAGTGTTAATAAGGATATGGCAAAGCCTCGAGAGATATCTACTTAAGAGGTGGGATGCCTTTTTGGAGGGCTTTCTGAAGCTTTCGTTTGGTTTGTGGCTAAGCACGCGATAGCTATCTTCTTAAGGGAAGGGATGCCTTCGTGGAGGACTTTCTAAAGAAAACTGGCTCGTATACAAGTTACACACGAGGAAAACCACGGAAACGCCCATGCAGCCAGCTCGTTCTCTTGGAAGTGAACCCAAGTGGGAACTCTGTTTGTTCAGCGACTTTACCGCTCGGCCGCTGGTTGGCCGATTTTCTGAGAGAATCTGACTCGTATTGATGTTATACTTCGGGAAAGCCACATGCAGTCAGCCCGTTCACCTGGGTTCGAACGTAAACCAGGTAAAGATTGCCTGTATTCAACGGTCAGGATAGTTGTTAAGGAAAATAAATTAGGAAGAAATACACATAACATGAGGAAGGTTAAGGAGAAAAATCAACTTTTAGGAATATTAAAAATTTGGAAAAATTGACGGTGATTTGCGAGATTCGATTCCGGGATCTTTCAGTCATGAGACGAGCAACAGATGAAATATTAAAGCGTATGCAAATTGAATTTATTTCTGCAACAAATTTATCGCACAATTTGCACTCTGTTTTTAGTGTATCAATTTGTAGATTATTTAAAAGCTGTCACTTAATTCAGAAAATTAATCAAAGCATTAAACATGATAGTTAACAGCTGTGAGAAAATCTGGTGTATTCGAATGAATATTTCAAAGCAAGTGCATTTATTTAGTGTTGCCAAGAGACTGTCCCAACCCATCGCCAAGGTTAATGGAAGCTAGTGCTGCCATCTATGAATGTTCACGAAGGTCTAAATTTTGCCTGTCGCGTTTCTCGAGTTGGCGCTTATGCGATAGTGCGGAAGATACTGAACATTAAAGCTTGCATTAAAATTTGGCTCTCAGATATGAGCGGGAAGGTGTTAAACGACTCATGCAGCTAAAAGTAGTGTTTTTCAAAGGGGATATTGATGAAAAAATGTCTTATCACATTGTATTTGTTAATACTAATAGCAAAGTTTTGAGAATCCCTCTCCCCCGAGAGAAAGAATGAATTCGGGTAGGACATTCTAAGACTAATTCACTCATATCCAAGGCTTAATTTCTGAAATAAAAAATTCCGGAACCCTTGCTAGACAGTCAGAAATAGAGAATAAAAATTAATGTAAATAAAATAGTAAGTAAAGCAATAAATAATTAAAATATAAAAAAATCTATGTCATTCATTTAAATGAAAAATATAAAAGATATTGAATGATAAGTACAATATGCAAATAGAATGAACAACAAACGCTTTCAGAATAACTTTTTGTAGAATAGTATTCTATTTTATAAACCAGTAGTTAGAATAGCCCACCAGCGGCCGAGTGGTAAAGTAGCTGAACACCGGTAGTTCGGTCCGAGGTTCAGATCGGACTGGCTGCATGGACGTTTTCGTGGTTTTTCCCAAGTGTAGCGTGTATACCAGCCAGTTTCCTTTTCCAACATCCTTCACGAAGGCATCCCTCCCGTTAGGCAGATAGACCTTGAGGCTTAGTCGTAATCACGTAAACAAGCAAAAAAAAAAAAAAAAAAAAAAAAAGTATTTAGAACAGTAATTCTATAAAAGACTTACCGTTTCCATTAGATGATAACTGTTATAATGAGACCACCAGGTCTGTTTATTTATCTTAGGGATAACTCCTCTAGGAATAAAAATATACTTAGTTAATAAGATATCTTCGAAGTGTTCGAGGCGAAACATTTCATATTCATGTTGCTTTGAGGAAGAAACCGCAAATGCACCTTTACCGCCAGTTCGCTTTCTTACAAGTTAAACCTAAGTTAGGTGTATTTGAGTATGGCAAAGCCATGAAAGTTATCTATCTGCCTAAGAGATGGGATGCCTTTGTAAAGGACTTCCGCCCACCAGCGGCCGAGCGGTGTAACGTGTATGCGAGCCAGTTTCCTTTAGAAAGTCCTCCACGAAGGCATCCTCCCTTTAGGCAGATAGCCCTCGTGTGTTTTGCCATAATTGAATAACCCATAGAGGACTTCCCTACTGACGTTAAACATAGGAAAAACCTACCAAGCAGACCGCCCGTTCACCTGAGATCGAACCTAAACTAGACCGAATTACCAATATTGAGAGTTCTTGACCACTCAGGCCAGTGGTGCGGCTTTATACGTAGGATAAATTACCAGCTCTCAAAGCATAAAATTACAGCCGGCTATATACCGTAGGTCACGTCTGCTTCTGAAGAAATACAAAAATAATAATAACAAAATTTGAAGGGGGGGGAAATGGAATTTTCTTTCCAATTTTTTCTTAATATTATTTTATTTTCTTAATAGTGCATTTTAATTTCAGTTTGTAAATTTTCCATGTGAAATTTTTAGTTAAAAAATCTCATAATTTCCATTTATGTAGTAAATTGAATTTCCATTTATGTAGTAAATTGAATTTCCATTTATGTAGTAAATTGAATTTCCATTTATGTAGTAAATTGAATTTCCATTTATGTAGTAAATTGAATTTTCAGCTGAATATCCTGAGTGGGAAGCTGAATTTCAGAACTCCTTGCCGTCAAATGGAGTTATAAACAGGCGGCGGGGAGCCGTGAAACATCAGAAAGTCCACGAAGCCAAAGGTCACAAATTTATTGCCAAGTTTTTTCGGCAACCGACATTCTGTGCATTTTGCAAGGAATTTTTATGGTAATTTTCTTTAAAAATACTTATTCCTATGTTTGCAAATTTTCAGTTTTTTTTTTAGTTCATCCTCTGATTCCATAGGAAACCCTTTGCCAAATGATTGATGCTTTCTGCTGGTGATTTGATGAAATTAACCGTTTATTCGCTGAATTCGTTTTAAAATTACACCCAGAAATGTCCTGACTTTTTTACATTATGCTATCTTACTGGAGGAAAAGTACAATTAATACGAAGCAAAATATTTGTAGTTTTTTCATGTTTCCACTGTATTTTCACATTTCCGTCTTTCACACATACTCTTTTACTTATGGGTATGTATATGCTGCGCAATAAATATATACTGTAATGTCATTATGTAACTATAATTTTGTGTTTAATTTTTCAGTTGTATGAAAATTTATGTGGTGTTAAAATCATGGAACACAGAAAAAATCCGAAGTAACCAAAGACGTCTGTGATAAATAATAGTGTTACTTCATTTTTGGAATAAAAAATATTAATAATCAGTTACATTTACATAGTAATTGAAATAAATGTCATTCGGCAATATATGAAAAACGTGAATAATTTTTTATAAATTTTCATTATTGCAAACATCAGCCTGTTAAATCATCTTATTTATTGTTGAATAAATCTGATCAGAATGGCACTGTTTTTAATTTTTAGAGGAGTTAATTTTAATTTTTAGCTTACTATTTATTTAAATTTCAAGCTATTGTTGAATTGCAATTTGTTCATACAATTAGCCAGTTTATAGCATTAAATAGTTTCTTTTTAAAAGTTATTAAGAAGCTTTAAAGAAATTAAAAATCAACGTGCAAATTCAAAACATATTTCAACGTCTAAAAGTAAGATAAAGTACAATAAATAAAAGAAAAAATTATTCTGTGTCTTATGAAATTAATATAAAATAACTGAAATCGGATTAAAATATTCTATTTGCATATTTTGAATAATTTTGACTATCATAATGATATTTGTTTTCTTACTGTTTTTATATTTATTGTTATTACTGGTTTTATATATGAGTAAGATGAATATCGTATGTCATCTGAATATATAAATAAACGTTCGAATCTATCGAAAACATCAAAATTTTTGGAAGAGGGGGCACCTTCATGGTATTCAGTTATTTTTTTCACGAACTTTTTTGTTATGCGTTTAACGTTATTCTTTCTGGCATTACCCCTTTTGCATTACCCCTGACCAATTGCCAAGAGGATAAAGTATCTGAATTTTGGCATTTCACCCAAGTTCACAACTAAGGAGCTGAATGCATTGAGTTTTTATGGTGTTTTCTAAAATTAATGTATCTGTGAGTTCGTCATCTGGCAAATTCTCTACGAAAGGTAGCTTTTCCTTCCTCTTGCAAGTGTCCGTCATTAACGGTGCCTTTCACAAATGTTTGGACATTTCAATACTAATCTGCTACATGTATTTTTAATAATTCTGCATTTGTGTTCTATCTGGGATCAAAAACAGCTCAGATTATTGTTCTAATAAATTTGTCTTTACCATTCTATTGAAGGTCTAGTGAAGGAATTTTTTAAAAATGACTCGAAATTTCAGCCAAAAGGTCGTACTGGAGTTTGGGGAACAAAAGTGATTTTAACTAATAAGTAGATTTTCTTAAAGTGATAAATTCGTTTGACTTATTAGTTTAAGTACCTAAAATAAAACGGAAATCTTTAGAACATAAAATGATTGCTAGCTTGTTTATTTAGAGAGTACGCACATTATTTACAGCACTTCAGAATTGCTCTTTGTTTCTGATTTTACAAGGAAATATGTTTTAATGCATGCGTAATTTGACTGCCAGTATGATAGAAAATACTAAATTTAATTCTTTTTAGATCTGCATCTGACATTCAAATCAACTCAAACACGTCATATTAAAAAATAGCAAGCTTCATTCTCAGTACAGCGGCTGAGCGGTAAAGTCGCTGAACATTGGTAGTTCGGTCCGAGGTTCGAATCCCGCAAACGGGCTGGCTGCATGAGCGTTTTCGTGGTTTTCACCACGTTTTGCTTGTATACGAGCCAGTTTCCCTTAGAAAGTCCTCCACGAAGGCATCCCTTCCCTTAGACAGATAGCCCTAGTGTGCTTTGCCGTAATCTCAATAAACCAAACCATCATTCTCAGTATTCGGCAAGTGTTTATAACTACTTAGTTTTTAGCTCCGATGCATAAAAGTTTTGGTTTGGTTTATTTAATTATGGCAAAGCACACTAGCAGGGCTATCTGCCTAAGGGGAGGGATGCCTTTCGTGGAGGACTTTCTAAGGGAAACTGGCTCGTATACACGTTACACATGGGGAAAACCACGAAAACGCCCATGCAGCCAGCCCGTTCGCGGGATTCGAACCTCAGACCGAACTACCAGTGTTCAGCGACTTTACCGCTCGGCCGCTGGTGGGCACGTAAAAGTTTTGATAGTGTTGTTTGAGTTTGTGTCCCCTTTTTATTAATATCTATGTAAATGTTGACAGTCTCTTTAATAATACATCTTCAGTGACAGAATTCAGCCGTAAGTTAATGGCCGCTCTATAGTTTTGCATCCCACCATTTTAGATACATTTTTCCATGGTGGGGAAGTAGCGAATTCCTAAATCGGTAGTTGGGAACACTTCTTTCGTAATTGCACAAAAGTTATTCAATCAAAAATTAAGGAATTATTTTAAGAAAAGGAATCTATCACGGTGAAAATTGCTATATTTTTAGGCATTTTATGTTTATTATTGTTATTATTATCGGGAAAATGAGAAACCAAATGCCAGCTTTAGCGCAAACTAATATTTGATAAAATTGTTAAATTAGGTTCCGTGAAAGGTACTTTTTTTAGCTCAATTTCTACATTTTTTTTTCTTTGTATTAGTAACAACGAGAACTATGGAATTAAATCTCTGGAAAGAATGATTTCTACATGCGTTTGCCTCATTTCTTCACGCACATTAATTACATTAATTGCGAATTTGCCAGATTTTTGCGATTCCTTAGTTTGTGCGGATTTTAAGACTGACAGAATGCTATACAACATAGAAATAAATTCAAAGAGAAATGTGTTTTAAAATATTTAGAATTTTATCATGATACTTCTTCCTGAAAATATTTTAATTTTTGAGAGGCCCAGAAATGTAGATACAGATCTTTTTTCGCAGCCTTATTTGTAAGCAAAAAGTAGTAATATTCTGTTTTTCCAGTTTTAATTACAAAATTTTTGGCAACGTTCGAAAGCTGTTAACATCTCATTTGTAACATGGTTTAAGAAAGAAACTATAAATCTTTCTATAGTATGTTTTCAATTTTTGGAAGACCCCAGCAGGCAACTGCCATTTAGTCTATGTCCCTTTGCTTTATTAACTAAAGTGTCATCGTTAATGAGGACGCGTCATAGTATCACAGGCCATTGTGATGTGTCACGCATATCTATTCCTGCCGTGGATGTCACGAAGATAAATGAAACCTTTTCCGCTTGTATTTGTATTGGGCTCAGGGACTGACTGCAAGCCCGTTACTAATATTTTTATTCCCGTTGTGTTAAGAAACATAATGCAGGCTGTCTTTTGTGTTAGATAGAATGCTTTCACATCTCATAGCTAAATCATTTATTCTGAAAATATATAATTTAGGGATTGCTTCAGACAGAATATGATCTTAAAGTGAATATTTTTATTGTTAAAACGAAATCATTTGTAATTTTTGAATGTTAGAAAGTAACTCTCATTCAAAACCACGAAGGTGTGCAAAATACTATTCGAAGTATTGTGGGCGGAAGAGTCATATCCCGAATTATTTTGTTGAAATAATATGGTAATGAAATTTAAAGAATATGTTCATTCTATTTAAAGTTTAAATAAAATATTAAGGATGTTTAACATTTGAAAATTTTTATGAGCATAAGTATTAATTAGCTGAGTAACATTCAAAGGATGTTGTTAGGATTGACTAATGTCATTATATACAGCTTACATTGGATATATATAGCTTACATTGCTTCAAAGTTTTCGTTAACGAAGCATCAAAATTCTGTAGAGTCAATATTGCGATTTTAGCTTGCAAAGTAATAGCAGGGAAAAAAAAATAGTGAAACACTTTTTTAAGCCAAATTTTAAAACAGACACTCCCGCTAGAATTTTCTGGTGTAAGTATAACTGTGTAATTTTTAAGGGACTTGGAATTGCGGATTTTTTGTATCAAGTGATTTTAAATTATTCGGTATATTTCATGATTAACTCTTTACGTGCTTTTTGTAAAACTACTAATTTTGATATTAATTTTCTTTCAAGTATGTCATTTTTCACCGTAGAAATGCTTTAAATCCATATATTTATCCATTTTGAAACTTTCAATTCAAATTCCTCATTTTATTTGCTAAACTTTAAAAATGTTCATATAAATAAAATTTAGTTATAATGTATTAAATAACTATTATTACCTTGAATTTTTGAGTACGAATAGATTTCCGTTGTAACTATTACTCAGTTTTGGTCCAGGACATGTGTATACAAATATATTTATAGTTTTTTATTCCATTTGCGACACAGCAGATGGTATTTTGACTTTAACTATACAGGCGCATCATTTAATTATTGAAATATTTGCAGGGGTTTTGGAAAACAAGGTTACCAGTGTCAAGGTGAGTATCTTTGATCCATCATTATCTTATTTAGAAAAGAGAGAGAGAGAAAGAACAAATTTGCTTACGAAAAAATTTTCGAGTTGCTTTATAGAGCAAAAACTATTTTAGATTTTAGAAACGAAATATTTTGAATATTCAGTAACTGAATTTAAAAGTAATATGCAAATAGCTGTATTTAAAAATAATATGCAATAACTGTGATTTTCTGCGCTTCAGTTGAAAGTTTCTGAAAATCAAGTAACTATGAGAGGCAGAGAGAAGAAGAAAATAAGGCATAACCACAAATTTATGACCCGAGAAAATTCAACTGCACCTTTAAAATGCCGCTGTCGGCGCAAGAAATGTATTTTGTTTAGCAGGTTGATGACCCATCTTATTTGTTTAACTTCTGTAGCTACTTGCATTTGGCGTAATTCACCTTACGTTTCATATTAGGACCTGACATAGAATTTACAACTCCTTAGAGTTTTTGCACCGCTTCTTCTTCAGGAGCCGTTTTTGACGTAAAGCTGAGTTTTATTAATTTTGGTGGACCTTTTACTCTACGTAACATCGCGCTACCCGGGCATTTATCATCCAAGCAGCCTGTTAAATGTTACGGTTTCTAAAGACGTATGACCTTTAACATCCATGTGATCTGGCATATAGCCAAATCCTCAAGTGATTGCTATTTGGAGTGACATAATATTTTTTAACTTTTGAACATCCATAAATGTTCCGCCAAGTTGAAAAGAGTACTACCTCACCTAGATATAACAACTCAAATACGTCTCATACTATTGTCTTTTCCGTTTGATTTACGAACAACATCTACACACTCATTTCGGGCCAGAGTAACCAAATCGGGGAATGAAAGTTGTCACTGCAGGACATTATGTATGCTCTCAGTTTGCATGTCCCTCCCCCCTTAGGTTCTTCTGGTTATTTGCTCAAATCTAACCTCACGGCTTTAAATACATTGGTATAGAAAGAAGGATACACAAAAAGATACGCAAATGATTACAGTTTCATCGTATGGCAGATTACGGAGAAGAGTAATGACTTCTCGAAGCAGTGTAAAAATTCAGATTAAAAGCTCTATTTTTATTCGGAAATTGCATTTAATTGTTGTTTTTTGTGTTGGAGGTAATGTTATACCTCGTACAAAAAGACCGAACGTGATATGAATGTTTCTCCATATTCAGTTGTGGGAGAATCGAATTGCGTATCATCGTATCGCGCAACTGCTGCTCGAGCTGGTAGAAATCCAGTGAACTTCATGAGAATTTGCAGTCAGTAGGTCCAGAAGGGCCGCAAAGAGCGACGTGTTGGCTTTCAATGGCTCTCACTTTGTAGTCCAAGACGACGATCATCTTGTCCACATTGTTGTTGTGGATTTTAAAGCAGCATCACGTATACTGCATGAAAAAATTAGATGTATCTCACAGCTCCAAATATCTCTATACTGCGGTACAATAAAGGTCTGCGATTGTCAACAATGTGATCATTGCTTCGGCTTCCCTTGACGCTACGGCGCTGACTAGAAGAACGAATGCTAGAAGCTTCATTCTTTGTCTTCATACCGGCCCAGCACCTGGAAAGGTGGTACAGGGTGCCACTGGGTACACATCTTGTTCACCCCTGCGCTGCATATCCGATACTTTAACCATCCAACGTTACATTATTGAGGCGTTAGTGCCCGTGGCTGTGTCATACTTTCTGGGCATTCTTCCTTCCTCATTTCAAGAGGACAGTGCGACATCGCATGTGCGCATCCCACTTCCCTAGCGTGCCTTCGTGGTGTAATGGTAGCACGCTGGGCCGGTATTCCAGAGGTCCATGGTTCGATTCCCGGTGAAGGCGGTTGCATATTTTTCATCTTTTCTGCTTCCAATTAACCTAATGACTCTACAAACTGACTTAATCTGAATGAATGATTTTGTAATTCTGAACTTTATATTTAATGTCCTGAATTTGAAATCATATCCATTCATTCCTGAAAATAACTTTCTATTTCGTAAAAGTTAAAATCCACGTGTGTGCTCTGTATATGTTGTTATTTCAGACATGGAACCTTTCAGATCAGATCTTGAAATTCGATATAAACTAGTTTTATTTTGTATGCAGCTGATAATTTTTATTAAAATTTGCACCATTACTGCAATACGTAAAATATATCTCTAATGCCATTCATCCGTTACCTTGGAACAGAAAAATCTTTTTTAACTTAAATTTCACTGACATTTATAAGTTAAACGTTTTTGAGAAATAACTGCAAATTTTCAGTAAACTGAATTATTTTGGGAAACTTAGGGAAGCTACTTCAAAGCCCTAATAACAGCTTCCAGTGCCTAGCTTTAAAATGGCACTTATTGCGGAAAAACAAGGATGTTGACTTTTCAATTCTACAAGTACTTTGTTGCTTTTTTATTTACAGCATTTCTTTCGCATTTCTTTTTAACTTATATTTGGTATGGTGGGTATTTATCATACTTTGTCCTTAACATTGGGGTTGTTTCCTGGTTTCTCCACCTACACATTCAGTTGAGAAAAAGACATTTTACGGAGGTGGGAGAGGCAGACTTCTTTCTTCTTCAAACTCGAAAATAATGATATTTTAAGCAAATTACTTAAAAGAACGAAATGTTCTGTTTCACAACTAAATGTAAAACATGTAGCATATTTCTAATCTGAAGTAGTTGTCTTCAAAATATCGTAAGATAATTGAATAAATTTATGAATATATTAAATATAATTACACAAAAGGAAGCGCCAGATGTTGGAGCCTGATTTTCGCAGTGGCGCTAGGTCTCCATTTTCAAAGAGGCTTCCAAATCCTCTCTAGTACTTTACGTAAAATTTTAAGTATTTTTTTTTCGACTTAGTGCTTTTAATTTAATATTTTTATAATACAAATAAAATGTTAAACTCCATATTTTAGTTTTTATGAATTTCTTTAAAAATAAGACATTAGGCGTTTCATATTACTAAAAAATATAATATGAAAAAAAAAAAAAAAAGAGAAATTTGTTTCAAAAGTTACAGAATACGAAAAGTATGATTTATAATGAGCCAGGTATCTTTTAAAGAGTTCTCAAATTAATTTTTATAATGGTCAGGACATAAGGAGTTCTTTGTAATGATACCACAGAACCAACATATCAGAAAAAACGATTTCTACCATAGTGATAAAAACTGAAATTTTTAACTCATTTTATTCATATACTGGATTATTAAAGCGATAATTAATGGCATTAATATGGTTATATCTCCTTAACTACGTTAAGATTTTTAGAAGTCTTTTTTTTCTTTCCGGGGGGCCCACCAGCGGCCGAGCGGTAACGTCGCTGAACACTGGTAGTTCGGTCCGAGGTTCGAATCCCGCGAACGGGCTGGCTGCATGGGTGTTTTCGTGGTTTTCCCCCATGTGTAACGTGTATACGAGCCAGTTTCCCTTAGAAAGTCCTCCACGAAGGCATCCCTCCCTTAAGGCAGATAGCCCTCGAGTGCTTTGCCGTAATCTAATAAACCAAACCAAATCTTTCCGGGGGAAGAAATCTTTTGCTTCGCGGCAATAATGTGTTTTTCTTTAGGCATCTAGTTTTGTAAATTATGCCCTGCGGGGTATTTGTGAATATGACTGAAGAAAAATACTATACTTATGCTTATGGTGTATGTATGTGTTTATGCATCATAATACTTTAAAAACTCAGTATAATACTTTAAAACCCGCTATATGTATGTATATGTATTGTTATATTCAAGGAATATATTTTTAAAATTTTTAATTAGATCTATTTTAAAATCAAGAAAAATAAAGGAATTTATCTGCTATTATAGTTGACAGATGTTGGTGAGTATAGCAAACTTAAAGAAAATGTAATTCACCATATAAAGGCTAGCTTTTGGATAATTTTGGTGGAACTAAAAGGATTAAGAAACTAATAATATTTACCTATAGAAGATCTTCTTTTCTTCTCTCTCTCTCTCTATATATATATATATGTATATATATATATATGTGTGTGTGTGTGTGTGTTATTTTCAAGACTTGAATTTTTGTTTGAAATTTTTTTCCGGAATTATAATCAAATTTTAAATTTAAAAAAGTAAATTTTTTATCGTTTTAATTTTTCTTGAAAGGGCTCATTAAGAATTTGGAAATTTCTCTTCAAGGACATTAAAGAGATACTTTTGTTCGACTGAATAGTTTTTATTTGACTGCAATCAATGTATCGAAAATTTCTCAAATTGTTTACAAAGCTCATACCCTTAGCCTCAGTTTTATTTAAATGTTACTTAAATCTATGCAAAAAAATTGGTTTAGATTAGCTTTACTAATTAGATCTGAATCTTTTGAGCAGGCCTGTTCATGCGAATTACTCAATACATCATTATTAAGTTTGTAGTTCATATTTTCTTTTTAATGTAGCTTGTCAAGTAGCTGTACATAAAAAGTGCCATGACAAATTCCTCGGGAAATGCACCGGGTCTAGTTTAGAGTCTCAAGCTACATTAGTAAGTATGCTTATAACAAAATGCACCATTGGTTGATATATTAAAAAAACTCACGTTTTAAAATTATTCCTCTTCGTTTAAAAAACTTTACTTCAAAGCATGTACCTCTTTATTTACAGAAATTCACCTAAAGATATGTACTGCTATTTAGTCTTATGAAAGTAGCTAATATATTTCTTTTCATTGCTCAGAAAAAACTGTTTTAGCATAAACTGAAATTGTATATGCTATGATGTATGTATATGCTATGATTATATGACTTTTTTTAAATTCATTGAGTTATCTGCTTTTATTATTGTCATAATTGTCAATTAAGTATAAGTGAAATTGATTTAAAATTAATTTTATTTGTACATAAACCACGAATGCTTTCAGTTTGTTTGTGTATTACGTATAGATTAATCTATCTTTGCATTTTAGTTAAGATTTAGTGTAGAGGCAGGTGTTACCGAGTTCTGCTTACATTTATTTTTGATACGTATTTGATTTTTACCAGAAATCTTGTTATATTTCATTTAAAATGATCGAAAACTTAAGTAAGTTTATTTTTAGGTCAAGAAATGAAATGAAATAGGCGAATTTTAGGTGAAAAATTAAATGAAAAAATGTTATAAAATGAAAAATATGCAAAATTCTTTAATTGATTCGCTACGTTTACTTTTTTTTATTCTTTTCATATGAACTGTAATTATTGTTTCATAGTTTTACTGAAAAAAATGAATCAAATATTTTTTATTCTGTAAAAAGCCACTTTTTTCTGTTTAATTTCTTTTTTGGGCTTTTCCCCATGTGTAACGTGAATATGAGCCGATTTCCTTGAAAACGTCCTCCCCGAAGACATCTCTTCCCCTATCAGATAGCCCTCGAGTGTTTTGCCATAATCTAAATGCCCAGATTTCCTTATTTCCTTTACCGTTCTCTAAAAAAGATTATTGAGTAAAGAACATGTGTAACGAAATTTTATTTGCAAGGCATTTTGAATTGTAAATGGGTCATCTTCCATAAAAAACCGATTTGCTTTTTATTATTACGGACATTATATGTTCAGTATAATATGCGTTTGCTTCTATATGTCAGAAACCACATTTCAATTTGAGAACTATAATATGGGCAAAGGAAGTTCTCTTTTGTGTATTTTAAACGCCGAATGAAAGATCGGTGATATTTATTCCGGCTAAACGTTTAATAGCTATCTGCTAGGAGAGGGATACATTCATGGAGCGCTTTCTGTGGAAAACTTTGTCGTATTTACTTTACATGTGGGAAAAACCTTCCAGAAAATGAAGGCTTATGTATAGAGAACCCTGTTGTGACTACTGCCTCTGAAAATGCCCCTGCTATTTGAGAACATAAATATCAGTGTCAATAATTGTAATATATTTCTCTAAGAAGACCAGAAGCTATCAAATATCTTCAAATATGAATACTAAAATGTCTTAATTTCAGATATTTATACCCATTTCTAATATGTAATATTTCCAGATTTTACACTATTTAAGAAATCTTTCTCCAAACAAGAAAAGAGGGTTTCTGGTTTTTCATTTGTTTTAAGTGGGAAAAAGGTTTTTTATGTACTTTTGAAACGTAGATTTTTGTCCTTATTTTAACATAAAGTAATACATCTTGCAGTCTCATTTACGACATGCATTCTAAATAGTTAATTATATGCCTGAAATTTTATATTAATTTTTCCACATTCTGTTTGGGCAAATGACAAACTATAGCAAATCAATATTCACTGATTACCATGGCAGTTATTTGCTTTGAAAATCATTCCAATAATTCGCCTTTACTTTGAAGATGTAGCTTATCTGTTGCATATACTAGGTAAATTTCATAAATCCTAAGCGAGTAACTTTATATTAAGACGCTTGTAAAACAAAAAGTTAAAGCATGAAATTCAAGAACAAGATTTAAAAAAAAAAAAAAAAAAAAAAAAAAAACCCCTCTTTCGTAATGTTTACTGCCAAAGAAAGGTGGCTGAAAATTGCCAGTGTGGTATACATAAAACCCACATTTAAAAGATTTTAAAAGAAAAGAAAGCAATCAAATAAGCAAAGTTAATAAAGCTAATAAACAGCGTGTTTAGATTATTAAATAAACTGTAAAATCAAGCTTATAGTTTGATACAGTAATTCTGTTCCATTTTCCCTTTATAAACAAGACTCTTTTTCTATACTTCAAAGTATTATTCTCAAACTGTATTTGAGAAAACTAAAGATAAAATAAATCATTTCTGAATGTATTGTGCTATATTTTTGTAATTCATTTATAATTTTATTAATATAATTAATCTCTACATATAATAAAAGGAAAAGTCTGCCTGTCTATGTGTGCAGCTTTCGCTCGTGCTGCGCGTAAGCAAATAGATCCAGGCTACCAAAGTTGGTACATAGGTGCATCTAGACAAGAGCCAGTGCACCTCGAAGCGATTTTTTCAAAAGTCGAATGAAATTTTTTTTATTTTATGTTTTTTGATGAAATCTCATCAGACATAATGGGCATACCAGCAACAATGGCACGCAGCCATTGTTGCTGATATAGCACTGTTACTCACCTATTCCTGCATATTATTAATACATTTAAGACATTACGTCAATTGTTGGCCAAGACAGAATTATTGATAAGTGATGTAATTAAGCTTTGAAAAAATTATAGTTGCGTCCTGGCTTGGAAAACTTAACCGTGCTAATCAAACTATTAGAAAAATGTTCTTGCAAACGTAAATTAAATGTGAACCAGTTCGTCTGAAAAAACTTTTCCAGGAATGTATCCTTTCCTAGGTAAGTAGTGTCCATATATTTTATTGAAATAAATTGTTAGCCTAAGGAATATAGCGAGTTCAAAAGATTTTAGATGTTCCTTCCATTCGACCCTCATTACCGATTTGTAATTATTAAAGCAACGCATATAAAATATTAAAACGATTGCTTCTTTCTTGATATATTGTTTTATTTTTTGCTTCAGTGCTAAAACATTTGACTGTGTTATGGATATTTAAGATTTCGTAGCATGAGTCGGGGAAAAGTTTGATGAAATGCTCAAAGAATAATTCTTGTACTGCTGACCAGTTAATAAAGCAGTCGTTTATATTATAGCGATATTAATATTTGAGAACATAAGCATCTTTAAATAAACATTTGCCTCAAATATAATTTATCTTTTTATTCGTTAGTATCTTAGAGAAAGATTTAAGATCGATGTGCCTCATCGTTTTCGAGTATACAACTTTAGAAGCCCAACTTTCTGCGACCACTGTGGATCTCTTCTTTACGGACTTCGAAAACAGGGTCTAAAATGCAAACGTAAGTTCTTCGAAACTTTATTTATAACTTTTATTTTCTGAAATGCTTAACAACTGTTTCTCCTGTTTGCATTCTAATAATGAGAAAGTCATTCAGTTGCTGAGAAAATGTTCATTTTTCAGCTGAATGTCAGCATATTTCATAGTTTTAAGAAATTATGTGTTTAGAAATAATTTAAATAATTTTAGTGCAAGTTTCGACTTGGTTAATTTTTTATTTTTTTTATTATTTATTCTTGTTTTAATTTTGTTAACTGCCTTTAATGTACAATATAATTTTCTTATATTAATTCTTTCCAAAACTTTTGATGCTAGGAACATATTTCTCCAGTTCAATTGCTTTGTAACGACCGTAGTTTATTATATTTGATTTCTGACATGCAAGGCATTAATCAAGATGGATTTACTCTGAACTATGGTCTCAAATATCTACATTCGTAGAGTTAAAACTAGGATTTATTTGTGAAAAATCTCCATGAAGGGAGGATGTTCAAATTTATTTTTCTTTCATGGCTGAAGACTTTGTTGATACATTTCAGATTATAGACTTTTTAACACATGTATTTCATAGTGGGTGAACAAAACTCAGAACATCAAAATAAAACTCTGTCAAAATATGAAACTTTTAGGATTATTACAGATTTCAGTATATTTCAACTCCCAGATTAATAAATTTATCTGGTTTTACGATCATTATATACATATATGCATTCTGAGTATGTAAGTTATTGATATATAAACATTCAAATAACCTGACATTAGCGCTCTTAAAAGAATTTAACTATCTTTGTTACACATAGATTTCAATTCCAGTCTATGTTCTTATGAGTTATTCAAAATTGTATATAATTATATTTATAATTAAGAACCAAATAATCTTGTATTTTAAGTCTCTATCGTTGATCAGATTTTTATCCACGATTCTCTAAAATAAATTTAGAGGACAAAGGGAAAGTTGACATGTCAATGGGCTCTTTTGCTTCATAATATGCAACTTTTATTTTAACTTTGTTGTGTTTATTGATTTGAACTAAAACGGAAGAAATGTTTTTATCAAATATAGTCTTGACTGAAACTTGAACAAAATGTTCACATCACCTGCTCTGTTTCTGACATCAATAGCTTCATTCGAACACATCTGCCAACCTTTACGTCATTGCAATTTTTAGCGCACCTTAATCTTTCCCGGCGACGTAATGCTTAAATTTACTCACAAAGCTGCATGACATCACAATTACTTCGAGCTAATACTTTAACAAGTTTTAAGGCTAAATTGAGTGTTTATTGCAGTAATCTAATTCCTGTATGCGTGCAGCTCTTGATTGTTAACTGTAATAGCGTTTATTAATCGTTGATTAGATTAGTCTATTCTTATCATATTGCTGTAAAACACAGCGCGGGAATTTAGTAAGAGATCACCTTTTCCATTTTGTGTGAACATGGAAAAAATTCAGATATTACAAGATTAATTTTCGTGTTTACTAGGAACCTGGAGGATAGAACCTCTGAGATCTGCTAATTCATCCTAGATTCATCTCCTCTTAAACTTCTGGGTTTTCATGACTTTTACTGTAAGTGAACACATACGTAAACTTTCCGTTTCTAAGGCAGATAGTTTTCGAGTGCTTTACCAAGTTCAATAGTTAACAGAGATTAATTTTCAGAATTATAACATAAACAACTCTTGATAAGAAGCAGTGTATAGTGGAGTGCAAAAATTAAGAACAAAGTCGAGAAATTAACATAACATGGATGAAGAGACCAAACCGACTGAAAGGCCAGTCAAGAGATTTGATGAGATCCGATTAGATAGAACATGTGTCTGGGCGCAGTATGACGCACTGTGGTCACGGGGAAGGGTATAAAATAGAGGGTTGTATATCTTCAATGTTTCAATAGAAGCTTATGTTCAGTGTACATCAGTTTGAATGACATCCAGGTGCTATCGCAGTGTGATATGTCCAACCAATAGTCTTGGAGGAAACATCTGGGGGAATAAGATTGAATCATTAGGAAGTTAGAAAAAGTCATAGCGTGATTTCGTGTGACTAAGGAACTCGAAATCGCCTTTAGCACCATGTCACGAGAGAACTTGGTCTACATTTCGAAAGATAGGAATAGCCGTTCGAAGGTTAGTATTCATGAGCAGCCACGTTAACACAGCACTGGTATCTTGTTCAGCTGGAGAGGATAGCGTTAGGTAAAATCGCAACTGTAGATAACGGATGCAATCGCAAGACCTTTGTGATGCACTGCTAGACGCTCAAATCCCGTTTTATCGTGAATAAGAGACCACACGTAGATAGTTGATCTACATGGCCTCTAGTACGGTAATGTAATATATGAGAGAATCGACCTCATGGTTAACCCAGCACACCCAACACAGACCAAAATATGGCTAAAAGTTTAAAACACAGATTAAAACAGGATATTAAAACAGGCCTCTAGTACGGTGTGTGTCATTGAAGCTGCCCTTCGGAGACTAAGTTACTCGGAACACTAGGACTGAGGACCTGAGCAGCGGGTCGAGTGCTGTTTACGGATGGCAGGCTAGTTAGTTATCTGCATTATAACATCGAAATTCACTTACTTAGAGGTGGCTTGCTTGGTGGCCGTACCGAGTTCTACATCCTCCAAGACGGTTCATTCAAAAGTCACGGCTAATGCAGCGACGTTCTCCTTCTTTACGTGTGTCTTTTCAGAGGAGTGTTCTGAGCTTTAAATTCCTTTTCGGGGACAACAACGCTCTAAGGAATCATCTTATAATGATCTCGTTGTCCCAGCTGATGTTTCGAGGTCCTTAGAAGTAATTTTTTAATCGATTGAAGCTATTTGCACATTTTCACCAATGTTTTTCATCATTGTAAGCAATTTCATTCTTCTATCGCATTTCCTTACCGCCCCTCCTTCCGATTTTAAATCTCGGCCAGCGGGCTGACTGTATGCATATTTTAACTTTTTCCCATGTGTAACGTGTATACGAGCCGGTTTCCTTCAGAATGTGTTCCACGAAGACATTCTTTTTAGACAGATAACCCTTACGTGCTTTGCCATAATCATAAATAAAACCAAAACTTATCCCAATTTTTTTCTAGTTTAAATATAATTCACGCTCTTGAAAACATCTTTATAAAAAAATACTCAAATTTTTGACTAATATTTACATTTTTTAGCAACTTCCCTCTGGTAATACTTATTTTCATTTTAGAGTTTTAAAACCTGCAGTTTTGAAGTTAAAGATTTTTCCTCCTACCCATTAAAAAACTGGTGATAAAAATTAAACGTAAATGAGTAAAATTCATAGACAAAATGAAATTAAAAATTTGTAATAATGGCGATTTAAAAGAAGAGAAATGTATGAAATGGCTCTATCGCGGTTCCTAGTACAATTACCTTGCATTAAAAATATCAAAATGTAAGAAAAATATAATTAAATATAGTGGTAGGTAAATTGTTATATTAAATAATACTAGAGGTATTTTTCAAATATTATTAAAATATAGTTATTAAACATTTTTATTTACTTTAAGAAATGTTATAAGGAAAAAGCATGCTTTAAAATAACTTTTATTTAATTATAATAATTTTATACATAAACTAATTATTGTAAAAACTTTTCAATTTTTATTTTAACACTAATAATTTATCCACATCTGTAAATCCATTTGACCATCTGTAGGATGTTCTCGAAAGATGTCTGTCAACAGCTCGCCAGCCAACAGCAACGAATGCGCAGCTGTGATTAACGCTACAAAAAAGCAAGAAGGGATAACTATGCAATAGAAATGTTCAAGGAGACAATTTCTGTCATAGTAAGTGGATGCAGACGTCGGAAAATATCTAATCGATTAATTAAAACTTATTATTATTCGCAAGCACAAACAGAAAATCACGATTACTAATGAAGTTACCCTATTTTGGGGAACCGGGACCACTAGCGGGTGAGCGGTAAAATCGCTGAACGCTATAGTTGCAACCTGGGTTCTAATCCAAGCGAACGGACTGGCTGCATGTGTAAACCCAAGTAGCACATGACGTAGCAAAGACGTTGCAAACTGGTCCGGGAGGTTGTAAAATGGTCGTAGTAACGTCTTTGCTACGTCATGTGCTACTTGGGACGTGTATACGATCCAGATTCCGTTAGAAAGTCCTCCACGAAGGCAACCCTTCCCTTAGGCAGGTAGTCCTAGTGTGCTTCGCCATTATAAACTAAACCAAACTAAACCTTTTTTGGGGAACCTGTGCCACTCATAAACAAGGTTAGAGGTGACCATCAATAAGTATACTCGTGGAAATATCACATCATCAATGTGAAAGGCAAGGCTTATGGAAAAATTACCAAGCATTAATCACTGGTTGATGCGAATTTCTAGCGGCTAACACTGGTTGTAGATGATTTGGCGAATTATAGATGTGGATTCGCCCAGTAAGGAACTTTGCAGTCCCAGAGACGTGGAAGTGGAATATCTTATAAATCATTTTTAGGGAATCAATAAAAATTTTTCATGAGGCAAGAAATAGCGGTACACTAAATTAGAGATAAATTCAGTATCAGGAAGTAATTCTTCAATATTTTCATTTAAGATCATATGCAATACACCCGCTCAAATGTCCCATAGTAGTGTGATCTCCATCAGTTTCTATGCACTTCCTCTCAGATCTTCTAAGCTTCTGATTAATCGTGGACAGTCTGGATGAGTTTTTGCTCTTTTACCAGCTACTCTAGCGCAGAGTTCACATCTCGTTGTGATATCACTGCCAGGGCTTTTACGGCTAGACACTTGTTTAAGCTCTTTTAGTGGAATATTAGTGTAACAAATGTGTTACAGAGCCTCATAAGCTCGTTGCCGTAATATGCGTGCACAGACAATACACGGCTTCCTTCACAGTTAGGAGTTTTCATATGCCCTATCTTCTGAATGCATATTTCTTACTTGGCGCCTGTTTGGACGTTTGTCTTCTGATCTGTTGTCTCGGAACCTACTTTTAAGGTTCTCTTGGCATTCTTTTGTTGCTTCGTTGTTTTTCATTTTCCCCTTAATCCTGACAATGTTGTGATATACTTTGTACCTATTTGAAAGATTAGTGCTCGACGTTATATGTATCTCGTACTTAATTCTTTGCAGTTCTAGGGCGTGAAGCTTAAACATTGAGATCAGTAATTAAGTTTTTTTATTGTTTACATAGAGGTGAGGGTTTATGAAGTGTAATAAATAAAATTAAATATTCTGTTTTTCATCGCTTTGCTATTTTAAATATTAAAAAATATATTTTAATATTTTCTTTAAATCTTGACTAAATCTTTAACATATTATTGCATTTTACAAGGTATTTTCAGCCACATATTCTATAAGAAAATTCGCAAACGCTTGTAGTTTATCTCTAGAACTTTTTAAAATTAATTTGGATGCTTTAATTTCAGCATTACTAGCAAATGTATGATTTCACAAGTGCACGGTTAAGAGTAGAATATTTTCTGAGACCACCGTCAAAATCTGCATTTTATTTAAAATAGTTATTTAAGAATCAGGAATTCTTGAAAGTTCAAAAGTTAACCTTGAGAAGCACTTGTATATAAGATAGACTGTTGATGATTAAATTAAAGTTCTACTTAAAGTAAATTAGTAGTAAGTCTTAGCACATCCGGATAATATTGGAAGATCCAAAATTCGAATCCTCGTTTCATAAACTGATAGGTTTTTCAATAACATGCGCATTTTCCTTTAGGCTCATATTTTCTGCCCGTTAATCTGACACTTAATCTGTGAAGGAAATAAAGTAGATGATAATTTTGACATTATTCTTTTTTTATTTGTAATTACAGAGGTTCAAAATATCCCTAGGAACTTTAAATTACTAAGTACTATACATATACAGCTGCAAAACTACATTTCAATCCTAAAAGTAATGTAGCATATTTATTCACAAAGTTCTAGATATACTAGCAAGTAAGTAACTGATTTAAGCATGCAATATTTATCTGCCTCGCTTTTTCGTTGCCAAAATTTACTGTGCTATGCATTTAAAACTGACTATCTGCAAATATGCTCGCACTGCCGGAACAAGCTGGCTTTAATATGTTCTTACTTGATGTTCCTATGCGTAACATTAATACAAAACAGTTTCTCTTAGAAAATCCTCCATGAAGGCATCCGTCTAAAGTAGATAACTCTCATGTGCTTCTCTGTAATGAATGAACTAATTACTCGAATGAAACGTAAATTCAAGCCCCTTACTTTAGACATTTTTTTCACTTCATAAAGATTTCCTTACTAGACAAAGATCCCCCTCCCCGAGTTAACCCTTTCGTTCCCAGTTTTTTCTTTTCCAAAAATAAGGTAAATTAGGGTTTTAGTAAGTCAAAGTAAAAATACCAAGATTATGTCGAAATAAAAACAAATACTAACTATAGAGGAATTGTGGAGGTGGGACATACATGTCCGTCCGTTTTAGATAGGGGTCCACCAGCGGCCGAGCGGTAAAATCGCTGAACACTGGTAGTTCGGTTCGAGGTTCGAATCCCGCGAACGGGCTGGCTGCATGGGCGTTTTCGTTGTTTTCCCCATGTGTAACGTGTATACGAGCCAGTTTCCCTTAGAAAGTCCTCCACGAAGACATCCCTCCCCTTAGGCAGATAGCCCTAGTGTGCTTTGCCGTATTCTCAATACACCAACACCTTTTTAGATAGCACACATACGAGTATATCCCATTGATGTTAAGATGATGATATGGAATACAGTGAAAAGTTCACTTTCCTAGTTCTAAATTAATTTTACTATAGTTTTGAAACAATTTTAGTGCAAGACGCTTATACAACATTATTCATGACATATGTATGTATGGTCTATTGCAAAACAGTGGGTGATTTTAAAATATCTAGTCGACATAAATATCCCAGTGGGGCCAAAAGGTTTAAACACCAGCCAAATATGTAAATTTCTGTGTGACATCTATTTTACTTTGTATAATATACAAATGCTCTTAAAAATTAGAATGAAAATGAAAAAAAAAGGGGGGAAGTAAATGAATGAAGAATTGTGATATTGTTAGCCTAAATAATTTTAATATTTGCGTAAAATCATCATGCTGTTGCCTGTAAATAACTGTATAAATCGTAAATATTCTATAAGTTACCTTTCATGCAATGCAGTTTTAAAGCTGTAATGTTACAGTTTCATGTGAATGCAAGCCAGTGTCCCTTAGAAAGATCCCCAAGAGATTATCCCTTTCTTTAGGCAGATCTAAACTAACAACATTGGGCTTCATAAAATAATTTTAATTTTAATGGTATCCACATTTTTAGCGTCGTATTTATTGTTATTGCTGATTATACTGTATTTTCATTACAAAACATTTGATGACTTTGAAAAACATTTTAAATTGAAGAAATTTATGCCTATGGAAATGCTTATTTTTATGGCGTTTGCTTATTTTATATTTACCTACATTTATGGCATTAATATTTTCTGCATGTATACTTCAGTGTTTACGTTTACTTTTAAAATGCAGTTTTTCATATAGGAAGGGGGAGCGGTTGTTGATTTTTCTGTCGGATATTTCTGGAATGAATGGAAAACCAGAGTAAGGGAGGGATGAGAGGTAACGCGAAAAAATAAAAACAAAAAGAAATCCCCCTCTCAAAATTTATTCCTGGCAACATTTTCCCAGTGACGCTTTGGTTTAAAAAGCGACCTCTTTTATTCAGTAGACTCTCTTGTCTCCGGGAGATAGTCTGCTTCCTCTGTTGTCACTGTTAGAGAATTGGCATCTTCTTGGCTTGCGTGTTTCTTTGCACATGATGTGACTCGGTGTTTATTTTTGCACGTGCAAAAGGAATTTCCCACCTGCCTACTGAAGTGGGTGTTTTATATTTCATAAAAGCAGATCGCAGAGTAATTTATTCACTTGAATAATAATTCGAGAAGAACTGTTTTTATTTTGCGTTACTTTATTCCTATTCTTGTGCACTGCTTGTGAGAAATTTTCATTTCCAATTTTAAATGTCACACGTGCTTCATGCAGGAGGATTTCAACTCCTTTGGCACACATCTAGTTTTGGACAACGGACCCTAAGTCAGAGGTACATTTTTATTTCTTTATATACTTAATATAAGTTATTTCGATTAGTATAAATTAATGCATGAGACTCTCGTAATTAATTAAAATTTCTATTTTGATCGAAGTGCACTAAATGTTGGTTTTTTGAAAGTTTTATATTCTTCAAAATGTATTATAACAGAAGTCATTCACCTGGCCCCTTCTTTGAGGGAAGATGTAGTTCCGGAAGAGGGCATTCCTATAACAATTACATAAGCGATATAATAAGTTCTTTGCCACCTAGAAATCCAACATTTCAGAGAGTTATAAATTCTGATTTCGGGAGACAGGAACGTTCCAGAAGCCCAGTAAGGGATTACACAGGAACAAGATTGTCAAATTTTAGGCCGATATCAGCAGCACTATCTGGTGACACTTCGCCGGTTCTTCGGCGTAGAGATTTTTCAACCGTCTCTTCGCAGGCGTTAAGCGAATCTCGTTCTTCGCCCATAAATTGGCTAAATTCTGATGATTACAGTTATAATAATTCGAAACCAAGAAGTTATTATGATTTCCCAAGTAGCAATTCTCGATATAGTTCATACACTTCCCCAATTAGAAGGCCACAGAGGACTGATTATTCGGATTACTTGCGACCTGTTTTACAGGCCAGACCCATGTTAAAGAGCAATTTTGTTCCTAGATCCCGTGCTGAGCGAGAAAATGCAGGTATGCCAATTGTACGTGAAAGAAAGCTAATAAAATTTCGTGAAATTACCAACGATATTTTGAATAAAGTTCGGCGAAAAATATCGTGGGACTTAGATGAGGAAATTGACTCGCCTTTAATTAATGAAATGAGGAAATTAAATCCTGAACTATCTGATGACAAAATAGTAAATGAGAAAACTAGAAGTCGGGAAAGCAGTTTAACCAGATTTGGTTCCCGAGACTATTTATCGAACACTCGTGGTTCATCTCCTGCAGCTGGATCTCCTAGAGCATCAGCTTCTCGACGTTTATCTGATGATCATACTTTAGAGCCTAGGTCTCCTAGTTGTTCAAGACGCTTTTCTTCGCCGAAGACTACTATAGCAAGAAGAGCATCAAGGGAAAACAGTTTTGATGCTTTAAATTCTGCTAAAACAGCTCCGGAATTTAGAGATCCTCCCATACCTCCCCCAAGAAAAAAATCCTTTAGCTCAGCTCATAAAGTTAAGAAGTCTCGAAAATCATCTCTTGATGATCTGGATGAAAAGAGTTTGAATCATAGCATAATTGCAGATGAAATTAAAAGGCAACAGGGTGCTTCGAACCTCCAAAGGCTTCTTAGTTTGGCAGATTCATCGAAGGCCTTAGAACGTCCTGAATCGATAACACAAAACGAAGTAACATGTTTAGAGCATAGGCGGAGCAGTGAAGATCAAAAAAGCAATGAAGTTTCTCCCAGTGTTAATTCCAATTTAGTTTCTGCTGATAGCACCGTCGATAATATTCTAACTCATCCTCGTAGACGTCGTCGTCTTCACTGCATTTCCAATGATAGTTCCGATCAGAACGTTGAAGAAAGCAGATCTCGTTGTCGAAGTCGTGCTCGCAGTAGAGTTAGAGATGACTCTTTACCACAAACTGTATCAGCAGAAGTGACTGTGAATGATGTTTCTTACCCCATAAATAGAATGCACAGGAAATCTGTGAAATATAAAGCAGATAATTTAACACCTGTTCCTATATCCAATGAATCCGTGACCCCCTCCATTCAGAATTGTGAAGTTTCTCCTGTGATAAAAGATATAAAATCATCTATAACTAATAAAAAAGACAACAGTCGTCATCCAGGGTTAGAGGATCTTAAACTTAAAACTAATATAATTACTATCTCAAATAAGATGGATACAAATTTAAAAAGCCCTGTATCTCCTTTAAATAACAAAATGAACGCTGGTAAGGAACATAAATCGAATGATAAAATTTTAGATGTAAAGTCAACTGTAGATAAGAATCAAAAGGTAATTAATAAATATGATTCACCGTTGAATAGCACTTCTAACTTACACAAAATAAAAAATAAAAAGATAACCACTGGCAGTAGTTATGCCGATGAAATAGCGGATAAAAATATTATAGGGAAATGTGAAGAGAAAAGCGATATGTCGGAAAGAACTAAATTCCTGTCGAAAGCTGAATCTAATTTGGACAAAGTAAATAACAAAAAAGTAGTTAACGCTTCTTTTATTGAAGAAAAAATTTCTCATGAAGCTAAAAGAAAGGGACAAACGAGTCATAAGCAACTTTTGCAAACCAATATTGAACCCAAATTAACCAAAATTAAGGAAAAGAAAATTCCTCATGCTTCTATTTCTGAAAAAAGTGCTTCTAAAGAAACTGAAGGTATTATAAAAAGTAGTAAAACGAACACTAATAAAATTGCTACGCCTTTAGATAGTCAGAGTAAAGAATCTGAAGAAGTAATCGTAGTATGTAAACTGCCACAGCCGAAAGGAAAAGTCGAAAAAGCAAAATTTTCGGGTCATAATGCCTCCAATTTTTACAAAAACATTCCTGTTGACCAAGACATCGTTGTTTCTATTGTGAAAAAAGACGATGTTGTAGGAAGTGTGCATATTTGCGAGAAAAATAAATCGCGGCATGAAAATTCATCTGCGGTATTACCAATCATTCCAGTAAAGCAAGCATTTCCGTTTTCGGAACCTATACGTGAATCCCAGTCAGGTTCCTCAGAAATTTGTGATATTCAACCAAAAGCTAAAAATTCCTCTTCTACTGCTGGGAGGAGAGACAATGAAAATAATGAACTTCATGTAACTCATACCGTTGTTTTAAAACCCAAAATTCAAAAGAAAGATTTGTCGAAACAGGTAAAATTCGAACCACAAAAAAATATTAGTGCTGTTCGATTAAATTCCATTCCTGATGTCATTCAAACTACCATTAATGTAAATATGAGATCTGATGTGAAGCCAGATATTGCTAGTCAGGCGAAGCAAACGACAGTGTATTCTAATATTCCTGAAGATCAGTTAAAACCTGATAAATCTTTTGTATTACCAAACATTAAGGAGAACATTGTTAATAATGAAGTTGTTTCAACTGCTGCGCCTAAAGATATTTCTAATGAACCTAATGATCGAAAATGTTTTAAAGGTTTGCCGAATATCACGAAAAGTGACATTTCACTTAGTAAGGAAAGGAACCATAAAGCTGCTGGTGCGTCTATTCTGTCACAAGATGTGGCAGTGGCAGACGCTGAAAGCGTTACTACTAAGACTATTCTTCAGCCCTCTGTTTGCAAAACTCATACGGACAAAGATTTGGTCAAAATGCAAAACACAATTCTTACAAAACCAGATATCTTGACATGTACGAATGAAAGCAAAGCTTCACAGAAAGATCATGCTATAGGAAGCAACGCTGCAGTACCTAATAAAGAAAAGGAGGAACTACTAGAACAAAATAAAACAGAATGTCCCAAGTCCGACAAAAACATTTCGAAGTCTTACAATAAAGCGAGGGAAGAAACTCATTTGAAGCTAACTCCAAACCTGGCTCGTAAAAATGCTGAAAATTCGAAAACTTGCTATAAAAGATCTGCTACTACGCCTGATGTTAATGCAGTCCTGGAAGAACGTCGTCCTAGCTATTCAAAAAGCGATTCATTATTGTCTGGGAATACACATGATGAGAAGTCTTGCAAGAAATTTGATCATGTGATGCCGAATTCTAATGATGCACCGACTGCGTTATTGAGTAAAGAAGTTTCTTGTACTGAAAGTAAAGGAAAAGATAACTTAATTTCCCCTACTGACATAAAATTCGATAAAAATGGCAAAATTCCAATCTCTAGGCCAGATGATAAGCATATGGAGAGAAATTCAGCTTTGGAAGAATCTCGGAGAACTCAGAATTTGCTTAAGCCCTCACTTGCTGTGGAATCTAAAACTCTGACTGAAAATGAGCCCCTTGTGAAACAAGAACAGATCCTTAAAAATCATGTCGTGGAAAATTCCTTAAATAAATTATCGCCTGCCTCGAAATACGAAGAAATTTCGAAGGACGCTGATTCAGTGAAGTCCGCAAAAGTAGATGCTAAAGAAGGGAAAGTTTCAGAAAATGCCGAGAGTGAGATTAGGAATATAGCACAAAGAATCGATGATTCTTCTGCCGTCAGAATCAAAACTGTTTCAGCCACAACTAAGGAGAAAGTCTTTTCTTTAGTGAACTTACCTACTTCTGAAATGCAAAGTATATGTCAAGATGTAAATTTCGACAAAATTAAGTTAAGTAAAAATTCAGCACCCACTTCTAATATACAGTTAGTTTCGGATAATAAATCTGTTGAGAAAGATGTGTCTGCTGTTATACCACCGGTATCAGAAAAACTGCACAGTGCTTTAAAGCCTGAAAATGTAAGAGATGAAGATATGATCAAAAAAGTGCCTGAAACTAATTCTTTGGAAAATCTGAAAACCTCGTTTACACTGCAATTAGCATTTAATGAAAGCAATGTTGCAAGGACACTGGATGTGGATACAAAGTCAGAAGCACGTAAGCTGCCAGAAAGTTCGAATACTGATATTATGCAAGTCGGCAATAAAATAAGCAGTCATTTATTAAAAGATGAAAATTCGAATCTTCTCATAAGCAAAACTCTAGAAGGGGGTATTCTTCAAGAAATATCAAAGCCTGACGTTATAGGTAGTCATAAAGAACTGAAAGATGACGCCATTCGTAACAAAGAACTTTCTACGGAATTGACATCCAAAGAGAATATCTGCACTGCTGGTTCTAAATTACATTCTTCACATTTAAATGATTTCGAAGCAAATAATATTGTTTTTCCTAAATTAAGCTCTTCTTTTGAATCATCGCTTACAAATAAACTTTCTGATCAAGAGAATTTACCTAACTCTATAAGCAAGCAGACAGACACAAGAGAGAAAAAGGGAGATATATTGAACTATAGCAAAATAAATAAAGCGCGCAGTGCTGATGACACTGATTTCAAATCGGAGGTTGATCTTGAAAAGAAAAAGCTCGAATCTGCAAACATCATACACCAAAGTTTTGCTGAAAGCCAGAATAATTTGAGTGACAGTAAATCATTCTTTCATGTCCCAGAACCCAGTATTAAGGGAGCAAAGTACTCAGTAAATACAAACTCTTCAGTTGAGGCAGTGAACGATTCAATGAACTTTGGTAAAAAAGCAGTCAAATGTCCACCAGATTCCAATTGTGGAAGTTTAACTGACAGAGAAAATAAAGTAATGTCAGATGCAACATCAGAAACTGAAGGAAATATCTCTAATGGCATTTCAAAAGACTCTATAATTTGCACTTCAGATAACTATATGAAAATAAAGAAAACTTTATCTCAAAAGGGTGAACTGGAAGCTTCAGATTTAGTCAACTCTACCACTTCAGTTAGTAATAAGAAGTTCCTAGAAAAAACAGAGACAGAAAGTGTAAAAAAGACTGATGCAAATGGCAATGAAACTGAACTCATAAATGAAAATTATCCAAGTCTAACAAACAAGGCAAAAGAAGTGAAGCTGCTCCCTCGTAGTCCTCCACCAGTTCGAATTGGATTATTTATAAAATCGGATCCAGAACCAATACCAGAAAGTTCCTCATCCTCTGAAGATTCTTCGGACTTGTCTGATGATGATGACACTTCTGCAATAAGGCAATCAAGTGCACAACTGTCTAATCACTGCGAAGCACAAGGAAATGGTGAGTAACTTAATCACCGGGTGAGTAAAACTTAGCATGTTAATTAATAGACTCTTAATTTTAGTAGTAAGAACCGTTAAAGATTAATTTTCTAACAAATTACATATTCTTTAAAGTAATTATATTCTTTGTGTCTAGGACTCTTGTTTATTATGTGTATCCAGTTTCCAAACTTTCATTGGTGATTAATTCTAACAACTAATTTTATCTACTCTAAACTATATTCCAATTCGTATGAAGTCATTGTAGCAACTATAGTTAAGCAGTTAACATTATGCTTTTCATGCATTCACACTCTCAGACTGATGTTTCAGTTTTTCTGTAATTAACTGAAACTAAAGATTAATTGGTTGGAATTGTTGAAGGCATAGCAGAGAGGACTATCGTATGAAGTCATGGTAGCAACTATAGTCAAGAAGTTAACATTATGCTCTTCATATAGTCAATCTCTCAGACTGATATTTCAGTTCTTCTGTAATTAACTGAAACTAAAGATTAATTGACCGAAATTCTTGAAGATATAGCAGAAAGGGATATCTGACTAAAGAAAAGGTATGCTTCCTATGGAACTTTGTAAAGAAAATTATATCTCATTTGGGTTGCACAATGGGGGGGGGCGAATCCTGAACAACAACTCATGCAACTAGTGCTTTGGCTGGGGTTTGAATTGGGGTCGAACTACCATTATTCAGGGTTTTATCCATTCGACCATTGGTGAACTGGAATATAAAGGGAATATTTCCTAAGCGTTTGAAATATTATATATACAGTGTGTTTCGTCATTGTTCTGAAAATAATTTGATTTCAATAGACTTCATATACCGCTTGTCCCTTTTCCACCGAACTAATAAGATTACTCTAATATCTTTGCATTAGGAATTTATTTTGGAGATAATTTATTTCCTTTCTTTTCGCCTGTATTTTCTTACGTCGTTGTTTCAAAAAATTTTGTGTCGTTTATATAAGTTTCGATTTTCAATTAAATACCTTAAAGTAGTTAAATCGAAAAACAGTGAAACACATTAGAGAAAACCAAATTAAACATATTCGAGTTAACAGTGTCCCAGACTGCACTGGAAAGATGCTTCGATTTGAACTGTAGTCTTATATGGAAGTAATTTGACGAGGAAGAATGAATCGCCGATTCGCGAAAGACTATTCTGCAGCACCTTAATGTTCCAAATTTTTTTACCAACATTCAGAAAATCTACATTTTGAATAAATTACGCATTGGTTGTTTCAACAATAATTTATATTACACTTTGAAAACTAGGCCGCAATATCAAGTTCAAATGTTAAAAAAAATGAATTTAGTAAACTGATAGTATGATTTTCCAGCAACGATGTTATTATGACAAAATTATTGAATAACAGTCAATTGTTAGGAATGAAAGAAAGAAGCATTTACTTTAGTGGTGATTAGGAGGTTTGTTTGACCTGTTTCAAAATTTAAAAAAAAAAAAAAAAAAAATCGAGTAAATAATTTCCAATACATGATATTTAACATTTGTTATGATTTAAGTCTTATGGACATAATTAAAATGCAAGCGTTGACGTATGATTGTAAGCATTCGGCATATAATCAATCTATATGCGATCTTAAAAACATCAGGCTGAAGAGGAGCAACAAAATTTTAAATTTGAAGAAGAGCAATAAAAAATTTCAAACTATAAAGGAACATGAAACTTAAAAAAATTTTATGGCAAACGATTTTGTACCAGTCACTTAACATAGGGCATTAGATGTGCCTTCTAATAGTAATTACAACAGAGCTGCAATTATTCCTGATATTTTTCAACGGATATTACAAATGAAATTTAATTTATATTTATTTGACGCACCAATTAAAAAAGGAAAAACTTAAGTTATTAATTTTTTTGCTTTTAAATCGCCCATTTATTTAATCAATAGCAGACTGATTAAATTTGCCAAATAAAATAAAAAATTAAAACCTTTTACTTTGGCAAATGGTACCACTCTGGGTGCATGAAAAGATAAATTTAAGGTCTTGTATTTCACGCTGTGGCTTGCCAGAAGTCTCCTTCTAAATTCCTTTTCTTCTTTTCCTTCAGTTTCGCCTGAGCTGTATTTTATATACTGAGCGAAAAAAATAGACCTATTTAGAGATATAAAAATATTCATGTAAAGAAAATTCACTTCGCTATAGTCCCTAAGGGAAGTATTCAGGGAAGACTTTCTAAGGGAACTTTGTTCTTGTTACATTTCAGATACGAAAAACTACGGGAAACAAATTCAACCATCCAATTGAACCGCTGCCCACCTGCGGCTATAAAATCTGAGCAATAATATCATTGGTAGTTCCGGACCTGGGTTCGATTACAGGCGAACGGGCTGGCTGCATGGGCGATTTCGTGGTTTTCTCCATGTTTAACCGGGTATACGAGTCAATTTCCCTTAGAATGTCCTCGACGAAGGCATTCCCCTCTTAGGCAGATATCCCTATTATGCTTTACCGTAATCAGCTAAACTAATCCAAACGAAATCAATTGAACCGCTGATAATAGAACTCGGAAAAATTAGGCTTATTTTATGTCTCGCGAGGGCTATCTTGCTGGAAAAAGAGGGACTTCGAGGAGGACTTGTTAAGGGAACTTGACTGACACGTAAAATAAAAGTAATAAAAAATGTGCCTTTATAACTGTGTACGTAAGCTATCGGCTTTTCTTTGTACCAGTAATGCAGGTTATTTATATTTGCATTTCCTTCGAAATTAAGACCATAGCTTATAGTATGATGAATGTTAAATTTTGTCAAAAATAAGTTATCGATCACTGCTAATACATAATAAAGCCAATGTAAGTATTAATAAGCCCTGTGTTTATAAATTAAAGAAATACTGTACAAGAGGTAACTTGTGCATAACATTAATTTCAGTAAAGCTATCAGAATTTTGTTAAATACATCAAAATTACATGCCTTATTGTGCACAATCACATTAGTAATTTTAAATCTCCGGGTAAGGAAGTGAATGTTTGTCCAAAAAATTATTTCTAGCTGCGACACTGAATTATACATTTTCAAATAAAGGTGTTTTGTTTTCAAGCGAGATATTTAGTTCCACAGCCATCTGAAATAATGTCGATTGCGGCTGGTTCATTTCTTATCTGACATCCATCTTGTTGACATAAACTGCCATAGCTTCATCTCTGTCTTCAGTTGCATTAGCATCTCTATAAAAAGCTCCCACCTTGCTTGCTGCTTTTTAACTGTTGTCAATTCGAAGCAATGCAAATGACCTTCAGGAAGCTATAAAAAGGGAACGTTTGTTTCCAGACCGGGGAGCGCCTCCTTATGTCATACATTGAGTTGCTTCATCAGGGCGTGTAGTATTACTGGAAACATTCTAGTAGAAAGGTTCTTTATGCAGAGAAAGGTTTTGTTTTAAATGTCTGTTATTAGTTGTTACGAGCATTTCTATGCTGAACGCTTTATTTAGATTATAAATATATAATGAATCATAAATGACATGAAAACATGAATGAGTCTAATGGTAGAAAAATGATGCATTGTAGTATGTGGCGTAGCATGATTTTTTTCTATTTCTCTATATGCGTGATTTTACTCATAGCGCTTTCGGACGCTAAATTTATGCAGTTTTATAGTTAATTTGGATTCGTTAAATATACGCTTGTAACATTAAATAAACATATTTGTAGTGTATGTATATAAAAGGCTTTTAGATTGTGCTATAGCAAAAAAAAAAAAAAAAAAAAAAAAAAACTCTCTTATAGGTTAGGCAAATTTATAAAAATTTTGTTAAATTGTATCTTTGTATATTTCATTTTCTTTGGAAACATGCTGACAATGGAAAGTTCATGAGGCTGTTTTATACATTTTCGATTTGGGTTTTCGTACTTGAATCCAACTTGAATAAAAATATGTAACTTGTATGCGGGCAATTAGGTTGTATTCATTACATTTTTTATTTAAAATGTCTCCTTTATCGGAGATTTAATATTCTGTTGTATTTGTTTCTATACATTTCCTTTCACTTAGCGAGTTTTCCTTCGCTTTTGCGACGTTTAATTCGAGTTAATTTCTATGACTGTCAACTGGATTCTGGAACAAACCTAATAACACAATGCAGCTTCAAAAAGGCGATTAAGCATAATTTAAGGAAATTATATTTTCTAATATGCACTATTGTAGCGTATGAATAATGAGTGGATTAAGAGATTGGAAGCTTCCTCCATTGGGACCAATATTTTGGGGTTATTCAGCTGAATACTAAATTACTACGAAGTTTCTTTTGAAGATACACACTTTAATAATTGTTTTTATTATTAAATACAAGCAAGCTGCTGCCAGTTTTCTCATTACTTAAAAAATGCTTTTTTTAGAATGTTTGGACATTAATCATTTAGAATAACAAGACGATTATTATTATATCCCGTATTCTGATTTGTGGCTCTAAAATCTAGAAATAACATCTAACCTTTGATAAAGGAATGTTCAAAATTCTAATTTGTAATCTAAGTATATTTAAATCATGCATTTTTTATCCGTAGTATTGTCTGTTGTTGAAGGAAGTTGCAAATCATCTCTTTGCTAATTACCCGTGAAAGTAAGTTTCAAGCCAAATACTAAACTCAGAGTTTGCCAAATTACTCTTTCTTTGCCTGTTTCATTATCCTAAAACAGTTATCTGATCAATTTTTTTTTTTAAATTGTGGTAAGACTTCTCCCCCCCCCCCGAGTTTACTGTTAAGTTTACGTTCTTGAGCCTTACATCCAAATGTATATTTATCTTTCACCGGCTAGCAAACTGAATAGCGCTGCGACTTTCTTTTCATTGAATTCTAGGTTTCAAGCCCTTTCCCATATTTTTAAGCGCACAGCAAACCGGAAGTTGCTTTAATTAGTCAGCTCCATATGAAGACCTGATATGTAGGAAAAAGTATAAAAGAGCGGAAAATTTAAATCTGAAAAAGAATCTCCCCCTTTCCCACCAATTATAATTACGTTATCCAGTGCACCAACTGTAATTACGTACTTTTTATACTTACGTGTTTAGATATTGTTGATTATAGGAATAATGTTTTTAGAATACTTGTGTATAATTGAAATTTTTAGAAAGCCGTTGTAAATCTGTTAGCAAAGAAGAAAGAACTGCTATGCTAAATCTTTAATCTTTGCAAATTGGTTTTATTCTGTGTCATTCTGCTGTCTACGTTCCTCACGAAACTTAACGATGGTATCCTGGCATCCTTCCCCTTAGGTAGATAACCCTTAAGTGCTTTCCGTAATCCAACCCAATATATCCGCATGCGAGTTATTTACGCATACTTAAAATCCCGTCTTTGTTGTTATACATACGAATGTCTTGATTGATACGTTTTCCTAACCGAGCATGCTACCTTCCTTAAAGGGCACAAGTATTTGTTCTGTAGCTATTTATAAAATTCTAGGTGAGGGGGTGCTGTGTTTTGTTGTCTATCTTAGTCGTTCGCAAACAAGAGCCTATTGTTTGCGTCATCTTCGTTTTAACCTGCTAGTTACAGCTGGGGAGAATTAAGCTCAGTTAACCCACTACAGGTTTGAAAATTTGAACGCCTCTCAACAAGTCAATCAAATAAGTATGTGTCAGCTGGCAGGATATGCAAGTCATCCATCTTACTTTTAGAGGGGAATTTCGTGCAGAATAAAAATGATCTATTTTGTTACGCAGAAGTACTTGAGAGGGACAGTAAACATATACTTATGACCTAAATAACTATCTTATTTTACAAATTTTTCATTTGATTAAAAAAATTTGATAACCTCAATTTTAATTTTCTATTTCTTTTTAGATGCCGCTGTAGGTCGGGACAAAATTAGCGAAATATTTGTAACTGTTGATATGCATGCTACGTACATATACCAGGTGATCCAAGAGTAACAGAAAAAATAAAAATTCATTAATTGGAAGAGTATAGTTGGTAAAAATAATTAATTAGAAACGCAAGTAGGATTACAAATTTTCCTATTCAACAGAAGTAAGATAACAAATGTGAAGGCCGTCATTCGTGAGAAAAGTCGTCATACGTTGCATGATATTGTGCACAGCATTTGACACTATTCAGCTGTAATTCCTCTCACAGGATGGCAAATACTAACTTCCAGTGTGATGAATGACGTCGGTCGTCTTTTGTACATTAATGACTTGAAGTAAAATTGTAGCTATTCAGGAATTTTTTATTTATTTATTTAAAAAACGTCTTGCATCTTTCTGTGCAGTTCTATCCAATCCGCAATTATCTATACTTTTCGAATTACTCAATTATTACTTTTATTGTTATTTTTGGATTACTCTGTATGTATGGGTAGAGATTAAAAATTTGTTAATTGCAGTATGTGAGGTTAGTTACAGTCAATCTCACAACAACCTTGCAGTGCAGATATTGAAGTGATAAACAGAAATCGTGTACATTTATAGTGTTAGTCATAGGAAAAGTAGCCACTAAACAGTGACTGTTCGTCCGGGACTAGATTGCCATTGATCTGTACTGGCTGTATAAGTGTTTTTCTTTTTGGGGGGCGGGGAATTCTACATATCCCATAGAATGGCATCTCATATTTGAAATGAATTCCTTAGGATGTCATCCCGATCCTTTCAGAGACCGATATCCATCCCATGCTACCTCGTAATTAGTTACATGTTTAACTAAATTGGAGAACTTGACACAAATTCAGCTTACTTTAGTTCTTTCGCTTAAGTGACGGAATTTTTTTTATCTTTTTCACAAAGCTATGCATGTTATTTCCGAATCTCACCGTATATTACAACATACTCATGATAAGATTCTTACCACAGGAATGAATGAATAAAGTTGTTCAGCTTTCTTCCGTAACTAATTTGTTACGTAAAAAAGTGGCACTCTTATTTTACAAAGGCGTCAGTTATTTTAAAATTTTACAGCGGCTTCGTTTAAATGATGATTAGAGTATCCTGGTATCGTTTAAGAATCAGCTGCATTCAGCATCAGAGGAAACAGTAGGCAGGCTTACATATACATATTATATGAAACAGTTTGGTTGTTAAAGATATATATCGATTGCATAGTTGTTAACAATGACAGCCAAAGTATACAGACGTACTTACGGTCATGGCCAATTTTCGATATTTCTTAGTCTCCTTAAAAAACCTTTTTAAGCCAATAGAAATAAAGTGGCTCAGAGTTTGTTCTTGAGGAACTTTTTACATTTCTGAAGATGATGCTGTAAGAAAAGTAGCGACAGTAATCTGTCTAGTAAGAGAAGCAGACAGCAAATGCGACGTATCTATGATGAAATCCCCGTTGAGTATGAATCGGTGTTGTCTTAGCTTAGTTGTCTCTTTAACTGGTTAATAATAACTTTCTGAACTTATCATTGGCTGAACCCTTACGCAAGCATCTGTTAAAAGGCTGGTGCAAATAATATCTAAAATTTTGATTTATACTTTATCTTGCACATCACCCTTCAAAAGAAAAAAAAAAAAGGCTTAGCCTCGGGAGCCTTTTCAGAGAAAAAACATTAAAAACTAGAAAATAAAGAGTAAAATTATGTAGAAAATATGAATCATAAAATTTTGAATTAAATAATGAAAAACTTAAATATTGTAGAACATAAAATCTGAGTATTTCTGAAAAGTCTTTATTATAATCATGGAACACTTTAATGTCACAAACAACACACTTTTTACATAACCATCACTTATTTTGATACATTATTAGAAATTACTAAATTTACATAAGATTTTTAGAACAGAAAAGGTAGATAGTGAAATTAAAATGGAATGTTAAGGGGCTATTACAAATTAAAGTTAGAATTTTTATTTACATAGTTTTATATACATGCTACAAATGGAAAAACAAAACACAAACACTTGAGGTGTAGAAAAGCATAATATTATTAATAATTGTAACAATGTATTAACAAAGCTTAATATTGGTAGGTAAAAGGGTTTTTGTGTGCCATTGCCACTAAAGATGAGTGGCACATCAGTGGCTAAACTTCGGTAGTTAAACGTATATTTGCTTGAGTATTTTGGTTTTTTTATATGTAATAACAATATAAGTGCATTTCCTTGAGAAGGTCCTCTACGAAGGCATCCATTTCTTTATTCAGATAGCACTTTTGAGTACTTTCCCGTATTTAGGTAAACAAACCAAGCAACCAAAGTGGAGTGAACCAGCTTTAGCATTTTACCTCTTCCTTCTGTATGTAGCTTCAAAAAGGGAAAGGCGTACCATCGAATTCTTTTCACAAATAATACTATATGTTAAATAGTTGTCATTTTGGATGTCTGCCAACCTTTCTTTTTTACTGCATGAATAGCCATCCTTTCCCTTAGATATATTGAAGTTAGTTTTGATTTCGACATTTCCGAGTTGTTTACAAAAGAAAGTGTGGTAAAAGTGCTAATTGCTGAATAATAATTTTAAATTAAAATTCTAATTTTAGATTAATATGCCATGGTTGTAGTAATAATAAAATCGTTGTGACAATGCAAAAATTCTTATAACGTAAAACCTCTGTCTTCATCTTAGTGATTTACTATTTTTCCAAAGTGTTTTGCTTCGCTTTTCTTCATTTTTTGGATGGTTTTCAGGAGTGAGCTAGTCATTATTGTCTTATTTTAAATCTGTAAAGAGTCTTTTCGTATTTTTGCTTTGGCAGCCGTCTGCTTTCTTTCTGTTTTTTCATTCATGCAAGAAATGTTTCAATTTCCTTTTTGTTTTTGACTGTGAAAGCGATGCAAATAGCTTCTCCTTTTTAATTCTCCATTAGTAGTAGTAGTTTGAAAAATACTTTTATTTCGTTCATTAGCTAGTTATTATATATGGAAATTTTCTTTATATATTTTAAATTTATTTCAACTTCTTGTGCTTAATTTTATTTTTAAAATGTTCTTGAGAAATTCGGTTATTTTTATTCATAGAATTTTTATTTATTTATTATGATTTTATTATTTTAGTATCAAAGATTTAATAACCAAAAGCTATTTTGCATACTGGTTAACGTTTCTATTCTATGTGTCGTAATGCAACGATTGAGTTACTTTCGCTGTCTCTTTCATGTGTGTACTCTTATCATTAATAATTCTGAACAGAAATTCGGAACTTTAATCTGTTAGCTTTATTTCTGTGGTGATAAATAATGTAAAATTTATTTATCTAGAAGGCAATTCAAAAGTCATTAAATATTTAAAAAAATTGTATTTCTTTAAATTTGCCTTGTATGCTAAAGACGTTAATAAAAAAGAATTTTTTAAAAATTTTATAGCAATTTTGTAGTTAGTTTTTATCGGACGGTGATTGACTAGAAAGTGCATGATAGAAGTACTACTTATACTAGGAACTAAAGCAAGAAAGCTAATGGACTATTCGAAACGTTGTGATTATCTGTTACAGCACTTTTAATGAACTTTAATTACTTTTACCTGGAACAGTAGCATTATAGCTTCTGTCAGTTCATGGCACGGTAAAAGACCAATGATTGTTGCAAGATTGAAAGCGGCGGTAAAAAGTGGAAAAATTTGGTTCTTTGAGAGGTCCTGCACTAAGTGCCAGGATGATGGATAATGGAGTGCCTGGGTGATACCAGAATGATGTAACTGCAGAGAGAGGGAATTGTGTACTTTTTTTATTAGCATCATCAATACACTGAGTAGATTGCTTGAAAATTTTACCTTGAACTGGTATTTTTTTCCCAAGATTAAAATGTACGCTATATATCCCTATAAAATTATTCATCATATTGCATTTGAATACTGAAATTACTGCCCCGTTATGGATCAGTAGCTTTCTAATGGATGTAACTGTAACTAAATTGATTTTTAGATACCTTGTATGTATTAGAATAAACTCTTTCCTTACCATTATATTCCTCATTTATATTGGCCCCCAGTACCCCAAATTCGACTCTTAATTGCTCTTTTGCCTTATTTAAAATTTTTGCTGACATTCCAAACTTTCTTTTAAGAGCATATATGCATGAAATACTAGGACGCTGAATGGTTAGTTGAAAACCTTTAATTTTTTCTAGTGCTCGATTTTTGACATGAGCTGCACATAAGCCTTATGCAAAGCAGACATGGAAACGATTTGCCACCCTAATTGGTTGCAATGGTAGTATAGTAGATGAAGTTAACCCCTTTATATATATTGGGGAACAACTGCTAAAGACGGATCCCAAAATGTTAAAATGTGTTAAAATGTGTGTTTCATTGCCAAGTGAAATAAAATAATGGCAGAATAGTAGGACATAACATTAAAGATAATTTATTGTGCTTTGAATTCCAAGAAGGCGTTGAAACGTATTCAAGAAACAAAATAGTCATATTGCTGTGCTGAATACTTAAAAAGGAAACCGCAGGGATTCTGGCGTAAGATGTCAGTCCAGGATAGGGTCACTATGGATGTCAATGTAAGATTCCACACGCCGTACCATACTTTCCACAACATTATCCAACAGCTGTCTGAGTAATGAATTCATTCCTCTATCAGTGCACGGATGAGGATGCCCTTATTTACTGGAGGGCACTGTCGACCAGCAACACTCTTTCCCAAAGCATCCCAAACATTTTCAATGGGATTTGAATCTGGAGAATGTGTTGACCATAGGAGGCGTTGAATATCCTCGCTCTCTAGGCACTCGTGGACAGAGACTATTCGATGACATGCTACGCTGTCGTCCATGAAAACAAATTTATCACTGACAGCACCACGGAACAAGCGAACATAAGGCATGCGACATGCGACGGGGGCACCACCCCTTTACCGTCGGTTAATTGGTGTAGCGCCACGTCCACCAATATCTAGAGTTGAACCTTGAGTCTTTCAAAAGAGCAATTACATGGCCATACAAGGGCTGTTAATATTTGCGAACATAAGGCAGCAGAACATCATTAATGTATCGTTGCCCATCTTGGTCCCAGTTGCAACCACATGTAGAAGCATGCGGCCATTGATCATAGTGCCGGCCCATACCATGATACTGCATCTCGGATATCGGCCCTTTCCTGAATATTGTCTGGATGATCAGCAGTACCACTGTCATGCCAGATCAGATAGCGTCTTTAATCCGGTAACAGACTGAACCTACTCTCATCTAGAAAACTACGCAAGCCCAATTTTATGGAATCCAATTACGGTGCTCGCGATACCATTGCAAACGAGCGGTACGTTGCTGTCTGGATAATGGAATGCACACAACGGGAAGGCGGGCGTATAGCCCTTCTTGATACAAACGTCTGGCTATAGTTTTTCGAGAAATTCGCTTCCCAGTAGCAGCAAGTAACTGATTTTTCCAGTTATTTGTTGTTACCAGCTGCGCCGGTTCTTTTTGTCAATAGCACTGTGTATCTATCTTCTTCCGGCGTCGTGCTTTGAATACAATCTCCCCGTGACGTTTGCTACATATCCCGTTTGTTTTAAATAATTTCCACAGCCTTGAAATAACACTGTGGCTGACGTTGAACTCCCTAGCAACATCTGTTATTTTTCGCTCTTCTTCAATCTTGCCAATAATACGGCCACGCTTAAACTCATCTAAGTGATGTAGTGAAGACATACCGAATATTGCAAGTTCAATTGATTATTTTCCATTAAATTTTGATTTTGAACAACAAAAGTCAATATGCATCAAATCCTTTACCTCGTTCATCAGCGTACCATGTGACGGAAAACTGCGGAAATCCAAAATTTGCATATGCACAACACGTCTTACACTTATGTTGTTTTCCAGCCTTCTATTTTGTGTTGCTATCACTACTACTTTCATCCGTCTTCAATTAATTGTCTAGCAGTGTAGTTTTGTCATCATCAATACACGTTGTAATTATTTGAAGCAACATTATGCATCTAGAAAGCTGATCATTGTCTTTATTACTGCGGTGTTCATAAAAGCTCTCGGATGACGTATGCACCAATTTCAAATTTGATTTTTATTTTAACAGTTCTGTTACCCAGATAATATAGTGTGTAATTAAGTATCATTGATCATACATATTTTTCGATATTTTTGAACTATTATTTTTCTATTATTCGGAGAAGTTTTACGTGGGGTATTTCGTAAATATTCCTCAAGAAATCAATTTTCCCTAGTTTTCATACTTATTTTAATAGCTTAAAATCTCTTTAAAAATTTCCATCTGTCTTTAAATTATTCAGGCAAAATACACATTTTTCTGTTTTATATTTTATTGACGATTTTCTGGTATCCCAACATAAATAGCCATTTTATTTGGGAATTTAATTAGAGAAAGCAATTTGTATGCAGGTGACATGAGCTTAATAGTGTTATCAATTACAACAAAGTACTCAAGGGCGATCTGGCATAGAAAGAATGCCTTTGCGGAGGACTTTCTAAGGAAACTTCACATCGTATTCATGTTACACATAAAAAAAACAAAATCATAGATTTCTGGTATCGGTCAGCCCACCAGCATTGAACATTGATAGTTCGACCCGGATTGAAAGTCTGGACTGGCTGGCTGCATGGCAATTCTCATGATTTCCCCAATGAAAGGAGGCAAAGCACACGAAGGAAATATGGGATATTTACTGTTAAGCTCTCCTTAGTTCGATAGCCACTACCCAGATTTAGTCCTTTGGTATCGGTAACATAACCGGTGATGAAATCAGCAATGAATATCAGGGTTAGTGGCCTTATCTGTTTAGTTAATAATGGGCCATGTACTATATGAAATGAGACGTTCGGCAATCAGGAAGAGCAAACGAAAATGTACTAGGATGTCATATTCATCATTAGTTTTTGACAATACACTGCGTGCTTAAGCTTGGTGCTGGGCTCCAGCAATTCGTTCCTGGACTGCTCTGTGCAAAACGGCTGGCTGTATAGTATTTTCTTTAATTCCTGTATGTCTAACTTGAATACAAGCTAATTTCCCTACGAAAGCCTTCGCGAAGTAATCTCTCATAAGGCAGATAACCTTCGCGCGCATTGCTATAGCAAATTAACCAACCATACTTAAAAATCTAATTTTTCATTATGTCATCATTCATTGCTTGAGATGGGAGAGACATTTTATCGTATATCACATCCCGATTCTTATAGAATTTGACAGGATACGAACAAATATATCGCATTTCTCGTTTAAATGTACTGTATTAATTTTTTTCATGAAGGGCGTAGGCATCATAAACATGACTTTTAGCTATTAAATAATTCTAAATTATGTTTTTGATACAAACTGTAGTCCATCAAGCTACCTTAATTGCTCTACAAACAAAATCCCAAACTCTGGTAATTTCGTCCTAGACTCGATTTCCAGCTGCTAACTAACTGGCTCCAGAAATTATATAAATGTAAGGTCAGTACCTTTTCCCAGCAGCTTCTTTTAAAATGTTCTTTCATGACTTCCTTCTTACTTGCCTTCGAGTTATTTGCTCTAATCAATTACTTGCTACAAGCTGTATTCTTGTATGGCAAATCCTGGCGAAGAAAGGAAATGTCCCATAATAATAGATTATTCGCATCATTTAATCTCGTCCACATTAGATCCAATAGCAGTGAAAGGATATTATTAAAATTTTAAAGACCATTCCTAGTTGATGTTTATCGCATTACAGAGTTTGTACTTCGAAATAATATTTGGATTACAATGGAGAAATGTGATTAGAGCATTTTATGTAAGGGAAAAATCATTAAAAAGAACTTTTTCATTAAAAACACGCTGGCAGTCATTATTTTGTATCAATATTCAGAACAGCGTAGCTCTGTCCAGTGAAGTTGAAGCGTATACTTCCTATGTAGAAGAGCCTATAGTGTGCAGAAGATTAATTATGTACAGGGCTGGCTTTTGCATTTGGAGAAAGTATGCGATCACGTAGGGCGGCAAAATACGGGAGCTGCTGTTTGACTAATTAACAAAGAAACGAGAAATCTTTCCGATTTTTTTATTCTAGCAAAAATCATTTAATTTAATGTTAAATAAATATTATCTTAGCATTAAAAGTAGAGTAAAACTTTTGAGGACCATCTTCCAAAAACGCTCACATCCGAAAGTAGCCATAATTTCTGAGAATAGCAAACATGGATGCATCACTTCAGCCATCATCTAAGGCGATCATTTTCCCATTTGTCTAAAATGGTTTGAAACAATCGGTGGCTATCTTTTCACTGAAACAAACTACGCAAGTGGTAGCAACGTTTATTATATTACAATGGAGAGAGGTTTAACAATTTTTGTACTATGAAATACCCAATAAGTCAGCTTTTGCTGATACACAGATATGTATGTGACAGTCCATTTCGCCTATACGTGTGTCAGATCACCTTTGTGGCAAAATTTCATTGATATACTCACACATCCTTGTGTTGATGTTGTGTGGTACTGAGATAGATAACCGTCTTATTGAAGTAAATAAAGTCGATAATTTACTGGGACATCAACTAGTCTTACGATATGTACAAGTAAATCCTCTCAATGACATATAGCCTATCGCAATAGCAAAAGTGGACATACTTAGTATTTGTAAATACAGAAAAAGAGAAGAAAAAGGCTTGGTGAGTTTGGTATGTATGTAAATTACTAATGTATTTGAAAGAATATTATTTTAAAGACTCATAGACGTTTGCTTCTTTAAGTGCTCAGAATTTCAATAAGAACATACAGCATTTCACTAAGCTCAGAATTTCAGCAAGAGACATTTTCATGTCTGCTCGAAAACCGCATAGATCTTATTTTAAATTGAAACCCTTTACTGAAAGTTATTCTGCTTCATAATTATGTAAAAATGTTTCAACGATTTTTCGCAACATGTAATCGGGATGTTGTACTTGTATATCATCGAAATTTAAATACATAAGCAATGCATTTTGTAGCAATGTTGTAAAGCATCAGGGAACTTTAGCTATTTAACTTGTACTAGAGTAAAAGAACAGTGAAGCAGTGGATAAGAGAAAAAATTCACAAAACATTATTAGTCCGTCGTGAATTATGTTCTTAATGAAACGATATGTGTGGGGCTTTTGTGGTGGTCCCCCTGTGTAAGATATAAATACGGATTAGTTTTTTCAAATATCCCGCGCAAAGGCAGATTGCTTCGTTGTCGGGTAATCCTTTTTACGCTTTGCCTGAATTAATAAATCTAGTCCAATGCATTTCAAATGAACAATAGTAAATATATATATATATATATTGATAACTGGTGAACCATTTGCTTTACAAATTAATATGCATATAAATTTTGCAGCTTTCAGGCACAAACATATCTATATGGAAAGGACAATAATTAGCATCGTTATATTAAAAAAATATTCGACCTTTTTTAACTAACGTTTGCCATCTGCAACTTAAAAGAACCTAAATTTAATTTCACATGCCATAACCATAGAAGAGCTTTCGATGGAGTTTTATTCACGACTAAAATTAGCTTCATAGCAAAGCAAGACACTGATGTAGTAGCTTAGCAGTTCAGATCATAATGCTGTACTGCACTAATTCTAACGATTCGTATCGTGTTTTATACCCAGTTATACACATAATTCTGGGGTAAGTGATGTGATTAAGAAAACACAGATTAAAAGAAATAAAGCGGCATAAGGATTTTAATTGGTTAATAAAACTCATATCTAAACTTTACAGCGCTATCAGAAATTCATTACATAACGCTGTGGGGTGAGCTAGGCTAAGCTATAAGCAGCTAAGCTAACCATTTTCTAAGTATCATAGAAAAAAAATAATACTGTCAACATTGTCCTATACACTCTGCTCTATTTTATGTATATTGTTTTACAGGGATTGGATTTTATGAACATTTGTGTTGTTATATGCTGTTATATCCAAGGAATTTGTCTAAATGCGACACATTTTGATTTTGTTAGCATTCGGGAGTTGTCTGCCTCCCAAAGCAAAACCCACACCCTGATAAGTAGAGTTGGAGACTTTAATACTTACTCTTATTCGAATAAGCCTACCTTAGCTATGAGTACTTTTATTTTAAACATGTCTCATATTCTACTATTAATGGAACTTCTTAAAGACTATTAAAAGTAATGTCTGTTTTTTTCATAACAAAGTACTCCATCCTTTTGTTAGTGCCCTGCATCTATTTTATAAATAAGATTTACGACTTAGATTGTATTTATTCCGAGGAATTAATTGTCAAAACATTTTATAGCTATTCAAAATAAAAATATATATTAAAGGCAGTTCAAAAATTAAAACAAATGAGACCTCAACTCAGGTAATTCGGTTGTGTTTATTTTTAAACATGTTGTATTGAACTACATTCATTCGCGGGGAATTCTTTGCATGTTAACGTAGCCGGATCATAAAAGTGTTTCTTTTCTTCTGTCAACAGAATGTAATGTAACTTGTCACCAGAAGTGTGAAAGGCACATGCCAAATTTATGCGGCGTCAACCAGAAACTGCTGTGTGAGGTTTTGGAAACAGTAAGGAAAGGTTAGTCTACTGTGCTGTGAAAGAACCAGCAATCATTTGATAACATAACCGTTTATCATTCTTTTAAATGTTCTTTTCAAGCTTACTTTTGCCTTTCCTCAGCTTTCTTTGACTGCTTTTATTTCTACTTTCTGGTATTCAGCCTTATTTATTCAGTATTTAAATAATCATTCTTTAATTCTGTTGCACTTAGTTTCATTCTATGAATTTGATCTATACCTAAATCATTCGATTTACTTTTCCCGGTTTATGACATTTTCAGCTCACTTTCTTTGGGATTAATATCTTGCGCCTTTGTTTTAAATTAATATTTTTTATGTGACTTTTCATATTAGTAATTTTCTTGTGAAATTTGAGCTTATTCATTTCTCAGTCTCATCTTTGTTCTGCAATTTCCTCTATCTAAATACATTTAAACATTGTATTATTGCATTTTTTTACAAGTGTGTAAAATACTGCTTATTCATATTTGTAGCATCTATAATAAATTTTGGTTACCAGCAAAGAAATCAGTGAGCATTAACATGCTCATTTTTTTTATGATCATACATTTGCTTATATATAACACTAGTGCGTAATTTGTATATCTCATATAGCTTACGTCATATTTTGAAAAAATTCATACTGTTGATTTTATTTAATTTCGATGCAGCAGTTTTATCGGTGAGCATTTCATAATATTTCTAAAGCCTTATTTTGCCTTTGAAACGGACTTTTCAAAATATCCTTAAGTATGTACTTTTATGTTCTAAGAACAAAGATTAAAATTTAAACTGAAATTTTTGGTTTGTTTGCTCATAATTCTCTGTAAAAAAAGCGTTTCGGAATAGCATGAAATCTCTAATTTTGAATTACTACACAATGTAAATTCTCTCCTTACATACGCGTTAAGAATTTATTTTACTATGTGAAAATTTAGACATTTGAAAGCGTAATATAGCATTATAAAGTTTATTTCACATCAGTTTCTAATGCTGGTATTTTTATGGGTTACTTTTAATTCACTTTGGGCTACCCACGCGCATTTCCTAACTCTAAAGAATTTCATTTGATTTTACTGTAGTATTGAATGTAATCTTTTTTCATTATATATTACTTTCTAAATTGCCCTTCTGATGTAGGAAAATCTCCTGATCGGGACGAAAAATCTCGAACGAGAAGTCAGACATCGAACGCCTCAATATATTCATCTCTTTCATCGTCAACTACATGCACTACTTTTTCGACATCGTCTCTTGAAGATGAGGGCAAAAGTCCAACAAAAGAAAGTACACCGAAAACGCTAAGGTTTCGAAAATATGAAATAGATGATTTTGTGTTCCTCAAGTTACTAGGAAAAGGCAGTTTTGGTAAAGTAAGTAATTCTGAGCATTTTATTTGTTTTGCTTTAGAATTTTCCAGTTTCAAAAGCCATTTATTATTTCTTTTTTGTATTATAAATGTTCTAGATTTAATGAACTATGAATTTCATGTGTGCCAAGGTAAGATTTTTAATATTTGTGAAACTGAAAGCTTTTGGAATTCTGTTTTAAGTGTGATCGCATGCAAATGAATTTTGCTTACTCTTAGTAACTTCTTAGTTCAGTAAATTAATCGAACGAAATTTATTTATTTTGCTAATATTTGGAATGCGTATTTTAATTTAAAAGTTGTTCATTTGGTATTATTTCTTTTATTCAAGCTGCCAACTTTGGCAAAGTTTGGATTAATTTTTATCAAGAGAAGCATCTAATTGGTAAAAAGTAACTCAAAATATTTAATCATTTTGTTATTTTTCTTACATTACAGTGACAGCTTGAGAGATGTTTATGCAAAATATTCTAGCTGGCACATCTTAAAATGAGATAAAAAATTACTTTATATCTTTAATTTCGCGTACCGATATTTGGTTCTTAATTTATAAGATATTTAATGTTAATTAAAACTTTTTGATGATTTGGATCATTACTATAACTATCTCCTTACCGTTAGCCCCACCAGGATGCAAATGAGTTAGGAGTATTTAAGGCTAATATTCAGATAGACCTTTTGGCAGCGACGCTTGCAACTTTACTTTTCCATCGCCCACCTTTACCAATTAATATTCCCGTATTTTCCAACTTCGACCTTTTTTAAATTGTAAATCCAATTTTGTTGTTTTAATTCTTGCATGCGGCGAAGTTTCGATTGTGAGCACTAGTTCTTTCTTCTCTTTAAGTCAAAGCTTAAATAAATAATGAAAAGAGGTTGTTTAAAACCTTCATAATACTTGGTCGTACGTTTACAGATGCAAGGATAATTCAATTGGCAGTCTAATAGAGTCTGAATAACTTTTAGTTAATATTACACAGTTAAACCCTACAGTTTATGTGAAGGGTCTTACTACTTAGATAAATAAGCATGTCATATTGTTACTGGTGGGAAAAAAAGCTTAAAAAATTTTAAACTCTACATATAAAGACGAACATACGAATTTTTTTTTCAGAAACAAAATTTTTATCGTCCCCTTTTGAATCTATTTGTCTTATTTGAATCTCTCCCAAAAACGATTGTTTTAGGGGGAAATTGTTGCTTCAGACTGTTTTTTTGGCTTAATTTTGCTGTTTAAAAACACATTGTCGCATTGTTGGTTTGCATTTCAAATAGATGAAAGTTTTAAAATCCCTGTTCATTCCTTATCCACCCTAACAAGGATTATTTTCTTTTGTTTACCTCATCTTGCTCACCATGCTTCGTTTAGTTTCTTTCAGTCCTTGTAAAAATATTGGTCTTCCAGATATAGATTCAAAGGTGGTCAAATCCTTGGTCTCTTAAAAAAGTAATTGAATAAATATTTGTAGAAATTGTAAAACAAGGAACAAATGGCCGAATTTCAAATTTGGAAATGCGTGGGGGGGAAAGGGAGAATCCAGTGGCCTTGGCAAACAGGCCGGTAGACAGGGAACTCAGATGAGTCATTTCTAAAATTCACTGTTCCTACTGTTCCCTGAAGTTAAGTCAAGTATGTAACATTGCCAAGGCAAAGAGTATAATTCCCTCTTTCTCCAGGCCTTGCAATGGAAATCAGCAACTGTTTTAAATTCCCTACTCAAGTGAAATCCTATTGCCAAACACTGGCGACGAAAGAAAGCTCCAGACAAGTTTATTGTTCTGCATAATAGTAGCAGTAGTGACTGCCCTTCTGTTTCTGCCTGAGAAGCGAATAAGCAAATAATTTTTATTTAATAGCGTTTCCCTTCCACAAATATTACGGTAAGTTTAAAATTTAAGGAGGAGATTGAGGAATCTTTTGCATTTTGAATTTAAAGGATTCTGCGCTTTACAAAGACAAAATTAATGAAGAAATGAGTAAAATAAGCTTTCTTTATTGCTTAAAATGGAATGCATTAAAAGTTTTAATAGGTATTTCTCATTTATATCCTCAAGAATCGTTTAATTTTTATGAAAATCCTTGAAACAATACTCATTTTTAATGAAAAAATTTAATTTTAATCAAGTTTTTAAAAGAAATATATGATTAAAATCACATGTATGCTAGAACTGCTGTCTAAAAACATAAAGAAATTTTACGGCCATGTTATATATGTTGAGTTTATTCCTGTTCAATATGTATCTTCCTTAAGGTTTTAGCCTGGCAGTATCATAAGTGTGAGATATATATAGCGAGATGCCTCAGCCGGTCATATTGACGGCAGCAAGTAGTACGGTGTGAAGTGCTGTTTAGAAGTACGTAGTTAAGTCATGATTACTGGAATTTAAAAAATTCGAAGATATGAAACATGCATTATTCTGTTCTCCCATATGATTTGAAAAATGTAAAATACATTTTTCTTACATCACAGTGACAGCTTGAGAGATGTTTATGCAAAATATTCTAGCTGGCACATCTTAAAATGAGATAAAAAATTACTTTAGATTTTTAATTTTGTTTATTCACGCAATAGAATGCAATAAAGTAAATTCTCCTCCTCGGATTTATCTAGAACTTCATGTTCTCAATAAAGAAGGCGCGCATGGCCTCTATGTGATTCGGAAACACGACTCATCATAGCAGCACAGATGCGCGCGCAGTCATTAACTTGAACCGTTCTCTCTCGTACGCCGTCAGCGACAACTCTGTACTATATCACAGGTTACATGGCTAAATGGCTGAGGTGCAGGTGCCGACAAATACAGTGATGCGAAGTGCGATATACTACTGAAGAACAAAAAATTTGAGTGCTTCAAATTGTCAAAAAATAATCATCATTCCAGAGATGCGTTCATAGTTAAGTTTACTGAGTTATTAATATCGAAATTTAAAAGAATGTTTATTAAGCAAATAGTACTTAAGCTTAATAAAATGTTTTCTTCCCAAGTTCTTTCATTAGCTTTATAAATGCTTAACTAGTTCTCCACTAGCTATTTATTAGCCTTTTTTAAGGCTCACCAGTAATCCAGTGGTTACACCTCAAAACAACAGTAGTTACTTCAAGTGTAACGCGAAAGGAAGTCATAAAAGTATATTTTCTTAGGAGGTAGCTCTGTGATGTTTTATGGTAATTAATTAAATCAGCCAAGTAACTATTATTAAAAGAATTCGTTTTCTTTAAGAGAAGACTTGCTTCTTATGTGCCACCTTTCGTCTCCAGCGCCCATTCTTTTGTGTGCATATTCTTTGCCTCATATCCCTGCTTCAGCGCATTCGCTTCGCAACATTGCTGACGTCAGACATGGTGAGCCATGGACTTTATAAGAAAGGTCTCTTATAAGGTCCATGTGGTGAGCCAACTTGCGAACGAAATCGGCGATCAATCGGCTCCCGCCTTCCCTTTTCTCTCAACGTCAAACCCTGCGTTATTTTCGCGATTTTTATTAACTAAACGTGGTTTGCAATAGCACGTTCCATGGCAATTATTATTCCTCTTGATGTTTATTGTAATCCTCTGAATTTGTCGTCGCGTTAACAGAACACCCTGTATATTTTAATTGCTAATAATGAGATGTTTGACTGATTATCAGTCATCTGTTGAAAATTTGTTATTGCATTCTAGAACACACAGAAAAAATTTAGTATGTAATCCAACTGCTAAGATGTCATCTGTTTTTATTTTTCTTTCGATATATTTTATACTAAGGTACATCTGTGGCGTTGGGAATATCTTTTATTAATTATAATAATCGAGCAAATACTCATAAAGATTATCAGTTGGATGTTTTGTAAATTATATCAATTAGATATATTATTTATAAGAATTGCGTTCATTGCTCTTGTATCGCATTTTCTTAAGCAACTGCAATAATGGTTTCAAAAATAAACTACAGAAGTTATACCCTGTCGATTTACAGAACTAGTAGCTGTTTGCGATGTTACACAAGTGATAAGTACCAGGTTAAGGCAATATAATGATATCAAAGATTTCACCGCATCCATGATAAGCATTTAACGCCCTCCCCCCCACAAATTGTTTCTTTTCGTGTAGATAAAGGTTGTAACCTAACTCCATAAATTCATTTATTTTAATAAAATAATTTAATAATTTTAAAATCTTTTTAAATGTAAACTTTAAAAAAAAGTGGTCTGAAAACGATTAAAAAAAACACTGATTCTTGACAGCGAAATAAGCTGACAGGGTGAGTGTTTTCACAAATGCCCTCCCTACGTAACGTAAATATAAACCATTTTCCCCTTAAAAACTCCTCTAAAGATACCCTCTTCTAAACTGGAGGCCACCGAGTGTCGCCTGCAAATCCACAAGACTGCCAAATACTAATGGTGTGGTCGCATTCGGTTTTTGGCGATTGAATCCTGGCCGCATAAGGTGTTTCTCCATATGAAACATGAACATGTTTCCGTTAAAAGCCCTCGAGCGCTTTGCCATAGTCAAATAAACCAAACCAAATTTTAGGAGGAAGGTTTGCCAACCTTAAACTGTCAAATATATATCTGTGACACTTTGGAATTTGTTGAAGATAGATATTGGAGCATAATAAGGAGAAGAAACTTACAGAAGTGGCTGAATTTTATTTCTTATTTCTCGTTGACACACATTTTTATAGCCAACACAAATAAACTGGAGCAGTAAACGCACCTGGTTTTAGAATCTTTTATATTTTTAAAGAGAGCAGACTGTAGCAAGTTGACAGAAGCGAAGAGGGAAAGCAAATTTGGCATATTCCAAGAAGGAAGTCTAGTTGAAAAGGAAAAGTTACGGTTTGCAACTTTAACTTTCAGTTGCGAATTAGCTACGTTAGCATCGTTAAGTAAAGAATAGAAACTGGAAATACCAAAATTAAAGAGTTAAGGGACTATGGCAAATAAAAGTTAGTATTGTGATTTACATATTTTATGCTATGTAGCTACTAAAATCCAGTTCAAAAGTACAGCGATATTTGATACTATAGTGCTATTTTGCGATTTTCTAAATCATCAAAATGTTATTTTCCTTGTTCCCAGATAATCGGTACTCCAGGAAAAAATATATACAAGCAGAACCTTAATTTTCATACATTTGTTCATGTACATATTTCATTCGTTTATATTTTATCAATTATCATTAACAATATATTCATATTCAAATATTATTTTCAGTCGGTATTTCATCAGTCTTTTGCAATAATTCAGACTAGAAGCTATTCCTTTTTTTTTTTTTTTTTGTCATTAGGGATCAACAAAACAAGGACGAAATTTAAGATTTTTTTTTTTTTTTAAATGCAGTCCGAACTTTTCGAATTTCTGAAAATCAGCTTTTTGGCGAAAGATTATGGATTAAATGCATAGGTGATGTATAGTGAAGAAATGATCGAAACAATATTTTACAACAGTTACATATATGAAACAGAATACGAGTATGAAACCGAGCCTCTTAAAAAAAGTGCAGTTTGCATTCCAAGAGCAAATCATTTACAAATAGTTTACTTTTATGAAGACGCGTATAATAACTAGTAAATAGTCACTGATCAAAGCAAAGCCTGAACAATTTGATTACTTTGTATCAAAGTTAGATTATGATTCTGAAAAAGCGGTTTCGATGAAGCAAATAATTTGTGTTTGAGAATATTATAAATTGGATTAATACGTAAGCAATACATTAGGAAAAATTAAAACGATTCTTCTCATTTAAAAATATACAAGGCTAAAAAAATTAGCTTCGAAATCTATATAAAGTGAAGGGGTTGAAAGATTAGGACTTGTTGGATTACGGCGTAGGAATCGAGGAATAAGAATTGGAAACACGTATATTATTTGCTATGCCGCTCTGTTTTGTTGACTTCCCAAAGTTTCAAAATCCTACTCATTTTTCGCCTTTGGCAATCAAAAGAATTATATTAAACAATTATGTCCAGATTATTAGCCCGCCAGACGCAGCAGCAAAATCACTGAACATTGGTATATTGCTACCCAGGTTAAAATCCCGCTGAATAGATTGGCTGCATGGATGTTTTTCTGATTTACTCCATGTGTTAGGTTGTAACATGTTCTCCTTTCCCTTAAGGCTAATTCACACCAACGCATTTACGCAGTGAGGCAGAAAGCGGTAGCCATTCAGAAGTGATTTCGGGGATTGCATTAACCGAATGACTCGAGAACGCGTGAATTGATCTAAATTCAAATTTCCACTGCTTCCTGCATCAGTTCAGGTATCGAACTAATAATTAAGCTCTTTTGCTTACCCACTAACTACTGTACCTTTTAAAAATAATTTTTTTTATTTAAACTGGATCCAGATTGAGTCAAGGAGACGTCTAAAAAGGCGATTTAATTGCTCCCTTAACAAACATCCCGCCGTAACAATCGCCTGAGCAAATTCGGGGATAGAACAAGAATCATGTCAATTCTACTCAATCTGCCGAAAATTTTCAGAATTCCATAAAGGAAGACAACAAAATAATACCACAACACTTCCACCTGTATCTAAGCTTTCTTTAATGAGTTGAGCAACAATAATATCACAGAAGACTGCAGCATGTGTGAATTAATTGCGTGTTTCTTCTTTTCCTGACACAAAAGTACCGGCTAAAGCTCATTTTAATTTAGTTTTTTCCTTAAAATTATTTAATCCAACATTTTCATCCAGAAATTTTCATTTTATTTGCATCTAAAACTTGTACTGTAAGGTACTGTATACAGTAGCTATGCTCTCCATCCCTTTGAGTGAAATGAAGTAGCAGTCTCTGCGGTCAATGAGTCGGAGATGATCCCACGTTGCAATTCCTGTTTTCTCGTGTCTTGGTCTTGTATCACTTTTAGCTGATTATTTTATTTTTACTTTTATTTATACTTTTGAAATTACATGTTTATTCCCTGTATGTATCTTATCATTTAATATTTCATTTTCCTGAGACCAGGACATCTTTTTTGTCTCTTATTTCTTGGTTTCTTCATCGCTTTGGTTATCTTGTATTTGATTTCTTCATCATAATGGGGGCCTGATTTTCGCAGAAGCAGGTGCCCTGAATCTCTACTAAAGAAAAACAAAAAAAAATTATACATATTCTAAATACATAGGTAGTATTTAAAACATATAATATTTGGGGGCTTTTTTTCAGGTCTAGGTTTTAAAAATATAAAACTTAAAACGGGAGATTTTACAAATCTTATTTTAATTTTATGCCTTTCTTTAAAAATCATAAGCAGAACCTTTGTTCAAAATTGATTTAAAAATTAATAATTCCAAAATTAATTTAAAAATTAATAATTCCAAAATTAATTTTTCAAAGTCTGGAAAAATTCCATGGAATAACCCATCCGACGAAATTATTTCATTGACGTTTGAAAAACATTTTTTTAATTCTACGTCTAATTTATATACTTCAACATTAAACTGATAACAACTTAATTGCATTAATTTTGTCACATCTGTTTTGAACTTGAGATTGGCAATAAAATTAATAAGAATTGTTTAGGTTTTTCTCATTTTCAGTTCCATTAGAAAGTCCTCCATGAGAGCAGTTCTTTAGGCAGAGATCCTCTGTGTGCTTTGTCTAATCAAACAAACCAAATGTGCAAATTTATATTTTATACATCACATATTAAGCTGAACCATGGAAATAACATACACAAGAAGGTAAAATGTCTTTTTCGTTTTGTCTTTGTTTAAATAACTTTAAATGAAAAATGCTGTACTATAAGGTTATTTCACAAAATAAATTATATCAAATGCACCTTAGATGTAATACAGTTTGCGTTAGTAACCTCTACTATATTAAAAACATTTGAATGTTAGTGGTCTTTGTGACATTTTCTCCCTTGACCTCTAGTTTTATAAAATGATCCCTGGTCGTAATGTACCTTATTTATATAAATTTGAGGGGCTTAAAAATAACGTGAGCCTTTTTCGTATCTAATCAAACATGCATATAGTCTGAAACATCATAGACTCTAAGCTGGAAAATTAAGACAAAAACGAGAACTAGAAAGTAATTCTTACCAGATATCTGACACGAAGAGCCGCATGCGCAGATTGCAAATTTTAAAGCGAAACTTTCCCCTCGGTTGTGAACTAACGTTCGCGGAAAGTGTCATTCTTCTGCTTTTTCTCTTTTCGCAATAATGCGTCAGTGGGAATTTTGTACAGCAGATAGCCCTCGAGTGCTTTGCGTTAATCCAAATATTCCATGCATTATCTTTAGGTGTTCAACATTTAACATTAACCCATGTCGTTCATTTTGAATGTGTAGAATCAGCTTTGTTTTTGCTCAAACATGTCTGGAATTAAATCAGATCTTCCTTGCTAAAATAAAACGTCCCACCAGCAGTCGAGTGATGAAATCGCAGAACAAATTATTCGACGCAAGTTTAAATGGCGGCGTACAAGCTGGCTGCGTAAGAGTTCTTTTTTCCCCCCATGTGTAACATGGATATGAGACAGCTCCCCTTAGAAAGTTCTCTACTCAAATATATGTCGCCTTAGGCAGATAGCCCTCATGTGCTTGACCGTAACCCAAGTAATTCAATCAAGTCCAGTCCTAGATAAAATACCTTTGCCAGAGAACATACCTTCTGAAGCAAGTAGTCTTCTTGTGCTTGCTGTAAATAAATAGCACTGTCCTCAGTTGCTTTGTCATAATTAATTAACGAGCGTTACGATCCATTTGATCTCTCGTGTAGAGGCTTCATTTTAATAACCTCGTGTACAGCAGATGGAAATCTGTAGCTGTTAAAAATGCATTTAAGCTTAAAGCATGCATGTTAATGTGTAGCATTTTTACTGTAAAGGTATTCATGAATTAAGTCTGAAGAATCTTCATCTCATGATTCGAAGTTCTGGACTGTCGACGTTGGAGGAATTTTTTTTTAATTACTTAGTCTTCCTAATTTCCATTCTAGCTCACTAAATAATTATTTCTGTGTGACCCTTGTATTATTCTTCATGTTGTACAACATGAAGAATTATTTTCGGAGCCCGCCGCTGATTCAAACAGAACAGCTATTTGAATTTATTTTTGCAAAATTTCAAGCTAAATTTTTCTAAATTTTACGAGTTTCTAGGAGAGTATGAAATGTGTGAATTCAGTGGACGTGTATATGAATGTATCCGAGATTCCGAATCATCAGCTATGAACGAAATACTCGAAAATCAAATACTGAATACCAGCTTTTCCGAGGCGAGGCTGGGAAGTGGATGTCGTTAGTATAGTCACTTATATGAGGACTGCGGGGCAGTAAACAAACTTTAAAACTGCATTAAAATTTCTCCTGATTTTCTTTGTGTAACGTGGGTCAGTTTCTCATATTAAGATTTTGACGAAGACTTCTCTACCCTTAGGCAGATATCCCTTCTATGTTTTACCGCGTTCAATACTATTCATAAAAGGGGGGGATTCTTTAATTTTTGTGAAATAATTAAACCATTGTGATTAACTTCAGTATGGAAGACGACGTGTTTATAAATTCTAAACTAATTAAATATAAAGAAATATTTAATTTTGAATTAATAAATAATCATACAATAGATGTAAAGACGTTTTAGATTAGAGAAAAAATTATACCTAATGATATATAACGATATGTACATTTTCACTACTTAGGTTATATTGAATGCAAAATTCACAAATTTATTTTGAAAACTTGCCCTAAAGAGATTTTTATCTTTCTTCCCTTTCTCAACAGTCTGACAGGTTTCAAACACTGATAATGCAAAAGAATTTTCCATGCTTTTTTTACTTTCTAAAAGTAAGGTGAATGCCAAGGACGAGATCTAAATTGAGCTTTCGCAGCCATGTGAGTAGAGCTATATTTATCTCCTGGGTTTCGCAGGACAGCTGTGGCCAAAACGTTTTATCTTTCTGGAAAACGGATAGCCTTCATCTGACACCCCTTCATCTGCTCCATCTTTCATTTCCGTCTACCGCCTTCACAAGCTTTACTAAATAGCTGAGTTATTAAATGTAAATATATCAAGACTCTAGTTAAGTTTAATGCTTCCATTTAAAAAAAAGGGGGGGCGAGAAATTTGTGGCAAAGTTACATTTTGAGAAATAACAAGAAGGGGGGGTAATCTGGCGACGAAACAAAGAAGTTTAGCTTTCGGGCGATAAATGTGACACTGTATTTATTTTTAAGAAGATACATTTTAACACGTTTTGTACAAAATTATTACTTTTTTTACGAACATGAAATAAATTTAGATAGAATCTAGTGGCATAACTGCTTCACTTATACTTTTGAAATTGTAAGAATTTTTCTTATTACAGGGAGGCATTTTTTAAGGGTCTAAAACATTTTGATCGGGGAAGAGGTTTTTTTTTTTTTAGTTTATTTTTTATTTTTTCCTAATTTTTATTTTGAAAATTATTTAATAATTTACAATTTAACAATTTAAAGAAAAGTTTTATTTGAAGGACGAAATAAACAGTTAATTTAACTTTTTTTTATGATCTCAATCGCGAAGCATCTTAAGCACATACTTATCAGTGGGTGTTCACAGAATGAGGAAAATAGGTTGCTTGTTCCCCTTAATCAAGTAAAACATCTGTTTGTATGTCAATGCATGTATACTCTGTCGTTTTCGTATTCATGGTGAAACATACTGTATTCTGTATAATCTGCCTGTGAAACTTTTACCAAAGTAAATTATAAAAGCAAAATTTTTGATGTAATTACTTATATGTTTCCAATGTTACTCTCTCCTCATCTTCGTAAAATTTTATACGGACGCCCCTTCACACAATTATGTAGGTCGAAAGACAGTTATGTAAATGGAAGGACGTGAGGAATCATTGCGGAAAATGCAAAATACTTTTGTGGGAAAAATTGAAAAGGTATTGTAATTATTTTTTCAGAATATATTGACTTTTAAGTGACGTTATCCAAATATTTTTGCGAATTTTGTGAAAAAAAATTAAATGTTTTAAACTTTTTGATAAACTTCAATGAAAGACATGTTTAAAATGCCGGAAACTCAAAAACACTATACGACAAAAAAACATACGACAATGCTCTAGTGAAGTCGTCTATATTTATCTGACGAAAGTCTGTTTCCAGGGCACACAAGGAGGAGATTTATGGACAAGCACCACATTTTTTACCTTATTCAGGGCTAAAGAAACTATCGATTTTAAAATCAGGCAAAATAACAATCTTATTTTGGCGTTGATTTTGAAAGTCATCAAACATAATCCTTCTACTTCAGAAGAGCGGAATTAAAATTTGAGTAGTCGGAGGTACTAAATGATTTTATATAGAAAGAAATGAGCGAAGCAAAGCGAAAGCGTATGTAACGTCATCTGTCTAGGAAAATATGAATGAGATTTGAAAAAGCTGAGATATTAGAATTTTAAAAGCATTGAAAGATCAATGCTATCAGTAAAGAAGAAAAATGTTTGCTATTGTGAAAGAGTTCAAAGAATTCCAATTTTCCAATTGAATAAGCTTCGCAGATAATGTTTGTAGATCCAAAGTCAAAATTATGGTTAAGTGTTTATTAGGGATTGGTTACCAAAGATATATTTCTCTCTCTCTCTTTTTTTTTTTTTTTTTTTTTAACATACCATTCATGTTTCTTGATGAAGAAATTTCAATGCACTTTCAGTTTAGCCGATACATGTCAAACTACAGTGCCATGATAGGCTAAATTTCCACAAGGATTAAAATTAAAGATGGGATCTTTGAGAATTGAGCAAAGAATTTTGCTGATAAGTGAGAAATGACTTCAAAGTTGAACTTGTGGGAAATCCGAGCAGTTTCGTAATTGATAGATTAAACAATATTATGGCAGTGATTTTAACCGCGAAACGTGTTTTATGATGACAGAAGGAACATTTTTGAAAGGTTTCATCGCTGTCCGTGGCAGAAAATCCTCAATGAAACTGATTTCAAATAATTGATTTCTCAGAAAGCAAGTATTCTGAAAAGCAAATTTTGAGCATGATATATGTAATAGCAAAAAAGGAGGCATTTTTTTTATTTGGCAGAGTGACATGATTTTGCACGGAAAGGCAGATAAACAGAAAAAGATTTACGGTAAATAATTTCTGTTCTTGATCAACTATTATGAGCAATGTACGAAAAGATTAGAAATCGAACTGGCAATTTCCACTGCCTGAAAATGAAACCCGTCTAGCAAATGGCGGCCGTGTTTGTGAGATCAAAGTATGCCTATAAGCCGGTGGAATGTAATGCTCCTATGGCTTTGTGTAAATAGATTTTTAAATAATAAGTTATAAAAATTTTAATGAAATATGAGGCTATGGCGAATTCTATGAAATACGATTTATGTGTTACCACTGAAAACACATCGCAGCGTGCAAACTAAATTATTAGGAAATGCTGTGATGCTTAATACTGAAGAATTTGAAATATTTTACAGAAAACGAGTTCTCCTTTTACTTTGCTTGCTGTATATCCTATGTTCTGCTGCTGAAACAGAGTTTTTTTTTTATTATTATTATAACTGTCACCATCTTGCAGTAACCAGCCTTTTAACAAACCGAAAATATATCAATTGTTAAAAATACAGGTTGTATCAATTTAATAACTTTACTTTATTCTCTTATAAATTTACCAAAGTTGATTAAAATATTTATCTTAAAATCAAGTTTGATTTAAAAAATTAAATTTTGTTTGCACAGTTTGGGATATATCAGTTGCAAATACTCAATTTTGGTAAATATTGCATTTAATTCTTAGCTTCCATATATAATTTTGAATCTTTAGCAAGCAATAAGAAAAGTTACATTTGGCGAAAGACGTTTTAATAAATACTTATATTAAGAAATTCTATCACATACTATAAAAAAGAAAAAGAAATATAGCGCATAGCAATATGCGCAACTTATTATGCGCGCATAACAACACTTAATAAACAGCTAAGAAGTACCTTTTCGCATCATAAAATACATTTGGTAGTTAAAAATAATCGCAACAGCACTACCATAATACTGTTTAATCTTTCAATCAAGTCCGAAATTGCTCGGTTACTCCATAAATTGAGGTTTGAAGTCCTTTGGTCACTTATCAGTAAAATTCGTTGTTCAATTCTTAAAGATCCCATCTCTTATTTTAATTCTTGTGGAACTTTAGCCTACCACGTCAATGTGGTATGACATATATTGAAAAGAGCTTTGATATTTCTCATCGAGGGAAAATAAATCGTATGTTCGAAAAGCAGAAAAAAACAAATTTTTGATAGCTAACCACTGTTGAAACTTTAATCATAATTTTGGATCTATAAAAACTATATGTAAAGCTTCTAATAAGAATTTTCTTTACTTAATGACTTTAATATTTCAGTTCTTTCAAAATTGTAATATTTCATTTTTTCCAGTTTCATTAATATTTTCCTCGACAGTTGACGTTACATACGTTTTCACCTTGCTCCTCTCATTTCGTTCTATGTAAAATCGTTTATTTCCTCCGACTGCTGAAATTTTCCTTCCTCGTTTCTGAAATAGCGGACCTTTATCTGATATCTCCATAAATAATTTTAAAACCTGTTCCAAAATAAGTCTTTTTAGCATTAAATAAAGACAAAATATGGTACTTGCTCATATAATCCTTCTCCTTTTCTTCCCTGGAAGCAGCTGTTAGCCAGATAAATATAGTCAAATTTTACTAAAAAATAATGCCGCGTGTTTTTGTCTACATGTAGTTGCTGTCAGACAAGCCCTTGTCAATTATATGCCCCTGTGACACAGACCCATAGAAAACGCATGCAGGTCGCCGTACAGCTTGCAGCGCCCGAAATTGGAATGAATTATCTGTATTCTATGGCTTTTGCCATTTTGCCGCTGGTGGGCTACGAAAAATTCACCTTTATGAGTGTTAATATAATTGTAGAATTTTATAAATGCTTTGTAAAAAAATTCAGAGCTTCAGGTTCTTCTGAAAAATTTAATGAAGATTTTTAGGTATTGAAAATTTTGTTCTCAAGGAAAAATTGAAAATTGGCTTGTTGAAATTACTGTAAGCATATTGGGTTTACCATTTACTTGTACAATTGTTGATAAAATAAAAGTGACTACATAAAATCTTCATTCCTCTGTGACATTTTAAATAGAGAATACGTTTTTTAGCATTGCAGCGTTATTTCCACTAGTTCATCCGGTATAATGCATCATAAAAAATTTACCTTTCATTTAAATAAGAATTGCGAGACCTGTTTTTAACTTTCTTAATGAAGTTCTTAAATTACATCTTAAACAGAGGTTGACGTTGCTTGCATTCTAATTTTAAAAGTTTGTATTTGGTTTTCGTCCTTTTGCCCCATTTTGCTAGGCTATTCGCTAAGATTTAAACGCGGGTCGAATTACTAGTGTTCAGCGATTTTACTGTTCTCTCGCTGGTGGGCGCGAATCCTGAAAAAATGTTTGTGTTTGTTAAATAAATGCTTTATTTTTTTCGTTCTTTATTTTTGTTTAATCTATAGGAATTTAGAAGTTAATTTCAACATAATAGTTTTCATTTTGAGCGCGTTGTATCAATTGTATTCCTCCTATCCCCTCCTCCCGAATCAGTTTGAAGTTCAAATAGGTGCAGATTGCAATTTTTGCTAAAAAACTCAAGGAAGCCTCTTTAGCAAAACTTTAAAACTGCTGAAAATAAAGCAAAGCCCAGAAAATTGTGAATACTGTTTGCTCATTTAGAAGCACATACTGTTAAATACCTGTATGAACAGTTAAATCGATGTAATAAGAAAAGTTACATTTAAGTAAGCATCGAACAGTTAAATCGATGTAATAAGGAAAGTTACATTTGTTAAAAGAACAGTTAAATCGATGTAAGAACTTGAAAATCTGTGCAAATTTAACTATATTTGTATTGTTTTGACAGATTTTGAGATTTTAAAATTGTCATTGAAAGAAAAGTTGGAAACTTCGTTAGAGGCGATCAAAAACTCTGTTTGTAACCGCTCTTCTATAAACACAAACGCCAGCTATCTCTATAAGTATTCATTAACAAAGCACAGAAACAGTTGCAAAGAAAATGTACCCAAAACAGAACATAACCTAAAACGGACCACCTAACATTTAGAATTAATGTTCGAGTCACGGAGACATAATATTGGGGGAACCTATCCTCATCGCAGCTGGAGGTCAACTGCTGTAACTGTTGTTCTCGTTGCCACTAGCTAGCATTCTTACATCCAAAGAGTTCTGTCACATATTTAATCATCTTTTTTGTATTATATACAAAATATTAGCTGCCATTTTTTTCCTTTAACTGTCATGTATTTCTAGATGAGTTGGTTCATGCATATTTTTTTGGAGAAAAATAGTTTATGGTTAGGAGAACTTCTTCATTGTTAGTCTTGTTTGTCTTAACTCTATAGTTACGAACTATACCTATCTTTTACCTCAGTTTTGCTCACATTTCCTCAGAGATCTTACTGTTTAAGCGTGTATACGAGCCGGTTTCCCTTAGAAAGTCCTCCACGAATGCATCCCTCTCCTTAGGCAGATAGCCTTCAAGGCTTTGCCGTAATTAAATCACATCACCTAACCTACTGTTTAAGCAGATCATGGCATGAGAAACTGCATGTATTCCATAAGCAGTACCTACCCAATGTCTTATGATGTAGAAGGCTACCAGCAGACGAGAGGCTAAAACCGTAAAATACTGGTAGTTTTCACCAATTTCTGTTACCGGTGGTTGAAAGGACTTTTACATGGAGTTTTCACGGTTTTTCTTATCTGTAACTTGAATACTGGACAATTTCCCTTGGAAAGGTCCCCGCAAAAGCATTCGTACCTTTATTCCTAGAGTACTTTGCCCGTATTAAATAATCAAGTACAACTACTCGTGGCTTGGCCCACCAGAGGTCGAGGGATAGTTCGACCTGGGCTCAGTTCCAGGCAAATGGGCTGACTGCATGGGAATTTTCAAAGTTTAATCATGCATTATGAAGTTTTTTTTTCATAATTATGAAACATTCATGCATTATGAAAAAAAAACTTCAAAATGCAGTTTGCACAGGTTGCAACGCTTTAAAATCAACGAAACCTCTTATAGCGACTATCTTTCATAGACAATCGTTTCTGAAAGTGATCATTATTTTATACAAAACAAAAGAAATCTGGTACTGAACATCATCTTTACAAGAGGACCATCCCTCTAGAAAACCCAAAACGGCTTTAATTATAAATGTTCTTCTTGGGGAGATTTAACTGTGCTAATTCTCTTTTTGTTCTTTGCTTAAACTTTTGCAGCTATTATAGCTATATTTATGAATTCAATGTCCGAAATTAACATCGGTGTCCTGAAAGCAATCTTGACATTTATGTACTCCGTCTAAAATGGCAACATATAATTCAAATTATATTTGATCATACGTGTGTGTACAATAATTAAAAACGTTCTACACGTTAATAAGACATTTTCGTAATCTTGATGCTTCCCAAATCTCCCAGTTTTTGCTTAATCCTGCAGATTTGCGCTGAACTATTAAATTTGAAAAATGAAATGTGATGGAAGTAACTGTTAAATAGTAAATAGAAGTTCTAATCATAAATTGAATTCTAATCGAGCGAATCAGTTGCTAATTGTAAACGTGGTACTAAACAGGAGAGTTACCTTGCTAGTTTTTATGCTAGGGGGTGCTTCAATCACTCACTCAGTAAATAAATTAATCAGTGCAGATATTCTCATAAAAATAAATAGAGGAAGAACTACTTGAGACTAATGGCCTGAAGGCAACTCATTTTGTGAAAATTCGTAAAATTATAGATCTGCTCTGTTAACTAACGCAGTGAGTACCCGGCTGCACAATCCTTTCTCGATGGTTCTGCTTCGTATGCTTTTAATTTGCCGCACAAGAAGTTTAAACTTCGGTGATAATTTATCTTGCAGGAAATAAGCATGGGGTAGCTGAACTAACTTTCTTTCCATATGAACCGCTTTGTTCTCAAATGATGCAAGGCCGTATTGACAAGATTTGGGTAAACTAAGGTTTATGGTTTGGTTCCTATGATGTTCACTGTAATTGGTGCAATTTGATGCTTCTTGCAATATATTTTTAAAACTGGATTTACGTACCTTTTCTAGCTATCGAAATTAACTATATATAACTTGTAAGATTCTAGCTAAATTAAAGTTCCTTTCTGTGGCTACTTGAACTGTGAAGCGACTATTCACCAAGTTCAGCTGTAGAAGTAACTACACAGGGTAAGGGTAAAAAGACCTTTTTATTCAACTTAAGAACAAATATGTACAAATGCCACTCTTGGTGCTTACAGGTCTTCACCAATACTTTTGGCGACAACTCAAAATAGAAAACGTAAAATTAAAACTAACCTATCAGCCGAAGCTGCGCAGAAATATCTAAACGCGTAGTTGTCTCTTAGCTATACCACCGGCGTAGGCTAACCGGAAATTAATATGCATAGCGTTAAAACAGAAAGCTTAAATAGCAGAGAAACCACGAGGCCGAAAGGAACGCTTTCTGTCTGAAGTAACTCAGACACCAGTTTAAATAGCAGGCTCCTTAATTTTCAGAATGCACGAAACTGAAATCTCATTCTGGCAAGAGAGTGTAAGTTGAAATAAGATGTACAGGAAAGTTTGCTTCTAAAATAAAATTAAATAAAGCCCCACAAACTTATGATGTTGGATTCTTATGACGTTGGTCTAAACTCTGAAAAACTAGATTTAAAGCATTTAGGAGTCAAGGGCCATATATATGTTGATTGCTTTTGTGAAGCAATTATTGCTTATCTCTTGCATTTAGGTATAAGGGTGTATTATGTTTTTATATTGCTGTCGTTTCATTATCTGAAACTCTTGCATAGCTTAGAAAATTTCATGTCCAACAGTAGACAAGTATCTTTTGTAGTTATTGCTTTTGCAAACAAAATTTGACTTGCATATGTAAAGCTGAATAAAAGGTACTTTGCTTGTCACTCTAAGAGGCGCTACATCTTTTAAAATGAAACACGTTTCAAAGTGATCGTAAGTATGGTGCTGAATGGGTGCTCTCCCATCGTCTTTGCTCAGTTTACCGATTGCTGTTAATGACATTCTAATAACGTCGCTTAACTTAGCCTAATATCGTTTCAAAAGTATATGACACTTGAATTTTCTCCTTCCATAGTACATCTAGTTAGTAGTAATACATAATTATTTGTTCCGCATATTGTTATTTTTCAGCGTTAAGTCTATAGTTCATTGTGAAACATGTTTTTGATCTTTCCAAAATTACTTATTTAGGGGTGGTAGTTATCTGCCCTGACAGTTTTCCATAATTTTACAAAATGTTTGCCGTAAGCTTAAATGTGACAACAGTGTTCACGTTTCGATTAAAGTGAACTCTGACGAACAAACCAGGGCTATTGTTGCAATGGCTTTTCCGTGTCTGAAGCTGTCTTCCATGCAACCCAATCTCTAATTTCACTACTTCACTATGTACGCAGTTTTCTCTTGCAGCACCACTGCTACCGAGTTTGTCTACGGAAGCTAACTGATGCATGCTTATGAGCGGTTACCAGTTAGCATATCCATGTAAATGACTCATGACAAAACTCTACGAGGTCGAGAAAGATTACTTTTGCGATGTCACAAATCAGATGTGAGAACAATAAAAAATATCCGAAGCAAAGTTTTATTTGAGATTTTGTATCTTCTACTGCTAAAGATTTCGCGATATATAATGAAATCTGCTTCGTTGCAATTGACGCCACAAGCGATCTAGTTGATGAAACAATTGATTATTTTGTAATTCTCCCGAATTCGATTCTGCTTGAAAGAGCAGGCTTGGGAGGAGGACTTTCATGGTTTCTAAATATAAGCATACATCCCTTGAAACGTCCTTCATGAAATTCAAAAGAACAAAATGGTGAAATTTCGAATTATTTTTGGAATTATATATTCTAAATGTTATAAAATTAATTTTACAACTTAATATAAAATTTCATACGGGATTACTTCCGGTATTTGGAAAAATATTATAACGTGTTTTTAAATTTACGAACATTTGTAGCCTGCATAGGATACTCGAAGCACGCGTTGCCAGCTGTCATGGATTAATATTAAAGCTGTCATTAAAGGTCAGCTGTCATACAGAATGTATATCGGGTATTTCAATTTTTGTATATTCTTTGTGAAGTACCTTTGCATTGAAATGATCATTATCTTACATCAATTCCTTATATCTTTGTTTAGGTGCTGCTTGCTGAGTTGAAGGGACATGATATGTATTTTGCCATTAAATGCCTGAAAAAAGATGTTGTTTTGGAAGACGATGATGTAGAAAGTACTATGATAGAAAGGCGAGTTCTTGCTTTGGGTACTCAACATCCTTACATGTGCAAATTGTATTGTACTTTTCAAACTAAGGTAAAACTTAGAAACTAAATACTTTATATGTGTTTTAAAAATTAATACTTCTGCTTGCTGCAATTTAATTTACTTTTTCTTTCAGAGTTATCTGTTCTTTGTTATGGAATATTTAAATGGAGGTGATCTGATGTTTCATATACAGCAAAGTAAAAAGTTTCCTGAGCAAAGAGCCATGTAATTATGCTTATTTTTATATGTATAGTGTAGGAGGTTTTTTTTTTTTTTTTTTTTTTTTTTAATCGAAAGCTTTTTTTCTAATGGATGAAATTCTAATCTGTTTGAATTATTTTCTGATCATTCTTGTACGTATACAAAATAATTCTGTGTATGCATATGCAGAAATGATGCGTTTACGAATTTGTTAACAAGTAAAGCGCCGTTTACAAGTCTGTCAAGTGACTGTTAAATAAAAGACATAATAATCTTAATTTTAGTTAAAGATGTAATATAGAACTAATGTATTTCATATGCAGAATTTTAATGCTACAACTATGTTATTGCAATTTTACAAATTTATTTTAGTCATCCAGTTCTTAATTTGCTTGAATTGCTATTTATATTTTAAAATAATTAAATATATTTTATCCTTAAATCATAAGAAATCAGATCATTTAACATTTGATATAAAAACAAAATGATTATGCCTTTATTTAAAATCACATTTTAAATAAGTAGAATTTTTCTAAGAAGATTTTAGGGGAAATTCGGATTCTAATATTTTCAGTGAAAAATATATTCAAATATTTTGTCTGACCTTAATCAAAGCAATATGGGTTTCAGTTGTTAAAAAGTTTTGTCACTAATATTATGACCAACAAAAACATTTTTGAGTATGTCAGCGTGTTGAATTCCATCTTGGAAAAGAAGATTGAAGTTATCAATTTTCGTGTCTATCCCGCTATTTAAATGTTTTTCCAAAATCTATTTTCAATCAGTTCATCGTTACACTGATAACACAATTTACGTATTCTATTAAAAAGGCTGTTCCTAGAAGCTTCCAGTACTCTTTATCTGTAATCACTTTCGTTGTTAGCGGTTTTGCTTGATCCCGGCTTTAAAAACGCTTTCTTAATAGCGTAGTTTTTAATTTTTGGATTTTGTTTGAGTCCGAGTCAGAGAGATAATAACCTTAAGTATGTTAATCTTTATCTAAGTACTTCCTACAGTAATATTCTAAGAAGCGCATTAAATTAATTTATTCTTCTAGAACATTTATATCACTTTGAATTCTTGACTCTGCCCATGGCTAAGAGTGCTGTGAATCCATGTAGTTTTCAGCTGTGATAGGGAATAACTGTTACATTTTTCATAACTCGGTCTGTTGGGAATGGATCCGTACACTGAACCTCGAAAAGTGAAATTTTACGATTTTTGACTCTCGTCACTTTTGTCTATTTTCTTGAACCATTATGAAAAAAATTCACCATTGCATACTCTTATTTCCGCTTCAGGCAATAATGATAGGATTTTAACACATTTGAAATATCATGTTGGCCAAATAGATAAACTTGTCTGGACATGACAAAAGTGTGATTTATTTTTTTGTAACTAGAAGCATCATCATTACTGTTCCTTTCTATTTTGTTAATCATATATTCTTGCATTTTTTAAATATAAAATTAAAATTTATATTTAAAAAAATACAAGAATATATGATTGACAAAATAGAAAGGAACAGTATAATTTAAATAATTGAGTTTTAACTTTTAATGAGAAACCATTTGTTTTGTAGACACTTTAACAGCAAGTCAAGTTGAAAAAAAAATTAAAAGGCAAACAGAACTTGAGTTAAAACGTGCTATCAAATTGTCCAGAAACAAAGTTGCTCCTATTAGCAAACCTGTTGATCAGCAGACTTCCAAACGATCCTCTCCGATTTATTCACCAAATGGATATAAATCCCTGTATCAATTTTAGATGTCCTACGGCTTTGTTCTTCCTCTTAACCGCACATATAACTTTCGAATGAAAGAAAAAAGTACGATTTAAGCAGGGGATAGCAACGTTAATTGATAAGAAAGATCAAAAGGAAAAACGGTATATACCAGACATTAAGCGTAAGTAAAATTAAATAAATGAATAGGACTAACTCAGGACAGGGAGAAAATGATAGATAAATATAAATGATGTATAAAGGAGAAACTTATAAACGGTGCTTCACTGTATATGCCATGTATAATCATTTAAAATAAGCGATACATATTATTGCTTAGCTGATAATTTAGTTTTATTAATTTTTAACTTCTATAGTTTTCACTCTATAAATACTGAAATAAGGCATAAATTTATTTAAGGTCTTTCAATGAAATAATTAGCTGTTTATTTTGCTTATATTTATTCAAATCATTCGCAGCTTGTTTTATAATATTCAAATTATAGTAATTTCCCTTGATATGAATTTAAAAAACGTGAAGTGACTTATTGAAGTAACCTTACACTGTTCATAAAAGGTATATACAGGCTTTATTCCCTTAAGTTTGTGTCTCGTTTTTGTAAATCCATTGTACTTTAGCATTTGAAAAATGAAATATTATGCATAGAGAGTTTGAGAAAGGGGCCCCCTTTATTTCCTTGAATATTAATCTTAGACATGTATTTAGTTGCTAAAGTTTTTCTCAAATTAAGTGGAGAACTTAAGAAAATAGTTTCAACACTGCGTGTAAAAGGGTTCTGCAAATGAAAAATGTAAGCTTTTGTACGATCTCTGCGCAGAAAAATAGTGTAAAATTTCCAAACAGTAAACGGTTTCATTGTGTTTTATCAGTAAGTTAAATGCAAAAGATTTGATATCTTTACCGGCAGTGTTCAGATGTATGAGGAATTGATATGCTTATTTTCATAAAGAAAGCTAGAAATTTATTAACGAGTAATTTTTCTGTGAAACACAGAATGACCACAGCTAGCAACATTTGTTTTGCTGTTGCCTCTTAAATTGGGTTGAAAAATATTAAATTTGGGTTTGTAGTAGCTACTAAAATGGGATCTAAGTCAATTAGCAAATATCTCTAAATTTTGCATGTAAAAATGAGGATTATTTTTTTTTCCTAGGAACTACTAACTGGAAATTTTACTACACAGAGACATTTATAAAAAGGTAGATTTTATATTTACAGAACCATCCCATATACCTCATTTTAATAAACTTCGTTTAAGTTAGGGACGTCATTCTTTTACAAAACTTGGGTTAAACCCTTAAGCAAAAACTATTTCTAGTATAGCCAAACTGCTCTTTATCTAATCTGGCAAAATGTGATACCGCTAGAAGGCTATTTAATTGTTTTTTAGTTTGGTTTCTCTGTATTTTTGGGTCAATGCATGAAATTAATTTTTGATTTCTTTCTATCGACCCGATTTTCCGGGAATTTTTCATACGTACTTTACAGTGCAATTTTCAATGAGAATAGTTATCAGAATTTCAAAGTTTAATTATTTAATGCTGAATTAGTCTCGTAGATCCTTGTCATTTTTTCGAGCGAATCAATAAATAATCTTCCAAATGAAAATTTTAAGAATTTCTGAAATAATTTTTTGAAATTTAGTGTTTTTCTGATAAATTCGGTTCTTTCTTTAGTCTGGAATTTTTTTATTTGAATCTTTTTAGTCTTTCGATAACGCCTGCTACGCCGATTAAATATAATAATTTTTCTGCATTTAGAAGTGGGGCCTTTTATTTTTCTGTATTCTGCAGGTTAAAAAGAATAAATTAAAATACATAAAATACTTCTTGTATAGTTTTAACAAAATGCACTAAGAAGTAAAAACTAAGTTTCTAATTTTCGTTAATATTTATAATCATGTGAAAAAAGTTCTTTATTTTATTACTGAAAGTTTTTCCTTCATATTTTATTTAATAATAATGCAATAAATGTATTATTGTTTAATAATCAAGGTTGACTATAACGAAATCATATGTCCCCTTAAGCACAAAAAAGGAGAAAGATTCTGATTATGAATAATAACAGTAGACTTGAGAACTTCTTCAGAATCTTAGTAATTTGTCTACTTAATTGGAAAGTCAGGAAGAAAACCTTTATAAAAGTTCTTTTCTTGAATCAGTGCAACGTCAGCGTCATTAGCCTTCATATATAAAATAAGTCGCTGAGTAGCACATTTTGACTTGTGTAAAATTTGTACAAAAGATATACGGATATGGAGAAGTGTGGTGGATACTCATTGTTTAACCATTGGCAATGTGATTGTTGTCCAGCCACACTAGATATCCAGATAATTACACCCCACAGTACTTATAGGAGACCCTACCAGGCGTTGCTTGCAATGCTTTGTATTTTGCCACACTGCGGGCAGTGCTTTTCTTTTTCCCTTAAATATACATTGATGTTTTTACAGTTGGTGCCTTTCGCACTTGCATGCTATGGAGGACAGCTCCAGGTCTGCTTACATAGAATGTTTTAAATAAATAGCTTTGTTATATTATTCTAGGCCGTGTTGCGTAGCTCAGTCCCTCTTGTGGACAGGAAGTTCGTTATAATTATGATTTTTTTTCGGAAATGGTTGTTCTTTGGTAGCGTATCTAATAAAGGGAGTCACTTCACTCTCTGAATTCGGGACTTTTAGATGATATTCAGCTGTTGAGGGGGCATTTGAATAAATAATGTTCGGGACTGCCTCTTTCTCCACATGCACACTGATCTGAAGTTGCTAATTTCCTTGCATAAAAGTGCGTTGGAAAAGGGCCATTCCCTGATAAGTACCACGTTATTTCTCGTTATTAAACTGGGTGCTGTGCCTACTTTTGGGAACAACTGTTAAGTCCTTCTTCTTTGTTCGGCGTTGTCCCACCAGTCCTGCCATTCAGCTTTAGATTTGTTGCTTATGATTTTTTTAAGGTGCGAGCCAGGCATTTTGTTGATCTAGGTGGAACTTCTGTTCTGTTGTTGAATTGGGACCTAGGGAGATTTTGATTGCGCTGCCTTTACCTTCCTCTAGGCCGGAACCGTCTGTATAGAGTCGGGGGATTTCTTTTTCGCTTACTTCTTTTTTCATGCTTATGATATTATTTTTCTTTCCTGGGATGTGCCGGTGTCCCGTAATTCTCTGCTAAAAGTTCTAATGATTTGTAATGGCTCTTCTTGCGTAGTTGTAGTACTGTTGTCTTATAGGATTCTTATTCAGTGCGTATAAAAAGTGGTGTGCTGTTAGGATTTAAAAGTGTGCGGCATTTGATGTTGTTCTGTAGCTTCTTGTGTAGTTAAGAAGGAAGGGTTGCTGGATTGTATGAAGCGGTTTTTTTTTTTTTTTTTTTTTTTTTTTTCCATTTCTTCTGCTCATATGGCTGCCTCGTATAGGGCAATCTTCTCGATTACTGTATGGTAGATGAGGTTTTGGATTGGCCTGCTCATTCCCCATCCTATTCCGTTCATTCGCTTTAGATTTGTATAAAAGAGATAGATGAACTGACGGACTTGGCCATAATAAATTTTTGAGGCCGTAATACTCATCATAAAAATATGGCAATGGCAATTCCAGAAAATGGCTTATAATTTACAACTTTCTTAGTTGCATTTTTTTTATTGAATCTTATGCAATTAACACACACTTGCACTTCTCAATGCTCACCAAAGCAGCAATAACAAGCCAAGGAATTTGTGCAATCAAGACTTCTGTGATAACCTAAACATTTATAAAACGCCGGCTTTAAACAACAAAATCTTCAACTTTACACATATTCCACATCACTTTAATACGCCTTAAATTTAATGTACACTTATGCGCAACAGGAACGCATTTTACGCTTAAAGAAATTAACGAAGTATCTTTACAGACACGGTTTTTGAATTTATTCTGAGCAATTGATTAGGTAAATTTGATCTTTTCTTCAGATGAATTTACGCAGCGATTTATCCAAACTTTTATTTTTCCTTAAGATTTACTTAGTTCTCTAACTTTTCTGTGCAATTTTTAACACTGCTATTGTATTTACTGAATTTATCTTCTGACAAATATTTTTTATTTAAGGTTTTATGGCGCAGAAATCGTGAGTGCTCTGAAATTTCTACATAAAAGAGGCATTGTATATAGGTAAGGTATCATAGTTTATTGAAAATATAACATTTTATGAAGTGATTTCAATTATTATTTAAGAATCTAAACAATAAAAATGCAAAAAATGTATTAATATGCAAAAACAATTTCGTAATAGTGTTATTTATATTGTCAAACTATTACATTGTTTTAACACTAATATTTTTACTACAGCGATAGTACATTTTTATTCATTAAGTATTTTCCGCTTTCTTTCCATAATGTTATTAAAGTGTGAAGTAGAAAATTATGTCATTAAAACTAAAGAATTGTCACCTTAGAGAAACTTGGACACACTTATGTTTTCAGAGACATCAAACTGGATAACGTGATGCTGGATGAACAAGGTCACGTTCGTCTGGTGGATTTTGGGATGTGCCAGTGTCGTATATATAAAGAGGAATGTATGCCGTTCAATTTCTGCGGCACCCCTCAGTACATTTGTCCTGAAGTATGTTTCCATGAATATCTACTGTCCATTATGCATTAGCTGGCCTGATTTCGTTACTACTAACTCCATATTTTGTGTGTCTTATTTAATAATATATATATAGGGAACTAGAAATATTTAGAGTCTAGCTGCGTACCTCAATTTTCCTATTTTAATCGCTCAGTAATCAAAAGCAAAATACTTTTAAAGCTCTGAAGGATACTGTTCTGAAGTTCCGAGAGCTATTACACACCTTTTTTCTTTATTTTATAAGCCATAATTCTTTTTTATTTATTAAAGATTTGCTTTTTCTTTTAAGAGACTAGTAAGGTTTCTTATATTTAGCATTATATTCATCCTTAATTGTTGCATATTTTAATTGCAACAGTTCTATGCCATACCTTGTCTCATACTCCTGAACCTGAGTTTCAGAACCTTAACCTCAGTTTTGTTTGCAATACAGTTTGTTTTTGGTTTTCCAGCATGAACTCTTTGTGTTTACATTGCATGCTCTGAAATCTGAAATTCATTTATAAAGAAGCATGGATGTTGAAACAGCATGCAACATTATATTTAAATTTATCATAAATAAAGGAATTTTTTATATTATTTTGAAGCATATTAATGATATGAGTTTCATGGTTTTCATGTCTTAGAAATGTTCTTTAATAGTGGGATAGTTAAAACAATTGTATAACATATTTTGATCCCATTTTAAAGCATGTTTCTTACTGCTGTATGTCATGTCTCTGTCATGATTTGCTTGGAAATCATTCTTTTGATGCATTTTGCATGTTGTTATCATACCTTAATGTAACCCACTTCTTGACACTTTGCATGTTCCTTAGAGATATCAAATTGGACAACATCTTGTTTGATAAAGAAGGACACATACATCTTGTAGATTTTGGCATGTGCAAAACTGGCATGTTTGAAAATAAGAGAACGTCTACCTTCTGTGGAACACCTGACTACATTCCACCAGAGGTGGGTAGGTGGGTAGGCATAAATTTAGTAAATGATGGTAATGCATTGAACAAAAAACAGCTTTTAGATTTTACAATGTAATTTTTTTAATACAGTCAAAAGTCGTTAATCTGGACTCGTCGGGACTTCGGCGATTCCGGATTATCGATTTTTCCGGATTATAGATCATCAGTTTAAATCTCGTAAGATGGCATGCACAAATTCTAAAATTAAAAATATGAAACTGTAATTTATGAAATAAAGAACAATTATGATCTAAAGGGTATCAAAATTTACAAAAAAAAGAAGCTTAATATTTATTTGTTTACTTTATTAAACATTTCTTTCAATGTAAGTTATTTCGTTTTATGTGATAATACTTTCTCTTTAATTCTATAAACAGACATAATTTCTTGTTCAGTTACAAGACCCGTAATTGCTGTGCCGAGAATACCGACTAACTTGTCAATCGAAATTTTTTCGTTTTCACTAACCTCTCTGTCACCTTCTTCATGTCTTTATCCATTTTTTTGCAGCAATTCCACTTTTTGTTTGACGGACATCGAGACATACTTTCGTTTTGTAGATCCTTTGGGAGCTCCAGAATCGGAAATTGACATAATCGAAAGTTCAAGTTTACTTTTATAAAATTGCTCTTACAGTCTGCAAAAAATAATAAGCCGCATCCAATTCGAAGATTAAGGAACAACGCAATCATCAACATTAACTGAAATAGATAATTATATAATTTTAGCTTGCACCGTCCGTTATACATTAAACGCGCACGCGTAAACGCCTATGCGCATGTGTCAACGCGGCGCATGCGCAGAAAGTTTTTAGCTTTGAGGTCCGGATTATGGGTGTCTGAATTAACGACTTTTGACTGTATAGCTGTAATTATATGTAAATGTTGCTTTGTGATTTTTTTTCTTCATAATTGTATACAGAAATAGAATTTAACAGTCCAGAAAATTAATTTTTACGAACCTGAAATTCAGCATTAGTAAATTCTCCAAGCTAAGCTTGAATGTAATTTAGATTGCACGATTAAATTAACATCTGTGAGATTTGATTAACTTTTTTTTAAATAATTTTTTATCATATTATATGAAACTTGTAAAAGTCGCGTGTTGTATTACATATTTTTTCTTAGCTTCTGAAAGTTTAAAAATTATCTGCTTAACATCGGTCAGTTTTTCATTTTAATTTTTCATAATAATTTTCTCTGTGTTCAGATAATCCTTGGACAGAAGTATAATCAATCTGTAGACTGGTGGTCTTTTGGAGTCCTTTTGTATGAGATGATAACTGGGAGGTCTCCTTTTTATGGTACTGATGAAGATGAGTTATTTTGGAGTATATGTAATGAGGAGCCACCCTACCCAAGGTATCTTTCAAAAGAAGCCAGGCATATTCTTGGTTTGGTAAGTTATATTCTTATAAAGTCCAATTTGTTGTTTGAATTGAGGGAATATAGTTTTATAACTATGTCTATTCAATGCAATTTAAATTCTTAGTAGCAGAAGCTAAATCCATTTTAAGAACTTGTATTTTTCATTCTTTAATTTTTGGAAATTCTTAATTTTGGATATTTCTCTTCACTGAAAATGATTCGCTATCTGTATAAATTGTGTTCTGTATATATAAATTAACTATATCCATATAATAGTAGTTTCAGTAGTCTCTAATTCATAATTTAATTATATAAGCAAATGCTGTAATTAAAAGTATAGCGTCTTATTTGTCGTAAAAATGTATTCATAACTTCCTTAAATACAAATTTTTGTTAAGAAAACTGTCATTTTCAAATATGGAAAATTTAAAGATATTGTTATATAATCATTTTTTTCAGGTTAAATACTTCCTGTCACTTTCAAAAAGATGCAGCGTGTGTGAGCTATATTTGACTTCTGTCTCAGTTATCAAACATTATTTGTAGAAAGTGACTTGAAACAACATTTCGAAACATGTCACGAATATGCCCAAATATGAATAAAATCTTATTTAAATTGATAAAAACTAATAAAAAATATATTGTACGAATTTTTATTCCCAGTGACTGAATCTGAAGTGTACATTACTGGTTCTCAAGTTCAGATTTCTTGGTAAGAGAGTATAAAATGAAGAGAAGTAAGAGGTATAAATCGCATTTGATAAGAGGTATAAATCACATTTAATAAATTTTTAGATACTAAATAATAATTCAAATGATATACAGCTTGAAAAAAAAATGTCAAAATAATGTAGGTATTTATTCGAAGAGACCTCTTTTATTTTGGTATATTTTTGTTCTAAAATTTGTTAGGTTCTTATAATCGGGTACTTTAATAAAAGAAATTCAAGAATAAGAATGAAGTCATTCTGTGTAAAATGATTAGTGCTGACTATTAACTGAACTACACAGGTGATTTCTGTATAAACTGAACTGCATTTTAATATATATCATATCTATTTTATTCTTCTTTTACATCTGACATCATCTGAGCTTTATGTATATCTCATTTTAGCATTCCTCTTTGTATTAATTTTTATTTATCTTATTTTAACTCTATACACTAGCTTTAAAATACTGTTCAGAAAGATTTCACATCTGTCTGGGGCATATAACGTTTCAGATTTTGCACGAAAACAAATGTGCTACTTCTCTTCCTAAAATGTATAGGATTATTTTTCGAGTAACTATGGTAATAGTTTAAAAGGAGACATATTCTGACAAAATTTGAACTGTTCTTTTTTTTTTAATAAAAGAAATGTAATTAAAAATTGCCAATAGCGTTATACTGAACTGACTTTTTTAAATTGCAAATAGCATTTTACTAATTATATTTTTCAGCAATTTTACATGTGTTTAATATTAATCTTCAAGTCACTATATTTTAATGTTTACATTAATATAAGAAAGGACAAGTTAGCATCAAACAAAAGAAGAGTTGAGCTTATTAACAACAAATCAATCACACACTGGCACACACTAAGGCATGTGAAACCACTTGTTTAAGAAATTTTTCATTATTCCATATTTTCAAAATTTCTCTCAGATTTTCCCTATAAAATATTTTTAAATCTGCCATGAAAATGTACCCAACAGGATTTATTTTCAGAAATTATTTTCAGAAATTTCTTTAAATGACTATTTTAAACTCAAAATTCTTTAACTTGGTATTTAAGAGCAAAAAGGTGAAAAATGTGGCAAGTCTTGTTAGGGTTTAAGATATTTATTGCAATTTCAAACATCAAAACTTAATCCAGTTTGCTATTTCAAGAAAGTATTTTGTAAAGCAAGTTGTTTTAATGAAGATTTTTCATCTATGCATTTTTTCAGCATTTTTCAGAACTCTAGAACAAACGTGAACGTCTAGAAATGTGAACTTCAGTATCTATCATTCATAATGAAATTTTTATTATTTTATCATTGTGATCCATTTTTCTTTTCTTCATTAGTTTAAAAAATGAGTTTTCCTATAATATTGAATAGTCAATACAAATATGTACTAATAACAACTAAAATAGATCTGTAGTTCTGATTTACTTTGAGAATTAGCAAGCTATGTTATGTTTCGTTACATTTTTATGATTTATATTTCATTACTTTTAAAGGTATATCAGTGTAATCTCTATCTTTTTGACATTCTCAAAGAGAAAATACGTTGACTTTTTTTGGTATTCCCACAGGTGTAATGGCCATCTCACTTTTATTAATTTTCAAACGAATTCAAAAATAATAATTTCAATAGCAATAATTATCTAAGTATATACTACAATGTGCCTCTGAATCTAATTTAAAGTATTAAAAAGAAATACATTTTAAAATTAAAGACAATAAATATAGTGTACAAAAGCTCATATTTAATAGCTTTTTTATTTGAAGATAAATTTCTCTAAATATGAACCTTTTTTAAATGTGTACTTTACGTAACCTGGTTTATTGTATTTAATTGATAATCACAGCATGCCAGTTTTTAAAATTAAAGTTTTTAAACAAATTAATTTTTAAACTAAATTTAATGTCCTACAATATTACTTCAGTTATGTATTAAAGTGAACTTAGGGCTAAGGAAAATACTGAAGAACAAAATTTTCAACATCAGTATAAGTAAATTTAATAATTATTCTCTAAGTTGCACAGTGTCAAATAAGCATAAGCTTTCCAATCACACTAAAATTTTCTTCAATAAGAATGAAGCTAAAATGCTTCATTTTCTTGAGTATTTGAATGCAAAATAAGATATGGAAAAAGGCAGATGCAAAAGTTTTGTAACTAAATATGATGTCCGTTGTATTTACTGTTGCCTATTCAGGAAAGAAGAAATGGACAGCATTTTGACTTATTTAAAGATGACTTAGACTAATAGCGAGATTTAAAGTAGAATTTTTAATGAAAGCAAGAAATATTCTTTATTTTTCCTAAATCCATGCCTATTTAAGGAATGTTTTGTGATAACTAAAATTTGTTGGTATGCATTTAATCACAAATATCAGGTATTTTTTATATATTATTTTATTTTTAAAAAAAAATTTGACTTGCAGTTTAATTTTATTTTTACTAGTAATTTTTTTTTTCAAAATTTACAGCTTTTGGTGAAGTCTCCTTCTAAGAGATTAGGTATGCCATCATGTCCTGCTGGAGACATTAAAGATCATGCTTTCTTTAGTACAATAAACTGGGATAAATTGGAGAAGAAACAAATTCCACCTCCTTTCAAGCCCAAAGTGGTAATTATCATTTAGATAATTTTAAGCCACTTAACATTACTCACTGGCCTCTATGTGATGTATTTGAGTTCTCCTCACCCTTTTTAATTTTTTATAACTTTTAGTTTATTCTATCATTAAACTCTGTTAAAAATATCTGCTTTATAATATTTCCTTGAGATTTGCTGTGAAATTGAAGTCATCAAAGGCATATTTTTTCTTTCAGACTCGCAGTTTTTGTTTTTTTTTTTTTAAATCGTTACCTTCTATAACATAAATTGAACATTTCATAATTTTTATTTTCATGATTGCACTTAAGTAAATGGGAATTCTTTTTAAATTTTTGAAATATGCATTGTTTTATATTGATAAAAGTTCAAAATTTTTAAAGGAGCTTAATTTTAAATTTTTTGTTAGTATTATTATAACATTTCTTATGACTTCACAATTTTTTATGAATGTTTTAGTTTTAAAGAAAAATTTTACAACTTTCTGAAATTTCTTTTCTGTTCCAGTTAAATGCATGTGATACCAGCAATTTTGACCATAATTTTACTATGGACTCTGCCACTTTAAGTCCTGTTGACTCTGAAATACTGGCATCGATGGACCAGGAACAGTTTAAAGGCTTTAGTTATACGAATCCTCATATTACTGGTTGACATTTTTCTAGTCATCTAATAATATAACTTATTATGGATATTTAAATCAGTTCAGTGCTTGGTGGAAAAGTCAGTGCATAAGAGATTTTCATAATACTCATTATGACACGTATTTAGATGTTATAGTACAAACGTCTTGCAGTCAATGACCATCGGTGTGTGAATTCTTCCTTCCTTCAGAAATGGCAGGAAGTAAAAAGGCAAATGAAATTTAGGAATAATTTTATAAAATGTCCGTGAGGAATGGTATATTTGATATATTCTTTCACATTTATCTGTTTGTAACTATCAGCATGTACAAAACTATTTCATTGCCAAAACATATGAAATAAAGTTATCATTAAGAAGTATTCACCTCTCATTTTTTAGTTACTATCATTCAGTGCTTATGCCTTCATATTGTTAAAACTGTTATTATTATTTATTAATTTTAATCTATATACAATGTCCTTTGCACTAGGATAAAAAAATTTTCAAGATTTTCTTTCTCATGTACTCCTTAATCAGACTTTAATACAGAGTACCCTAACCTCCCCTTTCAGAACTAAGACCCCTTCTGTCACCCTCTACAAAATTCCCGCAATATGTCATACTACTGTATTATTTCATCATAAAATTAATATAGATTGTGAAAAATAAGTTCAGAAAAATATATACTGAAACAAAGATTATTATATTATTTCAAATAAATGCTGTTATAATACATGTTTTTAACAAAAATATAGTGTTATTAATGTACCGCAATTATTCTGTATATTAGTTTTTCTGAAACGAAAATGAAAACAAAGAGTGAGTTCCTGAATTTATTGATTATTGATGAAATCTAGGCTTATAGAAAATGCTAACCATTCTTGAAATAGTGTTGTACCACAATAAAATATTAGAACTATGATTATTTTAAAAGGAATTAATATACAACTTCGTATGTACTAAATGTAAAACAAAAAGGTTTATTAATTTTTCCTTGTAATCTGAGTGCTTGGTTTCTAAATGATACAGTAATGAAAATTTCATAATTTCAATTGATGAAACATATTTTTATAATTATACAAACATGACTGCTTCAGTCATCTTTTATGCATAAAAGTCCATACTAAACATTCATTAAAATACATTTTCTTCTTTGAAAGAACTACTCTTTAGAATTTTTATACTACCTGTTAGCCTATCTCTTGCCAAAATAACCACTTTATCCTGGCTTTCAGCTGATTCTCTGGAAATGTTTTATGCAAATGTCGAATCAGAGTCAATATCCATGATCGTTTTAGCTCTTTGCAAAAGTCTATTAACTAGTTATTCATTTTTGTTTACACAAACTTTACAATTAACAGTTCTAAAAGAACATAATTGGTGTAAAATAACACTTCACCATGAACAAATTTTAATGTAATATAAGGTCAGGAAAGAAATTTGTGCAATTAATTCTTGACATTGATGATTCCTTCAAAGTCAAAATATTAGTTGCTATTCGTTTTGCATAATGTGAAATGACAAAGTTTCCACTTTGCACCACAAGGGGGTAATTACATGTTACAGGTAATTAATCGAACAATATGAATAGTGGGAACACAACTAGTTACAACAAGTTACATAGCTCTTATACATATTTAGATCAGTGACGATCACATTGTAATTATTTGCAACTGCTTTCCCTTTTATTCAAGGTAAATTCAAGCTTTTTTAACATTTTTCATCAGTATTTTTAACACTTTTTTTGTTTTCTGCAATTATTGTAAATGTACCATAGATTGGTAATCACTGCACTAAAAGAAATATCTATTTTTTAATGCTTAATTTTAATGAAATGTTATTCTTGAGAAACTGAAAGGGAATTGGAATGTTATTGAAATAATTTTGAATCTTAACTCCAGTCTTTAAATAAAGATTTGCAATTTTTCTTCATTTGTTAACAATGCTAACCAATGTAGTAAACTTTCTGTAATAAAGTATCTCTGTAGTAATGTAAAACTCAAACTCATGACACAAATATATTTATCTTTCTATGTTTGTGCATATCTATAGATGTATGCACACATACTAAGCATTAAATGTGAATATGTGCATAGTTAGTGTGATATTAAATGCAAGTTTGAAAGTGTTATCATATACAAAAATTTCATTTGCCACCAGAATAATATTCCCAGAATCTTTGTTTATAACTTTTATGAAATGTTGTTGCTGTAAAATATCCTTTTTATAGCTATAAATATTAATGGGAAAGTAATTCACAAAATAAGATGTAGCAAAGTAAAATAGTAGATGGATAAATATAGCAGATTAAGATTCTAGCCCATAATGTACATATTAGGAAGTAGAAGAGTGGAAACTGTAATCACTGTTCAATAACTTGTAGCTAAGAACGTATGTAGTAGCAACTGCATTCTCTGTGAAAGGAATTTTTTTTTTTCTTTTATAAGGGTAAAAAAGAAAAGCAACAGAATAAGCTCAGTTCAAGCTCATTTATTTCAACATTTGATTTATATTTTCAGAAAAGTGTTTTTTATTTTTTTGTTTACTTTTTTAAACTTTTATGTTAAAAAGTTAATTCTTTTTACATATACACAGCTGTGAAATTCTTAAGGCCTTAGGGGAAAAACTGCAATTAAAATCCCATGAAAAAAATGCTACCTGCTGAATGACAGTGTAGGTTATTAAGCACAACTACTTAGCAACTTATTAATATAATCACAATATCCATTATCTTTGAAGAAAAAAGCTTTAAAAAGTGTGTGTTTGAGTATTAAATCTTGCAAAAATAGTTCCATTTTTAAGATAGCCATTTATATTGGAAGATTCCATTAAATATATAATGCAAAAGTAAATCATTGTTTTTTGGGGAGGGCAAAACAATTCACTTGATTAGAAGCTATTAGTCTATACATTGGGAAAATATAATTATGTAATCAAATAACAATTCAAGGAGATATTGAAAAGCGCAATTTTAGAAAATAATTTGAAGTTACTTTTACAGTGGCACACACTTTACCATAGAATGTAAAGCAAATGTTACTAATAAAAACCATTTTGCTATTGATCTAAAATTTGAAAAAAGAATTCAGCTTTTTTCACATTGTGATCATATTTTATTAAAATGCAGTTACCTATAAATAAAATAGCTGCTCTAACTAGAAAGGAGGTTTAAACTGATTGAATATTCTGACACTAAAGTTTAAGCCATTGAAAAGTTTCTATACATATCCTAAACAGAGAATTATAACTGAAAATTTTAAGTGAGTAAATTAATATTGTTTAAAATTAACGAAACACAACTTTATAAGCATGTATTTCAATATTTTTATTTCAAAACGTCACATATATCTTATAAGTCTATAGGGAATGTTTATTTACGAGATTAAAGCAAAGTAAACATTTTAAGGGGGGGGAATCTGGGTGTAACTTGGAGTGAAATGTTAAAATTATTCGTTCATATTTCTAGAGCTAATTCATCAATTATTTCTGAACTATTAGAATTTATTATTTAAAATTTCTTTTACTGTATACAACAATACTGTGACAATCAACATTTCCTTTGTTAGTAAATTTACACATTTTATATCCTTTTTAAAACAAATTTCCTCTTCATGAATTAAGTGGGATTACTTAAAAAATAAAGCTTATAATATGGAAATAAAGCATTAAATTCGAAGATTAGAAAGAAGATAAGAGAATTCTGTTATTCTTTAAAAAATAATTTAGTCTCTGCATTTATTAATTTTAGGCAAAACAAGTTGACAGATAGCAAAGTAAGAACCATGGACTCCAGTATTTTTCATTTCTGTCCGAGTTCACGAGTTCCTTCGAGCTCAGACTTCAGGATTCGCTTGAATATGCAACTTACGAGTATTCAAAACTTTTTAGTGGTTATATTAATTCGAGGGTTAATAAATAATGACTTGTAAAAAACATTAAATTTATTTGTAGTTGAAATTATATTTGAAGTTGGAGATTCTGTCTATTTGTCTCATACAGTGGAAACTCGGTTAAAAGATTTAATTCATTCCTTGAAGGCATTTCTTCACCTAAAACAATTTGCCTCATAGGAATTAATGTAAAATGGATTAATTCCTTCCTTGGATCACAAATAATTGCTTATTTAAATTTTACAACAGTACTTTGTGCATAAGTCCATAATGCAAAACCAATGAAAAAAACATTAAATATAGAAAGAAAAAAAAAAGAAAAAAAAAAAAAAAAGAAAAGAAAAGATCGGTATTAAACAGATAAAATGGGAAAAAAAGCTAATTTTTATGTGTCTGTACAAAGGAGATAGCTTATGTGAAAAATATGAGACATGTTATCGTTTTGATGAGATATCTCCTTCCATAAAAACATCAGGTAACTGTCTTTTCTTTGTCTTCAAGCACCATTCGACTCTGTTTGAAATTCAATGAGCCTTCCTTTCACTCAAAATTTATCCAAATTGATTTTCTGTACCCATTTCTTAAACTGTTTCTAAAATAAGACTTGACATCGTGAGTGAAACTTTTTTTTTTTCTAAAATGCGATTGCTTTATAAGGGGAACAAATCTGTGTATTGTGCTGGAATACGAATAGCGAGAGATTAAGATATTCTCTTCAGTGTTATTTAACTGCTGCATATGTTTTCATTTTGATTCCATATAATTTGTTTTTAATTATAAGCGAAAGACAAATAATTAAATACTGAACACTATTTTGAGTATAACAAAAGAATTTTAAGAAACAACCTGATATAATTGCATAAATAATTAAAAATATTTAATTTGAATACAGGCTGAATTGAAATTAAGATGTAGGCCAAGTTTATTATTATTGTGCATTTATGTGAAAGAAATGTATTTTAATTATTCCATTTTTAATGTATGGAGGGAAGAACAGGGCGTGAAAATCGAAGATGATTTGCTATAGCAAATAAACACGCCTGGATAAATGTTATATAGAAATCTTAGGAGTGTAAGGGATTGTAAGAGTGCTATTAGATAATACTGAAAATAAATGCACTTCTGCTGAAATCTGAAGGAAATCAGTATAAGTAAGTGACTTTAAAAGAATGTGATAAGTCTGTTTAAAAGTATAAGGATGTGATATTAAGAAATTTGTAGAATTTTAGGGTCATTAAATATCAATTTGTAGATTTAAATCTTTTTATACATAGTTTTGTTTGAGTTACGTAATTTAAACTGAAAATCACGATCATATATTTCTAATGGAATGTCAAACTTCATTTGTATTAAAAAAAATGCATTTTTTGATCATGTTATTATCATGGTTTTAGCAGTTATGCCTTCATGTGTTCTTCTATTCAACAAGATTTATTTAATGCAGACAATAAAAACAAAAATATTGAAAAATACCTTGTTTTACAACATTTATTTCCCTTAATTAACTTAAACATCGTTTTTCATTTTCTAATGCTTTCCTTTAACATTTGCTTGTAATGTTTACAATTATTTTCAGCATTCGTACGAATTCTGTGCATAAAGTAAACATTTGCTTTAACAAAATGTTTAATCAGAAAGTATATATCCTGTATTTCCGGTATGTTATTAAAACTACAACATATAAAATGATCATTTTGCTTTAGTTTACATTTTTTTTTTTTTTTTTTTTTTTTTTTTTTTTTTCATTACCAAAATCATGAGCAGACGCGGTGACCCATGTGTCTTGTCACCCGGGTGACGTCACTACCAGCAACCAATGGCACGCTTTTTTTCGTTCCTGGCCTAACCTTTAATATTAAAGAACCTTGTCTTGCGCCCTCTAACGGTGGCTTTTTTTTTCACAATGCCATCTATTGGCTGATTACACTTCTTTCACGGTCGCCTTTTGTTGTTGCTTCTGGAGATACAGGTTTTTCTTGTTGAGCTTATTTTTATGGTCTTAAAATTTCTGTGCTTCATTATCATTAAATTCCTAGGTCATGGTTTTCCATGCAACACAATCTGGCCATAAGTTTCTGCTGGCCGAATTCGTAGTCATGTAGCGATAGAAAACATTACAATGATGTTTGTAGAAGTTCCTGAATATTGATTATGTGGCATATATTACCGGAGAACACCTTTTAAAAACCACATGCTACCGACTTAAGTGCTCGATACTCAGCACACCTTTTGTCATCCGAAGGGTTTACTGTTCTGTTAATTTGTTCTAGAAGTGAAGCGTTCGTTATCCGAGTTCCACAGTACTTCGCGATGCAGAACGTGTTTTAAAATGAACATACTTTCTCATATTTATGAAGTATCTCATATGTATGTAAGTTTTTTTACGTTTGTAAATATCTCATACTTACGAATTTTTTTCGCTCTTGTACACTGCTGGTCATTAAAATTGTTATACCAGGAAGGGAAGCAAATAGTACACTTATTGTACAGGAACAGTATACCTGGAGGACGACATGTTTAAATTTCCAGATAATTTGGGGAGCATAGTGGCGTACAGTACTCAGTACGCACAGCTGTCACCTCTGACAGGAACAACGGCTGAAAGTCGTCGAAGGTCAGGAACTGAAGGTCACGTCTTTCGTATTAAACAACTGACCTTTGCGCACCTTGATCCGTATAGCAGCACATACATACTGGTTAAAAAGTTGTGAGACGATTTACTCTTCCGATTACAGAAAGAAGGCAATCTCGGAGATAAAGCCACGACAATAGTTCAGTGTTTCGTGTAGTGAAGAAGTTGCATCGATATCTCAAAGCTTTTAATCCAAGAAGGGAAAGCGATTGAGCAGAAGAGAGTTTCAACGAGACACCAGACCACAACCGTTTCATTTTCTTTGTTTCTCCAACATGCACTTGTATAGTGGGTTACTAATAACTAGAAATCCAGGTGGGTTTTTTTTAACTTTATTTGCATTTAGACATGTTTTCACTTTTTTTCCCGAGGTCTCGTTGACCACAGCATCTTTATTGATATAAAGATTCCATATTTAAAGAAATGAAATAATCGGACTCGGCAGCCCAGACCTATGCGCCGCAGACTTCAGCAAGGCAACGCAGATTTCTGCGTGTATGTTAATGGGGGTCTATATGCAATTTGAGACCTCACATTCAGCTTTCCCGAACGTTTATCCCCGAGACACTGACAAGAGATCAGCGATCAACACAAGCGGATACAGCTAAGTGACTCCCGTTTCAGTCTGAAGCGTAGGCCAAAGCATTGTTTTGGGAAGAGTATATCGCCTCTCAAACCACCAGGACCCTCCTTTCCACCCTTACGGTTCGCAACGCACGGCAAACGCATTGGCTGTTTTCTATCCATGAAGAACTAAAAACAGAGATTTACAGGATTTGGGCACTCCCAATTCGCGTGTCTCTTGGACTTGCGCTCTGGTCCCCTCATCTCGCAGAACCAGGCACAGAGGTTCAACCTCCGCCCTCGCACGTTGGACAGAGAGAGACGCATCGCCTGAATAGGAATCCAGACGGCACTGGTCGTTAATTTGCTACTTACCAGTCGCTCGGGCTGCACGTCGCAGCGGGACATTAACCAGTAAACCCGGGGACGCTAACGCTCGAGCTACTAGAACCACGCCGAGCTAGGACGTGCCAGACCACCCTGCCGGCCAATAAGTGAGTAACCTTTCTCGGGCATTCAGAACCACCAAGTTCATAAATGTTGTACCTTCTGACGGAGACTGCCTAGGTACAGATCCTAGCCAGTAGCTGCGTAACAGCATTTCACTTGGACCTCCAACTTCCGAAAAGTAAAACCACAAGGGAGGAAGAAATGGAAAAGGAACAAATAAGAAGAGGCGAAAAGGAAAGGAGAAAAGACCACTGGGGCTCCAAGATTTCGAACCCCATTGTATCAAGGGGGCTAGAGCTAGGGCCTTGAAAGGCTAGGGTATTTCGGGATTGCCGCAACCGTACTCGCATAGAACGAGAGAAGTGTTTTCTAACAAAATATGCGTTAAAAATGTATGTACTGACACTGAGTTTGTAAAAGCAAATCATATATTTAACGGTTTAAAATGCCAAGCCATAAATCAGCATTTCAGATATTGTTTACTGTACGAGTTTGGTAAGGATAATACTGCAGCTGTAGCTTGTACCAAGTTTAGCTTTCTCACATGTATGGAGAGCAGTGTGCAGTTGACAGCACGTATAGTCCTTGTTCTCAGAAACTTCGAGATGGAGACAGATGGTATACAGATCAGGTAAATTCCAGACATCCATTAGTCATTTCTAAGGAAGTACTGAAAGAAGTTATAAGAAATGAACCCTATTTAACCGTTCGCAAATTGCCTGAAACTATCGTTCCTACGCAAAACAGTGGAAAGATAGACGCAAGCATATGGCAGTTCGATCAGTTGGTTCTAAAGAACTTTCTGCAAGAGAAGAGTCGGTAACTGTGGTGCTTCTTTGCTTTCTCACTACAGAAACGAACCTTTTAAAATGAATTGAGAAATGGTTTCTGTGTCGTAATGTTAACGTATTCATGTAACATCATCCAGGCCCCTGTTCGTTCATGCTACTTCACAGAGAAGCAATTGCATTCCCGAGGCAGGTCTCCTGGGACTCGGGAGCTGCAGGTTCAAGATAGTGGAGGGCATGGGACATATAGCTGCTTACCTTTGTTAGATGTCAGATGTTCCCGTCCTCCGTCACCTATCACCTGTGTCGTAATGTTAAGCACTGAAGAACTTCTTGCAGAGTTTCAGAACTGTACCATGAACTGCAATAGGAAGAATGCATGGTGGGATGTAGACAGAGTAGTTCCCTGGAATTAAATCAAATGATGTATGCTGATCACCGCAGTATACAGTTGAACAGATTGAGAGAACTTAGATTTAAAAGATTAGCCGCAATATAGTTCGGTATGCTAAATTCAAATTTCATTCTGCTTTAATCACTCGATCAAAATTCCAAGAATTTTATTGGGAAGTGTTAATTTATCTAGGGTATTCTCTTAACCTTGCCTCTACAGATTATTACTTCTTTAAATCATAGAGATTATCTACATTCTACAAATTACTACAAGTCTTCGATGATTTGAAGGATGTTAGAACAACATCACAAGCCATCTTTGACTTTGAAGCAGAGGATTTTTAACAGTTGGGAATAAACGTACTTCATAGTTAAAAGATGGGAAGAGTCTATACATAATAACGACACGATGACATGAGTACTATTATCTTGTCTCACCACTATTTTCCTAACGGAACCTCAACTAAATGAAAACTATTGGGACTATTGGCGAACGACGGCACACAATTTTGTAGGATGTGTACCGTTGTTTCCTGTACTCCATCTGCGATTCATGCAGCTCCAGCACAAAAGCAGCTAGCCTCATCAGCTGGCGTCAGTGTGAAGCTTCTTCGAGCACAAGCTCAACGCTACGGTGGTAATGCGAAGTAGTTACCAGGACTACCGAGAACCTAAACCCAGTAGACGTTTTGTTACGTTTAGGAGGAAAACTAGGTTACAACTTACCAACCTGAGATGTTAATACGCAAACAGCTCCACGTGATTTTGCGTCGTCTGTTGGCGTCTAAATAACATTATAAAGAAAGAAGATTACCCTTTGCCTAGAACATGTGATACCTTAGACACGTTAACAAGTCAAAAATGGTTTTCTACTCTCACCTTGAAGAGAAGTTACTAGCAAGTGGAAATAGATGCTAAAGATCAGGAAAAGATTGAATTTCCTAACTGTCAATGACTTTGGCAGTTCAAAGTAATGCATTTTGGACTATGCAACACTCCAGCCACATCTGAATGCCTAATGGATACAGTTTTGAAAAGACTGTGAAGCGTTCCGTGTATTTCTTGACGACATTATTATAGTAGGACGCACCTTTGAAGAACTTTTGGGAAATATCAGAAAAGCCCTGCAGAACCTCAGAGAAGCCAGTTTAAAGCTCTGTTATTCAAAAATAAAACATTTCACGCATAAATTAGATATTTTGAGCAAATTATCGCTGCCAAAGGTACACAGAGATCTCGAGAAAACAAAGACTGTTATTGACTGGTGTCAGCCTCAAAATAATCATCACTTGAGAGGCTGCCTCGGCCTCGGCCTCTGCACCTGCTGTAAAAGATTTGTTACAAGGCCTTTACACTATTTACCAGAAGCAATGGCAAAAAGGTTTGTGAGCTGATGAGTGTGAGAAAGCGTTTAAAGTCCTGAGGACTCTGATTTCCGCTTCTGTATTAGCTTATCCTTAACTTGAAGAAGAGTTCATTTTTGATACAAACACCAGTAATGAAGGAATTGAAGCTGTTCTTTCATTAGAACTTAAAGGTCAGGAGCGTTTTGTTATCTACTTTAGTAAAAACCTCTCAATGCCGGAAAGAATTTACTGTGTCACTAAAAATGAGATGTTAGCCATCGTGAACGGAATGGAAAATTTCCATTAGTATCTTTTCTGCGAGAAATCCCATTTTGTATCGATCATGCCTCTTAATTTGGTTACTAGTTTGAACAATCCGGAGGGTCCATTAGCTAGATCGCTAATTGGATGCTACAGGAACCTGATATGGGAATTCGACACCACAAAAGAGCTTAACGTAGAAATGCTAATGCACTTTCATGCCTTATATCCAGAAAAATGAAAACACTATTCGAAAGCCGAGGGAAAATGTTTTTTTAAAATCCACTAATCAAACAACGTAACACGGACTCCATAACATCAGAGATGGTTATTGGATCTTCCATTTGGGTTGCCAGGTGGAAACCAACTGGCAACCCAAATGGAAGCTCATTAATAGAATTAATAGAAACAATGAACGAAACATTAATAGTTTAAACATTAATAATTTAATTAATAATTTAAACGAAACATAAAACAAAGCTCATTAATAGAATTAATAGAAACAACAAACGAAACGCCGGCTGCTACGAAATGGCAACATTTAGCCCAGCGACGAAATGAGAAAGGCTTTGCTCAATTGGCTTCACGTGTAGGATGGAATTCTGTCCCTGAAATGGGACTTGTAAGATGGAGTTCTTTACCGTAAATGAGTTTTCTACGGAAATTTTCTTTCGTCATCTGACAACAGAAAAAGTTTCATTGCGGATCTAGAATCCATGGTATTAATCTCGGAGCCCTACTGGAGGATATTTTAGTGAATGATGTTCATGAACGTTTTTCCTTTAACAAAGTAAAAACTCCTGCAACTAAAGAAGAAGTTTTTATATTCAAACAAGTCATGGAAATTGTGAAAATTACCGCCGATTCATATTGTCTTAGCATCTCCTGTAACGTAAGCCCTATGAGCAGAAAATTTTCAGCAACTTTTAAATAAATACTCACAACCCTAAAGATGGGCTTTGACTCTATATTAATATGGGGTCATTAGCCCCACACTCCCAGATAAACGGCTCATTAAGCTGCTCTCTGTATCAGGCGCCCTGCTATATGCACTCTTAAGTCAACATTACATGACGTCTCGAACAACTAAATGGCTAAAATAAGTTTCCCGTAGCTGATAAGGCGGTTTGGGCCCCTCTAGAATAAGTTAACGGGCTATTTACAGATGAGCAATGTTTTAATTTAAAACATGATTCTTCGATGCCTGTTTCATTTGCGAACGTCGGTGTATGTTTTAATCTCTTCAGGTTTACCAAAAGAGCATTTTTAAAAAGGGCGATAGTTTGTAGATGTCTTTCGGCAGAGAATGTCTCACCCCTCTGTCATTGCACTAACTCATCCAGAACTTTGCCCACGTTGCACCAAAAATAGTTGACTGATACTGCCCCATCAGCAGAGAGAAATAGCACAAAAGTAATAAATGAAGTTTTATCCCAGGACTGAATTAGTGTCATCTTGTATAAAATATAAAAATGGCAATGAACTTACCAAGCACTATACGCATCGTGACTGTTCGAAAGATATTCTTATCAAGGTTCCTAATTACTTACAATTACTTACGTAAAATGGAATCAAGTCAGGGTAGCATATTCCTTTGGATGTAATTATTACCAGCTTTGTAACTGCCAGGGTTTACAGTAATGTCATCAAAATTGAAACTTTTATTAATTTTTTAATGCATTTGATTCTAGTTTCTCTAAATGGGTGGCGATGTTTACTTACAAGCTTACTTAGCGCAGGAATACATGGGATACAGGGACAAAGCGCGTTTGTTATGGCAAATCCGCTCATCAGATTTAAATCCCATTCACAATGCATAGGGACCCAGACCACACACAGGCCCTTCGCCACAGATCATTGTACAGCTCTCAATACTGTTCCCTCATAAATTAAATATTTAGGAAATGCTACAAAAGTTAATTCTTTATGGGCCAAAAGTGCGCCAATGTATCAGAACAGTTAAATGCTAAGAGTTATCAGTACGCAAAACTGCTGCACAGTATGCATATCTATTCAAGACAACCCCAACCTTTATTGAAAGAACTTTAACCTCTAGAGAACGGCTTGTTTAACCAAGCGAACATTCACAGAAGACTCTCCAAAAGTAATTAACTAGTGTCTAGCTAATACTGAGCTAGACTACGATAGCCAATATTAATCGTCATCAGTTCGAAAATAACATTAAAACTTTTTTATTAAAAAACAAAAAAAGGAATAAAAACGGTTTGCACAAAATGCAAGAGAAATAAGCAATAGTCACATTTCACATACTATATAAAATATTCTTATGCAAATCTACATACACGGTGTCCGCCGAAAACGTCGCGAGAGAAAAGAAAGCGAAGAGAAAATATGGCAGTTCTAAAACATCGCGGTACAAAATATCGTCATCGAAATTAAAACGGTTCATTTACTTCGCAGTTTAAAAACATTGTCGTCGAAAATATCGTGGTAAAAATTAAAGTACCTACAAATCATCGCATGACGATAATACCGAAAACATGCGTTTTTCAGGTTTTAAAAGCTGTAAATGCATTTTCGCATAACGATTTAGCAGCACAAGAAAGAGAAAAGGATCATTTTATTTTTATATTTCATATTTTTGAATGAACTAATAAATTTTTGTTAAAAAAGTAAGAACGAAACTTAAACATTTAACAATTTAAAATAAATGTAACTTATAGCGCTTAGTAGAATTTTAAATTTAAATTGTTTATTAACAAAGGTCATTAATAAATTAGTCTTTTTAATAAAGTTTTACTTCTAATTTTTTAGGAAAAATACAGCCCAAAAATATTTAGAAAAAGGGAGATAAATAACTGCATGAGGTTACCTCTATAAAAATTGCATAGATAATTAGCAAATTACTTTCTTTCACGTTTGTTAATCTGATATTGTTTTTGATAAAAATTATATCTTATTTTGTTTCTGTTTATTCTTAAAGAATCGTTGACATTTCTTGCTCTTCCAAATCCTTATGCGAATACGCCTTTAAAACCTGAAAAGCGCATGTGTGCGATGTTATCGTTATGCGATGATTTGTAGGTACTTTATTTTTTTACCAAGATATTTTCGACGACGATGTTTTTAAACTGCGAAGGTTTTGAACTGCTTTATTTTCGATGACGATATTTTATACCACGACGTTTTAGAACTGCGATATTTTCTCTTTGTTTCCTTTTCTCCCACGATGTTTACTCCTTGAGTTGTTTTCTCCGCGACATTTTCGTCCACGATGTTTTTACCGTAATGTTTTCGGCTGAAACCACATACATGTGCCACAACAAAATAACCCATCAGTAGGTATACCGTTATAACTAATGCAAAGTGATCCAGTTAGGTAACCACACACAGTATGGTACATTACCACGACTACCCAAATTAACATTCAAAATTTGTGCACTATTGTACTAGAATTTTAATGCCTTTATAAAAGAGGCAGTACGGTCTATATGGTGTTAGCACAAGGTGACTGCGAACGGATTGAGCTGGGTTTTGAATTATTAAATAAGCCATGTATGTTTGTGTCAGTAATGTCTGTAGAATGGATCATGTAAAATTTGTAGAAACCAAAAGCTCTCATCGAGAAGTTGGTAACACAAGAAAATATCGTATCCTATCCCTCGCAAAGTTCTTGTTGAAACTTGGATGGGAAGCTTTCGTGTGCTTTACCTTAATTACATAATCCATTCCTTGATGAACTTAAGCAAACTCATTTCAAACAATGATGTAAGGCTTCATAATGTTCGTGAAATGTTGAAGAGTCGAAACTACAACGAATCAGTATTTTATTAACTACTGTAGTCATTTTGTCTGCAAGAGCAGTTTAATTCTCAAACTAAAATAAACAAAATTTTTATGCCTAATTTTGAAATTAAATAACCTGAAAAAAATTGCAGATAAATATATTACAATGCACTATTCGTTTATTAAAGTTGTACTGAGGCACTCTCGGTAGCCGCAGATATATAATAACACATTTACAGTACTCTGAAATTACTGTATGTTTTTAAAATTCTATGATATTTTTTTACGATACATACTAATTAAATTGTAGTTTCAAAGGTATTACTTCTACAGAGCTGTCAGTGGAAAAACTTCCACACACAAGTTTCCTTTTTTCGCCTTTACTTTAGAATTAAAATACAAAAATTAATTTTTGGCAAGTTAACTTTCTTAACGGAAGAAAAGTATCGCAGTAAATTTTTTTAATGTATGGCATAATTCCAGATATTTATGAAAGACTCATGTCTGATATGGGATTTACTACTGTCCAGAGGGTTACCGGACACTTTCATATTTCATCAATATATTGATCCCTTTTCCAAACTTTTATGAAATGCAAGTTTCTTGTATATGTGTATGACATACATCGACACGTTCTTTAAGAATTAGTTGGTTTGGTTTTATTAGATTAGAGCAAAGCACTCGAGGGCTATCTGCCTTAAGGGAGGGATGCCTTCGTGGAGGACTTTCTAAGGGAAACTGGCTCGTATACACGTTACACATGGGGAAAACCACGAAAACGCCCATGCAGCCAGCCTGTTCGCGGGATTCGAACCTCGGACCGAGCTACCAGTGTTCAACGACGTTACCGCTCGGCCGCTGGTGGGCCCTTTAAGAATTTGGAAGTTTTAAAGTTCAAAAGAATCACTGTGAGACAGAAAGCTCCGAATTTTGTCGACGAGATGCCGATTGGATGCTAAAGAAATACTGTTCTGATCATTGAAATTATTACAACTTCAGTCTTTAGCAGTCTTTTATTCCATGATCATCAATGACCTTTAGCCAATAATAAATTTCGTTCAACATTGATTTGTTGAATATAGACCACTTTTTAACTCATTTGCAATCTCTATGTAGTTAACAGAAAAGCAGTCTCGTATATACAGTTTTACTTCTTGCGTGTACTGAGCTGGATTCTATCGCAGTCGTACAGGTTGTGCTTTGCTGATTTTATTTACAAACTTTTCTAACAGGCTTTTCGCTTGTTTAAAATCCTAGAACGTCTACTTCTACATCGCTTATTTACTGTTCTTTCTTACCTGTAAAATTTCGATGTAACATATCGACAGTATAGATAACAGTAAGATAGTAACATATCGATGATGTTACTTTTTTGCAAAGATGTGTATTCCTTGTCTGCATTTCGCTTCAGGTGACAGAATTTCACTGTTAGCTTGTTGTTGTGCTTGATAGATCCCAAATGGTTTTTGGTGTTGTCAATCAACATCTTACCACGTTTTATGTCAGAGCTCCGGAAGCTGAATCTTCCAATTTATTTCGATTCCAGCGAAATGGAGTTCATCAACACTGTACATTCACAAGAACGAAAATGCGTATACTTTGCAAAACTTAGTACAGAACCTAGTAACATATCATTTGCGTTGCGGCAACTACAGTGTTCGCAGTGAAACGTTGATTACTTTTACATATGAGCTATCAGCTTATGTCAATGATGTTAATGTATTGAATAAATACAAAATCTACACTCATGCACAGAATGCGAGGTGTGACAAAATTTTGGACCAGACTCGAAATCATTGGTTCACTAAGCGGGAAGACTACATCACTTGTTTTATTATTCATTACTATTAGTCCTTTAACATGTCTTCGTTATAATCCACCCATTTTGAGTAATAATACTTATCTTCATTTAAAGAGTATTTTATCTAATCAACTTTATGTAACGAAAATAAGTGACTAAGCTTCTAGTGAGACTGGCATTAGATGAAATGACGCAGTGCTTCCTGCATTGTTTCGTGTACGTATAAAATATGACATTAGTAAGTATATATAACATTAATGATGACAAATTCATTTTGACTGTTTATCGCCAATTTTAAGATTTATTCTTAAAAGTATAAAAAATGCATGGCGTTGTAATACTTTTGACACAAGGATGAAGGAAAATAATTTGCAATTAAGAAAAACTTTTATAAATTCCATAACATCACAAAAATATAAATGTAATGATTTTATTCCGATGAGCATTTATGGCACTCGGGATAAAATTATCAGTTTTTCGCTATTTAACCACTCATGCAGAAATAGATTGATCAAAATACACTAGTGTGAAAAGCTTAAACAACTTTTCTGAATTTGGTCGTAATTCCACAAAAATCAACTGGGAGACATGAAATTCATACTACGGTGGCATAATGTAATATTTAAAAGATGAGGAAAGTACAATAGGAAAAACATGAATAGGACGCATATACAGAACGAACAGAGAAAGCCGTTATTGATAGAACTGTGTTGGTACAAAAACCTGTTTGGACAAGAGGGAGACCAACGAACCAAAGAGTCTTACTAAGTTCAATGGTTTGCATTGGCACCGCCTGTCGATCCTCAACACAGCTTATCTAATATTTCTTGAAGTAAGAGTTCCCATTTCTTCAAGGAGTATTTGTTTCAGTTGTCTCATGTTCTCTAGAAGGTACAGTCGTGTCACCATTGTACCATGTGTACGATCGTACACGTATTCAATGAGATGTACATCAGAGGAGCAGCTGTCCAATCTATTCTGCGTTTGTCATCCATAAAAACAAAGTCGGAAACAAGGGCACCCCAGAAAAGCCTCATATGGGAAGGATAACTTTATCAAAGTAATGATCCCCAGTAAGTGAACCTCTGCCGAAAATATGGAGCTCTATTTATCCGCCTCCCTGTATAACCACGACCATTCCAGCAGTCTCTTTCCTTGATGTAGGGGGATGAAAGCATGTACCTACCTCTCTCCATATCAACAGAAGCCGAGAATCTTTCATCAGAGTGAAATTACTCTCATTGGTAAAGAGGACATGACTCCATCGATAAGGCACCCGGTTTTTGTGTTCTCTGCATCCCTGTAAACGGTGCCGCCGATGGGCTGCTGTCAATGGTTTACAGCCTTCAGGACGGCGAGCGAACAGACTACCTTTATAAAGTCGTCTGGCAACAGTAAACCGGGACACCTATCGTCCGATTGCCATTCGCAACTTATGAGCAGTGTTGCCCACTGTCTGGTGTCAATCTCTTTTCTCCTGCATTACTATATATCGGTCATCAGTCACCATTGTTTTCCTTGGTCAAACAACATCTGCCTTTTTATAGCTCTACCTGCCGTTTGGAAGGATTTTCAAGCTCGTGAAACAAAGCATATTTCAATTCCAAATTCTTGGGCGGCAGACATCAAACTATGCCCCTTCTCATGCCCGCCAATCATTCTACCACAGGTAAAGGCGTCCTGGTGTTTTTTGTAGCCATTTTCGCTTTCACTCACTCATCTCACTTTCACTTGCAGAAAAATACCTGGATTTACGCCTCCCTTTCTTCTTTTTAAATTGCCTTGCACTGCCCGTGCTAACTCCTTGCGTTTTGCGTGCCTTGATACAATCTCTGACGTCATGGTACTGATATTTATGTATGAATCACCTTTGTACTGAGTTGGAATTTCATTGTACTGATCACAAAACGTCCTTTTCAACAATTTCATGGTTGCATATTGAAAAATGAATTTGTTGTTTAAGTTTTGCAAACTAGTTCATAATGCAGGACTGACACAGACAATTTCAAATCCCAAAAAGTAGTGTTACATACATTTAATTATCAGTATAATTTATTAGTATAGTATCCATCTTTACACAGATCATTATGCGTTTCATTTTGGAGAAGGAGATGTGTAAAATGATTACTGCCTCCTGGGTTCGAACTCCGGATCTTCTGACGCTATTCAGACGTGTTTTCCTATTATATCACGAAGGCAAGCGGTAAGAAGGAAGAAAAACCTTACGTTCTCTCCTACTGAAAGAGAAAGTATAGGAAGGCCGAGAGCGAATTGCCAACCCTGGTGGCGACGAATTACCATCCATCACCTTCAGTTCAGACGCCACTTGTAGAGACCATTAAGCATCTTATTTTGTAGCAGGAAACGTGAAAAATGCACATCATCCTCGTCAGGACTCGAGCTCAGGACCTTCCGATCCTAGCAGGACGTGCTTTCCAATTACACCACGAAGACACTCAGTGAGGAGGGAGAAAAACCTGACATTCTTTTTTACAGCTTCAGTCCATCTTTCAGGCGATTATTTTATCAACTTTTTAAAGGCGTACGGTTCTTCGGTTACTTTAAATTGTCAATCAGTCCAATAACTGGAAAGTCTGTATGATGAATTATTGCCCCATCTACCTTCTAACTAAATGTATCACAACTCGAAAGTAAAGCTTTAAAATAAAAGCTATTTATTAACACTTCAACATGATGGTAACATAAGTTTTATAGAAACAAAACTCTGTTACTAGCTATAATTCAGAACACACGCTTAGATGTAATAGATTACGAAATACAAAAGTAGCAACGTTCTACTAAACCTTGCCTCAACCCTAAATGTTCGCGAAACGGAAGCGGTTAGCCGAAGCTTAAACCGATCAGTGAAATTCAAGCCGTAGAAAAGCTAAACTGTGATGGTTAGCTTACGCTGCCAAAAACGCCTTCTCTCTCTAAAGAACTCAACCTCCTTTTGAATATGGAATTTTTGCCAACAGAAAATTAGGTATTGATCTAGACAATTAATAACTGAGGTGGGCAATATCCAGGATTTTAGGTAGAAGAATAAAAATTTCCTTTTGTTAAGTTTTCGCCGAGTTGCTCTTTCAGTATGTGAACTAGCCTTATCATTTCGAAGAAACCCATTAGATCGGTTGAACAGTACAGTTGCTCGATGGTGAAAGTCAAACATTCTAACAGATGGTGGTGAGTAACTCAGCAAACGTAATGAGGAAATTCACAATTTTGTCAAATTCAAATTTTCGCCGCTCGAAATAGCTTCATCATCTACCTAAATAACGTCAGACAACATCTTTTCCAAGAGATGCTGGGAAAACTGAAAGGCTGAAAATCCTCCAGCAATCTGTGATTTCTCCACATATTCATTTACAGATTTTCATCTATTCCAGTCTTAGCAGAATAGTTTGAAAGGTAAGTTTAATTCCGCAGAATCTAACAAAAAGTACCTCATGATATTCTTTGCAGAGAAAATCACACAGTTTCTACCAAGTTCAAATCAGGAAGCTTATAAAACATTGGAAGACAGTTGTAGAAAAAAATGAGGACTATATAATATACAAAGAAACATATTTTTTTTAGGTACGACTGCTTTTGTTTTATTTTGAAACAGGGCACAGAATTTCCCCATCGTCCTGCTGAACTCTAAAATATTCAGCAACCGCGTGCTGGCGTTCAGAAATATTCCTTAGCCGCAGTTAAATATATATATGGTTAGTAAAGTAGATAATAAAACAGTTTTGAGTGGTGATAAACGTTCCAAATAAACAAATGAGGATTTCACATCTTTTAATTAAAATTTTTGCTTTATAAGTAATTTATAAAGAGTTTTCATGTTTCCCATTGCATGCTGTCTTAATGTAACTGGTGGCATATTCGGCTAGCAATCGGATTCCGGATTTCGAATCATGGGAAAGGCACAGTTGATTTTTTGAGTTTCTAGTCCCAAATAAATGTCTAATAGCTTTACAATGGCTCCCGAATAAAAATGTTGTGGTCGATAATTCATCACAGTTTGAGTTTGTTCGATTAGTTTACATTCTCCACCTTTTAATTGGAGGAAAATGTACTTAAATTTTCACCTATTCCACTGCGGTTCTCGTAGTGCAAATGGTAGCATATCCGACTAGCGGTTGAAAGTCCGCAATTCGTCCCAGTCAGGGCATTGCTGATTATTCGTGTTTCGTGCTCCAAATAAATACACAGCAGCTCTCCAACTTGTATATATAACTAAATCATTTTTGTTCTTGCTCTGGATTCAGAAAAGTTTTAAAATTTACACGGGGCACTGACACTCTTCAACAGAATGAAGACAAAACATTTTTTTTTATTCTTAACAGTTTTTGTATTGTAATTGGAAAATTCGTTTAATTGCAGTAAACTGAATTTGGGAGCCATAATGGTATTCGCAAGAACGTAAAAAGTTCTTTTTCCGGGGGGGGGGAGGAAGAAAGCAAAAACTTGTGAGATGGTGCCAAGCAAGATTTCATACTCTTAATCTGAAAAAGGATCAGAGTATGAGCGTTGAAACAACGCACAGATATTGCATTCGAGATATGAAAAAAAATAATAATTTAAAATAAACTTATAGTTAAGACACAATAACACGCCGAATAAATACTAATTCAGAAGTCAAACAACAAAAATTTTTGTTGTTTGACTTCTGAAACTTATAGTTATTCCAAAGTTCTTTCAAAAAAATAATAATTAACTGTTCATACTTAATTAACTTGAGGGCCAACATATAAAGACTACTCTTAGCCATAAATCGTATAACTGATTCATTAGATGAAATCTAGATCATCAAATCCGTTTATCTTCCCCACTTAAGATGAAACTACTTATATCGTTTAGGATTCGAGGTATATCGATGGTATAACGCGTCTCTAGTTTGTCTTTTCTGTTGTTCTGTCAGTCAGTATCTGTCGAAAAATAACTTCGCTGCAGGGCAGTAAGCCACGGAAATAGAATTACTTATTTGTTTTTTGACAACTAGGTATGTCAAAAATTTGGAAGTTGTTTTGATATTAAGGTACGCAGAAATAAATTATAATTTGAATTATTAACCATTAAAAATGTATGTCGTAACGTAGCGATATACGTTACAAACTGTAATTATGTTTAAGAAATAAAATGAATACTTTTTAGAACGGGCAAAGAGCCACAGTTTGGCCATACGATCAAGTGAAACCGATATAGAAGCAAGTATCATTAGTACAACATTTCCTACTTAACTATATTCTCTTGCTTTAAAATAGGAACTTCAAGGTTGTTTTCCGCTTCCCCCCAACCGATTTGATTCGTAACCATGGAAACAACAGCTGCTGAAAAACGTCGAGCCGCTTTGTTCCCTGCCATTTCATTTCTGTTCAGTGTGTTTTGATTTTTGTAAAGAATATGGTTGAAGACTGATGGGAACTATAATCTCAAATGGCGTCGAGGAAATAAATACTATGCGGTGACTACGTTGCAGTCGCAAATGGGAGACTGGCAGCGGCCTAGAAGTGCCTGCTTCAAAGTAACAAACTGCACCAGTCTTAGGAATTTCTCTCCAAATAGCTGTAGACAGATAATTTTTAGTTTCCATAGTAAAAAAGCAAATATTTTAAGCATAAGCAGGCGTTGTAGTTTTATGTTGATTTATATCAAAATTCTCGTAGTAGATAAGTTTCCAAAACTTAGTTTTCTAACTCCAAATGTAAAAAATACTGTCCAAGCTGTTTACTATTTAATTTAAACTTTTGAGCTGTGATGGAGTAATTGAATTTTTTATTTGAGTAAGCTTGAAGGTTTATTTATTTGTTTTTATATTTTGATATATGCAACTGTAATTAAATGCATATTGTAACTTCCGTAATCTATAAGAAATCTGAGTTTCGCTTTTCTATACAGATAATCAGGTTATCTTAACAAAAGGTTAGATTTCTTAAAATTAGTTTTAGAAAAGCATAAAACTGTTGATGTATCCTGAAGCGCCTAACGAAATCAAAAATGAAAACCCTTTTTTTGTCTTGAAATTTTTACTTAAATTAAAATGCAATCAGATTTTTGAACTTCGCCCATAACTCCGTAAGTAGATGTTCCAACGAATTTAATACATTGCTAAATTGAGACATCAGTTTGCTAATTTTTATTTGAATTATGAGCAAAAAATTATAAAATTAGAGGGCTAAAAAATTCGTTTTGCCCTAAATTACTAATTTATTGAGATTTACATTTAATTTTCTTCTAGTTCCAGAAGCAAAGTTCAATATTTCTAATTTTAAAATTATTTTGAACAACTTACTGAAGATAAAGACTTAACATTTAGTGATCTTCATTATTAAGTTTAAAAGTATGAAAACAATTTAAGACTAGAAAAACACTTCAGAAATATTCTTCCTTTGATGGGAAATCTCTGTTACCAATTTATAGATAGAGATGGGTACGGCTCTATTGAAAAGCTGATGAGAAAGCGATGAAGGTTACGAGATCTTCAAGATTGTTTACCTTGGGGGTATGTTAGTGATCAAAACTGGGTTGGAACTGGGTAAAACACACACTGTTATTCACGATTACGATGAATGGAAGATTATACAGTTGCTCATCCATTATCATTTATGGATTGGTCGGCGTAAGAATTAATGATAATCAGCAACACTTCATATTCAGATGATCAACTGTATGGAATTTGCGGAATTTTAAAATTGATTTATTCATTTCAATGCTTGTTGTAGTAAATAAATAACACTAATATTCAATTCTACGAATAATTATGTAACAATGCTTGCTTTACTTTCTTATTTGAGATTCTTTTTCATTTTTTATCGTAATATTATTTTTATTTTAAAAATCAACAAAATTATTAAATAAATTTTTGCGAACAAAAATACTTAAGCAAAGGTATCCCTACATAACAGATAAATGAAATTCGTCTGACATACATTCTCTACCGTAAATCTTATTTAAGATCGTGTTTCATTTTATAATACAAATAGAAAATGAGAGATTTCGAAGGAATTAGTATTTGTACAAGCTAATATATCGTTATATTTGATCTTTAGAAGGTACAGAAAAGTGAGGGGGTATTTCTTTACAATCGGCGAAAAGTAAATGTTCGAAAGAGAATTTTCTGAGAAGTGTGGTATTTGTTGTTTCCCTGAAAAACATCTGTTGATGGACATTTTACTTTGGAAATAATAACGACTAAAGTTCGTGAGAAAACAGAATGCAAATGAGAGAAAGACAGGAAGTAAGGGAGGAGCTCGGTTAACATAATTCTCTTCTTATTTTTCTCCCCGATCGTGAAACAATATTAAGAGCAAGTTCAAAATTTCATATTGTCGTAAAGTTAAATTTCCGTTTAAATTACAATAAATATGAACTGCAATTTAAGATTTCCTTTAGTTTTGTGATTTAGAGCCTGAAAATATTATTAATAGAAATAAATATTTAGTGTCTATATGTTAATATACCAGTTCATCTTAAAACTTAGATGAGTTTCGCTTAAGAAATAAAACTCTCTTTTTTAAAAAATCAATTGTGTGCGTATTTTTAAAAACAATATTAAGAGCTTTGGATTTCGAAAATAAAATGTAAAATAATCTAATTTAAAGTCTGGAAATTTCTTCTACAGTAAAATGCTTTGGATTTATTACAACACATTTTTAAATATTTCATTCATTACTTTGCAAAACGTAAGATTTTTTATAATAATAACACGATTTTTGTATTCCCTTAAAAGCGATATGAAGAGCTGATTTGATAAATAAAAAAAATCGAGATTAAAATGATTAATATAAAAAAACTGATGATATTATTGCTGGTACTGGTACTGCTGGTTCACGAATCAGAAAAATATTACTTTGATAAAAACCCTGTTAAAATTTTGGAATTTGGAAAAATCGTGTTAGGACTTAAAATTATTTTTTGTACATTTTAAAAAAAGGGTACCTTTCATTTTACTCATTGTGCAAAATATCCAAGCATAGTGCAGATGTATTTAAATAAAAACAGCAAGAAAGTACTATTTTCTAGTTACAGCGTGGTGCCAAAGACACTAGTAAAGATTGTAGAGTCATAACTGATGTGGTTTTCATTTATAACTAGTATGAATATAGCTTCATTGGAGCATATTCCAGAATTTGAGAACATTCGTTTTTTAAAATATTTTTATTAAATATGATTGACTATCTGTAACAATTAAGATTTTAGGATGGTGTAGGGGGAGGCAGCACCGACTAGGAGGTGTCCTCACCATGAAGTTTTCAATCAACTTATCCGAGTCAATGAGGGGATGACAAGTCAGATGGCATTTATTTATTTTTCGTTTTTGAAAAAAAAAAATTAATAAAAGCTGCAATTTTTTAAGCAGAGTTCAGAATATTTTTGAACTTTTCAGACATGGCTGCAATAGCTTATAGTACCCAGATTAAGGATTATACACTAAAAGTATAGATCCAGATTAAGCCAGAAACACTGTAAATCTCAAACTAGTAAAAATATAAATGTCGAAATTACATAGCTATGCACAAAGATTTCGCGAAGCTTTTTGAGTTGGAAAGATATATGCCCCTCCGAAAAAACTTTTCTTATTCAATAAGAATTTACTTCTCTATTTCCCGTTGATTTTTTTATAAAAGCCTCTCTTTCTTTAATGAATGCATTTGGTGTGCTTCATCATTAATATATTTTTTTTAAATTCCTATAATTTCCTTTTCTTTTGCTAGTGTGTATTTCTTCTATGAAAGCATAAATAGTTGAATTTCACTTGAGAGCTCAAAGCGGTCATTTAGTATAACTGAGAATAAAGTTTTATAATAAATATGGTATATTTTTTATGTTTAGGCAACAATATTAGTCAAAGAACGCTCCCATATACCGTACATCTTCCCATACATCCCTTACCCTCCTCCCGGAAAAAAAGACCATGGGCATAAATCAGCCAGTATTTCGAGACAGATTTTTGTCCTCTAATGATTTTCTTGAATTCTCATTGAGATTTAATTAAGCTTACTCTCAAAATGAAAATGATTTACAGTGCTTAGCATTTTAATTGATAATATACGCATGTATGGTAGAATGCCGTTTACTCGAATTCACTCGCCCGGAGACATTTCTGATAACACTTCATTTTTGCATGGTTTTGAAAACTAAATTCGAGAGTTTGGAATAAATACGTTACTAGTGTGTATTATAAAGCATTTACAGATCCATATTATTTAAAGAAATGTGTTAAAAAATAGCCGTACTAAGGTTTTTTTTTTTTTTTTTTTTTTTTTTTTTTTTTCAAAAAACGAGCAGCTGCGTCGCGTCCCCATTTGTTGAGCGATGTATGATGAAAGTCATCTCCTGGGCAACAGAGATTTCGTAATTCCTGTTTTTGCATACAGTTGTACTTACCTGTAACTACAACTGTATGCAAAAACTGATTTAAAAAAAAAAAAAATGTGAAGATGTGAAGTTTTTCGAAATCACGGATTTAATGTTACTTTTCTCCAGCGTTTCGATTAAACGCGTTTCCAGTTACTCGAAGTGGGTTAAGCGGGATTTTACTATATATAATGAGTGGCCAAACTTCACATCAATAAGAGCTGCATACAAGATTGATATATTTGAGAAATATTTGGCAGCTGCAATTCGACAATTATATCTTTTAAAAAGCCGTACAATATATTTCTAATTTTTGAGTTAATTCTCTTTGCTTTCGATTTATATTTAGGAAAATATATTCCTAACTTATACAACTCTTAAAATTTTCTGCGCTATGTTTCAACTCTTAAAATTCTTAAACAATTAAACTCCTCTCTTCCCTAACAGTTAGAAAAAAACCAAGCATTTTTTTCTGGTTTCAAGTCCTTTCCTCCTCCAGTGTAATTTTCAACTAATTTTTGTAGAAGTAAAATGGAAAAAAAAAAAAAAAAAAAAAAAAGAATTGTGTTATTTTTCCAATGACGAAAAAAAATCACTTCGTCTAATGGAAGAATAACACAATAATTTAATTTTTTTCCTGTAGTTTAAGCTCATACGTATGCCTCGCGTAAGACTGAAAACAACTGCTCGTGCTGCAGAGATATTACAATCGAGACACAGAAATCAATTTCAAATATACTGCCAATCTACCAACTAGCAAAGCGTTTATGTATAAAAATAAGTACCTCCGTTTTTTCCTGCGAAACCAACATAAGGCCAAACTCTGCACATTTTGAAATTTTTCTGAATTTTTGTACCGGTAAAAATTAAATTAATAGTTTTTCAAATATGGAGATGTAGATCGGCTCTACCTATATCATGGCCATACCAGCTTTAGATACCTATTTGCACGTCAAGTCTCTGTCAAACTGGAGCCTATGCGTGTGTACGAAAAATAAAATGTTCACATTCATTAATGTTAGGTTTTAGGCTATGAATAATCAAGGATTTGTAAAACTAACCTTAAACTTTGAACCTAAATGCCCTGCTTTTTTGAAATCCTTCTATTCAGAGGCCTCGAAGGTAAAAAAAAAAAAAAAAAAAAAAAAAAAAAAAAAAACATTCAAATATGCTCACAAAGGAGGAAATTTGAGTTTTATGATTAATATGCGAATAATTTACCATTTGTTACGCTTACTTCATGCTTTAATTTTGACGTCGGACAATAAATACAATAACCGGAAAAAATATATCATTCACAACACGTATTTGCATCTCGCCGAATGCCACTGCTGGACGTATTTCATTGGTGTTATCAGTTCTGAAGAACAATCCCAATTATATTCAACGTTATGAAGGCACACGAACATTTTATCGTTAATAAGGCTGCCTCGGGTAACACGCTAGCATTAAACCCGGCTTCGCGTGACTCTTTACAATTACAATCAGCCAATGAGGCGCAGGGGCCGCAGAGAACGCGCGAAACTACCATACGTTCTGGCGGAGAATAGAAGCTACTCATTACGATTTGACGGCGCACGCAAAATTATTTTCCGCTTTTTCCACCGAGGCACGGGCAAATGTTGTGACCTGGCGCAAGCAACTTCACTTACTAACTATTCAAACTGTACTCCGTTACTGTCTAGACAGAGCTCTGGATTACAAGGTTAAATTGACTTCTACATTACTTTAGTAGGCTGTGTCATATAGACAACTGACAGTGGTTAGGAATAGAATGTAACAAGTAAGAACAAGCACCATCATCGTCTTTTTCCTCCACAAACACGTGTGCTGTAAATCGCGATTATTCTATAATTCCAGGTCATCATTTTCGAGGCACGGTAAGGGGTTGTTTGTCCGTTTTTCAGTATTATTATTTTATTAACACGTATTTGAACATACTTAAAATATGTATATATATATATATATAACAATTTAGTTTATTCTTGCTTTAAAAGATCAAATCGTTACACATATTTTGTATTAATATTAACATAGGTAAAAAATTTTCCAAATTTGTCGCTAAATAGCATCACAGCTATAATATCAGAACCCATCAAAATTGAAATAATTCCCCATTCAACAATTTTCCTTCACTAATAAAAGCGATAAAAGTTTTGTTTTTAATTTTTCGAACTACAGTGGGAAAATTATTTCAGCCCCAGAAAAATAAGCTGCTATTGTTGACCGTCCTCGTTAAAATGTGAAAACTATGAATACAGTCTCTAAAACATTCTGCATGAGCTTCTATGTCATCGGTCACGCAAGAACGAATTTTCTTTTGTGTCATGTGTGTGACAGTTTATGAGCTTGGTTGCGCTTTCTGCAGTTTCAGTCAGTATGCCCAGGTTCAGTTTTTTCTGACGTCGCATTGCAATGACAGCGCCAAGAATTATCAATCACTGAATCTTAAAACACTTATTAACCACATTGCATTTTTGCTCTAAATTCGATGAATACACACAATTTAATATAAATGCAAATCCAAATTTTATTTTGACTACAAGAAAGTGAAGAGTATTTTTTAAAATCTTTCAATATAATTTTACACTTTATACAAAAAATATTATTGATAAATAATGTAAACTACATATACTTTTCAGCACAAAAAATTAAAGGAACTTAACCTTTTATTTATTTTTTTGGAGTAGAGCTAGACATATAATATATATTTATTTTGCTGAAAAGGAAAGCAGGTATAAACTGCATATTTGCCAAAAGAAAATGAATATCTGTTCTGTTTACATTTAAAAACAGTAATGCAGATTAAAATTTAATTACTATATATATATTAATATATAGTATATATATACTATATATATAATTTAAGTGGGATACAAATCGCAGTTTCTTAAAATTAAAAGCAAGAATGCAAAGAAATGAGTATCTGACAGAATTAACTGCTGTATATCGTCTTTTAAAAGAATATTAGACACGTGCAAGCAATAATTCCTTAAAAATTTATGAACTGAGACTAGAGGCATTAATATGTTACAGCTATTATTAAGCATGAAATTTTTAATATAAAAATTTAGTTCTTTTTCTTGTATGAATTACTTCTATTCTCTAAAGACGAAACTCCGTTTTTCATTCATTTGTTTGAACATCTGCCTATAAAATGTACATCTACTGCAATCTAAAACGTTTGCTTAATGACACTAAGTCACACAAATGAGCGGATTTCGTCTGTTTAGTTTTTCAGTAGCCTACATGCTGAAATGCGAATAGGTATAAATTGAGAGCATAAACTTCATACTCTTGTCAACTTCAAGATTTAGGACACTTCATTGTAGCTCTTTCTCTTATTTCCAGAGCTAAGTATTATTGAATTTCGTTTGATTTGCTTGGGATATACATTTTTCTTAAAACTAAGCTACTTTACATAGTCTTTCAACGTTACACAATTTCGAATGCACTCCGCTTCGAAAGCTAACAAGTAAAAAATTTTTAAATTATGTATTTGAAATGATTAGTATATTAAGGGAGATAAATCTGTTATAAGGGAGTTAGGTATTTTTTGTGGTAAAGTATTCGAAGTCTATTTACTTCATAAGGAAAGATTACGTTGTGTACTTTTTACGGATAATTCCCTCGTTTATGTTAATAGAGATTATCATGTAAATCCTACCTTTTAGCCAGCCAGTTTCACTACCAGGAATAATATCTGAAATCCCTGCCAGTGTTCAATGGATTTATTTATTTGGTTGTTGGCGACTGAAACGTACAAAATGAGATAGAAAATAATACAGGTCATAACAAAATAAAATTTGCAAAAAATTATAAATAAAGCTATAATATTTTATTGAGTCTAAGTATTAACTAAACACGTGTATCAGAAAAGTGATTTATGAAAATTATTTGTGAATGAATCTAAGTAATAACAACTTAATTATTAGAGTTTCCTTTCTCATTATTAGGTGCACGCAATTTCTCCCTAAAGGGAAGTTTGGAACAAAATATAAATTTCTGTTCAAAAATTTGTTGTTTGGAGTTTTAATGCAAATCTTACTTGCATGATTCTCTTCGTAATTCCGTAATGAGACGGGCCCAGCATTCTGAAATTAAACCTCATTCATATTGGTTGCGTAATGGATGCTAATTATTTCACTGCTAACAAATTATCTGAGAGATACATGACTCCCTCCATTATTTAAATTTGCTTCCGTATTTGTTTCGGTTGACCAGTAGCAGAGCGGTAAAGTCGTAGTATGACAGGGGTTCAATTTTCGAGGAACCGGCCCTCCTGCATGGACGTTTTCTTCCCCCCCCCCCGTGTAACGGAGATGGGAGTCAGTTTTCCTTAGAAAATCCTCCACAAGGATATACCTCTCCACAGGTAGATAGCCTTCGAGTATTTTGATTTAATCAATTAACTTAACCTAATCTAACAGAACTCGCTCAGGCATATAGCCCTATTGAGTTTTGCTGTTATCTCAATAAACCAAACAAACTCACACTCTCCTCCCAGTCGCTCTCAAGACAAGTATGTGCGTGTGGAAGGCTGTAAGGAATTAAAGTTATTCCTCCTATGTGCTATTATTGTGTTCTAGGATGAAGAACAAGCTCATGATATGCTAATTTTCCAGAATAGGAGATATTTCCTCAATTAGATACACGCACACACAAACAAAACTCTTCAACTGTTATATAATTACTTTGCTTATGCCATTTTTTGAATATTAATTAGTAAGTTATGCTGCTGCGTTTGCTAACATTCAGCTATAAATGCAGTGTTAATGAAAGAAACTAACACTGTGAATTTCTTCTGTATGCTATGAGTACATGAAGTAGCAGTATTTTGTACACAATCTCACCCGGGAATACTGTAGTCCGCATGCACAGTTTCTATCTCTGATTGGCATGTGCTCCTACTTTAATTTTGAAAGCAAATGATTATTTAGTTTTCCCTGGCAATTTTGTACTCCTCATAAATCATACTAAAAGGTTTTCTGAAGCGCAAAGGGCTAAGTACTTAACAGGTAATATGCTCACTGAGAGCAAAATTGTGTACCAAAATTACAAGTTATGCATTTTCTAAGATTATATGATTCGAACCAAGAGCAAGAGGAAAATTATAACCACAGAATTTAGTTTCTTGGTGCTTTAGAGGTATATTTTACCACAATGCTAAAATATTATCTTCAAGGTCCTTATTGAATACCTTCTATGATAAGAAATATATGAGTTCCTTGGGGCTAGGTCAAACATACGTATAACCATAAAAAGCAGAGGAATTGTTTTCATCAAGTGTTTTTTTAACTAATAGTGTTTCCAAAATCTTTACCCCAAATCAGCTACAAGAAAGACTTTAAAACCATCTCTAAGGCATAATAAAATTATAAAATGAGCGAAACTTGCGTGAAATTGTGAAGATAAGTCCATTTCAATTCTACCACCGCTTTCTGATTTACAAGTGTAAATCTCAGCAACTTTTTACACCCGTCTTTTTATCGAAAATCCACCATTTTCTCTAATTAGGGTTCCTCAGGGAAGATTACATTTCCACTTTACAATGTTTTGTTTGCTTCTTCTCGTGAGGTATCTTTAAAATATTATTTCGAATGCTTGCGTTTCTATAGAGCTTTGAGTCTTTTATCTTAGATGTCTCCACATCAAATGCTTGATGAGATATTTAATGTATTGTGTGAAAATTTACTGAGATGGACATTTTGAAAGATTGGAAACAACTTTATGTTCCATAAACAGGACTTACCTGTCTTGTTCGAATTTATTGATAGTTTGGTATCCGAGTCATTTCATATTCTCCAAGGAAAAATTAACAGTTCAATGGACCGTTCATCAGCTATCTGCACCAAGCTGAGCGTGAGAAAGTTCCCGAAATACAAGTTAATCAGATAAGGGAAGGGTTGAAAACTTTTTGAATAAATCTGGGAAATAATCTGAAAATTTCAGCGAAACCACTCAAATGGAGAGATATTCGCACAATTGTTGCAGAAGCCTAATGATTCCCGACAATCGGAAGCTTACGGTTTATTCGAGCAGCATCTGAAACGGGCAAAGAAAAACTTTCGGTTCGTTGATTTCAATCCAGGTGAGCGATCTCGCGTGACATCCAGGGACGATCTGAATAACAGATTGCCGGCTAGTCTGAAAGTGAATTTGAACGAATGAATCAGGTTTCCCTACTTTTTATGTCAGTTCTCTTCTGCCCTCCTGAAATGATACTTAATTGGTACTTTCAGTGAACCATTTGAAAGTTTTAGAAATTTATTTAACAAAGTAAATAGAAACAACTAGGACACCGATCCAGTAAGGGTCATTGTGGACTTAACTGGCTATAACAGTTGCTTTATATAGAGAGATAGATAGAGTGGAGAGGGATAATTAAGCTTTTTAAATTAATATAGGTGTACTCATGAGTAGTAAGTGATACCAAACAACTTTGGTTTTAAAGCTGAAATGTCCTTAAATTTTTATCTATCTTTTGTAGTAAAGTATCTTTACTTCTGTTAAGTTACTTCTGTTAAGTAAGTAAGTAAAGTATCTCACTTTAGTTACCTCTGTGCACTGAAGTGTCACTGTCCCTATAAATATATTTTCCTTAAGAAGTAATTAATCCAAATAACAACTGATAAGTTGGATGTTTCCTTTGTATATTCTTTTATTCTTTGTATGCAGATAATTTATCCCAAAACTTGTATGTGGATTCTAAGCTGTTAATCGGTGAGTCCTATTTTCTAGGAAATAAAATTAAAAAAAATATGTCTTGCTGATTTGGTGTTTATGAGGATTTCCCCCTCCCCCTGCTAGTTAATTATTAGCCATTTAATTATTAGTTTATTTACCATTTACTATTTCGACAAGAACTTATAAGGCTTTATCCGACATCTTTGACGAAACTAATCAAAGTTTCTTTCACAGAAAACCTAATTCCTCTGCTCCACAATAAAGAAAATCTAATCCCTCTACTCCACAGTTTTACTGTAAATATCTCTCTTTCTGTTGTTATCTTTTAAAATTTCTATTAATATTTGTCTCTCTGAAGTTACAATTATAAGGAAATAATTTCGGATATTTTTTATAAAACTGGGTGAGCTAATTAATGTTAATTATATTTACTAAAATTTTAAACTAGTTAATATCAATTACGTTTTTCAAATTTCTAAAATTTGCGAAATGAAAAAAAATTGCGAATAAATTTTAGCAAATGTTTTATTTAAGTTTGTAGAGTCATTATGAACAAACATAACAAGAAACATAAAGAAATGAAAGATGCCGTCATCCGGACTCGAACTGCGAATCCGATGATAGCCGAATGTGTTGTACAATGACACCACGAAGGCATACGGTAAGGAAGGCGATCCTTCACACGTTTTCCTCCTTAGCATAAATTTAAATTCTTCCATGATTTTTTGGGCGTTTTCATTCGCTTAGTCTTACCTCCTTTCTTTTCTTTTCTTTTTTTTTTATTTAAAAGTTATAAAATTCTTAGTACATACATACAATTCCTCCAAATGGAGAATTTTTTTTTTGTTAAGAATTCACGGGGAATAGCTAGATTCATTGTACATCTAGACGTCTTATTACCGAGAACGTTTCCCAGTGGGCGCAGATGGCGACCGATATTACATCTGTAGGAAAGGAATACACTATTATAATGCCTATGCGCCTTCGCCGGGATTCATATTTAGGTACAAAGGTTTGAAATTCGGCACTTTTAACCACTTTACTTAACATAGCGATTTGAAATGCATTTATTTTGGATATTTTTAAGCATTCTTTGCATATTAATAATAATCTGTCATGAATTTCCATGCTTGTCGTAACACTACTGAGAGAGTTAGAAATGTATCTGTCTTTGCAGTAATATGAACATTTATAGCAATCGCTATTTATATTTATTAGAAGTCGTCTTGTCTGATAAACATCCGCGTATTAAAGCGGTTCTAGTATCTTGTTGTTCCCAAAGGACATATCTTAACCACATGGAGGAAATGTACGCAATGACGTTTTGGCTTCATATAAGTGGGAGTATTTAAGGAGAGGTTGGAGGTAAAATAAATGTGAATGAGTCATACAATTAAAGCTTATAAAAGCAATACATTTTTATCATATTTTAATTTTCAATGATGAGGATAAAACATTATTATACCCACACAACTTAATATACTTTCGAGAATCATAAAGAAAAAAACCCGGCTTCTTCGGAAGTGTTTAAAAGCAGGCCATTCAAAGAAGCTGAACAAGTAGAACAAAGGTACAAGAAAAATCAGAGTATTTTTTTGAGACGTAATGCAAATATTGTAAATTCAATAAATCTAAAACTTTTGTAGATTTGTAGATTTTGAAGTTTACTTTGAATTTGTAATTCACAGAGTTTGTCTGAATAACGTGACTTAACGTGATTAACGTGATTTACATTTCTAATGAAATGCTTATTTTCTTTTATATGCTGAAAATAAAATAATCAAAAAGCATGGAAGTAAGCACAATAGATATGCAGCCACCAAGTAATTCACCCTGTTTTCAATGCTGGATAGCAGTGCCGGCTGTCATATCTTTGGGCCTGAGTTCAAATTTAGGGAAAGGTATTTGTGTCTATTCTTACGGGTGTAATATCGGTTTACCACTCGCGGTGCACTCTGGTAAGCTTTGTCGATGATGAGTTGGCTAGACTGATTGATGAGTTAGTCCATTTTTGAGCAATGCTGAACGAGGAAGTATCTAGTCATTGGAAAAAAAGAAGCAATTCATTTCCCATAAATATTTCAGTGCTCAGTTACTACTGATAATTAAATCAAAAGTTAATAAATAAACTTATGAACTATATGGAATCGCATTAAAGTCATTCATTAATTACATTTCTAGGCATAATTTTCTTTTTACGTACAAGCGAAAACAGTTGTTAATTATTTTTTCTTTTTTTCCGCCAAAGCCCGCCTTTTTTCTGAGCTTAGAACCAAAAACATAAATAAATAAAATAAATAAATTAATTAAATAAATAAATAAATTAAAAAAAAGTTTGGGGCTAAATCGTAGCCATAAACACGTGATATAATATTCAAATCGATTGATCCTTTCCTCGTATATACTTATGCTAACCATTTACTATAGATATCATTTCATTGTTTCATTTATTCTTGAAACACTTTTATTTTCACTTATTGTACTAAAAGTGCTATTTTATTTTTTGAAACTAATACTTTTATTTTCACTTGTTATATTCCTAAAAATAATTAGGGTGTTTACAAACTGATATCTGTATTCCATTTGGGACTTCTGAGGCCTGCAGAGAAAATAAATACACATGAATCAACCAGTTCTCAGACAGTGTGTGAAAAAAAAATAGGATTTAACAGAGTTTAAATGAATGGACATATGTGATATAACAACGCAGAGCCATAGTACACATAACATTATATTACTTTGTAACATAAATACAACATCAACATTTACAGTCATAATTCGACAAATGTCATCTTATACAATTCTTTTTTGAGATGCCGGTTGTAGAGTCGTTACTTTTTTTTTTTTTTTTTTGAAGCAGGAGACGTTAAAAATGTGCAGTGCCCTTGCCCGGACTCGAACCCTGGACCTCTCAAATACGCGTCGAGCGTACTTCCAATTGCACCACGAAGGAATGCGGAAAGCAGGGAGAAAATACCTAATAAGATTATTCCAGATAATAGTGAGAATTCAGTGCAACATAAAGAATATTCAGAATTCTATGACACTTTTTAACTAAGAATTGTAAGCAGTGTATTTATAGATATTTGTAAATTCCACGTGATGAAATATTTCAGTAATTTAAACAGTATTAATTATTATTATAGTGCTAAAGTGTATTGTTATAGCGCTGAAATCTTTTATTGCCCTCCCAAATTCAAATCTCTTCATATCTCAAACGTTACAGTTTTTTTCCTAGATAGTTTTCAAGTAGTACTGCTTCTAATTTACATGACAAAAGCGAAATTTTTTAGTTTAATATTTTAAATCGATTTTATTTTTGAGCAGTGAAAGCCACTTAGTTCATTGCTAAGGTAAGCAGTTATTTCAATCAATATTTTTACATCAACTCTGATTTTTCATCAAGATAATTTCTATATGCTAGGTTCATAAAATTCTTCAAAAAGAATTGCTCATGTTTAAGACAGGAGATCTGTCCGCGAAACTAAGTAAGTCTTTCAAACCTGATCTGTGTTTAGAATTACCTATTCAAAAATTTCAGTAACTAGCAAATGTTAAACACAGACGATCTGAAAGCGAAGTGTATGGTTAAAAATAACGAGTTGCTGTAGTAAGTTCTTAAGTAAGTAAACCTTAATTTAACCCAGATAATTTCCTCTGGCATTTGTAAATAGCTTTGTACAATCGAAAATTATATTGAATAATGCTCGCAAGCAGTTAAAGAAAATAATGTTAAAAAATCATTCTACTAATAGAGCCCATAATAGGAGAAAAATATCTTATAATGTTAACATTTCGTCTGTCTTGGACCAGCATAAAAGCATTTAAATAAGCTCGGAATATTTCTCTAAGCTTGCAGAGGCATTAGGTTTATTTCGGTGCAAGGATCATGAAAAATGAGCAGTGCTTTTCCCGTGTTTCAAACTGCGAACCTCTTGATTGCTAGTCTTGCTAAGCTTGTAGCGACGAGCTTTCCAATTACACCACAAAGGCACGCCCCAAGGAAAGAGGAAAACAAAATCTTTCGAAATTGAGGTTTCTCAATCGTAAGTAAACAGAGGTCTTTTACGATAGTGAATGCCTGATTCTGTTGGCATCGAATAACGCATGATAAAGCGTCACCGTTATTCGGATCCAAATATAAAGAGTATTTACTGATCCTCAGTCCATTTCATGTGACATGTACTTAGGTCAGCTGTTTTTTTCCTTTAAAGTGAAGTCAAATGTAAAAAAAATTACTGGTCTCTTAGAATTACCCCTTTGCGGCACAGTGTGTCCAGTCTGGACACACCTAAAAATTTCCTTCTGTACGCACAGAAAAATTGAATGAAAAAGAATTTATAGGTTACTACAGGTTACTCTGAACCTTCTTTATTTATAGTAGATGGCAGCTCAACACAAACCAGTCCATATATTTTAGCCATGTTTAGTATTAGCCATGTTTACCCTCATTTTTTAAAGAAATCTTCCAGAGTTTTTTTAGGGTATAAAAGAAATTGTTTGAAAAGAAATTTCTGTGTTATTTTTTTGGCTGTATGCTAATCTCCTTATTCTATATTAGTTTTAAATTTTTACCTTGAAAGCTTGTTTAAAATCAAACGGCGAACCCTAGGTGTGCCCAGACCGGGCTCACCGATAATCTAGAACTGAAAGTCTGTATTCTTTATTTCTTCGCATCTCATTAGTCAGTTCATTGACAACAATGCTCGTTTCAGCACTCTTTTCGAAGCTCTATTTAATCAGTGTGCCCACTTTTGGCACACCCACAGAATTAAAAGATAAGTTCACAAACTCACAAAATTTTACTTGTGTACTCCTCTTGGCCTAATTAGACTGCCTAGCTTCTTTTTTTTTAATCAAAACTCCAACTTTAAAAGGTAGCGTGCCGGAAAGGGTTAAAACTTTATATTAAGTCTATAAAGCCTTCTATACTTCGTAAAAGCTGGCACAATGCTTCTAGTAGCTGCTTTGATAGAGTAAGCTTAGTCGAACTCGAGGAAGTAATATATTACATCTTGAAAATTAATCACATATACCTGTCTTATTACAGCGTCTAATCTTTACACCATCCTTAGCTTTTAGAATGAGAGATCCATACTTAGAAACTGACTCTTTAATCTATGAAAAATATACATTTAGCCATCATGCCGCAGACATAAATCACAGTTTGTCTAGCAAATGATTATTTTATGTCGGTTACAAAGTGAATGCTTTTTAAAAATTTTTTATCCTTATTTACATAATGAAATAACGTGCCTGAGTCCCGGTAGTTGTTAAGTTAGGGGAAAATTCGATTTCTTAATTGCATAACAGCTTCGGTAGAACCACGTGTATGAAAGATTCAGATATGATACCGTGTATAAAATATGTACATTGAAGCGTATATAGTTTCTGTGACGAGTTTATTGGATCTCGAAGTTAATTATACATGCTTTTATGCAGTTATCAGATAAAATAAATTGATATATTCATATAATATATAGATGCAGCATTCCTTTAGTGGTCTTTTAGGCTCAAATTTGGTGAAGATTGGGCTTTTCTTCGGCGAGTTATCACAAATTTTTTATTGGTTCTTTATTAATAGAAATTTATGTATTTCTAAAAGTGGTCAAGCTCAAATCTAAAACATTCTATCGACTTTTGTCATAAAAATAATTCTAATACTTATAACAAACTGCATCCATTGAGTAAAACAAATTAAAATTTGGCGTAATACAACCCAAAATATATATCGATATATAGGTATCGTGCAATAAATATTTGCACGATACCTTTGTTTTATTATTTTAAATTTAATTAAGGCTATTCCACACCATCTTTAATGCATTGCTTTTCAAACTGTATAAAACGGTCAAACCTTCACAAGAGTAATGCATGATTTTTGAGAATGTATGTAAGTGCATGAACGGGGAGAAAAACACCTTTAATATAACCTCAAAAGAAAACTTTATGTGGTATAGACATAAAGTTTCACAGAGACTTTGAAGGCTACTCGTAGAACACTTAATAATCAGAATCACTATAACCAATCCAAAGCTCACGGAACACTTTTTCAAAAAGAAAAGAACCTCCAGGTGTTACTATACTTATCAATGGCATTTTTCGTTGGCATAGTTAGTAAAATTTTCTTTTAAACTGTAGAAAGAGACAGACAGATCTACAGCGTATTGAAAAATTCTAAATCACCATGCTTTAAATAAAAATGAAAGGACTCTAAATCATTGTTTGGGAAATGAGGTATGACAGGTATGGCCAAACACATCAATCAAAGTGGTCAAGCGTATGTGTTAAGCAATAACATTTTATAAAAATCAGCTAACGCATCACAGCATAACAACATAACATGATTATTAATGGAATTCAGTCATGTTTTATTATCTGCATGATACGTTATCAATTATCATCCTCTATATGAAATACTGCGAATTTATCATATACATGAAATACCAGACTGACTTCTCCTTGTCGTGTCAATAGTAACTAAGTCTCTGTTCTTTAACTAAATGAAACCCTTAAAATAACAATATATTCTTTCGGACAATTTTAATGCATAACCTGTCAGTCTTTCAGTGCAAATTTTAAAAATGTAAAGTTAAAGAAAGTTTAATAATTTGGATAATTCTGTATTCTGATACGAAATAAAAATTTTGTATAAATAGTATCACAGTAATGAAATATGTTTCTCACCTTTTTTTGATGAATTTATGATTCATTATTTGTGTCAAAATAAAAGTCAAATTTTCATACATTTTTTTTAGATAAGCATGTTTATTTTAAAAAGAAATTTTCATTATTATACTTTTCAATTTTCAACCCATCAGATTTTAAAATCACTTTCTTATAAATCCCTCAAAACGCATTCATAACTTTCTAACTAAAAGTATTTTCAAAAAACTATTTCATTAAGTGCTTTGAAATATAAATGCAAAGTATGAAAGCAATCAGAGTCTTTATATGGAGCATAGTCAGTGAAATACTTTAATTAGTTAAGCAATAAAGCAAAATCGTAAGTGATTCAAAATATCGGAGGGTAACATAAGTCCTAAGAAACTTAAAAGCAACATAAAATATCTCATTAGATTACACAAAGACGTTAATGTTCCATGACGACCGAAGACTTTGAAACGGATTTTTAATACACACTTCCATCGAAGTTCGCACGAAAATACATAAAAAAGAGAGATCATAGAAAGAAGTCTCTTAAACATAAGCAAGTATTCCAAAGCGATTTCAAGTAACATAAAAAAATTGCTTTTCTTCAAACGCTGTTGAAAATTTTAGTGCCAATAAAAGTATTAAAAAAAGCATTACATCAAAAAGGATATTTAGAAACGGTCGACTTGATTTACCGCTGCGAAGCTTTTTAATGAAATTCTGATTCTAGTGTATTTTCTCTTTTTCATTTTTTTCTGATTTTTTTCTTTTATTATTACATCTTTCTAAATAATCTGTTTTTGCAAAGATGAATTCAGGTAAGTAAACGTGTATTTCAAACTGTTGTTTTTAGCTTGGAAGATCTGGTAATTATTAATTGTAGGCGATTGTTTAAGAAAGAGCTTAAGAAGTAGCAGAGAATTAAGAAGTTTCCTAACATTTTATGGATATACAATAAAAACCTTTCATTCAAATTAGGGCGAAATCCTTCCAGATAAATCATGGAAGCTGTTTTAAGAAGTTTAAAGTAAAAATAAGTATGTGATATAACAAAAAAATATTTATTACAAATATATTTATATATAAGGTATTTTTTAAAACGGTTACAGCCGAAAACATAGCAGACGAAAACGTCGCGGAGAAAAGAAAGCAAAGAGAAAACGTCGTCGTACAAAATATCGTAGTCGAAATTAAGAGGTTCAAAAACTTTGCAGTTTAAAAACATCATCGTCGAAAATATCGTGGTAAAAAATAAAGAAAATCATCGCATGACGATAACATCGCACACACGCGTTTTTCAAATCCCATAATGGTATATTATGTAAATAACTTCGTCATAACTAACAAATCGACATCCAAAAAATTGAATTCACGCTATACATAAAAATATTAACGTCAGTTTAAGAATAAACGGAAACAAAACAAAATATAATTTTCAGTAAAACAGTATCAGCTTAACAAATGTGAAAGAAAATAATTTTATTATTGACTAAGCAATTTTTATAGACGTAATTTCATGCAGTTATTTATCTTCCTTTTTCTAAGTATTTTTAGATTGTATTCTTCATAAAAAAATTATCAGTAAAACTTTATAAAAACAAGGTTAATTTTTTAATGAACTATGTAAATTTAAAATTCTATTAAGTTCCATAAGTTGCAATAATTTTTGACTCGTTTTCAATTTTTAAATGTTTAAGTTTCCTTCTTATTTTTTCAGCAAAAATGTATTAATTCATTGAAAAATACGAAATATACAATTAAAAGAAACCCTCTTTTCTTCTTGCGCTCCTAAATCATTATGCGGACATACATTTACAACTTCTAAAACCTGAAAACGCATGTGTACGATGTTATTGTCACGCGATGATGTATAGGTACTTTATTTTTTACCACGATATTTTCAACGACATTGTTTTTAAACTGCGAAGTTTTTGAACAGCTTTACTTTCGACCACGATATTTTGTACCACGATGTTTTAGAACTGCGATGTTTTCTCTTTGTTTTCTTTTCTCCCACGATGTTTTGTACTGCGACGTATTCTCTTTATGTTGTTTTCTCCGAAACGTTTTCGTCCGCAATATTTTTGCGGCGATGTTTTCGGCGGACACCTTTAAAACAATATTTGATCTTGGTGCGTATCATTCAGCTCTACGCGACTACGTCGAAGACTCTTGTTTTCGTCAATTTTTCAGCGAAATTTATGCATTAAATAGGCTTTCTTGCTGATCCTGTATATGTTTTATATTTATTATAATTCCTTCTTTTAAGCTCTATTATGTTATGTTTTCAAAGAATTCAAATTTTGAGTCTCCCTCTTTGCACCTCTTATGGTCAGCTGTATTGCTGCACCGTTTAACAAGCAGCGTACATGAAACTTATTGTCTAGCTAGAGAAATAACAGTTCGAATTTTTTTTCCATATAAAATATTGAGATTTTGTTGAGAAATATGTAATAAAAGCACATTTTAGCCTTTTGTCTTATATTTATTTCGGAAGAAGAAAATATTGAAAGTATTGAACTGAAAACATTTGAATGATTCTGTGTTATTTTTCCTCCCGATTTCGATTCAACAAAGTTCAGTTAAGCGAGACTTTGTTGCAATTATATTTTTGATGTTTTTATTAAAACCTTCGAGAGTGGGGAATGATTTCTACAGATACACTATTTTATATATCTTATTTTATTTAAAGCGATATTTTTTAAAAATCTTTACTTTGATCATAAAATGTTTTATATTAAATAATAAATTTTGCAAAAATGCATTCTTTGATAATCCTTAAAACATCCTGTATATACACTATTTTGAAAAAAGAAAAAGAAAAAAAAAAAAAAAAAGTGACTTTTTTTATTAAAATTACGTATGTGTAAAGCTCATCCACAGGTAATGAAATGATTAAAATACAAGGCCATTGGACCTATCACTGGCTATCAGTTTAACACTGAGTGTTCAAATCAGTAACTGGTGAGAGCTATGCATGCTTGTAAATGTTGAGGTAAGGAGGGATAAAGATCATCCTGCAAAACATGCTGCCAGGCATTCCTCAATTCTTACTCCAAATCTAAGACAACTTGGACGGGGGGCGAATCTGGTGGCTTACCATATCTCATACATATCCGAATGACTGGGGACCTTGCCGGCCAAGGAAGAGTACCAACAGCTCGGAGACAGTCCGGAGGAACGCAGCAGTATGGGGGTCTAGCGTTAACGTGTTTGAAAGTGACTCTAGGATAGCGGGCCTTGAAGGGTATTGCAAACAGCTACACGATGTCATCAGCACATCGTTCAACTGTTAAAGTTGTACGCAGAATGACTAGGGTCGACCTACTCCCGTGAGAGATAGCACCCACACACCATCACATCAGGAGTAATTGGTCCCTCAATACAAAGGCCGATTGAGACCGCTGACCCCTCCACACACTAACACAATGATCATATGCCTCAATGGCAGCCGTGATGGTCGTCTTTATCGCCAGAGTAGTATTGCTGCTGAAGAAGTATATAACATGCCGAGAATTTTCCAAATTGTACGTCGTTTATTTCGTCGTTGTTGTGATGCATGAATTTTAATCGCACTTTAATTGCATTTAAAAATTCATATGAAACTCTTAATGATAGGTTTTGCCTCCCTATATGGATTTGAGGTATAAATTATAAATTTAGATATTAATTGAGCTAATAATTCAAGGACAAGTATGAGCTTATGTAAGATCTATATAAATCAAACAAATAACATCTGTTTTCTAAATAATATTTTCTTAAATGCATTTCCTTCAGCATACTAATGGAGCTTACGCGTTATTTACACCTGTGACTCTAACTATATTGGACGAGAATGAAGCGTTTTCTTGGTTTTCTTAATGCGCAACACAGAGCAAATTTCCAGCAAAATTACTGTACGACGAAATACCTGCCTAGCAGATAGCTCTAGCGTGCCATATGGTAGTAAATACTCATCTATAATGAAAGTAAGACAAACTATATATTTCGCCTACGTTTACTTATACACCTAGGTAGAGAAAACCGAAAAATAAAAATTAACTTAGAATTGCAGGAGAGTGTAAATGTTAAAAAACTCGGCAAGGATGCAGATTCTAACCTTTGATATTAATTCCGAGATCTTCGCATTCCTAAAGTTTCATGCATTTTTTGAAAATTTTAAGGACTGTTAACGTTAAATCTTCATTCGTAATGCAGGCAACCGTCTGTTGTCGTATGCAGATTGTGCAATTATTATAGCAATAGCTATTGTTCAGTGGAATTGTATACTAGAACAATGGACGTAGGCTTGATTCGCGTGCAAACACTGTTCATTAGAGCATGCCACTACAGCCTCAATACAATATTTTAGCAATAATTACTGATAATGCAGTAGATGATGGTTGTTGTCAGCAATATATGCTTAGCTGCAAACACAAACGAAATTTATTACTATTATTAATAATTTTCCTAAATAATGCCCTTATTTTCAAAAGTTTAGTAATTTTAATTAAAAATAAAGAAATAAAAACACTATCTGAGAGATTAACTACTAAGAAAAAGTTGTAAGAAATAAAAAAAATTCATCTTCTGAAAACTGTTATATATGACCTTTTTGAGATTCCCAAAAAAGATACGCAAGTTAACAATAAATCATTTTTAATTTCTAAAATCTCTGCTTTCGAATGAAATGACATACAAGTGATTTCTTTTCAGCAAGAAAAGTTTCATTTTAATGAAATTTTAGCTTTGTTTAAAAAGAAAATCATTTGTTTCAGGGCATTTTGTGGATATAAGGTTCTTCTTTTTAACATTTCTTAAATTTAAGCTATAAATGTTACTTTTGTCATACAGAACGAAGCAGATAAACAATATTTTAATGCAATAAAAAAAGCTGTTTCAAGCAAATTCAGGATAACAAAATCAAAACGGAGCTACTGCACTTTTACTCATCAGAAAAAAACTTGTTTTAACAAAAATATTTATTTATTAAAGTAGAGAAGTATTTATAAGTATAAATCTAATTGGAAAAATGAAACTTAAAATCTGTAAGAATCACGCGACTTTTCACCAGTAAGTAAAGCTGAAGGTAAATAATTTTACATTATTACAATTTAAAAGGCATTTAAGCTCATTAATTTTCCAAATTGAATTCGAAATGGCTTCGAAGATTTTGTCTACTCTACTTGTAAAACATCTAAATAATAGTTAATGGAAACGGAATCGATTAGCTGCACAGACGCTTTCCGAGATGTTCAGCATTTGAAAGGTAAACGTGAATTAGGGATTTTAATCAAATTCACAATGAGCGCATCTATTTATGAAAGCAGCATTTGAATGACTATCGTTCTCGTAGAGTGATGGGAGAGAAACGCTTGTCTCAGGTAAAAATGAGAGAAAGCACAAAATCGAAATAATGGATTAAATGTTAATTTGAAAGTGATAAAAAAGATTAAAGATCGCAGTTCTGAGATTTTACAGTGGCAGAGCAATTAGGATTGCTGATCTTAATTGCTTTTCCTAGAAACTTCTTAATTGACTTTTTCCTAGAAACTTCTTAATTGACTTTTTCCTAGAAACATTATGTATCTGTCTAAGATCTAGTCCGTATTAAAATGTGATGCTCAGTAGCGAAATTCGATTAGCACGAATATATTAAAAAAATCTAAAAGGTTTCAGATTTTAAATTACGTCCAAGGGGACTTTTCGAATTTTCGATACACAGTTCCGCGCGCTGGAAATAAAAAGATCCCCCCCCTGTAGATTGTTGTCATTACTCGCTTTCAAATCGTTAAGTTTGTTACTCAAAAATTCGTTGAAGTTTTACAAAATATGAAATCGATAATAAAACAAATTCCAAATTTCAGATTTGGGCTTCCACATCCCCACATTCGCAGTAGGATTACGTCATTCAAAATTCGATGGCTCTATCTACCGTTGTTTTATGACAAGGCGAGGAATATCCATACATTTATGTAGATTTTTCATCATTTAATTTCTTCAAATACGATGCAGGACTCTAACATTTGGTGGCAACAGTTTGAAAAGTGAAACGGACATTTATAGTGATTTAACGTAAAATCGCAGAACGAAAACAATAGTCCTTCAGAGACAAACATGGTATTAAACATAATTAAAAATTAATTTTAATTTTACTTAGCTTACAGAATTTAAAACAATTAGTTGCGTAGGATAATTAGCAACAACATAGTATGTACAGGTATTTTAGAATTATTTACAGATGATTTAACTTCATTGAGGTAAAAAGTAAATGTTGCAATCTTTTCTTAATGCAAATTACCATAATAGTATTTACTCTTTTTTCAGACATTTCTGAAATTAAAACTCATGATATTCAGTACGCTCAGGAGTTAACAGTAAGCGAGGTGAATCAGAGTTTAATTCTGGCTTCATATTTTTCAGAAACCTGAGATAAAAATATCGAATAAATATACAGCCTTTACTGAGCTTATGCCATCATTTATGCCTCGATTGCATAAAATGATGCCCACACCGCCATGGGAGTGAAGTCGGTCAAATGGATTCCTGTGATTTGCCGTCTACTCCTAGTAAAAATGCATATCAAAACAGATTAAAGCAAACTATAATTTGCTTTATAAATATAAAATGAGCTCTTTTAATTTCAACAGTTTAATTAAATTCATTCGAAATAAAATTTCAGTACCTCTAGAGTTATTTAACAGTTAAACAAATCATGAGATATTTTTAGTATAAAATTTTCAACTCTGTAAATTTTAAGATCGGCATGAAGAATCGAGTTCCAATTGAACTAAAGACCATTGGTAAGATTCTTAGGACTTTAAATGAAACTGCTGCATTTTTCTCCTTTATGACTGATAAACCGTTATTCAAATAGGAATTGCATCAAGCTATAGTAGAAATACTTCGGAAGACGCGTTCTTCGGATACTGTCATTTGGCTTTGTTCAGTCTCGAGTCGACCAGAGAACATTTCGACCATACGGGATTCATTTGGTTTAAAGCGGTAGTTCTCCATCTTTTCTGTCCCATGTACACCTTGCACCGTTGACAGATAAACATCCCCCCTTCCTTTCCCAAACTCGATAAATACATATGCATTTAGTTAAATTTAGAGATAAGAAGTAGTCAACTAGGTGAGAACGATTATACTAAAAGTTAGAAATTTGGCGTTAAGTGCTGCTAATTTTAATTGAAGTATAAAAGTCAAGATGAATATCTAACCTATCAGTAACAAGACATGAATTACACCAAGTTTTTGTAATACAGTGAAACAAAAAGGTAAAAAAGAAATATAGTAAAACAAATAGTGATCCTAAAGCGTAATGTAAAAATTTAAAAAGCATAAATATATCGGTTAATCTCCCTTGTTTGGAGCTTCACAACAGATAGCTGAAACAAGTTTCGTTCTGACTAATTCAGTGAGAATAAATAAAAGCGTGGTATTTAATCAGTTAAGTCAAAGAATTAGTAGAATTAAGAGTCTCATTGAACTGTCCCTTTTCCCTACTTGTTTTAGCTCTCTAACACAAAAATAAGAAGTGTGAAAGATATTTTAAAAAACAAGTTATATAAACATACCTTAAAAATATGATACATGAAAAGAAAAGGCCTGTAAATATTCGAAAAAGTCATACAATGTAAAATAGTACAAAGTTTTGAATGTAGTCTCAGTAATAGTAAATTAATGAGACTATTTTTTAATATGCTTTATAAATTAAACTAGAAAAAATATAGAAAATTTGGATAAGTATCGAAACTTGAATAAAAGTAGTTTTTTATATTCATAAGCTAATACTAAATGCTTAATAGGTAAATAAAACCCGACCGCATTCCCCCCCCCCTAAACTATGAAATTTCACCGTGGTTAAGAACCCCTGGTCTAAAGGTTTGTCTCGCCGCTTGAACGTATACCTGACATTTATTGAAACTCTAGACTGCTCTTGCCCACCAGCGGCCGAGCGGTAAAGTCGCTGAACACTGGTAGTTCGGTCCGAGGTTCGAATCCCGCGAACGGGCTGACTGCATGGGCGTTTTCGTGGTTTTCCCCATGTGTAACGTGTATACGAGCCAGTTTCCCTTAGAAAGTCCTCCACGAAGGCATCCCTCCTCTTAGGCAGATAGCCCTCGAGGCTTTGCCATAATCACACACACACACACACACACACTAGACTGCTCTTTCTCGTGCTCCTAGCCTCTCCGTCTGTTTACTGCCCAGTACTTTCCTTACCGAGAACTCGGGATGCGATTTTCCAGAATTCTAATAAATTCGTTTTTTATATTTTTTTCGGTAGTTAAAATATTTCTCAGACTTTTCTCGAGAACATTAAATTGCCTTAAATTAATCATTGAAATAACGGAAATGTAATAATTTTTTGAGAATGAGAGTAGAGTAGATTATAACAACATGCAGTTGCCTTAATGAAACAAAATGACATCTAGTTATTTTATTTCTATAGCTCAGCTATAATGTGATTTGTTTCTGAATTGAAAAGTGATCCATTTATAGTGAAGTAAAACGGGATTTCATACAGCTATCAACTGTTTATTTAATTCGGTAGCGTCAATGAATAAGAAAACTCCGAATTGTTTTTTAATAAGAATTTAAAAGATAATCCAAAAACTGAAGTTAATTGTTAGTCTACTGCAGAATTAGCGGAAACATTGCTACCACATTTTACAAGAAGAAACATTATTAAAGAAACTCGAATTGAAATTTCTTTTACAGATGTGTTTTATTGCAAATACAACTATGAAGTGCCATAGAATAGGTACTATCAAATAAAAACTTTCTCTCCCTAAATGCTACTTTGCAATGGACACTAAATCAGAAGATAATGTTAGAGAGTCTGTAGGTATACTTTTGGTAGCATAAACCCTGCACTCTATGTTGAAGACTAAGTAGCGAATTCTCGCTATGTCTTTAAGAATAAGTACTGCAGGAGAATGGTTTAAATAACCTTTTTGTAAACTAAAATCAGAACAGATGCACACGCTTCGGGCTCACAAATCACCACCACTAGTGGCTACGTAACAGAAAATAAGAATGTAATTAATCACTAGTAAATTAAGAATTCTAAATAACTGGCTCCTTGGCTTAAACTAACGCTAAATCGGCTGCACACAGCAAAGCCGAGCCGAGAAATATTAGTATAAACTGAAAGGTTTCGAACATCGAACTAGAGACGCAGCTTAAATACTGGATCTCAAACAGGTTGAGAATTCGAAATCTACGTCATACAAAATTTACATTCCGGCAGGAAACTGAAATCAGGAGGAACAGGAAAGTCAAACTAAAAATAATTGGTTAGTACACATTAAATCCATGCAATGTGATGCAATTCAGTTATTTCCTTCTCAAGTAAATTTGTTTTAGTCACAGAAAATTAGTAAAGTATAATGAACCACTCTTTGCTTTCAGTGTATTGTTGAATTTTTAAATATATAATCTCACACCTTCAGGTTTCTGAATTAATGCAATCATTTCCGTAAAATCACAGAATGCAAAAAATTGCTCAGTTGCAAATGCTTATTTCTCACGCAAATAATGGTCTGTAGTCTTTCCGAATGAACTACGCAGATTTTCATGACGAATTAATTTGTGTAATGCAACACATTTTTGTAACTATTAATTATCCTTATTTATTGAGCTTTATTATCCTTATTTGTTATAATTATCCATATTCATTTATTGTGTAGAACCAGTTTTTGACATTCCTAGGAATTAAAATTCTAACTATCTATTGTTAATTAATTATTCTTCTTTTTTTACGATTACTCATGAAACTTGCAGACTTCAAAACGAAAAATTTCCTTTTTACAATGGATTAATAGAACTTTCTTCGTCACATCTCTTGCTGATAAATATACTATGTTTCTTAAATTTTGCAGCATTACCTGAGCTAGCGAAAGTTTCTAGTTCTAAGCCAAACTTTTAATATGTGTGTTATCTTTTCAGTTCTGTCCTTAAAAATATTTCGTTACAAATGTTGACTTAATCAATACTGTTTTAAAGCAATATTAATTTAAAGAAAAATGAAAAATACTAATTTTGCTTCAGTAGTACTACGCTATTTTCCTTAAATTAACCTGTTTAAAGAGGAAATTGTTTGATAATTTCACCTGCTGTTAAATCGTCGGTTTCTATTGCTGTTGTTTATATAAATGGGGGAAAATTTTCGCACGTAAAAAGGCATGCAACTTTCCTCTTTAAAATTTTTAAATGTGCCTGAATGCTAAGCTATTTCAAGAGCAAAGGATAAAAGTTCTAAGATACGTGTGGGAAAACTAACGGATGAAAAAAGTTATTAAACACATATTTTATAAAATATAAATTTTATTGTTTTAGAATTGCTTGGCTTTATGTATTAAAATAAAGAAGTCTAGATTAACTTGAAACAATTTAAATAATTTCATAACTATTTGAATAAATATTTGCAAGTAGACAGGGTAAATCAAGAGAAAAGAGAACCATGCCAAAAGGAAGCATAAAAGGCAAAGCTTAAAATATACACCATACAGAAGGATGTTATTTTCCCTAATTTTTAGACATGGTAAATATTTTTAGTGACAATTAAGTAATTTCACCTTTAGTGTATTTATAACAGGCAGATTGCTGCCGGTTATAAATGAAAGGTAAAATAAATCTAAGCAAAAGACTAGGTATTTTTCCTTCATTTAACAGAGGAGCTAACTTTACTTCCTTGTATAAAATTATTTTGTTGCACAAAAGACAGTTTAGAGTCAAAAGAATAACGAGTTTGCTATAGCGAAAATCCAAAAATCAGATAAAGCATCATCATTTTCTACATGCTGTTGGAATTAAATATAAAAATGAGCTGCTTGAAATATTTACATTTTTTTTCTCTGGGATGTTTGAAAATGTTGCAGTATTTACGCGATGGAGAGTATATCGAAAAAACTGACGGTTCTAGATATGATTATGTTTTCTTTATGGAGTATAAGAAAGATGATTTAACAAACGATGCAGCTCTCTTTAAATAGATATACCCATGTACTTACTGCATAAAACGTCTGAAAAATACTCGTCTGGTATCTGGGCCATCTGCCACTTTGCGGGTTATATCTTATAAAGACATAAATTTACCCTAATTTTCATCCTAGAAAAGAACGTACGAAGTGCTCTCTTCCTGGAAAGAAATCCAGATGTTTAACCAACGTATACACCGGCTATAGATTTCATCTACTACCATCAGTCCTATCGCTTAGTGCCTTTGCGTCTTCCCACCTGCGTATAAAATGCGGGCCCCATTATTTTTTCAAGAAGGGCTACTTTTATATGCACCATCCTTCCAGAAAGTGCTGTTTAGATTTCTCTGAGGCTAATTTTCATCCGGATTCCAGCTGCATGGGGACTTAAAGTATGAGGGTTAAAAGTAAAATACGCATCACTTAATTTTCATGGAGTCGCAAGACTACAAAGTTTTATGCACGTTACTATAGTGAATTCAGCTGCTTGCAATGAAACACTGAAATAACAGAGATTGTTTTATTTATTGAGTGATGCAAAATTAAGATATGTTTTAAACTGACTTCTGACTAAATTGTCGAAACATTGGTAAACTGTAAATAGAACTATGCTGAAATGAAACAGATTTTTTTTTTAAATTTACAGTAAAGTGGAATTTTAAAGAATAGCAGAAAACAACACGTCATTTACTTTTATTTACCTGTGTTAGGTCCATTTACAGTACTATTAAATAGCATCAGCTTGACTCTGTGAAAGCATAACTCTGAATTTATAAAATAACAGGACCAGTCTTAACCCATATGAATTTGTGGTATCTTCAGAATTTTTTATCCATATTGCTTGACATTTTAATGAGTTAAACTTTACATGTGCAAGTATGCAAGCTGGGAAATGGAAACAAAACTTTAACCCCTAACAGGCCTTATGAAATCATAATAACAATGCATTTTTATCATGTAACTTAAGTTAGTCATTAGATACAATATAAAATTTCCAATTTACTGCTCAAACCCGCCGATCATGATAAAGCTGAATTTTCCTCTAACAATGTTTTTACACTTTTTTGGGGGCAGATAAAGGCATTAGCATACATCAGCAACAGTCCTGATGCATGTTGTTAAGAAAGGTGATTTATAGTATAGTGCTAAAGAATGTTTTTCCAAAATCTCTAATTTCCTATTTTTTTAACATCGTTACATTTTTCTGAGCTTGTGAGTAAAGGAAGATTAAATGTGATCTTTCAAGAACAAATATTTTAAATATGATATTACGGCTAGATAGAAGTATAGTGTCAAATAAGATAAAAAGTAACAAAGCAGCTACCGTACTTTTCTTTAGTTAACATCTAAGCCCTCACTAAAAAGTGTTTTATTACTATTTTTATCGAGTAATTATTTCTTTAATTCAATGTCCTGCTGAACGGAGGAGAGGAAAGAGATTTTTATGGAGTTTTTTCTATCTCCTCACCTCACATTTCTTCTTGTAAAATTTATTACTTACTTTTTTTTTTTTTTTTTTTTTTGCGCCATTTATGCTTTAATTTTGCTTGATAACATTTTACACCTTTACATTTAATTGCAGATAACATCCAAGCAGTCTAGGAGTCTTGTGTTATTTCTCCTCTGCCGCCACGGCCTCGAAGACTTTTGGCTTAACTGATTTTAAACGATCTAAGTAAGTAGCGTAGCGAGTAAGTATAGCATAGTGATTTAAGTAAATCATAAGTGAGCAAAGAGAATAAATATTTACAAATCCCGATACATTCTGCAGAATTCAAATTTCAGTTCAACGATTTGGAAACCGGCTTTGTTAACCACCGCATACTCCAGAGTAACAGTTTTAAACTTACAAAACTGAAACAGAAAACAAACTTTATAAAATAAGAAAGGAATAAAGATCGAAATCGCAGATCAGTGTGAGCAGTACAATCTTAAGGACGTGAGTCATGTACTCACTCAAGCATCTGTATCTCGAAATGTAATAATATTCTTGAAGTTAATCTTATAAAATGGTTCAGGAAGTTAAATCTATAATTAGTAACTTCGTTGGCGTGTCTACTGGTTTTGCGAATTTTTCCACGTGTCATGTAAATGCGAGTTACTTTCTCTTAGTTAGTGTCAGTTTGAACTAAACCATAGAACTAGGAGCTATTGTGGCCCAACCAAAATGTACCAAGGACCGCATCTTCTGACGAAGAGAATACGAAGATATACGAAGAGACGCATATGGAATTTAATATTTATTAACAAGCATAAGATAAATAAGATAAATTACTGTTGTGTAATAGTATTATTTGTAGCACAAGACAAGCAAGTTATCACTCTGGTGTGAATTAATAATTCAAAGTTCTGAGAAGGTTAAAAATAACCTTTTTGTTAATTCTTTAAATTTAACAAAAAGCACGGCTTGTGTTTACAAATACAACTCCGCCACTTGCAGGTATTTAAAATTACTTAAGCTGAAATACAAATTTGAGGTAACCTAGTAAGATATTACACAAAATGATCTACTTCAGTTTGAACTAAACCATAGACCTAGGAGCTTTTGTGGCCCAACCAAAATGTACCAAGGGCCGCATCTTCTGACGAAGAGAATACGATGATATACGAAGAGACGCATATGGAATTTAATATTTATTAACAAGCATAAGATAAATAAGATAAATTACTCTTGTGTAATAGTATTATTTGTAGCACAAGACAAGCAAGTTATCACTCTGGTGTGAATTAATAATTCAAAGTCCTGAGAAGGTTAAAAATAACCTTTTTATTAATTCTTTAAATTTAACAAAAAGCACGGCTTGTGTTTACAAATACAACTCCGTCACTTGCAGGTATTTAAAATTACTTAAGCTGAAATACAAATTATTACACAAGATATTACACAAAATGATCTACTTAAGCTGGCCCAAATAATTTAACGGGTGTTTTTAACGTCGGCTACCAAAATGACTAAAGCCGGAATAATACTTGGCAGAGCTGACGATCGGACGTAAAACTGCAAATAAGGATACCCAAAGCTCTAACACTAAAATATTCAAAACCCTCGACTTAAATACTCACAAAGCTAATTTGCATTCTGGTGAGGGCTCCGCGAAAAAGTAGCATATGTTCAAATCATAATAACTGGTTAACTAATGTAAATCCTTATACTTCCACTTAAATAAGTTGTGTACAGTTTTCTATAAAGTGTGTATCTTATTGATATACTGTACATTCCATCTACAAGAATAGCAAATATTGTAAAATGAAGCTTGTGTGTTCTGGAATTTAGAAATTTATTGTCAAAGGTTTTTGATCAATTGACAACAGATATCTCATAAGTTTTGCCGTTTAGATGTTTCCTCCAGATCTCTAGAGGGAATTCAGTTGCTAATTTAAACATGATATTACCAAAATTTAAATTTATTAATTACAGATGCTCTCATCTTTTGACATTTATTAACTGTCTATGCCCTAAAAACGCGTTCTTAATTAATTTAGTAAGCAGTCATATCCATTAAAGTTACTGAACCGAACAACATTTTCAGATTAAAAATCTCAAAATGAAGTCAGTTTTATATTATTTCTTTTAGACGATGCTGGTCGCAACAACAGGTTGTGAAAGCCGTGGGTTCGATACCCTTGATTTAAAGTTATTGTTTGCCATACTCATTTAGAACATTCTCTTCAATTTAACAAAAGTAACTTTCTGTGATTTTTTCTAGGCTTACATATTTTACAGTACTTATATTAAATTTTAATTTCTTGATGCCCAGGGTAAATTCGCTGAATTTTTGCAGAGAAAATTTCTAATACAGACCGATTTTTCTTATCCTCGCTCTCCTTTTGTTTGTAATCCTAAATATATCACTCCAAATATTTAGTTTCGTTTTGCAAAAGAATAAAAAAGTTCATAACAATTCTCTTAATCAAATTTATCTTATAAAATTTCCAAAAATGAATGAAATTTTTATCACATGCAATAGAATAAGATTTTTTCCTTATCGTTACAGGAGATGAATGAAATACCCAGCTGCATCCCGAATCAACAGAACAAAAGATACTTAATTCTTTATGGAATAAAACAGTATACGGGGGGGGGCTGGAAGAGCGATGTCCCCCCAAAGACGTCTTCATTATGTTTTCTGTTGGGACTTCAAGCCTTCCGAACAATCAGATGAACCCCGGAAAGTGTACCTACGTGACCGGATGTGCAAACCCCATGGCAGCCGTAAACCATTTTTTTACGCCTCTCCAAGAACTGTACCCTTTCTTTTCAAAAGGTAAAAAATAAATGCTCTTTATCTGTATTATCAAATATAGAATATAGAATTCCATCCTGGTTAATAGATACTTTCTGACGATTAAGCAATTTTATAAGTGAAAGTATATTTGATAAAAAAGAGACTTCTTTATTTATGAGTCTAAAAATAAACTGGTCAAGGTTGAGTATAATAATACTGGCTGCCACTGGCTTAAAAATGAAATAGAAAGGCAAATAAAATGCGAAAATACAAAATTCTGGACTGAAAAAATAGCTTTAGTGTATGGGTAAAATTTACGAAGTTTTCTTTATCTGATTCAAAATAGTGTTTGCAGAAAATAACTTTACGGTTATACTAAATTTGAAATCACTTAACTGCGTAAATACACTGATGGCCGTTAAAATTATTACTCCTTGAAGGAAGAACACAAGAAATCTGAAATTTGCATGAAATAGAGAACGTGCTGGTACAGGCAAATAATTAGTATCCCACGACACACGCTCATTATTGGCAAGAGTAATACCATCTTGAAGTTATATAAAAAGACTTTTTATTCGGAAATCACTTATTGGTTTTCGTGTTGGAGGTGGAAGCCTCATATAAAAGGAAGGAATTCATACCAACACTTCTCACCGATACGATTTTCTCATCACCAATCGTAGCCTACGGGATTACGGATTATGATATCAATCAGTTATTGCTCACGTTGGTCGATACCCAGTGACTGTTATGGCAGTTTGCAATCAATAGATACAGAAGGACCACGAATGACATGCGAAAGCAAGCTCATTCACAAATACCTAAGACAAGAGACATCTTGGTCTTTATGGCTGTTACGCGTCGCGAAGCCACATCACATAATGGTCACATGACATGTTTTAATTAAAGAAAGTGATCAAACAGGTAGATTTTCGGATTGCGATAGTTTTGGACCAGCAAAAACGTTTTGCTAAAGAATACAAATTTTTATCTAAACTTCATAAGTAGAAAGCGAAAAATATCAACGAAAAAATGTGTTTATCATGCAAAAATCTACTAAAAAATCCATCTTCATAGGATTCAGCTTACCCTACATTTCACTGAAGTTTTTCGGCACTATATATAATTATTATTAAAGAAAATTAGGCATATAAGGATTAACTTAAATTTCTTTACATCTAAAATTATTAATCAAAGATATCTGTTTACTTCCCTTTCACAAAAATATTAAAACTCGAAAACTTGCATTTTAAGGTAACCCATTTTTATACGAAACTGAAAATGGGTACTTTTCTATTGCTCTCATCCGGTAAAATAGTAGTATGAATCAACTGCGACAGTTTTTTCCAGGGTCAGTTTCAGATTATAAAATCGGTTTTCTTCTAAAACGTTTTTAGCAAAATAAGTTTCTTACTAATAGTCTGTTTACCATAACTGTGAAAGTTTAAAAGGTATTTTTCCCACCTTCTTGGCATGCCTTCGTGGTGTGGTGGTCTGCACGCTGGGTGCATATTCCAGAGGTCCGTGGTTCGATTCCCGGCGAAGGGGTTGCATTTTTGTCATCTCTCTGGCCTCAAAATTCCTAATGTCTTTACAGTCTAAACCACAAGGTTTATAGTTGTATTGTATTTAAAAAGGAATCATAAGTCTCCAACTAACAGATACCAATCATTCAGTCAGTTTGAAACACCCTATTTACGCCTCCACGTTTCTGTAAAAGCTTCCCATTCATATTCTTTCCATATTGTCACAATTCCCACACCAACAACGACACAAAAATTCGCTAATAATAGACTTATAAATGCTAAGATACACTTTTGGACTTTAAATTTTTTTAAATGTTGTCAATAATTTTCAAGCTCTTCGTATTAACTCCATTTTCAATGTATTACTCTGGAAATGGTAGCGTTAAAATATCTCTTGAATGTTCATGTTTCCATATGATACTATCTAACATTTTAGAGATTTCTAGAAATCGTTTAGCCATTTGAGGATCCCTGAAATTTTATAAATTACCTTTGATTAAGGTAACTTTTAAAAGTTACATTACATTAAGGAAAAAGAAATATACCTTGAATTTCGTTTCAAAAAGTTAATTTGCGAAATTTAAAATCTTTTAGAGAGAAAATAACATAATAATTATTAAAATCAAAAGGAATCTCGTCGGTGTGCTAGTGAGTTCTGTCTGTGTGTTTTTAATAAATTTTTATCTATGGCAAACTTCAGTTTTTGTGGAACTTGCTCATTTTATTGAAAGATATATTGAAGAATTTTTCTCATTTCAAATTCTGCATAAATACAGAGGCATCATTAAGTTAAAAATCTATCCACGAAAACAGACTTCTTAGTTCTCATATCCGTATCTACATTGCCCGATTCTTATAAGCTTGAGTGATTATTGAGTGGTTGATTGATAGTCGAGCTGAGAAACCTTGGCAATAGACCCCGATTTGCTGAAGGGGCTAATTGCACCGTAGTTTCGCGTTTTTTGTCATGGGTATCATAAATGCAAATTAATTTCCTTCAAAAAAGGTCTCCATTAAGGCATTTCCTATCCTTAAGCAGATAGTCATAACCTGATGCCTTAATTTAAAAATGCAATTACATTTGATTGCTGCAAAGTAACTACACAGAAATATGAACAATATATCATAAAACAGCTTTCATTTCTTTGACTCGGCGATGCAAGAGTATTCATTAAAGGGTATTTTTAAGTTGAAAAGAAGAAACTGATCTGGAGTTTTAAGTTTATTTATTTTTTATATTTGGAAAATCATTAATTGTCTTAAAACTGCTAGAGCAAAACGAAAAATGCTTTGAAGACATTCGATGTAGAATATTGTACGAATTCAAGTTTAAAAAACCTTAGCACTGAGGTAGCACAAGGAATGACTAAATCCTAACTGGACACTTTTCATTCCATCGTTAAGTCAAGATAAGTGGAGCGAGGAGTAAAAGACAGTGGTTAGGCGAGGTCATTCTAATACCACTGTTTAAAAACGATTGTCCAAGTCATTGATGATGACCAAAGCATTGGTTACCTGAAATCACTTGCTTGGATACGAAAGTTTGAGTTCATTAAACCGTAAAGGTGTATGCTTTGTTTTCTGGAAGTGCAGACTCAAAAAACTCAAAAATATGGTCTTTCGATTTATTATCTGTCATTAATAGTTAACCTGTTTTCTGTATTAGAAAAATGAAAAGAAATAATACAATAGAAAGTTATTGTTATTATTCTAAAGGCTGCAAATATCCTGAAAAGTCTCTGTGGAAAGAGGAAAGAATAAATAAAAAATTGTCTAGTGACATTTTATTTTGCGGAAGTTCTTAGCTAAGAACTCTTCTTTCGACACCCGAGTCTAACACATGTTTACAGTTAATTATGCTTTTGAATTGAAAAGCTGACAAATTTTTGAAAATTCTTCCCAAAGTATTGACAGCATTGAATTAAATAATGCATAATATTTACATTAATAATTCTTAAATTAACGATCAACTATACTCGTTTATCACAACTCGTAATTAAAAACTCGAATAAAAGTACATTAGCATGTAGCATTCAGTGTCTGCAATAAGAAATGAATTTTTTTCGGTTAGGTTTCGTTTGGCAACAGAAAAATAATTTTCAAGAATTTAAGGAGAATAAAAGTTAGCGATGAAAGTAAAAAAGGAATTTAAAACGAATCACTGTAAATTGGCTGAAATAAATACAAGAACCAGGGTCTTTTATAAAATGTTAGTACCAAGCTCAATTTTTTTGTGTTTTTGAAGCAAGTAAGAAGAGTACAAGGAAAGTGGATGATGTTTGAATACCCTATAAATTAAGCTGAGGTAAATGTCTGCGTTCATTGTGCTATTAGAATTTCTTTTCTGAAAAAAAGAATTTTATTTATGTGTCTTTTGACCTCAAAATATCCTTGAGAGGGGCAGCAGATCTTTCTTGAAAGGACCGTCGAAGTATCAAGAAATTTTGCCAGCGTAATTAGATAAGGCGGAATAAATTGTTTACTCAAAGAATCTGCACACTGCACTTTTGTAGTTTTAGACATTTTTATGTTACTCTTGCATTTCGAACATAAATGTCGATTCCCACTTAAAATACTTAAAGCTCGGCTTATTTTTAAAGAACGGACATGTTCACAATTAGTTTCACTCTAGTTTTCTCTTTGTTATTAAAATGTGGACAGAACGATACAATGGGTTTTACTCGAGATTCAAGAGATAAAATGGCATCAACGGCAACATAAATTACTTTCACATAAAGTAATTTATGTGGAAGTGACACAAGCCAGTGTGGAATATAAAATTAGGCAAAAATGATAATAAAATCTAAGATTATATTTTTGCTTAATTTTACAACGATAAGTCATTTCTTTTCACGATTTAGAATTTCATAATTTAGGAGACAGGATTTTATTACAAAGTGCACTGTATGCAATTTGATTTAACCTGCTTATTGCAGAATGCGAAATCATCTGGGGTCCTTAAGCATCAGAAATAACACAAGCACAAGTATTAAATATACACTCTCAAAGTATAGTCGTTAACTAAGGGACCACTGTAAAGTAAATGCAGTGGTCCCTTGGTTAACGAATCGGAAACAATTAACTAGTTACTATAATTAAAATTGTAGGAAATCGCGCCTTGGATAACCACAATTTTAATTAACGACGGTAACCAAACTATCCACTCTCCCAGACAATTCTCGCATGCTTTTTTTCAGTCGTTCGAGCAGATAAATTTAATATTCCGTTGCCAGCATACAGGCAGGCAGCAACACTCAAGTAACATCTCTAAAATAATCTTAGGATAACTAAAATTCCACTTCTAAGGAATTTAATATATGATTCGCATTTTTAGTAGGATACTTATTTCTAAACATTTATTCAAAAATATAAAGTAAACTTACAATTGTAAACAAGCAGATATTAATGCAAGAGTCTTGTATCTCTAAAATAAAACGCGAGTAATTTAGAAGTAATATTATTCCTAAAGTATACCTCTAACTACAAGCATAAAATGTGTTCCTGTTTATAAATCTCGGTTATGTGTCAATAATTCGTACTGATATAATTTCACATTAAAGTTTAGATTTCCATTTTATTATTCACCTGAGTATAGAGAAAAAAAAGGCTAGTTAATTTTTTTTATTCTTTTCTTTTCAATGCTAGTTCATTACGTGTTATGTGAAGCATTTAGGTATAGCATTGATTCTGTTTTGTTTGGTTCTGTAATGCGTCGAATTATTACAACAGAATAAGGAAAATATTTCAGCATTTCATCATACAGAAAATGAATAGGAAAGTATTTACGAAATTGCCGAAGGTAACGGCTTCCGGCGAATCGGCATGAATGCACTCAAGGTTCAGAATCAAGGGCTAAAGCATACGTTCCAATAACTTAAAGGAAACGAGTGTAAAATATTTTAATAACCCTTAATTCATTTCCTTCCTGCAACAAAAGAACTGAAATAAATTTATGTTGTATTAAGCGTATTTTTTCTTTTTCCTTTCTTAAAGAAAAGGTTAGCAACATTTACATACAAACCTTTATTGCCACGTTCAATTCTATGTAGAGAGCTGAGTCTTATATCAAAGCTTTAATCGCGCGTAAGTATGATTACTCAATACGATATTATTGCTAAACAAAAATATCCTTTCCTGCTTCAAGTGGTAATATTATATATTTCATTTCATGCATATATTTGTGAAATTATCTGACTCTTGTTTATTGTTTATCTTGTTTATTTTTTTCTCTATTTCATAAAACGTACTTGGGTTTCTTAGTTTGGGAATTTTTTTTTCCATCTTAGTGTGGTTTTAAATGATTTAATCTTTAATAGGTATGGAGAAAATTTCTTACGCTAACTCTCTATAAAATTATGAGTAGTATTTTAATACTACTCATAATTTCTAAGAATAAATTCATAAAATTCACAGAAACGATTAATGATTTTGTTTTATGAGAAAGTACTTATAAAACATATTAAGCATTAGCACAGTCCTTTCGGACGGCCGTTAAAATCTGAACTCTTTCGGATTTTTTTTTAAAGTTTTATTTCATTTTCACAGTGCTCTCGTAGGAGATATGCTTGATTTAGTACTGTATTTAATTTGGTCATTGAACATGATACTTTAAAGTGCGTAATAATTGAAAATGTGGAGAGCAAGCACGAAATATTGAAATAATGAAGGAATTTTTTGTATTTAACTCTGAAAAAATCCCCCAATGTAAAGTATTCCGAAGGGTTTTGTGATTTCCTTTTTGACAGCATAGGCACTTTGAAGAAAAATGATTTTAAGAGAGTGACTCAGACGACTTTACTTCTCAAGCCCCCAAATGAGGTTTATTACCCTCTCCTCGAAAAGGGTGCTTAGCTTTTTCAGACTATTTTTCAACCTTTATATATCCTCTTACTTTCAGCATTTTCAAAATGATGATTCTTTCAACCTTCTTGAATGGAGATCTTTTAGTTAACTATCATTACAAACCTGTCTGTGCTCCACATGGAACTCATGTGGTTTGCTTCAGGCTGGAGTGAAAAAAAAAAGTAATGCTTGCAGCCAACAGACTATTCGCAGACCTGGAACTTGACGGTTTAGTTTTTCGTACACCCACCTCACTAATTTTTATGCTCATTGATTAAAAGAAGCTAGTTTTAAAGTCCATGTAACCTTAGGGAGTCGTCTCTTTTACTTTTTAACATTTTAGTGGCTAAATTTCTAGCGTTACTTTGCCCATGTCATTGGACTTTGTATGAAGTACATCCAAATGAGTGATTAAAATACATCTGTCTGTTCCTTCATAAATATGCATGCTGTGAATAAATATTTATGTGGTAAGAGTTTTTAATGGGCATTTTTGCCGTGTGCCGTTTACTAACCATCTGCAGGTAGCAGACTAAATGGGAATTTGAAGGAAGTTTCATCGCCCTTTTCAAGGCAGCTGTTCAATCCTGAATTATGTTCTTGGAATAGTGCGTATATAAGCAAACTTAAGTTATCAGAAAAGACACAAAGACATCACGATTTGAGATTAAATAATATACGATTGGTTTGAACCTATGGTTCTGAATTTTAAAGATGGAATCATCATTATAGGAATGACAAATGTTGCAAATATGCTCAATACAACAGCTATCTGGATTAGAAAATTTAAAACATTAAATAATAATATTAATTTTTTGTTATTTTAGTTTCATAATGACCTTTTGATACATGTAGATGAAAACATGAATCAACCTGAAACTATTAAGCATTTTAGTTAGTAAATGGTTATATGTACATATATATGCATATGTAATTTGCAATTTTCTTACTTTTTTTGGTTATGTGCCTTCTTCTTTATTTTTGTTTTTATATATGTACTATTTTTATTTTATTTTATTTATTTTGTTTTGTTTTAAAAAGTACATTTTTGATGAATATCGATATAAATTTTAAACTTCTAAATTTTTACTAGTTTTTAAATATTTTATCTGTATTTGAGGGATTAAATATTGCTTAATTTCAGTTAGCAATAGTTTTTACTTTCTTTCCCAGGAGATAATCCTAAATACACGCACATATGTATATATATATATATACTAACTCAAAACGCAAATAAGCAAAAAACTTAAAAGCATAAATTGACTTTAAAAATAACATTCTAGCGCTGTCGCTGCTAGGACTATAAATTTAAATTCAATTCATAATTTCTATTTATAATTATCGCCTAGAAAATGAACAGTAAAATTATTGAAAATTGAATATATTAAAATATAAGTTAATTCTTAAGAAGATTTGAATATACTATTAAAATATGTAATGGATTTAGAACAAGCTATAAGGTATTTCTCCCACTTTTCTAGCGTGCCTTTGTGGTGTAGTGGTTCTGCACGCTGGGCCGGTATTTCCAGAGGTCCGTGGTTCGATTCCCGGCGAAGGCGTTGCTAATTTTTCATCTCTCTGGCTTCCAAAAAATACCTAATGTCTCTACAAAGTTTAAAGTTATAATGTATATAATTAAAAACTCAAAGTACAAAAGGATATAAAAATGTTATAAATCGCAATAAAATTAAAAAGGGATAATTATTGTTGATCTTGTGGAGGAATGATATATCAAAGGGAATTAGTTTTGTTCCATAAAATCCGCAATAAGTGGGCATGATTGCATTTCCTCTCCTTCGTCTATGTGAATAAATTTTTTTAACTTGCGAAAAATCTAACAAATAATGTTTCGATTTAATTATTAGTTTTCAAACAGACTAAGGAAATTCCCCGACACGATCAAATGGGACATATATAAAAACGATTTTTTAATGATACCAAGAGAAGAATCAATTAAAAGTAATTCGTTAATGCATAAAAACAAAACTACTTTTATTATACATTTTAAATTGTATAATGTGATAAAATAATTCAAATAATTCGTTAATGCATAACAACAAAATGGTTTCATTATACATTTTAAATTATATAATGCGATAAAATAATGCTTTAATGCATAAAAACAAAAGGACTTTTATTATACATTTTAGATTATATAATGTGATACTTTTGTTTTTATGCATTATCGAATTATTTTTAATTGATTTTTCTCTTGGTATATACCATCATTTAAAAAAAAGTCGTTTTGTATATATGTTCCATTTGACCGTGTTGGGTCATTACCATCGACTGTCTGGAAACTAATAATTTAAATCCAAAAATTATATGTTAGAGTTTTAGCAGCTTTAAAAGAATTCATTCAAATAGAGAGGGGAGGAAACACAATCACTCCCAGCTATTGCGGGTTTTATGGAACAAGACCAATTGCCTTTTATATGTCAGTCTTCTTCTACATGATTAATAACATTTAACTCTCTTTCAATTTTATTGTGATTTATAATATTTTTATATTTTTTGTACTTCGAATTTCTGATGATTTACATTACAATTTTAAATTTCATCTAAATCTATTACATATTTTTAATAGTATATCCAAATCTCCTTAAGAATTAAAATTTATTCTAACAGATTTAATTAACAATAGTCTTTACTCTTCATTTTCTAGGTGATAATCGTAAATAAAAGAAATATTAATTGAATTTAAATATATACATACTATATAGACAATAAGTAAGAAATTTAGAACTAATTCCACAAAGACCCAAAAGAAGTGAATTTCAATACCGTTAAATTTGTGACATATATTATTAGAAATGTTTTTGTGTAACATATCCAAGGAACATAAATTTAATTAATGCGATGAATTATTGGAATAAATTTCAGTCAGTATTTTAAGTAAAAGTAATTTAGATTTCTGTTGCAGTAAAAATATTTTAATACACTGTATATAAATATTATATATATATATATATAAATTCTGTGTGTTTGAAAATAACAAAAAAATTTAGCACTTTAAACACGCGGTTAGTTGCAACATTATATGTCTTACACAATGGATTAAGCAATCAGATTTCAAAGCTTGCAAAGAGTAATTTTTTCCAATTGTATACAGGAATCCATTTTTTTACAGTTGAAATCCATCCATTTTTTTTAAATAGTTGAAAGTAAGTCAGCTAATTCTAAATCTTTGGAATCTACATTCATCAAAATGCCTTCGCATTTTGATGATACTTTTCTTTGACTTATTATACTTACTTCTTTAAAACGATTCAGCAACGCACACAAAGGCTGTTTGCTCAATAGAAAAATTACCTTCGGGAAGATTTGCATTGAATTATTGGATTCTGGAAAAGCACGAGACAACTCTCTGCCTAAGAGAAAGTATACCTTCGGAAAGAATTTTTAGGAGAAATTTACTCGTACTCACCAATACAGGGAAAATTATAAAAACTCTGTAGAGACATTTGGTTATTTCGAAGCAAGAGAAATGAAAATGAGGAATGCCCTCACCGGGGCTCGAACCACGGACTTCTCGAATACGCGTCGAGCGTGCTGATCACTACACCACGAAGGCATGCTAAGTAGGCGGGAGAAATACCTTATATACACCTCTTTTAAAGGACGACACTGGGGATTAGGGGCCTCAGTTGCCAAACCTGGTTGTGGAAAATCATCATCCACCACCTTTTAGTTCGAGCGCCACTGTAGAGACAGTTATTTCGAAGCAAAAGAGATGAAAAATGAGCAATGCCTTCGTCGGGTCTCGAACCACAGACCTCTCGAATACGCGGCGAGAGTGCTGACCACAACACCACGAAATCATGCTAAGAAGGCTGGAGAAATACCTTCTACCTCCTACACAAGGCAGACCATTCGCCTGGATTTCAATCCGAATCGAACTACCAGTGTTCAACGGAGTTATTTCTTGGAGTACCAGGAGGCCTTTTCGTTTCTGACCAGCAACAACATATTCTAATCACAATCCATTCTTTTGACCTATTTTTTATGCTTGGAATACTTAAAAAGGGGTAACTTTTACTTATTTTACAGTACCTTTTGCATATAAGAAGGGTATTATTTAACTTTCGCTTGCTTTCGGTATTGGAATATAGTGTTTAATTTACCTCTTTCAGTGAAGAAAAATTATTTTCGTATTATTAAAAAATTATCGTTTCAATCGCGATTAACAAAGCTTTAATCTCTAATTTATCAAATGCACGGAGCGTCACATCTGTTCTTTATAAACAAACAGCTGGCAAACATCGAAGTTTCATAAGGAGAGCCGAGCTCAGCATAAAGGAACCAAAATCTTCATTTACCTGAGATTCATTCATTCGTCTTCTAGATGCATTATTTCATTCGCTATTGAGACTAATACAATTAATAGAATTATTTCAAGGAATCCTGTAACCTATTTTGAAATAAATGCTACTTGTATAACAGTTTCAGGTTTTGAAATTCAGTTTTCTTGTGCTTTATCTAGTGTGGAATATTTTATTTTCTTGACAAGATGCCAATCTGTCTTAGAATTTATAAACGGAAATTGGAAATACTGAACGCTTCAAAACAAGCTATTGTTTTCCTTTACACAAAATGCCTATTTATCATAGGTCATTCGCCTTTATTTTTTCTTACAAACCTGTTTTCATTGTGATTAAAGGGGATGTCTTCTTTTATAGAGGATTCAATTTCCTGTCAAATATGTTAACTGCCTCTCCAGGAGCAGTTCTGTTATGTTGTTCTTTAAACCAATTTAAGATGGTAATCATTATATGTGTTTGGAAATCATCATTCTTTCATGATGGAATTTTATTACAGGAAATGATTCTAATCTGTGTAAATGTAAAAAAATATTATCATTTTTATAATGTTTTTACAATGCCAATTTTTTATTGAAAACAAAAACGTGTAGTTTTTCTCCCCCTTTATACAAAGAGTTTTTGAAACAAAGTATCAAAGGATTGGTTCTTTTCTCCCCCAGATGGGAATACCAGAACGATAATTTCAATAAATGCACGTTTACTTCAACTACTATTTCCATTTCATATATCACAGTAGGGTTTTAGACAATGAAGTAATTTCTGAAAGCTAATAATAGGAAATCCTTTGAATGTCTTGGAAGAGAAAAATTAATGTAAAACTAAAGATAACAGATAATTTTTAGCCCAAACGAGCGTTAGCCCAGAAGGGCTACAGTATAAACGGCTGTATTACTTTTCAAATTGTTGCCACCAAATTTTATCGCCCTGTATGATATTTAAGAAACTAAATATTGAAGAATCTACATGAATGTATGTATGTTTCTTGCAATGTGGTAAAACAACGGTACCTAGACCCATCAAAATTTGAATAACGTAATCTTCCACCTAATATGGGAATCTGTAAGCCCTAATTTGGAATTTCAAATTTGCTTTATTATATATTTCAACAGCGGTACCTAAAACAATGGTACCTAGAGTCATCAAATTCTAAATAACTTAGTCCTCCACCCGAACATTGGGCACCTGGAAGCCTGAATCTGGAATTTGTTTTATAGACTATTTCATATTTTGTAAAATTTTAAAGAATTTTTTATTAAAAAAGCTCGACAATTTCAAAGCGAAGAGTGGCAACGCTGTAGGGAATAAATTATTGTTATCTCCAGCGCAACACTGTCTATCGGATATTCTAAAGATATGCTGTTTTTAATTTTTTTAGCCCAGTGTGGCGCTAGCCCAAATATTCTCGAAACGTGTATGTGTCTGTAAATTAAAAAAAATAAATAAATAACGCCGTTTGGGCATAATATTAAACCTGAAAGCTTTCGGATATTTTTCATGTTGTTATTTCTCTTTTCATTTTTTATATGAAACCAAAATGCTTATTAAATGAAAAAAGAAAACTAACGAATATTTTATTTGAAAGCATTTAAGTAGAAAATCTCTAAGTTACTACGTTCGAATTTTAATCTGGAATACATATTTTGAGTATAATATGAACCTGTTATTACGGCACTTATAATGCTACTGGTGGGCCTTTTTATGCAAAGCTTACAATATTAAACCCCTAATAACTGTTGATATTGCGTTGCATAATTCAAAATAAATAAAAGTGTTTATTCGAGGTTACGTAATCAATAAATAGATTTTCTTACTATGTAATGTGCGGTTAAAACTATTGCGTAAGTTAGTCACAAATGTCTCCAGTTTTATTTTTTGTCAATATATTTTAAAGACTTAAGAAATAAACAAAATCATGAAATCTTTATAGAGCTTAAGATACTGCGCATATCTGCATATAAAACAGCTTAGTTAGAAGAATCGCCGTGAAACTTCTGAGGGTGCAGTATATAGTACATTACTAGGAAAAACGTAGTATTTTATCTTACTGCTATTTCTTGGCTTTTTTACTTAATGCAAATGCGTGTAGCTACCTGGAAAATAGGCACAAAGAAACATACGCCTCCGAGCGCATCAATTTGTAGGTTTTTTTTATTTAAATACGGCAAAGCACATGACGGCTATCTGTGTAATGGGATGGATGCTTAATTTTTAAGAGCAATTGGCTCGTATTCGCGGTACAATATTAAAAGCCACTAAAACCAACCATGCAGCCAGCCGGTTGGCCTAGGCTCGACCCCAAGATTGTAGGTAGGGAGACTGAAGACAACATAGAGGCAGTTATAATCATTTAGCCCTTAAATGTGATAAATTATGAAGAACAAATAAATTGTCTTCTTACACTCTTTGTTTCCGTTCAACACAAACCCTGTATTTTATTTAGTTCAGTTTGAAAGATTAGAAAATATTCTTTTCAGACAAAAAGGAACATATGCTTTCTCATCATTTCAATAAAAACAGACTTTATTTTTCCCTATATAAGGTTAAAACAAAAGAAAATTTTTTAGCAGCATGAACGTGCCGTTTAGAAATTTTCGAAAACACAAACAAAATGGCTTTTTCCACTCAAGCATTTCGTTTCTTGGCAGCTAAATGTGTAAACGTCAGGAATACTTATCCATTATATGCGCACACATAGACAACAGAAACTCAGATTTAACAAGAAAATAAAAAAAAAAGAAAGACAAAAGAGAGACAGAAAGCATTAAAATGCACATTAATTAACGCTCAATTATTTCCTCCTTAAGGGAAATATGAACAAGGTAATAAAGACAAATCTACTTTTTATGTGAGTATGTATATTTTACCTTTTTAAGAGTTAAACCTATGTGGACGTAATTGAAGTACTTCTTTAAAAGTCAGCATTCACGGAACAGTCAGCATTCACTTTTATATAATTTAAACAAAACTTTATATGTTACTCAATTGCAATTCTTAAGTTTAATAAAATTTTCAATATTTAAAATTAATATTTTAAATTAAAAGAAAATTTGTGCATTGAAATACATTTTAAGACTTAAACTGCATTAAACTATGCCTGATCTATGAAATTTGCAAGTTACTATGAACACGTTGAACAAGTAAATGTGTATTGTTTGCGGGTGCATGTGATAGCAAAGATTCTTGTTTTAATAGAAGAACATAGATACTTTGATACTTTGGTTGGTTATTCTGGCATGCAGCGGGAGATGCACTACTCCTGCTCCTTCCAGATTTCTGAATGAATGCCCTTAGGGTCTTGACATATGTGAAAGTCCAAAAATGAAGCTTCTCCAGTTGAGATAGCATTGTAAAAGTAATAGAGAAATAAAGCCCTGAGCTTCGGTGATCAGCAAGCCATAGAAGAATATAGAGTTATAAAGATTGCCTTAAAGTGCCAATCCCATTCCATGGGCTACCAATTAGAGATATGTCTTGGACTGCCCAATAGGATGCATCGTATGCAGCGATCGATATATTGTGCGTGTGGGAGGGAAATAGCGCTTCTCTCCCTCATGCAATAAAAATTAGGGAATCATTGCAAAACATATCCTTTTTCTAATTGTCGTCGATCTCCGCCCCTAAAACTAACTGTTGGCTTTGTGGGGAAGATCATTTCATTCTATTCCAAATTTGGGCAGCAGCTGCTGCATTACCCTGACCTCCAGTCCCGCACTTTCCCTCCATCGTATCATTTTTTTCTTCTGTACTTTTTTCCCCAGTGTTCCATCATCACAGCAGCTGCGAGTTGTCAAAATGATTCATCAATGATTAAAAGTAAGTATAAATGTATTTTCCATTGTGTCAAGTAAGGGAATCCTCATGGATAAGCTTAGGCTCTTAAATCCTGTTTCTGTGTTTACTGCAGAAATATTTTGTAGCACAAGTATGCATAGATCTTCTGTTCATAGAACTTTCTTCTCATTAAAAATAATGCAGGAAATTATGCACTGTGTTTGTTTTTCTGTATTTTCAAAAATCATTATAATACTTAGTATTTTGAATAGGTAAGCTTATTGCATTCAGTTTCACAGAGATGTTTCAGTTTTGTCTTGTAAGAAACTCCATTCTCATGTATCCAAATATTTTGATTTTTGTACCGTAAAACCTCCATTCCATTACAACAAAGCTCATTCCATTATACTTAAGTTACTGACTACACTTGACCATATGGACCTCTTTATTTATCCCACCAGCCGTTTTTACAAATGCAAGTTTAGATTAGCCAAACTGTTGCCGCAATCAGATTAACTAATTTTATTGGTGGAAAAAATTTAGGTGCCTTATTACTTGAAAGATAAAAAAGTATTCGGTAAGTCTATCTAAAACGCTGCTAAAATATAAAACACTGTTTTATTTTTAAAAAGTCTTAGGTCAAAAATGGGATGTTTCTAGAAATTGCATATTAAGAAAAAAAAAAAAAAAACGCGCAGTTTTTTAGGAACACGCATTTTGATTTAGAGCCTTTCTGTACCAATATTTTTTTTATTTTACGATGTGAATGATATTTCATCTTTTAAAGAAAGATAAATATCATTAAAGCATAAAGGATAAATTAAAGTGTTCAGTTGATTAATTCATTTCTTTAAATATCTGTTAATATTATCTTTTTTCTTTATTGGAATCCATTTGCTACCGATCTGGTAGTGGTATTACGAATCGCTTTTGAAATTTTAAAGTAATTAAATTTGAAGTAATTGACTTTATGAGTGATGAAATTTTATTAATGTAATATTTAATCGGTTTATCTTTCTTTTATTCATTGACTGTTATTGTTTGTTTTACTCTCGATTTATCGAATATTTTATTAAATTTTACCAAATAAAGAACTCTAAATATAGGCATTAAATCCAGCCATAGCCAATCCGAATAATTTCACTCGATTTTTTTGTGAGAAATATGCATTTAACTTGATGAAAGTAAGCGTAATTTAATTTTTCAGTTATCCTGCTTTATTAAAGGAAGACTGTACAGATTAAAAGAGCTAATGGTTTTATTAATCAAACCTATTTCAATAAAACTGAAAATTAAAATTATATTTGCTTGTCTAAACACGCATCTAACTTTAAGTAAAAAAAAAAAAAACAAAAAACAAAACAAAAAAAAAAAAAAACAATAGGACGTTTTTTTATGTAACCCTTAAAAACTAAACACATGAACCTCATTCTGCAGTTACTATATCAATATTAAACAAAGAAATTGCTTTTAATTTGCATTAAAAATACGCATGTTTAAACTAACGCGATTCTTGGCTGGATTCCGGTCATGTTTGTTTAGCCTATTTATTGGACACGGAGCAAACAAAGAATATTAATCAGATATATGATTCGTAATTGTTTTTCTGTTAATGGCAATAAACATAAATGGGAAAATTTTCTCGAATCCTTTGCATAAGAACAATAATAAGAAAAGGAAATTGGTTGTTTACTTAACATTAAAAGTTTCTAATTAAAGTAAAATTTCAAGTATTTGTGCTCAATGAAACTCACATGACAGGGAACAATCTATAAAAATACATATGTATTTTCTAAGAAGATGAAAATGGAATTTAATAATTAAATGCCAATCAAAGGTGTGGAATTTTCAGGTTCATTTTTTCAATATAATTTGATAAAAAAATATTTGATTAAAAGCTCAAATTGCAGACATTTTTGCAAAATCTTTCAAAATCAAAACAAGAGTAGAGGGGGCAAGATTATTTATAGGTTTAACATACATAACAGCTAAATACTAAACTCTTCCCAGACAGTTAAGCATGAGGTGCTTAGAACAGTTATGAGATGATATTAGTGATTAAGGAAATTGCAACAATCGCCCCCATACCTTTCCCCCCCAATAGTTTTAACATGATGCCAATAAAATAAACTAAGCTTCACAAAGATTTGAATTAAAACACTTAGTAGTATTTTTAAGGCTAGGTTTCAAGTGGCGAAAAAAGTGCGATGATTCGAGTTTCCGAATCTCGAATTTTTCTCAAGATTCCTGGAATTCTATGATTCGAATGTTTTGCTCCTACTAAAAAGCTACCATTTTCCAAATGATATGTAAGTGCATTGTGAAACACTTCTCATATTTGCGAAATAATATGGGGTAGCGTATTATTAATTGAGGTGAATGTAATGATTTGTTTTATTGGCTTATACTAATAAATTCATTTTCATTGTAAACGGCTTACAATAAATTCATTTTCATTGTACGTCACATACATTAGGGTCGGCCAAAAAAACACTTAAATTATCACTGTATACTTCAGAAAAGTTGCCTATCTCCTAGCTGAACAAAATGAAAAAGAAAACTAATGCCTTACTTTATCGTATCGCACAGAAAATTTTAAAAATGTTGAAATTGTTTTTATAGCTATTAGACTCATTATTATATTATCGAAAAGCTATAGGTTCTAATGTGAATTTTGGGACATGAAGACCATAAAAACTGTTTAAAACCTGTAATATCAAATCATTTTTTGTTTTCACAGAAAGGTCAAATAAAATTTTTTGTAGAAATAGCAATATTTCGTAATTTTTGCTAAAACCCTTTTTAAATGGTGGCTATAATTATCATATATTATGCAATTATGTCGTGTGCTTGTAAATATTGTGTATATTGTAAATATTATGCAACCATATATGTGATAACTGATCCAAACAATTCTTTCGTCGTTGTCAGAAGAGGAAAAGTAGGAAGAGGAAAAGCTTGTAATAACAGAAAGGATTTACAAAATCATTAAGGAAACACTACGTGGTTTGTACTTTGACGAAAGAAAAGACGACACGATGGTAACTAAAAAAATAATTCAAAGCGTTTTGATGAAACTAAAAAAGAGAACCATAATTCCCTCACACAAGAACCAGGATCGCAATACAAGTATATCGCCCACTTTTCTTCCTTTACAAGACTTGCTAAAGATACATATTCAACCATATATTCCAGTTAGACTGCGCATGAGGGAGCAATGAAAGTGTAGTTAATATTAGTTTGATAAATGATGTTATCCACCAGATCAAATTACATGTTGGGAGATTACTGTAGTGGGGTATATGTCTCTTACAGTTCAACAAACTGCAGTTCTGTCATCTAGTTCATCATTTGAATGGTGTTACCACGGGGCCAAAATCTTCAGTAGACCGATCGAGATAAAAACTAACTGACTGTAAAAAAACTTCCCCTGGTTCGCTTTGAACGTGTTAAATTCTGCATTCCTTAAGTTGATAGAAAAACATTGAGTAATTATTAGTTGTACTCACATGACATTTTTTCGGGCACAATTTTAGAAGATTTAGCAGTTCACGATCCTGCTTCGCTTTCACTCTCAAGATGTCAGCAAATCAAGTTATCATGCATTACGTGAGTTTAGAAAAACCCACTGATGAAATTTGGCAGTTGATACGCTTTATTTTGAATTGCTACGTACCTATCTGTTTCAAAATCAAAGGTATCAAAAATATCACAGACGGTCCAGAGATAGATTTTGAAGCCATCTGAACATCACGATATCTAGCTCAAATTATATTGCAAGTCATCAATCCAGTAATTCAGCGGATTTCTTTCTTTACTCATCTTGAAAATTTGATCCTTACAATGATAGTGATGAAAGAAGGCATTTCAGTGAACTAGGGTTGCATAATTGTTGTTGACATCTCGATCACTTGGGAAAAACTGTTCGGAACTTATCTACGACACTGAACTTATCTGAACTGAAAAATCAAACTGGAAAAGCTGTTAAAACTGGCATAATGGCTGCAACTGTATTTACAGAGCTTCCCTCCTCACATCCAGCCTGTAGAACGCCATGTCAAACTTATGACCAAACTTCTTAAAAGGTGTGTGACTCTGACGCAAGAGATGGTTTGATTAGGATTACCTTTCTATCAAGATGTATTATGCGAACAAAACACTTTTATATAAAAAAATTAAAATTATAAATACCGTTTGTTAATTAAAACGGAAAATTAAGAGTATCAGAAATTGCGAAATATTGCTTATTTTTACAAAAATTTTTTTGAAGCTTTTTTAGGCAAGTAATAGAAATTTGAAATTACAGATTTGAAACTTTTTTCGTGTTCCTCATATTTTCAAATTCATATGAAGAAAAACTGCATTTCGATAGTAGTGAGTTTACTAATTATAAAAAAAAATGATGAAAAACAGCAAAATTTCGTCATTTTTAAAATTTTGACATACCCCGATGAAAGATATATTTTTAACTGAAAACGTTTTTAAAATTTTGTGTGCAGCGTTTTTGGGGTATAGCAATAGAAATATTTTTTAAAAAGTGTTTTTTGGCCCACCCTAGTACTCATTTATCTAAATAATTTTATCAATTTCTTAAAATTTGTATTCTACGGTTGTTTAATCTTTTTTGCTGCTTAAATCATTGTAAAAAAATTAACAATACACAAATAAATATGCAGCGAGCTTAAATTTATATGCCTCAGAAAGAAAAATGAAAGACGTGGACAGTTGAAGTTACACTGCATATTTAAAAAAGGAATAACAAGTTTCTGAATGACATTCTTCAAAAAGGGAGAGAATGTCCTTTAAATATTAAAAATCAGAAGCATATGTATATTTAGCCTTGTTCTCTTAATTTATTTTTTGAGATGTATGCAAATGTTGTTAGTGTATATCAAGATGTCAATCCAAAATATCGCAATGCCACAGTACTCAGAATTATTTCTATAGCATTCCTTAAACTGCCAAATTGTGTATCAGTATTTTAGTTTGATTTTCATCTACAAATAATTATCAACAAAATTATATTTTCGAAATACTCCTCTGAGCTATTAAACTTAATTATCATGGAAAATGATTTTCGGAAACTTCTCTGAATCTGTGTAATCAAATATTCTTTCGATTCTTTCTGAAATTTTGCATTCTGAAGTTCTATAAAGTTTTGAAGAAGATGGCTGCCATAGCCTTGGACCCGGGTCTAAAACGGATGTTTTAAGTGTAGTGTCTTTGCGGCATACCTTTTGCTTTATAGTATACTTTTGAACTGAAAGTCCACTTGAGTGGTTAGCGGTAGAGAAAGAGAGATGGGAGATCCTCAGACTAGTCTCCCCCTAGGTGCTTTCCATCGAAATTGGGTCGGAACAGTCCTTTCTCGCTAGTATATTTCTGTCGCGCAATATGGTGTTCTCTGGACAAGATTATCAGTGACGAGATGGCTAAATGACCGAGGAATTCGCCATTCTCGACAAATGTTTGGTTAGCAAAATGTTCGGCCGATTGAAAAAGAAATAAAGTTTTGGGAAGAGCCAAAAATATCTGTGGATTTTACCTAAAATACTACTGCTGGTTAAGTTTCATTTGCTTGCTAGCTCTTCCTCAGAATGTAATGTGCCAAATGTTTCAAAATGACTTACATCATTCCAAGAAGGTGGTAAGAGTTTCCTACGTGTCTTACAGGACGATTACGATTACGATTACTCTTCTGAAACAGGTAGTAGTAAGTTGTATTGCCGTAACCAATAATGCTGTATTTATCTCTTCCTCTCCCCCCCCTGAAGAGCTAGCTGATTGGTCACATTCTTGCGAATGCAGAATTTGATTTAGAAATCAATAAGAAACAATTCAGCTGTTAAAAAATTATGAATAAGTTTTCAGTTGCTAAATATAAACCTTTAAATCATATGTCAGTACACTTCCGAAACGTGATTAATTCATTATCTTTTTCTTTCTCAAACAGCTATTTAAAACTTTCTTTGCAGTCTTTTATATTTGGCCTTTCTTAATCAGTCTAGTAAATCTATATTTTACAGTTTTTCTGAGAATTCCTAGATAATTTCAAGCATTTGTAGAAGTTCTTAAGAATGTACATTGAAATGATCTATTCACTTTGTCAATCAAATCAATTCCGATTAATTCAAATGCGATGTAACTACATTAATCCAGCCAAATTAGTAGTTAACCAAGCCAGTCGAAATCCGTAATAAACGAAATAATTTTAAAAATATAATAAAAGGTATTAAAATACGGGAAATTTTCCAAATATGTTGTACAATTTTATAATCTAAACCAATAAGGTATTTTCTCCCTCCTCGCAGCGTGTCTTTATTCTGTAATTGGAAGTACGTCCGCTAGCAATCAGGAGGTCCGGAATTCGAATCTTGGCGAGGATATTACACATCTTTTATGACTTCTGCTTTGGAGAATCTAATGACTCTACAAACTACCCTGCTGTTTTATAATGTATGTATTTATTGTGTGCTTTGACAAAGAGTAGTTTAAGTTTTTAGCAACAATAAATTGCAGAAAGTACTAACCGCTTAAGGTAAATTTATTTTGAAGGCAATAATTCTGTTCCATCACTTGATAACTGGCTTATGAAGAAGTTAGTGATCTTTCTTTTCGGTTACTTAGAGTTCATTTCTTCCATTATTAACCATTAAAATGCCTTGTATCAGCATGTTATGCTGATACAAGGCATTTTTAAAATACTTGTATATCAGCATAGCATGCTGATACATTCTCGTTTAAAGACTTTTCTCCTCAGATTTGACGCAATTTAAATGTCTTTCCTTTTTTTCTCATATTTGACGCAACTTAAATGTCTTTCCTTTCACTTAGCTTCTGTTGTTTCCTACGCTGTTTGTTATACACTTTATCATTCCATTTCTTTACCGGGATTCGTCGTTGCTGTTATACAATCTACAATATTCGTTTCATTTAAAATTTGACAGCTCAGGTAATTCCAGTCACAATTCAATGCCTTCTAATGAAATTTCACGATCATTTTCTTCATTTAGGGGATTGGCGTAATGTTCTGTTATCTTTTACAGCAGCTTCGAAATTTAAAAACCTTTTATCTCAAGCTGTATGCATTTAATAACGTTTGCTGATCTCTTGTCTTACAGAACTAGCTGTCTGCATAATTTCCCAAATGTCTTTGAAAAACTTTCTCTCTTAAAGATGTCAAACCGCATAGATGATGCCTCATTGCAATGGTTTCATCCGAACATTTCAATACATTGACATTGAGATATATAGCAGTTAGTATTATTTCTGTAATTGCCTAGATCAGGATTTATAAAACTGTGGGTCGCGATCCCCGCTGCAGCAGGGGGTCACCAAAAATTTTAGCAGTTTTGATATTTCTTTAACTTATTATAATAATTATAGAATTACCAAACATTTTTACACAATGTATCTGAAAATAGATAAAGATAAGGCAATACAGATAAAGAAAAAAAAAAAAAAAAAAAAAGAAAGAAAACGTTTCAACGCATTCTTTTTATAATATAAACGTTCATTTTCCTTGCTTTGCACGTGACACTGTCATTTCGTCCGTTACTTATTTAAAATTTTCACATTATTCTATGTCATAAAATTAGAAATTAAAGTTAATGACCTAAAACTGCAATAGTATATTACAGAACAAGTGAAAAAATTGACAGTTTCACTCACGCGTGCGTCAGATTTGCGCAATGTCTATGGGGTACCACAAAATGCTTGTAAGTATTATGGGGTCATGGAGGTCGCGAAAAAATCTCAGTAATAAAAAAGGGGTCACGACTGAAAAAGAGTTTAAGAAGCCCTGGCCTAGATTAATAAAGTTCCAATCAAGGAGAACTTACGCTTGTTGCTTTTTACTTATTTCGTAGTTTGCTTTCCTATTTCGTATATTGCTGTTTAAATAAACTACAAGTAATGAAAGAGTACTCTTATTGAGAAAGAGATACATTTGAACATTGTTATTATTCTTAAATTAATTCGTCTTAAATTATACACATATGTTGATACACTTCATTCAAATATATTTCCTCGAATCATTTTACCTTAATTAATCGATCATTTAAGGCCAATTGAAAATGACATCAAAAACTGCAAATTTAGAAATTAAATATCCCGGTCAATTTTTGTCGTACTTTACTTAACAATTTTATAATTTTAGTTAGTTTTTCGCTATGAGTATAATACGTTCCCAAACATAAATATAGGGAAACGGGAGACCACATCAAAAGTTAGATTTCGCTATTTGTCGAAAATGAATTTTTTTTTAAATTTGACATTGTCAAAACATGAATATTTTTGTCATTTAAAATACTTCAGTAATTGGAAGTGTATGACTACGATCAACGACTGCAGGTCGTAGTCATATACTTCCAGTTACCCACCCCCTTCACCAATAATGGCTAGGCAAGGGGGTCAGTGTAAATATATATATACATCTGGTACTGCCGATTGCAATAAAAAAGGGAGGTGCACAAATAAATGTTATAGCAGTTCCATATACAAAATTTCAATGTTCTACGGCTAATTGTTGTCGAGATATGCGAGATGCGTACATAGATACATACGTACGTACGTATGTACAGGTGTCATGAAAAAAGTCTCTTTTGAATCCATTTTACGATCTGTTTGTAAAAAAGTCCTTTATTATGCGCGTACGTACAGGTGTCACGCAATAAAATCGTGCAAATGGATTCGAGAATGGGCAAAATGAATACTGCCGCTGAAATATGATACCCGAAATTTTCGCAATCACGATACTTCCTTTACTTTGTAGAGGTAAATAAAATGAAATTTGGATAAGTTATTTAAATGCAAAAAGCACGAAAATGTTCTCTGTCTAAAGGTAGGTGTGCCTTAGTGAAGGACTTTCTAAGGGACACTAAAAGAAAAGTTGGAATGTACACGTTAAACAAAGGAAAGTGCTCTATTTATCTCTTATTTATATAAACTTAATGTGCATTATTATTCGCTTATTTGTTTGTTGAATTATAGCGAAACAAACTAGAACTATCTATCTGAGAGGAGAGATTCTTTCGTAAAATATTTTGTAAAAGAAATTGGCTTAGAATGATGTCGAACGATCTGATTCATTCGACTCGGTGATGGACCTAGTATGTCTTAAAAATGCACTTAATTTGTATTACTTTGCATTAAAAAACAAGATACTGTGTTACTGACCTTGCTAATCTGTTGTTTCCCATAAACTTACTCTTTAAATTGAACACACTTTGCATTAAAAAAGATTTCATTCTTACAAGAGACTGATCCTTTTACAATATTACGTAGTTTTACAATTCATAATTGTGAGCAGTGAGCAACAGCGCATGTGATTTTCACGATTCTTAATTGTGAATCATTCCCGTCATAATAGTGATCTTGTTTCTTTCAACCCCTAGTGTTTATAATACGCAGTTAGTTTTTTCCTTAACGAATTTTTTTTCTTTGGTAAAATTTTTTTACTTACAATTATAAAAGCATTTACAATTATTTGTTACTTGAACCTGAAAGAAGAGATATTTTAGCTTTCTAATAACAGTTTTGTTCTATTTTTGATAATTAAACATGTAAAAAGGAAATTAGCTAACCTGCCGTGGTCATTAATGGTTAAGTTCCTTTCCTTCGACTTGGTTTATTAGATTACGGTAAAGCACTCGAGGGCTATCTGCCTTAAGGGAGTGATGCCTTCGTTGAGGACGTTTTAAGGGAAACTGGCTCGTATACACGTTACACAAGGAGAACCCCTCGAAAACACCCATGCAGCCGGCTCGTTCGCGGGATTCGAACCTCGGACCGAACTACCAGTGTTCAGCGACGTTACCACTCGGCCGCTGGAGGTCTCTCCCTTTCCTTCGGCAAGTAAATTTTACTTGCTTACCCATAATAAATTATCTCGTTTGATAAACGTATACTTTAGAATCTCCATTAATTCAATTATTTTTTTGTTGTTGTTGTTTAGTAAATTGGAAGATTTTGAAATAATTAAAATTGTTCACAATCATCTCGCCTGCAATTAAGAACATTTTGATTGAAAAAAAAAGGTTAGTTTCTTTAAATTTCCTGACTAAAAATTATGCATTTATTTATACAATCAATTAGAGTGCTATTCTTAGTTTCATACGAAGATTAACTTTGCTATACGAGGATTTCGAATCTCAGCAGTTTCTTCCATAATCTCTTCAAGCTATGAATATATGAAGAATAAAATTTAATTCTATCTATGAGTTTTGCACTTGTTGTCATTTTATTAAATGGAAACGTTAGCCTTGGTGACTTAAATTAAATTTGCTTATTAACTGCACCAGCAATAACTTACGATATTGTTCTTCATTTATCCTTATCTTTAGTGATCCTATAACTGCGCTGATCCTGGCTTTGTCATTTATTAATACAATTAATTGGAATTTTCTCTAAGCGTGCTGCAATGGTAGATAAGATGTCAAAATTTCTGCTCTTAAGAAGTATGGCGAAATACCACAGCAATTAATTGAAATAAGTTTACGATAGAATAATCCCGCTTAGCTTATTCTTAAAAAAATAAAATAATAAACGGCTTTACAAATCACTTCAGAATATTACAGGTATCCTGACATTCATAATAACAATCCCTGTCTCTTGCAACTTGATTCTCAGAAATGCCATGCTATATACAATATTCCTTACTGGAACTGTAGAGAAAATATCGCGTGATTCTGGTTAATGAAAAAACTAAGCCCATGTTACCCCAAAACAATAAAGATCTTCGTGGAATAATTCATATTGTAGAAGCAATGCAGTAGATGTTTATGGCAATAGTGCACCACACGAATGAGCCATAAATTGAACAAGCTTTGAAGTTGTCTGTAAGCTTTGTATTGCAGGCTAAAGTCAAGTTGCCGATTAATAACAAATGCTTTAAATAATTCACTGGGGCTCTTAGTAAGAGAGTTAGAAAATTCGAAACTTCAACTTTTGCTGAAAGAAGTTGTTTTAAGACCTTCAGAAAAACATTATAAGGTGGTAAATAGTAACTTGAATATACTGGATTTAGCAATGATTGTATCGTTGCGGACCAATCCGAATGGATCAAGGATATTGAAATAATAATAGTTACTATCAAAGAATCAGACGTCCTTATATATAACTGCTTTTTTTAGAATTCTTTATTAAAATACGTATATTAGGAATTGATTATAATCTTATTCAAATATCAATGATTGTGCAGGAATTCGTAAATTGTTATTCATATTAGTACATTTTGCTTTTCTAAAATTAGATTAATTTTAAATGGAAATGGCGAGATTTATCAAAATACTTTAAAAGGATTCCTCATCCAGTTGCATTTTTTGATTGTAATCCAGTAAATATTTAACTCGTCATATCTTCTGGATTTCCATCCGATACTTTATATAACAGAAAAGATTGCTTCATAAATGTAAGTATTGTTAATATAGCTTAAGAATCTATTTTCTCAGACGTAGAACTATTTTTGCTAGAATTAGTTTCACAATTCAGGTCCATATTTTTGAGTATGTTCCGTGTTATATCATGCTGAATTTCAATGACTCCCAATACGTACTTCAAGTTTAAGGTCAACTGTGCATTTTAATGGATTTTAACTAAGCTCCAGTTGCAGAAGAATTACTTTAAAATCTTGAAATTAACGATATAAATCAAGAACCAATTCTTCAGTGTAATCTGCATATGAAATTTACTTTTTCATTTTCAAAAATCTGTTTACAAGTGAAGAAAACGGGATAAAGTGTTCTTTCAATTTGGATAAATATGATAGATATTACTCAAACTACACTTCTGTTTTAAGCTCTCGATTTCAATAAATTGGGAATTTTCTCTTAATTATATTACTGCAAAGGAAGGGTGGAGGTACGTGATTAAATGCAAGATGCATTTTATTGGATCATAAAATCATCTTAATGAAGCTGAAAGTTACCACTTCAGCAATTCCAACCAAAACTATAATTCAATAAAATAAGAGTAATAATAGGGCTTCATTAAATATATCGGCCAGCTGGATATTGGCCGTTAACAACAGTTTGATCATCATTAATCTTAATGGTTATAGTGGTAAAAGCCATTTTTGTCCTATTTTTGTGCATCGGCACTGCTTTATTTGCATTTGTGCAGATTTTTGTGTGCTTTTCACTAGATGTTGAAGTCAATTTTCACATTTCTGTATTGATTAAGAAAAATGATTTTTGACATATTTTAGACCCATTAAGTCTTATCGTGATCAAGAACCTTGAAATACCAGCCGCATCGTACAGAATCGAGCCTAAAGTCTTTTGTTTACTTGCGCAATAGGTTGAATACTCCATTAAAAAGACACACTAAAGAAATACCTTCAACAGAGTATTTATTGTTACAGAAGTATAAGTCTTTATCAACAGAAGTATAAGTCAGAATTATGTAAGACGTATTTATTATGTAAGTATACCCATCTATATCAATGCCAAATTCTGGCTCTGTGTAAATAGCGAGGTGGCGACTTGTCTTCCCTTTATCGTTAGACTTCCAATGAAATTACCACCAAATATAGAAGGAGATTTAAAATAAACCTTTTCATGATAATTTAAAAAAGTACACAGCTCGTGTAGTAAGAATAAGTCACCGCTTCTTGCGGGATTTAACGGAAAATAAAAGTTAACGTAAAACCTAAGTAATTAAAATATGCAATTCACAAAGGCAAAGTCCAATATAAGCCGTAGCTGAGGCCACGTAACTACGCAAGAATTTCACTCCAACAAAGTTTAAAACTGTTTCAGTTAATGCTAGAAGCTGTGCAAAAACGATTCACCGAAGGCCATTGGTCACTGCCAAAAGCTCTCTCTTAACTTCAAGAATTCTTTTCTTATATAAGATTATTAATTTGTATCCTAGTAGGAGTGGGAGAAAGCGGAAGTAACAGTAAGGATAAAAATAATAAAATAATGGGTATAATAACACAAAATAATAACATACCCTAAAATATTCGGTTGAACTTGAAACTTTTCTCTGTAGATAGAATATATGTAATCCATTTTTGCTAAGTTTCAGAATTATAAATATAAATTTAATTTCAACTAACGAATGATTATATATATATATGTATGTATCTAAAAGAAGTAATGAAACATCATTAAAAGATAGGTTAAGTAACCCTACTGTTTTTACTATTAAATCAAATTTTAATGAATTCTGGATTGTTTTGGTCTTTAATGGATCACTTTCCCAGCCCGACTCTGCTGATTCACAGATGTCATCATTTCTAGCGTTTTACCAGATTAAATCATAATTAGAATCATCCGAGGCGTAGAAATCCCGGTGTTCTTAAAACTCTACGCTATCGATAACATCTATCTCCTTATCTCTGTAATCCTTTCACAGATCATCTTCAGGCTCTGCCTTTGTGTTTTACCTCTAGGAGTTTGGATCCTCAAAAAGTTTATTAACTGTGACGTTAAGTAGTTGTAAGACTGAAATTAAGCTTCCAGAAATCACAACCGCATCTCTTCATCCATCTCGGGTAACGTTCTTCACTTCGCCCTTTAAGATAGCCCTTTTTAATGCAACTAGTCTTGCATTTTTTATACTAAAAATGTTCTAATATTATTTCTTTCTCTCAAAACTATGTCATGAAAGTAAAGGTACGAAAAATTCAAGAATATAATGATGCAAGGTACAAACATTAGTTTTTGCCTTGCATCTTTGATCACGGACCGACTGCATCGCTCAAGATAGGCTCATACCGATTTTTATTGCCTCAAAAAGCAGTTTTTTCAAGAAACAGGAGGAAAAGGTTTGATCCGTAATTTTCTCTGTCATAGCGGCAGAATGTTGAATCACACTTTGGCTATGTGAAACAATCATCCATTCTTACATACAGTAAGTACAATAGGTGCATTCTAGAAATGGTATTGTTATACTTGACAAAACATAATATATTTGAAAAAAATCCAAAGGAATTATTTCTCTAGTTAAGTTCGCATCAGCAAAGCTTCATAAACTTAACAGGTGAAGTGATTCTTTTCAACTGTGACTTATGTCACAGGTATGACAGTTACTATCGTTTTTTGACAGGTGAAACATACAATACGATCAGTATTTTATCAGGAATGTATTAAAAAGGAATTTATTTATATAAATGTATTCAGTAAGAGACTTTTTATGTAATTTGCTATTTTAATCAATGCAATTACGGAAGTTATAAAATATCTTACTAATTTCTAAATTTGAATGCTAATCACAAAATTCGTGAAAGTTAAAAAAATCGTGAAATGTAAATAAAGTGCACTTGGTAATATTGTTAATGTAATCATTGTAGAGTTCCTCACTCTATAATTACTAAGTTACTGTTGGAAGTGAAGAATCTTAAGAACTGATAAGCGAATAATCGCTTGAGTTCGTGTGACAAGAAACAACAAGATAGAAGGGTAAACTAACCTTTTATTATTCCAACTACAGTTCAACAAAACTCTGTCTTGGAGTGTACAATAAAGCCGACACTTCGGCTTGAACTTAAGATATTAAGAATTAACTAAACTAATCTAAACTAAAGAGGTATAGCCGAAGCTATCAAAATTCTAACAGAGTTGGCCCCTTAACGTTAATAGACTGCGAAGCTATCAAGGGCCTAAAGTACGGCCGAGCGTGATAATAGCTTACGAGAGAGTAGCCTAAAAAGGCGGACGCGTGCAGCCACAATACCTGGTGTCTCTCTCACTAAGGTCGAAGAACTTCGTGGTTAAATACCGCTCTTCCTCATTATGTATTCAGACGTGATTCTAAAATTACGTTCTGGCAGGAAGTGTAAGTTGAAGTTAAGAATCGAGAGGAAAGGAAGTTTAACTCAAAATTTAACTGTTAATAAAATTAACATAATCCTTACATGATATATAAAATAACCCTGTTTTAAAATATACAGCTTGGTCACGAAGTCTCTAATGTATTTCTTCAATAATAAAATGTAAATGTTACAAAAATTACAGTTACTTTTAAAATATTTCCCCAGGGTTTTTGTTAATATCTGTATAAAAATAATAGTTGAAGGTAGTTAAGATCACTGTAAAATCTGCACATTATTATCATTTACGCGAAATACATACTTCGAATAAATGCCCGCAAACAGAATCAGTTTGTAACATATAATAATCGAGAAAAGGCAACCCTCTCACTAAAGTGTATTTCTAGTTATCATCATTACTGTTGATAAACTGATGTTTTACTAACTATTTCGAAATGTTAGTACTCTGTCCACTTCAAATTATGAGTAGCACAGTATTTTGTAGTATATTCAAACGCAATTTTAGAAATATTTAAAAAATAGTTAAAAATAACCGAGATCGTGAACATTTCCGTCCTTCAGTTAGTTGTTATCTAATTTTTTATACGAATTCTCTTTTCCAATCTCATATATCTATGGAATAGGTTGTTTGGAAAGAAAAATATAAAAGCAGAGTGGACTATTGAAAAAAGATTAATATATGTTTGAATTCAATTATTAGTTTTATTATATTCAAATACGACTGCTACTTCTCGTTAAGAAGTTAAGAAAAAGAGTTTGTGACTAGTTTAAAATTAAGAACCGCTCAAGTTAAAACACTAATTAATTACAAATGACAACGTGCATATATATTCCCTAATGATTCGCGGCTTGCATTAAATATACGAAAATCTCCTATAGGTAATTCTTGTACGCTATAGTATTGTGTATCTATCGTTGATTTTAAACCATAATCTTATATAATCATTGGAATCTTTATATTTTTGTCCATCCTTAGTACAATTATAATGCGAATGGAAAAAAAAAATATTCTAGTGAATTTTTCTGCTGAAATTCTTTGGATGGTAAGCGGTACAGACAGCTAAGCACATTAGCAGCTCAGAAGAAGAATTCTGCAAATGCAATCATTTGATTCTTCACGTAAATGCATTTTGATGCATCCTAATCAATGGTTCACACATCAAGACACAGTTGCGGATGTTTTGGTTCAAGTTCTTTGGCTTTTCCTGTTTGAATAATGCATGAGGCTCGTTGATTTACGCAGTAGGCGACTCTCGTTAGTAGCAGTAATCTCTTGATTGTGTCTTTGGGTCATTACCTTTTTCTTTGTGAACGTTTTGAGAAAGGAAGAGAAAGCTGCAAGGCATCGAAATCGCAAATACATTTTAATTGAGCATTTGTTTTCGATATTTGTGGATAGAATAAACCTACAAAATTAGTTTCAAATTTTGTAATTATGTATTACGTAAATTTATATCAATGTATAATTTAAAATTATATATAATATATTCTTACAATTATACATGTTATCATTAACTCAACTTATTGTCCTTATTTATTGAATCGTTAAATCATTTCGGTCACTCTTTATTCGCGAGAAAAGACTGTCTACAGGTTTTCTTTTCCGTAGCAGTATAATGATGATGTTGTGAAAATAAATTATGTTTTTATACTTCTTTTTTGTTGTGCTATGTAAAAATAATTAGTATATTTAACGCAGTATTTTATGTTGTGATGATTGAATAACACTAGAATTTCAGTGTTGAAAAATATTTTAGTAGTTAACAGTCAATTTTGAATAATCAAGACCGTTTTTCCCCATATGTGATACACAATGAGCTTTTTAATATGAAAATATCAGTACGATACATTAGCTTAAAATTTTTTAATGTTATATATGTTTCTATTGTAAAAGGTATTTGAAATCCTTCATTAAATTTAATCTAAGCATTTGAATTTTTTATCTCATTAATGAGATTGATTATTTTCAATCATTTGAATATCTTTACTAATATAATTATTAAAAGATTTCTACTGTTTGAGCTTCTTAAGTATACCAGTTTATAATAAGAAGCTTCTCTTAACGCAAAATAGCTTCTTTCTTTTATTGTAAATAATTATAGAGCTGTTTTTATATATCCTATTTTTTTCCTGGCTTTTCCAAAAAAGAAGATTATGCTGTATAATACTTTTCAGTCTTAAAAATTGTGTAATATAACTATTATTTTTTTAATAGTGTAGTTTTATAAACAACTTGTGACATTGTTTATTTTGCAAAACAAAAGTTCAGTTTCACTTTAAAATTAACAAATTAGTGCACTATGTAATATCGTGAACAGCCGCTTCTGAGAACAATATTTGTCTAACCCCCTTTATTAAAGACCTTCTTTTCCTAAACTGAAATTCGTTTTACCTTCTTTAGTTACAGTTAGAAACCTGGAACAATTAAGTTGGTAATTCAATCTGGTAATTCAGTTAATAGTAGACAATAACAAATTTTCATTCAATCTGGGAATTAATAACTGTTAATTCAATTCACAATAGTATTAATCTGGAAAACTGATCATCTAGTAATCTAGTAGCAGCATTGAACACGAGACACAAAATTCTTACAACTAAGATTGTAGAAATGTTCAAATATCTGTTCTCACAGTTTAAAGAAGAATTGATTTATTTAAGTTACAATGAATGTTACTGTCATAAGCTATAGTTCTCGAAGGTAAATTGGAGTGTATTTTTTTCTCTTTCACTTTAAAATATTATGATTACTTCGTAAAGGTATCGGTACATAACGCTGAAGTAGACATTAAAGCGAAGTAGACATTGAGCGAATAACTTAATTCACTGACAAAAGCAGCGGTAAAATACAGTCATGCTTATATACCCTCAGCTTACAACGGCTTTCAGTGTTTTTGAAAATTGACAAAATAAGCTATTCGTAAGTTTTGAAACTCATGTTTATAGAAAAGTTCCATAAAATGGTGCAATATAAAAGCCTAAACACGCCCAACAATGTCTTTTCGCAGCAATCCCTGATTCAGAGCGCTAATTATTAAATTTTCGCAAAATTCCAAAATTTTAGTTTATTTATCCCATATTAAAGATTATTTCCTGTTGAACTTGAGATTTGCGACATGTAAGTTTTCAAGTATAGTGTGAAAAGATAGATTTTTGATTTAGAATTCACATAAATTCTGAAGTCAGTAATGATAATTGAGCGTTAGAAATTTTCAAATCGACGAAAGTTATTTATTTCAGTAATAACGATTATTTTAAATGTCCATCATAAAAATTTGAAAATTTTTCGCAGGGTCATAGAAGTAAGACTCGCAGACTTACAGAAAAATATTCATTTACTATTCTTGGATGAACACTGTGGCATATCGTAGATGCAGCTACATAGAAACAGAGGCAGAGATTTTCGATATGCTTGATCAGGTCTACTGAAACGCAAGCGATAGGAAAGACAAAAGTGCGAGCGCATCTTCTCTAAAATGTAAAAAAAAAGTGACCTAAACCATAATACCCGGTAAAATATCCGTAGTAGCATTTTAAATTCATGTAAAATCTTACTGATCGATTATCGAAGAAGAAATATTTAAAAAAGAGAGTAAAACTTTAGATAAAATTCTCGTTTTAGGCAAGAATAACTATCTTTATCAGGATTATTAACTATTAGTATGAATTCAAAAATAAATCGACAGAAGCTGTTTTCTTAGTGACTTTTGCATTCAGTCACTATTTGACTCTGCAGCATGTGAGCTTAAAGTAATCGACCACGGAAATGTAATTACTATGGGTCTATTGTCTTTTAGCTCATTCTTGCTTGACTATAAAAGGGTTTCAAGGCAGTGATTTATAATCTAAGAACGTATCAGGTATTATGGGAAACTGGTGATACCACGAATACGTTAGTATTTTCAGAGTTACTTAAGTATGCTAGATTAGGTCCAGTATCGAGTTATCTATATCCTGTGCCCTGATACCATCATTGCATGAATATTAAGTACTGTACAGGAAACTGATGATAACTTCCGTTGAAATTAGTTATGAGAAGAAATTAATCTTATAGATGCTCTTTATAAGCATCTTTTTTATTAAGAAACTGGGTGATTTTGAGTTGTTATCGAAACTTATTTACATAGTTTCTTGATTTTCCTCTTTTATTTTTCATCAAATCCTTCGAATTTTATTTTGAGCATATTTCCTTCCCACTCCCAGTATTCTCAGCAAATTTAATATTTTCAGTCTGAGTGGCTGAATACAGTAGCATTTTAGGTTTAAGCAACAAGAGCAATTTAGCCGACTTCTTATATAGTATAGTATTTATGATAATAATTAGTTTGCTGCAGAACTGACACACCGGTCGAACACAGTGTGCTTTTGAGGAGATCGCAAATTTGGCATCTATAACTTTATTAAATTACAATTTTTACATTCTTCATACGCACCGGCAAATAGTTCATGTTCACAAAATGATTCGGCAGGAGAAAAAAGGAAATAATTTATCTTACAGAATGACAAGACGCAAGATTATATTTATCTGAACGTATTATATGCAATGAAAATTTTTATAGAGATGATGTAGAATGTGATGCATGAAGACAGAGCTGTACATAAAAACGAAGATCAATCATCAGCTGCTTCAGCACACCTTTATGCTTTATAAAATATTCTTGACAAACGCAGTTAAATCGACACGCTCTGCGAGCCAGTTCTTGAATTTTTCATTTTTAATTTTCAATATTTTTTAAATGTATTTGAAGTAAGAAAGATAAGCGATGGGTTGAATCAGCAGAGAAACAAGCGAGACCAGAATGTGTAAGTTACAATGTAAATGTTAGGTTTAGACACTGAGTTAGCGTTTTACTTTAATTACTGTTAGTTAATAAAACTTTTGGTTTGGAAATTTTAAAATCATTGTTGGCTGAAAGATGTATTACGTTATGTATGAACATGAGTTATGAATGTTATGTAATAATCAGGTGTCAGAGGTTCATTTTGAATTGACGCAGTTTAGAGAGATTTATTATAAGCAGGTTAATAGTTTTAGGATAGATAAGATTAATAATCAAACTAGAAAGCACACTTAAGGACTATTTCACATCAAAATTAGAATATTATTTTATATATTCTTTATGTTGCATATTTATAATATATAACTCGCTTGTGCATTCGACAGAAACAAACTTGTGATTCTTCTGTTACTTTATTCTTGTGTCCTCTGTTTGCAACAACATGCAGGCAATTCCGAGAGAATCGAATCAGCATTTTCAAATTTTTCAGAGGTTTTGCTGTAGTTGTTGAACCCATTTATTTATACTTGAAGTTGATCATTTATTTATTCATGTTTTATCTTTTTTCCTAAAACTCCTTGCCTTTTGCTTTGTAAAGTATCTTACGTTGATTAACCAGTTATTATGATTTAAGTCTTTATTATGACTTCTGCTTTCAGTATTCCTCACCAGAATGCAAATTAACTTTGCGTAAGATTCAAAATTCTCAACTTAAACACACGCAAATTTTTATGGCAGTCACGTTTTGCTGGTAGTATTTTCGCCAGCTCTGCTTAAAAGTGATATTCCGACTTGAAAATTCTCGCTAGCCAGTGTTTTTAAATATGCGCCGGTATAAGTATCTGATCCAGCTTATTTCTAGTCTATTTAATGTGTAGTCTTAGACTTCATTATCAATGTTTAAATTGAATTGTCTGTTATGGTAATTTAAAGATCCATAAGCGGTAGATTTTGCGTCTGTAGCACAAGTTTTGCCTGTTCTGTTATGTTAAGATAAAAAAAAGGTTATTTAAACCTTCTTCTGTATTTTGTGAGTTTCTTGAGCGACTACTCACTATTTGTCTAATTGGGTCTGCAGTACTTTTAACTCTTGTTTCCAGTTACAATAGTGATCCTACAGCTTGAATAATACTGAAGAAAATCCAGTAGACATTTAGATTAATAACATAAAGAGTTAACGTAGGAATTTTAATTACATTTTGTGAAAATTATTGGCTTATTATGCACACATTGAAAAGAAGTCGCGAGTATGTTCACATACACAAATCTCTAACTAATGGGTAGAATCTGATTCAAGTATTGTACAGTAGGGGAAGTAAATATGGAAACGTAGGAAAAGCATATTTGTCCTGATTTTACTCATACGCTGGAATATCCTCAAACTAATAAAAAAATACGTTTTGTTAAAATTGCTACAATAAATTAATAATTAGTCTTATGGAGAGCGGTGTAGCATGTAGATCATTTGATACAATACACAAATATTACTGATGAAAGATGTGATGGTAAAATTACCCGTTATTTTACGAAATTAGCATGAAGTTCTGTCGGCTTACTCAGATCATATATAAGTGCATGGAAATGTTACTTTTTCCTAATAGTTAAGTAAGAGTTTAGAATAATGAGTAATGTTTTCTTTACATACGCGCTTATCACATGAAATGTGTGTTAAAAGTAATTAAAGGCAATATTATAAGAATTAAGCTCAGTCTCAGTCAATTTCTTAAAATTCCTAATTAATTAAGGACGAAATTTCTAAAATTATAAAAATTTCGATATTAAGAACCCTAAAAGCGACAAAAATTTAAAACATACAAAAATGTCGACAACGAATCTTGTGAAAATCGGAAAGACTGTTTCGAAAGCGGAAAAATATATTTATATTTATCTCCAATCTGAGTTTACGGCATGAGTACAAAATCTGTGCATATCAATAAATGCATGTTGTTAACTTTTGTATTGTGACTAATTATTTAAGATTTATTCATTTTGCACTTAATAAGCTTAAAATGTTCGTAAAATCGGAAGCTCACAGTATTAAACTTCATGAATAAAAACAGCAATCAACGGATTCAACTAATCAACATTTCTACAACATGCGATTATTAATATACTTTACTCTTCAGGCCCTTTTCTATATGACAATCTTTTCTTTGTCTATATCCTTCTGATATTACAATCCAGTAGGGCATCCTGCCAGGGCAAAAACAAGGGGAAGCTCTAATGTATGAGATCATTCACGCATAAATAAACAGGAATAGAAGTGACCTTCTATTATGGATCATTTGCAGTCTGGTTTGATATCTAAGTCCAGTTATCTAACTGGAAAGAAATATTCTGTCCGTTCCTTCTAAACGTTGGAGTTGGGAGAAAGCATACTTATAGTTACCGACTTGAAACGAGTTGTTTTCCTTTATAAAATAATGAGATATGCCTGCGGGGTCTATTCTCTGGAGAAATTGCGTAATTGTCTTTATGCAGCCATTCTTCTTACAGTTATAAGTGTCTCGACTAGCTATGCATCTTCTACCTCGTCCTGAAAGTACCATCAGGGCATTAGATACCATGATTATTAAATGCCGCATGAGCTACTACCTTCATTGCAAACACATTTTAATTTATCACATTAAGCATTTACTTTGTGGGCAAAATGTACATTTAATATATTAACAGCTTTTCCAGTCTTGAATTAGTATATTTCATTTAAATTATATATGTGCAAAACAAAGTTTTTCATTTGTATAACATTTGAGATACAAGTTTGTGTATCAACATTGAAGGAAAATTACTAGTTTAGAATATCTACCTTTGTGTCGGTCATAACAAGAATACTTCCTTCTTCACGGTAGAACGCACTTAAATCGCTTCTGTGGAACCTATACCTTGCAACTTTTTTCTTTGTTTCCCTGACCCCAAACAAACTGTAAAGACTGTTGGAAACTGAGATTTAACACCATGCATGAAGAATAAAGATGTTAGTAAATGTATCATGTTTCGTATTATAGTTTCACGTTTGGTATATGTTTCAGGTCTGGGGATCAAAATATTTGCAACAATTTTATTTATTTGTTGAAAGTTTACAGTTAGAGGAAACAGTGAAATATGGTTTATTTGTTTCCCACATTTTCATTTATTTGTTTAAATCGTAAATTAAAAACTTTGTCTTTTGAGTTAAAATAATTTTATTTTAGAATTTTGCGAATCAGTTTTGCTATATTTATTTTTAATAAATTGTGTTGTTATTATTTTCCTTTTACTGCCAATGCCATTCTTAAATTTTTGGGTTAAAAAATGAAAAATCTCCCTTATATTTGTATGTAAATTTGTTTCTCCAAGGAACAACTAATTTATTAGAATAAATCTCTTGATAACAATTCGTTTCTTGACCTTCAAAATACATCACATTCAAACGATGGATGCATTTTTCATTTCAAAGTTTTATTTTTTACATAGAGTTTGATTCCTAGTAGATAATCTGAACATGTTCTCAATAAGTTAAGAAAAATCTTCGAGCAATTTAAAAATTTAAATGGGGATTTTATGAATATAAATATCGTGTGACTTGATTGAGTGTTCTGACTAAGGTTGTAGAAAAAAAAATTAGCCTGAGCACACTAGTAATAATGTAAGGAATTACAGGCATACCTTCCATATGTCCTTGTGGTGCAGTAGTCAGCCCATCAGACTAGGAATTAGAAGATCTGGAGTTCGTCTTCTGGCGAAGACATGATCAGTTTTTCAACATTTCTACTCTTGGGTACTAATTAACAACAATAAGAGAGAAAAAAAAGCAAACATAGTCCAATTTTAATCCGAAAAAGCTGTCAAATTCCTAGAGGGGCAGTTTTATGTATTTAAAATTTTTTCCCTTGTATTCATTTAAATATTTGTAGTTTGTTCTAAATTCGTTCAATTATTTAAATTTCTAGTTTATATAAATGAAAAATATACATAAAGGAGAGTACTAAAATGCAAAGATAGTTAATGGTCATAAAAATATACCATCAATAACATGAGGAATAGATAAAAAGATCCTCGCTAAAATAATCTTCGATAAAATGACCTCATTGAATAATAGTATCATTTATATCTCCATTCATAAATGTTAATTGGCAATATTGTCACATATTGGCATCATTTACATCATCTTACATAATCACGTTATCCTGTTTCAGGAGAGTAAAACAAAAGACAAGTAAAGTAATGACTTACAAAAATATCTTTTCTTTTCTTGTTTAATACGGATATAGTTACCAATCACCATGTTTCGTAGTCCGTCAATAGTGGCGTAAAAAGGAGAATATTACATAAAAAGATTTAATAAATTGTTATTTCATGAAAGGATCTGCCGACCAGGAAGTGAAAAGGAAATATGTCAGTGGAAAAAAAAGGCTGTCTTCGCCGGTTTAACAAAAAATAGATAGACAAGAGAAAGTTTCGCGATTTAATGGAGAATATAGTTAGCTAATTCTTTTGCGTGGGTGAAGAGTTTCCGGCATAGTGTTTATTTTGAGTGACTTTGAATACTTTTAATCTAAAAAGAGTTTTCCGGCATTTATAAACCCATTACTTATTCCGAAGTATTCTTTAGTTAGAGATTAAATTGAGATGAAGCCCGTCCCAATTTATCTGAAGTAACACTAAATTTAAATGTAAGAGTAGTGAAAGACTACAGAATTCAGTTTAATCTAACAGGCTGACTAAAAAACTACACCGTCAGGATAATAATTCGGCGGCAAGAATGCGAAGCCGATATTTAAGGTTAACAGCTGGTAGAAACAACGTACGTACACAGTAACCAAACTACGCTCTGACCAAACATTTCGCTACATCACTTTACTTAGGCTCGTTCACCCTAGTTAATTTACATCTTGGAGGTGAAACGCGAGGGAAATAAGAGAATACAGAAAAGGCTAACATATTGAAATAACTATTAGTTAAATTAAATGAAACTCTACATCATATATTTCATAAGCAGATTTGTTTGCTTCTGCTATGCTTTAGAGATGTTTCTAGAGACTGTCAATCTGTCCTTACAGCTCGCTAGTAGCCGCGTCAAAAAGATCACAGAGATATGTTTTAGATTTGCTTCTTGACAAATTAGCTTAGTTGTTTGGATGTTTTCGTGTATTTTTGTGTATTTCATTAGCATAAATAAGAGTCAGTTTAATTTCGAAAATCTTCCACCAAGCAGATTATTCAGATTCTCGAGCAGATAATTCCTGCCAGTTTTGTCTAAAAAATCAATATTCATCAGTTTCTCTTAGGCCATTTCATTTCTTAAAACTCAATTAGGCGCTTTTCATTAAACTGAATTAATTTTGTAATCGAAGAAAAATTTGTCTTCTATTTCTTGGAGAATATTCTAACTTCGGAACTGCAGAAGTCCAAAAATTACCCAATGAACATTACGAGTGACATCCATAAGTGCAAGTAAACAATTCTGTACATTTGAATGAAAGAACTTTGTTCTGCGGGGAAGCTTTTAACAAACAATCAAGTCGCACGTGCCATTTTCTTTCAAATCTAACTCTTAATCTTATTCCCTTTTAATCTGCTTATGACTAGCAGTTTGAAATTTGTAATCATACGCTTCAAGCTATATGACATTTTAATGTTTTTATATGATTTTGCTGTGGATCACCAGCTTTGGTAAATTCTCTATAAAAAAACTTCTAAACACGACATGTGAAACTGTATCGATTCAATAAAACTTGACTCATACAAGCTAATAGGTTTTAACCCATAAACTTATGTTTCTAATGCATAATAAAATGTTTCCTTTTCATAATTCTGAAATAACTGATTAATAGACATTTTTTGAACGTATTTAACCAGAGGAATAACAGATATAAAATTTGTACATTTACTTGTTCTCACCACAAAAAAAAAGCAATTATGTCACAGAGAGCATTTAGTCAGATATAGTTCATAAATTTTGAAAGGCTAATTTATTTTAAAACCTATATTTTGATCCACAGAAGGTAATCACTTATTTCGAAGTCCTCGAAGACTTACCTGCTTAACGGCCAATAATTTTGTGCCTGACTTTCAAAGAACGTATTTTGTATTTGTCTTAAAAATGGAATAAAACTTAAAATATCCATAAAAACCTTTGCTGTTTAGCAAAAAAATACGAAGTTGGTATTATCCTAACAATATTTTGCGGCTTCAGCCCTCGGTAACTTGGATTAATTACATGAAATGATGAAATGACTAATTCATCAGTGCATATTTTTACAAATGTCGCCATGTTACTGTCGCATTGCTTAGCGCGGAAGAATAGTTCCTTACATAGTCAGATTGTGATAGCTTCCTTTTATGTTACACCGAAACGAGAGCCAGTTGGATATTTCTTTTTTGTTAGCAGTACTTCAAATTAGTAAAAACTCTTCAGATTCACTTATGTAATACAACGTTTGTAGAATTGTCTCATTAAATTTTGTAATTGGATTTATTGTAAATTTCAGTATTTTGGACACTTGAGAATTATATACAGTGATTGAAGCTATAAGAAGCCATCCTGACATAAATTCTTGAGGCTCAAGTGTAAAACAGTCACATAAAATTGTCTTATTAATCATAATAATCTAAATTTACTTTACTAGAATTTATTGTACGCTACTAGAATTAATCCTATCTGAACTCATTACATTTAGTAAGTTTTATTTGAGAAGTATTTTATTTATAGCTATTTTACTTAAAGCAGTTGCTAATTAAACAGGTTATATTAGGTCACTTGAACATGGAAAAGTACACGAGGGCTATCTGCCAAGAAATGAAATAGGGGGAGAGATGGCTTCGTGGAGGAGTTTTAAGAAAAATTGGTTCATATTCACGTTACACAAGTAGAAAATCCATGAAAACCAACATGCAGTCAGCCTGTTCTCCAGGATACAAACCCGGGTTGAACACCCAGCATTCAGCGGTCTTAGACATTTGGCAAGTGGTGGGTATGTAAAATAAACAGAAAGCAGGTGAAAAGGTACAAAAGGTGGTCACTTGCGCAAAATAAGACCCCTCTCGAATATAAATTTATTAATTATAATAATCTAAATTTAATTCACTAGAATTTATTGTACCTTACTAAAATTCATCCTGTCTGGAATGTATCTGATATGGAATATATCAATTATATCTGGTCAGTTTTATTTGAGAACTATTTTATTTTGGATAATCACAGATTGGTTCCTGAATTACAGACATGAGTTCAGTGTTAGTTAAATTCTCGAATATAATCGTTATAGGCCCCTCCGACATGATTATAGAATTTTCTGTAATTTTAAAAGCTTAGTTTAAATTCATAAATGCTTTCATAGTCTGTCATTTGCAAATCTATCTTTGTTACTAAGAGGAAATGTTTTCTTCTCCTTTGTACGCGCGTTAACTTATTTGCAAAAAATTTTTAAAAAAATCTAAAAAACATGATTACATTGTATAATAATATAGCAAACCCGCATATTTTCCCATTACGATGAATAAATGGGCGAAATACTCAGCGTGTTTATTTATTAAATTGTGTTGCTTTCATGGCGTATATACTACCCCAGAAATTATTTTCCTCCATAAAACATTTTAAAATATTGCTTGTGTTTGTATTAAAAATCCGTCAGTTCCTGATTCGAATAATGCATTGACGCAATAAGCTCCACTTACAGCGTAAAAGTAACGAAAGCTGATTTGTAACCAGCAAGGTTAGCAATAGATATTATCACATACATACATCAAGAAGGATAATTCATAAAGTTTTCCCGAAGGCATCTAAGTTACGTACTGAGCATAGAAAAATAGTTTTTCAGGGTTTAAGTATTCTAAGCGGATCTTTATTTGTTTGGCATAATGTTTCTGAAAGTAATATATTCCTCTCAAGTACTAGCTTATAACACAGTGTTGTGTATCTTTAAATATAATTGTTGAAGATTTTTAATTCGTCATTTGCTAATATTAAGTAGAATTAAAATAGCGTTAGTTATATCCTTATATTTTAGCTTAGTTTAAGCATTTACATTAATGTAAAAAAGTTTAGTATGCGTTGACTTTTCATATTTAATGCAAAAGTGATCAGAATATTATATATCCAGAAATTATGCATAATTAGGTCCAAATATTTATAATTTTGACATTGAGTTTTGTGTAAGACTCAAGAAAATAGGCCTGAGTGAAATATGCAACGAAGTTATGAGCCAGTTGAAAAACATTGTCATTGTCATTACTATTATGCATCTTAAACTTGTCTGTTAAGTCCTTAATATGCAAAAGAATTCTTAACTCTATTATTTTGGAGAAACATTTTAAGGGTTACTCTAATCATTCTTGATAGGCAATATGAATATTTTGTAATGTTGCCTTCCTATAGTGTTTCAGGCTTGGACCAGTAAAGAAAAAAGGAATTGAACATTTAGAGTTCCTTAATGTCGAATGTGATATTTAAAGGAAAAATACCGGAATGTCCTGTTTATTTAACAGGGGTTCTAATTTCTTTTCAGTATTTTTCATTTGCCAGCAGTTTTATGCTTAATATGACAGTGGAAGATCTTAGATTCTTAATTTATTAACGCCGTTTTCTAAAGCGGGCTTTAATGATTAAAGGAGGGAAAAGGTTTTTGAAACATTCCAAGTAAAATTAAAAATCTAGGTTAAGAAATATGATTTTTAAGTCACTGAATTGTTTAATTTACGGACCTGATCTAGAATTTATTTAAGCATCCAGTTTTCAGATATTATAACATAGCAAATATCTAATTTTAAGATAGTATAACATAGCAAATTATGCTATTAATTTTTTGATTTAGCAATTGCTTTCTTTTGAAATAAATTCCTAGCATTACTCAACATTAAAAATTAGATTTTCCCGCATTGGGTATGTCTGCGTTTTTATAATCTATCAATTAGCTTTTCGATGGAAAGCCAAAATATTTTCAGTGGCCACCAGATGGCATTACCAGCCCTCTTGTTGCCACACCTGGCGCGGTATATCGATCCATCATTCTAGATATTTTTTAATCAGGTCTAGGGTCAAATAAATTTTGCTGTAACTTTACATGTACTTTATTCGATCGCAATAATTAACGCATTCATCACTGAGCGCATCAAATATAAGCTTGTTTCGCTTTCCTCTGAATTCAAAAGTGTGGTTTTCGTAAATTATTGTTGTTTCTAAGCTGTATTACTTTTAAAGATCAAATGATACCGCATGCATATATTTTCGTAATTTTTTACTATCTTCGAATATTATATAAAAGGAAATCATTGAAGAGGGTAAAAAAAGAACCAAATCTCAAAACCCAAGAACTCTAGCAAAATCTAAAATTTCCTTTCAATTAAATCTTTCTCTTGCTTGTGAGGGGAAGGAGGAGAAGGTGAAGAAGTGCAAGAAATCTTAAGATGCATTTTTTATATTTTCTTTAACCCTTCAGAATTTTTGAAAATGTTCTTAAAGTTCAATGATCTTTGAATGTAACCAGTCAATCCAGAGTAATGATGATGATAATTAGATTTCGTTTTGGTGTTAATGCGAATTTCCCAACCAATGCTTGGTGATACAAATGTTATTCGTCACAGAGGGAAGAATTAACAATTATCATTGGCTATTTTGCGTTCCATTTGTACTAATCATGAGCAAATTTCAACATCTTTCAGTGTGCTGAAATTAAAATAATTACGTATATTTTTTTAGTATTATTTCAAAATTTAATTTCAGAACGCATTTATATTGCTTATTGTAAATTTATATTATTTATATACTTACCGCAATTTTAATTTTAAAATTAAAATTTTGTTTTTACTTTCTTTGAACAATGTATCTATACGTCATTAAAAAATATTTGTGATCCTTTCAAATCGTATTACTTTAACCTTAAATTGTGGGCTAGCCAGGATCCAAGGCAGGAAGATACAAACGAGTTTAGATTCAGAAATTAAACTGGACTGGAACAGGCACGCCAATGATCGAGTGGAAAGACAGCTGAACACTAGTAAATCGGTTCAAGAGTTCAAATCAAGGTAAACTGGCTATCTGCATGAGCATTCTAGCGATTTTTGGGTAAGTATCCGTGCAAGATGAATACGAGGCAGTTTCTGTTAGGAAATCCTACACGAAGATATCCCTTCTCTTAGGTAGATAGCTGTAATCGAATAACTGCGTGTTTTGTCTTAATCGAATAAACGAGTAAATGAGCAAAAGACTCGAATACATAAATAAGTATGCAGATTGTTGAAGTTTCGGAAATGAGAACAATGAGAATCCGGAAAAATGTTTTCGTCTTTTAACTTATACTACAGTAATTTTAATCCTGCCTGCGCTAAATCGCTCTAGAACTTCCTACTCCTTTCGATTTTTCTTCTTGAAATAACTAGCTTTAGATGTACACTCAATGTATATATAGTAATTCAAACGATCACCAGTCACTGTTGAGCGCAGAAGTATTCCAATGTTAGCTCTTTCATATATTCAGTCTTTACTTACTGTATCTGAAATCTGTGTCAACGTTCTAGCTCTCAAAATTTTCCAAAGCATAAAAGTCACGAAGCACTGTACCTTTTTGCTGAGCGTTTCGTCTGGCATCTTTAACATAGATCAATAACCAATAACAATAAATAAATGCTGATAAACTACCACTGGAGAACCTTTTCCCCTCTAGTGAAATTATGAAGAATCCAGATGCATAATTATTAAAGATCTTTTCTAAAATTCATTAACTTTGGACGTTGGAAAATTTGAGATATTCTTACACTTATTTGTAATTCAATGGAAATGTTTAGAGCTGGTAGGTGAAAGAATATCGTGAATAAATCATCTGGCACTTTACGACATTTTTTCACGAGTGTTAACAATCTAAAAATGGATGATGCAGATAATAAATCTTTCAACTATTATTTAAATATTCAAATTCAAAAGACTGCTGATGATCTCAACGATGTTTAGAAAATTTAATGAACAACGAGGTACTTTTTCGGGGAACTTAAATTAATTTGATATAAGAGTAGTAATATTTTTTGTAAGAATAATTCAAATCTACAATTAGAACTCTCATATAAAAGGAAGAACTGATGTATTAAAGTTAGCACGGGAATAATGTTGCTATATCTGCTATTATTATCATGTAAAACCGGTATTCCATCTGGCTTAGGTTGATGATTTACTGTTATAGGAATGTAAACAAATAGTGATTGGCAGATAGCTGCAAAATACTGAAACTCGGAAAATAAAATTATTAGCACACCAAATTTTAATTTTACATGTTAGAACGTTTCCTGCCAAAATAAATAAATAAATAAAATTATTCTCATAAAAAGTGCAACGACGCATACAAGAACTGGAGTTTCATACTTATTTGATGACAGTAAAGCTCTTAAGAGCTATCTACCTATGGGAAGGGATGCATTCTTGGTTGACTTTCTAAAGGAAACTGACTCCTACTCACATCACACATGGGGATAACAATAAGAGCACTCTTGTTGTGGGACTCCGAACAGGTCAAATTACCCAAAATATTGTCTTATATATTCGGTCACTGGAGGATCCAAACATTTAAAGAAACTGAAGACTAGTTCCATATCCAGAAAACTCTCTGCAAATAGTTAGCAAATCATATCAAAATGTTCTATTCATATCATTTTCAATATTATATTCATATTAAAAAATAATATCAAAAAATTCATTTTTATGAATTATTATTTTTTCATAATGCTTTATTTAGTTTCTCTATTTGCTTGAATCAAATCTTAAAACCAGTTTTTGATTCTTCTACCAACCGGCCTTGAAATTTTTAACGTACTTATAATGACAGTATACTATTCCAAAGAAATGTTTCGAAATTCGAAGCAGGATTTTTTCTATCATTTAGTATTGGCATTTTCTCTCATATTCTTGTTTTAAGTATTGCAAAATTTTGATTTTTTATACCATTAGATAGATCAGAAAATAATATTAAAAATAAACTGTTTTTGGGACTTCTAAATTAATTTTCCAAATTTTGCAGATTTTTAAAATATCATTCAGCGTTTTTTATAATCACGTACTTGTTAATAGTGACGGATTTATGAATCGAAAGATTTGATCCTTCATCTCTAGCAGTGTGTCATTTTAAGTGATGGGCATTTAAATTACACAAAAATTTAAATTCCAGCAGGTATTTAAATTGGCTGTTTATTATGTTAACAGATGCGGTGTTGGAAAAGTTTGCTACGCTTTAAAATATTACCAAGAGATTTTTCGCATTTTTCCCTTGAAGAAAGTGTAGCGGGAGTTTACAGAGATGTATGTTGCAATTAGAGATTTCTAATTAACAAAGACTTTTTTCAAAGAGGTCAGCAGTTACTGTTTACTTATTAAATTTTAGTTGAAATAAATAAAGCTTTATATATAATACAGTTTGAAAAAGAAAAAATTAAGGGGACTGATATTAAAATTAAATTTTTGTCTTCTAATTACACAGACACACGCATATGCAAAGTAATTTAAGAATATCTGACAAAAGTGTAAGGGCAAATAGAGGGGCAAAATAAGCAGATTTTTGTAATAAAATATGTGTGTTGAAACAGAACTTTGAGGATATACAGGCCGTTTTTGAGCGGTAATTAAAACCGTTTTGCTGTTAAAAATTATCATTCCGCTTGCAGATTTCGAGCGGTATGCTTCCCTACAATAACACGAAATTCGGTGATACAGGTTTTATCTGTGGGCTACGGTTAAAACGGAGCAGATACTTATAAAGGAGCAGAGAAAGTTTTCCGAGATCCACCTTTGATCAGCTACTCCATTTCTATTTGTAGCCCCGTAGATAAAATGTACATCGGCAACTCCACGTTCGTGTAGCGATACCTGCTATTAGAAATCCGCACTGGAAGTAATAATTTACGTTGGCAGTGCTTTTATACATTGTTGAACAGTGCCCTGTGCCAGCTCAACGCTCCATTTCGACGGTTATATTCTGTTACAAAATCTGCTTATTTCAGTCCCGCCAGCCTTTATATTTATGCCAAATATTTTTAAACTCTGTACACACTATATGCATATACAGAGTGTATAGTATAAAGACAGAGAAGGTTCGTAGCAGTTCTGATGCATACTATACAGAGTGTAGGTGTATAGTATAAAGTTTAGGGAACGAATCAATTTATATCGTTGCTTGACAGCTCCTTTCACATTCTTCTTATTTTTATGGCAATAAAGCACAATAAATACTTTAATATGATATTTAATTAGTCGTATTACCTCAATACGCGTTTTACAGTTTTTATTTAAAATTTTCTTTGGTGAGAAATTTGTCAAAACAGCCATCTGTCTGTTGATGATGATAATAATACGCATATTAATTTTTTTTTTACTGCTGCTGTAATACACGAAAAAAGGAGAAGAAAGTGGAGAACTTCTCTTGTAACATTTAGTTTAATTTCTTACTTACTGTTCACTTCAAAAAGTGGTATCACAGTGGGTTAAATCCAATAAACGCCTTTATTCTCTATTATCCCCCCGTATAGTATATTAGCTTCATTATAACTGTTTAGAGCACGTAAATTATTTAAATTTATTCCAAAATAACGAAGTATTATAAGTATTTTCTGATTTAAGTTTTGTTTAGTGTTACTGCATTTAATAAGACTGATCCTGGAAAACTTTTAGTTAAACCTGCCATAGTTATAGTTAGAAATTCCAAGTGTCCGCCCATATGAACGCCATATGTACGCCATTTGATTAAAAAAAAAAAATACAGGTAGTAAAAACACCCGAAAACTTACCTCCAAAAATATTTTTGGATACTATTCTGAGTCGCTTTACAAAACTGATTTTAAATTAACTGACTGAAAAGTGGAAAACAGAAACAAAGCTAAGTAAATTTTGTACATGTTTCCGTAATGTAAAAGCTGACAGAATAAGTTTGTGTGTGAGAGGGGGACGGAGAGAAGAAATACATTCGTGCACAAAATTAAGAGAATTTGAAAATTATGTCTATTTCTCGAAAAGTATTGCACCAATAGCACTAATTATGCCGTCTAAGAATAATACAAATATTCAGAGTCGAATACATAAACGTACACGTGCGTTTATGTGGAACTCTGATCTTGGAGGGCATATAAGCGCACAAAGAGTTTTCGGCGATTAGTGCACACGTGCTCCATCGTGGAACCCGAGTTTCACCGTCTCTGGTTGCCCGAAGGCATCATGAGATAGGACTGTATACCAGAAGACATACTGTTTTCGTCTCACTCGCTACAGCACACAAGAGCAGGCATTTAGCATGGTGCAGACAACATGTGCCTTGGAGCAGATTTCAATGGAACACCGCGCTTTTTACAGATGAGTCGAGATTAAGCCTGGACACTGATTCCTGATGAACCTGTATCTAGCGAAAGCCTGGAATACGATACATATCCCCCTATGAAAAGAATCATTCCGTTGGTGTAGGCGTAATTGTTTGAGCAAGCATAATATTGAACGATCGGAAGCCCCTGCATGTATTTGACATAGGCTCCCTCACTACTACAGAGGAGATCTTTGAGCCTATATTCGATTTTTCAGAGTCGCAGTTCGTCTTGGGTTCTTATTAATAGATGACAACGCTCGTTCACATGGAGCTCAGTTGGTCAACAATTACCTGGAAAGTGAAGATATTAGCCGAATGAATTGGCCAGCCAGATTTCCTGACCTTAACCCTATACGGCATGCCTGGGACGCTCTTGGAAGGGCAATTTCATCTTGCCATCCACCTCCGAGAACCATCCGAGAGTTGAAAGCTGCCTTGCTGCAGGAGAGAGAACGACAGCCGCAGGTAATCCTCAATTACCTACCTTCCAGTATACCATCATGCTGTCTGCTGTCAGAGCGGAAAATACACCGTATTACACTCATTTTCAATTCAATATCACAACATGGATTTCGGGCATCCCTTCACTATGAGTTTTACTGATAATCATGAGTACATAAAATGACTTTTGGATGGTACGTCTCTTTCTTAGTTATATATGTACATTCCTGTCAAATTTGAATAGAATCTGCCAATTGCTTTTTCAGAAAATCGATATGATGTGACTATTCTCTTAATTTTACAAAGAGTGTACATACGTGGAGAGCAGTGATTCATGGCTAAATCAGTGACTTGTATAATGCATATGACCCATTCTTTATTCTGATTGGTTGATGAAAATTTGTGAGCTCCACGTGCAAGCAAGCGGCTTTCGATAGATTCAAAGAGTTATTTCAATCTATAGCGTATGTTTTCCGTAACTATTTAACGCTAAGTACTTTGCAGAATCTACAGTCAGATTATTGTAATGAATGAAATTAAGGGTGAGATTGCAAATACCCAACAAAGATATCTGAGACCAAACGGCATATTCTCTAAATTTTCCCTTAACCTTTCCCCGCAAGGGTGCTAATGAAATGGTACACTCATTTGTCAACTAAACAGACAAAAGGCCAATACTGTCTACAGAAAACTCCTGAAATAACAACCACCTTCCTGCTACTCAATTTTATCTTTTAAGATAAGCCTAGATAAAAGATTATCTGGATATCAAGTGACCGGCCGACTGCTGGTTATTTCCATGACAAACTGTGAGGTCAGGAAAAGGCAGTCTATCCAGGGATCTTTGAATTTCCACTGAAAATTTTCAATCGAATAATAAGAAAAAGAGAAAATTTTTCGGAATTTTTTGCTGGTTAATATTTGAGCAGAAAAGAAAAAAATAACTGAATTTGTTTAGGAGGGATGAAAGTGAACCTCCTTGCACCCCGTTGGCTACGCCCATTTCTTAGTACTTCTTGATGTTGCAATTTAAGTGAAAAGTTTTACATGAATTTTCTAATGACATATTAAAAATGGGAAGACTGTATTTGCTTACATACGAAAATAGACTTGCGTTAGGATCACTTGCTGTATATAGAACTGTTCTATGAAACTATACGGTAAAGCTATTAAATGTTATTTCTAATTACCCAATATAACCGTAAAAGGCTGTAGGACGACTTTTCGTCTCGTCTGACTTCTTAACTGTACGTATCACTACCAAAAAGAAAGCCAAATTAAAATACTTATCAAAACATGCCGAATTGACTGTTACACAGTCAATGAAAGTAATAAAAACCAAAACAACAGTAGCAGCTTTTCGACATAAATTCAAAGTAAATTGAAGGTAATTCACAATATCAGCAAAGCCTAATTTGAAACTTACCCATGCCCTGACATTCGTGAAGAATCACAGCCAACAAGTCTTTCCAGCAAAGTTACAGCAGAAGTTCAAAGCAAGAATAACAACCAGCTTATGCAGTCTTATGATAAACTTTGAAACGTGATATTTATTTATATTTTAAGCTAATCTGCATTCTGGTAAAAGTTGACGAAAGTGTAGAAAACCAAAATAATAAGATGACCGATTCATTAAAATAAAATTTTTCAAAACTAACGCCAAAATATGGTTTAATTTTGTTGTAAATATCATCAACATATTATCTTAGGCTCTGATTAACGTAACTCTGCCGAGAGATAGCTATTGAAATACTAAGAATAGCTCATATACTAAAGAAACTTAAGCTATTCCGACTATCCAGCTGCTTGAGTTTTCTTTCCTTTCATGTTAACAGGGTAATAGGTAATTAACACACTCATTTATTTGTTTCTTTTATCGAATACGATAAAGCACTCGAGGGTTATGTATTTGAGGGATGCTTTTGTGGAAGACTTTCGAAAGGCAGTTCTTTCGCATCTGCCTTAAATGCGAGGAAAACCATGAAAACAACCTAAAAGGACTTTGCGTTGGCTTAAATCCTAATTTAAAATAAAATAAACCATAACGCAGGAATTCTTAAAAAAGGGAAATTCCCGCCCCTGGGAAGGAGGGAATTTCATAGTTGCAGGCGGAGGTAAGCGGTCAACCTTTTATTTAGCTGTTAGGTGGTTAGTTTTAGTTTATGAATATAAAAACTACTTTTATTTAAATTTTGGAATTTAATAACATTTTCTACACCTTTTATTGTTTAATTTATAAAACACTTTAAAATTCATCTACATCTAGGCAAATGTATATATTTATTTTCCGAGTTTTGGAAAGGAAGGGGGTGCAGATTGATCTTCTAGCAATGATGAAAGGGGTGCATGGGGCAAAAATGTTAAGAACCCCTGCTATGGTATATATAATGAGTAAAGAATGCAATTTTTAAATTATGCTACCTCATTCAAATATTATTAAATAGTTTGCTTATTTTTTCATAACTTTGTTCATGCTTTTTTTCAACGTGTATGCCTGAATCAAACTTATAAATGTAGTGGAAGATATATTTAATTAATAAAGTAATGTAGATGTTGTCCATAAAATAATTAATTAATTTATTTAAACAAATATCATACTCCATTTTGCTCGCTCCTGAGGTGTAAGTGATTACCACTTTCAGCTAGCAACTGATAAATCCGTGATTCGAACTCCGGCGAGTGCACAGTTGACTTTTCATGGTACTAGCTCCAAAGTTTGTAATAGTCTCTATAGTAGCAACCTCACTTAAATGTGCTATATGATAATTTGTTACCTGCAGAATACTGTAGATTAGATTACGTACCTTTTCCCAGTCTCCTTTAAGTGGGAGAGAATGTAAGGAATTTATGATATCCCGTAGGCATATTTCACAAGTGCACATCAGCGTAGCCACTGAGGGAGGGGTTTCGAAAATGGACCAATGAGCTTCTTCTGCTCTTGTGAGGCTAAATCTTCATGTATGTGAGCGTATGTTGTTTACATTATAATATGCATTTGTTTCGCAGTTATAAATGTTTGGCGTAATAGTAGAAAATCTCGTAGTGCTTTCGTTTTATGAGTTTAATTAATCGCTGACATTTCACTTTCGCGATTTTTATTACGCATTGATATTTTTATTACGCATTGATATTTGGATTGATGTTCATGGCATATTACTGCTCGTTACACCGAAAAAATGACTGAAACTACAATTAGCCTCGAATATTATGCATTTAATAACAAATGTGGATTAAAAGAATTCATTTGTATAGTTTTTTATATTTTTTATTAAGATGAGAAGGACTGGAAGTTTTACAATGAATCTAGTGTTTTCTTATTTCACTGCCTGCATTCTTTTGATTTTGAAAGTGTAATATTCAGAATACATATTGTGTATGATATGATTATATCCATTGTTAACATTAAAATTTATATGGGAATAAATTGAATATATTCGTTGTGAATAGATAAATTCATTCTGTTTGATGAGTATTTTTTGTGTAGACAGTATATTTAAGAGTGAGCAGTTATTAAATGTGAAATTTACCAGACTAAATGCAAATTAGTGAATTACGAATGCAAATTAGTGAAGTTCACTTTGAATAAAGTTCTGCATTGGCTATTATTATAGAACATCTTTTTCATATAGACTGAAATAAAAAGGGCTGACTTCTATTTACATACATAACTGGTGTAAATAATATTTTTCTCATATGCATAGTTTTATGTAAAGATAGCATTTGGGCTCGGATGTGTATCACATATTTCTTTCGTCTTATTTATCACTTATTAAGTACTATTTCGCATGAATGTTTTTGCGGAGTATCCAACATGTGTTTGTATTTATTTCAAATTCTTTCAACCAGGTAGTGAAATCTTCATAATTGCTTATATTTGATCTAACTTCGCAATGAAAATTTTCAGAAAAAATAGACGATGTACAGAAAATTGCGTGGCAAAGTATTTTCAACCATCTTGCTTAAATCTTAAAGCGTGCGAGAGGTCATGTGACACGACAGAAATATTACTGGATGCTCATCGGGCCATCTTAGAAGCCACTCCCTCGGTGGCTACACAGACGTGCACTTGTGAAATATGCTCCCCGTAGCCCATCCAGTTAGTAGTTCGAAGTTCTGTGGTTTTGAATCCCACAGTTAAATTTTCAAGTTTCTGGCCCCATAAAACATAGAAGTCTCTGCCGTTATCAAACAATCAGTTTATATTCTTAACTGCATGAAAATAAAGAAATTATCCTTATATATTATTAAAAATGATAAATTACTAACAATTTTTTAAATGAAATTACGAAAAAAATTCCTTTTGAAAATTCTTTCATTGTCACTGTTTTTCTTTAAGTCATGCAATACAAATTTTATTGCTACACAATTTCGACGTTTCACGTAAATATTGCTTCTAATTACGAGAAAGGCTAATAAAGATTTCGGATAAGTACAATCTTGATATTTCCTTTTCCTTTAAAATGCTATCTTATATCACATACCTTGCTTCTGGTAAACCTTTATCTGTTATTACTATCAACACCCTTAGTACTTGTAAAGAAAATTAGCAATACAAATGAAAATGAAAACTATTACTACGTATGTAAAATACGTTCTTCTACTAAGGAAAAAAAGGGAAAAAAATTTAAAAACTGCAATATTATCTAAAAACAAATCAAATTAGATATCTAGTTGTATTTATTCATTCCCCACCAATAACTTCATGCTCAAGAATTCGAGTCATGGTTTACGAAACATTATATTTAACTATTACAAAAACATTAAACTTTTGCGTAATATAACTACATGCTTAAAACTTTAAATATTTTGATTCTTATCGTTGCCAGTCATTTGTAACTAAACCATCATCTTTCTTTTTCTTTTTAAGTCTCACTGTTTCTAGATGCATTTTATATGAATTTTCCCTTATGGGAAAATTCATATGGCCATGTCGTTATTAAGATGAATTGCTAAGAATATTTTAAAATTTGGCGGAAAAGTTTTAATCATAATTACCTTTACTTACTAGGTGAAAATTATCTTCAGAAATGTTACACGTGCCAATGAATTTCGATTCCTAACGTACCTGATCACTTCGTTTAAATGCTTTCTTTATTATTCAAATAGAATCATCCAACTAGGGACAGTGCAATTGGTTTAGTTTGGTTGATTTAGTAATGATTAGAATAATATCTAAATAGGCCATAGCCTAATCATTACTAAATCAGTCAAAGTTTTAGTGTAAAGCAAGTGAAACTAACAATGTTAATACTAATTTTGTGATGACAGGTTCTAATGCGTTTCTTTCATGCGTGAAATTAATTCTTAAATAACAAATAAAGTAATTTTGCTGGAAGAGAGCGAAAAACATAGAACTAAAGACACTTTTACTAGCTTAAATATCTAAAAGAAAAATTTGATTTAGTAATAATATATACCTTGAAAAGAAATTTGCAAAACATAATAATATAATAATATAATATATCAAAAATGTAAAACATATCATACACTCTTGAATTTCTCCAGAAAATTTCTTATGTTTTCTATTGCATCTATAAAGACTAAGGCTGTCAACCTGCAAAGACAGAATAAAAGCCTAAAAAGAATAAAGCGAAAGAAAAGGCACATAATATGTAAACAGTCGCAAGGCTGATCCAGGCTTGTTTCTCAAGAATCGAAGCAGCTAATTCAGATAGTCATTTGCGCTTTTGCAGCTGAGGATGATGGTTCGGTAAAACCATCGAAACTAGTCCTGTGAAAATTTGAAAATATAACGCTTATTTTTGTTGTTTGACTTCTGAATTAGTATTTGTTCGGCATATTATTGTGTCTTAATCGAAGCAACATTCTTGTTCTATAGAAGAGAAAACGAGGGTCTTAAAACATTTTAGATTTACAACACCCTGCCATGACTTCCCTGTAGGAAGTTTGGGAATTCTATAACTGGAATAATTGTACTAACATCTCTTTCAGGTTGTAGTAATAAGAGCTGCTTGTAGGAAAACTCTGCAAGATTATTTCGCCTGACTTACGCAATCGTGGTTATATAAGAATACAGTACTGAGAGTACTGTATTCTTGTATACGGGTGCATATAATTAAATGGCGTTTTCTGTTATGAAGCAATTGAATGAAAAGGCACTAATTTCGAAAATCATTTAAAGAAAGAGAAAAACAATCATCAAAACTGTATTAAGGCGACAGATTCTGTTAATAATGAAAACGTTTTGTCATTAATGGGAAAACAGAATTGAGCCCTAAATGACATATTACAAAATGAGTTAAAACCCACTTGTATAGGTTCAATAAAAAAAAGGTATTTAGACTTCTGTACACTTTCTTGACATCGATTCATGTTTCATAATTCACCTAAGAATGCATATGCATTTCTGTGGAAATATACCTTCTTATCTGTTAAAAACTAAAAAGTTGTTTGAGTATTTATTTAAGCGAACGAAAACTTTTCGCTTAGGTAAGCTTTGTTGGTAGCTTTCAAATTAACGTTAGAGTATGTTGGTTTAGTGTTTGAAGAAATGAAAAGTAAAAGGAAGGATATTTTATTTTATCAGATATAGTTCTTCCACGTAATTCTTATTGATAACCGAACGAATTTTGAAAGAAATTTCTGAGGGTATTTTCCCTTCAATTTCCACATCTTAAACTAATTTTGCATTTAGTTGTTTCTTTTCGTATCAAACTGGAAAAACTGTTTTAAAATTCTTTCGCATACCGTATACTTACCTATTAAAACTTTATACGTAATATTCATCAAATACTTATTATGAAATTTATTTGAGGTTGTCATTTAAATAGTCATACATTTAATTTCTTTCATCTCCGAAATTTGTAAAAGAGAATTAAGTTAGAAATAATACGTGAGAATCTACTTTATTTCAACTGAAGCAGGAGGCAGAATAATTACAGAACAATAGAATTTCAGTTATCCGACATTTGCTTAACCTGCATAAACCGCTAGAAACTAATTTATCCTCAAAGTTATTAGTACTGATATCCGTTAGCGTGGCAGCAATCGTACGTTAAATATCTGTAGGGTAGTTATAAGGCAGGCTTTCTTAAACTTTTTTCAGTCGCGACCCCTTTTTATCACTGAGATTTTTTCGCGACCCCCAGGACCCCATAATATTTTAAAAAATTTTGTGGAACCCCATAAATATTGCGCTAATCCGACACACGAGTGAGTGAAACTGTCAATTTTTTTAACTTATGCTGTAATACTATTGCAGTTTTAGGTCATTAACTTTAATTTCTAATTTTAACACATAGAACAATGGGAAAATTTTAAATAAGGAACAGACGAAATGACAGCGTCACGGGCAAAGCAAGAAAAATGAACATTTACATTATAAAAAGAATGCGTCGAAACGTTTTTGTTTGTTTCTTTGTCTCTATTGTCTTATCTTTATCTATTTGCAGATACATTATGTAAAAATATTTGATAATTGTAAAATTATTGTAATAAATTAAAGAAATATCAAAACTGCTAAAATTTTTGGCGACTTCCTGCTGCAGGTTCCGCGGCCCACAATTTTAGAAATCCTGTTATAAGAAACCCTGTTAACTTCGAAGTTTTATCATATATGACATTATTACTGATGCTTTAATATAAGTAGTGTGTGTGTGATTATGGCAAAGCCTCGAGGGCTATCTGCCTAAGAGGAGGGATTCCTTCATGGAGGACTTTCTAAGGGAAACTGACTCGTATATACGTTACACATGGGGAAAACCACGAAAACGCCCATGCAGCCAGCCCGTTCGCGGGATTCGAACCTCGGACCGAACTACCAGTGTTCAGCGTAATATAAGTAGAGTAGAAAACTAAGGCAACCAGAGCTAACACCTCGTTGCTTTGCGGCTATCTCTACGCAGTTGCGATTAACAGGAGAAAGGAATAGAAAACAAGACACATTAGCAAAGTAATTTATTAGTTTGTTTGCTGAGCTTAACACATGCAGAAAAGAAATCTTAATGTAATAATTAATTTATCAGTTAGGAAGAGCTGAACTAAATCGCCTAAACTTATAAAATAAACAGTGGAACTAATTGGAAATCTTTCATCTGTTAACGTGATTTTATATACAAGAATCGCAACTTTTTTGACAGATAAAACTGTCAAAACTAATACAAATCAGTTGCTGAAATTTTCATTTAATGTCGAACATCGAATCTGAAAAAATTAAGTATGATATTTAAATAATCTTTGATATTTTTACCTTTTCATGTATCGAATCTTATTCTGCAATATAGGATAGGTGGTGATCGTTTTATCAAAATTGCATCTTGCTTCGTAGCTTTTTTCCATATCAGGATCAGCATCAAACAAAGTTTTCTAAGCATTCCCCACCAGTGTGTGATTGAAAAATAGCTTTAGTTCTTTCGCAATTAGCTTTTGAGAGGCTTTGCTGTAAAGTCGCGTTTGAACTATAGCACGTGAACTACAGCAAACATGAGAATCATGTTTGAACTATAGCAAAGACTAAAAAGCTAAATGCTCTGACGTATTTTCATATTTAAAACTTCGCTGCAGCAGTGTTCAAGCGAATATAGAAATTAAGCAGTATTTTAAGATTTATTTGAAAAATCTCGAATATATATTATAAACTTCGATCTATGTACAGCATTTTCTCAACGCAACAACAGTTTATTCACTTGCACTTAAACTATACCGCCACGTTTAAAAACAAATATTTTGCATTAGAAAGGCGCCTAAAGATTTCATATTACACAAAAAGTCTCATTAATTGTTTAATCGCTGCTGGCGTAACATGGGAAATAGTATCATTTCGCTTAATCACTCTGACTTATTACCGCATATTTCGAATTTGTGTTAAGTGGAATTTTAGTGCATTATCATTTCCTTTAATATTCTTTACAATACATTTATTTCCTACCGTGCACTATGTATTATTATATGCTCATCTTTATATTCCCAATGGAATAATTTTGCTATCGTAAACATAGAAAATAAAATAACGTACTAATTTAAATGTGAAGTAATAATATTTGTCTTTTACTGCGCGTATTTGACATATTTTTCCTTTTCTTTCATGTATTTTATTTCAGTAAAAGATATTCAGCAATTTCGTATTATCCTACATTTTTTTGTTATCTAGCAACCATTTAGGTTGGATAATCCGAATTCTGCTCTGTCAAAAAATGCAAATGATTACGCATTTCTGCGAATGCTTGGAAAGCTTAAAAGTAATTAAGAACAAAAAGATAAGTTCCATGTCTGTAGATGTATACACACATAAAAGGAGATAGTAACAATTGCTGGCATTGAAGTATTTTCTTTCTGTGTGTGTGAAGCTAATACCTCGGGGACATCATGCAGTGGCCAATAAGCTATTTCACCGCAATTATAATTATCTCTTGCGGGCTTGGTAACACTGCTATTCATCCCACTAGAGATAGAGATAATAACAATTATAATATAACACTATGCAATTCTTTTTACAGTTTTTACTTTTCAGTCGTATCTTTTATCAGTAGGAAAAAAGAAAAAAATAAGCTTTCTAAACAATGTCTTTTTTTTCTTCCTGACTGCTAGAAGGTTACAATATTCACATAGAAATTTAACAATAACTATAGTAAACTAGAGCAGTTGTTTAAATGCTGGACACTTTATATTAATAATGATAAGAAATATGGAACGAATTTCCATGAAACAAGATTTTAAAAAGTATTTTTAAGCGGTATATCGGAAGGATAAGAGAGAGATCTTGTGAAATGATATTTGTTTGATCAATCTTTTCTACTTCTTGAGAATTTTCTTCCTTCGTAAGATTTGCTCTTGCGAGTAAAGTTATTTGAATTTCGAGTATTATACATAGGTTGGAATATATCTACTAACAAGAGCAAAATTATAATTTTTTTCCTCTTAAAACAATTGGCATATCAGTCTTCCCTGTTTTTTACTCATCGATGGCTTACGCAGTTAAATGGAGAAGAATTCGAAAAAGGCTTCAACATGTCCCATGGAGAAACTTCATTTGCTCTCCAGACCTTCAAACAATAGAAACTGTGTAGCTTTTGATAGTCTTTTACTTTCCTGCGACGCAATTTATTATAGAAATGAGAAAGATTAGCGATTTCTTAAATGAGTTTTTCCTAAGTACTTATACCATCGTGAGCTGTGCAGAAAATAAATATTTTAATACATTGTACAACATAAATTAAAATAAAAAATGTATTTAGTTACTTTAAAAAACTGAGTGATTTACAAAAAAGATGGAAAATATTAAACTTATTTTCAGTGTTTTGGAATGTACCGAGTTCTACGTTCGGAATGAATAAAGAACTTATTTCATGTTGGCTTTGTAAATATAAGATACATAATCATGCTTGAGTAATAATGGACTGTATGCTACATAGCTAAATTTCAGTATATTAAAGACTACATTGTGGAATTATAATTAATGTAGGAGAAAAGATAACTTAAGCCCTAACTCTTTGAATTATCTGAAGAAATGTACTTGAATTTACTTACTATTACAGATTACTTAAAACGGGTAAAACCTTATGGTGATGAAACTTTAAAATAAAATAAAAAGACTTTTTTTACTATTTTTTCAATGAAAATGTCGCTATTCTGTAATGAGAAAAATTGACATATTTCTAATATATCAGTATGTGCATGCGTACATATAAAAGCATTTAATAATAACAACGACCTTCTGAAACACATTTAAAGCTGCTACTAATAATGCGCTAAAAATTAAAGCAAACCTGAACAATATTATATTAATTTACAGCATGCAGTTTAGAAGAAAAAAAAACATAGTAAGTATCAATAAATGTAACATAATTAATCTCCAGAAACTAAAGTTGCTAAGAGGCAATAAAAAGTTGTACTTTAGTTTTTATCGTCCTCTGGAGTACCTGTTTTTTTGCAAATTATATATTTATAGTTTTGTATTTTTAATACTTCATTGTGTTTTCTATCCCTCCAGAGAATGTTTCTGATTTTCTTAATCTTACTTAACATACCTATAAAACAGAAAGAGTGAGAACGAATTTTAAGAGAATTTTTTTTAGCAGCGAATAATTACAAAATTCAGTTTTCATGGTTTAGAAGAATTAAATTTTTAAAGCATTTTTCCTACTCAATCCTTACTTTTTTTAAACAAAATTATTTCAAATCAAAAAAGGAATATAGCTAGTAAGAAAAGATATTAATTTATGTTTCTTTGTTCTGATAAGCTTCTTATTATATTTAATTATTTAATTAATCCCTTTTACTCCAGTGACTAAAATACTATTTTCAAAGTTACACATGTAAGTTAATACAAGATTAATCAAGTTGCAGTGATAATTCAAAAATACTATTTTGAAACTCTTCTTAGAGTTTAGGAGCTTAGTCTACCTGTGTATGATAATATACTTCTTATAAGATTATGACAAAGAATAGTAGGCTCATTTTCAATCCATTGTCACTCCCTTCCGGAAGTAGACGTAGACACGTATTCAAAAAAGTCTAGCCTGCACAGGAAATTGTAATAAGTAGTTAGATAGAAGAATTGATTCTAATCAAAGCCTTGTTGGATTGATTACCACGAGATTTTTTTCTTATTCTAACTCCATTCTCTACTATCATCTTTTTTTTTTTTTGAGAAAGCTGTTGCAAAGATTAATAAACAGTAATTATACATATAATATAAACACAGAAGGGCTGAGAGGTTTTCTAAATCATGCTTTTTATTTCAGATAAAACCTGAAAATTTATTTCTTTGGAAAGATAAGTAGTAGACTTAGTAGTGCCAACGAAATAAGCACTTTCCAACCTTTCTTTCTACATTTAAATGTGTATTTAAAATTATATAATTAATAACAAGCCGAATTTTTATTTACCTGAGCTTTTCATTATTACTTTGTTAAATGTTAGTTACTATTTTGATGGCTGCAAACTAATGTTAAATGTTAATTACTATTTTGATGGCTGCAAACTAATGTTTTGGAATACTTTTTTTAAATTCGTTTCATTCTTGCTGGTTCTACATTTGGAGCATTTTTCATACTCCTACTTGAAGAACATTTTGCGTATGCTAGTTAGAATTTAAGTAATAGATTTCTTTTGAAATTAGTAGTGAATTTATTATTCACGCATGTTTGGATCTAATCTGAAAGACTACTTGTGTGCACTCGCATATAATACGCATACACAAATATATATATATACATCTATCTATAAATCTATCTATCTATCTATCTATCTATATCTATATATGTATATGCTGAAAATACTAAAAATAAAAACATTAAAGTGAATGTTATAAACTGCATTAGCTTTAAGAAAAATTAAAATCATTGATCACTGGTTAAATCGTACTCGGTGTACAAACATTTGTGCTAGCAGTTTACTAGCGTAAATAACTAGTTAAGTTTGATATATCATCTTCTGAGCCCGGATTTGTTGTTGGCCATCAAATTATTTTAATATGAAAAATTGAGATATATGTAACTGTCTTAAAATATAAAAAAAATAAAGCTAAAAACTGTAGACTGCCTTAATTTAATAGTTGGAAAAAAGGAGCTTTCATTTGAAGTTAAATCCTATTAAAAAAACTCTTTAATTTTCTTATATTTCAATAAAAGGAGCTTTCATTTGAAGTTAAATCCTATTAAAAAAACTCTTTAATTTTCTTATATTTCAATACACTAGATTTGTCGATAAAGAATGAATAATTATTCGTTTGACAGGGAACTACAGCAATTAGAGAAAAAGGATTCACGTGTTACAAATTAGCTATCGTATAAACATTATATCATTTGGTATTAACAACAACTTTCTACTATTAGTGACCTATGAGTGAAAGCATTCAGTATGCAATCCAATCAAAAACAAATTTCATCTCTAATCAAACGGTTAACCAAGCGTTTGAATACCTGATACGCTTAAGATGTCCATTATTCCTCGACATAATGGATTTAAGAAAGTTGACTCTAATTCACGCAGTGTTCTCTTATTCATCTTTTCAAAATTTTAATACTTAATGGAAGCAGTGAATGTATGTAATTTTTAAGTATTAGAACTTTGAATACAAAATAAAACTTCAAAGATAATCTGCTTCTTACGTAGAGCTTATACTATAATCCTTTTGATATAATTAATGAATATAAAAATTTTGCCATGTACGTTCATTAATTTTTATAAGTCATCACATAACATATTTCACAAATAATACATATTCGTAATTACATAAATATTATACTTGTTATTGCAACAGGTCATAAATACTTAAAACTACCTTTATGTTTCATGTACATATTCCGTGTTAACGATTTGAAGTACTTTGATAACTTCAGATACCAAGGATTCTGAGGCTATTTCTGTAGATCAAGCGTTTTATTTTAATAACTAATTCAGTTTTCAAAAGTGAAAGAAATAATCTATTTGGGGTACTAGGCAAGTCTCAAGTATTTTGTGCTAATAGCTCCTCTCTCCTGAATTATTATAATCATACACATTTTATTAAATTTTAATCTACACATTTAATTAAATTTTAATTTTAATTTATTAAATTAAATTTAATTAAATTTTAATAATTTTAATTTTAATTTAGCATACACATTTTATTAAATTTAAATTTAACTTTATTAAAAAGCAAAAGTTTTTTTGATAGATTACTATAAGTATATTTACATCTATTAAAGTTAGTATTTATTATTATTAAAGGTGCTAAACATCGCAGTACTCATAGATATGTCGTTATGAAATTAGATTTGTGTTGTATATACTTTCTAGTATCAAACGTACAGTTTCACGGTTAAGTTTTAAGTTCAGGGAATACAAGTTTAACGTAAGCCAAATGGATAGAATATTAGAGAAAAGGAATAATTATAGTTTTAGTAAATTTTTGTAAACCAATTTATTTCTAATTTTTTGGATTTAATTGCACGATATCCAACATTTAATGTTATGCAATTTATGGCTTCAACATAAATGCGCATTTATTATTTCAACTCAAAACTTTATCTCTTTGAAATCCTTCATTCCAACTATGTGTTTCCAGCCTAACAGTGGGCCTTTACTTTTTCATCAAAATAAGAAGTCACTATTGTCTTTATAACATATAAATACTCTTTTTACCAATGAGTTACACAAAACTGATGCTTTAGTTAGTTATGATAAAATCCTTACATATGAAATTTAATTATATGAGAGAAACATTCAAAGTACATACCAAATTTAATTCTCGAATTCGTAATTTCTTAATTTTTTAAGCAGTAGCAAACGAATTCACATGATGTAGAAAAAGTTATCAAATCATATTTGTTGATTGCTCAAAGTAGATTCATTAATGTACATAGTTTGATGTGGGGAAAATTAAGTCTCGAATATAGTCTCTCAGAAAACATTTAGAACAAAAATTCTGTCATAACTGTATTTTTCTTCAGAATTAAGAGAATTTTCTGAATAATGTATTTCGTAGTATACCTTCTACGTTAAAAAAAATAAACAAACAGTGTAGAACTATAGAAGTAATAATTACTAGTAGAAGCTGATTAATCCTTTCTGTGCAGGAACTTCACTGCGTCCTGTCTAATCAATATTTGTAACTATTGAAATGTTATTTTTTAAATTACTCATTGTAATATATTAATTACCAGTATCTACTAAAATATTTCTCGAGCAACTAACTTTTCGCTTTATCATTTAGCTAAAATTTCATGAAAATGGTACTTTTCGTTAAGTTTCTCAAGAAATTTCATTATGTTCTTAAAATATAATATCTTGTTTTTGCATTTTTGTACATCATAAAGACATTTAAACAGCATTTGAATACTGTTATGGAAGCCTTTAATTATATGTCAAATAAATTAAGAATGATATTTTTTCAAATATTAGTTTTCAGATTACTTAGATGCAAAAATTTCTAGCAAAGATTTACCTCTAATATACAGTGATAATAAAGATCATATTTTTGACTATTTTTATTGTTACATTTCCTTTTATTTCTGTTTATTAATTAACTTTTATTTGTGTACGTTTTTGTATTCTCTTTATTTGTTATGTAAAAATTAATCTATGTGGGCTGTGAATTTAACTATCTTCTCCTGATAGCTGTATATATCTAAGAGATTCAGATATAATTAGAGAATTTTTACATATAATTGTACATAAATTTAATAATATTTACTTAAAATTATTATTTTTTTAGAAATACTCAGTCATCTATATGTGTGCAATTGATACTTAACGTTATTTTTTTTGAGTTTATAGTAAGTGATGATGTATTTAAAATACTTTTTTGACTAAAAGCTATTTTAAAGTAAAATTTTAAAAAAATCAACCTTGGAATGGCGTAGACTTTCATATAATTTAAAAATTTATGTAAACTCTACACAAATCTATGTCCTTCCACCTAATGTTTTACCTTATATTGGTGTAAAATAAACAGTTAAAGTACCTGCTTGCAAGAGAAGCATTTCTTCCATACATTTTATATTAATTGTTAGTGAAAAAAAAGATGAACTGCAGAATGGTTCAGATAAATGAAAAATATTCAAATAACGATGACTCACATTGCAACGAAATAAATATATGGTAACTCATATTGCAATGACATCTCACATTACTATGATACTCACATTGCAATGAAATAAGTATATATGGCACTTGATTTATGTAACTTCAGTACTTTATATGTTATTTATGTGGGAACACATTTGTGACTGTTTATTTAAATACAGGAACAAAAATTTGTTTTATTAAAATTTTTCTGCTGTCACTTAATATACTTCACTATTGTCTTTTCGTTCTACTGTAGTTTTAAAGAAATTACAGAAGCTTTTCAGTTCTTATAAAATGAGCGTTTTAGGCTCTTCTTTGCAAATCTTTAAAATTATCTTTACCTTCAAATACATAATATACATAAAAATTTTGGTTATATGGAATTTCATTTTATGTCACACAAATCACAAATCAAGTCACGAATGACAGAGATATTGAAATACTTACTTTTGGAAATTCAGTGCTTATGTAAAAATTATCTAGCATATTTTTTATCATTTTAAGGATACTTTTGAGTGTTCAGGATAATTACATGGGCATATTTTGGTTTTTAGTAATTATCTATGCGTCTGCTTAAGATAAGTTAAATATGCATCTTAATAACATGAATGTCAAACTGTACGTTGATGAAGTTGGAAGAATATTTTATACATTTGGAGTTAGTATTATAAATATTACAAAAAATATTTTTAATTGGTACGAAGCCTATTAAACTTGATTAGGTAATATGATTTATCGAATGTGCGCGTTATTAAATTAGCCACCGCGTACAAGTTAGGGAATATGAAATTATAATGAAACAATCTTTAACTGTGAAAAAATTCTTAATTTTGCAGCTTCAGTATATAAAGAATGCTTTCAAACATTCTTTTCAAACGTATTTTAAATTCTTTTCAAACATAATTTTAAAATAATAATTTCAGATACTATTTTTCAGAAAGAAAAAAGAACTTAGTGTTAATCTTAGCTTGTAGTGTCGTTTTCCGCATAATATTACAGAAATTCTATTCCTAAATAATTGCAAATTTCCCATTTTAATGGTTTTAATGTAGGATCGGGCGTGCCTCGAGCTGATTTACGCAATTTATTAATAAGAAAAATGTTTTCAAATAGCATCTGCGCTCCCCATCTTATCAGAAAGTTCGTGTACGTTAGCCCATAATTAAAGGTTCTAAAATTTGATAACAACAGCACAAAAAATGTTTTTATAAAGATGGGACATTTTTAAGTCTTATGTGCAAAATCTCAAACTTCGTGCAATTGCGTTTCCCGAATTTCTCCGAGTGAAATTCCTGCAGCAGACTGTCTCTCTGCAACGTTTTAAAATACCTCTACTTCTAGTAGGCAGAAACCATGGATACCGAAAGACAATGTCAGGCTCTGCCTGGGTGCGCAATCTCGTGACGTATTGCACAGTTGAGTGCTCGCAAAGGTGACCTACAAGCAACACGTATAAAACTACCATGGAATAAAGAATGTCCGCTGTTATTTGAAGTTTTTTTCACGATAAACTTGATGTTTCAGTGACTTTGTAAACTCTTCACTCGTACAGGAAATTGTCTGTGCAACCATTATTTTTTCTCTTATTCCTCTCATTAGGAAAGGTTTCATCCGCTCACTGTATGTCAGTAAAATCCGAATGATACAGCTTTCCAAAAAGTTACCCATCTCCAGACCAGTTTCGTCCGTAACTAGCACTCTTTTTTTGGCTTAGAATAACTTCGTAACGCTTAGCTGGACATGTTTCTTTTTTAAATCACGTAGTTAACTGAAGCAGTATTGAAATTAATAGCCATTTCTATTGAATAAGAAAACATAGATAGTTATTTAATTACTTTAAAATGTTTCTTGAAATAAATTAGTTGGTCACGAGTAAAACTGTCAACAAGGGAAAATAAATATTTTTAGGTACTTCTGAACAATACAGTATTTTTTCTAAATTTTGTAATTGGAAATAATGCTTAAAATAGAGAGATATATTTAAGTTAATTGCTTGCAAATGATTATTAAAAGTAGCCCAATTTTCATGCACTTATGAAACCTGTTGCGTTTAAATGAACAAATCTACATGCAAGTACTTTTATTATGTATCTAATATACAAATTTGCTGCTGAACAAGTACAGATTACATGTTGCCATTACCACTGACATTCCGTTATTTCAGAAGTTCTTACAAAAGCGGAATCAATGGGCATTTGGAAATTTAGAAAGCATAATAGAGGAACTTAGTCGCGTGTTGAATACCTCTTTATTAATTTAGTGCATTATAAAATACATACTTCTACAACACTTCAAATTCTACTTTCAGGAGAAACCATGTCGTAGAATGTAGCATTTCTGTATAATAGAAAACTTTCGTTGCTGCACAAAAATAATTTTTTGACTGGCATTTCAAAATTAACCTCTTAATCTTGATTATAGTGGGAAAATATTAATAAGAAAAACTATTTCTGCTTAACGAATAAAATGTGCAGTATGTTTCACTTTTCGATTAACTTACTGCATGCTCAAATGATAATTATTTTACTAAATCATTAAATGTCTGCATATTATGGATTTAACTTATAGCTTAAATGTATGTAATTTCAATCACGTAATGTCAGTTATAAGTTTTATAATGAAAAAATAGTTTTTCAAATTTGCCTGAAATTACTTCTAATTCTTTCCAGTTGAGTGACATTGATTGTAATCGTCATCTACTGCCACAGCTAATACGAATTACGATTATGCCAGTTTCATCCAGGTTTACGTATGTCATATTTAATATTCATATAAAGGATAAAACGTTATATGAGTTGATATTGCATAGATTTTAAATGCAGAAAGAATAAGAGAAATATATTAGAAGTAGCTCTTACTTTTAGCAACGCACAGATATCTAATCATCCGAACGCTAGTTATCTTCAACTGGAGTTATCCGTATTGTTTTTTGCTCTTTTTAGCTGAATAAAATGCAGTTTAATTCCAATGAAACAAAAATCAGAAACATGAACTGGCGAAAGTAAAACAGACGTTTTTATTATTGTAGAGTCATTAATTTTTTACGAAGTCAAGAAACTGAAGAAATCCGCAATGCCCTTACCAGGATTCGAACTGCGGACCTCCCGAGTATTCCTCGAGCGTGCCTCCAGTCAGGGCACGAAGGCGTGAGGAAAGGAGGGAGAAAGGGCTACTGGGGGATTAGAGGACCACTCGGGGCAAATCCTAGTGGTGAGGAATTATCGTCCACCACATTTTAGTTCAGGCGCCACTTGTAGAGTCATTTAGATTTATTTATTTATTTATTTATTTATCTGAGGTCAGGAAACTGAAGAAATCCTCAAAACCCTAGCGGGGATTCGAACTCCGGACCTCCCGAGTACTCATCGAGCGTGCTTCCAGTTAAACTACGAAGGAGGGAGACAAGAAGTTACACCACGAAGGAGTTTTGGCATGCGGGAAGGAGGGAAAAAATATCTTATATAGTTTAAAATGTCAAATAAAACCGCCTTCTTCAACTGCGATTTGCAAACCCCATTCGCATGTGAGATTGTCAGTACAATGCTTTCGTTGTGCCAAAACTGAACCCGCTAGCTACAGTAGCAATACAAAGAGCCAGAAACAAAAATATAGCCGTACTTGCAAGTATCTAATGCTAGAATCTAATGTATCTCAGCTGGAATTTCCTTCTATGTTCTGCATATGCTCTTCAAGGTGAATTGGCATGCCGAGGTATCAGCTCCTTGTCTTTAAATTTTCATTTATATTCATTAGAGAACGCAATAAACATTTTCATTCTATTCTTTAAATTAAAAACGTATATTACTAATCTCTGCACATTGTTAATATGAAGAACTTTTAAGATACCATCTTTTTTTTGAGCATTTCTATACTTGTTAATTAAAGAAACTCATCTGGCACATTACAAGCAAAGATTTTAAATATTAGATTATGTTATAATCTCTCTCCTTCTGATTACCAAGATAATTTGCTTTTCTGCTGTGAGCATTCAAATTTCGTCATCACTTGCACATTTATCTCATTCTGTAATTTTGTGAACAAATAGCATATGAAATATGTATCTTCTCATTTCATTAATAAAAATCTAAACTTTTACAAATGTTACAGCAAGACTGTAGTGAAGAAACTAAAAACAATTAAAATACCAATGAAGCGACTAAACGTTTGAAGGAATTTAGTTTAATTTTAACTAAAAATGTGTAGCATAGCAATATAAATGATTGTTTAAATACTGAAATGCTGTTGGAAACTTGCTATCAACGTAATGTCTCTGCTAAATATAGAAAAAAGGAAAAATACTTGCATGATAAGTACTTTAATTCTAGTGTCAGACGTGATTGATTAGTTACCATCAATCGCTGAAAATGAAGAAAAACTTCATTTGATTTCCAGAATTAAAAACTATGCAAACGTACCACTGAAAACATGGAACAGGGTTCATGAAATAATAAAATAAAAGAAGGTGTTCGGGCTGTTGAATAAAGCAAGATGAAGTGCAATGCACTCTTAAACTAAATCTCCGTGTAAAGAAAAGTTAAAAAACAGTTAGGTATAGCAGAGTGATTTGCTTTTAACCGATGAAAGAATGTGAGAAAGAAAAAACTTGGATCTGAATTTTGGCAGCACGTTTCTTGAAACATTTCTGCTGGTAAGCCTTATCGGAGGAAATCTCCAGGATGATTAATATTCTGAAAGAAACAGCAGTTCAGATCTTTAGAGTTTTTATTTTTCTCCTTGATGTATTGAATATTTCCAAGCGCATTCCTTATTTGTAATGTTGAACTATATGCGATTTCATAATAATGCATTTCTGCTATATGTAACTCGTAACTCATTATATTTATTACATTATTAAATAACTGTTGCCTATACCTTAGTTATAGGTGCGTATTATCAATAGTGTTAAGTACGTGTCTCATACTCTTTCACAAATACATGTATCTGCCGTCATCTTTAAATAATTTTCACAAATTTTGAAGTTTTACCAGCTTTACATAGTTTGTAATAGAAAGAAAGAAATGTGACTTTTAAATACGAGTAGTAATGTTGTTTCACGTATTCAAAATGCTTCTTAGGTCTGATTTTTTTCCCTGGGCCTTAAATTTTTATTAACCCTAAACTGCATACATTGGTATTGCCTTTTGCATTCAGAAGGCTGTGTAGTTCTTAAATTTATATAATTAGACCTATAAGGTATTTTCTCTCTCCTTTCCGAATGCCTTCGTGGTGTAATTGGGATCATACTCGGAAGATCCGAAGTTCGAGACTCGGCGAGGTCACCATACATTTTTCCCGTCTCCTGCTTCAAAATTGCAATTTGTCACTGAGAGAAAGTTATTTCTGTTCTGAAAATTATTTCGGATAAATTTTCCGAGCTTTTAATTTTTTATCTGAGTATGGTAATGTCCTGTCAGCAATGAGGCATGTGTCTCGTAATAATTCCAATCCAGCCTCATAGCATCTAGAAAAATAGCCTTTCACGTAGAATCTGAAGAATGTTGATCAGAAAATAGAGCAAGCTATATTTTACACCGTCAGCTTTAACTGCAGAGACTCATTTGAATATCCAAGCAAAGCTGAATATTATTATACAAGACTTGGGGCTCCAGAAATTAATACGCAGACTTCTATGTCTAGCTTTATAGCAATAAAATCTTTTGGAGAACGGCATTAAACTAAGCACATGTTTACAGAGCAATGTAATACACTTTAAAACTCCTTTCCAATAAATGGTTATGTGTTTCACTGTGCGATAGCTAAAGTTTTCCAGATCAGTTTTTTTAGCAAATTCAACAAGTCAAACAATTATTAATAACATTTATTAAGGTGGCATTTCAATTCACTTCTTCTAAATTATCATTTGCTTACAAACAGAATTTTCTATGCAATTAATCGTTTCCCTTGAGCCTGTGAACATCTGCTGTCATGGATCTGAAAGATTGAAAAGGACCAGAGACTAAGTTTCGCAATAAAGCTGGCAAAAAAGCAATGGGATACTTGAAATATTATGTTGTAGAGATATAAGATATTTTTTGAAAGCAGGAGAGATGAAAAATGAGCAACGGCCACGCCGGAACCCGAACCACGGACCTCTCAAATACACGCCGAGCGTGCTGATCACTACACCACGAAAGAGTACTAAGAAGGCGGGAGAAATACCTTATGTAACATACAATGAATACAGAATTTGCATCATCACTTTCATATATTATACTTCTGTAAAATATTATTCAAAAAATATTATTCATAATCTATAGATTCCAAATATATAGTGAAACCTCAATTTAGGCTAAACATTACTCTTAGCATCAATCAAATTTGCTTTTGTAATATTAGAAAAGTTTTAAACGAAAATGTATAGAGCTTCTTATTAGTAAATAAATTAGAAATTCTTTCAGAATATACCTTCGAAAGCGTTACTCATCTCTTTTTTTTTAATCTTATTTGAACAGCAAAATGCATTTTTGTATTTCTTCATATGTTAGTTTTCAGAAAAATGTTAAGTACACTAGCTTGTCATGTAATGAAATAAAGCTTTATAAATACAGTCAGTCATAGGTATTAAGACTATGTGGTTATAAGGTATTTTCTCCCTCTTTTCCGCCTGCCTTCGTGTTGTAATAGAAAGCATACTCGAAGCGTTTTTGAGAGGTTCAGGGTTCGGGTCCCGGCGAGGGTCCTGCATATTTTTCACATCTCCTGTTTAAAGTAATCTAATGTCTCTACAATGTATATTATATGCAAATGTAATACGTATATCATTTTTCATCACTTTACTCAGACCTTCATACTGACTTGAGTAAATTTTTATCTTATGTCTTCCGGTTTAACAAGTAATCTCAGTATAAGCATACTGCTGGTCCCTGGAGATTCTTTAAATACATTTTTGACTTGTTTGCAACAGTAGAAAGCTAACTTTAAAATCTAGTAAAATTCAAAATTAAAATTAGGAGTTGGGTTTGAAAACATTCTTTGCTTTTCGAGATACTATCTAACGCGGATCTCTATAAACATAGCGGACCCATCAAAGGTCTTAAAGTAAAATCGCATCAAGCTGGCTGTTTCGTCCCAGATACAAATTGATCAGCTATGCCAAATACTAGTGACTTTCCACAAAAACGAGCACTAGCAGAACTTTTGGAATAATTTAACCAAATGTAATGAATGAAAATGGTCATTTGTACAGTCTTACGTTTGTTTTTAGCTTTGTGATCTATCGGGCCATTTTCCCTTTTGTTGTACATTTTCCTTGACAGCTATATTTATATCGGCAAAGAAATCGTGGTCAGCAAGTGTTTAACTCTTTCCTCTTCGTTTTCGTACCTCCGTTAAAATTTTTTTCCTGATTCTGCTACTGTTCGTAGCATTTGTTCTATTCTCATTACTGATACTTTAACTATTTGAATTTTTCTCAATTGTTATACTGGAAAAAGGGATGATTTTTATTTCTATCATCTCTTGAAATCATAAATTGCACTGTATATTCAAGGCTTAAATTCAGCTAAAACCCAGAATCACTATTTTTTAGTCATTGAGTGAAATTATAATTCCACCTGGAGCTCCAAATAAGACGAAGTCCAACATTTTATTCCATTGTATTTGTCATTAATTTAGCTTAAACTATTATTAACTTTTTATTTACGTTATAACATTTTATTTTATTTTATTTATTACTTATTAGCCTAAAGAGCGTTAGCCCAAAATGGCTATTAATTTTGTTTTGATATTTTGCGTTGCTTCGCTATAAACGGCGAATCACTTTTTAAATTGTTGCCATCAAATATTACAACCCTGTATTGTATTTAAAGAATGAATAATCTTCATAAGTGTATGTATTTTTCTCGTATTGTGATAAAACAAAGGTACCTAGAGCCATCAAATTTTGAATAACGTACGTCTCCATCCAAATATGGGCATCTGGAAACCCAAATTTGGAATTTGTTTTATTATCTATTTCATATTTTATAAAGCATTTACGAGTTTTTGATTTAGAAACTCAAAGATTTCAAAACCAGCAATGACAACACTGTACGGAGGAAAAAAATTATCTTTAGCGCGTGAGGCTGTGTATCGGAAATAATAAAGATATGCGCTTTTAAATATTTTGTGATATTGCTGTTAGATTGAATTTTGTAGTTAAAATGCGAAGAACATGATATTTAATAAATAAAGGTAACACACAAAACGTTAAAAAAACGCAACTTTGGGCCTAACATAACACCTGAGGCTTTAAGATTTTTTATTATTTTATTTATTCATTCATAGTTCCTGATTGCCTTCCACAGGGCTCCGTCACATCTAATTTTAGAAATGCTCTGAGCCGTAGCTTTCTTACGGTGAGGCATTCGAAGTGTTTAAGCAATGTGGTCTCTATAAAAATTTCGTTTGAGGCATAGAAATCATGCGGAAAAGCTCCTCTTAAGGGGCTAGTTTCCTTTCAGGTAAAATATGGACTTTAAAGAAATAAAATATGCTAAATAGTGCTATGGGGAATAAATAATGATGGGTGCAACTTTTTAATGTCTGGTTATCTCCCTTCATCAACTTACAATAATTTCTGTCTTCTAAATCTTTCTATCTTCTAAGTTACATAAAGAAAGTTTGGCGCGTTTGTATGAAGACTGCACTTTTCACTGTTGCACAGCTTTTACGATTTTTAAATTACAATTTCATAAATTTCTAATTAATTCCTTTCACTTCAAAAGTAATTTAAAATTTATTTCAAAACTTTTTCCCTTCTACCTTTTTGAAATAATGTTTTAAAAATAACTTCTAATCTTAGATTTTGTACTTTCGTCAAGCGTGTTTTAGATGGGTGGGAAGTAAATAAGCTGTATAAAGAAAACGTATTTATAAAATCTTTAAAAAACTTTGAAACACTGCTTTTTTATATTTTACGTTCTAAACTGAAATTTCTTTAACAAAAAATTACGTCATTGTCGTGGCAATTTATCATAATAAACGAAATATTTTTGTTAGTTACTAGAGCAAAAAGTGGAAATAATCGTTATGTTTCGAACTGATCTACAAGGTAAAAACTTACTTAACATATTTTACTGTTAATAGAGTCGGAATTAATTTCCTCCAGAATTTGTCAAACTAAGAACTCATTATCACACACTCCAGCAAACTTACATTTATTTAGTCTTCCAGGCTTTGGAAATTTTTAGAAAAGTTATAATCCAAATAAATTTATACAAATTATTTTCACATGCAGAATTTTTTTGCATGATATCTATCTTATGATTATGCTTACATTACATTACTTTTTTAAGAAGCTTTGCAAAGATACTAATATCAATCACAGCAGTAAGTTTCTTGCCTTTTTAAAGTAACATTTTTGTTTGAGAAACTTGTGAGGTTTATCTATTTATTTTTAACAAATAGTTTATTTTAAATTGAAAGACTTTCATATTACTCTCTTTTCATGCCAGAATGTAAATGAGATAGCGAGATTTTATTCAGATTAAGGTAGAAAGAAGTGCAATTTTAAGCAAGAATTTCGGACGCTAGTTTTATAACGTGTCTGCCTATTATTTGTTTCGTATTTCGGTTAAGCCAAAAGTGCTAGGCGTTTTGTAATCCAGGTTGGGTCATTTGTTAATTTTGTGTTTGAATAAAAGGGCCTTATACATCCTTCTCCTGATTTCTGTTTTCTTTCAAGGCTAAAAGATAATTCTTCAATAGTCTTTTTAAAAGTATATGTTTCCAAAGCGACATATACTTTACAAGTTTTTGTTAGTTATTTTGAAAGTTGATGTTTTATCTCCTATTAAAAGAAAAATTTTAATTTCTAGATTTTGAGTTAAATAAACCAGTGACATAAGCAGGAACATTTTCATGCTAATTAGGCCCACCGGCGGCTGAGTGGTAAAATCGCTGAACACTAGTAGTTCTGTTTGGGGTTTTAATCCCGGCAAACGGGTTTGCTGCGTAGGCGTTTTCGTAGTTTTCGCCATGTGTAACGTGTATATGATCCAGGGTCCCTTAGAAAGTCCTCCATGAAGGAAAGTCCTCCTCTTAGGAAGATAGCCCTCGAGTGCTTTGCCATAATCAAATAAGCCAAACCAATTTTATACTAGTTATTTTTTTTTACACCAATAAATCATTTAGATGCATTTGGGCGAATAATTGAGTAATGATTCGAACAACTAGGATTTGGCATATTCTTCTCCCCTGCTCCAAACTATTTACAAACATATTCCATACATAATAAGTCTCTGCTATTAAGAACTTTTACTTACTTTCTAACTTAAATAAAAGGAATAGAGATGGTCTTTATTTTTTAATTCACTCATATAAGAACAAAGTCTCTTCATTGTGAGTCCCACCCCATAAAAAATGTCATGTCTGAAGTCACAACGCAATTCCCCATCTCATTCTAGCGTCTCCTCCCCTTGTCACAAGAGTGGCTAGTACCTGATCATTGCGTGTAGCACGTTTGAAAAATTCAGCTTATGACCCTAGCATCACATGACTGGCCGAGACCCGCCCTTCCGCTCATCTTTTATCTTCTATCTAGTATTTTTTTTTTTTTTTTTTTTTAAAGCGTAGGGCCACTACCATTGTCTAGGACACCGGCTTTCAAGCGCTGTTTCCTGCTGCAAAAGCATTTCACGGTTTTTATTTTCGCCGCTTTTCTGTACACTCCTCGATTTACTTATTTGTTTTTTATCACTCGAACAATGACCTCTTATCAGAGACATTATGCCTCTTAGAATCATCCTGTGTCTACCTGACAAGAATCACAGTTCATGAAGTGTTTTAGTTCATAACTGCCTGTAGTTGAAGAAATTGGCACATAAATTGGAGGAGTAAAAATGGGCTAAGTAAATTGCATGGTAGCGTGTATTTTGAGTTACTGTTGGCTTTTGAATCTAACCCAAACGAGATCTGTGATTCTTATTGGGCATTTTTTTTAATAATAAAAGGTTGCCTTCCGGCAGACGTGAACTTGACTGATTGTAAGGTACTTCAAGTGAAGCGTAACTAGAAATATTTAAAAGCAATTTTAAAGCTGACAGAATAATGGACATGTGATGTTTAGGGTTTTTTTTACTTCATTTCGGATTAAAAAAAAAACTCTAAATCACAAACAATATACGCAAGCGTTGATCCCTTTTCTACTTCAATTAAATTACTCATTTCCTCAAAAGAGGAATCAGATTCTATTGATTAAAAAACGATCAGAACTTAAGGGAATCGCATATCGGTCTTAAGAAATAATCAGCCTGATATTTCATTCAACAGTTTTTAAAGTTTTTAACACATTAAGCTTACAAATACCTTTGTATCAAATTTTCTATCTGTACTACGTATCTCTTTCTTCTGAGTAGTCAAACACATGCTCTTGTTCATTCAAAACTTCGCTAAAAGGCTTATTTACTTATAAGTTATAAATAAATTAGAATCTTCGTCAAAATACGAAAAAAATGATATGTTAGCTGCTTGAAAGTATTGGTCACTCAGGTGAAGAACTTCAGATGCATTAATTCGGCTAGAAAACGAAAGAAAAGGAAACGTTTTTCATACGAATCAGGAGCGTTCTTTTTAACTTTGAAGAAAATTCAATGTTTTTTCTTTGCAGTTTTTTATGTTGCTTCTTCAAGCGTATAGTCAATCCATTCATTTTGTCCAACATACCATTCAGCGAGAAGCTGCATGTTTTACAAACATATAAACGATTACTCGAGTGTCAATGTTAAATTCATTTAAGCATTTCAAAACAGATATTTTGTATTCAAAGGCCCATTATTTAGATTTATAGTACTTCTATCATGCCAGAAAGTTACAAGAACCTGGCGGATTGCTCTTGAAATGCTCTTTTTCCTTACGGAGTATTTATTCGAATAAGCATAGTGACGAGCGGCAGGGGTCTAGCACGAACTATTTATCTCTAATTTGCGAACTTCTTGTTCCTTCTATTCTAAGAAAAACACGTCTTTTGGGTATCATACATTGACTTGGGTTAGTTTTTCTCTTCTTGAGAACTAGGGTCTCGTCTGTTTTTGTCAAACGTGTTGTAGTTGGCCTAAAATTTAAAAAGGTGCTGGAAAATGCCTTCTGTTTTCAATAAATTCATTGTTAACTATCAAACTGTTTAACAAAAAAGCGATGTTAGGAAGTCCCATTGTTTAGTTTTCCATTAAAAGATATAAGATATAAGATCTTCTTTGTCTGTGCAATCTATTTACGATTCAATAAAAATCTCCTTAAGTGAGAGTAAGAATGAAAACGAAAATTTACAGAGAGATAGGAAATATGAGAATTTATAAGATTTATATTCTCTCTATGTACTCTCATTCGTCTGTGAGACTATGAGAATTCTATCTCTATGAGAATTTAACCCTAAACCTCCTATAAAATGTTTTTGAAAAATCATGTCTCGGCCTTAGAACTCCTTAGAAAATGATCTGATATGAAAGGAGAAGAAACACTGTGTGGCAGCTTCTGGCTTAATTTATTCCTCATAATTAAATTTAATAGTTATTTTATGCAGTTTCTGTGATATTTTGTTATTTTTAAAAGTTGTCTTTTAATTTAAATTTTCTCGTTTATGTATTGCATTTTCTAATTGTGTAAAAAATTAATACGTTGAATGAGGAGTGGATAGTTTGTTTTTATAGGATAAAATGCGCGCACGATCTATGCAGTCCAACTAATTTGACACTTTTATTTCAGTACTATGATAAAACTTTTTATTATGTAAAGTAGTTACGACGAAGTAAAATTTATTTAAGGACGCCAAATCATAAGAATTATTATCAGAAGGCCAGATTTATTTTTATTTGAAATTAATTTTTAGAATTCATTAATAAAAATACAGATGGTGTTAGTTGATGATAATTTCATTGAGGTATCAGTGTTGAACAAGCAGCTTCATTTATTATTTACAATAATACAATATTTTTAAAGTGGCTTGGCATGCTATTAAATTGGAAGGATGCCTGACTAATTGTGAAATTAAATGTTAAAGCTTTTACTAAAGATTTGAAGTCAACTTCGATGTTAACTACAGTAATCTTGCAAATATATGACAGTGATTCTAAAGAAATTGCTGGCGATAAATACACTACAACTCGTTTGATCATTCACAGAATTGCAGAATGTTAAACACTGGCTCTGAAGTTTCGTTCTGTGGCTGCAAAGGTGGTGTTACCTCACGCAGATGCACTAGAACTGTACCGAGAGCTCTCGATTTCGATATCTAGTCTTATTGTCGTTTCCATTATACGCTGATAGCTTGGAGTGTATAAAGTTAGTTTAAGTATAAAACATTGTAGACTTATTCAAATGCGCCTTGGGAAAGTTGACACGAATAATAAAATTAATTGAATCAACTAAGAATTTTATATTGGCTGTAACAAATAAAATGATTGGTCCGAAATGGAGGGCTTATTGCCTTTTAGAGTAAATATTGATTCAAGGAATTAGAAATAAAGGTAGTACGTAAATTGCTTATTTGAATGAAAAAATTAAATGACGTAAAAAGCATTAAAAGAATATAAATGTGAAATGATTTCTAGCATGTGGAATATTTTTATATACCCAAAAAATGCGAAAATAAAGTTAAAATTTATTTTCACTGGCCGAATATTAGATAGTGAAAATTTTGATTACCGCATTTTTGTGTTAATGCACCTATTGTTGACTTAAATAGGAAATTGTTATTTTAAGTAGTCAGTTTGGTTAGCAAAAGGATGCATGTATATTACTCCCAGTACTTGACATATAAACATAATTTTATTTATCATCTGAAACTTCTACAGTAAAGCAGAAATTGAAGAGAAGTTAAACGCATACTATTTTCTCAGAATTCCTTTTCTGCTAAGTGGAACAATTAAAATTAAAAGAACTTCGAATTAAGCGAATATATTTATCACTCTTATTCATACCCAGCCTATCCAATACTTTTAGAATTAAATTCCGAGAATTTTAAAATAACATTTATTCTTCAGAAAATATTGTCGCTCATATTTGTGTAAATCTGTAATCTACTGATTTCTTCAATGCTGAGGTACTTTCTGTGAACATTAAAAGCGTACTACCTTCAAGGAATTCATACTGCTTTCTTATGGTCAGTATATTGATCGAGTTTTAAATAATAACGAATGTTTGTCCGTAACCGTAGTCATTATGACCTTCTGCTATTAAAGAAACTGATGTGTTTAATTTTGCACTCATTTGTGATTCTAAAGCAAAATTTTGCGAGCAAGCAATGACCTCAGTGTTGTCCATTACAAACTTGCTCTGATGCCAGGTTTAAAAATTTCTAATTAACTCTCTATTTAATTAGCACAGTGAGAACTAGCTATGCAATCATATTTTATATTGCTTGAAAGACGGGGATAAATAAATAAATATATCTTCTGAAATACCTTTTAAAACCTGCGTTTTTTTAAAAAAATATTTTATGCAAATTATTCGTCTTACTTTACTTACGCTTGCTAATCAAAATGAATTTCATTTAAAAATAAAGAATGCAAGTTACAGAGTATAACAGGTTTACTTATAGTGGGGCTGTAATTCAGGAACAACAACGACTGCAATCTGAGGAACCTAATGAAGTTGCTGTCAATGGAAACCGACTCTAGGAGAGCAACAACAAACTCAACTTGGACAGCATTAGGGATTTACGTGCATTGGGAGATGAATCCAGGAATTCTTGGTTGCCATTTATTGATCGAACGCTAACTTCATTTTATTCTCTTATTAAGCCGAACATGCATAGAACCTTTCTGTTAGGCATGATAAGGTGGCAACAGAAGAGGACTATGAGACCCTCGGATATCATCTCCTCTCTCACTCAGACTGGTGCTTTCATCAGAATTGAAATTAGACAGAGAGTCCTCGAGTGCTTTGCTTTCTTTAAATAATCCAGTGCAGTTCAGTACAGTTATATCTAAGAGGTGTTGATTCGTGTTGGCATTATGTAAAAGAAGTGATAAATTAAATGCAACTTGTAATTTCACTTGAAATAAACTTAGAAATGAATCTGATACATTTATGGACTACATCCGCTTAATTCTAAGCAGATTTAATCGATAAATGCTGTAGGCTGAACAGATTCGCCGTAATAAATGATTAGCAGAATAATATTTGCAAAATCATTACTTTTTATCCCAACTTGTGCAATATTTTTATAGAAACATAAATTATTAAGCAAATGTTTTAATTAACACATGTTGGGTTAAACCAATTATTGATGACTAGGTACGAAAATCGTCCTTTAAGCAACCAAGTTGTGGTTAGCAAAAAGATGTACGCATCCTTATTTATTATAATGGAAATATAAAAAGCTTGTAACAGGAACAAAAATCTTATAATTAATTTTAAAAATTTAAATTAATTCAATAGTACGGAAAACATATAGCTATTTTATTTCTTTATCATAGAATATTATAGAGGTTTTTCAACAAAATTTGTCAATTTAATGGCTTTTAGGTACTATTTGTGAAAGATCCAAATAATCAAACTACGTTTGTTTATTTCGGGAGTAGAGAAAACTTCCCAGATTTGTAAAATGCGAAATTAATTTTAAAAAAATTACTATTCTTCTAAGAAATGTGTCAATAGTAACAGAAATACTAGATTACGAGCATAAAATAATAATGAAAAATAAACTTAAATTTTCCTAAGATTTAGTTAGGAGTAATAATGACCTGATAAAAGTACCATGCGACGAAATAAACATTCATATGACTCAAATAAATTAGGACTGAAACATAAAATCATGATGTAGAAGAATTTTTTATATATACATTTTAATATAACGAATGCTGCTTAGCAACAGGCAGTTTAAAAATTTAGCAATTTCGTTTCCTGTTTTAAACTATCAATTTGTGTTAAATTTCTCCCAGTTTCCAGGTTTATTATTTCCCAGTTTATCGAATAGAATTTCTGAATTTCGTATACTGAAGTTCCAAACTTTTGCCTGTTTAGCTAAAGGTTTTCAATATTACTATATTAAAATAATGATAACAAGCATTTATAGCAACATCATATTAGCCAATGTAAATCTAGCTGTAACAAATATATTAATCGGTTACTTGGTAATCTATAAACAGATACAATAATTTACAAAATATACTGCATATTCCAGATAAAATATGTTAATCAAATATTGCATAGGGTTTATGTTGAGTAGTACAAATGGAAAAGAAATCGTGAATATTTCATTGTCAATGAAAGAGATTTTGAAAAAAATATTAGTTGATGAAGAATTTTTCCACTTCTATTCAGTTAAATGAATGCTGATATTTTTTTTTACTTGAATGCTTACTCTCCATTGCTTCAGACTATGTGGCTGTTCAGCAATATTCATGCCTGAGCGAAACAGAGAAAAATTAACAAACATCTCATTTATTATTATTATTTGTGTTAATTGTCTTTATGGCACATACGAAGAGCACAGTTAATAGTTTGAAATTAGAATAACAGAATAATTTACATTGCTTTGCATTTTGTATGAATCGTCATATGATTTCAAATGAGTCTTTTCAATGCATTTTGTTTTAACTTTATATGGTTTATCTAGTCACTTACTCACAATAAAGTCCTTGTCCTGATGTTCAGCGATTAGGTATTAATAGCAGCAATAAACATGGAAAGGTCAGCGATGCTCTTATTGGGATTCCAACTTCGGGCTTTCCGATTTTTAGCCGGACGTACTTCCGATTACACCAAGAAAGCATGCGGCAATGCAGAAGAAAATTCCTGATACTGGTAGCTTAAGTGACTGGTTGTATGGATGTTTCTATTGTTTGCCTAAGTGTAACTCAGAAATCTTTCACGAAACCACAACCTTTAAAAACTTCATATGCTTTGCCTTACGACTTTAATTTCTAGGCACGTCTCTAATTATAAAGTACATGCACACAAGAAACAAAATAATAACTTTTCGTCAGCCAAAATTTAATTAAAATTAGTACATTTTAAGTGAGTGGTACGGATATAGTTTTCGTGACTTTTACCTCCAAAGGATTTTTAGCCATAGGTTAAAGAAAAAAGCAAAAAAAATACTTGATCCGTGTGTATTTATTAGGTTACCTTTAAAAAAATAAATGAAAATGCTTAAAGGGTTTCTTGAAGTTACTAATTAGGTTGTAGAGATAGTAGGTATTTTGGAGGCCGGAGAGATGAAAAATTAGCAACGCCTTCGCCGGGAATCGAACCTCGGACCTCTCAATTAAGCGTTGAGCGTGCAGACCACCACACCACGAAGGCATGCGAAGAAGGCGGGAGAAATACCTTATATACTCCCCCTTTTAAAGGGCGACTGGGGTTTTTTAGGGGTTCCAATCGCCAAATCCTGAGTGTGGAGAATCATCCTTTTAGTACGGGCGCCACTGTAGAGACATTAGGTAGACGAATAAAGTATTTGATTTCTCTATCAGGCTAAGATATTGTATCTTCTGAACAAATCATGGAGTTATATTCTCAGGTTTTACTGTAACAGTAAAACTAGTTTTGTGCGCAACAGTAGTTAATCATTTCTGAATCAATAATTTTAATTTTTATCAGAGTTATGTAATTTATCATATGGGAATGATTCAACGTTTATGATATAAAACTCTTCAAATGATTTATCCCATTTCTAACCTGTTTATACTAGATTTCCATTTTCTGTCTGCGCAACTGATAACGCATAGCAAGAAGAGAAGATTAGGCGTGAAGGTATCGCATAGCAAGAAGAGAAGATTAGGCGTGAAGGTATCGCATTTATGCTTTTTCATCCTATTGCAATCGATGGTGTTTATTTTGTAGTTGACAGTTCAAATTAAACATGCGTGTGTTTTCTTATTTTAAATTTCGTAAATTTTAAGTGATTGACCTTAATATTTCAGCAAAACAAAAAGCAAAAGCATTAAATTTAGAAATACGGTTAAATGTTAAACACACTGCTGAAAGTCTGTTGCAAAAGAAGTCAAGAAGAACTTACAATAAAGGTTAATAGTAATATGTCGGTTAATTGTTTTTCAGTAAATTCAAATTATTTAACATAAGGAAGTGATTAACTAAAACAGGAAATCTAGTAAGCAAAATTCTTTAGCTTATTGTTTTAGAAAATGGCAAGTATTTTTGAAATTACTGAATAAATTCTATATTGCTGTAAATTAGTAAAATTTTGTAAATTTCCTTCCTTTTCAACATAGGATTCAATTTCCGTTTTAAATTTTATATTATTTATTGACAGTGTTTCAGAAGTTTAACGTAAGGCATCTTTTTCCTTAAGTGCTTTTTTTGCTATATTATTTGTTATACATTTCTGAATCATTAATCTCCTTCAACTATAGTTATCTTCTATAAGAGCACTAACTCCACAGAAGACTGAAATCATTTGAAACCGTGAATGGCAGCCTTAGAGAAGGTTCAGTGTAGTCTTTATCACTTGATTTAAAATCCAGTGACTTGAAAACAGGAAATTTGACGAATAATTTTTTTTAGCTTTTTTCATTTTTTTCTCCATTAAAAAGTTATTAATAGTTAAAAATTTGAGTTTTAATACGCTTTCAAATTTACGTCCTTTTTTTTTTTTTTTTTTTTTTTGTTTTACTTCTTCTTCGCATACGTTAAAAATTGTACAATAGGTTATGTGATATGGTATACCTATCGAACTGACTACTACAAACCTAAAGAATTACTTTTTGTCTAAATGTATTTTCGAACGTACTCCGTATTAATTAAAACTATGTGGTCTGTGTATTGTAAAAATTTAATTTCTTCATCAAAATACAGTTTCCGTTCAATCTTTAACGCTATATAGTATTTCGAAAAATCCACCAGTTGGGTGATTTCTATCTTTAAAAACTTTTAGTTTAAAAAATGAAAAATTACTTCGACCTTGAAATGATTTAATGTTTCAAATAAAAAAGAAGTACAAAATTTTTGAAAATAATTTTAAACACTTCTCCTCCCTACCCTAAAATGCCTTTGAGGGGAAGTCATTAAACATTTCCCAGTATCACCCAATTTCCCACCCAAATACCATAACATGCGCTGCTGCACTGTTGGATTTATGATCCGTAATTTACGACTTACATCCTACGGAAAGCTATCTGAATGGATGAATAAGATTCCCTGAAACGTAGTGATAAATAAGCTACAACTCTTCTAGAGGGTAATATTATAGAAACGGCTCACTGCCGTTAGTTGTTCAGTAAATAAAGAAAGCTGTGGTTCAGTTAACACTCTAAAGATTTTCAGTCAAGCCGACTGAATGAATAACAACAAAAACATGTAGGTATCTTATATTTAAAAAATAAAATATAAGTCACGAATGTGAAATAAAATAAGTGAGAAATAAAATTATGCATAAGCGTATTACATAATGCATAACCATATTGGGAAAGGTTAAAACATTTTCTTTAATTAATGCACTTTATTTATATTTAATTTATGGTCTTTTTACATAATATGTTTCGAGTGATATTTTTTAATACATTAGTGAACAACCTTATTGGTGTTTGTATTTTCTTAAGGCTAGAGTGTATGAAAACAGTGCTTATTGTTAATTATGATTTACATAACCTCATAGATCTGTAAAGCGTATTCAATTTCGTCCATTTGATTTAATCGAATTCGTCATAACCATTTAAACATAATACATTGGATTCTGTGTTTTGAAATTTTAGTAGCCTTATTAGAAGTAAATCAATAGATAAGGACGAGAGAAAGTTGATTAGAAGAAAATGTTGCCAGCATCCCCAAGTTTAAGCAAAATTACCTATTTCGAATGGCATCATCTCACTCGCCAGTACGCACAAGGCAAGTCACGTGACGAATTGATGCATTTAAAATCTTTGAAATGAAGAGAACTATGTAATTTTCTTTCGCAATCAGTTGCAGTTAGAAAAGAGTTTGTATGTTTATTGTAGATTTTCATGTAATTAAATTGTGCTTTGTTACATGTCATATTATTTCTTCACTTTAGGAGTTACCGAAGCAACGTCGGGTAGACATTATTTATTGTGTTAATTTTTTAGAGTTAGCCTTCACTGCGAGACGAGCAACACAACTCTTATTTCACGTAATTTATGAAATTGTTATAAAACAATCACGATAAAGTAATCACAAGAAGATTTGAGCCATGCTACATCACTAAAAAACAAAGTATTTCTCCATATTTTGTATCTTAGGTAATTTTTGAAAAAAAAAATAGCTTTTCATGTATATTGAATTCTTATATTTACTTGGTTTCTAAAGGCAGCTTTTAGCTAAATTTTTCTAATCCTCTTTTTACTGTTGTTGAAACGTATCTTTCTTTCCACGTGATATTCTCTGAAATTTTATGAATAAATTTCTTAAATAGATGTGGCAAGCAAAGAACAAAACAGCTTTCTCAGTTAATATTTCTTAGTTATTCTAGTTAGCTTTGAATAAAATACAGATATAGAACTACCCACATATCACCTTTATAGACGAATGTATTGGCATAAAAGGGCAAATGATGGCCAAAATAATGAACTGCAAATTGTTTATAGGAAAATATGCTATGTTTGAAAAACTGAAATGTCTATATATACCTAAAGCATCATTGCTTCGATTACAATACATGCAGAGTAGTAATCAAATCCGGTTTTGGATAAACTAAATACAAATGCAGATTTACACAACTTTTATCAAAGTCTAGTATTTCTAGAAAACTTTTCATAAATAAAAATAGCATAAAGGGAAAAAACAACTACCATGAGAAAAAGTTCTGAGCATTCCCTTGCCAAAGGAGACAAATAATCAAACTATGCTAAATCTAAAACTTACAACTTAAGATAAAATTGCTAGAATAATACAATAGATTGTAAATAAAAATATGATATGATAAATATAAATGGGAAACGTAAGTATAATGGTGTTCTATCTTCCAGAACTGAGAAGAAAATAAACACATTGAAAGTCTTACAGATGGCTGGAATTACGATGGAATATTAAGCTGAGACTTCGGAGACTGGGTATTAGAAATTGCAAAAGAACCGAGCTATAGGAAAAGAGGGCGAAGACCATCTATTGATATTCCATTGTTCTTTTCTCTACATCCACAATTTCGATATTTGTGTGCTACATAGTAGAGATTAGAGCTTTGCATCTGCTCATGTGAAAGACTTGGAATTTGAATGTGAAAGCTTTGCATCTGCTTATGTGAAAGGCTTGATTATTTAAGCCAATTTCTCTCGACATGTACGCTATTTCACAATTTAAACCGTACTTTTATGCAGCCATTGCCCAAAGCAAAAGATGAATGACATTTTGCTTTTTGCTTTTTTTTCGTAAAAGCGAAAATCCTCTTGAAATTTCTTTCGGTTCATATCCATCAAGATTTCTTTTCTTGACTGAGGTGATATTTTTTCAAGCACTTCTTAATAGTTCTTACATACATTTTAAATTTTTCTGTAAATCCGTTCTCATCTACAGAGCGTGGCAACATACTATTTTATCATGCAAGCACTACTTTTAGCACTGCGCATTGTACTACCTTATCTATAATGAGTACTTATGGATATATCGAGAATTTTGCGCAAAAGAATATGATGTGGCACTTTTTTTCCTAAAACAATTAATAAAAATAAAAATAAAAAGAACTTCGGAACATCTAAAACATGTATAAAAATACATATAAAAACCTCAGCAATAACTTCAAAGATAGCTGTTATACTGCATCAGTTAATGGCAAAGCAAATCAAATTGCATATGGAAAAGGCAATTTTAGAAAATTATGTCATCTAGCCTCTCAACAATATATTTACGTATTTATTTCTGTCTCTTTCTCGTTTTTCCAGTTTAAGAGCTACTTCAAAAGCTGTATTTACGGGTATTAGACATTAATGTCTCTTCCAGCAGTTATAAACATTTTATATCTCAAATTCATAATATAATTTTCTCGATCTCTTTAATGTAAACTTTCCACCGTTTCTTCTCTTCTTCTCTTGATTCAAAAGCATATTTTTCCCATGCAGCATGCGATGTCAAGCAGTAAAGACATCATAAGTCATAGTCTTGAGACAGCTATTATACAGTTTTGTAGCACTATAATTATTATACTTACTCTTCAGATTCGATATTCTCTAAATTTTAGGTCAGGATTATATTTGGTTTTGATGCTTCAATTATTTTTGAGAAAAATGAGTAGCCCTACCAAACACCATTTTTTTCAGCTTCTTTTGGTCACTTTAAATGTAGCGGTAGACAAAATCTGCAATAAAAGTTATATTATAATTAAAGCATTGTCTTTTAACATTATTTGTACATACTAAATTCTCAAGGAAACGAATTTGGACTAATCCGATATACCGTTACATTCGATGCGCTTTAAAAATCTAATTTATATTAAAAATGTACTATTTGATGTTGGTGCTATATATAAATCTATGTGGAATAATACTAAAAACAAACCGCATTAATCTTTTTTTTTTCGAAGTAGTTTGTTGAAATTTTTTGAGTATTTACTGCCATTTCTTTTAATAGCCATCGTTGTGTGTTTCTTTATTATTGTACAATTTTGTACAACCCACTGTGCAACATAATGCGTTTACCTTTACATTCCAGAGAAATAGCATTACTATTGTGAGCATAAAATTTGCTCATTGGCCTTTCTTTGCCATAATTATATGTGCTTTTTAATGAACAGAATTTTATTAAACTATTGTTTTGTGTTTAGCGAGTCTATTTGAATAGTCATTCTTCGGAAGTTCTAAATAATTCGACAGTATAGTTCACGTCGGATAATTGAGTACTGTCCATAAAAGAAATATATTCGTTCAGCATTTGTTTGGCTTGCTATATGTAAAATGCGTTAAACTACAAACAGCGAAGCGCTTTAAGTCGCTTTCAGATTCTTTCCAAACATGCCAGGCATTTTATGATGCAGGCCAGTTTTTCTTGCATTGATCAGAGAGCTTTCAACTGAATAGATTAGTGAAGTCGGCTCGGTATATCTCGTTAATGACGAAGCCGCGGAAGTATGCTTCACTTGACGTCATCAGTGGCCGGAAGTGACGATACGTTCTCTGACTACGATCGCGAGATACTAAGCCTAGCTATGATATTTGATGGTAGTGTAAGTTTTTTCCACCCTTTTTTTTCATTTGGAACTGAAAATAGTTTTTCATCGTTAATTAGAACATTGTACTTTTATTGTTATTGTGTTAGGACAAAGCTTTTAGTTGCTTGTGATGCAGGTGAGTATCTTTATCATAAAACTTCACGTTTCCTTGAAAAGTTTGTCGGCGTTTCGGTTTTAAGCTAACTCTCCTCTGTACAAAAATTCAGACTTCCGGTTTAGCTCGGAACTCGTGGAGAAATATGATGTAACTGCTACCTGAAATATGAAATTTTACTTGCTGCGTTTGTTAATGATTTTTTTGGATGGTATCAAATATTAAATTTGTGACAAAAGTAAAGAAACGAGTTGACTCTACTCTGATTTACGAATAGATTCTTATTTTACTCCTAATTTATATATATAGTATATCTTCAAGATCAGATATTAGAATACGATTAAATATTTTTATGTCATTCTAAAATGATAGAATTATGAAGCTATTCTGATTTAAAAACGAGCAAAATGTTTAGCTGTCGCAAAATGCAATAAAATTTTCTTTGTTTTCCAAATATTTTCATTCCATTTGAAAACTTGCCATGTATGTTGCACATATGTTTTCTTATTTCTTATATATAAGTAAATTTTAATTAATTTTATTGTTATTATTAATTATTGCTTAAATAAATATTTTTACAAGGATTTAAATTTGTTACTTCCGTAATATTTACAGAGACGAATTGCTTAAAATGGTTATAGCCCCTAAGAATAGTTATGAAATATGGTTCATTAACTGTCACTCTTGAGCTCGAACATCGGTGAAATTTTTTTGAATAAAGTTAACCTGTTTGGATTTGAAGATCCCACTTTTTTCCCTTATGTATTTTGTATGAATAAATTCCATGGACAGATTTTTGATAAAGTTACTGGGGTACGAAGTTGGATTATCAAATTAACTAAGAATAAAATATTTTATCACATTTTTCTATCCCTAGTTAATTATATCGTGAATTTTCAGTGCTAAGACATGCTTCGAAATACAAAATTCTTTTTTAACTGAATTTAAGAAGTAATAACACAATATATTCACTTTTAAGTACAGCTCAGATGCTAAATCATATGAAAATGCTATGCTGACTTGATTTGGTAAGTGGTAATTTTTAAAGCAGCACCCTCTTCTTTTCTATATTTTCTTTCTGTATTATAGTTTTCTAAAACCATAATTTGACAACAAAATCACTTCTAAAATTTAAAAAAGGAAATGACTAAAAATATAGCTTCCAAATTATTAAGGTCACTGGTTTTCTATTCTTGCATTTTCGCATTATGTTAATGGCTTTATGCTTCGAAAGTCACGGCATGAAAATGCGCATTCATGCAAACAGTTGTCAAAGAACCGTGAAAAATAGACTTTAAAGAAGAACATATGAGAAAATAAAGATGAGAAGGTAATATTATTAGTATTCATAATATTATCTTCACTTGATCTCGTTTAAGCAATTATATTTACATCTTGCTTTCTGCCATCGTGTGCTTACAGCCCAATGTTGGTAACTCGAAATGTATTACGCTGTCTTTGTCTGGAATTATCGAATGAGTAACACTTCATGGCATGTTAATATATGCAAATTTTCCAAAACAGGAATGGAGTACAATACATGATGACAAGTTACACCAAACACATTTTTTCTTGTTTCAAATAACAATTATAAAATAATAAATTCTTGACATTAATTTACCATTGAACTTATAATTATATTTTGTCTCAAAATTATGTCTTTTTAAGATCAAAATACAGTAATTTAAGATGCCTTATTTCTAAGAAATAAATACCCTTAAGACATATGTATACACAAAAATACATATTTTAAAAGCATTTCTCTAGCAACACAGAAAGGGCGCTGAATGCACTGTACAAAAAGGAACCGCTAACAATCGGAGCCCGAACCACCAGTTTGTACAACCAGAGCATAAATATGAGTCCACCTGTGGCCACATGTATGGCGCTTGAATACCGATAATTTGTCTCAAGCCCTTTTGCCGGCGAATGGGCTGGATGCATGGTATTTTCAGGATTTTCAACATATGCAGAATAAATATGAATCACTTAGAAATCTTCCCTCCAAAAATTCTCACTTTAGCAGATCGCTTTCGCGAATTTTCTTGTAATCAATTAACTGCCAATCTAAGAATGAATGTGTATGCATGTATGAATATGTGTGTAACATGAAAGTGAGTATGGATTATTATTATTATTACCTATTACTGATGCATTAAAAGAATAATAGCACCCATAAGTATTATGTTAATTATTAAAAATATGGAGTTTAAACAAAAATTATATAAATTTTTGCATCAAAATTAGATGCGCATAAGACTGATGTGAAACTAAAAACACATCTAAAAAACGAGCAAAAATATGAAGCAAAAATTCTGAGCATAAGTTAGAATCAAAAAATTAGCCAGCTCATTTATTATCATTGGAAGGGGGATATTAGACAAATAAGGACAAAAATTTATAAAAACGCTAAAGAGGAACAATATTTTGGTAATTTTAGTTACCTGATTATAAATTGCTTTTATTTTTATTTTGTAGTATATCGATACATTTTCAAATATATTTATGCGATTTTAAGTACTTGCAATGTAATGTAAAATGCAGTGTCTGAAATTTTGTTGTTACGAATGCGAAAATTATAAACTAGCCAAATAAGAAAAATTTAACGCCTGTAGCTAGTACTTCTTAATCTAATTTCCTTTGAAAATATGAAGATTAACCTCACCATATTAGCCTGTCAGCCTCAGATTAGTGTACTATGCATTACATAGATCTAAAAGGAGGAAGCAAGAAGCTGAATACTTAACTCCAGTTTTTCATTTTTGATAAGTATGAGCAGTAGTTATTTAACAGCATTTGCTTTAAAATACGAATAAAGTGAAATGAAAGTAGCACATGCCAATGTAAAACGTAAAAACTTAATATCAGACAAAAAGTAACCTTAATTTTACGAAAAATTAGATAAAACTCTTTCAGTTATGAGGCGATTCAGGCGCAAGTCATTGTTTTCCAGAAGCAAAAACTTTTTGCCCAATTTTAAGGTCAACTAAATTAAAGTTGTTTTTTGGCTCAATATTATATGGTTAAAGTGTATTAAACAAATAAACATAAATGAAAAAAGAAGAAAATAAAACTGATACATTCAGATGTTTTAGAAGAAAAGTAAGTATGTTACTACAAAGCAATATCTATAAAAAATTATTACTTAACTAACTATTAACGGTCTTCTTCTTTACTAGAAGCTTTATGCTTTTAATACATATTGTTACGAATTTTGTACATAGATGATTTTAGTGCAATTATATGCGAAACTGTAGTATTTTTCTGTTTAAAGAGGGATGTATCATGATCGTATACGATAAATTCCACCACTCTAAGAGAGAATAAAATTGAATATCCAAAAAAATATTTAAATATTTAATTATTCATGCAGTTTTTTTAGTTTTGCTGTTATTGTACGATTTAGAAGTATAACTCCTTCATTAATTTATTAAATGAAATATTTTAGTTTAATAGAAAAATTAGACTTTCTGTTGATTATCCCAATGCAATTTTGATTATGTCTTATACGGATTAGGGAGAAATTGATTTAGAGGGTGGTGTTATAATTATCGATAACAATGCTTATTTATATTTTGAGATTTATTGCCACCTTCAGAGAAAATCGTCATAACAGGGTTCATTGTATTTGTATATTTTCAAATATATATTAAAGTTTTTTAGATCTTCCTTTATCTAATTTAAATTTTCAATTAATATTAAACTTCAGCTGATATAGAATATGTCCCAGGTCTCTGTGCGTTACAATTTTTTCTTAATGCATTTTTAATTTATCTGGGGAATATCACGTGTACATCAGTACATTATCACTTTCGATGAAAGAATTGAGCGTATATATTTTTATCTTAAAATAAATTAATAATAATTTTTGTGAGCACTTGATTATATATTTGAAAAGATTTTCTTAAAAGATATAATTTTATTTCGGGTTCGTAGAATTCAAATTTACCAGTCACTCACAAATTTTTGGTTATATCAATCATAAATTAAATTTCCTGCGCGTTTCGTCATTTTAATTTAAAAAAACAAATTCCTCGATTTCAGAATATCAGTTATCCGCTAGTTAATGTTAATTAAAAAATTTTTAATAAAACTGTTTTATATTCTTTGCCTTTGATGCCTTCTGCTTGTAGATGGAATGTTTTGCTTGACACACGTACATATCACGTTTTCTTTCATATACCTGCAAAATGTCTGAATGATTGATTTTTTCCCTGCGAAACGTTTTACGCCAGCTTTTCTCTCGGGAAATATTTAATCATCCAAGTGACCCTAGCGACGGTACTCTTCTTAGAGGCTTCAGGTGATGTGAAATGATGTCTAAACTTTTTTTTTTATTTTTTAAGCACAAGAGAAAGTAGGAAAAATCACCATGTTATAAATCATTTCTCGTAATTTACGATATTGCTTTAAGTTTTCGTCTGATTATTTTTAAATGCTATATGTAGATGTCGGGCTTTTATTAAAAGCCTTCTGAGGAACTGGGGGAATTTTCGTCCAGCGATTAGTATGATGCAAATTGCATTGTTTTCTAATGAAGCTAGTGGCCAAACAAAGCTTTCAAGATCATTTAACCCGCATGAATTTGGAAGAATCGACTGAAATAAACCAATCGTATCCTTTTTATAACACTAAAGAAAAAAATATCTAAATTTTATTCTTAAAAGACAGTGGTTAAACTTTTAAAGTTGCTGTCTGCTTGATGGTAAGTTAATAAACACTCTCGCTTTTCAATTTGTTAGCAACAGTTTGAGTACTGATTAAGACTTTGTTTCCTGTAATGGATTATTATTTCGTTAAAAATCAGATATTATCGTAACTAACAGGGCTGTGACTAATTATCTTTATACAGGAGCAACTGCTGTAGGAGTTGTTTATACGCTCATGATTTTTCTGCACTATATGCATTGTACTTCAGTATGATTTCCTGTTAACTTCATAATTAATGTTATTCTTATTTTCATTTCGAACTGTAGAATTCGGGATGGATGTACCAAAACTAGAGGCGGAGCGAATCCTAAATTTTCTCGAATCTGAATCCTTAGATTCTCGAAATTTTCGAATTTCGCGAATGCTTCATTTAAGAATCATTATAAAGGAGTAGAAAAAAAAGTTATGTAATGTTAACATTTTTAATTAAAGCAAAATCTGAAATCTGCGTTCAATAAAAAATTAATACTTTTTTTATTTCGTATTTCATTAATAAATTTTTATTTTATATTTTATTAATTTTATTAAAATTAATAATTTTTTACTTATGTAAAACATTAATACACTTTTTTATTCGCCTGTCTTATATTCTGCTTACAATTCCCTGAAAATGAAGTACATAATTAAAATTCTGAACATAATTTGGCAAAAAAAAAAAAAAAAATGTTGAATAACAACTCAAACTGCTTGCATTTTTAAATCAAAGCAAGCATAAAGGGTAAAGCATTATTTCATGAGTTGACATAAATAAACACTAAACATGGACCACATATTTCTCTCCAGAAGAATAAGAAAAATAAAAAATTCGTTTATTTTAAGAGCTCAAAGAAAGCATTAAACACGGAACATCATCAAGACAATCTGAAAAAGCAAAAGCCTGTAACCGAGACTTATGTAAGAAAACTAGAATTTGAATTCGCTTTGGATTGAGCTTATTTCTTTTTCCCCCTTCCCAGTTGTAGTGTCTGACGTGTTGAATAGTCTGTTTGAGACCATCGTTGATGGTAGTGTGATTAAGAAAGTTTAAGATAGTTTTCTCGAGTTTTGATATTTGTTGTTGTTCTTCCAATATATAAAGATATTTTCAGATGATGAAAACACCAGTTATGCTAAATGTGCGTTCTTTTCTTCTTCAAGAGATGAACTATAACTCAGCCCCTTACTAACTCATCCGCTGAGGATGGTAACTCTGCATGTCTTTTCAAAGTTAAAATGTATGATTTTTTTTTTAAGATCAAAGATCAAGATTGAAAGATTTCAATATCGGGCTGGGGGTGCAAACATTCGAAAATCTTCTTCAGAATTCGTATGTGTAATCCCTAAACTTATATATAATCAAATGGACTTATATATATATATAACCAAATGGACTTACGTCTTCAATCCTCCAACTGATGTTGAATATTGCCACCACAATTTTGTAATATTATTAAGCATAGATTGACTTGTGAAATTGCATGTTAAGGATTTTCGATAATGTAAAATAGCTGCTCTCGAGCATTTTAATGTGATAATCGAATATTCCATGTTTTTCATTTAAATAAATGTATTTGTGTACTTCAGCGAAATATTTTGACTGAAGCATCTGTTTTCGAGCGTACATCACGACTGAATGGTATTTCTCGTAAATAGTCTTTATTCAACTTAGGCGAATAGATCTGCCTACGATTTTATCAGAGTAGTTCGGAAAAAAAACCTAGCTAATAGATTAAACTGTTACTTACATCTTTGTATCTAATTATGAAAAAAGACCATCCTCAAGTAAGATGTTTTATTCGTTTTATTTAAAGGAAAGGATAATGACTTTTCTCCATGGTATGAAAACCCTCCTAAAAAGCGGGGGGGAATCAGCAATTTTAAACGTAGCTAACACCTAGTGAATGTTTGGTGCTCGACGTGATTTTTTTTTATTTTGCCGTTGATTTTCTTTTCTGTTTGTTGATTGCCAGTAATTTTTCGGTTCACGAAGCGAAGATGATGAAGATGATTCATGCTACTGGGCAAACGAATTATTTCGATGAAATACATCATATTATTCCAACTTCGAGAAAATCCGCTGTGAAAGAGTTTTCTCCCTCTTTAAAGGGATGCATATTTTGGATGAAATTACGGGAAATGCAGCCTGAAAACACTTCCATAATAGAGCCTTTTATTAGTAAGACCATGTTTCTTGTCTCAAAATTGTCCATTTTTTCGTTTTTATTGAGTCCATAACGCTTTCCTTTGAGGTAGAAACGGATTATATGCGTTTTAATAATATAATAATAATGCCATATAATGATATTTACTGCTTTGTAAAGAAACATTTTCTGTAATTTGTGACAATTTTGCAAAACATTTATTTTTTAGCATGGAAAATAAAGCTGCGGACTTTCATGAAAATTTCAATAAACTTTTGGTATGCTGCCAAATTTATAAATATTATTTGACGCCTTGCTGAATAGTATGCTTTCCTATCTCCTTAGATTTACTTCCAATTAACGAGAGAAAAGTTATATTATAATTGTCTTTTCAAACTTTAGTTATATTTGTATACTTAAGAGTTCTTCTTAAGAGTTCTGCCTTAGATGGTAACTTGAAGTAGAGGTTTTGTTGTACACAATCGTTTGCTCTGAAAGCCTTTTTCAAGAATTTTGATAAAACATTCCTAAAGATCACAGTTTGTTAGAAATTTCAAAGATGTGATGATATTTTTCGTATGTTTATACCTGCCACTTCTCATCCAGAAACCGCTGAAACAATTTTAATTAACCATTAGTAAGGCTTTGCTGTCCATGATAAAGATAAAAATTAGTATTAAAAATTATTTTCGCAATAATTGTTTTAAATTTGTAATTTGTTTAAAAATAGAAGAATTAGTTTCACTGCTTCTGTAGCAAATATTGGAATTGTAAACAGCTTATATTCTGGTATAAACAAATCTCAGAATGTATATAGTTTTCATTCCTGTTTATTGAAGAAGAACTTGGTATATGCGTAGAGCACTAAAAATCAGCCATAACGTTTAAAGGATAAATGTAACTATTAAAATTACCACTTTTTACATATTAAAGGTGTACATTTCATTAAAAGCTTTATTTCATCAAATAACAACACAGTCTAAGACTTTGAATTATATTCAACACTATTTTAATTGTTTAAGGTGTGTGATCAGACATTTAGTGATGTTAGTGATTTTTTGCATTTGGGGTAATCCAATAAAATACATACTCTGAAAAATATTAGCTAGCAAGACATGAAAATGAAATAAATATTCTAAATGTGAAATAAAATTATTAGATACTTTCAGAAAACAGAACAAAGATGCCAGACGTCAAAACTTTAAGAAGTGGGATTATGTAATATGAATACATGTTAACTATTCATAACCACATCGCGATCGATACTGAGTATTTCTTTAGAGTAATAGTTGCATAGAATGTATTAAGATTAATATGTCTTTAAGTTTTGAAATCATCTTCTTCATTGCAGCTGTATTTACTCAGGTCTTTGGGGAAACATGAAGTTTACTGTATTTCATATATTTTGAAATAAGTTGTCTATTTCGGTAATGATCTTCAATAATATAATTATTTTCTAATAAATTTCACTATTCCATTTAATGTATTTAAATATTTCCAGCAAAAAAACTCTTGTTTCCAACAGCGGGAAAAAAATTATACTTTGGATACGTCAAACTCTTGAAAAAGATGAAAAGAAGAATTTCAACTTGAAAATAAATACCGTATTTACTCATAAATTTATCTGCCTGAAGTATCTCCTTCCACTTTTTTAGCATATAATTTAGAAATTCCTGATTTGTGATAGTAATATCTTTCTCTCTTGGTTTTCAAAAGAAAATTAGTAAAAAAATGGTAAATACAGTAATTGAACAAATTCTACTTCCTGTTTGCCGTTAATAACTCTTAAAAAACTCGATGATTTTTAACAGAGAGTAAAGTGGTGTTTTACGCTTCGAAGGAATTAATTCTGCATAAGCCATAATCAGATGGTAATTCTACCAAGCAGAGAATTTGTTTGGGTTGCGAACATAACAAAATGACTCCATTAATTGAAGATCTAGGATTTTAATAGCGTAGCTACGTTCTAAATGCATTCCTAGAATTTAATTGTATGTGAGCATAAACATTACAAATTCTTTCGTTTTGATACCGCGCATCAAATAGAGATCACGCTGTGAACCTAGACGCAAGAAAACAAACATAATACTTAAAAAAATGTTCCAAAGTTTACTGCAGTTTCTTTTTTTTTTTTTTTTTTTTTTTTTTTTTTTTTTTTTTTTTTTTTAGTTTAAAATATTTTACGACCGTATAACTTAACCACAAAGGAACTTAGATTAGATTTATTTTTTTAAGTACTTTACTCGACAACCGTGATAAAATATTCAGCGCATAGAAAAGGAGTATTTACACGTTATTTGCTGTTGCTCCAACTTGGCTTAACTATGCGAGAGTTAACTGCTGCTTACAGTGATTTTGCGTGTTCTATGAATCTGTTTGCCTTGTACAGAATTGCATTTAAGCACGAAGAGCACATTACACAGGAGCTGTTTTCTGGATTGAAAACTTTTTCCGCGGGTTACGATCACTTGATAATTTAAAGTGCTATTCACTTGAGAATTTTAAGTGAAATTCTGTTGCGCATTTTGTTTATTTAACTTAAATTTTAAAAGTAAAGAAAAAAATTTCTTTATTTTCGAATTATCAGCATCTATTGTCATTTCAATTTAATCAATTCATATATGAAAATTAAAACAATAATTTTTTCTTATGTGTCGTATTCCTGTTCTTTTGCAGACTATTAGATAAAATCTTCCAAAAAAAAGGAGCTTCGTCCCATTTCGTACATTTAATCATTTTCGTACACCGTTGATCTGCAACCTTTCGTATCATCCTGATAGTGCTGTTGTATCATGCCTGATGGTAAGAACTACATTTGCTTATTTTAGAATCGTGTTTTTAATTTCCTGTTTCCTTTAATATTTTCGGAAATACAGTTAAAATCTAACTGCCCGGACTTTAAAGATTCAGAATTTCAGTTGCCTGGAACTCCAGTTATCCGTGTCGCTGATTTTTTTTTAAACACGCAAAATCTAAGTTATTTTTAATTTATTTACATTCACTTAATGTTTTTTTATTTAAATAATACATTTAAGAATCTATGTATTATATTGTGAATTTTATTACTTAATTGTCTGATGTTAACAAAAAAAGTAATGCTTTAGTTTAATTTTAGTTGAATAAAAATAAGCTATTCGTTTTCGTTTTGCACAAATAAAGATTTCTTTGTTTACTTTGAATATAGTAATAATAAAAACAAAATTATTTGCTTAGCTTTCAGAGATTTTGTGAATAAAAATTAATTTTAATTGAAGTAGAAATATATTGTATGTTTAGGAAACTAAAAATAGTGTCATTTTTTTATTTTATTAAAAGAACTGTTTATGATTTGTTTTATGAAGCTAAAATTGCTTTGGTAACTGTTCAATCTTTATTGTAAAACGCTATGATAAAAGAAAAATAAAAAATTTCGTTTGCTTGCAATAGAACAAATACACATTTGGCGTATAGAAAGAGGCATTTCAAGTATCCGAACTATAATCCGGATGTTTAGATCTCTACTGTCTTTCATACTCATACCGAAGATCTTGGATACGGTAACCATCCGTTCATAGATACATAACTTACACAGGGCTCGACTGAGGTAGTCTGGAGACCTAATCATAATGCTCTTTTATGGTTCTCTAGTGCTTACCTCCCTTATTTTCATGGGAGGGGGAGCTGTAAGGAGTTATAGGCGAATTTAAAGATTCCCTAAAACGTGTGGGGTTTAGACTTGAGCCTTGTGGGCCTAGATAGTAATAATGTCCTGAATTGACTGCACGCACATTTTTTTAAATCATGTATTTCCTTTATTTTTCAAATAATGAATAAAATCATGCATTTCGTCAGTTTTATTGTAAATAATATTCATATTACGGAAGTATACTGTGAGTACAACTGTGTAATTAGTCGATTCCTTAACTAGCATTGTCATATCACAAATGTGATATGACTGTAATTTACAGTAGTTTTTTAAAAATATTATTGAATTTTTTGCTAAATGAATAAACAGAAGAAAGAAAATTTTAACTTTGGAACTAACTGTTTTTTGTCACTAAACTTCATTTTTGAGGACAGAACGAGAAATGTGGTTGGAACATGTTTTTAATTAGATACGAGTTTAACTTGTATTCACACTTTTAATCAAATGTAACGCCTAAGAGTCAAATGAAATTAGTTAGGAAAGATAAATTTTGGCGGTATCGTGTAAAAAATAATGTATTTAGTCAACCAAAGTCACATATTTTATTAACTTGCAAAGTAAAATTAGCTCGCTAATTTTCGGTTAAAAATTATTATAGAATTAAATTATTATTTGCATTCATAAGACAAATAGTTAAAAATTATTATTTGCATTCATAAGAACGATTTGCGGTTTAATACAGATCCGTATAAACTGACGTATCATCGTGTTTTCTTAAATGTTCTCCAAGTCTAGTTATCTGTAGCTGGATTATTTTTGCAGCGTTTATTTGTGAGAAACACCTGAGATTGGAAGGATCATTACTGTAAAGAATCTAAGAAACGAAATATACTTCAGGCTTATGATATAACACTATAAGTTCACTGCGTCAGAAATAATCAAGATTTGCTTCAGAATATCGAAGCAATAGACAGAAATATGAAAAACAAGTAAAGTTTATGTTTAAGCAATTTGATTCTGGCTGTTTGCTTATTTTGAAATCGTCATTTTTGATTTTTTCTTCTATTTTCAGTTACTCCTTTTGTTTTGCAATTGATTCATTCCTGTGTCAAAATAAAAGAATAACAACATTCAAGTGAAACAAGATGAAAATTATTTTCCTATTCAATACATTACCAAAAATAATTCTTTACGAACTGACTTGCCTTCCATTCGCATTTCAATGTTCATCCTCCTTTCTATTGTTTACACCGGAATCGTGATCTTTCTGAAAACAGTTGGAGAGAAATAGAAGCGTTATGGTTCAGTTAGAGTTCAGTTTGAATCGCTGTCTTTCTGTAAAATTATACGAAGTAAATTATGGTTATTTGGAGCAAACATTTCATATGAACATTACGTATGTTTACTATTTAGATTGAGAATGATGTGATTTAGTTTGTTCAGATCACGCACAAACTGTTGTTTTGTCTATCATATGACAGAAATGAATTACAACTAAAGTAGTTGTGCCAACGCTATAAATGAGAGTTTAACTCTTGTTTTTCAATCTGTGGTGTGACTTCCTAAAACCCGGTAAATATTTAAGATTGTGCTTACTTTAAGTGCAGCTCTTGGATGCTGGGAAAAAAATGTGCACTAAAATGCAGTTTATTGCGTTTTCCCAACTAATTTAAAATTCCGTGATATTTATATTTACAGAAATGAAATTTTAGTTTAAAATCTTAAGTACGGTAAAAATCTAAGAGCGCAAATATTTATACTTTTTACAAGTAATAAGCTCGTAATTAAGAATAAAATGTGTCTTTTCTAGTTTTAATTCCATTTAGAGTATGAACAGTGTAAAAATAGACGAGGCTTTTATTTCCATACCTCTTTCATTTCCTCTAGAATATTTGCTCAGTTGCTGCATGGGCGTAAGTTGTATTCATTACAAGCATACATACTCCGCTGCGCTATATTGTTGCATTTTCCATGTATTTACCAACACAGCAGCCGGCATTCTAGCCTTTTCCTTCTGTAAACGAGCCTTCGAATAACAGTGTTGACGTTTGAATTTGTTTGAAATGCAGATTTATTCAGTTAGAAACTCCAAAATGACTTCTGAATCTGAAAAGACAAATAGTAACACACAAGGATTTCTTAATGAAAATCCGAAGATGGATACATGTCAAGACACCTGTGGTAATTTCATTTTTGTTCTTCAGTTTTTTTCGTTTCTTTCCTGAATAATTTCGTTGTTGTACTTTATAATGGAATACTGAATTACCGCGCGAATTAAATTTTTAAACTGGAAATTAAATTTGTGGAAAAAAAATCTTGGTTAACAGAGAAACTTCCCAAAGACAACAATTCATACCTTTCATAGATTGTACCGTTCATAGAGGTAGTCTGCTTAGAGAACATGTTCATGTGTGTTGTATCTCGATGTGCCTAATGTTTCTTTATGTTCTCAGGAATAATAATCACCTCCAGTGGTGGTCGTCTACGGAAGATAGTCTTCATGAGAAGTTTAACTGTATTCGTATACCCTGTGTCCGGAAAATCCCTATATTCATGTATTATGTCAACAGATGATGTTTTAAAGTAATGAATCTGAATTAAATTATTTAATGTGGAAATGCCATATATGGTTTAACTAAAAAACAATTTCTTGGGTAATCCTGGTGTGATGTTCGATTTCCTTTCCTAAACTGGGGCTTAGTCTCGCGTGCGTGTTACTAGAAAGCACAAATAGACCTCTTGGTTGACAAGGTAGGTGAATTCATTACACTAAAGTGCAAGGTCTCATAATAGGTATACAATGACTTGTCCGAGATGTTCTGTATATTCTACTTTCTCAGTGTTTTTATTCTTGCTTCCATTTGAGCATGATTATTAGAAATTAAATGGCGATTTCTTCCTGACTAATAACTTTTATAGATTTGTGTAGTGATTAGCAGTTGATTTGTTGGATCGTAAAGGCATCCACTATGCTTGTGAAAATGACAGCATTTAAAAATTCACAGAGGAATTAAATATTCTCGTTATTATATACAATATCTGACAAATATTAAGCAATATAGAAATACCTTATGCAAAAATATTTTTAAAAGGCAAATCTATCGTACGGAATGGTATTTTCTTTTTTAAAAAATGATATGAAGTAATTTCTTGGTGAATATCTTTTCACTTTGAGGAAAACGAAGTGAAAAGAAATTCACGAAAGAAAAAAAAATATCATAAACATTCCGAATTCTAGCAGCTTTCTTCTTAATATCATTAAAAATTTCTCGGATTTAATATACCTTTAAACAAACCCATGTTTTCATATGTTGACTTTTAATCTGGCATTCAAGACTTGAACTACTTTAAGGAAGTTAATGAATTGCTTTTGAGCATTATGGAAGTTTTGTTTTCGTTAACGGAAAGCAAACAAATTTCCTTGAATATTATAAAAACTTTTTGGACGTTGCAGGTTTCTGGAGTATGTAAATCCTTTTTAAAGTTATTCATTAAAAGTTTTAAAATTCGATAAATATTCCAAGTATAAACAACCTGATATATCTTCTCATTTAATAACAGTAACAATTTTAAGTCATATTTTCAAGAACGACTTCTTTATTTGTTCACATTTTATCATACTAGATGGACAAAATCTTTCTGATACATCAAAACCATTGTTGAAAGGAAAGATTCAGACTGAAACAGGAAAGAGTTTACGTTGCAAATAAATAAAAAAGCATGTGTCTAAGTTTTGAAATTATTCATAAACTTCCGCACTAATGATATAGTCTTCTTGTTCTTTTAGTTTTTTTTTTCAAAAGTGAATCCAGGCAGTATCAATAAAGAAATATATCTAATTAAGAAAACTTTAAGCAGTTTCTGTGTTAAAAAAACATTTATGCCATTGTTTTCAAATTAGTAACCTCTGAAATATAAATGCCAGGAAATCTTTATTTTTATTATTTAAAGAAAATATTTTAGTTTATGGTGCATCTAGCACCATTCCAAAGATGCAGCTTGGTAAAATGATCTTTTACTATCATTTTCAAAAATGATAAATGCAAAACTAAAGAAAAAAATAATCTTTGACAAAAACTGGCATTCAAATTTCTGGATTAAATTTTAGCAAATGAAGAATTTTTTAATATAATTATTTAAAAACTGATTTGAATTGTCAAAATGTAATGAAAGCAGTCATCTTCTTTAGCTGAAAGTGTAGCACCAATTTCAAAATAAGTGCTATATTGAAAAGGATAATGATTTTAAGTAGCAATGTATTTTTATCTTATTTTAAAACTATTTCCATGAAATAATATTGGCATGTAGAAAAATATTCTTTTGCCCTGCCTGCACGAATCAGAAATTTCTTAGCCTGATAGACTATTATGATGCCATTTATGTCGACAGATTAATGTGATATAAAAGACGAATTAATATGCTGTATTGAAATAGTACAAGAATTAGCAAAACTAAGCAAAAATCATCTTTATAACGTCAACTTTATCATTCATGTTAACGATAATTAAAGCATTTGTGTAATACAATTCAATAAAAGTTGGGCGATTTTCGAAAAATATTAAGGAAGGAAAAGAAATGGTGTAATCTTACGATAACTATAACACTAAGAAAAAATAAGACCTAACTGGCCCACGTTTTAACCAAAATTCCTAGAAAATAACTCATTGCGTTAGTGATTTAATAGATAGCACTGTCATATGCAATTCAAAAGATGTAGTAGTCTAATTATTCTCGAACTGCAATTCATTAAGCCATTTATGTAGCCATTTGGCGATGGAAAATCTTAAATAACTTCCTGTACACTATACTTCACCTAGAAGTAAAACAATTATGATCTTCTACCCTTGATAAAGTTGTATATAATATTTTAAGTAAATCTGAAATGTAAGGATTTGTTTTCTCATTTTTTTATTTATGTTATGTACTGATCAAGTTCACATCTTCGTCGTTATTCCAGTGAAAAATTCAGATACAAAAGTTAGAAGTAATAACAAGAGGAAGGATACTGAGCTTAAAAGATAAAAACTATGGCAGATGCTATATCTTTGTATCTGAGTGCTTTAGAATCCTGAAAGAATTACAGTATCTTCACCTAGCTCCTAGAAAGATAATAGCTGCATTTCAAGCTTTCAGTGCACGAATGAGCTGGATTCAAGCACTGGTGGATGCTTTACAAAAGTCGTGATGAAATATTAATTTAGTTGAACTGAATCAATATTTCATCGAATTTTTGACACGAAATCTTTTAACACGAAAGAAATGCACTATTGTAATATATATAAATATATTTTCTAAACGTGTTAGAAATTTAAGAAAGCAAAGCATCGACCGGTCCCATACGGTAAGGTAGTTGGCGAAATTTTACTACCCTATCGTTTGGCTTTGATTCGAATCCTGGTTTAGGCAGGCGTTTAAGATGTGACGTCCTGACGTTTGTGATTTTGGTGTCTTTTCGAAACGTTGGCACTTAAAATCTGTCTCTGAAAGTCCTCTCGTTAGGTTGATGGAAAGGGAAGAGAGATGCGAAAACCTCAGATTCCTTCCGTTAGAATACTGTTGATCAAAACTGGAATCAAAGGATAAGTTGTATCGCGCATTTTGACATATTCGAGTAATCTTTCCATATGTCCAAGTAATAGCAAAGTCATTGAGCTAGTAGTGTATTTTGCAGATGCATTATAACTAGGGATTAGTCTGTTTCTTAGAATCAATTTGAAAGTGAATAATTCGACCTAAAACACTTCAGCTATTGAAAAAGAACTTATTGAAAACATTATAATAAAAGAAAGGATGTTTGAAAATGAATCGGCAGTTGTATGTGCTATAGATAGTACTACACTTATCAGTTCACCGCATCTTAAGGTGATTTATTGAGGAATCACTTTGGGAAAAGCTTTTCTATAATCGTTAAATACAGTAAAGAGGATTTTTTGTCATGATCTCCAACTTCCAATTCCAATGAGTTTCTTCTTGTTGGATTACATTCAAGATAACGAAATAAATAGATTGCAGTTCCTCAAAAGAAAAAGCATATTTTACCTTTCAAAATATTTACTGTACTTTATTACGCATGTAGAAACTGTTATACGTGGAATATTGTTACCTATGTATGCCCTTAAAGATTGTCAGTACAGAAATGTTGAAATAATGTGAAAAAAACAATTGAATATTATCATATCTTCTGCATGTGGTACTAAAATATGATTCACTTGCCTCAGAAATATTTGCCATTTTAATTTTTTCAACGAATAACTTATGCTTCATGCACCTATTTAAGACAAATAACAAATTGCATCTTTATTTAAGTCCTATAATCGTTACGTTGCATGTATGTTACCACACGACATGAACTTTAACTACATCTTAAAGTGACATTTTTCGTTTTCAGTTTTACCTCGTGCTTGATCCGACGTCAAAATTTAACCTAGCAAATTTTGTTTTGAAAAACTCTATTAGCACTCATACATACTAACGATTGGATGGCTAACCCAGACAGATTCAAATGCGCAAATGCGACATTCCCTGACGTCAGACGTCGAAATTTGGCCCAGCCACTTACATCTGTAATTGGGCGTGGTCCGGGGCAAAAATGTCTGAAAGATAACTGAGAGCGGAGCCAACAGGAGGGATGTAGTGATGCGCATGAGCTGAAGAGAAGGAAGCAAAGAGGAAAATCATTCATTACGGGCGCGTATTTCGATTTGAGCTGTAGGTGTAGATTCTTTTATTTCTGCTTTATGCATTTTGCTTTTGTCTGGCTAATTTTAAATGGACATTGACGGAAGTATTTTGAATTCCCACTTTCTGTCATAGCATTATCTTTCTTTAACCCTTCCCTCATTGTAGACTATTGAAAGAAATTTATTGAAAGAAAGAAATCGTAGTACTAAAATTAACTTAAAATGTTTATTTAATCTAATAACAATGAAAAATAACCGAAATAGAACTTTTAAACTTAATATCCCATTTACAATACCTAAACGATCTAATGTATGCGCTACTTGCGGTTCGACAAATTAGACTAAACGTCAGGTGCTATTTTAAGGAAGCGCCTTGAAAGCGTATTAATTTATTTAAAGACTGGAAGATTTTACAGTAATTGCTAATTTTCATTAATGGAACTAGCCACCACTATTATCTGTATCTTTGCACGGCTTAACACATCCACCGGTGTTCAGTCTTCACTGGATAATCTTATAAGATTCAGCCCCCAATAAATTCTCATATGAGTACATTCTAGCAAATCACAGCACGTTTAAAAGAAAACTTCATACTTGTAATTAATTTCATAATTTACTGTATAAATCGTGTAAAACTTGTGAAAATAATGGCATGGTGTAGAAAAGAATTTTTGAACTTGTATCACTATTTTTTGTTCTCTGCAAGAGAAATTCAGAAATCATATAACAGAGTTTTATAAAACATTTTAATTGACATCATTCTTCGCAGGATAACAATTGTAGTGATCCAATTTAAACTTTGTATTGCTGGCTCCCGTTTCAGTATCAAAAGCTTATATTATATTTTGAATTTTCCATAAAACAGTATATAAAACATGTATTTATTATAAATGTAAATCAAAAACTTATATAATATCCACAATATTATGGAGCATATTTTTGCAGGTCGTATCTTTATAAATTTTTCTGTTAAAATTTCATTCATTTTTTAATTTGTATAGTAACTTATGTAGAACTTTTAGATTACTGAAATTTTCATAAAGGTATCAAAACATTTCTGAACATTTAATTTTATATATCCCATATCTCTAAATTCATGAAATCTATTTCGACCTGTAATGGAAAAAAATATATCTTGGAAAAGTGCATCCAAAATGTGCACCGGTAGTTCAAAACAAAAAAACCACTGTCTTTTTAAAATTCTTTGATATATTAATTTAGATGAGCATTCAAAGAAGCTAGAAAGATGATGATTGTTCTTAATGTCTTTTAAATGATAAGAATGTATGCATTTATTACTTCTGATTAGGTGAAATTACAATGCAAAAGTAATATTTTAAGTCAGATAATTAATTATAGCAAAACTCGTAGGGTCATGTATTTTAAGAAAAGATTCCTTTAATCCACGCTTAATGTTGTACAGAAGGAAAATCACGAGAAATGCTTGGCAGTCGTTTTCTCTTTCACTGTAAATCAAACAACAGCAAACTACAGTATCATTGTGTAATATTTCATGTCTGAGAGCATATGTCTATAGGTAATTTGATCCCAAAGCCAGCAAATATTTGAAAGATTTATATTTCTGTGAACATACAGCGTATGGTAACGCAATTAATTAATAAAGTTAAGCATAAAATTTGATTTTCTTTAAAGAATTTAATTATGTAATTGTTTGTTTTAATTATACCTACATAACTATCATATAGCTTGGAATCCTGATTATATTGCCGTGCTTTTGAAGTATCTTTATCGGAAGTCTTTGTTATAGAAAGAATGTTATAGAAAAGCATTTTTCATTCCCTGAGAGGAAGACAAGCATTAGAATCTGTGACATTCATATAAGCTGAAGCATCACTCCCTATTGCTTCGCCTGTAAACAAATCTTACGCTCAGCCTTTTTGAGAAAATCGACCGATAAGTCATTTTTTGCGGTCATTCATGAAAGACAGCCAGATATCAAAGGAATCATTAGTATCAAAGGAATCATTCACAGTGTTACTCTTAGTTTTAAAAGACATTGTCTAATGGTATTTAATGTATCAAATATCTCTAAAAAATTCTATTTTTTGTCGCCTTTACAGTTAAGCTCGTCTTCAGATAGTCATCAATAATTATGGCTGCCATATTCATGATTTATTCTAATGCAATCTATGTTCTTTTGTGGGTGAAGCTCCTTCTGGCTTACATAACTGTATTCATGAAATTTTCATGCTCAAAATCCTTTTATGCATTTCTATGTTATTCCGTTACTACACATTGGAAATTCACTAAAACACTATTTTTTTTAATGTTTACTGGCTTTACTTTGTATTGTGTGCCAGTAAGCAAAATTAAAATGCGTATACTGTTTCTCAAAAAATACTTAGTTGCATTGTAAATATTATTGAATTTATTGTAAACCTGATTTAGTAAAAGGACTAATTAAACAGATAAGTAAAAGGAAATAGGTAAATTATAACACTGGTATTAAAAAATTAATAAAACTGATGCAATTCAATATTATAATTTGACTTACAGTCTGTGGCTGATTTCACAGAAATACTTATTTGAACTCCAAGAGCGAATAGGATTATTAGCCATTATAAAATCAAACTGTTTCATATTGTTTAATACTAAAGATTGTTACGTAGATAAATAGTTTGTGATGTAGTTTTATATGCACATGCCTATAAAAACTACTAACATTTATAATAGTTATATATGCTATCGCTGATATTATAAACAGCGAAGTGTGTACCAAAAATTTAGACATTAGATTGATTTAGAAATATAATATTAATTTTGGGGACAACTAAAATTCTCCTAGTGCAGGGTTTCTTAAACGTTTTTCAGCCGCGACCCTTTTTTATCACTGAAATTTTTTCGCGATCTCCAGGACCCCATAATATTTACAAATATTTTGTGGGATCCCATAAGTATTGCGCAAATCCCACACACGCGTGAGTGAAACTGTCAATTTTTCACTTGTACTGTAATATACTATTGCAGTTTTAGGTCATTAACTTTAACTTCTAATTTTAAGACATAGAACAATAGGAAAATTTTAAATAAGTAACAAAGGATATGACAGCGTCACGTGCACAGCAAGGAAAATGAACGTTTATATTATAAAAAGAATGCGTCGAAATGTTTTCGTTTTTTTCTTTGTCTATATTGTCTTATTTTTATCTATTTTCAGATACATTATGTAAAAATATTTGGTAATTGTAAAATTTTTATAATAATTTAAAGAAATATCAAAACTGCTAAAATTTTTGGCGACCCCCTGCTGCAGGTCCCGCGACCACCTTGGGGGTCGCGACCCATAGTTTAAGAAACCCGGTCCTAGTGCATGAATCTTTTTATATCTCGTTTCGAACGTAAATCTCGTTTCGAAAATGTCATTGAACTGAAGAAAACGACAATAATCATAACTGAACTGTTTTTGAATGTGAGCAATGCTGATCGAAATTGCTTGCATTGAGCTTAATGTTGGAATGTGGGATTTTCATCAAGATTCAGTAGTGTTGTTATCAGCTGAAGCTAGATTCATTAGCGATTATCTCACATAGAACTGATTAATAGAGTGTAACTGAACAGACAATTAAATCCTGGATTTCCATAAATGAATTTAAGTTGCCTTAAACCTAGTTTAAAATTTCCTTTTTCCGAGATAGGCTGTTCTTTTAAAATAATTCTTTAAAAATAGCAGTGTTGGGTCTTCCTTATTTTAATAAAGTATTTTGAAATTTATGAAGATCTACTTAAAGATTCATCTTTATTTGTTTATATCTTCTTATTATAAACAGAACTTATTACCTTCTTATTATAAACAAGAGAAATTTTATAAAAGTTGATTGGCTTACATACAATCAATTTTACGTGACATACAATCGTTTTAATTTTACCATTTTATATTGTATTATCATATATGTTTTGTGCCTTATAGTATCGCAATGGCGAAAAAAATAAAATATGTGTAAGAGATTCCAAGGGAACTCTGTGTCTTGAAGTCAACAAAATTACACAGATTTTCTTCATTTTATTCATTACCTAAATTATGGGAGAATGTCTCATAAATGTCAGCTATTTTGACGCCTTTGACTGAAGCAAGAAGAAATAACTACAAACTTGATGTCTGAAATTTCTTCATAATATTTTTTTAAAAAAAATTCACACTTCATTTATACCGTCTGAAGAAAGAATGTTAGCATTTTTTTCGTCTTGGAAAAATAGGTTATATTTTATGTTCAGCAACCAGAACCCAGAAGATATTCCAAATACTATCGCCCTTTTGTTTAACTTCCTGTAATAAAAAGAGGACGTTTTATTTGTGATAAAAATAAAGCTACTAAAATATTCATTTATTTCTGCATGCTATGATTAATGTATTTTCTTCTCTGCCTGTGATATAATATAGACTCTTTCTATGTATTACAGAATTATTTTTCTAATTTAACTGCGTTTAAATTTTAACAAGCTTCACTGAATTTTAAAGGATTTTAATGTATAATGGTTTACTGTTTCATTCTTTTTAATCATTGCATCAATATTTGAGAAGGATACAATAAATTCCATATTGTACATAAAATGCTTATTACATTATGAATTTAGATTGTATTAGGAATTTATTTCATAATATTTTTCATAATGAAATTAATATTAGCTTTATGTGAACAAAAAATTGAATTAATATTCATTTTAAGCAGTACCGTTAATGTTAACTAAGAAAATAAACATTGAAAATTGGTTTTCTTTCATGTGTTTTTAACTTAGAATAAGAAAGCTAAGTTCATTAATTGAATTTAACAAGCTCAGTTCTCCCAATCTCTGGTATGTCGTGCATCTGCTATAGATGTAATTGGAATAACCTGTTACGTTATTTTTTCCGTTCGTAACTAGCGAGAGATCGCAGCTAACTATTATTGCAGAAATTGATGAAATACATTTTCATATGCATACATTTATTATTATTATTATTAGTTTGTTTGCTTTTAAATATTGAGCCTTGGTATATGCAATACATCCATTTCCCAGTATCGTCATGATTGCTTTTTATGCATTCCACCTTCTGCTTTTTTCCCTAACAGTAACTTTATTGTAAGATTTGAAAAATAATGTAAAATATTTATGCGGTTTCCTGTTTTATTTCATAAAATTTACGGTTATTAATAGTGGAATGAAGCATATGCAGATACCTTATAAATGAACTCATTCGCCTTCACATCAGAACATAAACTATCCACATTTGCTTTAGAAATCACTTTATAACAACTTTCCTGATAATTTTTTTGGTAATATCTAGCGTGTCTTATAAAAACTTTCCATATAATTTTTTTTTCGAAATATCCAGCGTCTGATACATTTTTAATAATGAAAATGGGCTTATAAAGTCTTCAGTAGCGCGATGATGTGCCTGTAATGTCTCCAATTTTGCAAAAACATTCTCCATCGAAGTCCCTCCTAGATTCATCTTAATGACAACTCTCATCACGTAAGTCATTTCGCAGGGTTTTCAACTAGAAGTGAGGAGGGGGTACTATTGATAACGGCAGGTACCCCCTATACATGTATAGCCCTATTTCCGGTTGAGACTCTACGGGTGATTTTCGTAATCGTTCCGGATGGACTGATACCGTGTTGTCAACCTGGACTTATACCTAGCAGGTGCGAATAACTTCTCTTTGTTTCTTGAAGGAGGCTGTTTCTTTCCCACTCAATAATAAGCTGCACGTCATAGACCTCGTGATGCAATCTTCTGATTTTTCATCAATTACAGTTAATTTATCATGAATCTCAAAGTCAGTGTTTTGGAACTAAGTTCATAAATTTTCTAGTAACGAAAACGTGCTGATAATATCTAAGTTTCGACTATTAAATCGTTCACTTTTCTACTTCAAGCACTGTACAACTGGTTTGCCAAACTGCTGGATAGAAGTATAATTTTTAAGTATTGAATTAGGTGGTCATCCATATGAATTGTAATGTAAAATATTCATTTTTGAAGAAGAAATTGTTAGTTTTATTGATTTAAATATTATAAAGTATAATGTATTATTCGCAACAAGAAGTTACTATTTCGTATTTCAAAAACAAAAGGGAGAAACTAATAATTGTAGTCAAGGTATTAAGTACCTTTAAAAAATGCAAAAATATCGGAGTTTTTAAGCTTTCACATTAAAATTCGGCTTTTTACAAGTATTTTAAAACAAAACCTAAATAAACCCTATGGTAAAAAATAATTCTAAGGTTTTACTTTTTACCAGATGGTTTGTTTACATTTGCATTTCGGCAAAGTCTTTGTATTAAATTACCTAAATTATGTATAAAATACTTCTGTATGTAATTTTATACAACTTTCATGCATGATAGAAAATTAACTTACATCTATCTATATATTTATTACTTGTAAGAGAGTAATGTGGTTACGAAATTCCAATGTAATTTCGTTTCCAATTAAGATTTCACCAAAATGTAGTTTTTCCCCCCTTGCGTCGTGTTTCCGCCGAGTTCGCTGATTAAAATTTCAAGAATTTTTTATGAATTATGTAAACGCAGTATCTATATAAAATGACCAATTGCAGTGCTTCTGACTATAGCTATAATTAAATTCAAAATCATATGAAGATTTTAACTTTTCATTGTTTCAATTAAAATGATGGTGATTATATATGCAAAGCTTTTTAAATATGCTATTGAGCGTAGTTTTGAAACTAATTTACTAAGTGTATTCTTTTATTTCTTTATTAATATTAAGAAAATAATGTGCGTTTACAGGATTTGAAGGTAACAATAATATTAGATTTCTCAAAGCTATGTTTTTTGTACTTGCTCTCCTGATTTCTCTAAAACCATTGTATAATCCCTTTGTGAGTATAAACTGACCAACTATTTTGCTTCTCATTAAAAAATTTAGAAATTGCCTTTAATTTTATGTCAAAAACATTTTACTCTCAAATTCACTAGAGCAGAAGAGTATTTTGAAGTAGTTTCTTTAATAAAGCCTCAGTTAGATTGTAGAGATATTAAGTATTTTTTGGAAGCAGGCAAGATGAAAAAATGAGCAATCGCCTTTTCATTGTAATGAAAAAAGGGTAGCTAGAGCCATCAAATTTTGAATAACGTAATTCTCCTGCGAATATTTTGCACATGAAGCCCAAATTTGAAATTTGGAATTTGTTTTATTATTGATTTCATATTTTGTAAAACTTTAAATTTTTGATTAACAAACTCAAGGATTTCAAAGCGAGCTATGGCAACGTTGTACAGAAAAAACTTTTTTATCTCCAAAGTGCGAGACTGTGTATCGGAAATTCTAAAGATATGCTCGTTTTAAAATTATTTTGCGATATTGCTCTTGTACTGAATTTCATGGTTTAAAAGCAAAGAACATGATATTTAATAAATAAAGGTAACACACAAAATGTTTAAAAAAAAGAAAAAAAAAACGCCCCTTTGGACGTAATTTAAAATCTGAAAATTTTCAGATTTTTATTTTTTTATTTTTATTTTTTATGCAGTTTTTGATTATTTAATATTACTCGAAAGAATGTTCTTCTTTAAACTATTAATTATTATATATAGGAATGACAAATAGAAAGTGATTTACATTTTCGAAGTCCGCTTCTGTAGGTCTCCCGTTATTCCACACATTCGTTAATCTTCAGTATCCGATGAGATAATTTGAGTGTTAATACTGAAATTAATAAAATATTCTCTTTACTTAAAATCTTGAGAATTGCTCGAAGTTCTTGTTTTTATTAATATGAGATACAAATAGACACTAACTTCATCTATCGAAGATAATAAAGTATTAAAAGTGGCTAGAGCCATTAACTATGCTAGTTCATCAAGATTAATGCCTTATTCTGTCGCTTAAACAACATTTAAACAAAAAAATTACACAAGTGCTGAACCCATTAATCAATTAATGAAGGTCTTGGCATCGCTCGCATTTCAACTTCCAGTTCTTTGCTTTCGATTTAACATTCAGTGTTATTTGTTAAGATAACAAGAAGAATAAGCTGTTCCAACCGGTATGAAAAGAAGCTAAGTTTCTGTTATAGTTTTGTATACGATTTTACTATCTCCAGATCTTTCTTTTTAACGACAAGTGCGATATTTATATTTATCTTCATTTCTTTGAAACACTTTGTGGAACCAGTTTTGTATTGTTTTTGAAGATCTAGTTTCTTAAGGAATGAAATTAAGCTTGGATTGTTGCAACCACTGCGTAACGAAAACGCTTTTCTATAGCCGATTTTGTATATTTTCATCAGCGAGCAGGCGATACCAGGTTTGAATTCATATTTCTCTTTAAAATATTTTACAATGATACTGTATAATTATATCGTGTTTATTTATCATCGCATTAAACTATGTTAGTTTAAGTTATTAAGTTATTTATTATCTGGGTTTCTTTTCCTCCATATGCTATTTTTTGGAGGGGAGAGGATTTAAACATGTTTGCAGTAACAGGAAAGTATAATTGAGAGTTTACTTCAATTTTAGCAAAAATTTTTTATTGAGTTTCGAGAATCAATAAAGCACAAATATTTATTGCATTTCGTGTGGCTTGCTTATGTGTTTTCGGTTTACTGAATTTCATTTTAGATGTTAAGTGGATAATTTTCTTTTAATGAAGTATAATTAAATATATTAGGTGTATAATTTTTTTAATTAATCCAATTAAGTTTACTTTCATCCCCCTTTTTTCTTCTTTTTACAAATACTTTTATTTATCTTACTTTTTCCTTTTTTTATGTTGATGAACAAGCTTGAAAACACGCTATGACTTGAGTAAGCCTGGAATATTATTATATTGCATATTTTCTTGAATGTAAAAGATTATCCTCATTTTTCATAGGATGTAAAATTGTAATTACCTTGTAAGGCTGCAATTTAGATGATACTTGAATTTGAATGCTACAACCCTACAAGACAAATAACAGTTGTCACTACATGTGAAAATAGTATGAAAGAAACTTGCGAAAGTTTAAACAACCTTCTAATTAAACTGAACTTTTAACAGAACGACACAACTCGTGCTACAGATAAACCACTACTTGTGGCGATGTAAATTAAACAATATCAAATGCTTTGTAGGGCCATTATTATTATTTATTTATTTTAAAGCTGGAGATGTGAAAAATGTGCAGTGCCCTGGCCAGAATTTGAACGCTGGAACCCCCCCCTCCCCGATTTCCATCTGACTGGTTGACAAAGCACTCGAGGAATATTTGCATAAGGGCTCTGTCTTTGCCTAAGATCCAAAACTCTCAGCTTAAATGCAGTTAAAGCTAATTTGCATTCTGGTGAGGAATACGGAAAGGAGAAGTTAAGAGTAAAGATCAAAATCATAATAACTGGTAAATTAGCATAAGAGCCTTACAGTTTAAATGCAATAAATGTGTATTGAGCATAATTTTACGTATGTATGAAATCGTTTACAAATGAAAAGAAACTGTGCAATAGAAAGGTCTAAAGAGATTGTGAGAGCACACATATTCTCTTTATTAAAAATTCCCGATAATATATAAATTGAAATATTTAATATATGTATATAATTGAAATATTTAATTTATATATAACTGAAATATTTAATTTATATATAATTGAAATATTTAAATAATTTGAAGCTGTGTATTTTCCAGGTCTCTCAAACTCAGTGCCCGCTGAAAATGACGAAAATTTAATTTTATTATTATTATTTTTATTTTACTTTTAAATCTGCATGTTCTCTATATGTTCGTAGCGAAATAAAGGAAATATTCTCCTTAAAATTCTTAGCGTAGTTCTAAAAACGAGCGAAATATTATGCAGAAAATATTTTGTATTAAATTTCATTGTGAGTACTTTCTTGAAAATGTTTCATTCATACCTATGTAAAAATGTGAGTTCTTTTTTTATTTTTTATATACATAAATGGGAATTATATCTCCAAGGAAATCATGATGTCAATCGTTGTACTCAAAATCTACTTCTCAGGCTTTTCATTGGTTAACCAATATTATGTGCTAGTTTATTAACAAATATTCTACTATATTCCATTGGTTTATCAATATCATCTGCTAACTTTACACCGTTTAAGATGAAAAACATTTTTTTATTACATGTAATGTGCTTCTAAAAAAGCGCATTTATTTCATCTCTTTGAACAGTAAAATTTGCATATTAAATGACAGGTTTAAAGGTGAACAAACAGTGTCAAAAAGCACTGATTGTTTAACTTAGAGAAGCTATACAGAAACTAAACAAGTCGTTTATTGCAAACCTACACGCTCCAGCTTAATTCATCAGAATCTTTTAGAGACACCTTATGTAAAATGAAATCGTAATTAATTCCTTAACCAGCCAGATAGCCACATATGCTTTTCTTTAACTGAGTAATCCAGTCTAGATTGATCGATTAATTGTAAGTTATTGCTGAACTGATGCTAAATAACTCAAGTGAATAAAATTAGTTTTAGTGTGATTTTTAGGCTATTAGTATAAATAATTTGATCATGATAGAGATCAAAAGTAAGTTAATTTGACTTACTGGCTATGTTCCTCGAAATGTTGAAGAGCAATAGGTAAAAGTATAACCCCCATTCTTTTTTAAATGCATCACATTTAATGTAGTGGCCGTCAAAATATTTGTACAAGTCAAATTAAAATCGAGTTTTCCTCTGTAGTATTCTACAATAAAGAAAAAATTCACTTCAAGAACAACTTAGATAATAGTTTCTTTTTCCAAATTCAGTTGAATCTTCGAATGTAGAATCATAAGCAATTAAATCTTTTAACTTCTTACTTGCGTTCTATTGGCAAAACAAAATAGGTAGTTAATAATTTTGATTTATATATGGAAACGAAGAAGAAATGGAAAGCATGGAAATTAAGATTATGTTTATTATATGATAGATTAATTAATTCTGCAGTTGACTGAATGTATGTTTGTATCCGTCAAAATTTAGAGAATGGAGAAGTATCATTTTTTTATAAACATAGCAAAGTTTTTGCTGTGTGTGCAGTTAAAAGGAATTTCATTGAAGTGTGAAATATTTTTTATAAAAGTGTTTAATATGTTTTATATAAAAGTGCAAAATTACAGTGATTTTTGAAAGAAATATATTCCATGCTTTCAAAAACTGTGATATTCTTTTGCCAACTTAACAAGAATAGTCAGTTTTTTTTTTTTTTTTTCTTTTTTTTTCCCCCGTTGAAAATCTTATCATTGCCATTAAAAGAAATCTTAAATTCTCCTTACTCTGAAAAAGAAACGATAATATTTTCATGTACATCGAGAAATATCTTGTCTAATCTTGTGGCTTAAGTCAGTGTGTGTCTGACTGTGCTCGTGTACAAACGTTTCCACTACTTGTGACGTGATTTATTTTTGACTGTGCAGTGTCATAAAATGACGGTAGGAATTTAGGAGTTTTATGTTTTCGTGTACAATAACTGAAGCTTTTCTGCAGGTAAGGTCGTGTTTTGTCTTTTACAAATGCGTTTCATAATTCTGAACGAAAATAAGGTTGCACTGAGGGAAACTGATTAATGTGCACTAAATACCTATTCGGTTTATGCATTGCAAAATTTTGAACCTTTTGATGCTGTATGTTTTAAGGCCATTTTCAGAAGTCAGCGTGGATTTTATTTTAAAATGAGATAATGTGGATTTTTCGTTACTTTAGTCAATTTTCATGATGGAAAATACTATGTAATTTGCTGATTACTCCAGTGCTTTTGATGTTGCTTGTTGAAGTCGAGTTCATCAAAATAGTAAAGTAAAACTTCAGAAATTTAGTTTATGAGTATATTTTGCTTAATCCAAATGATAATACTGATAATAATTTATAAAGATTCTATATAAAGTGTGATAAAAATTATGCAATCTATAATAAATATGTTTTTATGTGTTATAAGTTTAGCTGTGTTGCATGTGCCTAGTGAAAATAAATTAATTCACAGTATGTTTGGTTATGTAAGAAGTTGTTGACGATGTGAGATGTTTATTCCTCGTAAAGAAGCAGCGGCAATTATGAAATCCATAAACATGATGAAATCTGAATTTATATTTTCGTGTGCCTTTTCTTTGCCTTTATTAGGGTCTTGCTGCTTATGGATTTCATGCTGTTGTTTAGTATATCGAATTGTAGCTTTATATAGTATTTTGTAGCATTTTGCGGATTTTGCAATTTTAAACACTAGTTTCTTCATTGCTAATTACGTAGCATTATTTAAGCGTGTTTATGTGTAACGTTTAGCATGATGTCTTGTCTATCCAAAGTATTAAAAGAAATTATCCAAGTTAAATTATCAAATTGTGAGTTTTATTCATTCTGAAATGTAGATTTAATGTTATTTTAAAGCAAATTTGCTTTGGGGGGGGTTACTATTTTTATCTCTTTTTTTCACTTCCATTTTCTTCTTGAGTAATGGGAAACATAGATGCATCATGGATTTGTCAGCTTTTATATCTGGGAGAGAAGGAGTTAAAAATTTTAATTACTTAATTTAAGCACTTTTCAAGCATGTTGCAATAGGTAATTGAGGGAAATTGTTCTTAATTCGTGTTAAATTATACCAGACGCATCTTTTTAAACAGAGTAAGTGATGATGGAACTATCCATGGAATGTTGCAACATGTTTAACAAAACTTTATTTGTAAAATTGTGCTTATAAACAAATGCATGTTAGGATAAACATACAGCTCCAAAATGTCAATCTATTCTATCTAAAAGAACTCCAAGATTTAAAAATAATACAATATGTGTTCATATTAATAGAGAATCTCCTATTAATTTTGGCGACGGAGCTATATTGAGAGAAACTGGCAAACAATTAAGAAACTAATGGTCTACAAGGAATGTGACTTGTATCTTGAGATAAAAGAAGAAACCTTTCACATCACAGACATTTATGGAGGCACAAATGATTTAAAACTATTAATAGAATTTTATAACTGATGAAATAGGTAAGGAACTTATGTTCTGAAATGCGACTTAAGTGATTAGAAATTGATTGAAGCTCATTAGCTTTGGAATGGTGTAGAATTTCTTGTATAATATGCGTAGCATATGCTTTGATTTTGCCTTTTGCGAGAACTTAAATATATAGTGTTCATGCCAGGAAAGCAAAGGAAATATTCGATGAGGTCGTCAATATGTTAGTATATGTCTTTCTTTTAGGTATAACGCATTTTAATCCTGTTGTAGACATTATTTTAATACAGTTGTGTGCATCACTTGTAATTATTGAAATTTTTTTATCACCTCAGTTGCTGAAGTATCTAATAACCATGAAAGGTCTCATGTTGCGCTGTTTAAAATTTTCCCGGATTATACGAGTGTTGAAATTTTAGGATAATATGAAACACTGAGAAAGAGTTTGAAATAAAATAATATTAAAGAAATACGTGATATGCATTACCTGACTTGCTTATTTTTCTAGTTTAATTTAGTTGTAATTATTGTTATTTTCAGTATTATCAATCACGATTCCGTTATGTTTTAAAAAGGAGAATAAATGTAGTTTAGGCGAAGACGTTTAGTAAAGAAGTTTAGATGTTTTAAAAGCACATATTGTGTATTAACTTAATAATGATGCATTTCAGTATTATCCAAAAGAGTATGTATGATATTTTGTTTTCTAATAAATAGTTCATAAAATATTTTTATATATTACATCGTAAGGATAAGTAATTTGATGCATGGATTAGAAGCATTATGCTAAAAAGCGTAGATTCTAACATGTAAAGCATTTTTCTGTCATTATTCTGTGAATCCTGTCTCAATCTTAAAATATGTAATAGGTATATAAGAGAAATAAATGTGTATTTTTCATTTAGAGTGCTATAGGTCATATAACATTTCTTTTTTCTGATTTTATCGTGTTTTGTATATGAAACAGAACCAACCTGATGGATCAAAGGAAGATTTTGTTGTACTGCTTTCGTAAATATATATATATATGTAACATAAAAATGTATGAATCAGAATTATAATATAACTATAAACATTAATTCTTCCTCTCTATTCTAAAATCGTAATAACTTATCTGCATTGCGTCATTCAAATTAATCATGCGATCTTATGTAACCGTTAATACCAGATGCCTCTTGACGACCAATCACCGAAGTGTAAACCAAAACTTTTCTCTTCGCATGCTTCCATATTTCATAACTAGGCACTTCAGCTTTAGCTCTCTACTGTGCTAAGATGTAATTTCGCTGGCTTGTTTTCTATCCCAACAATATCAAAAATGTAAATCTTCTGTGGAAAGGCACGACTAGAGTGCCAAGTGATTGTGGCCACAAATATCAGTTGGAAATAAAAATGGAATTAAAACTGCCTCGACTTCCCAGGTCTTTAAATACTACGCAATCAAATTCTTCTTCAGTATGGGTCTAATCACGCATCTATAGTGTTCCGTCTTTTCCTTGTGCTTTTATTATGACATATATATATATTTACGAAATTCGTATATATATATTATTATTATTATTATTCGTATATTATATTTCGTAAATATATATATATATATATTATGTTTATAGCTTTCTTACTTATGCACAAGAGAAACTCAAACCTAAAAATTTCTAAAAATTGTGAACCATATTATCAATGCAAACGTTTCAGATGAGTTTAAGAAAGAAGGCGATTTTTGGACGTTCCTTCTATTGAGCAAATATTTGAAAACCAGCTTTTGCGGTAAAGTAAGAACAACTCTTAACTTCGGTCGTTATTTTAGTCCCATACGCGGCTTCTTTGATTTTTCTGCTGAGAAATTTTTAAGCGTTCCTGGGGTAGTTGTCATAGGAACACAACAAACCAAATACATCTATAGTTCAGATGTACTGTATCTTGCGGCGGCGGGTTACCACACTGAATGAAATATCAATGGCAGAGAAGAAGGAGATCGCCAAATATGTGTTAACATGGTTTACTTAATTATTAATCACCGGTGAGAGCATTTACTAAAATGTAATATCTTCTGAGTTTTTCTTTAATTTGAGGAATTTTAAAATTTAGTATATTTTTATTCCCTGAATTATTTTGTACGTTATTTTTCATGTCTTTTTCTTATTTTAGGTATTCTTTCGCATTACGTGTACTCTCTTTTACAGTCCATGGCATGTTATAAATATGTTACAGCAAAATTACTAAAATATTGCCTTGAACTTCTTTAACGTTGTCAGCATAAAGTAACCAATTGTCTAAGATCCTGTTTTGGTTTAAATATAAACAATTATATAAATCTCTATTTTAGATTTAAATCTATTCTGTATCATAGAAATTATCATATGTATCATGTATACAAGCATATTTTAACAGGTTATGTGGAAATTAATAGTTAAGATAATACTGTCGAAGTTAACTGAAAGATTTTTATTTCAATTTTTTATTAAATCATAATATACAAATTTAATTCCGACAGTGATTTAAAGTATTTGTTACCGTCGCTAAACGCCAAAAGAAGAGGAAATATTTCAGTTCATTTTTAAGTATCAATAACCCGAAATAAAAATGGTTTCTGCTTTTACTATCATAAATATCGTCTGCAACAAACGAAAAATGCATAATTAATAATAAAGAATGCATAATTAATGCTTCTTTGCATAATTAAAATTTCCAATGGAATGTGCATAAGTAATACGAGTAAATATACAGGTTGCATTAAAATAGCTATAAACTTCTGCTGCTAAATTATTTTCTAAGAAGCCATAAAAATATGTTTTCATACTTTTCATATAGAGCATTTTTCTGTAAGCGGTAACTTGGTTTTATTTTACTTATTTACTTATTTTGCGTCACCTGAAAGAAGGCTCAACAATAAGAAACGCCGAACTCGGCAATGTGTAAAATAAAGAAAAACAAAAAGGTTCTAGTTTTCCGACTAAAAACTTTCGTCTGTGATGCGACGGGGCGGGAAGAGTGTGCTGTTATGCTGTAATGAATTAATAATACGGCATTGTTTTGGAGCTCAGATTTAAGCAAAATAATAAAACAACGGGCATAAGATTTAGTTACCACCGAGGTTTATGAGGGTTTAGGGTCCCAGTTTTCAAGAATTTCCCGTAAAAGTATGGAAAAAAAACATTGGCTGTTCCTGAAAGAACGCTATGTCCACTGTTAAAAATTATCATAGTCATGCCTGTACGTGAAATTATGTTATAGCTTAAGTGAAAATATCTTTATAAAATTAAATAAGAACCCCTTTTCCATCTTTTTAAATCATCCTTATTCTAGACCTAGAATGATAGACAAGAATGAGTAATCTACAACCATAAAGCTATGGGTTGCTTTGTGAGATATTGTTGTGAATTTTTTCCTTCTTTCAAATGCTGAATCTACTTTTTATTTTATGGTTATTTTTAAGTTAAATTTACCTATTATCGTTTTAGGAATTGTTTTTCTTATTTCGTTATGTAATGTTTATGTCTACAAAGCATGATTTTTATTCGTTAAATTTTTAGCTTTAATAGCGCAGTCACCTCCCACATTCCAGCCTCTTTTTTTATCTTTAATTAGAAAGAAACTATGCTGTTATTTAAGCCTATTTCGTTATATTTTGCATGTTCAAATCTAAGCTTTTGTTTATTTTTACGCCTATGGAAACCATTATTTGATGTTCGTGTCATACATAACTTAGTCTTTCTATTTTCCGTTACGTAACGTTACCAGGGCATTTATCATCTATGCATTCTAGCAAATTGGCCGTTCCACGAGGCATACGATTTCTCATCTTCCATTAACCCGACCTGGCAAATAGTCAGTATCGAAAATGTTATCAGTCGACTTCGCGTAAGATCTTTATCTTTCAGATTAAACTATATATTTCTTAACAAACTGAGGGACTTAAAAGCAATGTTTGTACTTCTTAGTAAATTATATATTTTTTTAATACCTCCCAACTATTTAATTTTACTAAATCCTTTTAATGTTATATATAATATACGTAATCGATATTTTTTTGCAAATAATTGCATCATGTTGTTTTCTGTGGTTTTATTACTTATCTCACTTGTCTGATAGCAACATTAGAACAAGCACACGAAATTCATCGTGGCAAGGAATGCAAGATTGTGCTGTCAATAAAGTTTGATAAATTATAATAACCATGAAAGATGCTTTAAAAGCACTATCATTTCAGTAATTCAAGAGCAAAATTAGAGCATTTTTCTTTTCTGCCTAAGGCAGTCTATAATCTTTTTTTATTTACTCTACTAACTTAAATAGATTTTCCCTCATTTCTGTATGCTTGTCGTGTATGTTTTATAGCAGATTAGCCAAATTTTAATGCTTCTTTATTAATTATATAAAAGGTAATTTATAATTTTGAATCTAGTTTTGGGAAAGAGTGTGTTATTGTAAATCACAAAGCAAACCTGTTTATTGAAAAGTCAAATTTTAAAATGTTAAATATCACATTTGAGGAACGTGATGTAAATATTTGTGTTGAGAACGGGTAAATTATTTCGATACTTTTCTTTCCTTTAATATGTTTAAGATACAGCGAGTCTTATTACGAGAAATCCCTCTTAACTTCTACAATAATGGTTTCGTACTTCTATATCATTTTCTCTTTTGAAGTTTCGAAACAAACTCCCCCCTTGATGTACCTATTAAGTTTGAAATTTGTGTTTTGTAGGTCTATCGTTTTCCCTACCGCTCCCCATGGGGTTGGGCAAACGAGGGGAGGAGGATAGGCTTAGTTCATTGACCATAAATGAATCACAAGAAGCAAATCAGTTTCCTTTTTCCCTAAAATGGAAATCCACCGGATACGGCAAAAAGAAAGAGGGGAGAAAAAAAACTCCATGATCCAAGCAACGATTGTTCTTCGGTCACCGCTCATTTGTATAGTGTCCTTATATTAATTTCCTCTCTGTTTCGTCATTTTCCGCCTATTTTAAATTTCGAATGGGCTATAGCTCGCCAAATCTGGCGTTTATTTGGCGTGTCTATCTAAAACGAAGAGTTGGCTTCGTCAGTCTGGGAATCATTTCTTCTGCGGGCCTATTATTTCACCATAGGGTTCGACCTTGGCTTTCGGGCCTACCTGCCCGCTACCGGTCCAGGAGCCCTCCCTCAATCACTAATGGCCGCATAGAAGCTTCTGTCTGAATGGCCCACGTGAGGCGCATAGGAAAGGTGGAAATGAACGTCAGCAGCCCCCTCCCCGCGCTTTACTGTGGCTTTTTCGCCCTCCCGACTCCTTCTTTTCATTATTATTTTCTTTCTCCCTGTTGTGTATCACCCCCACTTCATTTCCACCCTTGGGAACGGTTGTGTGTGTGTGCATCCGGCATATAGAGGCCCGTGTAGTCTGTCAAGTGGCATTCAACAGTGGCTCAGGTGCCGTTCATTGTTGTTCGCTGTTCGCTAAAGTCCCAACGTTACTATGAGACCTCTCCGCCACAAAGGTACTGTGACATCACTATTTTTCTTTAAACTCCCGACCCTTCTTTTAAATTACCGTTTCGAACCTTGCGGCTCTTTTGACATTTGGCACGTGCCGATAATATATTATGCTTCCCTGCCTACGAGGATAGGTCGGAATTGTTGAGGTCGTATCGGTATTTGCTTGGGGGTTTCGGTTTTCACCCATTTATGGGATCCATGCTTTGGTATACTAAATAAACATATTTGCTGACCGCAGATTCCTGCCGTTGGCCTTGTTTCTCAGTTTCTGTGTATATAGGATTTAAATTTTAAATTATGCAAAGGAAAAGGAGTTTACATCAAGGGAAAAGGAGTTAGGCATGTTTTAGCTGTGTCGTGTGCCGTATCTTTTTATCATGTGCAAACATTGCATGCTTATTTCGCAAAATAAGATTTTAATTAAAATACTATTTTCTTTTTTTAAGTCAGATTTAAAAGATAATTCCCAAATACGCATATTTATTTATTTATTTATTTATTTATTTTTACTCTTGCTTTATAAGTTATTTTACTGTCTTATTGTTTATCCAGATTTGAAAGCCCTAAGAAACAAAACCTCTTTTGTAGGTATGGTATTTTCTCTTATCATCGTCCTCATGAACTCGAATAGGGTTCATATGCAACGCATCCTGCACATGTTATAAAAATTTAATCAATCCAGTTCGTCAGAATATTTCAGCTGAAAGTCGTTTTCATTCATATCTGTTATTTGAATTTAAATTTAATACAACTGTAACACAATTAGACTTTTTTTTTTTTTTTTTTACAATCATCTATTCTACACCGGCTCTAGTCGTTATGAGTATTTATTATGTACTATGAGTACATTTTATTCTCAATTATTAAAAGGCGATAGATCGTACTATACTATTTTTTATCTAAATTTTTTGGGTCATCCTGTGAGGTAGCATTTACGCATTTTTGTAAAACAGTTTAAATGTTGCCTTGTTTGCAATAGCTGACTCACCACGTTTTCAAGTATAATTTGCTGTTTTTAATTTTCATAGCGATTAAAAACGTTAATGAATTAGAAGTTGCATATTAATGTGATTTTTTATAGAACTATGCAATTCACTATGACTAGTATCCTTCACCTATAAAAAAAGCTTTTGGTAAAATAAATTTATCATATAAAAGCTAAAGTATATTTTATTTCAACGTCTTTAAAAATGACAAAATATAGTGCTGTTACACGTTATAATGCAATAAACAATGATTAATCATTGGATTTATCACGCAATTTTGTGTAATTTTTACTCTGAGCTCTTTTTATTGTGTTGTGGCATTTTGAAACTACTAATTAGTGATAAGTCTGACGATATAGAATGAATTATAAAAATTTTATAACGGAGCTAAAATATAATGCTAAAATTATCGTCTAACACTTATTCTACACGATATCGACTGCTTATCTCATATCTTTGTCTAGGAAATTATTTTACGCAAAAAATATGAATTGATCTTTTGTCTGTTTCTTGAATTTTCCTTCGAAGTATTCTCTAAGTTTCTTAAATCAATCCAAGTTAGCTTACTTTCTCAACTGTTTCAAATAGAGAAATAATTCTTATATTCGCATGATTTTTGTGAAACAATTTAGAAACTAAACTAATGAATTAAAACTATTAAAGTAACGATATTGAGCTAAACTGTTTAATATTATAACATAAATGATTTTGTGTGTTAAGAGTTTATTCGTCTTTTTATTTATTTATGTTTCGTTTTCTTTTCAGTTTAGATTCTTAGCATATATTACAAACCTATTAACATGGGATAATTAATTTTTCTCCCTTTTACTTTAGAGACATGAATGATGTATAAGATGTATAAGATGTTATTTTTTGTAAATTTCTTCTGAATACGTATTTATGTTGAAAGTTGCAAGGGATTCTGTGTTTCTTTTAAATAGTTTTAATTCTCTTTCACTTAAATGTAGAATATGTACACCTCATACTTAAAAGTTCGTTTGTGAAAATCTTTTATATAATATTTTACACATTTTTTATTATTTAATGATTTATATTCTAAACTATATTTTGCTATCGAGGTACACGTGCAAACACTCCTCCAGCTATTTTATATTAGCAACCATAAATAGATTTGCTTTCTAATGTCTTCAACCGTCTGAATGATTAAAAACAACAATCATATAAGACTTTAAAATATTAATATCGCCTTGATTTCTACTAAATATTTATATAGGGGTGTGCGCATGGGCTAAGTCAATTACATTAATGGAAGTATAGTTAGTTCATTATTAACATATATTTCATTCTTGTTGAAATATATTATGTTGCATCAGATTGCAATTACTGTCAGCAAATAATCAAAACTGAATCTACACCAAAAAACCCAGAATACATATGAGCATAGACAATATAACACGAACGTGGATAATCTTCTCTCTCTCTTTTGTTGATACGCCACGTGTTCATGAAACAGATAGCAACGAACTGTCAGCTACTGTATTGATTAGTTGTAAGATAAATTACAGTGTAATGCTGAAATACGAACTGTAAAAATGCTAATATTAGTGCTATATTTCTTCTCTCTAAATGCTATTATATTGCTAATAATTTTCATGCGATTGACATATTAAATCGAAGGTGCCCCGTTCTCTTTTGAAAACTGCGGTAGTGCTTTTCCTTCTGCAAATCATAATTTCGCCCTTGTCTTTTGCTTTATTCATAAAGAGTTAGCAGATATGAGTCAAAAACTCGCTGCATAAAATAAGTCTTATATTTTTCGAATTTTGCGATGTTTCATGATTATTTACTGATATTTTGTCGAATCGTGTAATCTTTCTGCACTATTACATAATATTTTTAAGTAATGTAATTTTTTTAATTTCTTTCTTATTTTTGCATAAACTATTGTAAAAGCAGTTCGAAGATTTATAGGAGGATTATACTGAAATACTAGAAAGGGAAAAAAGAAAATAAGCAAAGAATGAATGAAAGTTTACTGAAGAATATTTATTTTTGAATGTCTCCTGAATAAATATTTCGAAAATACTTACCTTGGACCCACTAGCGGCCGAGCCGTAACGTCGCTGAACACTGGTAGTTCGGTCCGAGGTTCGAATCCCGCGAACGGGCTGGCTGCATGGGCGTTTTCGTGTTTTTCCCCATGTCTAACGTGTATACGAGCCAGTTGTCCTTAGAAAGTCCTCCACGAAGTCATCCCTCCCTTAAGGCAGATAGTCCTCGAGTGCTTTGCCGTAATCTAATAAAGCCAAACCAAACCAAAATATTTATTAAATCATAAAAAATAAAAAACACTTTAAAGTGTTTAAATGGAGATTTAAACTGTGAAAAATCATGCAAGTATTTAGCAGACGTAAAATCTGTAACTCTTTCAGATCAAATAAGCAGTATTTCCATTATTCTTTTTAATTAATGTGCAATATTTGCTTCAAGAAGAAGCTGCTGCTGATGATTTTGAATCGAAGATAAATTTGCTAATTGTTGCTAACAGAATTAATTTTTTAATACCATTTTTCGAGAGATTAATTAAAACACTTAAAATCAACTAACAGAAAAAATTTGTAAATCGGTTTATTTTTTTCAGCATTCTCAGTAAAGTTTATTTCCCCCCTACGACTTTGTAATTATAAAACATGATTTGCAGTTTCTGAAACCTGAATTTACATCGGTCAGATTGTTTGTTAATGGGCCCACCAGCGGCCGAGCGGTAAAGTCGCTAAACACTGGTAGTTCGGTCCGAGGTTCGAATCCCGCGAACGGGCTGGCTGTATGGTCGTTTTCGTGGTTTTCCTCATGTGTAACGTATATACGAGTCAGTTTCCCTTAGAAAGTCCTCCACGAAGGCATCCCTTCCTTTAGCAGATAGCCCTAGTGTGCTTTGCCATAATTAAATAAACGAAGCCAAACCAAACCAGATTGTTAATGAACTGTATCAAATAAACCAGATGGAAGCTAAAGCTATCAAACTAATATGAATTTACAGTGCAGAATAAAGTTAATTTTTCTTTCTGAAATTGACATCACTATGTCAGATTCCCTTTACGTGCGACAACCGAATGCGTAAGACCATCGAGCATTGGTAGTTTGAATTCAATTCTATTCGAGATGAACGGGTTGCTTTCATAGAATTTTTATGATTTATCCTTGTGTAACGTAAATTCGTGCTAGTTCGCTCTGGAAACTCCCCAGGATGCATCTCTTCTAAGGCAGACAGCCTCGCACGCTTCAACATAATCCATTAAACAATGTGTCAGAAGATGTAGTGCATTCTAAGACTATTCAGTATTCTAAGACTGACATATTTTTAATTTCAAACAATAAAAAATTACTGAAGGATTTTCTCAGCAATATTATCCAAGGTATCGTTCTGTTCGTAAATATTCTCTCAGCCAAAAGGCTTCCCAGCAGAATTTTGTGAAATGAGATAACGTGCTACTTCCGAATGGGGTAAAACTAGAAATGTATGAGAAATGGGAGTTACTATACGGAAAAGAAAGATTCTTAATTGTTTCAATGATTTTGAGCTCCTATCAGTTGAATTACCTTGTATCTGGGTAGCTTGATTTTGAACTTAAAAGTTCTTTGACATATTATTCACTGTTGACATTTTACAAATATTTCTGGTAAAAGTTTTTAAATGTTTTTCAATAATGAGAGAATTATTGATCAAGCAGTGTAGTTTCGTAAATGTGTGAGATAAATAACTAGTATGTTTATAACGGAATTTACATATGCAAATCGATATTAAAGAATAAATTTTTATGTATAGCAGCAATTATGTGTAGAACCCAAATATGTTTATCTGGTCATATACCAGACACGTACCCTTTTCATAAAATTTCAAGGTTCTTCAAATAGATACTTTTCTTTTGAAGTCGTTACTTTTTATTTTATGAAGATATTTTTTCCTGGAGAATACCTTTTCACAGCACCTTTTTTTTTCAGTTTTTTGCATCATTCAAAGTTATGCTCCAGTGATTTACAGTCATGCGGATAATTGAAGTTGCAAGTGATGCTGAGATACTTATATATTTCGGACAAGAGTTCTAGTGGGTGGCCAGTATCACAGAGAGGAAACTATATTTTCTAAACAATAGGATTTTAGAGCTTCTAGAGACATTCTCACACGAGACAAGCACATTCAGCGAATCCAGCATCTTTGACCTCGGTCCTCTTCTCCTGTCCACCGCCTCTTTTTCCTTCAGTTCCCTCAACAAAAATTGTTAGAATTGAGGAAACACTTTTTCCCCCCACTATCCTTTTACGCCTCATTTCAAACGAGTTTGATGGCCTAGGATATTCTCAATTGATGCCTTTGCACTAAAATTTTAAGCGTACAATTGAAATAGCATTTTTCTCGTCTTGTATTTTTTAACATCTTTCACAGCTAATTCAAAGTAAATGAAACTTGAGTTGAAATCGAAGGGAGCATATAAAAGTAAATAAATGAAATTATATATATATATATATATATATGCATTTTTTTATTTTTTATTTTTTTATTTTTTTGTTTGCTTTTGTTATACGGTATCCGGAAATAAAGAAGTATTAGTTTTTTGAAACCGAAGAGGGCTATAATCATATTTACTTTTCCCAGAGAACTGAGATGTTCATTTTGCATATATTTCGGATTGCGTTTCATGTTAATAAGCAGTATTTTAGCTTATTCTGACTTATTACGGTATATATAAAATCTTTGAACCTCTTATGTATTTTTTATTAATCGCTGATAATTTGTGATTCCTCTTTAAATTATGGCGTATGGTTTTCGGTCGCTAAATACTCTACGGTAACAAAAGTTCATATAATAACTACGTTGAGAAAGGGTATGACTGTAGCTGCTGATATATTAGCAGAAGCTTTCTTATATTTCATTAACTGATACTGTTACTGAATAATTCAATCTGAAATCTTACAAAAATACTTTTTTACACCTCTCTGACTGTAAAACATCCGTACACTCATTTCCGTTTAGCTACTCATCTAGTGAAATCTTTAAAGTTTAAACATTATAAAACGCCTTTTAAATTTGATGTCTAGTGCACAAAAGAACATTTGGTAGATTAGGTGATTTGCTAAGAAAGTTCCTGATTATCCACAAAACTACTTAGTATGAATGTTGTTTGTAATCTCCTTTATTTTTTAGCTGGCAACATTCCATTGTTATTAAATGTTAAGCAAAACGAATCGTTTTTTTCTGTGGAAAATATTCGATTGCAAAACTAGCTTATTTCCTTTTGTATTGTTTCGGAAATTAAGAAATCTCGTTTTGAAGGAGAGTTAGGAGGTAGAAAGAGAATGTTCCCCTCCCTCACAGAAACACAGAGAGTTTTATAACTTTACCTTTTTCAAACATTTATAGCATCTGCAATAAAATACCTATTTTATCAAAAAGCTTTTTATAGCATTTTTTTTTTTTTTTTTTTTTCAGTGGACATTAGTCAAAAGTGTAAGTACAACTTATTCCTAGCCTTTCACGTACAAAACGACATAGATAATTACTGTGTTTTGTAAATGAATAAATTAAGGGCAAGTTTTAACTTTAACATGATTTCACGGTTTCTTCTCTATTAGAGTTCGAAGATTATATTTATGTCCAAATTTTAAGTGTCGTTTCTTCGTAAACGAAGGGTGCACTCTTTTTTAAAATGTAGGCGTTTTTGGCGTAATAGGTATAATAGGACTTCTTGGGTTATGGATCTTCTATTAATCTGGAGATTACGCATAGTAGGAATGTATAGTACAGTGCATAAAAAATACAAAACACAATTAAATAGGGGGCAAAACTGGGAAGATGTATTTAGCAAAATGTTGTGTCATCTAGGTCGGATACTTTTCATTTTATTATGTTTAAAATTGATATACTAGTTCTGTAACACCTTGCATGGTTCTAAGAGATTAGGCATACTTACTGGTCAGTATGGCTACCATATTTACTGCCATACTTGCTGGTTACGACTGGTCAGTAATAACTCTTCTCCAAGGAATGGTACAATATTTAGATGAAAAAATTAATGTAAGCTGAGGAAAGATATGGCATCTCGGCAGATGTGATATTAATGTAGCATTTTAAAACTATTTTAATTAGAAAGAGAGGAATTTCATTCAGAGTGTACACACACAATTGCAAAGAAAGGGGGTACTGGTAGCGTGAGATCAAATCGATCGTATTTTCTTCTTGGTAGTTCACCGCATCATTTCTGGGATAAAATGATTATTAAATTTGTAGTTGAAATGTCTTAAAATTCTTATTTCGGTTTAAATCTAAAGTGTTGTTGTTTGCAGTTTTCGTTTATAAGCTTTTATTTATTTATTAAATTTTCAGTTGTATTTTATATTATATTTTTACGTACGTATGTATATTTACTTGATACTCTATTTATCATAAATTTGTCATCATGTATTTTTACTTGATTACAGACTACAATTACACATGAAAGATATCATTGACTTTCCATTAATTAATTAATTTTTATTTAATTTTATTTTTATTTATTTATTTTTAATTTTATTTTTGCATAAATTATATGATTCTTTAAATTTCAGAAAATGCTTTTTAAAAATCTCTGAAATGCATTTTGAACGAAAGCTATTCCTATTAATATTAAAACTGTCTCGTTATAACTGAGTACCGTAAAGATTTATTTCGTTAAAATGTTTGCAAAATTTGATAAATAAAAATGTATCTCGAAATGAAAATATGTGTAAGAGGGATTGAGTTAAACTGTGAGAAGAAATAATTTTCTGGTATTTAAATCCAACAGGTAGTTAGTTAGCCATAAAGCTTAATTTTTAAAAAGAAAATATGAACTTTTCAAAAACCATCGATGCATTAGAGTTCGTTCCAATTATAACATTGAATCCAAAAGCTGCCCTTTATTTATTTATTTTTTTTTCCCTGCGAACCTGTTTAGACTTGTCACGCTTAATCTTTTACGGCATGCATACATGACTTCTTAGTCATCGCATGTGATGTCATAAGTGATGTCGATTGTTTATATGACTTGTTTGTTTTCCTCTGCGAATTCTTTCATTTCCCCATATGTTCTACTTGCATTCAAACCTTTATCTGTACTTCATTGTCAGTCTAGCGCTTATACAGTAGAGTAAGAGTATTTCTAATTTATTTTATATAAAAATATTTTATGAATATTTTATTAAATATTAAATAATTTTTATGTAATAATTTTTATAATTTTTTTGAATAATGTTAAAATTTATTTAAAATATTAATTGTTAAAAATCAGAGTGACTCTTGTTTTAATTGCTTTGGATGATTTTCAACTCATGTTGTTTAAATGACTTTCGACTACAGTTTGCTATAAGCTGAGAGTCTTCTATTGTTGATATTTGCTGTGCCAATTCCTTTTAGTGTAGTATATTATATAATCTTTTAGTGGTATTTGTTAAACATGATAGTAAATATGACAATTCTTTTGTTAAATTTTAAAAAAATTATTTAAAGAAAAATCTAGTGCACCACAAAGTATGTCAGCTCTTTTGTGCTAATTCTTTTCTGTTTCAATCTTAATTTCTCTTTCAAAGTCCCGAGTTTAAATTTTGGGCATTTATATCATTTGTTAATATTAAAACATAATGGCCAGCGAAAAAAATGACAAAGATGAACTCTTGCTTTTGATTTAGCATTGGATGAGCAAAAAAAAAATTTTTTTGGTGTGTATGTTATTTATTTATACTATTTTCTGTAGAATAATAAGTTTTTTTCTTTCCAGATATATGTAGCATCTGTAAGGCCTTCTTCTGCATACCCTCTTATTTCGGTAAGTTTTCTGCACTATGTTCTCTATAAAATATTAAATACTTAAAGGTAGTTTATTAAAATGATTTTAAAACGGCAAGATTACATTTTCAAAATATTGTGCATGTTTTTCCCTCTCGAAATTTTAATTCCTTCATTATAACTTCATATAGCCTAAATTTGCAGACGAATGAGATAAATTTTAATTTTCAGATAAAATTCAAAGATTTTGTCATCTGGAATTACAAGACTTGATAAATTTTAATTTTCAGATAAAATTTAAAGATTTTGTCATCTGGAATTACAGGACTTTTCTACATATTCGGAATAAAATGCATTGAATAAAGTAATATTTAAATCAGCATATAAAATCAGGTTATATGCAAAATTGCTTTAATAAGCCTGGAAACTGTCGTTTTCTGCAATTAAAAAACGTTTTATGTGTAAAAATGTGTGTATGTGATGCGTTTTAAACAGTTAAAAGTTAAATATTAGAGCTTTAACTGGTTTTAATTTGGATGTAGGTTTATCACAAGCAGCTGAAGTCAAATAGTATATCAATTTGTAAATGCAGGTATGCAGTTAATAAATCTGAATAGCACAGAAAACTTTAAAACTATCATTAATTGGGGGGGGGAAGAAACTTTTTTCAATTAGAAAACTAATCCATTCTAATATCTTCTGTATCTAAGTGAATTTTAGATCATTCAACATATATATATACATTTGTGTATATATATATAAATTTGTTTTGTTTTGTTTTATTTAATTACACAAAGCCTAGAGGGCTGTCTGCCTAAGGAGGGGAATTTCTTCGTGGAGGACCTAAGGGAACCTGACTCGTATATATATTCTGTCTGTTCATATATATGTATAGCTGCCTAACGGGAAGAAATCAAAAAACGTTAAGTAAAACTTGGAAGTTAATCCTGAAACCAAATGCAGTTGTAAATTACCAAATGCATAAAATCAAGTGCAGATACCTGAAACTAAATGCAAATACAAATTAAAGTGTAAACAGAACATTTAAATTAAGTTGACAATCATTTGGTCTTTTTACAGGAGCAGGCGAGAGAATTATATATATATTGTGCTTATATATGTATGATATACTCGTATATATATATATATATATATATATTATTTCCAATGGCTAGGTAAAAAATTACAAAGAACTAAAATCTTACAAACAACAGAACTAAGAACAAAAATACCGAAGTTATTGTCTAAGGAGCGCTCTTGCCTCTAATATATATATATATATATATATATACGAGTATATCATACATATATAAGCACAATAATCCTCTGTAAGACCTCGAAGAGCCCCGCATCGAAGCAGGTGGTCCCTGTCCATTTGTTGTCTGTCCATTTCTTCTCCAGAATTACAAAGTGGGCAAATGAGACTGAAATATAAATATATATATATATTATATATCGGTAAAATATGGATCACTATTATGGACATCATATATATCAGTAAATATGGGCACACAGTAAAATATATATATATATTTTACTGTGTGTATAAGTATATACATTCATACACACGTATATTGTGATATTTTCTGGTTTTCATTTTTATCCATGTGAGGTAGAAATCATGATAAAATTACCAAACTTCTGACAAACGTTCCTTTCTTGTGCTACAAATTTTAACGAAACTTGGAAGTTTCAGATGTTTAATTTGAAATTAGGCAAGCTGTAATTTTAAACTGACACCCCTTCATTTCTTAAAAAAGGTAGCTGCACTGTGTATTGAAACGACTTCTTTTTTTTTCTAGAAGCAAAGTTAGCAGACTTTCTTTCTTTAACATGAAAAATTCAAAGCACATGTAACGAGCGTTTAAGGAGAGGGGGGGGGGGTAAATTTAAATAGATTTAAAGTTTTCATACTAGAATTTTAGCGATGTATTTCTTTGAAACACTCATCATTTTTATAGTTGTCCCTATGTACTGATTCAGCTATTTAAAGAAACTAAAAGAGTCTTTTGAAGTGTAGAAAGATGTGCGTAAAAGTGTTGCGCATATAAGAAAAAGTCACAGGAGCAAGTACTGCGAAGGATGGGAGGCCTTTTTTGGAGGGGGGTTGATTTCATTGGTCTGTATCGCTTAAATTAAAGCGTACTGCAAAGTATATCTGACTTCTACATTTTAATGACAGGATTTGTGCAAATAACGTCGTCTAGGGAAAGATTCGTGCTGTAGTGCATGCGAAATTACCGTCAGTTTTCCCTTTAGCAATTTGAAAGTAATTTTGAAGGTCAGAGTAACCGTAAGCGTGTCCAATGAACAACCTTTTTCCTGGCGAGTAGAGAGCTTGTGCTTATAGACCATGTAACTTGGAAACAACAAGCTGTGACTAGATGATTGCAAAATTGTATTCCTCTACTCGTGCAAGAAGCATATCGAAAAATGATGTTCATGGGCACTCCTCTGTTTGTGGCTTGTCTTCTTGCCGACACAAGAATTATTTTCCCTTTCACGTGGATTTTAGTTCCTTGAGGTTGATTTCTTTTTATTTTTCTTCGATTCAATCGGAGATTGAGGTTTTGAAACTGTGCTTAAAAACAGAAAAGCTTGTGTTCGTTTCATTGATGTACTTCATTAGTCGATTGCGTGCGTTTCGATGCTAAATGCAGATGCTCCGAACTCTAATTTCGAGTTTCTGATTTATGGCTGTTTTGCAGAAAACAAGTTACAGGCTGAGAGATTTGTGAATAACGAAGCACATTAAGTTTATATTTTTCCCTTGTGCTTTTATAATGAGTGTCAAAGAAGATTTGTTGTTGATTACTAATGACGTAGCTTCTACAAGGACATGTTTTCAGCTTAGGCATTGAAAATACATCAAAGTTGTAGTGTGGTGGATGCATGACAGTAAGTTCTCTTTTAATGTAATTTACCGATGTCTTATTTATCTAGTCGCACAAAGTTCCTTGTAAACGTTATCATAAAAGCTATCAAAAATATATAAATACATCAAAGAGGGCAAATAGGTATTGTTGTCACGCGGATATGTGTTAGTATTTGGTACACAAGTTCAGTGTGTGAGATGTCGCTATGGAGACCAAAGGCAAATGTTCCGTGGACAGGTCAACGGCTCCCGTCACGCTTCTTGTCTCCCTGCGAACAATTTTGAGCAGATAGATAGCTGTTATGGCTGACTGCAACGGAACTGCGCTTACCCTCAGTCATTTTCAGATCTTGGTCATCAGTCTGTCTGGCTTAGATCTCCATTATTATGATTCAAAAGGTGTTATCATTTCATGACATGAGTGCTTAATTGATCGCATACCATGTAATATTTATTCAAATACATTTTTGTTAAGTCCTTAAAGCCCGACTTAAATGGGAAATTATTTTTTTAATAACATTATACACTTTGAAATCGTACGGGACTGAAGATTTGGCATTCACTTGCATTTACGCTTTCTCTAATTCGATATCGAGAATCATGTTTTAGTTTTCCTTTCCCCAAAAAAGTAAGAATTACTTTAGAAATATATGTAATTAGTAGTTTATCCTTAATTTTATGTTTTGAAATCTCTTGTTACTACTCAAATGCTAAATTCTAACCAAATAAGATGGTCTCAATCAAATGAAAGATGAAAAATTTTGTCATATTACCAATAAATTCTGGTATGATGTCTGAAGGAGTTACGTTAATAATAATTGACTAATTTGTCACCGTTTTCATGCATTAAAAGAACGTAAAGTGAAGTTAATCATTCCTTTTTGAAACTGATTTATTTATTTCCGAAAATGGATTGGAGTAAACGTTATTTTAAAAATTACTTAAATGATCACTTCAATAGTTAGAAAACTATAAAAAAGAGAACTGTATTACATTTTATAGAAATCTGTGGACAAAGATAATCTTAAGGATGTTCTCTAAGAAACTTTCTATTAGTGTCATGAAAAAAGAAAATATTGTTTAAATTAGAATATCAATCAAAACCAAAGTCAAGGTATCAATTTTAGAGTACATGAGAAAACCTGTATAACTTACAAAATGAGGTATTCGTTCCCCCGCTAAATGAAGAAATTAGGCAAACGCCATGAATCCGCAGAAATTTCATTTTTAGCTTTCGTCCTGTGATCATAATAATGCATTATTCCTCTAAATTAAATGTTCTTATACGATGCTGAAACGATGATCGAAAACTATCTATTTGAATTTTAGAATTTTCCCTTAAATGGCCACACTTCAGAAATCGGGACTTTTTTTTTCTGCTCGTAGTTATAGAGTGAAAGACCTTCAAGGGGTTATTTTCTTCATTATTTTTTTTCATTCACCCCTAATGCTCTCAACGTTGGGTCCACCCAGCGTTGCCGAATAAGAAAATAAAAGAAGTTTGTTATACAAAAGAGCCAAACTGGAGTTTCAACTAGAAAAGAAACAAATATATAAAGTACATTGGCTGTGCTTTTTTTAGGAATGCCTATACTAAAAAGACATTAAATTTTCGCATCGCTGAATTCCTTTTTTCATTGTTTCAAATGAAGAAGGTTGCTAAAATGTTACAAGTTATGCGTCTGTTTCCTTTCTTTCAATATGTGTGCTTTTAATTCCTGTTTCAAAACCTTTGCATTGTATGCTCGTGGAGCTTTATTATAACCGGTAATTTGGGTTGTATTATTGATTGTCTGAAGTCATCCCTCCAACTTCTAGTTTTAAATTTACAATGCCTGCAATGTTGATCCAAAACTGAAGCTATTAACAAAAGCAGCATTACTTTTTATGAACAATAAACGCATTACAACAGCTTGCATATTAAGTACGAAGGGAAACTAAAGTATTATTTCTAATGCGAAGTTTAAGATATCATAACTTGAAATGTATTTTTAAAAAATCTAAAGAAAACTTTTGCTAATTTTAAACCTGAGACGTGGTCGTATATTTCAGGGAATCAGAGAACCTAACCTGGATAGCATTTCAGATTTGTAGTCATTTTATTGATCCTGACACTTCACGTAAAATAAGTGAATTTATAATCCAGAAAAGCTATATATATATATTTTTTTTTACTTTGAAAGTGATTTCTTTCTTTTTTTTTCTTTCAAAATGAGTTGCGTAAGGATAAAAAAAAAATAAATCTGATCATAAAAGAAATAGTTTAAATTATGAATGATGGTGAAATATCCTAGGAAAGTTACCTTTCTTTCATTTTATGTTTTTCTTTCATTAAAACAAGGGCAATTTATTCACATATCTCCAAGAAAACAACTATTAACGATACTTAATAATTTAAATAATTCGATTGTGATGCAGAACAATATAGATGTGAAATAATTAGCAGTTTATTTATCATGTGTCTTGAATTGATACGTAAACAGATTTGCCTTTGCGCTAAATTATCTTTGGCCATAGCTTACTCCGGATGGTCTAGGAAAGCTATAGACACATTAATTGCTGGAACAGATCAGAAGAGCTCTGAATTTCATCAAATATTTATAGACTGCTTCATAGGCATCGGTCTGAGGGACGGAGATCTCTCTTTTCGCATCGATTGCTAGAGAAACCACACCCAACCTCGGTCGAAGAAGTCAACTTAATGCACCTTATGGTGTCATCCATATGAGAGCGATTGCAGAAATCTGATAAAGATAGGAATCTTTAAGAAAACAAGGCTATTCCATCTAAATATATTCTTGCTATGTTTTATGGAATGAACTGTGCTGTTTAAATAGTTACTTACTCAGAATTAAAATAATAAAACGTTGCATTTTCGTGGGATATTTAATTATTTACGCCTACGATATATACAATATGAAGAAAAGGTACTTTTAATATAGAAAACAAATGGTATGCATGGGTGTTCGTAAATATAACAATAACGTAGTGTTTGATACTGCTGTCAATTTCGTTTTGTAGGCCTTTTCTTTATACTTTTGTAGGCCTCTTTACATATATTAAATGCATATCACAACAAAATAGATTTTAAAATTTCAAGAGAGTTCTAGTTTGATGCAATGAAACTTAATTTATCAAATAAAAAAAATATTTGAGAATAAGTTTTATTATTAAATTAAATATAAAAATTATGTTATAAAGTTATTATATTTACTATAAAGTGCATATTTAGAGTTTTTTAAATAACTATATCAACGTAGAAACTATGCTAATTCAAACAAGATGATGTGACATAAATGGAAGCTAAAGTAATGAATTAGTAACATTATTTATATCTATAATTAATGTTTTTAAGCCCTTCATGTTATTTTAATATCAAGTTTTAATTTTCCTTTCTGTAGCAGCTTTTAAACTTCTCATAGGTTAAAATTCTTAAATTAATTTGAATCCAATTTCAGATTTAAATTTATCAATAACGATTTAAAAGCAAGCGACGCATTAATAAGTTCAGAAATAATTTACTTTTTATCTTCTGCTAATTACGAAGTGAGAATTTTAGTTTGTTCTTAGAAGGATTTTATATAAATAAGTAGGTTATTTGTTTTACGAAGAAAGATAAAAAATAGCTTTTTATGCTCTTCATGAAATAACGAAGCATTTTGTTTCTTTGACTCAGTTCACTGAATCTAATTCATCAACCGTTCTCAGCAAGATGTCTCCTCCGACGCTTACAAATAGTTTTTCCTGATTCACCTGTGCAAGCCTTGTCACGTTTCCTCCCAAAGCAAATGATATATCTTTCCACCTGTTACATTTTGCGCAACGTCATACCCCTTTCTTCCCCAGCATTACAGTAGGACTGGAATAGAAGACCTGTTTTCTACTCTTGAGTAAAATTTCGAAAGGGAAAATACTCGGAAAAAATAACTGATATGCATTAGCGTGGTGTTAATATTCACAAAAGTAAGTACTCTTCCAAACCTTTGTTTTTCTTTTAGATCAGTTCAAAGTATTGAAAAATTTAACTCTATTCCAGATATCTCACTGAAACTGTCGTAGATCGGAGATAGAAATATGTTGATAATATAAGTTCTTAACATATTCCAGACTCGTACTACAGAATTTAATGGTTGCAACATTTCCTTAACCATTTGAAAGGCACTAGTAAATGTAATTTTATTTTATCTACTTCATAGGTAGTGTCACTGTCCTAGAACAATCAAATTGATTGCAGTTACTGAAATGGTTTTCATATCTCCACCCTGATGTTTCCTCTGTGATACTTCCTTTCCACTTTTATGGCTCTAAAATCTCCTTCATTGTCGCATTCCAATCCGTAGTTGAATTTGATTCGCAGGATTTTGCTTAATTAGACTTTGATGGATGAACTGACAGGAAAAGTGCCATTTGCTATAAAAAGGATGGTCCCCCCCTTCGTGAAAATCTCATTGGCTATTGTGGACCCTCGTTTTTATTCTGCATTCTTTGTCGCAGGAGAAAGACAAATTGGTGTGACCTTTTCTTTAACGCTTCATCGTTTTAAAAATGTGTTATTTGCTGTGTTATTAATTGCGTAATTTGTTATTAATTCTCATTTATAAAATATTTTTTTCGACCAATAATGATGTGTATTTAAAGTATTTTACTCGGAAAAATTCAGGTTTGTAAAAAGATTAATTGATTTTGAGCTTCGTTATTCGTTTCTTATTTTGATGTACTTTTGCTACAATTTTATGTCATTGAACACTTTTTAATTTAATCTATGGGATAAAAGCAAAATATTATACCTTTCAGTTTGATTCATTTGCTGTAAGTTGGTCTAAAATTATGTTTCTTTGTTGCTTCAAAATAAAAATTGGTTGCCTTTTCAATATCAGAGTTAAAAGTTAAAGGACAAAATGAAATATTTCTTGTGAGCCTTAGGTTCAGTAAAATGCAGCAGGTGAGTTAAAAATAAGACAAATTTATAAAAAAAAAAATTATGCTACTTTTTATATTGTTGCTAGAAAACGTTAAAAGAAATTCTCGGTCATCCAAAGCGAAAAAATCTGCTTACTTAAAGGGGCGAAATAAAACTTAACGATTCTCTTTCTAAAAGTTTGTTCACCTCTGGAGATCTGTAGTTAGTTAGGTGCTGTGATAGATTACTTAAAGAGGAAGAAATAAAAAATGAAATTAAGGGGAAAAAAAGAGTTCTTAGACGTTTTCTACCATTTGCTTAACTTTAACTAGCTGTTAGACAATGATAATTTCAATATATCGTTTTGTGGGCGCCTATTTTTATGATTTAAATAATACTACTATACTGTGCATGCTTCGCTGATTTTCGGTGAGGTTTTTCTTTTTCTTCTTTGTTTGTGTCACTGTTTACACATTACTGAGTATAAGCATTAGTTTAAATAACTGAGCACGTTGCGCTCGAAAATTTGGTTATTTAAACTATTTTTTTCCTGTCTGTAGCAATATAAGAACTGGATACAGCTTAAGGTGATAATTTGTGAAATTTGTAACATATTTATAGGCGTTGATTAGAAACTGGTATTATGTTTTTTCTTGGAGATATGAAAATTGTTTTAGATTTGTAGTTTCGGTTGGATTTGTGTCATTTAACATTAAGATAACAAACTGAAGTTTATTGTAAATCTTGCGAAGTATGATAGTATAAGTAAAGCAAGTGAAGGTCTTTTTCATGAGTACTTCTGAGCATTTTACATTATTAACGAATATCGTTTAGAGAAGTATGATATATTTCACAAAGTAATCATATATGAATCTTTCAAAACTGCGGGATAATGATGATCTGCAACTTATACTGTGTTTGGCTAAATTCAGGTGACCAGAAAAATCAAAATTTCTGTATGCATGTTAACTCTTTGGCACTTAAGGTAATTCTGTAGAACTCCAGTCTGTGCGTGGATGCATCTGAGAAGGGTAGAGATAGTAAACTTATTCTTGTATGGAGTGAATCAGTTATCAGATTTGTTTCAAGTGTGTTCTTGAAGTTAAGGTAAGAAGCGGGGGAGGTATCTTTTCGAGATCTAAAAGCCAAGTAAGAGAGAGTGTGGAGACTTAAAACTTCACGCCCCTCCGATCACGTTGACCTTGACTGTGACCTAACGCTGTTGCGTCACGCTTCACCGATAGCTTTAACATCGACCACTTTTCGGGCACCTCAAAACAGGCATTCGTACAGTTTTGAATTATGGCAGATAATTTTTTCCCATTCCACTTTTGTATATTTTTTTTGGTAACCCCCTTCTCTCCTCTCTTTGTCATTATTATTATTATTATTATTATTATTATTATTATTATTATTGTTATTTTATTTATTTAGTGTGTTCGTTTTTTTTTTTTTTTTTTTTTTTTTTTTTTTCGTTCAAGATTTGGAGATTTACTATCGATAAATTCATATTCGCGACTCGCACACTAATCATCGCAGAAGAAATACAGACGCATCGTAAACTGGTCTTTTTCAAATTTTATGGTATTTTAAATAACTTAGCTTTATATTTGAAACTCCGAAGGTCACGAGGTGCGATTCCTGGGCCGGAGCCCTAAGTTCTTTCATACCGTAGATAGCATAATTAAATCTGAACCTCTTGTGTTTCGATACTATCTTATATAAATCGTATAATAAGAGTATTTTCGTGCATGATTCGCTTAAGCTTGTATGTTGCATTGCTGTATATCGTTTATATAATTTAAACTTTAAAAAAAATGCATCTTCTAATTTTACTATTTTCGAAAATCATTGGTATGTTACCTGAACTGTGTTTCTCTTAAAAGTGATTCTTTCACTTTTATTTATTTACTTATTTCAGTATAGTGAGTTGTGATCGTGCCGTGAATCTTAATGTTGCTGTCATTGTGCAGATAAAAATACAGTTACTATTCCGAATAACGCTGCATAGCCTCGGAATTCAATGTACATATGTGCCTGATTGTCAGTTTGTTTTATTCCGTGACGAGTTGACCTATTATACATTCTTAGCGTGATGTCGCTTTACTTTGCCTTTTGTTGAAGTCATTATTGCAGGTGCTACGAATAATCTTAAATGTGAATTGGTATCTGGGTAAAATCACACAAGCTGCTGCGAAAGTAACGCGGAACATGAAGGTGAAATCATCATGATATCTTTGTTGGCCGAGTACTTTAAACATACAGAATAGAAGGAACAGAAAATTTAATATTTAGCTTTACTGCGAATTATTTTATACGATGTTTTTATTTCTCTTCCTTTTATCTTGTTGAGTCTATGTATGCATTTCTAGTAATCATTTTTTAATCATAACCGTTAAATTTAGCATAAATTTTTGACTTTCATATAGGGTATTCGCAGATTAATTTTTGATTAACTTGCAGTCCGAAATTCGATTTTCTGTAAGCATGTCCGAAAGTAAGTTTCTAATCAAGGCACAGCTGCTTTCTGGACAAACTTATTTGCATTCCTGTATTTCAGCTATGAAGTATAAATAGGTTTGTTGCTTAAGAGATGCAGTATGCTTCGCTTGAGTCAGCTAGATATTCGTTAAGTCTGAAACAGTTTTTCTGCTGTATTAGCTTGTAAAATAATAAATAAACATATGATCACTTTAAAAATATGGCGTAAGACTATGACTGAATTCCTTTATATTTCTTCAGCCGCAAATAACTTATTCCATCAAAATATAACTCTTAGAATTCAGTCGGTCGTTACAAAGGAAACAATCTTGCAAATGCATTAAAACAGGTATTCTTTGTGCCGTGTCAGATGTCCTTCACTTTAGAAAAATCTGTTAGTTTTATCATTATCCTAATGTATTTTAGTAGAATAATTTTCACGACTATTTTAATTAGCATGCGTTTCCGCTTCATATGATTAAAAAGCATTTATAAATAACTATTAAATAAACTGTTGAAAAAGAAAGATGAGGATACATCGAAATATTGCACATATAGTGCTTTACCAGACTTTTCGAGTGTTGTCAGCATTGGGCAAAAATGTATCTTTCGACTGAATACAAAAAGACTCAAAAACTTAAGAGAAAGAGAAAATAAACATATACATATCGATATTTTGAAAGAGCATGGTAAGTGCTCTATGTTTTATTAGATATTTATGAAGTAAGCTTTCAAGTACAAGATATTTTAGCTTGTTCCTTTCCTCATCAACATTAACTGATTATAGTTTATGTTCTATTGAAATGCCACATTTAAAATTTGAATTACTATTTTCTGCTCATGATTATTTATCTAGACATTATTCTGTTATGCTTGCATAAGAGCTAATTTGCAAGCTTGCATAAGAGCTAATTTGCAAGCTTGCATGTTACAGAAATATTAACGTACAGTAGTTTAACACACAGTAGTTACAGTATTTAAACGCACGGAAGATGCTACCAATCGAAATTAACATAATAATAATTTTCATTATATATATATGTATATTATTCTGCACATTTTCTGAAATTTTTGTCTTCAAATAAATGGGCTACTTCTGAAAATGCAGTCGAGGTTTGAATAAGAATATGTATTAAAGGACGAAGTTTGTTTTTCTTGTTTTCCTGAAAATTAACATTTTACTGGAGCTCAAAATCCAGAGGTAGTCGTAAATTCTTGCTGTACTCTGGAAGAAAAAGGACTTCGTGACTAAACAATTGGCACCGAATTCGCTTCGTAGATAAATTATACTCTTGACAGTGCTCTATTGTTCTGCTGTTGAATGGTGAATATTTTAGTCCCAATCGGCAAAGAATTGTAAGATCATTGGACTTTCTTGTGGCGATTTAAAAGCCCCCTTTACCGTTGAATGCGTCATTATGTCCGACAATAAAGTAGACCTACTGGCTTACAGATGTCCGTTAAAATTAATAAGGAAAATATTCACAAGGATGTTGTTGAAAACAAAAAGTAAAATCTTCGCACTGGTTTAAAGCATTCATATTTAGATATATTTTGAATTCAGACACGTACCATATTCAGTAATTCATTTTGGGTATCTTCGAGCAGCATTGGTAAACACCGTTAGCCTTCAAGGGAACAGCTGTATTTCTGAACGTCAAAGTTTCTTTCTTTCTTTTTCCCTTTTTTTTTTAATCTTCAGTATGTAGTTTTTGTGTAACATAAGCAAAAGCTCCTTCAAATTATTCGATAGCTACTTTATATAAATTACATAGTTTGTGTTTTATATGATTTAGAAATTCGAATAAATTGTAATGCTTTTACTCTGCATGACATAGTGCCTTTTTCCCCCCATCAACTCATTAACTTTTATTAAACAAACTTTCATTTAAACTTCTCAAATTTTCAAAGACATGACCTTAAGAAATCTGTCAAGATATAAATCATGCATCTTGACTCCAGACATAATTGCTGTCAGTATGCTCACTGAGCTTGTAATTTCAGGTAACTGGATTAATAAACCGAGTGTCTGAGAAAACAATCAGTGTAACCTACATCTGAATTATTCTTCGTAGTCATAAGAGATATATTAAAAACAAAGAGCAAAAATGAAAGTGCATTTACATTTGCGTTGTGACTGAATTATGATCATTGTTTTCGAAGTATAGTTGAATACTGATATTTGTCCATGACCATATAATGTATATTATTTTTCTTTTTGTTCAGAAGGAATATTACAGCTAATGCAAGTAGTCGATATGTGTTTGATTAGTAACTTTATTTGCTTAAATCTATCAAGTCTTTTAACTGAATTTCATTAATATTTTGCAGTTCTCTTCTACTTTTATTTGCAAACTGAGCTTGTGCATTAAAAATGCTTACCTTCTCTTCCTTCCAGAACACCAATTATTGGGAAAAGTTCGAAGAATTAAAGTTGTATCTAAACTACATTTACTCACCGAAAAAGTATTGAAAACAAAAGTCGTTAACTTCTTAACTTTTTTTTAGCGAATCTGATGTTGTTGAAATCCTGTTTCGTAATTTGTTCAGTATTTCGCTTTTAGGAAATTTTTGAAATATTCAACAAATTGCCAATTATGATTGTACTTAATAAATTAATTTTTCATTATTACATGTTTGTAGAACTAAAAACAGTTTTCGCTGTCTTGATGGACTGTAACGAAATACCGTGTTTGAATTTTAATTACCGTGCTTACTTTTAAAATTAGTGACAAACTGATGTGAAACTCAAAAAACCTATCATTTTCATCTTAACATCTGCAATACGTTCTGTGGGTGTGTAAATCATATGCTGATGCAGTAATATTTAAAATCATTTAACAATTCATTCAGCATATACTGTTCGATCAACTTTCATTGAGTGCCTATGGCTACAGATAATGTTCGGTGACAAAATAATTTTTGGAGGTAAAGATTAGATTAATCTTCTAACACGTTTATATTGAGGATGGCGTTAATCCGTATGAAAGATTGCACAGAAAAATAAACGTGTTTGACTTAAGAAACTTACTTAAAGCGTAATCTAAGTATTTTATTATTACTTTGGCAATTATTTTTTGTAATTTATTATTAATTTTTTTTATTTCATCTCATCTATTTGATTGTTAAAATGTTTTGTAATTTTATTAATTCAATAACAAGCTAGCTTCACGGGCGTTTTTATGTTTTTCTCATAGTACTCCGTTTCCCATTCCTGAGTATTTATTCTTACATGCATAAAAACTCATTGTTTATAACGCTAATCGTAACGTGAACGACAGCTTTGATCTGTCTTTTTCAGAGTGCAATTCGATTTGGGAGAATGTATCGTATGGCACTCTGAAAGAGAGCCATACGATAGATGTCAGTGAAAATTCATCCTTTTTTCGCATTCATTTCAAGGAAAAAGATTCAGTGCATTTCAGTATAAAGTAAAATAACGGGATCTCCATGGCAAAGACGAATAATATAACTGAAATTTAAAATTTAAAAAAAATACTAAAAATTTGAAGGAAAGCGGGAAAGAAATTAGAAAAGAATGAGAAGACTTCCAAACGAAGTGAGAGCCTTTCAAATAAAAAAGATCAAGAATGCTATGAAAAGTAAATGCCACTAAGGAGAATTAAGACACTTTTCCCTTTTCTTTCCGGAATATAGCTTATATTTGCATATTATACTTGCGTATTACATAATTAGTTTTGACTGAACTTTTTTTAATGTAAAATTTTGATCTGCTTTCAAGTTAAGATATATAGTAGAGGTTTTCCATTCTGTATTAATAATCTGATGAAATTATCTATTCTATATAGGTTCCATAGGGGTTTGAAAGGGAAGTAGCATATGTGTAGCCGAAGAAATTTTGCTGTATATTTTAAATGGGCTTAATACAAGACGAAACTGAACTTTTTTTTTTCAACATTTTATCTTCAGGAAGTGAAATCATATATAACGATCCTTCGTAAATTTAGATAATGTTTAGAAATACCGTCTTTGTGACCTGAAAGGCGGTAATGACCGTCTTTCATTATGCTGATGCCTTGCGCGTAATTATACGCGCTTTTAAGTTTCTGAAACAAACAACTTCCATGAGGGCTTTCAACTGCCGGAGCGGCTTCTAGATCGCTACGCGCTTTTAAGTTTCCGAAGCAAACAACTTCCACGAGGGCTTTCAACTGCCGGAGCGGCTTCTAGATCCCACATGATCGTACTCCGTCATTTTTTCCTTCGTCACTCAATAACGATTTTAAAGTTTAAAGAGGAAAATTTCATTTTACGGTTCACTGCACCGATGGCGTTTGAGTGCTAGAGGGGAACAGAAAAAGGTATATCATTGGCAGAACGAGTGGGCCGATTATTTGAATCACCACAACTGAAGCAAACACTTAAAAGAAAAGATGGAAAGTGCGTCCTAGCGAATCCGAAATCAAACAGCTGAAAAAAATGAAAAAAAAAAAAAAAAAATGCTTAAAATGTCCCTAAAGAGGACTAAAACAGCATTTTTCTGTTACGTGACAGTTGTTATGAGTATGCCGTGTCGGTTTTTCTGCCCTTCCTCGGAAAAGACTGTGCAGCCAAGGGTGGTTCCTGGCATAAGCAGTCAACCCAAACCGTGGGGAAAGACTGCGTGCTCTGCTGCCCAGAATCCGCCGCAAAACGACATGACCAGCCACGGTGAAGGGAAGCAGATCATGCGGCCGTGAATCCCGCGCGCCGTACGCGGGTCGACGTCCGCAGCTACCAAATCTACGGTCCGCTAGTTTCTGCCTTAAGAACAACATTGCCAGAGCCCAGAAGCAAGAAGACGCCTCAGGGATCGACTCAAGAGGACTGATCAGGTTAGTAAGCAGTTACTTTAGCTTCAGTCTCTGAATCAGACAGGTGGATTTCTCCTCCGAACTTCGTCACTTTCTAACCAGCCCCATATTTCTCTCTTCGCTTTTCTGGCATGTGCGGTTGCTCATTCCTCTTTGTTTTGGCTGTTGAATTTCGTTGATGGCTTTAATACCTGAGCTTGAAACTTCAATTTTGTTTGCGTTCAGCTTTATTTTTCCGCTCGTTTAAGCGAAAATTTATCTTTAATGGATTTTGATAGCTTTAGTTTTCTTCCCCAAATCGAAGTTCACATTTATTAAAGGATATATTTTTTATTTAAGTGTTAAATTTTATTATAGTGTTTAAATCCAGCAGTTATCGACTTACGGTGCAAAGCGTTCTCAATTCCGTTTTAACATTTTTTCTTAAAGAATTAAGTGTGTTTATTTCTTAACTGGTTTTTATGTATTTTTTACTATTCGAGATGAAGTACGATCATTGTTTTTAGAATTGAATTCTATAATAATAAGTGAATATGATTTACTGATTTGATTGTGTTAACTAACTCTTATTGGTTCATAAGCACTGAATGGTACTCTTATGATGTTTTTATTGCTCATAGTTTTTCTTCTGCTTTATTAACTATGACTTATTTATATAAATTTGAAATATTTACAACCCATTATTTTCTTGCTTTAGCAACAATGGTAGATATAGCGATATTTATTAATTCTCAAACTTTTCATTCTGAGTTTTGTTACAGTTTTATTTTCCTTTATGTTCTTGCAATACTAGTATGTATGTGCAGCAATTTATGTTTAAATTTCAAGAATGGAAAAAAGATATTGTATGCAGAGATAAAATATTCAAAATATGTCATGGGACACAACTGCCAGAATGGAAAAGACCATTTGCTAGAAGAATCCGTGACAACTGCATGGACGGATAAGAGTTATGTTCTCTGATTTGCGTCTAATGGCACTGGAAGAATTCACGGATTATTTGAGATTTCCGTGGTTTCTCTGGTGCTATAAGAAGCAGTCAGAAATTTCAACTGTGACTTCATTATTCCAGGAAGTTTTGAAGAAAACTCACCGAAATAAAAGTATGCATGGAATAAGTTGAAAACATCTCAAGAATACGAAGTTTAACCTGAAGTTCAGGAATGGATTAGAGCATTTCAGGACATTTGCTGTGTTTACTGAAGATTATTTTATCCGTTGATATGTGCAGATTCTTCTGACGCCTTTCGATATACTGGATATAGCATAACAAGTATAAAAAGAAAATTGTAACGTATAATGTTTAAGATCAGTGCTCCATTTTGCAGAATTTTCGTCATCGTTGTTTGAAATTTACATTTGGATATCAGATTTGGATACAATGCTGAATTAAACAATTGCATTAGATAGTATTGTTGGAACAGGATTATTTGTTTTTGTCTCCTTTGGGTTTTTTTCTGCTATCGTAAGTTTTTTCACCTGAAATATTTCTCCGTTTTGTAAACGTAATGCTGTTAATATTTTATTCAATGAGATGTCTTGCTCTTGAAGTTTTTGTAATTTTAAGTTTTGAATCTCAGAATTTTGAAAGTGTTAATAAAATCTGAAACCTTGACAATATTATACTTTTCTTGTCCACTTGAATGTCATCTACAATCGAACCAGCATCGTTTATATTATGGGCATGAATTTAAGAACAACGTCAAGTTTCCCTCGTTTATCTTTGTTGACTGAATTGAATTCAGTGTCTACTGGAATACGTTTTACGAAAAGTCGTGAAAGTAATCTTTCAGTTCTAGCTCATTTATTATTTCTGAAGATAAAGTGTATTTTACCTTTTCTTATCTATGCATTTGAAAATGTCAAAGTCACTGTATAGTGTTGGACTTCTGGGTTTTTTTCTCTGCATTAATAGAACGTTCTCTGTATTCTGCCTTATTTTAGAATAATTGTTCGATTTTATATACTTACTATAAAATCATTTCAGTTGAAAAAAACATTTTTATGTTCATATGAACGCAAATATAATTCTTTAAAAAAGTGTAATAAATCATAAAAAAAGAAAAGAACGTGCTGCTTTAAAGCTGGGTTAAAAAACGTACGTGTTGTATTTCCTATATTATTAGTTAATCCATCAGTTTTCATACTACAGTAATAACAGCCAGAAGAATGCAATACATAAAACCATAATGCATGAAACCTATATATATATATCGCTTAAAAGCATGGAACAGATTTAGCAAAGAAGTTATTTTGGTCACAAAAAGATCATATCAAGTACTTAATTTTCTTTTATCCTCCTTCAAAGTTGTCCAGTTCTTACTTTAACCGCACTGTTATACAAGAAATGTGGCGATGTAATTGAACTCGTTTAATATAGAAAAATCTAATGATTGGAATTTTATATAAGAATCATTTTAATTTTTTATTTCTCTTCTTAAGCTCTCATTCATGCCTGATCATATAAGCTCACTGATCATATAAGTTTATAAAACTGATTTTTTGCCTTTTAAACTTCATCTGATGTCTGTAAGGTTTCATCTTTTACCTGATATCTGTTCTTATCTGATTTCGTTAGATATAACAAGAACTATATCCATTTTTCCTAGTGTGTTATACTTCTGTGAATTATAAATTTTTGTCGTCTTAAAACGTATATCTAATGTCGATCTTGTATTAGAGGAACTTCTAACAGTCGTTATAAGTATTTCAGTATACTTTTAAAGACAACTGTTATTTTATCTATATACCAAATGTTTGTGAATCCATGTAGAGTTGCATCTTTTTCTTATAGAATGTGAACATCGTAGTCTTTATTTTATACAAGATAAAAAGAAAATGGAAACTAAGCAATAAAAGTAAGATCTAGAACGCAAGACATCTCGCAAACATATTATTGGCCTTGTTTTATTGATCGGATAGTATAGATCTTAAAATACTTAAAGGTAGACGGAGAAGAAGAACCATTCGGTCCCAACTCATGTGGGAAAAAAATTTTAACCTGGAATTAATGCCAGGAAGACCATAAAGAAAGCAAATAAAAAAATCGACGGAATAGGGTGTGCCCCGTACTCTGGACTAGCACTTTTCCTCCATGTCCCCTTTCCCTACGAAACACCTGCCCCGGACATAATATCGATCTCTGCAGATCTTTTTGGAGAACTGTCTCGATATTTGCGACGCATTTCTATAAAAGATTACACCATTAATGGCGGAAATTTATATGAGATCTTCAGCCTGAACATTACGGCAGCTATGAAATTTTTCTTCCTCAAATATGCAGTTTTTCATCATTGGCTGTGGCGATGTAATTAAACTCCTTTCCTTCTTAAATAATATGCTTGCTACAATTTATCACACAAAAGAGATAACTAAGCAGAAATTATAGGATGAAGTTACAAATTATCTGATTTTTGAACAAAACTTTAAAGACTTAAATTCAGTTCTAGGAATTGGCCTAGGAACTTGATCTAGGAACTAGGCATCTACAAAATTTGTTGTAAATTTAGATTAATATTTCCTTTTTTAATGCAGCCAAAAGTTTATACACCCTTTATTTATTTACTCTTTGCTTTCTTCTCTTTCATACTCTTTTTTCGTCTTCTCATTATCTCTCTATACATATATACATGCACATTTAAACGCATATGTATATGTAAATAAAAGAAAACTGTGCAGAATATAACTGGATAGCAGCAGCATAACGTAGCCAAAAAATTATAAGCTTTGATTATCTTATATAAAACCCTTAAAATGCAGCAGCTTTTCCAAGGCTTGCTGTTATGATCGTAGGTAACTTATGAATAAAATAACTTATGAATAAAAAGGATGTAAATAGATGTATTTGAAGAATTAAGAATATCTCAATCTTGCAGTAGTTCAATAAAGTATGAAATATCCGAAATTTTCATATTTTTTGTTTACACCTTTTTGATTTACATTTCAATTTAAAATTAGAGAAGTCTTCGGAAGTTTTCTTGTAACATGTTATTTCTGCTTCTCAACATACATATCAATATTTTAAATGAATACACATTTTATATCTCCTTGGGTTAAAGGCATTTTGACCATATCTCAACCTGACATCTCTTTCCATATTTCTAAGCAGTTTCCCCTCCTTTGTCATCTTAGAATTCTTCATAACTTGAGTAAGAGATTTTTCAACTTGTAACGATGTTCTATGTTTAGAACGTAAATGTGCAATTTACATAAATCCTATATTAATGTTTTGCATCGTTTTTGATACATTTCACTAATTCCCAAACAAACATGAAAAACAAATATGGACCTTTATTATTTTTTTCTGAACATATCTGTTGCGTAGACTTCCTGACTACCGTAAAATAAAAAACGTTTTTTCTCGGGTTTGGAATTTAACACAGAATACAATTTCTAGTACTATATGGCTAAAATACATTGCCAATTTTAATTGATATTTTCAACTCACATCGTCTTGCTGTGGATATTCCTTTATAAGCCTATGTTTTTACCATTATATCTATATGTACAAATATGTAACTTAAAACATTTTAATCATTTAGTCACTTTTAGTATCAGTACACTCTTAATACATTCTACGCATATAAAACCTTTTAATTTTTACACCTTAATATTTCATACCATTTAAACATTTCGATCTCTAAATTGTATTTGCAAAAATTCTCGTGATTTTTTTTTATTCAGATCAGTCGCTGATATTAATAAATAAAAATATTATTGTAAACGTTCTCAGATTTATTGAATCAGAAATCAAAAATAGTGTTATAATTATTCTCAGATTGATCTAACTGATATTTATTATTGTTATCTATCTCTTGGTTAGACACATGAAATTAAATAATAACATTCAGCACTTACGGCTTTTCTTTACAAGAAAACTAAAAAGGAAACAAGTGATAATGCGATTCAGCAGGTACTAAGTTCTTTGGATTCGCTTTAATATTTCTTAAATCGAGTATCTTGATTCTGAATTCCGACTGTGAGATTATTTCTTTCTATTCCACTTAATGCATTTCAAGTCCCTTGGTTGCTTCACAGGTACTCATTCTGTCGCCTGTATTTGTATTTTCTCCGCATATCATATTCTTCTTTACTTCAATAGCCGTCTCCTCGAACACGTATTTAAAATTAAGTCTAGATGTTTTGTGAGTTGCTATTGTTTTACGTATGTAATGAAATACTTTATCATAATTGATTAATGGCTTTATGTCTTTTTCTTGTTTTAAACTGCGTGCCAGCGATTTTTTCCCCTTGCTTTGTATTTTCATACGTGGAACATATTTGCTCTCATAACTTTTACGATTAAAGAAATTTTTGTTTTTCATTTAAGATGTACAACTTAAAAAAGTTAAATTAAAGCAAATTCCTGATTCAGCATTTTATTAGATTTTAACTTTATATGAAGTTTCAAACATATCTGGCTGAAATTGAAAAAAAGTTTATGTTTGAAGAAGGGTGCATAATTCTATGGGATTTCAAATTTTGTAATATTCGTCTCAAAATTTAAAGTAAATCGGTGCCTCCTAATTTTATATCGGTTACCACGCATGCTGACGTGAGTAAAACTAATTAAACGTCGCTTAAGTTTTTGGAATTGATTTAAAGCTTCTTGATATCGTTGCAAATTTGTTGAGGAACAATTCAAAATGAGGCAGATGTGAAAGAAATAACGTGACGGAAAAACTAGTAATAACACTAATGATGATAAAAAAATGAGGGAATAAAAAAGAATAGAGAATGAAAATATAAAGAAGTGTAATAATAATAATATATAAATGAAAAACAACCTGGCTGTTGGCGCCCAATGACTAAACCCCGTTATTACCTGGCCGCCGCGCATGCGTAGACGCCAACACGCACTTCGAAACAATGTAGTGTACGTCATAACCGCTACGATAACCGTATCCGCAGCCAGAAGAAGCCTCGGTCGCCAAACGATCATTTTAGTCCTTTGCAAGCTCGTCATTGGCTGCACGTTTGTGGTCATCCGGTCCTCTGCTCTCCGTGACTCCTCGTATGATTTTTTTTTTAAAATGATTTTCCGATAATGATCTCTTGTTCCGAATTATACCAAAATCTTAGTGTTTTGACTGCTTCAAAAAGGAAATCTCAAAGCCTTGCGCTTTTTTTTTTTTTTTTTTTTTTCGGACAGAAAATAGTTTTCTAACTTTCGCAAGAGGAAGTCTCTACTAGAGCCGGTTTCTCATTAACCAACGGAAATCTCAGCCGTTTCTTTCATCGTAAGTATTTTGAATAAGCTTAACTACCTGTTTTCTTTACAGCATACATTATTTTAGAGCTCGGATTTCATTTCGGGTACGTTTCTTACCTGCCGTTTTAATAAATACGTATAATTCATTTAACTATTTAAACAATGTTATTTTTCTGTTTTTTGTTTTGTGCGTATGTATGTTCAGAAATTTAATAATTTTAATCTCTGTGTGTATGTATAAAATACGAAGGATAAAATTTCTTAAATTTATCCATTTATTTTTCATTTAGCTTATAGAGAATGCTTACACAACATCAGAAACATCCGGGAAGTACCGTTTATTTGTTAGGAAGCGAATAATTACTGTTTTATATATTTTTGTCTTTATTTGAGTTTAAGATGCATGTTTTATTACTGATTTGATTTCAAAATTTGGTCATATTTTATGAAACTGCAATTTGTGGAGAATTTATGATCGAACGTATTGGAACTCATCTTTAAATTAAAATTCAATGACGAGAAAGAAGATAATTCTCTGCAATCTGATTCGAACGAATGTACTTTAAAAATGGTATTTTGTACGTAAATAGAAACCAAAATTATTTCTTCAAACTCTAACTAAATAATCTTATTTAAACTGGGAACGTTATTTCTTATGGTTAAAAATTAATTACTTACTTTGAAATATAAGCTATAAATGATAAATACCTTTTCTCTGACTTTTTTTTTTTAAAGTTTCAAATTCGTTTTTATATTTTTGTTCAAAATACTATTTGGATAGGAAGTGCCTTTCAATGTGTAATTATCAGTACGTTACTGAAAAGTAATTAGTTGGCTAATTTTTCTTTTTAAATTATTATTTCGTGTTTCACTTAGAGTGATTTCTCAATGGATTTCTATTGTAATCATTAACGAAAACTATTGTTTCTCCATCTTAATGAAATAAATAAATACGCTACCTTTACACAAAAAGTTTCATTTTTTCCCAGAAGTATTTTGCTTACGTAATTGATATGCTAATTCTGCCTCTTCCAGATATGTTAAAATATCTTATAAAATACTGAACTCTAGTAAACAATATGAAAATTGTGATCTTTTTAATTTTAGTGGTTTAATATTGCTGTTTTCATTTTGTATAGTTCTGTTTTAAAAAATTTCATATGCTCTACAGATCAAAAGCTTTGAGTGATATAAATGCAGGTGATCAAATACTGCTTAAACGTAAGTAAACTTAAGAAGAAATGCAGACACATTGTAGTAAATTTAAATTATATGTAAAAAATCCGATATTCAGGACTAAATTCAGGATTCGACTACTAAAATAGTCTCTCTCCCTTCCTTCTGAATTTTATGTTTAGACGAAAAGAATTATGCGATTACTGGCGTATTCTCATTTAGGAGTAACTTTCGACTAAGATTAATTCATATAAGAAACCAAACTGAAATACTTAGCCATCCCCGCAAAAGCTGCGTATTGTTATAATTGAAAATCAAACATTTAATCGAAATGTACAAAATTATTTGCTTATTTCAATTAAGATGTTACTTTAAGCTTATTCCTACACCCTGTACTAGCTTCATGTAATGCAGTAACAAAACAAAACTAACAGTTATGAAAATTGGTGATCCGTAACTTATTCTAGGGGCTTTCCTTTTTCTGCACTGCAGCTCTGAAAAAAAGTGTTGTGAATGAGTCATAGCATCGCGTTCACACACTGCGGCTTCGTGTTTTGAACTCCACCCACCAACTCCGGAGCAAGGAGGAAAAGACAGTACTCGATTCACTTATAAATAAATATTGGAAGGTTTCGTTCTTTTTTCAGTTCTACAGCTTCATCTTTCTCCATTGACTGATTTTTTATTCTTTTCTTTAACTGAACAGTTGTAACATTTTTTAGAAATTGACTTCTCGTCAGAACTAGGAAACAATGTAGCTCAAACTTACTTAAATTGGGAGGTCAGTTATTCGATGTAACGCATCTAGAGAATTTGTGTTTCACTGTATCTCTCAATATTGATCTGTTAATACTTGTCTGTGTCTCTAATTGCTTATTGACTGTTCCCTAAATTTTGGTTTAAAATATATTATGCTTTAAATATATGTGGTTGAATCAAAAATGGATTTAAACTTTGCTTCGAAACCAACTAATTACTTATTTTTGGCATAAGCGATTAAAAGTTTACTTGTTTAAGGCTAATACGAATTTCAGGCAACTTTTATAGTTTAAAGACTTGCCATCGTCTCAAATCTTGATAATATCCCGTATTACTGCCATTTCCTTATTCTTTTTCTGCCTAAAGGTTTTGTAACTTGCAAAGTAATTAAATAGGACTTTTCTTCGGACGAATAAATAGTATAAAAGGCGCTTAAGAATATAATACGGAAATCAGTATATAGGTAAATCGAGATTATTTCATTTATTTTTATTTTCATACGTCATAGTCATGAATATATTTCTAGAAGTAATGAAATTTGTTAGAGGAAGGTTCCTTTATAAAGAAGTCTTTCCTAATTTTTTATTTTTAATCGCCATTTTACAGCATAAGCGTATTTTCCTCTTAACGTCAAACATCCAAACTTAAAAAATATTTTTTCGGATATCCCACTCATTATTCTTTTAAATGTAAGGCTATGCTTCCTTCTGGGCGGATCCAAAGTTAGCTCCCTTGCTGAGAGACTTTGGCTCGAATCTCGGATAAGCGTGGACATGTCCATAATGTCTTTAAAGAATACTGGAATTTAAATTCCATTGAGCCGGAAGTTCCCTAGAAAGACTGATGGAAGGAAACAGAGTACAAGATCCTTGGATTCCATCCATAGGGTTGTGCTTGATCAAATTCTAGATGCAGTTAAGAGGGTGGTCCTGGTTTGCATCAGCATAGATAAAATGATCCAGTGTAAATTTTAGTTTGCATGAAGAATACAGAAATGACTTGAGGAAAATACTTCCTGGTTAAAACACGAAGTAGAATTGCGTTTTGTTTCAGAATAAGGGTTCCGAAAAGTATTAAATAAAAAAAAGTCCTTATTTGCTTCCTTGCATTCCCTGCGGTTATACTTCCTACAACTTCACATTTTTGCTTCTGGATTAAATTCTTCCTCTGTATCTTTCGTGATGTAATAAAAATATGTAATAGTTGTTGTAGTACCTGTAGTTTATTACTTACTTTAAACAAGTACTGGAAATGCCACTATGCAGGATTAAACACTGTAAACTTTGGCATCTTTTGAGGGACGTTTGTAGTACCCAAAACTAAAAACTTTTAATATTTCTATCTTTATAATTATTCCAGTAGCTATAAAAATTGTATAAGTGAATAATTTTTTTAACGAAAATGTTGTCTTAAAATGCATCATAAACTATTTGCATAAGTATTTAGATCATAAAGAATTGAAAACTTTCCTCCCATTGCTCTTGTATATATCAGTAGTGTCATATGTCATGCATATCAGTCCGCCAAACTAAAAACTCGCGTTCGGTTCTCGGAATATGCATGAGTTGTGGTGGATAATCTCTCTTCAACTTAGATTGTTTGAGTTTGACTTGTCTTTTAGTCGCAGCGGAGATATATGGAGAGTTAAAGATATTCCCTTTATATGGTCTTGTGGTCTATCGGTTAACAGTTTAATCCAGTAATGTGAAGTCTCAAGTTCGATTCTTGGCGAGGCTCCAGTAATTTTTCATATGCCATTTTACAAAAATGAAAAAAAGAGATTCCTGATGTCTCTGTGACATTAACCATGAATTTTAGGAAATTTAGGCTATTATTTAACATGGTTAAAAATATTTATAACATACCATTTAAATTAATTTCCGCTGGCTTTTAATGCAGATACATTATTTAGTAATTTTAACTGAAAATTTTTGTTGCTGGCTTTCTTCTAGAAGCAGAGAATGTAAGAAACTCAAAACTGAACTAAATTTTCGAAATTGCATTAAGCTGACTAGGTTTAAAATTTCACGTGTTCAACCGAGTGCAGGTGGAAAAGTAGAAAAGTGCGTGATTCGATAAAAGAAGGCCGTTGAACTTCACATGGGCTGTTACATCTGCGTTACACTGAAAGTACTGTGATTGTCAGAATACCCTCATAATCTACGTCTGTATTTTTACCACACGTTGTCGTGCCAGCTGCCAGCTAACGACTCTTGAAAACAAGGCTGATTGGCCTACTACACTTATATAGTTTTCATTCTACCCATCGCCTAAGGCGAAAAAGGACAGCTGAACGAAAAAGAAAACGCAGGATATATTTCATATATCAGAACAATCTTCTCCATTCAATTCTGCGCCGTGAATAGTTCGGTTACTTAACGTCAAAACAAAATTGTAATCGTATGACTGTCGTGTCACTACAGTTATTTATAAACAGGATTAACTTTAGAACGAACATAAAATAAAAAATATTCAATTATATCAAATTCAATAATAAAAAAAATAATTCAGTAGTTCTTAGCTCAAGTAATCTACTTCTGTATTTAAAAAAGTATTCCTGTCATGAGTAAAATGAGATGTCAAAATGTCAAACACAAAATTGGGGTTACTCTCCTTTAGAACTATCTTGCTCTGCTTTTCACGATTTATCCTCAATGAATTCAGCAAATTGTGAAATTAAAAGCTATGTAAAGTAATAAATACCTAACATGAGTCTAATTCGTTAGCTCGGAAGTTTTCTTGTAACCTGATAACTTTTTTACCTATTTTGTTTATTAATATGATACTTCAGATGTGTTCAAGACAGCTTAATAAACCATGCAAACCGAGATATCGCAGTAGGATTTGTATTCCTTCCCTCGAGAAAATAATTTAATGTGCTAAATGTTTTTTTGATAATCATCATTTAGTTTTGTGTATCATATCAGTGTCATCAAATTATTTCAGCAGTTACTGTATTTTTAATAATTATACTCTTTGGCAAATTAATTATTTAGTTTCCTATCAGTTTTTCTTATTCTACTTTTAATCACACGTTGTTTTACTGGCATTTTCACCTCTTTACTTTTGTAGTCACGTTTCTGGGACACAAAATCTAGTTCTGTGCAATAAAAGTGTACTATACATCTCATGCGTCTTTTCCGCGAAGACATAGACATAAGCCCTAGTATAGTATTATCATAGACAAAAATTTCCGTGGTACTATGTTTACCAAAATTAATTAATTTAAATCCAAATCCATGTTATCTGACCGAATCTAAATGAAAATAAAAGTTTCCAGCTATAAGTTTTGTGTCTTGATGTTACGAATGTTATAAAAAAGACCAAGATAAATTTAACACCTTGAAATTTTAAAACAATGTTCAAAGGAATGTCTAATTACATTTATACTAAACAGTAATTTGTATAGTAGTAAACTGCTTTTTCATTTAAATTATGTTCTCTTTAAACTAAATTTTCGTGCAATTTAACGGAAGTATCTTCTTCATATTTTGATTGTTGACGAAATTATGTAATTCTTAATATTATTTTTTAATTTCAAAAGTATTGAGAATAAATTCTCTCGTCTTGTTTCTGAATTCTAATTCTGAAACATGAGGACATGGATTGCATGATTTTCTTTAGTTAAAGATTCTGATGTGAAATATGATAAATGTTTTGATGTGGGTAAGTTATTATAAAATAATTATGCATTATCCAGTGTATACATGATGTAATGAAGTAATGGGATGTGAATTTGCTCAATTATCTGTAATTAAAAAAATCTGTAATTTTCAGAATTTCAATTTATGGATTTTTTTCAATGGAATTTTAAATTTTGCTTTTAGTTCTTTCTGCATTAAGTAACATGAATTTTTGATTTTTCGCTGCGAATCATTTAAGTTCTCCAACTCTAAAATTTATTTATCTGTATTGATGAGTTACAGATGTCTTTATACGTGTAGATTTTCAGCCGTGAGAAGAGATATTTAAGTAAAATTTGAAATTTGAAGTAGATAATAAAGAAGGAAATATGCAAGGTTAAATTAAGTATTAGAGTTAAACGCTTACATGAGCAAATCCTTTCATTTTCATTGAAGCACTTTTATATCATAGCTCTACGTCTTTATCGGATGAGGTGCACTCGGTTTAAATCTATACATGTCAGATTAATGACCTCAGTAAATTAATATAGGTTTATATTTGTTAATCATGATTGCAGTGTAAGTACATTACAATTATCAACAAATGTTTAAGAATCACTTTTGTAGACAGATCCTAATTCTTATTAAGTTTTTTTTATAATGAACTTTTTGTTTATAGAAGGGAAGTTATAACTATATATTGCATCCGTAGCAGCAAACCGCAAGCCCTTTGCCTCCCCCCTCTAATTCCTTTTTTATTTTCATTTCATTTTATTTTTTTATTTTTCATTTCTTTCTTGATTATGTAGCTCTTGCATAAAATATTACCAGCTATGACGCGTTGCGGCAAAAGTTGTGGACAGAGGGCGCAACGTTCGTGTTACAGCGGCGCATTTGACGTTGCCACGGAAACCAACTAGAATAAACACGAGTTCCAGGAAATAATGAAATGGAATGAGTTGCAGTCTGGGATTATACTGAAATCGTTGATGTAGGTGCGTGGGTCTGCATCACGCCAATACAAAATTCTCGTAGAAAAGCGTATCAGGGACATGGTAAAATTTCACGGTCATTACGCAATGGCCTTTTTCGTCCTTTCCCGGCGTTTTCAATTAAAAGTTCCGTCTCATCTGTTCTAAATAAAGGTAATCTTTCATTAATCAATTTCTGCTTGATGTAAATTATCATTTTTATTACTTAAATTTCCTTGCTTGCAGTTATCTTCACTATCTTGCTTGTATGCGTCGATATTAATCATATCATAAGAACCAATTTGGAATTTTAAAACGCGCAGCGCTGGCTCCTCTGTAACGCGGAAGGCTATTGGCTGAAACGCGTAGTAGACTATGTCTCCTGAAATCTGATTTGTTCTTCCTGTGTTTCCGAATTTGTTTTCTTTACTCTGTCAACGCAATTTGAATGGTTGTTGGTAAAGCTTACATTTTTTTTTTTTTTTTTCCTACTGAGAAATTATGGCGCTTTCCTCATTTCCGACTTCGGCAATGTTATTTGATTTCAGTTGTAGGAGGAAAAATTTTAAAAAGTTGCAACTTTCTTTCATTTTGAGCAAATGTATATATGTTACTATGTATAAATGATTTAATATGTTACTTTTACCTCTGAAAAATTGTTCTTTTAAATATAAGAGAAATATTCTTAGTTCTACTATCATTTAAAGAAATTATACCGAATCTTAGCTAGTTATCAATATTTGTCAGTTGAATTGAGTTATTTGTATACTAAACTGATTTATATTGGAAAACTTTGCTAAATCTCTTTTTTGAAGTTAATTTAAAATGAATTTGAAACTATGAGCTAATTTTTTCTTAGAAATAAATTTACAGAATTCGTATTTTTACTCAGTTTCCTTTCCTAAAAATACGAATATGTTAAAAAGGTGTTGTTATTATCAAATGTTTTTGCGTGTAAACGTTGTTTTCTCGTTTTGTATTTGTTATCATAACCTGAAACATAACGAGGAACCCAAATTTAGAATGAATATTCAATTCTCAATGTATATAAATGCTTTGAGATGTTTCGTATTTATTAATTGAACTGAGGAAACCTTCGTTTATGCATTTAAATGATACCACGGTTCATTACCATGACAACAAAATTTACTACCGATATCAAGCACCAAAATTCTTGACGAGAACTTGGCAGGAAAATAGTTTCTCATGCCATTATTAAAGAATAAAAGAATCATAATCTAGCTAGTGTAAATGATACAGTGACCCGAATCGCAATGTCTAACGGATACGAAAGTTAAAAAAAAAAAAAAAAAAAAAAAATACTGAAATCAAGTTCGTGACTGTCCTTACCAAAAGTCATTCTTACAGCTGCACGCGCATTTGAAGACTTGTGAGCTATGGCTTACAAATTTTCTGATGGTCAAACATACTTTCCCACTGCTTCACCACCTTCAGGCTTACTGCTGATATGTTTAACCCTTTGTTTCATTGGAACAATGGCACGAGCTTAAGATAGGGCTTCTGATTTTATAGTTCCGGCGAAATGATCTTGTAGTGCAGATTTTTGATACGAAAGGAAACAATAAGAGGAAGGTGACATCCAGCCTTTGAAGCGACAGGCTTACCTTAATTGTCTTTTGGCTTGCAAGCTTGGACAATGGATGCATGCTATAGCATCTGGTAATAGTCTTTAAAATGGCTAGTAAATCCAACTTAAATTCGAGATCAGCGTTCAATACCGTCAGATCTGGCATAACCGGTTTGCATGTCAGATGGTTGTAGATTTGGCTATTATGTTATGCAGCTGGCAGGTAGGTGCATTACCATACAATAGTCTAGAGTCATTTTAAGAGTGATTTAGGACTAGAGAAACTCTAATCAGCTGTAATCGGAAGTGGTTTATTGCTCGAAAAGGTACAAAAATGAAAAGGCTGAAATGCACTTTATTTTGCTTAAGTTCTTAAATTTACTCTAGGATAAATAGCTTTATTATAGTTAATGAAAAAAACTTTACTTTTTTCAGGTAATATGGTATGAAAGTATGGCAAGTAGGAAATGTAAGTTTTTTGACGATCAAAAGATTCCCTTTTTAGAACAGTGTGTAGTTCATAATTTCTATTAAATTCCTTAAGTTCAAAATAACTGTTTCGTGTTGCAGTGAAGAAGATGATTATCTGCAAGATGAAAATGAAGAAAATAAGCAAGGATCTGAAATGAAACAAGCGATAGATGCATGTATGCAGAAACGTAGGACCTTGGAAATATTGAACGAAGTTTTTGCTAGCGGTGAAGTGGGGGTTCATGACGTACGGGTCATTTATTAAGATATTATTATCTTGAGCAATAACTATGCCAGTGTTCTGTGTATAAGATGTTGACTTGCAAAGCTGATGAAGATATTAACTTAGATTAATCTTGCTATAAAATGATGCTAGGTGTTTCGGAAATTTGCCATGAAATGTCACCCCATAGTTCACAAATTTGCGTCGGAGCTTATTTCATATTTTTCGTCTTAGCAGCAAGTTTGATTTGGTTTATTAAATTACGGAAAAGCCTCAAGGGCTATCTGCTTAAGAGGAGGGATGCCTTCATGGAGGACTTTTTAAGGAAAACTGGCTCGTATGCACGTTACACATGAGGAAAACCACGAAAACGCCCATGCAGCCGGCCCGTTCGCGGGATTGGAACCTCTCACTGAACTACCAGTGATCAGCGACTTTACCGCTCGGCCGCTGGTGGGCCAGAATAGGATTGGCAGGTGACATAACTAAACTGACAAAATATTATGCGGATTTAAATATATATATGCAGATGTACATAAACACACATGTATTGCTTATAAAAAAATTATTTTTAATTCCTCGATTTTTGTTGCTCGTCTTACGCGGAGAGCGGAGAAAAATCAGTAGTTTACATAGTAAACAATACAAACTGAGAGAGAAAAAATTTTCAAGAATTCTTTAAGCTATTTTATTAATAGATCAGTAATCCGGTTATTATACTTATTGAAACCGTCTAAGGAATATATGTTCTGCGCTCCAACAAATAATTTTGGTGAATATTTATTGTTTTATATTATAATCTGCTTGCGCAACCATCTTTCAATCTGGCATACATTTAGTCTGACGAGATACGCAGCCAGACTGAAGACTGGCGATGCAAGCGGCTAGTTTACAGTTTAAATAATATAAGTAATAAAAACAAAAACAAAAAATACCGTCGCAATTAAAATTAAAGGTACATAATTAGTATTTGATTCAACTAAAATGCTACAGAAAAACTTCTCTTAAGACATTTTTGGGGGTGCTTCAGACTTTTATTGAATGCAGTGCGAATTTTAATCTCTCATGCTCGACGTCACAAAAGATGCGCGCATCACTATATTAACGAGCATGCGGAAGTAACATATCCACTGATTTCGTTAATTTTTTTAAGAATAAAAGTCTTTAAGTTCTCACAAAATGTAAAATAAATAAGAAAAAAGTCGAAATTCAAAATTCAAAGTTTAGGCTTCGATGAGCACTTATTCGGGTTCAAGACTAGGTGTGTTTAAAATTTGTTGGTCACCATCTTTCCACTATGCGATGAATAATCAGAGTTTTTTCATTTTTTATAATAAAGGTAATCTAGAAAATTGCAGACGATTTAAAATTAGGTACAAAGGTAATCTTAGTTTGACGTCCACGCTGAACTAAAGTTGTTTTTAGTCTAATTTTAAATTTGACAATGGCATGTTTTCCCTCCATTTCATAATGGGTAATCTAGATTACGGCACTAGATTGCTGGTATGAATGAATAAATTTTTATAATAATATAGTTCCTTAACACTTACTATTATGTGTTTGTTCTTATTATATCTTACTTTTGTACATATTCAATAACATCACATTTTGCCCTTCTACAGGTGACTTGTAATCAAAGGGAAAAAACCTGATCATCTCCTGTCTTTGCTTCTACAGTTTGTGAAGACCCCCTTTGAGAGAGGAACTGGTCCAGCATTTGTTCGGAGTGATTTTCTGTTGTCCTTGGCACTGTAAGAATTCACAGATGGATAACGAATCGTGGATTCTTTAGTGCTAAAGATAAAAGAAATATTTTCGTCATGAAGTTATAAAAACATTCCCTAGGACTCCTCTTTTTGAATCCTCTTCCGTTATTTGGCACTGTCACATTTTTGTGTGTCTATAGTTCTACAAAAATTGTGATAGTGTCAAGCAACATGAAGAGCGTTAAATCTTCAAAAGAGCTCGATACAGGACATCTTTGCTGTGACTGACAAGCTGACACTGAACAAGTGCGGACAGAACTAGTTTGGATGTTTTGCTGTAGTGATGTTTGTATATATTTTTATATAGAGAGTGAGAACAGGTAATTTGGTTTTGTTAAAAGTACTCAAAATCCTATATTACGAAGTACAAGCAAGGCTTGTGTAAAACAAGTTATATCATATCATTTTATTATTTTCATGAAAGATATTTTTATTCAAAGACCTAAATAATTATAGTGAATTGTTTTTAATTTAATTCGCAGTTTGTAACTAAACTATCCGTTTCAAATCTACAGTACCCCTGATATCATTTCTTCGTAGCTGAGCTTTTCGAAAGCTCAACATTATCCGATTTCAAGGTTAATAAAAGTTCCTTGTATTTGATGGCAGTACTTAAATAGTATATATGCCTTCATATTAATACAGATTCCTTAAAGCTTAAATTTTAAAATTAGAGAAATAACAGAGCTAAAATAAGAGAGTCGTTAAACATATTAACTGAGGAACGAATGTTGTTTGTAATATGCTTAAATGTACTGTTAAATTTACGCATAGGCTTAGCATAAATATAGCGAACAATAGCTTACCCAGTTTTTATCAAAGACACTAACTATGGAAAAAAGTATTCTACAAAAATAAAGATACACACACACAAAAAAAAATAATAATGCATAACACGATCTGGTCAAGTTTTGAAGTACATTAAAACATTAAAGATATTCACGAGTTTGATGAATGTTTAATTAAATAAATCTTTATGTAAATTTGTTTCAAAGAGAATATTAGACCGCAGAAACAATGTATTATTTTCTTTGCTTTGCTTTTGAATTATTTTAAAATTGAATTAATATTCCATTTTGAAACGGTAGCTATACTGTTTCAGTTTCTGTACACACAGAAATATGTGTATAAACCTAACTTTTGCTATAATTTTTTTCTTTCTCTTGAGAGGTCCCAAAGGATGTGCTAGTTGAGGACATAACATTTTGATGCTGACAACGGATCAAGTGTGCTGAGCTTGACCTATGTTCGAGTGGTTAAGACCGCTGAATAGTGTGAATTCGATCCTAGGTGAAAGGGCTAGCTGCATAGTTAAATTTTATAGTTTTTCCAGTTCAACCAGTTCCCTCAGAAAGCCGTTCATGAAGGCATCATTCCATTAGGCAGATAGCCCTAGTGCTCTTTGCCAGATTCAGATAACCTAACCTAACCTGATCAAGTGCTTTCGCTAACAGCGGCCTACATTTTTGCCTATGCTCCATAATTATTTGTTATAAGGGGACTAGCTTCTTTTTTCAGTCGCGCTTTGTAATTTAAAATCAGAATTACTGTGACTATATATTTTTCTTCCGAAATCTCTTATGCATCACAAAAACATTTTAATGAATACAAACCATAATAAGTCGTTAAACACAATAGAAAAAGCCTGAGAAAATTAAAATTTCTGAAATTTGTCTTAGCAAATTTGTAAGTAAACCTCTGATGCCAAACCCAGACCACATCCAGTATGAAAAGAGCTATGTTTATTAGGCACAGCAGATCAGATAAAATCCTACGAGCTAACGTTATATAGCATTAACAATTTATTTTTGGCGTGATGAGATTAGGTAAAAGCTGATTCAGTACCTGAGTGTTACAGCAGTTGTCTTAAATGTAGCCACGATTAATGTTATCATTCGAATTTTGTTATCGAATTATCGAAGTGCTACCTGTTTGTATACAAAAATATAAATAATTTGTCATTTATTCAACAAATTTCTTTAAATATGATTAAAAGTTTACTGACCGAAACTACTTTAATGAAGTTGTGAAATAGGAGAGTTTTTCATTTGTAAAAAACTATCAAACTATTCTTTGCGTGCTTTCTTGATAACACGTCTAGTTATCTAATGGAAAATTCGCGTTCGAATCCTGTTAAGCGTATAGAGTCATTTTTCTGAAGCAGGAGACTTGAAAAATGTACAGTGCTCTCGCCGGGACTTGAGTTCTGGACCTCTCTAATACGCGTCGAGTAAGCTTCCAATTGCACCACGAAAGTATGCGGAAAAGAAGGAGAAAATACCTATCCCCTTTTAAAGAGCGACTGGGGATTAGGGGACCCAATCGCTAAATCCTAGTGGTGACGAATTAGCGTTCACCTCCTTTTAAGTTCGAGTGCAATTTGTAGAGTTATTAAGATATTTTGAAACAGAAGACGAGAAAAATGTGCAGTGAGCTCGCCCGAAATCGAATCCTGGACCCCACGAATACAGGTCGACTATGCTTCCAATTACAAAATAAATAAATAAATAAATAAATAAATAAAAATAAATAAATAAATAAATAAATAAATAAATAATAAAAAAATAAAAATAAATAAAAATAAAAATAAAAATAAAAATATTGAGGTTTAATCATTTCTCAAAACGCATATTGCAGAGGCACTGAATTGAGTCTGGGTATGTGAGAGTTTTCATGTTTTTTCAAGTATGTCATATTGTGACTTAACTGCGGGCCAGTTTCCCTTACAAAGTCCTGTACGAAGGTATTTTCAGATAACTGTCTTGTGCTTTGCCATAATCAAAATAATCTGAATTTCAGTAAACGCTATGTCCATAATTCAACCATATGAGCAAGGAATTTTTACAGCGATGAAAAGGTATTCTGCTTGTAAGATTATTGCTTAATTACTTCCTAATATAGAAAATATGGATGCAAGGGCAATTGAAGAAGGAAAACTAACTTTTTTGGTCTGCTGAGCATATCTAGAACCTCAGAAGAGACAGTAAACACACTTTTAAACATGCTAACCTTTCAAATAAATAGAAGAAGACGAAGAAGGAAGATACATCACCTTCAACTAGCATCAGTTGTGACGAATTTAAAAAATGCGCGTGGATAACTGATAAAAGAATTCAAGTAGCAACACTGACGACCGAGAAATACATCTGAAAATCGCTTGCTAAATCATATCCTAGCACCAAACAAAATTCTGAAAAATATTATAAATTGTGTATGGAAATGTCTATGTATCATGTCTTGTGTATGGACAGCAACCTTTATTCACACTGAGAAGAGGGAGACATTCTGCATGTTTCGAAGAATAGAATATCTTGTCAGAAAAGCTTTAGAAATACTCTGAGAATAATCAATGTATAAAAGATATTTTGAGTAAAAACAACAGGCAATCCATTATTAAATAATTTTTTACTTTATTTCGAATTATTGTCATGTTAAAGTGTGTGCTTATATATTTGTTATATATTTTCATTAAAATTGTAAAACTGCGTTCATATTATTTTCATGTAATAATTTTCTCGTCCTTAATATTATTAAAATAGCTGGGGACAAAGCTATACATTAAACAGCTGTGACTTTACATTAAAGAATGTTAGGGAAAGTCTGTAGTCGTCATAGACCTCTGATCGCACGCCACTGATAGTAAACTGCAATTTGCTTGTTATATAGTTTACGGAAATGAAGTGGTGAAATAGTAATGTAATGTAAAATCACGTGAATATCTGAAATCAACGTTTCTGTTGCATTGTGGTTTACATGGCTGGAAAGAATTACTCAAAACTTTTAGTACACATTTTATGTGAGCGCCATTTATAGCTCAGGCTTAGTCTAGGTTACAGACATCCTCATTCCTAAGACAAGCAAATCTGCAACATCGATCACAAATATTCGATGCACTCTTTCCTTTAGAAACTCTCTCAGAAAGAAATTTAAAGGAGTTAAGTCCTTCGAACGCAATGGCCACGGCGTAGATTCGCCTCTGCCGATCTAGCTATCGGGAGGTGTGTCATCTAGGAATTAACTGTCCTGTTGTAGAGTGTGGGAGCGTATAAATTTCCAGCATTTCGAGTATATATATTATCCCTTTCATAACTTCTTTTCTGGATTCCTATATATAACCAAAGCCATATTTGGCGCGAAAATCCATGCAGAAATTTTAGATTTTAGTACACTAATAAGCTGAAAAAATTCCCTTTTTTGTTTTTGTTTTTGTAATTCTTCTTCTAATCATTTCAATTCCTGTATATTAACTTTTCATTTGTGTTATAACATTTATTTTTCTTGATGTCTATTTATCATTTATATTATATAAATATAAAAAATATACATAATCATGAATTAAAATCTCGACGTTTAAAAATTTATATCTATCTAAGACGATCATCCCTGCTTCCAGCCCATTTTGGTTTTCCTAGGTGGTAACCTTAGAGAACATAGTATTGTCATTTTCCGATGTGGTCATGTTAGGAAATTGGTTGTCATGAGATGGTTCACTGCATTACATATTATAAATCTAATTTTTTTTCTCAAGGACGAATTAATTTTGATAATAATTTTAGACACATGCTAGGAACTTAAGATTATTCTGCTGAACTGCATGGTATATCTTTATGATCTTGATTATCTATTGCTATATTACTTATTATATGCTCAACAAATTAACTTGCCATGATAGACAATAAGAATTCTTAGTATTTGCAGATAAAGCCGTAACAAATGTGTTAATTGTGTTTACCCTTAATTAAATTATGAAAATGTGCATAATGTAACTTTCAAAAGTTTGTATTTCTAAAGATATGTAAAAAAAATTGAATAAATTTGTTTGCCTCTAAATGCATTTTAAGTGATTTTTTTAAATTTTTCTGTCACATTTTTTACAGTTTTTTTAAAATATGAAACATATGCAGGAATATAAGTTCCTCTTACAGTTTAAATTCCATATAAAATCATACAGAACTTAAACGGCAAGGGCTTATTTCTTTGAAATTAAAAATTTTTAACTATGTATAATGCACTTTTACTATCGTACACAATAATTTAATGAAAATATCACACAATTTTTATTAGAATATTGACGAAAATACTAGGTTCTTCAATTTTTAATGAAGCATTAAATCTTGAACTTGCTGATAAGTTTTAATTATAACTTTTTCTCATACCTCTAACAAGATCTAAAGAGAAAAAGTGGGCTTTAACTTCAGCTCTCTAGAAGTTAAGATAGTAGCCAGTTTTTCATGCCAACTTATGCATTTCTTTATCCTACAAATAGCTTCATTCATGGAAATTTTCATTATATGTTTGGAACTTTTGGTGCAGTACTTTAGAATAACAGAGTTAAAAGATTCGTTAGCAGTTTGTATTTTGATTCAAGACATTTTTTAAATCTCTTAAACCTGAGTCACTTACTCAAATCTTATTCAGCTGTTCTTGATATTTCTATGTACTTATTTTCTAAGATCCAAGAGAAAATTTTTATAATGTAGTAAGAAGAAAATTGGATTTGATTAACGTGTGGCTTTCTCTCTAAGCTTTAGATTGTGAGCAAAAATCACTCACTTTTACAGCTTTGACTTGCACATGGTTTATAGGACTTCAGTAAAATTATATATTTTTTATTAATGAACTTCACATCGCTTTCCTTTTCTGAAATAAACTGCAACTATGCAAAAGAAAATACTTTATTAGTTTTAAAGATTAAAGCATTAGTAAAGGTTTTAAATTGTATTTTCTCTTCATTAGATTATAAAAGTATACATCCTTTATAGTTTGAAACTATTCCAGGAGCTAAGTAGAAACAGTTGTAATTTAGGCTACATTTTCGTGATGGAAATTTAGTGAATTTTGAAGCCAAAATAATCTGGGAATGTATTATAAGAAAATTTGGCTGTCCATTATAAACATGAGATATATTGTATTTATTTTTTATTTGTAAAATTTATTCCAATATTCTTCTTCCATAATTACAAATACATTTTAGATTAAAAAATGGTCACAGTCACTAAGAGTTTTAGCCGTTCAATAAATTATGCAAAATGGCAGTTTTGCTTCAAATGGGCACATCCAGTCACTATTTTCTGTAATATTTATAAACCACTCATATAAATTTTAAATAATAGCATGCAAATATCTGGAAATGGACACATTAATGCATCATAAATTGAGTAAATAATTACTGTGATAGTGAACTGGGCGTATTGCTATCAAGATAGAAAATAGAAAGGTTTTTATCATTTTTCCTGAAAAGAAAATATATATATAAACTTTTGAGGAAATCTTAATTTCACTTTCATAACCCTAGTGTCAATATGTGTAAGACAAAAAAAAAGTAAAATGTATTTCTTAGGTTACTATCATAAGATGTCATTACTATGGCAAGCAGCAGCAGAAATATTTCTGATTTACAAAATATTAATTTACAAAGATCTTTCCATTGTGACTTCCAGCAATTTTTATAACAGTCTCAGGAAGGCTTCTCAGTAGGGTAATATTTCTGTCATTTAATTCATAGCAATCTGAGTGAGCATAACTGTTGTTTTTGTGATGTAATGAAAAGCATATTGATGTGTAGTGGATAAATTTTAAATAATGGCATGCAAATATCTGAAGATGAGCATATTAAAGCATCATACATTGAGTAAATATTTACTGTGATAGTGAACATTCATTTTTAAACTATTCGCATTTATTACTTGGAAAAGAAATGGAAAGTTTATTCTTAGCAGGGAGTGTGAAATACATCTAGTAGATAATGATGATATCACACACCAGTGTCAGGGAGCATATTATGTAAGAGTATTTTACGAGTTAAATATAATGAAAGAATATTAAAATTAAATTCCACCAGATTTGTCTTATAAAGTGAAATTTTGGCTAATTTGCATAGGAATGTTCTTGATGTAAGTTATTACTTCCATCTTTTCTCATCTAAATTATGTTCTGTTTGAATAAAAAATAATGTGCAAAGATTATAAATTGTTACGTTTTTTAGCTTCACAAGTTAAATTTATGCCTTCATAGTGTCTACAAATGGAGCAGAGAAAGTATATATTAGTCTGATTGAACGTTTTACTAAGATGGGACGAACAATTTGATGATGTTAATAAAATAAAAGTATTACATATGCTTATCCTCAGTTTGAAAGCACGCCAGATTTGCTGCAATAGTAATGGTACTTCAGATTTTTAGATGAATAAGTTTACTACAAACGTTAGATGCTTATAGATTCCTTTTCTACACAGGCAGTTTTACTGCATAGTGATATTTTTTGCATAATTCATATAAGAAAGGAGTACATATATGTAAAAAGGACATACAATTTTGCACACATACAATGCAAAATGTATTCCTAAATCACAAGATTTTATCAAGCGTATCTATCCTAATTTACTTCTGCAACTGATAATTTCTTATAGCGAATTCTAGACAAATTTACATTAGGAGTAAGTAATCTAAATTTTCTTATAGTAATTTGCAAATGACCTTTGAAATCTTGCATCAAATAACATAAGAAATTACATATTAAAAATCTTTAGTATCATAATCTTGGTAATTTAGATTCACTGGTGCTTTCAATGTGCTTACAATGTGCTTTCAATACCACAGCAGACGCGTGGATAACTTCGCTTTACACTTTGTTCGACCCATGTTCAGATCCCAGCGAACGGACTGGCTGTATAGCTATTTTCATATTTTTCCTATTTATAATGTCAGTGAGGTAGGTTCCCTTAGGAAGTCCTCCATTAAGATATCTCTACATTAGATAGATAGCTTTAGTATGCTTTGCCATAATAAGACAATTTTTACAATTTCGTGTTTAGTTTTTATATGAAAATTCTTAACCTACAATTCTTTGAAATTAACAAGCATTCGGTTTGGCCTTTCTCACGGGATCAAGATTGAGTTATTAAATTATGAGAAAGCACACAAGCGCTATCTACCGGTGAGGATGAATGCATTTTCAGAGTAGACTTTCTATGGGAAACTGGCTCGTATTTGCATTAAACGAGAGAAATATCACAAAATCCTAATGTAACCAACTTACCGCCGGGATTGAGAAACCAGGCAAACTACGAGCATTTCGCTCCTTTTTTTTACTCTGTCACTGGTTGTCTCATGGTCTCTAGAAATATAATTTATGTAACACTATTGTAGAATTATAATATATCTATTGTATTATACGTTTCAATGAGAGATTTAATTAAATATTATAATTTTAATTTGTCTAATGGTGAGCAATTGCCTATTCAGCATTGGCCACTCCTAAGGCCAGATGTGGTGGCCATTTTATTGTGGAAGCACCTAATAGGCAGCCACCGTTACCTCCTATGAAGGAATGGATAATTACAACCATGCCTTCTCTGGGACTCGAACACGGTCCCTTTGGTACCGCAGTAGGCTTTCCTAACCACTATACCGTATGGGCGGCTTATAATTTTAATTGAAGCAAAGATTTTCAAAATGAAAAGCGTATATTTTAGTTATTCATATTTCATGCTATATATCAAATTCTGTAATTAGAAATCGAATAATGAAAATTTTAAAAGCTTCATAATACTTTAAAAGTTTAAAAACAAAATACAGAAGTTATATTTTCCAAAAATTGATCATCATTTCTGGGTTATAGAAGAATATATTTTAATATGTAAAACAAGTGGACACGATGGCCACAGCAATACATCATAAAAAACATAATTTTCGTAATACTATGAACTAAAGAGCAATACTCTTTTCACCTCAATAAGTAATTTCCTGTTCATATTCCAAATATTTAATTTTTAGGCATATTAATTTACATAATTTGATGGAACATATGATAGTTAAACGCAACTTGTATACACAAAGCATTTAAATCATTTACTTTAACTACACCGAAGTAGGATAAATTTAATAAAAATTTATCTTAGAATAAAAAATGCCAGGATTTGCTAATACAAGACTGCACGAAAAGTCTTCCATATATCGATATCATAAATATATTAATGATTTCTTCTGTAATTTGTCAAGCACTGACATGCTATCATTCTCATCTATTTATCATTACTTCTTACCATACACGCAAGGAGTCTTATTAAACTGTTGAATAAATAAAAAGGGGCAAAAATTGGTTGAAAGAACAATACCTGGTACACGTGCAACAAAAATTTCTAGCTTTTTTTTATATATATATCTTTGGTAACAGTACTCGAAACATGCATATACACTCTTTTGAAAAAAAAAAAAAAAAAATCGAAGCACCATGAAGGAAGAGGTTGTTTTTGATGAAATTAAATATGTGTATAGCTCATACACAGATAATAAAATGATTAAGATTTCTAGGTCACAGTACTTGTTCACGGCTCACAATCATTCATTGAGTGTTCAAATTAATAGTTGGTTGAACCGCCCCTGGCGGCAATGCATGCTTGTATTTGTCGAGGCAAGGAGTGATAGAGGTTCCTAATGTCATCCTGCGACACATTCTGCCGGGCATTCATTAGTTGTCGCTCCAGATCTGCAATATTTTGTGGCGCCCGAATCTGGCGACCTACCATGTCCCAGACATGTTCGATTGGTGAAAGGTCTGGTGACCTTACTGGACAAGGAAGAGTATCAACCGCACGGTGAGAGTCCAGAGATATGCGAGAAGTATGCGGCCTGGCATTATCTTGTTGGAAAATGCCCGCAGGATGACGTGCCATGAAGGGTAATGCAACCGGATACAACCGTTGAGCAACCGTTGAGCTGTTAAAGATGTACGGAGGATCACTAAAGATGACCTGCTGTCATAAGAAATAGCGCCCCACACCATCACCCAGGGGCTATGGTTGTATGCCTTTGTAAAACAAAGGCTGATTGGGACCTCTGGCCCCGTCCTCCCCAGACACGAACATGGTGGTCATCTGCTTCAAGAGTGAAGCGGAATTCATCGCTGAACACTATACGATGCCAGTCTGATGGCAGCCATGATGATCGGCTGCGACACCACTCCAGACGGTTCCGCCGATGTTGTGGGGTCAAAGACAAACGTCTTAGAGGCCTCTGTGAGCGTAACCCCGCTTCAGACAAGCGCCGTGAGATGGTACCACGGGAGGTACAGACGTGGCTGTAGTGCGTTGAATAGTCGACAATGATACCGTTGCAGCGGTTCGGGCCTGGCGAACAATTCTCCTATCTTGCCTCGAATCTGTGCTCCTTGGCCTTCCAGAGCTTTTATTTCGTCGGCAATTTTCTTGTAGCAACTATTGCTGCCAACATCTTTGCACCTCTGTGTCTGTACGCTACAGGTGGCGGCCTATTGCTCGGTATGACCACTCAGCTTCACGCAACCCTACAATGCCACCACGTTCGAAGTCGTTTAGTTGTCTGTAAGGTCTTCGATATCGTCGTAATGGCATGTTTAGTTGCTTCTTTACGGAGTTATAATGGCAGCAACAAAAAAATTAAATTTACTGGTTTCCTATGCGCTATGACCGCAATTCCTGTTCATTTTCCTTGAAACTTTTATCATTTGCATGTTCGATCAAGATGTTTTTACATACCAAATTTCGTCACGATCGCAAAAAGTCCTTCTTGGTGCTCCGATTTTTTTTTTTTTTTTTTTTTTTTCAAAAGAGTGTATTAAGAAAATGGTAAAAAAGCACTGTGACATTATATATAATGTTGATAAACTAGAAGTTTTATTTGCGTTAAGTGAATATTTTAAGATAATGACCTCTCTCTAACATTTGTTAATTTTTTACTGTTGTTTGCAGTTAATATCTAAACTCTCCTTTAAAGGGAGGGGATAAAGTGCTTTTTTACAGATTCTAGTTACAACTTAAGAGTTTAAATTTAGCTCAAAAATTTTACCTAAAACACACTTTCTGAAATGCAAGGACAAACACCGGAGTATTTTCAACCTAATTTTTAATTGCAGTTTTGTAACTATAACAAATCTGAGGATTAGACTATATATCGACAGCTTCCAGTTATTTAAGTTGTATGAACAACAGCATGACATAAAGTTCCTGAAACTTCAAGTAAACATGCATTTTAAGTACATGTATCCATTTTGAAAAAAAGTTAAGTTCCAAGCACATATTATGTTTTAAGGAACTTTTGTTAAAAACTCGACGTATTTTACAGATTTAAAATAACAGTATTAGTTTAAACGTTCTGACAGAAGGAACGGTTCTTGAGAATCACAAGTAAAGGAAAAGTTGAAGACTTTTGCTCTAAGTTTTTTATAGTGAGACTTACTGATCTTATACTTGTGAGCTGTCGTAATATGTAAGGCGTTTATTTCAAGGGGAAGTAATATTTTCATGACATCTTCGCAAATATTAACAGTAACGTACAACTAGTGACTTTCTTACTATTCAATAGAATAGAATAAAAAATCACTTTTTAAGCTCAATAATATATATGTAATATATATGCAAATATATATATATGTAAATATACATATGTGTATATGTATATATGCATATATATTTAGATATATATGTATTATATATATATGTATATATGCAGGACGATCATTAATAAAAACTTTCGCGATATACGAACCTTAGCGGCCTATCCGCTCAACCAATCGAAATGAAATTTCAGATATTGTTATTTGAAAGCAGACGCTCAAGATTGTGATGATTTTAAATAACAGCTTTCGCGGTTCCGTTGCATAGAAAAATTTTCCAATTTTATAGTGTCAACACCCAGTTCTTTCCTGCGCAAATTGATCAGCGCATTGGAAAACTATAAATGGCGTTGCAATGACACACGTATGAAGAAAGTTGCCAGCGTAAAACATTTGCAAAGAATAGTACTATAAACGACCAGTAACAACACAAGAGAGGACACAGAATATTTTCTGTGTCCTCTCTTATTATAGGTTACAAGTTTTCAACGTGCCCACCTTCGCAGACGATAACGTAATGTAAGCCTGAGATTGTTGACAACAATGACGAACGTAACATTGCAGGAGGAATCTGTATAACTTCGCATTTTATGGCATCTTTCCATTTTGACAAATGTTGTGGATTTGATGTATACACCTTAGATTTCAGATAATCACAGAACCACAATTCACATCTCACGCAGCTTTGCAGTTTCGTGGCCACCACGATCCCCGATCTCACTCCGATGGTTTTCTTGTTCTGAGGTTATCTAAACCTAAGACGTACACGTCAAATCTACTAGACCTTTCAGAATCGAAAAATGTCATTAAACGTGAATTTATACAGGTTCCTTCTGCGATTTTACGTTCGTCATTGTTGCCAACAATCACTCGCATGCAATGCGCTATCATCCGCGAAGGTAGGCACGTTGAAAACGTGTGACTCCAATAAAAATTTTTTCCTTGACCTGACTTATACTGTCATTGGTCCTTTAAAATGCTGTTCTTTGCAAATGTTTCATACTGGCAATTTTCGTCATACATGCATCGTTCCGATGCCATTGATTATTTTCAATGCGTTGATCAATTTATGCAGGAAAAAAGTGGGTGTTACCATTCGAAAACTTAAACTTAAATTCAATGAAATATTTCATATTTTCGCCTTATATCTCATATTTTTTGCCTCGCGTTTATATATCAAGAGTTGTAAAAAGTGAAAGAATTTATAGATGAAGAATTGTTAAAAGTTGTAGAAACAATAAAAATAAATTTTCTGAACAATAGGTTAAATGTACTAGACTCAACAATTACCACAATTTCTTGCATTCAAAATACTAAACACTTGTGGTATGTTTCGAATCCGAACAACTCTCATAAGTGCCAACTTCTTTTGCTGAGTGAACAGAAATCCAGGAACTGGCTGTACGGTCTGGTCAACCTACTATTATAATTTAAAGTTTGTTTTTTGTTAAAACCGGTATAATCAGTAAAAGAAGTTATCTTAGATATGGAAACTTCCATTGCTGCATGCTGAAATCATCATGGTGGAGTAGTGTATCTAGTAAAGGCCTATTAACATCCATTGCATTTTGAAGCATGAATTAAATGTTACCTAATGATAAGTTCATCATTGAAGTTCTAAAGCGAGGTATTGTCTAATAAGCTTTATTTTAAACAAGTAGAGGCTTAAGTTGTTTGATCACTATGTAGAAAAGCTATCAATATTTTGTTAAAATAAAAATAGTGCTCTGAAGAAAAGCTAAACTGCATGGCAATTCCCTGAGTGATAGGAACAATTGATCTGATCAATCACAACTAAATAAATATGGGCTCCAGTTTAAATATTAATCACAACTAAATAAATATGGGCTCCAGTTTAAATATTAAATGAAAATTTAAACATATATTAAGTTGATAATAATTTATATTTAAATAATTATTATAACAATTTGAATTAAAACATTCAAATTGTTATAAATCATAGCACATATATATGAACACTAAGGTTTATAATAATTTGAATCATATATATATGATTATTTCTTTGTATATATATATTCTTAAGAATAGCCATCTTTGAAGCAGTAACAAATTATGAGAAACTATAAACTTGGAGTAGCTATTCGTATAGAAATCAAATATCAATGTGATATCACATTCAATAAAATACTTAGCTATGTGAAAAAGGGCTGAAATAGGAAAATTCATCGTAAAAATGCTCAATATTTATCCTTTAAATATTCTGCAAGTAATTTCACGTATGTATGGGGGGGATTATGATTAGCAGAACCTTCTTCTAATGCCAGTATTGTGTGAAATGTCTAAACTTCCGTTAAAATGCTTTCAGATTTACAACTAATTTACAAGTTAGGATGCTCAGAAATAATTAGAAAACACATCAGAAGAATTTACTTTCTACTGACTTCCTCGAGGAACTTCACATTCAAGCACTCTGTTATGAAGAACTCTTTCGGGCATTGTTATTTGAACAAGAACAGAATCCGAAAATTCTGTATCTCCATGCGAATGCTAGATTCAATTAGATATGGAAGCCTTCGGCTTACTCTTTTATTTGCACCTCAGTGTAGGGCTCTTAAATTTCTCTTTTGGTTCTAACCCATTCACAATATCTTTGAGAGGCATCTATCTCTCGAAGAAACGTGCTTTAATTAAGCCCTCCAACTGTAAAAAATCGACCAGGTATTGAATCTCTTACATCTTGATCTAAAGATGAATATTCTAGCACTGCGCAAGAGAAGCCGTTTAGTACTACTTCTGCATTATTGATATTTAAAATTCAAATAATTTAAAACTTGAATAGCCTAAAAGTACATGCATAAAATTTGCATGGTCATGTGTAAAATTGAGTAAGAGGACCCCATAGCCTGTTATACAGTTACAATCATTAAAATGAGATCGGTATATTTCTTTGGAATAGGATTAAAGCACAGAAACAGAGGCTAAATGACGAGATAGAAGTTTCTTTGAACATTAGAATTATATTTTTATAGTAATTATTCCTAAAAATGTTGTTTTCGTTGCTGCTAATAATAGCAATACTAGACTGAATGAACATGTTTAATTTTTTTTTTCTTTTCCCATATTATCATTACAATGCAGACATTAGGATTTATTGCAAGCAGGAGAGATGAAAAATTAGCAACCTTCATCAGGAATCGAACCTTGGACTTCTCAATTACGCGCTGAGTGTGCTGACCACTACACCACGAAGGTTCGCTAAGAAGGCGGGAAAAATACCTTATAACATTAAAATAAACACAAACAGTGCACATCAGCAAAAACTTTCGAGGAAAAATAGGAAAAAGAACAAATGTTTGATAAATTTGTTCTTCGAGGAAAAAGAACAAATTTATCAAACAGCCGATGTGGATATACTACATAAAATTACGAAGATTAGAGCATTGTAAACGTACAAATATTTAAAAATGACAAAATAAGAAATTGGCTACAAAAGTAGCATTTAAATTAACGTGCCTGTGTAGGGTTTAAGTTAACGTACGATTTAAAAGCAGTTATGAAGGTATAAAACTGAATATGATCAAACTTCATTATCTATTATTAGATATCCGACTTGAAATTAAAATAAAATTTTGTATAAACGTTTCGAGATATTATTTAATTTTTTGCCTCAAAATAACGTAAAATTCGCTTTTGTGAGTGAGGAAATGTAGCGTATTCTCACTGTCATGTGGGCTGTGGATCATAAACAATAATTTCTGAAGTTTTTTTGAAAGGCATTAAAAGTATAAGTGTATCTTCTGAGTATTTTGGAAATGAATAATTATATGACTAAATTAGTTCTCCAAGTTTTCCTATGAACTTTAACAATCCAGAATATTTTTCCATTTATTTTACACTCATCTGTGTCTGAAATAATTCAGGAAATTTATATTATGCAGAGAAGTTCAAAATAGACATTTTTTATCGTGTGTTCTTCGATAATCTAGCATTATAACAAGTTGCTTTGAAAATTGGGTAGGAATCGTAATGATTCACTACACAAATTATTAATATAAAGATCCAAACTAGGATCTGCAAATAAATTACTTAATTTATTTGCAGATCAGATTTAAAAACATTATAAAATTTAAGGAAGAGCGTAAAGACGTTTAAAATATATCTGAAGGAAATTATGTCAGTTATTTTCTCCTTTCGTGTTGATATAGATAAAAACATTTAACTTCATTTACATTCGTGATGACGAAAATCGTTATGAGAACTTTATCTCATCCTTCTTGTGAATGAACATCTAATCTCTTCGTTGTATGTCACACGAACTGCTTAGAACAAATTCTTAACTTCATTAATTATGCAACTAGGATCATGTATGTTGTATGATTAGAAGATTTATTAAGGGGTATTTGTATTTAACATCTCTTTTTAGTGTCGTTGCGTGTGGAAGTTATGTAACTGCAAAGTAATATTTAGGGATAAATTCATACAGCTTTTCTAGAGTAGCTTTCAGTCCTTAAACGTCAGAGGCTCCATCCACCTCTCCGCTCCATACAGCTATTCTTAAATTTTTGGAGAATTAATTTCGTTCTGTACGCATTCACCCAGCCTTTCTACACAGGCTTCACAGTTCATCACACCTTACAGTCTACCAACAAAAGGATTTTGATACTGAGATGAAATTAGAATTAGTATGGCTCTGTCCTTTAAGGAAGACTTTCTGTTAGTATATTTGTAATTCTAATGCAGTGAAACTGATGAATCGCCCAACTGGCGATAATATTCCTTAATCTGAGATCCTTCGGCATATAGAGAGACGCCATAATAGACGCAAAAATTTGTAACGGAAAACAAAATTATGTAATCGCTTCAGTATGAATATCTCAGTAAATTGAGTAAATGAAAGATATTTTATCAAAAGGAAAGGTGATGGAATTTAAACAAAATAATTTTAAGCACTAAGGGACCGCTACAAAAGCGGGCTAATATTAAATTCTACATTTACATCAAGGATCTCATTCCGCAAATAACTTTATCAACTTTTTGGAAATTGTTACTTCAACTTCCATTTCATACTCCATTAAAAATTTCTTTGCAGTATTTAGATCAGAAAGAGCATCCGTGCTTTATTTGACTTCTTTCCATTTTCGATATAAGACCCAGAGCTTACCTCATTACCTTTACACTATACCTCGAAGGCATACAAATTAATGTCGAGAGACATTTAATGCAAAAAGAAGTAGGCCTGTAAAATTTCATTTCACCTTTTAATAATACCTTTTTCACAGTTATTTATGACAGATAATAAATAACATTCAGTTGCATCTTATAAAAAAATCAACCTTCTTAAATCAATTACTGAATGTATTTTATATCTCTTCAATCCAGAACAAAAACTATCATATCAAGACCATTCAGTTAAATTAGGTTTCTTTCTTCGTTTCCAGAACGTTTAATAATCATAGACTAATAATCTTTTATACTTAATTTTAGAATCATCCAGTTATATCCCCATCCAGAGGTTACAGCTCACTTGCTCAGTTTAGTGAGTGGAAAACACAACTTTTCTACTTCGCTGTTCCATTGCATATTTGTAAGGCTGCTCTAATATCTCCCTATTAAATTTTATCACTGTCCCTAAACGTCTATTCATTACATTCGTATTCGACTGTAATAGCCTCATTTTTTTATTTTCATTGTAATGGCAATAATTAGGATAAACCGAAGTGCATTTTGCATGCGGAGTTAAGGTAGTGTATTAAAAACTATAAAATAAATTTTTTCATGTATCATTAAATTACAGTAAAAGTTTAACCACTTTTCTTATTTCCGTTATTAAAAATGCAGGCTTATTTTCTCTGTAATTTAGAAAGAAAGGAGATCCTAAATCGCAATTCTATTAGCCCTGTTGCTATGTTTGCCAGAATTAAGCGTTTCTTATGCAGATGAATAAGCTTCTCTTCGCACGGCTGGCATCTGATGACCTGTGACCCATTTAGTCTCTGAAATGATCCATCGCGTACCAGAGCCTAATCAGGGAAATAAAGGCAATCTCATCGCAAGGCTAATTACACTACTTCGTTCTTTTCCTAATCTTGGAATAGTGCAGATCTATCTTCACGGGTCCATTAAAGCGACGCGGGATTGTTTTCTATTTGTATAAAACCATTCAACCGAAAAGCAAGACAGAAACAGCTCACACAAGGTTTTAGGAGCAATCGTGATAAAACTAATATGGCGTATTTCTTCTAACTAATATGACGTCCCAAGTTTAATCTATTGAGAACTCACGAGAAATCAATATATCATGGGAAAATTCACACAGATGCGCATGACGAACTAATTCGACAGGCGAATTTTAATCCTTTTGGAAAAATATCAAACTAGTTGAAGCAAACACAGCGTGGGTGTCTGGTTAATTCACTACGGCAAAGCACGCAATCCCTGCACTCGAGGAGGAAATGTCGACAGATAATGTTTCTCGTATTCACTTTACGCGAGGCGAAAACCATGAAAACCTCTTGCTGTCAGCCTGTTTGCTGGAAAACGAAACCCGGCACGGACTACAAATACTCAGCAGCATTCCCACATTTGTGTGTATAAGCACCGTTAAAAAAATAAAAATAAAAATTATTGTGGATAGCAAAAATTTAGCTTTAACGTTAAATGTCACAGCCAGTAAGAGAACCACCTCAGTTCTTTAACTGGTGTGACATTTAACGTTAGAACCAAAATTTTGCACTCCTCAGCTCAGTTCTCTTTTCCGCATTATATAAGAAAATATTAAAATTAACGCCTCTTGTAATTAATTACCTCTTGTAATTTTATATTGCATACATATGTACATCAAGTGCAGCACACTTTCTGGGACATCATTTTTCATATGGAACAGAGTGTTATAGACGTTAGTCATGTGGACAGTCGAGAAAGATGGAGAATAATAAGGTCTATGAAAATAAATTGAGAACAATACTTTTTGCCGTAGATGAATTATTCAAAGAAATCGCCCCGAGATCTAAGCTTTTCATACGTTTTTTATTCCTTAAAAACTTTTGATTGTGAATTAGATCACAGCGACATTAATAGAGAAGAATTCCTCGTATTTCAGAGTTTTATTTCCGTTATTGCTGTGAAAACGAAACAGGGACGTAGGAAAGCTGCTTTTTTCAATTTTTGCTATTTGTTCTAAAATATAATCTTGAGGACTTGAGGACAACGTTCCGTTTTTTTCACACTTGTTCAAAGTATTGTTAGTCGTGAGAATTTTCTAAAGGAAAATAATTTTAAAAGTATTTAAGAACTACAAATGTTTATTTTGCATTTAAAAAAATCTTCCTATATTATCTAGTAAATATCAGCTACAGTTGAAATCAAACAGATCTCTAAATTCACATCGATACTTTGTGAATACTAAAAACAATTTTATTTTTAAACGTTGGAATGCAAGTTTTTTTTTAATACGGTAATGCTTTAATTTATTTCCTTATATGCCATTCTAACACTTTTTAAAGTTATTTGGTTCAATATCTCCCCGGGCTACAAAAGCTCTAGCTACGCCAGTGCTTTTATATGTCATTTCACATTCCAAGTACATTTTTAAAGGGACAACTTCTCGTTTAACAGAGTAATTGAATTGTAATTTGCAAGATTAGCTGGAACTTTTCCTGACTTCAGCTATCAGTTAGAACTGATTCCCGTATGCAGTCATAACAACAAGTTTAAAAAGAAAAAATATTTTTGTTTTATTATAATTAAACAGCAATTTTGTTAATAATGCCTTTAAATGCTAGGTGAATAAAAGAAATCGTCAGAGAATCTATTGATTTCAAAACTATTTTCTACTATGCAAAAATAATAATGGAAGTCATTTTAACAGAATTTATTTCTTCAGCCTGATGACTTCAACTGTTACTCTTTTAGCGTCAAATTTATTAAAAAGAACCCGATTTTGCTTGAAATACTCTCTTTTGTTTTACTTCATATTTAATAACCTTACTTGAAATTTTAGCTAAAGAAAGAAATTATCAGTGTTAAATCTAGTTCCGCCAGTCTGTTAGAATTCCAGTATAACTGAAGATTAAGTAATATGTTTGTTTAGTTTAGTTAATTATGACAAAACACACGAGGGTTAGCAATCTAAGGGAAGATTTCTTTTTGAAGGACATTTTGAGGAATACTGGCCCACGTTCATGCTGCACAGAGGCAAGATGAAGAAAATGCTCATGCAGCCAACTTCTTGAAATTCGAACCCCAGTAAAACACCGTTGTTTAGCTGTCTTATTCACTAGGCCCCACGTAAGTCTAAACACTCTGCAATAGATTGAAAAATGCGTATACACAAAAGTGAGATGATGTTGCGTATTGACAAAGATTAAATAAAAAATGCGAAAAGGGAGACCGTAAAAAACGTTTAAAAGCCAAGAAAAAGTATAACTTTATATAGTAAACATTACTAAAAGAAAGCAAGACTCATGAACTAATACGAAATTATGAAATTATAACAAAAAATTTCAACGAGACAAAAATCACAAAAAAATTAACATTGAAGAATTTCATGGTTAATTTATTTTATCAATGGAAGAAAAGTTAGAGATGCAATTATGATTACAAATCACTTAATTTATCAATTTAGGTATATATACTTTCTAGAAGATATTTTATTATAATATATAGGTGTACAAATAACACAATAAATATGCATGAACTTTTATGAACGCAAGATATCTCGTAATAAAACGTAAATGCTCATAAGAATTTTACGAATGTGAAACCCATTTTCTTTCAGCAGACGTACGCTGAGTCTATGCTCATTTTTTTGAACTATACTCATATTTCAGACAAAGATTAACCATTGCTCTTTTAGCAGATTTTATAGGTGTGGGGATGTATTAATGCTAAACAACGCTGCTGACGTTTAACGTAGTATTTAACTTGGAAAATTTTTGCTGCCTCTCTTTCTGAGGGTTCAGCCTGTCTAAAATGTACCCCGTTAAATTTCATGTCTTGAAAGACTGTGCATACCAAAGCAAAACTTTATAAACTGATCACGTTTTCTCCGCCGACCTCTTCCTCACCCAACTTTCGACGCCGAATGGTAGTAGATGACTCATGAAGTATGCGTAGTGGAATTCTTTAGTTCGATTGATGTTTTTTACTGATATGTAAGTTAACCTACATTTTTCTATGCAAAACTTCCGCTATAATTCGACGATATTGAATCGATAATTTTAGCACATTTGACGCAGTATGGCACGGTAAACTGTTTATTTTATGCTGTTCTCCAAGAGGATAGTCCTATACTTGCATTGTTCCTTAGATAATTAGTTGCGATTATAATGTAATCATGATGTGAAAGTGATGTTTTACATCCGGTGCGGATGCGCCTTAAGATAAAACTAACACTTCCACGTGAAAGAGTGTAGCGAAACACATTAGAAAATCATTAATGTTGATTTGTGCCTTCATTCGTTCCAGTAACATGCTCTCAGTTGTATAACTTGTTTTAGTAGGTACTTGGTAATTCTTAACGTACAGCTAGTACGTAACAGAGTTGACGGCAGATCATGGAAAGTTACTGATCCCTAGAGAAGAGAGAAAAACACGAAGTGTGAGACTTTAAAGACTTAGAGCAGACAGGATAGAGCTTCTTAAAATCGTCATTACCATCTGAAGAGGAAGAATGGTAGCTATAAAGGTAATTTGCAGACAAAATTAAGCAAAAATATATATGCCTACTTTGAAAGAGAATCGGAAGAACTGAAAAAAAATGGCAGTTTGAACAAGTAGCTTTTAAAAATTATAATAAAAGTACAATTGATATCCCATCATTGAAATATCAGAGCCGTATTACTCTGTATAAAGCATATAGTATCTAAAGTTGATTTAAATGCTTGTCCATGATGATGAGACAACAATGGGAATACGATGCCGGATTAAAATGTTTCTCTACTTTTAAACTGACGTATTTGTGACTTGATAGTTTAACGCGTGAGTTGACTGTCTTCCATATAAAATTGTAGCATATTTATATAAAAATTTATATGAAAAATATAATTTACAAATGTTCGAATTGTGTTGGTTCTGCTTTACATGCGAGATGTGGTTAGGATTTTAGCACTCTTTTTAAGTAATTGAAATTCTATAAGGAAAAAAATAGCGCCCTTAATAGCTTTTTAAATCTGTAGTTGCCTTTCAATATAATCAGCAGCTTCTCTTATTTATGTTTTTGACAGAGTAGTCTTCAATATGGGGAATATAATCACAGCTTTTTGCTGCAGGATAAGGAATTTTAAAAAAGGTGAATGAAAAAAAAGGGGTGGCTACCACTGTAGTCTTGCTGCTTTCTATAATTCTTTAGCAAGTTTTGACTTTTTATTTTCTTATTTATTTATTTTTGGTTAAGATAAGGCTGGTTTGTTTTTTAATAGTTGAAAGAAATATGCTTATGTTCATGATCTTGATGACTGAGTAGTCTAAGAAATTATATGGGAAATATTAAGTAGCCGGTTCTGAGATGATAAATATATATTTTTAATAAGTCCTCTGGAGAGCTGTAATTAACAAACCCTTATTCTATTGAGTTTCCTTAAATAAAAAGAATCACAGATGCTTTAATCGCGTCTTCTAAATGCATTAATTTGTTTATAAAGTAAAATCAGTGATGCTCTATTTATACAAGAAAAATATATGTTTTTTTCGGAAATTTTAATATTTCGCATCAAGTAAAGTATCATGCGTTTTTATCAAAATCTGTGTTCACAGTGTTTTGCCTTTTAATTGCATTTATTTCGAGTTGCTGAAAATACGTGTGATATTGCATGCTTAACCCCATAAGCCTCAACGTTTTCTGTTTACTACCTTACAGAAGTTTGTCTAGTACTTTCTTGCACATGTTGCTTCTTCAATGAATCATCTTCACGGCTATTTAAATCGTGTTTCTGTCATACCAGGAAGGCAGTTAAAGCGTTTACAAATTCACTTTAAATAATTAAATTTAAGAATGCCTATCTTGCTATTTAAACTATTAACAAATACCAAATGAATATATTATATTATTGCGATATGGGTTATATTTAGCACCATGATAATTAAACAGACATGTTGAGAAGAAAATTACTTACATAATTACTACGATACTTCTCAACTATTCATATAGGTGTTTTCGCTGAACTTTTCTCCAGTTAATTTTTTTAATGAATCAATTATATCAAATATAGTTTGCTACTGAAATGTTTTTGCTAGAAATGCTAGAGAGGGCATTGAACTTGAAGACATTTTAAAGAGCTTTTATCAAATAATGCACTACTTCTATTGAAAAAAATGCCTTGGTTTTAATTTATCATTTGCGTTTTGTGTAACCAGTGTAAACAAGTAGAATAGTTTCTACTTAGTAGTTGGCAGAAATATCTTATATCAAACAAAGGATTATAAAGTAGTAGTTTTGCAAATAGCATTTAATTATATCAAATATAGTTTGCTACTGAAATTGTTTTGTGAGAAATGCTAGGAAGAACACTGAACTTGAAAACATTTTAAAGAGCGTTTATCAAATAATGCACTACTTCTATTAACAAAAAATGTCTTGGTTTTAATTTATCATTAACGTTTTGTGTAACCAGTGTAGACAAGTAGAATAATTTTTACTTAGTTGTTGGCAGAAATATCTTATATCAAACTAAAGTAGTAGTTTTGCAAATAACATTTATAGTACAATACCTATAATTCTCCTAGGTAAATTAATCTGCAGTTAAAAATTTCGGAAATTTGATCAACACTCTCGTATTTTTCAAATTTTAGATGTTATTTTACATTAATTTTAAAATGGATAATTATAGATATTAAATTATCTTCCCCCCCTTTTTACAGTTAAGTTTTATCAGTTCCTTATTTTACGAGGGATTGCTGGAGCATATTTTTTTCTTACGACCAGAGCAAAAATCTCAAAAGTTTAAAAAGGATTTTTCAATATTTTTTACCGAATTCTAACATAATTTGAAATGTGTAGAATACCACACTTTTCCTTTATCTTGTGCAATAGTCCCTTAATCACCAAGCGTGTCAAAAATCCGTTTATCAGTTATGCTCAAAAATCAAAACTTACAATTCATTTATATTATAGCAATAATACGATACAATTAATAATATTCGCAGAATGCGATGAAAACAGGAAAGGTAGACATTAATTTTCTCGAAAGACCAATCTGTCAAACAGAGAATTTTAAATGCGATAAAATTTGCTATATATTCAATGCATTTCTGGTATTAAGGTATTTAACCAATGCATGTAACAGGTCAAAATTTAACTCCAATTAAACCTATATTTTAACTACCAACATTAAAGCTACATTTGGATATACTCATCATTTCGGTGGGTTGGCTGTTCTAGTGTTAAACGGAAGTGTAAGCATAAAAAATTGTTCAGACAGATGCGATTTTAAATAGTTTCTGTTATAGCTATTAAGTCAAGGTAACAAATCTCTAAGCATTTAAATATACGAACTCTGAACATGCAGGCCTTCGAGCAATGAAGTACTCACAGCATTTTAAAAAGTGGTATGCTCTTAAATTTTCCTTCGTACATAATCACAAACAATTTCAAAGACAAAAGAGCATGCGCTATAGCTATAAATTTAAAAATAATGAAAGGAATGTTTTAAGTTTCTTTAGATGGCAATGAATTGAAAGTAGAAGTTAACAATAGATGTTTTTCGTAAATGTAGAGGCTATATCACTTGAAACGCAAACGTGACTCACAATCAACATATTTATTAGGAAGTCTTGCAACTTGTGAGGCAACTATTCTATAAGAATTATGCATAATGAGGTAATATTTTTATGCTTACAATTCTTAGTATACATAAAAAGTTCTCCAGTATGGTTATGTGTACGCAGTCAAACAAAAATTATCTAAACAGAAGAGTTCTATGTAGGGCGATTTTACATAAGAAGGGGCTTTTAAGGAGCCATCTTAAGCAAAGAATAAATTTAAAACTTGATCAAAAGCTAAAAAATTGTCGGATAATTCATATGTAACGTAATATTCCCATAAAAAAGTCACAGAAAAAGCCGATAAGTAAGTTATGTAATGTCTTCAGTTTTAAATAAAAGAAGCCAACTTTAGCACTAGAATTAATAGTTTATAAAAATGTAATGTCTTCAGTTTTAAATAAAAGAAGCCAACTTTAGCACTTGAATTAATAGTTTATAAAAATGACTCATTTTCACTATTATTAGATATAGAAATACTCTAAATTATAAGATTTATGTTTATTAATCAATTATGACGATTTGAATCTTTGCTATAAGTTCGACTTTCCGTTGTCCTCGCCAGAACCCAAATTATTTGTGCGAGTATTTAAGCCAAGTGTTTGAAGGTCTTAGAGTTGAAGCTTTTTGGCAGCATCTCTTGCAGTTACGTCCTATCGCCAGCTCTGCCAAACATTATTCCGGCTTTAGTCATTTTGCTAGACGATGTTAGATATGCGCAGTTAAATATTTGAACTAGCTGAAGTAGACTATTTGTATAATCTCCAAATATTTTAATTAAATTCAAGTTTCATTTATGCTATTTAAAGTACTTGCAATGGCGAAGTTTGTACTGTACGCACAACTGGTATCTTCTGTTAAATTTAAGAATTAATAAAAAGGTTATTTTAACCTTCACAGGACTTTGCCATTTTGATTCAAACTAGCATTTCATGGTTAATACTGGACGAATGCGGATGCATTTTGATTCAAACTAGCATTTCATGGTTAATACTGGACGAATGTTAACGATATCCGTATGTCTTCGTTAAATCCTGATAAAACTAATAGTGAAACAATGAGGGCCTAATAGTATTAACAGAAATAATTAGGTATTTGAAATAGTGTTTTGAGATGGAAGTGATTAGTTAAAAAACAATGACTGTTGACCAGAAAGTTGGCAAATCCGAATTTTAAGTCATTTAAGCTGTCTAGTTTAAGCCGTGTGATACAAAATGCGTTAATAAAAAAGGGCAAGTAATACATTATACGATTGTCTATTAAATATAAGTATCAACAAGCTACTCAGTACGTAAATGACTACAAACGACTTTCTATCCCATACATCTTAGATAGATGTAGCAAAACCAAATTAAGTACAGCTTTCTAGCACAAATTCAAATTAAATCGAATCTAGCATACATTATTAGCAAAGCCTGACTTAAACCTTGGCTCCTCATGATTCGCGAAGAATTGGAGCAAGTAATGTTTACCTGCAAACTAATCGCAAACAATAGAATTCAAAGTAGAGTAAGGCCCACCAGTGGCCGAGCGGTAAAATCGCTAAACACTGGTAGTTCCGATCTGGATTCGATTCCAGGCGGATGGGCTGGTTGCATGAGCGTTTTCGTGGTTTTCCACATGTGTAACATGTATGCGAGCCAGTTTCCTTTAGAAAGTCCTCTACGAGGGCATCCCTCCCCTTAGGCAGATAGCCCTAGTGCACTTTGCATAATAAAATAAACTTGTAAAATTCCTCCCTCTTATATAATAACTAAGAGTGGAGAAACAGGTAAGCGAATAATCGTTTAAGTTCAGTAACATAAATGTTAGACTCAAGAAGGGTTAGTTACTCTTATTGCTCAAAATAAGAATTAACGGATGGTCTCTTTCTCAGGACTTACAGCAAAGTCTCCACTTGGACTTAAACTCAAAATTATAAGGGATAAGAACTTAACTAATGACTAACTAAAGAGATTTAGCCGAAGTTAACACAATTCTAAGTAGTTGGCCCCTAAATATCGAATTAGCTAGCGAAGCTATCAAAGGTCCGTGATACGGCCGAGCGTAGCTTAGAGAGATGAGACCAAAAGGTAAACACGCACTAGTCAAAAACCCTGTTTCTCTCTCCCGAAGTCAGTGGAACGTAGAATTAAATACTACTCCTTCTAATTTGCATTAAACGCGATTCTAAATACACATTCTGGTAAGGAATTTGTAAGCTGAAATTAGGAGAGATAGGAAAGGAGCTTTAAATTAAAAATAACTGTTATAAACTTAGGATAAACCTTGCAAACTAAACCAAAACAAACCAAAATAAGTAACAGCTACCCTAAACAGCCAAACTCAATCTAATAAACTATGAAAGTTAGAATGTATTTCGTCCTTAAACTAATGGCCATTCTGGTTAAAATACACATATATAAAAGCCAAAATGGTAAGATAACTAGTTAATTAAAATAAAGCCTTGCAACATTAATTAAAGTATTCAAGGAGGCACTAAAAGGAATCGTTTCTTAATTAAGAATACTTCTTTGCCATAATTGTCGAATCATGCTAATATAATAAAGCATCCATATGCTACTTTTCATCTGTTATAAAAAAAATCGGCTCTCAACAGGCATAGTTCAAATCTGATACTAAAAAGGCTTTCAAATAATTAAAATCGTATTCTAATCAAAATAAAGTATATTTTGCCCAAATTAAAGCCTAAAAAGTAAAGCATGTTTTAGAAAGATAAAATGATTAAAAATAAATGTATAGATAAGAAATTCTGAGTATAAATGCAAAGCTTAAACTAATGAACGAAACAAAAATGAATTCAAAAAATAACTTGACGAATACCTGTGAAAAATTAACGAAGCTTACTTCTGCTTAAACCATCTGCAGTTCCATCCTAAAAGTATACCCAGCGGTACAAGAGCTGGAAAGAAATAATTTATCAATAGAACAAAGCTAACAACCACTAATTTAAAAAAAATAACCTTCTGGAATAAAGTAATCTTTAATGAAAGAAGCAAATTTTTTATTTTTGGCAGTAATGATTGTCGCATTATTTGAAGGAAGTCAAATACAGCTCTTGATCCAAACACCTTTGTTGAATATATTAAAGAAAACCCTCAAAGAAAGCGATGTGAAATTAGGCTTGGATTGAAATCTCATATCCCAACAAGATTAAAAACTGAATTATGCCAAACAACCTAAAATATTCCTACTTTATCGTTCTAGGCAACAACTACATATTTTCTGCCTAGTAACAGAAATTTGAGATTTCGAAATGTATACGCAAATATATTTAAAAGCCAGCAAAAATCATCTGAACTGTGTTCTGCAAAAAGAATCCAAGACGTCTTCATATACAATTTGAAACAAAGTTAGAACTAAAGCTCCTGCCATGAAAGACTAACTCTCCATTTTATGGTTTTAGGGTAATACAAAGAATTCTTTATGTTTTAGATGATTCAGCTTTTGAATAATGAATGTTTCTCAAATATTTTACATTTCCCACCCTCAGTGTTTTTTAAATTAAAAATCTGCATTTTCATATTTAAACTGTTTACTTCATTTTTAGTTTCAAATGGTTACTTTCAGCTTTCTATATAATTGCATCTAATGGCATCATCTGTTCGATATATGAAATAAAAAATATGCTGTAATTTCTCCTGATTTTATTACTTGAATCGGAAACTGTATATATCTCGAAAAATATGAATGTATTACAGATCTGTGAAGTTACTGTATTTTAGAATTCTGTAAACTCTAAAAATGTGCCGCACTACAAAGTTGAAATAAATTTTCCCTTAAACTATTCTAATTGCTATGTTAAAAATTTCAGTCTTTAACAGCAATGTAAACAATAAACTAGTTGATTACGTTTAATGGTGAGGAAGCTGCATAGTATCAAGTAAAATGACTTTAGTAAGAGTAATGTTTGAAATTATAGTTTGATAATTTGGAAAAGAATTTCCGTCTTCAAATATTTGGATTTTTTAACCGTTTTCTAAAATATGCTGTTAAACATATTCATCTAGAAAGCTTTCCAATACGTGTTACATGCTTTAAATCTCTCTTTCCACATCACCTCGGAATTCTCAGAAAACAGCTTGATCATCACCTTAATTGAATCGGCAGTTTTTCCGTGCGAAGAGTTCATTTGCTTCCTTAGAAAGCAGCATATAACCTTTTCAGTACTTCAGGTTTTTCAAACCGTCCCTATCCTTCCGCTCTTTGTTTTCTGCAATTTTTTCCAGAAAGACTGGGATATACGTGGAAAGAATTCATCTCTCACGATCACTCTTAAAACAAAGGATAGCTGCTATGAAAGAAACTAGCTGTATCAAAAACGAACATGACAGACGTTCTTTCTTTTATTAACTTAAACAAAAGAATTCCTACCATTCGAACAAAAAGAGATTGAAATTTTAAAATTTTAGATTTATAAAATAACTTTTACCAGCCATATAGGTGAAGAACGTCTGCGAATCAAAGAAACTTCTGATCATTAAGATTTTGAAAACAAACAGCGGCTATGTTTTCTCTAATTTTGTGCCCAGTTTGACCATTTTTATGATGTCTGAATACGTTCATAGAAATTCCTATGTGTATAAGTCTTTCTTTTACTTCATAATCATAAACGACCTTCGTGAAGTAATTCTGGTTGTATTTAAAATAAGAAAGGCTATTTATAATTATATTTGTTTCATAAATTTATGGTAGAGAAGTTAAGCAGAATAAAAGTTTCTTTCAACGCAGTTAAGAATACTTCTTCCTTTACCAACGGTGCACAAATGTTACAGCTTTAATTTCCTTTTGCATAGTACTTTTCTCAGCTAGGAGCACTGACATTTTTTTCAAAAACTACGCCATGACCACTATTCCGCGCATATTTCTACAGCCAGCCTCCAGCCAAGAAATAACAGAAAATCAATTCCCGTTAAAGCTAAACGCATTTTCGCACGAAACATAGATGGTGGCGGCACCTACATATTATTAGAGAGTTTCTGTCGAATTAAAATTATATCACATAACATTGCTTGTTTTCACAGGAGTTTAAATATGAAGATATGAAATTAATAGAGATTTCGCTTTGATTCCTATTCTAAACTAAAAGTAAATTTAGCTTTTACAAAATAAATATTAGTTACTTTGACGCGATCGTCAATTTATGCAGTAATAGAAATCAAAGAAGACTTTATTTTTTTATGCTTTTTCAGTTCTAAAGTGGAATACATCTAGTACTTTTTACTCCGCAGGAATAACGACAAAAAATAAAATGTTGCAATTCATTGACTTAATCGCACAATTTCAAAGATAAACGGTACAACTTCTTTGAAAAAATTCTGTTATATTAAATAATATTTTTACTAATTTAATCATTACTAGGGAAGGTTTTAAAAAGATAGCCATTAGTACTATTTCATAAATAATCTGGCATTAAGTTGGTAAAATGTCAGTGTGTTTAAGAATGGAGAATATGAGAATGTCAAAAAACGTATTTTTTTTTAATCGAAAGTGGCATAAAATGCTGCAAAGTAAAATCTTGCCTTAATATATGTTGTATTTATCACGTAGCATTACTCATTATTATCCTTGCTCAAAAAATTAACTCTTATTTTTGAACTCCTCGCTCTTAAATAAAAAACGTGGAGGGGTACGCTATTTCTTATCTGTATAATAAAGCGGCTATGACATTCATTACGATATAAACAGCAGAGAAATCTCTATGACTGTTCAAAGTATCTTTACTCAAGAAGAACAAGAACCCAACTCTAAGTTCTCAGAAAATTATTTCTTATTCACAGAAATCTAAATCAACACTTATCTTTCAAAATTAATTAAATCCTTTGATTTGATAACACAAGCTAACTTATATACAGAGACTTCTTTTTTCATCTCAGAAAGATACCGAAAGTGATTTAAAGTATTAGAAACAGATTTTGAAGAGCATAATAAGATTTACTTCTAAATCAGCTCCAAAATCTAACCACTCATAATTTTTCCAGATGACAGTATTCAGCCAAGTTAGGCCAATAAACATTAAAGTTACCTGGCACTAAATGTGCCGGGTAACTCAAAGTACTTGAAATGTATTTTGTCTTCTTTTAACAGGCAAGTGCTATATCACAGTGACATTTGCATTTCTCGAAGATTAACAACTTTTGACTGTTATTGATTAAGATAGAATAACGTTTTTCTAATTCCACAGTACAAGATTTAGAAAAAGATAACTTCTTGAATTCAAGATTTCAAGAGCCTAGCTTCATATTTAGAAAAGTATTTTACCAAATCGCCATGATTAATAAGTCATTTTTAATTTCAAGAATTGCGACGTTTTAACTAGCAGACGAACATCTTCAAAATCTCAGTTAAGTACAAATTTTAGACACTTAATAAATCCATATAATAATGCTATTGGAAAACTATTAACTAAATTAATAATACGCTGATATGAACAGTGATATGATAGCATCCTTGATAACAAATTATTAATTCGATGTGGTGAGTTAAAATTTTTTAAAGCGCTCTACTGAACAGTGCATAAAATATGTAAAAACATTTTAGATTACGTTTGTTTAATATTGTCAGTAAAATCTAAACGCAAAAAGTAAGCCATATCTTTATATTAAACTTGTTAAGAATTAACGATAAGCTTTGTAATGATGTTTTATATAACAGAAATTGAGTTATTCCAACTGAATATTTTTCGAAAATATTTTAGGAATTTCTCAGCTGTGAATTTTAAACACATAAATATAATAGAGTTCTAATTATGAAAACAACGTAAGTATGTCTTTCATATAAAACCGTTTATTGTTTTTACATTTTCGCGTCACAATAAACACCCACCTGTATATTATGCTGTAACATTGGGAAAACATCAGTTCTTAGAGCTGTTATCATTCCCTGTAAAATAAGATCTTTGCCGTATCTCTCAAACTATAAAAACATTTCTCAGTAATGTGAAAAAAAAACTTAGCTACATAAAACAATATGCATTCTTCTTAAATTTTTTTCATTATTTTACATAATTTTCTTACGAATTATGATGCTACATTGCTCAACAGTGTAAAGAAATATTGAAAAAAATATGTTACTTATATAAATGTCTGTAATAAAGTGTCAGTGCCGATTGTTCGTAATATTTCATATCTGACAGTCATTTTATACGACTAATAATTGTTAGTCTTACTTTTTTCCTTTTGCGCAAATTACTTTTACTTGTGTCTGATTGTTCCTACATTTTAGTAAATGTAAGTGAAAGAAAAAGTAAAGTGAAAACAGTGTAAATAAAAATAATGAAGGGTTAATTATTTAAATTAATTAATTAAGAAGATGAATTAATTTTCTGTACCAAAAAGCAAATAATGATTCTTCCTGTTTCTGTGCCCTGTGCTAGCCTATTTCAGCGGAAGGTATATAATTTTGCTGATTATAAATTATTCAAATTAAGGATTTCAATAGTTTTACTTTACATCTGACTAGAAATTTGCTCGCAGCATCATATAAAGCAGTGCTCCGCAACCTTTTCTCACCTACGACGCACAAAAAATCTTTCTGGAATTTCGTGGCACACCAAAGAGTTCCGAGTTATCAAGGAAGTGCCGAAAAAATTCAAATGCTGACACACTTACAATCACACACACAACCACACAACAGTGAAATATATAAAAACATTTAAAATATACATTATTAAGGAAAAAAATTGTCATTGTGTATTAAATACATGATAAAAAATTGCAAAATGTCAAATACATGTATTTGATTGCGGCACACCTATATCCTACTCATGGCACACCGGTTGTGGAGCACTGATATAAAGCTTCCCTCTTTGTGCTAGATGATATATATATATATAAATCTCTGAGTCTGCTAAATAGCTCATTTAGCAGTCAAAATTACTCTTTCTTCTTTTCTTCCTCGTTACGCTACGACGAGTAGCCAGAAATTAATTAATTTCCATTCACTAGTTAGTTTAATCAAAATTTTAACAGGCGCATTTTCACTCGCATAAGAACTCTGCAACCACCTTCCTCACACATACCATGTCCCTCCCACATACCAAAAATAGCTTCTCAAAGGTTCACCGCCTGTAATAATTCAAAGTATCCCCACTGCTGATCCCGAAATCGGATAGTATAGCCTACAACACCCCTTCTGAGTAAGAAACGGAAACGAACACTTTACCGACATCCCACTAGAAAGAACGTAAGTTAATTAATTCATATTCTTGCATTTTTGTATATTATGCACATTTCATTGAATCTTATTTTATATATTTCAATTTTCAACTTATATTTCATTAATTTGCAAAGATAGCATAGATTATTATGTTTCTTGTGTTTCTTATGTTTCTCATGTTTATTACAATTACTTTGAGTTTTACTTCATAAGTAAAGATTAACTACTGTTTATTATATTTATAAAAACTAGTTTTGAATTAAAATGAATGAAAGAGTGGGTATCGGGGGGACACTTTACTCAAGTTTAATATAATTTTTACTACTTAATTTGGCTATTAACTCAAGATTTCTAAAAAAAACCCATTGACTTAACGGAAATGCTACATTCAAAATGAATTATTTATAGTACTCTATTTAATTTGGCTTACTATTTAATATCTCGAGTTTTCTAAAATACAGTAACTTAACAAAACTACAATTTTGGCCTTTACTAAATCTGCAAGTTTGGCATCATCATTCTTACTTGAGTAAAAGACAAAACACCTTCGCATTTATTAATTACTGTTCATTGAATGGAAGTTGGTTTGTTTCCCTTTAAAAGTCAACTAATTTCTGATCAATGACGATAATTACTTGATTAAAAATTTTCTTTCTCAAAGTTTGAATTTCTTTTTTCATGATTACTTTTAAAAAATTTAAAATATTTTCCATGATTTATCTTCAAGTAGTTTAAAAAAAAATTTCAGAATTAAATTTCTTACTTCTGGGTTACTTCATTTTAATACATTCTACTAAATTTATATTAGGAAATAATATAATCAATATTTCTTTAGTAAATAAATTATATATATATATAAACTATAACGAAAATTTGAATTCAAAACATATTCAATTTATGATAAAGGGTTGGTAATAATTTAACAAATTACTTTGCAAAATCAATAAACCACTGTGGAAAAATAAGAAATCAAGCCCTGTTTTAAAATCTATAAAACAACGAGTACAAAAATTAAGAATTAAATGCAATGAAAGGAAATCGGTTGTTTAGAACATTTTCCTTTGTTTATCGATGCAGGAAACATTGAAAATGTGAAATGCCCTAGCCGGGAATCGAACTCCTAACCTCTGAATTACGCGGACGTACTTTCAGTTACTCCAAGGCGGCCGAGCGGTAAAATCGCTGAACACTGGTAGTTCGGTCCGAGGTTCGAATCCCGCGAACGGGCTGGCTGCATGGGCGTTTTCGTGGTTTTCTCCATGTGTAACGTGTATACGAGCCAGTTTCCCTTAGAAAGTCCTCCACGAAGGCATCCCTTCCCTTAGGCAGATAGCCCTAGTGTGCTTTGCCGTATTCTCAATACACACACAATAATACACACCAGTTACTCCAAGAAGGCAAGCGAAAAGGAGGGAGAAACTATCTTATGTTCTACCCCTTTTAAAGGGCTACTAGGGATGAGAGGGCCCATAGGCCAAATCCTCGTTATTACGAATTATCGTCCACCAACTTTTAGTTCAAAGGCCACTTTTGGAGTCTTTTTTTAGAATTTTTCGATGTCAGGAAATTGAAGAAACCCAGAATGCCTTCACCTGGATTCGAAAACAAATACGCCTCAAACGTGTTTAGTTACACCACGAAGGCATGAGAAAAGCAGAGAGAAATACCTCATAAATTTTAAAAAGAAGAACATTCCTATTAAATCAAATCTATTACATGAAACATATTATGGGTCCTTTTTTTCTTTCAATGAATCCTCATTATTTAATCTAATATGCCCAAGAAATTCCACTAAAAGTTTCAGATTATGAAAGCAAGAGGTCGTCAAACATTATGATGTAATAACCTCAGATAATTATCTAAATATATCCAGAAATCTCTCTTAATTCAAATGATGAATAATATATTGACAGTCAAATTTCTTATGGTCTGTTACATAAACTCTTTCTATTATGATGGAAAGTTTCATTAAGACATAACATTTTCATGTTATGTCTATATTACAAATAATACTTACAAATGTTTAGCTAATACAAAAAGTGCCTGAAATACTTGTTCAAGCGTGAATCAGAGCTTTCAAGTTTTTCTAGAAGAAAACTCCCACTACAGTTGTTTGCAACAAAAACTGGCAGGTAATTGAACTTTGAAGAACAATTACCCCCCCTTTCTTATAAGAAAGTTAAGAAAAACAGTAATCGAAGAATAGAGTCAGTGCTATCGATCAGAGTGATTGGCGAGAATAATAGGACAGGAAGAAAAACTTGGAATTAAAAATTTCTTAATTAAACTCAGATTTTCTGTAACGTTCAATAGCGCGTAACGAGATACGCATGAAAATATTTTTATCAACTTTCATAAGAGAAAAAAGAAGCAAGTTTAACTTCAATTAGAAAAATAGGACATAAAAAAAGGTTTATTTGGAAGCAACTGGAGAGGTACGGCACAAAAACTTAAGCCTTTTTCAATGTAATTGGATAAGAGCAATTGCCCATTTCAGCTACGTTTACCCAGTTGAACAACCTAAACAGAACTGGATTCAAATCAGCATAATTACGTGAACTTACCCTACAAGTAAACGGGTATTTTTAGAGAAACTGAAACGATTTTTTAGAAGTTAAAAGTATTTACTTTTCATATTTGTAGGATTACTTTCTTTGATCTATTGGCCTTTATCTATGCAGAAAGGGGAAACGGAACTACAAATCATTAATAGTTTTTTTCACGGTATAAATAAATCTATTTTCGTGGGTACAAGGAAAGCTTCTTGCTTCAAATAAGCACTTACAGTAATCCTATACGTACAATTTTAGCAATCAAAGCACATCTGGAAGTCATGACTATTTACTCAGACTAAAAAGATATAAGTATTTATTCAGTCTTTCGCACAAAGGGAATTTATGACCCGCCGTCTCTTCTTCCTGAAAATTTAACGGAAAATATCGCAGCAGGCTATGCATTGAAAGTCATAGAGTTTCATCTAATATGTAGAATGAACCGAAAGTTAATAAACCTTTAAATATCTTATATTTCAGTGAATTGTTTGTGCTCAATAACGCAATTAACTCGAATATGCATGAAATCTCGTCGTTTTAGAAAACGTATAATACATATTTCTTATTACAAGTACGTTCACTAAACAGGACTTGCAAAAAAGAACACAAATTGCTTTATAGTAAGTGCTGAATCTGTCAATCTTCACTATTGTATTCTAGATAAAGACGAACTGGCGGACACTAGAGAAATATTTCTGTAGGAACCATTTACTGTAGCACAGCGTATTTTCTCTTTGCTAATAGTATGCGAAAAGCCGTGACTTAAGTAATAACATAAATATTGTAAAAATTAGATTTAAATCTGAAGATTTGGATGTAATTACTGCTAGTGTTATTTCAAATGCAGAGCCATGTATTCAAGACTAGAAGTCAAAACGCCGCCTGATGGATAAAATTGCAATAATAATATATAATTGCATAAAAAAAGTAATTTATTTCTGTGATAATTGCGTAATTATATTTTGCAAAATCATTGAAATGTAGATTTTTTAAATTTTTTACTAACTTTTCGATCACAAGAATACTACAAAATTCTTGTGATACAAGTAATCACGCCTGTATACAAGTAAATGATACTTGTAATCCAAAATACTTGTATTCTCTACTATTTTAGTTAATTTTGCAACACCAGTCTTTTTTATAAATCTGCTTGATTATAAATAAGTGTTTTTACATTTCTTCATGCTACGAGAAATTAAGCGTTTTCGAAAAAAATTAAGAAGTTACTATAACATCTCTTTTACAATAACCAGCAATTAGTTTTCCCCCATTTATTCATAACCTTTTTCCGACGCATTATTTCCCTACCAAAGAGCAAACGTGTTAATAAAACTAATTTTAAATAACTGCCCTAGTGCAGAGTTATTTTGAAAGAAACTGGAGGGAAGTCTATTTCAGCAAACTTTTCGTTAAAACTACGCTATTTCCTAATTTTTACATGATTTTCCATTTATTCTATTACACAGTAGGATCATATGCCTATTATTCAGTTACATAATAGTATCTTGCCACATAAAAAATTAAATGGACACACTAATCTATTTCAGAGTTGTAAAAAAGATATTTTTATTATTATTGTGGAATTGTGAAACTGAATATATGCAATTATATATCTTTATTGTTACATACTGTTGCGTGCGTACAGGTTCGTAATAGATTGAATGCACAAGTCTGATTATAGGTTAATAAATTTTATTTTTATCAAAAGAAATATTTAAGAACTCTGGAATGTTCCACAGAAATATTCGTACAAATGCTCACAGTATAATCAGTAGTTACACTTCAAACTACTAAAAACGTTAAATGCAATGCAATGCAAAGCGCATCTAAAAAGAAAGCTAACTCTGATATCTCAGTTCACGCGGAACTAAGCAACTCAGTAACTAAGCAACTGAACGCTCTCTTTCCGGCCTTTTATAGTTTTCAACCGGTTGCGAGAAATTTCTAGCACTTTCTGCTTCTCGAGATTTCTGGAAAACAATAAGAGAATGAAATTATGGTTACAGCTAACATAGTGGACAATTATATTTATTCAGTTTATGTACAAATTACTGAGATAAACATACATTCAATGTTAAATGCATGTGCCCCTGTATTCTTACTTTCCCGGCATAGCCTTCTTTTAAAATTTGTCTCGGGCTGCATTGCACGGGGAAGTGCAACACTTTTAACTATAATTCTACTAAAATTAACTATTTAAATACAAAATTCATAAAAATATATTTTCATGAATTATAGCTCAAGTGCAATGGATATATTTTTAATATCCCATTTTATTAGAAGCTGAGGTTTTAAAGAAGAAGGAACGTTATCAGTAGTATATATATTAGTTTTCAGTACTATTTTTTTTTACTTTTCTATTCACTAATTTGCATACTAATTTCAAATTCAAATTTGGTAGATAATCTTTGCGTATTTTCTAATAATTTAAATATTAACCCAAGCTTGCTTTTAAATTCAGTGAAGCACCACTAATCGAGTGATGGAAAGCAACATTTATTCGTTTTAAAAACAAATGAATTTATGAAGCGTTCCCATCTGTGGATTTGAATTTATAATTTCACTTACTCAGCTACACTTGCATTGGTGTACTGGGAAATAAATTAGCAAAACCAAACCTGAAAATATTCCTATGTTTATTTTTAAATTGTATTATTCCAAATTTTTTAATCTTATTTCTTACCGTAACATTCCACATTTTGAATCCTGTATAATGTCTAAATTTATACAGTCATAATTTCCTCATTTTGTGTTATTTATGAACAAATTTATACATTCATTGAAAAACCTACAATTTAAAAATACTTCTTTAAATTAATGTGCCAATGAAAGAAAATTTGAGTATCATTTTGACTTACTGCACGTTCTGTACATATTTTCGCTTCCTCAAAAAAGTAGGAAGTTAAAATAACTTCAAATTAGTTTATTTATGGTAGATAATTTGGCTGTAATTTTGTTCTAATAAGTGTAGATTTATCATAATTTGTACCACTCTATTTTTGACAGGATCATGTTCAACGACCAAAACATTTGCAATTGTGTATTAATGCACAAAATATTTACAATTGTGCATTTAAATGCATAATAATCGCTGGCTTTAATATGTTATTATTAATAGAAAATCTAATATCGATTATTTTATGAGCAACCAAAAATGTGAAATAGTGGTAGATTCGGCCTGGAATGTTAACATGGCAGTGAAACGTGCTGTGGTTTTTGTTGTGTATAATTAAATACGAGTCATTCCGTTTAAGAAAAGCCTGAAGCCGCCTTTCGAAAATAGACAGCTTATGCGAACTTTGGAATGATTAAACTGCACCCAATAAACCCTGAATAGCTGAACAAGACTGAGCAAAAAATAAAAGGCTACGCAATTTCTTCTTTAATATTTAACTTTATTTTTAAAAACGCTTTTATTCACTTCTACAGTACTCATTCTACTATGCAACTCTGTCCGTATAACGAAATGCAACCAAAATTTCAACACATGCAAGCAAGGATTCTCTAATTCCATCGTTAACACATTTTCCAATTTCACTTTACAATTGAAATGTTTAAAAAAAGCCCCTTATCGTACGATCTCTCCGAAATAGAAGAATTATAAGGATCTCAATTTACAGAAATTCCGGACCATTTCTGCTCTCTTTCATTTTAACTTCTACTATTTCAATTAAATTTCTCAAACATATGCCGTATTTACTAGCGTAATCTCCCTTCTAGCGTTTTAGCACAGTGTTCTGTATATATTTTAATCTTTAAACAGTTTTCTCCTTTCTCAAGGAATTCAGAAAGTGAGTTCTCCTAAACTTTAATATGATTTCTTTTCCGCGGTGATTGTTTTCATCTTACTAACTGGTTTGCTCGTGAATTTGGAGTCCATTACCTTTGTTTGATGAAACAAAGTATTCATGCTTCAAGGAAACGGGAATATCTAATGCTGTTGATGTTCTGAAGATCATTCCACGCAGGAAGAAGGAGTGAACAGCAATGAAGACGATGATAAATATGACGAAGGTGACGACTTACAAGCTGCAAAAGACAGCGCAGACAGTAGATCCAGCAGCAATGAATGATTTGAGGCCTAGGAAGTAGGTGTAGAATAACAATAAGAAAGAGCGAAATTCAAGATAATACTAAGTAGAAATGAAAATATCTTATCTTACTGTAATATTAATATTACTAATTTCTGGAACATAGATTTAGGTAAATAATATTTAATGATAGTTACCTGTAATTTATTCATGAATACTTTCATTTGTTAAGTGCTGTACTAAATGATTTAAATTATTCGCATAATTTTGCCCTCTTGATTTTCATGATTAAATTAGAAACAAAGATGGTAGATACGGTAATCCATCATAAAATACTAATATCGAAATAAAAACTTCACTTCATTCAACAGGGGTAGATTTGTGAGCAGATTAATTCACACGCAAATTTCTAAAGAAGGGAGAACTATTTATCAATAGCCATCCACACAACTATAACAAATTGCGATTAGCAGTTAATGTCCAGAATAATCTCCATCTAAAATTATGAGATGTAAGGGGAGAAAGATTATCGGAGATGTAATCTAAGAGGCTACTCAAAATTTAAAAAGAGGGGAGAAGGCATTCATTCGAAAACGTGAGCATTTTAGTGTTGTTTGCTGATATGATCGAGAGGTTTAGAGGTGAAATTTTTAATATTTAGGGGGAAATTCCACTTTCAGAGAACAATTTAATGATCGGATCAGTTGAAAATCAATTAAGTATTCAGTTATAGTCTACAATCAGCTGTCATTTGATAGAATGGACTATATATATATATATATATACAAGGTGTGACACAAAAAAAACAAGACTGGTTTAATAAATCGTTGTACTTACAGAATCAGTTCTCCGTGACATTATCAGCTTCAAATTAGTTCCATTCAGCATTCACACACTTCTGCATCCGGTGCTGCCATTGCTGGTAACAGTTCTGGAACGAGGTTTTTGGAAGGCCCTTCAGGAGATTCTCCGTTTTTGCCTGAACCTCTTTAGCTAAGGTAAAATGGGTTCCCTTTAAGTAAGATTTAACTTTAGGAAATAAAAAGTAGCATGGAGCCCAGTTATGTGAATAAGGATGATGCCCCATCACAGTAATGTTTTTGCTGGTCAGAAACTTCTTGACAGATAGGGCCGTGTGAGTGGGTGCATTGTCCTGGTTTAACAGCAATCCATCACTACACAACTATGGCCTTTTCTTTCCTAATTTTTTTCAGGAAGTCTTTTTAGTACTTCAATGTAGTAGTGTTGTTTAACAGGCTGACTGGAACCCATTGAACCATGATGAACCCATTGAACTGGGAACAACTGGGAACCCATTGAACCAACTGGGAACCCATTGAACCAACTGGGAACCCATTGAACCATGATGAACGTGCTGGCGCACAGCACGTTCATCATCTTCCACACTGTCCCTTACCCCTGAAAACCGCGTATGCCATTCAAACACACGCGCATGAGATAAACTTTCATCTCCATTAGCTTCGGGTAACATTTGAAATGTTTCCGCCTAAAGTTTCACAAGAAAGTTGATGTTGATTCGCTGTTCGGTTTTTACATTAGACATTTTTCCTGCAGAATGCAGTTGCACGTGTTCACTCAATGACGCAGCACTCCCAATTGGTGCGATCGGTTAAGTCAAAACTGGCCGCATGGATAGAGGAGGTGTGTGGCATGACGTCACCAAAACAGTTGTTGCCACCTCCACTCTGTTTTCAAGCTACACAGTCTCGTTTTTTATGTCATACCTCTATGTGTATGTAATGTGACAATTATATTACGATGATATTCTTTAAAAAATCCTGGTATATCTGACGGCTAAAAGCTTTTTTTTTTTTTTTTTTTTTTTTTTTTTTTGTATTTCGAAGGATTTTACCTTTACCCGAACAAAGGATTTTTTAAAGGCTGAGAATTATGCTGACTACTTTTAAAGCTGCTCTGCACTTTGCATTTTATAAGGACGCAGTTTCTCTGCCCCGGTCAGTTCACGCAATAATTTCTTGCTCTAAACCAAGTATTTGTACCATAAAATACAAACATCCATACCCCAATGGATAAGTAAACCCTTAGACAAAAAAACAAAACAAAAAAAAAAAAAAAAAAAAAAAAAAAAAAAAAAAAAAAAAGACGCACTGAAAAGATATAAAGCAAATTGGACACAAATTGATATGCATACAGGTTTCAACGGAAAATGCAAAATTTTATATTTTGGCTACCAATGAATGAACGGTTGTCGCTACAGCGCATCTGATCTGCGCAACTGGCAGGATATTTAATAGGAGAAATTACGATTCCAGGTCATAAATTATTCACGAATTTCATTCCGTGTACTCTGGTAGACAGTAACTATGCCTCGCATATAGGTGCGCGAACGATATGCGCAGATGTCAGAATTTGAGAGAGGTCGTGTAGTTGGACTCAAAGAAGCCGGGTGGTCTTATCGGCGAATAGCTCGACATTTGAGCAGGAGCGATGCCACTATTAGAAGATGTTGGCAGGAATGTGTGAACCATGGCCGCACATAGCATCAAGAAGGAAGCGGTAGGCCTAGAGAAACAACAGAACGTGAAGACCGAGCAATCGTCAGAGCGGCACTCACAGCCCCAGATGCATCATTATCATCGATTGTACGTGCAACTAGTGCTTCAGTGACCGCAAGGACCATTCATAGACGGCTCACAGAAAGGGGGCTGAGGTCACGGCGCCCCTTTCACCGACTACCATTGACCTCTGTACAACGTCAAGCCCGCTTGCTGTGGTGTCGGGCTCATTTGCACTGGAATGTCACTGACTGGAGTAAAATAGTCTTCAGTGATGAGTTCCGCTTTGAACTGAGCCCCGATGACTAGCGAAGGCGAACATGGAGATGCCCCGGACAGCGGTGTGATACCAAACTGACTGTCTTCCGGCAGACAGGCCGACAACCAGGAATGATGGTCTGGGGTGCTATTTCATTTCATAGTAGGACCCCTTTGGTTGTTATCCGTCGCAACCTTACAGCACAGCGGTACGTCGACTAAGTTCTAAGGCCCGTTGTGTTGCCCTTCATGTCACGCCACCCTGGGCTTACATTTGAGCAAGATAATGGCCTCCCCCACACTGCACATGTTTCTACTGTTTGCCTTAGTGCTTACCGAACATTACCTTGGCCAGCAAGGTCACCGGATTTCTCTCCTATTGAGCACGTTTGAATCATATACCCATATATTTAAATGTTATTAATAACATATATAGTATTACTACAAATCTGAATATATATTAAATCACTGAATACTTGTATCGTAATCTTTATACTTCAGTCACTGCATATAATTATTGCTTTGGTACATGGTCTAAAGAAGCAGTATAATATCACTGTATTGCATCATTACATTATTTATAATATTCAGTGTGCAAGGTAAAACTGTACAGTACATAATTTATAATTAACTGCTTTCAAGTAACATGTAATATCATTGCTGTAATGATTAATTAATGGTGTAATTTAAATGTTTGTGTCACTTGGGTAGTGAGATTTATAATATAAATGGTATTTTTATTAATTTGAGCAATAATATTGAAATTTTGAATAATTACATAGATTTTTGTTCTAATAAGCGCATAGAATTGTTGTATTGAATCATTGCATTTGAATAATCGTATAGAATCATAATATTGAATTATTCATGAGTAATCGTACGGAATCATTGTATTGAATTATTTATTTGTATAGTATTTCCAATGTGCAAGTAAAATTGTACTGTACATATCTTATTTTTGAATTGCTTGCTAGTAATATGTAACATCATTTCAGTAATAAGCACCTGTATGAAAAAAATATTATTTTGATGTCAACATGGCATATATGATTAATAATATGAATAGTATTATCATTAATTTAAGTAATAGTATTGAATCATTGTATATTTATAGTGAATCATTGTTCTAATATTCGCATATAATCATTGTTTTGAATCATTGCATTTTAGAAATTGTAAAGAATTAATGTTTTTATAGTGTATTTATAGTCTAAGTGCAATTATTCATTTAACTGTATTAATATCCAATTTTAATATAATAACTGTGTCTTTAGTAGTAAGCTGTAATATAAAAGTTAACAATGACATTCAGAATATTAGAGACTTATGTGAGATCTAACTATTTTTATACTTCTCCACTATAAATTTTTCTTAAGTTGGCAATGTATGAAATATAAGCATTTGTATGTTCTTGGGTTTTTGTATACTGAGTTTAAATGTTGAATTTTGCATTAGTAAATTCATGTTGACAATGTCGTCACTTATCAATCACAACAGTATAATATAATCATTATGTATGATATATCTTCTTTATGTATTGAATTGTAAACTTTATATGTAACTTGCTAAAATTACTTACTAGGGTATTGAATTGTAATCTTATGTGTCACTTGCTAAAGTTTTGTTCATAAGTACTGTGTTCACTCTAACATGAGTCAGCTTTAGATAAGGGTGGACGTGGCGCTAAACCAATTAACCATAATGGTAAAGGGGTGGTGCCCACGTCCTCCGTCACTAAACTAAACTAAGGGCCAGGTGTGGACAAACGCGTTACTGACCTTTTTCACTTTGTGAAGCACTTCAGTAAATCATCCCGTTTTTCTCAAACTGTAATCATTTGTTTTTCTGTACATTACATCACTTCTACCGATTTTCGTCCCATTCGGATAACTCCTTCTTGGTGCGTCGGTTTTTTTTTTTTTTTTTTTTTTTTTTGTCTAAGAGTGTATATTGAATATTGGTAGTTCTATTCAAGGTCAAATCCCGATGAAAGGTCTTGCTACAGAGGACTTTTCATGATTTGATACACACAAAAAAACAGACATTTATCTTCATTTTAATTTCCTTCCGCTTCTTTATCATGCCAGTGTTTTCCAGCAGCAGAGCGATAAAGACGCTGAACACTAGTGGTTCGGAACAAGGATTCAAATCCCGGCAAATAGGCTGGCGGCTGGGTGTTTTTGTTGATTTCTTCAAATGTAACATGGGTACAAGCCACTTTCCTTTAAAAAGTCCTCCACGAAGTTATCCTTCCCTTTGCAGATAGCCCACACGTATTTTACCATAATAAAAAAAGCCAGCTGCTGTTTGCGTTAATACGCAAGGATCGTATTTTTAGCAATATACATCGGCATGTATTCTATCATTTGTCCTTTATTTTTATACTATATATGTGTGTGTATGAGATACACAGAAAAAATAATTTTATTTCAAATTCAGTAATATTATATTTAATCAACAAAATTTCTCTTTCATGTTTTACCTATTTTATTATACAGGGTTTCCAGTAAATGTTGCAACGAAATTCTGGGGGAGGTAGGTCACATCATAAGGATTAAGAATTGTATAGGAACTCATGCCCAGAAACGTACTGTACGCCGCCAGGGGCTGCTGTACAGGAGCGTGCTAGTGGAAAGTGAGAATTGCCTCATTCGAGCGGTAGGCTCAATACGAAGAGCATTACAAACGGAGGAACACTACACGAACGGAGAGCTTGCGGACATGCACTTAGTATATGGAATAACTGATGTAATGAATGGAGCCGCTGCATGCATTTATCGAGAACGCTTCCCCAACAGACATCAACCGTACCACAGTTTGTTTGCACGTCTGCATCAAAATTTGTTAAACTACGGGTCATTAAGAAGTGGCAGGACAACTGAAGGCAGGCCACGATCGACTCGCTCGGTCGTTATGGAAGGAAATGTGTTGGATACGGTGGAAAATAATCCAAGGAACAGCATACGTGCCATTGCCTCTCAATTAAGAATGTCTCATACCAGTGTCCAGCGTGTTTTGAACGCGGAGTCCTTCCACGCCTTTCGTCTCCAAAGGGTTCAATTATTGCTCCCCGATGACTATCCTGAACGTGTGGGTTTAGCACAGTGGTTTCTGCAAGAAAGGGCCCGTGATGTTAATTTCCCAGCTGGTGTGTTGTTCACGGATGAGGCCACATTCACTAGAGATGGCGTGTTCAATCACTACAATCAGCATTTTTGGGCTTAAAAAAACCCCCACGGCGGCACCACTACGCTTTAAAGTTAATGTGTGGGGGTTTGGTAGGCGACTGCTTGGGGGGGGCGTACCTTTTACCATCTAGGTTAAATGCCGCGAATTATCTGATCTTCCTGGAGCAGGTTCTTCCCGGCTTGCTTGACGATATTCCACCAAATGTGAGGCACAACATGTGGTTCCAACATGATAGGGCGCCTGCTCATTTTGGACTGGATGTTCTTAGCCATTTGAACAGATGATTCCCGCATCGATGAATTGGACGTGATGTACCTGTTCCCTGGCCCTCAAGCTCACCAGATTTATCAAGCCTTGATTTCTTTCTGCGTGGAGCCATCAAAAGTGTCTGTGTCACGATCCTGTTGTGCCAAAAATGGATCTCGTGGCAAGACTCGCTTGCGCAGCTGCTACAATCAAAGAAACTCCCGGTGTGTTTGAACATGTCCGGCAATCAGTGGTCCATCAGGCATATTTGGCGTTTGATAGTGCACACTTCGCGCATCTACTGTAACATTCAAGCTGTCGTACACCATTTGTATTCATGTCCAATAAATGTTTCAAATTAATCACTCTCTTGTTTCCTTTCCATCTTCTACCTCTGCTACCACTTAGCCCTGACATTTCCAGGCATGGGTTTCTATGCAATTCTTAATCCTTTGATGTGTCCTACCTCCTCCAGAACTTTGTCACAAAATTTACGGGACAGCCTGTATAATCATTGATAGTCAATTTATTTGAAAATGTTTAATTAATTAAAATGTTTCTGACTTTATCATACTGCTCTTTGACCCCGACTTTATATGAGAGAAATATTTGGAAAAAAAAAAAAAAAAAAAAAGAGGGTAAGAAAAGTGGAAAGACAAAATTTATAGTAAAAAGGCTACAAACTTTCATCCAACTACACAAGTGCACATCACGCTGGAAATAATAAAACACAATGATAAAACTCTATAGTGTAAAAAATTAAGAGCCCTTTTAGATCAGGGTTATTTTTAAAATTGGTTTTCCTCTTCTAACACAACTGTTTTGCAATAAAAATTTTAAAATTGGTCTTAATCTCTGGCATTTTAAATCACGAGCGCTCGCTTTGTACATCAGGTGCCTATTCTATGTGATTATTACTATAACGTTCTACTATACCTACATTTAAAATAAAAAACTGTCATTTCGCAGTTATTTTTTCGTTAAGAAAACCTCCAAACCGCAATCGCACATTCATTTATTACAGTAAAGTTTGACAGGGTTCTTGTACAATATCTTTCTAATGAAAATAATGTTAAAGTGTTACTTCAGCTCAATATGTATGTAGTAACTTTTTGCCCTCGAAATAGATAGAGCCTTTAAGCAATAGTTAGGGAAGGTTATTTTACTTATTATAATAACTGTATATCTTTGAAATATTGTAAAAATTTTTTGACTAATTCTTAGAATAAGGTAAATTTTTAGTATGAATAACGTTGAAAAATATTTGATTTGCCATTGAAAATAATTACATTGAATGTATGAGTAATTTTTGAAAAATGTATGGTTTAAGAAACGATGAAAGTAATGATTATTTAAATCTAAAGTGAGTAAGTGTAATGTAGAAAATATTAGAAACAAACACAAAAGATTATTTATACATCTTTCAAAACATATATCTGAAATGTCTATAGTCATTTGAAATAAAATTTCGTTGATATTTAACTTCAACATCCAAAGTATTTTTAATACCTAGCAGTAAAATAATTAACTGCCATTTCTCATATATTGCTTATTTCAGTTTATCTGTCCTATATTTCTAAATCTTACATTTAAATTTAGCTAATTTGCATCCCGCTATGGTAATACATGCTGGGAAGCACCGAAACAAAAATAAACATAACTTCGACTTTTGATTTGCGTTATGAATCAAACACGTTTTCCACGTTTCCTTTTGCACTTGATGTGGTGAATTATCGTTTAACTGATATTTACCATAAGAAACACAAATATTTTTGGTTGCTTAAATTTGAAAAAAAAAAAAAAAAAGAAAAAAAGAAAAAAAAGAAAAAAGAAAAAAGAAAAAAAACTTGTTCTTATGATCATCTTTTTATAAACACAAACGCCGGCTAGCTCTAAAAGTATTTATTAGCAGAGCACAGAAACAGTTACAAAGAAAATATGCACCAAAACAGAATATACGCCAAAACGGGACACCTAATATTTAGAATTAACGTTAGAGTCACGGAGTTATAATTTTTGGGGAACCTATCCTGATCGTAGCTGAAAGTCTACTGCGTAAGTTGTTCTCGTCGCCACAAGATGGCGTTCAATGAAATAGTCCGGTTACATTCTAATAGTTTTTTACGTTCTAATTTCTGTTATGAAATGATTTCCGTTTACACAGCGGTTCTCAACCTTTTGACTAATGCGTACCATCTAAACAAAAATTGAAAACATTTAGAACCACCACTACAAAGTATTACTACCATCACCACTCTTGAACAAAGCTTCAGATGGCATAAATTTACGAATGTTAGAGAAAAAAACTCAATCCGGATGTTGGGGTTTTAAGTTTTGAATTTAATAGTTAAAAATACTTTGCTTCTTTGCGTACCACCAATTTTTCTCTTGCGTACCACCGGTTGAGAACCCCTGGTTTACACCCTTCAAAGTTAGTTTGTTTATGTGCGCGGTTTATTTAACTTACGTTAGGTTTACAAGAAATCCTCCGCTACGCTAAAATTTTAATCAAGTTGGCATGCAAATTAATTTATATTAATTAAAACTTACTTTCATTAATTTATGTTTTTGATTAATTGTTTTTGGAGTGTATAACATAAGCTTTTATCTTTGAAAGTGAATGCTTCAGATCTGGGGTAGCAGATGTATAAATTTAGACTTGGTAAACAGAGAAACAAAAGGAACACTACTAATTAATTAGTTTTTAAGTTTCTGAGATGAAATACAATTAAATTTATGGAGTATTAATGTTTTTATAATTAAGTGATTATGTAAGTTTGCTTTTCAAGCTAAATACTATAAGAATTTGAATAAATATTTAATGGAATTAAATTTATGCTTTAGTTATTTTAGTGTTACATTACGACCGTAGTAAAACAAAAACTCCTACAGAATTATCAGTTACTGCTTTAAAGTACATAATGCTTTATAATATCTAATATTATAAAAATATGATTTTTTTTATTTGTAGTATAAGTTTATTTCCTACATATTGGGTTTTATAAACTGTAGTTCTAACAATTAAACACTAAAGACGGAAGAGAAGAGCGTCAAAGTAAAACACAAAAATAGTAAAGCAACACTCTTATGATGAGCTTAAATTTTAGTTAAGACTCGAAGGCAAACAGGTACAGGTCCCTCTTCATCAGAAGCAAAGAAATCACCAACGAAGGGAAAGCCACGGTTGTATTTATACCCAAAAGGACTAAAGCGAACAAGAAAGCAGAGCATCTAAAAAAACCTAGTAACGAAAGATGAAAAATTATGTTAATAGAATTATAAAAGCGTTTGGAAGGACTGGATTTGAATTAATTTAAAAAGCTGTGTTTTGTGTAGATTTTAGTCAAAATTCTATCGATATCAAAGGCAAGTAGGTACCGAACCCTCTTCATCAGGAGCAAAGAAATCTGCAACGAAGGAAAGTTAATGTCTTTAATTCCAATCCAGTCCTTCCTAATACTTTTAACATTCTATTAACTTAATTTTTCATCTTTCGTTACTATTTTCTCGACAGATGGCGTTACCTTCTCATTTGCTTTATTGCTTTTGAGCATAAACACAATCGTGGCTTTCCCTTTGCTGCAAATTTCTTTGCTCCTGATTAAGAGGGACCAGTAACTTTTTGCCCTCGAAATAGATAGAGCCTTTAAGCAATAGTTAGGGAAGGTTATTTTACTTATTATAATAACTGTATATCTTTGAAATATTGTAAAAATTTTTTGACTAATTCTTAGAATAAGGTAAATTTTTAGTATGAATAACGTTGTAAAATATTTGATTTGCCATTGAAAATAATTATATTGAATGCATGAGTAATTTTTGAAAAATGTATGGTTTAAGAAACGATGAAAGTAATGATTATTTAAATCTAAAGTGAGTAAGTGTAATGTAGAGAATATTAGAAACAAACACAAAAGATTATTTTAATATTTTCTGTAACAGGACAACGTGAACCAAACAATTTTTTCTACAAAATCATACCAGCTTTATCCTTTTAGCGTGGAAACATGGTTTGATTATCAGACATTTCGATTGTGATAAAATTTTTTCTAAACATAAGGACTGTATCTCTTAGGATAGTTATTTCGGCAAACAAACAACAACAACAACAACAAAAAAAAAATTACATTTTTATTTACAATACTTAGAAAACAAGAACACTGTTGTAACAAATAGGAACAACACGCTAATTTAACGGCAGCTAGTGGAAAGATTAGAGCACATATTTTCTTTTAGAAAATTGTTGGCGTATGTTGGTTTGTGTAACAAAAAAAAAAAAAAAAAAAAAAAAAAAAAAGAAAGAAAGAAAGAAAGAAAAATGTGAAATTAATTTTTTAATTAGTACAAATTTGTTAACTTTTGAAAAGACTTCAAATATTCAGAGTTGCTTTCATAATTTTTTTGTTCTTTATTTTTAAAATTTATATTACAATAAAGAAAAGCAATTTTCTTAGTTTAGATTTCCTTTATAATACTGCTCCTTTATCGTTTGTGCCTCTTTTCATAATTTTAACGCTTTTGCTTTGAAATTATTACTTTATTTGAAATAATTACTATTAAAGCTTTGAATTCTTTGAAATTCGTTACTCTTTTAAAACCTTTTACTTTTCTTTTCTTTTTCTTTCCTCCCCCCTTTTTTTGGTAGTTCAAATGGATTTAACTCTTTCACAGCAAAGTAGCCTATAACGCGAGAGCATTCAGACATCGGCAGGTCGCCCGATCGTCTACGTCAGTTTTCTACCTCATGCTTTCCCCATCACGTTAGTTCAATGCTCACTGGTTTCGCAAATTGTTAAATGAAATGTCAATAATTCTTTTCAAGCGACTTCCCTTTCCTTTGTTTAGCATCAACAATTAGCTATTAATGCTCGCACTTTAAGTCCTGGCCTAACGGAATCTTGCACACAGTGGGTGAAACCGTACAAAGATCCCCAAGAGAGAATTAATCATTTTGTAATATCTGCCTCTGCTATTCCACATAAACTAAACGAGTTCTCGCGCAGGCGTGAATTAATTACTAACACAGAAGAAGGGGGAAATTAACCCTTTATTAATTCAAATGAGAACAGAAAGGCACGATCTTCGTGCTCCACAAAATCACCATCTACTAGTGGTGAAACTTAAACGTAGAATATAAATCAATTCAAATTTAAATAGAATAGTGCTGGATTAGCATGTTAATTATTGTCAAACAGGCTGACTCAACAAAAACCTAACAGGCGAGACGATAATTCGAAATGGCCAAGAGGCTTACTAGCGTCTTCACCTCAGAGCAAATATGACCGGCGTACTAGCGTAACAAAGAGATAGCAAAGATGTGAAAGATTTGGGTAAACCCGTTTGGTGGCTCCACAGCCTCCACGTCCAACGGTTCCATATGCAGCTGCAGAGTCTCTTCCTGAAAATTAATTTGGGCTTCCGCTGTTTCAAAGAAATCTGTACTTAAAATTACTGGGACTTGTAAATTTCGAACTACAATACATATATATATATGTAATAATAAAATTACATAGTCAAGAATACACTTAAATTTCTAACTGTATGTTCTTTTTCATTTTTAATGGCGACGTTCTCTTATTTGAAAGTACGTGGAATTAAATCCACAGCCCCATAGTCAAGTTGTTTTCCCGCCTTTTGTGCACGTACAGTTATAGAATGTTCTGGAAATATTTAAAGCGAACTGGAATGGCTGACGTAATTTTTGGAAGCTCCGCCTTTCCAGAGGCTATAAAAAAACTCGCAAAAGAATATCGAGGCTTTTTCTTAAATGTCACCATGCAGTAAACTTCATACAAAAAGTTATTAGTAATTCTTTTTATTTACTCCGGATATCTGATTTTGTAACTGCTATTTCTCCTGAATAATAATAAATGGATCCTTTTTTTTTTTTTTTTTTTTAATTTATCGTCTGATAATTTAAGCTACGACTAAAGCTGGTACATCACATATATATATATATTGCATGTCATTCATTATCTCCACATTAAGCGTCGCTTTAATTATCATTCATTCTTTATCTCCCCATTAAGCGTCGCTTGCCGCTGAACAATGTTTTCCCTGCGCTCCAATAACTTTAGTATTTTGAACTTTGAATAACATATAATTTTTAAAATTGCTTCGAAAAAAGGTGTTGTAGCAAATTTGCTTGTTCCCTTGTATCCACTAAGGCCTCTGTTGGTACCTTATTTAGTCGAATTTGTACAACATTTAGGGACAAATTTTTTATTATCACTGTCCTCAACTGTATTTTTAAGGGATTTTTATCCGAGTGGGGTGACTGTATCCTCCTTTCAGCCACCCATCCTAGTTTAACTCCTTGTTAACTGTCCCCTTTTTAGAATCTTGCGGCCTATTATGGCTATTGCCTTGCTTCTTATCTTGAAATTTATTCCCGGTATTGGATTCCTTTGATTGTTCTGCATACCGCCTAGAAAACTGCCGGTTAGGTTCTCTGGCCAAAACTTCTCGTACGCGTACTTTCTTCTACCCTCCTACTCTCGAATTTCACCACCAGCTCAAACAGTTGTTCTAAAGTGCTGGAGTTTCTCACTTCAATACAATCCTGGATTTTCGGTAGTAGTCGAGGCAAGATAATTTGAAATATCTCTGTATCAGGCTTTTTCCTATATAACAGATTAGCATCTTGGATCTTGCACAAAATAAAGTCCGACAGCTCTTCAACTTTAAATTGGTACTTGCCGTACAATTCGGCCTCAAGCAATGCTCCATCTTTGCCACGGGGAAGGCTTTAAGTAGAGCAGCTTTAAAATTTTCAAACGTATATGTGGGGATGCCTATCTTCCACAGACGAAATTTCCCGATGCCTTTGAACCAACTTAATGCCTGTCCTCGTAAGGCGGTCGTTGCTATCATAACCTTCTGGACTTCGGGAACGAGATAACGTAAAAAATCATTCTCTAAATTTTCTAGGAAGCCAGAGGTCGATGTTCGTCCGTCGAATGTCACTGCGGGTTTCATGGAAGCCCACATTGTTTCAGTGAGGTAGCTAAAATCTTCCATTACATTACCAAAAGCCGGTGGAGTTTCCGATGTCGATGGGGTTAGTTCAACTGCAGCGTCGTTGTCACCCATAAGTTTTCGAAAAAATTACGGTGCCACTAGTAATACTTGTCTTTGCTATTCCACATAAACTAAACTGGATCCTACAATGAACCTGGCGAATTCTCGCGCAGGCGTGAATTAATTACCAGCACAGAAGAAGGGTAAAAATAACCCTTTATTAATTCAAATGAGAACAGAAAGGCATATGATCTTCGTGCTTTACAAAAACATCGTCAATTAGCGGTGAAATTTAAACGTAGAATATAAATCAATTTAAATCTAAGATAGAATAGTGTTGGATTAGCACGTGAAGTTATTGGCTAACAAGTGGACTCAACAAAAACCTAACAGTCTTTCTACTTTTATCTTCATGAATGAACAGCAAAAGCAGGGCCAACCTTATCACTGAATTTGCATTCGTCTGTAAAACAAATTAATTGGTACTTTTCGAGAATAGCATTCCAGTAACCAATAACTAGTATAGGGCTTCTGTTAAAATGATGCGGCAAAGAGCAATATTACTCTGAAAGAAGAGCAATATTGCAGTCAAGTAAATTTGACGAGGAAATGGCTGTAAATGCTTTATTTTATCGCATTATTACTCAAAATTTTAATACCTTTGGGTGGAATACCAGAGGCAGTAAAAAGTGCCTCATAGCTAATAGTTCTGCAGTTACGAATAATTCATCTTCTTTGAATTTTCCTTAGAAGCTTGCTGTTTACTTTTTTTAGGAAAGAATTGCTCTAAACCCTTGAAGAATAGGAAATAACCGTCACTATTCCTTGCCTATAGTTCAATTTAAGAACATTTATTTTGACTCCATAAGTGTTTTTAAAAATTTTAAATAATCCTGATGTTACCCTTTTGCATTTTCCTGAGAGATGGGACATATGATACTTCCACTAAAATTAGTTTTAAAAGATAACTCTTAAACTACTTTATTCGAATAACTTGTAGGGTTATTACTATTATTTTTCACTAACCAGTTATTTCATGTTTTGGATCTTTACTGTCATTTCGCATTTCCATTGAGGTTTCAGGAGTTTAATTCAGATAAGATTATATTAATCACATTTGCATTATAGTTGCCGATATTTAAATTGTGCCAGTAAGACTTTTTGAGCCAGCTTAGCGTTAATTTGAATCGTGCAGTCTTGGACTACCAGCTTATTCAATTTAAATCTAAATTTGACTGTTAATTTAAGTTATCTCTTCACAAGTAGCTGGCGGAATTTGTCAAGTACGAGATGTTTTCTTCTGTTAAGTTTCTGACTTAATAAAAAGGTTAATTTTTTTAACCTTCTCAGGACTTTGTTATCATCTTCAGAATCAGCGATAATTCGCAACGACTTGGTTTATGCTACCAAAGCAAAGCTAAATTTATAAAAGTCTTCTGTATGAATGTCTCCAGGTGATAACATTATTCTGCAGTTATTATGAACCATTATAACTTCATTTTTGAGAAGGTTGAATTTCAGTTTATAAAGTTTAGACCCTTGAAAAGCAGTATGAAGTAAACCTTGAGGCAAAGAACAAGCATCAACAAAACTTTGCGTTGAACACGTAAAAGTAGATCATCCCTAAAAGCAATTTTAAAACACTTTTGAAAAGCGGATAATTCACACAAAAGATCATTAATTACAAGATTTCACAAAAAAGGTCCAGAGACTGATCCCTGAGGACAACCCTTTTCCAAACTATATTCTTTCGTAATATGACCTAGAGAATGTTTTATAGGGAACGTATGAAAAATGTTCTTGATCAGGAAGATGTTCCTAGGTACATTAGCACATATGAATAAATTTATAATTCCTGGCAACCAAGCATTATTAAAACCCCTCATCCAGAAACATCAAAGTCTGGCGTAGTTTTTCCTTTTACCTTCCTTTGTATAAGCAAAGAAGCGCATCTTCAGTTGAATGCTGAGGCATAGAGCCATAGTGATCCTTCTCCAAAATATTTCTGCTTCTTAAGTGCCAATTCAGTCTGTTTATACAAAGTTTTCGAGATATTTACTTAAGCATGGCAGAGGACAGATACATCAGATATTTTCAATAATTGTTCGCTTACCTTCAGTATTTTTAGGAAGAGTCACGATTCTAGCTTCCTTCCTTACCACTGGAAAGTGTTTCTGATCTAGACAGCATTAATTAATTTATATAAGACAGATGGACAAACATCGTGAAGAAGACTTTGATTTTGAAGAAGACTTCTTCCAACAACTGTTACAAATAACTTGAGCTAGTCCAATAACTAGATCTATGTTTTCAAAAAAAAAAGTTGGTCCACAATCTTCATTAACAACAAAAGGATGCCAAATGATCAGACACTCACACAGCTTTAAACCTCTGGAGTCAGTGACGAGACAAGTCTAGGTGCTTGACACATGGGCCATTCAATTTCCGAAATCGTGAGAGGGCTGGGATATTAAATGGTCGACTGCGTCAAGAGTATACCAAGAATACAGGGATGGCGGGGGGGACTAGCAATCGAGAAAATTGCAAAGGACAATTAATCTTGAACGAGTGGGGTGTGCTCAACCGTATTATGTACAACCAGAGAAGGCAAATATTAGCTCAAATTATAGCACAGCTGAATCAGGTGTCAGTCGTATAGTCAGTAAACGGATAATGCAAATCTCACTTCACCATATGGGCTTCAGGAGCCGTAGATACGCGAGAGTACCACTGCTCAATTCATGCCATCGAGCTGCACGTCTCGCCTGGGCAAGAGAACACAGAGAATGGACTCTAAAGACTTGAAAATGAGTAGCATGAAGTGGTTCCGACTACTTAATACCGATGGAAGGCTGAAAATCTGAAGTTAGGCTTATGAAGGCATGGATCCTGCAAGCCAGGTTGGAACTGTACAAGGCCATGACAGTTCAATCATAGTCTGAGCTTTTTTAACTTATTAATGTGTGGGATCTTTGGTACTTGAATCTTCGCATTATTGGTAATAAACACCAAATCATCAGTGGGGACTTTAATGCCCATTCAATAGCATGGGGTTATACAACAACTGATCCTAAAGGTCGCCTATTGGAGGATTTTATATCTTCAAAAAATTATGTGCTTTTTAACTCACCAGACTGTGCGCCTACCTTTGATAGAACATATGCTATTGGATGGCCTGACTTAACTTTTACTAAAGCAAATACTGCACATTTGGTTCATAACTGGACTATTCATGATGAAATAAGTTTATCGGACCATAAATTCATTACTTTTGAAATAACCAACAATGGCTCAGTTCCTATTCTCATTAGATATAATCTCCCAGGTCGTAAATATCGTCAATTTACGAGAAAAATTAGAGGAAAATTGAATCAACTGAGAAGACAACTATCTTTGCAAACAACTCCAGCTGCCTTGGAACAATTTACGGACTTGGTTTTAACTACAATCCAAGATATTTGTCAAGATATTCTTCCAAGGAAAACAAATAAAAAACTTTCAGCTCTCCATTGGTGGAACGGTGAATTAAGAACTCAACAACAGAAATGTCGAGCGCTTAGAAGAAAATTAAAATCTGACCGTCGAAATAGTATCACCTCAAATACTTTGCAACATTATCAAACAGAAAAAGCAATTTATAAACGCATGATTATTCAATCTAAATTAGCAGCATGGAAGCAATATTGCACTCAAAATCATGATCCATATGGACTTCCTTACAAAATTGCAAGGACAAAAATTTTTCAACCTTCGCAAACTCATCTAATAGCATCTTCTACTTCGACTGAGCACCCAACACAAGACACAATAGAATCAATTTTAACCACCGTGTTTCCATCTGATGATCCTTCCACAGATTCTCAGTTCCAGACAGAAATTAGAAATAACTTAACAGTTCCTGATACTGCAGACGATCAAGATATAACTTTAGACGAAATTCAAACTACAATAAGAAATCTTCCTAAAAAACGGGCGCCAGGGCCAGATGGAATTGATTATGTTATCATCCGAGCAACTATTAATTCTCATCCTTATTTCTTCAAGGACTTCTTCAACAAACTTTTCCATATAGGACTTTTTCCTAGGGCTTTTAAAATTGGCAGAGTGGTCTTATTCCTAAAACAGGGTCGAGACCCACATAATCCTGCATCATACAGACCCATATGCTTACTCTCTGCATTGGGTAAGGTATATGAGAGAATAATTGTTTTACGCTTAAAACATCATTTGCATGTGCAAAACTTTTTGTCTGATAATCAGTTTGGTTTTCGACCTGGTAGATCCACTGTTCAGGTATTGTCAAAGATTGTTAATGATTTGCAATCTAATAGAATCAGTGGTCACCACAGCGCTTTCATTAGTATTGATCTTCAAAATGCTTTTGATACGCTGTGGTGGCCAGCAATTCTGGAATCAAAATCGTAAAAAACAACCTTATATTTAGCGTAGGTATAATGAAACACTCAATCGATTTCGAGGGCAGCTAAAGGTCCCTCCTCATCAGGAGAAAGAAATACATAGAAAGAAGAAAATAGGAATCACAGAAACACGTGGTGCTTATCAGCACTGCACGTGGTTATAACTAGATTTTTAATCAGAGTTGCACTGGCCGCCTACTTTTACTGAGCCAGGCTGTCTGATCAAGCATAAAGATATATTAGCGAAGTTAAAATAGGAAGCGAGGGGCAAATGCACATTACGCTCAAAATCTGAACTTCAAATAATGGAAAGCAACCACTGAACGGATTTTTATACCCTCTGGTAGTACCAAGTGCGAGGAGGTAACGCCATCTATCGACAAAAATAATTGAATTAAGATAGTAGAATTTTAAAGGCATTAGGAAGGACTGGATTGGACTTCAAATCATTAACTAAATTTTCTAAATCTTTGTGAATGTGAAAAGCCTCAAGAAAATCCAATTCGCCTATGGAAGAAGCCTTTTGGATGATTTTTGATGATTTTGCGAAATCGTATCAAGGAACATGAATCTTATGTCAAAAAAGGGGAAATTAACAAGTCTTCAATAGCGTATCATAGCTGGACTTTTAACCATAATTTTGATTTTGGGTCTGCAAAAATCATCCAAAAGGCTTCTTCCATAGGCGAATTGGATTTTCTTGAGGCTTTTCACATTCACAAAGATTTAGAAAGTTTAGTTAATGATTTGAAGTCCAATCCAGTCCTTCCTAATGCCTTTAAAATTCTACTATCTTAATTCAATTATTTTTGCCGATAGATGGCGTTACCTCCTCGCACTTGGTACTACCAGAGGGTATAAAAATCCGTTCAGTGGTTGCTTTCCATTATTTGAAGTTCAGATTTTGAGCGTAATGTGCATTTGCCCCTCGCTTCCTATTTTAACTTCGCTAATATATCTTTATGCTTGATCAGACAGCCTGGCTCAGTAAAAGTAGGCGGCCAGTGCAACTCTGATTAAAAATCTAGTTATAACCACGTGCAGTGCTGATAAGCACCACGTGTTTCTGTGATTCCTATTTTCTTCTTTCTATGTATTTCTTTCTCCTGATGAGGAGGGACCTTTAGCTGCCCTCGAAATCGATTGAGTGTTTCATTATACCTACGCTAAATATAAGGTTGTTTTTTACGATTTTGATTGTCACATTAGCGTGTTTCTCTTCTAGTCTAATTCTGGAATCATTAAGAAAAGCTCATTGCCCTAAGAATATATTCTTGGTATTTAGAAGTTATCTATCTGAACGAAAATTAATGTATTTAACTAACCGGGAAGTAATAACCAAGATACAAAATCGTGGCTGTCCCCAGGGTTCCTGTGCTGGCCCTGATTTGTGGAATGTAACATTTAATTATGTTCTATCCTCCACTTGGCCAGCACATACCCGTTTATATGCTTATGCTGATGACACAGCTTTTGTTGTCACAGGGCGAACAAGAGATGAACTGCAAATTAACTCCACAGAAACTTGTAATCTTTTTTATGAGTTATGTAATAATATCAAACTTACAATTTCCTCTTCAAAGTCAACCATTCTCCTTGTCCCAAAGAAAGGAAAATCTTTAAATCGACGACCGAGAATTACAATAAATGGTACCAGAATTGGTATTAAAAGGCAGCTCAAATTTCTCGGTATAGTATTTGATGAGAAATTAAATTGGATTTTGCATCTGCAGGAATTGAAAAGAAGAACAACTATCATTGCAACTAATCTTCGCCGTATGTATGGACACAATTGGGGTATTAGTCCGTACATACAAAAAATATTATATCAAACTGTAATCGAGAAGATGGTTATATATGCATCTGCAGTCTGGGCCGATCCTATGCAGGGTCGTAAGGCCAGACTATTGCAAAGCTTGCAACGACCCTTTGTATTACAGATTACCCGCGCTTTTTGTACAACTTCTTCTAATGCCTTGACTGTGCTTGCAGGCATTATTCCATTGCCTCTACGCACTCTACAGGAGGCAGCTTATCAAACAGTTCGCCAATTGCAGCAATCTGTAAATTTTCATGATGACATATTTCTTCCAACCAACTATCAAAAGCAAACACAGCATTTGGATAATCATCCTGCTCAACAAGGATATGGACTCAATGTCTTTTTGAAATGTGACAATTTGCCACAACTACCTCACTTACAGATATTCACTGATGGTTCGAAAATTGAGCAACAAACTGGTTGTGCCCTTGTGGCTTATCACAATGAAGACCAAATATTTAAATGGTTAGGACATCTTACTGCTGAAAACAGCGTTTTTCAAGCAGAAGCGATGGCTATTCTTAAAGCTGTTCAATATCTTAAACAAACCAGCGAGATGGAAGGTATAATAATAACGGATAGCCTTTCATCTCTTTTTGCAATTAAAAATCCAAGGCATTCTTCGCCTATTATCTCTGCCATTCAGCAGGAATTGCACATGTCCGGAAATTCTAAAATACTGATGGCCTGGACAAAAGGTCATGCAGATAACATTGGCAATATCCAAGCAGACTTCTTTGCAAAAATAGCTGCCCAAAAAAGTATTGATCATATTGGTGAAATTGAAAACCTAATGGTAAAACGGCCAATTTCGTATTTTAAAAAGGAAATTTTACTCAAGACTATTTCTGCGTGGCAAACAAACTGGGATGACTCCGACACAGGTCGTCGTACTTATTTTCATATTTCATATGTTGATATACATAGACAGGTTACCAATCATCATTTGGTACGTTATATTACAGGGCATGGACCCTATCCAGTTTACTATTATCGACATGGGATTTCAAATACTGATATGTGTGTATGTGGTGAACTTGGAAATCCTGAACATTATGTGACTCAGTGTCCTATTACACAAGATTATCCCATTCCCATACCAAATACTAACACTCGTGCATTTTGTAAGTTTTTAATTAAACAAAAATACTTAGTTAAAAAACTGATCAAAATTATGGAAATACTTCATTCCTATGGTACTGACTTGTGCTTGGTAACATAATTTACAATTTTATTATATTGTACGCATACATGTTAGTGTTAATCTACTATTCCCATATGTCAACTTATCACATGCTTGGATTGGTATTTGTCTCATTGAATCTTCGTTGAATTTTGTTCAATAAGAATGTTTACATATATATATATATATATATATATATATATATATATATATTATTTATCTTTGTTAGAAGTACCTTTTGATATATGCATTTACTTTTCTATTAATATCTGGATCATTTTAGTATTTGAATTTGTATTGTATAGATATTGGGTTGTTTTCTCGATATGTCTTTAACTTGTTATGCATTTATAATTATATCAGTATATATGTACTGACTGTATTTGAATATGCATTGCATAGATATTTTAAGAATAACATTTTGCTTTTGTATTGGTCATATGTTCGGATTTTTATTTGAGTTTATTATTATAATTATATTTTAATACTGTTGGTATTTAAATTGCAATACCATTCTGTTGTACGAATATGACTTTCTTTTGTATAGTATATCTATATCTAACATTGTATACTACTACTCTTTAACTTTATGTTTTGCATTGATATGCATAGTCCTTTAACTTAGTATTGTTTTGCACTGATGGTTCATGAAATATTAACATTTGTAATTACATACTCGTGTTTGCATTATATTGTACTGTTGGACTTGTATTGTATTATACAGTCTATTTATATTTACAATCTCATTATGTACCAATTAATCATTGTATTATAATTGTCAGAGAATTTCAGTATTGTTATCATATGTACTAATATTTGAAGCAGTAGTCCTTTAACTTACTATTATTTTGCACTTATGGTTCACGAAATATTTGCATTTGTAATTATATCTTACTTTTTACATTGATATTGTACTATTGGACTTGTATTATGCAGTATATTTATAATTGCAATTTCATTATGTACCAATTGCACATTGTATTATAATCGTCAGAGAATCTCAGTATTTGCTATCATATGTAGTAATGCCTGGACGGTTGGGTGAGAGTTCTGTGGAGGGCGCTTTTGGTCAGTTTGACTGCCCTCTGGATGGTCCGAGCGTTGGGCCTCGGCTTTTGGTGCTGGGCGCAAATGTGGCTCCTACACATTGGCTCTAGACAGTGGTGGGCACGGTGCAATACCGATTAACCATTATGGTAAAGGGACAGTGCCCGTGCTCCCCGTTACCTACCTACCTACCTACCAACCTCCTTCAATATGATTCGGTACATGGAGTTTCTGGGTGATCACCTTCATCCATTTATATTGCCCTGTCATTCACATGGAAATGGAGAATTCCAGGAAGATAACTGCACCTCTCACAGGTCCCTGTTGGCTACTGCCTGGTTGAATGAGCACTGACGTACTTAGAAGCATTGACTTAAATCCTACTGAACACCTGTCGATGTTTTGAAGAAAGATGTGAAACCACATCACTTAACACTAGCGAATTTTCTGAATTATCGACAGGTCTATCCGATGTTTAACAAGCCATTCCCGTAGAATGCTTCCACAAACTTATTGAATTTATGCCTTGTCGTGTGGCAGCGATTTTCAAGGCCAGGGAAGACCCAACTCGTTATTGACTTGCTATCCCTAATTCAGTGGCACTGATTTACTAATTGAATCCATACCACAGTTCACGTGTTGCGTCTTTTTTTTTTTTTTTTTTTTGAAAAACACTGAGTGATTTTTGTAAGATCGGCATCAATATTCGTAGAAATTTGTGGATATCCAGGAAGTCTTCCTTTGAAACAATGAGGCTCTTGAATAAGAGCAACTCCATATAAAGAATAAATTGCTGCGTGGGAACTTTATGCAAATTTAACTGAAGAACAAGCAAGGAACGAAGAGAAATGTTATCTATTATAAGTTTGAAAAATAATCATATTATTAAAAAACTCATGTGCATTATAGCAGTTTGGGAAGGGTTTATGATTAACATCAACTTTTTTGCTAGCATTCTTAATTATTTTATGAAATCAGACACAGACATATCTGAATATCCTGATTACATTCTGAACTTTTATGTTCTCCTATGCACTTGAAGTAGGTTAGCGAATTTCTGCATTTGGACGTCATTTGAATGTATGAAAAGCATTTAAAACAAAATCTTCTGTTTTGCAGAAATTCCAGTTTAGTGCTAAGGACTTCAAATCTAAGAATTTCTTACAAGCTGAGTTCGTTTCGATTACAGTACCCTATATACCTTTCAATTCAACATAAATCTCCCTTTTGTTTGATCATATACTTCTCCTAACACATATAATCACGATTCTGTTCTTTCAGCACATTTATTAATTCTGCTGCACTGATATTGTTTGGTAGATTTTTTAGAAATGTCGGATTTATACCTTCAGCAGAAGTAGAAGTTAAACTGGCTTTATTCAATAACGTTTCTTGAAACCGTTTTTTATCTTCTGAACAGCACTTTACAAACACCTTCGTAACAGCACATTTTATTCCTTTGACACCAACCCTTGCTTTCTTGGATTGACTTCAGCTTTGACCAATCTTTTAACCTCTACAGCTGAGCAACTAGAGTCGGTTTGATTCAATAACAGTATAAATTTCAGATGTTTTACTTTCAAAATGGCTAACAGGTGGCGTCCCAATTTTGGAATAACTTTTCCTGCAGCTAATGCACTTCGGCAAGCCTGACGGCAATTTTCAACCTTAAAGCTTTCAAACATCTTCACAGTTAAAAGTTTTACTTCACCAAAAGCATTCTTTACTTCCTCCCTCGCCTGAGCATTTAGACTGTTTTTCGATTTAATGTAATGCATAGTATTCTGCAACATTTCTCAAATGAGATGTAAAAAGCATCAACTTGAGCTGTCGCCAGGCCGGCAGCGTCGCCGATAAGCTAAGCTTAGCAGTAATGCTTACTATTTTCTTTAAAAAGCATGAAAAAGAAGCACATACATTTAAAACTGGTTCCATTTAAGGCACTGATCCTATTTCAACTTGAAAAGTCATGAAAACACCATAATTACACAAAATATAAACGGAAATAAATAATTACAACAGAAGGCAAAAGCACAGCATATTTACACCAGCGTCGTAACGCTCTCTCCCAATCTAAAGATTTATCATCAAAACATTACATAACTGCTCTTTTATACCCTTATCGTCATTAAATCTCTTTCTGCAAAGGTTAGCTTGAAAGAGATATAATAATGACTTCGATCTGAGTCTGGCCTGTAAGGCTGTGTTCAGACGGGGGCATAAAGGGCATAAGTGGTTAAAGCCGAGCTGCGTTGCCAAGGCAACCAGTCTGTGCTACGTCACACAATCTGATTTAAAGCTCGTGGCACAAGTTCCAAGTTTTCAACTTTACGCCGAGTTTGGGATAAGCGTCGACCAATCAGAACGAAGCTAAAACGAAGCGACTTTCTTTAAATGATTTCGCTGTCTCATCGAAGGCGAATTTTTTTTTTTTTTTAATATGGAGCATATCGTATCCGAATGAGTTGTAATTGTATCCGAACGAAATAATGAGTTGATCTCGCAAGAAATCTACGATGATGACATGCATTTTTAAATGAGTTTTCACAATAAGTTGAAAAATACGGATGAAACTCGTAAAGCGAAAGTTAAGCTCAGGATCATTCACGCTGTGTATGATCCTGTAAATGACTGAACCCATCCATTATTTTTCATTTTATTATGAAGATTCTTTAAAAAGGGCATGCTTGCAAACATTTTATTTTTTCTGTGTAAATTATTATTATTACTTTCTTTCTGTTTATTATTTTTACTATCATTATTTACTATCATTTTCTTCCTGTTTAATTATTTTTGTATTTAAGAATAAATTTATTGAAAAAGCTGGAAAAATTGTACTGCTATTTGCTTCAAATGCTGATTTTCTTTCCAAACAAACTTCATGAATTAATTTTACTAAACCATCAAGAATCTGCGGTTTTTGTTACAGTAAAAATATTACTTTAAAAAAAGAAACAATTATTTTCACTTATTTAAGAATAGTCACAATAGTCAATTCAATGGTGTAAGCTTTCTATAAGTAATAAAAGATTAATCTTTTGAGAAAATGCTCTTATGAATTCCAAGAAGGAAAAAATTAAGTGAAATATCCTTAAAATAACAGTCAACAGTCTAGACAGTTTTGTCTCCTGATGATGTTCTGTTCTGTTTTTTAATTACGTTCTACACGAAAGGAATTTACTTTTAATGAAACTGAATAGCACATATAATTCATACCATGGACTATAATTTAATGAATAGTATTTGTTATTATTATTCACTCTTTATTACTATCATTTGAATGGAATTTTGATCATTAAATTCATGCTATCTCTCTGGTAGAAATTCCTGGATAAGGTATGAATGTTTATAATTTTGTTGTATTTGAAGACTTGGGTACCTAAATTTTGTCAATGTGAAATTACTTTTGAGATATTGGTCGTAAATAAAAATGACAGCATATGTTGAAATTAAACTCTTTTTGGTTATTTAATATGCATGTCTGCCAGTGAGTGAAGAATTGTCATAATCTGTCAGCAAATGGAAAATCATTAAAAGTAATTACTTCTGACAAAAGATGTGGATGAAACTTACATCTTTGACATCTCAAAGCAGAGCAGAGTTTTAATTTGAATTACTCATGTGATATAAAAATACCAGTTTGCAGAATTATCCACAAAAATTCCTGAAAGTTTGTGTTTACTATGTACTGTAGTCACTCGAGTGTAACCCCCTTTTTTTTTCAGAAAAAGCATATGAAATTCAGGGGGGGCAGCTTATACATGCAAATTATTAGAAATAGATGTATACAAACAGCTGGCAACACAGTAAAATGTATTTAATGATTGAGCATAAAATACAATGTTGGGTGAACGTTTCATGGTATTGTACTAGTTGTGGTTGCTGGTCATGGTGACCAGTTGTGGGATACTAGTAACTACTGTAGTGATCCACAGTGACAGTGAATATGGAGTGCTAAGCACAGAAACAAGTTCTTTTTGATTGAAAATTTAAAAAAAAAATTAGTGTATGGTAAGTACTGTTTTCCGCTTAACTGCTTTCACACCTGCAAAATGGAAGAATATTATTACAGGCACTTATCCTCAAGACTTTTTTAAATTAGGCATATTTAGAATATTGTATTTCTCCTAAGAGAAATTATATATGAGAATTGATGAAGGTTTTTATATATATAAATATGCATGTGCATGTTTATAGTATAGAGAGTACTACAGTACAATACAGAACTATTTCATATTGCTTTGCACAGAAATATGTGCCAACCAAGTATTGGTCTTTCCAAAAAATATCTCTAGACCATTTCTTTCTTTTTCTTTTTTTTTTTACCTTCTTCCGTTGCCTCTTGGCTTATAAGAGAGGCAGATAAAAGAGCATTCTGTTGAACTAGTAAAACTTTGTGGTGAGCGGAAAAAGCCATGGCTCAAAATAACGAAAACAAGCAGAGCGAGCGCGGGAAATTAATCGAGCTAGAAAACAGCGCGCGAAAGGGATTGACACATATACGCATGCGCAAATTTAGCTTCTCTCATTGACCACAGCTTAGACCCCCGTCTCGCAGGTGTGAACGGAACTCCCGTATTTTATGTCCTTATGAATATGCCTCTATACTCTTTATGTCGCCGTCTGAACGCAGCTTAAGGGTCACAGCTCCTTAATTCACTTTGCTTTGTAAGGTTTATGCTAATTAACCCAGTATCATTTTACTTTCGCCAGTTCCTACCAAGATTCAAATTAGGTACAAGTATCCAAGAACAATGATCTTGTAAACTAAAAAGAGAGCTTCGGCAGGGACGCTCACCTACGTGATATTTCCTTGCCCAACTCTGATAATTACTTTAACCGGCACTAGCCTTTTGCTCTCCGAGTTTGCTCGCACTTGTAGAACCCTGAGCCACAGCTCGATAGGAATTTGATTTGTGAGGTTTCAAGAGTTAAATATCTTAATTTTAATTTGATGCTATTATATTAGTTTAAATCCGCCAAGTAACGGACACTAAATTGCAAGCACAGGCTGTGCAACTGCTAAATATAAATTTTAATAAAAGAGCTTTGTAAACTTTTTTCTGAGTTTGTGGTATTGCACTAAAACAGGGGAAAATTCATCTGACAGACTCACAAGGAACCAAAGTTTGATTGAATTAGTGGGGAGTTCCCTCTTACTTTATTACTTCTTTAGCAACTACAGCTAAAAGCACAGGAGCATTATCATAGATAAGTTAGATTCCCCTCTTTAGCATTCTACGCTTGTTCTCTTTAATTTCCGCCAAGTAATTATAAAGTATCATTCAGTATTTCCTTCTTGACACAAGCTGTATTTTTGATGTCAATGTCTCCGATGATTAACTTTCACGAGAGGCATCCTCTACGGATTCTCAGCGGACGTGAAATCCTTTTACCATTCTTTCACTATAGAATAAGAGAGATATGAATCACATGCATATAAGGCAAGTGTTGTTTTATTTCTTTATTATTATGACTTTCTTTAAATTTATCAGGAAATTATAAAAATTAATCAGGAACTATATTCAGTAATAAACACTTTAGACTAAATTAACACATCACTTCATTCAGTATTCACTTAAAAAAGGACATAGACGATTTCACAAAGGAAACTTTCAAATTTATTTATTTAGGATTGCCACTATATTTTTGTAACATAAATTTACTGTCAAATACTTTTTATATGTGAGACTACAAACTTTTATATTCACCCGTGTATTTTGTTTTGGGGAAACTGAGCCGTGGGAAAGGCAAAGCAATATTATAACGAATATTTTACTTAAAGCTAAAAGCAAAAATATTTATGTTGCTAGTTCTTCATTAAGTGCACCAAGATAGTATAAAATGAATGCACGTTTTTTAAGAAACCCTTACTAAAAATGGGTAGAGCTCATTTGTATGTTAACAGGCAGCTGCAGACAATCTGTCGTGAGGTGTTCTTTCAGAAGACAGACAACAGAGGCTTTCCTTTACAGTAATTAAATAACACAAAACACAGGGCCATCTTAACTTGATGATCTTTTTAAGCCTGCTGCATGAACTACGTGTTTCACCGCCATCCTCTCCAGGCAAAGGATTATCCGTATTTATATATTCATAACCAGGATTTTATGTGCAGCATGAAAGCAACGTCATAGCATGGAAATAAACGTATATAAACTAATAATAAAACTTTCTAGAGAACAAGCGAAACAAACAAAGAATGACGTATAAACTAAAACCGAAACTTCTTGAGGCCTGTTAGTGAGTTCCGGCCGGAAGACAGATTGGTTCATATATCAATACCCGGTAGGCGAACACTGAATCTTATGTTTTGGGTTGTAAACGCACAGAAACTATGAATGTCCTTTATTAATGTATAGTTAACCATAATCTAGGCTGGAAAATCTGAAGTCATAAAGTTCTCTTGGACTTCTGTTCTGTCAGCAGTTGTAGTTTTGCTTATTTAAGCAACAAAAAGTATAAAAATGCTCTTCTCACTGGCGATAAAGTACATGTCATTCTGTCCAAATTACCAGCACGTACTCTGACCTTCTTTATCTCACAGATTTAATTCTTTCGGAACCATAAATTTCGTAGATAGAAAAATTCAGCTGTTTTAGATATTTATAAAAATTCAAATTTTCAGATGTTCTGTACAGTCTGATTTCCTGATGAAATGGCATGCTTAGACTTAAAATGCCAAGGATAGCATTTTTACAATTTTCCTAATGGTCTCAGTGTCCTTAATCTTCAGGTAATTCGCTGAGATCATGGTAATTTCTCTTCAATGTTGACCCTAACGACTAGAAATTTTCTACCCATATTATTACTGTATTTGGATTCGACACGTTTTTTTAATTGTTTATATTAATAGGCAAAAGGAACTTTTACTGCGTTCATCTAGATCGAGTTACTTTCTTAAAAACATCCTTATTGCAAAAGCTTTATGCTGCACGTTTCGCTGTCCCCTACATCTAAGATAATGCCTTTATGCTATACACCAATAAGCACGTGATTCCCTTTCATCCTCTCGTCAGGTTTCCCTGCTGAGCTAGAGTGTGATTAAAATGTGTTTTGCAAAATGACCAATATAAGAGTGGAACCAGAGCCTAAAATTGTTTCAGAAAGATTCCTTTTCCTCCTTTCGAGAATTTACAGAATTGAGAGGATTTAGTTCGGAACGCCTAATTGCTAAAATACTTATCTCTGTGAATGTTTCTCTGCATTTTAGGTAAGGATTTATGCCTGAAATTTCACTCAATAAAATCAGATATTAAGCGTCAGAAAACTGCAAAAAGTTCTGAAAAATAGTTCTTAAGTTTGCAATAATATAAAATAAAATTAATATTCTAAGATGCTGTCACGATTAAGAAAAAATATCTGTTTATTTTCCTTTAAACCGCATATTGTATCTTTTGTAAATGCCCTTGATGTTTTCAAAAAATAAATTTATTTATTAAGATTGATTTCAAAGCCTTTTCGTAAAAAGCTTATTTAGATCAAAATACGACATATAAGTAAAAATTGAAACAAATTCTTTTTATTTATAATGTACTGTGTGATTATCTAAAGTTCCTATTTTATTATACTAGAAATAAATTAAAAATTGCAATTTTATGTAAAATTTTAATTTATTTCTTTTCTTTCCTATATGTAAGTCTTATATTTGAGAATTCTTCATAATTTGTCTATTAACTCTGATTTTAGTTTGATTTAAATAGTGGGCAGTTTTAACTCCGCAATAGTGCTCTGTAGAACCTTTTTTAGCCTTCTCAGTATTTTGAAATAAAAACAGCAGTTAATAATTATCTAGAGCCCACATTTTGTAACTTTAAAATGAAAAACTATAACATAAAATGCAATAACAGCAACATATATTTATATTTTAAATAAATTTTACGCCAATGAAAGGAGATATAAAGTGTTTACACAATTCCTCATCAGTTGTACTTTCCTATATTTATTATAGTATACTATAAAACTAATTACTCTAAAGGAACTGTAAAGGTTATTCCGTAAAGGAAACGCTGTTTTTTGGTTTTCCCCTCGGGATGATCGAGCAAAATTATGAGAGCAGACCTATCTGCTTAGTTATACTTATCATATCAAATGGTGTATCGGAATTTAAAAGCTACAGGGAAAACTGCGAAATTGGGTCAGCAGATTTCAAACGATTGATGATTTATACGGAGTATGAATTTGAAACAATGCTCATAGAAATTACATTTTTCACCTCACTGGATTAGAAAAAGAGATATATCTTTATCAAAAAACAGTTGGTGATAAAGATAGTGGGTTGATTATGGGATGGCATCATCTGTAACAGCAATGGAGATCTTCCAAAGGGGATTATTAGTGGTGCTTAATAGAAACGAAAGGAATTATATGTGAAAAGTTGCCCTCTGAAAATCAAATTATGTCTGTAGTGTTATACTACGAACAACTAACTGTTGGAAGGAAGACCTCGACTAACTAAGAAAATGGACAAGGTTTTTCCTCATTTAAACACATGGTCTCATACGGCAAGGGTAAAGCTAAAAAATTAAGACAATATAAGTGGGCTTTATAATTCATTCATCACCTTCATCTGAGCTGTAATCACGACCATTAATTTTACCATCTATTTCAAAGTGTACAAATCCACGTAATAGGATACTTTTGTATTCGGAATAAGATGTACCAAAAGAATTCGATCCATTTTTGAACCAAAACAAGACATTTTCTGTTGAAAATTTAAAATTTAAACAGAAAGAAAATTGAAAGTAACAAATGTAAATACATTTTAAGTTGAAATTAATGTTTAGCGTCATATTAAAATTTACTCCTAAAAATTAATTTTATTTATTGAGTCATTATTTGGAATATCACTTTGTCTTCTTCACATAAACGATGAATATTTCATTAGCATTTCTGAAATAAAATCTTTAAAAATATTATTTACCAAGTGTGCAAATTGTGAGTTTCCTTAATTATTTTTAGCTACCTTTCTCAGCATCATATTGACCTCGCAGCAAAGTCTAAAGCAAAGTTTTGAATCGAATCTAATTAGAACTATCACTTGTCGAGAAATTGCAGGTGTGCCACTGATTCAATTACTGCCAATGGTTATCACAAACTAGAAAATTTTTGAAAGTAAAGAAATCAAAGTTTTACTAATTACAAAATAAGCATCAAGAGGGAATGGGCTGTGACATGGTGAAATCGAGTAGTCAAAATGGGTACCATATTTTCTGCCTGCCTTCGGCAATGCTGACTTACAGCAAGAATATGTTAAAATTCGCAGCAGCGTTTCAACAGTTTGATCTACAATCTAATTAATAATTTTGATAAGTTTGAGTACAATCTAATTAATTTTACAATAGAGGAACAGCGATTTTTCATTGCTTTATTCATCATTTAAGCGTCTGAAAAAACGTCAAAATGCTTGTACTTAAAATGGTACACAGAAAATCGATTCTAAGTACTTAATGCAATTTAAAGTATACTTTGATTTTAATTAAGATAGGCATGTAGTGTTATGATGATACTGTCTTTCTGCTCATAATGTTTCACTAAAATGTATATTATTCATATAGCACATGAATACTACGTAATATACAGCCTTCGGTATTGTAAGCGGAACTTCTAAAACGTACTACCTGCGGATACGGCTAAACTACTGCGTCGCCATATCTTGCCTTCTCAGTCCATTTAATTTATTATTGTAAAATAATATTCTCTTTTTCATTTCCCCAAAATTCAAAATCCAAAATTCTTTAATAATATACAAAATTTACACTGCAAGCGCATCGCATAGCACGCCATAATCAAACTACGAGCAGAATTATCCGCAGCATTATGGCTATTTTAGGGTTGAAATCAATAGCTGAACTATAATAACGAGCAGCACAGGTTAAAAATTTATCTAGCTGTTTAATGATGTTTATTGCAATGGCACACTTAAGTATACCTTTAGATATTATAATATTTTAAAATCATTTAACAAGCATAATTCGATGTTTCATGCATCGAGTTGTTGTTCAGTCTCTTTGCGAAAAAATTTTAAAAACAATTAATCTAATCATGTAAGCAATCGGGAATGAAGGAAGCAACGAGGAGTAAAAATGCATGAATGGAGTTGACAGGACCCTGTGTGTATCTTCCACTACGCTTTTCCTCAATACCACTACCCTACTTTCGCTTTTATTAGTTTTTAACGAACTTGAAAAGCATTGTTTCTTGGTATGATTTGCTAAGAACGGCAGGAAATGAGACAGTCATGTGATATATGCGAGACAGCTATCATAATTTAGTCAATAACTGCCAAAGTAGCAAAAAATTAACCGGTTTGTCAAATTTCTACAACGTTTATTAAAGCGGATACAGACTTTTACTCATTCATTACTTTTAACTTAAATAACTGAAAATTTGGCTAATCATTTAACTTCTTTCAAAAATATTTTACAGATGGGATCGTTTTATTTTTAGTTACTTCAAATATTTTATAAAATTTCTCGAAATTTAGAGCGAGGAAATATAAGTTCTAATAGATGTCGAGAAAATTAAAGATAATGTTTACACGAAAGCAAAAGTTCGATTCCTTTCAATATATATAGAACGTTCGAGCTCAAGATAGTAGCGGAATAGATATCCCTCCCTCAATTCGACATTTAGGGATTAAGAACATCATAAAATTTCGGATGAGCTTTGCAACAACATCGTTGACACGTTCTAATTTAAAATTCTGCTGACAAGTCAAACATAAGGACATGGATGAAGTCAGCATAATGAGAGCACAATTTGTGGAAAAACAGGAAACGTGCAATGCATATACAATTACTTGTTTCTCTTTCAAAGTCAGGCATCATTCCCAAGTGGATGTCTATTTCTGGCTTCCCACAAAGAGGTTTATTTATCTTATTTTATTTTACTTTTTTCTGCCAATTAACTGCCCTATACCAAATTAGTTTTTCTAGCGAAATTGCTTCTCCTGACTATGCACATATCGATTTCAGACTTTGAAGAAAAAAAAACCGCAAAACATATCTCGTGTGCAAAGATCGCGTTATCATTTTAAGAAATGTAGCAAGCATTAAACATGAACGAAATTTAGCAAGAGGTTTTCCTCAGCCTCCCAGTCGTTTGAGCAATTTCAATTATTTCATGAAATAAACTATAAAAAAATTTACGACTAGTCTTGTATTAAATGAATATTGGTTTAATCAGACAAAATTTTAAACCTTTTAAAATTCTTTAACTATACTTCAATATCATGGGTAATAATTTTAATAGTTAACGCTACTCTTATCAAATAAAAAGACTAATAGCTCACACAGACAGTTTCATGATAAATTCAGCAATAAATTTCTGAAGAATAGTTTCTGGCAAATCGAACATTATGTAATGAAGTATGGAACAATATTTAAGTGACGTTAATCAGTCCACTGTACAATATGTGTAGATTTACATATATGCAATGTAATCTTTTGCCCTTAATTAATAACATTTCCCCGCATAGAATACAACCAAGTTTAATTTTACAACATGTAAATCTACTGGAGTTACATCAAATTAATCGAAAATTCGTACAGAATAGTAATTTTAAAAAATTAAAACCTTCCTCCGTATTTTGGTAGACTGAAGAAATTAACTTTAACTTTTCAAACAACCGTATTTTTGAATAAAAATTTCGAAAGCACTCAAATTCTTGATTCAACATAGAAATTTGAACGAGGGTAAAACCGTAGACTAGTTTAGCTCTTCGTTTTCCAATTCTGCCTTGATCTTTCAGATTCTTATTAAAAGAGATTTAGGTTTATGTTTTACAAGAACAGAAGCCATGAACACGATCGTAGCTAATACGAAACCTGTAAAATTAAATGAGGTGTGGTCTGATGGCACGATCTTTTAATTTCATAGTTAGGAAGTCTTAATAACAAATGTCGAGAGGAAGCTACTGAATCCTTTCTGTGTTTTGTATACATTCTGTTGCAAATATATATATATATATATATATATATATATATATGAACCTAAAAGAAATTCGAGCCCCAGCTATGAAACGCGGCACGCAAAAGCAGTTTGGCGAATTGAGTAAAGGATTAAACTTTCAGTACCAATCAACACTGTTGGAGAGATAGAAAGCGCGTCTGAAGTGGGTAGCTATTAGAATGTAAAAGAGCAGGTACGGCGAGTGAAGAGCATTTACAACCACACTGAAGACTTGGATACACAATATTCGGAACGAAAGATGTCTCTAAGACGTACTCGACGGCGCTACGAACAGCTGTCAGAATTTGAAAGGAGTCGTATCATATGAGTAAAAGAGGCTGCTTGATCGAAGAGATATGGTCTATGTCCGTTGTTGGAACCAGTGGCTCAGCAAAGCCATAGTCAGCCACCGTAGTGGCTCGAGACGTCCTCGGGACATCAATGCGCGATATGATAGCGCAATTAGAAAAGCTGCCCCATTCGCACCAACAGTTTCACTATCATCGATTCAGTGTCATTTGCCAACTACCAGGAATACCGGGATATCTAGGGATACGATTCGCAGAAGACTAGGCTGAGATCTCGACGTCCATTAAGACGCTTGTTATTCACGCTCCACCATAAGCAGTGTCATCTTGCATGGTGCCGCTCTCGCTTAAGATAGACAGTGTCCGATTGGAGGAATGTGATCTTCAGCGATGAATCACACTTTTCTCTCAATGCTGATGACGGTCGCATACGTGTCTGGAGACTAAGAGGTGAGTGGCTGTATCATTTGTTACCAAGCGGCACACAGCCAAAACACAGGGTGTGACAGTCTAAGGAGCTGTCAGTTGGGCCAACCGTTCACCATCAGTTGTGGTGCGAGGTACTTTGACTGATCTCAGGTACTCTGACGATATTTTGCAGATAATCATACTTCCTATGTTAGCTGTGGAAGTTCTGTTTTTCAGCAGGACAACGCTAGGACACAAACAGCACAACGTTCCCAATAATGTCTTCGATGTGTTAATGTCATCGACTGGCTTTTGCAGGTGGGACGCATAGTGTCAGACGGACGCAGGTGGGACAAATACTGTTAGAAATGTAAATCTCAAAATTGTAAGCTTTTATCAAACTATGTTATCACAGTCATCAAACGAATATTGTATTTAATTGCTGTATACCAACAGATTCCTGAATAATTTGAAGCGCCAGTCTTGGCTGAGCATTCCTTCCCAGTACTATCTGCAGAGATCTAAAATTCAATACAGTATTACATATCGAAATTATTCAATTAGATTCATTAAATGACGAACAAAGAAATATAATCTTGAATTCGGCTCGCCTTTTTAGATGGCTTTTCTTCCCTGAATAACTAAAATGGTATAATGGCTTGAAAAGAAAAATGAAAATGCTATGAAAATGCTATTTATAATTTTCATAGCTATAAATATTTATAAAAGTCTGTAACGATATATATAAGAGTGTCCAAACAATAAGCCTCATTAGTCAGTGTTATGCATTTCTTTTCCTTAAGGCGAAATTGATTGTATTTCAAATGTGTTTCGGCACTGAAGTCTAAAATCTCAATTTTGATGTTAGGTAATGTTTACGATCTCTTTATCAGTATGAATCCTAAGTTTTGAAGAAAAATTGTATAAGTTGTTTTTAAATATAAATTTCTTAAATATGGTTTAAGTTGCTTAAGTAGAATCGGCAGATTATTAAACACGAAAAGAATCTGAATAAATCGACGCTTTTTCAAATTCCCATTGCTTAATGAAAAACAAGAAAATTGAGTTTAATGTTCTGTCTAAAATAATTACAGGGTATGAAAGACAGAAAGTCTATAAATTATACTACAACCAACTCCCAATTAACAGGGACGCAAGGTTGCGCCGAGGACTAACTGGTTAACTAGGTCGAATTAATTGGACTTTGTCTAAAAAATGTTTGCTTACTGTGAAACTCCGGAAAAATTATTATTACAAACCATAAGAATAAAGAAAAATTTTCTGTGGGATTTTTAAGACGGAAAAGAAAATGGATGATACAACAACAGCGATAGCAGATAATGTCACAGTATTTATGTATTGTTTATAGCCATATCAGCACGTAATTTAAATTCACATAATCCGGAATATATAAATGTTATCAAAAATAAAGTGCCTGGATTTTTACCTTAAAATTTTAAGTTGCAGTACCATAATAAGACCAACAACCTAGAAATATGAAGATGAAGAAAAAGAATCATGCTCATAAAAACAATACAATTATATAAGCATATTTCAAATGCTGGAAATTCCTTAAGAAGAGGGACAGTTAAGCAGTTAATAACACTATATATGGATGTAAAATGCTCGCTTATGAAGACTGTCAAAAATGTAGAAAATGTTTTTTACTGTCAGAGGTACAATTCTCTCGTCTCTTTTACTGAACCTTGGGATATAATGCATAAAATAAGCAACTAATAGACAACTAACTACCTAGTATCTTTTATCATTTCTAAGGCAAGTTCTGAAATATTTATACCATTAATTTCCAGTAATCAATGCTGTGAAGTGCGTTTGTTGACTCATAAATCTGAAAACGGACGTATGCCATAAAATTTGATAAAATTTTTACAGAGTTAAAAGACGCGTAAAAGTCACTCGAAAGTATATTGTAAATAGCTAAAACGTAAAATATATACGAAATGCAGTCTTCCAATATTTTTCTCAAAAATCAATCTGCATTTTATTCACATATGCGTTTCAAGCGTTAAGCTTTGATGTATTTACTATTGTCCTTATAATTACACATTCCTTTGTATCACACATATTATAACACTTCTTGCTTTATTTTATGTTCTGCTATTGAATATTTGTTATATGACACTATTTAATTATACTTTTTATTTGTATTTTTACAACTTCTTTTAACTCTATCATTCATTGTTTTCTAGTAGCAGCAGCAGCGCTATAGAGTCATTAGGTAATTTGGTAAAGCCGGAGAGATAAAAAATGAGCAAACGCCTTCGCCGGGTGTTCCTCTCACACACAGCGAGGATAAGTCTGGCAACAGCTGCAGGAAGAAAACTTGGCAGTGCTGGAATGGCAACAGCGGATGATATTCTATAGATATTTTGATTTTGAGTCCATGATTTTTTTTGCGTCTTTTGCGATTCTATTGCGTTAAAAAATTTGAGTTTTGGGTGAATGAAATGGAATCCGCTGCCCTGCTGCGGATATTAGTAAAATATATTTAGAAAATTAGCTGCGTTGTTAACCCTCGTTGTTAAAACCCTCGTGTTTGAATTTGCGGTATTTTACCACCTAAAGTTGCGTCGAGTTCAGAATATTATGCCAGGCTTATTCACGCTGGTGCAGATAAGTTCAAATTTTTGTTATTGTGTTTATAGTGTATAACTTGCAAATATATGAATAGAATTCTATGAAATAAACATTTAAAATTCTGGAATGGTGTTTAAAATTTTAGATGTAGAGTATTCACATTACTATGCCGAAGCCAGTGGCAGTCAGGTGTAAAGTAAAATTGTTTTTGCTCCACGACATAACAAAATGGCGAGCCTGCCAGGATTGCGATCCTGATTCGAATGTGTTGGGATTATTATATTAATATAGTTGAAAAAGTATTGTGTTTGCTATATTATATTATTGTAGAAGTAAATATTAATTTTAGTGTTATTTGGAAACGTAATGCGTTTTATCGTCTGCAATATTGAATTTCGTATTTGTATTCGAATTAGTTTCAATTTTCAATCGAAATGCTATGCGTTAAATCGTCTGCAGTGTAAAGGTAGAAAAGGTTATGCGTTAAATCTTCTGCTGTGATATTCAAAATAATTTTGTTTTGCTGTATTATGAATGTTATGACATATTGCTATTCATTTTTATTATATTGAGTTGTATTTTTGGAATTGCTGAGTAAAGATGTTTTTTGAGGATTTGTCGGATTGATGATAACATTACAGATTTTGAGTTTTAAGTGGGTCTGCATTTAAAGATAAAATGGATGTTGATATGTTGAAGAAAAAGCGTACAACGGCACGCAGTGCCTTTACTAGGACGGCTAAGATTCTAAAAACCGAACTTTGTAAAGATGTTCAAGCGGATAGAGGTGTATTGAAAGACAAAATTTTGAAGTTGCAGATGATAATTGCTGAGTTGAGATCTTGCGATTCAGAAATACTAGATTCAATGATTAAGGAAAAAACCGCTGAAGATGATCTGGAAACAGAGATTATAGGCTGCGAAGAATATTCAGATGAGTTTATCACGCTTAATCGTCGGATGAAAGAGAATATAGATAATGCGGTTGATCGTAGTGTCAATACGAGTTCTAACACGGATAGTAGCATAAGTACTTCTAATGAAAAACGGTAAAAGTTGCCGAAAATTCAAATTAAAAAATTGGATGTACAATTATTAAGTTACCTTACATTTTGGAGTCAATTTAAAAAGATCCATGAGGATAAGGAGCTTAATGACGTTGACAAATTCCATTATTTAGCTCAATCAATGTTACCCGGAACTCGGGCTAGTGAGTTGATAGATAGTTTTCCTTTAACGGCTGAAAATTACCCGAAAGCCATTTCTGCATTTGAGGAGCGTTTTGGAAACAAGGAAATTTTAACTGAGATATATGTGAGGGAATTGTTAAAATTAATTATCCAAAATGTACGCTCACAAGGAAAGAATCGGTTGCCGCTAGTGTCACTGTTTGACAAAATCGAATCCCATCTCAGATCTCTAGAGTCTTTAGGCTTAGCCCTGGATACTAGTGTTTCCTGGTTATATCCCATGGTCGAGTCTTGTCTGTCTGCTGAGATGCTTCGAGTATGGCAGAGAAGCGTTTTGTTCAGTAAAGTAGGATTACGTCTCACAAATCTCCTGGAATTTTTGCGTAAAGAGGTCAAAGGAGAGCAGAGAGTTAAACTAGCCAGGTCTGGATTTGAAATTTCTTCTACTTCGCGCAGTGAACATTCTAAAGATGTAAAAGTTAAGACCAAAAACTCAATCGCTGGCGCAGCAAGTCTAGTTGCTGTCAAAGAACAAAAATGTGTTTTTTGCGGAAAATCTCACGAAAGCAAAGAATGTTTTACAGCTCGATTGATGAGCTTAAAGGAAAGATTAGACAAATTAAGAGAATTAAAATGCTGCCTCCGCTGTCTTAAACCAGGACACTTTGCGAAGAAGTGTCCACGGTTTATTCAATGTTATTTGTGTAGGCGATCTCACCCTATAATTTTATGCCCGGAGGTATCAGAAAACAATGCTGACAATAAGGAAAAACGAAACGAGTCGGTAATGGTACAAAGTACAATGTCCTCTCCCTTATGTATGAATGAAGTCACTCTTATGACGTTAATGGTTGAAATAGTTGTAGGCACTGTAAAGAAAGTGGTCAGATGCCTCTTGGATTGTGAATCCCAACGATCTTACGTTTTACAATCCACAGTTGAAGCTTTAAATCTGAAAGGCACTTCCTCTGAAACTTTAGCTCACGCGTTATTTGGCGGAACAAGGACTGAGTCAAAAATTCACAAGAGATATTCTATAGGTCTAAGCCCGGTTGGGAAAAACAAAGTGTACCAATTTAGTTTTCTGGATCAAAATACCATTTGTGGAGGCATACCGCGCATACCTAAAGGACCGTTATTGAAGGAATTAAAAAGACACAGAATTTGGATTTCAGATGTCGGTGAGGGTCACCCGGAAATAGAAATCCTCATAGGGAGTGATATTTATGGGCAAATACTTAAGTAATTCAACTTGAGGGTGGTTTGACAGCCATAAATACTAAACTGGGATAGATGCTGTGCGGGGAATCGAAAAGAACGATTATCCAAAGTTTTGAGGGGACCCCCATCTATGTTAGTAACTAATCTTCTTATTCAAGACATGGAACCTTCCTTTATTTGGAAGTTAGAAACTATCGGCATTCCAGATGATGCGCAAAGCATTTTCATGGTCGCAGAAGATCAAGCAGCGAAAGAGCAGTTTCTTAGGGGCCTTCGCAGAACCGGAGATGGTAGATATTGCGTGAGTTAACCCTGGGCTCTTAAATTCCCTCCTGATATTCCCTCTAACTGGCAAATTGCAGAAAAGAGGCTCTTTGCTACTACGAGAAAATTGAGAAAATTAAATAAATTTGATGAGTATAGTACAGTATTTAACGAATGGCTAGCGGAAGATGTCATAGAAATTGTCCCAAAATCAGTAAAGAATGACGGAGGACATTATTTACCACGCCATCCAGTAATAAAATTAGGTAGCCTCACTACCAAGATTAGGCCTGTATTCGATGCGTCGAGCAAAGTCGTTGGTTCGCTTTCGCTAAATGATTGCTTGATAAAAGGTCCAAACCTTGTAGAAGGAATCTCAGCCATGCTAATGCTGTTTAAGGAAAAGGCAATTGGTGTAACATCCGATATTAAGCGGGCCTTTTTACAGATTGAGGTAGAGCGTGAGGATCAAAATTACTTAAAGTTCTTGTGGTGGGTAAATAAGAGAATTGAAGTGTTTCGTCACAAGAGGGTTGTTTTTGGGTTAACTAGGAGCCCCTATTTATTGGCAGCTATGATTTCATTTCATTTGTCCCACGTTTCACCTGAATTCAAAGCTGTTGCGAATAAACTTGCCAAATCATTTTATGTTGACAATTGTGTCACGTCAGTCGATGATAACGAAGAGCTAAAGGTTTTTATGAGCCAGTCGATTACTGTTATGGCAGAAGCCAAAATGGATCTTCGAATGTGGACTTTTAATAAATATAGTGATCAAGAGCTAGCAGCTGAAGATAGTGATCCAGTCTCCGCAGTTCAAGGCTTGCAGTGGGACCGACGAGATGACAACCTTACAATATCCTTCCAAAGAGAAATCGTTAAAAGAGACTTATCAAAAAGGAGACTATTGTCTCTAATCCATGCTGTTTTTAACCCGCTAGGTTTCTTTTTGCCCGTCATATTACCTGCCAAATTAATTCTTTAAGAGGCTTGGGCAACAAAATCGAACTGGGATAAGCCATTACCAGATGAACTTCAAACAAGATTTGACAGATGGTACGAAAGGTTGCCTAGTCTTTCCCACCTTAAATTACCTCGTCGCAAGGGTCATGGAATTAAGGATTCATGAACTCTGCACGTCTTTTGTGATGCCAGTCCAGCCGCTTATGCAACTGTCATTTACTTACGAAGTAAGGAAGAAGACAAAGTTTTCGTGAAATTCGTCATAGCAAAATCACGCGTATCGCCCTTAAAGAAAATAACTATTCCGCGTTTGGGGTTGCTAGCCTATGTTCTAGGTGCACGCTTGGAAAGGTATACCCGATATATTACTGTCCCGATATATTACTGGACAGACGCTACTGTGGCTCTTAGCTGGATACAACGAGAGGAAAACTGGGGAGTATTTGTGAATAATAGAGTAAAGGAGATTCGGAAACTCTCGAAGCAGGAATGTTGGAGACATATCCCTGGGAAATTGAATCCGGCAGATGTGGCATCTCGTGGCTGTACGCCTGAACATTTGCGGCAATGCAATTGGTGGGAGGGCCCCGAATTTCTGAAAAGCTCTCCGAAAGAATGGCCAGATTTTGAATTTACTCCAGACGAAAATTCTGTTGCAGCAGAAATTAAGAAGGGAGTGATTGTCACTTTGAGTATAAAATTAGAAGATTCTGAGTGGTACAAACGTTTTTCGAGTTTTTCTAAAATAGTTCGAGTATTCTGCTGGGTTCTATGCTTTACTAATAAACTCCTAAAAAAGCCCTCGTATTTTTCGGATACCTTAACAGTAGAAGAAAAAACTAACGCCGAAACATTTTTGTGGCGTTTAGCAAAGGTTTAGAGCAAAGGAAGCACTTTCAAGTGAAAGAAGATTCCGTACATGGATTGTTGGTAGTGAGAGACAATGACGGGGTCCTCAGAGTTAAAACTAAAATCATTAAAACGTGATGATGAATTCTGCTTAATTTATCCCCTGTTGCTTCCGTCCAAGCATTATTTAACTGAATGCCTCATAAGAGAGTATCATGAAAAGAACTGTCATGCGGGAGTGCAGATATTAGCTGCTAAGTTAAGAGAGCGATACTAGATCATTTCGTCGAAACTAATATAAGATCTTGCGTTATCAGGTTCAATGTTTCTTCTAACTTTCTTCGGAAACATACAATGACCTGACTAGAACAGAGAGCTTACTAAAGCTATGTTCACTAATTGTAGTAAGTGGACAGGATACAGACGAAGGGTATACAAAACCCTTTATTTTTTTCTTTATATACAATGACTTCCGTACTTCGGAATACAATGACCCTCCACTCGGGGTCTAACTTAAAAGATATCAAAATAAAACTAAACTCTAATTTAACTTTAGAATAAGATTGGCCTTATAATAACAGAAAGCGTATGTAGCACAGAGACTGTGAACACTACAATACGTTTAATTTATCAAGAGGATTAAAACCTCTGGCCTGGAAGGCAAAGTAGCAACTGCGTAACTTCTAAGGTAAGCGGCCTGCTTCGAACTCACGGCTTCCTCTCTCCTGCTTGGCAAAAAGGCCACACTTAAATACTTGGCGTTCGCCAGACAACTTTGCATAAACTCCTTCACGCTTATAATTCTGGCCGGAAGTAGAAAATAAGAAGTGATAGTAAAGATTTAAAATAAAATAAACGTTAGTAAAACTTAAGATCCTTACATACTTCCCGCCAGAGTTAATTAGTTTGAAACTGAGGTCTAAAACGACCTTGTTGAAAACTTTTAGCTCTAGAAACTAACGCGAGGCCAACCTTTAACAAAAAATGCTTCGCTAGAAACTAGAAAAATTTAAAAGAAAGAAATTTGTTACAATAGCAGCTCCCGGAATATACAACAATCTTTTTTCTTTTTCATCTGTACTGCATCAAAACAGGAGCTTTATTCAATTCTGGTTCCTTCCAGAGATCTGGAAGGAAAACTAGTTTAATGAAATGTTACAGAATGACATTGCAAATAACATATAGAATATACTTTTCTTAACATTCTTATTTCATTCATGACTATTTTAATTATCTCTCCCCGTGCTCTCTGACATGTGTTGTAAAAACACCAAACACGAATGTGTTTCTGTCTATGTGTTCAACACTTCCTCCTACAATCAAAACACTAACGTGTTAAAATTCAACATACGAGACCTCTTAACACACCCTAATTTCAACTCTAGACCCTGAGGTACTATTCTGAAAGTGGCTAACTCTAAAGTGTAGCGTCAGAGAGCCTAACTACATCATTCAACCTTTAACACATATTCACCATGATTTAATCTTTACAGTCACACGAATAACAAATTTTTTAACATTACTTTCACTTTTACCATATCACGGTATTTCTAAACATTCAAAATAACAGTTCACATGTATACAAGAACATATCAAGATGCCGTTAATTTTACACATTTGAAAACATACATTAGTAGTACATTGTTAACTTCTATTCTTTTCAAAGCAAGTGCCAATTCTTTCTACATTGAAATAATACTACATTTCAAAAAGTCTTTCAGACTAAAACTTCTTTCTTGTTAGAATGTTTTAAATAAAATTTATACAATAACTTTTTACAATATTTAAGTCTTTAGACAACGCTATTATACATCAACTTTAGTTTTACGCGCGAGTAATTGAAAAACATAATAAGAAAATCGGTCACAACTCATTTCTCGCCCTTTTGGCGATAAAGGTAGACCTCGCATGAGGTAAAACTTCTTCAAATCTGCCACTTGCAGTAAGAATGAAAGATTAACTTAAGTTTGTAAAGTAACACAAAATTTTACTTATCTTTGTAATATTCAGACATCCTTTTCTGGGCCCAGTCTTTAAAGGTGCTGCAAACCGTAGCTTGGTTGATCCTCCTTCTTGTACGGGCTCGCCCTTCAGTGCTTTCCTCTGGAAGCTTCCGTTTTTCACCACTACGGCCACCCTTGAACATCTTCCTTCTGTCCTCTGCTTGTGGTCTTGGCCGTTTGAAGGCAGCTGGTCTTGGTGGAACCGGGAAACTTCTGTCGTGATCCTGCTTGGACCTCGTTGTTGGCCGTTCAAATTTTTCTTGTACTTTTTCCTCCGCCGCTGATGGCCCTTCCGCAGTTCGGCGACTTTTGCTGCGGAGAGTTCTGTCGGATGAGTCAATCTTCCGTTTCACAGCCGGGTTATAGTTGCCGTCCTTTCTCCCGGTCTTTTCCACATACGTCGTCCTTCTCCCTTCTTCATTCTGGGGGTGTTCGTGAACTCTGTTTTTTGGACGGTGGAACGACTTCTTTTTCTTTGTACCTTCAATTTTTCCGCGGGGCAATTTTCTTTTCACTTGCTTCTGTCTCTCATTGGCTTGCCCTTGTACTTGTCGTTTTCCCACCTCTGGAACTTGTACCTGCGGTGTCTGCCGTACCGGATCCTGCAAAAGATCTGAAAAGATTTGCATTTTATTACGGTCATAGAATGGTTTTATCTGGTCAATGTTTGTGGAACAGGTTTCGCCATTTCTTGCCTTTAATACTACAACAGCGTGAGTTATTTTTTCTATAACATATGGTCCTTCAAAGCGTGGGAAAAATTTGGCAGTTTTATCTTCTGGTGCTGAAGAAAGTGAATGCTTAATTTTTAAAACTTCATCCCCTACTTTATAAGTTACTCCCCGTCGTTTCAAGTCATAATAGAGTTTCTGTTTTCTCTGTGCTACTTCTGTATTCTTTTTTGCTTCTTTTATTAGTTTTTCTATATCACCCATTTTAAATTCTGGGGCTCTTTGTTGCACATAAAATAGTTTATCTAACGGTGTTATAATCTTTCTGCCTAGAAATAACTCAGCAGGAGTTTTGCCCGTTGTATCATGTTTTGCGGTCCTAAGGGCGAAAGCAAATTCATTGACATAGTTATCCCAGCTTTTATGAAAATTTTTAACATAACTACGGATAATTTTCACTATATTTCTGTTGACCCGTTCCGCTATATTTGATTGCGGCCGATACGGGACCATTTTTAAATGACGTATGCCCAGTTTTTGGCACATGTCTTCAAATATATTACTTACAAATTGAGGACCATTATCCGATATAACTTTTAGGGGCGCCCCGTATTTTAAAATATATTTATTTAAAATAGAATCGGTAACTAATTTCGCGGAGGCTCGTTTTAAGGGAACAATTTCGGTCCATTTACTAAAATGATCAACTATAACAAGGAGATAGCGACTTTTGTTTAACTGACTTTTTGGGAAAGGGCCCAATAAATCGATACCGATTATTTCATTTGGAAATTCGGATTTAATACTATTTAGAAACCCGGCCGGGCGGAAATTAATATAATTAACGGCTTGACATGTTGGGCAGGACTGGACATACGCCCTTGTTAACTTTTGCAGTTCAGGAAAGTAGACTGCCTCGCGTACGCGTTGAGTAGTTTTTCGAATACCAGCATGAGAAGCTAAAGGGCTGTCATGGAGCTCTTGCAGGATATTTAATCTAAGACTAGCTGGGATAACAGGTCGAAATTCGTTGTTGGAATTCGTAGTTTTTGTATAAAATAATAGACCATCTATTAGTTCGTAATGGGCCGCCCTATTTCTTATCGCCACAATATCTTGGTGGCTAAAATTTTCAGGATCCTTCAAATACTCATAAATACTTCCAAACTCAGGATCCTTACCCAGTTCGGTTATTACAGTTTCTCGGGAATTTATTGTACACGCTGTCAGCATTGCAACTTTTACGGTATTACCCTGTTCGTCTAATTTAATTCGTGACAGGGCATCTGCTACGATATTTTCCTTTCCGGGGGTATGCTTGATTACCAGATTATATTCTTGCAGCTTGAGTGCCCATCTTATTAACCTTGGGGATAAATTTTTTCCAGAGTACAATCTAGTTACCGCCGCATGATCAGAATATACTGTTATCGGCGCCTTTCCAAAATAGACTCGGAACTTTTGCACTGCTAACAGAACTGCAAGTGCCTCTCTCTCGGTCGCGGAATAGTTTCTTTGTGTTTGATTTAAAGTTCGGCTAAAAAATGCTACTGGCTGCTGATTTTGCGAAAGTACCGCTCCTACCGCATAATCCGAAGCATCCGCTGAAATTTCTAAATTTTCATCCTTTTCAGGAAATTTCAACACAGGGGCTTGCGTTAATGCTTGTTTTAATTTTTCGAAAGCACTATTGGCTTCGGCCGTCCACGAGAATCTTGCCTTTTTCCTTTTTAATTTTAACAATGGCTCAGCAATAGCCGCAAAATCTTTTATAAAGGACCTATAATATGAACAAAGTCCTAGAAAAGAAGAGAGCTTCTTTGCCGTGTTTGGAGTCGGATACTTTTGTACAGCGATTATTTTTGATTCATCTGTCTCGATCCCTTTTTGCGATATTTTGTAACCTAAATATTTTAATTCAGGGGCTGCAAATTTGCATTTTTCGACATTAACTTTTAGACCGGCCTCATTTAATAAAGAAAACACCTGTCTTAAATCCTGTATATGTTGGTCGAGATTATCACTAGTAATAATGATATCGTCTAAATAGATAAATGTGGACTTTCCAAGAACAGGTCTTAACACAATGTCCATGCATCGCTGAAATGTTGCTGGGGCGCCTGAAAGGCCAAACGGCATTCGCAAAAATGCATAAGTGCCAGACTTGGTTATAAAAGCAGTCTTAGGCACGTCCTCAGGCCTGATCCCTATTTGAAAATAACCATTCGTTAAGTCTAAAGTTGTCATAAATTTGGTTGATTTTATGTTCCTTAAAATTTCTTCTATAATCGGTAACGGATATACCGGATATTTCGTTATGGAATTTAATTTACGGTAATCAATAGCGAATCTCCACCTTTTTGGATGCTCCAAAGGATAATCATTATTTTTCTTACATAAAACCACCGGACTAGCATAACTACTTGAGATAGGCGTTACGATCTTTTTACGTAGCATATCGGTAATATGCCATTCTATAATTTTTTCCTTATTCTTATCATACCGGTATGGTTTTTGACGAACCGGCAATGCATCTCCGGTGTCAATACTATGGTTAGTAACCTGGGTAAATCCTGGAATATCACTAAATAAGGAAGCAAATTCACTTACCACTTGTCGGATTCTATCTTGCTCGTCATTAGGCAGGTGGTCGAGATTTACCCTTGGCGGTTCAACCTTTTCTACACGCACTGGTTTCATCGTCAGTTTAAGAGACGCTTCATTAAAATCCAGTGTAGCTTGTGCGTCTGAAAGAAAGTCTATTCCTAGTATTAAGTGTGCTTGCAAATTCTTTACTATAAAAAACATCACCTTTACTTGTTCGTCCTTGATACGGATGTACAAAGGTACTTTACCTACGCACTTACATTGTTCTCCTTGCGCCGCTAATACTGTTGTATTATCCGCATTATATATGCGGTATTTGCGAAAATACTTTCTAAAAAAGACTTCTGCCACACAGGAACACTGCGCGCCGGTATCCAGGAGTGCGGTGGCCGGGATATTATTTACCAAGACTTCAATCTTCGGAAGAGTTAAATTTTTCACCATTACTGTATTTAACTTGTAGGAAGAGGGGTTTTCGTGGCCTTCGGATTTCCGCACCCTCTCGTCAGCAGAAATCCGTTTTAGTTTAAATTATTTTTTCTTTCGGTGCTTTCCTTCTTTCTCCACTGGCCTTGAGACTTTTTTCCTGGGTTGCTATTGAACTGTCGACGTTCGCCGGCTGTTTTTGAATGCTCGGGTTTCCTTGCCCACTGATTCGCTTTTTCTCCGTAGCCATGTGCTTGAGTTTGCTGTAGTCTTGGCGTACCAAATTGGTTTCGCTGTTGATATTGGCGTCTTCTTTCGACGTCCGCCGTTCTTCTACTTTCAAACTGGATTGCTAGCTCAAATAATTTTTCCAGTGTAGTCGGATTTCTCAATTCAATAAAGTCTTGCACTTGGGGTAGTAACCTCGGCAAAATCACTTGAATTATTTCAGGATCCGGACGGTTTCCATACAAGAGCTTGAAAACGTGAATTTTTCTTAAAATAAACCTGGAGAGGTTTTCCATTCTTTGTTGATATATACTGAACAGTTCTGTTTCTAATTTCGCACGATCCCTTACAACAGGGAAGGCTTTTAGTAGGGCAGTCTTGAAATTTTCGTAGGTATAGGTGGGACTTCCTGCTTGACCCAAGAGACTTCTGCCGATACATTTGAACCAGTTAAGCGCTTGGCCCCTCAAAGCACTGGTAGCTAAGGTAACTTTTTGAAACTCGTGCACGGGGTAGAGCATGAAGTGGTCATCCAATTTTTCCAAAAAACTGGTTACCTGTGAGTTTCCATTAAACGTTGCTTCCGGTTTCATCGAAGCGCGCATGGTCTGGACAATATACCCAAATCCTTCCAGGGCGGCAGCTGGCATTTCTGGATTCTGAGCTGTTTCTGCAGGCAGCACAGGTTCTTCTTGAAACTCGGCCATGGTTATTCTTCGTCGGGCGCCACTATCAGGTTCAATGTTTCTTCTAACTTTCTTCGGAAACATACAATGACCTGACTAGAACAGAGAGCTTACTAAAGCTATGTTCACTAATTGTAGTAAGTGGACAGGATACAGACGAAGGGTATACAAAACCCTTTATTTTTTTCTTTATATACAATGACTTCCGTACTTCGGAATACAATGACCCTCCACTCGGGGTCTAACTTAAAAGATATCAAAATAAAACTAAACTCTAATTTAACTTTAGAATAAGATTGGCCTTATAATAACAGAAAGCGTATGTAGCACAGAGACTGTGAACACTACAATACGTTTAATTTATCAAGAGGATTAAAACCTCTGGCCTGGAAGGCAAAGTAGCAACTGCGTAACTTCTAAGGTAAGCGGCCTGCTTCGAACTCACGGCTTCCTCTCTCCTGCTTGGCAAAAAGGCCACACTTAAATACTTGGCGTTCGCCAGACAACTTTGCATAAACTCCTTCACGCTTATAATTCTGGCCGGAAGTAGAAAATAAGAAGTGATAGTAAAGATTTAAAATAAAATAAACGTTAGTAAAACTTAAGATCCTTACAGCGTAAGTCGATGTGTAATATGTAGGAGATTTACCGCTAAGGCTTTATCTACCCCTCTGATCAAGTTACCCCTTGACAGAATAAAAGATTCGGCAGTCTTTGAAACAACTGGAGTCGATCTTTGTGGACCTTTACTTCTGAGACCAAAGAGTAAAGCTTGGATCGTCTTGTTCACCTGCGCCGTATACCGGGCAATTCACCTGGAGCCTATCACCTCTCTGAGTACCGAAACGTTTCTACAGGCTCTGATACGGTTCATTGCCAGACGAGGCCGTCCTTCTACAGTGTATTCAGATAACGGAACCAATTTTACCGGAGCAGACAATGCTCTGAGATGCCTAGATTGGAGAAAAATCACAGAAAACGAGTGTTTTCCAATAAAAGAGAAATTCACCCCCTACGACTGCGTGATGGGGTAAGGGGAGGAGCGCTTAGTTCGTTCCACCAAGATTCTTCTCGTGCGAATTTTAGGGAGATCGTCGGGGAATTTCGAAGAGTTACTGACTGTCCTGTGTGATGTTGAACCCACATTAAACAACCGTCCTTTTACGTACATATATGATGATCCGAAAGAGCTCGTACCTCTGACACCTTCCCTGTTTTTGAAAGACATAAAACAAGTGGGGGTACCAGATCTGGATTACATCGATTCCCAGAAACTGAATGTGCATGTAAATTACTGCAATACGTTGAGAAAAGAACTGAGAAGTCGCTTCCGCAAGGAATATCTGGCTCAACTGGTGCAAAAGGTAAGCGCTTCATGTCAAAACCTAAAGGTGGGGGACGTAGTCCTCATAGAACTAGACAATAAAAAACGTGTAATGTGGCTAATTGGCAAATTGTAAAAATATTCAGTAGTAGAGATGGGGCTACAAGAGTGGTACAGGTAAAAACAAGCAGTGAAAACTGTATCCACTAGAAGTTTCAACTACCAGTGATCCTGTGCTAACTCTGGCAACTGAAAACAGATCTAGATACGGTAGACTCTTAAAACCAAGGACATGCTCTTAGACATAATGTACAATATAGACGTTTTGGACTTATATCCTCTTTTCTTTATCAATGACTTTAATTAGAAGTTTATTCTTTATTGATCTCATTTTAGTATGATCTGTCATATATATTGTATGTTAACCGAGTTTCTTTTATGTTTTTTCTAAACTAATACCTAATACATAGTGCTGTTTTGTTTTATTCGTAATGTTAGAAAATTTTGTGCAATGTCTGATTTTGAGAAAATCAAGGTGGGAGGATGTTGTACCTCTCACATACAGCGAGGATAAGTCTGGCAACAGCTGCAGGAAGAAAAACTTGGCAGTGCTGGAATGGCAACAGCGGATGATATTCTATAGATATTTTGATTTTGAGTCGATGTTTTTTTTGCGTCTTTCGCGATACTATTGCGTTAAAAAGTTTCAGTTTTGGATGAATGAAATGGAATCCGCTGCCCCGCTGCGGATATTAGTAAAATATATTTAGAAAATTAGCTGTGTTGAAAAGGATAAAACCCTCGTGTTTGAATTTGCGGTATTTTACCACCTAAAGTTGCGTCGAGTTCAGAATATTATGCCAGGCTTATTCACGCTGGTGCAGATAAGTTCAAATTTTTGTTATTGTGTTTATAGTGTATAACTTGAAAATATATGAATAGAATTCTGTGAAATAAACATTTAAAATTCTGGAATGGTGTTTAAAATTTTAGATGTAGAGTATTCACATTGCTATGTCGGAGCCAGTGGCAGTCAGGTGTAAAGTAAAATTGTTTTTCTCCACTACGTAACACCGGGAATCGAACCACGGACCTCTGGAATACCGGCCCAGCGTGCAGAACCACTAAACCACGAAGGTACGTTAGGAAAGCGGGAGAAATACCTTATAGCGCTACTTGCCTTAAAACATGCTAGCTGCAAATAATGTATAATATACTGCTGGCTAATTTCTCTTTAAGAAAACTTATGTTAATGTACATACCTACAGACAATATGTCATTATACATATGTTTTTGATTTCGCCATTGCACGGTATGACCATTATTACTCTGTACGCTACTATGGCACCGTTGTATGCATTACCTGCTGTAACCCCTTTAGATCTGTTCATACAAGCTTGTTATGCTGTCAGCACTGTCCATTTTCCTCAGTGTTTATGAAAACGCTTTCCACTGGCTGGCGTATGAAACCCTAAGCTTACAGACAATTCAGGACAATAAGAAGTGAACGGGACCCTGAACTTTACCAGCGGTTTTACAAGTATAGTTTGACCTCACTTATTGTGCAGCTTCGTCTTAATTTTGATGGAGAACATAACAGGGCACAGATCTGAGGCTCTCTACTCTGTCTTCCTCTATTACTAAATCTTTAGGACTTTGGACTGAGAGGACTTTGTCTCTGCAGTATTTTAAGTACCCCATGCCACACAGACTCTATAGCACTTACAAGCATTCAATGTTCTCCAAGATTCGACCCCGAGTAAAATGATATGAACCCCGAATGGGAATTTGGCGGTAATATAGTTCAATTTCTTAAGGATTACATTCTGAAATTTTGAATATAAATTATTTCATTTAATTTAAATAATAAGCTTTTTTTCGCTTACATAACAGTCTTATAAAACTTCTATTATCAGTTATAAATGGACCTCACATGATAATTGTCACATCATAGATCATAACGTATATTGTTCAACCCAACAATGCACCTGTAAATACAACTGTTTTGCACTATTTATAGAGTATCTACCTCTAAAATATCCTACACATCTGCTCCAAAAGAGAATTTTTATTTAATGCTTTACTCATATTTTTTAATGTATCCGATAAATTATCGGTCCTGCAGGATTCTATTCTATTGCTCCACAAACCAATTCCATCTTTGCATAGTTCCGTTCTCTCATCAAAAACACATATCATTTTTATTTTTGTCATTCCAGATGTTATACTACACATATTTGTAGAACACCATATACACAAGCCTATTCTTCATCCAGTGACCGAAAGAAAGATCAATAAAACTTCATTTATCATTTATCGGTTGTAATTATTTTTCACTGTAGAAATTTTTTTTATTACACGTTTTCTGTAATGTTACGTGATAACGACGTCTTCTGCTAAGCATTATTGTTGAAAGCAGGAGAAGCTGAATACCTTTTCTTTCACGCAATGCACGGGAAATGGCATTTGGTGGAAGAAAGATTAACAAACCTCTCATGTTTAGACGATAAATCGTTACGAGTTTCAATTAAAGATCTTATTGACAAGTAGTGTTGTGTGAGATACATTGTATGAAAGATGCAGACTAATAAAACTGCTTGTTTGGGAAGGTGAGTCCCTTCCATATCACAATATAAAAGTATAGGGAATGGTATTTATAATGAGAAAGATCAACAAACTTTTCATTTTTAGATGACAAAAATCGTTTCAGGTAACCTCATTTAAAGGTACATTGTATATAATATATTTTATAAAAGATATTCTGTACATTTGCTCCACCAACGAACTTCCATTAAATTGTAGCTATTATGAGATTCTGTATGGTTGCTCCGCAACCAACATTTTTGTGTAAAAGATGCGTTCTTTTATTAAAATATTTCAAGTATGATTGCCTTCTTATTTTGAGTATGTTTGGGAAAAGTAAGGTTGATTTACTGACATGTTTATTACAGTTAAAGAAAAATAAATAAACATCTAACATATGATAATTAAAAAATAAAGTATTATTTCCTACGAATTAATTAAATTAAATCTTATGAATATATCAAATTAAAAGAAGCGCTTTTCATACAGTGTTATAACTAGACTACTGGTGTTATTACAAAATACTATGCAACATACTATAAGCTTGTGTTATTACAATATACTAACTATAAATTCTGAATTCAAATTAGGATGTTTTAAAAATTATCGTGGTGTTATGATACTGGAAACATGCTCCATTCGTGTAATTTATAACTGCAAGTTTATGTTTTATAACTATGTAATATTGCACAAAGTAATATAAGATATTCTCTACTAAACATATTTTTAGAAAATGAAAAATGAAAGAACAATTTTTATCTAAAATATAAACTAAATACCTAAAATAAGGGATGACAAGATGACACGTCTAAATAGACAATAGAAGATATGTAGTTCCAATCTCAGAACGTGCACGATTGATTTTTCACGTTTGTTTCTCCGCTGTAGAGCTTAACAGACTCTACAGCAGTGTCCGAATTAAAATGTGATATAGGATAATTCGTCATCACATGGATTTTGTCGACTGGCCTTTTCATGTTAGTATAAAATTTTTAAATGTATTACCGAAAGAATTTGGACAACAAAATCACTATGAAAATATCTAGCAATTTTCAGAAAAATGTTTTAACTCAAATTTTTAGATAATTTATTATTTTATTATAAATTTTATACGAAATTATTGCCTTAACTCCATGCAGGCTGTGTTGGTGTAATGGGAGCATGTCCGACTAGCACTCGTAAGATCCATGATTCGAATCCCGACGAGTGCACAGCCTGATTTCTCCTGCTTCTTCTTCCAAAACATTCAAATGTCCCTACAAGGTCATCACTTACTTTATTGAAATATTTTTAAACAAATTAAAATTATTATGTAATGTTTGTTACCGGAACTCGTTAAAATCATATGTGGTTGGGATAATAGAGATTTAAAAAAATATATACCAAGTCACATTTTGTGACTTATGAAAGCCCTGTGAGTAAGTAGTTTGTTTCCTTACTTTTATTGCATTTTAAAATACATAAAAAATTAAATAAGTACCAAGTCACATTTTTAAATCATATTAGCAAAAATGATGAAAATTGATGGCTTGAGATCGAACTAAATTTGGTTAGTACCAAGCTCAAAATAAGAGGTTATACAGCTTTTTAACCGAGTTTTGATATCCATTAGAAATATTACAAGTTTCGGAATGAAATAATCCAATTTCGTTTGCACCTTCTTCCAAATCATCTTCGTCAGTGTTTGATATGCTTTTTTCCGCAATTTGATCTTCCGTTAGAATTAAGTCTGCAAATATCGAAACTGCCAATTCTCAATCACTCTTCAACATCTTTTGAAATTAGAGATTTAACAAAATAAAAACTTTGATTTTAGTTCGATTAAGAAATTATAAGCTATTTCTGTGGATGAACTGGTAATTCCGTCAGACTTATTCCCTGTCGCTTTCTAACTGGTCTCTCAAGCTTTAAAAATTTGATCCAAGAAACGCTGAGGAAAGTAAAGAGCTTTCTGATAAGGAATTTCACTTAGTGATAGATCCTGCTAACTGCATTACTGAATAAACCCCGCGTAAACCGCATTGTCTACATCATAGGTTCTCAACCTTATTTTCTCCAACGCCCACTATGAGAATATTTTTATTCTAAAGCCCTCCAATTTTTTTACTTGCGAATCTGAAACAGCTATTGCCACGATTATATTTAAACGTGTAATATTATATACTATAGTAAAATAGGACTATAGTACATAATATGACCCTATCCTTATTCTGAGTTTCAAGAATACTGTTTGAAAGTGAACAATCAAAACGCTTATTTAATTATATTAAAAAGTATTTTTATTAACATTCAAAAGACATTGAATTTATTACTTATCTAATGAAAAGGTTGAATTTGATGCATTTTATGGAGTTTGTTAATATCAGGCTCTATTTTACTTAAAAACAACCGTAAGTCGCCGCGTTCAGTAACATGGAAAATTCTCTTTTTAGATACCAACGTTGCTACAGCACTAAATCCACGTTCAGTTAAATAGGAAGATGGCGGTGCTATCAGAAATCGTCGAACATTTGGCCATAATCCTGGGTACAGTTCAAAAATCTGCCTCTGCAGCCAACTTCTTAGTAGCCATTCTTGAAGTTAGTTTTTAATTCTTCATTTGTCGTCAGTTCTATTAGGTCTATCAGTCTTCTTCTAACTGGGATGGTTTGATTTGGTTTATTCAATTATAGCAAAGCGCACTAGGGATATTTGCCTAAGGGAAGGGATGCCTTCGTGGAGGATTTTCTAAGGGAAACTGGCTCGTATACACGTTACACATGGGGAAAACCACGAAAACGCCCATGCAGCCAGCCTGTTCGCGTAATTCGAATCACGGACCGAACTACTAGTGTTCAGCCACTTTACCGCTCGGCCGCTGGTGGGCCTCTTCTAACTGGGATGATCCTTCTGTGTTGACATTTGAAGAAGGATCCAAAACCCAGTTAAGGTTTCATTAAAAATCAAAAAGACAACCTGTCTGTTTATTCTCCCATCTCGGAAAAACTCGGCGATGTTCCAATACTAGAGACGTAGCTCTCACGAGTGAAAAGATCAACTTTTAAAACCCTGTCATATCAATTGCGCGCGATAATGCTAATGAAAATAAAATGAACAATCATTGCCTATATATAGGTTGGAGACATATAACACGCATTGACAGGAATAAGATAAACGTGCAGTGACTCGTTTATAACACTCTGCGCGGAAGTAAAGCGCGGAGACACGGGTGATGCGGGAGCAGAGTGCGGATTAGAACAAGCACAGATAATACTGTCAATTCCTGCAGGATTGCAAAAATCACGTTATTTAACAAAACCTTGTTATAAATGAAGTGCTACAAGTATATATATATATATATATATATATATATTGCTATTTTTTATTGACAGGCTTTTGTTAACTTTAACTTATAATGTTCCAACCTAGAATTTACAGCTAACTGTGTGGAACCTTGAGAACTGGTAAGCGAATAATCGCTCTAGTTCAGAAAACTGATATTCAAGCAGGGTTAATTACCCTTTATTGCTCAAAATAAAGTTCACAGATGGTCCTCTCTTAGGACGTACAGAAAAGCATTTACTTGGGCTTGAACTCAAGAATACTAAGAAATAGAACTTTATAGCCCTTGATGAAGAACTAAATTATTTAAAAGATATAGCTATTGACAGGGGCTTTTCACCCAACATTATTAATCAAGCAGTTAAAAAATTCTCATCTCAACACACTAAAAGCCACACTCTTATTTTAGGAGATTATAAAAATTCTGTTGTCATTCCCTTCTTTCCATCAATTAGCTATAAAGTTGCACATATTTTGCAGAAATTTAACTTTCGGGTTGTTTACTCTCCCATCAATAAAATTCCAACTTCTATACTCAAGGACCCCATTCCGGATATGAATTCCTGGGGTATTTATAGGATTCCTTGCCAGTGCGGTTTAATTTACATTGGGCAAACTAAGAGAGCCTTAAAATTTCGCGTCAAAGAACATGAGGCATATGTTAGAAAAAAGGAAACACAGAAGTCTTCTGTTGCTCAACATTGTTGGTCCGAAAATCACACTTTCAATTTTTCTGCTGCCAAAATTATTCAAAAAACATCTTCCATTGGAGAACTGGATTTTCTAGAGGCATTTCACATTCATAAAAATCTTTCTGTTCTAGTTAACGATCCTAATTCCAATCCAAATTTGCCTTTGGCTTTTAGAGAAATTATGTTTTAGTTCTGGTTTCGCCAACAGATGGCGCCACTTGCTTATTCTTGTCCAGGCTTTCTTATCTTATCTAAACATTATTTCCTATCTTGTTCATTTGCGGTTTTGCAGCTGAAGATGATGGTTCGGTAAAACCATCGAAACTAGTCCTGTGAAAATTTTGTAAATTAACGCTGATTTTTGTTGTTTGACTTCTGAATTAGACTCTATTTATATATGAGATATTTCATGTCGAATTGGATGATTCAAAAATTTTTAATTCAAATCTAAAATAAAAAAGTTATCATCCAAGTTAATATAGATCTGAATGTAATGGAATCTGTAAATTCAATTTTCTTCCACTTCTCGAACTAGAGAAATATGTGAATTTTCGGATACTTGATAAAAATGATTAAAATCATACAATAACAAAAATTAACCAATATTGTAGCTAGTTCAATTTTTCTACCCCCTGAAATATTTATAAACAACTTAAAAAAAGTGAGTATTTAAACAAAATCTATTGATTTTTTTAAAGCAGAGTTTTATATAAATTATTAATAAAGTCTGTCAGTAGCCATAAAACAACTTTTCCTATATACTTAATTAGCTGTACAAATAAAATTAGGTTATTAGGTTATGGTTAGCACCTCCTCTAGCGACGTATATTTGCTTAAACTACAATCATGCATTTGTAAAGATATTAGTGTGTATTCCAGATACAGTAACAAAATCATGGTATAACTGACTAATTCTCACTACTGCTGAGTTCCATTAGACACGATGTTAAATTAACTATAACTCTTTATTGTTACAAAAAAGTAATTGTGTCTACCCTTCTTTTGCTACAACCTTCACCAACTACGAAAATGATATCAAACAATTCCAAGTTTGTAAGCTCCTCCAATATGATTTCCAATTTTGGGGGGTAAAAAGAAGCAAATAAAATTAATTGACCTTTAGTTCACCCCTAGACTACATTACACATTTTTTTATATAATGTATAGGGGGTAGGTCTTTTTTACACAATATTTTTTTAATCTGCCCACGCACCTACGTGCCATCTCAACGTCCCTAATTTTCTGTGGGGCTTCTACTGCCACCAAAAGGGCGTTATCGCCCACGTTGAGAATTTAGGGTCTACAGCAACATATGTGGCTGATTTTATTGACTTTCTGTTTTTGGCTCTACACTGAAAAATAATAAGACTGTAATGGTAGATTCGGCGTTTGTACTCTCGATGCTTAGAATCTCGGATCAACACACAACTTACTGATCTGCTATCACTCACAAATTACTTATGGGCTTCGACAATTACGAATACGTACATTTTCCCTGAATAAACGAGACAAGGCTTTTATGTTTTGATGTTATGAGTAAACGTTTCTAGAAACAAATGACAAATCTTATGAAATATAACCAAAACTCTTTGCAAGACAAACAAGTTCACGAACGAAAGAGTCTGAGCATGTGGTTAGATCATCTGATTCCTTCAGACCATCTGCATGTGCTCTGTGTGACCATCTGTATGAGTATGTTATGACCATGCATGTATGTAGTATATGTAGCTTAAAAGCATGTGTTGTTTCTTTTCATAAAGTCTCTACTTTACAGGATACTGGATCCATCGAAAGAAAGCCTGAGCAAGGTCGTCCAAGAGCCACGAGGGCCAGAGAAGATCGCTATTTGTCCATTTTAGCGAGGCGTAACAGAGGGAATACAGCTTCTCAGCTCTCTCGGGACCTGTATGCAGCCACAGAAACCCGTGTAACAAGGGTGATTGTTTCCAAAAGACTGAATGAGAGAGGGTTGTTTGCTAGAAGGCCGGCTGTTTGCATCCCGCTCACGTCTACGGACAGGAGAGTCCGATTAGCATGGTGCAGGCAGCATAGTGATTGGAGTACGGAGCAATGGGCGACCGTTCTTTTCACCTACGAGTCTTGGCAGTCTTCAACATCTTGGCAGGAGTGCTACCACTTCATCTACGCATAGAAGAAGAAGCAGTGACACAACAGGTTCAGCAGTTAAGACTTTCACTTACTTATGATTACGTTACCTTCTCTCAAGAACAGTTTCAGAATAAGACATCACAACTTCATATACACCCAGCAATCAAGGGTATTGGAATTCACCTCACGAAGAACCCAGCATATGTGGCACCATCCGGCTACATCTCCATCTACACAGATGGTTCTCGTATTGACGAAAAGGTAGGCAGCGCCTTTGTCGTGCTCAGTGAACAACACCAACCCCTTCACCAATGGCAGATGCAGCTCAGCACTGAAAACAGCGTTTTCCAAAGTGAAGCACTCGCCATTCACGAGGCCATACGCTATCTAACGAATAATAAAATCTCCAAAGCCTTAATACATACAGATAGCCTGTCTTCTATGCAAGCAATTGCCAATTTAGAACATACCTCCCCGCAAATAGCAGGCATTCAAAAAGTCTACGTGAAAATGCTCACAATCATTACGTCATAAAATGGATTAAAGCGCACACAGGTATTTATGGCAATAAACTTGCAGACGGCCTGGCAAAAGACGCCACCACTGGGAACAACATTACTACAGTACAGATCCCATGGCCTACCTCATATCTAAAAAAGACCTTACGGCAAATTATTTGCAATAAATGGCAGCAGGAGTGGACAAACAACTTAACCGGCAGAAGAACTTTTTACTTCAAGCCAAAAGTAGATTTACAAAGACTTATCGCCAGTCCCCTCTTGGTACGTTACATATCCGGTCATCGTCCCTTCCCACAGTACTATCATCGACACGCTATCACCAGCACTGACGAATGCATCTGTGGCGAAGAGGGCACAGCAGACCATTACATCACTGCATGTCCCCTTACAGAGGATCACCATATTGCCATTCCTATAACGGATAGGCAGGCCTTCTGCAGGTTCCTCGTTAAGCATAAGCCAACAATACACCAAATCACTGCCGTCATGTCAAAGCTAATGACACTTGGCACAGAATTGTGTCAAACTGCTTAATGTAACTTATGGTGTCAAGCAGCATAGTGACTACTACATAGGAATCACAAATTTGTGCATGTACTATGCCTATTTTTCACATCAGACTATTTATATACAGACTGCAACCCAATCTGCAGATTACCTTTCCTTGTGCAATTAGTAATGTTACAATATTTCAACATAGTGACTTTTTCTTCATGTATATTACATGAAAATAATATAACCTGCATTATATAATGTGTGTAGTATGTGAAATGCAGGTTTGTAATATGCACTATGTAAAACTTGGCACAGAATTGTAAGAAATTGCTTAATGTATCTCTCAGTAATTGTAAACTGTACTATTTAATGTGTGTAATATGTACCATGCTAATATTATTATAATATGTACCATGCTAATATACTAAGTAATTGTAAACTGTAAATGCGTGTAATATATACCATGCTAATATTCTAAGTAATTGTAATCTGTAAATGTGTGTAATATGTACCATGTCTCAGTAATTGTGTGTAATATGTACCATGTCTCAGTAATTGTGTGTAATATGTACCATGCTAACACTCTCAGTACTTAAACTTAAGCACTATTCAATCTCTCACTAAATGTTAAATGTACTATGAAATGTGTGTTATATGTACCATGCAAGTATTAATTAATATTATTAACTATTAATGAACTTCTTAGTAAATGTAATCAGTCTTATGTAATGTATGTACTATCTATCATGCAAGTCTGTAAATAATAATGAATGCATAATGTTAGCCTAAGTACCTAATTAAGTATGATTACGTAACTATGAACTCAACGGATGCAACGTACCTTAAACATAAGTTATATTCAATTTCCAGGTAAACGCAATATGTAGTATGTAATGTGCAAAATATATACCATGCAATATGAATGTTTATGTATCATACAAGCCTGGATTTGCAAGTCTGAACTTATTAAGTACTTTAAAGACAAGTATTCATCAATCACTCAATAAATGTAAACTGTACTATAATAAGCAAGTAATATGCACCATGCAAGTATTAATTAATATCATTAACTATTAATTAATTTCTTAGTAAATGTAATCAATATTATGTAATGTGTGTACTATGTACCATGCAAGTCTGTAAACAATAATGAATGCATAATTATGTTTAATTAATATTAAAATATTGAACCTTGCGGATGCAACGTACCTTAAACATAAGTAAAAACAATTTCTGAGTAAATGCAATATATAGTATGTAACGTGTGAGAATATGTACCATGCAATATGAATGTATATGCATCAAGCATCAAGCAAGTTTGAATAGGGTATAGAACATAGTCATGCAAGTCAGAATATGGTAATAGGTAAATGCAATTCTGCAAGTCTGAACATAACGAAATTAAGTACTATTTAATTTCTCAGTAATTGTAATCTGTACTATTTAATGTGTGCAACATGTACCATGGCAATATTATTGTAATATGTAACATGCTAATATTCTCAGGAATTGTATTTTTTTTTTTTTTTTTTTTTTTTGTAACTGTAAATTGTAAATGTGTGTAATATGTACCATGCAAATATACCCCATGTCTCAGCAATTGTGTGTAATATGTACCATGTCAATATTCACAGTACTATTTAATGTGTATAATATGTACCATTCTAATTAATTAGCATGCACTATTTAATGTGTGTAATATGTACTATGCAAACTGTAAATAATAATTAATGCGTAAAGCCAACCTATGTGTTAACCTAACAACCCAACTATACATACTTATAGTAAGAATTGAATCAAACAGGTGTAAAGTACCTTAAACATAAATATTAAGTACCCTAAACAAAAGTATTAATCAATCTGTCAGTAAATGTAAACTGCATTATGTGTATGATATGTACCATGCAAGTATTAATTAATATTATTAATTAATAATTAAATTCTTAGAAATGTAATTTGTATTATGTAATGCGTTAACTATGTACAATGCAAGTCTTCTCAGTAAATATAAGCTGTACTATGTAATGTGTATAATATGCACCATGCAAACCTGTAAACAATAATGAATGCGTAGTGTTAAACTATGTGTTAACCTAAATACCTAAGATGTAAAGTACCTTTAACATAAGTATTAATCAATCTCTCTGTGTGTAATATGTACCATGCAAGTCTGTAAATAATAATGAATGCATAGAGTTAACCTAAGTATCTAATCATGTATAATTAACGTAAATATTGAAACTTACGGATGCAAAGAACCTTAAACATAAGTCATATTCAATTTCCCAGTAAATGTAATGTGTAATATGAAATGTGTGAAATATGTACCATGCAATATGAATGTAAATGCACCATGCAAGTATGAATAAGCAAGTCCGAATATGGTACGGCATGTGTAATAGTCGTGCAAGTCAGAGTATGGCAATATGTACCATGCAAGTCTGAATGGGTAGCGATAACCTAAGTACCTAATTATGTCATTCTAGATAAGGGCGGGCGTGGTGCTCATACCAATTAACCGTAACGGTAGAGGGATGGTGCCCACGTCCTCCGTCACTCACTCACTCACCTACGAGTCCCACCTACCCTCCAATGTCCTGGTGTGAGGTATAGGGATGAGGTCTTGGAGCCCTATGTTCTCCTTTTCCGGGATGCAGTAGGCCCCGAGTTCATCTTACAGGACGATAACGCGAGGCCACATAGAGCTCTTATGGTCGACGAATTTCTCGAGAGGGAGGATATTATCTGGATGGATTGGCCAGACCGGTCTCCAGACCTCAGCATGTCTGGGACGCTCTGGGGAAGGGCAATTGCAACTCGCAAACCCCTCCGAGAACCATCCAGAAACTGAAAACAGCGTTGCTGAATGAGTGGGACTAATTGCCACAGGCACTGATAAACTGCCTTATTTCCAGTATGACATCACGCTGCGAGGCCTGTATGGCTGTAAGAGGGGACCATACCCCCTATTAACCCATTCCTGTTGTGTCTTCTGCAATCGCTATTTTCAGACCTTCATACTCCCATGAGTGTTACACACGAGCATGTGTGTCTATTATAGCTGTTGAGTGTTTATTTTGTTTGTATTATATTAACCTATGTTCGCGCCAAATTTTATTGTAATCTGTCCAGTAGTTCTGGAGATAGTAGATCAAATATGAAAATTATCTTAATTTCTTTGCAGAGTGTATCTCAAAGGAATTGAAGTTTCTGTTTCTTATTATTGTCAGTGATGCAGATGGCTTTTGAACATTTTTAGGACAATTTCAGGGCTGTTTTTCAATTAATGTTTGAAAGATAAAGAGTATTTTTGAATTTTCTATCTGATAGCCTTTTTTTTCCTATTTTCTTTTTTTTTTTTATGTTTTTCTATAGGCCTGCATCGTGATTTCAATGATAAAAGATCTTTTAATAAAATTTCCAGGGTATTGATTTCCACTCGTCTTCCACTACTTTCCAGAGTCCATCAATCGCGGTGGGTTTACGCTTAGATAGAGGTTTTTTTCAAGAGACCAGAGGCACAATATTCCATAGATGAAACATTAGATTACTTCACAGGAATACCTTAAAAAGGTATGTATGCAATACCTGTATCAGTCTTCATTTTTTCAAGCAATACAGTGGTTCTTTTCGAAGTATGACTTGTTGCTTTGCCTTGATGAAGTTTAAGTCTTTGAAAGTCATTGGGATAAAGAAATGGAAATTCATCTGTAAATATCGGATGCAAAACTTCCTCTTGATAGTATAATTGCGTTGGTTTTAGCGTTTTTCCAGTCTTCTTACATTTAATTTCCCATTATAAGAGGACCATGTAACAATTATAAATCCCTTACTGAAACTTTCTTTGCATTTACAGAACCAGGTTTGTACACAGGTGCATTCTTAGTTTTCGATAATAAATACATCTTCCTTTGTCGAAGTCATTTAGGTAATACCATGCTACATTGGGGATCACAATGTATTTCCATTTATCTGCTGCTAAATAATTTTCATACAGGGTTCTACTAATTGTTCTGCGTTGAAACACATGCCTCGGTAAAAGATGGTGAACGTTATATTTTTTAACTTTTCTAAGTTGTAGATCTTGATTTGTTATTTTATTTATTGGTACTATAATTATATTTAAAGACATTGCAATTTATTTCCGCTTCGGCAGATTTTCTCTTGTTACCAACGATTTAACTTCAGAAACAGTAAGTACCTTTTTCAGGTATTCGGAATCTATTTTTTTTTTTTTTTTCTTGTAGAAGTAATGATTGATGATTTTTCCCTTTCCGATAAATAATTTTGCTTGTTTTGCATTTAGAACGTTTAATACCATGCATTTCACTGCGTTTATGAATCACGGAATATCGAAGGCGCAAAAACATATCCATCAATCCACAGCTTGTTTGCATGAGACATTTTGATAGATGAATAATTTAAAAGGAGCAGACAATATTTCTCACTTCAAATACACTCATGTCCATAAATTAAGGATAATGCAAAATCAGGCAAAGGAATAGTTAGAAGCAAAACAAATTTGACATGTTTGTAAAGTTATTTATGAAACAAAAGGTAAAGAGCAAAAAAAGATGCTATATGTTTGATATTATTAAAAAAATTAGCGATTTTTTCTCCCTGGAGCAAATTACAAAAAAAAAAAAAAAACCTATTTATAAAAAAACAATATTACATGGTTGGTATGATTGTTAATACACTGTATGTCTCCCAGACGATGCAATACAGTCCGTACAACGCCTAGGCATGCTGAGTATCAAATTATCGATCTGATCTTGGGGGCTATTACACCACTCAAAAAGCAATGCTCTCCGAAGTTCCGGTAGACATGTAGGAGGAGGTTGACGGGCTGCAACTCGCCGGCCAAGCATGTCCCACACGTACTGTACTTGATTCATGCCCGGTGAGAATACTGGCCAGTCCATACGGGTGATATCCTCCGATTGAAGGCATTCGCTTACGACTTTTGCACGGTGAGGACGGGCGTTGTCATCCATAAACACAAATTGTGCGCTCATGGCGCCCCGAAACAAACGTACATGTTGTTCCAGAATGACGTCCCGATAGATTTGGCTTGTCAGGGTTTCAATTTGAACATGCAGGTCAGTTCTAGAACTCAGAAAAATTCCACCCCAAACGAGCACTCCTGCACCACCGTAACGGTGTCGTTCAATGATGTTTTCTTGGTGGTAACGAGTACCTGAAGCTCTCCATATGAAAGTCCGACGAGAATCAGACTTCAAGCTAAACCTGGACTCGTCGGAAAGCATCACACAAGCCCACTGTTGCGGTGTCCACAATGCAGGCTCTCTACTCCAGGCTAACCGCAGGCGACAGTGAGTTCAGTAAGTGGAACGCATCTGACAGGTCTACGAGCATATAGACCAATCTGCCCTAAGCGTCTGTACACGGTCTGCCTTGAAATTGTCGTACCAGTGGCTGAAGAGAGCTGACGAGACAGGTCTGAGGCTGTGCTCCGCCTGTTTCTTTTGGCATTAACTGCCAAATACCGGTCCTCATTCGGCGTTGTAACTCTGGGGTGACCTGTACTGTAACGTCTACTCACATTGTAAGGATCTTAAGTTTTACTAACGTTTATTTTATTTTAAATCTTTACTATCACTTCTTATTTTCTACTTCCGGCCAGAATTATAAGCGTGAAGGAGTTTATGCAAAGTTGTCTGGCGAACGCCAAGTATTTAAGTGTGGCCTTTTTGCCAAGCAAAGAGAGGAAGCCGTGAGTTCGAAGCAGGCCGCTTACCTTAGAAGTTACGCAGTTGCTACTTTGCCTTCCAGGCCAGAGGTTTTAATCCTCTTGATAAATTAAACGTATTGTAGTGTTCACAGTCTCTGTGCTACATACGCTTTCTGTTATTATAAGGCCAATCTTATTCTAAAGTTAAATTAGAGTTTAGTTTTATTTTGATATCTTTTAAGTTAGACCCCGAGTGGAGGGTCATTGTATTCCGAAGTACGGAAGTCATTGTATATAAAGAAAAAAATAAAGGGTTTTGTATACCCTTCGTCTGTATCCTGTCTACTTACTACAATTAGTGAACATAGCTTTAGTAAGCTCTCTGTTCTAGTCAGGTCATTGTATGTTTCCGAAGAAGGTTAGAAGAAACATTGAACCTGATAGTGGCGCCCGACGAAGAATAACCATGGCCGAGTTTCAAGAAGAACCTGTGCTGCCTGCAGAAACAGCTCAGAATCCAGAAATGCCAGCTGCCGCCCTGGAAGGATTTGGGTATATTGTCCAGACCATGCGCGCTTCGATGAAACCAGAAGCAACGTTTAATGGAAACTCACAGGTAACCAGTTTTTTGGAAAAATTGGATGACCACTTCATGCTCTACCCCGTGCACGAGTTTCAAAAAGTTACCTTAGCTACCAGCGCTTTGAGGGGCCAAGCGCTTAACTGGTTCAAATGTATCGGCAGAAGTCTCTTGGGTCAAGCAGGAAGTCCTACCTATACCTACGAAAATTTCAAGACTGCCCTACTAAAAGCCTTCCCTGTTGTAAGGGATCGTGCGAAATTAGAAACAGAACTTTTCAGTATATATCAACAAAGAATGGAAAACATCTCGAGCTTTATTTTAAGAAAAATTCACGTTTTCAAGCTCTTGTATGGAAACCGTCCGGATCCTGAAATAATTCAAGTGATTTTGCCGAGGTTACTACCCCAAGTGCAAGACTTTATTGAATTGAGAAATCCGACTACACTGGAAAAATTATTTGAGCTAGCAATCCAGTTTGAAAGTAGAAGAACGGCGGACGTCGAAAGAAGACGCGAATATCAACAGCGAAACCAATTTGGTACGCCAAGACTACAGCAAACTCAAGCACATGGCTACGGAGAAAAAGCGAATCAGTGGGCAAGGAAACCCGAGCATTCAAAAACAGCCGGCGAACGTCGACAGTTCAATAGCAACCCAGGAAAAAAGTCTCAAGGCCAGTGGAGAAAGAAGGAAAGCACCGAAAGGAAAAATAATTTAAACTAAAACGGATTTCTGCTGACGAGAGGGTGCGGAAATCCGAAGGCCACGAAAACCCCTCTTCCTACAAGTTAAATACAGTAATGGTGAAAAATTTAACTCTTCCGAAGATTGAAGTCTTGGTAAATAATATCCCGGCCACCGCGCTCCTGGATACCGGCGCGCAGTGTTCCTGTGTGGCAGAAGTCTTTTTTAGAAAGTATTTTCGCAAATACCGCATATATAATGCGGATAATACAACAGTATTAGCGGCGCAAGGAGAACAATGTAAGTGCGTAGGTAAAGTACCTTTGTACATCCGTATCAAGGACGAACAAGTAAAGGTGATGTTTTTTATAGTAAAGAATTTGCAAGCACACTTAATACTAGGAATAGACTTTCTTTCAGACGCACAAGCTACACTGGATTTTAATGAAGCGTCTCTTAAGCTGACGATGAAACCAGTGCGTGTAGAAAAGGTTGAACCGCCAAGGTTAAATCTCGACCACCTGCCTAATGACGAGCAAGATAGAATCCGACAAGTGGTAAGTGAATTTGCTTCCTTATTTAGTGATATTCCAGGATTTACCCAGGTTACTAACCATAGTATTGACACCGGAGATGCATTGCCGGTTCGTCAAAAACCATACCGGTATGATAAGAATAAGGAAAAAATTATAGAATGGCATATTACCGATATGCTACGTAAAAAGATCGTAACGCCTATCTCAAGTAGTTATGCTAGTCCGGTGGTTTTATGTAAGAAAAATAATGATTATCCTTTGGAGCATCCAAAAAGGTGGAGATTCGCTATTGATTACCGTAAATTAAATTCCATAACGAAATATCCGGTATATCCGTTACCGATTATAGAAGAAATTTTAAGGAACATAAAATCAACCAAATTTATGACAACTTTAGACTTAACGAATGGTTATTTTCAAATAGGGATCAGGACTGAGGACGTGCCTAAGACTGCTTTTATAACCAAGTCTGGCACTTATGCATTTTTGCGAATGCCGTTTGGCCTTTCAGGCGCCCCAGCAACATTTCAGCGATGCATGGACATTGTGTTAAGACCTGTTCTCGGAAAGTCCACATTTATCTATTTAGACGATATCATTATTACTAGTGATAATCTAGACCAACATGTACAGGATTTAAGACAGGTGTTTTCTTTATTAAATGAGGCCGGTCTAAAAGTTAATGTCGAAAAATGCAAATTTGCAGCCCCTGAATTAAAATATTTAGGTTACAAAATATCGCAAAAAGGGATCGAGACAGATGAATCAAAAATAATCGCTGTACAAAAGTATCCGACTCCAAACACGGCAAAGAAGCTCTCTTCTTTTCTAGGACTTTGTTCATATTATAGGTCCTTTATAAAAGATTTTGCGGCTATCGCTGAGCCATTGTTAAAATTAAAAAGGAAAAAGGCAAGATTCTCGTGGACGGCCGAAGCCAATAGTGCTTTCGAAAAATTAAAACAAGCATTAACGCAAGCCCCTGTGTTGAAATTTCCTGAAAAGGATGAAAATTTAGAAATTTCAGCGGATGCTTCGGATTATGCGGTAGGAGCGGTACTTTCGCAAAATCAGCAGCCAGTGGCATTTTTTAGCCGAACTTTAAATCAAACACAAAGAAACTATTCCGCGACCGAGAGAGAGGCACTTGCAGTTCTGTTAGCAGTGCAAAAGTTCCGAGTCTATTTTGGAAAGGCGCCGATAACAGTATATTCTGATCATGCGGCGGTAACTAGATTGTACTCTGGAAAAAATTTATCCCCAAGGTTAATAAGATGGGCACTCAAGCTGCAAGAATATAATCTGGTAATCAAGCATACCCCCGGAAAGGAAAATATCGTAGCAGATGCCCTGTCACGAATTAAATTAGACGAACAGGGTAATACCGTAAAAGTTGCAATGCTGACAGCGTGTACAATAAATTCCCGAGAAACTGTAATAACCGAACTGGGTAAGGATCCTGAGTTTGGAAGTATTTATGAGTATTTGAAGGATCCTGAAAATTTTAGCCACCAAGATATTGTGGCGATAAGAAATAGGGCGGCCCATTACGAACTAATAGATGGTCTATTATTTTATACAAAAACTACGAATTCCAACAACGAATTTCGACCTGTTATCCCAGCTAGTCTTAGATTAAATATCCTGCAAGAGCTCCATGACAGCCCTTTAGCTTCTCATGCTGGTATTCGAAAAACTACTCAACGCGTACGCGAGGCAGTCTACTTTCCTGAACTGCAAAAGTTAACAAGGGCGTATGTCCAGTCCTGCCCAACATGTCAAGCCGTTAATTATATTAATTTCCGCCCGGCCGGGTTTCTAAATAGTATTAAATCCGAATTTCCAAATGAAATAATCGGCATCGATTTATTGGGCCCTTTCCCAAAAAGTCAGTTAAACAAAAGTCGCTATCTCCTTGTTATAGTTGATCATTTTAGTAAATGGACCGAAATTGTTCCCTTAAAACGAGCCTCCGCGAAATTAGTTACCGATTCTATTTTAAATAAATATATTTTAAAATACGGGGCGCCCCTAAAAGTTATATCGGATAATGGTCCTCAATTTGTAAGTAATATATTTGAAGACATGTGCCAAAAACTGGGCATACGTCATTTAAAAATGGTCCCGTATCGGCCGCAATCAAATATAGCGGAACGGGTCAACAGAAATATAGTGAAAATTATCCGTAGTTATGTTAAAAATTTTCATAAAAGCTGGGATAACTATGTCAATGAATTTGCTTTCGCCCTTAGGACCGCAAAACATGATACAACGGGCAAAACTCCTGCTGAGTTATTTCTAGGCAGAAAGGTTATAACACCGTTAGATAAACTATTTTATGTGCAACAAAGAGCCCCAGAATTTAAAATGGGTGATATAGAAAAACTAATAAAAGAAGCAAAAAAGAATACGGAAGTAGCACAAAGAAAACAAAAATTGTATTATGACTTGAAACGACGGGGAGTAACTTATAAAGTAGGGGATGAAGTACTAAAAATTAAGCATTCACTTTCTTCAGCACCAGAAGATAAAACTGCCAAATTTTTTCCACGCTTTGAAGGACCATATGTTATAGAAAAAATAACTCACGCTGTTGTAGTATTAAAGGCAAGAAATGGTGAAACCTGTTCCGCAAACATTGACCAGATAAAACCATTCTATGACCGTAATAAAATGCAAATCTTTTCAGATCTTTTGCAGGATCCGGTACGGCAGACACCGCAGGTACAAGTTCCAGAGGTGGGAAAACGACAAGTACAAGGGCAAGCCTATGAGAGACAGAAGCAAGTGAAAAGAAAATTGCCCCGCGGAAAAATTGAAGGTACAAAGAAAAAGAAGCCGTTCCACCGTCCAAAAAAACAGAGTTCACGAACACCCCCAGAATGAAGAAGGGAGAAGGACGACGTATGTGGAAAAGACCGGGAGAAAGGACGGCAACTATAACCCGGCTGTGAAACGGAAGATTGACTCATCCGACAGAACTCTCCGCAGCAAAAGTCGCCGAACTGCGGAAGGGCCATCAGCGGCGGAGGAAAAAGTACAAGAAAAATTTGAACGGCCAACAACGAGGTCCAAGCAGGATCACGACAGAAGTTTCCCGGTTCCACCAAGACCAGCTGCCTTCAAACGGCCAAAACCACAAGCAGAGCACAAAAGGAAGATGTTCAAGGGTGGCCGTAGTGGTGAAAAACGGAAGCTTCCAGAGGAAAGCACTGAAGGGCGAGCCCGTACAAGAAGGAGGATCAACCAAGCTACGGTCTGCAGCACCTTTAAAGACTGGGCCCAGAAAAGGATGTCTGAATATTACAAAGATAAGTAAAATTTTATGTTACTTTACAAACTTAAGTTAATCTTTCATTCTTACTGCAAGTGGCAGATTTCAAGAAGTTTTACCTCATGCGAGGTCTACCTTTATCGCCAAAAGGGCGAGAAATGAGTTGTGACCGATTTTCTTATTATGTTTTTCAATTACTCGCGCGTAAAACTAAAGTTGATGTATAATAGCGTTGTGTAAAGACTTAAATATTGTAAAAAGTTATTGTATAAATTTTATTTAAAACATTCTAGCAAGAAAGAAGTTTTAGTCTGAAAGACTTTTTGAAATGTAGTATTATTTCAATGTAGAAAGAATTGGCACTTGCTTTGAAAAGAATGTTTAACACTGTACTACTAATGTATGTTTTTAAATGTGTAAAATTAACGGCATCTTGATATGTTCTTGTATACATGTGAACTGTTATTTTGAATGTTTAGAAATACCGTGATATGGTAAAAGTGAAAGTAATGTTAAAAAAATTTGTTATTCGTGTGACTGTAAAGATTAAATCATGGTGAATATGTGTTAAAGGTTGAATGATGTAGTTAGGCTCTCTGACGCTACACTTTAGAGTTAGCCACTTTCAGAATAGTACCTCAGGGTCTAGAGTTGAAATTAGGGTGTGTTAAGAGGTCTCGTATGTTGAATTTTAACACGTTAGTGTTTTGATTGTAGGAGGAAGTGTTGAACACATAGACAGAAACACATTCGTATTTGGTGTTTTTACAACACATGTCAGAGAGCACGGGCAGAGATAATTAAAATAGTCATGAATGAAATAAGAATGTTAAGAAAAGTATATTCTATATGTTATTTACAATGTCATTCTGTAACATTTCATTAAACTAGTTTTCCTTCCAGATCTCTGGAAGGAACCAGAATTGAATAAAGCTCCTGTTTTGATGCAGTACAGATGAAAAAGAAAAAAGATTGTTGTATATTCCGGGAGCTGCTATTGTAACAAATTTCTTTCTTTTAAAATTTTCTAGTTTCTAGCTAAGTTATGATTGTTAAAGGTTGGCCTCGCGTTAGTTTCTAGAGCTAAAAGTTTTCAACAAGGTCGTTTTAGACCTCAGTTTCAAACTAATTAACTCTGGCGGGAAGTATGTAAGGATCTTAAGTTTTACTAACGTTTATTTTATTTTAAATCTTTACTATCACTTCTTATTTTCTACTTCCGGCCAGAATTATAAGCGTGAAGGAGTTTATGCAAAGTTGTCTGGCGAACGCCAAGTATTTAAGTGTGGCCTTTTTGCCAAGCAAAGAGAGGAAGCCGTGAGTTCGAAGCAGGCCGCTTACCTTAGAAGTTACGCAGTTGCTACTTTGCCTTCCAGGCCAGAGGTTTTAATCCTCTTGATAAATTAAACGTATTGTAGTGTTCACAGTCTCTGTGCTACATACGCTTTCTGTTATTATAAGGCCAATCTTATTCTAAAGTTAAATTAGAGTTTAGTTTTATTTTGATATCTTTTAAGTTAGACCCCGAGTGGAGGGTCATTGTATTCCGAAGTACGGAAGTCATTGTATATAAAGAAAAAAATAAAGGGTTTTGTATACCCTTCGTCTGTATCCTGTCTACTTACTACAATTAGTGAACATAGCTTTAGTAAGCTCTCTGTTCTAGTCAGGTCATTGTATGTTTCCGAAGAAGGTTAGAAGAAACATTGAACCTGATAACATTACCATCATCTTGGAATCGTTGCCAAAGCCTTGAGATTACACTCTGGGCAATTCCATACTTCCAGTTGGGTATGCCCACATTCCAGACGGCCGATAATTCTACCACGTAAAAAAATCATCCAAATGCGTCCTTTGTGTCATAACTATTCGGTTATTGCATTGAAATGCTTATAAAGCGCCTGCGAAAAATTTTACTCCTTTGCCTATATTCCTTATATATCACTCTCTTACACTCTCGTCATTGTGACGTACTATCGGTGTCATCTGGTTACTTCCTGAAATTTGCTTATGATTGTTGAAGATGTGGTGTGTAGTGATTTTACAGGTGATATATTTATTTTAGAATTCGATTTCGGCGTGACTCCGAATTATCCTTAATTTATGGACATGAGTGTAATAAAATGTGTCCAGAAATATTTGTTCCAAAACATATGCTTCCGTTTTTTAATTCTTTATCGAAATCGTTCTAAAAATGTGTAAACGGCCTCTATAGTTTCTTGCGCATCTGCTGTCAAAACATTTCTTCCCAGTTAATTTTTGGAATAATTAAAATTCGTATGAAAATAACTCACATAATGGCTATACAATATGAATTCCCTAATATAATGATCATATATAATCAAATGACAATGATCCTGTAATAATATAGTGACATTCTGCACGTGTGATACTACAGAATTCTTTACATTTGGCATACAGTCACACAAACAAACGAGTGGATTACGTTATAAGTTTATTATGTCAGTTTAGCCTCAGGGTGCATTGTGCATTAAAACCTCTTTTTCCTTTATTTAGTGAAATTTAAAGTATAAATATACTATTTTTATCTCTCTTTAAATTTCGCATTTTCTGCATATTTTTATGACTTCTCCTTTCAATCCAATGAAATATCTTATCTACCCCTTTAGTATCCTTCTCGACATAGTAGTGTGATTTCTTTCCTTTCAACTTTCCAATATTTAATACTTCACAAAAACATGAAACTTCTTAAAATAGAAAGGTATAGTGTGTATTGGAAACCCAGTGTTTTGCTGGGTTGTGACTTCGGGGTTGTGAAGGTCACAGATGGACTGAAGTGTAATTAGCTAAATCTAAGGCAACTAAAATACATAAATCATCTAGAATAGTGAGCTATTTTTAAGCTGTAATTTCTTGCAATAGTTGGGGTGATCTGTCTTAGGGATAAAATAAACTAGTATTCATATTAAGCTAAGAGAAAACAGCACAAAACCCATGCAAATAGCTCTTTCTAATCCAGGATAAATCATGATACATAGAGCACAGATCGAAAAAAAGCATTAATTTAGCTTATGAACTACTACTTCAAAAAAGTTACCTTCAACTAAGTCATAACTTAAATTATGAATTAGTTATATTATTTGGAAATAATTTTTAAAACGAAAGCAAGGGATTTATTTATTATTTGTGAAATAAAAAGTATTAGATATACTCATTATTATTTTAATCATTTAATCACTTAGTTATATTAAAATGTTTCGAAGGAAATTAAAACTGAAGCCAAATATTTCGCACTTTTTTATGCAACGTACAGCAGCAAACTACTTGAAACCACAAAATCATATAATCTCCTAAATATGCCAATGAAACCCATTTGCTAATGAAATCCAATGTCCAAAGTCCAAGTAATGTTAATGATCTCATGCTGGCAAGCTACATATGAAAGATTAAATTTTACACAGCATGTCGAATTTTAACATTCTAAATTTATCACTTCTGCAGAGCTATGCATAATCAAAATTTAACTGATGCGCATTTCTATATCGAAATTTTACACACAGGTTTCTGCTATTTTTTTATACAACGTACTTTAATTGTCTCACTAGCTTATGTAAATTAGCACGCAACTTCGCACGCACTCTCAAATATGATTTTACAATATCACATAGAATATTCATTTCGAATTATTAAAAAATCAAACATTTAATGGAAACCTAGAGCTTCGTCATTTTTTAATAATAAAATCTTTCTTCTGTTACAAAAGAAGCAAGATAAAATACATTTTCTACCACAGTAGAGAAGATTAACAGGGAGAAAATGTACTCTTATCGATCTACCAACTTCCTAGACAGTATAAAAAATACCTTTCAGACTCTGGAGTTCATACTGGTGCCAAATCCATTATTTAACCGAAAAATATATCATGTACGTCAGACCTTTCACGTGAATGATTAGAAGAAAGTAGATAAAGGGAATGTGAGAGAGAATAACCGCACGCAAAAAGAGAGAGGGAGAAATATGCTAATACGGAATATTCGTTTTTTCATTAAAAGCGTAGTATGATGATGATCATCATCGTCCTTAAGTCTGCACTTTTTCGAGCAAAGCTAAAAAATATTTAACAAAATGAGTTCGCCTTACTACTTGATACTAACAATTACCTACAGGGCTGTTATTCTTTTATACTGTTCTAACATGTAATGAAATCTTTTCGCTAAAATAACCATCTCAGAAAGTTATAATGTTTTATTTTAATTAACTCATTATTTTATTATGTTAAATCTTTCTGCACTTATACTTTCCACCAACTCCATTAGAAATGCAAATTAAGTGAGCTTAAATAACGATCGGAAATTTAGGACAGTGAGTATTGACAACTTTAGCCAGCAGCTTGTTAACTCTCTGATTTAACCTGCCTAGTGTTATATTGGCTGTCGGCAAGTTTAAGCTTAAAACTTTATCGCACATTCAAACCATTTCCGAAGAACAAATGTCTAGTAAAGTTTATCTACTATGTCACATGATGTAAAACAACCAATCACCACGTATCACTTAGGCTACCAGGAAAGGAAAAACTAGTTCTCCATTAAATTCGATGCTAATAGCTGATTGGTTATTGAAAACGACCAAATTACAATTTTTTGTAAAAAGATGGAAAACATCATGCGTCTTTCTTTCACCAGTAAAGCAAGTAGAAAAATTGTTTGGAACAGTTGGTCATCCAAAACAAAAGGATGTGTGATAGCAACTTTAGGGGCGGGCTATCAAATTATAATTCTCTAACTTGATTGGATTTTGTAAATAGTTAAAATACTGTTGCATTATCAAGCCGCCTGAAGCAGATATTAAGTTTCGGTTAAACGCTTTAGTTTTTGTAACTTAAAGTTGATGTAAAAATAAATGGTTTAGTTGCCTTCCTTCTTGTAGTAATCGCTTTGTGTTATTGGATTGTAAAGTAAAGAGGAAACGAGAAATCATCTGGCAGCTTAAGTATGTTAACCAGGGTGTAGATTAAGTGTAATTGGGGTGAAATGTCTAGTATCACAGAGACCATAAATTAATACCATTATTGAAAATCACAATATTATTCCCAAAGGTAACCCAGCTGAGATCATCAAATACATGCAGTGAATCTTTTCAAGGTGACTCTCTCCTAAGATGAGTATTTAGGAAAGTGGCCAGTATTTCGAACCTAAATAAACAACGATGCCTAACTTCACTTCTCCATGGGGGAAGATCACTTCCAAAGAAATTCAAAATCATCTGTAACCATGGGTTGCAGTCTTACAGAATGCTCATTCCATTTAGATGTCCACTGAAATGTATGGTTGCGGTGGCAAAATAAAATATTTTGTGAATTAAATAAAACTAAAATTCGGTAGAGAATTATTTTTTCAATTTTTAACACAGTAAAACAATATTTGTTGACTAAAATAATTAATTATCATTTCTTAATCAATAAATTTTGCCGTCTTACAGCATTACGTAATTTGTCATTTTATAGGTTAGAATAGACGTTTGTGATACAATACTCTATAAACACACAGAGCAGTATATTTTGTATTATTTGGAATTGACTGTACGACTAAACTTATCATTTTCTGTCTGCGCAGATGATCACGTTCAACCTAATCAACATTCAAGGTGAAAACAAAATTATCCTGTCTGTTTCTTACGTTATTACAGTTGCTCTTAATTGATTTTAAATTTACAGACCAGTGTTTGCATGCATATTTTTTTATTTTAAATTTTGTAATCATTTTTGTCTAATATTTTTGTAAAAGAAAATATTTAAATTGAAAAACACCATTAAAACTTATAGTAAAACCATCAAAAGAGTAAATGAAATCATAGAGCTTAGTAAATAGTTGGATATTGAAAGTTTCAAAGCATCAAAAAGGTATATTTGAAATGTACGCCGTTGTCTCTGCTTCTAAATAGACTAACTCTGCTAAAGTAAAAGAGTGAAGGAAATCTCATCTACTTTATTATCTCTAAAAGGCTAACTGAACTCTAACCTATATAAACAAAGTAAAATAACGGGTTTGCAATCTAGTAAATAAAATAAGAAGATATGAAATTTACAGATAGTTTTACAAACGAAAATTATTAACCAAAGGATAAAATCAGCTAAACAGACTTCACTGGATGAATATCATTAAGATCACCGACTAACGTAAACCCTTAATACGGGTTTGAAGCGAGGAATTTTGCTTATGCGCGGAGTCCTTCCCCGTCCGCACAATAAATATTTGGGAAAATATTTTAGAGGTCAGCAGCAATTTTGAAAAAAAAATTGCAGCCAGTAAACATGGAAAAATTAAATAAGAATGCGTAAAACACGTATATTTACTATTTTATCATTTATACGGTAAAATATACACAAATTTATTAAAACATTTGGAAGTTATCGAAACATTTATTCATAAAGGCTTAATATCCCTACATGGAAATATAAACTGCCTTGCTAAACTATATATGTGATCTAGTAATGATGGTTACGATTATTTAAACATGGCAAAGCACACGAGGACTACATGCGTAAGGAAAGGAACGCCTTCGTGCAAAACATTCTAAGGAACACTCGTTCGTATTCACGTTCATATCCCGTTCGTTGGGAATGGAATCCCGGTTGATTTCTCAGTATTCAGTGGTCTTTTAACCTGCCGGCCACTATTGGAGTTTTATATTTAATATATATTTTCTAGTGGAGAAATCATATTTAATTCTTATCAAACAAAATACATAAGATTAACTATCGGTACCATGCTAGAGAAATATTTTAAATTGATAAACTTTAAAAAATGTAAAGATCCAGTAGTAGGTTATTCAGTACAGTTGAGAAGTTTTTATTGTTTTCAGGATTTTTATTAAAATGGTACAGCTACGAACTCTAAAATGGTTCGAGATAGAGAAAATCTTTACATAACAACTTAATGAAAAAGGAAGGTGAAGGATCCAAAATTAAAGAATTTCATGCCAGCAAAGGGTAGTCTGAAAAATTTTAAAAACGTTCTGGCTTAAAATATGTAATGATAGCTGCAAACGCAAGTCCTGCTGACCAAATGGCAACAAGCGAGTTTCCAGGTTTCATTCAAAAATACTAAGAACAAAAAACAGCTGTTGCCTGTAGCGTATGGATGGGTGGGGGAAGTGATATATTCTGGAGAAAGGGCAGCAAAAGACTTTGTCGGTAAAGAAAAAAAATGAATACTAGGATTAATGGATAAATGAAAACACTAACTATGCTGTTTTGATAGAATGTAATGGCGTTTATGATCAGAACTGCTTTCACTTAATAAACAAGATCAGTTCTGATCTATTTATCTCCAGGCATTGAAATGAAAGGATAAACAAAATTTCCCACTATTTTGGTTGCATAATTAGAAGACTTGGAAAATTAGAACTCTATTCCCAAATTGGTTTAATCAATGCTTGATCGATGAAGCCAGGAAATATCTCACAAGTAAGAGATTGGCTTGTGAAATTCTTATGAAATTTTCTGATAACCAAGAACCTCTTGAGAGCCGTCTAATTTAGCCTCTGTATCAAAAGGTGATGAAGGGCCTTTGAGGTTTAATACATTACAAAAAGTATTCTGAATGGTATGAAAGAGTACCGAATACTAAAAGCATAATAAAAATTTGAAAGAAATGTAACATTACAAATCCATTCGTGCCATAGAAAAATTTCTAAAATCAATGAAGCCTGAAACAATAAATTCCTACAGGAGGAAACTGTGCCAGATCTTAGACATGACCTCCTAGGATTTATCACATAATCGGTCAAAGAATGATGAAGGAAACAGTATATATGGTACAAAAACTAAAAATTGGAAGAATGGTTACAATATACGAATTTAAAAGGCATACAAGAGTTAATGGTCACACTAGAAGAACAAAGGAATAAAAATTTGATATATATTAATGCTTCCAGACCACAGCTAAGTGCTGAGGATGAAGACATAGGAGAATCTATGCCACAAAGCAAATCTGACATGATGCATTAGGAAATCTGACAGGCGGATTACAATTATTTAAGACAATATTTTAAATACGGAGACTGAAACTAAATTATATTGCGGAAGAAGCACTAATACCATGTAGAAACAGTTTTAGTGAAATGTAAAAAGCAGAGAACTTCTGACGGTTCTACATTACTTTCACTGCCAGTTTGTTTAATCGTAAAGACATCAGATGCCTTATCTTCCCGTTTTACCTTTACACTATCCACAAACTCCAATTTAGGTTCAAAGCAAACCTATTCATTAAAACTTCAGCATAACGGTTACACAAACTTAGTAACCGCTAAAAATAACAGTAACTTAGGAACCGCTGTTTGCAAGAAATGCAGAATAAATATTCCAGTCAAATTTAAATATTAAATACAGAGTTGCAAGCACTTAAATAAATTTTGGCTTGGTCTTAAATATTTCACGAAGCAAATGCGGTTAGAGAAGCTGAAGTCAGATAAATCAACTCAGTAGCAAGGAGGTATTACAGAGTAACCGGTCAGTGGTAGCTATGAGAGGCTTCCTCTCTCTCTCTAAACCTAAAAACTCTGCACATGAATACATTAACTAATTTGCATCCTAGTGGGAACTAACGAAAATGGAAGCGATAATAGAGGTAAAATAATAAGGGAGTTGGATTAATTAGCATAAAACCCTACAGATTAAGACAGAAAGTATGTTGTTGTTCCATAAAAGCATATCACAGTGAGATAATAAATTTACTCTCAATCGAATCAACATGAGGTTAACAAGTGATTTATGATAACTTAATTATAAGTAATCAACATACTTACGTTGAAGTAGGTGAATATCTTCGTGTAAAATTCTAGTACCAATTGATTGCAAAAACTCCTGGTGAATATTATTAAATCGTCGTCATTACTGCTTAAGTATTAATCACCTAAATTTTGTTCTTCCCTGAGCAGAAAAGGAACGGTACTTAAGGTCATATTTATATTAGTTTTCTCGTAGCTTTACTTTCAATATCTGCCCTACGATATCTGCAATAACTGAAGACTTGCTAATTTCCACTCGTAAGAGTCTTTTCTAAAAATACAACACTATTTTCTAGGCTGTATTATAAATATGACTGTCATATTGCAAGCTATAAAATTTTTAAATAGATTCAAGTAATAGTGCATTAGCTAGGACAACGTAAAGCTGTCAGACTTGAAACAATCACACTGTTGCTTCTTCGTTGGTTTTACCCACAATTTCCTTGCAGCTTTTATGTTTCGTACAGTAGGACACCAAGATACAATACTAAAGGTAGCTGCAGTATATTGAGATATGTATAAGGATTCACAGTGTTAAATATTGGTTATACAATAGATAGTGAGGGTACTCTATGGATCCCAATGATGCCATCATTACATATAAAACTGGCCGTAAAAAACAATTCATGAAAATTCTGGATAAAGTCAGCTGCTTTCAAACACCTCCATAACTTCGCAGCTAAACTACATAATCAAAGATAAAGCAGAATCTTCTTTGGATCGCATATTAAGGAAATTTGGATTTTGATTTATTGGATTATGGCAAAGCACACATTAGGGCACACATATCTGCCTAACATGAAAGACACTTTCGTGGAGGACTTTCTAGGAGAAACTGGCTCATATTCCGGTTACACGTGATGAAAAACCTGAAATGCCCATACAGCAGTCCATTCATTGGAATTTGAACTTGAGTCGAATTACCACGATTCAGCTATCTTATCCGCTCGTTAATTTGTGGTTTCAGATAAAGGAGGAACGGAGTTGTAAGACCCAAATAAATTAATTTGAGAGTGAAAAGGAGGCTTGGGTCAGTTTTGCGGCCGTTGTTAATAGCTTCTTGTTACTACAAGACCAAACAGTACAGGTAATTTGAGAAAAATGAAGCAAAATAGTTTGAGTGTGTCGCTTAAATTACATATATTTTACACTGACCTTAATAAAGTCAAAGAAAATGCACTAGAAAGGGTAAGACGAATATTCCCTCCCGGACGTGTTGGATTTTAATCATCCTTATCATGGATAAAGCAATGAACGTATAACGGGGGGATTACAATTGAAGTTTAGTAACTGAGCGGGATTTACAGCATGCGCGTAGTCTTAAAAGAAATTTCGAAAAACTTTTTTTTTCCCCAATGGCGGGCACTTGCCAATAACGGCATTGGCCCCTATAAAGGACAAAAGTGATAGCCATTTTATTGCGGAGGCACCTAATAGGCAGCCACCGTTACCTCCTATGAAGGGGCAGACAATTTTGCAACCATGTACTCTCCGGGATTCGAGCCCGGGTCCTTTGGTATTGGAATCAGGTTTCCCTAACCATTATACTGTCTGGGTGGCTTTTCGAAAAACTTTCCAGTTATTAAGAAAAAATATTGTGATAAAGTTCCTGAAAGAGTCCCACTTTAGTCGTCTGATCTACGCTAGTCGTTGTGAATATTCATACTAGTTTGTCAAAATATTGCGTTTTCTGAGTCTTTCTGAAGGAGAATCCACTAAAAGTTATTTCTTTCTCTATGAAGCTGAGGATATTTTCAAATCACTTCACTTTGGTTACGGAAGCAGCGATATACTAGAATAATCATTAGTTTGTGTACATTTTAAAACTAGCCAATGAAAAAAAAAAAAAAAAAAGAAAAAAAAAGGATTTCTACCTAAGAGCAAGAAAAAGTATTGTTGGCTAATGTATCTAAATAAACGGCAAACTTTTCTTGGGGGTTTAGTGGAAAAACACTCTACCGCAAGCATTTTAATTTTTTTTTTTGGTCACCTTTACATGTAACATCTGATTATTTTAAAATTTCACTCATTTATAATATTTCAGAAAATTATAAGTGATTGTAAGCTACTGTCTTGTTACAGGATCATCCACTGATCTACGTACTTTTTTAAGTAATGTTTTATTTCATTAATTTTTTTGTATTAAACGATATGCTGCCTTTCTATTTTTTCTTTAACTTGCATCAAGAACGTTCAGTATGAGAAGTCATAACGCAGTCGTTACTGATAGTCATGTTATTAAGCCTTCCTCTAAGGAAGAACAAAAACACCTAGAACGTGAGTCCTTTATAACCCTTTTACTTTAGTACATGAAATATGGTTAAAAAAGCTTGAATCCAATCTTGGAAATGCGCATTTAGATTTTAAATTATGCATTCCTATGCCGAGTAATGCAAATGAATAATTTTAATTAATTGCTTCAAACAAGGTAATAAGGTCAAATTTTTCTACGATGCCAATTTGTATATTGATAAACATCTTAATACACTGTGAATTGTGAAAAAATTTCTTACAACAGAACACGATCTCATATTTTAAAGAGTAATTCGAAACAAATAGTTCATAAAAGAAAATATATCTGTGACTGTTGTAATCAATTTATTTCACGGGTATAGCTATAACATAAAAGATTACTGTCCAAATTTCAATTGGCAGCCCTGAAAGGTTCGTCATTTCAAATATGCAAAACATTCATCAATATAATGATTGTTCAGAGACATTTTCATAATTTGAATTTTCGATCCAGTTTTGCTAAAGAAGCTGTGAGGATTTATTTAATTTACTTAACAGTTAATTTTATTTTGAAGCAACTTTCTTTATTTATAGTAGAGGGCAGCTCAACACAAACCAGTCCATATATTTTAGCCATGTTTAATTTTTGAAGACCCTCATTTTTCAAAGAAATCTTCCAGATTTTTTTCAGGGTATAAGAAGAATTGTTTGAAAAGAAATTTCTATGTTATTTTTTGGCTGTATGCTAATCTCCTTATTCTATATTAGTTTTAAATGTTTACCTTGAAATCTTGCCTAAAATCAAACGGCGAACCTTAGGTGTGCCCAGACCGGGCTCACCGGTAATCTAGGACAACTGAGAGTCTGTATTCTTTGTGTTTCCGCTCATCAGTCAGTTCATTGACAACAATGCTCGTTTCAGCACTCTTTTCGAAGCTCTATTCAATTAGTGTGCCCACTTTGGGCACACCCACAGAATTAAAACGATATGTGCTATCTTCACAAAATTTTACTTGTGTACTCCTCTAGGCCTAATTAGACTGCCTACCTTTTTATCAAAATTCCACCTTTAAAAGGTAGCGTGCCGGAAAAGGTTAACGTGCCACAAGCAATAGTGTAGCATGTACAACAAGAGTCTGGATTATAAGTCTTACAAATTTCATAGAATAGGCTCTAAAAATTACTGATAAAGCAAGGCGGAGACGGACGTACTGCATGGATTTGCTAGCATCCTTACTGGATTCGCTTGTCTCGACATACTGTCTGAATGACCGTTGCTCATAAAAAGAAGTACCCATCATTTTGCCTCAAGGGCGGTGTTCCGCTGTACTGGCAAAGACATATACGTGATTATATCAAACAGTGTCTTCCAGAAAGCTGAGATTAGGGGTGCAGATTCGAGTAATGCTACATAGATGCTATATCCCCACGTCATCCTGCTGGTTTAAACCCTAATTACATTTGATCTAAGCACCGAGTAACCTGCCCAGACTTCCGGACTAATTCGCGTCCGATTTTTAACTTAGAAACGAATAACACAAATATATTAATATATATATATATATATATGTATATATATATATATATATATATATATATATATATATATATATATATTGTGTATAATAAATAATATACATATAATAATATTTTTTTCCTTTGAGAATATCTAAATGACAAAAGTCTCCATATCCCCACTCCCACAGAATTTAATATCAGTTAAAGCAGCGGAGAGAAATATGGCTTGACTCAACACTTCAACTTATGTTGGAAGGGGTTTTGCAAAAACTAAATTATCATATCTAGTATCGAGACATCTACCATGTTACAAAGTATATCGAACATCTCAGAATACCTTTACATTATATCTCTATTCCTGAAATAAATTCATTATGCAAGCACGAATGTATTTTCTTCCCATACCTTTCATTTTGAGCAAGCCTATATGTTATGAGTCGTGATTATTTCTGAATAAACAACGCACAGAACATTAAAAATAATTTATAGTCAAGATAATTTAAAATTATTATAATACAGGGTTGTGACATGTGTATTATTGCTTCACTTGCATTAGCGTTTTGTATTCCTCAGCTGTATTTCTTTTACAACATTATATGTTTTCACCGTTGAAAAACAGTTTACATAAGCAGTAGTACCTATCTCAACAAAATTACTCAGCTTCAGAGAATACTAAATAAAATTCTGTCTTGTTTTAGTGCTAGCTTAAGACCATATAAAAATTACAATTCTGCGTTCCTATTACTTAACAGAGTAATTGTTGTTGTGCTGTGACTTATCTCACTTGTCTGACAGTAACATCCGAACATGCCCAGGAGGAAATTCATAGTGGCAAGGACTGCAAGATTGCGCCTGTTATTAGCAAGAGCACCATACAAGTGACAGTACGACTTCGCTAATGTTGCTTTATTTTCTTCCTTTACGTTAGTACGGGTTCGTGGATTTGGAGTGAATGATGACGACACTTGATGAAGTATGAAAATTCACCTTATTCGCCAGTATTATTCAAGACAGCTCCAAAATCATGTTTACAGTCGTCGAAGAACTACTATAAACACGCTGACATAATCAACGACACAGCCTCCAGGCTCTCAGGCTAAAAAGGTGGAGACAGCTTCACGGCAAAACACCAGAGTAGAGCTCCCGACTCTCCCCGGTCGTTCTCGGAACAATACGTACTCTCGTGACTCTCTACGCTACAACTTGCAATGCACTCGACGATACACTAGAGTACAGCTCCCGACTCTTCGGCTCAGTCGTTCCCGGAGCTCACATTACTCTCTAAGATCAAACTTGACGATGCACTAACTCGCGATACTCTAAAAAACTCTCTCGATGCGCTCAACCACTAACTTGGCACTAAGTACTCGCTGACTGACTATCAACTCGATGGACTCCGCACGGACTAACTAACTCGCTCTCCGCGTACCAGCAGCTTTTATATAGCTTTCGGATTGTGTTCGAGAAGATTCTGGGCTAAACCGGTAATAATTCGTTCAGGAGGTTCTCCATCCGTCTATGGCATATCGCCAATTTTGTCGCCAAATGTGGCGACCCTGCCTTTCCTTGCAATTTTATGGCAACCCTAAACCTGCTTTGCACGGAAACTATCCCACCGCGCCTGGACATTTCGTACACTGCCCCCTCCCGAGGATTGCACGTCCCGGGCAGTACAACCCTTGATCAGAAGCCAAATTCGATACAAACAAAACGCAATAAAACAAACAAATAACATAACTAAAGAAACAAACATTTACACTATGTACAAGTTATATACACAAATTAAACACATAACAATTTCAAATTATACAAATTACAGTTCTGAATGAATTTCAGTTTCATTCTTTGCATTAAGTTATACCCGGGTCAAATACTTTTATACCGCAATTCTCAGATGTATTCCTGTTTTGCATATCGCAGTCTGGAGATTCAGTTCTTTCAGACTTTTCATCCACAGGAAGATCTAAAACAGTTCGTTCACCATTCTAAAGTTTGTTTGCATCATGTGTACAATTCATTTCGGTATTCTCACCAGCTGGTACATGCTCATTTACCTCTATTTCCTGAAAACCATTTCAGATGTTTGCATTAGATTTATGAGCAGAATCCAATTCTTTACAAGCAGAAGTATCCTGGTTTAGAATCAAGTCCGTGTCTGCACAATTTGTACTATGAGACACACATATAGTTTAGGAAGTGGGTGAATTTTCTTTCAATATTGGAGCACATTACTTCAGCTGTACATCAGCTTCTCCCATCTCTGCATCATATGCAATTTCAGATGGTTCAGCACTTCCTGCTTACGACTTCGTAACTTCACTATCAGTTTCTACCAACTTGACATTCGCATTTTCACTTTCTTCTATCAGGCACGAGTATCAGGCATCTTCAGTCCCGTGAGAATAAAAAATCTTCCTTTCCGTCTTTTATTTCTTTAAATTTTAGTTATTTTTCTTTAATCCCCTTAGATGTTTCATTCATAATTTCTAGATCTTTCTCAGACACTCACCAGCTACTTCCTTCATTTCTTCATCCTTTAATTCTCTAGATGCCACTTCCGTCATTTCCGCACTTTCATCTGTGGGAGTTGCTCTGGCAGCTTTTCTTGGCTGACTTTTATTTCTTTTCGTCGGGTTTTCTTCTCTTTCAGTTCACCTTTGATCTCAGCCCTTATCTCTTCATATCCAGCTTCTATTTCTTCACCTCTTCTCGCTCGGCTTTGATCTCGGCTAAGAAGTCCATTAAAGTCTTCGATTCCTCCGCCACGGCTTTCCTCTGCAGGCGGGTTACTGGCATTCACTCGCAAACCCCACTCTTGACACCAGTTGTTACGTTATTTCTTTCTTCTACGTTCGTACGGTATGGATTCGTGCGGATTTGGAGTGAATGACGACGACACTTGAAGAAGTATGAAAACACACTTTATTGGCCAGTATTATTCAAGACAGCTCCGAAATCACGTTTACAATCGCCAAAGAACTGCTAAAAACAAGCTGACACAATCAGCGACACAGCTTCCAGGCTATAACGCTAGAGATAGCTTTCCGGCAAAGCACGAGGTCTAAGATCAAACTCGACGATGCACTAACTCGCGACGAGACTTTCTCGATGCACTCGACGACCACCTCGGCACTCACTGACTATCAACTCGATGGATTCCGCACGACTAACTAACTCGCTCTCCGCTTACCGGCAGGTTTTATATAGCTTTCGGCTTGTGTTCGAGAAGATTCTGGGCTAAACCGGTAAAAATTCGTTCCAGAAGGTTCTCCCTCCGTCTATGGCATATCGCCAATTTTGTCGCCAAATGGGCGAAACCTGCCTTCGATTACCATTTTATTGCAACCTAAACCTGCTTTGCAAGGAAACTATCCCACCGCGCCTGGACATTTCGTAACAATGAGTTCCGTCTCCAATTTTGATGGAGAGCACCCCCTGGGGGGGGAAGACGGGTGCGAGGATTTCCCACCTCTCTTTCCCTACCACCAACCCTTTCGGCTCGAAAGGCACCAACCCTTTCGGCTAGATGTAAATAACTCGCCCTCCGCGTACCGGCAGGTTTTATATAGCTTTCGGCTTGTGTTCGAGAAGATTCTGGGCTAAACCCGTAAAAGTTCGTTCCAGAAGGTTCTCCCTCCATCTATGGCATATCGCCAATTTTGTCGCCAAATGGGCGAAACCTGCCTTCGATTACCATTTTATTGCAACCTAAACCTGCTTTGCAGGGAAACTATCCCACCGCGCCTGGACATTTCGTAACACTCAGTTCCGTCTCCAAATTTGATGGAGAGCATCCCCTGGGGGGGGGGAAGATGGGTGCGAGAATTTCCCACCTCTCTTTCCCTACCACCAACCCTTTCGGCTCGAAGCATATTATAGTGCTTCCATGCCGCACGGACATACATTTACAAACATCCATGTCTTCTCTGGAATTCGAACCCGGGCCCTTCGGTACCGCAGTAGGCTCTCCTAACCACTATACTGCCCAATGCTTAGAAATATTTCTTTAACACTATCTTAGAACAGTACATTATTCATATCACAAGTATAAATTGCTGTAAAAGTTGAATTCAAATTACTATTTTACTGAATTTTTCCTCGAAATTTAGAATTTTCTTATGCTAACATCATAAAAATATGTCTTGAATAAATTCCTGTATTGATTATATAATGCTTTGTTTCATGAGCATTTCATTTTTTAATTTCTTTTAAAATGGTATCAGTAATAGTGACTTCTGGTAGCAATTGTTTCGGTGAAAACAGTTAGTCTTATTGTTGTAAATTTCAAAAAAACAAAGATGAGAATTGAGTGGCACTGGACAATTATTAGTATGTGAGACTAAAGACTCCCTTTTTTTAAGAAGCGCTAAGTATATTTTTCTGCTGAAAAAATGCATTTATTTTTTATGTAACTACCGTACTTATTCTAACAATTAACAGCAAATATCCTGAGCCTCAAAAACATGACTGAACAATATGCAAATTTTGCTGCCAGCAACCTATGAAAAATATTTGTATAAGTAAAGTACCAAAATAGCTTAATATTCTTTACACAGTAGTTTAGCTTACCTGTTATCGAAGGCAGACATGTACTATATTGATTTAGTCGACTGTGATAAAAAGTAAAATCAGTTTTAAAAGTAAATTCTAAGACATTCCTGCCTCGCCTCCACAAACTCATTAATACAATAAATCTTTCTTATCTTACTTTTCGAACATTAATCCTTTTGACGTTTTAAAACTAATTCGACTAGTATTAAATTTCCTCTAGTCAACACATGAAACTTGTATAGTATGGCTGCAGAAATTAGAATTCCAAAAACGAAGAACTTAAAATGTATCTATGTCTGAGTGAAAGAAGTCATGTAGTCACGCGTAAAAGCATGTGACGTCCTATCTCTTTCTCTGATTCGGTCAAGTTTCAGGATTAAGAAAACGCAGATAACATTCTTTTTATTAAAAGAATGCTAATCGTGAATTCTGATTCATTCTAATTTATATAATTAAAAATAATTTATAAATAAATTATCTTTCACACATCAAGTTCAGCTGATGGAAGATCATACTTTTCTACGGACACATACTTATCATTTATTACATCAAAATAATCCATTTTCATTATTGTTCAGATGTCATTCTTAGTTCTACAGCCATTTTCTTTATTGGTCATTCATATGGTGGTCGTAATATATATGCAGAAAGAAGTTCATTTCACTTCGTAACAAATATTTTCATACAGATTGCGAACACATCTAACCTACGATTTTTCTGGGAGTTTTCTCTTCTTAACAAGAAGAATTTAAAAGTTTTATTGTGTTTTTCCTTTTTAAATAAAAATGATTATCTTCGATATTTTATTGAAAAATTACATGCAGTATCAAAAGGTTATCTTTAAGTAAATTTGCAAATTGAATACCTTAGACTAGATATAAATTTCAAACGAATGTAATCTCTTTTTCTAAAGCAAACTGATATTTTTCAAGGTAAACAAGCTTTAGGCAAATCCTCACATCTCATTTGGACTCCGTACGTAATATTTGTTTTTTAAAAATGTGTACTTCAACTACATTTAAATATTTAAATTTACATTTTCTTTTTCTTTTTCTTTAACTAGTCGAACTTCAGTTTCAGATTGTCGCTGCTTCGTACAAAACCTCTACCCTCTAAAGATTTCGGAAAACAGGATTTTCTTGTAAAAGTCAGCTTTAATCTCAGATTGAATTTTGCCTAATTTAAATTTTGAAATTTGAGTGTTTCACTCTATATTATATTTTCCTTTTTAATTTGTTATTATCTAGTATAATTATTGCCGATTATATAAATGTATTTATTGTTCTTTACAAAATTCTAAGTTCTTTATGTGTATTATTTAAAAATATAAGTAAAAGTAAGTGTTCTATTATTTCAAAACATAAGTAAGTGTATTACTTAAAATTTATCCTGATCTCTGGTATCTTAAGCAGACTTTAATGCAGTTTTTAGTAAGAAAATGACAGTTCATTTCAGCAATAATCATCAGGTGTGATATATCATTTGCAGAAAATAATTATGAATATATACTGAAATTACTTTTAATGCTTCTTTTTAGCAGGCTATGCTATCTGATCTACCATTTGCCTAATAACGTATGGAGACATTGGTTATTTCTCTCCATTGTTGATAACAGCTGGCTGTATGAGTGTTGCATTGGTTTTCTTCATATGAAACGCACGTAGAAATCAACTTTCTTTAAAAATGCGACATTATTAATTTAATTAATTTTGGCAAATAATTAAAATGATGTCTACGTATTAAATTTCTCTGCCGTTCCTAAGCAAAATCTCTTTTCAAAAACTGCTCTTATAAATACTCGTTGCGGCAACAGCTGCTTAAATTTTTTATTTACAAATGCTTGAAAACATAATTAAGCGTCAAATCATACTATTTTAATCGTTTTCGTAAATATCATATAAATTAGTGCACTAAATTCAAACCAAGTTCTTTCTCTATACTTAAAACAGAAGTTATGCAGGTTTGTCTGGTTTTGATATTTAGAAGCTATCAATTTGCACAATATTTATATCATTTGCAAACTCTTTGAATCCACTCGAATTGTTTTTCACATTAATCCCTAATAAGATGAATTGTAATGCAAGTTTCGAAATGAGATGGTTCAGTTTCAGCTGCTTATTCTCCTTCGAAATTGTCTTCATCAATGTTTGTCACGTTATTTTTGATAACTTGATCGTCGATCAAAAATTGATATCTAATATCGTGTTGTTAATCCTTAAACATTCTTCAGCATCTTTAAATCATAAACTTCAAAGATTGAAAAACTGCCACTTGTTCCAATAAAGCTTCTATCACAACAGCATTGGATAATTTTTCTGGTCTTCAAAAAGGTGGCCTTTCAAGTATTTTATTCCATTCATTTTACAGAGCAGCTGTTGTCATATTGTCCCAATCTCTGGCAAACATGTAACCACCATCCTTGACATTTATCTTCTTAAACCTAAGAAGAACTGGTATTGAATATTATTATTAAGGATCAAGTTACAGGAAAGTTTCTTTACGGTAAAGTCCCTTAAGCGCTTGGTGAAATCCTAAATTCTTTAGTTATATCAATGAGATTATATTCGGTGGTAGAAAAAAGAACTTCGAAAAAATTCTATTAAAGACTTCTAAAGGTGAGCCAGAGAGAATATTTTCGAATTTTATTTGTTTGCCTTATTTTCAGATAGAGTCTAACTGACAAAAAAATTCGCCAATATAAAATTTTAAAGTAGATGAAGTTTTTGCTCTTGAAGAAGAGGAATATCAGCTCGCCTTCAAAACCAATAGAGTTCTATTTAAAATCCATACCAATGGAAAGGCAGTTTTTTTGTCTAATTTTAAATAACCAGGCCTTGTTTTGATCTCCATAGCTAATTGGGAGCTTAATGATCGTAATATATCGAAGCTGGTCAGATTTTCTGGTCACGTTTGCTTACTAATGGTTACTACTCTATTTCATAAGTCAATCGTTATGCAGCGCTTTTAAGATGCATTTCTTCATGCAAAAAAGGCAAGTGTTCCGTAGTGTAATATTCATGCAGGATGGAGCGCCCCTCTACTGGTTCTGCCATCAGCTGCTGAAATCAACATTTTACGACGAACGTGTTCTTAATCGCTCTCTCCCGCATGGATGACTACCAAAGTTTCCAGATCTAACATCTTGTAACATTTGATTACGCAGCTGCTTGAAATGACAGGTGTATAGGAGTAATCCGAAGATATTCGCCATATTGAAAGAAGTTATTCTTCATTATGTGATAAGAATTAGAGTTGAACCCTCTTCGATGACGAGCAAAGTGTCATTCCACATCTGACGAACATTCTCATGTATGACGGCCATTCAAGTGAACATTTGGAACCCTAGCTATGTTGAAAATTGCACTGCTTCATTGTACTAACTTCTGACACATCTAAAGCACCAGCTTTCGGTGTAATATCTAACTGTTTTGGCAATAAACATTTTCTGTTACTTTTGTATCCCCCTGTGCTAGAGACTTTCTTCGCGCGTGTGTACAATATATATTATTCAATTCGTGCGCTTGTACAATATTTTTTCGAGCGTGTGTGCAATATATAGTATATAAAGAAGTGAAAAGTCGTAACGTAGTTAATTTAATTTTGTTCCAAAAAATTTTAAAGATCATCCTATTTCTTTCTCTGGCAAATGATCATAAAAACCTAGTACACGTGAAAAAAGTTACAAATAAAAATGTAATTATAAGAGACAATTAGAACTTGAACAAAATTCAGATTTCATTGCAATTGCATTGCATATATATATTGGATTGGATATGTATATATATATTGAGTAAGATGATATTGTTTCTTTCTTACTCAATATACAGATTTTGAGCTGAAAAACCTAAATCTGGCTTTATCATGTCAACCAACCCCTCCAGGGTGGTTTATTGTACTGGCTGAGACCTTAACTCTGAATGTCTTAGCTTTGGAAGTATACAGTACACTAGTCCGGTCTTGCTTAGCATATATTCAAGTGGGTAGTTATGACGGCCAGTCTTTTAGGTAAAGATTCCAACAGATTTCATAACCTCAGTTGTGCGTTTGAAAGATACAAAAAGTCCGACGCCTTTAAGGGAGGCATTAATGGGGATTCGGGGTGCTGCAGCAAGTGCGACTATATGACTTCTTTCACGGGAAGTTTTCTAGCCTGCTCTTCCCGACTTTTTCTGACTAAGCATATGAGATAAGCCGTGTAGTGCGATGTTAGAGTTCCCAGAACACGCATATGTTTACTTACTTTGTCATGTCAAAACAGCACATGTGACCAGTCTCACAAAATTTCTTTTTCCCCTTTCCTTGGATAACCGAGATTTCAGACAATCGAGATTCAGATATTAGAGATCCTTTATAAATTTGATCAAAGAATAAAGCTGAAAAAAAAAGAAGCAAAAGCTGAAAAATATTTCCAAAATTTTTATCAAGAAACAGCCTGGACAGACAACTCCTTTTAAATCCGAAAATGAAATTATTTTTTATTATACAAATAGCTTGCTTCTTAAATATAAAAATGCACTCTCAAATAAGACCAGAGTTATGTAAATTGTAATCACTGTATCGATACACTTTAGATTACTGTGGTAAATTTAAGACAAATATTGCATCCTCGTGTAAATTCATTTGCAGTTTCCTTTCCTACATAGGGAGACAGTTCTGATGTATCGTTTCCCGATTTTATGGGACATCATTTATTTTTCATTACATTTGTTTCGAGGTGTGTCTTATGTTGCTCCTACCAGGTTTTTAATATATACCAAATATTTGGGTCTTTGATTCGTACTTTTAAGTAGTTTTGTCAGGTAATTTTATAAGTAATGTCGACTAACGAATAACACAAAGAACACAAATAGCTTTCTCAGATATTATACTTCCTTGGAGTTGCACAACCATAAATAATATAAGTATTATGCAGTCTTGCCGAAGAAATTCACCCCTCGCATGCTTTTCGTAATCCATTACTATTTCTCGATAAATAGAAACTTATGATAATAATAACAGAGTAATATCGCCTTTGTTCTCAGGATTTTTTGTAAGAAGAGTTATCATAAGTACTTCTAATTTCAATAATGTAATCGAACATTTAAAAATGTTTTAGTGGGACTGCGTGTATTATATTGCAGGGATAGATATTACATGTCAAAGTGTTAATAATAGACATTTCCTTACTGAGATTTCCTTACTGAGCGTTTATTGTACTTAACACGAATTAAGACATATTGACAACAATACTCGCTTCAGACATTTGCAGACTATTTGTGTTAGTTACACCTTATATCACATTAACCTCATATAAAACTATGTCAGCATCTTTGCATAGCTTATAATTGTAGTGCTAAATACTCCTAATTTGTATGTCATTGAATATTTTTTAAGAATTTTCTTGGTGTGAAAAAAAATTTGAAGTTAGTACACTTTATATTTACATCAGACATCAATGGGCTGTAATACAAAACTTTTCACTGATTAGAATTTCTTATTTGTATAGAACTCCTAACAGTTTCTTTAGCTTAGCCTGTTATATGTATTTTCAGCTGATAAAACAATATCATATTTGCTTTTCAGATATCTAAATCCAGGACAACTTTTTCCACTTTGTGCTCTTATCAACACTGCCAACCGTCTCGAACATTGCCGTTTGTGGCTATCATTGTTATATTGCCTAGATTTGTCATGTCTTGAACGGTCGAAAGATTAAATTTGCTGTATATTCTTTCAACTTGTTCAATCAAAACAGCATTTGAGTTGTAAACACGATAAAACGGTCATTATACAAATATATGATTAACAGACACGCGTCTGAAGACAAAATATTGAGATTTCATGCGAATTTAAATGGCATAGGCATATGATGCCTGGCTGCATTTGTAAACAAACGCATTTATATTAGAATTTCTGTCCGAGAGAAATGTTTAAGTGGACCTTTTTCAGATAAAATAATCACAGCTATATTATTATTATTATTAGACATGTTACAGCGTGTAAAAATTACAATACGAAAGAACTGACACAATTTGGAAATGACTAAATAGTGCTAAAATGTTAGCATCTAAATTTTCCGTACAAAAAACTAGAATTTACAGCAATTCAAAAACTCTGTAAGACTGACATCAAAAATAATTATTAAAGGCAAATAAATGCTTAAGAATTGCGTTTTCTTAAGCTTTATGTAAGTTGAGAAGAAGAATGTTTAATTTTTCCTGAGGGAAATGCTGTAATTAGCTCCTGCTCCACAGATGAAGCAGTAGACAAAAAATGTGTAACTATTTCAAATCGTGATTATTAACAACTGCCATAAAAAGCTACTACCGCAATCTTTATTTTAAGCTATATTTTCCGATAAGTCGTGTTTACTTCAGATTATAGTTACGTAGAATAATAACTGGAAAAGGTCTAAATGGTAGTAATACAACTCACCAACTTCCTTCAAAGTTAGTTGTTGTGAACAAGTAAGGGAGAATTAAACAAAACACAGAGCGTATCATTGCGTGCGTACCGGTTCGTAATAAATTTAATACACATCCGATAAAAATTCAATAATATTTATTATTATCACAAGAAATAAAATAAAATGCTGAAATGTTTCCTCACAGATATTCGCACAATATCAAAATGTCACAGAGTAGTTATATTTTAAACTACTAAAACGTTAAATAGAACTCAATCAAAAGTGCAGAGAAAGCTAATCCGATCTCACCTCGAATTCGCTACAATCAACAACAGAAACTCAGTAAACAACTGAACTGAGATGGTTCGCTCTGGTTTTTTAAAGCTTTTTAATCAGGCACGAAACCATTCTTGTAAATTTTATTTTCTCAAGGTTTCTGGAAAGCAAAAGAGTAGAACTACAGTTAAAGCTAACGCACAATCGCATTTATTCAATTTAAGTATAAATTACGAGATATCTATATATTAAATGCGCGTGCTCCTGTATTTTTACTTTTTCGGCGTAGCTTTCTCTTAAGACTTGTCACGCGCTGCATTGCACGGGTCATGATTATCAAGATCATGGTGTGATACTTATCATTTTTAATCGGGAAGAGGGGGCGGGGCTGCTTCTTAGAATTAATAATATGCAATTTAGATTGTACATTTAAAGTAACTGCAATAAACTCTTTTTCGTACCCTTCTTCCCACGTCATTGTTTATGACTGGAAAAAATTTAACAAGCAAATGAATTAATTTCAAGAAATTACCATCAATCTTAGATAATAATTTTAAGGAATAACGATTAATATTACATATAATGTATCTGATAATCTCCGAATAGCTAAGTGTTGACAATCTGCGCTGAATTTATCGCTTCTTTTCTATGTATTTATTATATCTGAAACTCGATAAGATCTTCATTTTCCAGTTTTTAAGTTTATCGCGTTTCAAGAAACTTTTCTTACGTTTCAAGTTAACCTTGCGACTGCACATCAGTTTAGAGGAAACGCTGATTCTAACTGAAATTTACTTTCCCAAAAAATTTCGAAGATTGCACTAAAATAACTGATGCCAAATGAACGTCATTCTATTGCGTAATAATTAAATAAAATTTCACCGTTTAAAAATATTTAGTGTTTCTAAATTGTCATCTTTATATAGTAAAGACCCTATTTTATTCTAACCAATTATTCTTAATTTGACTTTCCTTTCCCTCCTGACTTCAGTTTCCTGCCGGAATGTAAATTTTAATGACGTAGTATGCAAAATCTAAATGTGTTCAAAAACAATATTTAAGCTGCGGTTTCACGAGTTCGTGAGGAATAGTATCGGAGTTAGTTCCGAGTTTATGCTGCGTGTTTGATATTGCTCTCTAGTTGGTGTTATCTACCTTCTTCAAATTATATTAATATTCTAGGCTCGGCTTTGCTGTGTGCGGGTGATTTAGCGGTTTAGATAAATAAGGAGCCAGTCGTTTAGTCATCCTAATTTATTGTTTTTTTACATTTTAATTTTCTGTTCAAATTACTTAACCGCAAGTGATTGTGATTTTCGAGCACCGAGTGAGTGCATCTTGTTACATTAGTTCAAATAAAAAGGTTATTTATATCTTCATCTGCAGTATCTGTTCTTCAAAGACACAGCGAGAATTCTCTACGCAGTGTTTTCACGTAGGGTCTGTTGTGAATGCTCCCAAAAAGAACACGTAAACTCCACAATATTAATAAAAAATGATATCTCTCAAAAATGCAAAGTTTTAACCCATACAAGTTATAATCGAAGAATTTGAAGTTTAATTTTAAATTACGTTTTTAATTCTTCGTTTCAAGGCGGGACAATGTGGTATCTCCCTGGTCAAAACACATAAAGATAGTCCCTTACAGACCGCAGTCAAATATTGCCGAGCGCGTAAACAGGAACATTGTAAAAATCATCCATAGTTACATAAAAACGTATTACCGACGCTGGGATGACTGCGCCAATGAGTTGGTTTTTGCCCTGAGAACGGCCAAGCTGGGATACCACGGGAAAACCTCTTTGTCAATTATTTTTGGGCGGAAAAATAATTACCCACTAAGACAAACGGTTCTTTGTCCAGAGAAGGGAGGCAGAATTTAAACTAAATCATATTCAAAAAATAATTAACGAGGCAATAAGAAACTCAGCCATAGCCAGAATAAAACAAAAACCGGTACTTTTCCGTTTTGCCGGCGCAAGCGATAAAGTCGCCAATAATGGTAGAACCGATGCCAAACGGAATATTCTCGCTGGTAACCTTTTACGCCTCATTTTCAAAACAAGTCGCAGCTTTTTCTTATCAGATTGATTGTTTCTTTCAATAGTGGCATATAATTACATAGAATTTTTATCAGATAGTTCAGTTTTATGTCTAAGGCCATTTTCGGTAATTAAGTCAATCAGGATGCAATCACAACGCTTACCCGAAGCCGAAAATATAGAAAATGTAAGTCAAGGGTTAAATTCATCAATTCTAATGAGAATGCATTAGCGAAGTAAAGCACTGCAGCTTTACATAATTTCTGAGTAAGCTATTCGTACGAATTGAAATATTTCTTGCATTTAAACTTGTGTTCCAAATTAAGATTTAACTTGAAATTAATGTAGATAATTACTGAGAGCATTAGATTTTTGTAGAGTAGTTTACATGAGATGAGATCGCTTGGGGTCACGTGATATGAACCGGCGAATCAAGATGTTGAACCATGAAAGCATAGTAAATTCTTAAATTAATGTCTTTTTACAAATTTATTGTCTTTATTTATTGGCTTTTTATAAAATTTTAAGCGATATTAAAATGTTTATGCCTTCAAAAAAAGAATTCTTAGAACTAACATTTTTTTAAATATTTTTTATGTGTATCCTGTATGTTGTCGCCAATAAAGTCTGCTTGGCGAGATTTGCGCTGGCCAAACGGAAAAGTACCCAAAAACCTTATTATGATAAAAAAAAAGAAGTGAATTTGATTTTAAAGCTGGGGATAAGGTCCTGAAAATAAAACATTCGCTGTCTTGCGCAACACTAGAAAAAGTGTCAAAATTTTACCCCAGATTTGAAGGCCATTTTGTTATTGAGCGTATTTGTGGTTCGGTTTTATACTTAAAGGAGAAAGAGCAGGCAATGTCACTGCCAATGTGGATCAAGTCAAAAAGTACTATGGCCGAAAGAATATGCATATGCTTCAAGATATTTTACAGGAAGCACCAAACACAGTTACACTGCAAAAAGAGGACTGCTGGCCCTCTAGCTATAATTAATTAGCCTTACAGCATTATCATTCTCTCTGCAGTTGCCATCTATTACTGTTACGCCACAGAACAAACAGCACTGTAGCTATGAAAAAGAAAAAAAAAAAGAGCAAGGACATAAAAGTAACGTCATAACTAAAGGAATCACCGTCTTGTGCAGACTACAGATTCTAAATGTCATATCGAAGTTTAAAAAATTAAAGCATAATTTATGGGAAGAAAAATGTAGGGGAAGGCCCTCAACATCTAAAATGGGTCTGCCAGGAGCAAAAAGGAAAGAATCCAGAGTGTTGGGGCCAGAAGGAATGAAACGTCGACACGATGAGCCAAGGGGCATTAACAAACCGAAAACTGGAGCCAGAGCAAGAAGGGAACGTGTCACCGAGAAACGAAGGCGAAACAATACCCTGCACAAGATATATCAACCTACGAAACGGGGAGAAAAAGGCATTTAAGACATCAGAATCCAGCCACCAAGGAAGGTGGGCAAGGACAAGACACCAACGCAAATTCCACAACGAAAACGCCAATTAGAAGAGGAATATTTTAGGAATAGGAAACTACTGAGAAACTAAACAGCTCGGAAGTTTGACCAGGCAAGAGTTCTCCGGCCATATTAAGGAACTTTCACAGCTCGCAACTGTCCAGCACCACCAGATATGAATCAGCGCCAAAAGCAGGTAGTAAAGGAGCGAAAAAACTGAAGCGAAACAAAAACAGCTGGTGACGAAGGAAAATGGAAACAACAAACCACCCCAACGTATCCGACTTCAATAAATACATAAAGTTCCGTCATGAGAGGAGCTTGTAAAGAAAAGGATGTCTGATTTCGCCAAACAAAAGATAAGTCAAAATTATTCTGTCTAAGTTTATTTTATAAGCTAGTAAGAAGTTGGTTTAAAATATTTTATTTCAGTTTTGCCACGGTAGAGGATAATGTTTATTTAATTAAGCAAAGGTTTTTTTTTTTTTTTTTTTAATTTTTTATTAAGAAGATTACAATTTTGTGTTAAGCAAGAAACTTACAATTTTGTATGAAGCAAGAAACTTTATGCAATTACTAGAAAGTAGTCTTGGCTGATTTAGAACGAAATGTTAACTTCAGTCGTAGAAAGTGTTTTAGGAAACGTTTGTATGTTTTCAAGAATCAACTTCCATACTCAACTTTAGAAAATTGTCGTATATAATTAAATCGAGTTTGTTTTCAGCGAAATAAAGTAAGAAGTTATTTATATAAAAGTGTTTGAATTGTTAAATACTTATTTTTGCATGCTTGAAAAATGTGCTTTGAATGAAAGAGTAACCTAAGCTAGTTGTGAATCGTACTAAAATAGAAAAATGAATTTAGAATGAATGTAAATTAAATATTAGGCTCTCTAGCCAACATTAATTTTCACTAGATTTAGCACCTCAGGCCGAGAATTGATTGTAGGGTGTTTCTGTTAGGTCTAGGTTGTCTAGTTTCTAACAAGTAAGATGTGGGGTAGTTGGAAGTGTTGTACGCATTCTTACATGAAACACGCTCGCACATGTAGCTGGAACAGCTACTGCAGAATGCTGGAGAGCAAGGAGTCTTAAACTGCTAGAAAGAATGAAATGAGTTCATGTATCCCCATTAAAGAACAGATGTAACTGTTTAAAATATTAAAACTTGTCGCAATGAGATTTTTGTGAAACAAGTTCTAAACTATTTTCCTTCCAGGTTCGAGCCAAAAAAATACAATGAAGACTGTAGTTTTCGTGCTACCTTGTTTGCCTGTAAAAGTTTAAATTAAGAAAGTTAATATTAAGATAGTAAAGGTTGACTCACATTTAGATTTTAAATATCTTTGCCAGGCTTTTAAAGCATTGTTACGCGACAGTTAAATTCTGGCGAGGGAAGATGTAGGGTTTTCTTTAGTTCAATTTAACCTAATATTCAAATTTTTTATATCTTTCCTGAACTCCTCAACTTTCCCTAGCATTTCCGTGCCAGGATGTAAATTTAAAGTGAGTATTAAAACGGGTGAATCTTGTTTGTTCTGTTTTTTGTACTTCCAGGAACCCACATTGGACGACAACTGGCAAAAAGCCTGCATTCGAGTATAACAGCGGAAAATGGAAATGGAAAATAGTTGATTCAAAGCGTGTTCTCGCTAGCCAACACACGTTTCATTTCTGACCTTGCTGTTACGCGGGTTTGCTGATACGCCTTTTTGGCCCATCTGTCTAATTAACATGCCGGGTAGGCTTGTTGAGCCAACCTAGTTAGCCGTAACTTGCTAGTAAGTGCTAGGCCAGCACTGCTTATTTTCACCCTTTTCCTGTGCTGGTATTATTTCACGCCTGTGCGAGAAGTCGCCAGGTTCATTAGTAGGATCTAGATTAGTTTATCTGGCCAAAGAGAGTTAGATCCTCTAATCTTAACAAAATGTTAAGCAGTACTCACAACAGTAACTCTTTCACTTCAGTTAAATACTCATTATATTTTATTCATAATTATTTTCTTTCATTTGAGAAGTATGTTTCAAAATATTCTTTAAAGCAAATAAAACAATAGTAATTTATTAATGTACACAATAAACATTCTCTTAAAATGATCTTCAAAACGATAAACCAACAAATATCAACGGAAAATTACTATGGCTACCATAGCATTTTACTCTTCGATTCCATCCCAGAAGTAGATGCCAGGCCGAGCTGGTGATAAAAGTTTTCCGATAGGCAGACTGTAACGTTTTTTCAATATTCGTGTGTGTGTGTGTGTATGTGATTATGGCAAAGCCTCGAGGGCTATCTGCCTAAGAGGAGGGATGCCTTCGTGGAGGACTTTCTAAGGGAAACTGGCTTGTATACACGTTACACATGGGGAAAACCACGAAAACGCCCATGCAGCCAGCCCGTTCGCGGGATTCGAACCTCGGACCGAACTACCAGTGTTCAGCGACTTTACCGCTCGGCCGCTGGTGGGCCTCTTTTTCAATATTCAAAGGAAACGAATAAAATCTAAACGAAAAGATTTAACGTCAACACGTCATGAATCATCTAGTCTAGAATTCAGCGGGGGGGGGGGAGAAAACCGTGTCTTCCGGACTTAGAATCGAAACTAATAAATTCTAATTAGCAATATCAGTGACTCTATTCAAAATGTTATCACACAAATACGCATTCAGTTTGCTAATAACCATAACTTTATTTATTATGCACATGAAAACATTTTAAAATAACAAATTAAGGAAGTGAGAATCAAAACTAATAAATTCTAATCAACAATTCAGTGAAGCTATTAATCTGATATTAGTAAGGAATTTACATTTGTTTTTAGAAGCAGTTTATAACAAATAATCAGTTTAAAGATAATTTTAAACTCAGATTAAACAATAATTCGAAAGAAAATTATCTTTGCGTTCCTTTGAAAGTTGTTCACTTTGCATTCTATATGCTAGCAGCTTGACACACTTTTGACGTCAACATGTGGTTTCGAAAATTATTGTGACTAGCAGTTTGCACCTGAAGAGAGATTGAGCAGATCTCCAGCAAACAAAACTTAAATTCGGGAGTTTTTTTTAAGCCAATCCAAAATTCTCAACATTCTGTTTAGCGCCATTTTGTAAACAGATATTCTAAACATTTCGTTGGACACCATTTTTTAACTGTTCTACTATAAACATAAACGCCGGCTAGCTCTAAAAGTATTCATTAACGGAGCACTGGAACAGTTACAAAGAAAATATACATCAGAACAGAACATACACTAAAGCAAAATACCTAACATTTAGAATTAAGATTTGAAATTAACGTTAGAGTTACGGAGATAATAATGGAGAACCTATCGTCATCGTAGCTGGAGGTCGAATGCATATAAGTTGTTCTCGTCGTTACTAGATGGCGTCGATAAAATAGTTACAGCCAAATAATTCCGTTACAAACTTAGATTCATGCATCAAAATAAACTTATATGTCACTCTAATTCGTCCTGTTTTATTCCACGCCTTCCCCATGTGGGCAACAGCACTCAAGACTTACTGAAGAAAATCATAATATTCCAAAATAAAATCCTGAGAGCAAATATTAACACATCGCGGTTTATGCGAAATCAACGACTGAACCAAGATAACGAAATTTCGCAGACACTAGATTATATTTTTGCAAGTTCACATAACTTCTTCAAGAAAATTACGAATTCTAATTATGCCCATATTGCTCCGTTAGCTGACTACGATTCTGTTGTTGAAAACCCCTTTAAACGACCATGCACAATTCATCACAATGCTACATATTAATTTGCATTGTGATTGTACCTGTGTAATATTGTATATATTTAATATCTTCTTTTAGTTTCTAAATTGTATTGCACTTCATTTGTGTTCTTATCCCATTGCCCCTTTGCTGTGTGTATCAAAGATTTCAAGGATTTTTGCATCTCTCCATATCATGCTTCCTACAGCTACGAGTTGACACATTGTAGCAAATCTCCCGTCTGCCAATCGGAAAACTTTTATCACCAGCTCGGCCTGGCATCTACTTCTGGGATGGAATCGAAGAGTAAAATGCTATGGTAGCCATAGTAATTTTCCGTTGAGTTTAATTTTTTTGCCGATTAGGGCAGCGCTTTGCGCTTATGTGTACATAAAGCCAAGGACCTATAGTTCTCCCAAAATCCGATAAAAACCAACTAGTTGCATGTCAGTTTCAAAGCCGAGGTGAGCAGTTGCAATCATTTCTACTCTGATTGTTCTAGCGTAAACATCATTTTCCTTCGTATGATTTTCTGAGCCATTTCTTCCCCCCCCCCACGATGTCTGCTAAATGATCTTGTTCCACAGCTGCATCCAATGCATATGTTTTTTTTTTTTTTTTTTTCTTTTACGTGATTTTTAGATAACCATTTTTGAAAATGAAAAACCTAAATTGAAAACGAATTTACCTAAATGTTTTCGTTTTGAATGTTTATTTAAAATTTTAATTGCTAGGTGCTGATTGAAGATCCCGATTTTGCTATGTGAGATTCTAATCATGATGCAAGATTATTTATAATTTTTTTCGCGTAATTTTTAATGCACTTTTCTATTTGAAAGTGTTCTATTTTTTATTTTGAAAGAATTATTGATTTATTTTTATAGTTACTAGATGAAATCGATCAAATCTTTCTGGAAAACCGTTTTATTCAATCCTTGTAATTTGGATCTAAATTTTAAGTACGAGGGCATTTCGAAAAGTAAAGATATAATGGCTCGCTTTCATTAAAAAAAAATATATATATATTTAGAAAACGTCAGTTACATCTTATTAACTGGATTATTTATTATTTTTCGACATAATCACCCCCGTTATCCAAACATTTGTTAAGTCGGTTCACAAGCTTTTTTATACCACAGTCATAGAAGGTTGCCGCCTGTTGGAACCCAGCGCGCACACAATTTCCTGTACCCTAACTTGACAGTCAGAACTTCATAAAGAATTGTCATTGACACTTCCGGTATGATCTGATGCAATTCTTTCAATTTGAGACGTCTATTCGCACGAATTGCTTCCTCTGTTCTCTAAAGAAGGGCATCAGAGATCACAGATGGCAGACCTGTTCTTTGCTCGTCATGAACATCGGTCCTACCTTCAGAGAAATGACGACACCATTTCGTTACATTTTGTCATTCATAACGTTCCCATAAACAGAAACAATTTCTTTGTGAATATCCGCTGGTCGCTGACCTTTCGCATGAAGAAAACGTATAACGGAGCGCACTTCGCATTTGGCGGGATTCTGAATCGGCGCAGCCCTTTTAAACACTACCTACTCCAACCAGAATCAACGTTGAAATGCCGAACGACCGCGAGGAGAAAGCTAACGATTCAAGGTTAACACCTGTGTTTCCAACTTGCTCACCAAAACTTTTCTTTTCCTCTGACGTACGGTGCATCTTTACTTTTCGAAATGCCCTCGTAAATGTTTGTCCCAATTTCTTTGAAATTAGAATATATTTTAGTGTGGTAATAGAAATGAATGTATTTATTTTAAATTATTTATTTGTTTTTAGACTTCTTGATCATCAGGCTGTGGTCCAGTGCATATTGCTGGTTCCCACAAACTTTCGGTGTGTATTTTTTCTTTTGCGTCGTTTTTATAATGTCTTTTAAAAATCCTTCACATGTGTGATAAAAATATTTCTGAAAGAAACTTATTTATTTTTTCTGTTGGTTTAGGCGACTGAGGTAAAGGAAAAATCTCTTCACCGGAATCGTAAATACAAAGCCGAGGAAACTACTTTCCGCGCTGAGGCCATTTAACGGCTGCCTCAAAAGGACGTGCAATGATTTCCAGTGATTCGGATTCCAGGCACAGTTCTGGGAATAATTTGAACAACTCATTTGCCGAACTACAGCCGATTTTAATTCGGGGTATCTTATCCGGTTCTACAACTAAGCAGAAGGCTTTGATAAGCCTATCAACACTTCCCTGATGGCTGTTTCATCTCTGACGGCCGAAAAGATTTCGGCTGCCGTCATGAAAGTGCTGCAGTCCAAAGATAAAATCGTGCTGGATACAGGATTCTCGGTAGACGTGATTTCTATCAAGAGGAAGCAGCAGGAGCGCGATCAATATCTCCGTGGATTCAGTCTATCCAATTTTTAAAAAAATTATCTAACCCCCCAAAAATTAACATTATCTAACCCATTCGATGATAAAGGATTGTGCTGAGACAAGTATGTTTAGGCATGTAAGCAATTCGTTTCTATGTTAAAAGTTGTACTAGGTAAAAACTGAATATATTTGATTTCTAAATTACTCGATGATGTTCATTACGATATTATCAAGTCCCCCAAAAGATTTTTCAGCTGTGACTTCTACTGCAGTGCAAAAAACCTTATGATGCGTGTGAAAAACCTTATGATGATCAGGAAAATTGCTGATGTGGCCAATGCCTACATATCTGGCGACCAACTGTGATTCAGGTCAGCTCCAGCGATGTCAGGATTGTGACCGTCTTTGCCAATCGGATGTCTGATATGCAGAATATAATGTCCTCACTTGAAAACTAAAGTCTTCGCTTTGGGATAGGGTGAATATTTTGAAAACTTGCACTTTTGTTATCTTAATGTAAATTTGAATCAGCTTCGTTATTTATCGTTACATGTGCAATTTTTGGGGAAATTGTTATGTTTTAAAAAGTTTAATTTTTAAAATTTCTGTTACATGTATACTAGTGCAGGGAATGTTACGGAGGGATTCGAAGACGGGGTTTCCTAAAGAGTGTGGAAATACCAAGCGTCCTTCTTGTGACCAGTTCATCTTAACTACTGAGCAGCGCTGCTATTTGCGAAGTGTTGCCACGAAGAAATCCGATGAAAATCTCATCTTTTTATTACTTATTACTGAAACGAACCAGTCTTTGGGAAACATTTATTAAATTTTGCGGCGGCTCATTATGCCGACGGCACAGAGGTGTTTCCAGGCTATGAGGCAGGCTAAGATATCTGTGTTTGTCTTTTATATTGCAACGTAAGTGCTGCACGGCCATGGCACACAACACGAAAGGGTAAGGATGAAATAAAATAATATAAGTTTGCATGATTTTTTTATATGATTGTTTTTTTCATTACTGTTAATAAAGTTTTTACTTGTAGATTCGATGGTCAGCACGGATTCCATGACTCCTTCAGCTGGGCAGTCAATTCCTTCCTGTCATTAAGAACGCGGGTTTCCACTTTCAAGAAGAAATTCACTGCAGGTTATATGAATATATTTTTTGTTTGATTCTTATTTTTTTATGTTTCGTAATTTTAACATTTTCTTTCATAAATTGAGAGACTGGACGTGGACATACTTCGCTGCTGCTGTCTAGAGTTTCGAGATTAATTTATGGATTTTTGTCAGACAGTATGTTGTTTGCAATCTGAACACCTTTGTAAGTAATTTGTTGCCAACTTGAGTATTCATAACTAGAGACATAGTAATGCTAATGGATTTCCTAGTGCAAAAACTAAGGTTATATGCACCAAAAGACATAATTCGAGACACCACTCGTCATCCAAGGCATTTGGTTCAGATAATTTGTTCACGAATTGAGGCATTCACAATTCAACGTCCTACTGTATTAGTCCAAAATCCTCAATGTAAACTCTAAGCAATTTATTTATTAAATATTACCCACACACATAACTTGCCCATAGCTAAAATAAAAGTTGCATACATCAATTAGATTTAAGCAGGGTACCGTGCTTATGGAAGGAATGAATTTGAATTGAAATTTTTTTTTCCTTAACCCTTTGAAGGACACCCGTATATAATATATACCGGTTGTTTGTCAATTTTTTAACCTCCGAAAAAATGCTAATTTTTCTACACCAAAAGCTATAATCGTGAGTGTCTAGTATTTTCTTTCGATTTTAAATGGCAACATCACCCTATGAATGCTCAATATTTTACAGTTATGAAATTAATATAAATCCAAGGTATCATGTTGGAAGATTGATAAATTCTATTGGAGGGAAAGAAAAAATTCAAAATCTGCAAATATATGACGTACTCATGCTGAATCTTACATATTTACTTCATTTCAGTCAAAAGTGATAATTAACAGCAGGTTATTTATACGATTTTAAAACCGGTATATAATATATACCGGCGCCCACACTGAGGGTACCACGCCAATAGATGGCAGCACCAGTCTTCTCCTTTTCTACTCTGTGACGTGACAGAATTTCTTTATTATTATTATAACAGTTTATGATGTAATAATATTTCATGATTAACTTATAAGTCGTTTAGGATTAAATATTATGTTCATGGAGGAATGAGGAGTTTTCTGACTCTGCGCTAGGACTGAATACATGTATATTAGTTTCATTTATTCTTTGTGTACTCAGCTAAAGTTTCATTCGTCTGTGTTTAGCTAAAATTTTTATTTCAGCACTTATCTCTTTCCCAAGAGAAAGACTCATGGATTTCAAAATTTCCGTCTGGGGTCAAAACTTCACACAATTGTGGGGGTTAAACGTGGCATGCTAGCCCCCAAAAGACACCTGTTGCTTCCTGTTTTCCAAAATCCTAGAATGTAAGAAAATGAAAAGAGGTGATTGACAACCGATTTGTCAACCAACCTTCTTCCCTTTGTGAAGTGTGATAAGATCACACAAAGGGAAAGCTCACTTAAAATGGAAATGTACTTAAGGTCCATCTCATAGTGTAATCACAAAAACTGCTGATTTGAAAGAATGCTTTTATTCTTTAGGGAAATTCCTTTTAATTCTTTGTTAATTTCAGATGAAAGACTAGAGAACACAAGAGAAATTTGCGCTCTGGTTGATACAAATAGGAAATAAATTTCACAGTTAGTGAAAGGAGGAAAAATATTTCCAAGCCCCGTTTTAGATGCAAACTAAAATTTATCCAAAAGTTGAAAAGGATCCCCTATGAAGCCAAAGGGGTTGAAAATCAGAATAAGAGCTTTGAGGTATATCAAATAATAAAATTTTTTAACGGTGTTTCTTCCTGAACAAAAAGATATATTACAACCTATATTTACAAAAAATAAAAAAGGGACCCTTACGGTCCTCCGTGATCTAAATTGTGTGTGCGTGGAGGGGGGGGGCAATTCTTCGTATCATAGTATGAAGCATGGTTTTTTTTCACATATTATCTAAAGCATAAAGTACAACTTCAAAAATGCAACATACTTTCTCAGCTGATTACCCATAAGTATGTTCAGCTGGGTTGCATCATCAAAGTGCATAAAAACATAAATTTTATTTTTAAAATTTTAAATTTCTGCCGAAATTTAAGAAAATTTTGTCTTTAGACTTACATAACTATATTCAAGCACTCATCACTACAGACGCACATCAAAAGTACCCAAAATTAATTTAAAAAACAAAGATTAACAGTTGGCAACTACCTGGAAAAAAAAATGTCCTAGAGGGGCGCCGGTATAAAATATATACCGGCTCTCAAAATTCAGGATTTTGCTCTAGAATTTTTTTAAGTCTCAATTTTGTGTCCTTAGGGTCCATAAGTTATAGTTCATGCAAAATTTTACCACTGTTTAAGTTATTTTATATACCACCCCTCAAAGGGTTAAAAAAACAAGGAAATAATTAGCTTGTTCATTACTGCCCCAGCAACAGAATTGAGATAAACTACTTATCCAACTATATTTATCTTGAGCCTGTCTATGATTTTAGTTGCTTAATCTGGATAAATACATATTACTGTACTGCACCACAAGTTAGGTCTTCCAACCTTGAACTCTATGTTCTCAAAAATTATGCATGAAAGTACTCATCTGGTAATTAAAAAAAATAGCTGTGATAAAATGCATCACTATCAGAATAAAGTGTTTTCTCGATTTTCTTCAATACTGCACCAAAATATTTTAGAATCATTTAAAAACCAATCTGAAGAAAACCATTTTTTGAGCACTCTCAATGCATTCCTTCCAGTCATATACATACCTTAAATCTTAAGAGATATTGAACACCTTTACAGGAACTTCCTAGAAACTAGAAAGCTTCCTTCATGATTCTACAGGTAGTAAAAACATCAAATGAAATTTTTCATCACCAATGGCAAACTTCACAATGAAAATTTTAAAAGATCCACATAATATCATAGCATCGCCAACTAGATCTGTATCCTCAAATTCATATACACTAATTTCGCAGTTAATTCTTTTTAGATTAATAGATTACATAAGCAAGAGCATTTAGTTTTTTTGTGTATTACTTTAGTACCAGTAATTTCAACTTTTTAAAAAAATCCATGTCCTTCAATTTTAAACAGATTTGATGGGAGAAAAACCGTTAATTCTACAATCCTATAATGGTTTGGTTGATTATGTCAAAGCATACTAGGGCTAGAGGAGGATTTTTTCAAGAGACATTAGCTCATATACACATGGGGAAAACCACAAAAACACCCATGCAGCCAGTCCATTTGCCTGGAATTGAAGCCAGATTGAACTACCCAGTGTTCAATGATTTTACTGCTCATCTGCTGGTTTAAAATCAAAAGCTATTAGGTTAAGATTAACTGCTAAAATTTCTGTAGATGAAAAAATCTTAAGTCGCAACATGTTCTCTCAAGATCTGTCAAACTTTAAGAATTCCTTTCATCTGGTAACTTGGGACAGCAAAAAAAATTCGCAGAAAGTATCGCCGTATAGAACAATAATCTCTTCTTTAAAGTTTATATCAAATTCCCAATACCTGTCGCATTATATACATTTTCTTATATGCACACTGCTCTCAGTTTTGTAAATATATACAGTACAAAGTCTGTAATCCGGACTCATCGGGGCTTCGGATTATAGATCAATTTAAATCTGATGAGATGGCATGCATAAATTATAAAATTAAAAATATAAAGAGCAATTATGATCTAAAAAGTATCAAAAGGATAGCTTAATATTTGTTTACTTTATTAAACATTTCTTTCAATGCAAGTTGTTTAAGTTGCTTCATTTTATGTGCTAATACTTTCTCTTTAATTCTATAAACAGACAATTTCTTGTTCAGTTACAAAGTTCCACTTCTCAAGTCCTGTAATTGGTGTGCTGAGAATACCGACCAACTTGTCAATCTAAATTTTTTCATTTCCACTAACCTCTGTCACTTTCTTCATGCCTTTATCCACTTTTTTGCAGCAATTCCACTTTGTTTGATGGACATCAAAACATGCTTTCGTTTTGTAGATCCTTTGGCAACTCCAGGATCAGAAACTTTTACATAATCGAAAGTTCAAGCTTACTTTTTTATAAAATTGCTCTAACAGTCTACAAAAAAACAGTTGGTTAAAAGGTAGCATAAACCACTCTAGCTCAGTAATTGAAAATCCGTCCCTAGAGAAATGAAATATAAGCTGAAGCATTGGTGATATGGAAGTATTGCTCAAAACACATTCTTAATTTACTGCCATTTAATTGATTGCCTTTTGCTCTCTGAACTGAATTGAAACAGATTTTATCACACATAATAGCTTCATAACCGCATTCTGCACAATCGATATAAGTTTACAGACCATATCCCTAATCAAGAGCTAAAGAACCCAGCAAGCACAAATTTTTACAAATTGCTGGATCTGAATTAACAGTCTACTTGCAAGGTTCAGATTTCAAGCTAACGTATCTCATTTTATAAGAGTTCTGCAATGATGCATTTTCATCTTTTGCGATGTTATAAACACGCCCTTTACGAAAAGCATTGACAGACATTACTCAGATTTATGGAGTTGTGCTCTACAATGGAAATAGCTTACTGTGAATTGATGTTGCTGAATCATCCTCAGATTTGTAGAGGACACTGACATAACAGAATCTTCAAGGTATCATCTACATATAATCTATATATTTTCTGAAGATTATAAGCCAAGCATTCAAACCTGTCATTTAATAAATTGGAAGAAATGAAGCCTCAATGATATGTCACAGCATTATAGAAAGCAGAAGGTAAAACTGCCATCAAAATTAGCTTGTAATGCCACTGCAATAAATTAAAGCAGGAGAAAAAATTTACCATTGTCAAAAAGAGTTAAAAAAAAGTCTGGTGATCAGAGAAAAACGCAATACGGACTTTTTAAAGAAAAGTGGATCACATTCACACTGCCATGCAAAAACCATGAAAGCTCCCATTTCTCTGCCCTTCACAGGACTTTGGCCCCATATCAAATCACCTGTGTTTAATAATTTTGCTGCTGGTTCACACCTCTTAAACCTGCTCCAACTATAACTAATACACAACAGGTAAGGTGTAATAAAAATTATCAGTGCAGTTATGTTACAAATTCAAAATCTGCATCTGCATACTTCTCATATATGGTACCATATTAAAATGACTACAGTAGAAGACCTTTCCAGAATTTTATAGTCCGAATAAATTTTTCAAAGATTAAATTCTTTCAGTTATATATTTAACTTTTCATTTTAAAATTGCAATGAATTAGGAGCCAATACAGTTTTTTTCGTTAGTTCATTCATTTTGCATTTCCATTACATGAATCCATCAGGTTAACTTTACATTTTTGCAAAACCAAATTTCGAGTCACCAAATAGCATTTTGTAGTTACAGCTTTTTTTAAAATATCTACCTGTATCTTGGGTAATTCCACATCAGATTGATGTGCATTTCCTCCCCCCAAAACTACTAGGAATTTAGGGTTCAAATGACCTTCCTTGAGAGCTTCTGCAGCATATGATTAAGAACTTTATAATAATGAAATGCATGTGCAGATACACTGGATTGGATTATTGCAATTTGGCACAAAACCTGTCAAGGTTATCTGCACCAGAAAAATGGTAACAATGCAATTAGTCATTTGTAAAAACGACCAGCTTAGGTAAAGAGACAGATTACAATCTACGATAAAAGCTGATATCTTTTAAAAAACAGGTTAAAGTCTATTATAAAAGCCAACATCTTTTAAAAACGGAAACAAATTACGATGTGTTTTTCCAATTAAATTTCCCAAGTCCGGTTTTGAAGGCATTGCACCAAGATATGATGGACCGTCAGATCTGCATTGCAGTTTGGATAGCTGGGATTCTCTTCTCTCTTCAGAAGATACTCATGGGTCAGGCGACGATGGCCAATTCTCAGTCGAGTCAAAAGGACATCCTCCTTTCTATTAGCCATACATGGTGTGCAGATAAGAAAGTACACCACACAGGTGCAACTGAAATTAATCAATTTCTTTGAAATGCATACACTGTAATGTTAATCTGTATGCAGTTTAATACACGATATTCCTCACTGAACTATTCACAATTTTTAAGAGCCAAAATGAGTATAAAAAAGGGAAAATACATGAGTAAATACAGTACAAGTTGAAGGAAAAATTCCTTCATTAATGAAATTTCTAAGCAGTAAAATTCTTCTAAAGTTAAAAAATAATACCATGGCAATTCTAGATGAGGCAGAATTCCACAAAATCGACAATAAATTTAATCTTTAAAGTCTTCAAGACAAAATTGGATTCGGATGCAACACATCAAAAGAATTTCAAATTAAGCATATTCAATACTACTTCATTTCAGAATAAAATAATTCAAAATCGAGGTCACAATACAGAACATTAAACTTCAAATTCCAGTTAGGTTTCACACAAAATATATGTATACATGTAGATGAATTGTCAAAATTTTTAAGTTGATATTAATATAATGAGAAACTAATGAAAAAACAAATTTTATTTCAACACCATTTACAATGATATACAAGAATTAGTTTACAAAAACTATCAAATACACAGTCAGAAAAACACACAAAATATTGTCAAAAATATATCTACATATTTCAGTGCAAATATACAACATTTATTACAGAACATGGCAAAGTGATTTTATTAAAAGTACTTAACACTTAGGACAATTAACTCTAGAGCTTATAACAGAGGGGAAAATATACCAGTGTCAAAAAGTTCAGGTACAGTTAAAACTGTTTTAGCATAAATTAAGAATTCATTAAAAGTTATAATGCAAGATTTTTTAGAACACATAGCATTCTTACTCACATGGTACAAATGAATACATTTCAAAACGATTAAGTGATGGCATAAACAAGTTGATAAAAAGTACATTGGTACAGTTAAATATACAAATATTTTACCAATAGCAATAAAAATTTTTTGCTAATGAAATTTATCATCAGTAAGGATTAGCTGTTTGTTTATAACTGGCATTTTTTGCTCCAATGGTTAAGCCAATGGCAAAGCAATAAACTCTTGAATCAATTATAATCCCTTGTTCATTATATTCTGAAACAAAGAAAAAATTAATCACTGTATACACATCTCTAGAATAAAATCATACGGTTAAAACATACTTTCATACAACATTTGCATAGTCTTCACACAGAGAAATTATGAATCAGAATTAAATAGTTTGAATAATATATTTTTAGTTATTCAATAACAAGAGAGAAACTAGATTTGCCATTACAGGTTAAAAAGATTAGTAAGTATAATTAAAAGGTTTTCAAAATAACTGCTTTTAAAAAACTACTAGAACATACAATTACACAACTTAAGATTTAAAAACTTGAGAGCAAAAATGAAACATTTCTTTATTAAGAGAATATTAGATACCATAATCATTAATGCAATAGTTAAAACAATAAGAAAAATTCAATAAGAAAAATTTTACAATTATAACTAGAGTTTCTATATAAAAACAAGCAAATAGTCTAGCAGGCAACAAGGCAGATTTTTCAATGCACAAAAATGAAAAGTAATTTTGGTCCCACTTGACAAAAAGACACTGTAGATGCAGAAACAATTTATTATTCTGCCAAGTTTCAAATATAAACAAATATGCAAAAATGCTATGGTAAACAAAAATTAGGCTTAACCACACTGAAACTTGGATTGTTGATAATTCTATAACTACTGCAAGCAGATTACCTAAAGGCATAAAAATCTTGAAAGTTCAGATTAAACAAAAAAGTTAAAAGCATAAACTCAAAATTCTTTTTCAAAAATTACAAAAAGAAATCATTTTCCCTTACAATAATATGGGAACACCGTTACTATATTATTGCATGTATCTTTTATCTTTCTAGATTACAAGTCATCAAGAATAGCATGATCTTAACATGTGAAACTGAAATTTAAGAGGCAACTAGCTACAATAAATATGAGCTATTTCACTACAAAAAGCTACATTTCCCTTTTTTGCATTTATTAAGTACACAATCTTTTTTACAAGGTAGTTAAACATGTTCTGCAGCATTCTTCTCATTGTTTGGAGGACATTCCTTCATAAACAAGTTAAAAAGAAAGTTGAATTTTTTTGGTTGGTTGGTCTATTTAATTATGGCAAAGCACTTGAGGGCATGGATGCCTTCGTAAACGAGCTTCTAAGCGAAAGTGGCTTATATACATGCCACACATAAGGAAAACATGAAAACACCCATGCAGCCAGTCCATTTGGTAAGATTCAAACCCCAGACCAAATGACTAGTATTCTTTTTGGAATGTAAGGGTCAAATTTGCTGCAGCCAAATAATTTTTTATCTACAGGATAAACGTCTTTCAGGGATTTTAATAGATTCATACAGCATATGTAAATGTTTATATTTTGAAACAAAATTTATTAAATGACATTTTACACAATTACAACATTTAAAATTTTTACACAGATTTAAATATAATTTTATTTCTGAAATGCCTTACAATTACTTGCATTTACTTTAACCAAACATATTACAAACAGTTTAACAGTATTAGTATTAACAGTATGCATGCTCATAAGGATTTTTTTTTTCATTATAGATCTATTTCATGTTATATAGCAGATCAAGTAGCTTTCCTTTCAATGCATCAGATTTAATATGAAATTTTTATTAAATGCATCTAAATTTGGCAGTGTATTTCAAATTCGTACAAAAAAAACACATTTTACGAACAGGTTTTTATACAGAATTTAAAATGATTTACATCATTTTTAAAATTTAGCCTTAAAAAAACCCTCAATAGCATAACCCTTAGTGACCCATTGCCTACAGTGCCCTGATATCTGCTTTCTTGAACGTGTGCCCAGGGATGCACGAGCATATACCCTGGACAAGTGGTCAACTTATCACATGACTTCCGGTGTTTAGTCCCCAAATAAACTCGGCACTCACTTTATCACCCCCACTCAATGGATGAAAGGCTGAGTCAAACTTGCTTAGCCCAGGAATTGAACCCCAGACCTGTGGTGGTAATGCTACATGTGTTAGCAACTTCACCACCTGGCCTAATTTAATAACCATTAAAATAGGACTATAGGTTAGATGAATATTAAACAGAAAAACAGAACTAGACAACTGGTTAGTTAACCAAAAAGAAAAGGTTTCATGCTTTGCCTAAAGAGGGATAGTTCAAGAGGACACCAAAACTGGTGTGTAATCACTTGACACAAAAGGAAAGTGTAACCCCCCCCCCATACAGTCCATATGCTAGGAACCATAAATGGTTTAAATTACAACTCAGTCTTAGCTTCTTGGGTAACAGTGAGTACAAACTACAATATTTGTAATAAAAAGCAAGATTCCATTTCTAACGATGTATGACAATATTTGCAAATAAATTACTACAATACAAAGTCAAGACATCCAATACTCCAATTCAATATGTAAACCTCCTGACCACCAGCAAATTTAGAAATATTTTGGCGAAAAGGAAGGTGTTTGGTTCCAAGAACAGCATATACTTAATGCTTCATACATGTATAGACAGTAGACTTTTTTCATAATAAAGCATGTAAAGACTCGCGATTCTCAATTTTACCTTCAGTGCCAAAGATATTAAAAATTGAAAACGCATTAGTGCCAAAGTTCAGCACTGAACTTTGATTGAACTTTATATTGAAGAAACAGTAATTTAGCAGAAATCTGCATGACCAATAATTTGGCTACTGCTTGGCATAAATCTCAAAGCAAAACATTTCATACCTGTTGAATATCAAATACTTATGCCAACCTGCCAAATATTTTTATAATTTTTTGTTCTTATCACGACCATCAACTCGGCAACTTGAGAAATGACAGCAATTTGCAAGACAAGTTTTGCTTTAAACATTGGTAATCGAATAACAAACAGCATGGTAACCCTTTTATACCGACAATACACTTGGCAACAATTAAAATCTCAAGCCTATTCTATTATAAAGTGCTATGTGTGTTTATGAACAAATTTCTAAATAGACTTTGTAAATGATATTCATAGGCCTTAAAGTTAGACAATTTAGTGCTTTTTGAATTAAGAATACCTGATGTGGTCTTCAGATAAGCTTTAAGGGTACTTTTCCATTATGCACCTGCCATATGTATTGGGCACATAGCAGGTGACAATTATATCACATGTGTGCATCTGCACATACACAATATGCTTATAGCTAGAAACTGCCCAAGATTAAAAAGCTGGCAAAATACATGGCAAGTTCATCCTAATAAAAACATACCACCTTAACTATATATATGGCAATTATTTCATGGAGACTGATAAGCTTTAAGCATATGTCAGAAATATGCATAAGTATAATAAATAACAAAATATAAGTTAGTTTTAATTTCTTCAGCATGCTATAGGAATATGACAAATTTTAGTGAACAATATGTCTTTAGCCACAATTTTCATGCCATCACCAATAGAATATAGCTGATGCTCAAATTTTACAACAATAGACATGAATTTAAAGGTTTCTAGATAACAAAAAACGAAAAAAAATTTTCAATTAATGGAATTTGTGAAAAAATACAGAGAAGCGGTAATGAATGAGGAGATAACAGAAGCACTTGACTCCAATGACTATGTTCCAATAACCTATCACCTAATGGATTGCAAAATCTGCAACATGGTCCCAAATACAGAAAATTCCATTACCAATTGTGAAGAAAGTAACAGATTACTCAGTGAAAAAATAATTTAGTAGGAATTCTTAACATGGTAATTACAGGACTCAACTTCTGCAACTGAATGAGAAATAAAATTAAAGAGTAAGTATTAGCACAAAAATGAGCAAGTTATATTGAAAGATATTTAATAAAGCAACAAATATTTGCTTTTTGTAAATTTTGGATTCCTTAATTGTCATCAATGCTTCATTATTTCATAATTTTATAAATACTAGATTTAAACATCAAAGCATGCCATCATACTAGATTTAAACTGATGATCTAAAGTACGAAAAATTCCCAAATCCAGAATCAGCAAAGTCTCTTAAGAGTCTGGATCCAACTCGGTACTGGATTTACTTCAGATGGATTATAAATTGGTGAAAATTAAAGACTTCATTAATAATAAATTCCAAGTTGTAAGAAAAATCATTTTACCATTCAATCTTGTAAGAAGCTCATCTACTGGAATGTGAACTACTTCAATATTTTCTGAAAAATAAAAGCATATTTACAAATTTATTCTAGACTGAAATGTGAAAATAAATGGCAATATGTAAACTTAAAATCTGAAAACACAGAAACTAAAACAGTCCCAAGTTTCCTTTGATTAACACGTTCTTAATTCTGTAATAAAACTTCAGTAACTCTGGCTAGAAAATTTTACACGCATAATAAAAAGGAATATAAAATTTCAACTAAAATCTATTAATTATATTTAAAAAATACTATAAAGAAATATAAATACAGGTTAAAATATATTAATGACTTAAATGGCCAAATTTATCCTCAAACAATCCCTATATAAAACTGATCTAGTAATAAATCACAAATCCAGAGTTGATCAAAGTTTTGAGAGTTCCACATTTCAGCTGCAATATAACAATGAAGAAACAATGGATCAGATTTTAATGCTTTATACAGCTTCAGGTTATAACAAACTTATTTGTCTCAATTACTCAACTTTACCATTTGCTGCCAGATGCTACACAAGACTTAATTTAAACCGGATTTTGACATTGTCAACTGCATTAATATTTAACAGTAACAAAAAGCTTCAATAATTACAGAAATTATATGTAGTACAGTTCTAATCCCCAAACAATCACATCATAAAACCTATTATATTTTATATGCCATGAATTTCAATGTAAATATTTCAACTTGTTTGTACTAGCCTCATTCCCTCAGCTAACAATTTATGAAAAAAATTTTAAATCTTAGTAATTATACTCAATCACATATCTTATTTTTTTTAGAAGAATCATGCTTTTAATGCATAAAATAAACCTCTCAATCTACAAAATAATTTCACTATAAGAAACAAACTTGCTTAGCTAAAGAATGTTTCAAAAAATTCTTATGATGAAAAGGAACAATTTTAGAATGCACTTCCAAATCAGGTCAGGTGTCTGAAAATGAAAAGCTAATAGTTTTCCCAAATTAGATTCCTATGCAGATTTTAAGCAGATAATCCCGTTTTTTTTTTTTTCACATTTTAAATGTCAAGCTATAAGGGGTTCATCTACCGAGATTTTTTATGCTGTACAGTGGCATCATTTTAAAATAGAACTCAAAATTCATTTAGATTTGCTTTATAACACATTCAGTTTAATTTATACATTTTACAGTCTTTGGCTGATTACATTTTGCAATTTAAGCTTTTATACTGAGAAAACTCAGGAGAGGAAAGCTTTAATTTAGGAAAGTACTTTTAAATATGACATGGAAACATGAAATATTTTATTGCATATATTTCACGTTTCCTGTTTCAAAATGAGCCAAATCACTTAACATATTGATGTAAAACAAAATTAAATGATTAAACATTAGGTTGAATTTTCATATAAAGCTTTATAAATGTCAACAATATGATTATGACTGACTATGAAGATCAAATAAAATTTAGCAATAAAAGTTATGCTAAATACCACTAAAGATGGAAAATAAAAATTTACATGACTTAAGCTTCATTAATTTAATAATGAAACAAACTGCAGATTATTTTGCAAAATGAAACAATCTGACGATTTTATTTGCACAACTTAATTTCATTCCTGAAAAAATTTTTATTTTCACTAGTAAAGGCTAAAATTTAAAAGGGAAAGCTGAAATATATGTAACCCTAATTTCTCAGGACTAAAGTTTAAATACACAAGTCCAAAGAATTTTGTGAAATGATATTCACATTATTAAATTAGGGAATGTTCAGAGGAATCAAAGCAGTATTATTAAATTAAAGAATGTTCAGAAAAAGCCAAAAGCAAATGTACAGTGGAACTTAAGAGATAAAAGAACACCGAATGATCTGACAAGGATCAAGTCCAAAGTCCAAGATTCCCCAAGGTCAAGTCGAATCGGGAAATGGCGCCACACACACACCAACAGCCTGGCTCATTGCTTGCTACTCAAGTCAATGCTCACATTTAAAGAAAACATTTTCACTCACTTTCCTCGTATCTCTAATTTCTCGTATATAGAGGTGCTCACATCTTGAGGTCAGACTGTAGTTCAAAATGGTTACAATTCTAAATAAATTTGTTAGACACTCACGAAATGAATCTTCATTTTCCAATTTACTAGCTTTTTGGCATACGAGAAAAGTAACTCAATATACTACAAACATAAAAATTCAGATACAAGCTTTTAAAATGTAGAATCCCGTGAATCCACTAAATCCCACAGAAAACATAACATTTCTGCTGTTATTGCCTTAGCTTTTCAGCCATTAGTCCCAAGCAGCTTAGTAGTCCTTAAACAAAAAGTCAGAATCTGCAAATTTACTTTTTGCAATGGCATCAAAATCAGGATAGTGGGTTATTACTTATAGCATGACAGCAACACGTTGTTTAGACTATCATAATCATGTAATGGAGATGCTATTGCGAACAGTTTACAGCAGTGGTCACCCAAGTTATGAAGCTGATTTACTGTACCATTTTTAAAACCTACTGCGAGCTACCAAGCAAAAGAATTAAACTAACAAAAGTAAACTGAAATTGAATTGTACACGAGAGAAAGTGTAGTTAAATAACAAATGTAATGGTAGATTCTTTTTTAATCTAAAATATTAACTTTGATGAGAAGGATGGAATTCTTTTTGCCATCAAGTTTTCTTAGTGTTAAGAGAGTAGATAATGGCTGCCAGTCAAATACAGTTATCCATATGCTTATCAGCGAATCAGTTTCTGTACTTTTAATATATTTTATACTGGGAAAAGAAATCTCGCAGAGATACGAGCTGAATATTACCTTCACTTTTAAACAAAACTGGACCAAAATTCAGTATTTTTCTTTAGGAAGAAAAGGCCAAATATTTTCAGAGCTTGAAGAAAGTGACGATACAGATATATCATCTTGATAAATATACAAATGTATCATCTTGATAAATCAATCAGTTCCAACTCCACTGTAGCATTATCTTCTTGAAAATACTCTAACACAAGCAGAGAACACTTCAGCATTAATCTCTCTCAAACAATTGAAATTCTTTTGAAATCTTGGAAGTGTTTGTTAAATTCACTACTTTCTTATGAACAGATACACTTGCATAGCACAGTTAAGCATACATATTTGTCCTTTACCCGAGTAAAGTAATCCATTTCCCATTCCGAATGAAAATAAGTTTTATGCTTTTTGCTGTCATTGGAGCAGACCTAGCTCAGTGCATAAACAAACTATCCAAGTTAGAAAATGTCTAATACACATAAGACAATGGCAATCGAGGAATCAGTTAGCCAACCAGAGCGTTGACAAGATCTACCGAAAATGTCCCCGCCAGCTACTTTGATGGTTTGACAATCACTACAGGCAGATACGATATGAAAATTTGCTATTCTCATAGCTTTAAGTTGGATATAGAAACCATAGTTTTTAAAAAGTGAACCCCAGGACACCTTCCAAGTCAGCAGTCAAAAGACATGTTGGCCAATATATATTCATGCCAGATTTAATCTCAGTAGAAAAATTGACAAGAGTAATAAGAAAGTGCATGGGATTCAATGCAACATCTGGCTCAATTTATCTCAAATTTTAATAACAGCTGAAGACAAAGTTAACTCAAAATTAAAAATTACATCATGTAATAATTTTTAAATAGGCTTGCGAGTCCAGCCTTGCACCGTAGCTTCTGTTCAATACAAATTTCAATTTATTACAATGAAAGGGTAATAGAATTTTCAATAATTATTGATCTCAGCTTACGCACTCAATTTAGGAGAAACATTCTCGCTCCGAAGATTCAACAAGATAAATCGAATACAGTCAAAAGTCTAATCCAGACCTCAAAGCTGCAAACTTTCTGCACATGCGTCAACACATGCACATAATGCGTTTACGTATGCATGTTTAATATATAACTGACAGTATAAGCTAAAATTATCTATTTCAGTTAATGTTGCAGATTGCATTGTTCCTTAATTTTCTGTTGCAGACTGCGTTGTTCCTTAATCTTAATCGGATCTTACTAGATCCAGCAATCTTTTTTTTTGCAGACTGTTAGAGCAATTTCATAAAAGTAAGCTTAAACTTTCGATTATGTCAAAAAGAATTTCCGATCCGAATTAAAGGATCTACAAAGCGAAAGCATGTTTCGATATCCATTAAACAAAAAGTGGAATTGCTGCAAAAAATGGATCTTTTGATTTGCCAACCATTCCGAACTATGTTTATCAATTTCACGCTGCTGTGCAAGGGGGAGGACAATGCGGCGTGCAATGAACTGGAAGTTGATCTGTCAGCACTATCCTTATCTTCAGAGCAGATGTTTATTTTATTCGGCTTATAATTCCTTACTAAATGTATTTCATCTCTATGTACTACATCTTCAATATGATTTAAATCAAATTCCTCGCCATTATAAATATCACTAATACACAAATAGTTTTCTGGTTGCAATTTTCTAATTTCGATTATGCGTAATGTATGCTTTACGCATGCACGCGTTGAAAGAAATTTTTAAAGTAAACAAATAAATATCAAGCTTTTTGTAAATTTTGTTACCCTTTAGATCATAACTGCTTTTTATTTTATAAATTACAGTTTCATATTTAATTTTATAATTTCTGCATGCCATCTTACCAGATTTAAACTGATGATCTATAATCCGGAATCGCTGAAGTCCCGACAAGTCCAGATTAAAGACTTTTGACTGTAGTAATTTTTTCTTATGCATAAGAAAATAAACTTCACATAAGATTCTTACTTTTAAAGGAAGTTTATTACTGAAGCTAGCATTTTATGCACCTATATCAGTACTTATTACAAACTTAAATTTTTTGCTTTTGAGTATATATTCTGCTGTCTTAACATTGAAATTATGTAGCCATGTGTCAAAACTAAATCCTTTATGGAGGCAAAATTTTAACTTGTGTGTGTATATACATACATTGATTATAGCTAATTTAACATTCCACACAAGCACATTTACATTACGATAGGTTCTTGAAAATAACCTTGTAAAAACTTTCCTAGTGTTGAAAATAAAAAAGAACAAGCGACTAAAAAAATTAAGACTAACCAATTTAAAATTTCACTGCTAAGACTTTTTGCACGATTGTTAATTTAATTCCATTTGCACAGAACATGAGGCCAGACTTGGAATATTAATTTCATTCAGGAAAATTCCTACTATTTGAATTTTTATGAACAGCACATTTACTGACTTATTCCTCTTTTTCAAAACTTTACGCTGAAAGTATTTTTTCTTTACCCCTCTGAGCAATGCAGGATTTTTCATCTGTTAAGAGGATTATGTATTTAATCCGAATTCCTCACAATTTTGTACAATTCAATTAATATTTTCCAATTAATATTTTGTACAATTCAATTAATATTTTCCAATTAATATTTTGTACAATTCAATTAATATTTTCCAATTAATATTTTGTACAATTCAATTAATATTTTCCAATTAATATTTTGTACAATTCAATTAATATTTTCCAATTAATATTTTGTACAATTCAATTAATATTTTCCAATTAATATTTTGTACAATTCAATTAATATTTTCCAATTAATATTTTGTACAATTCAATTAATATTTTCCAATTAATATTTTGTACAATTCAATTAATATTTTCCAATTAATATTTTGTACAATTCAATTAATATTTTCCAATTAATATTTTGTACAATTCAATTAATATTTTCCAATTAATATTTTGTACAATTCAATTAATATTTTCCAATTAATATTTTGTACAATTCAATTAATATTTTCCAATTAATATTTTGTACAATTCAATTAATATTTTCCAATTAATATTTTGTACAATTCAATTAATATTTTCCAATTAATATTTTGTACAATTCAATTAATATTTTCCAATTAATATTTTGTACAATTCAATTAATATTTTCCAATTAATATTTTGTACAATTCAATTAATATTTTCCAATTAATATTTTGTACAATTCAATTAATATTTTCCAATTAATATTTTGTACAATTCAATTAATATTTTCCAATTAATATTTTGTACAATTCAATTAATATTTTCCAATTAATATTTTGTACAATTCAATTAATATTTTCCAATTAATATTTTGTACAATTCAATTAATATTTTCCAATTAATATTTTGTACAATTCAATTAATATTTTCCAATTAATATTTTGTACAATTCAATTAATATTTTCCAATTAATATTTTGTACAATTCAATTAATATTTTCATAAAGTTACATTTAATAAGATGAAAATCATGTTATGGAAGAAAGTAAAATATAAATTGTAAGCTAATATGAAGCAAGTGACAAAAAATCTCATGGCCAAATAAAGCCGGTCATGCCACTCAGAGGGTTAAAGTTTTTTTAAAAATTCCTATACTGCCTCAAAATTTCCATACTCGATTAAATTCCTAGATTTTCATAATTTCTTCGCAATAGCATTTAAAAATACAGTTCAATTAAACGGCAATTTTTAAAGTATAAGAATTCTATTTATGTGCAAATAATTATAAAAATTAAACTTGGACATGATACGCAAGCTAAAAATTCAACTAGATACCTGAACATTACTGAAATTCAGAGCTTTTTAGAAAAAGCAGCATTTATTTTCCATATACTAAGCTGTTAATTGGCAAGAAAAATCTTCAAGAAAAGTAAACATGACAGCAGAACAAAATTTCAGCAGTTTGAAAAGCATTTAAAATGTTAACTCGGCACATGCACTTACTGGAATCGTGAAGACTTTGTGTGGGATATCGGTTTGCATACACATCACCATCAACCTGAAACAATTATACATTCATGTTAAAAAGAAATTGAATTTCAAATTTAAAGTATTAATACCAGTAAGAATAAAATTGTTAATTATGCATTGATAAGCTTTTTTAAAATGAACTTCAATTATAAATATGATTTATGAAAATAAGATATAAAAGACCTTATAGAAATATTTTTAAACAGTTAAAATTTCAAAACAGAAGATATCTGAAATTTTTGAATTTGTGCAGGCTGAAAGAAAATTCTGATCAGTACGGTTAAGTTTGTTTCACTTTTCAATGCATCAGTACAGTTTAATTACATTATAGCTAGAATATAATTTAACTAAAATAAGTTCTGTTACACTAGATGGCAATTCCGGAAAATGGCTATATGACGTGAACAAATTGTATTTAATAACTGAAAAGAAAATTTAAAATGGCCTATGGCATGTACTACATAAAAATGTTTTTCAAAACTTCCAATTTGATATACAGAAGCTATCAAGGCCTGAAATAAAAGCTTAATATCAATGTCTAATGGTAAAAAATTTTATCTTTAGCAGAAACCTCTTGCAATGACCATTTCTAAATTGACCAGCATTTCACAGAACATTGATCGCTAATCTAAATATTCTCTATAAGAGATTTCATTCAGCTACTTTTGGCAAACTCTTTTTTTTTACACTCCTTTTTATGGTGTTGTTGCACTTGCCGGCTATTATGAAAACAGTATTTCAAAGAAGAAAGGACTGTAAAAGGCAATGGAACTCTTACAAACGTTATTTACTTGCCAACCTTTGCTTGCTACATTCTTTATCTTTCCAATTAACAATTTTATTCATATAGTGGTATTAATATACAGTAGCCAACATTTATTAGGCTCACTGGCTAATAAAATCAGCTGCTTATCATATACAAATTTTTATTTATATAGCAATGTTTTTATAAGAACCAAGACAAATATATATATATACTGTATCAAGAGAAAATCAATATTAAACTTATCTTTGTCACTTATAAAACTCAAATTGACAAGACATTTTACAGTATAAGAATCCTATTGTTACTTATTAAAGCTAGTCATCTACTCCAAAGACCATGACTTATTGTTCAGTTGTGTAGAACAATAAACAAGCTTTCACTAAAATTCGCCCAATGTTATCTAATTGAATTTACTCTTCTCATAATCTCTGCCAGACACTGTCTGCATAGCTGTCCAGAAAAGTAAAGGTGAAGCTTAAATGAGCCTTAGAAAAACTTCATAATCTTCTGTATGTGCAACTTTAATGTCCAAAATGCCCAAGTGAAAAAAAATCCAAGCCCAAAAGAAAAAGATAAATTGTTAAAAGATTATAATGCTTTTGTTAACTGTAGCCAAACAGGAACTGCCTTTAAACTAGGACTTTCCCAAACAGCTCTTATTTACCTAAAAAACTATATGTCCCAAATAAGGCAAAAGATGTGGAAAATCTGGAATTGAAAGTGCCTTTCTAGGATAATTTTAAAATAAGAGGTGTTCTAGAGCTCTTGATCAAAAAGCTGAAGAATCTGCTAAAATGCTAGAGGAGAACTGAGATTGCTCACAAGATGAAAAAACAAATGGGATGCTTTAAAAATCATATGGCGAGAAGAAAAAATGCACATCACAATTTTAGCTGACAACTGAAATGGAAAATTTTCAAAAGAGCTACAATATGAATTAAAGTCTTAAGAAACTTATAACATTGGTAAAACTGAGCTGTTTTACAAGTCATTATCAGAACACTCAACAACATTAAAAAATGAAAGAACAGCTGGTTTTAAGAAACTGAAGAACAAGTTAATGTTATTAACATGCAATAAGGATGAAACAATTAGGTAAACACTGGTTATTGAAAGGAATTAAGAATTTGCTCTAACAAGAATTTATAAATGCTAAGCAGTATTTTCAGTTGAAAATGAGACAGTGAACTGAAGAAATAAAAATAAATAATTTTAAGATAATGTGCTATACACAGTTCAGATTGAGTATTATAAAATAAGATTTGTATTCCTGTCTGCAAATATGACTTCTACCATTCAGCTTTTAAACCATGGTATTATTAAAATCATTCAAATATTACAGAAAAGACAACATTCAAAAAATGATATACAAAATAAAAACAGTTCTTGTGAAAATGCAAGCATTGAGAAACAAATTTATCTTTGTTAGAAGAAATGCGTACTATTGTCTAGTGGCCTCAAAGTGTGCATGCTGCTTGTGTGCAATCTGAAAATGGCTGATGGAAGAATTTTAACAATTGTGTTTCAATTAAATATTTTAATACGTTTAAAATTTCATTTATGAAGCATTTTTTAAAATAAACAATTAACAATAACAATGCTGCAAAGGAAAAACTTTAAGCATATTTTCTATCTGAAATCCAAAGTTTGATACCTGCAATACATTTTTGTTGCTTACAGTTAGCAAAACAAATATATCAACAATGAAATATCAAATTTTCTGGATGATGCTTTTATTTAAAATAATTCCAATATGTTTAATTAATCATTAAATAACCAATTTAAACTGAAAGATATTATGAAAGCTAACTTTCAGAAAAAATTTCGAAGAATGGCAAAACTTGAAAATAATTCATGACAGCTTATTCTCGAATTTATTAAATTTCGATTTGAAGCATAAATAAAAATAGAAACTTCTTATAGCTTGACAATAACATTGATAACATTTGTAGCTTGAGAGAAATTGCTAGAAATTATCTGTACCAAGAACTGTAGAGTCAAATAGTTTCCTTGTTAATATTCAACAGTGAAAAAAGGCTCTTCCCATGGAAATGTGTTCATGAACAAAGCAATTATTCTTAGTGTAAAAATTTGCAAGAATTTTTTTTGACAAGTAAAGATAAAAATCCATCTTCAAATCTTTGAATATGGTTTATACAGGGTATGGTAAGGAAACTACCTTATTTTAAAAATGAATAACACAAATAGTATAAGTGATATCAGTTTAGCATTTTTTAAAGTTATAGAGAAAAAGTTTTTTAATATGGTTTAAAATTAATATCAAGGTGGCCTCTGTTCTGGTCAATATATTGAGATAATCAAATTTTAAAGTTTCTTTCAACTTTCACCAGCATATCAACGGGTATGTTGTTCATAGCAGCTTGAATATTGTTCTTCAGTTAAGCCAGTCTTTAGACAGATTTCAAATAGCCTTACAAAAAGCAATTATACAGGGCTGAATAGGCAAGCACGCTGGCCACTGAAGATCGCCCTGTAACGAGATGAGTCTGAAAATGCTCTTCAAAAAACCATGGTCCAATGATGCTATGGGAAATGCATACCAAACAGTCGCACGTTCTATATGGAGGGGCTGATCACGAAGTTCTCGGGGATTCGTGCCATTCCAGTATTGCATATGTTTTGTTTATTCACGCAACCGGAAAGATGAAAATGAGCCTCATTGCTAAAAAACACAAGGGCATCACGAGGTATATTGTCGAGAACGGCTTTGCATGCATTTTTTAATGAAAGGAAATTACATGGATTAAGTTTTTGCACCACTGCCAATTTATATGGACGAAAATGCAGCACGTTGAAAAGTACAACTCCACGGCGAACACGTGCTCCTGTCTCGTCAACTGCATGATCAATACCAAACCTACATGACAAAAAAATTTTAGACACCACTTTTCAATAAGCATCACCCCACTCTTCTCTGAATAAATGTCGCTAGATGGCATGCGTTTCAAATAAGGAAGTTCCACTGCTGCACTCTGTATCACATAGTAAATTAGTCAGCTTCACTTAAAGATTTCCTGATGTGTTATGCACATTGGTTTTTAATGGTAATGTATACTTACTTCAAATAATTAAAATTCTGAAATTTTTAACATAATATTTGCAAGATTCATAATTAAAATGTCTTTGCAGGCCACCAGTTTCAGACTACTGCTATAGTCAATGCATTGGGAATAATCTCAAACATAACTGTTCTTGAAAATTGTTTTTATTTAGATAAGCCTCTGTGGAATTATAAGCTATAGCTAAGGTTTTAAGCATGAGTAAGGAAGTTAAGTATGTTCATTTTCAACATGCATTACATAGAATTGAAAACTTGTAAAAACTGTCTACTATTATTAAAAAAGTTAGGAGTACTGCAAAAACAAACTGACAATGAAAGCGAAAATATGCCAATCTAAATCAAATCTAGAAAAACTGCAAATTTTAAGAACTCTTGAATTGACAGACAATATGAAAAAGTTAGCTTTATAACTTAAAAATGCAACTGAAGAACTTTATGAAGAATATAAAACAAATACACCAGTTTTTTATAAAAGTTTTAAAATTTTATATATGCAATTATAAAAACTCTATAAAAATAAATTTCTGAATTGCAACGTTAAATTTTTACATTAATTTTCAATTACTTTAGGTATAAACTATTAGATGTATTGTTATTTACACTTTTACTCAATAAGCTCGGAGCTCGTATAACTTGCAACCCCTAACTCATCTGAACTCAGCTGCTTGAAAAATCAAATACCTTGGGAACAGAAAAGATTTTATCAAGTAGCAGAAATTATACAGTTTTCTCTAAAATCACTACCTCCACAGAAGATAAAATCACCAGGTGGTATTTTTTGACAAAGGTAAAAAAAATTAATGAAATTACTTCCAAGATTCCTTATGATTAAACCCAAGCCAAGATCCCTGACTTAACATTCTTTTGGTAGTTGCTTTTAACAAATGTAGATAAATATAAAAAACAGACATAGAATAATGAGATGTGACAACAATCTTGATACACCTGCACACCTTTTAAGAATTATCAGATTTCAGGAAAAATTCATAATTTAGAAAACATGAAATTTTAAATATGCATCCATCAGAAACATTAGAAAAAGAAAATTCATTAAAGAAAATGAAGTGTCACATTTTGAAATGAAACTTTGAAAACGAATGGCAGGAATCCATTAGTTGAAGAAGTGAACTACAAACGAAGCGGTAAAATAATTTTTAAAACGACACTTGAAGAAATCAGTTCAATCATACGCATTAGTACACATATTATTAGCTGAACATTAAATGATAGAAAATTTCAAGAGCATATATAACATGCATGTCAACAAGAAATTAACTTTCAAGAACAATGTAAAGATCAAGCTGAAAATGACAAAATAATGCTTTGTTATAAACTACATTCAAATATATGCCTAGCAATGGTTAAGCAACAGCTATCCATCGCTTACAATTTAGCTCTCAGAGTCAGAGATGAAAACTAAGCAAGTGCCATAATAACACTATCTTAATCTAGTATGAAATACAAGGAATGCAAGTGCTTACAATTGAAAATCTGTAGTTCATACATGTTTATTAAATAAAAGTCGCTAAATATAATGGCAGGCAGAAACAAAACTTATTATCTGCATGGAAAATATAATGAAAGTACAAGATTAAAAACAAACAGTGATAAGCTACAGAAAAGCAGATATTCTTCTCCAATCAAGCACATAAGCCTTTGTATATTAATGCTCTTTCCTGTAAATATATGGCTGGCTGCATTGAAATAGCCATTGGAAAGGATGTAAGTTACAAGTCTTCAGTGTAAACAATTTACTCGAAGTTTTCTATCCAAGTAATTTTACATTTAATATGGAAGATGAACAAGTTATTCTTTCTCACTAGCATTTTAATAGATTTAAATATACTACTTTCCTAAGCATTATTGGCTTAACATCCATACCAATAAAACACCAGACAACATTTCAAATGGTTCAGCTTCTTACTGCAATCATATACAATACTACTTCAACAAAATCTTATCAGCACGATTGAGTTTTAAAAAAAAAGCCTTAGTGAAAATATCTTTAGGAAACAATTTTTTTCCTTTTCCTGAAGGAAATATTTACCTCTAGAGTAACTACTTTCATTGTGCATCTGGACATACCCGGATCAAGTGCTGTCACTAAAAATAAAAAATTATAACATTAATGAAAGTCAAAAGCATATATGCAAAATATGCAAATATTACATGCATAATAAAATCCTTTTTGCGAACATATGAAAATACTTTTTCAACCAATGCATGATAAAATTGATCAGCTGAATTATTAACTATTCATATGCCTTTAAATGACTATAACAAAGTATATTTTATAATGTTTCTTAAAATATCTTGCATAGTAGTATTAAATATGTGCAACTACTTAAAAACCCATTTCCTCGTACTTTAACAAATTAAACTAAGGGATAGCAGAATTCAGAAATGTACAAAGTTCACAAAATGTGCTAAATGGCAACAATAGCCACTTTATAGATGCACCAAAAAAGGACTATATACCTCATATCTGTAGGCCTTCATGACAAATTGGCTGCAACAACATTCTATGAATATAATTCTTGAAACTCTGCATTTAATTGCCAATAGTCCCCAAACATGTGAAGAGCAGAAAAGTTTGGTTTATTTGACTATGGCAATGTACAAGGGCCGTTTGCTTAAGAAAAGAGATGTCTTTTTGGAGGACTTTAGAACTTGGCTCATTTACATATGCAGAAAACCACACAAATATCCAGGCAGACAGCATTTCACCAGGATTGGAATTTGGAACCAAACTAGCAATATTGAGCACAACTTTACTGCTTTTCTGCTGGTGCATCAGCAATTTTATTTAATACTTTATTTTCTTAATAATGGTTTAAGTTTTCCTAATTTCATATAAAAAATTTTCCTCACAAAGTCTTGCTTACACAGCCTCTTCCAAGGACCAACTTTTATGCACGACTTCAGATTTTGTTATAACATTTCATGGGACTTGGAAATTTGTACATTTTACACAGATTTACATCCAAGATTGTTTTCCATATGCAGTAATGTTCTTCAGCAATTCTGGTTCACAGAACAGCACTTGGACCTCATTCATTCAGTGTATATGTTACGGTGAAACACCGAAATCTGAAGAAGTCGACTCTCACTGGTAAATGTCAACATTCACGTAGTCACTTGGTGCATGTCCGAAATATTTTCCAAATACTCTTATTTCTGACTTACACCGGTAAATGTCAACATTCACCATGTACTAATGGTAAATGTTGAACATAAGAATATTATATTTTCTTCTGCATAATTCAGTCAGGAAAAAATGCACTTGAGACTTAAGAACTTAAGAACATAAGAACTTAAAACACACAGTACATTCAAAATAAGAAAGGAAAATAATAGAAGTTAAGAACTTACTGAATTATACAGTACATTCTAAATGAGAAAATAAAATAGTAATAAAAAACTTAAATTATGTGATTTAAATCTTATTCATTGCAACAACTTAAACTATTATGGCAGTTTGAATTGTCGACTCCTCTTTTCAACCTACACCAGAGCATATCTGTGATTGTTGACATACACCGGTAAGGGTCCAAATGTACAAGAATGTAATGCAATATTCGATCTTTCACAGACGTAGGCATTCACCAATTTCGGTCTTTCACAGTAACATACCCATAATGCCCCAAAATAACTGGAAAGGCCATTGATATTAGAAGATACTGTCAGCAAACTAAATGACATCTCTATACCTTAAACATTTTTCTATAAATGAGGAAATTAAGCCTAAATTGGCAAATTGTTTTAAGCAGCTTGAAGACTGCATTTCTCAAAACTGAAAATAAATTATACAAAAAATATGATACATAAAAACATTTACAAAGCACCCTATATTTTATGTGTAAACACGAGTTTCCCCATCAAAGATCTTTAAAGATATCCATTAATGTTTTATAATGTAGTCTTATCAATAAACTTTATACAAAATAAATGAAACTTCAAAAATCGGTGAAGAAAACTGGCTATAATGTTTAGTAAGTTTTGATGGTTCTAAGCCTTTTTTTAATTAAAAGCATTTCTGTTTTGACATAACCAGAAAACTTAAAATATTTAAATATATGGATATTTTCCTTCTTTATCCAAAACAAATTCATTTAATCAAATATATTCAGCTCAAATATTTAACTAAGCCGCCTTCAGATTAATTTACTCAAGCAAATAGCTTACTATCAGGTTAAGAATACTTAATCATTTGACACAGAAACGAATTCTTTATAATTTTTTCATACGACATTAACTTAACAATACATACAGCCACTTTTTAATTAGCTGTTTAAAAAACAAATAAGAGCACTGCTTTTGAAATCATTAACCAAAGGACCTAATTTCTTCCATAACTACTTCACAAGCTAACCTGAAAACAACGCTAGAATGACCTTTTCACAATGTTCTTCAAGTTATCCATACGCAGTAAACTAACTGCCCACGGATATTCAATTCCTCCAATTTGCTACACATTTGGAGACTTTTTGCCAAATCCAAACGTATTTAAATAAACTTTTTATGCAGTGAAGCTGCAGGTGAAACTGATAGTTCATCATAGTGTAAAATGTAGGGCATGTTATTCAATGTCTTAATTTATATGAAATATTTCACTACTATCTAAATATGACAAATACTAATTTCATGATATTTAAAACTTGAAACCAGAAGAGTTAACAATATATTCCTTTCAGTTTGTCAAATTTTTTCCCCTCAAGACTTAGTTAAAAGTAAAAAATATAAATTTGGAAAATCTGGTAATAAGTTATTTTCTTTTAATTTTTAAGAGTCTATGCAGCTTATTGCAACCAAAACAGTGAACAAGGGAAAATTTTATTTTTATTTTTTAAAGATGTTAATTTGATTTTAAGATCGTTTAAAAAAACTGACAATATTTTATAGCAGACATTATAAAAATTATATCCTGTATTAATTTTTAGAAAAATATTAACGCTTTAAAATTGTGAAACAACTATAAAAATTAAGAATAAAATGATCTTATAACAATTAATCTTATACCAATTAATTCCCCTAATCAATTAAAATTATAACATTAGAAATATCTTATATTAGTTACAACAAAGCACAAATATTCATAACTAAAAAGTATAAAAATTAAATTCTTAAAAAGTGCATTTATTGCTTTTAAGACATTTGTCGTATTAAACTACAGTTTGCTTGTATTTTAAAATTACAATTTATTATCCTTTGACGAATGAAACGTCTATGTGGGATGGGGCGTGAAAGGTAGGTCTTTTGCTTCATGCAAAGGAATATTTTTACATCTCTCAATTTACAAAAAGCAGACTGACTCGGCTCATTGAGAATCTGCAAATTATATGTGAATAACTGTAAAAGTTAGGCCAAAAACCATACATTTCCTTTGTATAAAAACAACAAGCATATCATGAAAAAAATCTGGTTTTTCCTTTCCTTAAATGGAATCATCTTCAGGTCAAGCACATTAATGATAAAGTTGCTTAAGCCATGAAACACTGGTAGTATGCAGCAAGTTGCATAATTTTCCTCTAGATTTCTGGATGATGAAATGATATGCAATCATTCAATTACTGTTTAGGAAGGGTGAAAGGATGTAATCCAGTCAGATTATACATTTAATCTCGATGAAATTTTCAATGGCAGTCTTCCAGAAAGAATATGAAATTTAATTTAGAAATATTAAAGAATCTCAGCTTAATATTCAGAAGTACAACCCATTTCATACTTACGAGGGCTTGTATGTTTCACACATGATGCTATGTATCCAGTTTCTTCTTTGAGCTCTCTGATAGCAGTTTCTTCGGGTTTCTCCAATGGATCAACAAGGCCTAAATGCAAAAAAGTTAAGATTTGTTAAAAATGCATTGGAATTGGCATTTTACTAGCACTCATTTTCTGAAACATTTAATATATAAACAAGACTTAATTTAAAAAATGTCAAATTTATCTAGATATTAGCAGAATTATCTTCAATTATTTCATACACAATAGTTCATTACTGAAGTTTCATGTTCATAATAATATAAATCACATGCTCATTAGATATAAATCACATGCTCATTAGATATAACCAAAGAGCAAAATTTAACTTTCAGCATCTAAAAATTATGAAGCTACTTGAGCAAATTTTGAATACAGCATTGCTTTATTTCAATACTGGGAAAAGAAACTTATATGATATGATTTTGGTAAAAACTAACCTACTTTAATAAAATATTAAAAAAATAACATTAAAATAGTGTTACTAATAGGCTAATCATGCACTGAAGTTACTACAATTAATAGTTCAACACAAAACTGTTACAAACCACGCCACTGACAGATAACTGCAGATGTCTTTTTCCCCCACAGCACCAGAAGAAAGATTAAGACTTTTTGTAATTTGAGTTATTGCTAAATATATTAAGTACTCTTGCAAGTGTTTAATTATTTTAACAAATGCAGAGTAATTATAAACACAATGCTAAGATTGTATTAATTTTAGATTTTAGACAAAAGCCAAGCAAAAAAGAAAGAAGCACAGCATACAAGATTAAAATTTTAGAATACTTCGACAACAGCTGAAATACAGAGCAAATTCCTAGTGCAGAATGGAACTTCCATATACATTCTGGACTATTTCAATTAAATATATATTATTGGATATACAAATGAGCATACAGAAACTCAAAATCAAAAAGTTTACTCGGGTCATACAGATGGAAAAGCAGGCTACAGATGTTAAGAAAAAGTACAAATATTCATAATGGAAAAAATTAAATATAAGCAGTTAAAATAACAAAGCCAAGATAGCTGTCTAAATTCTGAAGTACGATCTCATGCAGAATTAAACAAGTCAAATTCATAAACGTTTGCCAAGTTTAATATTTACAGATAACTGATCAAATAAAAAATAAGTCATTAGTTCTATACCTATGGGATAAACCTCTTAAAAGTTTCAGAAAATATCCAGAATAGATTTTCAGTATTCAATTTTATAACAATCATTCTTTTAATCATTTTATTAAATATTCTCACATCATTAAAATAAGTAACAAATCAAAAGTTGGATAAAGAGAATCTAACATCAACTTACATTAGTTTATTTGGTTTTAAAATAACTAACTACAATATTTCATTAAAAACAGCTGAAATTACCACAAGTAGAAAGTACTGTCATTTTTGATAGGTTATTCAAACATGATAAAGCCACAAGGGCTATATGCCTAAGAGATGAAGATGCCTTCCCACACAACTTTAAGAGGGAAACTGACTTTCATATTATTCAGAGAAAACTAATCATGCAGCGAGACCGCCTGGGTTCAAGTCCAAGCCAAATCGAATTACCAGTATTCAGCAGGCTTAATCACCAAGCTACTGGTGTTCAGTCATTTTTGAAGCACCAATGAAAATACAGATTTGTGTTACCAACATCTGCATTAGTTCAATGCATTTAGCCACTTTTCATTTTTGAAAACATAGAAAATCAATAGAAAAAATTCTTTTAAATGAAACTACATGCAGCACTTAATGTGCACTACATTAAATAATATTACTGAATGTATTACTGTATAGTATATTAAATACATGCAGCATTAAATTTTTACTTCAAAAAAATTAAGAATGTTAAAAATCTGTATCTGTTGTACACTAAACACTATAGATTGTATTATTGTGTAATCTGTTAAATACATGTAACAACACATTAAGTTTCTACTTCAAAAATTGAGAATATGTTAAAAATTGTTTTTAATACGGAAGGGTCAAAGTTTTGTTGCATGCCTGTTAGCCTATATCATTACTTCCAACTGTCATGGCAGACTCAACCAAGTTTAATTGGATATGAAGACATTTCGTCTCTTCTGGCAAAAGTGATCTTTATATGGTATATAACCATTACAGTATAAACAGATTGACTGTACTCAGTTTCTGGTGTAAAAGCTTACAAGATTATCTGTACCAAACCAATGGTTAAAGCAAATATTAGAAATTATGTTAGAAAACTGCATACATGCAGTTATGATATAATTTAGGTTAGATAAAAATAAAATCAGATTAGTTTATGATAAAAGCAAACATTTTAAAAACTGGAAAAATATATGATGAAGTTGTTTTCTTATTCTGTTTTCTAAGCCTAATTTGAAATGGTTAAAATGTTTCAAGAGAAAATATTCCAGTAGAATATGATGAATGCCAAATTACATTTTGATTTGCTCCTCTTGACTTTCAGAAGATTATCATAAGTCACGTCATAGTGACAAGTTCTCAAACAAATTATAAGCACTTCTTTCCTCTTACTTAGCATAGACTACTAATACTTTTTGCTTGATCATCAATACATCTGCCATTTATTGAGAATTTTACATTTGATCAATGTACTGAAATACGAATAAGAATTGAAGGTTAGATATGATAATAGCAGCCTTAGCTGCAATATCTACTAATTCAATCACTTATGCCAGCATTGCCAGGAATTCAGGAATACAGAACCTTATATCCCAGACATTTTTAAAGTCTGGGATTTTTAAGCTAAATCAAGTAACAATAGGATGTGAACTGCAAGTCAGATCTTTCAATAGCATTAGGCCACTCAAAGAATCTACAAATAATGAAATTCCTGCAACATTGTTTCAAGAGCAAGATTAAAACCCTATACACTACAGTAAGTTAAGAAGTGAAAAACAAAGCAGGCTGGGTGTCAACAAAACTCATTTTTGCTACTATAAAAACTACACTAACATGATTAAGATTTGGACCTATCTGTATAGAGAAGGATGTAATTTCTATATTTATGCCTCCATTTCACAAAAATCTGGCTGTAAATGATACCAATGTTAGAATATATCAAGAAGCTGAATTTTGAACTTTGCCCAAGGTGGAATTTCAGAGAAATTTTCCAGTTATGCACCGATATTGGATATGTTACATTGCTATAGCAAGGCATCTGCTCTTGGATCAAATGATATACATGATAGATGAGGCTGATAAAAACAAGAGCATGAATCATTTAACAAATGCAAACGGACGAATTTCTTTGAGACATGATTTAAAAGTAGTACTTGATAAAGATATTCATGTCTTCAAATGCAGGGAAGTCTCATTGAATTCCACATACAGGAGATATTTTAAAACACCAGGTCAAATCCAAAGTGCTTGTTGATGTACATAATTAAGTTTGGCCAGCACAGGCCTTACTGATCTATAAATAACTGGCCTGCTATGAAATTTTAAATAGATGACAGCTTTCTATATACAAGAAGCACTAAGGTACAATCAGCCCCCTTAGAGGTTTGGTTTATTTAATTACAGCAAAGCATACTAAAGCTATCTGCCTGAGAGATGCCTTCGTGAAGGATTTTCTAAGGGAAACTGGCTCATATACACATTATACATGGGAAAACCCATAAAAACACCCATGCAGCCAGCCCATTCGCAGGATTCGGATCTAACTACTAATGTTCAGAGACTTTACCACTCGGCCACTGGTGGGCCCCCCCTTAGAGGAATTCAACAAGACTTTCAGAATATTCATAATTTTTAAACATTACTTTTTTACAGAGATGGTATAAAAAACAAAGCAAACTTAGTGATAAAATAGCACCCATACAAATTTTCTCCCTTTTTAACAGGAATCTATATGTCATGCAAATTAAGTTCAAGATTAGAATGAGGAATCTTGCAACAAATGCACATATATTCTCCTGTGGCCATTTAAACATTTTTTCCGAGATGTTCTCCATCTTCTCTGGAGATATTTCAGGTCTACATACTCGCAGGCTTACAACACAAAGCATTCCATGGACTGTTAGAAAAAGCTATTTTAAGTAAATTAATTTTTAAGCTAACTAGAATTACACTTAGTACACTGCCACGAGCCACACCCTCTTCTTAACTAAGTGTCAGAGTACACAGCCAATCTTCACACAAAACTTTCAATCCTGCAAGAACACCAAGGAAGCTGTATCTTTGTGGTATCGAGGTTCTCTATATAAAAAATATATATAAACTAAAGTGATTTCTTTTTACAAGTGCTTTATGGATACCAGTTTCCAACAGCAGCCTATCTTTTTTTAAATCCATTTCGATAAGGAGCCCTTAACACATTAGGCCTGACCATCTCCTCAAGCAGTTTTCAAAGACGAGTGCTTTATGGATACCAGTTTCAAACAGCAGCCCATCTTTTTTTAAATCCACTTTGATAAAAAGAAATGCAACTATTTGTCTCTTAACACACTAGGCCTGACCATCTCAAGCAGTTTTCAAAGGCAACTAGTTAAAGCAATGCAGCAGTAACTAGGATTCATAAGGTCTTTTTTTAATTTTGGGAAATAAAACCTGTCCCTCCCATACACATTGGAAAATATATTCCTTCTATAATCTGTAGGAAAGAAAGAGGAAGGCTGTCAATGACTTAAAAATATACGATGAAGTTGTTTTCTTATTATGTTTTCTAAGCCTAATTTGAAATGGTTAAAATGTTTCAAGAGAAAATATTCCAGTAGAATATGATGAATGCCAAATTACATTTTGCATTTGCTCCTCTTGACTTTCAGAAGATTATCATAAGTCAGGTCATAGTGACGAGTTCTCAAACAAATTATAAGCACTTCTTTCTTCTTACTTAGCATAGACTGCTAACACTTTTTGCTTGATCATCAATACATCTACCATTTATTGAAAAAGCCATTTATTAAAAGGAAGGTATTTTAACTCAAGATAACTAATGCCATCAGGACCAGGATATGCATTATCTCCTTGTCTGCAACAAAGCTCTTTTCAATGTCAGCATTGTTAGATTTTGATTACAAGTTCAGGAGCGAGAGATTTGAAATCAACTGGCTGTTTTTTTTAAAGAGCACCTTTGTAGAAAGGAATGCAGGATGATAGTTACAGCTTACGAGACAGCTGCAAAAATGCATCAAAGGCAATATTAGCCTTTTTTTTTCTGCTGCTTAAAATATGACCATTAAACTTTAAAATGCAGTGCGATTTTTGTATACACCAGATACTATCTAAACCCTTTCCTATATTTTCTTACTCAAAGTAGAAGAAGGAAGAAGACATACAAGATCCAAGAATTCATTCAACATACTTCACATGCTTTTGCTTTATCCCTTTTAAAACTCGTCAGGTTTGATTTGGTATGATATGGGCGAAAAATGCTCCAGGCTTTCCTTTTTCGATAGCATCTTGGCATTTTGAGAATTTATCCTATAATTTCGAAATAAATATTTCAGCTGCTTAAACAATTTTATTGGTAAGAATCCAATTTGCACATTCGTCATTTCTTCTGTGAAATAGGTATGATGCAAGAAGCAATACTAATTTGCTTTATTTAAACAAAAACACATTCTAGAGACAGTACTTCCATTTCCCTATAAAGTTTACGATGGCTGGGAAATGGTAACTATTAAATGGATAATTCCCAACACTAAAGGAGCAGAATGATAGAAAATGCAAAGAGACTATGGCAAGGTCAATCGAGTAGAAGGTCCTTGGTTGGCTGATTAAAACATTACTGCATTACTGAGGTTACAGAGAATGATCAAGGACCATCTATTGGATTTGCATTATTACCTCACGAGGGATTGTGTCCATTGAAATCAATCTAAATGGTGCTGGTAGCAAGCCAATTAAATCATCTAAATCTCCCTGATCAATACTCTCATTTGAAGATAGACGCTACAAACAGAAATCAGCATCCAGATGTTTTATAGTACAGCAACTGCTTGGAGAGGTATATCTAAAAGCACACTTGATGAATATTTAAATTAAGATAAATAAACTATACCACTTGCACATTTGGCCGAAGTGTTGTTCTTACTCATCATTGAATATCTATGAAGCTTTATACAATTATCAGGTTTAAAGAACATCTCTTGTATTGCAATATAAGCAGGTTGATAATTATTAATGAGCTGTTTAATATAAAGACCTTGGTGGAAGCCCCAACAGTCCTACAATATGAAAATGGTCATTAGGAGCATTTTTATAATGATGCTGTTTGTTTTATAAAGCAAGACATTTTAGAAGATCTGTTCCTTTTTCCATTTACACTTCACATTTGATTAAGTCCCTTCAACAAAGCTTTGGCCTGGCCTCCAGTTTTTGAAGTTTTTATCAGAGCTTTCTGTTACCTGTTTGGGAAAAAGGATTTAAGAATTTTGTCAGCCAATCATTTTTGGTTCAGGTGTTTCTTCTGATTACAAGATGCTTGGGTACTTATTGACTGATACAGCTTGGTGACTAACATAAGAAACATTTGACCAGTGCTAATAGAACTTTTTAAAAACTTTAATATGCTGCATTTCTTTCTATTTCGGGAAAGCTCACGAGTATGATGGATGATCTGCATGACAATTTATACACCAGCAACGCAGTCCCAACTTTCATGATAGGTTACAGAAGAATGAACACATGTTAGGTTTCCACAATATGAGGCCTTTGGATGACCAAACCATTAACACTGAAAATAGCACAGTGGGCTTGACATATAAGATCTGACGAGAATTCAGGTAACAGGCCTTAATAGACTTCAGTAGCCCTAGAGATAAAAACATCAGGATAATAAGTTATGTTAACAAGTTGCCTAACCCCTATAGATTTTAATTTGGCAAGCTCCTACACAGACTGATATCAGGCCTTTCTGAAATGATTCCCCTGCAAGTGCTCAAAGAATCAGGTGGAGATGCACTAATATAATGCTCATCTATATTTGTCATTTATAAGAAAGAGGATTATACATCATATTGTCTCAATGAGCAGAGCTTGTTTCCTGGCTTGCCAGCTAAGGATATATGCTTATCAACAAGAAATAATAGATTTTCTAGTTGACCAGAAATGACAAAGAGCTTAAGACATTATGCTTTTGATAACCATGACAGAAGTGCATATTCTCTTAATAATTTCAGAATTTTTTATGTGATTGGCAGAAGAATTTAAAGTTGCCATATTGTAAATATAGAAAGATTCTAGCCTGACCATTCCATTGACCATGGAACCCAATGAGGAAACACAGATCCCTTTGTTAGGGCTAACCAGGCCTATATGCAGATTGAAGCCTTACAGTCTACTTTCCAGAAAGCAGAAACTTCTGAAAGCTTATTCCCAAGCCACTGACATAAAAGACAAGTTACCAAATTAATAAGACAAGCAAGGACAGCCAAGTGGCTCTCATTTGGACTGAAGCAGAAGCCAAAGTAGCATGTTGAGACAGTACCTAGCCTCTCAACTAACAGAGATACTCCTTTCCAGGTGTATGGATCTCTATGCGTAATAAATGCATAGGCAGTTCTGGTAGCCAGTCAAAATTGTTTTTAGATGGTTTTCTCATGGTCAGTTAACATTCACCAGTTAGCACAGTGAAACAGACATAAAAGAGTAATAACTAAAAAAGATAAGGTAAAGTGAAAGGATAAGAAAAGAGGAAAAGAACACTAGGACCCCAGAATTGTAACATCCGATCATTAAAAAGGTAATCCTCTAAAGGGTCTTTAACCACTATGCTTTAGTTAGGCATATTGGAATAGGCCTTCACATACATAAGGTGGCCCTACCAGAAGCTCCCAATATACTTTGCCGATTTTGCCCATTGACAATTATCCCATCATGGTATGAGAGCATAGCAGGACTTGGGAAACCTTCGAGTACAGACTATTATGACAGATAACAGACTGGAATGGAATACGCAATTGTTGCTTATAGTGATAACGACAGCACATTTTCACGCACTGTACACGTTTGAGGCCATTGTCTTGATACTAGAAATCTTCAAAGCTTAATTATCCTTCAGATTCTTTTTAATGTATCAAAATACATCATATGGTTTATCATGGCATTAATGAAAAAAGCTTAGATCCACTTATAACTATATCAAACCATAACAGGTCTACCTCCATGCTTTACCAACTGGCTTTTGACAAACAGTATGATGACCATTGTTACCAAATATATTAAATTTCCTTTTATCATTGAAAATCACTTTCCTTTCAAAGAATTCTCATTTAACAAATTCTAAACATTAGTTCTGCAAACTTCTGATGCCTTCGTTCCTACTATTGTTATAACCTTAACCCGATTGCTTTCCATACAGTTTAGCACAAATATGCCTATCAATACTCACAGAAGTTATTATAGGAAGTTTAATGACATTTCAAGATCCAACTTTTTCAGCACTTTTTGTATTTGGAATTTGTCTTATTCTTACTTTTATTTTTAACTAATCCCTCTTGTATGTTAGAAAACTGGAAAGTATACATGTAACTTCATCCTGCAATTTCAGATTTCATATAAAGCATTGATCATTTTTCAATAACCTTGCCCTTCCTCACATCAGTATTGGGATCTCTTCAATTTCATTTAATCTTCCAAAATCACAGCTTAAATTATAACAAACAGATTGTACCAAGGAATAGATAACTGTCCATTATGACAAAATGAGTTTATCATCAAATCTTTAAATTTAAAATAACTAGTTAAGTATATAGTTTCAGAAATTTATTGTAAAATTAATGTTACAATTTTCTTAAATTTCATAAACGAACACATTTTAATATTTTTACTTTTATGCATACAGAAATCAAATTCTCACATTTTTAATACAAAATCTTAAAATTATATGTATATAGTATAATGTTCAAAATTACAATATCCAATACTCACACCTCCAGCAACAATTTCTTTTTAACGCCTAGGAATAAAGAATATGCAATAAAAGCTTGGGAAATGCTGAATTGGATATCTCGGCATACAAAAAAATGCCATTCATGGTAGAAAAAATTGAGTCTAAAATTATAAAATTATATTTGCTATCAACTTGAATACCTGCTTTCATTTAAATTATGCAAGATTTCAAAGGTAAAATGGCATTGCAGACAAATACCATTTTGTAAGACTTATAAAATTCTTACCGACCATGAAAATTAATAGATCTCTGGCTAAACTTGTACCATAACAGAAGTTTAAAGGAACAGATTACTCTTTGAATTAATCAGCATATACAATTATGGACATAATATAAAAACTTGGAGAATAAATTAGGTTTCCATAAAGGCAAAACATATTCCATGACCGGAACTAAATTGTACACTTTGGCAACAGTTTGTCCGATTCAAATCTTGGTCCTACTCGTGCTTTACAAATCTCTTACTCATCAATTTTAAATAAAAGAGTTTCTAGAATTCAAAAATATTCCAGTTACTTGAGCTTTCCTGTTAGTTGAATGCTGGATAGATAAGAATTCACCGTTATATAATGAAAAAGCAAGTGTGCGGTAAAAGCAATCTTTCTCCTGAATAGCAGTTTTGTTACACCACTTTCCAAACACCTGCTAGCTAGGGAATCACCATAATGACAATACATGACATTAGCCACTTACAGCCCTTGAGTGGAGGAAATACACTTTTTTATCTAGTTTAACAAAAGTAAAGCTAAGACATTTATTTGTGGGAAGAGATGTTATTTATAATGGTTTTTGCTGTCATAACAGTCAAAAAAAAAGGAGAAAGAATTATATTCCAAAAAGTTATAACACATCTGCTCATCCTAAAATTATATTTAGAGCAACTTATGAAGTTTATAAATTTTATTAAAATTACAGTTAATAAATGATATCATTTTACTCTTTATCAAAACCTCAAATATCAGCAATAGATATCAGAATTTTTTGCTCTGTGAAATGCAGATAAAAACTTTAAAAACCAATGTAGCAATACAATAACTTAATTAGGAACATAGCAAAATCATGATCGGACATATCTACAGATATTTTAGATTTGGTTTACGTAACTTATGGCAAAGCCTCAAAGGCTATCTGCTTAATGGGTGTTGTGTATTTAATTATGGCAAAGCACACCAGGGCTACCTGCCTAAGGGGATGGATGCCTTCATGGAGGACTTTCCAAGGGAAACCGGCTCGTATACACGTTACACATGGAGAAAACCATGAAAACACCCATGCAGCCAGCCCGTTCACAGGATTTGAACCTCCGACCGAACTACCAGTGTTCAGAGACTTTACTGCTTAGCTACTGGTGGGCATCTGGTTAATGGGAGGAATGCCTTTGTGGAGGACCTTTTTAAAGGAAACCGACTCCCATACACATTTACACATGCAGAAAACCACAAACATGCCCATGCAGCCAGCCAGTTCATAGGATTCAAACCTCGGCCAAAATACCGGTGTTCAGCAACTTGGCCACCTGTGGGCCATAGATATTTCAGAAAATGATTGTCATAATATACAGCCAGCTACCAAATTTCATAATGAAAGCTACGAATCTGAAGGTTTTTCATATATCTAAAGTAGAAAATCAATAGACTAAATGTTAAATAAAACTGAACTGTTGCATTGCAACAACAACGTCTCAAAGGAATGGCAAATACCTAACAAAACTTTAAATTCAGAAAATATTACTATTTCAGCTTCAAGTCCAATTTTAACTTCCCAAATGACAATTCCAAAAAACATGTAAAATATATTTTAAAAAAATTAATAAGGAATGTTAAATTTTATCATTTCTGCATTATCATTTTGCTAGATTTACACCAGTTTCCTAAAATGCAGGAATTTCCGAAAACTCTGAAGTCAGACAATTAGACCTCAGACTTTACATCTTGCCCGAAATTTATGTTATTTCGTAAGAAACTAGTCTCAGTTCCTGAAGTCACTGCACATTTAAAACATGTAGAAACTATTAATAGCATATGTACCATTAATTTTAAAAATCCTTTTTATAACATTTTAAAAAATGATTTACATTTTAACTTTATTTTTAAAATTATTTTTATACTTCTTTAATAAGGAAAGTACAAAAAATTTTAGCAATGTATAAGCAAAAAAGAATAATTACAATATAAACATTTCATACATTGATAACCCTCATTTTAGAAAAAAATTAAGGCAAAAATTAAGATATTTCTTAAGAATCTCAGACACCTGCTGATAGCAAAATTTAACATCAAAAGTAGCAATTTTATCAAAATTAATATACATACGAATTTGATAGAAAGGTTTATTGCATGATTAAAAACTAATTTTAAAGTAAAAATGTTTCATAAATACCAGCAGGTAATTCTAATGTATAACTCTTGAGAGAAGGTCTATACTGCTTCACTAAAATAAGACAGTCATATTTAAGCAACCGCTGCAATACAGCCAATGAACCTACACCTGCAAGATTAAAAATTTCTTAGTTTCTAAAGTTCATAGTTAAAGACATGCAGTAATGATCATATAAATCAAAGAAGAGGACACTCATATTTTACTTCAAAAGCTTTTACATTATGCAGAAAGTACCTTTTAGAAGTATTGATATTACATATGAAACAAATTAAAGTTTGAAGTTTAATACTGAAATTTTATGGTTTACAGGAGACTGTACCTTAAGCATACCTTAAAATAACATTTACAAGCATGATGTCAAAGAAGCAAACCCCAATTATTATTTTTTTTTTGCAAGAAGGATTAAAGAAATTTAAATTTGTCATTTTCATACATTTACAGAAATACAAGTTTGATTTTTAAATATACTCATAACATTTTGTTTCTCAATTTCAGGCTCACCCTTGTTTAAAATGCATAAGAACTGTTATAACAACTCCTACAATTAATACATACTGGTGAAAATGTTTCTAGCGATGCATAGTAGTAAATCAGCGTTATCAATTTTCTACTTTATACCACAATGCAGAATTATTTCAGGACCTAAGCACTTAAATCAAATATTAGCCAAGTTTAAAGGACATTTATCTTGCACAATTTATCACAACGCAGCTTTTCTTTAAGCCTGAATTTTGTTCTAATATAGTTTTTTTAGATAGCCACAGGGCTTCCCTTTCCCCAACAAAAAACACTAACTCAATATCTAACAATTAACATCACAGGGCCATTTTAACATCAATATTGGTTACAGCATTTTTTTTTTAATTTTTCATTCACATTTTATGTTTTGAAAATTAATACCATTTATCACTTTAAATTCATCTTTTGTAGAGAATGGCAATGAAAATATTTACTTTGAATATTCTAGTGATAGAATTTAAAACATTGAACGAAGATGCAAGCCTGTTTTAACAACATTTCATATTTTCCTTTTTGCCAAACTCAGTATTTAAAACCAGTGATATTTTCTGGCCATTTTGCCACATGTTATGAAAGTAAAATCCAAATTCTGTCCTGAAGTTGCAGATATTAAGTTCTTTTATCTTCTATAATCAAAACATCTCAAGCCTTAACAATGCAATTTCCTAATATTAAATTCATTTTATTTCTTCCCTGGTTATTATAGCTTGCTGCTCATCGAAGCTAATACAAATAAAGATAACAGCTTCTTTATTTTTTTTTCAAGAATGCTTTATTTTGAAATTCCAAAAAGCTCAAACACATGTAAATTACACTTGATTCTTTTCAGAATAAGTGACCAACAGGAAGCATTCATTTAGGTGAGTACAAAGCAAATTAAGGCAGTCAAAGGATTAGATTATTGTAATTTGGCACAAAACCTATCAAGGTTATCTGCGCCAGACAAATGGTAACAGTGCAATTAGTCATTTGTAAAAACTTCCAGCTTAGCTAAAAAGAGACATTACAATCTATAATAAAAACTGATATCTTTAAAACAGGTTAAAGTCTATTATAAAAGCCAACATCTTTTAAAAACAAACAAATTACGATGATGTGTTTTTCCAATTAAATTTCCTAAATCCAGTTCTGAACAATTAAAAATTTTTGGCAAAAATAATTAAAACTGGCATTCCACCAAGATGGCAGTCAAAGGAAAAAGATACATTAGGAAAAACTTAAGTGAAATTGGCTCACGATCACATCAGGTTTGGTTTTATTTGAATGTGACAAAGCATACTAAGGCTTAACTGCCTTGATCATATCAGGAAAACCATAAAAACATAGCTAATTGATAACAGGAATCTAAACAGAGTTAAATTTCCTACGTTAACATACTTAGCTGCAGGTTGAGATAACTCAGGATATTTCCTATTCAACAAGATACACTATATGCAAAATTTAATCAGATGCATAGTCCTAACAAATATTGAAATACTACGATTTTTCTGCATATAAAAAATCACATTGAATTTTAATTTTCACGAGTTTATATTTAAAGGATTTACCTTCACATAAATATTTTACATAAATCCAACATCGAAAAATATTTCAATTCTGTTCTTTTATATATGATAAAAATAACACAAATTTCTAGAAACTTACAATCAGGATTTCCAGGAGCAGGTTTAGAAGTACGGCCAGCAACTTCCCAAGTTCTGAAAATTATAAATACTTATCAGTTACACAAAAAAATTTTATTCTGAACAAAACAAGTTTCAATTTTTCATATTTCCACCTCTTACAATTAATATGAATGGTAAAAGTCTTTTACAAAAAGCAAGTGTCAGCTTTTTGATTTTCAAGTAATACAGGTCTAGTCAAGATTTGAAAAACCTGATACTTAATCCTTTTCATTAAAAACAGCTCTGAATTCTGATTAGATCTGGTTTTATTTAGATTCATTTCTAAATTTAAAATATACACCTAAACATTGTTGAGTTTAATGTAATGGCCACCAGGTACAGTCACCTCTTACAAGTGAAGGCAAAGTTAGTAGCTGAAATAGTTCTGCAGCAAACCTATGGCATGTTTGCTCATCCCACCTTTGTCTCTGCTTACAAAGCACTTAACTTTCCAACATCTTACATTATTAAATAAATTGTGTTATATGGCCTAGCTTAGTATTATTTAGAAGCAGTGACATTCTATCTTATATTAAATGCTTCTATATAGAAGTAACTAATAATTATATATAGCTTATAATAACAGTTGACAAGGCTATTGATGTCTGAATAACAGCTTTTTCAATCTGCTCAAGAAGAGGTATTTAAACAGCACTCAATAGTTAAATATGTATAATTATTTCAATTTATTTCTATGACCCACCATTCACCAAGATGATATTTACATCATTAAAAGAAAGCAAAAAATATTTCAAAATTATCAGGTAATATATATCAAGTACCAAAATCTCATGACTAGATAAAGGTGATCCTGCCACTCAGGGAGTTAACCCAGCCTTTTATTTATGGTTTCCATTACCAAAGAAGTTTACACACTTACCATAATGGTAGTTTGCACTACCATTATGGTAATTATAGGCATCTGCTGATATTCATTTCAACATTTCAAGTATAAGCTTAACGATGAAATGCAATGTTAAAAATCTAATTCAGTACCCAGTTTACAGACAGTAAAAAATTTCAAGGAAAGGAAAATTCCCCAGTCACATACACACACACACAAACAAAACTAATATGGATTATTTTAGATTACTTAGAAATGTTCTCGTCACAATCCTAATTATATAGCTATGAATGGGCATATGCAGTTCAGATCAATTACTTATCAGAGTTATCCAATCAGACTGATGCTTCATATAATAATTTTTATTATGTCCTTTCTTAGGATTATAGTAGATATTAAACTGAAAAATTAAAGATTCCACACAGCAAAGGAAAGTTTCTATCTTTGCATTAACTTTTTTAAAAGATTAGGCTAAGACATCACTTTCTTCTGTATAAAAGATTAGGCTAAGACATCACTTTCTTCTGTACATACACATACGACTACAAATTTAATGCACAACATACTTGTAAACTATACAGAAAATATTTTTATCAATATGCAACATTTAATAAATGAAAAGTAGCATTTAATTCAACATTATAATTCAAGATTCACAGTTTAAGTAAATTAAGTATTAGTATGCCTATTTAATAACATTTTCATATTGAAAGAACTGACCGTTTTTAAATTCAAAAGGTTAGATTTGTAAATTTTTTAACATTTAGCAATGCATTTAAAAATATGCTTAGAAAAATACTTGGAGATATTAAAACAATATTCATTTCTAAATATTTTAAAAACCAGCATATCATAGTAGGTTTGCTTTAAATAAGAATTTTACAAGATTTAAACTTTAAGGCCAAGTTTCTAAACACTAAGAAAAAAGCTTGCTTAAATAAAAACTAAGATTATCAGAAAGACTAAATTCAAAATGATAAAGTCATCTTTAAAATCACTGAAGCATATATAATACGATATTAAATATCACAATTACCATTATTTACATGAACATTTATATTCCACAGAGTGGCAAGACAACACTGCTTTATCAAAGTAATTTTTTTCATTTCATTTTCTGCACCTCAGAATTTTAGTTTAGCTCCTCAAATCTATATACACTGATAAACATTAAATGTGTTCATCTATTAACAATAAGTATAATCCTAAAATTTTATAAATAAAGTCAAACTATTTTATTAAAGTAAAGATACCAAATGCATTCAGTTTTAACAGTTTCAGTTCATATTAAAAACTGTTGGGAATTTTATTTTAATAGAGGCGTTAAATCTAAGCTCATGAAGCCCTTTCACCACTGCGAGAAGTCCATTCCTCCCCCCATTATCAAAATTTAAAGAGTGTTTTATTAACACGTTCACGGCGGCCACCAGTAGCCCACACTAGTCTCTCATCGGGCGGCATGTGCCACCGATAGTACACATTTGATCGTGTTAGTAGATGGTGAAAATTAAAATGAAAAATTAACATTTATTATAAACTTTTAATAACAATTATAATTAATAACTATTGGCAAACAAAATTCGTATACAGGTCTGAACAGGTAATCGCACACTGCCAGATGAAACGTGGCAAAAATTCGAGCAGCTCCGGCATGAACGTGTTAAACAACAAAAAGTATAAAAGATGTCTATAAATTACGAAACTTGAATAAAAGTTTATATTCATAAACTAACCTTAAGTACTGAAAAGCTAAATAAAGGTTGGCCATGTTTCCAAATGGAATTCCACTGGTTGAGAACTTTTGCTTTAATAACATACCTTCACAAACAGACCATAACCAATTTTAAATATAAATTAAACTTTGAACATATATATTTACCATTTATCAAAAGCTTTCAGAAATTTCAAATGCTTAAAAAATTAACATATTTTACAATTCAAAATTATTAAGTTATAACTAACAGAGAAAACTTCAGAAATATTAGCCGTTGATAATAAGCTCTTTGGATATAAAATAGGTATACTAAAAATACATTTTTAACACCAGCTGAAGATCATGATGATCAAGTGTCAAAGATCAGTCTCATTACGATATTAACTCATCCATCTGCACAGAATCAAGAACTAAAAATTGAGAGAAATATTTTTCTTTAATCAGAAAGTGCCAACTTCTCATGCAAAAGAAAAAGACCTAGGAAGATTTAATTTTCCTTTTTGGCTTTAGAAGATCTATGATAAAGTTAAGTCTTCTGTAATACATTAAATGAATGAAGCAGAAATGTAAGGAATGATAATGATCATGCAAAAATCTACAGTCGCTACCTTCATCTGCAAATTCCATGGTAAATTTAAATTTCAAGAGACTAATTATAAATTGTTTTATCCAAGATGAGATTATCAAACACAAAAATGCAAAATGTATTAATTTGTTATATTGATGCTCAGTATACTTATTTATAAAAGTTTACTTTGGAAGATCAGAAAAATGACCAAACCCATCCAACTAATAGAAAAAATGTTTTAAATATTTACAGCCAAAATAGTTCAAACTCCAATATTAAAAAACTAAAAACTTAAAAAAAGTTGTATTTAACACATTTTCCTCATTAGCATTTTATATTGTTTAAATTTTCTTTTTCCATACAAAAAATTATCTACATTAAGAAAGGTTTAATTTTCCATGCAAGACTACTGAAGTTTCATGCTCATCAGTTCAAACCTACATAATTACCTCCAATTTGATACATCTTGGATTAAAATAAAACAATCAGGAAATAAAGCTAAGTATGTTCTATGCAGATGCCAACTTTTAAAAAACAGTTCAGTAATCTTACACGACACTTATTTTTATTTAAATGTTATTTACTAAAATACTAATAACATAACATTTAATTCAATAAATGTTATTCAACTCAATTTTTAAATCTTAAATTTTACAGATAATTTCATACGAGATAAAAATATATACAGTATGAAGTCCAAGATCTGAAATCACCCAGACTTCAGCAATTGCAGATATTTCCGAATTTTAGACCATCGGGTCAAGTCAAATAAGACCACACGTAGACATGGGGATATTAGGGCTTCATTTATCGTTTAGGTCAGATAGAAAAAATCCCCCTTCCCCGTCACAACCACTCAAGGGCCCAAAGTATTATGGCCAACATCAATACAATGTCAATAGATATATTATTAGCTATAGTGCAACTTTTCTAGCCAGCAGGTATTTAAATGCGACATGCAGGAAATGAGTCAAGAGAAAAAATGCATTTACAACACAATTTCTTTTGTTAAGCATTACTCTCCATCCCTAGACTTAATAAGCAAAAGGTAAATTTTTTTTTACATGTTGTTTTGCAGCTAGTGGTCTGGATAATGGATATCCAGATTTCAGACTTCGCATTGTATATGAAAAACATACAGAAACAAATGAAATTTATACCTCTCAACACCTTCTTGGTCTTTATATATATAATTTTCTAATGATACAAACTGGCCACAACTTATAACCTGCAAAATTATAAAATTTAACAATACTAACACTTTAAAATAAAATTCCTGAAATACTAATTTAATTTCTTAATGATTTAAGTTTTGTATTATGACAGAAAATATATAATTTTACCATGCTATGAACTATTTTAAAAACAAACTAACATTAACTTTAAAATGCTAATCTGGGAACAAATTAATCTAGAAATCTTTAGTCAGCTGGTTATATATTAAAATATTCATTACTATACAAAATTATATTTCCTAAATTTATTAAACTAGTTTTATTTTCAACTCTTAACACAGAACAGTATTTATCCAGTTTTAAAAATATATATTAAAAAATACCTCTTCAGAAATATGAGTCATATTAGGTTTTGCAATCTTAGTGTTTTCTGTGAATGATTTAGACATTGTGATAGGACTAGAGGATTTCTGTGTAAAAACCTGAAAAAGCAAACAGTGAATTAAATATTGGCAACTTTGTTTTTATATACTACTTCTAAAACCTAAATTAAAAACAGCACATCAGGAAGTTACTTAAGCTAATTTTGAGGGGAGGAAAATGTAAATAAACAAATGAGGACAAAAGGAGAAACTTAAAATTATGATGCAGATAATTTTATAAGAGCCAAATAAATACATGGCTCTAAATCCAAACACATGGCTTTTAATATCTGTAAACATAAGCTTTACCATCATTGAAATTCCGTTTCCAAATTAAAAAAACTTCTAAGAGAAAACGAGTAGCACAAAACTAGAGCTCTCAGTCAAAGAGTTGTTCTTATAACTCTGAGCACAGCTATATGTATGAGGAAGAAGCTGATAAGCTGTCTAAAAAAGGGAATTTTATCTACCTTGAACTTCTTATCAATATCCAGTATAAACATATAGTTCAAAGTATACAGAAGTATACTTTACTTGCTGACTAATTTAGATTGCGAGATGGTAGCTTATCTTCATTTTCAAGGTCATGTAGATTGCCTACTTGGAAGTAAACTATTCAGAAAAGGATATACAAAAGTACACAATATCTGTACATTAAAATTATAAATACAAATTGCAGTATTTGTATCAAAATAAAAAATTTAAAGTATTTCATCTAATTTAGATAAACTTACCATTTTCAAAGAAATAATTTTTAATGTTCAAGAAAAAATAAATTCACGATTCATAACTCGCACAGATCAAAAGCACTTCTCTTAAATTTTAAGTTTTTCTTCTATATACATCTTATTAATGGATGCTTGAAGTCAGTTCCATTAACTGTTTTTCCTTTTGTCAATTTTAGACAGTATTTATATTTACTTTTCATATTTCCTATCAGTGCCAAAATTTAAAAATATACTCAGACTACGTAACACATCCACAATGAGCTTTAGTTTACAGCATGCAAATTTATTCAGATTAATTCTTAGGAAATTTAACTGAAAATCTTGAATAATCTAAAAATTTATTTTCTTAATTACAGCTATTCAAGTCCTCAGGCCAAACAAAATATATACTGTTTATGTTAATGTTTAGGTATGCTTAATGTAAGCAAATATTTTAACCTCCAAGTTTATAATCAAAAGCTTATTCTAATGAATTAAATCTGCTAAAATTTTTTTCACATTACATTTAAAAAACACTAAGCAGCAGAAATCAAAATTCTGGAAAGCACAGGACAGAAATTTAATATTTACAGAGACTGCACAGGTTGGCAAGAAGCCTAGTGTCAGCCTTACGTTTTTTACATGTTAGTTACCAAAACTATTTCCTATAGTTACTTTTCAAGAGACTAATTATCTTCCATAAAATTCTAACCCTTTACTTACAAATACAGAAAAACCTCAAATTATGAAAAAGGACTTCAAAATATATGCAAGTTACGTTTGTTTCAACTGATAATACTTACTTTATCTATTAAAAATTTCAATAGCTTGTTATATTGATCTTTAAGGTTATATGAATATGGTGAAGCACATGAAGGCCATCTACTTAGAGAAAGAAATACCTTCATGAAACATTTTCCCAAAGGGAAACTTGGCTCAAATCCTTATTATACATGGGAAAAATCATGAAAAACCTATCACACAGCCAGCCTGTTCACCTAAACCCCAGCTGGGCTCACAGGATTTAATTATACTAAACACTCTACCACTAGTGCTAATTGTCAAACTTCACAGTTTCAGGGCACAAACTTTAAAAGTAAATTATAAAATACTGAAAACATCAGTATTCTATATCTTGCATAGAAGAAACTAAAATGATGCATTAAGTTAGTAAATCTGTTGTTCAAATAACAATTAGGAAAATAACAATTAGTTGTTGGACTTTTAAATTAACAATTAAAAAGCTAAAAGTACAGGAAAATAGACAAAGTGCAGTTTTATAAAAAATTTTACAGAAAAGGCACACAACCATTAACCACCAATTTAAATAATAGCTTATAGAAAGTAAATATTCAGATTTGTTTTACATCAGAAGATTTATAAAGCACAGATTTATTTACAGTAGATGAAGCAGTACACTTTACGGCTTCATTATCTTCTAGCACTTTTACATGCTAAACTCGTTAACATAAAATTTAAATTTTACATATTTTACCTTTAAGCTATCCAAAAATATGCTTTTTTCCCCAAACCATCAAGTTATGGACATATCCAATGTGAGAAAAAAATCATGCCAATTCCAAGCTTCTGACAAAGGCTATTCAAGATATTATACACTGCGAAGATAACATCTGTCCTAGTTTGTACCATTCCGAATTTAAGGTCATTTTGCAAAAATCGGCTACATTGGCATACTAGGCCTGTTGTTCAGTACATATTTCTCTTTTGTTACAAGATATTTTTAATAGCACAGTATTACATAATTAAATATTATACATAAAGGAAATTATATGTATACATATATATATGCGCATATGGCAGTACATTAAATGAGTACTATATTTGATATACAAGATGTAGCACATTTGACTACATTTAATGACAATCATTATGGAAGAGATTTTTTACACTACAGATATACATAAATGACATTATGCAACACCTATTGGCATTTCACGTGTTGAATTGACATATTTATTATACGGGAATGGACACTTATATTATGAAAGTTAAATAACTGTATGTGATAATGTACAACACTGGGAGAGTACAAATACTTGTATATGTCAAGAATTTGAATAGATCAAACAAAGATTTTTATAACAAGAGTTAAATAACTACATAAAAATATTAAAATTAAATACAGTCAAAAGTCTTTAATCTGGACCTCAAAGCTACAAACTTTCTGCACATGCACACATGCATTTACACACGCACATACCTTAACGCATGCACACATGTTTACGCATGCATGTTTAATGTATAACGGACGGTATAAGGTAAGCTAAAATTAATTATCTATTTCAGTTAATGTTGCAGATTGTGTTGTTCCTTAATCTTCGAATTAGATCCGGCTTATTTTTTGCAGACTGTTAGAGCAATTTTATAAAATAAAGCTTGAACTTTCGATTATGTCAAAAAGAATTGACAATTCTGAAGCTGCCAAAGGATCTACAAAACGAAAGCATGTTTCAATGTCCATTAAATAAAAATTGAAATTGCTGGAAAAAAAAAAAGAATAAAGGCATGAAGAAAGTGACAGAGGCAATTTGTTTCTCCAAGCATTCCGAAATCTGTTGATCAATTTCCCGCTGCTCTGGGGGGGGGGGAACATGGCAGCACGCAATAAACTGGAAGTTGATCTGTCAGCACTATCCTTATCTTCAGGGTAGATGTTTTTACTTTATTCGGCTTATAATTCCTTACTAAATGTAGCATTTCATCTATGTACTCCATCTTTGATATGATTTAAATCAAATTCCTCATTATAAATATCACGAATACACAAATAATTTTCTGGTTGCAATTTTCTAATTTCGACTATGCGCATACTAAAAGAAATGTTTACTTTATTAAACAAATAAATATTAAGCTTTTTGTAAATTTTGATATCATTTAGATCATAATTGCTCTTTATTTCATAAATTATAGTTTCATATTTTTAATTGTATAATTTCTGCATGCTATCTTACCAGATTTAAATTTATGATCTATAATCCAGAAAAACCTATAATCCGGAATCACCGAAGTCCCAACGAGTCCGGATTAAAGACATTTGACTGAACTCGTATTACAGGAGCTGAAACCTTAATTTAGCTACTTGGGAAATAGCTGCAATGAGAGCTGTTCCAGATCGAGTTTGAGTTTTGTTTTATTGCATATCTGCGAAAAACTCAAAATCAGCAACAATTAATAGTTTATAAACTAACAATTTTATTTTTGATTAGAATTATGATCAATGATCTCATAACAGGTACGATTTTTATTTACTCCAAGTACTGTAATAAAAAAATCTCATAATTTGTTTTTGAAATACAAATTAAAATTATTTAAATTATATATAACTGATTAATTTTGGGTACCCTTTTTGCTTTAACCATTTATAATAAAACATTCCTTATTCCCTAAAAAATTTTTTTAACTGATGTAGATTTTACATTCAGTGTTTACCTTTCTTCCAAAGATTATATGGCATTTTATCTTTAATTTGAATTACATAACCAATTGCAACACCAGCAATATAAAAGTAATTATAAATTAATAACGTTAAAATTTATAAAAATATTCCAATAGAAATTGATGTCCAACAAAGTTAACTAGTGTTTATTTAAATATACAAAGTACTTTAGATGATTTAAATAGACAGATATTGTTTAAATACATATTAGTCAATACTGAAAAGGTCATGGCCCAATTTCAATACAAAATCTGAATAACAATAGAACCAATAGGGCTCCAAGATTTTTTAACTTTTAAACCAAAAATTGCCAACATTTAATAAAACAGTTTCTTCATTAATCCTTTACATTTTCCTTTATACCAACGTTTTAATATTTTCTTTGAATAGGGACCCTACTTTCATAAATTAAAATGTTCTAGACCACATTACTCTCGTCTTCTTCAAAAGCATTTTTTTAACATACATTATTAACAGTACATTTACTCATAAAATACAATTAAAACTTACTTTCACATTGGTAATAAAATAGGAGATTGGTTTTTTACAGTTCACAGCTATTAAGAGTAATCTACCTCGTTAACTAAAAATTCAGTGTTTGTACTCACACCGACGAGATAAATAAACCTGTCAATTCTTGCACGACCATTCCGTCTGGATGTACTTGGAAAAGTTATGAGGTATTTCTTAAATCCCTCTTGTTGCCAATACTAGAGTAAGAAGTCCATAGATAGAACAACTGGCTATATATTTCAGAAAATTTGCCTTTGAAGAAAAATAATAGACTGCCATATGAATATACATAGCTAATCTTAATTTTATTTGTTCAAAATCTAGGGAGGACCACAAAGGCAGGCTTTGAAAAACCACCTGTGGTCAGTAGACTACAGAATGAGAAATGCTTTATACAGTCAAAAGTCGTTAATTCAGACACCCATAATCTGGAATGATCTATAATCCAGACCTCAAAGCTACAAACTTTCTGCACATGCATCGCGTTGATCGCGCAAGACCTTTATGGCTGCGAATATGCGTGTGCGCAAAATAAGTTTACGAATGCACGTTTAATGTACAACGGACGGTATAAGCTAAGCTAAAATTATCTAATTCAGTTAATGTTGCAGATTGCGTTGTTCCTTAATCTTCGAATTAGATCCGGCTTATTTTTTGCAGACTGTTAGAGCAATTTTATAAAATAAAGCTTGAACTTTCGATTATGTCAAAAAGAATTTGCAATTCTGGAGCTGCTAAAGGATCTACAAAACGAAAGTATGTTTCGAAGTCCATTAAACAAAAATTAAAATTGCTGCAAAAAATGGAAAAAGGCATATCCTTTGTTTATCTAAACTTTATCTTTAACGCCACGGCGGGCACGCAATGAATTGGAAGTTGATCTGTCAGCACTATCCTTATCTTCAGGGCAGATATTTTTATTTTATTTGGCTTATAATTCCTTACTAAATGTAGTATTTCATCTCTATGTACTCAGTCTTTGATATGATTTAAATCAAATTCCTCGTCATTATAATTCGCTTCCGATGGCGAAGAAAGTAACAGAGGTTATTGAAAACGAAAAATTTCGATTGACAAATTAGTCGGTATTCTCGACACAGCAATTATAGGACTTGAACAGCAGAACTTTGTAACTGAACAAGAAATTATGTCTGTTTATAAAATTAAAGAGAATATATTATCACATAAAAACGAAACAACTTGAACAACTTACATTGACAGAAATGTTTAATAAAGTAAACAAATAAATATTAAGCTTTTATAAATTTTGATACCCTTTAGATCATGATTGTTTATTTCATAAATTACAGTTTCATATTTTTAATTTTATAATTTCTGCATGCTATCTTATCAGATTTAAACTGATGATCTATAATCCGGAATCACCAAAGTCCCAACGAGTCCGGATTAACGACTTTTAACTGTACTATATAGCATATAATAATCTTAATACAAATAATTACAGTACAAAGTCAGAGATCCGGACGTCTAACCCGCCAACAACTTTTTTGAAAATGCTTTATGCATGCACATCACAAGACAGTTTTGTAAAGATGCCAAATTTACATTGGTTAATCATTTTAAACCTCAGTTATTTTGATCTTTTAGGTTAGCAATGTTATGCAAGCTTGTAAATTGCTAGAAACAATCACTATTCCACCAGGATTTAGGGAACTTTGTCGACGACTTCGGAATACAGAGTTCAGCAGCTTGTACAATAGTATCAGAGATCATTTTTACTGCAGTATTAATGTCCACATCGTTGATTATTTCTTCAGTCAGCACAGCACAAGATTAAAAAAATCCCAATCAGCTTTATCGTAAAGTAAGAGTGGTTATCTTAAGGTCTTTGAATTTCCTGTAATATTTATAATAACTGGAAAGTGGTCACTATCAGAGATTCTCCCTTATACTGAAAGAGCAGAAAGATAATAGAGATGGAAAACAAAAACCAGATCAACTGCATGAAAGGTTCTAGTTGACTGATGAAAGTAAGTGTATTCTCCATTATTAAGGAGACAAATAAAGTGATCTTCCATTAATTGTTCGATCTGCCGGCCCCTTGAATTAGTGTCCCTACTTTCCTATAATGTACTATGGGCATTGAAGGTCACCTAAAAGCAATAAAGGTTCTGGGAGCTGCTCTATTATTCTGTCCAACTCTCACTGATCAATATGCTCATGTGGAGGTAAATAAATAGTGCATACAGAGATTGAAAAGCATAAGTTAATCTGAACTGCCACAGCTTAAAGAGAGGTCAAAGGGAGAGCAATGTACGAGTGATTGTGAGAGGTGATAAAGCTCACACCACCACCACAGGCATGATCCCCAGATGGGTTGTCCTTACTGTTGTACATCTCCGTATCTTAGCATATCTGCTTGGTTTTAACAACATCTCCTGAAACATAAGGCAGACAGGTTGATACATGTTTATATTAAATCCTTGATGCTATCCAGGTTTTGACAAAAACCCCGGCAATTCCATGAAATAAATGTACCCATTATTGATGTTTGTTTTGGCAGTGTTGGTGTTTTGACTTTCAATGCAAAAGGCGTTTCAAAAGGGATAACCCTTCAATGTCTAAACATCCTGAACTCATGCTTACGATGGAACTTTGAGGGCCCTGGGTTTTTGCTTATTTTTCTCTTTGATACCATCTCTATGCTTGTTGTGTTGGACATCCTATTTTTCTTTAGGTGCTGTCACTGGCATACCACTTTCAACATCAAGTTTTTCCCCCCGATTTTTGGTTCCTAGGATCTTCTGTGGTTGCTACTTTTTTCCATGCAGTTATTGTGGTTTGTGTTAATACTGATCTGAATGATTTTATTGCAGATGCATAAGATTTATTAAGTCTTGGCTGATTAGAAAGAATAAGTCTTTTGGCTTCTGCAAATAACTTTTATGTAACTTTAATGTTTTGAATTTGTTTTTCTGTCTGCCATTTCAGACATGATTTTGAAAAAGCTGGATGCTCACCTTTACAGTTTATACACAAGAGGGCAGCAGAGCAGACTTCACTAGCGTGGCCCACGATGGAACATTGAGCGCATGTGAGGCTACCGCGACAATAGGTCTTTCCATGTCCAAAGCGCTGACATTGAAAGCAACGCATTGAATTCGGTATATATAGCCTGATTGAACAGTTTAAGTATCCAGCTTTGATGTTCTTAGGCAGGTTAAAAGACTTGAAAGTAAGTATGACATGTTTAGTAGGAATGAGTTGACCTTCTTTCCGTATTTTGATCTTACGAGCACCACACACGTTTTGATTTGCCAACTTTAACAAATTCCTCTTCCGTTACCAACAGTAAGTCTATTTCAGAGATTACTCCTCAGGACGAATTTAAAGTGTTATGTGGCTTAACTATAATGTCTGCTTGTCCTAATTTAATTTCAAAAGATTATTAAATTGCTTTCCGGACAGTTTTTATCAAAAAGGTCTCCAGATCGAAGTCTTAATATTTTTCAGTTCTCCTACAGAAGACAAGAGATATTTATTAGAAAGGGTGACATTTTTTCAATTTTTCAAAGCTGGTTATAATCAAGAAACGTGGATAAAATACATCTGATGCAGTGCTTTCTGTGTCACTTCTTAGTCTTTTAGTCACAGTTGGAGTATCAGGTACATTGTTAGAGCAGGAAGGTATCATAGTATTCATATTTAAATTGAGAAAGATTCGGGTCCGAACGCCCCACCCACCATGATGCCCAACAAAGGGACGCAGATTCCTATGCCAGGACTAGCCAGACTTATATACAATCTGAAGTCCCACAGTCTGCTTTTCCAAAAGCAGGTACTCCCGAGAGCTTGTCCCCAAGCCACTGACACACGGACTAGTGACCAGCCGATTGACACTCATGAAGACAAGGTGCCTCCCATTTAACTGAAGCAGAGGCCAAAGCAATGTGTTGGGGACAGTACCTCGCCCCTCAACTACCAGGACCCTCCTTTCCAGCGATATGGGTCTCCAAGCACAGCAAACAAGTGGGCAGTTTTCTCACCACTCCAAGAACTAGAGACAAGGCTGTTCCAGTTTCTTATGACGAACCTGAACTTCGGAAGAAGAAATCACACGAGAGAAGGAAAACAGGAAAAGTTGCAGTGAAGAGAGAAGGCGGAAAGGAGGAAATTACTAGGGCTCCAGGATTGTGACACCCAATCACAAAGACGGTAATCCCCTAAAGGATCTTCACCTGCTATGCTTTAGCTCGGCATGTTGGAACGGCCTTCACGCCTAGAGTGGCTTTATCAGAAGCTATGCTCCCGACGTACTTCGCCCGTTCCACCCAGCGACACCCCTGCCATGTTAAGGCAGCATAGGAGGATTTCGGAAAGGGGGGACTTTGAGGTCCAGATTATAGACATCCGGATTAAAGACTTGACTGTACTATATAATATCCAATTTGCATTATTACAATTAATGAAGTTCATCAACTTAATTTATACTAGGTTAGCTTTGAAATACCTTAACATTACATTATATCCCACATTCTGCCAACTCAGTTGAAGAAATCACTTATTCCGCCTATTACTAATTACGCTAGACTTTATGCTCTTCCAAAAGTCCACAAAACCGGTATTCCTTTTCGACCAATTGTTTCCAACATAGGTACTGCTTCATATCCTTTGGCCAAATATTTAGTTTCCAGATTTTCTCCTCTACTTGATAACAATATTCACACTGTAAAAAATTCTGTTGAAGTCATTGATAAACTTAAAAATATTTCCCCACTTCGTTCCATTATGGTTTCATTTGATGTCAAATCATTGTTTATTAATGTTCCGGTCGAAGGAGCGCTAAATTATCTTGAAACTAAGCTTCGGGAATTTCACTTCACACATACTGAAATTAATGAGTTGGTTTCGCTTACTAAAGTTTCTCTAAGTCAAACCTACTTTGTTTTCCAAAATGCATATTTTCGTCAAGTTGAAGGATTGGCTATAGGTAATCCTCTCAGTCCGGTACTTGCTGCCATTTATATGCACTATTTTGAGATGAAATTATTTGATAAATTATCTTTTTGTCTTTGGATTCGGTATGTTGACGACACTTTCACACTTTTTGACGGTTATAAAGAGGATTTATCCGAGATTCTATCTATTATGAATTCAATTGATCCAGCCATCCAATTCACTCTTGAAATTGAATCCAACAATTCCCTCCTCTTCCTCGATATTCTTATAATCTGCAATGAAACCGATTTTAGCACCACTGTGTACCGTAAACCCTTTGCAGTTTGTTTACTACCCCATGCCAAGTCATGCCACCCTGTTAAGCAAAAAATGACTTCTTTTTACTATTATGTTTTCCGCACGCTAAAAGTTTGTTCCTCTGAATCTTTGCTTACCAATGAACTTAATTATTTGAGAGCAGTTGCGATTGACCGTGGATTTTCTCCCGTGATTATTGATAAAGCCATCAAAAAATTTTCAGATTCCCATCAAAAAAGACATTCCACTGTTAGAAATAATATGAATGATCTTGTCGTGCTTCCATTTTATCCTTCTGTTAGCTATAAAATTGCACGGATTCTCCAGAAATTCAATTTTCAAGTCGGTTTCTCCCCTATTAATAAAATTCACCCTTCAATTCTAAAAGATTACGTTTCTGTCTTGAATTCTTGGGGAATTTATAATATATCATGTCAGTGTGGTTTAAGATATATTGGCCAAACAAAAAGAGCGTTGAAGTTTCATATCAAGGAACATGAATCTTATGTCAAAAAAGGGGAAATTAACAAGTCTTCAATAATGTATCATAGCTGGACTTTTAACCATAATTTTGATTTTGGGTCTGCAAAAATCATCCAAAAGGCTTCTTCCATAGGCGAATTGGATTTTCTTGAGGCTTTTCACATTCACAAAGATTTAGAAAGTTTAGTTAATGATTTGAAGTCCAATCCAGTCCTTCCTAATGCCTTTAAAATTCTACTATCTTAATTCAATTATTTTTGCCGATAGATGGCGTTACCTCCTCGCACTTGGTACTACCAGAGGGTATAAAAATCCGTTCAGTGGTTGCTTTCCATTATTTGAAGTTCAGATTTTGAGCGTAATGTGCATTTGCCCCTCGCTTCCTATTTTAACTTCGCTAATATTTCTTTATGCTTGATCAGACAGCCTGGCTCAGTAAAAGTAGGCGGCCAGTGCAACTCTGATTAAAAATCTAGTTATAACCACGTGCAGTGCTGATAAGCACCACGTGTTTCTGTGATTCCTATTTTCTTTCTATGTATTTCTTTCTCCTGATGAGGAGGGACCTTTAGCTGCCCTCGAAATCGATTGAGTGTTTCATTATACCTACGCTAAATATAAGGTTGTTTTTTACGATTTTGATTGTCACATTAGCGTGTTTCTCTTCTAGTTCTAGTCTATTACATTATGTATTAACATTATGTTATCTACAATATAATTTTAAGACAATGTTTGTTACATTACTGGTAATTGTATTTAGATTATTATACGTATCAATACAGGTTGGGATTATTAGTCATAATGTGAATGTCATTCCTTACAAATTTATATTACCTTATTAACTTTTTCGCAACGAGAAAGGACAAAATCTATTCCCCAAACATCGAAAATGCCCATATCTAAGAATCTCCTGAAATGCTTTTCCTTCCCCCATGACAAATTGAATACTACAGCGCTAACAATAGCTTTGCTTAAGTAAAGCGAGAACTTCTTTCTGGGACACTTTCACATTGTGTGAAATTCCCCCTTGGGACGTGATTGCAACTTTGGACATTAAAAGCTAAACATTGACAGTAAACAAAGGAAAGAAAAGGTGCCATTAAAATAATATATCTACTTTTAATAGCTTCAAAAGAATGATTGACATGTGATTTAACAACACCTGAAAGCAAAGAGTAATACAATAACATGATAAGGGAAAGCACTAGGTAGGAAATCATTCATCAGTTTCGGGCGTCCAGCCGACGTCTAAATGCTCGGGTGTTTGGGGCGACTTTGATATGAAAGAGTTAAGTTTATTATGTATATTGATATTTTAATAGGTCAAATGTCTACTGCTTCCAGTACCTTTCTGCAAGATTTTTAAGGTGGTACCTCACTGTGTTTACGCGTGTCGATGCAAGTAGAAATAAAATAATCAGGGGATCCTTGTTCTCTGCAGTCACACATATCATTATCTGCAAGCCCAAAGTGTTGCTAATAAGTTAAAAAAGGGACGTGGCCCGACAGAAAGGTTGTCAGTGCTGAAGAATAAGACAACAGTTGTGATAACTTGTAGAATAAACTTAAAGGTCATCCTACCTGTTGTGGAAATATGCCATCTGTCTTGCCATTTATTAATCAGTAACTCAAAAATTATCTTTTTAAGGTAAAAGTTCAATAGTAACATAATTCTCTGGAAGATTTGCATCTGTTGCTGCTTCTTTGGCAATTGTGTTTGCTTGTTAGTTACCTATAATGCATGTGTGGGTAGAAACCTAACAGGACTGGATATAAAATATGGAAAATGCTAAGCAAAGACTTCCGTATATCAAAGACAAGTGGATGGAGACTATGCATGCCTCCCATTGCTGTAAGACTAAAGTGAATCACTATACATCATGACCTTGGAGTTAAATTTGTACGACAGATTGCCTTTTTAATTACTGTTCATTCTGCTTGAAACACTGAATTATTAAAAATCAACCTCCTTTCCATGTTTGCATCTGCTTTCCATTATGCAAAATACCAATTCCACAACCCGTTCCTCAACACTGAAAAGTTCAGACTATGGAAATCTAGGTAGAGGTAAGTGATAACCTATAACTTGCGATTCTGTCGTTGTCTGAAAACACATGAAAGGGCTGCCTCGCATTCTGTAACTAAATCCAGGGGCGGAAGGCCTGTTAACACTTGTAACGCCACTATCGAGGATGTCCTATATCACCTGCTAATTTGTAAGAAATAAAGACATTGCCAAGATAACAGTAGGCATTGTTCATGCATATTCAAATTCTATACCCATATTCCTAGTCTATACAATAAGACATTGTTTCACAGGCAGATACACATCTTTGAACAATCTTAAAGATATTCCCCAAGAGGATGCTGAAGTTAGTTTCATATGGTTAACAAGCCAGTTCTGTTTTTAACACATCTGATACGCAGGAGCCATGATAATTTACGATTGATCACAAGACCAAGGTATTTTAGTTACGGAATGATTTTAACTGAAGTAACTTAAAGCTTGATAAGTGGCTTATCTTGGGGATTTATTGGCTCCCATGACCAAGATTGGTGCCCAAGGTTGTTATTTCGTGGCAGCGTGCCCAGAAGCTGAATTTATCCAAATAAATTTATACAGTGACTTCCAATTAACTATGATGAGGAAATCATCTGCATAGGCTAACATATTATAGTTAGGAAGACCATTAAATTCCATAAGGATGAAATCCACTATTATTGACTACAGGACTGACCTCAGGCAAAATCCCAAAAGAAACCTATGTAGCTCTTAAAAGACAGGAACAATCACTAAGGTGACTCCTTTGATCAAACTCATTAAATACCCCATGATGGTCAGACCTTGATAATATCTAGCTATCACAGGGAATCAAATGTCCTTTATATGTCAATACTAATAATTAACAAGTATACTCTATTGCTTCTGTTAGTTTGGACAATTTGCAGGAAATTTAATATAGCATGTTCCGTCAACACCTCTTCAAAATCCAAACTGAGATAGTTTTATGCTACGATTCCAATGAGGAAAGTGTCAGTCTTTCCAGTATGACCCTCTCTAAAAGTTAGTCTAGGCAAAAGACTTACTGGGTGACAGGATGTTGCCAAAAGTGGATCCTCATCCTTTTTATAAAAAACAACTACTTCTACTCTTTTAGCAAACAAGGGAAAATGTTAATAATTCCAGCAGGTTATTAAGAATGATAAGAGTTTTAAAGCAACTACAAAGATCTGGATTATTGAATTGACCAGGCCATCTGGCCTTAGGGCTTTCTTTGGATAGAGGTTCCTGATGATGCAGGCTATTTCTGAACTGCTAAAAGATTATTCTGGAGAAGGGCTATGAGGAGCATAGTTATTAAAGTTTCATCTAATTCTAGACTAGTATATACTTATCAATTCAGTCTTCTTTAGTAAATGTAGGACAAATTGTAATGCATCAGCTGGAGATGTAGCCGTCATGCAAAAAACTATTAGTGGCCATGCGAAATATTTATCCAGAATATTAATACAGTTTAAGCTTAATAAGTTTGCTAGAAGTCCTGCTTGGCTGTTGTAATTTTTCTACTGTATTTATTCTGCATGGAAATTTTATTTAACTAAGAACTTGCAATGGATGTCCAATACTGTAGCCGCTTGTGCTTCACATCTTAATCTCTTGCAAGATCACCTTGGATGGCAATACACGAAACAACACGTCTAGGTACAAAGTCTATAAGCCTGTGAAATGACTATTCCTTGTCAACCATTTGCTACAGTAGGTTAGTCTTTTGAATGCAGCAATGGCAAGTCTGCAAATAACATACAATCACATCAAAAATGTGTTCCATTAGCGAGAAATGAAGGAGGAACAGTTGCCAGAGAAGCATCTATACATCTTGCAGAGCGTTATCCTGTCAATAAAATCATCAAGCACTCCCTGAAAGAAGGATGTATCACCGGCCCCTAGCACATCATCCATATCTCTAATATCAGTATCTTGAATGAACTAGAGGTAGCTTGGAATCATACATAATTTACACTAGAAACTAAAATGTCACATTATCTCACAGTGGGATGTTCCACAGTTACTGCCGGATTAGACTTGTCTTTACATTGATGCCATACTTGTCATATGCAGTGACCATCATTAGAAAAACAGAAGCAAGACTTATTTGAGAACAAGACTTTATACTATTCCCGTCATGTACATTGCTCGAGACCGGCACCATTCAGAAGTTAGTATCCATGACGAGAGGTCAATAACAGTTTTCTTAATGGACACTATGGCTGTAGGCCATTAATCAATGACAAAGAGATCTGGTCTATATTTGAATATACAGGAACTTGAAGTGGCTTGCAGGTGCACCACTGCTTGTTGGTGAACAAGTCGATCCACACATGTTATTATTCTAGCTTGACCAGCAACCTTTGAACTTATCACATTTCCTTGTTTTAACTGTCATCACAGTAAAGATTTGCTATATATAGAGCAACCTGCCCTTCTCAGTCAAATTACCATTCTCTTTATAAAATAGTCTACCTGCTAGAACTGCTTCTATTAACGACAGCCTGGCATTCTCTGCCATTACATGAGTGGTATATTAGCCAAAACCGCAACACAAACCCCAGGTTGTAATACAAGATTGAAATGAACTAATTCAAGTTATAATATGGATTTTACTAAAATAAAAACATTAATAGATACATATCTAGATAATATGAGACTGATATATTCAGTCCCCTAATTTCAGGAATTTGTTAACAGGAAGAATACTTTATCACTACCAACATTACACATAAGGAATAAGTTTTAACAGGCCAATATACCCATAGCTTCAGCAAGAAAATGTCTTTGATCTTCTTAGGAAAAATCTCATATCTCCCTGTATCATTACCTGCACTGAACCCCAGGGAAGAAAAGTTTCCTTCACTCATACATAACAAATATATATAGTCTGACCCTTATAGAAAGACTTAATTTATCTCTTTGTCCCTTAAAGTAACCCTTGAGGATAAAACTATTAACAAAGGCAGCTAGCTCATTACAACAGGATTCTATCACTAATCTGAAAGAGCTATCATTTGCATTATGAAATCATTTATTCTAAACAAAGAATATATACAACCTTACAACCTTATTGCACACGAACCCTTCACAACAAGAACAAATTTGATGTGGCGATTTTTTTAGCAGAAAAAACTGACCTCAAAATTAAACATTTTCAGGTTCCTTCCTTTATATCTTCAACATATGCTGGAGAGACTTGCATATTTTGCACAACTCAGTCATATGTGTCCATCTTGAAATTTGCAAGATTTTAGGACCATTCCTTAATGTTACATTTTTAATGTTAGGTAGTATAATTACTAAAGTGTTACTGAACAGCTATGTAAAAGTAAACATTGTTTTTGCATATTTAAAAGATTAGTATTAATGCATTTTAGAATTTGACAACATTGGCAAACAATCCAATTTATTACAAATAATACAAAAGAGAGTTCACAGCTAAAATCCATTTTGGTTTCATGCAAACTTTATCTTTAATAAGCCAAGTCAGGTTTCACAAAGTAGTAAATTAACTGCCATTTGTCTTTCGCTTGCACTTTCAAAATTAAAATTTAAAGCCTAGTTTCTATTCTGTATGCAGCAGCAAGTTTTATAGATTTCAGCACCCCAGGATAACTGAAGATTTTACATCCCCTTCCTGTTTGCCAAGAATGGAAAACATTTCAATCCCAAATTTCTTAAATACAAATTTGGCACACCCTGGATGCTGAGGCACCCAGGGATAGATTCCCCACTTGCCACGACTCTGGACAACACTTAAGATTCATATTTAAGTAAACTTAGGTATATAAAGTTCTTAAATATATTAGTTTTATTTATTCCATTAAGGAATTTTGACTACCAAAATGATCAATGCTAGTTTTAATCAATTTTTTTAAGAGATAATAAACCTAAGCCAATATTCACAACATTTGTTGTTTATTTAAATAAAGAGTGTTCAAATTTATACTAGAATCATTATCGAAATTTTGGTAAGATCACTGCCAGCTTTTTTGGTTAATAGGGAAATAAATAGATATTAAAAACTAATACACAAGTCTCATTTCAGATTAATACTTAAACTATGAATAAAATTTTAATATTTATTGGTTAGCTATAAAGTTACACTTAACAGCAAGGTAAATATAACTGTTTATATTAATACATCTTTAATCAGCAAATATATAACTAAAGATATTTCTAAATATTTAAATCCACCTATTTAGCTTCATTATATATATCAATTCTCAGGCATTTCTTTCAATTTGATTACACACCATATTTACTCAAAAAGTCTTATTATTTTATTAGAACATATTCCAAGTAATAAAATTGTTCCTGAATATTTTATCTTGTAATAATTCTGATATAAATCGCACTTTTCCTCTCCCTCCAGACTTTGTCAAAGAAATTCCACCCTTTATGAAAAAAACCCTTTAAGGAAAGCTGATCAATTTAACAGCTCATTTATGTATACACAGCATTTTGTTTTCGGATATACTAGTCAACAGTATAGTGGACACAGGCCTAAATAAAATCAATATATATGTATACATCAATAGTTACCCATATGGTTTACTTGCTATTTAAAATAACATATTTTACACATTAACCTTCTCAGCATTACGGCCGGAAAATTCCGTACAGAAGGTTGCCTTTCACATTCATTATACATGAAAATTTCTGCTAGCTTTTAATGCATCAGATTTCAGTTTGGATGTATATTAAAAAGAAATCAAGGTACAAAATGAAAGTTAATTTTTTTAATTAAAATCAAGAAAATATCACTTATTCATGACATTGAAGAACTTTAAAATTTCAAGGCTAAACCCGTAACACTCAGAAGGTTAAAATATTTATCTCTTATTCTGTAATTTTATCAAAATTATAAGGTCTTAAATTTGAAAACAAAAATATGCCAAAAAAAAAAAAAAAGGACTATTTTAACACATATTTGTGAAGGTAAATTTTAATCTCTTGCCAGACATCAAACAGCCACTGATATATGCCAAATAAATACAACTAGCTCAAATTCAAAATACCTAGCAGAATTTAATAAAAAAGCTTTTATTTTGACAATTATATCAAGATTCCAAGTTTAATAACATAGTTGATTTTATACATATAGTTCTAGTTTACTGCAAGACAATTAAAGCCTTCTTATATTGTTCGTAATTAGGTTGCTTTATTAACTTTAAATTTTTCACAAATATTGATTATTAGAAACAAGTTACTTACATCTAGCTAGTAAATAAATACAAAATTAAGCTTAAAATTATTTAAAACTTATAATTAGGTTCTCAAAAGCAAAAGTTTTCAAAAAATCAAACGTTTGTCATAAATTAAACTTCTGATTTCATTTCAAATTTATGCACAAAAAATAGCAAGCTCCTAATAAAACAGATTTTTCCCCATTCATGACCTAAAACTTTTTTTAAAGAATGATGTTTGGTTTTCACGATTACCACAAAATCTTGAAGGCTATCCACCCCAAGAAAAACTAGCTTGCATACATGTTACACATAGGGAAAAACCACAAAAACAACCATCTATCCAGCCTAATCACGGGATTCAAACCTCGAACCAAACTACCAGCATTCAGAGACCAACATTCAACGGCTGGTAGGCCTAAAGAATGATGTACAAATAATCCACAAGATACATTTTATACTTATTCAAAGCTTTCTAGCTTTAAAAGGAAAGTTTAGTTCATTCTTTTATACTGAAAATACATTCTTCAAATATTAAAGATGTTTAATTTCCCAATATCCTTATAACTAAAGAATTGATCAAAAATAATTGTTTCAGCTGTATACAGATATAAATACAAGATATTTTACTAATAACCAAAAGAATTTTCCTTGTTATTAGTGAAGTTTTAAAATTTCAAAAGTTACACATATTCTTACGAGCAGACTAAAATCTCTGCCTTTAAAATATTTGCAGAGTAACATTTTTCTTTAGTATTTCAAGTCCTTTTGATACGACACCACATTAACATATATTACAGTATTTTAAAGGCTGAAACTTTATATTGTTCTTACATAGCTTTATTTTAATCACAAATTTCATCAATATTAGAAAATCTGATAAAGTTTAACTTTTTAATCTTATTTTACAACTTAAATTTTAACATTAACATTTTAAAACATACAAATATATAATTTCCTCATTAATAATCTCTATACAATTCTCTCATTTTTATAGTTTAATAACATAGTTCAGGCGACTTGATATTTTTTAAAGATAATTTCATTAATCAGCTAACTGAGTAATACTTTAAATATTTGCTAGGTTAAAACTTTTGATAAAATAACAAGTAGAACTCTATGCTAGGAAAGTAATTAATGAGAAAGATACCAATATTTTTATAAGAAAACTGTAAAAAGAAAACAGCGATTTTTTTAGAAGCAATTATTTATATATTAAATTTACTTTATCCCCTTCAAAAGAGCTTTCTTAGCAAGCTATTTATTACCTGATAAGCTTTTATTTATGGCTGTGCTGCAGCCCGAAACTGAAACCAACTTCAGCAGGTTGGTCATAACCTAGTAACCATTTTAAAACGGCACATTTTCAGACAGGTTTTTCAATCAGGGAAGAAGTACAAAGGTCACAAAATTAAGGGACTAAAAATATAACAAAAACGCTTTTTGAACCGTAAGTGACACAATGGAAAACGCCACATGATGACACCCATCAACACACTAAAGCATACAAGTCTGTGCTTTATCATGCAGTTTAAAATTTGCTTTTCCGAGATTAATTTCAGAAACTATGGAATGATTACATACTTTAAATCATAGAAGCAAAACATGGAGTTAAACATTAAATATTTGTACATGCATATTTGCATAAAGGTCTATGCACATGCTTTGTAAAGCAAATAGAGCAGTTAATGTATTAGCACATTAACAAAAAAATTCGAAACTAATACAAGTCCTTCCAAGCTATGATATTTTATTAGAAAAAGTAAACTATAAAATAAGACCAAAATTTATCACAGTGAAGTTAAAGTTCTGAAAAGAGTATATAAAAAAGAAAAATTTAGAACTATAATCCATCTTTTCGTAGAGATCCAGTTCGTCTTCTTAAATTCTAGCACTTGCATGCTTTAAACATCCCAACATCTTTTGCAGTTATGGTACACATTTATAAGGTACTCATAAATATGTTATTAAAAGAATGAAAAAACTATACAGATTTCCCCTAAATATACTTGAACTAGGACAACAAAATACACCTGCACATATGAAAGAATGGATTACCAGAACTGTACTAGTAAACTTGGTTCACACTTCTGATTAAATTAAAAATTTCTTGCACAATGAGCGTTCAGATATTGTATACATATAATTAGAATGAATATGTAACTTTCATTTACGCACGAATGGAAAATTAGCTTCTGCGAGTTTAAAAATAATTTAAAAGATATCGAGAAAATTATCTTCACTTTAAATTCTAAAGTCATTTGAAGCAATATAATAGTTAATGTAATTATCTTCTAGTTGACAGCTCAGTGTGTAGAAAATCAAAACAAAGTGGGTTAATGTGAATGAACAGAAAGTGCAAATGATGGACATATGATAAATTAACAATAAGAAATACTTTGAACAAAACTGTATGCACTTACTGACGGTCACTCTTCGATCACATGCAACAGACGATTGCGTATACGATATCTTAAATAGAACACAAACAAAACGCGCGGAACACACGAAACAAACCAATCGCATCATTAACTATCTTCTTTATAGCAATAAGCTGTTACGTCAAACACAAGAAAGTAAAGTTATTTGCATATTTCTTTTTGCATCAGTTCTGATCACGTCCCATAATCTTAAATGCATAGTACATGATTTTTGCTTTATTTGAAAGAGTGCGTGTGAATAATATGATTTTTTATAATGGCTTAAATTTTTATATTGCATTATATTATTATATTACTTAGAAAGGAAAAGAAAAAATTTTGAATCCTCACAGGAAAACTGCATATATTCTCCTGCTAACGTTAAACAGCTGATAAGATCAGCCAATCGTGACTAACAGTTTTTAATGTCACAAACAGATTTTGCGAAGAGTATAGATGATCATGGTTGGGGGAAACCAGAGAAGAAGGGTAAGAAAGGAAAGCCAACATGGCTGTGATGAGCATGGAAAATCAGAGAAGTCCTGTAATGAGTGAGGAAGTTGTAGAGAAACATCATAGTTAGAGGAAAAGAAGATGAAGAATCATTGGCAATGGCAAAAGTAAAGAGAGAAAGGAGATAGATTGAGCCTGGGCAGGCTCAGGAGAAGTGCAGAGCGAGAGGAAACTTACAGAAGCCGAAGCAGGTGACGAGAATCATTCGAAGTCTTCAGCAAAGTTAATCAGGATCTGAGCAGCTTCGATGAATTTGTCGGCTGTAGTTTTATCATTCTTAATATTTTGGATATAGTTAATGATTTTTCCAAAGAAATTTTAAATTTTTACATCATTCAACCAATCAGTAGCCTCAGCAAAGTTGGAGCGTGGCTTCTCTGCCCCTTTTGGGATTTGTTCTCTCAGCATAGGTTTTTACTTCTGGTCTGGGCGTCAGAGGCGTAGCTAGAGTTTTCAGCGCCCGGGGACAACTGAAGAATTTCCACCCCTTTCTGTGTGCGAAGAATGGAAAACTTTTCATTTTAAAATTTCGTAACATCAATTTTGAGCCCCCTGGATGCTGCGCCCAGGGACAGATGTCCCCCCTTGTTCCACCCTAGCTACACCACTGCTGAGCTTAACTGTTTGCACGTTATTTAGAAGTGGGAAGTCCTTGATAGTCAGCTCAGGTTTTTTTTTCTGCTGCAGTTTTTCTTTGGATTTTTCAAATCTTTCTTGATAATATTTACAGCCTCGATAACTGCTAACGCGTCTTAATCCAAAGAAAAGACAGGTTGATGTATCTTATAGCGTTTTGGGGCATAGAATACTTCTGTGCTCTTGACCACATTTGCAGCATCTTTCTGCCATGAAACATGAGTATTGAGTATGCCCGTATTTTTGACATCGATAACACTGGGTCGGTCGCTTTTTAGGAGTATACTTCACAACTTCGATATTAGCACCGAACATGTTGTTGAGATTGAAGATGGCATTTCCAGCTTCAGTCCTTTCCAGCTCCAGGAAGTACAGTGGGAGTTTGTCATAGTTATACTTAGCTGATCTTCGAAACTGACGAACTTTCAGGATCGGAAATTTTATGCGGATGAAATCTTCTTTAATGACGTCCTCAGGGACTGATTTCGGCAAATTCTTGATAACTGTTCTTATATTTCCTTCAGAACTCACCTGATAAGGTATTTTCTTTTCTTTTAGGCTAGCCACAACATTTCGATAATCATCTGAGCTTTGTACATAGAGGAAAATAGAATCTCTTCTCATCTGAGCTTCATGGGGTAATTCACACAGTTCCGTAAAAATAGTATCGATTGTAATCCAGAAAGCATTATTTTGAGAGAAGACTATTGGAGGAATTTTATCTTGAGCAGGGCTTGGAATATTCTGAGGAGTTTCTGGTTCATTTTCATCTACAGGTAACATTTAAAATTTGTTTTTAAGAGGAATTTCCTGGGAAACAGTTTCGAGCTGCCTTTTCTTCACCGGTCTGGAAGGAGGTGAGAACCGCTCAGGATTATTTGTCAAGAAAAGTCCTTGGATAAGAGGAGTCATCAAACTTATCATTTTGCATGTTGTTTTTATAAGCTTCTTGTCTCTGTTGGTAATCAAATTCCATATCGTCATCAGTCATCTCATGCTGCGGCCAACTACTAGCCAAATCGAGTGGTTGGTTATTCGTCGACGTAGAGGAGAGAACAAGCAAAGGTATAAGTCAAAAATTAGCAAAGCCAAAAATCACGGAGCGAGGGGCAAACGCATCTTCACGCACCAAGTCTTAATTTAAAGCAAAACACAGTTGACATATGCGTGCCAAATTTAAAATTAATAATTAGGAAAATTCAACCTTACCTGAAGCTTACATTAGCTGAAAGGGCTCAATATGTTTCGACAGGAAAAGAACACAACCTTGTACTTTGCGTTTCGCTTATTTTCAGCACTAAATAATGCTTTACCATTACAGTTTTCTTGAGAATTATTTACATATAGTTAAGCAAGAGCGTTGTTTTGTCTTACTTACCTCCTCTTTCCTTCAGGATACTACGTACGGATAGTATTATGTGATGTGCCTTTAGGCCTTATTATTACTGAGCCAGAGACACTGCATGTTTACGGTATTCTGGTTATATCCGACTCAAACAGTCAGTCAGCTGTGCTTGACTTACGAAGTCCACTAAAGTACTTTTTTGTTAAAATTTGAGATCAGCGTTCAAGGAGAGCTTTATTTTGCCAGTTATTAGCACTAAACACATTTGCCCAAAGTCAAGGGCTTACAGCAGCTTCAAGGCACTTATGTATGAATGATAAGACACATTGTTAGAAAAATTCAACACTGGGAGTTTGAACAATCACCAAATTGGGTAATCAATCTTTTACTAAAGAAATCTATCGAAAAGTAATTGTAAAGTAATTACTAAAGTAATCTATCATTGAAGCTATCAAAGCGTTTTTTGGTTTCGAGTCTCAACGCTGAATTTCACCATATTATTGTCTGGGACCTGAACATCGATTCTAGCTGATAACTCATAATGAGAAACTTAGATGGAATACATACACAATGCATAGCACTTTGAAATATGTAGTAAGAATTATGTATCTTTGTCATCCGTAGATCATTTTCAGTCACTGCAGCATTTATTCAAAATGATGTTTTATTTTCAGGCTGTTTAGTGTCGTATGACTCAGATTTATTAGTCTCGTAAAGAGGTAAAAAATTTTGGAGTTCTGCGAAGATTCACTTCACTTATATTTAGTTGGAGGATTATTGCCAAGGTTGGAAAATCTTAATACAGACTAATGCGTTTTGTACTTACTCCAGTGAAGTTCGTTGCAACGACCCCTCGCACCTTATATGCCGGGTATTTTGTAACGAGAAATCGTTATAGGAAAAATCAATTTAATATGCTCTTATGAATCTGAGTATATTAAATTTCTTTAATGCTCTTATAAATTAAATGACTTTTTGTAACGATCGTTGACTGAATTATTATTATTTTACAAGTGAACATAACTTTAAGCACAATCTTATGAATGTTCTTTAGCAGGTAGGTTGCTATGCCGGTCTTTAAGATGTTCTTTTTTTAGTCTTGAATGATGCATAAGTCTTTATTAGACAGTCAGAATTAAGAGGACACGAGAAAATGCCTTCCTTACAGTTTGGACTGTTTTTCAGTTTAAAGAAGAGAAAATATAAGGGACACCGCTGTGGTCAAGGCCGTTCCTAGCGGGGGTGCAACGCGTAAAAGTACGCGGCCGGCGAAAATCAGGGGCGGCCGGACTCTCCGTGATACCTAGCTTAAATATTTTTCATTCATTAAATTCGCTGTAAGTATTTGTCATATGTAAGTACTTTTTATATGTAAGTACTTAGTGAGTATAATATAAAAATTTTATTATTTATTGAGCATTTTTTTTTTAATTTTGGGGTGGCAATCTTAGGAAAGTATGCGGGCAGCCAATGGCCTAGAAACGGCCCTCGTTGTGTGCACTTAAGCTGTTAGACGTGGAAAGAATGCCTAGTATAATTTAATGGTATTTAATTAACATACTCTAAAACAAATATCTGGAACACCAGAGAGTCTGGAGACAGCCTTGAAAACGAGTAAAAATAACCCATGATAGAGGAGGTCATGACTTTCAGAGAAAAAAAAAAATATTTTCATTCAGTTATATTTTGATTTAATTGAAAATTGATAGGATTTCGTTTTGTAGGAATTACGTTTTTTTTAAGATAATTTACTCAAAGAATTTATTACATTTTATTATTTATTCGAGCTTCTAATAATATCTGATGTTCGCTACATGGTTTTCTCCCATTCCCTCTCTTAAATTTCCAGCTCAAATACATTTCCACATTTTATGTCAAATACTTATCAGATACAGATATATTATATGTTGCCTTTCAAAATATACTCATTCAGAAGCGCATTTTCTCGATTAATTTAACAATAACACCGACGGACTGTAGATATTATATTTTAAGATGCCACAGAATAAACCATACAAAATTTTTGAATGAAAGTTAGGTAGCTAAAAATGTAGAAAGAGATGCTCTGTCTTAACCCCTTTTTCATATTATTAAATGATAAAAATTACGAATATTAACATTTAATTTTAACACTTTTTATTATGCAAAGTCTGATGGAAACTCTCCACATTAGTACGTACACGATTTCATGCAATTCTTGACTATCTTAAACCAAAAATGCGCAGCATGATGAATATGTCATGATTTATCAAATAACTTCTTTTTTTCCGATATTCAATACTCGATAAAAATGGATGAGGATCTTCAGACTCTGTTACCAAGACTCCCTTTTGGAAGAATTACCTGGCGGCCAAATAACTCTGACTAAAGATTTCGTTCTTTGGGAACACCATCAAAGTAATCGACTTCTAAACTCCAAAAGAACTCAAAACGTGTCACAAATGAAGTCATGAACTTGTGATCGTATACCATCCATCGAGTGGCGTAAGTAGAGTTCATGGGCCCCTATGTAAAAATACATTTGTGGGTCTCACTTCATATAATTTACAGAACTTTAAAAAAAAAGGGGGGGATAAGTGGCTTTTCACCAATGATGACTTCGATGAGAGCTGAATTAATTATTAAGCTTTGATATTTTGATATGCCTGTTGCAACAGGAATTATTTCCTGCTATTATAAGCACCACAAATAATCCCGGTTAGGGAAGGCATAACATACAGTATTTCACAAGAATACCTTGATAAGGATGTAGAGACATTAGATATTTTTTGGAGGTCGGAGAAATAAAAAATTAGCAACGCCTTCGCCAGAAATCGAATCACGGACCTCTGGAATACCGGCCCAGTGTGCAGAACCACTACACCACGAAAGCACGCTAGCAAAGTGGGAGAAATACCTTATATACTTTTCTTTTTAAAGGGTGACTGGGGTCTTTAGGGGACACAATTGCCAAATCCTGGGTGAGAATTAATTTTCCAACACCCTTTTAGTTCGGGCGCCTTTGTAGAGACATTAGGTTATTTGGAAGCAAGAGAGATGAAAAATTAGCAACCGCCTTCGCCGGGAATCGAACGACGGATCTCAGGATACCGGCCCAGCGTGCAGAACCACTACACCACGAAGGCACGCTAGGAAGGCGGGAGAAATACCTTATATGCTCTTCCTTTTAAAAAGCGACTGGGATTTTTTGAGGACCCAATCGCCAAATTTGGGTGCGGAGAATCATCATCCAACAACCCTTTTAGTTCGGGCGCCACTTTAGAGACCTTAGGTATTTTTTGGAAGCAGGCAAGATGAAAAATTACAAACGCCTTAGCCGGGAATCGAACCACGGACCTCTGGAATACCGATCCAGTGTGAAGAACCACTACACCACGAAAGCACGCTAGGAAAGTGGAAGAAATACATTATAAGGCTAATTATTAAGCGATATAAGCATATGCTTATAAGTTACTGATAAGAAAAACATGTAACAAATTTTTTTTTGAAAATAAATTATGAAGTGTCCCTCCCTGTCTTTTTTTGTTTCTGCATTTTTAGGTCAACAAAGAATAAAAAATATATTCTCCTTCCTGGCATCAGTTGGCTTTTAATCGAGTTTTGCTGCTTTGAGGGATCACATTTTTATGAGATTTTCCTTTCAAGAGGGATGTATCCGGGGCAAATAAATAAGCATATAATATCTATAGAAAAAAGAAGATTTAAATAATATCAATAGTTCTAAATAATGTCTATAGAGAAAAGAGGCATGTCATGTGAAATACAAAATTAAAAGGGAACATGCGAAACGTAGGGTTAAAGTTTTATTTAAAATTATACATATAAAATTTTATTTGGAATTTTATATGAAATTTGTCCCAATCTAAGGTTTCTTTATCATTATTATTATTATTTAAATTTATTTTAATTTTATTAAAGAAATGAAAAAATCACTGGTTAAGCTACAGACTAACAAACAGACAACACAATAGGCAAACATACAAAAAGAGACTACATTAATTTCAACCATAATTTAATAATCACAGATATTATTCAAAAATTTACAAAATTAATAAATAAATGAATAAATAAAATAAATATAAATATAAGCCTTTCTTGAACGTAAAACATGTATTGTCTAACCTTAAAACCAACATTTATATCGAAAATTTCATCAACAAAATTGTTCAACAGAATAGAATTTTTTTACAAAAGATATATTTACTGAAGTTTTCCCCTCCTCTATCCATTTAATTTCTCTATGTCCTTAATTTTCTTTCCATCAGCTCTAATTTTTTAGTATCTAACTACCGTTGAGTAATGCCAGAGGTGGAGCTAGAGTCTTCAGCGCCCGGGGACAGCTGAAGACCTTTCGCCTTTTCTGTGTGCCAAGAAAAGAAAAAGTTTCATTCTAAAATTTCGTAACAAAAATTTTACGCGCCAGGATGCTGCGCTCGGGGACAGATGTCCCCCTTGCCCCCACTCTAGCTACACCACTGAGTAATGCTGTAAGGTATTTTCTTCCTTCTAACCCCGTGCCTTCGTAGTGAAATTGTAAAGCACGTCCGGCCGACAGCACTGGTGATTTTTCATATTCCCTGCTTCGATGAACATAACGACTCTACAATGCAAGTGATCAAAGTGATCATAATATTTACCATAAATAAATATTAAAAAAAATCCTGATTTATTAAAATTTGCAACTTGATACTTTCATTTCTGAAAAATCATTTATTAATTCAGTGGACATCTATATTTTTTCAACCATCTGAACTTAAATATATAGCAGTAAAAAGCTTGAGTGAAATTAAATATACAGTAGATTAAAATTAAACTCTTTGATGCATTTCGAGTGATAAGGACCGTTGAAAACCGTAGTTAAGTTCTTTCGACCCAGGTTCGATCTCAAGCAAACGGGCTGGCTGCATGGTTGGTTTTTTGTGTTTTTCTCATGTGTAAATTTAACATGAGCCAGTTCCCCTTAGCAAGTCCCCTATGATGACATCCCTTAACATTGGAAGACAGCCATTGCGTACTTTATTATTTTCAAATAAGCTAACTTTTTATGCATTTCTTGTGCAATTAATTTTACAGACTATTAGTTGAGTAGTTGCATGGCAACCGATGGCTGAGTAAGACTAGATTGGATGACTTATTATATAGACGAAGGCTATCTACCTGAGGGGGGAGAAATCTTTTTATGGAGGGCTTTCTTAGAAGAACTGGCTCGTACCTAAGTTGCACATAAAGAAAACGCGGAAACTTCCAAGAAGCCAGTCGGTTTCCCGGAAATTGAGCGAGAAAAGTTGTTTAATGCTTTTAATTTCATTCTGTGTTCGGTACTTGAGAAAAGAAAGATTTGAATACTTTGACATTTGTTCTCGTACGAAATCAATTTTTCCAAAAATAATTGCAATCAGTTCTCCTACGGAATCTGAGACACTGAAAGCAGCCTGAGTATCAATTTTCGAATTTTCTCACAAAGACGGAAAGAGGAAAAATTTCTTTTAATTTGTTTACTGTATAAAAAAGAGTTCTTGAAAAAGATTTCTGCTGAGTAATTTCCACAAATATCGGTTCTAAACGTATGTACCCAATTATTAAATGTCTAAAAAATAGGCAATGTTGTAGAAACAGCTTTCTGCCCAGCGATTGAGAGGAATGTGTAAGTAGCAAAATATAATATTTTATCTAGTCTCCTTAGAGTAAAATATCTTTTGTTTGTTTATTGCCGAGTTCATGTTTCATGGAAAAATGGTTGCCAGAGCCTCAAGGAAGTGGACTTCTACCACCCCCCAGTTTTGAGGGAGGCTGTCCTAACACCCAACCACACACCGGACTTACGGCTTGCTTCATATTTAGAGTATCCATGCCGCCAAGACACTATACATTTGCAAACATTAGTGCCTTTTCCGAAATTCGAACCCAGGCCCTTCGGTAGAGCAGTCAGAGTCATTAATCACTATCCTGTTTGGGCGGTGAAAATATGCAATCCATAAAATATCTAATATAATTCAATTAATTTCATAAAAATTTTCATACTTTTGCTGTAAAATTTGAAAGTTAGAACACTTCTTTCGACATTCTCCCTCAGTAGATAGCGGTATTGATTTAGAACTCAGAGACTAAAGAATCCTTTAGTTCATTTTGGGTATAAAAGTTTTTTACTTGCCGACAAAATAAAGAACACGATGGAAATCAGTTATTTTCCAAGATCGTAACACTAATTCTATATTTTCTCAGAATTCTAGCCGCAAATGTTATTAGCTTTTTATAATGGGCAATAAAATGTAATTCTACTCTTGTGTGTACTGCATTTAAAACAGAATAGCTTTGGATTATTTCCGTTAATGTAAATTTTAAAATTTCCTTGCTGTTCCTGTATCTTGAAATACATTTTGACTTTCAAAGATTATACGACTTCACATCCTTTTATTTTCCTTGCCTCAGGAAAATTTCTGCTTCGGAATTATCTCATGAGATAATAATATCATCTGCACAATTTTCTATTAAAAAAGTGCAAAGTTTTCAGAGGAGTAATGAATGTAGTTATTATTTAAGCTTTTAAATTATTTACAACTGTAGTTATGATAAGAAATTTTGGCCGTATTATTCATCATATTTCGAATTTGTACGAAATATATATTATTAGTAAAAAAATTAGTTTATACTATTGATTGTCTAATAATCTAAAAGCCCATAGCCTGAAAAGCCATGGATGTCAATTATCTTGTGAAACATGTAATCATTCTCGATATGCTTCAGTAAATGTTACTACGTGTGAAAGCATTTTAAATTCTAAAAATGCATAACATTAGCGCAATTTAATTAAACAAAACGTAAGATTCGAAAATAGTTAAGCTATCTGATTTCGATTTAAAGTGAAGTTCTTAGAATGCATAGAGAAATTCTCAAGTAGAGTAGTTAGAACAGGGAAGTTATTTGGTTGTTTGGAGATGCTTTTAATTTAGGAATCGGTAGTGATTGAACTTAGGAATCGGTAGTGAACTCATGAAAAACCCGAGAAACTGACCTTTCAGAAAAGTTTTATGATCATAATTTATAGGAATGAAATAATAAGTTTCCATTTCATTGTAGAACTTACATTTATTTCTGATAACATTTGTCATTATAAATAATAATAAGTTTCCATTTCATTGTAGAACTTACATTTATTTCTGATAACATTTGTCATTATAAGTTTTCATTCATTTGTCATTCTGGTAATTTAAAAATACCAAACTTGGATTTCAAATTAACATTAACCATGCAGTCAATTAATTATTAAATGAAATTCTCTGAATATTCATGAATATTACTCAAAATAAAGGAATTAATTCTAAGTTTTCTTAAGCGATAACATAAGCATGCAAGACTTCTAAAGCTATTAAAATATTGCATAAACATGAATTATTCGATTTTAAAAAATACACCTTCTTAGGTCTTTTCACTTTTTAGGAAAACCTACAGTGTTGATTTAAATATTTGATTGTTTAACGTTCAACTTTTTTCAAATTTTGGAAAGGAATATTTGTGTATCTTGCTTCTAAGACGGGCACTCTAGAAATATTATTACAGCAGACATAACTATTCCGTAAAATCAATAGTCGATTCCCGTACCGACTATAGCGGTACAAAAGCCCCCGATGGCGTATTAAAACGATTTTTGCTATAGTAGCCACGCGTTATAACTTAATTTTTCTGTCTGAATGCAAAGGTCATTACAACGAGAGTCATAGGCATTAAAATTATCAAAATGTAATTTTCTTCGATTGTTAATTATCTTATCATATGACAAAGATTTCCTTATCGTTAAAAATTACATTTGCTATTAGGCAAAGAGCTTAGGTAATTTTCTTAAAATTATGTACATTGAAACTACTCTGCTTCACAAAATTTCATTAATCAGGAATTCTGGTAATTGGGAAAACTTCGCAAAACTAAATAATCTGTGTTAGAAATTAGGGGGAGAAAAGTAGAAACCGTAAAAAAGAAAAATTAGATTTTTAAATAGAAACAAATGGGATTTAAATTTACTTATTTATTTACTTTTTAAAATTTTGTTCAGTATGATACTACACGAGAGCAACGTAAATAATTTAATTATCTAACCACACTTTAAAAGTAGTATAACGTATGTGTATTCAAAATCGTCCCAAGCAGGATTAATCTTTATCCTAGACTAACAAACTAACTCTTTTACGTGTATGGAAAAATATGTGACATGCGCCAATAATTCAAAAACAGTTTTCGGATATCATTACCTAGCCATCTAATGAATTACAGAGGGTTCTACGTTTAGTTATCTATTAACTAAACCCTGGGAACGGGCCGCTGGGAATGAGAATAACAATTTGCAACTTGTTTTGCATTTGAATTTGCTTTCAATTGACAATTGTGCAGTTTCGTTTTCAGACAGTTCCTGATGCTAACCATCTGGATTTACACATAAAAAGAAACTGTGGCTTAGATTAAGATTATGAAACTTAAGGGGCTCATATTTACAATAAGCAACATCTGCTTTTGCTTCTGTACAGCCATTATACATATGTTTTTATGGGAACAAAATTAATTATTCTATTTCAATTTTCTTTCCAAATTAAAAAATTAACATTGCAAATATAATTCAGCAGACTACCTAAAGGCCGTCTAAGGCCTTGGATCCTATGCAGCCGCATTTTTGGCCTATCCTTATTTATGCCATTGCCGCCCACCAGCGGCTGAGCGGTAAAATTGCTGAACTCCGGTCCTGGTTCCACCTGGGTTCGATTCCAGGCAAACATTATGGCTGCATGGGCGTTTCTGGGGTTTACCCCATGTGTAATGTGTATACGAGCTAGTTTCTCTTAAAAAATCCTTTACAAAGGCATCCCTTCCCTTACGCAGATAGCCCTAGTGTGCTTTACCATAATAAACTAAACTAAAACATCCATCTATAAGATAATCTGCATATTCAGAAAACGATTCGAAAAGTGGCTGAGTGTTACCTATCTTGAACATGTTTTATAAAATGTCTATGTGCGTTTTATTATTATTGATGTGTGTCTTTCACCTCCTTCTCATCTCTCAAGTTAGAAAACAAACATTCATTTAAGTTTCATTAACTAGTTATGGCGCATCTTGTATGTTCACGCACAGTGCGTCTACGAAGTCTTAGGAAGGAGTTTTTTAACAAATTCGCAGTGCAACTGCAACACAATAGTTTGTGGCAGTGACGATTAACACACCTGAACTTGCTTTGCTTGAAATATTATGTGCTTGCTTGAAAGAAACTTAAAAGAAATATTTTGTTTGGTTTTTAAGTCAATAATTACTGTTTTTAATAGTTGAACAAGGAGAGATCAAGGAGAACAAGGAGAACAAGGAAAATCAACTTAAAGCTATCAACTTAAGTCTGAAGCCTTAACAACTTAAGATTAATCAACTTAAGCCTGATGAAACTGCGCCAAAGATCTTTGAATTGTTGTGCACAGCTTTCAGAGATCAAGCATAAACACCACCTGACATTTTACGTTGGTACGGATGATTTGATTATGAGGAAGAAGACAGCATGATGATATTTTTACGCTTTTTTTTCTGGCATTACAATGAACTTTATTATGCTATTTCCGGCAGCTCATGTAATCCTTGGATGGAAAAACTACACATATTAAACCACAATATGATTTCCTGATGGAAAAATCCAAAGTGTAAGATCAAAGTGAAAACCTTGTCTTGAGGAGTGTGATGAACCACGAGTCGCCCCTTAAAAGTCTGTAATTAATAATGATATAGAAAACTTTAGACAGCTGCTGCTGAAAATCATCTTTTATTGTTACGAATAAGAGTATCAGTTAAAAAAAGAAAGAAAGCTGGGAAAAGTGTAGGGAAGATCAGAGATGGACAGGAATACCTCATCGCTTCTTTTTTATCTTTGGCGCGTGTGTGATGTGTGTGTGTCAAGGTTTGCAAATATGAAGGGCGCTCGAATTGATGCATCTCAAGATTTGATTTAGGTGGTAAACCAAATTTTGTTTGCGCAAATGATGTTGGAAGTTGATGACAAATGGTATTTGCATAGGTAGGAGCTTTGTACTTGAAAGACAGATAGTAAGCCGTGAGTTCACCAAAACACATAAAAGAATTTAATGCATTAGGTAATAAAAGGCTTGATCAGGCAACTGGTTTTCGTCACATTATATTGCTGTTTCATCCTATGTGGCTTTCATCAGTCAGTTTATTTGTCAGAGAAAAGCTGTTCTTTACAATCCCCTTTACTCAGCAGATTTAGCTCCGCCGCCTCTTTTTAGTTCCCTAAAGTTTTTGTCACATTATATTGGTGTTTCACACTATGTGACTTTCATAGTGGTTCAAAAATTCAAGCCAAGTATACTAAAGCTATTAAAAAGCATTCAATCACTTGACATTTTTCGATGACATGCAGGGTTCAGCGAATCTCCAAAAAGATGCAGAGAATATAGATGGATGCAGAAAGCTAAATAATGGGAAAGTTGTTTTCTTCAAATATCAAGCTTTTAGGAATTCAGTCCTGCAGCTGTGTAAATTTTATATGGAACTTTGCAGACTACATATGGTAAGTAGGAAATGGTTAATATATTTGTAGCAAAGGTTATTTGGGGTATATACATCAGAAAATATTTAAAGTAAAATCGATTTCACCCGAAGGAACATAACGTATAGTGTTAGAAACATCTTTTATTAATTATATTTATACATTTATTAAGTTTGTTAAAAAATAAATTTTCTGTTACTAAAAATTTTTAATGCAAATAAAAATGGCAGCCATAATGTTTTTCTTTTGCTTCATTTTCGTTGCACGGGGTGAATAACAGAGATTCAATCCATTTGTTGTAAGCTTCTTGGCTACTGATGACTGACAAACTCATAGTTACCAGTGACCAGCAAGGCCACTGGTTACTGGTGGCTTAATGGATTTTCAGCCATTGGTGTAGAACAGTGCAATGTTATTACAGTGTCAACTTATGTCAGAGCAGTGGATGGTATGTCCTTGATAGCAAAACGTAATGGAACGTTCTAAAATTTTTGGAAAGACTTCTCTAAGCATTTTTCTAATGATTAAACTAAACGTTTCTATCTGATGTCATTTTATATTACATTAGAAATATTTTTCATTAATTAGAACAAAACTAAGGCTAACATAAAATAATGATTTAAACTATTAAGGTACGTATTTATTGTTTTCAGATTGCTCATTATACTAACTGTTTACAGAGTGAATGAATTTGAAAGATAAATTAATGGTTTTATGCTGCAAAACTCTAAGAATTGACTATGCATGACACAGCGTGCAAGACGTATAAAAGGTTTTATATTTCGCTTTGCAGCAGCATTTGTTAGAGTAATTAGAGGAAATACGTACTGCAACGTAATGTATCATAAAAGCGTGTTTCGAAAGTCAAAATTATTAGCTATTCTTATTTTAATTTCAATTTCTTATAAAAGCAATTATTTGACTTTTTCAGCCGTTACTTTACTTCAGTTATTTTTATATTTCAAAGTATAAAATATTGCAAATCAGCTTTTTTTTTTCTGTCATTTTCTTCTTACCCTAAATTTAAAAGTAGAAAATACAACTTTAAAAAGTAGAAAATACAACTTTACAATGTATAACCGTGGCCCAACGTAAAGGTGACTACATCTTCATGAAGGCTGCGTTTTTCAAATTAAAAGCTGATTTTCATAAGGGTACGGGCATTATTTTGAAGATTTCTGTTTCATCAACAGTGAATGATTTGCATGAAAATGCAAGAAACTTTGTGACGGGGCATCATTATGTAGCTGCGACCATTTACAAAATTTTGAACCAATAGATTATACACACCTCTAGGGATTCTAATATCAGTAAACCTATTTACCGGTTTCTAGAAAAATCGTTAAAAATGGCCTAAAGGTTTTACTGGTATTATTCGCCCATTTGAAGATAAATAAGATTTATTCTATTTTAAATTATGAAAAGTTTTCAATTACATTTTAAGAATTAAACGTTAACGTTTTACATTTGCTGGCACAGAAGTATATGTAGAGAAGAGGCTGAAAGTAATTCATGTCAGTTCTCAAAGATTTTACACTGAAGGGTTATTTATGCCATGCAAGGTTTAGCACCGTCTTTTAAAATCCTTGTTTACAGCATTTAATTATTTTAGAATTGAAATAATGTTAAATTATATTTTAGTTTGTTTCCTGTTATTAATTTCCCAAATAAAGAAGATTTTATGCATAAGGAAGGATACTATTCTCATAAACGAATAAACTCTTCAAGAGATGACATTTCATAAAACATTCTTTTTGTAAACTTTATACGAATTTGCTGTCCACAATAACTGAATTTATTTTTAAACTTCAGGAATTAGTTTTTGTAAGAAACTAACCGCAGTCGTTCACTCTCTGTCTAGCTCTACGGCAATGAGAATACGAAGGTATTTCTGATAAATCAACATGAGTTTTCAATAAACTACAAACAGCCAATTGTGACTCATCAAATTAAAGAAAAGAAATTATTTTTTTATTAAATACTGCAGTGGAAAAGTATACATAAGAACAAGGACACCTTCAGTTTGACATGCAACATAAAATTTCACTTTTTACCAAAACAAGTGACAATATTGAAAGCACATTGCTTAGAATAAGAAGTTCTTTTCTTTTGCGTCGTTGGCATTTCAGGTTGATTATTGTCCATACTGTTGAGCATATGGCGAGCCAATAAAAAGTTCATCATAACATTGTTGATCATTGATTCTTCTGAATATATCTATAAAGAAACAAATCAGTAAATGTACATTTGTTTGCAATTTAAAGCAATAAAGCTGTGTACTTCAAAACTGCTTGGATCATTTGAAAAATGTGCAGAACGTATCTGCGCATTATCTGGTAAATTTAAAGAAAATATGTTCACGTACGGAAGAGACGCGCATTAATATAAAATATGAAATTAGACCAAAAAGTATTAATTCGGCGTAAGTTTCGTATAAAACTATACGGTAAGGAGGATCGCTGTCAAAGTCTCTTCTTTCTTCAAGGAAGAAAAGAGTTCTGAATATAGCAGAAATGATTTTGCTCTTTTGGGAAGAGGGAATCGAAGATCACGCTCAAGCACGAGTCTCTTTTAGGCTCAGCATCCTGCTTTAGCAAAGAATCTACTTTTGAATAGCATGGAAGCAAGCTCTGAGACAAACTTGCAGACTGTTGTCTCCCCCACTTTTTGTTGAAAATTTCATCGAAGCCCCGATTCTGTTCTTGCAAACTAGATAATCAAATTTTACTTACAAAAGATATTGAATTAATAACTTTGTAGTAATCATAATGGATCTACTACAGATGACTTAATTCAAAACTTCGAATATTTTCATATCACGTCACCAACAAAAATTCTGAAACATTTTCTCTGCCTTTTTATTTTTTAGTGAGAGGAATTACACAATTTTTGATTGTCGTGTTAGCAGAATATTATTAAAGCATATTATTAAAGCACATCGGGTTATGACACCAAATAATTTTCACATTTCTGCAGAGAGTTATAAATGCGAGATATATTTCATGATTTCAAGCCCATAAATTTCTACAATAGCACATTTCAATCAATGTTATTTGTAATATTTTCAGCAAGGAAAATATTGAAGGAAAACATGCACAAATTGAATGATGAAATGATGGTTAATGAAAGTAGAGTAATACTGAAAATCTGGTGAAAGATGTAATGGTTCCTGAAACTCAAAAAAATCGAAGAGAAGCAGATTAGGATGTAATTAAGCGAGATTATACATCAAAGGGATGATATTTAGAGATAAAAAAATCGAAGTCAAAATAAATGCAATGCGCAATAAGTTGCTCTTCTAACGTCCTGATATGACCGGTTCAAAATGGGATGAAGCTCCAAAGATTATTGTATGAGTTTAATCACAAGTTCACTATCTGAAAAGTGTCTATTTTTAGCTTTGGAACAATAATAAATTCTATTACATACGTATGATATCACAAAAAGTGATTCCATTAAAAAATAGCGAGCAGTAAGAAATAATGTATCATCTCTTCGCTCTCAGTGACGACTGAGCAAAGCATTCTGGAGAAAATAAGTTAGTATATTACTTAAAGGTAAAAAAGGAAGCCGAAAAAGAATGTAATTAAATTTTGAATACTAGTATTTAACTATCTCAGAATTAAAATTTTGTGCATTGTTTATAAGACCATTCTCCGAAAAAAAAAAAAAAAAAAAAAAAAAAAAAGATGAAAAGAAGCATCAGAGTGTGTGGTACTTGTCAAGAAAACACTTATTATGTCTTAAATTAAGAATTCAAATAAAGAGTCGCAGTTTCGATGCTTATAAAGCAATGGATTTTTCTCCCCCAGGTTATTAAGCTAGCGCAAATTTAGTATTTTTGATAAAAATTTACCATTTAATAAGCTTCACAGGATAAAAGAAATAAGTTACGGCAAATTTCAAACACCAAATGATATATTTCTTTTAGTATTTCAAATACATTACATTTTAAGAATTAAATTTTATTCGTCCAGAATTAAGGAAATAATAAACAGAACTCATTCAGATTTTTTGTTCTGTTTTTCATAACTAAGGAAAAAAATACCTAAAAATTTGTCGGAACACTGAACAGAGATCGTAAATAAGTTAATAGGGCAACAATTAATACAGGGCATGCAGAAAAGAATGGTGGGGTTGAAAAGTTGATAGAAATTCTTTTTCTAATTTTACTCAAGTACAACATCCATCAGCAGAGGTATATTTCCAAGTTTCTCGTGCGTTAATTACAATTTTACAATGCGTGCAGCCAGAGTTACTTGCCGCACATTCATACAATAACCTCAGAAGAACCTCAAACGGAGCTAAATATCTTTAAATGTTTCTAAAAATTGATTAATTGTAACATTGTGAATATCGTTGTTCAATAGCGGTCAATAGGATTTGTCTTATCGGTTAAAAAATAATAATAGAAAAAATAATAGTGCTGATTGATAAATATTAAATCTGTGAATTTTTCTTTTTTTTCTTCAAACCTTCCGGGAGAGTATTTCTCGTGTGTAGCCATTATTGTTATATTTATATATCTAAAATAAACTCTTAACGTGGTTTAAAATTAAGTAGTGTTTGCTTAATTTAATGTTTTATTTTTATTGTGCCTCCATAACTCTTACTGGCAGGTTTGTTTACTATTTAAAACAACGCAATGATGATTTGTAAATTTTCTTTTTTGGTAACTCTTGAAAAGAGATGATTTATTTGTTAATCGTTATGGTTAAGTCTTTTTGCTGATCTTTCCGGTTGAGTTATCCACCTGGTAATGTTTTGTACCAACTGATTTAAGGTGCCATCACACTTTTCTTCCTTTTGGGAAATTTAACTTCCGTGAAGTAAAATAATTTTTGTGTATCGTAACACAGCAACATTAGAAGCGAACTGCTATTAGGACATGAGAAACTTGGAAACCTGCCGCTGCTGCCGGAATTGGTTGTGCATATACGTATAAGGTGAGAAACAAATTTTCTAGTTAACTTTTAAAAATACATTATATTTTTTGTTTGTACCCTGTATGTTAACGCCAATATAAATTCAGTAAAGATCGAGCAAGTTGCATTTGAGCAGAAGTCATGTGTTTTGAAATTACACATTCTGCTTCTAAAAATTTAATTTTGCAAATTTTATTATAATGCAAAGATAGATTTGAAATTCTTAGAACAAATTTATATAAAAGTACAATTTGTATTAGTCACTAACTTTCACTGCATTCGCCTGAAAGCATGAGAGTGGTTTAGCATATTAAGCACGCTAAACTAAAACTATATGCTAAACCACAAAGCATTAGTGGTTTAGCATATAGTTTTAGTTTAGCGTGTTTACCTTTTGCTCATCAGAATTAATTACAGTCGAACTTCGATTATTCGTCAGTCTTGGGACATCATGACAGATAAGAAAATAGATGGATAATAGAAACTGCTCCCATAACTACCGGATAGTGTAGTCGGAAAAAAATAATCATTTTTAGCACATTACCTTGCCCAATAGGGTAAAAAATCAAAACAGGAATTATAAATTGATCACAGTATATATCCTTAGCTTGCTTATTACTATGTATAATAAATATATAATATTTTAAATGAGTCCATAATAGTCTGTAACTGCAGCACAATAAATAGCAGATATTCTATTTTCCTACAGTGTTTCCCATTAAGTGCTGAGCGGCAAAAGCGCTGGCCATAATTTCAAGATCGATAGACTAAAAAAGTTAGGCTCTTCCCAAGACCGACGTCCATTACTTACAGAAATGGGAGAAATGAAGACACAATAATAGGGAAAAGGCAGCTGTTCAGCAGACTAGAAGTCAGTGACTTTTAATATGAGAGCAAACCTTGTAGTACAGTAACCTTTTGTAGTTTGACCTGGGTTCGAACTTCAGCGAGCAGGCTGGCTGGCCTTGCATGAGCTTGCGCGGTTTTCCTCATGTGTAATATGAGTAGGAGCCATTTTTTTTTCTGGAAAATGTCCATCCCGAAGGTATTTCATTTTTTGGGTCAACACCCTATATATGCGTTGTCATATCCTAAATAATTCCAATCTTCTTAGAGTGCTTTAATTTCTTCTCAGTTTAAAATAAAACGCGATATGGTATTTCTGCATATTGTAGTAGCCACCGTTTCAGCATAAAGAATATAATACTCTGTGATTACCGAACTTGCACGGTACATCTTAGCGGCAAAGTTTGTATAGTTAGTTTTATTTGGCATCAGAACATTGTATTCTTTGAAATATGTTATCCTTTTCTTATAAAGATGATAAAAAAATTCATCTTTTACTGTACAGAGTGACTTATTTTAAATTACATTTATTGTATTCATTTTTACTTTTTGTTATTTGGCGAATTTATTCGGTTCGTCGGACTGTCTCAGCGACAGGCAGATAAGAGAAACTAATTATTAAATGAATAATGGATAACTGAATTTCCTCTGCAACTCAAACTTCAACTCAAAGTACATTTCTAACTACTATGGAAAATTGTTAGTTGAAATACGTGCTATATTTTTTAAATATGGCATTTATTTAAAAAAATGAGCTGTATGATGCGTATAAACCCGCATAGGTAAGCAATCCACCATCATGCATGTTACTAATATAAAAAGTAAATGATCCTTCATCGATCAATGTGTATGGTTGGGATGATTAGAGATGAGGTAAAAGTCTTTTAAAAGGTCTATTAACCAGTGTTAGTCTAGGTTTCAAAATGAAAATCGATACAATTTATTTAAGGCTTAATTCAATTCTAGTTTTACTTCGGGTTTACGTAAAAGTATAAATTAAAGCTTGAATATAGCATTAATTAAAATTCAAATTGACTTGCTTCATTTTAAACAAAATTGTAATGTTACAAATTTTATTTTGTTTCCTCAAATTCTTGCAACTTACGGGGGGGGGGACGCGAATCTTGATCTTTTCCAGCGCAAATGTTCAAAAAGGGGCTTAAAAAATGTTTTGGAAACATAATATTAAAAGCTAGCATGCACATTTCTCAAAATCTTAGATTGTTTCATTGTAACGGAACAAAACCTTTCTCCGAAGGTTCGAGAATTGCAGTTTCTTGGGGTCTTAGACTCATACATAATGTTCCAAATTAACCTAGTATTTTGTGATTCAGGATTGTAAAAGAAGTAGCACGCTTGTAAGCTATACGTGCTGTGCTTTATTTCCGTACGATATTTGTTCATAGTCTGCTACCTGCATCAGATATACAGTGTATTTTTCATTTAAAGATTAAGTGCAGTGATAGACATTGTGCAGTATTTCAAAGTTCGCACTTAAAAGGTTAAAATGTTTCTTATTTAATGGCGTCAGTCCAGCACAAAGCTCAATTTACACCAGATGACGATTTCGAATTAGTCATTCAATATGACGTCTTAAGCAGATCAAAAATGATTATTGTTTAATCCGGGTTCAAATAAATTCGCCCCTCGTTTTCTTTATAAAATTTTCAGTATTGGAAGTTTTATCTCTTGACTGGAAGAGAGAGAGAAGCAAAACTCATTTCGATCATAAACATGATAATGGTTTGTGTCAGGGTAACGGAACTTCAGAAAGTCCAAAGATTGCTAATTTAATTTTTATTCGTGCTAAGGTGATGTCTTTAAATAACTCTTTATTCTTGGCAGTCTAAAGTGCAATTTTGTGTTTGTGATAACTCCTGAACTAATCTAGACAGAGAGATAAAAATAAGTATTAATCTTCGTGGACGGTCTTTTAACTGCACTTCCTAAAGCAATTTATATTGATCTCAATTATTTAATAAGACACTTCTTTGAAACCCATTTTCTCCTTATATCGAAAGCATTAGTAAAAGCGTATTATTTAGTTTCAGCTTCACCAGGAGACCAAAATTCTGAGTACATTAATCTTAATTTCGATGAAGAGCTTTTGCTCCTTATCTTAAAAGAACAATTGAAAAATTCAGTTCTTTTAATTATTCTTCTATTTGCAACTGCGAATAAGTCATGCCATATATGCACAAAATTTGCTCTTAGGGTTTCAAAATCTGAACTTTTAATTTTATGTGGAACATAGTATGAATGACATCTAAGTTTTACACATATGTTTATGAATGTAAAACTCAGTCTTAATTGGAAATTAGAAAAGTAACGTGAGATTTGAAAGCATCCTTACATTTGATGAATTATTTTTAATACAGCAAAAGAAATTAGTTAAAAATATTTTTGACAATATGTCTGAATCAGCAGTATTGAGAAAATGCTTAATTTTTAAAGATGACAAGATTTTCTAAATTTTCATTTAATGAACTTAATTTTGTTTAAAAGTACATTTATGACTTTTAATTATAGTTCAATGATTATAGTTTATTACAAATGAAACTTATTTGCTTGAGTGTATCAAACTTCAAAATTAATGCAAAGTCTTTATTATTGCTACATACACTTCGTAGTAACAAAAGAATTTTTCTTCATACTTCACGTATTTTTTAATTAAATCAAATTCGCGAACCCAAAACAGGCTGAATAAGAATGGATATGATAAAAGCTGGTAAAGCTGAAGCATTTGAACAAAAAGTTATCAATAACACAAATATGCAAGTTCAGTTAAAATATCAATAAACAGTAAAATTTGTAATCTCTTAAGATTTGCAATCCAATAATTACTTTTCTGTGAGACACGAATAGCTGCATATCTATTTCGCATAGATATACAATGAACTTGATGTTACAGCCGACATAAATTTTGATTCAATCCTTCTACAAAGCCATTATCGCGCATAAAAATTTGGAGTAACCAGTATTTTCATGCAACATTTAGTTTTGTCACCTGATCGCAAGCAAATATCTATGTAGAATGCTACAGTCAGTCTTGCTAGCACCACGGGCCCCAGGAAGGCGATGTTAATCTGGATAGATAGGGTAAGAGATCTTTACCTACTTACTCAAGGTAAATAACAGGTAGCCCCTGTGCAACTTATATCTAATCTAAACTATAGGGATGCCAGCGCCGTCCAGACGATACAGTAAATAGTGACGCTGACTGTTGTAACGATCGGCCGGCGTTCGAATCCCGGAGAAGAATGGATGTTTGTAAGTGTTTAGAGTCTGTGTGGCAAGAAAGCATTCAAAATACATGGCGAGTTACCCTTTCGAATGTTTTTCAAGTGAACAAGCCAGTTTCCCTTAGAAAGTCCTCTGCGAAAGCATCTCTTTGAGTCATCCCGGAGAAAAGAAATTTCCGTTCGTATTCAATTAAATGCAGTGTTCTTAAAAATGTGTCCCTCCTAGTGTTAAATAACTTACCAAAAGATGATCATTGCATACAGGAGTGCTAAGTTGTTTCTTAGTAGAAAAGTTTTCGAGGAAAAAATTCAAATTGTATAGAGGTTTTGGTGTCGAAGGAACAACCGCACAAGGCAAGCAGAATAAATGCTTAGGTAAAGACGTGAAATTTTGACTTTAAAAATTTTAGCTTCGCGAGAAAAAATAATTTCAGAGCTATAAACACGCCCGGAATTTAAAAATATTGAAAAGTCCCAACCTCTGTAAACACCATGATATAACGGGTGAGCGAATTATGAAATTATTGAACATAGTTTCCAAAGGCGAAAGATTGAAGTAATTTACAATTCCAAAATTTTATCAAGGAGAAGGCTCAGAATAAAGAAATATTGGGAACTGCACTGCTGGTCTAGGTTATTGTTACCATTCAAAATAAATATGATTAACATTTGATATTGTGTTATCAGCAGCATAATGGTAATTTTTGCTTTGCCGATACAGTTGATTCGCTCAATGAACAAATGTTCAATGCTCGAATAAAGATCAAGCAGTAATTATTGATATTTATGTCTTACCATCATAATTTAACATATTAGATTCAAAACTCATTGTTGTTTAGGGAAAAAAATATTAAGAGATTACCATTTGAAGTTAAGATTAAAAAAAGAGATACAGTACCTGAGACTGAAATAAGGCCGCGAGCTTTTCGCTTGGCTCAAAGTTGTGTGAAGATGTATTAGGAAGGCAAAAGAACGCAAAAAGACAAATGGCAGAAAGCCTCATTTTCCACTTTTAAACAGCTGTCTTTGATAATACGAATCAAGAATTTGAGTGGTAAACTGAAAGTTAATTTTGTTCTAATTAGTCAGAAAATTACAACAAAGTGCCATCATAATATATTAATAGTATAGACTAACAGAAAAAGTATAGTTTAAAATAAATAATCGAGTTCATCATCATGCGTTCCTACTCAGATATTCGAACACTCTACAAGATAACAGCATTTATTAAGCTTAAAAATATTAATTAATAATTTATATGACAAGATTTACCTATTGATGTCATATTATTTAAAATTTTAAGCAGCTCGCGAAGACATTTCAATTATGTATTTGTTGCAAATATGGTATTGCAAAGATTTTTTTAAAGATTTTAGTTGTTTGAAGTAAGTGTTTAAGTTACTTAAATTTCCAATAAAAACGAACATAAATAACGCAACAGAAAATCTATAAATAGAGCTATATAATTTACAATATGATGTAAATCATATTCAAAGATATGAAGAAACAGATTTTATTACCTTTCATTAGTACGTGTCCAAAAATAAATAAGCTCAGCTACTAATTTACGCACTAAGAATAATCGTTTTATTTGGGAACAGCTTTTAGTCACAGGTGAAAATTAATGAGAAAAGAACCCGATTGATCGATGAGCATCTACAATTCGTGAGAAGATAATTTCTAATAATTTCTCTCTAGTGCTACAAACATTATCAGAACAGAAATGCTATCAAGTATCAAGCTACACTGAGAAGTAAAAAATCCGCAATGAATTACATGCAAGCGTAATTAATTTTATTTATGCGTCTAAAGAAAAGATAGTCTTCATTATTTTTTGTTTAAAGTAAATTATTTATTGATTATTTAAACATATTAGTAAAATCTGAAAGAAATGTCATTCTAAGAATTTAATATTTAGCTGTCAGTATATTTGAATTACAGAGTGTAATCAGCAAAAATGTCTTACAGGTACCAAAATTTATATTTCAATCAGAAAATAAATAACAGTTTGATGCTTTTGCTTTGCGATGTTATTGTTTATAATGTATTTTTTCCATCCTTCCCACATGCCTTCGTGGTGTAACTAGAAAGCGCTTTCGACGCGTGTTCGAACCCTGGCGAGGACGTTGAACATTTTTCGCTTTCTTGTATGGATACAATCTAATAATCCTGCATATTATTTGATAAATATTTACGAAGCAAAGTTCAAAATATAATTAAAATACTTTTTATTTCATTAAAACAATTTTTCATTTTGTTTAAAAAAAGTCTGTCCCCTGAGCTGTTTTTAGACCGAGCATCCGACCTCGCATGCAGTTTAAACTTAAGTAATGCAGTTTAAGACCAGTGTCCTAAGCTTTCAACATAGTGCCAAAGTGTTTATTTCGATCTCTCTGAATTGTTGAAATTAAAAATATTTTTAGATAAAAGGAGGCTTTATCGACCTTAATTTTTCCGCTTACTGTTTTCTGATAATGCTGGATGACTCAATATTTAAAATTGTTTCTTGATTCATGATTCTGTTCTTAGTTCAATATTTTGCTATTTTAAGCTTATTAGCCGAGTATTTATTTTTAGGCTGTTCAGGTAATTTATTAAAATTTAAAGTAACGGTCTTCTAGAGTAGGGTTTTTTAAGCATTTTTCTATGCTATCGAGATTTTTTCGTGACCCCAGTTATTAAATGTAAAATAAAGATATAAAAATAAATAGTTTCCCGTAAATAACGTATTTCTTTGGTTAAACAATATGCACATGAAAAGAAGTAGTTTTAAGATTTGTTTCAAGCATACGAAAACGACTGAAAGAAAATCGCGTTTTAAGGAGAAGGATGTGTTTGTTTTTCGTTGCATAACAAATTAAATCTTGGTGAAATAATTTGGCACTGCTGCACATAAAGCATCTTCATTATTTCTATAGCATCTTCAGAGTTGGAGATTCAACGTTAATATTTGGATTTAATAGGCATTAAGTCTGAAAACGCCGTTTCATGCAAGTACATGCGTTGTATGGCAAAAGAACATTTAATGACATTTCAGGAAACAGTGGGGAATTATTCAGTTCTAGCTCCGATCCAGAATTCAGTCAAGGGCCTTTTTTGTGAACTCAAGTTCTAAGTTTCGACAGCTCAACAGCTCAACAATGTCCTCTTTGACTTTTTATAGTAGGTGATTAATCTTATTAGCATCAAACAAAAATGGGGTATTTGAATCCAAAATACCCTTTTGAAATCAAAATTCGATATTAACATATTTGCAAAACTATGTTTCTAGGGTTTTTAGTGAACCAATATATTTTCGCAATTAAAATTTTGCAATTATTTTTTTTTTTTTAGTTATAAAATTGTCGATAGTCGAAAAATTTCGAACGAATAATTTTTTTTCCTTTATTCTTCCAAGTAAGCACTCTAAAGAAACATGCTAATTTTTCCTTGAAATGACTAATTAAAATCGTTTAATTTCTCAGAAATACCTGACAAATAGCACAGCTTTGATAGACCAGCAAGGTAAGATTTTTGATCGGTTAAAAATATAATAATTCTTTTTAATGATAAAAGCTGTTCTTAAACTTCGCCCTCTGGTATTTCTCTTTCTTCTACATGTAATAATAATATTTGTATTCTAATTCCAACTCTTTACATATATTTGAAAATAAATAGTTGGTAAGGCAAACTTTTAATAAAACTTTGTAAACTTTTAATAAAGTTTATAATCTGTAAAGCATCCTGAAGCATATTATTTAGTTCCGTTGCTAATGATTTTCTGAAAAGGTCTCTCGATGGATCAGGCAGTGTCTAAATGTTACATGTTCATATCAGAAGCTTCAAAAATGACATTAAAACCAATATTTTTGCCTACCATCGCTTTTGCACCAGTTTTCACTACAATTTTCCCATTATAAACCCTTGAATTTAAAAAACCATCAACTTTACCGTTTATGTCTTCTTTTCTTATACTTTCTTCCAAAGGATGACAAAGTAACACTTCTTCATCGATATTTTTCTCATGAATGTATCTAACATATACTAACAACTAATTAATTTCTGAAATATCAGCTGTTTTGTCCAATCAAATTGTAAATTTGAGCTTTCTTTAATTTTAATAATAGGTTACTGGAATCCGTCTTTGGTTACTTCAGAAATTCTATGTGCAGTTTGACAATGGCGAAGATGTAGTCTGACAAAGGAATAATCTTCCGAATTTCTTTGCCATATTTATCTTATTTTCACGAATTTTCTATAATGTAACATAAAAATTCTGAAGAAAGCGGAGCTTTGCAGGAAAAATAAAAACATAGGGGTAAGTCAATATAACACTGAGGCAAATGGCTATACGTCAAATTGGAGAGATATTACCAAGCTAACAATGGCTTTGGAAACTAATTTTGCCACCAAGTTTGTCAAGAAGCCAAAAAATGGGCAACTGTTTGCGACAGTTTCATCCAGCTCCTCTATAATTGTAATTGGTACTGTAAATGATCCCTATATGTAGCTGTATACAGCTCTTATATGTAACTTTCTCCGTATATGACTTAATAACAGTAATTTCGAGAAATAGAAGGACTGGAAATTCTTCGGCGGCTGGAGAAAAATTATGTAAGACGCAGAGAGCATCAGTTCTCAGTTTTTAGTTCAGAGCTGACTTCGGAGTATTGAGAGATTTCCTTGCCATCTTCGCTGTTTGGACGCGCTTTGCATTCTTTCTGTTTAACATTATTAATAGTTTGAAGTGGTAACTACTGACTGTGCTCTGCTTTACTGAGACGAGCTGTACGAGTGCTTTTGTGGAAAGCTCCAGAACTTTAAAGTGTTTCTTTTGGAAAAATAACTTTTAGTAGGTTGTCATCGATTCTATGTGCATTCATTCCATTACGAACCCTTACACACACAACTATATTAATAACAGAAGGTAGTAGAAGATCCTCTCCGATGATGTATGGCTTATTATGTTTAGCAATCAGAAACTAAACTTCGGATAGCTCAAATAGATATTTTTTGCTAAGTGTCATAAATTTATCAAAATAGTGGTTTCTTTTTGAAGATTTTGACAGTAGTTTGAAATATTCTTTTGGTTTATTAATGTATGAACGGGAGGATTTAAGATGACTGTCTAGTTGTGATGGATTCAAACTCCATAGCCAAAGCGTTACTGCAAATTAAAGAAAGAGGTTGTTCATTGTCATCACAATTGCTAAACGAAAAGCCAGATCAGAGGTACATCTCATCAGATTTCCTTTTTTGCATATTAGATGCCTTTTTTCTGGATACAAGATCTAGCTTGAAGAGACTTTGTAGGTAAACCATCTGCGTCATTAGCTTTGTTACTCAAGTTCAACCATTTATCCATGGGTAAAAAACATTTTATCTTAAAATGTAAATGAAATAACATTCCTCATACTGAGATACCATATTTTAAAAAAAATTGTTATTGCAATGTATTCATTTGTTGTGATGAAAGATTAATAACAGATTATACTGGCAAATCATTATTACCACACTACGTTACGTACTGTGATTTTGCTGAATATCTTGATTCTGAAATAACTTAGATGTCAAAACTGCAGTGTGATACCTCTATTATGAAACGCTTAGTCGGATTTTTCAAAATGTAACTACAATGTATAGCTCAGCCAGTATTACGATTTTATAGTTGCCAGTATTACGGTTACACAGAAGATTTAATATATCAAATTGAAGGTAATGAAGGGATTGCGATTAATATTATTTTGAATTCATGTGTCTGAATTAAATTTCAGCGACACCAACAACCGAAAAAAAACTTTTTTTCGCACTTTTATGTCATTCTGGTGGATTTCATAAAGATGCACTTTTTGCCCGCACTTTTATGCAAACGAAATAATTTTGCAGAAAGATGCCTCGGATTTATTTTAGCCTTTCCTTAATTAATTAATCAGTAATGCAAACGAAAATCCGGCTTGTTCAGTGCTGTTCTAGGATAAAGATACGTAAACTCCTATGAAGGTTGCTTTTTAAAGTTAGAAACTGATCGTCATAAAGATGCGGACACCTTTATACCATGACAACGTTACGAAAACTGAAAAAAATTGACTTTTCGAAGAGTGGCCGATCTCCGCAAGGATGAAGGCATCTTTATAACTGTGTACCGTTGCGAAGGCTTCCGGCGCAAAAAACCATTAGCGTAATCAGAGATATCTTTGACATCTACGATTACACAGATCTTCAACTTTTCATGCTCACTGGTAGGAATGGCTTGTACTCGCAGAATAATGCAACTAACTCATCAGGCACGAGTGATATAGGCTGTTTCATTGACTATTTTACTAATTTACAAGTTCTGTACTGCTAATTTACAAGTATTGGTTCCCACACTTGCCTTATTAAATATTCAAAACTTTTAATATATAAAGGAATTAATCTAACAAGTAAAATAAATGGTATTTGAACCTCTTTTCCCCATTTGTAATGTATCCCTATAAATTGAGATTATTTCTGAGAAACTAATTTAAACCGAATAAGTATTTTGAATAAACTTTTAAAGGACTGGCTAATGAAATGCCGGTTATTTAATGAAAATAGGTCAAAGATATGAAAAACAATTAAAAATAAAAACACTTTTCAAATAGACTGCTTTCAAAAGTGGCCCAATTTAAATAATTTTAAGAGGTTCGAACGAGTATACAAGTATAATAATCATAGTACATGTTTATTTGTAGCAGGAAAAAAGTTTACGCATGCTTACTTTAACTTCAGATAACATAAACCCATTTTTATTATTTGATCTAACTACATACAAGAGTTTATAAAGCAGTGATCTGCATTATCTGCATTCTTAAGATAAAACTTAAAGGATATTTGCAGTAAATATAAAAGTAAAAGCATGACACTTTTTCAAACTACTCAATGCAAGAAAATTAGACAGTTCATAATTTATGAAATTGAAGTAAAGTTTTCTTTTGGCCTGGTTCAATGCTTTGATAGTGTAAAAATAAATGTGTGGGATAGAGATGGATTCAACATTTTCAATGCGTTATTAGCATCTATTTTAAAACATGAAAATTCACATTACAATCAGAGCTTAAATTCAATCAAAACCTGTATTCGGGTACTTTTGTGTATTGTAATTCTGTAGTACTGAAACTATTGTAATTCTGTAGTACTATTGTATTCTGTGTATTGTAATTCTGTAGTACTGTATTCGGGTACTACTGTAACTTTTGAGGGAAATCGTAATCATACAGAGCGTGCCAAAGTTTCAGTATATTGTGCAATTGAACCGAAATATTAACAGAAAATTGTGTAATTAATACAGTATTTTATTTAGCACACAATAAATTTGCTATTGGTACTAGATACTGAATAATTACTTCAATTTCCATTGGAAGGGCAAAAGGGAAAAACTTAAGAAGTTGAGGAAGAAAATCTTTCATATCAAAAATGCGATTATATCAGGAAAAAGAATTTTTATACTCTTCCGGTCAAAAATATCCTCAAAGGAATTAGAATCGAAAGTAATGCAACGTGATCTCAACTAACCAAACCTTCTTTTCATCCTCGGTATCTTTTTTTTTTTTTTTTACCTCGAAAGGACTGTTAGTCTCGAAATACGATTTTGCGTTTTTTCATTTAAATGCATTGTTTTACTTATCATTACAGTCTGTTGCTATTCGGCAAATGTAAGACATTTACCTTTCAAATTTTTGCCTGTGATTGATTAACAAACTAAGCTATTTAAAAACAATAGATGCAGTGCTTAAGAATGTTATTTTTTTACTTTTTAATCTGATTTATTTAAATAAAAATACATCTACTTAAAGATATACCTAATTAAAAACATTAAATATTTTATAGAATTGCATTTCATACTTTTTCACTTTTTGTGCATGCAGAAGATATATAAAATTCCATGTTGGTCTGCATATTCATCTAGCAGACCAAAAATGTTTCGTTATTCCACATGAGTCACCTATTGATAACACTGGGGAACAGCAAATTAGTTGTCTCAGATCTGTCACTTGTTTTGACTAACCTTTGGTTTCTGAATCCAAAAACAACCTCAGTTTGTTTTTCTATCACGTCAACCTTTAAAGCTACAGGATACTGCCTCGTCTCAAAAGTCATATAAAATATTCACATAAAGGAAAATAAAATAAAACTTACCAAATATACTGCTCACAAAGAATAGTTTTATTCATGCTTAGGCTATATATAGTTACTGCAGGTTAAATTTTGTTTACAAATATAGAAAATGTTTTTCACAAAACGATAAACGTATATATTGAGGTAAAAAGTTTCGCTTATGGTTTTTTCTAGAGTGTTTAATTTGTGAACATTCTCGTCTGATGCTCCAACAGTAGTCAGCCATATCATATGTACATCCCATGCTACCTTGGTGCCGTGCCTTCAATAACCTTCAAACCCTGGTGGAATCGCTTACTCTGCTTATCACTGATTGCACCAAAAATATTTGGGAAGTTTTCAAAGATGGCTATGAAAAAAATGAAGTTTGATACTCATGTTACAACCAAGCATTTTGAAGCTCCCCAAAAGTTGCTTGACAATTTCGCTCTAATTCTATGCTCGTATATTTACAAGATAATTTTGTTTTTAAATGTCGAACAAGCATTCTTTTGAAGCTCTATCATTCTTACGATGAAATGTTCATCTTTAAGGAACTGTCGAATCTGTGGACAAACACATAGGCCTTTATCTTTTCAAACGACAGGTTAGAAAATCCCTAAATGAGGATACTTGAAACAGTCACTTTCAGCAGGCAAAGTATTAACAAATTGCTTCATGAGACCCACTTTGTATGCAGAGGGGGAAATATAATGTTCTTTTTGTCGAAAAGTAGCAAAATGTTTGGATCACCATGTTTCAGGTCAGATCTTGACAACAAATGCTTCTGACGACCCCCAAATCAGGGATACTTGGCATACCCGAGTTGTTGCTTAAGAAAAAAGCTGATCATTTTAAGGTCAGCACAGATGATCCATTGGCGCATGTGATATTGCAGCAAATCAATAGCTCTCTTCATGGCTTCATATTCTTCCCACAAACAAACTTAATGGTCCATTGGGACTGCACCAAATAAGTTTCCATTGTGGAGAAAGACACATTTCAAGCTCCTCTTTAAGCTTTCGATGAACAATCACCACTGAATTGCGTTATAGGCTGTAATTTCCAACTCTTCATTTAAATCATGTACGGTACGGCAGTACACGTATTCATAATTACTTTGAAAGTATTGTAGAAACGCACTTCCTCTTGATCGAAAGTAGGATAACTTGGCTCCTTTTCCAAGCACGTTCTTCTCGTACAGTCTTGATGGTAACAGTTCTGAAGCATATTTGGATAGTCTCAAATCTCATGCCAGATTATTGAACTCATGCTGGTCAAATCTCTTACAAACGGAATCACTTTTTCAGTTTCAAAATCTTTGTCGTTGGGGTCAATTCGATATTCACCAGAATCATATTCCTGTATTTCTAAATATAGTATGCCTTCGAAAACTGGTGTTAGGAGTTCAGCTGAGGAAGCCACTAGGAATATAGCCCCCCTGATGGTAAACCAGGCTACTCTATTTTACATTTGTTTTTATTGTTATATCCTAACGTTCTCACTATACAAAAGTAACAGTCACTCGAGTAATCTTTGGGCTGTCACCAAATCATAGTTATACCAAATGGAAATTTGGAAAGTGTTCCCTTCATCCGCATCCATGACGCTTGACAAACCGCTTGCATACTTTGTGAGGGGCCGATGATTTATCTTGATCTCCTATTTTCACTTTAAAATAGGCAAAATAGGCTTGCCTGACAAATGCACTGATGTTTGTCCTTTGCTGGGAATGGTAAAACTGCCACATATATAATAAAGCTAATCGGTGATGTTTAAACACTAACGACGCGAGCTAGCAGAGGCAGACGTAAGGAAAAGTTTAAGTTCATACATAAAATAAAAACTAAACGCTGCTAACAAGACAAGAATTCGGACTCTCATATCGGAATGCGCTTCACTACATCAGAGCGACACACAGCGTCTCACTACAGAATCTCAGAGGTAACTGAATTAGTCTAGACAAGTATGCACCTGTTGCTGGTCTCCTACAGCTTCATTCACACTGCATCGTTCGGGGAGTTCAAGTCATCCAGTAAGATAGCAGTAGTATATCTTATGATAGAATGCTCAATGCTGTAGAGAGTGGTAAGAGCTCAAAAATCGAAATCAACAGAAATTGTATTACAAATTGTTCCCCAGTATAATCTAAGCTGATAAACCATATTAAAATTTAAAATAGTCCTAAGCGACAATAAAAATATGACACTTTTCAGGACACTTTTTTAATTATTCTTTTATTTTCCACTAATCTTACGTAATCGGATTACTTTTTTTTTAAATTTTTCTTGTAGGATACTCTTTGTAAATTAAATTCTTCAGCTCTTCAAAGACAGAGAAGCGAGCTATCGTCCCGCCTATGAAATTGTAGAGTCATTAGGTTATTTAGAAGCAGGAGAGATGAAAAACAAGCAATGCCCTCGCCGAGTGTGCTGAAGACTACACACCGTACCTTATAAAATAATAACTGAGTCTTGAGAAAGTTTAAACAGGCCCTTTTATTAAAAGTTTTAACCGAACAAAAGGCACGGCTTGTGCTTACGGATTAAAACTCCGCTCCTTGCGGGGTAGCAGTTAACAGAAATTTGAACTTAGAATTTAAATTCAGGCGGTACTGGATGTTTTAATTCGAATTGCCTAAATAAGCATTGAATCAATTACTAAGCGCACGATTTACTTCCTCTAGCAAAAATGGCTACTGCGAAAATCTGATTTAGCATAGCAGGGCGCGATAATGGTACTATGGCTAGAGACCCTACATAAAGCTCTCCGTCTAAAACATTCAGAAACTCCAATTTAAATGCTCTTTATTCGTTTACATTCTGGTGAGAGCTAACGAAAAGGAGAAATGACAATAAAGTTCCAAATCATAAGAAATGGATTAATTAACACAAAACAATATTTTACAACGTTTTATGTTTTACTATTACAGGTAATTTTTTGTGAAATTTTAAAACTTTTTTATTTTCTTTAATTGTTTTATATTTTAATTTACTATTTACTTATTTCTTATTAATTTAAATAATTTATTGATAATTTATCCGCTTAAATTTTAATTATTCATTATTTCTTGCTTTAGCTACTATTATTTTATACAGTTACTTTTGTTGCTCTTTCCTAGCAACTTTTCATACAGCTCCAGCATTTCTAATTTTAGAAATTAAGCGAGGTTCTGATATTAATCAGAACAAGTTTAGAGCGCCTCACATACGGGCTGTCAAACGTACGGGCGATCTTAGTTAAATAAGCAATTCTAAATATCTGTAAAACTTTGTAAATGTGCGATTAAGAAAGAAATAAAATTTTAGATCTATTGATAAATTACATGCATTTTTTCTCAAAAGAAAAGCTGCCATTTAAAGCTATTGATAAGTTTTCTGGCGTCCCAAACAGATAAAGTAAAAAGAAAAGGGAAAAAAAAATAATAGAAAGAAAGAAAGAAAAGAAAGGAGAGAGAGATATTTCTTTTCGAAGAGTAATTTGTGTTGACAAGTGTGATATTATTTAACTGCATTGTGAAATTAGAATATGTCCAAGCAGATATGCTAAAAGTTCTGTAACGAGATTCTTATAATAAGGCTGAATTTACGAGTTTTTCAGAATGCAAGGAAAATTCCTTCTTCTAATTTTCCCAAAATTTTATTTAAACAAACTTAACACTAATCCTACGAATTATTTGAGTTCGTAAGTTATCTGAGTTGAACGATCTGTATTTTCCCTTTGAGACAGAAAATAAACTTGAATTCATAACTTATACTTCAGGCTAAAAGCGGGTGAACTTTATATTTGAATTACTCGCATTTCGTTATTTTATAGACTGTTCAGTGTTTAAGAGTGTTAATCCGCAAAAACTGTAGCCAACTTTCGAATACGTATAATCCGAACTTCCATTTATTAATGTAATTTTAAAAAATGTGATGGGAAGCAGCATGCCTATTATGAAAAATTCAGGATACATCTTCTGGTGAGGAAGATTTTATTCTTGTAATTCCGTTAGACATGGGAAAAGTCCGGGCAACGCAATCAGCTCGCTCGGCTGGACTTGAACCCCGATCGAACTACCTATACTCAACGATCTTAATCTCCACAGCTGCTGAGAGGTTAAAGTGCAAAGTATATATAACTGAACGGAGAAGTCAGAAATGAATAACGTAATCCAGACTTACGTAACAAGATATATGATTAAATGTCGACAGTAATATAATTAAATCTCGAGCGCGGCAGTAATATATATATAATCTTTCTCTATATATAGAGATAGATATATTTATTACGCATTTTCAGCGCGATGGCGTCATTAAGAAATAAAGAAGGACTAATAAATTGTAATCACGGTCAAGGTTATCTCTACGTTATCCGAGAGCATGCTGAAGGTCAAAGTGAGTTGTTTTTCTAAGATTGATTGAAAATACACTCCTTCTGGTTTAATAGGAAACTGGAAAATTTGTTAATCTCTTTCGTCAATTGTTACTCCTTTTAATACATATAAATATCAAAATCAGTTTATGTCTTAGGTTAACCAGTATATGAATTCTGCTGTTAAAGTATAATTAGACAATGCCTGGTACATATTTCAACAACAGAACATAATGCAGAGTATATTAAGGCTATTTTTTAAGCAGGAAACACAAAAAAAATAAGCAATGCCCTGCCCGGGACTCGAACCTAGACTTCTCGAATACGCCCCGAGTGTGCTACCGTCACACCACGATGGCATGCAGAAAGGAGGGAGAAAATACCTTGTAATTTAAAAGCAGTCAGAGTTTATTTTATAAATGTATTAAGGGGTTTTGCTCCCCTACCATTCTATGGCTGCAACTTTACCACCATAACTATGATTTCGTTTCTTGTGTAATTTTTTTAAGCCACACTGATTTCCAAATGTGTCAAGTACCTCGCCGCCGGAAATTTAAAAAACAAGTTTCCAAATTTAAGCAAAAAACTGGAAAATCATGATAAATCGGGTAAAAACGGTTCGAAATTCTTGAAATTTGGGTATGTTACAAATAAAAGCAAGTTGCATCGAATAGCATTATGAAAAAGAACGGAGCTTTCATCGCTTTATAAAAATACGATACAGCTTAAAGCCAACTCTGTAGGAGAGATTCGCTCTTCCACGAATGACAGTATATGAAACAGTGTCGAGATAAACAAAGTGTAAAAATGAGTTCGAGGCGATATTTGCCAGCAGAAGTAGTAAAGGGATACCTATGCAGGAAATAGTGTATGTGTTGCCAGTGTCCGTTGCCATGGAGCTCTCAATATTCAGAGGTATATATATATATATATATATATGTATATATATATATATATATATACAACACACTGAATCCTATTATTCGTTCCTAATGTCTCTACATTGGCACTCGAACTAAAAAAAAATGTTGGACGATGGTTCTCCACACCCAGAATTTTGCGATTGGGTTCCCTAAAAAACCCCCAGTCGTCCTTTAAAAGGGGGAGTATATAAGGTATTTCTCCCACCTTCTTAGCGAGTCTTCGTGGTGTAGTGGTCCGCACGCTCAGAGCGTAATTGAGAGGTACGCGGTTCGATTCCCGGCGAAGGCGTTGCTAATTTTTTAGCTTGCCTGCTCCAAAAATACCTAATGTCTCTACAACCGTCAGTCTTCAGTTTGGTGCTTAACTTTTGGAAACCAGTGTATCTAATCCATTTTTGAAGTCTTCAAACATTTTAGGAACATACATAACTATAATACTTTACATTATCTGAAAAGCTAAATATATTTTCTTTCTTCTACTTTTTGCTTAATTATTTGTGTAATAAATTATATTGGATAAAAAATGCGTAACTGTTTTAGTTTAACAGTTCTAGTTTTAATTCAATGATAAACATTAGCTTGTGACATTTACCATAAATTTAATTTTATTTCAAGAATACATGCATGGGTGAAATTATGTGCACAGTACATAATTTCATCCATGCATATAGCATGATTATATACTCGATATATAGCATGATTTAATGCAAAAGAAAGTAATGAAATTTACATGAAATTATCAAAATACTTCCTTCCTATCACTTTTGATAGATTCTTGGGATTATTGAGGGGCAAGTGATCAATTTAAATTTCCTGAAGCTAAATTTTCATTGCAAAGTGACAGGGCGGAAAACGTACCGGGTACTAAGACTTATGAAAATTCTAAAAATTGCACTAACTTTTATAGCTGTTAGATTCGGGTGACCAATGGAGGTCCTCCCTTTTTACCAAAGCCAAATTTTCTAGAAGTGTAGAAACTCTTCTCTTTCTGTTTCTTATAATTCCCATTTCGGGCATTCAGCTTTTTCATTAAGGAAAGAGATACTGAGTTTTATGTCAAATCCTTGTTAAACAGTAGAATTTGTATCATTACGAAATCAGTGAATCAAAGTTTAAAAAATACTTTCACTAAAAATATTTTTGTAATTTTTGTCCCTCAGAAGTGCTTAAACTGCTTTATGATTGGATATAACGTGGCGACGTGGAGCACCGGACACCTAGAGCAACCCCCAGCTATGGGCCTAACATGAAACAAATTCTGTAGGCGTAAGGTTTGTAAATTTTCTAGTGTCTGGCAGTAGATTAGTTACGTTCAGCCCTCAAACATTATATCTGGCAAGCAAAATTTGACACTGCCTTTTTCTTAGATCATCTGAATCATAACTTGAAATAAGTAGTCGTCCAGGTAGTCCAGGTCCTTTATAATAAACCGTGAAATTTCTCTTAAAAAGCGATTCAGTTTGCTATAAAGCTATGGGATAAAAAAAAAAAATATATAAAACAGTTTTTTAAAATAAGCGTCGCAGCCAAGTATATTGTTAACGAATTTTATACATGGATACATAATTTTAGTGAAATTATATTTGAAATTGTTGTATTTTTCTGTATAACGTAACAGGAAAAGCTGAGAGAAATGGTGCTCTGTCGGAAGAATAAGAGCACAGAGGCAAGTCTATTTAACACTGAGTAAATAGCTATCTCGCTAATTTTGCGAGATATCGCCACGCTAACTACGGTTTTGGCGACTATAATTTGTCGCCAAATTTGGAGAGAAATCGCTAAAAGTCGCCAAACTTGGTGACCATTTGGCGACACTTTGGTCCGGACCCTTAATCCCTGTAATAGTAGATATTGCAATGGAATAAATGTAATTGATCACTATATTTGGTGTAACCGTATCTGGCCCTCATATGCTTTCGAATAATAAAGTACTAGAAATATCTCGGCGGCCAGTTAAAATCTATATAAAACGGGAAGAGGATCAGTTCTCACTTGTTGTTGTGAGTTTTTAATTCAGAGTGACTTCGGACTACCGAGATATCCGTGAATATGTGAAAAGCTTCGTTAGATGCGTTTTGCATTGCGTTTTGTTTAACGTTCTTGGAAGTTTGAAGAGTAACTACTGATTGCACTCTGTGATACTGTGAACACCTACACAAGTATTTCTGTGAAAAGTTCCAGAACTCTGAAGTGTTAAATTTGATAAAATAAATTTTATCAACCTATCGTTGTACCTGCATGCATTCAATATGTTACGAACCCGTATACAGGCAACAATATCTTTAAAGCCGATATAACTGAAACCAACGGAAGTCTGAAACATATCTTTACAATTTCTTAAGTACTGTTATTGGAATAAAAGACGTACAGTAGAGCATCTCATGTCGATCAGTTCCGGAAAAGAGGAAAGTTTCTGATAACTCAGATAAATGCTGCTTCTGAATATAAATTCTCTATGACGACCACCTTCAGATAAGACCAAAAATAGTTTAAAACCATGCATAGTCATCTTAGACAGAATTCGTTGTAGTCAGATTTTACAAGCTAGTTGACTACATCGAGATTTCAGCAACCTAAATTTGAATTCTTAAAACAGATAAGCTTATCATGGTTATATTTTTCTGATTTGCTTTGAAATTATCATACTGAGCGCTTATTTCTTGCTTAAAACTTTGCAATAGTCTTTTATTAAACAGCTCAGTTGCTTTAAAAGCTCATAGTGTTAGAACCCAGCCTCAGTTGTTATTTTTCTTTTCATAGTTTATCACTGTAAGAGTGGCAACCATCTGATCTTTGTTGTAGTTTGTTGCAATTCTATGGATTTTGAAAATAAATATGACGCTGTAGAATTTTATATGTAAAGTTATTTTATTTTAAGTTTATTAGGAGAAAGGAGAACGGGTAGTTCTTACAAATCTCGAACAATTTTGGTGACGACGGAAGTGATCGGTAAAACAAGTCAAGGTAACTTTGTTACTTTTATCGAATTTAATTATATTTGACTTTATTGAATTTATTTTTATTGAAATGGAATCGTTAACTGAGAAATGAAAACCTGTCAGAGCGTCTTTTACGAGAAAAATTAATGCAATTTTGCAAGAATTATAAAAGGAAATTCCTGATGCAAAATCTGTAAAAACGAAACTTGTTACTTTAGAACGTTTATCTGTCGAACTTAATGCATTTGATACTCAAATATTAAATTCGGAATTTTCTTCAAATGATCTGTTTGAAAGTGAATGGGCGAAAATTGAATAATACAAAGAAAAATTAGATTTAATACGAGTAGAAACGGAATGATTCTTCAATCGCCAAACGACACTACTATCCATAGGCAGTGTTCCGCCGAATTCGAACAAACGGAAACTGAAATTACCTAAAATTGAGTTAAAACAATTCGGTGGCGAAATTAAAGATTGGTTACCGTTTTGGGGGCAATTTCGGCGAATACAGGAAGCTAAAGAAATTCAAAACGAGGATAAGATGCATTATCTCGTTCAAGCGACCGTACCGGTACGAGACCACGGGATATTGTAAACGCCTTACCTGCAACTGCCGAAAATCATGAAAAAGTTATAGAAAGCTTAAAAAATAGGTTCGGCAGGGAAGAATTGTTGGTAGAATTCTATATTCGGGAATTATTAGGTTTGATTATTAAAAATGTCACTGAAGAAAAGGGAAAATGCAGTATATCAGAATTGTATGACAAGTTAGAGTCGTATTTACGTTCGTTGGAGTCAATAGGAATGACAAGCGATAAATACGCTGCAATGCTGTTTCCGCTCGTGGAATCTTGCATTCCTGATGAAATTTTACGAGTTTGGCTTAGAAATTATGCATCAATAATTACAGCAGAAAATTCTCACTCTGATAAATTGAAACAATTATTATTGTTTTTAAAGAATGAAGTGGAAGGAGAGCAGAGAATTTCTTTGGCAAAAGCTGGATTTAAATTAATTGATTCGGGTGCCAAGAGAGAAAGTAGAAGAGATAAAAGGTATTAGAGTGAACATTTCGTGCCTACAGCAAATGATTTATTCTCAGGCCATAATAAAGCAACCAATTATAGTGAGAAGAATTCTTGCATATTTTGTGAAAAATTTCTTGAAAGTCGAGATTGCTTTGTTGCTCAGAAGATGCCTCTGAGTCAAAAGAATGATGAAATTAAGAAAAAGAAGGGGTGCTTCTTCTGCCTCAAAATTGGGCACAGGGCCAAGCAATGCAAGACAAATGTACGATGTTTGATATGCTCGAAAAGACATTGGGGTGTCATGTGTCCGGATTTGCCCCCCAATCAAAAAAGCAATGATGTTGAAAAGAATAAAGAAGAGGAAACACAAAATGTATCACTTGCGAGCACTAATTTCCCAGATGAAGTGTTTCTTCAAACACTATTAATTAATATAGACGCAAATAAAAAGAAGACAGTAAGGGCACTTATCGATACAGGATCGCAACGTTCATACATATTAAAGGAGACTGCTGTAGACATAGGGTGCCACGCAATTGGATCTGAATCTTTAATCCATGCACTTTTTGGAGGAGTAACAACAAAGAGAGAAATTCACAAACGCTATGAAGTGAACGTTAGGAAGCCTAAGAGGTGATTTTTCTAGACGACTAATCTTGTTGGGACATTCGAAGATTTGTGGACCAGTAATCAGTTTACAGCCTGGACCATGGATAGAAGAACTAAGACAGAAGAATATCCATGCATCTGATGTAGGAAAAAAGGATTTGAAAACAGAAGTTCTTATTGGAGCTGACGTCGCAGGTGTTCTGTTAACCGGAAGAATTCAGAAATTAGAAAATGGGCTGACTGCTGTGGAATCACTACTTGGGTGGACAATCATGGGAAAGATAAAAGATAACGTTTCAGAAAGAAACTCCTTGTCCATGTCTTCAACCATGACGTCGATGTTGACTCACAGCAGTGACATAGAAAACTTGTGGAAGCTAGAAGCGGAATTACAGATGCCAAAGAAAGTAAAACTTACTCAGAGTTAGAAGAAGCAGTGTGGGATCACTTTCACAAGACTCTGAAGAGGGTGGATGATCGCTATGAAGTCAGTTTACCTTGGATCAACGATAAAGAAGCTTTACCAAGTAATAGAGAAGTTGCTGAAAAGCGATTGATTTCCACAACAAAGAAGCTCATGTTGAAAGATAAATTTGAAGCATACAATGCAGTGTTCGTAGAATGGCTCGAATCTGGAGTAATAGAAGAAGTAACAGAAGAAGAGGAACGAGTTAACAATCATTATCTTCCCCACAGACCGGTCTTCAAAGATAACTGTACAACAGCAGTAAGGCCTGTATTTGACGCTTCATGCAAGCAAAAAGATTTCCTGTCACTTAATGACTGTTTAGCAAAAGGTCAAAATTTAATTGAATTAATACTTAGATTGCTTCTTGAATTTAGGCAAGGAAAAATAGGGATTATCTCAGATATTAAAAGAGCTTTTCTTCAAATATCTGCTCAAAGATCTGATCGTGATTTCCTAAGATTCCTATGGTGGAAAAACTCGGAACAAAAGGAAATAAGAAAATTTCGCCATTGCAGAGTAGTCTTCGGACTAAAATGCAGTCCTTTTCTTTTAGGAGCAGTGATCAACTCTCATTTAGACCAATGTGAACTTTCTTTGAAGGAAGTGGCTACAAAATTGAAAAATTCCTTCTATGTTGACAACTGTGTCACTTCAGTGAATTCGAATGAAGAAGCAGAATACTTTATTGCAAAATCAACTCAGTTAATGGCAAGTGCTAACTTTGACTTAAGAGGGTGGGAGCAAATAGAACTGAACAGTAGAAAATCTACAATGAGTGAACCATTGAAAGTACTTGGTCTTCTGTGGGATAAATATGAAGATTCTTTGTTTTGCGACATCCCTAATATCAACTTGACTGATCTCTCAGTGACAAGACGAAACGTACTATCAGTTGTACAGAGAGTTTTTGACCCAATAGGTTTCACATGCCCTTTTACTCTCCTTCCAAAGTTATACTTGCAAAAGAGCTAACTTTGCCTTAAGAGGGTGGGAGCAAACAGAACTGAACAGTGGAAAATCTACAATGAGTGAACCATTGAAAGTACTTGGTCTTCTGTTGGATAAATATGAAGATTCTTTGTTTTGCGACATCCCTAATATCAACTTGACTGATCTCTCAGTGACAAGACGAAACGTACTATCAGTTGTACAGAGAGTTTTTGACCCAATAGGTTTCACATGCATGCATACGTTTGCCGATGCTTCACAGGGATCTTATGCAAGTGCAGTATATTTGAGAAGTCAAAACAAAGAAGTCAAAGTGACCCTAGTGCAAGCCAAAGCACGAGTGGCTGCAATGGCGAAAAAAATAAGTATACCACGACTTGAATTGCTTGCTTGTCTTATTGGGGTGCGATTAGCATCATTTGTCAAGAAGAACCTTAAGATCGAAATTTCAAAGGAATATTACTGGACCGATTCTTCAACAGCACTGTTCTGGATAAAGAACGTAAACGTTTGGAGCATTTTTGTGAATAACAGAGTTTCAGAAATTAGAATCCTATCGGATCGTAAAAATTGGCATCATGTACCAGGTGCGGAAAAACCAGCCGATATGCCATCAAGAGGATGTTCTGTGAAGAAACTCATTGAAACAAGATGGTGGGAGGGCCCACCTTGGTTGGCACTGCCGGAAGAAGAATGGCCTCGTTCTATCCCAATCGATAATAAAGAAGAGGTTAATACTGAAAAACGTAAAGCAGTTATAGTTTCGTTAAGCAATGTTAGCGATATGTCTTCACAATTCTTTGGCTATTTTTCAAAGTATAAGAAAATACTTAGAATGATTGGTTGGATACACAGATTCATAGGAAATACCCGAAAGAGGAAAGAAGAAAGAGAATCAGGAGAGTTAAAAGTTTATGAATTGATAAGGGCTGAGAAATCTATCGTGAAGATTATTCAACATGATTCTTTTTCATCTGATGATATTAAGAAGCTGAAGTCAATAAGTGTGTTCAATGATGACGAAGGCATTTTACGTGTCAGGTCTAGGTTGACTGAAAGGAAAGACCATGAAAATTTTATTTATCCGATGTTACTTCCGAAGAATCATAAGATTGTGGAGAAATTGATAATTGATAAACATCTATGTCTCATGCAGGAATTCATGTACTGATGTCAACACTTAGAGAGACGTTTTGGATCCTGAAAAGTAGAGCTACGATTCGAAAAGCTTTATATGCATGTATCAGGTGCACGAGACATGGAGGTAAACGACTGCAGACTGTGCCTGCTACTCTAGCAGAAATCAGAGTTAGAGAGGCTCGTGTTTTCGAGATTGTCGGCGTTGATTTAGCTGGCCCATTAATTTTGAAGGATAAAAGAAAAGCTTGGATTTTACTTTTCACATGTGCTGTTTTCAGGGCGGTCCATTTGGAACTGATTTTGTCCCTTTCAACTCAAGGATTTTTACTTGTTCTTAGAAGATTTGTTGCCCGTAGAGGGAGGCCATCGATAATTTATAGCGATAAGGGAAGCAATTTTGTCGGATCCAATAATCTCTCGAGATCGATTAATTGGAATACCATTGCGATAGAAGCCGCTACAAACAAGATCGACTGGAAGTTCAGTCCACCCGCAGCACCATGGTGCGGTGGCTTTTGGGAAGGACTTGTTCAAATGATTAAGAAGCTTTTGCGTCGTGTCCTAGGCCAGTCATGTCTGAATTATGAAGAATTTATGAGTGTGCTGTGCGACTGCGAAGCAACTGTGAATGCCAGACCACTCACTTATGTGTCAGAGGACTCTGATGATCTCATCCCTTTGACACCGTCCTTGTTTTTAGGTGAAATTCCAGTCTTTGGAGTTCCTGACTTGAATCATCTTGATAAAGTTGATTTCAACAAGATACTGAGACATTTACAGAATTTACGAGAGCTCTTGAGAAAGAGATTTAGAAATGAATATCTCGGCTTGCTAGTGCAACGTCCGTCTACAGTGCCGATTTCTCAACAGATAAAAATCGGTGATATAGTTCTTATCGAATGTGATGACAAACGCAAGGTGTTGTGGCCTCTAGCAAAAGTAATTGAACTATATCCCGGAAAAGACGGCAACATTCGAGTAGTTCGAGTCAAAACCATGTCTGGAGAATTAGTTCGACCAATCCAGAGAATATTCCCTCTCGAAATACCTCAATCTTTGGAGTCAGATGAGGCAAATGAAACTGAGACGCAGGGTGAAGACAGTTTGGTCTCAAAATTACCAAAGAATAATTCAGCTGCAGATTTATCAAAGGACATTAAGACTGTCGTGACTAGAAGTGGACGACAAATTAAAATTCCATCTAACTTGAACACTACTTGAGTTATTTCAGAGTAGAAATTTAAGAACTTAATTTTTTTCTTTTGTTTACTATTTAGCCTTAATATTTGTATGCACAGTATATTTTTATCATATTTTGTTTTGATTGATTAAGTATATTTCATCAATCAAAAGGTAGGAGTATTGTTAGGACCCAGCCTCAGTTGTTATTTTTCTTTTCATAGTTTATCACTGTAAGAGTGGCAACCATCTGATCTTTGTTGTAGTTTGTTGCAGTTGACGCTGTAGTATGACGTATAGTATGACGCTGTAGAATTTTATATGTAAAGTTATTTTATTTTAAGTTTATTAGGAGAAAGGAGAACGGGTAGTTCTTGCAAATCTCGAACACATAGGATCTAACTCTCTTCGGCCACATAAACTAACCTAGATCCTAGTAATGAACCTGGCGACTTCTCGCACAGGCGCGAAATAATACCAGTACAGAAGAAAGGTGATAATAACCCTTTATTATTTTCAACTATGAACAGAAAGGCACGTACTTCGTGCATTACAATAACAACGACAACTTGCGGTGGAACTTAAACGTTGTTACATAAATCATTTCAAGGCTAGAAAAGAGTAGTGCGGGTCTAGCTCTTTAGGTTACGGCTAACCTAGGTTGACTCGACAACCTAACAGGCGTGATAATTATTCAGATGGCCGAAAGGCCTATAGGCAACTCTGCGTAACAGCAAGGTAGGCAACGAAACGTGGGCTGGCTAGCGAAAACATGCTCTGAATAAACTCCAAGATTCACCCGTTTAAATATTCACTTCACTTTAAATTTGCATTCTGGGGAGGAACTGCGAGGGGAAGTTGAGGAGTTCAGGAAAGGTAACAAAAATATGAATAATTGTTATTTGAACTAAGAGAAACCCTCTAAATTCTGAATAGTGTTCATTGCGTACTACACTGTCACATTTTTCATTTGGTATGGCTAGACTCGCGGTTATGTAGTGTCTTTGAGTTTTGAAAATGTTTTCATTTCTTTTAAATACAAGAATTTCATAGGAATTATAAAAACAGCTAAGATGTACATCATACTGTTCTTTTCTATTTCAGTGGAGTACAATGTTCTGCTGTACATATAAAATACATAATTCGTATTAAAATCATATCGGAATAGCTTATTTTTTTGCAGGCAGAACTATTACAATTGAAGCAGTTGATGTTAAGTTTGAGAAAAAATATAAAAAATGTTTTAAAATGAACGTATAAACTGTCCAGAAGTAAAGTCTTCAGTTCACTGCAATATTAAAATCCTTATCGTTTTACAAGTACAGGCCCCTTGGTGTCAAATACAGACCTAAAAGAGTGAAGATGCACCGAGAGAGGAAATTTCGAGATTATCCTCCTGTAGATAGACTTCATTTAATTTTTTTTCCTTTGCAAATCATTTACTATACCCATACAGCGTCTGACATGCCCCTGAACTTACAAGCTTCTAAATAACCATATTACTCGAAAATATACATATTTTGGCTAGTATTTGTCAAGAGTAAAGAATAATAAATTTTTGTTTGAAGGAACATGAAGATGTAGACTGTTGCCGTGATAAATTACCTGCAGTTTTAATTTTGCATTTAATCAAATTATGAGAATTATCGATTTGACAAGTTTTATAACAAATGATATATATTAATCAGCTGATAGTTTTCGCGGCTAGCTTATAATTCGTAGTTTCGTCTTCATTTTCCTTTTTCTTGCAGCAAATCGTATATCCGTCGATATGTCTTATTTCTTAGTCTCTTTTGATGTTCTATAAACCTGTTCCACCCACTTTCGTTTTTCTCTAACTTTTCCTTTCCTCCCCCTCTCTTGTTATCATTGCTTTTCACTCCCAAAATACGGATTTCCCTAATGTAGGATTCTAAAAGTTTTCTTCATAGTAAATAAACATATTTTAATTGAAAGATAACAATTACAGAGATAACAAGTACATTACAAGCAAGGAATCTGAGTGGTTTCCTGTCCTCCACTCCACCCTTCGGATTGGAGATTGCAACACTGTATTTTAATCTATTGTTTTATTTATAGAAGCGTATCTCACAGCTTTGCGTCCTAAAGACAGAGTATCCGCGATGACCTTGGAAGGGTTGTGGTTTTCGTGCGCAGTTTCAGTGTATCTGACGCCAGTTGTGTACATGTATGTCCAAAACAAACACACTTTGAATCTGGTATCTTCAAGTTTTATGAATCGGTAGGAAAAATGGAAACACGCATGTCACGAGTAAAATATCGTGAAAGATAATGTAAGGGTAAACAGATATTTTAGTTTCTTGGATTTTAAAAACAGCGTATTAAAGTATATGCTTTTCTATATATTTTCGAAGTTATCCCTTTTTGGCTTATCAGCAACTTCTTGATTTTTAGTAAGTGCTGCAAACATGAAAATGAATCATTAAATAAATATAAAAACTCAACACCGAATATAGAATCAGTGATTTTGTTCGTTCACCATAGTGGTCAGCTATGTTATTTTAACTTAATGGAACTGCCACAAGTATTAAATGTTCTTCATTTAAAAAATAAAATAAAATACATTAGGAATGAAGTTTTTAATGAAAACGATTCGGCAAAAGAACGCATAATTATTAATTTCCCTTTAAAAGGAAATTTCGACTAGCATTAAATTCAACAGATAATTTTATTTTTTTACATAAAAATTTAACTGCAAGTATTTCTGCTGCTATAATTTTGCCTCTAAAAAAGAGGAATATTTTGTTAGAACTAAAATATTTCTTTTAAGCTTAAACCATAAAACTTACTAAGGACAGACGAAAGTTTAAAACTACACAGCGTTATGAAAGTGTATCCATGTATGTCTATACATATATAGATATATGGATAGATATGTATATAATAAAAAAATCTGCAATAATCTTAGAAGCACTGAAAACTACCGCTGTTAAGCAGCCGAATATAAAATCCGTCAGGGTGACATTTAATGTAGGACATTCTATTAGAAAATCAAAAAGACAAGTCAATTACACAAAGTATAGAAATATCAGCATTTAACCCATTCAAATCAATCAGTTAAAAAAGTTTCTAAATGTTTGAACATGATTTAATAATCTAAGGGAGCTAAGTACAAAGATTTTATCAAAAAGGAAATGCTCATTTTTCTAGATTCATTTATTAGCCAGAGAGTAAACCTACAGCTGAAGAAAATAAGTAAATGAATGACTGGAAAATTTCTTGCATGGCAGCAATTCTATATAAATAGTTTGATTTCAATTGCTAGCCAAAATGAGTTCGATGAATGTTCGTAATTTTTTTTCATCTCAAAACTCCAGCTTTGATACCAGAAATTTAAGCTGTTGTCAATTCTCTATATTTTTTAATGCATTTACATTTTCAATACATTCATAAATTTAATAGACTAGAGTAGACGACGCTTAATATGATCTCAATTCATGTTATTATTTGGATACTCTTATAAAATTCCCCTTCAATTGTATACGAAACATGGAAAATACGTTGCTTATTGCGATCAACAGTTCGGTTAATGTGATCAAAATGTTACAAAATAATGCTTACTCTAAAGAAAAGTCGTCAAATAAGGTTAAAATAGGTTATAAAAATTACCAATGACACAGAAATATAGCCAAAAAAGGAATTAAGTCGTCAAGCAGCTTGGTTTAAATTTCAAACATCTACATAAAATTAGGCAAAAAAAGAAAACTTTAGTTTGACGTAGATTTGAATAACTCTACCAATTTTGAGGTTTATAAGACATACGAACCTCTTCTTCAGAAGCAAAAGAATTTTGAGGAGAAAAAATCCTTTGAAAACATCTGCATCAAACTAAGGTTGTTTATCCTTTTTCTTTTCTTTTTTAGTTAAAAGGGGCTTTGTCCCTGAAGGACTATTGTTTTCGTTTTGCGATTTTGCGTTGGTTCACTACAAATGTCTGTTTCACTTTTCAAACTGTTGCCACCAAAGTTAGAGTCCTGCATTATATTTGAAGAAATTAAATAATGAAAAATCTGCATAAATGTATGTATATTTCTCGCATTGTGATGAAACAACGGTATATACAGCCATCGAATTTTGAATGACGTAATCCTACTGCGAATATGGGCATGTGGAAGCCCAAATTTGAAATTTGGAATTTGTTTTATCATCGATTTTATATTTTGTAAAACTTTAACGAATTTTTGATTAGAAAATTCAAGGATTTCAAATCGGACAATGGCAGCGTTGTACAGAAAAAACATTTTTATCTCCAGTGCGCGAGACTCTGTATCGGAAATTCTAAAGGATATGATCAATTTAAAACTATTTTGCGATATTGCTCTTGAACTGAATTTTATGGTGTAAGCGCGAAGAACGTGATATTTAATAAATAAAGGTAACAGACAAAATGTTAAAAAAAGCCCCTTTGGATGTAATTTAAAATCTGAAATTCAGATTTTAACTTACTAAATTGATTTTTTTTTTTTTTTTTTTTTTTGTGCTTAAGTTTAAATTTTATATTGGCGTGCTCTCTTCCAATGAGGGATGATCTCCGAGTATTACGTTTAAAGGTACAGCATTGGTGCAATAATTTCCAGGCACGATATGATCAGTACATAAATGAACTTTTGCATTAAAGGTATTATGAACAGTTCATAAACAAAATTTTTTGCATTTTTCTAGCTTAAGAGCTATGACAGTGCTTATTTATATTTTCCTTCATAGTTTCACGTTAAATTAGTTAAATTCATTGCTATTTTGAACAATTTTTTTTCGCATCCTTTAATGTTATTATTTAAATTACACATTTAAGCGGCGCCTACTGTACATAGCGCTTCCAGAAATACTTGTTTTCGAGTATACATCAGTTTATAGGAAAAATACGTATATATTTAAAGCAAATAAAATTCTTTTCTTATTTTGTACATAGCATTTGGTGCCTGAATTTAAATACGATTTTAGATTCTTCCGATATATTTTTAGAGAGGTTCATCTGTACCCCAAGATTCTCAAACTTTTCCCCCTAGCGATATTGATATTGTAATTGAGATATTGTAATTCAATAGAAATTATTGGTACTAATAATTGAGATATTGTGAAATAATAGAAACTATTAGTGTTAATAACTGAGATATTGTAAAATAATAGAAACTATTAGTAATAACTGGAATATTGTAATATAATAGAAACTATAAGCATTAATTATTGAGATACTGTAATATAATATAAATAGTTAAGAGTAAGTATTTGCGAATTATTATTCCTTTGTTTTTATCTCAACATAGCTTTACATTTAAAATTAGGCGAAACAACAACCTTATTTTATCGTATATTTCGAATAAAAGCCTAAAGCCTATGGAGTTCGAGGGTGATCAGACACAGGTCGCTCTTTTCACAAGCAAAATAATTCTGCACAATGGGATACCTTTGATACTTTTTGCTATGCTAAAATCAGGGAGAATTTTTATCTCGCTATTTCTAGCACCCCAGTGAAACTCTGATTGGGCGTTACCTTGCATACTAAACCACAATGTAGTTTTCGTAAAAGAAATGAGACCATTGCCTCCTGAATGCTTCAAATGCTCCTGAATGCTCCTGAATGTTTCTGTCGCTTTCAAATGAGCAGCAGTTCCCATTGCAATGCGAAACGAAAGAGGCCTGGAAGTGCATTCCCATTTCCTGTCTTTTTTAAGGGAAATTTGCTTTATATAATCCTGATACAGTCTCTCTGTGGGGTAAGCGTACCCAATTAGGCCGTAAATTTTCTGTTCTCATTTTCGCCATTTTCTGGCAGTTGGAAAATACGAAGCGACAAGCGTCTCTCGGAGTTAAGGATTTAGGCTACGTTTAATTCCGATGATTGCGTCTTCATTGCTGGTACCTGATGATACTTTTGAAATCAACGAGTACGTCTCGGGGGAAACGGTGAAGTGGTTAATGACATTAATTCCAATCCAGTATTTCCTAACGCTCTTAGAACTCTAATCTTAATTTTACCCGTTTCATTATTATTTTGCTCGACGCTACATGTTCCTGGTCACTTTGTCCCGCCCATTGCTGCTGATAATTACTGTCTCGTTCCTTCCACTTTTCAGAAATTTTTTTGTTCCTGATGCAGAGAAATCTATGTCCGATCGTCCTCGAAATCGATAGCGTTTCATTTAACATCTACGCCAAAATAAGGCTGCTTTTTTTCCTAATTTAAATTTTTAAATTGGTGTATTTCTCTGCCGATTTGATATTTTTGCACCATAATAGGCTTGTTGTACCAGTGCGAGTATAAGAAACTTTCTGAGGCTTCAAAACGAGAACGAGAAAAGAATTTAATTTCTGTAAGAAAGTTATGATGAATATTAAGTATCTTGCATTACGGCGAAGTTATTTAATCGAAAATGTTGATATGTAATAAAAACCTTTAACTTTTTTCAGAATGTGAAATACATTAACTTTTACTCTTTTATTCGCATACAAGTTTCTTTCGGTTATATTTCGTTTATTAGTTATGATGTGCAGTATATTGTTTTCAGCCAGTATTTATTGACAGTTGTAAAACACTTTAGGTAAAGATATATGTATTCTTTTCGCCAATACGAACTAACCGAATGAGCATGGAAAGCAACAAAGGAATTTGAGGTTTAAAATGGCCAGATTTCAACGAAGCTCAGAAAATCATCTTTTCGTAGGAATTAAAAAGATTTTTCATATTGCTGGTCATCTTATGCAACTTAAGTGTTCATGCGTCAAAAATGCATTTTTTGTTTGTCATGATCAGTACTCTGATTGCGGATTAAATGCATAATACAAACGAGATAAAACGAAGAAGTGGTAAAATCAATAATATATTTTCAACCCTTTTATAAGGAGAAGAATGCCTTACATGTATTTGAATAAAAGTACCAAACTGGAAATTGTTAATAAACTACACTTTTGCGTATCAAATGTAAATCACTTGCATTTTGCTTTTATGTGACATGTATAAGTAACTAATGAGAACTCCTTAGCCTAGAAAAGTGAACAAATGATTTGACTCGAAAGGAACGTTTTTTGGTAAATTATTAAAGTTAAAATTTAAATAATTCAGTGCTCCGCTTTTTTGATGACTCTCCAAAATTTCGAAATGCGGCCACATTTTGATAAGAAGTTTGCTTTTCGCGATATATTTTTAAGATTAACTTCATACCTAATATTCTTTTCTGAGTTATCTCTAAATATTTAGTAATTAATTATAGCAGATATCGTTCTTTTTGAATGTACAGAATCAGTTGCATTTTTTTTTCAGACCGGTCGGAAACTCAAGACCGGCAGACTTTCCTTCTAAGAAGAATGCCTTCGAAAACAACATTTTCAGGGAAACTGCCTTGCATTCCCATTGCACAGAGATAAACTACAAAAGCGCTTTGCTCTTATTCCATTTGCTGGAATTCGATCCTGGGTCCAGTTACTTGTTCTTCGACCCTTGCTAAACGACTGAGATGTAAGAGATTGCGTTCTATTATTTCATTCTTCTATAAGAATTATTTGCTTTTGTCTTCCATAAATTCTGAGTCGTCATCTAAATATTCTCTTATCCACGTTAGTCTATCAACTATGCATTCTCGTTATTTTGATAAATATTTCACTTAACAGATTTTAGGTTTTTAAAAGGCTATAGCTTACGATTTAAAGGGCCAAAGAATTTCCCATATGGAGGACAGTGTTATTATCAAATTGAAACAATTCACATTTCTTGCTCGCATTTTTCACGAGTATTAACATATCTTTAGCCACAACACGGCGAGTTATTTTCATATATATTCTGTAAATGAATTGATTATGTGAATTATGGTGCAAGGCAGTGGTCTTAAACTCATATTGCATGAAGGCCAAATGCACGATCTGAAAACAGCTGACTGACGAGAACTCTTTTTAAACAAAATAAAAACTATTTTAAATTAACTTTAAATATTGCTTTCCAAATATTTTTCAAAACAGACATAAAAATCATAACGCATCGAAACATATATACAAAGGAAAAATTTCAAATTTATATTTATTTTCTATCCGAAACCTAAAGTTTGGTACCTGTTAGACATTTTCGTTGGTTACACTTTGCAATTAAAAAAGCAATAGTTAAATATTAGATTCTTATACTGACATTTCTTTCAAATAATCCTAATATGGCTCACCAGCGGTCGTGCCGTAAATTTGCTGAACATTGGTAGTTCGACCTGGGTAAGATCCTAGGTAAATGGGATGTCTACATGAGCGTTTTCATGCTTTCTTCTGTGTCTAATACGGATACGAGCCAACATCTTTTAGAAAGTCCTCTATGACGGCACTCCTTTCCTTAGGTCAGATAGCCCTAACTTTTTTGGTCATAGTCAAATAAATCAAACCAAATAAGCCAATTCTAATATGTTTAATTTAACATTAAATATAACTTACTTTAATTTAAATTAAAAATAAATAAGTTATGAAATTTCCTAAGCTTTCAGAGAAAATTAACCAAGTGGAACAAATCCTGAGAATAAATAATAATAATTTAGTCTCTTTCTTATATTTATAAAATTTTCTTTGACGCATAAATAAAAATACATACGTTCGTAGGTAACTAATTATAAAAAAATTATTTCGTAGTTTGATACTTGATAGCGTTTCGACTCTTTGTGCCCTTGGAGGGGAAATACTAGAAATTATCATGATCATGGATTGTAGATGCTCACCGATCAATCGGGTTCTTTTTTCCCCAATGGCGGACACTAGCCGTTTATAGGCTTTGGCCACTACTAAGGCCGGAAGTGGTGGTCTCTTTATTACGGAGGCACGTAATAGATGGGCTCTTATGAAGGGACGGATTTTCGGACAAATTCCATCCATGCCTTCTTCGAGATTCGAACCCGGGTGCTTCGGTACAGCAGCTAGAGTCACTAACCACTTTTCGTCTAGGCGGCTAAATATGGTTCTTTTCTTGTTAAATTTTAACTATGAAAAAAAACTGTTCATTTATAATTATGTGTCTAATTGTGTTCCCCCCCCAAAAAAAGCGACTATTCGTGACAAAATTCGCAACTGAGCTTAATTATTTTTTGAGAAGTACAAACAAAAGTTAATAAGTCTGTATCTTGAAATCTTTGAATAAGTTTTATATCACACTGTAAATTATTTAGCTTCATTTATAGATTGTCTCATGCATTATTCACTTTCGTTTCTTAACTTTTTAACTTAACATCAGTTCTGTATCATGGTTATAGTAAAAAATCCGACATTAAATAACTGAAATCTTGAAGTCTCTGAAACAACATATTTGCAGCAAATATATAATTATAATGTCTTCGGGAGCAGCATAAAATTGCTTAGGATGCGGCTTACGCGCCGCCAGTTTGACGTCATTGATGTAAGGTACTGTCTATAAAAATAACATTATTTTGATTTATGTATGACAGTAACATAGTCTCAAATTATTTCCGATAAATATTACCATTTTCCCCCGGTTACATATATTTATAGCTTTTAATTCCGTAAAAAGTCTCAAAAACTCCAGAAGAAAAAAAAATTTCCTGAGGAATTAAAAGGTTGCTGTGACGAGATGCTATAGTCAAGTGGGATAAATCTCTTTGGAGTAATGTTATTTCATAGGAGAATGTACTAAATAAATTACGAATGTTAATTTCAATAAATAAACATTTTTAATATTTCATTAATCAAAGAAGTTTTTATTTTAACGTTACTATTATTAACTTTTGGACAATTTTTTATAATGACTAATAATTTCTTTCCAAAATAAAGCTGTGACCTATTACTTGACGGATTTACACCATTTTAACGCATTCCTGTTATTTCAGAATGGAAATGTACTAAGTGCAGTTTATTAGCAATAAAATTAAGTTCTGTTTTTTTGAGTTCTGTTGTTTTTTAAGTTCTGTTGTAAGGTATCCAACCACATATATTGACATTTCCTGCAATTCATAATTAAAAGTTAGGGGAAGCTGGGTTGTATCTGCTATGCTTACGAGGAAATCCATGTGACTTTCATGCAGACTGCCCGTTCGTCGGATATTGATCTGTGTCAGAGCTACCAACCAGAAATAAGTGCCGTTTTATTTTAAAATGACTATTGAAATTATATATATATATATATAAATCAATCATTTATAATTAGAAAACTTTTATATACCATCTCCAAGGAACAGAAAGTCAATTAAAACCATATATGTGTTATTCATTTAAACGACAGGAAATGTTTATATAGTGTATTTATGAATCTAAATATAGAAGATGTTAGTACTATAAAAGGTAGACACAGAATTTATTGTCTTAAATAATAATCCTAGATATATACTTCTAATTACAATGCTTGTTAAACTAAGGTGGAGAACCTTATATAAAAATACTGCATGTAGAATTAAAGGCTGTGTAAAATAAATTTTAGTTGTACATGATCGCTCTTTGTAAACAGTTATCATTAATAAATTATTCATTATATTTTAGTTAATTAAAAAAATCCGTACAGTTGTGCGCAAACTTCGCGGAAACATCTGATTTGCATTTGCATTAGGAAAAGAACGCCAGTTAAATATTTAGTCATTTATATTGTTCTACTATTAATCGCGAAAATGAATAACTCTTGATTTCCTACTGCTTTTTGAATGGGCTCAGAAATACAGAACATTATTTAAGATGGTAACATACATAAAGAAGTTATTTATATTAGCACATTCATTTATAAAGGAATGATCTACATCAGTAAGTTCGTTGTTGTATATCCTCACAAATTTTGCTTATAAAAGCACGAAATAAATAAAACATAATGAGTATTTTACTAAATGAAATTTTTGCTTTGCAAAGGGCACATAAAATTATTTAAAGAAAATTTAGAATTAAGAATGTATGTATAGGATCAATATTTCAGGATATAAAGCCACAGTCATCTTTTTCGAAGCGTTCCCTATGCTTCTATGTTTAAAATGTTGTTGACCGAGGGAAATTAATGAAACAATCTCTTTTGAAAAATACGTCATTTATCTGATTTTGCTTCTGCTTTGATTTCATGATTTCACAGCATGTCTAACGGTATAACCTTTGGAAGTCTCTGAATTATCTACCAGATATGATATGTAAATAGAACATTTCTTTTTAACTAGGAAATGAACTCACACGCGTACAAGACGTGTTTCGACGATCTATTGAAGTCTAGAAAGAAATTATGTTGATAAAGAACAGACATTTTATTTTTGAACTCATAGTGAACGTATGATTAAATCATGAATTCAAATCTTATTTTGTTTACGAGAGTTTTAAATTTATATTCGCGGTTAGTTACATATTGTTACTGGACCAAATATGATATGATCTAGTTTATACGAGTAAGATGACTGTATTTTCAGGCGGTGTTTTAGTAGAGAGGAAAAAAAAAAAAAAGAACTTGCATTTAAGATATCCTCGCGTAGATAAGCTATATATACACCATCTCCACAAAAGTCCTGATCGGCGTTCATTTTTTGCAACTGATGGGCTTAGACATATACTTCCAGTTACAAAAATGTTTTAAACGACGAATTCATGTTTTGCTATTTCTAAATTATAAAATATCAGTTTTATAAAAATTACGAAATCTGATTTTTACACGATTCCGACACTTAACTCAGGGAAATTTATATTCTTATATATATATTATTTTTCAGAAGAGGTAATTTTAATTCCGTAAGGCAAAAATTGGCGGAGATAATCAACTTCAAAATTCTGGACATTATACAATCGTTTTCAGCTTGTCTTCAGGGGCCGGTTAAGAAATAAATTAGAATAGTTCGAGGCTCATTTTCCACCCTTAAATGCCATTAAATGATATACTTTTATAATTTAATAGGATGTAACATCATTTAATTTACAACTCTGCTACAACTCGTATGTGTGGAAAGAATACGAGTTGTAAGACAAGTAGTTTATAAGTTTTCATACTCTGAAAACATGTCATAAATGTTCTCAGAAAGTTTTACCATTTTAAAATCTTAATTCAGTAAACACGGAAAAAATTTCTTAAACTGCAAATATTTTTCATATATTCTACACGGAAAACACCGCGGCTCACACTTTAATTTTGCAAGTGAGAAAAAATATGCTATAGTCAGTCTTCTTAAATTCTCATACCGATTTCTTTGTTTCTTATTTTATATTTCATATGCTTAGAAAAAGCTAACAAGAGACAACTTTTCTTTAATTGTTAACTTAAAAAGAGCTACCTAAATTTTCTAAACTGTATGCTATTCAAAGAGTAAATGTAAATTTTACCTGTGATAATTACAAATTAATGGGCTAAAATATATATCACTATTTCTTTATTTAAAATTACTTTCCTATTATTATTTGTTTTTAGCTATTAGAGTTTCATTGGTTTGTTAAGCTTAGGTGACAGATATGCATAGCAATATGCATTTGATTCATTAAATAAAAATATTTTGCTAACTGTTGAAATTAAAGTTCTAACTCTCAACAACAGTCTCATGATATCCAAAGTGAATGCAATAAATTAATACCAATTGGAGCGTGCTGAGCAATAATACAAAAGTTAAAATTATTTGTTGATACAAATTTGGAATACATGTGTGAAATCGAAAGATTGATATTATAGATGATAAACGATAATAATCTATGCATGTTGCAGTATCAGCTTCATTTATCTTGTAAATAATATAAATATATACTTCATTCTTATTTTTAAAAAGATATTTGCAAGAAATAGATTTACGATATGTTATATCTTTGATCTGATCCTTATCAGATTAAAAATTTAGCGTAACTTATTCACTGAACAGTTTAGTGACCATCTAGGGACTTAGAGATCCAATTTTATTCAAAAGGTTAATTGAATTTAACTGGTTTTTAATTAATAATTAACTTAAACTGTTTTTGTCAGTTTCAAAATCATTGTCGCGTTTAAGGTAAAAACCAGAAGCACAACAAATTCTGTTAAGTATTTAGTAGAAAATGTACAGAAAACATTCATAGTATTACTGTGTTATGTGTAACATCATATAGTGGATCACGTTTTGATAAATGAATGAATAATTAATTAATTAGGAATGACAAGTCTGTTTAGATTTAAGCGTTTCATCCTGAGTTTTTAATTAGGATGGAAAATACAAGATGGCGCCACCAAAACCTTTTCTTTTACTATGGTAAGGGATTTCATAGCAAAATCTGAAGCGCCTTCTTGAATTTAATTTAGGGAAATGTAGAAGTAATTTACAGTCATTGTCAGCGTGAAAGTTTCTTTTTTATAAGATTAAACAGGTAATAAAATGTAATGATTTTAAAACTGCACATTCAGCTTATATTAGATATGGACCTTTCAAAAGAAAAAAAAGATTAGCTAAAATAAAGGTGAGGCGGAGGAAAAAGTTTTTCAGCCTTCTATACAAAGGAATTTCAAACAACGCTTTACATTTATCGGCTAATTAAAGAGTACTTTTATAATCATTTGGTTATATATTAACTAATTCGTCGCAGAAGCTACTAAAAATTGCGAAGTCATGATACCCTGAGAAAATCTTCAGTTGTCAAAATCTCCAATTCAGATTGGCTTTAAATACGTCAAACAGGATTCTTACTTTTCCTCGAAATATTTTTAGACGTTTCCTAAAAGTATGCCAAAGAAGAGTTTTGTATACACCACCATGATTTACAAGATATGTATGAAAACTAATATCCAGGTGTTCTTAGATAGTTTGTAAGATAACCAAATATTTCTGAAATGGGAATTTTTAGGTATTGTAAAACGTTTCAAAACATAGGTATGCACAGTAGGGTAAGTTCAGTTTCTCATCCGCAAACATATCGCATGCAATACCTGAAACTAACACCGTCATTATACGTTTCTCCCCTTGCACTAGAATTTTAAGTTGAGATTTTCTAGGAAGGGTGGGTTAAAATGAATGGCTATATGTAAAGAAATTACATGCCCTGTTAACGACTGCCAGAGATTAGTCCATCTATCTAGAACTATCTCTGCAAAAACACTCTAGTGTTCTTCTTTTAGACGAGCTTCGATTTCCTTACGAAGTATTTTCGCAGCTCCTTCACCTGACTGAAGAATTGATTTTTTTTTTTTATCATATGTTAACTGCTTATTAGGAAGAACATACAAAGGAGATGCATAATAATTTGGATACGCATTATCATCCGTAAAAAGTCAGCAACAGATTAATTGAGTTTTTGCGTTATATCAAAACTAGTATTAGATTAAAACAGAAAACTTATACTCATCTAAATGCGGAATTAACATTTTGTGCCTAGGGCATTAAATGCTCGTAATACTAACAAATGTAGGGGGGGGGAAGTAGCGAGAATTTATTTATTTAGAAGTAATCCATAGCATGAAGTGTAAGAAGAATGTTATCTGATATTAATTAAATTTAATATTTAAGCTTATGCATCATATTGCTAAACTCGAAAGTCTTTTAAAGTTTTCTTTACTGTATAAGTAGCGTATGAAGCAATCAATATCTTTATCAAGCTTAACTGCTTTAGTCAAGTCTGTAACAGAAATTTTTGACATTCATTCTTTTTGACATACATTCATTTTCTAATTACTGCCAATACAATGTTGCGTCTTTTTGCAAGTAATACATTTAAAAAATTTTTAAAGTACAGCACGTGAGCTGAAATAAAATGTAAAGCAAAATTTAACTTTGAAGTGGCTTCGGTGTTTAGAAAAACTTCAATCACTTCAAGGTAAGAGCCATTCTCCTTCAAACAGCAAAAGTATTTCGCTCTGTTGGCCGAAAACATGTCATTTAAATAAGCGAAATAAAACTAAGTAAATAACTGAAAAAAAAAAAAAAAAAAAAAAAAAAAAAAAGGATGCAACAACCGAAACGAACAAAGTAAAATTGAGGTGAATCAAAATTATGAGATAAGGCTTTTTAAACCTTGGGAAGGTAATGGAACTTAAATCAAGAACTGCAGTATTATAGAGGTTTGGTTTATGTGACTACGGTATAAGTCTCGAGGGCTATCTGCCTAAAGGGAGGGATGCCTTCGTGGAGAGCTTTCTGAAGGAAACTGACTCATATAGGGTTCAACGAGTTTACCGCTCGGCCGCTGGTTGGACAGCAGTATCAGGAGGAATCATCAATTTAGTTTTTGAATTAAACTTCCGAATTTCATGCACGTCTGTATTAATTTGCTTAATATATTGAATAAAGAAGAGCTCATTTTTGTCTAAAAGAAATATTAAAATCGATTCTAAATTTATTTCTAAAACCTAAGATTTTATACTCATTTATCTCCAATTCGAAAATTCTCTAACTTAAAGAACTTTTTTAAATCTAGAAGTTAATCGAGCAATACTTCTGTAAAACGTGAAATCTTAAGTACTTATTAGCTCTGGTATTGTTATTCCTTTTTCATAACATCAGTCAGACTAATTAGAAGCATGCTTACTAAACCTATAGAAAATGATAAGATGCAAAAATTTTAGGAAAATGCGATGTCAGTCATAAACGTAAAAGCATCGACCATATTTTGTTTCCATTTTGTTTCAACTGTTATCTGTTTAGAAACAAGAGTAAGTTCCCTTGCGTTTTTCAAAATTCATTTCAATTTCATGTCAGGAAAAAGATGTGAAACCAAACACTGAAAAAGCATTTTCCCTTTAAATTCACATAGATTCTTAGTGATTGAATTTCTTTCTCAGTCATGGGGGGAATTTATAAAAATACACAAATCTTAAATCAAATCAGTTCTTTTAGTTACAAACTGAAACTTTACAACTAAACGCTTGCTTGATCTTCAAGAGTAAAATTTTACAAAGCTGACATTAATTTTACCTTGTTAACTACATTCTTATGTTAACTATATTTCAGACAGATAAAAAACGTAATACAGAAGTGCATTAACTAGTGAGAACTTCTGCTAAAAGGTAAGCAGGTAATTTATCACGGCAAAACTTTAGAAGGCCAGGTATCATAAGGAGATTGTTTCATTGACACATTTAGAAGAAATCTGGCTTGTATTTTCTTACTCTTGGAGAAAATCCCCAAAATTTTATGCAGCCTGCTTTTCCAGCCCTTAGTACAAACTGCTAGAGTTAATTAGTTTTATTTCTTATCCACTGGCCTACCGTTCACAAAACAAACCATTTCATAACGGTGCCTTGGCTTAAAGGTGCCGACACATCTGTGCAAATTGGCCACTGTCGGAAAAGACAAAAACCTCCGTAAAAGTGCACCGGCAGAAAGATCTCAGCACTTTTATGCAGTTTATTTTCTAATTCGAAAAAAAAAAGCAACCTTCATAAAGGTGCTGTCACTTTTATATCGAAGATCCATTATGCAAATATTGTTTTAATTTGCTGTTTTGCCTCATAAAGCAAATGAGAGTTTTCTTTCATAGCAGTGCCCCGGCATTAAGATGATCGTACCTTTACGAAGATTGCTTTTCTCATGTTAGAAAATGAAACGAGTGCAGGCGTCTTTGTGCTATAGTATCCTTATGAAGGTTTCTGTCTTTCTTGAACAGTGACCGATTTCTATAGAAGGGCAGCACCTTTACGACGGTGCACAGTTTTAAATGCGTCTCGTAATTAGAAGAAAGAATTTTGGAATTATTTCGAAAAAATGCTAGTATTGAGAATATTTACAGATATAAAAGCAGAATGATTATGCCAATTAGTACCTAGGGATAGTAACTAAATAACTTGTTAGGATAAAGCATTCAAGATTTACCTGCGTCAGTAGAGATGGCTCTGTAGCGGCTCTCTCAAACAGAAACTGCCTCGTGTTATCTAACCGAAACTAATTCGTGTTCGCATTACATATGAGTTAATCTTATTGCGAATACGTTCAGCTGCCAGATATTTATGTCGGGACGTCAAGCGTTCTTATTCACTCGATCACCCAGTTGCAGGCCCTGACAAAAGAAAAGTTTTAGAATGCACATTTTATATTTCAAAAGTTACCACAAATGTAATATTTTTATCTGATAACAAACCGACTAATAGAGTAAAATTAAAAATTTTTCTTCATAGAGATACGTTGGATAAATTAAATCTATATGAACTTCTCATTTAGTATATTTTTTTCGTTCATCTGTTTTACCCTTTTCTATTCAAAAATTAGTTTAATTTGGGAAGGAGGGGGGAGAACTTGATTCTTATTGAAAGACTCTTTATGAGGCTCTTAGTAAAAAAAACATTTTATTAACATCGTTTTACATGTGCTTTAAATTACAATTTTAAAGGTAAATTCAACAAGGGAAAATTAAAAATAACTGCAGAACATTACTTCGTTGCTTTGAGTTTTAGTGACGTTCTAAAATCTTCAGAGCTAATGAATTTGAAACACTAGCATACGATGCAAATAAATATAAAAAGGACAAGTAAAATATAAGGTTTCATGTAATATAATTATGAATAAAATAAAATTACTGCATGGAAGCTGAAGAGTTTTACCTACTTGCTTAAGACTAGCTACAATTGAAATGCTTAAAGGAAATTCTGGTTTCAAACATATTTACTTATCAGGACGAAAGTGAAACTGTCTGTCATGAGAAAGCCATCTCAGAAATGAAATGAAATTGCGTTTCCTAAATTCTTGGGTTGTTATATGACTGATCTTATTTCCTTCAATGTCATGCACTTCCTTCCTTTAGTAAAATTCTTCACTCATTGGAAGGAATAATATTATATCCCTAGAAAAATAAAATAATATCTGGAAAAAAGTGAAATTTCCAAAATTTCATTATAAACTAAATTTAAGCCTGCGTTAAAACATGGCTGTCTGTTAAAAAAAATCTTGTGTTTTATAAATAATAAAATCGTTTTTAAGGATTAAAAAAATAAAAAAAAAATCCTTACTTAGATTATTGTTTTACAAAGATACAGCCATTTTCTAGCCATTTTTCATGAACATATTGCATCATCTTAAGATAATAAATGTCTAGTTTCCATTCAGAGACTGCAGAAAGTGAGCGCTTATTTGATTTTAACTTTCGACAGCTTTATTCGAGTTCTGTCCTATATATAATCGTTTATCCAAGACTTACTTCTAGATTTTATGACAAGAAGCACCCAGAAATTAATCCGCAAGCACCAGAAAAAAATTATCAAAACTCAAGAGAGACTCAGACTGAAAATTTCTAAATTATGACTATGGAATTAAAAACTCTTAATGTTCATTGGATGAAATTTCGAGAAGTATACAATTAATAACTGCTTTTACCATTTTATGGCAATTTCGTTCATTTCATGGATTAACTGGAAATATAGTTAAAACCCCACAGTTTTTAAATTTATAAAATTTCAATAATTCAGTACTCGCTTCTCACACCAACTTTTCATAAGAGGCATTATCGAGATGGTGCTCTACGAAAGTAATTCACATATATATGACATACGGTTAGCAGATGTAAGCTTCTGAAAGGAAGCAAAAATAATGGAGATTAGAACATGGATAATGGAGACAGAACAGAGATAGAACAAAATAATTGAGATAACGGAGTTAGATTAACTTATTTCAGAACAAAACATTTTCTTAAACTGAAATTTAAATTCGAAGTACTTGTGTCCGATAGAGTAAAAGTATCAAAATTATTCTTGCGAAGCTCTATCTTTTAACTGAAAGAAAATATCTTTTGAAATGAGATCTAATATTTGTTGGCTTCTACTGAAGTTATGTACAAACAACTAATGATTAGTTAATTCTATATAAATGTAATATATAAAACGAATTTGAAAACTGCTAAAAACCTTTACGAGCATATACAAGAGTCGGAATATAAAATACTTTCAAATAGAAACTATGGTCTCTGACGTGATCCTGAATTTTCAAAAGCCTTTGAATGCAACTCGAGCTCTGCAGTACAGTTGCAAAGATAAAAAATAATTGCTTTGTGTAAAGAGGTACAGCTTTGGTTTCAGAATGAACTGATTCTGACTTTTAAGTCTAAAATTTACAAGAGTATATGAAACAAGATGTTATAAAAGTACTATGTGAAACTAATCTTCCTCAATATAGAATTATCGGATTATAACAATAAATTTCTTAAGAACTGTCAACCATATCACTATGATTTAAATGTTAAAACACTGAAAAATATCCGAAGTTTTCGTCGTACTTTAGTATCTTTCGATATTTTCTCCATTCGCCGCACAGGTGATCATACAATGGCATTTGATTTCCTTTCATGTTCACTGAATTATAAAATATACTTGAATTATGCAGTCCTTTGCGGTATGTGTTGGAGATCACAAATCTTTTGCTAACATGCAATGGTCTTAGCTTATTCCCGCAAAATAAATTTGTCGGGGTAAGGCTACATGATTTTGGGGTAAGACATTCTCTAAACCTCATTTACTATGTATAAGATTGAAGTTTCTAAGCTACGTATTAGTCCACCCTTTTCATACCAAGATTTAGGGAGCGTCTCTTTCATATTTTTGCGCCTAATTCACAAAATGTATGTTCAGCATATTTTAACAGTTTGATGTGTTTAACAGTGTTGGAGTAATCTTTTTTTTTTTTTTTTTTTTTTTTTTTTGTAATACAGTCCTTCTTCTGTAGAGCAGCATTATAAATAAATCTTTTTTTCCGTATCCTTAGACGTATTGTAAGGATTATGCTAATTTTATTAACAGTTAAATTTTTAGTTAAACTTCCTTTCCTATAGCTTCTTAATTTAAACTTACTAATTCCGGCCAGAACGTAGTTTTAGAATCACCTGCTAATGAGGAAGAGCAGTATTTAACAGCAAAGTTCTACTGTCTTAGTGAGAGAGATACCAGATATTCTGGCTAGCACGCGTCCGCCTTTTTAGGCTACTCTCTCGTAAGCTATTATTACGCTCGGTCGTACTTGATAGCTACGCAGTCAGTTAGCGTTAAGGTGCCAACTCCGTTAGAATCTTGATAGCTTTGGCTACATCTCTTTAGTTAAGATTAGTTTAGTTTAATTCTTAGTCTCTTAAGTTCAAGCCCGAGTGTCGGCTTTATTGTACGACACCAAGACGGAGTTTTGTAAAATTTAGCTGGAATAATAAAGGGTTATTTTACCATTCTCACTTGTTGTTTTCTACCTCACGAACTCAAGCGATTATTCGCTTACTAGTTTTTAAGATTCTTCACTTTCAACTGTAACTTAAAAATACACAGTGGAGAATCCTACAGTATAATCAGAATTACTTCATGTAAATATTATATTCATTTATACTTGTGTCAGCTTTTTTGTGCTCTTATAATCTTTTATTGTAACTTTAAAAATGAAGGTTAATATTTTTATAGAAAAAGAAATTTTAAAAACTATTGCTACTGATACACTACCTTCAAATTTCATTTTAAATAAGAGTATTAGTTCAGGAAAATATACCTTTAAAACACACACACAGGCACAGAAAAGAATATTAGGACACTATTTTCAGGGTTCCCAATATTTTACTTTTCCAACTGCAGTTTTTCTATTTTATCACAATTGCAGAGATTCTAGTTTCTCTGCGATAGCTATTCAAACGTTAAGTCCATAAAATATTGCATCTTTTAGAGTTTACTTGGGAAGTATATTCTTTAAATCGCATCAGAATCAAATATTTAAAAAAATAGGATAGAATCATAGAAAACTGTGCGACGGAAAAGTGATCTAATACTATTAGAATTACAAGTTTGACCGTCCGTCGTTTTAACTTCTGATGCGCATGTGTGTATAGTTATAATAGTTATATTATTTTAATATACATAAAGATTTTAATATACAATGATGAAATTTTCGCTGTATTTTCAATTTTTCAAGTGTTATAGATGTGATGCGATTCAGTATTACATACAATTAAATCCTTCATCGAAGCAGACAACGCGGGTCACAAGAATTGAACTCCTGCTTGGAATCAATAATCGACAAAATTCACTGTTTCTTTGTAGCTTTTCAGTTAAAATTTATTAAAGAATTTCTAAGAAAAAATTTGCTGTGATGATTTAATCTTTTATGTGCTAGAATTAACTGGGAAACTTCTTCAGATGGATAACTTAATTTTGATCGATGATTTTCCACATTAAGAAAAGCCTGCACCTTAATTAACTTTTTAAATTAAATTATTTACTATCCATCCTCAAATTTATGATATGAGGTTAACATATCTTATTTCATCCCTTATTTTATTTAGGAAAGGTTATTTTATTTTCATCGTATTTAGAGCAAAACAACCAACGCTCCTGTGCCGAATACTTTGTGGTTGAAAACGTAAATCCCATCGTTCACTCTCAAAACATTTGGAATTTTCATCGAGGACCGGTAGCGAACGAGTGTGGATTTCACCATTAGACGACGAGGGATTTATTGACATCGTTTGCTTAATGATTTTTCATTAAATTACACTAAAGATTAAAAAATGCTTAGTATGCTAACAAAAGAAAACTTAATAAAGGTACTTACTGAAATGGGAAATATGATGTAATAGAATATTTTTTCTTCCTCTCGGCTGCCTTTTATTAAAATAATTTAAAAATATTATTTTCTTTCCTATTGGAAATATTCTTATAGTTCTGTGAACACCATGATATTAAAATGCATTTTTTTGCGTATCAGATTCAATACCCGTATTTTGAATGCTATATATGGTTATTTTTTCCGAAAGCTACAAGATAGACTGATTATTCTATTCTTTATCAGTCCTACTCACTTTCACTTTTGGTAAATGTGAATTATAAGATATATTATCACTAAATGTTTCAATCGCCCACGAAGAGCATGGCATTGAAATACATAACTGTATATCAGATACAATATTTCACTAAACAAGCTACAGAAATGAAAACGGAAATAACAAGAATTGATTAGTAATAATATTTGAATAGTGGATAATGCTATGTGATGCTATTCATTATTCTCCTGATATATTGCATTTTATAAAACTATGAAAGCGAATGGGGTATATGTTCATAAAACTCCATTGCTCTTATCTTTAGATAACATCAATTACAGCGAAAATGAATTTCAGAATGTAAGAACGTTTCCAAAAAAAATAAAATATAATGATTTCTATAATACTCATATGGATTTAAAACACCAATAAATATGGCATAATGATATGCGCACCATATTCACTAGTATAGTCGGGTAGTGTAAGTTATTTACCATATCATTATCCACTATTCAAATATTATTACTAATCAATACTTGTTATTTCCGTTTTCATTTCTGTAGCTTGTTCGAACAGTTTCTAGTGTTTGACCACTCCACAACAAAAGCATTAATGAAAGTGTAATCTCAGTAATGAAGATGTTAACACGAAACCCTATAATAAAGATGCCAGCATACTAACATTTTCACTGTCATATTATTTTAAGGTGCACCGTTGCTTGAAACTAAAGAACAATTATTTAAACTAGTGTCAAACGTACAAAGATTGATTAAAATTTCACTGATTGTAATTATTTATGGTAATTATATGCTAGTGAAGATAAAAGCATGTTGCTGGATATTGCACACATGGAATGCAAATAAGCCGAAAGCATCCTGAAATAAAATATGTTCAACATCGCTCTGGTATCTTGGGAAAACCTAATGAAATAAGTTTGAGCTAGCAAAATTTTATTAACCGCATCTTAGATATAATTTAAATGAAGGGCAGAAGTGGTGGGTGTTTGGTAGATTCAAGGCAGGTCAAACAGAAATTGAATGTCGCAAGACAGGTGAAAATTCTCTTCAGTGTAATTGCAAGAATCTGAAAACGTCTTTTAAGCGTGAGAAATAGTTAACCGTTTTGCTGGTCAAAGTAGTTGGAGAGTAACAATAGAATCTGTAGACCATTGCATGTCATTGCTGGTTCGAAGAAATCGTTAGGCAACCTATAAGAGAGTTGGCCTATAGCTTTTCAGCAGCCACTGAGATATACAATATAATACCTAAATATACAATATATAATACAATATAATGCGCAATATAATACCTGAAAATGCAAGATATAATATAATATAGTGTACAATACGGAGGCCCGGTGCCGCAGTGGCTAGCACATCGCGCAGCAGTACCACAGGTCCGGGGTTCGAACCCCGGGCTGGGCAAGGTCGACTCAGCCTTTCATCCCTTGGGTAGATAAAATGAGTACCAAGTTCGCTTGGGGATTAAACACTGGGGGTCCTGCGACCAAGCTGACCGCTTGTTCAGGGCATATGCTTAAGCACCCCGGGGCCCACGGTCAAGAAAGCAGATTTCGCGGCACTGCAGGCCTTGGCCCATTAGGGCTGTTTGCGCCACTGAGTTTAGTGTTTCTTAGTATACAATACACTACCTGAAAATACAATATACAACACCTGAATAAGCAGATCTACTCTTTACCATTTATAAGCACGGTTTTCATGTGAGAAAAACCACTGCTTTGGGCGCATTTTCTGCTTCTTGCAGATGAGAATGTATGAGATGGTGTATTATTCATCATCAACAGAGTCGACATGACTGCGACCCAGTAGTGTTCAGTTCAAACTTAGTATAAATAATAACTCTAGACCTACTTCCATCTAGGGACAGCTTGGATTAAACAATCTTCAACCTATTCCTGAAAGTCACTGTTTCTGTGCTGGTATTTTACTTGTTTAGCGAGGAATCATGATAAATGACCATAGCGAGTTCTGTACTTATGGGAAAAATACTGTAACGGCGTAGAGATACGTAGATTATGTTCTGCATGTCCAAGTAAGTCTATTTAGGAGTGCTATGAGCCCAGACGTTTGCTCGTGGATGATAATACTCAAACTCATCGAGCTGCTATGGTTGCTCAGTACCTTCAGACCGAGTATTTTATTCATACGGATAGGCAATAATATTTATTCGTTTGACTTCAATCCTTAGGAACATCTGCAAGAAGTTCAAAAAAGAGAGTTTAAGCTCACCACCTCCCTTTCACCTGAGCCTCCAGAAGCCTTCGTAGAAGAAAGGCGTTTTATCACTCAGGGCTTTATTGATTCTTTAGTCAACGGTACAGGAAGAGATTGTGAAATACGATTTCCACTGCAGGCGATCGAATAGTCTATTAACCCCTTAACTGCCGCGGAAAACGTACAAGATTCATTTCCCAGTGCCACGGTTTTTCACACAGGCGCGCGCAGTTATGCGTTGTATTAGGGGGAAAATAAGTGCAAGTTTTACTTTCTAAAAACTGTTTACTTTCACAAAATAAAGAATAAAAGAAAAAAATGAATGCACAAAATTTGAGTAAAAGTATAATAAAAAGATGTAAGTATAATAAAAATGAGGGTTTTATAATAAAAAAGTCCCTAAATGGAGTTTCGATCAATTCATTTTTAGACCAGTAAAGTCTAATATCAGGTTTCAGTGTTATACCTTGGGAAATCAACTATGCCTAAAAAAACATATTTCTTCTGAACTGGTTGAATGCCACGATTTTGTTCTTGATTTTTTTGTTTGCAAGGTGTTAGTTCATATACTCGTCTACAAAACGGTTAGTTTCAGTAACAATATGAAGCACGAGCAGTTCAAAAAATAATTCAAAAAAGATAAATGGGTTTGAAACATCCGTTATATCTTTCTTTATTCCTGGAACCTACTACAAAAAGTAAACGAAAATGGAGGACACAGGACAAAAAAAAAAAAAAAAAAAAAAAAAAAAAAAAAAAAAAAAACGTTTTACACAAACAACACTAGCCAATACCGCGCAGTCATTACTTTCACCGCTTTAGACACACCTCTCTCTCCAATTTCTCCCCACACTTCTCTGAAATAGTATTTTCCTTCGCATATTTTGTCAAGGTCATTGTGGTGTTGCATTCCAAAGCTTTGCGAATAATTTTAGGTGTAGCAGCGCAAAGCAAATGATAGCAGTTTGGAAGGACGTATATATACGCCTGGGGCAGTTAACGCATCGGCTGAGCAAGGCGTATATATACGCCCGCGGCAGTTAAGGGGTTAAATGATTATATTTGAGAACAGAGATGACTCAATTTCTTATTTTTGAAATTTTCTGCAATGTTTGTCATTAACAACAATATTTTAGCATTAGAAATATAAACAAGGTAATGTGTCTTAGTAGATGTTTATGTACAACATTTACATTCTTATTTGTTACTTTGAAATCTTGTTTAACGGTAGATTTACTACTGAATTTAGAAAGTCCTTTAGAGCATGTACGTTTATTTTATTTATTTTGAAGTGTTGTCAAGGGGTGATAAACACCTGCATGATTTTTCCTTTAGCTGCCATTGAAATGATTGCACCGAATCATTTAGGTATTAGAAGTTCCACCATTAATAATGTCAATTAATGTTATTATAAACGATATTTGAAAGACGGCAGAAAGTTGCATCTTGTTGAAAATGCTAGCAATTGTTACTTTAGTTTAAAGTATTTCCTTACCTAAATACAAATCGTATTGTTATGGAGATAGGAAGAGTTTCAAACGAGAGTTCTTAAAAATTCACTACATCTTTACTCTGAGTCAAACGCGAAATCTTCGAATGGATGGCGAAATCTTCGATCTTTGAACTGATTCAACCAACCGTTACACCCAAAATGTGCAGCCATATTCTACCACTAATACACTGCTCGACATTGAAAATGCAACACCAAGAAGGAGCGGTCAGAAATTTAAGCAAATTTTAGAGTAGACGCACGTCACTGAGTTATGCCAATGATGTGAAATGTGCAGCTCTCCGACGCACGTGAAGTAAGATATAAAGGAAGGAACGTGCAGAATGGGCAATATTCGTGTCATTATTTCTGCCAGACGAATTATCGAAGAAAGTTGGTTTTTGTCCCGGAGGATAAGTGTAATAGGGAAGAATGCCAGGCCGCCGTCAACGAAGGCACTTCCAGCAGACAGACGATTTTACGAGGGGTATGGTGATCGGAATGAGAAGGGCGTGTTGGTCCTTACGTCAAATCGCAGCTGATACCCACATGGATGAGAGCACGGTGCATTGGTTATGGCGAACAAGGAAATGTGGGAAGAAGGAGGGGAGCAGGTATAGCCAGAGTGACGTCAGCACGCGTAGATCGACGCATCCGCCGACCAGCTGTGGCAAGTCACTTGTACCGCGATTCTGCAACATGTGCAAGATACCCTGGATGTTCCCGTGTCGACCAGAACCATTTCCCGTCGATTGGTTGAACGTAGCCTGCACTCACGGCGTCCGTTAGGAAGATTGCTATTGACCCCACAGCATAGACGCCAAAGTTTAGAATGGCGCCGGACGAGAGCGATATGGATGACAGGATGGCGAAATGTCGTGTTCTCAGATGAGTCACGCTTCTGTTTATCCAGAGACAGTCGCCGCATAGTGTGGCGCCGACGTGGAGACAGATCTAATCCGGCAGTAACTGTGGAACGACCCACCTCGCGACAACGTGACATAATGGTTTGGGGCACTATTACCTACGATTCCAGGTCACCTTTAGTTCGTATTCAGGGCACTATGACGGCCCAGCGATACTTGGATAATGTACTGCGGCCGGTGGCGATCCGTTACATTCGAGGGCTGCCTAATGCAATTTTTCAGCAGGATAACGCCCGACCACACAGTGCTCGCATCTGCCAACATGCTCAGCAAGGTATACAGATGCTTCCCTGGCCACCGTACTCTCCTGACCTGTCACCAATCGAACATGTGTGGGATGTGATTGGACGTCGTTTGCAGAGACTCTGCCCCTGCCTTGTTCAGAAGACGAACTGTGTTAAATGGTTGAAAGGGAATGGAGAGCCATCCCTCAGGACACCATCCGCACTTTTATTGACTCTATGCCTAGGCGTGTTTCTTCGTGCATCGCTGTCCGCGGTGGGCCTACATCCTACTGAGCCGACACCGCTCTCGCTCTGTATTCTGACTATCATTTTGAAATAAAGATCACTTATTGCTGCTTTCTGTCAATTTGGGTAGTCTCCGTGTTTGTAATGGAGTGCTAGTTTTCCTTTTATATGGTAACCCAGACGTAGTCAGTTATGACTGACTGTTTTATATCATTTGACAAGGCAGAAAAGTTGCACTAAATAGTTGTTCTTCCAAAATGTTTTTTAGTTTTTATACGGTTATGCTTCCTTTTCACCAAGCGCAATTTAAAAAATGCCAGTATAAACTGCTGTATAAAATTCAATTTTTTATTAAACTATATGATATTAATAAACTTTTCTCTTACTTACATACGTTATATAATGTTATTGTGTAGAAGTATAAGGAAAGGAAGCCCAGAATTCAACATTAACATGAAATTCGTAGAAAACAGCAAAAATTTGATAGTTCACTACTCTGGTTTCTGGATAAAAATAAAGCTTACGATAACCAGTGAACTTTGAATGCATTAACTAATACCAAAACTGAATTAAAAAATCGAATTATCGATTAGTAACTTTTAGTTGTAAAAAAATAAAATTTATTTTGAAATTCACATCGCGTCATCAACCTTGAAAGTGTATCTAGATTTATCCATTAAGAAAAGTTCGTAGGAAACGCAGCTCTCCCCCCTCATATAGATCTTAAGAACGCGCCAGCAAGCGGTCTGGATTGCGCTCAGCAGGGGGGTGCGTAGTGCGCAAGGGGGACGGCCTATAAAGTGTGTCAGCCAGAGAACATTTTACGTTAGTTTGCGATTCTGAGGATTTGTCCGGTTCTCTGAGGCGATCATCATAGGCTTCATTCCAGGATTTTGATTGGGCAGAAGATTCGATATGGGAATTTCAAAGATAGGTTTCATGCTTGTTCTTTGCATCCTAGTTCTAAGGATCTTGACACCTGTCGGAGCACAAGAGGAGGAAGATCAAGTAAGATTTCTGAACTTTTATGATCTCATTCAGATGACTTAAATTCCAGTAGCATAATATATGAAAAATGATATTTTATGGAATTTCATTATTTCATCGTTTTAAAAATTTGAGTGAGTAATGCATAGTTTTATTTAAATTTTTTAGAAGGTTACTTAACTGAAATTGAAATATATTTATTCTGATATTTTTGTTCGTATTTTACTCAAGAATTGCTTACAAGCAAGATAATTGATGTATGTTTTTATAACAGCGGTACTTACAAATGAAGCTTCATTCATTCATTTTTTATGATCTACATTTAGATTTATTTGACTTCAATAAATTTGGATAATATAATTCAAGCCGTGTTCTATTTTTTAGATAGTAAGTTTTAACTTTATAGTAGTAACTTGCAATTTGAAATAAATATTTTCTGTAACTCGTTGTAATTCCAAAATAAAATGAAAAGTATTTAAAATTTAATTTCAGAATTAACACAAAAATTTTCCTATCTCAATAATTAGACGAAAAACGTCACTGATGAAAAAAAAAATGAATGATTCTTTATTTTTCTAAAAAACTTATTAACTTGAAACAAAAGGGCAAAAAATTACAAACGCTAAACCATTTAGCTATATTTAATAAAATTTTTAGGACTTAATATTTAATGTAATTTTTAGAACGTAAGGATAATAATAATACAAGACAGTATATTACTTAATGACAGAAAGCAAAATATATGGCCCCTTTAAAATTACATTGAAAACACATGACACCAACCAAATTTATGGACAACATTTAGAAACTTAGCTCGAATTTTGGAAATATTCTAAATTTCTTTTGATGTTTACAAAAAATGAAATTCCAACTGAAAAGCATTTCTTTTTAATTTTTTTTATAAAAGCATTAAAATTGATAAACACATTAGTCACAGCTCTTTAAATTTTTACTTATATAAACAGAATCTAAAAAATGAGTAGATATTCATTAATCTATTCTCTAGAAGGTTAATAGCTATTGGCTGGATTATTGATTACTGCAAAGCACAAAAACTGCTATCTCCATTAAACTTGCTGCCTATGCAGAGGACTTTCTAACAGAAAATTAGCTTGTATTTATGTTACGCGTGGGGAAAACCACGAAAACTCGTGAACCAGTCATTCGCTGAGAACCAAGTCTGTGAGGAAATACTGATGTTCAGCAGTTTTTTCCCTCTTGGGAGAACTATCATTTGGTGAAATAAACAGTTAAGGAAAAAAGATTCATAAAAATACTTTATGAGACAAGTTCTTTTTTTATTATTTCGACTCTAAGGTCTGGAGTTCTTTAAACTGTCTATAGGTACTCACACAGATAATTTCTCTTACAGATATAAATAATATAAAAAAATTTTCACTGGAAATGCGAGTGATATTTAAATGGCATCCACAGAAAACAGACATTCCTTTCAAATATAATAATTCTGAAGGGTGATTTATATTAACGGGCATATGTAGTTTGAGATTAAAATCGCTTTTACACGTGGCAGTCAGGAAATTTTGCTGCCATATGATGAATAAACCAAAATTAAAATTTTAAGCAGTTTAAATAAAGTGATGGTGATCGATGAATTTACGCAAGATCGTGATTTAATTCTTATGTATTATATTTCTATCAAGTAACTTTTACCTCTGAAATGTTTTTACGGTATTTAATTGACTGTAAAATCATAAAAGTGGAGGGCATACCAGCGGCCGAGCGGTAAAGTCGCTGAACACTGGTAGTTCGGTCCGAGGTTCGAATCTTGCGAACGGGCTGGCTGCATGGGCGTTTTCGTGGTTTTCCCCATATGTAACGTGTATACGAGCCAGTTTCCCTTAGAAAGTCCTCCACGAAAGGCATCCCTCCCCTTAGGCAGATAGCCCTCGTGTGCTTTGCCATAATTAAATACACACACCATAAAAGTGGAATAACCGTAGTATTATTTCTTTACTCCATTCCGAAACTGTATAATAATACAGATAGCTGCATTAAACCAAGCAGAAAATGGTTTTAAAGTTTCTTTGTTTTATTCTTTTCAGAATGCAGTGCAATATGATTAAGAGAAAATTCTTAATATTATAATGAACAATTTCCAAATCTTTCAGGTTAGATTAATAGAAGTTTCTAGGTTTTTAATAATAAATATCAGCTTTGAAGCTGTAACGCTAACGTTGGAATCCTAACGAATGTTACGTTCTCATATTCTTCATTTATTTTTAACTCTTTTCACTGTCTTTTTAATAAGGGCTTCACTCAGTTGCTATTATTTAAGTCTACAGAGAAAACAAAATTCCGTATAAAAGTATTTTTTCCCTTAAGTTTTTTAATCATGCGTTTTTTAATCGATATCGATTTTGATTTAGACATAAAAATTTAAAACAGAATCCAGAAGGTGATCTTCATTTGAAATTTCCTTAACTTCCGACATTCAGACTAATGTTAAGTGATTTTTAATAAATCTCACAAATGGAGAAAAGCTAGTAAATTCTGGAATTTTACTTTTATGTACTGAGCTTCTTTTATTCACGTATAGAAAACGAACCATATCATAAAATCAGTATGAAAACAGATAAATATTTATTAGCAAAGAATAAGCAAATCGATAAAAATAGTAAAATTTAACACCACTCAAATACTAAAATTTTAAGCTTGTACACTTTTTTGAAGCCACCATTCCTGCACACCAGCCCGTTATGAAAATCAGTTATTAAAAAACTAAAAGTTAATAAAGGAAAAATACTTGGAACTTTTAAAGAACTAAAACAAATTTGATCAAATTTACGAACTTATATTAGACAAGAAGTCTTAAAACCAAATGTCTAATTCTACGTACTGTATTCTAAGACAGTTCTTACGACAACGCACGTCAATTTTGAATTAAAAGTAACACCGGAAATGATTCTGATTTCATTCTTTTACATATGGCAATAGAATATAATTTAAATTGTTCGAGCAACGCGATGTCGGTTTCGAGTGTTTGCTGCAGAACTAGCTGGTTGTATGGATTTTTCGCAAATTTCTTCATTTGAGCGACATATTCACAAGCTATTTTTCTTTAGAAAGTTCTTCAGTGAGGCATCCCTTCAATTATGCAGATAGTGTTTGGATGTTTTGAGGAATTAATTAAAGTATCCGAATGCTTTCATGAAATGTAACAAAACGGTACTCCAAGCTCAAGATATTTCATAACCTACTTGCGCTTGCTTATCTTGCCGGATTTGATCTGCCTCTCAAAATGCAATCTGCAAATGGCGCAAATAGTAAGAATTTTGGGCGAGTGAGGAAATTAATAAATGCGGATGTTACCGAGGAAGAAGGAAAAGAATACTAGGAATCGGGAGATGAGAAAATAAGATATGTTACGTAAAAGATGCGATTTCACTCTCATGTTTTCTGACATGAAATCTTAAGACATTTTGAAAAAAACACGTTTATGTTATGTTGTTTTTTGTTTAACATAAATACATACAGCAAACAAAAATGTGGCACGATATTTTTATGTTTTTATGTTATTCAGAAAAAAAGTTTAAACTTCCACTTTAAAGAAACCTAGACCTACTTTATGCAGATGAATACAGATAAAATTAAAAAAAAAAAAAAAAAAAAAAAAAAAAAACAAATATTTATGCACATTAAGTGAAAATTTGAATGTTTTAACTACACAGCATGATGTGTTAAATAAATTTCTAATATTTTCCAAAAATATTCCTTTTATATTCCATTTAACAATGCTTTATTCAATGAAAAGTCTCAGAATTATTAATAGAAAACAAAATGCAATATTGAAATGAGATGTTTTAAAGTATAAGAACAAGCAAGACTATATAGAACATATATCTGCTTATATAATATAATAAAATAACATATATAAGCTTGAATTTTATAGAAATCATTACATGAGTCGGGGGTCATCAAAACTTATCCTTGTGTTATGTCATAAAGTTTATTAAGAAACTAAGATAAAAAATTCCTTAATTTTTTCTTTCAAAAGGTTTTTCACAGAGTTTTACTTTAAAGTGTGATAATTATTACTTTTTCTGTGCTTCTATTATTTATTTCATTTATTCAAACTTTTTGATATGATATATTTAATTAAAAGAACTACCGGTGTGAGTTGCAAAGTGAAAAGTAAGCAATAAATTTACAAATAAAAATTATTTCAGGAGCCTTTTGTATATGTATCTACGTATATAAAAAGCACAAATCGAAACCTTTTATAGTATAGAGATACTATAAAAGTATTTCGGTAGTATTTTATAGTACAGAGATGATCTTGTTATTATTTATTTCTCCGATCTAAAACAGAACTTCTAAATTTCAGATAAAAATGCAAGAACTAAAAATTCATAGATGCAATACACATTTTATGAAAAATGCAGTTTTCAACTTTTATTATGCTTGGATTTTGTGTAATAAAACAGAGAATTCTTCCAATGCCTTACTACTATTATGTTTAAAGATTTAAAAATGTGATATTCAAATATACCTTCGTCAGAAATATAAAAAAATTTAACATCCTTTAAATTACAAATCTTACCGATTTAAAAGATTCGAGGTAAAATATAGTATTTGTTCTCATGATTAGAGTCTACAATCTTAAACCTGCAATTTTTTTTTAAAGTATGTTTATCGATCACTAACAGAAGAGGGAAAAACTGCAGAAGCTCGAATAAAGCTTTCAGAAAACAAACTAGCCCCCTTCCCCCAAATACGTAAAATATGAAGAAATATGCATACCAACCGGGAATAATATTTTTTAGAACTGTTGTCTTTTTTGAAATTTATCCTAATTAAATTTCGAAATTATAGACGAAATTTGTCAGTTGCATTCAATACGTTTGAAAGATGGGTGTGGTGTATAAGCTGAATTAGACATTACAAGAATGATTTACGACATGACTCTGAAGATTTGCTTAATAAAGTGATATAAAATTGATGAAGAACTGATGAGGTAATAATTAATATAACGTCAACTTTCATTTTTTATATCACCTTCCGAGATCGGAATGATTTTAAGAATACAGCATTTGAACTGGGATAAAAATACATCAATGTAAATTTAGATTTAGATAAAAAAAAGGCAATCTTATTTTCGCGTTGAATTTAAATGAAACTCAATCGATTTCAAAGTCAATATGACACACATCTCTCTTTTTCAGGAGAATTTTTGTCTTGCCTTTAAAGAAGAGATCAAATTGTTTACGGGGTCTTCAGATTTAAAAAAATATTTTAGTCCTGAAAAATATTTGATTCTGAACAAAATAGCAACTATAAATTTTAAATAAATTGATAGTTGTTATTTTGTTTGGGCTTTACTGGTCTTTGTTTGTAAATCCACATTACAGCTTGAGCTGATATTCATAGGTTTATATATGTAAGCTTTTCATTTAAACAAGTCAGATGAGAAATACGCAAAGCGATATTTGTAAGAATAGAAAATTAGTTAGACTTTATTTCTATATTATGATTTTAAGTTTATTCACATTTGGTCAAGCCCTAAATAGTAACTAATTAACTGTACGTATCTGGTTTGAGTTTCTTACTTCTTAGAGGGCCCACTAGCAACCAAGCAGTAAAATCGCTTAGCTTCATTAGTTCTTCCCATCTTCAAATCCCGTCAAACAGATAGCTGGCTGCATGGGAGATTTAGTGTTCGTTATTTGTAATGTGAATACGAGCACAGTTTCCTTGTTTTTTCGAGCCCTTCAGCTGATTTCTCATAATCTAAATAATTTTACAATCGCTTTAGAGAAATTTAGGATTTATTATATTTTTATGCGAAAATGTTAAGCGAAATCTGAAGTAAATCTAATTTAATATGCTTTATTTATAATTGTAAATATTTACCATTTACTTCAATTGTTACATAGTTTAAAAGAAGTTTATTTAGTCTTTAATTTATTTAATCTTATTAAGTTTATTTAATAAGATTAAATAAATTAAAGATCAAATATTCTTAAGAATATTTAATCTTTAATTTATGAATATGAAATACATAAAATAATACTGCCTGTAATTCTGTTTCATATTTAAAAAGTGGCTAAAACATTCATCTTTCTTTTGAAGCTGCTGTTTTTTTATTGCGTGATAAATTGGGAAGACAACTGCACTTTTATGCTAACGTATAGAGTTCGTATCGAATGCACTGTAATGATATCAGCACTCCAAGTAGACACTTAAGTTTAATTCTTTTAACGATGGTTAGGTTTCAATATTGAATTTTCGTTCAGGTAAAACTTTGAATTTGTTTATATGAGAGGGGAATTTTTTTAAAGTGTCTTAAGAATATGAACAAGGTCAAATTAAAGGAAACTGCTGAAGATGGTAACTGCGCACTTACTAATGATGAATCTAATAAACGGGTAGAAAGTAAAACCATCATACAGATTGTGAGCAATTGAGTTAGAAAGTACATGTAGTCAAAATAAGTTTGTGGTTTTATCGGAAAATAAGGTTGTAAAGTTGCGCGCTTCCAATCTGCACACAACAAAGTGGTGACTGCTGAGAACTGGAAATAGACCAAAGTCTTGAGAAGGGTTTAAATCCCTTTTTATTCAACTTTAGAAATTACAAATGCGCGCTCTTAACGCTCACAAACTACACCGACTTGGCGGTAAAATAAAAATAAGAAACTGAAAAGAGATAATAACAAGTGACTAACTACGAGGCTCTCTAAACGTAACTAACCTCACCGCGTTCTAAAATACCGCTGATAATTCAGCAAACTCTGAATATCACGTTGAAAGATTAACAATTTGCCGAGGCAAGCACACAGGCCGAAACGCGTGGTTCTTCAATTTCTAACTAGCCACCTCCACACTCGTGAAGCACGAAAGCACACCTTCGAACTCGTTTCCCTTTCTATTTAACTCAGAATACTTCCGCTGATAATTTGAATCCTTGCGCGTTCTACTAAAATTTACATACTATGGCATTGGCAATTCCAGGGGAAAGTAAGGCTTGACAGGAAAGATAGTTTAAACTTAAAATAAATATAAACCCTACAAGGTAAAAAGAAACGGAGGACACGAACAATCAATTAAAAAAATGCTATGGATCTCTGGATGGAACTTTTCGGTGGATTGTTAAGCATTCTCCTACTGCAAAGACACTCTACATTTACAAGCATGCGTACTTACTCCAATATTCGAAGCCAAGCCTAAAGATATTAGAACACCAGCACCTCTAACCATCACACCGATCAGTGTAGAAAATATAGCCCAGTCATTTATTTATTGGAAATCAAGTTGGTTGCAAAAAAAAAAAAAGCCAAACATCAGAAGAATGTTTGATCCTTTTTTTGGTACTGAAATCCTAAATACAATCATTGCATTTTGTTATTATTAAGTAAAAAACTTTTATGGTTATGTATCAAATGAAAAATATTTGTCCGCAGTGTAGACGCCGTTGGTAACTAAAAGAGGGAGAGGGCACCGCTGATTTTTCGTATTTCCTGCTTCGATAAAAACTTAACAGACTCTACAGCTGGAACGCTGTCTTTAGGAAGATTACAGATGTATTTAATCTTGTAGTATGAGAGCGTGTATAGTAGCATAAGCTTCAGGTGTACTCGATAATACTCTAAGACGTAAAAGAAAGGAAGAACTTTAAGATTAAAGAGACAAAGAATAAAAGTATTGAAGGCTATAAAGGTTGCACATGTCTTCTGCATTTAAGATATGAAATGATACTTGTTCAGTGGCACTTGTATTTTATTTCGAATGTTTCCTTGATTCATTAAAATACGAAGTTGATCCTAGCTCGATTGGTAATGATTGTTTCGATACCAAACTCCGTGAAATTTCTAGATATGTATTATAAAAAGGAAAATATTAGTAACATACAACAGCACAGCCTGAAAGCTAGAAATGCTTAATTTTAAATAGTTATTTGAAAGAATCTAAGTTTTCTTACGCATAGAAAAATTTCTTAAAGTCTTCATTTAAATAATTTAATTCATACTTCTGACATCGGAGCCATTAAGTGGGTCATTTCTTGGGAGTAAATCTTTCGATTAACGTATTAACACTAAAGATAATGTTCAGGTTAAAAATAGATTTTACAGCTGTATTCTTTCTTAGATTGAGGAAAAAATTAGGTAGCTTCCCCAAATCTCTATTTTTGCATCTAGTAAATTTTTGCATCTAGTTCATCTTCACAAGTGGGAAATTCTTTCTTTCTAAGTCATTAAATATACCCTTCTTCAATTACACATGTAGCTAAGTTTTTCAGAACGACCCTCATGTGTCTTTCACTTGGTAATTGATACGTTAGGAACGGGATGTTACTTTCTTTAAGAAGTTTTGTTAATTTTCCTAAAATCAGTAGAATTCTTTGCGTAAATCAAAATAGATTGAGTTTTCATATGAGCCTCATGTTCATCGTCACAGATTTCTCTAAAGAGTCCTCGATTTTTAACAAATCATTTGAGCTTTGAGCAAAAATTGCCATAGGAAGTATTTTTTCCTACATTTCATCATTTTAATTTTTTTTTCTTTGAGTTTTCGAGGCTGTGGAAACGATTTTCTTGTGCTATTTTCCATGGGTTCAGAATTTTCAGAATTTCTGGGAGGTTTCCACTCATTATCTTTTCTTTTTCAAAGTCTGTAGTAGCATCATCTGAACGAGGCTTTTTTTGGCTTGGATTGGTCTTCCTTTTCTTATTGCTTTCTAGTTTCATTCCTTAATGCTGAGGACGTTTCCAGCTCAGTGTTTATGATATCCATTAGATAATAATTCATTCCTGTTCCGTGTCTGGGGACAGCTTTGCTTCATCAGTGGCGACACTTACAATGGGATCCTTCATTTTCCTTTTCTGCTTGGCTAAGTCTGTTTCCTTCTCGAATTAAAGAGTGATTTCATAGATTTCGATGGTTTTTGAGACTTACTGTATTTCTTCTTGACTATGGAGGTGGTTTTCAAGAATTCATTTTGTCTTGTAGAAATAACCATTTGACATTTCATTGAAATCTCAAAATATATATAATCACTGTAATCGTCATCATTGTAGTTATTATGCAATAAAATCAAGAAGTCAAACTATTGAAGAGAACTTACCTGCGTACAGTTGACAGCAGCTGCTCGAATCATGAATCAGTCATGAACAAGTATCAAAAATCATATTCTCTAAAACAAGACACCAGGTTTCATTCTTAGCCAGTCACTATAGAAGGGGTACTTACCAACCGCGGATGGCAATGCAAATCAATGGGACCTCTATCTAATAATAACTTTTCCAAATAGATCGGCGCTAGCAAATACGAACAGCAACACGTCTCTTTGCTCAACCAGGCATGCAGTTATCTTTGCTAGCTTCTAAGCTTTCTTTCACTTGCTTTAACTTGCATTGTCTTCTGATCTAGGGAATATACATGAGGGGAATCAAAGTGAAGACAGGACAGAATTTAGATTAAATTTAACTGTTAGTAAAATTTAAAATAATTGTCATAAACTTATAAGGATTATGTTAATTTTATTAACAGTTAAGTTTTAAGTTAAAGTTCCTTTCCTGTCAAATTCTTAACTTCAACTTTCTACTTCCGGCCAGAACGTAGTTTTGGAATTTGTTGAATATTTAATGAGGAGGAGCGGTATTTAAACCACGAAGTTACTTACAGAGTGAGAGAGAATCAGAGTTTCCGATTTACGCGCGTCTCCTTTTTTGTCCACTCTCTCTCTCTCTCAAAGCTGTTATTACGCTCGGCCGTACTCAGGTCCTTGCTAAGCTTCGTAGTCAAATAATTTAAGGGTCCAACTCGAGTTGCCCAAGTATCGGCTTTGTTTGTACACTCACAGGCGGAGTTTTGTTAAATCTTATTGGAATAATAAAGGGTTAGTTACCCTTCTATCTTGTTGTTTCTTGTCACCCGAACTTAAGCGATTATTCGCTTATCGGTTCTTAAGATTCTGCACTTCCAACATTAACTTAGAATTACAAAGTGAGGAACTCTACAAACTCATTAAGAAAATTGAATTACTGCCTAACATATTGACCTTACTAAGTGATTATTCCTTTATAATAATCTGCTGAAAATGATAGTCCATGTATAATTCTTATGATATGATATGTAGACTATTTGTATCGTATCCCCTTGGCTGAGAAGCGCACCACTTGAGAGGTCGCTCGAGGGCGGGAGAGACGATGCAAAAAGATTCTGAGGACGGTAGAGAGAGCCGTAACCTCAGGAAAGAAATGAGAAATGAGAAATGTATACATGAATTATGCGACTAATGGCTTTGTGGCGGAAATTGATGGTATAAGATTGATATAAAAATCAAATTAATCATAATACGAGTTGAAAATGTAGACTATTTGTTTATTTTTCTTGTAAAACCTCCTCAGTATATCAAGCTTCCATTTGTGCTCTTTTGTGACGAAGAGCTCTTTTGTGCTTTTTGTTTATATTTCACTGATATGAAGCGAACTCAAGTTCTTTCCTCCAAGGCCAACACCAATCTTTCGCACTACACTTCTCATTCGACCCATAGATGTCATCACGAGCAAGGTCTCTGCTAAAACACCAAAGCGCAGAGCGCTTGTGAGCAATAAATGAATGATCACATTGCGGCCGCTACAGACCACTCACTCCCTTTCTTGTTTTCTTAAAAATCAGATTAAAAAATGCGTTGTTATCTTACATGTGAGGCAGCCTCATATTACGGCATATATGCTATATTTCATTAAGATACAGGGACCTAACATTTTCCCTTTTAAATATGTAGCATCCTCAGCAGTTGATGTGTCCAATAGTTGAATGCAGGCTAACATTAAAATCCTTTCCACTGAGGAGATTTTATCCAATTTCATGAAGATTTTCTGTTACTTAAATATGGATGTTATAAGTATGGCCAAATAATTAATAGAATTGCTCAGAAATAAAGCACAAATAAATAAAATGCAGTATGAACATCAAACAAACATCGTTCCTTAATTTTTTATCTTTCAACAATGTTCAATATCACTCCTTAAAAATTAACATATAAATTTGAAACACTTGAAGTAAAGTTGGCAATTAGAAAATAATAACGAAGCGCAAATCTTCACATTTTGAACGCTTCAAAACAGAATATTTTAAAATATTTTAATATATTATATAAATAATAATTAAAATATCTTCATTAAAAGAAGATTTTCATGTATCTTGACTGAACAACTTATTTGTAACGAATGTCATGTCACATTATTTTTCAAATATCAAAACTGAATTGTAGATCAAAATGCTATTTGACAAATAGCGTAAACTACTATTTTAGCGTTAAGTGAGTTTCATATAACTTCATATCGTTCACCTTAGTGGCTCATAACAAATGTGGCATCAAGACATATGCAAAATTCCTACGATGTGTCCTACACACGAAACTAAAACATGATTTCCAATTTAATATATCAGTTTAATTTTTTCAGATTCTTATTTATTTCTCTTATTTCATGATACTCAGTGTGATCCCTTTTCCCGCAAATTTAATGTCATCACTAAATAATAAATGCCGAACAAAGAGGATAAATGTCGGGGTGAAGTTGTTCTCCTCTTTGGAAACCATTACCTTGACAAATTCCTTCATGACATCAGAAAAACGATACATCATATGAAGAGAGGTTATGAGACCGGTTACCCTGTTCGGAGAAAAGGAATATATCACTTTAATGAAAAGATATATATCACTTTAATGTTTTTTTTACGATGAAATGATATTTGATTTGATATTCTTAGAGCTAATTGAGCCATCTAATACCCGAGAAGTTTTATTTACCGTAATAGAGGGTGGGGGCATGAAAGAGAGAATAAAGCTTTGCGATATGTTAAAAGTGATATAAAGAATATATAACTTTTAATGTAAAGTACTTTTTTTACGATGAAATGATATTTGCTGTAGAATCTTAGAGCTAATTGAGACATCTAATACCCGAGAAACTTAATTTACCGTAAAAGAAAGTGGGGGTGGGCAAGAAAGAGAGAATGAAGAATGAATATCGTTTGAAAAGCATTTTCTTTTACATATGTTGATTATCTAAATAATTTTAAGGTTTACTGCAAATTAAGTGCTCATATAGCAATTTCATTTAAATATGGATTTTTGATTAAAATAAATTCATACTAATTACGATATCATTTTTCGATAATTAAGACATTCTTCATTGACAGTTATGCCATTTGAAAATTAAATTTAATGAAATTATAGACAGATGATAGGAAAAACAGGAATGATTAGAAACTAGCAAAATGTGGTCCTGAAAGCATTATTTAAGTAGTGTGCAAGCAACAAATTCATTTTTCAAAATACAATCCTTACTTAAACTGTTGAAAAGGTTTCTTGCGATCAGTGCAAAGAAAAGCCAACTCATTAGAAATGTCCATGTCGTCAGAGGATACGTCAGGGCACGCAAAACGCGAGGAGTCAGGGCACACACAGCAAAGTAACTTAAAATGTAGAAAGAAAGGCGCATTTCCAGCATTCTTCTGCAAGTGAAAATAAGATTGTACGTGAAGTATGGCAATAAGAAAACATCAGGAGACCTTTAGTACGAAATGATTGGCAAGCTTTATAAGGTATTTCTCCCACTTCCCTAGCGTGCCTTCGTGGTGTAACGGTAGCACGCTGAGCCGGTATTCCAGAGGTCCGTGGTTCGATTTCTGGCGAAGGCGGTTGCATCTTCTTTTCTGCTTCCAATTACCCTAATGACTCTACAAGTGGCACCCGAACTAAAAGGGTTGTGGATGATGATTATCCGCACCCAGGATTTGGCGACTAGGTCCCCTAAAACCCTAGTCGCCCTTTAAAAAGGGGAGTACATAAGGTATTTCTCCCACTTCCCTAGCATGCCTTCGTGGTGTAGTGGTTCAGCACGCTGGGCCGGTATTCCAGAGGTCCGTGGTTCGATTCCCGGCGAAGGCGATTGCTAATTTTTCATCTCTCCGGCCTCCAAAAAAAATCCTAATGACTCTACAGCTTTAGAGGATTAGAGGAAGCGTAGTTTGACATCTCTCTCTCTAAACAGTTTGGAATTGATAAAAATGTAATTTCACAAGCTTGGAAAAACCTTTCAAAAGGTAGGTACAGCTATAAGAAAGGTTGGTGGTAGTCGCCAAGGAAAACAAAGATGATTGATGACAGATCGACTAACCAGCATATTAAGTGAATAATTCGATAGTTAGTAGAGTTAAATTCATTATAGAATAAATAGATAATAGATTAAATTCATAGGTTAATAGAATTAAATTCATAATATGAAATTTTGCATGAAAGTGTAAGAAGTAAGCGATTTATAGACTAAAAATAAATATACATTTTATTGAAGAAAGCTCAGTTTTGGTTTTGCATCATAAAAGTACGCAATCAATAAAAGATTTGGAAATCGCAGTCGTTGTCTCTAAACCGCAGATATTTTTCAAATCTTCATAATTTATTTATTCCTTGGTAATTTTATTTCGAACGGTACAGCAAACTTTGACAAGACTTGATGTTATTATTTATAACAAAAAAAGAAATTGCGTTTGTGAAAAGTATCGGGGCACATTAACTGAAATCATAGATTAAAAATAGGATTATTACCCAACAATTAAATTTTTAATACAAATTATTTCACATTCAGATAAAACCAATATTTTGTTCTAGAATACAGCTTCCATATTGTTTTATCTCCTACTACCACTTTACTATTCAGAGTTGAATGACATATATATATCATCTTAAGAATATTCCCAGGAAAATCAAATAGTTAAATGTTTATTAAATTATAGCTAAAGTTTTATAATTTATGTCATACGTTGTCAAGATATTTTATATATGCGAGCCATTATTTTCTCTTACAGTGTATGTGCAAATAATTTGTTCTAAATGAAGTGAAAAGGATTATTATTCACGTCAAAAGTTCCTTGTTCGTTAATAAAATGAATTGCCCTGAGTTCGGTTTGTCGCCTTAGCGTCACTGTTTGCTCACAAGTACTAGTCAAATAACGCTATATTGCTGAAGTGGATTCCGAGGCACTGCAAACAACCATGTGATCTTAGTCACAAAATATCCTATCGCATTCATTACGGCCAGAGTTCGTTGTGAGGTCTACTTAAATTGCACTAAGAATTTCAGAGAATAAGGAGAAGTATTTTCTGTATGTGGTTAAAAGAAACCTCAGAATTTAGCTTTTTTCATTGTTTAAAATAAATATTTTAATTTCTTTAATATAAGTGAGTAAGCAATGCATTCTAATGCATATAAAATAATATGATTAAATACGTAATTACACATTCAGAACTCTAGAAAAGCTTAAAACTTGTATTCGTTTTAGAATATATTTACTTTTTGCAACTGAAATAATAGCTATATAACTATAAGAACTTATGATGTTTGCATCTTGCTTTTATGACATTTTGTCTTACGAAGTGTTTGAGAGGACTATTCTTCTTTCGAAAAACTAGGGATTATGGAGAGTTTTACATTACTATTTGATTTTACATTCTAACTCCCAAAGCGGATATGTTTGCAAAAACACAACAGCGTTAACGAATTTGATTAAGGCAGACCTTTCAGTTCATGATATAATCGTGAATTGTTTGCATTTTCTTAGATAATGTTTATAACAATCCTAAAATTTGATGTAATCAACAGCATTAATCTTTTGGAAAAGCAAGAAAATCTAAATGATTTTCGTATTTTTCTGCAAAAGCAGAATGTGCAACGCTATTACTTACGAAACTAAGATTACGTTACTTATTAAGTTTCGTTTTTGTCCAGAAAATGTGCACTATGAATTTAAGAAGGTAAAAGAAAAAAGTGGTTTATAAACTTTGTTATACAGACAGAAGTGTTCTTTTTAAGATTATGTTAAAGCTCAAGCGCAGTATTATTTGTTTCTGACGTATAAATTTCAAATTCTGTGTTTCTTCTATTATAAATATTACACACACACGTTGCCTGGAAATTACAAGGTGTCATTGCTTGGAAATCGCACATTTTTTTATTTTTTCAAGAATTATTAAAAAACGTGATCTAAATTTTAACCCACTTTTCCTCGTAAGACGGAATCTTGATTTAACACAGTTTTGTCAAAAACATTAAAAATTGTTTTGGTAATATATGTCTGGCGCTTTCTTCTGACTGTTTCAAAATTGAACTGTTTTAATATTATAAAGTATACATTTCTTTTATTACCTTTAAAATTAAAAATTCACCCTTCCCTTTAAGCTTCAAAATTAAACTCAGCTTTATCAGAATTTTGAAATCTGTTTGTCAAGGACATAAAGTTTAAGAACATGAAATTATAAGCTGCATTTATGGTTACGTATTTCCTTAGCCATAAGGCTCGGAGGTTTGAGTTAATCATGACATTTGTTAATCATAATCATTTTACAGAACCTGTACTAGGGGTTTTTTACGCATTCTAAATGTTTCTATAAACTGTAATCAATGACGCGTATTCTTTTCAGTTTATAATAATAACAAATTTTGTTTATTTGAGGAGGAATTAACTGGGAGCAGAATGAAACAGCGGAGTGTAGTCATGCAAATATGATGCGTACTTTCTCTGAAATGTTATTGCAGCAGTGTATATCATTGGAATGTCATGAAACAAAACGCTTCTTTGACTTTTTTAATCACTATTTTCAGTTCTTTTGAAGTCTGACTGATCGCACTGAGAGACTCATTTCGCGAAACACTATTCATTCACGAAAATTTCAGATTTTTAAAATTTTACTTATAGAAACATACTGTCAATTTTCTTTTAATATAGCATCTATTCGGTTTATCATTTCAGTGGCGTACTTTTAATTAGACGCCAAATTAATGATTCTGCACATCTGCTCGCTAATATGCAATGACATAAATCGAGAATGATGAGATAGCTATGAAGAAGTAGAAGAGTTTTTGTGAAAATGAGATGCTGAGATTATGTCCTTGGAATTTAATTATTATTTGATAGAATTGTTCATTAGCGCAAAAAGTAAATTATAAACTGATATAGATGATATAGATATCTAATACCTAGGGTTAAGAACAGTGACCTAATAATTGCCAGCCGTGAGGTAGAAAATCTTTGGATCTTTGTAATATGTGTATATGTTACGGTGAAACACCGAAATCTGGAGAATGTCAACATTTACATAGTCTCTTGGTGTATGTCTGAAATATTTTCCAAATACTCTTATTTCTGACTTATACCGGTCAATGTCGACATTCACCATGTACTAATGGTGAATGTTGAACATATAACAATATTATATTTTCTTTTCCGTAATTCAGTCGAGAATAAACGCACTTGAAACTTGAAATAAGAACTTAAGAACTTGTGTGTTAGATACCTAAAACACACAATGCATCCAAAATGAGAAAGGAAAATAATAGAAGTTAGAAACTTACTTAATATCTAAATGAGAAACGTATACAAAACAATAAAGTACGTTCTAAATGAGAAAATAAAGTAACAGTAATAAAAAACTTACTAAATTATGTGATTCAAATCTTATTTATTGCAACAACTTAAATTATTATAGCACTTTATGACCTCTCTTTTCGACTCTCACCAGAGCATATCTGTGATTGTCGACATACACCGGTGAGGGTCCGAATATACAAGAATGTAGTGAAATATTCGGTCTTTCACCGACGTATTTGGTGAATGTTGATATTCTCCGGTGAAAGTCGACATTCTCCAATTTCGGTCTTTCACGGTAACATATGTATTTGATGAAACCATTGTGCTATTTTAGCAAGTAAAAATTCAGAAACCAGTTTTCGAAATTTCTGTTGTACAGAATAAAAAGAAATTTGTTCAGAATTCAAGATGGGAATATTTTTTCCAGTAAAATACAGTGCTGGAAGGAACCAATGTTCTCCTTCTTCGAATATTTATTACCGCTTACTGATGGCTACTCATTTACTTCTCTAAAGTGACCAGGAGCGTAAATCGCTTTATTCCTTTAAAATGCACTAAAATTCCCTTTTGTACTCAGTATCTAACCATTTTTGGCATGTCTTTGTACGTCACATGTTAACGTAGCTGCCAATAAATAAATTCCAGATTTTACTTCTGGTGCCTGTTTGCAGTATTACCACAGAAGGGAAATAATCTGCACATAATATCATGAGATATTTATAAGTTATTTTCTACTCTACCTACGTCTACGTGCATATGTTTCAAAGTATATTTTTCATGAAGTTTAACTATTTATTCGACACCTTAGATAGATCAGATTTAGGTTTTTAGTCTTTTCTTTAGTATTATACTGAGATTAATTTGCTGAGAAAATTTTCACGCAAAGTAGGCCTCTTTGATATTGCGCGCTTTGATTTTGCAAGAAATAAAAATTTCAAATGCATCTTTAGTTGGGGCTAATTTTGAATATCAGCCGTTAACCAAGTTTAAACAAGATCGCTAAACGTTTGTAATATGAAAGATTAATGTTAGCTAAGTGCCAAAATGTATTTTATTAATTATGTGTAATCAGACTAATGCGGAATAAGTTATACATTGTTAAAGTAGAACAGATAATCGAATGTCAGTTTGACTATACAAAGGTGAATTAAACTTTATTTCAAAGTCGTTTCTGCATGGTTAATTGCTTAGCAAAGAAAGAAATATTGAAGAGCGAGAAATCCGTCTGAGGAGTAGTGGAAATGTGAAGACTGATATGAAGAGCAATCAAGTGAACTGGGCCTTTAATTACAGTAATTATAGAGTTTCATAGCTAAATCATCATTCTCGATTTATGTCATTGCATATTACTAGACTAAAGGCATACACGTATCGATGCAGGCGTAAATTGGTTTAGCACTTAATTGTCTGATATCCTCTGTCAATTTTACAACAAGGTTTCAAATGCGTAAAAGTTATAAATCACGATTAGAATTACAGAATAAAGATTATTTTCCACTAAGATTAGATCTAATAAGGATTTACGTATATTCATTAATTTTAACATATGTATTCTGATTTCTTACACTCTATCCAAAAATTTCCTATGTCATGTCTAATTGCTATTGCATTTCCTTTACTTCATGTCCATTTAATGTGACAGGAATAAAGGTTGTTTATGGAAGTTCTCAGAATCTCCATTTTTTTCAGATTCCTATCTCAAAATAAATGTTATTCAATACTTATAGTAGGGATCTCAAATTCAATAAAGTAAAGAGCGTTGTAATTAAGCTTGAAGAATCAGCTTCGTGTAACAAAATTTTCAAAACCACATTATTTTCTGCTTTTAGATATGAAAGATACCGAATTTTTTGCGCTTTTTCTTATTCCAATAAAGAGTGTGATTCGTACACTATAGGGAAAAAGAACAGATTTTAATATAATTTTATAAAATGTACCGTTTTTCAGTATTTTTCGAACTCCTGTGTGTTAAAATATTCTCGTGTTTAAGAAAGAAATTTATTAAGTTTTGGGGAAATTGAATTTTTGTCTTTTTTCAAAAATAAACTTGAAATAATAAAAAAGTTAGTATTAAGCTACTGATTTAGCTCAGGTAGAGGGCATTATGCATATTTTACTGAATGATTTATGCAAATTTTGCTGGATAAGCTTAAAAATGACATTTTTTGCTCAAAACAATAAGAATCAGTTGCTATTTGAATTATTGGTGTTTCATAAAGAAACCATAGAAAAAAAGCTTTGAAATATTCAATCGCAATCATAAAAAATTTGCCTTGCTTTTAAGATTCAGCTTAATTAAGTAAGTGCTCATATTGCTCCTCACTGTTTGCCTCTTAATACCTGCGCCCACCAGTGGCAGAGCGGTTAAGTCGCTGAACGCTGGTGGATCCGACCTGGATTCGATTCCAGAAGAAAGAGCTGGCTGGATGTGCGTTTTCATGGCTTTCCCTATGTGTAACGTGTATACGAGCCAGTTTCTCTTAGAAAGGTCATCCACGAAGGCATCCATCCCCTTAGGCGGATAACCCTAGTGTGCTTTGCGGTAATCAAATAAACCAAACCAAACCTCTTAATACCTGTAGTTCCTACTGCAAATTTTAAAATGTGCCAAAGATGACTGTAACGATTGTCTAAAGGCAGACCCAAATTCTAAGATAGTTGTAGGCGACCAATCAATTAAAACCTCATTTGACCAATCATTTGACCCTACAACTGATCCAGTTTTTTTCATCCTCCAGTCGGACTTGGTTTATTTGGCTTACGTAATTATAGCAAAACACTCGACAGCTATCTGCCTAACGGGAATGATGCCTTCGTGAAGGGCTTTATGGAAACCTGGTTCGCGTACACATTAAACTTAAACGCCCATACAGCTAGCCGTTTCTCCTGGATTCGAGGCCCAGAATGGCTCTATTACTATTATTATTAAGCTCTGTTACCCCAGACCTATTACTGTTCCGGGATTTACCGATTGGCCGCTGGTGAGCGCTCCTAAAGTCAGGCAATTTTGCATCTAAAAACAGCAGAATGATAATTTATTCGACGCCATTTACCAGCGTAGTGGATCTAACTGCAGAATTTGCTAAGGCGGTAGCCTCATCAATTGCGACATGTTTCGAAAAATACATTAGTATATAGAAAGGTAAATATGTTTTCAAAATACTTGATGGAAAGCATTCTGCGCAGTTTCTTTGATTTAGTTAATTGAGGTTTATGCGTATAAATTGTTAATTGGTTTCCTTGGTTACGCGCTTTTACATTTTCTGGTATTTGAATCTCAAATTAATTTTCTTATAAACTTGTCATTTATTTATAGATATATATAAATATACATAGCAATTTGGATAATATTTGAAGGATTCTTGAATAAGAAGTTTATGTAGGTATTTTCTTTCCCTTATTTTATTCGAAACAGAATATTGAAAATAACTGAATTTATCGAAAGAAGGAATTAAGTTTTTGCTATCACACGAATGATTTGGAAGGAATTTTGAGCTAAAATAAACTTCAAGAAAATGCATTAAAGGTGTTCCTGTCGAGCTACGTACGTATCTCTTCACGCATTTTAAATTCTTTTCTCCAGTAATGAAAGGCATTTAAAATCTAGTAAATTTCACAGGTACAGGTAAAGGTATGGGGGGACACCAGCGATGTACCATAGGTCAACTGGTAAAAAACTGGGAAACAAAAGACTGGATTATCTAGATTATATATTGACAGAAGTACAGGAGAGCTATTTGCCTAGGCATGCCTTACTGGAAGCCTTTCTAAGAGAAACTGGTTCATATTTTCGTTGCACAATGCTAAAAACATGAGAACTCTCATGCTTGTTGGGTGGGATCTGAAAAACAAAGAGGATTATTTTATATTGATTCTTAAAATTTTTAATATGAGACTCTTCATTAAATTTTAATTTTCTACCTCAACATCGTCTGTTCAGCACTTTTCTTTTAAATATGGAATATGAGAACATATATTTTGGGGATTGTTCTATGAATACTCCTTTAAGGGCTAAAATTGTTTAAATTTACACCGAAAATAATCGACAGGTACTGTATTGGCTATATAAACGACTATAGCCTTTGTTAATTAGTTTCTATGGTAGATTAAAGTTAGATAGGATTTCTACGGTAGATTAAAGTTAGATAGGATTTCTATGGTAGATTAAAGTTAGATCTTATACTGGCTTTAATTTGCGAGAAAGCTCAATGTGTTTTATAAGAACCTAATGCAAGATAAAAGAAAGAGAAAATTGTTTAGTTAATGACGGAAATTGAAGTATCTTTAATGGGTCCTTACCTCAATCTGTTTCCAGAGAAGATTAAGAAAAAGTCTAATGTTGGCATAATTATGCAAATAAAAAGTAAAATTCTCACAATGTTGTTATGCATTTTACAGATTCTACTGGCTTTCAAATCTTAGCTATGGTTATGATTTATGCACGATCTTTTTGAAAAATGATTTGCTATGATAGGAAAAGCAACAAGAATAGTTTCAATATAAGGTAAAGCTATATTGTCCTACAATGAAGGCAGTACGAAGTACATTCAAAGAAGTATGAGGATCGTAAGACATGTTTCTACAGAGAATCTTTCCTTAGACATATGCAGACACGTGACATTCCAAAATAAAAGTAGACTCTATGCACAAGTCATCCTGCCTCAATTCATTCTCCATTGGCAGTACTGGTGCAAGAATGAGGCATTTTAGTCTTTAGGACCCCTCGACCCCCAGCGAAAAATTAATACTTCGACTAAAAACGAATTACAGCTTCGTCTTTAATCTATGTGAAATAATTTATTTAACATGGCATTAATTTGAAATAGTAATTAACATCTTATTTTCAAGCTAATGGTCAAAGTACAAAAAACATTTAACCTTATCTAGATGTCACGGACGCAACTGTTGAGCTGGCGACCACTAAAATGAATACTCGAAGAATGCAAATACAGACAACATCAGAGAAAGTACGAGAATAATGTACGAGAAGTAACGAGTAAGTAAAGTACGAGAGTAAGAGATGATTTCTATCTTGTTTCATGATATAGCTGTATAAAAAATTAATTATGAGTTTTATTAATCCATTTTTCGCTGTCAGTGGGATCTTGATTGTGCTGATCCCGACTTTCCACCCCACAGGCGACCATCAACCCCCCCCCCCCGGGAGGAAACAGCACCGACTGCATTGGGAACCCATGTGTTATGTGTAATGAAAGCATGTATTTTCGCAAAAATATCCGGTTTATTAACGAAAATATAATGTTTTCTTTTATAAATTCCATTTTATTTTCGTATGGATTTTAGGTATAACATGCAGACTGTTTAACCAAATTTAGCGAAACTTAACAGAAAAATTGATAATGTTCAAGAAAAATATTAACTGAAATTTGAAAGAACAGTAACTATTCGATGAGACATGACCATATTGGAAAAAAATAATTTTTAACTGTTCATGCATGAAGCTACCTTTATTCTTTCATAACTTAGTAAACAAATACATAGCGCATTTATTTCTATGTAAAATTTCCGACTGAATATCTGGAAAATTCAATAAGATATAAACAATACAGTGAACTATACAGCAGTTGCTATTTGGAACTAGATGCATAACAAAGAATTTTACACAAATTGTCATTTTCTAAATTTATCAGGCATCACTTTTCTGAACGTAAATTAGCCCAGTATTAACCAAATAAGAAAATCCCATGTCTGATGCTATATAAGATACGGAGGGAAATGCTTAAGTGTAAAATGCTTCTGTGATGTGAAAATGAACGCCCATTAAATCTGTCTAAATGACAGTTACTGGAAAATCCTCTATCTGAAAGCTAGTTTCAGAAAGCAATAGCAATACAGTGGCAGAAATTATGAGAAATGTAACTAACCCAGAAACAGAATGGCTTAAAATACATTCGTGTGTAAAATTAAGAGAATTTTCTCTATTTTGTAGGAAAGTATTGAACCAAAGGAATGAGATGGGAAATTGTCGGGGGCTGAAGGTAGGCCATTCACAAGCGCATGTGGCTAAAGAACTCACTGTAACTCCTAGTGTCGTCTGAAATTTCTCCAAACAATTTTAGAACATTGGATTCTTATCGAAAAGACTGGAGAAGGTCGACCAAGATCCACAACGAAAAATGAGGATCATTATTTGGCATTTTCAGAGTGACAACACAGACTGCTACAGCTACACAGCTCTCATGTGAATTGTATGCTGCCATTGGAATCCGAGTTTCACAGTCTACAGTTGCCCGAAGACTTCATGAAATAGGGCTGTATGCCAGAAGACCTGATGTTGTATCCCGCTCACTGCAGCACACAAGAGAGAGCATTTAGAATAATGCAGAAAACATGCGCATTGCAGCAAACTTCAGTGGAGTACCGTGCGCTTTTTACAGATGGGTCGAGATTCAGCCTGGTCACTGATTCTCGGTGTACCTGTATCTAGAGAGAGAGCCTGGAACCCGACAGCATCACTCCCTCATCAGGTAAAAGATCATTACGGTGGTGAAGCTATAATAATCTGAGCAGACATTATATGTGACGGCTGCACACACCTACATGTGTTTGACAAAGGCATCCTGACTGCTATGAGCTATAGAGAGGACATCCTATGTTCGAATTTTAAGGACCGTATTCTGCCCTGGGTTTCTATTAATAGATCACCTCTCTCGTCTACGTAGGACCTTGCTATTCGACGATTACCTGGAAAGTGAGGTTAATCGCTGCATGGATTGGGCAGCTAGATCTTAACCCTCTAAAGCATGTCTGGGACGCTCTTTTAGTACAACTTCATCTCGGCATCCCCTTCCGATAACTAACCCTGAGTTGAAAACTGCCTTGCTGCAGGAGTGCGATCGATTACCTCAGCTGCCTCTTGTTCAGCATGTCGTCAAGCTACGCAATTGTCTGGCTAAGAGAGGGGATCATCCTCCATATTAGACTCATTTTCAATTTGACATTACAATGTGGATTTGTGACATCCCTGCACTATGGCTTTAGTGATACCATGCGTACATAAAATGACTTTTGAATAGTAATCCCTTTCTCTGTTATATTTGCGTAGTCATACCAAATTTCATTAAAATCTCTCAATTAGTTTTTCAGAAAATGGACATAATATGCAAATTGTCTTAATTTTGTAGTCGAGTGTAGTTATTAGACAAGTAATTATTATTACTATCACTTCTGTTGGCCACTTTCTAGAAGCACTTTTATTCACTTAATTAATTTATTCGCGTTCGTTTTCTTCTAGAAACAGGTGTTGAGTCTGAATTGACAGACAAATTTAAAATTATAAATTTTTTAGAATTAAATAAATCTTACAACACCAATATTCGTAAGTAACTGAATTTTTCTGGATGAAAATTCCATTCGAAATCATTTTAGAGATATTTTTTTATTAAAATATTAATTTTATTAAAATTTTATTATTTTATTAAAATTAAATTACTATTTTTATTAAAATTAGAAATATATTATTAATAAACCTATCCCTCCAAAATACTACTTAAAATTAGTATTAATTTCCACAGACCTTTAAAAAAAACTGCTTACTTTTCAAATATAAATGAGAAGTGTGTTCCCTTTATGTGGAATTATTCGTCAAAAGAATTCGAAGAAAATAGCTCGTCAGATGCAGCTGAAGAGCAAACATGCAAATTTACAGTTTTTTTCAAAGGCATGTGCACAATACATTAAAATGAAATGTATAACGAATTATATGATGTCTGGAGAGAATGACATATTTCATATCCTTCATTAGCTATTTTTAGCAAAGTATACAATTCTCAAAATGGTTAAGTATAAATTATGACAAAATGTAAATAAATTCAGATGACTCCTTGCTCTATTTTTGGTATCTAATATGTTACGTATTTTATTCTCCCTTAATTTTCGGAAATGCTTTCTTAAAAACTCCTTTTGTCGTTCTGTAGAATCATTAGTTTATTTTGAAGCAGGAGTACATGAAAAACGAGCAATGCCCTCATCTGAACTCGAGCCTCTCGAATACGCGCCGACTACTGAAGTTTACTGACTACTGAAGTTTATACTCCACTGAAGTTTACTGGACCTCTCGAATACGCGCCGAGTGTGCTACCGTTACACCACGAAGGCGTGCAGAAAGGAGAAAGAAAATACCTTATAGTCTAATAAATGTAATTACTTTTATATACTGTCACAATGACTATCATCATTCTTCCTAACTTCTTTTTTACATCTTCTATTATAAATTTAGCCCACCAGCGGCCGAGCGGTAAAGTCGCTGAACACTGGTAGTTCTGTCCGAGGTTCGAATCCCGCGAACGGGCTGGATGCATGGGTGTTTTCGTGGTTTTCCCCATGTGTAACGTGTATACGAGTCAGTTTCCCTTAGAAAGTCCTCCACGAAGGCATCCCTCCCCTTAGGCAGATAGCCCTAGTGCGCTTTGCCATAATTAAATACACACACATACACACACTATTATAAATTTAAAATACAGTAATGTAACTTACTTGTTTTCTAGTTTACCTCAAGTACGCTATGTCCTCCACAAATCTTAATACTCTTGATTTTGAGCGCAGGTTTCTTTTCAGCACATGGAAGCTTTTATGAAAATTGAATTACTGAAAAATATGTAAGTATATTCGAAAAGCATAAAGCTTTCGTCTTTTTTTTTTTTTTTTTTTTTTTTTTTTTTTTTTTTTTTTCATGGCTATATTTTGTAAATTAGTTTCACCGTTATTTTCACGCATATCAGTAAGTGAAAACTACAGGGAGTTGTTTTTCCTTGAAGTCTCTTCTATCTTGTCACTGTGTCAAGCAACGCCTCTGATTTTTCTACTTATCTCACACTGCACAGGAACTTCCTAGACGAAATAATCACTTCGTTGCTTGAATCCTAAGTACAATTTGCAAGAAAAATGAAGTGTTTCCTGCAAAAATATCTGTAAATATAATTTTGCCTGTTAGTGAGATAAGGCACGTTACTGCAATAAAGGAAAGTCTGAAAATTGAAAAATCAGTTTACTTAAGCTTGCTTAGGAAAACTTTTTTAAAAATCGAAACAATTCTTAAAATATAATGTATGTTTAAGAAAATTTGTGTATGTGTCTAATTTTTCATGAGCAGACTCTAAAAATTAAGGCAAATGGGTTGTTTAAAATTAGGTGAACGATACTGAGATAATAGATTGAGGTAGATACTAGTTGAAAGATATTCAAACAATATTTAAAATGGTGCACTCATTTTTAAATCAATTGAAATATTTTCAAAAGAATTCACTAATTAAAAAATATCCTGATGTTTTATAGATTAATACTGATTTACTATTTCGACACGGTATAGAAATTTAATTGAAAAATAAGCAAAGATTTCGAAAAGGGAATGGTTCCACAGCAAGTTGTCATATGGTTTGACATTTTATACAGTGAATATTCGACTAGTTCTTAATTTAATATATTTAAATTGTAGTTAAATGAATTGATTTCTTTAGAAGTAACATGGTTTCTTCCAATGAAAATATGGTTCGTATTCAAAAGGTTAGGTTAGGTTATTTAATTACGGTAAAGCCTCGAGGGCTATCTGCCTAAGGGGAGGGATGCCTTCGAGGGGAACTTTCTAAGGAAAACTGGCTCGTATACACTTTACACATGGTGAAAACCACGAAAACACCCATGCAGCCAGTCCGTTTGTGGGATTCGAACCTCGGTCCGAACTACCAGTGTTCAGCGACTTTACCGCTCAGCCGCTGGTGGTCTCGTATTCAGAAAGAGTAAAAAAAAAGCAAAAACACATTTGCTACCAGGCAGATTCTAGGCTTAGAAGAGAAATTCTAATTCGGCAGTTAAATATTAAAATGCAATGTAAAAACATTAATATGTAATACAGATAAAAAGAATGCAATTAAGAAATAATAAAGTAATTAGGAACGTGCTATTAACCTTTTGTTAACCAAAGTAAATTTAAAAAAAAAATCGAATAATACAAGCAATCTTTATTATTAAGTTTGATTTCCTAGCATATTTGAAGATAACTAAATATTTATTTGGAACAAACATAATAAGTATTTTACACAGAATCATAGGCTTGAATTTTTTAACTGATTTTTTTAAAAACACCCAGTACAATTTTAGGAACAGATTATGCATCAAAAGGAAGAAATGTACCAAAACATAATAGCACTTCAGTCGCCTCAAACATATGCTGCAACCATCAAGATACGACCTTAAATGTTTACATTAATTTATGATTACATTGTTTATGGTTTACATTTGTTCATTGGTTCTGGTTCTCCCCTATCATTATCACCTATCGATTCTACAAAATCAAATCTGTTAATCATAGTTGATAGTAGAAATCGTTAAAACTAATACTATTTGAGGGAGGCGGCTATAAGGTGCCTATCCTTCAAAAAGCAAATATGTATCATTTTTTGGGCCAGAAATATATCACTTAAGTATATGAAATAAAATTAATGAATAACGAAAATGGAAGCAGCAGTCAGAATGCTATGTATGGAGCAAAACGAGGGAGCAGAAATCAAAAGAATCAGAAACTATGACATAAATTTCTTACAAGCATCGGGAATAAATGGATAAGAATTATTATCATTACCTAAACGTCAGAAATGTTGGTGGAGGGGGAAAGCATCAAGGAAATCCTGTTTACAACGTGAAGAAATCCTTTGAGTTAAAGGTATGAATAAGAGACCAGCAATGATTAGTTATGAAAGATTTATTCATTTTTCCTCTTCATACATATGATTCATGTCCTTTGATGCAAAATTTTAATGCTCTGTTATTTTACCAGATAAATTTTAAAATACACTGACCGGTAATATTATCAATTCCCCAAAATTAAATTTTTAATACGACTTTTAGGGACAGATCAGAGAATTTTATAAATAGAAGAAACAAACTGTAGGGAAGCTGAACTTATGAAGAATTGCAGAAAAATTTTATCTGGTAGAAGACAGGAACCAAATGAAAATAAGAAAAAAGATTATTATATTATTTTTCATAAGAAAATATTCTTTAGAACGGTAAGAAAAGGTTTTCTTCAGATGAAGTAATTGCTTTGGAAAACGAAGTGAATCTGATTTAGAAGAACTTTCGTAACTTTAGAGAGAGAGAGAGAAATTAACTTCTCAGTATTTGACAGAAATGGTATTGTCGAAGTCTGATTAGATCCAAACGGTGGCCGAATCTATGCTAAAAGTAAGCTAAATACTATTCTATAGACTTTACTATAGACTCTACTATAGAGTATTCTCTACGTTACAGTGAACCATTGAGAAGAAAAAAATAAAAGCCCAGTTTTCTTTCTCTCTCTTTGGCACTTGTATATTGCATACATATTGATTTTAAAATTAATGTATTATTATAAATAAAAACATCGTAATATAATACGAAATATTTATAGAATTAAAGGAATTTCGAATCGTAATATACTCGTACATCAGTACATCGAGCTTTTTAAAACGTGATACACCAAACAATGAACTCTATTTCGTTATTTCAAACACCAGTGACATATTTTCTGAAAATATTAACTGTAGATGAGCCTTAACTTAAGATTTTTCATTATACAAATATAGTTCCTTTCATTTTAACTTTATGGATTAAATATCTTAATAATTTTCATTCGTTGCAATTTTGCATAATCTATGAAGGCATTCATTAGTAAAATATTTTCTAGCTGTACGCTTCTTTTTCATTTATAGATCTCAAAGCGCAAGCATAATAATAATTTAATGTGCATAATGTATGATATGCAATGGTATATCAACTTTAGATTTATCAGTGACATATGACAAAGATCTAAATTAAAATTGAACGTTTTTTGGAATTATACCCTCTCGACTCTAAAGAGGCGAAATAGGTTGTTTCTGTTGATCTTGTCCAATTATTTATTTTTAGATTTCTATCATAAACATATAAGACATTTCTTCCGTTTTCTTAGCATGCCTTCGTGGTGTAATGGTCAGCACACTCGGCGCGTATTGGAGAGGTTCGAGTCCCAGCAAGGGTATTGCTCATTTTTCAAGTTTACTGTTCAAAATAACCTAATGTCTCTACAAACGTTTCATGCGGTGTAAGGCGACGTGATATTCGTGGAAGCATGCTCCAAAGTATTACAAATATGCTGATGGTCAGATTTTCTAGTTTTATGATAGGATAAAATAAACGTGTAAAACTAATTAAATCGCGCTCTGTGGGATTTGCATGTTTTCCGTATTCTATAGCTTTCAGTTTAGACAAATTTTGTTACATATTTTTGTATTGTAATTTCTTAACTGGAGATAAATTTAAAAACATTTTATAGATGTAAGTTTACTTGAGGAATGCATTGGATGTGACTTATATTAATGATTAAAACGCAAGAAGTTCAAAAATTCTCTTACCTGGAAATAAATTAAGCTTTAAAACATATTTCTTAATTTACTGATACACTAAAGCGGATACGTTTACTTGAGTTAAGTGAGTTTGTATGGATGTTTTATATCCTCAAAGAAAGGATTTGAAATATTTAACATAGTAAAGGCTGTCTGTCTACCAACATCCGAGGTGTGAAAAATCATTCAACATAGATTTTATTCCAAGTCCCTCTTGGCATGGATCGACCAAGGCGATTTGGTTAGGATCTTTTTTTGTTGCTGTTTTTATTTGGATATATATTCTCCAGCAAAAATAAAAGTTACTACTACGTAGAGAATTAAGCAAAATATTGTCAGATCTTACGCTTACTCTGAACAGAACAAAAATAAAGCAATGTGGAGAATTTTCTGAATGTAACTCACCTAACTGTGTAGTATATTTAGAGGTCAGATAAAATGTCATTTGTAATCTGAAAATATTTGACCTTCAGGATATGATTAGATCGTATGATCTGATGGTTATTAAGTTCTCCTCAGGGCAACAGAAGCTTGAAGCAGGTTTTCTATGTTTTAATTTTAATGTTACTCTGCACAGTGCTTCTTACCACTCATATTTGTTTGAATCTGGATGTATCCTGGTCACTGGAAGTCACCGGAAGGCTACCTTCCACTCTAAGGGTTCTAGTCAGGTACTATATTAAGGATTTGTATTTCATCTTGAACATCAATCCAAAAGCTTGTCATTTGCAGATGACGCGGATGCTGTTGTTCGATATAAAATCATTCGCCAAGCTAGTTTGATACTTACTTGAAAAAGCTCTTGCTCCTTACCACCAGCTGTGTCTACCTATGTCGAAGATACAGAAATCTCAATTTTATGTCAACTAAACATTTGAATGCAGTAAGTTTGAAACTAAAATTTCTAGATAAGTTTGACAGTATTTCGACTAAATTTCGTAGCATCAAAGATTAGGGCTTTTTTCTTTGGATGGAATTTTTCATAAGTGAAATAACTATTTTCTTAAAATGTTCCCCTTATAAAACCTTTCTTTAATTAAAATTAAAGCATTGTTTCCTTTCCTAACCTAAATTTGAGTTTGTTTCAGTATGAGATCTACAATGTATTTACGACGCAGGAACAGCGAAGACTGTTGAATTAAATTGAAATAAACTGTCGATTCAAGAAATTTCGAGGCTCATTAATTGTCTCCAATATGTTATTGTTGATTATTTAACAATAATTGAATTATAAGGCAAGAACAAAATTACAGTTCGACATTTGGTGTTGCCGTTAACTCGAAATATGTAGATAGATCCCACATCAAACTAGCAACTTTGTTGCAAGTATTTTACAAATTCATTCTTTTATAGACTCAAAAGTCTTTAAATATACGGTATAGTGCCTTTTGGTAAGAATGTAAACACTTTCTTTATCGAAAAATAGAATGCTACCTTTATCTGATAGATTAACATAAGCAAGAATGGTTTGACTGGGCAGAATATCACATGACATGGACTAAAAATTAGACATAGATGTGTGAAATGACATTTAGACTAGACGAGTCCTGTTTCAATGAAGCATCTGGCATAACCTCAGAAAAATAGATTGAAATTTGATTAAGAATGAACAAAGAGTTAAAGGTGTAAGCCATCTGGAAATAGTTTAATACAAACAGTAAAAAACAGTGTTACTCATTATTCGTAAAAGTGTTTTTATATCGCGCAATATATGCAATTTCGCAAGAGTACCTTTTACTACTTTTTAACATTTAAGTGGCTCTTCATTTGAATTTGAAGTAAATAATGCTTCATTTTTCAATAAAATTTCTATCTGTATCTCATTTTTTATTAATAATATTCTAGCAGTAAACTGGCAGTTGAACTGTATGTTCTTCAGATCTGAATTTTGTGGAAATTATTTAGACAAGATTAGCATAGGAAACATATGAACATGGACAGCATTATAAAAATGCTGAACAGACTTTACGTCCAATGCCCAAAGCAAGGAAAGGAAGTTCACTAATATGTAGTTAGAATCTAATAAAATAAACCAACACGCATTTGAGATTTCATTAAAATTGACATTTTCATTAGTTTTTTTTAAAAATTTTATTACGTGCTCCTCCATTTGGCACTACAAGAAAAGAGAGAATGTCCTTGAAGGACGTTTTAAGGGAAATTGGCTTGTATCCAAGTTGCACATGGGAAAAACCACGAAAATGCACATGGGGGCCAACCTGTTCTTCGGAACTCGAACCCGGACCGAACTTCCTGTGTTCAGCAGTTTTCACCTTCTTTTATTAGATGAATAAAGCATTTGAAGCAAGTTTATGAATGTGCTCATGAATGATTCTATCGTTTTTTACAGAGGTTTGAATTAAATTACAGTTGCTCCATTTCTATGCAAGAGCACTTTTTACCGCTGTTAACTACTTAATTTAACTACTACTAACTTTTACCGCTACCAGGAAAGAAAACAACCAAAGATATAAATGCTGTCCTATCATTTTAGAACATACCTCTATAGTTATTTCAGATCTGAATATTAGCTATAAAGTTTGAGAAACAAAGATTGAACTTTTTTTTTTACTTAAACGCTTTTTTTCTAATGAGTGAGGCATTAATCTTATGTCCACGCAAACTTCCGCGGTTATTTTCTTAAATTTTCTGAGGTTCCGCGAATGTTAAATGCTTCACAAATATCGAATGATCTTCAAATTCGAAAATTGGCACGAATCCAAAATCCACCAACGGTCTAATGGTAAAAATAGTTTAGCTTAGGTATTTCTATCCACGGTCAAATCCCGGCATTCGTGCTGGTTGTATGGAAGTTTTCGTAGCTTTCACTATATGTAATATGAATGGATACGAGCTAGCATCCATTATAAAGTTCTACAAGAAGACATCCCTCTCGTTAGGCGGATATCCATCATGTGTTTTACTATAATCCAAGCACAAAAGTAATCCAAAATTCGAATCAGACATTTGATTCTTGAATTATTTCTCAGTCTCAGATTTCTGGATTATGAAAGACAGGCTGCTTTTCTAAGTAACGAAAAATTTTTTTAGTTTTCTAGTACCAACACACAGTTGCGATGCCAAAACATCCTTTACCCGAATTTAACGGGCTTTTAAGAAAAAGGAAAATTGTGAATGTATGGTACAATATATTAAGACTCCTTCCTCATGAATAGAAATGGTGATCTTTCATAACGGTGTTGATTATGGATATGTTGGCACGTTAATTTGATTTACATTATCACGTAAACGTTATTTATTATCTTCGTTACTACATTTTATTATTTATCAATAAAATACAGTAACAAATTTCTTTTTTATTTTTATTATTTATCAATTTACGTTATTTATTATCTTCGTTACTACATTTTATCACGCAGTTTTTTACGTTAGTGCAAATATATCTAGGCCTCACAGTTTTGCGAAATTTTTTGATTTCTCAATTATTTTGCAATTGCCCCGCAAATTTTGCCTTTTCTTTTGAGATACATTTGCTCCTTTATTGATGTTTTCTTTTGAATCAACCAAATTTCTTGTTTCTAGTTTCGAGCTTTTATCCACATTCTTAGAAAACAAAATCTATTGTTTTGCAGCAATTTAAAATTGAGTAATCTCCGACTAAAAAAGGACTTTTATTATTAAGACAAATGTTATCTGTTTTGGATTTTCTGCAACATTAGCCTTTCTTATTTTATTTAGTTTGAAGTTTACATTAAGTATAATTAAAATAATCAATATCTGCCATTTTTGTTTTACGCTGTGTTCCTTCAAATAAACTGATTTCACGCTTTGCTTTGCAAAGCCGTGCGTATCCGACGGAACTGCTAACAGAGTAGTGTGATGCAATAGAATAAAGAAAAAGAGCATTTTGAGAATTACCTTTTGAGCAAAACTTGATATGTATTTCTATCGCACCTGGTAACTTATAGATAAATGTATTTGCTTGTTTTGAAGACAATATCCGGCAAAACACGATTTCAGAGGTATTTTAGCAGCATATTTGTATCACATTTATCTATTGCCTTTCATGATATATAAGTAAACAGTTATGCTCAATAACACGTTAAAGTGATAAACGTTACAAGAAAACACAAATGACAAGTGTCTTTGAAAGACAACTTAATATTTTTTAATTCTTTTATACGAGATGCTTAGCTATAAAAGAATGTTACTTACGAATTAGTGATTTTTATATTCTACTTGAGGTAGGAACTTCTTGAAAACAAGCAGCCTGGTCAAAATTAATATTCTGAAAATTCACTGAAGCATGAATGAAAAGTTTCAATTGAAAAAACAAACAAAAAAAGCCATTTAATTCCAAAATTAAGGGAAGCTTGTTAGGAATGACACTCTTTCGGAATCCAGTCCCGTTCTCTAGGAATTCCCAACATTCCAAAAGACAGGCATTTATATCCTTGGTAAGTGACCCTATTCGCATTATATTCCACGTCACATTATAAAAAACGCTTATAAGGTATTTCTCCCGGCATCAAAGCATGCCCTCGTGGTGTAGCGGTCAGCACGCTCGGCGCGTATTCGAGAGGTCAAAGGTTCGAGTCCCGGCGAAGGCATTGCTCATTTTTCATGTCTCTTGCTTCGAAATAACCTAAGGTTTCTATAGTGGAGCCCGAACTAAAAAAGGTGCTAGATGATGTTGCTCCACCAGGATTTGGCGTTGGGTCCCCTAATGCCCAGTCGTTCTTTAAAAGGGGAAGTATGTAAGGTATTTCTCCCGTTTTCTTAGCATGCCTTCGTAGTGTTGTTGTCTGCACGCCTGGCGCGTATTCGAGAGGTTCAAATCCCGGCGAGGACAGTGCTCATTTTTCATGTCTCCTGTTTCGAAATAACCTAATGTCTCTACAAGCTATTAAAATATTTTTCTCTTTCCTTTAGCATTTTTGCAAATATGAAAAAATGGAATTTAAAATATATTTTTCAAGAGCACTGGTGTTAAAATCGTTTTTAAATATAAATATAAAGTTGACAGGACTGATATTTGTTTCCTTCATCGCATTCTTTCTTCTCTTTCAAAGTTGAAAAGTTGTTGAAAGTTTAGAAGTCATATTTTCTGTTCAATAACAGAGAATTATAGTTTCCTAACTGGCATCCAGAACCAATCAGATGATGTTTCATTAAATTTTCAAAGAATATTTGAAGATTTTGTTTTTATATTTTAAATATTTTATTAATTTTTTACGACATTTTGCTCTTATCATAAATTTTCGATTTCTTTCTGTTATCACTGCTACTCTTTCGTGATTTTCTGATAACATTTTTCATTATTTTCACCGAGGATTATCGCTGTATATCAATGATGTTTACAGATACACAGACCAAACGCAACTAAAAATTTAAATTTTAAATAATAAATCCTATCCACATTAAAAGTAAACAAGAAAATATATAAAACATAAATTAATTTTACTGATATTTTGTTGTGCAAAATAAGCTGAAGCAATGAAACAGTTATCGTTGTTTATTTTCTTGGCAGCTGAACCGTTCAGTATCTTCAGGATTACTGAGCTCGGGAAACACTTCTTTGATATCCGAAAAATATAAAATTTCGACCAAGGTTTAAACCAACCGATGGCTGGTTTTAACAAATAAATGACATTTCTTGGTAACATGAAAGATTAAAAGTTCCTAACTTGATAAATGTTTGATAAGGAGTATACTATATATAAAAATATGGAAATGAACCCTATCATAAACTGCTAAAATATCATCTACTAAAATATGTGAGGAGAGGTTTATTAGTTATAATAATTTAATCATTGAGATACCCTATGGAAACGTCAGTTTAAACTGTGGTTTTCAGCAAAATGTCTACGTAACTGCGTACTAAAATTGGAAAATTAATGAAATAATTAGAAAATGAGTCACATGTCTTGACATCAGAGAATTTTAATGAGCTATTATTTTATTTTTATGATATTACCAAAATAAGTCCTGAACAAAACTGAAGTCAGATCTCCAATACTCGGTATGAAAAGCCCCAAACTAAAGTATTGAAAACTAATGAAATTATTCTTCAGAATTCACTCCCACTGTTTCCGTTAGAAAGAGTTCCTTGTTATTTTTTACGTAATTTATGCTGATTTTGAATTTTCATACATCTAAAATGTAAATTACATTAGTGGAGTAAATTTCCCTTAATATTGCATTTTATATTAAAATGTATAAAAAAGCTTAAGTGTTATATATATAGTATTAGCGACATTTACTGAGATATTTTTGGGTGTTTCAGATTTTATTTTTACACACCTATGTGAAAACAATTACACAAGCAACAAAACATAATGAAATTAAACTAAATAAATTAGAACGCGCAATTTTAGAATCCATAAGTGAACAGAACATCATAATAACGTTTTTTTTTTCAGTTGCAGAAATCAGTCCATAAATTCACAAAATATTTCTCGCGTTTTCTCCTAGAAAATATTCTATGAGTTTCAGGAATAAATCTTTACCTAAAATCCTCTACGTCAAATAAAATTTTTAAAAAATCATTCGCAGGTTTATCATATCTGTACGACCTCTAATTATGTAAATAGTTTTTTGTGATTCTTACACGAAACCGTGAGCATTGCTAAATAATGTTATTACCATTAAGTCCTGAAAATTCTCCCATTCGTCAACTTAGATGTACTTAGTCCTCAGAACATATAGATCAGAATTAGAAGAAAACAGTCTTTCATAAACGCCGTCCAGAAAGTTTTACTTACAATTCTAACAGGCTAGAAATATAACAAAATATGTAAAATTCCGATTCAACTCGACAACGGTTATGAATATCTATTAAAATATAAACGGACGTAAATAGTCACATTAATAGAGATGTTAACACAAATTACAGGAACTTCGATTCTTTCATGGTTTATTTAACTTTCCTTTTAAGATTTTTAAGTTTTAAATACCTTACTAATTAACTGACACAAATGAGTTTTCTAATAACTACAAGAAACCCTCAGTTGAAATACATTTCATGCAATTAAATTATCGTTTGCATTACAAAATGTTCCTTAATTTCCATCCTTATGGTAACCCAAAAGTTTAGCTACGAATTACAGTATTTCACACTACCGTACGTACATCCCCCTCAGCATCCAGTGAAATACATAGTCTGTTCAATCTACTCTCAAAAATAACAATTTTCTTAATTCATTTCCTCATTAAATCCCTCTCTAATACACACCTTTAAAAAGAAGGATTTTATTAGTTTCAAGGTTGACAGCTGAAGCTTGGTAAACGACCTGCCATCGTGAAACCAAATAACAAGACGTCCAATAACTCACTTGTTCTTGCAGTGCTAAGATTTCCCTTCAGGCTAAGTAAATAATGTGTTACCGTCGAAAGCAAATAAGAAATATATGCACCCTCTTATATGCTCTAGTCTCCGACATTTTAACCCATTTAATGCCGGGAGTAATATGATTCTCACAAATCGATAACCGCAACAAAGTGAATGTGAATTTTATTCACATCAGTTGACATCTTGAACATATCACGGAGATCGAATAAAATTAGATCTTTAATATTGCGTTTCCTGAAATAAAAGTTTTGCAAGATTGTTTATTAATATTTATTTTGCTTGCGCGATTTCCATTTTTCTCTCTAATAATGGAAACAAAAATGTTTTTCATTCTATAAATATGCTCCGAAATTATGGTATAAGCATAAAACCTTTTTAACCAACTAACCCAATGAACTTTTGTTAATTATCTATCTGACTGTGCATTATGTGATTCAAAAAAGGAATAAATGGCGATAAAGCAGTCAGATAGTATAGTCTTATTTAGAAGTGTTTGGGTAAAATGAAAGATGGATTTTTCAGGAATGGAATACTTTCACCTTAGAAAGAAGTTTTTTATGTATCGTAAAATAGTTTCATTACTTGTTTCTTTGTTAAAAATAATTTTTTTCCTGCGCCAAGAATATAATAAAACAATTTTTAATTTACCTTTATTTCCTAACTTTTGGTCGTATTTGAATTTGGTGAAACTTTAAGCATTGTCTTTCTCTGTAGATTTTGGTTCGCTGCTTTAAATTTAATATTCTTAAATTTTAATAAAAAAAACTGCTTTGATTTTGCTTTAGGTGATTAGTGTATTTTCTTTCAAGCGTAATAAATAATCGAAATTCAGGGAAGTTCCAAAATTGAGTTTCTACTGTAAACAAAAATTAGTACAAAATATTTATAAAGTCTCCTAACTTACATAACGCGTTAAGTTATGAGTAACATTGTAGAGACATTAGGCATTTCGAAGCATAAGACAAAAAATGAGCAATTCCCTCGCCGGGATTCTACCACGGACCTCTCGAATACGCGTCAAGCGTGCTGACCACTACTCCAAGAAAGCATGGTAAGAAGGCGGGAGAAATACCTTATATACGCCCCCTTTTAAAGGGCCAATTAAAATTACCCCTTTTAAAGGGGACCCAATCGCCAAATTCTGATGGAGAAGAATCATCATCCACCACCTTTTAGTTCGGGTGCCACTGTAGATACATTAGGATTTTTTTTTAAACTGGAGAGATAAAAAATGAGCAATGGCCTCACCGGGACTCGAACCACGGACCTCTCGAATTCGTGTCGAGCGTGCTGACCACTGCACCACGAAGGCATGCTAAGAAGGCGAGAGAAATACCTTATAACATAAATCATGATATATTTACGTTAACATTTTTTGTATCACATTCCTTATAATAATAGATTTTAATTTAGGTATTTGGATTATTTGAATTACAACAAAGCACTCAACGGCTCCCTACTTAAGGCTGATGCTTTGTGGAGTAATTCCTATGAGAGCCGTCCAACGGGGATAATGATTAGAAACGCTGACTGCCCTATCGAAGCGCACGGATTCGAGTCCCGGAGAAAGCATGGATATTTTTAAATGATGGGTGCCTTTCAGTTTAGATCAGACTTCACGTATTTCCTTTATTATTTAATTAAAAACTAATTAATAATATGCAATGCTGTTGTTGTTTCTTATAATTTTTATCTGAGAGAAACTGATCAGGTCATGAATTTATCATGCCCAAGAGGTAGTAAGCGTCAGTCGCTGGCCTACGCCTCCGGCACTTTATTGATTACAGTTAGATTTTTACTCAGCTTCTTAATTTTGATGGCGAATCCAGGGGGTCGAATTCAAGGGCCTCTTACCCCTCCCCTACCACCAACCTCTCAAAAGATATTTGGATTTGTAGCATTTTAGGTACTCGTATGCCACAAACACACTATGCACTTATCCGGTCCATGCCTTATCCGGTTTTCGAACCCGGGCTCAAGGCTATGGCAACCGACTCTGCTACAACCATACCAAAAATTGGCTTTATGCATTGTTATCTGGATATTTTAGGCACTCTATTAGCCATGCATGTTTTGTATATTTACCTATTTTTGCATTTTTATCTATTAATGCTTCAGCGATTTAATTCATTCAACATTAGTACATTTAAATCTTCGATTGTTATACATTTATTCATTTGTTTCCATCATTTGCATTTTCATCTGTTAATTATGACATTAACCACAGAAATTGTTCTAGTATAAGAATATCTTAGAAAATTTAGAAATTTTTTTAAAGTTGTAAGGAAACATTTAACAGAGACAGATTTCAAGACAAATCAGATCATGTATTTTCGTAAAAATTTCTGTTTATAATAATCGTAACCAAATTATGTATACTAAAAGAAAACTGAAATAAATACTATTAAAAAATGCACAGTGATGTTACGATGCCTTTATATATCCAATCTTTTGTACATTTCCTTGCTGTTGACATGTAATGAAATATTAGAGCAACCATCACCTATTTCTTGGCGTAATTCATACACACTTACCATGAAAATGTTTTGACAGAAAAGACAGCCATGATTCAAGAGAGGGAAATATTATGATGTAGTTCATAAAAAGCTAAAATATGTAATAGTAAAATACAGTAAAATATGTAATAGTACAGGATAAAAAATGAGTTCCTGTATCCCAAAAGTTGATGGAGATATTTAGTTTTAAAGCTGAATATCATTTTCAGGAACCGTACTCGAATTAAAGAACACAGTATTTGTATTTATACTAAATTAACAATAAAATAATAGTTTAGTAAAAGGTTTCTGACGTTAATAGATTAAATGATAGCATTTCCATGCATATTATCGTGAAAAATAATGATCAACATAGTTTCTTCATAAAAGAAATCTTAGTGTAAGAATTTGTTTCCCAGAAAGCACTGACAGGTTTCTGTGTTGTCGTGTTGTACTCTTGTAACATAATATGAATAAATTAAATATTTAAAATAATTCTAGTTTAGTGAATTTTTTGTCTAATTTTTAGATTACCCTTCTAAAATAATAAAATTTCCTGAGAATATTAATAACGCACTTCTAATGTTTAAAACTTATAATTTTTCGGCATATCAGTTGTAACATACTTGTAAATTAAAGAATATTACACACTAGTAAATCATAAAGGAATATCACTGAATTTAACTGTAAGGAAGAGAAAAAAACCTTCTCGAATTATTTATTAATTTACTAACTGAAGCCTCAATATAAGTAGAAAATGACGTCAAATATCGCGAATTTTTAAATTAAATATCCCGTTTAGTTTTTGTGGTACGAGAACCAGAACTTTTGTAGCGTGCGTTTTTTGTAGTGTTTATAATTATTTTTGCAGTGTAAAATTTTCTTAAATATAAATATAGAGAATTATTTTTGCAGTGTAAAATTTTCTTAAATATAAATATAGAGAACAAGGGTCTGTATAAAATGTTTCATTTCGTATTTTAGACAAAATATATTTTTTAATTTAAAAATTACATGAATATTTGTGTCATTTAAAACACTTTTGTAACTGGAAGTATATGTCTATGACCAAAAGTTGCAAAAATGAAGGCCAAAAAAGAGCTTTTGCGGACAAGGACTGTGCAAAGACTATGCGTAAAAGTGAATATACTTGAGTGAATTTTAAAGTAAGACGTCGTATTAAAAATCAGGGATATGTTATATCTCTACTGTAATATGTCCTTGGAATAAATGAGTGATTAAAATTACCATGCTGAAGAAAATAGTCACCAAGAGGAAGACGTAAGTAAAGATTTCGTCATTTGTAAAATAATGAATTTCATCATTTTAAAAATAATTATGCCGTAAAGCTGATAATATAAACAAATTTACAGATCATTGAAATGAAAGTTTCGTAGAAAAGAGTAATTACATTTATTCTTTTCTACGAAAATTCAGTAGAATTATATAATCGAGACGACACTGGTGATTTGAATACATAACTTATTACGTATGTTATACGTAATAAGTTAATGTGTTGTTCAGTCTTTATACCGAGTCTGTATTTCCAAGAGCATTTTCTCTCTTCTTTATATCACTTTCTCATAACTTATGAAAATTTAAAAACAATGAAATAATTCACATTCAGTAATGAAGTCCACATTAATAACTTAATCATCCAAAATGTGTCCTTTAACGATTCTAACGTTTCTGTGCAATGTAGCTATGTACCAGCAAAAGTATACTGTGATTGCATACACACGTAAAAAATATATATGAATATTGGTTTGGAAGCATGTGAACTACAGAAGGGTTTCATAATTTGCATCAATGTGTGGTAAACATCGGTTAAAATCAAGGTGTATACCAATAAAAATGAAATTCTTCTAAATTTTCAGTTGGAATAAATGGCAATCTGCCTTAAATTCTAGTGAAATTTAAAAAATTTTTATTCATGAAATATTGCTTCCAAACATAAAGTCTTTTTTTAATTTGAAATTTATTATCTATTTCATAAAACTAAATTTCATTTATATTAATTTTTAAAGCTTTTATTTTACAGTCAAAATTATATATATCAAGGATTTTTTTTACAACAAAGTGAGGCGTAGAGTAAACGTATCTCATCACATGTTTATTGTTAGGTAATGGGATAAAGTTGCATGTTCTATTTGTTGCATGTGAAATAGAGATTAGCTACTCTATTAATGCATTTTAAAATCTTTTATACTTTAGTCCTGTCTTTGTTTTGCCCAGAAAACCATTCGAAAGAGTTAAGTAATCTAAGCTTTTTCGTGCTTATCATCAAATCTCAGAAAGACATATAACCGTCTCAGATATTCCCGAACGCTCTTTAAAGCCACTACACAGCATCTATTTAAGTCTAGAATCTGTGCTCTTAGAAGTTTATAGAGAATTATAATCAAATATTTCAAAAATGCAACAAATCTAGAAAATGCTAGAGTTTAGAGTTCATAGTACTTTACTTTGTGAGTTTGTAGATTGATGCTATACGAAGAACTTTTCTTACTTTTTTTTAAACTTTAAATCGTATTTCTGATTATAATTATTAAGAATTTATACCTAGAAAAAGAAAAACTTCCGGAAAAAGAATTTCTCGACAGTTTTGTGGTATATTGTGTTTTCGTAGAACAATTTTTATGCAATGATATATTGTTATAAAAACGAAGATCAAAATACATGAGGCGTTACCGAGAGTGTTAGGAAAGTTTATGTAAAGCAACCCGCTGTGTAGGAGTGGGTTTGTTGGCGTCTGAGTTAATACTCTGTCTGAGACACCCAGCGAGAGTCTTTAAGGTTGGAAAACTGAAATAAAAATGTTAAAAAAGTTCTGTGAAACTGGTAAATATTTCTGCGCAGCTTGCAAAAGTAAAATACATCAGGTTATTTAATTCAAATGATGACAATTACATAAAATGAATCTTATATATTTATATTATTATTCTTTATTGCGTTTCACGTTATTTTACTGTAAGTGTGGTCTCTTATGAACTGGTTAATACAATAAGGTACAGTTCAAAATTATATGTATCTCATTTTGGGTTTTTCTTTCAAGATTGCATCAGATTTCAGCAATAGCATTTCATTTTCCAGCTTATAATATTAAATAAATATGCTATGCTTCTATATTTGCAAAGCTTGTTTTAAAGAGAAAATTCGAAGTAAGTTCACAGTCACCTATAAATAGATTAATTAGCATAGAGGCGCATTAGATAAATTGCATAAGAAAAACAAAACAATCTAGGCTTTCAACGTTTTCATCTGTAATAGCCTCTCACATTAAATATAAAAAACACGCATGCAAAATAATGTAGCTGGATGTTTTAAACTACATACTTTTCTATTATAAACAGCTGAATGGAACTGTTATTGGAAAACCGAGAAGTGGATATTCTTCGATATCATATCGTTTCTGATGCACACGCCGGATTTTTATTTGGAAATCTTTTCCATTCATTTTATTTAGTATTTCGTTATTATGATGCAAGATCAATTCAAGAAATGCTCACCAATTGCAATGCTATTGAACAGTGGTTGTTCGACCCCTGTTCTGTGAACGGGCTAGCTGTGCGAGTAGTTTCGTGATCTTCTCATTATATAACATAAACTCAAGCAATTTTGCCGTTCGAAAGTTCTGCGCGAAAGCGTCCTTATCTATAAGTGGATATCTCTTTTAGGCTGTGCTCTGTTTTAACATAAATAAACAAACACTTCAAGAGGTGTAGAGCGTTAGCTCTTTCACTCCGCGACTGAAATAATAAAATTTGATGTTAGTTTACTGAACCTATCAGAATAACGGGCTCAAATGTCGACTTGTGTTTCTCTCAATGCTTGCAAGCTGAAATGTTAAAGAAGCTGCGTACCGAATGGTGTGAATGTAATATACCGTACCCGAGAAAAGATCCTACAGTTTAGGTTTTAGTGATGCAAAAGAAACTGAAACGGTTTTGAGGTTATTATTATTAGCAAATTTAAATAGTTTTTGTTGGGGGAAGATATGATACGCCATGTCAACTGAGCATAGTCAAAATAAAACGACTCGCATATCTTATCTCAAAATGCTGTCTGAAATTCAAAAGTTATAGCCGATTAATAATAAAAATGCAAGTCGCAAGGGTTACTGCAGACTTGCTATAGTTATTCACTTACACGGAGAGAAATATTATAAAAAAATGTTTTCACTTGCTAGATAGAGATACACTGTATTATGTTTTTTATTCGCAAAAGAGGAATATATTCTCATTTGTTGTTTTGCTTGCACTCACTCTTCGCAGACCAATTTTAGATAAGCATTTTCTTCTAGAAGAAATATGGCTTATCTGAAATTGGTCCAAAGAGTCGCTTTTCATGATGGAAAACAACTTTTTAAAGAAATGTTCTGTAACAAAAACTTGCCTAAGATAAGAAAAATATTCTAAGAAAAAGTTACAATATCTTAGTAACAGCTGTAACTAATAAGGGTGGGCGAAAACAAAATTTAATAACCTTGTTTTTATTGGAATATTTTGTTAGTTCGCGCACTGTATGTTCTTAAATACACCTTACACATAAAAACTGCGCTGTCAAAATAAAGAAATAAAGAAATTTTAATAAATAATAATCATGATATTTCTCCGTGTATATACTCGTATTATGAAAATTTTCTAAATAAATAAGAACATTAAATACCAGCTCCGTTTTATAATACAGTTTATTCAGTGAGAAAAGAAACGAAGGAAATTTTATAAATGTTTTCTAATTTCAGGATGCAATTCTCTTAAAATAAAAGTCGTAATTCGTAATTTGGAAAGTTTAAGTTTAAATATATAGAGAAGATAAAAATATTGCAATATACAGGTTACTTCATTCAAAAACAGAACACATCCACATATAAATATGTGCATGAATATTGCAAACGTATGTACGAGGTGTGACACAAAAGAAACGAAACTGGTGCAATAAATCATTCTACTTACACAATCAGTTCTCCGTAACATTAACTTAAGTAGTCCCCTTCAGCATTCACACACTTCTGCCATTCGGTTCTGGTAATAGTTTTGGAACTAGGTTTTTGGAAGGCCCTTCAGGAGATTCTCCGTTTTTGCCTGAACATCTTCAAGTGAGGAAAAATGGCTTCCCTTTAAGCAAGATTTAACTTTGGGAAATAAAAAAAGTCGCATGGAGCAAATCAGGTGAATAAGGAGGATGCTCCTTCACAGTAATGATTTTGCTGGTCAGGAACTGCTTGACAGATAAGGCCGTGTAAGCGGGTGCATTGCCCTAGCGCCACAGCCATCATCACTCCACAAATGTCACCTTTTTTCCCTAATTTTTTCACGAAGTCTTTTTAGTACTTCAGTGTAGTAGTGTTGATTAAGAATCTGACAGCTGGGGACCCACTCAATCATTACAATTTCATTAATGTCGAAGAAGGCAATTTATATTGCCTTGAAATTTGATTTTAACATGCGTGCTTTGTCCCTTCCCAACGAAAATCACTTATGCCATTCAAACACACGTGCACGAGACAAAATTTCATATCTATAAGCCTCAGTTAATATTTAAAATGTTTCCACGGCTTATTCTTTAAGTTTCACAAGAAAGTTGATGTTGATTCGCTATTCGGTTTTTACATTAGACTTTTTTTCCGGCAGAATAGTTGCACATTTTTACTCAGTGGAGCAGTACTCCCACCTGGTGTGATCGGTTAAGTCGAAACTGGCCGCATGGATAGAGGAGGTGCGTGGAATGACGCCACCAAAACAGTTCTTGTCAACTTCCACTCTTTTTTCAAGTTACACACTTAGTCTCAGTTTTTTTTTTTTGTTTTGTTTTTTTTTTTGTTTTTTTGTTGTTGTGTGTGTGTTTGTGTGTCACACCTCGCATGCATATTACTTATCTGGAAACTTGTATGGAAACATTATATTCAAGAACGGATTTACCTTTTTTTAGTTGACAGAATAAGTAAATCTATGCCACGCTCATCAGTTTTATTTTTCTGCATCCATAATGAAATATCGCTTCTCTTCAAGTACGCGCTAACATAACAAATTCGATTCTCAAAACATAAAAGTGTAATTTTTGTATTCCCTGTCATCATCTTTGATTTAATAAGTGCTTAAAAATACAATCAACTAATGCTTCAAAATTCAGTCGGCGTGTTTCTAATAATCTACATAGTGATTTAAGAATCAGCATTCCGATGTTTTGAAAGTCATCCATCAATTTTAAAAGAGTCTACAGATCCTTTCATTTATTCCATATTTGTAACTGCGTAGCCAGACGTTATTCATCTACTTTCGATTTTCAAGTTTTGATATATGTTCCAACACATGTTAAAGGAATCAAACAGTTTTTCTTCCATTCTGAAAGTGAATTAAATCAAGATCTTTTTTAGAAATATGCAATTAATAAAAATGCTACGAGATTTTCGTTTTTCACAAAGTTTTGTTTCAGATTATATAATTTCATAACTTTTTGCTACTTGAAAGAAACATATCGGTTGTTAAAAAAGGGAAATGTGATAATGCAAGTACTTTAAATAGATTGAATTTGATTAATGGTTTCAAAGTTTAGTGAGTTCATTTAAGTTTATATTTTTGTTAATATTGTATATAAAAATGTTTTCATAATTATGAAGTAAGTAATTTATTTAATAATTAATGTAATTAAAGTATTTTATAGAACAGAAAACTAATAATAAATATCATTGTTTATATCTTTGTAATGCTGTTTTTATGAAAATATTAAATTAAAGAATTATTAGAAATTGAAATTTGAATATTTATGTTAAATAAATTCAGTAACGATGTTAGAAATTTTCAAGCATCTCAGTCAGGGATTTTTATTAAAATTTAACTTATTTTGGATTGGTGTTAGGAAACTTTGAATTATTTTTAGAATGAAGTAAATGTAAAGCATGGATGAAATAATTTTGAATATTGATACAGAAAATGATCTAAAAAGTGGCAGTTTTGGAGTATTAATAAAGAAAATGCTTAATGCTGCGTATCTAAATAATGTTATAATAAATATAAAAACCTTTAATCACTTATACAGAATGAATAATTATAATAATAGAAAATTTGAGTAATGTAATTACAAAGTGAACTGTATAAAAAAGTGATGATGTTTGAAATTAAGGTCAACGAATGGTATGCAATGAGTAATTGAATACAAAGAATAAAGTGTATTGAAAGGATTACTAGTTCAGAATCAGAGGAATATATTGAGCTCTATATAATGGTTCCTTTAACCCTCTCAAAGAAAAGTTGAAGGCTGCAGTTTTTAAAAATGAGAATGATAGGGTAAACTTGTCAAATATGGGCACTAGAACACTTAATTGAAAATATATTTCACTAAAACACTTTCCATTTCTCTGAAATTCACATTTCAAACTTTAGACTATAGTTTTTCTAATGGTATAAGAACAAAAGTCTAACTCTTATTGCTATGTGTTTAAAGAAACTCCGCAATAAAGCCTCTATTTAATTAATACTTTAGTAATATGGGAACAATTGCCGGAAATATGGGCAGGTTGCATTATTAAAAGGATAAGAAAAATTATCATCTCTACATTTACCTTTTCCAAACAAAAGTGCATTTTTATACAAATTACAAGTTTGGCAAATGGTAGAAACTAAAATTAAACTTTTGTGATTGAACAAATTGTATCCCAAAAAATGTCCAAGTTTTTATCTATAAATTAAATATAATTGAATAGTGAAACTCAGATATACTATTAAATTAACACAAATTATTACAAACTTAAAGAAGAATAACTCTTAATGAAAACTTGTACTTGTATCATAGGCTACACTCATTAGAATAGAAGGAGTCACCCTCTAACTCGAAACATTCCTCATGGAACCAGGATGAACAACAGCCACAACATTGCACCCATTCCTGTCCGTGATTTTCATCATAATTGCTTCATGAAAAGAAAATATCATAACATTTTCGTACTGCCCATATTACCCTTAATCTTACTGACCATATTAGCTCTAGTGATCTTATTCAATAGTTGGAATTATTGCTGTCGAAAGCAGAAAAAACGACACCACCCGCTACTGCCAACAGATATTACACTCACATTGATTTCAGCCATTTATAGGTTTCATGTAAAATTAATTAATTTTGCGTATTAAACCTTAAGGAAGATAACTAAGATATAACAAAACCCCTAAAATTTGAAATATCAGTTAGTTGTACTTACGTTAGAAATGGTCCGTTTGCACTTCTGTTTGAATCGTACAACGACACAAACTAATCACATAGTCGCCATGACACTTGAGCATTGCCAACGCCGCAATGCGAATTCACCATCTCAAAACCATTACGTGTAATATGAGCATTTGTTTAAATGGGCCCGTATTACCTTAGTGCCCATATTAGCCCATATTAGCCAAGCTCTATATGTTTTACAGTATAGTTTTTTTTCTAATTTTGGAATGTTATAATGCAGTTCTTAAAGTATCACTTACTTTATACTGTAGATACGTTAGTTTATTTCGAAGCAGGAGAGATGAAAAATGAGCAATGACCTCGTCGGGACTCGTACCATGGACCTCTTGAATACGCGTCGAGCGTGCTGACCACTACACCACGAAGGCATGTTAAGAAGGCGGGATAAATATCTTATATACTCGCCCTTTTAAAGGGCGACTGAGGAATAGGGGACCCAATCGCCAAATCCTAGTGGTGGAGAATCATCATCCACCGCCTTTTTTGTTTGGGCGCCACTGTAGGAGCATTAGGAAATTTCGAAGCAGGAGAGAGGAAAAATGAGCAATGCTCTCGCTGAGACTCGAATACGCACCGAGTGTGCTGACCATTACACCGCGAAGGCATGCTAAGAAGGCGGGAAAAATACCTTATAATACAGCGGTAACTGTCGAACACCCCTTAACCACTGATGAAATAGAAAATACACCACATAGTTAAAGGTTAAATCGCAATCTGATAAAAATTTCTTTTAAAAAAGTGCGGTGCCTTGAATTTGAATAAAATTAGGAACTGAAAGCGAAATAAAATGAGAATCAAGCCATAATTTGAACAGAATATTACATCATTTATAATGTTATAAGGTAAATTGTAAAAATGAATGTTAGAATGCTGTACATTTTTGTTTTTTGTTGTACTGTATCGAAATATGTAATTATCATGAAAACAATTTTTTTATTTATGGTATACTGTGAGTTTGAAAACGTTAGTTTAATTTAGTCCACTATTATCAACAAAATTAGATCATTTCATAAAGTTCTCAAAATTTCCATTTACCTAAATACAACAGATTTGCTAACCTGTATGTTCTACCTATGCTCCATAAAAAACCGATTAAATTCAGACTCATAGCGAATGGACCAAATAATAAATAAGGAAAATATTTATTATTTTTTGGCACTACAACTTAAAAAACAATTATACTTTAATTTTCACTTCCTGAAACACAGAACATAACTTTTGCTAAAATCTCTATGCTCGAAAATCTCTCATTGGGATATTATATCTAAATGTCGAGTATTATCTGAAAAATTTATTTTAGATAACAAAGATAAGATAAATTGGGACACAATTTCAGAATATCAGACTTTAAGTAATTTTATTTTACAAAATTTTAGGAAAATTAAATATGAAACTAGTTTCTCGACAACAAAAATTAGCAAAAAATACTATTGAAGAATTGAAAGATGTATATTAGAATGAAATAATTAAATACCAAGATTTAAGTTAAAACTTTTTAATAAGCCTGTGTCAACCTAACATGACTAAACTAACTTTAAATCAGTTATCCTACGCAAGTGTATCTTATTTTCTTAGCTCAACAATGGCTATAATCCGAGTTGAATATCATCTGCTGGAAGACTTGAGCGCTAACTATCATATCTATTATAGTTATTCTGTTCATAAGAATCAATCAGTATATAAAACGTAATCCGTATTTATAAAATTTTCCTATAAACAACAAAATTACTTTTAATACAGCTATTACTTTTCTTCAACGATTTTCTAGATGAAGGTCCAGATCACTTGTTTATCATACTAAACAGCTTAGTTTTAAGTTAAACTTTGGTAGGTAGTATAGAAAATGTTGTTTAAATTCGTTAAAGCATTGAAATGAAGAAAAACGTAATGTGTAAAATAAAAAATATGAAAGCAAACGTCTAATTTTAATTTGATATAACCTCTTTAATTTTTTTAGGTAGTATAGAAAAATAGTTTACGGTGAACAGCTAATAAACTTAAATATGCGTTCAACATAAAATCTGTTCAGTTAAATATGAATGTAATAAAAACGAACTTAGAAGCAGGAAACTCTAATGTCGTAGATGTGTTCATCCATAATGAATAGGAAATTGGAGGCGAAGGCAGATTAAATACTCATTTTTTATTTCAACAAACATGTTGCGATGCTTTTAAAAGTCCGTAATTTAATTCCGTAACCGATGTTGAATCTAGCAGAGATCATCCCGCGGAAGGTCGAGTGTAGGCTGCGCTATTTTATGTGATAACACTGATCCATTATTGTGATAAAACTTCTGTTCGATGATACGACATGAATGATTTGATTATGAATGCGGCAAAAACTTGCATTAAAATTTTCAGTAAAACTGGACTTTTCCAATGATTCACCGAAGAACGGAGGAACATACAGACTGCAGTCCAGCTAAGTCACAGCTTAGAAAGCAAGTTCCTTATGTTCAGGGTGAAATCTTAATTCAGCCTGAGTTAGTTTTGGTTCTCAATGCATTTTGATTGGATAGTTAATACTGCTGTAAAATTACTATTGGCTGCTTCAGTTTTAGTTCCATTTACATAATCAGAATTATGCAAGAGTCATATGACATGGATTAATTTAGAAATGACGCAGTGCTGAGAGAGGTTACTGTTTTTAGAATTGAGAAGGGAAATTTATGCTGCTAATTTAATCTTTGACATATTCTTTATTTTTCTTACATATCCTCCCTTTCAAGGACAAAAAGGCGTAGCAACAGAGAAGCCTTTTTAAAGAAAAAGCGTTAAAGCATTGGAAATGAAGAAAAACGTAATGTATAAAATAAAAAATATGAAAGCAAACGTCTAATTTTAATTTGATATAACCTCTTTCATTTTTTATTTAATTTAAGGACTTCATCTTTATGTCTTATAAATAGCGCCATAAATCTAAACTACATCATTCACACTAATCATGCGATCTTACATAAACCTTAAAGTAGATATCTCTTGCCCAATCAAAGTAATTTGTAAACCAAAACTTAAAACTTAAACTTTGACTCCCTCCATTCTTTCTTTGAACTGATGCGTCACTTTACTCTTCCACTTCTCTTTGTGCACTGCTTGGACGTAATTTTGCTATGCTTGCTTGCTAATGCAACAGTTACCAAAAATGTAAATTTTCTTTAATAGGCATGTGTAGAGTGCTAAGCGACTGTGGTCACAAAATGTGAATTTAAATTAAATTGATTTAATCCGTCTCGACTGCTTCTTCTTCAAAATGGATGGACGCTCTAAGCATCAAGTATCTAACACCATCAGTTCTTCTGCACATCTGCACCTCAGTTTTCTTACATTCAGTGCTTCCAAAATTGTTCTGTCATTACATTTTTCGGCCAGTTCTAATTATGAAGAAATCTACATGGGTTTGTTATTCTATGTTCACAGTATATCATGGAAAATGTCCTATTTCACCGAAAATTTTAATGCAAGTTTTTGCCGCATTCATAATCAAATCATTCATGTCGTGTCATCGAGCCGCAGTTTTATTTCATGAATGCATTTTAGAGTACACATTTGAAACTGTCTAGAGTTGTGTTTTATTGACTATTAGATAGCAGATATTATCAAAAGATTTGTTGAATAAATCTTTTAAGTTGCTTATGTGAGTATAATATTAATATCTTACTTAAGGAACTGTAGTCGTTCCTCAACTTTAATATTTTATGTGCCATATTTTAAAGTACCTACCCATATAACTGTAGCATATGGAATAATTTCTTTGTAAGTTTTGGATTCAATTAGAATCTAGTGCTCTTCTGATTATTCTTGATAATGAGATTAATAAACAAACTAAAATATCTAATATCTTAGAATGGTATTTGTAAGAAAGCTATCCACGACAGAATTAGATATTTTCCCAATGAAGAGTTAATTTAGTATAAAATACTTAATATCCAAGAAGATAATTATGCTAATCTCAAAATGAAAGAGGAACTTCTAATTAGTAAATCTGCATAATTTTCCTAATTCTTTCTTATTTTACCTGCACTTACATTTTTTTTAAAAACCTCAAAACAAAATTCTGTAAGGAAGCCTTAAAATTGCTGAAAACGTTTTTAATACTTAAAATATATCACAAACGTATTTTTTGATATTCTGTAAAGAAATTCCTTTAAAATTTCGTTTGAAATTTTCATTCACAAATGAGTTATTTTGTAAAAGATTCAGATTATTTACAAATAATTCATCATTTATTAAAATTGCATTTAAATTAATCATTTATGATTTTTAGTCATAAACATTCCAGTATTATAGTGCACGCTTATGAAAGATAAGTTGTAAAACAGATACATAACAAATCATATAAAGCATTCTTGATGTTTTTTTAATCTAATTGGACATATTTATTATTATTTTACAGATCAAATGCGTTTGTTGTTTACCTCAACATCAGTCAGCGAAAAAGCTCATACTTCATAAAATTCCATTTATATTCCTAAAGTAGTCTCACCTACCGCACGTTATACTACATTTGTGCTTCCAAATTTAAAGCAATTATTTCTCTTTCAAAAGAAGTTTCTGTTTGTGCTTTTCAATAATTTCCTTTTCTCATTACAGCAGTATTCAAAACGATCTACGATGCTGCTGAATCGACTGATGCATGCTTTAAATAAATCATTTCATTATGAAAATTTGAGTATACCACAGATGGATTTACAGAGAAGAGGAGAAGGGAAGATGTACTGGAAGTGCTACTTCAATGCTGTATCCTGTTTCCGAAGGAAATGAAGGATCTTGGAAATTTAAATAAAATGTAAGTAGCTCCGAGCATTATGCAAATCATGTTAAGAAATGTGAAAAAAAGTTCGTCTTTGATGACGCTAATATATAATGGAGCTAATGAGATAAGAAATTCAACTAATAAAAGCCATCAATTTGAATAATTATTTTTATCACAATGTGTGGATTTTTCCCCTATACATCCCCAGAAATGTCTTGAAGAAATATATGTTTACTGGCACAATAACATACATGCTAACGTTAGATCATTATTCAGATCTTTTTATTCGCTGGAAAAGCCAATCTTTTCTTTTATTATCATTTAAATTAGTTTATTCTTTTAGATGTATCAAAATTTCTCAATTTTTTAATAATTATAAACTTAAAAAATACTGCACATTCATTTGGAAAAGGTCAATGAATCAGGGATTTTACAAATCATTTGAGAGGCGAAAATTTCACGCAAAAAAATGCAAAAATGATATTTTCTACACAAAGTTTTATTCCGTATATAATCTTCAAGAGAATGATAGCTGGCATAACTCACCTTTCGTTAATTACGTTTACCAATTACGTTTTACCATTACATTTCAGTTTTTTAAGTAATCATTATTTACATGCGTGGAACTTACAAGATCAGAGTTTGTGAAACTTGTCAGTATTAATGTACAAATTTTAAAGATTAAAACTGATAACAGTTCCAACGGTAACATATTAATGCTATGCCGGGTATTGAAATTCTGTTAAAATAGCATCTTCATATTTGCTCTTGCGAAATTTAAATTTTATTTAATTATTTATATGCTATATAACTCTCAATATATATATATAAAACAAGTCACACTTACTAAGCGCTTTACTTGATAGTATAGTAAGAATTTATCATAAACTAATAGCTTTCCGGAGTAGTAAACAAAAACAACTGATAATAAAATAATAATAAATAAAAGCATAAAAAATTCTCGAAAATTAAAACACAATAGAAGATAAGGAATGTACAATAGAGTATTGTTCTTAAGAATCAGCCTATTGGGTAAGAAATATGAATGCCAAAAGTGCACTTAACTGGAATAAGGTTGTAATCCTCCATAATCTCAAAGACATCGTTCATCTAAAATAAATAAGTAAATAAATAAATAACAAAATGACTGCCATTGAGATACTCATTGAGATACAGAGAACCACTGATAACCCACAGAAAGTTCTTTCTCTCCACTTCTATTTACCAGGATTATTATCTTACTATACGTAAACAACAACAAACTCTCATAACAGCTCCTGTTACTGAAAGCAACTGCTGTGTTTTGTAACGATTGCTGCCAGTAAGTGGGTTTGAATCCACGCTTCTAAACACTCTGTTATCTCACTCCGGATTTGGCAGGAGGAAACAGGTGCTGACTACCAAAGTGGGCGAAAGCCAATAGGCTAAAAACAAGGTAAAGCACGTCAGCCGAGCAAAATGCCCTCAAAAAAAAAAAAAAAAAAAAAAAAAAAAAAGCCAAGCGGCTAAAAGAGGAGGGAGTGCTTTTCGGCTAAAATGGGAAGAAGAAAAAAGCTAAAAACTGGTCTAAGAAGGGGAAAGCCATTACGGCTAAAAAAGAAGGGGAACAGGCGAAGCGAAATGAAGCAAAGCCTATCGACTAAAAGGGGCTGAGAGGAAAGGCTAAACGGCGAAAGGGAAAGAGAAAGCTTTTGGTAAACTTACAACAAAAAAGGGGGGAGTCATGACAGCTAAAACAAGAAGTCAAGGGACGGCCAGTGAAGTTACAATGCTAGCATAATTTAGAAAAAAAAACAAGAAAAAAAACTTTTTACATAAATGAACAATTAATTAAAGCAGAGTAAAATTAAAATAAGCATATATACAAACAAAATAATAGCCATAACAAATAAAAATAATAATCATAATCATAACAAATAAATAATAATAACAACAAAAATAAATAATAATAATAATAATAATAATAATAAATAACAATAATAACAAAATAATAGAAAAATTCAAATAAACTTATAAACAGATATACAATTTGCTGCAGGTGTAAGTAAACATTACAGTGACTAAATAACTGAGCATTACATTGAAGAGAATGGAAGGGAAAATAACAATCAGAATGACATAAACATCCTAGGATTAGCGATAAACAATAAAGTCTGAGTCGTTTACATGTTTAAGTTGCATAATTAACTTCATGGCATTAAGAGTAGAATTGCATTTTGCCAATGTTCCCAGTGAAGGCAATGGTGATGGGAAAAGAGATGTTCTTTCTTTTACTGTTATTGGACAAGACGTGATGTAATGGAGAGCTCCTGTAAGCTCTCCACTTGTCCCACAGCCACAGCTTGTGTTCTTTTTATGAATTGAATATATTGCGGAAATTTACCATGATTTGTCAAGACTTGATTTAAAATGTGATCTGATTGTATATGAGAGAGAGAAATTTGTGGGCATAAGTCGAACGTCCTGTAGATTCCTCATCCCATCTTTGCTGCCATGCTTTAAGCGATTTTTGCAGGATTTGATGTTTGGCCGAAATCTCTGCTAGTAGCACTTCAACTTCTATCTGATCTTGTTGTGTTGCTCTTTTTGCTTCGAAATATGCTCTTTCGTTCCCTGCGATTCCAATGTGAGCTTTAATCCAATTAAGCTCTGGACAATGGGAATCCAAAAGTGTTTTATGATTTCTGTTAGGATAAGAATGCTTCTTTTCGTAATTTTATCACTATTTAAACTTTGAAGGGAACTACGACTATCTGTAAAAATACGAATAGGAATGTTGTCAGTTATTGTGGAACCTATCCAGATGAGTGCTTTTTTTAAAGCAAGAATCTCTGCTAGGAACACGGAAGCCGTATTATTTAATCTATAAATTTCTGAATGAACTTCGTGCCCATTGTTGTACATAACGAAAACCGCACCTACATGTTTACCAAACTTAGATCCACCTGTAAAGATTTCGATATCTTCCTGTGTTGGAGTATTTTTATGCTAGGGAATTATGTCTTGATGAGCAGGGTGTGTGTGGAAGTGCGGGACTCTTTGTTCCAAGGTATTGTACCATATAACAATATTGCTTATTTCCAAGTTTTTCTTATAATGAATTAGTCTAAAGAATTTTCTTTCCATCTCAGCTTTTATGTCTAAAGGCATAAGGCCCGAGAGAACTTGCAGGGCTGATGTGGAAGATGTTGAATAACACTTGGTAATACATAAAAGAACTGACCTTTGTATTTGTAAAAGTTTTTGCTTTTGACGTAATATACGTAAAAACTTACTCACTTTCTGTGGTTATTTTTAGACTGTAAAAAATTGCGTATTATATTCCAAGTAGTACCTTGGAATCATAAGGTAGAGCAGTTTAAATAAAACCGAAAAATTTCTTTAAGTAATAATAGTTAATTCAAATAAAAATAATACTAAAAGAAGAATTCATACGAATCATATCAGGTGAAACCTTTTAAAATCTTAATCATACTACAATGCTGAGAATTAGTTTAAACACATTTTGCAGTATAAAATTTAATTATCTCATTTTATATAAAGAGATTTAATTGATTTCTTGAATTTCTCGATTTCATCATTTTCAAGTGCAAATGATTTCAAAAAGTTATTTTTTCGAGGCATTTGACTTCAAACGATAAATTTATTCTGCCATAAATTTTGAGTATTTTGTGCCATATATATCAGTTTCAAAATCTTGTAATATTAATCTGACTGCTTAAATTTAAAGAGTAATTCTATTTTTTTAAGAATTGCATTGGCTTTCTGAAAATCAATAGATTTTGACAGTTTTCTTGAAGTTAAAGAAAGTAACTAGATAAAAATACCGAAATCTATTGATTTCGATAGTTTTCGATAGTTAATAATGAGGCACAGTTATAAATATGATAAATATCTACTACAAATGCGTCTCGATATATTCTTCGGTGTTTTGTATATGAACAAGAAACATTGCTGTCTGAGTCTTATTAGTTATGAGTTTGAGGGAAGTTAAAAAAGAGTTTAATTGATATAATTTACACAATGAAAGGAAATTTATATGTTCAGTGTTCTAAGGAACAGAACAAGAAGTTGAAATAGCTTAATTCAGTATCAGCAGGTTAAAAATTTTAAAAAAATGTCTAATTATTATCAGACGTGATAATAGTTTAGAAATATATTGAGAAAATATTGTTTAATTTAATTTCAAACTAAAAAAATAGGAATAAGTAAAAGAAGGTTTTGGAATAATTATAATAGTATTATAATATTAAAAGAACTAGATTTCCCAGTGCCTTACAGAACTGCTTAACTTCAGATTAATGAGGGAAAAAATACTTAAAAATGAATTTGAAAGGCTGTCCTATCTTATAACAAAATTTCTGCAGTTCTTTGTAATGATGATTAAAATTTTAAAAATATACAGTGTTGTTAAATATAAGTTTGATCATTCAATAGTTTTCACATGTAATTTAAAAATATATTTAATAATATTTGCAGTTTAATTTAGAATGATTGCTTTTTCAGCTTCGATTCTTTAAGATTTAATACATGGGTCTATGTTTTCACGCATGTCCGAAGCTCTTGAGAAAGTAAATAGATTCCTAAATGTTGAAGTATCGATGAATTAAAATCCCCTTACAAATTATTATTATTATTTTATCCCCTTACAAATGCGAAGTTTTTGAGGGTAAACAAAACTTTTAATTGGTTCAGGTTATAAGGTACTTCTCCCGCCTTTTTGACATGTCTTCGTGGTCTGCATGCTGAGCGGGTATTCCAGAGGTCCGTGGGTCGATTCCCGGTAAGGGCGTTGCTAATTTTTCATCTTGCCTGCTTCCAAAAATACCTAACGTCTCTACAGCGGCGCCCGAACTAAAAGGTTGGTGGATGATGATTCTCCACACCCAGGATTTGATGATTGGGTCCCCTAAAAACCCCACTCGCCCTCTAAAAGGGGGAGTATATAAGGTGTTTCTCCCGCTTCTTCGCATGCCTTCATGGTGTGGTGGTCTGCACGCTGGATGCACATTCCAGAGGTTCACGGTTCGATTCCCGGCGAAGGCGTTGTTAATTTTTCATCTTGCCTGCTTCCAAAAACAAAAACCCAATGACTCTACAGGAGCTCCCGAACTAAAAGGGTGATGGATGATGATTCTCACCCAGGAATTGGCGACTGGGTCCTCTAAAAACCCCAGTCGCCCTTTAAAAGGGGGAGTATATAAGGGGGAATATATATCAAAACGACTAATGACTCTACAATATATTTGTAAGAGATTTGTAATTGATCTTTGTAATAGATTGTAATAGAGATTTAATTCAGCATCCAAGGAAAACGCATCGTCTCTAATTAGTAATCACAATACTCAGTTTCTATTAAAGTAATTCCGATTTGAATAAATTTAATTCATTCAAATAAATTTCCGAAGATTCTTAAACTCACGCAGCAACTAAGATTTAATTCGTTTAAATCTCTGAGTGGCAAGTACCAAAAGAAGAAGACAGCTCGTTAACCAAGGTTGTAATTAAGCTCACTTTAACCAGTTGTATTCATGCCTTTTTTTATTTCCTTTTATTTGTCTTTCATTTGCAAACACTCGAGTGACGGAATGACCAGTGCTGTAGAATATTCTTATGCGAGATACTCTCTGCAACTTAAGTGGATTTCCCTTGAGCGTCATAAATAGAAGCAAGCTTCAATAAAAAAGATCATTCGTGAAAACCTCCCTAACTGAGCAGATAGCTTGCGACCGTTTTTCTGTGGTTAATTTCTGTGTTTTTTCTGTGGTTAATAGTTTCATATTTCTGAAGCAAGGAACACCGGAAAAATAGACGAATATAAAAAAGCAAATTGATTTAAAAAATGATAATAAAAATACCGTTTCATTAAACTGCATTCCAGTTGACTTGTTCTTAATTACGTAGCTTTGAATAATGTCATTGCAGCTGTTCAGAAATTTCTAAAATAGGTAAATAAATTTTCTTAATAGGAAAAAATCAAATCCTCTTTTCCTAAATGCTTTTCAGAAAAATAAATTGCCTTTATGAATAGTATCGTTTTTATATTACTGATATATATAAGCAATGACTTCGTAAAAGAAGCTTACCAAAAAACTACGAATCAATATTAGAAAATATTGCCAAATCTAGCCATCATGTCGAACGGACAAAAATTTAATTTTGGGGAATTTAAATATGATACTCAGAGTTTAGAACCTAAAAGTTACAAAAATGAAAGTAACCTACTAAACATCTAAAAGCTTAGACTGTATTGCATTTTTCAATTACAAAAGGCACGCGGTAGGGAATGAGAAGAAAATCGTTTTTCATATTTGATTTCTCGTAATCGTTGCTCATGGAAAAGTTATTTCAGATTTTTTGTTTCTGACGTCATGGATATCTACACTACAAAACTATGTAATTTAATACTACATTTATTAAAAGTTCATAGTTCACTTTTAAAACTGAACCGAGGGATTTCCTTTTATTTTGAGATCGTTAAGTTTAATTCTACCAGGTTCAATTCAATTAAATTATAGAAATAAAACTAACTAAATAAATAAATGAAAAACTCGTAAAATCATGAATGAATAAAATCAAACACATAATTTATTATCTTCTTTAATGAGAACGAAAGATTAAATAATTCTCATTATAAAGATTAATTCACTATTATATCATGAATACTGAAAGTGCGAAACGTCCTTGATAAATTTATAAAGATAACGGTTTATACTGTATCTTCAACGATGCAATTTAATTTCATCATTTAGGCTACAGTTTAAAACTAGACTGCAGAGTTTTGACCATAGTGACCAATATCAGTAGCGAGTTAAATAAAAGCTTCTTAAAACACGGCTAGTTTTGAAAAAAATCTGAAAAGTCTCTTAATTAATATTTTTTTATCATTCTTGTCTTAAAAGATGGTGAAGAATTTCTTTCATAGTCTTGAAAGATTCAAATCTTTATAATAGACACGCTTCTGAATGTTAGAGTTTATGAAATCCCTTGAAAGAATAGAGTATTTATTTCGTACCACAATACAATAAAGGAAATCAAAAATTAAAACAAAATGCTAAAAAAAACTGCAAATAAATTATCAAATGGAAAAAATTAAAAATAAACCGGTAGATTTCATTATGAAGCAGCAACATCATATCTTTAAAACCATGTTTCCCAGCAATGAAGAAGAAAGAAGTGATTCTTCCCTGTTTGCATACTGCCCAGCCAGTATAGTGGTTAGTGAGGCTGATTGCCAATACAGTGGGCCTGTGTTCGAATCTCGGAGAAAGCATGGATGTTCGTAAGTGTATAGTGTCTTTTCGGCAAAGAGGAACTCAAAATACACAGAGAGTCGAAGTTTCTCTCGAGATGCTTGTGGTAGGAGAAGAGAGGTGGGGGACCCTCGAATCGCCCCCCCCCCCCAAATTATTCTCTCTTTCAAAAAACTGGGACTGCCCTATTAGTATTAGTGGGGCAGGAGTACACTTGTACGATCAATGGTGAGATTCTGGTTTCCCGCCCACTGTAGCATATTTTTAAGAACTCGGCCATTTAGAATATTTTAACTTTCTTATTTTAGAAGAAAGTGAAATATTTGTTTTCTGCTCCATGAAAAGTTATGGTGGTGGGTAAAAATTTTCATACTTGTGGTATTCTATGAGAAATTAAAGTATTTCCTGAAGACTATGATTCTCATTCGGACGTTTCAGAAACAAGAGAGCTTTCAAGCTTAGGCTCAAATTTCGATAGGAGTCTAATAATTGGGATTATTTTCAAAGATGTAAAGCTTAAAATTTATGTTCTATATTATTAAAAAAATTTAGTTCAAGACTTCTTGATGTATATTTTCTGTATAATATTTTTCTTGCATTTCATTGTCCTGACGCTTTCTATTTAAAAGGGCTTTTCTGTCACTAAGCATTTTTCTCCTTGAAGGGAAGAAAATACGTGCGATAAAAAATATATAATGTGAAATTCTAACTTTAATTTGCAGTAGTTCTTTAACTCCCCATTTTAAATTTTGCAATTTCCCCTTTCCATACTAAAAACAGTGACTGCATTTAATACATCGGTTTAAGCTACTTCAGTTTAAAATTAATTCCATCTCATATTATTCTTAAATAACGTTAATGCTGCAGATATTTTTGCAAACTGAAACTCAAACAACCAGTATCAAAGTACTTATTACCAAACAGGAAAATCTCGAAACTATAACTCAAGTTACTCTTTACTAAACTATTATTTTAGACATATCGCAATTGCGTTTCCGTTTTTCGTTTACTACTGCTAACTTGCTGCTACCTGTTGTCTTCAGCAATGTGTGTGTGTGAGATTATGGCAAAGCCTCGAGGGCTGTCTGCCTAAGAGAAGGGATGCCTTCGTGGAGAACTTTCTAAGGGAAACTGGCTCGTATACACGTTACACATGGGGAAAACAACGGAAATGCCCATGCAGCCAGCCCGTTCGCGGGATTCGAACCTCGGACCGAACTACCAGTGTTCAGCGACTTTACCGCTCGGCCGCAAATGTCTTCAGTAATGAAAAACGATCTGGAACAGACACGTTTACTGCACTAGTTTATCTGTCATCCACATTATTTATCTTTTGGCTAAAAACATTTGTAAACGAGAATAAAAAAATAGTTAAAATCGACCATGTCTGCAAATTCGTCTTCTTCAAGCCACGCCACCAACATTCCAAATTATTTCACACACACACACCATATATATATATATACTCCTGTTTCGAAAATTAGAGTGCCACAAAGGAACCACGCGAATAAACTGAAATTTACAGGTATTCCGAAACTAGTTATAATATGCAAATGATTAAAATTTCAGAATGATAGCGCAGAAATGGGCTGAGCAATTTCCCCAGAAATGTAGTGTTAACCGTATCAACAGGGTAATTTTAAACTATGTTTCTCTAGCTGCTAGAGGTAAAAGTTTCATGAGAAGTCACTATGCCTCGTCAACGACCATGGATCCGATATAAGTGAAAGTGTCCATTTGAAAAAGGAGAATGATCGGACTGCGAGATAAAAGACTTTTCTTTCGTGATATCGCAGTTTATAAGGAGCATAATGCCCCTTTTTTGATACGTATGTGAAAGATAGCACAACATTACTGGATAAGTCGCAAGCCTGGCGGACCACGAAATACTATGTCAGCGCCATATGGACTACATTGAAGAACTGTACAGTTTCATCACGACAACTGACAAAGCATTGCTGCAGGTCAGTTTCGTCAGTTCTTTGCTTTAGTTTCTTCCTGCCTCAAAACCAACGCCGCTTGCGGCTACAATGGACTCATCAACACAACCGCTGGCGTACCGATAAGCAACGAACTGTCTTTTCAGACGACTTCTGCTTCAGCTTAGAGCAAAATGATGATTGAATACACACTTTATTCTATAGGAATCAACGCCATCTTCCACAGTGCATTGCCCAACATTAAACTGGTGAAAAGCCTAACGTGATGGTCTGGTATGTCATTGGATACGGTGAGCCATTTCATTATTGTTTCCAGTTAAGGTAATGTCAGCAGCAACTGCTGCTAAGAAAGGTTATGTAATCCAAAATCATATCCTTTCTTCAACGAATTTGCTGGAGATGTATTTTAACAAGACACTGCCCGCCCGCATGTTGCTAGGAATGTACATGACTTCCCAGCATGTCAGATACAACTTCTTACTTGACCTGCCCATTGACTAGATTGTCACCGATTGAATATATATCTAAAATTTTGTGCAAAGGATACTCATTCATGCACTAGTTCTGCAGCTACCACGAATCAAGTTTGGGCTCGGATAGAAGAAGTATAGAATGCTATTTCTTAGATGCGCATTCAAAACCTCTTTAATTCAGTGCCACGACGAGTAGTAGCTCTTACTTCAGTGCATGCCGGCTTCATCAAATGCTGATTTGGGGCAATTAGTATTCTCGAATTGCTTTGTAAATTTAATTTTTTTTCATTAAAAATTATATATGGAATAAATTTCACTCAATTCTGAAGATTATTTTATGGTACTTCAATTTTTACAAATAAGAATATATATATGAGAACAAATTATAGTATATGAATTTTTATATTTTGATATTAGACAGTCTTCTAATCTTAAAGAAAAGCTACATAAATCAATGAAATGATCTGAAAACATTATTGGGCAGAATCTAGGCTATTAATGCTGAAAACGTATGCATAAATAATTTGGGATAGTTTTATACAAATTTATATGCTAAAACAAGTTTTGACGACAAGTGCGATCTTTGCGGGACACAAATTCTGCTTCCCGGTATTTCCATTATTTCTAAAAGCTTTGCCGCCTCTAAATTCGGCTGCCTTCCAATAACTTATAAAAATCTTTCTATCACTAAATTTTGTAGCTTGCTGTTTCTCGTAATTTTACACATTTTGTCCCCTCTAAATCCTGCGGTCCGGTGCGTTTACACTGGCTTTTCTGCAGGCCTTATGTTCTCGGAATACTACACACAGGAAAGAAACACCCTAATGAGATTCACGAAATGCCACTTCATCCGGAAAAGACTGGTGTTTGGCACGCTGGCTTTATGTATTGCATAATTTGTCCAATTTTCTTCCAAAAGACTATCTCGCTCTCTTAGAATCATTAGCGATTTGATGATGACTATTTTTCAACAATCTGATGACAACTAGCGCCAAAACGGCTATTTTCAATACGATGAAGCAACATGACGGGCTTCGAATAAGAGTGTATGTGAAATCAGAATATTTTTTGTGACGGTTATTTCGAAAGGCTACTTTCCGGTATGATCTTTTGACTTAAATCTGCTTGGCTCTTTTGTTTCCATAAAATACTTTGAAAGGGAAATCTGATGCTAAAAAGCCACGCACTGTACAGAAAATGCAAAAGTAACATTTGATGTGAAAGTGCAGTGATTAGTGTCGAGGAACTTGACGATTTTCGTTAACGCGAAGGGTCGCATTCGGTGCCTAGACAGTGTATGCATAGACAGTGTCGCATGCCTAGGTAGTGAGGAAGAGCATTTCTAGCATCTCCTTTAGTAGCGACATAATTCTCGTGGGGTAATAATTATCTCATGTTTAATATTTAATGCATAGTCCTTGAAATATATACGCATTTTCTTGGGTCTAGTATCAAAAGAATTCCAATTTGCATAGCATTAGCTTTTAAACATTCCTCTTACTTAAGTATATATATGTATATATATATGAGAAGAATATCTTAGTCAAAGGTCGCAGTGTATTAGACACATATATTCACATATATATTGTGATATTATAAACCTGTTTGAGTATACGATATTATAAACCTTCAACGGAATATTAAAAAGCAATTAATGTGAAAAAAAGTGGTTATTGAAAAATTAACCATTTACACTTTAATCAGGAGGAAAATAAAATAAAAACAAGATATTGATGCCTATAAAAGAAGGAATCGCATCTTGTAAAGATTAATTCAAAAATTATGTGAAAGGTCAATGCACATACTGTTCAAATTATTTTTCTATTTTTGGAGGCATGAAAATATTATTTAATTTCAATAAAAACAAATAAATATATTATTTAGTTTGCTAAATATAAAAAGTACTCTATTTATTGCCCCAATATTAATTTATTGTTTACTGTAGAATATTTAATAGTTTAATATGTCTTTTAAAAAGTAATTCATTATTTTATTCATTTGTTTCTCGAAAAATGTAGTTAAACTTGTTAACTGCAGAAGTTACAACGTAAACAGCTATTTCTGTAATCATGGCACATAAATAGATAAACACTCAAGGAATTAGAATGAAGTTAATATGAATATAATGTGTTATGTAAACAGAAGCGGAAGGATTCCTGTTAAAATTATTAAAGTAAAGTGTTTGTATATGATAATTCAGCGAACACCAGGTACAGGGGAAGAGTTTGTGGACTGGGCACCTTCTGGAATTTATTTTAATCCCATTGTAGGTCCAGTTTTTCAAAGGTCGCAGTTTGTGATACTACTTAACCTTTATTCACTAATAGTAAAGACAAAAAGTTGTAGTTAGTTTTGCATCACGATGTGACATTAAATCTGTGAGAAGAAAAGGGTATTAATTCAATGCACGTCTGTAAAGGATGCAGTGTTTGTTGGGAGGGTACAGGTAAAAAAATAAAGCTAAATCAAAATTTGCATAAATTTGTTCAATCATAAAAATAATTTGTATAAATTTCTTCGAACAACTCAGAAATAATATTTATTAGATTTTCTATAGTAATTAAATGATTATTAGTATGTGTTTAAATTATACTATTACTACATGTTAATTCATGTAAAGTAAATTGTTGTGATTAAAATATTCCCCGTTATTGACTAATCCTAATTATACTTTCAAATATACGTAACGAAAATTTCATGAAAACTGCAGGTGTGCCAAAATTTAAAGCGAAATTCAAGTAAATGTAAATAGTAAATAAATCAAAGTAAATAGCGTAAATAAATAAAAGTAAGTGTTTATCATACTCAGTGAATACTGCTACAATTATTATAAACTTTACGGTTTTTATAATATTTTTACTGCAGATTTGCAAATTATATATTATAAACTTTATCTATTACTGTCTCAAAAAAGCACAAATAACAAAAGTAAAATTCAGTTCAAGGTAAATCAAGTAGGTTGTCCTTTATGGCTCAAGAATATGTATGACGGCCTCCTACTGGATGTCTAAATATGCAAAAGTTAAACATAGAAAAATTACAAGCAACAACAGAAATCTTAACAATATTTGATTTAGCAAAGCTATGTACAAAATTTCTTTAAAAAAAGAAACTCAGAGGAAAATAAATGTTAACAGTATTGCCATGCAGCAATTTTATTTCTATTTATACGATACTCATTTTCAATAAGTAGACTTTTTGCATGTAAAACCTTTGAGTACATATATGAGTAAAAACAAACAAGAACAATTTATTTCTTCTATTGACCACATAAAGCAAAGGTACAAAATAGAGGTGACCAAAATAAAATAAAAAGTAATATAATAAGGCAGGAAATTTTCTCATCACAGTGAGCATGACAAAAATTGTAGAGAGCAAAAGGAAAGCCAACGTTTCCACTAAGCATATAACCTACAGTTGCCTGCCACATAACTAAGTAATATGAAGGTGTAAAATCCATTAAATGGTTAGTTATTTTTTCAAGTTTTAAAAGTCCTTCCACTTTATTTCCTTCTAAACTTCAAAATAAATAAATAAATAAATAAATAAATAAATAAATAAATAAGCATTTAGATCAAGCAAAAAGAAGAATTATTTAATTCAAATTTAGAAAATAACTCTAATGATGAGATATTTGCCAACCGAAGCAATGCGAACATTCGATTATAGAGATGATGATGATGCAGGAATATATAGCAGTATGAGAAGTTCAAAGGAACATTATTGTCATAAAATAGTTTGGTAGATAATAAACACATTTTCTTATTAAACTTACCTTCAATGTCAATCTTGCGCTAAAATCTAAGTATTCAATAACACGCCGAATAAATACTAATTCAGAAGTCAAACAACAAAAATCAGCGTTATATTTGTATATAAAGCTGATTTATGTTGTTTGACTTCAGAATTAGTATCTAAGTATTCATTTAATGAATGTATTCTGTCCTTGTAGTTCGGAAAGTATTTTCCCGCATCTATATTTCCAACACTAATCTATATGATTCTTCGGTTAATGTCTTTTTAATGTTGTAGGGTTTATATTTATTTTAACTAACATTTATTTTAAGTTTAAACTATCTTTCCTGTCAATCCTTACTTTCCCCTGGAACTGCCAATGCCAGAATATGTAAGTTTGAGTAGAACGCGCAAGCATTCAAATTATCAGCGGAAGTAGTATGATTTAAATAGAAGGAAACAAGTTCGGTGAGAGAGAATTATTCTTACTTAGCGAGCGCGGAGGTAGTTATAGAGATTTGAAAAACCCCGCGTTGCGGCCTATGTGCTTGGCGGGAAGTAGTTGCAATTGTTCCAGTGAGCTTCAAGTCTGCTGAATTAGCAGCCGTATTGTAAAACGCGGTGAGTTAGTTATTTGAGAGAGCCTCGTAGTTAGAATATTGTCTTTAATTTCTTTTCAGGTTTTTATTTTTATTTTGACTGCCGAGTTGGCACCGTTTGTAAGCGTCAAGAGGACGCCATTGTAATTTATTACGTTGAATAAAAAGGGACTTAAACCCTTTATAAGACTCTGTGGTTTATACAAGCTTTCACAGTCACCTCTTGGTTGCGTGCTAGTTAGAGGCGCGCAACGTTATATTGGCGCCCGAACACTTATCGAACTGAAATGGCCGAAAACTGGATGGAAGCCGCTGGACAACACCAAGAAATGACAACGCAGTTAGAAGGATTTGGATACCTGGTCCAGACTTTGAGAGCATCAATCAAGCCAAACGTCTATTTCGACGGAAAAAATTCGGTGCCCGTATTTTTAGAAGGTATAGAAAACCACTTTCAGCTCTATCCTGTGCCCGAAAGACAAAAAGTTGCTATCGCCACATCAGCACTAAGAGGACAGGCCGCGCTATGGTGGAAAAATATAGGCAAATTTCTTCTAGGTGAATTTGGAAGCCCGACGTATACTTTTGAAAATTTCAAAAAATCGTTAGTAAAGGCCTTCCCCATAGTGAAAGATCGCGCACGGCTGGAAGCCGAGCTATATAGTTTCTATCAACGGGATACAGCACAATTGACGGACTTTATTTTACGAAAAATCAAGCTAACGGATATGTTGTATGGGAAAAAACCCGATGGGGAGATTATTGAAATAATATTACCAAGATTGTTACCCGCTGTCCAAGACTACTTTGAAATTAGAAACCCAACCACATTGCAGGAACTTTTCGAATTAGCGGTGAAGTTTCAAAATCGCAGAATCGCGGAAAGAGCGAGAGGGGAAAAATATTCTCAAAGTACCAGAAGGAAGGAGGAAACAAGAAATGGAAATCGCTCATATGGGGGAAAGAACTATCAAGCTAACGCATCGAAACTTGAAGGGCAAGGCCCAAAAAGAAAATTTGAAAATAAGCATCCGCGTACCCAGAAGACACAGATTGAAAGGAAAGCTTTAAACGACTAGAGGGGCCTGTGAAAGGGAGGGTCCAGACCCCGGAAGTTTTAGAAAAACCCTCAAATAGACATCTAAATACAGTCATCGTAAAAAACTCACAGCTACCAATTATACAAGTCCTGGTTGGCGATGTACCAGTAGAAGCCCTCATCGATACAGGGGCAGAAGGCAATTTCATGAGTGAAAAGTTCTTCAAAAAGAATTTTTATTGGATACGACTCTTTAAAACCAGAAATACGGAAATTATAGCGGCGCAAGGAAAAACATGTCACTGCATCGGGAAAGTAGCATTAAACGTACAGGTAAAAGAGGAAAATCTGAAAGTATTAATTTTTGTGGTGAAACACCTCCAACACTCTCTTATTTTAGGTATGGACTTTTTAAGGGCCGCGAGGGCCAAATTAAATTTTCAAGATAGTTCCGTGGTGCTGGAGATGGACCAGAGGGTGGTGGAACCGGTGGAGACACCTGAATTGGACCTTAGCCATTTGAATGACCAGGAAAGTAAAGCAATACAGCAAGTGGTGAGTAATTTTTCTCATTTGTTTTCAGAAAAACCAGGAAACTGCCAGATCGTGACTCACAAGATTCAATTAAATGCCGAAAAACCTTGTAGGACTAAACCGTATCGTTATGATAAACAAAAAGACCTAATCATCGAAGAACATATTGAGGAGATGTTAAAGAATAAAATAATAACGCCCATTAATAGTGAATACGCGAGTCCAGTCGTGCTATGTAGGAAAAAGAACGAGTTTCCTCCTTCGGATAAAAGGGCTTGGAGGTTTGCTATCGATTATAGAAAACTAAATAGCATAACTAAATTCCCAGTTTACCCTTTGCCGGTTATAGACGAGATCATTAGACAGATCAAATCGACGAGATATATGTCTACTTTGGACTTAACGTCTGGCTACTATCAAATAGCTATGAGACCCGAAGATATACATAAAACCGCGTTTATAACAAAATCGGGCACTTATGCATTTTTACGCATGCCTTTTGGGTTGTGTGGGGCCCCGTCAACATTCCAGAGAGCTATGGACATTGTTCTAAAGCCTGTCCTAGGAAAATCAACTTTAATTTATCTAGATGATATAATTATAACGAGTAGTACGTTGGAACAACACATTAGTGATCTCGAACAAGTTTTTAAATTATTAAAAGAGGCCGGTCTTACAATTAACGCCTCAAAATGCAAGTTCGCAACTAAAGAACTTAAATATCTCGGTTATAAAATTTCGCAAAAGGGTATAGAAACGCAAGATTCAAAAATAAAAGCTATTAAGAATTTCCCACCGCCCAACACCGCCAAGAAACTTTCGTCTTTCCTTGGACTATGTTCTTACTATCGATCTTTCATAAAAGATTTCGCTAATATTGTTGAACCACTCTTAGTAATCAAAAGAAAAAAGAGTAAATTTACGTGGACAGCGGAAGCTACCACGGCTTTTGAAAGATTAAAAGAAACGCTTATTAATGCCCCTGTTTTAAAATTCCCTGAGGGGGACGAAAACTTGGAAATTGCGGCAGATGCATCAGACTATTCGGTGGGTGCGGTTCTTATGCAAAATAACCATCCGCTGGCATTTTTTAGTAAAACATTGAATCAAACACAAAGGAATTATACAGCTACAGAAAGAGAAACATTAGCCGTATTAATGGCTGTACACAAATTTCGAGTTTATTTCGGCAAATCGCCAGTAACTGTCTTTTCGGATCATGCGGCTGTTGGTAGACTTTACTCGGGAAAAAACCTAACGCCCAGGTTAATAAGATGGGCTTTAAAACTCCAAGAATATAATATCACAATAAAATATAAACCGGGTAAGGAAAACAATGTAGCTGACGTACTTTCTCGTATAAAACTGGACGAGGAAGGTAATGAACTTAAATGCGCTGTGTTGACTTCAAAAATTTTAGATTCTAGAGATACGGTTATTACTGAACTGAAAGCTGATCCTGAATTTGGAAATATCTATGCTTATTTGAAAGACCCCGAAGGCTTTGAGCATATAGATATCGATGCGATAAGAAATAGAGCAAAAAACTATGAAATAATAGATAATTTATTATTCTATACGAAAACAACGAACGAAAATCTTGAGTATAAGCCAGTCATCCCAGCCTCGCTTCGATTAAGCATTTTGAGGGAGTTGCACGAAAAAAAAAACAGCGGGCCACCTCGGGGTCAGAAAGACTTTAAAAAGGGTACGCGAGGCGGTATATTTCCCGCAATTATACAAAATAGTAACGGCGTATGTCAGGTCCTGCAATCAATGTCAGTTAATAAATGATATTAATTACAGCCCGGCCGGGTACTTAAATAGCATTCGCGCTACATTTCCGAATGAAATTTTAGGCATAGATCTCCTTGGTCCCTTCCCCCAGAGCGAGTTAAATAAAAATAGTTTTCTTTTAGTAATAGTAGATCATTTTTCAAAATGGATAGAAATTGTTCCACTTAAACGCGCGTCAGCCAAAACAGTCGCAGATGCATTCTTACACAGATACATTTTAAAATACGGTGCACCGATAAAAGTCATTAGCGATAACGGAAAACAATTCATTAGTCAAATATTTGAAAACATATGCAATGGACTTGATATACGCCATATCAAAATGGTTCCGTATAGACCACAGGCTAACATAGCAGAAAGAGTTAATAAAAACATTGTAAAAATAATTCGCAGTTACGTTAGCACATATCACAAGCGCTGGGATGGCTACATAAATGAATTAGCTTATGCTTTAAGAACGGCACATCATGATACTACGGGAAAAACTCCAGCAGAATTATTTTTAGGCAGAAAGTTAATTACGCCTTTAGATAAATTATTCTTTGTGCAACAAAGAGAGCACGAATTTAAACAACAAGACGTGCAAAAATTGATTGATCAGGCGCTTAAAACCTCGGATACGGCAAGAAATAGACAGAAGTTATATTATGATAGAAAACGCCGTGAAGCAGATTTTAAAGTTGGGGATAAAGTATTAAAGCGGAAATTTTCTTTATCAAGTGCCCCAGACAATTTTATGGCAAAGCTAGCTCCAAAGTTTGAAGGCCCCTATGTAATTCAGGAAATCAAAGGAGTAGTCTTATATCTTAAAAACGAGAGAGGGGAAATCTGTAAAGCAAGTCCCGACCAGGTGAAAAAATACTATAATCCACATGATTTTGAAATCCTTAAAAGTTTCTTGCAGGACTCAAGTCTAAACGAAATAGAAGGGCCAGAGACTGCAACAACTATTCCACCACGCAAGAAACGGAGAACTGAAGAGAGACCTAGCACTTCTACAACCCGGACGTCGGTATCAAAAAGAAAAAATGATTTTCAAACTCCGGCGTTTAAGAAAAACAAAAATACAGATGAACCGGGTAAAGAAACCGTGGTAAAGACGAAAACACCACCTACAAAAGATGGCAGGAGAAATTACACATCAAGGAGAACGCGCACACGGCCACAGAGTCAGGTGCCAGCAAGGCCGCCGTTCCGGAAACTGAAACGCCAACAGGAGGCACAAAAATACGACGAACAGAAGAAATTCAAGAAGGACTCCAGACCGGAGGACGTCACGACCAGCCGTCCCAGGCAGAAACGCAAAGGCCAACAACCAGACGATTACTCCGTCAAGAGGCCAGCATGTAGAGGACGCAAAAGAAAGATCAACGGGGACGACAATTGGAGATCAACAAGGAGAAGATTGACATCCATGACACCTCTAACTTGGGATCAATTTTGTCAAAAACGGATGACGGAGTTTCAAGCATCGAAAACTCAAAGATAAGTTAAAACCTTCTATAAATATTTTTCTCTTTTGTTCCGAAATGTTATGCATAAGTACGAAGTTCTATGTTTTGACGAAAGTCAATATGTCTCGGTTGAGACTTAGTTTTGTTTTACTTTATTTAGCTAAGGCAAAAGTATTATTTTCTTTAAGTGTAAAAGCTAAAAACAAGCATTTTCTGTTGGTCGAAAGACTAATTCTGTTATGTTAAAGCCAAAATTTGGCCGGAGATAAAAATAACTTCGTATTCTTGTACTAATAAGAATTTTAGTTTCAGTGCCGCCAGCTTGGCGAAGGATGAGTAAAGTAAAAATTTATTTTCTCTTATTCATGTTATGGTAAATTGTAAAAAGCATATGTATTAAACTTTTGTAAATGTATGTAAATACTTGCATGTTATGTAAAAGTAGAATTTAGTCTAGAAGCATAAAATTGTAGATGCTAAAAGTGAATGCTTAAAAGCAATGAAGTCAAAATTTAAGTATTAAACTGTAAAGTCATGCTTTAGAGCGAAAGCCTGCATGTTTAAAAGATGAATGAGGGGGAAGTTAGAATGAATGTGTTTTGTAGGGTTCTCCACCTACATTTGAATTTTTAAGAATATTAAAGTAGCTCATTGAGTTGTAGAATGTCGAGTAAGGTGTGTCTATTGGGTTGTTGAATTCTAACAAATCATGGTGGTTAGGGGAAGTGTTGTAAGACTAAAACACGAATATTCCCGTTTGACACCACACACGGTGGAGAGCCAGGGTAAAGTTAAATTAATGCTTGAAAAATTGAATGAATGTGAAGTAAGCAATAACTAAGAAAAACGAAACGTTAAAAACAAAAATTTATTGTGTCAAGAAAGTGTAAATTATAATGTATGTAGAAAGATACTGATACTTATTCCTTCCAGATGCTGGAAGGAAAGACCAAGATTGATTGATGAAGTCCAGGAAAAGTTGCTGTAAGAAGAAACCTTTGTAAAGAGTAACAGAATTTTAATTGTTACATAAGATTATTTTTGTGTAAACGAGGCTTTCGCCAGTTAGTTCAGAATTAGATAAACTTACAACAGGTCGTTTGTAGGACCTGCTTCCAAGTTTTCCAAATTCTGGCAGCGGCAAATGTAGGGTTTATATTTATTTTAACTAACATTTATTTTAAGTTTAAACTATCTTTCCTGTCAATCCTTACTTTCCCCTGGAACTGCCAATGCCAGAATATGTAAATTTGAGTAGAACGCGCAAGCATTCAAATTATCAGCGGAAGTAGTATGATTTAAATAGAAGGAAACAAGTTCGGTGAGAGAGAATTATTCTTACTTAGCGAGCGCGGAGGTAGTTATAGAGATTTGAAAAACCCCGCGTTGCGGCCTATGTGCTTGGCGGGAAGTAGTTGCAATTGTTCCAGTGAGCTTCAAGTCTGCTGAATTAGCAGCCGTATTGTAAAACGCGGTGAGTTAGTTATTTGAGAGAGCCTCGTAGTTAGAATATTGTCTTTAATTTCTTTTCAGGTTTTTATTTTTATTTTGACTGCCGAGTTGGCACCGTTTGTAAGCGTCAAGAGAACGCAATTGTAAATTAGTACGTTGAATAAAAAGGGACTTAAACCCTTTATAAGACTCTGTGGTTTATACAAGCTTTCACAGTCACCTCTTGGTTGCGTGCTAGTTAGAGGCGCGCAACGTTATAATGTAATTATTACTCAAACATGCTTCTGGGAATTATTTTAAGCACCTTATAATGTATTGAGCAAATGATCAAGAGGGTAAGATATTTTATCGATAGGAAAATATTATAAAGGCTGCGTTTCCTAAAATGGTAGCCTATAGTGAAGTGAAATTCCGCCAGCAGAAAACTGAATTTATTGATTAAGGCAAATCTTGCTAAAACTGTCGGCTAGAAGTAAAAGCTTACAAAGTGGAGTACTTTCTTGTGAAAGCTGGTTCGATATGAGTTCGATCCCAGACAAACGAGCCAACTGGGCCAAAGGGCGTTTTTGTGGTTTTTCCTAGGTGCAACGTGGATAAGAGCCTATTTTCTTTAAGTAGTCCTCCACGAAGGTACACCTTCCCTTAGGCAAACAGTTCTTGAGTGTTTTTGCCATAATCAAGTAAACCAAACGAAACCAAACGGAGGGAAGCTGTTTCTTATTTATGCTAAATGTGTCATAACACCATGCAAACTCCATCCAGCTAACCTATTTCAGTACCCCAGAATAGAGGCTGAGGTTAATTACTTCCTTTAGCAGCTTTAGCTACTATACAGTTGACTTGTTCTGCAAATGCTGGATATTCTCGTTTTTATAATCAGTCGTAAAGATCGAAAATAAGTGTGCAAAATACAAAAATCCTTTACAGGCATTCCATTGAAAGATTATAAATTCTTCGGGACCATCACCCATAATTCTATAAACTCCTAGTTCTTAAACTGAAGTTTCATGAAAATGCAAGTCCTTTAAATTAATGAAGTTGAAATACAAGTGTCCTTCAGAGTGTTAAGAGAGATTTAGCTTAAAACAAGTAGGTAAAGGAAATTAGCTATGGCAATAAACTCTCAACTGTAAATTCAGCTGTACAGTTTGTAGCTATTAATTGTATCTTCACTAATTCAGTACAGTAAGTTAATAATTTGGGTTTGAATGTTTTTATTAAATTTTGAAACCACCTGTTAAAAAGCATTTTGCTCCACGTTCTTCTGGTGTTTTGAAAATGGAAACTTTGAAGATGTGGTATAGATTTTAACTAATTTTATCAGTGATGGGCAAGGAGTACTCTTTAGTAAAAACATAAAATACTGTAAAATAAATAAAATAAATATGGTCTTCACCTTAATAATAAATACATCCCTCCTGATTTAAATAACAGAATTTCATAATTTTCAATTCCTGGTGTTACTTTCTAGTATACCGTATTTTAATCGTTTGAACAGCATCCTGATTAGCAGTTCAATATTTAACAGACCTAAATTTTCGTTACCTAATTTGCTTTCAGTGACAATCTTATATTTTGCTTGATATGTAGTTTATATTACCTTCATTCTGCTTGACTTGGTATAAATTCTAATTTAATACTCTAACGATATTTAGTAATTTGCTTTATGTAACTTTAACGAGTTATTGAGTATCGGTCGAAGAAAGAAACATGAAAAATCAGTAATGCCCTCTACGGGATTCGAACTCTGGGCCTAGCGGTAGCCAGACAGATACGCTCACAATTGTACCACGAAAGCACGGGGTATAGAAGGAGAAAGTTCCTTACAGGCTTATATAAATAATTATCTTATCGCGTATGTTATTTTGGTACAGAATATATTTTATACTTCTTGGTGGATTTTATGTTCCAGTACAACAAAAGTTACAAGAGCATGTTTTCTCATATTTCCATTTTCTACACTCATATAAAATCTGTTTGATCATTTACTTTGCTGTTATGATTATTTCTAAATACCTCAACAGTATCAGAAACTAGTAAATCATAAATTAAATATACTTATCATAATAAATCTTTCACAAAAGGCATTGAGGTAGATATTTCTATCTCCGGTCTTGAAGGTATTAATGAAGTAATCGTAAACAAGTGACAAAAATATCAAAGATTTTCGAACAGTTGACTCTAGATGTCGTCATTTATTATAAAATAACAATAAAGCATCTGAAGAAAAATGTGATATTATCTTTCAGGATAGGAGCTTCAAGGATTCAACAACGGAACGAACTGGACAAGAGAGAAAAATGAACTTGAGTTTTGCACTGATAAGCAGATCGTAGGGCATTTCAATCTGCGTGTTGCTCACGTTCTAAATTCAGTAATAAATGGCGCTTCAAAAGTCAAAGAAGACAGAGTCAAAGACGTTTTTTTCATTTAAAATTAAGAAATTCTTTTGATGCCTCTGTCCAATTTAATGCCGAAGTAACAATTTTACACTGGATGATGGAAATGTGGCAGTAATATAGGGTGCAATTTGCCACTTACGATATTATCTAAGAGAAATTTGTGATGCATTTTATGAATTTGTGAATTATGATGACGTTAATTAAAAATACAGAACGAATAACTAAATGTTTGCATTGATTTAATTGATTTTGATTGATTTTGATTTCAGAAAGATTTAAATTTGCGACTTATTTGATCCTTTATTTGATAAAACAGGAACCTTTGTTTAATGCTCCTATAAGTTTAAAACGTAGACAATGCAATTTTAGAATCTTTTAAGAGTCTATTTTTATTTCGAGAAAAGACAAACTATATTATTTTTATGTATTTATTTCCCTTTACGTTCCAACATTAATTGATAGGATAATTAACAAATCACTCCTTATCCACCAATAATGCCTTACAAGTAGCATAATATTTATTAATTAGCAAGAGAGTTTCTAACTTACTTGAATTAGCAACAAAATTTGTATTCACTTCATTAAAATTTGGCCCTTGTACAAAGATTATTTTTAAGAACTTTGCTATTTACGAATTAAGGAGGTTATTAGCTTTATTTTACGTAACTTTCAATATTAAATCTTAAACTGATTCACTGACGGGAAGTATACTATATTTTATTGTTTATTACAAATAGTTTGCATTGAATTTACGCATGTCCTTTCCTGAGTTTCATATTCATTTCAAGTTAAAAGGGGTATGATTATGTATTTCCTCCTTTTTTACTACTTGATGAAGGTATGATCATCAAGTAATTAAAATAGTGAGATTAAAAGTAGGACTTTCCTGCATAATCTTATACTCCTAATAAAGGGTTATAATGAGTTTTAGTGAGTTGGGCTTCATATCCATATCTATTCAGCAGTTTAACTTTAATGTTTTATTAGTTTACGAAGTCCCTATTTGATTCATTTCTCTTAATAAGAACATGTGCAGTATTTTAGCAGTAACTAATAAAACAAATTAAAATTAACTATATTATTTTCAGCGGTTAGTTACCATACACATTTTTAATTCATATATTGAAATGATAAATTGTAGCTAGTAAATGTATTAAAAAGCATATTTTACTCTCTCTGTCTTTCACCAGTGCTTATGTTACTCGCTAGGAACAGAATAACATTTGAAATTTAAAACTCGCATTTGTTTAAACTACCTGTTGATTAATTATACGTTATCAAGATGATAGTAAATGCAGGAAATTGAAAAAATATTTTATGAAAAAACTGAACAGCAGGGTAAGAATGGTGATTGACAATTATATAAATTACTCAAAATTCCAGGGAAACAGTACATTTAATTCTTCATTGAAACAGAATCTTTCAACTCCGTATCATTCCTTGATCTTCTAAAAACGCACAACAAATTTCAATTCTACATTACAGTTTATTAATAGCTTTTCCGTTTCTCTACGAATATTTGCCAATTCTGTTGAATAAAAATGACTAACCTATTGACAGCTACCCTGTTGAATAAAAAAGTAACTGTTTTTAATCATATTTTTGTGTGTTTTTAATATATGTTTTTCACTATATGCTATTATTCAATTAATTGAAAGCTACTGCTGCTGTCCAAGCTTTTTTTTTTTTTTTTTCTATCTGTTTCTGACAAAATTTATGACAAATTCTCCGGCAATAAATGAATAAATAAATAAATTAGCTTCTGATATAAAAAATATACTAAATTGTTTGTCATAACTTTTCACTGCTCTGTTCCTACAAAACTTGAAGGGAGCCTCCGTAAGTTCAATTTCAATAATATTTTTTTTCAATAAAATTTGCTGTTCAGTCCTTAAAGACCTGTCGCAAAGGCAGAAAATTACTGCCAATTTGGCCTCCTGCTTTTGCTTTGGCAACTTAAACCGCTATCAGACTTGACAGCTATCCGCGACTGGGTGTCGAAAGAAATATTTCCTGCAATCTTCGCTTTCGAGATATCTGATTAGTTGACTTAACGCGAAAACCTAGGCGACACACAGCTGTAAGCAAAACATTTTCGCCTCAATCACAAAACGTCCCGCGTATGTATCAGCCAAGAACCTAGAAGAAGGCGAAGTTCGTTTCTCGGAAAAGTTGCTTCTAGTATCACGCGTCGCTAGGTGTAATAACCTTAGTCACCCGCACACCGGTTTAGCAGATAACATCTGAGCAAAGTTTTCCAATTCCTTACCCAAGTTTATTGACTTAAAAGGTTAAATCAGGATCCATCAAATATGATCTATACAATACGTTTCCATAGTAAATTTGGCATAGTAAATTTCCATAGATAATTTGGCAAAAATAGTTAATTTAGAAGTAAAAATTATAATTTATTCAAAAGTTTAAACTGTAATAATATATGTAATCATTTGAAGAAATTAAATTTATTATTAAAAAAATAATTAGCGATGAAATGAATTTTAGAATTTAGATAAGTATTGTCAGAGAATTTATAAATGGTAGAGAAATATTGTTTTGATGGAAAGAAAGAAACCATATTTATCTTAACACAAAGTTAGTAAGGAAATCAGTAATTTGAAAATGAATGATTCTGTAAGGTATTTCTCCCGCCTTCCTAGCGTTCCTTCGTGGTGTAGTGGTTCAGCACGCTGGGCCGGTATTCCAGAGGTCCGTGGTTCGATTCCCGGCGAAGGCGATTGCTCATTTTTCATCTTGCCTGCTTCATCTTGCAAAAAATACCTAATATCTCTACAATTCATTTTTATCAAATTTGCCAGGGATATCTTTATTCCTCTTTTTAAAGCATCAAAAAATCTATTTATTCTTATCTCAGCGAAAATTTGCACATATTCTTTAATAATACTGATTGACTGCTCATGCTCTATACTTGAAATTATACTCTTTATCGGGAACGAATTAAATCTGTGATCTAAATGAGCTAGCAGCAGTTATAAGTTCTGAGTTCAGAGACATTTTCACTTTTTGTAATAATAATGATGATAATCAGTACAATAAGTTTTTGCCGAAGGCGGAGGTTAGTTCATTAATATATTGAGCGCATGGCAAAATCGCATTCCATAGAATTAATTTTTTATGGGAAAAATGTGTTAGGAGGTATAGTTTCAAATTAAGAATGTATGTGTTAAACCTAAACATTGTTGTAATTGAAAAGGGGAACATGAAACAACTTTTAATTGAAAGGACTTTTATTACTGCTTAATAAATATGAATAAGATCCAAATATATTTTTTTCAAACTGGTGATTTTTGCTTTGGAAAAAGACCCAGCTCTTTAAACTCTAGCGGTTAAAGAGCACAGAGTTTTGCTATGGCTCTCATTTGCTATGGCTCCTTCCTTCATTTGGTTCAATCTCTATACAAAGTCAGTTCTTGTGCATTTTTTTTTTACAATTCGCTTGATTTTTTATAAGCTTAAGGAGCTTCATGTTCTGTTCTATCATTGCTTTGCCTGTCGACTAGTGTGATAATATCGTATATTATTCTTTCTCCTCTTTCAATACCTTAAAATCCTTCATCCGCAATTGCTTTTGTTATTCGTACGATTTCTTTGGCTTCATATTCAATAGATTGGAATTCTTTAAAACTGTTTACAACTTCTGATTAGAGCTGACGTCAGTAAGCAATCAGTGTTGATGAATTAACTTATTCTCATGCAAGCTCAATCATTTCTAAGCAATATCTCATGTTGAATTGCTTATAAAGTGCCTCTAGAGCAACACGCTTGCCTTCATCTAGTGCTGTATTTGCAGAGGTGTAAATATACCTGACGTAATAGGCTTTAAATGCTTTTATGATCCCTTGATACATCGGTTTAATTTAGGAAACGGTGTTTTAAGGGAGGAACAGAGCCTCTATACTTCGATGCAATATTATGAAGGCTACTGGATCGTGTTGTAATGTTATGAAGGCTTCATAATCGTGTCCTGGGGTATTACATAGTATTAGAAACCTCAAATTTTGCTGTTTTAATAATATTTCGCTTCTTTAATAAAGGATTTTTGAAACAAGTCATTGAAGAGCGCTTTTGCTATCCAATCTCTTCTGTTCCACTTCCAACACAACGGACATTAGCTCAAGTATTTTTCCTATAATGCACGAACTGGTTTAGATCGATAAATGACCAAAATCTTGCATTTGATAATGCATTAAAAAAGGAGTTTATCCCTAAAAGCTTTACAATCTGGGGCAACCTTTACTTTATAATGTAGGTTATTGTCCAGTTCACTTATAAAATAGGGCCTTTCCATCTGCATTGAAAACTTGTTGTGAAGCATAACCTCTCTCTTCAATGACTAAAAAACTGAGGTCTGAATTTCTCTGCTGTTTCATTATCTGCCAAGCCAAATTCCGTCTGAAGCTTTTCATTGTGCAAAGACCCTTAAGGTTTTCACTCCAAATCTTTCTCGCTAGGAAGTTAATTTTTTTTTTTTGACAAATGGCCATCTTTATTTCAAACACATAAAGCTTTGTTTTGGATAGAAAATCCATTCACAAATGAGTTTTTTCATTTGTTTGTCGTCGATACAAGCTGTTAATATTTTCTCCATCCTTTCCAATCGCGGAATTTTTTAAACTTGAGCAAGCTTTCTCAAAGTATGACTTTGACACCAGGACGGAATATTTTCTTTATCGTTCTGTATTATAATGCTTAATTCATTTACAGGAAACTCTCCTGCAAGTTATGAAACACATACACACTTTTTCAAATTATTTAAAAATGCAATTTTCTGATATAATACCCAAATTTGAATCTTTTTGCTACTTTATCATCTATATTCTTTCTCTTAGCTATCATACTAAATGTCTGAAATTAAAACAAACATAAATGAAAAATAAAATTCAATGACTGATAAAATTCTATTACAACTTTACTAATGTTAGTGAAATTATTTCAACTTGGCCTGAGTAACTGCTGCAGTGCCAAGCAAGGTTGCAAGATGCAAGCGTTGATGGTCTCTTGTAAAGAGTGCGTTACTAAGGCAACGCAACTGAATCTGTGTAGCGTACCACATACGAATGAAATTCTATCGCTGGACAAATTAAATGGAAGAAAGATAATGCGTATGTACAAAAAAGACGTTCCGAAAATTAGCGTTCGGCAAGGCTTTACTGAACTCGCAGTGGGGCCAGCACTAAGATTTTTATCACCAGCCTGCAGATTGAAAAATGTTGCCTTTTAGAAAGATTCAGAGGGGATTTGAATATGACACTTTCTAATCTGGAGTCAAATACCCTACTTTTACCACACCAAGCGCTGGTGCAGATATCTCTGTCAATACTCATAATATTCTACAAAAGAATAAAAGTTTTTTTTCTTTTGTTTTCTCGAAATTTTCTTGGAAATCTGTGAGAAAATTTACAAAATTCAACAGTACTATTTTCATCTAAGCAAGCTGCATTTATCGTACCACAAATTTATAATGATATGAATAATTCCAAAATTCAATGAATTTTGCCAGAAAATAATGTAGATTTGACCGTTAATTTCCTTTACTCGGTTTTGTTAAAAAGAATCTAAAGCGTCCTTCATTTTTATCAAGGCAAATATACTTCATAACTTTAGTAATAAGGCTAACTGTCTGCTTCTATTACGTATTTTAAATTATGCAGCTATATGCTTTATTAAAGAGTAAATACTCCTCTTCAGTTAAAACTTTTAAAATTGAAGTTAAAATCTTTTCTGCAGTGTCTGATGTTTCCTATTTAAGCATCTAAAATAGCAGAAAAGTAAGGCATTTTTAGTATTTATTTCCAGGATTTCGTTATGAAATTTAATACAAAATCATTAACCTAGAGTAATAAATAAGTGAAAATTACGTTAATATTTGTAAAATAGACAGAAACGTTTCTGAGTAAACCTTGTTATTTTCTGAATGATAGTCATTTCTCATTAGATAATCCACTTGTAGTTTTACTTGTGGACTCCACTGGATACTTTATCGGGAAAATTTTGAACCTTGTAAATAATGTAAGTTATCTATTGGTTATCATTAACCAAAGGCTCACATGGAGTTGTCATGCTAAGCATGTCATAGGAAAAGCCTATGGTATCGCCAAACAACTTTCTGTACTCCTTGGAAGTTACTCTGGACTATCACTCAACAAATGAGAAGGATATGCATATTCATTATAAGGCCAATTCTATACTACGGATATCCAGCCTTGGCATCAGCATCAAAGGCAGACTTTCTCAAACTTCAGGTAGTGCAGAATAAGATTCTGAGAAGACTTGTAAAGGCTCATTACCTCACAGGGAATAAACTATCCATGATGCCTCAAAAATCGGCTCTATAGTGCACCACATTACTAAATAAGCGCTTCTTCAAACTGGACTTAGCTTTGATGTTGCAAATTATTCAGAATTTCTAATTTACCAGATCATTTCAGAAGATAAATTAATCACACCATTTGATATTCACATGATTAAATATCACAACTTCGTAACCTAGTTTTGACTACCGATGTTTACTTGTTTTCTTGCGCCGTGGGACTTTTGTGTCTCGTGGTTTTCCGTTAGATTGGCACACATGAAGTAAAGGAGATAATGGTCTTTATCTCATTTTCTTGACTGTAGCTGAAGTTTCACCTGTTAGCTCATTAAAGATCATGTGCCGTCAGTGGCTTAATTTTCTTCTCTAGCTTATGAATGCCCCTTCTGGGGCCACTTAAGCAATTTCATAACTAGTGCCATTATCAGCTTCGCACTTGTACTGTTGGCTGGGCAGGTTATTTGAATCGGCCTGTCTGCCTATAGGAAGGGATTCCTTCATTGGAGGACTTTCTGCTGGCTCGCATTCACGATACACATATGGAAAACTACAAAAAAACAACCATGCAGCCAGTCCAGCGTTTGTACAGCAGAGTAACGGCTGAGTGGCTAAAGTTGCAAAACGCAAGTAACTCACCTTTCTTTTTCTTTTAACGTCCTCATACGTAAGACATTTAACGTTACATTTAACGACATTTACGTCCATTTTAACGTAAGACATTTTTTCCATTAAGCCAATACTAGCCGGAAGTATTTGCAGGCTGTACTTTTAGAAAAGAGCCTTAAAATTATTTTCAGTTTGTAAAATATCTTTCCTCATTCATTGATTATTTATTCAGGTAATCAAATGTTATTTAAATAAAGTTATACAAATACACTTTAGTTAATTATTGCCTCAAATTGTAACTAAGAGTTGACTCACGTCAGCTTAGCGTTCGAAATTTATAGCGCTGCAAAATGTTTCTTTAGTTATAATAATTAACAGAATAATTTGCATAAATGAATATTTATAACTACAATTAATTAATTTAATTAATTTTTATTGTATCATTTTTTATTCAGAATTTCTAAGTTACCAGAACTGATAGTTCGCTTAGAAATACCATTTACACTGTACAGTAAATTGTGGAGTATGCTATTTATTAATGATCGTAAATATCATACCTTACAGTTCAGAACTCTGTTATCTGTTCCTTCTAATCTGAGCATTTAAATTACAACTGTGCCTAGTTTATGTCTCTTTGCAGGTCCTAACTGGAAAATGCTATTTTCAGAGGAATAGGCTATGAAATGAAATCGTAAATTATGTTAAATAAAACATTTAACTTTTTTAATGTGAGTATGTTTTCAAAGTTCCCTATCTTAGTCATTTACATTACTTCTAAAGCGATTATACCTGGGTAAAATGAAGAGGAGAATAGAATGTGTTTTTGCATTTTCTTCGTGAAATGAGCTTTGGACGTATAAAGGGTATGTTGCTTTATTTTTCTTTAAGTCCGCCATTTTTACACGTGAAAAACTAAGGTAATTACAATCAAGGTGGTAAGGTATGTTTCTTTGGTAAGTATTTCTATTAATTCTAAAATAAGCGCCTCATAAAACATATGCAATACATTTCGCTGGAAAGAATAATATGAAGTCTTTTACCCTATTCCTTCACACGGTGCTCACGTGCTCGTACAAGTTTGTGCTTACGTGATAATGGAAGATATTGTAGAGCACAAGCTTGTCTTTCGTCATTTTTCCTTCTACAGTTGAAGAAAAAGGTTCTGTAGTAACCTTTGAAATACTACTACACATTTATAAAAATTAATGTTGATTGCTATTGTTTGGACATCTAATAATCATTCAGTTGCATAATCCAGCCAGCTGGCTCTGGCTACTTCTTTTATCTAAGTGTCACCTTAAGTTTTATTCTTTACAACTGATCAGAAATCTTCACTATTTTATTGTCAATACGGAAGTCGGAAGCAGAAGCTCACTTTTAGTTATTATAGCTTGGAACAAGAAAATAATCGGAAAGTGAAGTAGCGTATCTTCCTTAAACTTATAACGTTGCGCGCCTCTAACTAGCACGCAACCAAGAGGTGACTGTGAAAGCTTGTATAAACCACAGAGTCTTATAAAGGGTTTAAGTCCCTTTTTATTCAACGTAATAAATTACAATGGCGTCCTCTTGACGCTTACAGACTGTGCCCACTAGGCAGTCAAATAAAAATAAGAACCTGAAAAGAAAGTAAAGACAGTATTCTAACTACGAGGCTCTCTAAAATAACTAACTCACCGCGTTTTACAAATACCGCAGCTAATTCAGCAGACTTGAAGCTCACTGGAACAATTGCAACTACTTCCCGCCAAGCACATAGGCCGCAACGCGGGGTTCTTCAAATCTCTATAACTACCTCCGCGCTCGCTAAGTAAGAATAACTCTCTCACCGAACTCGTTTCCTTCTATTTAAATCATAATACTTCCGCTGATAATTTGAATCCTTGCTCGTTCTACTCAAATTTACATATTCTGGCATTGGCAGTTCCAGAGGAAAGTAAGGCTTGAAAGGAAAGATAGTTTAAACTTAAAATAAATGTTAGTTAAAATAAATATAAACCCTACATTTGCCGCTGCCAGAATTTGGAAAACTTGGAAGCAGGTCCTACAAACGACCTGTTGTAAGTTTATCTAATTCTGAACTAACTGGCGAAAGCCTCGTTTACACAAAAAAATCTTATGTAACAATTATATATTAAAATTCTGTTAGTCGTTACAAAGCTTTCTTCTTACAGCAACTTTTCCTGGACTTCATCAATCAATCTTGGTCTTTCCTTCCAGCATCTGGAAGGAATAAGTATCAGTATCTTTCTACATACATTATAATTTACACTTTCTTGACACAATAAATTTTTGTTTTTAACGTTTCGTTTTTCTTAGTTATTGCTTACTTCACATTCATTCAATTTTTCAAGCATTAATTTAACTTTACCCTGGCTCTCCACCATGTGTGGTGTCAAACGGGAATATTCGTGTTTTAGTCTTACAACACTTCCCCTAACCACCATGATTTGTTAGAATTCAACAACCCAATAGACACACCTTACTCGACATTCTACAACTCAATGAGCTACTTTAATATTCTTAAAAATTCAAATGTAGGTGGAGAACCCTACAAAACACCTTCATTCTAACTTCCCCCTCATTCATCTTTAAACATGCAGGCTTTCGCTCTAAAGCATGACTTTACAGTTTAATACTTAAATTTTGACTTCATTGCTTTTAAGCATTCACTTTTAGCATCTACAATTTTATGCTTCTAGACTAAATTCTACTTTTACATAACATGCAAGTATTTACATACATTTACAAAAGTTTAATACATATGCTTTTTACAATTTACCATAACATGAATAAGAGAAAATAAATTTTTACTTTACTCATCCTTCGCCAAGCTGGCGGCACTGAAACTAAAATTCTTATTAGTACAAGAATACGAAGTTATTTTTATCTCCGGCCAAATTTTGGCTTTAACATAACAGAATTAGTCTTTCGACCAACAGAAAATGCTTGTTTTTAGCTTTTACACTTAAAGAAAATAATACTTTTGCCTTAGCTAAATAAAGTAAAACAAAACTAAGTCTCAACCGAGACATATTGACTTTCGTCAAAACATAGAACTTCGTACTTATGCATAACATTTCGGAACAAAAGAGAAAAATATTTATAGAAGGTTTTAACTTATCTTTGAGTTTTCGATGCTTGAAACTCCGTCATCCGTTTTTGACAAAATTGATCCCAAGTTAGAGGTGTCATGGATGTCAATCTTCTCCTTGTTGATCTCCAATTGTCGTCCCCGTTGATCTTTCTTTTGCGTCCTCTACATGCTGGCCTCTTGACGGAGTAATCGTCTGGTTGTTGGCCTTTGCGTTTCTGCCTGGGACGGCTGGTCGTGACGTCCTCCGGTCTGGAGTCCTTCTTGAATTTCTTCTGTTCGTCGTATTTTTGTGCCTCCTGTTGGCGTTTCAGTTTCCGGAACGGCGGCCTTGCTGGCACCTGACTCTGTGGCCGTGTGCGCGTTCTCCTTGATGTGTAATTTCTCCTGCCATCTTTTGTAGGTGGTGTTTTCGTCTTTACCACGGTTTCTTTACCCGGTTCATCTGTATTTTTGTTTTTCTTAAACGCCGGAGTTTGAAAATCATTTTTTCTTTTTGATACCGACGTCCGGGTTGTAGAAGTGCTAGGTCTCTCTTCAGTTCTCCGTTTCTTGCGTGGTGGAATAGTTGTTGCAGTCTCTGGCCCTTCTATTTCGTTTAGACTTGAGTCCTGCAAGAAACTTTTAAGGATTTCAAAATCATGTGGATTATAGTATTTTTTCACCTGGTCGGGACTTGCTTTACAGATTTCCCCTCTCTCGTTTTTAAGATATAAGACTACTCCTTTGATTTCCTGAATTACATAGGGGCCTTCAAACTTTGGAGCTAGCTTTGCCATAAAATTGTCTGGGGCACTTGATAAAGAAAATTTCCGCTTTAATACTTTATCCCCAACTTTAAAATCTGCTTCACGGCGTTTTCTATCATAATATAACTTCTGTCTATTTCTTGCCGTATCCGAGGTTTTAAGCGCCTGATCAATCAATTTTTGCACGTCTTGTTGTTTAAATTCGTGCTCTCTTTGTTGCACAAAGAATAATTTATCTAAAGGCGTAATTAACTTTCTGCCTAAAAATAATTCTGCTGGAGTTTTTCCCGTAGTATCATGATGTGCCGTTCTTAAAGCATAAGCTAATTCATTTATGTAGCCATCCCAGCGCTTGTGATATGTGCTAACGTAACTGCGAATTATTTTTACAATGTTTTTATTAACTCTTTCTGCTATGTTAGCCTGTGGTCTATACGGAACCATTTTGATATGGCGTATATCAAGTCCATTGCATATGTTTTCAAATATTTGACTAATGAATTGTTTTCCGTTATCGCTAATGACTTTTATCGGTGCACCGTATTTTAAAATGTATCTGTGTAAGAATGCATCTGCGACTGTTTTGGCTGACGCGCGTTTAAGTGGAACAATTTCTATCCATTTTGAAAAATGATCTACTATTACTAAAAGAAAACTATTTTTATTTAACTCGCTCTGGGGGAAGGGACCAAGGAGATCTATGCCTAAAATTTCATTCGGAAATGTAGCGCGAATGCTATTTAAGTACCCGGCCGGGCTGTAATTAATATCATTTATTAACTGACATTGATTGCAGGACCTGACATACGCCGTTACTATTTTGTATAATTGCGGGAAATATACCGCCTCGCGTATCCTTTTTAAAGTCTTTCTGACCCCGAGGTGGCCCGCTGTTTTTTTTCGTGCAACTCCTTCAAAATGCTTAATCGAAGCGAGGCTGGGATGACTGGCTTATACTCAAGATTTTCGTTTGTTGTTTTCGTATAGAATAATAAATTATCTATTATTTCATAGTTTTTTGCTCTATTTCTTATCGCATCGATATCTGTGTGCTCAAAGCTTTCGGGGTCTTTCAAATAAGCATAGATATTTCCAAATTCAGGATCAGCTTTCAGTTCAGTAATAACCGTATCTCTAGAATCTAAAATTTTTGAAGTCAACACAGCGCATTTAAGTTCATTACCTTCATCGTCCAGTTTTATACGAGAAAGTACGTCAGCTACATTGTTTTCCTTACCCGGTTTATATTTTATTGTGATATTATATTCTTGGAGTTTTAAAGCCCATCTTATTAACCTGGGCGTTAGGTTTTTTCCCGAGTAAAGTCTACCAACAGCCGCATGATCCGAAAAGACTGTTACTGGCGATTTGCCGAAATAAACTCGAAATTTGTGTACAGCCATTAATACGGCTAATGTTTCTCTTTCTGTAGCTGTATAATTCCTTTGTGTTTGAATCAGTGTTTTACTAAAAAATGCCAGCGGATGGTTATTTTGCATAAGAACCGCACCCACCGAATAGTCTGATGCATCTGCCGCAATTTCCAGGTTTTCGTCCCCCTCAGGGAATTTTAAAACAGGGGCATTAATAAGTGCTTCTTTTAATCTTTCAAAAGCTGTGTTCGCTTCCGCTGTCCACGTAAATTTACTCTTTTTTCTTTTGATTACTAAGAGTGGTTCAACAATATTAGCGAAATCTTTTATGAAAGATCGATAGTAAGAACATAATCCAAGGAAAGACGAAAGTTTCTTGGCGGTGTTGGGCGGTGGGAAATTCTTAATAGCTTTTATTTTTGAATCTTGCGTTTCTATACCCTTTTGCGAAATTTTATAACCGAGATATTTAAGTTCTTTAGTTGCGAACTTGCATTTTGAGGAGTTAATTGTAAGACCGGCCTCTTTTAATAATTTAAAAACTTGTTCGAGGTCATTAATGTGTTGTTCCAACGTACTACTCGTTATAATTATATCATCTAGATAAATTAAAGTTGATTTTCCTAGGACAGGCTTTAGAACAATGTCCATAGCTCTCTGGAATGTTGATGGGGCCCCACACAACCCAAAAGGCATGCGTAAAAATGCATAAGTGCCCGATTTTGTTATAAACGCGGTTTTATGTATATCTTCGGGTCTCATAGCTATTTGATAGTAGCCAGACGTTAAGTCCAAAGTAGACATATATCTCGTCGATTTGATCTGTCTAATGATCTCGTCTATAACCGGCAAAGGGTAAACTGGGAATTTAGTTATGCTATTTAGTTTTCTATAATCGATAGCAAACCTCCAAGCCCTTTTATCCGAAGGAGGAAACTCGTTCTTTTTCCTACATAGTACGACTGGACTCGCGTATTCACTATTTATGGGCGTTACTATTTTATTCTTTAACATCTCCTGAATATGTTCTTCGATGATTAAGTCTTTTTGTTTATCATAGCGATACGGTTTAGTCCTACAAGGTTTTTCGGCATTTAATTGAATCTTGTGAGTCACGATCTGACAGTTTCCCGGTTTTTCTGAAAACAAATGAGAAAAATTACTCACCACTTGCTGTATTGCTTTACTTTCCTAATCATTCAAATGGCTAAGGTCCAATTCAGGTGTCTCCACCGGTTCCACCACCCTCTGGTCCATCTCCAGCACCACGGAACTATCTTGAAAATTTAATTTGGCCCTCGCGGCCCTTAAAAAGTCCATACCTAAAATAAGAGAGTGTTGGAGGTCTTTCACCACAAAAATTAATACTTTGAGATTTTCCTCTTTTATCTGTAAGTTTAATGATACTTTCCCGATGCAGTGACATGTTTTTCCTTGCGCCGCTATAATTTCCGTATTTCTGGTTTTGAATAGTCGTATCCTATAAAAATTCTTTTTGAAGAACTTTTCACTCATGAAATTGCCTTCTGCCCCTGTATCGATGAGGGCTTCTACTGGTACATCGCCAACCAGGACTTGTATAATTGGTAGCTGTGAGTTTTTTACGATGACTGTATTTAGATGTCTGTTTGAGGGTTTTTCTAAAACTTCCGGGGTCTTGACCCTCCCTTTCACAGGCCCCTCTAGTCGTTTAAAGCTTTCCTTTCAATCTGTGTCTTCTGGGTACGCGGATGCTTATTTTCAAATTTTCTTTTTGGGCCTTGACCTTCGAGTTTCGATGCGTTAGCTTGATAGTTCTTTCCCCCATACGAGCGATTTCCATTTCTGGTTTCCTCCTTCCTTCTGGTACTTTGAGAATATGTTTCCCCTCTCGCTCTTTCCGCTATTCTGCGATTTTGAAATTTTACCGCCAATTCGAAAAGTTCCTGCAATGTGGTTGGGTTTCTAATTTCAAAGTAGTCTTGGACAGCGGGTAACAATCTTGGTAATATTATTTCAATAATCTCCGCATCGGGTTTCTTGCCATACAGCATATCCGTTAGCTTGATTTTTCGTAAAATAAAGTCCGTCAATTGTGCTGTATCCCGTTGATAGAAACTATATAGCTCAGCTTCCAGCCGTGCGCGATCTTTCACTATGGGGAAGGCCTTTACTAACGATTTTTTGAAATTTTCAAATGTATACGTCGGGCTTCCAAATTCACCTAGAAGAAATTTGCCTATATTTTTCCACCATAGCGCGGCCTGTCCTCTTAGTGCTGATGTGGCAATAGCAACTTTTTGTCTTTCAGGCACAGGATAGAGCTGAAAGTGGTTTTCTATACCTTCTAAAAATACGGACACCGAATTTTTTCCGTCGAAATAGACGTTTGGCTTGATTGATGCTCTCAAAGTCTGAACCAGGTATCCAAATCCTTCTAACTGCGTTGTCATTTCTTGGTGTTGTCCAGCGGCTTCCATCCAGTTTTCGTCCATTTCAGTTCGATAAGTGTTCGGGCGCCAATATAACGTTGCGCGCCTCTAACTAGCACGCAACCAAGAGGTGACTGTGAAAGCTTGTATAAACCACAGAGTCTTATAAAGGGTTTAAGTCCCTTTTTATTCAACGTAATAAATTACAATGGCGTCCTCTTGACGCTTACAGACTGTGCCCACTAGGCAGTCAAATAAAAATAAGAACCTGAAAGAAAGTAAAGACAATATTCTAACTACGAGGCTCTCTAAAATAACTAACTCACTGCGTTTTACAAATACCGCAGCTAATTCAGCAGACTTGAAGCTCACTGGAACAATTGCAACTACTTCCCGCCAAGCACATAGGCCGCAACGCGGGGTTCTTCAATTCTCGATTTCTACCTCCGCGCTCGCTAAGTAAGAATAACTCTCTCACCGAACTCGTTTCCTTCTATTTAAATCATAATACTTCCGCTGATAATTTGAATCCTTGCTCGTTCTACTCAAATTTACATATTCTGGCATTGGCAGTTCCAGGGGAAAGTAAGGCTTGACAGGAAAGATAGTTTAAACTTAAAATAAATGTTAGTTAAAATAAATATAAACCCTACAAACTGATGCTCAAATTAATCTCCTACGGATGTTCTCTTCTTCTAATTTCAGTATTATTATATAAAAAAAAAACACTCTTTATTAGACAAAGTAACCACGGTTATTTACACTCAATGTTCGATTATTCGAATAAGTTAGTTTTGAGGTAGGAAGGGCCTAGCGACGATTTATTGCTCAGCTTTTCTTCACATATTTCTTAGAGATTAATTAAAGCAATATAAAGAACTTAGTTACGTTTTTACTATAAAATCAACAGATTATTATAGAAGTATAACTTCTGAACTTTCACTGCATACCCCCAAAAATGTTTACCTCAAATCCCATGTTAAAACCACTACTCTAAGAAAATCATCAAAAAGTAGCTTTTAGTTTTACATAAATTTCTTCCATTTCGATGCTGTTTCTCTCAATCCTGCTGCTTATTTTAAGAAACTGTGTAACTGGATGTATTTGTTACCGTGAAAGTCCGATATATAGAGAATGTCAGCATTCTATGCTGAACGTCAACGTTCACATTGTCATTTGGTCCACATAGTCGCAACATTCACATAGTCCGCAGTATTTGCTAAATATCCTTACCTTTCATTTACAATAGCAAATGTTGACATTCACCATGCACTGATGGTGAATGGTGAATGAAAATATTTTCGTTACGTTTTTATATCATATTTTATTATTAAAACGTAACATGATATATTTCAAAATAGGAGAAATCACCTGCTATTGTAAATAAAGTGTTGAACTTAAAACGAACAATGAATTGTACAAGAGTCCCTTGATTTTATAACTGCACTTAGTTGTAAAACACTTTAATCAGGATTTGTCCATTGGGACCCCTAAAAACCCCAGTCGCCCTTTAAAAGGGGGGTACATAAGGTATTTCTCCCGCATTCTTAGCATGCCGTCGTAGTGTAGTGGTCAGCACGCTGGGTGCGTATTCCAGAGGTCCGTGGTTCAATTCCCGGCGAGGGCGGTTTTCAATTTTCATCATTCCTGCTTTAAAAATAACCTAATAGCTCTACAAAATAAGTAAAATGAAAGGTCATGAAATCGTATTTCGCGGAATCCCAGGGTTCCGCGTGTCAAAATAAAATTTAGATACTATATAACATATGTCAAAGATAATGATGTACAATGTTTTGAAAAACTAAAGATTTTTTTGACAGAAAATAAATTACATTTAAACGACAGAGTTAAAAATTTTATAATGGAGCATTGTTTTCAAGTGAAGAAAACTGTAAGAGAATATTTAGTAGAAGAGAAAACGGTATTTACATATTATTCCACCTAGCGTGAGAGCTGGATACCATAGAATCATAAAAGTTGGCAAAATTCTGCCAAAATTCTATTCCTGCAGAATTTCAAAATAACTGATGCTTTTTTGTTTATTAACAACCAGTATTCGACCCGCTTCGTTTTCACAATTCATAAAAAATCTCTCATTGATTTCTACTGTTTTGTTATACCTCCGATTTAATCCGAAGCTTTGTTTAGAACGCTATGAGTGGGAATTTCTCACAGGCAATTATTCCATTCTACTACTGTTTTGTTAGCCATATGCTTCTGACCATATCGTATCCATTAATCCATACTTTATTTTAAGGTAGGATCCCATAAGTTCGCCACCCAGACGGTATAGTGGTTAGCGGAGCCTATTGTGGTACCGAAGAGTCCAGGTTCGAATCCTGAAGAAGGTATGGATGTTTGTAAATGTATAGTGTCTGTGCAGCGTGGGGCACTCCAAATATATGGCGAGCCGAAAGTCCTCTCGTTTGGATTTGTGGTAGACCCACGGACCATCCCCAAGGGTTTTCTCCCTCAGGGGTGGAAATAGAAGTCCAACCTTTTTGAGGTTCTGGCAACCATTCTTCCATTAAATTCTTGGACAAGACAACAACGCAACATTCCATAAGTTCGAATAGAAATCACTGCTTGTTGTTCTGTAGAAGGCAGGTCCTTAATTCTAATACTCTTTTGAAATGAAAAAAAAATTACAGCAGTAGCAGTTAATTTTTATTCTTGTCCATAAAAACAAAACATGGCGTATCGAAAATCAATCGGGGTTTTAGCAAATGAAAGCGCAGATATTACGAATGTGTTATTACTTAACGGTTATGCATAAGTGGCGCTAAATCGCGCTGTTTGGATACAGTTTCACGGTCGACAAGATAATGCGTAAGCACCGAGAAAAGCAAAAATTAAACATGAGAGAAAACTTAAATCTTTTAATCCAATAGATAAAAAAATCTGTTGGAGTACTACGATAACTCAGAAGATTTTCCGATAAAGACAAGGGAAAACTTATCGACATATCAACAGATTAGACTTTAAAAATCTAAATTCAAGCAAGAGCAGCTCCTAAATTTTTGGTTGTACACTTCTGTAGTATACCTAGAATTTTCTAACACAGTTATTAACATTTTAATGCCATTCGAAACAACGCATTTAATACAATAAGTCTTTCTTAACGTATGTGGCAAAAAATAACAAAATACAGAAACAAATTAACTGCAGAATATGCAACACGACTGCAGATTACATCAATAGCTAGGTTTCGACAGTTTGTGTGAAAAAATGCAAGCACATGTCAGTCACTAAATAGAATGCAAGGGTAGGTGACCCCTGAAGCCCAAGTTAATGTTATTAATGAGTAAGTTACATTATGTTTATGTTAAAAACTTTTACAAAAAAGAGCAGTACTTTTCTTTAATTGTCTTTATATAAGGTATTTATAACATATTGATCTAATTTATATATTAAGATATATTTTTCTGAGGGTGGGATGGGGTTGTCTGGGAAAACCTTATACTTCTAAGGGTTCTGAGAGTCAACAAAATTTGAAAACACTACTCTATGCAGTTATGCTCCTTATGTTTTTAATAAGAATAAAATAAAATATTTCTACTCCTGGAATCATTGTATGTCTTCGATAAAATAGCATCGTTTCTCCGTTACTTAAAAGTATAACAAAGTTTTATAACTGTAAATTGTTGCTCGTAGGAAACTGGCTGAACGTATTTTAGCAGATAGTTTTAAAATGTTATCAAAAGTAAGGTAAAAATGTAAGATCTGTCTCTGTTATTCCACATAAACTAAATTAGATCCTACAATGAACCTGGCGAATTCTCGCACATGCATGAATAAATTACCAGCACAAAAGAAAGGGGAAATGTAACCCTTTAATTCAAATAATTAACAGAAAGGCACGATCTGTGTGCTTTATAATGGGACCGTCAACTTGCTGTGAAACCGAAACGTAGAATAATTCAAGTCAAAATCTAAAATAAAGTAGTGCTGGATTAGCACGTTAAATTACGCCTAGCAGGTTGACTCACAAAACCTAACAGGCGTGATGATAATCCGGAATGTCCAAGAGGCTTACTAGCATAACAGCAAAATAGCAACGAAACGTGCGCTGGCTAGCGAAAACACGCTCTGAATAAATTCAGAGAACACCCGTTTAAATACTCACTTCACTTAACTTCAAACTTACATCCTGGCGAGAAAATGTGAGGGGAATTTGAGAAGTTCAGTAAAGGTATCAAACTTAAAATAAATTTGTTATGCAAGATAAGGGAAACTCTACAAACGTCAGACAAAAGTTTGAGTGAACCAAAGGTGAAAAATCATTATTGAAGTGCAATATTATTTAATATTTTCATAATTTATTTCTGAAAAATTATATTAAAAATTAGGAAAATAAGGACTTAAGTATTTTAATTAAAATGTTGAAAAATAATGAAGACAATTTTGTGACTCATTATTTAAGGAAGCGACATTTATTATGCAATATTATTTAATTAGTAATTGTAATTAATCAACAGATGAGATGAGATGTAATACTTCTTGTCCAACCTCTAAAAATAGATTACTTCGGCAAATGAAGGTGATGAGTTAATTAACAGTCAGTTGCATTTGAATGTTTACGCTTCATTTCCTCTGTATGTGATTTGACTTAAGCATATTTGCCAGAAGTACAATAATCGCAATGAGAGTTAAAGTAAGAGAGAGAAAACTAAAAAATAAATATTTGTGCAATCAATATGACCGTACAGTACATTAAAAAATTAAATTGAAAAATGCGAATCAGTACATTGAAAAATTTAATTTTAAAACAAACGTTGAAAGAAATTATTCCATTCCATTTGTGCGCGCTCTCGTACTAAGCGATTAGTATTTACTTCTACATCTAGCAAGAGTAAGATGCATGATTCGAATCCTGACACGGGCACAGCTGATTATTTGCTTTCCTTCATTATAGCTTTATAATTATCTGAAATAAAATATTTTGGATGATAACTACATGGATTTTATCGATTGGGTCTGACGCCTTTTCCCATTCGCCGTTTGAGTGGAGGTTAATGTAAGAGATTATTGAATTTCTCTAATCCTGCTATCGAGCTGTAAGAGCACGTCCGTCTTTCTATTTAATCTAATCTTAATTTTCTTAATCCAATGTTTCTATAACTTTATCTTTTTAATAAGATCAATTTAATCTGTTTGATCACATTAGGAAGACTTCTACAGACTGAGTCAAAGATATTTTTAATACAATGCCCAGGAACATTTCCTCTGTATGTAATTTGACTAAATGAAAGTATATTTGCCATAAGCACAATAATCCATTTGGTATTTGCTGGGAAACTGGCCGACCCATTCAACCAACTCATCAACGAACTCATTCAACCAGCTCATCACACAGAATATTGCGGTGCAAGAGGCAGTCAAGCTTGCATCTACAAGAAAAGGAAGAGACAGTATACAGACAATCAAATAATACATGAGAATCAAACCGATATTCTTAGTATCAGCCCGAGTTTCAACTCTAAAACTCTGAAGTATAAACAAGTCCGTTTTCAGCCCAACCCTTGTTTCAAGTGTCTTTTTTATTGGGGGGTGGGTGAGAAAATTACTTTTGGATATATTCTTAGATATTTGTATACTCCCATTCATAACAATAGGAAGTTTTACACAATAAAATACACTGTGCCCGTACTACTTGAGAATTCGCATTGCGCGTTCAGCATTTGAGAAGAAATACAATGTACGGAGCATCTCTACAAATAACGAGGTTATTCTGAAAATTCAGGATTAGATGGCCAGTTTAGCAGAAAATCTCCTATTTTTCTTACCATAGTTAATTTTTGATAGCCATTGCATTACATGCAATATAAAGAAGAAAGGTAACATAATCACCAGTAATCGCTTGGTACAGTAATTGCTTGGCAGAAATGCTTAACAGTACTTGAGATAACGGCAATTTCAAATTCATCTGCCATACATATTATTCTAGATTTAATCACTTAATCAACAAATGCAATCAATACTTTAATACTAATTAAGACACTTTAATACTAATATACTTTAATACTACTAATATACTTTAATACTACTGTTATTTTCTGAACATTTTTAACTGTTTAAACGCGTCATTTGTGTAACCTCTTATGAGTAACATAGTCTGTTATTGTAAAACAAGCACTTCAAGGCAGTAGCCAGCCTCCCATTTACGGTCGTAACTCTGGTCAATATCACTGTATTTATTTTCTGTACGTCTTTTGAGATTATAGTTCAAGTTAGACATCGTTTGCATGCATTCCATCACGAGAAACACGCTAAACGGAAATGAAGGGGAAACAAATTAAGCAAGTCAAACTTTTTAGCGCAGCTGTTGTTCGCATAGTTACGAGTTAAATTAGGAGGCTAAAAATAACCTTTGAAGTTCCTATTCAAAGTATAAGACTGCAGCACATGGAAATACGCCTGAACTATAAACTTTTGTGATAGTTTAACTTAAGCTGAAACAATATGTGCATTTTAAAGTGTTGATGTCTAAGATACTTATCTAAACGTAATAGTTTGAATATAAACAGGCACATCTCAAATCTCGTTCAAAGCTTTGTTGTAAAATAGTTGTGTTGTTTCACTTAAGTTCATTAAAAAGATTTTGAAATTTGCTGTTTTTATTTTTATTATTTTTTGCAGGTGTGATGGAATCGTAAAGAAAAAGGAAGCTGGAATGTTTGACGAAATTTTTAAAATACTTTTTCATTTTGAAATGATTTTAGATGTATAACTATCTGATATCTATATATGTTACAGTACCTACACAGAGACTGCTTTTGCTTTATATATATATATATATATATATATATATGTTATGTTGTGAAAAAGTGAAGTTATGAAATGTTTTCATTTTGTACGTGCACGTGAAATAAAGCTTTGTCATCGATTTTTATGAACTGATTACCTTTTGTTAAATGCGATATTTACAACAAGCACCTACGATAAAGCATCCCCTTTGCAAAATATTCATTAAAATTTATTTAATTTTTCTTATGTTACGAAACCTATGAATAGGAAATAAAAAAACGAATTTTGAATATGATAAACAATTAGCATTTATCCCGGAAATAACGTAAGAAATTTTTGTGTTTATTTCTCCTCTGTTCCATACTCTATTATAAAATAACGAGTGTAATCAAAACAGTAAAATAAAGAGATTGAATAATGAAAAGTAAATATCTGCACATGGATCACAATGCTTAATTAAATACATTTTTCGAGGCGCACACTGCAGTGAATCTTTTTTAGAAATGACGGATACAAGTTTTGTATAACTATTAGAGAAATTTCTAACCATTCTTCCTGCAAAACACAGGCTATTTCATTTCACGAAAAGTGGTAGAAAAAGAAATGCTTTCCTACCCTATTCCTCTAGCACACTCCAGATATTGACAATAATATTAAGCTCAGGGGATCTTATAAAACATGGCAGATGCTCAAACTCACTTTCGTAATCTTCACACCACTCTGCCATCTGTTTTGAATTGCGAGTTAGGGGCATCCCTTTCCGTATACAATATTTGAAAACCTGAGTTGCTTTGTTCTTCTAGAACACACCGATATATCTTGAGAAAAAAGTGACCATCAAGAGAATTACTGTTACTAGTGGCTAAAACTTTAATGTGGCTCACAATTTAGCCAGCTCATTTCCATGCTTCACTCTGGATACAAGACAATTCGAATCAAGTTCTTCTGAAAGAGATCTGCTGATATAAACTGTCCCAGCGGGCTGACCACTACACTACGAAGGCATGCTAATAAAGCTGGAGAAATACCTTATAATATAATTCGAATTAGGTAACAACATTTGAATTAAACTATCTCCTTGATGTTGGATATGTGAGACGAAACATATTCTGCTTCCTATTATCTCTTTTGTTTAGTCACATACAAAATGGTCACAAGGGAAGCAACTTTGTTTATTGTGCATGGAGAGTTTTGTGAAATTCCTTGTGGAACACAAGAAGTGAATGCCAAGAGAAAAACGTTATACGCCATTTCCAAGTAAAAATAGGGCTTTCTAAAAAAGCGAATTCTCTTTTAGTTTTAGATTTTAATATCTTGGGGTTTATTATTAATGAAAGCTGTCCAACGGTTATTTGATACTTAAGTGGGTGCTTAGATTTCCTGGTGATTTTCACTTTGATTTCCTTGCAATATTATATTAGCAGAACAAAAGCTATAAGCTATACTGGTATACCGATGAGTAAGTGTTAAACATACATTTTAATCTTTGAATTTCTATAAATATCGAGCATCTATAGCAAACGAAAATTAAGCATTTCATTCGGAACATGTTCAAAAATTAAATTTTATCTCATTTCTTGCACTTCACAAACACTTCGACAAACAGTGTATATTTAGAAGTAAGATGAAATCCTTTCTTGATTTACAATCAAAAGTCACATTGCTAAAAGAACAATTGCATCAACACTATTTTAAGACAGTTTTCAAATCAGAAATATAAGAAGACTGGTACACTTTATTTCATTCACAGTTATCTTATTCGATTCAGTTTGTAAAATTAATAAAAAACACCCATTTTAAATGCTTTGGCATACCTATTTCATAAATCGAAGTGAAAAACATGACATATGCTCTTTTATGCCCTTTATTACAACTAGCTTAACTAAACGCTCACAAATGAGCATCAAAATTAGAAAATATGTTAAGCCCGGAGTTCAGTGATGCGCAGCTGAGATTTCTTGAACTAATTAAGTTCTGTTACTGTTAAACCATAGAAATCTGTAAAATAAATAATCCGTAGTCTCTTGCATACCAAAGGAGCAATTAAGGAGTTACATCGAATCTTCTAAAACGGCAAATTCACCTCACATAATATTCATAAGTTAAAATAGCAAGGAAACATTGATACAAGGAATATCAGATTTTTTTTGGTTTAAACTTAGTCCCGTCGCATCTGAATACTAAGTATATGTTTTTTATTACATTCGTTACTTATCATTTCATTCAGTTTACTTATGTAATACCCTAATTTAATATCCTCATTTTTGAAGTCATCTATCTTATTATATAATTAATATAGCCATACTAATAAATTATTCTGTTAATGCTTATCATAACTGAAATATTAAATATACTTATATATGACGTTACTGCAAGCAAAATTCATTTTTTTTAGATTTATTGTTATTAAAACATTAAATGTGCTTTAATGATGGTGCAAGAAGTTCATAAAGTATAAGAATTAGATGCAATGAAATAGCTAATCATAAAAGTTAATGATTAAAATTCTTGCAATTTTTGTTGCAAACTTCTGGTTATTTAAGCTAATAAATTTTAAAACAGTCTTCGAACTTAAAGGTACAACTACGATTCAAAGAAATAAAAGAGCTAGATGAGTTCAAATCGTATTTAAACGGTAAAAATAAGTTATTAAATCAATAATATTTTAACGTTTTTAATTCATCTTCGCATGTAAAACAAAAACGTCACTGGAAGCTCTAACACTTGGTACACCGGTACGTAATAAGATCATTGTCTTCTGAGCTATCGGTGAAGATGATGTAATAGAAATATGCAATGTAAAATTGAATATAACTTTAAAAATTTAGATTTCATCGTCAAATAAACGTATAAAATTTGTCATATTCAGTATATTAATAAAACAGCACATACACAGAGCGATTCTGAAAAAAAATTGAAGACTATTATGTTGAATGATTGATTGATGACTAATTCAAGAAATGAATCAAATAAAGTAGGCCTTAAAATCAAGACATTCTTAGCGTAACGCATATATCTGACATATATATACAAATATACGAAAACTAAATTTTTGCTTTAGTTACCTAGGGAAAAATGTCAGTTAGAAAACTTTTCCTACAAGCGAATTAGTTAAACAAACAAACAAACAAACAAAAAAAAAAAAAAAGCATGTTCATACGATTAAAATTATTTCAAAATATTTTACGATTAAAATAATCAAAGATATTTTTCATACTGAAATACTGCTGATGACAAACGCATAAATAAGTTTTAACATGCGAAAATATATATCTAAAAGATACCTTTTAGGTAGAAAGTGTGGATTTAGAAAAATTGTGTTTTAAGTTAAGGTTTAGAGAAATTCTAAAATTCAAATTTTATATTTAATAAAATTCAACTTTTGTACGACATAATCATTTTGTTTATTCCCTGTCTCTTTTTTTTTCTTTTTTGAAAGGCTTCAGTGAAGTAAGAACAATTTGCTAACTATACGTTTTTTCCTAGAAAGCCCATAAAAGAACTTAAATAAAAATTTTTTACGATATGTCACGTGATAAAATCGTCATGGTATAAAACCCTGCCTTGAAGTATTATTATCACATAGAATAAGGAATTATGCGTAAAACAGTGTTGGCGGTGCTTTCAGTATATGAAAGTAGGTAAAATGTGGCTGGGAAAGCCCATGTTATTAGGTTACGTTATTTGAATGTAGTAAAACACATGAGGGCTATCTGCCAAACAGTAGAAATTACTTCGTGGAGGACATTTCAAGGGAAACTCACGTAGAATTCACTTTACGCATGGGTTATGGGTTATTCAATTATAGCAAAGCACACGAGGGCTATCTGCCTAAAGGGAGAGATAGCCTTCGTGGAGGACTTTCTAAGGTAAAGTGGCTCGTATACACGTTAAACATGGGGAAAACCACGAAAACGCCCATGCGGCCAGCCCGTTCGCGGGATTCGAACCACGGACCGAACTACCAGTGTTCAGCGTCTTTGCCACTCGGCCGCTGGTGGGCCCGTTACGCATGGAGAAAACCACGAAAACTAAAAATGCAGCCATCCCTTCTACTGAGATTAACTCTCAGTATTCAGCGGCTATTAGAAGTAATTATAAAATCTCCTATTGATAATTTGAGCTTCACAGTTTTATCTATCGTTTTGAATCGTTTATATATTTTAGTACGGATAAAATATAGGTTTCGTGCTACAGTAAAGCGCACGATTAACAGAAGTTCCCCTAACCGAAACAAAGGCGGGGGGGGGACACATTGAAACAATGAGTCTATATAAAGAGTCGTCTCCAACTTTTAAAAACTACTGCTTTAGAAGTAAATATAGTTTAACAATAAAATCAAACGATCTCAGTGCATTAATTGCAAAATTATTTAACTACGATGCATGTTCAAAAGACAGCTTTCAAGTATCTACGTTCATTAACGCATTATGACGATTAAATTTACACTGCATTTAAATAGATACCTGAATATATGTAAATTATCAAAATCAAACATTAAAGTTTGCAATAAAATCTAAAAACACTTTTCAAAGCATTAAGTATTCTAAAAGAGGTCACTGACTTTTTTTTACATTATAATAGAATTACGTAATTAATGTAATACATTCTTTTGTGCTTAGTAATGTAACATACACCTTTTTGTATCTTTAACTGTTTAAAGTAATTATTAGGTGCTGAACATGTTCAGTATTTAATTCTCAGAATATTAAAATTAATTCTAATATTTCAAATTAGCAATATAACTGTCCCTCAGATGGCGCAAAAAACCTATCTTTAGGGGAGGAAGCTAAATATGCAAAATATCAGAAAAATCTCTATTGCAAATGGAAAATATTAGAAATAAGTGATGTGGAAAATGTTTAGTCAAAATGAAATGCTTCAAAAAACACAGCCTTAATGAATTATATTCTCTAAAATCGTAAAAAGAAGCACGGCAAATTTTACATGAAAAAAACTCTTGCAACTATAGATTCTACTGGTATGTATACTAAATCTAAAATTAAAAATGCCTAAAAAAAGCTTATGAAAACAAATCAAAGCTAAAGGAGAAATCTATTTTGAAAAAGGGTAAAATATTTTATCTAATAAAATAAAATTGTATGGTTATTATTGTTTTATTTAACCAGTAATTTATAATATCAGCTTTTACTGCTGTTAATCTTTTTCCCTACCAGAACTCAAATTAATCTGAGAAGTATTTAAGCTGAGATTTTCGGATTGTAAGACAGCCGTATTTCTGTTTCACAAAGCCACATAACTAACTGCGCCTGCAATGTTAAGACTGTAATTCTTAGGCTTCATTCCTGTTGTTGTTGCTGCTGTAATTAATGTAACACAGTATTTTGTATCTTATCTCACTTGTCTGACAATAACATCAGAAGAAGCCTACGAAATTCATCGTGGCAAGGAGTGCAAGATTGCGCCTATCTTTGGCAAGAGCCCTGCGTACCATACCGGTGAATTTGCTTAGTACCGCTCCCAATTTTGATGGAGGGCTCCTAAGGGGAACGGGTAACTCCTAAGGGCTTCCATGGTATCCCCCCTCTTCCCCTACCGCAACATCGCCAGAGGATTTTCGACTTGCCGCATATTTAGAGTGCCCTCGTGCCGCCCAGGCATTTACAAACATCCTCACCGAGAATCCTCCCCATCCCGGTAATCCTCACCGGGATTCCATCTCGGGCCCTTTGGTACGGCAGTCAAAGTTGCTAACTACTGTCCCGGCTAAGTGGCTTTGCATTACCGCTGACATTTAGTTGTTACGCCGGTGACAAGTTCTGAGCCAACTCAGTTTTAAATTAAATTATGTAGTCTTTGACTATAAGGTTAAATCTGAATTTGAATTTGACTGTTATTTTAAGTATCATCGGCACGAGAGGTGGTTGTTTGTTAAGCACTGGTCGTGGGTTTATGTTAAAGTTCTGGTTTAATAAAAACGAAAGGTTATTTTAACCTTCTCAAGTCTATGTCGTTAACTTCAGACCAAGCAATAATTCGCTTCATGTCTGCTAGGTTTTGAGATATTTTATTGACGACACAATTAAATACATTTACAAACAAAGAGAAGCATATACAAATTTTAGTTAGTGTCTCGCGTATTTCTATCCAAGTTTCAGAAATTCCACCGTGAAACACTTTGCTGTGTGCATCCCACACTAATAAGTTCACAAAGTGATGTTTTGAGGGCATAATAATTGGGTGTCTTTGAAGGTAGGAAAGTCTTGACTTCTGAAGTCTTCCACCAACATGCATTATCCCGTCATTATTAAGAAAGGGATTCAGTTCTAGAATAGAGGAAGTCTTAGAAATTGTTTTACCCTGTCTCAAAGAGGACAGCTCTTCCGCAAAAGCTTCACTTTGAACAGTTTTTGTCCAGATAATTTCAGCCTCGTTAAGTTCTTCAGTGCTTAGTTCACCACTTTAGTTTTAATTTTAAGGTTGTATATAAATCGTAGTATCCAACTTGTAACACAATACAATTTTCTTAAACTACTATATCTATTCAAATCCATTAAATGTGTCAAATTCCATTAAGCTTTGCACACAAAAGATGATACTTCTTCCAGTTTGCTTCTTTTTTCGCAATATACTTCTGGAGAAATCTCTAGACTAATTTCATAATTAGAGCCTTTTGACGAATCCCCTTTCTTCAACCGAAGCCATTCTGGACCTTGCATCCAAATTGAACTGGACATAAGCTTTTCCACTGTAGCTCCTCGAGATATGAAATCTGCAAGATTATCCTGCCCACTACAGTGATTCCAATCAGCAGGATCAGTTCTAGACTGGATTTCGGATACGCGGTTCGATACAAAAGGTTGCCATTTTGAAGCTTTCCCTTTAATCCAATGAAGAGCGATTAAGGAATCTGTCCACATATATACCCTAGACACAGGAAATTTAAAATTTGTTTTCAAATATTGGAAAAGTCTAGAAGCAATAACAGTTCCCATAAGTTCAAGCCTCGGTAATGTCAACCTTTTAAGCGGTGCGATTCTAGATTTCGCAGTGATAAAATTTGTATAAATACAATCATCACTTGACACGTAACGGAAGTACGCAACTGCCCCGAAAGCTTTAGGAGAAATGTAGGAAAATATGTGTAGTTCTAATTCTTTCACCAACTTCCATGGTATGGAGAAATATTTTCTTTCGATTGTCAAATCTTAGAGCACCAATTATCCCATTTTTTCTTCAAGTCAGCTGATAGCTCATCATCCCATCCTAAACCAAGTTCCCATACTGCTTGCATTAATAATTTTATGAGAACAATAAAAGGTGATGCAATTCCCATAGGATCAAATAACTTCAAAGCTGTCTGAAGTACACTACGTTTTGAATTCTTCCTATCATAGATCATGTCCAGTAGAGGTTTTGCATCTAACTTACAAGTATCTTCGTCGTTGTTCCATATGATGCCTAAAACCTTCAAAGGACGTTCTTTAGTTTCTGTCACATCAGACAAACCTCGTTCACTCCATAAATTTCTCAACTAATCTTGTAAGACCCGCCTAACGCTAGAGGGCGCTGAGAGCGCCATTGAGTGTGTGCTGAGATTCGATGCAGTTGCTCGACGGAAGGTGTGACGCAGTTGTGAAATTCTGAGATTAGATATTCTTATATTTAATTAAATCAATTTATATTTTATTGATTGGTGATTATTGAATTTGATTTATTGATATGAGATGATATGTTTCGCTGAACCACCACACTTTCGACAAACTTGGATTACCACTGAATCTTAAAACCACCGATGCACATCATCCGAATTAGTATTAAATTTTCTTAAATTCATGTTCGCATCTTTAAGAATTTTTACAGCGCTCTGTGAAAGTTCTCTATTGTATTTGCTCCGTAAAAAAGATCATCTACATAAAGTGCCGAGTCAAGCATTTCACAAGTTTCGCTTTGTTCAAGTTTATATTTTCTAATGTGGTATTTAATAGTCGCAGCAAGGATAAATGGGCTTGATGTCACTCCAAAGGGAACGCGAGTCATTCGTAAAATCTTGTAAGTTTTTGAATCACTTTCATCTGGAAACCAGAAAAAACGTAAATAGTCTCCATCCTCTTCCGCTATTCCTATGGTCAAAAATGTTCCCTGAATATCACAGCTGAATGCATATTCATATTCGCGAAATCGCAAGATTACATCCAAAATTCTGGGATTCAACGGTGGCCCAGGATTCAAGCATTCATTAAGAGATTTGCACCCATTACCTTTTGACGATGCATCGAAAACCAATCTGACTTTCGTACTGTCCCTATCCGATCTTACTACAGCTGAATGAGGCATATAATAAGAATTCTCTTCTAAACCGGAAGGACATTCTTCAACGATATTCAGTTTTAATTGCTCCTTAACTATATTCTTATATTCATTATAAACCCAATCATTTTCTTTTATTTTTACACTTAAGTTACGAAATCTTCGTTTTGCTACCGCGAAGTTGTTAGACAAGTTTTCTGGTTTACCGTCCCAGAATAATTTAGTTGTATACATTCCCTTTTCATATTTTAAATTACTTTCGAATTGAGAAATAAATTTCTCTTTAAATTTAAAATCTCCACTGTGAGTATCATTTATCCCCATTGAATCTAACTGCCAAAATTGCGTTAGTGTTTCATTTAATGCGGCGTGACATTCAGTTTTCATAACAGAAATATCCCGATTCGCATTTAAATCTGATGGAGGGATTCGACCTTGAACAACCCTTCCAAACAGAGTATCAATCAAATACAAAGATTTGTTTAATCGCTGTTTTTCTCCCGTATGAATATCCCAAAAATATTGTGCTCCAATAAGCAGTGACAATTCATTTCCTGACGATTTACTTAAGTCTAACAATTGAATGTTCTTCCTCGAAAGTATTTGCATTATTTTGTTATGTGAACTGCGATCCAGATATACAGTCAGTCAAAAGTGCTTCAATCGTTATTTTCTTGTCCGAATGACATAAATTACAAAGTGTAAACCGAACTACGTCATACGTTTTTTGTGTTGGCACTCTAGAACCGAAAGTGTAAACATCTAGACTTTCTTGTCTAATAACGGGTAGTTTCATTTTTACGGCTAATTCTTTTTCAAAAAACATCTCTGTGACGCATTATCTAACAAAATATTAATCTCTTTGCTTTTATTACTGCCTATTAATACCGCCGAGCAAGATTCAAGTAGCATCATCTGATTCATTCACACATGCTACGGAAGACAATCATCTGATTCATTAACACATGCTACGGAAGACAATCATCTGATTCATTCACACATGCTACGGAAGACACAACATTTAATTTATTCGCGTCGACTGTCTGACGAGACTCCAGAGCGGGGAAAGAAGAATAAACATTGGGTTGATGGCAAATCAATTCGGTGATGCATAAAACGTTTAACGTTTACAAATAGATTTCTTTTACACTGCTTATGTACGTGCCCCTTCGAAAGACAAGCATAACATATACTATATTTTCTAAGAATTAATTTTCTCTGTTCTGCCGATAAGGGACAAGATGTAGAATCGTGCTCTATTTTCGGTTTTGTACAAAATATACATTTTTTCACATCAATAATAAATGCAGAAGTAGTAGGAATGTTCGAATTTAATTTATTTTTCCCGCTATAATCAACTTTGGTTTTATTAAATTTCTCATACTTTTGATTAGGTTTTTGTAAAGGATTAACTTAAGTTTCCAATCGCGAATCTGAAGTGTTTAAATTAAAGTCTCTACTTAAGTACTCGTTACGTTCACGACGCTGAATTTCAATCTTTAAAAATTCCAATAAATCAGATATTTTGTTTTCATCTTCCGAATGTGTTTTACGGGAAAATTCTAAGGACAAATCTTTGGGTATCGATTTTAACAACACTGGATACAATAGACAACTGTAACTGTTAGGATTAATTCCGTTATTTTCTAATCCTTTAAATATGTGTTTCGCATTCTGAGTACAGTCTACGCAACGCTACAATTTCATATGATTTTCGTACTGGACTCAAGTTTAAAAGCCTTGCCATATGCGCATCTATAATAATATCTTTTCGACCAAAGCGTTCTTTTAACATGTTCAAGGCAATTTCATAGTTTTCAGAGCTTAATGCTAAACCACGTAGAGCTACCTCAGCTTCGTCTGTTAAGTACGATTTTCAATAACTAAACTTCTCTACATTTCTAAGACTCACATTTTTATGGATAGCTACTTCAAATTGAGAATAAAATTCCTTAAACCTTAATATATTGCCATCGTATTGAGGTATCTGCAAGCGAGGAAGTTTACTGTATTCGTTAATATATTACTGTATTCACTTCTGGTTTCTACAATATTTGTTCTTTCAGTTTCGCGAGCAACTTCGCTTTCTTTCTTTTTCAGAATTCTATTCACGCGAATTTTCCAAGTAATGATATTATCTGTATATTCTTGCTGTTTTTCTGTAGTTGCGCCCGAACAAAAGCACAAATAATGGCTCAAGAGAAGGCGACTTTTAGTCTCCCTTTCCCCAATAACAGAGGCTCCATTTAAGGTTCATCATAGATACGGTGCGATTTCAATGAAACCACAAAGAGAATTCGATGGCAAAAGCTCTGTAGTGAACTTTCTCGAACAATTAGATTCGCATATTTTGCTTTATCCGGTTGCGGAAGTACAGAAGGTCACCATAGCAACCGCCGCACTACGAGGAAGACACTGAGTTGGTACAAAGGAATTGGTATTATATTAGAAAAAAAAGTCATCGAAAGTTATAGGTTTAGGTTAGGTTAGTTAATTACGGCAAAGCCTCGAGGGCTATCTGCCTAAGGATAGGGATGCCTTCGTGGAGGACTTTCCAAGGGAAACTGGCTCGTACGCACGTTACACATGGGGAAAGCCACGAAAAAACCCATGCAGTAAGCCCGTTCACGGTATTCGAACCTCGGACCGAACTACCAGTGTTCAGCGACTTTACCGCTCTGCTGCAGGTGAGCCCAGCGAAAGTTATAAGTTCGTCGTATTTAAAACTGCCCTTTCAAAAGCATTCCCCTTGGTGAAAGACAGCAGAAATTGGAAGCAGAATTGTTTGGTCGATATCAAATTAAGGTCGAACAACTGACCGACTTTATATTAAGAAAAATACAAATTGTTAACTTGTTGTATGGGAAAAAGCTCGACGCAAAGGTTATACAAATAATCCTGCTTAGGTTGTTACTGAAAATTCAGGACTTTGTGGAATTGAGAAACTCGAGCACGCTGGAATGTCGAGATATGGCCGGAGACCCAGTGGATATCTGCATAGGTCTACAGTGTAAGGAAGGCCAGAGTTTGACGGTGGTAAACGTTTTGATAATACAAATTTTCACTCGGTAATGGCGATCGCCAAGATAAATCAAAAAAGAGGAAACAAGGAACGATGGCAAGAATTTAATTTACTAACAGGTACTGAAATGCAGAGAAAACAGTCCCCCTGAAAGGGCCGAAATCCCGCTCGGCTTCACCTAAATGTACAATAAAAATAAGGACAATAAAAAATTTGGTACTGGCTGTCATTCAATTTTGTTAAACAAAGTACTAGTGAACGCATTAAGTCACATTAAACTAACGGGTGAAAAATGAGAATCAGAAGGTGATTTTCTTTGTGGTGAGAAACCTGAAACCTGTAGGCATCTGTAATTTTGGGAATGTAATTTTTAAAGGCGGAAGATGCGAAAATTATTTTTAGGAAACCATACTTGAGCTTGAAAAAAATACGCTGGAAGGGAAAACAATGGCAGTCTCTGGTTTTGGACTTGCAACAGTTGAAACCGGGATGATATGCTAAAACTGGAACAGTTGGTAACAGATTTTGCAAATTTATTCGACGAAGTTCCAGGCGTAACTCAAGTGGTAAATCACAGTATCAATATGGCAAATAGTCCCCTGATAAATTTAAAGAAGAAATAATTGAGAAGTACATCGAGGAAATGTTAAAAAATAAAACTGTAATTCGTATAAGCAGCCCTTAAGCTAATCCGGTAATACTTTGCCGAAAGAAAAATAGCCTTCCACTAACGGACCATAAAGCAAGGTGTTTTGCAATTGATTATCAAAAGTTAAACTGTATAACTAAATATCCCATCTATTCATTAACAATAATGTAGTGGTGTGGTGGTGGTGGTGGTGGTGTATTGAGAATACGGCAAAGCACACTGGGGCTATCTGCCTAAGGGGAGGGATGCCTTCGTGGAGGACTTTTTAAGGGAAACTGGCTCGTATACACGTTACACATGGGGAAAACCACGAAAATACCCATGCAGCCAGCCCGTTCGCGGGATTCGAACCTAACTACCAGTGTTCAGCGATTTTACCGCTCGGCCGCTGGTGGGCCTCAATAATGTAGTGAATTAAGTTCTAATTCAATAAATCTCAATTAGTCTTTCTGCTCGGAAGATCCATATATAACTTTGATATCATCAAAGTATCATATTATGTTTCAAGTTAAAAATACCGCTCCCCAAAATATGCCGCTTGGGATGAAATGGCCCCTCTAGACACGAAACTATGTAACAATATAAGTAAATGCTACAAATTATAACAAAGCAGTAAGAAATTTCATTTAATATAAATAAGGCTTTATTTAAACAAAGCAAATGAAATTCATCCCGGAGAAGCATTCGAATTGATAATGAATATGCAGCCTTTAAAATTTATTTGTTTGTTTGAGCGTGATATATCTCATTTATGATTACACGGGAAAAAAAGGCGCATTTTTATCCCCTTTCCCCATGGAAGGTAAGAAGTAAGACCTTTCTTACTTCCATGGTTTTCCCAAGATTTCCAACCTCTGAATACAAAGCAGCTTGTGCTGCCATCTAGTATGCACAAAAAGTTCCAGACGGAAATATACTGTGATTTTAAGATAAAAGGGCTAGCAGGCAGAAGCTAAAAATATTGGGCAAAGCCTTACTTGTAATGAAGACATCGATATCCTGATGATGGTTGACAGTTTAATTTAATACGAGTTTTAATAATGAATAAATAAGTAATTTTATAATAATTTTTAATTAAATATTTTCACTCAAACATACACTTCTATATCGTTCAAAATCATAATTTCTAAGCCTAATGATGGAAAGGAAACAAAGTTACTAGATAATAAATTCAATAGCAACTACCAGAGCTTAGTTTCTGAAATAAAAAAAGTGAAGAAATCGTCCCAAAAGGCAACAGATAAAAGATAAGAAGAAAACGCGTTACATAATAATAAATTAAGCATTAAAACTGTTTCAACAAAACTTCAGATTAACATAGGTCAAAAGGAAAAAAAAAATATTAAAAAACACGTTACTGAGCATGAAGAACATAAAACGATTTTTAATATCACTTAATTTCTTATTATAATCATAATGTAAATATTTAAGCCCAATTCCTTGGAAAGAAAAATATGTTTGCATTATTTAAAAATTAAATTTAAATTTAATTATTCAATAAATCTGCTTAGTACAGTATCATAATTATTGGTTAAAAATTATACTTTCTTTCAAGTACATCTTGATCATTGCGATTGACTCAGCAATTTGTTTCGATTTTCCTAATGATATTACAAAAATTTGCATTTTAAGTTTGGAAACATTATTTATACATCATTTGTAAAGTGACCCACTAGCGGCCGAGCCATAAAGTCGCTGAACAGTGGTAGTTCGATCAGGGTATCCAATCCCGGAGAACGAACTGGCTGCATGGGCGTTTTCGTGGTTTCGCCATATGTAACGTGTTTCCAGCCAGTTTCCCTTGAAAAGTCCTCCAAGAAGCTATCCCTTCCCTTAGGCAGATAGCCCTCGAGTGCTTTGCCATAACTGAATGAACCAAACCAAATCATTTACAAAGTGATTATATTTTCCATTAAAATATTTTAAAGCATTCTATAAATAAACATCTATCAGGATTCTAACATGGAAAAAATATGCATATGCGCGTAGAAAAATACAGTAGATACGATTATCTGTGTTTATTTAGATGATCATGCTGATTTTCTGTGTAATAGAAATATGATCGAGTTTCTCATACAAAGTCTTCAAAGTCTAATATTTTACATCATACAAAGTCTCATACAAAGTCCTAATATTTTACATCTAATCAGTGTATCTGAAAATTAAGCGGATTATTTTACCGGCTAGGGCTGTCTTTGTATCGACACATTCAGTGGGTTTCCATAACAGTTATTAAGTTTCTCATGCGTAACACGGAGAGCTACTGAAACTTATATAAAAACAGCTAAGCTGCTTCTCAACTGAAATTAAGCTCTAAAGAAGCAAAATTACAAGAATAATAGCTTTCAGCTGCATTGTCCAGCTGGTGGAATAAAAACAGAAAATTAGCGTTCGTCTAGAGATAGGTTAAGTAGTTTTTACTAATTATTGCAAGATGGAAGGAACACTGTAGAAATTATAGAAAAATGGAAGAAACTCTGCCTATCATATGTACTTATCTGCCAGCAAGCTGAATAACCAAATATTTTAAGAAAGTAAAACCCATTAATAACTTTAATTTATTTAAAACCATAGCAATAAGTTATAGCATAAATTCAAGACAAAATTAATTTGACAGCTGCCATATACACAATTTAAAACTAAAAAGAAGATATAAGAAAAGTCAATATTTTGAAGAACTGTACTCAGCCCATAAAGAACTTTCAATAACACTACTAACGAAATTAATTATAATAATACTACTAGGAATATTAATAATAATAAAAAATAATTATAATAAAAATAAATAACATCAGTTAATCCAGTTATGAGCAATTAAAGTTATTAATTGCTGATAACTTCCAATTAATCAGCAATTAATTAAAGCTGAAAAGGGTGATAAAAATAAATATCAGCAACTAATCCCCCCCAAATAACAGCACATCCCCAATACATTAACAAAATTTACAACATACGCAATTATGGTGCTGTACTGCTATAGATGCAATATTACATGCATAAACTATACAGCAAATTCAAGAGCTAAAACTTTTATCCGTAGCGAATGGGTCATTGACCCAAGCATTTGTACGTATTGCTTCTTTCTTTCTTCAAATGACGTTCCTGTAATCGGGTGCTACATTCCCTCTTTCTCCGCAAAAGCAGAAGTCAAAATAGCTCAATGTATCAAGATAAGCCAGAAAGGGAATGTGATTGGTAGGAAACTGTGTAATTTGGGGAAAATTAGAGAAGCTTCAGTAAATCTTCGGCAAGTAGTAAAAAGGGGTTCTTTCTATTATATGGTTTGTCCATTCATTCTGCCTTGTTTTATGGGTATAGACATCCAATACTTGCTAAGAAGAACAGCTAGTTAGAAGAAGAGAGAAAAAATACAGTCGTACCCTGTATCGTCGATTCACAACTGAGGAACAAAATCGCACTTGCAACCCAGTGAACTGACGAGACCCAACAACATTTTGCCAATATACTTATAGCAATTTAATATATCAAACTGACGCCCCTGTTATTATTTTTTTGAGATTCTGGCATTGCAAACGAAATTAAAAAAATTTAGACTTTATATAACACAAAATTTAACTTCCAATAATTTCAAACTTTACGTTGAGTGCCACTGCAATGGCTGAGGAGTTACTACCTAATTAATTTCTTCAGTCAACCACTTACCTTGAAATGTTACCCTTGCTGTGTGGGCGAGTTATCGCTCTTAGAAGATAATACAAAACGTAAAAGTTAATTTAAGATTTACATCACAGCTGGTGGATTGAACTAAAAAAGCAATACAAGACAAAACTTTAAGGGATATTGACTACAACCACTGCCGGAACTTTAAAAGTAAAGTAACTGGCTGCAACACTACTGATCGTATGCGAACCTACAAACCAGTCTGGTCAGAAAAACTAAACTTTACTGGTAGTCAACACATATCAAAATCGTGCCAATTGTCAGGCGCTCTGTTTAGTAACTGCACTCTAATAGGAAAGCTGATGACACAGGCACGTATACGGATACCGATTATGAAGTTGCTTATGTAGCATCAGAAGAGGCCTTAATAAGCTACATGAGAAAATTAAGTCTCTGAGGACACATGATTTTGACAAGCTAACAAGTCAAACTCCAAGAATAGTCAAGAAAGTATAAAGGAGTGATATTGTATCGTGTACTGCATTTGTAAAAATCAAACTGAAACCGAGGAAAGACAAAAGTCACGCCGCGCATGAGAAAAAGTAGCTAGGTTACGAAGTTGTAGTGTTTAAACATATGAGAAGCAAATGATCTGATCAAGTTACGTTCTGGAATAATTTGGTAAGTAAGAACTTCTGAAAAACTTACATCACAGCTAAGTCTAGTTTTGACGAAACACTTTAGTAATGTGGTGCTCTATAGGGTCGATTTCAAGTCATTATAGATCATTTTGTTGCTTATAAGGCAATGAGTATTTACAGTTCTTCTCAGAATCTTATTCTGTACTATCTGAAATTTGTGAAAGTTTGCCTTTGAGGCTGATGTCCAGGCTGTAGATGTGTAGGAAAGACAGGGCCTTATAATGCATAGGTATATCCTTCGCCTTTTGTTGACAGACAGTCCAGAGTAATTTCATAGAAGTCGAGAAAATTAGTCTGCGATATCACAGACTTTTCCTAAGACGTGCTTGATATGACAATTCCACGTGAGCCTTTGGTTAATAACAACCCCCAGATAACTTACGTTATTTACACGGTTCACAATTTTCCCATATAAGTAAAAGTTGCTCAATGTTATTTTCCAGTTTTTGCGACTCCTTCCCAACAGAAGCCTAGACTCTGAAGCATTTATACTGATTCTCCCTCTCCTACACTAGTCCTCAATATCTAAAGCAAAATCCTAGACGTTGGATATCGCAGTTTTTGAGGTGGGTAGAACTCACAGCTACCGCCGTATTTGTTGTTTAGCAAGCTAACATAGATTTATGATTCAGCTTATCTTTGGGAAAATCGACTACGTAAAAACGGTAGAGAATGGGGGCAAGACAGGAAGCCTGAGGCCTCCTGCAGAGATATTTTTTAAAGCTGAATAGACATTTCCTTGACTGACACTTAAAGTTCAGTAGGTAAGGAAGAATTTCTCTACTTTAATTAATATTTATCGGTTTGTACGTCAACCCCTTGCGTCAGACGAAGTCGAATGCTTTCGTAACGTCTAGGATAAGTGTAATGAGTGCCGTGTAATTTTTATGACGCAGAGCTGCCGCTGCGAACTCAACCAGCCTGACTAGCTGCTTTGAAGCAGACAGTTGCTTCCTGAACCCGTATTGATCGGAGCGAAATAGCTGAACATATGGATTTATCCTTTTTAAGATAATTCATTCGTAAATTTTGCTAAGTTTGGAAAGCAAACTTATATCGGGAAACTTCTCCACTTTGGTGCTGTCCTTTCCAGGCTTGACGAGAACAAAGATATTGGCAATTTTACGAGAACTGAAAAATAACTTAGAGTCAGGCCGGCATCGATAAATCCAGGAACTTTGGCGACAGTTTTGGAAAATAAATTGCGTAATATGTCATGGTGGCGGCGACAGCCAAGTCTGTGTTATAAATCATGCCGGTTACGATAATAAACTTGCGCCACTTGTCACAAAATTTGCATAAGATTTTGAAATGACTGAGTACGTGACGAAAGAAGGCATAAACGAAAAAAATCTTAAATCCTAACTGTTATTAAAATTTAAATAAAATGTAATAGAAGGCTAGATGATACTACATCCAAATAGACAGGAGCAAACTTTGATTTAACTAATTTTCTATCGGCATTCTCCAGCGACATAGCAAATATACTACATATTCATAGCAGATACACAAAACCAAACATACATAGTCCTACACAAGACCAAAATCTTTTAAATATTTATTTATTGGAGTGGTCTTTTAACAGTCTCACAAGTGTTAAGATGTTTTCTATGTTGAATTCCTGTGTATATCGCAGTTGAGAGGGAAATCAGTTCTTCGACATTTTTGCGAACCATTCTGCCATCACTCTTTTCGAACAACATAACTTCGTCTTGTTCTAGGTTTGGTCTTCAACAAGTGTTTTCATGTGTTAACCGTCAAGAAGAAGTAGCATGAATAGACGAACTATATATAACAGGAAAAAAATCTTACGTCTACCCGCAAATGTTACTGGAAATTTGTACGGTTTTTTCATCTAAAATATAGTGTCTTATAAGTCATATTTCCTACCTGGTTCATCTTCATACATTTATCATTCGCCATATTAATGGTTACAATGTTCGCCTATGTTCATTGTCACTATATTGATCAAGTCTGAAATAAGCACCCATATCTATTAGGAGTGGCTAGATAAGACCTCTTTAAATTGAGATAGCTGTGTTATGAAGAGAGAGTAGAAATACGCCAAAATAAAACATAAAGTTAGACAAAGCAACAACCTTTTCTTTGGAGTATATTTTAACCAAGACCTTATCGATTTCGAGGACAACAGGTGCAGGCACCTCATCATCAGGAGAAAAGAAATGCTGCAAAGAAGAGGTATACCAAAAGCTACACATTGCAACGAAGTAGAAGGAAGCATCCTTTCTGCACAGAAATAGCAACAAAGAATAAAAAATTAAGATAATAGAATTTTAAAAGGACTGTCATTAGCTGAATTAAAGTCATTAGCTGAACAAGGTAAAATCTTTGAGAATGTCAGAAGCTTTCAGGAAATTTAATTCATCGACTAAAGAACATTTTTGGATAATTTTTGCAGACTCAAAGTCAGCACTGTGATTCAATTTTAAATAATGATCGGCTACAGAATATTTGTTTCTCTCTTCTTTTTTGGACATGAGATTCGTATTTTGTTGATGCGAAACTTTAATGCTGTTTTATTTTAACCGGCATATCTTAGATGACATTGGCATGATCTATAAGTTCCCCCAAGAATTAAAGACAGAAATGGAATCTTTAAGAATATAACAGTTCGTTTTATTGATAAGTGAGAAAATGACCTGAAAACTGAACTTCTGGAGAATCCGTGCAATTTTACCTAATAGGAAGGTGAAATGGAAAAATGATTAATGTTATTTCAAAAAGTGGAATGTCTGCTTTGATGATAAGAAGAAACTTTTTTAAAGGCTTTATCAATAACAATGGATGAAAATCCTCTGACGATGGCAACCAACTTCAAATAATTGAATTCATTAGAAAACAAAGATTCTGAGAAGCAAACTTTGACGACGAGAAATACATAACAGTAAAAAGAACCTATTTTTTGCTTAGCTTGTAGAGTCATTAGGTTAATTGGAAGCAGAATAAATGAAAAATATGCAACCGCCTTCGCCGGGAATCGAACCACGGACCTCTGGAATACCGGCCCAGCGTGCTACCGTTACACCACGAAGGCACGCTAGGGGAGTGGGAGAAATACCTTATAAGCTGAGTGACATGATTTACCATAAGGAGTCAAAAAAACAGAAATGTTAGAATGAATGTTAGAAAAAAGGAAACACAGAAGGCTTCTGTTGCTCAGCATTGTTGGTTCGAAAATCAAACTTTCAATTTTTCTACAGGCAAAATTATTCAAACAACATCTTCCATTTGTGAACTGGATTTTCTAGAGGCCTTTCACATTCAAAAAAAACTTTCTGTTCTAGTTAAAGGCCCTAATTCCAATCCATCTTTGCCTTCAGCCTTTAAAGAAATTATGTTTTAGTTTTGGTTTCATCAAAAGATGGCGTTAGTAGCTTAATTCCTGTCCAGTCTTACTTATCCTATCTTATCTAATCACTATATCTTATCTCGTTCATTTTCCCTTTTGTAGCTGATGATGATCCTTCGGTAAAACCATCGAAACTAGCCATGTGAAAATTTAAAAATAGAACGCTGATTTTTGTTGTTTGATATCTGAATTGGTGACATAAATAATTCATTAATAGTTTCCGGGTCATAGAAAAGCAAATACTCCTGTAAAAATTTGATGCTAAACTGATCGATATTTAATGGACATTCAAGTCAAAAGAAACTGTGTAAATCGTTTTAGACATTTATCTCTACAACTATGTTAAGTTTAAAACTTATTGAACTGAGTATCAGGCGAGTTATCGCTGCCACCAAACTTACCGTTGATCAGATAACACAAGGACAAGTACAATAACTGATACATTCACTCTGAATTAATTATTTGTAGTGACATAAACTCAGAATACGTAAAACTTTTATTTCTTGTGCAGCTTGCAAGAAACAAACACTTGCAGATGAATGATTAAATGAGGAACACAAAATATGCACAATTTACAACGTTTTAAGACACTGGCTTGAAGAGATAAAATGCTAGCTTAAACTCTCCACTAATGTTTCATTTAAAATATCTCATTTAAGCTTCAGTTACAGATACAAAATTTAGCGAATTCCCTTAGCCTATCTTACGTTACTATGTAATGATTTTAAGTTTTACTGACGCTTATTTTATTTTAAAACTTTGCTATCCTCTCTTTTTTTCCATTTTCGGCCAGAATAAGCGCGAGTAGAATTATTTATGCTAATGAGGTTGCAAACCGTATAGGTATTTAAGATATGGCTTTTAGCCAAGAGAAGAGAGAGACTTCTTGCTTGCTGTCTTAGTACGCGTGTGCTTTTCAGTCAGTTCATGTCTGCCTTTAAGACCAGAACTTAGTTCTCGCTGATATTTAAAGACGTAATGTAGTTTTTTGCATTTCGCTCACTACATACGTAGTGTCAAAAGGCCAATCTTCGCGTTACTAGTCTCTAAAACGCATCTAAGTTCGGTTCTTATTTAGTTTATTTCTTTTTTCTACGTTTTAGACCATAAATGGTGGTCTCTGTATCCTGAAGTGCGAGAACGGCTGTACGCTGTGCGGCATAAAGATGTAAAGTTAACCCTTCTTAGTGATGTTGTTTGTTTTTGTTTGAGTAAGGTTCCTGCTCCCATTCAGGATTAGTAAATGCTTCCAAAGGCAATTAGAAGGAACAGCAGTGCCTCTAATTCATCACTTAAAGTCAACTCATGTCATCACTTACAGACAGTTGGAATCAGATTATATTTCGTTATCTAACAGCCTAATTTCAATAGGCTAGAATTCATTTAAAGAGTTATTATTTGTATAAATACAGACAGAAGTAGATAAAACTTATGAATATTTATTTGGAAGTACCACTTTTAATATCTAGGGAAGGCACATTGTCCAATCTAAGATGCAAAATTAGGTGAAACAACATCCTTAAAGTGAAGTAGATTTTATCTGAAGTTCCTTGAGTTTTATGCGAAATCTCTACTAATCTCTACTAAGTTAATTTTTCCCTAATTTTACGCACTACATGTAGTGTTAAGCAATTAAATAGATTAAGTGTTTATAATAGTGCATTAAACTAAATACGTTTGCAATTTCATTATTGCTGGAATTCCCAGCTTGATATGTGTTGTTTTCCATGAGGTTTAAGAAGAGCATTTCCTCTTCTCTAACCACAGTCTTCGATGCATAAATAGCAAGCGATTTCTTTTCTGTTAATTCTTTCTAAAACTTCTGATAAACAGGCTCCCTCCGTGCGATTAGTAGGAATGGCCTGTATTTTTACTACGTCAAAGTTAATTCTCTGGAAGCTGTGTTCAAGAAGTTAAGTATCTCAGTTACCTTTATTAGAAAAATTTTCTTTTCCTACTCGTATTCCAGATATATTTCATGCACTTTTGAAGACAGTGAGGAATATTTTGAAATCAGTAGGGGTCGAAAATAATCGAACTAACGAAAACTTAATTATAGACTTAAAATAAAGAATACGATTTAACTCTACTGGCAAGTACCGTAGTCGCAGGGCAACACTAAAAGTAGTCTATCTGTAGTATTTCAGATGTTAACGGTTATCAGCTTTCTCTCTTCCATACAAAACCACTCAACGTCATTTTTTATAGTCTATTGATATGTATGTTTCTGGAACGAGAACTAACTGAAAATGAATGGAGGAAAAGGCACAACAAAATAAAAGTATGATGGTAATTTAAACTTAATTGTACTTCACCTTCTATAACACAAGATTTCACTTTTCAAATAATTCAGCTTTTAACCTTCATCTGATAACATTTAGAAAAAATGAACGCTCCCTGAAATCTGAAACACTTTTCTCTTTCATCCCAACAGTCAGCGGAAACTTAATAAAGTTAAACAATTATATTTGCATCGAACTTCGGAAAAACATTTGTTAAAGCTTATGATTCTTTGTTAGCTGGACATGATTGCGTCAGGAAAATTTCATCTGCTACGTGAAGTAAGTTTCTTAATTATTTCTTACTGCAAGTACTGAAGGATGGAAGTGGAATAGGTGGGAATTCATTCGAAGAAAGGTCGTGTACGGAGTTGACGCAAGTGAGGAGGAAGCGCATTTAATAATTTATGTAACCTTCTAGGCTATATGCAAATAATTTAGAAAATAATTAATCGAAAAAGAAAAAAAAAGATAAAACAAAAACACAGGTGATGAACAAAGTCTGCTAAAGTTCCTGTCCCTTTAGTGGGACGTTAACGTCCTCAGAGGGTTTTTCTGTTTGGTGCAGAGTGAAGTTTCTGTGTAACAACCTTGTTCCCTCTCTTGCCCGCAGCTGACCGTTCAAACGAAGTTGCTGTGAAATTAGATAGTGGAAAACCCAGCTACTCGTTACTGGATCTGTTCGGAGAGATAAGAATGCTCTTGATACAACGGACAAAATTTTGCTCTTGACAGAACTGAAAAACACAAGACAGAAAGTTACTCCGTTTTCCCTGAAACTAATTAACTAACTAACTCTATTTCAAGAGCTGTGCTCACTGGTTTTATTTATCAAGATCTCCTGGGTGTGTCGGAATGACATTCTGCATTCTCATTTGCCCCAAAATTTTCATAATGTCTCTCGATTGGCGAGAACACTCTGAGTGTAAGTGGGTATAAGTTTAAAAAAAGGCCTGAGAAAATTTCCATAAGGATTCCTAGGGTCTGGCTCGGTACGCGATTCGGAGTGATCGGTGACAGGTGATGCACAATACACTATATAAACAGATGCCTGGGAATTTTGAACGAAAGACTCCAACACTCCAGTTTTTTAAGGAAGGAAACAATGTTCTCCTTCTGTCCACCATGAAAGGAAACAAAGACTTGATTACGGCACGTGATTACAAGTCACGTTCAGCTTTCCCAAGAACTGCTAAATGGTTATTAGAAAATAGCTTTTCCGAGAATTTCAGGGCCTTCGTTAGAAAATAGCTGAAAGAAGTTACAGTAGCGGTTTTTCCTCCTTTACAAAAGGCTAATTTTAATTCGAGAAGAGCTTTAATTTTAATTATTTTTAGAATTCATTTTGCTTTTTCTGTTAAACTAGTTTAAGCAGAATAAAACTTTAGATACTATTTTAAAACTTTTCTGTTCTGAAAAAAGTTTTTAAAGAAACCATTTACACTGGAAATGCAAACAATTTGTAACACATTAATAATCAATAATTTACGAAGTCTTCCTTTAACTTAATAAAAAAGCATCTTACATTCGGTGCTTCATTTTATTTAAAATACTTGAAATCTTTCAGAATAGAATTTTCAACAAACTGATTTAAGATATTAAGCAAGCTTGTTTTACGGAAGCTTTCTAATGGGTTCTTTCATGACTTATATTTTTTAAATACCTTTCTGTTTTTAAAATTGTGGTAAACACTCAAATTAAAGATCATTAGTCCATGTTTTTAATTTATATAGGCTTAAACGTGAAAAAAAAGAAAATTTATTTTAAAGCTTTAATTGAAACTTTCAATTACTGTTAGAATAAAAATCAACTGAAAAGCTTTTTTCGTAATTTAATTCCTGTAAACTAAGTTAAACAGAAAATATATTATGCTCTTTCTCGACGACTTTCCAGAATAAGAAATAAAGCTAAGTAAAGTTAAAAATATAGGTAGGGTCTTTCGGATCGTAAAAATGGTACAAAAATCCGGAAGTACATTTACAATCCATCTTCAAAGAGAAAGATGAAAGGCTATTCGGATTGAATTAAAAGGTTATGTTTGATGCTTCTGAAATAAAAGGAAGAAAATATAATGTGCGTTTTTTGCCTGATTCTGAAAGAAACAAAGCGTTCTATTTTTCGTGGCTTTCGTTTTTCTTACAGAGGCGACCACAAATGAATGTTCCAAATGTATTTTCCATTACTGCTTTTGTTAATAAATGAAAACGAGTATTGTTCATTGAGCTTTGAATTGTAAGTCTCAGCAAAGTTATAAAATGCTTAGCACGTTAAAACCAAATAAACTAGTTTATTTCGGCATTTTATGGATAAAATGAAAAATTTGTGGAATATAAAGCGCATAAACAAAACTGCTTTCTACTGCATGTATGTAGGGTTGACATTAGTTGAAATAATAAGACAGGAGATTACGATGGTAAAAAACATAACAGCATAGAAATAAAAAGAAGTATCCCCTTTGAGGAATTTTCAGAATAACGCAATGGAATTTAAAGAAAATTATAATTCAGGTATGCTATATGTATTTATTATGGGAAATACAGTGTGATGTTACAGAATCATTAAGTCATTATCAGAGCAGGAAACAGCAATGCTCTAGAAAGATTCGAACGCCGGACTTCCCATTTGCTATCCATACGTGTTTCTAATTACATCAAGTAGGCATAAGCCAAAGAAAGAGAAAATTCCTTATATTCTTCCATGCTTAAAGGGAGACTCCAAATAGGAAACCCTATCGCCAAATCCTTCCATTTACAACACGAAGATACTCAGTAAAGAAGAATTCCTTAAAAAGTGTTTTAAGTAGCGTAATTTTTGACAAATTTATTTAAAAGTATTTTTTCCTAGATCTAATTTCCTTCCCTCTGAGAAGCTTTTAGCAGAGCAACAAACAATATATTAAATTTTCTTTGTACAGAATTTTTTTTAAAAAATTTAAACTTGCATATTTTTGATAAAAGGTGCCAAGTGATGAAAATCGTTCTAGTCTAAAATCCTACTTTAATGAGTCATTCCTTAAACAGGAACTCCCCCTAGTGGCTGAGTGCTTAAGACAACTGAGTACTGGTAGTTCGACCTAGGCGGAACTCTAAGCAAACTGGCTAGCTGCATGGTTGGCTTTCCCCATGTGTAACGTGAATATGAGATTACCATTACAGAGTCTTCCACGAAACCGTCCTTAGCCTTAAGCAGAAGACTCTCTTTGCCACATTCCAATAACCTAATTTTAACCAGGAATCATGAGCCTATGGCGAAGCATTCCAGAGACAGTCATACAATTCTTTTAAATACATACATTGTCATGCATTGTCTCTATCTATGAGTAAGAATATTAACATTTAAATTTTCGTTCTCAAATGATTGTGTAATCTGAATGCATTTGAAAAATGTATTATTGGAATTGGTAATAACTGAAGAGTAAATTCTAAAAAGGCAAGAGACAATCCTTTTTGGAAAATGGTATCGTTTGGGTGTTTGTGCCCAATAAATATCATATGTGAGAAAACAAAATGCGCAAAGTAGAATTCTAATTTTAGTTTGCGACGATCTCTTAACTCTTCAATTTAATTTGGGTATTTCTTCTTCTCGAGGTGCTAAATTCGCCAAGGTGTGCGTTTGCTCGCACACCTCAGCGAATTTATTGGTGTTATCTTGCAGCAATCGGTTAAATTCGCATCGTAACAGTAAAAATGAGTAACCACCAACGTTTAGATGATGGAATGGGGTGGCGAATTGTGGGAGAGGCTAGAGGCAGGCCAATCGCACGTCCAGATATGCAGAGAAATTAATTTAACGCTGAGCATTGTGTGTAATCTATGGAAACAGTTCCAGGATACTCGATACATCGAGAGAAAGCCTGGGCAAGGTCGTCCAGGAACCACAACGGCCAGAAAAGTTCGCTATTTGTGCATTTTAGCGAGGGGTAACAGAGGGGCTAGAGCATCCCAGCTCTCTCGGAACTGTAGGCAGCCACAGGAACCTGTGTAACACGGGTGACTTTTTCCAAAAGACTGAATGAGAGAGGGTTGTTTGCCAGGAGACCGGCTGTTTGCATCCCGCTCACGTCTACGGACAGGAGAGTCCGATTAGCATGGTGCAGGCAGCATAGTGATTGGAGTACGGAACAATGGGCGACCGTTCTTTTCACCGACGAGTCCCACCTACCCTCCAATGTCCTGGTGTGAGGTATAAGGATGAGGTCTTGGAGCCCTATGTTCTCCTTTTCCGGGATGCAGTAGGCCCCGAGTTCATCTTACAGGACGATAACGCGAGGTCACATAGAGCCCTTCTGGTCGACGAATTTCTCGAGAGTGAGGATATTAGCCGGATGGATTGACCAGCCCGGTCTCCAGACCTCAAAACCCTATAGAGCGTGTCTGAGACGCTCTGGGAAGGGCAATTGTAACTCGCAACCCCCTCCGAGAACCATCCAGAAACTGAAAAAGCGTTGCTGAAAGAGTGGGACCAATTGCCACAGGCACTGATAAACTGCCTTATTTCCAGTATGACATCACGCTGCGAGGCCTGTATGGCTGTAAGAGGGGACAATACCCCCCATTAACCCATTTCTTTTGTGCCTTCTGCAACCGCTGTTTCAGACCTTCAGAGTCTCATGAGTGTTACACACGAACATGTGTGTCTATTATAATTGTTGAATGTTTATTTTGTTTGTTTTATATCAAACTATGTTCACGCAAAATTTTATTAAAATCTGTCTAGTAGTTCTGGAGATCAAATGGGAAAACTCTCTTAATTTCTTACGTTAGTGTAGAATTAGTTCTCTAAGACGAACAGTTAAAAACGTAATCGACATAAAATCTATTTTCCTATTTAGATTAAATAATTTTCCAAGGAACTAGATTAAATTTATATACGATAAGCCTCATAATACAATCGGGTTTCTGTTTCATTGCATGATGAATTCTATTAACTTTGTAAAGTCATTAGGAATTTTTTGAAGCAGGACACTGAAAAAATGTGCAAGGCCCTCGCCTGGATTCGAACCTAGAACCTCTGGAATACGCACTGAATGTGCTACTGTTACACCACAAAGGCATGCGGAAAGGAGGAAGAAAATACCTTATATACTTCCCTTTTTAAAGGGGGAGTATGTAAGGTATTTAAAGGGTTGTAGAGTCATTAGGTTAATTGGAAGCAGAAAAGAGGAAAAATATGCAACCGCCTTCGCCGGGAATCAAACCACGGACCTCTGAAATACCGGCTCAGTGTGCAGAACCACTACATCACGAAGGAATGCTAGGGAAATGGGAGAAATACCTTATATACTCCCCTTCTTAAAGGGAGACTAGGGTTTTAGGGAAACTAGTCGCCAAATCCTAGGTGCGGAGAATCATCATCCACAACCCTTTTATTTCGGGCGCTACTTGTAGAGTCATTAGGTTAATTGGAAGCTGAAAAGATGAAAAATATGCAACCGCCTTCGCCGGGCATCGAACCACGGACCTCTGAAATACCGGCTCAGTGTGCAGAACCACTACACCACGAAGGCACGCTACGGAAGTGGGAGAAATACCTTATAGGGTGACTGGGGTTTAGGAGACCCATTCGCCAAATCCTGGTGGTGAAGAATTATCATCCACTACCTTTTTTAGTTCAAGCGCCACTGTAGCGTCATTAGTTTATTTTGAAGTAGGAGACATGAAAAAAGTATAATGCCCTCGCCGAGACTCGAACCTGGACCTCTCGAATGAACGCCGAGGGCACTACGAAGGCATGCAGAAAGGAGAATGAAAATACAACCTTAACTCTGTTAAATAAATCTATTTTGTAAAATGATGCACATGTAGTTCATGTCGTATAACAAAACTCATTAAATGTAATAGCTTTCTCATACTAAAGCTAAATAAGTTATATTAACGCATCATAAAGCTTATTAACTTTCGGTAACATTTATGACACGATGCTAAATATTTTCTTAAAAAATTATCAAAAAATATAAAATCGCCATACGTTTTCTAGCCATATTTTATTTTTTCAGGATGTATATTTGTTGAGGTATTTTCCAAGGTAATTTTTTCAGGACTTTCTTACCAACACCGTGCGCAATTACAGCGCAAATGTTCTTAACGATAACTATTTATGAAATATTATAGATGCCCATTTATCCAAATTTTCAATCACCCTATGTAAACATATTATCTGGGACAAACGGTATCCTACTCTATATAACGAAAACCAGACTAAACAAAACTTAACTATTGGAAAATACATGTTTGGCACGTATTTTACAAAACCATTAAAATCTGATATCATATGTCTTTATGTTTACAAGTTAGACTAGAATACAGCGTATGAGGGCTATCTGCCTGAAAGGAAGGAAGCTTTCGTGGAAGACTTTCTAAGGTAAAAAGGTACGTATTTGAAGTTGCAGGCCCGTTAAATCAACCATACAAACCATCCCGTTAGCCTGGGATTGAACTCTGGTCAAACTCCCAGTATTCAGCGATCTTATCCACCCAGCCTCTGGTGGGTCACATACTTACAAACAACAAACAATATATTTACAAGATGGAATTTGTAAAAATTGATGTAAAAATTTGATTGTAAAAATTCAAGACAGAATAAAAAATAAATGTCATAATAAAAATGAAAATGATTGATAAAAATGTGCAGGAAGATTTTAGATGTAAAGCTTATTTCTGATTTCGAATCCATTTTTATATTCATTTTGAAGTTTCTTAAATAAAAGTTTTTCTGCTAGGGGTATAGTGGCTATGACCTATACATCGGACACTCACTGTTCTACAATACATGCATAAATATAGACAGAGAGAGATAATACATTAATGAAGTATTTGACTAATATAAAATTCAGGTGTTCAAATAGTAAAAAATTATACTGTATGCCTTTATCACTTTACTTATGACGTATAGTATGTTCATGGGAGGAATTTTCTTCTTGATACCGATAACTAAATCGGGCTGCTGAATTACTATATCTTTGAAAGCTTTCGATTTAAATTCCAGAGTTATGTTTTTACTTTGAACAGACTCATTTTAATCTGTCTGTCTCTCTTTTTGTTTGGAAATTACGTCTAGATGTCTACTGCAGACATTTCAGTCTAATTATTCTGAAATTCAACTACGATCTCACATTTAACTACATTTTGCTTTAGGTTTGAGCCGTTTAAAAAAAATTAAATAATTTATTCCAATTTTAAAATTCTGTTTATTAATTTTTCTCGGGAAAATTAATATTCGTCAACTGAAACTAGAACTTTGAATTTAAGTTTTATAAAATCTTTAACCTGCATCCAACACTATGCATAAAAAGTGTTCATTCCTTTTAAACTAACAAAATAGGTTTCAGATATACTAAGAGTAAATCAAATAGCAAATTGCTTTGCTAACATCTTTCAGCTCACAGAATACTTCTCATATAACTATGTAGTGTTTCGTGTTACAGTTGCATTTAACAAAATAGGTTTCAGATATACTAAGAGTAAATCAAATAGCAAATTGCTTTGCTAACATCTTTCAGCTCACAGAATACTTCTCATATAACTATGTAGTGTTTCGTGTTACAGTTGCATTTAACAAAATAGGTTTCAGATATACTAAGAGTAAATCAAATAGCAAACTGCTTTGCTAACATCTTTCAGCTCACAGAATACTTCTCATATAACTATGTAGTGTTTCGTGTTACAGTTGCATTTAACAAAATGTAAAATGTTATTCGGGTCACAACGGGAAATAGGTGTTTACACCTGGAGGAAATCGGTGTTTGACTGTCAATTGGTAATATATGTCTGTATGTATCTAAACGGATTATTGGTCACTTCCAGAGAACGTCCCTACAAGATAATTCACTGTGCGTTAAGAAAAAACAAGAATAAGCTCAAAATGTTTCAAACAGCAAATATTCTTTTAGTAGTAATACTAAATATTCCTGTGAATGTATGTTCCTTTAGGAAGTAAATACTTACTAAATGAAAAAAATCTGATATGGACACCCTTTTTGCTACAATTCATTTAAACTTATATCCTCGAATTAGTATAACTTGAATTACAAATCCTTCAAGGAAAATTTAAAATGGCATCAAATAGGCCAAATTTTAAAATTAAATATTCCGGCCAATTTTTATCCTACGGGAGTTAAACTTCTGAGAATATTTTTTTTTTCATATCGAGTTTAAAACTTTCCTAAGTATAGAAACCGGAAGACCGCAATAAGAGTTAGGTTTCGCTACTTTTCGAATTTTTGTATTTTATTTGGCATTGCCCGAAGATGACTATTTTCATTATTTAAATCATTTCTGTAATTGGAAATATGTGACTATGACCAACGATGCGAAACTAAAGGCTAGGTAATGTGTTTTAAGTCGGGTAAGGGAATGGATATGTATATATATATATACATATATATTTAAAATAACATAATGAAAAATGGCTTTATCACTACTGCTACAAGCTGTTGCTTGACAGACAATTTTCGTTTACCTCTTTACATCCATTCTTAACTTCTCCAGATTCATTTTATTAATTTTTCTCTTTAAAATAAATTCATTTATTGTATTTTGACATTTTTGGAATTGCTTCTTAAACTTCATTGTTGATTTGGAGTATATGTTGAATTCACATTGAAATTCTTAATTTTTGGCTAAAATTTTCACCTTTGATAGTAGTTATTCAATTCATGTTCATTTCATTAATTTGATTATATTTATTTCTCTCTCTCTCTCTCTATATATATATATGCATGTTTAATACTGCCAGTAAAACATACTAGGAATTCCGTGTTGCTATATAGAAAATGTATTATTACCTAAAATGTATTTTTAACGAAAGTTAGAGTACTGTAAATGAAAAATTATTGGAAAGTTAATGGTAGGCTCTCCAGTAACTCTATGTTTTTATATTAAACTAAATTAAAATGGTTTAGCTTAGATTTTGCAATAGGATGTCTCTGAGGTCTACGGTGTCAAGCAAACTAATCAATTGGACTTGACATAGGAGGTAGAAGTGATTTATGCACAACCATAAAGACACGCGTGTTGACTCGTCGCCTGTTGAAGAGCGAAAAGGTTAAGCATGCATTAAAGCAAGTTTTTTAAAGTAAATGATGAAAGCCATTTTGTATATACTGTCTATGGTTTTTTAACATAATGTTTATGTCATTTTGTTCATACTTTCTATGGTTTTTTAACATACTGTCTATGTCATTTTGTACATACTGTGAAAAGTGTTATTTGTGAAATCAAAATATTTTTATATTCAAAAGTATGGAAGGAACAGAGCTTGAGATGCAGCATCTTATAAAATAAAGAGATGTTAATTGTGTAGTGTCAAGTACAAGCCTACTTTTAATTCGAAAACTGTACTCATTGTTTAAATTTTGGTGAAAGCGGCTGTAGGTTTTTATGTTTTATAATGTATTTATCCCGCCTTCCTAGCGGTACTTCGTGGTGTAGTGGTTCTGTGCCCTGGGCCCGCATTCCAGAAGTTCGTGGTTCGATTCCCGGTAAAGGCGGTTGCTAATTTTTCATCTTTCCTGCTTCCAATAAATACCTAATGTCTCTACAGTTTATTAACCTGTTATATCGATTCTATCTTTACTGTCACTGCTACTTTGGTATACTTTCACCAGCATGCAAATTAGTTGATGTACGTAAGAACAGATATCTTGAAGTTAAGAGTGAGTTTCAGCGGCGACCACTGACCTCCGAATTAGTTTCGCCCAGCTTTAGCCTTTAGTAGCCTTATTATGCTCGTGTAATTAAGAGTGTCTGAGACAGATATTACACTAGGAATTTGTCTCGTGAATAGCATAATTTACTTGATTAAGTTTTGCGTTAACGTTTAGGTTGTGTTAAATCTCGCAAGATACGGTGACATTGTTCTGTTGATTACACGAGACACGTTAAGTTGCTAAATTCTAAAAAAGTGATTTATTTTAAACCTTCTTCTGTGTTTGGACTTTTCACCAGATCACTAAGATGGGACGATAATTTGTCTGACTATCTACGCCCAGACATAATTTAACTTTGAAATACCTAGGTACCTTTTTGTATTGCATTCAGTTGCCAGACCGAGCTTTAAAATATGACTCACACATCATGACCGAAATTTATATACTTACGTTAAGGAAATATTCTTCTGCAAAGTTCTGGGCATATTATAATTTAATCGTAAACCATCGAACTAAATATTTTCAGTTGTGAGTCGAGTGAACTCTACATTACTGGCTTATTAATAGTTGGCTAGAGAAAAGATATACTTTTTAAAGGCATTATGAGCAGAAATTTATTGGACGTTTAAGGTTTCCAAAGTTAAAGACGCTGATATGCACCTAAAGTTATTGTAACTGAGAGAGCTATTTTGAGTCGTTTGTGAGAGGAATTAAAAAGAACATAGATTTACAGAGGGAAATGAACGAGTGGTCAAGAACTTATATTTATACAGAGAACAAAATGCTACTCAAAGGAAAATTTCCCGAATAACAGGTATTCAACGATAAAAGAAGTTTAATCCACACTCGAAAACATTTATATCAATGCAGCTGAAAGCAATGTTAGGCAATTTTATTTATGATCTCCAAGGCCTGAAAATGACCCAGTTACTACTTTTATGGAAGTAAATCTCCTTAGATCTGAGGAAGTTCTTTGAAACAACGATTTAAATTTGTAGAAGTCAACGATTGATTTGAACAACGATTTGAATTTGAAACAATGATTTTAGTTGATATTAATAGTTTTATATTTCCTTTCCATTAAATGTTTGTTGATCTACTTTTAAACTACTTTAATGTTTGTTAATCTACTTTTAATCAATATGTCCTTCAAAGGATCGTTTAGCTATTGAGCACATCTGAAATGTGATGGACTACTGTAGAGAGACGGGTTTTGTGTCATTTCAGATTAGAGCAGATCAGCCGAAATGAAAAATTGTCTTACTTGAGCATAAAAGTTTTCCCCCACAGAATAAATTAGACTAAATAAGTGTTAAGTTTCTATCTCTGTTAAGACTTCCCAAATTAACCGCCCGTAGGTTATTTATAGTGTAACGTTTTCTAAGGTCCGAATTTTTCAATTTTGGTACATAGATCTGTCAAACTTAATATTCACAAAAATTAATAGCATTAACTTCTATGGAGAGAATTGCCTATTTTTCTCAGTTTCATCCTATTTTAAATGACATACCTGACCATATAAAATAATTTATGGAGATCTAATTAAGTTTAAAAATTAAATAGTAAAATAGGCTTGAATAGAAACGGCTAAAACTGCAATTCTTTGTAATTTTAATTTAAAAAGAAATTTAAACAATTTATCTTAGTAAAAACTAAAATACTTATATTTATAACTAATTACCTACCTTAGATAAGTATTAAAAGCAGTTAGTTTATTCGTCTAGTTTGACATTTCCGTATTCGATGGGGTATTTAAAAGGGAAAGTAGCATTATGGAAATGTTTCCAAATTTTATTTTCGAAGGAGAGTAATTTCATTTAAACTTAGGGTTACTTAAATTAAAATTCGCAACAGACATTGTAAAAATGATTTCACCGATATGTGTTATGACTTCTAATTAATATTTAAAAATGAAATTCAATAAATAATATAACCATATATATGGCAAATGGCTACATTTTGATCTTTTAGTTCAATCTCATATCTGAGGCTTCAGCGTTAAATACAGAAACTGCAGTAGTATTGATGAATAGTTTGAGCTTCAAAACACACTGTAAACAAGTTTAAACAACGTTTCTCAAACTTAATTATAATATGTGAGATAATTTGGCAGAGTAATCTCAACTCATTTTTCACTGTAATATGATAGAATATGTAAAATGTTATGTACACTAACTTACAATATACTTTTGAATTCTACTTCATTGTTGAGTTATTTCGTGCCTGAAATAGTGCAAAACTAAAAACAAATAGTGCAAAAACATGAAAATTTAATGATTATTTTTTCATTCAAATATGCAACCAAATGGAAGAAACCGGGCATTCGAAGAGCGTTAGGGTGTGGAAAACCTAAAGACTGCAATGTCCTGGACAAAGCTGCTAGGGCTTCGGTTATTTGTATCCGTTCTTTAATAGTTAGAAGGATTTTAGGCTGAAATAACGTTATTCATCCTTTTTGCTGAATTACTACTGGCTGAAATCGGACAGATGTGATCAAATCAAATGACTGCTATTAAAACTTTTTGAGAAAAAATGACTTTTGCTTAGAATCATTACTCACGTATAGAAGCTTCAAAAAATCGTTAAAAAGGGTTGAAATAAGTACTGAAAGCGTGTACAATCGTCCCTTGTATCCGCGAGGTTTACATAACAAATTTTAAAAAGAAGAGAATTAGATTAACATCAAGTGACAATAGAAACACAAGAGATCAACCATGTCAAATAAATACGCTCGTCTTCTTCAAATAATCACAACCGTGAACCTCTGCATGTTCGTCCAAGTACGGTGTAACCAAGTACGGGGGATGTAAATTATGAGTGTACAAACGTATGCGTGTTTTCAGCTCATAAGTTTTCCCCCTCAGATTCGTGCACTTCTTAGTGAACACTCTGCTTTACGGTTTTAAATATATAGGCAGGGGATCGCTCTTATCTGCGATCAGAAATCATTTCTTTCTCATTCTTTGTTTCCTTACCTACATCCATTCGTTACATTTCCCTCCTCGGTCTTCAAGCATTCTTCCTATTTAAAAATAAATAAGACATGGCACTAAGTGCCATGCCACTTTTAACATAGCACTAATAACTTAGTGCCATGTTAAAAGAATTGCTTTGTTGTACAAAGGAATGATTTTTATTTCTGCTACTGTTGAAGTAGCATAGTGTGCTATAAACAGCAGTTAATTTTTTTCTCTTCCTTTTAGATTAAATATCTGTAATCCCTAAAAAACTGAGACCTTTTTTGAGATCTCGTTTTTTTTTTTTTTTTTTTTTTTTTTTTTTTTGTGTGTGTGTGTGTGTGTGTGTGTGTGTGTGTTCAAGGCACACAAAGCCTTTATCTACTTTTGAATAGCTGACGATAAAAGGAATTTGAAGAATGCTCATTTTAACTGATATTTAAAGGATAACTCTTTTCGTATGAAAAATAGAAAAGAACTGAGAGATATTTTAACATTATTTTCGAATTTCGCATTAGCTATTCTTTTGTGTCTTACTTCGGCTAATTTTAACCGAAACTATATAATTGTGTAGAATTCTAATGATTAACACACTGAACGAATTCATACATACTATCTCTGTACTTTGAGTTTTATTTCCAAGTTAATTAGAAATTCACTTTAAAAAAGGATTTAATTTAACATTACTTAAGGGTAATAAATCCGTTTAGAGGTAAACGAATCCGGTTAACAAAACAGTTAAATTAAGATGGTTTTGATAGCGCGATTTTGAAAAACCTTGATAAGTGATTTGTATTCAATTCAGTGATTTATATTTCTTTGTATGTTATATTTATTTATATTTGTGTTTAAAAAAATTATATGTATTGTCCTATATTTTCCTACTTTAAAAATATTACAGAACTATAATAAAATCTCGAACATACACAGACTGGAAAGCTTTTAATATTTCTATTCAGTTACCAATTATTCAATATCTAAAAACAATCGTATTACAAATATTTGCTTCATATTTTCATTCCAGAAGAATAAATATAAATAAAAAGAGCTACTGGTTTTACAAATGCAATTATTATTATTTCCAATAAAACAACATCACACATTTTACGAAATTTATAGTAAGATACACGTACTCCCGAAAACTACTGTAAAAAAGCGATCATCACTCCTACCAAACCATTACATTCACAAAAACGGCGAAAACAAAAATTCAATATCTAACACACAACGTTTTCTGAATTCTCATACTGCATCGAATGCTTTCCAAGAAATGCCCATCAGAGGTCTTCAGCTAGTGAGTTTCACTTCCTTCTGAAGCAAGAAACAGGGTTGAAGTAACATGGATGATATCTGATTTGGCGCTTCCTCAGGGCATTTAGAAGTTCCACATCACTTGGAGGCAGGGATAGCCGGTACTGTCTATCCTTGAGAATGTTCTCCAGGTATTGTTGGTATCCACTAGCCTTCTAAATTGAAACACAATAAGGCATATAAATAAAAATATAACAATAAACATAACAACATAAATCAGGTTGGTTAATTTTTTACATTAATGTATGGATAAGAATAAGTTAAGACTATCTATCTATGGATAAAAATAAATTTATGGATAAATCCAAATCTATGGATAAAAATTAATTTATGGATAAATCCAAATCTATGGATAAAAATTAATTTATGGATAAATCCAAATCTATGGATAAAAATAAGTTAAGACTTCTGTGTATCAGCTATGACTTCGGGATTTTAGAATTCACATTGGTCATCAACATGATAAAAGTAATATGTTTCTAAATAGAAGATAAATAATTCACTTATTAATTTAATTATAGTTATTATATTGACAATGAAATAGTTACAAAATCAAGACCGTATAGTTTATTACATAGATGGCTCTAAGTTATACTTAATTGATTAAGATTATACTTCATTAATTTTAAGAGACATTTAAAGGAGTCATACACGATTGAAATAAATTTACTCTTCCTAAGGTTATAAGTATTAGTGATAGAATATTTGTAAGTAAGAAAAGTATAAGAAATTTAAAGAAGTCATAAACGACTGAAATAAATTTACTCTGTGAGTGAAAGAATATTTATCAGTAAAGTAAGAAAAGTTGCTGTTTCTAAAGTAAAAAACTAACTTTTTTTGTGAATGTAAAACATTTTGAACAGACTACAATACATACAGTGTTTCTGAAAAATACAAATAACATTTTATTTTTTATTTTTTATGCAGCTCAAATACATATGATTCTCATAAATCGGTTATGGTTTTTATTAATTATTTTATAAAAAATTCCTCTATACAACAGTATTTGTTCTAGACCTCAGCACTCGACATTTTTAACAACTTTATTTAGACAGCTTTTTAAACATTAAGCAAAGAGATTTATATTTATCAGATTTTCAGAGCAATAAAAAAATCCCTTAATTTTAATAGTTCGAGAGGTAATTAATTAATATGTTCTCGAGATTTCAGTATTAAAAGTATTTTAGTAGTTGTGAATATTTATTACAAAACATTCTGCATGTAATTTAAGATAGTTTCTGGTGACAATTAATTATATCTTACTGGCTTCAAACTGCACTTGTAGTATTAAACAGAAAATGAGGTAGGCGAATTAAATTTACAAGTTAAATTTTTCTGATTTCGTAAGTTTCTAGAACTTGGTAATTTCGCTTATAGATTTCAAATCAAATCGTATTACTTTATCATATCACTTAACGAATAATTTCTGTGCAAGGCTTGATGTAAGCTGTAACTTGAAAATTTGTAGGAGGAAAACATTACAGAAAAATTTTTTAGATCTAGATTAATATCATACGTTTATGTGACGCCTACAATTATTTTCTAATTTATATATGACAGTAATATATTTCATCATTGTTTAACTTTCGGAAATAATCTAATATCATAAAGAAATGAGTAGCGATAAACTAAGGTAATAGTATCAAAATCTAAAGTCATCATAAACTAAGGGAATATTAGCATCCGTACTTTTAAATGTTTGGCTCATTTCCATAATAGGTACTTTGTTATAATTTACTAAAGCGAAAGCTGTCGTAGAGTTATAAGGTTTTTTTCCCCCACAGGAGATGTGAAAAATGGGCAGTGCTCTCGTCGGGACTCGAACCCTGAACCTCTCGAATACGCGCCAAGTATGCTACCGTTACACCCCGAAGGCATGCAGAAAGGAGGGAGAAAATACCTGATACTGTATATTATTCCGGCATATAAATGTGTTTTTACACATTTGCATTAGTAGAATTGTTTGATATCTTAAAATCCATTAACCTAAAATACATATAATGTTCTTCATAATATGTCCTTATACCTGTTGCTACAAAAAACAAGAAGACGAATTTATTTTAAAATTAAAATGCATTATGCAGTTACTCAGCAAGAAAAAAATATATCTCTGAATTTTCACTTTTCGTAGCTATTTTTCGATTCATTTTAGAATGTCAAACACTGAGATTTTAATGAAGTGGCCTAAATTGCAAACTAATACTAAAATCATCTTTATTCTCTTCGGAAATTAAGAAAAGAATTAGCGAAGGATTAGCGATCTTTGGTCTTCATGACGGAAACTAAATTACAATTATTATATCAGAATATATAATTTTACACAATTATAAATTTTACACTATGAATAAAAGAATCTAAATAAACATTTTAGTATGTTTGCTATCTTATTAATGATCACGAGTTTCCAACTTAAATTCAATAAATCTTTCCATATGATTAAGCCAGAAAATTATCACTTTAAACTTGTTTTCCATTTCTTATAAAAAGTTATCTGTTGTCATTTTAGTTTTATTCACAAAAAAATAATTGTTCACTTTTGTTAACGTTTCAATACACTAGCATTAACTGTATGACTAATTTTGAGTTCTAAACGTAATAATTCATTTTATTAATAAAATGCTAATAAAGTAATTTAAACATTTTTTTTTAATTTTTATCGCTATTTCCAAATTGTAAGGTGTTTCTCTCTCCTTACACTGTACCTTCGAGTGTAAAGGGAGGCTGGAAAGCATGCCCGACTAGTAATCGAAAGGTCCGTTGTTCGAATCCCAGAGAGGGCATCGCACATTTTCTACGTCTTCTGCTTCGAAATAAAATTACTAAGGGTTTTTACAGCGGCGTCTGCATCCACTGGCTCTCTGCTGGAAATCAAATGAGACCGTGGCTCCCAGACTGCTCTGGCTGGAATAGAATGGTTTTTACAGTGGCGTCCACATCCACTGGCTCTCTGCTGGAAATCAAATGAGACCGTGGCTTCCAGACTGCTCTGGATAGAATAACAAGTGGCTACCTTAAATGTCTTTCCTTTGATAATGGCAGAAAAATGCACCCCCCACTTGTAAAAAATGCTGTGACCATCCAGCTTCACCGGATCACATTATGAGATGCATCGGACTTTCTAAGGGGAACTTAACATCCGATTCCTCTATTATTATAGACTTTTTGGCGGTCAACAACCTTCTGGAGCTGATTTGACATATGTCAGATCTATCGAGAATAAGCAAAACAACAATAGTGGCGTTCAAGCTGAGAGGTTGAGGACGATAATTGGTCACGACCAGAATTTGACAATTTAAGTCCCCTCCTCCTCAGTCGTCCTTTAAATGGAAGAGAATGTAATGTTTTCTCCCTAATTTACTCATGCCTTCGTAGAGTAACTGTAAAGCACATCCAACTGGAAATCGAAAGGTCCGGAACTAGGATCTCTGAGGCATATTTTACAAGTGCACATCAGCGTCGCCACTGAGGGAGGGGTTTCGAAAATGGACATATGGGCTTCTATTGAGCTAATTTGTGAGGCTAAATCTTCGTGCATGTGAGCGTATGTTGCTTATGTTTTAATTTGCATTTGTTTCGCAGTTATAAATATATGGCATAATAGTAGAAAATGTCGAAGTACTTTCGTTTTCTGAGTTTAATTAATCGCTGACATTTCACTTTTGCGATTTTTATCATGCATTAATATTTGGATTGAATTTCCCGGCATATTATCTTTACATCAAGAAGATATATTCTTTACATCAAGAAAATGACTCAAGCTATGATTAGTCTCGAGTATTATACACTTACTAACACCTGTGGATTAAGAGAATTCAGGTGTACATATTTATTATTGAGCTGAGAAGGACTAAAAGTGTTACAATGAATATAGTGTTTTCTTCTTTCAGCGTTTGCATTCTTTCGACTTTTAAAGTATAAGATTCAGAATACATATTGGGTATGATCTGATTATATCCATTATTAACACATTAAAGTTATATGTGAATAAACTGAATATATTCGTTGTGAATAAGATAAATTCATTCTGTTTCATGAGTATTTCTTGTTTAGATCGTGCATTTAAGAATAACAATTATTAACTGTGAAATTTAATACAATAAATGTATACGAGTGCAAATTAGTAATCGTTACTTTGAATAAAATTCTGCATTGGCTATTATTATAGAACATCTTTTTCATACAGACGGCAATAAAATGTGCTGACTTCTATTTACGTATATAATTGGTGTAAGTATTTTTCTCATTGCATCATTTTATCTAAAGATAGCATTTGGGCTCAGATATTTATCACATATTTCATCTTATTTACCACGTATTAAGTAATATTTCACATAGATATTTTTAGGAGTATCCAACATGTGTTTGTGTTGATTTCAAATTCTTTCAAACAGGGAGTGCTTCACAATTGCTTATATTTGATCTAACTTCGCAATGAAAATTTTCAGAAGAAATCGGCAATGCTTTAATTATTTTGTACAGAAAATTCTAAGGCAAAATATTTTCAACCATCTTGCCTAAATCTTTAAGCACGCGAAAGGTCATGTTGACATGACAGAAATATTACTGGATGCTCATTGGTCCAACCTAAAGCCCCTCTCTACACAGATGTGCACTTGTGAAATATGTATCCCCGAGAGGGTATTGCGCATTTTTTACGTCTCCTGTTGAAAAGTAAAAGGCTACATAGTCTTTACAAAATATATTAAGTAAACGCTTAAAGTGCTAGTTTTTAGTCAAACTTTATTGTTGATGCAAAACTGTTCCGATATACTCAGATGCCAGTTCGCTAAACGCATGAAGACTAATAGAAAAGAAATGCTTAAACTTGTAAAAATAATTTGTATAGAAACATTAGCCTAAGAATAAAATATTAAAAGAAAGAAGACAGAACAGAAGCTGAAATTCGACAGCGAATTTGAAAATTATAACTTTTAATTTTGCTAATTTTCATAAATGAGAATTTTAACAATACGAACACTAAAAATGTACATTTTGAACATATCAAGCAACATTCTGGTTATTTAAAAATAGAAAAAGAAAGAAAGCAAAATAAATAGATGCACTTTACGCACAGCTTACTTAAATTATCATATTTCTATTTATTTTATGAATGACTACATAATTTGAGAACGTTCCACGACTCTCTTCACTTCTAACTACTTATTAAAGAAAGATCTAATTCGGTATTCGTTTGGTAAGATTATCCTTTTCAAAATTAACTGTACATCATTTCGAGGGAACATGACGGCAGAGTTTAACAGCCATAAAGAATCATTCATTTTGTAATTTGAGTAAATACAAAGCGAAAACTGGAACTCTCGATCTACATACGTATATACATAATGAATAAACTAAACGGCTATGTTGATTCCATATTCCCATTCTCGAAGTGAATCTTGATCTATTATTAGTTGAATTTTATAGTAAATTCATCTCTTCCGGGTTTGCAAGAAAAAGAGAGATCTTACTGTGCCAGTCCTCAACTCCTTTTAAAACATCTAGGCCTGTATAATTTTAAAGAATATGAATCTCATTAAAACTTTGGAAGGAAGGAATCCTGTGATGGAAATTAAAACTTTCATATTTAAACTTTTAATAACTCTTCAAACTTAATTATTCATTAGTATCTCGCGTAATTCCTTCATTTCCCACGAACCGAAAATAAAAGAAAGTTCTTTAAATTGATTTATCAAACATCGCCTCGAAGGGGTGTTGTACTACTGGCAAATTCTAATCTATAATCATTCAAACCGAAGCGTTCGACAAAATCAAACTTAGAGCATACGAAGTTTACATAGGGATGACTTACCAAGGTTGAAAGTATATTTAATTAAATCTGGGGCCTACAGGGAGGTGGAGAAATGGCGTCGTATATTATTTCATAACTCTGTTATGTTCGCTTTACAAACATACCAACTAAATGAGTCTGCTGTTTTAGCGAATATTTGATTGCCCACACTGGGGTTGTCATTCACAGCTTCAATCATTTTCTTGTGTTTGTTGATCAACAAACTTGCTCCTCCAATTGCTGCATGTGTGGGAGAGATCCTATAGTAAATTTGAAAGAAAAATAACTCTTGTTGTCAGAAAAGTTTGAGAACTATTAGTTTAATCAAAAGACTGTGGACTACCATGCTGAAAGTTTTTAATTTGTTTGATGCAATTGATGTGGGCCACGTCGGCGAATTATTTTTCCTCTTTCAAAGCAAATGCGTATTTGCCCTTTTGTAATGCAAGAAAACAATTAAACTAAAATATATTTCTTGCTTTATAAATGCTAAACGCAGTAATATTTTCTTAATTATCAACATTTTATACGGTATCCAGAAAGGCCATTAATCATTTTCTCTATTTCTTTTTTTTTTTTTTTTTTTTTCCCAAAAAATTAGCAATTTGGCTAAAAATCGCAACGCTTCTTTTGATTACGATTTTCTTAACATTCCGTGTGGTTCCTACGAAACATTTTAAGATGGTGTTGGTGTATTTAATTATGGCAAAGCACACGAGGGCTATCTGCCTAAAGGGAGGGATGCCTTTCGTGGAGGACTTTCTAAGGGAAACTGGCTCGTATACACGTTACACATGGGGAAAACCACGAAAACGCCCATGCAGCCAGCCCGTTCGCGGGATTCGAACCTCAGACCGAACTACCAGTGTTCAGCGTCTTTACCGCTCGGCCGCTGGTGGGCCATTTTAAGATGGATATATGCTTTAAGATAAAAATTACAAGAAAATTGCATGGATAAAATTTGACGATTACATTTTTCTACTTGAATTTCTGCTCCATATAAATTTGAAAGCATTCCATTTAACTATATTTTCTAATCAAATAGCATATTTTAAACATTAATAGACGCAAATGTTAGTTCCTGAATATAAAGTTACGAATTTTGTATTTAGTTACGCATTTTTAGTAGAATTCTAATTAAAATTGTTTTATTTCCTCGTGCAATGTAGCGCGTGACAAATTTTAAGGCAAAGTTATGCCGAAAAAGTAAAAATACTGCAGCACGTACATTTAACATTAAATAAAAGTTTATCTCAGTAATTTATATTTAATTTGACTAAATGTAATTGACTACTATGTTAGCTGTAACCATAATTCCTCTTGTTCTTTTCCAGAAATCACTAGAAGCAAAGAAATTACTAGAAATTTCTCGCGACCGATTAAAATGCTATGAAAAGCCAGAGAGAGAACATCTCAGCGTACTTGCTTAGTTACTATTTTTGCGATATGTTTTAGTTCCGCGCGAACTGAACTAGCTTTCTCTTTTCTTTTTGAACTGCGTTGTTTATCTTAACGTTTTTAGTAGTTTAAAGTATAGTTACTGGCTGTATTGCGTTCTTTGCTTTCTACTGATTATTAGTGCCTGATATTGTGAACACTTGTAAGAATATCGCTGAGGAAAATTCCAGCTTTGTCATATTTCTTGTGATAAGAATAAATTTTATTACCTTTTAATCGGACTTCTGCGTTCAATCTATTACGAACCCGTACGCATGCAACAGTATCTTAAACTTGCACTTTTATGCTTTTAAGTTATGGATCTTTTTCTAAACTGTAAACCAGGGCGATAAAATTTGTCTGCTGAGAAATGAATTCAACCTAAAAAATTCAACAAAAATTGACAAATGATGAATTTAAGGGTGAAATGTCCTAGAGACTTTCAGATCTGCTGAAAAAATATTTTAAAATGTCTTTCGAAAACAAAGGAATATAACTTTGATCTAAGAAAACTGCTTTAAAGCTTTTTCAATAGATACAAATTTTGTCACTATGTTTGAGAAGAAACACGATTGTTAATTATTAATATTGCTTACAATAATATGTTCATTTGCTCAGAAGTCTAATAAGTGTTTATTAAACAAGCAGGAAAAAAATTTCAGAGCAAGAAATAATATTTAATTATATTTCATAATATATATATAATTTACAGTAAAATATTTTGAATTATTTTCCTTTTGTTTCAGTTTACATTGGAGAGTCATTAAGTAATTTTTTGAAGCAGAAGAGATGAAAAATGAGCAATGCCCTCGCCGGGACTCGAACCACGGACCTCTCGACTTCGAGTCGAGCATGCTGACCACTAAACCAACAAGCCGGTACAAATACCTTCTATACTCCCCCTTTTAAATGGAGAGTGGAGTTTTAGGCGATCCACTCGCCAAATCCTGGTGATGAAGAATCATCATTCACCACATTTTAGTTCGGGCGCCACTGTAGAGACATTCGGTTATTTCGAAGTAGGAGATATGAAAAATGAGCAATGCCTTCGCCGAAACTCGAACCACGGACCTCTCAAGTACGCGCCGCGCGTTTTGACCACTACACCACGAAGGCATGCCAAGAAGGCGGGAGAAATAACTTATAATATAATAGCAACTAATTTCCTCATTAAATTAAATTCTTAATTTTGTGGTCAGTTTAATTACTGTAAAATGCTTTTTCGAGGTATATTTTCTGTATACTATTTTTATAGGCCTTTCAACTTTTAATTAAGTTTACTCACATCTTTTTCGTATAGGATATGCTTTAATCTACATACGGTCTGTTAAACCTATAGATTTATTATGCCATGAGTTAATGATTATGGTCTAAATAATTTTAGAAAATAATAAACTGGAAAGTATAAAAATTATCGAATATAAAAAAGGAAGCTTTAATTACAGATAGAATAAAATCAATGTATTATCTGGTATTATAAAACTGCATAAAAGAAAAGATAATAGGATCAAGTTTTAACCAAATAACATTTGATGCTTTTAAATTAATCAGTTTTAAGTGCCTATAAAGACTGGAGTATAAGGTTTCAGCATAAAGCATCTACAGAGTTCCGTGCTAAAATTCTGAAATGGAAAGGATAATCTGTACTAATTATAACCTAAAGACTAACAAAACTGCTTTCACATGTCATGAAAGAGCAGAAACTAAAAATAATGAATAATGTAGCCTTCACTCCCAAAGTTCACTTATTTCTCTATAAATAAAACTTTCGTTTAAAGAAATGCATCCGTATATATTGAACAACTACCTCGGAAAGATTGCTACCTGAGTTGGTTCATTTATACCATGTGACAGGGTACACAAACCTTATTCAAACAGGGCTTGTGAGTCCGCTTTCCTTGAGAATGATATAGCGTATAAGTCTGAGGGATAATTTGATCAGAATAAAAATGCCTTGCAAACATGTTACTCATGTCATGAGGATATTGACTACTTTCCCCCGAAAAGAAAATTAGTTTCTCCGCAAAACTTATTAAAGACCTGAAACTGATATAAAAAAATTTTAAATATGAAGGATGATAGGAAGGTACAGAGATTCATTTACAAACTAAGAGGTCGCGGCAAGTTTTCTTCTGGATGCATGAGCAAAAGCGAATTTAAAATTTACATTGCGCTAAGTCACATGATTACAGCATCATTGATTTAAAAAAAAATTTTTTGCTTTAAACAAATTAGTATTGAGTAAAGAGCCAATAACAGTAGTACTACAAAATGAATGCTTCATCAAATTCCTAGGGGCCCACCAGCGGCGGTAAAGTCGCTGAACACTGGTAGTTTGGTCCGAGGTTCGAATCCCGCGAACGGGCTGGCTGCATGGGTGTTTTCGTGGTTTTCCCCATGTGTAACGTGTATACGAGCCAGTTTCCCTTAGAAGGCATCCCTCCCTTAGGCAGATAGCCTTAGTGTGCTTTGCCATAATTAAATTAAATACACACACACACACACACATCAAATTCCTAGAATTTCATCAACTTTGTATAAATATTCGAGTACCGAGTTAAAATAAATAGTACAATGCTCAACGAATTCGAGATTTTTACATTCGGTTAAAACATTTTAGTACGCTTACAGAGATTGTTAGGCCTTTTTCAGAGAAGAAAACAAAAAAATCGACACCACCATCTCCGGGAATTAAACCATGAGTTTTTCAACTGCAGTTCTAGTCGACTAGATGCACAACAGCGCGTAAGAGGGGGAAATGGTATAATTCTTTACAAGACCAGCCGTACTTTTTTTAAATCACAAAGCAAACAAAAACATTAATTCAGCAGTTTAATTCAGGCTTTAATCATTATCCCTTTTATCCGAACTACAGTGACTTATGCTTGAGAATACAATTTAAAATAACACTATGAAAAGTTCGATTATAGTAAATGCTCAAACAAAGTCACAATACACTTATTCAGAAGAATAGGTAAGCACCAATTACTAACAAATGCTTGTGGCGTAATGCAAATAGCAATATTAAGAAAATGAAATTATAAGAATGCTTACCTTCCTTATTTATTTACCTTCTATTAAAACATTTCACAAAAAGACGAATTTAAAATTACAGGCTCCGATTTTATTTACACAACGAGTGTATTTCTTGTGTAAAATATAAATTTTCCGAAAGCACATTTATCACGGAAGAACATTGCCCTTTAATGGATAACAGAAACTAGTAAGAGTAATTTGAAATACAACGTATACCTTCTTATCCTTCTTCGTCAGAAGAAATAAATTATAGCAAAATTGCTGAAAAAATATTTTACCACTCGCCATCTTTAATTACGTGCATATTATTAGAACGTTGTTGCAGTAATTACCGAAATTTAAAACTGAGAATGCTTGTTTACAAAAAAGGAAGAAAAATGATAGATTTTTCCCCTTACAAATACGAGTAAGAAGGATTAGCAACGACGCTAAAATAACCTCATTAGATGTCAAACTGCAGGTAATTATCTTTCCTTCATCATCATTAGTTAGTCTTAAATTGCAATCCAAAGCCAGAAAGTTATACATTTCAAACCATTCTTAACATTTTATTGGTAAAAATTGTTATCTTATTGACAGTGAGATTTAATAAGGAAATGGTACATTACTAAAAACTCAAAGCTTTTTACTTTCCTTCTTAAAATCGTTTCTTTTTTAAAGAGTTTTCAGATGATTTTTACATTTAATTGGTTGAAATATTTTTACCAATAACTTCAGAGATTAACACTGGCTTCTCTTTTAAATAACTAAAATCTTCGTTCGGGAAATATTTCTCATTTTAAACAAATGTATTGCTATTTGTACGAGCAAACCTCATTTATTACACGTGAAAATTACACGTCCCGATATTAGACATAATTTAGAAGATATTTTTCTCTCATGAAAATTTGAATGCATATTTTAAAGCAAAACTGCTAAATAAAGAACAAAAATCTGTATTGTCAACTGAGTTTAAAACATAAATAAGTAACTGTACAGAAATAGAGAGGCATATAAACTGACTACCAATAAGTATTTGGACACCTATGATAGAAAAGAAAAACTAACATTATTCAAAATCAATAGTTGGTAGAGCCTCCACGAGAGGTAATTACAGCGTAGACCCTCCGGGGCATACTTTCCACAAGTCTTTGTATGACAGCTAGTGGTATTTTCTTCCACTCGGCTTGGAGAAGACATAGAAGTTCCTTCACCGATTTTGCACGGGTAGTGCACCCCTAAATTCGGCGATGCAAATCGTCTCAGAGGTTCTCGATAGGGTTCAGGTCTGGACTCTGGGCAGGCCAGTCCATTCGATGAACTCCATTGGCACCATACCAAGCCTTGGTTAACGTCGAAACATGACAACTGGCATTATCGTCCTGAAAGTAACAGGGGTCCAACCTCTAAAACTGCCACAACGTAGGAGGCACATTGTCATCCAAAATAGTGCAGTAGGCATCGGAGTTGAGGTTACCATGAATGGGGAGCAAGGGTCCCAACCCATACCAGGAGAAACACCCCCAGACCATAATTCCACCTCCGCCGAACTTAACTGTTGGCCCATTGCATTCTGGCAAGAGACATTCTCCAGGTAGACACCAGACCCAGACCCTGCCATCCGAAAGGTAAAAGGTGAACCTTGATTCATCACTCCAAAGAACCCATTTCCACTGATCTACGGTCCAATTTCGATGTGCTTTGCACCACATTAACCGAGCAGCGCGGTTGGACTTTGTGATCAAAGGCTTATGGATGTGCTTCTTTACGGATGGTATTCATTGAAACAATACTCCCGGATGCCTGTTGAAACTCCTCGCGGATGAGGGCCAGCAGTTGGGAGCGGTTCTTCCGAATTTCTCTGGACAGCACTCGTCGATCTCTATCTCCCAGTTTCGTTGGTCTGCCGACTCTGGGCACATTCCGACAATCACCGCTCACCTTCCACTTCTTAATCACATAGGCCGCTGTCGATTTTGGGTACTTCAGATGGCTAGATATGTCCCTTAAGGATCGGCCACATTTGTGATACCCGATAATTATAACTTTCTCGAAATCAGAGAGCTCCGAACTGCGAGGCATCCTGCATGCAACTAAAGCCGATGCTGTTTCCTACACGATATATACCGGCAGAGTCCGTGACGTACCTTAGGACCGCAGATATCGTCATTTGCATAGGTGTCCAAATACTTATTGGTAGTCAGTGTATTTATGCATACAAAAGCTTAACAACTATCCTTCTACTAAATACATAAATACACTTTATGTTTTTGTGAAAGCACCTTTATTGATCGTATCAAAATTCTTTTGTAGCAATTAAGAAACGTCTACCAGCTTTAAGAATTAGTTTACATTTTAATGACTTTCTTGTACAAACTGATCATATAGAAAGAAGCGAAAATATTTCTTTAATATGCTGATTATTTTTTCTTCAAATGTCTTTACTCAGCTGCAATAATAAATTATATTTATATTCGCTTTTATGATATCAGGAATCAATGCCAACATTCTAGTTATTTTGAATACGTTGCCCTTGCTTCTTCTACCTTATTTGCACGTTTAGGCTCGAAAAAGTACAAATAAAGAAGATCAGCGTCTTTTTTACTGCCATTTCCCTTTGCCATTTGTTGGCCTACTACAGTACTACGGTAACGACATTGTTCTATATTTGTCTTACTAAGAAGCATTAGAAACCTTGTGGCAAATAACAAAAGTAGACCAACTTTTAACTAATGGCTTTGCACAATATGCATAATACCTGCCAGGGTATGATCTCTGTACGAGTAATTAATATCACTTTGCCTGCGACAAAATGACCACTGCACATATGGGGTGATCGATGATTTTGACCATTACTTCTCTAACTGTCCAGGAACTTTCTTCTTCGCAAGCCTGCTGCAGGTAACTCATATGAATAAGCAAATAACATCTGTAAAAATCAAACATTCATAGCAATGAAAATATCTAAATAAAGCCTGGATAAATTCCTCCAGTGCAGAAGTTTTTACCATACTGCCAGCGTTGCATTTGTGCTCACCTTCTTAATCCGTAATTATGTTCTCTTATGTTTTCATTTGCATTTTGTAAATAATTCACTTTTTCACTTATTCTTGATCTTTGAATCGTTTTAAAGTAAATAAATCCCCTAGCGGCGCTTAAATAGCTAATACGCTTTACTGGATCAGCTGGACGGACCTACTCACAATTTGAATTAGCTCCAAAGTAAAAGACAGTGCTGAAAACAATTGTTCTGATACTACTATTAATAAATGAAAGGAACCTTTCTCAAACTTAAATGTTTCTAATAGCAGTAAATGATATGATTTGCCGCTGAATTTAACGCTATTTAATAATTTACAGAACATTGGTTCTCCAAATACCCACCGCAGGAAGAAGATAAATACTTTTTTCCTTTCAACTTACTTGTAGCTAAATATTTTACATAATCATTTCCATTATTCTGTAAGAAATCAGGTTTAGTTACGACTTTAAATTCAAAGATCTTTCTATCAAATATGTTACAAGGCTAGTTACAGTGATGCATTTAAATAACTACCTACATTAATATATTGCAGTTCTTTTTGGTCTTTGCTTTCCGTTAGATAGCAAAACGTAATAAATTTCACATAAAGCGTAAATCAAATTCTTTACGCCTTAGCGTTCTCATCTGATACTAATGAAAGAATAAAGTACAGAGCGGCAATTAATTTCCCTTAATTTGCATGTTTTTCGCAGCCTGGCTTTGGTAACTTTGATGAGGAGAAAATCATTAGATAAAAAAGTAAGATAACAAAGTTTTAAATTATAATAAAGCTAAAAAAGGGAATAAAAGGATGAAAGGGTACAAATGTTTGTCATAGCATTTACAGCAGTGAAAAGTCCTGCTTTGTGTTCTCAACTATATATTTTTTAAAGCAGAATTTGCTCACGGGAAGTGCTGTACTGCTACACTAACGTAGAAGACAGTCAATATTGAACTTCAGATCGGTTTAAAAACTCTTGCTAGTTCTGTATATTCAAAAACTACGATATCAGTTTAAATTAATTTTTGAATTTCTATATGGTCCTCCATAAAAATCCTTAGAGGGAAGTTAGACAGCCAAAAGATAAATTTCTGACGAAATTTAGCAAAATTCTAAAATTTCAGAAGTGACAAAACAACGCTACATCGCCAAATATAATTAAATTTCCAAATGTTTAATCATCGATTTACATTGATTAGGCAGCTATCTGTTTATTACTGAGTGATTATAATTCAGCAGAATCATTTTTTGTACTTTTTTGGCTATAGCATACATAATGATGCAGTTCATAGTATTCTAATTGATGCAGTTCTTTCACACTGTTTCATCGGAAACACTTCCTTAAAGTTTCACAAAATTTGCACATTAAATTGGCTACTTATTGGTTATCAAATTAGTTATTTATTAGTCATGTATATATGTCTACATAAAAGCAAATTGCAACTATAGTTTATAAGGTATTTCTCCCGCCTTCTTAGCGTGCCTTCATGGCGTAGTGGTCTGCATGCTGGGCGCGTATTCCAGAGGTCTGGGGTTCCTATTCCCGGCGAAGGCGTTTCTCATTTTTCATCTTTCCTGATTCCAAAAATCCTAATGTCTCTACAAGTTGATTTCCTTTTAGTAAGCAGACTGCAGCATTTTATAATTCTCTAACTAGTACATTTACTCAATGCGGTCTATGTAGCTGATGTAAAATCTAGTACTGTTTTAATCATTTCTTCTGTGTACCTCATCCGTGCTATACAAAGTGATTAGAAAATATCTAGAAAAATGTAGAAGGGAGTGAAATAAGTAAATTTCGTAACAGTATATGGAGAAATGCCGCTTTGATATGATACAAAGTGTTGTTGAATGGGAGATAAAAGCATTCTGCTAGCGTGAATGTTCATTCCTTATATGAACTTCAAGCAGTATACATCGCTCACGAACGCGGAGCAGGCCGACATGCATTTTATCTATAGGACTGTGATTAAAACGGAACAGCTACTCACAGGAATTACAAAGAACGATTCCCGAATCTACGAGAGCTGCTCTGTTTTCTTCAGCAGCCCCATACATAAAATACATGCCGACTCGCCACAATACACATCGCCCAAATTTCGCACGAGGAATGATGATTTACACCAGCAGAATGCTATAACTAACGTTTCAGCGGCGTCCTATGCCATTTCAGTGTGCTATTTTCTCTCACACATTCGATTACGAAATCTGCTTCATTTTTGCCAAATATTTTTGAATCACTCTCTCTCTATATATATTTAATCTATAATCAAGTTACTGGTGAGAAACCAAACGTGTTTGTATGTGAGTGTCATTTTCTTTTAATCAATTAAACTGCAATAAGTAGTATTTTTCTAAAATTATATGATGTCCAGAACTTTACTGAATTATTGAGTTCGTGTAGACCCCTTCACGAGCCGTTATAAAAGTGTGAATAAACTCTAACTGAAAACATATAATGTTGCTGACCACAGTTAATGAATAAAAATAAACGAATGAGACTCATAAATGAATACAGCATGCAAATTATCATTCTGCATGTATTTATTCTTTGATTGTTTTATAATTTTGTTCTAATAAACCATCATTTGGGGATTTGCGAAATACCACCTGGAAGTTCTGGTAAACCGAAAAATAGTATCAAACCACAAATATAATTATATTTTACACATTTTCTCTCTCTAATTTTAAAGAGTAGAAAATGTGTCTATTAAATAATTGACTTTGTTTATACATACACAAAGCTTTCTTTTATATAGTAGTAAGTGTGAAGAAAATGTTACGCTTTATTAAAATGACTACTTCTAACACTGAATGCAGAAATTTGAAACTGGGAAAGAAAACCTGCAGTTCAAAGACTCATATTCAATTTCCGAGCAAGAAAGTGTCTTAACATCCGTCAGGGCAAATGGTGTTGTTGTTGATGCGACTTAATCTCACTTTTCTGACAGTAACATCAAAACAAGCTCACGATATCATTGTGGCAAGATTTACGAGATTGCGTCTTTCGTTGGCAAGAGCCTTGAACAGCATACAAGTGGCAGTACGACTTTACTCAGTTCGGCCCCTAGTTTTGATGGAGAGCACCCCGGGGGATCCGAGGGTCTCCTACCCCTTTCCTTTACCACTAACCTCTCGAGAAGACATTTTACTCGCCGCATATTTAGAGTGCCTCCTTGTATCAAAGACACTATTCACTTACAAACATCGATGCCTTCTCCGGGATTTGAACCTGGGACTTTCGGTACTGTCAGCCTCGCTAATCACTATCCCGGTTAGGAAACGTCAGAACAAATAAATGTATATTGATGGTCTAAAACACTAGCACTTAATTTTCGTTAATTAATCCTTGAACTCAAAATTTCTACATACATTTTACATACAACAGTTAATTCTTAGTGGTTACAGTATTCGACATAAAACGAAAACATACTTGCACGTGAAGTGAAAAATGTACGCTAGTCGAATTCCTAACCTTTATTCTATTAAATTTAGTGTCGAGGAACCTAGTGAACTGCTAAGCGAATAATCGCTTAAGTCCGAGAACAGAAACGTAAACTCAAGAAGGGTTAATTACCCTTTATTTGCTCAAAAAAAAATTAACAGTCTGCCCCTTTCTCAGGGCGTACAGCAAAGCCTCCACTTGGGCTCAAACTCAAAATTTAAGAAATAAGAACTAACTAATGACTAATTAAAGAGATTTAGCTGAAGCTAGCACAATTCTAAACTAGTTGTTCCGTAATATTAATTTAGCAGCGAATTTTGTAGAGACATTAGGTAACTGTTTTTGGAAGAAGGAAAGATGAAAAATGAGGAATGCCTTCGCCGGGAACCGAACCACGGACCTCTGCAATACGCGCCCAGCGTGCAGACCACCACACCACGAAGGCACGGTAGGAAGGCGGGAGAAATACCTTATATACTTCCCCTTTTAAAGGAGACTGGGCTTTTTAGGGGACCCAATCACCCAATCCTGGGTGTGGAGAATCATCATCCAACACCCTTTTAGTTCGGGAGCCACTGTAGAGACATTAAGATTTTTTGGAGGCTGGAAAGATGAAAAAATGAGCAACGTTTTCGCCGGGAATCGAACTAAGGACCTCTGGAATACGCGCCCAGCGTGGAGACCACCACACCACGAAGGCATGTTAAGAAGGCGGGAGAAATACCTTATATACTCCCCCTTTTATAGGGCGACTGGAGTTATAGGGGACCCAATCGCCAAATCCTGGGTGTGGAGAATCATCGTCTACCACCCTTTTAGTTCGGGCGCCACTGTAGAGACATAAGGTATTTTTGGCAGCAGGCAAGATGAAAAATGAGCAAAGCCTTCGACGGAAATCGAACCTTGGACCTCTGGAATACGCGCCCAGCGTGCAGACCACTGCACCACGAAGGCGGGAGAAATACCTTTTTCCACTTTATTCCACATATGCCAAATAGCACTCATGTCAGAGGACTAAGCTCGACACAGAAACAGTATCTTGGAATCATATTCTTTAAATAAATTTTATATCAATCGGGAGCGTTGACAAGGTGTATTGTGTTGTTGAATGTGGCCATCTACAGCATGGGAAAATTCCGGTTATAAGCCACTATATAATGTGCAAAGACGTTAAGTAAGCTGTGATGTAGAGAGCTGTTCCCAGACATATCAAAGTACCTACTGTACTGCAGTAAAATATTATACAGACCAAAATTCCGTGGCTTTTTTTAGCTTCAAGAGTTATCATTTGGCATGATGGATCTATGAATTCGTTCTGTCTGCTCCGTACTCTGACCCTATCACGGGCATGATGAAGTAGAAAAAGAGAGTTATTGGAATAACCAGGTTTTTTTTCCTCATGGCATAAAGGGAACACAGAGAAACTGATATCTTTATCAATGATAGCATAGACATCCTTGACGATCTCCTCCTATCAAAAAGCCTTCCATTATAAAGTCAATCGTGTTGTGCATTTGGATATGCTTTGAGATTCACTTATTGTAGTCAGCTACGATAAGACGATTTGTGCCATCCACCTTTCACCTCTTTCGTTTACCAAACTTTACCGACCAAAATGGTCCTTACTGTCTGAAGGGGTTTTGCTCAACTCTCACTCTCTGAACATCCAAATTACTATTGCATAAGAAATGCTTAGAATATTAGTTCTTTCAAAGATGTTGGATCCGAGTCTTTTTTAATTCAAGATCGTGCCTCTTTTAAGGTCACTCGAATCTTTTCTCATGCCTATTTTCACACTAAACGCATTGACAACTAAGCCTTCTCGAGATAAGCGTGGCTTGTGTAAACAATTCCTGGCTATTACTCCACTGTACTTCACAGGCACACTAGGTGTCTTTCTAATATTTTGGTTAGTCGGTGTTAACCAAGAAGAGACATTATAATGAGCTCTTTACATTTATAATGAGCAAATTTTTAAGGATGTGTTAAAGCAAGTTTAAAGGCTTCTGGTGGCAGCCATTACGGAATTTTCCTGCGGGTCTTAGTCATATGCTGAACTTCATTATGTGATTGAATCGAAGAGTGACTCGAATCGAGAGTTGAAGTTTTCAATGTGACTTTTCTCGAAAACACGTGAAATTGAATTGCATTTGGAAAGTAAATAAACTAACATTTAGTAGCGTAATTTTTATAGTCTTTATTTTCAATAAGAAGGATTATTAATTTGATTAGCAGAATGATTTCATCTGCCTTTTACAACCATAAACAAGTGTCACTCACTTGAATATGTGCTTCTCTAAATTCTCGGTATTCTTTGCTTGTAATTCTACTTGAGCTTTTGCTGAAATTAATTGACTGAAGTCTTTTGAACTCGAAGATTCATTTGATTTATTATCTATTCAACCTATTAATATTATTGTTTTAATGCATTCGACATAAAGAAGATATCGACAATTAGGGCCACAGAAAAATCTGATAAGGACTGAACATATTGTAAAGCTGCCATCATTTACGCAAGATACGCTTGCCATATTTATTATAAAAATTCCAATATTCTATAGAACTATCGTTGCTGAGTATATAGGAGCCATAATCGATAATCGATCTGAACTCCTGCAGTGAAATGCGTTAAGTTCTGATTCCCTTCCTAGGAGGTAAAACGTTGCAATATAGTACTGAAAAACTCGTGAATTTTGATAAAGAGAAACAATGCTACTGGCAACTTTAAAAAGAAGCTTGCTGAATTTGATGCATACATAGCCCTGAATTAAAAAGTACAGTGTTTTTTTTTCTTTTGAATGGAGGGCACAGGACAGAGGCGTTGGCCACTACTAAAGCTGGAATGCCAAACCCCAAAAACGATCATGTAAAAGAAATAAATTGATGGCTCTGTATTAAAAAACTGCCATTAAACAGGACATATCTCACTTAGATCTTTTGTATCCAGAGAGATAATCTTATGCTCTATTTCTAGTGCAAGGAAGTAAATTATACTCATAATTCCAGTGCAGTAAATATCCTAACTCCTGCTTTGTATGATACTCTAATAGAGTCAGAAATAGGTTTTCAAGTCTAAAAATTTGAAAAGGATCTAGAAATATCGATACCGTAACAGTAATTACGAGGACATTTCTACAGAAATCGAATTCGAATCTTTCATTTTGTTCGAAACGTCGAGTGTTTTGTTAGTTAAAAAAAACTAAACCTTACCTACATCACTAAGTTCTAGAAGACCAAAATGTCTTGTCGTGATGGCCAAGGACTGATGTTTGAATTTTAACTTCTAAATAAGTGCAAAAGCATTTATTTTCCTTTTCAATGTTAATAAATTCCACTTTATTCTTATAGCCTTTTCGTCAAATATGAAAGAAACTTTGAGCTTTGCTCAAAATACACACTACGAAGACCGTCACTGAAACTGGATCACTGAATCGATTCTGATCTAAAAGCTTTTGAATTACAGGTAATCTACAAGTGGACATTGCCAAATTTTATTTCTGTCGGGAATGTAATAGTAGAAAAGGTCAAACTGAATTATAAAATATATTTGTAGGGGAAAATACTGCCCAGTACAGAGAGTTAAATGTAATAAGCGAAACTTAATGACTAAAGAAATATTGTTTACCTTCGCTTCGTAAAAGATGAGTCGTCTTTTAAATTGTAAATCTATGAATATAGAAGTAGGTAGATTCTCTTACTTAGAATGAATGTTTGAGCAGTTAAAAAAAGATTTTTACTAGACAACAAAATAGATAACTTTCAGAAAACTTATGCTGTAGCCTAGCTTAAACGAAGTAGAGACGCATTTCAAAACAGTTGCAATAATGTTTGGGGAAGTGAGAAATCTGAAATCTAGAAGAATTGTGTGGAGGATTTGATTTCGTCCTAAGGAACCTTAGATTAAAGTAATTTGCTCAAGTTGCAATTCCATCACTGAAATTTGTATATTTACTAAACGTTTGGGAATAATTAAAATTTAATATAATAATTAAAAATAATTTAAATTAGCACAAGAAAGTTTTTTCTTAATATTGTCCATGTAGTTAAGATGTACAGTGGATAATGTGACCCAAATATAATATATGACATCTGTTGTGCTTTTATATTAGAGACTTAAGTTGGTGCCTACAAAGAAAAACACTCATTAAGATAAAGGTATGATTTGTTATAATTTGAATTAAATAAAATGCAGCTAATTAGGATTCATTAAATCACCATATTTGAAAAGCTTAGTACAATAAAAAATTGTATGAGCATTTATTTTAACTACGTATTTAACTTCTTACGATTTCTTGGTTTCTTTAACTTTCCATGCGATAGTGATTGCATTTAAATGTCAAATTTGGATTTCGTTATGTGAAATATATAAGATTCGCCCATATTATGAAAAAGAGGAAAAATTCATTTCTAAATATTCTACCATTTTGTACTAGGTGGCAAAGGGCCGAACAAGAACCTCGCGGAGGCCGCAGGTTCCCCACCTATGAGTTAGACTATAATAAACAAGTTGAAATACTATATCATGCACTCTAAGAGCTTAATACTATTATTTATCTAGTTATTCAATTTCACCATCTGAGTTTTATTAACTGATTAACCTGAATCATGAAAGTGAGAGCATTTTAACACATTTTCAGTATATTGCCATGCGTATAATTATTTGATATATTTTTAATTATTCATATAACTAATTTTTGCCTTCCTGAGCAATACCTATTGCGAATAAAATGACGTTTTTATACTTAACAAAACCTCAATTTGAGATTTTCATGCCATCGGCTGTCAGCGCAATGATATGAATTTCTAAAAATATGACTATTAGATTGAAAACCGTTGAGTAATAAGCATAATTTTGCAAAAAATCTTTTTAAAGGCAGAAGCAAGATTCACAGATTATGTAACAGCTATTTATTATTAACTAAAACGCTTGCGTGTTCACTGTGTTTTACGCCTTTTTGTTAGGAATTTTGATGAAAAAAACGGTGGCATATTGCCTAATGTATAAAACAAAAACCCAATTCTGCTTTAAAATGCTTTTAAAATCTATTTAAATTAGGTTACATCTTGATGACGCTAAATTTAAAAATGACTTCAACTGATTAGAAAACTAAATATGCGAACTACCTTATTAGATTCCACTACTAATTTCTTAACCGACTGCGTTCTGCTTCAAAATAAATGTTAACAGTTGATTTTTCTTTTAGTTTATAAATAAATATTTTAGTAATTAATTGAGGGTTATACTAGCATTGCACTAAGACTAATACATCTAAATAATTTTGTACGTCTTACTGGGTTTTAAACTAGAGTTCTTTGTTCTTTGTTACGCGATTTAAAGCGTTTTATATTACTTATCAGATGCCACGATATGCAGCTGGAAACAATATATGTTCATCAAACAAGAATGAAATAAAACAATCTATTACAACAATTAATTAATCAAATATATAGAAAAATTAAAAGCAATAATGTGTTAATAATAGCATCAATATATCAAATACAACACTATATACCTTAATCTTCATTCGATCTTCTCTGGGCCCACCTGCGGCCGAGCGGTAAAGTCGCTGAACACTGGTGGTTCGGTCCGAGGTTCGAATCACGCGGACGGGCTGGCTGCATGGGTGTTTTCGTGGTTTTCCCCATTTGTAACGTGTATGCGAGTTAGTTTCCCTTAGAAAGTCCTCCACGAAGGCATCCCTTCCCTTAGGCAGATAGCCCTAGTGTGCTTTGCCATAATAAAATACGCCAACACCGATCTTCTCTGAAATTGGTTGAATATTTTTACAGGTATTTTACCTTTGCTTTACCTCAATTCTGCTTGCATGACATTTAAAATGTTTGTCACATTAGACTGCAGAGATTAAAGTTCTTCTCAGAATGAATTTATACCTTTAAATTACTTAAGTTCACACATACTGTGAAAACTGAAATTTTTAAAATAAAGATGCACTTTTGAATAAGTAACTATATTAGTTTAAGGTTTTGGTAATGATGCCCCGACTGCTAAGATTATTAGGCGTATACTATTCTAAGATTTGCTTAGAATCTCATAGTTTTCATAAAAGTATAATAAACAAAATTAAAGAATTAAAGAAAAGCTTTTCAATTAAAAATATGTTTAGAAATAACTGTTTGATAGGCAGACATGCTATCTATTTTACAACTATTATTAGTATTACTATTTTTTAAATTTTGATAAACTTCTAATTATCCAACAAAGAATTAAAATATGAATATTAAATTTTCAGGGCATCAGAATTAAAAAATGTTTCCTATAAATAAGTTTCAAGACTTTGTAAATTAAATTTTGAGTCTGAATACTTACGTCACAGTGTATGAACTTATTCACATACTTGAAAACAGCAATATTGAGTCATATTCATTACTACTAATTAAAATAATGAATATTTCAAGCACAACAGTTTTTACAAATACGAACATCAGTTAAAACTCATCAATTTATTGGATTGAAATTTAATTTGTAATTAATGATTACCTTAAATTATTTATTTATGTATGATAGAGTTCTTTGTGACTGATCTCGCTGTAACCGAACTTCCGCATCTGTTCTCGCTGTAACCGTGACTTTGGTTAGCGACCGAAGTTCATTAACCGAACTCGTCTTTAGCCAGCTCTAATCATGAATTTCTCTTTTCGCAAATCTAATTTCGTTGCAAAGGAAAAAAAACAGTTTACGCTACTCAGAAACAAAACTCGTCAAGAAAATGAAATAGTTGCTAATAACAATTTTGTCTGTTTTTAAACTCAGTCTGCAGTTAGAATTGTTATCTGTGTCTTTTGCATCGTGGTCACTTCGTGTGCATAGTTTCACCTTCTTTAACTGTCACTCCTTCTTTTAATTTTCACTGATATGAAATTGATGAAACCAATAAAAATGGAAACGGAATAATTAACATACGTTAATTACGGAATAAATACATACGTTAATTATTGAAATGAAGAATGAGATACATTGAAATGCCAAAACATTTATCAGCCTTTCATACTATCTCTATAAAGAATATTATAGTAGTTTTTCTTGAAGAAAAACTTTAATTAAAAATTAATGAAAATTACTAATTACATTAAGTAGATAAATCTACATTTAATAAATATTTATATCCATTATATTTAATGACTTTTCAACTGGTTTACAATAGGAAACGTTATATTATATTCTTTCGCGGATTAAATGACTATTCGATTATCTAGCCGAAAATCTCCTACAGACCCGATAACAGGAAGTACACCGTATTTTCCCTAAGGCACATTTCATAGAATTAAACTTTTTGATGCATGCTGAAATTTAAATTTTATATACATGTCATATGCATTTCAAAATTTTAAAAGTACTTAACTGAATTTGCTGCGACTTATGGAGGGAGTCAGTGAAAGGTGGGAGTCACATTACTTTGAAAGCATATTTAATATTTTCTATAAAAGCATATTTAATAATAATACTAAGCATATTGATAATTTCAATGTGATTTTGCTAAAAAATAGAATGTTAAAGAACAAAACATACACTTTAAAAGGTATTTGAGATGATAATCACCATATTATTTGCTTTTAAATTTACTCAAATACATTCAAAGTCAAAACACTAGTTGCTAACTAATATATTTTAAGCACAGATGCTCAAGATAATACTGAACAGATTATTGTAATATTTGATTTATACAGGCTGCAGTTTCTAACTAAACGTAGCATTTAAGATTTTACTTTTATTTAGTGTAAATGCTACGTGATGAAAATATAAGTTATAATGTGATGAAAATATTTTTATTTATCTAAACTATGAACTGAATTTTAGTATGAGTTTTGTATATAATTTTATGTCACTATATCATAACTTTATTTTTTAATCTGAGCTTTATTTTTTACCTACGGAATCATCAAAAAATTCGGTAATTTTAGATAAAATAAAATAATCCCGTTTTTGATTTATTTAAAATATGAACTGAGGTTTAGCGTGAATTATATATGGTGTTGTTAATTTTATGTCATTTAATGTATAATTAGAGTTTTATTTTTTACTTACCGAATCATCAAAATATTCTCTGGCGGCATGACTTGCTCCTTGAGCTTCCAGTTTGCCAAAATTCGAGAGAAGGAGCAAGCCAATAGTTAAGAGAAGACTCAACAAGTTGATGGGAAGCATGTCTTGTGTAGAGAAATCGGCAGAGAAAACTTCTGGAAAGCTGGAGCTCACGCTGGCTTCGAAACTCGGTCTCTTAGGAGCTGACGATGCTGAAATCTGCGCGGACAAACTTTTATGCGCTTCACCAAAGGGGAGCGAACAGACCTTTATATAACACATTTGTTTCAACATTGGGCGGTGATGACGTCATTCTTGTAGCCGCGCCCCTCGCCATGTTTGGAAGATAAAAGGGGGAAAAAAGTAAATTATTTCGCTTGTTAAACTTCAAGATAAGTGTTTCCGGATTAAAAAGCAGGAAGGATTAAACTACTGAGAAACGATGTATTTTAAAGACCAATTAATCTTTCGTTATTTTAATTAAAATGATTTAATATTGTGATTTATTTTTTGAATTTTTTTCCCTGAAATAAGCCTAGATAAGAATATGCAGAATAATTGCAACGCTGATGAAATGATATAATATTTTTTTTCTCGGCGCATCAGAAAAAACATATGTAATTATCTCACTTCCATGTAGTATTATTTTTTTTATATTCCCACCAAAAAAAATAGAAGAATAATCCCACTAAGTTAATATTGATTTTATTTAAATGTTAAAAATAGATGCCAGTGTTAAGATGTTATAACTATTTAAAATTTTTAGGAAATAGACACCGCGTAAAAACAAATTTCTTACCAGTTATTCTTTACTCTATACACAGGACTCAACGTTTTGACGAAGGTAAATTCCCATTTTTCAGGGATATCAATTTAAACACAAGAAACCAAGTACACAAAATGAACCTAGCACTTATCAATTAAATAATAGGGTAACACAGAAAAAACAGTTTTGCAGGAAAAGATAAGAGGTGATAGTGTAAGCATTTATGTAGCATAATGAGGGTTAATATGAAGGAATATACAAAAACAATTTGATAGCATTGCGATGAATTAAAAGTAAATCCCTTGAAAAAAAATTAATCGTATGACGAACTTGAAATCACCATCATCTAAAATACAAATTTAAATTGCATATAAGATAATTACAACCAAATCCCTATATATTACGGAGTATGATCAGCAACAAACTTATTAAAATGTTCCCTTGATATTTCATCAATTTTCCAGTCTCATGCCCTAAGTGCATGCCCTAAGAATTACGCACTACGAAACTATTAAATTAAAAACTAAAGGCAACAGAAGAGCGAGCACATAATCTAAGCAAAATTTTAGGTACTGTAAAAATATCATGGTTTTGGAAACAATGTAACAAAAACTTCTTAAATCTATTTTCTTAATCATATATCAATATTAAATTGAATTAAATTCATTAAATTATTTTCCATATTAAATTAAAATATTTTAGATGAGGAAGTTCAGAATTTCTCTTTATACGTTCGGATTATTTTTGTAAATACATATAGAAGATGAAAATAAATAACATACAGAAATAGAATATAATTTCTTTTCTGTATGTTACTTATATTCATCTTGTAAACATGAAGTGCTTTGTTTTCATATTATATAGGTCAAAATTGTGTTTTATTTATAAAACAAAATTGTGTTTTATTTAGGCCTGCATCTTTATTTCCTTAATCTATTTATTGGATAGTTAATTTTCGTAAATGAAAGTTTCTAAGTTCATTACGACAAAAATTACGATATGATTCTTCATCTACCGACAAAGATGAAAAAACGTTCTACATTAGAACTGCTTAGGGTTTATGGGATGGACTAAGCTTTGGAAATACAAAGCATCTAAATCATGAAAAGGATGGATTTTTGTTATCTTTTAAATGTAATAAGAGCTGAATTATTTCCCCTAAACTGTCTACCATTATCTGAGTCACTGAATGCCACAGTTACTTTATCTTAGGGCCTTATTTTTATATTAATTTATAAAATAAATCTTTATTATTTTTGTTTATAAACGACGCATAAATCGATGCAAACGAATGGATGCTCCTTATTATACTAGTATTATTAAATTTAATCCAACATCGCAGTCATTATTCAAAATCAAAGTAAAAAAAAATTAATTTTATTGTGTAATTGAATTCTGAACCTCAATAATTTATTAAGTTGTTCATTTGGTTTAAAATTACTCAGATGTGCTACTGTAAGTGTATTTCTTACTCAACATAATATCTTACTACGTTACAGACATTTTCCCACCATTTTCAGCCTGTGTGTTGTGACTGACCTCACTTCTCTGAACTAATCAAATCAAGCTGATGAATTCTTTCGTGGCAAGGAGTACAAGATTGCGTCTGTTGTTGGCAAGGAGCCTTGAGCACCATACAGGTAACATCACGACATTCCTCAGTTCCGCCCTAATTTTGAAGGAGAGCACCCCGGGAGATAGATCATAGGGTCTCCCAGCCCTCTTCTTCTAACACCAGTCTCTCTAAAAAAAATTTCACTTCGCGGTATATTTTGAATGCTCCTATACCGCATAGACATTATACACTTTCAAACATCCATGTTATCTCCGGTATTCGAACCCGGACCCATCGGTAGAGCAGTCAGCGTTATTAACCACTTTCCTTCTGAGCGGCAGTGTTCAGCCTTAGCCTTCTGGGCATAAGTGAAAATATATTCTGAGCAATATATGTATACTACAGAAATGCATTAAAAAGAATTTTGTTTTGAAGTTCCTAATAATATAATACTGTCATATATATTCCTAATTTATTTAACACATCATAGTAGTTCTGCTCATTATTTGAGCTTATTTTGAAAATGTGATTGTTCTGCTGCTACTCTGTGGCATAATTAGGCTATGTAAATGTGACCCTAATTCCAGGATTTAGTTCAGGTTAACAGAAAATTATTGAAAAACTATTCCCATTGAAAATATTTATACATAAAATTCTACCATTTTGTTTTTATTCTCTGATTAGAGTGAAAAATAATTTTCCCCTCCTTTTGGGATTTAGATTGAAACAGAATTAATATTTGATCTTCGCTAATCTAAAAGTGGGAATAAAATTTCTCACATAGCTGCAAGAATTTATTGCGTGCATTATTATAGGTCGCTATTTATATATTCCCATTTATTTGTGAATATTTGTGTCAGAGAAATGGCAATAATGTTTATCTTTTTTCTTCTTCTCTCTACATCTGCATTAAGTACGTAGATAGGGTTATTTGTGCTATTTTCTAACAATACGAATTTCTTGGTACTAAACGTTACTATGTTATTGGTACTATGTTATTTTATAACATTTTGTTTTCCAATTAACTTTATTTTATGGCACTTTGTTCTCCCACATGTTCGATTATTCTGTCTCATAAACTCAATTTCCCTTTACCTGCAATCAATCAAATTTTGCACTGACGCATTTGCTTTCTTACTCATATATGCTGTTCCTTTTCTACAACATATTCAAGCAAATTGTGGTTAGAAAAGAATCGTATAACTTCCTGGTGTATAACAAATATTTTTATATTTGCAATATTGGACTGTTTTGCTAACAAATACAATATTTTTCAATTTTTGTTAAACAGAATGATTTTTTTCATTGCTATACTCATTTTGTCGTCTCCACCTACAACCCTTTTTTAAATTTAAAACTGTTACGTTGCCCTGAAGAAAGCTTACAGTTCTAATCAAAGCAAATACTTAACCTAAACCGAAAACTTACAGTATATCATTAATTTAAAAATACAACCTGTTTTTCCTCAAAATAGTATAATACAGTGTATAGTTGCATAAACATGATAAAAAAATTTTGAATAATGAACGTAAGTGAACATGAAGCGAAAATATGTTTATCTACTTATATTGATATATGATTATTATTTTCTCATATATCAATGCGAAAATAATAATCTAGTTACTAAGAATAGAAAAATAATTGAACTCTATGGGATATTTTCTTTTAAAGATAAAATGAGGATACCAATAATTCATAACTAGATCAACCAAAACGTTAGCTGTAAAAAATGATATTTACAGCATAGCCAAATTCCTACTTTTTATCAAATATAGTAGATAATATAGTGAGAAACGCTAAGTGGACTGTGTAATTTTTCATAGTAAAATTTCAAGTCTTCAAGGTGTAAATTTGCTCATTCGGGCCAATTTTGCTTCAAGCAAGCTAAAATTATGATGTTAATTAATATTCAAGTAAAGTGGAAATATTCTGAAGAAGAAACAAAGCCGACGTTGCATTACATTCTTAGCGCGCATAACTTTCACAGGGTAGTGTCTACTGAGATTACATCTCGCAAGTTAAAGTACCTCTTATTTTGCGATTTCTCATGCGCACAATTTTCAGAATTGGATTATATTTGAATTATCTCATTTGGTATTTTAAGTTTCAAGAAAACTCTAATAATACATACAGTTTGATATCTGTATAGCCTTGAAGCATAAATTTCCAGAAATATCCGTGTTCTGAATATATCAATAATAACCTATTACTCAAAAGCTTTATTTTTATTTTGTCATGTGTTAATCTATGTTTATCACGAACATGAAATGTTTTGCTTACATTTTTAACTGTCGCGATGAACCTTAAATGTTTAGTGTGACAGTAAATTTCTTTAGCTGACCTTATTAAACATGTTAGGTTCCATTCTATTTCGGTAATAAATAGCGTGTTATCCACTACCGGGAACATTGTATAAAAGTACGGTGAGCAGCAATTTGAGTACTGGAGATTCTGCTTAACAGATTTTGGCTCTCCCTGTAAATATTTCGTTAACGTAGCTTTCTCTGTTGATTACTTTACTCAAAGATGAGCATTATGGCAAAACAAACGAGAGCTATCGCAGACTAGGTTCCCGAATGGAATTGTTCAAACCCGAAGAATTTTTTCTGCCATATACAGATAGTCTTGGAAAACATTTTACTGATATTAACTCCTTGTGACAAGAGCAAATAAATCACACCGGCTGTTATAAAAGCAATTTGCCTTTCTTCACACAAACTTCCTACTTACATTCGAAATATTTTTCTGCGTTTTCCAGGGTTGCTCGTTTCCAGTACTTTTTCTTATGATGTATAATTTTTTTATATGGAAACTAGAACATTTTCGAATTTTAGGTAATATTATGTTCCTTAAAAACACCGATAGCTTCTATTTCATTATTTGGTAAATCTCAGAAATCCACGAAGAAAATAAAAAATACGAAACTACACTCATGTCTACATTTATTTTTACATACCCAAAAATAATGGTATTTCGTGAAGTATCCGTCGATGTAATCCCTTTTTACATGGAAATGTGTGAAAGACATGCCTAATTAGCATTACCCAATCAAAAGTGATTAAAGGTTTTTGATATGAAAATCAAGGCGTTACGTCATCTGACGGTGAATGAAGTACTTTGCGCAAAATGAAAATCCGAATGAATTTCTGCAATTCAACATTTGACTTTAATGCATAAGGAATCGAAACTATTTGCTATGGTTCCGAAGAATATTCCAATTTGGAAGTATGAAAGTGGCAAATCATTGGCCATTTAGAAGCAGGAAAGACAATCATGTAAGCAATGAGACGTGTGAATATTTCAAGGCAGACAGTCTCTACGCTACAAAAACAATTGAGACTCCGGAACTGTTGTAAAAAAACTTGAACAAGGTCGTAAACGAATAATAAAGCTTCTCAAGATCGATATCTGGCAACAACAGGAAGTCTACTTCTCGACATTTAAGTTCACAACTTACAGTCACCACTGGAACTGTTGTATCACAGCAAACTGCATACAAAAGTCTTAATGAAGCAAACCTTTATGTCAAAACGCCAAGGGTATGTGTTTCACTGTCTTCACAGCATCAGAGAGATCGCTTTAATTAATGCGAAGAACATCAGATTTGGAGTGAAAAGCAGTTGTCTCGTGGTCTCTTTACTAATGAGTCGAGCTTCATTTTATTTTAAACAGGTTTACATCTCAAGGATTCAGGGGCGCGAAATCTTCCTTCACAAATTATAAAAGGAGACCGGAAATGAATATGTGATGGTATAGGAAAGAATAATGATCAATAGACGTACGCCCCTGTACGTTTTTAACAGCAGATCTGTGACCGGCTAGAGGTATCGGGATGAGGTCATAGATTTTTCAGAGGTGCATATGGATATGGCTTGCATATGCATTTGGACGATAATGCTTGTTCACATCGATCAAACCTCATTTCTTGAAAGTGAAGTCATTGAATATCAGGGCTAAAAAAGTGTTCTGATATTATCCCGAAAGAGAACTTATTGAATTGACTTGTAAACGCAGCTGCATGGAGACATCCTTCTCCTAGAAATGTAAATGATCTGAAGACCGCATTGCAGAAGAAGTGGAACTTAATTCCAAAAACTACGGTTAACGACCAGAGTTTTTGGACAACAGATTAATGTGGGTCTGTTGAGGAATTTAAATAACTATATATTGATTGTAATTCTGTGCTGAGGTACTCCAGGCAGATGTAAACTTTTATTTCGACAAGATTGTAAATATATTATAATGTACACGCGAAAACAAATCGGAACCATCAAAGAAACTCATGTCATGTTACGCTGTTACAGCTGACCGAGAAAACTTCGTGCTACTATTGAACAAGTTATAACACTCTTTGAATGTGTGATTAACTCAAATGGAATGCACATTGAACAAATGCTGTGATTAAATGAAGTTTTGTGTTTTCTTGTTCTTCATGCGTCCACTTCTCATCTGGTGGTTGAAATTTGAACTACTGTTTTTTATTATTATTATTATTGTAGATTTCTTTTCTCTGTGGTTTATATAACATATAAATCAAGTTTCAGCAAAATATGCCTACAGCGAGCTCTACATAGGTCTAAATTGGGTAATTTAAATTATAACCACGGCATATTAGCAGAATAAATTTGTTAGTAAATGCTGAAAATCCAGAATTTACTAATGCTGGATTTTCTCAGCTTTAAGTGATCATTCATTAAATTGCAAGAAATAAAATAAATCTCAGCTTCTTTTGCATTAAACAATTACTGCAAAAGTAAGACAAGGTATTTAGCAATGCTCAGATATAAAATATACTGAATTATCAGACTAAAAGTGCATAATGTCTCAAAAGAAGTTTTTGTTTGTTTTGCGATTATTATACGATCTCGTAAATTTAAATTTCATGCTGTCTCAAAAATAAACATGAATTTATCAAAATCAGCACGAAGAGGCTAGGGCTTTGCCGCCTCCTTAAATTGATTATTTTAGTTTTAGAAATTCAAAAACATTTTCTATAAGAATTCAGAAAACAGATTAGCTACTGTATCAGCTAGAATATCTCCATTGAGGCTGCAATAGGCTCTACTCCAAAAAGGCAGATTTTCATAAAACCCAAGAAACAGAATAGATTGCAACTAATTTAGCCACATGAGATAAATTGGCGGAAGCTTTTTTTAACTTTCCTGTACAGATAACGTTTGCCAGAAAATTTAATAAATAGCTTTCTAACCGTAAAGTAAACAATTTTTGTTGTTAACGTATTCCAGTAACAACGACAATATACGTATACTGATTATTTCCTCAACAGACTAGCAGATATTAAAGAAATAAGTTATTAAGAAGACTGGTGTTTTATCTTGCGTTTTACAAACTCCACGCACCACTATAGGCGCGCATGTCTCTGCTACAGCGTCAAGGGAAGTTGTAACGATCATCACTTGTGCTGACAGTCCCTGATGCTACACTGCCCGTGCTGACATTTGTTGACCTGCACATGGGTCAAGTCTCTGACTCGGGTACGTGACATGGCTGTACGATCCCGAAAAGCCCAGAAGACAACATGTTAGTCTTATCGGGCATTAATGACCCGGGACCAGTAAGTTGCATGGCGTTCAGTGTTGCCCATCGATCCCGTAATCGTCTGAGAGTCATGAAATTCCGAACAACCCGAGCAGCAGTGTGGCGAAATGATAAACCACAGTTCCGATAAACCACGATCCTGGCGCTGTAAAATTCCTACAAGTACTGGCAGGGGCTTCTCCTTCTTCCACGAGGGATATCACGACCCTTAAACAAACAAGAAAAGCTTAAATGCAATTTTATTGAAATACCCGTTATACACTTTTCCCATTTATACAGAATGCAGATAGCGTTACTCATACCTGCTTTGTGTGCATGCTCTGAAATACTAATCATTTGTATAGCTCAGCATATAGTACTTTTCATGCAAAATTCACGTTCGTAGCATGACGCCTTCATAGTGTAGCACTTTTAATGACCAGCAATGTACTCGTATATTGGTTCCTACAAGAGGAAAGATTGTATCAGATCTCTGGAAAGAGGTCTTTCTAAAATTAATATTAATTTAAAGCTGAAATTTGCCTAATTTTAGAGAGGAAAAAGACTAATTAATAAATGCTGTTTAATTAAGCTAAATAGGTATAACCCTAAAATTCGGGAAACATGAATCGCTTGTTACTTAACGACGGCAAAATACTTCAACGCTATTTGCCTAATATTGGATGCCTTTGAAGAAGACTTTCTAACGTAAACTGACTCTTATTTACATTACACATAATTAAGCACGAAACTCCTGTGGAACCAGTTCTTTCAACTTCCAGAAATCTGAAGACGAAGAGAAATAAAAGAGTCTCTCTCTTTTAATTAGTCAGCCACTAGGAAATCAAAACTAAAAACACGGAAGTTTTTGGAGTTTCAGAATCTACTTAAGATAAATCATGACATTAACTCTTCTAAGCGAAAATGCCTATACAGTATAAAACCAGCCGATATCAAAAGCACATTATCTAAAGGAGTAAAGGAAATTTATATTGCTGCAAACGCAAGCATGTGCATTTGAAAGAGTTTCTTCATTAATTTCTAGTTAGCAGCTTTTTTCCCCACAAGAGATTCATTCAACCTAACCAGAATTGTAACGACAAAATGAAACTGCGTTTTAAGTATTTTACAAATATATAAGTTCTTTATTCTCATCGTCATAGAAATGAGGAAGCCACAGTTATTTTTAAACGCACTTTAAGAATCTTATTAATTAGACTGATTAATCTTTATTTTTTATCAGGATAATTTCCAAGAATATCACATCTTACGTAATCCTTTTTATCTTTCATTTTTCTACAGAATTAACTGACCATGGATGCTTCCTTTTCGTTAACAATGGTATTATTAAAATATTTTTTCACGGGAAAAGTAATAACACCGATATTTTACGACAATAGTTTTTTTAAGGCTAAGATTAAAATTGTTCAGATGGTAAGGTAGGAAGTATCTTAAAATTTTTCCCTTTTTTGTTCTTTATTTCTATGATTAAAAAAAATAATGAATCTTTAACACTAATCTAATGGGTTATCAACCTTCGGGAAAAAAACATCTAAAAATCTCTCCTCGGCATTTTTTCTCACACAAATGTTGCAGCGATTTTCTTAGCTTATTTAAAAAATACTGAACAATTAATCTATTGAAAGAACTGCATCCATATTATGCTTAACAGATTTCGTATAATTTATTATTCCTGCTAGACTTATTTTCTGTAGATAAAAATAGCTCCTCAATCAAATTAAGATGCATATTGCTCAAATGCACTTTCCGCAATTAAAACTCCTTTTTCTTCAGATTTTAATCCCTCATAAGGATTGGCTAAGTTAACCATGTGTAATTAAACTTCAAATTAGGCATCGCATTCATAGAAGCCCTTAAGAGACTTACCAAATGAGATTAAGTAGGCAAAATCTGGATACCTAAAATATTAAGTAACATCAGACAGGGAAATAATTTGAATTGTTCTTGAATTTATCCCTCAAATTTTGCGAAATTGTTTTCTGTACAAATTACTCTGTTTCATCGTTTATTGGTACTGCTCCAGGTAGTTAAAATAAACAGCTTATGAAACCCAAAATCTTCGAATGATCACTGTAAGTTCTGAAAGTTTAATTTGTTAACGAAACAGAGTAAATAACTTTTACGAGCGACTGAACAAATGTTCAACTTTAACTGAAGTCTTAGCATTTAGTATTATTCGTTCAACTAAAACAATAGCAAAAAGGTAATCTTACAATGTCTGAAGCCCAAAACGCAGATCTCATATGGCTCAAAGATCAAATAATTTCGAAATTAAAATCGGAAAAAAGTTATAGTACTGAGCTCATAATTTTACGACGCTTTAAAAATTAGTTTTTTATTCCAGCTTGCAAGTGTATAAAATACTTGTTCCACAGAACAAGCTCCGTTCATAACAGCAGCTTGTTCTGAGTTTCAGAGGCATAGCTAGCGCTCATACAAGAGAGTGAAAGGTGCATCAGATGGAGTAAATGGCTCACGTCAGCAGATAACGTTTACAAGTTCTTAATTTCAGATTTAACCTTAAGTATTATATACACCACATAGACATGATCTTGAACAGAGTCGAATTCAGAATCTTCGAATTACTGGATTGATGTGTTGACCTTTGAATCATGAAAACGCATCGGAAATATGATTCCCTACCTTTTCCTTACCTAACGACCGGACGACCCCCAGGCGATAGATCTGCGGTGCACATATTAATCCACTGATTTAGTTAGCTGGAGTAACGAAACTAGTTTGAGGCTGAGACGCAGTTGGTATATTAGCAGTGTTCTGCCCGGAGTCGAAATCTGAACCTTAAAACAATCGGATCGATGAGCTTAAAGAGAGATTTTTATTTTACAACAGCATCTCAAAAGAATACCTTTAACACTTTTTATAATTGCTTTTTTTTCTTTTTATTCATGAAATTAAATTAAACCATTGATTCATCCATTGACTCCCATTCTCATTTTTCCAATTTACTTTGCATTTAGGAAATCTGGGACAATGAACTTGTGTTCTCATCATCGAGAAATGAAATAATACTTTGTTTGCTTTAAATAAGTTTTGTGGTGCATAAATACTATAAAATAAGTACTGAAATCACATAGGCAGTTAAACAGTTATGAGAAGCAGATTAGCAGGAACTTAGGATAAACGAAACCGGTCAGGCCCAAAAAATTAAAAGATAAAAGCATTGTGCACTTTATCTATTCTTCGAGAAATTAGAAAATACATCATGGCGCTCACCGCCCATAATAAGCGAATAAACAATTGTCATGATACTATGATTAACATGAGTAATGGACTTCTAGACGACTCACAAAACCAAATTATTGAAGTAAATATTCCTACTGTAAGATACTTTTTTCCTCACCGCCCAAACGGTATAGTGGTTATGGGAGCCTGACTGCGATATAGAGAATCCCGGAGAATTCACGGATGTAAAAATTGTCTGTCCCTTCATAGGAGACAAAGGTGGCCCACCTATTAAGTGCCTCCATAATAAAGAGACCACCCCATCTGGAGTGGCCGATGCCGACATAGGCAAATGCCGCCATTGGGAAAAAATATTTTCTTCCCCTCTACCACATGACATCGTGCTGTAATTGAAAACATGCACAGGTGGCAGTCAGACGGCCCTGAGTTCGAATTTCGGCTAGGAATTGGACATTTGTTTGACAAACATGACTCTACAGAGGGCCTTGAACAAAAGTGTGGTGGACGATAATTCGTCACCACACGAAATTGGTGACTTGATCTACGCCTCCCCAGTTTCTAGGTGGGAGAGAGTGAATAAGGTATCCCTCTCTCGTTAACGCTTGCCTTCGTGATGTAATTCGAAGCACGTTCAGCTGACAGTTCTGAGGTCTGGAATTCCAGTTCCGGAGAAAGCAATGCACACTTTTCATGTTTCCTTGGACGAAACTAATGTCTCTACGCCATAACGAAGAAATTCCAAGCAATGCATATGCTGTTTCGAGAATATTCAGATCTGTAAAACAGAAAATTATCTCAAATTTTATAATGAGAAGAAGGCAAGCAACAAAAATAGAAACCAAAATATAGCGACGTATAAAAAGGAAAAGAAGTCAAATCGAAAAAATCAACAACAAGGATAAGAAACGAGCGAGTACTATGACCTTATATTTTGGATTGTTTGGATGAGGTTTGTAAATGATTCCGGTAACGATTGTTCTGCAAGTAACGCAGAAAAATGATGCAAAATTTATATATTTATCACGATTAAAATATTCTCCTTTCGCTGCTATCTCATTCATGTATGTATTATGAATATTTTAAACTGCAAAGCGGCCCACCAGCGGCCGAGCGGTAAAATCGCTAAACACTGGTAGTTCGATATGAGGTTCGAATCCCGCGAACGGGCTGGATGCATGAGCGTTTTGTGGTTTTCCCCATGTGTAACGTGTATACGAGCCAGTTTCCCTTAGAAAGTCCTCCACAAAGGCATCCCTCCCCCTTAGGCAGAAAGCCCTAGTGTGCTTTGCCGTATTCTCAATACACACACACACACACCAACACCTAAACTGCAAAGCTGTGAGCGTCTTAACAAATAAAGAAAACTAAATAATAAAATGGCAAAATCTCTCCCTGGCAGTCCAGTGGCTAAGATTTTGCTCTCCCCCCCCCATAAAAAATTAAAGAAAAGAAATGTGTTTTAAATATCATTTCGATCTGTCTGACAGTTAAGAAAATGATTTTGAAAGAGACATTAAAACTTTCTATGAAGTGAATTAACATTGAGTAGAAGGAGAAGAATAATTCAAGCGACTTGAAGGAATCAAAAACCTTTCGTCAGTTTTAAATAACGACCATCATTTAAGAATCACAGTTGTGAAAGAAGAAAATTTAAAATTATTGTGAAAAGTGTCATATAAAGTAAATCAAGACAAATACAGTTTAGTTAATTTAAATAAATTATGTATCGATATTTTTTTAAGCTATTTACATTCAAAATCCAGTCGATTTTCTGCAACTCATAGTATCCGAATGTAAGTAGTTTGAGTACCGTAAATTTCCTACGCATGGTTTGGCTTGGTTTATTTAATTATGGCAAAGCACACTAGGGCTAACTGCCTTAGGGGTTGGATGCCTTCTTGGAAGACTTTCTAAGGGAAACTGGCTCATATACACGTTACACATGGGGAAAACCACGAAAACGCCCATGCAGCTAGCCCGTTCGCGTGATTCGAACTTCGGACCGAACTACCAGTGTTCAGCGACTTTACCGCTCGGCCGCCGGTGGGCTTCCTAGGCATGAAATCAAGAGCATTTTCATAAGACTGAAATGAATTAGAGAAATAGAAATTTTCTGTTACTTTCTCTTACTTTATTATCTTTTTTTTTTTTTTTTTTTTTTTTTTTTCATGAATGGAATGAAATGTTATTGGAAGTCACATATTGCATAGTGTGAAGCAATATTTCGACCTGAGTTCGAATCCAGGCGAACGGGCTGGTTGCATCGACGTTTTCATGGTTTTCCTCATGTCTAACGTATATAAGAGCTAGTTTCTTTTAGAAAGTCCCCCACTAAGGCATCCCTTCCCTTAGGCAGATTGCCCTAGTGTGCTTTGTCATAATCAACTAAACCAAACCTCAAGTAATATTTCTTTCTATTTCAATAACAGAAATATTAAATGAAAATATTGACGGAATAGTGACAAAAAGCAATATTTAAAACTTGTAATTTTTTTACTTCAGAAAAACGTATATTCGCTAATTTAAAGCGTATATTATAAAAACGTGGGACGTCAAGCAATTAAGTTTTGCTTTATCCCCCTCCCCAAAGGAAAACATCAAAATTCGCATTTCTAATAAAAAATGCAATTTTCTTTAAAGCACTTTTTAAAGGATCACAAAAGCAAGATTGCAGATGCTTGTCGGGATATTTAACTGCCCCAGAAAGCCATGAGAGCTAATATTATTTCGCATTAAAAATTCTATAAAGAAGGTTTTTGTTATTTGCTCAGTGGTTTGAGGATAATATCTAACTTCAGGTTATTGACAAAGAAATGCATCATTCCAAGAAATGGTTCGCCTTAAAGAATGTTTCAAGTTAAAAAAATTCGACTTATTTAGAAACAATTCGATATAGTTTATTGAATTTGTAGAAAGATTGTTTTTTTTTTTTTTTTTCGTCACGAATTCAACAGCTATCATACTTATTAGCATGCATTGTTAAATCCAGCCACGCAGAAAATCCACTGTCTGTCATACCACATCCGAAAATTGAAGCAACAGATTAAAAACGATTTACTAATTGACTAATATATAATAAGTATCGCAATACAAAAATAGTTAAAACAGCGGGTATAATCACTAAGTATGGTAGCATAAGCATACTTAGTAGTACTGAAAAGTAAAATAATGCATTAGATGTGAGCATTATGCATTATCTTAACATATATAGAGCCACACACTACATTAATATACGTTAGGGCAAGTTTAAAATACACCTAGTTTACGAACTATATTTCTCATAACGATACAATAGGGAAGGGCAGTAAGTAAGCACAATGATATTACATTCCATTTTTCGGTTATAATATATTATCGGAAGTACATTTGCTCTCGTATAGTTATATAACGCTTTATTCTCATAATATAATTGGTAAAATATGTACTTGTAATCAGGTAAAGCATTAGTTGTTAAACTGTTCTAATGTTATTAATTAAGATGCGCTTTGATGATAAGCTTTATTTCATAAAAAGAAAGTCTAAAAATAGAAAGCAATTAATTTTCGTTATAGCATAAATTTAATTAATTTTATGTGAATAAATGTTTATTTGAACTTTTTAATTAAAAGCGCCTAACCGTTGCATTTAAGCTTCTCAAAAGCCCTAGAAGATCATGCAAGTTATCGAAGACAGAATTAAAAAATCAGCTTTCTTTACTCATTTATGTAGCAGAGTTTTAATGCTCACTAATCCCTAAAAACAATTTATTTGCCAGTTATTAACACATTTCGTGAATGTTGAAAGATTGTAATTTTCTCTTTAGACTGGAATCATATTTTTTGCTATTGTAATAAGTTTAGAAGTAAATATTTATAATATAATAAATGTTTTAATTTTTTTTAATTCGAGTCTCCTTATATTGAGAGGAACGTGTCGTTGATCGTTTCCTAACCGAATATCTACGTAGTTAAAAGCATTAGACGCACTAGACCTTAACAACACCCTATTTTAAAATCTATACCTAATATTAGAGACTTAAATTTCATTAACCTTTATAAGTGTTGATCGGGGAGCCTAAATTTAAACCAACTCCTTCCGATATGATAGCTTTTACCTTTCATTTACAATAGACTACCAAGAACATATTTTACTCTTATAATGAATTATTTTGTAACATATATATTCATGCATTAAAGATATGAAACTTCATTAACATATTACAATTCAAACAATTACTCTGCTTGGATTTAAATTTGCATTGAAACATACTGTAATTGTTATTATTTGAATTAACATTCGCTCCAAAGTTTTCTACTCATTATAGATTTTTGGCTTGACGTAACATAATCATGTTTAAGACCCAAACATGAAATCCTTAAACTAAAATGAGTACATTACAAAAAATGCTTCTGCAGTGTATTTAACATAGATATCCTCACTTGAGGTAAAAATTAAAGTATACTAACAACTTCGTACACATACATAAAACAAGCTAATTTTTGAGTGAAATGAAGTAAATTTTCACTTGCCTTTTAATTGTCTCGGGGAAATCAAACATGTGCTTCTCCAGGAACTCCTTCCAAAGACGGGTAGGTAACGGTCTTATGTATCCTTCGCCATCTCTGATGCTGGTAACTGTTCCTGATAGTATGGCAGCCTCTTTCGCTTCTGGAATCGGTCCTATATTCTCGTCGACTACCTTTGGCTTTGGGAATATTCAGGTGGAACTAGTCGCAGCCTTGGAAGGTTTCTTTTCCATAAGTTGTCCGCACCCTCTAGTCCTTCGTTCAGCTGTGCTTTTTGATGGTTCTTTGACTTTCCATCATATTGGATCATCATCTTCATCATCATCTCTTCCGAAAAGCATATTTGTAACTCAGATTTCGCCTTGACTGGCCAGTCATGTCTCATTCAGTAAAAGTTACCTGTCAGTTACCACCGGGACTTTTTCTTTTCGCCATCCTTAACCCTGCTGTTGTTTCTTACTCGGTGGTCACAAATCTCAAGGATCCTTGAACTTATCCTTCAACCTTTCACGTATTTCTTGTTCTTTCTTTCTTCTTGCGCCTCCATTCTCTGTAACTTTTCTTTTTGGTGCTTACTCCAATCTAGGCTTTTTCTCTTTTGTCAGAGGTTTCATAAAATTTTTAACTGATACAGAATCGCTATCAGGGATTCACCATTATTTTCTCTTAAATGCAAAATTGATTCCCTGATTCTCTCCCTTATAAAAGGGCCTTCAAATTTATTACAAAATTTCCCCGCCTTTCTTTCTGGTGCACAATGTTCAAAGAGAATGCTTTATTTTTAAAACTTTATTTCCTAACTTAAAATCAAACTCACGCCTTTTTTTAAGATAGTGCAATTTTTATTTTGAAAAGGGTCATATCTGAACACCCATTGCTTCATCTACTAATTCCGAGTATCTGCCAACTGAAATTTTTCCGTTCTTTATTGCAACAAAAATGAGTTCATTGACGAGCGTTATCAACTTTCTGTCTTCAGCCGATGTTTTACCAGTCGTGTATGGTTTCAAGTGTTAAATTGAAGAAGCTCACGCCGGGAAATAATGTTATGAATCTTACTTCACGGCACCCATGTTATGAAGAGAAAGTTTCGACACCAAGGTTAAATAGCTTTACTTCAGGGTACCAATGTTACATAGATTACCGTGAGAATTCAATCCAAAAAAAATTTCTTATCTGGTAAAGACATCTTGACCAATGTTATATCTTAAATTCCTATTTTGTTAAATGTTAAATATGAAACTACTTGCCGTTAAAGGGAGTGATCGTATAGTGAAACGTGTACAGCATTTTTGCGTTGTGAAAAAAATGCATTCCGGGACCGCGCCGTGAGAGGATCGAAAACATAAAACATATACAAGATATAAAGGAAAAGTTCATATTAAATATATAAAGAAAACATACTGTAAGAGGTTCCAGATTAAATATCAGTTTATTCAATTACAACACAATAAGAAAAATCTTAACCTCATCTGAGAGTCTGTTCATTTAAATTCATAAAAAAAAACTTAAGGTTTGTCTGGTGATTTAAAAGAAAGGGAAGGGAAACAATTTATGGCCTGAGAGTTAAATTTTAGATTCGACGTTGTTTTTACTGCTAAGGACGTTTTTGAAAAAACTTGCCTAAAGTTCCAACACACCAAAAAAAATAATACTTATCTTGAGTGGACATCTTGAAGTGGAGGAGAGCTCATATCTTAGCTCTATCCTTACGTCACTTGGCAAATCCGCAAGACAGAGACTCGAACGGCACGACAATAAATTACATCAGCTATACCGTCAAATCTTACGCCTGCTACTGGTTTCCATAGAAGAAAATTATTCTCACTGGAAGCAAGAGAACAGCTTACACCGCACGGCTGTCTGCCTAGACTCTCAGCTCCACCAAGGAAAACGTAGACAATTAAGCTAGGCATTTTAGAGAACGGCTAACGCAGGCTTCCAGTTGTCTAAGGTGACATAATTCCTTCTGTTTTCAAGTCGGAGTTCAGAGGACATCGTCCTGACTTTTGCCGATACAGATAGAGACCCAAGTCTCTGTTAATTTTTTCGTTATTCGCTCAACAGTTTTTTTTTCTTCGCATTTTTGAGAAAACCCGCGGCCGGGGAGCATAATTGCCGCTCCCCGCCGGAAGCACTGCTCGATGCCGACTAAATCTTTTCCTTTCTCCGGTCAAGAGTAAGTGTGTCTCGCCTCTTAACCAAACGCGGCCGGGGGGCATATTTGCCGCTCCCCGCCGGAAAACACCTCTCGGAGTCACTTACATTTTGTCCAGCAAGCCCAAAAATCAGCGAGTCAGTCCGAGAGTCAGCCAAAAGTAAGTGTGTCCAACTCAAATTTCCTTCTTCTCCTTCACCAAACGGGCTCCCACTATGGCTTCACTTATCGCCTCCTTAATTATGGCAAAATCTTCGTTTTCAACTCCAGAATGCGGAAATAAGGGTGATCGCGCATGCGCGCCCTTCTTCACTTAGCCAACAACCGGACCCTCAATCGCCAAAAACCTGAATGACTTACATTGAAAGACAAGTAGCAACCTTTGACCTTTCCGTCACGTACTTTCCTCTCTTAAGGTCAACTAACAATGAAAATTCTTTCTCGAACATTCTAAAGCGCGCGAAATCATGACTTGGCGAAAATTGCCTCCCTTTCCCTGCTTCTTTCACAATGAATAAAAGTTTGTACAAGATTTACAAATAGAGGAAAATAAATAATACTCTTTTAAACTAAATAATATTCCCAGAAGCATCTGTCTTTCCCCAAAAATTAAAGCCTTAAATTAAATAATTCAGAATCAAAATAAAATTTAAATTTCCATAAATCATAAAATCATTCACCTAATTTTTATAACGCTATCCGGTAATTTCTCTACATAACACAAGGATCTTAGTGCATAGGCTATTCCATTAACACAGATATCCCAGAGTTGGTAGTAATTTCTTAAATAGCTGCGGATAAATTTAAGTAAATTCTATTCCAGCGCTATACGATATTCGACTGGGGTCGATAAGGAACCATTTTAAAATGATTTATGTCAAGACCCAAACACATTTCTTCAAATATTTTACCATTGTTTTCATTATCTGAGATTATTTTTATTGAAACCCCATATTATAATATAAATTTATTTAAAAAAGAATTTGCAACAGTTTTCGCAGACGCCTTTTTGAGAGGAGTTATTTCTACCCACTTCACAAAATGATCAACAGTCACGAACAAGTATCTATTTTTTTTCACTACGTGGGTAAGAAGCAAACTGATCAATTAGTGCGGTTTCGTTAGAGAATTTAGATTTTATGCTATTGGACCCCTTATAATTACTGTCGTTAATTAACTGGCAAGTGTTAGAGGACTTGAAATATTTAGTAATAAATCTTTACAGCTGTGGAAAAGAAACAGCTTCTCTTACTCTCTGGACTGTTTTTCTTATTTCAAGATTGCCTGATGATGAATCATGCAATTCATGCTTAAATCTGGGGGGAGGAACTCCTCGTAAATTCATTGCTCTTATTTATTCCTTTAGAATGGAACAGATGGTTATCAATGATTTCATAGTTAACAACCCTCTTCCTAATTCCCTTTAAGTCGTGATGTTCAAAGTGATCGGGAGCTTTCAATAAGCATAGATGTTTATAAATTCAGGATTTGTATGCAGTTACAAAATGATTATTTCTCATGAATCTAAAATTACTGAAGTCCTGATGGAACATTTTACTACTTTCTCCTCATCATCTAGCTTAATCATTGACAGGACATCCACCATAGCAGTTCCTTTCCTCGGAGTATGTTTAATTTTTAAATTGTATTTCGTAATCTAGGATCCCACCTCATGAGTTTGGTTGCCAAATTCTTCCCCGAATAAAGACGTACGATGTCCTCATGGTCTGTACATACTAAACTTGGCTAAAATGAGGTTTGTTAATTGCACGGGGCTCTTCTACCTAACTGCGGTATATACTAGAAGACATAAAGTATGAATATTACTTGAAAAAAATGGAAATGAAGAAAAAAATTATACTTTATGTACAAACAGCAAATCCTTCGTTTATCAGTTACTATGTAACACTCGTAGACTGCCTATTACTGAGTAATAATGAATATCCTTCTTTTTATATAGTCTACAAATATGCAATTCTTGGAGTCAGTAGTTTGTATTAGCGAAAGAAAATACAGAACAAACCAAGAAGAGGTGTGGATTTTAGAGTACTATTAGTAACAACGATTATAGTGGATTTTAGAATACTACTAAAACGTTATCTGTCATACGCCTTATATTAGATTAGTCAAAATATTTCGAAAAATATCCATGATCAGAAACAAAACTGATTAAAACATCTATCTGAAATGCCTTTCATGTTAAAATTTTGACAGATACTTGAGTGTGCTTCATCCCATTTATTCTGCTATTCAGTCATTTCATGAAATTTTTTTCACTGCTTTAATCGGAATTTCCATGAAGAACTCATTATTGGTTGCATAAGTTTTATTCCGATTATATCAGCCATTTCTCTGCTATGTTGCGAATAATTTTTAAATGGCCTCCGTACGGCCGCATTAAGGTATGTTGATAATGTATCTCAAATCTTGCTTGAGCAGTATTACAAGTAAAAGACATCTACATTTATTAAAAAAAGATATAAATGAAATTTAGTAAATAAGGTACATAATTAGGCTCATGAATCTTGAGTTTCATTTCGTCAACATAAGTTTCCAACCACATTTGAGTAACAACTAAAATTTCATTTAAAAGATGTCACTTCAACGATCATGGCTAAATAGTTCAGCTTGTAAAAGGGTGTAGAGACATTAGGTATTTTTTTAAAACAGGCAAGATAAAAATTAGCAATGTCTTCGCCGGGAATCGAAACACGGACCTCTCAATTTCGCGCTGAGCATGCAAACCACCACACCACGAAGGCATGCCAAGAAGGCGGGAGAAATACCTTATATACTACCCCTTTTAAAGGGCGACTGCGGTTTTTAGGGGACCCAATCGCCAATTCCTAGGTAGGGAGAATCATCATCTATCGGGAATAGAACCGCTGACCTCTGGAATACCGGCCCAGCGTGCAGACCACCACACCACGAAGGGATGTCAAAGAAGGCGGGAGAAATACCTTATATACTCCCCATTTTAAAGGACGACTAGGGTTTTAAGGGATCCAATCGCCAAATCCTGGGTGTGGAGAATCATTATCCAACACCCTTTTTAGTTCGGGCGCCACTGTAGAGACATTAGGTATTTTTGGAAGCAGGCAAGATGATAAATTAGCAACGCTTTCGCCGGGAATAGAACCTCGGACCTCTCGATTACGCGCTGAGCATGCAGACAACTACACCACGAAGGCTCGCTAAGAAGGCGGGAGAAATACCTTATGTACTCCCCCTCTTAAAGGGTGACTGGGGTTTTAATCGCCAAATCCTGGGTGAGGAGAATCATCATCGACAACCCTTTTAGTTCGGGTACCACTGTAGAGATATTAGATATTTTTTGGAAGCATTTGTATTCAGAATCATTTGTATTCAGAATCATGCAGAGAATTGAATAGTTAGTTTTGAGAGAGCGCAGTATAAAATTCCGGCAGATATTGCAATGGTGGGGCATTCAGTGAAGTCACGAGTTGGTATTGGTGATCCAAATATCTCTGGAATTGCAACAATAGCTCTCGACTAGGAACGCTTCTATTAGGGGTCAATAAAATTCATCTTTGTCAAAGATTTGAGCTAAAACGTTTAATGATTCCTTAAGTTATAATTCAAAATCTTCGAATGGGGAAAACGAACCGAATTTTAGAAATTTTTTAAGCTTCGCAGGACCTGCGGATACGATTGTACTATCCTCGGGAAAAGCAAAATTATAACTGCCAATACTGTTTGTCTGTAATTAATCGATCAAATAATTTAACGCTAGGTTTCATTTCAGTATGTCGGCCTTCGTATTAATTGCGTGGGAAAATATAATTATTTACTCTTTAATGCAAAGTTCTTTAAAATTTGGCAGCTTTTATTTTTTATGCCCTGAAATAGAATTTTCTCTACAGCGTAGGCGGTCCCATATAATTTATTTCATTCTTTTCAAGAGCGTGCTTAAAATGAATTAAAAATGAAAAAAACACTGGGTAATTAGTGCTTTATTTTTCACTGAAATAAAAGAGTTTTGTTACTTTATTATACTTTTAAAGATTGTTACTTCTTCTCTCGTTTTCAGTTACTTCTGCTAAAACCAGTCAACAATTTTTAATATCTAGGGAAGGGGAAAGAAGAGAAAATGCTTGCCTTTTCTGGTTCAGAAAAGAGTGTAGAGTTATTAGGATTTTTGGAAGCCGGAGAGATGAAAAATTAGCAACCGCCTTCGCCGAGAATCGAACCACGGACCTCTGAAATACCGGCTCAGTGTGCTGACCACTACACCACGAAGGCACGCTAGGAAAGCGGGAGAAATACCTCATAAGAGTATTCATTTGCACCATATTATATCTTACAAATTGTATACCGCCAGAACCTTTATTCTTGAATATGAATTATTTATTTATACTTACAGTGGTACCTCAGTATACTTACATTAATGCGTTCCAGATTCTTGGATGTATATCAAACTGGATGTATACCCAACTAACTTTACCAAATTAACACATTTTATAAAAAATTTACCCTGTTACTAATATAACACTCTTAAATTCTAAAAGTCGCTGTTGAATACAAGTGGGTGAAATCTATACTGTATATAAATAAAACACTCTTCATGACCGTGTACATAAATGTTTTTCTGCTATTTCAGCATAAATTTTCCGCATGCTATAAAATCTTACATATTTGTTTTATAATCGATTTCACCCGCTTTGCAACATTAGACGAATCAGTAGCATATTTAATAGACACCATTTTGTTGCTTATGACTATTATATCATACAAAGTACATTAATGCTTTTTATCAAGTACAGGCTTTAAGATTATATCCATTTCCCTTCGAATTGTAGTGGAAGTCCCTAATAAGCCAAACGGCATTTTAAGGAAGACATAAACCGCTGATTTGGTCACAAATACAATTTTGGAAACGTTTGGCGATTTAACACACATCTAAAATCATCCAGACGTGAGATCTATTAGATTATAGATTTTATAAATTTAGTTTTCTTCTGTAGTCGGCAGCTAATCGCCAGGCCTGAAGTCGGTGGCAGGAATATTTTTCCTTTTCTGCATACAACTACAGAGTTAGCGTAAGAACTACTTGTAGGGATTATAATTTTATTTTAAAACGTGCTCGATTTGCCTTTCTATGGCCTCTTCTTTTACTTTATCGAGCGGTACGGTTTTACTCTACATTAGCATGTTATTTCCCGTTTTAATCGAGTAACATCATATGTATTAATCCTGGTGAGTCCTCAAATAAATCTGAAAAATGTCTTACCAATCTCTCCAACTTTATTATTTTCTACCTACTGTAGTTCTTTCAAGCCAAAGACTAGTAGCTCTACCTCTTTCACATACCCCGCGAACGGGCTGGCTGCATGGGCGTTTTCGTGGTTTTCCGAATGTGTAACGTGTATACGAGCCAGTTTCCCTTAGAAAGTCCTCCACGAAGGCATCCCTCCCTTTAGGCAGATAGCCCTCGTGTCCTTTGCCATAATTGAATAATAATCCCTTTTTCACATACAACTATATGGTATCCTCCTGAAAGTTAATTTGCACTTCAGCTGATTATAAGAAATCTAACCCGAAAATTACGTTTTTCCGTAAATGTTTCACCATAAAAAATCGCTTTAACTCACACATTTACAATGCTTTCCCTTTGCTGTTATTACCTTAATTCACCCCATATCAAATAATCTAAAGTTTTGTTAACACATTGTTTCTGCCAAAAAGCTACTTTGCACCTTTGTGTCCAATAAAGCGTCTGAAGGTACGCCATTCAAAACAATCTGAATATCTGGGAGTGACGGATCTTCATTTAGGGCCATATTTAATTGGACGTGAGACGCCTGTTTCTTCACATGGGATGACTGACCTCTTTAACCCACAGCCCCTCTAACTAGTTTAAAAGTTTCTGCCTATCATCAATCACTTTCTTTTTTGAGATTTATCTTGTCAATCGCCATTAGAGGACGAAAATTTCTGCCCACTTCCAAACCTTTTCCTGCTGTCAAATCTACCACATCTTTCGGATAAAGATTTCCAAAAATTTTCTTTAACTATTTCCTCGTATTTCCGCCTGCTCATATTTACTGACACATGCGAACTTCCAAATTTCACCCCTAACTCAAAAATCAGTTCTAGCGTACTAGAGTTTCTTATCTCTAGAAAATCTTGAATATGCGGAAATAACCTGGGTAATATTATCTCAACAGGCAAGTAGCTGGGGGAGGTATCTTGGGGGCACGAGTTCCCCCCCCCCTTGAAGTAGCGGAATAAAATAAAAAATATACAGAAATTTTCAAAAATTCCGATGCATAAAATTAAAAAAATTATCTTCAACAGTTTTTAAACTTTGTCATAAATCAGAGAAATGTTTTTTCCGTTTTGGTACAGTTTGGGCTGGTTAGCAAGGATTCATGTAAAGCTCAACGACTTCATTCTTAGTTGTAACACTGACATGAAAACTAAGAGCAAACAATGCGTAAATCCTGTGCGGTCAGAAAATTCTAACTTGGGAAAGGAAGGGTAAATTATTTTAAAGGTCCCCGACGCCTAGGGTTTAGAAAATATGCTGTCTTTCAGAATTATTAGGTGTCTCAAAATTCTCTCGTTCCTCCTCGTTATCTATATTAGGTTAGGTTAGATTATTTCAATATAGTATAGGTATTTCTCCCGCCTTCTTAGCGTGCCTTCGTGGTGTAGTGGTTCGATTTCTGGCGAAGGCGTTGTCCATTTTTCATCTCGCCTGCTTCCAAAAATACCTAATGCCCCTACAGTGGCGCCCGAACTAAAAGGGTAGTGGATGATGATTCTCCTCCCCCAGGGTTTGGCGATTGGATCCCCTAAAAACCCCAATCTCATTTCAAAAGTGGGAGTATATAAGGTATTTCCCCCGCCTTCTTAGCATGCCTTCGTAGTGTAGTGGTCTGCACGATGGGCGCGTATTCCAGAGTTCCGTGGTTCGATTCCCGGAGAGTGCGTTGCTCATTTTTCATCTTTCCTGCTTCCAATTAACCTAATGTCTCTACAACTTGACAGCTGCCTTTTTTATGAATATGAATAATTTAGATATGACGCTTTATATAATGTATTATATAATAATTAAAGAAAAGAGAACAAACGATAAAAGACCTATGTGGTCAATATAAATTATACAATTAGGTATATAAATTATACAATTAATAAATAATGCATAATTTATTTATACGGTTTGGTTTGGTTTAATTCAGTACGTCAAAGTCTCGAGGGTTATCTGCCTAAGGGAAGGGATGCCCTCGAGGAGGACTTTCTAAGGGAAACTGGCTCGCATACACATTACTCTTGGGGAAAACCACGAAAACGCCCATGCAGCCAGCCCGTTCAAGGGATTCGACCTCGGAGCGAACTACAAGTGTTCAGCGACTTTACCGCTCGGCCGCTGGTGAGCCAATTTATTTATATGATATTAATGTAATTTATTTATGTAATTTATTTATATGGTATTAATTTAGATATGAGTAATCACTTCCAATTACGTTTTCTCACATTTGTATTGAACATTATAAAACGATTTAAGAAGATCATAACTACTTGAAAAAAATGTGAACTAAGTTGTTATTTGTATCGAAGTCAAGATCTTAGCAAACCTGTATGGTAATAAAAACTCAGTTTTTTGTGATAAAAATAAAATATAAAATAAAGATAAGGTGTAATTAAAAACGTAAATTTAATTCAGCATTCTTTCGTTTGAAAAAACATTAATCAAATGTGCGATTATCCATAATTGCAATTTTGCGACAGTTTTGTAGCATAACTGAAATTTTTGGCAGAGAAATAACGAGGTTCTGCATGCTCTGAAGTAACAGAAATTAGTAATATGTTGCAAGCTAAAATAACAAGTTTAAATTTTTTTTAGAATTATAGCTTTTAAAATTTATTTGACTTTCCTTCGGTGTTTTTAATTAAACGCTTAATTTCTATATATTCTTAAACTATTAAGTGCAAGTAAAACTTATATGGTATTAAAACGTTATTATTTGGTTATGTGGTAGTAAAATCATAAAATGTGTTTACAAAAACATGTCCTCAGAATAACTATTCGAACAAATAGAAGAATATTAATTTAAAGAATGTACACTTAATGGAAACACTTATAAAAAAAGATATTAATTCCACATCTGTAATGGCATTAAAACATAGAATTAAAAAATTTTAATTAAATAAATTAAATTAAAATTTAATTTTTAATTTAATCCATTTATCAGGACTTCTATTTCTCCTTATCTGCTTGGCGAACATAAAGTGTCCTGAATGGGAACAGTGAGCTTACTGGAAGATATGTTCTGTGAAATTGTAAATTAGATGACTGTGATGAGAAGGGTTTAACTACCCTTTATTCTCCACGATATTACAGGCGCTCCCGCACTTCGGGATACAAAGACCAACCACTTGTGGTCTGAACGTAAAAATATAAGAACTACTAACTAACTAAAATAAGAGCTAACTTTGAATACTTTATACAGATTATAGTGTTGCGAGGCCCCAACTTGTCACCAACAGTGGTAGTGACTACTATGAACTGTAAACTACACAAACTCGTAAGAAGGGTTTAAATCCCTTTTTATTCCACTTTAGAAATAACAGCTGCGTTCACTTGACGCTCACAAACTACGCCGACCCGGCGGTTTAACAAAACAGAAATGTGAAACTAAAAATAAATGACAGGATGAATAAATAACGAGATCACTACCTACGAGGCTCTAAAATCGTAACTAACTTAACCGCGTTCTAAGATACAGCTGAGATTCAGCAAGCTTACTGATTAAGCAGTTGAAGATTCAATGAACTGCCGAAATAGGCACACAGGCCTAAACGCGCGGTTCTTAAATTTCTACCTAGCAACCTTCACGCTCGCGATTCGAGAAACACATACAAACTCGTTTCCCTTCTATTTAAACTCAACTTACTTCTGCTAAAATTTGAATATACTGCGCGTTCTACTACAATTTACATACTCTGGCATTGACAATTCTAGGGGAAAGTAAGGCTTGACAGGAAAGATAGCTTAAACTTAAAATAAATGTTAGTTAAAATAAATATAAACCTTACAAGATGACTAACACTAAGGTTTGCCTTTTAGTTTATTACGTATGTAGAGCGCAAACTGCGGAAAACTACAACACGTTTTAAATATCGAGAGGACTAAACCTCTGGTCTTAAAAACGGACAGCAACTGATTGAAAGCTCGCGTGGAATACAGTGGCAAGGAGGCTCACTGTCACATGTTTTTCGCGAAAAGCCACAACTTAAATACTTAAGCGTTAGCAAGTACAATTTGCATAAACACTTTAACACGTTTATTCTGGCCAGAAGTGGAAAATAAGAGAGGACAGTAAAGTTATAAAACGAAATAAACTTAAGATCTTTACAAATTCACTTCAATTTAGAATTTTAGAAAATTTTAATTTTTTTCAAAGCTTTATGCAAAATCAGGTAAATTAGCATGTTTTGAAAAAATTATGTTTTAACAAATTTGCATCCCCCTTCCAAAATTCAGAACTAGCTACGCCCCTTCTCAATAACTTCTGCTCTTCCCCCCCCATATAACTACTTTACCCCAAGGACTTTTCTTAGAATACAATCAGTTAGTCACTCTTCCTCCTTAGTCTGGTATTTGTAGCATAAAGTTCCGGTTAAAATTTGGCCTTTAGTCACAAGAGATGCTCCCAAAAGTGCCGTTTTAAATACATCAAACTTACATTTCTCGCTCTCTGATTCGCCTAGCAAATGTTTTCTAATTCACTTGTACCAGTTCTATGCTTGACTTCGCAGCGCAGCGTTTGGTATGACCATTTTTTTCGCTTGTTCAACCGGATATAGTAAATGTGTTTCTAAACTAAACTAAACTCAGTGGCGTAACAGCCCTAATGGGCCAAGGCCTGCAGTGCCCGAAATCTGCTTTCTTGACCGTGGGCCCCCGGGGTGCGTATGCATATGCTCTGAACAAGTGGTCAGCTTGTCGCAAGACCCGCAGTGTTTAGTCCCCAAGCGAACTTGGTACTCATTTTACCGACCCAAGTGATGGAAATCAAGGGATGAAAGGCTGAGTCGACCTTTCCAATGTGTTTCTAAGCTTTCAAAAAATGTCAGGGCCGAAATTCTACCATCGAAATCACTCGATGATTTCATCGAAGAACCCAAAGTACCCACTGTAAAGCCGATGCCTTCCAAGACTACGGCTAGTGCCGTAGGAATTCTGATTCTTGGGCCAGACTAATCCCTTGCTTTATTGCGTGATTTGAAAGAACGCCTGCCCTAAACTCCAACAAAATCGGTCACATGTCGAGCCGTATCAACGTTCGAAGTGGAAACAAATACAGCGTCAGTTATGTCCAAATACGAGTGCTTTTCTGAAAAATTTATGGTAACCATCTATACTACAGAGCTACCGAACGTTAAAGTTATATTACTTAACAGCCGGTTATTACTGAATTATCAAACTGAAAGAATAGGCTGCTGTTTCACACAAAGTAATCAAATACACCAGCGATTCTCAACCGATGGTACGCAAGAAAAAAATAAAATGGAAAAATGGTACGCAAAAGAATCAGAGTATTCTTAACAATTAAATTTAAAAAATCTCCTCTGAAGAAAGAGAACAATTGATATAAATTTTCTCCGATCGAACTCTAACTGAAGATTTCAAAAATAACACACTTGTTAACTTTCGGCTGCACGGAAAAAAAGAACTTAGACGCGTTTCAAATAAAGCTATAAAATTTTTATTCCCTTTTTGCCCAACCTATTTGTGTGAACAAGGATTTTCTTCCTTGTTATATTTGAAAAGTAAATGCAGAACAAATTTAAAAGTGGATAAAATAAGTCTACTAATAATATTTAAAGCTAAGTAAAATAAGTCTAGACATAAAGAAATTGACAGCCTCAAATTTCACACTAAACTTTAGAACTATTCACAATAAAATTCTACACAGAATTAACTAATTCTCACATTAAAATTCACATTAAGTTTTAGAAATTTTTTATAACTTAAATTTTGATAATTAAAATGGTAACCAATTTTTAATCTAATATTTTACGTGCATATTCAATACAAATAGCCAATAGTTTGTGCAAATGGCAAAACACCTTTTTTAATATTTCTATTGAGAAGTTGAAAGACAGTCATTGTAAAATATGGTGGTGGTAATTTTTTAATTTTTGTTTAGATGGTATGCTTTAGTCAAAAGGTTGAGAACCGCTGAAATAGACAGTTCTGTTAGTAATGCTTTATCTTTGTATTCATTTCTGACTCACCGTAAGTTTGACAATCAGATCTAGTCACTCTGCATGCTAGCAAAGAAAGTTAGATCTTACTCTTCTTTTTAATTTGCATTAAATTATTTGCACATTTCACTTTTTACTTTTCACAGTACATACTAACTTTGCTATGTTTTACACTTTTAAAAATGTTTCCTCTCATTCATACTTCACTTTTAAAAAATATCCTATTAAATTAATATTTTCTTACGATTTCCTGAGAAATATCGAATTGAAATATGTACATATACTTGTGTGCCAAATTAAAAGAATTTTCAAATTATGTCTAATTTTATGAAAATTATTGAACCAAGAGTCTAATTACGGAGAAGAATTATACAAATATTCGGAGTTGAATACGGAAGCATACACACCCTTATCTGCGGATCTGTGATTGTGGAGGTGATACAAGCGCACAAGAGGTTTTCGGAGATCTGTTTGCTCGTAAACTTTTATGACATCCGCCTTGTTTCTCGGAATAGTTAAGTAAATTTTACAAAGTATCATGTAAAATGAGTAGCCGAGAAATTATGGATGACAGATACTGAGATGGAGAATTGTCGTTGAATTGGAGACAGACCAATCACAGCGCAGGTGGCTCCAGAGCTAAATGTAATGCCCACTTTTTTCTGCAGTTTAAGGAAAACGTTTCAGGACATTGGATCCCTATCAAGAAGACCTGGACAAGGTCTACTAAGATACATAACGACGAATTGAGGATCTTTATTTGGCACTTTCAAAGCTGCGACCCAGAACTGCTACAGCTTCACAGCTCTCACGTGAGCAGTATGCTGCCACTAGAACCCGAGTTTCATGGTCTACAGTTGCCTGAAGGTTTTATGACATAGGGCTGTATCGAAGATGCCCCTCTGTTTGCGTCCCCCTCACTGAAGCACACAAGCTAGCGCGTTTAGCATAGCGCAGAGAACATGCGCCTTGGACCATATTTCACTGAAACGCCGTGCATTTTACAGATGAGTCGAAATTCTGCCTGGACACTGATTCTTGACGTATCTGTATATGGAGGGAACATGATGTCATACCTCCCTTCATCAGAGAAAAGGATCATTACGGTGGTGCAGGTGTAATGGTTTGGAAAGGCATTGTGCTGGAAAGCCGCACACTGAACGAACGAAATAACGAAAGGCTGGTTGATTATTTAAGGCAAAGCATATGAAGACATCTGCAAAGCTGAAGATACTTTCGAGAAGGACGTTCAAGAGAAATTTGACTCATATTCGCATTACATATGAGAAAAAGTTCGAAAAGCCCCTGCAGCCACTCTTTACATCAGAATTTGAATCTGGGTCAAGCTGCCAGGTTTCAGGGCTCTTATCCAATCGACCACTGGCGGGGGCCACGAAGCTACAGTTTTATGACAAATGCATGATGAGTCATTTGCAATATCATTACTTAAATTTCGTCACTAAAATAAATCATCCCAATAAAATGAATTATTAAATATCATTATATGGCTAATCAATTTTATATAAATTGCTTGTTTAAAAAACAAAAGAACATATTTTCATGTGCATTCTCCCTTTCTCTCTGGCTCTAAGATCAGGAAATATAGAATGTTGAATTATAGGGAATAGATGCAAAAGGCTAGAAAGCAGGGATAGAAGTCAATCACTTCTACAAAATGCGTTAGTGGATAAGCATTTCTCTTAACAGCATTTATTGATTATTTGTCGTCATTTGCAATCAATGGGAGTCAATATGTAGTTACTGCAGGAATATACTACAATTAGGTTTCGTGGAACTATTTTATGCAAATAAAACCCTTCACGAACTGAAGAAAATATAAATTAATTTGAAAGCTATTCTAGTGCATTGTTAGAATCACGAATACAATATGGATCCCTTTAGCGTTAAATATATGCCTGTTCAATGCTAAATATTATTAATCTTCTTCATTCTCAGCGTTCCGTTTCTCCATCTTCTTAAAAATCTACTTTCCATAAATGTTTATTTTCTTTTCTATTGCAATCACACTCATTGCGAAATTCATTATTGCCCCAGTTTAACTGCACATTAGAATTAAAATACCTGCTTTAAAATGTGTGTTTCCGGTAGGAATTCAGTTTTTAGCTAGATGAGCTAACCACTACTTCCCATGTCATTAATGCAAAGAATATCTTTAATTCCTTACAAGATGAACATTTTTTCATGGATACATAAAAGAATTTCTTTAAATCCTTACAAAACTCCGTATGTATTAAAATAACTACGAGTATACCCGTATATTGTAAAACTGTAAGACATAGTTGTATTCGTTTCATTACTACTCTCCAAGTAACCCAAGTATTAAAACCTCCTAGAAAATAAAAAAGACCCATGCAGTTCGTATTCAGTAGCTTCATATTTTAATTTTAGCTTAATATTTAGTAAAATTCATCCCGAAATTGAATCAAGAAATGGACTGATTTTCATAATGCTTGGCTGCTCCCTGATGATGACCAAAATCGTCTCGAAATCTTTCTTCTTTTAAATTTGTTCTCCTTATTTAGACTAAAACATTTAAATTTTTTATTTTCTGTCAAAAAAACATTCTTTTATTTCCTTTTTAGAAGTTTTACTCAGTTGCTGGTTGCCTTCCAGGCCAGAGGTTTAATCCTCTTGATAATTTTAAACGTATTGTAGTGTTCACAGTTCTCTGTACTACATACGGCTTCCTGTTAATATAAGGCCAATCTTCCACGTTTATTATTTCAAAGTTAAGTTAGCGTTTAGTTATATTTTTATATTCTTACGTTTAGACCACAAGTAGTGGGTCTTTGTATTCCGAAGTACGGAAATTATTGTAAATAGAGAAAAATAAAGGGTTTTGTATACCCTTCTTGTGTATCCTGTCTACTTCCCACAGTTATTGAACATAGCTTTAGTAAGCTCTCTGTTCCGAGTCAGGTCCTTGCATGTTCCCGAAGAAAGTAAGACGGAACATTGAACCTGATACACTTACGAGTTGAAGAAGAGGCTGTCAGGTAACTCATCAAACAGTTACGGCGACCAGTTTCTTTCTCGTTTGAATATTTCCTTCCAGAAGAGTATGAAATACAGGAAATCAGGAGCTTGTATTTCATAACTAGCTCCTGATTTTCGTACCCATCCATCATTTAAAGGCGTTGGTATTCGCATCCAAGTCCAGCCAGATACTACAGCTCTATCTTCTCGAATGGAAATATATACAGACGGCTCGAAAATTAATGAAACCACAGGCAGTGCTTTTGATATTTTGCGGGATCATATAGTTACACATAATTGGAAAGGTGTAACTGCGCTCTCAAACTTCAGTCTTCAAAGGTGAAGCGATTGCTATTGCACAAGTCTTACGCTACCTAATCACTTACGGCATTAAAAAAGCAGTTAAAAGACAAACAGTCTATCGTCGTTGCATGCTTTGGGTAATCCTGACCATCCATCTCCCATCATCCAAAACATTCAGTATGATCTAAGAGAGCACTTCCCTCATCAGCTTAAACTTGAGTGGATCAAAGACCATGCTGGGCATTACGGAAATGAAACGAAAGACGGTTTATCCAAAAAGGCAGCTTCAGGCAATGCAGATACTCAAGTCAATATCCCATGGCCCGTTTCTTATCTAAAGAAATGCCTGAGATTGAAGGCTATTGGACGGTGGAAAAAAGAATGGGACCAGGGCTCAAGGAGCGCAGTATCACATAGCGTATGTGGACACTGACCGTATCATTTCCAACCCTCAGCTCGTCCGATTTATCACTGGCCATGGTCCATTTCCGCAGTGTCTTTTATGCATTTGCTACTGTTGGTTGGAGATTTTGAAGCTCTCCTAAAAATTTCTTTAATAGCTGCATAGCCGTTATAGTGACTTAGATCACTGTTTCACTCAATTTGCTTACATTTTATTTTCCTTAAAAACCTTCATCTTTAGTTGCCATTCCTCAAAAGACTTTCTCTTACATAATTTAAGTATTTACTTTTAATAAAAATTTCTACTCTAGTTGCCAAATTAATTTCTTATTATTGGTTGTCATTTTCTTTTGAAAATTTGAGGAATATTGTAATATGGCAGAAGGTACAACTACTGTAAATCCCTCCAGCTTACAGGATTTTCAATCCCTTTCAAATTACTTTGTAACTAAATTGAAGGGTGTCACTGGTTCATCCACAAAATTTGGTAGGAATGCAATAAATTGCAGAAACTGTTAAATGTCTCTGGACATTTAATTTCTGCCTACAAGAGACATCTTTGTCTCATTATCAATCCCGCATGGATCAACGAATTCAGCGTTATGAATCCAGCCTAGGTCAAGCAACGGAGAATATGAAGGCTGTTTATGATATTTTAACAAATAGCATAGCAACTACGTATGATGATAAAGAAGTTCAAACAGTTTTTTCATGTCATTCTCTGGAAACACAAACTGAAAGTATTTCCTTTACAATCTTTGATACTGGTACCAATGGTCTGGTTGACTCTTCAATTCAGACAGAACTATCTTGCATTAATATCACCTTTTTAGCCAGTGATTCAAACACTGATCCATCTTCAGATATATCATCTAAAGTTGCTGCTCCATTGTATGGCATTAGCGTGGATACAGCTACCCAATCAACAAATTCACAGCTTCCAATTCTCAATTCGACGCATTCAGCACCTTCTGTGATTTCAGACTTTACATCGATACCGCCTGCTATTGATAACATCCGCAGAATACTACCTGACATTGATTTGCACACTTACTTCGATAAGGTTTCTTCGACACAACAGTTAATTTCAGCTTCCACTGTTAAACACAAACTTACAATAGCAGCTCAAAAACAGCTCACCGAAACATTGCAGTTGGGACAAACCAGAATAATAGAACGTGAACTCACAAATGCACATCTTAAGGGAGAAATTGAATCTCTTAAGAAAGTAGTTTCGATTACAGATTTATTGTCATTTAGAGATTCTGATCAATTTCAAATCGTCAAATATCAAGCAGTTAATTTGCCGGCTGTCCCGGATGAACATCCCTTTACTCTAGTTCAAAGAAATCACAGGAGAGCTCCCCTATCACAGAAACCTTCCGAACATGTGCTACTGGTGGCGGCAAAGGACATGAATGTATCTCCCCAGACGATTCAAGCACGGCTAGCCTCTTCCTTGGCCTTAAAAATGTTGGGCGCACCGATTCAACAAATACGTCCAACACGTTTTAAAGAGTTGCTAATCCGATGCGCATCAAACAACCATTCAAAGAAGATTAAATAGACAATTATAGAGCATACAGACCTTTCTAAGTCATTTCATATGCGAGAAGCGCGTCCGATTCGCGAGCATATAATTATTTTTGGAGTTCCTGCTGAAGCCCAAGCTGATGATGTCAAGGAGGCTCTCAATTCCGTAGTTCCAGCGGGCGATGAAGAAGCAATGTCTCTTAGAATGCCCTTACCTTGACCCGATTCACTGAATAACTGGATTGTGGCTTTAAGACAAGGATTTCTATTTGAAGCTTGGTGCTTGGGGAAAAATTTTATCTCGGATTCTACTCGTTCTCTTTTCGTCGTTACGTCAGATTGCAGAGATGTTATAATTGCCAGCAGTTAGGACACTTGAGTAGACAATGTCCTAACCCCCCAACATCTGTTCAATGCTCTATGATGCATGAGCAACTAACTTTGAAATACAGTGTTTCTTCAGTCTGCGTCAATTGCACATGAGGGAATCAAACCGAGCATGCTGACATTTGCTGCAGCCATACATCTAATTCAAGAATGTGTCCAACGTATAAACGAGCATTACATCAATTGATTCAAACTACTGCATGATTCTAAATTACCTGCAGTTTAAATTAATTTATTGATAGTTAGTTTCAACCTTAATGACATAAATGGTGCAAAACTGATGAATAATTATGTACTTTATTAGTATTTTATTAGCTTTTTAATATCTTATAGCTGGTATTTGCCTATGGAGTGGTGTAGTGTATATTATATATTATGTTCGAATATATTTCAAATTCCTGTTATTACTCATGTAAATTGTATCTGAACAGTATTATTATCTTTATTTTTAATATTCTGTTTTGTATTCTGCACATGTTTGTGGTATCACTTGTATTCACTATAATAGCAAGTACAGATGTTATTGAACATTATAGCACAACTCTGACTGTAATATATGCATACTATGTACGAGTATTGTGACTTTGGTTATATAAAACATAATCTGCGGAATTATATTTTTCACATTATTATTATGATGAAATGTTATTTTGCCTCATGTCATGGATATGATATGCTAAGCTTTATAATATGACTATATATTACTAATGTATATAAGCGTTAAGACTTTTATGCTCTTGCCTATGACAGTTCAGCTTTATAGTGTCATATACATAATGTGTATCATCATGGTTTGCATGCCGGCTTATAGCGAAACTTTGACTATAATTTATGTGTGCTAAGAACACTTAATGAATGAATGACTAATGTATATTGGACAGTGAACTGCTACAGATGTAGAATATGGTACTCTACTTCAATACACTGTATAATGAACATTATTTATGAATACTGATTGTACAATGAACTGTATTTCTACTCTGAATATATCTATTGTATAACGATCTATTGTATAATTATTGTATAACTGTCTATATGACTCACTGTATATATGTTGAAATATCCTATGGTTTATTCTGCATTGTATATTGAACTGTAAATGTCAACGTAAACTTCTGACATAAATTTGTGACTTATTACTGTATAGTGATTACCATTATTGACCTATATTGACCTTTATTGACTTATTAGTAGCATATCATGTCTCGTATAATGTCTAATGTATATCAATATGTATATCATGTATCATCAGATCATGCATAATGTTCTAAATGTTTATCGAACTTCAAACTTTGAATGTCATAGTCAAATTTTACCCTGCTATTCTATGCGCAAGTGCATAAATGCAGTTCCTGCAACTGCCTGTAAAACGTGTTGATTGACACATTGATTATTATCTACTATCTACCATCTACTACGATATGAATCAAAAATGACTATGATATGATTATGACAAATGATTATTAAAACTCTGACAAAAATGACTATGACAATGACTATGTTATGATTCAACTGACAGCGACAACGATTATGCCATGATGACAAATGATTCTGTACAATACTCTAACTGTATATACTTTGCATAGTATTCTTTATCTTTTGTGTTGTATGTATATGTTGATTGCACTGCGATGACACTGATATCTTTACAAGCTATGTACCTAAAGCTGAATGTAAACGTAGCACCTAGTGCTAACTTGTTATGTACATCTGTAACTGTTACTGTATATATCAAACTATTACTGTAACTATTACTGTATATTTTGGTTCAATAAATGTCCGCCGTGAGAGCATTCTCCTTCTTGGTTAACTCCTTAGGTCGGGAGCTCTCATGATGGTGATCAGATCAGATCAAATCAGGTCTATTTCCGCAATATTTTGCAAAACGCAGACTCAGATATACTGAGTTCTGCAGCTGCGGAGATATTGGATCTCCAGAGGATTACCTGACCACTTCTCCATTGACGACTGATCTTCACATTCAGCTGCCAAATACCAACAGGCAGGCTCTGTGCAAATTTATCATAAAGCAGATATATTGTTTACAAAGATTGTCAATTTAATGGACAAACTGTCTGCGCTGGGCATGGACAACATAAAGCGTCAGACAGCGTAAATTCTCCTGCTGCCATAAACGTTGAAGGGGTGCTATAGATAGTGGTGGACGTGTTGCTATACTAATTAACCGTTTGTTAAAGGGATAGTGCCCACATCCCCCGTTCTCTCTCTCTCCTAGAACCACCTCGGAGTTGAAAACTGCCTTTTTGTACGAGTAGGATCGAATACCACGTGGACTCTTCAGTTGCCTCCTGTTCAGTATGCCGTCATGCTGAGGGACCTGTCTAGCTGTGAGAAGGGTTCATATCCCTTATAAGACTCATTTTTCGTTTGATATCACAAAGTGATATCGAACTGTACTTAACGTGGATTTTGAACATTTATGCACTATTCTTTTGCTGATAATCATGCATACGTAAAATGACTTTCGAATGAAACATCTCTTTTTCTGTTATAAATTTGTATTTATATATAATTTCATTAAAACCTCTCCATTGGTTTTTCCGAAATTCGACATAATTATTTTAATTTTGCACACCAGTACATGTGTATAAATAAGGACATAATTATTATATATATAGAGAGAGAAGAGAGATACATCTAATAGCTGAATGCTATATTGTAAAATATAATATGCATGTTTTTGGGGTTCACTAGGTGATGTCTAATATTTTCTACGTTTTCTTGAAATTTTCTAAATTATTTCCCTGATTATAAATTTAATACCTTCTTTGAGAAACTTTAATGATTGATGAGACTAGTGGCTGAAGCTACCAAGAAACCCTGCTGAGGAACAGAATGACTTCTATAACTTTTGTTATTTTGTTTTTAATCTTGGACAATTAAGAAACTTGTCACTTATTAGTGTCAAAACAGAAGAGAACAAGATGTATTAGTGGCTTCTGTGGCACCTTTTCTACTTCATTCAAAGAGGTTAACGAAAACCTGAAATGTTTCCTTCCCTATTTGTGTTTCATGGACCTGCTAAAAAGGTAGAAAAAGAGAAATAATTCTCTACATGTTCGTTTTTACATGCATTTTTTTTTCAAATTATAAACAAGATAAATACTCGACATATTTCTGAAAAATATTGTGTGCGCGTCTTAAAATTCAGTTCTCCTTATATCCATCACGCTATTAAAACTCAAAGGGAGCATTAATTCAGCTTGGAATATAGATAGTATTAGTTCAATTATTGCTGGAATAAAATTTCTTATATTGTTATTGGTAAAGCTAATTTCTTTTTAATAGCAGAAATTCGCACTCTGTTATCATGTCGGTCCTAAGTTATAATGTAGATGGAAAGTTATTGTTCCGGGAAAATTAATGATTAAATTTCTCTAGATTTCTTCCTGACTTAATTCTTTGTTCCTCTCCAATTTATGGCATTTAATTCCAACTTAAGTCTAAAAAATAAATTTAATCAATATGTTTATTCTCTTGGTAAAAAGATACTGGGCACCTGAACGATTTCACAAAAGTAATACAGCTTTTAATGGGCAATCGTTGCATAGAATTGCATCCTAATGTTTAGTATTGTTAGTATTTTAATTTTTCTAAAGTTTTATTTCTGTAACCATTGTATCTAAAGCAAAATATGAATAAAACAGTTGATTGCGTCTGATTCTCATCGGATATTTATGCTTGCAATGATTCAAAATTTTATGGGTGTTAAATTTCCCATAATAAGTTTTCTGTATTTAAATTTAAACTCCAGAAGTTTAATTAATTAGTTGAAATACATATTTTAAAATTACAAAATTTAAAATGATAATTCAGACATACATATATGTTAGGATAATTTAAGTTAAAATAATACGCTGTTTGTTGTGTTATTTTAATAATTGCTGTTTAAACTGTTGTTTGACTTATAATTAATGCATATATGTGTTTGCATTATTTTGTAAAGGTTTTGGTGAAATATGTCTATGATTTTGCTATTCAAACTATCCTTCACATAAATAATACATCAATTTTTCTCTGTTGACTAACAAATTAAAACATAATATTAAAATTCAAAATCAAACGAAGCTAAATTTTTGGCCCAGATTTTGGACTCGTAAATATAAAATAGCTAGAATTACCGCCTTAAATAAAATATAATTAAAAATATTATGAAATTATTCACAGAACAAGAAATTCTCTGACTTTGCTAGAAGATTTTTAAAATCATGGGAACATTCTTTATCAAAACATGAATTACTCTTTAATACAGAAATAAAACATAGCTTACATGAATGAGCAACATTCTGTAGTGGTTAAACCGATTCTGAACCAAGGTAAGGAATCCCACGAAAAGCGCTAAGTCTATCCTATAATTCGTATAATAATAGTAGGACTGTTTGTGCTTCTTCGCATGTCGTGTGTATTCTAGAGAACTCTACTGAAGAAAAATTTGAAATTCAGGGTGGATTAAACTAAATTAGAAAGCATTAACAAAATAAAAATAAATCTTGCAATATTCAGGTATTTGGCAAGGGAAAATCATATGTATAGAAACCTACTGATAGTATTTGAATTTAGTTACTCGTACAATAATATAGACAGTAATATATCAATCTTTTGCCTATTGACTTTCATTTCTAAGAGTCTGGTTCAATAAAATATGCTTCTGTGCATTTAAAAATCTGAAGTAAATAAGTTCTTGACTTATAAAGTATTCTGTGAAAACATTTCACCTATTTATGTTACTTGGAAAGACTTAAGGTTATTTCAAAGCAGGAGACATGAAAAATGGGCAATGTCCTCGCCCGGACTCGAATCTCGGACCTCTTGTATACGTGCCGAATGAGCTCACCATTACACCACGAAAGCATGCTAAGAAGGCGGGAAAAATACCTTATACACTTTCTAAATGTTATAGCAAATATATCTTTTCTGTATGTTTATATTATAAAGCATATCATACACAAATGATAGCATTCTGCAAACGGCTTAAAATTGCAAAGATTCATTTAAAAGAGACCATGTAGAATTGCAGTAGACGCTTATGATGAGTTTAAAATTTAATTCCGACATATATAATGCGTGAATATTTCACGAGTACCAACATTGTGTACACGGAAACAATAAAGGGTATTTCGCAAAAGGAATGGAGGGCGAAGTATTATCTGTTTAATAACATGTATTAGAATGATGTATTTTTTAAGAAGATATATGATTTTTTTCACATTGTTGGCTAACACTAGATTAAACGAAAATTCAGCTAAGTGGATTAGTGAAACATTCTAACCGTGTGGAAAAAAGAATAACTTTCACGCGGTTCACGTTCCAGAAAGAATACGTCTATTTTCACATGTAAAGTATGTTGATTATATAAAATCAAAATCAAATTTATAACTTGAAAAGCATTATAATAAAGCTGAAGTGCGGGTTGTCAAACCTAAGAAGGTCCTAAGAAGCTATGTCTAATAGTTGGCGAGTTATTATCTCTGTTACCTCTTAACTACTAAAACGCACGGTTTGACTCAATATTAACTCATTACTCACTCGGAAATCATTAATAACTCTCTTTATTAGCGACGGCTTGTGGTTAATATAATTAAAACTTAGAACAATTACATTTAGTGACTTTGGTGACATCTTGCCGACTGAAAATCTTAGCGGCTTGCTGATAGGATCAGAAGGAAATTCTAGTAGCAAGATGTACTCAGATGTGTAGCACACCTTGGGGAGGTGATTGAAATACTTAACTTTCTAATTCTTTCAAAATAAATTCCTTCTCTGTGAACAGCTGGATAGTAGTACTCTGGTATGAATTCCACTGAGTTCTTACTTAAGATTATATTTTACTTTAAAGCTGTGCAGCTTGCCGCGGTATGGTCTTGACGAGTGTTGTAATGAGGCAAAGCAACAAGCATACACACATAAAATACCATAATTTTAATTTTTGTAAACCCGAAATAGTGTAAATAAAAATGCTGAGTATATCATACACAAATGACAGCGTTCTGCAAGAGGTTTAAAATTTCAAAGATTCGGTTAAAAGGAACCATGTAGATTTGCAATAAACGCTTATGATGCGTTTCAACCTTAATTCCAACATATGTAATGAGTGAACATTTCACGAGTACCAACATTGAGTATACATGAACAATAAAGCCTACTTCGTAAAAGGTATAAAGGGCAAAGTATTATTTGCTTAATAACCTGTATGCTTAAAAATCTCCAGAGGGACCCGTGCAAATTTAGCAGAATCAGGTAATTTTTATAAACATTAAAATGTAAAAAATTAGGACATCCGCTTTGTTTAAGCAGAAGACTCAACAATATACCTAGAGTTACTGAGCAACTCCTCAACGTTGTCATGGCCCACAAGTGGCCGAACGATAAAGTCACTGAACACTGGTAATTCGAATCGGTTTGAAATCCCGGGCGCGGCCTGGGCGCAGGGAAACTTTCGTTCGTGTTTTTCCCATATGTAACATGAATACCACAGTTTCCCTTAGATAGCCTTTCATGAAAGCACTCCTCCTTTTCAGCAGATAACTCACGCGTACTTGACAGTAATTTAAATAAAAGGACTACGTAGGTATGATCTTAACGTTTGAAAAACAATAAAATGCATCGAAATGCGCCCATACCCTACAAACTCTGATTTAAGTATGTGTCATATTTAACTAACCGCATGAAATATGCAATCTTTTGCTACTTAACAATTTAAAAGCATAAAAATATAATTTATTTATTTCCTAATTAAACACCGCTAACACTTTAAAATATTTTTAAATGACCCATTCACAGAAACACTTTCTACTTCCAATTTACCATTATGAAGCACCAGAACTATTTCTGCCCATCATTAAACTATAGAACTTGTAAAGTAATCTTTATCATTACTCAAGGTCTCTTCCATTTCTGAATAAACTTCCCCAAAAGTAATAGTTTATGCTAGGTTTTAATCCATTTTTTTCTGCCGAGAATTATCGTATCTTGCAAAGAACTTGCCAGCTGAAAATGTCTGAAGGTAACAGAATGCCTTATTTTCTTCTTCATTTAATGTTTGCTAAAGGAAATTAAAATTGGACTCACCAGAACACTGAAAGCTCCTGTTACTTAGTTTACACATTGTCTGTCTAATAGAAACTTAACTGAGTATATTTTATTTTTGAGCTATTTAAATTAGTTTTTATTTTCATGTGAAAAATAATTTTATAGTTTAAAAACTTAAAACTTATTTCCAATTTATATTCATTTTGTCTTTAAAATTCAATGAAGCAATTTATTTGGGAATTTCTTATCTTCAAATATCTTCTATTATTTTCCATCATTTTTAGGTTTTAATCTGAAATTCTTTGATATAGGGAGGACGTACGTTCTAGGTATTTAATAGTTGAATTATCTACTTCATAATTTCCCTGTTAATTACTTTAATTTGAAATGCTTCTATTAATATATCACTTCTCTATACAAAAGTAAAGAAATTAGACGTTATGCTAAATTAAAAAAGATATAAAAATTATTAAGCTTTTAAATGTAAGGCCCTGAAGTTGTTGCAAAGCTCTTCAGAAACGAAATTAAGATTATCACCAGAAACGACAGTTGATCGTGTAATCAATGACTGGGTGACAATTAGTTGTAAAAATATTTAATGTATAACTTGAAATTTGCCAAACAAATAATCACAGATCAGGCAGGCTGCGACACTTCCTTACTTTTTTTCATCTGCTGCTGTTTTGAAGTATTTTTGAAAACACCAGTTGCTGGTATGCTAGATTTGGCTCATTTTTACTCTAGTCTAAGTGTTTCTTTTGACCACTTTATTTAAAGAAAATTTTACATTTAATGTAGTCAGGAGATGTATGTCTCTTCACTTGCCTCGGCAACATACTGTATTCTGAATAAGAACAGGGAACTTACTAAAGTTCTGTTCCAGATTGTGTGGAATAGACGACACAAGCAGGAATGGTATACTAAACTCTTTATTCTCTATTACTTTACAGGTACTCCCGTACTTCGGGATACAGAGACCAACCACTTATGGTCTGAACGTAAAAATATAAAACTACTAACTAATACTCTAACTAAAAGCTAACCTTGAATTAGTATACAAATGCCTAGTACTAAGACTGGCCTTTATTTAAAAGGGGGTACGTATGTAGTACGCCGAGCTGCTGAAACTACAATACGTTTTCAAATATCAAGAGGGCTAAACCTCTGGCCTTAAAGGCAAACAGCAACCGAGTGAGAGCTCGTAAAAATGCAGTGGCAAGCGGCTCACTTCCTCAATCTCCTTCTCTCTAACTCTTGGCAAAAAGCCACAACTTAAATACTTGGGCGTTAGCAAGACAATTTGCATAAACAGTTAAAGCATTTAATTCTGGCCGGAAGTAGAAAATAAGAAGTGATAGTACAGTTTTAAAATAAAATAAACGTTACTAAAACTTAGTATCCTTACAATGTGATCATATTATTATGAGGTTCCCTTTTCGTCCTAACATTATAAGATATTTTATATTGCATATGGTAAGTTTACAAACAAGAAAGGAAATATAACTTCCTTACATGTAAACATAATGCATAACAGCCATTTCAGTTAAATAAGTTTGAAGATAAAATTATAAACGCATGAAAGTTTAAAAAAGGTAATGTATTTTTTGCCTAGCGTTCTAAAACTTTGATTGAATAGTTTCAAGACATGCAAACCATTTTTTTTTTGTTGTTGTTGTTGTTTTCGATCTTTGAAAGCAGTCATAAACATTACTTCCAGAATTTAAGATAGTATTTTTCAAATGCAATCAAAGGTATTTCCACTCATAGGTATGGCACTATATTTCAATTCAATTGTACATAATACTTCTAAGATTACACTGTAGAGGTAACAGATCTTCATTGAAGCCGAGATTGTGAAGCATGAGCAGTACAGTTATAAGGAATTTTCGCCTTCCCATTGCATGTTTTCGTGGTCTAAGTAGTAGTATATCCGATTCACATATGCTTTTGAGATGTAATGATCAGCACATTAAGTTGGTAATTCAAAAGTCTCTTTTGTAACCTTTGGCATTGGCAATATTTGCACTTCCTGAGGTTAGCAGTGCAACTGAGACATATATTACAATAAACACGCAGATGTTATAGATGCAGGAAAAAACTTCTTTAAGCTTTTATCCTTCCAAACGACTCATTTTTATCATTTACGGAACTGTTTAGCTAATTAAAATCACATTCCGTATTTATAAAGTAGAAGCGCAGTAAATTTAAGTATTCAAGCCTTCATTAAGCTTTGCAATGACATATTTTATCATGTAACATAATACATAAATACGAGCAAAAACAAAAATATGGACACAGTTTACAGATCAGTACATACGAATATGTTAAACGAGAAATATTTCAAAATATGAAGGTAAGTGAAGATAATAGTTTAACGAGCTAAGTGATCCTTTTGAGTGGTACGGCATGAGCGGTTAAAAGCAATTTAGAATTGGGAGACCCCCGGATTCCACCCAACCCCTGGGTGCTCTCCTTCAGAATTAGGAGTGGAAAATAAAAGTCCAACCTCTCTTTAGAGTAGGCTCTGGCAATCATTGTTCCATGTAATATGGACAAGGCAACAACAACAACAAGCATATTAAGCTCTTTATAACAGTTGCAAACAAATCATTTTTACATCAATAATCACTAGTAAATTATTTAAGTAATATAAGTAATATAAGTAATTATTTTGTGCTTCAAATTTTCTAGGATTAAAACCTATTATTTGATAACATACACTTTATTTATTTTACAAAATTCGTTATTTGTTTTTAATATGCGATATTTAAATAAAACACAACGATTTTAAAAATGAATTTTGGTATTAATATTAAGATAAAAGTAGCCTAGAATTAAAAGGTTTTATAAAACTATTTGAAGATAATTTTTCAAAACAAAATTTACAAAAAGGAAGGTACTCTTATTTTCTGCAGCTTAAATAGAGTTCCTTAAAAATAAATGATAGCTTAATATTAAAAACAGAAAGCATCATTCCTTTTGAATTATTTCAAACCAATAGAGATAATGGAAGACAGCAATGAAGACAGTATTTGCCTTGACTGTCATAAGATTAGAAGATAAAGCTTTCTAAAACTCTCGTGTGAGACTCATGAAACCAATAAAGTTATAGCAGCATACAATGGTATTTAAGATCCATTGTTATAATGGTTATCCCATCTGTTAATCTTGAAATTCAAGTCATCTTGCTCACTAATCTAAAGAACGTAAACGAGACAAAGGTATTTTTCTTTTAGATACGTTCTACTAAATACAGTGGAACCTCGAGATGCGAGTTTAATTCATTCCAGCATTGAGCTCGTATAGCGAATATCTAGAAACAAACTTCTGTTTGAAAATAATGGAAATCCAATTAATCCATTCCGCACCCCCAAAAATATCAACATAAAAATCAATTTTTCTAATAAATAACATTGATAAATAATATAACCGTAGTTTGAATTTATGATAGCTTCCGACACCGATTCTTTAAATGCTTCTCGTTAATCTACACCAACAACAGCTTCTCAACATCTTCTAGAAGTTTGGACGGTGCTTGGAAGTAACGGTAACTCCATTGGCTACATCAAGTTTCTTAATTTCTTCCTGCGTCTTCAGAATATTGTAGATCGTCGACGTCGAATGGCGTCACTCTTACACCACGCTTATGTTTATCTATGATTTCTTTCTTAATTTCAACGGCCATGGCTTCCTTGTTTTGTTTTGCCTCACTATTTGAGGCAACACCCTTCTTGGGAGGCATCGTGAAATAATTATTTTCACTTTAAAAGTAATAAACAATTAACTCACAAGCTCACAAACACGTAGATCAAAGAACACTGAGTGATCTGACGAGGGTATTCCCCGAGTCGAGACGGATCGGGAAATAGCGCCACGCATAACAACAGCCTGGCTCATTGCTCATTACTCGAGTCAATGCTCGTATTTAGAGACAAATTTTCGCTCATACCTTCCTCGTATCTCGAATTTATCGTATATAGAGGTGATCGTATCTTGAGGTAGCACTGTATAACAAAATACAAGCAACTACAAATTATCCGATTTCCTTTTTCTCACATCATTTCTAGTTTTATGATTCAAAGCCCTATGATGTGGAGCTATAGACCACTGATAAGAGCATGACTATTAAGTTTGGTAGCCCGTCTATATCATATAGCAAGTATGACATTATAAGTTTCCAAACAAACTGGTTCTTTACTTTACTAGAATTTCAGTACGTGGCAAGTTCCTTTCCGTCAATGAATCTGAAACAGTGTTTCAGAAATTTTATACTATTGTGATCCGTATAGAAACAGTTGCTTTGAAAAAGGAGGCAAACGAAAAAGAATATCCAGGGAAAAAACATGTAAAAAACTTCGCATAATTATTAACTTTGAATTAATAACTATAAATAAATGTACATAATTATACAATGCGTTCGAAAATGTGGTTACAAGTTTCTTTTGTTCAAATATCGATCATATACGTTGTAAGGTTTATCTTAAATTTCTAACAGTTATCTTAAGTTAAAGCTACTTTCCTCCTAATTTCAGCTTACAATTTCCTAGCAGAATGTGTTTTTAAAATCGCGGTTAATGCAAATGAGTAAGAGCGATATATAAGTCGAAATTCCCCTGACTTCGTTAGAGAGCCAGAGATTCTAACTAGCGCGCGTTCGCCTTTTTGCTACACTTTCTCTAAGCTATTACTTCGCTCGGCCGTATTTCAGGCCCTTGATAGCTTTGCCATGTTAGTTGATATTTAAGGGCCAACTACTTAGATATATTGATAGCTTCGGCTACATCTTTTTAGTTAAGTTTTACTTCTTATTACTTTAAGTTCAAGCCCAAGTGGAGGCTTTGCTGTACGCTCTGAAGAAGACATCTGTTAATTTCTTATGTTTAATAATAAAGGGTAATTATCCCTTCTTGAGTTTTACGTATCTGTTTCTGAACTAAAGCGATTATTCGTTTAAGTGTTCACGAGGTTCCTACACCCTTAGCTGTTAGATAAAAAGTTGGAACCCCACAACATTATGGAATTTCTAGTAACACGATAAATATCTTTATAGAAACAGCTTTCGAACTGCAGTTAAGTGGCTTCTTTAGGTACACAATTCGATATTTTGTAAGGTTCGAAGACGAAAACGTTTAATTAGTAAACTTTTTCTCATACTTTGTGATAATTTGCATATTTCCTATCATTTCCGATTTAGTCACGTAGCTCGTTCCTTTAATGGTTATGTAGATTTTTGAGACGAGCGTAGTTCCCGTTAATCTACCCGTCAGATTAACGGGAACTGAGAAGCTGTCTGTTGCCTGCAATTGCTTGACGTCTGAAGAACGTCAGCCGATTCTGGAACTAGGTGTGGCCTCGGCCGTTAGAAAAGATGTTTGCTAAATACTGATGCTTAATTCTGACCAGAGTAGATGATCCCGGAGAAGTCCTGTAGAAATCTGTTAAGTTAAAGGTTGAAACTTAACACGATACAATCAGTTAAAATTTGGCAAAGCTAGCTGTAATGGTTATAAACCCCCAAACACTCTCAAAACTAACAGAGGACGCCATTACTTAATAAATTATAATAATATTTCTTAATGAATATTTTATAATTAATTAAAGATAATGTAGAGTCTTATTCGTTTAGGGAGCATAAAATGTAGACTCTACTGAAGACGAGATAGTGAATTCTCTCTATGTCTTGAAAACAGATAAGTACCGAGAAATGTTAGAACATTGTTTTTATTCTAAATAAACTGAAGAGAACATGCATACACTCGGCGCTTACAAACTAACCACCACTTATGGCGAAATAACTTAAACGCAAAATAGCACGTACAATCAGAATAAATCAAATTCAACTATACAGCTGGCTCTTACTTCAATCTAAATAGGAATTATCGACTGCACACAGTAAAACTGAGTCTAAAATATCAAATAATCTAAAAGTAAGTTACTAGCACAATTATTCAACTACAAATATACTTGCAAACACGCGGCATAAACTCATTCTCGGTGTAAGTCCGCTCTACTCGTAATTAACTCTTAGACTAACTCTTCAATTCTGCTACTTAAATACTATTTCTGAACTCATTGAGATTTTGCATATACATCATTTAAATTTGCATTCTGACAGGTATTTGAAATCAGAAGGGAAAGGAAAATTTCCTAAAATAAAAATAATTGAGTAATACAAAATAAGGTCTTTAAAATAATATACATCTGTTAATTTAAACTGCCAATTAGTAGAAGTTATAAATTTGTTTAACAAGTCAAATACAAAAAATTCCATACCTATACATGCAAAATTAGCAAAGCTATGAAAGAACGAACGTATTGGCTTGGATCACTTTTCAGTGTATATTGCTGTATTATTTTACATTCTTTTGACAGGGTTTGGGAAGAAACAATAAACTAAAATCCACTACTGAATTGTCAAAATCAGTAACTTTGATGATTATTGTTTCTATATTGAATAAAAACGCGCGTAGTTTTAGTTTTAAAGCCGCCAATGTAAAAATATTATTACTCACATATTTCGGAAAGTTTTTAAAGTACATGTAAGGAATTCCTTATGTAAATGTTTGAGTTAAACTGTTTTTATACATACTTAATATTTTTTGTAGTAAACTTATTAAAGCATACTCAACATTTTACTGATTAGACATTTTGCTCTACGAACCCACATAAAAATTAGAGTTTATAGTTTTAGAACCCTCCAACACAAGAAGTATACTCAAGCCATTTTTTTCAAATAATCTGTGTAACCAAACAAATAAAAACAGAACACAGTTGTTATGACGTGGAGCAAAAACAATTTTACTTTACACCTGACTGCCACTGGCTCCGACATAGCAATGTGAATACTCTACATCTAAAATTTTAAAACACCATTCCAGAATTTTAAATGTTTATTTAATAGAATTCTATTCATATATTTGCAAGTTATACACTATAAACACAATAAACAAAATTTTAACTTATCTGCACCAGCGTGAATAAGCCTGGCATAATATTCTGAACTCGACGCAACTTTAGGAGGAAAATTACCGCAAATTCAAACACAAGGTTTCATCCTTTCCAACGCAACTAATTTTCTAAATATATTTTACTAATATCCGCAGCGGGACAGCAGATTCATTTCATTGACCCAAAACTCAAATGCTTTAACGCAATAGTATCGCGAAGGAAACATCGACTCAAAATCAAAATATAAATCTATCGAATATCATCCGCTGTTGCCATTCCAGCACTGCCAAGTTTTTTTTTTCCTGCAGCTGTTGCCAGACTTATCCTCGCTGTATGATGAGAGGTACAACATCCTCCCACCCTGATTTTCTCAAAATCAGACATTGCACAAAGTTTTCTAACATTACGAATAAAACAAAACAGTACTATGTATTAGTTTAGAAAACACATAAAAGAAACTCGGTAACATACAATATATATGACAGATCATATTAAAATGAGATCAATAATGAATAAACTTCTAATTAAAGTCATTGCTAAAGAAAAGAGGATATAAGTCCTAAACGTCTATATTGTACATTATTTCTATGAGCATGTCCTTGGTTTTAAGAGTCTACCGTATCTAGATCTGTTTTCAGTTGCCAGAGTTAGCACAGGATCACTGGTAGTTGAAACTTCTAGTGGATACAGTTTTTTGATTGGTCTTACCAAATATCCACTGCTTGTTTTTACCTGTACCACTCTGGTAGCCCCATCTCTGCTACTGAATATTTTTACAATTTTGCCCATTGGCCACAATACACGTTTTTTATTGTCTAGTTCCATGAGGACTACATCCCCCACTTTTAGGTTTTGACATGAAGCGCTTGCCTTCTGCACTAGTTGAGCCAGATATTCCTTGCGGAAGCGACTTCTCAGTTCTTGTCTCAACGTATTGCAGTAATTTACACGCACATTCAGTTTCTGGTAGTCGATGTAATCCAGATCTGGTACCCCCACTTGTTTTATGTCTTGCGAAAACAGGGAAGGTGTCAGAGGTACGAGCTCTTCCGAATCATCATAGATGTATGTTAAAGGACGGTTGTTTAATGTGGATTCAACATCACACAGGACGGTCAGTAACTCCTCGAAATTCATCGACGATCTCCCTAGAATTCGCACGAGAAGAGTCTTGGTGGAACGAACTAAGCGCTCCCACCATCCCCTCCACCACGCAGCCGTAGGGGGGGGTGAATTTCCATTTTATTGGAAAACACTCGTTTTCTGTGATTTTTCTCCAATCCAGGCATCTCAGAGCATTGCCTGCTCCGGTAAAATTGGTTCCGTTATCTGAATACATTGTCGCAGGACGGCCTCGTCTGGCAATGAACCGTCTCAGAGCCTGTAGAAACGTTTCGGTAGTCAGAGACGTGACAGGCTCCAGGTGAATTGCCCGGTATACGGCGCAGGTGAACAAGACGATCCAAGCTTTACTCTTTGGTCTCAGAAGTAAAGGTCCACAAAGATCGACTCCAGTTGTTTCAAAGACTGCCGAATCTCTTATTCTGTCAAGGGCTAACTGGATCGGAGGGGTAGATAAAGCCTTAGCGGTAAATCTCCTACATACTACACATCGACTTACGCAAGATCTTATATTACGTTTCGAAAAATGATCCAGTATCGCTCTCTTAACTTAGCAGCTAATATCTGCACTCCCGCATGACAGTTCTTTTCATGATACTCTCTTATGAGACATTCAGTTAAGTAATGCTTGGACGGAAGCAACAGGGGATAAAGGAAGCAGAATTCATCATCACGTTCAATGATTTTAGTTTTAACTCTGAGGACTCCGTCGTTGTCTCTCACTACCAATAATCAATGGACGGAATCTCCTTTCTCTTGAAAGTGCTTCCTTTGCTCTTAACTCCACAAAAATGTTTCGGCGTTAGTTTTTTCTTCTACTGTTAAGGTATCCGAAGAATACGAGGACTTCTTTAGGAGTTTATTAGTAAAGCGTAGAACCCAGCAGAATACTCGAACTATTTTAGAAAAACTCGAAAAACGTTTGTACCACTCAGAATCTTCTAATTTTACACTCAAATTAACAATCACTCCCTTCTTAATTTCTGCTGCAACAGAATTTTCGTCTGGAGTAAACTCAAAATCTGGCCATTCTTTCGGAGAGCTTTTCAGAAATTCGGGGCCCTCCAACCAATTGCATTGTCGCAAATGTTCAGGCGTACAGCCACGAGATGCCACATCTGCCGGATTCAATTTCCCAGGGATATGTCTCCGACATTCCTTGCTTCGAGAGTTTCCGAATCTCCTTTACTCTCTTATTCACAAATACTCCCCAGTTTTCCTCTCGTTGTATCCAGCTAAGAGCCACAGTAGCGTCTGTCCAGTAATATATCGGGATATCGACTAAGCACAGGGTTTCAACAGCATACCTTGCCAAGCGTGCACCTAGAACACAGGCTAGCAACTCCAAACGTGGAATAGTTATTCTCTTTAAGGGCGATACGCGTGATTTCGCTATGACGAATTTCACGAAATTGTCTTCTTCGTTACTTCGTAAGTAAATGACAGTTGCATAAGCGGCTTGACTGGCATCGCAAAAGACGTGTAGAGTCCATGAATCCTTAATTCCATGACCCATGCGACGAGGTAATTTAAGGCTGGAAAGACTAGGCAACCTTTCGTACCATCTCTCAAATCTTGTTTGAAGTTCATCTGGTAATGGCTTATCACAGGTCGATTTTTTTGCCCAAGCCTCTTGAAGAATTAATTTCGCAGGTAATATGACGGGCACAAAGAAACCTAGCGGGTCAAAAACAGCATGGATTAGAGACAATAGCCTCCTTTTTGATAAGTCTCTTTTAACGATTTCTCTTTGGATGGATATTGTAAGGCTGTCATCTCGTCGGTCCCACTGCAAGCCTAGAACTGCGGAGACTGGATCACTATCTTCAGCTGCTAGCTCTTGATCACCATATTGATTAAAAGTCCACATTCGAAGACCCATTTTGGCTTCTGCCATAATAGTAATCTACTGGCTCATAAAAACATTTAGCTATTCGTTATCATCGACTGACGTGACACAAATGTCAACATAAAATGATTTGGCAAGTTTTTTCGCAACAGCTTTGAATTCAGGTGAAACGTGGGACAAATGAAATGAAATCACAGCTGCCAATAAATAGGGGCTACTAGTTAACCCAAAAACAACCCTCTTGTGACGAAACACTTCAATTCTATTATTTACCCACCACAAAAACTTCTAATTTTACAGTAATTTTGATCCTCACGCTCTACCTCAATCTGTAAAAAGGCCCGCCTAATATCGGATGTTACACCAATTGCCCTTTCCCTAAACCGCATTAGAATGCCTGAGATTTCTTCTACAAGGTTTGGACCTTTTATCAAGCAATCATTTAGCGAAAGCGAACCAACGACTTTGCTCGACGCATCGAATACAGGCCTAATCTTGGTAGTGAGGCTACCTAATTTTATTACTGGATGGTGTGGTAAATAATGCCCTCCGTCATTCTTTACTGATTTTGGGACAATTTCTATGACATCTTCCGCTAGCCATTCGTTAAATACTGTACTATACTCATCAAATTTATATAATTTTCTCAATTTTCTCGTAGTAGCAAAGAGCCTCTTTTCTGCAATTTGCCAGTTAGAGGGAATATCAGGAGGGAATTTAAGAGCCCAGGGTTAACTCACGCAATATCTACCATCTCCGGTTCTGCGAAGGCCCCTAAGAAACTGCTCTTTCGCTGCTTGATCTTCTGCGACCCTGGAAATGCTTTGCGCATCATCTGCAATGCCAATAGTTTCTAACTTCCACATAAAGGAAGGTTCCATGTCTTGAATAAAAAGATTAGTTACTAACATAGATGGGGTACCCTCAAAACTTTGGATAATCGTTCCTTTCGATTCCCCGCACAGCGTCCATCCCAGTTTAGTATTTATGGCTGTCAAACCACCCTCAAGCTGAATTACTTCACCAGTAAGTATTTTCCCATAAATATCATTCCCTATGAGGATTTCTATTTCCGGGTGACCCTCACCGACATCTGAAATCCAGATTCTGTGTCTTTTTAATTCCTTCAATAACGGTCCTTTAGGTATGCGTCGTATGCCTCCACAAATGGTATTTTGATCCAGAAAACTAAATTGGCACACTTTGTTTTTCCCAACCGGGCTTAGACCTATAGAATATCTCTTGTGAATTTTTGACTCAGTCCTTGTTCCGCCAAATAACGCGTGAGTTAAAGTTTCAGAGGAAGTGCTTTTCAGATTTAAAGCTTCAGCTGTGGATTGTAAAACGTAAGATCGTTGGGATCCACAATCCAAGAGGCACCTGACCACCTTCTTTACAGTGCCTACAACTATTTCAACCAATAACGTCATAAGAGTGACTTCATTCATACATAAGGGAGAGGACATTGTACTTTGTACCATTACTGACTCGTTTCGGTTTTCCTTATTGTCAGCATTTTTTTCTGATACCTCCGGGCATAAAATTATAGGGTGAGATCGCCTACACAAATAGCATTGAATAAACTGTGGACACTTCTTCGCAAAATGCCCTGGTTTAAGACAGCGGAGGCAGCATTTTAATTCTCTTAATTTGTCTAATCTTTCCTTTAAGCTCATCGATCGAGCTGTAAAACATTCTTTGCTTTCGTGAGAAAACACATTTTTGTTCTTTGGCAGCAACTAGACTTGCTGCGCTAGCGATTGGTTTTTTGGTCTTAACTTTTACAACTTTAGAAAGTTTATTGCGCGAAGTAGAAGAAATTTCAAATCCAGACCTGGCTAGTTTAACTCTTTGCTCTCCTTCGACTTCTTTACGCAAAAATTCCAGGAGATTTGTGAGACGTGATCCTTCTTTACTGAACGTTTTGTTCAGTAAAGAAGGATCACGTCACGAAGCGTTTTGCTTCTCTGCCATACTCGAAGCATCTCAGCAGATAGACAAGACTCGACCATGGGATATAACCAGGAAACATTAGTATCCAGGGCTAAGCCGAAAGACTCTAAAGGTCTTAGATGGGATTCGATTTTGTCAAACAGTGACACTAGCGGCAACCGATCCTTCCCTTGTGAGCGTACATTTTGGATAATTAATTTTAACAATTCCCTCACATATATCTCAGTTAAAATTTCCTTGTTTCCAAAACGCTCCTCAAAAGCAGAAATAGCTTTCGGGTAATTTTCAGCCGTTAAGGATAACTATCTATCAAATCACTAGCCCGAGTTCCGGGTAACATTGATTGAGCTAAATAATGGAATTTGTCAACGTCATTAAGCTCCTTATCCTCATGGATCTTCTTAAATTGACCCCAAAATGTAAGGTAACTTAATAATTGTCCATCGAATTTTTTAATTTGAATTTTCGGCAACTTGTACCGTTTTTCATTAGAAGCACTTATGCTACTATCCGTGTTAGAACTCGTATTGACACTACGGTCAGCCGCATTATCTATTATATTCTCTTTCACCCGACGATTAAGTGTGATAAACTCATCTGAATATTCTTCGCAGCCTATGACCTCTGTTTCCAGATCATCTTCAGCGGCCTTTTCCTTAATCATTGAATCTAGTGTTTCTGAATCGCAAGATCTCAACTCAGCAATTATCATCTGCAACTTCAAAATTTTGTCTTTCAATACATCTCTATCCGCTTGAACATCTTTACAAAGTTCGGTTTTTAGAATCTTAGCCGGCCTAGTAAAGGCACTGCGTGCCGTTGAACGCTTTTTCTTCAACATATCAACATCCATTTTTATCTTTAAATGCAGACCCACTTAAAACTCAAAATCTGTAATGTTATCATCAATCCGACAAATCCTCAAAAACGTCTTTACTCAGCAATTCCAAAAATATAATGAAAATTGAAACTAATTCGAATACAAACACGAAATTCAACATTGCAGACGATAAAACGCATTACGTTTCCAAATAACACTTAAATTAATATTTACTTCTACAATAATATAATATAGCAAACACAATACTTTCTCAACTATATTAATATAATAATCCCAACACATTCGAATCAGGATCGCAATCCTGGCAGGCTCGCCATTTTGTTATATCGTGGAGCAAAAACAATTTTACTTTACACCTGACTGCCACTGGCTCCGACATAGCAATGTGAATACTCTACATCTAAAATTTTAAAACACCATTCCAGAATTTTAAATGTTTATTTAATAGAATTCTATTCATATATTTGCAAGTTATACACTATAAACACAATAAACAAAATTTTAACTTATCTGCACCAGCGTGAATAAACCTGGCATAATATTCTGAACTCGACGCAACTTTAGGAGGAAAATTACAGCAAATTCAAACACAAGGTTTCATTCTTTCCAACGCAGCTAATTTTCTAAATATATTTTACTAATATCCGCAGCGGGACGGCGGATTCATTTCATTCACCCAAAACTCAAATGTTTTAATGCAATAGTATCGCGAAGGAAACATCGACTCAAAATCAAAATATAAATCTATCGAATATCATCCGCTGTTGCCATTCCAGCACTGCCAATTTTTTTTCCTGTAGCTGTTGCCAGACTTATCCTCACTGTATGATGAGAAGTACAACAACAGTATTCAAACATTTAAGCTCCCTACCAAAATTTCGCGACCCTTGCTTCGAGAAACTCAGATTCAGATTATCGCTATGAATACAGTTTTATAGTAATGCATCAGTTGTTCTCTATTTCTCATGTTTTATTTAGCTTCAGACATCCACTTAAAGGACAAAATTAAATGCTTATGAAATGTTCTTTAATATTTCAACGACGTAATTCAAAATAGTATTCCATAGTACGCTAAGTCTCAGCAGGAATAGATTCCTTTTTGGGAATTTAAATAAATAAAAATGACTGGTTCTTTTTATTCTTAAAATCCGTTATTCTTCTTTCTTTCCATATTTAGGAACTTAAAAGTAGCTGAAACTTCAACCATAATGAAAAGTAAAAATTTAATTCATAAGCATTATAAAAGAAGATTAAGCATCTAGCTCGTTATTCTCTAAATTATCATAAATATCATCTTTTAAACTTTTATAAAATCCACTGTGGTAAGACATTGTATCTTTCCCTCTAGAAAATCAGTGGATTATTATTTGAAACCTATGAAAGACAAGTAAATGTTTGATAACTCGAAGTTTAAATAAATATCCTAATAAGATCTCAAATTAATTTCAAATCTTTTCAAAAGTATTTTTCAATTTCTTTGTTCGTCAGAGAACTTTGTAACTAATTTGGTCATGAGCAAAATCCTAGTATGTGCAGTATTAATTTCACGCACGAATCTTGCTCCAAAAACTGAACAGGAAATTGCAAAGCTAATAAAAACGTAACCTTTGATATAGAAAGACACTCTTGCTTTCGAAGTTTATTAAGAGGTTATATTAATCACATTTGATCAATATTTACCGGCCTCAGAAGACAAGAAAATAAGATCCAAAATGTCAGAACGGAAGACGAGATTATGAAAGGAGAGTAAATAATTCTAGTTGTTGACGCTAAAATGCGTAGAAAGAAATAATATCTCTTTTTTCTTTCCAAGATAGGAAATAAATCGAAGCAATGTACTATTTATTAACAATAGTAAGCAGTATTTATAAACTGTGATTAAAAACATTTAGTTAATTAAATTGAAAACTAACAATGGTTACTTATATGTTTAACCTTAAATTATTTATTTTGAAGCTGAATTTATATTGAAACCTAGGAACAGAGACACAGACGAGAGATTTGAGGAAACAGGGATTTATATGGATTCTTGAGGTCTAAAGACTCGTCCACACGAGTACGCTCGCGACGTAGTTGCCGCTATTTTTTTTCCGCCGGGCTAATTTGGGAATAGTTAAAAATTAGAAGGTTAATCTTTATGATTAACCATTAGATCAATAGGCCAGTTAATTTCCCATCTCAAATGTTTTAAACTTAAATTTTCAAAACCTTAAATGTCTAATTAAAAATATTACCAAAGATTTCAAATTTCCAGTGAAGAACAAGATCTAATTTGTAAACGATTTTATTAACGCATCTTCTACTATTCATTAATAAAAAAATTTACTTCTGCAAACAGTGAATTTTAAAGCTTTTCTTCTTCAGTTTACTCAGTTGCATTCTCTTATTAAATTGAAGTCAAAATCTAATCAAAACGCTATAAATCCTATTTATAATACAAAATATTGCTAATTTTAATACTACTATGACCTTTTGTTCACATATTTAGGTAGGCGCTTTAGTGCATAAGCTTATTTGTTTGCTTGCAGATTCATTTCTGCCCTTAAATAACCGATAGGGGGTGCAAATAGTCAATAAACTGTTTATGTTATGGTGTAATATTTCCTATCAACCTCCGTAAACGGCTTTCTGTGTTTCTTATTTCTTTTTTTCATCTAACATAGATCATCTCTGAAGGCTTAGATAGTTTCATAAGGGTTATAAACTTTACGCGGTTTCATTACAAAAGTCTTAAGATACTTCGCAGAAATATTTTCATAATAAACGCTACTTTTAAAATCCTCCCCGTGAGAATTCTTTAACCTCTGAAAGCTAAACATCAGGCATAAAAGAATATGTTTCAGTTAAGATTAATGACTGTCATTTACTAAAAATAAGATAACTTTAAGCTAGTTTAAAAATACGTGTGAACTGTAAACTAAATTTGTATAACTATATTTTTACGTCAGCGGTTATGGTATTTTAAGTGCCATATATATATATATATATCATATTTACTCATAACTCATATATTCAACCCCTTTCTCAACCCCTTATATAAGTAAGGTATATATATATATACATATATACATATATATATATATATATATATATACCTTACTTATATATATATGTATATCTTACTCAAAAATCGAGAGTAGAAAGTTATGCGAATAATCTATTTTCTGGTAGACGAGGTTCCAGTAAACATAATAAAAAGTATTTATTATGTATAGCTATACTAGTAGCTAAAAAAACTACTACTAGTAGCTATTGCAATATTATTTATTTACAAATATATATTCCAATAATAAGACATAGTGATATTAATATTACAGTATCTAATAAAATATCTTCTTTTCTACTTCCCTGTATCCTAGCTCTCGCTCGCTCTTATTGTTGTCCATTGCTACTATTTAGGCTGGATTCAAATCAATTAATGATACTGAAACTGCGGTCTTTGTCGTTTGCTACGGATTTCCTGTCGTCACCAAAGTCACCATTATCACCGTCTTCGTCATTGTTCAGGCTATCTTCGACGTTCAATAATTTTTATCAAGAGCATTAGATAGCCCTGCTTTCTGAAGCTCTTCACTATCATTGCTTCATCAGTCAGAGCCCATGCCCCCAAAATACAAGAGGAAATCAAATAGTAAGATAGAGAAAAATATTTCTTTGACGATTTCGTTTTAAAATTTAGGAGGCTTTCAGAACCCCCTGATGAAGTTGAAAATTACTTGAATACTTAAGTTATTAAAACCCTGTGCTAAAGTGTTAAAGGAAAAAATTACGCGAGTTGGGATAGTCGAGTAAATGCAGTAGGTATCTTGCATATTTTATTAAATTGTTAATTCAAATCTAACGAGACAAAGGCGAAGAAAATGTAGCAAAATTACAGTGGTGACCCAATCATGAATCAAAACAATGAAATTTTCAGAATTAAATATATAGATAATAAAATCCATCACTACACGTATATCTGTATGTGTTTAAAATATTGAAAACATGCAATGTTTAAGTGTTTAAACTCTTTTAACTAACATAAAAAATCGAAAACTTTAAAGGTATAGTACTAAATTATGAATTAAACAAGTATAAAAAGCATAGATAAATAAACAATTAAACATGCATAATGAATATTTGTAGCCATAGCCTGAAAACCATCATAATAAAAACATGTAAAAGAAGGAAAAGCTTAGCTAGTGTTTCTAACATACGGGATAATTTCGCAAAGGCAGTCTCTGCAACACTGCTAAGCTTAAGAAACAATCTCTGTTACATTTTATTACAGATAAGCTTAAGCACAATCTGTGCTACATTGTAATGTAATCCTCGTGCTTTTAATCCAAACAAATGTTAAATGCATCTATTATATAATCTAATAAAATTTGAACAAAAGATAAAAATTACCTATATTATACTAGCTTGATGGTTGATTTAACTTTTAAAATATATGTTCTCTCAATTAGTTATTAAATAATACCTAACCTTTCTTTTTCAAACTGTTTATGAAATAACCCGAATATATTATTTTGGATATTATAAAATTTCATAAGCGATATAATTTAAATGCAGTTACTGATAAGAAACTTAAGAATTCAGTTTTCAGTTTGGTGCTCTTAAAATTACTTCCAGCAGCAGTTAGGAAAAATTTGATTTTACTCGTACTTCAATTTCTTAAAAGTATCTGATTAAAAATTGTGTGCTCTTAATATCAGATTTCAATGATGGTCTCAACTATTAAAAATTCTAATTGCATAATGTAACTTAACAATAATTTATAAAAATTTCTGAACTTTATTTACATGGTGGTATATTTTGATGGGTTTTATGGGGTTTCTATCTTGAACGGACTTTGCCGGAAAGCACAAAAATTCCTTGCATTGATTTTAACACAAATCTACGAGAAAAAATGACGTATTCGTGGTAAAGTGGAAAGCAAATATGTTGTTATAAACATGTAACACGATTAAATTAATAAGTGAAAGAAATAGATAGAAATTAAGGACATCATTACTTTCAACAACTCGCCTTTCAAACCAAGGTGTTATTAACAAACTAATGAAGTTTACATCAGCAGAAAATTCAAAATGCAGTTTTTAGATTGTTGCGGCAAAGGTGAGAGATTTAACGTTTCAACCATTAGCCCTGAAATTTTTAATATTTTTTGTCTATCCTAGATTTAGTGTCATTTGAACAAAATCCTAGGACACAATTCGATAAATATTTATACTACAGCCCTAGTAATATTATGCTCACGTTCCCTGTAAAGCACTTAAAACCGCACACTAACTCTATGTGCAGTAGAAACAACAACACAGTTTACTTAATGCATGTTAATGCGCCAGATGAAAGTAATATTTCATGCTTATTGTATTTAACAATAGCCAATTAATAAGCTCTATGAAAATATTTATCACATTTATGCATCTTCGAAGTATTTACAATAACAGAAAATTATGCATATGTAGTATGAAATTAGTATAGGGCTTCAGAATAACGATGAACATGAATTTAAAAAATTTTTATAATTTCTAAGAGGTCAGAAACAAATTTTCTACCTCTCTAATTTACAAAGCACATGACTGTGATATTCAGATTAACTTTTGAGATTTATAATAAAATCAGTTGAAAAGTAGAATCATGGAACATTTCCTCCCCCCGACTGATGACTGATTTTTCAGTACACAGACAGAAGTCTGTTGAGCTGCTAAATGCATTCAAAGCAGGGAACATGAAAAATTGGTCATACCCTCTACCAAAATTACTGAAATATTTCCTCTACCCTTACTATATGTGAGTAATATAAATTATTTATTAGTACAAAGATCTAGCTGTAACTTAATCTTCTGGTTATCACTCACATAATTAAATTTCAGAAAAATACATACACTAAATATTACCAGCATGGCAACTAACTAACCTCGGCTTCAAAACGTTAATTAATCACAGAAGCTCAGGCTTTACTAATACAGGCTTATTAATAATATTGAGCGTGAAGATGCAGTTGCCCCTCGCTCCCTATTTTTAACTTCGCTAATTTTTCTTGTCCTTTGTGTTACATGTTTGATCAAATAGCCTGGCTCAGTAAAAGTAGGCGGCCAGTGTAACTCTGATTAAAAAATCCGGTTATAACCACGTGCAGTGCTGATAAGGACTACGTGTTTCTGAGACTCCTTCTCCTTTATTTTCTTCTTTCTGGGTATTTCTTTCTCCTGATGAGGAGGGACCTTTAGCTGCCCTCGAAATCGATTGAGTGTTTCAATATACTTACGCTAAATACAAGGTTGTTTTTACGATTTTAATATGTATATTAGTTGCACAATATATGTATATTAGTTGCACAATTTTGATACTACTAACCTACTACTGATATTACACAATTTTATTATCATACTGTAAAGTATGATGGTACTACATGATTCGCCTAAGGTTAGAGTGCAAAAGGTTAGAGGAGTTTTCATCCACCTCGCCCCCGCAGACAAAGAAGGCTAAAAGAAAGTAATCGGACCCAAAGGCAAGGAGGATCACCTAACCATTCAAGTGGAAATCTGACTACCGGAACCCACAACTGGAAAGAAAGTCAGCTCGATTCATCAACAAAGGGTTAAAGAGAAAGGAAAATCTACAGCAAAATGAAGGCCGGCCGCAAAGAAAATCAGGCTTCAAAACTTGAATTGTCCTACGTGGGAAGAATTTATCTTCAAAAGAATGGCGGACTTAAAACCCAGCAAGAGAAGTGAAAATTTTTCTTTGTTTTCTCATTTTAAATTGAAATTCAGTTTATATCATTTTGTTCAAAGTTACTAAAGGAGAATGAGTTTTTCTCATACGAGAATATTTCTTATATGCTGTTAACAGCAAGATTTCTTTTAGATTTTTAAATAAAGAGAAAATTTTTCTAGAATTTATAGCTCTCACCAAGGTCGTAGGAAGGCCTTTTTGTTCGAGTACTTAAATTCTAGTGGTAGAAAGATACACTGTAAGCTGCAACTTAATTAATTATATCAACAAGTTTGTTAGGCAAATTTTAATTTTATAACAGTCATTTTAATTTTAAAACCTTTCCAATCAATTCTTGTTTCCACTTACAACTCCCTACCTGAATGAGTTTTTAGAATCCCGTTGAATGCAAATGAAAAGAAGTATTTAAGGAAGATTCAACTTACTTCGATAGAGAGTGCTAGGAATCCTTAGTATAGCGTGTTTGTCATCGTGCTAAGTCACTCTTGAAGCTGTTATGCTCGGCCGTATTATACGTGCTTACTAATATTCGCCGGCTAGTTTAAATTAAGGGCCAACTACGTCGGATAATTGTGTTTAGCTTCGGCTAAGTCTCGTTTAGTTAATCATAGCTTAGTTTCTTATTTCCTATTCTGAGTTAAAGCCCGAGTAGAGGCTTTGTTTTAAGCCCGAGAAGGGGCCGACTGTTATTCTTATTTGAGCGAATAAAAGGGTATTTTAATCCTTCTCGAGCCTATATCTTAATTGTTCTGAACTCAGCGATAAGTCGCTACATAGTTCACTAGGTTCCTCGACATTTCACCTTAGACAAAGGAGTGAGGAACCCTACACTACTTTCAGTTTATTTAAAATATTAGTTATGCATAATTAATACAAAAATTATTACAATTAAGTAAATAAAATAAAATTAATTAATATGGAAAGTAGAGAGAGAAAATAACTTCTTTCGATAAAACATGATAGACTATAATAATGAATAGCTGCTTTATTTCAGATTCAGGAGTTTTTAAAATATGGATCAAAAAGTAGTAATAGATTCATACAGCATAACCTGATTAAGTAATGATTTCCAATTTCCGTTATGTACCTTTATAATATTAAAAATTCATAACGGGGGTAGTTAACATTGAGTAACTTTTTTAACATTTTCCCCTTAAACTATTTAAACAATAGGAAATTTCATTATTAAATTGTTAGTTTCGAATTTTGATATCGTCTCAATTGTTTACATTCTGACAGAATCAAGCAAATTGACTTCATGGTAATGATTAGTTTACTTTGTATTTAAAACTCAAATTAAAACTTCAGTATTCCCTAATTGACCTTTAAATAAGACATCGAAGTTATAGGAGCTAATGAGAATTCTAGAATAACCAGCCTTTCATTTAAAATTCGATTTGAAATTTGAACTGAAGGAAAGTTTTAAACTGAATATCAGAATATTTCCTGAAATGCGTATGATGCAGAATATTATTTAAATGTAAACCATGTATTAAATTTAGGTCTTCTTTAATTAACATTATCAATTTTTGATCAATTAATTTTTTTAAATTTAGTGATATAGTCCAGCTGTTGTTTCACGAGCAGTATTTCTTCATATATTTCCGCATCTGAAAATAGAGTTAATGGTAAATAGATCCTTTTTCATTGGAATGCTGTACTTACAGTATAGATAAACCCCTACAATTAAAATTACGACGCCGTTTGCTCAGCAACTTGCTAGATTACTAGACCTCGTCCTCATAATTACCCCATTTCCGGATCTAGATGTACTCGTTACAGCTTGATCGGGGTTATAAATATAAATCACAAAACTGCGCTCTCGTTTCGACCAATCGTGACCAAATTTGGGTCAACAGTGTATTAAGAAAAGCAGCAAATAAATCCTGTAAAATAATGATGGACTAAATTTTATAGCTTTGGGAACTACAGATTCTTAACGCTTCATTTGAGATTCTTAACGCTTCATTTCATTTGAGAACGCTGTTCTCAAATGAAATGAATTAATGTTTCATTAATTATTGAAACGACCTATTAATCCAAAAATTTCAACAATCTTTGAGACGGAAATTAAGAATATATACATCTAATAGGGAATGTATATATATATATAAACTCACAAAAATACTTTTTTATTTTTTTGAAATTTTTAGATGTAAACTGTAAAAATAATAGTAATTTTAAATTTCATTCCGGTAACAAGCTTACATGACTTTTGTTATTTGATAAAGTGTGTATGTGTATTGAGAATACGGCAAAGCACACTAGGGCTATCTGCCTAAGGGGAGGGATGCCTTTCGTGGAGGACTTTCTAAGGGAAACTGGCTCGTATACACGTAACACATGGGGAAAACCACGAAAACGCTCATGCAGCCAGCCCGTTCGCGGGATTCGAACCTCGGACCGAGCTACCAGTGTTCAGCGACTTTACCGCTCGGCCGCTGGTGGGCGTTATTTGATAAAGAGTGTATAAAGTTGAGTTTCAGCTTTGACAATAGTACTTGTCATTTTTTAGACAGCTTTTTCAAAAATTGGACTAGCATTGCTTTATGCAGAAAGGCATGTTAAAATTATTTCATGAATTGTAAGAGATTTAATATAATAACCACGTAGTTAGAAAATAAACTTTTAAGACAACAGCAAAATAATTAAATCCAACAAAGTAATTAAAACATTTTACTCAAAACTTTGAAAACATGAGTGAAATTCAACACAAAACTTTAAAATATAAGTATGGGCATAAAATGGCATCAACGTATTTCAGTGCAATAAAACCGATAACAATAACTTTGTAGAGACATTAGGATTTTTTGGAAGCAAGAGAGATTGAAAAATATGCAATCGCCTTCGCCGCGAATCGAACCCCGGACCTCGGAAATACCGGCTCAGTGTGCTGACCGCTACACCACAAAGGCACGCTAGGAAAGCGGGAGAAATACCTTATAACTTCACTTCACTTCATTGTAATTTCTCTCATCCTCTAAGATTCTATGGCCCCATTTTAAAACACTGGATTGCTCCCAAGTAGACCGTTTATGATGACCTCAGTCCACAAGCTAGGTACTGCTTCAAAATATTCTTTCTCTTCACAGGAAACGCCTTTCTTTCAGTGTTGAGAGAGATCTTGCTAAAGATCGTAGTAACATATTAATATTATGGACATTCCGATACCTCCTATCACCAAGCTAACAAATTCCTTCCCTACAGAATTAGTGCGAGAGCAGGCATTATTGTGCAAGATTTATTTAAAAATTCTACTACTTTCTCCGCGCAGCATAAAAAAAAACATGTTTCTAGAGAATTTTTACATCAGTAAAGAGATGCCTTTTTCAGCTTAGTTCTAGTTGCTTGAACGGATTAAGTTATTTTTCTGTTGAATTTAAATCACTGAATTAAAAGGTTTGTTGGAAACCAGAGAGGGCAGAAACCTCAAATACCAAGGAATTAACAAGTTCGGTCAGAGCGTGAATATAGTTGAATTAAAATAGAACTAAAATATTCAGGAAAAGTACTACTGTTCTCTCATTATAGTATGAGAGTAATAAATGTAACTGACATCTATTTAAAGATCATTTAATCTGCATCGTGGCAAGTAAGAGAAATTAGTCGTATTTTTCCTAAGATCTATGAAGAACACCTGACTCAGTTCGCAAACATATTCTGACCATACCACAAACCCATCATAATCTATCAGTCTCTCACATCCCACATTTTTTTTATTTCCAATTCATTTAATTTCGTTAAAAGGTACTTTAATATATTTTTATTTTTATATTTTTAATTTAATATAGTAGTGGTTCATCATTTCATATCAAGCAGATCTTTCCATAGAGAATTCTACAAGCAAAATTACTATTCCACTACTTTCAAATAATTCTGTGACATATTCGCTAATTCCTCTTGAAGCTCTTAAATCAATTAATTAAACAAACTATCCAGTATATTGTTAATGCAGTCACTGAGCTCTTACGTTACTTGGAAAGTTATATGTCGTTTAAGTTAATACAAAGTAAATTAATAAAAATTACCAAAGGCAACATATTTGGTATGTGCATGCACAGTTAAATAACAATAAAAGCATTTCAGTTATATATTTGTTATAAATACGGAGCTCATAGTTTTAGAGACATAGATCTATGGACTAAGTTATGTGTGCAACGCTGTTGAAGTAAATAGAAATAGAATGTATAGGTTGGGATTTTGTCACTGCATGCTAGTATGCCACTTCAGTTAAGTTGACGATGATTGATTGGATTGTACCTATAGGCTTACAGGCTTTCACAAATCCATTACTAAATATATTTTATTATTACAATAATAATAATTTGTATAAATTTCATATTTCAATATATAATTTCAATGCACAAATTTTGAAATACACACACGTATGTAAGATAAAAAATATATGAATCAAAATTATAATTTAAACTAACGGTAAATTATAATTTTGATTATAATTTGGTAAAACATTAATTCTTCCTCTCTGTTTTAAAAATTGCAATACCTTCTCTGGATTGCGTCGTATCTAAATCATTCTATGGCCTGCGCAGCTCTTATGACGTAATAATTGGGAACCGAAACGACCATCGTAAACCAAAACTTTTTCTTTTCGTGTGCTTCCATCTTGTATAACTACGCACTTCAGTACTAATTCAGAAGTCAAACAACAAAAATCAGCGTTATATTTTCAATCTGTGAAAATTTGGAAATATAACGCTGATTTTTTTTTGTTTGACTTAGTATTTGTTTATTTTGAATTAGTATTTGTTCGGCGTGTTATAGTGTCTTAATTACATATTTCAGCTTCTGTCTCTTCTCTGCTTGGACGTAATTTCGCTATGCTGCTTGCTATTGCAAAAATATCAATAATGTAAATGTTCTTGAACAGGCACGAATAGGGTGCCAAGTGATCTGTCGCCACATAATGTCAACTGAAAATAAAAATGAAATTAAAATCGCCTCGACTGCCAAGTTTTATTTTCGAAGTCAACGCATTACGACGCAATCAGAATACTTCCTCTTCAATATAGCGTAACTACGCATCAACAGTGCTCCGTCTTTTCCTTTCCTTGCTTTTATTATGTCTATATATATCTTTCTTTACTTTTATCTCTTGTTCAGTTAAAAAATATTAAAATTATTGAATGAACATTTAGTTTTTACGAGATAGCTTTTACTGCTTCATTATTGTTTCTAGTTATTGAATGATTTTACATTTTTGCTAAGGAACTATGTCAAATGTATTTTTTAGCATAAGCTTTTAAACATTCCTCTTACTTCTAAAATATAAAAAAATTTTGCAGCTCAATTTGCAAGATTCTTGACCACTAAGGTCTCTCTAATTCATGTTGTCTTGTTACTTTTGTGTTTCACTTTTCGCAGCTTTATGCGCAAAACGTTTTGTTGGATTTACTAAAATTTCCAATTACGTTTTTCCAGCTTTAGTAGAAAAAGTCATTTGATACTTTTTTATAGTTCTTTTCCCCTTTTAGGTTAGTCTTCCTAACAAAAAACACAGTAACGCAGGCTAGCTCTCTCTTTACTTTTATCTCTTGTTCAATTAAAAAATATTAAAATTATTGAATGAACATTTAAGTTTTACGAGACAGCTTTTGCTACTTCATTATTGTTTCCAGTTGTTGAATGATTTTACATTTTTGCTGAGGAACTATAGAGTGAAATGTATTTTTTAGCATAAACTTTTAAACCTTCCTCTTACTTCTAAAATTTAAAATATTTTGTAGCTCAATGCACAAACTTCTTGATTACGAAGGTCTCTCTAATTCATGTTGTCTTGCTACTTATATATATAAAGATTTAATTTTCTAAAAAATTTGAATTTAAAAGATTATACTACCCTGGACAATTTTTAAGAAACATTTAATAAGAAATTTAAGATAAAGAAAACGTATAGATACTGTGGTCTCTGGATCTTCATCGTAGTAGGAATTTACAGTTTCATAGAAAGATTGGTAAGCAGACAATTAGCTGCACATTTATATTAACGACAGAAGAATAAATAAATAGAAGAAGATATACACAGACAAAGAGATAGAAAGGCAGATGTGCTGCTGAGGCTGCTAAATAAAATAGATGCTGTTTCACATTAATTAGTTTGTTATTTACAACATGTCTCTCATACTAGTAGAAGTTTCTCATACTTTTGGTTTTTAACCGTTACCTTTCCTACATTTACTTTTCAAACCTAACCCATTAACTCATTTTTTCTATTTCCAAAACTAGTATTAAATACGTTGCCATTGAATCTATTTTCCTTTAAAATTTATTAAACTGGTAAGTAACTTGAATTTATACCATGAATATAAATAATAATTAAAATGATAAGGATAATTTGACAACAAATTTTATAAAGTAATGTAAGTAGAATTCTAAAAGCCGCAAATTAATTTTTCATATTTTAATGTTCAAAGCGACTCGTTAGGGTTAATTATTTAAAACATTAAAACCTGAACAATTAAGAATACTGGAAACACGTTTCGTTCCTATCGACTATTTGAGGCTAAAAACGACAGTTACAAAAATAGAAATAAAACAATAAATAAAACTCAGTTCCCTAAACAAAAATATTTACACCCTTTTCAAAGAGCCAAAAGATTACCCCAACAGGATTTCAGTTCTCGAAAACTTTAAACAAAAATTTTAAAAAACATACAATTACGAAAGGTTTAATAATTTTTAAAAAAAATATGCAAAAGTAGAAAAAAGCATCATTGAACATCCTTTTCTAATAAACTATGATAAGATTGTGGGAAAACTGGAGAAGACCTGAAATTTGGCAGAAAAATAGAAAACTGTAGAATTCTCAGAAACAAGTTTATTGTGCGTGTAGTGAAAATTAAGATTTCCAAAAGGAAATAGCTTAACCCCTTAACTGCCGCGGGCGTATATATACGCCTTGCTCAGCCGATGCGTTAACTGCCCCAGATGCGCCCAGATGCGCAGCCGATGCGTTAACTTTGCGAATAATTTTAGGTGTAGCAGCGCAAAGCAAATGATAGCAGTTTGGAAGGACGTATATATACGCCTGGGGCAGTTAACGCATCGGCTGAGCAAGGCGTATATATACGCCCGCGGCAGTTAAGGGGTTAAGGAAGAAACCCAAACGTCGGTAAAGAACAAGATATCTAATGTTTAAAGTTTAAATACTGGAAAAAGTTACGGAAAACTCTTTTGTCACTTCCGTTTTTAAGTTTTTGAGAACTCAAATCGCGTTGAGGTAATCCTAAGGCTCTATTAGAAAAGGTATAAATATTTTTGTATAGGGCACTGTGTTTCATTTGTTGTTTTATTTTTATTTTTATTATTTTCGTTTTTATGCTCAAATAGTCAAGAGGAACGAAACGTATTTTCAGTACTCCTTAATTGTTATATAACGCATCAAAGAATCTGGATACTTTTTTACGTTTTTATTGTGAATCTTAGACTGGGTGTCGAAACAAGTCAATAAATCTCCGTTCCCCCACCAAAACAGACCGCTAAAATTTATTTTCCCAAACTAAATTAGAGGAACTTCATTACTTATTAGAAGCAAAACATAGTTCTTAATTTTTTTTTATTATAATAGGATCAGAGTAATAAACTTTCTCCTTCACGCCTACGCGTTATCATTGAGTAATATACGAAAAGCTAAATATCACGGCTATCTTGTGAGGTAAAGTCGATATAAAACGTGTCGCCAGAGTGATGTTTATCGTAAACTATAAAAATCTAAAACCTTTCTGAATTATCGTTAGGCTCTGAACTGCAGTCTCTGAATTGCCTCTCTGAACTGCCGTTTAAATGCGGCTCGTTAAGCAACCTTATATTTGATTAAAATTAATCTCAATTACAAACCTAAATTTGTTAATATGCACAATTGCAGAGCATTGCGAAACTAAATATTAGACAGGAAAAAAACTCACTGTATCTTTATTTTTTCAACTGGCCAAAAGAAAAAAAAATGCAGTACCTTAATTCAGCCTTTAAAGAGCTATAAAATTCTGTGCTTTTGTCAACTCTTCGAACTGCTCTGCACAATTACTTATAACTTTACAACACATAAAATTATACAGTAACTGTTTTTTATTCTGGTACATGAAAAATTGTAACGATATTCAGAAAGATGGCAAATGAGGGATTATTCTTTTTCCCGGTCATTTAAACTTTCTCATAATGTATTCTTCTGTCTTTCACTCTCTCTACTTAGGGCTCACCAATGGCCATGCTTTAAAGTCGTTAAACACTTGTAGTTCGACCCGGCTTCGAAATCCAGCCACAAAATTAAAGCGAAACTTAATTTGCCTGGTTAAATACCCACCATGATAGTAGAGACAAAGAATGCCCATTTTATCGAAGAAGAACGTACAAAAGTATAAACAAAGGATAAAGTATGAATAATTTCGATATTTTACAAGTAAATCTTCAGCACTCCCGGACTGTATACTTAAGAAACTGCCTTGAAAACAATCCTAATATTTAAGAAAACATACAGCCAAGAACACTACATTAGGGAAAACAAACTTTGCGGTTTCCCTCTAATTTACAGAAAGTTCTATTCTAAGAACAATGCCAAACCATCTATTATCGAAACAAACCAGTGCTTCGCAGCACTAGAAATCATTAGCAAGGACACCATCACAGAAATCAGGATAGAAGGAGAAAAACCATTCCTCATCCTCTCACTCTACTGTCCGCCCTCACAAGACTTGGATCCTATCTTAGGACCCCTAGAACAGCTCCTACGACAACATAAGAACTCCTCAGTGCTCACAGGTGACGACTTCAACGCAAACACCCTACATGGAGTCTGGCTCATCCAGACACCAGGGGCTTAAAAGTATTTGAATTCCTTGCTAAAAAATGACTGTACTGATCCAGACAGTGATCCAAATTTCTTAGGTACGAGAGGCAATTCCTGGGTTGACCGCACCTTGTTCCGAAAACTTGGGCCAATAGATGTCACAAAATGAGAAGTAATCGAAGAAGCTAACCTAAGTGACCACAATTACATAAGAGGTACAGTCAACAACTTTCGATAAACCAATAATGAGAAACGTAAGATGAAATTTTCTCACTTTGACTGGATGACATTTCGACAAACTTTGTCTAAAAATTACTTTCTAGAAGGTGACCTACGATGTATCTCTAAAAACGGGTGCTAGCGTTAATTACAGTAAAATTGTTTAAGGAAAAACTTTATAAGGTATTTCTCCTCACCTTCTCAGGATGCCTTCGTAGTGTAGTGGTCAGCACGCTGAGCTCGTATTCCAGAGGTCCGTGGTTCGATTCCCGGCGAGGGCGTTGCTCACTTTTCACTTTTCCTGCTTCCAAAAAATACCTAATGTCTCTACAGTGGCGCCCGAACTAAAAGGGTGGTGGATGATGATTCTCCACACCCAGTATTTGGCGACGAGGGTCCCCTAAAAACCCCAGTTGCCCTTTAAAGGGGAAGTCTATAGGGCATTTCTCCCGCCTTCTTAGCATGCCTTCGTAGTGTAGTGGTCAGCACGCTGGGCGCGTATTCGAGAGGTCCGTGGTCCGTTTCCCGGCGAGGGCGTTGCTCCTTTTTCACATCTCCTGCTTCCAATAAATAATCCTTATGTCTCTCCAACGTGAAACCGAAGTTTTTAAGGAAAAACTTGAAACCAAATTTTACCTGCTAGTAACAATATAGGTGTAATATCCTTGAAATAATGTAATAGTAGAGCGCTTAGAGTTGCTTTCTATTTTTAAAACGCAATTTTTTTAATTTATTACCAAATTATAATAGATTGAAAGATTAAAAGAGTTCTATATATTTTATATACATTTTATGTATTTGTGAAGATACTTTTAATATTTTTAATACTTATTTAAAATTACCGTTTGCATTCGCATGTATAGGATGGATACTATTGCATATGTTTTTTCTTTGAGTCTGAAGATTTAGCTTAGAATAATACAGCATTTTCCACGTTTTAATAGTTTCTTCCGCTGTATTTTAATAAATAAGATATGGCAAATATTATTTGACTCAATTTTTAGTTTTAATTTTTAAAAAAATTAAGTTTACTCCATTTATAATTTTAAATACCATTCATTTTCTTAATAATATATTGTTTATTTGCTTACATGTTTTTCATTTGGCTGTTTAGTTTTAATTTTTACTTAATCCATGTTTACAAATTACATCGTTGCAGCATTATGGGCATGAAATGTTTCACGTAATTTATAAGCAAAGATTTACATTAAATGATCGCAACATTCTCTAAAGGTATTTATTAAAAATATTTCTTAAAAAATATTATAATCATGAACATTTGACTGAGTGTTAAAACAGCTGATCGTACATATGTCTCAGTAAATCTGCATCATAATCTTCCAGAATTAACTTTCTAAAAATGCTGTTTACACAAGAATATTTTAATACAGTTTGTAAATTTCTTTTGAACTACCCCACACAATTTGATTGCTGTTTCCAACTAAAAATAAGGAGGTTCCTTAAGATATATTTACTGAGAATTTTTCCTACATTCAGTTTTATTCAAATTTCATTCAAAAAATCTTTAAAATACATATAATTTACTTAATCTCTTGTCATTGCAGATATTATATATTGTCAGGACTATTATATTGTCAGGACTATTATATTGTCAGGATTGCTATTCATTCTAATTACCTTGGGAAACACCTGGATATCCTGAATGAGAGCAGAGAGCTTACTCAAGATATGTTCGTGTGTGCTTGGAGTAGACAGCACAAGTAAGAAGGGTTAACTTTACCCTTTATACAGAGACCAACATCTTTGGTCTAAAACGCAGAAATAAGAAATAACTAACTAAATAAGAATTAAACTTAAATTCTGTACAGAGACTATTAACGCGAAGATTGGCCTTTTGATACTACGTATGTAGTGAGCAAAGTACTACAATAAGTCCCGTATATCAACAGGAACTAAGTTCTAGCCATAAAGGCAGACATGAACTGATTGAAAAACACGCACGTAGCAGGGCAGCAGGAAGGTTCTTCTCTCTCTTGGCTAGAAACCACTTCATAAATACCTATACAGTTTGCAGACTCATTAAAATAAAAAATCCTACTCATGCTAAATAAAATAAACGTTAGTAAAACTTAAAATCCTTATAATATAATCTTCAAAACTATATATTCAAATATGATGCTGTTGCATGATTTATACTATGCCAATCCACACTGTGAATTTTTGTCCTCTTTCAAAACGGGCCCACCAGCGGCCGAGCGGTAAAGTCGCTGAACACTGGTAGTTCAGTCCGAGGTTCGAATCCCGCGAACGGGCTGGCTGCATGGGCGTTTTCGTGGTTTTCCCCATGTGTAACGTGTATACGAGCCAGTTTCCCTTAGCAAGTCCTCCACGAAAGGCATCCCTCCCTTTAGGCAGATAGCCCTCGAGGCTTTGCCATAATCACACACACACACGTCTTTCAAAACGACATCAAAGCAATTGTTATCCTCTCTTCTCAATTTCTAGTTCTAATGAATGTAGATGTTAATTATATTCCATAACATTTGTAAACCTTAAAAACTGATGCTTCTTACAAATTCAAAAACTGTTTTATGATAATGTAATTGAAGAAATGCAGTAATACTTTCTCAGTATGCTTCAAACGATAATATGTTCGCTAACAGAACAGATGATATTTGGAAAAAAGGATTATTTTCACTCAAAAGTTTAGAAATGTTCAATTTTATTTAAAATTCATTAAAAATCCTTAAAATACATAGAATTATCTCAATCCTTTGTCACTGCAAATACGAAAGTATTATGTAATTTTCGAAACTTTACATTCAAGTAAGATAATGGTCATGATTTATACCATGTCACTTTACACTTTTATCCTCTTTCAGACAGGAATCAATGCAATTGTTTCAATTTCCAGCTCGAATACATGTACAGGGTAATTCGCTTAAGCATGTAAAACTTCAGGGAAGGGTAGATTACCCCAAGGCAATTAGGGATAACATAGCAATATAGGGGTGGAAATGTAATCGTCTGTATTAGTGCGCAAAAACGAAAACACAAGAAACGAAAGAGAGACGAGGGACGGAAAAGCAGCAGTTAAACTAATCCTGCGTGCTGACGAAAGGAGGGTGCAGTTAGCAGGCTCATATAGAAATGTTGTGAATAATATTTTAATCAACAAATAGCTACAGTTGCGATATACAGGGATCATAGTAAATATTCGAAGTTATAGCCATCAGTTACGATAAAATCGTGAAACTGGCACAGCATAGAATCACGGACTTTTTGCAATATAAAAGTCTAATAGCGTTTTGTTTATTTTTACTAATAGTCATTGTATTATGGGGTTATGGGTTATTCAGTTGTGGCAAAGCACACGAGGGCTATCTGCCTAAAGTGGGGGATGCCTTCGTGGAGGACTTCTACGGGAAACTGGTTCGTATACACGTTACACATGGGGAAAACCACGAAAGCGCCCATGCAGCCAGCCCGTTCGCGGGATTCGAACCTCAGACCGCATTTTATTTTTATTTTGTGATCCTTTCCTGAATTTTCTTTCCCCCCTCACGTTTCTTCGCCAGGATGTAAATGAGTTAGGGTGAACGAGAGTATTTATACTGTTGAAGCGAAAAGGTTAGACAGAGCGTGATTTCGCTAATGTGAGCGCAAGTTGTTAATTTTTACCAGCTATTAAACTTAATAGCGGCTACGCCTTCTTGCTGCCGAGCTATTATCCTGCCGTTGTAGGTTTTTGAGTCAACCTGTTAGTTTAAACTGTATACTCTCGCCCTACTTTTAACCTTTAAATTTAGCGTTACATTATCTTTTAAGTTCTCAGAGCAAGTGGTCGGGGCTTTTTTTGTAAGCATGTAAGTCCGTGCCATCTTTTAAATGTTTTGTGTTCAATAAAAGGGTCATTTACGCCATTCCCCTGGTTGTATTCATCTTCAAGCTTGAGCGAAAATTCGCAAGGATCAACACTTAGGTAGATCTAGATACATTTTATGATAGCTATGAAAATTAGATCTTAAATCCGGTGCCCGAATAATTCCGGACCAATGGCCCAAGATCAATCCACCTTCTCGCTGGCCTCATTAATGTCGAAGGCTCCACTGACTCTAGTAAACCCAGGTTTCTGCTTCTAATGGGCACATTGCAGGCTTCCATAAAACACGCTGTGACATTCGTTGGGACAGCATGGTCGCAAACATTTTTGGAACGGCTGAACAACTACTTTTTGCTGTACCCGGTGCCGCAAGTGCAAAGGATAACGATAGTGACCACCGCCTTATGAGGGCAGGTTTTAAGTTGATTCAAAGGGGGTCGTAAATTTTAACTGGGAAAAATAGTCAGTGAGACATGTACGTTTGAAAGATTCGAAACCGCCCTTGTAAAACCAATCCCCGTGGTCAAAGACAGAGCAAAATTAGAAGCTGAATTATACAAGTATCAAATTAAAGTCGAGGAGTTAACAGAATTTATTTTAAGAAAAATTCAAGTCTGAACGGTAAATTAAAGTCTGTACGTGTGTCAAAATATAGTGTACGGAAAATGCCCAATACCGAAATCATCTAGATTATTTTATTTTGCCCCCACTATTGCTCCAGATTTAGACTCCAAGATTTTATTGAATAGAGAAACCCCAGCACTTTGGAACAGTTGTTTGAGCTGGCGGTTAAATCTGAAAGCAGGAAAATGGCCGAAAGTACTCGTTCAATGTATTACGGCCAAAGAACGATCGGACAGTTTCAAAGACAGACAGCAGAAAGTAGGAGAAAATTTAACAGCGGAAAAACTTTCAAGATAAAAAATGTTTTGGAGATTGCCAAAGTAGGCCGCAAGATAATAAACGAAGGACGAAAAAGCAGCAGTTAAACTAATCCGGCGTGCTGACAAAAGGAGGGTGCAGTTAGCAAGCTCATATAGAAATCAATCTAAATTACAGCTAAACTCTGTGGTCATAAAATATTTGACTATTCAGATTGGTCATTCAGATTTTGCTAAATAATGTGCTAACAGAGGCTTTGTTAGATACAGCGGTGCAATCAAAATATTTTTCGAAAAAAAATTTGAAAGGCACCTATTATTTAGTACAGAAAATACCGAAGATATTACCAAAAAAATGGTACTTTGTAGGGTTTCATTCTTAAATTAACTTTTATTTCGCAAAACTTAGTGAGACTGTCATGCGAGTTTTCGCTCGTCTATGGAAACAAAAACTGACTCAGAAGAATGTTTAAGCAACATTTTTACTTAAAAATTTACACTAAACAGATTCGCGGCTTGGTGCTAACAATTTTAATCTCTTTAGCTTCTGAGATTTCAGGTAACAAGAATGCGACCTTAAAATTCAAAGCAATTCAATGCTGGAGATTTAAAATGCTAAAGCTTAACAAGCGTTGGTGTAAACTTAACTAAATGCGCGATTGAATTCGACTAGCAAAATGACTAATGACAGACAACTTAAGTCGCACAGTTAGGCAAGGAATTAAGTACTATGATCAAGTCGTTGTCAAATTATAAATTCATGCATATGGACTCTAGAATGAATCTAATTGATTTTGTAGATCATAATTGATTGATAATTTTGTGCTTTTAAGTACATTTTTCGATTCGATTTGCGTTACTGATCTCAAAGTTTAAGAATGTTATGTACTAGAACTTGCTCTGTCCAATGTCTTGGCTATATTAATTTACACCACTTCATTTAGCCAAAGTATGTGATGTAAAGTAAGATTTTGTAAAGATTTATTTTATTCTAACCAATTATTTTTAGTTTTTCTTTCCTTTCCCTACTGATTTCAGTTTCCTGCCGGAATGTAAATTTGTAATGGCGTAGATGTTAATTCAAACGTGTTTCAGAAGCAGTATTTAAGCTGCGTTTCAAGATCTCAAAAGTAGTAATAGCGGGCTTAGTTCCGAGTTTATGCTACATGTTTGAATTTAGCTCTCTAGTCGGTGTTAAACAGCTTTCAGTTTATACTGAAATTTCTCGGCTCGGCTTTGCTGTGTGCAGCCGATTTAGCGTTTAGTTAATCTAAGGAACCAGTCGTTAGATAGCTTAATTTATTAGTAATTTGTTACATTCTTATTCTCTGTTAAATTTACGTTAGCCACAAGTGGTGGTGATTTGTGAGCACCAAGCGTGTGCATCTGTTTTAATTTTTAAGTTTTAAATAAAAAGGCTATTCTAAGTCTTCCTCTGCAGACAGTATTCTCAGACATAACGAGTATTCTCTACTTCGTCTTCTACGTAGAGTCGCCATTGTATACTACCAAAAAGAACAAGGAGGCTCTATAAGTTATATTCCTGTTTCTCGAAATGATATCCATTACCAAAACAATAAACAATATTGATCAAAGCTAAACGTTTAACTCGAAATAAGGAAGCAAAAGTATGACAGAAACTCTAAACATCGTGTAGACTAATTGCGACTATTAAATGGCATAAATTAAAGGGATAATTCCCATTTAAACAGTGTTGCCATTCCTAAAAAAATTATATGCTCTTAAAAATAAACTTTTCTTCAGATTAAGAAGTAGGCTATACGGGAGGAATCTTAAGAAATTAGGCTAAGAACAAGGAGGCTCTATAAGTTATATTCCTGTTTCTCGAAATGATATCCATTACCAAAACAATAAACAATATTGATCAAAGCTAAACGTTTAACTCGAAATAAGGAAGCAAAATTATGACGGAAACTCTAAACATCGTGTAGACTAATTGCGACTATTAAATGGCATAAATTAAAGGGATAATTCCCATTTAAAAAGTGTTGCCATTCCTAAAAAAATTATATGCTCTTAAAAATAAACTTTTCTTCAGATTAAGAAGTAGGCTATACGGGAGGAATCTTAAGAAATTAGGCTAAGTCGCCAAATGAATAAAAGATCTATTTTAATAAGTTCTCCCTAATGTTAACGCTGTATTAAAGAACCACAAAGACTAGATAGAAAAATACCCTCGCCCAGTAGTGGACCAAAGTAGTAGTCCAAATAAATTTATTCAACAGTTTCTTAAAAAATTGTTTTTGTATACGGAAAGATAACTTTCGACACCAATAAACGTCAGATGAGGTTTGGTTTTATTTCATTATAACCACGCACGCAAGAGCTATCTGCTTAACAGATTCGTGACCGATAGAAATTTTTATTTTTATTATACTGGATAACGGCGAAAATAATGAAATTCTAAAGCTGGTTGCCGCAAACTTGTATCATTAGGGTGGAGATATATACTGCTCGACATTGAAAATGCAACACCAAGAAGGAGTGGTCAGAAATTCATGCAAATTTTAGAGTAGACGCACGTCACTGAGTTATGCGAATGATGTGAAATGCGCAGCTCTCCGACGCACGTAAAGTAAGATATAAGGGAAGGAACGTGCAGAATGGGTAATATTCGTGTCGTTATTTCTGCCAGACGAATTATCGAAGAAAGCTGGTTTTTGTCCTGGAGGATACGTGTAATATGAGAGAATGCCAGGCCGCCGTCAACGAAATCATGTCCAGCAGATAGACGATTTTACGAGGAGTATTGTGATCGGATTAAGAAGGCCGGGTTGGTCCTACGTCAAATCGCAGCTGATACCCACATGGATGCCATCATGGTGTATCGGCTATGGCGAACATGGTTAGAACAAGGAAATGTGGGAAGAAGGAGTGGTGCAGGTGCAGCTAGAGCGACGTCAGCACGCGTGGATCGACGGATCCGCCAACAAGCTGTGGCGGTCCCGCAAGTCACTTGTACCGAACTTCTGCAGCATGTGCAAGATACCCTGGATGTTCCCGTGTCGACCAGAACTCTTTCCCGTCGATTGGTTGAACGTGGCCTGCACTCACGGCATCCGTTAAGAAGACTGCCATTGACCAACGTTTAGAATGGTGCCGGACTGGAGCGATGTGGATGATAGAATGGCGAAACGTCGTGTTCTCAGATGAGTCATGCTTCTGTTTATCCAGTGGTTGTCGCCGCATACGTGTGTGGCGTCGACGTGGAGACATATCTATTCCGGCAATAACTGTGGAACGCCCCACCGCGCAACAACGTGGCATAATGGTTTGGGGCGCTATTGCCTACGATTCCAAGTCACCTCTAGTTCGTATTCAGGGCACTATGACGGCCCAACGATACTTGGATAATGTACTGCGGCCCGTGGCAATCCCCTACATTCAGGGGCTGCCTAATGCAATTTTTCAGCAGGATAACGCCCGACCACACAGTGCTCCCCTCTGTCAACATGCTCTGCAAGGTATATAGATGCTTCCCTGGCCATCGTACTCTCCTGACCTGTCACCAATCGAACACGTGTGGGATGTGATTGGACGCCGTTTGCAGACTCTGCCCCTGCCTCGTTCAGAAGTCGAACTGTGGTAAATGGTTGAAAGGGAATGGAGAGCCATCCCTCAGGACACCATCCGCACTCTTATTGACCCTATGCCTAGACGTGTTTCTTCGTGTATCGCTGTCCGCGGTACAGGGGGCTACTAGCGCACCCGATTTGTTAGACTCTGACTTACCTTATGCGGATAAAATTACACTACTCTGTGCTGATATACGCAAAGTAGCTACCACCAGCAGAGGTGGCAGAATCCTCTTATCTTCGGATCTTCGAGAGCATCTGTTACAATCTCTGACAACTTTGCAAACTTTGGCCTTACAGGGGCCTGAGGGCTTACCTATTCCAGAATTGGTGGACGCTGAAGTCAATACATCTACCATAGTTTGCTGTGAAGCGGTTCGACAACATTCTTTCCAGTCACCTGTTCTCCCATCTACAGCTGATCAGGCTTTGGCTCCTGCTCCATCTTTTGCGGATATTGTTCGACGACCTAAAAAGCCTAGCCTTATTATTCGTCCTAAAGCTGACACTACTAGTGATACGCTTAAAGAACAACTTAATACCAAAGTTCCGCTCTCACAACTTAAAATTGGAATAGATCGTATTACTAAAATAAATAACGGAGGTTTGGAGGTCTTCTGTCAAACACCTGATGATGTTGCGATACTCGAACAAGAACTCACGCGCTCTGATGTACCAGCAGATGTCAGTAGACCAATCAGACGAAAACCAAGAATTGCTATCCATGACTTGCCGGAATCAATCACACCGCAAACAGTACTTTCAGAACTCAGCGGAGCCACGGGATTGCCAGAAACAGCATTCACGATGCGATTCCGTCTCAGGGAGCGACAGAAGGGATACATTAAATGGATTGTTGAATGTGACTCCCCAGGTTTTGCTGCGGTCATGCGTCGGCGAAAAATTTTCGTCGGCTGGCAAGCTCACAGAGCCACTGAATTTATTGGAATTAAAAGATGTTACTCCTGTCAGCAATATGGCCATGTGCAAACAGAATGCAAGAGTAAGCGAAAATACTGCTCCTACTGTGCAGGAGATCACGGGCTCAAAGATTGCACAGCTCAAACACCTGAATGCATCAACTGTGGCGAAGCCAATAATCGTTACGGTACCAGATATGACTTCGCCCATCCCGCCTACCACCCCGATTGTCCAGAGTATCAACGTCGCGTCCAGCTCATCAGGGCAAACACAGACTACTAACTTCAATCCTTATAGTCTAGCATCAGGTAACTTAGTATCTGATTCTTCATTGGATCATATACAAAAAGATCTTAATACCACTCTTCTGCAACGAACTTTACCGACGGAATGTCTACAAATAAATCTTCAACATGCTCGAGCTGCGACGGCACAGACTGTAGAATATGCTACTTCTGAGCATATTGACTTCATCTTAATCCAGGAGCCGTATTGTCTAAATGGTAAGGCGGTTGGCTTTCCACTGCACTGGACACTATATCAAAAGGAAGATCCTTTACTTCCACCCCGTGCAATTATTGTCAATTGTAATTCTTCCTGGTCTCCTTTACTTGTCACTGCGCAGCGAGATATTGTTGCTGTTCTTCTGGAAGTTCATCATCTGACAGTCCTTCTGGTTTCCATTTATTCCTCACCGTCCTCAGAAATCGAACCTGTGCTCTCTGCGATGCAAGATTTACTGACCTCAATTCAAATTCCAAATTTGCTCTTTTCTGGTGATTTTAATGCTCATAATGTTTCGTGGGGATATGCTACTACGGACGTAAAGGGTAGACTTCTGGAAGATTTTATATCCAGTTTTAATCTCGTGAAACATAATTCACATGATGCTCCTCCGACTTTTGATCGTCAACATTCACATGGTTGGCCAGATTTGACTTTGTCTACTTTGCCTATGGCCTCTCTTCTTCAAGATTGGCGAGTAATTGAGGGTCTAAGTCTATCAGACCATAACTATATACGTTTTTCACTCGCGGGAACTACAGCCACCTCAATCATACGGCGTTATAATTTACCTGGCCGAAAGGTCAGACAGTTTACTGCAGCCATTCAAGCCAATTTGGCCTCTTATCATTCTCGTCTTCAATCTCTGCATTCTCGTGAAGATCTACAACATTTTACTAGTGATCTTATGGCTACCATTCGAATAGTATGTGATAGTGTTTTGCCTATTCGTACCACTAAGAAGTTATGTACATTAAATTGGTGGAATGCTCAGCTTCGTACTCAACAACAAAAATGTAGAGCTCTTCGACGTCGGCTAAAGCAAGAGCGTCGAAATAATATCAGCTCCAATACTCTGCTTCTTTACCGACAGGAAAGAGCATGTTACAAACAAATGATTATACGTGCCAAATTAACTAGCTGGCGCAAATTTTGTTCTGAGACAACATCTGTTTATGGTATTCATCATAAGATTGCGACCGAAAAGCTGTTTAAGCCAGCAACTTTCCATCTTTTACCTACAGTTAGTCCTAATAGTCACCTGACTGAATCAACTCTATCAGAAGTCCTTGATACGGTTTTTTCTACAGATGATAATTCAACTGATTCCTCCTTTCATCAGACTATTCGAAATCAAACTTCTAGTCTTCAAACACCAGACGATGTTATTTTTACTACTCAAGAAATTCGGCAAGTCTTACGCCAACTCCCTAATAAGCGCGCACCGGGTCCAGATGGTGTTGACTATCGTATTGTCAAATTGATTATTAGCACCAATCTCAGTCTCTTCCAAAGCCTGTTTAATAAGCTATTCAATAGTGGAACTTTTCCTCAATGTTTTAAAATTGGCCAGGTGATCTTATTTTTAAAGAAACACCGTGATCCAGCCCGTGCCGATTCTTATCGCCCTATTTGTTTGTTGTCAGCTTTTAACAAAACTTTTGAAAAACTTCTTATGGGACGATTGAGATTTCATTTGCAATCAACAAATTATCTGTGTCCTTTTCAATACGGTTTTCGCACCAAAAGATCAACACTGCACGCTTTAAAGGAAGTTCAAGATACCATCCTGCGCAATAAGTTCTCCGGCCACCACACAGCGTTTATCTCAGTGGATTTAAAGAGCGCCTTCGATACGTTGTGGTGGCCGGCAGTTCTATATGCATTAAGAGATGCCAATTGCCCCCACAATTTATATAATACTCTTGCACATTATCTGTCCGATCGACATTTGATCATTTCCTATAATGGAGGCCTGGTACATAGATGTCAGACTCGAGGGTGCCCGCAGGGTTCATGTGCGAGCCCCTTTCTCTGGAATGTGACATACAATCTTATCCTTAAGCAGCCATGGCCTGAACATACAACTGTGGTTACTTATGCCGATGATACCGCATTCATAGTGCGAGGTAGGACTCGTGATCAACTTCAAGCAAACTCACAGGAGACCTGTTCTTTGTTTCAGTCTAGATGTGAAGATTTTAAATTGCAAATCTCTGAAGAGAAATCGCAAATTCTGATCATTCCTAAGAAGGGTGGTTCTATGGCTCGTCAGCCGAGAATAACCATAAATGGCAAGCGTCTTCGTATTAAACGTGAACTTAAATACCTTGGAATTATTTTCGACGACAAACTCAATTGGATTCCCCATGTGTTAGATCTCAAGAAGCGTACTGCTGTGATTGCTCAACGCCTTAAACTTATGAAGGGAATCCACTGGGGCTTAAATCCACATCTTCTTAAAGTTTTATATGCAACAGTAACTGAAAAGATTGTTTCATATGGTGCTGCAATTTGGGCAGCACCAATGCAAGGACGCAAAGTCCGACATTTAAATAGTATACAGAGACCATTTCTCTTAAATATCACTCGTGCCTTCCGCACATCACCAACTAACGCCCTCGCAGTTGCAGCTGGAGTCTTGCCTTTACCTATTGCGGTTGAAAAGGACGCAGCTTATCAGTTGATTAGACAACTTGGCTGTTCAGTTCAGTTTGGAGATCACTCTTTCTCCTCCCATGATTATGAAGCAGCAATAAACAGAGAAGACCAACACCCCTCCCTCTATGGTACGGGAGTTAAAGTTAATCTCAAACCGAGTCATCAAGTTTCTCATGCTGATCTGGTCTTTTATACTGATGGCTCTAAATTGGAAGATCAGGTTGGCTGTGCATATATAGCCATACTGCAAGATCAGACAACTCTTCACCAGTGGAAATGCCATCTGTCTTCTTTTAACAGCGTCTTCCAGAGTGAGGCTATTGCTATTCGACAAGCAATACAAACAATCATTAATCATCGATATTCACATTCCTATGTTCTTACCGATAGTCTCTCCACATTGTATGCCATTTTAAATCCTCTGCATTCATCCCCCATTATTGTGGACATTCAAACTAGCTTGTCTCGACATAAAAATCTACACATTTGTTTAGAATGGACAAAAGCTCATGTGGGGAACTACGGTAATGAAACTGTCGATAGGCTTGCTAAAGAAGCAGCACAGAATCACGAGATAACACAGACCTTGACGGTTTCACGCCCAGTATCTAATCTAAAGCGTCACTTACTTCTCACAGCCATCTCTTTGTGGCAAAATGCATGGAGTTCGGAGGAAACTGGTCGCCGAGCATTTGCCCATGTCCCTAAAGTAGATTTAGACCGATTAATCATGCCACCACAGCTGATCTTCTACATTACGGGCCACGGGCCTTTTCCCTTATATTTCGAGAGACATGGACTCTCTTCCTCAGCACTCTGTAGTTGTGGACAACTGGGCAATCCAGAACACTATCTAATCGATTGTCCACTTACTACTGAATTCCATATTCCTTTTCCACCAACGGATAGGAATGCCTTTAGTCGTTTTTTGATTAAGCAACGGCATCAAGTCAAAAAGGTAGTCCGTTTAATTGACAAACTGATGAATCTGGGACTTGATCTTTGTGCCTTATAATATCGACATATGATTCAACTTCTTCAACTGCTTGTATATATTATAACCCATCTACTTTTATGCTCTGAAGTGTTTGTAACCATTGTAATCTATTGTAATCCATCTGTTATAAGTCGCTGTGTATAGCAGCAGTCAAATATTTGTATATTCTCTCTCAGCATCTTTTTCTAAGTGCAACCAGGTAATATTGTCTATAACAGCTGTCCTTGTACCTATGGTACATTTAATACCAGGTGCTGTTTAGTATCTGTATATCTTGCATTTGCCTATTTACCGATGAATAATAATGTTATCTTTTGCATATGCACATTTATTATCAAGTGCTGTTAAATATCTGTATATATTGAATTTGCATATTTATCTGTTGCATATGTATTGTCCTAATAGTCTCTTTGTTGTCCATAGCAGCTATCAATGTACTTATGGTACATTTTTTACCAGGTGCTGTTAAATATCTGAATATATTAAATCTGCATATTTACCTATGAATAATAATGTTATTGTCTTTATTTTTATCTTTTGCCCATGTATTATCAAACATATAACTGTCTGTATTCCCTCATAATGCACTATGATAATATCTACATTGAACGTGTTTTGCGTTTTTCACTGTATAATAGTATATAATATCTTGGCATATTTAGTTGGGCGTATTAATGGTACATTGTTTGCCAGTTGCTGTTAAACATCGGTATACCATATACTTGCATATTTGGCTATACATTATACTGTTACTGTCTTCTTTTCATCAATTGCCCATGTAATATCATTCATTTAATTCTCTGTGTAATAATAACACTGAATGTATTGGGGTCGCTAGAGATTTTCATTGTATAATATATCCAACCATTATCCATTGTTTTAAATATATCCATTGTATTTATACCAACATTGAATGTATTTTGTGTTTTTCACGGTATAATATATGTTCATAATTTGTGGCATACTTAAGTCTATATTTCATCCTTTGCAAATGTATAGTAACACATTTAACTGTCTGCATCAATTTATTTGCTGCATAAGGATCACAAGTGTCATGATAATTTTAAATGTATATTTGTGTTACCAACACTGAATGTATTTTATATTTCTATTGTATAGTATTGTATAGTATCTACTGTATCGTATCGTATTATGGTATTTTTTTTTTTTTTGTATTGTATAGTATCTTATATCAATTGGCTTTATACAGGTTAAATATGTTAATTTTTATTCATTATAATCGTTTAATTAGCTTTTGTATTGTATTGTATTGTAGTATTGTATGGTATCTTATATAAGTTATCTTTTATGCAGGTAACTGCATCAATTTATTTGCTGCATTAGGATCACTGGTATCATGACAATTTTAAATGTATTTTTGTGTCACCAACACTGAATGTATTTTGTATTTTCATCACTAGTGTCATGACAATTTTAAATGTATTTTTGTGTCACCAACACTGAATGTATTTTGTATTTTCATTGTATAGTATTGTATAGCATCTACTGTATCGTATTATATTGTGGTATTGTATCTACTGTATCGTATTGTATTGTGGTATTGTATAGTATCTTATATCAGTTGGCTTTTAGTACAGGTTAAATATGTTAATTTTTTTTTTTGTATTGTATTGTATTGTAATATTGTATAGTATTGTATAGTATCTTATATTCGTTAACTTTTATGCAGGCTAAATATGTTATTTTTATTCCTCATAATCGTATAATTAGCCTTATAGCATGTTTTTCCCACAATACCGCGTGATCAAGTGTATTGTACCGCTATTGCATTCTGTTACATTGTATTCTTTTATTTTTATTTCTTTTGGTATATCCTCTCTGTATTGCTGTAATCATTTACATTCATTATTTCACTATGTTCTCTATTTTTATGTTATATTGTCATTAAGTCTAATTCTACTGTCTATATTTTATTCATTGTATATTATTGGGCTGCCCAACATCAGACTGTACTTTAGCTTATGTATATTCTATATTTGTGTGTATTACACCTTTGTAAAATTTTTGCTTATTGTCCAAACTCGCCCTTTTTGGCCCTGCATGCTTTTGTTATTTTATTTAATAAATGTGGGGCCTGGGCGGTTGTTGGGACTGTCTTTCGTGGGCATTTGGTCTGTTGGACTGCCCCCGGGTTGAATTTGGCTCTGGGTTTGGGCGCCCGGCGCGTGGCGTCTTGTGATTCCTCTTTAGGCTCTAGATATAGGTGGACGGGGTGCTATACCGATTAACCTTTTGGTAAAGGGACAGTGCCCACGTCCTCCGTTGCTTATCGCTTATCCTACTGAGCCGAGACGCCAGGGAGATGCCGTTGCGATTGGACTTTTTTTTTTTTTTTGTGCTCCGTGCTTTCGTGTAATAACAGCGGAAAAAAAATCATTGGATCTTCTCAGTAGCAGTCGTTACTAACAGCTTATGCAATAAGGAATACGTCGATATAAGTTTTATGTTCGTATGATGATTAGAAAATTACTTATGGAATTTACAAATTTTTACTAATTGTAACTACAGTAAAGAGCCATTTTTGTTGCTCTGTCCGTCTTTGTGGCCTTCTACAGAAGCCGTCGCGGGTTGGATCAGCCTCATTCTGGTATCTACCTGTAGCTTGAAATCTCCACTTCAACCAGTACAAGTTCGACGTCGCGACGATAAGAACATAATTAATTATGAACTAATTACTGTTTCAAAACGTGTATCAGAACAGGCTTCGACGATTCGACTGTTAAAAAACGACCGTTGAATGATTCAACTTCCCAAGGAATTCACTTCCTGCGAAAAAAATTTGGTAGTGGACTAATTAACACTATTCATCAATCTCGGCTTCTAACCAAGGGATTTAGTTAGTTCCAACGTCGTTCTTCATTAAAACACCCCAGGAGTGCAGGATTGAAATTTTGTGCCAATCGGACAATTAGAACCGGAATTACAAATTTGTGTTTTAATTTTTGGACTTTTCAATTTTTGTGTGTGTGTCATATTGCAATCCAGTTTGTGCTTCAATTTAACGGATTACCTTGGATTAATTCTGGACTGCCTAGCTATAAACAGATGAATAACAGATGAAGCTATGTATCCAAGGTAGGATTCTCAATAACTAATTAACCAATTAATTGCCTCACTCATTAACGGCAATAGTGCTCTTTTTTTTTTTTTTTTTTTTTTTTTTTTTTTTTTTTTTTCCCTCTATGAGAATTTGATTCTGTAATTCTATGTCTTAGAAATACAATAATAATTGAAGCGCAATTACTGTTTTAATTGATCTAGTAATTAATAATTCTTCAATGACTTCCGCATTTTCTTCCCCGTTCAGGACTTCTTCCTATCCTATTTAGTTAGAAGTTCAGATGGTCTTGTGCCAACATCTTTGCAATATCACAATCTTCACAGAGTTCTATGTTACCAAGTATTAGGTATAACAGTGTAGGTTTGTGCATAGTGTAAGCCTGTCACCTAGCTGTTAATTGTGCAAATATTAGCGCAGCGAAATCAAGTGATTTTAGTGAAGTGTTTCAATATTAGTGTAGTGATATCAGGTGATTTTGGTGAAGTGTTTCAACAAAAGTGCAGTGATATCAAGTGATAGTTCAATAATATCAAGTAATTTTAGTGAAGTATTTCAAATAATACTGTAGTGATATGAAGTTATTTCAGTGAAGTGTTTCAGTAATATCAAGTGATAGTGCAGTGTAAATTATAGTGCAGAGATATCAAGTGATTTTAGTGAAGTGTCTCAAAACCGGAGACCTCAGTGTCACGGTTAACCTATTTGGATTGCCAAGCCCCATCTATAGCACACACGGAATTTAATTGTGCAAATACTAGCGCAGCGAATTCAAGTGATTTTAGTGAAGTGTTTCAATATTAGTGTAGTGATATCAAGTGACTTTGGTGAAGTGTTTCAACAAAAGTGCAGAGATATCAAGTGATTTTAGTGAAATGTCTCAAAACCGGAGACCTCAGTGTCACGGTTAACCTATTTGGATTGCCAAGCACCATCTTTGGCACACACGGAATTTAATTGTGCAAATACTAGCGCAGCGAATTCAAGTGATTTTAGTGAAGTGTTTCAATATTAGTGTAGTAATATCAAGTGACTTTGGTGAAGTGTTTCAACAAAAGTGCAGTGATAACAAGTGCTAGTGCAATAATATCAATTGATTGTAGTGAAGTATTTCAAATAATACTGTAGTGATATGAAGTGATTTCAGTGAAGTGTTTTAGTAATAGTGCAGTAATATTAAGTGATAATGCAGTGCAAATTATAGTGCAGAGATATCAAGTGATTTTAGTGAAGTGTCTCAAAACCAGAGACCTCAGTGTCACGGTTAACCTATTTGGATTGCCAAGCACCATCTATAGCACATACGGAATTTACAGCAAATCTGAGTAAGTTCCACAAAGCCATGACACGTCCCTCGGTTTTGCCAACTGACGGCGACGATTCCAACACACAGAGCACCATCAATGCCTCAGCTATTCTGACTTCGGATCTACCGCACGTCGAAAAGGTCTCACTCCTTTACAAAGAAATCAAGCAAGCGGCTACTACAACCAGGAGAACTAAATATCTCCTCCCATCCGATCTACGTGTCAGACTCTTGGACTCACTAGCTGCGTTGCAGACACTAGCCCTGGAAGGGCCAGCATACGTTCCTAAGCCACCAAAAATTGACACCGGGGTTAACACGTCCACCGTTCTCTGCTGCGCAATAGCGCATTCACAGCAACAACAAGCAGAAGGTCTAAGCCACCCAGCCTATCATAGCAGCACGCAACAACCTACAGTTACGAGCCAGAGGATTCCACAGAATCATACGTACGCGGAAGCCACCCTAAGGGCTCCAAAGCCAAGTCTCCTAATCCAACCAGCAGGGGAGACAACTTCGTCAACACTCAAGGAGCAACTTAAGGATAAGGTTCCTATCTCAAAGCTACCTGTGCACATCAACAAGATTGTATCCACACGTAAGGGTGGATATCAAGTATTCTGCGACACAGACGAAGATGGCACACTGGAAAAAGAACTACAAAAAGCCGCCATCCCGGCCGAGGTTAAGAGACCTGAAAAACGACTACCAAGATGCGTCGTGCACAACGTCCCCGCCAACATGCAGCCAGAGGACATCATTAGTGAAATCAGTGCCGTCACCAATGCTCCAGCCAACCACTTCAAGGCACTCTATCGCCTCAAGGAACGACGACGCGATAGAGTCAAATGGGTATTTGAATGCCAACAAGCAGGATTTGCAGCAGCAATCAAGGCACGAAGACTCTACTTGGGATGGGCCGCCCACACCATTACCGAATATCACGATAATGCTACAGATGCTACAGGTGTCAGAGATTGGGCCACACACAGGCCAGCTGCAAAAGCCAAAGGCAGTACTGCGCCTACTGTGGTGAAGAACACGGTACTCGAGAATGCCGGGAAGAATTGACCTCTTGTATCAACTGTGGTGATGCAATCCATCGCATCGGTGCCAGACGGGATCATAAGCACCCTGCCTACCACAGAGACTGTCCAAAATTTAAACTGGCAGTGCAGAGATACCGGGATTCAGTCCAATATTAGCATGGGCACCACCGCACCTCATGAGGAACCAGCAAGCAGCAATATAAGACCACAGATGCCTAAAAGCATAATGAATGAAGTCAGACTACAAGAGTACACACCAATCAGTTGTATGCAGATAAATTTGCAACGGGCACACGCAGCAAGCGCCCATGCGACAGCATACGCTATCGAGAACAAAATAGATATCATATTTATCCAGGAACCGTACACTAAACAAGGAAAAGTGGTAGGGTTCCCCCTCAAGTGGGGTTTATTTCAGAAAGAGAATACGGAATTCCCTCCACGTACTGCCATCATCAACTGCAATCCGGCGTGGTCGCTCAGTGTCATCAGCCAAGAGAGAGATCACATGGCAGTGTTCCTGGAGACGCAAGAACTGCATTTAGTCCTCGTTACAATCTACTCCGCACCCACAGCTGCGATAGAACCAACAACGACTTTCATGGCATCCCTCCTCAGAGACTATGGCAAGGTCAATATCATCTTTACAGAAGACTTTAATGCCCACAATATGTGCTGGGGCTATGCGGATACGGAGCCCAATGGCAGACACCTGGAAGAGTTCTTCTCGGCTCATAACCTGGTTCTCCATAATTCCGCAGATGCTCCACCCACATTTGATAGGGTACACGCAAAAGGCTGGCCAGACTTAACAATATCCACCCCTAGTATTGCCCCCATGTTACAGGACTGGGAAGTAATAGAGGGAATAAGTCTGTCCGATCACAATTATGTGACATTCAAAATTGCGCACCGGACAACTACTTCTATTATAAGAAGGTATAATCTGCCCGCCAACAAGCTGAAGCGATTCGTCCAGCGCTGTCAACACCATCTAGGCGAGTTGCGCCCCAGGATAGAGCTAGCAGCAACACAAGCAGAGCTCGAAGAACTTACTGAAAAAGTCGTCACGGTCATACAAGAAGCCTGCGAAGCAATTCTGCCGGTCAGAACCACCAAAAAGCCGCAAAGTCTGAGCTGATGGACATGCGACCTTAAAGTACAGCAAAAAAGTGCCGTGCACTGCGACGCCGACTTAAGCGAGATCGCCAAAGGAACGATACCGCTGACTCAACTCTCTTGATAGCTTTCCAGCGAGAAAGAGCCCATTATAAAAGGATGGTCCTACAGGCAAAACTCACCTCCTGGAGGGCTTTCTGCACAGAGAACACAGCTTCCTTTGGCATACATCACAAGCTGGCGACCGGGAAAATGTATGCACCTACTAAGTTTCATCTCCTCCATGCAATGACAGAAGATGAAAGCCCCACGGTCAGCACACTGAATGCGATACTAGATGCAGTGTTCCCGCAGGATGATATGACAGGAGATACAGCTGAGCAACAACAACAAAGGACTACGGCAACAGATACTTCCATCCCAGATGACAAAGATATCACAGCACATGAATTGATACAAATACTACGCTGCCTCCCCAAGAAAAAAGCTCCGGGGCCGGACGGAGTAAATTATAACATCGTCAAGGCCGTCTTAAGTGCAAACATTGAATTCTTCACTTCACTCCTGAGCAGGCTTTATAACACGGGTACATTCCCGCGGTGTTTCAAAGTAGGGCAAGCAGTGTTCTTTCTAAAGAAAAATAGAGACCCCTCCAATCCAGACTCGTACAGACCCATCTGCCTCTTGTCTGCGTTGGGGAAGGTGTACGAAAAGATCATTATGAATCGGCTGAGGCATCACTTGCACCTCACTAATTACTTAAGCCCTAATCAGTATGGCTTCAGAACCGGTACATCAACGGTTCACGCACTGGCAGAAATCAAAAACGAAATTTATAAAAATCAAGGGAACGGTCACCACACGGCGTTTATCAGCCTCGATCTAAAAAGCGCCTTCGACACGCTGTGGTGGCCAGCCATACTCAATGCGCTGGCAGAAGCCAAATGCCCATCGAACATGTACAGAACAATCCAGCACTACCTGTCAGACCGAAGCGTCATAGTCGTCCACAACGGAGGTATACTCCAGAGGAGGCAATCCCGCGGATGCCCACAAGGCTCATGCGCGGGCCCCCAACTCTGGAACTTAACTTTCAACAGTATTCTTTCTGCACAGTGGCCGGAGCATACAAGGGTTATAGCTTACGCGGACGACGCGGCCTTTATAGTAAAAGGTCGAACGAGAGAGGAACTACAAGCGAACAGCAATCAGACCTGCTCCCTGTTCAGCGAAAGATGCCAGAAGATAAAATTAATAATAGCGGAAAGCAAGTCACAAATTCTGCTTTTCCCCAAAAAAGGAGGAACGCTGGTCAGACAGCCTCGCATTACCATCAATGGCCAGCGGATAAAAATAGTTAAGCAATTAAAATATCTGTGTCTACTGTTTGATAATAAATTGAACTGGATCCCACATGTAATTGATCTCAAAAAACGTACCGCGACCATTGCTAAGAACATGCGGTTAATGCAGGGTCACAGTTGGGGCCTCAATCCGCATATTCATAAGATCATCTATCAGACAGTTGCAGAAAAGATTATAACGTATGCGGCGGCTGTATGGGCCCAGCCGATGCAAAGCTGTAAAGTGAGGCATCTTTCAAGTATACAAAGGCAATTTATGTTAAACATCACGAGGGCCTACCGCACGACAGCTACTAGCGCACTGAACATTTTAGCAGGTCTCGTTCCACTTCACATCAGCGCCGAAAGGGAGGCAGTCCTGCAACAAGTTAAGCAACTGCGGCAACCAGCCACTTTATATGATGAAACTTACTGGCCCAGAGATTATGAAATTCCAGCCAATCCACTTGAGTTTGACCTAGCACAGCAGAGCGTAGGAGTACGAATCAACCTCAAAGGGCGACCTGAAGATATGAACAGGTACAATACCCGTATCTTTACTGATGGGTCAAAAATGGATGACAACGTCGGATGTGCGTACGTAATGTTTCAAGGCCAAGAACAGGTCGCGCAATGCAAGGGCCATCTGAACAAAAACAACAGCGTCTTTCAAGGGGAGGCACTGGCAATTCAAAAGGCAGTACAACATATTGCTTACCATAACATCAGGAATGCAGCAATAGTTTCCGACAGCATGTCAGCCCTACAAGCCATCCAAAATCCGGCACACACGTCCACAATTATCAAAGAAATTCAATACCATCTAAGGCAGACAGAGCATCTGCACGTTCGCCTGGCATGGACGAAAGCCCACGCAGGAAACACCTGTAACGAGGCAGCCGACCTCCTCGCGAAAGACGTAGCCCTCAACATAGAAGCAGAGGAATTGGAAATTCCATGGCCACACTCTTCTTTGAAACGACATCTCCATCTGCAGGCTCTCGCTAAGTGGCAGGAAGAATGGGACACTGCACAAACAGGCAGGCGTACACACTACCATCTAATGTACGTAAACCCTGCCCGGCTATGTTCTAATACGCACTTGGTGCGCTATATCACGGGCCATGGGCCTTTCCCGGAGTACTTTGCCAGGCATGGCGTGACTGACACAGATCAGTGCAGTTGTGGCCACCTGGGTACTCCGGAGCATTATGTCACAACCTGCCCACTTACCAGCGAACTGCACATACATATTCCAACTGTCAATACGCAGGCCTTCTGTAAATTCATGATTAACTCTTTCGCATCGAGAGAGGACAAAATCTCAATTTCCCAAACATCGAAAACGCCCGTATCTAAGAATTTCTCCTGGAATGCTTTTCCTTCCCCCATAACAAGTTGAATACTACAGCGCTAACAATAGCCTTACTTAAGTAAAGCGAGAACTTCTTTCTTCGACGCTTTGACACTGGGATTGCAACTTCGGGCATCAAAAGCTAAACACTGACAGTAAGCAAAGGAAAGGAAGGAACAAAGGAAACAAGGAAATTGACAACAAAGAATGATTGACGTGTGATTTAACAACACCTGAAAGCAATGAGTAATGCAGTAACGTGATGGGGGAAAGCACTGGGTAGGAAATTATTCAGGCGTTTCGGGCGTCGAGCCGATGTCTGAATGCTAGGGCGCTTTGGGCGACTTCGATGCGAAAGAGTTAAGCAAAAGCACCTTTGTCGACAGATCATTAAAATTATGAATTTACTTGCCAGACACGGAACTGACCTTTGCGCAGTCGAATAATTAGTGCAAGGCCACATATACCACGTATACGCAAGGCTAAGTATACCGCGTATGTGTACATGTACTGTTTATCCGAAGCGTACCGCAACATCTCAGCAGTACTAATCAAAATTCAAGCAATGTAAATAACTTAAAAACCATTATATAAAATAGTTCATGCACATCAGCAAGTATGCGCGAACATCTCCACTAATTTAACAGTGAATATTAATATGGATAACATGTCAGACAAAGAAAGTACCCAGCTGACTTCAGGCTCTGCCTAGACCTGAATTGCAAGTGTAATGCTACCCAATGCCCATCCCCATAAGTGGCTGCACAACCTAACTGCTTTCAATACGTGTATTTAAATGTAAATGTCGCATCGGATGTACTGAACAGTCAAAGGACAATATCTTAGAATATGTATGCAAAAGTATATGTACAGTACAGTCTGCGCATACCGCAGTGACATAGCAGGATGCTCCTATGAACAGCAGAAATGTATACTCACATGCCCCGCCATGTCAGACATCCTAACCTCATTTGCATAACTGCCAGAGCAATTATATTGCTCAATATGTATCAAAATCTAATGTCACGTTGGACATAATAAAAACACTGCTGAATCCGAACGCTGAACAAACTGTAAATGTAATACCACGTAACGCAAGTGTAACGTCATTTCTGAATAGTAATGTAAAGTCATATGCAATGTTGTATTGAATTACGTAACATAATATAGAAAATACTTACAGTACCGCATTATATGCAAACACTGTCATAAATAAGTATCTATGTGCCTCTACAAAAATCTCACAGGTACAGCAGGACCTCTGCCTTGAGCACCTATAATGTCTATATATCAGGTCTGCCTGTACGCCATCCTGAAGCTCAATCACATAAAAGCAAGAGCAAATATAGTGTTATAAATGTGTTCTATATGCAATGTTGCTCCTGACAATGTATTTACAGAGTTGAATCTGCATAATGTAATTCGTAAATGTAATGTCAATAATGGTAATGTAATACCACTATTATCTCATACCTCATATATAATGTCAATGCCGTATCGCATAGTGTCTATATAAGACATGCAATGTCATAATTATGTAAATATGTATATGCGCAGCACTATTTATACGTGCACTGAAGTAATTTAGTTGCAACCGCCTTCTGCACACATGTAGTGCATATGTACTAGCCCAGCATGAAAGCTCTCCCAAGTTCATTTGCGTAATTACAGGAATAATTATTATGTTCTATATGTACCTATATGCAATCTCTAGCCAACTTTAGATAAGGGTGGACGTGGTGCTGTACTGATTAATCTTTACGGCAAAGGCCCACGTCCACCGTCACTTATCACTTATCACTTATCCTACTGAGCCGACGGCGTTCTCGCTCTGTATTCTTATTATCATTTTGAAATAAAGATCACTTATTGCTGCTTGCTGTCTCTGTCTTTTTTCCAAATTTCATCACTCTGACTACTCCTTCTTGGTGTTGCATTTTCAATGTCGAGCAGTGTAAATTACAAAATATGTTTTAAAATATCAATGTTATAAATATGTGTTGTCTCTCTCTCTATCTATCTATATATATATATATATATATATATATATATAAAAGAAAGAGCCTTTCTGTGTATGGGTGTCTTTCGTTCGTGCTGCGCGTAACCTTAATAGACCCAGCGTTACGAAATTTAGTACATAAGGTGCATTTAGACAAGAGCCAGTGCACCTCGAAGCGATTTTTTCTAAATTCGAATGAGATTTTTTTTTTTTTTTTTTTTTAATTTTTATTTTAAAATTCGAGGGAGATTTTTTTTTAATGTTTTTTGATGAAATCACATCAAATCGAGAATTCAACAACAACGACGGCACGCAGCCATTGTAGCTGATATATCACTGTTGCCATTGTTGCTAATATCAACACTGTTGTCACTTGGAAAATGAGGGAGATAATTCTGTGCATTTCTACTGCTTCTCTTGGATACTGAACATTTGTCCAGAGAACGCAACGGGAAGTTGGTTAATTTATTTATTAGGATAATTAATATTTGAATTAAGGGATATTGCTCATTTCATTGTAAATTTTATATGTAATACATTTTATTGAATTTTTTTTAATAAAATTATTCTGGAGAGTTGAGTTGAGTTGAGAGCAGAATCTGGACACCCGTGCGGTTTACTAAGACTATTCGGGTCTAGTCCAGGTTCCGCAACTATCCGGGGCAACACCTCATGGGGCCTATAAGGGCATACATTGGTTCTGTATACATGCTAACATAGTTCATACATATGCTTATAGTTACATAGTTCATAATATATACTTACATAGTTCATAGTACATACTTATATACAAGTAGTTCATAATACATAGATCTTTCATAATACTTGCTTACATAGTACATAGTTGCTTACATAGTTCATACTTGCTTACATAGTTCATAATATATTGAGCCTGTTACATAATACATACATAGTTCATAATAATTTTCATTGGCCATAGTACATACATGTTTCATAACATATACAATGGGCCGTAATACATACATGTTTCATAATATATACAATTAAAAAAAAGACGAGAGAGAAAGAGAGATTGACAGGGAACTATTCCACACTGCACAAATCTGTTCCCAATTCCTCCAGTTTCTGCATTACCTTGCATATTTTGATGCGAAATGCTGGCAGTTTGATCAGATAACGCTTATGAGAAGTTGCCTGTTCCGGAAGCTGCACATGCCACTGTGCAGTTAGAGGGCATTGGGTCAAGTAATGGTCTGGTTTACCAATGCCTCCACAGACACAACTTTCGGTATTTGCAATTCCTCTCTCATAGTAATAGGAGGGGAAAGGCCCGTGCCCCGTCACAAATCTCGTTATTTGTGGGGATGACTCTAGACGATCGAGCGAAACTTTATGGTAATATTTATAGGTCTTCCTGCTTTGTTCGGTAGAGTCCCATTCCCATTGCCACTGGTGCTGAGCTGCTGTCCTTGTCACTTTTTTAAGGTGAGACCACGGGAGTTTGGTAATTACGCATTGTGCATCGATATTGTGAGCTGCTTCTTTTGCTAGCCTGTCGGCTTCCTCATTACCTTGAATGCCGGCATGCGCCTTTATCCAAGATATGAGGATATTCATTGTCGACGAACGCTCCTTCAGCGTGTCCTGAATCACCGCTATGATAGGAGAAGGATGTCTGGTATTTCGTAAGCTATATATGACTGAGAGGCTGTCTGTAAGAATATTAATAGTGGATCCTACTGGGGGCTTGTTAACTCGATAGCTTTGCGAATCGCAATTGCTTCAGCCTGGAAAACTGAACTATTATGTCCCATATGACCTTTCCATGTTATCAGCGTTTCCTTGTTCTTAGTTACTATAAGGCCACAGCCTACTTGTCCGTCAACTTTTGAACCATCCGTATAAACATAATATTTATCCTGTATGTCAGAGTCATCTTTCCATGATGTGTGGGCCGAGACTCCTTTTCCGTTGTTAGACGAATGGATGACATTTACTGGCCTTATTTTTTCATGGAGGCTGTGCTGAGAGGTGGTGAGTGCTACAACCCCTTTTCCATGGTGTGAAGGATGGGTTGCATTTATGAGACGTTTTGTTTCATACTCCTCTGGATCATAGCATAGCGGTCCAAAAGTAGTGCAGAGATGTAATTGGAGAACAGTCGTTACTGCTGCTTCTTGTGCTGCTCTACTATGTAATGGCAAAAGTCCCGCCAGTATTGTGGCTGCCGCTGTCGATGTTGTACGGTATCCTTTTGTAATAGCCAGAGCCAAGGGGCGTTGTATACTACTTAGCAATTTCCTTTTCCTTTCGTTCATTGGAGTTGCCCAGATATCCGCTCCATAGAGGGCCATTTTTTCCACGACGGACTGATAGAGGATTTTTACTATATGTGGTCTAAGGCCCCAGTCTGAGCCTTGAAGCCTCCTTAAGGTATTTGCAATTGCGTGTGTTCTCGCGCGGACTGCTCTGAGATGAGGCAGCCAGGAGAGCTTTTCATCGATTATAAGACCCAGTAGTTTTAGTTCCCGAGTTCGTTTGATTGTACGGCCCTTTAGTTTCAAAACTGGATTTCTTGCAAGAGTTTGACCTGGTTTGTGTACGATCAAATACTTTGACTTTTGCTCCGAGATGGTGAGTTTCTTGCCTTCACAGAGACGTACAAATTGTGCTATGGTCTTATTACTGTTACTTTCCAGCTGGTCTCTCGATTTGCCTCTGATGATAAATGTCGCGTCATCAGCAAAAGCAATCACCTTTGTGTGGGTTGGCCACAGTGCTTTGAGAATGGAATTAAAAGTTGCATTCCACAGGTCAGGAATTGAACATGAACACTGAGGGCAGCCCCTGGTCTGCTTTCTCTCAACAACTCCTCCGTCGTGCACTGCTACAAGAATGCGATCAGAGAGATAACTTTTGCACACCTGCAGCAGATTATCAGGGATCTGAGAGTCATGAAGTGCCTCCAGGATTGCTGGCCACCACAGGGAATCGAACGCACTTTTCAGATCCAGACTGAGTACGGCTACATGGTTCTTAGAGTCATACGCGTCATAGATTCCCTTTTGTATGGCACTAAGAGCTTGGATAGTTCAGCGCTGCTCTCGAAAACCATACTGAGAGTCCGTGATCTCACCCTTAATCTCCAAGTAGTGCTTTATTCTCTGAACTAAAAGTTTCTCATAAATTTTCCCTATGGCGGGCAGGAGACAGATGGGCCGGAATGAGGCCGGATCATTGGGGTCCTTTTCTTTCTTTTGGAAAAGAATAATTTGCCCTGTCTTAAAGGACTTAGGAAAATAACGCAGTTGGAGCAATTTATTGTAAAAATTTTTAAGAAACGTTGGTTTTGCCTGATGCATCGCCTCGACAATATTGTAGTCCAACGAATTGGGCCCTGTGGCTTTGTTCCTCGGTAGATTTCGCAAAACAGCGCAAACTTCAGGCTGCGTGAATGACACGTCATCTTCTGTTGTGGAGTGTAGAAGATAAGCTGGATGTTCTGGATTGGAAGCATCCAATGTGTTGTCGTCTTGAAAGACTGCATCAAGAATATTGGTGAGTGTTGCCACAATAGTGCTCCTGTGCTCCTCTGTCGGTTGCGGATTATTGGTGCCGTCTACGTAGACCTTGTGAATTGGAGGGGCAAAGACCTTATTCGTTGCGATTTTATGCAATACCCCATAGGGATTTTTATTGTTTGTGCAAAACGCCCTCCAGCTGTACAGCTTGGCTTCTAGAATGGCCTTTTACTGGGCTTGTGCTTTTTTGTAGATAATACTTAGTTCTTCTCGGCGTTCTGATTTATGCTCCGACTTCATTTTTCTGCGAAGAGCTCGTGTCTTGCTCCTTTGTATCCTGAGGCTTTTAGTCCACTAGTTGGCAACATAGTGTACCTTTGGAGATTTGATCTGGAAAGTCGAATCACAAATGGCCTGAAGCTCTTTAATTAGGATACTAGTGAAGTTATCAACATCATCTGTATTGTGGTAGTGTTCTAAATCTTGTTCTGCACGTGTGAGTGTACTGCGGGCCTTTTGGCTGAAGAGCTTTAGCGTCCTTCGCTTGAGTTTGTACCTCTTGATTGAGAATTTTTTATTATGGTGTCCTATGCTGTACGTAATGTATTTATGGTTCGAGTTAGACGGGGTATCATTAACCATCCAGGAATGCAATTTTGATGCAAAGGCCGCTGTTTTTAAATTTAAATCTGGCCAACCCTGTCCGTAAATTGTTTCATATGTGGGTTGACTGCCTGGAACATTATTTAGGAAGAGATCGTTACAGGCAATGAAGTCCTCTACCTGACGTCCTCGAGCGTCAGTATCTGAGTAACCCCACAGTTCCGTGTGGGCGTTGAAATCGCCCGCTAGTAGATGGTGTGCTTTTGGATACGCTTTCAGGATTTCTTGTTGCTGATCAAATGAGGATTGCACGTCTGTTGTAGGGGGAATATAAACGTTAGTAATTAGTAGGTTCAGTCCTATTGTTTCAATTGCTATAGCGATTATGTCTCTTGAACATCTGATTATATTGGGAGACCATCTTTGGCGGCAGCAAATGGTGGCGACTCTGGGTTCGTCAGTAGTATTGACTACTGTCCATGAAAGGGGGAAGTTGATGACTCTATTGCCATGCTGATAAGGTTCCTGAATGAATATGAATCAATTTCATGCTCCATTACGAATTGTGTGAGTTGGGCCGTTGCTGCTCGTGCTCTTTGCAAGTTTATTTGCACAAATTTGACACCAGCAATATCCGTGATCAGCTCATTCAGGTTCCCGTTGCTCAGTGCAGCAGGGTGGGAGTTTTGGAGCGTATCATAACTTGATTGAGGTAAAACGGTTTCTTCATCAGGAATGGGTACTCGGCCTGGCACATTAGTATGCCGTGATGTTACGGATGTAACTTGCAGCTCGTTGGTATTCCGGACATTGCGGTGAAAAGGTAGGATGCCTGAAATCATATTTGGAGCCGTGTCTGTGATTTGAGTCACTGCTATTGATGCAGATAGGGTGCTGTGAGTGACATTCTCGTACACTATGGTTGCCTCCGCAGAAGTAGCAGTAGCTACTTTTGCTTTTACAGACATCTTGGGTATGTCCCAGCTGTTGACATTTGAAGCAGCGTCGTATTCCCAGGTATTCTGAGATGGTGTGCACAGTTCACCCCGTGAACACCTTTTTGACTCTAATGATGGCAGCAAAACTGGAAGGTTCACATTCAAGGATCCACTTAAGTCTGTTAGACCTTCTCTCCTTGAGCTTAAAGAGTGCTCTAATTGCATTGTCTGAGACATTTGCTGCGCTGCTGAGTTCAGCGATAATATCCTCTGGCGTGACTGACTCTGGTACGTTGTGACTGGCACATCGTGGTTTTCTTCTCTGCCTTCTATGTAGTTCGGCATGTACATTTGCATGTTCCATGTGTTTCTCGAGCCTGTTGACATCCTCTGTGGATTTTCAGAAGACCTCTAGCCCTCCATTTTTAGTAGGCAATATTCTGGCAACTGTCACTTGAAGTTTCGAAATCGGAGCTTTCTCTTGAAGTTCCTTTTTCAAGTCTGCTTAAGAGATATTGCCCTTCGGCTGTATAATTAAACTTGGCTTGCTAGACTCTCGTAATACGTCTGCAAAGGTTTTCGGTTGTATGTACTGAGGACAAGGAACAGGAAAAGCTGTTGAAGTGTCCAGGGCGCTCCTGTCGTCTGTGTTAGTTGCCACGTGCACAGCTGGTTCTTTAATCGTATTCGTTCCAGCGTCATCGAAAATCGACTGAACTGTGCAATCTGACCCGCGGAGTGCCAGACTCTTGAGTGCCTCAAGAGTAGACAGAAATCGTACTCTCTCGTCCTGAGGAATAACAAATTTTCCACTTCTTTTCCGTTTTGCGATAGCAGTGCATTCGTTAATCAAAGTTGTAATTTTGCCCTCGTAAGTTATTTCATATAAGTAAGTTGGAGATGCCCGCGATGCTGATTCTGACACTACTGAGGAGGAGGATGAGGCAGGGCCTTTGCGTTAGCATTGGCCATTGGTACAATATAACGGGAAATAAACAGTGGGGTCGTAGGCACATAAAGGAGTCACAGAGTAATAAGTACAAAACTGAGTATCAAGGGTCGCTGAGTGCGATGCTATAGCGAGTGAAACCGCAGGGAAACACAGAGAAAAATACGGTCAGCTTAATAATAACTAAAATGAGATATTACTAAAGCAGTGCGCATAAGGAGCACGGGGAAAACACTACAGAATCAAGTGCGTAAGAAAGCGTTACACACAGAAATACTTTTGGCATTAAAATCTGAATGTGCTGAGAGTTACTTAAAAATGTAAAATGTAGCAGATAAGTGCAGTTTTAAACTTAATGTTTGGAGTTTCTTTTAGGCATTTTTCCGGTACATTTCAAAGCCAGACGAAGGCTGGCCGCGTAGCGGCTACTTTAAAATAAAAAGATTCTCATAATCTGTGTACAGCTTTTAAAATAAAATTATAAACCACTGATTATTCTACTTAGTTTATTTAGTATTATATTACATGTATTTTACTATTACAAAGATGAAAAATAAAATTTCATATTTCTGTTTAGTATGATAAATCGAAAAACAATGGCTTTTGCGTAAGGAAACGCAACATAATTTGCATATCATATTTGCATAAGTAGCATGACATTTTCCACGAGTTTTGCATATTACGTTTTTGTGGATACTTTGATTTTTCAGACTGTGCGATTCTTTCTAACTGGTCAGATGAAAGCCTATAAAGAGAATCATGGTGAGGTGCTCGGTCTACTGCTGTTGAGCTACTATTTGGTAGATTTTCGAGATGCCCAGTAGCAGAAGCAATCTATTCTTCTGCCAAAGTTTGTGAGAATTACGGAAAAGTTATTTTGACACTTGGATTGATCTTATACAAAATAAATGAACTGAAGAGTATGCAATGCAAAAGAAACATGAAAACTCTTTTTGTCCCTTTGATAGATTTTCATAAAAATGAATAATATGAAAGACAGTGATGAACACCTTTCATAGACAAGATGAACACCTTTCATATGTTGAATGTATTTCATAATGCATTAATTTTCATATTTCATATTTCATTATTTCATTACCTACTCAGACTTACGAACTTCCTGTCCAGTTTATTTATTTATGTTTCCAGTCTCGACGATATCGGCATTGTGTATGGTAGATATCAGTCGAACATTTTGTTTATCTTTTTATCTGAAAATTAGTACTTCACCTTCGTGCTGAAAATCAAATTCACCTATTTTTAATACGATCATTTAGTTCCTCTGGAAAAGTCTTATTCCTACGCAGTACTACAAATACGACTTCAGCTAATGTAAGTAAGTTTTCAGCTAATGTAATACTATTATAATAATTATCCATGCATGCATGGTGCCGAAAGTTTCCGTTTTTATTTAAAAGGAGTAAAATAATTTTTCTAAATTGTCTCCTTTTCCACAATACACCTGAAAGTTGCTGTCATATCCAGTACTTGCCTCAGACAAGTCTCTAACTACTATTTCGTACTTTGTTATTTTACTGGACCATGTCGTGGTCTTCGTGTTTCTGGCATTTAATTATAAAGCAGGACGTAAATTCACGTAAGTGACAACCAGGAACAGATTTTGAAGTGACGTGAAATCACGTCAGCGGTAAGCAGGAAATGAATTTGCAATGACGTGAATTCACGTCATGGGTCACGAATGTGTAAGAGGAAGGGATGCCTTCCTGAAAGACTTTGTAAACGAAATTAGGTTGTTTCCATGTTACACACGGAGAAAACTGAAAACGTCCAAGCAGCCAGCCCGTTCGCGGGAATTCGAGACCCGGACCGAAGTACCAGTGTTCAGCGACATTACAGGCTGGCCCGCTGGTGGGCCGAACACCCGTTTGAAGGGGTATTTTAGAAACATAGACGACATTAAAAGAAGACGTCATCGACCAGCTGAAGACATCTCAATTTCTGAGTTCCAAGACTGACACGACTATCGCAATCATAATCGCAGGCGATGTTAGCTTCCCAAGCAAACAACTGTAAAGGAGATATGAGTGGTTTGTGTTTTAAATATACATAAAAGTAATCCTAGGAAAAGTCTCATTATTTTATCTACAGATCTCGTATTTGAACTACCAGAAATCATAAATAATTACGCCTGCAACCACATAAATTACATGATTGAGCAGATTTCACTATTAATCGGTCCGTTTTTATCCTGATGTTATCCTTGTACGAAGTAAAGAAAGTATTGTAATCGCGAGAAATTTCGAGTATCATATTTCGACGCAAATATTCCTTTTGACCGCTCTCAAATCGATTTGAACGATGTTTTTGAGTGCCATCTCTACGTACGGATAGAATAAAGGACTCCTTTTTCAAAACAGACTGTGAAATGGATTTAAAATGGTACACAGACATATCTCGCATAACTCAAAAACGAAATCATTGAAATTTTGTATATGGGACTGCTGTAACATATACTTGAGCACCTTCTATTTTGGTTGCAATCTGCCGAACCAAACTCATATATACAGGGTGATTTTAAATTGTTCCTACAAACTAAGAAGGGTGATAGTACACATCCAGACGATCAATAATTACCATAGAACATAGGGTTGCATTCCAGTCTGAAAGGCAGTAAAGAGCAAAATTAAAATTCCAACCTGAACTTACAAGAGTGTTGGGAAAGCTAATGAACGAGACCAAAAGTTGAGTAATCAGATTTATTGTTTAGTGAAGGAATGACTGGAGCGCCCTTTTGAAGATTCCTGGCATCTTGTTAATTTTGTCCACGGCAACAACGATTCTCGCCACGAGCTCTTCAGCTGAGTCCACAGGTGTTTCCTACATTAAAGATTTCATGTGTCGCATAAGAAAAAGTCCTGTGGGTTGAGGTCCGGTAAGAGAGGAGGCCAGGCCACAGGCCCGCCACATGCGATCTATCGTGCGGGATATGTGGCATTTAAAATGTTACGGATCGTGGCGGAAATATGTGCTGGGGCTCCATCGTGCAAAAACCACATGTGTCTCTGAATGGGCAATAAATTGGGAAGTACTTGCTCCATGACGATACGGTATGTTGCGGCGGTCAAACGGTCTGACATGATATAAAGGTCTAGCAGGTAATCAACTAGGATACCTGCCCAGACGTTTCTGCTGGTGTTTATGAGGGGTAGTGCTATCAGACCAAATGTGTTAATTGTGCACGTTGAAAATGCCTTCTCTGCTAAACGTTGCCTGATCACGAAGTAATATTAATGCAGGAAATCGTGAATCGTTAGTCCTCTTTTCAAGCATCCATTGCATTATGTCTGCCCGGCAAGAATGATTATCTGTTCATCTGTGTCCAAAACACATTTGCACTTTTTGCACGTGGTAGGGGTGCAGTAAAACTCGCCACGCCAACTGGTTGAGAGTATGTGCCACCGTATGTGAGGTGAATATCTGCCAGTTCCTCGTATGTGTACTCCAACATAGCATTCACGAAATGGTTCGGCTGATGTTATAAAGGTAATACTTGAAGCGATGATGTTGTGCCGTTTTCAAGGACACCGTTTGCTCTCATTGGCTTTCTCCTGTACAAACTAAGAGCAAAATGCTGCTTCTTCTCTGTGAAAATTTGCATATGGTTAATTGAGGCTTCTTGTTCTTCCTCGATGCGTTTCTATTTTCTTCTGCCTCTCAGAGTGGAATGCGACCCTATGTTCTACGGTAATTATTGCTCGTGTGGATGAGTAATATCACCCCTCTTAATTAAAAAAAATAATTTAGAGTCACCCTTTATATATATATATATATAAATATATACCCACTTTATTACGCGGTTCGGTAAACTGGGTTTTTTTTTTTTTTTTAATTCTTACATGTTGCTAAATTATGCATTCTTTACTTTAAAAATGATTGAATTACGTTGTTATTATATACCGGTTAAGGTTTTTATGCCTTTATATTAACAATTTAAAATTTTGAGTTAAGCCTAACGCAGCCACCATTTGTTTACATTTGAAACTTTTAGAGTAGAAGAGTGAATTAAGTCAATTTGTGCACCAACTTCAGTATCTTTTTGCCAAGTGAGACCAAAGTAAACTTTCAATCTTGTGAATCGAAAAAAATCTGTCTTCTTGCCCGTTGGCCGAATTGCTTGTTTTTGTGTAGAAATTCTAATTTTAATTGTAAAAATTGTTTTTTAATTGTTTTAAACTATATTTGATATATTATGTTTTTCTGTATTTTACAATTTTTAATGAAGATGCATTGAGTTTTTATGTATTTTTCTCTTGCCGCTAAGTGAGAACTGAATTAATTGAATAAGAAATATATCTGTAATGAAATTCGAGGAAATAAGTCGAAATTTTTTTTCAGAGAGCAGACGCGAAGATGTGAGGGGAACCCTTTCTCTCGTGTTTGTCTACTTTAATGAAGTGTTACGTGGTGAAGTGCGGTGATGTCTGAACTGACAAGCAAATTTCTTCTATCAGCCATTCCAGTAGAAGTTTAGCTCTCGGAGCTAGTTAACGAGCTGAATCATAATAACGAGATTGAAGTATTAAATTTAAGAAGATTTATGGCGAAAAGTTCAGACAGTAACAAAAAAACCTTCATAAAAAGTACTCGTTACTATTGCAGGCCACCACTTGCCGGAATTAAGGCTCCTCTAAACCAGGCTGAATCACCAACGTTTCTCTCTTGGCGAGGGAGTGAACGCGCTGCCAATTTTGGCGCGTTTATCGCACACGCTGGCTGAATGTCTGCTGTTTTTTTAAAGATTTATTTTATAGACGCGCGGTATTCAGCGCATATAAACTTTTCGGATAATTTATTAATTCTCGAATAGTATATAGACGTTTTCACTTAAATAAAAATTTCGCGTATATTTTGTAAACATATTCAAAATAACTTATTCTTTAGATGTTTCAGTTTCGTTAGCAGACTATAATAAATAAGATATGAATAAAAACTTTCAATAGTGTCAAATGGGGAAATAGTTAAAGCGTAGAGTGTGCAAATAAATTTATCTTAATGACATTTTAACAAAAATTTCCATAAAAACACTGTAAATTCATACTAAAAAAATAACTTAAGAATATGTTGTCATTTAAGTCTGAGGTACATGGAAATAATTGTGCAAGATTCTGAAGAAACACTTTCTTTTAAATGTGTGAAATATTTCATAACATATATGGAAGAAGAAAGTACAGCATTCTGTGTTTTGGATGCTTTTCATCAAATGTAATATAAATACGAACTAGAAACCGTAATAAAAAGTCCTTCCTCTTCAATCAGATCACCTTTGTGTTGCATTGTATTTGTAATACTTCTAAAAATCCAGTTTTTACCTAAATTAAAAAAACAGTTATTCTATAAAAGATAATAACTTTGAACGTATATAGAATGAATTTTGTAATTTGAGTTATGTTACAAAATAATTCATAGTTTATATATTTTATACTAATAATTTAGGTAAAACCTGTCCAATTTAAGAATGTGTGTTAACCACATTCTTAAATTGTAAAAGGATGACTTAACCACATGTAATTCATTTCAAAGCATAAAAGAAAGCTTATTTTTTATTTTACACAGCAACAGCATTTTCATGCAGTCAAGTTTTTTTAACTGCTAGTTATTATACATAATACTTTATTTTAAACCCATTCTTATTAGAAAGCATAACTAAGAAACTTCTTTTTAAAGCACCACAGTGATTGCAAAGAATGTCGTTAAATTTACAAAAGTATTGAAGATATATTGAACAGCATTATAACAAGAAAGTACTGTACAAAATATGTAAATTTAGCATAACTTCTTTTTTAATATTTGCATAGTTTCCTCCAAATGAACCTTAATGGGAAGTTATCTTGCGAAAATTTAAAAGTATTAAAATGGCCTCTATTTAAGATGTAACTGCATTTATAATTATTTTGTAATTGCGAATAGATTATATTATTGCAATTAGATTATGCACTTACAACATAATTGCATAAAGTAATGAAATTAAGAGTTCACAGATACAATGTAATATAATTACAATGCAATTACCTAAATTTTAATTATAATCACTTATTTCATACCACAATATTATTACAATCACAATGTAATTTAAATTGGGTACTATATTTGCATACCCTCCACTCAAAAGGAGGTACTGATAAGCCTGGAAGTTATTATCAACAAAAAGCCTGTTCAGGACAGTTTGATGACAATTTCCACCGGGCGAAAAGTACATTCTTAAGCCCAGGCAAATCATGACAATAAAAATCATTTAGTCTTATGATTGACTATATTTTAAACCCTAAATTTGAATTCTGCACCAGATTATTTACCTATATTTTAACATACTTTATGAATTATTAGAAGCGATATGGCAAATATCTTCTAAAAATAACTGTAAAATATTTGTATCCATTAATTGATTCAGATACACACTTTTATTATTTAAGTATATCAAAATAACAGTTTCATGTTCCTGAAATACAAAAATTATGGAAAAAGTTAAAGTAATATTCTTAGAAGCATATGATATTAGTCACCAGATGCAAAATTATAGTTAATTTTTTGCCCTAAATGCAATTTTATTACACAGTAGTCAAATGTGTAACTTAATAACATGTTATATAAAAAATTAATGATAATAAGTTTATCAGAAATGAATTAATTCTGCAAATAAACTTTCTGCACTTGAAAATTTTCTACACCTGAGGGGAGGGAGAGATCTAGTAAAATTAGATTTATTATAACTTCAGTTGGACCAAACACCTTCTCTCTATATATATGCATCACTAAAGAAATAAATAAAATTATCATGCTTAAAAAACAGATATACCATACCAGTTTTTTTTCCCCTTGTTACACTTTACATTGAGAAAACCAAACCGTACAACACTGAAAAATACTATCCTTGAAATTTTGTTTAAATGAAGGAACACACACCATCTTTTTATTTAAGCATTACACTTCAGAAACAGATACACATACCAATTTATTTTCACTAGCCTTTATACTGATAACATGCCATATAAAAATGAAAAGAATTATCCTTGAAATTTAGATAAAATGAAGTAACACAATGGGAAAATTTATGCACACGGACATCTTTTTTCTATTGCATGTTGTCTGACATGATCCACAAGTGCCTAAAAATGTACCCAAAGAAACGCATTTCAATATTAACAAAAAATTGTTTACAGATTAAAATTCATTCATTTCATACCAGTATTATAAAGATCATGCATGAAACAAATCTGCTTTCCCATACTTTTAAGTAAAACTTTTATACTGGAAAATAGACTATATTTCTATATATTAGAAACAAGAAAATACTAATTTGAATGTTCTGCATTCATTTCTAAATCTTTACTCCATTGCCAAATTGTATAATACTGTGATTATAAATAAGCTTGCACAATCCTTGCAATTATTGAAGTCAGATTATATATATTTTGTCTCACACTATTCAATTTATTCTATTGACTTCAGATGTCAATGTCAAAATTCTGGAAGTTATTTTAACCAAGAAACAGTAGTGGGCACCGTGCATAAACAACTCATCTAACTTTTTAACAATAGTGATTATAAAATAAAGAAAAAATTATATATCATTCCAACGATATTGCAACTATAGTATAATGTTACATATATCTTTAGCAAACATTCAGATTTTATCTTGACTTTCCAAATTAGTATTTATTTTTTAATAAATTTCAATATGCTAATGATTTTCATGTTACATTAGTATAAATTCCACAATTAGCACAGGAAAACAAAATCCGCGCTTTATATTAGAAGAGAAATTTCTTTTCCATATTCAAAACATCTACATTGGCGATGTTTGGCGACGGGTACATTAACCCTAGACTAATTTAATTATAGCTATTATTACAGAAATTAGCAGATACTCAGGTTATTGTACACAAGAATTTCACTTTACTTGCACATTATAAACATCAGAGAAGATATAAACTCTAAATGAAGGCGTAATTAACATTATACTTACTAAGCAAAGTTCAGCGCCTGGACCAGGTTTCCAATTGTCTCTTCGGCAATTATTTACCCATATTTTTCTTCTTTCTTCATTTTTAGGAAATTTTACCAATGTATGACCTTTCCGTGAATGATTTGAACAATTAATAGCTGTACATCCGCCCATTTTACACAAAAAAAACACAAAAAATTGTTGCACCGTAACCACTCAGCCGCCATTAAATCTCCCACTTGGGAGTGCGAATGCCTGATGATTCAGCCTGGTATATAGGAGCCTTAGCCGGAATATGTAAAAGTATGGCTGACAAGACATAGGATCACAAGGTTCTACGATAATCCAAGGCAATGTCTGAGGTTTGGTCACGAGATTAAAAGCTGTAGAGGATTAGTAAGATGTAGCAAATGTAGCTAAAATCACACCAGGGCACAGTGCCAGAGTGTGTAGATCAAGTGCGCGTTGTGCAGTAACTCACATGAAGCATCCTCAAAGAATTGCCCCAAATACATCGAAGAGGGCAATATTCTCAAATATAGTGCTGACCATCATGTTCCCGCAGTAGAAGCAAGGCAGGCTGTAACAAACAAAAATTCTTATGCGAAGGTGGCAGGAACTCAGGTGTCAACTCCTGCAAAGGAAGATTTCCTGAAAGTCATGACTCCAATAACAGCTGCGTTGCAAGGATCTTTTGAAAGTGCGTTAAAACAGCAGGCTGACTATTTCGAAAAACTCTTAGCAGGGTTGTATCAAAAGTATGAAAGCATGTTCAACAAGCTCGATACAAAGTTGAGCGAGATATCAGAATGCACTAGAGATAAGCATATTGGGAAAAGAGCTCTTGAGTCCGACTGTGACCAGAACTTGGATGAGCATATTACGGAAATAGAAATAGTAAGAAGCAAGAGCAAGAAGCCCCACTCTAAATCAGAACCTATAACAAGGGAAGCCTGCATTCAAAGAAAGTATGACATGAGTAAACCAAAAAAGTCTGGCCAAGGTTAGAAACTGTGATTTTATTCATAAAATGAGTTTTTCCCCTCCTGCATCTCTCTTTGCTTCTCCTCCTGCATCTCTCATCTAGTTCGATGGGACCTACGTTTTGTTCAGGGAATGCAAGAAGCATCTCTAACAAACGAAACTTTATCATTAGCAGGAAAGAACTTTTCTGCTATGTTTTAATTATCTAGGTGACCTGGCTTTCTAATTTAGACGATATTTGCTTACCCGATAAAGTTATTTTTCGCGAAGATAGATTAAGCTCCTACCAAGGCGGGGGTCTAATGATTGCTATCAAGAAACAATGGGCAGTTTATTTGTACAAGATAGCAGTTATGATTTAGCGGGAGGAGAAATTATGAGAGTTGATCTTCGAGCAAATAGTTCCGATATTTCAGTGATCAACGTCTACCTTCCCAATGGCCAGTTCAGCGTGAAAGAGTGGAATTAAGTTCTGGCTACGTTGAGCGGCAAGTTTATTATCTTAGGAGACTTCAAGTGTCACAACCCGGCTTGGGGGTCAAGCAGGCTGTCAGCAGGTGGTAGAGTGCTTTTGGAGTGGTGTAGCAACAACAACCTTTGCATTTTAAACACAGGGAGCCCACCCGTGTAAGTCCCGGAGGAATCGAATCCTGCCTTGACATCGCTTTGTGCTCAGCCGAGCTTTATGGTCAGTTGAAATGGGAAGTTTCTCCTGATCCCTTTAGCAGTGACCACTACCCTATAAAAATTAAGTTCACAAATGATAGCAACGCCTCTGCTGCTGGCAATCAGAGAATAATCGTTCACTGTGACTGGAAGAAGTTCGCTACAGAAAGCAGTAACAGAATCAGGGCTTTGCACCCAGAAGAAAGGAACCTGGAAAATTTCAACCGCATCTTGCGCGCCACGAAAAAGGAAACCTAAAAAAATTGCGATTCAACGCAAAAACAGCCCGTGGTGGGACACAGAATGTAACTTCATTCTTGGCCAGAAAAGGAAATGTCTTAGACTCGCTAAAGCTCATCTTTCAAGAGGTTACTGGATCTCTTACAAGAAATAGAATGCTTACCTTAAGAGGGTCATTAAAATCAAGAGAAGACTGTATTGGGAAAAAATTTGTAGTCTAACCACAAAGGATGGCAATTTATTTAGGATAGTTAAAAATATTCAAAATAAAAAAAGTCAGGTCCGATTCTGAAACAATATCTTAAAGTACCAGAATGGCCACACCTGCTCAGCTGAAGAGTAGAGTGTAGTATTTGCTAAGTACTATTCAAGTTTCACTGTTCAAAAGTTCATTCCCCTGGATTTTAGTGACGAAGAGAGTATCCGTATTAATAACCCGTTCTCAGGTTCTGAACTCGATAAAGCTATCAGGAGCCTCAAAAACTCTGCTCCGGGGCAACATGACCTTACAAGATATGCTATAACAGTTTTAGCTGATGATTGCAAGCATGCGCTTCTTGAGGCCTGCAACAATTCATGGAATTCGGGTCTGATCCCTGAGAATTGGTAAGAAGCTATTGTTATTCCTTTCTTGAAACCTGGGGGCGACAGTGCGCTGGTTTCCAGTTACAGACCAATTTCTTTAACGCAAATTCTTGCCAAAGTAATGGAAATGATGATTCTCAATAGATTACTTCCGAGGATCCAGCAAAGTAAAGGACTCCTAAACATGCATTACGGCTTTATTCCGAATAGAAGTTGCCTGGTCCTGCTTAATAAATTGTTCAGTAGTATCTTGCACCACAGAAAGCAAAGGAAAGTTGTTCAGCTGGTGGCCCTTGATCTTAAAGATGCATTTGATTCAGTTTGGCATGATGGCCTGCTCTCTAAAATCATGCAATTCGGTGTTAAAGGGAATAGTATCCTGTGGGTTGCAATTTCTTAAACCAGAGAACTATCAGAATAAAGTGGAGAGGGGTCCTTTCAAGAAACTATGAACTTACCAGCGGTGTTCCTCAGGGCTGCATTTTGTCTCCTATTTTCTTCACAACCTTCATGCACGATATCTATATATAATATGAAATTATCCCGGCTGATGTCGACTGCTACGTGTTTGCGGACGACATATTCCTCTACAGTGCAGATGTCTCGTTCCCCAGGGTAGTCAGTAATTTGTAGCGTGCGATGCTTAAAGTGCATAGATGGGCTAAAGAGTGGAACTTATGCATTTCCCCAGAGAAAAGTAAATCGATTATTTTCGGCGGGACAAGGAGTAGTGAAGAGAATCTATTGAAGCTTGATGGTGTTAGCATCCCTACGGAGGATCACATTAAAATTCTGAGCATGTGGTTTGATAGTAAATTGAGCTGGAACGTCCATGTTAATAAAATAGTACCGAAACTGGTGTTGTGTAGCAAATTTAATGTAAATAAGTTAATCACGGAAATCAAAATTTTAATGTGTCAATATTTAAAATTTTAGCTACACAACATGTTTGGATTTATTAATTTATTTGGTTATTAGTAGTTTATTGCGATCAATTTGGGTTATTTGATTTTACACGAAATCCTTAGCTAGCGTCGTTTTGTGCCCACTTCGTTTTCAAACTTGTACATTCAGACAATGGATATAGGTGAATTTTCACGTAATAAACTCAGTTTTTCATGACAAGAATTAAGTTAAACCCTTAGAATTTATTATCAATAGATGCAGAAAAATTAGCTCCTTAATTTGAGACTACTTTCTTAATCCTAGACTTAATCAATTTTAAGTTATAGCCTTTTAATTATTAAAACTTCCTAAGTTTTTCTTCTAACAAGAAAGGGGGGAAGAAGAGTAACAAAAGTTCACTTTCAGCGGGAAAATGTGCGTTCTTTGGACTTGAAAAGCCACTTCCTGTTGGGGTTGCCACGTTTTACAAGCGCAGGTGTTTAGGCGCGGCGTCATCTCGGCGCGATTTCTGGCGAGTTGGGAGATCCGTTAAAAGTTCAAACTGGTTGGGTTTGGTAAAAATTTTGCATTGCTTAAGGCGGGAGTTTTTGGTAACTGGTTTTTCATCTTTTCGGGCGGGGGTTTAGCCTAGCTGGCTGTCCCGTCATGTCTAAAAGGGGTTGTTTTCGCGGGAAGCTCTCACTTCTCATCTCTTCTCGCCCCTGGACACCAGCTCTTGGAGTTGCGGCTTTTGCCTCTGGTCTTACGCAGTTCTTAACGATGACAGTCCCTCTCCTTTCTCGGAGCCTTTGGGCCCGAGTCGAATTAATGCTTCGCCTCGCATAAAAAGCAGGTCTACAGTAATATGTACCTTTGTACAATCTAGAAATTAAAAAAAAGAAAGAAAAATGACAGCTTAAAAGAAAAAAAATAAATTCTGTAAGGTAAGTCTAACTTCAAGGAGTTACCAGCTTAGTCATTATGTTGCTTTCAACGGTTTGATTCCACATCAGATAATAACCTTTCCGCCCTACTGCATTTTTGGCTTGATCCAGTTTACCAGAAGGGAAGACTAACTTCGAGGAAATACCAGCTTATTCATTATGTTGCTTTCAACTGTTTGATTCCACATCAGATGATTTACCTTTCCGCCCTTTTTCGGAATGGAATATAAGGATCCAGTTTACCAGTTTTCAACTGCCAGAATGATGCTACTCTCTTCCGTTCTGAATCCTGATGAAATATTGGACAGCCTACAGCTTCTACTGGCCTGAATTTGCTGCTACATTTTCCTGTCAGGAGACCTCGGTCATGGAGCCTCTGTTGGGTGATATTATTCTACTTAAATTTTTCCTTGCTCTTTCATTAAATTCAGATAATTTCTTAATCTTAAGATCTACAAGATCTCGCGGAGTTGATATAGGTGAGGGTGATGTTAATTGTTAATGGAAAAAAAATGTTCTTCCAATTAAATTAGATAAAAATGAGTTATGCATAAAGTGATTTTTTAGTTGGAATTATTAATGTAAATAATATCTTAGAAGTTTTCCTAAGAAAACAAAGAGAAGTAAAATTAATTTGGTTCGTTTTTATTATCTTTATTATTAGAGTTATCTGGTAAAATATTTCAAGTTCGAAAAGCTCAATTTTAAAGAAATTACATTGTTTTGTTGTTACTATTATTATTATTTGAAGAACCGTTAGAGTAAACTGAATAAGTCAGCTAAAGTTAATAGTTAAGATTCAGAATGTGAAAATATATATCTTGTAGTTCTGCAGTAAAGGAGTGTTCTCTGAAACTTAAATTAGTGCTCATAGTCGGTACATTAAGTCATTACTCTGGTATAAATTCTGTGGAATATAATTCCTCCTGGAAATTATGTTAAGGTTGCTCCCCCTTTGGAAAACTGATTTTTTGTGTGTGCAATAAGGGTGTAAACTGAATTGTATATGAGAAATTTTGAAAATTGTCCTATAGAAAACCTGTGAAAGAAAAAGTCTAGAAATATGTTAAACTTAATAGAATTAATAATAGAATTAAATTTTGATGTGCAATATGGAGAAATAAGTCTATAGAAAATGTTAAACCTACTTGTATTAAGGGTGAAATTTTACCAATTAGATATAATCTTATGTTGAATTTATTTTTTTTTGATATTTCCCGGGAATATCTTTAATAGCTATAATATCTATTTTATTTTTTTATTGATTCTATCACATGATATTTGAAATGGATGGATGTTCATTTCAATAAACAAATTTATTTTCATTGAAATATTTAAGTGTATGTTTTTTTTTTTTTTTTTTTTTTTTTTTTTATTTACTCATGTCATTCACCAGGTCACCTAAAATTGAGTTACGGGTTAATCCGGTAAAATTTAACACAACGCAAATGTATTTTATGGATAGGAGTAGGCTAGCCATTTAAGAAATTTTATTATCGTGTTATGTGTCACACCCCAAAAAGGCACATAACACTGGAAAGAAGGTTGATCTTTACAATATGGTAACTGGTAGTTTGGCGACATTTTGGAGGCGATAAAGGTTACTACCTGGGACTTTGGTAATAATGTGAGCAGTACTCAGTTCCGATTACGCATTATTTTGTGTGAGGGAAATGAGAGATCATGGGATATGTCATGGGATATTAATGGCGAATTATGGTTCTTTAATCGGAAAAGGGGGGAAATTGGGAAAAAATCTGGAAATTTTGTATTTGGTTTATTCTGTGTTGTGTGAAACAGTGTTCGTGAATTTTTGGATCCCATGGCCGTAACTAAAGAAAAGTTTATCTGACACGTAATCAAGATTCTGAAGAAGATTAGGTAAGTTAGTATTTTTAATTTTTTGAGGATGTTATTTTTATGCATTGTTCTAAATGTAAGGTGGAAGTAAAGGAATTTGGTATTATTGGGAAAATTGTTATTAGCAATGATTTAGTTTAAAGTAATTAGGATTGTAAGGTAATTCTTATTAATTTAATGTTTGTGCTCATTTATATTTTAAGTAGTGTTTTTGAATTTAATTATATTTTAATTAAATGATAGTTATTTTGTGAATTTTATGTTTGTAGGAATTTGGTATAAGTTTAAGTTGAAGTAAACGTGCATGGAAATAATTTAAATATTTGATACTAAGTATTTGTAATGCTTGCGGTATGAATTCGTTGGTGACGTGTATAATGTAATAGATGATTTAGAGGTAAAAGTTTTTGGATATTTTATTTATTTTATATGTGGAAATGTTCATATTTGTAAAGGGTAAATACTTTTTCGCGATCAGGTAATTTCATATATGTTCTTTTTACCGGGTTTAAAGATTGAGAAAATTGTCATGTATTTTCGTGAAATTTTTCTAATTTATGAGAAAAAAGCAGTGTACATGGATATAGTGAAGAGTGTGCGCAATGCCATTTTTGTGCAATTATGGGATGTTTTTTTAAGTAAAAATAAGTCGGCGTGTACATGGTTTATATGTATGTGTTATTTTGAAAAACGCGTAAGGAGTATGGTATTGTGCACTTTTTCCCAATTTTGCAGTGAATATTTGTCATGATTAAGCAGTTTTGTTTGATAAAATTTCTAGCATAAGTGTAATTCGGCTACTAGATTGTTGGAAGAAGTGTTCAGTAGATAAAAAGAAAAGAAACATGTCTTTACTTCGTGAACACAAAATGGCGGCGGGGAAAAAAAAAGAGGGTTGCTGTAGGAGAGTTGGTTGCCAAATTTTCGCCAAAATTCGCCAAGTTACCATAATGTAAAGATCAACCGGAAAGAATGCTGAATGCTTTTAAATTCATCGCGAGCCCCAGGTGCAGTGGCAGAAAAGTGGATCTCGTTAATATTGCAAGTGCTACAATAAGGGGAAGAATAGAATATGGCAGCTGTCTCCTCATGTCTGCCTCTCAACAAAATAAGAAAAAGCTTGAAATTGTTTATAATCACGCCTTAAGACTGGCTATAGGGGCACCTATCAGCACCCCTCTCCCGTTGTTATATGTTGAAGCAGGGGTTTTCGCCTTAGATACGAGAAGATGCATCACCGCAATGAAGTTCCTAATACAGAATATCGCTCTGTCAGCCGCCTCTCCCGTTGCGGAAAGTCTGAAAAGTTGTTTGCAAAGATGCAAGTACAAGTGGAGCAAAATACATAAGCCCATGAGCCAGTGTGTTAAAGATCAGCTAAGCAATCTCGATCTAGATTTCAGTAAGTGTATTACTTTTAACAATGAACTAGATTTTTCTGAAGAAGTTAAGTGTTGTTTCAAAACTAATGAGTATGAGTTCCAGAACAAAAATCTTTCAGATGTGGAGGTTCAATTCAGATTTCAGATTTTTCCGTTCCATTATTAATGATTAAACGCTTCCAAGTCTGATACAGGAGTTGGCATTGCGACTGTACATCGTACCACGGTGATTGTCAGTCAGCGCATAGGCAATAGAAACTCCATCTTTTCAGCTGAGGCTTGGACCCTTTGTAAGCTCCTTGAGAAACTGAATCCTAACAATAAGATTGCTATTCCTACAGATAGCAAATCTGTAGTCAGCGCATTTAGCTGTGTTCATAGGAGATCCAACTCTCTCATTCTTAAGCTCTTCGAGCGGATTAAGTCTTTCCATCACCTCACAGTCATCTGGGTTCCTGGCCATAAGGGGTTCAGTGAAAGAGCGGATAAAGTTGCGAAAATAAGAAATATGAATAACTCGGGGGATCTTTCAGCAGAGGATGCGTGTAGGTTCATCTAGAACACTATTAAGGAAGAGCAAGTCGACAGCTGGCGGACTTCTTACACCAGCCGCAGATTCAGCTACTGTAATGTTCACTGTGAGTGGAGTAAAGGATTAAATAGGGATGGGAAAATGGAAGTAGTAATCAGTAAAATAAGATTGCAAATGTTGGACACGAATCAACTGTTGTACAGGTATCGTAGAGCGAATTCGCCATTTTGTGGCTCATGTTATACGATTGACAGTACAGAACATGCAGTTATTCACTGCAGAAAGTACGATAGCACCAGAAACATTATGTTCAAGAAGATGAAAATCAGCAATATTGACCTCTTAGCTGATCTTTTAAATCATTGTAATAAAAAACCTTGGAGATATTATTTCCTAGGCAAATTTGTCATCAAATACATCCTAAAGAATTCTTAAGCACTTTTAGTGTAAGGGTTTGGTTTTCGGACCGACGTTCCTCCTGAATTAGAGGGAATACGTCCTTGTGGTTTAACATGCAAATAACATTATATTTGAGTTGGAGCATAAGGCGCCAAAGGGAAGCCAAGCTTCAAGAAGAAGAAGAAGTGCGGTGTTTTCCTTGCGAAATGGTGACTAGTTTCGTGTTTTAAGTAAGGTTATCAACGGTTTATTTTGTGTTCCTGAATTAGTTCCTACAGGGAAGTAAGTTGGTAGAAGAAACTGTTCCGGTTTTTTAGCGCTCAGTCGAAAGCAGTATTGGAAGCATGATGAATTGGAATACTGAGAACGGCCCAAGCCCTGAACTTCAGTACAAGCCGCCCATTTCATTAAAACATCTTTTAAAAGTTCGTCATGAGAAAGGCGTAATAAATTATGTAGTTTTTGTTAAAGGTACAGACAAGAATCTTAAAATAAATAATCCAAAAATATTGAATGATGAAATATCAAGTAAAGTGTTTTTAGTGAAACATATCGACTTTATAAAGATTATAAGAGATGAAAGGCTCTTAATAAGCACCTCAATGGTCGAATGTGCATGGCAAGTGTTAAATATAACTGAATTGCTTAACATTAAGGTTTCCCCTTTGCTTGCCATGACAGACCTGACAAGCAAATTTCTTCTATCGGCCATTCCACTAGATGTTGAGCTCTCGGAATTGGCTAACGAGCTGAACCATGATAATGATATTCAATTGTTAAATTGAAGAAGATTTATTCTTAAAAGCTCTGACAGCAACAAGAAGCCTTCCGAAAAAGTACTTGTCACGATAACAGGACACCACATTCCAGAACATGTAAATGTATGGTTGACAAGACACATGATTACTAGGTTTTATGACAATCCAAGGCAATGTCCTCAATGTCTGAGATTCGAACATGGGATTAAAAGCTGTAGAAGGTTAGTCAGATGAAGCAAATGTAGTGAGAATCACATCAGAGAAGAGTGTCAATGTGCGCTGATTAATTGTGCGTTGTCAGAGCCAGATTTATACTTTATAAGGCCCTAAGCTATTTGAGGTATGGGGCCCTTTATAAGTCTGTTATAATATATTTTAATACTATTTATACTATATTTTAATTTTGGGGGAGCCCTAAGCTATAGCTTGTCTAGTTCATACGTAAATCCGGTTCTGTGCGTAATGCAGTAACTCACATGAAGCTTAATCGAAAGATTGCCTCAAATACATTGCAGTGGGCAAAATTCTCAAATATAGCGCTGGCCATCATGTATCTTTAGTAGAAGCAAGGAAGGCTGCGGCAAATAAAACCCCTTTTGCGAAAGTGGCTAAAACTCATGTGCACTACAAAAGATTTCCTGAAAGCGGTGACTCCAATAATAGCTGCTCTTCAGGGGTCTTTTGAAAATGTGTTAAAACAGCAGGCTGAGTATTTTGAATTTTATCAGGCCTGGGTTAAAAATACAAAAGCATGTTTAACAAGTTGCAAGAGAAGCTCAATACAAAGCTGATTGAGTTATCAGACTGTACTAGGGGCAAGTACATAGGTAAAAGAGCTCTTGAACCCGATAGTTTACTGAACTTGGATGCGCCAATTACAGAAATAGGACTTGTGAGAAGCAAGGGAAAGAAACCTTATTCTAAATCAGAGTCTTTAGCACGGGAAGCTTGCATTCGAAGCAAGCATGACTTGTCTAAACCTAAAAAATCAGTCCAACATTAAAGACCGTGATTTTATTTCTACTGAATGACTTTTTTCTCTCTTTTCATGCTCTTTTTTAGCTTCCTTTTCTCGTCCAACTTGATGGGGCCAACTATTTGATCTTGGAAATGTAAGAAGCATCTCTAACAAAAGAAATTTTGTCATTAGCAGGAAAGAATTTTTCTGTGGTATTTTTAGTTATCCAGGAGACCTGGTTTTCCAACTTATTTGTTTGGCAGATAAAGTAATTTTTGGAATGAGTTTTCATCAAGGCGGTGGGCTGATGGTAGCCATCAGGAAAGAAAGGACAAGCTTATTGGTACAAGACACAAATTATGAAATAGCAGGAGGTGAATTAATGAGAGTGGATTTCCGAGCAAATGGATTCGAATTTTCGGTGATTAACGTCTATCTTCCTAATGGCCAGTTTGGTGTGAAGGAGTGGGATAAAGTATTGGCTACGCTGCCTGACAAGCTTATAATGTTAGATAACTTGAACTGTCCCAACGTGGTTTGGGGATGGAGGAGACTCTCAGCAGTGGATAGAATGCTATTGGACTGGTGTAGCAACAACTTCTGTATCCTAAACACTGGGAGACCGACCCACATAAGCCCTGGAGGAATTGAAACCTGCATCGACACTGCCTTGTGCTCAGCCAGGCTCTATGGACAAGTGAAATGGAAAGTTTCTTCTGATCCCTTTAGCAGCGACCATTAACCAGTAAAAATTAGTTTCACAAGTGATAGTAATGCCTCAATTTCTGGCAATAGGAGAATAATTGCACACTGAGACTGGAAGCTCATTATCGAAAGGAGTAACAGGGTCAGTTCGTTGCACCCAGAGGAAAGAATCCTGGATATTATTAATCTCATTTTGAGCACTACGAAAAGAGAGAACCTTACAAAGATAGTGATTCAACGCAGTAATAGCCCTTGGACACAGAATGCAACTTTATTCTAAGCCAGGGAAGGAAATTCCTTAGACTAGCTAAAGTTCACCTTTCAAGAGGATACTGGATTTCTTTACAAGAAATTACCTAAGAGATTCATTAAAATCAAGAAAAGACTGTATTGGGAAAGAATTTGTAGACCTACTAGTAAGGATGGTAATTTATTTAGGCTAATTCAAAATAATAATAGACAGTTCCGGGTTTCGAATAACATCTTAAAGTACCAGGACGGCCACACCTGGTCTGCAGAAGAACAGAGCGAAATGTTCACAAAGCATTACTCAAGTTCCACTATTCGTAAATTCAATCCTCTGGGCTTTAGTGGAGAAGAGAGTTGCCCCGCTAATAATCCTTTCTCAGGTTCAGAACTCGATAAAGCCATCAGGAGTTTTAGTAACTCTGCACCGCGGCAAGATGACCTCACATGATATGCTGTTACAGTATCAGCTGATGACTGCAAGCGAGTGTTCCTTGAGGCCTGCAACAATTCATGGACCTCGGAATTGATCCCTCAGAATTGGAGAAGCTATTGTTATTCCCTTTTTAAAACCCGGATGTGACAGTGCGATGGTTCCAAATTACTTATTAACGCAATTTCTAGCCATGGTGATGGACAGGATGATTCTTAATAGATTATTTCCGAGGATTCAGCAAAGTTAAAAGGTACTCAGGAATGCATTATGGCTTTATTCCGAATAGGAGCTGTTTGGTTTTGCTTAATAAACTGTTTAGCAGCATCCTGCACCAGAGGAAGCAAAGAAAAATTGTTCAGCTGGTGGCCCTTGATCTCAAAGTTGCATTTGATTCAGTATAGCATGATGGCATGCTCTAAAAAATCATGCAATTCGGTATCAAATGGAATAGCATCCTATGGTTTGCAAACTTCTTAAACCAGACAACAATCAGAGTAAAGTGGGGAAGGTTTCTTTCAAGAAGCTACGGTTTAACCAGCGGGGCCCCTTGAGGCTGTATTTTGTCCCCAATTCTCTTCACAAGTTTCCTGCATGACATCTATGAAATTAAACGGACTGATGTCGATTGTTACGTGTATCCGGACGACATCTTTCTCTACAGTACAGATGTCTCGTAACCTAAGGTAGTCAGCAATTTGCAGCGAGCGCTGTTTAAAGCGCATAGGTGAGCTAATGAGCGGAACCTTTTCATTTCTCCAGGCAAAAGTAAATCTTTTACTTTTGATGGGGCAAAGAGCAGCGAAGAGAATCATCTAAAGCTTAACGGTGCTAGCATCCCTACGGAAGATCATTTAAAATACTGGGAATATGGTTTGATTGGAATGTCCATGTAGATAAAATTGTTCCGAAATTCATTGCGAGCCTTAAGTGGGGTGCAAGAAAAGTGGATTTCGTTAACATATCAAATGCTATCATAAGAAGAACAGAATATGGTAGTTCTCTTTACATGTCTACCTCTCAACGTAATAAGAAAAAACTTGAAATTGTCCATAATCATGCCTTAAGACTGGCCATCGGGGCGCCTATCAGCATCACTCTTCCGTTGCTGTATGTCATAGATACACTTTAAATACGAAAAGCTGCATCGTTGTTATTAAATTCTCAATAAAGAATATTGCTCTTTCAGAAGCCTTTCTTATCGCGGATAGTTTGAAAAATTTAAGTATAGGTGGGGCAAGATACGCAAATCTATTAGCCAGTGTGTAAAAGACTAGTTTAATAATTTTGATCTAGATTTTAATATGTGTATTACTTTTAAAAACGAGCAAGATTTCTCCGAAGATGTAAAGTCTTGTTTTAAAATGAATGAGTACGAGTTTCAGAACAAAAATCTCTCAGAAGCGGAGATACAGTAATATTCCCGTATAATGATTAATGATTATGTGAATCAAGGATATAAGATTTACTCTACAGGAGTTGGTATTGCGGCTGTAGACGATACCGCGGTGATAGTCAGCCAGTGCATTGATAGCAGAAGCTTCAATCTTCCCTGGTGACGCTTGGGCCCTCTGCAAGCTTTTTGAAACCTGAATACTGATGAAAAAGTTGCTGTTCTTACGAATAGCAAGTCAGTAGTCTGCGTTATGAGCAGTGTTCGTAGGAGATCCAATTCTCTCATTAAGCTGTTTGAGCGGATAAAGGCTTTCCATCACCTCACTGTCATCTGGGTTCCTGGCCGTAAGGGTATAAGGTTTGAATGATTGGTCTGGTTTATATCAGAAACACTGTAGGGCATCCACTGCTTACCAAAGATGAGGCAATCAATTGCTCATTCCCATTTAGATGATCATGACTTCAATGGAAGTACAGAGGAAAATTTGTCCCTCAAACTTGAAGGACAGCATTATATGACTAGTATGACACATTTCACTAAATTAGTTGCACACTATCATTGAGAACACCACTATTGGTTGATAACCAGCTAATTAATACTTCTTCTTGGACTCTTAATTGACTAATGTGCTCCTACTCCCTAAAAATAAAAGAACTTTAAACCTATACCAGTAGTCTCCCAACTTAGGTGCATTTGAAGGTACATAAGTCCGCGGAAGCCGTTAATTTCATACTGAAACTTACTCATTTAGAAACGACAGCAATTCCTTTTTTTTTTTTTTTTTTTTTTTTTTTTTCAGAGTTCTGACATTCATACAATATTTGCACAATTAGTTTAACTACTTGTTCATTGTTTATTTACTTTTAAAATGAATTTGCAAACAAAGAAAGAAAATGTGCTGATAATAAATCTAAAAAACAAAAATCTGCAATTTTTTAAGCTGAAAATAATTCATATGGCTTAAGACAGAAAAACTATATCATCAACAACGCAGGACATACATTGACCTATTTTGACAGTAAATACAGTAGCAAAGGATAAAATTTGAATTGTTGAATGCAAAAAACAGTTGTGTTAATTTTCAAGGGTGCAATTATTAGGCAGGAAGATCTTGGATCCAATGTTAGGGATGGAGAAACTCTTGTGCCACCAGATCCGTAGGTCTGACAAAGAAGCCAATACTATTGAGTTTTCTGATTATTCAGAAAACGGTTTTTTATACCGAAAGATTTACCCAAAAAAAAAAAAAAAAAAAAAAGGAAAACGACATGTGGGCAAAGCAATGCAGGCTTCTAAGCATAGATAGCATAAGCAGCCACTTGCAGTGGCGATTTTCACAGAGAAACGGCTAAATTATTCTCAAAAGCTAAATGTAAATGTATTTTATGTTCAGTTATTCATATGTTTAATTTATATGTGACCCTTACTGTTCTAATCACCTGGGGATGCAGAAAAACCTTCAGCTAGGCCTGCATTTAAGGATAATGCTGCATGGTCCGAATGATTCAAAAAGTGCCCAAATCTACATAGCATTAAGGTAGTGGTGCAGCAATAATAAGTTCAGATACAAGCACTGCAAGTAAATTTTCTGAACTTCTGGTAGAAATATTCGAAATAGGGAATATTTGCTTAAGCAAATACTTAATATTAATGAAATGGTTCTGCTTAAGAGGATAACACCATAGACATCAATTTCAAAGAAAAATTACATGCATTACAAATTACAAGACATTAAGGCTGAAAAAAAAAATCAGATCGCTATTACGATGGACTTCAGGGGGCGAAGTTAAAATCACTAGCCAGAGAGCAGCATTTCCTTTTAAAACCATCCAACTTCAGTGCCGACGCTCACTCTACAGAGCTAGATTAGCTGTCACAAGAATAACTTTATTTAAATAATGTTATTTCAGCATTCTTTATGTTCTTTTATATACAGTGGTGGCCAAAATTGTGGACACTTTTGGAAATTTTTATGTTTTTGAACTTTGTACTTATAGAAAATGTTAAGTTTTGCAAAATGCAAACTTGTATATATCATTTTAAAGAGAATTTATTACTGAATTCAATGCAAAACACAAAATTCAATTATTTGCAATACAAAAAAGTTATATGTACTTTAATATAAATAAAAAACACAGTTATGAAGTGGTTTGTAATGTCTAGCTTTCCTGGCCAATCACTGTTCTTGTTCTGAGAACCAATCAAATGTTAGTAACTGCCAGTAGAAGCTGACATCATGTTTACACTTGAAACAATTCATTATTTTGCTTTGTTCTGTAGAAGGAGGACCTGTTTCTTATACACTGCAATTACAAGTAGGAATTTTTGTAAAAATTTTTAATATTTAGTCAAGAAGCAATGACATCAAATAAAAGAGTAGATTGGACACCTAGAAAGAGATGTGATATTATTGTGTTACGAGAAAGTGGCCTTTCCTATGCTGAAATTGCAAGACAGTTGGGTGGTTCAGTGACTACATCTGGAGTCCGAAAGTTTTGTTTACGATATCAGGAGCCAAATTCAATAAAAAAACAAAGAAGGAAAAGGCCGAAAAAGGTGCACCACATCTATTGATGACAGAAGAATAAAAAGACTATGTCTCCAAGATAGAAAAATGTCATCAGCGGCCATCAGAAGTGATCTGAATGATGCTGGTGTTTCTGTCAGTTCAAGAACAATCAAGAGAAGATTAACAGATGTTGGACTGAGAGGTAGAATTCCACGAAAAAAGCCTTATCTTAATTTTCAGCAACAAAAAAGACTACAATGGGCAAAGGAACACATTAATTGGAGAGATGATCAGTGGTCACAAGTTATATGGAGTGATGAAACTAAGATATCGTTATTCGGTAGCAATGGGCGAAAATATGTAAGACGTAATTTGGAGAAGAGCAACATCCTGACCGCATACAAGCAACTGTGAAGAACCCAGTTAGTGTTATGATTTGGTCATGCATGTCAGCAGATGGTATTGGTCGCCTTCATGTCATTGATGGGACACTGAATGCCAGAAAATACATTGACACTATTCTAGGACCAAAACTTCTACCTTCCATCAGAGATCTCTTTTCCAACAATGCTTCGTTTATTTTTCAGCAGGATTCTGCTCCTTGCCACACGGTCAAAATATCGAAAGAGTGGTTTCGTAAAAAGAGCATTAAATTGTTGTCATGGCCAGGAAACAGTTCTGACCTCAATCCTATCGAAAATTTGTGGCACCATTTGAAAACTCTTGTCCGAATGAGGTGCCCATCAAATAAAAGGGAACTAATTGAGGCTATAATTGTTTCCTGGTATTATGTAATAATGAAAGAAGAGCTTAAAACTCTTGTTAGCTCAATGAAACGTTGATGTGAAGGTGTAATCAAAAATAAAGGGTACCCTACTAAGTACTGATAACTCATTGCAATCATCACTTTCTAATGTATATCGACAACTATTATCATTTAACTTTTTTTGTATTGCAAATAATTGAATTTTGTGTTTTGCATTGAATTCAGTAATAAATTCTCTTTAAAATGATATATACAAGATTGCATTTTGTGAAACGTAACGTTTTTTATAAGCATACAAAGTTCAAAAACATAAAAATTTCCAAAAGTGTCCACAATTTTGGCCATCACTGTATATATTTGATACTTTTCATAGTTTATATCCAAATAAATACTATTGCATGATGTTTCCTTTATAAAATAATATAAGCTGCAAATAATGTATTTTTAATAAATTATTTCGTATATTATCTCCCTTGACAAAATTAGTTATAATTCTATTGAAATGAAGCAACTCATTAGCATATTTAAAATGGAATCTTTTACATATTTAAAATGAAAACATTAAAAAGGTATGTATAAGAAAGAAATTTAGAACCAATTTTTCACAAAGACCAAACATTTAAACTCAAATGAACTTCATTAAATTCTATAAATGTAGAATAATAATATTTTAAAATGTAAAAATTAAAATAAAACATCACAAGGAAAACCAAAAAAAGAATCGGAATGCATTACTTACGCAACTCGAGGAATTTCTGTTCTTTATTGGCCTTACGCTTATTACATTTGATAATAAATGAACTTCTTGAGATGAAAATAAGCACTCTGTACAGCATGGATGAATATCCATTTTGAATATTCATGCAAATATGAAGATGTTCAAAAGAGAAATAATAAGAAGAAATCTATTTCAGTGTACAAATGAATTTATTCATATTAATTTCAGGAGGCACCAAAAAATGAATGCTTTAAATTAAACTTCAGCTTAGAAATGTGTGTTTGATAAAATCAGAAACAATGAATTTTCGTTGTAAGTTTCGTGACAATATGCATATCACACCAGCCCACAAATTACACACACACATACACATAAACACACACATATCTCACTTTTTCTTTCATGAAAATAAAAATTTCAAACTAAGACTAGACTAAAAAAAGATGCATCTTTTAAATGAAGAAAGCATTTATAAAACTGAAAATAACTCACATTTTAAAGAATAGGTGCCAAGGCAGAAACAGTTAATGTTAAATTATTAAATAAATATGGCAAAGAAACGATAAATGCATGCTTGCACTAAAACATTTTCAATAATATTGAAAAAATATACAGGAATTTGTCAAAGAAATATATTTTCACATTTATGCATAAATAACTAAAATATTTATATGTAAAATATGCAATATCAGAACTTATTTTTCCCATTATTCTGAAAGTGTGATTTGTAAACTATTAAAAATGAATTACAAAATTATGAATTGCATACAATTAAAAATAAGCTACAAAATTCCTCGCTGAGAATATAAATAAAGCATTTCAAAATATTAATATATTTAGTCTTAAAAACATATTTAACACACTTTATCATGTACTTTGTATTTACATGCAATTTTTTAAATAACCTGTCAAGCTTTGATTTCATACAAACAAAAAGGGTACATAGCAGAAATTTGTTCTGAAACAAAAAATGTGCAGATTTATATCAAATGAACATCTTTTACTTCATTGGATTGAGTGAGAATAGCTGGAGCAATTTGTTTTGCTTTATTATATCCCAATACCCCAAATATCACAACAGCAATGCTCAGTCCACCTAGGAATGTGACTTTATTTCCAAAAGTAATCACAGAGAGCTATATCAAAAAAGCTTTTTTACCATTATTAGCCACACTGGAAAGAAAACTCCTAATTTGTAATTCAAATATAAAGTAAAATATATCTGAGAATATAAATAACGTATTTTATTCAAGCATTTCAAAATATAAATATATTTGGACTTAAAAACATATTTTACACTTTATCATGTACTTTGTATTTATACAGGTTTTCAAATAATCTGTCCAACACTGACTTCATGTCACGAATTTAAAAAAAAAAAAAAAGGAACATCAGAGAAATTTGTTCTGAAATAAAAATTGTGCAGATTTATATCAGATGAACATCTTTTAATCCTTTGGATGCAGTGAGGATTGTTGGAGCAACTTGTTTTGCTTTATTATATCCAAATACTCCAAATATCACAATAGTAGTGCCCAGTCCACCAAGAAATGTGACTTTATTTCCAAAAGTAATCACAGAGAGCCATATCAGCAAAGCTCTTTTAACAGTATTAGCCACACTGGAAAGAAAACGTCTAATTTATAATTTGAATATAAAGTAAAATGTAATTGGCCATATGACTAATACAATTTAAAATGCAATTTTTTTATCTAAAGCAGATTATTCTTTGCATGCAGAATACAGTTAATTTTTCCCACAATTAAAAAAACAGAATTACATAAATGGACAACTACATATATAAAAACTACAGAAATAAAAAAACTGAGGAAATTGCCGAATTTTTGAATAAAAATGTTTATATGATTTTCATGCCTTTTCAAACTTAAACTTTTTTATAGAAATGTAACATGTAACAACTACCATCCCTCCCCATAAAATATCCAAGAAATGATAATTTCAATGGAAAAAATAACCCCAGAATTACATAAATGGACAACTACACAGAAAACTACATAAATGAAAAATACTGCAGAAATGGAGGAATTCTTGAATAAAAGTGTTTATATCATTTTAATGTCTTTTAAAACTTTTTTATAAAAATATAACATGTAAGAACTATTATCCCTCCTGACAAAAAAAAAAAAAAAAGCAAGAAGAAATAAGAAATTTCAAAGAACAAAAATTCTAAGCAAAAAAAAACTTTAATTTCTAAAATTATTATCTAAATTATTAGACTATAATTTCTATAATATTATTTCCTTCAATTCTAACAATTGCACTAGACACATAAATAGAATTAAATAATTTGAATGAAAAAAATTCAAATGATCAAAACTTTAAAATGACTAACATATTCAAATAAAATAATTATATATGTTCATTTGAATTACTACTATGAGACTACTTGCTTTATTACTATGGCATTACTTGCTTTAAGAAACACACTAGCATGACGGCCAAGACAAGATTAAAAATCCTGCAATTTAAGCTTACCATCAGCAAATGCAATTTTTGTACCAGTAATATAGTACTCTGGAGATATAAAATAACTACACCACGCCTTTTTGCAAATATTTTGCTGTTCCAGAATATTCTACTCTTAGCACAATTAAATAATGAAAAACAAATAATAGCAAAGGTTACATAGCAGACTTTACAGGCAGAGTGATGTTTTAATTTTCATGCTTATCATATATAAGTATTGTGTATGTAAAGTTCTTTGTATATCTAATTTGTATACTTCAACTTAATGGCACATTTAGGATAGTACTTTGCGAGTGTATGCAGAGATACAATGAAACAAATACTTTGAAACATGTACAGTGAAACTGATATAATCTTACTATAATTTAGAGATACATAAAGCATGATCTTAGATTTTCACTGTGCGTATGGTCTCTAAGGAGACGTAGATTTAATTCAAAAGTTGATATAATTTATGTACATAATATACATATAACAGCTGAAGCTGCTGAAAATTTCAAGAAAAGCCTTAAAAGAGGAAGGTTATTTGCATGAAGAGACATGTAATGCAGATAAAAGCTAGTTAATTCCAGAAAAGAATGTCAGAATGAACTTAAATCTGCAGAGCAGCATCATCACAGCTTAGTTTTAAACTATTTAAAGATAAGATTATGCTTCTCCTTCAAGGAAATTATGCTGGTTTTAAATTAAAATCATTTTTGTTTATCACTGAAGAATAAATTGCCAGTTTACTACTGGAGAAAGCTTCGATGACAGTCATTTTATTTTGATACTGGCTGTAAGATTAAAAAAAAATCTGATAGAAAAGCCAAGTATGCGAATTTCCCCGGACTTCGGCGCAGAAGCACAGTAAAAGAACTTCGCCAAAATGGGCAATTGAGAGGTGTGGAAATGTATGTATGAACCGGCATATTCTACTGAGGTCCTACTATGTAAATTTACTTATTATATTTTTTATTTCTGTGTGTGTAAAATATAATCACATTATCGTGAAGCTGTGTCTTCATTCTGGTGTTTGATCGACCTTTTATCACTAATTATCAAGTTTTCCTAGGTAATGGAATATGCAGTGTAAAACTGAAAGTTAAGTTTTGTTCTTCAAGTGGAAAGTGTTATGATTTCAAGAACTTCAGAAGTGTTTCTTCAAAAGCGTTAATGTGTTGTGTGCATCTTTTACAAGGATAAATTAAGAAAGGTAAACTTTACTGGTGCAGCCTTTTCATAGGATGAAGAAATCATTAGATACCTGCAGATATCCAAGAGGTAAGAAATTAAATTCTTAGTATTCCTGCACACCATAATTTCAGTTACTGTGTCATTTTGTTAATTTCTGGTTTAGATGGTAATATAATGTCTGGCATTTTATAGAAACATACACATATTATATGATAGTTGTATACTGTATTAGAAAAACTTGCATATGTATGAATAATTAACATAGTATATTGCATTGATGTAAATGTGTTACATATAAAATTAAGAATTTTGTTATATTATCATATATAAGTATTGTGTATGTAAAGGTCTTTGTATATCTAATTTGTATACTTCAACTTAATGGCACATTTAGGGTAGTACTTTGAAAGTGTATGCAGAGACACAATGAAACAGATACTTTGAAACATGTACAGTGAAACTGATATAATCTTACTATAATTTAGAGATACATAAACAATGATCTTAGACTTTCACTGTGCGTATGGTCTCTAAGGAGACGTATACGCTTCCCAAGGAGGGATGTGCAAGATTAAAAAACTAATAGAATCGCCAAGTATGCGAATTTCGCCAAATGTAGACTTTGGCGCAGAAGCACAGTAAAAGAACTTCGCCAAAATGAGCAGTTGAGAGAGGAGAAGTGTGGAAGTGTGTGCGTGAACCAGCATATTCTGCCGAAGTCCTACTATGTAAATTTACTTATTATATTTTTTATTTGTGTCTGTAAAATAAAATTCCGTTATCGTGAAGCTGTGTCTTCATTCTGGTGTTTGATTGACCTTTTATCACAAATTATCAAGTTTTCCTGGTTAATGGAATATCCAGTGTAAAATCGAAAGTTGAGTTTCATTCTTCAAGTGGAAAGTGTTATGATTTCAAGAATTTCAGAAGTGTTCTTTAAAAGCGTTAATGTGTTGTGTTCATCTTTTACGAGGATAAATTAAGTAAGGTAAACTTGACTTTGGCTCTTAAATTGTTTTATTCCAAAAGTGTGAACCTACTGTCTTAATAAATAAGTAAATAGATAAAAGAATTCCTTTCAACTTTCAACCATAATTTCATACTTTTGTTACTTCACAGCGCTCTGGACATTCTTTCTGTCCATATGGATGGTTTGAACATAATAATAAATGTGATATACCTATCACTCAGTACAACACCAGCGATTCAACCAATGGATCAAGATTTGATTGATAATTTCAAATCATATTATCAGATAACTATATTTTCTCAAGCAATAACAACAATTGGCAATGTTATAATATTATGATTTGGTTTGGTTTATTTAATTATGGCAAAGCACACTAGGGCTATCTGCCTAAGGGGAGGGATGCCTTCATGGAGGACTTTCTAAGGGAAACTGGCTCGTATACATGTTACACATGGGGAAAACCTCGAAAACGCACATGCAGCCAGCCCATTCGCAGGATTCTATAATATTATGAAATTTTAGGAAAAAATATGATGTTAGTTAATGGGTCCAGAATAGTGGAACTTCATAGAAAAAATATCAGCATGATGCATGTGAGGAATTTGAAAATGTAATTGCAAGAAGTGCTGGCAGAGTAAGTACAATGAGCATGACATCATACAACAAATTGGCAAAGTGGTTGAAACTGCAGGTATGCTGGATCAAGACAAGCAAATGGAGGCTGTAAAAGAATGAATGGCTCAATAAGAAGGTTACCAGACTGATGAAAATTTCATTATTTCAAAATTAAAGAGTTGCAGTAGGAGAAAGGAATGACCAAGAAAATGAAAAAAACTAACAAAAATTTACTACAAAAGATTTATCCAAAGCAATTTTTATGTTAAATCAAGGACTTCACTTACTGGAAAATATGAATCAAAAGCACAGATTGTTTCACCAAATTTAAAAAGCAAATTCGAGAACCAGTCAAATGTTATAGAGAAATATATATATAGGGGTAAAAACTGACAACAGTAATGTATTTCTGATCAAAGGAACTACTCCTGGTCGCTATGAATAAACCAAACAATTACCTGCTATTTCTAATTAAAGGATTCACTTTTATTTTTGTTCATCGTTAATTAATTTGAAGAAAGAGTGAATGTTAATTGTATAAAATATGTACGTATTGCATATAGTATGGATGCATACAAATAAATTGCTTATAAATGCTATTAAGTTTATAAAGCACTACCTTCATATACATGACTAATTCATTCTAGAATATACTGAAGATAACAGGAAACACTATGCAGAACAAGATATCTATGTAACACGTATAAATTCGGTAAAGTTTAATTGGTAATTCAAACCACAAGACATTACCACCTTTAACAAAAAATACAATACACCATACACTACCTCACTTCTTAAATACAGCATTGTTAATATAATAATGCAAAATTTGCTTTCACAGAAGGATTGGACATCACAGCTTCTTCTAAGTCTAAAAGCACTGGTAGCATCATTACTCTTATGCTGAGAAACCACTGTAATGTAAATAATAAATTTCTGAGAAGAGCATAACATTCAGAGCTGCAGTAAAATCTGAGTAAATTCAAGACTGCAACAGAACATCACTAAAGAGACCAGGGAGACTATGAAAAGCACAGCTGAGGTAAATTTAACAGGAGAATCTGTGAATATGGGAAAAGAAGAGTCAAATGTTTTATTACTGATAGCCATAGTCTGTGCAGACATTTTTATAGCCATCATAGGAGACCATTTAAAAAAGTGCACTTCTGAATACTGACTTGTAATCTGTTGTGATTAAAGTGAGAATGTAGTTATTTTCTTGTTTCAGTGGCTGTGTTCCACATCTGGTACCACCTGACATACATTTTGAAATTTCAAAGGACCTTCTTTCATAGTGAACCTTGGATAATAAACTGAAGATAAAACAAGTTCCTGACTTACATCTGAATCCATTTACAACAGAATCGCTGGTATTGTTCTCATTGTAAGTTGAGGACTATCTGTCATTCCCCTCTGCATGTCTCTCTGGCTATCAAAATACCCCAAGTAGCACGGCAATGTCGTAACAAAGCTGCGCTAACTGGTCCGAGAAGTTGCAAAGTGGTCGTGGTAACATTTATGATGTCTTTACAACGTTGCGAAGATGCAAAACATTTGCCGTTGCATCTACGGAATTTGCCAACGTCACTGAAATGTAACCGCTTTTAGATGTGGTCGTTTTAGCATCTTTTTCATAGTTCCTCAGCATTACTTTTAGAATGAAAAGAGACTAAATCTGCCCTTTCAAGAATCTGAAGTCCGCATAAGATTCATTTTGCAATGCTTCATTACTTTATTTCATCTAAATATATTAATCTAAGGTAGATTCATTTAATGAAATATAAATTTAATATAAATACTTGAATTATTAAATTTAATTAGTACTAAAAATATGTGCTAAATTATTGTTAAAATTTTGATAAAATAATTAATACTTAAAATATTTTTTATAAATATTATAGCAAAATATTTTAAAATGAAACAAATCTATAAAGTAAGTAATTAAGTTATGCATTTTATATATTTTAAAAAATCATATTTCCGAAATCAATGCAAATCACATGTTAGCAATTATTTTACTGCTGAAATATGACTTTATTTATTATTTTTGAAGTAAGAACGAATTTATTTGAATTAATATGCTGACATAATATGAAACATTTTTACTACATACAGAGCAAAAAGTAAAATTTTCGCGAAGATATGATTGTGCGTGAAGATGTGTTCATGATTATAAATGGGGCGATTTTAAGAATTCCAAGAAAACGTCCAATGTTACAAGACGTTGTATATCCATGCATATTTAACTACTGTCCAAAATATCTGATGAAAAATTAATGGAAAAGGAGACAGAAATAATAACACTTTTAATGGAAACTGTCAAAATTAATGGCTTTGATAAAATACTACAGTCAAAAGTCTTTAGTTCGGACTCGTAAGGACTTCGGCGATTCCGGATTATCGGTTTTTCCGGATTATAGATCATCAGTTTAAATCTGGTAAGATGGCATGCAGAAATTATAAAATTAAAAATATGAAACTGTAATTTATGAAATAAAGAGCAATTATGATCTAAAGGGTATCAAAATTTACGGAAAAAAAAAAGCTTTATTTGTTTACTTTATTAAACATTTCTTTCAATGTGCGCGTGCGGAAAGCATACATTATGCATAGTCGAAATTAGAAAATTGCAACCAGAAAACTATTTGACATGTACTCATGATATTTATAATGACGAGGAATTTGATTTAAATCATATCAAAGACAGAGTACATCGAGATGAAATACTACATTTAGGCATTTAGTAAGGCATTACAAGCCAAATAAAATAAAAACATCTGCCCTGAAGATAAGGATAGTGCTGACAGATCAACTTCCAGTTCATTGTGTGCCATGACGTCCCCCCCACCGTAGAGCAGCGTGAAATTGATAAACAGATTTTGAAATGGTTAGAGAAACAAAGGATATGCCTTTATCCATTTTTTGCAGCAATTCCACTTTTTGTTTGATGGACATCGAAACATACTTTCGCTTTGGCAGCTTCAGCATCGGAAATTCTATTTGACATAATTGAAAGTTCAAGCTTACTTTTATAAAATTGAACAGTCTGCAAAAAAATAATAAGCTGGATCCAATTAGAAGATTAAGGAACAGCGCAATCTGCAACATTAACTGAAATAAGATAATTAGATAATTTTAGCCTAGCTCATACCGTCTGTTATACATTAAACACGCATGTGTAAACGTATTATGCGCATGCGCACACACACATATGCTCATGTGTAAAAGTATTACGCACTTGCATAAATGCCTATGTGCAACCGGATTATAGATCATTCCGGATTAACGATTTTTGACTGTAATAAATGTTGACATCAAAATTAGAGAAACTGTGAGCAAAAATACAAAATTCATTACCTATAAAAGTTCTATTGAACTGTTTGTTATGTTTTTTTACATCTCCATGCATTTAAAAATGCTTGGTTTAATCCTAGTATACGGTACACTCGGGATTTGGCGATATTGACATTACAAATGTTTTAGCGAGTCCTATAAATATTTTTTGTAAGTATAACCTCATGAACATTGTTCGTAATTCTATTCGCTTGAAATAATTCTTCTAAGCCATTTAAAAAAGATTCTATTAAATTATCAGAAGATCCGTCGAAAGGTTTAATGCAATTGTACAACTCGCTGAAAAGTTACACTGAAATGCTGTTCAACCGATTGACATTCCATGCATATAATTTACTGAATGATTATATAAACGAACATCTGAGTTCGAGGCTTGCGCGCTTTGGCTAGCTGCCAAATTCGAACATGTTAGTTAACTGCACAATAAATTTCAGACATTCCATGCATATAATTTACTGAATGATTATATAAACGAACATCTGAGTTCGAGGCTTGCGCGCTTTGGCTAGCTGCCAAATTCGAAGATGTTAGTTAACTGCACAATAAATTTCAGACTCCACTTTATTTTCAGGAATGTTTCCTTCACGGTTTTGCAATTCACTGTCGAAAGTATATACTGGAGAGCTTCAATACAGAAAGAGAACAATGCACAAAAATATAGTGATGGCAGTTTATTTTGAATTGAGAAGAAATCTTCGTGGTAATGCCGAATTTCTGCTTATGTTGTTTGTGAATATCTACAAGACCACACCAAAAGTTTGAATTTTGGATGCATCGTTTAAAGAAAATATCAGATGCAGCTTGCTAAAGTCGTCCCTATACAGTGAAATAGTGTTCTGATTTGGTGTTTTATGTGTTACCAGTGATTAAAATTATGTGGTGGTTTTTTCTAATCTTCAGTGACCCCAGCGGTGCAATATTTGTATACACAGATTAGCGATTCGGTTATAACGTCGTAAGTGCTATATCGTATATCATTCATATTAATCGATTATTGTGTTGGTGCTCAGAATTAATTCATATAAAACTAAAATCAACTTACAATGTTAAGGTATTTTCTGATTTTGCTAAAAATGCAATCCATGCAGAAGCAACAGCAATTCAAGCTGTTATGGTAAGTTCATGAGTTTCAAAATAGAAAGAAATTATTGGACTGGTACTTAATATGACTGCTGAAGATGAATTAGATATATGTAATAACATATTAGAAAAATACAAGGAATACATTAAAATTAATAATAATGCACATTCTATATTATGGTGTCTTTTGTATAGTATGCAGAAAAGGTTAATGATTTTAAAGTGTATGAAATGTATTATAAAAAAAATAGTGTTAAGGAAACATTAGCATTACTATGAAATACTGTAATTTATAATTATGTGATATTTAATTGAGTAATATTAAAAAACACTAAATATTTTTTATTGATTGCAAATTGCGTTTCGCTTGATATCTATTCTTCCAAACACTGTATAATTCGCGTTTTTTTAAATACTGCCATTATTTATGTTTATTAGATTATCTCAATAAATGAATTTTGGGAATTAAGTTTTATTTTTTATTAAGTATATTCTATTTTCTTAGCTTACTTCTTATGTGCTTGTGATAACAAAGAAATTTATAATAAATAGAAACAAAAAGTTTCATCGTGGGCTATTTAACGAAGAGCTTACTTTAACATACTTAGCTTACTATCATATACTACATTATTTAAATTATTTCTGTACAGTAAAAAAAAGGAAGTTATTGATTATATAAAGTGCATGAAATAATCATTGTAATCTACCACTATTCTAAAATGTAGAAACTAAAAGTAAGTAAATACATTAACATATGATCGAAAGAAATGGTGTTAAAAACATCAGCATTATTAGTAAATACTGCAATCCATAATTATTACACTTTTAATTGCTTATTATTTAAAAAACATGAATAATTTTTTATTAATTTAGTTCGGTTACCTTCCTTCTGCTTATTTATACTTTGAAACACTGCTAGTTCATATTTTTTTCTTAAATAGTGCTGTCATGTATGTTGTTTGTTAGGTTATTATTTCATTTGAGGTATGAATATAGGAATTTTTTTTGGTTATTAGATTTAGATAATTTTCGTATTAAATATTTTTGATCACATTTATTAACTACTTTATACAGTGTTTCATTTGGATATCTTGGAGATATAGAAGTTAATGGTTATATTTTTTACTATAAAATGCGAATAAATTTATACTTGAATTCAGGTAAAATACTGATTATGCTACCATAAGAACCGCTTCCTAATTTATCATGATGGGGGCAATTTTAAATGTCTCTGTGATTTAACAGAAATAAATGTGATAATGCTGTTATAATCAGAAACGCTCTTTTTTTTTTAACCCACATATATATCTTTACTTTTATTTATGTCTGACTGAGTTTTATTTACTTAAAACCTACTATTAATGCTATATATTTATAATAACCACTTTCATAATTATTCTCACTTACATACTAAAGGATTAAGGGGAAAAAATGATAAATCTTAAATAATCGTGACTTGGAATTTAAGTTATTTAAAAAATGTAGTTTAAAGTACTGAAAATAATTACGGCTATTATTCAATATGCATATTCTAAAGAGAAAAAATTGTATTATCTTCTGGTTTTCAGGAAATGATAAAATATTTAAACTTTAGACAAATACAAGGAATACAAAATTTAAAAAAAGAAGAAAAATATATTAATTACTAAGCTTATTTAATTCATAAACCAATATGTAACCAAAGCACACAATAATGAAATTTTCAAAACTGTTGCAAAACGGTGGAATTTGGTGAACATTTAGGCATTTTTAAGACGTCGTGATACGATGCTTTCACAACCGAAATATCACCTAAGAATGACTCAATAACGATGTCTATGCGACAAAACATCTTTGCAACAGTTGCAAAACAGTGGGTGTTCTTGGACATCTGATCATCTTTAGGACGACATATTGCAAAGTTTTTGCAACAACATACGATGTTGCACGACGTTGCTGTGCTACTTGGGACCAAAGCTTATTCCTTACAGTATTGCATATATAGCCTGCTTTATTCTTCTCATCAGTTAACATTTCTGTAATTTATTGCTCTAGGAAACGTTTGATTCTACATTAAAATCAGGAAGATTTTGAATTCTTACAACATACATATTAAAATATTTTTAAAAAAATTACAAAGTTGTGAATTACTTAATTGTTTATTTAATTAGCTATAAGAACTTATTAGAAAAGTCTACAAATCACATACTTCATACAAACTAGTAGATGTTCTAAATACTCATACATACCACAATAAAATTAAAATTCAAACAAATACTTAACTTTCATGATGCCAGAATGCATAAGAAACACTGGAAAGTCATACACTTTTAAAATTAAGCAAAATTCAGCTTTAGATTCACAATGATTTAATGTTAGTTTCATGAGTAACCTGGTGATATGCTTCTATTCTACTTATTAATTCATAGTGCTTTAGTTTAAATTGCAGAAGCAGGTAACAACTGTAAAAATGCCTTCGCAAAGGTGAGAAAAGTAACGGACTGAAAAAAAATTTTAAATGCAAGATTAATGTACATGTTGCAAAGAATTTGTTCTGTTTTGTACTTTTCGGTCGATTAGTAAGGCAATATGTGTGCTGCTTTTTTTACATGAAAAACCCCTAGTCACATAAGATCAAACCTCAATATTTACTCATTTAATTATATATAACTGCACATCTTTAAATCAAGTTTTTTTAATTGAATAATTACAATTGTCACGAAGCAAAAATAAGGTCTAAATCTCCAGTGTATGAAAGAAAAAGCAGTAATGCATTTCATTAATCAGCACTGAAATTTACTCCTCGATAAAGGTACACTAATAAAATTTTTTATTTTATCTTTAAAGCCCAAAGTTACAGCTTTGGTTTCTTATAAAAAATTTAAGTCATGAATGATGATTTTCTTCTGTCTAAAGTAGTTTTCTGTCTCTCAATATACGTATTTCAGTATCATCTCAATGTCATAGGTATTTTCAGTAACTTGCCTCGTATTCGGCCTTTCCTTTTGCATTTTCAAAAACTCATAATTATTGCATTTGCTATGTTTTATTTCTTTGAAGTCTGGAGTCTAACACCAGCTTCTTCAAATAATTTATTAACAATTTTACGTTTTTCTTCATCTTTCATATTTTGTTTCATTTCTTTTTCTAGAACTTGAATCAATTTCCTTCCATCTTTCATTTCTTTTAAAATTCCATGTTCCTTTCCCCCCCCCAAAAAAATTTTTAGGATAGCTACTCTGAGCAAGAGTTATCAGCTGTCTCGGCACTGGTACAAGTTGTGTATTCTCATACAACTTCACATCTCTAAGATTCAAATAAGCATTCAGAATATGCTCCAAGATTTTAAAGCATTCTTCAGTAAGAACCTTTCCTGAAGAAGAAAACTCTCACTTCACATAGGCATAAGAATTATAATTTTAAAAGTTTAACTAACGACCACAATATTTTGGCTGTTCTATGTTACTGCTTTCTAACAACTTCCAGTATACAAATTAGATTAAAGTATAAATAAAAGAGTTTAGTTTCAAAATTTGGTACAGAGCGATTATTTCAAGTTTACTGTTTACTCTACACAATATTTCTCTAATTAGCACTAGCTTGCCAACCAAAACATGTAGCTGGAAATATCTGAAAGTTTAAGTCAGGATTTTTGGCATTTATTTTTAAATTTCAGAAATTTGTTATCCTACAAATCATCAGAAATTCAATTTGTGACAATATGTTAATAAATTTTTAATTTCTGATTTTAGTTTTGATATGTCTAGTTATGAAATTGGACAGGACAAAAATTCACTCTATAATCTTTTATAGTTACTGAAAGATAATTTGGTACTTCATTTTAATTTTTCAGGTATTTCAATCCACTAGTTACATGTTCCTCATTAAAAAGAGGTTCCAATACCTGCCTACATGAATAATAACCTAGGAGATGATCTTCAAAGTGCTGAAGTTTCCGCTCATCAATAAACATATCAGAATACATAATAAATAGCACAACTAGTAACAACTAAAAGGTCTGCTATAAAGTTTTTGTTTATCACTATAATGATTTTTTTTTTTCTAAAAACAGTGACTTAAAATGTTTAAAAAAAGTGACTTAAGTGAGAAAAGTGATGCACTTGTATTCCTAACTGCATATTACTAATACAATAAGACACTAACCTATGAGTGACAGGTGAAATATAACTGAGCAAAGTGTACTCTGTTATACTCTGGCAGTGGAATGAAATACCATTTAGGAGAAATAAAGTCACCATTTTTGATGACACATTTGCATGAAATTGAGATATATCCATCATCAGAATCAAAGTTGGTATCTGTATGCATACTGATGCCATACTTGTATAAAACTGCAGCTCTGGAGGGCTACAAAAGACAGAAACAACCAAAATTTAGAACACAAAGATATATATTGATTTACATTTGCTACAATATTTTTCAAAATACATACATATCTTAAAGCATTCTTTCATGTAGAAGAATAGTTGCTTAGTAAGCACATAAAAATCAATCAGTTTGGTTGAACTAACAAGAAGTCTCCCATCTTAAATATCAAAACTCAAAAAAAATTTTGAAATGAATTGTACATGAATATGCTATTTTAAAGACACAGGAATTTGAAGAAGCTGCTAAAATGCTGCAGATAACTAAATAAAAATATGTAACGTACAGCAATATTTGGCTATCAGTGCTATTTGGGAATTTTGAAGAATTTCAAAATGTTACTTTTGAATAACCCGCCTATGAGTGCCCAAGTGGTTAAAGACACTGAATAACTAATTGTTCCTATTAGATTCAAATCCATATAAGGGAGCTAGCTACATTTCAATCTTCAGAGTTTTCTTTAGGTGTAACATAAATATGAGCTAGTTTCCCTAATAAAATTTTCCGAGGAGGCAGATAGCCCTCATGTACTTAATTAAAAGCAACCAAATGTCCTGATGACTGATACTTAAAACAAAAATACACAATAAACAAACAAATTAGAATGTTAATTTCCAAGCATATGTTCCTGTATTAGTTTCATTCATTTATATCCTGTTTATTAGTTATGGTGAACAAAATATTTATTCTCGGACACTGTTTGTTCACTTTTTTACTACAATTCATGCAAGAAGATTTATTTCTCATCAATATGAAGTAATTTAATAAACACTGAAGGAAGTTAGGATTTTTAAAACACAGACAGAATTTAGTGAAGATACCTTTTTGTAAGAAACTGCAGGTTTGGGCAATACAAACGATGTATGTTTCAAGTTATAATCAATATGCTGATTATGGTTAATAGTATACTAAACATGAGGTACAATACAGAAATGATTAAACAATAATATTGGATAAATGCAAATGTTCATCCCATTTCTTAGAGATTAAAATTACAAGTGGATTTGATGTTGTACATGACACTGTGATGATTGGAATTTTCAACCAATTAAGTGTGCACCCAGATACCATACAGAGGCAACATGCTTGTAAGAGTAAACAATTTGATAAGAAATAATTTTAAATCGTTTCAAATAATGAGGATAAGAAGCATATCAAGACATTATTTGTTATATAAGTTTGATAGAGCAGTACAGCAGTGCTAGCATGATGAAACATTTGTCAAGTGCACAGGAGGATGCATTTGACAATATTGCATGCTGCCACTGGTTTTGATGTTCAGGGATGGAAAGTGAAGCTAGGAAAATCAGTCATGTTCTGGATGCATATCAGTCATTAATGAACAAATTCTGGACAAAGCCATGCAGCTTGCCTCCAAAGGAATTACAGAAAATGCTATTTGTATACAAAACAGCAGCTTACAGATGAATGCATGCACTTGGGTTCACAACAAAGCTGGATCATTGTGTTTTCATATAAATTCTCTGAAAGACCATGATACATGAGGATTTCTCATTCACTTTCAGAATGTGATTACCCGAATGAGCATTGTTGATAAAATTGTTCTATTTGAACGAAGAGCCAGCAACTGTTGCATTGTGAAAATTTCGCACAGCGAAAGGACTGACACCTAAGAATGGCCCAATATTGTGCTCTGGAATACTGAAGCTTGTCAAACGGTTCGAAGAAACTGGCTCTTTGAAGGATCGGCCACAAAGAGGAAAACCCTCATTGGTGAAGAGCTGCAGTAAAAACTCCCAAGAATGATATAGAGGCAGAATCATCCACAGTGAGTAGCAGTGCTCTCAAAGCTGGAAGGATACTGGATGTGCCTCACTCATCGATTCGACACATCGTTCATGCGATATTTGCATCTCTATCCCCAAAAATTGCAGTCACTATATGAGTTACAACCAGGAGACACAGCTGTGAGGGAATCATGTGTTGAGTGGACTATGGCAAGAATTGAAAGCGACCCTCTGGTTGTTCAATGTTTTCTGGACAAATGAGACACACTTCACTCTACACAGGTATGTCAACCCAGATCATTCGACATGGGCGACGACAAATCCTTGTGAATACACAACGAAGTCACAGCACCCAGCCAAGCTGACAGTCTGATATGGCTTCATTTCATCTTTCACTGTCGGACCATTTTTTACTGAAGAACTGTATCCCATATCTGGCAGAGAAACTGCTAAGCGTTATCTCACTCTTTCGCATGAAAGCCATCCCTGCATTAAATCTCTTTACCTCTTTAGGTGTGTTATCTGTAATAATCTTTATGCAGGATGGCGCACCGTCATACTATGCCAATCCAGTAAAACGATTCCTGTTGAGTACCTTTGGTGAAGACAGAGTGATCAGTCTAGATTGCAAGATCCCATGGCCTCCACAATCACTCTCCCTCACTCCAGTTGATTTCTGGTTGTGGAACTGTTTAAAATCACTTGTATACCGTTCAACCCCTTCAACATTGGACAAACTCAAAGATTCTGTCTGTCGTGAGGCTTCTGTAATTCATTCCAACATGTTGCATTCAGCTGTAATGGGCGTTGTGAGTCGCCTTAGTTGTGTCATACAATGTTCTGGAGGTCATGTTGAACAACTGTTATTGCAAGAATAAATGAATGTACTGTTGTCCTATTCATTGCATTTTGGGTTGTCAGCGCCCTCAACCAGTGATATTTTTAACTAAAAATATTTATGCTGCTAAAAACAATCCAACTTCCTTATGAGTCCATCCTTGCAAACTGCACTTCTTTATCATAATTTCTTCCTTTTTTGAATTTTTAAAGTTTTAACAAACTTTTGGCTCACCCGGTATATATACATACTATCCACTCCTACGTACATATGTGCATGTAAGGTTTTTATGTTTTCAAACTGTTAAATACAATTAAGTAATTATTTTATAAAAAAGGCAATCATGATAGTTTTTATTATTTAGAAAAGAGTGCAAATTTCCACTTTTTGCAGTCTTACCACCATTTTTTAAAACAGGCAAAAAAAGCATGCAAAGAGAGTAAGATATGCATTTTGCTAGTGGGATATTTTAAAAAGGAACAAGTACCTAAACTAAATGTTAAAAGCATGCAGAACCATATGTTTGATTATTTGGCTCATAAGCAACAGAAACAGAGAAATCAACATACGGTTTTAAACTTGAAAGGTCTACAAATTTCCCCCTGCTGTTAAATACAGCTAATGTCATTTTATATTATTATTTATTATATTCTGATATATCACAAATATGTAAGATAGACATGCATTATTTTTAAGCGTATAAATAAGGAAAAGATCTATTACTTAAACTTGGATTAAGGGATCATCATATTAGAATTAAAAATATACTACCAGACAAAGTCAATGCAACACCCTGAAGATTTGGTTTTATGCTTATATTGCAAGGCATACACATCTGAACAGTTTATATAGATAAACTAATACACAAGTGTGTCCCATGATAAGCTAGCAAGATTAAAAAGGACGGAAATGTCAGAGAAGTCAACACCTAATATTCTTTGTCAATACAGGAAACCCATTTTTTGAACTATTTTTCATCTCAGAATACATGCATAATGGAAGAGATGCCTTGTGGATAAAGTCAGTTTCAGCAGTCGCACATTTTACATAAAGACTCATTTTAGGCCTATAAACAGCTGATTGGTTGATGAGTGCTTTCATTGTAATACAGCTCAAACCAGTGCACAAGAGATTTGGAGATGAACTAAAGAAGAAAAAATGAATTGTGCCAGGGGTGCTGGTGGATCTAGATGGATGTCAGCGTATTTGGATTCATACATCTAAATATGTGCAGTGACAACCTTACAAAGCATGATTTTCCACATCATGCAGAATTTTCAAAAAGCTTTGCTTGATTTTATACCAGAAAGAAAAATTTCAAGATGATTGGATGAAAGCATCGTCCAGTTACACCACAGTTTACAAAGACAGCCACTCATGAAACCATCGGTATCAATGACTTAACACCAGTAAAGATTATTTCGAACAACTGGGTGGCATAAAGTCTCATACAGCAATGAATCTCACTTCTGTTTCACCATTGACAATCAGTAAGTAAAAGCCAGGATGAGATGTGGAGACAGATTAATCTTGATGTGGCTATCGAACACTGTACTACTCGATAACACAGCATCATGTTTTATGGCATTATGACCTTAAATTGCCAGTCACCTCTGCTTCGTATCACAGTCATGAAGGCACTACAATAATACCTGGGTGAATTACTGCAGCTGATTGCTGTATTATCCTACTTTCAGAATTGCAAATTAGTTTTTGAGCAAGATAATGTCTGACTATGCATGGGAATCCTCAGCTCCCAAGTCCTACAAAGTACTCATAAATTTCTTTTGCTAAGTATCCAAATCTCACATGATCAAGCATTTTTGGCACATGATTGGCCGTTGTTTGCTTGATCTTCCCCAGCCTCAACTGCAGGTTGAACTATGGTAGCATACTGAAAGCATATTGTCACTGATTCCTTAGACATAAGAACCCCTGTTGATTTAACATACGGCCATATGCTGATTTCATCTGTACCTAAAGAGATGCTTCTTGTATCACAAGAAGTGGTCCTACTTCCTACTGATCACATGGTACATTCACGGCCGGATTTAGACTGATAAGACCCTAAGCTATTTCAGATATGGGGGCCCTTTATACAGCAGTGACAAATATGATTTTCAGATACCTAGAGGGTTTTTTGGGAGCCTCCAAGAAAGCGGCGGTCCTAAGCTATAGCTTGTGTAGTTTATATGTAAATCCTGCACTGGGTATTTTTCCACTGCTGCATTGCATCTTTTTTCAATAAAAATCAAGTATTTATGCACATGCATTCTCTGTATGCCTATTTTCACCTCCCTTTCATAGTTCTGCATGTTCTGTCAAGTAATGCATGTTATATATGACGAAGCAGTTATACCTCAAAATACTACTATAAAACTTCCTAGAAAAGCAGTGGATATACATTACCTATAACAGTGCTTCTCATTACTAATCAGCTTCTTTGAATATACATTTTGAAGGCTGTAAAGAAGCAAATGCTCAATATAGTAAAGAATTTTTCAGAACCTATATTACCAATAAAAAGATTAAAATACATATCACAAAAGTCTAAAATGCCTTCAAAACCATTAGTAATCCATTTAAAGTCATACTGCACTTAAATGAAATAAGGATGACAGCAAATGTTACACATAATGCAATATTCCTTCCACATTCAACTCGACAATCTTCCACATTCCATTCAACTTCTTTAACGTTCTAGCACACGCGCTTGGCAGTTTTACATGAGCATGCGCACATCTTATTTTTTACGACATCTGTTATTTTACTGTTTTGGGGTATGAAAAACGACAAAAATGAGTGAATATTGATAATAAATTTGTTAAGAAATAAAATATTAATCTTATTATTGCAAAATGCAAATGATATCACATATATAAGTAAATTATTTTTAAGTTCTTATGTTAGTGAGATGGAAATGCAATGACGTATTTCATTATAGAAAATTTTAAATTTATTACTTAATAATTACATTTTAAAATTGAAGCTAATTTTAATATTTAATTTTAATACTTAATTAATAACACAAAATTACAAAATATTTGAGAAAAAATACTTTTCCGAATTTTAAAACGAGACCATGTGCGTGTTGTAACTTTTATGAAAATGCTGCCACATAGCACAAAAGCCCAGTTAAAAAAAAAAAAAAAAAAAAAAAAGTCACATGACTTCCTGTTGGCACATTCCATGATGTGGGGAAGGGTAGAAGGGAGGAATAGAAATGACCTTCAGATGTCTCAGCTTCGATATGCGAAAAATGCACATTAAAAACTGAATTTGTCATAAATTTTGCACATTCGCGCATGCTGAAAGGTTAAGATTAGTTGCGACAACATCTATAGGCTTATCTGAGTGATGAATAAATAAATTCTCACATATACTAAACAAACAGACTGATCTGAACGTACTTAGTTATCTCAGCAGCAAATCAATTATTCTGACTTCAGCATTAAATGCATAAATTCAGCATACTGTTGTATTTTCTGATCGTTGTTATTTTATGAGACTATTTAGTGCTGCCTTTTTTTTTTTTTAATCTGGATATTTTGTGGATAAATTAAGAATATTTTAAATTTCAGCCCTTTTTAATACAATTACAGATAAGAAACACACTCATGATTTTACTGCTTGCAACACTGAAACAACAGGTTGCAACGTAAACAGGTTGCATTGACGGTAATGCAGAAAGTGCAAATTCTGCAAAATATGGAGACGGGTGCATTTTATAGCAGATTTAGTTTATCGCAAAATCGTATGGAATTGCGATACAATTGTGTATGATATAAGGGAAAATAAAGAAAAGCTGTTGAAATTTTACAGCAACAGCGATTCTAACACCGGAATCTGAAACCGGAAATCTTTGCATGAGGCGAAATTGGCAAACCTCGATGCTGTGTATATATAATACAATGATAATATTGTTATGGAATGTGCAGGCGCGGTAAGATGGCTTCCCCGCAAAGCAGGTTTAGGGTTGCCATTAAATAGCAAGGGGCAGGATTGCCTTATCTGGCGAGAAATTGCCCATTTGGCGACAAAATTGGTGATATGCCATGGACGGATGGAGAACCTTCCGGAACGAATTCTTAACGCTTTAGCCCAGAATGTTCTCGAACACAAGCCGAAAGCTATATAAACCCTGTTGGTCTACAGTCAGAGTGTGCACTTCGTCTGGTGAGCTGATAGTCAGTCAGTGTGTGTGTGCCTCGAGAGTGTGAGATAGTTAGTGCCTCGAGTCGATCGAGTTGACAGCTGGGCAGCGAGTGCCGAGTGGGTCATCGAGTTCACCAAAGGAGTCTCTCAGTGTATCGTGGTTAGTGCATTGTCGAGAGAGCATGTTGAGCTCCATGGACGACTGGACCGAAGAGGCGGGAGCGGTGTTCTGTGTGTCGTCGAGTGTATCGCGAGTTGTAGTGTGGAGAGTCTCGAGAGTATGTGGAGTTCCGAGAATGACCGAGCAGAGTCGGGAGCTGTACTCTGATGCTTTGCAGCGAAGCTGTCTCCACCGTTATTACCTGACAGTGTGAAGGTTGTGTTGCTGATTGATACAGCACATTTATAGTAGATCTTCAACGACTGTAAAAGTGTTTTGTAGCTGTCCTTGTAAATATTGGTAAATAAAGTGTGTTTCGATATTTAAGTGCTATCATTGTTATTCACTCCAAATCCACACGAACCCTGTACAAACATGAAGGAAGAAAATAACGTAACAACTGGTGTCAGAAGAAGGAAACGTAACAATATAATCAATTTATATATGTAATAATAATTTAATGCATATAATAAGTTATTGCAATAATTTATATAATAATTTAATTAAATGTATTTAATACGCCTTATTTATTTTGCACTTTTAGTCTGAATATTATGATTTATCTTTTCTGTCCTGAAATCCACAAAACCTAAAATCCGCACTACCTCTTGTCTCAAGCTTTGAGGATTTCTGGACTTCTACTGTATATATAAACAAAAAACGTTTTATTCATATTTATGGCATCTTAAACATACGGCATCACACTTAAAAACCATACCCCATCAAAATAGCCTATGACTAAACAGATCTGACAAAATAAGCTCCAAAATAAATAGCCCAAAACTAAATGCCCCCGACAAGATAACCTCAACAAAATAGCCCCATTTTGTAATTCTCTACCAGCCTTTAAGGTTTCTGTTCTTCAGCGCATTCTTCACAAAAATTACATTTCAAGGTTATGTGAAGTATTAAGAAAGTCCATATGTTCCATATTTGCATAATTTTCCACTTATGCTCCCAGGCGTCGATTCAGTTGCACATACTTAGTTTTGCTAGTGTCTATGATATAAATACCTACAGCAAGGTGTATTAAGTGGATTTCCACCATATCTTGCTCTTTTCGGAAATTATCAATAAATTTGCAGAGGGATGGATGATGGCAATCTACAGTTTGCTGGAATGCACAATGCCACCCTTCTATTGAATTATTTCCCCTCAGAAAAACCATTGATGGTGCGCTAGTGAGCCTACACATGTATTGCAAATCAAGGTTACATCTTACTCATCCTATATATGTATCTTCCCAGTAATTGATAATGGGGTCTAGTTCATTTAAGCATTTTTCAATTAATTCTTTAAATACTCTAACATCATGCACTGGTACAAAACTCAATGCTAACAACATCTTTAGATATAGACGCACATTTTTCATTATTTATATAAGCTTCTGCCAAATTCAGTTCTTGCATTTTTTGCCATAAGCACTGTCCCAGATGAAACGAACATGTGAAATGTAACTTTGTAAAGAATGTGGTAAGGAACAGAAACCTTAAAGACAGTAAATAATTGCCCAACCACATATAGAATTTCTATTAACATGCCCATATACAATTTTTAAAATGCACTTTTCAATAAATATTTTTAACTGTCAAAATTATCACCCAAATGGTATAGTGGTTAGGGGAACCTACTGCGGTAAAGAAGGGCCCAAGTTCGAATCCCGGAGAAGAGATAGATGTTTGCAAATGTACAGTGCCCATGTGGCATGGAGGCACTCTAAATATGCAGTGAGCTGAAAGTCCTCTCGTGCGATTTGGTGGAAGGGGAGAGGGGTGGGAGACCCCTGGATCACCCTCCAGTGCACTGTCCCTCAAAACTGGGGTGGAAAAGAGAAGTCCAACCTGTCTTTGGAGTAGGTTCTGGAAATCATTCTTCATGTAACACGGATGTGACAACAACAACTGTCAAAATTTATTTTTTTAATAATATATACTAATATAATTAATTTTATATAATTATATAACTAGGCTTAGCTATTACTTCGGGGCTATTTTGTCGAGGTTATCTTGTTGGCGCCATTTAGTTTGAGGCTGTTTAGCCTCAGGCTATTTTGATAGGTCATGCTTAAAAACCTACTCCCAAAATACATTCATCTTAAATTTCTGCATCATTTAAAATCATGTTAAATATTTTAAACTTAATACAAAAACTGCATATGTGATATAACTAAAACCTGCAATGCCTATTTTTATTTCAAAATTTTTTGAATGATTTTCCTAAAAACTAACATATACAGTCAAAAGTTGTTAATCCGGACTCGTCAGGACTTCGGCAATTCCAGATTATCGATTTTTCTGGATTATAGATCATCAGTTTAAATCTCGTAAGATGGCATGCAGAAATTCTAAAATTAAAATTATGAAATAAAGAACAATTATGATCTAAAGGGTATCAAAATTTACAAAAAAAAAATCTTAACATTTATTTGTTTACTTTATTAAACATTTCTTTCAACGTAAGTTGCTTTACTTCGTTTTATGTGATAATACTTTCTCTTTAATTCTATAAACAGACATAATTTCTTGTTCAGTTACAAAGTTCCGCTGTTCAAGTCCCATAATTGCTGTGCCGAGAATATCAACTAACTCGTCAATCAAAATTTTTTCGTTTTCACTAACCTCTCTGTCATCTTCTTCATGTCTTTATCCATTTTTTGCAGAAATTCCACTTTTTGTTTGATGGACATCGAAATATACTTTCGTTTTGTAGATCCTTTGGGAGCTCCAGCATCGGAAATTCTATTTGACATAATCGAAAGATCAAGTTTACTTTTATAAAATTGCTCTTACAGTCTACAAAAAATAATAAGCTGGATCCAATTCGAAGATTAAGGAACAACGCAATCATCAAGATTAACTGAAATAGATAATTACATAATTTTAGCTTATACCATCTGTTATACATAAAACGCACACACGAAAACGTATTCTTCACTTGCGCACACGCATATGCGTAGTCGTAAAGGTCTTACACGCACGCGTAAATGCCTATGTGCATGTGTCAATGTGGCGCATGCGCAGAAAGTTTTTAGCTTTGAGGTCCGGATTATAGATCATTCCGGATTATGGGTGTCCGAATTAACAACTTTTGACTGTATTAATAATTTTGCAAGTTAAATTACATGGGAATGCCAGAATATGAAATACACTGGAAGAAATATTAGTAATTTCTTTATAATCTGTAATTAAAACTAACAAGTTTAAAAATACATAGAATAAAGTAAATATTAATTTCTAGCTTCAACATACCATTCAGATAAATTTGTTGCCATTGCAGCAACAAATCCAGCAGCATTAAAACTAAGTTCATTAGCACTACATAAAGCCAGTCCTCCCATAACAGGTATAAGAGAGAGACAGACTAGCCAACTTGTCTTTTCACCCATCAACAACCAGGCTAAAAACACAGTGAAAACAGGTGCAGAACTCTTTACTGTTTCAGCAAACGATACAGGAACAAACCACAAAGCAATTAAACCCAGAATTAATGTAGAAAACCTTTAAACAAATGCAATAATAAAATTAAAGTTTTACGAGATAACAAATTTTAAACAATAGATTCAATAAGCTGAACAAATATACAAAAATAAGGTGAATTTTATATCACACCAAATAACACTGTACTCTTTCTAATAAATTACACAGAATATCAAAATTAAAACTATGACAAAGGAAATTCATTAAAGGAAGAAAACAACGTTCAACATTTTCTTAATCTATTAGTACTGTTTATTGGTTAAAGCAAAGTCCACAAAAATTATCTGTGTAAAGGAAAGGATGCCTTTTTGGAGACTACCTAGGGAAAACTGGCTTGTATTCATGTTATAAATAGGAAAAACCATGAAAATGTCCATGCTGCCAGCCTGTTTGCTGGGATCTAAACACAGGAGAACTAGTGGTGTTCAGTGGTCTTATCCATTCAGTCGTTAGTAGCCAACCATAGATAAAATGTTTTTACGAACATAAAAAAGTTAGCAAAAAATATTTTGATGTAACGCAGCCTGTATGGGAGTAATGTTACAGTATATTTAAACAAGAAAAAACACCCAGCTCAAAATAAATATAATTTAACTTTTATTAATTCACACATTTGCAATAACTATAAGCCTTGATAAAGTAATGATTTTCCTGTCATAAATAGAAATTATTACAAAAATCAAGATTCAAAATTTTATACTAAAAGAACAAGGATCTCAACTTAACTCCTTGCTCATATAAGTTTTATAATGAAGAAAAACAGTTTCAACCCAACAGTTTTTAGATTCACAAATTGTTGAACATAGAAAATGCCGTGGTTAAAATATTTATTGAGATACGCAGAGTTACACGCAGCGAAATAAAACCAAAGTTACATACTACATGCAGATTTACAAGCAGAGAGTGAAAACTTTGATACTTTGATATGAACATGATTTACAGAGGTTATATATATAACTTTACAACAGATCATGGCTAAACAAATCATAAACAAGACGCATAAAACAAACAATCAAAAGTAACAAAGAATGGGATTAACTTTTAGAATAATTCGGACCTGACCGATACTTAATGCATTGGACATGACAGAAAGCTATACTTACCTTTAACCAATAAGAATGTGATTACAAATATCTCAACGCTCCCCCTTAATCGCACATTATACAAAACATAGACGAATTAAACAATTTTTAAACAACTTGATGATAACAGTTCATAGAATTTTCTTTTGGACAGAGCCTTACTTAACATATCTGCAATTTGTAAACCTGATTGTACATATTCAATTCTAATATTATTTTCTTTAACAATCTAACGAGTAAACTTTAATTTTATATCTATATGTTTCAGCTTACCTGAAAAGTTTTCATTAACAATACTTTTAATACATGACTGGTTATCTTCAAAAATATAAACATTTTTAACAGTAGAAATGTCATTTACTACATTTTTTATCCATAAAACATCTTGAATACCTTTGCATAAAAAGCAATTATTTCAGCTTCTGTTGAAGAAAGTGCAATACAATTTTGCTTGTTACAGCACGACATAATAGGACAGTTTGAAAACACTATTAAAGTAACCAGTAATTGATTTCCTATCTTGAGTATCTCCCCCCCCAATCTGCATCTACCATACAAACATAAGTTTGCCTTTTCCAAATCACCCTTTTTGTATATCAATTTTAAATTTAAGGTGTTTTTCAAGTACCTAAAAATTCTCTTTAGAGCACACCGGCAACATCAGTAGGATGCTCCTGCAGTTGGCTTAAGCAATTTACTGCAAATAAAATATCTGGCCTTGTGATATATGCTAAGTAAAGTAAAGATCCAATTAATTTTTTGTATGGGCCATGAAATGCATTTTCTTTCTGAAAATCAGCTGCTGTAGATTTTGCTTCAATGGGAATTTGGGCTGTTTTTCAATCAGACATTTTAAATTTATCGAGTAATTTTTCAATATATGGTTTATCATCTAAATATAAACAACCAAACTCAAACTTCAGTCTAATGCCTAAAAATTCTGAGACCCTTTCAGATTTTGGCATTTGAAATTCTTTAGATAACAATGATATTATAATACTAGTTTCTTTTACATCCGAACCTGCAATTAATAAGTCATCTACATAAGGAGCCATAATTACTTTCTTACAATTTAGATTTCTGATGAAAATACATGGTTCAGAGTCCAATTGCTTAAAATCTAATTTAATAACAAAATTAAGAAATTTCTGATACCATTGTCACGGAGACTGTTTAAGACCATATAAACCCTTTTCTTACCACTCATATCATCATACCCTTTTGGCTGGTATATGTAGATGGTTTCATCTAACTTACCATTCAAGGAAGCCGTCTGACATCTAAAGTAAAAGTTTGTAAACCTTCATTATTGATAATTACCAGGATTAAACATAAAGAGCACATACTAATTACTGGAAAAAACGTGTCTGTATAATCTATGCCTTCCTTTTGCATGAAACCACAAGCAACAAGCCTGGCTTTTTAAGTTCCATCTCGCTTTTTACATAAAACCCATTTGCAGGAAACAGCTCTCTTATCAGGGGATAAACTTTGTAGATCCCAGACATCGTTATCTTCCATAGATTTCATTTCCTCGTCCATAGCTCTTTTCCATAATTCTTGTTCTACTTGTGGTAGATTTACAATATCTTCAAATGCCAAAGTGTCTTGCTGTGCAAACATTTTCTGGTAGATCTCAGGATTAGGATACCTAACTGGTTGTTTCTTTTCTCTTGTAGATTTTCTTTGTTCCTCCTTCTGATTTGCAGCGTCTAATTTGCCATTATCAGTGCCTGAAATTGATTTGTCTTCATTTTTAATGTCATCATTGTCATTTTCACTCAAATCAGAACTATCGGAAATATATTTTTGATTTTCTACTTTCTTCTTTATTTCATTAAATATAACATTTCTGGAAACAATCATGCGTCTTGTTTCTGGAATCATTAAACAATATCCCATTGTGGAATAAACTACAAATATCATTATGGTAGATTTTTCATCTAAGTTTCTTTCTTTGGGATGGTGGCACAAGAGTATAAGCATCACAGCCAAACGCACGCATGTTTGTTAAATCAGGATTTTCACCATACTTCAAAAAATAAGGAACACGATTGTCAATCGAACTATTTGGGAGTTGATTATTTATATAAGCAGCCATAAGTACTGCTTCACCCCAAAGGAATTTTGGTAAATTAGACTCAAGTATCATTGCTCTAGCTTTTTCCAGTACAGTTCTATATTTGCTCTATCAGCAACACCATTTAGAAAAAGTGTATAGGGAGGTGCAGGATCTATTTTTACACCTGCTCTTTTAGCAACATCACAAAGTTCTCCACTGACATATTCTTCGGCATTGTCACAGCGCAGTTTTGTGACAGTTGGATTCAATTTAAAGAATAGTTTAAGTTCATAAGCAATGTCACTTTTACTTTTGAGCAGTCCAATTTGCATAAATTGCAAGTAGTCATCAATTATAATCATGAAATACTTTTCCCCATGGAGTGTTTGAGGTTCTATTGGACCACATATATCAGTGTGTATGTTTATAAGTGGTTTGGATTATTTTATGTGAGGACCCTTTCCTATAGGCAAAGCACTTTGTTTGACATGAACACATACTTCACAAAAAGTTTCTTTTGCAGGAAGATTCATTAGTTTTAATTTTTGATCACAACATTGTCCTAATCTTCTGTGCCATAAATCATCATTCTTTACTGCTAAAGTTGTAAATAAGTTTGGTAAAAAATCACTAAAATATTGTCCAAATATACAAATCTAAAATGTTTGTTTTTGTTTTCAATGTAAACTATTTCATTTTTAAAAATTGCGCTCAAAACTACTGCTTCAATATTTTTGACAGAAATTAATTGTGCATTTAATTTTGGAATGTAAAAAACATCTTTCAACATTATTTCAACACCATTTTTAGTTTTGCCACAAATGTCACCAATCCCTTCCACTTCTAAAAGTGCCGATTTAGACGCGCATTTAACAGTTCAAGTCTTAAGGCTTAATTGAGGTAAACCATTCCTTGCGAGAAGACATGTGAGAAGTTGCACCAGAATGAATAATAAATTGATCATGCACAAGATTTCCAGCCATAAAAGATATTGCAGGTGATGCATACTTATTACTATTTGAATTTGCCTGCTTTTTAGAATTATCAAAACATTCACTTTTGAAATGACCAGTTTTCCCACAGCTATGACTGACGCAGTTCTTTTTCCTACAGAATTTAACAGAATGTCCTTTTCTTTTACAATAAGTATAAAAGAGTTCTTTACGAGCACTAATAAAAACAGAGTTGTCCCTCTTTGGTTTAAAATACTTATTTTCACTTTTATAATCAAACATAAGAGATTCACAATCAATAAGTCTCTTGTAACAACAAAATCCAAATTCAAATTATCACTTGGTTGATTTTCTAGTGATGCCTTAACATTTTCATATTCCTTTGGCAATGACATTAAAATGTAAATAATAATATCAAAGTCATTTACTTTAGATCCAGAGACACGTAGATTACTAACCAAGTTCATTATGTAGTCAATATGTTGTCTCACTGACACATCTTTGGATTTTCTTATGGTAGCTAAACGTTTATGTGTTAAAATTCGACTCGCTGCTCTTTTAGCACTATACGTAGCTTTCAGTTTCTTCCATATTTTACATGCTGTGTCTTCATGTTGAAGAGAAGCAATAATATTATCACTTAAAAATGCAAGTATTAAGGCATAAACCTTTTTTGATTTCAAAACATCTGCAGTTCTGTTTGCACTTGCTTCTGTTTCCAAAATTGTATCCAATTCCTTTGCAGTAAATACTACTTGAACTCTTCGACACGAAACAGTAAAGTTATTAACACCATCAAATGGCGCAACACCAACAGCTTCCCTTTCTCTTCCGGTTGAAAAAGCCATCATTCACGAAAAACCAAAACAAAATCACATGAACGATAAATTATAACACTGGCATAGAAGATTCAATTAGGAAAAATATCACATTTTGATTTTTGACGAATCACGCTCTGCTGTTGAACATAGAAAATGCCGTGGTTTACAAAACAAATATTTATTACTGAGATACGCAGAGTTACACGCAGAGAAATACAAGCAAAGTTACATACTACATAAAGATTTACAAGCAAAAAAAGAAAACTTTGATACGAACCTGATTTACAGATGTTATATATATATATAACTTTACAACAGATCATGGTTTAACAAATCATAAACAAGACACATAAAACAACCAATCAAAAGTTACAAAGAATGGGATTAACTTTCAGAATAATTCGGACCTATCCGAAAGCTAATGCATCGAACGTGACAGAAAGCTATATTTTCTTTTAACCAATAAGAATGCGATTGCAAATATCTCAACACAAACACACATTCAATCAGCTCAAAATGTAATAAAAATTTTCTGTAACTAGTGCACAAACAATATAGTTAATCAATTTACTTAATAGCCTAATAATTTTGAAACAAACTCTTTACTGATAATATATCACTTAGAAAAGCTGTTAAGACAGGCGGCATTAAGCATAAAAGCAGTAAAAGAAAACAGGATACAAAACATATAAAAATTTCAAACCACCCATTAATAAATATACCATAAGCCCTTAAATTTATACTTAAGTTTATAAGAACACAAAAATTAATAGATTACATATAAACAAAGAACATCACTTTATCTATTAATAATATAAAATTTAATTTGATATTTGATACTATTCAAATTTTTCAAATTAGTTTCCTGCTCTCATTCTTACTAGGTCTGCATTTTAATGTTGCCACAAAATGTTTTCTTTACTGAGGCAGAATTTGATCAGTTGGGTTTTGGATATTAGAATATGTTCAATTGTTTCCCAACATTCAATGACTTTTAAAAAAAATCAATAGCTTTTATTCATTATTTGAAAAATTACAAACTCACGAATGAAAACGAAGGCAAACACATACATGGATTGAATAAACACACTAATGTTTGTGAAAACTGCAACACTATGAAGGAATAATGCAAACTTACAGGAACTGTAAAGTAAGGTAAGATATGCAAAAAATTAGAATTACAAAGTGACTGCGCATGCGTGGAATGAGAACTGGCTGCTTGTATATAAAGGACTGTAAAGTTTTGTTGAAATCTGTTTATCGTCCTCTGTCTGCAGTGAGTGTTTAACTAGTAATCAATATGCTTCGTCAACAGCGGAGGGTGCCATGCTAATAACTAATGAAGTTCAAAAGAATTCACTTCATCAATATGTGAGAGGGTGGATTTTTGTATTGAGCAATCGCAGCCTGCATTCAGCGTAATGCTACAACAGTGATGAGTGTTTTGAAGAAATGGACAGAGGAGAACAAAACACAGCGAAATCCTAGCAGTGGGGCACATACTAACACAATGGCACGGAACAACAGCTACCTCATTCACATGGCTGTGGCAGATGATACAGCCTCCTCTCCTGTGTTAGCACGATGTTGGAGCACAGCTACATGTGTTGTGTTGTCTAGCTCCAGAGTCCGTCGACATTGACGTCACATCAAAGCCATATGGATGCCATTCCTCAGGATTACATTCAGAACCTGTATGATTCAATGCCACGAGGTATACAGGCTCTCATCATTCAGCATAGCAGACAGATAAAGTACTGATTTCTCATGTTACTTTTTTTTTTTTTTTTGTCTTGTAAATTTGATTGTTTATTTATACTATTATTGCTAAAAATACGTGGAAGAAATTTCATTCATTTCCAACAATTCCACCACAGTGCTGCATTTTTCAAAAACATTAGTGTAGAAGCTAACAAAACAACACATATCATATGCTTAAAAAAGTGCACAGACGTCAACGTAGTAAAGAAGTAGACTTGGTAACCCTACCATGCCCTGGTGTCATCCAAAATTTGTATTAGCAGAATAGCATATAAATGTTAGGTTTAACAAGCGTCTTCAATAACGAAATAATTTAGATTTCCAAAGATATGTGCAAGTTCTATTAAAAAAAATATTAGCAGTATTATATGTAATCAAATGTAAAATGAATGCAAGAGAATTTGCGATTTAATATTAATCCAATAAATATGCATCGTATTTACTTTTCTTTTACATAATACATTATTCTTTAAATATGTAATATTAACTGTTTTACTGTGTGTGTCTCATTAAGAATGAGAATGCTTTGAAATTTGCCAGTTTGCATTTGTCCGATTTGCTAATAAAATTAATAGTTATTAAGCAGTGTTTAACTTTTTAATGAAACTAAATTTTCATGATTTTGACAACATCTTTCCCTGATAATGCACATTTGGAATTTTCAAACAAGAACAGGTATTTAAGCATCAATAGTAATAAATGTATATATGATTTCAATGATGTAGTGAATTACTGATATGGATTTTTTTTAATTCAATATATAAGCTTCAAGGTTATTATTATTTTGAATAGCCAGTTACTTTATGATTTGAGGTATGCGTGAATAACGTGCCTACATATTGATAACATTAACTAAAAAAGCAATCTTAATTGAGACAGACATAGACATTTAATAAGGAAATGTAACCAGTTACTTTATGGATACATTATGATTAGTGGGATACATTATAATAGCTTAAAAAAGACAAAGCAGGTACCCAACACAGACACAGGCAACGAAGTTTACTTATCCTGGTGACTCACAAGACTGAAGTGTACAACAGACTGCCGGAGAAAATGTCGTCTCTTCCCCTCAGCCTGTAAGGTTGAAATACAGGTTTACTGTCTTTTGACAAAGGTTTACTGTCTTTTGCGCAGCTTTCTCTAGAGGTTTTGAGTTTATATTGCCTGTTTGATGCTGCTACTGCATACTCCCTCCGCAGTGTCAACGAAATGCGACATACCGATGCGGGGGGTTGGATTAATTATCCAGAACAGGTGGTACAAATGTCCAAAGGTTTTTTTTTACAATCTGAGAAACAACTTGAGAATGGTTATAAAAGTGGATTTCAGTCTATCTATGGATATCATTTGCTTAATCCCTTTTATTTTGATATCAAACATTTTATCTCATCTTGCTAGCAGTTTAAACGGTCCATCATAAGGAGCTTGGAGTGGCTTTCTTAGGGTTGCCACTCAAACAGGAGAATGAAATTCCCTGACTTTTCCAGGTTTTCCAAGTGTGTTTTAAGAAAATTCCAGTCTATCCGCATAGTGCACATTAGTTGTGCTAAAGGTAAATTAATTATGGTGCCACTTAATAACACAAAAATTTGCTAATTGCAATTAGCAACAGTATATTACCCAAAAAATTGCTATAAGACTATAACAGGTGTTATTTTCCATTTCCGTCAATAACTTTCATTCATAAAAGAATTTAAATACTTATAATGCATTCCATCTAAACCAAAATCAGAAACGAAATTTGTTTACTTTTCAATGCAATGTATGAACTTTTAAACATAAGATTTTCTCCACAATTAATTGTAAAAAAAATATGAATGATATTAAAAGTATTATAGATAAATTCTGGAATGGAAGTTATTGTTCACAAAATGGCAGTTCGGGACCATTTATATCTATCCTATTAAATAATATATAATTGGCAAATAATCACTTCAGTGATATTTCAACACTTGCTAAATTCTGAAAGATTAAAAAAGCATTTTCTTCCCTGATGCAAAACTTTTAATATAAGCATACATAATATATGTTAAATGTAAATTTTTATTATAATTTTAAAAAAGACATTTAAAATATTTAAACAAAACATTAATAGAAAAAATACTAATGAAAAATAAGCACCAAATTAGATTCCTTGTTTTAACTCTGCAATTTGCAAGTCAATTGAAGAAACATCTCTGCTCAATTTTTGTTTTTTTTACTCCAAAATTTTAATCTGTGCCTGTGTTTTCCTTTAGTCTAATAATAATTTTTATGCTTATTATCACACAGTTTTCTGTCTTCGAGTGCTTGATGATAAGCACCAAGAGCAGATCTGGCATATCGTAGCATATCAGGCATTACATTAATATTCGTCACACCTCCATTTACTTTTACAACATCATAAACAGTTTGCATTGCTGTTAAAGAATTTTCCTGGAGATTTTCCACCAACATATCATTATTAATTGAAAAAACACTTTCTACTGTGACATTGCCATTTCTACTGTGACATCATGTGATAAGACTAGAACTAGTTTTACAACACTCCAAAGTTCTTTAAAATCCGAGTTATTAATCAAGTCCTTATAAAAGTGATCAAGTCGCATTGCAGCATAATTAACAAAAGTATCTTTCCAAACAACCTTACTTCTGAATAATAATGCTTTAAACTGCACTTTTGTTTTTATCTACAACTGTAGAATTTATCCATTCACTTTCATACAGTATATGCAGTAACTTCTCCATCCTTTTTCTCACATAAAAATTCATTAGATGTAATGAGCTTAGGATCTAATGAAGTAATGTATTTCACTAAGCTATATTTCAATGGGCTTGTTTCAAATATTTTCAATACCAGCTTAACCAAAAAGGTTCTGCACCGAGTTCTGAATTCTCTTTTCTTAAGATCAGATACTCCACTTTTAGCTAAACTCGCACCAGCAGCAATACGATCCAGAATATCAATTTTTCAGGAGTTTTTGCCTCTCGCAGTATACCTCTTTTGACAAATTTCGAATGGATGACTTAGCATACTATGGAAAGTTGTATATAGAAAGGGGCACAAAGGATCATGTGTCTGAAATGACTTTAGAAACGGATGTAGAACTCCTGCAACAGAAATGAAAAAAGAGATTTTTGCTAAAAGTAGCTTATCTTTAACAGCTTCTCTCAGTCTTTCAATTGACGCAGTTCTTGGTAGTTCAGATGATTCAACAAATTTTTTTCACATGTGTAAAAATATCAATAGCTCTCTCAGCAACAGGTATGTTTTCACACCATCTTACTTTACAAAACTTTAGCGAAAAAGTCGTACAGTTAGTGATGGCAATATAGTCTGCTCGCCGAGCAGGACTGTCTTTAAATACTCTATGCATATTTTTAAATAATGCACTTAAATTCCAGTCAGTAGCTTTATGGCCAGCTCTAAAGGCACCATGAGCAACATGCAAACCACAGGACCCAATATCTAATATATGTCAGGCATCATTATTTGCTAAATTTTCTTTCAAATCTCTGAGGAATTTAAGATTGACATTTGGTCCATCCAGTGATACTTGCAGCAATTTCTTTTTATCTAGTTCTGAGATTCCCTCAAAGAAACTTCTCAGAAGGTCACTGGCAGATGCATGTCCCAAAAAGAATTGATGTGAGGTATCTTGTACTGACTTCATTCCTCACACTGTTCAAAAATCTAACAAAAAGGTCCATTTGACCTCTCTGGAAAATTCTATTTAATGTTTCATCGAAGCAAATTACAAATTCAGTGTTCATAAGATAAGATCAGAAATCAGCATCTTTTTGAAATATGGAGCTAAACCAAATGAAACTAAATATGACATTTTTGTACGTCCCAGGGTCATAGCTTTAGCTTTATTGCTGTCATCAAACATTTTCTGGAACAGAACAGCAGCATCATTAAATGCATTATAAGAAACATGTGAAGAAACAAGTTTAATAACCCACAGTAATTCCGCAGCTAAAACTTTGTCCTTAGTTACGAAGGAGTTTAAATTTGATGACTCAGCAACTAGTGCCGAAGACTGCTATGTTTCAGAAATGTTTTTATCTATGGAGAAATAGTTTTTAAAGTTTTCTGAGTTCAGAGAAATAATTTTCTTATGCTTTACACTGCTAATATAAAAAAGAGGGGACAAACATTTTAACATTTAACATTTGTTTCTGAATTTGGCCACAAGTTTTATTGCCATTTATTTCTCAAAAATAAATTTTAAATGCGAATTATTTAAAAATCGAAACAACAGAAAAACGAATTCAGAACAAAGAAAACGGGAAAAAAGAATATTTTGAAATTTACTAAACAAATTCAGTTTTTTTAATGAAATTTATAAAGTATCAGATTTTCTTTTTTTTTTTTTTTTTTTTTTTTTTTGCGTAATTTTGAAGTCCCGTAATCATAATACACTGGTTACCATAAATTAAAGAAAAATCACAAAAATAGCGATAACTCCCTCAAAAATAAGCGAAACCGTGTAAAATTTGAATATGTTGCCAGGTAAGACTAGCTGAGTAAAACTGCAATATGCAAATCAGTGGCGCTGCACTCGGAATACGTCATCTGCGAGGAGCATAAAAGCCCATGTTTGAGAGCAAGCCCACATATTTCACTGCGATAGTGAGATCAGAAATCTGAGATAGCCAATTCGTAAAAATGATCTCCAGGCATCATTTGCCTGCAGAACTACGACAGAAAGCCATTGGGAGACTAGAGGCAGGACAAAGTGAAACAGAAGTGGCCAGATGGCTAAATGTGAGTCCTTCTGTGGTTCACAGGCTTTGGAGGCAATTTCAAATCACAGATTCGTTACCTAGGAGGTTCAGCCAAGAACGGCCAACTGCTACGACGAGCGACGATACCAATATTTGACATTATGTGCACTCAGGAATAGAACCGCTACTTCGACTCTTCTTAGATCCTCCCTTGCCGCAGCCACCGGGAGGTTGGTGTCAACGTCAACTGTGTGTAGAAGGCTTCATGAAAGTGGTCTGTATGCGAGGTGAACAACCATTTGTGTGCTGCTCAAGTCATGCCACAGGAGAGACTGCTTGCAGTGGGCACGACATAATTTACCAAGAACGTGATAACTCTCAACATTGGCGCAAAAATTGCTTTTTGGAGGATTGACATTATGAAATTCCCTGATTTTTCCAGATTTTGACTAAAATAGTTAAATTCCCTGACTTTTAGGGTCAATTTTCGATTTCCCTGACTTTTTCCGGTTTTCCAGGTAGTGTCGTAACACTGCTTTCTAACTCTGTCATGTCAAACAAACACACGTGCGGAGTCAAGTTGAGGATGAACAAAACAGGTTTGCTGGCCATGGCTAATGTCATGGTCGGGCAGACACTGGTAAAATTGGATTATAAGTCCTCCAGGCGTCCATAGGTGTCGGATCAAAAACTTCTCCTGGGAGGTGAACAGTCTTGCCATACACAAGTTCAGAAGTCATTGCTCCTATGTCCTCCTTGAGAGCAGAGTAGAAACCCATCAGAAGCATTGAAAGGGCTGCCACCCAGTGACTGGTATCATACGCTTTTAAGGCAGCTTTCAACAGATGGTAAAACTCGTCGATATGTCCATTCACCTGTGAGTGGTATAGAGACGTCCTGATCCTCGATTCCCAATAATTGTGAAAGGGCTTGAAATAAGCTGCTTTCAAACTGTCACCCTTGGTCAGTAGTAATAACAGTCAGAGAACCAAATCAAGTAATCCAGTGGTCATAGAAAGCCTGTGCTACTGCGCATGCTGGTATGGGTACCACTGTATGTCTCGTATGTCTGGTATGGATAGCACTTCAGGCCATCTAGTAAACCTATCTATCATAGTTAAACAGTAATAATTATTCTGAGAAGGAGGTAGCAGACCTACGAGGTCAAGGTGGACGTGATCAAATTTCTATGATTGGTCTGGAAACTTCATTAACGGTGTTCTAGTATGTCTGCTTACTTTCGCTTTCTGGCACAGAATGCACGGTCATGCCCAATTTGCTCAATCTTGATGGCTGCAAGACCAAACAAACCGTGAGCATATTAACTGTGTTGATGCACGAATGTCAGGGTGAGACACATTGTGCAATGTTGCAAAAACTTTCACGAAATGCCGGCCCTTACATTCCCCCCCCCGGCATTTTAAATTGCAATATATCGGTAAGCTACAATTATTTAAGATAACTTTTTGAGTTGTAGAACTTTTGAAACTTTTAGTAAAGTTTGTAATTCTGAATTGATTTGTTGCATTTTAGCAATTTCCTCATTTCTTCATAGTCGATAAGGTTAGGCATGCTTATCATTTCTATGCATGAAAGCGCATCAGCAGAGATATTCTCTGAACCTTTTATATCACCCTTTTTATATTATTAAAGCAGCGATATTCTCTGAACTGCAATATTCTAGACAGAGATATTCTCTGAACCTTTTACATAGGCCCGAGTAAGAGCCTTTTTATTTACCTTTAAATATGGCAAATTTTAGTATAAAATTGTGACATAAAGTCTAATTTCCAAGCTTGATGAGGTGAACACTTATCCAAATGCTGTCGAAATGCATATGTAAGCAGCTTGTGATCGGTGATTAAAGAAAAATTCCATGCTTCCAACATATGCTTAAAATGCCTAATAGCATAAGCTGCCAATAGCTCCCAATCATAAGCACTGTAGTTCTTTTCTGCTTGCAAAAGTTTTCATGAGAAAAATTCAAGAGGCTGTAAGTTTCCATCAACTATTTGTGATAGCGTTCCGCCGATAGAGAAGTTTGACGCATTGACTTGTAAAACCAACTGGGCATCTTTCTTTGGGTGTGCTAAAAGAACCGCATTCACAATTAATTTTTTACATTTTTGAAATTTGTTCCTTGCTTCCTCAGACAGATTCAGCGTTGTCTTAGCATTTTTCTTAGCCCCTTTTAAATAGACTCAGACGAAACATTTAAATGTATCGGGTTGGAGGGAAAGTTCTGTCGTATTTTAAATAGGCAGGTGATTTTTCTTGTAAATAAAAAAAAACATCTGGCTAGTGAGTCAATCGGATTTTTTTTTGTTTTTTTAGCTGCTGTATAATATAAAAGGTGCCCTTTTTTACTGTTCATCATTTACTTGTAATATTTAAAGGGAAAAACATGTCGGTAGATAAAGTGCATTTACGACACTGCATTTTATATGAATTCCAAAAAGGAAGCAACGCATCTGTTGCATGTAAAAATTTATGTGCGGTTTTTGGAAAAGATATTGTAAATGTTCGTACTTGTCAAAGATGGTTTAGCAAATTTCGTTCCGGGGACCTGAGCCTCAAAGAAAGTGTTCGATCTGGACGACCATCCAAGATCGATAATGATGTTTTGCGATCCATGTTGGAAAATAATCCACGTTTAACAAGTCGAGAAATTGCAGAAGAGTTTGGCATTCATCATACAACTGTTGGAGATCACATTAAATCTCTTGGGTTTGTGTTAAAGCAAAGTTTTTGGGTTCCACATGAATTAACGGAAAAGAATTTGTCTGATCGTGTAAGAATATGTTCATCACATCTGATTAGACACAATGTGGAGCCGTTTTTGGATAGGCTGGTTACTGGAGATGAAAAGTGGATTCTTTACGAGAATATTAAAAGAAAAAAATCTTACTGCAAACCAGGAACATCATCAGCAACAGTTCCAAAACCAAGTATCCATCAACGAAAAGTACTGCTTTGTTTGTGGTGGGACAGGAAAGGTCTAGTGTATTACGAGTTGCTGAAACAGGGAAAAAACATCAACGCGGATCTGTACTGCAATCAGCTGGATAAATTGAATGCAGCTATCAAAGAAGAAAGGCCAGCATTAGCGTCCAGAAAAGGAATAGTGTTCCATCACGATAATGCTCGCCCACATACTGCAGTGGTGACACTACAAAAACTGAATGCGTTAGGATGGGAAATCCTTAGTCACCCCCCGTATTCACCTGACATTGCACCCTCTGATTATTACCTGTTCAGATCTCTGCAAAATTATCTAACGGGAAAAAAATTCAAGTCTTTTGAAAGTGTTTCTAAGGCAGTTGCTGACTATTTTAACTCCATGGATGAGAACTTCTACAAAACAGGAATTTACAGGTTACCTGGAAGATGGCAACAGGTTGTAACAAATAACGGAGCATATATAATTGATTAATATTAAACACATATTTCTATAAATGAATTCAAATATTTTCTTTTAAATACGACAGAACTTTCCCTCCAACCCAATAGTTAATTTAATAATGTATTCGATTCTGGGCTACGCTGGGTAAAAATGGACGTTAAAAATCCTAAAAATCTCTGCAACCATTTCACCATTTTAAGGAAATATCAGTTCAACTTTGTCTGTCAGAGGCTTGATACCATCCTTATTGATTAAATGTCCTAAGAAAGATATTTCCAGAACAACAAAAATACATTTCAGAGCGTTAATTGTCAATCCATATGGAGTTAATCTTTTAAAAACAGAACATAAATGAGATTTATGATCATCTTCTGCATCATTAAATACCAAAATATCATCTACGTAGACATAGGCAAATTTTAGGTCTTCGAGAATGTCGTTCATTAACCATTGAAAGGTTTGGATCGCATCGCACGGCCCGAAATTTAAAAATGGAAATTCAAAAAGACCAAATGGGATGCAAACTGCAGTTTTCAGTATGTTATCTGGGTGAACTGGTATATGATGATATGCCTGAACGGCATCAATTTTTAAAAATTTTTCTTCCTGCTAAGCTTATTATTAAAGTCTTATAAATGCGGGATATCTATTGGTTTTGATGCACACGTTTAATTTTCGGTAGTCTCCTACTGGCTGCATGTCACCCGAGCTTTTAGAAACTACATGAAGAGGTGATGAACATGCTGATACTGATGGTCTACAAACAATCATAAATTAGAATTCCTTTTTTACTGCTTCGTATAACTTACGGCTTAGCCTACACGATTTACTATATACAGGAGGACCGTTTGTTTCAACGTAATGAACCATACTATGCTTTACTCTGCCCAAATCAGATTTTAACTTCAATAAGTCCAGAAAGACTTTCAAGATTCTGTGATATGGTGAATCACCCAATATTAGCTTTACCATAATATAACTTTCAGAATCGGAAAGAGAACCAATCTAAGTTACTTTTGTAATATTATCAATGAGCCTATCTCGTTTTAAACCGATTAAAACATCAAAATGTCTTTAAAAATCGGCTCCTATTATAGACACTAGTGCATTGCTAATTAAAAACTTCCAAGAAATGTTTTGTCCGAGTCCTAAATTTATGCTTAATAATTTTGTACCGTGTGTAGAAATTCTGCAGTTATTCGAGGCAAATAATTGTAGCAAATCAGAATGCATTTTCTTAAACATCCGAGCCCAAACCGATCAAAAATTGTAAATATAATCTGTTACCGTAAACATGTAAACGACATGAATGCGCGACTGCCGACGGGTTTCAATCGATAGCCACTACTACACTCAAAAGTCCTCAAAGTTACAAACTTTCTGCGCATGTGTAATGCATAATGCATTTGCGCATGGGCATAATATCTTTATGCATGCGCATGTGCATAATACGTTCATGCATGCGCATTTAACGTATAACGGATGGTATAAGCTAAGCTAAAATTATCTAATTATCTATTTCAGTTAATGTTGCAGATTGCGCTGTTCCTTAATCTTCGAATCGGATCCAGCTTTTTTTTTTTTTTTTTTTTTCAGACTGTTAGAGCAATTTTATAAAAGTAAGCTTGAACTTTCGATTATGTCAAAAAGAATTTCCGATTCTGGAGCTGCCAAAGGATCTACAAAGCGAAAGCATGTTTCGATGTCCATCAAACAAAAAGTGGAATTGCTGCAAAAAATGGATAAAGGCATATCCTTTGTTTCTCTAACCATTCCGAAATCTGTTTATCAATTTCACGCTGCTCTGAGTGTGTGTCGGGGGGGACGTCACGGCGCGCAATGAACTGGAAGTTGATCTGTCAGCACTATCCTTATCTTCAGGGCAGATGTTTTTATTTTATTTGGCTTATAATTCCTTACTAAATGTAGTACTTCACCTTGATGTACTCCGTCTTTGATATGACTTAAATCAAATTCCTCATCATTATAAATATCGCGAATACACATCAAATAGTTTTCTGGTTGCGATTTTTCTAATTTCGACTATACGTAATGTATGCTTTACGCATGCACGTTGAAAGAAGTGTTTAATAAAGTAAACAAATAAATATTAAGCTTTTTTTTTTTTTGGTAAATTTTGATACCTTTAGATCATAATTGCTCTTTATTTCATAAATTAAGGTTTCATATTTTTAATTTTATAATTTCTGCATGCCATCTTACCAGATTTAAACTGATGACCTATAATCCGGAATCGCCGAAGTCCCGACGAGTCCAGATTAAAGACTTTTGACTGTACTAGTTTTCATGGGCCGTGGTATTCTGAGAAAAGGAACAAAAATATATTAAGACCCATCACAGATAGGACAAAATATTTGACCACATACCTGTAAATCCTCCTTAACAGTGTGATAAACCAACAATAAAATGAGAAGGAAACTAAAGGAAATAAATAGGCTGTAGCATTTATCACTCATAAAAATGAGCATTTTCATCAAAATAAGGCATGTTTTTAGCTTTGTAACAGAGATTGAGACAGATAGCCATTAGGAATCTGAAACAGAAGGAGTGAGAGACAAGGTCACCGGTGAAATACACTTGAGTAACACATGCCTACATATTGATAACATTAACAAAAAAAAAGCAATCTTAATTGAGATAGGCATATACAAATAATAATGAAATTTAATAAGGAAATGTAACATAGTGGGATACATTCTTCTTCTTCAATGGCCAGATAGCCCAGGATGGGCCCTTGCTTTCCTCAGAATCGAATTCCAAGCTCTTCTTTCCTTGGCCATTATACATCCAATTAGTTATTTTTAAAATTCTTACGTCTGTTTCTAAACAGTCGAGCCACCTAAGTTAAGGTCTCAATCTTTTTTGAGTGCCGAATGATCTAGCCAAAAAGATCTTTTAATTACACGATTTCATCCATTCTGCACAGGTGTCCTGCCCATTTAATTCTCTGAATCCTTATATATTTTACTGTATCTAGTTCTTTAAAAGATTTATAGAGTTCAGAGATAGTTCTTCTCCAGATATTGTTACATTTTATGCCACCAAAAGTACTTCTCAAAATTTTCTTTCACAGACAAAAATGATACTTTTAGCTTTTTCTGTCATTGCCCAGGTCTCAGCAGAGTATGTAAGAATGGGTCTGATTAAGCGTTTGTAAATTAGAATCTTCATTTTTCTGCTAGTGAAGTTAGACTTCAAGTATTTTTTTAGACTGAAAAAACATTGGTTAGCATCTCTGACTCTACTATGGATCTCAGACATTAAATCATTGAGAGTACTAACTTCTGATCCTAAATAATTTGCCTACAGTTTCAAATTTGTTATTCCCAATTTCAAAATAGGGGCTGCTGTTATTACTACATGGCATGTACTTAGTTTTATCTTGGTTGATTGCTAGATGCATTTTGCTGGCTGCAGCCTCTAGAGATGTAAAAGCCTCCCTAAGTGATTCGGGAGTGCGTGCGACTATGTCAATATCGACAGCAAATGCAAAAATCTGAACAGACTTGTTAAAGTTAGTTCCACGCGTATTAATGTTGGAGTCTTTTATGAATTTTTGGAGGGCAAAGTTAAAAAGTAAGTAGGCCAGTACATCACCCTGTCTGAGCCCATTTGAAACAACAATAGGGTCAGAGAGATTATTCTGAATTTTAACCCTAAATTTTGTCTCAGTAAGAGTAATGGTGACCAAATTCATAACTTTTTCATGTATTGCAAATTCTCTTAGAGCTTCAATTAATTATTTTCAGTTTACTGAGTTGTAGGCAGTCTTAAAATCAGCAAAAAGGTGGTGCGTTGTTATGCCATATTCATTTGTTTTTTCCATAATTTGCCTAATGTTAAAGATTTGCTCTGTTGTAGATCTTCCTTTGCGGAAACAGCATTTGGTAATCACCTACAATGTTTTCTGTATAAGTTACTAGTCTACTAAAAAGTATATTGGAAAATAGTTTGTAAAAAACACAAAGGAGACTGATTTCCCTGCAGTTGGTATATTCCAAAATGTCACTTTGTTGTGTATAGGGAAGATGATGCTCAGTTTCCAATCTTTGGGTAAAACTTCTTGGTTCCAAACTGATTCAATGAAAAGTGATGTATCTCCTCAATGTTTCGACCTGCAGCACTTTTAATGAGTTCTGAAGTAATCGAGTCAGGGCCTGGGACCTTGTTATTTTTCAGCTTTTTAATTACTTCTCTAACTTCTGCCAAAGATGGTGGCGGGATACTATGTTTGCAGAGGTAACTGGGTAGATTGAGGGCCCACCCTGCATATGGTCATTTAACAAATTACTAAAGCGCTCATTTCACCTGTGAAGTACCTCTTTTCTATCAGTTAGGATGATGTAGTTTTTGTCTCTTTGGACCCCCTCAGATGTTAAACATCCATAAATAGATCATCCTGAAAAAGTCTTTTCTTAAGCCGATGGATCGTCTTCTCCCATTTTCCAGATCTCTTAGATTCCTCAATAGAGCGTCTTGAATGTGGCTTTTGGATCATATTATTTATAAGCAGCTCTTTTTGCCTGCGTTACAAAGAAGCATTCATTATCAAACCAATCCCTTGGTTTGCAAACTCCACTTATTTTCCACGGTTTTCAATTTGGCCATGTTTTTAGATCTTAGTTCTCCCCTGAGTGAGAACTGGAAATTTCGTTCAATTGCTTAATTTTTCAGCTTTTCAAAATCGATCTTTTTTTGCCTCTCTCCCTGTACCTTTTAGGAATTTGAAATTTTGGAAATTAGTTTAGCAATAACCAAATAGTGGTTGGAGTCACAGATAGCACCTCAATAAGTTCTAACATCCTGGATATCCGAAGAATGCCTAGAATTGATGAGTACATGATCAATTTGATCCCAAGTTTTTCCATCAGGTGAGTGCCAAGTCAACTTATGTATTTTCTTGTGGCTGAACACAGTGCTTGAAATTATCATGTTGTATTCAGCAGCAAAAATTACTAGTTGTTGTCCATTGTCATTAGTACTATCATGTTAGCCATGCTTTCCAATTTTTAGTCTAAATTCATCCTCCTTACCCAATTTAGCATTCATAACTCCCATAACAATTTTAATTTCATGCTTGAGACAAGATCCGTATAACATAGAAAGTTCCTCATAAAAAATTTCCTTCTCTTCCTCTTCCTATAGATGCATGTCCATTGATAATACTATTATTAAAAAACTTTCTTCTTAGCCAAATTTTGTAAAGTCAGGATGATTTAGGAACAAAATCAATCACTAAATGTTTTACACTTTTGTTCAATAAGAAACCAGTACCAAAAACATGTTTTTTCTCATCACAGCTATAGCAAAATGTGTGGTTTCTTTTCTCAATGGTACCTTCCCCAAACCATCTCATTTCCTGAATGGCAAGTAGATCCGTATCATATTTGTCAAATTCTTCTAGAAGAAATTGCAGTTGCCTACTGTAGTACAGTGTTCACACATTCCAAGTTCCAGAGCGAAGGGTACTTAGGCCATTTTTAAGTCGTTTTCCAGTAGAAGCAGTCCAGCTAATGCTCTCTTTGGATTTCTTAATGGTTAGTCTTTTTACAGGGTGGGGTAGTTGGCTCCACACCCAACCCCTAACCTGGAGGACCAGTCCCCTAATATAATCTCTAGGGACAGGGTATCCATTTTAGTCACCTTTTACGACATGCATGAGCTACATTGGGACTATTCTTTCACACCTTGTCACCACACAGGTGGGGGTACATTATAATAGCTTAAAAAAGAGCAGGAACCCAACACACACACAGGCACCGAAGTTTACTTATCCTGGTGAAGCACAAGACTGAAGTGTAACACAAAATGGCTGGAGAAAAAGTCGTCTCTCCCCCTCAGCCCGTAAGATTGCCATACAGGTTTACTGTCTTTCGCCAAATGGCAGTTTTCTCTAGAGTTTTTGAGTTTGTATTGCCTATTTGGTGCTGCAGCTGCAAGCTCTTTACTTTTCCATTTCCCTACCAAAATGCAAATCATGTTTGAGGATATTTAAGCTGAGATTTTTCCGATTATAAGGTAGAGCATGTTTCTGCCTCTCGATCTCACATTACTAGGTTTTGTTAGCTCTAACAGATTACAATTCTTCAGTTTTGCATTACAGCTGCCGACATTTAAATTGTTATGCTGATGAGAAGTTTGAGCCAACTTTGTACTAAATCAATTGTGCAGCCCTTGGCTACCAGACTTTGTTTTAAATTTCTAAATCGACTCTTACTTTATGTCGCCCAAAGTGGCTGGCTGATCTGTGAAGCACAAGATATGCCTTCATGGTCTAGTTCTAATTTAATAAAAATATTTCTTTAAAAATCTTCTTAAGATTTTGTAGTTCTTTTCAGATGAAGTAATAATTCGCTCCATATCTGTTAGGAATTTGGACTTAGTTTATATTACCAAAGAACATTACACTTTATAAGTTCATAATGTTTAAATGAATAACAGAATGGAGAAAACTAAATTACGCAAAGAAGTCGCAGTGTTTCCTGAGAATGATTGCAGCAAAAATAATAGGTGTTTAAGCAAAATATTTAAATGATGATTTCATCTGGAGCTGGCAAAGCCAGGTTCAAGAATTCATAGAAGTTGCATATAAAATTTGATCATAATATTTCTATGTTTTGACCTGTTGATACTATACATTTTTAAAACAAACAGTGTGACACATTAAATGCAAAAAAATTTATATAGCTTGCATTCATTAACAAAATTAAATAACAATTAAATGTATACATACCTAAGGCTCCCTACTAATAACATGTTACGAAAGAAATGAGGAGGGTTTCTCTCCCACTTAACACTTTTGTATATATTGCACGGAAAATGCAAATGAGCATAACCACCAATACAGCACATTAATAATTGAGCACATCCTGTAGGAAAAAGAAATCATTTTTATACTTTGGATACCCAGTTTCATATTTCTCTTAATAATACCGTTCTCAGATATATTTTGTAGTGAAAACAAATTTACAAGTAAATAAAAAGGAGAATTCAAAATATCACGATTAATGGTTTGGTTTATTTAATTATGGCAAAGCACACTAGGACTATCTGCCTAAGTGGGTGCCTTAGTGGAGGACTTTCTAAAGGAAACTGACTCGTATACATGTTACAGATGGGGAAAACCACAAAAACGCCCATGCAACCAGTTCGCTCACGGGATTTGAACCTCGGACTGAACTACCAGTGTTCAGCGACTTTACCGCTTGGCCACTGGTGGGACTCCATGATTAACGATTTCAAGGCAAATTTACCTCACATAAAGATATCTTTTCAAATTTTATGTATTATGGCAAAAACTATGAATATAAAATTTTGAGAACAAACATAGCAAATTAAAGACAGAAATTATAACAGAAAACAGTTAGCCAGAGAAAGGGTTGACAAGATATAGACTACTCTCAAATGCAAAGTATTTCAGAAAACATTTTTCTCTCATAAAAATTCATGTACCAGATATTAAAATGAAACATCAAAAATAGACATGAGATTTATTTATCTTCATGTATTAACTGAAAAAATAGCAACTGAAAAAATATATATAAATCCCTGAAAGTATTATAAAATGTAACAAAAACCCTGCCTAAATAAATAAAGCTTTGATGAGATTGAATTGATGATACTGAAACCTCAGTTCTACCAGATACTAGATCATAAATATATATTTTATGGTATATGGCCATCAATTTATGTTGAAGATAATTTTACTCTATTTTCAACATTAATTCATACCATACGCTTACACATACAGTAGAACCTCGAGATACAAGCACCTCCATATATGAGAAATTCAAGATACAAGGAAAGTACGAGGGAATAATTCGTCTCTGGATAAGAGAATTGACTTGAGTAAAGAGCAACAAGCCAGGCTGTTGGTACGCGCAGAGCGTTTCTTGATCCGGCTCGACTTGGGGAATCTCTTCGTCAGATCACTTTGTGTTCTTTTATCTATGTGTTTGTGTGCTTATGAGTAAATTGTTTTTTACTTTTAATGTGAAAATAATTATTTAACGATCCCTCCCAAGAAGACTGTTGTCACAGATAAATCTGCAAAGAAAAAGAAGGAAGCCATGGTCGTTCAAATTAAGAAAAAAATCATAGATAAACATAAGCATGGAGTAAGAGTGATGGAATTGGCGAAGACTTACGGCCGCTTGACTATTCCGAAGAACAAGGAACAAATTAAGAAACTTGATGTGGCCAAAGGAGTTACCCTTACATCTAAGCACCGAAACTCGTAGATGTTGAGAAGCCGTTGTTGGTGTGGATTAACGAGAAGCAGTTAAAAAGGATTTGGTGTCAGAAGCTAGAATCTGTACTTGGACCTTCTCCGAAAAACACCAGGTATGTTGACTGAAGATGAGATGGCAGTGAGATTTTTGGAGGTGCGAAATGGATTAACTGGATTTTCATTATTTTCAATGGGGAAGTTTGTTTCTAGATATGAGAAATTCGCTATCTGAGCTCAATGCTGGAACAAATTAAATTCGCATCTCGAGGTTCCACTGTACTTCTTTTAAAAATATGTGCTGAAATGCATATACTGTACTAAATGCATATTTCAATAACTTTCCATTCGGAAATTTGTCCCGAACCTTTAATGAAAAATACATACAGTGCAATTTTTCATTGATTCATGCAATGCATACAATGTTTAATTGGGAAAGGACAGCACAAAATATATCTCTACATGCTTCTTAAACACTATGAAATAATGTATTTCCTGACATATTTGTTCCCCCCCCCCTTCTTTTTTTACAAATTTATTCATCTCAAAATCAAAATGAGGAAACTGCACAAATAATTTAATTTCCAAATGATGCAGTTACAGTAAAAACATAATAAATGAAAAGTAGTCATGGCTAAATTACAAATAATTATCACAATATTATTTACTTAAAAGAAACCTACATTCCCAAAAGAATGCATACTAATATTAACATTACACTATCTAACAAATTATCTTCATTTCTACTTCCCTGAAACTTCAATCTCACCCATTCTTATAGGTGTTTCTGCTACTCCTTAGGCCTTAAATCATCCATAAATAATTAGAGAAGATAAATGTGACTGAATGAATGTCAGTTTTTGTCTGCTTCACTGTGACACTTCTTGTATTAGAATGGCACAAAACTCAACAGTTAGAAAGGAAAGGTTCGGTGTAACCTTTCCAGGTAATTTGTGAGGATTTGTCTTTGTTAGCAAAACAACAAAAAAAAAAATTCTCTGTGGACGAATCCATTTTAAAATTTAGGGAAGCTCATTCTCTGTACACATTGAGGAAGGGGAAAATTATGCAAATATCTGTTTTTAATTTTAAGAACCTGTTGATAAGATAGAAGAGAAAATATGTGAAGAAGTACAGTAGCTCAATACCTCATTAAAAATTAGGTTTGGGGGCAATTTGAATTTGACTCTTTGGAACACCTTGCAGTAATGGTAGATAGATGTAAAGATTTGTACTGATGAAAAGCCAGTTGTGGAACTTCAGTAAACAAACCAACATGACAACTAAATGACTGTGAAATGAGACGGTTTGAAATTTTCCTTGCAGAACCACCCTGGATTAACCCTTTGTGCTCGAGGTGCTTTTCTGTCGGGTGAACCAGCAACTTGAGAGTAATCAGCCACTCCCGCTTATATCATGAGTTCCTTATTGTTAACTTAAAATAATTTTAGACACAATAAAATACTTTAAACTCGTATATTTTAACATTATACATATTTTTTTAACTTAATGAAACATATGTATTAAACATAACATTCTAAAATTTTGCTTCGTATAATATTTTACAAAACTATCTCCAATATGCATCCTTGGCTTGTCGGGGCACGTGTCACAGTAGTATACAGTTTGTTGTCTTTGGGACGTTCTTTGGGAGCAAACCATGCAATCTTTTTTTTTTTTTTTTTGGCCCCATCAAAATAATATGCAGCTTCCCATTTAGTCGGATCGCTTCAGAAATGGTGTGTGAAGTAGAAGCTGTGCTGGTTTGTTTTTGTCGAAAGTCTCCTCTCAGTTGATCCACTAAAGTTTTCAAACATTGTAGGTGACTAAGCGGCCATTCGTTTCTCTGCTTCTTCACTGATTTTTAAAGAATTTATGAATTGTGGAGCAGATCTCCAAACCCCCAAAAAATAGTTTTCGCCACCATTTTACGAATTTTCTTAAAAAACAATATGTCGAAGCCAGTTGGTCAGCTCGATCAACATCGCTCATAAATTAGATGTAATTTACAATAACATTGGGCTTTTTTATAACGACTTCAATACCACCTCGTAGAGTTCTTCTTACAGGAGTTATTTCCGCATTATTCCAAGTAGTCAAAGCCGTCAAAATCCTCTTGTCCTTCTACACAAGAACCAAAATATTACCTTTACGATATGCACATGTGGTTCGATTCTCAAATTTTGGCTTTCGTATTTCACATGGCAGATGCTTTCTATTTGTCATGATCGTCCCAGTTAAGTGGCACTTTTGTTTGCATAATTCTTTCACCAATATGTAACTCATATAATAACGGTCCGTGAACATGTGGTGTCCCTGAACACCAGGAATTTTATCCGGTATCATTTTGTATAGATGTAGCGGTATTCTGGTTGATACCGGTAGATCGGGTATTATCAAAGTCTCTGTTGTTAGAGATCCATAATATAGCAGAATAGCACAAATGAAGCCAGTATTTGAAGCTGCGAGCGTATAAACACGAATACCCCATTTTGTAGGTTTCATTGGATTGTGCGTAATGAATGATATGCGGCCTTTGAATTTGACAGTCGATTCATCCATACAAATCTGCTCTACGGGTACAAAATAATTCAAGAACCTTTCATTTATATACTCGAGGAAACCAGATACTAACTGCAAACGGGTTCTAGAGTTTCTATTTTCTAAGGGTATTGTCTTGAGGTGAAGTCTTCAAAATATTTGACAAAATCGGTCTCTCGTAAACGTGTCTGAGTAAAACGGAATATAACTAGTATCATTTTTCGACCAGTATTCTTGTATGTTTGCTAGTGGCATTGTCCCCATATTTATGATTGCCCCAATAAACGCCAAAAATTCGGTAACTGTTACATCGTACCATGATCGCCATATAGAACGGGATGATAAGGTCTTCCTTTCCACCTCCTTGCAGTGTTATTGTTAGTTTCTTGCACTATGTCAGTAACTAATTCCTCGGTGAAAATAATTTGAAAAAATCTATTCGTTCTTTTATGTGTGCTAATACGTGCGGTCCTACTTATCTTTCACAGGATACAAACGGTATTCTTCTGGGGATTTCTTCGGATTTTGTGCACACTGTCCATTCTGAAGGTTCAGTCCCTTCTGTACAATCACTTTAGCTTGCAGATTCACTATCGATTATTCGGATTTTTCGTCTTCTAGCTCTTCTAACGTCGTCACTATCTTTATCACTTCCGTCTTCGTTCTCATGGGCAAGCTGTCTATGTAGTGATGTAATTTCGTTCGTTATTGCCGAAAAATTAAACTCATCTTCTCTAGAAGTAACTTCTTCGTCGTGTTCCATACTTATTGGGCTCAGTAACTTTGAAAGAAATACTACGATCGGCAAGAAGGTTGAGTTCGAACTGATGTCCAAGACAGAGTCCTACCCGCGGTCGCAAGTATTTTTGAGATAAGACATTTAATCGCATAAGCATTGCAAAGACAACCTTTATTTGAGATAAGACATCCTTATAGCTATTCAGACACCTCGTAATATGATCTACAAAAGGCCAAGTGGATCTCTCAAGCGATATTTCTTAGGTCAAACACAAATAAACACATCGATTTGAATGGTGCCTCTCAGGCACCGCTCGAGTTATCGCATCACATGCAGTGGTGCCTGAGAGGCACCACTCGAGTGCAAAGGGTTAATTTACGGAGTGTGCTGTAGCTTCATCTTTGATGGAATCAAATGGTGCATTTCATAGTCACAGATTCTAAGCTATGCAAAATTGTTTAACTTACTTATGTATCATGGTGACCGTGAATTAGTATTTCTCAAAAAAATGCTACCAATTTACACTACAATGACATGACTTATGCTGTTCAAATATACATACCATTCAAATACAAACACAAGGCACAGGCAGCAAATTAAAATCAAGTACATCATTCTGCTGGATCTTGTAGTTGCAGTATAATTATCCATATATTAACTTAATAATACAAAATCATATCAGTGTCACAGTAACCACTGGTATTTGCTTAGCAACATGTTAAGGATTCATCACAGTTTGAATAGATTTCAAAGGTCAAGTTGGTGGGGCCCTTTTCCTGTAAGGCAGTGTAAATCCCTTGTTTCCCTGAATAACAGAAGAGTAGGCTTAGAACACATTAAATCAAGATAAACATCTGAAGCACACATAAGGAGGTGGCATCAATAAATGGTGCAAGAATTAGGATAGCCAGCAGCTCAAGACAGCTGATAAATAATTAGTCAATAACATTACATCAAATTCATCTCAGTTTAATGCTTTTGTTGCTTAAGCCATCAATCAATGCACTATTCAGCATACACTGCTCACGGGGATCTAGAAGTCGTCAGTCAAAATGTATACCACTGTTATCAATACATCAAGCTCCGAGTCTTACCTGGGCCAGAGAATAATTTCAGAAGACCACAAATGACAGCTACTGTATAATATGTTTTCAAATGTTTCAAGCTGATGAACATATTTCTGCATGCAGTTGTACCAAGATGTGCTAGGCATTATGTTAGGATCACTACGATATTGGAGTCTTTCTTCACAGGTCAGTCCAAGACAAATTTACCTCACTTAAAAGATACAGATGAGGTATGGTAGATAGTCATGTTTCCTATATTGATTAACTTGAATTCAAACCACAAATGGCATGAACAAGTACTAATTAAACTCAAATGCCAGATTTCTGTCATGTGTAATGTAAATATGAACCTGTTTTCCTCAAAAAAATCCTCCATAAAGACACAATCTTTAAGCAGCTAGCTCTCGTATATTGTGCAGTGATTTAAATAATCCAATCCAATTCAGATTTGTATGGCTATGATGTTCATGTGGAAATCAAGCATTTAACAGTTTGAAAGTCCTCAAAAAAGTCAATGACAAGGAAAGAATACCGTATCACCATCCATCCCCATTTGTTCTCAAACAAAACTGGGATAGAGCTATGCAGAGAGCCTCAGTGTGCTTTGTTTTTATGAAATAATCTATAACAATTTAGTTTTCTTGATAGGCATGCATGCTTAGTGAGTAATGGCAAAACACATAAAGGTTATTATTAATCTCAGGAAACAAAGACCTTTACGAACGACTTTCTAAGATGACTGAATACCATTCACATGCAGAAAGCTACACAAATGCCCATGCAACTAATCCCTACCAAGGATTAGAACCTGGGTCAAACTACCAGTGATCAGCAGTCTTATCCACTCAGACATAATTGACAAGAGCTATTTGGACTTCGACAAGAAATCAACTAGATCCCAAAGACTGTAAACTGATCCATTTGCCCTTGTTTCAGATATCTGGAATGCTTTTATAGAAAACTACTGAAAATGTTATAAACCAAGCAAAAATATAAAAATAGTTGATCAACAATTATTTCCCATGAAGACCCAGTGCCAATTTATTCAGTATATGCCTAAAAGGGTGGACAAATTTGGTATTAATTTTGGCTTGCTACTGATGTGCAGTCAAAATATTTACTGAATGGATATTCCTATTCGGGAAAAGATGAAACAAGAACACAGGGAGAAACAGTAAGTAAGCATTCAGCTTTTCAATTGATGGAACCTTTCTACAATACTGGAAGAAACCTAACAACAGACAATTTTTTTTTTAACTTTGCGGAAATTAATACAAGAAAGGAGGAGTTCAGGGATAAGCTGTGTTGGCACAATAAATTGTTCAAAAAGAGAACTACCTCATTCTTTCAAAAATATGAGGTATGAGCTCTATTCTAGTAAGACTGCTAAGAATGACAATATAACGCTTATGTCTTATCAAAGAAAAAAAAAGCAAGAATGTCCTGCTCCTGAGTACCATGCACCCAATACTAGAAATCTCATTTGATGAAAAAAAGACAACTGAAGTTGTTAATTTTTACAATTCGACCAAATATGGAGTTGATGTTTTGAACCAGATGACCAAAAAATACTCGGTGAAGTCCTCACCCAGATGTTGGCCAGTTTAAGTTTTTTTTTTTTTTTTTGTGTGTGTGTGTGTGTTCTTGATTTGGCTGCGATAAATGCATGGATAATTTATTTACTAGGAAACAATTGAATGTAAGAACACCAACTGTCATGATTTTATTTTGAATATGGCTGAGACGATTCAAAAGACGTATATTTCATCAAAAACTCGCAAACCTTCTGTATCTAACAAAAAGAGAATTGATACTTGCGTTAAAGCTTTCTGTAAGCGTAAACAATGCCAAATAAATACAGGCAGAGGCAACAAAAGATTGAATATTTATGAATATTCTCAAAAATATGTCTGTGGAACCTGTACAGGTTAAATTTAAAAAATATAAATTAAAAAAATAGTAATCTATGCCCTGCAAAACTGAGTAATGCAAGTACTAATATGTGTACGTTTTAATAAATTTATTTCATATTGAAAATTTTGAGGCGATTTATTAAATGATAAGAGGTTTAAAAATATCTAGAGTGATTTTATTTTCCTCTTTTAGTTCTTTGCTATATTAATATATTTATTCACTTTATTTTTCTCTTTGTTCCAATAAATTATCCTTTGGTTGCATGTATTTACTCAGTTTACTTTCTTATTAAACAAGCAAAATGTATCGTTATAAGTATTAACTTAATAATAGTAATATTAGCAAATAAACAATATTAGCAAAGAGTGTTTTCTTCTGTTCGGACCAAGCGGTCAAAATGATCATTGATCGTAGTTATAGGTACATGGAGAGCACTGTAATGCTCATATTAAAATTGTTTTTTTAGAATATTATATATATAACTACAGTTTCTATTCTTTACTTCTTTTCATTATGAAGCTTCACAGAAAGTTAATGATCAGTTCAATTTACAGCTTTCTAATTTACAGAGACAATTTCTGCTTTTCTTCACTTTTATACATTTTAAAGAATTTAACTTATGACTTCCAAAATACATTTAATAAGACTTGATGAATAAAATTTAATTATCAAATGAGAGAGCAATCACTGAAAAAACTCAAATACTGAAATAATTCTGAAAAAAAAAAAACTGTTTGGTCTTCTACACAGGTATTTATAATACATGAGTTACATAAATTATCATTACACAAGTGTTACACATATTTACATAAATTAAATAGCATGATAAAAAGTAAATGTAAAAATTATCTTACCTAAAACAGTTGGATCTCCTTGTTCATATGATAAAATGTATTTATTCAGAAAGAGAGTTGTAAAACTAAAAAAATACCAAAGAGTAATACAATAAAATGCGCCTGTCGACATAAGACCATGATGATTTGGTGACTTGTTGTTGCTGCATTTTTCTAACGAATAAGTTTTGGGACTATCAATGGATTTATGAACAACAGGTTGATTATTCTTACAGCCATCTAAGTTAAAATCAGGTAATGATTGATAGTTTATATTATAATGTCCATTAAGCTGACTTGTGCTACTTTCAGAATTCATTAGCAATGTTCAGAATGTAATTCAGTAGAACATTCAGATCTGAAAAATAATAGAATATTCTATTTATGCAGTTTATAGCAAAACAAAATGAATAAATTGTTTAAAAAAAGTCACAAAATTTCACTAACAGAAATTTTATTTTTGATACACAGAAATTTATAATAGAAAAACCTGCAACTATAAAATTATAATATTACTTTAAAGAAAAATTTTGAAAATTAAACAATATTGTATTCACATATTTTCCTGTTGGCCAATTTTTCAACAAATAAAATTGGCCCAAATTAGCCCGAATAATGCAGATGTGCGACATCATGAAATACTCAGATCTTCACTCTGGTTTTATAGTCGTCAATAAAAGAATTTACTTTTTGTGAAGGAAAATCAAAGTTACTGCTATTTTTGTTTTTTGCACGAATTTTGAAAAAATTATTAAAATTGGGAACCTGCCCCTTACAGGATAGCAAGCAATACAGTATTTTCAAAGTTACAAGCCTGGTTATATAGATGTGCATGTTAAAAATATAAAAAGTATGGTTTGGTTTGGTTTGGTTTATTGAGATTATGGCAAAGCACACTAGGGCTATCTGCCTAAGGGGAGGAATGCCTTCGTGGAGGACTTTCTAAGGGAAACTGGCTCGTATACACATTACACATGGGGAAAACCACGAAAATGCCCATGCAGCCAGCCTGTTCGCGGGATTCAAACCTCGGAACAAACTACCAGTGTTCAGCGACTTTACTGCTCGGCCGCTGGTGGGCCTTTATAAAATGTATGAGGGGTTTATCAAAATGGGGCAATAAAACACACACATCCATTTTAGATTCTTGTTTAAGAAAATTATGCGACACCAAGTTCACAACGAAGGATTTTTTTCACTGTAATGACTGCCATTAGTTTTCATGAATTTGTTTGTCAAATATTCTCAAAGCTTGAGTACAGAAATATTCAAGTATCTTAATACCATATATCTGTACAGATAATCTATTAATTAGCTAAATAAAGTGATCTATTATTATCTAACTACATAAAAAGCGATCTGTTCTTTCAAACTTCCACAGGCATGGTAGCTGCAAATTTAGCACGATCTTCAACAGCTTTCAATGCCAACAAGAAAATATATAAGTACGAAATAAAATATATAGCACAATCAGATAAATAACAGACATAAATACAAATGAATTTATTTGTAATGTACTGCAGCCCTGATAGTTGAGTAGTGTAAAAGCACATCATTCACTATACACATGAAATATGTTTAGTGCAAGTTTTACTATGGCAGACTCCAATTACAATTAACAATAAAAAGTATTTTTTCTCTTTTGCAATGTCACTAACTCAAAATATTACAATTGAAAAGTAATCAAACCAAAACTTTTAACTTACCAACAGAAATGATATAATATTATGTCCCTCTACTGATAAATGTAGCAACTTCACTATTATTAATCTAACATCAACAACATAATATTAGCTCTTCTCACACTTGCTTTCATCCTGCTAGGATGATGTTTGCTTCTTTTCTTCTGCTACCAACTGAAATGCTCTAAGTATGTGAATGTATGTTTGGAGTCATGGAATACTGGGCATACCTCCTGCACACACTATTATCAGCTTTACCAGACTGAAAATTCCATCTTGCATATACATACACTGCTGGCTAATTGCAAAAGATGGAACAGAAACCACAAAATGAAAGGAACCAATTTTTGAAAAATTAGAATAAGTATGATACACAGTAAGAAGATGTATGCATACATAATGTTTAACTTCCTGGCCTGTTAATCACATGATAGATAAAATAATAAATAAAATAGTCACACTGATAAAAGATTTTTAAAGGATTTGGTGCAAGTGGTCAAGTGTTGTATCAAGTAAATATTCTATGGGAAAGATTTAATTGGTGATATATAGAGTATAGGCTGTAGTATAGGAAGGTATGTAGTATAGGCCGGCATGCATGATCATTGGCTGCATGCCTCTATATGTGATTGAAACTGGAACTATGACTGGTCAACAATATTTCGACAAAGTTCTTCTGCCTTACGTTTCACCTTTTCTATGATAAATTTCTTTTCATGTCACCATGTCATCAAATACACACAGGATTGTCTAGATCAGGCATGGGCAAACTGTGACTTCCCCATACCTTAATTGCGGCTCTCAAGTTCTGAAATGCAAGTTGTTTGCAATAAATAGTAGTTTTATTTTTTGAAATACAAATACAATTTGAAATAGGGATCATGCAATGACAGGTTTTTTTTTTAGTCACTAATTTAATTTCTTAAATTATATTATGTATGTAATAATTTAATTGATTTCAAATTCTCCACCACAGACTTATTGTCAAATAAAACGGCACATAATTCCATTTCTGGAAATTACTATTCCTGCCATGTTGCTTTTTAAGCAGATAATGGCTATTGGAATAGCACAGAATGTACAAATACGAAGTTAATCTAAAAAATAATATTCTCTAACATTTTTTGCCTCAGGTTAATTTTACTTCAGGCAGTTTCCGCTTACATTCCTGTTGTGTGATCCTACACTTCACAAAAGTTGTCATCCACTTGGAAGATTCGCTATTCGTTGTAGATCACTACTTTTATTCACCCCTTGAAAATGGCTTGAGTAACTGCTGAAGAAGCCTTTTTCACCCTGCAGACCACACAGAACTCTTTCAGTTTAGGGAAGAAGTTTGAATACAAAAATTTATGGTTGATGAGGTGAACCTTCTCCCACTCATACTTAAGAGCTTATCTCAGTTTTCTATGAGTGTCCTTTAAATTTAATTTCAAGTCATTTCTTTTTTATGCAGTTCCTTTCCAATTTTTGCAGCCAACATTAACATGCTGCAATGAACACTTCTTCACATAAAACTCTATCTTTCGTAATAATGCCTTGGTAATCCTAATGCAGAGATCAGTGGTGTAGCTAGGGTGGGGCAAGGGGGAACATCTGTCCCCGGGCGCAGCATCAAGGGGCGCCAAAATGATGCTACGAAATTTTTTAATGAAATGTTTTCCACTCTTGGCACACAGAAAGGGGCGAAAGTTCTTCAGTTGTCCCCGGGCGCTGGAAGTTCTAGGTACGCCCCTGGCAGAGATCAAATTTATTTCACCAACAGTTTTGCATACTGAATTATTTAGGGTCGCGAGGAGAATCACTTGATTCACAGTGATTTCAATTCTGATCAAAATTCTTAATTCACATTTTATCAACTGCTGTTATGCAAGGTAGAAATCTTTCATCTTCATCATAAAATCTTCATATTAATAATACTGCATCAAACAATGAGATTTCATCAAACAAAAATTTCAAGATTCTACAACTAATTGTTTTTAGGGTATGCAAGACACGCAAAAGTCATAAAAAAATTCCTTTTTAATTTGTTTTAAACTCATTTTACAATCTATTTTCGAAAAAAAAAAAAAGAAGAGTCCTTCATTCCGTTCGTACATATAGATGTCACTCAAAAAAGTTGTCTAAATGGATATTTCCATAGAAATATGATACTCAATTTTTTTTTTAGATTACAATAATTCCTTTACTTCCCACAAGGAAGTAAATATGATAAAGTGATGTTACTGAAATACATTTATACAGTACAAAGTCAATAATCGAAACTCGTCGGGACTTCGGCAATTCCGAATTAGGGTTTTTTCCGGATTAGAGATCATCAATTTAAATCTGGCAAGATGGACTGCAGAAATTATACTATTAAAAATATGAAACCGTAATTTATGAAATAAAAAGCAATTATGATCTAAAGGATATCAAATTTTACGAAAAAAAAAGCTTAATATTTGTTTACTTCATTAAACATTTCTTTCAACGGGCGGATGTGTAAAGCATATGCGCGTAATGTACGCGCATTCTTTATGCGCATGCATAATGTATGCCCATTTTCTACGCGCATGTGTAAAGTTTGCGGCTTTGAGCTCCGGATTATAGATCATTCCAGATAATGGAAGTCCGGATTACGGACTTTGTACTGTATATGTTTCCCAGATGGAAAATATACAATGTTTAGGCTAATTTTTATCAAACAGGTAAAATTAACAAAATTACAAGAAGTTGAAAATTTAACACCTTTGTTATTTAAATGAGAGCTTTTCAGCGAATGTGCCATGAGAAATTTAAACGCAAAACGACCATAAATAACTGATTATGAGGCAACAGTACCAAAGAGACTGAAAGTCATAAATGAAAAATTAGAATCAAAGTTTAATTTTAAAAAAAGGTACAAATATATTTACGAGTGCCCCTTAGCAATACATGAACACCGAGTTTGTGCAATTCTTTGACAAACATTCACTTATATTCTTTGGAACAAACAAAAATTATTACCCAACTGTGAGATTTATCCTCAGAAATGGATAAGATGTCACAAAAAATCATAAGGTCTTCGCCTTGTTTTCATGTTAACTTGATTAACTCTTAATAAACTGTTTCAGTTTTTGTGATGAAGGATATAGCCATTCATCTGTTTTCCCTCTCACATTTTGAAACAAATTATTAAAAATTGAGGCTTTTCTCGAAACAGAACGATATCCAGTACAGTATTTAAAAAATTTACAGGGTCCTGGAACTAAGAACAAGATGCAACTTTATTTGAAAATGAATAATCAATGTCAATGCAACATAAAAAATTATGACCAGTGATTTATGTTTTCTTATGTGCTATATCCATAACCACTATCTCTTGATTAGTTAACTGATTAAAGAGCAATTAGTTCTTTCTAACTTCTGCCAGAATGGCTGGTACAAGCTTGGCAGAACTCCACCATCTTACATAGGTCAACAAATTTCATAATCAGATCAGTGGCATAGGGAGGGGGGCAAGGGGTGTATGTCTGAGGGCGTCACTCGCAGAGGGGCAACAAATGGTCTTCAAACAAGATTTTCATCATATCACTCTGTTTTTTTTTTCGGGGGGCGCCAAAAAGGTAAAAAGGTATTTGTCCCGGGCGCTAGTTATGCTCGCTACTCCACTGAATCAGATGCTTATATTTCATACATTTTAAAGCCTATGAAAATATGTAGGCTTTTATTTATTAATTTTTTACTTAATGTTAAATGCAGACTTTTGGTATTAAAGATGATAGTAATGGTGTGGTGTATTTAATTATGGCAAAGCACACTAGGGCTATCTGCCTAAGGGGAGGGATGCCTTTGTGGAGGACTTTCTAAGGGAAACTGGCTCGTATACATGTTACACATGGAGAAAACCACGAAAACACCCATGCAGTCAGTCCGTTCGCGGGATTCGAACCTCAGACCGAACTACCAGTGTTCAGCGACTTTACCGCTTGGCCGCTGGTGGGCCAAAGATGATAGTAAATAAGATAGCTTTTAAAATGTCATACCAAAAATTTTTTCTTCTATTCACAGGATCCAAACTAGAGATGGCAAATGATTTTAGGCTGAGAAAACTCAACCAGGATATAACTCGAACTCACATCTGGAGGTTTCACCTTCCATTCATAAGGCTCAAAGCCACACTATCATGAACTACACATTTCTTATATGCTCAACTATTCGGAATTTTCATGCATCCAGCATTTTTTAACTTTTACTGTGAAAATGGTTGGTTGCTTGCTTTGTTGTGGGATTCCTGGCACAAAACCTTGAAGGTTATATATGCTGAAACACATGTCAGAACGTTCCCTTAGTTTCAGACGTTAAACTAAGGTTTACAGATACTCACAAGCAACCAAATACACACACAAATAACTTACAAGTACACATATTAAAAAGAAGGTAAGTTTAAAATAAAAGCATACTGATAAAACCAATAGAAATAATAACATTATGACAGCTGAGATTAACAATAAAATCCAGATGATTCACCTAATAAAATAGGTAAAATTCATGCATGATAAATATTTAAAATACATTACTCAAACATTAAAACCATTTTAAAATGAGTGATAAAAACCACTACCTCTTAAATACAAGAATATATCGTTTTTAGAGACTTGTCCAATTAGATTATGAAGATTTACCTTTAGAGGCAATAAAATATTTCTTATGAAGTGCATTGAAATATGGGCAATCTACTAAAATGTTACACACGGAAAGCAAAGAATTACATTTGGACCAAATAGGCTCGCTCTTTGCTTTTAAAAGATAATTCTGAGGCGAGTTAAAAGCATTTCCTCTCTCTGATTTCTATTTGCCTCTCAATATTCCATTTTCATTTTAATCCTTCTCAGCTTGTTACTAAGCTGAGTATCCCAGAGTAACTGCTACTTGTACAAGACCCCTCTGCTTCATAACACTGCTAACATCTTTGGTTCTAGGAAAAAAAAAAACCCACAAGAAAAAAGGCCCACAGGAATAATGCTCACAGATATATATGCTCACAGGAAAAAAAGCCCACACAGAAATATGCCCACATAGAAAAATACTCACATGGGAAAATGCTCACTCAGAAACATGCTTACATGGAAAAAAGCTCACATAGATATATGCTCAAATGAAATAAGCTCACTGATAAATGAAGTACATAAAAATATCCTTACATTAATCAATCAATAATTAATCAATTTGAACATCATACACCTAATTGAATTTTTCAAAGAAAAATTATTTGATCATTTTAAAAAATTATTGGACAAATGTTCATATTAACCTTTTCAGAGGCGGTATATAAAAGAATGAAAACTACAGTAAAATTTTGCATGTACTGTAATATTTTATACCACTGCCCCCTGTATGACATTTTTTTCCCTTGTAACTGCCAATAGTTTATTTTTGCTTTTTATTTACTCTGTTTTTGCATACTTTTCATGTGTATCTATAGAATTTGATGTCTGAATGTAGTTTTTTAAGTTTGGAGCCAAAAAAGTTCTGAAGACCACAGTTTGCAATCAAAGTGTGGAATCATTATGAAGCAGCCTTCGAAATTCTCCTAAAACAAACTATTAAGAAAGCTTTCATAAGGTACTAAATTCATCATTTAATTGTAGACATCTCAGTATGAGATTTTTGTTTGACAAACTGAAAAAAGATTTAGCCTGTCATTGTTTATTACTAGCTACTGCAAATACAGGGCATACTGAAGTAAAAGAAAATATGAAAACTTACATTTGGTAATCACAAATCATGTAAGAAACTATGATGAAATCGATGATAAAATTAGATATTTACATATATTAGCTAATATTCAGTAAGTTTGTAGAAACATTAGGTATTTTAGAAGCAGGAGATGTGAAAAATGAGAAAGCCTTCGTTGGGAATCCAACCACAGACCTTTTCAACACGTGCCCAGCGTGCATACCACCACACCACGAAAGCATGCTAAGAATGAGGAAGAAATATCTTATAAGTTTATGTGAAGTATACATGATTTATATATAACAAGGCATTTTACGTAATTTAAATAAAATAATTATTCCTATTTGCTTATTCTTCTAAATGTTTATATTATAACATGTGTAACTTATACTTATTATTACAGTCAAAAGTCTTTAATCCGGACGTCAATAATCTGGAATGATCTATGATCCAGACCTCAAAGCTACAAACTTTCTGCGCATGCGTAAACACATAATGCATTTACACGTGAGCGTTTCATGTATAAGCAACGGTATAATTTAAGCTAAAATTATCTATTTCAGTTAATGTTGCAAATTGTGTTGTTCCTTAATCTTCAAACTGGATTCGGCTTATTTTTTTTGCAGACTGTTAGAGCAATTTTATAAAAGTAAGCTTGAACTTTCGATTATGTCAAAAAGAATTTTTGATTCTGGAGCTGCCGAAGGATCTACAAAGCGAAAGCATGTTTCGATGTCCATCAAACAAAAAGTGGAATTGTTGCAAAAAAATGGATAAAAGCATATCCTTTGTTTCTCTAACCATTCCGAAATCTGTTTATCAATTTCACGCTGCTCTGTGGGGGTGGGGGGATGAACTGGAAGTTGATCTGTCAGCACTATCCTTATCTTCAGGGCAGATGTTCTTATTTTATTCGGCTTATAATGCCTTACTAAATGTAGTATTTCATCTCGATGTACTCCGTCTTTAATATGATTTAAATCAAATTCCTTGTCATTATAAATATCATGAATACACATCAAATAGTTTTCTGGTTGCAATTTTCTAATTTTGACTATGCATAATGTATGCTTTACGCATGTGCGCATTGAAAGAAATGTTTAATAAAGTAAACAAATAAATATTAAGCTTTTTTTTTTTTTTTTTTTTTTTTTTGGATACCCTTTAGATCAGAATTGCTCTTCATTTCATAAATTACGGTTTCATATTTTTTATTTTATAATTTCTGCATGCCATCTTACCAGATTTAAATTGATGATCTATAATCCAGAAAAACCGATAATCTGGAATCGCCGAAGTCCCGACTAGACCGGATTAAAGACTTTTGACTGTATTTTGTTTTTTTAACAATTAAAATTGTAATAATTTTTCGCTGTATATTGTGTTTCATTTTCCTTCCTTCCTTCCTCCTCTCTTTTTCCTAATTCAAAACGGTCCATTTGTTAATCTTATACAGCAACTAAATCTACACATAAGTTATACAGTTTTTGATATGTATATAAAGATGTTTTGGTAATTTAAATAATTTTTCTTTGAAAAATTCAAGTAGGTGTGCGATGTTCAAATCGATTAATTATTGATTAATTAATGTAAAGATTTTTCTTTGTATTTTATTTATCAGTGGGCTTATTTCCATGTGAGCATATATACGAGGGCCATCCAGGAAGTAGATTACGTTTCCGTCTGTGTCCGCTAGGGGCGGGGCTAGCGCGGCCATCTTGGGGTCAGAGCGTTGCGCAGCTCAGTCTGCATCTAGCCGTGCTAGTGAGAGGTTCGTGCTGTGCTCCGTTCAGATACTGTGACGGTTTGAAATGTCTGCGTTAATTGAAAATCCCGCGAGCTGCGAGGTGCGCTCAGTAATAAGGTTTCTGACTGCAAAAAACTGTAAACCGATAGAAATCTATCGGCAGCTTCGTGAAGTGTATGGGGACAACATTATCACTGAAGGTGGAGTGCGTCAGTGGGTCATAAGATTTCAAAATGGCCGAACCAATGTTCACGACGAAGATCGAAGTGGGAGACCCAGCATAGTGACCGCCGAACTTCTCGAAAAAGTCGATGCTAAAGTCCGTGAAAATCGAAATTTCACAATAACGGAACTTTCTTTGAGTTTTCCACAAATTTCGCGAAGTTTGTTGCACGAAATCATCAGCGAAAAGCTTGGTTACCACAAGTTTTGTGCAAGATGGATTCCAAAAATCTTGACAGAGGACCACAAAAATCAGCGAATGGCTGCAGCGTTGAACTTTTTGGACGCTTACCATAAGGATGGTGACTCTTTACTCTCGCATCGTTACTGGTGACGAAACATGGGTGAAACATGTGAACTGTGAAACGAAATTGCAATCAATGCAGTGGGGGCACACAAGTTCTCCCCAAAAACCCAAGAAATGCATGCAAACAATGTCGGCAAGGAAGATGATGGCGACTGTTTTTTGGGACAGAAAAGGTGTAATTTTGGTGGACTTCCTGGAAAGAGGCACTACAATAAACTCTCAAAGGTATTGCCAAACTCTCCAAAAACTCAGAAGAGCAATTCAAAACAAGCGCAGAGGAATGTTGAGCTCTAAGATCTTGTTGATTCACGACAACGCCCGGCCCCACACGGCAAATGTCACTCGTAAAGTTCTTGAATCTTTTAAGTGGGAGTTGTTTCCTCATCCGCCGTACAGTCCCGACCTGGCACCGAGCGACTTCCACCTATTCCCAGCAATGAAGAAGTGGCTGGCTATGCAGCGTTTTGATGACGACGCACAGCTGCAAGAAGAGGTAACGAAGTGGTTGAAGGCGCAGGCGGCCGAATTTTTCGACGAAGGAATTTCCAAGCTCGTACATCGCTACGATAAATGCCTTAATTTGTATGGTGACTATGTAGAAAAGTAGTATTTGAGTGTGGCTTTCATCTGTATATAATAAAATTTGTTTCCTATACTTTGTTTATTTTTTTATTCCAAAACGTAATCTACTTTCTGGATAGCCCTCGTACTACATGTGAGTTTTTTCCATGTGAACATATTTCTAAGTGAGCTTTTTTCTATGTGGGCATATTTCTGTGTGGGCTTTTTTCCTGTGAGCATTTATACCTGTGAGCATTTTTCCTGTGAGCTTTTTTACTGTGGGCATTTTTCCGGTCACAACATCTTTAAAAAGAATGAGCCGAATGGACATTTCAAGAGCACACTTTGCTCTGATGTCTGCCAGCTCATTCATTACCTTTTATCCCTACATGCCCAGGAACTCAGCAGTAAAGAATGTCAAGTCCACAGTTCTTCAAGTTTAACTTCAGAATTTCAACTACTACAGGATTCTGGGTGTTCCAAAATGTTTCCAAAGCTTTCAGTGCACTGAATGAATCTGTATAAATTATAAACCTTTGTTTGGCTAGTCCAAATATGAAAGAAAGTGCCTCGTATACAGTAGTCAGTTCAGAGTTTGACCAAGATGATATCATGCAAACAAATGCCCTTCATATTATTACCAATCTCAACAGATTACCAATCTCAACAGATCTTCATATTATTACCAATTCCAACATGATTACTTTCTTTTGAACTGTCCGTATTTAGAGAAATGTATCTGTTATATTTTTGTCTTTGCTCAAGAAAGTACTATCAGTATACAATATCATCTGTACTCCTCTTGTTCAGATCATGAAAAGCATAAAGAAGTTGGATATTTGCATTCTCCTAGGGTGGAATTTCAAAATGTTTTACGGTCTGGACATTCACATCGGACATGAGGTATTTTTCTATTAGTGACCTAGCTCTTATATAGAACGAGGTACACATACAGGTCTTGCTGCAAACAGGGTACTGTAATAGTTATCAAGCAAAGAGGGCGACAAGGATTATGAAATATTGATAAAATTTTGAAATAATAAACAAGAGACAATTGCTTTCATCTTAATTGAAGAAACGGTTCGAAGCAACAGATATAGACTCCCAACTGGGGATGTTCTGATTGGTGTATTTAATTATGGCAAAGCACACTAGGGCTATCTGCCTAAGGGGAGGGATACCTTCGTGGAGGACTTTCTAAGGGAAACTGGCTCGTATACACGTTACACATGGGGAAAACCACGAAAACACCCATGCAGCCAGCACGTTCGCGGGATTCGAACCTCGGACCGAACTACCAGTGTTCAGCGACTTTACCGCTCGGCCGCTGGTGGGCGGGGATGTTCTGAAGGCTCCAGAACTAATGCATAAAGCCTGATGATGAATAGGATCAAGTTTTCCAGAAACAGAAGGCCGTGCTGATATGTCCATTACTGAGCCATAATCTATTCTTGAGAGGACAAGTGCTCTGTAGACGTGAAGCAATGAGCCGCTCTGCTACCCAGGTGATGTTCGCAAGGACTTTTAAAAGATTAAGCACTTTGAGATGCTTCTTCTTCAAGTACATTACATGCGGAATGAAAGTTAATTTTGGATCGAACATCACACCTAGAAACTTAACTTCCTGTACAAGTGGAATCAATGATCCTTCAAGATGAAGTTCAGGCTCAGGATGGAGATTTCGCTTTCTGCAAAAGTGCATGCAAACAGTCTTCTGTTTAGAGAAAACAAATCCATGTCTGATCATTTCTGTAATCTGTTCAGAGCAATCTGGAACTGTCTCTCAACATAGCTCGTATCTGCACCTTGACAGCTTATCTGAAGGTCGTCTACATACAGCGATTCTGAAACAGTGGGAGGAACTTCCACTGAAATAGAATATATTTTTACACTGAATAGAGTAACACTCAGCACACAACCTTGAGGCACACCCTCTTTCCATTCAAAAACGGCTGACAAAACACAGCTAATAATTATTTGAAAAGTTCTAATCCTTAAAAAAATCCTAATGAAGATTGGTATGTTGCCATGCAAGCCACAAGCATGAAGGTCACACGAAATGCCATAACTCCATGCTTTATCACACACTTTTCTGATGTCAAAAAAGACAGAAATTAAGTGCTTTTTTTTTTTTTACGAAGGCCTTACAGATAGATGGAGGTTTCTAACAGGATCATATTGTCATTGCTTGTCTGGCCTTTATGGAAACCACTCTGATATGGCGAGATTGAGTTCCCCCCCCTAAATAAGACTAGGCAGTGGTTTAGCATTTTTTCAAATAATTTGCAAATGCAACTCGTAAGAGTGATTAGCCGAGCTTCAAATGTATTCTTTGAATCTTTCCCTGTTTAGCTATGAGGATGACAATTGCTCCCTTTCATGTGTTGGGGAAAATGTGCTCCTTCCACACTCGATTGCATAGAGCAAGAAGGACAGTCAACAACTTACTAGAGAGATTGTTCAGCATAGCATAACTTATACCATCTAGATCCGGACTCGAGCTACATGTCTCCATCAGTGCTTTCTTTAACTCAAGCATAGTAAAGTTGCCATTATAAGGCTCTAAGTTGGAAGAGTTGAAGGCAATGGAAATTTTTTCGAGACGATGCTTTTCAGAAAAAAATGCCAGTGGGTAGCTGCTGCTACTGGAAACGGCAGCAAATATCTCACCAATTGTATCTGCAATTTCTTCTGTTGTGCTCATCACTCGACCATCTTCCTCCAGAAAGGAAAATGAGTGGTCTTTATACATTCCGCACACTTTCTTAACTCTTTCCTAAATTCTTTTACTAGGTGTAGATGATGTTTTGATGACACATATGATATCCACTTTTTAAAGACCATAAGGTTTGACAAAGTGGGGTACTTATCAAAATTCCCCAAGCTTTTCTCTGTTTTGCCACTGCTTATTTGCATTCACAATTCCACCATGGTTTAGGATACTTTGGAGGTTTCCTTGATGTCATCGGAATAGAAACTGTAGCTGCACGAATAATGACATCAGTTACAGTTTTCACAGCATCGTCGATAGGCACATCTTTATTACCTCTTCTGTCATCACTGCAAAACATGGAAGATGGTATTTACTCCACTATTGAGGAGACAAAGGACATGATCTTCGATCATCTGCTCAATTTGTCTGCCTTGGGAGTTTGTATCACTACTTCCCCACAGCGGACTATGGCCGTTAAAATCCCCTATCATGATAAAGGATTCATGCAGCTGGCCTATTAGATCACCTACACCTAAGTCCTGCTGATCAATGTGGTGATTTGGTGGCAAATAAAGGGAACAAACTGAAACCAAACTACATACGTTTATTTGGGTAGCAACAGTTTGGAGGTTTGTAGTTAAAGAAATCAAACTGGAAGCGTAATCAAGTGAGGTGAGAAGTCTTACACCTCCACTGACATGCTGGCCTCCCAGATTATCTTTCCTAGAATATCTCCAATTCTGATTTTAGCATAGTTTCCTAAATCGCCAAGGTTCATATACATCAATCGAATGTTTGATGCTAACAAGGTTTTGTTGGAAGCCATGACAATTCCAAGATACAAGGGTGGGCATTATGTGTCATATTTGCTTTTTGGTGCTCTTTTTCTGTTTTATGAGGACACAGATGTTTCGAAATAGCTATTCTGTCCTCTACATCTATATCAGAGTTAAGATTTTCTGAGATAATGCTCCCAAAAGAACTCACACTAGGAGATCTGGAAGGTTTTGCAATTTTCATTTTTCCTTTTGCGTTTTCAGTTTGAATAACTTTTGTTTCTTCATTATACAGCACTTTTATTATTATTGGCTTTGGTTTTTATGCTATATTTTGCTGTGTATTTTGATTTGCCTACTTTAGATGCATATTGTTGTTTGTGTGCCTATTGTTCCGATTTCACTGCTTGCATAAGATAATTTTTTCCTTGGCTATGTCTCTGCTACTAACCTTCTGGCTTCAGCGTAATAAATATTCCTTGGAAATTTTATTGTTTGCACCTCCTTTTTGGCCTTCCATTTTGGGCACAGTTGAGAGAAAGCTGTGTGCTTCCCTTTACAGTTTGCACATAGTGGATTGGAACTGCAATTACCGTATTTGACAGCATATAAGATGCACCCTTATTTAGACGGCCACATACAAGGAAAAAAAGTTTCAATAGTGTGGTTTCTTTTAGTTCTCACGTTTCATAAAAGCCAAATAAACAATTATTGAATGCAATTACCTTCATGTATAAGACTGTGTCCTTCACGTATAAGACGCAGGTAACTTTTTTGAGACCAAATTTAGGAAAAAAAGTGCATCTTATATGCCATCAAATACGATATCACTGTCATGGCCTTCCACAGAGCAATGTGCACATGTGAACGTGCCACAACAGAACATTTTTGAGTGGCTGAAATGCTGCTGACACTGAAAGCATCGCAAGGGGTTTAGTATGTAAGCTCTTACTGGGAAGTGCAAATACCCGGCCTTAATACTTTTCTGCAAATCAAGTGAACTGAAAGTCAGGATAACCTGCTTAGTATTTATCAACTGGCCTCTGCGCATCTTGATTTTCCCAGCAGCACAGATATTCTGATTGGTCAACTCAGAGACAATTTCCTCTTTGGATATGAATGGTTAGTCTCTGAAATAACACCTCAACAAGAGTTCAAAGTTTTGTTAGCCCAAGCTTTTTCATCCAAGGAGTGTTACAGTTTAAGATGAAGAAGAAATTTCAACACAATCACCAGATCGCAGCTGCTTAATATTTTTGGGTTCTCTTACATATGATTGTAAAGTCTTCTGAATGAGAAAAGGTGACATTTTTGCAGATCGCCCTTTGAGTTGTTAATAACTAGAAACCTAGGTGTTTTTGTATTATCATCAGCATTTACATGTTTTGACTTTTTTATTTGAGACATTACTAGTGATATTTAAAGTGGCCATAATTGAAGATTTAGTAAGATTTTGACCCACAGCCCCACCCACGATGGAGTCCAACAAGGGGATGCAGAAACCTGCACCAGGGTTAACTGGGTCTATATGTAATATCAAGCCCCACAGTCAGGTTTCTCAAAAGCAGGAACTCCAGAAAGCTTATCCCAAAGCCACTGACCCTAAAGGCAAGTGACCAGCCGATTGACAGTAATGGGGGACAGCTAAGTGCCTCCCATTTCAATCTGAAGCAGAGGCCAAAGCAGTGTATTGGAGACAGTGCTTCGCCCCTCAACTCCTTTCCAGCCTTATTGGTCACAACACACAGCAAATGCATAGGCAGTTTCTCTCCATGAGAAACTAGAAACAAAGGGATGTAACAGAATATCACTTCAGCCCGAACCTTCGAAAAGGGTGGAACAACACAGGTGGAATAATTGAAGTAGCATAGAAAAGGAGAGAAGAAAAAGAAAGGAGGAAAGATCAGTACGTTCCAGGATCATGACCCCGTCTCACCAAGAAGGTGATCCCTTGAAGGGCAAGGTACCTCGGGATTGCCACACTCGTACTCACAAAAAGTGAGTCCCTGAGGGGACTGTAAAAATGGAGAATGGGATGAAATGTAAACACTTCAATTGAATTTTTTTCACTTTTAAGCAGCATAATTGGATATGACCTCAGTCTTTGTTCATACTGGAGTTTGTCAGAAGTCACAAGGAAGAGTTCTGTCCAGAGTTCATGAACAGAAAAAAGAATAAATTTACTTTTTAAGTGTCAGTATTAAACTAATTTTGCAAAAAATGGCCTACTTAAATGACATGTTTGAATATCTAAATGAACTTAAAAAAGCAAGGACCCCCCCTACATAAACTTTCAGAAAAAATCAACGTATTCAAAAACAAAATTCGAGGAAAGATGTGGTGAAAACTGGTTCCTTTGAAATATTTAATTGGCGTATTAGTTCAAATCCTAAAAAATCTACCATAAGTTATAGATGCACCAATAGATGCTTGAGAAAAAGCTCTACCTTTGCATTAACGAAAAAAATGAAATTCTACTGGGCTCAAAATCCACTTGCACTTTCAATAGATCATATAAGATTTAATTAATGCCAAAGAAAAGAAGCAGTTATTATACTTAAAAAGTAACCATACACTTGAAAACAGTGGAAGGATGTTCCATTACTTCAGTTCTGGGTAACTACAAACATGGAGTTCTCATCTATTGGGTAAAAGGCTATAAACATTCTTTCCCCACAGCATATCCACAAATAAATATTCATACCATAAATATTAGGTAATTACATCTTATCACAACCATTTTACTAGATGTTGCCAAATTTTCAGAATGTGCCAAACTGTGGCAGCCATTGTGCATAACCATTTTCAAGGCAGCCATGATCATAGCAATCTCTCAGTCAAGCAATGTCACCATTTTTGTATGCATTCTTATAGTTGCATTCCAAGTTCCAATGGTTTTTATGAATAAAACGCGATATTTTCCCTCTTAATTTTAAAGTATGAGCTTGGAGAATTTGCAAGCAATGTAAAAAACTGAGGAGAAAATTCTACAATATAGAATTTTGCCACAAAATCTTTAAAGGGAATAATAAGGAATGAATTTAACAGAGAGCTGGTGTTACTGAGGTTTGCACAACACTGAACCGCTGCAATTCTTTTACCTTTTTTTAAGCAACTGCTGTGTATTTGGGAATAGTGCAAAAGAATTATATAGAGATTGAGAGAAGATTGTTTTTTATTTTTTAATGCGTCATGCAATCCTTATTTAATAATTAAAATTTGTATTTTAAATTGCTAAAATATGTTCCCTTTTCATGTGTTTATAATGTTTGTCAACTTACAATAAATGTCGACGGCTTAGGAATCTTTTTAAAAATGTTGTGAAAACCATCAACTTGAACCCGATAAGTAACTTTTACCTTTTCATCTGTACAAAATCGCCCTACTACACTAAGGTGGTTGTGTTAATATGCAAGTACCATAAATTATATTCACATATACATAAATATTTTCCTTAGAAATATATGAACAAAGTTTCTCTTCCATACTATCAAAAATTTAAAGAGATCAGTAATTGAATATCTTGATCATAAACTGTCTGTACCTCTTTCAACTATAGACTCGGGTTAAAAAAAAAACAAAAAAAACAAGCCCAAGAATCTCACAGAAATAAATGTTAATACAGTCAAAAGTCGTTAATTCAGACACCCATAATCCGGAATGATCTATAATGCGGACCTCAAAGCTACAAACATTCAGCGCATGCGTCAACGGCTGCGAATATGCATGTGCAAAATACGTTTACGAATGCGCGTTTAATGTATAACGTGTTGGAAAATATGACCTATTGTAACCCTTTTTCTGCATCATCTCTCCTCCTTGAAATATTTCTAGCTTTTACATAAGTTATATATAGAACATCTAGTTTAGTTCTTATTTTTAAAGGGATATAGTAGTTACTTCGTTTTTCACTGCCACTGTTTGTATTAAGAACGGACTGTTTCAGCCTAATTAAGATGCAAAAACGAAACTTGATGTTACGTCATCTGGAAAGCCGAGTCATGCCGACAACTGATTGGTTGCCGTGAGATGACGTCATGTCTACTTCAGGTATAAGTATCTCGTGTCGCTCTGGCTCATTCCTTCTAGTTCCTGTTTCTTTGCTCCTTGGTGTGCAGTTTCCAGTCCCCATTGGAAGACGATATTGCGATGCGTGCAGTCCGGTGATAAGTGCCATGGTTCCAGTCTACAAGATGACTTTTCCTGGATTCTCAAAAGAGGCTATGATGTGAGCGACTGCCGTCGGCGGCATCCATATTCTTCATGAAGGCGGCATTTAACACAAGTTAGCGGCGATGTTTTTCTAAGCTGTGATTCCCCCTGTTTCACTACACTGAGTGGCGTTTTGCCGGTTTCATGTGCTCTCAAGGATTTAATTTTAATTTTTCAGGTGCCTTCTTGACCATGAAGCAGGGACTTTTTAATAATGTAGCGAATTTCATTATAACTGCGTAATTTCTGTTTAGTGATATATTTTTCGCGTATTGAATGCCAGTATTTGGATCAGGTAAAATATTATTTAATAGTGTAACCCTTGGGGTTAATGGATTATCAACTAAGTGAAATTTTTGATAATGATTGTTATATTTTTTTTAAGTTCCTGATATTGTTTAAATTTATTCATTATGTTTTTATTTATATATATATTGTTAATAAATTGGTTTAGTTTAAAACCTTTTTTTGTCTTCAGTGTCTGCACAGCACATAACCTTAGGGAGCTTCTATTGCTACTGCTGCTAAATGTTTAATTTTACAACTTTAAATTTTGCTTTTGCATCATAACGGACGGTATAAGCTAAGCTAAAATTATCTAATTCAGTTAATGTTGCACATTGCGTTGTTCCTTAATCTTCGAATTGGATTCGGCTTATTATTTTTTGCAGACTGTTAGAGCAATTTTATAAAAGTAAGCTTGAACTTTCAATTATGTCAAATAGAATTTCTGATATATATTTACTAATATGTAAAGGATCTACAAAGCAAAAGTACACTGGTGTGCAAAAATTAAGGACGAGACGGTTTTTTCAATATAACTTTGTACAAAAGCTTTCCAAATCAACACATTTAATACCGTAAGGTCCCCAATACGTAAGGACATGAGTAATGTAAGCAACACTTACTAAAAGAGAAATCAGAGGATAAAAAGAAGCTTTATTGAAAAAGTAGCATGGAGTGCAATGCGACTGAAGGCCGAAACATCCCTGTGATGGGTGTCCAGCAAGAAACATCCGGTCTTTAATAGGGGATATGATCTCCCCTGACTGCTAGGCAGGTTTCACAGCATCTGCCCATGCTGAGAATGAGGGTGTCAACGAGTTGTTGAGGCATTGCTGCCCATTCGTCTTGCAGTGCCAATCGAAGCTCCGGAATTGTTACTGGTGGTAAGGTATGAGCTGCCAAGCGTCTGCCTAGAAAATCCCATACATGCTCTATGGGATTGAGATCTGGAGATCGTGCTGGCCAATCCATAAGTTCAATATCCTCACTCTCTAAGAGCTGTTCGGCAGCTACCGTGCGATGACATGGTGCATTGTTGTCAATGAAAAGGAACTGCGGACCCATAGCGCCTGTAAAAAGACGCACATATGGAAGAAGAATCTCGTTACAATAACGGGTTCCGTTGACTGAACCTGCATCGAAGAGGTGAAGGTCTGTACGACTACCAAACATGATGCCTCCCCAAACGAGAACACCATTACCTCCATACCTGTCCCTTTCAATGATGTTCGACGGATGATTGCGGCTTCCCCGCTCTCTCCAGATGAGTATGCAATGAGAATTGCTACTCAGACTGAATCTGCTCTCATCTGTAAAGAATACTCGTCCCCATTCATTGTCTCTCCAATTCCGGTGTTCCCGGCACCACAGAGAACGCCTTCTCCGATGGGCAGGCGTTAGAGGTACACACCGTACAGACCACCACCGTGCAGTCTTCTGGCCACGGTAAAATGCGATATCGGTTGTTCAGTCGCCTGTGTCGTGTGTCTAGCGATTTCTCCTGCTGTCTGCCGCCTGTTTCTTCTGGCCTGTAAGGCAATACACCGGTCATCTACGGGTGTGGTTCTTCGTGGAGGACCACTACAAACCCCCCGGATAGCTGTTCCTGTAGTTTGAAATTGTCTCCAAAGTCGTGAAACGATGCTGTGAGCAATTCCAAACTCTGCAGCCACACTTGTCACACTGCGACCTTCCTCCAACTTCCCAATGATTCGACCTCGGGTAAAAGCATCCAGATGTCGTCTAACAGATTGATTATTCGCCATTTCTCGCTGAGGCAGCAACTCGGTGTGATTTTAACTGCTATACGGCGTGCAATCTCTTTGCCAGAAATACTGATCTTACACCAACAACATGCTTTATACTACTCAGACACTCCCCCATTACGTCTACCACATATCTGCGCATGTGCTACCGTACATCACCTTAATCTCCTGATTGGTCTTTCTGTCCGCTCTGCCTCTTCGTTCAGCTGATATGCTAATTTTTCGACTTCGTCCTTAATTTTTGCACACCAGTTTATGTTTCGAAGTCCATTAAACAAAAAGTGGAATTGCTACAAAAAATGGATAAAGGCATATCCTTTGTTTATATAAACTTTAACGTTTGTTTATCTAAACTTCGTTTATCTTTAACGCTGTGGCGCGCAATGAATTGGAAGTTGATCTGTCAGCACTATCCTTATCTTCAGGGCAGATGTTTTTATTTTATTTGGCTTATAATTCCTTACTAAATGTAGTATTTCATCTCGATGTACTCCGCCTTTGATATGATTTAAATCAAATTCCTCGTCATTATAATTCGCTTCTGATAGTGAAGAAAGTGACACAGAGGTTATTGAAAACGAAAAAATTTCGATTGACAAATTAGTCTGTATTCTCGACACAGCAATTATAGGACTTTAACAGCGGAACTTTGTAACTGAAAAAGAAATTATGTCTGTTTATAGAATTAAAGAGAAAGTATTATCACATAAAAAACGAAGCAATTTAAACAATTTACATTGAAAGAAATGTTTAATAAAGTAAACAAATAAATATTAAGCTTTTTTTTTTTTTTTTTTGTAAATTTTGGTACCATTTAGATCATAATTGTTCTTTATTTCATAAATTACGGTTTCATATTTTTAATTTTAGAATTTCTGCATGCCATCTTACGAGATTTAAACTGATGATCTATAATCCGGAAAAATCGATAATCCGGAATTGCCGAAGTCCCGACGAGTCCGGATTAACGACTTTTGACTGTATAAGTATTAATTGTGGCAAAAGCAAATTGTAGACAGTTATCTTAAAATGCAAAATTTTTATTTTTGTCATTAAATTATTACTAATAGCATATTTATTTCAGTAATTTTTTATATATAGCCCAAAGGGACGTTAGCACAGAAGAACTATTAGTTTCATAACCATATTTTGCGTCGAATCACTATAAATGGCTGCCAGTTGTAATAAATTCAAACTCAAACTCATTGTAATATATTCAGGAGCAGGAATTTTGATGCTGTAGTAGTGTTAATCCATAATGACTACGAAATCGGATGCAAAGACAGATTAAATCTTCAGTTTTGTTTTCAGCAACATGTTGTGGTTACACACAAATTGGCACATTAAATGTGCCTGTTCCAAAAGGTTTACATTTTTGATAATTTTGTAGCAAGAAAGCAGAGCAGACAGACAGCAGTGTAGCCAAGTGCGTATGTTCAGGATGAAATCTTATTCAGACTTAGTTTTGGTTCTCAAAGCATTCTGATTGGACAGTTAATATTGCTCTAAAATTACTACTGGCTGGTTAAGTTCCATTTACAACATCGTAATTACGTAAGAATTATATGACATAGAATAGTCTCGAAATGGCACAGTGCAGAGAGGGGTTACTATTTTTAGAATAGAGAAGAGAAATTTACGTTGCTAATTTAATCTTTAACGTGTTCTTTTTCTTACATATTCTCCCCCTTCAAGAAGAAAAAGGCATAGCGACAGAAAAGCCTTTTTAAAGAGAAAGCTTTAAAGCACTAGCAAATGAAAAAAAAAACATAAACCATAAAATTTTGATCGTTTAAGTATAATTTATAAATATCAATTTTTTTAAATAAATTCTTAATTTTTAGAGTCCTATTGAATTTCTCAACATTTCAGTCCAAAAGTCTTTTTGTTTCAGAGTTCACATAATCATAATTCTTCAGGGAAGGTTCTTATCATAGAATATCCCAAAATAAACTTTTACATAGTCATTACTTATAATTAAATGTAATACACATAAATATTTATGATACTGATTTTCATACTGATATAGTTTATCACCATAAATAATAGGAGTAAGATTTTCAGAAATTATGGTTTTACCGTTATCATCCTTCATTTTCAATTCCTGATTTGACTAAACTGGAAGGCCTCACAATACTTCTAAACAAACATAGCCATCAATAGGGCTGTCCTCTTGAGCTAACCAGTGTGTTCTCTACACTGGTGGCACAGGGTGCCTAGGCAGTTACTAGAAAAGGCCTCCATTCCTTGCATAAGGTAACTGGCCTTTGAGAACTGCACTAATACATTCCACAATAAAAAAGTATAATAATAAAAAAAATTACATACACTCATAAAATGAGAGCCTCCAACATTATCTTACAAAGGAACAACTGTACAGATGTAATAATATGCCTGTTTAAGGAACCAGTACACCCTCATCATACTCATCACAATCACCCGTAAATTTTAACATGCAGTTACTATAATTTCATATTACTTATCTGTACTAATTTCACTTATTTTTTACATCTACTTCATTTTTAAAATAATTATAAATTTCGTATTCAAAATTTTCAACAAAATTTCAAAAATATAAAAACTTATTTTAATAGCCTTCCCTAAAAATAATTAAAAATCTAAGAATTAATTTACTAAATTATTAGAATTCAAATTTATAATATCATTAAATTATATTTTTCATATCATAGTGTTACATTTTTAATGTCCAATTTATTAGAAAAAAATATCAGCTCCCAGTGGAGATTTAATTACGCAAAAGCAGAAACGGATATAAATTTTTGGCACCTACTTCAATTGTAAATTTAATCCTATAACTGCTAAAGAATAACCTAACTTATTTGAATAACACCATTTTAAGATATGCAGTTCGATAAACTTGAAAGCACTGGAATGATTTGAAATGTTAGGACTCAGAAACATTCGTTATTTTACTATAAACAAACGTTAGATTTAATTTGAAAGGCTGGCTCTAGATTTCAATTTTAAGCACTCGCAGCAAATCTACAATTTGAATTTTTTTTTCAAATTTTCATATCGCTGTCCAATTACGACATTGCACTTATTAAATCACCATATATGTGCACATAGATTGATGAAGCCGTATATATCTTGAAGATTAGAACACGAAGGCATTAATTAACTAATTCGCTTTCATAATCGTAGCCACAATTTCGATGATAACATCTCTATGAAGTACAGGCACACTTTGATGATGTAAAACACTTTTTTTTCTAAACATTTAAGAGATGGCTGCACACTTTGCTTTCACTGACATTAGCACTTTTGGACTTGTAGATACTCGATATACATTATGAATTTCCATTACACATGGAAGTTTAAAGATATGATTGCTTATTGTAGACACTGCGATGACATTTCCGATGGAATTCCAACACACAGGACATGTGTCCTGCCGACTCAGTTGTAATAAATTCAAACTCATTTTAATATATTCAGGAGCAGGAATTTTGATGTCGCAGTAGTGTTGATCCATAATGACTAAGAAATTGGAGGCGAAGAAAGATTAAATCTTCAGTTTTATTTTCGGCAACATGTTGTGGTTACACACAAGTCGGCACATTAAATGTGCCTGTTCCAAAATGCTCACATTTTGATAATTTTGTAGCAAAAAAGCAGAGCAGACAAACAGCAGTGTAGCCAGGCCAAAGCGTGGAAAGCAAGTGCGTATGTTCAGTATGAAATCTTATTCAGACTGAGTTAGTTTTGGTTCAGAAAGCATTCTGATTGGACAGTTAATATTGCTCTAAAATTACTATCCGCTGGTTGAGTTTAAATTCCTTTTACATCATCATAATTACATAATAATTATACGACATAGAATAGTCTTGAAATGCAGAGAGGAGTTATTATTTTTAGAATAGAGAAGAGAAATTTACGTTGCTAATTTAATCTTTAACATATTCTTTTTCTTACATACAGCCTAAAGGGACGTTAGCACAGAAGGACTATTAGTTTTGTAACCATATTTTGTGTCGAATCACCATAAATGCCTGCATCACTTTTCAAACTGTTGCCACATTTTGAAAAATCAAACACATCCCCTGTTTCCTAAAGAATACTTACTTCATTTCTAATCTTATCATTAGGCATTATCATGAAATGTATTTGCATGCACCTTATAAGGTATTTTCTCCCTTCTTCTAGCATGCCTTAATGGTGTAATTGGAAACACAATAGATATTCGAGAAGTCCAGAGTTGGTGTCCCGTGAGTGCACTGCAGAATTTCCACATCTCCTACCTCAAAGAAACCTAATCACTCTAATACTGGTGCTCAAACTAGAAGGTGGTGGACAATAATTCATCCCCACAGGATTTGGCAATATGCTTCCTTAATCTCCAGTCATCCTTTAAAAGTGGGAGTATGTAAGGTATTTTCTCCCTCCTTCCAGCATGCCTTCATGGTGTAATGGTAGCCCACTCAGTGCATACTCAAGCTTCGAATCCCAGCGATAGCACTGCACATTTTTCGCATCTCTTGCTTCAAAATAGCTTAATGACACTAAAACCTCCTGCAATTGTTTGTCGCTGGTAGATCTAAAACAAGAAAAATCATTAAAAATTGCATTGTTTTTGCAGACATCGTGCCCAAATTGCAAGACAAATAATGGTTGATCTTCCACCATCTAGAATTACAGCTAGCTTCATGAGCTCTTTCTCAAGTCGAAATGGATTCTGCCAGACCATTTATCATAAAACACAGAGTAGGCCACGGACAAAGGGCTTTCAAGTGCATTGCATTTTTGTTTGCTTTACCATGAGAGCAGTTCATCTTGGAAGTCATCTAAGATCTTTCCCATATGGCTTGTGCAGAAGCATAAAAATGATTTATTGCCAGGAAAGGTAAACCAAAGGATATATTTACTGATGGTGGGACAAAGTTCAAGGGTGCTAGTGAAGACATACACAAGATCTTCTTCTAATGTCAGAAAAAATGAACATTTCTATTCTTTTCTGACCTCAGAAAATGTGACAGGTAATTTCATTCTTCCAGCCGCACCACATTTTGGAGGACTTTAGAAATCTGCAGTAAAATCTATGAAATACCATTTTCGAAGATCAGTCAGGGTTCGTAGCCACATTTTAGTTAAAAAAATAAGCACCTATAAGCACTTTTCAAGCACATTTTAAGGAAAAAATACGCACCTGTCTAATTACATTATACACAACTGCATAACCTTAAAAGAAAAATTAGACTTGTAATTTAAAATATGAGCAATGCAATATTTATTAAGAGAATGAGCATTATGTCAACCATGGAAAACAACTAACTTTTTTTTTTTTTTAAATGACAGTTCAATTTACACAATTAGTTTACAATGAGAGAAAAAAAAACTATGCAGAACTAAACTATATTACAAGATTTAATGATGAAATTTCAGTTCAAAATATAGAAAATAAATAATAATAAGCCATATTAATATATAATAAGCCGTTTGGCACCTAATAATGAATACAATTTATTTTTCCACTCATATTAATATTTAAATAATTTAACTTAAATCAAAATTCTGAACATTTTCTAAATTTTCATTACATAACAGTTTTCCCTTAACATATATTCCAAGCAAAGTAATTTAAGTAAAAAAGAGGCACATTTCTGAAATCAGAAGACAGGAAATTGCTTCATGCAATCATCCTTTAACAGTAAAAGCTTAACTAACCCGCATACTCAGAAATTGCCGAATATTCCGGATAGTAACTGGAAAAAGAGGAGTGGGGGAGATTGTAGCCGTTCTTTAGATTTCTCGGCTAAATAAATGATTCTGACATTTCAATATGTGCATCATACAAAAATAGACCAACGGAACTGACAAATATTCTGCTTAGAAAGCACAGTAAAACTCTTTTAAGTGTTCATAAACAAATCTCAGACTGAACATCAAAATTAATTATCTCTGCAAAATACCACAAACGTTATTGCGCAATACGTGCAGCGTAATTCTTCCATTACGCAATCGAAATCAACAGCTGCCGGTATACAGAGAATAAAGAACTAAATAAAGGAAAAGAAAAAGACTTACTAATCTAGAGTGTTTCCAATTCTAATTTTCAACAGACTGCGTTAAATTTCCGGAATAGAATCAATCTTCACTTGGTTTGGGTTGACCGCAAAACTTTTAGTCCTATTTAATCCAGATTGGAGAGTGACAAAAAAAAAAGTCCGCTGCTTCAATATTAGAGATTTTGCCGAGAAAGGGGAGAACCTCCCAGCCACCTCTGTACTGTATAATGTATTGGCCAAAAAAAAAAAAAATTATTTTGACTATTCGATTACTTTCTTTTTATTTAAGCCATTCTGAATATTATTCTTTAGAAAGCTAATCTGTGTAAAAACACACCCATTTTTGGAAGTTTATCTATACTTCAGAAGTTACTGCAACTATATTATTATAAATATTCATACACATGCTCATGATATAAGCATAACGATCATAATAAACACGAATATGAACTGACCACGCGGAACGAGAATGCAAATTATTAATATCTTGATAGAAATTCAAATGTGTGTAGTATTTGGGTGGGAGGAAAAGAATACCAAATGTACCAGAATTTTCTACCGTTTTTGCAATTCTTTGACCAATAGAACGACGTGCACCTGTCTGTACTCTTCCGCGCACCATAGGTTACGTTAATACAGAGAAAGGGGGGAAAGCAATTTCCGGGAGTATGATTCACCATCTGACGTTGCATTTATAGGGAAGAAAAGTTGTTTATTTAGTTTCAGCTTTGGTATGGGGGAAAATGCGCATTCATTAAAAAAGCATTAAAAAAAAGCACTAAAAAAAAATAAGCACTAAAAATGAAAAAATAAGGGATTTAAAGAAAAAGTAAGCACCTATAAGAGCCTTTATATTTTATTTTCAAATATAAGGACTTGTAAGCACTTGTAAAGGCCGCTACAAACCCTGTCAGTGCCAGTGATCAGTGGGACTTATTACTGCTCCCAGTTGTGACTCCAGTGATCATGAATTTAGGATATTAAATTAACGATCTTGATAACACATGCTGAAGCCTGTACGCACTCCAGGCCTTTGTATACACAATTTGATGATTCAATTGACATTACCATTCTCATACCTGGACACTTCCTCACTGGTACATTTCTCACATCCTTGCCTGAAGAAAATTTAGAACAATAGAAAAATATTCTGAATGGTGGAAGGTGAGACAACTAATTTTTTAAATCTTTTGGGAAAAATATGAAGCTGGAAATCTCTCTCTCAGTTACAACATTGAAACAAATGGAAGAAATCTCAAGAAATTTTTTCTGTAAATGACTTGGTCCTGATTAGGGAAAAAAACACCCCACCTCTTCAATGGAAATTAGGTAGAATAATTTGTGTATATTCCACACTGGATAACAGTGTTCGAGTTGTGGACATTCGAACTGCCAATGGAGAAACTGAAAGACAATTCAAAGATTGCAATGTTTCACAGGCAAAGGGCTATTGTGAAGCTCTACCTTTTGCCTGTGAATGCAATCTTCGAATTTTTTTTAACATTAGCTTTTTACACCTTTCAGTTTTGTTATCTTCGAATTTTTTATTACTTGCCACCAATATTTTTTTTTATTTAATTTTCAGGTTATTTTGTCCTTTGAAGCTTCATGCTTCAAGGGGCACGTATGTTATTAAATTTAAGTTGATGTAGATGGCGCTGCTAGTATGAGCGTAGTTTATTTTTAGTTATCACGTGACTCTCGCGTTTTGGTGACAAAAGTAGGTGATTTGTTTTTTCGCTGTTATTCAAAAAAAATTTTTTTTTCCAGGCTTGGAAATTAAAATTATTTTCATACAATCTGCTGCTTATAGCGTTATTGCATATCGCATCATCACCTACATTTAAAATTACACAAGATTCTGAAAAAAGCACATTTCAGTCATAAAAACCAACATATTTATCATTTTATTTATCATATCAACAACCAATTTATCATGTTACATCACTATTGTTTATTCATTTTCAAAATCCATTATTGTGGCTTTATTCGATGCCTGGATTTTGCAACTTTGAAACTAGTTCACTTTATGCTGTGCCAAATATTAATCATTTTTTCAAAATGCAAAGAAAGAATAAAACTCGTATCTATCTTTACAAAAATTACACCACCCGAAAGAGCATAACTAAGCTTACATTAAACCAAAATGAACATGTTACGACTCTGTTGTTATCCATTACTGGCAGTATACAGTACTGTTTGACAACAGTTTATTTGCGTTAGCAGTATTAAGAGTTCAATAACAGTACTACAAGTCTCTCATTTATTAAATTTTTCGGCACAAAAACTTTTCTAAAATTCTAAATATTCCTTGAACTTTTCATTGAGCTTTTCGGTTTGCTAAATGCCAAACAATTGGGCTTTTACTGTATATTAGTACTTAAAAATTATTATTTTTCCATCAAATTATCATTATTAGCATATTTATAAATAATCAAATTCTCTTCTATATTACGAGGGCTATCCAGAAAGTAGATTACGTTTTGGAATAAAAAAATAAACAAAGTATAGGAAACAAATTTTATTATATACAGATGAAAGTCACACTCAAATACTACTTTTCTACATAGTCACCATACAAATTAAGGCATTTATCGTAGCGATGTACGAGCTTGGAAATTCCTTCGTCGAAAAATTCGGCCGCCTGCGCCTTCAACCACTTCGTTACCTCTTCTTGCCTTCCATCTTGCACAAAACTTGTGGTAACCAAGCTTTTCGCTGATGATTTCGTGCAACAAACTTCGCAAAATTTGTGGAAAACTCAAAGAAAGTTCCGTTATTGTGAAATTTCGATTTTCACGGACTTTAGCATCGACTTTTTCGAGAAGTTCGGCGGTCACTATGCTGGGTCTCCCACTTCGATCTTCGTCGTGAACATTGGTTCGGCCATTTTGAAATCTTATGACCCACTGACGCACTCCACCTTCAGTGATAATGTTGTCCCCATACACTTCACGAAGCTGCCGATAGATTTCTATCGGTTTACAGTTTTTTGCAGTCAGAAACCTTATTACTGAGCGCACCTCGCAGCTCGCGGGATTTTCAATTAACGCAGACATTTCAAACTGTCACAGTATCTGAACGGAGCACAGCACGAACCTCTCACTAGCATGGCTAGATGCAGACTGAGCTGCGCAACGCTCTGACCCCAAGATGGCCGCGCTAGCCCCGCCCCTAGCGGACACAGACGGAAACGTAATCTACTTCCTGGATGGCCCTCGTACTAATCTCACTTTTGTAATTTTACAGACTAAGTGTTCCAAAAATTTAATCATAGTTTCACTCAGCATGATGGCCATCTATTTTATAGATCAGATATAAAACACTATATCAAACCCCATTTAGTGAGCAAGAGTAAAAGTATATTTTAGGGTAGTCCTTGGTGAAACTTGACGATTTTTGGCGGTACATGGATAGCGAGGTTGTGCAATTCTTTGACTTGTTATTTTGGCTTGCATAACGGCAATTTTTGCACCAAAAATCGCCACTACACAAAGCTAAAATAACAAGACAAAGAATTGCACAAACTCGGTATCCATGTACACATCGACATATCTTGACTTTTAAAAAAAAACCTGAATTGCACAAAAATGGTATTGCGACCTCCCTCGACTTTATCCATGTACATCGACCTATTTTCACTTTAAAAAAAATCCAAAAATTGCATAAACTTGCACTGCGCACTCCCTTCACTTTGTCCATGTACGCATTGATATATTTTCACTTAAACAGTTAAAGGAGCATCCAATTCTACGATACAGGCAAACAAAAAATACATAATCTCAATAAACTACATTTTAAACCAAACAATAAAATAACAGAAAAAAGGGAAAACATTTTATACATTTAAGCACTACAAAAAGCAAATATCCACTTACCCTATTTAGAAGTTCCTTCATCTTCCAAAAACTTCCTAAATTTATCTGAACTCAAATTCGTATATTGGTGTCACCGCATCTGAACCTTTCTTCCTACAAACCCATTCAAATCCATCTAAACGGTTTTTACATTCGACTAGACACATATCCTTCCTACATACAGGACACTTATAATGGCTACTAAGTAAACCTTCATTTACACACCAGTCATTTAACGCTCTTTTCCCCTTTTGTTCCAAATCGTACAGAAATTTCAAATTAATCTTACTGCATTCAGCCATTCTACCATCTAAATAATAAAACCAACACACACCAGCACTTACAAAACATACCATGATTCAAAATTTCCCAGAATCATGCACCTGATTACGCCACAAAAGGGTTTCCATAACATTCAACGACTCGGGCTACCATAAATAAAATAACAACTTGGCGATAAATGAAACAACAACTTCGTCATAATACAAGGGGTACCTTAAAGTCTATTCTAATCATGAGCAAGTATGGATCACGTTATTTTTTTTTTTTCATCTGCTTTGTTTATTTTGCGCCATTATAATGGAAAAATATCCGAAATAAAATCTTATTAATTGACTCTATAGTATGAAATAAAAGAAAATAATCATGTTAATATAAAAACGCTTGGTTTAGAATACATTGAAGGGTACCCCTTGAGTTATCGCTAAGTCGTTGTTTCATTTATGGTAACCTGAGTAGTTGAATGCTATGGAAACCCTATTATAATGTAACTGGTTGCATGATTGTGCTGAATTTGAATGATGGGACAGATTTTAGTATGTTGTTATTTTGTGGTTTACACGGTAAAATGGCTGAATGTTGTAAGATTAATTTGAAGTTTATGTACGATTTGGAATGAACGGGTAAAAAGCGTTAATTCACTGGTGTCTAAATGAAGGTTTACTTAGTTGCCATTATAAGTGTTTTGCTTGTAAAAAGGGAATGTGTATGGTCGAACATCAGAAGATACCTGCACTACGGAGGATATTTCAGCACTATTCAGTTTTGAGGGCCGTAAAAAATCGCTAATGTTGATGCCAGTGCTGCCAAAAATAATTTTGGCAACTCAAATGCAAGAAAGGAAGTATAATAGTAAATAATTATCTAAGATTGATGTTTTAATTTAGATGAAAGGTTAATTTCATATAATACTTTTTTATTATTATAATTCATATAAAAAAGGCTAAATATGACTGAATGGAAGCATAAGAGTAAATAACTATTTCAAATTATTATTATAATTTATATAAAAATTGCTAAACTAAAATTGCCATCCATATAACTGAATGGATGTCTGCATCGCTATTTCGCTACCAAGTTATCGCTAAAGCATAAGTTCCTCTCCTTGGTTGTTCAAACATCATTTTCTATAATGAATGATGCTTTTTCTTTGAAAAAATTCTTGGTAAAGTGCAGAATCACCCACTTACTTATTTGCCGCTTTCTACAAGGGTAAAAACAATTGGATTTTTGTCAATTTTCTTTTACTTTTTAAGTGAAAATAGGTCGATGTGTACATACAAAAAGTCAAGGGTGTACATAGTGCCATTTTTGAGCAATTCTGTGATTTTTTTTTTTTTTTTTGAAGTGAAAATAGGTTGATGTGTACATGGATACCGAGTATGTGCAATTCTTAAAAATGCGTCAAGCAGTGGGTGATTCTGCACTTTACCCAAAATTCTATTGCACACTTTTCATCATGGGCAATACCCAAATTTTTAAATCCATAGGATATTTAAAAAAAAAAAAAAAAGGATTTAAAATCAAAAAAGAATTTAAAAATTAAACTGGTATTTCAATGGCGAAATATAGAACTATATAAACATATGCAATCTGAAATCAGCACGTACGCTAGATTTGGTGCGCTGTTAATTGGGTGCGTATGATAGATTTGGCGCTTTTGCGCATATATTTTCGCTGCAATTATTTAGTCCTCAAAACGGAATAGTACCGATATTTCTTACTCTTATTTTTGTGAATTTATGCAGCAACACCAGTATACAGATTCAAGTTCAGATAATTATAGCAAGTTTTTGGATGCAGTTAAAGAATTTTGTTTGACTGAAGACAAATTTTCCTGAAGACAGGAAAATTTGTAAATAAGGTAAGTGGATATTTCGTTTGTGTAACGCTAAGATGAATTCCCTTTTTTATGTTATTTCATTGTTTGCTTTAAAATGTAGTTTACTGAGATTATATATTTTTTGTTGGCTGCTCCTTTTACTTTATAAGTGAATATAGATCAATGTAAACATGGACAAAGTCAAGGGAGTGTGCAATGCATAGTTTGTGGAATTCTCCATGGTTATTTATTTAAGTGAAAATAGGTTGATGTGTACATGGATACCGAGTTTGTGCAATCCTGACTTGTTATTTTGGATTTGTGTAACGCCCCCCGCTACACAAAACCAAAATAACAAGTTAAAGAACTGAACAAACTCGGTGTCCATGTACCGCCAATTATTCCCAAGAGGCACCAGTAAATATATTTTTACCAAATGATCTTTTCACAATGTGCAGCATTATACATGCTTCAGAACTATACATGCTTGAGAAGTGTGCTGTAAAACTATTTATGCTTTTGAAGCAATTTATACTAGCAAATAGCACCATGATGTGAAAAAAGTTGGGAACCACCAATGTAAGGCCATATTTAAATTTTTTTATCACATTATTTTTCAAGATATATAAATATCTAAAACAATTAACAAAAAATTATTAAATAAGTTACTATAAATTTTAAGAAACTGTGCATATAATAACAAAAATACAAGGCATTCAAACTATTCACTGGAAAATTTATCAGAATATCTTAATACCAAAAATTATTGCAAAAAATAGATCATACCGTAAAATTTATTCACTCAGTTTTTCATGCAATGCACACCGTTTTCATGCGTAAATCTTAACACAGGTGCAGTCTGATTACATATCATTAGTGTCCCAGGAATCGCATACGAATCATGCAGTTCTCATGTATGATGAAGTTACTAGTCTGTTTTTCTTCAGTAAGAAACATCCAACAATCCTTGGAAGATTTACACAAATTTAGTACATACACACAAAAATTCTGTGGCAGTCCTTTGATAAATTACATGAAATTCACAACACATAAAAGTGGGATAAAAATTAGTAAAAAGAGTTTACATAAAAATAATCACACAAGTAGTCAGAGGTACAAAAAAGGAAAAAGTGGAAGAAAGACTAATAAGTTATTACTTAGGGCAGCTACTGGATGCTTGACATTGATAAAAAATTATAAACACAATTTTACACAGGAATAACAAAACTGGGTATATGTCTTGATTTGATATGAAAATTATGTGTCAGGTGATAAAAAATAGGCATGAAATTCGGCAATGCCCAATCCTTATGTATTACAATATTCCTGACAAACCATGGCTACCATGTGATTTGTTGCCAGATGCAATTTTGAACAGCTGAAGTTGCTTCCAGCTGGTTTTACATCAGTAAGCCCATACAGAACAGGGCACAATTCTGCATGGGAGATAAGAGGGTTAAATTATTTGATGTAGTTTTTTTTTACCAGTTAAAACTAATGCAAACCAAATATGATTATTACTACGAAGAACTGAGCCATACAACGAAATTCGGTTGATCTTTACAATATGGTAACTGGTAGTTTGGCGACATTTTGGAGGCGATAAAGGTTACTACCTGGGACTTCGGTAATAATGTGAGCAGTACTGAGTTCCGATTACGCATTATTTTGTGTGAGGGAAATGAGAGATCATGGGATACGTCATGATATTAATGGACGAATTATGGTTCTTTAATCAGAAAAGGGGGGAAATCGGGAAAAAATCTGGAAATTTTGTATTTGGCTTTATTCTGTGTTGTGTGAAACAGTGTTCGTGAATTTTTAGATCCCATGGCCGTAACTAAAGTGAATTCAAAATGGGTATTTATGTATGTATTAATTTAATGTATGTGCTCATTTATATTTTAAGTAGTGTTTTTGAATTTAATTATATTTTAATTAAATGATAGTTATTTTGTAAATTTTATGTTTGTAGGAATTTGGTATACGTTTTAGTTGAAGTAAACGTACATGGAAATAATTTAAATATCTGACACTAAGTATTTGTAATGGTTGCGGTATGAATTCGTTGGTGACTTGTATAATGTAATAGATGATTTAGAGGTAAAAGTTTTTGGATATTTTATTTATTTTATATGTGGAAATGTTCATTACATTTTCACGATCAGAAAATTTCATATGTTCTTTTTACCGGGTTTAAAGATTGAGAAAATTGTCATGTCTTGTTATATGAGAAAATTGTCATTTTCGTGAAATTTTTCTAATTTATGAGAAAAAAGCAGTGTACATGGATATAGTGAAGAGTGTGTGCAATGCCATTTTTGTGCAATTCTAGGATGTTTTTTTAAGTAAAAATAAGTCGGCGTGTACATGGTTTAGTAATATTTTAATTAAATTATAGTTATTTTGTGAATTTTATGTTTGTAGGAATTTGGTATACGTTTAAGTTGAAGTAAACGTGCATGGAAATAATTTTAATATTTGATACTAAGTATTTGTAATGCTTGCGGTATGAATTCGTTGGTGACTTGTATAATTTAATAGATGATTTAGAGGTAAAAGTTTTTGGATATTTTATTTATTTTATATGTGGAAATGTTCATATTTGGAAAGGGTAAATACTTTTTCGTGATCAGGTAATTTCATATATGTTCTTTTTACCGGGTTTAAAGATTGAGAAAATTGTCATGTATTTTCGTGAAATTTTTCTAATTTATGAGAAAAAAGCAGTGTACATGGATATAGTGAAGAGTGTGTGCAATGCCATTTTTGTGCAATTCTGAGATTTTTTTTATGTAAAAATAAGTCGACGTGTACATGGTTTAGTGATATTTTAATTAAATGATAGTTATTTTGTGAATTTTATGTTTGTAGGAATTTGGTACACGTTTAAGTTGAAGTAAACATGCATGGAAATAATTTAAACATTTGATACTAAGTATTTGTAATGCTTGCGGTATGAATTCGTTGGAGACGTGTATAATGTAATAGATGATTTAAAGGTAAAAGTTTTTGGATATTTTATTTATTTTATATGTGGAAATGTTCATATTTGGAAAGGGTAAATACTTTTTCGCGATCAGGTAATTTCATATATGTTCTTTTTACCGGGTTTAAAGATTGAGAAAATTGTCATGTATTTTCGTGAAATTTTTCTAATTTATGAGAAAAAAGCAGTGTACATGGATATAGTGAAGAGTGTGAGCAATGCCATTTTTGTGTAATTCTGGGATGTTTTTTTAAGTAAAAATAAGTCGGCGTGTACATGGTTTATGTGTATGTGTTATTTTGAAAAACGCGTAAGGAGTATGGTATTGTGCAATTTTTCCCAATTTTGCAGTGAATATTTGTCATGATTAAGCAGTTTTGTTAGATAAAATTTCTAGTATAAGTGTAATTTGGCTAGTAGATTGTTGGAAGAAGTGTTCAGTAGATAAAAAGAAAAGAAACATGTCTTTACTTCGTGAAGACAAAATGGCGGCAGGAAAAAAAAATAGACGGTTGCTGTAGGAGAGTTGGTCGCCAAATTTTTGCCAAAAAAACGCCAAGTTACCATAATGTAAAGATCAACCCAAAATTCTTGTGTCAGAAAAGAAAGATTTGGCAGAACTGAACTACTGGCTTGATGAGTGTGTAGCATTAATTACAGATAACATTAACTGCAATGCATGGAATGAGACTTCACACTGCAAAAGCTACACAGAATGCTTATGTAAAGGTTTACTGGTGTGGAGAACAATGTATATTGAATGCTATTTAAGAATGTAAATGCACTTTTCCTCTGAAAAATTTTAGTCAGTTGTAATATTTTGACCTCCTATTCAGTGAATAATTTATTGAAATCATGCAATACAAGTTTAATGTCCATCGCAATAACTAGGAGATTGAGAATTTGCTTAATAATTAAAATGTGGTTTTGCTCAACACTACGTATTTCACCATCTAGCTTAATGCATCATTTGACTTCGTTTATGGATTATTCTCAAAACATTTCACGAACCATAATCCTCAGAAAAAAACACTTTAAAGGTCAACTACATTCTCGTTAAAGATATATGAAAAAATGAAAATTTACCATCAAATTTTAAAATGGATAAAACATGAAGGTGTGAAAACGTTTTATACTTGTTATTTTTCCCCAGGGGCAGCAAGTGAAAAGTATAATATCAAAATATTTCTAACAATGAGCCGATATGCAAAAAGATAACTTACCTGTCGGCAACCTTAACCATGAAATACAAAACAACTGACAAACAGAAAAAAAATCGCGCTAAAGCTACAGATATAATATAAACTCACATTCTGAAATTCGAAAAACAGACATGTGGACAACCATTCACTTTCAAATTGGTTCATAAGAAGCTGAACACACAAATTTCAATAGATGCCACCTGTAAAAATATCACAAAATGAATTAAAGCGACTCGAAAACCAAAACAAACCTGCACATAAAGTTGGAGTTGTTTCGAAACGGCTTATAAATGAAAAGTGTTTACAAAACCAAGGCCAACTTGTACTGGCCTTGACAAAACGCAATTTACATATATCTGTAATTAGAAAAGTAAAGCTTTTTACCAATGAAATGTTTCTTACTTAAATTTTTACTATGATTTATTCATTTCGCATTACTGACCAAGTTTAGAATATAATAAACGATTTGACTGTGTGAAAGAGAGCCCTCAGAAACGCCAAGTTCATATTCAAAAGCAAGCTTCTTAAAATGCCCTAAATAAGTTATTTTTCTGACCTTGTTGGAAATTGAAAGCTTGATTGCTCGTTTTCTACAAGAATGTAAAAGAACAGAACTCCAAAGACTTTCTGCAGAACTCCAAGGACAAACATTTTCATAGCTACGCATGAAATGGCAGCAGCAAAGCATTACAGCTATTTTGCGCTAAGGCTACTATAAAGGGGAGCTGAATCATCATCCATTTTGAAGCTAACTTGTTGGTATTCGCTATTGGATTTGCACTGATTTGTTGACATATTTGTGGATCGATTCCGACCTAATTTTCAGAAATATGGGTGGTTGTGCTGCACCAAATTGTTCAAATCAGTCTAAAAATAACTTTAGGATGTTTCGTTTCCCTAGAAATGAAGAAAGACGAAGAAAATGGATAGTTAATTCTCGTCGAGATCAATGGATCCCGGTCCCAGGAGCGTATCTTTGTGAGGTAAGGTCAGCTTCGTATTTTTCCGTAGAATGTTAGAAAAATTACTCTTCTTGGTACTTTAAAATATGTATTTTCATTTAACTGTCACTTATTGACGATCAACTGATTTTATAAGTACAAAATCAACTGCGGAATGTGTATGTGTTTGTGCAGTAAAATATCGTTGTTTCTTTTGTTATCGCGAAAAGTTTATACCGTTTGTAAAATTTGTATCATACATTTCATGTAAACTTTGTGCTCAGTTAGAAATCTGATGTGCCTTTTTCTTTTCTTTAATTTTACTGTACGATTGGTGATTTAAAGTAGCATTCTATGTTTTGATTCTGATGTATTGTCGCCAAATCGGATATTTGGCGCCAATGTTAAAAACTGGATGGTATGATCCAAATAATAAATGATTTTGTTTTTTCTTTATAGTAAGATAAATATATTCTGTATTTTTAGACATTTTTAAGAAGTTAAATATTAATTTAAATATTCGATGAATCGTTTTGATCCCATTATTATCCTTTATTGTAGTAGTAAATCTTAATGTATTTTTAACTATAGGTCCTTTATTTTTAGTGTGTGAGCAGGAAATATGTTTTGAGTAGTTTTACAAACATGATTACTTTTTAAAAATTTTGTTCTATTTTCATAAAAAAAATTAAATTTATCAGAAAATTACATTCTTAAATTAATATAATATATGTAACTGTAATTAAATACTAGTGCTTTTGATTTTAATGTTAAATTTCATGCATGCTTTTGTTAAATATACAGGTACATTTTGAAGAAAATCAATTTGAATGCTCTAGGCAAGATGGGCGTAAAAAACTCAAGCCCAATGCTGTGCCAACTCTTTTCAATGTGCCTAATCCCCCCACAACTGTTGACCCCCACAGCGTCTAAAAGGCATTGGTTTACCAAAGCACCGTTCAGTTACATCCAATTTTTGTAATGTATGTGTTTTTTATTTTTATGGTTTTCATAAAAAATATGTTTTTATTACAAATGGACTAAATTGCTTTATAAAAGAATCAATATATTGAAATTAAGGCATTATGTGATAAAGCTGTAATTACAGTCCCTAAGATTAGATTAAAAAATTAAAATTTTGCTGTTGTTATATATATAATTAAGTATGTACTTTGTTATTATAATCATATATTGAAAATTAGGCATAAAATCTCAATTTGATGTAGTTTTTCAAGGACAGTCACACATGGGTCTGGTTTCTTCAAATTTGCTCCTAAAAGAAAGAAACCTGTATCTGATTGCCTTCAAAGTCAAAAGAGTTTAAATCAAAATTTATATTAAACTAAAGTTGGTTTTTTGCTTAATTTTAAATTCCAGATAAATAGAGAGAAATATGTATTCCAGATAAATAGAGAGAAATATGTATAAGTAAAAGAAATAATATTGAAATTAATAACTTTAATCTTGAGTAATACAATAATATAGTTATAATACATTGATTTAAATGTATATTTTAATGTCTTAAATGTCTTGTCTGAATGTTATTTTTTGTTTAAAAATTTACAAAACTTATTAGGATTATTTATATTATTTATTATTAAAATTACATTAAGTATATTTTATTTATCAGCATTTTCAGGTATCCTTACTTATATGTGTTTCATAATTTTTGCATCTTCAGGGTGGCTTGCTGCACAGTTTACCTTTATCAACTGAAGCAATTTCTGTTGCTGAACCATCTGTTGTAAGTCTTCATTTGAATAGTTATTAAATATTTAGTATTATAAACTTTTTCTAAAAAGTATTAACACTGTTTCTAAAATTTAAAAATATGTTAACGTAATATTTACTTATGTTTAAGAAGTATGAATGCTATGAACAGTCCAATGTATTTATGCTTTTTTATAAGTTGAAAGTTACTTTTAAAATGGTAATGATTATTTGTATTTATTTTTATCCGATCAGAGTTTATAATTTCTTTCACTTCCACATATTTCATATATTATAATTTCTTTTAGATTCATTTGCCACAACCTTCAGCTTCATATTTTGGAGAAATAAATTTTGCTGCTGAAGTATTTGATGTAAATTGCCATTTTGCACTTCTAAAAAATTTTAATAGTTTTTTAACATCTATTCGTAAACTGTACTATGTTTTTTTAAATGTTTCCATCTTCATAATCATGCACTTTGTTTCATTTCACCAGTGGTTGCAAATGTGTACATTACAGTACATATCAGGTGTGTTTGCAACAACATTTAGCATTACCATCTGATTAAATAACAGCTGCTAGTAAAGAATCTATGCTATGTTTTCATTTGAGCAGCTATTAAATGTCATATGTTTTACATATATTGATGAATTTTTATACGATTTCTGAAATATGAAATTGTTTGTCTTATGGTTCCTAAACAGCTGTACTATATCTGGCTGTTGTGCTATGGAATTATTTTTGAATTTTGAGTGTTAACAATTTATTAGCTATTTATGAATTATAAAATGTTATGTAAAATAATTATTTCTTAAAATGAATGTAGTTTATATTATCTGTATTTCTAAATTTCTTATGTATATATTTCAGGTTTGTTTGCAAGAACAAGCTTCAACTTCATCTTGTGATAAAATGCCATCTATTTGTGAAGGATCTCATGTAAGTAGATAATTAGTGTATTATTAAATTGCTTGCTAATACAAAACGTTTCTATAAACTTTTTTTTTGGGGGGGGGAAGGAATTAATTAATTTTATCAGCTTTTACAAATTCTTTGTGTACATTTCAGGTTTGTTTGCAAGAACAGCCTTTAGCCTCATTTTGCAATGAAATACCATCTATTTGTGAAGGCCCTGATGTAAGTTGATAACTAATGTATAATTAAATTGCTTCCTTATATACATTTAAAATGTTCTATAAAGTAATTTTTTGGTAAAAGGAATGTAATTAATTTCATCAATAGTTGCAAAAAAAAAAAAAAAAACCTTTAGTCTCATCTTGCAACCAAATTGTAATTAATTTTAATTAATTTCATCAGCATTTGTGAAGGCTGTGATATAAGTTGATAATTTGTGTTATTAAATTGCTCATGATTATGGAGATAATTGATCCCTTGAAAAGCTGGAAATAAATTTTAAAAATCTATTTTTAAGTGAAATAAATTTTAAATATTAGAAAATAAAATAAAAATAATCTAGAAAATGCTGAAAACAATAGAGTCAAATTTAAAAACCCACCACAGTATAGGGAAAGAGACCTGGAAGTTTCATTTTTATTTTGTGGATTTATTATCTGTTTAAGTTTGGCATTTAATCCAAAGGGGCTTTGTCCCTGAAGGACTATTGTTTTCGTTTTGTATTGAAACACTATAAACGGCTGCATCACTTTTCAAATTGTTGCCACCAAATATTATCATCCTGTACTATATTTAAAGAAATTATATAGTGAAGAATCTGCATAAATGCATGTATGTTTTTCGCATTCTGATAAAACAACGGTACCTAGAGCCATCAAATTTTGAATGACTTAATTCTACTGTGAATATGGACATCTGGAAGCCCGAATTTGAAATTCGGAATTTGTTTTAATATAGATTTTATATGTTGTAAAACTTTAACGAATTTTTGATTAACAAACTTGAGGATTTCAAAGCGAGCAATGGCAATGTTTTACAGAAAAGACACTTTTATCTCCAGCGCGTGAGACAATGAATCGGGAATTCTGAAGATATGCTCATTTTAAAATTATCTTGCAATATTGCTGTTGAACTGAATTTTATAGTTTAAGTGCAAAAAACTTGATATTTAATAAATAAAGGTAAAACACAAAATGTTAAAAAAAGCCCCTTTGGGTGTAATTTAAAATCTGAAACCTTTCAGATCTTTTTTGTTTGTTGTGTTCCCCCCCTTATATATGATTTATATATGATTATTCATATAGATTTTTTCTTTATTCCAGGATGTTCTTTTAAGGACTTTTATAAAACAGCAGACTGAATTGATCTAGCTTCTGCAATGCCAGAACAAAATATTACTGAAAGAACTTACAGCAACCAAAAAAAATGAAATTAATGTTTTAAAAAAATGGCATAGCACTGAAATTCAACTTCATGACCTTCAAGTACAGCATGAGGAATTGCTGAAAGGAGTGAAAACATTTCATTCAGATGAACAAATAGCAATATTGAAAATTCCTCGTACAAGCATTGCAAAATGGTCTAAGGAGGGAATAATAAAAGGCCTCAAAGTTAGATTTGCCTTGGGCAAGCATGGTTATAATTACTTGCACAGAATAGGTTTTCCTGTGCCTTCATACAGCACTTTAAATAAAAGACTTCAAGGTCTTGAAATGAATTTGGAGTCATCAGTGACATGATTGAACTTTTGAAAATTAAAGGAGAAAAAATGAATGCTAGTGATAAAGACTGTATTTTATCATTGGATGAAATGGAGATTTCTGGCAATCCTGATTTTGATATTTCAAAACATAAATTTATTGGTAAATGTACATTAGGAAATCAAAAGGGTGCAGGAAATCACTATTTAGTTATTTTACTAAGAGGTCTGAAGCTGAAATGGAAGCAAGTGGTTGCCCATGAGATAACTGGACAGGTAACAGGATGCCAGCTGAAACAACTTGTCAATGTTATCGAAGCTGTCATTTCGGTTGGATTTAATGTTGTTGGTATTGTTAGCGATATGGCAGCAGTAAATAGAAGCCTGTGGAATTCTTTGGGAATATTTGTTTCTCGAAACCAAAGAAATAATTTCACTACTGAAATTAAGGGCAAAATTATTTATGTATTTGCAGATGTGCCACATCTTTTAAAAAATCTCTGGTCTGCAACTCTTAATCATAGTATAAAACTGCCGAGTTATGTTTGCAGTAAAGAAAATTTCATTACTTTGCATGTATCTGCAGGATTTATTAAAAGATATCTGGTTTACTGAAACAAACCAAAATTATGGTTTGAGAACTATGCATCATCTCAGTAAAGAAGACCTCTTCCCCTCACATTTTGATAAAATGAATGTTGCTTCTGCTGTGAGGTTTTTTTTTAATTAAAACAGCTGTGGGATTGGAGAAGGCAGTAGCTTTAAAAGAGATAAGCCCTAATGCTCTTATAACAGTATGGTGGATAAGATTTATATGTCAGTGGTTTCAAATGCTATCCTCTAGATGTAGAAAGAACTCAATTTCTGTGACAAATAAAACCAAAAAAATTGAGTTACTTTTTGAATTTATTAATGTTATACAGCTTATAGAAATTGGTAAAGGGTGGAAACCATTACATACTGGTTTGATTCTCTCTACTTTATCAGCCATACAGTTAGCAGAGGCCTGTTTTCTGAATGATTTTCAGTTTATTTTGACCAGCAGATTGACACAAGATGCTCTAGAAAATGTATTTTCTCAGATACGCAGAAAAGCTGGTTTGAGGCCAAGTGCTTTGCAAGCTGTGAAAGCATTAAAGCTTATCTGTTTATCTCAGTTTATATCTCACATTAAGAACTCCAGTTATGCTACTGATTCAGATATTTATTTATTAAACTATGCGAAAGATGAATTTGAATTTCCGAAGGAGAAAAAAGCTTTAGAGCCTGTTACCATACCAGAAGTTTCTGACATATCTCTACAGAATCTCACCCTTAGTGAGGAAAATAACATCTGTTATATTGCAGGAGCTGCAATAAATTCTGTTTTGAAAAATGCTTGTAATTCATGCTCACAGTTTCTCTTAGTTTGTGAGCAAAATACTCCTTCCATTGATGAAAATAAGCAGTACATAATTAATTTTGCAAATTTAGGTGGGCTTAAATGTCCTTCTCCAGAAATTTTTAAATTGTGCCTTCTGTGTGAAAAAATAATTCAAAATTTTCGAAACAAAATAATACATGGAAATGTAATTATGGATGTGGAATTTGTTAATATGATTTGTAAGAAAGCAGGCAAGGTAAATATTCCCTCCTGTTGCAATATCAAAATAAAGATAATAAAATATTATTTGACTGCCCGTGGAATTGGTCTCAAGAAGCTTCTTCAAAATAAAAGGCAGCAGCGGCAAAGTTTTGCATCTCCTGCTTTTAAAAGGAAGAAAGTAAATTAGAATCTAATCAAGAGTTTAAGAAGTTTTTGCTGTTCAGTTCTGTCTGTAAAAAAGTAGAGTAGTTGTCACTGAAAAATTTCTGCTTGTCTCTTCGAATAATAACTAGGCTGAATGGTTAAAGTTACTTAATGCTGGGAGTTCCATCTTCTGTTCTATTTCCGAACAGGCTGGCTGCATGGTTGGTTTTTTTGTGGGTTTTCCCCATGTGTAATGTGAGTACAAGCCAGTTCTCCTTACAAAGTCCTCTGCAATAGAAGATCTCATAGTCAGCTAAATCGGATTTACTTTTGTGTGACCTTAAATGAGGCATCAATTGTGAATCTGTTTTGGCATGTTATTAGGAATTTTGAATGAAACATTTATTGCTGTTGTGAAAGAATGATCAACTGATGTTTACCTTACTAATCAATGTCTTATAGTATTGTAATGGCTTGCAGGATTTTTTATAATGTGATGTTGCATATGTTTTACTCTTCTTTGTTACCAAATAAATAGAGTATGTTCCTAATCCGACATTTCTTCTTTTGTACCAGGGTTATGTAATATGATGTGATAATTTGGATTTGTTTATAGAATACATAACAGTATTTTTTGACATTCTAATAGAACCAGTGTATTTTATTTATTTACTTATTGCTTTAAAACAGATTTTGAATCAAGGCTTACTTCCCACCCCTTTGAGTATGCACATAAAACATGTTTAAGCTATATTTATAATATATCAATGAGATATATATAAATGAAATAAGTCTCTTAGGTTAGCTTATTTAATGGAAAAAGAACAAAATAAAAATTATATACCTTGAAAACAAGAATACTATCTGAATAGTGTTGGCTAAGATTTATTCAGATGGTTTTTTGCATTTATTCAGACATCTCCGCATATAAATGACAATTAATTATATTATATTATCGGGTTGGAGGGAAGTATTTTAAATAGGCAGGTGATTTTTCTTGTAAATAAAAAAAAACATCTGGCTAGTGAATCAATCGGATTTTTTTTTTTTTTTTTTTTTTTTTTTTTTTTTAGCTGCTGTATAATATAAAAGGTGCCCTTTTTTACCATTCATCATTTACTTGTAATATTTAAAGGGAAAAACATGTCGGCAGATAAAGTGCATTTATTACACTGCATTTTATATGAATTCCAAAAAGGAAGCAACGCATCTGTTGCATGTAAAAATTTATGTGCGGTTTTTGGAAAAGATATTGTAAATGTTCGTACTTGTCAAAGATGGTTTAGCAAATTTCGTTCCGGGGACCTGAGCCTCAAAGAAAGTGTTCGATCTGGACGACCATCCAAGATCGATAATGATGTTTTGCGATCCATGTTGGAAAATAATCCACGTTTAACAAGTCGAGAAATTGCAGAAGAGTTTGGCATTCATCATACAACTGTTGGAGATCACATTAAATCTCTTGGGTTTGTGTTAAAGCAAAGTTTTTGGGTTCCACATGAATTAACGGAAAAGAATTTGTCTGATCGTGTAAGAATATGTTCATCACATCTGATTAGACACAATGTGGAGCCGTTTTTGGATAGGCTGGTTACTGGAGATGAAAAGTGGATTCTTTACGAGAATATTAAAAGAAAAAAATCTTACTGCAAACCAGGAACATCATCAGCAACAGTTCCAAAACCAAGTATCCATCAACGAAAAGTACTGCTTTGTTTGTGGTGGGACAGGAAAGGTCTAGTGTATTACGAGTTGCTGAAACAGGGAAAAAACATCAACGCGGATCTGTACTGCAATCAGCTGGATAAATTGAATGCAGCTATCAAAGAAGAAAGGCCAGCATTAGCGTCCAGAAAAGGAATAGTGTTCCATCACGATAATGCTCGCCCACATACTGCAGTGGTGACACTACAAAAACTGAATGCGTTAGGATGGGAAATCCTTAGTCACCCCCCGTATTCACCTGACATTGCACCCTCTGATTATTACCTGTTCAGATCTCTGCAAAATTATCTAACGGGAAAAAAATTCAAGTCTTTTGAAAGTGTTTCTAAGGCAGTTGCTGACTATTTTAACTCCATGGATGAGAACTTCTACAAAACAGGAATTTACAGGTTACCTGGAAGATGGCAACAGGTTGTAACAAATAACGGAGCATATATAATTGATTAATATTAAACACATATTTTTATAAATGAATTCAAATATTTTCTTTAAAATACGACAGAACTTTCCCTCCAACCCAATAGTTTTAAAAGTAAAACTAATATAATATCATTCTATATAAAGCTGTTTGATGTATAATGGAAAAAATTCAATTACTGCAGTATGTTTTAATAAAATTTGAATATAATAGACTGAATTGCACTACATTAGACAAAAAAGCAAAACATTTTTATTTATTTATCTTTATTTTCACTATATGTGTTTGTCATATGTTTGTTACTAGAGGACTTATTTTATAGATTTGAAGCTAAATAATATTTTTATGTTTTTACTTATGCAAATTAATTAATAAAAAGAACTGTGATTTAAGTATTGTCTTTGCTGTGATATAGATTGAATCTTATTATGTTATGGAATTATCATTTAAATATTCAGATACGTGTAATATTAAGAGCATATGTATGTAAGTATAATTTTTCCAAGTGTAATAAAAAGTAACTATCAACAACAAATAAACTTATAAGTAAATAGTATCTGTAAATTCTGTATGTAAAGGTATTATCTTTATTTTTATTTATTTGTGTGTGTATTATTTTAATATTGTTTTTAGCTAAATAAAGAACAACAATATATATATTGTTCTTTATTATTATATATATATATTTAATGGAATTTTTTACTCTATTAAATCTATGAATCCCACAGTCATCTGAGCATTGAAGTAATTTTTATAGCATTCTGCACTTCATTCTAAAAGCATTATAATTTAAAGGTGTATATCCTGAATCAGTATTTAAAATCATAAAGTGTTTAGCAGCTTTTTCTGGAAACACACACAAAATAACATTTTTAACAAATTTACTACAGTAATAGACGTTTGATTCCATGTGAGCAAAATTCAAATAACATATTAAAAATAAAAAACAAGAATTAAAGATTAAATCTTGTCCTAAATTAATGGTGGTTCCCTCAACCATATTAAGAATGTGGTTGAGGGAAAGCTCTAGTCAAAAAATACATTTTGAGATGAATAACATTATGCGTGTATTTAAAAGAAAAAATTGAAAATTCAATAAAGGAATTCAAAAAGAAAGTATTTTTAACTAAAAATACAAATTTGAAATATGATATGTGAAAATGTTTTAGAAACTTTTAAAATAACTTGAATAATACGATAAATTTGGCAATTAAAAAAAAATACGAGAAAGAATCTGCACTTCAGACAAAAGAAGGGGAAAAAGCCACACATCTTTATAGGAGTGCAGAAAAAAGCTGAAATTTGGATTCTCTAGAATGTTAAATTTTAGCGGACAGCGCTAAAGAGCCAAAGTTGCCGCTCCATACCTAAATTGCAACCCTAAAGCTTAGATTCAAAATGGCTGACGAGTCAGCCTGTATCTCTAGTAGCTCTATTTTGCGCAGATCCGCAATGGGAAATGTACAGCAATCTTTGATGCCAAATTCAAGGTGATTACATGTTCTGGGCTAAATTTGGCGTCGTTTGCGTCAATTGCATTCGGCATATCTGCACGTGAGTTTCTAGTTTGCACGTGAGTTTCTAGTCTCCATTTTTTTATTTGTCAAGCGAATTTTTTTTAATTTCTTTATTAAATATTTGCTTGTATTGTTTAAATGATTACTACGTTTCGACTGCTTATATGTTGTAGCTGTTGATGCATACACTATTTATTTATTTATTAATGCTAAATATTGATGAATAAATTAATGACAAATACTGATTTCGTTCTGTTCTTCTTCATCACATCTTTAGGTAATTAATTCAAATTTAAATCCTTTCATGCATCGAATATTACCTTTTCTTGAGAGAGTTTCTCGACGGAGTTCTCTTGAGAGAATTTCTCGAAAAAGTTTTCTTGTTGAGAAATACTATTTGCCTCTGCCGTCTCAGGAGGAGCGCAGTTATTACCCTACGGCTTGGACTTGTCCAACCAACTTTGAAACACACTGCAAATTGCGAATTAAAAAAACTGAGTAATTTGAGATGTAACAAAACTCATAATCCCAAAAATTTCAGACTTAGGAGCAGAATAATTTTGGACGCGTGGCGGAACGAGCTGAGTAATTTGATAACAAAATCGCAGTTGCGAGAAAGTTCTGCGTAAGTATTTGAGAGAATTACACGAATTTAGTGCAGATAAAGTTCTGTGGCAGCTCTTGGATAAATTATATGAAGTTCAAAATAATTATGAGGGGGATAATCACTGGCAAAAGAGTTTATATAAAACAATCACACAAGTAGTCAGAAGTGCGAAAGAGTAAGAAATATAACAAACACAAAGACTAATTATCAGTTATTATTTAGTGGACTAATATTGTTTGCGTATGGGTTTGTTGGAAATTGAGGAAAGTGCTTGAGACCTGGTGCTTGAATGTTGTTTGTGCAAAACTGAGATTCCAAATGCATAAGTAAGATTTCACCCTTCTCAATCTTAATCTAATGGATCCTCGGGGAACCATTAAAGAGCGGAATGGCATTGTAGCTCTTCATTTGTCATGCTACAGTACGCGATACATAGCTAGTATCGTCACTGAGAGAACTGATGTACTTCGTCCAGCTTTGATGTACCTGCAATTTCATGAGGGAGCTGACAGTACTTTGAAGTCTGTTAAATTCTCTTGTCTTTGGAAAGTCTGGTTTATTGCCATTTACGTCTTGCTGAATGAGTCTTTTTAGATCTGGAGTTCGACTAATCATTTGCTTGGGCAACTACGTACCCTCGTGTTCATAAGATGTGATGATGTCGTCAGTGAACTGCTTGACCAAGCTCACCACATCATTCCCTGAATGTGTCGTTCGGAGTGTAGACTGAATATGTACAGCTTTGGCGAAAGATTGCCAATTGGTAATAAAGGCTCCGTAATTTGGAGCTATATAACCACTAATGTCCAGACAGATTTAATTAGGGTTCAGGATATTCCACCAAGTACAGAGATGTCTAGTGCATAACTAGCATTTCGCAACAGGAAGACTATAATACCACTGGACCTAGGTTTATATCATGTAAGAGTGGATGTAGTTGCTATGCTTGTTCTCTCAGTTTGTTCCAAACCGAATGCAATGAGTCCTATGGCGTTAGAATTATAGCAGCTTCACGCGTAGCTTTGTGCATTAAGTCTCAACCTATTATGACTCGATTATTGAGTGAAAGTAAACATATTACCTCGAGATTAGAGGTTACATGTTGTGACTGTGATCTATAAGCTACATAAGTAGAAATAAAACTGCATGCAAATGAAGTTAATAGCTGGGGCATCAATGGCGGAAAGCTGTGATATTTTGACTGGTAATGGGGGATGAAATACCTAAGAAGGGCCCTACCATCCATTCTTTGACAATGAGCTGTAGTTCTGACGGATCTATAAGTCTGTTACATGCAAATACCGGCTATTGCTGTTAACCTAAGCATGGTTTCTTGCAGGAATAGTAAGTTGCGACTGCATTCAGTTGCACCTTCATGGGTCGTCCCTCGAGATGGGTGAGAGACGGCAAAAGAAGAGACAGCTACCTCACTTTCCTTACTAATCGGTCTCGACACCCTTCCTGACCTGGCAACTCGTAACGTTCATTTGTTGGGAGTGGAGAGTATGAGGGAGATTATCCAAATCACTGTGAATGTTCTGTGTGCTAATCACTGTGAAGGATTATCTGCCTTCACAGTGATAAAAATTGTCTATAAGGTGATCCGCTCAGGCTCAGCAGGAACTGTAAGACTATTGTCAAGTCTGTCTGTTTCAGGCTGTATAATTGCTATGTATTAAATAATTTAAAAGTTTGTTTTCGACGGTTTCCGCCTTCCGGGATCACTTTCGGGCTATGTGTACATAAAAACTATTTACGGGTTACTCGATGGTCCAGATTTGTGTGTCTCTCACTCTGTTGCAGTGTATTTATGTGCAAAGTCACGAAGTTCATTGAGTTTCCATGATAAACCGCTTGCATTCCACGTTACAATATATAAAGAGTTTAAATTATTATAATTATTTACACTAATAGCTCTCGTTACATCTTTGAATACAGAAAATAATACAAATAATTTATCTATTGAAAGCCGCCCAGTCGGTATGGTGGTCAGGGAAGCTGACTGCGATGCCGAAGGGCCTGGGTTCGAATCCCAGAGAAGGCATGGCTGTAATTGTCCGTCTCTTCATCGAAAAGGCGATGGTGATCCAACTATTAGGTTCTTCCATAATAAAAAGACAATCATTTCCGGCGTTGTATAGATTAATGGACTGGGTTATATTTGTAATTGTTCACAATCTGCCACTGGGAAAAAATATTATGTATTGAATTGCTGGCAGCATGCACTTCGTGCATGTGGTTAGTTATTCTTCTCATGATACTAATTAATGAAACTACATTTCAGAGGTCATTGAAATCTTTGAAGATTTGAAAGAGATCAGTGAATGCGCTGTAACTAGCTGCTAACAAGTTTTGCCAGTCTACTTCGGTTCCTAGCGTTTTACAAAAATTGACTCAGAGTTACGTGTATTCGAACCATGGGCATTTTAGGACAAATTGTTTGAGCCTTTTCTTTTGACACCATCATGGGCGGGACTAATTATGTCATTTTAATTGACCTTTTTGCATTTACATTGGAGCTATTAACCGGAGTATTTTTACATACATTAGAGTAACTGGAACGATTTATAGCACTGTTACCTACGTCACTGCAACTAGAATCGTTTATACTGCTATTACCATTCACATAGATGTTTCTTATATTTGCAAGATTAGCAAGGATGTTATAAATATTTATAGTATTATCATTAGCATTTTGCCTATGAAAATTCCATTTACCTTGAAAACACTTGTCGGGGTTGTTGATCTCCAAAAGCCTCATATTGATGATTCCCACATCTGCGGTAAATGAATGATTCACCATGCCTCTTCTAATCATGCTTAAAGCCTTAATTTCGTTGCAAATAATATAGAAAACCAGTTCTGCATGTTTGGCTTGGTTTGGTTTATTGAGAATACGGCAAAGCACACCAGGGCTATCTGCCTAAGGGGAGGGATGCCTTCGTGGAGGACTTTCTAAGGGAAACTGGCTCGTATACATATTGCACGAAAAATACGAAAACGCCCATGCAGCCAACCCGTTCGAGGGATTCGAACCTCGGACCGAACTACCAGTGTTCAGCGATTTTACCGCTCGGCCGCTGGTGGGCCCCAGCTCTGCATGGATTAAGTCCAGAGCATCATAGTCCATTTTGGAAAGCAGGCAGTTTCTCACAGCATTTCCCTCTTCAGAATAATTGTAAATGTTCACTGCATATTTTCGAAGTCCCGTGTACATATTAGGTTCATTGTCAATAGATTTCCCAATAATTGAAGAACTGAGAGCATCAAATCCGAATTTAGCGCACAGTTCAATTGCTTCAATATTATCATCAATCACAATCATAATTTTCATTATTTCGTCCGACACAATTTACTTGTAGAGCATTAACACCTGTACTGGCCGAAGCAAGTTCCACGGTGTCAGGCTCATTCGCTTCGATGGCTACCTGAAGACGAGCATCAGAAACAATACTCTCCACCATCGACGATAGAACCTTTTCAAGAGCAAACGCAATTGCCCTCTCTTCTGAATTCCTTACTTTCTACTTGGCTGCAATTGTGTAATTGTTAAACTGACATATAAAAATTTAGTGGTTATTTCATTTGCGGTACTCACGTGTTATCGCAATCACGTTAGTAGAAGGTCTGAAAATTTGCTGAATATATTAAACTCAAACATTCTATAGGCAATGATGCTCTTTACAATCTTTCAGTAACGTCGCCACTTTTATATGCGTTCTTTTGTTGTTCTCCAAGTTCCAATGAATTTTACAAGCAAATCGTGGTATTTTGCCTTAAATTTAATTTTATATAATGCGCTTGCTAAATTTGCCAGCAGTGGACAAAATTGCGCTAAAATTTCTGGAAGAATACATAATCTTGCCGAAAATCTCTAAAGGGAACAACGAGGAATTTCGTTTGGTAGATAGTTGGTGTTTCCAACGTGCCGAGTCAGTGCAATTCTCGGATTTTTTTTTTTTCTCAGATTTAAAAACATATCTCTGTGTACTTAAAGAGAAGGATAGCCCCAAAAATGACATAAAGATTTGAAGCTTTCGTTATCTATCAGGATAGTTGTAAAATTGTAAACAAACATTTCTTTGTGCCTGGTCGGAACGCGCAGATGTTATAAAAGTATCTCTGAGCGACTTGTTGGGCGTCTGGCACTTTTGCTGTGGTTCCGCTAATCGTTCGACGAACAACCCCTTTGGCGGCTTTTTCACATCTGTTTGGCGAGATCTATTAGTAAAATTGTTTTTCCATGTGTTCTATTTTACCGTGAAGCGTGTGCGTTACGGCCATCTGTATACTCTTGTGGACATACCCCGCATTTTTAAAAGTATGTGAGGATAGCATGGTTGCAGATCTTTCCTTGCGGAAATTTATAGTGCAATTAATGTATGCCTGAAAATACAAGTATTTCTTAATAGGCCACATCAGATATTTACCTTTACCATATGTATATCACCCTCTCAGTTTTAATATATATTTTTCAAAAATTGATTGAATTATTCGATTTTTGCAAGAGAAGTAAATAGTTCGGAGAAGTAATAGTAGTGAAGCAAATGCTTTTCTTGTTTTAAATGACTAATGGTCATACAGATTTCTATCTATCTGCTTAGTACATCTTTGTAATCCTTGTTACTAAATTGTGCAAAATTAGCTGTAGCCAGAACTTCTCCGGCAGTGCATACCTGCATTCCTAATATAGTTGGAAATAGAGAAACATATGATAAAGTATTTTTTAAAAAAGTAAAGTTTCCTGGCAAATGTACTCCAGTTCAGAAAAATTTTAAGGATACTTTATCACCAGTACGAGATTTAGTACTAGGTTTCATTAGAGAAATCCCTAAATTTATGTTTTAAATTTCATTTTTGTCTTGGAAACTTAAGTATATGCAACAAGAAATATTAAAATTTATCATATGTATGATATACTTTTATTCATGACAGTTATATGATGATAAATATGTCTCTTGTTATCACTTTTTTAAGAACTACAAATGGTAACTGCGGTTTAATCCTAGTATCTGGTGCACACGGGATTTGGTTACTTTTGGCGACTTTATGTAATGAGTAGTAAAAAGGAGACATATACGATGAGTAGTAAACGGGTTCTTCAAAGAATATATATAGTTATACATAGCATATACTATGTATGTAGTGATAGTACATAGTGTATAGTATATACATAGACGATTTTGGGTCATTTTTGGTGTTGGCGATAATTTTCAAAATCGCACCAAGGGTGCACCGTATACTAAGATTTTACTGTAACTGCACATATAATAGACTTTCAATAAAATTTTATACTAATATGAATATATATTTACATGCACATGGAATTCAGATTTCTTTGTATTTAGATTTTAAGTGCATTTAACGTTATTTAAACTCATCATTCGTAAATAATAGTATGTGTAATAACAAACAATTCTTATTAATGCTTTAAATTTTCTTTTGGGTTTTCATCTGCAGAGAACCCGTTGGCGCTTTGGGAAAGAACCTGTTGGTGCGTTGCATTTTTACTCGCCAAGCTCGCGGTTCATCGACGATGAGCCGAGCCGTAAACGTGATTTTTAGTGCATGTAAATTCAAGTTAGCAGACAAAACAATATATAAACAATATATGGTAGTAAAAATTCGCAGATAGTAAGCATGTACATGTAAAACTAACCGGTTAAACGTGATGTACGAAAATAAATTTGTATTAAATTCAAGTTAGCACAGACAAGAATATATTATTAAGCATAAGACAATATATGAGCATTTATAGCAGAAATAAAAATTCAATTTAAAAATATAAATTATTATTTTTATACTGAAATTAACTGGTTAAACGTGATATACGAAAAAAATTTGTCTTAAATTCCAGTTAACACAGAAAACAATACATTCCTTATACCAGCAGTGATTTGCTAATTTTGATGACCATGGTGATGCATCAAACTATTCTGTTATCTTAGATAATCAATAATATGTTTTATTTCAATTTAATCATCTATTTATGTCACACCTGCCATCCTCTGAAAGGTTATTGTTAGAAAAGCATTAACAATATATTATCTTGTTAAAATTTTACGCCATAAAAATTGATTTATTCTCATAATTTTAGATGACAATAACCAATAATAAAAATAAAAGCATTATATAAAATGCACATGCACATTTTTGCGGTCTATGAAAACAAATTATTTTAGACGTTGGAAACTTCATGGTTCTTAGAGCTGTTAATAATTAAGAACACAACGTGAACAGCCGTGTTACAAATTAGCATTCACCCCTTCTTTCATCCCGAACGGAGAACTGGCATCTATCTACGAAAATATTTCTATCTATTCGTTGTTAAAAAATTCAGAAAAAATAATAATAAATAAGAGAAGAATAATATAAATCTGCAAATGTGAACAACGACAGTGATAATTCAACAAAATGAAAGCGAGAGGAATGGTTGCAAACTTCGAACATGCGAATAGGATAAATCTGCTGGGTTACCAGGTTTGAACTATTATCGCCAAAAGTTGGCGTGTTTACATTTACCAGGTTCTCTGTGGACGTGCTTCCATACTAGAAGCTGAAGTTTTTTACTAGTAAGTACTAGAAGCTGAAGAACAAACTCTGGTGAATTTTTTAGATGATAGCACACTGAAATAAGACCAAAGAATTTAGTTTTAAGAATTGATTTACTTGATGATGTATATAAAACAAAATATGCATTAAGACTATCGTGTGATGCTAGCTCAGTGGTAAAGCTGACGGTAACAATAGTTAACTTTTGGGGTCGTGAGTTCGAATCCCATACGCTTTTTGCACCCTGTCTGCAACTTTCGTAGCTTTTTGTTCCAATTATGATCTATATTCGTGTTTCATAATTTATTTCTATTATTATATGCATTAAATATATTGTTCAACAAAATTGTTAAAATTCAACAAAATAAACGCAAGAGGAATGGTTGCAAACTTCGAACAAGCGAATAGGATAAATCCAATGGGTTACCAGGTTTGAACTATTACGGCCAAAGTTGGCGATGTTTACATTTACTGGGTTCTCTGTGGAAGTGCTTCCTTTATTGGATAAATCCGATGGGTTACCAGGTTTGAACTATTACGGCCAAAGTTGGTGATGTTTACATTTACCGGGTTCTCTGCAGAAGTGCTACCTTTATTTTTAGTAATTTGTTATGCATTTTGTTGTAATATTTGTCTTATATACATATATCAGTTATCAGTGGCGTAGCTAGGATGGGGCGAGGGGGGCGCAGCATCCAGGCAGCGCCCAATTGATGCTGCAAAATTTTTTAATGAAATGTTTTCTATTCTTGGCACACAGAAAGGGGCACAAATTCTTCAGTTGTCCCCAAGCCCTGGAATCCTAGCTAAGCCACTGTCAGTTATATATGATGAAAAATGTACATTTAACATTAAAACATTGTAACTTGTATAACAGCTGATTTTGAAAGAAAAATGTCGGTTGATCTTTACATTATGGTAACTTGGCGATTTTTTGGCGACCAACTCTCCTACAGCAACCCTCTATTTTTTTCCCCGCCGCCATTTTGTCTTCACGAAGTAAAGACATGTTTCTTTTCTTTTTATCTACTGAACACTTCTTCCAACAATCTACTAGCCGAATTACACTTATACTAGAAATTTTATCTAACAAAACTGCTTAATCATGACAAATATTCACTGCAAAATTGGGGAAAAGTGCACAATACCATACTCCTTACGCGTTTTTCAAAATAACACATACACATAAACCATGTACACGCCGACTTATTTTTACTTAAAAAAAACATCCCAGAATTGCACAAAAATGGCATTGCTCACACTCTTCACTATATCCATGTACACTGCTTTTTTCTCATAAATTAGAAAAATTTCACGAAAATACATGACAATTTTCTCAATCTTTAAACCCGGTAAAAAGAACATATATGAAATTACCTGATCGCGAAAAAGTATTTACCCTTTCCAAATATGAACATTTCCACATATAAAATAAATAAAATATCCAAAAACTTTTACCTCTAAATCATCTATTACATTATACACGTTACCAACGAATTCATACCGCAAGCATTACAAATACTTAGTATCAAATATTTAAATTATTTCCATCCGCGTTTACTTCAACTTAAACGTATACCAAATTCCTACAAACATAAAATTCACAAAATAACTATCATTTAATTAAAATATTACTAAACCATGTACACGCCGACTTATTTTTACTTAAAAAAACATCCCAGAATTGCACAAAAATGGCATTGCTCACACTCTTCACTATATCCATGTACACTGCTTTTTTCTCATAAATTAGAAAAATTTCACGAAAATACGTGACAATTTTCTCAATCTTTAAACCCGGTAAAAAGAACATATATGAAATTACCTGATCGCGAAAAAGTATTTACCCTTTCCAAATATGAACATTTCCACATATAAAATAAATAAAATATCCAAAAACTTTTACCTCTAAATCATCTATTACATTATACACGTCACCAACGAATTCATACCGCAACCATTACAAATACTTAGATATTTAAATTATTTCCATGCACGTTTACTTCAACTAAAACGTATACCAAATTCCTACAAACATAAAATTCACAAAATAACTATCATTTAATTAAAATATAATTAAATTCAAAAACACTACTTAAAATATAAATGAGCACATACATTAAATTAATACATACATAAATACCCATTTCGAATTCACTTTAGTTACGGCCATGGGATTCAAAAATTCACGAACACTGTTTCACACAACACAGAATAAAGCCAAATACGAAATTTCCAGATTTTTTCCCGATTTCCCCCCTTTTCCGATTAAAGAACCGTAATTCGTCCATTAATATCACATGACATATCCCATGATCTCTCATTTCCCTCACACAAAATAATGCGTAATCGGAACTGAGTACTGCTCACATTATTACCAAAGTCCCAGGTAGTAACCTTTATCGCCTCCAAAATGTCGCCAAACTACCAGTTACCATATTGTAAAGATCAACCAAAATGTCTTTTAGAGTAAACAGCCTTTTATTATTGCATCTCAGTTTATGCATTGACTTAAACCCATTTTTTATTGCTTCTTAGTTTATGCACTGATTTACTTATATTCAGAAATCTGGTGTAGTTATCAGCTTTTCCTTATTTGTGATATTAAGGTTGTATTAAATTTATGAGTAACAAAAAACTTGAGCTGAATGAATTCCAAAGTTTTGTGTGTGTGTGTGTAATAGTTAATAGATGTTCTTTGCAAATTTAATATTATATTCATGGTGCGGCTTTTCTTTGAATCCCAGATTATTTAAAGGTGGAAAATTGTTGATCAACATAAAAGTAAAAATATCCAAAATTTACTTCAAGTTTCATTTCGTGTGTTTTAATACTGAATTATTTTTTTAAGATGCTGTAATATGGAAAGTAACTGGATAAAAGTACATGAACAAACTGTTAACAGTGAATCATCTACATTTAACTTCTGGAGTGGAATAAATGTTTGGATTGAGAGACCGCATATTATAAATCGTAAACTGTTGGCAGTTGAGGTATTGGAAATATGGATGATTTCTGGCAAAGATACGTTCAGTATGGAAGATATATTATTTGAATTATTAGCACTTTATGAAGTTTCAATGAGAGACATTGAAGCAGTATTTAAGAATGAATATTTTCACATAAAGAAAATAACCTCTTATAAACAAGAAATTCCAGAATGTGAAAAGAGTGAAAATTCTGCTATATTCATTTTTAGAAAACTGCTTCCAAGAAATTTGGATAAATTTCATGAAGTTTTGGAAGTTATTGCAATAGGTAATATTATTTTTACATTTTATGCAATATATTTTCAGTTTCTTAAATAAAAAATCCCTTACAATATATTTTTTCTGTTCCAGTTTCGTAAGATCCGATGTTAATAATTATAGTAATTGTATCAGAAATTTTATTTACAAGTTCTCCAATGACTTAATGAGGAATCAAGCAATGTCTAATAAACATATAGTAAGCATTGCATTAAAAAAGATGCAAAATGTTAAAAAGATACAAAATTGAATAAAAAATGATATGGAAACATACTTATTTGTTATATATAGTATATAATAGTAATATTAAATTTTGTAGGTAGTTAATAAGTACATGGAAGTATCTTGTCCTAAAATTTAGCAAAATTCTTAGACAGAACAAAAAGAAAATTTCTTTATCAATGATTCTGATGCCAAAATTTGTTTCACATACAGGGTAAAAAAAAGGGGGTGATATTAAACAACCACAACGGTGATCCAGTTATTGACCCTCCTTGTTTCTGCCATGTTATGAAAAATACATTGTACAGCAGCACAAGCCCATTATTGCCAGAGCTTGAAAGCAAGCAGCTTAAGAATTTAAAAAATTTGGAACTAAATTCAGAATTAATTAATCCCAGCAAAAACCCAATTTTAGAAAATTATTCACAACATTAACCAATATATAATTAGTTCAAGCTTGCAAGCAGTTTTTTCCTTTTAATTCTTTTTGCAGAATGGAAGCGCCAAGCACAGGGCAGCATTAAAAGGAATATTAATAAACTTCATTTTTGCAATTACAGTAATGCAAATTATACTTAAAATGAACTTTACAAAAAGGTGAAAGAACTAAAAAAAAAAAAAAAAAAATTATCATCACTACTATAGACAAAGCTAGCAATAACTTCAGTATTATCTGTAAATATTTCTATCAACAAATTAAAACAATGAACTAAATAATAAAATTACCTACGAAATTTCTAATAATCAAGAAAGCACACTAATTAATAAATAAAAACACAAAAACAATACTCTGTGATTATCTCTCCATCTTTGACAAGAATAATTGTAGGTAAAAATATATTTACAGGTGCCCTTTGTCGATCTTTAGTGGTACATGGATATCGAGTTTGTGCAATTCTTTGACTTCTTATTTTGGCTTTGTGTAGTGCCGATTTTTTGCACATCGACACTATACATTTGCAAACATCTCTGTCTTCTCTGGGATTCGAACTCGGTCCCTTAGGTACTGTAGTATGCTCCCCTAACCACCATACTGTCTGGGTGACTGTTTTTAAGTTAAAACAGTTCAATAATACACTCTGCATATACACACACACACACAAAGAAAAGGACAGTTGTGTGTTTTCCATTCTACTGGGCCAATTGAGCAAATTTAATTTGCATTTTCCCCGTCTCGAAAGCGCAACTTAAGATATATATTAGATTTATATAATCATTGAACATAGGTATTTTGACACAAAATGTAACTTTTTCTGAAGTGACACACAGATTTGTTTTCCACATTTTGATTCTACGACTCTAATTATGCCTAAATAGTAAATTTTGTAAAATGTGGCGAGAAATTTGCTGAGAAATTAAAAAAATTATGTGGGCATAACTGTTTTCAGTTTGCACCAAGAATAATTCCCTTGGCGGAATTCGTAATTTATGGTAACCTGTTTTCTTTTTCCTTTCATAGTGCACAAGTGAAAGTTAATAAAAGAAAATTATTTGAAAGATATAAATGATGAAAAAGGTGCATCACTTATTCTTTTAAATAATTTTCTTTATATTATATTTTTTAATTACAGTTGTTATTTTTAGGTAATTTTTCCTTTTCAGAATTTCATTTTAATTGTTTGAGTTGCATGGTTTCATTAATTAGTTGTTTTAAAATTTTCTATTTATTCATTTAAACTGCATATTTTAACTATATTTATTAATATAAATTTTCAAGAATTTGATTATATTTATTTGAATTGCATGTCTTTTGAAAGAATACTTTGTGACTCAGACTCAGGGCCCGACACAACCTAACTGTGGCCAGGGACAAAAACTTCCTTGGGGGCACCCATCTGCTTCAGTAATGAAGAGTTAAACTTTATGGAGGTGTTTAAATTTTTATAATAAACTTTCTATTTGATTTGAGGCCCCCGCTCTGATGTGGGGGCCCGGGGCAACTGCCCCATATGTCCCTGCCTTTGTGTGGCTCTGCCCAGACTGTAATGCATTTTAAAACTGCATATATTGAAAGAGAAAATACATTAATGCACAGTTAATGACATTCCTTTCAATAGGCGATTCAGAAAAGATGTGTAACCATCAGTTTAATTTAGGATGAGTTGCATATATTGCTTTAATCAGTTTTATCATCTGACTTTTAGTTTCTTAAAATGTTATTCATATTTTAATCAAATTTTAAAATCTCAAGAAATAGCATATGATTTAAAAATACTTAAATTGAAAATTATTATGCAAAAAAATTTTTTTCTTCTTAATGCCGTGTTTTTCCTCAGGCATTTTGCAATTATTAAAAAATCAACCACCTTTTTTTCTTGTTTGCTATATACCACAAACATTTTTCAAACATCTTGGTATTTCTGACATTTATTTAAGGTTTTCCATTCTGTTTTGTTAGTATTCGTTCAGCGTAAAATAGCAAAGCAGCTTTTACTATGATACTGAATGTCTTTAGATGCTAGGCATTTTAAAGGCTAAAGATGAAAGGAAAGTGGTTTCACCAGTAGGAAAAGAAGTCTTTAGGTGATATCCGTATACATGCTTCGATAAATTCTTGAATCTTCAACTAATTCGACTGAGCCATCTTGAAATCATCTGTTTGTGGTATGATATGACGTTCTACGATCTAACTGAAATTTACACAGCCATTCCTCGGTGAACCAAAGGTTCAGTGAACCTGGTTAAAAACCTATCCCAGTAGATCAGCAATTTAATATTTTTCAAACGTTGACAAACATAGTTCTGGAAAAATAAGATGCAAGTCCAGATTAATGTGAACAGGAAAGTCGATGTTGTTGACAAAATTTCTACATTGAGCACTGAGGCACATTAGACGTACGATAATAATTTCGGAATATAGCTGTATTTGAGTGCGTAGCTGGATAGAGAGCATAAGAATGGCATAACTGGTGCCACCTATTGGTCGTTTCAGCAGACCTTGAAACTGGGGAAGAGTCGGAGCAGTCTTGGGCCAGCGAGAAAGAAAGTGATAGGTGGGCGAGAAATACTCAGTGTGCAGGAGGGCTCTTTTCATTGCTATACAATTTTGAAAGATAGCCGAAAGTAAGGGGAGGGGGGAGAGGGAGGGATTAGCCTGAGAAGGTGGAGTTATTAAGTTTAAGTTAATTAATGAGGAGTTACAATTGAAAGATATTTATTGAATAAACTATTTGTTTGAGTATTTAATTATTTAGAATTTGGATTACTTGCTTCTTCAAGGATTAGAAAAATGTTATAAATTTTCTCTATGACTGTTTTTGCGTTTCTTATCTCATTTAGCTTCTGACTGATGAGAAGTGTTAATTTGAATAGCTGAATGCTGAAAATAACTTCAAGTTCTTTTATTGCATTAAAAAATTCCAGAAAGACTGAAGGGGAGTTGTTTGAGAATTTTTTAGTAGGATTAGGTTTGGATGTAGTGGGAGTATTGCTAGGCTGATTTAAGTTAGTTTCTGACTGCTGAGACTTATCACTTTGTGGTAAATTTTGTATTACTTCCAAGTAAGATTTTTTTTGCACTGATTAGTGCTTGAATTTTTAGGTTTCGGGAACTTTAAACAACCACGATAAGACGCGGGGTGAGAATAACTACAATAACACATATGGGATTTTCTAGGAAACCTTTTTTAGGGCAGAGTGAAGTTTTGTGATCTCCTGTGCATTTAACGCAGCATGGTGCATGAAAATAATTTTCAGAGGAGTGATGCTATTTTTGAGAATTGTGGCAATGTAGAATGAGGTTTTTGTTGATGTATCTTTGAATTTCAACTATGAATAATGAGAAAATGAGTGATGTTATGCATAGAGTCGATGTTGGGTGTGGGTAGAAGTTGCGCTTAGAATAATGGCATGGGTTGTCGTATTCGTAATCGTGTCATTTGAACTACTTTGTGTATTTTGTATCCTAGCTCTGTTAGAATGTTGCTAATTTCTGTGGTGTTCATATCGATTGGTAATCCTTGAATTACAACTTTGATAGGTTTTTTTATATTGTGCTTTGATGAGATAATGTTCGACTGAGTGATTTTTGAGCTAAGTGGTGAGTGTTCTGTAGTCATCTGAGGTGTTTGGAAAAACTTTGAGAAATTTGCTGCTAGCTTTACTGTAGAATTTGGAGGATGTCTGGGTGGCGAGTTGTTTTAAGTAAACGTTTTGCTTAATGTTATCTGGAGACTTAATCATGATTGGGGGTGCTTATTTTTCCTTAGGTGGCAGGGGAGTTTGTTCTTCAGGGTCTGCGGGTTGACTATTTTGAATATTTTGATTATCTCAATTATATTTAGCATTATCTGCGTTTAGAACGTTAAATTTATTACTTATGGTTATAGGATTTTTTGCTATATGATCTTTTTTACCAATTTTAGCTACATGCGTGGGTTTAAGGAATCCATCATTTTGAGTTGAATTATCATCTGAGAGATCAGAGTTATCCTGTTGTTTTCTTTTTAATTGATGCAAGCTAACATTTCTATTCAGTTTAGAAGGGGAAGGTTTATCACACTGAGAAATTAAAAGATCTCGCTTACTATGAGATAATCCTTCTGTAAGGTGTCTTCTCGAAGCATCTTTGCCATAACTTCGGTGTAAGTATCTGGAGCGGTGATTGGCCTGGCGGCATCGAATTGCTTTTTTGTATCCTTGGTTGTTTTGATTGTAGATTCCAATATCATAATCTGCATATTTAGTTGAGCAAGTTGTGCTTCATAGTCGGGTCAATCATCATCAGGTGGTCCATGTTCCATAGCGGTCATCATATCATTCTCACTGTCATCCATAGGCGCACTGCAATCGGAAAAACTTTTATCCGGAGGAAGAACATCATGGTTTGGCATAAGATCATGGCTCACCATGAGAGCAGCAGAAGAGCGACCTGCACCCACGGAGGCTGAAGGCAGAATAAACACACAACCATTCATTTGAAAAATAGTCACCTTTTACCTTCACTTGTCAATATTTCCTCCCGGTCCCGTTACCACAGGCTCCTTTGCTGGTATATTTGATGCACTGCACTATGCAAAAAAACATTAGCAAAATATGGTATAAACCTCCAGGTTATGTTCCTTTGAAAACACAACTTTTTTTAAATGGATATCAAATTGTTGTTCTCTCTTCTAATTTCTGTCTTTCCTTCTAAATTTGTTTCTACATTTCTTCTTGTATATTTGTTTTCAGTGTTAATGCAAGAATATTATGATTTTTTTATCTTTACATTTCTATAAATTTTGTATTCTTCTCAGATTCTTTTAAAATTTCAGTTGCATTTTCAGGGAGATTGCTTTTAATTTTCTATACATTTTAGCTGTAAATAAAGTAAAAGCCAAAGGATAGACATTTGAGTTAAAAAATATTTTTAGCAAATGACGAAGTATTCCCAAACTTTTCTGCTCAGCAGGAGACAGTGTTTATTCTATCCCACCAAGTGACCCAATCTTGAGTGCAAACAATCTAAATCATAAGATTTTAACAATTTTGGGGCAAATAATTTCCATATTAAAGAGTATATGTTTTTACATAATCTGTAATAGTATGAGAGAAAACTAGCTACTTGAAATATTCATTGTAAGAGGATTAACGTAAAAATTTATGCTTCATGTATTTTTGCTAAAAGGTGGAATATAATCCAAACTGTCAAACTCTTAAAGTTTAAATTATGCTTAAATTTTAGCTTAAATTTTAATTTGAAATTATGTGCTATGAAATGTGTATAGCATGCATAAGATTTTTGTTTTTATGGAAAAAAGCAAAGTATTAGTCCAAAAATAGTTAAGTTTCAATGAGCCAAAGATGAACAAACTCCTCCTCCTGAAAAAGAAAAATACTGGAAATTCGACCTTGAATTAGTTCGTTTATCAAAAATACATGCTTTGATATTCACTTCAACTTGCATTCGAATACCTAGTTCCAACAACCGTTTTGTTGAAAATTCAGGGTAAGAATATATTTAAGGGTGCCCCTTGGATTATCACTAAGTTGTTTCATTTATGGTAACGTGAGTAGTTGAATGTTATGGAAACCCTATTTTGATGTAATTGGTTTCGTGATTGCAGTGAATTTGATTGATGGGAAGAGATTTGTAAGTGTGTTTGCGTGTTGAATGTTGGGTAGGAAATACATTGGTTATTTTGTGGCTTACATGGTAAAATGGCTGAATGTGGCAAGATTAATTTGAATTTCTATATGATTTGGAACAAAAAGGAAAAAAAAGCATTAATTGACTGGTGTATAAATGAAGGTTTACTTAAGTAGCCATTATAAGTGTCCTGTTTGTACGAAAGAAATGCAATGGTCGAATTTCGGAGGATACCAGTACTACGGAGGATATTTTTTACTCTTATTTTTGTGAATTTATGTTGTGATGCCAGTATACAGATTCTAGTTCAGATAATTTTAGCAAGTTTTTGGATGCTGTTAAGGAATTTTATTTGACTAGAAATTCCTAAATAAGGTAAGTGGATATTTTGTTTGTGCAAGGCTAAGATGAATTTACTTTTTTATGTTATTTCATTTTTTAATTTAAAATGTAGTTTAATGAGAATATATATTTTTTGTTTGACTCTAGTGTAGAACTGACTGCTCCTTTGATTTAAGTGAAAAATAGATTGATGTATATATGGGCAAAGTCAAGGGAGTGCATAATGCCAAGTTTGTGCAATTCTCTGATGATTTTTTTTTTTAAAATGAAAATAAGCTGATGTGTACATGGATACCGAGTTTATACAGCTTGTTATTTTGGCTTTGTGTAGTGGCGATTTTTGGCCCAAGGCCAAAATATTCAGTCACTGTGACCATGTACGGACAAAAATTGCCAATTTCCACCAAGGGGCACCTGTAAATATATTTTTACCAAATTGAAGACTTACCAAGGCTGAAGTTATTGAAGTTTAGTGTATACTCACTCTGTGGTAATTAAGTAATCAGAGTGCATAAAAAAAATAGGGTATCGAGCTCACACTGGTGAAACTTTCTGCCTTAATGCAAGTACAGTCAAAAGTCTTTAATCTGGACTCGTCAGGACTTCGGCGATTCCGGATTATCGGTTTTTCCGGATTATAGATTATCAATTTAAATCTGGTAAGATGGCATTATTAGAAATTATGAAATTAAAAATATGAAACCGTAATTTATGAAATAAGAGCAATTATGATCTAAAGGGTATCAAAATTTACAAAAAAAAAGCTTAATATTTATTTGTTTACATAATTAAACATTTCTTTCAATGCGCGCATGCGTAAAGCATACATTACGCATAGTCGAAATCAGAAAGTTGCAACCAGAAAACTATTTGATGTGTATTTGTGATATTCATAATAACGAGGAATTTGATTTAAATCATATCAGACGGAGTACATCGAGATGAAATACGACATTTAGTAAGGCATTATAAGCCGAATAAAATAAAAACGTCTACCCTGAAGATAAGGACAGTGCTGACAGATCAACTTCCAGTTCATTGCGCGCCACGATGTCCCCCCCCCCTCCGCAGAGCAGTGTGAAATTGATAAACAGATTTCGGAATGGTTAGAGAAACAAAGGATATGCCTTTATTTATTTTTTGCAGCAATTCCACTTTTTGTTTGATGGACATCGAAACATGCTTTCGCTTTGTAGATCCTTTGGCAGCTCCAGAATCTGAAATTCTTTTTGACATAATCGAAAGTTCAACTTACTTTTATAAAATTGCTCTAACAGTCTGCAAATAATAATAATAATAATAATAATAATGAGCCGGATCCAATTCGAAGATTAAGGAACAATGCAATCTCAACATTAACTGAAATAGATAAATAGATAATACCGTTTGTTTTACATTAAATATGCATGCGTAAATGCATATGCACATGCGTAAACGCGTGCGCAGAAAGTTTGTAGCTTTGAGGTCCGGATTATAGATCATTCCAGATTATGGACGTCCGGATTATACTTTTGACTGTACAACAGGTAATGACAGAGAAGGCTTGTAGAGAGCTGGTTTTGACATTCCTCTAAGAATATTTATTGTTTTCTTTTTGTCTTTTCCATATTAAAAAAAATGAGAGACAGTTTTAGTTTTGGGGAAAGGAAATGCGAAGGAGACAAATCTGGAGAACATGTGGGATGACTAAAAACATATTAATTTGGGTATAGAATGTCTCTGCAAAGTGGTTATTCATATTGGTGAGAAGATTCTTTAGAATGGTCTTTGACAGAATAAGGTTCAGATTAAATATCTTCTGCTGAATTCTCAGCTGAACATTTAAAATTGCTGTATTATTTTGACACCTCATCTTGTATTATAAACCTAATGTCAATTTAAACACTTGCTTAATTTTCCCGTGTGATTAATGCAGGAACAGGGTTTGTAAGGTCCTTAAGAGCCCTTAAAAGTGTGTAGTTTTTTTTGCAATTGCATTTTAGTCCTTAATTTTGGCCAAAATCGGCAGAAGGTCCTTAATTTTAATCATCAGAAATGTCTGTCTGTTTTTTCGACTGCCATTTTGAGTGTGAATTAGCATTTTGGAGGAATAGTTTTTGGCGATTCACTGATATATATGGTTAAATTTGAATGGGTGAATGGGTTCATGGATTATAATTTGTTCCTGTTTCTAATATAAATGGTGAGATACTTAAGTTTCTAAGCAAGAAGTGAAACATAAGCATTTCAAGTTTCTAAACAATTTTTTGCTTTTGGATGTGAATCCTTTTATTAAATGGTTCTTTGGCAATTTTAAGATCAGCTTCTTTAGAAAGTTTTAATTCTGAGATCTGGGAAATTTTTTTTTTAAACATTGTAACATTGATAAATTTCATTAAAATAATTGTAATATATTGAAATTATATTGAAAAAATAACATTAAAATAAAATATTTTAATTTTTTACTGTCATATTATGGAAGTTCTATTTTGGCAGCTTATTGTGCATTATTTTGAATTTAAAAACAAACAAGCTGTAATGCTATAAAGCATAATTTATGAAATAGTTTTTAGCAAAAGCAAAATTAGCTGTGTAATTAATTAAAAATGGCTTTTTAATTTTTTCATGGTAAGAGTTTTTCCCACATGTAATTTTCTCAGAATATTCAGAATTCTCAGTATATGCATCAGTTTTCTCTATAAAATTAATTTTGTACTTTTTTCCTCTGGTTTTTCCCCCCTCCAAAATATGTCTGCCCTTAAAAAAAAAAAAAAAAAAAAAAAAAAAAAAAAAAAAAAAAAAGACATATTTTGGACAGACATAGTTGATACATAATTAGTTGTTACATAATTGATAAGGGTAATTTTTCTTTTGAATTTTAGACATTGCAGCTTGGAAAGTTTAGAAGAATATGAAGGCATAATTTATAGACCCACGATTCTAGAAGATTCCAGAAAAATACGACTAATATGTAATGGATGTATTTTACGGAAAGTTTTAATACCAGAAGTCTTTTTCTTAACGTTTTTATCTTCCCTTTATTTTCTCTACTTTTTGCTAAACACAAGTATGGAAAATATCAAAAAAGCTTCAAATATTAGCACATGGACAGGCATTATAGAAAGGAATTTTTTTATTAATGAAGAAATTGAAAATTGATAATTTAAAAGATTCATCTAATATGTCTTAAAGCATTATACACAGGGCTGGGGGGTAGGCATTTTCCAACCTGATGCAATCTCTGTGGATCCTAAATTCTGCAACCTTTCTGAATTGTGCTTCCAATGCCAGCTCTAAATTCTAAAAATTTTTCTATTTCTAGATTTTTGTCGCTCGATGTGTCACTAAATTCTAAAAATTCTACCACACCATCTCTTAACTGTCCCTTACCATATATATTTCTTATGAATGTTCATATTACTAAAGAAATAAAATTAGCAGCTTTTTCTATACAGTTTAAATGCATTTAGTTTTTTTTAAATAACAGAAATCCTTAATTAAATCCAAAAAATTTTAAATGAAAAGCAAATGTATTGAAGAAAGACACTGAATACATAAAGAAAATTATTCTTCAAAGATATGTACAGTTATTATGTAAATTACCCAGTTGTTTATAATTTGAGCCTTTACTATAATTTCCCATTTTTGTTTCCTCATATGATAGAGTTACTGAGCCAGCATATATTAAAATTAAATTGTATAGGCTTTGACCACTAGTCCACATTTTTAGTTTGAATTTGACTGTTCTTGTTTAATTACATCATCACGAGCTGTAATTTATTTTGTTAGCATCAGAACATGCTTTTATGGTCTAAGTTCTTTTTAAATAAGAGGTTTATTTAAACCTTTGTCTGAGTTTAACACATAGCGATAATTTGTTTCACGTCTGTCGGGGGTGGGTGGACTATTTGGCTTTTACTAGATCAAGTAAACCCCCATAGGTACATTGTGGAGAGGTTGACAAGTTTGAAGATGAAGTACGCAGAAACTAGTGAGAACATTGGTTTGCATATTGAGACAGACTTCTGATTGTTAGAAAAGATGCTTAAACCTTTGAAGGGCACCGGTATATATAATATATACCGGTTGTTTGCCAATTTTTTTAACCTCCGAAAAAATGCTAATTTTTCTACACCAAAAGCTATAATCGTAAGTGTCTAGTGTTTTCTTTTGATTCTAAATGGCAAAATCACCCTATGAATGCTCAATATTTTACAGTTATGAAATTAATATACCTTGTTCCAAGGTATCATGTTGAAAGATTGATAAATTCTATTGGAGGGAAAGAAAAAATTCAAAGTCTGCAAATATATGACGTACACATGCTGAATCTTATATATTTACTTCATTTCAGTCAGAAGTTATAATTAACAGAAGATTATTTATACGATTTTAAAACCGGTATATAATATATACCGGCGCCCACACTGAGGGTACCACGCCAATAGATGGCAGCACCAGTCTTCTCCTTTTCTACTCTGTGACGACATAATTCCTTTATAATTATAACAGTTTAGGAGGTAATAATTTTCATGATTAATTTATAAGTCGTTTAGGATTAAATATTATGTTCATGGAGGAATGGGGAGTTTACTGACCCTGCGCTAGGACTGAATACAAGTATATTAGTTTCATTTATTCTTTGTGTACTCAGCTCAAGTTTCATTCGTCTGTGTTTAGCTAAATTTTTATTTCAACACTTATCCCTTTCTCAAGAGAAAGACTTATCGATTTCAAAATTGCCGTCTGGGGTCAAAACTTTACACAATTGTGGGGGGTTAAACGTGGCATGCTAGCCCCCAAAAGACACTTGTTGCTTCCTATTTTCCAAAATCCTAGAATGCAAGAAAATGAAAAGAGGTGATTGACAACCAATTTGTCATTCGGGAGTCACGCTTTCTTCCCTTTGTGAGGTGTGATAAGATCACACAAAGGGAAAGCTCACTTAAAATGGAAATGTACTTAAGGTCCATCTCATAGTGTAATCACAAAAACTGCTGGTTTGTAAGCATGCTTTTATTTCTTAGGGAAATTCTTTTTAATTCTTTGTTAATTTCAGATGAAAGACTAGAGAACACAAGAGAAGTTTGAGCTCTAGTTGATACAAATAGGTTGTTTCGGAAATAGATTTTCACAGTTGGTGAAAAGAGGAAAAATATTTCTAAGGCCCGTTTTAGATGCAAACTAAAATTTATCCAAAAGTTGAAAAGGATCCCCTATGAAGCCAAAGGGGTTGAAAATCAGAATAAGAGCTTTGAGGTGTATCAAATAATAAAATTGTTTAACGGTGTTTTTTCCTGAACAAAAGGATATATTACAACCTATATTTACAAAAAATAAAAAAGGGAGCCTTACAGTCCTCGATGATCTAAAGTGTGTGTGTGTGGAGGGGGGGCGATTCTTCGTATCATAGTATGAAGCATGGTGTTTTTCACATATTATCTAAAGCATAAAATACAACTTCAAAAATGCAACATACTTTCTCAGCTGAGTCGATCGTAGTGCTTTATTTTTCAATTTTTTAAAATTTTTGGCTGAGTTACATATGTTTGTAATATTATACTAGTTCAGTTACAGCATCATACGATTTACACATGCAGTGTTATATTTGCTAATTTTTTTATAAAATAATATTGAAATTAAATCAAGTTGAGAAGCTTTTTACTCATATTTTACATAAGTACTCATATGTTTAGCTGGGTTGCATCATCAAAGTGCGTAAAAACATAAATTTTATTTTTAAAATTTTAAATTTCTGCTAAAATTTTAAAAAAAAATTGTCTTTAGACTTACATAATTATATTCAAGCACTCATCACTACAGACGTACATCAAAAGTACCCAAAATTAATTTAAAAAACAAAGATTAACAGTTGGAAGCTACCTGGAAAAAATGTCCTAGATGGGTGCCGGTATAAAATATATACTGCCTCTTAAAATTCAGGATTTCGCTCTAGATTTTTTTTTAAAGTCTCAATTTTGTGTCCTTAGGGTTCATAAGGTATAGTTCATGCAAAATTTTACCACAGTTTAAATTATTTTATATACCGCCCCTCAAAGGGTTAAAGAGAAGTAAATCCATATAAATTAGCTAAAATGTCTGGGAAGGCTTCAAATTAAAAAGATGCATAAATAGTATTTTGTTGAGTGCTGTTGCTACAAAACATAAATATTTTGTAGCTTTTAATGTGTAATTATCCTAGTATCATTTAAGAATTTATGTCATATATTACATGTATTTTAAACTGTGAAATTTGATTAGATTGGGATTTTAATAGGGCTTTTTTAACAATTATTCCTAAAAAATAATATAAAATTTAATAGTATCCATGTAAATTCATAATGACTAAGGTTATCTAACTACCTAATTTGATTATTTACAACTAACTGCTTACCCTTAAAAATTATCTCTGCACGTTAAAGTGAGTTATTGGCTTTCATTAATTCTTACTGTGGTCACAAGATAAAACCCAAAAAATGTAAAAATTCATGTGAAACTTATTCTCTGCATCTAATGAGACTTAAAATAATACAAAACAACTTATCACTTTTGCTGCTTTAGTGGCTTAACTGGGTTACAACCCCTGGAACTCATCACGAAGCTATGTTACTAACTGTGTCACACAGAGCCCAGTTAAATTTCAAACCGTGCCTACATTAGGCCTTTCAGGTTTGTTCTAATCAGCAGGTCTCTCTCTAGGCATACAACAGTGGTGACAACATCTAGTCTTTTGTTATAAATCATACTGATTATGATCTTACTTCTCGTTCACTATACCCTTTGACATAAAATCTATCTGCTATTTACTAAACCTCTAGACTGAGCTTGTAGTATGTGACAAAATGAGACATAAAAAAAAAAAAAAAAAATCAACATAAAACTGTTAGTAAAACATAAATAGAATGTCAGTTACCTTCTTTCAAATATGTCCAACTAATTATAAGTGTAACATATTTGATTTTACTTCTCAAATTTCATAAAGTTTTTTTTATTCTCAAACTCGTTAATAATTACGTTAATTCATGTTTAATAATAATGCATCCTACTTACAGATCTATTTTGTTTTTAGGATGGTATTACTAAAGTGAAGTTCAAGCATAGATAACATTTTTAATTGAATTTATTCAGTTCCCATTTGCTCATAGGTCCTTAATTTTTTTCATTAATGGTTCTTAAAATTACTTAATTTCTGTGTGCAGAAATGTGTACGAACCCTGAGGAAGATAATTGTCCTGTCTTTAGCTTAGATTCCAAGAACACCAAGTGAATACAGTAATAACGTATGTAACTGAACGTTCATTTACATTATGGTTTAAGAGCTAACTTGTAAACTAACTTTTTTTTTTCCTGCCTGATAATATAACAATATTTAAAATTAATAACAAAGAGTAAATTAGAGCTCATAACCTGGCTCCTAATTTAAATGGTACTGCCAGTCACCAAGCAGTTAAATGGTGCTAAATACTGGTAATTTGTTCCGGAGTCCAGCACAGACAAACAAGATAGCTGTATAGTTAGCTTTTGTGATTTTCTCTATGTGCAATATGAATATGAGCCACTTTTCCTTACATAAGTCCTTGATGGAGGATTTTCTCCACTTAGGCTGATAGCCTTCATGTGCTGTGCCGTATTTAAATAACCAGCCAACCTAATTTATATGCGATTTTTAAACGCATATTTCTGAACAAAGGAAGTAAGAAACTCGTCGAAAACCAGTATAATTATCCAGTCTCGAGGCATATGATAAATACAACACCATTGCATGAATTATCAGCACTTTCTTTCTGAACTTAAGTTTGTCATTCATTAGTTAAGTTCACTTTATTTGTTTTTTTTTGTCAACGTTAATGAAAAGAATAAAGAGCAGGTGTCAGAACTTTGATTGATATAAAATAAGCAGTATGTCCTTAGAGAAAGACAAATTAAAAAATTTTTTTAATTACTTTACAAGAAAATTTTTAGTAAATTCTAATATCAGAAAATGTAACATAAATAATAATGTTAAAATAAATGTTACAATAATCATAATTTATTATATTACTAAAGATTAGAATTCAGATCTTGTCAAATCACGGTCTAAAAATGTGCTTATTCTAAATCCTGTGTTTACATAAAAACATAATTTGCTATGAAAAAAGAGGATTTGCTTTGATGGGCCCTTTCAAATGTAAACAACAGTTTGGTTTAGAAATTTTTTATGCATATAATGTCATGAAATATCTTAGGATATAAAACATTTTCAGAATCGTTCCTTTTTTTTGTTTCCTTTGCTACACATAGAAAATAAAATAAAAATCTTTTATTCTAATAAATTTTGCTGCTATTAAACATTTCTGCAGTAGAAGACAGCATGTCTTATTATAATATTTTTGATATATTGTTTGACGAACTCAGAAATACTGAATACATATATGATGCACAATTCTGAAATCTGCTAAATAAATTTCATTGCATATAAAATAAGTGAAATGAAGCAGACAATAATGTGGCGAAAGTAAAAATTTATGTTTATGAAAGGAAAAAACTTTAAATTTTTATTAATATTCTTTATAAATTAAAAATAATTTTCCATATGTTTATTAATAAAATGACGATAAAGAAATTTTGTGTGCCTAATTCTCTGTAAAAGTTTATTTGGAAATTTAAGTTTCAAAATAACTGTTGCAAATCATTTAAGATTGTAACAAAGTTCATGAATCACATTTGGTAACAAAGTTCTTTGTTACATGAAAGATTGTACCAAAGTTCATGAATCACACATTCACTTATGGCAAATACGCCAAATTTCAAAATGCTTCGGTATATAAATTTATATATTTCTTGGGAAATTTTGAATAATACCCACCAGCGGCTGAGCAATAAAATCACTGAATACTGGTAGTTCTGACCTGGGTTTGATCCAGGTGTACGGGCTGGCTGCATGTTTTCCCCATGTGTAATGTGTATATGAGCCAGTTTCCCTTAGCAAGACTTCCACGAAGGCAACTCTTTCCTTAGGTAGATAACCCATTGTGCTTTGCTGTAGTCAACTAAATTGAAATCAAAATTTTTAATAAAAAAACTCTTAATTTTTTACAAGTATGCCTAGAAATACATCTTCTTTAAGCTAATGGTAAACTTTTTATGCATTATAATTAAAAAATGTTTACAAAAAATTTATAAAATTTACTGAAAATAGAAATTTTAAAAATAAATAAAAAATGGTGGTGAATTTTATTTTGATTGAACCTAAATTTAAATTGTTAAAGATGGAATCAAGTAAGTTTAATTAAAAAAAAGATATTAATAAATGTTACCAAATTCAAGTGTACAAAAAATAGATAGGCTACATTATAATTAACCTTTTAACTGTCAAGTTATTTTGATGGTTTGGGTGCATAAATTGTAAATTTTTTTTAATTCCAAAAATGAAAGTTTGCCTCGCAATCAAAAAAAAAAAAAAAAAAAAAAAAAGCTGTGCACGTTGAACTTTAACCTCTATCCTTTGAAACCTTCAGTAAAGCCCTGCCATCTGTTGAATTGAAGCCGAAACTTCTCATGATATATATTCGGGTCTAAGAATGCGATGCACTCAAAAAAAACTAGCCCTAGTGATGTTCGGGCTTGACATTTTGGAATACCAGTGCTGTACCCGAGGTTATTTCAGGCATGACAGTTAAAAGGTTAAACTTATTTACCATAGATGGCACCTCTGTGCATATTTTTCTTGTGTAAACCACGTGGCGCATTTTGATGATTAGCTACAAGTTTTTTAGGAATTTTTTGTTATGAAGCAGTTGTTTGGTGTGGAAAAGGTAATATATATCCATTTTTAATGTGTTAATTATCATAAAAGTAAGCGGTTAACCATAAATTAATTTTTACTAAGTGTTTTTGTAACTTGTTTAGAAAAATTATCTGATAATGAGCGACTCTGATGATTTTGAATATGCCAATTTATCAGAAAGTTTCAGCAATGAAATGCAGTGATGGTTTCATGAGTGATGGAAATGAATCTGAAGATGATGATGAGATTTTGGCTGTAGCAAGAAATTGGTTTCAAATTAGTAATTATCAAATATAAAAAAAAATATAATTCAGTTATATTTTTATTATTTGTATAATAATTTTTTTTTGTAACTTTTACCTCATCCCCACTCCCTAGTTATCTTTCACAACTAAAATTGCAAAAAAATAACTTAACCCTTAGCCTGTCGAGTGATTATCTGCGAATCTCTTTAAAACTGTTGCTAGTTTTGGACCGAACTTCCCGTAAAATGTCGCGAAAATAACCCTAAACCTCTGAAAATTGTCAAGCAGTTCTTTTGTTATTTTCCATCCCTCCCAGCATTTTACTTCAATGATTCCGCTAAGTGAGATTGATTGCTATATATTGTTCGGTAACTGTGAGCTCTCAAGAGAATTGCAAAAGGCTAGACTCTCCCTGATGATCGTCTTAATGCCGCAGGCTACAGCTGCGAAACTTGAAAGTTTCCTTCCCTTAAACAATCTTATCTCTACATATCTTCTCTACATATAATAAAAGAAAGAGTCTGTGTGTGTGCGCCTTTCGTTCGCGCTGCGCGTAAGCTAATAGACCCACGGCTACGAAATTTGGTACATAGGTACATGTACACAAGAGCCAGTGCACTTCGAAGCGATTTTTTCGAAATTCGAATTCGAATTTTTTTTTTTTTCATGTTTTGTGACGAAATCGTGTCATTTTGAAACATAATGGGCTATAGGAAAGAGAGATTTTACTCTACACACTCCATTTTCACATCGTCATGAAACGTAGGCACTTAGCTATTTTACAAACTTAAAATAAATTTCGTGTTTCAATAAATCGATTAAATACGAATTTATTTAACAAAGGGAGCTTAACACTTTTTCAATGGGATTTTTTCTAAAAAAGTTTATTTTTAAAAATGTACAGTTTATTTTTCTTTGATTTTTGGACACGTTAAACTTTCATCCTTGCGAATGCTTTTACAAAAAGAATTTTGGAAAAATGATAATATTTTGTATTTTTAAAAGATTTTTTAAATGAAGCTTCCGAGTACATTTCTTGCATCTCACATCTTTAAAAATGTGATTTTGGCAACAATTTTCCTGTCTTATTGTTGTTGATAGATTTTTGATGAAATAGCATCATTTTGAATAGTTTCATTCTTTTAGAAATATGGGTTTGGCAACAATTTTTCATCGTATTTCTTATGTCACTGTTTTTAAGAGATTGGCATATTTCATTGTCATTTTTATATAAATATACAGTCAAAAGTCGTTAATTCGGACACCCATAACTCGGAATGATCTATAATCCGGACCTCAAAACTAAAAACTTTCTGCGCATGCGCCGCGTTGACACATGCGCATAGGCGTTTACGCGAGCGCGTAAGACCTTTTACGACTGCGCATATGAGTGTGCGCAAGTGCAGAATACGTTTTCGCGTGCGCGTTTTATGTATAATGGACGTATAAGGTAAAATTATCTAATTATCTATTTCAGTTAATGTTGATGATTGCGTGGTTCCTTAATTTTCGAATTGGATCCGACTTATTATTTTTTGCAGACTGTAAGAGCAATTTTATAAAAGTAAGCTTAAACTTTCGATTATATCAAATAGAATTTCCGATATATATTTGTTAATATGTAAAGGATCTAAAGCGAAAGTATGTTTTGAAATCCGAAATCTGTTTATCAATTTCACGCTGCTCGGCGGGGGGATCGCCGCGGCGGGCGCGTAATGAATTGGAAGTTGATCTGTCAACACTATCCTTGTCTTCAGCGCAGATGTTTTTATTTTATTTGGCTTATAATTCCTTACCAAATGTAGTATTTCATCTCGATATGCTCCGTCTTTGATATGATTTAAAACAAGTTCCTCGTCATTATAATTCGCTTTCGATAGCGAAGAAAGTGACAGAGGTTATTGAAAACGAAAAAATTTCGATTGTCAAATTAATCGGTGTTCTAGACACAGCAATTATAGGACTTGAACAGCGGAACCTTGTAACTGAACAAGAAATTATGTCTGTTTAATAGAATTAAAGAGAAAGTATTATCACATGAAACGATACAAAACTTAAACGACTTACATTGAAAGAAATGTTTAATAAAGTAAACAAATAAATATTAAGCTTTTTCTTTTTGCAAATTTTGATACCCTTTAGATCATAATTGTTCTTTATTTCATAAATTGCGGTTTCATATTTTTAATTTTAGAATTTCTGCATGCCATCTTACGAGATTTAAACTGATGATCTATAATCCGGAAAAATCGATAATCCGGAATCGCCGAAGTCCCGACGAGTCCGGATTAACGACTTTTGACTGTAATATATTGTTATTGATTTTTTTTTTTTTTTTTTTTTTTTTTTTTGATAAAGTTGTTCTGTGGAGTAAAATTCTGCGCGGAATTTTATGTTTTTTGAGTTGCTTTCATGTCATTTTTTTGCTTATTTCACTGTTTATAAGATATTGAAAAGTTTTGCATGATTTTTGTTCTTCTACGGAAAGTTGGTTAATTTTTTAATAAGGATAATTAATATTTGTATTAAGAGATATAGCTTATTTCATTGTAATTTTTTCCCTTGAAAACATAAGATAAAATATCATTAATTATACTTTGCTTTTCAGAATGTTTTGTTTTTTGCATTCCTTTATTTTATTTGTTGCTCATTTCACTGTTTTTAAGATATTGAAAAGTTTTGACTTATTTTTTTGGAAACAAAGTTATTAACCTCCTTTATACCATTTGAGTTCTTAAGATTTTGCAAAGGGAATTTGGTTAATTTATTTATTAGGATAATTAATATTTGTATTAAGGGACATTGCTTATTTCATTGTAATTTTTTTATACGTAATAACTTTTTTTTATGAAGTTGTTCTGCAGAGTAAAATCCTACGCAGTTTTTAAATTTAACGTTTGGAGTTCCCTTCAGCCATTTTTCCGGTACATTTAAAAGCCAGACGAAGGCTCGCAGCGAAGCTGATAGTTTTCAAATAAATTGGTTTTAAAATTTACCCGGTTAAATTTTAAATTATTACGCATTTTTAACCTAAGTAACCTAAATCTGTATGTCACTGATTATCACCGGAATTTCAATGCAGACTGATTAAACTGCTATCACTAAAATTATATTCTGACAAATATCTGGTGCAATTTTCCTTCCTTCTGAGATATTGCTGAAACATTTCGTATTATTTCCAATTTTCTGTATTTTTGCCATTAATTAAAAATCTTTAAAACCTTCAGCATTTTCCTATATTCTTCAACTGCAGGCAACTAATAATTATTTTAAATAATTTATTTTTCCTTAATTATTACGTAGTTTTAAGAGAGTAAAAAACGAAATATTTGGGTGTTTTTAAGGGTGGTAATATTAATATTAAATTTGCATTTTACTTTTTCATATACATTCAAGATATTCAGAAAAGGAATTATAACATGAAACCGTTTTCAGTGTATAATAAATTTATGGATTCAAATTAAAAATTCTTGCTTTCCTGTCCAACAAACACTAGTAAATTTTATCTGAAATAGGAAAGATGAGACATATTAATAACAAACAAAGCAATTAATTTGGAAGTCAAAGAACAAAAATCAGCGTTATATTTTCAAATTTTCACAGGACTAGTTTCGATGGTTTTACCAAACCATCATCTTCAGCTGCAAAAGCGCAAATGAACGAGATAAGATATGAAAATTAGATTGTGAAAATTTGAAAATATAACGCTGATTTTTGTTGTTTGACTTCCAATTTAATGTTTGTTCGGCTTATTATTGTATCTTAATTAAACAAAGCAATGTTGTTACTTATTAGCTTACAATATAATTTATTCAATATGGTATTTTTGTAAAAAAAGAGTGTTGCTGTACATTTGGTAAAGTATAAATAAGCATTTCATTTAATAATTATAGAAGTTATTAATTATTTAATACAGTCAAAAGTCGTTAATTCGGACACCCATAATTCGGAATGATCTATAATTCGGACCTCAAAACTAAAAACTTTCTGCGCATGCGCCGCGTAGACACATGCGCATAGGCGTTTACGCGTGCGCGTAAGACCTTTTACGACTGCGCATATGAGTGTGCGCAAGTGCAGAATACGTTTTCGCGTGCGCGTTTTATGTATGATGGACGTATAAGCTAAAATTATCTAATTATCTATTTCAGTTAATGTTGATGATTGCGTTGTTCCTTAATTTTCGAATTGGATCCGGCTTATTATTTTTTGCAGACTGTAAGAGCAATTTTATAAAAGTAAGCTTAAACTTTCGATTATATCAAATAGAATTTCCGATATATATTTGTTAATATGTAAAGGATCTAAAGCGAAAGTATGTTTTGAAATCCGAAATCTGTTTATTAATTTCACGCTGCTCGGCGGGGGGATCGCCGCTGCGGGCACGTAATGAATTGGAAGTTGATCTGTCAGCACTATCCTTATCTTCAGCACAGATGTTTTTATTTTATTTGGCTTATAATTCCTTACCAAATGTAGTATTTCATCTCGATATGCTCCGTCTTTGATATGATTTAAAACAAGTTCCTCGTCATTATAATTCGCTTTCGATAGCGAAGAAAGTAACAGAGGTTATTGAAAACGAAAAAATTTCGTTTGACAAATTAGTCGGTGTTCTCGACACAGCAATTATAGAACTTGAACAGTGGAACTTTGTAACTGAACAAGAAATTATTTCTGTTTAATAGAATTAAAGAGAAAGTATTATCACATGAAATGAAGCAAAACTTAAACAACTTACATTAAAAGAAATGTTTAATAAAGTAATCAAATAAATATTAAGCTTTTTCTTTTTGCAAATTTTGATACCCTTTAGATCATAATTGTTCTTTATTTCATAAATTATGGTTTCATATTTTTAATTTTAGAATTTCTGCATGCCATCTTACGAGATTTAAACTGATGATCTATAATCCGGGAAAATCGATAATCCGGAATCGCCGAAGTCCCGACGAGTCCGGATTAACGACTTTTGACTGTAATTAATCATAAGAATATGAATAATTAAATATTTTTTCGGAGATATATTTTCCGGCGATATTTTTTTTCCTAGGGATCCCAGCGTACATTTTTGAAGCATTATGCTCTAAATAAATGTCTTGTTTAAACATAGCATTTATTGTTGACAATTCTCCAACCAAAGGAAATACCTTACTAGGGAGGATATTCAAACACAAATTTTTATTAGAATAAATATTTTCGTTATTTTAATACTACTAATAATATACAAACATTAGTTTAAGTTCACTATAGTTGAGTGAATAAGATTGCTGGATGTTGGTATTTTGTTGTTGGCAACCGAACAGTTTAGCTGCTTGTGGTATTTATGATTTTCTCGATGCGTAACGTGAATTCAAGCCAATTTTATTTAGAAAATTGCCCACGAAGGTGTTCTCCTTAAGCAGATAACCCATGACTTCTTAAAAATCGTAAAATATAATCTGTGGATATTTTCCGTTATACGATAACACGAACAAAATGATTTCCTATACGAAACGTATGATCAGCGCTGTTATTGCCCGCCGTTTAATTAAATGCATCCATCTTATTCCTTACAATTAATTTTCCTTTTTCAAAGAAAGTTTGATTTCAGTAAAATGTACTATTTACAATGTGTCATTTTATTTTGCTCGTTTTTTATGCAAATATTCAAATTCAGATAGGTATTGCATAAGTTCAGAAAGCCAACTAGTCTCTCCAAGCAGTAAGATAGCTGAGCACCGGTAAATTCTAGCGGCTGCATGGGGGTTTAGGGGTTTTTCATAAGTACAATTGATTGTGAATTAACAGTTTGTTTCCCACAAAAGAAATCTACCCCAAAGACTTCCTTTCCCTTAGACAAATAGGTCCTGTGTGCTTTATCATAATCCAAAATCTTAAGCGTAAAAATCTTTTATCATAGCCGATGATGACGATAAAATATTTTCTATCTGATGTGTCAAGTTAACATAATTGTATATTTCTAACGAAAATTGTTTGGCTCATGTTACCCTATAATGAAAAAAAGATTCAAATCGGTTTTTAGCTTAAACAGTATTTTCATTATTAATTATATCACGAATTTTATCAATAGTATTCTTAGTATTAATTGCAGGCATGTATTCAAGAATATAATATACACAAAGCTGTGTCTAATGATTACGGCTAATTTTTATATAAAATTTTATGGTATAAAAATTTAGGTTCATAGGTCAGCCATATTTGAAAGAGTACTTGTGTATTATAAGAAAAGAGAGAGAGAAATTTAAGAATCAAAAAGTTTACCACGAAGTAAAAAATGCAATAGAATACAAAAGAGTACAATACTATTTCATGTTTTGTGGATATACTTGAAGACAGAAACATGTTTCAGCTGTATTCGTTCATCGGAGAAAAACTTTTCATATGAAGCTATTTTTTTCAAATCTTTCAATATACAAGTAATACAAAAGCAGTATAGGAATTTCTTTTCTTAATACGAGTGACCAACCGAAGAGCTGAGGGGACGTACAATGATTAACATACAATATGTGCCTTGAATTATTTTGCTTTACATGCAATTTCCTTATATATGTAAAACAAAATAAACTTTCACCCATTCCAAGATTTCAAGAACTCACAGAGAGAGAGAAATATCTATAACAAATTTTATTGCTGTCTGACTGATTGCTTCGGAAACAATAAGTCTTCCAACTCAAGCTTTCAAGCTTCAAGCTATTCAAATACGAACGCTTCTCAGCAAAGCCATTTGGATCGCATCTGCTTTGTTAAAGGAAACCTTTTGGGGGTAAAATCATCCACTTCATCGGGTTTTTCAAACAAAGCAGTCAGTGGTCCTGTTACTACCTGCTGACCTAGAGAAATTTCTCAGAAACTTTTGTTCGAAGAAAACGAGTTTTATATTTTTAAGAATTTCCATTCTGACAGCAAGGTTTTGTTATTTTTCATATATAGATGAAAAGAAACTAATTTGTTTTTAATAAAGAAGAAAAAATTAATAAGCTTATTTAAATTTTTTACACAGCACCGAGTAAGAAGACAAAATTTAATTTTCTTTATAAATATTTTTCTCAGACAATACTTTAGTGTTTTTCAAATTACGAGAAAAACGCGTTAGTGCATGCATTTTCAAATCAGATTTATTTAATTAATATATATGGATATGCCAAACAAGCACACTTTCTCACACATACACTGTATATTAGTACATACATAAAAATGAAATAAAATTTGAAACAAGCAATTTAAAAACTACTGTATTGAAAAATTATTGAAAATTTGTTTTTACCTCATTTTTTTTTCGTTATATACATTTACTTCAGTTTTTTTATATGCATTTACTTAATGTATTTTCTTATATGCATTTACTTAATTTTATTTTGTTATATGCATCTGTTAGTGTTTTCGAAAAATTTTTAGATTTTTTGAGTATGGCAAAGGAAATGAGATCTATCAGCCGAAGGCAATGAATGTCTCCATGGACGACTTTCTAAGTAAAACGTACTCATGTTCATGTTACACATAGGGGAAATCACAAAATTCAACCATTTCGTTTGTTTGGGTTCGAATACGAGTCGAAATAGCAATAATCAGATATCTTAGCCAGGAGGCCATTGATTGGGTTTGACAGATTTGGAAACCTAATAAATAGTATTTAATAAATATAATATTATTAAACGAATCAGATTTATATAAACCAAATAAAATTCTTATATCGAACACAACTAAAACTCGATATAACTTGCACTGATAAACTGATGTGTAATAACACTGATAAATTAAAATACTAAACGGAATATACATTAATTCTACATAGATAATTTTTTGTAATGTATTTCGCTGGGAATGTCTGGCCGCAAAATCCTGATTATATATACCCTTATTTTAAGGTTATCACATATCTGATGGTTTGACTTTTACCTCAAAACAGAAAGAATCCACAAAATTCAGTAAAATTAATAACTTTATTTCCCTGTTGAAAATTCTCTGAATCTTTTCAAATATAAAAGCACACGCGCCAAGCAGTTTGCTTTAAATAAATATATGCAGCAACGAGAAGATGCGCTTTTGACAGCAACTCGTTTCGAAAATCGAAAATTTTTCTAAATGTAAGAGATTTGTCGCTTAAATTAATTTTTCATTAAGCAAAAAAAAAACAAAAAAAAAAAAAAATAGAATTGTATATTATTAAAAGAATTTTATTGATAATTCAGATTCTGAAAACAAGAACATTGTTGTTATAAAAAACAAAGAAAAAATAAACAACATATTTCATTCAACGGGGGCCAACTTTGGCGCATGAACTTTTCAACATAAAAATATTTGAAGCATGTTATGGATAAAGGTTTATTTGATTATGGCAAAGTACTCGATGGTTACTTGCCTAAGGTGAAGGATGCCTTCGTTCGAGGACTTCCTAACGGAAATTGGCTTGCATACATGTTACACATATGGAAAACTAAGAATATCATCCTGGCAACCAGCTCGTTTCCCGGGATTCGAACCCCGGACAGAACCACCAGTTGTTCCGTTAGACTCCGCTCAGTCGCTGGTGGGCTTCGTTTTTTATGTGATAATACTTTCTCTTTAATTCTATAAACAGACATAATTTCATGTTCAGTTACAAAGTTCCGCTGTTCAAGTCCTATAATTGCTGTGTCGAGAATACCGACTAATTTGTCAATCGAAATTTTTTCGTTTTCAATAACCTCTGTGTCACTTTCTTCACTATCAGAAGCAAATTATAATGTTGAGGAATTTGATTTAAATCATATCAAAGACGGAGTACATCGAGATGAAATACTACATTTAGTAAGGAATTATAAGCCAAATAAAATAAAAACATCTGCCCTGAAGATAACGATAGTGCTGAGAGATCAACTTCCAATTCATTGCGCTCTGTGGCGTCCCCCCCCCTCCGGCCGCAGAGCAGCGTGAAATTGATAAACAAATTTCGGAATGGTCGAGAAACAAAGGATATACCTTTATCCATTTTTTGCAGCAATTCCACTTTTTGTTTGATGGACATCGAAACATACTTTTGCTTTGTAGATCCTTTGGGAGCTCCAGCATTGGAAATTCTCTGTGACATTATCGAAAGTTCAAGCTTACTTTTATAAAATTGCTCTAACAGTCTGCAAAAAATAATAAGCCAGATCCAGTTCGAAGATTAAGGAACAATGCAATCTGCAACATTAACTGAAATAGATAATTAGATCATTTTAGCTTATACCGTCTGTTGTACATTAAACGCGCATGCGTAAACGTATAATGCGCATGCGCACACGCATATGAGCAGCCGTAAAGGTCTTACGCGCATGCGTCAACGCGACACATGCGCAGAAAGTTTGTACCTTTGATTTCCGGATTATAGATTATTCCAGATTATGGGTGTCCGAATTAACGACTTTTGACTGTATTAGGTTGCCGAAAGATTAGTTAGCAACAAATGGCAGCTTTGTGGGAGGGTTAGATGGATAATCAGAGAGTACCCGAAAATCTAATCCCAAATATTATCGGTATCAAATTCAGGTGTATAGCTAATGGTGTGAATAATTGCAAAAAATATATTAATTTTCTCAAAATACATTAACCCTTTAATGGGCCTCCCACCTTTTTTTATCAGTTTTTATCTCTTAGATGAAAGCTGCTAAATTCTGTTTAAAATATATATAATTACACCTTTTAGTTCTCTAAATGTATAACTGATTGCAGCACTAGTATTCATTCATAGAAATAGTGTAAAATAAGAATTCTTTTCAAGTCTAATTTTGAAGCAGTTTTTTTTCTTAATTTCTAATGCAATTTAAATCATCTGAACAACAACTTTTGGTATTAGAATGAATATTTTTATGTGAAAGTTTCCTTTTCTAATAAAAATTATTATTTCAATTCATATATATTAATTAAGAATGGTTGAAATTGAAAGGTGGGACAAATGCGTCCCACCGCACATATAGGAATTTCTAGTACTAGATGGCAGCACCGTTCAAATATTTTAAAATTTAAGTATCATGTTTATTTTATATGTTGATAATGCAAATTTATATTTTTTAATAAATTGCAATAATGTTAAAACTTGAAAAATATTTAGTGCTTTTTCCGAAAGAAATATAAATATAACCATGTAACACGAAATGTCATTGAATACTGAATGGATATGTGAGTGTGATTCACCATAGAAAAATATCCTAAGCAGAAGAAAGAGAGGTGAAATGTATATAAACATGACGGCCTTCTATATATCTTCCATTTCAAAACAATATAGGATAGCTGAAAAAAGGTTCTAACTGAATGAAAATTTTTTTGTAAAAGTCATTGCATCACAGTTACCAAGAAATCGAATAATGTGGAGAATAAGATAAATCTCAAAGGTGAGTGGTCGCTTTTAGTCAATGACAAAATACTGATAATATTAGTGTGTTATACAAAGTTATTTTTTTTTATGCTGATAGCCTGTGGGGGGGGGGAAATTCTTCCTTGAATTAGATATTGAAAAGAGCTTGAAACTCAAAATACTAATGCTAGTCTGCAGTTTATATGTGGACCACATAAATTTTCTGTACTGTCTGTAAAAATACATTGACAAAAATATTATCCTAGAAATTTTTGGCATAATGTTGTCTTATAAGCATGTCCTTTTATTACAAGCTAGAGCTATCAATGAAGTTAATTAAATCATAAAAAATGTTTTGTGCGTTAAGATACTTCCATGTGTTTCCTTGCAGGTTAAAAAGATAACTGACTAAATAGTTTGTCTAAGAACTGTATTTAATTATTTAATAGTTGAATTATATTTTTACTCAAATTCTGTCAGAGTTTATCTTCTTGATATATCTGCGAGGAATAGAATGTGTGCAAACTTTGTGCTTTATATCGGATGTTGGTTTAGTTAGTTTTGTGTAAAAATTAATTTTTTGGAAAAAGTACGTAGATGCAGTACAAGTGGTAGTCAGAAAATAATTATCATCAGAGAGAAAAGATTTATAATTTATGAGCCAACATGAGATTAATAATTTTTAAAGTAGTTGCATTTTGTTGTGTTAGTAATTAAGTACAGTTCAATTTAGTTTAACAATATCTCATTAACAGTATGCTTAACTCTTTTGTGTTGAACCCCAAAATATTGCCAATAAGATTGCTTTATCTCAGTGCAGCAATATTTCTAGTAGGGGCATTTAATAATGAGTTTGGTAGAGGAAACATCAATTCAAAATGTAACATTGGAGGGGGGACCAATTACATTAGAGAAGTAAATGCTCTGCATGCAAAAAAGTTATTTACAAGAGAAAATTGATGTATTAAAATATTGAAAGTGGTGGGAAAAACTAAGTTTCGAGTAGTATGTGCATGTAGGTAAATTTTGCGTTGAGTAAAGAGCTTCAAGTAAATTCAGTTCATCAAATGAAGAAGCTTAGTGGATATTTGTAGCAAAATAAAAGTTTAAAGTAATAATATGAGATTGCTGTTTTGCCTGTTTTTTCATTTGGTAATATCGTACAAAGTATGAGATCCAGAATCTTTGGAAGTCCTTGTGATTTCGGATTTTAGATCATCAGTTTAAATCTAGTAAGATGATGTATGGACTTGACAACATTGGGCTTTCACATATTGGTTATTTAGATCAGATAGACAAGTCAGTCAGCATATTGTCACTGATCTTGGTGTGATTCTGTAGCCAGCAGGAGTATGAAAGTGACATGCAGGAATCTCATTTAGTCAGCAGAAAAATCTTGTTTATGATATACCTGCTTATGTTTGTTGAGTATAATATTCTCCGTTTCTGGAGGGGGGTTGCTGGTGATCTCCAGGTCCAGATATTAGATTATTCCAGCTATTGGGTAACTTGATCTCAAATTTTATGCTGTAATTTGAAAGTGAAATTAAATCTTCATGAAGTTTTAAATAATCATCTAAGTAAAATTTACACACTAACTAAATAAAATTTAAGCTGTAACTGATAGAGAATAGCCTACCCAAATATTATTACAACTGTAACACCTACAGAAAATCAGAGTGGAAAGTATTAATGTGATGACTGTTTTCATTGTCTGCACTGAAATATTTAAAAACAGGAACTTATCCTATATTAAAAATTTTTTAAAAAGTAATGTTTTTGTGGGTGTTTGCTTAAACCATTAAAGAATTTGATAAATTGCAAGTACAAAATTTTTTAGTATTTTATAATCTGTGTAATGTTTAAAATATAATTAGATGAGTTATCAAGTAATTTTCAATAATCTCTTATAAACTGGGAACTGACTGAAAATATCAAATCATTCAATGTGTAAAAGGTTACTGTGAAGCTGTAAAAAAGTTAAAAAAAAATTTTTTTTGTAACAGGTAGAATTGTGTAATTGAAAATTTTCTTTATTACGCTTGTATAACTTTGTATATCTACCTCTGTAATAATGAAAAGAATTTCTTTCAGCTACAAATTGTGTTACTTTTTATCCAAAAAAAACTGATGTCCAGGCTTCACACATAACTCCTGCTTTTCCTTACAGAATAGTCTGTAAGGACAATTTGTAAGTAAATGACTTATTTCTGTTTGAAACTTAAGTAACAGCTAAAAGTTAATAAACGATTAGTTATAATTAATACAGCTGCTGGTTAAATAAAGCAGTATTTTATTTGAGATAAAATTTAAATAAAAAATGACTTTATGTATTTGGAACAGTGTTCCATTTTAATTTAAATACTGTTTTGAACATCCTTATTGTTACAGGAATGTCTTGCCCTGGCATTCGGCTTTATTAAGATCTTGAAATGTTGTAACATTTAAAGGTAGATGCCTAAAATTAAACACATACGTTCAAAGATTTACAAACATTTTTTCAAAATTTCATTTCTGTAAATGTTGTGTGTCAGTGTCAAAGCCTGAAATTTCTAACAAAAACCAGGCATGGAAATATAGTAGACTCATGTTTAACTAGTCTGTATAGGAGTCTGGATATACTAATGGCAAGCTAATCCAAAGGTTATAAATCACATGAAAGGGGTATATTTTACTCATCTTTCTGGCTGAAGTTATATGAATTCTATGAATACAATGAATGAATTGTATTTTTTCCTAGAACTGGAAATGGAATTGATTTGTGAAAGAAAAGCCTTGATGAAAATTGTGCCAGAGTGATTCGTGATAAGGAGTCTGTTGTAATTAATACAAAGTTTATATATCTTATATTTTGTTCAATAAATTACAATAATAATTTCTTCTCTGTTTATGACACTCCTTGTTATGTCATGGTTCTGGACATGCTGTGTGGGTGTTGACTAAAATAATATATTATTTAATTAACATTAGGTAAAAATCAATAAGTTTCTCTACTAAAAGGCGAAAATTTTCAGAATTGAAACACCGCTTTTCTTCTCTTGGAAAACTAGAATGTGATATTGAAATAAAGACAAGTGATCAATGCCATTCATGCAATAAAAGTATAAGTGTGAATATTGTAGCAACAATAATTTTTATCACATATTAAAACAAATTTTGATGAAAATTGAAAACTATCTGGTATGTAGAAATTTAAGATAGGACATGTTTTCATATGTAGCATCATGCAGCTGTGTTTTTGAGTGGATACAAAGCACACTATAAACCATCAAGGTGTATGGAAAACAGTGAATAACAAAATAATTTTTAAAAAATGCAAATGATCTTTTTTTTCCAGAAATGGGTTTCAAGCTCAGCGGACCAGAAGACAAATATCTAGACACACAGTAGAGCGCGAAAAATGTAGCCCCCAGTTGAGAATGGGATTACTTCTGACTGTGATGCAGGATATGCATTATTGACCTCTTCGTATTCAGTATGGAGTCATCGATGAGTTCTTGGATTATCATGTTTGAGGAATTTTTCAGAGTGTTGATTGGCAGCTCCAGAAGTGTTGCTGATGGCTGGTAATGTGCTGTCAAGCATTTCATGAGAAATAAATTGCTTAGTTGAGTTTAGGTCCTAACCTTGTAAGTTTTAACAGTTAATGAGTTAATCTATCTTAACAGTCTTGCAAGTTAGGTCTTAACCATGTAAGCTTATCCACGCAGTAAATATTTTCATTCTCTGAAATGTAGTGTTCTCATTAACGATGAGGGGTTCAAGGCCCATGTTATCCCAGAAAGGTAAAGGAAAGAGACAGTGTAACAGTCACCAATGACTGAACAAGCTTGGTAAATATGGAGCTGCTTACAGCCACCATATTCAAGCACCAGCATATTCAAGCACCATACATATTCAAGCACCTCTACCTGATAATGTTAAAATGGCGATTGCCTATTCCATACTTTTTCCAAATATTTAGATTTCAGAATGAATGATGAGCCTAATGGCTATTGTTCCATTTTGCCTTCAAATATTAGAAGAATTAGTGATGGAAATGAGTGTAATAAATTATTCAATGAAACATCTTGTGACAACACAGTTTATTTTACAAATCCTACAAGTGGCAATTTTAGCTTTGACATCTCAAACAACACTTAAAATATAAATGCCGTAATATGATAATACACATTAATTCTCAAATACACCTGGAAAGCAACTTGAAGCCATTTTTTCTCATTTTCTAATAAAAATAACAAGCTCAAAACATAAATGTAAAAAACATCCACTATTGCCATTTGTAATTTTCTAAATTACATCAAACAAAGATAATATTAGATGTTCAACTTGACATCCCCCCATCTATGTTAACTTTATATCTTAAAAATGTAACTTACAAAAGAAAATTGTGAACAGTTCTCAAGTTACAAAAGAAAATTTTAAATAGTTCGCAAGTCCAGTCTCTTAGGTACTTTGATTGTACAACCTGTTCCAGTCTTTTGGATCTGAGTTTCAGGTACACATACGTCATCAGAGGCAAAATTTGAATAAGTTTCGTATTCAACCTTCTTGGTTGAAAATTTCTGTATGATGGGAGCATTGTTAGATACTTCAAGTGGATACAGTCTTTGAGTTGGTCTTAGCAATTGTCCATTAGTTGTTTTAAGCTTAACAAGTCTTGTAATTCCGTCTTTCGCTGGAAGGATCTGAATTATTTTGTCTAGTGGCCGATTGATTCGTTTGGTGTTATCACTTTCTATCAATATATCACCAATATTCACTTTGACAGATTTTCTGTTTTCTGGTTTTTGAAGGAATGCCCTTAGATATTCAGACCTAAACCTGTTCCTTAAATCTCTTTGCAGGTTTCTCTATATTTAACCTGCTTATTAAGACTTTTGTGCTCAATGTGATCAAGATCTGGAACACCACTTATTTGACTGTCTTGCAGAAATATAGATGGGTTTAAAGGCATTAAAGTAGCATCGTTTTCAGTTACATATGTCAATGGACAGAAGTTAATCACTGCTTCACGCTCACAGAGAATTGTAGTCATTTCTTAAGAAGTTAAGGAAGCTTTTCCTAGTACTCATCTTAACAATTTCTTAAGAGTTATGTCAATCTCTCCCACCAGCCTCCCCAGAGGCAGTTGATGGGTTGAACTTCCATTGAATTAGTAGTATAGTTGTGTCATCAATGATTTGTTTCCAGTTTGGATCTTGAAGTACATTTGAAGCACATTTGAAGCACCAGCAAAATTAGTTCTGTTGTCACAGTACATGATTCTACTGTGTCCTCTATGAGCTATAAATCTTCTAAAAGCTAGTAAAAAATTGTCGGTAGACATAGATTCAACCAACTCTAAATGGACTGTCTTGTAAACAGCTCAGGTGAATAAACAGATCCAAGATTTCATGTTGCCTGTCAGGATCACTGGTCCAGCAAAGTCAAATCCACAGATTTCGAATACTGTTGCTTCTCATAGTCTGTCTTCTGAAGATGCAGTATAAGTTTCTTGGTTTTTTGCAGAAAATCTTCTACACACTGCGCATTGATTAATGAGAGATCTCACAGTTTTTACGAGTATTCAGCATCCAGAATCTCTCTCGTAGAATATTTATCAAAATTTGAGCACCAGCGTGTGCACTTTTCTCTTGATATCACACTAATCTTTTGACAATCTCATGATTGGAATAAAGAATAACTGGCATTTTAAATTCTTCTGCATCCTTACGACAGGTAAGTTTAGTTTTCAATCTGAGGATTCGCTTTTGATCCTTGAATATTCCTAAAGTTTTTAGTTTCTCATCTTTTTTATTCACAAAACAGTCTTCTTGAACCATTCTGATCAATGACCTCTCAGTCTAAAAAATTTCATCAGAATCGAGGTTTAAGTGTTTTCTCTCAATTTGTTCAGATCGACAACTGTAGGCGAATCTTAAGATTCAGGTAATTAGATTTGTGCTTGTATAAAATATCTGCAATACCAATCTCTCTTGGTAACCAAGCATGCAGAAACTAGACATTTTGTTACAGATGAAACTGTGCTCCTTTTCTTTTCTCTTAACAATCTCACTCTCATCTAAATTTAAGTCACCTTCTAGCCAATCTTCTTCAGCAAAGTAAAGCCAACTTGGACCTAGCCATCAGTTAGATTTCAATACATTTATAGCTGAACAACCTTTACTCAGGAGATCAGCCGGATTCATGCAACCAGGAATATGTCTCCAAAAATTTTAATTGTTAGTATTCGTATTTCTTTCACTCTATTCTGAACAGAGACATTCCAGGCATATCTTGTTATCAATGTTAAAATAATGGAAGAATCAGTCCAGAAGTAAACTTTGTCACTCTGTATCTCTGATAAAATTGAGGATGAAAGTCATGCTATATAGTAGCTGCAAGTAATTCCGGTTTCGCTATAGTAGTTTCAATCTTTTCCAGTTGGTGCAACTTTACTCCTAGCTTGTATCAGTGGTACTTTTAAGAGAATCAAAAGTTTTTATTTGAATGAAACCAGCCACAGCATAAGCAAACTTACTGGCATTACAGATAATATGTTCTGAAATATTTTCACTTGTATTCCTTGAACCAAACTATCTAGGAAAACAGATTTTTTCTAGTTTATCTCACAGCCATTTTAAAAATGTAGTTCTCATACAGGTATCTTCTTCATTCCATGTTATCTTCTGCTTCCATGTTTCTTGAAGCAGTAATTTAGAGATAAAAATGACAGGACAACATATACGAAGAGGATCAAACAGTCTATGAGCTGTAGATACGATTAACCATTTAGTTACTTTTTCAAAACTTAACTATTTTATACTACCAGTATTTACTCGTAGAGTGTCAGATTGTTTATTCCATATTAAACCGAGCACATTCGTATGAGCAGAACCATCATCATTAATATAACTGAACTCGTACCCTGAAGCTCAGATTTTCTCTTGGCCATTTCTTCAGGTGGTGCATTAATTAAAAGATTGATTTCCTTTTCATTTTTGACACAACTGACACAGTTGTCAACATAGAAACTATGCATAAGATTTTGAATGATACTTTTTGGATATGAGAATAAACCAGTTTCTATTTTTTCTAAAAGTTTGTAAGTGAAGCTGAATAGTAGAGTTTAGAAGAAAAGGGCTGCTTGCTATACCAAAAACTACATGACAGTGACTACCCTTTCACCTGACCATCACTATCAAGCCATAAGAACCTTAAAAAATCTCTATCAAGCCAAATCTCTATCAAGGGTGAAACATTTATAGAAAGCCTTTTCATATATCAGTAATAACACCTATCTGTTGTTTTCGAAATTGTGTTAAAATATTAGGATTCTGTTCCAATAATTTGGACCTTTTTCTAAGCAGTCATTAAGACTAAGAAACCTCGAAGCATCAAATACCGGTCGGGATTTTATAGTACTATTCTCTTTGATAACTTCTCGATGAGGAAGGTAAAGAACTTGACCATGATTGTTTTTAGCAGCCTCTTCAATTTCTCCCTGTTCTAGCCATTCCTTAAAAACATTTTCATAAGCTTCATTATTGGACTCGGTTTTAAGACATTTAACAGTTTCCCTCTTGCTTAAATCAAGATAATCTGGTTGTGGATGATCTTCCAACCAGGGGAAATCAACCTCAAAACGATCATCTATTACATGGACTGTATTTAGGAAATATAATCGAGCAGCTTCTTGCAATTCAATCTGGCTTTTCCTGATTGATGGGTCAGTAAGGCCAAGTGTGTCCAAGGTCCATAAATCTGTTATCGTCTCCACTATAGACAACAGGGACGTGACCAATAATGAACTTCGTCTTGTAAAAATACTAAAATACATTTTAAATCATTTTTTCTCAATTGTACTTTCACTTTGAGCTTAGCTGCACTTCCCACATTGTAGTGAGGGAGCACTATATTACTAAGGGAATGTTAATGTGCTAAACATTAAAGTAAGTATCAAGTCATTTTTTCTCTTACTTTAATGATATCCTATCACTGAAGCAATAAGAGTGTTATGTCTCTACCCATATTTATCTGAAGAAATTAACAGCTCATATACATCAGTTTTACATTACATTGTAAGTTCAGATATGTAATTTGTAAAAAGAAAGTTGTGTTAGAATTATTATCCTTAGATTGGTTGTCTTTTATGGAGGGCAGGTAGAGGAAAGTGTATTGTTTTTCATTTGTGTGCTAGAAAAAACATAAAAACATCAATATATTTAGGCTATTCTGCTAAAAAATTATTCTGGGAGTAGATTACTTCATCTTGTGTAATTTTATGTTCTTACATTATGTGTAATTAAAATTTGCAGTCATATCCATGACCACTAAATAGTTAATGAAACTGTTTTTTTTTTTTTTTTTTTTTTTTTTAAATATTTTTCTGAAAACTGTTTATCTACTGGTATTGTACTGAAAACTGTTTTATCTACTCACTAAGAAAGAGGGTTTGTGATATTTTTAGTTTGTTAAATAAGTAGATGGTACTAAATTGCATTATCCATGTTTATTAAACTGTTAATTATAAATATATCATTTATTTTTGTGGGCTAATTTGAAAATACTATTTAGAATTTCTCTAGAAGTCTGCAGGACAGAAAATCAGGATAATGTAAATGTTGAACAATCTGAACTATGGCTCAAAACATCAGTTTTTCCAAAAGTTGTTAACTGGTCCCAAAACCTGCCAGATAATGCTATTCTTCCCTCTTTGACATTAGTATCTGCAAAGAAATTTAACTCATATTATCAATTTTTGAAACGGAAATATGGAAAAAAGTACATTGAGGTAAGTATAATAATTGCTTTTTTCTTTTTTTTTTTTTATATCTCTTGCTATGTTTTATATGAAGGTTTATTTATTTTTTGTGCTGTTTTAGATGTGGCCAGAATGTTCAGATCCTTTGAAATATGTATATGAAGATCTATCTATTGCTGCTTATTTAATGGTAAAATAAATTTCTATCTTTTCATTTTATTGCCATATTGAAATATGTATATGAAGATCTATCTATTGCTGCTTATTTAATGGTAAAATAAATTTCTATCTTTTCATTTTATTGCCATATATCATTTTTTTTTTTTTTTTTAGATATAATTGCTATGAAAATTTGTTAAAAGCAGTGTTGAACAATATATTCCTTTCATAAGTAAGGGAAATCTTATAATAATTTAAAGCAATGTAACAATGGCATATTGTTTTCAGTAGTAGTGCAATAAGTGCTATTTTTCAAAGAAAAAACTGCTTTATTAATGACAAAATGAAACTTAGAATTCTGGTTTAAATTTTAGGTTAGAAAGCATGACTATTTTGGGGGGGATATGGGTGAAATCTAAAACTAAAATTGGGGCACATCGTGTTACTTTACAGCATGGGAATTTGCGTTTGAGGTAACGCATACTGAAAGAACTATAGATGTTTGGATTAAAACTATGCTAATAGGTTGTAGGAAAAGTAAACTCTGATGTATAACTGGCATTTGAATTTGTGAAAAAAGTTGCCATTTTTCCTCTCTTAAGAAGTGGTCCTTGTGTCTTTAAATCTATAAAAATTTTATCCAAAATCTATGCTGCTCTAAGGTTGCTTTTTTGCTTAATAATACATTAATTATTTATCAAATGGTACACTTTGGATTTCCCTTAAGTATTTCTACCCGGAATGCCTTTAAAGAAAATTATATATTTTTTTAACATAGAAATACATTTAATAAAAAAATTAGAGCAAATAAGTTACGTATTTTTTAATAATTATATTTTAGGAATTTTCAAAGCAATTCTTTTTTTAATACATGCAGGTATACATTGCATTTAAAGGGTGTTGGAACCCCAATATCTTCAAAAAATTGTGATTTTGGATTTTTGCATTTTCAAAATTCTCTTCACTTTTATCTTTCTAAAAATACCATTCTTTAATCTCTATGAAAATTAGAACTGTAAAAAAAAATGTAGTTTTACTTTGTCATCTACTGCTTTGACCAATGAGGATTTTTACATAAAAACGCGTTTTTCTCCAAACGTGATTTTTTTGTGCTCAATGTACCTTTTCTCAGAAACTACTGCTCACAGGTATCTAAACTTTTTATGGCTTATTTATTAGGTTCCCTAATAATTACTGAAATGAGCTTTTTGTAATAAACTTAGAAAAAAAATTTTAATTTTTTTGTGTGAGAAAAGTGCTAAATTTTATTATGCCTAACAAAATATTCTGTAATTTACTCTAAAATTCAAAATGTTTCAAAAGCTCATTTCAGTATAATCAGATAGGTATACTTTAATTACAGAAAAAATTTCAAGCTTGTATTTACAGCAGATTTTGAGAAAAAGTACATCGAAAATGGCCAATTTAACATTGTCGATATAGGGGTTTCTGATACCCCTTAATATAAATGATTATGGGTTAAGGTTTACTTCCCTCCTTACATCTGGATTTTGCACTGGTATATTAACATAACTTCATTCTATTTATATGTGAGATGTTCATTTGATATTCATTCTGAGTGCTTATGTTTATTAACACTTTTTGATTAATATTTCATTTATATTTTACCTATAATCAGTATTGAAAAATGGGAAATATTTCCTTTTTTGGGAAGGAGGAATGTAGTTTAGTTTCTTTAGAACTTCCCATGTTCATCATCCAGCAGTTGGAGATTACTAAATCCACAAAGGAAGCAAAAGGTCATTCTGACCAATTTTAGTGCGAATTATGCAACCAGATGCAAACTGGAAAACCTATTGCATAAATCAGTTCCTCCTGTGAAAGTATTATAAAAATTTATAATTGCAGGTTGTGACACTAGAATTTCTTTGGTTTTATTCTTTAGACCATTTAAGAAAACCTATAACTGATTTACTACAAGTGTAAGTTGAAAGTATGAAATTCATTTGTTATTTTTCCATTTTCCAATGTGTATTTTATCTGTTCTTACTCACTAATCTCATTCTCCATGTGTAAAATGCTTGTCTTGCTTCAGCTTTTTTTTTTTTTTTTTTTTTGTGCTTCTCTTATTCAGTTGTTCATTACTGTTCCTGCTTGATATATATCATTCTTTAACAAACAGCTTAATAACTGTCACTATAAATAACTTGAGTAATATCTTTAGGAACATACTATGGCAGTCTTTTAACAAGACTTGCCCTCAAACAGTAATTGTTCAAATTTTCAAAATTAAATAAAATATTCTAGGCTGACACTCTAAAACCTCATTTAAATATAAATGAAATAGAACCTTTCACTGGTGACCAATCTGCTTCATCAGCAATAGCTGGAAATGATGGCTAAATGAAGGTCCTTTACTTTTATTGCTTTCTGCAGGTTATCTATACTTCTCAGAAACCTAGGTATATGATAGGTTGAAAGGAAGGTGTGTGTTACTCTAGTAACAATTTATGGATTTGTTGATAATTTTGTCTTTCTCCAATTCAGCTATTGAGTTTGTATGCTCCAGGGAGTATTTAACCAAAGCTTTGCAATTTTCGTTGATATACTCGTTTTTTAGCAGAGAGTTTGTAAATATCATTTTTATGATAGGCAATTCATAATGATAATTTTCTAGATATCCAACTGATATATTGAGTTTCTTTGTTTGAATCTTCATTGGGGATCAGGGTAGTATATACCCCTAAAGTATTTGTTTGTGGTCCCGTTTGTACCACTTCTGATAGCCATTTTGTTGAATTGTTGAAAAACTTAATAGTAAAATTTTAAAGTTTAGGAGACATGAAAAATAAGTTATGCCCTTGCCAGGGCTTGAACTTTAGACCTTCCAATTGCTAACCAGATGTGTTTTACAGTTACACCACAAAAGCACAGAGGAAAGAGGGAGATAAACTTACATTCTTCCCTATATAAACATTGATAGGACCTAGCCACCAAATCTTCATGGGGACAAAATTACCCTCCTCCACCTTTTAGTTTGGGCACCACTGTAGAGTCTATTTGGTTTGTTGAGGCAACAGATGTGAAAAGGGATATGGCTTTCTTGGTAAAATATTCCCTTCAAAATATTTCTTTTTCCAGCTCATGGTGGGCCAGCAAGTGATTATACAGTCAAAAGTCATTAATTCGGACACCCATAATCCGAAATGATCTATAATGTGGACCTCAAAGCTAAAAACTTTCTGCGCATGCGTCGCGTTGACGCCTGCGTGTAAGACCTTTACGGCTGCGAATATGCATGTGCGCATGCGCAAAATACCTTTATGCATGTGCGTTTAATGTATAATGGACGGTATAAGGTAAGCTAAAATTATCTAATTCAGTTAATGTTGCAGATTGCGCTGTTCCTTAATCTTCGAATTGGATCCGGCTTATTATTTTTTGCAGACTGTTAGAGCAATTTTATAAAAGTAAGCTTGAACTTTCGATTATGTTAAATAGAATTTCCGATATATATTTACTAATATGTAAAGGATCTACAAAGCGAAAGTATGTTTCGAAGTCCATTAAACAAAAGTGGAATTGCTGCAAAAAATTACCTAACCATTCTGAAACCTGTTTATCAATTTCACGCTGCTCTGCGGGGGGGGGGACGCTGCGGCGCGCAATGATCTGTCAGCACTATCCTTATCTTCAGGGCAGATGTTTTCATTTTATTTGGCTTATAATTCCTTACTAAATGTAGTATTTCATCTCGATGTATTCCGTCTTTGATATGATTTAAATCAAATTCCTCGACATTATAATTTGCTTCCGATAGTGAAGAAAGTGACACAGAGGTTATTGAAAACGAAAAAATTTCGATTGACAAATTAGTCTGTATTCTCGACACAGCAATTATAGGACTTGAACAGCGGAACTTTGTAACTGAACAAGAAATTATGTCCGTTTATAGAATTAAAGAAAAAGTATTACCACATAAAATGAAGCAACTTAAACAACTTACATTGAAAGAAATACTCAGAAGTCAAGCAACAAAAATCAGCGTTATACCTACAAAATTTTCACAGGACTAGTTTTGATGGTTTTACCGAACCATCATCTTCAGCTGCAAAACCGCAAATGAACAAGATAGGAAATAATGATTAGATACGAAAGCCTGGACAAGAATAAGCAAGTGGCGCCATCTGTTGGCGAAACCAGAACTAAAACATAATTTCTCTAAAAGCCGAAGGCATATTTGGATTGGAATTAGGATCGTTAACTAGAACAGAAAGATTTTTATGAATGTGAAATGCCTCTAGAAAATCCAGTTCTCCAATGGAAGATGTTTTTTGAATAATTTTGGCAGCAGAAAAATTGAAAGTGTGATTTTCGGACCAACAATGTTGAGCAACAGAAGACTTCTGTGTTTCCTTTTTTCTAACATATGCCTCATGTTCTTTGACGCGAAATTTTAAGGCTCTCTTAGTTTGGCCAATGTAAATTAAACCACACTGGCAAGGAATCCTATAAATACCCCAGGAATTCATATCCGGAATGGGGTCCTTGAGTATAGAAGTTGGAATTTTATTGATGGGAAAATAAACAACCCGAAAGTTAAATTTCTGCAAAATATGTGCAACTTTATAGCTAATTGATGGAAAGAAGGGAATGACAACAGAATTTTTATAATCTCCTAAAATAAGAGTGTGGCTTTTAGTGTGTTGAGATGAGAATTTTTTAACTGCTTGGTTAATAATGTTGGGTGAAAAGCCCCTGTCAATAGCTATTGCTTTTAAATAATTTAGTTCTTCATCAAGGGCTAGTTTGGAGGAGCAAACTTGAAGAGCACGGAAAACATAGGAATAAAATGAAGCTAACTTTTGTTTAGTCGGATGACATGATTTAAAGTGTGGTGGAAGGCAAACCGATGAAGGTTTACGGTAAACTGTAGTACTGAAGTTGGATGTGTTACGTGTGACCAGAATGTCGAGAAACGGAAGAGAATTGCAAGTCTCAAGTTCAAAAGTGAACTGAATAGCAGGATGAATAGAATTCATTGTTGAAAGAACTTTATTTAAATCACCTTTATTACCTTCAAACAGGGTAAAAGTATCGTCTACGTAGCGGAACCATGCCGGGAAGTTTAAAGTTTCAAACAATTTTGATTCATAATAATGCATGTAGATATCAGCCAGGATGGGACTGAGGGGGCTTCCCATGGCTAATCCCTCAGTTTGCTTGTAATATTTATTTTGGAAAACAAAATGTGTTTGTTTCAAACAGAGTTGAGTGAGAGAAATTAGCTCATCAATTTCGATGCAAGAGAAATGAAATTCGCGAAGTCTGGTTTCTAGACATCCTAATGCACCCTCCACTGGGACATTGGTGAATAATGATTTTACATCAAAAGAAACCATGAGTAAATTACTAGGAGAAATGTTTTTAACCTTTTTTACAAACTCTATTGAATTTTTTATGGTGTAAATGTTATTGTCTGTCGAAAAACTTCTTTTACAGTCTTCCAGTTCAAGTAGTTCAAAAAATCTTCCCATTGTAAACATCAAGCCAATAGTTAATATTTCTAATGTTAGTCTTTCAGAAGAACAAGAGAGAATTCTAAAATATAATTTTAACTTCTCACAAACCTGTAAACCCTCGATTCCAAAGATTTTGGCTCCTATCGAAAAAGCTTTCAAGTTCAGTAAAGTTTCAGATTCACAGAAAGAAATGATTAGGCATCTTATCGCTCATAATGTGAAATTCAATAATAAACCTTTGAAACCTAATCTAACTGCGAGAGAAAGAGCTACAATGCGCGAAATTCATTCTAACCCGGATATATCATTTCAAAGGCCGACAAAGGTGGACAGATAGTCGTCATGGATAAGAACACTTACATCGATGGTGTCACTAAACTCTTAAACGAAGGACCATATAATCCGATCCCTAAAGATCCTTCACCTTCGGACTTATCCAAAATAAAAACTGCGATCAAATCTTCGCAAATCATTTCAAGCAACTTAAAACATTCGCTTATCCCATCTGTTGCGAATTGTGCCAGATTATATGCTCTTCCCAAAATTCATAAAAGTGGTATTCTTTTCCGCCCTATTGTATCAAATTTAGGTACTGCCTCGTATCCTTTAGCTAAATATTTAGTTTCTAGATTTTCCACTCTATTAGACAATAACATTTACACCATAAAAAATTCAATAGAGTTTGTAAAAAAGGTTAAAAACATTTCTCCTAGTAATTTACTCATGGTTTCTTTTGATGTAAAATCATTATTCACCAATGTCCCAGTGGAGGGTGCATTAAGATGTCTAGAAACCAGACTTCGCGAATTTCATTTCTCTTGCATCGAAACTGATGAGCTAATTTCTCTCACCCAACTCTGTTTGAAACAAACACATTTTGTTTTCCAAAATAAATATTACAAGCAAACTGAGGGATTAGCCATGGGAAGCCCCCTCAGTCCCATCCTGGCTGATATCTACATGCATTATTATGAATCAAAATTGTTTGAAACTTTAAACTTCCCGGCATGGTTCCGCTACGTAGACGATACTTTTACCCTGTTTGAAGGTAATAAAGGTGATTTAAATAAAGTTCTTTCAACAATGAATTCTATTGATCCTGCTATTCAGTTCACTTTTGAACTTGAGATTTGCAATTCTCTTCCGTTTCTCGACATTCTGGTCACACGTAACACATCCACCTTCAGTACTACAGTTTACCGTAACCCTTCATCGGTTTGCCTTCCACCACACTTTAAATCATGTCATCCGACTAAACAAAAGTTAGCTTCATTTTATTCCTATGTTTTCCGTGCTCTTCAAGTTTGCTCCTCCAAACTAGCCCTTGATGAAGAACTAAATTATTTAAAAGCAATAGCTATTGACAGGGGCTTTTCACCCAACATTATTAATCAAGCAGTTAAAAAATTCTCATCTCAACACACTAAAAGCCACACTCTTATTTTAGGAGATTATAAAAATTCTGTTGTCATTCCCTTCTTTCCATCAATTAGCTATAAAGTTGCACATATTTTGCAGAAATTTAACTTTCGGGTTGTTTACTCTCCCATCAATAAAATTCCAACTTCTATACTCAAGGACCCCATTCCGGATATGAATTCCTGGGGTATTTATAGGATTCCTTGCCAGTGCGGTTTAATTTACATTGGCCAAACTAAGAGAGCCTTAAAATTTCGCGTCAAAGAACATGAGGCATATGTTAGAAAAAAGGAAACACAGAAGTCTTCTGTTGCTCAACATTGTTGGTCCGAAAATCACACTTTCAATTTTTCTGCTGCCAAAATTATTCAAAAAAACATCTTCCATTGGAGAACTGGATTTTCTAGAGGCATTTCACATTCATAAAAATCTTTCTGTTCTAGTTAACGATCCTAATTCCAATTCAAATTTGTCTTCGGCTTTTAGAGAAATTATGTTTTAGTTCTGGTTTCGCCAACAGATGGCGCCACTTGCTTATTCTTGTCCAGGCTTTCTTATCTAATCATTATTTCCTATCTTGTTCATTTGCGGTTTTGCAGCTGAAGATGATGGTTCGGTAAAACCATCGAAACTAGTCCTGTGAAAATTTTGTAGGTATAACGCTGATTTTTGTTGTTTGACTTCTGAGTATTTATTCGGCGTGTTATTGTGTCTTAATTATTGAAAGAAATGTTTAATAAAGTGGACAAATAAATGTTAAGCTTTTTTTTTTTTTTTTTTTTTTTTTGTAAATTTTGATACCCTTTATATCATAATTGTTCTTTATTTCATAAATTATGGTTTCATATTTTTAATTTTATAATTTCTGCATGCCATCTTACGAGATTTAAACTGATTATCTATAAACCGGAAAAATCGATAATCCGGAATCGCCGAAGTCCCGATGAGTCCGGATTAACGACTTTTGACTGTACAATATCTCTGTATGCAAGAGATGTTGAAGTTACAAAAGAAAAGGCACTGATCCTCAAAGTGTTCTGAAAGTATCATTATATCTTCTATTACCAAGAATATTTGAGGAAGTCTTTGAGAATAATGAACTCTAACTGGAAAAATCCCTGGCCAACTGTACTGCCACAAAGGTCTTTGAAGGCTTTGTGAAACTACCTTCTATTCCAAGACTATTTCTGGGCAAGTCTTCCACAATCTATACGTTCTATTAAGAGTACGCATCTTTCATAAAACCGTTCTAGTCAATAATTGTATTTCCATATTGCTTCTTTCATCTTTAACCAATGTAAATAATTTCCTGTGCTTTTACAAACAATATTCAGAAACCACTGAGTCAGTTTAAACATACTTTTCTGTCATTTCCATATTTTTAAGCTGCATTTCAAAGTGCTTTCATTGATATTAGTTAAAAAGTTTTATTGGAAATCAAATAACCATTTTTACATATCTGAATGTGAGGTAAAATCCGTCTTTTAAGAAAGGTGTATTTTACCTGGCAAACATTTTCCTTACTTCTGAGTAAATAAAATATTTTTAATTAAGAAAATAAAATACATTTACATGTGGAATACTGAGAATTCTTCTCGTGATCAGAGAATTATGAGTGGTTGTGAATTATTAACATTTATATGAAAAAGGAAAATATGACAGTGTGATTTAGTTGGCACTCTTCTCATCATGAACAAACTGTAAATTATTGTCATTGGGATCGAAATGTTTTAAGATGGTTTACATTAGCAATTTGTTGATAATCTTGTTCCCTTTTCCAAAGGGGACCCATGATAATAAGGAAGTACGAATATTACATGGTTATTAAAGTTTATTTATTTGATTATGACACGTGAGAGCTGTCTGCCTAAGAGCCAGGATGTTTTTATGGAGAACTTCGTAAGGTAAACTAACTTGAATCTACGTTGCATATTGGGAAGACAATAAAAATGCCCATGCAGGCAACCTGTTCTTATGGAATCAAACCCAAGTGAAATAACCAATGCACTCTGACTTTACTGCTCAGCTATTCGGTTAGCCTATGCGCTTGCTAAAGCAGAAGAAAAGAAAGACAGCTAGAGTACTAAAAAGGTGAACTATAGCAATAAAAAATTTTTTTAGATAAATTTGTTCATTATATACTTTTGTCAGTAAAGAAAATTTATTCGTTTAGTTGCCTTCTGAATGGATAAATACAGTTGAAAATAATTAACTATGCAATTATCAGCTGTTAACTGTCCTGAACATCACTGCCAAATGCATTTTGCAATCAAGCCTAACATGCTCAAATAATTTCTATAAAATCTGCTTTTTATCAAAATATTTGGGTTCTTGCTTTGCAATTCAAATGTTATTTCTTATATTATAAAGAGAACATACTGTTGCGTTCTGTACGGGTTCATGGATTTGGAGTGATTCACAATGACACTTGATGCAGCATCAAAACACAATTTATTAGCCAGTATTACTCAAGACAGCTGCAAAAACACATTTACAGTCATTGAAAAACTATGACAAATGCTCTGAAACAATCAGCTACACAGGCTTCAGGCTATAACAGCAAAGCACCAGAGTACAGCTCCCAACTCGTAGGGTTCGTACGGTCCTTAAGAGTCCTTAAAATTCCTTAGGTTTTTTTGAATCGATTTTTGGTCCTTAAAAAACCTTAATTTCGGCCAAAATCGGCAGAAGGTTTGTAAATTTAATCATCTGAAATTTCTGCCTTGTTTTTACGACTGCTATTTTGAGTGTGAATTATCATTTTCGAGGAATATTTTTGGTGAGTCACTGAACGAATATTACCTTTTGAATGGGCTCGTGGGTTATAATTTGTTTCTATTCTTAATATAAAAGATGTGATACAGGAGTTTCTGAGCAAGGAGTTAAACATAAGCATTTCAAAATTATTTCATTTCCCCCCCCCTAATCTAAAGCTCTTAAACAACTTTCCGCTTTTAGGGATGGTGTGAATTCTTTTATTAAACGGTTCTAAATATGGCGACTTATCAACATATTGGTGATTTTAAGATAAGTTTTGATAGAAAATGTTTAATTTGGAGATTTGGGGATTTTTCGACGATTTTTTTTTAAACATTGATAAATTTAACTAAAATAACGATAATATATTGAAATTATATTTAAGGAAGAACATTAAAATAAAAAATTTTCATTTTTTTGCTATCATTATAAAGTGACATTACTTTCCATTTTGGCGACTTGTACAGTATTTTGAATCTGAAAAATAAAAGAGGTAATAAATGCTATAAAGCACAGTCTGCAAAACAATTCATAGCAAAAGCAAAATAACTATGTAATTAATTGAAAATTTTTTCCTTTTAATTTTTGCATGGTTACATTTTTTCCCATGTAATTGTTTCAGAATAATCAGTTTTTCTCCTTAAAATTAATTTTATGCTTTCTTCCACTAATTCTTTTTTAAATATGCCCACCTTTTTTTCTGTTGCAGAATTGGTAGGGCTAATTTTTCTTTGGAATTTTAAACACTGCAACCTGGAAAGTTTAGAAGGATTTGAAGGCAAGATTTACAGACACACAATTCTAGAAGGCTTCAGAAAAATGTGACAAACTGAAAAATGTTTTCATTGTATTTCACAAAAAGCTTGTGATGAATTTCTTACATTTTGGAAAATTTTTGGAAGGACAATGAAAACATGTTTCAATGTTGTCCTGCTGATATTAAAAGTCATTTTCTTAAAATGTTTACCTTCCCTTTATTTTCTCAACTTTTCACTAGACACAAGCATGGAAAATATCAAAAATGTTTCTGATCTTATTCCATGGACAGGCATTTATAAAAAAGAATTTATCTATTAATAAAGAAATTGAAAACTGACAAGTAAAAGATACACCTTATATGTCTCAATAGATCATACACAGGACTGGCGCTAGACATTTTCCCACCTGATGCAATCTCTGTGGATCCTAAATTCTGCCTCCTAGTGCTGTCCTAAAGTTTGCTCCCAGTGCCTGCCCTAAATTTTAGAAGTTTTGCCATTTCTAGAGTTTGTTGCTCGGTGTGTCACTAAACTAAAAAAATTCTACATTATCGGCTCTGAAACCAGCCCTTACCATATATCATTTCATATTTATTCTGAATGTTCAGCTTTTTCTTTACAGTCTAAATGCATCTGGTTTTTTAGAATAACAGAAATCTTTAATTAATTCCAAAAATTCTAAAGTAAAGAGGAAACATATCGAAGAAAGAAACTTTATTCTCACATTTGTTTTATATATTTTAAATTCTAAAGTGAAGAGGAAACATATTAAAGAAAGAAACTGAATATATAAAGAGGGAAAAAATTATTCTTCAAAGATATGTGCAGTTATTATTATGCAAATTAGCCAGTTGTTTACAATTTTAGCCTTTACTATAACTTCCCCTTTTCATTTCATCATTTCTCGTTTTAACCTATGCTGTTTGACATAACATTTTAAACACAGCAACCCTGCAACCTGTAACTAACTGCTGATCTTTAAAAGTTATCTCTGCATATTAAAGCAAGTTATTGCCCTTCATTAATCCTTGCCGTGATCACAAAATAAAACACAAAAATGTAAAAATTCATGTAAAACTTATTCTTTGCATCTAGTGAGACTTAAAATAATGCTGGATTACAGTCCCAGGAATTCTACATGAAGCTACAACATTAACTGCTTCAGATAGACAAAGCGCAACTAACTTTCAAAACTTGTCAACCATGTCTACATCAGGCTTTCTGGTTTGTTCTGATTAACAGGTCTCTCTCTTGTCAAGCAGCAGCACTGCAACAGCCAATCTTCTGTTACGAATCAGGTTGATTATGATTTTATTTGTCATTTTAACCTATTCCGTTTGATATAAAATGCACCTGTTATTTACTAAACCTCTACGCTAAGTATGTGCCAAAATGAGACATAAAAGAAAATATCAACATAAAGCTAACTGTTAGTAAAACATAAGTAAAATGTCACTTATCTTCTTTCAAATATTTCCAACTATTATACGTGTAAAATATTTAATGCTACTTGATAAATTTTATAAAGTTGGTTTTATTCTCAAATTTGTTTTATAGTTATGTTTATTAAATTATGTTTAGTAAGAAAGGGTCTATTTTATTCTTAGAGTGTTATTACAAAAGTGAAGTTCAAACATAAGTTGATTGAATTTATTCAGTTCCCATTTGCTGATAGGTCCTTAATTTTTTCAATAATGACCCTTAAAAGTACTTAATTTCCATGTGCAAAAATGTGTATGAACCCTGGACTCGTTGTTCTTGGAACTCTATGTACTCTCGAGACTCCATGCTACAACTCGCGATGCAGTCGGCGATACACTCGATAGACGCAAGTGATACTCTCGACGATCAACTCACTAGACGAGGAACTGACTGACTGATTCACTTACTCACTGACTGTCCCTGGTTGACTCTCACCCACTGCTACTCCATCTGCAGACAGGGTTTATATAGATTTTGGGCTGCCTTTGAGAACATTCTGGTCCAAACTGGTAAAAATTTATTCTAGAATGTTCTCCATCCGTCTATGGCATATTGCCAATTTTGTCATCAAATGGGAGGTTTGTCACCAACTATGGCAACCCTGCCTTCCATTGCCATTTTCTGGCAGCCCTAAATATGCCTTGTGGGAAAGCTATCTTACCACAGCTGACACTGCCCCCTACCAAGGACTGCACGTCCTAGGCAGTACAATCCTTGGTCAGAATTCAAATTCGATACAAGCAAAATGTAATAAAATAAACAAATAACATAGCTAAAGAAACAAATAGTTATACTGTGTACAAGTTATATATACAGATTAACCACATAACACTTTTAATTATACAAATAAAAGTCCATACTGAATTGCACTCTCAAGCTTTTCATTAAGTTATGCTTAAGTCAAGAGTACGTTTTCACTACAATTCTCAGATGTATTTCTGTTTTGTCTATCACAGTGTGGAGATTCAGTCCTTTCATGCTTTTCATTCACAGAAAGATCTGAAACAGTTTGTTCACTACTCTGTAGTTTATTTGCGTCGTGTGTACAATTCACCTCAGTACTTTGAACAGTTGATACATGATTTACCTCTGTTTCGTGAAAGCCAGTTCCGATGTTTGTATCAGAGTTATGAATAGAATCTGATTCTTTACAAACACAAGTATCCTGGTTGAGAAGCAAGTTCGTGTGTGCACAACCTGTGCTATGCACCATTTCTGACTTTGTATTGCATATATATATATAATTCAAGAAAAAATTTTTGAAACTATTGTTATCTAAAATATAGTTTTCCCTTTGCAAACATGTTTTAAATTAATTCCAAATCTTGCATCTTTCCATTAATGTTCACAAAAACCATTAAGTTTTGATTTTTAAATCATATGTAGCAAATTATCTTTCCTTGTATGTAGACTACTTGGGAACAAGAAAGGGAAAGGCTAAATTTAAGCAAAAAGCAAACTTTTGTTGACTTAGGCTGTGGGAATGGCCTTCTTGTTTCTATTCTGTCATCAGAAGGGGTAAGTACTATATTTTTATATTTTATGTTTTATTAATCTTAGGCGTGTTGGTGCATATCTTAAGCCAATTTTTAATCATGGATGTTGATATTGTTCATATGAGATGTTTTTCTGGTATAATTCTTTTAGTCTTATTTAATATATATTTTAAGTAAAACATAGTTTTATTTTAAAAAATTATTCAAGAAGGTTTTGTTCATTGTCCATGCCATCATGAATTATAATCTGTGAATTTTCATCTAAAATATATTCTCATTATGAATGCAGAAATTGGTAAGTGATACATGTTGGAATATATTCTTTTGTTTTCTAAATTATAGGAAGTGAATCATGGAAATGAACTGTTATTTCAAAATAAAAGCACATGAGCATTAATATTCTTCTCTCTGCATGATTAAAAATTCTCAGTCTTTAAAAAAAAAAAAAAAAAAAAAAAAATCTGAAATCTGAAATGCTGACTATTTCCCTTTTCTGTAGCAAGATTTATTGAGAGAAAGTGATGTATAATAATGCATTTTTGCTCCTTGAAGAGGAATTCTTTAATTAACACTTTCAGTTTGTTTTCTGTAAAAGCAATGTCAATCTGAAATTAATCTTTGCCTTAATTAAAAAATGTGGGAAGGTGGTAGGAAAATAAAGATTTACGGTTGGTAAGGAATATTATGATATAGTAAATTTTTCAGTGCTGGCAAATTCTATGTTTTACTCGTAAGCAGTCCATGAGAATACCTATTACAACTTTATTTCTTTTGAAAATAGTATGCTAAATATCTAAGTTTCAGATAAAACTAGACATTGAATAAAAGTCTAGCTTATTTCTTAGTTATTAAATTTGGTATTTAAAATTTTCAGCTATTGGCCATTTATATAAAGAGCAACCATAATGTAGTACCTTTTCATAAAATTTTGCTCATTATTATCACATTTGCTAGCAGTGAAAATTTTTCCATCCTTAGAAGCCAGATTACAAATTAGTGTTTTAATAGCTAAAAATGTTTCTTAAATTTTACTAATAAAATCAGAAAAATGGAACATTTTATTTTCATATTTAACATAATGTTTTTTCCTGACACTCTAGAGTAGAGAGTCTCCAACCTCTCATGCCTGTGAGCCACATCTATAAATTCACAAAGATCTGCAGGCCACATGTCTGTCCAAAAAATAGTGTAGTCAGAAAATTTATATAGAAAAGGGAGGTTTGTTTTGCAAGACTATAGTTGATTCTAAGTGAAGAGATGTGTATACATTAGTTCCAAAAAGTCAAATGAATTCGAATTAAAATGTTTTGCAACTCTTTTTAACTATAGAAAAAGAAAAGTATAAAGATGATTGTACAGAAAGATGTTACAATAGGCCTTTACAATAAAAACAGTTTACATTACTTGTTACTTTAGTTTTAATGTGAAATTTAACATTGTTTTTCTTGATTAAATCTTCAATATCTGGTTTAATCTGTGTTGTTGCAATTCATAAAGTTTCTTCTAAGTGTCTGTCAGCCATGTTCTTGTTTTTGATTTTAGGATTTTCATTTTACTAAGAAAATTTTCACATATGTAGGTACTGTCAAAGATAGAAGACATGAAGAGTGCATGTTTATATGAATTCCTGGATACTTGTCTTCTGTCACATACTTTGAATAAAAATAAATTAATGTAGGATTTTCAAGAAACTTTCATTTTACTGCAGTCACACTGTAAATCTAATAATTCTAATTGAAGTTTTGGTGGAACACTTTCAATGTCTACTGAAAATGGCGAGGAGAACATTCTCATAAAAATTTCATTTTCACGAAAATCGGAAATCTGCTTTTGAATTCCTCTGAAATTTGAAATGCATTCTACATAATTATTTGAATTCCATGTTGTAGAGTTCTTCACACACTCGATCAATTTTAGAAAGTGAGTTGAATTCTTTAGCAACTGACTTTCCCACAGGATTAATTTTGTCTCAAAAGCTTTCACAAAGTAATAAAGATTATGAACAAGTAGGTCTTTTCTCAGTAAGTGGTAGTTCAAATCATTGAGATGACTTGGAATATCAACGAGAAATGCAAAGTCTCCCAACCATTTCTTATTACTGAACTTGTGAATGGACTTCCCTTTAGATTCCATGAATTGTTGAACTTTGCTCTTCAAAGAAAACAGGCGCTGAAGCATCTTTCATCGGCTCAACCAACGTACTTTCGTGTAATACAAAATATCACCATATTCAGCTTCCAAATCATTCAAGAACTGCTGAAATTGCCTGGGATTAAGTCCTTTAGACTGATTGAAATTAACCACTTTTACAACAACATTCATCACATGTTCAAAGTTTGAGAAGTTCATTATTTAATGGTTCTAAATTTGGTGATTCATCGACATTTGGTGATTTTAAGATCAGTTTAAAAAAAAAAATTCATTCCGAGATCTGGGAATTTTTCGACGATTTTTTAAAAAATATTGTAACATTGATAAATCTGATTAAAATACAGGTAATATATTGAAATCACATTTAAAAAATAACATTAAAATAAAACATTTTTATTTTTCGCTATCATATTATAAAGTTCCATTTTGGCAACTTATTGTACAATATTTTGAATCTGAAAAATAAACAAGGTATAATGCTGTAAAGCACAATTTACAAAACAGTTCTAAGCAAAATCAAAATTAAATTAGCTGTGTAATTAATTAAAAAATATCTTTTTAATTTTTTCATAGTAAGAGTTTTTCCCATGTAATTGTCTCAGAATTCTCAGAATTTGCATCCGTTTTCTCTATAAAATTAAGTTTACACTTCCCCCCTTTTTTTCCAAAATATTTCAGGCTTTTTGCTATTACAGAATTGGTAGGGATAATTTTTGTTTAGGATTTTAGATACTGCAGCATGGAAAGTTTAGAAGGATTTGAAAGCAAGATTTATAGACACACGATTCTAAACGAATCAAGAAATATATGACAAAATGAAAGATGTCTCCATGGTATTAATACATGATATTAACTAATGGATGTATTTTACAGGAAGTTTGTGATGAATTTCTTACTTTTTGGAGAATGTTTGGAAGAAAATGAAAACATAATATTTGAGTGTTTTACTTCTGATACTAAAATCTTTTTCTTAACATGTTTATCATCCCTTCATTTTCTGTACTTTTCACTAGACACAAGCATGGAAAATATCACAAATGCTTCTAAACTTATCACATAGACAGGCGTTACAGAAAGGAATTTTTTTTATTAATAAAGAATTTAAAACATTCGTCTAATATGCCTTAATGCATCAAACACAGAGCTGGTGCTAGGCATACCCCCCCCCCCCCGATGCAATCTCTGTGGATCCTAAATTCTGCTGCCTAGTACCTTTCTAAATTCTGCTTCCAGTCCCTGCTTTAAATTCTAAAAGTTATGACATTTCTAATTTGGTTGCTTGGTGTATCACTAAATTCTAAAAATTCTGCCACACCAGCTCTATAACCAGCTCTTAGCATATATATTTCATATTTCTTTTGAATGTTTATATTACTAAAGAAATAAAATTAGCAAATTTTTCTATACATTCTAAATACATTAATTTTTTTAGGATAACAGAAATCCTAAATTAAATCCAAAAATTCTAAAATGAAAAGGAAATGTGTTGAGGAAAGAAACTGAATACATAAATTATTCTTCAAAGATATTTGCAGTTATTATTATGTAAATTAACCAGGTGTTTATGATTTCAGCCTTTACTATAATTTCTCATTTCTATTTCCTCATATGATAGAATTACTGAGCGAGCTTAAATCAAAAGAAACTTGTATAGTCCACACGTTTAGTTTGAATTTGACTGTTCTTGTTTAATTACATCACCACGAGCTGTAATTGATTTTGTTAGCATCAGAATATGTTGTTATGTTCTAAGTTCTTTTTAAATAGGATGCTTATTTAAACCTTTGTCTGACACTGTAGTTGCTTTCGGACATAGTGATAATGTGCTTCACGTCTTTGGGAGGTTTTTGGACTATTTAATTTTTATCAGATCAAATAAATCCTCATAGCTAAGATGTGGAGAGTTTGACAAGTTATGAGATAAAGCACCCAGAAACTAGTGAGAACACTGGTTTTCAGATTGAGATAAATTTCTGGTTGATAGAAAAGATGCTTAAAGAGAAGGAAATTGATACAAATTAGCCAAAATCTCTAAGAATGCTTCAGATTAAAAAGACGCATAAATATTTTGTTGAGTGTTGTATGTGGAGAGTTTGACAAGTTAGGAGATAGAGCACGCAGAAACTAGTGAGAACACTGGTTTTTAGATTGAGATACATTTCTGGTTGATAGAAAAGATGCTTAAAGAGAAGGAAATTGATATAAATTAGCCAAAATCTCTGAGAAGGCTTCAAATTAAAAAGACGCATAACTATTTCATTGAGTGTTGTTGTTACAAAACATAAATGTTTTGTAGCTTTTAATGTGTTATATTCCTAATATTGTTTAAGAATCAATGTCATAAATTACATATATTTTAAACTGTGAAATTTTATTACATTGTGGTTTTAATAGGACTTTTTAACAAATATTGTTAAAGAAATAAGTAAAATTTAATGGTGGCCATGTAAATCCATAATAACTATCTAACTACCTAATTTAATTATTTTGTCTGACTGCTCACCCTTAAAAATTCTCTCTGCATAGTAAAGCGAGCCATTGCCTTTCATTAATCCTTACCGTGGTCACAAGATAAAACACAAAAGTCTAAAAATCATGTAAGGCTTATTCTTTGCATCTAGTGAGACTTAAAATAATATAAAACAACTTATCACCCGTGGGGCGTCAGTGCCTTTTTGGGACCTTAAAGTATATTAACTGGGTTAACAATCCCTGGAATTCTACATGAAGCTACGACGCTAACTGTGTCAGACAGAGCCTAACTTTCAAAACTTGCGAGCCATGCCTACATCGGGCCTTTCAGGTTTGCTCTAATCAGCAGGTCTTTTTCTACAAGCAGCAGTGGTGACAATATCTAGTCTTTTGTTATGATTCATGCTGATTTTGATCTTACTTCTCTTTTTAATCTATGCCGCTTGACATAAAATTTACCAGCTTATTCACTAAACCTCTAGACTGATATGTATGTGACCAAATGAAACATTAAAAAAGGGGGGAGGGGGAAATCAACATAAAGCTAACTGTTAGTCAAACATAAATAAAATGTCACTTATCTTCTTTCAAATATGTCCAACTATTATAAGTGTAAAATATTTAATGCTGCTGCTTGATACATTTTATAAAGTTGATTTGAGTCTCAAACTTATTAATAATTTTGTTAATTAATTAATGTTTAATAATAATTCATCTTACTTATGGATCTGTTTTATTTTTAGGATGGTATTACAAAAGTGAAGTCTAGGCATAGATAATATTTTTAATTGGTTTTTATTCAGTTTCCATTTGCTCATAGGTCCTTAATTTTTTCATTAATGGTTCTTGAAAGTACTTAATCTCTGTGTGCAGAAATGTGTATGAAACCTGGTGCAAAACCACCAGAACTTGAGTAAATACCAATGGTTGAATGTTTTCTTTATTGATGAGTCAAAGTTTAGTTTAACATCTGGTTCTAAATGTGTTTAAATTTGGAGGGAGTCACATTTAATGGGATTTTCCTTTGAACATTATGTCTGAACAACATGACTGTTTCCATAATGCAGATCTGATGATATGGGGAATAATAATAATTGATGCATATTTTGAACAACATATTTGTGACCTGCCAGAGATATCAGGATTATAACTTTATGTAAGACTTTTCAGAGGTGCATATGGATCTGATTTATCATGGATGATAATGCTCGTCCACACTGAGCAAACCATGTTAACAAATTCCTTGAAAGTGAAAATAATGAGCTAATACCATGGCCAGAAAAATCTGACCTTCATCTGATAAAGAACTTACAAGATTACCTTGGAAAAGTAGTTATCTCATTAATGGATAAGTGGAACTTAATTCTTCAAACTGTAATTAACAACATTATTGCCAGCATGAACACTTGTGATATCTGTGTGCATGTCAGGGGGGATCATGTTCCATTAAATTTGTAAACATTAATTTTTTTTAGTTATTATTTTTCCCCTGAACCTTCCTTGTACCATCTGTTATTTGAAAGGATGCAATGTCTGCCACTAATCCTGCCTCCAAAAAAATTCTCTCCTTACAAGATCTAAGAGTGGAGTGTAAAATTCTCGAGGAGAAGCAGTAGTTTTTAATCTCTTGACTAAAAATCATGCATATTACTCTCAAAGATCTGCTAGCTCAAATATTGTGCTGTGGCCAGTAATAATACAATGCTTAATGTTGTATTGATGCTGGCTATGATCCCCATTTTTATGCTTGAGTGGTTGCGAGGGAGTAGCATTTTTCGATATAACAATGTGTGAAGCTCCAAAACATATTTGTTTGGAATGGAATATTGTTCATACTGGTTTTCTTTTTTTGGTACAACAGCAGGGAAGAGAGAAAGATTCTGAGGAATAGCAAATTGAGCTGTTCTATAACTTTCTGATATTTACTTTTAGCTCTCCATTATCATTATAATTGTGTTATCAAAAATAAAATTTGAATTTGAGTTATAGTGAAAATCTGGAGCTGCACCAGGATTTCGAAAGGAAAATATGTTTTGATGCCATTCAAAGAATGGAAGGTATATATGGAATTTCTACAAAAAATGGATAAAAGCATATCTGTCTCAAAAATAAGGGAGGAATATGGAATTGGAAGTCCACAGTATGTGATGTAAAAGGCTGGAAAAGAACTTCATAGATTTTTTTTGTGAGTTTTGATATCCCACTAGCAATAAATAATGGAAAATCCATTCATTATTATAAAAGTGGTGATCATGACTAGGTGATATTTGAAAGGATATGAGAGCATCACTGCGAGGCCATGTCATTCCATTGATGGATTCAGTGCTAATATCTCAAAAGCCAAATTATTTCATGAGGAAATGATCTTAAAATTTTAGGTGCACATATCCAATAAACTGATTAATTCAATTTGAAATTCCCATGCCATAATGTAGCTAAAAATTTCAACGAGAAAAGCTTCAGCTAATAGAGTGACACCGGAACAATTCACAGATAAATTTATCAAACTCCAAGTGAAATGTGATCTCTGAAACAAATTTATTATGCTGATGAAATTGGTCTTTTCTGGCAGTATGTTCTCTGAAATACCTTGGTGACATCTGCAAAAGAGGTTTCAACTGGTGTCAAAGATTCAAATTAAGACTAGCAATCTTAGCGTGCACAGATGCCTTTTAAAGTCATGCACAAATGCCCTTTAAAGGAATAAAGATATTCCCTGCCATCTATCACTCAAGTAAAAGAGCATAGGTGATGCAAACATTAATGAATGATTAGTTTTAAAATCATTTCATACCCAAAGCTTGGCAACACTTGAAACCGATTGCTTTACCACATAAGGCAAAAATTATCCTGATTATTGCTAACTTTTCAGCTCTGGATTAAAAGTTTTGGTAAAAGTTAATGTCTCCATTTTATTATTTCCTCCAAGTTGTACATCTGTCAATCAGAAAATTGATACTGTGGTGTTGCATGTGCTGAAATGCAGATATAAAGTAGCCTTTTTAAAATCTGTTTAAATTTTCTGAACATTCGCAAGACCATTGAAGATATTTTTGAAACATTCTAACAAAAAATATTCTTTGTGGAGCATTGCAAGGTCATGAGAGGAGTCTACAGTTAATTTTGAGAAATGTTTGGTATGTTTAAGGCCAGCTGTCATAGTTCATGCTGGTAAGAGGATACTAACTGCTTATTTGAAGGTTTTTGAATACCCCAAGCAATATGCAAATTTTTTTGATTACCAGAATTCGTAAAGAAATAATAATTATAACAGTTTTTCTTTGTGATGACAATGCCCCAATAATCAGCCAACTAACAGATAGTGTAATCTGTACTATGGTCTTGAAAAATAATCTGTAGTAGCTGCGAATTAGAAGGTTTTGGATATCACAAGCAAAAGCCAGGTATAAAAGTTATCAAGGTATCCGAATTCATAAAGAAATAATAATAAATGATGATAACGTAATAGAAGTTTTCTATTGCGATGACAGTGCCCCAATTATCAGTCAACTAATGGATTTCCAGTTCTGTAATATTGTTTCAACTCTGGAAAAAATAGCTATCAATATTGAAGAGTGAGAAAGAGGTTGTTGAGAATGAAAAGATTTTAAATGATAGTTTGGTGGGAATTCTCGACACAGCAGTTACAGACCTTGACAATGGAACTTTGTATCTGAACAAGAAATTTGTGTCTTCTCTAAAATTATCGAGAAAATGTTAGCACAAAATGCCACCTTACGCGCCCTGGTGCTGGTTCTGGGTTTATGTGAATAACAAATCAGTTATTCTTAATTCAAATAGCCTTAAATGTAATATTTGGGTGTATGAGTATCATCAATAACAAATCAGTTATTCTTAATTCAAATAGCCTTAAATGTAATATTTGGGTGTATGAGTATCATCAACAAAATCTATTTTTAGAATATGGAAAGAAATGTTTGCTAAATTTTTCATCGTCAATATTTTTTAAGCACCATTTAACTTAAATCTGTAATCATCACCAAGCGTCATGTCAACATAAAAGGTTACCATAAATCCTTTGTTATTCAATTACTAACATAAAAGAAAATTGTTTAGGCATAGCTACATGAGTCATTACTCAAGTCATCATGTGTTGATAAACATGCGGTGATGAAAGGAAAGTATAATAAATAATAATGATTCGCCAGGTTGGCGTCAGATCAACCATGTATCTAGGTGGAATGTTTTGGTTTGGGAAGTGTGCCAAGCAAATATGCAGCAACAGAGCCAAATTACTGCTCGTACAAATTTATGCTAAAATGATTGTTTTTTCAATAACAAGGTATTTTATTTAGTGTCGAAGTGAGAATTTATGTCTCGTACAAATTTATGCTAAACTGATTTTTTTTTCAATAACAAGGTATTTTATTTAATGTCGAAGTGAAATTAAGAATCGGAAGTCTCCAGATGTTTTATTATGTGTGGAGGGGGGAATCAAATGCGCATGGGTAAAGCCTATGAGAAAAACTTTGTTGGTGGTTTTGAGGTCCGTATTTTAGATCATTCCAGATAATGGACGTCTGGATTTTGAACTTTGTACTGTATTTGTAAGTTAATTAAATTCATTTTCTAGCCTTTATATTATGTAAATTACTTTTTTCATAATGTTTATTTTAGTCTTATGAGAATCTATTTTTGTACACTTGTTCTTTCTGGTTTTATTATTTTTACAAAGTTTGCATTGTGTTAATATGATGAAAGGTGAAAGTGTCATGGAGCAATTTCTCAAGTTAGAAAATAAAACTCACTCATATAAGAATTTTATATTCCAATTAAAAGATTGCATTTAAAACTTGACAGCACTGCCAATTTTTTATTCCAATTGGAAATTTACATTTAAAACTTGACAACACAGCCAATTTCTTACTCATTATTAACTAAAAATTTGAATAACTTAATCTTACTAAAAAGCTTTTTTAATAATGATTCTTGCGTGAGAAAAAAATTTACATTTAGTAATTATTGTTAGTTAATCAAAAGTTAGTTTATTCTCCTTGAAAAGTCAACTAATCTCCAATCAGTGACGATAATTACTTACTTTGTTGGTTGCATTTTCACTTTCAGTTATTTCTTTTGATAACTGCATTTTAAATATGCTAATGAGTAAATTCAGTACAATAGAATTCTTACTACTTTTTCAAAGGAGTAGTAAGCTTGTAAGTTTTGCTTGATAAATTATATATATATATATAATGGAATTTTTATGGTACTTATGGAGCCTAATACTTGTGTTAAATCCGCTAAGTCATAAAACAAGAATTTATCTATTAGAACAATTTTTGGATTATCTCCTTGGAAGAAAAGGAAATTAGGTAAGTTTATAAAGTGAATTTTATTGCTAGAAAAAAAATCAAGCCAAAAAAAAAATAAATAAATAAAAGTAAATTTATGAAAGTGGTATAAAATGAAAAATGTTAAGAAAAATTGAATAAATTGCTATTAAATGGAAATTAATTTACTTTTGAAGCGGAACAAACCAATTTCCAATCAATTAACAATAATTAATAGAAGCGAATGTGTTTCGTTGCATTAATATTCAAAAACCAGGTGTAAAATACCAAGCCAGGAAGATACTGAGCCAAAATGGGTTCAGAGTACTAGTCAAGAACAAATCTTGAGAGATTTAAGTAACTATTTAGAAGTTGGTGAGTTTGATTCAAAATACAAGCCAAGAACAAAGCTTATTAATTATTTAAGTAAGGATTTTAATATTCTTTTGTAAAAAAAAGTTACCCTACACATTCACTGCTTTGTATGAGGCTTTTAAAATATGCATAATTATTATACATTAAAAAGGCCAGAAATGAATTAAAGTAAATTTATATGTATGCTCAATTGAAGCAATAAGCAAAATGGCAGTTATTCAACGTTCATTGGAATTTAATGAGACTAGTGTTGTAATATTTACGAGAAAAGGGTGTTAGTAGACATGTCAGATGCTGTTTTAGGAAGGGGGAGAAATTAGTTTTGGTTCGGCTATCATAAAGTTGGCGAGAGAATTTGTCTGCTTTAGTTCAAATTGGCTGTAAAACTTTATCAAACGATCGAAATTAATTGATTTCTGGCTAATGGTCTGAACTGTACACTGTAGAAAAAAAAAAATGGAGCAGTTCTATATCTCCCATTCTACTGGGCTAATTGATGAAATTCAAATTGCGTTTTTTATGTTTCAAAAGCGCGACTTACGATATATATTAGATTTATATATAGCATTCTTCTAATATAGGTATTTTGACACAAAATTATACTTTTTCTGAAGTAACATGTCAATTCTTTTCCATGTTTGATTCTACAACTCAAATTATGCCTAGATATTAAATTTTGTAATTTTTTATGAGAAATTTCCGGAGAATTTTAAAAATTTATCTTGGCGCGTTTTTTTCAGTTTGCCCCAAGAATAATTCACTTGATGAACTTCGTAATTTAGAGCAAACTATTTTCCTTTCCCTTTTTTCATTGATGCACGAGAGGAAAAAAAGGTCCATCGTTCATTCTTTCAAATAATTTCAACAAAGTATGTAAACCACATTTTCGTTATTATCGCTTAAATTAAATATGCCAAATTTCAAAACATGCCAAAATGTAAATTCACTTAGGAAATTTAGGTATATCTGAAGAAATGTTGAATAAAAAAACTCTTAATTGTTTTTGCATTAGAAATACATCTACTTTAAGATGATGTTAAAAATGTAATAGGTTATAATAAAAAAAAATTTCAAAAATTTATAAAAAACATTTTAAAATACAAATTTAAAAAATAAATCATAAAAAATGTGTGAATTATATTTGGAATGAATGTAAATTTCGATTCTGGAAGAAGTCAGGTAAGTTTAATAAAAAAGAGATATTAGTAAATATAACAAATTCAATTAACATTGAGGAGCTGAAATTTTGAGAGTTAATTTTTTAAAAACTACTTATGCAATTTTTTACAAAACTTGGCAGTTTGGCATAATTTGAATCGCAGAATCGAAATATGGAAAACAATTGGCATGCAATTTCAGAAGTCCGATTTTATTCAATATACCTATATTAGAACAATGCTATACATAAATCTAATACATATCCTAATTCACACTTTTGAGACATGAAAAACGCAAGTTGAATTTCGTCAATCGGCCCAGTAGAACGGGAGAGATAGAACTGCCGCCCTTTTTTTTTTTTTTTTTTTTTTTGCGCAGTGTACAAAGAAAAGTAGACTATCTTCACTTGTATCAGGCTGCAAACAAATCTTAGAAATGAAAATTGGTGCATCTTGTTAGTAAAAGCAAAGATAGCTAGAAGAAACTGATATTTTACATCATATACAATAATTACAGTAATAATTACAAAATTTATAAATCTTTAAACCGATAAACATCCAACATAATTCGTCTAGAAGGTTTAGAAAAATGTTATCATAACCTTACCAGTAAAAAGATTAGACTGGGTATTTAATGCCTTCTTTTTTTAAGATAAAAGTTAATTAATTAATTTGATACATGATTATTTTTAAGAGTTTAAGTAAGTAGTAAAATTTCGTTTTGAATACGAGGGCAATCCCAAAAAAAAGGTCTCCTATATTTTTAGATATACAAAGAACCGTTTATTTTCTATAATTGCTACATCACTTTAAAGATTGAAGAATGCTTTATTTTTCAACATAATCGCCATTTCGGTCGATGCATTTTTGTAGACGCTGTGGCTGTTTTACAATGCCCATGTCATACCAGCCTGCCGCCATGCCCTTCAGGAAGCGTTGAACCTCATCTTTCACCTCATCATCGGAGCAAAACCGCCGTCCAAAATTCGCGGGAAGAATCAACCTGTTGTCGTTTGTGGTCTTCTGTCAGCATACGCGGCACCCATTTTGCACACACCTTCCGATATTGCAACTTTTCCGTTAAAATCCTGTGGATGATGCTTATGGAAACTTCAGGAACCAAAATGCAGAGAGCATCCAGAGTGATCCTCCGATCTTTACGCATGAGTTCCTCAACTTTCGCGATTGTCTCGTCGGCAATTGATGGCCTCCCACTCCTTTCTTCATCATGAATTTCAGTATGACCGGCTGTAAACTCTCTACACCACTTGCGAACGTTTTTGACATCCATGCACGACTGTTCATACACTTCCGTCAATAGGCGGTGAATTTCAACTGGTTTAACGCCTTTTGCGTTCAAAAATCGAATAACTGCACGCACTTCGCACTTGGTGGTAACGTTTATCGGGAGCTCCATTTCGAATGGCTGCCAAGCCAAGACTGAGCATCCGAGCGAAGCGCCTGCATGCTTATGTGGTAGCAGAGAAGGCACCACTCACAACAGTGTTGCCAACAACCGTATTAAAACTTTCTCTACGTCCCCAAAAAATAGGAGACCTTTTTTTTTGGGATTGCCCTCGTATTTAATGTGTCTGTACAAATATTTTAATGCATTGTATTTGATCAATTATTGTGTTACTAATCACTTTTTTTGGAAATGTTAGAAGTCCAATCAATTAATTTATTAATAGGGAAATTAAAGTATATATTAATGGATGTAAATTTTTTGGATATATTTTTCTTTTGCTGTTTTGCATGTGTATGTGTGCATGTTGCAATTTAATTCTTCAGTTTCTGATAGCCTTATAGGTCTACATTTTAGTTTTTAATTTGGTTAATTCTCTTGTCTATCCTAAAAACAGTAATATGCTTATTACGAATCATTATAAATGCATCATATCAAAATTAATCCCTGTCATATAGTTTTTAGTAGTACTAATAATGCATGTACTTACTTTGTATCAAAAGTGAAACTTAGTCTTTTAGCTAATTTTAATATTAAATTTGCAAACCAAAACATTCAAGTGAACACAGAAATGAAGCAGAATTTTAACTTTACTATCTTTAGTCTCATTTTAATAGCATTATGTACACACTTTCTGCTCGTTTGCCCCTGTGATACTTACATCATATCTGCCACATCGAATGCATTTCTGTGGCTATGTGAAATCCATGTGTGTTACGTTATTGTCATATTATTCATTGAATTTAATTTAGAAATCAAACAAAAGTCAGCATTATATTTGCAAATTTTCAGAGGACTAGTTTCAATGTTTTTACTGGACCATCAACCTCGGCTGCCAAAGTGAAAAAATGTTGTTGTTTTTTTAATTGTTTGATTTCTAAATTAATATTTGTTCATCTGAATCTGTTATTTTCATCTGAATTCTATTTTAGTAAAGTTTTATCATGTAACCACTGGAGTATATAATATACACAATATATATGTGTGTGTGTGTGTATGTGACACAGACACAAATAAGAAAATACACACCGAAATAAGAAAATTAAGAGTAAAGAAGATAATGAAATAATCATTTAACTTGCATTCATCTAATCTAAGTAATTTTCTGCTAGGATGTATTTTAGTGTATTTTTCTGAAAATGTGATTACGTTTTGTTGTATTTCAGTACAAAGGAATAGGTATTGATGTTCGAAAAAGAAAAATCTGGGATTTATATGGGTCATCAACTGTTTTAATTGTGAGTAAAATTTTATTTGTATAAAACTTTAATGATGAATATCTGTAAATATGAGAGATGTTAGTAATTTTTGATTAATTCAGTTTTGGTGTTCTGAAAGAGAAGGTAAATACGTATGTTTAGGACAATCTGTTCAAGTTGAAAAGTTGGTCAGTTTTGAAAGCCTTTTTTCAGCAGAGTTGTCTGCTCTTTGCAATGGGCAAAATTATTCTGAATTGCCATGTTGCCATGTTGAATTTATCCCATGAGAGAATGGTATTATTGCTTTCCAATATATTTTTGAGTTTTGCAAGAAAGCTCGAAGTAATAAAGTATTAGAGTGGCTATACATATTCTATATTATTTTGTATTTAATTCTTTAGTTCATGATACTACTGGCCTATGGATAAGATTGTTAAACATGGGTCATTTCACATTTGAATTCCAGTGAATAAGCTGGCTGATGTGATTTTTCAAACCAGTTGCATGGATATATGCATTTTCTTTAGGAAGTCCCATGAAAACATTCTTCCTTGTAGCTCGCATAAGCTTGTCATAATCAAATTTCAGATAGTGGTTACTGTTATCATAAGACAAAGTGATTTCCTAATGTACAAACACAAGTCCTTAGTTTAACTAAAATTGATAAATTAAACCATGTGACTGAGAAATGTGTTGGCAATAAAAGAAGCTATACTCAATACAAAAAAAAATTCTGGCAATAATCATATAATTAAGTCTCAATGTATGCAAAAGCTTTCATAGTCCATTTGAAATAGAGATGACTGTATGTAAGGGATTCTGCTAATGATGTATTTTCACAGAATTTACACTTATATTTTTATGTAATGAAATGTGTTATTTGGTTATAGAATGAAGTGCAAAATAATTTTATGTTGTTTTTTCTGAGAGTGGTGAAAGCATACATTAGCTGTTTCTATTATATTACTGAAATACTTTTGATCATATTTTAAAGGAAAAAGCTGTTGAACCATCTGACCAACTGCTGTTTCCTGAGTATGACTGGATCATAGGAAATCATTCAGATGAGCTGACTCCTTGGATTCCTGTTATAGCAGCCAGGTGACGTATTTACTTTTATTAAGTATTAATGTTGTGGAGCAATCTGAAAATGAAACTAATTTGCGGAAGAGATAATGAATTAGTGTATAAATTACCAATTTTGCTTTATTCAAAGTAACGTGCTCTGAAACTTTACTGTACACTGTTTCTTTTTATCCCCCCCCATGATAATGGAGAGTACAGAAAGGTTTTTGGCAAGCAACTAAAAGAATTCTGTTTTAAATAATCATTGCCATTTTCCAGATATTGGATTAGCTATCAAAATAACCTGCCTAGTTTCTGTTTTGATTTTTGGAAATAATCAAAAACGTAATAAAGACTAGCAAATAAGCAGGGTATGATAAAATGCAAATATAGTTTTCTGGCCCACATTTCTTGAATGACAATGCTTGTCTTAACAGGCTTTATCATGAAGAAAACCAGCTACACTGTTTTTGACACTGATATGACCTGTGTAGATGACAGTTAAAATGTATTAATTAGTACTTTCAGTTAGGCTTCTTGAATTCTTAATACTTAATTGAAATTGAATTCTTAATGTGCAGTTTTTTGTAAGCTCTTGTAAAAAAGAGCATTGTTTTGGATTTTGATTTGAAACAATGAAGTTTTTAATTTTTAGAGAATCTGCTGCTGATTTCACTAAGCATTTTTCAGTTTTGTTTCAAGAACAAATCAAGCTTTTCTTTTGCCTTAAAAAATTGGTTTAAGAAATTCATTGGCAACATTCTAACATGACACTTAGTTTAATCTACTTTAAACTTTGAACGGTTATTCAGAGGTATGACCTTTTCAGCAGGTTCGTACGAAGAAACTTTTAGTTTTCTTTCATCAGCTATAATGTCTCATTTTCAAATTGTCTCATTTATCTGCACTGCATTTTTTTAAATTAAATTTTCGCCATTTCTTCCTAGTGGTTAAGCTTTCAATTCTATATTCTTAGATCTAGTTACAATATGAGAGTTTTCCTGTTACCATGCTGCTGTTACACTTTTAATGGAAAGTATGAAAGACATTTTCCTGGAAACACACAGTACCAGTCTTACTTGAAGTTTTTACAGGAACTTTGCAAAACAATGGGATTTGATGTACAACAAGATAAACTGCGTATTCCATCTACAAAAAGGGTGAAAAATTTTTTTTTAAATATTTTTGTCATACATTCCTTTGAGTAGTCTCTGCCATAATTCTGTGTACTAATTATTTGATGTCTGTGATCAGTTAGATCAAGATTACAACTCTTTTCTGGGAGAAAAATGCATATTGTAATTGCCAGAGTTGTAATGCATTTCATAAACAGGTATGTGAACAATTGCCTGTTGTATTAATTTACATTCATCTATGTAATGAATAGTGAAATAAAATCTAATGACATCTTATTACATGTTTGAGAATTATAGCATTGTTTTACATTATAGTTTTCGTTACATTTTTTCATTTCAAGCATTTGCTTTATAAATAAATACGTGTGGCTAAATTCTGTATTGACTGTAAAAGAGAATTTTCTTTAACTTCTAAGAATTTAGAGTTTTTTTTTTTTTAAATTGTATGATATCCACTTCTAGGAATGTGTTCTAAAAAATGTATAATCACATATAATACAAAAGCATTAATAAAATTTTTTTTCCCTTTTCTCTAAACACCATTTTCATTTTCCTTCGTGCGCAATCTTATGTTCAGTCTCTCTTGCTGTATTACTGAAATTGTTTACAGAAATAATTAAAGAAAGATCACAATGTACAATTTGCGATCCTAACACACACATGACTATGTTTATTCACTCAGTCTGTTATTCAGTAGTAGGGGAAATTAGTAAATGCAGACTATTTAAAATTTTGCTCCCTTATTTTAGATACTGGTGAAAAATGCTGACTGTTAAAGCCATTCGTGATTATAAAATGTACCATTATCACTGCACAGAAAGAATTGGTGTAATTATGCAACTTAAAGGACTTGACCATATTCTATAGCCATTGTTACCATGGCTATGAAGCAAGCCAGGATGGGAATGTTCTTGAATTACCTATTCTTAAGTAACATTTTGTAGTTTATCTTGATTCTTGTGTTCTGCGTGAGTTTTTCTGGTCTTGTGAAACATAAATGCACCAGTTTCATTTAGAACATCGAGATGGAATAGTTTTGTTAGAACTTTCATCTCTGAAATGCTTCTATGCTGGTCACAGTACATCATTTTCACTAATCCAGAGAGCTTACTTTCATTATTGTAAAACAAGTAAAATCAGAACCCCTGATGTTTTAAAAAATGTATGGTAAACTGCAAAGGCAGTTAGAAAGGGTCAAACTAAGGAGAATGGCACATTGAGGAGGTACAGGGCAATGTTGAACAGTTAGTAAAAGCATTCTGTTGTCATAAATTGTCGTTCTCGATGTGAGTTTCAATTAGTGTGCATTGCTATGCAAAAGCAGAGTTGGCTGATATCTTTTTACCTATGAGGCTACAGCTAAAACAGCAGCTATAAGGAAATACAAAGGACAGTTCCCAAATACCCACTTCTTACTTCGTTCACCTTATAAAGGAATATTGGATATACAGTTTGGCTGGCAGTTTTTAGCATCAAACAACTAGTCTTACTCTTTTGCTTCATTTTAAAACAGAGAGGATATGTATGCAGATTTACTAACTTCTGCACTTATTCTACCAGGTTAATGTACAGAGTAATTTTCCTCTTTATTACCCAAGTTTGCGTTAAAAGAATGTAAGGTTTAGTGTTACTTTGTTCAGTTTTTAAACCAAGTCTTTGAGACTTTTTTAAAAATTTCAACAATGCATAATTAAAACCTTGAATGTTTTCCCTATTATGATGTTAAAGAATGAACCTTGCATGTAATGTGCCATCATTTTGCAAGCTTAATTTCCACTCATTAAGAAAAATGTGCATGTGGATCATGAATTGAATAGTTTAATTTATGAAAGTTTTCATGAAAGTGTTTTAACTGCCCATTTATCACATCTATTTTCATTAAATGGTAATTTGCGAGGTATTGGCAAACCCCAAACATTTTAATTAAGTGATGGTGAATTTTACATCATATCAGTATATATTATTAAGGTGTGTAAATTGTTAATATATTTTATGTAGTGAATTGAGCAAATCTAAGTATAAAATTGAATTTAAAACAGAGGGAAATAATGAAAAGCAGCATACATGAAATTTCTTGTTTTACATTTTCTATCAGGAACTGCAGTTAAATTTTATTTCTCACAAACAAACCACTAAAAAATTTAACAACATTGTCAAAACTAATTGGTCTCACTGTTAACATTGGAACAAAAAGAAAAATGCCTTTCCAGTTCAAAGCACTATGCTCTGTACTATAACTGTTATAATATCTAATGATTCTGTTAACCGTTATTCTGAAACTCAAAATATTCAGAAAGTTTTCCATGAATGTGCAGCAGTATGACGTTTTTTCATTAGTAAATGATTATTGAAGAAACAGTGCTAGCAAAACTGAAGCAGGATAACGTTTTTTTAATCCTTATAATTTCAAAATAATCAAGTAACTGATTTTTATCTGAAAAAGATAAACAGATTTTAATGTTCATACTGAATATTATCTATTTTTAGCAAAACTCAGAGTAATATGAGTGAAATATGCAGATATATTTAATATACCTATCATTTGGAGATACTGTAATGTACATACTTAAAATGCTTAAAACTTTTAATGAAAAATTTGAAGAATTTTCATATTCTTTTCTAGTTTCATAAAATCGGAAACTTCCTTTATTTTGTCTGTGTATTAAATTTAATTTTTGTGTACCATATCTTATTTCTTCTAAATAAAAATTTTTGAAAAAAAATTAAATACATGAAATATGGGAAAATGATTGCATAAAAACTTAAAAATGATCAAAATAAGAGTTTCAGTGTATTAGATTTGCTGCGTTTGTGATTATCATCTTTGCATTTTACAGATATGTATTGTGTGTCAGTCGCGAACTTACGAGAAATGTGATGAAGCAGAAATAGATGCATTACGTTCTGAATTTATCCAGTATCATTCAAAAAGGTACACCTGCTCTTCAGTGTGTCTTCAAGCAGGAAATAGCCATATACAAGCAGAGAACAAAGTTGCAATGTCCAAAAGTAACCATTGGGTTCGTGATTTTATACCGAGGGAAAAAATTGAAAATGTAAGAAATTGCACCAACTTGGATAAAAAATTTTTGGAAGAAACAGTTATTGCTGTTGCTGAAATCTTGCTCAAAACAGAAAACTATGTCCACATCCAGCGTGATACAAATATCATTTCTTGGAATTCTGGTGGTATGTATTTGAGCATTGCTGTCTATTGGTTATTGCATTTCTGTATTATTTTTACTGATATTCTCTTTTAACTTCAGGCTTTAATTCATTGTATTGAGGCCACCATAACTGTTAATTTACTGAGTAAATAAACAAAATTATTTGCATTCTTTTTAAGATTTATTAATAATTAGATTGTAATAAGTTGAGTTAAAATTTTTTTATTAAATATTATAGTAGAATAACTTGGATACATGCACTGTATTTAAAATTGTAAAAAATATCTAAGAGAAACTTTACTGCAATATTAATTTTTCTGTGCAAAAATATTTTTTATAGTAAATGTAATTTAAAAGTTGTACATTTTGTAATTAATTCTATTATCTCTAGTATTTTTTTCTGTAATGCTTGAGGGCACAGAATTCAATTTTACATTTGAATTAGTACATCTTGTTGCTTGATGCAATGTAAATGTTAAAAGCATGTGGATATGTATGTAGTAAATTTACCTTGCTCATTTCTGTATTAAATATTAAATAATCACTTTTTAGCATGAAGCATGTTCACGTTTCTCAAATGTTTTTGCAATTTAGGAAATGCGATGTATAGTTATGATGGTAGCTGGAGATTTGAAGGTTTTAAAATAGTATCACATAAAAAGCAAAATTTTCTGATAACTGGAATATGCAAAGAAATGCTAACTGAAGATGATATAACTTATTTCTGTGATTGCAATGACAATGTAATCAATCAATTAATGAAATGGCAAAAAATATTGCATTTTTACTTCCGAGTCAGATTTAATTTTCATAAGGTTGTTATTCATATAGTCTTTCTCTATAGAGAATAGTCTTTTATAGACAGGTAGTCTTTTGTCTCTTTCATGAAGAATATGATGGCTGCTGCTTTATCTCTTGATAGATCCAAAATTGTAAAATTTGTTTCAATTAAAAAGAAAGAAAAAAATGTTACAGGATAAACAGTAAATAGTAGTATATCAGTAAATAATCATGAGTAAAGAAGCCAAACAAAGCTGGTAATGCTTGGTTCCAAGGAAATACACTGAACAAAGAGAAAAGAAGAGCTGTGTTCTATGGCTGTTGGGAGGAGGGAATTCTGATTAATGAAATATGTGAAGAATTGCTAAATGTCACAACTGATGGCAAAATCTGTAGTATGGTTTTAAATCCAGAAAATATTGCCACCAATAGTAAAGAAAGTGATAGAGATTTTTGAAAATGAAGGGATTGCAAATGGATATTTAATGGGAATTTTCACCATGACAGAAACAAAACCTAAACAGTGGAACTCCATCAATTGAAAATAAAATTATGTATCACTATAAAATTAAAAGACATATTCACATAGAAAGTAAAATGTATTAAAACATCTTATGTTAAAAAATGATCAAACAGTAATCTTAATTTTGTGCCCTAAACAAGTTGAGCAGAAGTTGCTTTGACATCATCCTTAATGGCTGAACGTTTACTTAAGAGGATAAGTGGAAGAATTTCAGTCCATTGTGCTATATTATGTGCTTTAAGGGCTATTTTGAGATGCCAATGGAAGCGTTCAATAATTCCATTTGACTGTCGGTGATATGCATAGGTTCGAATCTTGCTCCACCCAAGTGTGAGTAAGTTCTCTAAAAAGATTAGATTCAAAATTTTTACCCTTGTCAGATGTAATTGTAACTGGGCATCCAAATCTGGATATCAAGCCGTGTAGTAAGGCATGCATGGCTGTTTCCACAGTCATGTTTGTTGTTGGAATAACTTCCAGCCATCTTGTGAATCAGTCTATGATAGTCATGCAAAACTGTTTCCCGCCAGATGGTGGTAGAGGCAGAGTTAGTAGCAGTCCTTACAAGTGCTTATAAGTCCTTATATTTGAAAATAAAATATAAAAGCCCGTATAGGTGCTTACTTTTTCTCTGAAGCACTTATTTATTTATTTTTTTTTGCTTTTAGTGCTTTTCTTTTTTTTAACGAACGCGCATTTTTTCCCCCGTAACAAAGCCAAAACTAAATAAACAACTTTTCTTCCATATATGGAACGTCAAATGGTGAATTATACTCCCAGAAACAGCTTTTTGCCCCTTTAGCCCCATTCACAAGAGCAGATTTGAAAGGTAGCGAAAATCGGTTCTTCCAACGTATCCCATTCACATGCCAAACAAGCATTAACTGCCTCGCCGAATTGAAGTTAGAACTTGGTTGAACGTTCCTACCTCTCCTGGAGCAGGGCAAATGGGGAGATTTCCCATACTGCACTGCGCAATTGCGCCGTTCTCTAATTTTAACAAACAACATGGCTGATGTGCAATTGACTGCTTGCTGGACTGTCAGCGAAATAATCGTGTTGATAGATATCTGGGGATGTGATATCATCCAAAAAAATTAGATGGAACCGTACAAAATACGGAAATTTTTAAATTAGTAGATACAAGGTTATCTGATGCTGGTTATTCCAGAAATACCGTTCAAATTAAAACTAAAGATGCACATATCATCTTCAACGAGACAAGGGGACTCAGTACCTTTTGAATGATTATTTTTTAATTTAAGAACTTTCATCTACTTTTTTTCTAATATTATTAAATAATTTTGTAAGACAAGATAATTTTAAGCTGAAAGAAAATTTTTAGCCCAAAGGGACAATTTGCCCTTGTTGAATCGCTGAAATTTTGGTGTTTTAATCTTTTATAACTTTGACCTTAAACTGACTCATGGTGCCAGACAATAAAATCATATGAACATTCATATAAACAATCATATAGTGGTAGTACAAATTAAATTTTAGGTTTGCATTGTGAGTAACCTATGCAAAAGGAAAATCAATAATCCAAATTCAAGTAAAGCTCCATGTTTCTTGAAAGCCTACCGGCTTAAACAAATGGAGTGACATGACAGACCAAAGTAAGTTACACAAAATAAACAAGTGCAATTAAAATTCTAAATCAAACACATTTATTAAATTCTTGAATATAGTAATATTATTACTAAATACTTGGGTACTGATCAGTATCCCCTACCACATATTTTTACTATGAAAATATCGCATCTGTCACACAAAATTTCAGGTTACAATAATTAAAACATTTAATTAATAATTAACATTTTTTTGACAAGTTAAGAAGGTGTAACATATTTGAATTCTCCGAATTAACTGGTAATTCCCTTAAAATTTCTAATCACTTCTTAATATTACCAGCTAGCAATATTTAATTTACATAATTAATAAAAATTTATATATGTGGATAAATGGTTATTAAGTAGTCAGTCCACCATGGCATTTGGGAAGACAGAGAAAAGAGAGAAAATAATCTTAAAAATCACTCACAGATGGGAAGACATTTTTTCCGGATTGAAGGATCTTTAGTGTCCAATCCACTGGGAAATAAGCAGGGACAACTTTTTTATTATTATTATTATTTTTTGTTTTGGTCAAAACACTTTCAGAAGCATCCATTGATTTCAGGAATTGCAGGTGTAGGATATTAAATAAAAATTCTTCAATCAGCCAGGAACCGCCTTAAATATATCCATTAAGTGAGAGACAGTTTCCAAACAGAAAGATCTTTAGTGTCCAATCCAATCCACTGGGAAATGAGTGAAGGCCATTATTTTCCTTTCAAAACACTTTCAGAAACGTCCATTGGTTTCAGGAACAAGGGGTGCATGATACCCTCTTCTGGAACAAATCTGTATCTCATGTCAAATTCCTTCAACCAGAATGTCTCAAACATGACTATTCAAGAAGTTCTCCAAAATACATGATGAAACGGCGAAATTAAATTTTGCGTAGAGCACTTTCAGCACAAACTCTAGCTGTAACAAATCTCTTCTGTCTATGATAAACAGTTCTAACTGGAAATCCTCTAACATGACTATTCAAAGATCTCAAAATACACGATGAAACGGTGAAATTAAATTTTGCATAGAGCACTTTCTCCATTCTAACAAATTCTCATCAGCGGAAAGCCGCGAGAAACCTTACCTTAGATCGCAGGCGCTAGCCCCCTGCAAGAGGTCAAGCCCCACCGAACTTTCTCTTTTCTGCTTTACATCTTCGCAACTCCAATCTGTCTCTAAATCCGACTCAATAGCCGGCACTCGTGAGAGCAAGACCCGCAAAGGGTCAAGTCCCTCCACTCTTTTCTTCTCTTCCTCTTAGCTTGAAAATCAGAATGAATTCTAACAAGGTGTAAGCACTGAGGTAAACTCTCCTCTCCGCCCCCTTCCCCCCAAAAATTTCATTGGCTTACAAAAAATCATACCAATGCCAGAATTTTACTTTATCTAAACTGAGAAAATTCAACCCCCACGGCGAATTAAAAACCAGAAAATCTGACAATGAAGCCAACATCTGTACTCAAAAAACGTGGGAACGTAAAGTGGACCCACCAACTAACAAGCGGAAACTGATGTTAAGAAAGTAATTACCTAAGCTTACTGAAAGAAACAATGCAAATACAACAAAGTGAAAGGAAGACGATTTTCGTTTCAAACGCCATTAGTAAAAGGCGACAGCACAACACCCTACTGCCTCCATTGTTAGTAAAAAGGGCAATAAACCAAGAAACCAGATGTTTCCTCGCAACTGTTTCTCGCCTTTGTTACACTTTCTACTCAAGAATAACGAGTTAAATAAAGCCTTAACAACTTAAGAAACTCTTTTTATGGGATTAAAATATACATGAATACAAATAAAAATACTAGAATAACAATAACGTAAAACACATATTAATAATTAAAATTTGCGACGTAACACCCTGAAGGACTATTTATTTCGTTTTGACATTTTGTGTTGAAAACTAAACGGCGAATCACTTTTCAAATTGTTGCCACCAAATATTATCACCCTGTGTTATATTTAAATTAATTAAATAATGAAGAATCTGCATAAATGTATGTATGTTTCTCGCATTATGATAAAAGAACGGTACCTAGAGCCATCCAATTTTGAATAACGTGCGTTTCCACCCCAGTATGGGCAACTGGAAGCCCAAATTTAGAATTTGTTAGCTGTTTCATATTTTGTAAAACTTTCAGGAATTTTTTTATTAACAAACGCAACGATTTCAAAGCGAGCAATGGCAAAACATCACTGAAAGAAAAAACTTCTTTATCTCCTGCGCGCGAGATTGTATTGGAAATTCTAAAGATATGCTCATTTAAAAATTATTTTGAGATACTGCTGTTGAACTTAATTTTATGGTTTGAGTACGTAGAACATGATATTTAATAAATAAAGGTAACACACAAAACATTAAAAATTTGGATGTAATTTAAAATCTAAAAACCTTTAAAATTTTTTTAATACTTTTTTCTGGCCAGTAATTTTTTTTTAATTAAAATTTTTTGAAGAAGGTTAACAATTAAAATGTCATTCTTCTCCCACAGTTTTCAATTTTTCCCCAAATTTTCTTTTGCATTTATTAGAGTTCTTAATAACTTTAATGATCAATTTTGCAAATAATGAATTAGTTTCTAAGAAAAATGAAAATATATTTTTGTGTAAAAACTTTGAAACAAATATCTCATTTACATTTTCACTTCAAATAAATTTTCTTTTCAGTATTTTGCAAAACCCATCCTTGTTTCTATAAAGTATATAATTTTAAATAAGGGGTAAAAATATTAAATAATTTAGGCCATATCTATATAAGTTTTAGGACACTAAATAAAGAGGATTTATCGAAAAAATGCGAATGGAGAAAAAGCACTATAAAAATATAAACAGCCTAGATCGTGATTAAATCATTTCAAATTTCTTAAAAATGTTATTACTGAATTTCAGTACTTATATATATATAAAATAAAACCTATTGCTATTCAATTCGTTAATATAAACATAAATTACAAGCTTTTATTTAAAATCTTCGTGAAACAGGTTCAAAACAATTTTAATGCATGAATTAGTTTTAACATATTTTCTGAAATGTTTATAATTATTGTAAATAATATTAATTTGTCGTTTTATTCATTTTTTCAAAAAGCAAATTTTGAAATTTTAACAGCCAGAAAACATTTTATTTAAAAACGTTCAGCAATATATGTGATTTCTTTTCTTCTTTTAACCATTTAGTTTCATATATAAATTACATTTTAAATTAATTTAGGTGTATTTTAGTTAATTAAAGAGTTAAACTCCAATGGTTTTCAATAGCAATAGTAAGCAATGCCAAAAAAGATGTGAGACGTTAGAAATTCGCCAATCTGATCCGCGTTTGTGACATCATTCATTGCTCGCAGTGGCTTAAGGGTTGAGGGATGGAAGACGATGTGCATCTGAGCTGGTCCTGAAGGCGGAACTGCTTCATATCCCCGTTTCTTCCTAATACAAACGGTGGCTGCACAAAAGAGCTTTGCATGTGAACGGGCTTTTCGCTGCATTAACATAACCTTTGGTGCGCACGAGTACAGACAGGTGCATGGTGTTCTATTGGTCAAAGAATTGCAAAAGTAGTAGAAAATTCCAGCACATTCCATATTCTTTTGCTCCCACCCAATATTACACACGTTTGAATTTCTATCAAGATTTTAATAATTTAGATTCTCGTTCCGCGTGGTCAGTTCATATTCATGTTTATTTATGATCGGTATGCTTATACTATGAGCATATGTATGAGTATTTATAATAATATACAGTACAAAGTCTTTAATCCAGGCGTCCATAATCCGGAATGATCTATAATCCGGACCGCAAAGCTACAAACTTTCTGCGCATGCGTAGCGTTTACGCATGCGCGTTTAATGTATAACTGACAGTATAAGCTAGGCTAAAATTATCTAATTATCTATTTCAGTTAACGTTGCAGATTGCGTTGTTCCTTAATCTTCTAATTGGATCCAGCTTATTATTTTTTGCAGACTGTTGGAGCAATTTTATAAAAAGTAAGCTTGAACTTTCGATTATGTTAAAAAGATTTTCCGATTCTGGAGCTGCCAAAGGAACTATAAAGCAAAAGCACGTTTCAGTGTCCATCAAACAAAAAGTGGAATTGCTGCAAAAAATGGATAAAGGCATATCCTTTGTTTCTCTAACCATTCCGAAATTTGTTTATCAATTTCACGCTGCTCTGTGGCAGGATAGGGGGGGAAACGCCGCGGCACGCAATGAATTGGAAGTTGATATGTCAGCACTATCCTTATCTTCAGGGCAGATGTTTTTATTTTGTTCGGCTTATAATTCCTTACTAAATGTAGTATTTCATCTGGATCTACTGCGTCTCTGATATGATTTAAATCAAATTCCTCGTCATTATAAATAACGAACACACATCAAATAATTAAAACACAATAACACGCCGAACAAACACTAATTCAGAAGTCAAACAACAAAAATCAGCATTATATTTTCAGATTTTCACAGGACTAGTTTGGATGGTTTTACTGAACCACCATCGTGAGCTGCAAAAACGCATATGAACGAGATAGGATATAATGATCAGATAAGCGCAAATGAACAAGATAGGATATAATAATCAGATAGGATATTATCTGATCATTATATCCTAACCATAAGCACAAATGAACGAGATAGGATATCCTGTCTCGTTCATATGCGGTTTTGCAGCTGACGATGGTGGTTCGGTAAAACCATCGAAACTAGTCCTGTGAAAATCTGAAAATATAACGCTGATTTTTGTTGTTTGACTTCTTAATTACACATCAAATAGTTTTCTAGTTGCAATTTTCTAATTTCGACTATGTGTAATCTATGCTTTATGCATGCGTGTGTTGAAGGAAATGTTTAATAAAGTAAACAAATAAATATAAAGATTTTTTTTTTGTAAATTTTGATACCCTTTATATCTTAATTTCTCTTTATTTCATAAATTACAGTTTCATATTTTTAATTTTATAATTTCTGCGTGCCATCTTACCAGATTTAAATTGATGATCTATAATCTAGAAAAACCCTTAAACCGGAATCGCCGAAGTCCCGACAAGTCCGGATTAAAGACTTTGTACTGTATTTGCAGTATCTGCTGAAGTATAGATAAACTTAAAAAATGGGTAAGTGTGTTTTAACACAGATTAGTTTTCTAAGGAATAATATTTGGAATGGCATAAATAAAGTAATCGAATAGTCAAAATAATTTCTTTTTTTTAGCCACAGTTCGCAGCAAAGCAAGCAACGGACTTTTTTTGGGGTGGGGATCACTTTCCAACCTGGATTAAATACGAGTAAAAGTTCTGATGTCTACCAACCCAAGCGAAGAGTGATTCTATTTCAGAAATTTAATGCAGTCTGTTCAAAATTAGAATGAAAAACACCCCAGATTGGTAAATCTCATTGTTAATCAATATGAGTATGGCAGCGCAACGTGCTCTGCTCAATGATAAATATGCCACATGGGCACATGACGGTGAAAACTGAACGAAACAAAGGGGTGTTTTCCTTTATTTAGTAATTTATTCTTCGAATACCGCAGCTGCTGATTCCGATTGCATAATATCACATGCAGAAGAATTAAGGCGCACATATTGCGCAATAACGCTTGCGATATTTCGAAGAGATAAAAAGAGTTTTACTGTGCTTGCTAAGCAGATTATTTTTCAGTTCCATAGGGCTGTTTTTTATATGATGCACATATCGAAATGTCAAAAGCATTATTTAGCTGAAAAATCTAAAGAAAGGTTACAATCTACCCTTTTTCTTCTTTTTACTCTCGACTATCCGAAATTTTGAGATATTCGGCGATTTCCGAGTGTGCTGGTTAGTTAAGCTTTTGAAGCAGTTTCTCAGCTTCTGATTTCAGAAAAGTTCCTTTTTTTTACTTATTTTTGCTTAAATTACTTTGCTTGCAATATATGTTAAGGAAAAACAATTATACAATGAAAATTTAAAAAATGTTCAGAATTGAAGTTAAATTATTTAAATATTAATATAAGTGGAAAAATAAATTGTATTTATTTTTAGGTGCCAAGCGAATATAATAAATAGGGCTTATTATTATTTATTTTCTCTATTTTGAACTGAAATTTCATCATTAAGTCTTGTAATATAATTTAGTTCTGCATAATTTTTTTTTCTGTCATTGTAAACTAGTTCTGTAAATTGAACTGTTATTTAAAATTAAGAAAAAAAAGAATGTAATTGTTTTTCATGGTTGAGTAATGCTCATTCTTTCTTAATAAATACTGAATTTCTTATATTATAAATTACAAATCTAATTTTTCTTTTAAGGTTATGGAGTTGTGTATAATGTAATTAGACAGGTGTTTATTTTTTTTCTTAAAATATGCTCGAAAGATGCTTATAGGTGTTTATTTTTTTAACTAAAATGTGGCTACGAACCCTGAGAGGGCCTATGAAATCTATATGTATATGTGCGAAACGAGCATGGGGTTCAGAAAATGATCCAAGAGGAGATTTGGTATGTTTAGAAATTTTAGCTCGTTGACATTGATCACAGTTGTGCGTAAAAGATTTTATTTCTTTTCTCATGCCTGGCCATTTCTGTAAAATTATTTCTGTAAAAAGATATTTGCCTTCAACAATCATTTTGTTTATAATAATTAATCGCATACTTTAAGCAAAATTTTTGACCGGGTAATTTTGCTGAAAATATTTAATGAAAGAATTGGCGTTTTTATGAGTGATCTATTTTTAGTCAAGGTCACTGTTTCTCAGAACATTACATCAGTCAGATGTTTATATTTGTGTTGGGAAGGAAGGGAAAACAGGTGTTGCGCTGACGCGACGTCAGCAGGAAACGGGTAGTCAATCTCCTTTTTCACTCTTTCCTTTCGATATTCTGGTTCATGTTCTGGTTGTTTAAAAATGCCTAGAACAAGGTATCTTACATTAGAAGAAGCCCTTCAAAATTTTTTTGATGAAGAAACAGATGATGATAATGTTAATAATGACCAGAATGAAACTGATATTGTTGTTGTTCCCCCAGAAACTGCAGAAGCTAGTGACAAAGAAGAAAGGAATGGCAATGTTTTAAATAATGATAATGATATCTTACCAAGTGATACTGCTGGGGAAGTTGAAATTCACGTAAGAAGTAAGTTTCAGCCTTCTAAAAGCAGTTATAGTCATACTAAAAAGTTTAAAAAGCAGAAGACTGAAATCTTGAAGTGGATAAAAAAGGAACTGTTAGTTATGATTCAGGAAGAACATGATAGAAGAGATAGAAGAGAAATTATAAAAGACAAAATACAAGGTAAAACTAGTGCACAGATTTTCGATTTTCTTTTTGGTTTAGACATTTACTCTCTTCTCGTTGAACAGACAAATATATACGTTCAGCAAAATAATAATAAATAAATAAATAAATAAATAAATAAATAAATAAATAAAAAATTAAAAAAAGCCCAGAATTTATTGCATCTGAAGCCTATATGAGAAGATTTATTGGAATATTATTGCTTACAGGATATCATTCTTTACCTCAAGAAAAAATGTATTGGTCTTTTCATAAGGACATTTCTGTTCCTGTTGTACGAGAATCGATATCACGTTTGCAGTACAGGAATATGAAGCAGAATTTGCATTTGACAATAGTCAAATTGACAATATTGATAAATTACAGTGGATGGACAAAAATATGGAAACACCTTGTGAAATGCATGTTTGAAAAGAAAGATTGATTTTAATGAAATATGTAGGTGGCGCTGACGTTTTTGGCTACTGACGCCACCTATACAACTTCGTAAATGTGCTAAACAGTTCAGTTGTTGTCGGAGTACTGTTATGTGAGGTTGTCATTGCATTATGTCAGAGTTAACAGACTTCGAACGGGGGCAGATTGTTGGAGCACGTATGATAGGTGCCTCCGTAAGCAAGGTAGCCGAGGTGTTTAGTGTTTCAAGAGGTACTGTATTGAAGATTTATTCCGCATATTTGAAAAGCGGAAAAACATCATCTGCTAAATCACAGCGCGGACGAAAGTGTGTCCTGAGTGATCGTGACAGACGATCATTAAGGGCAATTGTGACGAAAAATAAGAAGACCACCGCTGCAAAAGTTACTGCTGAAATGAATGTTGTGTTACCGAACACTGTGAGTACCAAAACAATTAGAAGGGAGCTTCATAAACAGGGAATTGCTGGCTGTGCTGCAATTGAGAAGCCACTCATCAGTGATGCTAATGCCCGTAATAGGAAAAGGTGGTGTTTAAGTCATAAAGCCTGGACTATAGAGCAGTGGAAGCGAGTAATATGGTCTGACGAATCTTCTTTCACATTGTTTCCCACTTCTGGCCGAGTTTACGTCTGGAGAACACCATCTCAAGCCTATAATACAGACTGCTTGTTGCCAAGAGTGAAACATGGCGGGGGTTCTGTTATGGTTTGGGCAGCCATATCGAGGTTCTCTGCTAGCCCCATGATAACTGTGTCAGGGCACATGACTGCCAATACTTATGTGAACATTTTGGCCGATCAAGTTCATCCCATGGCACAAACTTTGTTCCCCGATGGTGATGGTGTCTTCCAAGACGACAAAGCCCCTGTTCACACAGCTCACATTGTCTGTCCAGGACTGGTTTTCTGAGCATGAGGATGAGTTGTCCCATCTCCCCTGACCACCACAGTCACCAGACCTGAATATTATCGAACCTTTGTGGTCTACATTGGAACGGAAAGTGCGTTCTCGTTATCCACCGCCAACATCGTTATCTAAACTTGCCACCGTTTTGTAGGAAGAATGGTATAAACATGCAGGAACTGTATTTATCCATTCCGAGAAGACTGCAAGCTGTTTTGGATGCCAACGGGTTTCCTACACCATATTAAGCAAAGAAACATGTTTTTTTTAAAGGTGTTTCCATATTTTTGTCCAACCCCTGTATATGAGGTGAGACCGTATCTAAACTTACTAAATATCACCATTTTTTTACTACTGGAAATATAAAGTTTCTTTTAGATTTCAGACGCGAGAATGCATTATTCCTTTTGCAAACTCCTATTGAGAGCATAGAATTAACAAGAAATAGATCAGCAACAGGAAGACCTAGTAAATTCAGCATTCAAAAACCACTGCATGGAGATGGTAGACATTTTATCATAAAGTCCATTGATAACAAAAGAGTTTGTTGTAAAGAGTACCATAGCCATACTGTTTATAGATGCAAAGTATGTAATGTAGCTATACATCATGATTGTAATCAAACTTTTCATTCTTGAATCTTTCAATTGAAATAATCTGTATTTGTAAAAGAAATACAATGTATATTTTTATATTAAATTAATTACAAGTAAAGTGATTTGTATTTATAAAACGTTCTACAGCTAAAAAGTAATCCTGCGCTTCACTCGAAAGAAACATCACGAGTACAATCTTACTCATTAAACATCTGTAGTCTTATTCCGCTGACGTTGCGCGAACGCAACACTCGCTTTTTACACCGGTAAGAGCATTTTTTTATTTTCGATATAAATTTATGTTATAAATGCTTAATTTAATATTTGTTATTATTTTCATGAGAAAAGAAACATTCCTTGTAGTTTTGGCAGTTAATGGGTTAATCTCATACACTGAGGAACAAAGGGACAGGAATGTTTTTGTGACATGTCACAATAGAGATGAATATCCTTGAGAGGAAAATAATGTTTCTCTAATTTTAAAGAGAGCTGTTGGATGCTAAAAGTTGTTGGAGTTTATTGCTTGATTGTGTAGCCGCAAATATTTGAAAATCGAACACAGTAGATGAAATATCATCGATCTCAATTCAAGATAGTGCATCAGCGACAGTGTTATCAGAACCTTTAGTATATCTAGTACGAGGGGTAAACTGGAAGACAAAATTCAAATGGCGTAATTGGCAAGGACTGCATTTTGTCAGGATGTTGCTGGAATGCAAATTTAAGGGGTTTCTGGTCAAACAGATGAGAAAATTTCGTCCTTCAAGGTGCCTAAATTTCTTGACTGAAGAATACATAGCATGGAATTCATAGTCATAAGTGGAGAAATTCCTTAGAGGTTTGCTTAGAGCTGAATAGAAGCTTCAGCTAAATAAAATAAAAGCTATAGGTTCGCATTGTTGTTTAACAAGTTGCATGAATAAACGGCCAATTGCTATATCGAATACATCAACCCATAGACATAATTGTGCACTGAGCATGGGATGTCATAACAAGGTTGCTTTAGTGATAGCTTCCTTAGAAGCTGTAAAGGAGAGTGTTGCTTCATCGTCCTATTGTAATAGCTCAGTAGAAGCTTTGGAATGAGAATGTCTCTTTATATTAGTATGGCCTTCAAGGTATTTGACTTAAGGGTGCTAGAATATGAGCAGCTTTAGGAATATGTTTATAAAAATAAAATAAACCTAAGAATCAGTGTAATTGTGTGAGAGTCTGCAGCTGAGGAAAATCTAGGATGCATTTTACATGATCAGGGAGGGGTTCAGTTCCTTCACCCTATAACCTAAATCCTAGGAAATCTATCGTAGATTGACCAGATTTGCATTACTTGACATTTAAACATAAACCTGAAGTTTAGAAAATAGCAGGTTTAAATGTTGTAAATGTTCTTGTTCATTGTTAGAAGCTGCAAGTAAATTATCAATAAATGCATAAACAAAAGGCAAGTCCCTAGTGACCTCATTGATAAACCTTTGAAATGTTAAGGAAGCATTACAGAGACCAAACTGCATTCTTTAAACTTTCAAACAGACCAAAATGAGTACATATAGTTGTTTTATATGCATTATCTGGATGAATGGGAAGTTGGTGATACGTTTTTCCGAAATCAATGTGACTACCGTGCAATTCTAAGGTAAATTCAGCCATGCAACAGAATAGGATACTATTCTTTGACAATCTGTGCATTAAAAGATTGATAGTCACCAACAGGTCTCCATTCAACAGACCCTTTCTTGGGCACCATGTGCAAGGCGATGAATTGGAGCTTTTGGAAGGTCTTATATGACCCGGTTGAATCATGCACTGAAACTTAGCTTTTGCAATTTTGAGGCGGTCAGGTGCTAACCGTCTATGTTTAGCAGCAACTGGACAACCTTTAGTATTTATATAATGCACAGTATTGTGCTTCACAGATTGATTGGGATCCAGTAATTCAGTAATATCTAGATATTGTAACAGTAATTTACCAAATAAATTATCAACACAAGAAGATTTTACAGAAAAAATTTTGCAAGTATTTAATTTCACCAACTACTTTAAACTTTGTTGTTAAATCAAATACATCGCTGTTACATAAATTAGGAGGTAAATTGAAGTAATATAAAAAATCTGCACCTATGATCGAGCATGTAACATAACAAATATAAAAAGAAAAAAGACAATTGTGTCCTAAACCAAAATTCACATTTATTGTTTTGCGACCATAGACATTAATAAATGATCCATTAGCAGCATTAAACATTTGGAGCACTGGTGGCCTTGAATTCAGATTTATTTGCAACAATTAAACTGTCATCACTCCCTGAATCTATTAGAAAACACCTACCTGTCAATTGGTCTGTAATGAAAAGATGGCACGATGTATGAGGGTGGGAAGAGTTGGTCTACTTTTCCTTCTTCAAGTTTCCCTTGTAGGAACACGATAAATTCAATTTTTTGCATTAGGGTTGAATTTTTTATGATACCAGCACACAGCGATTTTGAACGTTTGCGGCCAGAAAAATTGGTACGATATGAACTTCTGGAACGATAAAGTTTGGTCACTTCTTTTCAAAGACCTTTGATTTCCTGACGAAGTTGAGCTGAAGAACAGCTGGCATTTGCCGAAGAGGATTCATTGTTAGAGACGGTGGCAGATATATTCATGTTGTTTAGATCCAAAATTTGATCAGCTGTTTCCATCTTTTATCCGAAGTACTACGAGAGATGGAAGCTAATATAGCTCGAACAGGTGCAGGCATTGCTTGATTAAAGGGTTCAAATAAAAGTGAATCGTCTATATTATTATTTTCTGCACGACATTTCATATTGTGAAGAAACTTGCTGGGCTTTCGATCGCCAAGGTTTTCGCCTGCTAGCAGCCAACGAATCTCTTAAGTTTTTGATTCTGAACATCTTTGGATAATTCTTTATTTCAGACCCTAATATGGGTTGACCTTTATCAGGCTTAACGATGACATAATGAACAACAGTTGCAATATTAGCTTGTAAGTGAGCTGCGCCTAGTTGAATTTTGTCTTTTCCTCTATTATCAGTTTAGGTGTAGCTAATTCAAACATTGATTCTAACTTGTAAAGCCAAAGAGATGAATCAACTTGAATAAAAGGTTGAATCACTGCAGCAAAGGTTTCGAATTCAACCATTTTCTTTTAATGGAACACGCACTAGCGGGAAGAATCAAAACTAAAAGTTTCTGTTACGATTTCGCTCCATTGAAGAAGGTTACCATTAAAGGTAGTCACTATCAAGGGTGATATTTGTTAATCTGACTCCTGGATATGAATGAAACAGCATTTGATATAAAAATATATTTTATTTATACACACAGGAATGAGACTTACCAGGAGCATTGTGTAGTGTCTTTTTCTTCCAATGGCACCCACCAATAGAGACTGTGAGACGGGACAGAAGATGTGACATAATGAATAACGGATGGTGTGCGCCTCTTGTGGATTGGCTGATTGCAGCACCTCTCGCTTACACGATGAAATGCTACAGTTTCTTCCTAATTTAGCTAATTTTGTTTAATGTTATAAAACTTTTCTCTTCCCATGAAGAATCAAAGTGTAATGCACAGTCTATCAGAAAAAATATATTTGGTGTTGAAATAGCTAATAACAAATATTACAGCTTAAGTGTGCTTTCATAAGATGTGGTCTCAGCAAAAGTCAAATAGAAAATATTTCACAGGAAAAAGGGGAAAAAAAATATTGAAGGAATCCAATGAAAGTGAAAAAGGTGCTTTCCTGTGAATCTACATATGTCTGGTGAACAAATTAGTTCACTAGTAGGACAATATTTTGATATCTATAATTCTAATGAAATAGCTAAATTTGTGTACTTTCAGAAAAATTTCTGTTTAAAAGCAGCTGGAAAAACTGTCAAAGACCAGTTAACTATGTAATGCTGTGTTAATATGACTGGAGCAAAAGAGAAACCACTTGTGACTTAATTTTGCTGCTTTAAGAATTTAGCTTTGTTAAAATAACACAAGCCTGCAAAATTTAGGTCGTGTCTTGTTTTGTAACTTAAATTAATTGACTCCTGTGTATTTTTTAGCCCTGAATCTGAAAAAGATGTCAATTTTCCCCATCACATCATGGTTTTTCAGAAATGAAAACTTTCAAAATTTGTAAAAAGTTGAAAAATTGCAAAAATATGAAGCTTTAAAATAGATTTAAATGTTTTTTCCTTATAATATATTCTTTTTTTTTTTTTTCCATCTTATACTGAGACAATGTATCTAAGATACATAATTTTATTTCGTGTGTTGGAAGTTTCTGTGGACTGCTTGCTGTGTTTTGTGCTGTTCCATTTTTGTTTTTGATGGGGTTCATCTTGGTATAACATCCAGCAATATTCTGCCATCATCAAAGTAGTCCATTTGATGTCTCGAACTCCTTCATCTATCTCTTTGGTAATGGCACCCAGATTTTTAGGAAAACAGTTCAAATGTGAATTTAGGAAATAAATGTTTAAGCTCATTGGACAGATTAAATTTTGGCACTTCTGTAGCATTTTCTCAATTAATTTGAAGTTCAGATCTTTTCACAGCCCAGAAACATGGTTACTATGTCTTTAAAGGCTCCCCAGGCTTTTCTGTATCTTCCGTTTGTTTCTTAAATGACCACCTTTGAGAAGTTTCATAATGTCAGGACCATTAAAGTGGCAGTTGATAAAGCTGAAAATTTATCGCAGGTGTATTTAAAACATTGACCTCTTTTGGTAAGGCTTTGACAAATTGCTTCCTCTAGCCTAATTTGATAGTCAGAGGTGGAAGAACTTTATTCAGATCTTTAAGAGCTTTCAGGTGCACATTTTTGGTTCCAGGTTCTAATAAATCCCTTTTTGTATTAAATCCCCTTTTGTAATCTATTATTTTGTCTTTACTATTCCATTCACACAAAAACAAGGAAACTTTATATCCTCCATGCTGTCTTAAGCTGCTATCACACGTAGGTTTGTTTAAAAGCAACTTTTTGGAACAATTTTTTTGCTTTCTCACAACAGCCAATCACCATAGATCGCTTTGGGATTAACACAAGGGAAACTGGTTCCCTGTTACAAACAAGCTGATAGCTGATTGGTTGAAAACAAACAACTTGCAATTTTTTTGGAAAGGAAGGAAAAAGTCGCAAGTCTTTCTTTCAATAGTGAACCAGGCGGAAATTTGTCCAAACAGTTGTTCATGTGAAACAAACGCCGTGTGATATGGGCCTCGAGCATCGATATTATTTTGAGATCACTGCATATAATGTATGATCTTCGTATTTAATTTCATCGAGATTGAATTCCAAATCTTTAATACTATTTTAAATAGACAGAATGTCTGATGGGTATTGATGCATAGGTATTCCCATTGTTTAGAAGGACAACTACAAGTCTTCTTTTGGACAAACCTATGGACAGTCTCCAGTCGGTACTTTGTATGGTGTGCTGAATTGCTTCAGAAGCCCATGTACATCCGTGTATGTGACAGTTTCCTTATTTTGAAATATATATAAGAAAATCCTCTTCTCTGTACCTGAAGGAAGAAAATAAAAGGACAGCTGCAAGTAGATTCTTCTGTTCAAACCTCGAGCCAAACAGTTCTGAATTTTCTTTGGTCAATGCAAGTCTCAAACCATATCATTTAGTTCAGATTTTGAAAACCCTTTGATGTTACAAGTCTTGCTAGGTTCATACTCCTCAATGTTATCTTCATTTAAATCACTTGCAGAACCATTTATTTCCTGTAAATTTTCTGGTAGAATAGTTAATAATTCTATGATTAATTATTTTTTTTAATTATATATATAGTACATCTAAACCACGAGGAACTGGGAAAAAAGCAGATGGCACATTTGAATGGATAGTTCTATGTTTATTCTTCATAATGAAACCATGAACACCAGTAGGAACAAAAGTAGCAATCATTGCTGTGATTTCATGGCTGGTACCACACCATTGGAATTCCAAATCTGAATGCTTCTTGTCCACCTTTTGACCACCATTTGTCCTTCAATACATGTGTAGCAAACTTAGTGGAGTCTGGTCGTTGCTTCCCATTTCAGTGACTAAATTAATTAACAGCATCACTGCTGCCACTGTACAGGGTTATTCATAAAGAAGTATACACTTTCCAAATGCTGTAAAACAGTGACAGTCAAAGACACGCATCACCTCAATAAACCACAAGGTAGACATACCCTTAAAGATTGTGTCTAGCCCCTGATGAAAGTGACATAAGCAATAACGTGCATGTCGTGTGACTAGTCAGTCAAAATGGCGACGTCTGCAGTGAAGAAGGATTTTTTTGTTCTTGAATTTAGCAAAATGGAATCCGCAACTGCATTTCTGATCACAATTCGGAAGAGAACCTTCAACTAGAAAATCTGTCTATCAGTGGCATGAAAATTTTAAAACTATGAGCTGTTTGTGCAAAAATAAATGTCGTGGACCATCAACTGTACGAGGGTATCCCAAGAAAATGCCGATAGAGTTTGCATCATGTCGTGTGACTATGGGTTCACATAATAAAACATCTCTGAGTGTCTCTATATCATATGCCATTTGTTTCACAAGAACAACTGTTTCGGACAATTTTTCTGCCTGGTTTACTATTGAAATAAAAGCGTGCAACCTTTTCCTTCCTTTCCAAAAAAATTGCATGTTGTTTGTTTTAAACCAATCAGCTATCAGCTTGTTTGTAATGGGGAATCAGTTTCCCTTGTGTTAACCTCAAAGCGATCTATGGTGATTGGCTGTTGTGACAAAGTAGAAAAATTGTTCCAAACAGTTGTTCTTCTGAAATAAACTGACATGTGATAGCAGCCTAACAAAACTTAAAATAATCCTATACCTTTCTGTTGCTGGTAACATATAATATATTATATTGTTCTTTATTTATAATGCATTAAAACTGTATACTTCTTTATGAATCATCCTGTATTGCAGCTTAGGGTGGACACATTCCTTATTAGAACCCATCTTTGTAATGTTACCACCACATTTTTCATTTAAAAAAAACTGATGTACTGTTTCTCCAAGACTGGATTTTCCTGCCAAGAGTGCAATATTTTGTTGTAATTCATGTTTGTGTTCATGTTAGAAACATTCTATACTGCTTTCATTAAAGAACTGTTTAATGAACATATCCCCTAAATTTCTTGTTTCTATGTTGCTTTATTTTCAAATTAGACACAAAAAAATATGCTGTTTCTTAACTTTTGGAGGGTAGTGTTTATTTTTATTTATTGGCAATATATCATCATCCAGATTTGGAACTTGAATTGAAAACTATCTTTTTATCCTGCAGTACTATGTCAGTAATACAGGCTTTATTCTGGCATTCTTAGTCATTGCCACAGGAAGATATGACATATGGCCCATAACTTCAAAGATTTAATTCTTGTGGCTTTTTAGCTATCATAAACTTTTTATTAAAAAACTTATTTGAAGTACTCCCAAAACATTTATATTAAAAAATTGAATTTTAATGTTTGATGGGTAAAGTTTTGATTGTCTGACTGATCATAAAATAGCTTAAATGATTACAGCTAGAAACATGGAATTTGGAACGTGCATTGTTTGTAAAACTTGGGTGTCCCCTGAAGAAAGATTTTGAAAAATTTCATCACTAAGGAAATCAAAAGGAACCTTGCAATTTTTTTTTAGAGATGGGCAAGAAAAAATCCTTTCCTTGGCATACTAAAAGTTTTTAATTAAAACAGAATTTGGTACCTACATTTAATGAAGAATGAGTTTGAGAATACAGAAATTTAAGAATATCAGTTTTTAAAAATACATCTGTATGTAATAAAAAGATAAAAATGATATTAAGAAATGAAGTATTTTAACCTAATGAATATTGAGACTGTTTTTCTCAGAATGTATTTAAAGGAATGAATAATAGTTCAAATTTAAAAACATTTACACCTTCCTTTTAAATAAAGGTACCCAAGGTAATTCTGCATTTTTTGTTGAGTAAATGTAGCATTTGCTATATTAACATGTTAAATGTCATGCCACTATATTTCTCATTCAGGCGATGACAGTAACTGTTGGCTGACAATGTACAATTTAACGCCAGCATATTGATGAAACTGGATATCACAGGTTAAACTGCAAAATATACAAAGCAGACTTGATGCTTAACATAATGTTTGTGAAAAAGAAATATTAGATAATGAAAATTAAGGAAAATTCACTAATTTAGGTCTAATGCAGAGTTCTGCTGAAGCATATAATGTGTTAAAAGTTTTCCTCTCATCTTAATGATTATGAGAGTTTTGGTTTCTGAGTTTTCAAGTTTGCTTTGAAAATCGCATTTTAAATTCAGATTGCCAGCAGAAAAATATCACTTACTGTTTGTAATGAAAACATGGAGGTATATTTATTATTAATGAATATTAATCACTGTGAATTTTAATATGTTAAATAAATTTTAAAACTGGTAACATATTTTTTATATTAATAAAAATGTATTTCAATAAGTATAATTATAAATTAAAAAGGTACAAGTTTTGATGATAACCGCTCATTAGGGGACATCTAAAATCCCAAAGGTGTTCTCAAATTACGAGTTTTACTGTATTTTTTATTGAGTAAATAGCCCGCTGTTAATTTCCTTGATTGCATTATATGTATTAAAGAGTATACTTTACAAAGTAGAAAATTTTTAATTAATATAGGACAAATTAGCATTAAAGATTTGGCTATATCTTTGGATTCTAAGATACTGAAGGGAATGAAAAGCCAATGCGGTGGTCTACAAACATTTTTACGCAACCATAAGAATGTTTTCCAAGGTAATTCTGCATCATCTAACAGTTAAGAAAAATTATGCTTACTATGTTTGTAATTGGATGCAATTAGATTTCTGTAATATGTACTTATAAGAATAATTAACTGACATTGTAAGTATTATATGTGTTAACTAAGTGACTGTTGATTTATATTTATTATTTTTTAAAAAAGGACTTTTTTAAGTAAATACACATTATTTTCTGATAATTATTCTTGAAATTGAAAAATTAGTACGTACACACAGTTAGAATAAAGTTAAAAAGTAATTAGTGTTCTAGGTTGACATGTGAAACCATACTTAAACATTAGTAAAATTAAAGTTTTTGTAGATGGCTTCATTAGGTGAAGTCAGCTTCTAATGACTGAGGCATTGGTGATCAAAGAATGTGAAGAGAAGAAGGTAGACTCCTTGAGCAATGTTAAACCAAGTTCAAGTACCTGAGGTGACTGAGTTCCGACTATCTGCGGGTGAAGTAAATGTGCAGAGCATAACTGAAATTCATTCGCAGAGAATCGGTCCAACTCTAATGCCAGTAAAGTGCAATAAATAAATCTTCTGTTTAGAATTAATTCTTGCTATTATTTATTTCTTAAAATTTTTATCCTGCAGTATGCTTTACATGTACAGTCAAAAGTCGTTAATTCAGACACCCATAATCCAGAATGATCTATAATCCGGACCTCAAAGCTAAAAACTTTCTGCGCATGCGCCGCGTTGACACATGCGCATAGGCGTTTACGCATGCGCGTAAGACCTTTACAACTGCACATATGTGTATGCGCAAGCGCAGAATACGTTTTCGCGTGCGCGTTTTATGTATAACGTAAGGTATAAGCTAAAATTATCTAATTATCTATTTCAGTTAATGTTGATGATGATTAATCTTCGAATTGGATCCGGCTTGTTATTTTTTGCAGACTGTAAGAGCAATTTTATAAAAGTAAACTTGAACTTTCGATTATGTCAAATAGAATTTCCGATGCTGGAGCTCCCAAAGGATCAACAAAACGAAAGTATGTTTCGATGTCCATCAAACAAATAGTGTAATTGCTGCAAAAAATGGATAAAGATATGAAGAAGGTGACAGAGAGGTTAGTGAAAACAAAAAAATTTCGATTGACAAGTTAGTCGGTATTCTCGGCACAGCAATTACGGGACTTGAACAGCGGAACTTTGTAACTGAACAAGAAATTATGTCTGTTTATAGAATTAAAGAGAAAGTATTATCACATAAAACGAAGCAACTTAAACAACTTACATTGAAAGAAATGTTTAATAAAGTAAACAAATAAATATTAAGCTTTTTTTTTTTTTTTTTTTTTTGTTAATTTTGATACCTTTTAGATCATAATTGTTCTTTATTTCATAAATTACGGTTTCATATTTTTTAATTTTAGAATTTCTGCGTGCCATCTTACGAGATTTAAACTGATGATCTATAATCTGGAAAAATCGATAATCCGGAATCGCCGAAGTCCCGACGAGTCCGGATTAACAACTTTTGACTGTATATTTTTTATTTTAGACACTCTTTTCATTTCATTATTATTTAGTTTTATATTTTAAATATTTTTAATGTACTATCTTAAATTATGCTTTAATTTTAAATGCCATGTTCTGTATTTCCATAGATTAATATTTGTAACATTTATTATTATTAAAAATGTAAAAATTAATGAGAAGTTAACTACATCATCCTTCCTAGTACAAACTGCATTCTTGACACTTTGGGTTTAGGGAAATGGTACTTGCGTTCTCTTTGTTCAACAGTATTCATATTTCACAGCATAATTTTTTACAATATTACTTCTCGAAATCGTAGAACTGTATTTTACGGCGAACACATATACTTACTCCTATATCTAGTGTTCTCAACTTAGGTTGACCTTCAGTTGTATATTTTATAGAATGTTTGTTATACTTTGCTCTTGGAAGAAATACGAGTGCCATGTATTAGTAGTTAGTGTATAGAGGGTACTACCTATTTCCACTTTTGACTAATACGTATCTAGAAAATTGAAACTGTTTTGGCCCTTAGAACTTACTTGAGTAATCAAGTATGACCCTAAGGCTGCAAAGTTTGGAGACCCCTAGTATAAGGCATAAGGTAAGTGTGATCTGTTGTTGCATGTTAACTCTTACATATACAAAGTTCCATAAATGCAAAACAGTCAACAGTGGAAGTACTAATACATTACAAGAATACAAAAGGATTTTCTATTCTTACAAGAAATAATCTTCTTTGTACAGAAATAATATACAAATGGCATTCAGCCATTTGCTGTGCACATTATTGTACTAGTCTTGTTGACAGATCTTAAAAATAGACTTTTTATTGAAGGTAGCCATTGTAGTTTACAAAAGATTTAGACACATTATTAACTGCTGTTTACAGTTTAAGTGGAGCTGAGAAATTGCAAACAGTGTAAAAAGTTTGTATATAGCTTGTTCTGTGGCTTGGAGCATTGGTATTTTTGCTGAAATTTTCTTGAAGAAGATTTTACCATTGGCAACCTTATGAACATACTATTGAGCTCTTGTAAGAGCATGACAATGTAGCAGTGTCACCAAGTCTGGAATCACCAGACTGATTCATGATGTTAACACAGTTATTTCATACTGCACTTGCACCTGGCACATCTGGTGTAACAATGGAGAATTTGCTTAATCCACTGTTATCAGTGAGGATGCTATTGTCTTTAGGCTTCTTTGCTTTGTTGCTTTTGGACAGATTATTTGAAGGAAATTTAGAACAACCATGGTAACTGGTAGTGTGACTAGATTGGAGGTATTTACATTTGGCTGTATCTAATTGCTTGGCACGACAGTCTGAATTTTTGTGTCTGAGTGCATTTCATGCACATGCACTTCAAACAACAAGTTTCCAAAGAATGATTAAAGTATTATGATACTGCACACTGCTACCTTCTACTTTGTATGCAGTAACAGATATATGAAAATGCAAAAGATTTAAATTTCAGATGTGTTCAGTCTTCAATTTGCATGGGAGCTGAATTTTGAATAAGGGCATGGGAGCATTTTTTTTAAGCATCTGTGTGACTTTTTTTAACCCTAGAACTTTTGTTTACAAGTCCATAGAAAGACCTCTGAACATGACCTTAATTGACCTTTGGAATTAGTTTGTTGTGACATAATGATCCATTCTTCATTAGTCAAGGTAAGGTAATGAATAATATCTCTGTGAGCATCCTCAGCTTTTAGAAACATTTTTGAAGGAACTCAATACTGACTCTACCAACAGAATTTAGTTTCATATCATTTCTCAGAATTTTAATGAAGTGTGAGAATTTTTTAGGTTTAACCATTATTGGCTTTATTCTTGGAGGTCGAATAGGTGTACAGTCATTACTCAATCCATTCTGGGTATCCATATAAATTTCTTCCAACTTGTCATTAACAACATTACACATACTATTTGCATTAGTGTCAACATCATTATTATTTGGTGACAGAGTATAAAATTTATTATGAATTTGGATTTAACATTCTGTTCCACAATTTTAGATGGCCTAGCCTTTGGGGGGGGCAAAATCAATTTGTTAGGGTTTTGAGAGTTTACAGTTCTTTTGTCAACTTTTTTAAAACCGTTACAGCGTTTAACGAAATTAATTTCTATACTGATCATAATACAGAATTTTATTGGTACCAGGATGACAAGAAACATTAGAATTTCTGTGTTTAACATATCAAGTAATTTTTTCATGAAATACATCAAAAGTAGTACAATTTGCATACCTAATATTACGGGTACTAAAAATTCATGCTTTCTTTTAACATATCGCAGCATTCTTTCAGCTTTTTTTCCATTAACAGCAGGAGCTTCCATCACTCCTTAGCCAGTTTGATTAGATCAAACACATTGTCTTGTTTAACTGACAAATTTAAATCTCAGTTAATTTTTTTGATGTGATTCATAGCACTGAAATAATCGAGATTATAAATGACCTTGATAAACAGCTATTCCCATATTTCATCCAGGTATACCTTTCCATAAGCAGTTTCATCAGAATCTGCCACATGGTGAGGCCCTGTGGCTGTAGAATCCATTAATGGGAGCAGTAGGAATTGTTTCCCACCATCACATTCTAACGTACACAATAGAAAACCTGCAAGCTTCTCAAAAGCGGTCCTATACTTACCAAGGTTAGTCTGCAGATCTTTTTTTAATGAGATGACATATTTAAGAGAGAATTAACAATTGTTTCTTCAAATAAGGATTTTGAAACAATAAATAAAATGAACCTAAGCCTCAATCATGTATCACAGGATTATAATAAAAAGGACTAAAATTCTAGCATAATATAAGAATTTGGTTTAAGAATATAAAAAAGTATCTTTCAATCTTTTGAAAATATAGTTTGGTAGAAGAAAAATTTATAGCAATTTATTTTAAAAGTAGAGTTACTTTTTAGGGGAAATGACTAGTATTCAATGTTGTCCAGATGGGAAAAGTAATCACTCTCTTCACCAAGATTCAAGCTAGGTGCAGTAAGCTAGCTATATCATAAAACGTTTGTAATTCCATTCAGTTATTTAAGTGCAAGTAGTGTAAAACAGATTACTACTTTAATCATATTTTACTGCACTTCATCTGTGCTATACATTGTTTGTAATCGGGGAATTTGTTTTTAGTCTTGTATTGTGCTAAAATTGGGAAATATCTTTCCATGGTAAAATGATTTCCAGAATTTCTTTTATTCCGGTCTAATTCTTCAAGAATTAAATTTACCTAAGTTCTATTAAACGTTTTAAGTTTGTATGTATCGACAGCCAAAATGAGTTTGCTTTTATCTCTTTTTATCTTTTCAATGGGTAAATCGATCAGCTTAACGACTTTCCAGATTTTTAAGCCTGAATTTTGAAAGCCGCTAAATCTTGTTGTCGTTTATATTTTTTAACTGCCTCTCTATAGAATATTAGCAGCTGTTTTACTGTTATGCATTTCTTGATAAGTAGTTTCATGTATGTAATGAAAGCACGATTTTGGAAGCACTGATGTAAGAACACTGAGATGTAGAAGCAAAGCAATGTTGTTTAGCATAGATACTTGATCCATATTAAAGAGGAACGAGGTTGACCCGGATTAATTTCTTTTTAATTTAAATTAACATTTGTGGCCACAATTCACTTGGCACTCCAGCCGTGCTTATTTTCAGAACATTTTACATTTTGATACTATGGCGATAGAAGTGAGCATGGCGAAGCATTCACACAGCACAAAAGTTGAAGCGAAAAGTGACACATCAATTCAGAGGAAGAAGGGAGGGAGTAAAAAATTTCAGTTCAAGTTAAAAAATTTCTGGTTTACAATTTTATGATTGGTCAAGAGGTATCTGCATTAAGCGTTATGTAGGATCTTGTGATTAATTTGAATGACACAGTTTAGACTTATAGCACTATTTTGAAGATAGAGGAAGTCCCTAAATTAAATAAAAACTAAAAGAGATTATAGCCAATTAAAATTAGAAGTTTTGTCCATATTTTTTATCTTACACATTCCCCCCTTTAAAAAAGAAAAAGGTCGAGCGACAGAAGCTTTTTGAGACAAAAAGTATTAGAGCAGCAAAATACGATTGACATAATTTTGAAAATACAAAACATATAATTTTGAAAATGCAAAACATAAAATTAACTTTTGAACAATTAGAAAATTATAAGTCGTAACATTTTGAATTCAATAATAATTTTAAGCACTATATTCTTTTTAAACAATTGCACATTTTTACAGTCCTATTAAGATTCGAGTCCAATTGGTAAAATGTTCTTGTTTCTCGAACATTCACAATTTTGATATGTCAGGGAAGGATTTCCAAAAATTTTTACACTCAATATCACAATTAGAAAAATTTTATATACCCATTAATTATTATGAATAATTATAAATTTTAAAGTTGTACAACATGCTAATTTTTGCATTTATAAGTAATATCATAAAACATTTTTGCATTTATGAGTAATATCATTTGTAATGTCATTATTGAAATTATGGTTTTTTTCTTTTATTATTACATTTTAGAATTTTCTTATTTTATACAAACTGGAAGACCTTACAGCTTTCTTCTAGTACACATATATCCAGCTATTTGGGCATAACCACTTTAACGAACTCGTGTACTAAATTTTCATGAGTGGTTAAGCGATGCTTTGGCAGTTACTTATAAAGGCCTCCATACCTTGTTTAAAGGCAAGTCGAGCCAGATTAATTTCTTTTTTTAAATTTAAATTCACATTTGTGGCCACAATTCACTTGGCCCTACAATCACGCGTATTTCCAGAACATTTTACATTTTGATAGTATAGTGATCGAAGCGAGCATAGCGAATCATTCACACAACAGGGAAGGTGAAGCGAAAAATGGTGCATCAGTTCAGAGGAAGAAGGTAGGGAGCAAAAGTTTCAGTTAGAGTTAAAAAGTTTTGGTTTACAATTTTGTGATTGATCAAGAGGTATCTGCATTAAGCATTATGTAGGAACACATGATTAATTTGAATGATGCAGTTTATACTTATAACGCTATTTTTAAGATAGAGAGAGGATGTCCCCAAATTAAATAAAAAAATGAAAGTGATTATATTATAGCCAATTAAAATTAGAAGTTTGCTTTTATATTTTTTTATCTCGTATAGATATATCTGTCAGTTCATGATTGTCGTTGCTGTATTATAAAGTCTTATTCTCAATATATCATTGATCATCATCGTGTGTTTTCTCATATCAGGTTTTCATTGTTCCTTAGCCAAGAATTTAATTTCTCCATCATCCTTTTTTAGTCTGAACATCCGTGTGGTATGAATTCTTCCTCTGCAATTTATGCATTGTCTTTTTTCTCATTCTGAAGTCATATGAGAAGTTCTCCTCGAGGTATTTTTTGTGTCAGGTCTTGTTATAACATCCAGAATGAGTGTGACTGAGCCTTTGATAGTATCTTTGTCTTTAGCAGGCTCTGGGACTGTATGATTCTACATCTGTCTTTCCTCTGTATATGTGGGTGATATTATTTTTCTCCCACATCTGCAGTGTTATAGATGCTGGTTACCTTGCCTTCTGTGTTTCTTTAAAGATCTGCAAAGTGGATCAGAATTTTCCTAGCACTATCATTCTTGACTTTTGTGAACTGCTTTACATTTCTCACAGAAAACTTCATATTTCTGAAATCTTGGCATGTCATTTTCTAATATATCGTTGAGTAACTCCTTTATTACTGCTTTTATTGATATTTCTATAGTCATCTGGAAAGTGGGTATTGTATTTTTTTACATATAAATAGATGTCTAGCAAGTTTCCTAGATTTGTTCAGGATTCTTGAGAAAATTTTTTGTTGACCAACCATTATTATTACATCAAAGTCTTCTGAGCAAAAGCTTTTAAATGTTGCTTATAAATTCTTTGAGTTGACCTCTGCTTCTGACAGGATAATGGGTGGGATTTAGTGTTCTAATAATTAATACAGTTTTCCTGTGGCATGGCCATCTCCATATTTTTCTCATTGCTGCTGAGAGCTTCAGTTATTTAATATTTTTACTTTGTCTGCATCTCTTTCAACTAATTTTCTTTTGAATGCCATCCTTGGTTTGACATTTCTGTGTGTGTTGAGTTTCTGACTGTTTACTTCCCTGTACAATGTTTGGCAGCTGCTCCTCGATAGCGGTAGATTGTCTTGGAATACAGCTAAAAGATTTCTTTGGGTTTTATTGTCTTTTCCCGATATCCAAGTTCTCATGAACATCGTCATGCACTTTTGTTTTGGAAACTAACTCATTTAGCTCCTTTGATATATTTAGCCAGCAGTCTGTAATATCATTTATATTAGTTTTTATTGATTTCTGAAATAAGATCTTCAGTCAACATCCATAATATCATGTTGAAAACATGCTAGTAAAAACTCCACTTGCATAACAAGCTAGAAAAGCTAGTTGAGCAACCGTACAATACAAAATTTCAATAATATGAAAAACAATAAGTGTTCAAACACATGTCCTTTGCGTAACGAAGGCAAATTCGAACATATGATTATGAATTGCTCTATAAAGTTTCCCTCCTGTATTGTTTTCTACAGTAATACTGTACTTCACAATTGATGTCCACATTTGTGGTAGTTTGAAAGTAAGGTCTCTTGCAGTACATTTTGTGATGCTACTTTGATTTCAAAGCTGCTTTTATGCCGGTGTTTGTTGATGATTTTCTCTCTTTTCCATTCAGTTATTGAGTTTGTGAGTTAGCTTAATGGTCACCACAATAGCGCCCAAAATAAATGGTGGTAGACGATAACTCATCATCAGCAGGATTTGCCGAATAGGTCCCTCCTATCCCAGTTTTCCTTTAACTGAAGACAGTGTAAGGCATTTTCTTTGCTATTACCTCATGCCTTCATTGTATAATTGGGAAGCATGTCTGGCTAGCAGTTGAGAGGTGTGGGCAGTGCATATTTCTATGGTTTCCTGACTTTGGAACATACCTAATACTCTACAAGTTTTGATACTCTGTGGGGTAATTAAAGATGTACCACTTTCATTGATGTACTATTTGTCAATATCTTTTTCATGCTTGGCAATTCTGATAATTTTCGAGGGCCTTGAACAGATGCGTCGAGTTTCTTTGTATCTTTATTGTGAATCGGGCTAGTATATGCTAGAGTGCATCATAGCTAGACCCTGGCGTAGCAGTGCTGCAACTTTATACAAGTCGACTGCTGTTTGAAAAAATAGGGATCTTTGTAACAGTGCAACTGCATGAAGAATTGTGCACAAAATTATCAGTTTCTCACTTGAGACTAAATTCAACATTTTTCATAAGGATGCACTTCTGCATTCCTTTATAAAAATCCTGCTTCCTGCAAAATATGCATCCTGCTTTCTGCAAACGTCAATTTCAAACACTGGATGATTTAGAATAGTGGTTCCCAAGACATGGGTTGTGTTGTGAAATAATTTTCATTGGGGAGTAAAAAGATATTTGAACATTCTTGTTTTGTTTTACAGTTACGTATATTTGTTTAAATTATTAATTGATTTGATTGTCAATAATTATTCATATATATTATTCTGTTATAAAATTATTTTCTTTGGAGTCTTCTATGTTTTTCTAGAGAAGAACTTTTTCTACAGAATTTCTAGAGAGCTCATAGGTTGTGATGCTAAGAAAATTTTGAAACACTACAAAAAAGAAAATATCAAATTGGGAGAGGGATTCCATATTATTGGTAACAGTAAAAATGCTTTTTTTATATTTGAAATCGACATATACATTGATAGGGGAAAGAAAATCAGGTAGAATATTTAAACTATGAGATAAAACATATAAAAATTGAATATTTGAGAGAATGTTGAAGATTTAGTATGAGATTTCTTTATTAAATTTACATTTTGTGTTCATTCCAGATACCAAAAAAGAAAAATTAGGTTAAAAATTTTAATGTATCCTTTTCACCCCGGACGTGTGTAGCAGTTTGTCATTTCAGTGAAAATAGTTTGCTATTTTTAAATGCCTAAGTCTTCTTCCAAGAAGTGCAACCTGAAAAATTATTTTGAGTGATGAGAACATGTGCTTGATGATGCAAACCTGTATTTTCCATTGGGTAGCTGTATAATTATTCATTGTTTTTCATATAAGTACAGGCAGCTGTACAACAATGCAGTGTTTTTCATAAGGGTGCAGGTATGCAAAGTGCCTGTTTTTCATAAAGGCGCCAAAGATGTATTGCATCCCCTGCTTAATTAACTAATCAGTTATTGAAACGAAAATCAGACTGGCATAAGGGTGCTAAATAATCAGTTTCAAGCAAGAAAATGAACTTCAGTTTGTGCACCCTCCATTTTGCAGCATCAGCATTATGAAGATTTCTGTCTTTTTGAATGGCAATCCTTTTACATAAAGGTGTAACACCACTATTGGGGGTGTCCTAGTATACGCATCTGTTGTTTTGGCTTCCGATTTCCCCATTCTTAACAATTTTCAGATGTATGGGACTGGAGTTATGGCATATATATAACAGTCTTTTGAGAACACAACTGGTGCATGTGGTATAGTTAGAAAATGTTGCATTAAATTTACTTCTGTTTGATTCTTGCATTGGTAGCAACTGTTCATTTTCTTGATAAATTTATCAACAAAATTGGGTGGATATTTATTGTTTGTTGGAATCTGTAGGATATATTTCTATTCAATTTCATAAATTTTGGGTGAAGAATAAAATTCTCTGGCTTGTAAATAAAAGTAAAATGCAGATCTTTTATGAAAATTGTATGAATAAGAATCGTACAGGATAACTGTTAGATTGCCGGGTGATTTATGGTAGACTATTGAAGAATGTCACCAGTTTTTAAGATCAAGAAATTAAATGCTGCTGTTAACTTTTCTGTTAATTCTTAACTGTAGGTTAGGGAAGTTTTGTAACATAAATGAAAACAATGCTATGAGTTCGTCTTCTGAATGTTTCCATAGAATAAAGATATCAGTGTTCTTATTCCAGAAAACAGGTTTTAGGGAGAAGTTGGTGAAAAAAAAATTTTCCATGTGTTGCATATGAATTTCAACTAAAATGTGTGAGATTCATATTCACATAAAAATTTTTGTTTGCTAGTTTGCCTGTTGATTCTAAACACTGCAAAATTAAAAATAAAATGAAAGGCTTCATAGATGCTAATAAATTTGGATGCAATTTTTACTTTTTGAATCAAGATTTTCACATAGATTGTGTGAAACTCAAAGAAACAGAAATAAAGATTTAATGTCAATGATAAGCATGGTAACATCAGAAGCAATTGCATAAAATTTTGCATAAAATTCACTTGTAAGCTGATAAGTAAGTACACACTTCAGAAGTGCCGTTATAAAAATAGACCATAGTTTAGCAAGCTTTTTCTTGAATTTCTTTGACATTAAAGGTCTGCTGTTAGCAACAGGTCTGGCTGGATAATTTTTGGTATAGGTTTTTGAACTGTATCAAAAGTTTGGTGTACTGTAATCTGTATTGAGCTCAGTATTACCAAGATAGCATTTTATATCGGGATAATCAGCCATTCTGCAAAATGCATTTTATAGTTTTTTTGTATCTTACAGATGCACCTGAACTTTTTCTGATGAATTCTTTGTCTATTATCACCATTTTATCCGACTTGCAAGCTCTGAGAACATTTTGGGTCATCAACTTTCTTATTTCTTGAATGTTATATTAATTCATAGAATATGTAGTTTTTTATTCTGCAATAAGGCAAAAGGATTGTTAGTTTCTAATGATGGGTATATAAAAGTCTACGCTGTTCTCGATAGCCCTTTTCATTTTCGTAATCATTTGCTTTGTATTATTTTCTGTATTTCGAAAATATTTGGGGCCACTGAAAACTATCTTGATCTGCATACACTTGGACATTGGTTCTGAGGAGTACAGCAATCCAGCAGAAAATAACAAAAGGAGGGAAATTTTTTTTTAGCCATTCATTCCGACTGCAGGTGATGAAGCGGAACAGTTATCTGCAGAGGCTGCAGTTTTATTAAATTTTAAATACGGTTTTAGCTAGTCAACCTAGAACATTTTATTTTGCTTTTAATTGGTATTCAGGTTGATTTTTTTATTTACTTATGCCGTATTTAGGAGCCTATGCCAGAAAAACCAGTGCCATAAGTATTCTTTATGACATTGAAAACTTTGTAAATTAACCATTTGTAAATTAATATGTGACACCATTTGTAAATTAATATGTGACAAATAGATTAAAGAAAATAACAAAAGGAGGGAAATTTTTTCTAGCCATTCATTCCAACTGCAGGTGATGAAGCGGAGCAGTTATCTGCAGAGGCTGCAGTTTTATTAAGTTTTAAATACAGTTTTAGCTAGTCAACCTAGAACATTTTATTTTGCTTTTGATTGGTATTCAGGTTGAGTTTTTTTATTTATTTATGCCGTATTTAGGAGCCTATGCCATAAAAACCAGTGCCATAAGTACTCTCTATGGCACTGAAAACTTCTGCATCCACCATTTGTAAATTAATATGTGACAAATATAGATTAAAAATAATTTATATCCTTTCTATTTCAGTTAGGAATGGTAAAATTCAACTGCAGATACCAAAGAAAGATTTTCTACTATGTGATGAATCTTTGAGTAAGAAACATAAAGGTTCTAAAGATAAGAAAAATTTTCATGCAAGAAAGTGCTATTTTCATCATCATCATCCTCAAGGCTGTCCTCTTCTTGCAAATGAATGTAATTTCTTGCATTAAGAAATGAATCATTTTATTTGCTATAGAATTTCATTATTAAATAAGGAAAAGTATTGAACATTGTTGTGTCAATGTGCATAGTCTACTTTTCTAAAGCTCTCTGATAAATCTTTCACATACACACATATCTGAATCAAATGATTATGATGGCATATAAAAATAATAGCCACTTTATTTATAGAATTGATAGCAAATTAAACTACATTTGTGTCAAAGCTAACTTGAGAATATTGGAAAAAATATAGTGATTACTTACTCTTTGTTTTCACATATTTATTGGAGCCAAACATTGTTTTAAATATAAGTACATTGCATTCATATAATTAATGCTGTTTTATTCACTTCACTTTAATGCAAAACTTCAAGTCAGCTGGTTTACGACTTTATGATAACCTGTTTTTGAAAGTGAATATTGTTAAATATATGTAATCTGTATGTCATTTTATTTTGGTGAATGGTATGCAGATTTCAATAAGCTTTAATTTTGAGTGGGGTTAATAGTAGAAATGGCCAGATCATTATTAATTGGGGAATACATAGGTAAAAATGTTCCATTATTATGATTCATATCACCACCAAAAAGTAATATTTTTCTAGTGTTGTAATGAACTAGCCCCCAAATAACCATTTATAATAATAAAAAGTTTATTAGTGGATTCTGTTTTATTCCTAAAATGTGGGCTTGTTTATGAAGAAATTCTGTAAAATGGAACAGGTTTAAAATTTAATGACCGCTGCATATAATGCTTTCATCTGTTAGCAATATGTTAAACTATTTCTAGTGACTGAAACTTTTGTACTAAAATGTTTTTACATAGTATGTTACTACTGGTAGATTTACCTCACCTGTGCATTTTCCTGCTTTCTAAATTTAGCTTTACTTCATGTAAAGTTGTATATCCTATAATGGTAGCATAGTTACATACATACTGCTGCATGCATGCGGGTCCAATTTTAGGTTGATAAAATTTATTATTGATCAAAAGAAGCACTTCAACGGTCTAGAATTTAAAACTTCAAACTACTAAGAATGTTAAATACTATGCAATGCAAAGTGCATCTAAAAACAAAGCTAATAGAGATATCTTAGTTCATGTTGAACTAACAATTACTACTTACAGAGCAGATGCTCTCTATCTGGCCTTATATAGTTTTCGACCGGTCTTATATGTTACGATTAACAACATAATCATTCTTAGAAAATAAACTTAAAAAGGCTTACCTTTTACATGATCTTCTTGATCCAAAGGCATATCCAGGAACGTTTTTATTAATTACACACATCAAAGGCACTACTCGTGCAAAAAGAGACGCTTCTAAGATAATAAGATATTTAATTTACAAATCACATCTCTAAACTAAAATATATATATATAACATAGAAGAGAAGGATTACATGTTTCACTTAAACGTCCGTCACGAGTTCTAAAAGTTCGCTTTTAGTTTTTTGCTGCACGCATGGGCAAATCACGTGGTGGTCGGTGAGAGTTTCAACACACTCCCACCTTTAAATTTGCTGACAAATCAAGTTTAAAACTGTAACCTTTGAACAGGCTTTATATTTTGACTGCTTCTTGTAGTCATCGACAGAATCATATCACTCCCAAGAGGCAAGTCATTATGAATATCAGGATCACAGTAAGTCTCTGTTTCATCAGAAGAGCTGCTTGCCACATTTCTAAATTTAGACTGTTCATCTGATGATGTTAACTCCAAAGGATACAAACGCTTGGTTGGTCGCAAAACTTCCCCGAGCTTAGTCTTTACCTTAACTAAACGCACATGTCCATTCCGAGATTTGAAAATCTCGTTTACTTTTGCCACCAACCAGGCTGTTTGTTTCTTATTATCATCAGACACTAAAACTAGATCTCCTATTTTCAGAGGGTGTGAGGCTTTTACATGTCCAGAATCTTGCCGTAACTGTCCGAGATATTCAATTCTAAATTTTTACGTAGATCTTGTAAAAGTTTTTGTCCATAAATAAGCCTTTTGTTTAAAGATTTCGCATCTATATTATCCAGATCAGGAACTCCAATTTGTCAAATCTCATGGAGAAACATAGGTGTGATCGGAGATAAATCTTCAACATCTTCCGAGACATACGTTATGCGAAGGATTCTTTTCAGGATTCAAATTAATCACTGCCACCATCCTTTCCACCAGGGAGCTGATGGCGGAAGAAATTTCCATGTGATCCTGTGGATACTAGCATGTTCTAATATTTTATCCCAATTTAAGCTTTTGAACAATCTATCACTTCCTTTGAAATTCATTACATTGTTGGAATAGATGGTATGGTGTCTTCATGTCTAGCAATGAAACATCTCAGCACTTGCAAAAAATGTTCAGTCGATAGGGAGAAAATCAGTTCCAAATGTACTGCACGAAAAACAGCACAGGTAAAAATTACTATCCATGATTTTTGATTTCCCTTCAGTATCAATGGTCCAGTCAAGTCAACACCTACAATCTCAAAGACTGCTGCTTCTCTTATTCAGTTTTCAGGGAAAGGAGCAATGGGTGTTTTCGAAGAACTAGCGTCGAACCTCTGACACACAACACAGCTTCTTATGACTTTCTTGACAGTCTTTTGTGTTTTCAAAATCCAATATTGTTCTCGTAAAGCGGATATAAAAAATTGTACTCCTACATGATTGTTCATTTCATGTTTAGCTCTAATTAATTTTACTACAATAGGATGATCTGAAGGAAGAATAATAGGAAATCGAAAATTTTCTGCATCATCTCTTCTCAGAATTCTGGTTTTATCCTAAAGGATTCCGTTAAAATCAATCATTGGTTGAAGTACACATAATCTTTTGTCATCTAATCCAGAAAATGATTCACCCTGCACTAATCTCAAAAGAGTTAATTTCTTAATTTTCTTTAATTTCTTCAGCTGTAATTTTTAAAAACGTTCTTTCATTAGGACTTAGTCTGGCATTTTTAACAAAACAGAAGATCCAAGATATAAGAATAGAAGAAATCGTATCAAAACTAACTTCCGTCATAACATTCGAATTAACTGCAGAAATTATTGTCTTCTTTCTTTCAGCATTTATAATGTCAAAATTCAGTGCAATTTCAGAGGTAGGCGATTTTTCTGGGTCATTTCTCAATCAGTGGAGACCCTCCCACCATTTCGATTTGACTAAGGTTTCCGGACTGCATCCTCGGGAAGGGAGGTCCGCTGGATTCTGCGTTCCAGGATCATAATTCCAGTCGTTTGGATTACTTAGAGTACAGATTTCTTTCACTCTATTGTGAACGAAAACGGTCCAGTTTTCCTTCTTTTTGATCCAAAATAATGCATCCATGGAATCACTCCAGTAATAAATAGGCAAGGTTTCTAGTCTCAAATCTTCCTTAACACGATGTGCCAGTCTAGCGCCAATCGTGCAAGCTAAGAGCTCTAGTCGTGGTATGGAGATCGGATTGATAGATGCCACTCTGGATCGACCTGGGATGATCTGACATGTAACGGAATTTTCATTACATCTTCGCATAAATATGCATGTGGCATAAGCAGATTTACTTGCGTCATAAAACACGTATAAAGACAAATCTTAAATTGTTTGGAAGTCAGCAAAGATTAGTCTGGGTATAGCTATTTTTTCCAAGTTATGTAATTTGTCTGAAATCCTTTTAGGTAAATTGTTATCCCATGAAATCTGTTTCCAGGATTCTTGAAGCATTAGCTTTGGAATTTGAGTAACTGGAGCTGTAAACCCAATCGGGTCAGAACTCCTGTGTACTATTGACAATGTATTGACGGGCTGTTCCACAGAACTGTCTTTAAAGTCACAGGACAAAGCAGTGTCATCTGCTAAATTCATATTCAACCTCAGAACTGATACGGGTTTATCGGAGTCTTGACTGTAAGGATTTCCTTTCAATGTTTCACCGCTAGGTTCATTGTAACACCACCCCCTTAAATCAAATTTAGCAGTCGACAAAATTTCCTTCGACACATTAATGAAAGAGTTTAGTTCTTCAATAGTATCAACGCTGGCCACTCAGTTCTCAACGTAATTGATTCACTTAATTTCTTAGCTACCTCTTGTTCGTGTTCCGGAACATTCTCGAGATGATAATTCACTGTGGCAGCGAGAAGAAAAGGACTGGCATTAACGCCAAACACAACACGCTTATGTCGATATATATACAATTTTTCGGAATCTCCTTCCCACTACAGAAATCTAAGAAAGTCTATCTCGAGGACAGACACCTATTTTCAAAAAGGCCTTGCGTATATCTGAGATAACCCCTTATTTACCTAGGCGAAATCTGTTTAAAATACTCAGTATTAATTCCAAGTAATTTGGGCCCTTTTCTAAACAATCATTTAAGGACACACCATTCCTTTCCTTCACTGAGGCATCGAATACAGGTCTTATCCTTGTGGTTGAATTTTCCTTAATTACATCCCTATGTGGTAGGTAATGACAATTTTCGTTTTTCTTATCTTCAACTGATTCTATACTACCTTCTTCAGCCCATTCGTTAAAAATATTTTTATATTTTTTCAGACAGTTTTTTTGACTGAAGATTTTTGATGCAGGATTTTAACATTTTCTCTGCTAAAAATCTGTTATCAGGTAAAACCGTATGCCTTTCTAACTAAGGAGACTTGATATCTACCCTCACTATCTCTCTTTAATGACTGACGAAACTATGTTTTAGCGATTTCATCAATTTCCTTTCTAGTGTGGGTTGTAGCAGGATCCGTTATTCCTAACGAGTCAAGACACTATAAATCCGAAATTTTAGCATCAATAACATGAAGTGACATTGCACTTTTCGTACTGTTTTAGTTTTCCCCATCATTGTCCATCCTAATCTGATGTTGTACACATGATAACCCACATTTTAATTGTCTAACCCTCCCTGCTAGAAGCTTTCCCGCCACATCTGCACCTATAACAACATGAATTTCTAAGGGCGATTTTTCATACATTAAATCCACAGATTTATTCTGCATATCAGTTAAATAAATTTCATGTTTTCGCAGTTCAATAAGATATGTATCTCTTCGAATTTGAAAAATGTCAGTACATATTTTATCCTGATTCAAAGCTTGAAAATTACAGTGATAATCACCTTTAAGTCTACTCAGTCTTATTAAATATTTTTATGGGTTTCTTTCTTTTCAATTCCTCCGAACAAACCATGGATTAATTCTTCTTTACCACTTGTTTTATAATTCATTATACTAACTGCATACTTCGAAATGTAGGATCGCTGGGAACCGCTATTAAAATTCTCACATATTTTTCGATCACATCCCCACGAAGTTTTAATACTAAAGTTCGCAAATTTACTAACTGTATGCATAATTTATTCGTCAGAACACTGTCATTTTCACCCCCAATAATGTCTGTAGAATTATTTCAGTGAGAATCATCCTTAAAAGTATGACACATTGAAAAATGAGCTTTACCGCATATGGAACATTTAACTTTGGCTTTGTATAAAAGAGAAATATATTTCGGCATTTAAAACAACCTCCGTTCTTTATTAATTTTTGCTTTTTTTCATCTAAGATTAAACGAATTGCATTCCGACATTCTGAACACTGATTATCTGAATCACAAAATATGCAGTTCGAATGTTTTATAATTTCGATTCTCATTAGTAGACAGTAACTGCGAAGCATACGCTACATCTGGTACCCGTTTATCATGCCAAGTTGACAGCTTGCTTTGGCGTTTTATCTGTCGGGGGAGTGAGGGAGGGAAAATTGACGCCGCTTCTTTCGATTGCAAAGCTGTTTTTTCCCGTGCAATTAATTGCTGAGAAATAAAACCCATTAAACTGTGTAAATCATATTTTAAACTTTCCCTTCCTTCTTTATTATACTCTAGGATTAAATCAGAAGGAAGGGGCTTAAGAATTGTCGGACATAAAATACTTTCATACGTGTCAGATGCGACATTTAATGCTTCTAAACTGCGTATGTGAGTCTGACAGTGATCGAATAATTTTCTAAACGCTTTTATATCATTAGAATTTTCCAATGGGTTAATTTTCAGTAAATTATCCAAGTGTGCATTAATCAACACATCTTTACTTCCGAATCTATCTTGTAGTAAATTAATAGCTGAATCATAATTTTCGGAAGAAAGTGAAAATCCTTCTATAATACTTAATGCAGTTATCCTAAATGTGCACGCAAATAAATAAACTTATCTAACTTTTCTAAGGATTCGTTTTTGTGAATAGCCAGATCAAAACATTTCCAAAATGAAAGCCATTGGCCGATGTCACCATAAAATTTTGGAATAGATATTTTCGGCAATTTAATACGTTAACGTCTGTTACTTTCTAGTGTTTGAGAAGATAATTGAGAATTAGATAGATTTGTATCAGTAACAGTAGAGTTTTGGTTTGACAACTGAATCCGTTTTTTCGCTCAAAATTTCCACAACAGAATTTTTTCGCGATATTCTTCTGTAGTTTGAATCTCTTCATCAAATTCTTCTGGGTTCAAAATACTTTCGATTTCAGAATCAGCTATCTTAAGAGACTTTACTACCAAAAATCTTTAAACAGCTACATAGTAGTCTAACAGGAGGCCACTTTGGGATAATGAAGCCTTTGTATCGGGAATTAGAGAGAGCTTCTACTGGAGTACTGAAAAGGCTGACGTGCAGAAGTGGTGCCTATCTTGTGATACCTGTGCGAGTCGGAAAGGACCGAAGAAGCGTAGCCAAGGAAAGCTGCAATGTTACAATGCAGGAGCGCCTTTTGAACGCATCACCTTTGACATCCTGTTACCTTTGTCACGAATTGGTAATGGCAACAAATATATGCACGTTGTCATCGATTACTTCAAAACGTGGCCTGAAGCTTATCCTATTCCTTATCGAGAGTCTGTGACGATAACGGAAGTAGTGATATAGAATTCGAGTTCCAGGTTTCGAGTGCCTCTTCAGCTACATTCCAATAAAGGAATTTTCTGTCGCTGTAATTAAAGAACTCTGCAAGCTACTTGGCATGCACAAAACCCAAACGACACCTTTACATCACCAGTCAGATGGCATGATAAAGAGGTTTAATCGAACCATCCTTACGAACTTCTCGCTGATATCTTCCAGAAACCAATAGGACTGGGAGCAAACGTTGTCTTTGTTTTTACTGGCCTATCGCAGTGCTGTTCACAAGACTATCGGATGTTTCCCATCCCTAATGCTCTTTGTGAAGTTAAAGATAGCAAGCTTTGCTTACCTTTTATTCGTGAATATAACAGCCCAGGTTAAATCTCCGAAATAAAACTTGGAGTGAGAGATGACTCATCATGTATCCATTAATAATAGGAATGCATATCTATGCACAAATCACATTTATTCAATTTTAACTAACATAATAATAAGCATCGGATACATTAAAGATATACCATAGAATTACACAAGGGAGAGTAATAATAACGCAGAATAGAAAAGAAAAAAGGATCATGAGATGTCATTCCTGGCATGGTCGGCGCACTTTTGGTTACTAGGGTACACGCTAGGTTTACTAGAATAAGTGAGTTACAAAACATATTTTTTTCCAAAATGCTTGATTAATTTACAACAATCCCTTCTTTAGTCATGCATTTGGGGAAAAGGTGGAAATAAGATTTAGCTCACTTCTTAATTTCATAACTTTTGGTTTGGCCAAAGGCTTATCGAAATATCGGCAATCATGAAATTTATACTGCAGAATGTTGTCTCGATTATTTTCTTCTCTACCATTTCTCTTAAAATGAAATATTTAACATTAACGCGCTTTAGCCTGCTTTTTATTTTTCCATGTGAGACAATAGATATTGTGGACTTGTTGTCCTCAAGTATCTGAATAGGCAGTTTTTGAGGTAGTCCAAAATCTTTAAGGAGAGGAATCCATTTGAGCTCTTGAGCAGCGATAGCTGCAGAAATAAGGTCGGACTGAGTAGATGATAAAGAAACACAATTCTGTCTCTTTGTGGACCAAAATAAGGAGGGGATCCCTAAGAAATATAAATTTTCCCCGGTTGATCACCTAGTGGTTACATGAGGCGCATACGCAGCATCCGTATAACAGTGTGTATAAAGTGTTGATGGGGTATCCGAGTCAATTCTCAGGTAAATGTTTTTGTAGCCTTCGGGTATTGAATAACTCTTAGAACTACTTTTGAAGTCCTTCTCATTAGGGGGTTCATTTTTCCTGCTTAATAGGTTTACTGCTAGTTAATATCCGGTTTGATTAGAATGGCTGTATATAGTAAGGCTCTGATGGCTTGCCTATACTTGGTGTTGCCCACTGGTAAAGAGGTGTCATCTTCCTATGGATAAGAAGTTTCGATTGGTGTGTAAGATGGCTTGTGGATATCTAGATAAAAAATCTTGTTTTCCTATTTTTTATTTTTGGCTCAATAAGAACTTGTTGTCATCTATTTTGATGTTGATTCCTAAGTAGTTTTTGATTTCTTCTGAGTCTTTTGCTTCGATGAATTCGGTAAGAGATTTGATTCGTTTTTTTATCTTATCTTATCTTCGCTTGTGCATGCTGAAAGGATGTCATCGACGCAGATAGTAATCGTTATCATGTCATTTCCATCTTTCTTTAAGAACAAGCATGGGTCTTCCGTACTCTACGAAAAGTTACTGTTCTTTAATACTTCTTCGACCCTCTTATTCCATGCTCTGGCGGCCTGCTTTAATCCATAAAGCGATTTTTTTCAATTTGCAACCTTTTCTCCTTGTCCTGGTTGAATTGTGCTTTCCGGCTGTTTCACATATATTTTTTTTTTTCTAAATTCCCGTGTAGAAATGCTGTAGTGACATCAACATGCCTCATGTACATTTTTACCATATGTTGCGAGCGAAGGTATAGTCGCAGTCAGTTCCAAAATTTTGACTATAATATTTTGAGACTAGTCGCGCCTTGTAACGAATGACTGTTCAAGTTTCGTTTTCTTTCAGACTGAAAATCCATCGATATCCAAAAGGTTTCTTTCCTACAGGAAGCTCAACTAGTTCCCATGTTTTATTTCGGAATAAGGAATCGATTTCTTCGTCAACTGCGAGTAACCACTTTTCCTTTTCTTTGGAATTGAACTTACCCAAGCCTTTAAAATTCTCAAGTATGTTTTTTGATAGTATTTGTGAAGAATCCTGGACGCACTGGAGGTTCCCTCCTTCGTATTCCTTTCCGATCGTCTTGGCTCACTTTCGGATTTAATTCTGGGTTTTTTTCTAAGTTTCTTCTTCTTTTTCATCGTTTTCAACCTTTGGATGGAGGGGAATTTCAATATTTTCATTCGCTAATGATTATTTGACAAATTTTATGCTTTTACTGACAATTTTATAGTTTCCCCATGTGTAGATTCTGTAATAATTTGATCGTTGATCGTAACTGACAAAGGTTCGTTCAGCTTCTTTCTGGTCTATTTTTTTTTTTTCCAGTTTTCCTTATGCACGTGCGCATAGGCTTTGCAACCAAATTGTTTCATATGAGCAGGATTAGGTTCTCTTCCGCTCCATAATTCATAGGGTTTTATCACAAGATCTAGTTGGAAGGCGATTCTGGATGTCAATTGCTGTGTTGCGAGCTTCACCCAATTATTTGTTGAAAGTCGGCCTTGGGACAGCAGACAGCTGGTCATCTCATAAGGTGGTCATCTTTTTTTTTCACTGACACCGTTCTGAGGAGGTGAAAAGGGAACAGTAATTTGATGTTTCATGCCGTTATTCGATACAAATTACTCCATTTCTTTGCTAGTATGGTCACCGCCGTTATCGGTTCGAAGAGTCTGTATGGTTTTTCCAAATTTGTTTCTTCTTATACCGAGACTTTTAATTTACTAAGAACTTCATTCTTTTTAGCAAGCAAACAGATGATGATGTATTTAGTAAAGTCATCAATAAAGGTTACGAAATAAAGTTCCTCCAACCAAGAGTACTTGGAGTAAGCATAGGACCGTAAATGTTACTATGTGCAAGTTCAAGTGGTTTGCTTCCGCGAATATTAGTAGCTTTTGGGTAAGAAATTTGCTGCATTTTATTCTTTATGCATTCTGAACAGCTATTATTATGAGTAAAATTATCTAATTTTAGTTCTTCGGCAAGAATTTCTTTTACAAACTGTCTAACTGCATCATAACTTCATTGGCCTAACCTTTAATGCCATAGTTGTATACAGTTTTTATTTTTACATTCTACTGCAATATTAGCGTTTCCTGAATTTTTGATTGGAACAATTTCATATAAACAACTATCATTGGAATACGCGCTCATGATTATTTGGCTATTCTTTTTGACGAAACAATTTCCTTTTCCGAAAGTAACAGAATATCCCTTACTAGCAATTTGCTTAACGGAAATCAAGTTGCTCTTCAAATGAGAAACGTAATAAACATTAGTCTATCTACTTTTCTGAAACCCGCATTCCTCTTCAAAATCAAGATCAACATATCCTCTACCCTGCGAATATAAAATTTTCCATCAGCTAAAATGATTTTTGCTTGCGAAACCTCATATATCAGCTTTCTAAACAAACTTTTGTCTCCCATTAAGTAAGTACGCACGCCGGAATCGACGCAGAATTTTTTTTACATTTTGTTCTGAGCAATACCGTGGAGTAATTATTAAACCCGTTTTCGCAAACAGTACTTTGGACTGGCGCCGAGTGAGAACTGTCACTGGAATCATAGCTTCTTTCATCAGAAGTCTCAGCGCTCATGCAATGTCGCTTTGATTTTCCGACATGTTTGGCCACGCGAGTTTTTGATTTTGAGTTGTCAGGACAAGAACTGTAATTTTTGTTTTGAAATTTAAAACACACGCTCACTAGTATGACCACTGCGTTTACAAATGCTAAAAGATTTCCCTGGTATATTATTACTAGAATTTCTTTCATTTATAGTAGATTTAAACGCCATTAAAGAATTAGAACTTCGATTTGCTTGTTGTTCTAGTCTTCTGTTGTTTTCGTCAGCGAGTTTCGTTTCTACGGAATCTATAGTCATAAGAGTTTCCTCTCTGGCTTCTAGGGCAGTTAGATTATTGTATGATTCGGGAATTGTAACTAACAAAATTGCAGCTACATGCTGATCCGGAATGTTCTCACCGACAGCTTTCAGTCTTTCGACTAAGTCTAACATGTGAATGACGTGCGTGATTATATCACTGTGTTCAGGCATTTTTATTGCATATAATTTTCTCAGAAGTTACAATTTGCTACTCAAATTGGAGCGTTCACGAATTTACTTTAATTTTTGCCACGTACCTGCGGTAGTCGTTTCATCTCTAACGTGGATCTGAGAGTCATTAATGCATAGATTTATTATATCTCGTGCTTGTTTATCCCTCTTCAGAAATTCATCGTCAGGTCTAGAAGGTGGGGGAGAATGTAGAAGGTCATCCAACTCATCACGCAATAAAAGTATTTGAATCTTGAATTTCCAAGTAGTGTAATTTTCAGAATTTAGTTTCGAAATTTGCATTGAATCTTGACCTGACTGGGCCATTATTAATTCTTGTTTAGCAATTTCAGAACGTTTGTGTATTATATGCACAGTTTCTAATTTTAGTTTCGGGATTGATGAACTTCAAGAATCAGTCTCATAATCAATGAAGTTTGCTATCTTTATTATTGCTAATATTTTTTGCTCAGTCTTGCAAAGAAATCTTGCAGTTTGATCAGGCTTGCAGATTCTTTGCTCCCGATAAAGAGCGAGCTGTATCTGTTTGACCTCGCAATAGATTGAGATTTTGACTTAAATCTACGCCAAAATGAAGGTTGTCGTATTGTTAATTTTATGATTCATTTGGCCTGATTCTCTTCTGCTTTCATAATTAAAGTTCACTCGTTTACATACAACCTTTGCATTTGTAATTATACTTCGTAATTTAAACAATAAAAAGGATATTGTGACGACACTAAATGAACTTGTCTTTTTTTACTCGCCAACCGCGTGCCTGAATCTCTAACTGTAACCCTAACGGATATTTTCGGGACGCGCTCTGTAGAGGGCGCTGCGATCACCGAGGCAAGCGGCTGCACGTTCGCAGCGCTCTGTAAAAACGTGTAAAACATTTCTTTCCCCTTAGTGATTATCAATTAAATTACTTTGAAATAGTGTTTTTTCTACAAAACCTACACGTTTTCAAAAGATTTTCAGCTGCGATGTTGATGAGAATGAAAGAGCGGACAATGTGAGAATATACTACGAAAGCCTGGAATTCATAAATAAGTGTCTTTAAATCAATAAAGTTTAGTTTTTCCTCAGTTTTTAGCATTAAGCAATACTTGAAATTGCTCATTGCTTTTGGCTTCCTTTGTAGTTACAATTCCAAGCGGAAGCCAACGTTATCATTTCACGTCTGTCACCACCTACAAAGCCCCCCCCCCCCATCCTTATCTTGTTTTGAGGAATCTCGTGAGAGGGAAAATTGGGGATTCGGGGCATCGAGCTACTTCGCTCTCGGTTCTTTTGGTTTCCCTTTTTTTAGATCGCTTAAATATATTTTCTCCTTTAAATAATATTATATTTCACCAATTTTTTTTTCTCATACTGTTCCTTGCTATCTGTTAAATGTTCATATGTAAGGGGGGGATTAGTCTTCACTGCTTTAAATAAATTCTTAGAACTATAGTTTATATAAATAAAAGTGTGCCTCATTGTGTTATACTAGCATTAATTAACTAGTAATAAATTATGATAATAAAATAATTAATCTTGTAATAAATTTTGATAGTTAAATTAATAAATACTATGTTTAATTTATGTTTTTAATACATATACTCTGTAATTTACACACACATATATAGATATGAAACATATATAATTTTTTTTTTGTGTGTGTGTGTGTGCGGTTGTGGTCTTGTATTGTATATGGTTCTATGTTCTTTGTCTGCTGCTGTTTTTTGAAAAATGTATGAAAATGTTGGGAACGAAAATAGCATAAGTTACTTTAGTTAAATTAATATATACTTTTGTCTGATGTTATGGGTCTTTTGCTGTTGTGTCTCAGGATGCAAGCATACATATTACTGTGTATTCAATGCTAAATACCTTGATACGAAGCATTTTAACACTGTCAATATTTTTTTTCTCAGTATCACATCTATTCAGAATTACCGAACACACTCACTACACACACACACACCTGTGAGACACTATTTATTGTAAATGAAGACACCTTCTTCTCCTTTTAACTACATCATGGACACAATCGTATTTTGGGATATTTTCTACTTCTTTTCCTTTTCTTTATATAGGCCTTTTTTTCCCTCTATTATTTTTGGGCCATTTATTTTAAATTTTATTTTGTTCCATCTTTTCTTCCTGGCCTTTCGAACTCGTACAAAATGTACGAAGTTCCTTTTTACTCTCCTCAAATACGAAATTGCCCCTCTTTCTATTTACCTTTCCTTCGCACCAAAGCTTGATTTTTCGCCCACCGGTGCAAAAAGACTTAGCGGGTGCAAAACAAGACATCTGTCTACTTTCTCTGTCGAACACTTCACGCTGAGGAGGCGCTGAGATCACCGATACAAGCGGCCGCACTTTCGCGCTCTCAAAATAAGTAACAAACATTCCTCTCCTCCTAGTGATTATATATTTCCTTACTTCTGAAGATTGTTCTCTCAAGAAATTCCACACACTTTTACAAAGATTTTCTGCTCCGGTGTTTTTTTGTGCAGTGTTGAGAAGTGACAGAGTGGACGATGTGAGAATACACGACGAAACCTGGGACGGAACTTTCAGATAAGTATCCTTCTTTTCTCAAAACTAAATCAAATCTCTATTACTTAAGTACTTTTAAATTCATTCATTTATTATTTCATAAGTTTCTAGCATTAAAAAATAGTTAGTAATTGCGCATAATTATGTCTTTCCTTTCTTGTAACAACTCTGGACAAACGCTACTTCCTGTATCAGTTCTCGTCATCAGCAGTTATCCTTCTGAGCGCCCATTTCTTGCTTTGATAAATTTCTTGAGAAGAAAAATGGGAATCTTAGGCATAGAAGTATGTATTAGGTTACGCGATTTGCTACTTCCATCTCCGATCCTTTTTTCAGTTCGCTTAAAAATTTTCTCGCCTTTAAATATTATACCTTATCAAATTTTTTTTTCTCATACTGTACTCTGCTATGTGTTTAATGTCCAAATGTGAGATGTGAGTTATTCTATATTTCCTTCAATAAATTTCTTAGAATTATGAGTTAATATAAATACAGTGTGCCTTAATTTGTTAAACTAGTAGCAATATGATAAATTATGCTAGTTAAATTAATAAATAATTACTATGTTTAATTAATAAAAAATAATTAATATTTTAATAAATATGCCCTGTAAATAATTTTCTTTGCTGATGTGGTCTCGCATTGTGCATGAATTTATGATTTTATCTGCTGCTGTTTTCTGAAAAAAATGTATGAATATCTTGGAAGCTGTAATAGTGAAAGATACTTTAAAGTAATATGTACTTTTGTCTGATGTTATGTGTCTTTTTGCTATTGCGTTTCAAGTTAAAAGCATACATATTGCCTTGTACTCCATTTTGAAGAAATTTTTTTTTTTTTTTTTTTTTTTTGCGATCCTGTCTTAACTTCTTAACTAGACTTTAAACTGGACCCCATCTTTTCTTGTTTTTCATTGGTTTTGCCGGCACTTTCAACTAGCTCAAGCACACTCATAATTTTCTAAGCACCACACTCCTGATCAGAGGTTTTTTTGGGCTTCACGTTTTGCCCTTTTTCTTCTTCCTCTGATGAGAAACAAATGTTCAGGAGTGCTCAGTTACTGGAACGAATCATCCCCCTTTTTTTCTTTTAGAGCATTTTCATTTAGATTAGGTTAGATTTTTCAACACCTCACTCAACATACTATACATTTACAACAGCAAATTAGGGTCTTCATTATAAGGTGACAGGTCACATGGACTTCCCAGTAATTTAACGTTAGTGTACATTCATGATTAGTAGACTTCATGCTTCTCTTTCTTCTTTTCTGTCTTAAGTCCATAAATATTTTTCCCTACATAGTCTCGATGTTATTTCCCCCCTTTATTAACCTACTTTTTTACCTGGCTTACAAAAAATTCGTATCAAATGCTACGAAACTGTTTTTCTCTCAAACAAAGTTACCCTGTTTCTAATTGCCTTCCCTTCCCACCTAAGCTTGATTTTCCTCACTGCGGGCAGAAAGCCTTACTGGGTGCAAAGCAAGACATCTGTCTACTTTGTCTGTCTGTCACACTTCACGCTCTGTCGTCACCGCTGTCGGTCTGGTTTTTCTTCTGATTTAAATACCATCAATATTAACCCTTTGAGGGGCGGTATATAAAATAATTTAAATTGTGGTAAAATTTTAATGAATTGTAACCCTAAGAACACAAAATTGAGACTTAAATATCTAGAACGAAATCCTGAATTTTGAAAGCTGGTTATTATACTCGTATTTTATACCGGTGCTCCTCTAAGACATTTTTTCCAGATAGCTGCCAACTGTTCATTTTTGTTTTTTAAATTAATTTTTTGTGCTTTTGATGTGCGTCTGTATAGATGGGTGCTTGAATATAGTTATGTAAGTCTGAAGACAAAAACTTTTAAAATTTCGCTAGAAATTTAAAATTTTAAAAATAAAATTTATGTTTTCATGCACTTTGATGATGCAACCCACCTGAACATACTTATGTAAAATATGGGTAAAAAGCTTTTAAACTTAATTTAAATTCAATATTATAATTTTATAAAAAAATTAGCAAATATAACACTGCATGCGTAAACCTTATCATGCTGTAACTGAACTAGTAAAATGTTACACAGAGCCGAAACTCAGCCGAAAAATAAAGAATTGAAAAATTAAACACTAAGCTGAGAAAGTGAGTTGCATTTTTGAAGTTATATTTTGTACTTTAGGTAATATGTAAAAAAAGACCATGCTTCATACTGTGATACTAGGAATCGCCCCCCCCCGAACACATTAGATTATCGAAGACCGTAAGGGCCCCTTTTTTATTTTTTGTAAATATAGGTTGTAATATATATTTTTGTTCAGGAAGAAGGGCCGTTAAACCATTTTATTATGTGATATACCTCAAAGCTCTTATTTGGATTTTCAACCCCTTTGGGCTCCATTTCAGCTTTTGGATAAATTATGGTTTGCATCTAAAACGGGCCTTAGAAACATTTTCTCTCCTTTCACCAACTGTAAAAATTTATTTCGAAAACAAACTGTTTGTATCCTAACCCAAAGGGCAAATTTATCTTGCGTTCCCTAGTCTTTCATCTGAAATTAACAAAGACGATATCCCAAAGAATAAAAGCATGCTTTCAAATCAGCAGTTTTTTTAATTACACTAAGATATGGACCTTAAGTGCATTTCCATTTCCCGTATTTTTAAATGAGCTTTCCCTTGGTGTGATCTTATCACACCCCCGAATGACAAATTAGTAGTCAATCACCTCTTTTCCTTTTCGCTGCATTCTAGTATTTTGGAAAACACGAAGCAATGGTTGTCTTTCGGGGCTAACATGCCACATTTAACCCCTACAACTGTGTAACGTTTTGACGCCGGACACAATTTTGAAATGGATGAGTCAATAAAAAGAAACTAATATACATGTATTCAGTCCTAGGGCAGGGTCAGTAAACTCCTCAACCCCTCAGGAACATAATGTTGAATCCTAAGCAGCTTGTAAATTAATCATAAAAAATTATTACATCATAAACTGTTATAATATAAAGAAATTCTGTCATCACACAGAGTAGAAAAGGAGAAGACTGCTGCTGCCATCTATTGGAGTGGTACTCTCAGTATGGGCTAATACCGGTTTTAAAATCGTATATAAATAATCGTTTGTTAATTATCACTTCTCACTGAAATGAAGTAAATATATAAGATTCAGCATGTGTACATTTGCAGATTTTGAATTTTTTCTTCCCCTCCGATAGAATTTATGAATCTTCAAACATGATATCTTGGAACGAGGTATATTAATTTCATAACTGGAAAATATTGAGCATTCATAGGGACTGCCATTTAGAATGGAAAGGAAACACTAGAAACTTACGATTATAGCTTTTGGTGTAAAAAAAATAGCAATTTTTAGGAGGTTAAAAAATTGACTAACAACCGGTATATTTTATATACCAGTGCCCTTTAAATGGTTAATTTAGTGTGTGAAATGAATCTCAGCCAATATTTTTTATTAATGCGCATATTGGATTACTTTAATGTATTCGTCAGCTGTCATGTTCCAGCAACGTGGATTACTTTAACGAGGCATGCCATCGTTAATCGTCGCTGATCATGTTCTGGTAACGTGCGACTGGATAATTTTTGTGCATCAAGGTGTTTTGTAGTATTTTGTACCTTTTTCTTCGACAAAATTAATATTATATATCTACATTCTTCAAGTGGGTGAGTTTTCATTTCCTTATGTATTTCTCATGCTGTAGATCATTTGAACCCAGGGCCTAGTACCAGTTATTTAGTTTTTTGTCACGTGTACTACAGCTGCATTCCTGAACCGCAGCATTTTATTTTCATCTATATTTACTTATATGTATTATTGAAATGTCAGCTAGCGATCCCCCCCCCAGCAGCTGATGACAAGCAAATGGCTCGCGTTGCTATAAAACCTGCCCCTTTTTGCCGCAATGACTCCCAACCTTAGACGCCAAATTCAAGCTGGGGATATAACATGCGATGACACGAAATTTTATACCGCGGTTTCTGCCCTCGACACTGAAATTCTACAGTCAGTCCGCGAGATAGTTCTGACCCCCCCCGGATGATAAATACGGAGAATCGAAAAATAAATACATGAGGAGTCTGAAGATACCAAACTAAAGCAGCCGTTACAGGATCTGCAACTTGGTGATATGCATCCATTCCAGTTATTAAAAAAAAAATGCGGGAACTTGCAGGTGACAATTTTAAATCGAATGTTTACAATCATTGGGGCTCAACCGTCTCCTGATCAATATCAAGTTTATTTTTGCCAACAATAACGAGAAACTATCTCAGTTAGTCCAGATGGCAGAAAAAATTCATGATGTTCTCCAGCTACAAGCAATCAATCAAGTTCAGCATCCCAGAGTTGATGTTTCGTCGCTCCAGCAACAAATCCAGGAATTATCATTGCAGGTATCAACCTTACAGACACGATCTCAGTATCACCCGCGTGGCAGATCAAAGTTCCGAAACTGATATAAAGAGGACTACCAGTGCACGCAGTCCAGTAAGAAAAAAGAAATTTGTTTCTATCAACTCCCGATTTCGTGATAAAGCGCGTAAGTATAAGCTATGCACATTCCAGCCGATCTTCTTTAAACTGAGTGGGCTGTCACTCTAAGCCACGGGTGACAGCGGCCGGTGCATTAGTCGTTCATTTGTAACTGAGAAATTGTCAGGCTGGCGCTTTGTTTTTGATACAGGTGCGTACATTTCAGACGTACCTCTCATTCTTGCCGAATCGAAACGGCCGCCGAGAAAATTAAACTTATTTTCAGCTAATGGATCAAAAATCGCAACATATGGAGAAATATTAGTCTTTAGACTTAGGTTTGCGTCGCAAATTTTAATGGCCATTTTTCATAGCTGCGATTTTGCACCCAATAATTGGTGCTGACTTTCTGCAAAAATTTTCTCTTTTGGTCGACATTAAAAATGGACGCTTATTCGACTCAATCACACAATTGGCCGCTGTAGGTGGGGATGTGATGTGAGCGGCGCAGCCCGACCCTCCTGGCAGACTTGGCATCTCCATATGGCCTTTTTGTGGGCTGCTCCAGAGCAAATCAAACAACAACAGCTCCAACAAAACAAAACAAAAAATTAGAAAACATAACGAAACAGAAACAAGATACAACCAGTTGGTACTAGAATATAAACCTCTGATTTTTTTTATATTTCACTCATTGGCAAAAGAGAGCAGACGGATAAAAAGGAAAAGCTGTAAAGACATTAGGTATTTTTTGGAAGCAGGCAAGATGAAAAATATGCAACGCCTTCACCGCCTACACCACGAAGGCTCGTTAAGGAGGCAGGAGAAATACCTTATACACTCCCCCTTTTTAAAGGGCGACTGTGGTTTTTTAGGGGACCCAATCGCCAAATCTTGGGTGAGGAGAATCATCATCCAACACCCTTTTAGTTCGAGCGCCACTGTAGAGACATTAGGTATTTTTTGGAAGCAGGTAAGATGAAAAATATGCAACGCCATCGGCGGGAATCGAACCTCGGACCTCTTAATTACGCGCTGAGCGTGTAGACCATTACACCATGATGGCTCGCTAAGAAGGCGGGAGAAATACCTCATGAAGCAAAGCGTTAAGAACTAAACTAAAATACGGGAAAAATACTCAAAGCACTAGCATCCACATGCAAGTTAACATATTATGCCTATTTTCTGTGTTTTGACCTATTTTTGCATAATTTTGTCTTTAATTCTTTTCACTCCTACATTATTGTAATTCAATGTTTTAAAGGGTTTGTCTGTTTCTTCTATATTTCTAGTGACAGCACACACTTCAACAAAATGACGAGCAACTCCACATTCCATAACTTACATTTATCAATATCTTGAAGCCCAAACCTATTAAAATAATAAGGAAATCTTCCATGGCCGCTTATAATTTGATTAACATCTATGCTTAAGATAGGTTTTTTATTTCTCTTAATTTTGAAATTATGCATAAAAAGTGTCTTTTTACAGAGTCCTGCCATACCATATCCCAATTCGTGTACAAATTATTTAGCATAATTGATATGGGCTTTCTTATTGAAACTGGTATTCTTGCGTTTAAAGTATTAGCCTCTAATAGCCACTTCTTTAGCAAGGACACCCACTCTCTCATTGTCTAAGCATCCAACATACACTATAATCCAGTTAAGTGTAATACCATGTGTTTCGGCTACCAGAGTCGTCTGCCTGTCTATGAGATACTATTTCGCAATGCGCAGATCGTATGCGCAGCTCTCATCTTGTTTTTGCATTCTTCCAAACGCTGACGCGCTTGTGAATAAGAATTCTACGTCTTCATAATGGTGTTGATAATACACTTTAGAATTCTCAAGAGTTACGCAATGGATACAGTGTTCGAGGTGAGTGAAAACGTTAACGCATTTTAATTGCAATTGACATTTATTTATTGCTACTTTATTGTAATTAAAGTATTAGTAAAATCGAGAATTTAGAATGTTTTCAAAATGTCACATATAGGGGAAAAAAAAAAAAAAAAAAAAAAACGAAAGAAAATTTTGAAAACACAGTTTGTAAGGATCTTAAGTTTTACTAACGTTTATTTTTATTTTAAATCTTTACTATCACTTCTTATTTTCTACTTCCGTCCAGAATTAAAAGCTTTAACTTATTTATGCAAAATTTGTCTGGCGAACGCCAAGTACTGAAGTTGTGGCTTTTTGCCAAGCGAGAGAGAGGAAGGAGTTAGTCGAAGCAGGCCGCTTGCCTTAGAAGTTTTACTCGGTTGCTGGTTGCCTTCCAGGCCAGAGGTTTAATCCTCTTAATAATTTTAAACGTATTGTAGTGTTAACAGTTCTCTGTACTACATACGGCTTCCTGTTAATATACGGCCAATCTTCCACGTAGGCCCTTGTTTATTATTCCAAAGTTAAGTTAGAGTTTAGTTAAATATTTTTATATTCTTACGTTCAGACCACAAGTAGTTGGTCTCTGTATTCCGAAGTACGGAAATTATTGTAAAGAGTGAAAAATAAAGGGTTTCGTATACTCTTCCTGTGTATCTTGTCTACTTCCCACATTTATTGAACATAGCTTTAGTAAGCTCCCTGTTCCGATACGGGACCATTTTTAAATGACGTATGCCCAGTTTTTGGCACATGTCTTCAAATATATTACTTACAAATTGAGGACCATTATCCGATATAACTTTTAGGGGCGCCCCGTATTTTAAAATATATTTATGCCAGAAATGCCAGCTGCCGCCCTGGAAGGATTTGGTTACATCGTCCAGACCATGCGCGCTTCGATGAAACCAGAAGCAACATTTAATGGAAACTCACCGGTTACCAGTTTTTTGGAAAAACTAGATGACCACTTCATGCTGTACCCGGTGCACGAGTTTCAGAAAGTTACCTTAGCTACCAGCGCTTTGAGGGGCCAAGCGCTTAATTGGTTCAAATGTATAGGCAGAAGTCTCTTGGGTCAAGCAGGAAGTCCCACCTATACTTACGAAAATTTCAAGACTGCCCTAGTAAAAGCCTTCCCTGTCGTAAGGGATCGTGCGAAATTAGAAGCGGAACTTTTCAGCATATATCAGCAAAGAATCGAAAATCTTTCCACCTTTATTTTAAGAAAAATTCAGGTCTTCAAACTCTTGTATGGAAACCGTCCGGATCCTGAGATAATTCAAGTGATTTTGCAGAGGTTACTTCCCCAAGTACAAGACTTTATTGAATTAAGGAATCCGACTACACTGGAACAATTATTTGAGCTAGCAATCCAGTTTGAAAGTAGAAGAACGGCGGACATTGAAAGAAGACGCCAGTATGAAAAACGAAACCAATTTGGTGCGCCAAGACCACAGCAAAGTCAAGCACACGGCTACGGAAGCAAAGCGAATCAGTGGGCAAGGAAACCCGAGCATCCAAAAACAGCCGGCGAACGTCGACAGTTCAATAGCAATCCAGGAAAAAAGTCTCAAGGCCAGTGGAAAAAGAAGGAAAGCATGGAAATGAAAAATGATTTAAATTAAAACGGATTTCTGCTGACGGGAGGGTGCGGAAATCCGAAGGCCAAGAAAACCCCTCTTCCTTCAAGTTAAATACAGTGATGGTGAAAAATTTGACTCTTCCAAAGATTGAAGTGTTGGTGAATAATATCCCAGCCACCGCACTCCTGGATACAGGCGCGCAGTGTTCCTGTGTGGCAGAAGATTTTTTTAGGAAGTATTTTTGTAAATATCGCATATATAATTCGGATAATACGACAGTGTTAGCTGCGCAAGGAGAAAGATGTAAGTGCATAGGTAAATTACCGCTATACGTCCTATCAAGGACGAACAAGTAAAGGTTATGTTTTTCATAGTAAATAATCTGCAGGCACATATTATCTTAGGAATAGATTTTCTTTGAGAGGCACAAGCAACGCTGGATTTTAATGAAGCGTCCGTTAAGCTGACGATGAAACCAGTTCGAGAAGAAAAATCGGAGCCGCCGATGTTAAACCTTGACCACCTGCCTAATGAAGAGCAACAAAGAATCCGACAAGTGGTAAGTGAATTTGCTTCGTTATTTAGTGATATTCCAGGATTTACTCAAGTTACTAACCATAGTATTGACACCGGAGATTCAATGCCAGTTCGCCACAAAGCATACCGGTATGATAAGAATAAAGAAAAAATTATAGAATGGCACATTGGCGATATGCTACGTAAAAGGATCATAACGCCCATCTCAAGTAGTTATGCTAGCCCGGTGGTTTTATGTAAGAAAAATAATGACTATCCATTAACACATCCAAAAAGGTGGCGTTTCGCGATTGACTACCGTAAATTTAACTCCATAGCTAAATATCCGTTATATCCGTTACCTATTATTGAAGAAATTCTAAGGAACATAACGTCGACCAAATATATGATGACTTTAGACTTAACGACTGGTTATTTTCAAATAGGGGTTAGACCGGAGGACGTGCCTAAGACTGCTTTTATAACCAAGTCTGGCACTTATGCATTCCTGCGTATGCCGTTTGGCCTTTCAGGGGCACCGGCAACATTTCAGCGATGTATGGACATTGTGTTAAGGCCTGTTCTTGGAAAGTCCACATTTATCTATTTAGACGATATCATTATTACTAGTGATAATCTGGACCAACATGTACAGGATTTAAGACAGGTGTTTTCTTTATTAAATGAGGCCGGTCTAAAAGTTAATGTCGAAAAGTGCAACTTTGCAGCCCCTGAATTAAAATATTTAGGTTACAAAATATCTCTGAAAGGAATCGAGACAGACGAATCAAAAATAATCGCTGTGCAAATGTATCCTCCACCAAATACGGCGAAGAAGCTCTCTTCTTTTCTAGGACTTTGTTCATATTATAGGTCCTTTATAAAAGATTTTGCAGCTATTGCTGAACCATTGTTAAAATTAAAAAGGAAAAAGGCAAGATTCTCGTGGACGACCGAAGCCAATAGTGCTTTCGAAAAATTAAAGCAAGCATTAACGCAAGCCCCTGTTTTGAAATTTCCTGAAAAGGATGAGAATTTAGAAATTTCAGCGGATGCTTCGGATTATGCGGTAGGAGCGGTACTTTCGCAAAATCAGCAGCCCGTGGCATTTTTTAGCCGAACTTTAAATCAAACACAAAGAAATTATTCCGCGACCGAGAGAGAGGCACTTGCAGTTCTGTTAGCAGTGCAAAAGTTCCAAGTCTATTTTGGAAAGGCGCCAATAACAGTGTATTTTGATCATGCGGCGGTAACTAGATTGTATGTACTAAGGGAAAAACTTATCCCCAAGGTTAATAAGATGGGCACTCAAGCTACAAGAATATAATCTGGTAATCAAGCATACCCCTGGAAAGGAAAATATCGTAGCAGATGCCCTATTCAGAATAAAAATAGATGAAGAAGGTAATACTGTAAAGGTGGCAATGCTCACAGCATGTACAATAAATTCCCGAGAAACTGTAATAACCGAACTGGGTAAGGATCCTGAGTTTGGAAGCATTTATGAGTATTTAAAGGATCCTGAAAATTTTAGCCACCAAGATATTGTGGCGATAAGAAATAGGGCGGCCCATTACGAACTAATAGATGGTCTATTATTTTATACAAAAACTACAAATTCCAACAACGAATTTCGACCTGTTATCCCAGCTAGTCTTAGATTAAGTGTCCTTCAGGAGTTACATGACAGCCCTTTAGCTTCTCATGCTGGTATTCGAAAAACTATCCAACGCGTACGCGAGGCAGTCTATTTTCCTGAACTGCAAAAGTTAACAAGGGCGTATGTCCAGTCCTGCCCAACATGTCAAGCAGTTAATTATATTAATTTCCGCCCGGCCGGGTTTCTAAATAGTATTAAATCCGAATTTCCAAATGAAATAATTGGCATCGATTTATTGGGCCCTTTTCCAAAAAGTCAGTTAAATAAAAGTCGCTATCTCCTTGTTATGGTTGATCATTTTAGTAAGTGGACCGAAATTGTTCCCTTAAAACGAGCCTCCGCGAAATTAGTTACTGATTCTATTTTAAATAAATATATTTTAAAATACGGGGCGCCCCTAAAAGTTATATCGGATAATGGTCCTCAATTTGTAAGTAATATATTTGAAGACATGTGCCAAAAACTGGGCATACGCCATTTAAAAATGGTCCCGTATCGGCCGCAATCAAATATAGCGGAACGGGTCAATAGAAATATAGTGAAAATTATCCGTAGTTATGTTAAAAATTTTCATAAAAGCTGGGATAACTATGTCAATGAATTTGCTTTCGCCCTTAGGACCTCAAAACATGATACAACGGGGAAAACTCCTGCTGAGTTATTTTTAGGCAGAAAGATTATAACGCCGTTAGATAAATTATTTTATGTGCAACAAAGAGCCCCAGAATTTAAAATGGGTGATATAGAAAAATTAATTAAAGAAGCAAAAAAGAATACTGAAGTAGCACAGAGAAAACAAAATCTTTATTACGATTTGAAACGACGGGGAGTAACTTATAAAGTAGGAGATGAAGTATTAAGAATTAAGCATTCACTTTCTTCAGCACCAGAAGATAAAACCGCCAAATTTTTTTCACGATTTGAAGGACCATATGTCATAGAAAAAGTAACTCACGCTGTAGTGGTGTTAAAAGCCAGGAATGGTGAAACATGCTCCGCAAACATTGATCAAATAAAACCCTACTATGACCGTAATAAAATGCAAATATTCACAGATCTTTTGCAGGATCCGGCACGGCAGGCACAAGCTCCAGAGGTGGAACAACGACAAGTACAAGGGCAAGCCATTAGGAGGCAGGAGCAATTGAAAAGAAAGTTTCCCCGCTGGAAAATTGAAGGTAACAAGAAAAAGAAGCCGTTCCACCGTCCAGAAAAGAGAGCTCACGACCACCCCCAGAATGAAGAAGGGAAAAGTACGACGAATGCAAATAGAGCCAGGAGAAATAACGGCAACTATAGACCGGCTCCCAAACGGAAGATCTACTCATCGGACAGGACTCTCCGCAGCAAATGTCGCGGAACTGCGGAAGGGCCACTAGCGGCGGAGGAAAAGATACAAGAAAATTTGAACGGCCAGCAACGAGGTCCAAGCCGGAACGAGAGAGAAGTGTCGCGGTTCAGCCAAGACCAGCTGCCATCAAACGGCCAAGACCACAGCCAGAGGCGAAAAAGAAGGTATTCAAGGGTGACCGAACTGGAGGAAAAAGAAAGCTTCTAGAGGAAGGAACTGAAGGGCGAGCCCTCACGAGAAGGAGGTTAAATCAAACTAGAATCTTCGCTACCTTCCAGGACTGGGCAGAGAAAAGAATGTCCGAATATCACAAAGATAAGTAAAATTTTATGTTACTTTGCAAACTTAAGTTAATCTTTCATTCTTACTGCAAGTGGCAGATTTCAAGAAGTTTTACCTCATGTGAGGTCTACCTTTATCGCCAAAAAGGCGAGAAATGAGTTGTTACCGATTTTGGTATTATGTTTTTCAATTACTCGCGAGTAAACCTAAAGTTGATGTATAATAGGAATGTGTAAATACTTGAATATTGTAAAAGTTATTGTATAAATTTTATTTAAAACATTCTGGCAAGAAAGAAGTTTTAGTCTGAAAGACTTTTGAAATGTAGTATTTCAATGTAGAAGAATTGGCACTTGCTTGGAAAAGAATAGAAGTTAACAATGTACAACTAATGTATGTTTTAAAATGCGTAAAATTAACGGCATGTTAATATGTTCTTATATACAATGTGAACTGTTATTTTAAATGTTAAGAAATACTATGATATGGTAAAAGTGAAAGTAATGCAAAAAAATTTTAAACTTATTCGTGTGACTGTAAAAAGACCAAATTATGGTGAATATGTGTTAAAGGTTGAATGAATGTAGTTAGGCTCTCTGACGCTACACTTCAGAGTTAGCCACTTTCAGAATAGTACCTCAGGGCTTAGAGTTGAAGATAGGGTGTGTTACGAGGTCTTGTTATGTTGAATTTTAACACGTTAGTGTTTGGATTGTAGGCGGCAGTGTTGAACACGTATACATAAACACATTCGTGTTTGGTGTTTTCTTTTACAACACATGTCAGAGAGCACGGGGAGAGATAAATAAAATAAAGTCATGAATGAAATAAGAATGTTAAGAGAAATATAAATATTCATGTTACTTGCCATTTCATTGTGTAACATTTCATTAAACTAGTTTTCCTTGCAGATCTCTGGAAGGAACCAGATTTGAATAAAAGCTCCTGTTTAGATGCAGTACAGATGAAAAATTGGTTGTCCATGGAGCTGATATTGTAAAAACAATTTTTTTTAAAATTTCTAGTTTCTAGTGAGAAATGTTTGTAAAAGATTGGCCTCGCGTTAGATTCTAGAGCTAAAAGTTTTCAACAAGGTCGTTTTAGACCTCAGTTTCAAACTAATTAACTCTGGCGGGAAGTATGTAAGGATCTTAAGTTTTACTAACGTTTATTTTTATTTTAAATCTTTACTATCACTTCTTATTTTCTACTTCCCGCCAGAATTAAAAGCTTTAACTTATTTATGCAAAATTTGTCTGGCGAACGCCAAGTACTTAAGTTGTGGCTTTTTGCCAAGCGAGAGAGAGGAAGGAGTTAGTCGAAGCAGGCCGCTTGCCTTAGAAGTTTTACTCGGTTGCTGGTTGCCTTCCAGGCCAGAGGTTTAATCCTCTTGATAATTTTAAACGTATTGTAGTGTTAACAGTTCTCTGTACTACATACGGCTTCCTGTTAATATACGGCCAATCTTCCACGTAGGCCCTTGTTTATTATTCCAAAGTTAAGTTAGAGTTTAGTTAAATATTTTTATATTCTTACGTTCAGACCACAAGTAGTTGGTCTCTGTATTTCGAAGTACGGAAATTATTGTAAAGAGTGAAAAATAAAGGGTTTCGTATACCCTTCCTGTGTATCTTGTCTACTTCCCACATTTATTGAACATAGCTTTAGTAAGCTCCCTGTTCCGAGTCAGGGTCTTTGCATGTTCCCAAAGAAAGTAAGGCGGAACACTGAACCTGATAAGTTAACGAAATTCATCGAGAAAATAGATTTTGATAACTTAGATAATGCTGAAGCTGAATTAATCTTAGAAAAATGTAAAATCTTTAAGGAAGATTTCAAATCTCTATTTAGTGAAATTTATACAAATTGGGATGGTCATAAAATAGACACTTTCGTTGAGGAAGAACAGTCGATTTTAAAGAAAATTGAGGAGGTTCACTTAAAAATTGTTCGTAAGTTAAAGATCGACAAGGTCATAAATTTAAATGGCGACAAACCTGTCATACCTGAATCAATCTCTGAAAGTTTAAAGTTACCAAAATTATCTTTACCTACATTTAGCGGAAATTTAACAGAATGGATAACATTTAAAGATTTATTTAACCCTAGTGTTCGCAACAATCCAAATCTTTCTGGAGCTCAAAAATTACAATATTTAAAGAGTTCTTTAAAAAATGATGCTTATCGCATTTTTCAGTCAATTCCCATAGCTGATCAAAATTTCAGGATTGTTTGGAATTTACTAGAAGAGAGATTTTCTAATAAAAGAGACCAGATATTTGCTTTTATTAAAAGAATTCTCAACGTTTCACAAATACAAACGGAATCTGCATCCTCGATATTAAATTTAGTAGAAAATGTAAGCGAAATAACTTGCTCATTGGAAATATTAGATCAAAGGATAGATAATTTTAGTGATACTTTGTTGATGCATATTATTTTGCAAAAACTTGATGTTTCAGCAAAGTTGTGGCTGGAGCGTCAATTAAAAAAAGACGAAATATTAAAGTTAAATGACTTAGAACTTTGAAGAATTACGCTAGAACATTACAGAACAGTAAACCTTTAATTAGTAAAACGCATAAATCAGATAAACCAGTGTATATAATAGAGTTACTTCTCTGATTACTAATTCTACTTGCTTATTTTGTTGAGAAGATCATTTTTTTACACAAGTGTTCTAATTTTTTAAACTTACCAGCGCAAAAACGAATAGAGTTTGTTAAGACTTTGTTTTAATTGCTTGTCTAATGTTCATAAAGTTAAAATGTGTAAGAGTGCAAATACTTGTAAACATTGTTTTAAGCATCATCATAGCATTTGCATTTAGAAAATAATTTCAAACCAAAAAAATGCATCTAGATTCCCTTCACCGAAAGCACAAGTGTTTGTCCCGAAATCGCAAATTAAAACAGAAAACGACTTGAGTGAGGTTTCTCCAACTGTTTGTGTAAACAACTATGAAAATAACCATTTTGGAGCTCATGGTAATAGTAAATGTAGTCACGTACTTTTGTGTACTGCTTTAATTAAGGTTCAAAACTCAAAAAAGGAATTCATATATTGTAGATGTGTACTAGATTCAAGTAATGAAAAATCATTCATTCGTCGGGAAACAGCTATCAATTTAGGATTGAGCGTAAAGGATTCGAAGATATTAGTGTCATGTTTAGGTACTTTCAATACAACTACTACTGAAGAAGTTGACTTGCAGTTTACACCTCATTTTAATACTAGTTACAGAATTTCAACGTCCGCTTACATAATAGGCAAAATTACAGGAAACATTCCAAGTGTAACATTACCTTTGAATATATATGAAAGCTTCCAAGATCTAACTTTAGCGGATCCTACATTTCATGAATCGGGAGAAATTGATATTTTACTTTAATCAATGGCGAAGTAGGTAAAAGGAACAAAAATCTTCCATTTGCATTTTGTTCTAAGTTAGGATATGTAATTGCTGGAACTACACATTTTGAATTTCCAAATCGTAAGCAGGTTTCAGTCAGTACGCTAAACGTAAACACGGAGGAATTAGTTAAATCAGGGTAGAGTAGACTTTAAGGCAGTGCTCCGCAACCTTTTCTCACCTGCGACGCACAAAAAATCTTTCTGGAATTTCGTGGCACACCAAACAGTTCCGAGTTATCAAGGAAGTGCCGAAAAAATTCAAATGCTGACACACTTACAATCACACACACAACCACACAACAGTGAAATATATAAAAACATTTAAAATAGACATTATTAAGGAAAAAAATTGTCATTGTGTATTAAATACATGATAAAAAATTGCAAAATGTCAAATACATGTATTTGATTGCGGCACACCTATATCCTACTCATGGCACACCAGCGGAGCACTGCTGTAAGGTACCCCTTGTATTATGGTGAAGCTGTTGTTTCATTTATCGCCAAGTTGTTGTTTCATTTATGGTAGCCTGAGTAGTTGAATGTTATGGAAACCCTATTGTGACGTAATCGGGTGCATGATTCTGAGAAATTTTGAATCAGCGGATGTTTTGTAAGCGTTTTTGTGGTGTGTGTGTTGGTTTGATTCTTTAGACAGTAGAATGGCCGAATGGAGTAAGATTAATTTGTAATTTGAAGTTTCTGTACGATCTGGAGCGAAAGGGGAAAAGAACTTTAATTGACTGGTGTGTAAATGAAGGTTTACTTAGTAGCCATTATAAGTGTCCTGTATGTAGGAAGGATATGCGTCTAGTCGAACGTAAAAACCGTTTAGATGGATTTGAATGGGTTTGTAGGAAGAAAGGTTCAGATGGTCACTATGTGAAGCGTTCGATCAGAAAGAGTACCTGGTTTGAAAAAAAGTCATTCGAGTATGATTGATATTTTGATTTTTACGTGGCTCTGGGTGTACGAAGTGAACTCGAAAATCATGGTAAGTGAATATTTGCTTTTGATAGTGCTTAAACGTATAACATGTTTTTCCTTTTTTATGTTATTTTATTGTTTAGTTTAAAATGTATTTTATTGAGATTATGTATTTTTTGTTTGCCTATATTGTAGAATTTGGTGCTTCTTTGACTGTTTAAGTGAAAATATATCGTTGTGTACAGGGATAAAGTAAAGAGACGGCGCAATGGAAGTTTGTGTAATTCTGGGATTTTTTTTAAGTGAAAATAGGTCGACGTGTACATGGATAAAGTCAAAGGAGTACGCAATGCCATTTTTGTGCAATTCGGGGAAAATAAGTCGATGTGTACATGGATACCGAGTTGTGCAATTGTTTGTCTTATTATTTTGGCTTTGTGTAGCGGCGGTTTTTGGTGCAAAAACTGCCATTTCGCAAGTCAAAATAACGAGTCAAAGAATTGCACAAAATCGGTATCCATGTACCGCCAAAAATCGCCAAGTTTCGCCAAGGGGTACCCTAAACTATACTTTTACCGTTAAATCATTTTGGGATTTGGAACAAATTCCCACATCGAAACCTTCAACTAAAGAGGAAAGATTGTGTGAAAACGATTTCGTGGAAAATCACGTCCGTAGTGAAAATGGTCGCTACTCAGTAAAATTGCCATTCAAGCCTAAACGAAATGAGTTAGGTAATTCCAGACCATCAGCCCTTCGCAACTTTCTTAGTCTGGTACAAAAACTAATAAAAACTCCTGAAGTATATCAACAATATAAAGACTTCATGTTTGAATATTTATCACTTGGGCACATGGAAGAATTATCCGATGATAATCTAGATAAAGTAAATTTTCATTATTATATACCTCATCATCACGTGCTAAAAGAATCGAGTCTTACAACAAAACTACGCGTCGTTTTCAATGCTAGTGCCAAAACTACATCAGGGATATCGCTAAATCACACGCCAATGAATGGTCCCAAGGTACAAGACGACTTATTTACTATTCTTTTCAGGTTTAGATGCTGTTCCATAGCCATCACTAGCAACTTATTGAAAATGTATCGACAAGTTCAAATTCATGATGAAGATCGCGATTACCAAAAAATATTGTGGAGAGATGATTCATCGAAGCCGATTAAAACTTACAGGTTGTGCACAGTTACGTACAGCACTACTTCAGCTCCTTACCTGGTTACTCGCGAGCTCAAACAACTAACAATTGACGAAGGAGCTAAATTCCTAAAGGCAGCTGAGATAATATTGCATAATTGTTACATTGATCATGTCCTATTTGGTTCAGACACAGTAGAGGACGCAGTAGAGTTAATTTCACAACTGAGTGAACTTTTACAAAAAGGTGGCTTTCAATTGCATAAATGGTGTACAAATGATCGCTCGATTTTAAAAACAGCATTGAACGCTCAGAACTCAAATTCTTCATGTACAGAAGTTGATACTAAATCAATAAAATTATTGGGTTTGGAGTGGACGCAAGACGAGTTTACTTGTCACTTTGGAAATCTTGAAAACAGAGAGCGTTCTACTAAAAGAATGATTTTGTTTTCTATTTCGAAAATCTTTGATCCACTTGGTTGGCTAGCACCTTTTATAGTTGCAGAAAAAAATCTTGCTTCAAGATATATGGAAATTACAAATCTCGTGGGATGATCCCTTGCCAGATGAAATTAATCAACGATGGAAAATCTACTGAAGACATCGCAAATCTTGAATGCATTCGTATTCCTAGGAGAGTGTTATTGCCCAAAGCTACAAATGTAGAACTTCATTGTTTCTGTGACGCATGAGAGAAAGCTTACGCCGCAGTGATTTATTTAAAATCTTCAATAATTCTTTAGTTTCGGTGCAGCTACTAACATCAAAAACTCGTGTAGCTCCCCTGAAAGTAATCTCTATTCCTCTTTTAGAACTCTGCTCTGCCGTTCTATTAGTGCATTTGGTTCAAGCTATGCAGAATTCATTGCAAATTTATGTTGACAATATTTACGCATGGAGTAATTCAATGATAGTTTTGTCATGGATACAATCAGAACCCACACGCTGGCAATCCTTCGTAGCCAACCGTGTTTCAAAAATTCAATCAGTCTTACCATCATCGCATTGGAATCACATAAAAGGGAAGGAGAATCCAGCTGATTGCGCATCAAGAGGTCTTTTGCCTTCAGAACTTTCTACTCATGACTTGTGGTGGACAGGTCCTCAGTGGCTTAAGGGAGCTCATACACCTTAAACTCTTTATGATCTTTGAATATGTGACTGTTGCAAGAATTGGGATATTTTATTTATTTTAAAAGCAATTACTTACAATTTTTTACAACTCACTACATAATATAGCTGCTTTGGGATCTAGTAACCAGAAAGTTTGTGTTGCCACAAATATTTTTTATATTTTTATCCGCTTTGTGACAAAATGTTTCGTCATGTTTCCACCTTGCGCACATGATATTTTAAAAATGGCTAATGGTACACACTTGAAATTTGAAGGAATTCTTTATATGGGCTCTATTTTCTAACTGAACCTAAAATGTGATGCATATTTTAATATTAAAACATTTTATGCACGAAAACATTACATATTTTTAAAAAATACATTTTATAAACTAAACTCCAAATAAAATAAAAATTTAACATGAAATTCTTAGGATTTTTGGCTCAGAGTAGTTTTCAAATGTTATAAAAGCTATATATTAAATATAGAACTAAATTATGCAACAGAATGTTTTAAACTGTGGGCGCAAGCTGGGAACATGACGAAACATTTTGCCACAAAGCGGATTAAATTATAAAAATATTTGTGGCAACACAAACTTTCTGCTTACTATTTCAAGAAGCAGCTATATTATGTAATCAACTGTAAAAAGTTGGAAGTAATTGCTTTTAAAATAAATAAGTTATCAAAATTCTTGCAACAGTCACATATTCGAAGATCTTATGGGTTTTAAGGTGTATGAGTCCCCTTAATTCAAATAACATTCCGTTATCTATCAACTTACCTTTCTCTATCAACTTACCATTTTCAGAAGAGTCTTTAAAGGAACAACGGAAAAATGTTTCTTGCTCAATTGGAACAGTCGCTTCGCAAATTCTAGTCCTTAATGAAGTTTCATCATTCTCGAAACTTAAAAGAATCATCGCATGGTGTTTTCGGTTTGCGAATAATTCAGCTAAATCTACCGCAACAAGGATTAAGGGTTACCTTAAAACCGAAGAATTGCAATACGCTATAAATGCAATTGTTAGAGTAGTTCAAAGGGATGAGTTTTTTAGTGAATATAATCTTCTGAAAAAGAATCAACCGTTAAACTCAGATAGTAAGATCCTTTCTTTGAACCTCTTTATCGATAAGAATGGACTTATACGCGTCGGAGGAAGATTAAGACAATCCAACATCGCGTAGGACAGAAAATATCCTATTCTGTTACCCAAGAAACATCACATAACACAGATTATAGTGAATCATTTTCATGAATCTCATCTTTATGCTGGCCCCCTGCTATTGCTATCAGTGATTAGAAGAAAATATTGGATAATCCACGCTAGGTCAGTTGTAAGACAACATATTTTCAAATGTGTGAAATATTATCGTGTACGAGCTAAGACATCTACCCATATAATGTCTGACTTACCATCGTCTAGAGTCGTTCCGTCAAAGGTTTTCTGCAAGGTTGGAATTGACTACGCCGGGCCATTTCAAGTAAAGCCCAGGCAGGGTCGAGGAGTAAAACCAATGAAATGCTACATTTGTGTATTCGTATGTTTTACTATAAGAGCTATACATATTGAATTAGTAAGTAATATAACATCAGAATCATTTATTGCCGCTTTGAAGCGCTTGGTATCTCGAAGAGGAAAACCAATGGAAGTTTTTCCTAGCTCAGGATAATATTGTGCGTATCGAGATGCTCAAAACTGCTAATGGAGTTTTCAAAAGGCCAATTCACAAAATTAGTGTTTTGCCTATCAGTGATTAAGTTTTTTTTTTTTTTTTTTCTAAAGCATTATAACATTGTACCTTGCTTTAACTATAATTAAGTTCTTGAATTGTATCAAGGCTTCTGTGCATCTGTTGTGAGAACAATTTAGTTTAATTTCATAATTTCATATTATGTTTTCTTGTGAATACTTTAATGACACAGTATTTGCATAATTTAATATTGTAATGATAATTTCATTTTGTAAAAGCTATTTAGATTTGAAACAATGTTTCAACTCCAGGCGGAATGTTTCGGCCACCAGAGTCGTCTGCCTGTCTGTGAGATATTATTTCGCAATGCGCAGATCGTATACGCAGCTCGTATATTGTTTTTGCATTCTTGCAAACGCTAACTGTTACTTTCACGCTTTACTTTTTGCTGTGCTGTGTTCTAAAGCTCAAAATCGCTAAAATAAAAGTTAAACTACAATCCACTCGCAAAGATATATTCTTATGTTTATTAATTTAAATTTAAGATACCGCTACGCTACACCATGTTTCTTAAAAAGACTTGTGTATAATTCTTTGTGTATAGTTGTGTGTGTATAGTTCGAATCAAAATATTCATCTGGTCCGGTTGGAGATGGCTTGTAAAACCCAGAGACAATCAGAATAGATAGTAATTTCCTTATTATAGGTTATCATTATTTTTGCACCCACTGCAGTGCTTTAAAATTGCAAGAAGTTCCGCTTCAAAAATAGAGTTATATTTTCCAATTTAAATTTTTCATTATCTATTTCAATACTATAATACTATAGTGTATAAGCAAAAAAAGCACCTCCTAATTTCTTCCCAAATACGGACCCATCAGTCCAAATTTCAAACTCATTCTCTTTTGGCTCAGTCTTATTGTGTGCTAATGAGATTCTATTCTTGGGATGAATTAATTTCACATCTAGGGGTTTAAAGGCGCAACTAATAATGATATAGTCCTCAGTCATAGTCCTTAATAGAAATTTTTTGTAGTAAAAATTGTATTATTGTGAGAGAGGCGGAATGCCAGCTAACATACATACCACCTCCGTTAGAGCAGTTCTAAAAAGTCTTGTGATGGATCCCGCTTCTACATTTCTGATGCTCGAGATCCCCAAGCAACAATATCGTTGAATATAATTTTTAAAATTACATTATCAAAGGTCTTTCGTAATGTGGTGCTCTTGTGATCCAGAATCTCACCAGAGAAGCTCCTCTTATAAAACTACAGAATCAGATCATTTTCTGAGTACATATTTAAAATGTTCAGCAAAAGTTAGTGTATTATCGAAATATATCCCCCCAAAATTTTAAATCCTTAATTAGTTCAATTTTGTTTTCGTAATAAAAAAAGACAATGTTTTCTTACACTTTTCCTTGTCTCGGGGAAAAACAGACCCTTGATCTTCTTAAAGTTGAACTCTAAGCTCTGTTCCTGTCTCCAACTATCAATTATATTATAACGTTGCGCGCCTACAACTTGCACGCAACCAAGGGTGACTGTGAAAGCTTGTATAAACCACAGAGTCTTGTAAAGGGTTTAAATCCCTTTTTATTCAACGTAATGAATTACAATTGCGTTCTCTTGACGCTTACAAACGGTGCCAACTCGGCAGTCAAAATAAAAATAAGAACCTGAAAAGAAAGTAAAGACAATATTCTAACTACGAAGCTCTCTAAAATAACTAACTCACCGCGTTTTACAAAAGCCGCAGCTAATTCAGCAGACTTGAAGCTCACTGGAACAATTGCACTGGAACAATCGTAATTCCCGCCAAGCATATAGGCCGCAACGCGGGGTTCTTCAATTCTCGATTTCTACCTCCGCGCTCGCTAAGTAAGAATAACTCTCTCACCGAACTCGTTTCCTTCTATTTAAATCATACTACTTCCGCTGATAATTTGAATGCTTGCGCGTTCTACTCAAATTTACATATTCTGGCATTGGCAGTTCCAGGGGAAAGTAAGGCTTGACAGGAAAGATAGTTTAAACTTAAAATAAATGTTAGTTAAAATAAATATAAACCCTACATTTGCCGCTGCCAGAATTTGGAAAACTTGGAAGCAGGTCCTACAAACGACCTGTTGTAAGTTTATCTAATTCTGAACTAACTGGCGAAAGCCTCGTTTACACAAAAAAAATCTTATGTAACAATTATATATTAAAATTCTGTTAGTCGTTACAAAGCTTTCTTCTTACAGCAACTTTTCCTGGACTTCATCAATCAATCTTGGTCTTTCCTTCCAGCATCTGGAAGGAATAAGTATCAGTATCTTTCTACATACATTATAATTTACACTTTCTTGACACAATAAATTTTTGTTTTTAACGATTCGTTTTTCTTAGTTATTGCTTACTTCACATTCATTCAATTTTTCAAGCATTAATTTAACTTTACCCTGGCTCTCCACCATGTGTGGTGTCAAACGGGAATATTCGTGTTTTAGTCTTACAACACTTCCCCTAACCACCATGATTTGTTAGAATTCAACAACCAACTAGACACACCTTACTCGACATTCTACAACTCAATGAGCTACTTTAATATTCTTAAAAATTCAAATGTAGGTGGAGAACCCTACAAAACACATTCATTCTAACTTCCCCCTCATTCATCTTTAAACATGCAGGCTTTCGCTCTAAAGCATGACTTTACAGTTTAGTACTTAAATTTTGACTTCATTGCTTTTAAGCATTCACTTTTAGCATCTACAATTTTATGCTTCTAGACTAAATTCTACTTTTACATAACATGCAAGTATTTACATACATTTACAAAAGTTTAATACATATGCTTTCTACAATTTACCATAAAATGAATAAGAGAAAATAAATTTTTACTTTACTCATTCTTCGCCAAGCTGGCGGCACTGAAACTAAAATTCTTATTAGTACAAGAATACGAAGTTACTTTTATCTCCGGCCAAATTTTGGCTTTAACATAACAGAATTAGTCTTTCGACCAACAGAAAATGCTTGTTTTTAGCTTTTACACTTAAAGAAAATAATACTTTTGCCTTAGCTAAATAAAGTAAAACAAAACTAAGTCTCAACCGAGACATATTGACTTTCGTCAAAACATAGAACTTCGTACTTATGCATAACATTTCGGAACAAAAGAGAAAAAAAAAATATAGAAGGTTTTAACTTATCTTTGAGTTTTCGATGCTTGAAACTCCGTCATCCGTTTTTGACAAAATTGATCCCAAGTTAGAGGTGTCATGGATGTCAATCTTCTCCTTATTGATCTCCGAGTGTCGTCCCCGTTGCTCTTTCTTTTGCGTCCTCTACATGCTGGCCTCTTGACGGAGTAATCGTCTGGTTGTTGGCCTTTGCGTTTCTGCCTGGGACGGCTGGTCTTGACGTCCTCCGGTCTCGAGTCCTTCTTGAATTTCTTCTGTTCCTCGTACTTCTGTGCCTCCTGTTGGCGTTTCAGTTTCCGGAACGGCGGCCTTGCTGGCACCTGACTCTGTGGCCGTGTGCGCGTTCTCCTTGATGTGTAATTTCTCCTGCCATCTTTTGTATGTGGTGTTTTCGTCTTTACCACGGTTTCTTTACCCGGTTCATCTGTATTTTTGTTTTTCTTAAACGCCGGAGTTTGAAAATCCTTTTTTCTTTTTGATACCGACGTCCGGGTTGTAGAAGTGCTAGGTCTCTCTTCAGTTCTCCGTTTCTTGGGTGGTGGAATAGTTGTTGCAGTCTCTGGCCCTTCTATTTCGTTTAGACTTGAGTCCTGCAAGAAACTTTTAAGGATTTCAAAATCATTGGGATTATAGTATTTTTTCACCTGGTCGGGACTTGCTTTACAGATTTCCCCTCTCTCGTTTTTAAGATATAAAACTACTCCTTTGATTTCCTGAATTACATAGGGGCCTTCAAACTTTGGAGCTAGCTTTGCCATAAAATTGTCTGGGGCACTTGATAAAGAAAATTTCCGTTTCAATACTTTATCACCAACTTTAAAATCTGCTTCACGGCGTTTTTTATCGTAATAAATTTTCTGCCTATTTCTTGCCGTATCCGAGGTTTTAAGCGCCTGATCAATTAGCTTTTGCACGTCCTTTTGTCTAAATTCCTGCTCTCTTTGTTGCACAAAGAATAATTTATCTAAAGGCGTAATTAACTTTCTGCCTAAAAATAATTCTGCTGGAGTTTTTCCCGTAGTATCATGATGTGCCGTTCTTAAAGCATAAGCTAATTCATTTATGTAGCCATCCTAGCGCTTGTGATGTGTGCTAACGTAACTGCGAATTATTTTTACAATATTTTTATTAACTCTTTCTGCTATGTTAGCCTGTGGTCTATACGGAACCATTTTGATATGGCGTATGCCAAGTCCATTGCATATGTTTTCAAATATTTGACTAATGAACTGTTTTCCGTTATCGCTAATGACTTTTATCGGTGCACCGTATTTTAAAATGTATCTGTGTAAGAATGCATCTGCGACTGTTTTGGCTGATGCGCGTTTAAGTGGAACAATTTCTATCCATTTTGAAAAATGATCTACTATTACTAAAAGAAAACGATTTTTATTTAACTCGCTCTGGGGGAAGGGACCAAGGAGATCTATGCCTAAAATTTCATTCGGAAATGTAGCGCGAATGCTATTTAAGTACCCGGCCGGGCTGTAATTAATATCATTTATTAACTGACATTGATTGCAGGACCTGACATACGCCGTTACTATTTTGTATAATTGCGGGAAATATACCGCCTCGCGTACCCTTTTTATAGTCTTTCTGACCCCGAGGTGGCCCGCTGTTTTTTTTTCGTGCAACTCCTTCAAAATGCTTAATCGAAGCGAGGCTGGGATGACTGGCTTATACTCAAGATTTTCGTTTGTTGTTTTCGTATAGAATAATAAATTATCTATTATTTCATAGTTTTTTGCTCTATTTCTTATCGCATCGATATCTGTATGCTCAAAGCTTTCGGTGTCTTTCAAATAAGCATAGATATTTCCAAATTCAGGATCAGCTTTCAGTTCAGTAATAACCGTATCTCTAGAATCTAAAATTTTTGAAGTCAACACAGCGCATTTAAGTTCATTACCTTCATCGTCCAGTTTTATACGAGAAAGTGCGTCAGCTACATTGTTTTCCTTACCCGGTTTATATTTTATTGTGATATTATATTCTTGGAGTTTTAAAGCCCATCTTATTAACCTGGGCGTTAGGTTTTTTCCCGAGTAAAGTCTACCAACAGCCGCATGATCCGAAAAGACTGTTACTGGCGATTTGCCGAAATAAACTCGAAATTTGTGTACAGCCATTAATACGGCTAATGTTTCTCTTTCTGTAGCTGTATAATTCCTTTGTGTTTGATTCAGTGTTTTACTAAAAAATGCCAGCGGATGGTTATTTTGCATAAGAACCGCACCCACCGAATAGTCTGATGCATCTGCCGCAATTTCCAGGTTTTCGTCCCCCTCAGGGAATTTTAAAACAGGGGCATTAATAAGCGCTTCTTTTAATCTTTCAAAAGCTGTGTTAGCTTCAGCTGTCCACGTAAATTTACTCTTTTTTCTTTTGATTACTAAGAGTGGTTCAACAATATTAGCGAAATCTTTTATGAAAGATCGATAGTAAGAACATAGTCCAAGGAAAGACGAAAGTTTCTTGGCGGTGTTGGGCGGTGGGAAATTCTTAATAGCTTTTATTTTTGAATCTTGCGTTTCTATACCCTTTTGCGAAATTTTATAACCGAGATATTTAAGTTCTTTAGTTGCGAACTTGCATTTTGAGGCGTTAATTGTAAGACCGGCCTCTTTTAATAATTTAAAAACTTGTTCGAGGTCATTAATGTGTTGTTCCAACGTATTACTCGTTATAATTATATCATCTAGATAAATTAAGGTTGATTTTCCTAGGACAGGCTTTAGAACAATGTCCATAGCTCTCTGGAATGTTGATGGGTCCCCACACAACCCAAAAGGCATGCGTAAAAATGCATAAGTGCCCGATTTTGTTATAAACGCGGTTTTATGTATATCTTCGGGTCTCATAGCTATTTGATAGTAGCCAGACGTTAAGTCCAAAGTAGACATATATCTTGTCGATTTGATCTGTCTAATGATCTCGTCTATAACCGGCAAAGGGTAAACTGGGAATTTAGTTATGCTATTTAGTTTTCTATAATCGATAGCAAACCTCCAAGCCCTTTTATCCGAAGGAGGAAACTCGTTCTTTTTTCCTACATAGTACGACTGGACTCGCGTACTCACTATTTATGGGCGTTATTATTTTATTCTTTAACATCTCCTGAATATGTTCTTCGATGATTACGTCTTTTTGTTTGTCATAGCGGTAAGGTTTAGTCCTACAAGGTTTTTCGGCATTTAATTGAATCTTGTGAGTCACGATCTGACAGTTTCCCGGTTTTTCTGAAAACAAATGAGAAAAATTACTCACCACTTGCTGTATTGCTTAACTTTCCTGGTCATTCAAATGGCTAAGGTCCAATTCAGGTGTCTCCACCGGTTCCACCACCCTCTGGTCCATCTCCAGCACCACGGAACTATCTTGAAAATTTAATTTGGCCCTCGCGGCCCTTAAAAAGTCCATACCTAAAATAAGAGAGTGTTGGAGGTGTTTCACCACAAAAATTAATACTTTGAGATTTTCCTCTTTTATCTGTAAGTTTAATGATACTTTCCCGATGCAGTGACATGTTTTTCCTTGCGCCGCTATAATTTCCGTATTTCTGGTTTTGAATAGTCGTATCCTATAAAAATTCTTTTTGAAGAACTTTTCACTCATGAAATTTCCTTCTGCCCCTGTATCGATGAGGGCTTCTACTGGTACATCGCCAACCAGGACTTGTATAATTGGTAGCTGTGAGTTTTTTACGATGACTGTATTTAGATGTCTATTTGAGGGTTTTTCTAAAACTTCCGGGGTCTGGACCCTCCCTTTCACAGGCCCCTCTAGTCGTTTAAAGCTTTCCTTTCAATCTGTGTCTTCTGGGTACGCGGATGCTTATTTTCAAATTTTCTTTTTGGGCCTTGACCTTCGAGTTTCGATGCGTTAGCTTGATAGTTCTTTCCCCCATATGAGCGATTTCCATTTCTGGTTTCCTCCTTCCTTCTGGTACTTTGAGAATATGTTTCCCCTCTCGCTCTTTCCGCTATTCTGCGATTTTGAAATTTCACCGCCAATTCGAAAAGTTCCTGCAATGTGGTTGGGTTTCTAATTTCAAAGTAGTCTTGAACAGCGGGTAACAATCTTGGTAATATTATTTCAATAATCTCCGCATCGGGTTTCTTGCCATACAGCATATCCGTTAGCTTGATTTTTCGTAAAATAAAGTCCGTCAATTGTGCTGTATCCCGTTGATAGAAACTATATAGCTCGACTTCCAGCCGTGCGCGATCTTTCACTATGGGGAAGGCCTTTACTAACGATTTTTTGAAATTTTCAAATGTATACGTCGGGCTTCCAAATTCACCTAGAAGAAATTTGCCTATATTTTTCCACCATAGCGCGGCCTGTCCTCTTAGTGCTGATGTGGCAATAGCAACTTTTTGTCTTTCAGGCACAGGATAGAGCTGAAAGTGGTTTTCTATACCTTCTAAAAATACGGACACCGAATTTTTTCCGTCGAAATAGACGTTTGGCTTGATTGATGCTCTCAAAGTCTGGACCAGGTATCCAAATCCTTCTAACTGCGTTGTCATTTCTTGGTGTTGTCCAGCGGCTTCCATCCAGTTTTCGGCCATTTCAGTTCGATAAGTGTTCGGGCGCCAATATAACGTTGCGCGCCTACAACTTGCACGCAACCAAGGGTGACTGTGAAAGCTTGTATAAACCACAGAGTCTTGTAAAGGGTTTAAATCCCTTTTTATTCAACGTAATGAATTACAATTGCGTTCTCTTGACGCTTACAAACGGTGCCAACTCGGCAGTCAAAATAAAAATAAGAACCTGAAAAGAAAGTAAAGACAATATTCTAACTACGAGGCTCTCTAAAATAACTAACTCACCGCGTTTTACAAAAGCCGCAGCTAATTCAGCAGACTTGAAGCTCACTGGAACAATTGCAACTAATTCCCGCCAAGCACATAGGCCGCAACGCGGGGTTCTTCAATTCTCGATTTCTACCTCCGCGCTCGCTAAGTAAGAATAACTCTCTCACCGAACTCGTTTCCTTCTATTTAAATCATACTACTTCCGCTGATAATTTGAATGCTTGCGCGTTCTACTCAAATTTACATATTCTGGCATTGGCAGTTCCAGGGGAAAGTAAGGCTTGACAGGAAAGATAGTTTAAACTTAAAATAAATGTTAGTTAAAATAAATATAAACCCTACAATATTTACAGCATCTTTAAATTTCTTCTCCATCTTCTTCAGGAAGCATTCTGACAAAACAAGCATTAAGTCGTCGGTATAACAAAACCTCTCTATTTGACAAGGGAACTCTTTGCTGAGTAATTCACTGATAAAAATTCCAAAGCAGCGGAGCGATGCATGACCCCTGAGGGCAACCTCTCTTTACTTCATATAATTTATCACCTACCTGCCTTATCATCTATTGCAAACGACACCTTTCTTTCTTTGAAATAGTTTTGTAAAAGTTTAAAGATGTCAATTGATACCCTTAATTTTAATAAAATTTTTAAAAATTTACTCCAATTCACTGAATCAAACGCTTTTTGAATATCAAAAGAGACGGCTGCCACATGAAACAATTTTTTCTTTTTTCGAATATAATTTACAAAATCATATAATGCATCATTAGCGGAGCGATCCGATACAAATCCATTTTTTTAGTTCTTTTCATTTTCTCTTCTCTTTTCTGTTGTGCTGTTAATTCGGCAAATAAGAAAAGATTATTATAGTATATATTGCCGAATATATTTGTATTATTTTCCTTGGTTGCCTTTTATTAACTATTTTCATATCTTTGGTTTCGTTGGAACTGTTGTTGTTTCTGGTTTGTTCTGGTTCTGTATAGTTCGAATCAAAATATTCGTCTGGTCCGGTTGGATAGGGTTTCTAAAACCCAGAGACAATCAGAATAGATAGTAATTTCCTTATTATATGTTATCATTTTTTTTTGCACCCACTGCAGTGCTTTTAAAAATTGCAAGAAGTTCCGCTTCAAAAATAGAGTTATAATTTTCCAATTAAAATTTTTCATTATCTATTTCAATACTATAATACTATAGTGTATAAGCAACAAAAGCACCTCCTAATTTCTTCCCAAATCCGGACCCATCAGTCCAAATTTCAAACTCATTCTCTTTTGGCTCAGTCTTATTGTGTGCTAATGAGATTCTATTCTTGGGATGAATTAATTTCACATCAATTAAGCCCGGAAAAAGGTCATGGGGCTACGTAAAGTCTGCAAGGAGGGTCTGTCTGGGCCCCTCACATCGCATCATAAATCCATGTTGCCTCCTAGACATAATTCCTGATGTCAGTATGTAATGGCAAATTATTTTTGTACATAATTAGTCAAAACCTTTGCCAGGAACTTCAGCAAACAAATTGGTCTATATTTTCTATCCTCTTCCGGAATTAGGACCACTCCCCGAATCTTCCAACATTTAGGAAAATTATGATATTTAAATCATTTATTGCATGAATAAAAATCAGAATAAAAATCAAATGCACTTTGCACAATGGCCGCTGTAGGTGGTATCGGAAATGCCACTAATTTTTGAATTAAATTAATTTCTTGTAATTCCCTTTCCACAAACTACTTGAGCAATATCTTAACGTCATCCGCTCGGTAACCGACAAACCAACTGCTGACCACGGTATTGTGCATCACACGAATCAGATTTCTAAACTGCCAAGTTTATTCACGTCTAACACACATTCAACTGGCTCTGCTAAATCCAAGAACAAGAAGTATAAATCATGAAAGATTTACTCCCTCTTTGGCGATTAAAATATATTTCCACATAAAATTTCTTACACTGTAAGGATCTTAAGTTTTACTAACGTTTATTTTATTTTAAATCTTTACTATCACTTCTTATTTTCTACTTCCGGCCAGAATTATAAGCGTTAAGGTTTTTATGCAAAGTTTGTCTGGCGAACGCCAAGTATTTAAGTTGTGGCCTTTTGCCAAGCGAGAGAGAGGAAGCAGTGAGTTCGAAGCAGGCCGCTTACCTTAGAAGTTACGCAGTTGCTTGTTGCCTTCCAGGCCAGAGGTTTTAATCCTCTTGATAACTTTTAAACGTATTGTAGTGTTCTCAGTTATCTGTACTACATACGCCTTCCTGTTAATATAAGGCCAATCTTCCACGTTTATTAGTTTAAAGTTAAATTAGAGTTTAGTTTTATTTTTATACTTTTACGTTAGACCCCCGAGTAGCGGGTCGGTGTATTCCGAAGTACGGAAGTTATTGTATATAGAGAAAAATAAAGGGTTTTGTATACCCTTCGTCTGTATCCTGTCTACTTACCACAATTAGTGAACATAGCTTTAGTAAGCTCTCTGTTCCGAGTCATGTCCTTGTATGTTCCCGAAGAAGGTAAGAAGGAATATGGACCCTGATAACACACTATGCCCGGCTGAACTGTAGTTTAGAACAATCAAGATTATCAGTGACATGAACATTTTCAAGAATTATTTTCAAGAATCATTATGCATTTCAATACAAATTCAAGTTTTTGTAATCAAGAAATGTCACATAAATATCAAGAACATGTAAAACTTACCATATGTTTCAAGAATATCAAGTAAATTTTCATTTATCAAGAATTATTCTCATAACATTCCTGTTCAAGCATCAGGATTTAAATAAAGAATTTATATAACTCAAGATAATATTAAACAAATGATTTCAAAATCAAGATTATCATAATTCAACTATAATACTAGATTTATTACAAGAAACCTGTCTTTTTTTTTCAGAATTAAATTAAAGTTTTAAATACATTTCTACAACCTTAAAATTTTCTAATATATACATTTCTTTAAATATTAAATATACAGTACTTTAAATAGCAATTAAATAAAATAGATACAGCATTAGTAGCATTACGATTACATTTTCAATAAGAAATATACTATCATACAATATTAATACTCTTAGCATTCTAACTTAGCTAATAATTGTAAAGGTCTTTTTATAATGCCTTTTTCAGTCTTTATTTCACAACTGCGAATTAGTCCATCTCTTCGAGTAAATATTTTAAGAACCTTTCCTAATCTCCACATGTTACGTGGTAAATGTTCATCCTGTAAAATCACGATATCGTTCACACTTAAGTCGTGCTTTGCACGGTGATTGTTCACACAATTAGCAGGTTTCAGATTCAACAAATAATCTTTATAAAAGATTTTCCAAATTATTATAGTTATTTAATAATTTTTCACGATATAGATGCGCTTTTAAAATAATTTCTTTAGTACTGCACACTTCATGAGTGTATTTGACAGGAGGCAAATTAGCAAGTTTCTGCCCTAGCAGAAAATGAGCAGGTGACAGAACTTGGGGCTCATTATCTTGGACGTAAGTCAAGGATCGACGATTTATCACCGCCTCAATTTCAGTCAGTACAGTTTCCAATTCTTCAGGTAGCAGTGATGTTCTACCAAGAATTTTTCTTAATATTGTTTTGACGGATCGCACAAGTCTCTCGTAAAATCCGCCCCACCAGGCTCCTCTTTCAATGATACACCTCCATTGAATGCCCTTTGCTGCATAATAATTCTTTACATCGGGATGGCTTAATACCTGCCACATCTTTCTGAGCTCTGCATCAGCTGCCTTGAATGTACGCGCGTTATCTGAGTATATTAAAGAGCACAACCCTCTTCTTGATATGAATCGACGAAAAGCAAGTAAGAAAGATTTAGTTGTGAGATCTTTTGTTAGTTCATGATAAGTGCCTCTAGTTACTGCGCAGGTAAATAATAGGATATAATACTTCGTATCTTCATTTTTCACGAAACGTGGACATGCATAATCCAGTCCTATAACATCAAAAGGGTTTGCTTTTTTAATTCTAGATGGAGGTAATGGTGCTATGACTTGTCACATTGGTTGGGAGTTATAACGCTGACACAGTACACAGTTTCTTATAACACGTTTCACATTTTGTCTGGACCTAATTATCCAGTACTTTTCACGGAGGAACATGAGAGTACTAGCTACACCTGTATGAAGAACTCGTTCATGTGCATCACGTACTAGAAGATCTGTAAAATGAGTTTTTGAAGGAATAATTATAGGATGCTTTTCATGAAAACTTAAAGTTGATTTTTCTAGTCTTCCTCCTACTAACAAAACTCTTTCCTCGTTTAGAAAAGGATTTAGTTCATAAATGTTTGAGCTTTTTGAAATCAACTGTCCAGACTTTAAATTATTAATTTCATCAGAAAAATGTTCATATTGAACTTCTTTTATGAAATATAATTCTGCGGCAAAGAGTTCTTCTGCTATCAAGGGTCCTGTTTTCTTGTCAGTTTTATTTTTCAGATTGTGAATAAATCTAAATATCCATGCAGTTACTCTAATAGCTCTAATTAATTTACTATAATTTTCAAGATTCAACAGAGAATTAGATTTTTCTGCAATAGACGGCAGTATTGTCGTATCATTTATACACTTTTCCGATTTAATTCAACATCAGAAAACTCCGTTGTCACGATAAATTTACTAGGCCAAGCACTCACTGATTCAACTAACCAGTCTGGCCCAGACTGCCATAATCTTGAAGACAACAAATATTCGGCTGAACATCCTCGAGATAAAATGTCCGCTGGATTGGACTTCCCATTACAATGTCTCCAGTTATTTAGGCAAGTTAATGATTGTATTTCAGATACTCGATTTTTTACAAACATTTTCCATCGTTCAGGAGCACTATGAATCCAGTGAACCACTATCATACTGTCAGTCCACAGATAAATATTTTCTTCGTGAATTGAAAACAGCTCTTTTAAATTTTTAGCAAGTATTGTCGATGTTAATGCTCCTAGCAACTCTAACCTTGGAAGTGTGAGTTTTTGTTTTATTTGTCCAATTCTAGATTTTGCCATAATGAATGCTACGTGTCCTTCTTCAACTGATCTAAAATATGCAACTGAACCATACGCTTTAATAGATGTATCACAAAATAAATGAAGTTCGATATCCTTATTTTGATTCAATTTGCCGGGGAAATATACTCGAGAAAGTTTTAATTCCTTTAACTTTTCAATTTCACCGCTCCACTCGGACCACAACTACTTACATTCAGTTGGAACTTCATCGTCAAATTCTAAACCCAACTGCCAAAGGTTTTGCATTATCAATTTTGCACGTAATACAAATGGCGCCATGAAACCTACTGGATCGAAAATAGTAGCAGTCACCTTTAATATATTTCTTTTTGTGGTTTTCCTACAACTATTTAATGTTTCGCACAAGTTGTCTATACAAGGAAATTACATCTTTACTCGTACACCAGTTAAGCCCTAATACTTTTAAAGAACTATTTAGTTCATTTTCTGATTTAATTATTCCACAATCATCCCAAAGTTTCTTTAGTTTCTCGGAATTTGTATTAAACTGACGCAAATTCATTCCAACATCTTTAAGCACACAATAGGCTCCAGTACTTAACTTAAAAGCCTGTTCCACAGAATCTGCACCACAGAAAACATCATCTACGTAGATCGAACAGTTCAACATCTCAAAAATATCTGGATTTTCTAACTCTATTTTCTTTATATGCTTTTTATAGTGCACGCCAGAATGAAAGGGCTACGTGACACACCGAAAGGAACGCGAGTCATTCTATCATGTTTCAAATTGTAATTATTATGAAAGTATAAAAACCGTAATACATCTCTATCAATTTCAGAGATTTCAATCTGGAGAAAGGCCTTTTCAATGTCTGCTGAGAACGCATGTTTGTATTGTCTGAACCGCAATATCAAGTCCAAAACAGAAGGATTCAAATTTGGGCCAGGCATCAAACAATTGTTTAGAGATACCCCATTACACTTCGAAGATGCGTCAAACACGATACGGACTTTAGTTTTGATACTTTTTTCTTACAACTGGAGAATGTGGTATGTAATACATTTTACTACTATCACAATTTTCAATTTCGCACTCTTCAATTATTTCATTTTTTTACTGTTCGTTTATTATGCTATCATCATAATTCGCCCTAAGCCATTCATCACTTTTTAGTTTATTAACCAAAGATACTAGACGTCGCTTGGCATTTTCTAAATTATTACCCAAGTTTGCATGATGTGATTTCCATAACAAAGTGCTACATATCTACCATTAGTAAAATGCAATTCTTTTTCAAATTTCTCAATGACTGATTTATCGTCAGGATTCTCGTTCTCCTTTAAACCCAAGTGGTCCAAAGTCCAAAACCTTCGCAAACAGTCATTAACTGAATTATTATCTTCCTTCAAGCAATGAGAAGCACCAGTTGTAAAAATACAGGCACTAGACTGATCACCTTCTAAAGATCCAACTAAGAACCAGCCAAATATAGAAGACACCGCAAATAATTTATTAGTTACTCTTTTCTTTTCGCCTGTTTGCACTTCCCAACATGAATCAGATCCTAACAATATTTTTATTTCAGCTACTTCACCATTATCGGCTAACTTTAGATTTTCTGATTTTAATATTTCTAAAATGTTTTTGGAGGGAATTTTTATGATCTCTTCAGAAATTGTATCTGTAACAAGAGCTTCAATAGTGATTGAGTCATTAGGGCAATGCATACTTTTCAGGGTAATTTGAACAACATTATATTCCATTAGTCTACCCTGGATGTACCCAAATAAATAAATATATAAAATTTTCTTTCCTTAAAGTCCTTAATTTTAGTTCGTTAGCTAAATCAGATCTAATAAATGACCTCTGTGATCCACCATCAATTAAGATTTTTACTATTTGGCTTCTAGTATTATCTGTATCTGAAGCGTAAACAGTGCAAGTTTGTAAATATACACCTTTATCAGCAGTTTCAGAAACAGTCTTAGAGTTAAACGAAAGGGATGCAACTACATTCTGCTTAGAATCTGATACTGTAACTACTTTCTGTTTAACATCTGAAACTGCTTCCACTTCAGGAAGAATACTATTACAAAATAGCTTATTATGATTTAAACCATTACATAACTCACAAGGTTGAAGTTTCATTTTACATCTGGAAGAAGAGCGGTAAAGTCGCTGAACACTGGTAGTTCGGTCCGAGGTTCGAATCCCGCGAACGGGCTGGCTGCATGGGTGTTTTCGTGGTTTTCCTCATGTGTAACGTGTATACGAGCCAGTTTCCCTTAGAAAGTCCTCCACGAAGGCATCCCTCCCCTTAGGCAGATAGCCCTAGTGTGCTTTGCCATATTTAAATACACCACCACACCATCTGGAAGATACATGGCCTCTCTTAAAACATTTGTAACAACGTCCATGGCATTTTAATATCGCTCTTTTTGCTCATTTGTTTTCTCACATTTTCTACATCATGTGTATTTTGATTACAATAGAAACAATACGGCTTAGTCACTGTAGCTAACGCCGAAGCAGTAAGAACACTTACCCCTTTTAAGTAATTATTTTTATTCTGCTTAACACCGTAATTTGTGTCTCTTTTCTTTGAGTTTATTATTAAATTAGAAGCTTCCCGACTCTCAACTTCCAATCTAATGAATTCGAGAATTTCTGTTAGGCTATATTGCAGTTTAGAGTTTCTTTTTCTATTAAACTCCGGATTCATATCGTCTGGCAAAAGCTTTAAAATAACGGGTCCTAAAAGGGTTCTGTAAGCTTCCGACACAATACCTAATGAATTTAAGTTTCTTATATTGATTTCACAGGAATCGTATAGTGTTCTTAGTGCTTTCACATTGGACGAACATCTAACCGGTTCAAGATTCAAGAGTTTATTTATGTGCGAAGATATTACCAAATCTGTTCGCCCAAATCTTTCTTTAATTAAACTTATAGAAGCGTCATAATTTTCATTAGATAGTGCAAACCCGGATACTGCACTTAAAGCAGGTCCTGCGAGTAAGGATTTAAGATAGGTAAACTTCTCGACCTTTGTTAACTCATTATTATTACCAATAGCATTTTCAAAGGAATTATAAAATTCCAAAAATAAACTAGGATCACCATAATATTTAGGAATTGAAATTTTAGGTAACCGAATGTTAGTTTTGTTTTCGACCTTTACGGCAGTAGTATGGTTACCAGGCGATTCACTTTCAATGCTCACTATCTGAGAATTTAAATTAAGTTTCTTTTTAGCCCTAAAAATACACAAACTTATTTTTTCATCATACTCTAACACAGTATTACATTCTTCTCAATTTCAGACTCATCCCCTTTAAAACAATCCAATATTTTTTCATTAATTTCTTTCAACGCACACTGTTTAGAAGTAAGTAATAACACATTTTTTTCTACCATATTCTTATCCCAAATGTCTTTTTTAATTTCAGGTTCAACAACATTTATTATTTTAGAAATAACTTGTCTCATGACTTTTCTAGTAGCTTTCAATTTAATAATATCGTCTGCCATAATAACAACAAAAGTAATTTTATTTTCTTACCTGGTGCAGGCTTCAAATGGAATAAAGAAAGAATTTTTAGGAACTCACTTTCCTGGTGAAGCACATTCACAAGTATTCTGAACTTTAATCCCGCCACGCTCAGTGCAAAGGAATAAATTTTCACTAACACGAAGAAACACTGCAGCTTAAATCAAAAACTGTTCGTGCCCCACGTTGGGCGCCAAAAAATATAAAATATTATATTAACAGTCAAGAATTTCAAGATATCCTGGTTCAAAAAACGCTAATTCAAATCACACATAATATCAAGGTAAATGAACACTACGAATCAGATTTCTAAACTGCCAAGTTTATTCACGTCTAACACACATTCAACTGGTTCTGCCAGATCCAAGAACGAGAAGTATAAATCATGAAAGATTTACGCCCTCTTTGGCGATTAAAATATATTTCCACATAAAATTTCTTACAGAGACCACTGGATCCCCAATCTTCGGCAAAGCAAGGCGGTTGCGTCCTGAGAAATTAAGAGATGCAAAAGAAGAATTTAAATATATACTTGAATAGGGAATTTGACCGCCCTCAAAAAGTTCATGGGCCAGTCCACTGCGCATGATCCCCCAATAAACGGTGATTGGCGTCCTTGTGCCGACTACTAACGTATTAATGTAGTTACTTTGCTTGACATATATCCGGTTCCTCATACTGAGGACTACACGCAAAATAAAAAATCTTGGAAGGCAAAATTGCTCTTTCTACGTTAGATTTGACTCGTGCTTATCATCAGATCCCAGTCAATCAATCCACTTGATATAACCAAAAACTGCTGTCATAACACCTTTTGAATTGTTGGAATTTCCTGTTGTAACTTTAGGGTTGTGTGATGCCGCACAAACGTTTCAGCGTTTCTTAAGAGCGTTTAATACCCCTTTCTCATGTCGATTTTTAATAACAGATGGCGCTACGAACGTTGAGCGATAAAGACTCAAATCTGTAAGACTACCTACAGCCTGGTTACTATGGCAACAAAGCTTCCCTTCCACTGTACTCGTTTGGCGGGAAAGTGAGTAAGCCATAAAACACTTCCCCTCAGTTGAACAAAAGACCTGCTGTCATTTCTTCCGTCTGTGACTCAGACTGCAGGGTATGTTTTGAACAGGAATAGAACTTTTCCACTTTTGTGTTGAATGAAAGATATCTGTGAGATACGTGCAGCAGTCGCTATTTCTTTTCGCAAAATTTATTCATCACGCTTTTCAATGTTGCGTAATGTTTCATAATTTGCCGTTATTCTGCGGAAGAAAACAGTTTTTAGAAATACTAGATTTTTAAGCATTTCGGTAATTTCATCGCGACATAAAAATTATATATAAATGATTTTATACTTGATGATATGTGTATACATATATAGCATGCACATAATATTCCATTTACTCATCCATCCATAATATTTCAGAAATTACCATCCATAATATTCCATAAATATGTGTTAGCACTTTCCAGAGCTATATATATATTTTTTACTTGTATTATAAAATCGTATAACACTCCTAACTATTATTTTTTTACTTCAAAAGTGGATAAATCATTATGAAATTTTTCTAGTACACGGAGAAATGGTCTATGTATCCATACACATAAACGTAGTAAAAGATACTATTCTTGATTGAATATCTTTGGCAGCAATATCAAGATGCAACGAAAATTCGAAATCAATTAATAACATGCATTTTATTATAAAAACACTAGCAGGACGTATTATTTGCACAAAAAACTTAGTGTGGAAATAATTTGCGGCACATTATCTGAGATCCGCTTTGAATAAAAACTACATAAAGTTTTATAATGAACAATCAGTTTCAAGATTTCACTTGATACTGAAATGCATAAAATCAAATTGCGTTTCTATGTTTCAGGTTTATAAAATACAGCTGATAATTGAAGGGGTAATGTACAAGTTGCTAATACATGATAAGGGGGAAGAAATTCCTAAATTACAAAATTGAATATTATACTTTTAGTAAAGTAAAATGATACATATTATAGATACATCCTAAAAAAGGATAATATTTATATATATATATTGTATATCGTTGTATATCGTATATATATATATATTATATTTATATGTATATGTACTCTTTTCCAGATGCAACTGTAATTACGTACTGAGCTGGTTTATCATCTTCCTGTAGCGATGCATTTGGATTTGCTGTGTATGAATTTGTTTCATTGAACAGGAACAAATAGGAAACAGAATATTGAAAATTGAATTTGTTTTGAGCATTAGTAATTTATATATGTTAGATTGACTAAAAAGAGTATATTCATGCATAACGTATAAATAAGCGAAGTGAATACTTTTTGGCAATCACCTTTCTATGATGATCATTTTTGAAAATAACCAGTACTGTTGATAACATAAACACCGGTACGATCTATCTGCCTAAGGGAAAGGATGCCTTCGTGGAAGACTTTCTAAGGGGAATTGACTCCTATACACGTTACACAGGGTAAAACCACGAAAGCGCAGCCAGTCGGACCGAGCTACTGGTGTTCAGCTACTTTACTGCTTCGTGCCTCATTTCAAAGCGGATTAGCTATACATGAAACAGAGCAATGTGCTGTTACCGTATTTAGCAGCCTGCCTTTTTCCTTGACCTAACATAAAAAAATAAAATAGCAAAATTATAACAGCGTTTCTAAAAAGATGCTTTGCTATATTCTCATTAAATCTTTATCATTCTGCGCTATTAAAAACGAAGTACGATTATTTCAAATTCAAAATTTTATAACATTACTTTACAGAAAGTGATCTCGTGTCTTCTAAAAATGAAATCCCACATCTGTTTCTATCCAAGCGCTTACTTTCTAGACAAAGTAATTTCAGTGTAACGTACGTTCAGTTTTATCTAACTTTGAACGAGAAAAAAAAAAAAAAAAAAAACTATGTACATAACAGGCAAAGATATTAACAGCACATAAATTTACTCAATTATTTTGGATTACCAGAGGAGAAAAAAATAATCCGATGAGATAATTCTCTGAAAATTCATAAACGCTAAATTAAGAATAAATTTTATAAAATGTTTGCTAATGAATACATGTATTTGCATAGTAAGTTTTCTTTTTTTAAAAATTTTCCATCTTTATCACGTTTATCGGAGTGTCGTATTTAACTTCACAATTATGCTCCGAAATTTCATTGCTGTAGATTGGATGATTACCAATATATAATCCTTATAGTAACCAGAGCCAGTATTAGAGGTTTTTGCTGCTCAATACAATATCTGTGGCTCTTACTTCTGCCACGCGCCGCCAGTGGCTGAGTGGTTAAGAATATTGATTACTGGAAGTTAGACCTGGTTTCGGTTCGATCCCAGGCGAACCAGCTGGCTGCATGGTTTGTTTTCCTGTTGTGCAATATGAATACGAGCCAGTTTCCTTCAGCAATTAGGCTCACCCGCGCCCGAGCGGTTAAATCGCTGAACACTGGTAGTTCTGACCTGGGTTCGAATCAAGGCGAACGGGCTGGCTACATGGGCGTTTTCATAATCTTCCCTGTGTGTAACGTGTATGAGGAGCTTTGCTATAAACTAAACTAAGCCTTCAGAAACTTCCTCTACGAAGGCATCTGCTATCTGCCACCTCGTGGCTTTGCTATATTCAAAGAGCCTAACCCAATTCTAGCACTCAGTTCCTCTCTAAATTCTAGCGGGCGAGCGCTAAAGTCGCCTATTACTGGTAGTTCGACCTCGGCACATTATCTGAGTTCAGCTTTGAATGAAAGCAACATAAAGTGTTATAATGAAAGATTAGTTTAAAAATTTCACTTGATGCTGAAATGCATAAAATCAAATTGCGTTTCTACATATCAGATTTATAAAGTACAGCTGATAATTGTAGGAATATCAGGTTCATAAAGTACAGTTGATAAATACATGAGAAGTGGGAAGGAATTCATAAATTACAGAATTTAATGGTTTTAACGAAAATTTTAAGCACGAACGTTCTTCATAAAGTTATGAAAAAAAAAAAAAAAAAAAAAAAAGCAGTCAGTACCTTTAGTGCGGGTAGTAATCACTACCAAAAATCTATGCTTTTCTGTTAATGTTTTGGTAGTTTTTCAAAACCTTCGGCTCGGAAACTTGGTGGCCCGAGTCCAAACACAGGTCAACCTCATTTCGGACGTCTTGTGCAGAAGTGAAGATAGGACCAGCAAGATGTAGCTGCAAGTGTGAAAAAAAGGTAGAAGTCCGAAAGTGCGATGTCGGAGTTATGTGGTGGGTGGGGTGAAAGATCCCTTTCGAGTACGTACAGAGGCCAGCCGGTGAATGCAGACACGTATGGTATTATCTTGATGGAACGTTACCTTTCTGCGCCGGAACTCAATTCGACTCTTTTCCTTGATAGCAGCGTCAACATGCACTAGCATCTCGTTGTATCCTTTACTGTCAAGGGTTTTACCTTTTTCCATATACTATTTGTGATTAATACCACGGCAATCCCACCAAATACAAAAGAATGATCTTTTTGTTAGTCAAATTACACTTTATGATGCTGCCGATGGACTCACGGGCGCAGATCAACTAAATTTTTGGCCTATGTTGTTGAAATAAATTTATTTTTCAACACAAGTGACTATCTGGTCCAGAACTTTAACTTTGCGTTGATATTCGAGAAGAATAGTACAGGCTCGAACACGTCTGACCTTATCTGCTTGAGTCAGCTCATGCGGCGCACAGCTGACGTTTATGTGATGCATAGTGCGACTAATGGAGAGATTCATTTTTATGGATCTCACCACGGCAATCTCACCAGATCCAAAGCATGATCTTTTCGTTAGTCAAATTACGCTTTGCGACGCTGCCGACAGGCTCACCGGGCGCAGACCAGCTCTCTTTTCGACCTGTATTGTTTGTGTAAACTTGTCTAACTTTGAACGAAAAAAAAAAAAAAATCTATGTATATAACACGCAAACATATTACAGAACATAAATTTACTCAATTTTATTGGATTACCAGAGGAGGAAAAAATATTCAGATAACTCTCTTAGAATTCTTAAACGCTAAATTAAGAATAAATTTTATAAAATGTTTACTAATAAATACAAATATTTTAAATAATAAATTTTTCCATCTCTACATATACCACGTTTATCGGAGTGTCGCATTTGACTTTACAATTAAGCTCCGAAATTTCCTTGTTGTAGATTGGATGATTACCAATATACTTACAATCCTACTAGTAACCAGGGCCACTATTAGGGATTTTTGCTACTCACTACATTATCTGTGGCTCCTACCCACACGCCACCAGTGGCCGAGTGGTTAAGACTGCTGAATACTGGAAGTTCGAACTGGTTTGGGTTCGATGCCAGACGAATCAGCTGGTTGCATTGTTTGTTTTCACCGTGTGTAACATGAATACAAGCCAGTTCCCTTCAGCAATTAGGCCCTCCCGCGGTAGAGGAATTAAATCGCTGAACACTGGTAGTTCCGACTTGGATTCGAATCAAGGCTAACGGGCCGGCTGCATGGACGTTTTCATAATTTTCTCCATGTGTAACGTGTATGGGGAGCCAATTTCTCTAAGAAAGTTCAACATGAAGGCATCCTACTGTGCTTTGCCATAATAACCTAATCTAAGCCTTCAGAAAATTCCTCCACGAAGGTCTGCCATCTTAAGAAGGTAACCCTCGTGGCTTTGCTACATTCAAAGAGCCTAACGCAATTCTAACAATCAGTTCCTCCCTAAATTCTAGCAAGCGAGCCGTCGAACACTGGTAGTTCATCCGGAGTTCAAGCCTCGATGAACGAGTTGGATGCATGACCGATTTTGGTGTTTTCCAAATTCACCTGCTTTGCCGTAATCAAACTCTATAATTCTAAACAAACTGGCGTTCGGTTCGGCTCCAACGGCTCTAGCACCACGTTCCAAATTATAATTACAGTTCAACAAATAAATGTCTGGCGTATACATTCGAATAATCTAAGTAAAAAAAAAAAAAAGGCTTTTTAATTTCTTCCACAACCTAGCATGCATGCACATAAAGCGAATAAAGAAAAACTTATGGAGTGCAATAGGCTTCTAATCCATAACATATTTAGTTAGTGATCGCCATCATTGGGAGCTATAAATATGCTATATTGACGGGAAGGAGAAAATTTTACTTCCTGAGTGAGCTAATTCAGAACTAGTGTTATTTCATCTGTCATCTCAAATTTAGGATGCCAAGTTACGTGACTAACAAAAACCTAGTATTTATATGAAGCTTGATAAAAATCAAAGTTTTGAAGACGGTATATGTGATCACGTTCGGTTGATTACCATTATGATCAGCAAATAACAACAGCAATTTCTAATGTCTTTCTTATCTTTATATTCAGGTGTAGTTTTCAGAGCAACTAGAGAAAATTTTTTAATTACTTTTATTATTTTTGATACTTTATACGTACGAAAACACATACTTGTAGGAAGAGAGATCTAAATATCATATTCGAACAAATTAAAATAAATCGTAACGTGAAGACCCTAGAGATACGGCTTCTGATTGCTTTTCAAATTTTTACCATATTAGTAACGATATAATCAAATAATCTTTCAAAGATTATTGTTTACCGATTTTAGGTAACAACTAGAAAACATTTTTTCGAGCTTATCCTCAAACAAGTTTGCTATTGGTAATGAATACTGCTGTATCATGAATCAGGTACGGCGCTATGCATTTTCCTGACTTTGTACGCAATAAATTCTGTTGTCAAGTGCCCTTCCCCCAAAATTCTAAAATTTTATTGCTTGATGCTTCGCTGAATTTTACAATTTTGCTGTACCTAAATTCTGCCGTACCGGCAGTGATCATGATTTCAAATCCCCCCTCCCCGAGATTTACTGTGTTATCTGAAAAACAGCTGACAAATTGCTAAGAATAGCTATAAAACTGGTTCCACAGCTTTTAGCAACGGCCTCCCGTTGTGCGTTTGGAAACTCAGCTTTTGAAAGAAAAGGAAGGGGAATAATTTCTCCCTGACTACAGTATAGATCAGGTCCGTGACTTTGAGCTACTGCAAAATGTTCTGAAGTACACTTTTTTCTGTTTCGGCAACATTCATCTTGAGAATTCAACACCTGTTCATTAGCCCTTAGTAATTGACAGAAATGCTTTTAGAAAGTAGTGGGTTCATTGATACCAACCAAAATCGAAAAGATTTCATCTGAGAATAATTTTTCTACTTAAAAATGAGTTTTGCAGTACTTTTTAAATACTACTTGTATTTTTATTTTCGAAAATTTTCATAAATATCCTTGGCTTGTCGGGGCATGTGTCACAGTAGTATACAGTTTGTCGCCTTTGGGACGTTCTTTGGGAGCAAACCTTGCAATCTTTTTTTGCCCCATCAAAATAATATGCAGCTTCCCATTTAGTCGGATCGCTTCAGAAATGGTGTGTGAAGTAGAAGCTGTGCTGGTTTGTTTTTGTCGAAAGTCTCCTCTCAGTTGATCCACTAAAGTTTTCAAACATTGTAGGTGACTAAGCGGCCGTTCGTTTCTCTGCTTTTTCACTGATTTTTAAAGAATTTATGAATTGTGGAGCAGATCTCCAAACCCCAAAAAAATAGTTTTCGCCACCATTTTACGAATTTTCTTAAAAAACAATATGTCGAAGCCAGTTGGTCAGCTCGATCAACACCGCTCATAAATTTGATGTAATTTACAATAACATTGGGCTTTTTTATAACGACTTTAATACCGCCTCGTAGAGTTCTTCTTACAGGAGTTATTCCCGCATTATTCCAAGTAGTCAAAGCCGTCACAATCCTCTTGTCCTTCCACGCAAGAACCAAAATATTACCTTTACGATATGCACATGTGGTTCGATTCTCAAATTTTGGCTTTCGTATTTCACATGGCAGATGCTTTCTATTTGTCATGATCGTCCCAGTTAAGTGGCACTTTTGTTTGCGTAATTCTTTCGCCAATATGTAACTCGTATAATAACGGTTCGTGAACATGTGGTGTCCCTGAACACCAGGAATTTTATCCGGTATCATTTTGTATAGATGTAGCGGTATTCTGGTTGATACCGGTAGATCGGGTATTATCAAAGTCTCTGTTGTTAGAGATCCATAATATGGCAGAATAGCACAAATGAAGCCGGTATTTGAATCTGCGAGCGTATCAACCCGAATACCCCATTTTGTAGGTTTCATTGGATTGTACGTAATGAATGATATGCGGCCTTTGAATTTGACAGTCAACTCATCCACACAAATTTGCTCTCCGGGTACAAAATAATTCAAGAACCTTTCATTTATATACTCGAGGAAACCAGATACTAACTGCAAACGGGTTCTAGACTTTCTATTTTCTGAGGGTATTGTCTTGAGGTGAAGTCTTCAAAATATTTGACAAAATCGGTCTCTCGTAAACGTGTCTGAGTAAAACGGAATATAACTAGTATCATTTTTCGACCAGTATTCTTGTATGTTTGCTAGTGGCATTGTCCCCATATTTATGATTGCCCCAATAAACGCCAAAAATTCGGTAACTGTTACATCGTACCATGATCGCCATATAGAACGGGATGATAAGGTCTTCCTTTCCACCTTCCTTGCAGTGTTATTGTTAGTTTCCTGCACTATGTCAGTAACTAATTCCTCGGTGAAAATAATTTGAAAAAATCTATTGGATCTTTTATGTGTGCTAATACGTGCGGTCCTACTTGTCTTTCACCGGATACAAACGGTATTCTTCTGGGTATTTCTTCGGATTCTGTGCACACTGTCCATTCTGAAGGTTCAGTCTCTTCTGTACAATCACTTTAGCTTCCAGATTCACTATCGATTATTCGGATTTTTCGTCTTCTAGCTCTTCTAACGTCGTCACTATCTTTATCACTTCCGTCTTCGTTCTCATGGGCAAGCTGTCTATGTAGTGATGTAATTTCGTTCGTTACTGCCGAAAAATTAAACTCATCTTCTCTAGAAGTAACTTCTTCGTCGTGTCCCATACTTATTGGGCTCAGTAACTTTGAAAGAAATACTGCGATCGGCAAGAAGGTTGAGTTCGAATTGATGTCGAAGACAGATTCCTGCCCGCGGTCGCAAGTATTTTCGAGATAAGACATTTATTTAATCGCATAAGCATTGCAAAGACAACCTTTATTTGAGATAAGACATCCTTATAGCTATTCAGACACCTCGTAATATGATCTACAAAAAGCCAAGTAGATCTCTCAAGCGATATTCCCTAGGTCAAACGCAAATAAACACATCGATTCGAATGTGCCTCTCAGGCACCGCTCGAGTTATCGCATTACATGCAGTGGTGCCTGAGAGGCACCGCTTGTGTGCAAAGAGTTAATGGTTGACGCGGCCATGTGTTTGGTTTTGCAGCAACATGTAGACGGAGCATGGAAGCCACTAGCATTCTTCTCAAAAGCATTCTGCAGCACAATCAAAATACAGCGTGTACGATCGTGAACGTCTTAATACGCACGCGGCAGTTAGACATTTTCTTCCCATATGGTCAAAGGTCGAGTGTTTTTTATTTATGCCTGGGCTTTGAGGTGCCTCTGATTTTCGCCTTCCAATAAAAGCCTGACGGGCATTTTCCCGGGCAAATGCGTCACCTCGATTACATAGCGCAGTTTACAACTGATATTAAGCATGTCGAAGGCCTTCAAAATACGGTTGCTGATTTTCAAGCTGGAGCATTAGCCATTACAAAAGCCATCTAATATGCAATTAAAATAACATCAGAAAATGCAATTATCTACACCTATAGTAAGTCTAGTTTACTCAGTAGCAGAAGAGCTAAATATCCTGGCACTTGCCTCTCACCTAAAAAGAATTCTACATGAAAAGGCAGTACAGTGATGGCAAACAGAATTGGATTTAGGAAAAACTAACAGACGCACATACATTTTCATTCCTAAAGTCAGCACAAATAGACACATTGCCATCTCACGACAAATTTTATTATGATCCTTTCCAACTTAATTTCATCGCTTTTGGATCTGATATACAAGCAAACATTCAAAGGCTGCGGATTCAAAGGCTCATTATGCCTTTTACTGTCCACTTACAGCTGACACTTATTTACCTGCAGTATGAACTCTTTTAAGAAATTCATTATCAAAAACCGTACATCAATTAAGAAAATCTGCAATACAATCAACACTATTTCAGCTGTGGGTCAAGACAGAATGATGAACCGAATAAAATTCAAAAGTGATAATTACAATAGAACAAGTGATAATGAAACCAAGCGTTACATTATGTACCAATGAAATATATCATTTATGTAATCTCGTCATTGCGTGGCCATGACAAAATTATTTTTTATAATAAACTTTTGATAGAAGGATGGAGACCATCAGTAATAAGTTTTTCATTAAAAATTTTAGAAGTGAATGCCAAAACAGATTTATTATTGGCGCCTTTGATGCAAGGTCACACAAAAATAAACTTGATTTAGCAAATTTCTGAAAACATTAATATCAAAAGCATTAAATTACAGTAACATGTGTTATTATATTATTTTAATTACACATTAAGAAAGCAATTGTGTAATAAATTTTAACTCTTATATAAAAACTGAATTAAATTAAGAATGAGTGGCTAAGCTTGAATAACATTTTAAAACATAGTTCATGTTCATACGCTGGAAATAAATTGACAGGAACTGCAGTTAAATTAAAGAGTTGGAAATATAGTCTAGATGGTGTAAAAAATACAGTCAAAATTATTTGTTAAATACTTAAATTTATACTTGCTTTCTTCAAAATGAATATAAACACGATATATTTATGTTACTTTCAAGAAAACATTATATAATGTATAATTTTAATCATAGTGTCCGGTGTTTAAATTTTTTTTTTACATTGGAGCCAGCTGACAGATTTGGCGACAACAAAACAGGGCCAAACAATTACATACGATTTAAAACCAGCATCAAAATTTAAATAAAAAGCGCACTTCAAAGTTATAACTACGCACAAAATTAAAATCAAATGTAAAATATAATTCTTTAAATTTTATCCGTTCACGATAATAACAATAAAAAAAATCACAACGGCTTCGACTTATCGAGTCGATAAGTCGGTATCTGTGTATTGACTACATAGACACATTCTGCACTTTATTTTGTACATATAAAACAATTTGTCATTAATACACATTTTGCTGAAAAATTAACATTTTTTTTAACAATCATGGAAACATACGAAACTGAACTTACTTCAAAAGCGCACGCTCCTCTGTTTAGAATCCATTCCAATCGACGAGAATTAAACACCCATTTACTTCGTATATCTTCATTTCTCGGGAAACCGATTATACTAAAGTTATTTCTGGAATGATATGAATAGTCTGATGCAGCGCATCCACCTATAGTTCTCTAAATTAGGCCGCAGTCCATCAATACATATGTAAAACAACATAACGCTAAATCAATGTCCACTAGCAACAAGTGCGCTTCGTTTGGATACAACACAGATGTTGAGTCAGCTCCCTTTGCTAGGATCCGTATACACCCTATACTTTGATATAAAGTGCTATCCATCCAGTAGATCTAAAGGATTGCACTTAAATTCTAAGTACCTTGACACACTTGAATTCTGTGTTCGTGAAAGCACAAAAAACACAGCTGCCATATTGATTCGATTGTTTTTTGCCGCGTCATGATGGCTTCGGAGTGATCACTACAAGAACGATCGCGAACTCAGAGTGATCGTTGTGTTTCAACTGAATACCGAACAGCAAAATCAATTGCAACTGATGACGTATCACGACCAACAATCGCTAAATGTATCAATTGAATGAGGCCTTATATATCAACGAAGTAAAAATAGATATACTGAACTACATAAAAATCACCAAATTGAAGAAAAACATCCTAAAGGCTGAAATAAGTGTCATTCATGAAAAACATTCTTAACTGAGAAAATGAATGCAAAGCTGGTCGTACTGGCTAGTAAAGATGCGAAGACATTAAAAAAACGTATAAAAGCAGTATGACAATTTTTAAGGGAATCAAAACAATTTCAAAATACACTGCTGGCCATTAAAATTGCAAGACCATGAAGGAAAGAAACTATAAAAAAGATATTTAATGTACGTAAACAGTATGGCATGAAGGCAAAAGATTAAATTTATAAGCAGTTTGGGAGTTTACAGAAGTGCGAAATTAGTAGAAACAGCTACCACCCTAGCAGATAAAACGGCCGTTACCCGATTAGGTTGGATCGAACTGGGCTTGGATGATAGAAACGGGCAACTCATTCCATGCTGCTTCAAATCTATGCCACACTTCATGAACCGCATTAGCTTTAGAGGGGTGGCGGGCCAGTCTCTCAACTACCCATGACCAGATGTTTTCAATGGGTGAGCGGTGTGGAGACTGTGCAGGCCAGGAAAGCAATTGAACACCCTGTGTATCGAGGAATTTCAGAACACGACGTGCAACATGTAGTCTTGCATTATCTTGTTGGAAGATGGCGCTTGGCAGGCCTCGAAGAAAGGGCACAACCAGTGGACGTAAGATGCCAGAAATGCACCCGTCTGCGTTCAAATTACCGTCGATCTGAACTAGAGATGTGCGTGTCTTGTACCCAATGGCTGTCCAAACAATGTAAAAGAGGTAAAACCTCTTTTACATTGTGAAGCTAGGGTGCATTCTTTTGTCTTATGAATGCTTTCTAAACTAGAACAATTACCACTTGCATTACTCAAACCATTTTTAACAACATCAACATATTTCCCATTCTTTGCATTATCAGAATAACACATCTTACTAGAACTAGGGCAGTCAGCAAAATTACCCTCATTAGAGCCGCCCAGACTGTATAGTATTTAGAGGAGCCTACTGCCGTATCGAAGGGCCCGAGTTCGAAACCCGGAGAAGGCATAAGTGTTTGTAAATATATAGTGATTTTGCGGCATGGTGGCACTCTAAATATATAGCGAGTCGAATGTCCTCTCGAGAGGTGGTGGTAGGAGAGGAGGGATGGGGAACCCTTGGAATTGTTGCCCCGGGTGCTCAGAGATCTTGCCAACGATAGGCGCAGTCTTGCTCTCCTTGCCACGATAAATTTCGGGGATTTGTTCTAATGTTACTGTGAGATAAGTCACAACAAAACAACTCTGATTAGAACCAGATACACTAACAACATTTTTCGAAATATCATAAAGATATGCCAACACAATCATAAATTTTAACGTCTTTCACTAACGAATCACATAAAGAATTGTTATGAGCCCTAAAAAATTCACACTTACATTTAATTTTATTAATCTGAGTGTTCATCTCCTTAATCTGTGCACACATCATATCACAATGTAGATTGGCGTCCTTGTCAGGATTGTTTTTGAGATAATCATCCATAACCTGCAGAGTCCCACAGCTTTAATAAAATCCGTTTTGTCGTAGGGTTTTTAGAAAGTAAATTCAAAAGTAATTCACCTTTAGTTACAGAAATAATTTTAGAATCAAATTCACAGTCCGAATCATAATCCGAGATGGATTCGCAGCCATTACAGGAATCCATAATATTAAAAAAATCTGAAAAATCTAGGAAGCGTGTGTTCGCGTAGAACAGACATGAGGGCGAGAGGACATCAAGATAACAAAAGAGCACTACAGAAGCACGTCCTACTACCACAGAGGTTAACGGTCGAACGTCTATCCACAATTTGTGAAGTACTTTATCTTCCTAGATTAAAAACAATTCATTCTGTGCTCACGAATCACATTACACATAAAAAATGATTTTACATACACAACAGTGTCGCACTTTTCCTGAAACTTGTTCGAAGATCCCCACCAGGGGAAAATAACCTGCATGTAAAACGGGTTCGGAGTGAAAGTTACAAGAAACGATCGCGAGCTGAGAGTGATCGTTGTGTCAAAGAATATGTATATAAAGAAAGAAAGCCTCCATAAATGTAATGTAAACCATTTTGACTACTGCACTGCTATATCGAGGAAAGAGAAATTCTTGTTGCCAAATTGCAAGGTGTACAGTAAATGGAAGAATCGGTACAAATTCATAGAAACTATCGGATTCATTCTTTAATAAAAACATTTCGCGATAATTTAAGCTCAGATTTTCGTAGATTTCTTTTACTCAAAGTAAATAATCCATCAATTAATCTACTTGCGTGGATCACTGATATGATTTACGTCGATATAGAGAGGGAAAAAAAAATGGTTTCACAGAAGTATGAACTTTTGACAAATATGACCTTCGACAACTACTCCGCGCATGCGCAAGAAAGTATTCAGGTTGAATTTGCTTCGACAGCTATTTCACGCATGCGCAACTATTTCCCTCTAGGATGTGATGGAGTCACTCCTGCTTTGGTGAAGCTTTCCTTCTTAACAATACATATTCTTTGGTTGTGTTTTAAATGAGTACCAAAACAGCAAAACCAATCACAACTGATGACGTATGACGACTAACGACCGCTAAATGTTTCAACTGAGTGAGACCTTAGTTCTCCAATACAAATAATGACTGATGATGGAGGACTCAATGCTGATTGGTTGTTGAAAACGAACAATTTAAAATTTTTTACGAAAGAAAGAAAAATTCGTGCGTCTTTCTTTCATTGGTAAAGCAAGTAGAAAAATTGTCTGAAACAGTTGTTCATCTGAAATAAATGGATGTGACATACCAGCTTAAGGCGTCACATTATTTCGACCCTATTGCGGTATTGCTATGGCTACCCAGTCATAAGCTTCAACTTCCTTTGGTGCCACCTCAGCGGGAATCCTGAAAAAGGTAGCATTTCGTAAGCTATGGATTTCTGACGTCAGAAATCCATAGCATCGGTTAGTGCCATGCATTGAAAAAGGTAACACCCATTTATCTGAAAGCTAGCTTTAAAAGAATGAATTTGAAACATCGTAGATATCTATCGTCCACGCAATTAAAATGGATGTGCTAAGTTCATGATGTGTCAGGTAGCCTAGCATTGTAAAAATACGCATTTTCTTGAAAGTTGGGTTAAAAGCTTATAGTCTACACAGAGAGCCTAAGTTGACAGTTTCTTGGATTAAAGAAATGATTTTTGCCGGCCCAAACACTATGCTGATTGGAGCAATGTATTTATTCTAAATTTAATTAGTTTTCATATTCAGACTAATTCTACTTTAAGTCTGTATTACTTCATAATTAAGAAATATTTTTCTTATTATTCTTGATATTTTTTGCCAAAAGGTTGTTTCGTACAATCAGACTTCGATCGAAATATTCATTGACAGAGTTCAACATGTGCTTAAGGAGAAGAAAACAAAGATTGCCTTTCGTGAAGCACCGTTCAATCTTTACGATTTGGAGCTGCATTTCCGTTCATAGTACGATACTTCAGAACAGGACCGTTCCTAGTGGGATTTCAGTGCGTAAAAGTACCTGAGCGTCCACACTCTTGTGATGCCACACCTAAATATTTTAAATTCATTGTACTTGTCATATGTAAGTACTTTTTATACAATTTGTCAAATGTAAATATGAAATAAAATTTTATTCATCATTGAGCATTTGTTTTAATTTGGGGGCGGACATCTTAGGAACATACGCGGGCAGCTAATGACCTAGGAACGGCTCTGCTTCGGAACAGTCTTCTGTTAATTGTGTTGTGCCGATTTTTATTATGATGGAAACAATATCTTTTCATTTTTTACTTGGTAATAATTCTTCCACCTCTGAATGCTGTAAAGTCTGGATTCACTAGCATCTGCAGAATCGCGTTCGTAGAAAATTATGTATAAACTGGTAAGTTGTATTCCTCTCTATGCGCAAAGTTCTAAATATTCAGTCCTCATGCAAGACATTAGCTTTCCCATTACAATTTTAAAGTAATAAAGTTGCCACTTGACTCATTTATTTTACGAGACAACAGCGATTCCATCGTAAATGTTAATTTTTTGATAATACAGGGGTTATTTTTAGCCCAAAAGGGCTATTAATTTCGTTTCGGGAGTTTGCGGCGTCGAATATAAAAGAGTTTCACTTTTCAGATTGTTGCGACCAAATATTAGAGCCCTGCATTATATGAAAAAACATTAAATTATGAAGAATCTGCGTGAATGCATGTATGTTTCTCGCATTGTGAAAAAACAACGGTACCTAGAGATATCAGATTTTGAATTAGTAGTCCTCCACTCGAATAAGGGCGTCTGGAAGCCCAAATTTGGAATTTGGTTTAATCTATTTCATATTTTGTACAACTTTAAAGAATTTTTGATTAACAAACTCAACGATCTCAAAGCGAGCAATAGCAACACTATACAGGGAATAAAATATCTCCAGCGCCGTGAGACTGTGTATCGGAAATTCCAAAGATATGCTTTTTAAATATTTTCTAATATTGCTGTTAAATTCAATTTTATGGTTTCAGCGCAAAGATCATATTTAATAAAGGTTATATTTAATAAAGATCATATTTAATAAAGATCATATTTAATAAAGGCCAAATGGTCCTTTGGCCGTAATTATAAAAGCTAGCTTTCGGATTTTTTGCTCTTTTATTTTTATAATTATTTTTATTTAATTTTTTATTTTATTATTTATTATTCAAACAGCGGCGAAATGGGATTTCGCATTGATTCACTATAAACGAAGTATCACTTTTCAAATTGTTGTCACTAAATATATTAACGCACTGCATTAGTTTTATAAAATTAAATAATGAAGAATCTGTATGTAAGTATGTTCCTCGTATTGTGAAAAAACGACGGTACCAAGAGCCATCAAATTTTGAATTATAAGGGTTGCTCAAATGAAAATGGACGATAACGTCAGATTGAATACATCGATAGCAGCGCCACTGCCCAAGTATATAAAGGGCGGTATGACGTATGCATCTCAAAAGCGTAATAATGGCCAACAGTCACAGTTTCAGAACTTCTCCCTTTTTATGGAGTTGTGTATTTCAATTTATTGTACAATCCCCCGCAAAATCTCTTAGAGTAGGCTGGCAAATATACTGGACACGAGTAAGAATGTGATCTTGACTGGTGATCTCAATGCCAAGAATAAAGAATGGTATTGACGGAAGACGAACAAGAACGATGAACAGCTGATGGAGTTCATTAATAATTACCCTGTATATTTTTATGCTCCGAGTGAGTATACTTTTCTACCGCACAACCCGCGTAGAGGTGATATTTTTGGATTTGTTCCTTTCGACGACTGCCTTGCCTCTCTACCCTTGAAGTTCTCCACGAAATGAGTTCCGATCACTGCCCGGTTGTCGCCACTCTTGGGACTACCAAGAACATTGAGAATGACTTTATTAAGACCACCAACTGGAAGCTTTTCTATGACCTCCTGGACGATAACTCCTTGGATACATACAGTCTCAGGACGACTATGGATATCGATGTTGCTGTGAATCAGCTCACGATGAAAATCAACGCTGCCTGTAACAAGGCCTCCAGGAGCATTCCTAAGCAGCACATTGCAGATCGTCTCTCTAGTCATATCAGGGAGCGCATTAAGGACAGGAATAGGCTCAGAAAAAGGTTCCACGTCACCTGGGATCCGCACACCAAGAGGCAAACTAATAAGCTCAATAAAGAAATCAAGAATTTAATCTCCACGCACCGCAAGGAGCTTTGGGAAGACAAGATCACGAGTTTTAATGAACCTGATAATAACTTCTAGTCGTTTGGGAAAAGGCTCAAGAATACTCCCACTATTAGCAAGCCAATCTACACGGAGGACAAGATTAGGCTCGTATCCTCGCGGAGCACTTCGAGAAGCAGTTCTATCCGAATAATTGGCCATGTGACGACAACTTTGTTCAAGATGTCAGTTCTGTTAACAACTGGTTTAATGCCCCAATGCTCAGAATTCTCTTGAGCTTAGTTCTCCCCGCGAGATTACGGAAATTATCAGGAAGCTCAAGAACAGAAAAAGCGCTGGTGATATATTAATAACGTTGCGCTCAAGTGGCTTCCACTCGGCACCAACACTAGGTTTACCGGGATACTAAATGCGTGTCTTTACAACAGCTACTTTCCGAGACAGTGGAAAAAAGGCCAAAATGATTGTCATACCAAAGCCTGGAAAGGACCAGACGAAGCCGGAGGGCTATAGGCCAACCAGCTTGCTGCCCAGCATGGGCAAGATCTTAGAGAGACTGATTCTTAGTAGAATGCAGCCGTACCTTGACAAGTTACCCTTGGAACATTTCGGTTTCCGAAAGGTCCTATCCACCACAAAACAGCTCGTGCGTCTCAATGAGTATATTGGGGTCGCCTTACATAATAAGCAGAAAGTCGCCTTACTAATGCTGAACGTGGCGAAAGCATTCGACAGCGTCTGGCATGAGGGGCTTATCTTCAAGCTAATTGGGTTCCAGTTTAGCAGAGAACTCATACTTCTCATCCACTCTTTCCTCATGGAAAGAAGATTTTTCGTACAGCTTGGAAAGGGCACTTCTGATTGCAAGAGCATCAACGCCGGCGTCCTGCAGGGTTCGATTATCGGGCCCGTGTTGTATCCATTTTTTGTTGCTGATCTACCTATTATGAACATGGACCTTACCTATTACATTGGATGTTACGCAGATGATACTGCTATTGCAGCCAAGTTCTTCTGCCCGAATCATGCCATCAAAAAGCTTCAGAGACTCATGCCTCAGATCGTGCAGTGGTGTTCGAGGTGGAGAACTGCGATCAATGCGGATAAGTCAAATCTTTTAATTATTAAGAAGAAGAGCACTTGGGCACCGGTCACGGCTCAACTCAAGCTTTTCGACACTGTTGTGCCGATTGTCCCTAAGGCCACTTATCTTGGTGTAAAGTATACCTCGGACTTCAAGTGGAAGGAGCACATCAGCTATGTGAGAGGAAAAGTGCTCAGAGTTATCCAGAGCCTCACGCTCCTGCTTGCTGCAGATTGCAAGTTAAACCTCAGGAGAAAGTGGAATATTTATATTGCCATCATCGGGCCCCTTTTTGCCTACGCATCGCGTGCTTGGGATGCGGTTGGCACAATTGACCTACGCAAACTGCAGATTACTCAAAATAAGTTTTTACGACTGATTACCCGTGCTCATCGCTATGTCTCCAACAATGCACTCCATAAAGACCTGCAGATCGAGACCGTAGATAAATTTATCCATAGAATGAACGGTAACTTCAAAAAGACCCGGACTTGTTCCCACCTGGGACAACTTAATGTTTTCAATTATGAAATTCTCGAAATGGACTCAGATATTAGACCCCTCGCGGCCCACCTCACCCGTGACTCAAACTTTCCTACCTAATTTTTGTACACATTCATGTAAATATTGTTTTACTTTATGTATCCTGTAATTCAGTAATATTTTATTGTAACTTTTTCCATTTATCTTTTAACTTGTATGTATTGTTTAATTTGTCATGCTGTGTATTCATTTATGTTTGCTTAATTTATCATGATCTTGTCTTTGTCTTCAAGCATAGCGCAGACAAGCCTCTCGGTTGGCCCTCACTGCTCCGTTTCGTTGTATCCTCCTCTGTCTTTGGCCGTTTTCGGACTGACTCCTGGTCACTCCCTTTTTACCCATTTCAGACCTCTACTTTACTATATCCGGCATTTTCTAACGTCATGTGACTTCTTGGCCTTGCTTATCATCGAGCCGGAGAGTGCGGATAAGAATGCATCTCAGACGGCGTTTAACCGTGAAACCTGTTTGTAGGAGATTAAATTGTGCAAAAGGAAAGTCGTGCTATCCATGCATGCGTCCAGATCAGAACAACGCGCGTAGTACGGTTTCTGATTTCCGAAGGTGAGCGTAATGCGGACATCTATCGAAGAATGGTGACAGTGTATGGCGACCACTGTTTAGGTCGTACATCTGTAAACAAATGGTGTACAAGTTTCCGTGACAGGCGGTAAACGACATCGGATCTGCCGAGACCGGGCCAAGCAAACAAAGTGATCACCAATGATTCCATTGCCTCCGTTAATGAAATAATCCAAGCTAATCGAAGGATTACGACCCGTTAAATCAGTCACGAACTCAACCTGAGTAAAGGAACGGTTAACACCATTATCTAAAAACATCTGGGATACTGCAAGGTGTGTGCGGCATGAGTACCAAAACAGCTGACCCTTGATTATCAGAAACGACGAATGGGCTTCTGTCTCCAGCACTTGATCCGTTATGAGGAGAATCCCGCATTTCTGGATCATATCATTGCGCGCGACGAGACCTGGTGCCACCACTACACACCCGAATCCAAGAAAGAGTATGCAATGGAAACACAGCTTATCTCCACCACGGAAATCGAAAGCAACGACAACAGCACGGAAAGGGATGCTTTCATTTTTCTTCGATTCTCGTGGACCACTTTTAATCGAGTTCTTGCCCCAAGGGAGCACTATCAATTCCGCACAATATTGCAGTACTCTGCCAAAACGGCGACAAGCAATAAAAAACAAACGGTCGGGCCTTCTCACACAAGGAGTGATCCTTCTGCATGACAATGCCCGCCCACACGTCTCCCAGGAAACCCAGACGACCTTAAGCACATTCTGTTGGGAGGTTTTGGAGCACCCATCCCGTACAGTCCGGACATGCCACCCTGTGACTTTCACATCTTTGAGCCACTTAAGAGAGCCTTACAGGGGAAACGTTTCCATTCTGACGATGGAGTGAAGGAAGCCGTGCAGGACTTCCTCAAGAATCAGCCCCAATCTTTCTACAGGAAAGGCATCGAGCTGCTGCCGCAACGCTGGGATCTGTGTTTCAACGCCCATGGCGATTTCTTTTGATTTACAATAAAGGTATTATTTTTCTTCAACTTGTCCACTTTTCATTTGGGCAACCCTTATAGATAGACCACTCGAACACGTTGAAAGCCCGAATTTTCAATTTCGAATGTGTTTTATTCTTCATTTGATAATTTATAAAATTTTAATGAATTTTTGTTTAACAAACTCAATGATTTGAAAGCGAACAGTGGCAACACTGTTCAAAATGAAACATTTTTATTTAGAGACTCTTGCTATTCTGAAAAATGAAATATTTATCTTTCAGTTTAAATTAATAAACTCGTCTCTGTGAAAGCTATGTGTTGCCGCTGCCGGAAATAAAATATTTTTATCTTCCACGCGGTAGCGTGTTGCCATTTAATAAAGCTTAAAATTCTTTCACATTTAATCTGGAAGCTTAATGAGCAAATTAAAAGCAATAAATTAGAATTTTAACTGAGCAGTTTAAAAGCAATAAACGCAGTTCTTAAGAATACTTTTTTTTCTTTTTAATGTGATTGATTTAAATAAACGCGTATTAAAATCATGGAATTACCAGAAACATTCAGCATGTTTATGAAATGACACTAGCTGGATTCATTAAAATCATATTCTTTTTCACGATAATTATTTTAGGCGGATGACCACACAAGAAGCTGGTTTTAAAAGCAATAATATAGCAAATATAAAAATACGTATAGCACCATTAAATTTATAAAATTAAATAATGAAGAATACGTATGTATGTTCCTCGTATTGTGAAAAACGATGGTACCAAGAGCCATCAAATTTTGAATTACATAGTCCACCCGAACATGTGCACGTGGAAGCCCGAATTTTCAGTTTCGAATTTTTATTTTTCATTTCATATTTCATAAAACTTTAATTAATTTTTGTTTAACAAACTCAATGATTTGAAAGCGAACAGTGGGAAAACTGTTCAAATTTACAGCCGAAAATTACAGTACTTTAGAATTCTCGAAAGATGTGCTGTTTTGAAATATTTTGTGATTTTGCTGTTGAATTGAATCTTATGTGGCGTAAGTGGGAAGAACGTGACATTTAATAAATAAAGTTAACAGATAAAAAGTTCATAATAAAAAGAAAAGTTACTCGTCTTACTAAGAAAACTGAATACTGAGATGAACTAAGAAAGGACTGAAAAAAATGTTAAAATGTATTGCCAATACTTCTAAACATACGCTGCTATGACGCTTATAACATTTTTGTGAGTTTGTTATTGAACTATATGTAGTATTAAGTGCGAAGAAAAACGATCTTAGTAATCAAGCTAAAACCACAAAGACGAAAAACAAAATTCTATATGTGGCGTAAGTGCGAAGAAATCGATCTTAATAACCAAGCTAAAAAGACAAAAAAAGGGGGTTAGCAGGAGTTAATACAAGAACAGACTGATAGGTTACCAGCTCAGCGAGAGCATAAAAATCCTCTTTTAACACTTTTCGGCCACCGTTAAAATAGGAAACCTTTCACATTTTTTATTTTTTAAGCAAAATAATGAAAATGGAAACAAGTTGGTGTATTTAATTATGGCAAAGCACACTACGGCTATCTGCCTAAGAGGAGGGATGCCTTCGTGGAGGACTTTCTAAGGGAAACTGGCTCGTATACACGTTACACAGGGGGAAAACCACGAAAACACCCATGCAGCCAGCCCGTTCGCGGGATTCGAACCTCGAACCGAACTACCAGTGTTCAGCGACTTTACCGCTCGGCCGCTGGTGGGCTCGAAAATGGAAACAAAATGTTTAGTAATGTTTAACTGTGGGCAATAATATAGAAGTTATAAAATAATAAATATTAAGTTATTCGTAAGTAATAGTTGTGTTGGAGCTTTGCAGGCTGTTGTTAATTGTGTATGAACCAGCGGCTTCTTTGGATTAATACTTTTTGTATCATTATACCATGGAGGTAAGAATAAAAGGAGGGGCTAACCCTGCAGTACGTGTGAAGTACTGCTCCCAGGCTTTGGATCTCCAGAGAAGGGGCATTTTTGTTTACATCCAGAGATTCCTTGACAGACGTTTGATATGGTTATGACAGAATTTACTTACTGGGCAAATCATGTCAGCAGAGGTCACATTCTAGACATTTTAATTTCTACGGTCTTCATCCCAATTTACTTGGACGTTAAAATGGATCTGCCATCAGATCACGTACCAGTCATCGCTACCCTAGGGACGCAAAGAAGTGATGATACGAAATTTAAAATGGACACTAACTGGAATCTTTTTAGTGAATTCCTCGTAAATAATCCGCCTACTTTTAATGGCCTTAAAACTAATGCTGACTCTGCAGTTGATGCTCTCACGGACGGAATCAAAAATGCATATGTAAACGCTACCAAGAAAATACAAATTGAGAATAATTCTGACATTCTCCCTCGATTTATAAGGGAACAAATAAAAGACAGAAACCGACTTAGAAAATGCTGGAATCTCACCTGAGATCAGAGGATTAAAAAAGAAGCAGACAGACTTCATATGAGTATCAGGTAAAATATTAAACAGCATAGGACTGAGAGGTGGAAGGAAAAAATTCTCAGTTTCAATGAACCCAGTAACGAATTTTGGACTTTTGCTAGGAACTTAAAAAGAAAGGTGCAATGCAATAAGCCGATCAGTAATGGTAGTATTACGGCACTTACGAATAAAGATAAGGCTATGCTCCTAGCCCAACATTTTGAGAAACAATTTATGCCGAATGATAATCCGTGCGAAATTTAAAAAGACGAAACCTTTAAAAAAAACGAAAAAAGACCTTTACTTATGATGTCAGGTGTTGTGTGCAGGACTATCTCAGCGGCTTTACCGCAAGATACAAAGATTTCACTTCACCCAGAGAAGTTCTAAATATAATCAAAAGGTTGGAAAATAGAAAGAATTCTAATTTTCCCACCAAATGGAAAACGGCGAAAATCATTGTCATCTCAAAGCCAGGCAAAGACATTACTAAGCCCGATGGTTATCGGCCAATCAGTCTACTCTCTGGATTAAGGAAACTTTATGAGCGAATTATACTCAAAAGAATGGAGCCGTACTTTGAAAGGTTGCCACCAGAGCAATTTGGTTTTAGAAAGGGTCTCTCGACTACAAAGCAATTAGTTCGATTAACAGAATTTATCGGATCTGCAATTCATAACAATGAGAAAGTTGCCTTACTCATGTCAGACGCGACGAAGGCATTTGACAGCGTCTGGCATGAGAAGCTTATTTTTAAACTCATTTGCAAAAACTTCAGCAAAGAAATGACCCTCCTGGTTTATTCTTTTATCAAAAATAGAAAGTTTTTTGTGAACATTGGTCAAGACACCTCAGATCAAAAAGACTGAATGCGGGAGTAGCCCAAGGCTCAATTCTTGGGCTTAAGCTCTATCTCTTTTATATTGCTGATTTTCCGACGCCTTTGACTAGTATTAATATTTATATTGGTTGTTACGCCGACGATACGGCTATTGCTGTGAAGACACTGAGCCCAGTCATAGCTGTCAACAGATTACAGAAACTGATACTGCACATAGAACACTGGTGTACGAAATGGAGAATTGCCATTACTGCTTCAAAGTCGAATCTTCTTATTATCAGTAAAAGAACTTCTAGAACATCGATCGATGTCAAACTCACGCTATTTAACATGGAAATTCCTATTGTGAAGAAAGCAAACCACCTTGGAGTTATCTTGAATCACAAATTCACCTGGACGGAGCACATTAAAAATGTCAGGAGAAAATCTATTGCAGTAATGAAAAATCTCATGACTCTACTAGGTAAATTCTCCAAACGTGATTTACTGCGTAAAAGACACCTTTATACGGCTATAGTCTATTCAATTTTTACGTAAGCTTCAAATAATACAAAATAAGTTCCTCAGACTTATTAAGAACGCACACTTCTATGTTTCAAATGACACGCTTCATCGTGACCTTAAAATTAAAAGAGTCAAGACTTTCTCCACAAAGTTAATGAAAATTTCTTTAATAAGGCTTTTAACTGCCCGCACGTGAATAATTTCAAAGTTTTCAACTACATCATACTCCCAGGAGATCGAAATATCAAGCCATTTGCAGCCCACATTTGCGATTCTAACTTCCCTACGTAATTGATGCAGCTTGTATATAGTGTACACATGCTTTTTATCATATTTTCTCTGTGTTATGTATTTGTCTGTACTATGTATTTTGTATTCGTATCTTATTATGTTCCATTTGCTTACCACACAAGCAGTCATGACGTGCTTCACACCAACACTTACCTCTCCTGGTCTGCAGCTTAAGCTTGGATTTGTTTTTTGTTCCTTGTGGACAGTAGTCACCCCCTTCTCTTACCATCTTAGACCTCTCCTTCATCGGTTCGGACTCTTCCATGTCAGGCGCCCTTTGGGCATATGTGTCAGAAGCCGGAAACATCGCGGAGTCTTCAGCATATTCACAAAGCCTACAGACCATTTCTCTGAGGTCTGCTCTCATTGGATGAAACATCTGCTTGGCGGTCATATTAGGTTGGTTTGGTTTGGTTTATTTAATTATGGCAAAGCACACTAGGGCTATCTGCCTAAGAGGAGGGATGCCTTCGTGGAGGACTTTCTAAGGGAAACTGGCTCGTATATACGTTACACATGGGGAAAACCACGAAAACGCCCATGCAGCCAGCCCGTTCGCGGGATTCGAACATGGGGCCGAACTACTAGTGTTCAGCGACTTTACCGCTCGGCCGCTGGTGGGCGGTCATATTTGGAATGGCGAGTTATCGCCCTGTAGGCGTGGTAATTAATGCCAAACAAACGGAAACAGCGTTTATTTCATTTTGATATTTTTTTTAGTTTATGAATGAAAGATTGGAGGAATTGTGTGGAATATATTTTAAATAACTTACTGATCTTTTTAATAGTTTATTTGTATTTGAATTTAAATTTTTAAAAGTACGTAATTGTTTTACAAGAAAAAGGTGTTTACATGGAGATAGCATATGCACTTTTTTTGTCATTTCTGTTAGAAAGAGTCTATTGTGTAAATTTCCATAGCGCATTAATTTATACAAATAAGGGAAAATTAAAAAATAATCCAAATGGAAACATTCAGTAAACATTTAAGGGCGTCGGATACCTTTTCTTTTTTACCTAAATTATGAAAAGTAAGTATAACTAAAATTATATTTTATTCCATTATGCGCTATTTCTATTGAAACGCTTTTCGGGATCTTGGATCCTAATCTTGCTACTGGTACCTACTACAAAGAGTACAAACCAGTAAATAAAAATAAGAAAAATTAACAAAAATAGAGAAAATAAAGGCGTTTAATTTTTAACACCGCACCCGAAGGCGAAAAGACAAATAATGACAAAGTCATTCAATTGAAATAAAGTTAAAATAAAAACAAATCCGTGTAGAGCAGAGTTTATGAAAGCTACGAGCGGGGATAAAACCGGCGATCTAGAAGTCTGAGAATTTTTCCCGCGCTCTTTACCGCTGAGCTGCGGTTTCTCAGACACCACGCTCAAATACAAATTCTAAAGGCGATGAACCCAAAGTCGCCAAGCACTAGGTTCTGTAACCCGTTTCCTGTTTTAACCAATCGCAGCAAACAGCAGTAGAAACGGTCTGTAGGCTTTGTGAATAAGCGAGTCTTCAGCGATAGTCCGGCAATATCGGTATGGACTGGACTGGTGATGACAGAGGTGATTTCCACATATGACAGTTCCATACAAATCGAAATGCGGAAAACTTCCGCAAAAATCACATCTTGATTATTTTTCAGTAACCTACAACAACAATTCTGCGGTACCTTTAAAATTGAATATATCTTTCGACAACCCATGATAAGAGTATTCGCTACTTTTATTTAATGTTCCAAACACTAAAATGCTTAAATAAAATACATGTTTTGTAGTCCACATATTATTTTATTTTTATATAACTGAACAATAATCACTTTGGGTTAGCTAAAAAATGAAAATAATAAAGTTCTGTCTCTCTTTCTTAAAATTTTATTTAGCAACATGTTTAATTGATGATTAAATGTAACACAAAATTATGAATGAAAAATCTTTGTTATTCAATACATATACTTTAGTGGTCTGTTATTTTTTGAAAGAGTATCAAGACATGAACAAAGCATCATCAATGTTATTAATGGATATATAAATATACTTTGCATATTGTTACCTTCTGGATTACCTCACGGTATGAAAATTTCAGGTACTTGTGAATTTAGACACATTAGTCTGTTTTAACTGTTTTGAAAAATGAAGCAATATTATAAAGAGTAAAGCAATCTTGTGATCTGATGACTGAGAGGTTAATGCTTAAATGTGAAATGGATAGTAATTTATTATATTATCTATCGCTAAAAGAGGTATTAAATGCTCTGGCAAAATATATTTATTAGAAAATTTGAATTTGATAATGATGGTATCCTAAAATGTGTTAAGTGAAAAGTTTGAAACTTGATGGCTAGATGACAATATAAAATTATGCAGGTTAAAATATTTGTAATTAAGCACATAGTCAGGTGAAGTTTTTATTAAACAGGGTAAGGCTTGCAAGGGGCTGTCTGCCTATAGGAAGAGATGCCATCGTGGAAGAATTTCAAAGGAGAACTGACTTTGAGTGGGTATTAAAAACAATGCATGTAATTTTCATTTAAATTATAGTCTTATATTTCTTATGTAAAAAAATGTGGTATAGGCTAAATTATTATCAATTACTTTACTTGAAAAAGATAGTAAATACACAGAAATTAACAGATTTGCACACCACAAAAATGAAAAATATTAAATATAGATGGATATTTATGCCATATGCTTGCAAAAGACATGTATCTGCCTTTAACAAATTTAGTCAATATTTATTAAATTATTCATAAATGTATTTGGAAATGAAGGATTTATTCATTCATAAACTCCTGTGGAAATTACTGTGAAGAAACATAGTTATTAAATATATCTAAATTTATAATGATTATAAATATTATCTAAATATATAATAAACTTAACATTAATTTATAAACATAACTTGAAATTCTGTTGACAAATATGTTTATAACACTATTTAAGCAAAAATTGTTCATACTGGAAAGGAATCTAAGTACTGTAAAAGCAAATTCTATGAGATGCACACTTAAGACCGTAGTAAAGAAGAGTTTTTAGAATATGTAAAGTTGAAATTAAGGTTAAAAAATATCCGATAAGTATTAAAAGAATTATTTCCTTACATTTTATAATAACTCAGTTACAAGTTTTAAATAATAATAATAATAATAATAATAAAAGAATAATTTTTTCACTAAATGTTTTTATCTCCACAAAGGGATCGCCATAGCTGCAAAGCAGTGAATAGGGAAAAACAGTTAGAGCCTTTCTTCTTACTTCCTACATCCATGCATTACAGTGCTAATCATTATAGAACACAGCTTATTGACTAAGTCAAAAAACCAAAATTTGTTTAATTGCTGACTTTTTAATGAATATGGTTAATTTAGACATAATAGTGACTGTAATGGCTGCAGATCGATTTATAAAAACGTTTGCCTCAAGTTGCACAGCGTAGTAAATGTGAAGCAATTTGTTTTTTAAACTTATAAAAACAAAACACAGAATTACCTTAACAACTCCAAACAGTGTACTTGGAATTTTACTTTGATTTTTCGTTTTTAACCAGAACACTTTAATCTGCAATAAATGTTGAATACCATAAATTCATATCGAGAAGAAAAGGGCCCTCATTCTTTTAAAAAATTACCAAATCAGAAAACAATTTAAAAAAAAAAAAAAAAACTACTACTACTTTTCACATTTATGTGCCTCACATTACCAATACTTATTTTTCACATTTCTAGTACAGATTATAAAAACTATTTAAAGAAGGTCATAAATATTAAAAAAATGAAAACTGCAAACAATATGAATTGATTTGTATGTTAACAGAAGGAAAGCTCTTAGCAAACTAGTAATAAAAGCTCAGTTTTAAAGAGAAATACAAGAAATGTAATAAAATAACAGAAATTAATAGTATGCTGTAAGCTGGCTGTTCAGTAGTAAGCTTCAGATACCGCTGTGTGCTGACCGCTTCACACGGCAACCAGCAAGTATGCTGTAAGCTAAAAAATTAGTTAAATATTTCTGAGAAGTATAGATTTTTTTTTTTAATTAAACGTTTAATTTCTATAGATTGCTAGTATTATTAAGCTCAAGTAAAAGTTACATAGTATTCCTAAATTTATTAGCACAAATAACCGTTGCATGGTAGTAAAATCTGTTTACATGTGCAAAGCTTATAACCTGCCTTTAGAATATGAACATCAGGGGATTATTTTGAAGGATGCACATTATTTTGAAAACACTTATGTGAAAAGTGATTAATTCTGACATATTGCAAGGCATTATAATATAAAACACTTTTAATGAAATTAAATCAATTTTAATTTAAAAATTAAAGAAAAAAAAGCTTTTTTTTTTTTTTTTTTTTTTTTTGCAACGTTCTGAAGAAATTCTCTTTCAAGAAATGAGTACCCCCTCAAATTCAAGGGCTGGCCATGCCAGGTTTAGAAAATGTTGAATAGCGTGTGAGATTTTTTAAATCTGCATGAAATATTTTGGTGAAAAAACACCTAAAGGTATTAAAAATTAACTTAGAATGTACTATTTTATTTACTATATATTAAGAATAGCAGTAAAGAATTATTTAATAAAAAAGGAAGCATTTATTTTAATGTGTATCTGTGTAACTGCTTAAATAGCTATGCATTGTTTGTACAGTCAAAAGTCGCTAATTCGGACACCCATAATCCGGAATGATCTATAATCCGGACCTCAAAGCTAAAATCTTTCTGCGCATGCGCCGCGTTGACGCATGCTCATAGGCGTTTTACGCGTGCGCGCAAGACATTTACGACTGCGCAAGCGCAGAATACGTTTTCGCGTGCGCATTTAATGTTTAACGGACGGTATAAGCTAAAATTATCTAATTATCTATTTCAGTTACTGTTGATGATTGCGTTGTTCCTTAATCTTTGAATTGGATGCGGCCTATTATTTTTTTGCAGACTGTAAGAGCAATTTTATAAAAGTAAACTTGAACTTTCGATTATGTCAAATAGAATTTCCGATGCTGGAGCTCCCAAAGGATCTACAAAACGAAAGTATGTTTCGATGTCCGTCAAACAAAAAGTGGAATTGCTGCAAAAAATGGATAAAGACATGAAGAATGTGACAAAGAGGTTAGTGAAAACGAAAAAATTTCGATTGACAAATTAGTCGGTATTCTCGGCACAGTAATTAACGGGACTTGAACAGCGAAACTTTGTAACTGAACAAGAAATTATGTCTGTTTATGGAATTAAAGAGAAAGTATTATCACATAAAACGAAGCAACTTAAACAACTTATATTGAAAGAAATGTTTAATAAAGTAAACAAATAAATATTATGCTCTTTTTTTTTTTTTTTTTTTTTTTTTGTAAATTTTGATACCCTTTAGATCATAATTATTCTTTATTCATAAATTACAGTTTCATATTTTTAATTTTAGAATTTCTGCATGCCATCTTACGAGATTTAAACTGATGATCTAGAATCCGGAAAAATCGATAATCCGGAATCGCCGAAGTCCCGACGAGTCCGGATTAACGACTTTTGACTGTATATTACTTTTTCATCACAAATTAGCACTGTTTCGTTCTTCATGCTTCCTTTCATATTTAGCCCTGCAGCTGGTTGTATATCATAATGCACGCAAAATACACAGATGAAAAAGAAATTATGAGAGGCAACCAGAAGTGTTTGTGTTTCATTTCACAAATGACCGAACTCTGCATGAGAAATAGCTAAATAAGATTCATTAGGAAAATCTCCAGCTTACAAAATCTTCCATGACAGAAATATATACTTTCTTTATTATTGTTTAGTACATTGTTTAATGTTTACAAGTTTTACTCTATTAGCTGATTCTGTATTGTAAATAAGCACCATATTCTACATAATATATTCATGTTCCACATCACATGTTTCACATGATTTGTTATACATGACAAATAATTATGACGAACAAAATTAAAATTTATATATAGCTGAGAAATAATTTAAACTTAAAGCTATTTCAGTTATATATTTTTGCTTGTGAATTGTAAGGTCATTTCAAGGTTGCAAACATGTTAATAATATTCACTGCAGCAAGATTGCTCTACACTTTATTCTTTCACTACTGCAAAGCAGACTATTTGGGGGGAACATAAATTTGCAATATAATAGGAAAAAAACCAATGAATACTTTAAAATTATGGTAAAACACTCAATGACTATCTATAAAAGGGAAGGGATGCCTTCATAAAGAGGACCTGTTAGAGGAAACTGGCTCATATTCACATTACATATGAGGAATACTATGAAAACACTCACGCAGCTAAACCATTCAGTAAATTTAAACCAGGGACAAACTATCACTGTTCGATGATTTTATTGTTTGGCCACCAGTGGGCTAGTTATTCACAGTAATTCTTTTTATATAAATATTTAGTTGGTGTATTTAATTATGGCAAAGCACACAAGGGCTATCTGCCTAATGGGAGGGATGCCTTCGTGGAGGACTTTCTAAGGGAAACTGTCTCGTATACACGTTACACATGGGGAAAACCACAAAAACGCCCATGCAGCTAGCCCGTTCGCGGGATTCGAACCTCGGACCGAACTACCAGTGTTCAGCGACTTTACCACTCGGCCGCTGGTAGGCAATATAAATATTTTGTAGTTATGAACTTTTTATATATATTAAATTGAGTTTATGTTCGTTATCCTTTTGTAGTGATCACAACAATGAAAATAAGCTTGTTTTAGCAATTATTCTCCCTTTTCCAAATCAAGCATGTTACCCTACAGCTAATATATTCATACATGTATTTGTATTATGCACTTTAAAAATTTTACTCATACAAATTTCACAGAATGATTGAGAAAGGAATTAAGCAAATCTGGCTTAATAAAGACACAACTCATGAGGACTATCTGACAAGAGAGGCACCTTTGAAAAACTGTTAAGTGAAATTAGATCACATTTTTCTAAAGATGTGACACTCCAGCATTCTAGTTGACTTCACTGAGTAAACTTGCTCTTTTAGGTAATCTCGAAGGAAGAAATGATGTAAGTCAATTGTAAGGGCCACCCCAGAGATCTTCACTTTCTTTCAAACCTACATTCTAAGAAACATGAAAATAAGACTTTTATGCAGAAGAGATCAATCCACCAGACTATTACCTAAGAAAACAAGCAGTAAATCAAGGAAACAATCAAGGCCAGTGAATCTACCACCATGAATAGGATAATCAAATAAGACAGGGGTCCACAAACTAGAGTTCGCGAGATACTGACTTTTACAAGAAGCGTAAATCAAATTGTGTGGAACTATGCAACGTTCGATAGTTGAGTTGAAAAATTGTAAATAATGACTGCAAATGGCACTACTGACATATTCTCATTTAAACGTTGTTTTTAAAAGCACAATTTAAAGAATTTAAATTTTAGAAGACAATTCAAAAGAATAATAGATAAACAATTTAAAAATAATAGATAGACTATAAATTAAAAATAATAGATAAAATAATAGATAGATAATTTAAAAGAATTAAATTTACAAAAATATGATCTAGATGTAGGATACAAAAGGGGAAAGACTTATTAATAGCAGACACTTTGAGTAGAGCATATTTGAATACAGCAGAAGAAGATAATGATGAAGATACAGAAAATCTGTATGCTGATTCCAGCATTTAATGACAAAATTTATGAACTGAAGAAAGAAAGTGAATGTGATGCTAAACTACAGTGGTTAAAAAAATATATTCTGAGAGGTTGGCCAGAAAGGAAACATCAGGTAGAACCTCAAGTTAATGTATTTTGGGACTATACAGATGAGTTGACAATGGCAAATGACTTATTTTTCAAAAGAGGAACAGTAATTATTCCTTTATCCGCTTTATTCACCATCAGATGATGTAATGCCTTGATCTGCATATCAAGAATGCATAATTTTTGATTGGATAATACTAATTAGACTTATCTTTTATTTTTTACGATTTATAAATTTGATCAAATCTTAAATTTTTATAATACCATGCAGAGTCCGAAATCCAGACTGCTAATGTCCAGCCTCTCAGTCAAAAATTAAAATTATATAAAAAAATCCCATCCTTCTGCTTACAGAGTCTGACAATGATAAATATAATACAGTCAAAAGTCGTTAATTCGGACACCCATAATCCGGAATGATCTATAATCCGGACCTCAAAGCCACAAACTTTCTGCGCATGCATCGCGTTCACGCATGCGCATAGGCGTTTACGCGTGCGCGTAACACCTTTACGGCTGCGAATATGTGTGTGCGCATGCGCGTTTAATGTGTAACGGACGGTATAAGCTAAGCTAAAATTATCTAATTCAGTTAATGTTGCAGATTGCGTTGTTCCTTAATCTTCGAATTGGATCCGGCTTATTATTTTTTGCAGACTGTTAGAGCAATTTTATAAAAGTAAGCTTGAACTTTCGATTATGTCAAATAGAATTTCCGATATATATTTGATATCCAAAGCGAAAGTATGTTTCGAAATCCGAAATCTGTTTATCATTTTCACGCCGCGGCGCGCAATGAATTGGAAGTTGATTATCAGGGCAGATGTTTTTATTTTATTTGGCTTATAATTCCTTACTAAATGTAGTATTTCATCTCGATGTACTCCGTATTTGATATGATTTAAATCAAGTTCCTCGTCATTATAATTCGCTTCCGATAGTGAAGAAAGTGACACAGAGGTTATTGAAAGGGAAAAAATTTCTATTGACAAATTAGTCGGTATTCTCAACACAGCAATTATAGAACTTCAACAGCGGAACTTTGTAACTAAACAAGAAATTATGTCTGTTTAATAGAATTAAAGAGAAAGTATTATCACATGAAACGAAGCAACTTAAACAACTTACATTGAAAGAAATGTTTAATAAAGTAAACAAATAAATATTAAGCTTTTTTTTTGTAAATTTTGATATCCTTTAGATCATAATTGTTCTTTATTTCATAAATTACGGTTTCATATTTTTAATTTTATAATTTCTGCATGCCATCTTACCAGATTTAAACTGATGATCTATAATCCGGAACGCCGAAGTCCCGACGAGTCCGGATTAAAGACTTTTGACTGTATAAGGAATATAATCAGCATTACATCATGCTTTGCATATCTAAACTCATTTACTCAGAACTCAAACATGAATTAATGAGTGAACACTCAAACTACTTTCTTTCCCTTAAAACATGTGTGATAATAAAATTTATCAAACAACGCATACCATATTAATATATCCTCATCTACTTCATTATACAAGGACAAGTAAGTATTTTTTGGAAAGGAGAATTTAATGTTTATTTCCAGTACTGTGGATAGAATTCAGTAGACAGTAGCATCAAGAAAGGAAGTCATTTGAAGATACCTACTGAAAAGTGTTTCCTAAGAAGTACCACCAGATGGTATAAATGTAAAATTTTAGTAATGCAAGATAAATTCCTAACCTTATATCTGGCAGCAAATTTCTTGAAACAGAAGCATAGGAAAAGGATCTAAAAACTCAATTTCATGTATCATAATTACTATTCTAGCAACATGCAAACTCAGACTGATTAAAACTTATTTTATAAAATAAAATTCAAAATTATATTTGTCAAGCTAGAATTTGTGGTAATGATGATTCACTGTGCAATAGTTTATTTAATGCTAAAACATAAGTGGTAATGATGATTCACCGTGCAATAGTTTATTTACTGCTAAAACATGATTAAGTTCAATTACACCTAATTTCTGAAGATTTCTTAAGTTGGATAATAAGGAATCTTAAAACAAATTAGTTCCCGAATATTTTTAAACTGGCTATTAAATGTTTTAATTTGGATTCAGGATTATCAAGCTTAGAAACAAAGTGTACAAGCTATTAAACATGACTACAGATTGTTAAATTACACAAGTTTTGTTTCTTTTTCATTCTGGAGATAATGACAGTGCAATAGTGTAAGAATTAAGTTATATTAGCCACCTAGTATGTGAAATATTAATTTAATTGGCTAAGAAATTATTTAATGTGTTGGTTGGGTTAGGTTATTTAATTACGGCAAAGCCTCGAGGGCTATCTACCTAAGAGGAGGGGTGCCTTCGTGGAGGACTTTCTAAATTTAATGTGTTGGTGAAGCTTTATTTGTCACAACACTCGGAAAGTTGATAAAAAATACTATGTTGGTGATAAAAAATACATTACTCTTTCTGTTACATATAATGATATGAAAAAGAAAAGCCTTGTTTATTCAACAATTATACCAGTTAGTAAGTTGATAAACCATACTGAACTGTTAAAATGCATTAAAAGAAAACTGCTATTTATGCTTTGCAAAAGTATAAAAAAAAAGTCAACTTTGCAAGCTTCTATAGGTACCTGGTTATCATGCTTCAGAAGAATATACACAGTGGTACCTAGGTGTACATCACTGATCCATTCTAGATCCTTGGACTTGCACTTAACTTTTGAAATAAGAAATAGAGGAAAATAATTAATCTGTTCATATAAAAAAAATCCTATTGTTATTATTATAACCTGTCTAATACTAAATTGGACGCACAATGGATGAAATATATACAATATTCTCACAAAAGTTGATCTACTTTGGATTTGCCTTTGGTTATGAGCATGAATTATGTGATATGGCCTTACTTATATCAGGGTGCCCTGTCCTTTCAGCAAAAGAAATGTGAAAGCGTGATCTGTTAAATTGCCAATTGTCAATAATGCCATCAAAATGAGAGTGACTGAATTCTGCTGCATGACTGGAACTGAGAAATGTGCAAGACATTATCTTCATACTCAAGGTCAAATACCAAAGAGATAAATAATCTACCAGTATGTAGTAACTTTGGTGGTGAAATGATGGAAGTTATGAGGCAAAAACTTTATACCAATGGGCAGTATAAAGATTACATGAACTTGAAATGCAAAAGCCATGCCAAACATACCAGTCATGCGAGGAGACAAATCAGTTTATTCACATATATGGATCTAAATAGGAACTGTAATTAGTCCTGAAGCATCAGTTCTGGTAAATTGTATAATTTAATATAATAATCTGGTAATTAAAAGTCAGTACATATAATTTATTTATTTACTGACATACTACTGCTTTTCGCATGGTGTAATCACCAATATTGTCAATTTCTTTGATTTTGATCCTGGACCACAAGCAGCAAGTCCCTTTGCTGCATACCATATATACTGTACATAAATGAAAATTTACCAAATTTATCTGTCAGGTTTCTACTTGGGCCTAGATGAGGATCACTAGATCTTAAGAATATTTAAAAGCAACTTTTTTTTTTTTTTTTTTTTAATATGATCATAGATACTGTTGTCCATACATAATAGCTAAGCTCTGGATATAGATGTCATCATCAAATTTTTCAACAATCCCCTTTTTCAATTCCATGCTGATCTTAATAATTTTCTTCATTGCTTAACTTTTATCATTAGCTTCCTTACAGACTCATTGTTTAGGGTTTACAAATTTACAAAAAAAAAAAAAAAAGAAAGAAAGAAAGAACCACGAGGGAAAAATCCTGTGAAAATTCAGTGTTATAAAGCATGCTGTTTATTAAATAATAGGAAAAGGCATAATGAAATTCATGGGTGGTGGTACCTGTCTCGAAGTGCATATAGTCCTGAATCATCAAACTTGAATCATAGTCATAAAAAAGAAGGTATGCCAAACAAACATTTTGTTTCCAAATAGGATGTATATCAAGTTGAATTTATTTTAAGGTAGACATATATTAAGGTATCATTGTATATTGGCTAACATACTCCAGAAGAGGATTTCTAAAATTAGTCATTATTAACGAGAATAACAAATTTTCATGATAAATAACCATTGTATTTGTATTTCACGAAACTCAAATAATTACATATTACAATATTCACATCTTTATAAAATGCACTTTTTTTAAGCATTCATGCATTTTATTTGCAGCAATGATGATTACAATATTTTCATCTTTATCTAGATAACATTTGTTTCACATAAAATTAGCAAAGCAACAATCTTGTGTTTGGCATAGATTTAGTCATTTCCAAATTTATAAAAGTGAAATATAGCCTTAAATCTTCGGTTCATGTTTAAAAAATTATGCGTAAATTCAAACTGTCACTTCTTTGCAACATTATTAGGCACATGCACAAACATTTGTCTAAAACTGAACATGAATTATATTACCTTCATTTAAAAATTCTACTTCAAATGCTTTTTCTTTTCATCATAAATCTTCATTTAGAACCAACACCGTTCGTCAATGCCATAAAAGTGTCCTTGTTTCTAAATTCAAAAAGCTCACATCCCAGTTGTCTAGTCCCATCCATCTTGTTAATTTTCCCACTGTTCTTATACTAAAATTATAATTTCTAAAGCTCATAAGGGCAGACAGATTATTATTATGGACAAACACACATACATTGATGGAGTCTCGAAACTGATAAATGAAGGCTTATAATCCCAACTCAGTTTAAAAAAAAAATCGCTTATTCCAACTACAGTGCAAAGTTCGAGATGCGGACGTCCAATATCCAGAATGATCTAAAATCTGGACCTCAAAGGCCACTACCAACTTATTTTATTATACTTTTTTTTGTGTGTGTGTGCTCTACACATGCACATTTGATTCCCACCCTCCCGCGCATAATAAAACATGTGGAGAATCCCGATTCTTAATTCAGCACTAAATACAATACCTCATTATTGAAGAAACAAGCACTTTAGCATAAATTTGTATGATCAATAATTTGGCTCCATAGCTGCTGATCATACATCTCAAACTGAAACATTCTACAGGTACACTGCTCAAAAAAAAAAAAAAAAAAAAAAATGGGACAGTCCTATATCTCCCGATCTACTGGGCCGATTGACAAAATTCAAATTGCGTTCTTCATGTCTCGAAAGCGCGACTTAGGATATATATTAGATTTATATATAACACTATTCTAACATAGGTATTTTGACACAAAATCGGACTTTTTCTGAAATAACATACCAACTTTTTTACATATTTCGATTCTACGACTCAAATTACGCCTAAATATGAAATTTTGTAAAATTTGGAGCGAAATTTACGGAGAAATTCACAAATTTATGTTGGCACTTTTTTGTCAGTTTGCGCCAAGAATACTTCACTTGGCGAACTTCTTAATATATGGCAACCTAGTTTCCTTAGGAAAAAAAGTCACCATCGTTCCTTTTTTCCAAATAATATTCTTTATATTATATTTTTAATTATAACTTATTATTTTAAGTAATTTTTTCTTTTCGAATTTCATTTTAATTGTTTAAGTTCCACGTTTTTTTTTTTTTTTTTTCGAATAACTGTTTTAAAAATTTCTATTTACCTATTCGAACTGCGTAAATAAAGGCGCAGAGTTTATTATTTTTTTCAAATAGTTTTCTTTATATATATTTTTCGTCATAGCTATTATTTTAGGTCATTTTTAAATTTTTATACTTTTATTTTAATTGTTTGTGTTGCATTGTCTCTTCAGATAATTGTTTTAAAATTTTCTATTTATTCCTTCGAACTGAGCATTTTAAATATATTTATAATATCAATTTTCCAGAATTTGATTTTATTTATTTGAACTGCGTTTTTTTCGAAAGAATACTTTGTAACCCAGACTACGATGCGTTTGAAAACTGCATACTATATTAAAAGAGAAAATACAATAAAGCACAGTTTTACACGCCTTTCAATGTTCCGTTCAGAAAAAATATATATAAATAAGAGAGATGTATAACCGATATTTTAACTTAGGATGACTTGCATACACTGCTTTAAACAGTTTTATCATTGTGCCCATTGCTTTACACAATTTTATCCTACATTTGGTTTCTTAAAATGTTATTCATATTTTAGTCAAATATTTTATTTTTGAAATCGCAAGAATCAAATATCATAAGATTGAAAAGTTTTAAATTAAAAAAAATACGAAAACTAAATTTTACGAAAAAATTTATTTTTCTTCTCTGTTTCTTTAAGCATTCTAAACGTATATTGAAAAGTATCCAACTTTTCGAAACATTTTGGTATTTCTGACAATCATTTTAAATAAAGTTATCGCCTTCCATTTCATAAAGGCCCACAAACGGCCGAGCGGTAAAGTTGCTGAACACTGGTAGTTCACTCCGGGGTTCGAACCCCGGTAAACGGGCTGGTTGCATGGGCGTTTTCGTGGATTTTCTCATGTGTACCGCGTATGACAGCTGGTTTCCCTTAGAAAGTTCTTCACGAAGTATTTCGTCAGAGCCTTTATCAGTCTTTAGAGGCTAAACATTTTGAAGCTATGAGATGAAAGGAAAGACTGGTTTCATCAAAAGGTTTTGGTTTATTTTATTATGACAAAGCACACTACGGCTATCTGCCTAGGGGGGATGCCTTCCTGGAGGACTTTCTAAGGGAAACTGGCTCGCATACACGTTACACACGGGGAAAACCACGAAAACGCCCATGCAGCCAACCCGTTCGCGGGATTCGAACCTCGGACCGAACTACCAGTGTTCAGCGACTTTACCGCTCTGCCGCTAGTTCATCAGGAAGGGAAAAAAACATCTTTAAGTGACATCCACATACATCACTGGATAAACTCCTGAATCTTCAAATAATTCGACTGAGGAAATCATGAGATTCACCATTTATGATACGATATGATGTTCTATAACGTAATTTACATAATCATATAGTTTAAAACCAGTCGCTCTTCACTTTAATCTGCAATGATATCGTTTTGTCTTTTCTGTTAACACAAGCTCAATTGATGGTATTTGCTGGTGTACTCGTCCAAGTGTTTTCTCTTTGAACACCTAAATTCTTTGAAGTATCCTGAAAGTATATTCGAAAGCGTCCAACTTTTTGAACATCTTGGTACGTCTGACAGCCAAATTTCCCTGCAAATGTTTGCTTACTTTTCTCCCTAATTTTCTTCTTTCCTTCTACAGTTATTTTCAGTGCTCACACAAGAAAATTAAGATTTTTCGACTGCTAGACTTCCATACATTTTGCATTCTTGTCAATTTTTTAAAATATCAATTATATGAATTGCGTTTCAGCTAAAGACAGCTTTTCATTTTCTAGTCATTTTAGCTATAAATAAAGTTTAAAGCGAAGTCCAAAGGATACATAATTTAATTAAAAGTTTTTTGCTAAATGACAAAGAAATAAAACAGTCCAGCAGGGTTTATTCTGTACCACAGAGTAACCCGATTCTTATATCGGCTGAAACAATCTAAATCATATTAAAGATCATGTTTTTTTTATACAATCTATAACGCGAGAGAAAAAATTAGCTTCTTAAAACATGCTTTCTAAGAGAATTAATATAAAAATTTATATTTATATATATATTTTTTAAAGTTGGGACTTGAACCAAACTGTCAGACTTTTAAAGCTTATTTTACATGGTGGTTATTATTAAAGTTCCACTTTGAAATGGTCATAAAAGGAAAACTACCGGACCAAATGTTATCAAACTTGGGAATCGTGTAAAGGAGGTTATGAGAATTTATTTTCGGCGGAAAAAAAAAAAAGAGTTCAAAAACTCACCACCAGTGGAAAAATGGCGCTGTATACAATACTGTTAAATGAAATAAGACACCAAAACATCTGTTTAAAATGTGTTTAATATTTTCCGAAACATGTTACAAAGCATGTTCAATGTAGCGTCCAGCATTTTCCGAAAGCAAGTTAAATCATGTTACTGCATTCTCAACAGCAGCTCTTAGCATATCAGGTTTGGTTTTGGTTTGGATTATTAGATTACGGCAAAGCACTCGAGGGCTATCTGCCTTAAGGGAGGGATGCCTTCGTGGAGGACTTTTTAAGGGAAACTGGCTCGTATACACGTTACACATAGCATATCAGGAGGAATGTTATCAGTGTATCACATTTTTCATTTCTGCCAAATTGTTTAGATTATCACCATAAACAGTGCTTTTGAGATAACCTCATAGACAAAAGTCACAGAGGTTGAGGTCTGGTGGGAAGAGGGAAAGTGTTGGCCTATAAGACGTTCATTTGTGAAATGTTGCCTAAGTAACTATGCGACACTCTTGAGGTGGTGCACAGCCCTGCATAAAAATCGTAGTATCTAAAATGCCACGTTACTGCAGTTCATGTATCACGAAACATTTTAATATTGGCTCTAAGGAACTGCAATCGCAGTGGTCCAGCTGTCGACTGCTCTTCAGAAAAAAAATGGTTCAGTTATAAAACTAGCTGTCATTCAACAGTAAACGGTGTGAAATGACTGTTATGCAATCGAATGCAGTAGGAGAATGCAATGGAACTAGATAGATAACATGAGAGATTTCTTTGGCCCAAATCGATTAAAAGCGTTTTGAATCAGTATCTTCATGTTTTAGTGCCGAATTCAGGCTTAAAAAATTACAAATTAGCGATCTGTAAGAAAACGATTTCCAGACTGTACGCACTTGTGAGAGTGATTTGCGATCTCACATTTTCTAATCGCTAATTCGTGGTTTTCACGGACGAAATTCTCACTTACAGGGATGGCGCACTCGACATTTATCGAATTTAACGTCTTTAAATAATAATTTGCCTACTTCGAAGTTTCTTAAGGGTATACAACATATTAAACACGTTTAACAAAAGGTTAAGTTAGATTCCGACCCATATTTCGTTTAACAATATTGCATACAGCGCCATTTCCCTCCCTGGTGGTGAGGTTTCGAACTTCCTTTTTTTCGCGGAAAATAAATTCCCATGACCTCCTTTACACGATTTCCAAGTTTGATAACATTTGATCCAGTAGTTTTCCTTTTATGACCATTTCAATGTGGAACTTTAATTATAACCACTCTGTATATTATTAAATTTTAATTTGAAGCTATGCGTTATATGTATACCATGCGTAAAATTTTCTCTTTTATGGAAAAATAAAAAATCGAAGCAAATATACTTAGTATAATGGACCAAAACTGAAAACATTTCCCCTCCCTCCGAAAATAAAATATTGAAATTTCGAACTTGAATTTACTGGGTTATCGAAATATTTAATTTGACTTATCTTCTAAGTCCTAGTTCCGACAACAATTCCGAATTACTTAAGCTAAAGTAAAAGATTTAGTATTTATTCACTGTATGTTAATAAAGTAATCAGAGTGTAATAAAAATAGATTATAGAATTTACGCTGATGTAACTTTTTGTCTGACTGCACAACATGTAATGGAAGAGAAGGTTTGTAGAGATCTGTTTTTCACATGCCTCTAAAAGTAGATGTCATATTAATTTCGTCTCTTCAATGCAAAAAACTTTCCTTTGAGAGGCAACTTTAGTTTTTGAGAAAGAAAAAAAATCACAAGAAGACAAATTTGAAGAACATGCAGGACGATTGAATATACATACTTATTTTCCGAACACAAGCGGTTCTCCGACTGGTTATTGAATAATGAAAAGATGCATTGTCATGCAATACAAAACATTTGGAATACGTTTTCTGGCTGAATAACGTAAGATTAAAAGTCATCTGCTTAATTCACATCCATTTACAAGTCAACTACTCGGGCAATTGCAGAATCGTTTTGATCCTGAGCTTGTAAGACAAACCTAATATCACTGGATTTAAACACTTCTTTAATCTTCCGAGAACGTTCCTTCTTTAGCTCATATTCCAAGAATATTAAGTGAATACAATTATTGCCAAAGAAATTGAATATTCATTTGCACTACGGCTTGGTAGTTTACTAACGAGTTAACAAAACTTAAATTCTGCTTTTTGTGTCAAAGAATACAACAATATTTTAAATATTTACAAATAAAATATTAAATTGGAAATTTAATTGGAGCCTCATCAGTTGCCTAGCATTTGAAAAAGAAAATATTGTTAAATACTAATTGTTTGCTGCTCAGTCTAACCCAGGCTGCATGGTTGGTTTTCGTAGTTTTTTAGGTTCTCTTTACAAAGATTCTCTATGAAAGCATCTTAATCAAATAGCTCCCATGTTTTTTCTATGTTCAAATAACCAACTAACCTAGTTTAAGCGCGATTTCCAAGTGAAGTTACTAGTAAAATCCGAATACTCATTAAAAATCATGTAGCTAGCCAATCGGGAGTAACATGAAAGATACGGCGCCAATAATTGGAATGTTGTTACGGTACGCTGTTTCTTAACTTAGATGGTCATTCCTTAATTAAATAGCCCACCAACGGCCGAGCGGTAGAGACGCTGAACTCTGGTAGTTCAGTCCGAGGTTCGAATCCCGCGAACAGGCTGGCCGCATGGGCGGTTTCGTGGTTTTCCCCATGTGTTACGTGTATACGAGCCAGTTTCCCTTAGAAAGTCCTCCACGAAGGCATCCCTCCCTTTAGGCAGATAGCCCTCGTGTGCTTTGCCATAATTAAATAATCCAATTCAATCCTTAATTAAATATAATTGATTTGTAAATTCTACTAGAACTGACGGTAAGAATTGAAGTGGAAATAAGTAATATGGTGTGCAATCTTGATTAATATAAAATTAAAAATATTTGCATAGAAAAATGTTTGCATTCAGACAGAAAGGTTTTTGAAATATTTGCAATTACTTTATAAGAAGGATTTATTAATAACAGCAATAATTACTTATTATATTACTGATGATTAGGATTCAGTTCTTGACAATTACATTCTAAATTAGAATTTTAAGGATATAATGAAAATACGCTACGCACAAAAATACATTTTATGAAAAAAATGAGTTGATTTTTTATGTTTTAAAACTTCTTAATTCATTTAGTAAACATCGTATCCTCGTTGTTTATTGAATCCAGAATGTTGGTGTCGTTTATATAATTATTCTTACTTGTCCACAGAATCTGCTGACTTATCCAGCCATTAAGTAGCTGCAGATCATTTCTACATAACCATTGAACTTCCATTAATTCAGTCTCTAGAGGGTTGTATGTTTATATCATAACTTGACTTTTATAAAAAATGATTATTCTAAATATTATGCTTCTATAAAAATATATTGTGCTTTAAAAATATGGATAATAGTATCAGCCGCTCTTTCAGCCACTTCAAAAGCAACAGTTTGTTTAGAAATAAATTATGCAGTTAATGTCATAAAATTCAAATAAATATCAAACGAAAATTCTCAGTTTTAGACAATTCGATTTAAACGAAGTAAAGTAGCAGACGATAAAACGCCGAAGGTAAAAATTTACTCTTACAAAAACTTACTCTTAAATTTTTTAAAAAAAGAAAAGATACGAGAGAAATTTAAAAAAAAAAAAATAGTTAAAAATTTGAATAATATCATCTATAATTTAAAAAAATAGCCTTTCATATAGTATTAATAAATATTTATTACGCATCATTGAGGGAAAAAATGTCATATAATTAATTCTCCGTAAAATTTTACTTGAAGTTTAAGGTTAAAAATAGCTGTGGCAATTCAGTGTAACAAAAATCCATAGACCACATTTGGTGTTATTATCGCTCAAAAAAAAGGTGCCAAATTTCAAATCGCGAAATTATGTAAATTCGTGTATATCTTAGAAAATTTTGAGTAAAAAAGTCTAATTTTTTGCAGATATGCTTAAAAATACACCTACTTTAAGATGATGGTAAAAATTTTATAGGTTATAATTCAAAATTTTTTTCGAAAAAACTATAGAAATTATTTAAAAATAAAAATTTAAAAAATAAAAGGTAAAAAATGGGTAAATTTTATTTGGAATGAACCAAAATTTCGAAATGTGAGAGAAAAAATCAAAAAAGTTTAATAAAAAAAGAGATATTAATAAATATTTGCCAAATTCAATTAACATTGAGGAGCTAAAATTTTGAGAGCTAATATTTTAAAAACTAATCGTACGATTTTTACAAAACTTGGTATTCTGGCATAATTTGAGTCGTAGAATCGAAATATGTAAAAAAATTGGTATGTTATTTCAGAAAAAGTCCGATTTTGTGTCAAAATACCTATGTTAGAATAGTACTATATATAAATCTAATATATATCCTAAGTCGCGCTTTCGAGACATGAAAAACGTAGTTTGAATTTTGTCAATCGCCCCAGTAGAACGGGAGATATAGCACTGTCCCATTTTTTTTTTTTGAGCAGTGTACATTACATCTACTCATATTTTATACCCCTGACGCCAACCTGGCGAATCAGTATTTATTATATTTTCCTTTCATCACCGTATGTTTATCAACACATGACAACTCGAGTAATGAATCACGGAGCGATACCAAAACAATTTTTTTTTATATTAGTAATTGAGAAACAGCATGGTAACCTTTTATGTTGACATTATGCTTGGCGATGATTACAGATTTAAGTTAAATGTGCCAAGAAATGTTGGCAGAAACAATTTAACAAAAATTTCTTTCCATATGCTAAAAGTAGATTTTGTTAATGATACTCATAGGCCAAAAGATTATATTTAGTGCTACAATCAAAAATCATTAATCCGGGCTCGTCGGGACTTCAGCGATTCCGGATTATAGATCATCAGTTTAAATCTGGTAAGATGGCATGCAGAAATTATAAATTTAAAAATATGAAACCGTAATTTATGAAATAAAGAACAATTATGATCTAAAGGGTACCAAATTTACAAAAAAAAGAAAAAAAAAAAAAAAAACTTAATATTTATTTGTTTACTTTATTAAACATTTCTTTCAATGTAAGTTGTTTAAGTTGCTTCGTTTTTTATGTGATAATACATTCTCTTTAATTCTATAAACAGACATAATTTCTTATTCAGTTACAAAGTTGTTTAAGTTGCTTCGTTTTTTATGTGATAATACCTTCTCTTTAATTCTATAAACAGACATAATTTCTTGTTCAGTTACAAAGTTCCGCTGTTTAAGTCCTATAATTGCTGTGTCGAGAATACCGACTAATTTGTCAATCGGAATTTTTTCGTTTTCAATAACCTCTGTCACTTTCTTCGCTATCGGAAGCGAATTATAATGACGAGGAATATGATTTAAATCATATCAATGACGGAGTACATCGAGATGAAATACTACATTTAGTAAGAAATTATAAGCCAAATAAAATAAAAAATCTGCTCTGAAGATAAGGATAGTGCTGACAGATCAACTTCCAATTCATTGCGCGCCGCGGCGTTAAAGATAAACAAAGGATATGCCTTTATCCATTTTTTGCAGCAATTCCACTTTTTGTTTAATGGACTTCGAAACATACTTTTGCTTTGTAGATCCTTTACATATTAGTAAATATATATCAGAAATTCTATTTGACATAATCGAAAGTTCAAGCTTACTTTTATAAAATTGCTCTAACAGTCTGCAAAAAATAATAAGCAGAATCCAATTCGAAGATTAAAGAACAACGCAATATGCAACATTAACTGAATTAGATAATTTTAGCTTAGCTTATACTGTCCATTATACATTAAACGCGCATTCGTAAACGTACTTTGCGCACGCGCATATTCGCAGCCGTAAAGGCCTTACGCGCATGCGTCAGTTTGTAGCTTTGAGGTCCGGATTATAGATCATTCCAGATTATGGGTGTCCGAATTAATGACTTTTGACTGTATTTGAATTAAGAATAACCGATTTGTTTATTCACATAAACCCAGACCAGCACCAGTTCTTATGGCTGCACCGGGTGGCTGAATTTAAGGAAGACAAAGGGAGGCGCTTAGTAGCAAAATTTAGGAGCCAGAGACTGCATCAGGCGCCGGTCCTCAATAAGCCTTAAGTATATGTGAGAATTTATTTATTCAGGACACAGATAAGCTTTACGCATGTGCTGGAAATAGGTGTAAGTATAATAAATATAACTAAACTAATACAATTCAGACTTAATTGTCTCAGTGTGCGATAAAAGCAAGATAAAAGTTAGTGGAACTGTTGGAAAATATAGCTTATTTTTAAACCTTTTTATGCATCATCTCTCCTCCTTGAAATGTTTATTTAGTTTAGTCCTTATTTTAATATAATATAGTAGTTACTTCTACTTCTTTTCTTGCTGCCACTGTTTGCATTGAGAACGGACTGTTTCAACCTAATTGAGATGCAAAAACGAAACATGATTTACGTCATCTGAAAAGCCGATTCGTGCCGATAGCTGATTGGTTGCCGTGAGATGACGTCATTCCTACTTCTGCTATAAGTATCTCGCATCGCTCTGGCTCAACCTTTCTAGTTCCTGGTTTCCCGGCTAGTGAGTAAGCGGTTCCAGCCCCTTCAAGGATGCATGCAGTCCGGTGAAAGAATGCCTTGATTCCGGTTTGATGGTTCCAGATTAAAATTCTTCGAGGCTGTCCTGTGAGTAAATGCCGTGGGCGGCGTCCATATTTCTTCAATGAGGGAGGAATTAAAAATACGTGAGCGGCGACGACTCCTTGTGCAAACGAAGTTGGGCCAATTTAAGTGGTTTCACATTTAAATTTTTCAGGTGTTTTCTTGACCATTGTTTATGGACTTATTGAATGGGTAGCCTGCTTTATTTTTAGGCTGCATAGTCGCTATTTAGGACATCTTCATTTTTTTTTGTTTTTGTTTGTATAGAATGCCAGTGTTTTGGAGTACAGGTAAAAATATTTGAATGATGATTATGTTGTGTTTTTCCTAATACTCTAATATTGTTGACATTTATTTTATGTGTTTTTATTTTTTTATTATATTGTTAATAAATTTGTTAAGTTCAAAATCTTTTATTGTCTTCAATGTCTGCACAACATAACTCATGGAGCTTTCATTGCTACCACTACTAAATGTTTAATTTCTTTAAACTTTGCTTTAGCGTCAGGAACAACTCATCTTTAGTTGCCAATCTCGTAATACATAGCCAAATATGTATAGTGAACGATAGCTAAATTTTATAATGAGACCGCGAATCTGAAGGTTTTCGGATATTGCAAACAATGGTAAAATTTTCCAATTAGCGGACTTTTTAAAGAAATGTGGAGAAGCGGTAATAAATAAAGGGGATATTAAAGAAGTTTTTCACTGTGATAGCAATGCTCCTCAATCATCAATCAATTACCGGATGGCAAAATCTGCAGTATGGATTCTAGATTCAGAGAACACTGCTACAGAGAGAGAGAGAAAAAATTTCGATTGATAAGTTAGTCGGAATTACAGACACAGCAATTATGGGACTTCAACAATGCAACTTTATAACTAAATAAGAAATTATGTCAGTCTATAGAATTAAAGAGAAAGAAAGTATTAGCACAAAAAACAAAGCAACTTAAACATCTTAAAAGAAATGTTTAATAAACTAAATAAATATTAAGCTTTTTTTTTTTTTTTGTAAATTTTGATATCCTTTAGATCATAAATGCTTCATTATTTCATATTTTTCATTTTATTATTTCTATGTGTCATCTTACTAGATTTAAACTGATGATCTAATATCCAGAAAAATCAAAAATCCGGAATCGAGGAAGTCCCGACGAGTCCGGATCTGGGACTCTGTACTGTATTACTAATTGTGAAAGGTTCCTGCTGTCCCCAAATTCTACAAAAATGGAATTATGTTCTGATCTTCAGTTTCCAACTTAGAAATGGTATCATATCCTTTAGTCAATTATTTTCCTGATTTTCTCCTTTACTTTCTAATGCCATTCATGCTGTAAAAAATTCTCTTGAAGTTGTCAATAAACTTTACGTTCCATTATGGTTTCTTACTAAAATCTCTGAGCAGAATGCACTTCATTTTCCAAAATAAACGTTATCGCAAATTGAAGAATTAGCTATGTGTAATCCCCTCAGTCCTGTTCTTGTTGACATTTACAGCACTATTCTGGGGTCAAATTATTTGAGAATCCTTTTCTTCTCTGGATTCGCTAGACACCTTTTGGTGGTAATAAAGAATCCCAGATTATATATATTATAACTGATTCAGTCATCCAGTTCACCTTTGAAACTGAATCTGACAATACCATTCCCTTCCTTGACATTTTAAAAATCCACAATGGATCTGATTTCAACACTACAGTTTACCCTAAACAATTTTCTGTTTGTTTACCACCCCATGGTAAGTCATGACACCTGGCTTAAAAAAAAAAAAAAAAAAAAAAAAAAAAAAGGCTTTTTTTAAATATCATGTATTTTGCACTCTAAAGTTTGTTTTTCAGAACCTTTGCTTGCTAATGAACTCAATTATTTGAAATCAGTTAACACTGACTGAGGATTTCCTCCTGTGGTCATTGAAAAAGCTTTTAAAAAAAATTTTCAGCTTATCATCAAGACATTCCACTATTAGAAATAACATTCATAGCCTTGTCATACTTCCATTTAATCTTTCTGTCAGTTATAAAATTTCACGGATTCTCCAAATGTTCAATTTTCAAGTCATTTTCTTGCCTATCAATAAAATCTATGGTTTGATTCTTAATGATCCCATTTCTGGCTTTAATTCTTTGGGAACTTATAGCATATGTGTCAGTGTAGTTCAAGATATATTGGCCAAATTAAAGCAGCATTAAAGTTTCGTGCTAAGAAACACGAATCGTATGTCTGAAAAGGCGAAACTAACAAGTCTTTGATAGCTAACACTAGTTGGAAATTTATTCATAATTTTGACTGTGAATCTTCAAAAATTATTAAAAAGGCTTCTTCAATTGTTGAACTGGAAGCTTCAGCTTTTCACATTCACTAAGATTTATCTTGTTTGGTTAATGATTTTCAATCTAGGTCTTCCTAACACTTTCAAAATTCTGATAACTTAATTTTTCAATTTTGTTAACATTTTGCCAACAGATGGCGCTACCTTCACATTTGCTTTACTGCAATAGGGTATAAATACGACTGCTGTGCTCACTGCTTTATAGTCTTAGATATTTCTTTGCTCCTAATGAAGAGGAACCTGCAACTGTTTGCCCTTGAAATTGATCGAAATCTCAACTAAATCTACGCCAAACAGAAAATTGTTGCTTTGTCAATTTTATGTTCGACTTTTGCATGGTTCTCTTCTTTTTGATTGTTTTGCATGTTTATCTTCTCTTTGATTTGTTTAGTTTAAAAAATAATGATTGAAATAAATTTTTAAATGTAGTTCATGAAACATGAATTAAAAACATTTGTAAATTCAAAACAAAAACAATGTGTTGAAAAAATTCATGTTTTTAATGAAAATAAGATTAACCATAATTGCATCCATAAAACTGTGGTATATGAATTGGTTTTATCCTAATAATTTTGGATAACTGATGTTTTATTTTGGTATTTTATTTTAATACATGCATTTTTTCTTGAAATATTTTATTTTACTATTATTTCATTTTTATATGCTACTTCTGTGTGTCTTTAAAATAAAATTCTTGAAAATTTACGGCACTTGAATGCACTTTTTTCCACTTACATTACTTATCATTCCTATTATACATTTTAAATTACATTCATTTCAGTTTAGTTTAAAATTAGCTTGTACTCAATTATGCTAATTGTTTGAAACACACAACTTATTTGCTTTAATTTTATTAGTTGCAAAGTAAGTGGCAAGGTGGCAAATACAGTAAATCCAGATGAAATTACAGTGTTTCTGACAGCCAACACTGTCGCAGGATTTGAGGTTGGTCATAACCAGGTTCAAATTAAGACTTTTAGAGGTCTAATGCAATTAAAAGATTTTGGCATCCCCCACATAATATATTTACAGTATATCTATTTTTTCCCCAAATTTCTTCTCTCTTGATCGTGCTTTCGCAACACCATACATTCCATGATAAAATCAACAACGATAAATTTTTTGTGATGCTCTCTTCAAAGAATTACAAGGACCTTTTAGTGCTGTCCCATAGCCTTGATACCTTAAGCACGTGCTTATTTTGCTTAATGGTCATAATCGAGAAGCTTGTAAAACATGTACTACCAGCAAGGGAAAAGTTTGAAACAAATGTAAAATATTGTTTAAAATGTTTGTTGCAATCACAGAGGGGAGTTATATTATTACTTTTTGTTTATTATCATTTTCATTTCTTAATTTAACCTGTATAAAATAAAATCATAATGTATTACTACAATAAATGAAAAAAAAATAATATTCATATGCTCAAAGGAATATATATTGCTTAACCTGTTTTATACTTAATATACAAATTATGTATCATTACAACATAATGCTGAGATTGGAAATACCATACCTCAGTAATTCATGAGATTATCATAAGGTTAATTTCCGGCTAAAAACACATCCTATGTAATATTCTAGTCCACTACCGGATAAAAATACAAAACTCAAAGACATATATTCATATTTTCTTTAATAAAAACATACAAAATATCTATACAATGTTTGAATGAAGTTTAGAAAAGTATTTCATCAGGCAGAAAACCAGAGTTTATACCAATGATGCAATGACAAAGGTGCAAACTCCCAATGCTTCAAAATTTAGTAAACAATGGACATAAGAATCAACTGATGACTGATGTCTCATATTAATTTTCACAATGCTGATTGCAAAGTGTTGAAAGAATTATATGTTTAATATTTTTCTGTGCTTGGGAGAAAATGAGATATTGCACCTTTATCATCACAATAATAGGCTCATTTACACTCATATAATTGCATATGTAAATCAATTATCATTTTCAAATTATTACAACTATGTGATAAAAATAATTATGTCAGACAGTTTCTTGTATTTCTACAATTCACTGATCCTGGACAGGTTTTTCAGTGAAGCTATTCTCATTACAATAAGCTATACATAGTAGCTACAGAAATGCAAATTTAAAGATGTATAAATGGTATGTTTCAAATAATTCAACAACCGATTAATGCATTTCAACAGCGATTATTTAAAGTACATTAAAAAAAATTACCTATTACTCTATGCAGCTATGTCTTGTAGAATTTTTTCCTACATATCCATGCTGCACATTGACAAAACATATAATATAGCTATAATAAAAATAAGTCATACGAAAGTCACATAAAATTTCTCTACTATATTTTCTATCAGTTTGCAGTAAGCAATCATAAACTTAGCAGTTTTATGGAAATAAAGATTTTATGATAAATTATTTAAATATTATAGTGTAATTTTAACAACCAGTTCAACATACCAGAATTTGAATTGTAAATGACATACCAAAAATAAATAATTCTTCTGAACTCATAAAAACAGTCTGAATCCCACTACTACATTTACAATCACTGCACAAAACAAATTAATATTTTTTGAAAACAACATGTACTCACAATCTTTGAAAACATAAATAATCTTCTAGGTTTGTATGGGAGAAAATATTTAGAATTTTTCCAAGTACTAATAAAGTAAATGAACACTGAAACCAAGTGCAGCCATCAAATCTGGAGACTCAGTTGCTAAAATAATATGCAGCAACCAAGACTTTTGAAAACGTTTAAATGTATATAATTAATGTAATAGTGCTAATACATTAATTGAATTACATAAATCATAAGTGGGGAGTAACATACACATATTTCACACACATTAAAAAAATCAAAATCTGTTTAAGAGATTGAAAAATAAAAATAGAATAACCATGGCTAACTCCATGATTATTCCATTTCATTTTTAAAAATCTCACTTTTAAGTTTTTTGTTTTTAACTATTCATATCAGAAACAAATATTTTACTGCAGAAATTTTCTGCATTATTTTTTAAGTTTATCATATATTCATCGTCCTTTTCAGAACTGAGCTCTTATGAATAAATCATACGAAAATTTTATAGAATTTACAACCTCAAGATTACAAATATTTAATTTCTACAACATGTATTCATAATTGTGCAATACTCATTTTTTGAATTTTAGCAGGACAAAACAATGTGAACGATACTTTTTTAAAGAAGTTGAAATTAAATGACCAAAGATTGCAAAAATATAAAATTGCAGAAACTGAAATTGAGAAAATTTAACCTAAGACCAGAATTAAAAGGAACAAAAGTGTCATCTCACTTTCTCTTTGATCAGTTAAAAAAATTGCCTACATTTACCAAAGTTCATCTTCCAAAATTTCTCTTGTATTAATAAAATTTGGGTTTTAGAAATAAAATCTTTTGTTTTTTCCTTGACAAATAATTAATTTACATGTGTTGCAGTATAAAAGTTTTGTGCCTATTATCACAAAATGTCATTCATTAAATCACAATGAAGTTGTTTATAAATATTGGGAAACTTAAGAATGCATCCATCGATCAGAAAAAAAAAAAAAAAAAAAAAGTTGGTTATTTTAACCCTTTGACTATGAATTACATTTTTTTTTTTTTTTTTTTACCCTGTTTTCTATCCAAGTGATTAAAATGTCATAGATAAAGTAAATTTAGCATTTGGGACTTTCTTTGACAAATCAATTTGGGACTTTTCAAGATAAAAAAAAAATTTTTTTACCCTGTTTTCTATCCAAGTGATTAAAATGTCATAAATAAAGTAAATTTAGCATTTGGGACTTTCTTTGACAAATGGTTTTCAAGACAAAGGCTGGGACATGTGTGTCCCAGCCATAGTTAATGGTGGTATACTTATGTCCCACACGTAGCAATTGACTTACTATAACTATTATTCTGGAAAACTTCATTATATGAAACAGATTTTTATGGGTATGGTACAGGGTAAAGCATTCTTTGCATAACCCAACATTACACATTGGGAACTCTCATTTGTTCTTTTCTCTATGTTCATTTGTGTACAACGAGCCCAGCGGCGTCTTGATTTTTTAAATATTGGAAGAAAATCCCCAAAATTCAGGAGATTCCTTGCAATCTTCGACCCAGCATTTTAAAACTTTTAGTGGAACACATACGTCTTGTTAGTAGTCAAAGGGTTAATCATATTTATTTTCAGATTATTGTTTGACCAAAGGACTGCAGAATATATACAGATGTCTATTCAAATGAGAATTGATAATGGTCCTTGTCTTAAATTCCTATTTCAATTAAAGTTTGTGTCAATGTACCTTAGACACACACCAATGATACTAGAAGATTTGAAATTTCATATTACAGAACACGAATTTCACGTCAGAAAACAAGGAACTAAAAAAATACTTATTCCTAATGAGTGTTGGTCCCTTAACCATTTTCTGAACTTTTCCTTTGCAGCAATTACCCAAAAAATGTATTTAGTTAAATTAATTTCATTGAAACCCTCCACATTCATCAAAATACATTGGTTATTACAAATAATCCTGACTTTATCTCACAACTTTTTCCTTAGTTAGATGCATTAAAATTGATTAATTTTACTTATCCATTTTCATTTCATTTAAATAAGTTACGGCCTTTGGCAGAAAGATACAGAATGATATTACTCTACTGAAAAAGAGACAACCACTTATTTAAGAATCTCTGAAACATAAGAATAACATTGTGACTATGATCTTTAAAGTTCACAAAAAATAACAAGTCATGTTCAAAGTTAAAAAAAAGCTATTTACAAAAACCATCAGATTACAGTAATTCCTGGATCTCAAAACTTGTTGCATTTAAATGTTTACTGTCAACAAGAAAATATCAATTTAAAAAATTGCATATAAAATATCAATTTAAAAAATTGCATATAAAATTGTTGAACATATTTAATATATATACTGATTTGCACAGAAAGAGGATAAATAGCTTTACCATTTTATTTAAGTAAAAGAGAATTTTATTCATACACATCAACATAAATCAAGTATACAAATTGACTGATACCATTTCTGATATACAAATTACATTTTGGATGTTAAATAAAATTCCTAAAGCAATCTATGAAAACAAAAGTGAATTTTGTTTTTTCTTTAAAATTTCAATTATACCAATTTTTTTCCTAAAATATTACAAGAAATTTTTGTTTAGATTATATAATTTTTTTTCTGACATTTTAAGCAAATGATACAACTAAAATTTACTTAAGATTTTTTCAAAATTCAAAGTTTTTAATTTATATTTAAAAATAGAAAATCCAAGTATTTTAACTGCCAATCATAAAATTAAAACTGAAAAACATTATCCTAAAGTGATAATATTTGTAAGGTAAAAAAACTCAAATAACATCTATTATTGATATTCCTAATTGAATATTTATTTAACAAAACAATTTCAATGAAAATAATATACATCTAAAAAATCCATAAAGCATGTATGCATCAGGGGCGGATGGAACTGGTCTGAATGACACCATAAAGATACCAGTAACTTTTCACAAATTGACTATTGTTTACCAAGACACAAGAGTTGCACGGCACCCCTATGAAGTTCAGATTATAGCATAAGAAATGCAACCTTCATCAAGGAGCCGGGATGCACAAATGAATTATCTAAATGAATAGTCACTAACTTAAATAAAGGTGTTGACATCATTTTGAAATTGACAGGGTGGAGGAACATAAAAATTTCCCACTTCTAATAAGTAATCTAATAAGAGTAAATTAATCAGAAGTGAATTCGCGATAAGCTAACGATAATGGGGGTTAAGATGATGAGTTCCATTGTTTACTTTTTTAATTTATTTATTTTTCATGTCATTAAATTTTTTCTTTCAACTAGTTTACTGCTTTTTATTGCATAAATCCTGTAATTATGATTAGCGTTTCACGCATTTTTAAACCATCATTAAGGTGGACATAAGGGCATCAGCACTTTACAAAATTTCTCAAATTTCTGATAGCTCAATCCGCCACCTGGTTTACATTCTCCTCTCAAAGAGAAACTTTACTAAAACTAAACAAATATAATCCAACCCAAAAGGAGCATAATATTAATATTCTTTCAAAAAGTTAACATAAAATTCTATAGTCAACACCACAATCATTCAATTCTTCAAGTATCAATTACCCCCCCTCCAAAAAAAAGCTTTATTGCTAAATAAAACTACTTTGATTTGGTTTAGGTGTTTTTATGCAAGCAACTTATAAAAATAGTACTAGAAAAATTTCAAATTCAGAACAACCATCATAATGAAACAGTTTATACATATGTTTAATGCAACACACAAGCTTAAACCTTCCTGCCAATGCATAATTCAATTATATGGTAAAATTTCAAATAAACATTAATAAAAAATTTTAATATCTCTTTCAGTATTTTTAAATGAGTTTCATAAATTAATATCTAAAAAGCCCAAGATTAAAAATTCACATTAAATACCAAACAAATTCTTTTCCCTTTAGAAACATTTGACATTTCACTTAAAGCAGAGATTTTCCATATTAATAACTGATACATACAAATAAAATTAAATTCCAGAGGTTTAAAATTATGCCAGTGCATAACTCCTACCTTGCCACCTAGAATTCAGATATTGTCCTTATTTCATACATCTTTTCTCTTTATGTTGGCTTTATCAGCCCCTGCAAGACTTGTTTTATTTTTTATGATAGCAGTCCAAATATATGGTATATAATATAGTATAGAAATGTAGCCTAGTCATAATTTCTATTGATTTAATAATTTTAACTTCAACCTACTCCATTTTTGGAAGAAAATGATGCATTAGATATTTAAATATTCTCATTAATAATATTAGTGCCAGTAAATCTCTGAATGTCATTCTGGTGCTTCGTCATTTTATCTATTAACCTTCTAAATAACAAACAGAATTATGGTGCTCAGTAATTTTCATATGCTACTGCATTCAGATTCCTCTCACCTCTACTCAAATGGGGCTGCAGTATACTCTATGTTAAATCATCAGCACCCACTAAAGAGAAAAGTCTAAATTACTAGGGAGGGGGTTGCAGGAGAAATTATGATGAAACCACATTAAAACAGAGTGAAACAGGACATATTTGAGTTCCAGCAGACTTGGTAAGAGGGCTGACTGCAAAAGCTCTCACAGAATTGAGTATGTATCAATGTTTCTTTGAGTTTTGATATTTGTACTACATGTGCTGAAGAATAATCATATAGATCAGTACTGACTGATTTCTGTACAAAGGTAGAGAAATTTAAAATTTGTACCTACTGCCAACAACTTTACAATACTATTTCTTTGGACAATATTTTTGGAACAAATCTAACAATAACAGCTATTTCAAAATATTAAAATTATTAGTTGTAAGCAGTTCTGTTGACAGAAAAACATCAAATATAAAAAAATTACTAAGAATATTATGGATTGCTCATGCAAAGTAGCAAGTTCAAAGTGAACTATATGCTATCAAAAATCTGTACAGCATACTTTCTGCTATTAAATGTGAAAAAATATACAAGCATCAGAAGATATCTGATTATGAAGAGATTTTTAATCATGTGGCAGGCTGCATTAATGTCAAGAGCATGGCCTGAGAGCTACCACTCGGCCACTACTGCTCTAGATAGTATATGTATATATATATATATATATATATATATATACACATATTCACATACATACATATTTTAATATAAAACATTGAATGGTGTGCTGTATACTATATGGATTCACAAACATTTCTCATTTTAAAAAATAAAGCTAAAAAAATGCTGTTTTTTAATCCTCTTACTACAAAAACTATAAAAATTATATAATCACATACATTAGTTATTGTGTAATGCTTTTCAAACTTACATCTATCTGTATGGAGTTATAGTACTTAACATTTTATTAGATTAGCATACTCGAGATGCAGAATTTTTGCTCCTAATTTTCACTATAATAAGTGGCAATTTTTATGGTTCTAGAGAAATTACTTGCAATTCTGTTTAGTTGCCAGGATTACTTTTCACTTGAAAAAAATCAATATTAAATAATGCTAGATACATTTACAATGCCAGATAAGTTGAATACACAATTTAATAATACATTTTAAAATATGCCTTATGATGATGACAAAAGCTTTATTTATAAACAAACTGCTAAGGAAATCTCTTACATTTTAACCTATTTGTACTTCTGAAGTAAAAAATGACTTGCATATAATGGAAGTACATTTTAGTATATTATTTTATTCACTCATTCAGAGAATAAAATCACATAATCAATAGCCTACTTACACAATAAAGATCAGATCATACACATATATAATTATATGGTCACCAGTAAAAAATGGTTATTAACCCGTTAGTGCTCATAAAAAGAATGCTACTTGGGCAATGGTAACTGACAATTTTACTCATACTCAGTCACTATAGTACATAGTCACTTTAATTACTAAAATTCGTTGCACTAAAAATACATGAACATGGGCTGTTTGGGCAGTTGTTAAACTTATGTAAAAACTTGTCAAGACTTGCTGCACTTGAAAACATAAACTTTTGTGTGTTTACTGTTATTCTATATAATTTCTTTGAAAGAATGGAGCACCAGCAGTCACTGAAATGTCTATATATGAAAACTGACTTTTAACTCCCTAGCTAAAATAGTTTTACATATCATAATCCAATTTTACTAATTGATATTTTATTTCCTCTGCTATAAAATTTGTATATCAAAAGAGGCAATAAGAGATTTGAAACTTTTCCTACACAAAAATCTAGCTGACACACTAATCAAATTAAACAAACAAACAAATACACAAAAGTATTAATTATTATCAGTAAAAAAGATGACTACATCTGAAGAAAATCTAGAGTTATGAGCTTAAAATAAATCACGCATGCTATTTTTATTGTCCAAGTTTCAAATCAAATGAATTTAATGATTTTTAGTAAAATTCATGAAAAAATTAAAGCTGATGTGACTGTATTATAATAAGTTTCCCAGATAACTGAACTAAATCAGTAGTTCTCAACCTTTTGACTAAAGCATACCATCTAATGAAAAACTTTAATACCACTACTACATTTTACAATGATTATTTTTCAATTTCTCAAAAGAAATATTAAAAATATATATATATATATTTTGCCATTTGAAAAACCTAATGACTATCTGTATAAAACATGCACACATAAATTGGTTATCATTTTAATTATCAAAATTTCAGTTATAATACTTTCATTCTAAAATTTAGTGTGAAATTTTGGTCTGTTTAAGAGAGATGTTTCTCTATATCTAGTCATGCTTCACTTGATTTATGATCACAATCATAAATTAGGATCCTCTTTTAATTTTGTTCTGTATTTAGTTTTCAAACATGACAAGGGAGAACATTTTTCTTCATACTAATAGATTGTGTAAAATGGCAGTAAAAATTTAATAGCTTTATTTGAAATGCCTTTAAATTCATTTTTTTCAGTTCAGTAAAAAGTTAGCAAGTGTGTTATTTTTAAAATCTTCAATTATAGTTCGATCACAGGAAATTTTTATCACTTGCTATTTTTATTCACGAGATAAAACTTCAGGTACCTTTGCACAAAATGGGTTTCTAATACAATTTTTTTTTCACAATTCTCAAGAAAATACAGGGTGAAATTATTTATCAATCAAAAAATGATTTTTAATGTTGGCTGCTGCTGCTGCTTTTATTTTCAAATCATTTTTGGTTAGAAAACTTTCTAAAAGTGATAAAAAGCTTAAAGTATTAGTATCCAATTCTTTGATAATTATCTCAAGTTTTTTTATCATTGCATTTATTTTGTTCCTAATGCTAAACAAATTAACACTTTGTCCTTGTAATCCTAAACCTAATTCACTTAACTTTCCAAAAATATCAGCTAAATATGCTAAAAGCACCAACTATAATTCTCTAAATAAACACTTCTGCTATTTAAATGTTGAATTTCTGATCGAAGTTCAAGAAGATGGTTTAAAACTTTGCCTCTGGATAACCAGCTTACTTCAGAATATAATAAAAGCATTTCATGTTTAGTACTCATCTGTTGGCATAAAATCATAAATATTCTTGAATTTAAAGCTGGGCTTTAACAGCTTGATTCAAAATGATTTTTAGGTTTTGGGGGATTGTTTTGGCTAATATAGTTCTCGATGAATGGACCAGTGAGTAAATTTAGTTTTAGCTGCATTTTTTTTTTTATTCAAAAAAAAAAAAAAAAAAAAAAACATTGGAATATTTTCCTGTTAAAGCCCAAGCTCCGTCACTGCATACAGCAATACATTTATTCCAAGGAATATCATTCTCAGATATAAAATTGTCAATTACTTTGAAAATTTCATTTGCAGTAGCTTTATAATGAAGAGATTCATAAAATAAATACTCTTCAGCAATTCGTTTATCTTCTTTGCAACGTATGTAAACTAATAATTAACAAAGTTCGTTATATCAGTACTTTCATCTAATTTCAAGGTGAAATACTCACTGTGCATTATTTTTTGAATAAGTGTCACTATGTAATTTGCCCATTTACTGTATCATTTGATACCGGAATATTATTAAGTTCATTAGTCACTTTCTCATTGAATAATGTTAAAACGATATCTTTAGCTACTGGTAATATAATGTTTTCTCCAATAGTGAGAGCCTGCCCAGTCTTGGCAATTCTTAGGGTTACTAGGTAACTAGCTTCCAAACCTTTTTCACTTGAAGTAACAAAAACCTTTCATTACTTGTTTACTATTTTTGAACTCCAATAATTTCCTCTCAAAATATTCTTCAGATTTATTTTTATATTGGCATGCTTAGATTCAAGATGTCTTCTAAGAAACAATGGTTTCATACTTTGATTCGAAAACAGTTCACAGCAAACAACATATTGAAACTGAAGGTCCATTTCATCTCCATTCCAAGTAAACTTAGATGAGAAGTAACTTTCATTACATTTTCTATGAACAATTTTTCTTTTCTTTTCAATTTTTTAGTGCCAGTAGATTGTCCCAGATCCGTCACTTTTCTGCTTAGTCAATCTTAACCATTTTTTTGAAAAAGAAGAACCGGATACGGCTGACAAAACAGTAATAGATTGAAACAATTATCTACAGGAAGTTAGCAATCACAGCATTCTAAACAGAGCTTTCAGTAAAATTGAAAGACTTACTAAAATAGCAGAAACTGAGGAAAGCCTTTTTTTACAAAGCATGAAAATGAAGCCTGCCAAATACTGATTGTTTGTTACATGCAGAAGCAACAGTTCCTTTAGAATTCCACAGGAATGACTGGTCCAAATTTCATGGTTGGATGGTCGGACAACTTTCATGATCAATGAGATAACAGGTAAGCACCAAGCCTCGTTCCTCGTGAACCATGCATGGTTTGCCCAAGCTAGTGATTTTGAACTACTTAAAATTCTCTTAATTGATAAATCACAAGTATAATACCAGATAAAACAAGCATAGGTAATAATGGGATGTTACCATCGCCTTTTAAATGAGTAATTTCATCTTGATAAAAAAGAATACTCTTCTGAGCAATTAATGGGGAAAATGTACATTCTAAAATAATACTTAGATATTAAACTTACTTGGTTCAGGAAATTGGGGTACAGTACATAATAATTTAATAATCATCATCAGTGTTCTATTTCTAGGTAAATGAAACAGCATTGGATTTCTCAATGTTAAATTTTCTAACCTTGTATCCAGGACTCCAGCACACGAATGCATTTTTACCTACTCGTTTGACTTATGCTATGTCAAATTTAATTTTCTGGACAATATCATTACAGCTCTATGCATAATTTAATTTGCTTTTACACATTTGAGTGACTTTACATAATTCAGAGCCAAAGGCTTTCCGAGATTCTATAATTAGTAGCTGAAGGAGATTCACAAAGCTATTACAATTAAATCACACACATTTATTGGTGCAATACAATGCCGAGATCTGGAATCGCCAGGACTTTGGTGATTCAAGATTTTGAAAATTTCCAGGTTTTAGATCATCAGTTTAAAATCTAGTAACATATGCAGAAGTTATAAAATTAAAAATATGGGAGGGGGGAAGGAGCATTTATAACCTTAAGGAAAATCAAAATTTGCCCTTCCCCGCGAAAAAAAGGGCAATGTTTGTTTAATAAACATTTCTTTCAATATACATCGTTTAAGTTGTTCCATTTTTTGGTGCTAATACTTTCTCCTTAGTTTTACAGATAAACATAATCTCTTTTTAAGTTTCAAAGTTCTGCTGTTCAAACCCTGTATTTGTATGCTGAGAATTACCACTAAACTCCCATTTAAAATCATTTCCAACAGTCTCATCGTCACTTTTTTCAGCATCTGTAGCGATATTCTCTGGATTTAAAACCATACTTCAGCTTTCGGTGTCAGTTATTTGATTGATGACTACTGCCTTATTATCATAATTGAAAATTTCTGTTATATCATCTGTATTTGTTACTACTTTTCCTCACAAATTCCATTAACTAGAAAATTTTCACCTTTTGTTTAATGTCCAAAAATCTCAAAATTCATGGCCATCGGCATCAATACAAACTACCACAGTAAAATATGATAATTCACCACATATTATGTCAAGCATTTTTAAAAATATCTGCAAACACATCCTCCCAGGACCTTGCAATGCAGGGAGATGTTATGCTGAAGTATTTCAAAAATCCTTGAATGGACTTGCAACTACTCAGAAAATTTAAATAATATATCAGCATTTTAGTATAATAGCACTCTGATATCTATTGTCTGAATGCTGGATGTATAATTTGAAGGAAATAATAAGATGGATACCTTCTTCAAGGTAATTTTTTATTATTAGCAAGTTCGATTGTTTATATGAGGCTATTTCAGCAGAAATTTTAAGTATCTCAAAACCATAGCGATTTTTTATTTTGTTTAAAACCTTTCCAACGAATGATTTTTCATTACTCTCGCATTATGCGCTGCTCAATTCTCTCATAACGTTCACAGCCGATTAATTTCTCACTCACCTAACATGTAAAAAACAGTAGGTGTTTTAAAAAATGGTGGCATGCTGAAAATTACATAAAACAGCCACGAACTAACAAAATTAGAAACACAAGAAACATCTATAATGAAACATTCAAAACAACATAAAACAGCAACAAATTAACTAAATTAAAAATGCAACAATCATTATAGTAACTCGCTTAAATCACTTAACTCTCCCCCCCTTTGATCTTCAGTCTCCATGCGCAGCAATCACTTTTAACCGAGAAAAGTATCCAAAGAACTACACAATTCTCAGCACAGCAGAGCAAACTGTTTCTCTATGCACGCACTTAACCTGTTTTAACTTCTAAAAACATCAGAGAGTTGTATAAAGTAAGTTCATTGAATGTGCATCCCTATACTCTCTGCTACTAGCAAAGGACTGCATTTCTCAAAAACTGCAACACTTTCTTTCCGTTACCAGGCAAACTCTACAGTGGCATTACAAGAAGAAACACCATACACTTATTGGAACAAACACAAGCATGACCCCTGAATTTCAAAACCACATGCTGCCGAGATAAATTAAGTATTAAGCATTGGCATAATGTCTTCACAACCATTAGTAGGTTGCTTACTTTGGTGACATACTGCTTGCTTTTCTGGTTGATTCTTATTGGGGTTGGGTGGATAATGTAATAGTGATGATTTTTCTGTTATTTATTAAAATGGATGTCAGAAGCCATGAAAAAATCAACAAGCTCCTATTTTTATATCATATATTTGCTACCATGAAAGTCAAAAATTGGAAAATGTCGTTGGTGAAGGACCGAATATTTGGTTATATTCTTATACATTCAGACCATTACTATTTGTTGTTGCAATAAACAAGAGTATATAATATATCAATCATATAAAAGTTTATTATTGGTGTTATTTTCTTTTCTCATTCAGAATGTACTTTTCATTTTACATTCAACAGTTTGTTTACAAGTGCTGTTACTTAAGCTTTTTCCTATTTTGACATACATCATGTTTTAATAATAAAGTATGATTTAAAAATGTAAAAATAAATATTTTTATTCTAAATTCACCATCAGTGCATGGCAAATGTTTATACTTCTTGGCGTAAGTAAGAAATAAGGATATTTAGCAAATATTTTAGACATACATCAAGCAACTCTGTGAATGTTGACACTCATTGGAAATGTCGACATTCTCCAGATTTTGGTCTTTCACAGTAACGTACCCTTGACTTTCCAATGCCAAACTCCTCACATGATTTTGTGACAGATATGCCTTTATGTATTTTGGGCAGCAATTTCACTTTTTGTTTGACTAACACTGAAACATGCTTTCCTTCTGCAAATCCTGCTACAACTCCAGAGCTAGAAATTATTTCCAACAGAAACAAAAATTCAAATTTTAATTTTGTTAAGACAGTTGTAGCAATAATAACCTCAAAAGAAAAAATAACAATCAGGATCAGATTCAAAAGTTAAGAAAAAGCACAATCTGCTATGTCTACAGTAGTTCCTTTTCCCCTTATAAGTTGCTATGCCAGCACAAGCAGTATGAGTAACATGCCATTCCAAATATGTCTTGTCAAATATTAAAATGCTAACCCACTCCAGGGGTTGAAAACATGGCCGTTGCCATTAATACAATATCAATCAATATATTGTCATTGGCCAAGGTGTGATTTCCAGCAGGTTTTAGAAAGTAACAAGCACGCAGCTCACTTAACCGAGAAAAATTACTTTCATGGCACACCTTGATATTTTCCATTCCTAGAATTTGTGAAGAAAAAATACTTTTACTGGTGGACCAAATATTAGATTATTCTGGATATTGTACATTTGAATTCAATACTGTATTATTAACAACATTATTAGACTGTGGAATAACAGTAGCTGCCCTGGTTGGGACATTTCCTCAGCGTTATGAATTGGAGGATGTAGGGTTGATCACCTGAACATATCTGAATCCAAGCTGAGTTTTAGAAGTTTTGAGTTTTCTTTCCAGAAGGAAAATGGAGGCAACCACAGAAATTGGTAGCACGACTTCTACAACAGTTTGTATATTTTTGATTTTGTTTGTCCTTTTTGGTAGCCATCAACTAATTTGTCCCCCCCTAACATACTTATATAGCTGTATAGCAGTGTTGTAGCTCTAGGATGAGTGGTGCCTTTTCTGAAGGTTAAAGCCCTTCATATTTAAAAACCTAGTTCTCCAAATGGATAGAAAACTGAAGTAAGTCTGTCATCTGGTAATCTCTTCAAACCTGTCATACTTTTTTTTTTTTTTTTTTTTTTATATAAAAGGGATCTGGAAAAGTGGCACTGTGCTTTGGTTTTATTTTTTGTCAAGTAAACATACTATGTACTTTATATCCATAGTCAAACTAGAGCAGAATAAACCTTACCCTTGTTGACACTTGAAAGTAAACTTTCAATTAAGATTTTAACTGACTTCTGGCACCAAGGGTTGATGACAAACTGTTCAATCGAGTTGTCTGTGGTCATCTGTGCCTACAAGCAAAATTTTGAGTAATTTGCTGCTTAGGCAGTGAAGGAATTTTGCACTTGATAACTGTGCAGGCAGCCAATTTAAAACATCACAGAAAATAATTTTATCCTTTGGTCTAACAATCATTGCTGGGATTGAAGAATTAATAGTATTATGCTGGTGCTGAAAATGCTGCCTGCCTGGATTCTGAATTCTATAGCAACTGTACCAGTAACATTACTATTACCAGAAATATCACAATGCAATTTAAGAATGCTTACAGCTTAACGCTTACAGTGTGGAACTACTGTTTTAGTAAATCAGAATTAGAAATAATTCATTTCCTCTTATTAACAGTACAGGGCTTAGCCTTAACAGTAACACTAATGTTAATATTGAACTATTCGGTAACAAAACAGCATGCCAAAATTTCACACTTACCTTCAAGAAACTGGATCCATTGATAAAGTTCTAGCTGAAGAGTTTTTGTAGTTATCCAAGTGGTCACTAGAAAAATGTCTTCTTTTATACCTGGTAAAAGACTTAATCAGTGCATCACATTTGTTCCATAATTCCCAAAGAAATTCCAAAATATTAGATGCTGTAGTTGAAGAATCAAATCTAATATTATTAGCACTATTTGTAGTACAAGCAGTTTAGTAGCAGAGTCCATACTTAACTTATCAGTATTCAGAAGTGGTGGTAATTCATCCACAGCTGGTAATGCTGTATGTACTAGTACTCACCAGAGTGACTATAGAGACAACATTCACTGATAAAAGCAAGAGACTGAATCCTTTGGTTCCTGCATTTAGGTCAAAATTAATTTAGAACAGCTGTTATAACTGTTAAAAAGCATAATATTATGATACTCAAGTTACCTTTTTGATGCATCTAGAGGACATTTGGTAGAATGTGGCAAATTAGGAGACCAGCAAATATAATAATTTTTCAGTCACAAATATATTTAATCTATCAGTAATTCTAAAAGAGCTAGATGATCAACAGGACAACTAATGCAGCAAACTTCACTGAAGAAGCTTTCTAGATTACCTTGATTAAATCTATAAGTTAAAAGACAAATAATTTCGAAATTATTTTGGAGATAGAAATATAATGCTCTGGTTGACAAGATACTAATAAACATTGTTGATAAGGCAACATTTCACTTTTCATTTCAGAAAAACATCTTTCAGGAAATATCAAACTTCTCTGTACAATGTATATTTAGCACACAATGATATATTTCATTACCAAAGAACACACAGAAGTTCATAACATTAAAAAACTGGCTGATTAAAATACTTTCTTCTATAAATGAATATTCTCAAAATAAATACTTGATGACGTTGCAAACTTTTTTGAGAATAATTCCACCATTTAACTGTTTCCTTTCCACATCTTTTAACCTCAAGATACTCATGCTAATTTACATAATAATTTTTAATAATCAATGATGGTATAGATGATAATTGTTGAAAAATAACTTTGCTTACTCATAATTTAAAAAATGCCTATTAACTGTAAATTATTATCAGGTACATGATTGCATAACTTGATCAGGTGAGGCAAAAGGCTAAAATATAAATATTTATACAGTTGCAACTAAGGCTAAGGAATGAATGGATTTTGATGAAAATATTTAAGTCCTTCCATCATGTCTGTAGAACTTAAATCTCATACCCTAGCAAAAACTGCACATCGAATGTCCTTCAAGGCTTTTAAATTACAGACCTTATACCAATTGCAATGAATGTATCTTTTGAATTCTATGCAACTTGCTCAGAGTCCAATAATACCCTTATTTAGCTAAGAATAAAATTTTTTGAAAGTATGGCATAATTGGCACTTTGTTTCATATGCACATTTCCTTTCTGTCAATTTATTCTAATCTAAGCTTCTAACTAGTGGCTTTATTTCAAGACAGTTATTATTTTGTAAGCTACTTTCATCTTTCTGTTATTTCACTGGCAATATATTTTGTTGTTTTCTAACAACACTGAATCCTCCTTGTCCACTGTCATTATCATCATCATTAATAAATGATGGGGACAGCACCATCATAATAGCCTTATGGGCTGCTAAGCCAGCCAGTATGCTGGGGCCCATAACGACACACCATGACATATGCCAAATTTTTATTTAGACCCACAGAACCCCAGAATTTGGCTAGTGGAACAGTTTAAACTCACAGAAAGGAAATGTAAATGCACTGAACCCCCGGGGCAAATGCCGAGCAAACCCACGTTAAAACAACCCTGGATGGGGATGTTTCTAAGAGAGACTTCATTTCCATTTTCCTTGTCATTTTGATGCATTTCTTTTTTGAGCATTTGAAAAATTCATTAAGAATGTAGCAACTTGTTTTCAAATTTTGCAAAGGGATATTTTTATTCCAAATTCCTTTGGCAATCACCATCTTCAAAATGTACTAACCAAATAGTTCCATTTCCAGTTTTAAACTCATCTGCACGTAGTTACCCAACGCATCACAATTTATTCATATTTCTTAAACTATGCTAATTTATTCCTTGCATTATTACATATAGCTGTAGTACATTCATGAGATAGCAATGTTAATGAATTTTAATTTAATATTAAACAGTGCTATCACTCATCATAGTTCACTTTGCCAACTAAACATAACAGTTTCTCCATTTTAACTGCTCTTATAATTCAAGTGATGTCAGCGAGTTGATGCCAATGTTATCTAACTTGAGCATTCAAGAGTCCAATAATAAATCTACTAAACTTGTACTATGCATATTTGTCATCCAGATGGGAAAGTGGTTAGTGATTGCTGTACCGAAGGGCCTGGATTCGAATCTGGGACAAGACATTGGATGTAAATTGTCTGTCCCTTCATAGGAGGCAACGGTGGCCCACATATTAGGTGCTTCAATAATAAAGTGACCACCACTTTTGGCCTCATGCCTGTTATTAGAAGAAAAAAATTACTATACGTATTCAATTAACTACAATAATTTACTGAAATAAGTAAAGAAATTAAATGCATATACATTATTTATTGGATCAACAAAGATTTTATAAATAGGCCTTTCCTCATTCATGACAAATGTTTACTCCAAAACACTCAAAATCGATCTATCTATGGTTAACACATATATTAGTTTTAACTTTTTCATTTAAAAACATAATTGTCAGTGTCTATAACCAGTCTTGATGATTAATGATTTTTTCCTAGAAAACAACTATTGGATTCAAGAAAATGCGTTTTCATACAAAATAAAGCAGTGGTTGTCAAACAGTGTTCAGGAGACACTTTGCGATTAGTTGTGAAAAAGCTTTCTTGTTTAAAATTACCCCGTACTTAAATGAAAATTTTGATATCATTATCAGAACTGCCAAAGATAAATAAGCCTGCTTATAAATATAACATTTAAAGATGCCCAATATAATCCTAGCTATCTGCAATGATTGCAGCATAACTTACAACACTTTTAAGCAAAAATGGCCATGAAATTAACCCACCAATTTTAGCATTTTCACTCAGTGATAAATTATCCTAAATGTAATTGATAATTTTGTGGTTGGTTACATAAAAAATATACTTAAAAACTATTTATGGTTCATCTCTACAGTGAGTATCTTAGAATCTTATGAATGTCTTCAGCAAAATTTAAAATACCTAGGTTTTGCATTACTAGACATGAAGCACATGGCACTCAGACTATTATACTTATTTTCTCCAGAAATTTTATAACTAGTTCAAACAGTGAGTTGGCTGACATTCATTTTGACTCCAGAGTAAACACATTTGAACTCTGATGATCTGTTCTTGCTACAATTTATGCAAGACCATTCAGTTTACACAGAGAACAAAATTTGCTACTGCTAACTCCTTATAAACCTTCACAACTGCAATCATCATATCAATGTTTCTCATCTTACTCTGGTTACAAAATGATTCCTGTTGCTTCACAGCAGTGGTCTTCAAACTTTGTCAACTCACCTAACTCTTAGAGCCATGAGGTTCTTTTCGGGAACCACATCTTACCCTTAGAAAACTATATCTTAAAATAATATTTCAAGTAGATCAATATGTTATAGGTACCTTTTATAAAGACAATTGAAGAAAGGTATTATACTTTTTATTAAAAAAATTTCTATATAAATTTATGTAAGTTATACATTAATGTCATTAAATCATGCATTACCCACCCTTGCATTATACATAGTGACTGGAGTGTGGTCGAAATTTTTGACAAAAACTGCTGAAGTCTCTATTGTCTGAAGTCACATTCATATTGTGCTACATAAGTTGAGAAATATTTTTTACTTACATACCTTGCTCCAGATGACATTAAAATGCTTACAACTGTATGAGAAACTTCTAGATACACTGCATGAATCTGCAACCAAAAATTTAAAAGCTGCCCTTTCTTAAATTTAGATTTTAAAGTTGAATCTGTTAACATGTCAATAAGTTATTCCCATCTTTCACTGGTAAGCCTTGATTTACTATAGTACTCGAATGGATTTTTCATCATCACACTTAGTTTTCTTCAACTGAAAAAGGTGCTCCACTATATAACTTTTAACACTGTTTAATTCATTTTCTAATAGAAAATTGGTTAGTTTTGTAACATATTGCTCGCCATTCTCTCCGACATATATCATATGTCGAATTTTTATTTCAACCCACAGAACGCCAGGATTTGACTTGTGAAACAGTTTGATGACCACTGCTTTACAGCATTCAGAACATCATGAAAATACTTCAAGAACTTTTTTTATTTCCTTAAGTAGGTAACTGTATATTTATTGAGTTAAACACATTCACAACACAGTTTCATTATTCAATAAAGGTTACCATTAGTTTGGATACTGGAACCACATCTAAATATATTATTTTGGAGATCTGGTTAAAAAAATACCTCCAGAAATATACTATTCTTTTGCATCTTAACTATAAAGATTTAACACAGAGCTTCATAAATTTACCTAGACACTTAAAATACTCAGCAATATTCTGAAAGCATCTGAATCAGCACAGAATGGAATACATAATGAACATCAAAAGCTGCAGGAGGAAATTTTTGACTTTTCCCATCAGAATTAAAGAGGTTTTTACAGTATTTTTTAACTTTATTAATAATCTCAATTTAAAAATGGCTGCCTTTCTGAATCCTTTCTCAGTTTAAATGTCCACTTCTTTTTCACTCTATTCAGCAAGCTTATGTTCAGTGTGCATGTATGATTTAAATAACTGCAGGTACCCAAAACTTCAACACATATCTAGTTTTCCCATGGTTTTATACTTTTCAGATCTGAGTTACATTACATTAATAAAAACACTGAATCAATTTCGAATTCCTTGTTTTCATACAATTTTAACTAAGATGAAATAAGAACTGCAGCAAGACTTATCCATGTGTAGCTTCTTAAAGAATTTTACATTTATAAAACTGACAACAAATTATCACATGCATTATCAGATTTTTTTCAATATAAGCAAACTTAAGGACCAGCAAACTCAGTAACAGTTTTAGTAATACAGTCAATCCTTTTTAATTTAATTTTACTTTTGGATGAATGGACTCCCTTTTTCTTTTGATCTAACAGAAACGACTGAAAAATTTATGTCTCAAGCAGCAGCAATTCACAAATGTATTGGAGCTTCAAGCAGTGCATAATTTTTAAACTAAAGAATTCATAAATTATGCTAATAAAAAAGATAACACTCACTAACAAAATACCAACAATGTTCCACAAGTTTCTCATCTAATAAATATATTCCTCCATATGCATTGACCTCGATAGAACTGTTATTTAAATACTTCTGATTTTTCTTCATACAGATTTTTAAAAAAGCACAAAAACACACATTAACAAGGTCAACTCTTTACTATAAAGAAACACTGCAACATTTCATTTTCTGCATATCACACCAGGAAGTCCACTGACTAGTATGTAACCTTCAAATAACCAATCTTTATTTTCCACATTTTAAGATCTGTACAATAAAAAATATTTTAAACCTTGTATGTTGCCAGATATTATACTTCCAAACAAGTTAATGCTATATTCCAAATATAAAAAACAAACCAAGGATATTGTAACAAGACATGCTATTGAAGACGCTGCACATGATGCCATGTACTTAGTCCAAGAATGATATAGGTGCAATTAACTATAAAATAAGAAATATAAATATAGTACTCTAAATTTATATTCTATTTCGCTTAACATATTTGTGATTTTCAAAGGTAATGATAAGCCTCCACGGCGACTTGAAGCTCTGTATTAGCTGGTTCTTTCAGATCCAATAGTGGAAGATGTTTAAAAATGGACTATTTACAGTTTATTTATATTCTCATGAAATAAATAATATAATATTGCATATTATGAATACATCATAAAATTACAGTATATCTCTAAAATGAACATGAAATGCATCAAGCTGTTAATTTTTAAAAATGATACAGTTTTACTCAAAATTATTGATGTATGTACAGCAAAATGAATTTTCTTTCTTAATTTGGAATGATTTCTTTATTTCCTTGGAACTGATATTTTTACACTTCAAATGCAAAAATTATTGCATCTGGGAAAAAAAAAAAAAAAAAAAAAAAACATCAAAGGATCTGCACATTGAAAGTACAGTCAACTCCCAGTTTACCAGAAGACGTCTATAGTTAATTCAGAATCATGGTTACTATGAATACAAAGAAAAGATGAATGAACCATATTATAAACAACAGGAAAATACTTTTAATAATTTATCTATATTTTTAAACAGTTTATTTTTGGAGAATACATTTATTTAACAAATTTACTTTTAACCACCACTTAAATAGTGTTTATCTATTGTAGATTACGCAGAACTAAATTACTTATCATTTGATATAACTGCTGTTCTCCATACACCATTTTGGCTTTTCTCCCAGTAGTTTTGTTTTATGCTGATGGTTATTTCCCTAATATTTTGGAATTAATGAACTGAACTACTTTGAAAAGGCTGTTAAAATACTAGAAAGATAGAAATTTTCCCTTACTAAAAAGCTGTCATTTTGATGATTAAAACCCAGAATGTAAAATATTTAACATACTTCTTTATAAACAATGGTTCAATATTTAAAATTATTTATCACCAACATACATTAAAGCATTACACAATGAGATATATTTTATGATCCTATAAATTATATAGACAAAATAAAATGTGTACATTATACTAATTTGAAACAAAGTACATACAAACTGTACAGTGCTGATACAAGATACATTCAACTTTCCCTTTTCACTGATCATATTCATTTAAGGGATATTTTCCTTTTCACATACTATAGGCAGTATAAATTATGCTTTGCCACCAAATGAATTCTAGCATATTTAATATATATATGGAAACAAGCAAACTTAGAAGTAATTATGTTGTAAAAATATTGATGGCAGATCATACTGAAATGTTGATCCATAATGAATGGCAAATTTGGCAGCCCGGAAAGATTCAATGTTAATCTTTATTTCAATTGGCATTTGAGGCCACAATTCACTTGGCACTCTTAATTGTGCCTATTCAAAAACATTTACATTTTTGATACTGTTAGAAGATGAAGAGAGCAGCAAGGCAATAGCAAAGTGCACAGTTACCCATTATGCCAGCTTAATAGAAAGGATTTGGTTCTAGAAACTTTAAGTTCTGAGTTAATTATATCATCATCATGTAGAAGTCATATAATATGGATTGATCTAGAAATGACAGTTTAGAAAAGTCATTACTACAGTACAAAGTCTGTAATCTGGACCTGAAAGCTACAAACTTTATGCGCATGCATAAACACATACGCATGCGTGTTTAATGTATAACGGATGGTATAAGCTAGGCTAAAATTATCTAAGGCATTTCAGTTAATGTTGCAGATTGCACTGTTCCTTAATCTTCTAATTGGATCCGGCTTATTATTTTTTGCAGACTGTTAGAACAATTTTATAAAAATTAATCTTGAACTTTCGATTATGTCAAAAAAAGTTTCCAATTCTGGAGCTGCCAAAGGATCTACAAAGCGCAAGAATGTTTAATGTCCATTAAACAAAAAGCGGAATTACTGCAAAAAATGGATAAAGGTCTATCCGTCTCAAAATCATGGGAGAAGTATGGCATTGGAAAGTTCACTATAGATGACACAAGAAAAAGGAACTTTTTGAATTTTTTCTGGAAGCATCTTAAACAATTTACATTGAAAGAAATGTTTAATAAAGTAAACAATAAATATTAAGCTTTTTTTTTTGGTAAATTTTGATATCCTTTAGATCATAATTGTTCTTTATTTCATATTTTTAATTGCATCATTTCTGCATGCCATCTTACCAGATTTAAATTGATGATCTATAATCCGGAAAAAAACCCTAATCCAGAATCGCCGAAGTCCCGATTACGAACTTTGTACTGTACTTTTAGAATAAAGAAGGGATTTAAAAAATTGCTCAAATTAAAATGAGGAATTAAGGAGCTACTGCTAATTTAAATTATAATCTTGATTTACATATCTTTATGTTACATGGTCCCACCCCTTTCAAAGAGAAAAATGCTTGGCAACAGAGAAGCCTTTTTAAGAGATAAAAAGCACTAAAGCATTAGCAAAAGAGAAATAATTTTAAAAATAAAAATAATCAAATTTTGTTCGAAATAACTGAAAAAATATACATTTTGATAATGTTTTTATGAAAATTATCAGTCCTTTGTACTTTGGAGCCCACACAGTCACATATTTTCAGGGAAAGGCTTTTCAAAAAGTTTCACACGATATCATAATTATAAAAATTTCATACACCAATTACTTATTTTGAATAATCACAACAAAATTCATAACTCATTTTCATTGTTAGAACTTATAACATCAAATATTTTATAATGGTATTATTGAAATTACAGTTTTTACTGCTATTATTACATTTCCAGTTTTCTTATTTTACATAGAATTGGAAGACCTCCACTGCCTCTTCAAACACAAACACAGCAATCTATCTGAGCATATCCACTATAGCTGACTGGTGTATTCTCCACCAGTGGATGCTCAGGCAATTACTTAAAAAGGTCTCCATTCCTTATATAAGGTAACTGGCCTTTTTGAACTGTATCAAAACATTTCATTAAAAAAAAAAAAAAAAAAAAAAAAAAAACATGTTATTATATGAAAAATAAAAGTATTTCTATGTAAAAAAGTGCATTTTTTCACAAGGTAGAAGGCCTTAAAGTTTATATTGCATGGAGAGAGTAAAAGAAACAATTATACAGAGGTAAAAATAGGTCTCTGTTTTTGAACCCGTACTCCCTCAACATACTCTAGCTTTGCATAAAATTATTTATCAATTATACAATTATTAATTCATTTACCATAATTTCAAAATAATTTTACTTTTAATTACATTAGTCACAAACTATTACAATTATTCAGTTTCTTCAATTGTTGGCATTTCTATATTTATTATATTTAATACCAAAACATTTCACATTTCCTACATTATATTCAAAACACAATTTTATATCCATTTTCCGTACAAGTATTGAAAATTACTTAACATTTCTCATATTACACTCATTCTTAAAATAATTATTAAATTCTTTAAAGAATTCAAAGTTTTTTTAAACAATAATTACAAATATTTAAATTCATAACTTAATTATGAAACATTAAATCCTTTGATTTAAAATTTTAGACACTTTCATAAAATAGTGCTAAATTCTTAAAAAGATTAATTGTTACTACTTTTTATATGATCGTACTAAAACATTTCTTGCTGCACTAATTACAATCTTTATTAATGAAAGCACTAACATAAAATTTCAAAATCCATAGCACTATCTGAATTCTTTGATTGACAAAAATATATTAATGATGAAGTGAGGAAGTGAAAATAAATTTATTGCAATCTTGAAGCACATTCTTTAAACAGCTATTAATGGCCATCAAAAGCTGTGGGAATGCTTGACACACTAAATTTCTGAAAACACTCATTAAATAATTTTATCATACACAGACGTTTGATTAATTTTGGACAGCTGGTACTAGGTTGCATTTTTAAGCACTTGCAGCAGATCCGTACTTTTTCTTTCACTATAAATATTGAAGAGGTGGCCAAAATAAATTTGAAACTGACTTGGTATGAAGTGCAGTAGTAATTTCACATTGCGTTTCATTGGAAATTAGAACTTTAAGACTTGCATATAAACAGGCACATTTATTTGAATTTTGTAGACACTTTATACACTAGAGACAGCACAGCAATTTTTATCTTGCCGACTAGATCATAATAGCATTGTAGAAATATTGACTGCACAAATATGTAGAATACTGATCCATAATGGTTTGGTTTATTTAATTACGGCAAAGCACACTAGGGCTACCTGTTTAAGGGAAGGTATGCATTTGTTGAGGACTTTCTAAGGGAAACTGGCTTGTATACACGTTACACATGTGGAAAACCATGAAAACGCCCATGCAGCCAGCCCGTTCGCAGGATTCGAACCTCGGACTGAACTACCAGTGTTCAGCAAGTTTACCGCTCGGCCGCTGGTGGGCATTGATCCATAATGAAGAGCAAACTAGCAGCCAAGGCAGATTAAATTTTCATCTTTACTTTAAAAACACGTTGCAGCCCAAAACAGCTTGGCACTCTAATTTATACCTATTTCAAAATGTTTAAATTTTCTACACATTTGTGGTAAGAACAGAAGCTGCAAGCAACAGTTTAGCTAGACCAAGGTACAGAAAGGAAGAAAGTTCTGTTCAGGATGAAATTCTAACTCAAAGTGAGGTAGTTTCAGCTCTGAATGCATTTGATAGGATAATTACACTGGTCATCAAAATTAAAGGATAATGACAGAAATAAGATATAACAAATACTTAATGCAAAATTATTATTAGAAATTTGTACAATTTAGGAATTTGAGGTATTAAGGGATTGCAGTATACTTATTAAGTGCAGAGAATTAATTTAAATGCAATAAGGCTGCACCCGGTCATTTTTGGTTGCTTTGATCAGCATAGTTATAATTCTTGATAGGAATTGAAGTATTATTTGTTTTGCTGATATTTTTAAACAACTTTTTTGCTATTTTTACAATACAGTTTTTGTTAATATCTAGGTCATTGTGGATTGCATTGTTTGTAAACCAAAGTGTTGATCAAGTCTTGTAAAACTGCATGCCACTTTTGAACTTATGGAAGGTCCAGTGAGAAATGTGACACCCTAAGGCATCCGATGCATGCTCAATCTGGCTCAAGACCTTGTTTGCAAGTATGAGGTCAAGCATCGTCATCTATTAGCAAAAACTCTTAGCCAACAGCACCCCTAAACAATCTAACTTGGGATTCCAATAACTTGTCCACATATCACTGAGTGATTACAGAACCTACAGATATGCAACCATTTGTCATACCTCCTAAAATCCTTAAACTGCAGTTGCAGAAACGGGATATTCCATGGACAAGGGAAGGCAAATTTAGTGTTCCTTCATCTCCCTGAATACAAATATGTCTAGAATCACTGTTCAGACTATAGCTGCACTCATCAGTAAACAATACTCCGATTCAATAATCTTGACTCCATAGAACATAATGACAACACCAGTTTAAACGAGTCTCTCTCAAAGCTAGAAACATTTGAATCAGGCTCCTGGGAAAAAGCCACATCCTGAGTGGACTCATTATCATTGATGCGTGTTTGTGTCTTCAGATATATAGTTATTCTGTAGAAATTGAGTCAGTGTAAAAGCACAGATTAGCTACTGTTTGAGATAAAGGAAATCTGGCAATTGCATGGCAAATATTAGTCAGTGCATCATAACAATTTTCATCAGGCATTCAGAGTCCGAAATGAGAGAGATCGTCGAAGTCTGAGAAGGCTAGGCGTGTAGGTGGAGCTAACTGGTCAGATCGTCGAACAGCCAATGGCATAGCTGGAAAGAGTGCACTTCCGAATAAGTCAGGTATTGGAAAGGAGGTGAGGCTTAGTTAGCATACTTAATTTCAATGTGAAAAATTATAAAATTAACAGAAGTAATGAAAACATGGAGTGAAATACATAACAAAATTTAGGAATTTGAGGTATTAAGGGATTGCAGTATACTTATTAAGTGCAGAGAATTAATTTAAATGCAATAAGGCTGCACCCGGTCATTTTTGGTTGCTTTGATCAGCATAGTTATAATTCTTGATAGGAATTGAAGTATTATTTGTTTTGCTGATATTTTTAAACAACTTTTTTGCTATTTTTACAATACAGTTTTTGTTAATATCTAGGTCATTGTGGATTGCATTGTTTGTAAATATAACACTAGCAATTAGCCATTTGTCTCGACGTAAACGTTTTGAATTTGATTTTTTTCATTTTTGAATTACAAACAAAACCCCCAGACTGGGCATGCAACACGGTCTTATACACGAATACCCTGTTTTCTATACAAAGGAGTTTCAGAAAATTAAGGGGCTGAGTAAAGTTTTAGTACTTAGAAAATTATTTAGAATATAGGTAGCGTGTGAGGCCCATGTGTCTTTGGTCTAAAATGAAGTTAAGGTACTTATTTCACTCAGGAGATACTAGTATTATAAATACCAAGGGTGATATTTAAATCCACTGTTTTGTTGAATACAGCTTCCGATTTTTCAACATCTGTCTATCTTTTATTGCATCCAAGACTCTTAGTGCTTGGATGTGTGAACAACTGAGAGCATAGACGTAGTCTGGTGAAGGATCAAAATATTATATGATGCTAGTGTAGTGAAGGGGTTATGTGGAATCTCATTCGTATAAAGTGAAAAAAGGATCTGCGAGAACAATCAGCAAGGGTTTCACAATACGTGGAGTGAGTACTGTTATGAAGAACCACAAAATATCTACTGTAGGAATTTATGATGTATTCCGGGAAATCCAGAGTGATCAACTTGCCTGACAAGTTTTTTCTTTATACAATCAGCTATAAATTTGGTTACACAATATAGTTGGTGCATTGCTGAATGCTTGATGGAATCTGTATCGTTGAGTAATCATAATAATGTTTTCATTGATGAGGTCTTGGATGCATTTTGATGATAGCTTCTGCAATTTTACTTAGTGTTGATAAAATTATTATCGGTCAGTATGATGATGCGAAGTTTGGATCTTTACCCAGCTTCAAAACAGGCGAAATGATTGCTGTCTTCCAATTGGCTAGATCTTGGGCCTTTGCGATTTTTTTTCCTTCTCGATATAACTACTAACTTCCGAAGACATGATTAAAAGGGTGTTACTTTTGTATGTTTTGACTGAAATTGTGCAACGAAGGAAGAAATTAAGTTTTCTGTTTGTGTGTGTGAAATTGAGATGCATAATTATCTGCAACTGACTTAACTTTTGAAAATCAATGTAAGCAATCCTGTTTGGGCTGTTAATGCGGCAGAACCTTGATATTGTATCACTTAGACCTAGAAATTGCATTTCAGAGTTATCATCTGCTGAAAGCGATTCTAAGAGTCTGGTCCAGTCGAGTTGTGCATGTTATTTAATTAGTCCTGACTTCTTGATTTACTTGATTCATAGCATTTTTATTTGTCGGACATCTGGACTTTTGCAACTGTTTCCAAGCATAATTTCAATGTCTGATCAGTTCACGAATGGCAGCATTTTTATATCTTTTTTTCTTCCTTAATTTCTTTGCTTTTTTGTGCAAGTGCCCAGTGTAATTCCTCATTAAATGTGCCTAACACATTTCTTGTGTGTATTGTATTGAATGTGTACTGGGTGTTGTTTTAGAGCTTTGGCATAACCTGCCCCGTTAGTGACAAGGGCTTTTCTGTCTGGTGTTCATTTCTATCATAACTAGGTTATGATCTGATGACATTTCACACAGACTTTCTATGTAGCTTGAAGAATTAATATTTTTTAAGATAAAGAAATCCATAATAGACGGTCTACTAATACCACAGTGTGTTGGTTTGATTGGGAATGCCAGGTTAATGTTGGCCGCTTGGGTAAATTTATTTATTATGCGCCCATATGGATTAATATCACAGCAATTCCAAACGCAGTGCTCTGGAACGAGTTGGACACAAACCATTGATTTTCTTACGTATCCTCCAACCTCGTTAAGCCTTCATGCAGTAGTAGATTGGCTAATTCAATTTCATACAGCAGTCTGAAGGTCTAAAACCAAATCTCTAGTAGTCACTTCTAGATTTTCTTGAGGTGACGGCAGAAAAAAAGTTTTCTGGTGCAGTTGTTGCTCTTGGTCATCCTTAACCAGGTTATTAACTGATGGAGTGTTTAAAAAGCACTTCTTCATAATGACACTTAGAGGGATATTCAACTCTTGGACAACCTCCAATTATTTGCCACTTTTAAATTCACTTAAATCATGCATTTGAGCCATAAATACTGATCACTCTATTCATGATTATTTGAAACATTAACTTATTGAGGAAAAAAAAAAAAATCTCATTATCCTTTAACCATTCATTTGTCTCGAAAACTGCGACACAGAGCCCGCCCTTGCGCTGCAAGTTTCAGTGTGTCTTTGTTGGTCTGTGGGTGTGAACGTACGTAGTCTGACCTTACGCGTACTTTGTAACACTAGTGCATTCTAAAATAACTAACTGTGTTGCGGTTTTCGAGACAAATGAATGCAGCGCGTAATAGTCAAATGGTTAATTTTGAAGACCAGTGTAATACACTAAAAATAATATTGGCTGTGTGAGTTTTAGTTCCATTTTATCACCAGCATTATGCAAGATATGAAACATGGATTAGTCTCAAAATGATTCAGTGCAGAAAATTATTCTTAGAATAGAGGGCAAATAAGTAATTAAATTTAAGCATTAAATGACTATTGCTAATTTAAATTATATTTTGCATATTTGTTACCGTTCTTGCATACCTTCCCCTTAAGGGAGAAAAAGGCTTAGTGACATAGAAGCTTTTTTAGATGAGCATTAAAGCAGTAGCAAGTGAAGAGGAATATAAATCATAACATTTTAACCAACATAATTAAACAATTGTATAATTTTTAAGTGCAAGATTTTAAAACAGTAATTCTTAGTCTTATTAAATTTTTCAGTATTTGATATCAACATCTGTTTTTTCTCTTATCACAAATAAAAACTTTCACATAACAAGTACGTATTCTAATTGTTACACATAAAAATTTGACTAATTTTCACACTGATTAATATTTTAACATCATAAATATAGTAGGCCTAATAATGATTTCACTGTTATTATCTTTCATTTGTAATTCCTTATTCTGGCAAACTGGAAGGCTCCATAGTACTTCTAAAAATACATTTCCATTAACACTTCATTTTCATGTGAGCTAACTAGTGTTCGTTCTGCACCAGCGGCTCATGGTCGCTCTTGCAGTTACTTGAAAAGGCCTGTTCCTTGAATCTGGAGAAAATTCAATAATATTTCAAGAACTTTAGTTCCACATCTGCATTCCATACCCAAATTGTATAATATTTTGATATTATATTTCTGTATTCAAATATGAGTAAGTTCATGAAACAAATGACAGGGTACAGTCAAACTTAAATGCGCTTTATTTGCTTTCTCATTGCAATTGTAAATATTCTTCAAAATTTCTCTTCCTTTGCTAATATTTTCTTCTCAAAGGCTTTTCTCTCACCAAACATTTTTCTCTTTGAAGGGGCAGGAGAATATATAAAATATAAAACAAAATTATTAAACTTAATTGGAAGCAACTGGCAGCAGATGTTTAAACTCATAAATTTTAATTAAACACAACTCTGCTTGAAAGATACGCTTTGCACCATTTTGCATCACTGGGAAGCCCATTAAGGCACTCTTTCCCTGCACTGCTAAATCTTCAGCCCAATCACCACGCAGGATTAAAACAAAGACTTTCTAAATAGTACCACAACTAACTATGCATCCTCTTTCGCTACTTTGGCCTCCTGCTGACAACCTGTTGCTAAGCCACTGCTAGCTCTTTTCCCTTACATAAAATGTAATTCCATATCTAAAATTGTGGCACATTCCTATTGGTCTAAGATTGAAGAAAATGTGTGCTACGAAATTCGTCATAAAAAAAACAAATGATGTTTAACTACCAAAGTGGTCATGCTTCCAAAATTCCATCTCATCATCCACTACACTGCAATTTCCAGCCATCTATGCAGAAGCTTTCTTGGCGATGACTACAAAGTGAACTGGTGCCTTTCCCAATTAAGCTGTCATCTGATATTTAGTTATCTACAACAAAATAAATCATCATCATCATCATATATATGCAGTTTCCTTTTTATTGTATTTTCTAATTTGACATTACACAAGAAAATTTTAATTTTTATTCCCCACTAGAAACATATCGAAGAGAGCCTGAAATGCACTTGGTTATTGTATGTTTTTGTCAGAGTTCTCCAGAAAGTTGCACTTAAAATCCTGTCCTGGAAACTTTGCTTTCCAAAGCTTTTTTCTGCAATTACCAATTCCAACAAAATCTAAAATAATAACCATGTGCAACAAATCACTGTAAAGATCTTTATTATTCCCCATATGTCTCTTTTAATTTGTATTACTCCAACAGATTCTAATTATACATTTACACTGAAACCATCCTGTTTGGTTATTGGTAGGTATACTTGCTTATATTATGCAATCGTTTGCAACTTTATTCTCTGATCAATCTACTAGAGGCTGAGTGGTTAAGGCTGCTGAATATTGGAAGTTCGGCTCAGGTTCAATCCGAGGCGTACAAGATGACTGTAGTGTTGGTTTCCCCAATATGTAATGTGAATGCAACACAGCTTTCCTTAGGTAGTCCTTCATGAAACATCCCTCTACTTAAGCAGGTAGCTCTTGAGTACTTTGCCACAGTCAAATAAGCTCATTCTTTTATCATGCCACATCAGAAGTTCTCTGTAATGTCATATTCCTTTTTCGTTTATAATTAGTGGGTACATTTGCATATTTAGTTTTGGGGACCTTTTATAACAAAAACGAAGGTTGACCTCCCTTCTCCCCATCAACATCAAATTTTCAAGCAAAAAAAATCTCATCTTTTCATATATCAGATATAAGGTTACTCAGAATATGGTAGCTTTCCCATACATATTAATACATCTACCTTATTTCAGAAATACATCCCACCAAATGGTGCACATGTGTATTTGCTCAGGCCTGCATCTCTCATGATCCAACTGTTTTTTTTTGGGGGGGGTGGACAATCTATTTAATTCTGACATTCCAAAATAGAATAAGACATTAAATAAGCTATACATTAGAAAAATAATCCTGGTATGTTTATATTAGTAATTTTATCAACCTTTGTAAAATTATATGTTGTTTATTTCATTCAAAAAGATAACACAAATTAATTAAATGGTTAATTATAACCTTGAAGCTAATGATACTATTTCTTCTTTTACATTTCCAGTTAACCCACAAGAGTTTACAAAGTTGAATTTTCAGTACAACCGTAGACATTTACTTTATAAATTGGTTTCATACAAATAATAAACTTTCCCTGGGGGGTTCCTTCTAATTCCATCTGCATTTCCTGTTATTATGCACTTAGCAGTTTTCTAATTACCAAAATAAAACTTAGGTAAAAATGTACAGTTAATTTAGTTTTGCACTTAAATAAATAAAAAAAAGAGAGAGAGAATAAGCATCAGTTTTTTCAACTAATCAGGTTGCACAGGTATTTCTAATGACAAAACATATTTCCAAAAAAGTTACTATAACATAACTAATTAATAACATTAACATAACATACAAATTAACAGCAACGAGAGAAAATACGGTAACAATTTAAATAAGCAACATTAATATAAAATTGCAGCTACAGTTACACTAATTGTGAGGAAAATAAAAACATAATTTATGCATTATGAACTGCTGCTAAGTGTAAAATCTTCATAATTCACCATGACAGCACCCATAGTTCAGCACCTTTATAGATTACAAACTTTTCTTTTTGGCAATACATTGAATAACCAATAAATTAAATGCTCTCATGCAGTTTTACTTATAAATAAGTATAAGGATTTTACATTAATATTACACAAAGTATGTGCCATTAACAATCATTCTTGGCACAATATGAGACAAAATATGAAACAATTATAAATAGATCTGGGAGTATTTTGTGAAAAATGCCTCATAATCTTCAACAGATTTTTGACAATGCACGTAGCAGAAAAAGTACACAATACATTTAAAGGCATTTAATAAAGTAGTTTTTGTATGCAATCACTTCATACAATAAATTATTACAAGCCTTCAGAAGGCAAAAAAATTTGATTAGAAAACAAGCTGAACACATAATTAGGGAGATGAAGGGCTGAAAGTTTAGATTAATCAGAATTTTGATTTACCTTTCTAAAATTCATTATAAGCTTATAAAATAAAAGCAATAAATAATACATAGAGCAACACACATAATTCTGAAAAATTTCCCAATTTACAGAAAGTTGATCACACAAACGCAACATGCACTTTGTAATTCATCAATAACATTAATAAAAATATTCTCTTTGAAATATATATAATATTTTTAAACCCTTATATATGTTCAATGATACAATAATCCTTAGCCAAGCACAAATGATAGTCAATAAAAAGAACGGTTTATGAAATACAAAAATAGATAACCAAACTAATAATTAAGCAATATGCACAGCATAATTGATCAGACACAAAGTAAAACACAAGTGTGTTTGTTCTCACATCAATTTTAGAATGCTTCACAGAAGCCCACACCACCATAATATAAATACTTTACAACTGTCTCCTTAAAAATAGCCTAAATTACATTTAATAATACTATAAACGTAATATATGATTCAAAACCTGATTTGTAACTTCAGCCCTTCAACTGTTAATGCTATTATTTTCATCTACAGTACCCATTCTAAAATAAAAAATAAAATAAAATAAAATAAAAAATTAAAATAAAAATAAAAATTACATAAATGACATGAATGGGCTAAACTCTGATGCCTGACCGACAACATTTGTTCCATCGTGCGAACTGACAGCAACAACATTTACTCTATTCTGATCAGTCATCATAGCAGGAACAGCAGATGGTGGAGTTGGTCCAACATGTGGATGTGCATGAGGATGTTGATGTGTGTGCTGATGGTGATGGTGATGGTGATGATGAGGTTGGTGATGTCTTTGTTCCATAAACGTCACTTGATAATTATGAGCAGCAGCACCTAGCTGCTGTAAAGCAACAGCTGCATGGCTATGAAGTGTTTCCTGATGAGATGATTCATAACTATATACAACTGGCGCTGGTGGAGGATTATTAGTTCCAATTACAGATACAGCTGTTTGTAACTCAATATGCTGCTGAGGTTGAAGCTGATTATTCTCAGATTCAGTTGGTTGATTTTTATTTGGAGGAGAATAAACACTTACTTCATAACCTTGTCTTCTCTGCTTCCTAGGTCTATAAGGACCTTTAGCAGTAGCATTTTCACCATGATGTTTGCGAAAATGTTCTTTTAATTTATCCCTACGAGAACTACAATAATCACAATGCTCACACTTGAATGGCTTTTCATTTAGGTGAATACGCTCATGTCTTACTAAATGACTCTTTTCAATGAAAGCTCTACCACAAATGGAGCATATATGAGAACGAACAGCAGTATGAGTTCTATGATGAGATCCTAATTGACTTTTTTTAGGTGTACTATATTTACAATTTGGGAAATGGCAACGAAAGACATCACCTGTATGAATTCTTTTATGAGAAAAGAGATGTGATTGATATTTTGTACTAAAGCCGCAAGTGTCGCATAAGAATGGTCGATCTTCACGATGAGATGCAAGATGTTGATCAAGACTTGCTTTGATTGCAAAGCGTCTTTCACAGTGTTCACACTGATAAGGCTTCTCCCCAGTATGACACCTCATGTGACAGTCCAAATTTGCTTTTGTTCTACATCGATGATCACATTCATCGCATTTAAATGGACGTTCATCAGTATGCCTCATGCGATGAGACAATAAAAATTGTATTCTGTCACAGGTATATTCACAAGTTTCACAACGAAATGGTGGACCCTGAAAGTGTGTTTTCATGTGAAGGTAATATTCTCGATTCCATTTGCAAGTAAAATCACAAACTTTGCACTTATACGTAACATCCTTCGCGTGAATGCGAGAAACATGTTGCTCTAATCTGACAGAACTGTGAGCTATATAAGAACAGTTAGGACATTTTACACCATCTTTCCATTTTGATTTATTTCCATGGCCATTTACCGACTCCTCAATACTAGAATCAGTAGCACTAGAGCTACCTTCATCATCATCGTCATCATCTTCAGAGTCAGTTTCTGAAACGTAGCGTTTTTTGGTAGGTTTACCAACAGGCTTTTTGTTTCGAGTAGGAGACAACTGAGCCTGCTTTGGCTGTTTCATATTTTGTTTAGATGATTTGGAAGTATGCTTCATGGCTGGTTTTGCTGAAATACTCCCTGAAGATTTTCGTGTTATTTTTATTGGTGGTACCGTTTTCTGCACTTGGGTTGATCTTCTTGTTGTCATAGTAATCTTCCGGGGGGCTACAGAGTGGAATAGTAATTTGAAATACACAACTATAAAACAAAATTTAAAACATATGTTTGGAAAAAAATAGCATTATTTTTCAAGAAAAAGCCAAATTAATTTTAAAAATAATAATCAGTTATTATTAATCAACAAAAGCCTGCCTTCATGAGGAGTACTTTTTGAAAAGGAAACAAACGTAATTAAAAACTCGAACATTAATATTTAGACTAATTTGACCTGTCTGTGAAGAATCAATACATTTTAAGAAGCAACTCAGAAATAAACTCTTTTCAGTAGCAAATAAATTACATAGCTGAGGGCACTTTTAACTGACAAGGTACATGTAAGTACCTGTACTTGTTAAAGTATGACTAAAACAAGAGAATGAAAAACTTTTAAGGAAACATGTGTAAACATGCACGGACGATAAGTGCTGAAATGAACTCTTTTAATCCTGGAATGGCGAGAGACAGCCCTTTTGTTTTTAATCTCATGACGGCTGTGTCAAAGCTAATAAGAATTCCCTCTGTTCACATGCAGTTTTCATGCTTCCTAGAGGAGTACAAATTACTTTTGCTGTCGTAGCCTGTGTATTCAGTTTCAGGCAATTAATCTTAACATGAGGTTTTTTTAATCAGGTGTTAGTTATTCAATCACTGGAGCCAAAAAATTTAAAAAAAGCAACTTCAGTTTTGGTATATATTTTGAATAAATTGAATTTTATTAAAAATCCATGCCAATTATACCCACAGGGTGCTAGCACCTCACACAAATATAGCATGCAACATTAATTTCTCAATGGCCAATTATTTTTTGGGGGGACCGGGCTCCTTGAGATAGTTCTTTTAATTACTCTTGCTGCAATAAAGAGTAGATAAAAAAACATATTTTCATTAAAAGATAAAAAACAGAGGATGAGAAATCAGGCATTTTTATCTCAAGACTAAAAATAATAATTTTTGATATATAAAAATGGACAGTTCCGCTTCAAAGAAGCTGCAAGGACAAAATTTCTAAAAGCTGAGTATGTTTTGCCAAAGACCTTTGCTGAACAATTTGCAATAAACATCCCAGTGAAGGCTAACGAAGAAGTGAAATTAAATAACACTGCAACTCAATGAAGATCACAGAATCTTGTGACACATTTTAAATGGAGTACCTGGAGATATACCAGCTGAAAATTAAGAATTTTTTCATTCATTTCAAATAATAATTAAGCAACAATTTCAATATGGTACTCACATAACCACAACGCACAATTTTTCATGGATAAAAAGTAAAAGTTGTTTACTGGGTGACAGTTGGTGGTTTTGTGAATTGGCACAATTTTTTACAGATGAAAATGTAAAAGCTGTTTACTGGCTGCAAGTTGGTGGTTTTGTAAATTTTTTTTTGAAAGATTCTCAAACTATTAATTTTTTATTGTAAGTCAGCAGGTATTATTATATGAAAAGAAAATGCTTTAGCAATCAAATTTCAATTATTAAATAGCGATAATAATTTTTTAAAAATCACATTCTCCCCCAAATCTTTCCATAATTGTTTTGTACAGTAATCTGTTTTCACTTAAAAAAAAAAAAAAAAAAATCTGAGAACTCTGAAGACTCAGCATCACTGGCTATCTATCAAACATATCTTCTCAATGTTCCTTTTATAAATTTTGTGTCAAAATTCTGTATTTCTGCAGAAATTTTAGTGCAGTTTCTTACATTACTGACAAATTCCACAAAAGTATATTTTAACATCAAGGCAAAAATTATCAAGATTTGCATAAAAAAAAACACTGGAACTTAGAACGCAACAAAAAGAATGTATACGAAAATGGCAACATTGCTTGACTCAAGGAATGTTGTGAACCTTTGCCCAGAGTTTGGCTACGATTTCTACTAAGACTTCTACTAAGATGATTCTGATAACATGCAAGTACTTTTAATGCAATTCCCTTCTTTCATCTCCTTCCTGCAAGATCACTAGCTTTTAATGGTAATCAATGTACCAAATGTCTAGAAAAGTAAATATTAGTTTGCTATGCTACCTGTGCAAATCCTTATGAAATGAAAATAATGTTACCTACAACTTTAGGAAAATCATAGACATTATGGTATGACATAATTGTTAAAATTTTTCCTGTATAGACTTTATTATGTATGTTTAAAAACCGCTTTATTCCCCCACAAAACTGTGACACCAGTGAGGGGAAAATTAAGTAGTGTATATCATTTCTGAGAAGAAAGGTTAAACTAACTAGGAAGATAAAAAAAAAAAAAAAAAAAAAAAAGCACACAGAAGATATATCGTAATATTATGCCATTCCATACTTCAAAAAAGTTAGTTAATATTTTACTTACTATTCTTTCAGAAAATGTTAAAACTTTTATGCCGAGAAGACAATTTTTCATATACAAAATGAGGAAATTCAATGCAAACAAATATTACTATGAAAAGACTGGAATCTCCTGCAAGGAAACATTTATAATGACATTAAAACTATGCACAGCTGAAGAATTGATACCTCACTTTAATACATTCAGAAATTTCTTTGTAACGATGCTAATGAGAAAAACCTTCAAGAAATGCATTTAATTTGTACTGCTTTGTTTGAGGCTAAAAAATTAACAAGATGCTTTTTCTTTCAAAAATGTATTAAAAATCTATCTTTATGTTAGTCTTCAAAAGGGGAAAATACGATTGCTCCCATTTTCATGCAAAATGTTACACAGTCTCAATTCTTACAATTTAAAAAGTTAAATATTTTAATCTTAACTGTTTAACAATTTGTTCAAAAATTAATTAACTGGCAATTAAATAATTTATTTCACAGATTAAAAGTAAAATAAATATGTATAACAGCAGTATGGAAGTTCTAGTTAAAATATGCTTTATTACAACTTATATAAAAATTATTATACAACTTCCAAATTCACATGTCCTTTTTAATATCCTTTGCGAAACTTATGCAGTACAAACAGTGCTCTACTACAATTCAAAAATTAAGGATATAACTATTACCGTAAGCCCTGAAACTTAAGGGGTTATCACATCTAGCAAGGGTCTCCACTAAACAGGACTTTGCTGAGAAAGAAGATTCTGGTAGCAGTGGTTTAAACTGGAGGATTCCTACGAAAAAAAAACCTCCGCTGGAAGTGAAGTCCCGGCTACGCAGAATATTTTGAAATTTTGCTGAAAATGTTCTGTCTGCAGCTTTGTTCTGGGTAGAGATTAACCGATTAGACGAAAGTCCTGCTTCTGAAGGATCATGCGATACCAATCTCAGCGATAATCAATTACTGTTTGGCATTCAAGTCTGTTTAGTAAGTGAAAATGGTAACCCACCTATGTAGGTTTCATGGAAATGTGTTGGTTCTAAGAAATGTCCCTTAGACATTCAGTCTTGTGTAACGGAAGCATATGTGAAAGCAACTTTAGCCAGAAGCAAAAACCTGTTTCAAGCAAAACTGTTCCTGAGTAAGTTGACTGCATTTTTGAAACTGATAATTCTTAGTTTCTAGTAAAATTAAAAAAGAGAAAAATGATTTTAAAAATAATACACACATACTTCTCCTCATTTCTTTATAAACAAAAAGTACATAAAATTCAAGAAATAAAAAAATACAGTACAAAGTCCAAGACCAAGACTTGTTGGGACTTCGCTGATTTGAGAATTTTTTGGATTTTGGATGCCTAGTAAAATGGCACGAAGAAATTATAAAATCAATGAAATAATGAAGCATTTATGCCATTAAGGGAATCAAAATTTACAAAAAAGGTCAACGTTTGTTTGCTATCGTATCTCATTTGTCTGACATTCAGAACAAACCAATGAATATTATCATGGTAAGAACTACAAATTTTCAGCCTGTTGTTTCACGTGAGCCTTGAACACCACATAGATGATAACACATCTGCTGCTCATTTCTTGTCCCAATTTAGAGACAGCACCCTAGGAAATGGGTCTCTCACTCCTCTTCCCCTACCACCAACCTCTCGAGAAGCCCTTTCTGCATATAAGAGTGCAACCATGCCGCAAAGTCCATGCCTTCTCCAGGATTTAAACCCAGGCCCTTCGGTACAGTAGTCAGAACCTCTACCCACTGTCCCACTGGGTGGCAGTCAATACTTATTTGCTTGTTTTATTAAAACATCTCTTTCAATGCAAGTTATTTTGTTTTTTGTGCTAATACTTTCTCTTTAATTTTATAGGCTCGCATAATTACTTGTTCAGTTACAACATTCAATACTTATAACTAATGTGCTGAGAATTCACACTAAATTATCACTCAAAGTTATTTCATTTTCAACAACCTCCCTGTTACTTTCTTCCCTATCAGTAACAAAGCTTTTAGGATTTGGAATCATACAACAAATTTCACCATCCTTTAATTAACTGATTACTGAGGCACTGTCATCGTAATGAAATACTTCTGTTACATTACATTTCATTTTAGGTGTTAACTTTATTAAATGACTGATTATGTTCATCATCTGATGTCTCGTGAAGGGATGAGCCAGTTATACGTACCACACCCTGTATCACGAGATTAACGACTAAAGACATGCTGTGCCATTTAAAAATCACTCTAGTAGCCCACCTCACAAGTTACTGAGACTATGTAAATCCTTTCCTTGTTCTATAGCACTTGTTTTTAACTTGTAGGATTTTGAATGATTGGCTGTTCAGGGTGCCGCTGCTGCAATTCTGCAACGTTATAAATCAAACACATTTTTATACTTATGGAAGGGACCAAGAATAAATGTGCTTGCAATACTTTGCCACACAGTCACTTTAGTTTTGCATAAAGGTGTTGTTGCCACATCAAAAAGATTTGTTGTGAATGCAGTTCTTGGGAGTTTCATGTTCCCAGTTAAGGAGAAATGCACCTCATTTGAATGTAACATCACCAGCGGCCACCTGCTATAATACAAATAAACATTTAATAAATAGCAAGAGTTCTTTCATGGAATTTTAATCTATAATTCTTCCAATATCATAACTGCAAATAAGCAGAGTTTAAAATCTACAGGAACAGAAATTATTCACTTCTAAATAATAAACTTAAAAAAAAAAAAATAAATAAATAAAAAATAACTGGAGCAGTTTTATACATTCCTGAATTAGAGACAAATAAAACCTCAACTAAAATAACGGAACAAGAAAATAAATGTGCAACTGCAAAAGAAAACCATATTATTCTAGAATGCAATGCAATTAATAGTCTTAACCAAATTAAACCAATGAGCTTTCAGTTCATGTAGCACTTCAATGCAAAAGCTGAAGCTGCATTAAACTCTGACATAGATGTTTGGTTACAGAAAAAAAAAAAAAAAAAAAAAAAAAAAAGATGACATGATTAAGTAACTAGCTGAAGGGTTCACAATAAGTAATTGAACTGGGCAAGTATTTACTTGCATTGAGAGTTCATAAAATGTAAAACGATTTTCCTTATCTAAAAAGATAATACACATTTCAAGCACACACACTAGCAGAATTCTTTAAAAAAAAATATTATAGGGCAAATGCTAACATCTCCTATCAGTGGTTGATTCAGTTCAACGTCACAAATACTGGTTGGAAGCACAGCTGACTGCAAATTACCCACAAAACTGTATGCCTCCAAAGACCATAAATTATGAATAACAATAAACCTTATTTCTTTCATCTGGGAACATTTGGGCGCAAAGCTTTTCCTTACATCCATAAAAATCGAAAAGAGGTAAGCTTGATGATACAGCTATTGAAGCAATAAAGAAGAAATAGAAGCTATAAAAGGAATACAGCTACAGAATTTTATCATCTCAGCTACAGAAATTATCCTAAGTCATTCTCTGAGATTTATTGAAGACCATGCACCTAATGAACGAATGAATCTCTTTTTTTTTAACCAACTAAAGAAAATCCTCTGCAAGAAAGCATGAAACAAGATATAAAATTTGAAGTTTCTGAAAAAGAAGAAATATCAGAATCTGATGAAGAATCTTTACACTCGGGAGATCAAAGGTAAACTTCCTGTTCACTATGCATACCATGAAAATTAACTAGTTAGTCCTGCACCTAATAACTGGAAAGATAAGAAATTGTGAAAGAAAATGGTTGAAAGCAGTTCAAAAATTAGCCAGTTAGAAGAAAATGGCACTTGGGAACTAGCTCACAGTCTGGCATCTGAGACCTCTAAGTCTGCTATCACACGTCGGTTTGTCACAACAGCCAATCAATATAGATCACTTTGAGATTAACACAGGGGAAAATGGTTCCCCATTACAAGCAAGCTTAAAGCATTTGAAGCTGATAGCTGATTAGTTGAAAACGAACAACTTGCAATTTTTTTGGAAAGGAAGAAAAAAGTCGCACGTCTTTCTTTCAAAAGTAAACCAGGCAAAAAAATTGTCCGAAACAGTTGTTCATGTGAAACAAACGCCACGCGATATGGACCTAAGATCCTTGAAAATATGGTTTCTTGTACCTTATGATTTCTCCCCTTTCAAGACATCCCTTGCTGTTAGCAACAATGGCCCCTTTAGAAATACTTTAATTTATTCTTAAACAAGTACATTTACTTTACAAAAAGAAGAGAAATATATGCAGATTATTAACTGAACTGTTTGATACTTTTCCTTAAGGGGAGAAGTGCAGTTAATTCCAAACTAATCAGTAACATGTGGAACAGAATGTATATTTCCATTATAGAAAATGTCTCCTTTTTTTTTTTTTTTTTTTTCATATTACAGAATGTAACTTTCTTTTAAAAGAATCTGAGTTTTCAAATAATGATTTACCTTACCAAATTTGTAAATTGTTAATGAAAACTGCCTTTGTAATTGTTAATGAGAATTACCCCTTAACTAACTCCTTGTTTCACAAGCATAAAGACATATGGAACTGAAGAAAAACTTCAAAGTTAAAGCTCATTAGAAAATTATGAGAGAAAGCAACACAAAAAAAATTTTGAGTTCAGTGCTAAAGAACAGACATGCTGATTATTATACATCAGTACTAAGTAAGGCTAACTACATTCGGCATGTTATTACTATCTTGGTGGCTGCTTTACATACCTGCATCAGCCTATTGTGCCATACAAATTAAAGCAATTTTTAAATTCTCATAAAATGGTTATCTAATTTAAACAACAGAAAACACATACAGACTATCTGCTTTTCACTCAGAGATTGGCAGACATGAGTCTGCTTTACTTTGAGACTGTCAGATACATACATTTTAAATGCCCTCATTTTAGAGACAATCACAAACCCCCATGCCTTATTTGGGATTCAAAACCAAGCCCATCTCCAGCTAGCTAGTTTCTGCTGACTAGCCTTTTAGTCTGGGTAGTTAATATTTTACCTGTCGCTCTGTAGATATGCATGATCTATTAACGATGGAAGATTTCCCTTAATGAATAATATCATGTTCCTCCAATTTTTTAAATAAAATTTTAGCATCTTATCCATTGTGACTTTTTGCACTGCATGAAGTCTCAAAATAGGAAAACTGGTCGTGTCTGTTTTATACTTCGGTGAATTTCAGCTTTGTCATATATACACATTTTAACTGCCCCCATTATAGAGACAATCACAAACACCCATGCCTTATTTGGGATTCAAACCCAAGCCAGGGTCGCCATTCAAAGATGAGAATGAAATTCCGACTTTTCCAGGTGTGTTTCGAGAAAATTCCAGTCTATCCGCATAGCGCGCATTGGCTGCACCGAGAGGTAAATTAATTACGGTATCACTTGAAAACACAAAAATTTGCCAATTGCATATGACTTATTATATATAATCCCGAAAGCATTACTATTATAGCTATAATAGGAGTTGTTTTCTCCACTGAACATTGAGATTAGAATCTGCCCAATCTGGATTAAAAAAATGAGTTTTCTGCAGACATTTTACAGCTAAATGAAAGAAATCTATTTTAAAATAGCAGGCATTTTATATTTATTTAGCAGCATACATAAGCAATTATTAACTATAACTAATTATAAATAAATTTAGAGGAAAGAAGAATATTCAATGATATAAATAACATTAAAATGAAGTTAATTACTTAAAAATTGAATTACAATAATCAATGATATTTTGGCAAATATAGTCATATTAAACGTTAGCCTAGATGACTGATAACTATTTTTTTATTTTACTGCAAAATAAAAAGTTTAAAAGATTTTGCAGTAAAATCCTAGTCTCCACTATGGCCTTGGTACAATTTTGAAAACTGCCGCCAATACCAAAATGACCAGTTTACTGCCCAACACCTTCTTAAACAGAGACTAAGAGACAGAGGTAACCGTTGTTACTGCTTATCATAATGTCGCCAAATCCTGTGTGTACCGTTCATGGAGGTTAGAATAAAAAAATATGGATTATTAAGATAAAAAACTTCTCTGCAACAGGAATGGCTCCGTCCCAACATAAAGGGAAACAGCTGCGTATGCAGAAAATATCTGTCGCCGAAGCTTGCGAAGTTCAAAGGTCAAGTTTATCAAGAGTACATAAAATGAATATCATTTTTAATTTCTTTAAACTTTAAAGGAAAAGAAAATATTTTTTCGTGTGAATAAATTAATAGATTAGTTACTTTGAGCAAAAAAAGTACGAAAATCAAAGTATACATTATCACAAAAGTCAAAGAACGTTTCTTCTTAACACATGCTCCACAATTTCATGTACACATCGCAAAGGGGGAAATTCTCACCATCAGGTTCCGTCGGCAAATCCCTTGGTGAATTTTTCCCTTCACTTTCTAGGCACACTATAGCAAATCGATTTACATTACGTCTCTGAAACCTTTCTTTCTTTACATAGACATTCTTACATTAGAACAGAGTACATAATAGCCTCCATGGTACCGTATATTAGGATTAAACTGATTTTGTTGTATATGAGAATGGGAAGGTATTTTCTTTAGTTCAACAATGCGAGTCTTAGGATTCTCGAGGTTACTGGAAACCAAACTTGCTTTGCCCTTCTAAAAGACAATCTGATTGGAGCTGCAAAAACTGGCTCTACGCCAGCTGCCCGAATGACGCTTATCCGACACATAATTCGCCAACAAAGTGATTGCTTCCAACATTGGTGCAACACTCGCTTTTTTGGGGATCACCATATGACGTACAACTTTTCCAAATTTTGACTAAAATATTTAAATTCCCCGACTTTATTGGTCAATTTTCGAATTCCCCGACTTTTTCCAGATAGCGTGGCAACCCTGCCAAGCCTATATCTAGATAGGCAGCTTTTGGTTACTAGCCTTCCAGTCTGGATGGCTAATGTTTTACCTGTCATTCAGTGGATATGCATGATCTAGTAATTACCGAAAATTTCCTTGAATGAATAATTCCATGATCCCCCAATTTAAAAAATAAAATGTTTTCATTTCATTCACTGTGCCTTTTTGCATTGCATGAACTTGTCTCCAAATTTGAAAATCGGTCTTCTGCATTTTATACTTTGGTGAATTTTGGCTTTCTAACCAAAGTGTCGGACCAAGTCCAAAAGTAATTTTCAAAATAATATCTCGCTAGCAATTTTGAGAAGTAGAATAAATCAATAAAATTTTAAATGCAGGATGAAAGAGATTATTTTTAACTCGTGGGCATGTGTGCTTGTTTTACAAGCACAAAGACACATATAACTGAGGAAAAACCTTATACAGCTCATCAGCAAATTATGAGAGAAAGCAATGTGAAAAATTTTCAACTTCAGTGCTAAAGAACAAACTAGCATAATTACACAACTGCGGTATGTAAAGGCTAACCACAAGTGGCTTATTATATTGCCAATTCGGTGGCTTGAGGGCTGGTTTAAATAGTGCAATTTAAATAGATAGCTTGATATCAATATATCTGCATCGGCTACAGTCTCATGCAAACTAAAACCGAATTTTTAAATTCTCATAAAATGGTCAGTTACCTAATTTGAACAAGACAAACCACATACACACCATCTGCTTTTCTCGCAGGGATTGGCAGACGAGTCATTGGCTTATTTTGTTACCCATTTTAGAGACAATCACAAACATCCATGCCTTATTCGGGATTCGAACCCAAGCCCTTCCCTAGGTAGCTAGTTTCTGCAGACTAGCCTCCTAGTCTGGGCGGCTAGTATTTTACCTGTCATTCTGTGGATATCCATGATCTAGTAATGATGGAAGATTTCCTTCAATGAATAATACCACGTTCCTCCAATTTTTACAATAAAATTTCATAATTTTGTGCATTGCGAATTTTCGCATAGCATGAACTTGTCTCCAAATTGGAAAATTGGCCTTCTCAACATCATATTATTCATCAAATTTCCTTTGTTTTTCTAGAGAGAATAAGAGGGGAAAACTGTCATTGTATATACCTTTTTGTAGTAAAATAGTATACATAATGAGAATTGCAGAATGTTAACTGTGTCCTTGATCATCAAATTCTCGAGTTTTGCCAAATCAAATAATCCACTTTATAAAATTCTTCAATTTTTTTTTTTTTTTTTTTTTAATGAAGCAACATTAGAAATGTCATTATACACTGAAAAATATAACACACATGTAAAATAATCAAATAAAATTATTGTAGAGGAAAATGTGATTAATGTTTAATACAGAACTGTTAAACGATAAAATATTCTTAAGCACAGGAAACTAAAATAATATTAATAAATTATTGATGAGAAATAAAGGTGCTGTTCTGTTATCAGGACCGGATTCAGAAATGTATCTGTGTATGCATTTATGTACGAATGGACATACGTTTTCATGTATTTATGTAAGCCTGAATGCATGTGTGTGCATATTATCTTCTAATATAAATTTAGTAGAAGTATCTAAAAAGAGTGAACCCATATGTAGGAAGTTCAATTCCGAAAATTGTGTTTTAAAGTAACTTGAATGTAAATTGTTAAAAATGTTTTACGGGGACTTGAATTAAATCATGAATAACAAAATTTCAAACTTTGAAAAAGAAATTAAATTAAAAGCAAGTAATTATCGCTATTGATCGGAAATTAGTCGACTTTTCAAGGAGAACAAACCAACTCCCGTTCAATGAACAATAATCAATAAATACGAAGGTGTTTCGTCTTTTACTCAAGTAATAATTGTTATGCCAAACTGGCAAATTAAGTTAGGCCAAATAGTTTCGTGAATTGATGGGAATTAGAACCAAAGAACTCATTCTGAATTAAGCATTTTCGCTAATACAAATTTTGAGTGAAAAGCAATTTATGTAGTAAAATTGATAAAATACTTGAGTAAATATCCCCTGACACCTTCACTTTTATGCATATTAATTCAAAACTATTTGTATAAAAATTAAACATTGGTAATCTTAATTGGAATTATGAAACAGAACTCAAAGTAATTGAAATAAACATTAGAAAATTACGAAACATAACGCTATCTTTGCAAAAACAAATCAAATAATAAAAATTGAAATTAATGTATATGTTACCGTGAAAGACCGAAATTGGAGAATGTCGACTTTCACCGGACAATGTCAACATTTACCAAATATGTCGATGATAGATCGAATATTTCTTTAAATTCGGACCCTCGCCGGTGTATGTCGACAATTACAGATATGCTCTGGTGTAGGTCGAAAAGAGAAGAGTACATGTACACGCTGCTATTCCAAAAGGAAGTGTTCCACAAATAAATGCAGCTGTAAAAGCAAGGGCCTCTTGTGCAATTCAAAGTGTCATAATAGTTTAAGTTGTTGCAATAAATAACATTTGAATCACATAATTTGGTAAGTTTATAACTTCTATTATTTTCCTTTCTCATTTTGAATGCACTGTGTGTTATAAGTTCTTTTTAGTCTTATTCCAAGTCTCAAGTGCATTTTTTCGCGAATGAATTGTGGAGAAGGAAATATAATATTCGTATGTGTTCAACATTCACCATTAGTACATGGTGAATGTCGACATTCACCGGTGTAAGTCAGAAATAAGAGTATTTGGAAGATATTTCGTACATACACTAAGCGACTATGTGAATGTTGACATTCACCAGATTTCGGTGTTTCACCGTAACATATATATAATAAGAAAAAAGGGAATGTACATGAAGATATAAAAGGCCAGAAAATGCATTGATTAACTTACATTCTTTCTAGTGGGATGTGGGTAAAGTGTTCTCTTCGGTGTCTTACTCAGAAGAGGTGTGTGTCCGAAATTCCTTCTTGGCAGCAGTAGGCTCGGCGACAAAACTTGCGAGAAGTAATTTATGGGACACGGGAGGGACTAGGAATGCTTGAGGGATGTTTGTTGCAAAGTTCTTATGCAAGTGAAAAACGGCTGTTAAAATTTTGAATATGTTAACTAGTGAATGGAAATTAATTAATTTCTGGCTAATTGTCATGTCGGAATGAAGAAGAAATTAAGAAAAGGAAAAAAGTAATTTTCACTATCAAACAGCTATTTGACAGACTAAAGATTATGAAATAGGCTCATTTTTTTAGTAACAGTATAAGAAAAGTCTGAAAACAATTAGGTTTTTACATCATATACAACTTTGTAATTACATTATGTACAAATTCTCCAACTGATAGTCATCCAACTTATACCGCTTTATCAGGTTTAAGAACAAATTACCGTATCCCTATCAGTTAAATGACTTAGAGTGAGTACTTAACACCTGCTCTTTTAAGACAATGGTTGATTAGGTAGATCAACCATTGGATATTAGGGTAATGGATATCAGAGTAAGAATAAATTGATTAGGTATTAGATTCTTTTTGAGAATTTTAATTAGGAGCAAAATTTCGCATTGTAGATCTATCGTATCTGTGAAAATATTTTTTAATACGTTGTATTTGATTTATTATTGTATTACTAATAACTTTTCTGGAAATGTTGGAAGTTATTAGTAAGTTAAAAAAAGTTATTTTTTGGAGATGTTGGAAGTTATTAGTAATACAATAATAAATCAAATACAATGTATTAAAAATATTTGCACAGATAGATCTACAGCACAAAATTTTGCTCCTAATTAAAATTCTCAGAAAGAATCTAATACCTAATCAATTTATTAACCATTGTCTTAAAAGAGCAGGTGTTAAATACTCACTCTAAATCATTTAACTGATAAATATATGATATTTTGTTCCTAAACCTGAAAAGGCGGTATAAGTTGGATGAGTATCAGTTGGAGGATTTGTACATAGTGTAATTACAAAGTTGTATATAATGTAAAAAGCTAATTGTTTGCAGACTTTTCTTATACTAAAAAAAGTGAGCCTATTTCATAAGCTTTAGTCTGTCAAATAGCTCTTTGACAGTGAAAATTACTTTTTTGCTTTTCTTAATTTCTTCCTCATTCCGACATGACAATTAGAAATTAATTAATTTCCATTCACTAGTTAGTATATTCAAAATTTTAACAGACGTTTTCACTCACGTAAGAACTCCGCAACAAACGTCGCTCAAGTATTCCTAGTCCCTCCCATGTCCCATAAATTACTTCTCGCAAGCTTTGCCACCTGAAATAACTCTAAAGCACCCCGTTGCAGAGAAGGAGTTTCAGACACATATCCCTTCTTAGTAAGACACCAAAGACAACACTTTATTCACATCCCACTAGAAAGAACGTAAGTTAATTAATGCATTTTCTGGCCTTTTATATCTTCTTGTACATTCCGTAATTGTTATCAATTCTTTCTCACAATTTTGTTTTTAAATTATTGATTTGATTCGGCACTTCCGTAATTGAAATTTTGTCTCCTTCAATAATTTTCACAGCATTGTGAAATAATGTAGCTTGGTTGTGCATGAACTGAAGACAAATTTGTGATGTATCATTTTCAAAAAACAGCTGCAATATTCTTGGACATTTACCTTGTGATAAAAAGTATGCTTTTAATGGTTCGTATATTTAAAAAATATTTTCTACAGCTGGTAAAAGAGCATCGTGTTTTGCTGTAACCAAAATTCTTTTATATTCGATTTCTGCGAAAAATCCTTCAAACTTAACACGCACAATATATGTATAAAAATACGAATAAATTTTTGAAATATTTTCAACATCCACTGGAAGTTTGTCAGATACTGTTTGAATAGTATTGTGTAAAACGTGAGCTGCGCAACCTACTCAAATAATTTTTTGGTTCAAACGTTTGTTAAGTTTCGTAAAAACGTTATTGATGCCTCTTCTAGCTTTTTTACCAAAATTTGCGTCAGTGTCGACAATAAAATTATTACCTGACATTCAGCAATAATTTTACTGTTCAAATTATTCTTTTTTAAAATAGTACTTATTGATTCAAAAATTATTTATGAAGTTTCATCTGGCGTAGGAGAGCCTGACTGCAATACCGAAGGGACTGGGTTCGAATCCCGGAGAAGGCATGGTTGTAACTGTTTGTTAGGCAGTGGCAAAAGGAGGCAATGGTGGCCCACCTATTAGATGCCTCCATAATAAAAAGACCGCCACATCTGGCCTTAGTATACATTAATGTACTCTGTTACAAAACTGTAATTGTTCACAATCTGCCATTGGGAAAAAAAAAGTTTCACCCGGCAATGAAAAAAAATGTAATATTCTAATTTTAATTCCTGTTTCTGGATCAAAAAGTCTAGAAATTGTGGAAAATAATTTTAAATCTTTGTGGTTGGAAGCATCATAATATATGGACATAAATGTGCATTTATTTAATTCTTTCTGCAATTGTGAAAACGAATATAATTAAAAAAAATTACAAACAATTGCTTCGGTTTTTGTAATACAATGTCTTGATCACCTGCGACGTACAATCAATTGATCTGAAACTTTGATTGTGGTTTATGGTGTAGAAACAAATAGCCCTTCAGCTAATGCTAGCTGTTCCTCCGTTAACAATACATATTCCTTGACGAGACGTAACAACATTGATCGAACACCAATCTAACTCGTTACATCGCCTAATTCAATCTAACTCGTTACATCGCCTAATTCAGTTTACTCTGCATGCATTTTATGCGTTTTTTTTTATTTCTTTATATTCACTATAATAATTAATAAATAATAGGTAATATATTTTTACAGTACATTTAAAATAAGAAATGCAGATGTTTTCTAAAAAGCGGGATATTTTAAAAAATCGTCGGGATGCGGGACAGTCCCGCCAAAATCGGGACGTGTGGTCACTTTATACATATGGGTTCACTCTTTTTAGATAGTTCTACTAAATTTATATTAGATAATATAATCAATATTTCTTAAGTAAATAAGGTTTAACTCTGATATACGCCCTAATTTCACCAAATGTGGCGATATGTGTTTTGCGCTGGTTTTTGGCACAACTGTGTGTTGACGTTGAAAAATATTTCGCTGGAGCTCGTTGGTTCGTGTCTGTGTCTCAGAAGATAGGGGGAAAAGATAAAATTGTGGAAGTTGTTGAAGTTCAACAAAAGGAAATATTGTGGCCATCCTGTTGAGTGGCAGTGGGTATTTGGAGGTGTGGAAAGAGGGTCTCGGAGATTATTTTTAGTGGCTGTGCATGATAGAAAAGGGATTTGTGATTTTATATATTTGTGAACCATAGTATGAATTTCCTGATAGTGTGTCTGGCTGTCATATAAATACGATAGTGATTATGTGGCGGCATGTCAAAGGCGGTATGAAATTAGTATTTCTGCTGTTCGAAAAAGCATTAATTCATGGTAAGTGCATTTTATTTTTGTTCTTATTTTGTAGAACGTTATGTTCATTGTTTTTTAGTATGAATTTCTGTAGTTATTGTTTTTTTTTAACTGTTTGAAATTTATTTATTTTAGTTTATTTTGTTGATTAGTACATAGTGTCTAGATTGTGCAATTTGTAGATGTTTTTTAAAGTTGAAACAGAATGCTGTGTACATGGTATTCTTTGAAATTTATTGTTGTTAATTTATTAAAGCGAGGCATGCGTAGTTTGCAGATTCGTTCGTCGCCTAAATTGTGCAATTCGTAGATGTTTTTTAAGTTAAACCATGTCGCTGTGTACATGGGTTCTTGTCAAATATTTTTGGTTAGAAACTTTACGTTTTTGCTATCTAAATTTTTGGTGTTTGTTTCGGATTTTTAGCTTAAATTGTGTGTTCAAAACATGGTTTTCGCACATGCGAAAACCATGTTTTTAAAGACATTTTAGGCTTAAAGTTCGAAACGTAGACAAAAAAATTTAGATAGTAATGTGGCAGGTGTGTTTGGCAAGAAATTTGGCAACTTGAGGGCGCATATCAGTGTAGTTCCATAAATAAGTTATTATTAGCTTACTTTGCAGCTAAGTATTAGAAAAACTTGTTTTCAAACTAAGTGAATTTAAGATCATAAACATTTGATATATGCATACATTTCTGAATCCGGTCCCGATAACAGAACAGTACCGAAATAAAAAATAAGCTAGACCACTAATCGAATATCCTTTTACTATGCTTGCAAGTCCTCCCATTTCACAGTTACAAATGCCCAGGCCTTTTTTATGGAAGCACTTCCGCAGAGAACCCGGTAAATGTAAACATCGCCAACTTTGTCGATAATAGTTCAAACCTGGTAACCCAGTGGATTTATCCTATTCGCTTGTCCGAAGTTTCCAACCATTCCTCTTGCATTCATTTTGTTGAATTATCACTGTCATTATTCGCCTTTGCAGATTTATATTATTCTTCTCTTATTTATTATTATTTTTTCTGAATTTTTTAACAACGAACAGATAGAAATATTTTCGTAGATAGATGCCAGTTCTCGGTTCGGGGTGAAAGGAAGAAAATACGGCGGGAGGGGTGAATGCTAATTTGTAACACGGCTGTTCACGTTGTGTTCTTAATTATTAACAGCTTTAAGAACAATGAGGTTTCTAACCTCTAAAACAATTTGTTTTCGTAGGCCACAAAAATGTGCATGTGCATTTTAAATAATTAAGTAATGCTTTTATTTTTATTATTGGTTATTGTCCTCTAAAATTATGAGAATAAATCAATTTTTATGGCGTAAAATTTTAACAATATATTGTTAATGCTTTTCTAACAATAACCTTTCAGAGAATGGCAGATATGACATAAATAGATGATTAAATTGAAATAAAAAATATTATTGATTATCCAAGATGACGGAATAGTTTGATGCATCACCATGGCCATCAAAATTAGCAAACCACTGCTGGTGTAAGGAATATATTATTTTCTGTGCTAACTGGAATTTAAGACAAATTTTTCTCGTATATCACGTTTAACGGGTTAATTTCAGTATATTAATACTAATTTATATTTTTTAAATGAATTTTTATTTCCGTTATAAATTCTTATATATTATCCTATGGTTAATATATTCTTTTCTGTGCTAACTTGAATTTAATACAAATTAATTTTTGTATATCACGTTTAACCGGTTGGTTTTCAATCTACATGCTTATTATCTGTGAATTTTTACTACTATATGCTTAATATATTGTTTTGTCTGCTAACTTGAATTTACATGCACTAAAAATCACGTTTACGGCTCAGCTCATTGTCGATAAACCGCGAGCTTGGCGAGTAAAAATGCAACGGCGCCAACGGGTTCTCTGCGAATGAAAACCCTTTTTAATTAATGGATGAATGAATAATTACAAGAGATTTGAACCCAAGCCTATCAGTAGACAGGAAGCTTTAGCTAATAAGCTAAGGCAGTAGTAGCTCAGACAGCCATTGTTTTATCTAGCAGATATGAGTAGACCTCTCATATCTCTGCAGGTCTTGCAACAATGATTCTTAATCACAAGTGGGTAAAGTGCAGAATCGCCCACTTATTGCCTTTTACAAGAGTAAGAAGAGTTGGATTTTTGTCAATTTTCTTTGACTTTTTAAGTGAAAATAGGTCGATGTACACATTGATAAAGGGAGTGCACAATGCCATTTTTGTGCAATTCTGGGATTTTTTTTAAGTGACAATAGGTCGATGTGTACATGGCTACCGAGTATGTGCAATTTTTAAAAACGTGCCAAGCAGTGGGTGATTCTGCACTTTCCCCTCACAAGTTGCTCAATTTGGAGAAATACGAATATATGTTAACTTTAATTAACAGAAATGATCATCTGAAGATTTTCGCAGCCTCAAACAGATCATTGAAAAACTTGCAAAGGTTCAACATGGACAAATATCAACAAAGATAAAATGTAATTCGGAAATATTCCCAAAAAGACAACTGGTGAACAGGGCATTAATTAGAGCAACTAATAAACAAATAACTAACAGCTCAATAAACAAAAAGTTATGGTCAAAATCGATACCACATAAATTTGCAGCTTTGCAGGCTTAACCCAATTCTAACTGTTCATTTTTCAGATTAACTTCAATTAGCATCTTTTAAGACAGACAAAAAAAAAAAAAAAAGTCATTTAAAAATTAGCACAAATTTGCAGCTTTAAAGACTTGAGCCAATTCTTGCTGTTTTGTCTTTCTTTTCATTAACTAATCTAGCATGTCTTTTTCGAGAGACAAAAATGGTCGTATAAAAAACTTTTCAGATTTTTCTCACAAATATTTGCTTTTGATTAGTTTTTATGCAGATAGGCATCTGCTTAATCAGATGCTGAACTAATACAAAAAGTTTCTTATATTAATTATCAACACTGATTAACAATTGTGCATTAATTAACAACATTCCTAAAAATATTTACTTACGAGATTTAGGTTTCAATTTCCTTGGAGGAACTTTCCTACGATTAGGTGTTGCTGGAACTAATGCAAGTGGTTTCTCCTCTGAACTCGGACTGTCATAATCCAGTTCACGAGCACAATCTGGTGCTGCATCTTCAAAACTACTATTACTTGATTCATTATCAGAGTATGCTTTATGTTCCTCTGCGGGAGGCACTGAGGCAATTTTTTCTTTAGATTGCTCTTTTTCTAAAGGAGCAACAGTAATTGGAGTGTTTTCTTCAGCATCTGTGTTTAATGGATATTTCTGAAGCCCATGGATAGCAGCAGATATGGCTATATTCATAAAACTATCATTATCTACATTAGAACCACCAGGTCCATACTGACTTTTCAATGAAGCATATAAAGCCTGAAATTCAGGTAAATCTATTTTATTCTCTTCTAAACAAACTAACACAAGGTATGTACATTTCGGATTATTACGAAATAAAGAGCAATTTCTTAAATGGTCCTCTAAATACTGCCGTTCAATAGAATCCCAATTAATAAAAGTAAGCAAAGTTCTCAAATCATTTTCTCGTTTGCTTACATCATGCTCAACCCATTTACAGATAAAATTCAACAAAACATGCTGTGGTATAAGACACTGCTTCTCTTTGAAAAATGCCTCTAGCTTACTAAAAGTGAATTCTAATATTTCGCTTTGCTCAAAGACTTCAACAATATGATTATGAATAAATGCAGATGCATTTTTCTGAAGTACAGGTAAATTATACTTCTCTGCCATTTCCTTAACTGTTAAACAATTAGATGGATCTAAATACCTATCCAAATATTCTGCACAATAATTTTTCAGTTTGATCACAAGAAAATGATTTGCTAATCTTAATAACTCCCCAACATTATTTTTATCAATCACAACAGCACCCGTGTACATATAATTTAAAAGCAACTGGAATGCATCAAGATTCTGACAGGTTACGGTAAGCTGCTCTTTAATTACTTTGTGAGTTTTTAGAACAGAGTCAAAATATGGACTGCATGCAGCCAAAACATTGCGATGAGCTTGGAATTTTTGTCCCTGGACGTGCAGAACAACATCACAAAACCGGCCAGCCTCTCGCTGGCTCCACAATTTTTCTAGTACAATACATGCTTGCTGGTTTTCTGTAAAATTCATAGCACTAGCTGGTATTAACGTACTAACTGCCATATTAATGTAGTCCTCTTTTAAAAGCTGATGATCAAGAAACGTTACAGTGAAATGTAGTACTGAACATTTTACTTAATGCTATGATAGTAAAACGACACATTACATTAAAATTACAAAATAAACATTTTGAGAACAATAATTACAATTTTTACGGAATATAATGCTGTCAACTTACCTCTAAATTAACACATACAACCATACAAAATGGACTGGAAAACACTTGCATCTCAACAGCATACAAATAAAACTATTCACAACGCGAGTTTTTGGCAGCGAGTTAACGGTGGACCAGCTAATAATGGAGAAGAGGGAGATGCTAAGCCTAAACTTAGGGGCAATCCACAAGATAATTTTCCGTTGCTTGAAGAGCAATTGTGAAATTTAAATTTAGCGACTCACAATGACTCATATGAGAACCAGAAAGCATGTATTTGTACGTCATGCAAAAGTGTACAAATTTCCAAAGAATATGTTTACACCTACACAACCAAACCCAATCTCACACCTAACGGAAAACCAATCACATATTCAGACAATGGATGCCCAATTTCAAAAGGGATAATTTTACGTTGTTGCTGCCACATGTAGTGTATAAAATAGTAAGATACACACTATAAGTATTAAAAGAATAAAATAAAAGATGCACGTCTTCAGTAAATGCATTGTTTTTTTGTTCTTAACTGTGGTTCGATATTTCACAGTTAATATGGATTATCGGTCATTCAAAATCAGCAAATTGGGCACAAAGCAGTTATTAAAAATACGACAAATTGCTCTGAATCTTTCCCACGCTTTGGACGTGACCTTGGGAATTAGGGACTTAATTTGATCAATTTACTAATTTTAAGAAATAGATTATGTTGTGTAAATCAATAAGATATAGCAGAATTTAAGTTTCTATCTAGTATCTTGGGCCGAATCTGTCAGACAAAGATGAATCGTGGTGCTTTTCTTGGACGTCAATAAATTGAATCTATAACACTGAATCAAAAAAAAAAAAAAAAAAAAAATTCTTCTCATCAAACAACGTCAGGTTCATCTAAAACTCTACGTAAAAAACTGCAAACTGTTCTGTTGTAAATTACAAAAGCACCGCACTATATTAGAAACAATGCGATTCATGCGGAACTAGGCATAATTCCACTGAGAAGTTTTTACTACCTCTTGGCCAAACAGTTTCACATACGTTTACGTACTATAAGAAACTCTGAACATAGAATTTATAATTACGAGTATAAGAATGATAATAAATAATAATTTAAAAAAAAACCGCTACTGCCCATTGTCAAACCAAATGTAATCATGGAAGTCTGATTTCTATATTTACTTTGTCATGTTATACTATTTTTTGTTTTTATTTATTATATTTATATTTATATCCTGTGTGTACTGTCCCCAATAGCACGGCGACGTCGCTATGACATTGCAAACGTGTCACACTGTGACAATCTCAATGTCGCAGTAACGTTGTGGGCATGGCTTAATATCCGGTTTTTGTGACGTTGATGTGAAGTCAAATTGGGACTTTGATGTGAAGTCATATTATGACATTGTTGTGAAGGCAAACTATGACACTGATGTCATGCTGCGACATTGTTGTGAAGTTTCACTGCAATATTGTTGTGAACTCACACTGCGACGTTCACGTAACGACACAATACGGCTTTAATATAACGCCATAAAGTGACATGAATGTTAGCCTAATCAAGTGCAATGAATGCACAGTCGGTCACAAAGTACTCGAACACCGGTACCCTACCAGAAAATGACCAGATGGCCTTTTTTCTCTCGTGTTATTCCATCATAGGGTTTTTTTCCTTCCCCATCTTGGAAAACTGAAAATCTACACCATCTCTCTTTGAATTCGGAAGCCATTTTGGGAAGAGCGGACTACCCCATCTTGGAGAACGGAAATGAACGCTCTACACCACCTCTCTTTGAATTTGGAAGCCATTTTGGGAAAAGCGGACCACATCATGTTGGAGAACTAAAATGAATGTTCTACACCCATTCTCTTTGAAATGGGAAGCCATTTTGGGACAACCTATTCTTGGGAAACTGAAGTCTACACCTCCCCCTTCTCTATCTGAATTCGGAAGGCATTTTGGGAAAAGCGGACCTTCTCATCTTGGAGAACTGAAATAAACACTCTACACGATCTCTCTTTGAATTGGGTAGCCATTTTGGATCACCTGATATTGGAGAACTGAAATCGACCCCGCCCCTTTTTGAATTCGGAAGGTATTTGGGGAAAAGCGGACCATCTCATCTTGGAGAATTGAAATGAACGCTCTACACCCTCTCTCTTTAAAATGGGTAGCCATTTTGGGACTACATAACCTTGGAGAACTGAAATGAACGCTCTACACAATCTCTCTTTGAATTGGGTAGTCATTTTGGGACCATCTAACCTTGGAAAACTAAAATGAACTCTCTACACGATCTTTCTTTGAATTGAGTAGCCATTTTGGGACTCCCTAACCTTGGAAGACTGAAATAAACGCTCTACACGATCTCTCTTTAAATGGGTAGCCATTTTGGGACCCTCTAACCTTGGAGAACAGAAATGAACGCTCTACACCCTCTCTCTTTGAATTGGGTAGCCAATTTGAGAAAAGCGGTCTACCTCATCTTGGAAAACTGAAATGAACACAATCTCTCTTTGAATTGGGTAACCATTTTGGGATCTCCTAATGTTGAAAACTAAAGTGAACGCTCTACACTCTTTGAATTCGGAAGCCACCAAAATTGGTATATATATATATATATATATATTATTGTTATTATGACCATCATACAATTTGTTAAAAAACATTTTATGACATTTCCGATTTTATTTTAGAGTCGCAATTCCATAACAGTTCAGTTTCATTCGAGAATAACTTATCTAAACAATCTTTTACCCACAAATCCACTATTATTCTCCTCAAGATCCATTAAACTTTGTAAGTCCATAAAATCATCAAGTACAGGAAGCGTTGGATCCTCAAAAAGTTGTTTTGAATATATTTGAGCCTCTTTGGGACGAGTTTGGGGATCCATGATTCCTGGACCAGGCTGAGGTTCTGCCTCCATGATTTCTGGACACGTTTGAGATTCTGGACCAGGCTGAGATTTTGCCTGCATGATTTCTGGACACGTTTGAGAAGAAGAGGATTCTGGAAGAGGTTCTGGATAAGTCTGAGAGTCCGAAAGAGGCTGCCTGTCTGAACAAGTTTGAGAAGAGGATTCTAGGTTCATGAACGTAACTCCCAGTTCCACGCCAGACATGTTGCGGTAAGTCAACCGTTTCTTAATAGGTAACTTTTTCTCTTCTTCTTCCTCCTCCTCTTCATCATCATCCTCGATCGTGATCACTTCAATTTCTTTCCTTATACCCGCCCATCTCGTTTCGGGCCATGACTGTTTTTTTCATCTCCTCTCATCGTCTAAAGAAGGGATGGCAGAAGTAGGCTGTTTGTCATCTTGAAACGCAATCGGAGTTTGGAAAGGAATCTCCTTTTTCAATTGTTTCCAAAGAGTCCACGGGCACCGATCGACGAGAAACAGGCTCTTCTGTGTCGTGATGATGAGATAACGCGTCTTCGGAAGGACGACATAGTTTTTGAGAGGTCTTAAAGTATATTGCTTAAATTTCATCCTGTCGGTGGCTTTGAAACCTCTTTCTTGGATATCGAGGGACGGTAATTCGTAGTAGACGAGGGGAGAGACTGTGGTCTGATAAATATGAACTTCATCTTCGGCCGTCATTCTCACTCCAAACGTAAAGTATCTTTTCGTGAGAAAAATTTTCTTTCACCGAAAACTCATGCGCGAATCCGTATATCTCCGGTCTGTTTGAATAGGACGTTTCAAAGCTCGAACCACCCGGTTCCAAGAGAAGGATAATTCATCTTTCGTTTGTTGAGAGTCAAATAGATTCCTATACATATTCTGAACGAGCAGGTCGGATGATTCGACTATATGCTTGAAAGAGACGATCCCTTGATCGGCTCCTAAATGCGGAATAAATTTAGCACAATGACTCGACAAAAAGATTTTCAGGTTGGGGATTTGCGTCAGCGTCTTCAAATCCTCTACATCCGAAATAAATTGAGTCGGGAAGACATCTAACAGCGACATGGCTCCAAATGAAAATGATCTCGCCTTTTTATATACACATAGAGTCTCTATGACGTCAGTTTTGTTTTTTTTTCGTTTATATATATCATTTCCAAGAAATCTTATCTCCATGACGACCTTTTTAAGTTAAAAAAAAACTAACCAACCATGATCTTTTTTTTTCCAGTCACCCTTTCTATCCCAAGGACGTCCAGAGATAGAGGAAGAACGCAAAGGAGGGGGGGAGGTCTCCCTCTCTACATAAATAGAATGGGAGAGCCAAAAAGTCATATTTGTTTGGAAAGTCGATCGTGATGAGGAATCCACAGCTCACAACGTGCATTCCTTTCTAATATAAAAATTTTGAGCTTTCCTTTTTTATCATCCAAGGAGTCGTTTACTTGAAACCCTCCGATTTTTCAAAGTGTGCGGGTTATAATATAGTGGGTAGCTATCACAAGATGCGGGAACAATTTCTGGCCAATGAAACAGTTTTGATGGCTCGTGAAATTTCTACTTTGGATACACAAATTTTACCGATGAAACGAACCAAATATCATTACACTGCCACCTTTCTAACTCTCCCGCAAATGAACAGTATTATGAATCGTCTTGAGAAGAAAAAAAGGATCCTCATTCATTTTAGCGACTGGTTGCACAAATTTCTGCGCGAAACTCTCTCGTTTGTGAGGACTGGGAAGAATCCATATTATATGCTCGAGGAAAATCATCTTAACGAGTCCACGACTTTTCAAAAAATTACCGAGCAAGAAAAGATTGAATGGTTGAAAGGCTACCCCATCTCTCTCACCGATGATTAGGATGAGGATGGTGATGAGGAGCCCTTTTCAAAAGCCTATCATCATCGATGAGAATGAGGAGGCGAAGGAGCCTGTTCAGATTCCTCTCCATTTGTCAAGACCTCTCGAGGATGAAAGACCTCTCCATTTGTCAAAACCCCTCGAGAATGAGGGACCTCTCCATTTGTCATAACCCCTCGAGAATGAGGAACCTCTCGATTTGTCAAGACCCCTCGAGGATGAGGGACCTCTCAATCTCTCAAGACAGAACCCCCATATATCTCTCGAGGATCAGAGAGAAACCATTCCTATTGAAAAACAATCTATCAACGATACTCAAAAAAGCCCCTCTAATGAGACTAAGCTTCCATTCAAAAAACGAGTCTACAATATACCCACCCCCTCTCAACAGAATCCTATAAAATTTGCAGATAAATGCATTCAAACAGACCCCTTTATAGTAACCCTTTTGATTGGAAAACCCGTGCCTCGAAAAATGAGACCCCGGAATGTTTCTATTACATTTTAGGGAAAAGGAACGGGGGGTAAAAACTTGTAAAAGCAAATGGGTATCCCTGGCTTAGAATAAAAAAAAATAAATAACCGAAAGATCATTCTTAAAAAATGATGATGTTTCGTTGATCGAGTCGGCTGGGAAAAATTTCTGAGAGCCGAGAAAAAAATTCTCTGGCTTTAAAAAATAGAAAATAAAATAAAAATTGTTAATTTTTATAATGTCTTTAGACAACTTTAGAGATTATAAAAATTAACTATCCCACCCTTTTTATCTTGAATGATGTCTCACCCTTTCTAAAAATTCATTCTTTTCTTGGAATTCTATTTTTAAAAAGGGTGAGTCGTGTTCTATTTTTAGAAACATGACTCATTCTTTTTTTGGAATTTTATGTTTAGAAATGGTGGGTCATGTTCTATTTTTAGAAAGGGTGGGATAGTTCATTTTTATAATGTCTAAAGACATTATAAAAAATAACAAAAAGTTTTTATTATTATTATTATTATTATTATTAAGCTAGATAATTTTTTTTCTCGGCTCTCAGGAATTTTTCGCAGCCGACTCGATCGACAAGACATCACCATTTTTTAAAAAATGAACTCTTCCTTATCTATTTAAGAATTCGAAGTTCCGTTTCAGAACAGTCCGTGCTGTTGAAGAGGTAACGTTATATTTTTTATTAGTTCTGTCAAGATTGAATTTTATGTTATCGATCTTGCGAATATCTTCTCTGTGTCTTTAAATAATAACGATACCGAACCACTTTTTGTAGAGCACAACGGAAAAACCTTTTGCATAATCAGGACAATTCATTCGTTCAATCCCACGGCCCATGGTATTTGAGAATGTCTTGCGTAGATCCCGAAATGCGACCCATGGATCTTTGCAACCATTTCTCTAAAAACCGCCGTTTCGTTTCTCCTCGCACCCAAACCACGGAAAAAGGTTCCGTCAACACAGTTAACACCCATGGAAAATAACTGTACGGAATTTCTCCTTCGTACCACGACCAGCCGTGATAATAATCACTCGCCCGCACAGCTGTTCGTTTTTCTTTTTCGGTGAGCATTTTCCATGGAAAAGGGGGTTTGAAAACAAATACCCCTTGAGAAGTGTCATCCAACGTGACTAGTGATGGGCAACTTCGGTACTTTCTTGTACCCGGTACGAGAGTAACGGGTACAGACAAGTACCAGGTACAAAATACCCGTTACTCAAGTAACCGTTACTTTGAAAAGTACCGAAAACCGATTTCAAGTACCGAGTACCAAAGTAACGAAATACCGGAGTAACGGTTTGCTGTACCGGTGTACCCTAGTAACGGTTTGGAGTAATGAAGTACCCTAGTAACGGTTTGCTGTACCGGAGTACCCCAGTAACGATTTGGAGTAGCGAAGTACCCTAGTAACGATTTGGAGTACCGAAGTGCCCTAGCAACGATTTGGAGTACCGAAATACGCAGCTAACGATTTTGCGCACTGCAGGAACTCTGCCACGTCACCACGTGTTTGATTTTATCTGTACGGAGTAACATTTTGATAATCAGAAAGCATGTCAACTACGGAAGTGTCTGAGGAGCAGGAGAGCGCGGCGGGTTGTTTCTGGTGTTGGGTTTGTGTAGATTGTCTTTGATGGCCAGTGGGGGTTGGGAGGATTGGCGCGGGAAGTGGATGGATGGAAACATTTTCGCTTTCGGTTGTGTCTTGTGTGTAGTGATGGGCAACTTCGGTACTTTCTTGTACCCGGTACGAGAGTAACGGGTACAGATAAGTACCCGGTACAAAATACCCGTTACTCAAGTAACCGTTACTTTGAAAAGTACCGAAAACCGATTTCAAGTACCGAGTACCCAAGTAACGATTTGGAGTACCAAAGTAACGAAATACCGGAGTAACGGTTTGCTGTACCGGAGTACCCTAGTAACGATTTGGAGTACCGAAGTACCCTAGTAACGATTTGGAGTACCGAAATACGCAGCTAACAATTTTGCGCACTGAAGGAACTCTGCCACGTTACCACGTGTTTGATTTTATCTGTACGAAGTAAGATTTTGAATATCAGAAAACATGTCAACTACGGAAGTGTTGAGGAGCAGGAGAGCGCGGCGGGTTGTTTCTGGTGTTGGGTTTGTGTAGATTGTCTTTGATGGCCAGTGGGGGTTGGGAGGATTGGCGCGGGAAGTGGATGGATGAAAACATTTTCGCTTTCGGTTGTGTCTTGTGTGCAGGTGCAGCAAAATCGATGGGTGCTCTATCAATTTCGTGAAAGGGGTCGTCCATAAATGATGTCACGCTTGGAGGGGGGTCAGTGAAATTGTGACAAGGCGGGAGAGTGGGTAACAAGAAGTGTGACATCATATTTTGATTAAAATAAAAATGTTTAAAATCAGCAGATTGAATTTTGTAAAATTACCAAAATTTGAAGGTATTTCCTAAATTGGGGCAAAAGCAACTTTCATGTGATTTTTTTTACTACATTCCTTTCTTTCAAAAAAAAAAAAAAAAGCATTCAGAGTAGGTTTTGAAAATAGGGTAGCGGCAGAAATTGTAATTTTATTGCTATTGTGTATTAATTATGTTTTTTGCTGTAAACGTTTCTCTTATTTCATACAAAATAAGTGCACGAATCATTATTATTGTTATATTTACAGACGTCATTAAAATATATAGTTTAAATTTAAAAATAAAATCTGAAATATGATCTATAACGTAGTGCTACGTTTTTGAACTGCAAGTATAAGTTTACGTAATATTGCGAGACATGTGACAAAAGGGGGGTATGTTGAATTGTGACACTTTGTGACAAAGAGGGGGAGGGGGTCCAAAATGTTGCAGAAAAGTGTGACATCATTTATGGACAGCCCCAAATGAGCATAGTTGCGTACTTGAAAAACGTCGGAAGATTTTCTTTGTATGATATTGAAGGAAGGGAGAGTACACTATGTTTTTTTCGGCTGTGTTGTGTTGTGTTGTTGGAGGGAAACAAAGGAAAAGAAATCGGAAAATAGAAATTTTGATGCAACACTATACTATGAGTAAAAATGTCGCAATAAATTTTAAAATAGAAAATTAACTATAACTAGCTGTGTAGCAATCCGATAGGATGCAGTTTCCTAAGTAAATATCAGAAATTTAATGATCAGTCTGTTTTAACATGATATTTTTTATTTATACGGATAAATAACATACCACAGAAGTCGTTTAATACCTTCAATTCGGTAGTAAAGGGCATAGGGGTGCGTAGGGTCTAGAAATTAAAATAATCACAAACCTTTATGCCACTTATAGATAAGATAATGACCTTCAGTACCACTGCGAAATAAAACTTATTCAAGCTACCAAATTTTAAAAAAGATAAATCTCTTATTCTCTACTCTCCCCTATATATATTAAAAATTCTGAATAAAAAAGTAAGATAATTTAAACATTAAATATAACATAAATGACCCTGTGTGCAGTGGCATAGCTAGGGTAGGGCAAGGGGGGACATGTGTCCCCGGGCGCAGCGTCCAGACTGCGCCAAATTGATGCTACGAAATATTTTAATGAAATGTTTTCCATTCTTGGCACACAGAAATGGGCGCAAATTCTTCAGTTGTCCCCGGGCGCTGGAATCGTAGCTACGCTACTGCCTGTGTGTTTAATTGTACAAAACTGGCATAAAATAAAATTTACACATTTATTCATATACACATGGTTGAAGAGTTTTCCACAAAAAAGTTTATACTGTTCCTTTTTAAATTACATTTAGGTTTATTTTGAGTTAAATTTGTACTTTTGGGGATTTGGCACCCTACAATAAACAACAAAATGATTAGAAATTTTTTTAAAAACAAAAAATATGATTTTAAAAAATTCATAAACATATATATTTCATTTAAACATTTTGAATTACCAAAAGCACTAGAAAATAAGGTATGTTTTGAAAAATGAGATAATGTAATATATTTAGATGTACTACAGTAATAAGTAAATTTCAGCAAAATGGTTAAAAATATTTTTAAAAACGCACAATATGATTTTAAAAGGCACATTCAATATAACAATTTTGAATTGAAGATTATCAAAAAACACTAGAAAATAAGATAGCAAAGGGTTTAAAACTGTGAGAGCGCAATACCTGGATGCAGTAACTGCTGTAAACACAAAAATGCAACAGAATGGTAAAAAATATTTTTAAAACTCAAATTACAGCCAAAGCGCATTCGACATAAGAATTTTGAGTGAAAGATTATTAATAACACTAGGAAATAAGGCAGCATGTCTTTAAAACTACGAAAATGTAATATCTGGATGCTGTAACAGCAAAAAGCAACAAAAATATTTGTAAAATCGCATTATATGAATTCAATAAGTACATTCGATATAAAAATTTAAATTAAAGATGATTTAAACACTAGAAAATAAGATAGCATGCTTTCAACTATATGAGAACTTAACGTAAGTGAATACAGTTAAGTAAATAATAGAACTGTAGAACTTTATATTATATTAATAATCTAAATACAATTTCAAAATAATATTTTTTTTAAGAAAATGACATTTGAATGAAGTAATATTTCATTTAATTAAAACAAATAAAACTTTGATAGGCTGTGCAAAACGTTATAAAAGTATCAAATTTTTTTAACTTTATGGAAATTTTAGGCATTTAATTCCTTCTATTTTCTTTATAAAGAACACTTAAAATATGTAACGAAAAATTAAGCATAACAAAATTGACTCCGAGAAACAGTTTTGAAAATAATGCAGCGAAGATAAACATAGAAATAAACATTTTAAGCTGAACTTAGGTTGGAATTTTAAGAAGGTCAACAAATGATTAAATATTATAATTGTAATGTAAGAAAATTAGTTGTTTCAACTTTTGTCCACTCAAACGGTGTCGCCGATCATTCAGTATTAATCCAGCTTTAGAGAACACCCTTTCGCATGACACTGAAGTAGCCACAAGGCCTAATTTTTTCCGTGATAATTCATACAAATTAGGAAATACATTTTTATTCTTTTACCACCACTCCAGTAGATCAGATTTTCTGAAAAGAATGGGCTCTTGCACGTATCTTTTCACTTCTGCCGCAGCTTTGTCGATCGCCGCGTCTGCTGCGGGAGCTGATGAAGTTCGAGAGTCTTTAACTTTACTCTCAAACTCGAACCAAACTGATGATTCGTCTATCTCTTCATCATCCCCTTCCACATCCTCAACAAGATTATGGGTAGTTTGTGCAACTACCGATAACTCACAGATAATATCATTTTCAATTTTTTTGGCGACATCACATTTGAGCCCCAATTTTTTTATTCGGGGGTCAAGGAAAGCGGCTTGAGCAATGTCTTCTCTTGAATCAATAGTTGTAAATTTATTACCTAATTCACGTTGTAGTACTAGTACCACATTTTTTACTTGTTCATTAACACTTTTACTAAGCAGATTTTCACAGATTTTTTGAAGTCCGCCGATTAACACAGGCGCCATAGATGCTGACAAGTATTTTTCCGAACTCAGCTCGTAAGTCACCTTTTCAAAAGGTTTCAAAACGTCACAAAGATGTTGGACACTTTCCCATTCTGGCACATCAAGAGCCTCTGGAGGGTCGTTCATCAAACCCATTGTAGAACGAATAGTGTCTTTAGTTCAAGGAAACGTTTTACCATATAAAACGTGTTGTTCCAACAAGTCTTGACATCTAAGATGACTTTTAAGTCTTTTCTCTCCTCGCTAGAGCACAGATATTTTCGCAGATTTTTTGCAGTGATATTACTTCTCCTGTAAACTATCACAATATCCCTAATTTTCGTTAGAAGGTCGTTAACTTCGTTCAGAGAATTTGTGACAGCCAAATCGAGAGTGTGTGCAATGCATCCTAAATGTTTTAACTTTAGTTGGCTGTCGACAGCGTTAATCATATTTTTGGCATTGTCAGTCACTATTAAAGACACTTTTTCCATCGGAAAACATGGTTGGCAAATGTGTATGATATTTTCTGCAATATTTTTGGCTGAATGACGTTCATCAAAATTGAGCAGTCAATCAGTACCGTTTTCCTTTGCATGTGTTCGTCAATAAAATGGCCTGTCACGGCCATGTAACTTTCAGCCTTTTGGTTGCTCCAACAGTCTACAGTCAAACAGATATTTTGTACAGCACTAAGAACGTTTTTTAAACCATTCTTTTTTTCTTCATAAGCAGCAGGAAGCAAGGATTTAGAAACCGTTTTCCGTGAAGGTAAGGAATAGGTTGGATTCAAAGCCTTTGAATATTCTAGGAATCCCTCATTTTCTACGATACTTATTGGTTGTAAATCCTTATATACCATTTTGATCAGTACGCGATCGATTACTTTTTTTTATGTACATCCATCGTATTTCTCTGGACAAACTGCATTATGCTGGACTGGGATTTTTGTGAAAATACACCAACAACATCACAAGCACTGTTGTCTACCGTAAGTTGTGTAGTCTGCTGGGATGTGCATGGTTGCCCACCATCTGCAGGGCTAGTGACGACAAAACGGGTTGGAGCGGCATCAATATCATCAACATCTTGATTCGGCAAAGCGCGTTTCTCGTGCAGATTTACACAAGGATGCTTCCTTTGCAAACGTTTTTTAAAATTTCCTGTTGAACCACCTTTGATGGATAAAAGGTCTTTACAAATGTCACACATAAATTTTTCGTCTTCATTAGTATAGGAAAAGTGCAGCCAAACCAAGTTGAATTTCCTTTTCTTACTAGACATTTTGTAATTCGATTTTTTTAGACGTAAGAAACTGTTAGAGACTAAGCAATTCTATAATGTACCGATACTCAACAGTACGAGACAAGAATGAATCTTATGGGAAAAGTGACGAAGTTGGGAGATGGTCATCAGCATCGTCAGATAAGCATAAAAAAATTCTATTAACGACTTCCGCTGTTCACTCTAGCTGCAAATTCTAAAATCAGCACTACGCTGTGAAAAGGGTAAGTGCAATATCGCCTAATGATTCTATTAATCAGGCATAAAAGAGCAAAAAATGCAAAGGAAAAAAAGGGAGGGACATGTATGTTTACATAAACATGTCTGGATAATTTCCGGTCAAGGATCAAGGATCAAGGAAGTTCGTGTTACGGAGTTCTTAGGCATAAACGCCTTTACCTCCACATCATCTGAAGAATAAAATGTCATCATCAAAAGAGGGAATTTTCTAATAAGGTAAAAATTTTGTTAAGCCGAAAAAAGCTTTTAAGAATAAGTGCCTTCACACTGAAAACAAATATAAAACTCAGAAGGTCTAATTTTGCGCCAAAATAAGAGCCAGAATAAATTAGATAGGAGCAGTCATCTTAAACAAAATTTTTGCTAAAGACTAGAAAATAAAAGCAGGTGTTTCCTTGATACTTGATCTTTCTTTGCGAACGTCAACTTCGCGGAGGGGAAAGGACGGGGGGGAACGCTCTTACGCGTCGAAAAAAGTTGCTGTGTCAGTTGGTCAGCTGACGGAGGGAGCAGTTTCGTTTCCGCCCGCTATTCAGTGCGGTCTTTAAGGCCAAATGATTGACACCTCTTAAGGGGTGCTAAAAGCAAGTAAAAACCCTTTTAGAAGGGCTGAAAGAGCTATTTTGAAGTAGAGAAATAGTCAATTGACTTTAGATTTAAAAATTAGGTTCAGTCGCCTGCGACTGTAAAGCTTCTTCTTAAAGAAGCAGGAGGGGTTCCTCCGGTCAATGACTTAAGCATTCAAGACTCGAGAGGCGGGAAGGGGAAGGAACGAGAAGTAATTATTCACACGCATGTCAGTGTGAGCATACCTTGCCCGTTTAAATGGGTTTGCAGCATAGTCCGGGTTGAGAACCGATCTCGGTCTCTTCCTAGATGAGGCGACTGCAGGATCATATACAGGTAGCATATGCAGCACAGGATTTGCAACATGTTGAATATTTTTGAAAAAGTTTTCCGAAAGTCGTTGTATAAAGCGATTAATGGGCATAATTTTGAGATCGTTATGAATCTCTTCGTTCCTTATATACCACGGAGCTTTGAGTATTTGCCGAAGCAATTTAGATTGAAAAGTTTGGACATGTTTTCTGTTAGTCAGTGCTGATGGGCCCCAAATGGGGCATGCATAAGTCAGAACAGGCCTTATGATAGACCTGTAGAGCAAAATCTTGTTGTCAATTGACAGGTCGCTATTTAAAGCGAAGAAGGGGCGCAGATTGGATTTGACAGCCGTCGCATTCGCAATGATTTTTTGAATGTGAGGTTGCCAAGTTAATTTTGAATCAAGTAATACACCAAGATATTTATATGAAGAAACCCAGGGAATAGGTTCACCGAAGAGAATTAAGTTATCTAAACGGGGGATATTTCTTCGGATGAATAGAGTAGCAGCACATTTTGCGACATTGATTTTGATTTTATACAAACCGAGCCAGAGTTCTAAGGCTGAAAGGTAACTCTGTAGTGTAGAGATTACCGTGAAGGTGTTGGAATGTTGTGCGATGATGGCTGTATCGTCCGCATATAAAGCAAGATCGATACTAGGGGGCCTTAGGAATGTCATTTACGTAGAGGTTGAAAACTGAAGGCGCGACGAGACTGCCCTGTGGACAGCCGGCATAGGTTGGGCGGGGAGTGGAGAATTCGTGGTTAACTCGCTAACGGAAACTTCGTCCGGTCAAGTACGAGTTAATAATTTTAATGAAATGAGCCGAGAAACAAAGCCGCATGAGCTTGTAGATAAGTCCGTCATGCCAAACCCTATCAAAGGCTTTGGCTACGTCAAGATAGACGATACCAGTTTTCTCTCGCTTGCGAAAGCCTTCATGAATGAATTCCACTACACGTAATAACTGGTGTACAGTGGAGTGTTTAGGTCGGAAGCCGAATTGTTCCGGGATGATCAAATTTTGATCTCGACAGAATTCATTCAGGCGATTAAGCAAGACATACTCGTAGATTTTTGAGAGAGACGAGAGCAGACTAATTGGTCTGTAATTGACGGGTAAGTTTAAATTTTGTCCCGGTTTTGGAATGGGCACGACGGCTGCAGTTTTCCAACAGTCGGGAAAATAGCTTCTCCTGAGCATTAAATTAATAAGGACCGTAATCCAGACAATAAACATTACGGGGAAGTTTTTGATCATGCGATTCGAAATTGAATCTATGCCGGGGGCCTTGTCAGGTTTAATTTTATCAATAATTTCCGGTGTTCCATTCAATAGTTTTTCCCCCTCCTCAAATAAGCTACAGAGGGAGTAAAAAAAAAAAAGATTCGGACTGCCAGGTCAAAGTTCACCTCTCTTCCTATCGGAGGAGCGTCGTCACTTCCCAGGGGGTAAAGCAGGCGTTGACAATCCTGCGTTAGGCACGTGACCTGGGTTTAATTTTTGGCGAGATGAAAATCTGTTTTTAGAAGGGGGAAGAATTATCATAAGTGGGTCAATTTTCTTTGTTCTTTCATTAGAAAAGTTTAAAAATTGCGTCTGTAATTTATGTTGATTGGCTTAGTGATCCACTAGATGCTGTGATATTTTCTGAAGTAGGTACAGAGGGATAAAAAAGGATCATATTCATTTAAAAAGGATAATATTATTTACGTTGCCCTATTAAGCAAGGAAACGAAAAATATTTTTCATGATTTATGCTAAAAATATAATGAGGAAAAGGAAGTAATCTAGTTGGTAGTTGATTCCATTCACGAATCCAACAACAGCAACTTACCAAATCAATCATTTCAGATCCACGCACTTTTTCTCCTACAAACGATGAAAAATTTAAACATGCACAAATCGGATTGCAAATCATCTAGCGCTCCCCTCCCTTTCCCTCCTGACTATACCGACTTCGGTACAACTCCACCAAATGTAGCGATATGTGTTCTGCGCTGGTTTTTGGCGCGATTGCGTGTTGTATGACAACCCTGTTGACGTTGAAATATCTTTGGCTGGAGTTCATTGGTTCCCGCCAAGGAGGTTAGAATAGATGGAGTAGGCCTTCCCCGTATGTTCCCATGCAATGAAAATGAAGCCATGATACGTCACGATGCGTGACGACTGATATGGGGAAGTCGTCAGCCATGTTGTTGCGACGCTTTAGGGTAGCAATTTCGGTTGGGGGGCCAATCTTTGGCTCTTTAGCGGTATTAGTTAAAACTTTAATTATTTAACATTTTAGAGGACCTTTTAGAGAATCTTTTAAGTTCCGATTTTTCGCATTCATATAAAGATGTGTGACTCGTAGTTTTTTAAAATGACGAATTTCTCATATGATTCATGATACGTTTTTAAAACATTTTCACATATATTTCAAATTCATATATAAGTTACAAAAACTTTCTTGTCAACTTCAGTTTGAAGTTTGCTCACATGGAATCGAATGTCTATTATTCCAACAATTTGGTTAAAAATGTTATTTTGTGTGCATATCCAGAAAAAGGTAGCTAAAAGCTTTATGATTTTAAATACTGATTTGAGATATACACCTTTAAATTTTGATGTTTTAGCAGAATGCTATAAAAACTATTTCAATGCTCTAATGGCTGTGGGAATCTATATTTAAAAAAAATATTTTTATATAAATTTAGCAATGTAAAAATTCCATATCAAAAATACTATTTTTGTTCTTTATTCAGCTAAAAAGAAAATTTTAAAAATTAATAAATACACACATAAATAAATAAAAAATAAAAAGAATACCTTTCCACACAAAATTTACAGACACTATTTACCGATACATTTATTATTGAGAAAATACTTTATACAATACATAGAAAAACTGGTAAATTTATGAATTAAACAAGGGAAAAAACATACATAAAATTTTAAATTTTAATTTTATATTTGCTTTATACGAGTAGAGAATTTTATATTTGCTTTATACAAATAGAGAATATTTGTTAAATTCAAATTTCATTCCTTGAAGCAATGGCGCAAGAAAATTATTAAAATTTAATTTAATTTTACTATTTTCTCGTGAAACAATGTTAATATATTATTATACATATCTGAATATTTAATAATTCAGTACTCTTCTGTTATCGGGATGGGAATCAAAAATGTATGTATACACACACATACATATGCATGGTTCATATATACATACATTCAATATACATCCATATAGAGATTTCTGAATCCGGTCCCGATAACAGAAGAGTACCAATAATACTATAATTAGTTAATGTCCTTATTAATTAATTTGCATAAGTAAAAACAAAAGTATTATTTAGCTTTAGATCTACATCTTTTGATAACAAACATATGCAAAATACTTGTACTTATGTTGAAAATAAAACAAAAATTGTTATTTTTCATTCTTTTTTTCTAACACAGTGCAAGTCATTCCATTATATTCAAATTTTATTAAAACACAGTAACTGGATTTTTTTCCATTAAAGTCAACAGCTTTATATAGAATATATATATAAAGTCAACAGGTTTATATAGAATGATATAATGCTAGACCTACTTTACCTGAATTTTTATTTATATGAATTTATGGGGAAATGGCAGAATAAATGCATAAAAAAAACATCTGAATAAATCTTAGCCAACACTGTTATGATAGTATTTTTGTTTTTAATAAAAAGTTTTTAAGGTATACCATTTTAGTTCAGTCCCCGCCCCCTATTAAAGGAGCTACCCTAAGAGACATATTTTATTTACTTATATCTCATTAATATGTTAAAAATATAGCTTAAGTGAGTTTTATGTGCATACTGTAAGGAGGGGGAAAGCCTTAATTCAAAACCTGTTTTAAAGCAGTAAGTAAATAAATAAAATACATTGCTTTTATTAGCATCTCAAAAAATAATGTTTTGGCTTCTAAAAACAAATCCTAAGCATCACATCATGATAAATAATAGTCTTACGTAAGAAGAAATATCTCATTAGGAATACATTCTTTATATTTATTTGATAAAAAAGAAGATCAAAACATATATGCAACATCACATTATGAAAAATCCTGCGAATCATTACAATACTGTAAGACATTGATTAGTAATGTGCTGCTGAATAATGTGTTTAGGTGCTAATTGTGAGATTTTCGCAATTTAAATTATTATGAGTGGGAATTTACGCAAAATCTTTAGTGAATGGTTATTGTTTAACGCCGTAGTGTATTTGAGGAAAGAGGAGAAGAATTCACTGCTGATGTATACATTAACAGTATGAAAAATCTGGAAGGTGATACTCGGCAATAAATGTGCTGCATTTCATCGCAAAATTCAGCGACGCCAGTAAAATAAACGAAAGTGTTCGAAAAACTTATCCACATCTGAAGCCACTATACAAAAATTTTATGTGTGCCTATACAGCAATTTAAATTAAAAAAAAAAAAATCGCAGAAAACTTCAGATCAAGGAATAAGAATTGCAGTGCCTCTATGTGCTTAAAAACTACGAAGCATTCTGCAGACTTTCGTGCCAAAATCAAGTTTGACAAATAGATTAATACATTTTATTGTTTCTTTTAGTGTATATATTTCAAAATTATTAAAATAATTGTTTAATTGCTTAAAACAGCAATAAAGTTCATTTATAAAGATATACAAGGAACTTCATAATTCATTGCTTTGTTGAACAACTGAAATTTACTAAATTACCTAACTTTATAACATTAAATATCTTTGTAACTGTGTTATTATGCTCTGTTTTATAAAAGCTTAACTACTTCTAAAAGCTAACTACTAACTAAAAGCTTAGCTACTTACTATTCATTTGTTATACATTAAAATATTTTCTGACTTATTTACTAAATGTATTAAGAATTTCCATACATGCTTGTGCAGTGTGAATGCATGTTTGTGTATTGAACTTTGAGTTTCATGAACGAAAAAGGAATACAATCTCCGAATAAGTACTTTTTTGTTTTCCAGTTCCTGTGTTTAGCTGTAAAAGTAAATTCACTTCAAGTATGTGTATATGCAATTTTGACAATGTAAATGCTGAAATGTATGTATAGTAAAAACTCGACAAAAAAAAATATCCAGAAAGCTCTTGAAATTTTGGATAGCCGAGCATATAAAAAATGAAATATTGTAATAAGTGAATGGAAGAATAAACTACTAGTCTAAAATCATAAAAACAGTTCATCTTATTTGTATCAACGTGACTATCAAAAGCCAATATTTAATATTATGCACGATTTTGAAAAAAAAAATGTATGCTGCTGATCTTTGGAATATGATAATGGGTGATTTTTACAATGGTTGTTATGTGGATTAAGATTGCAAGTTGAGACTTTAAATATGAACAATAGTAATCTGAAAATTTGAAGTAGTAATTTTATATCCAACAATCTCTGCCAAATAACTTCCATGTTTTAAGTAATTAAAAAATATATTTTTAACCACTTATTATTAATTTTATAAAGTACATTCTTTAATTTAAATTTTATTTACTTTCATCTATTTTTAATGTTTGCCATTATAAATTTCATACTATGTACTTTTTTAAGATTTCATAGTTGCTAATTAAACTTCCTTTACAATTTATTTAGTTATTCTATACATACATTTATATTTTTTGTAAGAAAGGGATTTATGTGCAACAGATATACAGTGAAAATCATTTAACACAAAACTGAGGGGACTGAAATATTTTTTCGTGTTAAAGAATATTTAAAAGAAAAAAAAAAGCATATATTCAACAAAATTAAGCTTACTAGAGTACATTTTATTTACATAGATATGTATATATGCATGTATTTAATAAAAACCAATGAAACAAAAACATCCACAAGAACTTAATGGAATTTAATACAAAATTTTTAAGTTTTTGAAAAACAAAACATTTATTGAGTTTTGGGAAAATAATCTGATATTTTTCTTTGCATTGTCTTTTTTAGCATCAAATTGTTCAATGTCAAACATTTTGTTATTCATTTTACCATTGGAAATGTGCGTCTAAATAACTGTCCATACTTTTTATGATATTCCTCATTTCGGATGACATGGGAACAGGAACTGCATTCATTTTATTTTCGTCTCTGCATCAATGATATCTTTTTAGCTTTGAACAAACTCCAAAATAACTTTGTCTGCCAAAATTGGGGCTGTACACACATTATCATAAACTACTGCAACGAATTCTTCGATAGTACAGTAAGACAGTTCATTAATACAGAAACTTTCTCAAACATTTCATTAAGTGTCAGCTCAGTTTCAATATCCTACTTCTCCATTTCTTTCGGAGCCAAAGAATCTGATACTTTTGAGAATCGTGTGTAATGAAAATAATTTTCATTCAACCTTGGAGTTGCTGAATTCTATGCAGTGCAACATATGAGCCAAACTCACTAATTTTTACTCACACTGCCATACACTCATCACTGAATTCCAAAGCTAACTGATGAGAGATGAGATATTTGTGTGGCGTTTGTAGACGTGGAAGGCGAAAGTCCGTAGATAAACAAAACAGGCTCGTGTCACAGGCTATTCCGAGGGTATTTCAAAGTCATATTAGCCTCTTTTCTACGAAACATGTGAAACCACCTCTCTTTCATTTCACACCCCGCTTAAATCTCGCCAGCGATGCCAGTGTTTTCTGTATTTTGTTCATTTCCAGAAAGGATATCTTTTCGTGTTAAGCGATTTTTGTTTCGTGTTAAGAGAAACAAAATGCATGAAATTACATAGTACTGTCAAAAGTCGTTAATTCGGACACCCATAATCCGGAATGATCTATAATCCGAACCTCAACGCTAAAAACTTTCTGCGCATGCGCCGCATTGACACATGCGCGTAAGACCTTTTATGACTGCGCAAGCGCAGAATACATTTTCGCGTGCGCGTTTTACGTATAACGGACGGTATAAGCTAAAACTATCTAATTATCTATTTCAGTTAATGGTGATGATTGCGTTGTTCCTTAATCTTCGAATTGGATCCGGCTTATTATTTTTTGCAGACTGTAAGAGCAATTTTATAAAAGTAAACTTGAACTTTCGATTATGTCAAATAGAATTTCCGATTCTGGAGCTCCCAAAGGATCGTACAAAACGAAAGTATGTTTCGATGTCCATCAAACAAAAAGTGGAATTGCTGCAAAATATGGATAAAGACATGAAGGTGACAGAGAGGTTAGTGAAAACGAAAAAATTTTGATTGACAAATTAGTCGGTATTCTCGGCACAGCAATTATAGGACTTGTAACTTTGTAACTGAACAAGAAATTATGTCTGTTTATAGAATTAAAGAGAAAGTATTATCACATAAAACGAAGCAACTTAAACAACTTACATTGAAAGAAATGTTTAATAAAGTAAACAAATAAATATTAAGCTTTTTTTTTGTAAATTTTGATACCCTTTAGATCATAATTGTTCTTTATTTCATAAATTACGGTTCCATATTTTTAATTTTAGAATTTTTGCATGCCATCTTACGAGATTTAAACTGTTGATCTAATATCCAAAATCGCCGAAGTCCCGACGAGTCCGGATTAACGACTTTTGACTGTAGTTTGTCGGGACCGTTGCATTATTTCGTGTTAACCGATATTTCGCGTTAAACGTATTCCACTGTATACAGATGTGTTTGGACTATGTATATACAAATAATTTTTTAAAAGGAAAATTTAGAATCTTTCCAAAAATTTTGTGCATTATGCTGCTAAAAATGGATCAGTAAATATATAAAGAAAGAAATTTAGAACCAATTTTTCAGAAAGAATAAAAATTGAAATTCAAATTAACTTGATAAAATCCTGTTTAGACTAGTACAGTCAAAAGTCGTTAATTCGGACACCCATAATCCGGAATGATCTATAATCCGGACCTCAAAGCTAAAAACTTTCTGCGCATGCGCCGCTTTGACGCATGCGCATAGGCGTTTAAGCGTGCGCGTAAGACCTTTACGACTGCGCATTTGCGTGCGCACAAGCGCAGAATACGTTTTCGCTGCACGTTTAATGTATAACGGACGGTATAAGCTAAAATTATCTAATTGTCTATTTCAGTTAATGTTGATGATTGCGTTGTTCCTTAATCTTCGAATTGGATCCGGCTTATTATTTTTTGCAAACTGTAAGAGCAATTTTATAAAAGTAAGCTTGAACTTTCGATTACGTCAAATAGAATTTCCGATGCTGGAGCTCCCAAAGGATCTACGAAAACGAAAGTATGTTCGATGTCCAACAAACAAAAAGTGGAATTGCTAAAAAAATGGATAAAGGCATATCCTTTGTTTATCTAACCGTTCCGAAATCTGTTTATCAATTTCACGCTGCTCTGCGCGGGGAGGGGGGAACGTGGCGGCGCGCAATGAACTGGAAGTTGATCTGTCAACACTATCGTTATCTTCAGGGCAGATGTTTTTATTTTATTCGGCTTATAATTCCTTATTAAATGTAGTATTTCATCTCGATGTACTTCGTCTTTGATATGATTTAAATCAAATTCCTTGTCATTATAAATATCACGAATACAAATCAAATAGTTTTCTGGTTGCAATTTTCTAATTTCGGCTATGCATAATGTATTCTTTACGCATGCGCGCGTTGAAAGAAATGTTTAATAAAGTAAATAAATAAATAATAAATAAATATTAAGCTTTTTTTTTGTAAATTTTGATACCCTTTAGATCATAATTACTCATTATTTTATATATAACGGTTTCATATTTTTAATTTTATAATTACTGCATGCCATCTTACCAGATTTAAACTGATGATCTATAATCCGGAATCACCGAAGTCCCGACGAGTCCGGATTAAAGACTTTTGACTGTAAAATCTTTTTAAATTGGAAGATATTTTAAATGATTTTACTTCCCTCCCCCCATTTTCCTTTGCTACTGCTGTTTGATAAGAGGTTCTAGTAAAGTTTTGTGTTAAAAGTATTTTGAACTTTCAAAGATTTTCCAATGCAGGAGGGCATGTTTTCTTTCTTTCTTTTTTTCTTTTTTTTTTTTTTTTTAGATTAGAAAAATATTTTTAAATCGGAAGATATTTTCAATGATTTTCCTTCGCTTTGAGGAGGACTAGAATTTTTTGGTGAACTATTAAGATAAAAAATATATTGAAATGGTTCATCAGCTGATTCTGGATACAGAGAAGCAAGGATTTTGTTTTAGAAGGGGAAATGTAATTAAATTCGACATACCTCCTCTTGACGATATTATGTTAAAATTGGTTTTATTCCTCACCTTTCTTGTTCTTTTATACTACTTTTTTGGTTTTTCTTGTGATGGTTTATTTTAACATGTTGACTGCCGTGGGGGTCACCAGTGACCTGCACTCGACTTGGCTACAGCGCCGTGGGTGCCACTGGCAACGCGACCAATAGTAAAATACATAATTAGAATAAATATTGATACTAATAAATTTTTAAATAGTACCATTGTTACTATAATGGTTTGAAGAATAATAAATCGCAAGAATTTAAATTATAAATCACAAAAATGGTCTACAGATGTTTGGAGGTCGCTGGCGACCCCCAGCATGAAGCACAATTATATAACATTATGTTCTGTAGATAATATTTCAACATAATATATATCGCACAATAAAAATTTCAAGTTGCCGTCCTGCGCAAATCACGTAAAATGCACGCGGCAGTCAACGTGTTAATTTTTACATTTTAAATTATTCTTGTTCCACATTTATAGGATTTTATGAAGATCATTTGAACTTCAATTTTTTAGTCTTTGTGAAAAGTTGTTTCTAAATTTCTTTATATACTATGTATAAGAACCCCTACACTCCTAGAAAAAACTAATTTATATATTTATTTATCCCAAATTTTCATTTTGAAACATTTTAGTACATGCTTTTCCTCAATATTTTCAAAGTTGATTTTTTGTTGAACTGAAATATGTAATATGGAAAAATTCTATCAAAAAACATAACTCAAAATCAAAACAGGAGATAAATAGAGATAATAATAATGTGGGATATTCGATTTTCTTCCCCTAATAGTCATTTGAAACATTTTAGCGTGTTTTTCCATTCAGCTGAAACAGTAAAAATATAGAAAAATTCCCACAGAAACATAATTCGGCTTAGAAACAAAACAGGCAAAAAAAAATGGGTTGGTGTCAGGAAACTGATTGTTCTAAAACAGTGCTTCTTAAACTTTTTTTCACTCGTGAACCTTTTTTATCATAGATTTTTTTCACGACCCCAAAATATTTATGAAAATTTTGTGGGACCCCATAAGCATTGCGAAAATCTGACACACGCGCGAGTGAAACTGTCAATTTTTTCACTTGTATTGTAAGATAGTATTGCAGTTTTAGGTCATATCATTAATTTCTCATTTTAAGACACAAAACAATGTTAAAATTTTAATTAATTAACAGATGAAATGACAGCGTTATGTGCAAAGCAAGTAAAGTGAACATTTATATTATAAACAGAATGCGTTGAAACATTTTTGTTTTTCTCTTTGTCTGTATTGTCTTACCTTTATCTATTTTCAGATACATTGTGTAAAAATATTGGGTAATTGTAAAATTATTATATTAAGTTTAAGAAATACCAAAACTATAAAATTTTTTGCGACCCCCAGTTGTAGATGGGGGTTGCGATCTACAGTTTAAGAAAGTCTGGTCTAAAATAACGTTACAATATTTGATTTTGTTGGAACATTCGATAACTGAGGCCACAGCCAGTGCAGTTATGGCAGGTGTGCAAATTTTGGAATTTACAGTAATATCAAGTAGCAAAATTTTTGGAATTTAGGAGTGGAAAAGTTTTTAGAATTTAGGACTCACAGAGATTGCATAGCATAACAAAATGTACCTGCTGAAGCTAGGACTCCAGTGCATGGTTATATTCTTATAAAGAGTGTATGCCTGAATGCAAAGATGCATTTTGAGTCATCATCGCTAGGTCACTAGCCTACACAGCATTGTGTGGTACATCATTCATGTAAATAAGAAATAAAATTGACTGCACTTTAGTTAAATAACCTAACTCATTCCTTGTAAGTATTATACAAGGGTATTGTAATTTTTTTTCGAAAACAACCTCACTTTCGAAACAAGTCGCAGCCATTTCTTATCAGATTGTTTCTTTTAATACTGGAATACAACTACATAGAATTTTTACAAGATAATTAAAATTTATGCCCCAAGACCATTCGCGGTAATTAAGACAATTAGACTGAAATCCCTCCACCCACCCGAAGGCAAAATCAAGGGTTAAATTCATCAATTCTAATGAGAATGCAGTAGCGAAGTAAAGCACTGCGGTTTTACATAATTTCTGAGTAAGCTATTTGTACAAATTGAAATAATTCTTGCATTTAAACTTGTATTCCAAATTAAGATTTAACTTGAAATTAATGTAGATAATTACTGAGAGAATTAGATTTTTGTAGCGTAGTTTATGCGAGAGGAGATCGCGTGGTGTTACGTGATACGAACCGGCGAATCAGGATGTTGAACCATGAAAACATAGTAAATTCTTAATGTCTTTTAACAAATTTATTATCTCTATTTATTGGCTTTTTACAAAATTTTAAAAGATATTAAAATGTTTGTGCCTTCAAAATAAAAAATTCTTAGAACTAACGTCTGTTAACATTTTTTATTTGTATATTGTATGTTGTCGTCAACAAAGTCTGCTTGGCGAGATTTGCGCCAGTGAAACTGAAAAGTACCTCAGAAACTAAACATAAAGATTAAGTAAATAAATCTGAAGAAATTTTTTAAAGAATGAGCTGAGAGCATTTAAAATTAAAATGTGTTTTTGAAAAATATACAACAGTTCCTGAGAAGGATTTACAGGCATCCTTAAAAGTTTCATATTTAATTGCAAAAAATTTAAAACCTCATACAATTGGAGAATCGCTCATTCTTCCTTCAGCAATTAAAATGACATCATTTATGCATGCAGAAAAATATAGTAACGATTTAAAAACAATAGCATTAAAAAAAGATACTGTTTCTCACCAAATTTTTGTCATATCAGACACTATAGAATACAAAATCCAGTCTTTACTATAAAACTTGATGAAACTACCGACAGTACTAAAATGTTTCAATTTATCGTTTATGTGAGATATGTTTTTGAAAACGACGCAGTAGAATATTTTTTATGTTGTAATATTTGGGAAGGAAAAGCAACTGGAGAGAAAATATTTGAAATTATTATCAGACATTTTGAAACAATCTTACCTAGACACACTGTGTCACAGTTTGTACTAATGTAAGCTTTTAAAACTAAGCCAATACTTTGGAAAGGAGAATTGAATCAAAAAAAAAAAAAAAAAAAAAAAAAAAAAAAAAAAAACCAGAAACATGCTTTTTCACAATTTACTAAAGAAAATAATACAGATTTCTTGTTTAAAACGACATATGATAAAATTGACAGAAATTTTTTTGAAAAATTTCCAAATAACGGAATTAGGTTGGATCTATGACTCATTTTGCCTTTGGTATTTTCAATTCCAATGTATCTCTAAATGAAAAAGAACAATTAATTGATATTTTAAGTGACGGAATACTGTGTGTTAAGTCTCTAACTTGCCAAAAATTTTAGTTGATTGGAAACTAATATGCCGATTTAAAAGGAATGAAAGTAAATTATTACGTTTCTTACATAAAATTGCACAGTAAACCTTTAGCTTCTATTTAAAACTTCTAACATGCTTATGTTACATTTTTCTGTTATATAAGCATTGAAAGTGGATATCTCACTGAAATAGAAATAATTTTGCTATTGAATTAACATGGAGAACTTTTTTATTGAAATATTTTTTCTCTGTGACATTAGTTGCATCTACTACAAAATAAAAATTAAAGAACTGTTTTTAAAACATTTTGAATTCGTTGTCATATTGATCTATGAAGCACTAGATTAGTGAGTTTTTATTACATTATTGACAAATATAGTTTTTAAACAATCAAAAAATTTTCAGCGGAGATAATTATGTGTCAAATATTAATGTGTTTTCAAAGAGGAACTAAATAATAAGTGATAAAAAGAAAATGCAGTTAGAACATTCACATCTCTAACAAAGTAATTTGCTTTGATTTAATCTTTATAATACAATATATTTTAAAATGATAAGGCAAAATCCAATGTGAAAGGTTATGCGAAGATTACGACAGTACCTAGAGTATTCAGCATTTCGTATAATCCTATAACCAGATAACAATAATAATAATATTAAAATAAATTTTATCTGAATGAAGTTTTCTTATTACAGAAACAGTAAAATTATGCAATTACAGAAACGAATACACTTTCAGACAATATATTTAATACTGTTTACAAGTGCAAGCCAAAGTTCTGTTTATGTTACTTCTCGCCCTTCAGCGCATGCTCAAGAATTACCATCCAGGCGAAACTAGTCGATTTGTTCATGACGTCAAAAATTCGAAAAGTGGGGTAGGGTTTGGAAATACGCTTCCCGCCATGCTTTGTACCTGAGAAGCTAGGGGGAAAAGATTTAATGGTGAAAGTTGTTGAATTGAAGTTCGGCATAAGGAAATATCGTCGTGGCCATCCTGTTGAGGGCCAATGGGTATTTGGATGTGTGGAAAGAAGGTATGAAAGATTATTTTAGTGGCTGTGCGTGATAGAAGTAGGGATTTGTGATTATTTGTTATTTTATTTATTTGTGAACCATAGTATGAATTTTCTGAATAGTGTGTCTGGCTGTCCTATAAATACGATAGTGATTACGTGGCGGCATGTTAAAGGCGGTATGAAATTGGTATTTCTGCTGTTCGAAAAAGCATGAATGGTAAGTGCATTTTATTTTATTCTTGTTCTTATTTTGTAGAATGTTATGTTCATTGTTTTTTTTTTGTCTGAATTTCTGTCGTTATTGTTGTTTTTTTGAATTATTTGAAATTTATTTTAGTTATTTTGTTGATTAGTGCGTACCGTCTAAATTGTGCAATTCGTAGATGTTTTTTAAAGTTGAAACAGAACGCTGTGTACATGGTATTCTTTGAAATTTATTGTTGTTATGTTAATTTTTTAAAGCAAGGTGTGCGTAGTTCGTAAATTCGTTCGTTGCCTAGATGGTGCCATTCGTAGATTTTTTTTAAGTTAAAACATATCGCTGTGTACATGGACTCTTGTCAAATAATTTTGGTTAGAAACTTCACGGTTTTGCTGTCTAATTTTTTTTGTTTTTGTTTCGGATTTTTGGCTTAAATTGTGTGTTCAAAACGTGGTTTTTGCATTCGCGAAAACCATGTTTTTGGAGACATTTTAGGCTTAAAGTTCGAAATGTAGACAAAAAATTTAGATAGTAATATGGCAGCGTGGAGTTTCTTGCCAAAAATGTTTGGCGAGGAATTTGGCGCCTTCAGGGCGCATATCAGAGTAGTTCCCCGACTCCAATCACAAGCGAGCAATGCCGGCGACAGTGACTCCAGCTGCCACTATTCCCCCCCCCAACCACACAACGAACGGCCTTTCGAAAAATTTCCACTATTTCACACTCGTTCTCCCGCGCACACAAGGGCAATTAATTATACTACCTCAAACTCTAGTCTCCGTGACGAACGGAACGGAAGTTCCCCCCTTTCACGTTTGCCATTCCATGCCCTATTTCAAGGTCATTCATGGACACAAGGAGCGAATATCACCATTTCGCAAATACAACCAGATACTACTGTCCTCGTACCAAACCCGAAGTGAACTGAACCCTCATCGATCCTCCAGTAACGAATACCGAGAAGAGATGCATATTTTTGTTACAAAGTAGCGAATACTGAAAAGCTCCCGTTTCGGTACAGAAGTAACGAATACCGAAAAGTACCCGTTTTGGTACAGAAGTAACGAATACCGAAAAGTACCCGTTTCGGTACAGAAGTAACGAATACCGAAAAGTGCCCGTTTCGGTACAGAAGTAACGAAAACCGAAAAGTACCCGTTTCGGTAGAGAAGTAACGAATACCGAAAAGTACCGATTTCGGTACTGAAGTAACGGGTACTTGGATGTACCGATTTTCAGTACCCGTTACAAAATACCCGGTTCGGTAATACCGACTCATCACTAAACGTGACGTAAGCCAATTCTTTCACAATAATGGATCCTTGAGAATCGTAGAAACCTTCAAAGTCGAGCACGTTTAGAAGTCCATGCTTTCTTTCTTTCCAAGGTGACCTTTATTATTTATTTATTTATTTAGATGCGCGCGATATCAAAAAAGAATGTGACTTTCCCCCAAGATTCAAACAACCTGTCACGTGCTTCCCTGCCTATCCACTATATAAAAGAGGAGATCGCAGAGAGAGCCCTATCCTTTTTTTTCCCTCAGGACACACACACAGAGAGAGAGAGAATTTTTCAATGAACGTTGACATCATAAGTTCCAAGACTCTCAAAGGTTTCTACATTTTTCTGGACATGGAGTCCTTTGTCTGCCATGATCAGAAGAATGGTGAAATGTGTTTCATCTTGAAAGAACAAGATTTTTCTCCCTCCTGTCGATTACGATGACTTATCGTCCCGCAATCGAGCGTCGGTCAACCAGACCATTCGTAACCGACACGGCCTGCATTGGACCGAGGATCGTCTTTCCTACGAGCGTCTTCTTACGATCCTGAAAATGCTGACGGAAAATGTGGAGACGATCTACGTGAATGGATACGATAAAGCCGCATTCTTCAGCAAGCTCTGTCAGCGGCCCGTTTATGAGTTTTATGTACCGGGGAAAACCGAGTGGCGATACAAGACGAAATGCACACGACACCAATTTTTCCGCAAACAGCACCTTATACATTGTGCCGAGAACAAGATGAAGAATTCTCGATTCTTCATCTTGTTATTTCTGAGAGCTGACAGAATTTTTTTGTCAGCTCTCAGAAATTTTTTCCTGCCGACTCGATGGACGAGACATCACCAGTTTTTTTTTAAGAATGGACTTTCCTTTCTCTGTTTAAGTATTCCGAGTTTCGCTTCAGTTCAGTCTATGCTGTAGCCAGAATACAAGCTACTATATTGTGCATGGAAACAGATTCAGTCGATCAACCCCTATTTTTTAAGAATGGATTTTCTATTAATTATTGAAGCTTTTCAAGTTTTCGCTGCAGATCACACTGTTTCATCCTTCCAATTTCTCTTTCGCTCTTCATAAAAAATATGTATACATTTGCTTCCAATGACCACCCTTCCATAGCCAAGATTGGATTCAAGAAGTTATCGAAAAAAACTGGGTTGTGTAAAGGAAAACGCACATTGGATAACACCATTTTTTTCTTTTCCGATGCACTATTTCCTTCACTCAACCCGTTTTTTTTCGCCTCCTCCCTGACAGACGGGATAAAAAAATGGAGAAAACCCAATAGGAGGAGATCCCGTATAGATATCGTTTAAAATACCATCCCTTTTGTAGACCGCGTGATGCCACCTCTTCTAATCATTATTTCGTTTTTAGGCTACAGGATGAAAGTACAATATAGATGAGAGTCCAAGATTGGTTAGAAATTTTTCGGCGTAAAGGCACTGCCCGTCATTTCTTGTCAGGATGGCCAGAGAGAGAAAGTATTAAAGTAAAAAAATATGGAAATTGGAAAGGGTGACTTCAAATCCATGACCATCCCAAAAAGCTATATAGTAATGCATAGCTCTGCTAGAAAGAATTTCGAATAAGTATATAAAAAAGGGGGAAACGAAATAGTCCTTTTCTATATCTCTCTCATTTTGGAAGCGTTCCAAGCCGACCAGTTCTCTTTTCGAAAAGTCCAACAAGATTAGCTTTTTCGAGGTGACGTTTACAGGACACTCCCTTCAGGGTCAACAAGTGCTCTTATGTGAAACGGTGATCTTGACGAGATCAGGATAAACAAGTCGCATAAGTTGTTTTTTGACCTTGACGCGATCGAAGAAAGATTTTTTTTGAATAGGGGGTCATGAGGGAGGGGGTAAAGCAAAACGTTCTCACGACTCTCTCATATCATTTCATATAAACATATCTTTATGAAAGTGTTTCGTTCATCACGATCCTTTTAAAAAAGGTTGGAATGACCCTGACATTTGACATGCGGTCGTGATAAGGATAGATGTCGCGCGAGTATAAAAGAGTGTATCCTGCGCGAGATTTCTTCAGAACAGAAGAAGACGTGAACTGAGCTGGTAAGTCCCTTTTGTCATATGAATATGTATAAAATCAATTCTATTTTTGAATAATATAATATAAATTCATTTAAGGAACTCTCTTCTTAGACATTTTATTCTTTGAAAAGAAAATGTCTCTTTCAAGAATATGATTAAAAAAAATCGGATTAAAAAAAAATTTTTTTTTTCTTTCTAGATCTTCCCTGTTATTTTCAATTCTTTTCCTGCTTGTGGGAGAAATAACCGTATTATTCCATCGCCATGGAGTGTCCAGATAACTTTATAGTGCTCGATCTAGAGGGTTTCCAATCCTACAACCGCAAGAAGGGTGAATATACCTACCTTTTAAAAGAATTGGGTTATGCGACTAGAGATCTTCTGACAGTGGGATCGTTGACGTTTGGACCTCCTCAACCCTTCAGCCAACAGAGTGCCAAAAACCAAAAGACGAATGCCTGGCTGACGAGAAACCGACACGGTCTTTGTTGGAACGAGGGCCATATTCCCTACAACCATTTAGCGCCGATTCTCAAATCGTTAACTCACAACTTCTCCACGATTTATGTGGTGGGATGCGAGAAAGCCAAATTCTTCGCTAAAGTCTTGGACTATCAACAACCCGTGACGGAAATTTATGTGCCAGGTGGAGTCATTCGGAGGTATCGGGGAAAATGTGCCTGACATCATCAAATGAGGAAATCGTTCCATTGTACCGAAACCAAAGTGCGAAACTATCGGTGGCACATTATGGAAGAGGACTTTTATACCCATAAGATCTATCCAGACGGAACGGAAGAGATAGAGGAGCCAGAGGACAAAAATGCTCTGCAAGCTTTCGATAAGGCCTACAATCAATTAGAGAAGGATCCGTCTCCGAAAACGTACGACGAGATCCTCCAGAAATCTGACGTGCTTCCAAGGGATCGAAAATCCGGATGAGCATACGCCTTTTCACTTGATGGGCTCTCATTTATGCAGTTCGTGTTCTTCTTCTTCCAGTAGCTCTGCCAAAACGGAGGGTTGGGGGTGACCTACCTGAAAATATACCCCATTACGATCCAGCAGCCTGTTGGGATGACGAACCACCAAAAGAATCTTCTGAGACCCTCAAAATATCTTCAGAGGATCCAAAGATAGAATGTTCTACCAAAGCCAAGGGTCCGACATCCAATGAGATTACGTCAGAGTGTTGGGATGACGAACTGTCTACGAATGCTCCGATATCCACTGAGAATATGTCAGAGTGTTGGGATGATGAACTGTCTACCAATGCTCCGATATCCACTGAGACTATGTCAGAGTGTTGGGATGATGAACTGTCTACCAAGCCCAAAGGTCCGACATCCACTGAGAGTCTGTCAGTGTTGGGATGATGAAACCGAAAAGACGACGGAGAATTAGGATGACCGTTCTAAAAAATATTTGAATTCATAAACTCAGAGAAAATTTTAAAATAAGTAGGGAAAGGTTCTCTGCTTTCCCTATTTATGGAATGGACTAGAGAGAAGAATCAGGAGGACAAAAAAAATTCTCTTGGAAGGAATGAGTGCAAATGCTTTCAATTCCTTCCGAAACCCATTTTTTGGGGGTCACTCTCTCATCCAATCTTGTAAAAGAACTTTGCCATATTTTTTCTCTATATCCATAGAAATATAAATAAATTTTAAAAAGATAACTCATCTCTTGACGGTCCAAAATCGTGGGAAAAAAGATTTGAAAAAGTCATCCACTCTAAACAATTCAAGCCTGTCTGAAGAGAATCTAGTATATGGATTTGCATTCTTGACCAGCTCGCAGTCATCTGACGCGAAATGCGGAATGCTTAAATAGATAACTGTGAGCCAATTCTTAAAAAATGGTGATGTCTTGTCCAAAGAGTCGGCTGGGAAAAATTTCTGAGAGCCGGGAAAAAAATTTCTTTGGCTCAGATAAAAAAACAACAACAACAAAAAAAAAAAAAACACTTTTTGTTAATTTTTATAATATCTAAAGACATTATAAAAATTATCTACCCACCCTTTTACTCTGTGAATGATGTCTCACCCTTTCTAAAAATAGATTACTAAAAAAAGAATGAGTCATGCCTTTCTTGGAAATTTATTTTTAGAAACATGTTGAAACATGTTGAGACATGATTCGAACAAAAATGGAGGGGGTAGTTAATTTTTATAATGTCTAACAAATTTCTTTTGAGCTAGAGAATTTTCTTCTCAGCTCTCAGAAATTTTTCCCAGCAAACTCGATTCACAAGACAAGACATTATTCACTTCCTTCTAGAATGGACTTTCGCTTATCCATTTAAACCATTTAAGTTTCGCTTCAGATCACTCTGTGTTGTGGAAGAAGTCGGTAAGTTATCCATTTCTCAAATAGTTTCCCCACCATTTCGCTCTCCATGGGGTCCATCCAAAGGATTCTATGTAGGAAATTTTGTCTCTTTAAGATTCGGTTATACAATGATTTTTTCTTAAATCCAGTCTTGATAGTAATGGACTTTAGGCAAAATTTATTGTGTCCACCTTTCAAGATTTGCTTGAAAAAGTGATAAAAAAATGGTCTGGAAGAAAAAGAGGCATTTGGAAAAAGACAATCTTTTTCTCGATGCAGCCGTTTCCTTCCAGACCCATTTTTTTTGCCTCCGCAGAACTCTCTTTCTTTTCTCCCCTCTCTCTCTTAAGAGGGGTCGAAGAAAGAGGTTGAAGTTTTCCGAAAAAAAATTTGGAGGAGGAACAAATTTTTTTGTTTTAGAAGGTGACGACTTTCGTGAAATTCAAAGACAGCACCAGGGGATCCGTTTGGTTGTCAACGACCCTTTCTTCACGGAGGTCTGTTTGGCAGTGAACGGTTGCATATTGTTTAGGGTAAGAAGAACAGTCCATGATAGCGAACTCCCAGATTAAACAGGGTGATGAATGGAAACCTCTCCCCCCCGGATAGAGCAGTCGATATACAGGCTGGTTGGGTACTACACGGACCAGCGGCTGAGTCAGAATACTGTACACCCAGGCCAGAAGCTGATTATTTTTGGGATTATTTTCGGCCAGATGTAACATTTCTTGCCTCGAGAGGACATACCCCTCATGACAACTCCCGACACTCTGAAGATCTTTCACTTTCCTGAAGACGTGGCGTTCGTCGAAAAACAACGACAGAATATCCCACGTTCTCTTCTGGAGGTGTAAATCAGAGGCAGAATGTCCGTAGCGCTCCAAAACAGTCTTCCGTCATCCACATAGCATCGAACGGACACAAACTCGTTATATAAAATACGGATCATCCTCTCGAATAATAATAGAAATACGGATGGAGTAATGCGCACAGCAGTCTCTCTGGGAAAAGAGTATGAAGCTCTGCCTTCCACTCGCCTCTATATATACGAGAAGACCACGTGATGTGGGACGTGACCCTTTGATTCTAGAAAAAACTTTATCAACCTTGTCTATCTCTATCTATGACCTTCTATTTTTTGAAAGAACCCCGTCAACTTCTCAAAGGCCATGTGATAACTACTGAGTTCTAGAGGTGACCCCTGTAACCTTCTCGAAAGCTACGTGATGACTGTTTTTGTTCTAGATTTTATCAACTTTGTAGACACATGACCCTCGTAACCTTCTCAAAGGCTATGTCGTATGGAATATGACCATTTTGTTTTTTTAGAAAAAAATAAAAACAACTTTATATTCACCTCCCTACGACCTTCACAAAGGCTAATTTTTTATTATTATTCTAGGATTCATCAACCTTGTTCTTCCCTTCCCTATTCCACTCTCCTCCCTATTTCTGAGGAGTATATATAAACGGATCACCAGCGAGCTCTTGTTCATATCACACGATTTCACTTTGAGAACGAAAACCATGCTGCTCAAACTGGAGTATAATGATGACTATTATGTGCATGTGTATGTGGATCTTGGATTCTTGTACTGGAATGCAAAAGATATCTTGACCCTCTTGCCTACGAAAGTCCATCATACAACGAGTGTTCTTCAAGTCTTTTCCCCCTATCGAGACAAGTTTCTTTGACTAGGAGATTTGGACAACTACTCCAAAGAATGGGGTCATCCGAACCAGATTCTCCTGACTTCGAATGAAGCTGCCTACGTCCCCTCCAAATCCCTGCATAAAAAGTAACTCTTCCCTTGGATGTGTAACATTTTTATGAGACCTCTGACGAAAATCGTGGAGGAGGGTGAAACTTGTATCACCCTCAGAGACACTGTGAAAGACGAACGAAAAAGAAAAAATAGTCCCCCTCTTCTTCCTCACTCAATTCGGAGTCCATCACCTCCCCGAAATCATCCGGAAGCAACAAGCATTAGGTGATAAGTATGATGATGATAATGATGATGCGCTATGGTCTCCAGTCGATTGGTGAAGGGGAAAGGTTCTCCGCTTTCTCTATTCAATAGGCTGGAGAGTTGAATCGGGAGACCAAAAAATGGGTCTTGGAAGGAATGAGTGCATTTTAAGATGCATTCGATTGCTTCCGAGACCTTTTTTTTGGGCCACTCTCTCCTCCAATCTTGGGGGAAAAAAAAGAACTTTATCCTCTTTCTATATCATGTCAACAAAAAAGACATTATTTTTTTTCTGGATGCGGCTGAATTTGTATAAGAATGTACTAGAAACCGGCACCCAAGCCCATTTTCAGTATATTTCTATACAAATTCGGTTGTAAAGATTGTCCGGGGTTGACTATGACAAAAAATGACGTCATTTTTATACGGTGGAATTTGTATAGAAATATACTAGAAACCGACTCTAACGCCCGTTTTCAGTATATCCCAATACAAATTTGGCTGTAAAAAAATTTAAAAAGACATCATTTTTTCTTGGACACAGCTCAATTTGTACAGGAATATACTAGAAACCGACTCCGCATTAGTAAGAAATATTTAACTGATATGATGAGTATTTTACGAAGAAATTTCTGTATTCGTGATGAAGAAGGTTAAAATACTCGAAATTATAGAGGAGGATTGGGTAAATTTTCTCTTACTCTTCCTTTCTTTGGTTCCTTCTGTAAATATAGGTATATTGGTAATGATATATGGTGCGTAAAGGTATGGCAGAGCTTCACAAGATTTCGTTCATACGAAAATAAATTGGTAAACAAATTAATGCAAACTGACATTTGTGAAAGAACATCCTAATCTAAGAAATTAAAAATAGTTCTATATGCGAAACTGTCTAGTGAATTACGTTGGAACTGGACTAAGTTAAAAAAAATGTGTTAACATTACGCGTTAGAAATAAACGTATATCAATAAAACAAAATTTCAAGAGATGAAATGGTAACCAATGGGTAAAATCGATGGTCGTTTATCTCTGATTCAATACTGGAAATGTTTATCTTAGTACATGTAACGTAAATAATCGTCAGTCTCACATGAAAGTTGTTCGTGAAGGGGGCAATATCCGTACTTAAGTGTAGGGAAAGGTAATAAAATGAAAATTTGCATAGTCGGGACATTTAAAGTGATGTAGGATGCATTCAATTAGTACAAATTACTGAATTAAAAGGTACTGAGCGTTCAAAATAATACGAATGAATTTTGTATGAGTACATGAAATAATGAATATGGTTCTAAAATTATGGATGAAAGTTGAGCTTTCATTCTAAATATTCGGAATCTATCAAACTAGCTTAATGAGAATCAAGATTCAAAACTGAACATTGGTAACATTGAAGAGTATAAAAACGTATATTCAGATATAAACGGTATTAAGAATTAAAAGAAAATACCAGAATATGCAGGAAATGTTAAAGTTTGAAAATGCGAATGAAGTTAAGAATGGAGTAAAATAGTAAGTTCAGTCTTGGTAAGAGTACTACAGAATAATAAATTGTAGAATTGGCAAATTAAAATAGTACTATAAGGGCTATTCAACGAATTGGATGTGAACAACAATTAAAGGTTGTAAAATAAAATGCTTAATTAAAGACTATCTCTATGTTTAAGAAATTTAAATATGTAAATTTAGTTGAAATAGTAAAATCAAAAGCGTGATTACAATCGAAAAGTATAAAAAAAAAGAGTTAAAATTTACAGTATGTTGGAAACTAGAAAGAAACAAGGCGTCAAAAAAGTATAAAAAATTACATCTAAAATTAATTAAAGTTCATGCATGTGGTAGGAAAATGTAATAAACAAGTTCAAAATCAGGGTACTTTAAGAAATATGAAGGTTTGAAATGTACGAAACAGGTTAAAAATTACATATAAGATTAAATAAATCAGATATATCCCACACATAGCACAAAAACATCCTTGGGATATCCCGCGAACCTCCTAAACACATCCTCTTAAGTGCTTAATGTCACATCCCAGTATATCCTCAGGACATCCTAACAAAATCCCATCGACAGCGTACGGGATGTTATTAGGATCTGAACTCCTACTCACTACATCCTCAAGACATCCCGAGATATCCCACTAACCTCTTAAACACATCCCATTATATCCTAAGGACATCCTATCTATGTCCCAACGACAGCGTGTGGGATGTTATTAGGATTTAAAGTCCTACTTACTACATCCTCAGGACATCCCGTAATATCCCAGTTTCCTCCTAAACTCATCCTCATGAGCGCTTAATGCCACATCCCAGTATATCCTTTGGACATCCTATCTAGGTCCCACCGACAGCATATGGGATCTTATCAGGATTTGAAATACTAGTTACAATATCCCTTTAACCTCTTAAATACATACTCTCAACTGCTTAATGTTACATTCCAGTATATCCCCAGGAATCTTCTTTATATTCCAGTGAAAGTGTATGAAGGTGTTGGGGTAACCTAAAACTTGCTTATTTTCCACAGATAGTCTCAGGTCCATCTGTGGTTACTAAGGAAAAATAATAAATGTTAAGAATATTTATACAATATATTTTTCTAATTTGAATTTCAATTTATTTAATAATTTGTAAATATATCTAAAACTAAGCAAACTGAAATGAATTATTAATACAAAATATTATAAGAGTAAATTTTGCTTTAAAATATTAAAAATCTTTCGATCATTTTTAACCATTCAATAACCCAAAACTGAATTCTTCAATATATTCACGATCCAAATATTCTACAAATTCAGTTCTGACTTCATTTAATTTGTAATCAAAATTCAATAATAAAATTTAGCATTTAATAACCTTTAAGTAGTGGACCAGATGTGTGTAAATTTCGAAATTCTGAACTTAAGTCGGTTACGTTGATTGAATCATTAGTGATAGCTACAATATGATTGAACAGTTCATGAGTTCCTCTTTCTATTTGCTGTAATGGAGAGGAAAAATTTTCTAATCAATTTTTTTTTATAGAAGATATATAGCTTTCAAATTTAAATGCACTGTAATTATCTAACGGCCCAAGCACTTTTACATTTTCGCAAATATGCAGTAGGCCGTGAACATTATTAGAAATATATTGTTTTCCATAATAAAGCCCAAAGTTTACTACGAAGAGATTCATTCAATAGAGACTAGGCGTATTCATCAATTGCCGTCTGATTCTGTATTTTGCATAAGAGTCTAATTGAAATATGAAGTAGTAAAAAATGATCACATAGCTTTTTGTTAAAATTAAAAAAAAAAAAAAATAAATAAAATAAGTGGGCTAGTGTACAGTAAAAATTGACGGTATTCTGTAGCTAGTGTTTCAGTTCTTTTAGAGTCCTTGGTTTTCTTACAAATTCAATTGATACATAAGGCTTTAAAAACCGGTCAATTTTTTTTAAAAATTAGTTCAACATTTTTATGTGGTAATCGTGCTTGTAAGGTGCCTCCGCCTATCCTAATAGTAATAATTTTTCGTACTACTCCTAAGCACATAAAGCACTAAGCACTAAGGCGCATAAAGTCTAACGGAATATTTATTAGTCCTATATTTGGAATATTCCTTAAAATAGGATAATCTTTGTGGTAATTGTCATCAGTTAGTTCTTCTTGAGACATAAAAATTCATATTTCGCATCACAGTTTGAAATGGAACTTAATATTTGCTAGCTCGAAAATTCGGCACAGGTTTTTTTTTATAATTAAATGCTACTTACTTCATCTTCTGACGAATCCGATAATATACGTTGATTTATTCTCCTATAAATCCGTTTTTTAGCTACCTGAGATTTTTTTTTTTTTTTTTTGGTTCTGATCATTTTTGTAGAATAAAGGAAAAATTTTGAAACTTACTCTTCACACTCACTCAATGTAACGCTTGCAAGCGTCAGCAAGTCAGTTCCTAACTGAAACAGAATTTGGAACGACAGGCAATTAACGTTTAGCAGAATAGCTGAATTCTGGAAATCAGAAAGTAAGTACGTGTACTTTTCACTTTGTGCGGTTCTTCAAGGATATCACTACACTGTAAAAAAAAAAAAAAAAAAAAAAAAAAAAAAAAAAAAAAAGGTCGTTCTTTACAGGCAAAAGTTTTGTAAAGTTACAGAAATCAAAAAGTTACACAAGAATTTCCTGTAATGTGAACAGTTGGAAAGCGATCTGTGGCGAGTACAGATGATTTGCGTGTAGCATTACAGATAATGTTTCAGAAGCCGCGCGGAAGAATCGCGTGACTGACTGGAGATCAGCCAATCAGGAGAAAGGTGTTTGAAAGCTAGTTGCAGAAAAAAACATGGCTGAATGCCTGTTGGTTGTATAACGGAGGTAAGTAAGTTACAATTACTGTTTGAAATATTTTTTGTTCATTTTATGCAGATTATTATGCACTTTGCACTGTTGTATGTATTGAGTAAGTATTTTTACGTTTAAGCTTTGCTATTAAGTAATATCAGTGTTCGTAATGTCTAATGAGTTGAAAGAGTACAAAATATTTATTCCAAATGCAGATCTAATACTATTATTTTGTCATTGTGTATCCGATAAATTACGCCTTAAATTGACCGTATTATTTATAACCAATTATTCCAAAATTTAATCACTATTGTGGTATTTAATTGAAACAATAATGTGGTTGTTGAAAACAAAATTAATCATGTTAGCCTTCGTTTGCAATCCTCTGACCACAGAACGTTTGACATCTTTTTCCCAGCAGGCTTTGCGAGAAAAGTTTATGTAAACATTTAGAATTTTGAATGTAATGTATATATTTTGTGCTTACTAGGTTTAGTTTATTCTTTTTCTAGGATTACCTGATTAATTATACTTGGTTTATAATTCAGTCTGATATGTTTATGTAGGAGATGTGTTATGAATTAAAATTACAAAAACTTAACAACACGGTCTTGAGAGAATCTCGTTTATTCTTTAGTGTAATAATATGTTTTCAGTGGTATTAATTTCTTACGATAATGTTATAATTCCAAAATGAAGTAATTATATTAATTAAAAATATGTCGCATCATACTTTTCGTAGTGTTTTGTTTTACTAATTAGATGCAACTTATATAATTATTTCATATATTTTAATATACCAATATCAACAGGGAAAGATGGAAATGACCTAAAATAGTGTTCTAAAAATTTGTTAAGCTAGTTATAAATGAAAACTAAAATTTTATACATTATTTCCAAAAATATCATTTCATTAATATTTTATTAAATGACAAAATTTATTATATTGTATATACAACTACCATTGCATACTTATAAGTTTTTATACATTTTAATGTGAATTTATATTTATTTTATTTTGCCCAGTTTTAATACAGTTTTGAAGTATGATAGTCTTGTTACTAGGATAGCATAAATCTGCTAATACAAGTTTAATACATTTCTTGACAAATGTTTCTCTTATTCATGTAGCATAATATATAAATCATAAAATAAATTTTCTTAAAAATAAATTATGATTGTTTGTTGGAATTTAAAACAGTTCTGTATGTTAGTATTAAAAATAGAATAATAATAAATTTTAATGAATCATTAATTTTAGCATTAACAATGTAGTGTGTGTGTGTGTATTTAATTATGGCAAAGCTCACTAGGGCTATCTGCCTAAGGGAGCGATGCCTTCGTCGAGGACTTTCTAAGGGAAACTGTCTCGTATACACGTTACACATGGGGAAAGCCACGAAAACACCCATGCAGCCAGCCCGTTCGCGAGATTCGAACCTCGGACCGAACTACCAGTGTTCAGCGCCTTTACCTCTCAGCCGCTGGTGGGCTCATTAACAACGTAAGAAGTGCAAGCTACTTTTCCTTACAATGCCGTCCATGAATATATACTTCCCTTTAGGTTGATAGCCTTTGCATGCTTTGCCATATTCTATCAATCTAAATGATGCAAATATGCGAAAAATTTTACTTTCTTTGAAAGTTAATGCAGGAAATAAAATTCAGTGCATTTGTAAACTACATTAGTTCACTTATAGCTTGGCATTTAAATTGCCCAAATGATTTACTCTTCCAAACTAATGCAGAATTCAGATATCTTTCAAATAAAAGAAATTTATGAAGGTCTTATTTTTAGACATATATATGAAGATTTATTTTTTAATATTATTTTAAGTTAACCAAATTAAGATACTTTTTGGTTTTGAGGGCCGTAAAAAATCGCCAAACTATTGTTGATGCCAGTGCTGCCAAAAATAATTGCGGCAACCCTAATGCAAGAAAGGAAGTATAGTAGTAAATAACTATTTAAGATTGATGTTTTAATTTAGATGAAAGGTTAATTTCATATCATACATTTTTATTATTATAGTTTATATAAAAAAAGGCTAAACATGACTGAATGAAAGCATAAGAGTAAATAACTATTTCAGATCATTATTATAATTTATATAAAAATTGCTAAACATAACTGAATGGATGCCTGCATCGCTGTTTCGCTACCGAGTTATCGCTAAAGCATAATTTCATCTCGTTGGTTGTTCAAACATAATTTTCTATAATGAATGATGCCTTTTCTTTGAAAAAATTCTCGGTAAAGTGCAGAATGCCCACTTATTTGTTTGCCGCTTTTTACAAGGGTAAATACAATTGGATTTTTGTCAATTTTCTTTTACTTTTTAAGTGAAAATAGGTCGATGTGTACATAGATAAAGTCAAGGGTGTGCTAAGTGCCATTTTTGGAGCTGGGATTTTTTTTTTTTTTTTAAAGTGAAAATAGGTCGATGTGTACATGGATACCGAGTATGTGCAAATCTTAAAAACGCGTCAAGCAGTGGATGATTCTACACTTTACCCAAAATTCTCTTGCAGACTTTTCGTCATGGGCAATTCCCAAGTTGTTAAATCCATAGGATATCAAAAAAGGATTTAAAAATTAAACTAGTATTTCAATGGCGTCTTAATATATAATAAAGACTTAATATCTTAATATATATAAGAAATATAGAACTATATAAACTTACGCAACCTGAAATCAGGGCGTACGCTAGATTTGGCACGCTGTTAAATGGGCGCGTTTCCTAGATTTGGCGCTTTTGTCCATACATTTTTGCTGCAATTTTTTTACGGTCCTCAAAACGGAATAGTACCCAAATTAATTTCAAATTTAAGTAAGTATTCATGCCTTTCAGTAGCATTATTTTTAGAAATTTTAAATTCAATAACTGAATGCAATATTTCTTGTTAATAAAAGAAAAGCAATGTTATGAAAGACTAGCGAAGTGGATTTGCAAGTTCTAATTACGAAAGGTCCCATGCTCTAAGGGGCCATTTTTAAAAATACTTAATTTAATAAAAAAAAAGTACTTAACGTAAAATTTCCAAACTTCACACGTGTGGAATATTAATTCTATATATTTTATCTCATTCTTATTTTATTGATTAATTTCATAGCATTTCGTGTGACACTAGTAGTAATTATTAATTAAATTTTATGCAGTTTCTGATCTATGTTTTGATTTTGTTATTAATTACGTAAGGTTTAAAATTATGTAAGGTACAAAAACCTTCTGCATCTATTAATAGATGCAGAAGTGAATGAAATTATGCCAGTGAAATTTTTTAAAATCAAAAACAAATTTCTGTGGAAAATTAAAGTTATGAATTCTAAATGCAAACAAAGGAGTGAATTTGAAAGTTATAAGCCAAAGTGTTGGTAATTTTTGCAGTTTTGCAGAAGAATTTGGTACTTTTCCGTTTCGCCGGCGCAAATCTCGCCATGCAGACTTTATTGGCGACAACATACAGTATACCCATAAAAAATATTTAAAAAATGTTAGTTCTAAGAATTTTTTATTTTGCAGGCAGAAACATTTTAATATCGCTTAAAATTTTATAAAAAGTCCAATAAATAAAGACAATAAATTTGTAAAAAGAACATTAATTTAAGAATTTACTATGCTTTCATGGTTCAACATCCTGATTCGCCGGTTCATATCACGTGACCCCAAGCGATCTCATCTCACGTAAACTACTCTACAAAAATCTAATGCTCTCAGTAATTATCTACATTAATTTCAAGTTAAATCTTAATTTGGAACACAAGTTTAAATGCAAGAAATATTTCAATTCGTACGAATAGCTTACTCAGAAATTATGTAAAACTGCAGTACTTTACTTCGCTAATGCATTCTCATTAGAATTGATGAATTTAACCCTTGACTTTACCTTTTCTATATTTTCGGCTTCCGGTAAGCGCTGTGATTGCATCCTAATTGACTTAATTACCGAAAATGGCCTTAGACATAAAACTGAACTATCTGATAAAAATTCTATGTAATTATATGCCAGTATTGAAAGAAACAATCAATCTGATAAGAAAAAGCTGCGACTTGTTTTGAAAATGAGGTGTAAAAGGTTACCAGCGAGGATATTCCGTTTGGCATCGGTAGTACTATTGGCGATTTTATCGCTTGCGCCAGCAAAACGGAAAAGTACCAAGAATTTTTATACTTTGCAGAATGGGAATATGATGTTTGATTATGTTAGTAATTATTATTACAACTGAATTACTGCAACTTAAACACGTAATTTAGCTTAAAATTTATTTGAACTTAATTTTCTAATTTATTTTGATCATGTATATTTCATGCGTCATAAGTCTTTAAAAATGAACTTAATTCTCATCCTATTTATTAAAACAATTTTTTTAAGAAAGAAAAAGTCACATTTGTTTTGTTTAGTTGTTGCACACGAAGATGCATGCCTATATATAGAGGGAGAAAGAGGAGTTATGTTTACTTGCACACTTTTTTCTTCCTTTTTAGTAATATTATAGTATGAAAATCGAGGGGGGAATTAAGCACAATTTAAATTTGAGAGATATGATTACAGTAAAATCATAACCAATCAAAAATATTTATGAATGAACTACTCGCGACTATCATAATATTATTATTTGACATAAACCTACATTCCAATAAGAATGCTTAGTAATAATTAACATTTCAGTATCTGATAATAATAATTTTCATTCCTACTTCTTTATACCTTGAATTTCACTCTTATTATTGTCCACTGCTACTCCCTAGACTTCAAAGCATTTAATGCATCTAGAACTGCAATTTGTGTCGTTTTATACAGCATGCAAGTTATAACCGTTCCGTTTGTACTACCACGAGCAATGATCTTCATAATTACCGTATTGCGTTGCATATTCCACCCCACCCAGCTTTAGAACCAGATTCTGAAAATTTTAAAAATATTTGCATAATTTTCCCCTTTTTAATGCATTCAGAAAAGGAACATCCCAAGATTTAAAAATCCCAAGATTTTATCGACATAATGATTGTTTTCGACATACTAACAAAGGCAAACTTTTGCACACTAAAGGCCTCGTTGAACCTTTCTCTTCTAATTGTTGAATATTATGTCAGCCTAATACAAAAAATGATCTATGATAGTGATAGCAAATACCAACTGCCATTCACTGTGCAATTTTTGCTACATCAGCTGCATATTCACCTTCTCTAATTATTTATGTATGATTTGAGGCCTAAGGAGTTGCAAGAACAACAATGAGAATGAGAGAATTTCAAATTACAGAGAAGTAGAAAAGAGATAACTTATTAGATATTGCAATTATGTGTATTATTTTTGAAATATAGGTTTCTTTTAAAGAAATAATATTGTGATAGTAGTAGTTTATTCATGATTACTTTTCATTTGTTATATTCTTACTGTGACTGTGTCCTTTGGAAATTAAATTATTCGCCTAATTTTTCAATTATCCCTCTCAATTATCGGAAGATAAAATTAGTAAAAATAAGTGGGAATATGCCATCAAGAGCATTAGATATCCCCATTTTCTTGAAGCTGTTGACTATTAGTGTTTCATCAATGATAGGCCATACACCCAAAATCCACTAGCAAATCAGTTAGTAAGATGAAAACGACCACTACGCGGACGAAAAATTTAGGGTAACTCGTTTTATGAGCGCCTTAAGGAAGACAAACATTACCTAAATCATTAAAATAATTTCAGAATCCTATGCTAAAAGAAAGCTAAGGGATAATGTTGTCTGAGTCCCAGTGATTCATTTGGACCAATATGTAATATTGTTTTAGAAATTTAAGGTAATAAATATAATATTTTTCGAATGCTAGAACAGTTCGAAAAATTTATTCAAGTTATGAATTCTGAATATAAGTATACTGTATATTATATTTAATATCTATGATGGCTTCATTTATGAAAAGATTTGCATATTCGCTGTTTTTGTACAATGAACTAAGCTTGCTATACGTGATTCCTGAAGATTTTGATCTTCAATAATAGTGGGCATCATAGAGATGTTATGTTTACTAATTAGTTATTTTATGAAGAATGCTGGTTAAATTTAAACAGTGATTGACTGAGGTAGCTTGTCGTAATGTATCATTGTAATCATTGTAATCCAATTTTTTAAAGAATTTAAGCTGTTCTTAATTACTTAAGATATTATAAAGAAATATGATTATAAGTACATGTTTAAAACATCTATTAGTATTATTTTTATAAGCTTTTTTAAGAGCATGATTATGATTTTAAAACAAACGTTTTTTCTTTATTTAGGAGACATGGTTTACATGTGCAAAGAGGAAAAAACCATTCATTTTTAACAAGTAGTCGAAACGAATTTTTATGAAATGTTATATTGTGTTATTTTTTAAATAATTCTTTTTTCAGGTTTTTATGTAAAGTTTATGAATTAAGTAATAAATTATTTTTACTTCTGTATTTTAATTAGCATATTATTTGCATCATAGTGTTTCACAATAAAATTATGAATTCAATAAACCTTCTTAAGTAACATGCTGTAATTTATATATAGGGCATAAAGTTTGTTTTCTGTTGTCACATGTATATTTCACAATTTTGTATGCAAATCTCTAAATTTATAAAAACTAGGAATACTTTTTTACTTTATACTAAATGGTCAATATTAAGCTTACATTTATTACATATCATGTTTGTAAAAAAATATAGGTAAAATTAAAATGCATCAAATTTTATGCTAAACTGAAGTATTAATTTTTTAAACAAATCTGTTAAAGGCATAATTGTATTAAGTATTAAGAATTTTAATGGAAGCAAGTCTTCACAAATTAAGGTTAGATGGTGAAGTTTTATGCTTATTCAAAAAGCATGACATTAGGTTTTTAATGAAAGACTTCTATCTATTAATTCAAAGGAAATTATTTGAAGGTAAGGTGAAAAAGTTATACACTTACCATCTATTATTTCAAACAATAGCAGACTGTTGACAAACACTGAGTGCAGATAAGAATAAAAAGATTAGTTGGACGTTGTAATTCAAGCGTATGAACAAAATTTTGAATTCCTTGTAGTAACAAAAGGAGTTCATTGCTATGTTGAATTCTTTAATTTACTGAAAATGTCATTTTTTAGAAGGTGAGAATATTAATTATGTAAATTAAACCGCACTGGCAAGGAATCCTATAAATACCCCAGGAATTCATATCCGGAATGGGGTCCTTGAGTATAGAAGTTGGAATTTTATTGATGGGAGAGTAAACAACCCGAAAGTTAAATTTCTGCAAAATATGTGCAACTTTATAGCTAATTGATGGAAAGAAGGGAATGACAACAGAATTTTTATAATCTCCTAAAATAAGAGTGTGGCTTTTAGTGTGTTGAGATGAGAATTTTTTAACTGCTTGATTAATAATGTTGGGTGAAAAGCCCCTGTCAATAGCTATTGCTTTTAAATAATTTAGTTCTTCATCAAGGGCTAGTTTGGAGGAAAAAACTTGAAGAGCACGGAAAACATAGGAATAAAATGAAGCTAACTTTTGTTTAGTCGGATGACATGATTTAAAGCGTGGTGGAAGGCAAACCGATGAAGGGTTACGGTAAACTGTAGTACTGAAGTTGGATGTGTTACGTGTGACCAGAATATCGAGAAACGGAAGAGAATTGCAAGTCTCAAGTTCAAAAGTGAACTGAATAGCAGGATCAATAGAATTCATTGTTGAAAGAACTCTATTTAAATCATCTTTATTACCTTCAAACAGGGTAAAAGTATCTTCTACGTAGCGGAACCATGTCGGGAAGTTTAAAGTTTCAAACAATTTTGATTCATAATAATGCATGTAGATATCAGCCAGGATGGGATTGAGGGGGCTTCCCATGGCTAATCCCTCAGTTTGCTTGTAATATTTATTTTGGAAAACAAAATGTGTTTGTTTCAAACAGAGTTGAGTGAGAGAAATTAGCTCATCAATTTCGATGCAAGAGAAATGAAATTCGCGAAGTCTGGTTTCTAGACATCTTAATGCACCCTCCACTGGGACATTGGTGAATAATGATTTTACATCAAAAGAAACCATGAGTAAATTACGAGGAGAAATGTTTTTAACCTTTTTTACAAACTCTATTGAATTTTTTATGGTGTAAATGTTATTGTCTAATAGAGTGGAAAATCTAGAAACTAAATATTTAGCTAATGGATACGAGGCAGTACCTAAATTTGATACAATAGGGCGGAAAGGAATACCACTTTTATGAATTTTGGGAAGAGCATATAATCTGGCACAATTCGCAACAGATGGGATAAGCGAATGTTTTAAGTTGCTTGAAATGATTTGCGAAGATTTGATCGCAGTTTTTATTTTGAATAAGTCCGAAGGTGAAGGATCTTTAGGGATCGGATTATATGGTCCTTCGCTTAAGAGTTTAGTGACACCATCGATGTAAGTGTTCTTATCCATGACGACTATCTGGCCACCTTTGTCGGCCTTTGAAATGACAATATCCGGGTTAGAATGAATCTCGCGCATTGTAGCTCTTTCTCTCGCAGTTAGATTTGGTTTCAAAGGTTTATTATTGAATTTCACATTATGAGCGATAAGATGCCTAATCATTTCTTTCTGTGAATCTGAAACTTTACTGAACTTGAAAGCTTTTTCGATAGGAGCCAAAATCTTTGGAATCGAGGGTTTACAGGTTTGTGAGAAGTTAAAATTATATTTTAGAATTCTCTCTTGTTCTTCTGAAAGACTAACATTAGAAATATTAACTATTGGCTTGATGTTTACAATGGGAAGATTTTTTGAACTACTTGAACTGGAAGACTGTAAAAGAAGTTTTTCGAATTTAACTGCAAGGGTGTTTTTATGACGGTTAACTGCATTCTCCGTTCTAGACCAAGACTTTTGTTCAAGGGCAGTGAATTTTGGATATGTTTTAGCGAGTTCCAGATGAAGCTTATAGAGTTCGTGTTCAATTTTGGACAATTGTTGACGTGTATCCCTTATCACGGACCGAAGTAAGGCAAGTTTGCAATTTAACAGAATTCTTGAAACGCGACTCGAAGGTTTTGATTAGATTTGATTTGAATAAAATTGGGGATCAATTTTTTACATTTACATTTAAGTAAAAAGTCAAGATGATTCAGGAATTTTTGCCGTTTCAGGCGTAATTTAGTGAAACGATTAACGGATGAAGGCATGATAAACAATGCAGAAAATCAAACTAAATTAACTGAGCAATAATAAAGTACACACAAAATAGCAGAAAAATCCCTCACTGAAATGAATAGAAAACAAAATGTTTGTAAGCAAAATGCATGAAATCAGACAAGCAAAGCACAATATCCAAATGTACAAAACATAAACATAACTTGAAAATTGCAAAAATGTACTCACAGAAACTCCTACAATCACAAAATGGCGGCCACACCACGTGCAAAAAAGAAAGCAAAATGTAAGCCTGTTTGGGGCTTCTATAATTAAGACACAATAACACGCCGAATAAATACTAATTCAGAAGTCAAACAACAAAAATCAGCGTTAATTTACAAAATTTTCACAGGACCATAAAAAATTCAATAGAGTTTGTAAAAAAGGTTAAAAACATTTCTCCTCGTAATTTACTCATGGTTTCTTTTGATGTAAAATCATTATTCACCAATGTCCCAGTGGAGGGTGCATTAAGATGTCTAGAAACCAGAATTCGCGAATTTCATTTCTCTTGCATCGAAATTGATGAGCTAATTTCTCTCACTCAACTCTGTTTGAAACAAACACATTTTGTTTTCCAAAATAAATATTACAAGCAAACTGAGGGATTAGCCATGGGAAGCCCCCTCAGTCCCATCCTGGCTGATATCTACATGCATTATTATGAATCAAAATTGTTTGAAACTTTAAACTTCCCGACATGGTTCCGCTACGTAGACGATACTTTTACCCTGTTTGAAGGTAATAAAGATGATTTAAATAGAGTTCTTTCAACAATGAATTCTATTGATCCTGCTATTCAGTTCACTTTTGAACTTGAGACTTGCAATTCTCTTCCGTTTCTCGACATTCTGGTCACACGTAACACATCCACCTTCAGTACTACAGTTTACCGTAACCCTTCATCGGTTTGCCTTCCACCACACTTTAAATCATGTCATCCGACTAAACAAAAGTTAGCTTCATTTTATTCCTATGTTTTCCGTGCTCTTCAAGTTTGCTCCTCCAAACTAGCCCTTGATGAAGAACTAAATTATTTAAAAGCAATAGCTATTGACAGGGGCTTTTCACCCAACATTATTAATCAAGCAGTTAAAAAATTCTCATCTCAACACACTAAAAGCCACACTCTTATTTTAGGAGATTATAAAAATTCTGTTGTCATTCCCTTCTTTCCATCAATTAGCTATAAAGTTGCACATATTTTGCAGAAATTTAACTTTCGGGTTGTTTACTCTCCCATCAATAAAATTCCAACTTCTATACTCAAGGACCCCATTCCGGATATGAATTCCTGGGGTATTTATAGGATTCCTTGCCAGTGCGGTTTAATTTACATTGGCCAAACTAAGAGAGCCTTAAAATTTCGCGTCAAAGAACATGAGGCATATGTTAGAAAAAAGGAAACACAGAAGTCTTCTGTTGCTCAACATTGTTGGTCCGAAAATCACACTTTCAATTTTTCTGCTGCCAAAATTATTCAAAAAAACATCTTCCATTGGAGAACTGGATTTTCTAGAGGCATTTCACATTCATAAAAATCTTTCTGTTCTAGTTAACGATCCTAATTCCAATTCAAATTTGTCTTCGGCTTTTAGAGAAATTATGTTTTAGTTCTGGTTTCGCCAACAGATGGCGCCACTTGCTTATTCTTGTCCAGGCTTTCTTATCTTATCTAAACATTATTTCCTATCTTGTTCATTTGCGGTTTTGCAGCTGAAGATGATGGTTCGGTAAAACCATCGAAACTAGTCCTGTGAAAATTTTGTAAATTAACGCTGATTTTTGTTGTTTGACTTCTGAATTAGTATTTATTCGGCGTGTTATTGTGTCTTAACATGTTTCTATTTTAGCTAAAATTACTAAAAAGGAAGTTCTAGAACATATCTTATTAATTTACATTAAAACATGCAAATAAAACATACTGTTTTTGTTTTCAGCTATTTTACAGGGCAAATAAAAATTCCAGATGCCTTTCCATTATTTTATGTAAAGGTATTATTTTATGTATGTTATAACATGTGATTTAATGTAAGGAGTAGCATATCAATTTGAACTTTTAAATTAATCAAAATGATAATATGAAAGGTCTTTCAATATTATCAGACATAAGTTTCTCTTCATAAAACAAAAATACTCTGAAACAGAATAATGATATACCTTTTGAAAAAGAACATTGAATGCTGTTGAAAGCACATCTTTTAAATTAATGCTATTCTGAGGTCATATTGGCTAATTTAAAAAGCCAAACTATTATGATTCATTTGCATATATCTGTATGTATATATATATATATACAGATATCAATGTTTTACTCAAAATATATTGATTTCAATATATTTTATTATAAGAAGCATCATTTCAGACAAAACATGTATTACTTTTATAGACATATACTTTAGCATTTCACCTATGAAAAATACATTCTACATACATAATTACTTAATGGGATATTAGAAGGAAATAATCTGAAACCTTTACAGATACAACCATTCGAATTTTACGTAAGAAAAGTATCTTCTACTCACATAATAACTATAGCAATACAAGCAAACAATCTGTAACGGTTACAGATATATCTGTTGAGAGTTTACATGAGAAAAACATGTTCTTTTTACATAATTATTTTCTGTAATATTACACGCAAATAATCTGTAACCATTACAGATATATCGTTTGGGATTTTACATGAGAAAAATATGTTCTACTACATAACTATATGCTGTGATATTACAAGAAAAAGATCTGTAACCATTACAGGCAAAATTTTTGTAAAGTTACAAAGAATACACCTGTTACTGCTACTCAAATAACCCATGGCATCCCACTTTCCATGAGTTTTCTTAGTAACCTTGCAGATTTTTTTACAGTGTATTACGGAGCAATTAAAACCGTTGGGGGCATTCTGCGTCCCTTGTTGTGAAGGGATGTTTTCCTTGTAGGAGGATACAAAGCAGAGAAATCTGCCACATAAATCTGACACGTTAACAAAAGAGAAATCTTAGGGGCATCGGCTACGGAAAAAGTGCTTAGAGGTGCTACATTCTGAGCGGAGCTCGGTTTCTTAAAAGCAAAGAAAAGTTGAGAAGCAATTTTACGTCAATGATAATAATGGAAACAAAGATTTAAGATTTTCAACTTCAGTTGTTATTTATAGTATCAAATAAAGTAATAAAACTGAGTTTAAAGAACGCGTTTAATTTAAAAATTAAATCATTTTAACTTAAAGTTTGAACATCTATTTAATCCGTTATCTAATTTTTAGTTTTTATAACAACATTTAACTTTGTGTTATATACCTTGAAGAAACGTATTTACTGCATTTTCTGGATGTTACAAAAAATTAATAAAGCAGTAATTATTGTTAAATTATGAGGAGTCATGTAGCATTGCCGGCATAACGTATAAGATTGGAGAGCGCTGGATATATTTTTTTCGCGCTTTGTTTAGCCAAGGCCAACTTATACTCAAGGCCTGCCAGACTGAACGAAATTCCGGTTCCCAGTTTTCAGTGGCTTTCGCAAAATTAATCACTAGGTGGCGCTCGTATTCTGCTACAATTTTTCTATACGCTCACTATTTGTAACGTGGTTCGTTATTAACAAAAAATGTATTTTATGGCTAGCTGCTGTATATTTAATCGCTATACTTAACAAGCTTGGGTTTTTTGCGTAACTTTATATGCATATAGGTTTAAAATTGTGTATATACATCATTGAACTCAGTTCTGAAATTCCTCATTCTGCTTATTTAATTCTGAAATCTTTGTGCATCTAATGCTGTTATTTTCAAAACTTTGTTTGTAACTTTCTTCTGATTAATCTGGAATGGGAATAATACACATGGATTTATGTCAGCTAGTTACATGTAGGTAATGTATCAAGATGGCACTCATGTATATGTGTGCTTAATAGTGATAATATTGTTTTGTGAAATTCAGTAATTTTATTTCATGTATACATTTTTCTTGATAATGAACTATATCAGTATCTCATGCTGCCAGCCATAAAATTTTGTACACATGTCATTCTGATTAATGTTATATGTGTGTAAAAATGTCTAGTTGCTGTATATGTAAGGGCTATACTTAATATGCTTGTTTATTTTGCTTAACTTTATATGCATATAGGTTTAAAATTTTGTATATACCTGTCATTTTATTTCATGTATACATTATTCTTGATAATGAACTATATCAGTATCTCACGCTGCCAGCCATAAAATACACATGTCATTGTACACATGACATTGTACACATGTCATTCTGATTAATGTTGTATATGTGTAAAAAATGTCTAGCTGCTGTATATTTAAGGGCTATACTTAATAAGCTTGTTTTTTTGCCTAACTTTATATGCATATAGGTTTAAAATTGTGTATATACCTCATCGAACTCAGTTCTGAAATTCCTTATTCTGCTTATTTAATTCTGAAATCTTTCTGCATCTAATGCTGTTATTTTCAAAACTTTGTGTGGAACTTATTATTATACTATTAATCATCTTCTGATTAATCTGGAATGGGAATGCTACACATGGATTTATGTCATGTAGGTAATGTATCAAGATGGCACTCATGTGTATGTGTGCTTAATAGTGATAATATTGTTTTGTGAAATTCAGTAATTTTATTTCATGTATACATTATTCTTGATAATGAACTATATCAGTATCTCACGCTGCCAGCGTGTAAATAAATAAATTTTGTAAATAAAATTTTGTACACATGTCATTCTGATAAATGTTGTATGTGTGTAAAAATGTCTACCTGCTGTATATTTAAGTGATGCATTTAATAAGCTTGTTTTTCTGCCTAACTTTAAATGCATATATATCTAAAATTGTGTATATACCTCATTCTACTTAGCATTGTGGGCATGTGTGATGGATATATTATTTATATTCAGCCATTGCAAGTTTTCAAATTTTATCCTTGATATACAGAACTGAACTTTTCTTAAGTATATATTGTGATTATGAGAGTTATTATTTTTTTATGTGCTGTTAAAATATATTTTATAATGCCTGTGTCTCTTTTATTTATAATAAACAGATTGATTTGATAAATAGCTTTATCAAAAATGTCATTATTTTCATTTGAAAAATTGAAGTTTCTCTAACACTGAAAATGTAAATTGATGCAGTGCACTTAATTCAGTTACTAGTTTCTTAATGTTAACATCAATGAAATTTAGAATACAAATGAAAGTGAAGAGAAACACACCTGTGTAATATTAAAATTAGTCAAAAAAGCAACTTTGAGTTTGAGTTTCATTCAAAATCTATGCCACAGTAAGACCCCCCCCCTTTTTTTTTTTTTTGACTAATAATTTTATAATGTCTTTGAATATCTGCAATGCAAATACTGTACAGAGAACAAAATCTGCATTATTTAAACTTTTATTGTTTAAGATTTCCTAAAAACAGGTATTTAATAATTAAAAAAAAATTCTTCAGTATGTAAAATTTAATCTCTTTAAGTAATATTCTTACTTTAATCTCTTTAAGTAATATTTTTACTCCAATGTTGTGGAAACAGATATACAAATTTTAGATCACGGTGTATTAATATGTTAATTACATCTTTGATAGGGGATACTAAATTATTTTTTGGCCCAGTACAGCCGATAGAAATATTTTGAAAATTTTTCACTGAAATAGTACATGATCTGAAGCTATCTGTTAACTTCTTACTATATACATAATTAAAAAAAAGGTATATACTCTGAATTACCTTTAAATTAGAATAAGTAGTTGTAATGCGTACAATTCAGAATAGCGCATGTCTAGATCAAAGCAGGAATTAAAATCGAGATCAAATAGCTGGTGTTTATGTGTGAAAAAAAAAAAAGGTGAGATAGCTTAAAATTCCATGCTTTCCTTCTAATTAAAATATTTTTACTAATAAGAAATCAACAATTTCTGACTAGTATGGATTAATCGTTTTTAAACTTTGCATATAACAAGACAGAATTCGTTTTTGGTACTTTTCCGATCTTTGTAAACATCGCAAAGTGTAGCAGAATTGCAGCGCCATCTTGCGATCAGTAGGAATATCACTCAGGCAACCGAAAACACAAAAGAATATTTTCACACTGGCAGGCCTTGAGTATAAGTTGGCCTTGGTTTAGCAAAGACCGGATATTTGTATGGTTAAAGAGCTCTCTAAGGTAACAAAGTGAGGTTTGAGAAGAGAAAGAACTTAATGTTACTTCTTCCCCTTCTTAAACCTCATTTTCCTATTACAGAGAGGTAAAAAATAAGTTATTTCTTACCTCAGCCGCTTTGAAAGACTAATTCTCATTATTAAAGAACTTACTCGAAAATGAACGAAGAAACTGCAATGAATTTTTTAGCCCAATAAAATTATTCTTCTATTTATAAATTCAAATTAAAGCAAGGTAAACCTCGTACAGAGTAGTTTTTAACTGCGTCTGTAAACTAAAATTTCGTTTGTTAAAAAAATTATTGTTACTTATTACTTCACAGCACTAAACATCATTCATTATTAATATAATAGTGTAAGAGATCAAAAAGTATTTTTTAGTATAGTTATTTCTATGCTAAGAACTAGCTAATGGAACTATTTTTGGATCTAAATCCTTTCAGTAATACGTTCTACTCTAAAACCTTCGATGAATTTAATAGAATACTTTTATAACTTGATTTAGTATGTGCATGGTTCAGCCATGTCTTAATATTCCGCTTTGCGCCATATTCTCAAGCAACTTAATGCTACATTATTTCCGATTAGTGCCGCAGAGACGGGTAAGTGGTTAATGACTGATTGCCGTATAGAAGGGCCGTATCGAATGCCAGATAAGGCATGGATGTAAATTGTCTGTACCCTCATAGGAGGCAACGATGGCCCATCTATTACGCTCATAATAAAGTGACCACCGCTTCCGGCCTTAGTAGTGTTTTTTGCCTCTAACGGCCATTGGAAAGTTAAAAAAAAATTATTAGCCTGATTTAAGGATCTGTGGCAAAGCACTCGACGCAGTCTAACAAAGGAAAGGAATGTGTTTACTAACGACTTTGCTTTTTTAAGAGAGATTGGCTCGTTTATGCGCTATACATGAAAAATGGGAAAAACATTAAAAATCTCATGCAGCCTGTTCGTTCCCCAGGATCTGAATCCTGTCGAACTACCAGAGTTTAGCGTTTTCATTCTCTGCAGCCTGCAGGATTATTTACTTAAAGCATAGTATATCATGTCCATCTGTTCACAGGATAAATGACTTCGTGAAAGATTTTTTGAGCGAACCTATAATGTAAATAATTTTGGGTTCAAAGATATTAGCAAAATATCTAAAATAATGTTTAAAAAATATATTATGTAGCAATTAGAATTTAATCTTAAACACACTTTCAATATAAAACTCAAAACGGCTGAAAACAAGTGCCTATAATTTGTAAGAAAGTGCTCTGATCACTAGGCACTGTGAAACAGCAACAAAAATTTGAAAATATTATTACTTACAGCCAACATATACAAGACAAAAATAAGTGTAAACATAACAATTAAATTTTCATATGGCAGAATAGTAATTCATAGAGTAAGATTTCGATTCTTATAATATGACTTACGTGTGGTACAAGGTTACTTTACTTTAATATTTTCAAATATCAGCTTCCATTAAAAGTAAGTACTGAAGATATCTGAGAAACAACATCCTCAGGAGATCTTCATATATTCCGGGACATTACAACTTGAACAGGACATCCTTAAGATGTTGATTTACGAAGTCCTCAGGATATCTGAAAATCAACATCCTGAGGAGATCTTCGTATATCCCGGAACATTGAGACTTGAAAAGGATATCCTCACGATGTTGACTTAAGAAGTTTTCAGGATATCTGAGAATCAACATCCTCAGGATATCCTAACTGTTTCCCGGGACATTTCGACTTAAATAGGATATCTTGAGGATGTCTTGTGTTATGGGGGATGGTAGGAAAATGTAATAACAAGTTGAAAATTAAGAGTACTTTAAAAATTACGAAGGTTTAAAATGTACGAAACAAGTTAAAAATTACATCTAAAATTAAGTAAAATTCATATATATGGTCAGAAAATATAGGAATTAAACTAAAATTAAAAGTATATTTGAAATTACGAAGGTAAAAACATATGAAAGTAGCTATCAATTAAATTAAAGTCATGTACATAGTGTGAAAATATAGAAAATTAGTTAAAATTCAAAGTATGTTGGAAAGTAAAAACGTTAAAATATAGAAAAGAAGTTAAAATTTACACCTAAAATTAAATAAAAGTCAGGTATATGATGTGAAAATATAGGAATTATGTTAAAATTAAGACTATATTGTATAATTATGAAGTTTAAAATGCATGAGAGTAATCAAGTAAAAGTCATGCATATAGTGTGAAAATATAAATTGGTTAAGAATTAGAGTATATTAAATATAAGGAAGGTTAAAAGGTACAAAACAAGCAAGAAATGTTACATCTAAAATTAAATACAGGTCATCTATATGATCAGAAAATATATGAAATAAGTTAAAATACAGATTATGTTGAACATCACTAACGTTAAAAAGAACGAAAAAAGTTAAAAATTACATCTAACATTGAATAATATAACACACAAAAACGCGTGTTTTAGTAATTACACTCGTAAAATATAACAATTAAGTTTAAAGTATGGCTAACAAGTATGAAAAAACTCTGGATAAAATAAAATTAATAATAAAAATGAGTAATGTATTTAAGATTACGGAAAGTATATCTGATACTCGTATTATGAACAGAAGATTTAAGGAATAAGGTAAAATTCTGAGTGTATAGGATCACTCAATCATTAAATTCGAAAATAATCGTCATTAAGGGTAGCTAGGAAATAATCATCATATACGTAGTAAAACAGTTGAAATACGAAGAAAAAACACAAAGACTAAAAATTTATTACCGAAGGAAATCACTCCCGGTAAATCAATAAAATATAATCTCTTATTAAATTGTGATGACATGCAGCAGTTTTGTAGATAGTCATAGGATAAATACAAGTAAGAAAATAATTATCTTCCAAAGAGACACTGTGAAGGAAACATTTTATTATATAGTAATTTCTGTTTAAAGAAAATGAAACACGTACTTGATATATGTTTTTAAGAATTCAATATAAGTAAGTTCACAAGTGATCACATGGATATAAATGCCTAAATCACCAAATTAAGAAATAGTTCTCAATATTATTTGTATTTTAATAAACTTATGATTTGGTTAAAAATTTATTGCCTGTATGATATGTAACAGTATTATAGACATTCTACCTTCGGGTAAATGCAAGTAAGAAAATAATTATTTTCCAAAGAAGTTATACTGTTAAGGAAACATTTTATTATATACTAATATCTGTTTAAGGACATTAACTGTATCAGTCACTTAAAACACCTACTTGATATACGTTTTTAAGAACTCAATATAAATAAGAAAGTTTACACATTATCATATAATTACTATTACTAAATGTCTAAATCACCAAATTAATAAAAGCTAAGCACACGTCTTTTTTCTGTGACATAGCAACTAACCCTACTCGATAAGGCTCCCTGTCCCCATTTTTAGATAAGCCTCCTCCCCACGGCTGACCATTCCTTCTCGGAAGCTCCCTCGGCTCCCGCTCTCTGTGCTTCCGATCCAGAACAGTCATTTTTCTCTACTTATGATATTTGTGCTCAATTTTATTTTCTATCTATGAGAAGTTAAATGTCAAAAAATGTTGCAAGAGTTCATTATCAAGCAATATCAATTTGAAATGCGTACTTCAGTTTAGGATGTGCTAAAACTTTTAGGTTAAGTTGGATTATTATTTGGAATTCATGTCAGTATTATATGTTCTGTATGATGCTTAAGGGTAATTTTATTGCTATTCATGAGAAATTAAATGTTAAATATTCTCAAAGAGCTGAAGGAAGTCTGTGTTTAAGAGTTAATGTCAATTTAAAATTCCTGTCTTAAAATAACTGTGTTACAACTTAATTACTGTGTTGTATTATTATTTGGAACTCCACTCAATATTACGTATAATGTATCATAACTACGTAGGAGTTTAAAAGTCAGGTATGATAAATTAAATTTCATTCTCCCCTGTACCTTGTTAAGAAAGTCAAGGCTGTGGTAAGTTCGAACACAGTAGCGTTTAAGAGATTCTGCGGTAGATGGGTGACATCATGTTAACACTGTAAGTGATGTTTTCAAATTTAAAAAAAATCAAGGTTTAGATAAATGTTTAGCGGTTTTAGGTAGGAAGTGCAGAATAAAATCCAAGATATTTTCGTAATGTATTTAAAAACGTTAATCTGTGTTAGGGAAAAGGAATCTGTGTTAGGATAAAGGAATCTTTCTTCTGAATAAAAAGGAGTGTTCAGAGTATATTCATGTAAATGTCTGTAGACTAAAATAATAAGAAATGAAGTACTTTTGGTAGGTATCTGAACTAAAGTGGATAAAAATGATGTCAATTTGAAATGCGTACTTTGAGTGAACTTTATGCTATGAAATTACTCCTTATAAGATTTGTTCAAAGTCAGTCAAAAATTTATTACTCCTTATAAGATTTGTTCAAAGTCAGTCAAAAATTTATTATTCCTTATAAGATTTGTTCAAAGTCAGTATGTCTTACAATAAAGAAACCTCTGTAAGTCTGTATTTATTATTGGGGAAAAGGAATCAGAAATACAGCATGAATATGTTTCAAAAGCACTATAAAATTTGATTATAAGGGAAAGTATATAAATAGAAAGTAGAGAACGTCAAATTTACATTTGTCAGACGAAGTTTGGAGAATCATTTGAATAAAAGTAATATGTGTAAAAGAAAATCCACCATGTTTTCTATATAGTGTTCAAAAAGGTTAATTCAGTCATTACTAATTTGTACCATACATTAGAAGGAAAAGTTCTGAGTATCTCCTATTAAGTGTTAACATAACATAATAATAGTGGCGCTTCCTTCTTATGAACAGAAGGAAAAGAGCTTAGGCAATGTTGCCCGTTGCTCTTCCGTCATTTGATCTATATGATCTAAGAGATCATATAAGACAAAGATTTTAAATGGAAATTCCCGTGAAAGGTAAATAATATATGAGTGGATAAGATTCCAAACTGACACCAAATATATAGTATCAGCAAAAGATTCTATCCCTAAATTCAGGGTGTCGGTTAAATCGTTAAAACTTCCCAATTGGATGAAGAGCCGATTCAATCCCTCCCAAACCACCAAACGCAAACTCTTGACCAAACAAGGGTGCGATCGCGAGTCTTAAAAAAAAATTAAATAAGGAGAGCAGAGGTACTTTCTTAAGCCAAGTGGCCACGTGGTGTATAAGAATTTGATATCTATTTCCAAATTACATTCCAAAACACAGCTGTGAGAGGGAGATCCCTCACAGGGCGTCTCAATGCTTGTTTCTTGTGGTTTCAAATCCACCTTACCTGTAGGTATTTAGTATACATCAGGAACCCTATTATGCCAGAGAGCCCTTTGAATAGAATGGCCTGATCTAAGTTGATATACGGAAACCCAAGAAATTTGTTTCTAGTGACAGAAAATACCGGACATCGTCCCAGGAAGTGAAAAAAGTGTTTCCTCTTCTTTTCCACAAGTTGGGCAGAGAGGAGATTCGACAAGATCACATTTGTGGAGATACTTGGCCAGATAAGCATGTCTGGTAACAATTTTAATTACCTGGCGTAAGTTAGTTCTACCTGGCGTAAGTTAGTGCATGAGTTTACCTGATAAGTTAAGTGTACTGAGCACCAATTTAGAATGAGCACAGTCTGGTAGTTTAGATCATATATCATCATGTTTGTTCTTTATCCAGCTTCTTACTTCTTTTTTAACAGTTTGATATGAAACTGGGTTAAATGTTTCTGGGCCAGACATGGGTAATTGCGAAGCATCTTTAGCTACTTTAGCAGCTCCTATTAAGTGTTAGTAGCATAAAAAAATAAGAAATATAATGTTCAATTAAACCATACAGAATGAATCTTGTACGTATTGGTTTAAAGTTGCAGAAAATATTATCCACGAAGGCCTGCCGAGTGAAATTATATGCACGTGAATTCCAGCTTCAGTTTCGTAGACAGAGAAATATACATAAGTTTACTTTTGGAGAAATGGAGATGTAACATCAAGAAGTATTTAAAATAAGGGAAAGAATTAATGGTAAAATAAAAATTTAACAAGAAAAAATTTACATTTATAAAAATGAAAAAAGAAAAAGTGAAAAGAAAAATTAAAATTTACTTTTGGAAGCAAAATACATTAGGGAAAAAATAAAACTAAAAATTGCATTTCTGAAAATAGAGAAGTGAAAAAAAAAAACTCTGAAAATAAATATTACTTTTTTAAAAGTGAAAAAATGTAAAACAACTTTTTTTTTTTAAATTTAACAAGCGAAAAGGAAAAATTAAACTTGCAAAAATAAATACGAGTTCTGTAAAAAAAATAAGTTTAAACATAAAAACCTTTTTTTTAAAGCAAAAATGTGAGAAGGAAAACATTTGAGGGAAAAAAAAAACTTTCGTAAAATAGCTAAAGTAAAAAGGAAACGTAAAAAATAAATTTACTTTTGTAGAAATAAAATTGCAGAAACATTAATTTGCGAAAATTCAAAGCAAAATTTAAATTTGCAAGCATGTATACACGTGGGATGAGAAAAAACTTTCGTAAAATAGCTAAAGTGAAAAGAAAATGTAAAAAATAAATTTACTTTTGCAGAAAAAAAATTGCAGAAACATTAATTTGCGAAAATTAAAAGCAAAATTTTAATTTGCAAACATGTATACACGTGGGATGAAAAATTAATAAATTAAATTTAGTAAGAACGAGAAGAAAAAGAAAATAATAAAAAATATCCTACTAATAAAGAAAATTTAAATTGTGGGAAAAATCTTACATTTAAAGCAGCAAAGTAATGATTTAGAAGCCAAAAGAAATCTATGTCCGTTTTAAGAAACAAACATGCTCGTTGGTGGTCACAAGAAGGATATTATTAGCGAGAATCTGATTGGTCGTATTATATTCGTAAGATTGTATTCGTTCACCGTCGTCGCTGGTTCGCGTATGCGTAGTCCTTCAGCCTAATGAGATCATAGTGGTTTTGATGCACAAGGTCAAATGGGAAAAGGGGGCGATAAGATGAAATAACAAGTTTGTAGGGACGAAAGGTTTGCCTTGAAGTCAGGTCTCAGAGATGGCGAGTTCGAATCTCGGCCGTACAGTTATTTTTAAAACACGTTCAATTACATAAAATGCACTCATTAAAATTAAAATAAGTAATGAAATCAAATAAAACTAATTAAATATAATGACGGGTTAAATAATTTAAAATGATGATATATTAAATAATGAAAATGATGATTAATAATTAAAAACATTAAATAATTAAAAATAATCACGTATTAAACAGTTAATAGTATTAAAAATTATATCATCCTAAACACGTGGTTCAAGATGTCGTTGCCATAAAATAAAAAAGCAGGCACAAAAAATTATAAATTTTGAAAAATAGGGTCGTTGCCACTCAATAAATACGAAACTATTCATGACGTCATTCAAAGCACGACTGCGTCATCCAACCCGTCTACGTCAGTTCCGGTTGTCACGTGATCCAAGATGGTGGAGGGCACGCTCTTTTTCTGTGACGTCACATCCGTCATCCGGTTACTGGGGGCTACTACCGACGTTTATAATCAGGGAAAATTTGCCGCCAAGATTGATCCTTTCGGCACTAATTATAAAACTTACCTGGGTTAAACACTGTGGTAGAAAACACTGTGGCTCATGCGCTTTCAAGAATAAATTTAGATGATTAAGGCAACACACTAAAATGCACCATGCTAAGATAAAAAATACTTGACTCACAAGACAGATATTGAAGAATTGAAAAGAGATCCCGAATTTTGAAATATTTATTTTTACCTGAAGGATCCAGATCATTTGAACATTCAGACATTACGGTAAAACGAAATAGATCCGAAAATTACGAAATCATTGACAATCTCTTATTTTATTGAAAGTTGACGAATCAAAATTATGAACTTAGATCGGTTATCCCAGCGGCGTTAAGGTTAAACTTCTTAAGTGAATTACATGATTTGCCCGTGTCTGTCCACCTGGGAATCAGAAAAAGAGTACAAGTTCGTGAGGCGATGTATTTTCCGCAGTTACAGAATTTCGAAGCTGTGTATGCCTGGTCTTGCCATACTTGCCGGTTAAATAACAGCGTTTCCTTAATCGGGATCGACTTGTTGGGATCATACCCGAGCAGCGAAACAAATAAAAATCGTTTTTTACTCATTATCGCAGTTAATTTTTCTAAATAGGCCTTGAATAGCCTCCTCCGTGAGAAGAGCCTCGACTAAAATAGTAACAGATTCCTTTTTAAATAATATGTCTTAAAACACGGAGCTCCGTTAAAATTAATTTCCCGACAACGGTAAAGAGTTTGTGTCTGAAATATTTGACTTGGCATAGTCACCTAAAAATGGTACCTTAACGGCCGCAATCCAACATAGCTAAACGCGTAAACAAGAATATAGTGAAAATAACGCGTTGTTACATATTAAAATATCATAAGCGCTGGGATAGCGGAGTCAATGAGTTAGCGTACGCATTATGAACAGCGAAGTATTATACCACTGGGAAAGTCCAGCGAGCTATTCTTAGGCCGAAATTTAATTATGCCACTGGACAAATTATTCTTTGTGCAGAAGAGAGCCCCGGAATTTCAAATGAAAAATATCCCAAAATAATTAGATGAAGTAGTTAAAAGTTCAGATAGGACAAGGGAGAAACAAGAAGCATATTATGATAAAAGTCGTAGAGAAGCTCATTATAAAGTGGGAGGTGTGGTGGTAAAAGTTAAGCATTCGTTATTATGGCCAACTGACGAGAGAAGTACCAACAGCTTTTTAAACAGAAATCCAACTACCAGAACGTGACGTCACAAATTGGCTGCTGACAATCGCCGTTGATGATCCACTACCTGCCGTAAAATTATATACGTTTTAAAAGCTTTACTAGAAGGATGGGTTCTTCTAATGATGTATATATATATATATATGTATACTATTTTTCTTTTTTTACTTTATATATATACAGAGAGAGATGAACTCTATAACAAAAAAACAAAAAAAAAAAAAACAAAAAAAAAAAAATTAAAAAAAAATCGACGCACCAAGAAGTTGTCCGATGCAGACAAAAATGGGTGGATGGGAGGATTATATAAAGAATAGAAATTGATAAAAATTTCAGAACAATTGAATGATTTATTTCAGTTACATAGTTACATAGCAACGAGCTCGATAAGGTGTTGACCCAATTCTAGTATGAATGCAAGCTGCCACAAGGCGTGGCATAGACTGATAAAGCTCCCGAATGGTTTTCTGCGGTATTTCTTGCCAAATTTGCTCCAATTGTTGGGTTCGATCATCAACATTCCTTGGTAGATGTGCCGCCTTCTTATCATATCCCAGACATGCTCGATGGAAGAGAGATCTGGCTGGGCAAGGAAGTGTTTGACAAGCTGTAAGACAGTTCATAGCAACACGTGCCGTATGTGGTCCGGCATTATCTTGCTGGAAAATAAGGCCAGGGTCCTGCTAAAGGAACGGTAGCAAAACAGATGTCAGAAAGTCTTCGACGTACCGCTGTGCTGTAAGTGTGCCTCTAATGACGACCAAACGGGTCCGGCTATCAAGGGAAATGCCCCCCAGACCATAACTTCTGGCTGAGGGCCTGTGTGGCGTGAATAGTGAAAGCAGGACAGGCACGCTGTTCTGGGCGTCTCCAGACACGTCTTCGATGATCGTGACGACACAGTTGGAAGCGGGATTCGTCGCTAAAGACTATGCGTTCCCAGCCAGCATCATTCCAACCTGATCGAGCCAAGTATCACTGTAATCTGGCTTGACAGTGTGCAGGCGTGACTGCCAGGTTGCGTAACGGTCGGTACAAGCGTAGATTTCGCTCTATCAGTCGTCTGTGAATGGTCATGGCTCGTGTGCGGCTCGCACGTGTGATGCCTGATAACGATAAACCAAGTGCTGTGACAGCTGATGTGAGAAAAGTTTGCCTTCGGGATTTGTTATGGCTAAAGGTCGACCGCTACAATCTCGACGCTGAAATCTGCTACTGTCCACCTATTCTTGCCAGCATCTTCTAATCGCCGCATCGCTTCGACTCATATGACGAGCGATTCTCTGATTTGCCCAACCTGCCTCTTTTAATCCAATGATACGATCTCTTTCAAACTATCACAGTTGCTCGTAATGAACTCGAATTCTGCGGGAAGGCATTTTTTCAGTCGTTGAAAATCGCAATGCATCAGACATTTTTTAACAAGAACAGCTCCTTATATACATCTGCTGGATGCGCAGTTCCGATGTGCTAGAGATCGCACTATTCATTCATTGGATACCAAATTTTAATCATTTGCATAGTCGGTCAAAACATTTATGCATGCGAAATTTCAAAGCAATCGAATGATTCCTTCTTGGTGCGTCAGTTTTATTGTTATAGAGTGTATATATTTTCAATTCATTCGAGGATATAATATTGGAAACATATTCAAACGCAAAAAAAATACATTATAAATTATTAATTTTTGCATGCTCATATATTGTAGGTCTACAGTTAAAATAACGTTTTAAAGTAATTGTTGACTTAAAATAAGTAACAATAATAAAAAGTTAAAATCCCCCCCATACTAATAATATTCAAGTCACTTAACTGCATAAAAATAGGAAGGATGTATGGAAATATTTTTTAAGGATATTAGAAGCTTTTAAATTTCAGCAGGGCATATTTATAAGCACAAACTTTTACATTAAAAACACTAATTCGCTTTATACGCATATATACACAAGTAGTATTGCAACTTTTTCTTATTTCTTATAGGAAGGTGACAATGAAAAATACAATGACTTAGTAGTCAAGAGTAGGAGCAAATTTCACAATACCACTGTATTCAATTTCATGAAGTTTCCTTAATCACAATAAAGATGATGGTTTTAAAATTTTCGCAGATTTTGTTTTTGATGTTACAGGAAAGTCTGGGAAATACATGCATAGTCCTAAATTCATTTGATTAAGCCAATTATTGTGAACATATTTAAGTACATGAACACTGTCAATTATATAAAACAATGGTGGAACAGGATGAATTAGATGTTGGTATACGATACTAATTTTTGGAGGATTACAGAGATATGAAAGAGCTTTTCTATTTACAGCATTATTACCTGTAGCAACATATATTACATGAAAACTTAAATTTTCCATAACTTTTATTATTTTCATAATATATCCATGCAAATATTGCGCTGGTAATGCTTTTACTGGAATAATACTTACAGCATCTTTATATAAAGATTTAATATTCTGCAGCATAAAACCTCAAGCAGAATAAGCAGCTTCTTCACCATTTTATGCCACCTTTTATATGCCTATTATATTTCCACCTTTGAAATCTAAGAATGGCCTAATATTAATTTCATCAACCATTAAAGTGACATATTTATCATTTTCGTCCTAAAAGCGAATTTTTTCCTTAGCATAATTCAGGAAATTTTCAAGAGTTTGCTCCACTTTAGGATAAACATTATATTCAGAATATAGTCTTTTCAATGTAGAAGGATGTGGCAAAAGAAGGAAATTATAAAGTATATGAAAAACAGCAATAATAATTAAGAAAAATAGTAATTACGAAAACATAAATCTTATCTTTTCCACACACCTTGTCGGGCAGAAAAAGGACGAGAGCTTTGATGATGACGCACTGTTAAGGCACTTTCACATAGGACGCAAGTCATCCCCCCTCCATTTAACACAAATAAAAATTTGATGATAACAGTCTACTTGACGAAAATAAAATTCACACTTCAAAGATAATCACAAGGAACCACAATTCACTACTTTTTATGAAGTTAGCCATAAAATCTTTAGCTCACCTATTTGGAAAGGACCTCTTTCTCATCGTGTAAGGATCTTAAGTTTTACTAACGTTTATTTTATTTTAAATCTTTACTATCACTTCTTATTTTCTACTTCCGGGCAGAATTAAAAGCTTTAACTTATTTATGCAAATTTGTCTTGCGAACGCCAAGTACTTAAGTTGTGGCTTTTTGCCAAGCAAGAGAGAGGAAGGAGTGATTAGGAGCAGACCGCTTGCCATTGCAGTTTTACTCGGTTGCTGGTTGCCTTCAAGGCCAGAGGTTTAATCCTCTTGATAATTTTAAACGTATCGTAGTGTTAACAGTTCTCTGTACTACATACGGCCTTTCTGTTAATATACGGCCAATCTTCAAGTAGACACTTGTTTATTAATCCAAAGTTAGTTTAGTTAATATTTTTATATTCTTACGTTCAGACCACAAGTGGTTGGTCTCTGTATTCCGAAGTCCGGAAATCATTGTAAAGAGAGAAAAATAAAAGGTTTCGTATACCCTTCCTGTGTATCTTGTTTACTTCCCACATTTATTGAACAAAGCTTTAGTAAGCTCCCTGTTCCGAGTCAGGTCATTTAATGTTCCCAAAGCAAGTAAGGAGGAACACTGAACCTGATAGTGGCGCCCGACGAAGAAGAATAACCATGGCCGAGTTTCAAGAAGGACCTGTGCTGCCTGCAGAAGCGGCTCAGAATCCAGAAATACCAGCTGCCGCCCTGGAAGGATTTGGTTACATCGTCCAGACCATGCGCGCATGGATGAAACCAGAAGCAACATTTAATGGAAACTCACCGGTAACCAGTTTTTTGGAAAAATTGGATAACCACTTCATGCTGTATCCCGTGCATGAGTTCCAGAAAGTCACCTTAGCTACCAGCGCTTTGAGGGGCCAAGCGCTTAATTCGTTCAAATGTATAGGCAGAAGTCTCTTGGGTCAAGCGGGAAGTCCCACCTATACTTACGAAAATTTTAAGACTGCCTTAGTAAAAGCCTTCCCTGTCGTAAGAGATCGTGCAAAATTAGAAACGGAACTTTTCAGCATATATCAGCAACGAATCGAAAATATTTCCACCTTTATTTTAAGAAAAATTCACGTCTTCAAACTCTTGTATGGAAACCGTCCGGATCCTGAGATAATTCAAGTGATTTTGCCGAGGTTACTTCCCCAAGTACAAGACTTTATTGAATTAAGGAATCCGACTACACTGGAAAAGTTATTTGTGCTAGCAATCCAGTTTGAAAGTAGAAGAACGGCGGACATTGAAAGAAGACGCCACTATGAGCAACGAAACAAATTTGGTGCGCCAAGACCACAGAAAAGCCAAGAACACGGCTACGGAAGCAAAGCGAATCAGTGGGCAAGGAAATCCGAGTATCCAAAAACAACCGGCGAACGTCGACAGTTCAATAGTAATCCAGGAAAAAAGTCTGAAGGCCAGTGGAAAAAGAAGGAAAGCATGGAAAGGAAAAACCAAGATTTAAACTAAAACGGATTTCTGCTGACGGGAGGGTGCGGAAATCCGAAGGCCAAGAAAACCCCTCTTCCTTCAAGTTAAATACAGTGATGGTGAAAAATTTGACTCTTCCAAAGATTGAAGTGTTGGTGAATAACATCCCAGCCACCGCACTCCTGGATACAGGCGCGCAGTGTTCCTGTGTGGCAGAAGATTTTTTTAGGAAGTATTTTCGTAAATACCGCATATATAATTCGGATAATACGACAGTGTTAGCTGCGCAGGGAGAAAGATGCAAGTGCATAGGTAAATTACCGCTATACGTTCGTATCAAGGACGAACAAGTAAAGATTATGTTTTTTATAGTAAAGAATTTGCAAGCACATATCATCTTAGGGATAGATTTTCTTTCAGAGGCAGAAGCAACGCTGGATTTTAAAAAAGCGTCCCTTAAGCTGACGATGAAACCAGTTCGAGAAGAAAAAACAGAACCACCAATGTTAAACCTTGACAACCTGCCTAAGGAAGAGCAACAAAAAATCCGACAAGTGGTAAGTGAATTTGCTTTTTTTTATTTAGTGATATTCCAGGATTTACTCAAGTTACTAACCATAGTATCGACACCGGAGATTCACTGCCAGTTCGCCACAAACCATACCGATATGATAAGAATAAAGAAAAAATTATAGAGTGGCACATTAGAGATATGTTACGTAAAAAGATCATAACGCCCATCTCAAGTAGTTATGCTAGCCCGGTTGTTTTATGTAAGAAAAACAATGACTATCCAGTAACACATCCAAAAAGGTGGCGTTTTGCGATTGACTATCGTAAATTAAACTCCATGACTAAATATCCGGTATATCCGTTACCTATTATTGAAGAAATTCTAAGGAACAAAACTTCTACCAAATACATGACGACTTTAACGACTGGTTATTTTCAAATAGGCGTTAGACCGGAAGATGTGCCTAAGACTGCTTTTATAACCAAGTCTGGCACTTATGCATTCCTGCGTATGCCGTTTGGCCTTTCAGGGGCACCGGCAACATTTCAGCGATGTATGGACATTGTGCTAAAGCCTGTTCTTGGAAAGTCCACATTTATCTATTTAGACGATATCATTATTACTAGTGATAATCTGGACCAACATGTACAGGATTTAAGACAGGTGTTTTCATTATTAAATGACGCCGGTCTAAAAGTTAATGTCGAAAAGTGCAAATTTGCAGCCCCTGAATTAAAATATTTAGGTTACAAAATATCTCGGAAAGGAAACTAGACAGACGAATCAAAAATAATCGCTGTGCAAAAGTATCCGCCGCCAAATACGGCGAAGAAGCTCTCTTCTTTTCTAGGACTTTGTTCATATTATAGGTCCTTTATAAAAGATTTTGAAGCTATTGCTGAACCATTGTTAAAATTAAAAAGGAAAAAGGCAAGATTCTCGTGGACGGCCGAAGCCAATAGTGCTTTCGAAAAATTAAAGCAAGCATTAACGCAAGCCCCTGTTTTGAAATTTCCTGAAAAGGATGAGAATTTAGAAATTTCAGCGGATGCTTCGGATTATGCGGTAGGAGCGGTATTTTCGCAAAATAAGCAGCCCGTGGCATTTTTTAGTCAAACTTTAAATCAAACACAAAGAAATTATTCCGCGACTGAGAGAGAGGCACTTGCAGTTCTGTTAGCAGTGCAAAAGTTCCGAGTCTATTTTGCAAGGGCGCCAATAACAGTGTATTCTGATCATGCGGCGGTAACTAGATTGTACTCAGGGAAAAACTTATCCCCAAGGTTAATAAGATGGGCACTCAAGTTACAAGAGTATATTCTGGTAATCAAGCACACCCCCGGAAAGGAAAATATCGTAGCAGATGCCCTATCCAGAATAAAAATAGATGAAGATGGTAATACTGTAAAGGTGGCAATGCTCACAGCATGTACAATAAATTCCCCAGAAACTGTAATAACCGAACTGGGTATGGATCCTGAATTTAGAAACATTTATGAGTATTTAAAGGATCCTGAAAATTTTAGCCACCAAGATATTGTGGCGATAAGAAATAGGGCGGCCCATTACGAACTAATAGATGGTCTATTGTTTTATACAAAAACTACAAATTCCAACAACGAATTTCGACCTGTTATCCCAGCTAGTCTTAGATTAAATATCCTGCAAGAGTTACACGACAGCCCATTAGCTTCTCATGCTGGTATTCGAAAAACTATACAACGCGTACGCGAAGCAGTCTATTTTCCTGAACTGCAAAAGTTAACAAGGGCGTATGTCCAGTCCTGCCCAACATGTCAAGCAGTTAATTATATTAATTTCCGCCCGGCCAGGTTTCTAAATAGCATTAAATCCGAATTTCCAAATGAAATAATTGGCATCGATTTATTTGCCCTTTCCCAAAAAGTCAGTAAATAAAAGTCGGTATCTCCTTGTTATGGTTGATCATTTTAGTAAGTGGACCGAAATTGTTCCCTTAAAACGAGCCTCCGCGAAATTAGTTACTGATTCTATTTTAAATAAATATATTTTAAAATACGGGGCGCCCCTAAAAGTTATATCGGATAATGGTCCTCAATTTGTAAGTAATATATTTGAAGACATGTGCCAAAAACTGGGCATACGCCATTTAAAAATGGTCCCGTATCGGCCGCAATCAAATATAGCGGAACGGGTCAATAGAAATATAGTGAAAATTATCCGTAGTTATGTTAAAAATTTTCATAAAAGCTGGGATAACTATGTCAATGAATTTGCTTTCGCCCTTAGGACCTCAAAACATGATACAACGGGGAAAACTCCTGCTGAGTTATTTTTAGGCAGAAAGATTATAACGCCGTTAGATAAATTATTTTATGTTCAACAAAGAGCCCCAGAATTTAAAATGGGTGATATAGAAAAATTAATTAAAGAAGCAAAAAAGAACACTGAAGTAGCACAGAGAAAACAGAAACTTTATTACGATTTGAAACGACGGGGAGTAACTTATAAAGTAGGAGATGAAGTATTAAAAATTAAGCATTCACTTTCTTCAGCACCAGAAGATAAAACCGCCAAATTTTTTCCACGATTTGAAGGACCATATGTCATAGAAAAAATAACTCAGGCTGTAGTGGTGTTAAAAGCCAGGAATGGTGAAACATGCTCCGCAAACATTGACCAGATAAAACCATTCTATGACCGTAATAAAATGCAAATATTTAAAGGTCTTTTGCAGGATCCGGCACGGCAGGCACTGCAGGCACAAGCTCCAGAGGTGGAACAACGACAATCACAAGGGCAAGCCATTAAGAGGCAGGAGCAATTGAAAAGAAAGTTTCCCCGTTGGAAAATTGAAGGTAACAAGAAAAAGAAGCCGTTCCACCGACTAGAAAAGAGAGCGCACGACCACCCACAGAATGAAGAAGGGAGAAGTACGACGAATGCAAAGAGAGCCAGGAGAAATAACGGCAACTATAACCCGGCTCCCAAACGGAAGATCTACCCATCGGACAGGAGTCTACGCAGCAAATGTCGACGAATTGAGGAAGGAACTGAAGGGCGAACCCGCACAAGAAGGAAGATAAACCAAACGCTAGTCTTTACTACCTTCCAGGACTGGGCAGAAAAAAGACTGTCCGAATATCACAAAGATAAGTAAAACTTTATGTTACTTTGCAACCTTAAGTTAATCTTTCATTCTTACTGCAAGTGGCAGAATTCAAGACGTTTTACCTCATGTGAGGTCTACCTTTATCGCCAAAAAGGCGAGAAATGAGTTGTTACCTATTTTGGTATTATGTTTTTCAATTACTCGCGAGTAAAACTAAAATTAATATATAATAGGAATGTTTAAATACTTGAATATTGTAAAAGTTATTGTATAAAATTTTATTTAAAAGATTCTGGCAAGAAAGAAGTTTTAGTCTGAAAGACTTTTGAAATGTAGTATTTCAATGTAGAAGAATTGGCACTTGCTTGGAAAAGAATAGAAGTTAACAATGTACTACTAATGTATGTTTTAAAATGCGTAAAATTAACGGCATGTTAATATGTTCTTATATACAATGCGAACTGTTATTTTAAGCGTTAAGAAATACTGTGATATGTTAAAAGTGAAGGTAATGCCAAAAAAAATTTTAACTAATTCGTGTGACTGTAAAAAGAGCCAAATTATTGTGAATATGTGTTAAAGGTTGAATGAATGTAGTTAGGCTCTCTGACGCTACACTTCAGAGTTAGCCACTTTCAGAATAGTACCTCAGGGTTTAGAAATGAATATAAGGTGTGTTATGAGGTCTTGTTATGTTGAATTTTAATACGTTAGTGTTTTGATTGCAGGCGGTAGTGTTGAACACTTGTACATAAACACGTTCGTGTTTGGTGTTTTCTTTTACAACACATGTCAGAGAGCACGGGGAGAGAATTAAATAACGTCATAAATGAAATAAGAATGTTAAGAGAAATATAAGTATTCATGTTACTTGCCATTTAATTGTGTAACATTTCATTAAACTAGTTTTCCTTCCAGATCTCTGGAAGGAACCAGATTTCAACTAAAAGCTCCTGTTTAGATGCAGTACAGATGAAAAGTAATTGTCCATGGAGTTGATAATGTAAAAAACGATTTTTTTTTTTAAATTTCTAGTTTCTAGTGAGAAATGTTTGTAAAAGATTGGCCTCGCGTTAGATTCTAGAGCAAAAAGTTTTCAACAAGGTCGTTTTAGACCTCACTTTCAAACTAATTAACTCTGGCAGGAAGTATGTAAGGATCTTAAGTTTTACTAACGTTTATTTTATTTTAAATCTTTACTATCACTTCTTATTTTCTACTTCCGGGCAGAATTAAAAGCTTTAACTTATTTATGCAAATTTGTCTTGCGAACGCCAAGTACTTAAGTTGTGGCTTTTTGCCAAGCAAGAGAGAGGAACTGAGTGATTAGGAGCAGACCGCTTGCCATTGCAGTTTTACTCGGTTGCTGGTTGCCTTCAAGGCCAGATGTTTAATCCTCTTGATAATTTTAAACGTATCGTAGTGTTAACAGTTCTCTGTACTACATACGGCCTTTCTGTTAATATACGGCCAATCTTCAAGTAGACACTTGTTTATTAATCCAAAGTTAGTTTAGTTAATATTTTTATATTCTTACGTTCAGACCACAAGTGGTTGGTCTCTGTATTCCGAAGTCCGGAAATCATTGTAAAGAGAGAAAAATAAAAGGTTTCGTATACCCTTCCTGTGTATCTTGTCTACTTCCCACATTTATTGAACATAGCTTTAGTAAGCTCCCTGTTCCGAGTCAGGTCATTTAATGTTCCCAAAGCAAGTAAGGAGGAACACTGAACCTGATAATCGTTACTTACTTCAATATGAATAATCAATAGCTACAGCTTCCAGTGGTTTCATTCTTATGTTCTGCCACGCTTATGACCAGACTCGGATACATTCTAGATAAGGAAGCAAAGGACATCCAACATAAGGTAACTGCAGGGTACCGACCCACTGTCGGTTCCGGTTAACTGCTTAAATCACTACGCTCTTCTCAAAATTTGCATAACCCTATAAAGGGAACGAGGTCGTAAGTTCGAAGTGATAGAATAATATGCAAGTTGTGACAATTTCTTCTAAAATTGTAATATTTTATGTGTGTAAAGGATGAAGAAAATATTTATAAGGAGAGAGAGCAGAGGATAGTTCAGTATTTCAAACAAATCCTACTTTTCTTCTAAAATTATAATAGTCTACGCTCGTAATAAATTACGAAAAAAGTTTACAATGAGAAAGGTGAGAATAGCTCGATTATTAATGTACGTTATTGTAGTTACTTTTTTATTAAGAGAGCAGAAGATAGCTCGATGATTAACATACATCAGTAAAGTTTTTTTTTTAAATTAAAAGAGCAGTGAATAGCTCGGTTTTTGCTTTTTTTCCTGCAATGTTCTATTGTAAACGAAAGTTGTTGCAAAGAAAGGAAAGTTCCCCATTCAAAACTCTTCCGCAAGCTTGATCGTATTAGACCTAGTTACGAAATAATTTTCCAGTATTACGAAAGTAGTGGTTACTACAGTTACATATTAAAATAACCACACTACACTTCTAATGACTTGACAATAGCAGGGTCAATGATTTTTTTGCTTTTCCTTTCCATGGGATGAATTATCATCTAAAGATCGAAAAACCGATCTCTGGTTTACCTCCAGGGTTTACGATGGAACGATGGGGGTATTCCTTATAATAATTTAGACCCATCGAAATATCGGGTTTTAAAAGAAAGTTTCTCGCCACCGCAAATATCGTCTGCGCACAGTTCACGTTGGCGTGTTTAATTATATTTTGTCAAACGATATTTAGCATTTGAAAGAGACTTGCTTTAGAACACTGCATTGTGAAATCTGTAAAAAGATATAGTTATCATTAAGTATAAAGTGTCTGAAATGGAACTATCACGCTACCAGATTAGAACCATAATTAATTCCGGTTAGTTCTCTTGCAAAATGTCACCAAATCATGTCTATAACTTTAGCTATAATATTGTATCATATAACACTGTGAAAGTTTGGTGCCGAAAATTAAAAAACAAGGACTATGACATTCAAGAAGCAGAGTCCTCTAACAGGCCTACTGATGTTGATGAGGCCCGCCTGCGAGAATGTGTGGAAGAAGATTAGTATGCAACCACTCGAGAGCTTGCTAAGGAGTTAGGCGTTAGTACCATGTCCATTAGTCGCGCTATGCATCGCATACACTTGGCGTATAAGTTCAATCACTGGGTGCTACATGAGCTGACTTAAGCAGATAAGAACAGACGTGTTCGGACCTGCACTAATCCGCTCGAATATCGACGCAAGGCCAAAATTCTGGACCGGGTCGTCACTTGTGACAAAAAGTGGATTTACTTCAACAACGGCGGAACAGGGAATTGGTCTGCGCCAAGTGAGCCCATCAGCAGCGCTATTTGAATAACAAAAAGGTCATGCTTTGTATCTATTGGGATTGCTATGGTATTATCGACAGAGAGCGCCTAGAAAAAGGTAAAACGCTTAACAGTAAGGTGTACAACGAAATACTAGTCCGTGTTGACGATGCTATCAAGAAAAAACGTCGAAATGCGTTCCGGTGCAGAAAAAGTAATGTTCCAGCAAGATAATGCAAGATCACATGTCTCTGCATTCACCGGCTGGACTCTGTACTGATTCGAATGGGATCTTTTTCCACACCCAACATCGCTCCTTCGGACTTCTACCGTTTTTCACACCTGCAGCTATATCTTCCTTTCCGCACAGGACGTTCGAAATAAGGTTGATCTGTTTCTGGACTCGTGCCACCAAGTTTCTGGGCCGAAGGCTTTGAAAAACTACCAAAACGTTGGCAGAAAATCATAGATTTGGGGAGTAATTACTAGCCGCACCTTAACTTCATTTAGTACGTTTTTTTGGCGGAAAACGTTCGTTACAACCAGATATATATATACCAGATGTGTAATATGGTGGTGCCTCAGCAAATGTGACAGGCATTGATACTTCTACCGATATATACACTGTGCAGAAGATAAAGTGTGATATTACTAATGGGATATATTGTAAGGGGACTTTTTGTTTACTAAACAACAACCCATTATTCACAGTAAGACCTATTCGGGCTATTAGGAGGAGAAGAAGGATTAACATCTTCCAAAATTACATCTCCAAAGGAATGCTGGAACACACCCCTCACTAAGCCCCCTGCTCAGCCTGAGGAGGACGCAGTTACCTTACCTCTGACAAAAATGAGTTTTAACACTTCCAAAATCATACTCTCCTGTGGAATGCTGGGAAAAGCCTTCGGCTAAGCCTCCTGTGGAATGCTGAGACAAGCCCTGCCTGGCAGAGAAAGATAAAATAGAACTTCGATGCCCGATAGAATGCTGGGAAAAGTAGAATACCAACTCTGCATTCAATGAACTGTGGTGTTATCCCCAGGCAAAAAAATGCTGGAATGAAGACAGTCAGTCCAAAATTGCATCAGTTGATTTCCCTATTTAAAGCGCCGTTTGTTATCACTTTCAGAAAAAATGAACTTCACATCTATCATATTTAAAGCTTTACATGAGATGTTTGGTATGAAGATTCAAACCGTTGAGAATCCGACGGCATGGCAGAAAGGTCTAATCTTACAATCTTGGACCATCTCTTTGTAACCCCGAGAGAGCAGGACTGGACCCAGAACTGCCGTCATTCTATTAGTATATATGACATGCAGTTCATGACAGCACTGGACTTTCTGCATGACAAATGATTTTTGACCCTGGCCATGTGACCTGCTCTTCGGACGAATGCTGCATACACCTTCTCCGCTGAATGGCATTTAGAAAACATAGACGCATTTACAAGATGTTTATTGATTCGCCAAAGATCAGTACAACAATGAAATGAATACCAAATCAACGGACTAGGCATTCAAAGCCAGAAACCAAGCGTAATTGCAAAACCCCCAAGCTATGCTATTCCTGAAGGTGCCCTTCCGAGTGATATATTCGACGACGTTGTAGTTCGTAAAGAAATAATTTCTTCTTGCATATCTAATGTAAATGCACTGTAATAGACCTGCTCTTTACCGTGACTTATTAATTGTGTAAGATTTTGGGGACTGCATCGCCAATATGTGATCTTTGAGGAGTGAGAACGCTGTACTCCACACAAGTATTTGTAATTTGCCCAGCCAGTATAGTAGTTAGTCACACTGACTGCCGTGCTGGTGGGCTTAGAAAAGGCATAGATGTTTGTAAGCATGTAGTGCCTGTGCAGCAAGGGGCGCTCAAAACACACGGCGAGACAGAAGTCCTCTCGACAGGTTGATGGCAGAAGAGAGGTGGAAGATCCTCAGACCGCCCTCGGTTGTTCTTCCAAATTTTGGGCAGAATTAACAGTTAGCAAGGACTGGCTATATTCTTACATACACGTAAAGGAACGCACAGGAAGCGGCCTTGCTTAAACTTGCACATGTATTATGATTTTCACATATTTTCTTATCGTTTTTACTTGCTTATTTATTTAATGCATTTTTTAGTTAATTTTCTGCATATTTACTATATATTTTCGAAAATCTTACGTTTTCAGCCACTTTAGGTGTCCCTGTATTTAATTTGTTTTATATTGAGGCATATATACAGAGACGTAGCTAGAGTTTCCAGCGCTCGGGGACAACTGAAGAATCTGCGCCCCTTTCTGTGTGCCAAGAATGGAAAACATTTCATTAAAAAATTTCGTAGTATCAATTTGGCGCACGGGGTCAGATGTCCCCTCTTGCCCCATCCTAGCTACGCCACTGCATATATAATTCCGATTCGATTGACTCAAGTTGAAAATAACTTGAAAGAGACTGGATTGGAATTATTAGATTATGGCAAAGCACACTAGGGTTATTTGCCTAATGTAAGGGATGTCTTCATGGATAGTTTTTAAAGGGATTTCACTCACATTCACATTGCAAAAGGGAAAAACCATGGAAACACATAAACTTCGATTCGTTGAGATTTTAACTCGGGGTCGAATTATCAACTTGAGCGCTGACGAGAGCTGGAGATACACACTTAAGCCAGCTCAAGGGTTTAGGTAACATATCGGTGATTACTTGCCGGCTTGGTTACATTCTTAATTTTCCAAAAAACACATTTTCGAGACCTTAGTCATGATTTTTCAAGAAAGTCCGGCAACAACTTTCTTGCAACCTAAGTAAATGGTATAAATATGCTAACACGGGAGCCGCGTGTCATTTTACATTTTACTATGTAAAAATAATGTGCTATTTAGCTTACAGGTGAATGGTTTTAATCTGCTCTGTGAGCGATTTCCGTAATCTACAATTTTCATTTCGCGTTCGGGGTATTTTCGGTTACCCTGTGTTCTACTTGAACTAATTTTCGTTATCTTTCTTATGTGTAAAAACTGTTCACTTCAAACTGAAATAAGATTTCAAACTTTCATCTTCATTTGGCCTAGCTATTTAAGTGGTAGTGATGAACTTGTAGCATGTAAATATTATTGTAATATGTATCCACCAATGGTATAATTTTATGTGTAGTTACTGAATTACATATTTTCTGTTGTTTCTGGTTGAGTAACTGCACTTCTGAGGTTTAAAGCTTTGCTACTGTAAATATTTAACAATATTGAAATGTAACTGCAAGATGTGACAGGATAAATTTATCCATAATAGTTTTTTAAAATCAACTAATACTAAGTTGAGGAGTTTGTTTATTTTCACTAACTGTTGAGCTTTCCTACAGTGTACCCTCAAACTGACGTAATTTAAAGAAAATCTTGTAACTTACACATTCTTTTTTCATTACTCATGAACTGTTTTATATATAAAAATAATTTCAAACACTGAATATAAATTTTTATTTAATAATGAAAATATCATGACATAAATGTCTGCCATTTACATACAAATGTTCTCTTTTGCTGGTAATTTTCAGAGTGTTTAATGATTCTGGGTGCAGCCATCAACTTTCTGCTCAGATTCTATACTTGAGCTGACGCTGAATCAACTGATGATTTTTCTGTTACTGTAGTGTTGACAAGGTAACCATTTGCACAAATTAGGTGTATGCTTCTTTGTGTGCAAATGCTTGTCTAGTTTAATAAAATTTCCCAATTTTCAGTTTTTGTTCAGCATTAAATTTTACCATAAATTAATTTCCTATTGTTAATATATGTAAGTTCTGGAACACCCCCCAAATCATAACAAATCTGACATGTTATAAGATTCTTAAACAAGTAAGTAACATGTGCGACATCTTGTATTACTGAAAATTAGCCTTCAGATCATGACTTAACTGCACACATACCATTTCAGAAATTCAAAAGACATTAGAAAAATTGATAATCTAATCGTATCATTTTGTATCCCATAACCAGTTCAGCTTGAAATCTTGCAAAACAAATTCATCTTTTCCCCAAGGTTATATGAAAGTGAAAATAAGAAAGTGTTTAAGTTTACCCCAAATTGAAAAATATCTTTTTTTTTTTTTTTCTTTTTTTACACAGGCAAGTTATTTAAAGTTTTTTTTTTCACACTACAAAAACAACAGAATCAAACTATAATTTTCTTATTTTTAATCTCATAAGAATCTTACTAAAAATTAAAGTGCATATAGAATACTTCAGAATGCACAGGTTTAAAATAACTAAATTTCATTTCAGTCTCACAGTACAAACTACAGCAATTCTTAAAATGATAACTATCATTTTGTTAAATAATTAAGTAAACAGATATTTCTTTTGTTATAAAATGCAATTATTGGTAATTCATACCTTTTTAAAGAAACTGCAACTATTTGCATAAATGTACGCAGCACTGTATTAAATTTTGTAATATGCAAGAATTCAGTATTTAACTTTAAACGGAATTTTCACTTTCCTCATTGTGTGATTTCATAATGTAACTGATAGGGTATCCGGTTACCAATCAGAAGATTCAAAGTTTGAATACTGGCAAAGACAAAGCGAACTCCTTCTGTTTCCTGCTTTGAAAAGCCGGAACTACTCTTATATGTGCTCTCAAGTCGCCAAATTTCTCGCCAATCCACAGAGTCATATTACTATCTAAATTTTTTGTCTACATTTCGAACTTTACGCCTAAAATGTTCCCAAAAACGCAGTTTTCGCATATGCAAAAACCACGTTTTAAACACACAATTTAAGCTAAAAATCCAAAACAAAAACAAAAAATTTAGATAGCAAAAATGTAAAGTTTCTAACCAAAAATATTTGACAAGAAGCCATGTACACAGCGATATGGTTTAACTTAAAAAAACATCTACGAATGGCACAATCTAGGCTATGAACTACGCACGCCACGCTTTAATAAATTAACATAACAGCAATAAATTTCAAAGAATACCATGTACACAGCATGCTGTTTAAACTTTAAAAAAATCTACGAATTGCACAATTTAGGCAACAAACGAATGTATGAACTACGCACACCTCGCTTTAATAAATTAACATAATAACAATACATTTCAAAGAATACCATGTACACAGCATCCTGTTTAAATTTAAAAAAACCATCTACGAATTGCAAAATCCAGGCAACAAACGAATCTACGAACTATGCACACCTCGCTTTAATAAATTAACATAACAACAATAAATTCCAAAGAATACCATGTACACAGCATTCTGTTTAAACTTAAAAAAACATCTATGAATTGCACAATCTAGGCACTATGCACTAATCAACAAAATAAACTAAAATAAATTTCAAACAATTAAAAAAAAACAATAACGACAGAAATTCATACTAAAAAACAATGAACATAACGTTCTACAAAATAAGAACAAGAATTAAAATAAAATGCACTTACCATGAATGAATGCTTTTTCGAACAGCAGAAATACCAATTTCATGCCGCCACGTAATCACTATTATATTTATATGACAGCCAGACACACTATCCAGAAAATCCATACTATGGTTCACAAATACATGTTCAAAACCTTTTTTCCTAAATCCTTGTAAGATTTCCAGCCATCCGAAAAAATAGTTGTACAAGGCTCAATCCACTCTTTAATACACTGCATCAGCATTTCCTTACTTCTATCATGCCCAGCCACTACAAATAATCTCCCAGACCCTCTTGCAACCTTGTCTCTCATTGCAACATAGGCCATTTCAAAACACGCATGACACGAACCAACAATTAAAACACTCCAGCAAAAGAGTATTCAACGTCAAAAGGGTTGCCACACAACATGGAATCGTGCCAAAAACCAGCGCAGAACACATATTGCCACATTTGGTCATCTTAGGCTGCATATAAGAGTAGAGCTAAAAAGCCTAATAGACTCTCTATAACTTCCTCCATATTTGAACATCATGATATAATATTCTCATAAGGAATGTATGATTAAGACAATTTTCATTAAAAGAATAAGTAAAAGAAATTTTAGAGTCCCTGATATGACATAGCACATATAGTCTTTTATAGTATTACCCTTTTATAGTATATTACAGGTAAAAATAAAGTTAAGTTTATACTAGACAAAGAACTGATTAAACTTCTGCCTTATAATTACAGTCATATACATAGAGATGTGAACATCTTAAAGTTCTTGTCTTGTATGGTAATTAAATGCCTCTTTGTTTGATTTGAGAGGATAGGAAACGTTTTGAAGTAGTTGAAAAGGCACAAACAAACACACAACTTAGATGCTAACATAATTTTTAACAAAAACAAACTTCATTTCGTTAAACAAAAATTTATTTTATATTTTCAGCAATTCTTCAATGATTTATTTTCACTCTCACATATGTATATGCTCTCACATCCATTTGTTTCTGATACACATAATTTTTATAATAATATAAACCTATTACAATAATACTAATATTGACAATGTTATTTTGCTCACTGTATTAACTTGTTAGATGGAAATACTTTATTTTGTAAAGAGCGATAATTTTTATTTTTGTAAGAATTAAAATTATCACTTTAAATTGTGTCCAAAGTGATAATTTCCCCCCTTTTAGGACAAAGATTTTATAATAATTTTTTTTAAGAATAAATTACTTCATCCATTATCTACACCTGTCTTGGTATCTATCTGACAAAAATCTTAGTGCACTTCTTAAGTAAAAGTGAATGCTGCTAGGAACATACTAATGACCAAGCAATTAACACATTGTTTACCAAAACCAAATATAAAATTGAATATTTAATTAAAAATATCAAAAGCATATAAATACTAGCTCTTTGCTCTGAGGCAATAAACCTGGAAGCATATTTGATCAAAATATGAAAAAGCTACCATATAACAATGAAAAATGTTTTCTGCATTGTTCATAAAACTAAAACTTTTGCATGTCATCTTTAGTCATATTTTTAATGTTTATAAGTAGCTTTTGATTTTAAATAGTGCAATTACTTGAACACTTAGCATGAATTCATATTTCACAATTTTATATTTGAACAAAAGTTCAAACAAAAGTATACACGCGTTTCAAATTCAAATCAACAGAATTAAGCAGAAATTATACTTTTTTGTTTTTTACCCTCAAATTTGCAATGCATTTTTTTTTGGTGAAAAAATATTTGAATTTTAAACAAAAGATCAATAAGATTATTTTAATTTTTTACCAAATAAATGGCTTAGTTTGTTCTATGCCATGATGACACGGGACTGTCTATAATTTCACTAATTTACGTTAGCTACTCGAATGACTTGAAACTTATTTAAAATTTTTTCTTGCACATAAAATTTGAATATGTGTCCAAATTTTAAATACTCACAATCTGTATGTTGAGAATGACAATTTCATTCTGTATGCATGTTAATTTTGTAAAACAGCATGAGCAAAGCAAAACTCTTAAAACAATTATATTACTTACAGAAAGAGTTTAAATGTCAGACATGAAGGTCTGAATCTTGCTCTTGACAGCTCATTTGTAAATATTCTCTAAACATTGCACGAGCTTGATGCAGAACACGATGTACATTATGTTTACGAACCATTTTGTCAAAGTGCATTGCTAGTTCATCATAATCCATGTGACTTTTCATTATCATATCTCTATGTTGAAGTAAAAGAGTTAGGCACAAAAACAACATGAAAGGATTTCCTCCACCAAGTTCGTAAGGGGGTGGGAGAGAAGCTTTCTGGTACTTGCCACTATATTCTAAGGCCTCTACACATGTGTTAGTAACTTGATCAGATGGCACTGAAGAATCAAGTAGACTATCATTTTTTCTCTTGTAAGATTTTTCATCATTCAATGTACCTTCTTTTGATACATTATTTTCAGATCCACCACCTACAGTTTGAAAACCAAGAGGAAAATATTCATTGTCACTTTCAATTCTACCAGGACAGCTTTCAGACAGTGAATCAGAGCTATCACTACCATGTCTTTGATACCTATTATCAATGCCCGGACTATGCACTAACCTTATAGGTATTACAGATTTAAGATGACATGCACAGCCATTTGTATCTTCAGATTCTTCATTCTCCAAAATTTCTCCATTACAAGGTATATCAGAACTTGATTTTAATTGTACATCAAAATCTATGTCAAGCTGCTCATCTGGAGTACAACAATATGTAGAATCACCTCCTCCATCACTGCCATTCAAGTGTAAAAATTCTGGATGTTTTTGAATTTTCTTAGCAGCACCAAGCCTACAAATCTGATCCATACATGATAAATCATCACTAGTCCAACTTTCAGGTGCGTCATCTTCAGCTGCCTGTTCAATGCCCTGCAAATGCTGACAATACCTCAGACTTTCTCTTGCGGATTCACAACAATCTGGTGAACGAGGAGAATCTAAATCTTCAGAATCAATTGTAATTGACCTTTGCAAAAAAGAGCCAGGTAATTGTCTATTTAAATTTTCCAACTCCATTCTGAGTTCTCTAGTCATTGATGTTGTCATTGGAAAATAGTCTTGTGAATCATCTGTGTTGATTTCTGAAACACTGTTACGGCGGCTTAGGGACATTGAATGTTCTCTGCATGAGGTATCCACAGAATTTTCTGTATTAATAGATGGTTCAGCTTGAGATTCTGTTTTTTTGTCAGATTCTACTTCTTCATTTTCTTTGCTACCACTTTTCATCAGACCTCTAATTGATGATGCAGAATTTTGTTTTCTAATAGCACGAACTTTAGTGTATGGATTTTCTCTACTATGAATTCGAGGGGAATGAGGGCGAAAGGAATTTTCTGAGAACAATTCTTCATACAAGGCTAATTCTTTTTCTGGTGGAGATGGAGGAATAGAACTCCAAAGTACTTCTAACATGGACAGAGCATCATCAAAAGCAAACTCCCTCTTCAATTCGAGTAAAAGCCAACGATAGCAAAAGAGAAGATCATCAGCCCCTTGGGTTTTAAGGTACTCAAAAAACTGAGAATCATAATGCTCAAGAAGTTCAGTTAGTTGCTGAAAATTTGAAGTCATAGCTTTACCATCTAAATGAAAATTAGGCTTCAGTCTCTGCATTAATGCACAGAAGCACACATATGCATGGGCTTCATCTTTCATTGTCACTAAAATGGGAGATGCTAAATCGCTCATACCTTGACAATATGACACACTAGGATGATTTAAGGCGTACGTTGTAAGGATGTTAAAAAGTGAAACAACATTTTTGTTATCATCTGAGCCTGCATAAAACTTATGGGTGCGATCTGTCCGCAGAACATCTTTTCGAACCATATTAGTAACATATTGAATTTCTTCTGTTAAATTCCCATTTGAAATCATATCTTGCCATGTTTGCTTTAACTTCTGATACTCTGCTGAACGCTGTTTCATATAAGCTATTCTTTCCTTTGCTGTAAGGCCTTGAGGATAAACATTAAGAATGTGCTTCCACACAACTTTACGTAAAGCAGGATCAATTCCTCTATTATATACAGACAGTCTTAATTCTCTAGGTTTAATTAAACGTCCTTCAGAATCTAAATACACATGAAACTCTGAATCCACCATAGGTTGTTTAACAGGCTTGAAGCTGTCATACTCATTTTCACTCTCAGATAAATTAAAAGCTCTTTGAACCATGTTTAGTGTTTTCTCCATCTGAAAGATATGAAAAATAACAATATTGTTTCCAAATTTGATATTTGAAATATTTAACATTTTAGACAGTTAAAGCTAATGCTAATGAACAGAAGTTCTTTAACTAGGGATTACAACACCCTATGATTGTAAAATAATTCCCTTTCTTTTTAAATGAATAATCTTATAAATGGAAATTTTATCTACACAAATCATACTGCCCAAATGCTTTTACATCGTAAAGGGACACACACAGCTTTTTTCCTTTTAAACTGAATACTTTTTTGGCTAATGAATGAGGCAACAGTCGTTTTTGTGCATCAAATTGCCAAATGTGATTACATATTACTAAACGGTTACGTTAGAAATAAGCAAGCAAGAAGTACGACTATAAATCCTGTGAATTTCCCTTAGGCATTTTCAGTTGCATTTTTTTTTTTTTTTTTTTTTTGTAGAGCACTCACTTTTCTTTAAAGAATCAATATAAATTACAGAGCAATAAAGAGTTCCAGTTAAATTCACCCAAGAACAAACTATGATTTCATACTAAGAAACTGATCAGAAACCCTTTAAGTGAAATTATATTTTACAATTACCAAAGCTCTGAAATGGGGTTGAAGAAATGTGGTGCAGAAGAAAGGTTAACAAAGCAGATGGTGGTTTAAGGGTTCATGAATGCTTTTTTGATTGATATTCTGTTTATTTACATCTGGTGTTAACAGCCTATATCAGGAGAAATCTGTCAGCTCCAACTAGAAATGTATCATTGTACAGCTGCCAATTGAAATACAGTCAAATACCGAAAATCCGCTGACCTGAAATCCGTGTTGCCTCTTAAAATATAAGCATTTAGTTTATAGGTTCCGGAAACCACAACATGGAGTACGAAATATCGAAGAAAAAATATTTACTGGATAAATGACGTCATAATTACCGAATAATAATGAGTCATAATGGAAATACCAAATTTTTGACATCATGATAATAGTTTTTCCCACTCCAATCTGCATTGAGGGTAAAAAAGCAGACGATTAACTCAACTCTTCTTTCAAGTTCACGCTTCATGTTGTTGTACTTTCTTAGCTTTGTTATTTCACGAGATTGTTTAGTAATGTCGTTTTTTTTTATCCAGATATTTTGTGGATATATATTACGAATATTTTAAATTTCAGTGCTTTTTAATACAGTGACAGATAAGAAAGGCACTTGTGATTTTACTGCTTGCAATGTTGAAAAACATAAACGCGTTGCATTGATGGTAATGAAAGAAGTGGAAATTCTGCTAAAGATGGAGGCAGGTGCTCCTGCTCGGTTTATAGCAGAATCGTATGGAGTTGCAACAGGGACTGTGTTTGATATACGGAACAATAAAGAAAAGCTGTTGAAATTTTACAGCAACAGTGATTCTAACATCGGAATCCGAAACCGGAAATCTTTACATGAGGCGAAATCGGCAAACTTCGATGCTGTCTTATACGAGTGGTTCCGGCAGTGGCAGAGTGATGGGGGTACCTATTTCAGGCACACGCCAAGCCTAACCTGTACTCCTGAGAGAAAAGGGGAAGCAGATTCATGCTGATTTAAAAATAGAGGAGCCTAATGTAAATGAACAGTATAATATAATCAGTTCATATATGTAATAATAATTTAATGCATATAATTACCGTAATTTCTAGCGTATAGTCCACGGACTATCTGTGTTTAAAATGCGAATTTTTGAAGCTGCGAACTATCCACCAGTGCGGATAATACGCTGGTTGTTCACGGTTAAAATTGTTGAAATTTAAAAAACGCGCTGTCGTGAACTGCCGATGATCAAGTATAAAAAAAGTGTGAGATTCCAAGTATCCTTCGCACTGCTTTAGCACAACTGCCGGGAGGGAAAAGTAGTCGATGTGTCAACTCGGTTTTTAGGAGCCATAGTAGCAAGTACCTGGAGTACGAAAAAAAAGCGTGATTCATTTACTTATAGCGTGGTTTGGCAACACCGAGTGAATGGAGTCGAAGGTCACATTTCATTACCACTTATCACGAGGATAGCATGTTGCACAGTATTTTGTCTTTCATCTTCGCTAACGTTGATGAAACATCGCCGGAGATTTACTGCTGAGAGGTAGTTGAGAAAACTGAAAAAGATGGAAATAGAGAAGCGGGCCGTTATTGGTTTAATCCTAGTATCCGGTGCACACGGGATTTGACTACTTTTGGCGACTTTATGATGAGCAGTAAAAACGGGACATATACGATGAGTAGTTAATGGGTCATTCAAAGAAAATATATAAACATAGTATATACTATGTATATAGTATATATACTATACACGCATGGTGTATATATATAGACGTTCTTTGGATCATTTTTGGTGTTGGCGATAATTTTCAAAGTCGCGCCAAGGCTGCACCGTATACTAGGATTTTACTCCGTTATTTTAAAGTGGACAAGAAAGCGGTGAGAAATTTGCGCAAACAAAAGGATGTGTTTAAAAAGCATGGGAATATTGCCGTATTAAAAAAACGTAATTTCGGACGTATAGTCCGCAGACTATCCGGTGGTGTGGACTATCTGACAATTTTTAAATTTTTTTTTATATAAAATCGTGTCTGCGGGCTATACGATGGTGCGGACTATACGTGCAAAATTACGGTAATTATTGTATTAATGTATATATATATATATATATTTTTTAAACGTGTTGAACTTTTTGGAGCAACAGCTCCTGGTAACTTTTAGGTGAGCTTACTACAATTTCAATTAATAATTTAATTAAATGCATCTAATATGCCTTACTTATATTATAATTACAAGCATTCTAATTTTTGAATTTCTGTATTTTTTTGTTTTAAATATATATTTCAGATTAAATGAAACAGCTATTCATATCATGAAACTGTATTAAGGTTGCTATTTCTATCTCTAGTTAGACTTTGTGCAAACAATTATGTTTGGTGTCAAGTGTCATTAGCCTCCTATTAACCAAACAGTAACAAAAATTGTTTTTATTACATGCACTCAATTTATTTTAGAAATTTGCTTACTTTTAATAAACCTGCAAAGTTTATAATTAATGCACATAAATTTTTCAAAAGTTACCTATTCATTCCAATAAGGATATACAAAAACCTCTTAACTGATCAAAATAGGTCACAGGTGATAAATGAGGAACTATGCACTAATAAAATGCATTTCAAATGACAGCATAAATAATCAGATTATTATGATGAATGATAAATGAATAAAAATTGCTAATTTACAATAATCACTGAAATTCTCTAAAAATGCAGTAATAAATTCAGAGTTAAGCAACACAAAGCCAACATGTAAATAATGCAGAAATTAAATACATACATTCAGAATGTCCCCAGAAATGTTCTGGAAGATAACAGACATCATCAAACCCCAAATAACAAGAACGTTTGATGTAAACATATTGTAACAACTGACTTAAATATGAGAGGGAAGTGGACTACAATTTAATAATTTCAAAACCTCATGTCTATCACATTTTGAAGCACCATCATCAGAAAAATTATCTCAAGAATAATCCACACTCTCAGTCAATATAATTCAGACTGCAAAATGCTACTTGACAAGATGTATGCTAAGAATACAGTTTCCAAGAAAGAATGTTTGGAGTGATGAAAGTACACTTAAAAACTAGGCATCAATGCCATATAGCCAATTTAAAATTTGTAAATAAACCACATTTTAAGAAAAACTGACTTTATGATCACTCTGTGCATACATACGTTTTTGAACACACACTGCATATATGCAATGAAAAATTCCACTACTTCTTATACATTTTAGATACTTCTTGTGTACCCATAAAGTAGTATAAAAAGCTTTATTACAACTGCTGTGTGCACTGACAAAACTACCCCAAGTCGACAAAAGGAATTAAAATAAATATTCTTATAACTAAAATAGTTATCATAGTAATAAGGCATGGAAGAGAAAATGCTGAAATAGCAAATATAAAATTAAATCTACCTTTTCTAAATAAGATACTTGAAATCATTGTGACATGTTCTGTCATCTGTTTCATTCTGTTTGATGCAGACATAAAAAGAATTAGAAACAGCCTCCATTATCTAAAACATTCATTTATCAGAACCATTAGTAGTCTGTCATACTGCTTGATTCTGTTGAACCATCAGTCATTCTGTTTGATGGAAACAGAAACAGCCTCTATTACCTAAACATTCATTTATCAGAACCAACAGTAGTCATTGTTCATCATTGTCAATGGTTGCTGCTAAAGGTCTGTGCTTCTGAATTTCAAGGATCATATTGCTGAATTCACCACTGTGTTAGTTTCAAACACTTTCTACTAATGCTCTTGGCTACTTCTGCTACATTTAAACTCATAAAGAAAAGCATATTCCTTTTTTTTTCCCTCATTTCTATATTTCTTGTCAATGTTATCTTGCATATTAGGACTCCAATCATTTGATGAACACATGTGGGAATAGTTAAACATTTTAATATTCAACACATTGGTACAATTTAGCATGAACTAAATATTACTCTAAGTATACATGTGCCTCAATTAGCCAGATTTAGAAACTATGAAGAAAAAGATAATTACAAAAGATTTCCAGTTTACTGTAATTAGGCCAGAAATATAAATAAGTTAATGGCACACTGAAATGTTATACAATACATTCCAACAGGAAACATGTAATTATATACATATGTCTGTGTGTGTGCATATATATATCTGGTTATTAATAATTCCCTCCGGGATTTCAGAATGCTATAGCAAAAAAACTATGATGAATACAACAAAAAAGAACCTCGCAATAAATGCAGAAACAATTCCAGTTTCTTGGCAGTAGATGGCAGCACACATTTCACTGAAAGCAGTAAGCAATCAAAATGGTCCTTGTATTTTAGAGAAAAGGAAATCATTTATTCAGTTAGATCTAATTCTTTTATCAGATTGTAAAAGCAGCTTTAAATATTTAAAATCATTTAAACTAAGGATGGCAAATTTATTTTCTGCTGGAGGGAGGAAGAACCTGAAGAAATTATTTCTGCCCTAATGGAAATAAACTGTAATTTTATGTGTTAGTCATATACTTTAATACTAACTGTAATTTAATTGAATTAATTTGTTTTTATCACAATTGGACAAGTTCTTCCTTCACGATTTTGCCTAGACTGCAAATTTTCTAAAGTGATCACTGTGCATGCTGCTATGAGAGGCATATCAAACCTAAAACAAGGTCAAGTTTCATTTTACTTGATTACTATTGATATTTATATTAACCCTTAGCCTGTCGAGTGATTTTCTACAAATATCTTTAAAAATGTCACTAATTTTGGACTGAGCTTCCCTTAAAATGTCGGGAAAATAACCCTAAACCTCTGAAAAATGCCAGCTATTGCTATTGTTAGTTCTTTCCCCTCCCAGAATACTTGATCAAGGGTTCCGACTGTAAGTGAGATGGATTACTACCATAAATATTAGTACCCCTAGATGTGAGCTGTCAAGAAATTTGCAAAAAACTAGTTTCTCCGTGATAACCGTCTGAATGCTGCAGGGTTTACACGCGTGGTGAATACTATCTTAAAAGTTTTCTTTCCTAAAAAACTCTTATTTTGAAACAACTTGGTTTTAAAATTTACCAGCTCTTTTTTTAATTATTATTCATGTTTAATCTAAATTACCTAAATCTCTGGGTCATTGATTATCATATGAATTTCAATGCAGATTGGTTAAACTGCTATTAATAAAATCCATATTAACCCTCTCAGCGTTACGGCCGGAAAATTCCGTACAGAAGGCTGCCTTCTATATACCTTACAAATGAAAATTTCTGCTAGCTTTTAATGTATTTGATTTCAGTTTGTATGTATATTGGAAGAAAAGGAATCAAGGTACAAAATGAGAGATTCATTTTTTAATTAAAATCAAGAAAATACTACTTATTCATGACAGTTTGAGGAACTTTGAAATTTCAGGGCTAAACTCGTAACGCTCGGAGGGTTAAAAATATCTGGTGCAATATTCATTCTTTCTGTGAGATTCCTGAAACATTTGAAAAGCAATATTTATAGTTTGACTGCATTTCATATTATTTCTGATTTTCTATGTTTTTGTCATAAATTAAAAATCTTTAAATCTTTCAACCTTTTTCTACATTCTTCATTTACATGCAGATAATAATTTTTTTTAATAATTTCTTTTATTTATAGATATTTAGCATAATATTTGTATAATTATTCTGGAAAACATCTTTTTTATTATTTCTGCCAAATTTAATCAATTTAACTTGATGTGACTATTAAACTTGCTCTTTAAATAAACTCTAGTTAAATATTAAGAAGATTTAAAAATTTTAACTTTTCAGGCATATTTAATGCTGAAATTTACTTAGTTTTTAAAACGGATGTTATTTTCTGGAAAGATTTTGTTTTTTGAATGAACAATATATACTTAAAAATGTATACAAATATGCTTTTTTAAAGTAAAGTTAAATATTCAGCAAGATAAAATTTGGTAACTGAATATCTTAATTTCAAGAGGGGGGGGGAAAGTTTTATTATTATATGTGGATAGCTGTTTTGAAAATGGATGGGTTTCAAATGTGACTTATGTTTCATCTGATTTATGAAAACAAAAAATTAAGTGATTTCAGGATACAGCGTAAAAAATTTTTTAAAAATATCTTCTCGATCTCAAAGAAATTAAACATGCTCATGGTATAAATAAATAATAATAATGCCATTGTTTCCACTTTTTCTTAAGCAATAATTTTGAGATTTTTTAAAACAAACATTACGATATTAACTTTTAAAAATCTGATCTGTTTTTAAAAGCGATAAACGAAACATTTCGGAGTTATTTAAGGGATGAAACGGCGAGCATATCAATTTAAAATTTACATTTCACTTTTTTTATATACATTATTCTATTCTGAAAGGGAGTTTTAACCCAAAACAACAGTCTTCATGAATTTTCACTTGATCATGAATTTATTGACTGAGTTTAAAAATCCTTGCCTTCCTGTCCTTGAAACACTAGTACACTTTGTCTGAAATAGGATTAAAAACATTACCCTATAACAGAAAGCTGAAAAGGAAAAATGACGTATAGTTAATAAGAAACAATGCAATTTTGTTATTTATTAGCTTAGAATATAGTTGTTCAATATGGTATTTTTGTAAATAAAGGGTATTATTGTACATTTTGTAAAAAATAAGGAAGCATTATATTTAATAATTGTAACAATTATTTAAGAAGTCATTACAAGAATATAATTTAAAATTTTTTGTGGAATATATCTTTTTAGGACAATTTCTCTCCTAGGAATCCCAGTATTCAGTTTTTTAAAGCATTACGTTCTAAGAAATTATCTTGCTTCAACACAGATTTAATTATTCACATAAAATCCCTAACCAAATAAAATGTCTTAAACAAAAGTTTTATTAGAGCAAATATTTTTATTGTTTTAATACTAATAATATACAAACAAATATTTAAGTTCACTGCAGTTGAGTGAATAAGAATGCTGGATGTGTGATGTTTGTCCTGGATTTGTCGCTGGCAACCGAACAGGTTAGCGGCTTGGTGTCTTTATAATTTTCCCCATGCGTATTGTGAATTCAAGCCAATTTCATTTTGAAAATTTTCTAAGAAGATATTCTATTAACACAGATAATCCATGACTATTTTAACCACTGTAAAAAATAATCTATGAATATTTTTCGTTTTATGACAACACGAGCAAAATAATTTTCTCTGAAAAAACATATGCACCAACAATGCTTATCAGCCGCCATTAAGTTAACTGCATCTTTCTTTTCTTTAAAGTAGTTTTTTTTTTTTTTTTTTTTTTTTTTTTGTAGAAGAACGTTTTGTCAGTAAAATGCACTATTTATAATGTCATTTTATTTTGTTCTTCTGTTATGTAAATAACCAACTTAAAATACATATTTCGTAAGCTGAGAAAGCTTAGTCGAGAGGTAAGATAGTTGAGCATGTTAAATCCTAGCGGCTGCATGGGAGGTTTCGATCTTTTTCACAAGTGTATTGTGAATTACCAGCCTGTCTTCCTTAAAAAATCTCTTCTTTTAGGTAAGTAACCCCTGTGTGCTTTACCACAAACCAAAATCTCTGTCGGAAAATCTTTGGCGCATGGTATTATAAAAAATATATAATGTGTTATAAAATTGATTTTTAGCATAAACATTATTTTCAGTATTAATCATAACATCAATTGCATCAATAGTATTCTTAATATTAATCTCAGGTTTGTATTCATAAATATAATTCACACAAAAGAGGCAGCTAGAATACATTCATATGAAATTTTATATCATAAAAATTTAGATTAGAATTGTTCACAGCACTTGAAAATTATATGACTAAAAGAGTCGCGTCTCGTAAAGGACGTTTAAAGGGAAGGAATTCGTATTACGTTCACATGAGGAAAAACCATGAAACCTACCCTGCAATTAACCTATTCGCCTAGATTTGAACTCCTTCAAATTACCATTCTTTTGCGATTTTACCGAACTTAACGCTCAGGGTTCACTCATATTTAAAAAATTGCTTGTGTGTTATAAGAAAAGAGGAACAGAAAAATTTAGAAAATGTAATAAGAGCACAAAAAGAATTTAATTCACTTAAAAGAACGTCATGCTTTTTTTTTTTTTGATGTACAGAAGATAGAAACATGTTTTCAGCTGAGTTCATTTATAAGAGAAAACTTTGCATATAAAGCTGTTTTTTTTTAAATGCTCCACTATAAAAGTAATACAAAATCAGCATAGAAATTTTTTTCTCAGATGCACCAAATGCACACATGACCCTTTCCTGGATTTGAAGAACTCACAGAAAGAAAGAGGGAGTAAAAATATTGACAACAAATTTTATTGGTGTCTGACTGATTGCTTTGGGAACACGAAGTCTTTGCGAACGGTTCTCAGAAGCTATTTGGGCAAATGGCCATTCTGGGTTTAGTTATACTACATTACAAAGCAGAAGCCAAAGATAAAAGTGGCCGCCCCCTATGTTAGAAAAAAGGTCTTTTGGTGGTGAAATCTGTGAATGTCTTCTTGAAGGGTTAGCCTCTTATCTGTTTATCTACGTCCATAAGGAAATACCACAGAAACATGTGTTCAAAAGAATAATTTTGAACTTCTACATACTTCCGGTCTGACAGCATGATTTAAAAAAAAGTAATAAGTAATTTTTACATTGTTTTACACAGAACCAAGTAGGAAGATAAAATTTTATTTTCTTAATATATATATTTTCTCAAGAGATTATATTGCGAGTAATTTTTTTCAAGTTATGAAAATCTCACCTACATGTATTTTCAAATCAGATTTATTTAATGTATATGGATATGCTCAACAAGTGCACTTTCGCACGTATAAAATATATACATAAAAATGAAATAAAATTTGAAAATAATGCAATTTAGGAATTAGTGTATTAAAAATTTGTTGTGATCTCATTTCTTACGTTATGTGCATTTATTTTAGTTTTGTAATATGCATTTACTAGTCTTTGTTGTTAAATTTTGTCCAATTATTTGAATATGGCAAAGCAAATGAGATCTGTCTGTCTAAAAGATAGACTAGTCACTGTGGTGGGCTTTCTAAGTAAAACTCACTCATATCAATGTCATACATGGGAAAACTACGAAACCGAACCATGCAGATAATTTGTTCGTGTGGGTTTCAGTGCAAGTGGATCAGCAGTCTTAGCCAGGAAGGCCACTGGTTGGGGTCTGATAGATTTGAAAATCTGATAAATTGTATTTAATAAGCATAATACTAATAAACGAACCAGTTTTATAAAACAAAAATAAAATGCTTATATCAGACGTAACTAAATCTCGATATAACACAGAATAACACCGATAAAGGGGAGTATTATAACACTGAATTTATATACTAAACAAAATATACATTAATTCTATATATAGAAAAACTTAGCAAATTTCACTGGGAATGTCTGGCGGCAAAATCCTTATTATATACATCCTTATTTTAAATTCATTGCATACCTCGTGTTTCGACTCTTACCTCAAAACACATACAATCCACTAATAACTTAATTTTTTTATTTACATTTAATAACTATTTCCCTATAGAAATTTCTCAGGATCTTTTCAGTTATAGGATAACACGTGCAAAACAATTTTCTCTATACAAATATATGCACTAGTAAGAAAATGCACTTTTGACAGCAGCTCATGTCGGTGATGGTATAATTTTTCTAAACATAAGAAATTTGTTGCTTAACTTCATTAAACAAACAAACAAAAAAAAAAAAAAAAAAAACCAAATAGAATGACACATTATTAAAAATATTTTATTCACATTCTGAAAATAAGAACCTTGCTATAAAAGCAAAAGGAAAAAAAAAAAAAAAAAAAGGAACAGCATATTTCATTTAACAAGAGCCAACTTTGACGCAAAAATTTTAAACACAAAATATTTTAAGCATGTTGTGTAGTAATCACTTGGTTTATTTGATTGTGGCAAAGCACTGGAGGGTTATTTTACATAAGGGGAAGGATGCCTTCGTGGAGGACTTTCTAAGGGAAACCGGTTTGTGTACACATGACACATGAGAAAAACATGAAAGCATCAATGCAGTTAGCCCTTTCGTCGGGATTCGAACCCCGGATAGAACTAGCAGTGTTCCGTTGTGGGCTAGACTAGGTAATGGAAAAGAGCAAAATCTCATAATAGATGCAAAATGATGGCCTGTATAATATGAAATTATTGCCATTTCAGTAGCATAAATCGACTTTTGCAAGATTGTATTTTATTTTATTTAGCTCATGATAACACAAGGACTATTAATATAATTGTAGTTTGACCCGGATTAAAACCCCTGTGACTGGCTCACCACATGGGCATTTTCGTGAATTTACCTATATGTAACACAAATACAAGATAGTTTTTCTTCGAAAGTCTTTAACGAAACATACTTTTTTTAGACAGATCGCCCTTTGCGTGTTTTATCATAATCTAACAAACCAAACTAAACCTAATCCCAAGCGAGGACTAGTACTCAGAGGAGATTTCGTGAAAGACTTTTTAAATGAGATTGGCTTATTAGGCAGCAAAAATCCACGAAAACTGCTAGGTAGCCAGCCCATTCGCCAGGATTTAAACTCACTTCAAACTGCCAATTTCTACTAGGTCGCTGCGGGCTTTAGTTGAATCTTTATCAAAAATCTTTGCAAAGTAATCACGAACACAGTTATATTGGTTTTTAATTTGATTTGGTTTTATGTGACTAAGGCAAAGCCTCGAGGGCTATCTGCCTAAGAGGAGGAATGCCTTTGTGGAGGACTTTCTGATAGACACTGGCTCGTATACACGTTATACTTTATGGAAACCATGAAAACGCCCATGCAGCCAGCTTGTTTACGGGATTCGAACCTCAGACTGAACTACAGCGATTTTACCGCTTTTTTACTTAACTTACACTCCGTTAAATTTATGCAATTTTATACCGGTAGATTTCTTTCCAAAAAACGCATACTTCCCCCCTAGATTTTAAAACTATTTTGTATTTAAAATCCTAATAATAAAATATTTTAAAATAAATATCTCTAGAAATTCTTTCAGCATATGAATTTATTCGATTTAATTGAAGTTTTCAAGTAAAATATCTTCCTTTTAACATCCAAGAAATTTTTATACGCCAGTTCGCGTTTATAAGGAACATACAGCCACATATACGAATACAAAAATCAGACATACTGAAAGCACAGTTTTAACATTTTAAAATGTAAAAAAGAAAAATATACCATTAAAAACAACCGCACTTGAAATATGAGAACAAACAAGATAGGTGTTTGCAACATTTCGTATTTTATCCTGTTCTTGACGAATCAGAAATTGTAATAAATATCTTTTAATACATTGTATAATATGTGATTTATTAAAAAGTTCGTCTTACGTTACAATTGTTTTTTTCCTGTTTCTTCTAAATTTCGGTAATGTATTATAACAACAAGCGATTCTGTTTCATTTGTATAAATAACCACAAGGCAAACTTTTGTAAAACGATTTATCTTCATTCACAAGCTTGCAGTCGTTGGAAAGATAATGCACACTTGCTGTCTGACAATGATTCTTCATTCTCAGGACCCATCCGTAAAGTGTTCTTTTCAAACAGACTTCACAGCCTATTAAGACCTTTGTGTCAACTGACAGTCGCCTGCAGAAAGGTAGGGGAAGGAAGACCAGATCTGTCGTCTAAACACATCTTAAGCAATCTTCGCGAAATTTGGGCTTCGTGTATACATGTCTTAAGCATTTTTCATGCGATTTGAAATTCTTGTAAACACGTCTTAAGCATTTTTAAAGGAAACTGCGAAAATGTTTAAACACGTCTTAAGCAGTTAAAGGGTTAATAATTACTTCTTAAATTACTATTACTGCATGTTCATTAGCAGACTTTAAACACTGATACGGGTCCTTGTTATCAGACATTAACACTAGAATTACAGGAATGGTCATTTTGACCATATTTCCATTTTAATTGGACACAATGTTTTTTTCTTTATTTATAACTTTGATACCTTTTCTAAACATTTACCAATATTATATTTTTTTGGGTTCATATTAAATAATTATTTTCAACAATATTACTGTTTATACCTAGAATTACGACTATCAGTAATTTTGACAGTATCTAGAAAAATAACAGATTTCTCAATATTTTTATGACACTTTTAGCTATTTCCAGTTTGCTGATTGATAAACTGGTGCTATTTTTGCTAAGGAAGACTGCATATTTCACAGAAGTGAGGGGGAGGGAAGGAGGAGGGAATACAATCACCTTTTAGAAATTTTGTGTGTCATATGTCTGTACATTTTGCTCGTGTTAGTAAGTTTATTTTTCAGTAGACACAAATGTACTTTACTTTACTTGGATAGTTTTGCTGTTATGACCTGTTTATCAAGCCACATAGAAGCATTGGTAAAAAATATCTAACGAAGGAAGTGATGGTGAAGGTTTCTAAAAGTCTTTCTGATGATAATTCTGCTTCAGAAACTGAACCTGATGAAGAATTTCATATTTAAACTATATAAAGTTTATCCGACGAGAACTGGATTTCCTACTAAAACAAGGAATTCGATTTGTCTGATGGAGAACCTGTTCACGAAACAGAAAAGAAAAGTAAACATTTCGATGAAGATCCCAAAGTTTGCAAACTGATTCATTTGCCCTAGTTTCACATATTTGGAATGCTTTTTATAGAAAACTGCTCAAAATGTTATAAACTGGATGAAAATATAACAGTGGATTAATAATTATTTCCCATGGAGACCCGATGCCAACTTATTCAGTATATGCCTAAAACAGTGGACAAATTCGTCATTAAATTTTGACTTGCTACTGACGTTCAGTCCAAAAAATATTTACTGAACGGATTTCCCTACCTGCGAAAAGACAAAACAAGACCAGCTGCAGAAACAGTAGGTGAACATGCAGCTTTTTGTTTAATGGAATCGCTGAAATTAGCAAACAAAATGAGGAATCCAAGGTTAGCTTACGTTGTTTAATTACGGCAATGCCTCGAGGGCCATCCGCCCAAGGGGAGGGATGCCTTCGTGGAGGGCTTACTAAGGGAAACTGGTTTGTATACACGTTACACATGGGGAAACCACGAAAACACCCGTGCGAGAAATTCAGGGATAAGCGGCATTGGCACAATAAATTGTTCAACAAGAGAAATATCTAATTCTGTCAAAAGTACAAGGGATGAGGTCTGTTCTAGATTGCTAAGCACGACAATATAACGCTTATGTCTTATCAAGGAGGGGTGAAAAAAAAAGTCCTGCTCCTGAGTGACATGCACAACATTAGAAATAGCATCTGATGAAAAAAATGTTCCAAAAGTTGTGAATTTTTACAGTTCTACAAAAATATGGAGATGACGTTTTGGACCCGATGGCCTGAAAATACTCAGTGAAGTCCTCATTCAGCCGTAGGCTAGTTCAAGTTTTTTTAATATACTTGATTTGGCCATGATAAATGCATGGATAATTTACAGGGAAACAACTGAATATAAAAATATCAGCAAACCAAATGGTTTTATTTTGAATATGGCTGAGGAGCTTTGAAACATGTACATTTCATCCAAAGTTCACAAACTTTGTATCTAACAAAAAGAGAATTGGTAATTGCATCAACCCTTCCTGTAAGTGGAAAAAAATGCCAAATAAATACATGCTGCGGTAACAAAACTTTGAATACGTGTCAATACTATAAAAATCATGTTTATGGAACCTGTACAGGTAAAATTAAAAAATTACTAACCTGCATGCACTGCAAAACTAAGTAATGTATTTCATATTGAAAATTTTATGAGGCAATTTATTAAATCATAAGAAGTTTAAAAATAGCTAGAATGATTTCCCCCCTCTTTTAGCTCTGTTATATTAAATAATCTTTTGATTAATAAATTTACTCACTTTGCTTTATTTTGCTCTTTGTTACATTCAATTATCTTTTGGTTGCCTGTATTTACTCAATTTACTTTATCTACTTCTTAAATAAACAAAATGTATCTTTATAAGCATTAACTTTACATAATATTAGCAAAAAGTGAACCTTTTCTTCTACTTGGAATAAGTCAAAATGAATGCTGATCGTAGATATATGGAAAAACGTCATTAAACAATAGGAAAAAGTTGAGAGATTTCTTAAAACAGGCACAAAATTAGGAATTCAGACAAAAAGTAACATTTTTTTCATGCAATTTTTTTAAGTTTAAAAACTGATAGAAAACATTATTTCTAAATGGTGTATAATACTTACATGGTTCAAAATTGTGCCAGTTATGGATGATCGATCTATTAAGAAGCTAGCATTATTGCTACGACCAACATCAAGAGAAGCAACAACATCCCAATCTTCTAATCCTAATTAAAAAAAACAAACCAAATACATAATATAGGACCATTTTATATGCATGGTAACAAACATAAAAACACTGTTTGGATGTAATACTTTAACTATGATTCTGTTTCATAAACACAAATTAAATCTTTATGCAAAATATGAGCACATACACAGGTCAAAACTAGTGCTTAGCTAAAACATTATAATTATACTCTTAAATTCTTCATTAGAATAACAAAGTAAACCATTTACAATGTTACTAATGAGCAATAATGAGTATTCTGAAGTGACATGAAATATATCAGACAAAAATGAAAGTAGTCTGTCCTGAATTCAGCATCAATGCAAATTAGAGGTTTAAAATATTCTTGCTGTAGCAAAGCAAACAAGTTACTTATTTATTTAAATATATAAGCAAGTAAAGCATTTATTCAGCTTACGAAAGATGCGAAAAGAAAAACACAATTGGAAATAAGATTTTGCCTATTTACCCATAAATAAAATTTGAATATTTGAAATACAGATTGACTGTAATAATTAATGCATTAAATACAGACATACATTAATGAAATCAGAAATACTAAAATATTTTAAAATCATAAAAATGCAATTTATAATTTATTCAGTTTTGAAATTTACCTTCTTCAAATGGTTTTAAATCTACTTTCAGTTGCAAACATGGATCAGAAGAGCCAAGAAATGCCGCTTCTAAATCCCAGTCAGATAATAAGGATAAGTATGTATCTTTTCCATCTTCATCTCTAGCAAGATAACTAATGGAAAATTCTCTAAAAGGAAAAGACATAATCAGATCTAGTCTTCAATGTTAAAGTATGTAATTTAAATGTGACTAAGTGCAAGAACAGAAATATTACTGATCATAGCTTTAAACATATTTTTTGTTTGTTTAGGTTACCCTCTTTTTTTTTTTTCCTGTTGTTGTTGCTGCTGCAGAAACTCCCTTTAAGTTACCCTAATTAATAAATAAAATAATAACTTATCATAATTAATAAATAAAATAATAAAAGTTTATAATTAACATTTAAATATTTCTCTAAAAGAAAGACAAGATTTTTCTCTAAAAGAAAGACAAGATTTTATGATGTTTGCTAAAATGTAATGGTCAATTAAGACCTAATTTTACAAGCATTTTAACAACAAAAAATCAAAATCTTAAAAGTCTGATTTAGGAAGTTCCTTAGCATGTCCAAATTCAAAGGATGAAGTCATATAAAAACAAGGTAAAGGCACACAAGTGTTAAACATTAAAATACAATACACAATCTTCAAAGCTGATTAAATTAGGTAACAAAAGGCAGTCTCTTTTAAGTAATAAAATTAATTACAATTGACCTGTCTTCCGATTAAACGGTCGAGAGGTAAGTCCCATCTATTAAAATATTTCTGACAAAAATTATTAAAACTTAGACACTCAAAATATGACGGACAGATAGAAAAAATTACAATTTAAACAAATAGGCTTTTTCTCAGCTTTCAGAAGGTAGTTTATGTGTTACTTTAGTGGGACCAATCCTGAGGCGAGCCAAACGAACTTCCTCCTTCCGATTTTTCTATTAAAATTCCAATGCTCAGCTTTACACTTCTCAACTTGTTGTGAGGCTGAACGTCCCAAAGTTGCTGCTAGTTTTTTTTAATCTTTTCTTTGATGACATAACAGATATCTCTAAAAGGGATGAGGCGACTGGACAGTTCAACAGCAGATTTTGCTCTGATATCTACCAGCTCATCTTCCTTTATTCCTGTATGTCCAGGAACCCAGCAGTACAGGATTTCATATCTACGACTCGTTTATATGCATCTCGAGAACATCCACTATTATAGCATTCTGAGTGTCGGAAAAAGCTTCTAATGCTTTCAGCGCACTGTACGAGTCTCTCATGACGAGCCTCAACTTCCAAAGAGGAAAACCACAAGGAATAATGGAAGGAAAAAAGTTTCAGCTCAGAGGATAGGAGACGGAAAAGAGGACAGATCACAGGGGCTCCAGGATTGTGACACCCGTCTCACCAAGATGATGATCTGAAGGGCTAGGGTACCTTGGGATTGCCACACCTGTACTCACAAAAGTGAGCCCCTGAGGCGTCCTTAGCATGAAATTAAAAATAAATTTCTTTTAAATTTAAGTGCACTAAACTCAACATATGCATATTAAATGGGACCACAACTCTCCTGCACACTTGAAAAACTCCAACAGTTGGGTTTCAACCCTGCATGTCAAGTATGTATTTAATGTAATACAGCAGGGGAAATTTTGTTCTTTCATTCAACAAAAAAATTACAGTTAAAAAAAGTAAAATATTTTCATGTATTTAAAAGAAAATTCAGTACACATTTGCTTCAATAAAATTACAGAGCGAAAATTCTTTTTGTTCACATTTTTACCTACTACATTTCTATTTCAACTAAAATAAATCAATGAAACTAATTATTTTTTTAACATAAGGCTCAGAAGTAAAGAACAATAAGGCTATGCAGAGTACGGAATTTTTTCAAATACTTCATGGTGTTTTTCATACTCTTCTTTACTTACACATACATTCATGCATACACATATAGAATTCCTCACTTTTATCCTATTAAATGTAATGTCGAGGAACCTAAAGAACTGCTAATTGAATAATCACTTAAGTCCAAGAAGAGAAACGTTTAGTCAGATACGTTAAGTAAATAAATGGTAATTAACTCAAGAATTTAATTACCATTTATTTACTCCAAATAAAGATTAACAGTCAGCCCCTTTCTCAGGGTGTACAGCAAAGCCTCCACTTAGGCTTAAACTCAAAATGTAAGAAATAAGAACTAACTAATGACTAACTAAAGAGATTTAGCCAAAGCTAACACAATTCTAAACTAGTTGGCCCGTAATATTAAATTAGCCAGCGAACTCTCAAAAAGGGACATAATATGGCTGAGCATAGTAACAGCTTAGACAGACGTAGTCCAAAGGCAAGCATGCGCTAAGCGGGAATCCTAACTCTCTCTCTTGAAGTTAGTCAAACTTAAATACTATTCTCCTTCTCATCTGCATTTAACATGCTTCTAAAAACTCAGTCTGTTAGGAGTTGTAAGCTGAAACTAGGAGAGACAGGAGAGAGGCATAAACTTAAAATAATTGTTATAAAATTAAAATATACCTTACACACAAAGGAAAAATATCTATTTTGTAATTCTTATTCTATTTAATATTTATGGAACTACAAAATAAGCTCTACACACAAATAAAAAACTTTAAAAAATATATAATAAAAAAAAATTCACAAGAAACAAAATAAAGAAAATAACTGAAGTCCGTACAAAATGTAACTTATTATTTCATCTCATACTTTCTTTAGAAAATGATTCTTATATACATATTGTAGGACTCAAAAGTTCCCGGACTGAGACCCGGAGTAAAAAATTTTGCAGTAGTGTGACTATGAGGACAGTTTTGTGTTAACTCTCCGGCTCGACGGACCACAAAACTTGAAATGACTTATTCTATTTCCTGTCGATAGCTGTATATCATAATAAAATAACTCCACACACATTACACAGTTTAAATACCTTTATTTTCCATAGCGACACTCAGGCGCTAGGTTCCACCTTACAGCGTAACATATGAATCGCAACTTCCAATGTACCACACAAATCAAGTTTCTCAGAGAATACATTTCAGTGCCAATTCCGGAGGCGCATGCGACATCAGCCAACATTCCGCTCTGGCGCCAAGCATTTCTCAGCTAATACAAAACACTACGTTCTCACCCTTTTCTAAAAGTGGTTTGTCAAAAATCACGTGGTTGAAAGCTCGCAGCAACAGCGTTTTTTTATAGGCAGGTGCATTTAGTTTACCGGTGATAGAAAGAAATGGCATCAGTTGAGCAGAGAATCAATATCAAATTTTGCGTTCACTTGGGAAAGAGTGCTATGGAGACTTTTGAAATGTGTACTGAAGTGAAACATTATTGAGAATACAAGTTTCTGAGTGGTATCATCGTTTCACAGAAGGCAGGGAAAGTGCCAAAGACGACAAATGCTGTGGCCGTCTCACGTCTTCATGCACCAACGAGAACATCAAAAAGGTGTCTGCGGCTGTACGTGCAAACAGGCAGCAAACAATTTACCAAATAGCAGAATCAGTTGAGCTATCAGAGGCCACATGTCAGTGGATACTGAATAAGGATCTTAACATGCATAGGCTGTGTCAACACATCATTCCCCACATGCTAAACGTATATTAACTGATTCTAAGGCATTTCAGTTAATGCAGCTGCTCCTTAATCTTCTAATTTGAACCAGCTTATTATTTTTTGCAGACTGTTATTATTACAGCAATTTTATAAAAATTAACCTTGAACTTTTGATTATATCGAAAAGAGTTTCTAGTTCTGCAGCTGCCAAAGGATCTACAAAGCGAAACCATGTTTCAATGTCTATTAAACAAAAAGTGGAATTTGTGCAAAAAATGGATAAAGGCATATCTGTCTCAAAATTATGCAAGGAGCATGGCATTGGAAAGTCAACTGTATATGACATAAGAAAAAGCAACTTTTTTAATTTTTTATGGAAGCAACTTAAACAACTTACATTGAAAGAAATGTTTAATAAAGCAAAGAAATAAATATTAAGCTTTTTTTGTAAATTTTGATACCCTTTAGATAATTGTTCTTTATTTCATAAATTATGATTTCATATTTTTAATTGTATAATTTCTACATGCCATCTTACCAGATTTAAATTGATGATCTATTATCTGGAAAAATCCCAAATACGAAATTGCTGAAGTTCCAACGAGTTCAGATTTTGGACTTTGTACTGTAGTAAGTGTCTCAGACCATAAAACTCTATATGCATAATTTCATAGACCGACCTCCTCTTTGTATCAGAAGAGAAAACTGTTTCTGAGCTGTCCAACTACAGTACCTGTGCTGCTAAGCAGATCATGGCTGATAAGCATGAAACATGATCTTGATTTTCATTTCATATATATATTTTGCAGAATGAATATATATATAAATTTTATGTTTTGTTGAATTTAAGAATCATTCTTTTCACAGGAAGATCCTTAAAATCAACCAAAATGTAAAATTTACTCTGAATTAATATTGAAGAAAAAAACTTTCTAAATTTTCTAGGATACTCAAATATAATAAAAAATAATGTAAGAAGAGTACTATATTTAAAACCGGTTATTGTTGATATTATTAAATGTCATTACGGAAATTATTCTGATGATTTTTAAAGATATTTGGAGAAGTTCAGCAATACCTTCCACCAAGCATTTTTTAACCAGAACATGACGTTTCACAAAATGTGCAGTAAAGACACATTTTGTGCTAACTGATGATAGGATTTGAAAAGGTATACATTTCATTTCAAAAAGATTTAAATTTAAGTATAAAACATTTGATGTTTGATGTCACAGGTGACAGTCTAAACATTTAAGTTTTAAAAAATTTGATTCAGATATCTCTTAAGTTATTCTTGCTATTGAAGCCTTGAATACAAGATGAAAAGTTGGTCTTAAAGGTTTCCAGGTAGCCATTCAAGATCTACCTTGAATGGTGAACAAGAATCGTACATCAGCAGTTGAAGCTGGAGAATGCTGCAAAGAAATCATTAGCTGATTTACTGATGATGGGAAAGGAATTTTTTAACAGTAGATCCCAAGATAATGGGAGATTCCAGGCTATGACAGTGCAGATACACTTGCAGAACCAATCTTTTATGTTATCCCAATCAAATTATCCATTTCTAATACTATGAAACTGCAAAACAATCAAGAACTTCAAATTTAAACTAATAAGGCACCACTGTTACCAGGATACTGCTGCTGGATATAGATGGGGAAAAAAAGATATATTTCTTCCTGATTTGGTGATGGTTTGGATTTTTCCACCTCCTAAGTGGTCACAAGTAACGAGTAATCATCAACATCTGAATAAAAATAGGACACTGACATCCACCTCTTTTGCATGAATGAGTTTATGAATGGATACTTGCAATGTACTCTGAAATGATAAAAACCAAGGGTACTTTTTCCAATGCTGTTTCTCAGTTGCATTGGAAGGCAAGACATGGATAAAAGGCCCAGAATTAGGTTAAAAGTTAACATGGCCTTTAACAATCCAGAGATATATACACCTGTCTTAACGAAATAAGATGTGATAGTACCCATTAAAATAAACAATATTTACAATGGAACTCAGTCCTCATTCCATGCACAAAGAAGAGTTCAAAACAAATCCAAAAAGCACAACATTTCTGACGTTGCATCTGTCCTGCGAACGAAATAGCACACCTTCAGAACATTCCTGCAAACCTTTTATTATTGTATGGAAAATTTCCAGCCACAAGAAGCAGCACTGATGGCTATAGCTGACTAGCTGACAAAGGTTCAATGGAAAGTTGTCCAAAGCAAACACTGATCTTTAAAAGTGTCACATGCTCAATACTTTAGATTTTTATTGTGCAAATATTGCATGAAATAACTTCATAAAAGCCATGGCAGATTAGATGCAAGAGGAACTCGCAGATACATATCTAATGCACAGTCAAGCAAGTGGGAATGTATTTACAGAACTACTGTTATACCATAAGTAATTTTCAATGCATAATATGTCATTCTATCTCCGCCACTGTTGACAAAAGACTGGATAAAAACATAAAATCCACTATTTTAGAGACATGGAACATAACTAAAAATAGAAGAACATGTATTGGAGAGATTTTCAGCAACTTCTATAACAAGCATGCATCCAACATTGGAGTTTGTCACAATGTGATGTGGAAAGTTGTACCTGAGGCCCACATGCACCTATTCCACATGCAAAATGTTCAATCTTTAAATACAAATAATTGGCCATCCCCATTGGCTAAGGTTTGCGTGGTGGATGATCCAGACTACAACTAAAAATCAGTCATTTTTTTTTATCATAGGATACTTCAGTGATGGGCTTCGCTTACCTAGGGAAGCAATCTGAACAGTAACAACAAAAATGCTTGAGCTGAAAGCAATTTACATGTCACCGTTCCTCATAAGCACTAACAGAGATCTGCAGGAAAATCTAGAAAGATATTCTTTGTCATTGTATGGTGGGTTCTTACCTGCTGCTAGAATGTCTGAGAACAGCATACTTATGTCCAGGCAGAGCAAGAGCTTCCCATTTTGTTACAGGCTATTTTATTCATAAACAAAGGAATATGCCATTTATGCATGATGGAGCTCCAGCACACTTAGACACTACAGTCCAACACTTACTGAATGTTATACATCATAGACAGGGGACTGGATATGATGGTCCTGTTGCTTGGCTTTTATGCTTATTAGATCTAAATTTAGATCACTGAGATACCTGTAGACTTCGTGAAAGTTCTTGCTGCAAGAGTTGTTGCAGTGTCAAAGTAAACATGGCACCAAGAATTTACATGAAAATGTGTCTTTCATTCATTGGTATGAATTATGAAATGGTACCCTTGGATGCCACTTTGAGCACTTATTTTAACCCTTTGTAGCACACCTAAAAATTTCCTTCTGTACGCAAACAAAAATTGAATGAAAAAGGATTTATAGGTTACTAGAGGTTACTCTGAACCTTCTTTATTTTAGTAAGTTTTCAAGTAGATGGCAGCCCAACACAAACCAATCCATATATTTTAGCCATGTTTAGTTTTTAAAGACCCTCATTTTTCAAAGAAATCTTCCTTATTTTTTGTAGGATATAAAAGGAATTATTTGAAAAGAAATTTCTATGTTATTTTACTGGCGGTATGCTAATGTCCTTATTCTATATTAGTTTAAAAATTTTACCTTGAAATCTTGCCTAAAATCGAATGGCGAACATCAGGTGTGCCCAAATTGGGCTCACTGAGAGGCTAGGACAAGCCCAAAAGCTGTAACTGTTTCTCTGCAGCTCTCTGGTCAGTTCATTGACAACAGAAAGGTGGGTCCACATATGTGTTTCATTTCCTGTTTTTCTTTCTTCTCTTTTTTTGGGGGGAGGGGAGGTTTGGATCAACTAAGAAATTGTTGGGGTGATTTTCTCAAGGTCACAGGTAATTTTAAGACACTAGAGCAGTTCTCTTTTTTTTTTTTTTTTTGTTAGCACTACAATTGATAGTTTTGAGTTGTAGATGTTTATTTAATTTTATTTTATAGTTTATAATTTCAAATTGTAGATATAATATTAGTTTATTTGTTTTTCAGATTTTTAATTATTTTTGAAATGGATCGAAGAGGGCTGACCATTTCTGTAGCACTAGTGCTACACAAATTGCTTTCAGATAGTGAATCTGATATGGATCCCGATACGTGGCAAAACATGCAATATTGGGTTGTGCTTTTTTAAAGGTGGTGTCACTTTCACAAGTACCACCATGAAAAATTAAATGAAAGTGTAAATATGAAATGTAAATAACATAAATACCATATACCCAAGTTACTTTTTTTTCCATTCATACGCATGTAATCATCATATAACCAAGAAGAGCTTTTTTAGGGGGTGTAGAGCACCAGGCCTCCCTGTGGCACACCCTGGGTAATGCTAAATCTGCTACAGTACTCAGAATCTAGTGACTTTAAATCGTAGGCAAACTCTCTTGCTCTTTTACACGCTTCCCAGCAATGCTCGTTTCAGCACTCTTTTCAAAGCTCTATTCACTCAGTGTGCCCACAGAATTAAAATGATAATTATCTTCACAAAATTTTACCTGTGTAGTTTTCTAGGCCTCATTAGACAGCCTACCTTTTTTTTTTTTTTTTTTTTTTTGTTGAAATTCTGACTTTAAAAGGTAGTGTGCCGCCGGAACCAGTTAAGTCTTTCTCTGATCTGAATGAGGATATACAACTTATGATTTTAATTAAATATTTTTTTTTAGCTTTTGAATGTTTAACTTAGATATTTAACTCTACACTTTTCTGACACTCTGAATAAAATGCATCCCTAGTATTTACTGTACGCAATCTACGTCTTAATGCGTACTATTTCCTTTCTTATTTTGTTGAACTAGTTTACAAAAACCTTGTATATGTTTTACTGCATGATACCACAGTGCAACACTAAGCAGTTTTCCCATACTGCTATTCTTGTCTTTTCAAGGTCACATAAAACACAAAAAATGAGAAAAACTCCAAGACATCATTTTTTTGATCCAACTGCTATATTATTCATATTCAGTCCTACAAGTTCAAAATAAAGCATATTTAGACATTTTTATTATTCCAAAATATCTGATATCCCAAAATTTAGGAAAAGACTCCTTTGGAAAATTGCAGTACTTGCTTCAGATAACCACAGCTTGAATAAAGTGAAATAACTGCAAGTTTCCAATGTACATTTTCCTACTGAAGAAATTTGTTTATTTTAATATACTGTTGAATTACCTAACTGATGATATACACTCGAGCAAAAAACTAAAAGAACAAAAAAAGATGCTTTCTGCAAATTCGAATAGGAGTCCACCGATAGGCGGTTGGTAGCTCAATTTCAATGTAACATGCAATCTAATGTGATTCACCTTTGCTACACAGAAATATTCAAATTTTTGCATTCATCCTTTTGGCATATACAGAAAGGAGTATAAGTGGGTGTTTCAAACTCTAATTTCAAGGGTTGTACAAGTAGTTGGATAAAATTTTGAATATGGACGTTGGGACACATTCTTGACAAGGCATCTGATGAAATGTGAAAAGTGGCATGCGATTGGGAAAATGGAAGCAGGACAGACACTCATGCAGGTCTGTTAAGACCTTAAAGTAGCCAAAAGCTTTATGTCAAGAATTTGGAAATGGTTTAAAGACAATAGGATTGTATGCACATGATATAGCCAAGGTCAGAAGCATGCCACAATAGATGCTAAAAATCATTAATTGGCATAGATTGCTAACAGAAATAGATAAGTGTTGATAGCCCAGATTGCAAGGGAATTCACGAATTCACTACTGCTACAATCCATATATACTGAAAGTGACAAATTACATAAAAAAAGGCTATATGCATAGAAAACTATGGTCTGTGTCGCATTAATTGCAGCTTCAAAACTCATCCCACTGCAGTGGTCATTGTGACTGGAGTACCACAGACTAGGCCTGAGCTTTCTTCACCAATAAGTCTCATTTTTGTTTGGAGACTGATTCCAGACACTTTTCAATCTACAGGAAGCAAAATACAAGGAATTAGCTTGAAAACATTTGTGAAATGCAAAGATACAAAGGTGATGGAATCATGGTATGTGCAAACATCATTCTGAATGGCCACACTGACCTACCCATCTTTACCAGGACAACTATGAATGCTGAAAGATATAGAGATGTGGCTTTGATCTTTATGTCAAGCTGTTTAAAGATATAATCAGTAATAACTTCTTCACAAATGGATGATAATGTTTGTCCCCATCATGCGGTACTGTTGACCAATTATCTTGAGGACAAATGAATCCAGGAATAGTTCATATATTTCCCAGATTTAAATGATGGAATTGTGTAGGATGCTAATCTGCATTTCACACTCTACCTAACACTCTTTATCATGAATATACTTTGATACCACAGGAAGTCCCAGACAGTCTAATCAATAGGATAGTAAATTACTGTAAAGCCTGTGATCACAGGGATGATTACACACCTAATTAATTTTTTCTGAGTATTTCTTAAACATTCAAACACCAATTTTTGTCTCACCCACTTTATACCACAACCTTATATTTCATTAATTTTTTTTAGAAACAGTAATTTTTGCTTTTGAAGATATTATGTTCTGCTACCAGTTTTTACGTTATTTTCTTCCTTCACGTTAATACGGGGTTCGTGAGGATTTAGAGTGAATAATGACAATACTTCTTGAAGTATCTAAACACATTTTATTGGCCAGCATTGTCAGAACAGCTCCAAAACACATTTTTACAGTCGTCGATGAACTACTACAAACACGCTGACACGATCAGCGACACAGCCTCCAGGTTATCAGGCTATCACAGCGGAAACAGCTTCATGGCAAAGCACTAGAGTACAGCTCCCCACTCTGCTTGGTCATTCTCGGAACTCCACGTACTCTCGAGACTCTCCACGCTACAACTCGCGATGCACTCGATGACACACAGAGCACAGCTCCCGACTCTTCGGTTCAGTCATTCCCAGAACTTAACATGCTCTCTTGATGATGCACTAACCACGATACACTACAAGACTCTTTCGGTGCACTCGACGACCCATTCAGCACTTGCTGCCTGGCTGTCAACTCGATCAACTCTGCAGGGATTGGCTTGCCAGACCAGACACCAACTCGATACTAACTAACTCTCAGCATACCAGCAAGGTTTATATAGCTTTTGACTGGTGTTTGAGAACATTCTGGGCTAAACTGGTAAGAATTCGTTCCAGAGGCAACCCGGTCTTCCCTTAACATTTTATAGCAACCCTAAAACTGCTTTGCGAGGAAGCTATCTCACTGCGCCTGTACATTTTGTAACAATATGTTACGCATGGCAAAATAAAGATCTTGTGCAAGTTGCCTGTTCCTAGCAGAAAAAAACATTTAAATTATGTAGGATTTTTAAATATGTTCTTTAAATTTATGTAAGAATTTTGAATATGTTCTTTGAATTTTTCCTGCCATTGTACAATTCATGCATTAATGAAAGTGTGAGATTCTGATTATGCATGGATTATTACATAGTAATTTACTTCTTGCAGGTTTTATCACAATTTAAAATTGGAAAAAAAGGTAACTTTACTTTTTCCCAAGTTTATAATAATGGTTTAAAAATTATTATAGACAATATTTCTTATGGAAAACAGATAAGTTTTAAGTCTTATTATCTGAAATTTCAAAATTCATATCGCATTTGAGATATATGCTGGATAAAAATATATCATGGAAATGGGTCACAATTGCATTTAAACACCCTACAGTTAAACAACTTTAATAATTCCAAAACTTAATTTTATATTAAATTTACTTCAGTGTGTATATGGATTGTTGGAAGCATCAATTATTTATATTTCCAATGCTTAATTTCTTTTATATTGCATTTATTTCTTTATGAAAACTAAAAGTTATCAATTGTGCATGAACTGACATTCTGCATAATTTCAACTTTATTTACTTATACAAAGAATTTTATAATTCTATTTTAATAAACTAATCCAAAGCTTCATGAATACTGTGTACATAATGGATACTATGTAAAGCAAAACATCTATACACATTAAAATACTATACAGAAACTATACAGCTTTCTCTTTTGTGCAACTACATAGTTTACTTACCCTTTTATATCAAAAGCTCTTGCTAATAAACTTTGTAGAACTTCAAAGGAAGTGATCTGAGGATCAACACTAAACCTTCGATACTCTGGAGCCAGAAGTCCTTCACATTTCTATTATTAAAAATACAACCAATAAATTAAATTAAAAAAATATTTTATTTCAGTTTCATAATAAATTAAAATTTCATGATTAAGCCTAAACAAAAATATTCTCTACATTCTTTATCAACATGAACACTATGCAATAAAATCTACAATTATTGCTTCTTTACTGTTATTCTATTGCAGCTATTACCAGTGCATCAAAATATACAAACAATATGAGTATTTAGCTTTATCTTATTTTTGCAATTATTAAATTATCACAACCTAATTTTTATCGGTAATGATGTAATATGCAATTTACCACTTATAAAAATATGCATAACTGAAAGAGTTGTTTGCAAAATGTTCCAAAATAGTTTTACATGAAACTTTTATTTTAGTGATTCAAGCTTTTTCCTGAATATTAGTCATTTTTCAATAATATTATAAGTTTGAAATGAATCTCAACTCAGTCTCCTTTGGATAATCTGTAAAATGTTCCAAAATAATTTTACACGAAACTTTTATTTTAGTGATTCAAGCTTTTTCCTGAATATTAGTCATTTTTCATTAATATTATAAGTTTGAAATGAATCTCAACTCAGTCTCCTTTGGATAATCATGCTAAGCAAATAAACAGATTGGTTGAATGATTATTTTAGGTATTCTTACTAAAAATAAAAGTCTAATAAAAATTACATTTTAAACTACCGATTCATCTTTCAGCAAGTACTTATGGCATAATTTCACCATCACCTTCGTACCTATAAGTATGACTGACTGTTCAATAAAAAATGGCAATTCTTTTTTTCCCCCTCTTTCTGTGCTCTATAGCTCTCCTGCATAAAATAATTATCAAATATCAAAATAATCACATTTAATGTATAATGGAATGTCACCTTAATGATCCAAAATGCAATGAAACTTTTTAGGAATACATTTTGTCTCAAATGACAGAAACATCCGAAAAGTAAAAAAATTTAAAATTTGACGGAGCAATGCATGAAATTTAATGATATGCAATTCGACAAAGGCAAAAGTGTTTAAACAAATATATTAGATTTCATCCTTTACTTTATATCTATAAACACATACATAAGATTTTATCCTTTACTTTAGTTGTAATAGAAGTCATTGTGATGGCATTAATGTTGTCCCAATGTGCTTGGAATGTGAAGTTACACATCCTAGATTATTGCAATATTATTGCTGCATTCAGTACACTTACTGCTTGAACATGTAGTGATCACGTGGTGCGAGAAACCATTGTGAGCATTGATTTGCTCTCAAAATTGCTAGAAACATATGCCAAACTATGCATACTCTGCAACTAATAACTGGTTAATTTGGGAGGAGGAAAGAGGTACTGCAGAACAGACCCAGAAAATGTCATAAATAAATCAGTCTACAATAAGTCAATGAACCTGCTACTGTAGTCGCACAAGAAGATAAAATTGTGAATGTTGGATCCTAAATTGCAGATTTTTCAAGACTCAAGAATGTGCCTCACATACCTGTTTTAAAAATTTTATGGAAAATTGAATTTGGCATTTATTAAACAACTTATGTAATGGACCTGCGTGACACTGAAGATTGATTAATTATAAGATTCCTTGCTCCAGCATATACAATCACAGCACTTTACAATTGTTGAATATGAACTGAACTAAAACCTGAAAGCAGCTGATTAATTCTAAATTACTCTGCTCTATACATATACATTTATTGGTCTGATGATACGTAATGCAAAAATCATGATGTCTGCCACTGCAGTGCTACCAGAATTGGACATGACCAATATGATGATATTGGTAGACTTAACAGTTATATGAAAAGACAATTTTATAGCATTAATCTATCCATTTATCACATTCACCACACTATTACAGTTGCATATGCCTGTGGTAGAGAATCTATGGTAACTGCAGCCATGGATGACTTGCAGATTCCCCTCTTCAACAGGCAAATGTTGAATGGAATGCGTTGCCAAACACTGTTGTGCAACAGACCTTAATTCGTGCACTAGAGTTCTTCATGTTGCTATGCAGTATATTACACTCCGGTCGTGGACACTTAGCCGACAGGACACTTAATCAACAAGACATTTAGCCGACAGGGACACTTAGCCGACATGGACATTTAGCCGACAGGGACACTTAGCCGACAGGACATTTAGCCGACACAGACACTTAACCGACAGGTCATTTAGCCGACAGGTCATTTAGCCGACAAGACACTTAGCCGACAGGACATTTAGCCGACAGGACATTTTGCTGACACAGCAAATTGCAGCGCGTATAATTTTCATGAAAAAGCTGGTGATAGCACTCATTTCACAAATTAGAATTTTTAGATATTTTTATTTTTGAAACTGAGATTGATTTTTTAAAATTTAGCATGTTTATCAAGCGTAATTAACATTCTAAATAATTATAAAGCTGTTACATGCTTTCAGGTCTGTATATTTTTTAGCTTTTCCTATGCTGTAAGGAAATTTGTATCTCCTTCTTTTAAAAAATAATATTTTAAATCTGAACTAATAGAAAAATTCAAACAAACAGTTTCCTCTTACAATTTTTATGCTTTTTATTGGTGTAAATAAGTAGAAAATACTAAAATCGAAAAAAATGGATTTTTGAAAGTTTTTGCTTAAAATTCTTATTTGTACTGCTTTTTTAAAAGTATATCTCAATATTATAGCATAATATTCTACAAAGTTTTATTTCAATAATATTTCTAATACATCATAGTGATTAACACTTTTAACACTTTAATATTTTTTATGCATTTATTCTAATGTTAAAAATTGTATTTAACAGTAATAACTAATTGGCAAGTATTTTATAGTGATTATTTTTTAATTTATGTCTAGTTCTACATAAGTTTTCTTATTTATTGCTAATTTATTTTATTAACCCAAAAGGGCGGCAGCTCAGAAAAGCTATTAGTTTCGAAACGGCATTTTGCTTTGTTTCACTATAAATATCCGTTTCACTTTGCAAACTGTTGCCACCAAATATTTTCGCCCTGTATTAAATTTAAAGAAATTAAATAATTAAGAATCTGCATGAATGCATGTACGTTTCTCTCGCACTGTGAAAAAAAAACAACAGAATTTAGCACCATAAAATTTTGAATAACATAATCCTCCACCCGAACATGGGCACCTGGACGGCCTAATTTCGAATTTGTTTTAATCCATTTCATATTTTGTAACTTTAACGAAGTTTTGATTAAGAAACTCAATGAGTTCAAAGCAAGCAATGGCAACGCGCAGAAATTCTAAAGATTCACTTTCAAATATTTTGTGATATTCCTCTTGAATTAAATTTTACGTGGTTTACTTGTGAAGAACATGATGTTTAATAAATAAAAACAGCACGATACATATCAAACAATGCTAAATTAACACAATAATTAATATGAGATCCTTAAGAATCAAAAAATGAATTTTACTGATAAGTGAAAAAAATGACTTAAATATTGAACTTATGGAGTAGTCGAAAAATTTTGTAACTGATAGTTTAAATAATTTTTGGGTATGTCTCAGTTAAACGTCACTGTCGGCTTAGTAACCTGTTGACTAAGTGTCTTGACAGGTAAGTCTCCCGTAGCTAAATGTCTTTCGGCTAACTCTGTGTCGGCCAAATGTCCTGTCAGCTAACTGTCCGTGCCGGCTACATGTCTTATCAGCTAAGTGTCCTTGTCAGCTAAATGTCCTGTCGGCTAACTCCGTGTCGGCTAAGTGTCCTTGTCAGCTAAATGTCTTGTCGGCTAACTGTCCGTGTCAGCTAAATGACCTGTCGGCTAAATGTCCTGTCGGCTAAGTGGTGTCAGTTAAGTGTCCCGTCGGCTATGTGTCATGGACCCATTACACTAATGTCCATAAATTAAGGATAATGCAAAATCCGGCAAAGGAAGAGTTAGAAGCAAAACAAATTTGACTTATTTGTAAAGCTTATTTATTAAACAAAAGGTAAAGAGCAAAAAAAGATGCTATATGTTTGATATTATTAAAAAAATTAGCGATTTTTTCTTCCTGGAGCAAATCACAAAAAAACCTATTTACAAAAACACAATATTACATGGCTGGTATAATTGTTAATACATTGTATATCTCAATGCAATACTGTCTGTACAACGCCTAGGCATGCCGAGTATCAAATTATCAATCTGATCTTGGGGAATATTACACCACTCAATCCGAAGTTCTGGTAGACATGTAGGAGGAGGTTGACGGGCTGCAACTCGTCGGCCAAGCATGTCCGACACGTGCTCTACTGGATTCAAGTCCGGTGAGAATGCTGGCCAGTCCATATGGGTGATATCCTCCGATTGAAAATATTCGCTTACGATATTTGCTCGGTGAGGACGGGCGTTGTCATCCATAAACACATGTGCGCCCATGGCACCCCGAAACAAACGTACATGTTGTTCCAGAATGACGTCCCGATAGAATTGGCTTGTCATGGTTCCAATTTGAACATGAAGGTCCGTTCTGGAACCCAGAATAATTCCACCCCAAATGAGCACTTCTGCACCACCGTAACGGTGTCGTTCAACGATGTTTTCCTGGTTGTAAAGGGTACCCGGAGCTTTCCATAGGAAAGTCTGACGAGAATCAGACTGCAAGCTAAACCTGGACTCGTCGGAAAACATCACACAAGCCCACTGTTGCGGTGTCCACAATGCATGCTCTCTACTCTAGGCTAACCGCAGGCGACAGTGAGTTGCAGTAAGAGGAACGCATCTGACAGGTTTACGAGCATATAGACCAATCTGCCCTAAGTAATCTGCCTTGAAATTGTCGTACCAGTGGCTGAAGAGACAGGTCTGAGACTGTGCTCCGCCTGTTTCTTTTGGCAGTAACTGCCAAATACCGGTCCTCATTCGGCGTTGTAACTCTGGGGCGACCTGTGCTGTAACGTCTACTCACATTACCATCATCTTGGAATCATTGCCAAAGCCTGGAGATGACACTCTGGACAATTCCAAGTTTCTCTGATACTTCCAGTTGGGTACGCCCACATTCCAGACGGCCGATAATTCTACCATGTAAAAAATCATCCAAATGTGTCCTTTGTGTCATAACTATTCGGTTATTGCACTGAAATGCTTATAAAGCACCTGTGAACAATTTTACTTTTTCTTTGCTTGTATTCCTTATATATCACTCTCTTACACTCTCGTCATTGTGACGCACCATCGGTGTCATCTGGTTACTTCCTGAAATTTGCATATGATTCTTGAAGATGTGTGTAGTGATTTTACAGGTGATATATTTATTTTAGAGTTCGATTTCCGTGACTCCGAATTATCCTTAATTTATGGACATTAGTGTATTTACATGTATATAACACATATGTCCTTTCACTGGATGGCATGATGTGGCTGGTGCAATCATTCCATCTCTCTTGCAACCACTGATTCCATACTTGCATCACTGTAACTTGATTTCATCTAAACAAAGCACCAACTTTTCGGAAAGATAATATGCAGCTTACATAAGCTCCCCTCCTACATACATGTAAAAAAGGGCTCTGCTGAACTTGGAAAGTTAAATCAAATACCTACAATTTTTTAAAGGCGTATTAAGACTTCCTATGCAAAGGAACAATTTGAAAACACAATTCGAGTACTTAAACCAACCTATACTTAATCTTTTTTATATAGCTTCGATGTGGCATCACTCACACGATTTGCATAAGCACTGTAATGCTAAGCATTTACATATCTTATCAAGAACTATGCATAATACAAATTGCTTGCCTTAAGGCTCCATTTTGGTTGGCCAGAAATTTTTCAATATTTTATAATTATCAGTATAAATTACTTTGTGAATTAATTAAGCAAGTATCCAACTATTGCAGAGGAATGTTTTTTTTATATAATATTTACATAATTATCTGTATCTGCATTAGCAGGTAAAGCATTATTTTCAAGTTTTATACTTCTTTTAAAATACTACCACAGTTTTAAGTTAGAATTCATTTTAATGGATAGTGGTCTTCCAAGGATACTTGTCATCATGTCCTTTTAACAGATATTCATAGCAAGTAAGATTCTGATGAGTATTCTCTTAGAATATAATGTTTGACAAAGTTATAAGGTGAATGAGCCAGAATTTTGCCTAAAAATAACAAAACTTGAATTATTACTTTTTGGTGTACTGTGACATAAACTATAAGTTTCAGCAAATAATTTATGCACAGTACAAATCTAGTTTTGAAGTATGCTTATGTTTTAAACCGATAGTAATAGTTCCAGTTCCTCTGGTAATATCTCCATATATGGCAAAATTAATGTGTCAGACCACAGGAAAAAAAAAAAAAAAAAAAAAATAGTACACACTACTTACACTCATGTCCATAAATTAAGGATAATGCAAAATCAGGCAATGCAAGAGATAGAAGCAAAACGAATTTGACATATTTGTAAAGCTTAATTAAACAAAAGGTAAAGAGCAAAGAAAAATGCTATATGTTTGATATTATTAAAAAAAGTAGCGATTTTTTCTCCCTGGAGCAAATTACAAAAAAAAAACACCTATTTACAAAAAACCAATATTACATAGTTGGTATGATTGTTAATACAGTCAAAAGTCGTTAATTCGGACACCCATAATCCGGAATGATCTATAATCCGGTCCTCAAAGCTAAAATCTTTCTGCGCATGCGCCGCATTGACGCATGCGCATAGGCGTTTTACTCATGTGCCCAAGACATTTACGACTGCGCATATGCATCTGCGCAAGTGCAGAATACGTTTTCGCGTGCGCGTTTAATGTATAACGGACGCTATAAGCTAAAATTATCTAATTATCTATTTCAGTTAATGTTGATGATTGCGTTGTTCCTTAATCTTCGAATTGGATCCGGCTTATTATTTTTTGCAGACTGTAAGATCAATTTTCTAAAAGTAAACTTGAAGTTTTGATTATGTCAAATAGAATTTCCGATGCTGGAGCTCCCAAAGGATCTAGAAAACGAAAGTATGTTTCGATGTCCATCAAACAAAAAACGAATTGCTACAAAAAATGGATAAAGGCATATTCTTTGTTTATCTAACCGTTCCGAAATCTGTTTATCAATTTCACGCTGCTCTGCGCGGGGGGGGGGAAAGACGTCGCGGCGCGCAGTGAACAGGAAGTTGATTTGTCAACACTATCGTTATCTTCAGAGCAGATGTTTTTATTTTATTCAGCTTATAATTCTTTACTAAATGTAGTATTTCATTTCGATGTACTCTGTCTTTGATATGATTTAAATCAAATTCCTCGTCATTATAAATACCACGAATACAAATCAAATAGTTTTCTGGTTGCAATTTTCTAATTTCGGCTATGTGTAAGGTATGCTTTACGCATCCGCGCGTTGAAAGAAATGTTTAATAAAGTAAACAAATAAATATTAGGCTTCTTTTTTGGTAAATTTTGATACCCTTTAGATCATAATTGCTCATTATTTTATAAATTATGGTTTCATATTTTTAATTTTATAATTTCTGCATGCCATCTTACCAGATTTAAACTGATGATCTATAATCCGGAAAAATCGATAATCCGGAATCGCCGAAGTCCCAACGAGTCCGGATTAAAGACTTTTGACTGTACATTGTATGTCTCCCAGACGATGTAATACAGTCCGTACAACACCTAGGCTTGCTGAGTATCAAATTATCGATATGATCTTGGGGAATATTACACCACTTAAAAAGCAATGCTCTCCGAAGTTCCGGTAGACATGTAGGAGGAGGTTGACGGGCTGCAACTTGTCAGCCAAGCATGTCCCACACGTGCTCTACTGGATTCAAGTCCGGTGAGAATGCTGGCCAGTCCATACGGGTGATATCCTCCGATTGAAGGCATTCGCTTACGATATTTGCTCGGTGATGACGGGCGTTGTCATCCATAAACACATGTGCGCCCTTGGCGTCCCGAAACAAACGTACATGTTGTTCCAGAATGACGTGCCGAAAGATTTGGCTTGTCATGGTTCCAATTTGAACATGCAGGTCAGTTCTGGAACCCAGAATAATTCCACCCCAAACGAGCACTCCTGCACCACCGTAACGGTGTCGTTCAATGATGTTTTCTTGGTGGTAACGGGTACCTGGAGCTCTCCATATGAAAGTCTGGCGAGACTGCAAGCTCGTCAGAAAACATCACACAAGCCCACTGTTGCGGTGTCTAAAATGCATGCTCTCTACTCCAGGATAACCGCAGGCGACAAGTGAGTTGCAGTAAGTGGAACGCATCTCACAGGTCTACGAGCATATAGACCAATCTGGGATGATCTTTGGAATATGGTAACTGGTAGTTTGGCGACATTTTGGAGGCGATAAAGGTTACTACCTAGGACTTTGGTAATAATGTGAGAAGCACTCAGTTCCGATTACGCATTATTTTGTGTGAGGGAAATGAGAGATCATGAGATATCTCATGTGACATTAATGGACGAATTACGGTTGTTTAATCGGAAAAGGGGGGAAATCTGGAAATTTCGTATTTAGCTATATTCTGTGTTGTGTGAAACGTGACATTAATGGATGAATTACAGTTCTTTAATCGGAAAAGGGGGTTAATTTGGAAAAGCTTCATTATGTGTTGGGTGAAATAGTGTTGATTAATTTTCGGATTGCATGGCGCTATGTAAAGTGAATTCTAAATTTTTAATGCGTTTATCTGATAATAATAATAATAAGTTGAGATTGTGTGAAAGGAAGGATATTTCAAGCTTAAATGGCGGTGCAAGAAATATGGTGAAAATGGACATTTTGTGAAAAGGAGTGTAAGGAAGGGTACGTGGTTTGCTGAAAGTAGTTTGAGTTTAGGTGAAATTTTATTAATTTCTTATTACTTGGTGAATAGACTTCCAGTTGACTACTGGATTTAGGATTTAGAAATTAGCAGTAGTACTGCAGCGACGTAATGAAGATTCTGAAGATTAGGTAAGTTAGTATTTTTAATCATTTGAGGATATTATTTTTATGCATTGTTCTAAATGTAAGGAGTAAATAAATTAAAATGGTATTATTTGAAAATTGTTATTAGCAATGATTTAGTTTAAAGTAATTAGGATTGTAATCTAATTTTTATTAATTTAATGTATGTGCTTATTTATATTTTAAGTAGTGTTTTTTAATTTAATTATATTTTAATGATCGTGATTTTGCGAGTTATATGTTTGTAGTATTTTGGAATATGTTTGAGTAGTATACGTTGAGTATTTTCATGCATTTTCATGAAATTTTTCTAATTTATGAGAAAAAAGCAGTGTACATGGATATAGTGAAGAGTGTGCACAATGCCATTTTTGTGCAATTCTGGGATGTTTTTTTAAGTAAAAATAAGTCGACGTGTACATGGTTTAGTGATATTTTAATTAAATGATAGTTATTTTGTGAATTTTATGTTTGTAGGAATTTGGTATATGTTTTAGTTGAAGTAAACGTGCATGGAAATAATTTAAATATTTGACACTAAGTATTTGTAATGTTAGCGGTATGAATTCGTTGGTGACGTTTATAATATAATAGATAATTTAGAGGTAAAAATTTTTGGATATTTTATACGTGGAAATGTTCACATTTGGAAAGGGTATATACTTTTTCACAATAAGGTAATTTCATATATGTTCTTTTTACCGGGTTTAAAGATTCAGAAAATTGTCATGCATTTTCGTGAAATTTTTCTAATTTATGAGAAAAAAGCAGTGTACATGGATATAGTGATGAAGAGTGTGCGCAATGCCATTTTTGTGCAATTCTGGGATTTTTTTTAAGTAAAAATAAGTCGACGTGTACATGGTTTATGTGTATGTGTTATTGTGAAAAACACGCAAGGAGTTTGCGATTGTGCACTTTTTCCCAATTTTGCAGTGAATATTTGTCATGATTAAGCAGTTTTGTTAGATAAAATTTCTAGTATAAGTGTAATTTGGCTAGTAGATTGTTGGAAAACGTGTTCAGTAAATAAAAAGAAAAGAAACAGGTCTTTACTTCGTGAAGACAAAATGGCGGCGGGAAAAAAAAAAAAATACAGGGTTGCTGTAGAAGATTTGGTCGCCAAATTTTCGCCAAGAAATCGCCAAGTTACCATAATCCAAAGATTAACCCCAATCTGTCCTAAGCGTCTGTACACGGTCTGCCTTGAAATTGTCGTACCAGTGGCTGAAGAGAGCTGACGAGATAAGTCTGAGGCTGTGCTCCGCCTGTTTCTTTTAGCAGTAACTGCCAAATACCGGTCCTCATTCGGCATTGTAACTCTGGGGCGACCTGTGCTGTAACGTCTACTCACATTACCATCATCTTGGAATCGTTGCCAAAGCCTGGAGATGACCCTCTGGGCAATTCCAAGTTCGTCTGATGCTTCCAGTTGGGTATGCCCACATTCCAGACGGCCGATAAATCTACCACATAAAAAATCATCCAAATGAGTCCTTTGTGTCATAACTATTTGGTTATTGCACTGAAATGCTTAAAAGCACCTGTGAACAATTTTAATTTTTCTTTGCTTGTATTCCTTATATATCACTCTCTTACACTCTTGTCATTGTGACGCACCATTAATGTCATCTGGTTACTTCCTGAAATTTGCATACGATTCTTGAAGATGTGTGTAGTGATTTTACAGGTGATATATTTATTTTAGAGTTCGATTTCCGCGTGACTCCGAATTATCCTTAATTTATGGACATGAGTGTATATATAATGTTATTTGAAAATAATCTCTCTGTATTTACAATTTTATATAAATATTTCTGCAAAGAATGAACGTTTGATAATTTATTAAAAAAATTACACAAAATGTTTTGAAATTCATTATTTTGCATATTTATGCTTATAATTATTTAGCACTTGAAATTGTCAGTCATTTAGAAAATGCTGATAAACAAAACATTGCTCTGCCTATGTATTAGAATTAGCTTTATAGAAATAATATGTAGGAAAGCAAAATAATTATTCTTAAATTATAATTATGTTTCCCAGCAAATGCAGTTCTACATTTATGTACGAAGTGCAGTCACTGTTTTATTCTTTGGTACAGAAAAGCAAAGAACACAGTTTGATATTCTCAATATTTCCTTCTTTTCCTGTTTATAATTATGAATTCAGATGTCGCGATTTATTACATTTTATGAAGCCATCAGCATAAAAATAACTTCATAGCCCACTTTTCACTGGTCCCAGTTATTGTATAACTTAAGGGTATCACAGTACATTAACTTCGGTTAATCTTCGGATTATGGCAACTTGGCGAAAATTTGGCGACCAACCCTGCTACAGCAACCTGCTAGTTTTTTTTGTACGTCATTTTGTTTTCACGAAGTAAAGGCATGTTTTTTTTTTTTTTACTCAACATTTTTTTCCAACAGTATGCTAGCTGAATTACGCTTATGCTAGAACTTTTATGGAACAAAAGTGCTTAATCATGATGAAGATTAGGTGCGAAATTGGGACAAAGTGCAGATTCGCCCACTGCTTGCCACCTTTTTAATAATTGCACATACACGGTATCCATGTACACGCCAACCTATTTTCACTTAAAAAAAGGTTGATCTTTACATTATGGTAACTTGGCGATTTTTTGGCGAAAATTTGGCAACCAACTCTCCTACAGCAACCCTCTATTTTTTTTTCCCCGCCGCCATTTTGTCTTCACGAAGTAAAGACATGTTTCTTTTCTTTTTATCTACTGAACACTTCTTCCAACAACTTCCAACTAGTAGCCGAATTACACTTATGCTAGAAATTTTATCAAAGAAAACTGCTTAATTATGACAAATATTCACTGCAAAATTGGGAAAAAGTGCACAATACCATACTCCTCACACGTTTTTCAAAATAACACATACACATAAACCATGTACACGGCGACTTATTTTTACTTAAAAAAACATCCCAGAATTGCACAAAAATGGCATTGTGCACACTCTTCACTATATCTATGTACACTGCTTTTTTCTCATAAATTAGAAAAATTTCACGAAAATACATGACAATTTCCTCAATCTTTAAACCCGGTAAAATGAACATATATGAAATTACCTGATCGCGAAAAAGTATTTACCCTTTACAAATATGAACATTTCCACATATAAAATAAATAAAATATCCAAAAACTTTTACCTCTAAATCATCTATTACATTATACACGTCACCAACAAATTCATATCGCAAGCATTACAAATACTTAGTATCAAATATTTAAATTATTTCCATGCACGTTTATTTCAACTTAAACGTATACCAAATTCCTACAAACATAAAATTCACAAAATAACTATCATTTCATTAAAATATAATTAAATTCAAAAACACTACTTAAAATATAAATGAGCACATACATTAATTTAATAAAAATTACCTTACAATCCTAATTACTTTAAACTAAATCATTGCTAGTAACAATTTTCCCAATAATACCAAATTCCTTTCCACCTTACATTTAGAACAATGCATAAAAATAATATCCTCAAATAATTAAAAATACTAACTTACCTAATCTTCTTCAGAATCTTGATTACGTGGCGGATACACTTTTCTAATTCATTCAATAAAATTATTGAAAGATTTTTTCTGCGAATTTTTCCTCCATACTTCCTCTGCTAAATAAAAAGCAAACTTCTCTTTATCACAATGCCTAAATACCCATTTCGAATTCACTTTAGTTAGGGCCATGGGATCCAAAAATTAAACAACACTGTTTCACACAACACAGAATAAAGCTAAATACAAAATTTCCACATTTTTTCCCGATTTCCCCCCTTTTCCGATTAAAGAACCGTAATTCGTCCATTAATATCACATGACATATCCCATGATCTCTCATTTCCCTCATGCAAAATAATGCGTAATCGGAACTGAGTACTGCTCACATTATTACCAAAGTCCCAGGTAGTAACCTTTATCGCCTCCAAAATGTCGCCAAACTACCAGTTACCATATTGTAAAGATCAACCAAAAAAACATCCCAGAATTGCACAAAAAGGGCACTGTGCACACTCTTGACTTTATCCATGTACACTGCTAAAGTCCTAGCTAGTAACCTTTATCGCCTCACCAAAATGTCGCCAAACTACCTGTTACCGTATTCCAAAGATTAGCCTTAACGGTTTAACTTTTTATTACTTAAAATGCATACAATTACTTGTGAGCTAACCGCACATATATATTTCAGGTAATATCTTAAATGGTTTACTAGCCGCAAAAATAGAAATATATGCTATAAAACTTTACACATGTGGGAATGTTCTATAATTACATCTATTTAAAAAAAAAACATTTTTTTCTTTGAACAAAAAAAAAACGACTTTTATAATTTGAGGGGAAGGAAAAGGAGAAAAGGGAGAAAGCTACACCAAAGAAAATTATCCAAGCAGTGGGTTAAAGCATATTTGAGTCTTTACAAGTTTAAAATACAGAAATTAAAAGTGTTACCAAATGTACAATACATATTAAAATTTAAAGCTGGGTAAAATTTAGAAGGAAAATCAAACAGAGAAATCTGCCGAACTTCAGATACTGTTTACTAATTTTAAAGCTAATACCTCTATCTCAAACATAACTGCAAGTATTTCTAAGTAGTGTATGTCATAACAGCACTGAATTTAAAATATTTTAACAATGACACACATGTAAAGTTGAAATTAATGTCACAAATTAAAATTTGCAAGAAATTCTGAAAATTATATTCACACTTTGGAAACAAATCTTTTAATTATAACTCATTTTGAATTGATGAAATTGTAAGGATGATTACTTATCTGATAATGGTAAAATAATGAACATGATAACAAGGGTAATAAAAAATTTCACTGACAGATTGGGTTAAGCAAAAATAAATCTGAATTGAAAAGAGTTAATCAACATTTATTTGTCATAAAAATTTAAGCTACATTTCTTTTACTTGAAACGATGAATAAAAATATGAAATTTCCAACGTTTACAGAAAATATTTTCCTGGTTTCTACTTTATTGCTCTTAAAGACGTAACAACATTTCTTAGGTAACAGGGTAACTGTTTGATTTACGTATAAACAATTCATAACGTAAGAAGGATACAACACTGAAATGGTTAAAAGGTTATAAATTAATCATTACGTTAAATAAACTCACAAAAGTTTTAGCAGAACACTCGTAATTCAAACTTAAAACAGGAGCATCATATAAGAAACTAGATTTACCTCAAAAGCTATTACATATAACTGACAGATATATAAAAATTTTAAAGCTCTGATCAGTTATCCTTACCTTAACTTTAACACGGATCGCATCGCGAGTGTGCATTGTATTCATTGTTGACATTTTCCTGAAACCTAAAAAAATTCCGTGTGCATCATGAGAACATTAGAAAATTGCCGTTTTTAATTGTGCTAAACAAATAACGTCCTACATTCTTTTAGCATTAAAACAAAACGCAACACCTCACTCAGAAAAAACATCTTAATATTTTAAACTTAATATTTCCGCTATCGAAACAAGAACGAACAGAACTACTACTGCTGCCACCAGGTTCGCTACTGTTTTGCTCCCATGCAAGAGTTTCGCAGAAATAATAGTGTAGGCCAAGGAAGTGAGAATAGAGGGAGAGAGAATTAGCAGTTTCCCTCCACTATTTCGGAGAAAGAAACCCTACCTAACAAGCAGTGTCAAGTAAGTTCTATCAATATATTACATTACGGCAGTGAAACGTACGTATTTCTAAGCTGTTCCTTGCGTGAATTTTCCAGTAAAAATATGTTAAATTTATAATCAAATGCTTCGCTATTATTAAATTTTTGTTTTAAACTAATAAAGATGATATCCATAATTTACAATGTACGGAAAATTATTAAGAAATAGTTTGAAATCTAAATGCATGTCCTTTAAAAATTAAATCCTTTAAAAATGATGTTTCTGCATATTTCAAGGATTTGTTTAGGTTTTATTAGCAACCTACTGGGCGTACTTTCCAATTTTTTCTTCTAAAAAGAAATATTTCTGATTTATTCATAATATTATCATAATTTATTTAAGAATCATTTCATATACAAAGTTCAAGAGATAGGAAAGAAAGTTATTTTATTTTAGTATACTTCAGCTTTAAGTTGTAATACAGTAAAACAGAAATTCACATATTTAGCAGTTAATTATCTAAAAAACTAGTCACAGGTTGCATTTTCTTTTAAATGAAAGTTTTAAATAGATCCTTTTCAAAACCAACAACCTTATAACAACAAGAAAATAAATATTAATAAAATAAAATAGATTTATGTGAATTTAAGGATTTCAGTTTGCGCGTGTTTCATATTTATGAAACTCAAAGTAATTGCCTTGAATTATGCTGAATTACAGAAATATACCTATATAAATTTTGGGATACGTCTTTCCACATGTTCAGTTGTGTAAGTATTTTACTCACTTATATCGCTATACTACCCAGAAATTTGTAAGTTTATGCAAACAATTTTTAACAACAGAACAGTTTATCTTAATCAAATGCACAAATTATATACATAAAAGTTCACAGAACTTAAAAATGAATAATAATAATTACATAAAGAAAAGAATTACTTTATTTAACACCTTTACAGTTCATAAAGCTAGTAACAATTGATGTAATTGAAACTAAAACTTAAACAGCCAATAGTAATTCAAGAATCAAGGATCAAGGGAGGCTACAATGAACCGAGAGGTTTTCCTCCTTTTATTAGATTTTAAAATCACGCGCGAGAATTTTCTAGTACTTTCTCAAAATCAAAAAGAGATATTTATTAAATGTTTAATGCACGCGCTCTTGTATTTTCAATTTTCCGGCTTAGCTTTCTTTTAATATTCGTCACGCGCTGCACTGCGCGGGAAATAAAACCATTTAATTTATAATTGAACTAACATTAGCTTTTTAAATACCAAATTCGTAACACTGCCCCCCAAGGACTGCACGTCCCGGGCAGTACAATCCCTAGACAGGAAGGCAAACTTACACTGTGGCATAAATGCAATAATAAGCATTACATTACAATAATAAACAACATGAACGATAAATGCAATAAATAAAATAAATCAAATACAAAATACAAATCAAATACTAAATACACATTTAGAAACAAAAAGGACCATGGTCTTACACTATTTACAACTATTTACATTACGTACAATGGCCATAGTAATGAGCTAAACTGTCGTAATGAACGACTTTAGGTTTACAGTTCGAAGACTTACGGATCCGCATTACGACGTCATTCAGCCTGTTTAGGACCGTGTACGGACCATCCCACGGTGACTGTAATTTCTTACAGAGTCCTTTCCGTCAAGTCGGATTCCACAACTACACCTTGTCTCCTTCGTGGAATTGATGTTTAGTAGCTCTTGTGTCGTAGCGGGTCTTTATCTTCTCCGTCGCCAAGTTAATTCGCTCTCGTGCAAAGTTGTGCATCACTTCAAACCGGGCCTGGAGATCTTGAATATATTCCTCAGACGATGAAGAAGAATCCGAAGGGCGACCAAACAATACATCACAAGGCAGACGAAGGTCACGACCGAAGAGCATCTGTGATGGAGAATAGCCGGTAGTCTCGTTGACAGCACTGCGGTAAGCTAGTAATAACAGTGGTAATTTCTTGTCCCAGTCCTGTTGGTTTCTGGAAACCACTAATGAGAGGTGATTAAGGATGGTTCGATTGAACCTCTCTACCATGCCGTCCGACTGGGGATGCAATGGCGTCGTTTGGGTTTTGTCAATGCCGAGTAGTTTGCATAGTTCTTTGATTACTGCCGAGGTAAAATTACTTCCCTGATCGGAATGTAACTGAAGAGGCACTCTGAACCTGGAAATCCAGTGCTGTATCATCACCTCAGCTACTGTGACAGCCTCTTGATCAGGAATAGGATACGCTTCAGGCCACTTGGTGAAGTAATCAATGACAACGAGTATGTATTAGTTGTCATCAGCAGTTCGTGGCAGAGGTCCCAAGATGTCAAAGGCGATACGTTCGAAAGGCGCCCCTACGTTGTAACGTTGCAGCTTGTCTCGGCTGCGTCTCTTCGGTCCTTTCCGACCTGCACAGGCATCGCAAGATCGGCACCACTTTTGCACGTCATCCTTTGCATTATTCCAGTAACTTTCTGGAACTCTCTGCAAGGTCTTCATTATTCCAAAGTGACCTCCTGTAGGGCTGCTATGTAGTTCTTTAAGGATATCAGGAATGCGGGATCTTGGAAGTATCAGTTGCCATCGAAATGTCTTCCCATCATCCGATTTGAATTTCCGGTATAAGACACCGTTTCGAATGTGAAGTGAATCCCAGAGTGCCCAGTATTGTTTTGTTGTAAGACTACAGATAGAAATGTCCTGCCAGGTAGTTTTTCTGTTTGATGACTCCATTAAATCAATTATGGGTTTAATGTCGCTGTCTTCCAGCTGGTCTTTCCTGACTTCATCATCACTCCACGGGTCTCGAACAGCCGATGTTGATGTTGCAATTTGTCTTGCGACCGGAGTCAGCAGCTCGTATTTCGCTTCCACTCTGGAACAATATCGGCAGCTTTCTGAACAAGGTCTTCTAGACAAGGCGTTCCTGTGTGATGATCCCTTACGATGACGGATAGTAATGTCATATTCTTGGAGTCTCTATATCCACCTGGCTATTTGACCCTCAGGATTCTTGAAATTTAAAAGCCAGGCCAATGAGGCCGTATAGATAGTGATGGAAATGCTCTACGGCTTTAACTATGGAGAGCAACTCTTTCCTAGTGACACAGTAATTCCTCTCCGGTTTAGACAGGCACTTTCTCCAGTAAGCTACTACATGTTCTTGGCCGTCTATTTCTTGGGACAAAACAGCACCGATACTTTCATTGCTCGCGTCTGTGTCGAGAATAAATGGTCTGTCAAGCTGAGTGTACGTCAGGATCGGAGCATATGTTAAAGCCTCCTTTAAGTTGTTAAATGCATCCTCGCATTCTTTTGTCCACAAGAAATTTTGCTTGCTCTCTGTCAGCTTGTGAAGGGGTCTTGCGATGGAAGAAAAGTCCTTCCCGAATCTCCTATAGTAGGTGCAAAGCCCTAGGAAGCTCCTCAGCTGATGGACATTTTCGGGACGTTTCCAGGATTTAACCGCTGATACCTTTTCAGGTTCCGTGCACACATCTTCTGTAGAGATGACATGTCCCAAGTAAGTCACTTCCTTTCGGAACAATTTGCATTTAGCGGGACTCAGTTTCAGATTGGCTTCTTTCAGGTTTCTGAAGCACCTTTCGAAGATTTTCTAGATGTTCTTCAAAACTCTTTCCGACGATGATGATATCGTCCAGGTATGTCAGACAGGCTTCGTAGGAAAGACCTTTCAAAACAGTCTCCATGAGGCGTTCGAATGTTGCCGGCGCATTACACAGTCCAAACGGCATCACTTTGAATTGCCAAAGCCCTTGTCCCGTAGTAAATGCCGTCTTTTCTCGGTCATCAGGGTGTATTTATACCTGCCAATACCCACTCTTTAAATCAAGTGTTGAGAACCACTTGCTTCCAGAAAGAGTGTCTAGAATGTCGTCAATTCTAGGGAGAGGGTAACTGTCTTTCTTCGTAACCTTATTCAACCGGCGATAGTCAACGCAAAATCTTGTTGAGCCGTCTTTCTTTCTGACGAGAACGATGGGAGATGCCCATGGACTTGCTGAAGGCTCGATGACATCACCTTCTTCCATATCTTTTAACAGTGTTCGCACCTCTTTCTGTTTAGCAAACGGTAGACGTCTTGGATGTTCCTTGATCGGGGGATGATCGCCGGTATCTATTCTATGTTGTGTTAAACTAGTTCGACCCACGTCAGAAGACGAGCGGGAGAAAACGACTTGAAGATCTTTAATGACGCGATCGGCAGCATTCCTCTCTTTATCGTTTAATTGCGAATTCTGCAATAACTCCGATGTAATGCTCTCTGAGGACACTTTTGGGATGTTACTCTTTCTTTCAACGCTGGTTACTGGAGTACATGTTGCAACCACTTCACCTTTCTTAATAACTCTCGCCTTCTCAGTTACATTGGCTACTCTCACCGGAATAACCGTTCTGGAGGGTAACGCAGGGCGGCGTCCAGATAAGTTTGCTTCCCAGATGTTGAGCCAAATCTTTTCGGATGATGGTAACGTTGGCTCCTGTATCTATCGTCATAGTGCAGGGAACTCCATTAATATGTCCTATTATGAAAACTCCATTACTGCCGCCTCTCACTGCAGAAATCTGAAGCGCTTTAAACTGGGGCTTTTCATTATCTGGCAACCTCCGCCCCGCGAGATGGCCACAAATTAGTTTCCCTGCTGCTTGCTAGGAGCGGTCTTAACATCCGTGCCCTGGGGCGTTCTGCAGTTCCTTCGCATATGTCCTTCAGATCCACAGTTCCAACATTTTAAGGTCGATTTCTTGTCACTGATATTTCGTCTCAAAGCATTCAGTTTGTCTGGTTATATCGTCTAGATGATTAGTGACTTGATCCCTTGGCTCTTGAACTTGAGCAGCTCTGATTGGGTGGCGGTCTCTACGAGTTGCTTGCTGGGCTGCTTAGAATTTCATGGCGTACACTAGAGCGCTTTTTAAATCTTTAACATCCGCTATTCGTAGAGCCTTCTGTACTTCGGGATCCCGGATGCCATCGATAAAGTACTGCAGGGACAGGATTTCCCTCGTTTCTCTCGGGCACTCCGTAAAGGCGAGGTGGAACAGCCTTTCAACATCCGTGGCGAGTTCCTGGAGTGATTCAGTGGGCTTCGGTTGACGGGATTTTAACTGAAGCCTGCTGTAGTCTTTTAAACATTTCTCGCCAACGAGCAGCTCCAATGCGCCGGATAGAGCTTCGAAGTCTAGTCTCTGGTTTTCGGAAAGCGTCTGCAGGATATCCGCTGCGTCTGCTCTCAGAGAAGCGGCGAGATGACAGGCCTTAGCTTGGGAATCCCATCCATTCGCATCCGCAACTATAGAAAATTGGGTCTTATATACTTGCCAGGATGTCTTCCCATCATATGTGGATAGTTTCAGAGATGGACGAGCAGGCATCGGTAAGAATTTAAAATAATCACTCTTGCTTCCTGCTGTCGCTACGAATTTCTTTAAAGTATCCATTTCTTTGGCAACTGCAGAAACTCTCTCATCAATCTGTTGTTGGATGGCAGAAACTCTTCCTTCTATCCGTTGCTCCACAGCGGAAACTCTTTCTCCTATTTGATCTTTCACTAAAGAAACTCTATAATCGATTTGTTGTTCTACGACCGAAACTCTCTGTTCTATTTGTTGTTTGACAGAAGAAACGTTTTCTACAATGTGTCCAGCTTTGTTTTCAACCCCGTCCATTCTGCCTTCCATAGCCTCAAATTTATTTTCTATTATGCAGGCAATTTCCGTTTTCATCTCTTTCTGTCCTGCTTCAATCCTCTCCTGACCAGATTTCAACTTTTCGTGAACGGATTCCTGTCCCGATTTCATTTCTACTTTAATGGATCTAATCTCTTCTTTAACAGAGTCTTTCATCTCTTCTTTAAATGCAGCGAAAGCAGTATTATAATTAAGCAATTATCTGCCTCAATTGTTCCTCAATTGCTCTAGTAATTGGCATTCAAACCCCACTCCTGACACCAAAAGTTGTTGCGTGCGTACGTGTTCGTTACGAAATGAATGCACAAGTCCGATGAAAAATGAAGAAAATTTATTACTATCACAACAAATATGATTAAATGTCCTCAAATAATCGTGCAGTATCACAATATATCACAGTAGTTATCTTCTAACTACTCAAACGTTCAATAGAACTTAATTCAAAACAGCTAAAGAAAGCTAATCCGCGAATTCGCTACAGTCAACACGAGCAGTTTTCTAAACAACAACAAACTAAGTAACTACAACGAACCGAGAGGTTTTCCTCCTTTTATAAGATTTTAAAATCACGCGCGAGAATTTTCTAGTACTTTCTCGAAATCAAAAAGAGATATTTATTAAATGTTTAATGCACGCGCTCTTGTATTTTCAATTTTCCGGCTTAGCTTTCTTTTGATATTCGTCACGCGCTGCACTGCGCGGGAAAAAAACCATTTAATTTATAATTGAACTAACATTAGCTTTTTAAATACTAAATTCGTAACAGTACTTTTATAATAATTAAATTTTTTTTTTCTATCTTTCGTTGCAGTGACTTAAAATGCTCTATAAAATTCAACTTATCATCGATCACTACACCCAGGTATTTAAAGGTATTCACAAATTTTATTCTTTTTTGATCATATTTCAATATGGGGGGTCTAACATTTCTCCCTCCCCGAGGGAAAAACATACCATTTGTTTTTTCAATATTAAATTCTATATTTTCCTCAGTACTCCATTTCTTAAAAACATTTTCCAGCAGGTTAAAAGTAACCTCTATTTTTCCGAGGGAGTCTCCTGCAATAGTTATCACAATATCATCAGCATAACAGGTAATATTCGTATCAGGTACATTTTCTTGCAGTAATTTATTTGCTATGAGGGGAGCACTACATGAGCCCTGGGGACAGCCTTTTTCAATTTTATAATAAAGATTAATTGCATTAGATTTGCCCATAAAAATTAGTTCTCTATTTTAGTGCCACGATCCCTCTACTTTATCTCAATGTGTATTTGATTATGAAATGTTAAATTTTGTTAGATTTTTCTTTAGATAGGACAAAATCCTTAATTGTGATTTTCTTATGTATTTAATATGCTAAATGGTAATTATGTCTTTAGAATTATATAGTCAAGCTATGTTATTATTTAAGATATGTTTCTGCGCCTGTCAGTGTAGTTAAGGGACGGAATATTCCTTATATTGGTCGAACCTGGGTAGTTTCCTAATTACTGTTATATAAGTACTGTTCACCTCCTCCTTGCGTGTAGTGATGATTATGTTCTTTTTGTGTATAAATTTAATATTTAATGCGGTATTTAGGACCTTAGATTTTAAATGTAAATATTTATTCAGGAATTTAATCCCGAGATTAGGATAAGTTGTATTTGCATGCCTGTTTTGATCTTAGTATGTTACTGTGTAACTTAGAAAAATGAATAATTTAGTAGCCAACCCATTCTGCATCTTATCTATGCTTTCAACGTTTCTTCATTCAGCTACGATTCAACTGCATTATTTTTAACTATCTAGACAGTGGTGTCTTCAGAAATCTAAACTATTAATTATTATAAATAAAAATAAAATATCGTTTCAAAAATTACTTTAAAATGACTTACATTTAGGAATGCAAATTCTTATAGAGCATGATTACCGCCTAGTTCACACTAGGCCATAGTCTAGGGCCCTACAAGTTTTTAGAGAGTTTCCGAAGCATTTGGGAACTCTTCATAACTTCGTTTTTCGTCTCATGAAAGCAAGGAAAGTGAGCAATGGCTTTCTTTGAGAAACATTACACCTAGAGCCCTAGACTACTTAAATAGGCTTGAGAGCTGCTAGTTACTATTTGGACATGGCTATCAAATAGTTCTCCACTTAAAAACATTTCATTATGAATTTTACAAACAGGACATCAGAAGAAATTCCTCCCAGGCCAGGAATTCTGATCATTGTTCTCCGATCTTATGTTATGCCTTGCTCGCTTGGCTACAACTAATAAGAATAATATCAAGAAGCTCTAAATTACCTTGAGGGCAATTTTTCATAATATGACCAAGCCTTTTTGTTCGCATGGAATAAGAAAACTCACATCCATTTAAATAATCATCCATAGAAGAACATATTTTAAACTGTGGTGCAAATACTTTTTGGCACATAACCAAGTGCCAACTGCTGGACTTCGTTGATCATCTCAAATATGAGAGTTTTAAAGGATCACTCAGGCCTCCGACTCTATGTAAGTCACCTTCTCAGTGATCATAACTTCAGATTTTAACTGCACTTTCTTTCACCTGAATTTTACAAATTTTTCCTTTTTACTGCAGTTGCGTACCTTTATTTTGCATTTTCTGATTGTTTCATGGTATTTTCATGATATCGCCCGTGCCCTGAATGCTTTTTCTCTTTTCGTTTTCCTTAAATATTCAAGAAATGAAGCGCTCGAATTTTTCCCGAAATTCAGCATTCTCCTTTTCCATTATTTTCAAACCTAATATTTGATGTTCCAATTCAGAGTAACTGAATTGGAAGTGGAGGAGCAATTTCTTACTTTGGAGCAGTACGCATTTATTACCCATACCAGTATCCCAGTCTTTGTTGCTTGATCGAGGTAATGAATCATCTTGTCGTCAACTGGCTTGCTTACATTCTGTTTCGCTGCTTTTGTCAACCTTATTTTAAATGATGAACTTAAATATTTTACGATACAAATCATGTTTTATGCTCTGTATACTCTGCTCATGTTCTAGCTATGCTAAATGAACACGAAGTATTTTAGAGTATGTGTTGAAACAAAATTTATAGATCTTAGTCTACTGCACTTATTTATTGAAGTACAACAGCAACATCAAGAAAAACTGTAGATGAGAGTAAAATATAAAATTCATATTTAAAATCAGCACACATGAATGCACAGAAGACTTAAGGAACAGGAAACTACGATTGCGAAGGCAGGGATAATAAGCTAAAGGGAAGTTTTAAATTGAATGCAAATGAGTTTGAGATACCAGCCTACAAAGAAGCTTGACTAAAGTAAGGTAATTCTTAAGTAGTTCTCCAAGCTCAAAATGTACCGAAACAACTTCAAATCGCTTACAAAACGCTAAAGATAATTTATGTAGGACAAAAAGGCAGAAACAAACTAAAATTGTGGATGTTTTTTTTACTCATTTAAAAATTATATCGTATAAATTCTACAATATATTTATATATTGTAGCAATAGCTGCTTCACTATGTTTTTGAAAACTGAAAAGAAGTTTGAAGTTAAAGTAAGAAATAAATAATAAACTACACTTTCATTTTTTTAGGTATTTTACTGCAAATCGTTAAACACTTTTTATTTTGAATTTCTATGGAACTCGTTAACTTCACATAAATCGCTTGCCTGCGAGCGTTGACTCACTGAGGTTTCACTGCACAAAAAACTAAATTTTTTTCACTCACTGCAATTTTTTCACACATAGATCTCCTTGTTGGAATTTTAAATGGTTGTTCTCACCAGGTATCATCTTATTCATTTGTCTTCGGCTCAGGAATTAGGCTTTTGAAAAACTTGATGGAAATCAAATTCCTATTTATGCTTGTACATGATTTTTAATATCCAAGCCTTGAATGATGATACATTAGTGTAAATACCAGGTTGCTTTGCAGCGGCACAATTACCACCTGTAGAGACTAAACCAACCAAATACCAGTGGTTAAGCTTCTGTAAGACCAGTGGTCCTCCACTGTCACCCTATAAATAAAAAGGCTAACTTACGTAACTATTAGGCAATGCAAAAATAAAAGTGGAACTAATTAAAAATGCTAATATTCATAGGTGTGACCGATAGTTAAATAAAAACAATAACACAGCTTGCTTGAAACTTATAAGCTAACATTTGCTAGAACTATACGCATATATACTCATTACTCAAACAAAAAGTGTGATCAGTCGTCATTTTTAAAGAAATGCATTACAGTTCAGTCAATTGTTTGAGAACAAAAATGCAATAAATGTTTCTTTCTAGCCCTGTAACCCCATTTCACTTGTAAAGTTAGTAGACTAAAGTTATTTTATAAAGTTTCCAGTTTAAGAGAAAATATACCATTTCAAACCTTTCATAAATTCCAAATGTTTCACTATTCGAAAATAGAAGATTTAAGCAAACTGCTTCTAAGAGGATTTTATATAATATCAGTAGGACGAGTAGTTTCCCCTAATTTTTAAAATAGCTAAACATTTGACTTGGCATAAAATTTACAAAGTGATCTAGGAAATTCTGAGTCACTCTTTTCCGTTCCTTTGAAAGGGCAGTTTCTAGCTCGGGCAGTCAGATGAAAACTTGACCAATCAGTACTACGTCTACCTAGAGCCTCCCATGCATGCTATATTGTATTCAAATGGGAAGAGCATAGTAGCCACTTCATACACTTGATTTCCAGCTCCAAAGATATGCCTTCCACAGGATTAGCTCTGCGATATTAATCATTATGGTTTATTAAAAGAAACAGAAAGACCAAGTTTATCTCTACAACCTTTACGCATTCGACTGTCACGTCGGATATTATACAGGTTTGTATATCCGCGTATATTTACCCTGCCCGAACCAACTGTCCTCCGGCTCAAATTTTATGATCTTTCGAGCATAAAATTAGAATTATTTTGTGTGTTATGTTGCCTCCATATGAAAGTACGAAGATCAACTGCCTCCAGGCAAAATATTGACTCATGTATCTCGAAACCACTCGGTACTATCCAGTTCGGAGGTTCCTCCGCTTATATCCTCTGTATTTACAGTGCTTTAAGATTAAGGGAACACAAACTACAATTCTACGTTTATGCAACACTTATAGATGAAGACGGTTTCATAAAATGTGTTTAGACTCCGTGTTGTAGCCCAGAAAAACTTTCCTCCCATTTAAGTTATATTTCTGTTTCTGTTTCGATGGGTAGCTATGGACAATAAACTATCCTCTGCTATTATAGTTTGCACGTTGGCCACATTACCTTACTTTGTGCTGCCAAACTAAAAGTCGAAGGGAAGAATGTTGAAACGATAAGCAAGAGAGGATTGCTAATCGGGAAGAAAGATGACTTGATATTAGAGGATACAATAAGAAATACAAGGATAAGTCAGGAATCAAATATTCGCATAAACCTGAACCCTAAATTTATTATCCCGAACGTTAATGAAAACATAGGGAAAGACAAGTAAAGAGATTAATCGAACACAAAAGGAGGCGGATAAAAATGGTAATACAGAAGTTCTGTTCCCATTGAAGGCAATGAAGATGATGAATAATTTGAGCTGTCTGATGAGGATTGTTAATTTAGTCACACACAGTGAAAGTTGTTCAATAGGAAGTTCTGTTCCCATTGAAGGCAATGAAGATGATGAATAATTTGAGCTGTCTGATGACGCCATTGTAAATTTAGTCACACACAGTCAAAGTTCCGATGACGAAAACATGGGAATTGTTCAAACGACGGTCAGTCACACAGATGCCTTGAACGCTATCGAAGATGCAATGCTGTATGCTGAACAACAAAACCAGCCGACATTATGATGTTGCGATGTTTACGCAACACTATGGCAAGAAAACGAGGCAGCACAATGAAACAGAATGCTGTTACTGATTTTTTAAAAAAAGTGTGAAACGTGTGTGATATGTTATGTATACTGTACAGCACAGCATTTGTATTATAGTTACATGTTTTCAGGTTTATAGTGTGTATCCTTTTTTGTACTACATATATATCACAGGAGTTTTATATCGCTATGTACCTGCATGAATCCTGCATGTTAGTAATTTCTCTATAGTATGTACAAAAGACTATAGTATTAAAATTTTCGTATCAGTCCGTGTTATCCCAGTCAGCACTGGTCCCCGTTAGCTCGAATAATTGGGGTTCTACTGTACTTTAAATAAAGAAAATAATCTTTTTATGGCATTTTTAAACTTAAAAAAAATCAAATTTTGTAAACATTATGAAATCTTGCTTTTTATATTGGTCTACAATCTGTGTAATTATATTTAGACAAGGTCATCACGTATTCTGGAAAAAAATTTTCCCGTACGACAAAAACTGACCAAGATATTTAATAAAAGTAATATGTGTAAATGTGTCCCAGTTATTTGTACAAAATTATTGCTCTCTCCAGCAGGCATTGTAAATTTATAACGTTGTGTATACCGTTTTCTATTGGGAATTTTATTCATATAATTTAAACTCATATTATCAAAGAAATATTTTTACATAGCCCTTATGGAACGTTTTGCTTGATTTTTCCCCTCAGTATTCATGATTTGATCTAACTAGCGTTCGATTAAGGAATGGGATGTACTAACGCGAATCCGCTACGTTAAGTTTAGTGGAGTTCAAAATCTGTCAAACAGTTTGATTAAAAATGCTAGCTATCTCATAGTAATAGCATGTTAAAGAGCACCAGAAAAGACGTCTATCTTGAATAAGAAAATATCTTCGTCCGTTACTGATAATGTTACTATATTTAAAAGTAAAAATTAAAGAAAGGTCATCATAATATACTCTTAAGTAGAGTATTTAACCTACTTGACATGAATCATGTCCACCACTGGCGTATCCGGCACATATCATAGTCTTACTAATATTCAGGAATGTGTAGTATCTAGCGCAAGTTTCGTGAGATACAACTGGAACTTCAGCTTGCTTTAAAACATCTGAATTTCCGGTACCTACAAAAGGAAAAACACAATCAAAGTGATATCACTTTGAATATCATTTGCAATTATATCTTCGTATTTTAAGAAAAGCCTCTAGTCAAAGGTAAAAAATAACATTATCATTGACTCAATATTGAAGTAATCAATTACAAAATAGTGGATAAAATTTCTTTTTTCAAATACGATGTGTGACACACACACACACACACACACACAAAAAAAAAAAAAAAAAAAAAAAAAAAAAAAACGAGACTAAGTGTGTAGCTTGAAAAGAGAGTGGAGTTGGCGACAACTGTTTTTGGTGACGTCATGCCACACGCCTCCTCTATCCATGCGGCCAGTTTCGATTTAACCGACCATCTCTAATGGGGAGTACTGCTTCATTGAGTGAACACATGCAACTGCATTCTGCCGGAAAAAAATGTCTAATGTAAAAACCGAAAAGCGAATCAACAATAATGACATTAAAATTTCAGAAATTAAAAAATAAGCAGATAAAGGTTAAAACATAAAATTCATAACATTAAAAGAATAAAATCACGCAAAAGATGAATCATAGAAAATTACGCATTTAAAAATCACGCAATAAAGCAATACACAAATACGCGCTTCGGCGTAGGTTTTGAATAAAACTCTATCAGCTCCTAAAGGGCATTCTTCATTTTCTTCTATTCGTGCACACCAGCGGTTGAGCGGTAAAGTTACTGAATGCTGGTAGTTCCGTCCATGGTTCGAAGCTTAACGAACGGACTAGCTGCAAGGGCGTTTTCATGGTTTTCCCTATGTGTAAATAGGATACGAACCAGTTTGCTTTAGAAAGGTCGTCCACGAAAGCCTCTCTCCCCTTTGGAAGATAGCCCTCGAGTGCTTTGCCATAATTAAATAAACCAAACCAAACTCTTTTACAAGATAAAAAGAATCTTCACATATCTCTCTACTCATTCCTGGATATTTTACTTCGGCCATGCGAACGTCAGTGGATAATAGTCACTAAATAATATTTAATATAGCAAAGACTGAAATTAACGCGCAATTCATTTAGTTTATAGATCAGTAATAGTATGATATCCGATGACTGAACTGATCGACTAATCTGAAAATTTCTAATTACATTCTGGGTTCGGTTTCAGGGGAAAGAAATAAAAATATTTGAATGCATTGATGCTTGTTCTCTATATATGACGCCAGATTTCGTAAAATGTTTTTCACGGATTTCATTTTTTGAAAGCTGATAATCTTGAAAAACAGTTTGAATATCAGTTTTCCATTCGTTGAAGGGTTTCATAACAAGGTTTGAGAAGATTTGAAGAGAATTTCACAAGATTTGAAGCGAAATTAATTTCAGTTTGTTTACTGACAATGAAATATGCTCTAAAAAAGACTCTGTTGGCTTATCTTTTTTTACATTTTCCTTAAATCTAGACATGCAATATACATTCAATAGAAAATGTCTGAAAAAAATGGGATTCTGTGAAAAGAAATTTTGCATAGTGAGTGGGGGATGAGTTCTTTAAGTAATAAAACGCAACTTTCAGAGAGTCTTGTTGAACCAAATTTCCGGTTAATGACATAGTCATTATAATTTAATTGGTTAAATATAAAGTTCCTTATCTTTAGCTGCAAAATTCCCGAATTTATTATATTATTTACTCACTTAGACGATCATGGTATTCCTTGGCTTTGAAGGATTCCTTCACTTTTTAAGCACTTCCAACATACTAAAATATACATCTGAAACCGGTTATATCCCAAAATTGGAAAACCAACTTGATTGACACCCAAAAGGTTTCCTTAGCAGAGCGAAAACACCGCCCCCTGCAAAAACATCTTGATCAAACATGAAAATGATCAAAGTTTCAAGGCAAATGAACAGGAATTACGATCACAGCGTGCATTTCTAGAGCGCAATTCGCAAAGTATAAAACCAGTAACAGAGGCGGAAAATTTATCTTTTTTTGTTGCTGCCATTGTAATTCCATAAAGAAGTAACTAAAGATGCCATTACGACGATATCGAAGACCTCACAGACAACTAAACGACTTCGAACGTCTCAAAAAAGTTAAATCAAACAAGGTAATTAGCGCTAAAAGCTGTTAAGTACAAACAAAATTGTTTCAGAAGAATATAGTAAGTTAATATATTAAATTTAAATAATTCTTTTGCGCCATTGCTGCAAGGAATAAAATTTGAATTTAACAAATATTCTCTATTCGTAAGAATCTAATATAAATTTAAAATTTAATTATTAGAACTAAAGTTAAATTTTAACTTTATTATATTCTTGTGAAACAATTTTGTTTGTACTTAGCAGCTTTTAGCGGTAATTACCTTATTTGATTTCACTTTTCTCAAATGTAACTACATTTAGTTTTAATAATTAAATTTTAAATTTATATTAGCTTTTTACGAATAGAGAATATTTGTTAAATTCAAATTTCATTCTCTGCAGCAATGGCGCAAGAGAATTATTTAAATTTAATTTTACTATATTCTCGTGAAACAATGTGTATATTGATATGATATGAGGGACGCAGCCCGAAATGTGTATATATTGAGTCGACGTACATTTTAGAGACATTAGATTTATTGGAAAAGCCGGAGAGATGAAAAATTAACAACGCCTTCGCCGGGAATCGAATCGCGGACCTCTAGAATACCGACCCAGTGTGCAGACCACGAAGGCACGCCAATAAGGTGGGAGAAATACCTTATAACATGTTAGATTACTGTTTGACATATTAACCAGCACATTTTAGATTTCAAAACTCACATCCTTTTCACTGTGTCTTGTCCAAGTTTCTAAAACTTTCTGGTGTGGAAGCCGTTAGAATAAAATTTTAAACTTTCTGTATATTAAAAAAAATCAATTCATTGCATAAAAAATATAACTGACTTTATTTACCCATAGTTGATCCCCATCCTGTGACGTGGCAAAGAGTTCCTGGAAGGATCTGGGCTTTCCAGGGAGGTAAGCACACTGGACGAACATAGTCTGTCATGGCTACTGGCGCATTTATTCTGACAAGTGCTATATCACTACCTTTCTTCGTCAAAATTTCCTATGGAAAATTTGAAATGTACACTTTGGAGAAATGAGATTTTATCATGGTATTAAAATTTTCTCAAAACCTTTGAATACTAAAACAAGAAAACATTTAAACAGTATAACAGGAACTTTTAATGAGTTTGTAGGGTTTATATTTATTTTAACTAACATTTATTTTAAGTTTAAGCTATCTTTCCTGTCAAGCCTTTACTTTCCCCTAGAATTGCCAATGCCAGAGTATGTAAATCGTAGTAGAACGCGCAGAGTATTCAAATTTTAGCAGAAGTAAATTGAGTTTAAATTGAAGGGAAACGAGATTGTAAGTGTGCTTCTTGAATCGCGAGCGTGAAGGTTGCTAGGTAGAAATTTTAAGAACCGCGCGTTTCGGCCTGTGTGCCTGTTTCGGCAGTTCGTTGAATCTTTCAACTTCTTAATCAGTAAGTTTGATGAATCTCAGCTGTATCTTAGAACGCGGTTAAGTTAGTTACGATTATAGAGCCTCGTAGATAGTGATTTCGTTATTTATTCATCCTGTCATTGATTTTTAGTTTTACTTTTTTTTTTATTTTGTTAAACCGCCGGGTCGGCGTAGTTTGTGAGCGTCAAGTGAACGCAACTGTGATTTCTAAACTGGAATAAAAAGGGATTTAAACCCTTCTTACGAGTTTGTGTACTTTACAGTTCATGGCAGTCACTACTACTGTTGCTGACAAGTTGGGGCCACGCAACATCATAAGTTGATATACTCGTAATCGCACGCATACAGTTTAAAGAATGTCTCTAAAAGTTAATCGTGTATAAAATGGATTAAATGATAGCTATACTGTATGCACTAAAAATATGAATAGTGTATAGGCAATTGTAGAAGTACAATTTAATCAATGATATCTAAAATAAAGACTGTTAATCGGTATTTGAAAAATGGATTTATTAAAAATATTATTGTGTTTTTAAGTATTCGCGGCTTAAAACTTATATGCAAGAACGCGAAAGATTGTTTCATTTCGATAGCATCGTTTAATAGGTTTAAATTTTATTTCCTTTGCAATCAATGTTAATGGTACATGAGAAACTTTCAAATTAATTCATTCATTCAAATTTCAAATAATTTGTTTATAAAAGTGCAATTTTTAAGTGATTTAAAAAAAGAAAAACATTATTAAACTACAAAATTCGCATAATCAAAGTAAATTGTAATACAAAGGTTTTCTTTCGAAACTTTGTTTCGTAGCCTTACAAGGAAGATCTTTCGAGCTAAAATAATGAAAGAGAACACAAGTTAAGGGATCTGTCCTCCAGTGTTGACCAGGGGGAGCCAATTTCCCCATCCCTGGGCAACCTTGTAAATCTAACCATTTAGAGTTACTACAACCAAGGGGCAGACAAAACAGTACCATATGGTTCCTGCGAGCTTGAACCTACCACCGTATAAACGCTGGTGGCAGTCACTGTGAGGACTCCTAATTTTTCCCCAGAAGTCGAGTCTGTCTAAAAATTGACCTATCCAAAACGCCGGGATTACTCCCAGTCGACACCCGGGGGAGTGCAGTAAAACACAAGAAGGAAGTTGTCAGTTCGCCTAAGGAAGTTGTTAAGGACTTTCTAAGGGAAACCGATTCGTTTGATGTTACATATGGGCAGGGTAGACGTTAGGCATTTTCTCACCCGCACCAATCTCTGCGGGACCTAAATTCTTTACTCCACCGACAGAGCAGTTAGTTGAATGAGAATTATGCTTATCAGCCTGTTCAAGTTCCGCCAGCGATGGCTCACAAGCGAAGAGTAAAGTCGCTGCACTCTGCTAATTCAGCTCGGGGTTCGAATCCCGGTGAGCAGTTTGCCTGCATGAGCGCTTTCGTGGTTTTCCCGATGTGTAACTTGTATATAAGAAGTAGCCACGGGAATTTTTCCCTTCAGAGAGTTCTGCTAAACAACAAAGCTGCCCCTCGGTTCTTCGAAGATTAGAGTAACGTGTGTATTTTATTTCGTTCCACTTGTACTAGCCGTGATAGTAAATGCGATGCTTAAGAAGCTAATTAGGTGTCTACACCTAAGGGTACGTGGTTTCATGCTTCGCGCAGATAGGGAATGAAGCGCAGGGAAACTAACAGCATTTGAACTGGACAACAAATTTTTTTTCAGAACGATTTTTCGTGTGACTTCTTACCACTGCAGAAAGAAATTTATTTCGCTTAACTATACCATTTAAGGGATTAATGAGATATATGCATTCTCTAACTGCTAAGAGGTATTTCTTGTTGATTCATATTACCTGATTGGTGAACTGAGTTGATTTCTTAATCTTTAGAATAGCATATATAAATTCATGTCTTGCTAAATCATCATTACATTACCTCGTAAACTAGCTTTGTGCTTATGTATTAAGTGTTTGAAGCTCTTTTTATATTCCAAATCAGCCCGCGCAAACTACGGCCTGCGGACCAGATGATATTGATTTTTACATGAAAAATAAATCAAATTACACACTATTAATCGATATAATAACTAACTATCGATAGTTGAGTTGAGAAGATGTGAATAATGATAGAGAGTGGAGCTACTGTTGTACTTTCTTGTTTGTCGTTGTTTTTAAGCACTCCCAACTGGCGAACGTTTGTGCATTGTGAGCCCCGCGAGCATGTTTACAGTTCTACTATAGTGATACTCGTAGTATCGTTGGTCAAGGTACTCAGCGTCATAGTATCTTTTGTCACTGTACAGGAATTTTAAGCTGAAGCCGCTGGCAGAGAATAGAAAAGGAATCTTGTGCTGTTTATCTCACTCGTTACAGCTAGTACTTAGATTAACAAGGAATGTTTTAATTCATCAAAGTACCGTGAAGTTTTCACGTTTGTTAGAACTTGAAAGCTTAAAATTTATTTAACGCTTCAAAAATCCAAACTGCAGATTCAGCTTCATGATCTGTTTTTAAACAATATCTTGGATTCCTTAAAAAAAAAAAAAAAAAAAAATAGTCATGAATGCTTTTATAAGTCACATGTTCGTGACATATCAAAAAATTTATGAGTCATCATGTTCTTCAAATTTTATGTTACCCATTTTATGATTAGCAGCCAGATAGCATTTATGAAACATTTTCAAAACAGGTATGGACTTTAATAATTTTTTAGCATTGTTAAACTATTATTGTTTTTAAATGTTATGGTTTATTTTATTATTATACACATTTAATTAAAACAGAACACTATGAATAAAATTTAAGTTTTTTCATTGGATAACTTATTTATACCCATTACAAGTCGGTGCTGAAATAAAAAGTAGCATTTCAAGCTTACTGAATTTGTTCGCATTCCATTGTAATCCGGATGGATAAAAATCTCTTTCAAATATCTAATTTGTTCGGTGGTTTCCTTTTTCTCTTTGTAAAACTTCCCAAAATGAGCTGTCCATAGACTGGCATTTGGAAAGCTGTAAAGAATGAAAATATCAAATTTTATACTAATTCAGTTATAAACTACAGTTCTACATATCATTTCATTACTGTTTCGAGTCTCGAGTATAATTTTTACTTTTTGAGTCTAGTGTACAACTTCTTCTCTTTCATCAAATAAAGTCCAATATTAATAAAGAATATATCAAAATGATATATAAAGAATATATAAAGAGTCTGGAAATCAAAATCATGACGCACTCTAATACTGATAACATTTATCTGTCATCTTCAAAGCTTGTGTTACATATGTCTTAATATGATCTTCGAATGAATGTCCATTAGATATGTTTTCCATTACGTATTTTAGTGGGAAACAATTATGCGAAATGTCAGGCATGCTTGTTTGACAGACTTAATAAGATTTACAGAAACTTTAGCTTTAGGCCACCAGTATAAAAAAAATGGATAAGATCTTTGAAGCATGGCAATTATTCTCGGATTTGGTTCTTCTCGAGCTGACTTCATGGTGTTTTGAAGATTTCTCCATATGCAATATGAATACGAATCAGTTTCTCTTAGAAAATACATTTCAAAAAATTTCTTCCATCGAGGACTAACTGCCTACCTGAAGGCAGATAGATTAACATTATTTATCTTGATGAACGACAACGCTTTTGCGACTGATGAAAACTCGTAGCTTAAGTGCCACTTATTCTAGTAGTCGGTTCAAATATTGACAGTAGAAGTCAGCGTTTGTCGTTTGGATAGGTTGAGTGCCTGTCAAGGAATATTCTCTTGACATCCCGCCTTATAAAGCGCTTCGTGATGCAGTTTTATTTTGAGTTTGGCAGCCCAGATTCTCTACTCGGAGGACAATCCCTTGACACAAAGATACAGGGCCCATATTTCACTGCAGTTTCCACTAAAAATGGCTCACTTCTTTATACAGGAAAGAAAGAGATACATGAACGGACGTTGTTCTCAGTTGCTTCGCAGAAATCTGATGTTAAACTCACTAGTTGAACTTCTCTCAAACTTTTGAAACCATCTTTTTATGTTGCTCTGTGGATCGACAAGATTTCTGTTGATTCGCGGTTAGCTGAATGTGAATCATTTGCTACTGGTTGGCACAGAATCTCTTTAGAAATTAGTGATGGAGATCCGATCTTTTCTTGATCTATTCTCTTCATTTTCCCATTCCGGAATACTTGGAATTAACGTTAACAACTTTTATGGATATCGTGTTATGTGTACAGCAAATACCATGTGTACTGTAAATATATCATGTGTACAGCAAATATCAAGTAGATAACATGTCTTGTTATCTACTTGATATTTACTGTACACATGATAATGTTATAGCAGGCAGTAACGCATTTATGGAACGCATGCAGTAAAGTGTCTTATATGCTCCTTATCGATCTTTGTTGGATTATCCAATTAAATATATACATTTTCAAAACATATGTATGCTATCTGTTCATAGCATTAAACGAGCAATTAGAAGTTTCCGTCTACGCTGCTAGAGCACTAAAATACGTATTTGCGTGGAATGAAATCCATAACACGTAACTGAGAAACATTGATTACACACACAGAAAAAGGGCATTCCAGTTAGATTTTGAGCAGGAAATATGTAATTATTTTAGATAAATCAAACTTCTGCATGTGTGATCTCGATGGGAAACATACAAAAAATACACTCATGTCCATAAATTAAGGATAATGCAAAATCAGGGAAAGGAAGAGTTAGAAGCAAAACAAATTTGACTTAAAAAAAAACCTATTAACAAAAAACCAATATTACATGGTTGGTATGATTGTTAATACATTGTATGTCTCCCAGACGAATTCAATACAGTCCGTACAACGCCTAGGCATGCTGAGTATCAAATTATCGATCTGATCTTGGGGGATATTACACCACTCAAAAAGCAATGCTCTCCGAAGTTCCGGTAGACATGTAGGAGGAGGTTGACGGGCTGCAACTTGTCGGCCAAGCATGTCCCACACGTACTCTACTGGATTCAAGTACGGTGAGAATGCTGGCCAGTCCATACGGGTGATATCCTCCGATTGAAGGCATTCGCTTACGATATTTGCTCGGTGAGGACGGGCGTTGTCATCCATAAACACAAATTGTGCGCCCATGGCGCCCCGAAAGAAACGTACATGTTGTTCCAGAATGACGTCCCGATAGATTTGGCTTGTCATGGTTCCAATTTGAACATGCAGGTCCGTTCTGGAACTCAGAATAATTCCACCCCAAACGAGCACTCCTGCACCATCGTAACGGTGTCGTTCAATGATGTTGTCTTGGTGACAACGGGTACCAGGAGCTCTCCATATGAAAGTCCGGCGAGAATCAGACTGCAAGCTAAACCTTGACTCGTCGGAAAACATCACACAAGCCCACTGTTGCGGTGTCCACAATGCATGCTCTCTACTCCAGGCTAACCGCAGGCGACAGTGAGTTGCAGTAAGTGGAACGCATCTGACAGGCCTACGAGCATATAGACCAATCTGCCCTAAGCGTCTGTACACGGTCTGCCTTGAAATTGTCGTACCAGTGGCTGAAGAGAGCTGACGAGACAGGTCTGAGGCTGTGCTCCGCCTGTTTCTTTTGACAGTAACTGCCAAATACCGGTCCTCATTCGTAATAAACTTTGGTTTTACTTTCAACGGTGCAGAAGATTATATTTCGGCAAGGCACCAATGATTATATATTCAGGTCATTCTGCAGTAGGCCTCAAGGTGAATGAAAAATGTCCTCAAGATTAATTAGATAAGCCTTAAAACTGCAAGAATACAACTTAACAATTAAACATATGCTCGGAAAAGAATGTTATGACCGATGACTTAACATAGATAGACGAAGAGGACTAAAAAATAAAACGTTCTATGTTAATGATGAAAATCTTGGACTCTCGTGAAACTATCATTGCCGAATTACAAACTGATCAAGAATTCAATAATATGTCTACATATTTAAAAGATCAGGAAAATTTTGAATATCCGGATATAGTGGCCATTAAAAACAGAGCAGCAGGTTATGAGATAAATGATAATCTCTTATTTTATGCTAAAGCAACAAAAATGACAATAGTGAATTAAGGGTAGTTTCTCCAGTTTACGGCTCCATTTTTTGCAAGAATTCCATAATGCGCCTACTGCAGGTCGTCTTGGCATTAGAAAAACGATGCACAGAATATGTGAGGGAACCTTTTTTCCACAACTTCAAAAATTTATTACGGAATATGTCAGGTCCTGCCATACTTATCAATTAATTAACGATGTAGAATATAGCCAGCTGGGTATCTAAATAGTATAAGAGGTACTTTCCCAAAAGAATTTATAAGAATACATTTCTTAGGCCCCCATACTCACGTAGTGAAAGCAATAAAAATAGATATTTTTTGTTATTGTCGATCATTTAGCAAAGTGGGTAGAAATAGTTCCCCTTAAAAGAGCCGTACATAAAATTGTATCTGATTCTTTTCTAAATAAATGTATCTTAAAATATGGTGCAGAGCTTGGGATATCAAACAACAGTACACAGTTTATAAGCCAAATTTCCGAAGATCTATATGCAGGGATTGTCATACGCCATTTAAAGATGGTTCCTTATCGGCCACGATCCGATATTTTAACTAATTATATAGTCCGATATCCGATATATAACTAATTATATAGATATAACGCGTAAATAGGAATATAGTTAAAATTATTCGTAGCTATGCAAACACTTACCAGACGCTTGGATGCATCAACAAATTTGCCTTTGCCCTCAGAACAGCTAAACACGACTCTACCATAAAAACGCCAGCAGATCTATTTATGGAAAGGAAAATAACTACCCCCTTCGACGGATTGTTTTTGTGCAGAGACGGGAGGCTGTATTTAAATTAACATACATTCAGAAAATGAGGCAGTATTTAAATTAACAGACATTCATAAAATGAGGCAGTATTAAATTCTGGTATTGGAAGAGCAAAACAAAAACTTTACTGCGATCGGAAAAGAAAGCATTTCCGACTTTAAAACCGGGGACAAAATACTTAAAATAAAACATTTGTTGTCTTGGTCCCCACATGAAAAAATGTCTAAATTCTGTCCAAAATTTGAAGGGCCGTTCATTATACAAAGAATTGGTGGTAAGGAAATATCGGTGAGAGTATCACTGCGAATGTGTACCAAGGGAAAAATATTACGACTGCGCTTATATACAATTTTTCAAAAATACTTTGCAGGAATCAGCTTCTGGCAGAGGAAGCAGCAACACCAAAGACAAAAGATGAGCCTTCTGCGTCGAAGATCGTGATTCCAGAAAAGATAAGAAAGTAGATGGGAGAAGGGAACCAGGAGTAAAAAGACTTAGGCATGAGGAATATAAGGAAACAGCATAAATAGACCGGGGCTAGAATGAAAGAGGAGCAAGTCGAGGAGAAACGGAAGCAGAAGGGAACCATCTACAATACACAGGGAGTGAGAACGCGAGTCAAGGAATCAGAGATCCGAATTGCAAGAGCCGAGAATGGAAGGCATCGGCCGGATGGTAGTGCAAATTCTACGACGGAAGCGGCCATTGGGGGAACAACCTGCCTAGCACAAGAAATTATTTCGGAAGCAGCTGAATCCTCCGGTGAAGCGGCTTCCACATTGAACAAGAAACGTCAACGTCTAGACTCCCAGAAGCGGCCAGCAATTACAGGATCGTTCCAACGCCAGATGAAGGCTGCTTTGGGAAAAAGAGCGTTATACAAACGAAAACAGCCAATGCAAAAGCAGGGAAGAGGCGGACTTCACCAACTAGTAAGGGTCCCAGAAGATCATTAAATTTCTCTCCTTGGATCAGTTCATACCAAAAGTATGGCAGACTTCAACAAACAAAAGATAAGTGGAAATTATTCTATTAAGTTTTATTTTAATTCTAAGCACAACGTTGCTGGAAATCTTCTTTCGCTGTTGCTTTGATAGATTACAATTTTATTTTGTATTTGAGCAGCTTTAATTATTTCTAGCAGCATATTTTTGTATTAAAATAAGAACGAGATATTCACTTTTATTCTCAGAGACTGAGTTAAGGAGCTGTTTGCATGTTTTCAATTAAGTGAAGCAACTTCGTTAAACTTTAAACTACAACATATTGTTAAATATAAATTATTTGAAATTGTTTTTAGTAAAGTAAAGAAATTGTAAATATAAAAATTTTGTGAAGCATTGATAAAGTTAAAAGTATTTTTGCATGCTGGTAAACGGAAATAAATGTGTACGGATGAAAAAATTAAGTCAAGCGAATAGTAGAATTGATGTTAAAAGTAAAAATTAGCTTGAGAATGCATAAAAATTAAGCTTAGGCTCTCCAGCCAAAGTAATTTTTCACTAGAATTAGACTTCCAGGGATGAGAATTGAATGTAGTGTGTAGTTCTTAGTTCTGGTATGTTTAAGTTCTAACATGTGGGGCGCCGGTTAGACGGAAGTGTAGAACATGTTTTACATGAACGCATGCTCTCATATCCTTGCTATAGATAAGGGGGAGATTTAAAATTTGGAAAGAATGTGATTAGCAAATTTTCCTCATGTGATATTAAATGAAAATAAATCTAATTGTGTAAAACGTTTGAACGCTATGTGAATATATTAGATGTAGTCAACTTTTATCTAAACTATTTTTCTTCCAGAGTCTGAAAGAAGACCAGAGGAAACAATTGTAAGACGAAGTTTGTGTATGTAATAGAAGGCAAAAATTCGTGTGTAAAATAAATTAATCTTAAGACTCAAAAATTTGTAAAGTTTGACCGAGGGTTAGGTTTAGAATTTAATTACCTTTATCAAGGCCATTTAAGTCCTCTTAGTGATTACAGTTAAATTCGGGGGGGGGGGGATATGTAAGATTTTATTTATTTTTACTAATAGTTATTTTAATGTCTGAGCATTTTCTGATCTCTCTTATTCCCCCTCCCGTTTCCTCACCAATTTGTAAATGAGTTAGGGTGAAAAGAAATATTTAAACTGTTGAAATGAAAGGTTTAGTTAGAGCATGAATTCGCTATTGTCAGCGCACGTTGCTGTTTTCTTCCGGCTGTTATCCTTAACATTGGCTAAGTATTCTTGCCGCCGATTTATTCTGGTGGGGCAGGTTTCTGAGCCAACCTGTTAGCTTAAATTGAATTGTGTAGTCTCGCACTAATCTTTACCTTTAAATTTTGTGTTATTTATCTTTTAAGTTTTCACCGCAAGTAGTCGGTGTTTGTGCGTGCCGTCTGTTAATCATATCGGGTTCAATAAAAGGATCATTTACACCCTTCCCTGATTATGTTCATCTTCAGGTCTTCGGAAGAATTCGCAAGGGTCAACGCTTAGGTAGGTCTAGTCACATTTTATGAGAGACAAACGAATTAGATCTTACATGTTATGATATGAGAATGCATTTCACAGCAATGAATTAATCACCTGAAGGCTTTTAGCGAAAATGTATATTTGAGAAAATAAGGAGATGAGAGGGAAATTTATTTGAAAAACAATTTGTTAACAATGCTGAGACATGAAGCGTCTGAACTCAAGAGCTCAAACATCATTTCTCACAGTGCTAGTTTCTAAGTAATTATATTCGACCATGAATTAAAACATATTTGCAAGAATACACTGTGGAATTTTCTCATGGTCTGAAAACAGTTATGACTGTAACCCAATAGAAAGTTCACATATTGCAGTGCAAAATGGGGCACTTGTTTTAGGAATTTGTCGCGAATGATGAAATTTTCTCTAGAATGGGCTCAAAATATTAGTGCTTGAATGGCAGAATTATTTACAGAATTATAAAATCCTTAGTCGATTAATAAAATTTAACAGACTTTTTTGCTTTAGAGACATCATGATTTTGAGCCGATTACGGGCCAGATTGTTCTATAGAATATTATTTTTTAGTAATCGTCTTACATTTTTTAGCAGAAAATACCGTTATTCTACATGTATAAGCCAATGATAATTATTTGAAAATTTCAGTCGGTTCTGCTTTTTTACGTCACGTAAATGCCATTTCAGAATCCAAATATCTTTGAAAGTCATTTTGTAATTTAAAAGTCTTTTTTCATTCTATTCGTATGCTAACCATATAAAGCACATTGAAATTTAGCGTGAAGTAAAGTTTATTACGGTACACCTTTCGCCGGGTGTAATGATGCGTACTATTCAATGGGCTTTCCCGTCTTTCTCATGCTTTTATCTGAAATGCTGATAATACAACGAATACGAATGATATGAATCTTCTTATGCAAGGAAAGTTTCAGCTAAAAAAAAGAAAAAGTGGAGAATACAGAACGTAGGTGTCTTGAGAATCGTTCAGTAGTATTTTCTTCGATAAAAGCAAATGATACTTATTGGATTTTTAAATCATCCAAAGGCTTTGTAAAAAATGACAATTTTTTGACATAATATACAACCGCGCTCTATAAGCACGCTTAAAAAACAAAACTTTATAATTCGTACTTAAAACTCAGATTATCCCGGTCATATAAGACACAAAGCATTTTTGCCTTAAAAAAGCTTGCAAAAGGCGACGAAGATTCTAAAAATAACAAAGCAATAAAAGTGTTCCAAAAAGAAATATCCGAAGTATTTTAAACGGTAATACACAGACGACTAGACTACTTTTCCCCAAATTACTTTGTCAACTTTGTCTAATTTAATTTTAGTATAGGACACTCGACTACTGAGATTGCATGCTTTAGTAAGAAATAGGAAAAACTCTTAGTAAAAATGAAAAAAAAAAAAAAAAAAAAAAAAAAAAAAAAAAAAAAAAAACCCAGTTTGAAAGAGGTATCTGGTATCTGTTTTTAAATGGTCTCCATGAACAACATATATATAATGAAATGATTAGAAGGTTCTAGGGCATTTAATGGGTGTAGCAGTCTATCTCAAATGTTGCATTTAGTAATTTGTGAAGCCAACGCTGACTGTGAGATACACACGTTGCTATATGGCAAGGTAAAGAATTATGAAGTTCCTAACGTAATTGCCCAGTAGATTTGTAGAAAAATTAGGTTTATTATTTTGGAGAAAGGAAAAAGAAAAATCAGCAATACCCTCACCATGACTCAAACTATAAATCTCCCAGTTGCTAGCCGGACGAGCTTCCAGTTACATCACAAAGGTCTACATTAAGAAAGAAGGAAATTCCTTACATTCTCCTTCACTTAAAAGATGACTGTCGAGAAGGGAACCCAGTCAACAATGTCTGGTTGTGAAGAATTATCGTATACCACATTTTTGTTGCAGTAACATTTGTAGAACACACGAGACATGCTTCCAATTATATCACGAAGCTATGTGGTAAGAAAGAAGAAACTCCTTACAGATTTTGCTAGACGCTTCTATACTGCTCTTCCAGAATTTCGATATTTTGTGGCACCTGAATTTGACGGCTTAACATTTCCCATATACATTCAACTGGCGAAAGATCTGCGCACCTGGTTAGTCAGGGAAGAGTTGAAATAGCATGAAGACACTTCAAACATATATGAGCCACAGAGCATCGAGCATTATTTTCTTGCATCTTATTCGCCTCAGGGCGACATGCGATGAGGAGTAACACAATTGGTTGCAGAAGGTTAACATATCACTGCGCTATAAGTGTTGTAAGCATGACCAATAGGGGTGACTGATATCATAAGTGATAGCCCCCCACATCAGGATCATCACACGAAGAGTACTGTTCGTGTACTTCTGCAATATATGGTCTGCTAAACAATGCTAGATCGACCTCCTCATTACTCGTGCACTGTGGTCATCTATCTCAAGATAGAAAAAGGATTTATCATTGAAGATAATGCAATATCAGTCAGCTGCCAACAATGATGTTTGGCCAAGGCACCATTCCAGACGACGTTGGGGTGGTAAAGAGAGATGTCTTAAAAGGTGACATGAGCGTAAACCTGACTCAATCAAATGTCTTGAAATCGCGGAAGGTACTGCAGAAGTTAAGGCAGAAGCTATAGCATGTTCTTGTTGTAGACAATGATAATGTTGGAGCTGTTTAGGACTCTCGCACAAGAAACCTCGCATTTACCCCGCATTTCTGCATTTTGGTCTACCAGAACCTACATTTCATTGATGTGTTCCTCGAAGCAACCATTGATATCAACATTTCCGTACGGCCGCATCCGTATAATCGAGGCGTTGTCCTGCTGCTCGATATGACCAGCCAACGTCACGTAACCCGACAAGTTTGGTTTCTTTCGAAGTAGCTCAATTGTGTTCCAGTTCTTCCATTAATTCGTAACGGTATTCCTAGGAGTCTGTAAACGCGACGCTGAGCAAAACAATTACAACAGGCAAATTTAACTGTTTTATAAAGATGCTTTGCGGAAACGCGCACATTTAGAACGGACCAGCTCCGGAAATTATCAATTGGTTCCGAAAATAATGATTTGCATTATTTATTCTGAAATGCCTTTTTTCCAAAATGTTTGTTTTCCAAAATATGGGAACACATATGGGAATCCTTCTGTAATATTCTACAGCATGGTCTAATTTGTGAGCTTCTCAAATCCAACTAAATTCTTGAATTTGAGATCCCTGAATTAGTATAGAGTTATTTAAAGAACTGCAAGTTTCAAGGCCCCCATTAGCAACTTAATCTCTGTAATTTAAAATATCATGTGACGAGTTCCTCAAATTTCTCATCGGAGCTTCTTGCTTTTCAATACATGTACATGTACTCGTACATGACTAATACCTTTGATATTTCAAATATCCCTTTTCTGCAGAATGTAGAATATGCTGCATGTTATTGCAATTCGAGAAAATATGCTGCAGAAAAACTGCTGAGAGAAATCAATCAAATCCATAACATGGTTGTATAAGAGCAAAATTATTCTCAATCTGCAAAAATACACTTGCACGGCTCCGTCATCACATTAGGCATTCATGTGCAAAACGACTTCTTTAGAGGGTATAAATAAAATCGAATCTGAGCTTAATTCAGAAAAGCTAAGTTTCAAAACGTTTGCATCTCAACACTGCAGCAGAATTCAGAGATTCAGACCACATAGCAGATGTTAAAAGGCCTACAGTTGACATTAGACGGGTGAAGGTTAAGTGGTATTGTTTCAAGTCCCCAATTATCTAGTATTATCACATACACCATATAACACTGTGTTGCTATCGTTGTGGCTCAAGGCATAACTACATAATTTGCATAATTATTACCTTATTTCATATACTTAATTTTTTTTACAGCAGAACATACACTAGTACACATTGCAAATACACTTCACAAACTTTACAGAATATTGCAAATGTATATTACGGGACATACACATACCGTGGTAGTGCAGAGGGTTAGACTTCTGGAAGCAAACTAAGCGAATATTGAAGTCTTACTTTGGGTACTGTTCCTATCTCAGAATGTATATATATATATATATATATATATAACGAGGCACAGGTTGGCCTCGAGTTTTGTGAACTTGTCGGTAATCTGGGCAAGCCTTACCACAAGATGCTGTTGTCAAACGTTAACTTATAGTAGCTTTGTTTATTTTTGCTGGAGATTTTAAGACCGTGTTCTCTGGTAAGTGGGCGGATGGTAAGATACCACATAAAAACACTAACATACTTCGCTGGTGTAATTGTCTGGCCTCCATTAAATACTATTGGCGATGTGTCATGAGACTGGGGACTAAAGACATGTTGTTTCGCTAATTTTTCTCATGCTACGGAAGTTAATTCAGAACTATCAATTTATCGTTTCCTTATATTTAGCTTGGTAATTATGAAATCTAATTTTTTTATGTTTGGAGTGTTCTAAGTCCTATTCTTTCCGACGATATTGTTTTTTGTTAACAACTTCTTTTTTTAACCTTTTCAATAATAGTAGTAGCTTTTTCAGGTTTATTTCAGATTTTATTTTCTATTGTGAGAATTTTTCAACATTGTCCCAGTTTTAGCAAAATATATTATATTATGGTCAGCCTACTCGGAATTCTTGAAGGATCGATGAAGAATAAAATGCTTTAAAGTATATCTTATCTATTAGTAATCCTTATGGATGGATTGCTAATAGGTAAGATAATGAATGTAATCAAGAATGAGAAAAGAAAGGACCAACGTCTGGTTTTCAGAATGCCTATGAAAAGAGGAATTTTTTATGATATTAGTAAATATGAAAAGATATATCAAAAAAGAAAAAAAGCTACATCGGAAAATAAATGTAAAATAAGATTAAATTGCCTATGGCAAATTACTGAAAAGTCATTTGAATAGGGTTACGTATGCCTTCGCGGAGTGTATTAATTCAAATAAATTAAAGAACAACTTCTATAATAACAGTAAATATAAGGTGAAATATCAAACTAAAAAGAATTTGGAAATAAATGTGAAATAAGGTCAAGTTAATTGTTATGTTACAGAAAGCTACAACTTTAATTTAAAGCAATTCAAAATTATTAATGGAAGTAGAAAAAGAACAAATCTATTTCCACATATGCTTTTTTAAGTCCCGAGTAAATTTCCACACATCTGGGTTTATATGAATAGCAAATCAGTAATTATTAATGCAAACAGTATTAATATTTACCTTTGGGCCTATGACTGCTTTCGAAAAATTCATTTTTTGCATATGGAAATAAATTTCTATTGAATTTCTCGATGTGAATACAGCTGACACATTCGCCAACAGTTGACTATGTGTGTCTCAAGTCTGTATTCTTCGCCAAGCGACAAAGGTTGATAACAAAAATGTCTGTTACGCATGCGGGAAGCGTAAGCTCTGCTAAAGCGAGACACTACTGGCTATATGTACTAATGTACAAGCACGGGTATTTAGTTGAGCGATAATTATGAAAAGAGAACGACCTCCGATGTCAGGCTGTTTAATTCAAGAAAAAGTTCGTATTTGGTAAAGCAGCTAAGATTACTGAAATATTTTTATGCAATATACCCTATTATATCTTATTCATTCAATTAGAGACATGTTTACTTATTGCCTACAAAGTCAGTAACCACACGTTGCTTTGGATTTCTTCAATGAATGCGTGTGCATATGAAAGAGTACTGAATTATTTCGATTGTAAGAAGCCTCACAAGAATTATCTGACTAAGAGCAGAAATATCTTCATGGGAGACATCCTAAGGGAAACTGACTTAGATTCACATTACGCATGGGGAAAACCACAAAAGCTCACATGCAGACAGCCGTTCGACGAAACATGAACCCGGTTCAGAGACATATTCTTTCAACTCAAAATATGAGAATTTCCAAAATTATGTTTTACATATACATAAATACTAAATTTTAAAAATTTCATCACATATTTCCCGTAATCTACAGTTTAAGTTCGCTCTATACATGAAGTATATGATTTATACAACAAATTAATATCTCGTAAAGCTTCCATATTGTTAATTTCATCTTCCATGTCGATTTCAGTTTGGTTGTTTAAAAGCCCCAAATTTGTATTTACATTTATCATGCTCAATAGCGTAAATTCAATAACATGAAGAGATTTTATATAATCGGAGAATCCTCAAATAAAAACTAATTGTCTCTAGTCTCAAAACAAAAGCCTGATCCATTACCTGCTACTCACGTTATTATTGGGAAGCATGCAATTTAATATGAAATACATTTCTATAATTAGACATATTCATGATAAAGTGCAAAATTGAACACGTTTTACTGTATCATGTTGTTCAACACTTACTCTCTAAAGCAGTGTGCAACCGTTAATAGCCATTGGTTGTTTATCAGAACCGCTCCACATAAGTGACCATAAATGGTATTTCCCTTTCTACGCAAGGAGCATTGCCATGGCCAACTACCAGGAACAGCTGGCCGTCCGCCAACTATCCGATCTCCATTTCCTAGTTCTGGACTTATTGGTGTAATTCCACAATGTATATTGAGGTTAATGGGAAAACCTGCGCAACAAAATTCAACAACATTGTTAATGCAGATTAAATTATTAACAGTAAGCAGTATTTAGTGTTTGTTATGCAAAGCATTTTGCTCTATAAATCTTGGTACTTACGCACTATCCCTTGGACCTATCTGCAATCACTGCGATTTAGCACCAATTAAGATTCAGAGTAAGGTCGCTGTTAAAAATAAAATGATCATGCAATCAGACGACCGTGCGTTTGCAGTCGTTTGAATATTTTTTTCCCGGTAGGCCTTGCGATAAATGCTTATAAAAAACAAATCATGAGAATTCTAATGAACGGATTTTATTGCTTACTAGGTTAGTTTATTATTTTATTTTTATCGAATTACTACACTTGGATTTGTTTTTTAAGATGTGATGAGAATAAAATTAAGAAAAAATAGACGACATGTTCTTCATGCGCGAACGTTTATATCCTAGTGATATTATCAGGGTCTATGTTCCTTCTTACCTTCTTCGGGAACATGCAAGGACCTGACTCGGAACAGAGAGCTTACTAAAGCTATGTTCACTAATTGTGGGAAGTAGACAGGATACACAAGAAGGGTATATAAAACCCTTTATTTTCTCTATTTACAATAACTTCCGTACTTCGGAATACACAGACCCTCTGCTTGGGGTCTAACGTAAAAATATAAAAATAGAACTAAACTCTAATTTAACTTTAAAATAATAAACGTGGAAGATTGGCCTTATATTAACAGGAAGCGTATGTAGTACAGAGAACTGTGAACACTACAATACGTTTAAAAATTTATCAAGAAGGTTAAAACCTCTGGCCTGGAAGGCAACCAGCAACTGCGTAACTTCTAAGGTAAGCGGCCTGCTTCGACTCACTGCTTCCTCTCTCTCGCTTGGCAAAAAGCCACAACTTAAATACTTGGCGTTCGCCAGACAAACTTTGCATAAAAACCTTAACGCTTATAATTCTGGCCGGAAGTAGAAAATAAGAAGTGATAGTAAAGATTTAAAATAAAATAAACGTTAGTAAAACTTAAGATCCTTACATACTTCCCGCCAGAGTTAATTAGTTTGAAACTGATGTCTAAAACAACCTTGTTGAAAACTTTTAGCTCTAGAATCTAACGCGAGGCCAATCTTTTACAAATATTTTTCGCTAGAAACTAGAAATTTAAAAGAAAGAAATTTGTTTTTACAATAGCAGCTCCCAGGATACACAATTTTTTTTCATCTGTACTGCATCCAAACAGGAGCTCTTATTCAAATCTGGTTCCTTCCAGAGATCTGGAAGGAAAACTAGTTTAATGAAATGTTACACAATGAAATGGCAAGTAACATGTATAATTATACTTCTCTTAACATTCTTATTTCATTCATGACTATTTTAATTATCTCTCCCCGTGCTCTCTGACATGTGTTGTAAAAGAACACCAAACTCGAATGTGTTTCTGTCTACGTGTTCCACACTTCCTCCTACAATCAAAACACTAACGTGTTAAAATTCAACATAACAAGACCTCGTAACACACCCTAATTTCTACTCTAAACCCTGAGGTACTATTCTGAAAGTGTCTAACTCTGAAGTGTAGCGTGAGAGAGCCTAACTACATCATTCAACCTTTAACACCTATTCACCATGATTTAGTCTTTTTACAGTCACACGAATAAAAAAAATTTTTAACATTCACTTTTACCATATCACGGTATTTCTTAACATTTAAAATAACAGTTCACATTGTATATAAGAACATATCAACATGCCGTTAATTTTACACATTTGAAAACATACATTAGTAGTACATTGTTAACTTCTATTCTTTTCAAAGCAAGTGCCAATTCTTTCTACATTGAAATATTACATTTCAAAAAGTCTTTCAGACTAAACTTCTTTCTTGCTAGAATGTTTTAAATAAAATTTATACAATAACTTTTTACAATATTTAAGTCTTTACACAACGCTATTATACATCAACTTTAGTTTTACGCGCGAGTAATTGAAAAACATAATACCAAAATCGGTAACAACTCATTTCTCGCCCTTTTGGCGATAAAGGTAGACCTCGCATGAGGTAAAACTTCTTGAAATCTGCCACTTGCAGTAAGAATGAAAGATTAACTTAAGTTTGCAAAGTAACATAAAATTTTACTTATCTTTGTGATATACGGACATCCTTTTCTGGGCCCAGTCCTTAAAGGTATTGCAGATAGTTGTTTGATTTATCCTCCTTCTCGTGAGGGCTCGCCCTTCAGTTCCTTCCTCTGGAAGCTTCCTTTTTTCACCAGTTCGGTCACCCTTGAATACCTTCTTTTTCGCCTCTGCCTGTGGTCTTGGCCGTTTGATGGCAGCTGGTCTTGGCGGAACCGGGAAATTTCTTTCGTGTTCCTGCTTGGACCTCGTTGCTCGCCGTTCAAATTTTCCTTGTAACTTTTCCTCCGCCGCTGATGGCCCTTCCGCAGTTCGGCGACATTTGCTGCGGAGAGTCCTGTCGGATGAGTAGATCTTCCGTTTTAGAGCCGGGTTATAGTTGCCGTCATTTCTCCTGGTTCTCTTCACATCCGTCGTCCTTCTCCCTTCTTCATTCTGGGGGTGTTCGTGAACTCTCTTTTCTGGACGGTGGAACGGCTTCTTTTTCTTGCTACCTTCAATTTTTCCGCGGGGAAATTTTCTTTTCACTTGCTCCTGCCTCTTAATGGCTTGCCCTTGTACTTGTCGTTTTTCCACCTCTGGAGCTTGTGCCTGCGGTGTCTGCCGTGCCGGATCCTGCAAAAGATCTGAAAATATTTGCATTTTATTACGATCGAAGTAGGGTTTGATTTGATCAATGTTTGCGGAGCAGGTTTCACCATTTCTGGCTTTTAACACTACTACAGCGTGAGTTATTTTTTCTATAACATATGGTCCTTCAAATCGTGGAAAAAATTTGGCAGTCTTATCTTCTGGTGCTGAAGAAAGTGAATGCTTAATTTTTAAAACTTCATCCCCTACTTTATAAGTTACTCCCCGTCGTTTCAAATCGTAATATAATTTTTTGTTTTCTCTGTGCTACGTCAGTATTCTTCTTTGCTTCCTTAATTAGTTTTTCTATATCACCCATTTTAAATTCTGGGGCTCTTTGTTGCACATAAAATAATTTATCTAACGGCGTTATAATCTTTCTGCCTAGAAAAACTCAGCAGGAGTTTTGCCCGTTGTATCATGTTTTGCGGTCCTAAGGGCGAAAGCAAATTCATTGACATAGTTATCCCAGCTTTTATGAAAATTTTTAACATAACTACGGATAATTTTCACTATATTTCTATTGACCCGTTCCGCTATATTTGATTGCGGCCGATACGGGACCATTTTTAAATGACGTATGCCCAGTTTTTGGCACATGTCTTAAAATATATTACTTACAAATTGAGGACCATTATCCGATATAACTTTTAGGGGCGCCCCGTATTTTAAAATATATTTATTTAAAATAGAATCAGTAACTAATTTCGCGGAGGCTCGTTTTAAGGGAACAATTTCGGTCCATTTACTAAAATGATCAACCATAACAAGGAGATAGCGACTTTTATTTAACTGACTTTTTGGGAAAGGGCCCAATAAATCGATGCCAATTATATCATTTGGAAATTCGGATTTAGTACTATTTAGAAACCCGGCCGGGCGGAAATTAATATAATTAACTGCTTGACATGTTGGGCAGGACTGGACATACGCCCTTGTTAACTTTTGCAGTTCAGGAAAGTAGACTGCCTCGCGTACGCGTTGGATAGTTTTTCGAATACCAGCATGAGAAGCTAATGGGCTGTCGTGTAACTCCTGCAGGATATTTAATCTAAGACTAGCTGGGATAACAGGTCGAAATTCGTTGTTGGAATTCGTAGTTTTTGTATAGAATAATAGACCATCTATTAGTTCGTAATGGGCCGCCCTATTTCTTATCGCCACAATATCTTGGTGGCTAAAATTTTCAGCATCCTTTAAATACTCATAAATGCTTCCAAACTCAGGATCCTTACCCAGTTCGGTTATTACAGTTTCTCGGGAATTTATTGTACATGCTGTGAGCATTGCCACCTTTACGGTATTACCTTGTTCATCTATTTTAATTCTTGATAGGGCATCTGCTACGATATTTCCCTTTCCGGGGGTATGCTTGATTACCAGATTATATTCTTGCAGCTTGAGTGCCCATCTTATTAACCTTGGGGATAAATTTTTCCCTGAGTACAATCTAGTTACCGCCGCATGATCAGAGTACACTGTTATTGGCGCCTTTCCAAAATAGACTCGGAACTTTTGCACTGCTAACAGAACTGCAAGTGCCTCTCTCTCGGTCGCGGAATAGTTTCTTTGTGTTTGATTTAAAGTTCGGCTAAAAAATGGCACGGGCTGCCGATTTTGCGAAAGTACCGCTCCTACCGCATAATCCGAAGCATCCGCTGAAATTTCTAAATTCTCATCCTTTTCAGGAAATTTCAACACAGGGGCTTGCGTTAATGCTTGTTTTAATTTTTTGAAAGCACTATTGGCTTCGACCGTCCACGAGAATCTTGCCTTTTTCCTTTTTAATTTTAACAATGGCTCAGCGATAGATGCAAAATCTTTTATAAAGGACCTATAATATGAACAAAGTCCTAGAAAAGAAGAGAGCTTCTTTGCCGTGTTTAAAGTCGGTTACTTTTGTACAGCGATTATTTTTGATTCGCCTGTCTCTATTCCTTTCTGAGATATCTTGTAACCTAAATATTTTAATTCAGGGGCTGCAAATTTGCACTTTTCGACATTAACTTTTAGACCGGCCTCATTTAATAAAGAAAACACCTGTCTTAAATCCTGTACATGTTGGTCGAGATTATCGCTAGTAATAATGATATCGTCTAAATAGATAAATGTGGACTTTCCAAGAACAGGTCTTAACACAATGTCCATGCATCGCTGAAATGTTGCCGGGGCCCCTGAAAGGCCAAACGGCATACGCAAAAATGCATAAGTGCCAGACTTGGTTATAAAAGCAGTCTTAGGCACGTCCTCAGGCCTAACCCCTATTTAAAATAACCAGTCGTTAAGTCTAAAGTCGTCATAAATTTGGTTGATTTTATGTTCCTTAGAATTTCTTCAATGATCGGTAACGGATATACCGGATATTTAGTTATGGAGTTTAATTCACGGTAACCAATAGCGAATCTCCACCTTTTTGGATGCGTCAAAGGATAGTCATTATTTTTCTTACATAAAACCACCGGGCTAGCATAACTACTTGAGATGGGCGTTATGATCTTTTTACGTAGCATATCGGTGATATGCCATTCTATAATTTTTTCCTTATTCTTATCATACCGGTATGGTTTTTGACGAACTGGCATTGAATCTCCGGTGTCAATACTATGGTTAGTAACCTGAGTAAATCCTGGAATATCACTAAATAACGAAGCAAATTCACTTACCACTTGTCGGATTCTTCGTTGCTCGTCATTAGGCAGGTGGTCAAGATTTAACATTGGCGTTTCAGCCTTTTCTGCACGAACTGGTTTGTCAGCTTAAGGGACGCTTCATTAAAATCCAGTGTTGCTTGTGCGTCTGAAACAAAATCTAATCCTAAGATTATATATGCTTGCAGATTCTTTACTATAAAAAACATCAGCTTTACTTGTTCGTCCTTGATACGGATGTATAGTGGTAATTTACCTATGCATTTACATCTTTCTCCTTGCGCAGCTAACACTGTCGTATTATCCGAATTATATATGCGATATTTACGAAAATACTTCCTAAAAAAATCTTCTACCACACAGGAACACTGCGCGCCTGTATCCAGGAGTGCGGTGGCTGGGATATTATTCACCAACACTTCAATCTTCGGAAGAGTCAAATTTTTCACCATTACTGTATTTAACTTGTAGGAAGAGGAGTTTTCGTGGCCTTCGGATTTCCGCACCCTCCCGTCAGCAGAAATCCGTTTTAGTTTAAATCCTTTTTGGTTTCCATGCTTTCCTTTTTTTTCCACTGGCCTTGAGACTTTTTTCCTGGGTTGCTATTGAACTGTTGACGTTCGCCGGCTGTTTTTGAATGCTCGGGTTTCCTTGCCCACTGATTCGCTTTGCCTCCGTAGCCGTGTGCTTGAGTTTGCTGTAGTCTTGGCGTACCAAATTGGTTTCGCTGTTGATATTGGCGTCTTCTTTCGACGTCCGCCGTTCTTCTACTTTCAAACTGGATTGCTAGCTCAAATAACTTTTCCAGTGTAGTCGGATTTCTTAATTCAATAAAGTCTTGCACTTGGGGCAGTAACCTCGGCAAAATCACTTGAATTATTTCAGGATCCGGACGGTTTCCATACAAGAGTTTGAAGACGTGAATTTTTCTTAAAATAAAGCTTGAGAGATTTTCGATTCTTTGCTGATATATACAGAAAAGTTCCGTTTCTAATTTCGCACGATCGCTTACAACAGGGAAGGCTTTTAGTAGGACAGTCTTGAAATTCTCGTAAGTATAGGTGGGACTTCCTGCTTGACCCAAGAGACTTCTGCCTATACATTTGAACCAGTTAAGCGCTTGGCCCCTCAAAGCGCTGGTAGCTAAGGTAACTTTTTGAAACTCGTGCACGGGGTAGAGCATGAAGTGGTCATCCAATTTTTCCAAAAAACTGGTTACCGGTGAGTTTCCATTAAATGTTGCTTCTGGTTTCATCGAAGCGCGCATGGTCTGGACGATGTAACCAAATCCTTCCAGGGCGGCAGCTGGCATTTCTGGATTCTGAGCCGTTTCTGCAGGCAGCACAGGTTCTTCTTGAAACTCGGCCATGGTTATTCTTCTTCGTTGGGCGCCACTATCAGGGTCTATGTTCCTTCTTACCTTCTTCGGGAACATGCAAGGACCTGACTCGGAACAGAGAGCTTACTAAAGCTATGTTCACTAATTGTGGGAAGTAGACAGGATACACAAGAAGGGTATATAAAACCCTTTATTTTCTCTATTTACAATAACTTCCGTACTTCGGAATACACAGACCCTCTGCTTGGGGTCTAACGTAAAAATATAAAAATAGAACTAAACTCTAATTTAACTTTAAAATAATAAACGTGGAAGATTGGCCTTATATTAACAGGAAGCGTATGTAGTACAGAGAACTGTGAACACTACAATACGTTTAAAAATTTATCAAGAGGGTTAAAACCTCTGGCCTGGAAGGCAACCAGCAACTGCGTAACTTCTAAGGTAAGCGGCCTGCTTCGACTCACTGCTTCCTCTCTCTCGCTTGGCGAAAAGCCACAACTTAAATACTTGGCGTTCGCCAGACAAACTTTGCATAAAAACCTTAACGCTTATAATTCTGGCCGGAAGTAGAAAATAAGAAGTGATAGTAAAGATTTAAAATAAAATAAACGTTAGTAAAACTTAAGATCCTTACAATATAATATTATTTTTTCAGTCGCAGCATACCCATAACATCTGTACGTTCAAAAAATCTGATGTAAGCACCTGATGTTCCATGTTTTATTTTTGGAAACGAAAATATGACTTAACTCTTATCGCTGTACTTTTTCTTGCATTTTGAAAAAAGAGAATTAGAAAATTTGGAACCCGATTTTTACAGAACAACAAGCAGTTAATTACTTTCGAAGTTGAGAGATCCTATCAACAAAAAAGTGTGTATTAATACACAGGATATTGTACTATATTTGAAAATTGATTAACAATGGCAATGCTACATTAAAAATGATGACAAGAAAATATCCATTCGAAAAGGAACGCGGTTCGAAAACTCTAGAATCACATTTGTGACGGCACTCTTTTTAGTAACATCTTTTGCATGAAGCTTGCTGGTCTTACTTCCTACCTCCATGACCTGTTGCATGGGACAATAAACAGCAGGGCATGAACGACAAAAGAGTAATAGATTAGCATAGTTACCTGCGTGAAATTTTTACTTCAAATTTTGTAAGCACAGCTTCCGGTAAAATCGAAGGGCCTAACAAAGTAAAAGAAATCAACGAAAGCCTTTTTACAAAACGTAAAAGAGAAGTGGGTCATATGCTTCACCAGAGGTGATTATCTGATGTATTCGACGGAGACTGTCGAATGTTTCATTATAAGAATTGCAGGTGGAAGTGCGGTTACTTTAATGGCAGCATTTAAAAGAAAACAGACGATAGATCTATAATTATTACTAATTAAACTAAGTTCAGCCAATTATCATCTTTATTTCCACGCATATAAAATCATATCAGTAGGTATTTATCCAATGATAATGAAATATGATAAATTTTTATGGTACAATCATAATGAAATATGATACATTTCTATGTACATTGGTTTTTAACAAGAAATGACACAGGTATTTTTAAAGAAACGGAGCGGGGAGATATTAGCAATGTAGAAGCAAGCAGAATAATTATGTAATTAGCTCACCAGAGGTATTTATACCAAAGCAGGTGCGATTCTAGAGACAAGCTAATGATTGGTTAATGTTAGTTTCAGCTGCCCTTTTCACGTACCGTTACATAACATAGAAATATCTCGAATTTGGGAGAACAGATGAATTTAGGGGGAGAGCACCAAATCTAGAATCGTTAATTTTGAGGTCGCCAATTATTTTTAAAGCAGCTCTCGTATTTTGTTATATCTTACACACACACACACACACACACATATATATATATATACAGTTTGACTTGATTTGTTAGCATAAACTAATATCAAACTCCTAACAAATGTTATGCGAATTATTGCTATGCCTGGACAGAGTCATACGAAAGTAAATAAAAAAAAATAAAAAAAAAAAAAAAAACTTTTTATTAAATCAGAACTTTGAACATAAATGCACGACTAGTACTTACAACCGTCGCCAGCCACTTGTTTCGAGATAATTCAAATTAAATTAAAATTAAATAGCTAGTATTCTAAGATTACACATTCCAAATTAACACGAGGTTGGCTCAAAACTTCTCACTGGCGTAACGATTTAAATGCTGGCAGCTATAATGCAAAGCCGAATAATACAATGTTATCTGAATTAGCTAACCTAGTAACGTGACCTTGAGGGACAGAACATCTTCTGAATTAAGCTCCCCAACCCTTCCTTTAAATACAACCTCTTTCTACCTTATTTACATTCTGGTAGGGAAGCGGAAACGAGAAGTGACAGTAAAGACTCAAAATACAAAATAACTGGTCAGTGAAAAATAATAATAATAAACCCACACACCTGTGTGTAGGTCTTTTACTTTTTACGTCAGGTAGACAGACAGACGGAGAGGTATGTATTATGTTCTATCTATTATATTTTGCTACTAGTACATAAGAGTATTTTACTAAAAATTATAGAGCACTTATAATAAAGCGAGCCGAAAGCTACAGTGAATCTCAAAATGATAGAGCCATTATGAAACTGAATATTCTATGAAACTAAAAATTTATATGCAGCAATTACGGAACGAAAATATATTCTATTAAGATTTCACAGCATACAAAATGATACTTTAATGATTAAAGTATCATTATTATTATTATAATTACGATTAATGTTTAATCTAACCACTTGAGTAAAGCGAATGCCAAAAAAATGTATTTGCATGCGTACGGGTTCGAAATGGATTGAATGCGCACAAAACCGATGATAGCTTGATAAAATTTATTTTTCCAAAAGAAAAAATTCGCAGTTCTGGAACTTTCCAAAAAAAGTATCTAGAATTGCGGAATTCCGAAACACGAAATACAGTTCTTTCTTGTCCCAACAGTAACGCTCTTGGCTTCTGCTAACTCGAAAATTACTATCAAAGAAAATTAAAAGCTATGAAAAGTATTCATATTTTCTAATATACCAGATGTAAGGCATGGCTAAGATTAGAAAAGTTTGAAGAAGTGCTACGAAAGTGGGATGAAGAACTTTTGTCCGAAAGATTTTGTTAATCGGCAATTTCACTATTGATTGAAGCATATATTGAATATACAGATTTCAAAAAAAGGCATTATTTTACAGCGCCCCGCATACAAAATATCTGTCGTTCGGTTACTGAACTAAACAGTGATAAAAAAAATCTTAAGTACCTTCACAAAAGTCAGCCCATTTTACTTCCTTTACAGGGGTATAACAAAACTTTTACCCATCTTAATGCAATGCTATTATATTAAAACGGAAACATCTTGGTGTCTTGTTACAGAAGTCAAAGCTTGAAATTATTTTTGGCATAATAAACCAGTAAAGGTTATTGAAGAGGAAAAAACTGAAAATGAGAATTGATCTGTCGTCAAATGGTTCGTGAAAACAACATTTGAACATTTTTAGAACGCGATTTGCAGCTTTTTTACATGTGATAATGATGATCTTACAGGAGAAGATCTAAAGATAGCGTGACAAAAATTAAACTGAAAAATATTAATATCGAATATTCTTCGACTGGTGCTGAGGAAGTAGCTAAAATAATGGAACACCCCATGGGAAGTGAATTCGTTATCACTGCTGATACAAAAACAGGATACATGCCATTAGTGGTCACACAATCCCTATATTAATGAACATATTTCAGTTTTTGGATAAAAATATCAGTAAAAGCTTCTTGTAATCTGAATTATGATAGAAGAAGAGTATAGATTTTTTTTTGTGCTCAGACATTGAGTAAAAATTAAAGATAAATTTATCATTATTTTTTATTCTTAAATTTTGGAATCAGTTGATATCTGTTGTGCATAAAATAATTACTTATAAATATGCATTTTAGAGGTATAGGTATTTCATAGGAATGGTTTCTAACCTGAAGTTTATACTAAGTAATTTAGTGTGTAACTTCCTGATGGTAAAACTGAAAGTAATGAAAAACTATACTGACGGAAAAAATTCCAACGGAAAGAAAAAATTTATGTAGAGTAAAGAAATTTCAGAAATTCATTTGTCTAGGTAACTTATTTAATCGTTTAAACTTTCAAAATCACATCTTAATGCAAGCGCGAGAAGAACTTTTTCAAATATGAAATGCTGGTACATTAATAACCGGTGTTAGAGCCAGAAGTTTGAAAGCAAGCATGCAAATGTACATGCATAGTGTGGTACAGGTGTCAGATGTCAGTTTGCCGAATGACGTTTCATATCTGTTGCACTTGATCGGTCAGTACAGTGACGATTAATGCTGGTTGTGGATCAGCATCTTGGGTTACATCAGCGGTATGATGGCGAGCGTTATCCTGTTCGATAACACTTCCTTGAAATCTGTTATCTGTTCATGAATGGCAACAGAACAAGTTGAATCCCCAGACTGACGTACACATTTGCAGTCTGTGTGCGTGGGATAACCACGAAAATGCTCCTGATGTCATATGGAATTACTCACCAGACAATAACTCCAGCTGTAGGTCCAGTGTGTCTAGGCCGCAGACAGATTGGTTTCAGGCTCTCACCTGGCTTCCTTCTAACCAACACACGACCATCACTGACACCAAGGCAGAACCGGCTTTCACCAGAAACCACAGCAGATCTCCACTCCGATCCTCCAATGAACTCTAGTTTGACACCACTGACGTAGCAAATGGCAGTTGTTTGGAGTCGGTAGAATGCACGCTATAGGGCATCTGGCTCGGAGCTGTCTTTCAAGTAACCGATTTGTAACAGTTTGTTGTGTCACTGTGGTGCCAACTGCAACTCGAAATTCAGCTGCAGATGGAGTACGATGCCCCACAGACATACGCCGAACACGGCGTTCTTCCCTCTCAGTAGTGCCCCGTGGCAGGTCAGAGCCCAGTCTTCTTGAAACAGCACCTTCCCTTGACCACTGCTGCCAGTAACCATGCATAGTGGATACATTTCTGTCAAGTCTTTCTGTTATATAGAAGAACGAAAAATCTGTCTTCTTGTAGCTCTATTACATGACCTCGTTCAAACTCACCGAGCAGTTGACAATGGCTTCTTCGTCTTCTTAAAGGTATTCTTGACTAACATCAACTCACTAAGTCAAATCTCAATGATAAATAACGTTCAGAGCTTTGCAGCGTGTATTTAAAGCAAAACTGATTTGCATATTCACACTGGCGTTACTAGCGCCACACTTACGCGCCTAGCGCGAAATTTGAATAAACGTCATTTTTCAGATGTATAAACACGCCTAACAAATTATGTCTAGCACAACTCCTTCTCGGTGTTGGGATTTTTTTTTCATTGTTGTATTTAACAGCCATGAATTATAATAATCTTAATTTATATCTAGAATGTTTTTTGTAATTAATATCATTATTCACGTTACTTTACAGCTGAGAATTAACTTATCAGTTTTTATTATTCATCAGACAATTTTTATGGTTCCCCCCCCCCCAATTATGCGCTTATCTTAGGGGATCGGATTTAGAGAAACAAAATGTCAATACTTTTGAAGTTCGTTATAAGGTTTTTAACTGTATTCATAAACATTTAAAACTTACCACATGTTTCTTCATCTGTGCCATCCTGGCAGTCATCTTTCCCATCACAGACTAATTTTTTTAACACGCAGTTATTATTATGACAAGTAATTTCGTCATCTTTACAAATATCTGTAAAAAATGTAATAAATATCACAAGGGTTAGGGAAAGGCAAATAACTTTCTTTTATTAAAAATATTCTACAAGGAAAATTTCAAATTAAATATATTTAATTTTTGGTGCACCACAAGTAAAATCGTTAAATCATAAGCATATTGCTCATGGAAAATTCGTTTAACTTAAACAAATTTGCCTAGCGAACATAGTTTCATAAAATACGGGTAAAACCATCTAAATGTATTTTTGCGGTACCATTATCGATGTATTCAGTTTTCTGTTTAATATTAATAATTTGAAGGATAAACAGAAGTGGCACTTCGTTTCTAAAAATTTCCCAATTCTGCTTTCCTCTCAGCCATTTATATTTATATTTATATAGAAAATATCATTACCTTTAAAAGCAGCTAGCTCGGGTACTGGAAAAAAAAAAAAGCAGTTGCACCACGAATTAGTAGGTAAAAACCTTCTTTTATTCTAACGAATTATTTTTAGTTCAACTTTCCTTCCCGATTTCAGTTTCCTGCCGGAATGTAAATTTTAATGGCGTAGTATGCAAAATCAAAGTGTGTTCAGAAGCAGTATTTAAGCTGCGTTTCAAGAGTTCGTGAGGAGTAATGGCGGAGTTAGCTCCGTGTTTAAGCTGCGCGTTTGAAATTAGCGCTCTTGTTGGTGCTAGCTACACTTTCAGATTATATTGATATTCTAGGCTTGGCTTTGATGTGTGCAGCCAATTTAGCGGTATAGATAACTAAGGAGCCAGTCGTTAGCCATCCTAATTTATTGTGATTTTCCTTCTTTTAGTTTCTGTTCAATTTAGTTTAGCCACAAGTGGTGGTGAATTGTGAGCAGCGAGTGCGTGCATCTTGTTACTTTAGTTCAAATAAAAAAGTTATTTAGAACTTCTTCTTTGGTATGAGTTCTTCAAAGACATAGCAAAAATTCGTTATTTCCTTTTCTACGTAGGTCTACAATCTATGCTTCCAGAAAGACAGAGACTCTATAAGTAAATTAGCAGATGATATGACTAGTTTTTAATATGATTTGAAATCGCGTTGAGTGTAATCTGAACATGAAATGCACATCATCATTATTGCTGAATAGATCACATGTTCAGAAAAGAAAATCAACGGGCATAAGAAAGAGAAACCGTTTGTTAAGATATTAGCCACATGGTACAGACTGAGATATGCTCCCTCCTTTCTAGTAGATATAGTTCTTCAATACGATACCGAACTGTGACCTATCGGCTGCTGTGAGCTATCCTAATTGCAATCGCCTCTTCTAGAAGTAAGACTTCTAATCACCTAATCTTCTAATAATGTTGACTACCGAAAGCTTATTAATTCCACAATTGGTAGAACAAACTAAAAATAAAGCTGCACTATCTGTTACACTAAGTGTAACAACAGGATAACTGCCTTTTTACATTCTACAAATGTTTATACGAAAAGACAGCAGCAATAGCAGTATTAGTTTATTCCAAATCGTAAACGTTAAATATTACGTACCTTCTAGATGGAATTGTATGCTCACTGGAAAGAGCAGCTTCCAAACAACCTTGCTTACACACTGATAGTTTCAGCCACAAGTCAACAGACATGCGGACAGAAAAAAACAGAAGTCTTCTTTTACACCCTTTCCCCGCGCAAGACTAAATATATAAGAATATAGTAAAACTGTAATTTTAATTCGAGAGTTCAGAAAAAAATTTAACTCTGTTTAAGACTTAAATGAAATCTCAGGTAAAAAAGTGGTTTGAATAATTGCAAAAGAAGTGGTCCATTGTTAATGAAAAGATATCCTTATACAGATAAAGGAAATGAGAAGTACCAATTAAACCTAGCAGCAAGTGTCACTTTATGTACGATAGGTTTCACCATGTCATAGTCTATCTCACCTAACATATAAATAGGGTGACCTCTAATGTACTGTTATAAGTGTGCGGTGCACTACGAAAAATTAATCTAACGTTACTAGTCTTTAAGAAATTCTGAAGAGAAAGTTTAGATGCTTCTTTTCAGTATTTCGACATTTTTATTCATTTGTTCTTCATCAGAGACACAAACTTCGGATCAGGACTATGGGGTTGCAAAGTAACTGATGTGCTCAAACTGTTGAAGAGCTTTCAAATAAAAAAAAAAAAAAAAAAAAAAAAGACTGAAAGAAGACGGGGAAGAATCCAATAGAAATGAAGTTAAGACCTAATATTTTATTTAAAAAAACTGATTACACTATCGGTAACAAATTTAAATATGGGCGAAATTGTTAAATATGAAGAGGGTTTGTTGTGCACGAAAATGAACGAAATTAAACTAAAAAGCAAAGCAAAATTTTAGCGAATTAAGTAATGGTATCTTAATATTCAATGAAGCAAGAGAGCAGAAAGAAGAGATTTAATTGAGTAGGATTTTAATAAAGTCGATTACAACATGTCTAAGAGTTAGCCAAATTAGCACAAGGGAAGTGGGAAGAAATAAAAAGTAAAAATACACTTCCTTAAGATTAGAGAGAGAAATAAAAAAATAATTGTCAATAGCTCAGGAAACAGGAGAAGAACATAAAACAAATTAAATAAGTAAGTAAGTAAGTAAGTAATAGTGCATGCTTATTATCACGACGTTCGTTACTTAAATGGCTCCAAGATTATCGCCCAAATTTTATTTAAAAATAATTAAGAACTTACATGGCTGTTTACTTTTCGCTTCCTCTTACCAGCAAAAAATAAATCACAGATTTTTTACGAATGTTATTCAGAAACCATTAAACAAGTCATCAGAACATACTATTTTCGCTTGCAACTTATCACGTTGTACCTACAAATGATTTCGTTGATTTAGAGTTCCATTTCGAAGCAATTTTCACGTATTCGAATGCGAGGTGAAATGTCTCTTTTATGGGAGAATGATGCAACGTCTTTCTTACTCCTTGCTAAATAAAAAAATTGTTAACACGTTTAGGGTATAGAAATGCAAACAAGGTAGAAATGCAGTGATAATATGCAGCCTAATCAGAACTCTTCTCGTGAGGAGTGGAATATAAGAAACAATAATACGACTGCACCAGATTGTGTTTTCAGGTTCATAATTTTAATTAAAATTGTTTGCACTATAATGGGAATTTAGTTTTGGCAGTTAAATATTATTTTCAGTTCTTATTGTTAGCATTTCTACGGCGTCCTACTGCTATGCCTCCATCTAGTATCACAGGCTTTCCCTACATAAAAAAAAAAAAAAAAAAAAAAAAAAAAAAAATTGAAACGAAGCGATTCCTTTTTACGAAAGCTTTGCGGATACCAGTTTCTGAGAGCAGTATATTACCAACAGTTGCTCTTCTGTTCTAAATCCACTTTGATGAGGAGAGCTACAATTATTCCTAGACCAGGTGAGTGTTGACCATCTTTAGTTAAAGCGGTGGGGCGGAAATTTAAAATTAATAAGTGAGTTTTATTGTTAAACCTTGTAGGTATGCATTATTATTTGGTCATCCACTATGGTCATTCCTTATGTTTGAACCGTAATGGTCTTAGAAATTCGGAGATTTACTTCATTATTCATAAAACACAATTTTTTACTAACCACTAATTTAGATGATTAGTGAGAAGTTTTGCTTAAAAAAGGGTACCGCGAAATAATTGAATTTATTAAATTAAGGTGACCCTACATCCCGAATTTCCAGTTCCTGTCCCGATTTTTTACAAGTTGTTTTTCCGTCCCGAATTTACAGCATTTATCCCGAAAACAGTAATGTGAGAAGTTTAAATGCATATATTTATTGAAGTAGTGTAGATTTCAAACTGAAAACACAAGCATAAGTTAAGAGACGCATGCCATAACGGCTGCATAAACAGGTGGCTCCCCATCTAGCCTTCACCTTAGAAAAATTGTAGGTGACGGATTTCTATTTCCTGCTCCTGTATTTCTGTTCCCTTCCTCCAAAATACACGAAATTTTTGCTCATATTTGCAGTTCACTTACAGACAGAACTGCAATTTTTGATTGATATATTAATCCATTGTGATTCGAATTAATACATTGAAAATGCAAAGGAGTGACCAGAAAGTGATGAAATTCGGCAGACAGAGAGAGACAGCAACGAACAATAAGTGACCTCTGTTACGAAATGATATGCGTAATACAGAGCAAATGAGACGATGACGATTCAGTTGATATTATAGACCATGGAGCAATATTCGCCAATACAAAACATAAATAAATAAATAGAAATCTTCATATTTGTATAATAAAATTTCCTTACGAATTATTGCGAAGATGGACATACTTTGATCACGAAAGCTAGTGCCAAAGACTGCGCGAATTCCATGTTTATGAAGGTGAAGCATTTCTTGTTATTGTTCTTCCTGAAGGTTAGCTATCCTACCAAGAAATAAACGTCACTGATTGGGCTGGGGATGAAAGATAAGATGCCATCAAAATGTCAGTGTTTGAGCTTATCACTATTTTCCGCAAGCGTGGAAACGCGCAAATATCTTTCTGATTCCTAAACCTGGAAAAGCGCATGAAAACCCGGCAAATTATCGGCCAATCAGCCTGTTATCATCAATCAGCAAAATACTTGAAAGAGTGATTTATAACAGACTGAGCAGCAATTTACAGTGTTTAGTGGATCACCAATACGGATTTAGAAAGACTTCACTTCGACCCAGCTGGTTTGCCTCATTGAATTCGTCAGTTGAGCGATGCACAATAAAATGAGTGTTGCTATCCTGATACTGGATGTGGAAAAAGCTTTTGGCCACATTACACAGAAAGAGACGCTTGTAGATGAGGCATCCATATGTCATCTCATCCGGCTTAACTTGCCTGGAGAACTGATCCTGATGATTAACTCTTTTTTGGAAGAGCGCACATTCAGTGCAAAAGATGGAAATATGATCTCTAGTGTACAACATTTCCAGGCTGATATTCCACAGGCCAGTACCCTTGGCCCGATACTTTACATCTTATATGTAAATAATTTCTCAAACTTTGGAGATGATACAAATATCATTCTAGCCAGTTATGCCGACGACACGGCTGTAGTTTCAAAGTCGGATTTCAAATGGTGACCTTTCTTATAAATAAGAATATTCTGCGGACAACCTTATCCTTGTCCCCTCCGAAAGCAATTTTTTAATGTCTATTTTCACCAATATATTTATATTTTAGTAATGTAATTAATTCAAATTCATTTAATTTTTTATTAGGTATTATTATTTAAGTATTATTATTTTAAGTATTAAATATTATTATTATTATTATTTTAAGTATTATTATTATTTTAAGTATTAAGTATTATTATTATTTTAAGTATTAAGTATCATTATCATTATTAAGTACTATTCATTTTATTATTTTCGTATTAAGTAGTTAAAATAATAGAAGACAATTTATACTTATTTTCAATAATTCAAGGTTATGAAGAGTGTGGCAATTTTTGTAGGGTTTTTCTCCTTACTTACTGCGTATCTTCTTGGTGTAATTGGCTAGAATGTAAACGTCCTGAGTTTATTCTCTGCGTGTTTACGCAAGCGGAGAGTTTTCACTTTCATGATTGTACCCTATTTTTTTAGTTCTAAGGCGCATCTTTTTTCCCATATGAATGTCGCTAAAAGTGAACTGAATCTTAGAATTAATGCAACTACAACTTGCAGATTTTTCTGAGTTAGTAATTGTTCTGAAATAATACGTTCCCATAAATACTTATTTAAACAGAGATAACGTTACTGATTACAAATCCATGTCGATTACTAAAAATTATTTGCTAGATATATTTGAAAATATCTACTTTATTTATGTTATTTGCTTAGAAGCTTAGAATCGCTCATTTTCTGCTAGTGGTGAAATTAAGGGCTGTGTTTTAAATTCGAAGAAATCTGTTTTGGGGAAAGAAATTCTCTACCTTCTAACATTTTACTAAACTGAAAAACATCATAATGTAGAGCAAAACATTTTATTCCAATGATTGACTACTTTGCTTTTTTGGAGGGGAGGGGGATGGCTTGATTTCTTATTACCGGGAGGGCCTTTATTAAGGAGGATTTAAAATTTTCGTACGTGTAGGTGAGACTTCCTGTTTCCCCCAAGAGACTTTTTTCGATGCACTTGAACCAGTTAAGTGCTTGACCCATGAAGGCGCTGGTAGCCAAGGAGTCTTTTTGAAATTCATGCACTGGATATAGCATAAAATGGGCATCTATTTTCTCCAAGAAATTGGTCACCGCTGACTTTCCATTAAGCTTGCCGACGGCTTCATCTATGCTCTCATGGCCTGAACGATGTACCGGATTCTGGGCCGATGTTTCAGGTATATCAAATTTTTCTTGATATTCGGCCATCGTTCTTAGTCTTTTTCGGGCGCTACTGTCAGGACTACTGTTCCTTTTAATTGCCATTGAAACATCCAGAAATCCTGAGTAGGAACAGGGAACATACTCAAGCTATGTTCGTGCCTGCGTGGAATACACAAACAAGTCAAGAAGGGTTAACTTTACCCTTTATTTCTCACAGCGTACACGCGCTCCAACACTTCTGGATACAGAGACCAATACGTTTGGCTTAAAGCATAAAAAATAAGAAACTTAATAACTAACTTAACTAAATAAGAATTAAACTTAATTTCATTACAGAGACTATTAACGCGAAAAATGGCCTTTTGAACCTGCGTAAGTAGTGAGCTAGAGGCAAATACTACAACACGCCTATTATATATCAGCAGGAACTAAGTTCTGGCGTAAAGGCAGACACAAACTGAATGAAAAGCATGCACGTAGCACGGCAGCAGGAAGGCTCTTTCTCTTGGCTAGAAACTTCACCCTCTGGATGTATCTAAAAGAACGATGATACAGTAATCCTGTTGGTGAAATGTATGAACATTTTCAGAGCTCAATTTTAGGACTTGAATTATTTAGTGTTTGAAATTTTCGTGAGCTATTAGTTTTTAATTTATTATATTATTTTTAAGTAATGATGTAAATTTAATTTTAGTGTTTAATTTCTGGCTTCCACCATAAATTAATGGTGAGAGTATGTTAGGTATTCATTTTAAAGTGTTTCTTTGCCTCACTAGATGGCGCCAGGGGTTCCACCAGTGAGAGAATTTATACCCTTTTTTTTTTTGTTTTTGTTATAACAGACAGTTCAAGTTCGTTTCAGTATGGACGAACAATTGATTCTTGCAGCCATGCATGAAAAAGAGGGGCTGCATAAGAAATATCAGTTAAATATTTGTCTTTCCTTTTCAATGTTTCATGTGAATCAAAATCTGTTGTCAAGAAATAAATTATGATTTCCGTGAAGAAGATTCTTCTTTTCAACTGAGACATATCGTTTACGGTTTGGAAGCACCAGAAAAGGTATAGGAAGTTTTTTCTTATAATTAAACCATATTAATAAGTATAATCTGCATACGTCAGTGAATGCTGACAATTTCAGTCAACAGTAGGTGATTATTACGTAAAACATTTATTTCTTATAAAACATGCACTAAGGTGAGTTGGTCTCCTACAATCGATGAAATTACTAAATTTGAAATTTTTTGTTAAAAATATACTTAATACCTCTACACAATGAAAGAAATTTTGAAACGATCTGATGATAACAACTGGTGTACGAAAAGTTTCAAAAATTTTGACAGCTGATTAAATGCCACACCCACCTCTGTGCTTATTTCCTTTTACTTCTTAATTGCCTAAGTTATTTGTTAAAACTCAGTGTAGAAAAACAGAAGCTTAATTAGCTACGACTGCAGCTATCAGCACATTCAATTCACTTGTACAGTCTCACTGATTTTTAAACACTGAGTGATATTTGAAAAATAATTTTTTTTCAGATTTTGAATTTGCAAGCTCCCCCCCCCCAGTCAGCTCAGCAAATATTTCTGTGCGTATTATCAATCAATTGTGTTATGTCTTCTCAGATGTAGAATTTTTTTTTAATAGACGTAAGCAGAATGAGGTCACAAAATAAAAAGTGATTAAGTTCCACATCGAACAGCATTATTGAAAATGGTGCTCTGAAAAATATTAAAAGCTCTAGCTAGTCAAAATGCTCCTAAATTAATTAAAAATACAAGAGACAATCTGTGTACGCTAACAAATGGGTGAAAGAAAAGAAGATATCATATATGCTGCTAAGGTATTTTAAATAAAAAGTTTCTATGTTTGTTCAAATATTAAATTATATTATTTCAAAAAATTAATTAAACAAATTATTAATATTGATTGTAAATATTTCAGAAAAAATATTTTATTTAATTTATACATTAAACTATATATTAAAACCGTTTTATTTTACAAAACGCAAAAAGAAAATTTCTACTTAAATTCCTTGATTATTTTTGCAATATTTCCGGTCAGATAAGGTTTCAAATAAGAGCTTGTAATTTATGTATGTACTCATCAATTGAATAATAACAGGTTTAATTATATATATATTAAACTTAAGGCAATCAAAATTTAAATTAAAATTAAATTGGAATCAAAACAAGGCTATTCCCTAGCAATATTGATAACTGCTACCGTTGAAAAAGGTCTAACATTGTAGCTAAACATAGTCAAATTAATAAAAGAATTCAAGATTGAGATTTTTTCAAGGGTTTTTCCCTTTAATATTGATCAAATTTTAGGTTTCTAGTTTTCTTTCCAAAAGACTAACTATAAAGTAGGTTTGTTTCCTATTTACTTTTATACCTGAGCTCAGTTAAAGTCAATTGAAATAGTCGAATGAAAAAATTCGCTTTGAAAAACATGTAAGATTAATACCATGTAAGATTCTGTACTGTGTAATTTTCAGTTACAGTTAAATTTGAAGAATCTTAAGAACTGGAAAGCGAATCATCGCTTGAGTTCGTGATATAGAAACCAACAAGCAACAAGGGTGAAATAACCCTTTATTACTCCAATAAGGTGTAACAGAACTCCGTCTTGGAGTTCTACAATAAAGCCGACACTCGGGCTTGAACTTAGACTAAAAACTAAACTAATTTGAACTAAAACGATATAGCCGAAGCTATCAAACTTCTAACAGAGTCGGCCCCTTAACGGTAATTAACTGCGAAGCTATCAAGGGCCTAAAGTACGGCCGAGCGTAATAATAGCTTAAGAGAGAGTAGCCTAGAAAGGTGGACGCGTGCTAGCCAGAATCGCTGGTTCTCTCTAACTAAGACAGTAGAACTTCGTGGTTAAAATTTGCATTCAAACGTGATTAAAAAAATACTTTCTGGCCGGAAATTGTAAGTTGAAATTAAGAAGCGATAGGAAAGGAACCTTAACTCAAAATTTAACTGTTAGAAAAATTAACATAATCCTTACAACCACTTCTCCTCCGCTCAGTAAAAGACAACAATAGACGTTATGGAAAAAATTTAATTGTATTTACAAAATCACCTGTAATAAATGTAACTTGTTTTACATTGGACAGACCAAGAACAAACTTAACATTAGGATTAATGGGTTATTAATTAACCGAGCTCATATTAAAACATATAAACGTCAGCCTCATAAGCAACAGAAAGATGCCAGTAATAATACTGCTATTCTAGAACATTTTCAATTGCACGATTTCCAACAAATTAGTATTACTATTTTGAATATTAGTCCCAACACCAAAATAAGACTTTTTAAAGAATCCATTTGCATATTACAAAATAAATCATTTTACTCGTACGGGTAACTTCATAATAAACAAGACTGATAACTTGATAATAAACAAGAATAACATAATAAACAAGATTTAGACAAGAAAATTAAACTTTTAAAGGATCTTTTAACCATTACGAACACAGACAAAGCCAGTAATAACTTTAGTATTATTTGAAATGCTTTCTATTATAACCTGATCCAAAAAAATTCCACAGCACAGTTACCTATCAAAATATTAAAACTACGGCAATTTTACTACAAAAACGTCATACGACTATTCATCGAATACTTAAAATTACTACGAATAAATTTTACAACAGATTTTCCGACCTTTATCCATTACATAAATTTCACAAAACGCCAGTCAACTTTCGATTTATAGCCAACGAGACCAGAAATTAGATGAAAGAAATAGACTACTGTTTTTCTCAAATACTTAAAAAAGTTCTCTACTTTATTAAAGCTGCACAGATGCAAGACCACAATTTTAATTGGATCATAAATAACAACGAACCGATACTAGAAGCACTTAACACTTTAAACATTGAAAATATTTTCTGTTACGTCTTTGAGAATTTATACACGGCTCTACCTTTACAACAGATCTTTGAAAGTTTATTAACTTTACCAGATTTATTTCCCCAAATTATTACTGTTATTACCAAAGAAGAATGGCAACTATATTTAAAAAGTATTCTTTTTAATAACTACATTGAATTTAATAATTCGTTTTTTAAACAAATTAACGGCATCCCCATGGGATCCAACACGAGTTCTGCGATCTGTAATGTGTACCCTTTCACTAAGGAATTTAATTTCCAACAACAATTATCTCCATTACAACGTTCCTTTTACTCTAACATTTTCAGATAGATGGATGATATTATTGCAATCAGCAACTTCAATCAGATTGAAGAAGATCACATTTATCCCTCATATCTGATACTAAATAAAACTACCTTTCAACAACGGGATATCAATTACCTAGATTTGCAAATTATCAATTTTCAAGGTATTAAAATTTATGACAAAAGAAGTTAGATTTCGATTTCCCTACTATAAAACTCATTCATTGGCACTCAATCATCTCCAAAATAGTTCTTCTAAATACAATACATATTCCTTAGAATCAAAATATTTGCAATAATGTCGAATAATTTCAATAACTTGGTCAAATTCTCTTAGAGAATAAAACACCTTTATTCAAAATTTCATCATTAAAGAAAGCTAGTATTAACTATGTTTTTTTAAATTTATTATCTAAAGTGAAATGAAAATTACTACTTAAACCTTAATCGGAGGTAATAGTTGAATGACTAAGATAAGAGATTTAATGTTGTAAGGATCTTAAGTTTTACTAACGTTTATTTTTATTTTAAATCTTTACTATTACTTCTTATTTTCTACTTCCGGCCAGAATTAAAAGCTTTAACTTATTTATGCAAATTTGTCTGGCGAACGCCAAGTACTTAAGTTGTGGCTTTTTGCCAAGCGAGAGAGAGGAAGGAGTTAGTCGAAGCAGGCCGCTTACCTTAACAGCTTTACTCGGTTGCTGGTTGCCTCCCAGGCCAGAGGTTTAATCATCGTGATAATTTTAAACTTATTGTAGTGTTAACAGTTCTCTGTACTACATACGGCTTCCTGTTAATATACGGCCAATCTTACACGTAGGCCCTTGTTTATTATTCCAAATTTAAGTTAAAGTTTAGTTAATATTCTTATATTCTTAAGTTCAGACCACAAGTAGTTGGTCTCTGTATTCCGAAGTACGGAAATTATTGTCAAGAGTGAAAAATAAAGGGTTTCGTATACCCTTCCTGTGTATCTTGTCTACTTCCCACATTTATTGAACATAGCTTTAGTAAGCTCCCTGTTCCGAGTCAGGTTCCTAAATGTTCCCCAAGCAAGTAAGGAGAAACACTGAACCTGATAATGTAAATATGTAAAAAGAACTGTAATTTTCCTTTGTAGCTATTTTAAATTCATATTTTCTAATCGTTCTACTACTTTGTCAATTTAAATAAACTGGCAAAGTTTACTCTTACTAAAAATGGGACTCCAAGAATGAAGTACTGTACCCCGATTACTTGAAGACTTTTATGTTTTATAACTTGACCTTTTTCTTTTTCACTCAATTTTAAGCCAGTGTAGATTTCACGTTTTAAGATTTTACAGTAGACATAATCTTGCAAAAGGTTTCTTTTGCCACCATATTGGCGTCGACACTCTTCTTCCTGGCAGTTTTACCGACAACACCCATGATTCACAATCCCACACGCAAAGTGTAATAGGATATGACATTTTGAACACACATAAAAATACCGTTTTCTGCCATTTGACACATACGGAGGGTGTTCACACATTTTTGTAACGATTTTGCAAAGATTTATATATAAACAAACCTTATAATTTTATTTTCTAATATGATAAATCTGATAGCCTTTTTGTTTAACTATCATATTACATCCTGACTTCTAAGATAAAAGCCCTTTTCTTAAAACATCAAGGCTGATTTTATTCCATTCATCCTTCACAGTCTTCCAGAGTCCATCCAAGATTTTGGGACCCGCTTATAAAGAGCTTGTTTTAAACGTCCAAAGCACAGTGATCCGAAGGAGACACATCAGAAGACTTGATTCAAAGGGAATAGCTTCAATTCCAGTTTCATTTCTCATTTTCCCCCAAAATAGAGCAATAGATTTACAGGTCTTGGAGCCTTATTCTGATCGAATTTAACAAAATGAAGATTGTTTGGATAAAGAGATGGAATTTCTTCATTAAAAATAGGTGTTAAAATATATTCCTGATTGTAATCCGAATTAGTTTTGACTTTTTTCTACTTTCCTTATTTTAGGTTTTCCGTTATAAGAGAATCCAGTAATAACCATAAAACTTTTAGAAAAACTTTCCTTGTTTTCTCTGAACCAACATATTAAGTCCTTTTCTCCACTTTTTCTATTGCAATCAAATAAGTATATTCAAGCCTCATCAGTTGTAACTATATTTTTCAATTTTTCATCTGCCAAATAATTTTCATACAGCAATCTGCACTAGCCTTACGCTGAGAAACAGGTTTCGGTGTTAGGCGATGAACATCAAGTATATACATTTTTTTTATTAGCTTTAAATCAGATTTTATATTTTGTTTGTAGTTCCTACAGAGATATTTAAAGATTTTGCAATAGCTCATTGGAAGGCTGGATTTTTCTTTAAAACATGAGACGAAACTTTAGATTTAATCAGAGCTTTAAGTATCTTTGTTGGGCATGCATTTTTTGCCTTTTAACAGTCAGATGTAAACTTTGACGTTTGTTTCTATTCATATTAATATTTCACTTATTTTACGTGTAGAAATATTAAAATCATGCTTTTCACATCTTTTTTTAATAATTCAATAAGAGTATGTCTCTTCAGACAGCGCAAAAATATAGCCTTCGAGCCACTATTTATTTTTAGCGACATTTTAAAGAAAAGAATATTTTTAAGACGATAATTAAACATTATTCCAATTTGGATGGCAGTAACGTTTGTATTTAAAAATTAATATTTAAATTCATGGAGAAAATCAAAATCATTACAAAAATGTGTGAACACTCTCTGTAGTCACTTATCTCATATTATTTCAAAGAAGTACAATTTTTCTATATCTTCAGCTTTCTTTTGCACGAGTCCACAATTTGGAAAACGATGGCCTTTTTAAGAAATGCAGTAAGTTTATGTTTGTTTAATAATTCTGTTCTACTTGGTTTACAGTTTTTTTAGCCAATTAAGGCTTGAGTTTGAATTTTTGTTATTTAAGGAAATCTTTTTCAGAAAGTTTTTCATTTTCTTAGTATTAAAAGTTTAAGCTTCGCATAATCGAGATCACCCACTTTTTAAGTTTTGTTTAAATGACAATTTTATTCAAAGCGAATTCTTTTATTCATTAATTTGTTATTACTTTTGAAAGTCGAATTTGCATGTAATGTACCTTAGGCATATTTTGTTTTTTAGATTAGTCATTTTTATATAATGTAGTATTTTATTCAATTTTTTTCAAGTTTTTTATTCATTTTCTCTTTTTTCTGAGTGATACAAGTAGAATACGTGTAGGGAAAATTCTGGGAATATTTGAGATTCGATCTTTCCTTTTTAAAGCTTTTATTGAAAATGTAATTCAATCTTTTATCGGTTTCTGATCTCAAATGATTCTGAAGAACGAAACACGTATTCGAGACACATTAATCGACTTTTCTGAAACTTTAATTCATTTTCCCCTGATGTGTTCTGAATTAGGGTTTCAGAAAAAGGAGATTAATTTTAAAATTTTTATTTTTATTACTTTACCATTGTTATTACTTTACCATTGTTCATATTTTATTACTTTACCATTGCATTTTATTCTTCGGGTTTATTGTAATGTTGAATTCTTTCATTAATTTGATTATGTTACTAATTAATGATTATACATTTTATTCTTCAGGTTTATTGTAATGTTGAATTCTTTTATTAATTTGATTATGTTAGACCTTTTCAACGGTAGCAGTTATTAATATTGTTAATAAAGGTAGCAGTTATTAACAATAATATTATATATTAATATTAATAACAACGGTAGCAGTTATTAATATTGTTGTCTCGCTTGTTTTGATTTCAATTTAATTTTAATTTTAATTTTGATTGCTTTAAGTTTAATTTACTTCAATTCAGCAGCTATAGCGCAGGGCAGGTTTAATTTTTGTTTTCGTTTTTGTTTTTGACATATTACTAGTTTTTCTCTATATTATATATATATCTACATATATATATATATATATATATATATATATATATAAACTTAAAGCATCTAAATAAATTAGTAAATTCGAATAAAAGCAAGGCAGTTCCTCTATAATAGAATAATTGCAATTGCGTATCAGTGCTTTAACACAGTATCGAGACTAATCCAATTAAAGAGAGAATTCACAGTAGAACAATCTCGAAAAAAAAAAATTGCGAAATGGAAAATATACAAACTTATATAAATAAAAATTAATCTCCAATCCTGCAGCTATAGCACAGGACGGAGTTTAAAAAATTTTTATTCGAATTTTTTGCCTATTTATATATTTCGTCATATATATATTTCATCATATATATATGAAGAAATTCAGGAAGAAAATATTTTTAAAACTGGAAATGTTTTAATAATTTGCATTATTTAAATTGCATTTTCTCAATTTGCATTTTTTCGATAGGTCCTAAAACTTAAACCATAAAGGACTACATTATTTAATATTTTAATCGCATGTTTATTATTACATACTTTATAGAAACAAGAATTGGGTATTCCCAAACAGTGAAACGATAAATTATTGGAAGTAAAACTATAACTGAAGTCATATTTTTTCAAATTTTTAACATATAAATATAACTTTTTTCTCAGAAATAATCAATACTTAGTTACGAATAATATTTTAATAAACAATATAATAAGAAATTGGGATATCAACATTTAAAATTGTAGAAGAAAAAAGATATTTTATTTTTTAAAAGTTTCTTCAAAATATTTCAATTTAAAGAAATTATGGCAAAAAACATTTTTTAAGCTGAAATCATTTTGCCTAACAAAAACGTGTAATTCTTTCAAATACATTCATAAAAAATTATACGATCTGCAATAATACCGTGTATGGAATCAGCAATCAACAAACTGGTCAAAAGCTTTTACTTACTTTCTTGATCCACTTCAGTTATGTTCAGCATAAACCCTCTAAACCGATGTTGTGGAAATTCGCTGCTATAAAATACAACGTGAATAAATCGTCCTGTAGTTTTAACGCCAACAGAAGGTGTACCTGTACAGTATAATCCCAGAATTGGAGCGCTATTTGAGTCGCCGTCGAACAATACAAGACCATCAAGGATACAGTTGAATGTAGGCCAGATTGAAAGGTCAACAAAATCTACATACAGCTGCATAAAATAAATGTTAAATTCCGATGCGTAAATAAAAAAAAAATATTTTCCATTTATATACGAATATCTTTAAGCTTTAATGTAATAATTTAAAAACAAGTGTAACATATAAAAGGAGGGTCTTTATTATAAGACAACTCGCCCCAAACAATTTTCTCTCAAAATACTCGTATATATGAGCAAACTTGTTACTTTCAGTGAGAAAACGTACTTTCGTCATCAGCTCATTTTGCTCTAGTAAATTACTTTTTGTGAATTACTTGTGGTAAACATATGAAATATATTTCATCAGCTCATTTTGCTGTGGTAAATTACTTTTTGTGATTTACTTGTGGCAAACATATAAAATGTATTAGTCTTAGGCTGCTATTTCAATAAACGAAGAACGAATTAGAACACAAACTTTAAAATCTTCTCATTGAAAATACTTATTTTGAAAACAAAAACTTTTATAAGAGCAAGTAATAACATATATATAATTTAACTGTGGCCGATAGGCCAAGTTGGCGCATATACCTTGCTGTAGAAAACTGTTTGGCACGTGATCACCTGTAACGGAAAATATATGAAAAGGAAACTGTTTTGAAAGAAGAAACTGTAAAAGCTTCATAAAATTTAAAGTAATATACAAGAGGGGGAAGAAAAATATAATATGCATACACGCACACACAAACACATACTACAAGAAACATGCATATATACACAAAACTACGTATGTTTTTGTTGTTGTCTTGTCCATGTATCTCACGGAAGAATGCTTGCCAGAGCCTCCAGAAAGTTGGACTTCTACTTCCAGTTTTGAGAGCACTCTAGGGGTCATGGAGGTAGGAAAGTTACTTCCTACCTCCATGCTAGGGGTGGAGGGGGGTCCGAGGGTCTCCCACCCCTCTTTACCACCAAACTACCTCCCACAACCAAACCGCACGAGAAACCACCTCCTGCTACCAACCCACACGAGAGGACTTTCAGCTCGCCAGATATTTAAAATGCCTCGATGCTGCAAAAGCATTACACATTTACAAACATCCATGCCTTCTCTACGGCAATAGGCTCCTATTACCACTATACTGTTTGGGTGGCATATATATATATATGAAATGTAGAATCTCATACATTATTTGTGTTGTGCAGCCGGGGCAACAGAAATGAGACAAATTTTGGAATATAAAGTGATACGTTTATTTTAACATCCATCTCACAAGCGTTCCTCCTGTACCTCGAGGAGAAGTCATATTTATAGATATGTGTGCGTCATGGTGCTCACCCAATCAGCGATATTAATTGAAATCACGAGGTGACGCTATCTTCTCATCAAGAGTGTTCTTAAGGACTTTATGCAATATGACAGATTTATGAGTTTGGCGATTTGGCGGGTGCCAACAGGTTAATATAATTTATAATAAAGAAAAGATTTCGCCAAAATTTAGGAACAGGGATGCAATTTAGGTAGAGAATCACCAACACATTATTAAGCAATATAATTAGAATTTAAGTTAATCAATTGATTTAAAAATAATATTACATATATATATACGTATTATGAGATAAGAAGTAGTCAACGATTCGAGAAGATGGTGTGGTGGTGTATTTAATTATGGCAAAGCACACTAGGGCTATCTGCCTAAGAGGAGGGATGCCTTTCGTGGAGGACTTTCTAAGGGAAACTGGCTCGTATACACGTTACACATGGGGAAAACCACGAAAACACCCATGCAGCCAGCCCGTTCGCGGGATTCGAACCTCGGACCGAACTACCAGTGTTCAGCGACTTTACCGCTCGGCCGCTGGTGGGCCGATTCGAGAAGAATTACAATTGTACTAAAAAGTTAGAAATTAGTGCGAAGTGCTGCTAAATTTAGTATGTGTAAGATAAAAAAATATGTAAAATATAAATTATAATTAAAATTAGTAGTAACCTCTTAATGCTTAATTTCCCCTATCTATTCTAAAAGTAGTAATCTGTTTCTTCACTGCGTCATTTCGAAGCTATTCCATGCCATATGACTCGTACACAGCACTGATGTTGTAAATGGAACTAAAACTCAAGAAACCAATAATAAATTTACAGCAGTATTAATTATCTCATCAAAATGCATTGAGAACCAAAACTAAATCAGTCTGAACTAAGATTTCATTCTGAACACAACGTACTTACTTTCCACGTATTGGCCTAGCTGGACTGCTTTCTGCTGCTCTCTTACTGCAAAGCTAATAAAGTATTTTAAAACAGGCACAAGTAGTGTGTGGCCGCAACATGTTTACTGAAATAAAAGTGAAGATATAATCTGCCTCGGCTGCTAGTTTCCTATTCATTATGGATCAGGCCCACCAGCGGCCGAGCGGTAAAGTCGCTGAACACTGGTAGTTCGGTCCGAGGTTCGAATCCCGCGAACGGGCTGGCTGCATGGGCGTTTTCGTGGTTTTCCCCATGTGTAACGTGTATACGAGCCAGTTTCCCTTAGAAAGTCCTCCACGAAAGGCATCCCTCCCTTTAGGCAGATGGCCCTCGAGGCTTTGCCATAATCACACACACACACACACATTATGGATCAACATTTCAACATTCTAAGCAATCAAAGTTCTTACTGTTCATTACGGATTCAACATTCTACGTTCTACCCGTTTTACCTTTCTACCCCATCAATACTGCTGTCTTTTTCATTACAATGAAAAATTTTTTTATTACACACACACACACACATATATATATACAATTGAGAAAAGGTATAATATATTAGTTCTACCAAAAGTGGCAAACTAATGCTGGGAAATACACTTAAACCTGATAACTAGGTATTTACTGGATGCGTAACAATTGTACACATATAAATATTCCTCTTATGTCTATTATTAACAAAGGGCCACTTATATTCTAGTCCTATTACATGCCCAATACGTGAAGACTTTGGTATTTATGTATTATACAGTCGACTATAAAAGTTGGCTGAAATCCCTCCAATTATTCCTACAGAATGAACTAACAACTCTTTATTTAATAAATAATCAGTATTCGAAATGCTTCGCTTTTACGCTTCTTGAATCTATTACTGTTGTATTGGCTATCTTCAGCTCACCATACCGTGTCCATTAATGCACACGTTTTTTGATGGTAGGATCACAAAATTTTGAAAATAATCTACTTTTTGTTGTTCTGTAGAAGACAGGCCCAATGTTTTAATCTCTTTAAAAAATGCAAGAAAAATGTAGCAGTAACATTTAATTCATATTCCCATTCATAAAATTAAAAACTGGCTTACCGAGGATCAGTCGGGTTACATCAGAGGAAATTCAGATGTTATGAAAGTGTTGTTACGTCGCGCTTATTTATAAACGGCGCTAAATCGCTTTGCTTGGCGACAGTTTCCCGGTCGACGGCATAATACGTAAATCACCAAAAATTCTGTTATTAAACTTGCTATTATCTTTTTCTTGACTTTTCTTCTTACTTCCCATTTCACAACTGTTGAAAAACATTATAAAATAAAATTTTTTGCATTTCTTTCTTTAAATCTGCTCCGATTTAATTTTTTTTCTTGTAAGAAATTAAGATATAATTTTGTTATTATTTAAACACTTTTTTCACATCGGAAGGAAACTGCAGTTACTCAACTTCTCATTTTGTAAAATTCAATCCCATGTTCGTGCTGGATTTTATTAAAGGTAATATTTTACGTTTTGGGAGTTTTAATGCTAAACTCTCTTTCAATTTAAGCGTCCCTCTCTGTTTTATTAGTCAACGTGAGTTGTTTAATTTTATGTATTTCAATTTCTGTTCTTTAAATGTGTATTTTCGTTAAAATTTTTCTAGAATTTCATGTCTTTGGATAGAGACAATTAACATTAGTTAACATTTAGCTAATTAGGATTTTTAGATAAAATAAAGTACAGTGAACATGCTAGATTTTGCGCTTTCTTCATTAGGTAGTCATATTTTTCTCGTCGTTCGTAAAGATTTTATTTCATCTTGATAGCGGAATTAAGGGAATTGCGGGGTATTTTTTTCTCAGTCAAGTGTTGGGTGTTTTCAACGTTATTTATTAATTTTCAAAACAGCGTATTTTTAAATGGCGAAAATGGAATGCCTATTTGACTTCCATGTTGTTGACATGCATCTTGACGAAAAGGTATGGTTTAGGTTTTTTCTATGATTTAGGGTTTTTCTATGATTTGCAGCGAAAAGTAAAAATTATGCCTTTCTGGCTGATTGATTCTTATTTTCCAGAGTTTATGCAACGTAAGATGCACGAAAGTAATCCTGAAGAACAGTTTTTGTCATTATAGAGGCCATAAACGGGATCTGCCATCCAACGGATAACTTTATTTCTCAAATAGGTTTTATTTTTTATGTATCATATAATCTTTATTTAATAATTTATAAATGATCATAGTAGGTGAGCAACAACAAGTTTGTGTAATTCTACGATTTTTTAAGCGAAAACAGATCACGTGTGCACGGGAAAAAATTAGTACTGCATCGTACATATGTATATATAAGCTTATATAATACGTACTCACCTATAGTTTACGTTGACGTTAGCGGCAGTTACAAATAACTCCGTTCCTTATTTATAGGGCAACAGGACTTTTTGAACTGCACTATAACATTCCATTAAAAAAAATTAATCGCACTCTATTATATTAAAAATAACAATTATACACGAAAAAATATAAAAGTGGGGAGCCTTCAAAGTTTATCTAAACATATAATCATCCATAAATTTTAAAATAACATAATTCCATACTACTTATGATAATTATTCAGTTTCTCGGCATCTGTTTATTATCTTCTGTACAAATTTTTCAAATTATTTCATTCACTTAAAAATTCTTATCAGCAATTCAAAGTTTTAAACGTAAATTTAAATTATAATTATCTACTTAATAACCTTCTCTAAAGATAGCATAAATATCTTAAAATTCGTTACATAAGTTTATCACACATAATTATGAAAACTTAAATCTTTTGAACAATAATTTCACATTTTTTTGCAAAACAGCATAACCAAATCGCAGAAAATTCAAGTCAAAATTTAAATGCAAAATATAGAGTCCGCAGCATATTTAATAATTTTTGTCTTATTTGAAAATATACTTGGGTTAAGTTCACACGAAGATAACAGTTTTGAAGTTTCGAATGACGAAATGCTATTAGGAAAAACGACAGTACAAAAGGTAATTTTCTGTCGCACATATTTGAAGCATAATAAACACAAGTCTACGAATTTAAATCCATCTGTAACGCTAAATCTAAGCATTAAATCACTTTGATGATTTAAAACACTTTTTAAATAAATATTGTTGAGGTAGCTGAAATAAATTCTATGCTTCGTTTTCACTAAACTTTCGAATTTTTGGATTTTGAGCTTACAGATGAACAAACACACATTCATAAATATCGTAGATATTATACCGAAATCCAATTGGAGAATAAATATTCCATTGAGGAATACTTGATCCAATTCTACCGGCTAATTGTAATAAAAACAAATTTAGAAATACTAATGTACGAACACTGAGACGTAGAAAGACAGGCATTCTTATGGTGTAGAACGTACATTGCATATTGAAGAGGGAGAATTCCGACTGCGTAGAATGCTAATATGTTTAATCCGTAATGACTAATACACTTGGCCGTCGAGTAAGATTAAATATTCATTTTAATTTCAGTTGACATTTGTGACCACAATTCACTTGGCACTCTAATCATGCGTATTACCAGAATATTTAGATTTTGGATACTGTTGCAACAAGAAGACAGCAGAGCGAAATAGCGTCTTTATAAGAAGCACGGTAGAAGCTAAAGTGCGCAATTATCCAAAAGAGGCTCACCAAGAGAAGGTTTTGCCTTCGTGGAGGACTTTCTAAGGGAAACTGGCTCGTATACACGTTACACATGGGGAAAACCACGAAAACGTCCATGCAGCCAGCCCGTTCGCGGGATTCGAACCTCCGACCGAACTACCAGTGTTCAGCGACTTTACCGCTCGGCCGCTGGTGGGCCCCGTGACATTTAAGAAAAAGCCCCGATATTCTTTTTGCGAGTCCTTTTATAGCCTCTGGAAAGGCGGAGCTTCCAAGAAATGACGTCAGCCTCGTCAGCCAATTCAGTTCGCTTTAAATATTTCGAGAACATTCTATAACTGTACGTGTAGAAAAGGCGGGAAAAACAACTTGACTACCGGGCTGTGGATTTAATTCCACTTACTTTCAAATAAGAGAACGTCGCCATTAAAAATGAAAAGAACATACAGTTAGAATTTTAAGTGTATTCTTGACTATGGAATTTTATTATTACAAATATTCCCCCCATCTGAAAAGGCTTGAAGCCGGGCGCCTCGACCACAAGACATTCCAGATAGAAAACATATTTTAAATAATTTTTTAATTTGTTTGAAGAACTCGCATCCAGAATTCGAGTTACAATAATATTAATCTTAAATAGACACTTTCACTATAACATAGTCAATAATAATATCAATATATAAATTGTAAATAATATATCTTAATATATTGACATTTATAGAAAATAAAGAAAAATAACATTATGCATGCAGTATTGGGAAAACATTTCTCGAGAACAGTTTCAGTTTTCTATCCAGGTCTTTAGAGATTGCTGCAAAACATTAGAGCAGTTCTTATTTTACAAATCTTTCATTTCCAGTTCGCCGTGTATTTAATACTAAAAATTTCTATTTGAGGTGAGGTATTCCTCTATTTTTTTCTTCATATCATTGACAATTGCAATACTTGACTAACTTCTTAACATTTCCTTTTGACTTTTAGTTTGTTTACAGTATTTCATTTTGACTACTTATTCATATAAAATACTTATTTTGATAATAATCATTTTACACAATAATTTTACTCGTATTTTACCTTTTACTATCGACAATGACAATTATGTCATATACTGCATTGTCGTTCAACACAATTTTCAACTTCAATAGTATTTACCATTAATGTCGTTGCCCAAAAAAAATTGACACATAAATACAAAATAAATACAAAGTTACAAAACAACACACAGAAAATTAGACATTAAATAATTAGAGGTGCTCTAATTAACTTTAGTAGCAACCCCAGTTGAGCGTTTACCAAAAGGTGTGTCTACCTATTGGTGATGTAGTTTAAAATTTTCTGGGTTTTGGTAGTGTCGTAGTCTGGAAACATGGACAATATCAGTGGGTTTCTTTGTGTGGTAATTCTTTTTATCAATTTCATAATTAACCTCAGACAATTTTTTGACATTTTGGTATGGTCCAGAATAGGGAGACGTCAATTTACGTGTATTCGGAAATTCAAATTCATCAAACAAAACTAGATCACCAGGTTGAAAATCTACATTTGCAAATTTTGTGTCATAACGACTTTTATTCCTTTTATGATATTCAATAGTTCTCTCTTTAGCTAATTTTCTCGCTATGTCAACCGGAGGGTAAGTATTTTGATCTAGGGAAGAATCGAAAGGAAGTTTTCCGAGTAAAAGATATGCAGGGGTGAATTTAGTTACCGAATGAGGAGAATTATTATATTCACTAATAACTTGATCCAAAATTTTCGTCCAAGGAATTTTCGATAATGTAGAATTTACTTTACACCTTAAACGAGTTACTAGGGTTTGGTTCACACGCTCAACTTTTCCATTTGTCTGGGGGTGATGGGCAGTAGTTAGAAGTTGTTTTAAATTATAATTTCTAAGAAATTTTTTGAATCTATTGCAGGTGAATGCGGCATTGCGGTCACTAAGGATTTTTTCGGGAACTTGAATTTGGAAAATTTGTTTCAAAATATTAGCATAAGTTTCTGTAGTTGCACTTTTAGATGGAAAAGCCCAGACATATCTTGTGGCATGATCGATCACAAGATGTAAATATTTTTTTGTAGAATTATAATAATTAAAACCGCCAACTGTATCAATAGAAAGACATTCAAAAGGTTTATCAGTTGGGGTACTTCTTGCATAAGTCCAAATTTTTTTTTTCCTTTTTATTAATTTGACAAACATGGCAATGTTTCACGAAATTTCCAATATCTTTACTAATGTAGAGCCAATAATATTGTGGGGTGATTAAATTTAACATAGCATGAATACCTGAGTGTCCGAATTTTTTTATGAGTTTCAGTTAATAGTTTTAATCTTAACGATTTTGGTACCACAATTTTATAACCTTTTTTCTTCTTAATTACCATCAAATCATTTAGTTCTACATATTTTTTATCACACACATTGTCACTTTTTTGCTGTTGTATAATTTCATCACGATTAAGTAAATGCACAGAATGTTGGAGTTGGTGAGAAACAGGTTGTCTAGAAAGCATATCAGCTTCAACGTTTGTAGAGCCTTTTTGATATTTAACTTCGTAATCAAACATACTGAGCTGGAGTGACCAACGGAATAATCTGCCTTTTAACCCATTAGCCGCTGGTGTTGCGTTGACGCAACGGTCAAAATAAATGCGTATATAAATATAACTACGTAAGATATTTTATACCAGCAGATAATTTTGTGTAGGGAATATTATGAAGATTATTTCTGTAAAAAATATTTGCCTTCAACAATAATTTTGTTTATAATAATTAATCTCATACTTTAAGCAAAATTTAAACAAAATTTTTGACCGGATATTTTTGCTGAAAATATGTAACGAAAGAATCGCCGTCTTTATGGGTGATATATTTTTAGTCAAGGTCACCGTTTATGAGAACATTACATCAGTCAGATGTTTATATTTGTGTTGGGAAGGAAGGGAAAACAGGTGTTGCGCTGACGCAACGTCAGCAGGAAACGGGTAGTCAATCTCCTTTTTCACTCATTCCTTTCGATGTTCTGGTTCATGTTCTAGTTGTTTAAAAATGTCTAGAACGAGGTATCGTACATTAGAAGAAGCCCTTCAAAGATTTTTTGATGAAGAAACAGATGATGATAATGTTAATAATGACCAGAATGAAACTGATATTGTTGTTGTTCCCTCAGAAATTGCAGAGGCTAGTGACGAAGAAAAAGGGAATGGCAATGTTTTAAATAATGATAATGATATTTTACCAAATGATACTGATGAGGAAGTTGAAATTCACGTAAGAAGTAAGTTTCAGCCTTCTAAAAGCAGTTATAGTCATACTAAAATGTTTAAAAAGCAGAAAACTGAAATCTTGAAGTTGATAAGAAAGGAACTGTTAGTTATGTCTCAGGAAGAACATGATAGAAGAAAGAGATAGAAGAGGAAATTATAAAAGACAAAACACAAAGTAAATCTAGTGCACAGATTTTCGATTTTCGCTTTTGTTTAGACATTTACTCTCTTCTCGTTGAACAGACAAATATATACGCTCAGAAAAAAAAAATAAATAAAAGGCCCAGTATTTATTGCATCTGAAGCCTATATGAGAAGATTTATTGGAACATTATTGCTTACAGGATATCATTCTTTACCTCAAGAAAAAATGTATTGGTCTTTTGATAAAGACATTTCTGTTCCTGTTGTACGAGAATCGATATCACGTTTGCAGTACAGGAATATGAAGCAGAATTTGCATTTGACAATAGTCAAATTGACAATATTGATAAATTATATGAGGTGAGACCGTATCTAAACTTACTAAATATCACCACTTTTTACTACTGGAAATATAAAGTATCTTTTAGATTTCAGACGCGAGAATGCATTATTTCTTTTGCAAACTCCTATTGAGAGTGTAGAATTAGCCAGAAATAGATCAGCAACAGGAAGACCTAGTAAATTCAGCATTCAAAAACCATTGCATGGAGATGGTAGACATTTTATCGTAAAGTGCGTTGATAACAAAAGACTTTGTTGTAAAGAGTATCATAGCCAGACTGTTAATAGATGCAAAGTATGTAATGTAGCTTTACATCATGACTGTAATCAAGTTTTTCATGCTTGAATCTTTCAAATGAAATAATCTGTATTTGTAAAAGAAATACAATGTATATTTTAATATTAAATTAATTACAAGTAAAGTGATTTGTAGATTTATAAAACGTTATACAGCTAAAACGTAATCCTGCGCTCCACTCAAAAGAAACATTACACGAGTACAATCCTACTCTTTAAACATCCGTAGTCTTATTCCGCTGACGTTGCGCGAACGCAACACTCGCTTTTTCCTCAGGTAAGAGCACTTTTTTTTATTTTCAATGTAAATTTATGCTATAAATGCTTAGTTTAATATTTGCTATTATTTTCATGAGAAAAGAAATATTCCTTGTAGTTTTGGCGGTTAATGGGTTAAATTCTTAACATTTTAAAGCTAAACAAGGACTGCATGATCGGTATGGATTGTAAATTTTTGACCGTGAAAATAGTAATAAAATTTATCTAATGCATCAACAATAGCTAAACATTCAAGTTCTGTAATTGCATAATTTGTTTCGTAATCTTTTAAAGCTCAAGAATGGTAGGAAACTGGGTGTAATACATTATTTTCATCTGGCTGCTTCAAAACAGCTCCCACAGCAATCTGTGATGCATCAACAAAAACATGACAAGGTTTATTTGGATCATACAATTGTAAGACTGGTTTTGAAATAAGAATATTTTTCAGTTCGTCAAAAGCAGTTTGACATTGATCATCCCAATGCCATGGTACATCTTTTTTCAATAATTTATTTAGAGGAGATCTTAATTTAGCATAATTAGGTATGAATCTATGATAAACATTTACACTGCCTAACACTTTTTGTAGTTCTTTTACATTACTTGGATATTTCAAATTTTTAATACTTTCAATATTTTGGTTACCTGGGGTAACTTTACCCTTTCTAATTTCATACCTAGAAAATTGATTTTATCTTTGGCAAAGACACATTTACTCTGGTTCAATTTAATACCTTCTTGAATAAATATTTCAAATAATTCACTCAAATGCTTTAGATGTTGTTCTTTGGAAGAAGAGTAAACAATTATGTCATCAAAATAACTACAAGCAAATTGGATTTTATTTTTAGTGAGGATGCGTTTAATAACTCTGTTAAAGATAGCCGGTGCATTTTTGAAGCCAAAAGGGAGTCTTAGCCATTCATACAGTCCAAAATTTGTAACAAAAGCCAATTTTTCGGTATCATCAGGGTGAATAGGAATGTGCCAAAACCCTGATCTTAGATCTATTGTAGAAAAAACATTTGCATTATTTAATTTGTCTAATAAAAAGTCTATCCGGGGCAGGGGATAAGCATCAGTCTTTGCTAAAGCATTCAACTTACGATAATCAATACACATTCTGTTTTTTTTTCCCTCATCGCGTTTTAATACTAAAGTTACTGGGGATGCATAATTTATTTCCATTTCCATTTTTTAATAATTGATCAATTTGTTGTCTAATTTCTTCTTCTTCCTTAGGGAAAGTTCGATAAGGTCTTAAAGTGACAGGCAAATCAGAAGTCAAGTTAATTCGTTGTGGTTCAATGTTAATTTTACCTACATCATATTTATTTTTTGAAAACACATTCTTATATTTATTTAACAATTTAATTAATTCAGGGTTTTCTTCCTCCATACTCCCTGAATCTGTTGTTATTTCACTACTTTGTTTTTTCACATCACTTTTTTGACTTTTTAGTTTTACATTACTTTCATTATTTACATTAACTTTTGTTACCTTACTCATCTTATCATCATTAAACTTCATAATATTAGACTTATTACTTTCATTCACTATTATACCTTTAGACACATTATTTTCATTAGATATATTATTTTCATCAACACTTATTACCTCAGAGATATTACTCCTAGGTTTTGTCTTAACTGATGGCATTACATTACTGTTTTTTTCAAGTACTTGATCAAGTTGTACATGCAAAGAAACTCTGTTATTGACATTCACAGAATTTGAAATGTTTTCATTTCTTTGAGTTACCACTAAATTACTACAATCAATTTTTAATTCAAATAATTTACATTCATTTAAACCCAAAAGAACATAATCTAAATTAGTATCTAACACTAACAAGTTAATAAGTTTAATAATATTTCCAATTTTCATTTGTAATCTACATATTTTATCAATAGAAAAATTTCCTTTAGTTTGCCTAATTTTAATACCTTTTACCTTTTGAACTTTTAGCTGTAAATTGTTTGCAGATTTTTCTGAGATGATAGGCAATGTCGCGCCAGTGTCCACGACACAGTCGACTGATCTGCCATGGGATAAAAATCCCTTAATTCTTCGTTGTCAAATTCCCGAAGAATCAGACCCCGAATTTTTGTTTTCCACATTAGAATTAGTTTCAGTTTCGTTGTTCTCCTTTCGGAATGGGCACATTTGAGCCCAGTGATAACAATTTGGAATCCCTTTTTTCGTACATATTCTACAAGGTGATGGGGCTATACCGTCAAAATTACTATTAGTATGGTGACTTACAACTTTCTTTCCATTGTTGATATTGTTGTTAGATTTATTTCCAATTTGTTGAAAACTATGAGGTTTGTAATTAGATGAATTGGGTCTATTATCAACAAACTGACGATTATTATTTCGGAAATTAGATTGTCTGAATTGTTGACTATTCCTATCTCTGTTATAATTTTGCGAATTTTCATCTTTAAAGTCATGAACTTGTCGAAGTTTGTGGGCTTGTTCTAGCCAAGTTATCGGATCAGCGGGATTTTGAACAATCATCAAAGACTTTAAGTTCGTTGGTAAACCATCTGTCAAACCTTCTAAAATAATTGATTTATCCAAATTAAGCCGCTTACCCACTTCAATTTTCTTTCGAAAGTAATTTGTGATGTCTTCTCTGGCGTTATATTTTAAATTAGCGAAGTCGCCGAAAGTAGTTAAGGTGGGATCGATAAAGTTTTCTTTTAATATTTGTTCAAATTCTGAGTAAGTTTTTAGCTCATGGCAATTTTTAATATAGAGCCAAAGGGCTTTTCCCTTAACGTAACGAGAAATATTTTGAAGTTTCCAATTTTCGTCCTTATTTTGGCAGACTTTGTTAAAATAACCTAACCAAGAAATTATGTCACTGTCCTTAGAATCTTCAAATGGAATAATATTTAAATCTATTGTATCTTGATTCACGTTCAGTGAATCGTCAAGATTAACGGGTTCCTGATTTGTCGACATTGTAACTGAAACTTTAAAAAATTTATCTTGAGAACAAAAAATGTGCACTTTTCTCAAAATATTTTTACAATAGTTAAAACATTTTTTTTTAAAACCAAAAACTCTTCAGAGTATTATCAACACTTCACAGAATAATAGACTTAAATAAACATTTTGTATTCTCAAATTTTATGATTATCACTACACATTTCAGGATAATATCAAATCTTAGAATACTATTAATTAGAATAAGACTAGAAATTTAAATAAACTCGTAATTACTTTAACATAATATATTTAAAACAAACTATTGTCATAGCAACTTAGTTCACATACTGAGAAAAAATAATTTCTCAAAATATGTTCTTACTTGGCTGTTGAGTACACTATTTAATCCTGCTCGTTTGTGTGCTGTTAAAAAAAAAACACACCATAAATGATTGAAATTCTTCAACTTCTTTCCAGCAGACGATATCCAAATCATGCGGTTCTAACTATGAGACGCGCTCAAATTGCGACAACAAAGCTGTATCACAATTCACAATTCTTCAATTGAAAAAAAAAAAAAAAAAAAAAAAAAAAAAAAAAAAAAAACAGCATAAATGATTGAAATTCTTCACTTCTTTCCAGCAGACGATATCCAAATCATGCGGTTCTAACTATGAGACGCGCTCAAAATTCGAAGACAAAGCTGTATCACAATTCACAATTCTTCAATTGTAAAAAACAGACACAATTTGCACTTAAAAAGTTCTTTCTCTTCCATTGGAATTATTTTTCTTTTGGGTACACCCATCCTGCCGACTCCTTGTGATGTATCAGCTTTAGTCGTAGCTTGAATAATCAGACGATAAGTTTAAAAAACAGGAACCATTTATTATTATTCAGGAGAAAATAGCAGTTACAAAAATCAGATATCCGGAGTAAATAAAAAGAATTACTAATAACTTTTTGTACGAAGTTTGCTGCATCGTGACATTTAAGAAAAAAAGCCCCGATATTCTTTTTGCGAGTCCTTTTATAGCCTCTGAAAAGGCGGAGCTTCCAAGAAATGACGTCAGCCAGTCCAGTTCGCTTTAAATATTTCGAGAACATTCTATAACTGTACGTGTAGAAAAGGCGGGAAAAACAACTTGACTACGGGGCTGTGGATTTAATTCCACGTACTTTCAACTAAGAGAACGTCGCCATTAAAAATGAAAAGAACATACAGTTAGAATTTTAAGTGTATTCTTGACTATGGAATTTTATTATTACATATATATGGAATTTTATTATTACACACACATATATATATACATATATATATATATATATATATATATCTGTGTGTGTGTGTGTGTGTGTGTAAGAAAAATAAAATATATGTAAAAGATTAAATTAGTAGCTTAAAATTCCTTTCTATATTCTAAAAATAGTGGCTTCTATTTGCACTGCGTCGTTTCGAGACTAATCTGTGTCATATGATTCTTATGTAATTCTGATGATGGAAATGGAGGTAAAACTCAAACAGCCAATAGTAATTTGACAGCAATATTAACTATCTAATCAAAATGCATTGAAAAATAAAATTAACTCTTTACAGCAATATTAACTATCTAATCAAAATGCATTGAGAACTAAAATTAACTTAATCTGAATTAAGAATTCACCCTGAACATAACGCACTTGCTTTCTACTCTTTGGCCTAGGTGGACTACAGTCTGTCTGCTCCTTCTTTTTGACTGCAAATTTATCAAAAATGTAACCTTTTTAGAATAGGCACAATTAATCTGCCATTTTTTTTTTTTTTTTTTGTGGCCGCAACATGTTTACTGAAAGAAAAGTTGAATTAAATACACCTTGACTGCCAAATTTCTTACTCATTGTGGATCGGCGTGTCGGCATGCTAAGACATCAAAGTTCCTGCTGGTCATTACTTCTGAGTTTGTTTTTATTACATATAAGGAAATCTAAGTAAAATTTCAATAACTGGAAATTATAGAGCATAGCACAAAGTTTACATAAATGCATGAGTTTTTTTAATCATGAAGCCTTTTGTTATTTAGTTCTTCAACGTTTATCTTGAAAACATTAAAGAAATAAGTGAAATTAATACAGATAAATAATATGAAATTATGGTAAATGCATGTTAAATTTATGGCTGACGGTATGATAAGTATACAGTATGTTGAGAGAAAACTGGTTTCGAAACAGAGGCCTGTTATTACCTCTGTACAGTTGTTCCTTTTACCCTCTTCATATAAGATAATGTTGAAGGCTCTCATTTTATGACTGAGTGTAATTTTTTATATTATTTTCTTTATTATGGAATGTATTAATACAGTTCACAAAGGCCAGTTACCTTATGCAAGGAACAGAGGCCTTTCCAAGTAACTTCCACTAGTGTAGAAGAACACACTGGTTAGTTCAATACTTTGTAGTTATTTAATTAATTATGTTGATCAAAATTTTATGATTTACTAGTGCTTTAACGCTTTTTCTTTAAAAAGGCTCCTCTGTCGCTGAGCCTTTTTGTCCTTGAAGGGGATATTAAGAAAAGTAAAGAGTATGTAAAACTTTAAATTAGCAGCTTAAAATTCCATTCGGTATTCTAAAATTAGTAACCTCTATTTGCATTGCGTCATCAGCCAGTAGTAATTTTACAGCAATATTAACTGTCCAATCAAAGTGCATTGAGAACCAAAACTACCTCAGTATGAATTAAGATTTCACCCTGACCATAACGCACTTGCTATCTACTCTTTGGCCTAACTGCACCGCAGTCTGTCTGCTCCTTCTTTCTTACTGCAAATTTGTCTAAAATGTAATTTTTTTGGAATAGGCACATTTAATGTACTATTGTGGCCCCAACATATTTACAGAAATAATAGTTGAATTAAATGTACCTTGACTGATGAATATCTTATTCATTGTGAATCGGCGTTTCAGCATTCTACGACATCAAAATCCTCGCTGTTCATTACGGATTCAACCGCCTGCGTTATATATATATATATATATATGAGTATTAGGGAGAGCAACATCTCAACACGACTGTCTGTCTTGGAGGCGGAAAGGCGGAAGGATGATGGGAAATAAGAGTAGTGTGCGCGCTTCGAGTAAGACGTAATGATGAGGCAGCAAAGATATAAGCTCTCAATCATCACTCTTTTTTCCTTTGTAAATAGTCACTAATGTGACTCCACCAATAGCTAAATTACATAATTTAGTCACCTAGATGTGTATCGTCAGTTTAGAAATCCTCTAGATACCGATCTTACATGGAGGATCGACCGGTACTCAGTAAAGCTCTCAGTGAAGGTGAGCCGTTGTTTCATCTTGATTATTCATTAAGAATTAATTAAAGAATCGTTTTAATTGAATTTCAATGAAATCAAATTATTTTCTGCCACCAGAACTCTTACTACCAGTTAAAACCAGAGCTTCGTTATGAAAGCGGAACTGCTTTTTAAATTTACTGTATTAGTCTGTCCTTCACTTGTGTTTTTGGAATTCGTTCTTGGCCTATTTTATGTTCTTAGAAATATTTAAATCGTGAGAATGTCAACTCTAAGTGATGTACCACATGCAGCAAAATCTTTAAAATCATCTTCGGCAAAAGCAATTAAGTTGCTACATACAAATTTGTGTCTGGTCAAGAAACTGACAAAGCAAATGACTTCGTGAGTTCACCGGAATCGATGACTCTTTTCAAACTCCGGAAGTTACGGAACGCCTATTAAATATTTTTTACACTTTCAGATCTAATTTCAATTCTTAATGTTCTGAATTTAGAATATACTATTACCGCTGATCACTGTTATAATACCATCGTAAATGATTTGACACATTTCGATCTGTTATTAGAAATTACAGTATTACATTCTGATTCTGACGGTGAATTAGAAAACCTCGCAGAAAAAGAAGTTCCCGAAAATAAAATGGAGTCTCAAACCACGAAACGCATTTAACAACTTGTTCGAATTTGGCAGCTAGCCAAATAGCCAAAACTCGCAAAGCTGTAGTTCAGATGCTTGTTTCTATACACATCCAGTTACTAACACGCATAGAAAGCCATCGGTGGTAAACGAACTGCAATTCTGTATAACTTTACATGATTTATATGACTGTGTTAAACCTTTTGATGGTTCTTCTGATAACCTGATAAGTTCTTTTTTAAATGCCCTAGAAGAATTATTTCAACTGAATAGAATTACGAATAATATTTACAAAGAAAAGTGTTTATCGCGCTCTATTGAAACTTCTGTAAATTCTTTACAGAGTGCCAAAGCTTTTATTGCGTTAAAAGAATATTTGTTGGAAGAATTTTCTTCTAAACTTAATGGTACAGATTTGAATAAACTGGTGTTTAAAAGACGTTCAAAGCCAAACGGATCCTTATTTGAATATTTTATTGCTATGAAAGAAATTTGTTCCCGAAGTAAAATCGATGTGTCTTCTATCTTTGACTATCTGATGAATGATACTCCAGACAATCCTAACAAAATTTTATTGCATTGTTGTAAAACTGTATGTGAATTCAGGATAAGTTAAAGATCTATGAAAAACTTGTATCTGCTTCCAAACATATTACATTTTCTAGTGATAAGAAATTTAAACATAATAATTCTCATTACTTAGTAAAATTTCTCAAAAGCCTACCCAACCTATAGTTTGCTACAACCGTGGATCTAAAGGCCATAAAAATTCTAATTGGTCTCATAAACAACCTAAATATTTTTCTGTAATTCATTTGGCCATAAATCATCAGCTTGTACTAAAAACCCAAGTAGTGCATCACCTCAATCACACAAAAATCAAAGACAGTTCTCAATCAATCAACTTGTGGTACAGTTGTACCCACTTCATTCTATGACGATCCAAATGAATATTTCTGTTGCTATCATTCCATTATTAGTTGACACTGGTAATCAAGCTACTATAATTAATATATGTACGCATAAAGATTGGTTCTCCAGAGCTTCAAAGTCTTCTATCAAGATTATGTGATCACATTGTGCGCCCAGTATGATATTTTACAGATTGCTTCACAATTCGAAATACAAATTTTAAAAATGACATTAATGTTATTAATAACAACTTACTATCTGTTGTTGTACCTATTAGAAGTGGTTGTAACCAACAAGATGAATTTTCTATTAGATTAATAGAAATGCAAACTTCTGAACAATTAATACGTAGTTAAATCACATATGGAAACTACTGCACCACATATGTTAGAAAATAGCAGAATGGTGTTAGAAGAATCATTGCAAAAGCACCTTGATGACGAAGGCGAAGAAAAGCAGGCGGTAGGAAAACAAGTGTCTCTTCGCAATGTTCCAACTGCTGAATACAAGAAAAAGGCTGAAGGCTGATTGATGTAAATGTTTCATTTGAGAAACAGAATTTTTCTGAAGGTTTTGATGTCTTGCAGCATAGATTAGATGAACTTGAGGTTATCCATGATAAATTGAATAAATCAAAATGGAAATTGCAGTCGAAGGCTGAAAATTTAACCATAGAGTTTGACACCAAAAAGCTAAAATATCTGATTTTGAGAAGCGACAACGCAAATTTGATCTTTTCCTTGTAGAAGAAAAAGCTTTATATGAAAAAAATTAGATACGAAAGGGACAATGCAGAATGTGAAGCTAGAGAAAACGAAACTAAAATCTTATCTCTCAGTAGAGATCTTAAAGAAAGCGAAGAATGTACAGAAAAACTAGAAGACGAATTACAACTGACAGAAGATTCCAAGCTGAGATAAGAGGTCAATATGCACGCAAGTTAAGCACAGCATGAACTATAATTACAAGCTGTAGATGAATAAAATGGAGCAAAGAGAAAAATCTCTCACTAAGCAGACTTGTAATCTGAAAATAGAACTTCAATATGAAAGCAAGCAATGCATGCAGCAATTACTGCAAGGGAAAAGTTGGAGAGTCATTACAAAGATAACGAACAACAGTTAGAAATTGCCAATAAATCCGAAAAACATTATCTAAGGCAATCAAAAATGTTACAGGTTCAAATGACAGATTATCGACGAGATGTTGAGCAATCCCGATTAGCAAAGGAAAAATTCGCTTTACAATCCAAAGAAAGTTAGAACAAAGAAAAAATATTGGAAGACGAACTAATTAAACTTCAGATACAATTAGGCCAGCTCTGAAAAAGCAAGAGAGGCTGCAGAAGCTGAAAGACAGAAATTGCAAGCAAAGGTAAATAGCAGTGCATCAAAAAGATATCTCCTAGCAGATAAAAAAACGGAGACAAGAAATGAAAAATGAACATAGAAAAAGCTAGGAAATCTCAGAAACAAATTGAACGCACGCACGCTATTTTGATTCCTGTCTTAACCAAGTTAGCTTACAAGATCCTGAAAAATGGTTTAAAAATGTTGCTTCTGTGCAAAGAATCATCAATAGCATTATATCTCAAACCACCAACTTCATACCCTTTGAGATACATTTGGCATCAAAATGAGCAATAAAGAAGATATCAAAATTAAGCAAATACTTGAAGAGGAACACTTCCATTCCATCTTACAAAAAGAAGCAACATTACGTGACGAAGCGGAAAACAGCATTCTCAGAATGCAAGAAGAAAACAGACGTCACTATCATAAGCACTGTAAACGACCAACCTTATACAAAATTGGTGATCAAGTATCACTTCAATGCACTGAATTCGGAACTGGAATAAAACTCCGTCCCAAATTTTTAGGACCCTAACAAAGTCACAGGTGTTAAATCACATGACCGTAATGAAGTCGAGAAGGTTTGAGTATACGAAGTAATACTTCCACGGCTGCTGATATGATGAAACCATGGCCTTTTTCGCGGTAAATTCTGTATTTAGAACTGATGTACCATGCAAATGGGTATCTAGTATTTGCTACGACTATTCTTCAACTCTAGATTTCTTTTTCTTTTGTATGATTTTTCATTTTTTTTATAACTTACATCTTAATGTTCTGTTCATTAATTTCTGTTCATTAATTTCTTTTAATTAGTTCAAAAGATTTTTTTACTCCCTTACACATAATTTTATGTATACAAGATTTATTAAGATGTTTTTTCTCTTCCTCGCCAAGATTTTCCAGACATGCTCTTTAAGACGTTTGAACATTCAAAAGGATCAGAAGAAAAGACGTTTTCTTTTTTTTTTCTTCTCAAGACAATCCAGCGACGCACAAAGAAACGTTTTTCTTCATTCTTATTTCAATTTACTTATTTCATATTTTGCTATATCTTCATCATCGCCAGGAGGACCTGTTTCATCAGGATGCCCGAGTGTTTCAGAAGTGCGACAACTCAATACGACTGACTGTCTCGCAGGCAGGCAGAAGGATGATGTGAAATCCGCTACGACTGAGGCGTACGGATGAGGCAACGAAGATGTAACCTCTCAATCATCACTCTTTCTTCGTTTGTAAATAGTCACTAATATAACTCCACCAATAGCTAAATTAAATAATTTAGTCACCTAGATATGTATCGTCTGTCTAGAAACTCCCTGGATGCCGAGCTTTATATGTATCTCTTTCTCTCTATTTTTTACCTCTCTCTCTATATGTATGTGTATACTATTTTAAAATAGTTTGTAAAAATATCTGATAGGCGTTGAAAAAATATTTTAGCTAATGTTTAAGGAGCAGTCAAGTGAAAATGGCTCGGGATCAAGAGAAATTGTGCTTTGGTATAAATGTTACTATTACAGTCATAAAGCGCTCTGTCTTTACTATGTCAATATGCAGCAAGATCTGTATCAGAAGACTGAAGAAGACTTGTTTCTTATGCGCATTGTTACAAAGGATAAATCTATTTGCAACTATGACATTTTTTATGTTCAAAGACAAAAAATGCAGTGGAGACGTACAAGATCCCCTTCGTCAAAAGAGTTTCAAGCCTAGTGATAAGGTAAGAATAATGTTCACCTTGTTTAACTACCGTGGGCTTTATGACAATCCTTTATTTCTTAAAATGTCCTAGAAACAAAAATGTTAAATTTACTGTTTTAGATAATAAGAACCGATTGCAGAAATGAAAAATTGGATAAAATTAATTCCGTATTGTGGAGGAAATTTAATACTAATGACTCGTTTGTTTTTTATAAGATCGGATGCTTAATTTATTGAAATAAGTAATAAAAAATTAAATTCCTTTAAGATCCTGCTGCTTAGTGTAAATTATAGTTTCTACAAATTAGCCTCACAATTTCTAAGAAGCATTAAGTGACCGTATAGAGTCATTAGGATTTTTGAAGTAGGAAACATGAAAAATGAGAAATGCCCGCACCGGGACTCCATCTTGGACCTCTCGAATATGCGCAGATTGTGCTACCGTTACACCAAGAATATATACAGAAAGGAGAGAGAAAATACTGTATATGCGACTGGGGATTAGAGGACCCAGCAGCCAAATCCTGGTGGGGAAGAATCACCTTTTAGTTCGGGCTCCACTTTAGCATCATTAGGTATTTTTGAAACAAGAAACACGAAAAATGAACAATGCCCTCACCAGGACTCGAATCTGGACCTCTCGAATACGCGCCGAGTGGGCTACCGTTACACCACGAAGGCATACAGAAAGAAAGGAGAAAATAACCTTATAACCGTACTAACAAATCTTAAGGCGTGATAGAACTTCACCTGCGATGCTAATGTTACGAGGATTCAGAAAGCGGGATTTAAAAAATGATGTGCATGCTTTCTCAGTTCTGGTGAATTTGGGAGTGTTGTCATAGCCTTCCTCCTCTGGAATGATTCGCTTGATTTATTGGCCCCGATTTGTGTTCATTTCATCATGGCCTTTACGTTTGTAACTGAAAACAAGTTCTAATTTAAGATGAAATGATGGAAATAAAAACATCCTTCTCAGACAGAAAATTTAAATTATATTTGAATGAGCTAAAAAAGAATAGGAAATTAAGGCCTTGGAAGGAATACATAAGTATTGTTACAAAATTTGGAATTTCAGAGCAAGATTCTAGGTCTGAAAGCTTGTTTTTCAAGGAAAGTCAGTTCTCAGTTAAACGTACTTTTCCTTTTCTCTCTTTTTAATTAACTCTTTTCGAAAAAAAGGATTTCTCAGGTTTAAATAAAGGAAAAATTTTATGTAACTTCAGAATATATTCTACATTTGGTTTATTAGAATTTATCTTTGAATTCCAAATTACCACATGGAAATTTTCTTTAAATTTCATTTAGAATGCAGAAATGTATCTTGGATATCGCAGTTCCCATCGTGTGGTCTCCTAAGTTAGAAGATTCTGTCCTTTTTTATCACATCACTTATAAAATTCGGACATGCAACAAGAATACTTACTCTTTTAGTATCATTGTTGGCCCTTATAGTCCAAGAGCATAAACAATTTTTTGGATAATAATTGTCTTCAAATTCTGGGCTGGATATGTTAACGGACTGCCCTTCTTGAACAGTAAGGTAATGTTTCCCATAACATGACTTTTCAAATGCATGTTCTCCAATCACCTGTTCTGTTTTGCAAAATAAAACAAACATATCAATAACGTTTTAAAATGTTTATTGGTTTACAATAAAATAATATAGAAATGTTACTTAAAATAAAATAGCGAATTTAGCTCTACATGTGAATTCAAATTTTTAATATAAAAGCGTTACTTAAAATAATGAATTTATGTTAACATAAGAATTTAAAAGTTTTAAGCTTTGGCAATATGTTCGGTAAATGCTATAAGCATTTTGCAGGGTGATCCGAAAGTCAATAAATATTTGAAATTCGAATTTCAATAACTGTTTCATATGTACTAGTGTAATTAATATAAAATAAGAGAATGCATTAAATACTGGATTTTATACAGAAATTTTATTATTCAATTTTCTAATTGCAGTTATGCCCACCAGTCATTTTTGGTTTTGAATATGCAATGCGACTCTATTTTTGAGTTGTCAAAAATGACGCATTAAACGTTATTCTTAACATGAAAGAAAGGCCAGCACTGGATTTTGGGACATTCCATACCACATCAACAGCACTCGACCTGCTTTCCTGACACTGCCGGTATTTGATGAAAAGGGAATATTAATTCATCTTTTTCATTAAGAATGGTCATTCGAGTCACCATAATTTGAAATCCTGTATGTTTTTATCATGGAGCTAACTGAAATCATGAATCAATCCACTTCAGTAGAAAAGTGAAAAGATGTTATGCAACAACATGCAATAATGATTCTAAAAACAATGCTGCTTCTGCTGCCCATTTGTCTCAGCGTGCCTTCAAGCAGTATTCAAAGATTATTGTCACATTAAGCGAAGTGCCGTTTGACAAACTGAATTGCAATAAAAATTTTTATAATAAAATTTCTGTAGAAATCCGTGAATTTTTTGCTTTTGTGTGCTGATTTCTCTAATATATGAACTGAAAGCTCACAAAATATTTTTTTTAATTTATACTTTTAGCTGAGCGTGCATGTGTAAAGGAAATTAGAAAACTGTTTATTCCTGTTATTTCTATTTTATACGGTTTCATTTATTTTTACTAAGAAGTACTTTAATTTGTAAGCATTTCTCGCTTCTCTTATTTTTACTTTTCCACGCCACGATGTAAATTAACTAGGGTGAATGATTATATTTAAATGGATGTAGCGAAAAGTCTAGTCAGAGCGTGATTTCGTGAAAGCATGTTGCTATTTCTTTAAACTGTTAACCTTGAATATAGGCTACGCATTCTTGCCATCGAATTAATACTCTGCTGGGGGAGGTTCTGAGTCAACTTGTTAAATTCAATTCATTTGTGTAGTCTTGTACTACCCCTTACCTTTAAATTTAGTATTACACATCTTTTCAGTTCTCACCGCAAGTGGTCGGTATTTGTGAGCACGTAAATCCATGTCGTCCGTAAATTATATTGTGTTGAATAAATGGGTCTTTTACACGCTTCCCATGGTTGTGTTCATCTTCAAGCCTGTGCAAGAATTCGCAAGGATCTCCTTATCTTAATAATAACAGAAACAGTCCTCTAGAGCAGCTTTTCTCAACCTGTGGGTACGCTTACCCCAAAGGGTACCTGACATGGTCAGAGGGGATATGCGGAAAAAACATCTACTGGTGAACGTTGATAGATAAATTGAGCCACAAAGGAAAGATAAAAAGCTTTTGTCACTTAAGTTACAATTTGAAAATAAACCCTTCATCTCATTCTGGATTTACTTTAAAGAATATTATGAGCTATTTAACAAGGCAATTATTATTCTTCCACCGTTCACAAGCATTTATTAGTGAAGAAGGCTTTCTCGTTCCCCACTTACATAGAAAATATGTACAGGAACAGATTTTCCAGCCTAATCAATTCAGGAGTTAAAATTACCGAGTGCTTTTAAAAATCCTCAAGGTTCCCACTAAGCGTGCTCCTATTTTTTTAATTTAATTAAATGTGTGTAATTACCAGAGTACACCGTTTTTGTATAACGGATAAAAATATTTCTGCATTATAATGTTACTACTGTTCCTCCATATGCAGAAGTTAGGAGTTATACATAATAGGGGGAGTTGGGGTATGTGAAGCAGAGATGATAGGTGAAGAGGTTGTAGATACATTAGGTTATTTTGAAGCAGGAGACATGAAAAATGAGCAATGCCCGCGCCGGGACTTGAACCTCGGATCTCTCGAATACGCGCCGAGTGTGCTGACCATTACAACCACAAAGGCATGCTAAGAAGGCGGGAGAAATACCTGACATATTCCCCCTTTTGAAGAGCGAATGGGGATTAGGGGACCCAATTGCCAAATCCTGGTGGTGGGGAATCTTTATCCACCACCATTTTTAATTCGGAAGCCACTGTAGAGACATTAGGATTTTTCGAAGCAGGAGACATGAAAAATGAGCAATGCCGGCGCCGGGACTCGAACCTCGGATCTTTCGAATACGCGCCGAGAGTGCTGACCATTACACCACGAAGGCATGCTAAGAAGGCAGGAGAAATACCTTATAAAGTGCGCGAGGGAAAAAAGTTTAAGAAACTCTGCTGTAGAAGAATTGTAAATGAGTGAGGGTTCCTTCTGGAATACCAACTGATAAAAAAAGGTGCAACTTCTGTATCCTATCTTTTAAGGTTTCCACATTAAAAAAACTTCCCTTTGGGATAGACACGTTATATTCACACAGAGTTATGAAAATTGTTTATGAAATGCTTTTAAGCATTACCTTACATAAAGGCTTTTTGATTAGAAAATAAAGTCTCAACTGCGGGCTTGAGAAAAAAGCAAGGAAACAATAATCATGCACTTAATCATAAAGCGACTTCTCTGTTGGCAAGAAATGCAAATTTGTAAATTTGAATAAATCACTTGAAGAAGCATTTTTAAAATTTGTTGTGTGCTTAATTTGTAACGTGTCGAAATGCCAAACGAAAAGACTTATTCTTGAAAGAAAAGGATAAATGGTTAAACGATTTTGTTGTTCTTGGTAATTGCAGCTGTAGAAAAAATTAAATCAGAAATTCCCCAGACAGCTTTGTGCAATATACTCAAACAACAATTTGTAATTAATGAAGAACTAATAAAAAATGCAAATGTCTCAAGGAAAAGCAGAAAAGGCATAAAATCTCGAGACATGGAATTTGCTTTTCTAGAACGATTTGAAGCTAAAAATATTTTTATTTCTCGAACTTTCTTCACTAATTCGCTAAATATTACGGAAGAATTTTATAGAAACTGAAATACCTCTCAAAAGTTGGAGGAGCAGAAATCTAATATTATTCATCAGAAATTGCAAGGTGAGAAGATAGAAGCGAATCATCATGCAGCTGATAACTGGATAAAAGAAGTTTCACTTGGGCTGTGAAGTGAATAGAAGTCACGTGAAATTGACAACTGAGATGAAATTGGACTGCGTTACAGAACATTACCAGAACACACATTAATATTTAAAAGTGGAACAGCAGTATGATTAAGAAACTGAAGACATACGTTACTGTGCTATTAGCATGAAATATAAACCCAACCATTAAGAAGACAACACTAGACATTCACAAAAGCAGAAAATCTGGCAAGAGTTCTGGCAGAAAGCAGCCAAGAATTTACTTCTAGCTTACAATAGCAATAAAAACTCATAAATGACACATAATAATTTTACTGTTTTTTCTTTTGAAATGGGGCATGTAATTGAAAAATCAAAATATAGCTTCACTAATTAGATAACTATGCATGCAGTGCTCTCACCTCTAGTCTCATTCTAGAAGACAATAGTGCCTCTTCCTGCAGATACAGCTTCTAACATTCAGCTTTTAGATTTAAGGTATTATAAAAGATTCAGAATGTCATTATAGAAAAGATATTCACGAAATGATGAAGAGAATTCAATTTTGTGAAAATGCAAACATTTCAAAGGAGATAAGTAAGTCGATATCTCTGCTAGAGGCCATACATTTTATAGTCAATGCAGGGGGTTAGTCCCTTAAAATTAATTAAAAACTGTTTTCGAAAATGAGGTTTTATGTAGAAGAAGCCTCAGAGGAACTGGAAATTATACCTAATGTTTCAGACATCAGAGAGGGAAGTTATGAAGACTCGAGAATTCTAAGAAAAATTCTTCAGCCCAAACGTGCTGATCAAAAATGTTATCAGAAGTTTTATGAAACTCACTGATAGAGTAGTTGTTTCGAAGAAATAAAATTTTATCAAGGACGTAATTATAAAAATATTTTAATAAAATGTTTTCAATGAAATTCAAAACTGCATAAATAGTTTAATTTTAGTATTATTTTTAGTTATTATTTTAGGATTAATTAATGAATTAGTTGTTTATTATTTTATTTGAAAAGTTTAAGACTCATATCACAGTTTGCAACAGACAAATCGCTGTCTTTTAATCTCAAGCGCTTAATTAACTCAAATACACCTGAACGGAAGTCGTTTTAATAAGTGGTGAGTACTGTCTGTATATATATAGAGAGAGAGAGAGAGGGGGAGACAGAGATAATAAAGGATTGATGAATACAAGAAACATTTTAAGCAGTTCATAATTTTTTCATCACTTTTACATACCTAAAAATAAATTAGTTCAAAAGTAGTACTAAATTAATTTTAACTCAAGGAGTTTACTTAAGACATATTATAAAACTTCAAACTTAAAGCGTGACGCCAAAACATTTTCAGCTTTGTCATTACATAGAAATTCTAAAATTAATTTTCTTCTTTGAATATCAGGGAATTCAGGATAACAAGGAATAAGATAAAACGATACTGTCTAGAGTTTTAGTTCCAGATTCTATGTTTAAAAAATGAAAGAAATGAGAGTTATTTAAGCAACATCATACACTGTCATGGCACTGTTAGAGATAGTACGAATAAACTTGAAATGAATGTTTTGTTTGAAATGCTATGCTATTTAGTAGGAAAGCTTTAAAGTTTATCCACATACAAAATTATTCAAGTTACCTGTTAAGGCTTTTGTGAAAACTGAAATTTACTGCATTAAGGACATACTTACTAGCAGATATAATAAAAAATATTATGATAATCACTGCTTTGCTTTTCATTATTTATTGCAGATTGATTCGATAAACAGGCCAAAACACGAGCTTTTCCAAATAATTATGAATATCATAAAAGAACAAATAAATACCGTTGAGAAACAAATATTCCAGCGGCGACAGGATATTGTCTCGTTTATTCCAAATTCTTGGATAAACATGAGATAATATTCGCTGATAATATGCTTCAACATCTACGCTTGTTGCAGACCCTAATCCTGCTTTCTGTTGAATAAGCTATTGCGTTTCTAAATTTAAATTTTCTCATTTGTCTTGGCCTTTTTATGTTTGCCGTAGTTCCTCAGCGCTTTATCTGAGTGTTTAGGCAAGAGTAGGCTACATATTATTTATTGAACGTGTATTAGCTTAATTATTTTAACATATGGCCGTATTCGAACACTTAGAGCTCAGAAATTTGTAATAAAAGGATTACATTGGATTATATTTATTATTCTGATTATCGAATAGAAAACTATACTAAAATTCTAGGTTTGATCTTTCGGTTTCATTAAAAAGATTGTAACTGTCACTTTTAAAAACCTAAACATTGAATAATGAAAGAAAAATTAAAAACTAACTATTCAACATATTTGAAAAAATATATGCTAACATCGTATTTGATAATATGTTGATCTAAAATCATGTAAGCCAGTTTAGCATTAATTTTGAGAGTAAGTGAAATTTTTATTAATGTTATTTTAAAGAATCAAATCTGCAGTTTAAGAATCAGAAAATAAAGTTTAGAACATACCAAACATCTAACTTTGTTATAGTCAAATGTTGGCGGGTTAGAACTACATTATTTAAATTATGGCAAAACATCGAAGATACTAGTTTCACACCAGTTTTAAACAATACCATCCCAGTGTCACTCTAAGTTCCCTATCCATCAACTCTTTAAGCAGAATTTTAAATCTCGAAATATCGAAAATACACTGTCAGAAATACCTAGGCTTTATTCGAGATACCAGTCCGAGAGCATCAACTGGGCAGTCAGCTTTCCGCTATACCAAACACATTGCGGGTCAAAGGATGATAAGCAAGTGTATTGCAAAAACTAAAGCAACGTAGAAATTTAAATCATATCTTAAATTTAAGTTTTATAGGTAAGATATAATAATCACATGACATCCATCTAGCTAACTGTAAAAAAATTTGGCATAACTTATAACAAATGGATTTATAAGTTACCACAAAGACCTTGCGTCTTTGGGTTTAAAACGTTTTAACTGTATCAAAAGTGATAAAGCCTGAGAAAGTCTTTTCTATTGGCAGTACAATGTATAGGCGAGCAAAAAAGAAATTAGTACTGTATTTACTAATTAAAATATCGGTTGCACAAAAGATCGTCCCATAAAAAGATTATAACTGTCACTTTTAAAAAACTAATTACTGAATAATGAAAGAAAAATTAAAAACTAACTAATCAACATATTTGAAAAAAATATATTTTTGCGTATTTGTTAATTATGTTGGTCTAAAATCATAAAGCCTAAATTCTAGCTTCTTGGAAACAATAAGCTGTTTTTCTTTCTTAAACATTTTCCTACATTGAATTGCAAGAAATAATTTCAAAAAAATACTGACACATTCTTCGAAAGAATAGCATTATAATATTATCTCATATTGTCGTTGTTATCAGTCTCACTTGTTTGACAATGGTTAGCACATGCCCACAATATTAATCGTGGGAAGAAGTGAAATGCGCCTGTCGTTAGCAAGGGCTTTGAGCACTATATAGGTAACAATCCGACTTTAGCTCAGTTATTCTCACATTAGCAATGTTTATGCATAAATAATAATCTGTAAGGATTATGTTAATTTCTTTAACAATATTGAGTTAAAGTTCCTTTCCAGTGTTCCTGAATTTCAACTTAACGACTTCCGGCCAGAACGTAGTTTTAGAACCGCGTTTTAATGCAAATGAGGAAAAGTATTTAACCGTGAAGTTCTACTGACTTCATTAGAGAGAACCAGTGATTCTGGCTAGCACGCGTCCGCCTTTTTAGGCTACTCTGTCTTAAGCTATTATTACGCTCGGCCGTACTTTAGCAGGGCTAAAGGGCTAGTTCATCAGCTTCTCGCGGCTGAAACCGAAAGAAGAGACTGATGACGTAGTTGGGTTCACTTGCTCAGTTTCTTAAGCATTTGCTTGAGAATCAAAACGCTTTGAAGAATAGTTTAATAACCATATGAGCCGAGATTTTAGCTCATGAAATTGCAATCTACATGCAGCTATATGAACTAAAATGTAGTTACGCCATACTAAATAAATTAAACTCTAATATGCGTAAAACATAAGTAAAACATGCGTAAACATAACTAATTTTTTAATTAACACATATGCGTAAACATAACTAATTTTTTAGGTCGAGTGTATCCTAAATGTAGTTACTACCCTAAATGTAACTAATTTTTTAGATCGAGTGGTCCTTTTTCATAATCATCTTTTTAAATATATGTAAATAGTAACCCATCGAAAACAGAGGTAAATTTCTACATTTGCGAAGAAATTTTTTTTTTTTTTTTTTTTTTTTTTTTTTTTTTTTTTTTTTTTGCGTTGAAATATCAGTTAGTCGCAAAGTAATTTGCATTATAGAAATATTAAATAAAAATATGCAAATACATTTTGAGAATACATGCTAAAGACCTTACACATCTATCTGATTAAAAATTAGTTAATCCTAATAATAGATTTCATAACACATTAAAACGAAACAAATTTCACAAATTTTTGCTTTCCAATTAGCGTTGATAATGAGTTGTAGAATTTTGTAAGCTTTTGCAATGACTATTATGAAAGCATTATTATGGAACATCAGCATTATTATTTAACGTCAATTACTCAAAAAATAATGAAAATATTTTAAAACAGTATTTATATATTTTGGAATGTATTCTTACATTTTAAAAGTATATGCTCTGATGCTAATTTATGTTTATGCAGAATTTCATGGTTTATTTTATAAAGTAAAATTTAGCAGTCTAAATTTGTATATAATAATATTTTATATTATTAGTATACACTGACTACCAATAAGTATTTGGACACCTATGCAAATGACGATATCTGCAGTCCTAAGGTACGTCATGGACTCCACCGGTATATATCGTGTAGGAAACAGCATCGGCTTTAGTCGCATGCAAGATGCCTCGCAATTCGGAGCTCTCTGATTTCGAGAAAGGTATAATTATCGGGTATCACAAATGTGGCCGATCCTTAAGGGACATATCTAGCGATCTGAAGTACCCAAAATCGACAGTGGACTATGTGATTAAGAAGTGGAAGGTGAGCGGTGATTGTCGGAATGTGCCCCGAGTCGGCAGACCCACGAAACTGGGAGATAGAGACCAACGAGTGCTGTCCAGAGAAATTCGGAAGAACCGCACCCAATCGATGGCCCTCATCCGCGAGAAGTTTCAACAGGCATCCGGGAGTATTGTTTCAATGAATACCATCCGTAAGGAAGCACATCTGCTTGGTTTTCATGGTCGTGCTGCTGCCCATAAGCCTTTGATCACAAAGTCCAACCGCGCTGCTCGGTTAATGTGGTGCAAAGCACATCGAAATTGGACCGTAGATCAGTGGAAACGGGTTCTTTGGAGTGACGAATCAAAGTTCACCCTTTACCGTTCGGATGGCAGGGTCTGGGTCTGGCATCTACCTGGAGAACGTCTCCTGCCAGAATGCATTGTGCCAACAGTCAAGTTCGGCGGAGGTGGAATATGGTCTAGGGATGTTTCTCCTGGTATGGGCTGGGTCCCTTGGTCCCCATTTATGGTAAGCTCAACTCCGATGCCTACTGCACTATTTTGGATGACAATGTGCTTCCTACGTTTTGGCAGTTTTATGGGTTGGACCCCTGTTACTTTCAGGCCGACAATGCCAGTTGTCATGTTTCGACGTTAACCAAGGCTTGGTATGGTGCCAATGGAGTTCATCGAATGGACTGGCCTGCCCAGAGTCCAGACCTGAACCCTATCGAGAACCTCTGGGACGAGTTGCATCGCCGAATTCAGGGGTGCACTACCCGTGCAAAATCGGTGAAGGAACTTCTATGTCTTCTCCAAGCCGAGTGGAAGAAAATACCACTAGCTGTCATACAAAGACTTGTGGAAAGTATGCGCCGGAGTGTCCACGCTGTAATTACCTCTCGTGGAGGCTCTACCAACTACTGATTTTGAATAAAGTTAGTTTCTCTTTTCTATCACAGGTGTCCAAATACTTATTGCTAGTCAGTGTATAATAATATACAATATTTTATATTATTAATATATAATAATATATAATATTTTATATTATTAGTATATAATAATATTTAATATTTTATATTATTAGTATATAATAATATATAATATTTTATATTATTAGTATATAATAATATATAATATTTTATATAGTAATCCAAATAATTAGCTGAAACGTGCATAAATTAGGTCACAAATTAAGTGACTAATAAACCAAGTAATGATTCAAATTATTATTTTTGGTAGGAATAATATGAATCAACTTACATGATTTTTTTTCCTACGTAGTTTGGTTTGATAATCCTCTGTTACTTTTTATCCATTTATTTGCTTTCTGGTCAGCTTTTCTTGCCGATACAAGGATCGCATTCCTATTCAAGTGGTATTCCCTTATAAATGTTCGTAAACGGCAAAATAAACGAATTGCATTCTTATTCACGGAGGGAAAACGTTTCTCAAGTTCAGAAATAAGATTCTGAATTACACCTCTACCTTTTCAAAAAGAACTGCCGGAAACGGAAAACATTTCCCATTTTCATCATCGTTTCCATCCAAACTGGTGATGGTACAGTTAATCCTCCTATAGATAATAAAAATATCCAATTTCAGTCGTTAGGAATATCTCCAATTTTTTTTTTTTTTTTTTTTTTTTTTTTTTTTTTTGATATTTCACCCAAAGTAGGATCTTTATCTTTCACACGATTTGCAATATAACCTGCCACATAAGCGAGCGATTCTTGTTCATATGCAGATATATCTTTCGTTGAATCATAAATGTCGGTTTCCCAAGGAAGTGACGTACATTCATCATGGATGTCTTAGTAATTAATTAAATCATTTTCGTATAAGGAAGACTCAAACATTTGTGCTTTTTCATTTGAAGAAAAAGCTGTTTCTAACAGTTCTTTTGTCAAATATGCTTCAACTTTCTTCAGAGTCATTAGCATTTGTCTTTAACGACAATTTAAGCAATTTGTTTGCCAGTAGCAAAGTTTTCAGGCGAATTATTACGTCTGATGGAGACGGAAGGTGACCCCGAATCTAGCCTTAGACCCCGAATCTGGCTGAACAAGCTTTCTAATACATCTCGAGTCAGTCTTGATGTTAAAACATATTTCACATTTATAGATTTTACGTCGTCAAATAAACCGAAAAGCGAATTTATCGATATAATAATAACTTTCTGGAAAGGTAGCATTGTCTTCTTCCCGCATACTCTGAGATCAAAAATCATTTGCTTGATCGCATTTAATTTATTTATTTATTTATTTATTTATTTATTTTGTACTTCATAATAGCTTTCTAGACAGAAAGCAGCTTTTAAAGGCTTATTGCTAGGAGGTAATGGTGCACTACTATTCATAATGTCAAAAAAAAATCATCAACCATTGAAAAAAAATTACTTGTTGCAATATTACCAGTCAAATGCATAATTGTTTTAGCCGTTGTGGAAAAAAATAATACTTTTGCTTGTACTTCTTTCTGTCTCTCGTTTCCTTTTACAGATCAAAATTGAGATTTCAGTTTATAGCACAGTTTAATTTCTCCTATATCTTTATTAAGTACTTCATATATAACGTCTTTGTTTATAATTGTACCATTTTCGAGAATAAAACCTTTATCAAGAAAATGGTTTCTCGAAAGCTTTATGCAATGCGGCATATCAGCGAAAACCCATATTTTGATGCTGAACTTGGGACTGTAAAAGAAAGATTTAACTGTTGAAATTTGTAATTCTTTCCAAAGGGTCTGACTACCTTCCAGGTCAGATATAATTGCTTTGACTCGAAGCCCAGACGATTCAAGAGCAAACAAAATGGAAGACAGAAGATTTTCCTTCATTGACGATCAAAACCAAAATAAATAGGCTGTTTCCATTGCGAAATGAGTCCTTGAACCAATACAAATTGAGTCTTTTTAAAAGGATCTAATTTTGAATCATAACAGAGTCTTGAATCTATATGAATTTCATCGAAAATTAATACGCATAATCTTTTTTCGTCAGTTGCATTTTGGCAAATTTTTTTATCACTAACAGTACATCATTTAAAATGCCAGGGATGCAACTGTATCTTGAGCACCATCGTTTCAGTGAACTTGCACTTGGAAGCGGAATACCCATATTTTCTTTCCAGAAGTCGTATGACTTTACGGATAATGACCTGATTACTATGCTTTTTGAAATGTCTTCTGGAGACCATTTAATTCGCTTTTTTTTCATTAATGCAGTTATTTGAGTTTCGGTAAATATGGTTTGAACATACGTTTTCATTTTTCTTAGTTTTTTATTTTCTTGATTCACTTTTTAAATTTCTTTATTCAGTTTCTGAACTTTTTCTAATATTAGTTTTCTATTCCTTTTAAATCATTTTCTTTGCTGGGAGATAGATTTTAAATGCTGCTTTCTCTCAGTCTGTAAAACAGAAACCTTATTCTCAAGAGCTGATAGTTTTGTGATTAAATCATTCAAATTTTTCTGGAGGTTGGAACAGTTACAACATTGCTAAGTAATATTAGTTTCAGTAAGCTCCTCATAGCTATTATTGTTATCGTTTTGAAATTCCAGACATGCCTTTTAGGACTTAAATTTTGAATTCTTTCAAATGAACTTTGTAATTTTTTTTTTTTTTTTTTTTTTTTTTGTTGCCTTGGCGTATTCTGATAAATAACCAAGTCAGGAATACAAACAGTTGGAATAGCAGTTGACTTCAGTACCTTTTTTGTCGGTAATCCTAGCAACCTATTTTTCATATCCTCCTCATAATCAGATTCAGTGAAGTGGTTGCTGCATATTCGAGCAGTCTTTGTGTTGACAATATCCGCTCTTCGATACCTATGCAATCATTCTTTCGTTAACTGAATATTTTTGTACGGAAATCTATGAAATACCACGCTAGTTTCTTTCGTATTATGATACATATTACTACAAGTAGCAACGGCACACGATACCATTTTTTCAATATTTCTCAGTACAAGAACTTTTTAAATACAAAATCCCTTTAAAAGTATCATCAGTTATAACTTTCAAGTAAAAAAAAAAATTCTTTCTCTGAAACTAACAGGGCTAAAGAAAGAAAGAGAATCTAAGAACTAAAGATTCATTCTTTCGCACTTTTGAAGCTCTGGTCAGTCGACGACGGGATGAACCCAGTGACGTCACATAACATCCGGTATACTCGCCAAGAGGGTTCGTGTCGGTATCGTTCTTCTCAAAGGGATGACTCAGCCCTTCTCTTTCTTTAGTCCTGGTACTTTAGGCCCTTGATAGCTTCGTCGTTATTCAGCTTTAAGAGGCCCCCTCGGTTAGAATCTTGATAGTTTCGGCTATATCTTTTTAGTTAAGAATAGCTAAGTTTTAGTTCTTACTTTCCTAAATTCAAGACTGAGTGGCGGTTTTATTGTAAAATTACAAGACGGAGTTCTGTTAAACTTTATTGGAATCATAAAGGGTAATTTCACACTTTATTATTCCAAATCAATCCGTGCCTGAAGATTTTGGAAGCACTCCCCGGGAAATGAAGGCGCATCCGGAGGGCGACCAGCAAGAGACCACAAGGTGGTTGAGGATCACGAACGAAGAGCATCTGTGTTGGGGAATAGCCGGTAGTTTCGTGGACAACCCAGCGATAAGCCAGTAAAAACAAATGTAACATCTTATCCCAGTCCTGTTGGTTTCTGGAAACCACCAATGAGGGGTTAGTAAGGATGGTTCGATTAAACCTCTCTACCATGCCATCTAACTGGGGATATAAAGGTGTCGTTTTGGTTCTATCATTGCTGAGTATCTTGCAGAGTTCTTTAATTACAGCCGATGCAAAATTTCTTCCTTGATAGGAATGTAACTGAAGAGGCACTCCGAAACTGATAATCCAATGCTGTGTCATTACTTATGCTACTGTGACAGCCTCTTGATCAGCAACAGGATACGCTTCCGACCACGTGGTTGAAGTAATCAATGACAACGAGGATGAATTTGTTGCCATCAGCAGTTCGCGGCAGAGGTCCGAAGGTTTCAAACGCGATACGTTCAAAAGGCGCTCCTACATTGTAACTTTGCATCTTGCCTCGGCTGCGTTTCATCGGTTCTTTCAGACCCGTCAGGACCATTTCATCGGTTCTTTCAGGCATCGCAAGGTTGGAGCCACTTTTGCACGTCATACTTTGCTTTAATCCAGTAAAAACGCTCTCGAGCTCTCTGCAAGGTCTTCGTTATTCCGAAGTGCCCTCCTGTGGGGCTACTATATAGTACTTTAACGACGTCCTGATCCGGAATCTTGTAAGTATCAACTGCCATCGGAAAGCCGCTTCATCCATCATCCGCTTCGAATTTCCGGTACAAGACGCCGTTTCGAATATGGTGAGTCCCGGTGATCCCAATGCCGTTTTGTCGTGGGACTATAGATTGAAATGTTCTGCCATGTAGGTTTTCTGTTTGAAGACTCCATTAAGTTAATCATGTTTTTAATGTCGCCGTCTTCCAGCTGGTATTTCCTGACTTCTTTGTTACTCCATGGATCTCGATCATCCGATGCTGACGTTGTTATTTGTCGTGCGACCGTATTAAGCAGCGCGTATTTCGCTCCTATCCTGGAAAAATATCGGTAGCTTTCTTGGACAAGGTCTTCTATACAGGGCGTCGGCGTTTCCATGTAATGATCCCTTCCGATGAGGGATAGTGATATCCTCAGAGGCTATGCTGTTTGTTGTTTTTAAAGTCCAAGAATAAAATGTATTTCCTTAGAAAGTCCAATCCGAGTATGCAAGGATCTGTAATATCTGCCACATATGCCGTGTGATGGTAGGCGACACTTCCAAACGTGATGTTTAACTTTCCATCAGTTTCGATTTTATCACCAGACACAGTCTGAAGTGTAACGCAGAATGGCGTCCAGGTGAGTTTATCTTAATTGTTGAGCTAAATCTTTTCGAATGATGGTAACATTGGCTCCTCTGTCGATGCTCCTCTGTCATATTACAAGGAATTCCATTGATATGTTCATTGATGAACAGTTCATTACTGCTGCCACTGACTTACACTGCGATAGGGGACTGCTGACCCTAATTCCAAAAAAAGATTTCAGCCTCACGGCATTTAAATATCCTCTCTGCAGACGTTATCTACATCCACTACGCTACAATCTCTGAGGGCCTAGAAGAGCAGACTGCCCTGTGACAGATTTGAATTTAATAGTCATCATGCTCAGCCTTGAAAACAAATTTCTTTTAAAACAAATATGTCCAATAAAAACCGTGTCTACTAAAACTGCGGTCTAATAGAACTGCTGTCTAATAAAAACTACTACTAAATTAAGTGCTACAGCTGATTTAGGTCAGTAAAAAGTAACCTTCTGGAAGCCTGTTTTTGCTTCTGTATATAAATCTAGTTCAGACAGTCTGTTTACAAATCTGTTATTTGTATACAAACCTTTACATACGCATGTTTACGAAGCTGGTAGAACACTACATTATATGCAAAACTAGATACATTCATACATATAGTCAAATAATAATTAAGAAATGCACAATTCAAGAGTATAGAAAAATATGGTTCCTTGAAAATAATATTCTTCATATTAATATTTTCCATCCTTACAGTAAACCCGTAAACAATGCATTAATTACTATAATAGTATAAATTTCAATAGTCATTTTGAAATATCGCTCCATAGTGTCATCACATTCATACTAATTGCCAACTAATGATTGAGAGACTGACAATTCTATAGCTGAGGAATACACGGTCTCTAGAAAATAAAAATTTTTACATAAATATCTTTCATCCTTACGGTGAACCCGTAGTCAATGCCCAGTATTAAATACAATATTAGTTTAGATTACAATAATCATTACATAGTGTAAAATGCGTATTTCAGTGCATAACATAAATTGCTAACGTTCTGACAAATGCAATTACCTATGTGCAAACTTAATTGCTAAAGTCTTAGGACACTACGAGCCTAGTAGAGTTAAGGCAGAGTACAGATAGGTCCATACTTCTTGGTGGTTAGAATACAGTTCTACGTCTGCTAATGGCTGAGTTCTTTTCCACACAGAGTTTTATCAGGTTTTTCAACTTTGCTTTTGCATTTCAATTTGTATGCATGTTATCCGCCCACTGTGATCTGTATTGATCACTTGGTTGCTTCTGGTGTAGTGGCTTTGTGAGTTTAGACTTGAACAGGTAATGATCGGTATCATCCACCTCTCCATAGCTGCAGACGTTCGTATCACTTAGACGGAATCGCAGAAGATAAGGTAAAAAGGGTCCATGTTCTGTGAAGAAGTGCGTCAGTTCTCCGTTGGTTGTTAACAGTCTTTCCCCTACCTTCGAAAAAAACAGTCCTTCTGCCCGTTGAAGCTGGTGACCACCTTTCCTGCCACTGGTCGAGCATCTTAAAACCTGTTACTTTTTTCAGATAAGAAATGGGAAGCTTGGCCGGTGACTGCAAAAAGAACCCATTGCTTGCTGCCGATTTGGCCAGCCTATCCGCCTCCTCTTTTCCCTGTATCCCAACGTTAGCTGGGACCCACTGAAGGTTAGAACGAATTGGCTCTGGCAGTTTGAGCAGTAAATGGCTAAGTTCCTGGACCCACGGATTCCTGATTTTTAGGCCACTTAAATCTTCCAAGCTGGAGGCTGAGTCACAAAAAATTTTCACTTTGAACCCTACTTTGTGCCCTTCATAGATAATGGCTGCTTCGAGAGCTGCTATATCGGCCTGAAACGCTTAATTGTTCTCATTCATACGTCTTATCCATGTGTGCTTCACTTCTCCTTTCTGAATGGCACAGAAAGCGCTTCCCGTACCTGCTTCCGTCTTGGAACCATCCCTGTACAAGCAGAGCGTGTCGAATTTAGAAGCTGAGTGCTCAAGTTTAATTGATCGTGTTATGTTTATTTCCGCTGGATGACCGGAGCTGTCTGGTCTGTGCTTTTCAGAAGAGAAGGAGAGAAGAAGGTTCGGTTCCATAGTGTACTGTCTTCATCCAGTTGCAGAACTCTTGCTACAGACTTTTTCGGTCTAGAGGTCCAGAAGTGGATGTCCTGCAAGCACTAGTAAGGCCAGTCGGCGTGGTCTTGTATCCTTTGCATATTAGGAGCAGTTACCTTTTCTGAATTGTAATTAGTTAAGGTTAATTGTTGCCCCCCACTGCCACACCATACAGTATGATTCGTTCAGTAATTGTTTTACACCAAACCTTAAGGATTCTGGGGTGAATACCCAAATGAACTCTTGTGCTTCTCAGTATTGTATTGGTGATGTGCTCAGTTCTTCGTTTTAGGTCTTTTAAGTGTGGTGTCCAAGACATGTTGTTATTTAGTATGAACTCCAGGTGCTTGAAGTGTGGGACACATTTTATGGATATCCCATTAATTTTAACTGAGGGGTTCTTTCGTTGGACTTTTTTCTTCCTACGTATAAGGTCTTTGTTTTTCTTGCTGAGACTTCCAGTTTATGGAGCTTGACCCAGGACTGAAATTGGTCAATTGCTATTTGTGCCTTAGGTTCAACATCTTTCCTTCCAGTTACTACAAATAGAAAGTCATCTGCGAAGGCTTGCAGTCTTTTATGACTCTGATTTTCGTATAGTGAGAATGCTGAATTGGCCACTAAGTTCCAAAGTGTTGGCCCCAAGCATGAGCCGTGGGGGCACCCTCTTTCCAGTCTCAGTCTGGTGGGACCTTCATCAGTCAGTATCTGAACACAGCGATCCTCTATATAACTTCTAATTAGAGCTAGTATTTCCTGAGGACTGTCAATAGCGTAGAGGCATTCGCTCACGTCAGGCCACCATAACTTGTCGAATACCCACTTGATGTCCACTGAAATGATAAGTGTGTAGGGTTTATATTTATTTTAACTAACATTTATTTTAAGTTTAAACTATCTTTCCTGTCAAGCCTTACTTTCCCCTGGAACTGCCAATGCCAGAATATGTAAATTTTAGTAGAACGCGCAAGGATTCAAATTATCAGCGGAAGTATTATGATTTAAATAGAGAGGAAACGAGTTCGGTGTGTGAGATTCTTACTTCACGAGCGCGGAGGTAGTTAGCGAGAAATTGAAGAACCCCGCGTTTCGGCCTATGTGCTTGGCGGGAAGTAGTGTTAATCGTTCAAGCGAGCTTCAAGTCTGCTGAATTAGCAGCGGTGTTGTAAAACGCGGTGAGTTAGTTATTTTAGAGAGCCTCGTAGTTAGAGTCTTGTCTTTGGTTTCTTTTCAGGTTATTATTTTTATTTAACCGCCGAGTTGGCGCCGTCTGTAAGCGTCAAGAGCACGCAATTGTAATTTATTACGTTGAATAAAAAGGGACTTAAACCCTTTACAAGACTCTGTGTTTTATCCTATTTCCACAGTCACCTCTTGGTTGCGTGCAAGTTGGAGGCACGCAACGTTACATTGGCGCCCGAACACTTATCGAACTGAAATGGCCGAAAACTGGATGGAAGCCGCTGGACAACACCAAGAAATGACAAGCCAGTTAGAAGGATTTCGATAACTGGTCCAGACTTTGAGAGCATCAATCAAGCCAAACGTCCATTTCGACGGAAAAAATTCGGTGGCGGTATTTCTAGAAGGTCTAGAAAACCACTTTCAGCTCTACCCTGTGCCTGAAAGACAAAAAGTTGCCATCGCCACATCAGCACTAAGAGGACAGGCCGCGCTATGGTGGAAAAACATAGGCAAATTTTTATTAGGGGAATTTGGAAGCCAGACATATATATTTGAAAATTTCAAAAAATCGTTAGTAAAGGCCTTCCCCATAGTGAAAGATCGCGCACGGCTGGAAGCCGAGCTATATAGTTTCTATCAACGGGATACAGCAGAATTGACGGACTTTATTCTACGAAAAATCAAGCTAACGGATATGCTGTATGGAAAGAAACCCGATGCGGAGATTATTGAAATAATATTACCAAGATTGTTACCCGCTGTTCAAGACTACTTTGAAATTAGAAACCCAAGCACATTGCAGGAACTCTTCGAATTGGGGGTGAAGTTTCAAAATCGCAGAATAGCGGAAAAAGCGAGAGGGGAAACATATTTTCAAAGTACCCGAAGGAAATCTTCAAAGGAGGAAACCAGAAATGGAAATCGCTCTTATGGGGGAAAGAACTATCAAGCTAACGCATCGAAACTCGAAGGTCAAGGCCCAAAAAGAAAATTTGAAAATAAACATCCGCGTACCCAGAAGACACAGATTGAAAGGAAAGCTTTAAACGACTAGAGGGGCCTGTAAAAGGGAGGGTCCAGACCCCGGAAGTTTTAAAAAAACCCTCAAATAGACATTTAAATACGGTCATCGTAAAAAACTCACAGCTACCAATTATACAAGTCCTGGTTGGCGATGTACCAGTAGAAGCCCTCATCGATACAGGAGCAGAAGGAAATTTTATGAGTGAAAATTTCTTCAAAAAGAATTTTTATAGGGTACGATTATTTAAAACCAAAAATACGGAAATTATAGCGGCGCAAGGAAAAACATGTCACTGCATCGGGAAATTATCATTAAACTTTCAGGTAAAAGAGGAAAGTCTCAAAATATTAATTTTTGTGGTGAAAGATCTGCAACATTCTCTTATTTTAGGTATGGAGTTTTTAAGGGTCGCGAGGGCCAAATTAAATTTTCAAGATAGTTCCGTGGTGTTGGAGATGGACCAGAGGGTGGTGGAACCTGTGGAGACACCGCAATTGGACCTTAGCCATCTGAATGACCATGAAAGAAAAGCAATACAGCAAGTGGTGAGTAACTTTTCTCATTTGTTTTCAGAAAAACCAGGAAACTTCCAAATCGTGAGGCACAAGATTCAATTAAATGCCGAAAAACCTTGTAGGACTAAGCGATACCGTTATGACAAAGAAAAAGACTTAATTATCGAAGAACATATTCAGGAGATGTTAAAGAATAAAATAATAACGCCCATAAATAGTGAGTACGCGAGTCCAGTCGTACTATGTAGGAAAAAGAACGAGTTTCCTCCTTCGGATAAAAGGGCTTGGAGGTTTGCTATCGATTACAGAAAACTAAATAGTATTACTAAATTTCCAGTTTACCCTTTGCCGGTTATAGACGAGATCATTAGACAGATCAAATCGACAAGATATATGTCTACTTTGGACTTAACGTCTGGCTACTATCAAATAGCTATGAGACCCGAAGATATACATAAAACTGCGTTTATAACAAAATCGGGCACTTATGCATTTTTACGCATGCCTTTTGGGTTGTGTGGGGCCCCATCAACATTCCAGAGAGCTATGGACATTGTTCTAAAGCCTGTCCTAGGAAAGTCAACTTTAATTTATCTAGATGATATAATTATAACGAGTAGTACGTTGGAACAACATATTAGTGATCTAGAACAAGTTTTTAAATTATTAAAAGAGGCCGGTCTTACAATTAACGCCTCAAAATGCAAGTTGGCAACTAAAGAACTTAAATATCTCGGTTATAAAATTTCGCAAAAGGGTATAGAAACGCAAGATTCAAAAATAAAAGCTATTAAGAATTTCCCACCGCCCAACACCGCCAAGAAACTTTCTTCCTTCTTTGGGTTATGTTCTTACTACCGATCTTTCATAAAAGATTTCGCTAATATTGTTGAACCACTCTTAGTAATCAAACGAAAAAGGGGTAAATTTACGTGGAAAGCGGAAGCTAACACAGCTTTTGAAAGATTAAAAGAAGCGCTTATTAATGCCCCTGTTTTAAAATTCCCGGAGGGGGACGAAAACCTGGAAATTGCGGCAGATGCATCAGACTATTCGGTGGGTGCGGTTCTTATGCAAAATAACCATCCGCTGGCATTTTTTAGTAAAACACTGAATCAAACACAAAGGAATTATACAGCTACAGAAAGAGAAACATTAGCCGTATTAATGGCTGTACACAAATTTCGAGTTTATTTCGGCAAAGCGCCAGTAACAGTCTTTTCGGATCATGCGGCTGTTGGTAGACTTTACTCGGGGAAAAATCTAACGCCCAGGTTAATAAGATGGGCTTTAAAACTCCAAGAATATAATATCACAATAAAATATAAACCGGGTAAGGAAAACAATGTAGCTGACGCACTTTCTCGTATAAAACTGGACGATGAAGGAAATGAACTTAAATGCGCTGTGTTGACTTCAAAAATTTTAGATTTTAGAGATACGGTTATTACTGAAAGCTGATCCTGAATTTGGAAATATCTATGCTTATTTGAAAGACCCCGAAAGCTTTGAGCATACAGATATCGATGCGATAAGAAATAGAGCAAAAAACTATGAAATAATAGATAATTTATTATTTTATACGAAAACAACAAACGAAAATCTTGAGTATAAGCCAGTCATCCCAGCCTCGCTTCGATTAAGCATTTTGAAGGAGTTGCACGAAGCAAAAACAGCGGGCCACCTAGGGGTCAGAAAGACTTTAAAAAGGGTACGCGAGGCGGTATATTTCCCGCAATTATACAAAATAGTAACGGCGTATGTCAGGTCCTGCAATCAATGTCAGTTAATAAATGATATTAATTACAGCCCGGCCGGGTACTTAAATAGCATTCGCGCTACATTTCCGAATGAAATTTTAGGCATAGATCTCCTTGGTCCCTTCCCCCAGAGCGAGTTAAATAAAAATCGTTTTCTTTTAGTAATAGTAGATCATTTTTCAAAATGGACAGAAATTGTTCCACTTAAACGCGCGTCAGCCAAAACAGTCGCAGATGCATTCTTACACAGATACATTTTAAAATACGGTGCACCGATAAAAGTCATTAGCGATAACGGAAAACAATTCATTAGTCAAATATTTGAAAACATATGCAATGGACTTGGCATACGCCATATCAAAATGGTTCCGTATAGACCACAGGCTAACATAGCAGAAAGAGTTAATAAAAATATAGTAAAAATGATTCGCAGTTACGTCAGCACACATCACAAGCGCTGGGATGGCTACATAAATGAATTAGCTTATGCTTTAAGAACGGCACATCATGATACTACGGGAAAAACTCCAGCAGAATTATTCTTAGGCCGAAAATTAATTACGCCTTTAGATAAATTATTCTTTGTGCAACAAAGAGAGCAGGAGTTTAAACAAAAAGAGGTGCAAAAGCTAATTGATCAGGCGCTTAAAACCTCGGATACGGCAAGAAATAGACAGAAAATATATTATGATAGAAAACGCCGTGAAGCAGATTTTAAAGTTGGGGATAAAGTATTGAAGCGGAAATTTTCTTTATCAAGTGCCCCAGACAATTTTATGGCAAAGCTAGCTCCAAAGTTTGAAGGCCCATATGTAATTCAGGAAATCAAAGGAGTAGTCTTATATCTTAAGAACGAGAGAGGGGAAATCTGTAAAGCAAGTCCCGACCAGGTGAAAAAATACTATAATCCAAATAATTTTGAAATCCTTAAAAGTTTCTTGCAGGACTCAACTCTAAACGAAATAGAAGGTCCAGAGACAACAACTATTCCACCACCCAAGAAACAGAGAACTGAAGAGAGACCTAGCCCTTCTACAACCCGGACGTCGGTATCAAAAAGAAAAAATAATTTTCAAACTCCAGCGTTTAAGAAAAACAAGAATACAGAAGAACCGGGTAAAGAAACCGTGGTAAAGAGCATAACACCACCTACAAAGGATTGCAGGAAAAATTATACATCAAGGAGAACGCGCACACGGCCACAGAGTCAGGTGCCAGCAAGGCCGCCGTTCCGGAAACTGAAACGGCAACAGGAGGCACAAAAGTACGAGGAACACAAGAAATTCAAGAAGGACTCCAGACCGGAGGACGTCAAGACCAGCCGTCCCAGGGAAAAACGGAAATGCCAACAACCAGACGATTACTCCGCCAAGAGGCCAGCATGTAGAGGACGCAAAAGAAAAAGTGTGGACGATACTCGGAGGGCAATAAGGAGAAGATTGACATCCATGAAACCTCTAACAAGAATACAGAAGTTAGAATACATTCTAACTAAGTTAAGTTCCCAAGCTAGAATACATTCTAACTTGGGAACAATTTTGCCGAAAACGAATGACGGAGTTTCAAGCATCGAAAACTCAAAGATAAGTTAAAACCTTCTATAAATTTTTTTCTCTTTTGTTCCGAAATGTTATGCATAAGTACGAAGTTCTATGTTTTGACGAAAGTCAATATGTCTCGGTTGAGACTTAGTTTTGTTTTACTTTATTTAGCTAAGGAAAAAGTATTATTTTCTTTAAGTGTAAAGCTAAAAACAAGCATTTTCTGTTGGTCGAAAGACTAATTCTGTTATGTTAAAGCCAAAATTTGGCCGAAGATAAAAATAACTTCGTATTCTTGTATTAATAAGAATTTTAGTTTCAGTGCCGCCAGCTTGGCGAAGATTGAGTAAAGTAAAAATTTATTTTCTCTTATTCATTTTATGGTAAATTGTAAAAATCATATGTATTAAAATTTTGTAAATGTACGTAAATACTTGAATGTTATGTAAAAGTAGAATTTAGTCTAGAAGCATAAAATTGTAGATGCTAAATGTGAATGCTTAAAAGCAATGAAGTCAAAATTTAAGTATTAAATTGCAGATAAAGTCATGCTTTAGAGCGAAAGCCTGCATGTTTAAAGATGAATGAGGGGGAAGTTAGAATGAATGTGTTTTGTAGGGTTCTCCACCTACATTTGAATTTTTAAGAGTATTAAAGTAGCTCATTGAGTTGTAGAATGTCGAGTAAGGTGTGTCTATTTGGTCGTTGAATTCTAACAAATCATGGTGGTTAGGGGAAGTGTTGTAAGACTAAAACACGAATATTCCCGTTTGACACCACATACGGTGGAGAGCCAGGGTAAAGTTAAATTAATGCTTGAAAAATTGAATGAATGTGAAGTAAGCAATAACTAAGAAAAACGAATCGGTTAAAAACAAAAATTTATTGTGTCAAGAAAGTGTAAATTATAATGTATGTAGAAAGATACTGATACTTATTCCTTACAGATGCTGGAAGGAAAGACCAAGATTGATTGATGAAGTCCAGGAAAAGTTGCTGTAAGAAGAGAGCTTTATAACGATCAACAGAATTTTAGTCTACAAATTGTTACATAAGATTTTTTTGTGTAAACGAGGTTCTCGCCAGTTAGTTCAGAATTAGAGAAACTTACAACAGGTCGTTTGTAGGACCTGCTTCCAAGTTTTCCAAATTCTGGCAGCGGCAAATGTAGGGTTTATATTTATTTTAACTAACATTTATTTTAAGTTTAAACTATCTTTCCTGTCAAGCCTTACTTTCCCCTGGAACTGCCAATGCCAGAATATGTAAATTTTAGTAGAACGCGCAAGGATTCAAATTATCAGCGGAAGTATTATGATTTAAATAGAGAGGAAACGAGTTCGGTGTGTGAGATTCTTACTTCACGAGCGCGGAGGTAGTTAGCGAGAAATTGAAGAACCCCGCGTTTCGGCCTATGTGCTTGGCGGGAAGTAGTGTTAATCGTTCAAGCGAGCTTCAAGTCTGCTGAATTAGCAGCGGTGTTGTAAAACGCGGTGAGTTAGTTAGTTTAGAGAGCCTCGTAGTTAGAGTCTTGTCTTTGGTTTCTTTTCAGGTTATTATTTTTATTTGACCGCCGAGTTGGCGCCGTCTGTAGGTGTCAAGAGCACGCAATTGTAATTTATTACGTTGAATAAAAAGGGACTTAAACCCTTTACAAGACTCTGTGTTTTATCCTGTTTTCACAGTCACCTCTTGGTTGCGTGCAAGTTGGAGGCACGCAACGTTACAAGTGTGTGTTTGACATCTTCCCTGTTTGAGTTAATATGCTTTAAAATTTGACACAACTGCACCCCCATAGCGCAGAACATCCGCAGAACATTTCAACCGCTGTTTTTTCTAACGTTTTAAAAAATTTACTCAGGCATGGGAAAGATACTTTCAATGGATTAGCAGTTTCTAGAATATTTAGAAAATTCTAAATAACGTGTATTTTTTATGAAAAATTGTTTAAATTATTTATATAATTACTTACAGATTTCAAACGTTGCTATAAATATAGGCAAAATTTGAAAAATAGACTACTTTTGTTTTAATTACAGGACGGAAAATGCTTTTCAATCGCGTACACAATTATTGCTATTGGATCACAGTCCTGCGATAATTTCGCAATAAAAAGAATTCTGTCTGATGACTATCCACGATTCCAGAAGTTTTGTTCTTCTATAGAGATGATCGTCTTAGAGAAATAATGCTTAATATCAATATTTATTTATATTCTTAGAAATATTGGTCACTTTCAGAAGTGGTCGTTTGAGAGGTGATGTTCTATTCATTTATTTACTAATACTCTCAGATTCCAAAATTTGTTTATATTCTCAGAATACTGCACAGAAGGTGGTCGTCGCATACCTCCAAAGTTTTACTTTTCAATGAAAATGAATTCATTATTATTTAACTTTCGCCCCATTAATTAATTATGTTATGTTATGTTATGTTACGTAGAAGTGAGGGAGCCACCTAATATTTACCCTAAGTAAGCAGGTATTAGCCCCACACACTAACTAGAAAACTAACAACATTCTGGCATCATTCCTCGAGTCGTGACGGAAAATGTGACTCCAGTGAGCACTATAAGTACTGCCACCGGCGGCGGCATCAACGGTACTCCTACCTTTCAGCGTTAAAATTAGAACAAGTAAAAGAGATTGAATTACATGATATATATTGCAAAATACATAGTTGTGCAGGTGCATATTTTGAAGATGTTATCTATTATAGTGGGTACAGGCAACATGTTTCCAGGACGTTATATACTGCATTAGAAACAGGCGGGATGTTCCCACGTTACAAATCATTTTTCCAAACATGATCTGTTCACTATCAGAATTAATTAAGAACTATAAAATTGTTTGCAAAGCTTACATTTAAGTACTGTTGTAAAGTTGTGCTGAAACTTTAACAGCTCAATTTTGTCTATTCATTATGTGCTGTTACGTATGTTTTTGTGTTAATTGATTTTCAGAAATTACATTATTGTCTAGCAGTACATTGTTATTTGCATGTAAAAATTCATCATGACATTATAAATTGAGGTGGCTAGAAACAACTTATTTCTAGTATATAGATCATGCCTACAATCATGACTTGTTTACATAATTTTTTTTTACAAACAGCTGCCAAAAATAGAAAATAAAAAATAATTGAAAAGACATAAATAAATAAGTCTGAAAACAAAAGAAAAAAAATAGCTTCATCTGCATACTTATGCGTACGACGTACTTTTAGATATATCTGCATACATTTGCTAATACATTGCCAACTTATTTTTGTCACTTCATTGTATGCAATTACGTGTGTTTTTACAATAATTAGTTTACATGAATTACATGCTATACATTACATTGTTGATACTTTACCAATTGAATGCTGGTTATTTATTATATGTGTTCACTTATCAGGTAATGTGACCTTATGTTACATAGAAATGTAGGGGTCATATATTGTTTACCTAAAGTAAACAGATAGGAGCCCCTTATCCTACTTGTAAGTGACCTGAGCAAACTTCTGGTTATTCGTATTCTTTCTCTTCAAATCGCTGAATGTGTGGTTTGAAACGAAAGATAAAATGGTACGATGTGCGTATTAGTTGTTTTGTGGATATTTTGTCGTATGTAAGGTAAGTTTAGCTGTAATACTTATATGTTTACGTTTTTGCTTTTCGAATTTATGTCATTATTTACGTTTCGAATTCATGTTATTGATGTCATTTTGACAATTAAACATGTTAGCGATCTTCTGCTTTTGACACGCGGGTACTGCTTCGCGAACTTTGTTCGCCTGAGTCGTCGTCGTCTAATGAGTTGTTACCGTAAACATCGTATAATTCTTTGAAAACTGTGTACTGAAACTTTACTTTTTTCATCTTGCTTTATATTGTAAGCATTCTGAATGGGAAGTGAATCATCTGTATATTTCAATTATGTGTTTTCAAATATCTGATATGCCCTGCTATCCAACTGTTCACTAACAAGTGAAATATAATGCCATAAGTATACCATACTGATTTTTTTAAAATTTAAACTGCTTTACCAATTTTATTTATGCTGCTTATTTTGTACTTTCTTCAGCACTAGTTTTTTAAGGTTTATGTGCGAAAAACATCTAAATTAGAACTGACTCATATTTTATTCACATGGATTATTATTTATTTTCTCCAAAACTGGGTGTTGCAAAAATGTATTTTTGCTTGTAATTCAGAAAATTTTTAAATATAATTTATCTAGAAAATGTTGGAAAAAAACTTGCATTAACTTTTAACCAATCGTGTGAACTATTGTTGCACAGAGGGTAATGTGTAGTCTGTGAGACTTTTCTTTGAAAGAGAAGTATTGCTAGGGTTTTTTTCACAGCTGACTACAAATTGAACTTAAGCAAGTTTTATTTTCACTGATACAGTAAAGAGATGCAAATTTTCAAGCACTTCAACAAAAAACAACGTAAATACACTAAACATAAAATTGCATGAACATCGCTAAATAGAAAACTGTACGATACTTTTTGAAACAATTGTTATTATTTAAACTTCTTTTAGAAGTAGATAGATCAATAAATTATTTCTAAAGTAAAAGCATAAAAATGCTTGAAAATTTTAACTGCAGCACTTTCTAAATCTTTGTTTCATATACAGTTGCAGCATTTAAGTTTAGAACACTTGTTGTGAGCTCCATGATTTATTTTTTAACGATATTCAACAGCCGTTGTTTTCCTTTTATTTTGGACGGAGTTTTGTTTCGGAAGTTTGGCAGCAGTAAGAAAGATTAGAATAATGTTTTGATTTCCTTAAGTGTGTAAGCAAAAAAAAAAAAAAAAAAAAAAAAATAATAATAATAATAATAATAATAAATAAATAAATAAATAATAACAAATAATTGTTTATCAAAAATATTTCTTTTCAAGGTAGAAATTCGATTAAATTTTGCTAGTTTAAAAAGGATACATGCTCAACTTTCTAGTTTCTATTCTGAAATAAGTGATTTATTAGTTGCAGATTCTGATGCAGAAAAATATGAGCGCGAGTATTTGATTATTGAAGAACAGAATTAGAAGATGGATAGTATTACAGTAAAAGTAGACATTTGTATAAATAGAATTTTAAAGGATCAGTGTAACCAGTTAGTTTGTTCTTCTCCCGTTCAGGTTAAAAGGAAACTGAAATTACCGAAGACTGAACTCGATAAATTTACTGGTGAAATTAAGGACTGGCTGGCCTTTTGGAGTCAGTTCCAAAGAATTCACGAAGATGAAAATATAGAAAAGGAGGATAAATTTCAGTATTTAATACAATGCATGTCAGAAGACATGAGAGCTCGTGATATTGTTAACAGTTATCCACCAACAGGTGAAAATTATAATAAAGTGGTAGAATGCCTAAAATCTTGTTTTGGTCGAGATGAATTACTTATTGAGTTCTAAGTGCGAGAACTGTTAAAATTAGTCGCAAAAAATGCTACAGGCAATAACCAAAAATTAGATATTGTTAGACTGTACGATAAACTGGAATCCTATTTGAGAGCTCTGGAATCCATTGGTTTGACTTCGAATAAATATTCTGCAATGCTTTTCCCTCTCATTGAATCTTGCATACCGGAGGACATTTTTAAGATGTGGTTGCGAAATCCGATAGTTAGTACAATGGATGAGTCAGCGGAGAATCCATACAGTGAGAAGTTAAAACTTTTGTTGCTGTTTATGAAAACGGAAGGAGGAGAGGAGAGAGTTCTCTTAACGAAATCTGGGTTTTCAAATAAATATCAAAATGGGGCAAAGAAAAGATGAATAAAGCTTTTAATCAACCGACAGCTGCAGATTTATTTTCAGGAGTTTTCGAAAAGAGAAAACAAAACGTAGCTTGTGTATTTTGTGAAAAGGCACACGAGAGCAGAGTTGTTTTAAGGCTCGAACTCTGAATTTCCAGCAGAAACAAGATATTTTAAAGGATAAGAAAGTCTGCTTTATATGTTGGGTTTATATGTTATATGTTTGGGGAAAAAGACATTTGGTTTTAATGTGTCCAGAGCTGAAAACTAACAAATTAATTAGAAATTCTCTTAAATCTGAAGAATCAAAACCAAATGATAACAGCCTGTCAAATCATTGTTACTCTGGTGAAGTTCTACTTCAAACGTTACAGGTTAGATTGAAATCAGGAAATAAAGAAAAACAAGTACGGGTACTCATCGATAGTGGTTCCCAACATTCATACATATTGAAGACAACTGGAGATGAGATGGGTATGGAACCAAAGGGTAACAGGTTTTTGATTCACACACTGTTTGGAGGATTAACGACAGAGATGAAGAAGCATCGTCAGTATGAACTTGACACTGAATTCTTAAACAATACATTTTCATGTATGATAGAAGATCTAGATCAGTCTATTATTTGCGAAAAAATTCCGCGACTAAAAAAAGGAGGATCATGGGAGAAATAGTTGAAGGGAAAGAATATATGGCTTAATGATTATGGAGAGAATTTTCGCGATATCGAGATAATATTGATTAAGCTGATTTTTGTGCTAATTTGTTTAGGGGGGAACTCATTATCTTAAGTGTGGCTTAGTCGCATATGAAACGTTTTTGGGTTGGCTGATTATGGGAAAAATGTTTGAAGAGGATCCTGTTAACATCTCTGCAAACTTAATCAGCTCTCTACTGATAAAAAATGCATTATTTGCTGATCTGTGGAACTTGGATGCTCTAGGCATCAGAGATCCTGTTGAAATAAAATCTAAAGAAAAGACACATCAGTTAGTTATGCAACACTTCCAGCGAACGGTGAGAAGGGATAAAGAAGGTCGTTACATCGTGAAGCTGCTTTGGCTAGAAGAATATATTTTGAAGGAAAATAAATTGGTTACAGAGCGCAGGTGCGCATCAACTGCGGAGAAACTTATTAAGGAAGGCAGATCGAGACGTTTTCAAGAAAAACTCTACCACAAGCGTTCGACCTGTTTTCGATGCCTCTTGTAGATCCGGTCATTCTCCATCACTCAATGATGTTCTAGAGAAAAGACCAAGCCCCTTAGAGAAAATCCTTCCACTGCTACGGAGGTTTCGGGAAAGATCGATTGGCATCATTTCTGACATAAGAAATTACAAATTTCTGTTGCGGAAGAAGATCAGGATTATTTGAGATTTTTATGATGGGAGAATTTCGAGAAAAGAAAATTGAAAATTTATCGCCATAAAAGAGTAGTCTTTGGACTCACATGCAGTCCATTCCTCTTAGCTGCAGTCATTAATTTTCATTTGGAGGAATGCCGTGATGAAAAGGAATTATTGCAATTTGTACATGAGGCTAAACAAATTCTAGCTTCAGCATGTTTTGACTTACGTGGATGCGAATATACTTCTTTAACAGGAGATAAAAGGGAAAATGAACTCCCGTTCTTGGATTATTGTGGGAAAGAAATAAAGATGTCCTTTTTTGTAACTTAGAAAATGTTTCCTTTGAGAAAGAGCCTGTAACAAGAAGAAATATTCTTTTCAGCTGTCAGCAGTATTTTTGATCCCATTGGAATGCTGTTCCCAGTAACTATATGATGAATTGCATCATATAGTTACTTAGTATGCATGAAGATGCTAATACAAGAAAGCTGAACTCTTGAATTAGGCTGGGATGAGGTATGTCCTGAAAGTGTTTGTAAAAGTTTTTCACTGTGGACGGAATATCTTCATTTATTATCCAAAATTAAAATTCCATGATATAATGATTGTGATGATTCCTGAGATGGATTAAGTCTTCGCACTTTTGTAGATGCTAGTAAATCTGCTTACAGCGCAGCTGTATTTCTTCGTAAAGAAAACCGTTATGAAGTGAAAGTTCATTAAGCTAAGAGCAGAGTTACTCCCTTGACGAAAGCAACAATTCCCAGATTGGAATTATTAGCCTGTTGTGTAGGAGCATGCATTATATCTTATATTAGAAAAGAAATGAATTTGACAGAAGTCCCAACCACATGCTGGACGGATTCTTCAAACGCTTTGTTTTGGATTAAGAATGAGAATAATTTGAGTACTTTCGTTAAAAATAGAGTTAAGGAAATTCGAAGTATCCCTTCAGTGGATTCATGGAAACATATTCCTGGCAGTCATAATCAGGCAGACCTCCCATCCAGAGGTTACTCTCCAAACTTTCTCCTTACATCGAAATGGTGGGAGGGACCTGAGTGGCTCTTGCCAACTGTTTCTGATAAATGGAATATCCCTCATAAATTTGAAAATGTTAAGAGGGACAGTGACTTCAAAGAAACTGATTTTGAACTAAAAACTAGATGTAGCAAAAAATTGTCAAACCTTCTCGTTATAAGTGATTTTTTTTTAAGTATATGTTCTGTATTATTATTTAACTTATATTGTGAGCATATTGAGTACTTTGTAAATCCATTGAGTAGCAAGTTTAAATTTTTATTTTTATTTAATGTTCTGATTTTCATAGACCATTTTAAGAAAATCAAAAGGTGGGAGTATGTTGTGAGCTCCATGATTTATTTGTTAACATTATTCAACAGCCGTTGTTTTCCTTTTATTTTAGAAGGAGTTTTGTTTTTGTAATTCGGCAAAAGAAGAAAGATTAGAATAATGTTTTGATATCCTTAAGTGTGTAAGCAAATACAATTTGGCTTTCTTAAGAAAAAAAAAATGTAATTTTTTATCAAAAATATTTCTTTTCAAGTGTTATACAATGGAGTCAGATTTAATTTAAAGGCGAGAACGACTAAATAAACTAAACTTCATGTAGATTCAACGCAACAACGCTATAGGCATGTTGACTTCGACCCATTTTATATTTTTGAGGTACTAAATCATTATAAATTGATATTAATTCTCTTGTTTATTGAGATTAGAAGTTACTAGTAAATAAAATTAATGGGATTATGAAGGATTCTGTAACTGCCATTGCATATTATCTTGTGTGGGTTTGGATTTTAATGATATCTTAAATATAGACTTTTCTTTTCCTTACATTTTCATTCTGGCTGTGATGTAGGATTTAATATTTGCCACACATAAAATAATTCTGCTTTTTTTTTCTAGCTCTCAAACTCTTCCTTTTAAAACTAGCGTTTTTTTTAAAACCCTCTATAGTGCTATTTCCATATATGTTTACTTTTATCTTAAACCCTTTTATTTTTTATATTTTCACTTTATCTGCTATCAGTATTTTCCGATAACGTTGATTCACTACCTTGTTCAGGTTCAATGCATTCTTCTTCTGAAATACTATCTCAATCTCTTATGTCCAGTTTGACTTCATTAGAACATACCATTATCATTTCTTCAAACTCTTGATCACTATCATATACATTACTTTCATGACCCCGCTATACAGATGCTTTGTAGAATTTGTAACATAAACAGACATCCACTGTCTAACGATTTGGTTGAACTAAAAATTATTTCTCTGTCAAATACTGATAATGGATATGCATTGCAATTAGGAGGGCAAGAAAGAATTAATTTGTTTGGGCTAGGCAAACTGATAAGAATGAGGATGAGTTTATTTTGAAATATCAGAAGTTTTATAAATGAAAGTTTCAAAGATAGCATATGAATAATAAAGGAATAAGAGTTTTGATACATAAAACACGCAACTGATATTTAACAAAATTTGCAAACAACAGAACATTTAATATTTAATCAGTGTTCTTTAATTAAATTACATTTCGCATACATTTTGCCGTAAATTCAACAAATGTTTTCATGTCGTAACAGGATATTTTATTTCATCTCTTCAGCATAATTATTTTCAGTTTAGTTTTTTAAGAAGTAATATTTTTCAGTTAATTCTTTATACGTTTGATAAGGTTATAAGGTATTTCTCCCTTGTGCAGCGGAAACCAGTATGAGCTTGATGGATTGTGCATACGCCAATTCTGTTCCAACTTGCTCATGCCTTCGTACATCACTGATGATGAACGAACTCATAACTTTAAATTTATTTTGTTTCTATTTTAGGTCAAGATATTTTAAATTTCTCATTTCTTTATCTTACAAACATAATTTACGCAATTTGCTTTTCTTCTCACCGTTAAATTAAATGTACTGATTTTCACACCACATTTTTTATATACAAATATAAGATTTTTTTTCCACATTTTTATGTTTTACATCAACTCCCTCCATTTAACTTGGAAAAGTAATATATTTTATAAAAGTTATACTTTTTCACAATTAAAATTTTTTCTCTTTTTATTTTACATTTTTTTTTTCTACAATTTAAATCTTTTCCCTTTCCCTTTTTTTTTTACATTATTTCTTTTAAAAGAGTTATATTTATTTTCATACGATTTTTTTTCTTTTTTCTATTTTTTACAAACTCGGGCTTTTTCCTATGGTTTACTTCAAAAAGTAATTTTTAATTTTTCTTTTATAGAAAAGTATTTTTTCTTAATTCTTTGAAGAATTTTTCATCTCTTATTTGTTTATTTTTTCTATTTCTTTTTCATATGAAATTGCTGGAATGCGTGTAAATTCCAGCTTTCATATGAAAAGCTGGAATTTACACGCATATAACTTCCCTGCAGGGTCTTTCACGAATAATATTTTCTGTATATTTAAACCAATAAGTATGATGATCATTCTATATAGTTTAATTAGTATATTACCTTTCTTACTGTTTTTTACACTACTAATACTTAAGATACATAAAAGTTTCTCTTCTAATCTGTTACATTATGCTACTAACACTTGACAGGTGATACTACGAATTTTCTCTTCTAATGTAATATACGTAAGACAAACATTTTGAAACACTATACAAAACATCGCGGATTCTCTTTTACACATCTGACGTTTATTTAAAGGATTACGAAACGTGTCAAAAAACGTAAATTTTAAACTTTCTATTTTCCATTTATACATTTTGCATTACATTAAACTTTTATAATGTTTCTAAAACATATACCTGTTAATATTTCGGATTGCTTTCTCCCAACCCCCAAAAATACACACATATACGGATTTTTTAAAGATCTATTGACTTTGAATTAAACCTCATAATTCAGAGATAATAAACTTTCATGACATAAAATCTACTTGAACTAATATATGGACATCTCTAGCCAGTTTCCTTCAAATACATACGAAAAAATACGAAATTTTTTATTATTGTCTATCAGGTTCAATGTTCCGTCTTACTTTCTTCGGGAACATGCAAGGACCTGACTCGGAACAGAGAGCTTACTGAAGCTATGTTCAATAACTGTGGGAAGTAGACAGGATACACAAGAAGGGTATACAAAACCCTTTATTTTTCTCTATTTACAATAATTTCCGTACTTCGGAATACAAAGACCCACTACTTGTGGTCTAAACGTAAGAATATAAAAATATAACTAAACTTAACTTTGAAGTAATAAACGTGGAAGATTGGCCTTATATTAACAGGAAGCCGTACGTAGTACAGAGAACTGTGAACACTACAATACGTTTGAATTTATCAAGAGGATTAAAACCTCTGGCCTGGAAGGTAAACAGCAACTGAGTAAAACTTCTAGGGTAAGCGGCCTGCTTCGACTAACTGCTTCCTCTCTCTCGCTTGGCAAAAAGCCACAACTTAAGTACTTGGCGTTCGCCAGACAAACTTTGCATAAATAAGTTAACGCTTTTAATTCTGGCCGGAAGTAGAAAATAAGAAGTGATAGTAAAGATTTAAAATAAAATAAACGTTAGTAAAACTTAAGATCCTTACATACTTCCCGCCAGAGTTAATTAGTTTGAAACTGAGGTCTAAAACGACCTTGTTGAAAACTTTTAGCTCTAGAATCTAACGCGAGGCCAATCTTTTACAAACATTTCTCACTAGAAACTAGAAATTTAAAAAAAAAATAAGAAATTTGTTTTACAATAGCAGCTCCAAGGACACGCAATTTTTCATCTGTACTGCATCTAAACAGGAGCTTTTATTCAAACCTGGTTCCTTCCAGAGATCTGGAAGGAAAACTAGTTTAATGAAATGTTACACAATGAAATGGCAAGTAACATGCATATTTATATTTCTCTTAACATTCTTATTTCATTCATGACTATTTTAATTATCTGTCCCCGTGCTCTCTGACATGTGTTGTAAAAGAACACCAAACACGAATGTGTTTATGTCTACGTGTTCAACACTTCCTCCTACAATCAAAACACTAACGTGTTAAAATTCAACATACCAAGACCTCGTAACACACCCTAACTTCAACTCTAAACCCTGAGGTACTATTCTGAAAGTGGCTAACTCTGAAGTGTAGCCTCAGAGAGCCTAACTACATTCATTCAACCTTTAACACATATTCACCATGATTTGGTCTTTTTACAGTTACACGAATAAAAAAATTTTTAACATTACTTTCACTTTTACCATATCACGGTATTTTTTAAAAAATAACGGTTCACATTGTATATAAGAACATATTAACATGCCGTTAATTTTACGCATTTGAAAACATACATTAGTAGTACATTGTTAACTTCTATTCTTTTCAAAGCAAGTGCCAATTCTTTCTACATTGAAATACTACATTTCAAAAAGTCTTTCAGACTAAAACTTCTTTCTTGCCAGAATGTTTTAAATAAAATTTATACAATAACTTTTACAATATTTAAGTATTTACACAACGCTATTATACATCAACTTTAGTTTTACGCGCGAGTAATTGAAAAACATGGTACCAAAATCGGTAACAACTCATTTCTCCCCCTTTTGGCGATAAAAGTAGACCTCGCATGAGGTAAAACTTCTTGAAATCTGCCACTTGCAGTAAGAATGAAAGATTAACTTAAGTTTGCAAAGTAACATAAAATTTTACTTATCTTTGTGATATTAGGACATTCTTTTCTGCGCCCAGTCCTGGAAGGTAATGCAGATTCTCATTTGATTTATCCTCCTTCTTGTGCGGGCTCGCCCTTCAGTGCCTTCCTCTAGAAGCTTTCTTTTTTCTCCAGTTCGGTCACCCTTGAATATCTTCTTTTTCGCCTCTGCCTGTGGTCTTGGCCGTTTGATGGCAGCTGGTCTTGGCGGAACCGGGAGACTTCTTTCGCGTTCCTGCTTGGACCTCGTTGCTGGCCGTTCAAATTTTCCTTGTAACTTTTCCTCCGTCGCTGGTGGCCCTTCCGCATTTCGTCGACATTTGCTGCGGAGAGTCCTGTCGGATGAGCAGATCTTCCGTTTTAGAGCCAGGTTATAGTTGCCGTCATTTCTCCTGGCTCTCTTTTCATACGTCGTCCTTCTCCCTTCTTCACTCTGGGGGTGTTCGTGAGCTCTCTTTTCTGGACTGTGGAACGGCTTCTTTTTCTTCTTACCTTCAATTTTTCCGCGGGAAAACTTTCTTTTCACTTGCTCCTGCCTCTTAATGGCTTGCCCTTGTACTTGTCGTTGTTCCACCTCTGGAGCTTGTGCCTGCCGTGTCTGCCGTGCCGGATCCTGCAAAAGATCTTTGAAAATTTGCATTTTATTACGATCATAGTAGGGTTTGATTTGATCAATGTTTGCGGAGCAGGTTTCCCCATTCCTGGCTTTTAGCACAACTACAGCGTGAGTTATTTTTCTATGACATATGGTCCTTCAAATCGTGGAAAAAATTTGGCAGTTTTATCTTCTGGTGCTGAAGAAAGTGAATGCTTAATTTTTAATACTTCATCCCCTACTTTATAAGTTACTCCCCGTCGTTTCAAGTCATAATACAGCTTTTGTTTTCTCTGTGCTACTTCAGTATTCTTTTTTGCTTCTTTAATTAGTTTTTCTATATCACCCATTTTAAATTCTGGGGCTCTTTGTAGCACATAAAATAATTTATCTAACGGCGTTATAATCTTTCTGCCTAAAAATAACTCAGCAGGAGTTTTGCCCGTTGTATCATGTTTTGCGGTCCTAAGGGCGAAAGCAAATTCATTGACATAGTTATCCCAACTTTTATGAAAATTTTTAACATAACTACGGATAATTTTCACTATATTTCTATTGACCCGTTCCGCTATATTTGATTGCGGCCGATACGGGACCATTTTTAAATGACGTATGCCCAGTTTTTGGCACATGTCTTCAAATACATTACTTACAAATTGAGGACCATTATCCGATATAACTTTTAGGGGTGCCCCGTATTTTAAAATATATTTATTTAAAATAGAATCAGTAACTAATTTCGCGGAGGCTCGTTTTAAGGGAACAATTTCGGTCCACTTACTAAAATGATCAACCATAACAAGGATATAGCGACTTTTATTTAACTGACTTTTTGGGAAAGGGCCCAATAAATCGATGCCAATTATTTCATTTGGAAATTCGGATTTAATACTATTTAGAAACCCGGCCGGGCGGAAATTAATATAATTAACTGCTTGACATGTTGGGCAGGACTGGACATACGCCCTTGTTAACTTTTGCAGTTCAGGAAAATAGACTGCCTCGCGTACGCGTTGGATAGTTTTTCGAATACCAGCATGAGAAGCTAAAGGGCTGTCATGGAGCTCCTGCAGATATGTTTGGGTCTCGTCCCAAATAACACACACTGAATAAATTCGCTGGTTCGATTCTTTATTAATTCCCATAATTAATTACAATCACTCATTAACTCATAGCTGTGACCAGCCCTCATACACGTCGATGGCGATTCTCAAACTCGTTAGATCATCACATTACAGATGCGCATGCGTGGATTACATTACAGATGCGCAGGCGCGAACATGCCGCCCCGCGTTGCAATGCTTAGCATTCAACTATTGTAATTAAGATATAGCATAAAAAATTATACAAGTATATCATAAACAATTTTGAATAAGTACTATTACATAAAAATCATTATTATAATTAGACATTTACCATATACGTAAGCGTACAACTCAAAGCAATACAATAAAACATTTCAGTTACATAATGACATTTTATGTGAAACACATTCAATACTGTACAATAACTATAAAGACAATACTCATTTTTGTATTGGTAAGACACATAATTTGGTAATTGGTCGTTTGAAAGTTCCAGTTTGCTATCTCTTTTACTAGATCTTGTTTAGTTTTAAAAATTTCACTATTCTCAATAATATCAGTCAAATCTGCTATAGTCATTTTTTCGTCAACATTTAGATTTATTTCTAAGGCAATAAGCTTTAAATCTTCTTTTTTAGCACCCTTAAATAACATTGTTATTTATAAAAGAACAAGCACAGAAAGTACAGAATTAACAAGAGAGGAATCACTTACCTCTGCAGTGATTCACTTTTGATGAATATCCGTATCCCAAATCAGCGATATTCGTTGAAGAGAACAAGCTGCGAATACTGGCAAACACAAACACTCCTGTGTTCTCAAAAACGAAACACTATTTACTCACGCTCTGGTCGTCCATGTTCGCGCCTGCGCATCTGTAATGTAATCCACGCATGCGCATCTGTAATGTGATGATCTAACGAGTTTGAGAATCGCCATCGACTGTGTATGAGGGCTGATCACAGCTATGAGTTAATGAGTGATTGTAATTAATTATGAGAATTAATAAAGAATCGAACCAGCGAATTTATTTAGTGTGTGTTATTTGGGACGAGACCCAAACATATCTGGTCGTAGTCGACCGGAGTGTGAGTTTGTGCATGAATAAGTAGTGTTTCGTTTTTGAGAACACAGGAGTGTTTGTGTTTGCCAGTATTCCAAGCTTGTTTTTCTCAACGAATATCGCTGATTTGGGATACGGATATTCATCAAAAGTGAATCACTGCAGAGGTAAGTGATACCTCTCTTGTTAATTCTGTACTTTCTGTGCTTGTTCTGTTATAAATAACAATGTTATTTAAGGGTGCTAAAAAAGAAGATTTAAGGCTTATTGCCTTAGAAATAAATCTAAATGTTGACGAAAAAATGACTATAGCAGATTTGACTGATATTATTGAGAATAGTGAAATTTTCAAAACTAAACAAGATTTAGTAAAAGAGATAGCAAACTCTATTATCGAAAATAGAAAACAGGAAGAGCAAAAACTTGTCAAGTTAGAAAAAATAAAACTTGAGAGATCAAAGAATGAGTTAGAGTTGGCTAAGCTTAAAGCAGAAACTAAACTTAATGGTGTAAGCGAAACCGAAACAAAATCAGAGTCACTAGATCAATTAATAAAAAGTATCAGAACCTTAACTGTAAAAATTCCTATACGACCTGAGAGTTGGGGATTTTTCTTTCCGTCATTAGAACGAGCGTTTGTTACAAAAAATGTTTCGGAGGACTATAAAGCAGAAATTCTGTTAAATCTGCTAGGAGAAAAAGCTTCGAATATAATAACCTATTTACATGATAAGGATATCGCGAATTATGAAAAAGTAAAAGAAGTAGTTCTGAAGGAGTTTCAGCCAACACCATATTCGTGTTTAGAAAACTTCAGAAAAACTGTTAAACAACCTCATGAAACTCATGTGCAGTTTGCTTCACGCTTAGTAACTACTTGGGATTATTATTTAACCCTTTAACTGCTTAAGACGTGTTTAAACGTTTTTGGAATTTCTTTAAAAATGCTTAAGACGTCTTTACACGAATTTCAAATCGCACGAAAAATGCTTAAGACGTGTATACACGAAGCCCGAATTTCGCGAAGATTGTTTAAGACGTTTTTAGACGACGCGATCTGGTCTTCCTTCCCCTACCTTTCTGCAGGCGGCTGTCAGTTGACACAAAGGTCTTAATAGGGTGACTTAAGTCTCTTTGAAAAGAGCACTTTAGGAAAAAGTCCTTAGAGTGAAGTATCTTTGTCAGACAGCAGGTATGTATTATCTGTGTGCCGACTAAAAGTTTGCGAAAGAAGATAAATCGTTTTACAACTGTTTGCCTTGTGGTACTTTATACAAATGAAAGTCAAACAGGATCACGACGTTGTTATAGTACATTGCCGAATTTTAGTAGAAACAAGAAAAAATAAGAATTGTAACGGAGGACGCCTTTATGCCTATATGTTATAGAATCAAATATTTTATTTTTGTATTGAAAAATGATTACAATTTCTGATTCGTCAGGAAACAATATAAAATGTTGCAACCAGCTTTCTTGTTTGCCTTCGTATTTCAAATGCGCGTTATTATAATGTTATATTCTTCTTTTTACATTCTTAAATGTTAAAACTGTGCTTTCAGCATGCCTGAGTTTTGTACTCGTATGTGTGGCTCTATGCTCCGTAGAAATGGCGAACTGACATATAAAAATTATATGAAAGTTGAAAGGAAGATATTCTACTCGAAACTTCAACTAAATGGAATAAATGAATACGCCGAAGGAATTTCTAGAAATATTTGTTTTAAAAATTTTATTATTAAGATTTTAAATACAAAATGTTTTGAAATCTAAAGAAAAAAATATGTAATCCTTGAAACATTTTTGGAAAGAAATCTATCGATATAAAATCTCTTAAAATTAATGGAGTATAAATTAATTAAAACAGTTAGTGTACGGAAGGGTTAGATATACTGCGCACAAAAAATTACAGTCAGAAGATCAATTATTTAAAGATATAAATTAATTACATTAAAAGAATTTAAAATAAATTAACATCTGTCCAAATGTCAATGCTAACAGCAATAGCACGAATGAAAGTTATTCTTTAAATTCCGAACTTAGTTCATCCGTCGGTACGCAATGATTGTGTCTTTGCGATTACTTTTCTTATAGATACTACAAAAGGCCGCCAACGAAGTAGCGGTAAAATCGTTGAATACTAATAGTTTGAAGCGGGTTCAAATCCTGATGAATGGATTGCCTGCATACCAGTTTTAGCGAATGTTTGTTGCGCATGTTTAATGTGAATATGAGACAATTTATTTAGCTTTTCATGATGACGTGCCTTGACTACGAGTCCTCGCTCGGGTTGTGTTTGGTTTGGCTTGTTAGATTATTAAGCACGTGAAGGCGATCTGTCTAAGGGGAGGTATGCTTTCGTGACAGATTTTCTAAGGGAAACAATCTCGCACTGCAAAAAGTCAGGGGCTCGAATCCCGGGAAACGAGCTGGTTGCCAGGATGATATTCTTAGTTTTCCATATGTGTAACATGTATGCAAGCTAATTTCCGTTAGGCAGTCCTCGAACGAAGGCATCCTTCACCTTAGGCAAATAACCATCGAGTACTTTGCCATAATCAAATAAACCTTTATCCATAACATGCTTCAAATATTTTTATGTTGAAAAGTTCATGCACCAAAGTTGGCCCCCGTTGAATGAAATATGTTGTTTATTTTTTCTTTGTTTTTTATAACAACAATGTTCTTGTTTTCAAAATATGAATTATCAATAAAATTCTTTTAATAATATGCGATTCTATTTTGTTTTTTTGTTTAATGAAAAATTAATTTAAGCGACAAATCTCTTACATTTAGAAAAAATTTCGATTTTCGAAACGAGTTGCTGTCAAAAGCGCATCTTCTCGTTGCTGCATATATTTATTTAAAGCAAACAGCTTGGTGCTTGTGCTTTTATATTTGAAAAGATTCAGAGAATTTTCAACATGGATATAAAGTTATTAATTTTACTGAATTTTAAGAATTCTTTGTGTTTTGAGGTAAAAGTCAAACCATCAGATATGTGATAACCTTAAAATAAGGGTATATATAATCAGAATTTTGCGGCCAGACATTCCCAGCGAAATAAATTACAAAAAATTATCTATGTAGAATTAATGTATATTCCGTTTAGTATTTTAATTTATCAGTGTTATTACACATCAGTTTATCAGTGTAAGTTATATCAAGTTTTAGTTGTGTTCGATATAAGAATTTTATTTGGTTTATATAAATCCGATTCGTTTAATAATATTATATTTATTAAATACTATTTATTAGGTTTTCAAATCTGTCAAACCCAATCAATGGCCTCCTGGCTAAGATATCTGATTATTGCTATTTCGACTCGTATTCGAACCCAAACAAACGAACTGGTTGAATTTTGTGATTTTCCCTATGTGTGAAATGAACATGAGTACGTTTTACTTAGAAAGTCGTCCATGGAGACATTCACTGCCTTCGGCTGATAGATCTCGTTTCCTTTGCCATACTCAAAAAATCTAAAAATTTTTCAAAAACACTAACAGATGCATATAACAAAATAAAATTAAGTAAATGCATATAAGAAAATAAATTAAGTAAATGCATATAAAAAAACTGAAGTAAATGTATATAACGAAAAAAAAATGAGGTAAAAACAAATTTTCAATAATTTTTCAATACAGTAGTTTTTAAATTGCTTGTTTTCAAATTTTATTTCATTTTTATGTATGTACTAATATACAGTGTATGTGTGCGAAAGTATGCTTGTTCGGCATATCCATATATATTAATTAAATAAATCTGATTTGAAAATGCATGCACTAACGCGCTATTCTCGTAATTTGGAAAACACTAAAGTATTGTCTGAGAAAAATATTTATAAAGAAAATTAAATTTCGTCTCCTTACTCGGTGCTGTGTAAAAAATTTAAATAAGCTTATTAATTTTTTCTTCTTTATTAAAAACAAATTAATTTCTTTTCATCTATATATGAAAAATAACAAAATCTTGCTGTTAGAATGGAAATTCTTAAAAATATGAAATTCGTTTTTTTCGAATGTGAGAAATTTCTCTAGGTCAGCAGGTAGTAACAGGACCACTGACTGCTTTGTTTGAAAAACCCGATGAAGTGGATGATTTTACCCCCAAAAGGTTTTCTTTAACAAAGCAGATGCGGTCCAAATGGCTTTTCTGAGAAGCGTTCGTATTTGAATAGCTTGAAGCTTGAAAGCTTGAGTTGGAAGATGTTCCCGAAGTCAGACAGCAATAAAATTTGTTATAGATATTTCTCTCTCTCTCTCTGTGAGTTCTTGAAATCTTGGAATGGGTGAAAGTTTATTTTGTTTTACATATATAAGGAAACTGCATGTAAAGCAAAATAATTCAAGGCACCCATTGTATGTTAATCATTGTACGTCCCCTCAGCTCTTCGGTTGAGTATTAAGAAAAGAAATTCCTATACTGCTTTTGTATTACTTGTATAGTGAAAGATTTGAAAAAAATAGCTTCATATGAAAAGTTTTTCTCCGATGAACGAATACAGCTGAAACATGTTTCTGTCTTCAAGTATATCCACAAAACATGAAATAGTATTGTACTCTTTTGTATTCTATTGCATTTTCATATTACTTCGTGGTAAATTTTTTTATTCTTAAATTTCTCTCTCTCTTTTCTTATAATACACAAGTACTCTTTCAAATATGGCTGACCTATGAACCTAAATTTTTATACTACAAAATTTTATATAAAAATTAGCCGTAATCATTAGACACAGCTTTGTGTATATTATATTCTTGAATACATGCCTGCAATTAATACTAAGAATACTATTGATAAAATTCGTGATATAATTAATAATGAAAATACTGTTTAAGCTAAAAACCGATTTGAATCTTTTTTTCATTATAGGGTAACATGAGCTAAACAATTTTCGTTAGAAATATACAATTATGCTAACTTGACACATCAGACAGAAAATATTTTATCGTCATCATCGGCTATGATAAAAGATTTATACGCTTAAGATTTTGGATTATGATAAAGCACACAGGACCTATTTGTCTAAGGGAAAGGAAGTCTTCAGAGTAGATTTCTTTTTTTTTTTTTTTTTTTTTTTTTTTTGTGGGAAACAAACTGTTAATGCATAATCAATTGTACTTATGAAAAACCCCTAAGCCTCCCATGCAGCCGTTAGAATTTACCGGTACTCAGCTATCTTACCGCTTGGAGACTAGTTGGCTTTCTGAACTTACGCAATATCTATCTGAATTTGAATATTTGCATAAAAAACGAGCAAAATAAAATGACACATTGTAAATAGTACATTTTACTGAAATCAAACTTTCTTTGAAAAAGGAAAATTAATTGTAAGGAATAAGATGGATGCATTTAATTAAACGGCGGGCAATAACAGCGCTGATCATACGTTTCGTATAGGAAATCATTTTGTTCGTGTTATCGTATAACGGAAAATATCCACAGATTATATTTTACGATTTTTAAGAAGTCATGGGTTATCTGCTTAAGGAGAACACCTTCGTGGGCAATTTTCTAAATAAAATTGGCTTGAATTCACGTTACGCATCGAGAAAATCATAAATACCACAAGCAGCTAAACTGTTCGGTTGCCAACAACAAAATACCAACATCCAGCAATCTTATTCACTCAACTATAGTGAACTTAAACTAATGTTTGTATATTATTAGTAGTATTAAAATAACGAAAATATTTATTCTAATAAAAATTTGTGTTTGAATATCCTCCCTAGTAAGGTATTTCCTTTGGTTGGAGAATTGTCAACAATAAATGCTATGTTTAAACAAGACATTTATTTAGAGCATAATGCTTCAAAAATGTACGCTGGGATCCCTAGGAAAAAAAATATCGCCGGAAAATATATCTCCGAAAAAATATTTAATTATTCATATTCTTATGATTAATTATTAAATAATTAATAACTTTTATAATTATTAAATGAAATACTTATTTATACTTTACCAAATGTACAGCAACACTCTTTCTTTACAAAAATACCATATTGAATAAATTATATTGTAAGCTAATAAGTAACAACATTGCTTTGTTTAATTAAGATACAATAACAAGCCGAACAAACATTAAATTGGAAGTCAAACAACAAAAATCAGCGTTATATTTTCAAATTTTCACAATCTAATTTTCATTATATTTTATCTCGTTCATTTGCGCTTTTGCAGCTGAAGATGATGGTTCGGTAAAACCATCGAAACTAGTCCTGTGAAAATTTAAAAATATAACGCTGATTTTTGTTCTTTGACTTTCAAATTAATTGCTTTGTTTGTTATTAATATGTCTCATCCTTCCTATTTCAGATAAAATTTACTAGTGTTTCTTGGACAGGAAAGCAAGAATTTTTAATTTGAATCCATAAATTTATGATACATTGAAAACGATTTCATGTTATAATTCCCTTTCTGAATATCTTGGATGTATATGAAAAAGTAAAATGCAAATTTAATATTAATATTACAACCCTTAAAAACACCCAAATATTTCGTTTATTACTCTCTTAAAACTACGTAATAATTAAGGAAAAAAGAAATTATGTAAAATAATTATTAGTTGCCTGCAGTTGAAGAATATAGGAAAATGCAGAAGGTTTTAAAGATTTTTAATTAATGACAAAAATACAGAAAATCGGAAATAATTCGAAATGTTTCAGCAATATCTCAGAAGGAATGAAAATTGCACCAGATATTTGTCAGAATGTAATTTTAGTGGTAGCAGTTTAATCAGTCTGCATTGAAATTCCGGTGATAATCAGTGACATACAGATTTAGGTTACTTAGGTTAAAAATGCGTAATAATTTAAAATTTAACTGGGTAAATTTTAAAACCAATTTATTTGAAAACTATCAGCTTCGCTGCGAGCCTTCGTCTGGCTTTTAAATGTACCGGAAAAATGGCTGAAGGGAACTCCAAACGTTAAATTTAAAAACTGCGTAGGATTTTACTCTGCAGAACAACTTCATAAAAAAAGTTATTACGTATAACAAAATTACAATGAAATAAGCAATGTCCCTTAATACAAATATTAATTATCCTAATAAATAAATTAACCAAATTCCCTTTGCAAAATCTTAAGAACTCAAATGGTATAAAGGAGGTTAATAACTTTGTTTCCTAAAAAAATCAGTCAAAACTTTTCAATATCTTAAAAACAGTGAAATGAGCAATAAACAAAATAAAGGAATGCAAAAAACAAAAAATTCTGAAAAGCAAAGTATAATTAATGATATTTTATCTTATGTTTTCAAGGGAAAAAATTACAATGAAATAAGCTATATTCCTTAATACAAATATTAATTATCTTAATTAAAAAATTAACCAACTTTCCGTAGAAGAACAAAAATCATGTAAAACTTTTCAATATCTTATAAACAGTGAAATAAGCAAAAAAAAAAAAAAAAAAAAAAAAAAAAAAAAAAAAAATGACATGAAAGCAACTCCAAAAACATAAAATTCCGCGCAGAATTTTACTCCACAGAACAACTTTATCCAAAAAAAAAAAAAAAAAAAAAAATCAATAAAATTATATTATATTTATATAAAAATGACAATGAAATATGCCAATCTCTTAAAAACAGTGACATAAGAAATACGATGAAAAGTTGTTGCCAAACCCATATTTCTAAAAGAATAAAACTATTCAAAATGATGCGATTTCATCAAAAATCTATCAACAACAATAAAACAGGAAAATTGTTGCCCAAATCACATTTTTAAAGATGTGAGATGTGAGAAATGTACTCGGAAGCTTCATTTAAAAAATCTTTTAAAAATACAAAATATTATCATTTTTCCAAAATTCTTTTTGTAAAAGCATTCGCAAGGATGAAAGTTTAACGTGTCCAAAAATCAAAGAAAAATAATCTGTACATTTTTAAAAATAAACTTTTTTAGAAAAAATCCCATTGAAAAAGTGTTAAGCTCCCTTTGTTAAATAAATTCGTATTTAATCGATTTATTGAAACACGAAATTTATTTTAAGTTCGTAAAATAGCTAAGTGCCTACGTTTCATGACGATGTGAAAATGGAGTGTGTAGAGTAAAATCTCACTTTCCTATAGCCCATTATGTTTCAAAATGACACGATTTCGTTACAAAACATGAAATAAAAAAAATCGAATTCGAATTTCGAAAAAATCGCTTCTAGGTGCACTGGCTCTTGTGTAGATGTACCTATGTACCAAATTTCGTAGCCGTGGGTCTATTAGCTTACGCGCAGCGCGAACGAAAGGCGCGCACACACAGACAGACTCTTTCTTTTATTATATGTAGAGAAGATATGTAGAGATAAGATTGTTTAAGGGAAGGAAACTTTCAAGTTTCGCAGCTGTAGCCTGCGGCATTAAGACGACCATCACGGAGAGTCTAGCCTTTTGCAATTCTCTTGAGAGCTCACAGGTATTTAACAATATATAGCAATCAATCTCACTTAGCGGAATCATTGAAGTAAAATTCTGGGAGGGATGGGAAATAACAAAAGAACTGCTTGACAATTTTCAGAGGTTTAGGGTTATTTTCGCGACATTTTACGGAAAGTTCGGTCCAAAACTAGCGACAGTTTTAAAGAGATTCGCAGATAATCACTCGACAGGCTAAGGGTTAAAATTAAGGAAGGTAACTGACTTCGAGACCCTCAAACAACTAATAGTTTCAGATAGGTTATACCAATCTTTAGATGCGGGAACAGCTTCTCACATTGCAGTGAGGCAAGGTGATTCATGGTTTTCACCTAGTGAGTTAGGTAAAGAAATAGATTTATATTTCACGTCACGAGGAAAACCTCTTACTGAGAATTCTCATGTTAATCGTAAGTATAATAGCTCAAAAAGTGTAGCTAAAGTGTTTTTATCAGATGTTAAAACTGAGAACTGTATTTTATGCCACGAGAATCACAGATTGGCAAAATGCCCATCGTATTTAAAATTACCAGTACAAGAAAGAGTACAGGTTGTGAAATCAAATAAATTATGTTTTAACTGTCTACATATGCATTCAGTATCAAATTGCCCATCGAAATATTCTTGTTTTTGTCAAAAACGGCACCACAAAACTATTCACTTTCCGAAAGCAAATAATATCGTAAAGGAATCGGAACAAAATAAAAACAAAACAAATGTATCTGACTGCAACATTCCCAAACGAGATGACTCATCGACCTTGAATGTTAATCCGCAGGAGTTCGTTCAAAAGGCATTTATTAGCAATTATTCGAATAAACAGAGTACAGTTCTGCTTTCAACAGTCGTATGTTTTCTAATTGATAACGAGGGGAAAAAACGCAGAGTGAAGTGTCTGCTGGACGGGGGCAGTATGTCGAACTTTTTGACACGGAATCTTATTGAGCATTTGCAGTTAGAGAAAGAAAAAACAAACATTTCCGTTTCGGGAATAAATGATGCTACTTTAACAATAAAGCATAAAATTAATGCTTCGATATGCAATAAAGAAGGAACTTTTATAAAGAATTTGGACTTTTTAGTAATTCCAAAAATAACTGCTGATTTAACACCTTCGCGCAAAATTAAAATTTCAGTGGAAGATCTTCCTAATTTAAAATTAGCAGATGAAGGCTTTAATGTTCCAGAAAGGGTAGATATGTTGTTGGGAGCGGGAGTTTTTTATGAACTTTTGAAACCAAGTCAAATTCGAATGAATAATCCTGATCTTATTTTTCAAGATACAGTTTTTGGTTTTATCGTGTCTGGAAGTATTCCAACAGAGACTGAAAACAGGGTTCATTGTGGGTTGATAAAGGAAGAACACAACTTAGATAAAACTCTTAGAAAATTTTGGGAATTAGAAAATATTGAAACCCAAAAACAAAGAATTTTTAATTTGTGAGAAACATTTCGTAGAAAATTACACACGAGATAAAACCGGTAGGTACGTTGTTAAAATGCCATTAAAGGAGGATCCGGACACTTTAGGAAGTTCTAAACAAATTGCAAAGAGTAAATTAAATTCCTTATGGAAACGCTTAGTAAAGAATCCCGAATATTTAAAATTATATTCAGATTTTTTAAAAGAATATCAACAGTTAGGACATATGGTTGAGGTGAGTGAAAGCGAGGAGGAACGAGGTTCATATTACATTCCTCATATTGGAGTATATAGGGGAGAAGAGAAAAGTAAGTCGACTCCCTTGAGGGTAGTATTTAACGCTTCTTCTTTGACAAGCAAAGGAAACTCTCTAAATTCTATACAGTATAATGGAGGTGTGATACAAGATGATTTATTCTCAATTATGCTGAGATTCAGGAAATATATTTTTGCTTTCACTGCTGATATACAAAAGATGTATCGAGCTATTTCTATCCATCCAGATCAGTGGAAGTTGCAAAGGATTTTATGGAAAAAGGCATTGATAAGCCAGTTAAAAACTTTGAGCTATCCACCGTTACCTATGGAACTGTGAGTGCGCCATTTTTAGCAATGAGAACACTTGTACAGCTGTCAAAGGATGAAGGAGATAAATTTCCTTTAGCAGCACCTGTACTGAGAGAAGACATGTACATGGACGATATTCTATCTGGAGCTGAGTCGCTAAGTTCTGCGTTAGAACTTCAAAATCAGTTAATAAGCATTTTGAAGAGTGGAGGTATGTTACTCCATAAGTGGTGTAGTAATGCTACTGAACTGTGTCAAACAAACGACAAAACATATCCCTTTGGTAAATCAGAAGAATCTAAAGCATTAGGTATTTTATGGAAGTCAAAAGGAGATTGTTTGAGCTTCAACGTTAAAATCGAAGACAACGTAAAGGTTACGAAACGGCAAGTGTTATCCGTCATATCTCGGATCTTTGACCCATTGGGTATAATTTCTCCAGTTATAATTGTAGCAAAAATATTTATGCAGAAATTATGGCTGTTAAAATTGAGCTGGAATGATGTTTTGCCAGAAAAGGAGGCTAAAGAATGGAAAGAATTCTCCACTACCTTGCAGCTAATTAACAACATTGAAGTCCCTAGATGTATTTTATTACCAGATAGAATCAAGATTGAATTACATGGTTTCTGTGATGCCTCAGAGGCCGCCTATGGAGCAGTTATCTACTGTAAAGCAACATCAGAAACAAACCATACATCAGTGAGGTTGGTGTGCAGTAAATCGCGTGTCTCACCCCTAAAGAAGACTACAATCTCAAGACTTGAGCTTTGCGCAGCAGTGCTATTAGCTAAACTGATGCATCGAGTGAAATCATCATTAAAATTGGAGCTTACTGCTATTCACCTTTGGACCGATTCTATGATTGTGCTGTCATGGATCAACAAAGAGCCACACCTGCTCAAGACATTTGTTGCAAACCGGATTTCAAAGATACAGGATCTGACTGAAATAGCACAGTGGCATCATATCGCTTCTGAAGAAAACCCATCAGATCTCATATCTAGAGGTATGTCTGCCAAAAAACTGCAACTAAGTCAACTGTGGTGGAACGGGCCTGACTTCTTAATGAAGGATGAGTACCCTATTAGAGTTATACCTGAAGCAATTACTGAAAAGGACAGTAATGAACTTAAAAACTGTGCTGATTCTGAACTATCTATATGTTTAAATCTGAATGTGAAAAATTTTGTTAATGATTTATTGAATTGCAGTAATAAGTATTTAAAATTAATTCGTATTATAAGTTTTTGTTTTAGGTTTTACAAGAATTGTAAGCAAGAACAAAGGCAGGTAGGTAATTTACAAGTGGGAGAATTGAGAGCAGCTGAAGAAACTTGAATAAAATTAGTACAGGGTGAGTATTTTATAAATGAGATAAATGATCTTAAAAAATCAGGTATTGTTCCAAGAAATAGTTCTATTAAAAGTCTTAACCCTTTCATTGACAGTAATGGACTGTTGAGAGTTGGAGGTAGATTAAAAAATAGCAATTTAACTTATGAGAAAAAATTTCCTATTATTCTGCCTTCTAAACATAAATTAACAGAGTTAATAGTTAATTATTATCATTTAAAATATTTGCATGTGGGTCCTCAGTCTTTGTTATATCATATAAGACAAAAATTTTGGATTGTAAGTGGTAGAAATGTTTGTAGAAAAATTGTAAAAAATTGTATAATATGTTTTAAAGCCAATCCCATTGTAGCTCAGCAAATCATGGGTGATTTACCCAAGGAAAGAATCACAGCTAATCTTACATTCAATTGTACTAGAGTTGACCTTTGTGGCCCATTCTTAATTAAGTACAAAAACCAGAGAAAAGGTATATATCAAAAAGTTTATGTGTGTATATTCATTTGTATGGTTACTAAGGCCATTCATTTAGAGCTTATAACAGATCTAACATCTGAAGCATTAATAGCTACCTTGAAACGTTTCTTTGCACGAAGAGGTAAAAGTTTAACACTATTTAGTGATAACGCTACGAATTTTGTAGGTGCAAATGCAGAATTAAAGAGGTTAAACAAACTAGTGAACGAACAAGATGAGCTTTTAGCTGGTTATTTGAGTTCTGAGAATATCGAATGGAAATTTCTCCCTCCCAGAGCACCTAATTTTGGAGGCCTTTGGGAAGCTGGAGTTAAATCCTTTAAGTACCACTTCAAACGTGTCGTAGGTAATGCAAGATTGACATTTGAACAATTTTTAACAATTATGATTCAGATTGAACGAATTTTAAATTCCCGACCATTGACACCCTTGTCTTCGGACATTGATGATTTAGAGGTTCTAACACCTGGGCATTTTTTAATTGGTAGAGCAATTAATTCGATCCCTGAGCCAGATATCACGGAAGTTAACATTAACAGGTAAAAATTGTGGCAACAGATCACAAGATTAATACAAATTATCTGGAAAAAATGGAACTCCAATTATTTAAGTCATTTACAAAATCGATCTAAATGGCAAAGTTCTAAAAACAATATACAAGTTGGAGACATGGTCTTAATTAAAGATAATTTGCCTTGTTGTAATTGGGCGGTTGGTCGTATAATAGAAGTATTTTATGGTAAAGATGGAAAGGTTCGCGTGTGTAATGTAAAAACTCAAACTGGAACTTTCAAACGACCAATTACCAAATTATGTGTCTTACCAATACAAAAATGAGTATTGTCCTTATAGTTATTGTACAGTATTGAACGTGCTTCACATAAAATGACATGTAACTGAAATGTTATATTGTATTGCTTTGAGTTGTACGCTTATGTATATGGTAAATGTCTAATTATAATAATGATTTTTATGTAATAGTACTTATTCAAAATTGTTTATGATATACTTATTTAATTTTTTTATGCTATATCTTAATTACAATAGTTGAATGCTAAGCATTGCAACGCGGGGCGGCATGTTCGCGCCTGCGCATCTGTAATGAAATCCACGCATGCGCATCTGTAATGTGATGATCTAACGAGTTTGAGAATCGCCATCGACGGTGTATGAGGACTGGTCACAGCTATGAGTTAATGAGTGATTGTAATTAATTATGAGAATTAATAAAGAATCGAACCAGCGAATTTATTTAGTGTGTGTTATTTGTGACGAGACCCAAACAGCTGTCATGGAGCTCCTGCAGGATATTTAATCTAAGACTAGCTAGGATAACAGGTCGAAATTCGTTGTTGGAATTCGTAGGTTTTGTATAAAATAATAGACCATCTATTAGTTCGTAATGGGCCGCCCTATTTCTTATCGCCACAATATCTTGGTGGCTAAAATTTTCAGGATCCTTTATATACTCATAAATGCTTCCAAACTCAGGATCCTTACCCAGTTCGGATATTACAGTTTCTCGGGAATTTATTGTACATGCTGTGAGCATTGCCACATTTACAGTATTACCTTCTTCATCTATTTTAATTCTGGATAGGGCATCTGCTACGATATTTTCCTTTCCGGGGGTATGCTTGATTACCAGATTATATTCTTGTAGCTTGAGTGCCCATCTTATTAACCTTGGGGATAAGTTTTTCCCTGAGTACAATCTAGTTACCGCCGCATGATCAGAGTACACTGTTATTGGCGCCTTTCCAAAATAGACTCGGAACTTTTGCACTGCTAACAGAACTGCAAGTGCCTCTCTCTCGGTCGCGGAATAGTTTCTTTGTGTTTGATTTAAAGTTCAGCTAAAAAATGCCACGGACTGCTGATTTTGCGAAAGTACCGCTCCTACCGCATAATCCGAAGCATCCGCTGAAATTTCTAAATTCTCATCCTTTTCAGGAAATTTCAACACAGGGGCTTGCGTTAATGCTTGTTTTAATTTCTCGAAAGCACTATTGGCTTCGGCCGTCCACGAGAATCTTGCCTTTTTCCTTTTTAATTTTAACAATGGTACAGCAATAGCTGCAAAATCTTTTATAAAGGACCTATAATATGATCAAAGTCCTAGAAAAGAAGACAGCTTCTTCGCCGTGTTTGGAGTCGGATACTTTTGTACAGCAATTATTTTTGATTCGTCTGTCTCGATCCCTTTCTGAGATATTTTGTGACCTAAATATTTTAATTCAGGGGCTGCAAATTTGCACTTTTCGACATTAACTTTTAGACCGGCCTCATTTAATAAAGAAAACACCTGTCTTAAATCCTGTACATGTTGGTCGAGATTATCACTAGTAATAATGATGTCGTCTAAATAGATAAATGTGGACTTTCCAAGAACAGGCCTTAACACAATGTCCATACATCGCTGAAATGTTGCCGGTGCCCCTGAAAGGCCAAACGGCATACGCAGAAATGCATAAGTGCCAGACTTGGTTATAAAAGCAGTCTTAGGCACGTCCTCAGGCCTAACCCCTATTTGAAAATAACCAGTCGTTAAGTCTAAAGTCGTCATATATTTGGTGGATGTTATGTTCCTTAGAATTTCTTCAATAATAGGTAACGGATATACCGGATATTTAGTTATGGAGTTTAATTTACGGTAGTCAATTGCGAATCTCCACCTTTTTGGATGTGTCAAAGGGTAGTCATTATTTTTCTTACATAAAACCACCGGGCTAGCATAACTACTTGAGATGGGCGTTATGATCTTTTTATGTAGCATATCGGTGATATGCCATTCTATAATTTTTTCCTTATTCTTATCATACCGGTATGCTTTGTGGCGAACTGGCATTGAATCTACGGTGTCAATACTATGGTTAGTAACCTGAGTAAATCCTGGAATATCACTAAATAACGAAGCAAATTCACTTACCACTTGTCGGATTCTTCGTTGCTCGTCATTCGGCAGGTGGTCAAGGTTTAACATCGGCGGTTCAGCCTTTTCTTCACGAACTGGTTTCATCGTCAGCTTAAGGGACGCTTCATTAAAATCTAGCGTTGCTTGTGCCTCTGAAAGAAAATCTATTCCTAAGATAATATGTGCTTGCAGATTCTTTACTATGAAAAACATAACCTTTACTTGTTCGTCCTTGATACGGACATTCAGCGGTAGTTTACCTATACACTTACATCTTTCTCCTTGCGCCGCTGACACTGTCATATTATCCGAATTATATATGCGGTATTTCCGAAAATACTTCCTAAAAAAATCTTCTGCCACACAGGAACACTGCGCGCCTGTATCCAGGAGTGCGGTGGCTGGGATATTATTCACCAACACTTCAATCTTCGGAAGAGTCAAATTTTTCACCATTACTGTATTTAACTTGAAGGAAGAGGGGTTTTCTTGGCCTTCGGATTTCCGCACCCTCCCGTCAGCAGAAATACGTTTTAGTTTAAATTATTTTTCATTTCCGTACTTTCCTTCTTTTTCCACTGGCCTTGAGACTTTTTTCCTGGATTGCTATTGAACTGTCGACGTTCGCCGGCTGTTTTTGAATGCTCGGGTTTCCTTGCCCACTGATTCGCTTTGCTTCCGTAGCCGTGTGCTTGAGTTTGCTGTAGTCTTGGCGCACCAAATTGGTTTCGCTGTTGATATTGGCGTCTTCTTTCAATGTCCGCCGTTCTTCTACTTTCAAACTGGATTGCTAGCTCAAATAACTTTTCCAGTGTAGTCGGATTTCTTAATTCAATAAAGTCTTGCACTTGGGGCAGTAACCTCGGCAAAATCACTTGAATTATCTCACGATCCGGACGGTTTCCATACAAGAGTTTGAAGACGTGAATTTTTCTTAAAATAAAGCTTGAGAGATTTTCGATTCTTTGCTGATATATACTGAAAAGTTCCGTTTCTAATTTCGCACGATCCCTTACAACAGGGAAGGCTTTTACTAGGGCAGTCTTGAAATTCTCGTAAGTATAGGTGGGACTTCCTGCTTGACCCAAGAGACTTCTGCCTATACATTTGAACCAATTAAGCGCTTGGCCCCTCAAAGCGCTGGTAGCTAAGGTAACTTTTTGAAATTCGTGCACGGGGTAGAGCATGAAGTGGTCATCCAATTTTTCCAAAAAACTGGTTACCGGTGAGTTTCCATTAAATGTTGCTTCTGGTTTCATCGAAGCGCGCATGGTCTGGACGATGTAACCAAATCCTTCCAGGGCGGCAGCTGGCATTTCTGGATTCTGAGCCGCTTCTGCAGGCAGCACAGGTTCTTCTTGAAACTCGGCCATGGTTATTCTTCTTCTTTGGGCGCCACTATCAGGTTCAATGTTCCGTCTTACTTTCTTCGGGAACATGCAAGGACCTGACTCGGAACAGAGAGCTTACTAAAGCTATGTTCAATAACTGTGGGAAGTAGACAGGATACACAAGAAGGGTATACAAAACCCTTTATTTTTCTGTATTTACAATAATTTCCGTACTTCGGAATACAAAGACCCACTACTTGTGTTCTAAACGTAAGAATATAAAAATATAACTAAACTTAACTTTGAAGTAACAAACGTGGAAGATTGGCCTTATATTAACAGGAAGCCGCATGTAGTACAGAGAACTGTGAACACTACAAGACGTTTAAAATTATCAAGAGGATTAAACCTCTGGCCTGGAAGGCAACCAACTATTGCTCTTCGGAAGTAAAACTTCTAAGGTAAGCGGCCTGCTTCGACTGACTGCTTCCTCTCTCGCGCTTGGCAAAAAGCCACAACTTAAGTACTTGGCGTTCAGCAGACAAACTTTGCATAAATAAGTTAACGCTTTTAATTCTGGCCGGAAGTAGAAAATAGGAAGTGATAGTAAAGATTTAAAATAAAATAAACGTTAGTAAAACTTAAGATCCTTACAGTCTACCCCAGTCTAATACTTACCAACAGCATTTCATTTCTTATTATTTTACACTACAGACATTTACAGGAATATATTCAGAACACTCTGTTTTATTGAGCAGGAGGATTCATATATATTACTATTACAGATTGACTCATCGAAATATTTTACCAAAATATCTCGGATTTTCTTGTACACAACGTATTTAAATCACGAAAATACGCTAAATCTTGATTTCTATCATGTGAAAACGTCATCCGGATTCTTAATGTGATCCCACCATTTACCGCAGACCTTCATAAACACTGCTATATTTGAACTTAACACAGCCTTAATTTTTTAACAAGCTACAGAATTTTTAACTACAGAGAAGAATATCCACATTGTAATGTAATATTTTAAATTCAAAATATAGCCATATTTGTGTAAAACATCTAAAACGAAAGAATGTCTATAATACACATGGAAATAATATTCGTAGCGGAAGTGAAACTTTGTCATCTTTTTCCCAACTTAGAATATAAAAATTTCTCAGCAAAGAATATTTTTTTTTCAAAGAGTATGATCATTAGTTTTACAAGTCTAAAAACTTTTTAATATATTCCTTCTAACTTAAGATATACATTTCAAATTGACAAACACTGAACTCTTACAGCTTTTTGAGAAGGATTTTTATGTTATGAGACATAGCAAATAAAATCCCTCACAACAGGAAATATTGACATGAATTCCAAATAATAATCCAACTTAACATTAATATAAGTAATTTAACTGAAGATACGCATTTCAAACTGACATTACTTTACTTTACTTAGAGTTCTTACAGATCTTCGAGTACATCTAATAATTAATTTTTTACAGATATCAATTAATAAGATATCAAAACCATTTTGCATAAATACCATACAAGAGATATAATATTGACATGAACATACAACACATATAATATTGACATATCATGGTCCAACATCGGTAACTTAAAAGAACTTTTAATACATTTTAGTATGAGTTAATTTTAAAAAGAAAAATTCCAATGCAAGTATTCAAACAGAAATGCTTCACATATTTCAGATAAAATAGGAACGGAATGAACCTAATTGATAATAACGGAAAAGCATGCAAAGGGCTATGAAAAGATGCATTCATGCAAGACATTCTAGAGCCATATTTAGCACATGAGCTGCATTTTTCCTTTTTCAGATTAAGCAAACATTCAAGATAATACCTATATATCTATAAATATTATTTACACTAATTGGTAATGTAATTTATTAGAACAGTCGCAGACGTATAGGAGAGGTATGCAATATCCATGAAAAAACTTCCTCCTAAGCCGAAGAGCAATAGTGAAATATAACATGTAAGAAGAGGAGAAAAAATGTCAGATTTTCAACAAAATTAGTATCTGAGTTTGGAAAACATGAACAAGAAAAGAATATTTTTTCTGAAAATCTTTCGAATGGGATAAGTCAGGGGTAAGAACCTTAACCAGTTTCAGGAATAGGGCATGAAAAATAATGCAGTGTTTTTAATCTTATTTTTGTCTATTATGCATTTACCTTATACTAAAATAGTGTGTTTGAAGACTGTATTCTACACTTAAAAGGAATTTGATAAATCAGAATCATTTCGTTTTCTGCAGATTCAAGTTCAGAAATAATACAACTCAAAAGTGAAAAGGTTACAACGATAACGAAGTATACCGTAACCAATAAAAAATGTTTTTCTTCCTAAAAAAATAAAGTGAAACTTTTTCGACCTAATAAAATCTAAATGAATTTTCTTCGAATTCTTATACTCAAAGTGTAACTTTTCACCTTCACATTCTGAATTTAACATGGGTTTTCCCGTAGACAAAATAAAAGTGCAGATTTTTTCCCTAAAAAAATTCTCTAAAAAATTTCCCTAAAAAATTTTAAATAAAACTGAAAAGTTTTCGACCTAAAAGACCTAAATGAATCTTTTTCGACTTTTTAAAATCAAAGTGTAACTTTTTCCCCTTACATTTTGAATTTAACATGGGTTTTTTGATAGACAAAATAAAAGTGGAGATTTTTCTCCAGTGAAGATTTTTCGACCTAAAAAAATCTAAACAAATTTTTTTCGACTTTTCAAAATCAAAGTGTAACTTTTTCCCCTAACATTTTGAATTTAACGTGGATTTTCGCATAGACAAAATAAAAGTAAAGATTTTTCTCCCTACAAAAATGAAAGTGAAACTTTTTCAGACTAAATCAAATCTAAATGTATTCTTTGTTTTTTGACTTTGTAAACTTTAAAGCTTAAATTTTCCAATTACATTTTAAAATTAACATGTATTTGCCCAGAGACTAAACAAAAGTGGCGATTTTTCGTCTTAAAAAATTAAAGTGAAAATTTTTCCAACTCAAAAAAGCAAACTGTTCCATTTGAGTCCTAACGGAAACTGTAGTGAACATTTTTCACCTTAATAAAACAAACACATTCAGAAGTTATCATTAAGATATTCCACTCAGATATAGTTTTCTACTTTTCATGCCATTACATGTCCAATGAAATTTGAGTCATTGCCAGATAGTTAAATATTTGTTATTTTTCTCGCACACGAATGCATTGCGTGTCTACATACTCTCATTATATATGATTTAATAAAATTGCAAACAAGTTAGAAGTTAAGTGAATATTTCCTGAAATACTGTGCATTTCATTTCGGAAAGTTACCACGAGTATCTTCATTTTGAATCCTTTAACGTTTCTTTTCCTACATCCAAAGAAAATTTTGAGTATAAAATTTTCAGTTTTGACGGAAGTTATTTGCGGATGGCTGTGATATGTTCGTGTTTTCTTAAACCGTTTTTTTTTAACACTTTGAATATTACCATTTTTTACATTACTGCCACTGCAAATCATTGAATTTTCACATTTTCCTATTTATCGTTTACGATGCCTCGTAAAGTCTTGGGAATAAATTTTAAAGGCATATTGTTATCTTCTGTTAGCATAATTTAGCCAGCATTACGAACCTTCTTTAGTAACCTTCTTCTTCTTTAGTTATTACCGAGTTTTCTTTAGTAAAATCTCAAGGGCTAAACTGAAGTTCCATTAATAATTTTGAAGATTCTGAATATATTCTTCTCAAACGTTTATAACTGATTAGCAAAATAATTTATATATGCACTTCGTTGTGCTCTTGGTTTACATTTAAATCGTTGTTCATCTATAACACTTGATTTCTAGTGAAGTATCGAAATGATTATTTACTTTCCGCTTTTTCCAAAGAATTACGTAGACACATGCGTTCAGTACAGAAACGTTTCTTAGCTTACCCAGTATTTTTACCAAAATAGAAAATATGCAAAATTTTCCTAAAAATTTACATATTTGTTTCTTTACAAACATGTACGCGAATACACACATTTAATTATTAAATGTGTATTTTCTTATATCAGAACTAAAATTCCGAACGAAAATTTTTAGATAGTGCCATGTTCCATAAAATTTATTTATTTGTGATGTCACTGTCTTTTCGCAAACGTTTTGAGAATGTGCTCTAGATAGTCTTTTAGACACTTCGAAACTGTTTTCTCTTTGCTATTGGAAACTATTTTATCTTTGCTGTTGGTATATGCCAATGAATTCCCGATACATGTTTTGGTTCATCTTCAGCTTACATGTTATTTAAACACTTAAAAATATATTTGTAGATCGTTTATGTTGACACTTGTGGTAGATTTCCTGGATGTTTTTTGGAAAATGTATTTATTTTATTCACGTGAATGAAACTGATGTTTTCTTAAAATTTTATTATTAAAAGTATTAGTAAATTATGACAGAATGCCGGATTTATTCTCATTACTCAACATTCATATGAACTTCAGTATTCCAAATCTCTCATGTAACTGTAATTTTTCCTATCAGTAATAGGAAGACTATCAGGACTTGTATTCCTCTTGACTTGCTTTGGAAACATGAATTGTCCTGACTCGGAACAGGGAGCTTACTCAAGCTATGTTCAAGAAATTGGGAAGTAGACAATACAAGCAGGAAGGGTATACGACACCCTTTATTTTTCTATCTTTACAGGTATTTCCGGAACTTCGGAATACAGAGACCAACCACTTGTGGTCTGAACGTAAGAATATAAAACTACTAACTAAAACTCTAACTAAAACTAACTTTGAATTAATACACAAGTGCCTAGCATTAAGATTGGCCGTTATTTAACAAAGTCCGTATGTAGTACGCCGAGCTGCTAAAACTACGATACGTTTTGCAATTATCAAGAAGGCTAAACCTCTGGCCTTGAAGGCAAACAGCAACCGAGTGAAAACTCGTAAAACGACAATGGCAAGCGGCCTGCTTCCAATAACTCCTTCCTCTATCTTGCTTGGCAAAAAACCACAACTTAAGTACTTGGCGTTAGCAAGAAAAATTTGCATAAATAAGTTAAAGCTTTTAATTCTGGCCGGAAGTAGAAAATAAGAAGTGATAGTAAAGATTTAAAATAAAATAAACGTTAGTAAAACTTAGGATCCTTACATACTTCCCGCCAGAGTTAATTAGTTTGAAACTGAGGTCTAAAACGACCTTGTTGAAAACTTTTAGCTCTACAATCTAACGCGAGGCCAATCTTTTACAAACATTTCTCACTAGAAACTAGAAATTAAAAAAAGTCGTTTTTACATTATCAACTCCATGGACTTTGAACTACTCTAACAATTGCATTTACAGCGTATTGCAATTCTTCGGTTTTAAGGTAACCCTTAATCCTTGTTGCGGTAGATTTAGCTGAATTATTCGCAAACCGAAAACACCATGCGATGATTCCTTTAAGTTTCAAGAATGATGAAACTTCATTAAGGACTAGAATTTGCGAAACGACTGTTCAAATTGAACAAGAAACATTTTTCCGTTATTCCTTTTAAAGACTCTTCTGAAACTGGTAAGTTGATAGAGAATGTAATGTTATTTGAATTAAGCCACTGAGGACCTGTCCACCACAAGTCATGAGTAGAAAATTCTGAAGGCAAAAGACCTCTTGATGCGCAATCAGCTGGATTCTCCTTCCCTTTTATGTGATTCCAATGCGATGATGGTAAGACTGATTGAATTTCTGAAACGCGGTTGGCTACGAAGGTTTGCAGGGTGTGGGTTCTGATTGTATCCATGACAAAACTATCATTGAATCACTCCATGCGTAAATATTGTCAACATAAATTTGCAATGAATTCTGCACAGCTTGAACCAAATGCACTAATAGAACTGCAGAGCAGAGTTCTAAATGAGGAAGAGAAATTACGTACTTTCAGGGTAGCTATACGAGTTTTGATGTTAGTACCTGCACCGAAACTGAAGAATTATTTGAAGACTTTAAATAAATCACTGCGGCGTAAGCTTTCTCTGATGCGTCACAGAAACAATGAAGTTCTACATTTGTAGCTTTGGGCAATAATACGCTCCTAGGAATACGAATACATTCAAGGTTTGCGATATCTTCACAATAGATTTTCCATCTTTCATTGATTTCATCTGGCAAGGGATCATCCCACGAAATTTGTAACTTCCATATATCTTGAAGCAAGATTTTTGCTGTAATTATGAAAGGTGATAACTAACCACGTGTATCAAAGATTTTAGAAATAGAATACAAAATCTTTCTTTTAGTAGAATGCTGTCTGTTTTCGAGATTTCAAAGCGACAAGAAAACTCGTCTTGCGTTGGATACCGCTCCAAACCCAATAATTTTATTGATTTAGTATCAACTACTGTACATGAAGAATTTGAGTTCTGAGCATTCAATGCAGTTCCCAAAATCGAGCGATCATTGACACAACATTTATGCAATTGAAAGCCACCATTTTGTAAAAGTTCACTCAGTTGTGAAATTAACTCTACTGCGTCCTCTACTGTGTCTGAACCAAATAGGCCATCATCAATATAACAATTGTGTAATATTATTTCAGCTGTGTTTGGGAATTTAGCTCCTTCGTCAATTGTTAGTTGTTTGAGTACGCTAGTAACCAGGTATGAAGTTGAAGCAGTGCCGTACGTAACTGTGCACAACCTATAAGTTTTAATCGGCTTCGATGAATCATCTCTCCACAATATTTTTGGGAAATCGCGATCCTCATCATGAATTTGAACTTTTCGATACATTTTCAGTAAGTCCTTAGTAATGGCTATGGGATAGCATCTAAACCTCAAAAGAATAGTAAATAAGTCATCTTGTACCTTGGGACCATTCATTAGCGTGTCATTAAGCGATATCCCTGATGTAGTTTTGGCACCAGCATTGAAAACGACGCTTAGTTTTGTGGTAAGACTTAATTCCTTTAGCACGTGATGATGAGGTATATAATAATGAAAATTTAATTTATCTAGATTATCATCGGATAATTCTTTCATGTTTCTTCCAAATGACAAATATTCGAACATGAAGTCTTTATATTGTTGATATACTTCAGGAGTTTTTATTAGTTTTTGTTCCAGACTACGAAAGTTGCGAAAGGCTGATGATCTGGAATTACCTAACTCATTTCTTTTAGGCTTGAATGGCAATTTTACTCAGTAACGACCATTTTCACTACGGACGTGATTTTCCACGAAATGGTTTTCACACAATCTTTCCTCTTTAGTTAAAGGTTCCGATGTGTGAATTTGTTCCAAATCCCAAAATGATTTAACTAATTCCTCCGTGTTTACGTTTAGCGTGTTGACTGAAACCTGCTCATGGTTTAGGAATTCAAAATGTGTAGTTCGAGCAATTATCCATCCTAACTTAGAACAAAATGCAAATGGAAGATTTTTGTCCCTTTTAATTACCTTGCCATTGATTAAAGTTAGGAATACGTTAACTCCAAGCAAAATATCAATTTCTCCCGATTCATGAAATATAGGATCTGCTAAAGTTAGATCTTGGAAGCTTTCATATAAATTCAAAGGTAATATTGTACAGTCATTAGGTTAATTGGAAGCAGAAAAAATGAAAAATATGCAACCGCCTTCGCCGGGAATCTAACCACGGACTTCTGGAATAACGGCCCAGCGTGCTACCGTTACACCACGAAGGCACGCTAGGAAAGTGGGCGAAACACCTTATAATGTTACACTTGGAATGTTTCCTGTAATTTTTTCTATTATGTAAGCCAACGTTGAAATTCTGTAACTAGTATTAAAATGAGGTGTAAACAACAAGTCAACTTCTCCAGTAGTAGTTGTATTGAAAGTACCTAAGCATGACACTAATATCTTCGAATCTTTTATGCTCACTCCTAAATTGATAGCTGTTTCACGACGAATGAATGATTTTTCACTACCTGAATCTAGTAAACATCTACAATTTATGAATTCCTTCTTTGAGTTTTGAACCTTAATTAAAGCGGTACACAAAAGTACATGACTATGTTTACCATTAGCATGAGCTCCAAAATGGTGATTTTCATAGTTGTTTGCACAAACAGTTGGAGAAACCTCATTCATGTTGTTTTCTGTTTTAATTTGCGATTTCGGATCAAACACTTGTGCTTCCGGTGAAGGGAATCTAGATGCATTTTTTGGTTTGAAATCATTTTCTAAATGCAAAATGCTATGATGATGCTTAGAACAATGTTTACAAGTATTTGCACTCTTACACTGTTTAACTTTATGAACATTAGACAAGCAATTAAAACAAAGTTTATTAGTCTTAACAAACTCTATTCGTTTTTGCACTGGTAAATTTAAAAAATTAGAAAACCTGTGTAAAAAATGATCATCTTTACAAAATAAGCAAGTAGAATTAGTAATCAGAGAAGTAACCTTATTATACACTAGTTTATCTGATTTATGCGTTTTACTAATTAAAGGTTTACTGCTCTGTAATGTTCTAGCGTAATTCTTCAAAAATTCTATCAAGTCATTTAACTTTGGTATTTCGTCTTTTTTTAACTGACTCTCCCACCACAACTTTGTCGAAACATCAAGTTTTTGCAAAATAATATACATCAACAAAGTATCACTAAAATGATCTATCTTTTGACCTAATATTTCCAATGAGCGAGTTATTTCGTTTACATTATCTACTTAATTTAATATCGAGAATGCAGATTCCGTTTGTATTTGTGAAACGTAAAGAATTCTTTTAATAAAAGTAAATATCTGTTCTCTTTTATTTGAAAATCTCTCTTCTAGTAAATTCTAAGCAATACTGAAATTTTGATCAGCTATGGCAATTGACTGAATAATGCGATTAGCATCATTTTTCAAAGAACTCTTTAAGGTATCTGCTTACATTCGGAGCACTTTTTTTAAAAAACATAGAATTCAAATGAAATATATATATATTTAGTCAAAATATGATATCAAATCATGAAAACAGGTAAACTTTTAGGAATAATTTCATAAATTTTTGAACTATATGCAATTTTATGCACATTTTTAGGAGAATTTAACACTTACGTTAAATGTCGTATATTTTTTCCCACAGCATATATTTAGATTTTATTTACACTTTATACTGCTACAACACTCATCTGTGTTATGAACTAAAATATTTATGATATTTCTCAAATTTACTAAAATTGTAAGGATATTAAGTTTTACTAACGTTTATTTTATTTTAAATCTTTACTATCACTTCTTATTTTCTACTTCCGGCCAGAATTATAAGCGTTAAGGTTTTTATGCAAAGTTTGTCTGGCGAACGCCAAGTATTTAAGTTGTGGCCTTTTGCCAAGCGAGAGAGAGGAAGCAGTTGAGTCAAGCAGGCCGCTTACCTTAGAAGTTACGCAGTTGCTGTTTGCCTTCCAGGCCAGAGGTTTTAATCCTCTTGATAAATTCAAACGTATTGTAGTGTTCACAGTCTCTGTGCTACATACGCTTCCTGTTATTATAAGGCCAATCTTCCACGTGTATTATTCTAAAGTTAAAGTAGAGTTTAGTTTTATTTTTATACTTTTACGTTAGACCCCAAGTGGCGGGTCAGTGTATTCCGAAGTACGGAAGTTATTGTATATAGAGAAAAATAAAGGGTTTTGTATACCCTTCGTCTGTATCCTGTCTACTTACCACAATTAGTGAACATAGCTTTAGTAAGCTCTCTGTTCCGAGTCAGGTCCTTGTATGTTCCCGAAGAAGGTTAGAAGGAACATTGACCCTGATAAAATATGCGTAATTGCATGAAAAAACATAGTTTTTGGTAAAATATTTCTTATCGTTTTATATAGAAATACTTATAAACAATCAAATTAATAAATATAACTTAGATTGTAGCTTAAAACCTAGTAAATAATATAGAAAACACTTTAGTGAAATTTAATAGAGATGTCAAAACACTAGAAAAATTAGTTTTCCAGAAAACGCATTTAAAGATTTCACATTAACAGAAAAACTGTTCTGTTGTATTTATACACTTAAAATTCTCCACATTTGTATATCACACACTCCATATCTTTATACTTAAGTAATTTTGATTTCTTATTTGATTTTAATTTTGTTCTGGCTATTTTCGAAATGAGCGACGAATGACGTTTCGAGTTCTTTATTCTTTCGTTATCAATTCCAAAGTTATTTTTAATCATTTCTTGTTCAATTGATATGCCTTAATGTTCAAACACAGGAAGTAATCCGAGATACCCTGAATTAAAAATTAAAACTGCTATATATGCACCCAGCAACATAATCTTTATACCTAATCGCAATGTTGCCACACAAACAGGTAAAAAAAAACACGGTATCCTTTTTTTTTTTTTTTTTTTTTTTTGTTTACCTTTAAGTTGAGCTTTTTAAATGGCACTTCCGTCTTTCTGCTTTCACTTCCAGTGCAGTCAATTGGCTATATCTTCTCTTCTAATTATCACAAACGTAAAAATGAACCATTTTCGGAATCCTACAAAACTGACCTTTCAAATTGGGCAATTAAAAAAAATCGCATTTTTTCGCCGAAATCGTGTTTTTAACGTAGGCAGATACCTTAAATATTGTAATTTTTGAGCTCCAGAAAGATTTGGATTGTTGCGAACACTAACGTTAAATAAATCTTTAAATGTTATCCATTCTGTTAAATTTCCGCTAAATGTGGGTAAAGATAATTTTGGTAACTTTAAACTTTCAGAGATTGATTCAGGTACGACAGGTTTGTCGCCATTTGCATTTACGAGCTTGTCGATCTTTACGAATAATTTTTAAATGAACCTCCTCAATTTTCTTTAAAATCGACTGTTCTTCCTCAACGAAAGGTTCTATTTTATCATCATCACAATTTGTATAAATTTCTCTAAATAGAGATTTAAAATCTTCCTTAAGGATTTTGCATTTGTCTAAGATTAATTCAGCTTCAGCATTATATAAGTTATCATAATCTATTTTCTCGATGAATTTCCTTAACTGTGTTTTCAAAATTTTCTTTCGTTTTTTTCCTATATCTGACATTTTGAAAATATTCTAAATTCTCGATTTTACTAATACTTTAATTACAATAAAGTAGCAATAAAGAAATGTCAAATGCAATTAAAATGCGTTAACGTTTTCACTCACCCCGAACACTGTATCCATTGCGTAACTCTTGAGAATTCTAAACCGAAAGTGCATTATCAACAACATTATGAAGACGAAGAATTCTTATTCACAAGCACGCCTTTTTCTCCAAGCTCCGGCGTATGACGGAACAAATTAATGTAGCGTAGCGATATCTTAAATTTAAATTAATAAACATAAGAATACATCTTTGCGAGTGGACTGTAGTACAACTTTTATTCAGCGATTTCTACTTTAGAACAACACAACACAGCACAAAGTAAAGCGAGAAAGTTACCATTAGGGTTTGCAAGAATGCAAGAACAAAATGTGAGATGCGCATTGCGAAATAATATCTCACAGACAGGCAGACGACTTTGGTGGCCGAAACAGGTATGTATTTTTTGCCTTTTTCCCAATCGGACGTAAATCATGACGTTTCTTTCCTTTCATGTTAATTATGTCATTTATTTTACTTGTAGAAGTACTGAAACCATGCTTTTCACATCTTTTTTTTTAATATCTGAATAAAAGTATTTCTCTTCGGAGAGCGCTAAAATATAGCCTTCGATTCATTTTTTTTTTTCCCAGCGGCATTTTGGAGAAAAGAATACTTTTAATGCTGCAGAAGATAATTAAGTCTTATTCCAATTTGATGCCAGTCACGTTTATATTTAAAAATTAATATTTAAATTCATAGAGAAAATCAAAATCTTTACAAAAATGTGTAAACATCCTCTGTATTCTTCAGCTTTACTGTCTATAAAACTCATTAATGCAAACTCCTTGTGACGAGGTCACATTGAATTAATTATTTACAACGTTATGGCAGTATCTCGGTGTTTGCATCAGATTCCATTGGTGACAGTTTCCTTTTCCGCCCACTTGTGTTGTAAGCTGATGAACGGATTTCATCAGACAACTGTTGTAAGCAGAGGAAATATTGCATCAGACGACTAGCCACTTTACTTTGTAGAGATATTAGGTATTTTTGGAAGCAGGAGAGATGAAAAATATGCAACCGCCTTCGCCGGGAATCGAACCACGGACCTCTGGAATACCGGCCCAGTGTGCAGAACCACTACACCACGAAGGCACGCTAGGAAGGTGGAAGAAATACCTTATAACTTCTGTTTACCTGTGTAGCTGAAGGTATTTTGCGAATGGTTGCCTTCTGACGCTGGATTTTTTTCATTGGCTGCAAAAGTTAACTGGGAGTATAACTGTGGAACTTTATAAAAGGCGGTAATTTTGTCCATCTCGAGAGGAGGAGATTGTGAAGCTGCGAGATGGAGATGGTGCGTGGAAAAAAGACAGTAAGAGTGGGGTGAAAGGCAAACTTTTGGAATTTACCGTGCAAGCATTCTTGGTCTCCCTGGGTGTATGAGGGAAGCGAGTTTTCTTTCTTTCTGACGCTATAACTGCAAAATTGTAGCTTGTCTCTTTCTTCCCGGGTTTGGCTTTTTCGCCCAGCAACCGATTTCATCCCGATAAAGAGCACCTGCATGTGATTGAGCTGCAATATATCACGCCTTCGAAGGACTCCGTGGAAGCATTGATCTACTTATTTCTTTGGGTGAGGAGGCCTCATATCGCCATGTGACACAACGGATTAAAAAAAAAAAAAAAAAAAAAAAGAATATCTCTTCAGCATTGGTAGTATTCAGTAAAGCAAGAATTAAATCTGTTTTCACGTGTTTGTCACTCTCTCGTCACGGCGGACTATAGATCTGGATCTTGTCCTGGAGTAAGTTGCCACTGTATTCATCTTTATCACAACATGTAACATATACTTTTGCCACGTCAACCAAAGAACCTTTACCACACATGGTGCCGCGCCCAACCGTTGAGTGAACTGTGGGAATTACACTAACGTTGCATTGAACTGTATCTATTCTAAGACTATATTTAAAGCAGTTGTATTTATGAATGCATTTAGTTGTATTTATGAATGTATTAAAGTGAATGTAGAATGTATTATTCACATGAATGATTCAAAGTCTACTTTAAGTCTTTTATGCTTTAGTGATAAATTTGTTCGATATTAATTTTCTGATTTGTATTATACGTATATATGATTTAAGTGTACCTTTATTAGGCAAGAATTTGCATATTTATCATATGTGTTATTTCATAGAATTTTATTTTCTTTAAATGAGTATGCTTAAGACACGACAACAATCTCTTGAACCAATGGAAACTAAAACATTCACATTTAATATTGCATCATTTTCTGGTGATCCTGATACTGTTCGTTGGTTCACTAGCCAAATTAAAGAATATAAAACTCTTAATAATTGGAATGATAAAGTTCCAGTATTATATCTTAAAAGTAAACTTGTTGGTGCTGCACTCTTATGCAAACACTGCTCTCAGCGTGCGAAAAAGTCTTGAAAAGGAAACATTACGCAGCCCCGAAATGCACTCCTTGGTGGAGCACCACGCTGACTGCTGAACGCAGCAAAGTCCGTGCCCTAAGGCGCAGAATGCAAGCATGCAAGGATCCATTAGAAAGAGAGACACACTCGCTAATTTTTCGAAAGCACAGAGCTGCTTACAAAAGACAGATTGCAAAAGCGAAGTTTTCATACTGGAAAGAGTACTGTACCAACACTGCGAATAAGTTCGGAACTGTCTTCCGTATTGCACATGATAAGATGTTTACACTTACTAATCTTACTGCCACAATAAGCCACGGAGCAGCAACTTGCACAGAAGTAGTTGCGCACATTCTGGACAATATCTTTAGACCTGATAACGCAGACGCAGATAATCCCGCACAAAGAAATATCAGAGCCAGTGTTGAGCAATATTACAATACCAAGAAAATAGATTTTGAACCGCTGCCAAACGCCAGAGAAATGAGCGACATTGTTAAAGCGTTAAACACCAATAAAGCACCAGGTCCTGATGGGATAGATAATGGCATTCTGCAAGCCATTAACAGTACGCATCCAGAGTTACTGTATGCCTACATTACTGCGTGTTGGCGCAACAGATATTTCCCAGCCGGCACGAAACTTGGTGAGGTGGTGCTCTTCCTCAAAGCGAAAAAAGACCCTAATGTACCAAAGTCTTACCGGCCTATTTGCCTTCTTCCTGCCTTGGGTAAAGTACTAGAAAGAGTCGTCCTTCAAAGACTTAAACACTATATCCTGTCTGGACAAAGCATAAATGACAAACAATACGGCTTCATTCCTGGCAGATCGGTGGATCACGCGCTGCAGCACCTACGAAAATTAATAGCAAATAACAGAAGAAATAACCAACATAGTCTCATTATCTCTGTGGACATACAGGGCGCTTTCGACTCGTTGTGGTGGCCCGATGTACTGAAGAGATTACAGGACATGGGTAGCCCTAAGATTCTCTTTGACCTTATTTACAGCTACCTAAGTGATCGCCGCCTACAAGCCACTACGGACGCAGGAGTGCACTCACGTTCCATCAATAGAGGCTGTCCTCAAGGATCCTGTCTGGGTCCACTGCTCTGGAATCTTGTAGCGGACACAGCGCTGACTCTCTTTAACACAGATCCTCACACGGAAATACTGGCTTATGCCGATGACTTTTTGATGGTAACCAAAGGGCACAGCCGCATCTAGGGCGCAACAAGCAATGGACAAGATGGCCAAATGGGCCAATGACCATAAGTTAATTATTGCCAACTCAAAAACCCAAGGTATGCTTATTTGCCCAGGTAAGCGCCATCGAAGAACCCCGTGCATCAACCTTCATGGGAAAAATATTAAAATAGTCAGAAACTTGAGGTACCTTGAAGTTATAATTGATGACACACTGACTTGGATGCCACATTTAAAGGAAGTCAAGGCACGACTTCACAGGATATTTCATTCCATGCTCAGAACAGCAGCACCAACATGGGGAGTTTCTTCAAGGATGCTTAAGACGTGGTACTCTATAGTTGCTGAACGTATTGCACTGTATGGGGCCTCCATGTGGGGCATAACGATCACTACTAAAATGGAGAATCTGCTACGCTCAGCACAAAGACCCTTCCTCCTGAGCATTACCCGAAGATATAAAACCTCGCCCACTAATGCTCTAAACGTGATTTCAGGACTACCGCCTCTGCATCTCTTAGCTCAGCGCGAGAGTACAATAGTGCGAGTGCTCCGACTCAAAGAGACAATAAGTTTATGGGACAGGACTTATTTTTATACTGACTATGAGCAAAGCATTCCCGAGCCACCTTGCCACCCGGACGAATTCAATATCTCGATTAACTGCAGGTCACCAACGTGGTTCAACGCCACTGCAATCTACACCGATGGTTCCAAAGGAGAATGTGGCACCGGTAGCGGATACTGTGTTCTACTTGGGAACCAGATCTTAAAGACCTGGGAAAGAAAGCTTAAGCACCACAACTCAGTTTTTCAGGCTGAACTGATTGCATTAAAAGCTGCACTTGTCTACGCACTGGAAAATAACTATTCCAGTATATATTCAGACTCAGCCTCTAGCCTCCAGGCAATCCAAGGCACATGTAGTAAAAATCCACTCGTCAGGACCATACAAAAACTCTTACTAAGAACACCTAAATACTATAGGCCTCAACTCCAGTGGGTACCTGCCCACACTGGAATACTGGGTAATGAAATTGCAGATGCAATAGCCAAAAGAGCAGCAACTGACCCCCACGTTCGCACACTTGACGTGCCTCTCCCGGGTTCGTTCTTAAAAGCTGAGCTCGAGAGAGAATTACTCAAACGTTGGCAACATCTGTGGGAGACAGAAACCACCGGCAGAAGAGTTTACAGATCTTTTTAAAAAGTCTGCCGGCTTCTAAAATCTGGCTCGTCTCACTTCACTCAGTATCTAACAGGACATGGTCCCTTCACGACTTACCTGCATCGCTTCAGATGACGCGAAAACGAACATTGTTCATACGGGATGGTAGGAGATCCGGACCACTATCTGTTCGCTTGCAGATAGACCGCCAAATATCATCTTAGGCCACCAGTAGCAAACCACATCCATGCATGGGCCGAAGCTACTTCAAAAAATCGCAATGCATTGAAACGCATATGCGATTGCATAAACATTGCACGCAAAATCTCAGACAGGCTGGAGTAATTCTCAGCCACCATCCTCGTCACCAGCACAGCCCCTGTATGCTCTGTATCTGTAGTGAACTAATTTTATCTTAAGTTAGCTTATTCGGCTTTTCTTATTCCCTGTATATATTTATCTCCTTGAACTGTAAACCTTGAATTATGAACCTTGAACTATGTACTTTGCCTTATTTTATGTATTGTTTCCACTGTTTTGCCTTTTTTTTTATTTTATGTATTGTTTTACTTTCTAGTATTTTACTTCTTATTACTTTTAGTATTTGTAACCACCTATCCATAACTCTGTAAATATGTAACTGAAATTGTTCTTCACACCCGCAGTGCACCCTTTTTCCATCATGCACTATCGTCTTCGTCCAGCATTTGTTTGCACTGCCCCCAGCAGTCGTCTAGAGCACAATATGTATTTATAAGTGTGTTTTTTTGTTCAAGTTATTTCCGTCAGCGGGGCTACCTGGCCGATATGGTAACCCCCATAGCACAAAACATCCTCAGGATGTCCTATTTAAGTCGCAATATCCCGGGACATACTTAGGATGTCCTAAGTATGTTGATTCTCAGAAGTCCTGAGGACATCGTAATTTAACATCCTGAGGATGTCTTATTTAAGTCGCTATGTCCCGGGATATGAGAGGATGTCCTGAGGATGTTGACTCTCAGATGTCCTGAGGACTTCACTAATTTCACATCCTGAGGACATTCATACTGTATTGTCCAGGGGACTTCGGTTGTCAAACATTCCGAGGATATTTGTTCTCAAATTTACCAGTTTTAGTTTTTTGACATTGCACATCTTAAACTTGCACATTATTTAATTTTCGTATGTATTTAACTAAGTTATTTCTAAATGCTGTACACTAAAAATATTGATATGATTGATAATTTATTCTTGTTATTTTGTTATTAATTCTAACTGCTATTTTTTCTGACGTTTTTAAAAATTATTTAGTCATGAAAAGATTTTATCAAGGGATTAGCATTTTCTAGAATATTTACTAAATTCCAAATAACATATATTTTTTTATAAAAAATGTATAAATTACTTACAGATTACAAACTCTACTATAAATACAGGTAAAACTGGATTTTTTTTTTTTTTTTAAATTACGGAAACGAATTTTTTTGTAACTAGGGTGTAGAGACATTAGGTATTTTTTTGGAAGCAGGAAAGATGAAAAATTAGCACCTGCCTTCGCCGGGAATCGAACCACGGACCTCTGAAATACCGGCCCAGAGTGCAGAACCACTACACCACAGAGGCACACTAGGAAAGCGGGAGAAATACCTTATATTACTCCCCTCTTTAAAGAGCGACTTTTTTTTAAAGGGGGACCCAATCGCTAAATTCTGGGTGTGGATATATCTCTTCCAACACCCTTTTAGTTCGGGCGCCACTGTAGAGACATTAGAATTTTTTGGAGTGCCGGAGAGATGAAATTAGCAACCGCCTTCGCCGGGAGTCGAACCACGGACCTCTGAATTACCGGCCCAGCCGGCAAGACCACTACACCACGAAGGCACTCTAGGAAAGCGGGAGAAATACCTTATAAGGGGAAAAAATTTTCCCCTAATTACATGACTGAAAATGTTTTTCAATCGCGCGATCTGTTATTGATATTGAATTACAGTCGTGCGATAATTTCGCAGTAAAAATAATTCTCTGATGACTATCCAAGATTCTAGAAGCTTTGGTCTTAATGCTTAATATCAATATTTATTTATAATTTTAGAACTATTGGTCACTTTCAGAAGTGGTCGTTTGAGAGGCGATATTCTATATATTTATTTACTGATACTCTCAGATTCTCAGATATTTGTTTATATTCTCAGAAATATTTGGCAAAAGGTGGTCGTCACATACATGCAAAATTTTACATTTCATTAAAAATGAATTCGGCATTATGTAACTATTTCCTTATTAATTAATTAATGAGATAAAGAAAAAATTATGAAATAGTACTGTTTATTACGGAATAGTGTAGGAAGTTCTGCAGAACTATATTCTTTCGTGTCATTGCACATTGTATCCGGCAAACTACTAATTCCTCGTATTCTTCCGCAAATCCGTAAACGTCTGTGTGATTTGAAACGAAATCGAAAATGGCTGCGCCATGAGGTTTACTTGTATGGATATTTTTTGTTGCATGAAAGGTAAGTTCATTTGCAATACTTGTATGTTTACTTTTTTGGTTTTTCGAATATATGTTATTTATGTCATTTTGACAGTTAAATGTTTCACAGCTTTATGAATTGTTTCCATTCTGTCGTGAATTACGTGTATAGTATCTCAATGGCTGGCTGTCTTTTGAGATATCTAATTTGCCCTGCTATCCAAATGTTTATGACTGATAAAAATGTTATCATATCCAAATTTTTTTTAGTCTAGTTTATGCATTCAGTTTCAAAATAATATGTGTGATCAAATTGCTTATTATTTTATTGCAACAATAAATTTATGTTAAATAGATAAGACAAATAAGAGTTTGCATTGTTTTGTCCAAAATATGTATGGTTCAAACATTATCTTAATCTAGTTTGTAATTCAATTTTAAAACATAGAGAATTAGAAGTTTTAAGTTTTTTCGGGGGTACTGTTCTGTTATCGGGACCAGAATCGGAAGTCTCACAAAAGTGATGGGACACGTGTGCTTTACAAAAGGAAACTGTAGTAAAATTAATTTTAAAAACATGTAAAAATTTTTTGTGGGTGTGTTTCATACTTAAATTGGCACAGCTTTAGTATTAGTCCTTTTTGGCGAGAAATGTTCTTGGCGACATTTTGGCGCGATAAATGAAAGATTGTGATAACCTTGTTACTTATGGTAACCCTGAATACTGAGCTGAAAAACATGCCGCCATTTCTGTCCACGTAACTTTAACAAATTTGGTCAGAGTTTTGATGGCAGGAGGGATAAATTGCATCTTTTTCTTAGTTACTTTCATGTTAGTAAAGCACAACATTTAAAATATTTTTTAAAGAGCCAAAATTTGATAGTTAAAACTGAATGTGAATATTACAAGCATCAATTTTAATATTACATCACATGAGTCTTGATAATTTTTCATATGTCAACTTATCAGGTTCAATGTTCCGTCTTACTTTCTTCGGGAAGGACCTGACTCGGAACAGAGAGCTTACTAAAGCTATGTTCAATAACTGTGAGAAGTAGACAGGATACACAAGAAGGGTATACAAAACCCTTTATTTTTCTCTATTTACAATAATTTCCGTACTTCGGAATACAAAGACCCACTACTTGTGGTCTAAACGTAAGAATATAAAAATATAACTAAACTCTAACTTTGAAATAATAAACGTGGAAGATTGGCCTTATATTAACAGGAAGCCGTATGTAGTACAGAGAACTGCTAACACTACAATACGTTTAAAATTATCAAGAGGATTAAAACCTCTGGCCTGGAAGGCAACCAGCAACTGAGTAAAACTTCTAAGGTAAGCGGCCTGCTTAGACTAACTGCTTCCTCTCTCTCGCTTGGCAAAAAGCCACAACTTAAATACTTGGCGCTCGCCAGACAAACTTTGCATAAATACGTTAACGCTTATAATTCTGGCCGGAAGTAGAAAATAAGAAGTGATAGTAAAGATTTAAAATAAAATAAACGTTAGTAAAACTTAAGATCCTTACATACTTCCCGCCAGAGTTAATTAGTTTGAAACTGAGGTCTAAAACGACCTTGTTGAAAACTTTTAGCTCTACAATCTAACGCGAGGCCAATCTTTTACAAACATTTTTCGCTAGAAACTAGAAATTTAAAAAAAAAAGAAATTTGTTTTTACAACAGCAGCTCCCAGGACACGCAATTTTTTTCATCTGTACTGGATCTAAACAGGAGCTTTTATTCAAATCTGGTTCCTTCCAGAGATCTGGAAGGAAAACTAGTTTAATGAAATGTTACACAATGAAATGGCAAGTAACATGTATAATTATATTTCTCTTAACATTCTTATTTCCTTCATGACTATTTTAATTATCTCTCCCCGTGCTCTCTGACATGTGTTGTAAAAGAACGCCAAACACGAATGTGTTTATGTCTACGTGTTCAACACTTCCTCTTACAATCAAAGCACTAACGTGTTAAAAATTCAACATACCAAGACCTCGTAACACACCCTAACTTCAACTGTAAACCCTGAGGTACTATTCTGAAAGTGGCTAGCTCTGAAGTGTAGCGTCAGAGAGCCTAACTACATTCATTCAACCTTTAACACATATTCACCATAATTTGGTCTTTTTACAGTCACACGAATAAGTTTAAAATTTTTTTGCATTACTTTCACTTTTACCATATCATAGTATTTCTTAACATTTAAAATAACAGTTCACATTGTATATAAGAACATATTAACATGCCGTTAATTTTACGCATTTTAAAACATACATTAGTTGTACATTGTTAACTTCTATTCTTTTCCAAGCAAGTGCCAATTCTTCTACATTGAAATACTACATTTCAAAAGTCTTTCAGACTAAAACTTCTTTCTTGCCAGAATGTTTTAAATAAAATTTATACAATAACTTTTACAATATTCAAGTATTTACACATTCCTATTATACATCAACTTTAGGTTTACTCGCGAGTAATTGAAAAACATAATACCAAAATCGGTAACAACTCATTTCTCGCCCTTTTGGCGGTAAAGGTAGACCTCGCATGAGGTAAAACTTCTTGAAATCTGCCACTTGCAGTAAGAATGAAAGATTAACTTAAGTTTGCAAAGTAACATAAAATTTTACTTATCTTTGTGATATTCGGACATTCTTTTCTGAGCCCAGTCCTGGAAAGTAGCGTAGATTCTTGTTTGATTTATCCTCCTTCGTGTGCGGGCTCGCCCTTCAGTGCCTTCCTCTAGAAGCTTTCTTTTTTTTCCAGTTCGGTCACCCTTGAATACTTTCTTTTTCGCCTCTGCCTGTGGTCTTGGCCGTTTGATGGCAGCTGGTCTTGGCGGAACCGGGAGACTTCTTTCGCGTTCCTGCTTGGACCTCGTTGCTGGCCGTTCAAATTTTCCTTGTAACTTTTCCTCCGTCGCTGGTGGCCCTTCCGCATTTCGTCGACATTTGCTGCGGAGAGTCCTGTCGGATGAGTAGATCTTCCGTTTTAGAGCCGGGTTATAGTTGCCGTCATTTCTCCTGGCTCTCTTTGCATACGTCGTCCGTCTCCCTTCTTCACTCTGGGGGTGTTCGTGAGCTCTCTTTTCTGGACGGTGGAACGGCTTCTTTTTCTTGTTACCTTCAATTTTTCCGGGGGAAACTTTCTTTTCACTTGCTCCTGCCTCTTAATGGCTTGCCCTTGTACTTGTCGTTGTTCCACCTCTGGAGCTTGTGCCTGCCGTGTCTGCCGTGCCGGATCCTGCAAAAGATCTTTGAAAATTTGCATTTTATTACGATCATAGTAGGGTTTGATTTGATCAATGTTTGCGGAGCAGGTTTCCCCATTCCTGGCTTTTAACACTACTACAGCGCGAGTTATTTTTTCTATGACATATGGTCCTTCAAATCGTGGAAAAAATTTGGCAGTTTTATCTTCTGGTGCTGAAGAAAGTGAATGCTTAATTTTTAATACTTCATCCCCTACTTTATAAGTTACTCCCCGTCGTTTCAAGTCATAGTACAGCTTTTGTTTTCTCTGTGCTACTTCAGTATTCTTTTTTGCTTCTTTAATTAGTTTTTCTATATCACCCATTTTAAATTCTGGGGCTCTTTGTTGCACATAAAATAATTTATCTAACGGCGTTATAATCTTTCTGCCTAAAAATAACTCAGCAGGAGTTTTGCCCGTTGTATCATGTTTTGCGGTCCTAAGGGCAAAAGCAAATTCATTGACATAGTTATCCCAGCTTTTATGAAAATTTTTAACATAACTACGGATAATTTTCACTATATTTCTATTGACCCGTTCCGCTATATTTGATTGCGGCCGATACGGGACCATTTTTAAATGACGTATGCCCAGTTTTTGGCACATGTCTTCAAATACATTACTTACAAATTGAGGACCATTATCCGATATAACTTTTAGGGGCGCCCCGTATTTTAAAATATATTTATTTAAAATAGAATCAGTAACTAATTTCGCGGAGGCTCGTTTTAAGGGAACAATTTCGGTCCACTTACTAAAATGATCAACCATAACAAGGAGATAGCGACTTTTATTTAACTGACTTTATGGGAAAGGGCCCAATAAATCGATGCCAATTATTTCATTTGGAAATTCGGATTTAATACTATTTAGAAACCCGGCCGGGCGGAAATTAATATAATTAACTGCTTGACATGTTGGGCAGGACTGGACATATGCCCTTGTTAACTTTTGCAGTTCAGGAAAATAGACTGCCTCGCGTACGCATTGGATAGTTTTTCGAATACCAGCATGAGAAGCTAAAGGGCTGTCATGGAGCTCCTGCCAAATATTTAATCTAAGACTATCTGGGATAAAAGGTCGAAATTCGTTGTTGGAATTCGTAGTTTTTGTATAAAATAATAGACCATCTATTAGTTCGTAATGGGCCCCCTATTTCTTTTTGTCACAATATCTTGGTGGCTAAAATTTTCAGGATCCTTTAAATACTCATAAATGCTTCCAAACTCAGGATCCTTACCCAGTTCGGTTATTACAGTTTCTCGGGAATTTATTGTACATGCTGTGAGCATTGCCACCTTTACGGTATTACCTTCTTCATCTATTTTAATTCTGGATAGGGCATCTGCTACGATATTTTCCTTTCCGGGGGTATGCTTGATTACCAGATTATATTCTTGTAGCTTGAGTGCCCATCTTATTAACCTTGGGGATAAGTTTTTCCCTGAGTGCAATCTAGTTACCGCCGCATGATCAGAGTACACTGTTATAGGCGCCTTTCCAAAACAGACTCGGAACTTTTGCACTGCTAACAGAACTGCAAGTGCCTCTCTCTCGGTCGCGGAATAGTTTCTTTGTGTTTGATTTAAAGTTCGGCTAAAAATGCCACGGGCTGTTTATTTTGCGAAAGTACCGCTCCTACCGCATAATCCGAAGCATCCGCTGAAATTTCTAAATTCTCATCCTTTTCAGGAAATTTCAACACAGGGGCTTGCGTTAATGCTTGTTTTAATTTTTCGAAAGCACTATTGGCTTCGGCCCTCCACGAGAATCTTGCCTTTTTCCTTTTTAATTTTAACAATGGTTCAGCAATAGCTGCAAAATCTTTTATAAAGGACCTATAATATGAACAAAGTCCTAGAAAAGAAGAGAGCTTCTTTGCCGTATTCGGAGTCGGATACTTTTGTACAGCGATTATTTTTGATTCGTCTGTCTCGATTCCTTTCTGAGATATTTTGTAACCTAAATATTTTAATTCAGGGGCTGCAAATTTGCACTTTTCGACATTAACTTTTAGACCGGCCTAATTTAATAAAGCAAACACCTGTCTTAAATCCTGTACATGTTGGTCGAGATTATCACTAGTAATAATGATATCGTCTAAATAGATAAATGTGGACTTTCCAAGAACAGGCCTTAACACAATGTCCATACATCGCTGAAATGTTGCCGGGGCCCCTGAAAGGCCAAACGGCATACGCAAAAATGCATAAGTGCCAGACTTGGTTATAAAAGCAGTCTTAGGCACGTCCTCAGGCCTAACCCCTCTTTGAAAATAACCAGTCGTTAAGTCTAAAGTCGTCATATATTTGGTGGATGTTATGTTCCTTAGAATTTCTTCAATAATAGGTAACGGATATACCGCATATTTAGTTATGGAGTTTAATTTACGGTAGTCAATTGCGAATCTCCACCTTTTTGGATGTGTCAAAGGATAGTCATTATTTTTCTTGCATAAAACCATCGGGCTAGCATAACTACTTGAGATGGGCGTTATGATCTTATTACGTAGCATATCGGTGATATGCCATTGTATAATTTTTTCCTTATTCTTATCATACCGGTATGCTTTGTGGCGAACTGGCATTGATTCTCCGGTGTCAATACTATGGTTAGTAACCTGAGTAAATCCTGGAATATCATTAAATAACGAAGCAAATTCACTTACCACTTGTCGGATTCTTCGTTGCTCGTCATTAGGCAGGTGGTCAAGATTTAACATCGGCGGTTCAGCCTTTTCTCCACGAACTGATTTCATCGTCAGCTTAAGGGCCGCTTCATTAAAATCCAGCGTTGCTTGTGCCTCTGAAAGAAAATCTATTCCTAAAATAATATGTGCTTGCAGATTCTTTACTATGAAAGACATAACCTTTACTTGTTCGTCCTTGATACGGACATACAGCGGTAATTTACCTATACACTTACATTTTTCTCCTTGCGCCGCTAACACTGTTGTATTATCCGAATTATATATGCGGTATTTCCGAAAATACTTCCTAAAAAAATCTTCTGTCACACAGGAACACTGCGCGCCGGTATCCAGGAGTGCGGTGGCTGGGATATTATTCACCAACACTTCAATCTTCGGAAGAGTCACATTTTTCACCATTACTGTATTTAACTTGAAGGAAGAGGGGTTTTCGTGGCCTTCGGATTTCCGCACCCTCCCGTCAGCAGAAATCCGTTTTAGTTTAAATTACTTTTCATTTCCGTGCTTTCCTTCTTTTTCCACTGGCGTTGAGACTTTTTTCCTGGATTGCTATTGAACTGTCGACGTTCGCCGGCTGTTTTTGAATGCTCGGGTTTCCTTGCCCACTGATTCGCTTTGCTTCCGTAGCCGTGTGCTTGAGTTTGCTGTAGTCTTGGCGCACCAAATTCGTTTCGCTGTTGATATTGGCGTCTTCTTTCAATGTCCGCCGTTCTTCTACTTTCAAACTGGATTGCTAGCTCAAATAACTTTTCCAGTGTAGTCGGATTTCTTAATTCAATAAAGTCTTGCACTTGGGGCAGTAACTTCGGCAAAATCACTTGAATTATCTCAGGATCCGGACGGTTTCCATACAAGAGTTTGAAGACGTGAATTTTTCTTAAAATAAAGCTTGAGAGATTTTCGATTCTTTGCTGATATATACAAAAAAGTTCCGTTTCTAATTTCGCACGATCCCTTACAACAGGGAAGGCTTTTACTAGGGCAGTCTTGAAATTCTCGTAAGTATAGGTGGGACTTCCTGCTTGACCCAAGAGACTTCTGCCTATACACTTGAACCAGTTAAGCGCTTGGCCCCTCAAAGCGCTGGTAGCTAAGGTAACTTTTTGAAATTCGTGCACGGGGTAGAGCATGAAGTGGTCATCCAATTTTTCCAAAAAACTGGTTACCGGTGAGTTTCCATTAAATGTTGCTTCTGGTTTCATCGAAGCGCGCATGGTCTGGACGATGTAATCAAATACTTCCAGAGCGGCAGCTGGCATTTCTGGATTCTGAGCCGCTTCTGCAGGCAGCACAGGTTCTTCTTGAAACTCGGCCATGGTTATTCTTCTTCGTCGGGCGCCCCTATCAGGTTCAATGTTCCGTCTTACTTTCTTCGGGAACATGCAAGGACCTGACTCGGAACAGAGAGCTTACTAAAGCTATGTTCAATAACTGTGGAAAGTAGACAGGATACACAAGAAGGGTATACAAAACCCTTTATTTTTCTCTATTTACAATAATTTCTGTACTTCGGAATACGAAGACCCACTACTTGTGGTCTAAACGTGAGAATATAAAAATATAACTAAACTCTAACTTTGAAATAATAAACGTGGAAGATTGGCCTTATATTAACAGGAAGCCGTATGTAGTACAGAGAACTGCTAACACTACAATACGTTTAAAATTATCAAGAGGATTAAAACCTCTGGCCTGGAAGGCAACCAGCAACTGAGTAAAACTTCTAAGGTAAGCGGCCTGCTTCGACTAACTGCTTCCTCTCTCTCGCTTGGCAAAAAGCCACAACTTAAATACTTGGCGCTCGCCAGACAAACTTTGCATAAATACGTTAACACTTATAATTCTGGCCGGAAGTAGAAAATAAGAAGTGATAGTAAAGATTTAAAATAAAATAAACGTTAGTAAAACTTAAGATCCTTACAAACTCTGCATATTATAAATTCCAGCCCCCCCCCAAAGAAAAAAAAAAAAACCACATTTTTAGTAACATGAGGTAAACTCTTGTTGTTTCCTTTGCTAAGGAACCGCATGCAAATTTAGACTTTTTAGATGTTTCTTAAAATGGGCCATGATCAAAATTACCGTAGTCTAAAAATACTTTTTTGCCTCATTTCTTAAATTAGAACTATAGGGATGTGTAATTGCATGAATTCATAGACCAAAATTAGGTTTCATTATTGCTTTTATAACATTTTTATAATTTGTCTGACTATAAAAAATATAATGTTGCTTAGATTATGGAATATATTGCTTATAATTTACAGTTCTGAAATTTTATAAATCTCACAGTCTAATACAGTCAAAAGTCGTTAATTCGGACACCCATAATCGGGAATGATCTATAATCCGGACGTTAAAGCTAAAAACTTTCTGCACATGCGCCGCGTTGGCACATGCGCACAGGCGTTTTACGCGTGCGCGTAAGACCTTGACTACTGCGCATATGCGTGTGCGCTAGTGCAGAATACGTTTTGCGCGTTTAATGTATAACGGACGGTGTAAGCTAAAATTATCTAATTATCTATTTCAGTTAATGATTGCATTGTTCCTTAATCTTCGAATTGGATCCCGCTTATTATTTTTTGCAGACTGTAAGAGCAATTTTATAAAAGTAAACTTGAACTTTCGATTATGTCAAATAGAATTTCCGATGCTGGAACTTCCAAAGGATCTACAAAACGAAAGTATGTTTCGATGTCCAACAAACAAAAAGCGGAATTGCTGCAAAAAATGGATAAAGACATGAAGAATGTGACAGAGAGGTTAGTGAAAACGAAAAAATTTCGATTGACAAGTTAGTCGGTATTCTTGGCACAGCAATTAACGGGACTTGAACAGCGGGACTTTGTAACTGAACAAGAAATTATGTCTGTTTATAGAATTAAAGAGAAAGTATTATCACATAAAACGAAGCAACTTAAGCAACTTACATTCAAAGAAATGTTTAATAAAGTAAACAAATAAATATTAAGCTTTTTTTTTTTTTGTAAATTTTGATACCCTTTAGATCATAATTGTTCTTTATTTCATAAATTACGGTTTCACATTTTTAATTTTAGAATTTTTGCATGCCATCTTACGAGATTTAAACTGATGATCTATAATTCGGAAAAATCGATAATCCGGAATCGCCGAAGTCCCGACGAGTCCGGATTAACGACATTTGACTGTAGCTATATATGAATAACCTTCACTGAGTATTATTACTTTTATTAATAGTATGTTGACATAATATTCGAATTTTTATTTAAAATTTTATGCAAATTTTCTACATTACTTAAGCATTTAATCTAACAGAAATCTGAATTTTTTGTAATAAAAATTTTATAATAAAAGTAAGAGTACAATTTACATATAAAAATTTGACTACATGGCAAGCAATTAGATACTGATTTCAATGTCTTTAAATGTAATTATTATAAAGTTTAGATATATTTTTTATTAAGTTAAGATATGCTCTTATTCTATTAAAAAATTTGGTACAACTCTGATATACTCCCTAATTTCACCAAATGTGGCGATATGTGTTCTGCGCTGGTTTTTGGCGCTATTGCGTGTTTTTGAATGGCAACCCTGTTGACGTTGACGTTGAAGAATCTTTCACTGGAGTTCGTTGTTTCGCGTCATGCTCTATGTCTGAGAAGCTAAAATGGTGGAAGTTGTTGAATTGAAGTTCGGCAAAAGGAAATATCGTCGTGGCCATTCTGTTGATGGGCAGTGGGTATTTGGAGGTGTGGAAAGAAGGTCTGGGAGATTATTTTTAGTGGCTGTGCATGATAGAAGTAAGGATTTGTGATTATTTGTTATTTTATTTGTGAACTAAAATATGGATTTTCTGGATAGTGTGTCTGGGTGTCATATAAATCCGATAGTGATTACGTGGCAGCATGTTAAAGGCGGTATGAAATTGGTATTTCTGCTTGAAATACCAATTTCATACCGCCTTTAACATGAAAAACATTGATTCATGGTAAGTGCATTTTATTTTATTCTTGTTCTTATTTTGTAGAATGTTATGTTCACTGTTTTTGTTGTATGAATTTCTGTCGTTATTGTTTTTTTTAATTGTTTGAATTTTATTTTAGTTATTTTGTTGATTAGTGCGTATAGTCTAAATTGTGCAATTCGTAGATTTTTTTTAAGTTGAAACAGAACGCTATGTACATGGTATTCTTTGAAATTTATTGTTGTTGTGTTAATTTATTAAAGTGAGGTGTGCGTAGTTTGTAAATTCGTTTGTTGCCTAAATTGTGCAATTCGTAGATGTTTTTTTAAGTTGAAACAGGACGTTGTGTACATGGTATTCTTTAAAATTTATTGTTGTTATGTTAATTTATTAACGTGAGGTGTGCGTAGTTTGTAAATTCCTTTGTTGCCTAAAATGTGCAATTCGTAGATGTTTTTTTAAGTTGAAATAGGACGCTGTATACATGGTATTCTTTGAAATTTATTGTTGTTATGTTAATTTATTAAAGCGAGGTGTGCATCGTTCGTAGATTCGTTCGTTGCCTAGATTGTGCCATTCGTAGACGTTTTTTGAAGATAAAACATATCGCTGTGTACATGGACTCTTGTCAAATAATTTTGGTTAGAAACTTTACGGTTTTGCTATCTAAAGTTTTTGTTTTTGTTTCGGATTTTCAGCTTAAATTGTGTGTTCAAAACGGTTTTGCATTTGCGAAAACCGTGTTTTTTGGAGACATTTTAGGCCTAAAGTTCGAAATGTAGACAAAAAATTTAGATAGCAATATGGCAGCGTGGAGTTTCTCGCCAAAAATGTTTGGCGAGAAATTTGGCGACTTGAGGGCGCATATCAGAGTAGTTCCAAAAATTTAAATGTACTGAACAGAAGGCAGCACACTTTGTGCTTACGACTCAGTCAACCACTTGTGGCAAGATAACTTATGATAACAATTAAGTTCAAATGTAAAATTTAAATTCAAATAAATTTGTAGCCAAAGGATACACAAATCAATTTAATGCAAAGTTGGTTCAAAACTTAACCGGCATGGAATTCAACTATCAGCAATTATAAAGCAGGTCTGAAGACTACAAATCTTATCTTATCTAGCAACCTAGTAACATGGCCTCTAAAGGCAAAACACGATTTGTTTTACAAACTAAAAACTTCATTTGGAATTTGGTGGAAAACGGATGGGGAAATTGAGAGTAAAGATCCCAAACATAAAAAAACTCTGGTTACAAAATAAAAGAACGTTACATTTTACTTTGTTCCCTGATTAATTATTCACTACATGAAATAGTGTAATGCATTTTTGTTTGCATCATATACAAATTATTTTATTTAAATGCTGTCCAAAACTGAACAGGATTTTGCAAACATATTGACCATATTTTTCGACCTATAGATGCAACACTTCAGAAGTTAAAATTAGAATTAAGAAATAAGAAGAGAAAACAGTATTTATGAATAAAAAATAAATATATATGCTGGCTAGCAGAAAGGTGCCTTCATAAAGGACATTTTAAGAGAAACTGGCTCAGATTCACATTGCATGTAAGGAAAACTACAAAAACTCCCATATAGCTAGCCTGAACTACCACTGTTCAGTGGCTTATCACTCCACCTCTAGTGGATTCCAATGACTGTTCCAATCGTTCATAGAAATCATCAGTTATGATGATTGTTGTTGTGTATGATTACCATTGGTACAAAATTTACTCATTATGATAATTTAATTTTAGCATTTAAATCATAATCATAAATTACTTGTAATAAATTGAGTGATTAAAAAATACACACTTAATATTTTTACCATTTACAAAATTTAATCTTAAAGTATTTCTAACACTGGTGCAAAATTTACTCGTTATAATTTAATTTGATTTTGAAATATATATATATATATATATATATATATATATATATATTTGTTTTCTTTTAATAACATAATCTAAGAAACTAAAGTAACATACTAGTTTGAAATGCATTTATTAAACTTTTGTAAATTTCATTATTCATAACATAAAAATTAACCTTTTGTAAATTTCATTACTCATAACATAATCACTGCCATAAATACTACATTTACGGCAGTGTTTCAAGAATTTATCATAGCAGTACTAGAAATGTTGAAAATTAGAGAAAGACTGTTTATTTTAATTAAAAGCTTATTTTTTAAGATTGTTATTTAGTCTAGATCGGGTTTTGTTGACAATCCGCCATTTTTTTCCGATTTTCAAAGCAGGGTCTACCTTGGCGACCGAAGTTTGTCGCCAAATCAAAAAATCGCCAAAAGGACCAATACTAAAGCTGTTCCCTTAAATTTAGTAACAATTATTACATAACATACATTTTCTTAAAATATTAAAATATTAATTTAATAAAAATACAATTGTTTAGAACGGAGCAAAAAATGGCTCACATAAGTGATGGGACACTTACTTTTCCATCAAATATTTATCCAAAAACTTGACTTTTTAAAAAGTTTTAATATTTTGTTGGATTTCCTTTTACTTTTAAAACATGATTTAATCTTCTTGGGATGGATTCGACTAATTTTTTTTTGTGATTTCTGGATCGATTTTACCCCATTCTTCTCGAAGCACCGATTTTAATTGTTCTTTTGAAGAAATGGTGTGTTTGCGAATTCTTGATTCCAATTCTTGCCAAATATTCTCTATGGGATTTAAGTCTGGAGATTGTGGTGGTGTTTTTATTATTTCAGGATAGTTTACAGCAGCCAGAGACTAACGTTCAAAGCAGTGTGCTTAGGGTCATTGTCCTGGTAGAATTTAAAATCGTTATGAAGGTTCAATTTTCGTGCTGAAGATTTCAAGTTTTGATTTAAAATGTCAATATACTTGTACTGATCCATTATACTGTCAATAAAAATAATATTGCCAAATCCAGCGGACGACATACACCCCCATGCCATAACTCCTCCTCCACCATGTTTTACTGTTGGCACCAAATTCTGTTTGCGAAATTCTTCCCTGGGTTTTCTCCACACCAAGATTCTACCGTCAGAACCAACTATATTAAATTTACTCTCATCAGTAAATATAACTTCATTCTAGTAATCAGAATTCTTATTTATGTTGGATTTTGCGAAAGCCAGTGTGAGTTTTCTATTTTTTTCACTTACGAAGAATTTTTTCCTGGTTGCTCTACCGTGATATCCAGCAGATCGAATTACTCTTCTAATAGCCTCAGGATTAACAATTACTCCATATAATGCTTGTAAATCAGCAGCAACCTTAGGAGCACTCATTCTTGGATTTTTTTTTTTTTTAATATTTCGAACGGTAATTCGCTTTATTCCATTGGATAGCTTTGGTGGTCGGCCAGGTCTTCTTTTATCCTGAATCATATAATTCTTTTTATATCGTTTAATGATATTGAAAACTGTTGAATGACTCAAGTTAACTGTTTCAGCAGTTTCTCTAATAGATTTTCCACGTTCAATATGCGAATTAATAACTAATTTTCGAATTTCAGGCAAAGTTTCTTTTCGTTTAGCATTCATGGCTGCACAGAGCTAAAAAAAACACAAAAATTCCAAAACAAACTGGAAAGAAATACTGCAAATGATTTTATAAATTATTGCCAATTGCTTTTGAGTAAAAATAAAAACCCCAAAAAATATTTTTATTGCAGTACGTAGTAGTACCTAATGGTGTCCCATCACCTATGTGAGCCATTTTTTGCTCCATTCTAAACAATTGTATTTTTATTAAATTAATATTTTAATATTTTGAGAAAATGTATGTTATGTAATAATTGTTACTAAATTTAAGTATGAAACACACCCACAAAAAATTTTTACATTTTTTTAAATTTATTTTACTACAGTTTCCTTTTGTAAAGCACAAGTGTCCCATCACTTTTGTGAGACACTGTATGTGCATAGATGTGTATATGTAGACACACACATATACAAATACACAAGCATACATAAATACATTTCTGAACCCGGTCCTGATAACAGAACAGTACCTTTTTTTAATCTGTTTTGAATATTTTATAAAAGGATTAAGCATTTTTCAAACTGCATATCATTTTAAGATTCGACTTGCAGGAAGACAAAATATACTCATTCAATCAAATGCTTATGATTGCTTTTAACATTTTCTCATAAATATTTTTTGCATTTTTATTGTATTTTAGATACTTTAGTTATGTAAAGTGAACATTAGAATATTAGGAAAGTTGAAAAATATGAATAGCTACCATAATACATGTATTTTTTCATCCAGCCCATTGTTTTAGAAACCAATGCACCATTATTATATGCTGGCTTATTTTATAGTTATATGCAGTTTAATTTTATGTTCATGTTACTGCAGTATTGTCATTATAATAAAAGTACTGATAATTTTTGTTGAATCTTGCAAGTTGCCTAGCATTCAGAATTGAATAGATGGAAATATAAATGCTATCCAGAAAAGTGAATTCTTTTTGCCTGAAATAACAAACTGTACTAAATGATTAATGTTTATATCATTTTAAAAATGCCAATATTAAAGTTTCTCCCCCTTCTCTTCTTTGATTTTGAAATAATTTATAATAAAATAATATATGCATAAGTGTAATTAATGTAAAGTATCATTCAATAATATAATTTATTTTTACTGATATTTTTATATTTCTTATCTGGGCTTTCTTTTGGTGTTAGAAGTAGGAAAAGACTAATGTTTTAATTAAGGAAATAATTAAAACATTACAGTCTTTTAAATAACACAATTACAGTAATGTTTATTGAAGCAATCAGTACTATGTGATCGCCAGTGATTGAATAATGTTAAAATGCATTGTTCGTAAGGAAATTTGCTTGTCTTTGTGTTATATTTTTTATTTTGACACAAGCTGAAATTTGAATTATTGGAAGCACTTTGAAAACCCAAATTATTTCCTGAATCATTAATCAGGCCAATATATAACATACAAATTTTCATACAAAATTATTTCTTTGAGCATATTATAAAGAACTCATTTAATTTTATTATTTGCACAAATTTTAGACAAAAGTAGCATGTAACAGTTAAAGATTTATTGAAGACTACTTGTTACTTGTGGTAACAAAGAAGTGTGAAAGATATTGTCACATTAACGAACATGACGATCATTGACGCTTAGTTTTGTAATTTAATAATATACTGAGAAATGCTGGGAACTTTCAGAAGTGGACATTTCGGAAATGATGGGCTTCATAAGAAATTTACATGGTTTTATTATTTATTTTTTAGTTAAGAATGGACTTTAATGTTCATGTGAAAGAATTCTGTTTAATTATATGTGAAAGAATTGTTAAAGTTTGGCATTTAAAAAAATGAATTAATAGTATGCAATTATCTTTTTATTATACATATATTACTATATATTTCTAATGCACTATGTAAATATCAGTGCTAAACAATTGAGATACTATTGTCAGAGCAATCTTTTCTTATACATGAAAAATTCTGATACTACTTTCTGATCATCTGCTCTCACAGCTTCAACTTATGCTAAAACTGCAAGAGTATGTACAGGATAATAGCAAACTATGAATATGCATATCACACACATGTATTTACATGCTTTATATTTAATCTTTGTTTCTGAATAGTATTCCATTGGATGAAAAATATGTGAATATTGACCCAATATATATATTTTTGGGTGTGTGCATCCTAAAATTTCTTGTTTCTTATAAAGTGCTTATTTGAATTGTGAACAAAGCAGTAGATATGAACCATAAACTAACCACTTTGCCAATTTTCACAGCTTTGCAGATAGTCAGAAAGCAACAAAATTTGTAATAATTTTAAGTTTAAATGATGTTCTATACTTTTGTGTTAATTTAATTTTTCTATTCTATTAATTATATTATTGTGTTATCAAACTTTCTGTAGGAATTTCAACTGGTTAAGATACATGTGGAGAAGAATTTGGTTTTCAAGCTTGAAAAAATTGCAGCTGAACGATTTTGTAGAAGGTCAGTCATACTGGTTTTAGTTAATTATAATTTAATTTTGGGTGAAGAATTCTCAAATTTATTTATCATAAGTATCTAAAAGTCTTCTAAATTAAATTCTGCTTGTTTTCGAAATTTTTCATGACATTCATTCTTTGATTATTATTATTTTTTTTAAATTTACTAACTTATGTCCAGGCACATAATGTTGCATTTAATGCCATACCTTAAATATTGTAAAATGTTAAAATAATACATTTCACTTAAAAATGTGGTTGTGACAGTAAATTTTCTGTTACATTTAATCATATCTACAGTGTCTCACAAAAGTGATGGGACACTTGTGCTTTACAAAAGGAAACTGTAATAAAATAAATTTTAAAAAAATGTAAAAATTTTTTGTGGGTGTGTTTCATACTTAAATTTAGTAACAATTATTACATAACATACATTTTCTCGAAATATTAAAATATTAATTTAATAGAAATACAATTGTTTAGAATGGAGCAAAAAATGGCTCACATAAGTGATGAGACACCATTAGATACTACTAAGTACTACAATAAAAATATTATTATTATTTTTTTTTTTTTTGGTTTTTATTTTTACTCAAAAGCAATTGGCAATAATTTATACTGCAGTATTTCTCTCCAGTTTGTTTTGGAATTTTCGCGTTTTTTAGCTCTGTGCAGCCATGAATGCTAAACGAAAAGAAACTTTGCCTGAAATTCGAAAATTAGTTATTAATTTGCATATTGAACGTGGAAAATCTATTAGAGAAACTGCTGAAACAGTTAACTTGAGTCATTCAACAGTTTTCAATATCATTAAACAATATAAAAAGAATCATATGTTTCAGGATAAAAGAAGACCTGGCCGACCATCAAAGCTGTCCAATGAAATAAAGCGAATTATCTTTCGAAATATTAAAAAAAAAAAAAAAAAAAAAAAAATCCAAGAATGAGTGCTCCTAAAATTGCTGCTGATTTACAAGCATTATATGGAGTAATTGTTAATCCTGGGACTATTAGAAGAGTAATTCGATCTGATGGATATCACGGTAGAGCAGCCAGGAAAAAATTCTTCGTAAGTGAAAAAAATAGAAAACTCAGACTGGCTTTCACAAAATCCAACATAAATAAAAATTCTGATTACTGGAATGAAGTTATATTTGCTGATGAGAGTAAATTTAATATATTTGGTTCTGACGGTAGAATCTTGGTGTGAAGAAAACCCAGGGAAGATTTTCGCAAACAGAACATGGTGCCAACAGTAAAACATGGTGGAGGAGGAATTATGGTATGGGGGTGTATGTCGTCCGCTGGAGTTGGTAATCTTGTTTTTATTGACAGTATAATGGATCAGTACAAGTATATTGACATTTTAAATCAAAATTTGAAATCTTCAGCACGAAAATTGAACCTTCATAACAATTTTAAATTCTACCAGGACAATGACCCCAAGTACACTGCTTTGAACGTTAGACTCTGGCTGCTGTATAACTGTCCTGAAATAATATAAACACCACCACAATCTCCAGACTTAAATCCCATAGAGAATATTTGGCAAGAATTGGAATCAAGAATTCGCAAACACACCATTTCCTCAAAACAACAATTAAAATCGGTGCTTCAAGAAGAATGGGATAAAATCACTCCAGAAATCACAAAAAAATTAATCAAATCCATCCCAAGAAGATTAAATCATGTTTTAAAAGTAAAAGGAAATCCGACAAAATATTAAAACCTTTTAAAAAGTAAAATTTTTGGATAAATATTTGATGTAAAAGTAAGTGTCCCATCACTTATGTGAGCCATTTTTTGCTCCGTTCTATACAATCGTATTTTTATTAAATTAATATTTTGAGAGAATGTATGTTATGTAATATTTGTTACTAAATTTAAGTATGAAACACACCCACAAGAAATTTTTACATGTTTTTTTAAATTTAATTTACTACAGTTTCCTTTTGTAAAGCACAAGTGTCCCATCACTTTTGTGAGACACTGTATAAACACTGGTATACATCATTTTTCAATAATCTATATATTATTTTGTGCATTTCTTTTACAACCAAGATCTGGCATATGACTTGCTTTTCAAACTGATAACATGGTGTAATAATGTAATTTAATGGTTAAAGTTTACTATGGAACGGGCCAAATTTAATAAATTATTCTTTGATAGAAATTTATTCGTGTGTTCAGTGTGTCTCATCTCTTTAAATTGCTAAAGTAAATTTTATGTACTTGCATTTAGGAATTTTGACTGTATCAGAGTAATTTTGTTTCAGTTATAATATGCAAGGGAAAAAATTCATACATAGCTCCGTATTTAAAATTAGTTAATTAAAGTCCTTAATAAAGAGGGACGTTTTGTTGTTTTTAAAGTCGATAGAGTTTAATTCAAAAATATGCCACATTAAGTGTTACTTTTTAACCCAATTTAAAATTTTCATTATTTTAACATTACCAATAATTGTTATTTTAACTCAAATATTGAAATAATATCGAAATTCCTTACTTTTTTATAGGTAATCCAAATGTAAAACAAGAAAATAAAAAATTAAATTGTAGAAGTATATTTATTTCATACCTCTAACAAATAAAAACAACACGAGCACTTTTTACTGTTTATCTGCATAGTGTGCATGTCCTGTAAGACTGAGATTTGTATGATCAAATCCATGTTTCAGTTAAAGGAAATGCATGCACAGTCTTCTCATTTTCACTTCGATTAAGGATTCTGTATATACTAGCATATGAAATGTATTAGTTAATGCAGTGTTATACACCAATATTTATAGACAATTATTGTGGCTATGTTTATTATAATCTTATTCACTGTAATGGCTGGAGTGCCTAAACCATCATGCTGTGTAAACAAAACTCAAATCTTCATCTCTGCATATTGCTCCACCAGTATTTAAACCACTGAAATGGTGATTATGGTAGAACATCTTTGGTAAAAATTTACTCTTTGGTAAAATCTTACTTGGTGAATCGTTTCTGAATATCAAGATCGTCACCTGAGAGGATCGGCATCAATTTCAAGATGGCCACTACACAAAACCAAAATAAGAAGTCAAAGACATACACAAACTCGGTGTCCATGTACACATCGACCTATTTTAACTTAAAAAAAAAAAAAAAAAAAAACAGAGAACTGCACAAACTGGGCATTGTGCACTGCCTCAACTTTGTCCATGTACACATTGATCTATTTTCACTTTAAGAAAACCAGAAAGTTAAAAATACGTTTACCAGAAAAAATTCGCCACTGTCTTAACACACAGAGACAACCAAAAATGGTTGATCTTTGGATTATGGTAACTTGGCGATTTTTTGGCGAAAATTTGGCGACCAACTCTGCTACAGCAACCCTCTATTTTTTTTTTTCCTGCCGCCATTTTGTCTTCACGAAGTAAAGACATGTTTCTTTTCTTTTTATTTACTAAACACTTTTTCCAACAATCTACTAGCCGAATTTCACTTATGCTAGAAATTTTATCTAACAAAACTGCTTAATCATACACAAATATTCACTGCAAAATTGGGAAAAAGTGCACAATAGCAAACTCCTTGCGCTTTTTTCAGAATAACACATACACATAAACCATGTACACGTCGACTTATTGTTACTTGAAAAAACATCCCAGAATTGCACAAAAATGGCATTGCGCACACTCTTCACTATATCCATGTACACTGCTTTTTTCTCATAAATTAGAAAAATTTCACGAAAATACATGACAATTTTTTGAATCTTTAAACCCGGTAAAAAGAACATATATGAAATTACCTGATCGCGAAAAAGTATTTACCCTTTCCAAATATGAACATTTCCACATATAAAATAAATAAAATATCCAAAAACTTCTACCTCTAAATCATCTATTATATTATAAACGTCACCAACGAATTCATACCGCAAACATTACAAATACTTAGTGTCAAATATTTAAATTATTTCCATGCACGTTTACTTCAACTAAAACGTATACCAAATTCCTACAAACATAAAATTCACAAAATAACTATCATTTAATTAAAATATAATTAAATTCAAAAACACTACTTAAAATATAAAAATCATTGCTAATAACAATTTTCCAATAATACCATATTATTTTATTTACTCCTTACATTTAGAACAATGCATAAAAATAATATCCTCAAATAATTAAAAATACTAACTTACCAAATCTTCTTCAGAATCTTGATTACGTGTCCGATAAACTTTTCTTATTTCCTCCGCTAAATAAAAGGCAAGCGTATGTGCGCCTGTTTCGGGATCTTTAAAATCATACTTATAGTTCACAGCAAGGTACCAGGTAAAATAAATAACTTAATGAAACATCTTTACTTCTATCTCGCACAACCTTAAAAAAACACTTATTACTACCCCTTTCAATCCCACTAAATACCCATTTCGAATTCACTTTAGTTAGGGCCATGGGATCCAAAAATTAACGAACACTGTTTCACACAACACAGAATAAAGCTAAATACAAAATTTCCAGATTTTTCCCCCCTTTTCCGATTAAAGAACTGGAATTCGTCCATTAATGTCACATGACATATCTCATGATCTCTCATTTCCCTCACACAAAATAATGCGTAATCGGAACTGAGTGCTTCTCATATTATAACCAAAGTCCTAGGTAGTAACCATTATCGCCTCCAAAATGTCGCCAAACTACCAGTTACCATATTCCAAAGATCAGCCCCAAAAATACACAAACAGAGAGGAATAAGTTACCAAAAATACATATTTCCTAGCATGAAAACATTAAACAACAAATCTAACAAAAATGAACACAAAGAGACGAATAAATAAATGTAACGTCATTTTTTTAACATACCGTTTTTTTTCACATGCATACGTTTAGGCTTCCCACCACCATCTCCTCCATCCTCCAGGTAAGCAATTCAATTAAATTTTTCGTCTCTTAGTCACCTCAGACATACTCAAACGATGGTACCCACACCAAAATAATAGCATGTTCAAAATACAAGACCATACCACTTCCATGCAACCAAACACAGCAATTGAAAAGAATGGTAAGAACCAAAAACCTGGGGCCATACAAAAGGTTTACTATTACAAAAAGTAGCCCAAAACTAAATTTATCACAACACGTTGGCAATATTTGCAGAAATAACTCCTTTTTATTGACAAAAAAAAAGTCTTTTTTTTTTTTTTTTTTTTTTTTTTTTTCCAAAGGCTACTTTCGCCAACATTATCAACATTAGGGTTACTGAAAAACTTATTTCACGCAATGGGCTTCCACATTTCGCAAACAACCAATACCACTTTGCGATTTTTTTTCAGACAGAACCAAGGTGTACCACCATACAGTAAAGATTAGCCACATCTTCATTTACTACTGTTACAACATAAAATATACTTCTTTGGTAGATTTCTGCAGTTAGATTTTATTTTCTGCACGTAGCTAACAATTACTTATGTGTTGTCAGATAAATGTTACCAGATGCAGTTAATTATTTTTTACTTGCCAATCTCATGAGACAAGATTTTTTTTTTTTTTTTTTTTTTTTTTTTTTTTTTTTTCTCCTGCAAGACAACTTTACTTTGTGTTGCAAAATAAATTCATTCTCACTCTTTTTGGACTTGCCTACACAGTAAATTTAAAATAGTTTTATGATTAGGTTAGATGTGATTATCATAATTTTGTTTCTCTCCTTATCTTGGCAACTTTATATGTTGATTCGGTATCCAGGTTACCTACCAGTGGCTGATTGATAAAACTGCTCCATATGTTCAGCTGGTGGTTTGAGTTTATTTTCTCACATAAAAAATTTTAAAAGGCATCCCCCATGTTTATTTTACTATAATCGAAAAATCAAATAATTGCTACTCTGTATATACGTACTAAATGTTAAAATATTTTAAATGCTTCCTTTAATTTGCATTCTAATAGTCATTTGTTTAAATTTAATTATGAATTATATTCACATATAGTAATTGTGAGTGTTTTTTTATTTTAGGTGATGTGAAAGGCAATGGCAGAGATCCAGTTTATCAAGAGTTCTTATATACATAAGAATACATGGATATAAGATTGCTTTTCAGGAATTCAAATAAAATGTGATAAATTGGATTAATAAAAACTATTTTGAATTTTGAAAAGTCTTTTTTGTCTGTTAATCAAAATATAGTGCCATAAATTTCTGAATGTGTTTATTTTTCATCCAAATAATAGGTTTACAAAAGTTTGTCATATTAATAGATATTGCAGGATTTAGCATTATTATAAATATTTATTATAGCAGATTTAGCTGAACTACTTTTTTAGTCTCTGCAGATGAAGGCACAAAGGTAAGTGGTTAGATATTTTTCTGTATTCCCCATTAAGTAATTTTATCTGGTAAATTACCATTACTTATATACTAAAGGTGAAAGAATAAGCTTTCCTTGAAAATACAAAAATTTGTAGACATTTAAAATATTGGTATACGTAAAAAAGTTCTCAAATTGCCACATATGCGAAACTGAAAACGTTATATATAAAATAGTTCAGAAATATAAATATTTTACTATTTTTTAACTATAATTCACTGCATTTGTTATATATAATCACAGTTTAAGATAGCAGTGCTTTTTTCACTGTGATTTCTCATGTCTTTTGATTCATAAATCCACGTATTTTGATTTCTCTTTTGAGACCGAATAAAAAATGAACTAAACATTCTCGTTGACATTGAGAGTTGAATAAATGTATGGAAAATTTTACATATATTGAGCAGAAAGAGTAAACTGAATATATTTAGAAGTATTAATAATTGGTAGAGTTGATTGCAGAATAAAGTGCCTTAATTGCATGGTAAACAGTAGATCTTTTGGAGTTTTTCTATGTTGCATAAAATGCAGATTTAAATTTTTGATATTGATTGTCATATAAATGGCAATTACTGTTTTATTTTGCTCTGAAATGAATGGTTAGTAATAAAATTCTGGATGAGATAACTTTTAACATGTGCTAGAATTTACAAAGTTTAATTTGGTGCTGAATTTTACATAAAATAATACCAATGAATCATTGCAAATTATTTTCAGAACTTTTTTTTTTAATCCAAAAGGGCGATTAGTCTTGAAATGTGACTTCATATCGTCAATCGTAAACTTGTTTCGCTTTTCATTCTTGCCATTTGGCAAAATTTAACATATTTACCTTTAAAATCTTAATCTCTTATCGATTAACAAGCCAAGGTATTTAAAAGCAATACACACAGTTCTTAACAATGTATTTTTTTTTTTTACTTTTTAATCTGATTGATTTAAAATGCATTTAATTCATGATATATCTAATTGAAAACATTTAATATTTTTATATAATTACATGATATAGTTCATCATATTTCAAATATATAGAAGATATTTAACTTTCTGGTGTCAGTATCTTATAAAATGTTTTGCTATTTTCACTGCCCCATCTGTATTGATAATCTATGCACTCATAAACTTTGAGCCCTCTTGAGTGACTGCTAAAATCTGAGGGCTTTAAGATTTTTTTTTTTAATTCTGTGATCAGAAAGATAGAATTTTAGAAGAACTTCTTGAGTTACTTTTTGAATGACATAAAGAATTGTTAACATAATGTCAAATTTTTACAACTAAATATATAAAAAAGCCTGCAGCATTCTCATGTTATGAAAACATATTTATTTATTCTGAGGCTAGGAATTGATTTAGTTTTAAAAATACAATTTATTTCTTTTAACAATTTCCCAACAGTGTCATCAAAACACTATAAATTCCTTACATGTTTTAAAGAAAGATGATTCATTTATGTAAAGATTATTAAATAACTAATTTTATTATTGACTTTTTAATACAAATTAACTGATATTAGAAACTGATTTTGTAAAATAATTTAATTATGAATAATTCAATTTGGGGGCTATTGGATGTTTAAAAATAATCGAAAGATTTTTAATATCTTAAAAATAAAAATAAAATTTTCAGTTTTAATATTTTGTATTAATAACTCATTTTAATTTCCTTGCTCAGTTTTAATATATTCACAAATTCAGATTTAAAAACAAAATAAGTTGTATAAATATTTTCAATATTTCTGATTTTTCCATAGTAACCATAGGAGAAGGATTTGAGGACCATAGGAGTAGGTTTTAGATCATCACACCTTCACATACTTTCACTGAAGGTTTCCTCTGTATATATACTGGGATGTGCACTAAGCAGTTGAGAGTATGTATTTAAGAGGTTAAAGGGATATTGTAACTAGTATTTCAAATCCTGATAACATCCCATACGCTGTCGGTGGGACCTAGATAGGATGTCCTAAGGATATACTGGGATGTGACATTAAGCACTCAGGAGGATGAGTTTAGGAGGAAATTGGGATATTACGAGATGTCCTGAGGATGTAGTAAGTAGGACTTTAAATCCTAATAACATCCCATGCGCTGTCGATGGGACATAGATAGGATATTTTTAGGAGGTTTGTGGGATATCCCGGGATGTCCTGAGGATGTAGTAAGTAGGAGTTCATATCCTAATAACATCCCGCACGCTGTCGATGGGACTTAGTCAGGATGTCCGGAGGATATCCTGGGATGTGACATTAAGCACTCTGGAGGAGGTGTTTAGGAGGTTTGCGGGATGTCCTGAGGATGTGCGCATATCCCGCGACCAACATCCTTGGGATATCCCATGGATGTTTTTGTGCTATGTGGGAACTACCCAGTGGACCGGCTGCCTCGCTGTCGGTGGCAAGAAAGAAAGCTGTTCTTTGCAGAATCACCTGCATGTCAAAATGTGACTTCCCTCGATGAGGCTTCTGAAACACTAATAAATTTCTTTTCGAGGGATTCTAACCCTTCATCTAATTTAATTGCTTTGCAAACCGTTCAGGTGTTGCCTGTGAGTCATTCAAAAGTCTTGCTCATCCCACTGAAACTTTGGCTCATGCTACATATAGCCATGCTCAAAATAGAAAAGCATTGAACCAAATAAAATCTTTGCAGTTTCTAGCTGCTTTAGCAATAGAACTGAAAGAAAAATTAATTAATGAATTTACAGATAATTTTGATCAGCTTGTGAAATGAGCTCAGCAACATCATTCTAATTCGCAAAATTTGAAAATAATGCAAACACATTCCATTGCTTTGAATAGCAAAGATAATGCTATTGAGATAATGCTATGAGAAAGTCAAGTTGAAAACCTCAGTCTTCAAATTGCATTACAGAATGAAAAATGTCAACTTTGTAATTTAGATAAGCACCTCTCAAGTCAATGTAATGCTGTTTTGTCTTTATGGACAAGTAATCCCACTCATGCTCAAGATACAAATAACCACTATGTCAATTGGATGCAAGAAGCTCCCATATATCCTCCATATGCACTTCCATGCTTATACTGTCATAAAGTTGGACATTCAATGTCAGTATGTCGTGCGTATTTGGCCAATGTGTAGCCCTCGTCAGAATCAGGTTAGAAGTTCGAGTAACTATGTTAGCAGTCGTCCTAGTCTCACTAGACCACAGTTATATAGCTATAATACGCGACAGTGTGATAACTCAAATGTAAGCAGATTTCCATCGTATGGTCGGAGACCAAATTATTATAATCAGAAGTGGCGTAGCTAAGATTCCAGCGCCAGGAGATAACTGAAGAATTTGCACTCCTTTCTGTGTGCAAAAAATGGAAAACATTTCATTAAAAAATTTCGTAGCATCAGTTTGGCGCCGACTGGATGCTGCGCCCGGGGACACATGTCCCCCCTTGCCCCACCCTAGCTACGCCACTGATAATCAACCAAGATACAATACGCCTTTAAACGCAAGGCGAGGTTACAAGTAGGTGGCGATGTGACCTCTAATGTCTTAACCAAGTCACCAAAATCCAAGTATCATATGAGCAAAGAATCGGAGAGTATTGAAACATATTTAAATAAACAAATGACAATCAATGGTAAACCCTCGTGTTCTATCAAAAAGTTTTTGCAACAATTTCATATCAAAAGTAAAAACAATTGTTTACCTATTGTGCATATAAATAATATCTTTTCTGATTGTACTCTTTCTTTGATTCATGTAGCATTTGGTAAAAATTTGTGCACTTTATTACTTGATTCAGGAAGTTCTGTGTCATTGTTATCAAAAGCTGTGTTTGATACAATAAGATTGGATACTAAAGTTAGATTTTTATCCAGACAAATTCAAGTTAAAGCTATCAATTCCAATTTACATTTTTCAGCTTGTGCAGAAATATCATTTAAGATAAACAAGCAGCATTTTAAACATCCTTTTTATGTATCTGATGCTTTTCAACAAAATTTTCATGGAATTTTAGGTTATAACATTTTATCCAAACATGGTGTCTTAATATGTTCTAAAAGTGCAGTTGCAAAATTTAACAATTTTCATGTACCTCTAATTAATATGGCTAATGGAAAAAATAATTGTAATCCTGTATCTTCAGGATGTTATGCAATTTTGAAACACAAACTAATGTTAGATCCAGGAGAATCGACAATTGCGCACTTAAGAGTCATTAGTCCTCATGCTAATAATCAACCTGTCCTTTTTCAACCAACTGTAAGTAAACACGATATTGAGTTGCATCCTGCAATCCACACTCTAAACGAAAATTCCTTCATTACTGTCATCAAAAATATTGGTTCGAACATTGTTCATATAAACAAAAATCAGAAACTAGGTCAAGTAACATCTGATACTGAATTTGCTGAGACTATACCCGATTCTGTAAATTCGGATACTCCTCAAAATGAGTATTGCAAGCTCATAACTCCATCAAAAGAGGTTTTATAACTGAGGAAACAAGAATTGTTACCAACTGACTTTGATCCTGACCCTCTTTCTCCTGAACAAAGGCAGTGTTTATTAGATGTGTTAATGTCTAATTATGCAGATTTTTCCAAATCTTTAAAATCACTTGGCTGCACTGATAGGATAACCCGACAAATTTGTTTTAGGTTTTCGAATTCCATTAGGACCCTCCCTTTTGAAATTCCTTATTCATTGCAATCTCAAGTAAAAGAAGATCTTCAGGAATTGCAGGAAGCTGGCTTAATTCATAGAAATGTTGCTGAATGGGCTTGTCCAATGCTGTTAGTAAAAAAGAAGCCAGATCCCCTTATAATCCACCCAACCCAAATATCGCATGGCTCTTGATTTATGATTGCTTAATTCTTATATTGAACATTCAACATATCCTCTTCCAAAGATTGCAGCACTTATAAACAACATCTCCACTTACAAGTACTATTCAGTACTTGACTTAAAAAATGCTTATTGGCAAATTAAACTTCCCGATCACTTGTAGGATGTATTAACATTAACTACTCCTTTTGGATTCTTTGCTAACAGAAGACTAGCTTTTGACTTAAAGACTGCCGCCAGTACTTTTCAAGCTTTAGTGGATACGCTTATTGATGACCTAAAAATGGACGGCATCGTAGGTGTGCATGCATATCAGGATGATATAGTAATAGGTGCTTCTGACTTTGATAGTATGATGACTAAGTTAGCTGCAGTATTGAAAATTTTATCTAAGTATAACATAACACTGTCTCCTACAAAATGTGTCTTTTTCAAAACTGCGATAGATTATTTGGGATTTCACATCTCTCAACATCTAACTTAATTAAACCCATTTCAACTAACATTGCTAAGATCACTAACTTTCAACTACCTAAGACTGTTCACCAGGTCAGAAAATTTCTAGACCTTTGTGGTTTCTATAGGCATCTCATACCAAATTACGCCGAACTTACTGATATTTTGACGCAATTGACCAGTAAGAATACACTGAAGTGACAAAAGTCATGGGATAGCAATATGGAAATATACAGATGGCAGTAGTATCGCGTAGAAAATGTATAAATGCGAAGTGCTTTGGCAGGGCTTTCATTTGTGTTCAAGTTATTCATGTGAAGAGGCTTTCACGTGATTATGGCTGCACAACGAGAATTAACAGACTTTGAACGCGGAATGGTTAGTTGGAGCTAGACGCATGGGTCATTCCATTTCGGATATCGTTAGGGAATTCAACATTCCGAGATCCACAGTGTCAAGAGTGTGCCGAGAGTATCTAATTTCAGGCATAACATCCCACCATTGACAGCGCAGTGGCCGACCACCTGCACTTAACGACCGAGACCAGCGACGTTTGCGTAGAGTTGTCAGTGTTTCACAGAGAAGCAACACTGCGTCAAATAACCGCAGAAATCAATGTGGGACGTAAGAGGGACGTATCCGATAGGACAGTGCGGTGAAATTTGTCTTCCTTGGGCTATGCCAGCAGAAGACCGACTCGAGTGCCTTTACTGACAGCACGACATCGCCTGCAGCGACTCTCGTGGGCTCGTGAGCATATCGGTTGGTCCCTAAACGAATAGAAAACCGTGGCTTGGTCAGATGGGTCACGATTTCAGTTGGTAAGAGCTGATGGTAGGGTTCGAGTGTGGCGCAGACCCCACGAAGTCATGGACCCAAGTTGTCAACAAGGCACTATTCAAACCGGTGGTGGTTTCATAATGGTCTGGGCTGTTTTTACATCGCATGGACTCGGTCCTCTGGTGCAACTGAACCAATCAATGACTGGAAATGGATACCTTCAGCTACTTGGAGATCACTTACAGCCATTCATGGACTTCACGTACTCAAACAACAATGGGATTTTTATGGATGACAATGCGCCATGTCATCGGGCCACAATTGTTCGCGATTCATTAAGAACATTCTGGACAATTCCAGCGAATTATCTGGCCACCTAGATCGCCCGACATGAATCCCATCGAACATTTTGGGACATCATCGAGAGGTCAGTTCGTGCCCAAAACCCCTCACCGTCAACACTTTCACAATTATGGACGTCTATAGAGGCAGCATGGCTCAATATTCCTGCAGGGGACTTCCAACGACTTGTTGAGTCCATGCCACGTCGAGTTGCTGCACTTCGCCGGGCAAAAGACGGACCGACAAAATATTAGGAGGTATCCCATGTATTTTGTAACTTCAGTGTAAATTTAAATGGACTGATGAGCATAGCGTTGTATTTGAGAAACTTCAGCATATATTCTTTTCTGAACCGTTTGCTATCTTACCACAATGGGACAAGGAATTTACATTGAATACTGATGCCAGTGGTCAAGCTATTTCGGGAATTCTTCTGCAGGAACACAACAATGAATTGCACCCTGTGTCATATTATAGTCGAACATTGTCGCCATCTGAAAGGAAACACCCAGCTATAAAACTGGAACTTTATGCCATTTATTGGTCTGTTACTACCTTCAAATCGTATTTATATAATCGAAAGTTTGTAGGGTTTATATTTATTTTAACTAACATTTATTTTAAGATTAAACTATCTTTCCTGTCAAGCCTTACTTTCCCCTGGAACTGCCAATGCCAGAGTATGTAAATTTTAGTAGAACGCGCAAGGATTCAAATTATCAGCGGAAGTATTCTGATTTAAATAGAAAGGAAACGAGTTCGAGGTGTGATATTCTTACTTCACGAGCGCGGAGGTAGTTGGCCAGAAATTGAAGAACCCCGCGTTTCGGCCTGTGTGCTTGCCTGGAAGTAGTGTTAATCGTTCAAGTGATCTTCAAGTTTGCTGAATTAGCAGTGGTGTTGTAAAACGCGGTGAGTTAGTTACTTTTAGAGAGCCTCGTAGTTAGAGTCTTGTCTTTAGTTTCTTTTAAGGTTATTATTTTTATTTGACCGCCGAGTTGGCGCAGTTTGTGAGCGTCAAGAGCACGCACTTGTAATTTATTACGTTGAATAAAAAGGGACTTAAACCCTTAACAAGACTCTGTCTTTTATCCAGTTTTCACAGTCACCTCTGGGTTGCGTGCAAGTTGGAGGCGCGCAACGCTACATTGGCGCCCGAACACTTATTGAACTGAAATGGCCGAAAATTGGATGGAAACCGCTGGACAACACCAAGAAATGACAAGCCAATTGGAAGGATTTGGATACCTGGTCCAGACTTTGAGAGCGTCAATCAAGCCAAACGTCAATTTCGACGGAAAAATTTCGGTGGCGATATTTCTAGAAGGCCTAAAAAATCACTTTCAGCTCTACCCTGTGCCTGAAAGACAAAAAGTTACCATCGCCACATCCGCACTAAGAGGACAGGCCGCGCTATGGTGGAAAAACATAGGCAAATTTTTATTAGGGGAATTTGGAAGCCAGACATATACATTCGAAAATTTCAAAAAATCGTTAGTAAAGGCCTTCCCCATAGTGAAAGATCGAGCACGGCTGGAAGCCGAACTATATAGTTTCTATCAACGGGATATAGAAGAATTGACGGACTTTATTCTACGAAAAATTAAGCTGACGGATATGCTGTATGGGAAGAAACCCGATGCGGAGATTATTGAAATAATCTTACCAAGATTGTTACCCGCTGTTCAAGACTACTTTGAAATTAGAAACCCAAGCACATTGCAGCTCTTCGAATTGGCGGTGAAGTTTCAAAACCGCAGAATAGCGGAAAAAACTAGAGGGGCAACGTATTCTCAAAGTACCCGAAGGAAATCTTCAAATGAGGAAACCAGAAATGGAAATCGCTCTTATGGGGGAAAGAGCTATCAAGCTAACTCATCGAAACTCGAAGGGCAAAGCCCAAAAAGAAAATTCGAAAATAAACATTCGCGTACCCAGAAGGCACAGATTGAAAGGAAAGCTTTAAACGAGTACAGGGGCCTGTGAAAGGGAGAGTCCAGACCCCGGAAGTTTTAAAAAAACCCTCAAATAGACATTTAAATACGGTCATCGTAAAAAACTCACAGCTACCAATTATACGAGTCCTGGTTGGCGATGTACCAGTAGAAGCCCTCATCGATACAGGAGCAGAAGGAAATTTTATGAGTGAAAATTTCTTCAAAAAGAATTTTTATACGGTACGATTATTTAAAACCAAAAATACGGAAGTTATAGCGGCGCAAGGGAAAAACATGTCACTGCATCGGGAAATTATCATTAAACTTACAGGTAAAAGAGGAAAGCCTCAAAGTATTAATTTTTATAGTGAAAAATCTGCAAAATCCTCTTATTTTAGGTATGGAGTTTTTAAGGGCCGCGAGGGCCAAATTAAATTTTCAAGACAGTTCCGTGGTGTTGGAGATGGACCAGAGGGTGGTGGAACCTGTGGAGACACCGCAAGTGGACCTTAGCCATCTGAATGACCATGAAAGAAAAGCAATACAGCAAGTGGTGAGTAATTTTTCTAATTTGTTTTCAGAAAAACCAGGAAATTGTCAAATAGTCATGCACAAGATTCAATTAAATGCCGAAAAACCTTGTAGGACTAAATCTTATCGGTACGACAAACAAAAAGACGTAATCATCGAAGAACATATTCAGGAGATGTTAAAGAATAAAATAATAACGCCCATAAATAGTGAGTACGCGGGTCCAGTCGTACTATGTAGGAAAAAGAACAAGTTTTCTCCTTCGGATAAAAGGGCTTGGAGGTTTGCTATTGATTACAGAAAACTAAATAGTATTACTAAATTTCCAGTTTACCCTTTGCCGGTTATAGACGAGATCATTAGACAGATCAAATCGACAAGATACATGTCTACTTTGGACTTAACGTCTGGCTACTATCAAATAGCTATGAGACCCGAAGGCATACATAAAACCGCGTTTATAACAAAATCGGGCACTTATGCATTTTTACGCATGCCCTTTGGGTTGTGTGGGGCCCCATCAACATTCCAGAGAGCTATCGACATTGTTCTAAAGCCTGTCCTAGGAAAATCAACTTTAATTTATCTAGATGATATAATTATAACGAGTAGTACGTTGGAACAACACATTAATGATCTAGAACAAGTTTTTAAATTTTTAAAATAGGCCGGTCTTACAATTAACGCCTCAAAATGCAAGTTCTTAACTAAAGAACTTAAATATCTCGGTTATAAAATTTCGCAAAAGGGTATAGAAACGCAAGATTCAAAAATAAAAGCTATCAAGAATTTCCCACCGCCCAACACCGCCAAGAAACTTTCTTCTTTCCTTGGGTTATGTTCTTACTATCGATCTTTCATAAAAGATTTCGCTAATATTGTTGAACCACTCTTAGTAATCGAAAGAAAAAGGGGTAAATTTACGTGAACAGCGGAAGCAAACACAGCTTTTGAAAGATTAAAAGAAGCGCTCATTAATGCCCCTGTTTTAAAATTCCCGGAGGGGGACGAAAACCTGGAAATTGCAGCAGATGCGTCAGATTATGCGGTGGGTGCGGTTCTTATGCAAAATAACCATCCTCTGGCATTTTTTAGTAAAACGTTGAATCAGACACAAAGGAATTATACAGCTACAGAAAGAGAAACATTAGCCGTATTAATGGCTGTACACAAATTTCGAGTTTATTTCGGCAAAGCGCCAGTAACAGTCTTTTCGGATCATGCGGCTGTTGGTAGACTTTACTCGGGGAAAAATCTAACGCCCAGGTTAATAAGATGGGCTTTAAAACTCCAAGAATATAATATCACAATAAAATATAAACCGGGTAAGGAAAACAATGTAGCTGACGCACTTTCTCGTATAAAACTGGACGATGAAGGAAATGAACTTAAATGCGCTGTGTTGACTTCAAAAATTTTAGATTCTAGAGATACGATTATTACTGAACTGAAAGCTGATCCTGAATTTGGAAATATCTATGCATATTTGAAAGACCCCGAAAGCTTTGAGCACACAGACATCGATGCGATAAGAAATAGAGCAGAAAACTATGAAATAATAGATAATTTATTATTTTATACGAAAACAACAAACGAAAATCTTGAGTACAAACCAGTCATCCCAGCCTCGCTTCGATTAAGCATTTTGAAGGAATTACACGACGCGAAAACAGCTGTCCATTTAGGGGTCAGAAAGACTTTAAAAAGGGTACGCGAGGCGGTATATTTCCCGCAATTATACAAAATAGTAACGGCGTATGTCAGGTCCTGCAATCAATGTCAGTTAATAAATGATATTAATTACAGCCCGGCCGGGTACTTAAATAGCATTCGCGCTACATTTCCGAATGAAATTTTAGGCATAGATCTTCTTGGTCCCTTCCCCCAGAGCGAATTAAATAAAAATCGTTTTCTTTTAGTAATAGTAGATCATTTTTCAAAATGGACAGAAATTGTTCCACTTAAACGCGCGTCAGCCAAAACAGTCGCAGATGCATTCTTACACAGATACATTTTAAAATACGGTGCACCGATAAAAGTCATTAGCGATAACGGAAAACAATTCATTAGTCAAATATTTGAAAACATATGCAATGGACTTGGCATACGCCATATCAAAATGGTTCCGTATAGACCACAGGCTAACATAGCAGAAAGAGTTAATAAAAATATAGTAAAAATGATTCGCAGTTACGTCAGCACACATCACAAGCGCTGGGATGGCTACATAAATGAATTAGCTTATGCTTTAAGAACGGCACATCATGATAATACGGGAAAAACTCCAGCAGAATTATTCTTAGGCCGAAAATTAATTACGCCTTTAGATAAATTATTCTTTGTGCAACAAAGAGAGCAAGAGTTTAAACAAAAAGATGTGCAAAAGCTTATTGATCAGGCGCTTAAAAGCTCGGATACGGCAAGAAATAGGCAGAAAGTATATTATGATAGAAAACGCCGTGAAGCAGATTTTAAAGTTGGGGATAAAGTATTGAAGCGGAAATTTTCTTTATCAAGTGCCCCAGACAATTTTACGGCAAAGCTAGCTCCAAAATTTGAAGGTCCCTATGTAATTCAGGAAATCAAAGGAGTAGTATTATATCTTAAGAACGAGAGAGGGGAGGTCTGTAAAGCAAGTCCCGACCAGGTGAAAAAATACTATAATCCAAATGATTTTGAAATCCTTAAAAGTTTCTTGCAGGACTCAAGTCTAAACGAAGTAGAAGGTCCAGAAAGAACAACAACTATTCCACCACCCAAGAAGCAGAGAACTGAAGAGAGACCTAGCCCTTCTACAACCCGGACGTCGGTATCAAAAAGAAAAAATAACTTTCAAACTCCAGCGTTTAAGAAAAACAAGAATACAGATGCACCGCGTAAAGAAACCGTGGTAAAGAGCATAACACCACCTGCAACGGATCGCAGGAGAAATTATACATCAAGGAGAACGCGCACACGGCCACAGAGTCAGGTGCCAGCAAGGCCGCCGTTCCGGAAACTGAAACGGCAACAGGAGGAACAAAAATATCAGGAACAGAAGAAATTTAAGAAGGACTCCAGACCGGAGGACGTCAAGACCAGCCGTCCCAGGGAAAAACGGAAATGCCAACAACCAGACGATTACTCCGCCAAGAGGCCAGCATGCAGAGGACGCAAAAGAAAAACTCATGTGGACGACACTCGGAGGTCTGTAAGGAGAAGATTGACGTCCATGAAACCTCTAACTTGGGACCAATATTGCCAAAAAAGAATGACGGAGTTTCAAGCATCGAAAACTCAAAGATAAGTTAAAACTTTCTATAATTTTTTTTTTCTCTTTTGTTCCGAAATGTTATGTATAAGTACGAAGTTCTATGTTTTGACGAAAGTCAATATGTCTCGGTTGAGACTTAGTTTTGTTTTACTTTTTTAGCTAAGGCAAAAGTATTATTTTCTTTAAGTATAAAAGCTAAAAACAAGCATTTTCTGTTGGTCGAAAGACTAATTCTGTTATGTTAAAGCCAAAATTTGGCCGAAGATAAAAATAACTTCGTATTCTTGTATTAATAAGAATTTTAGTTTCAGTGCCGCCAGCTTGGCGAAGAATGAGTAAAGTAAAAATTTATTTCTCTTATTCATTGTATGGTAAATTGTAAAAATTATATGTATTAAAATTTTGTAAATGTACGTAAATACTTGAATGTTATGTAAAAGTAGAATTTAGTCTAGAAGCATAAAATTTTAGATGCTAAAAGTGAATGCTTAAAAGCAATGAATTCGAATTTAAGTATTAAATTGTAGATAAAGTCATGCTTTAGAGCGAAAGCCTGCATGTTTAAAGATGAATGAGGGGGAAGTTAGAATGAATGTGTTTTGTAGGATTCTCCACCTACACTTGAATTTTTAAGAATATTAAAGTAGCTCATCGAGTTGTAGAATGTCGAGTAAGGTGTGTCTATTTGGTCGTTGAATTCTAACAAATCATGGTGGTTAGGGGAAGTGTTGTAAGACTAAAACACGAATATTCCTGTTTGACACCACACATGGTGGAGAGCCAGGGTAAAGTTAAATTAATGCTTGAAAAATTGAATGAATGTGAAGTAAGCAATAACTAAGAAAAACGAATCGTGTAAAAACAAAAATTTATTGTGTCAAGAAAGTGTAAATTATAATGTATTTAGAAAGATACTGATACTTATTCCTTCCAGATGCTGGAAGGAAAGACCAAGATTGATTGATGAAGTCCAGGAAAAGTTGCTGTAAGAAGAGAGAGTTATAACTATCAACAGAATTTTAGTATACAATTTGTTACATAAGATTTTTTTGTGTAAACGAGGTTCTCGACAGTTAGTTCAGAATTAGAGAAACTTACAACAGGTCGTTTGTAGGACCTGCTTCCAAGTTTTCCAAATTCTGGCAGCGGCAAATGTAGGGTTTATATTTATTTTAACTAACATTTATTTTAAGTTTAAACTATCTTTCCTGTCAAGCTTTACTTTCCCCTGGAACTGCCAATGCCAGAGTATGTAAATTTTAGTAGAATGCGCAAGGATTCAAATTATCAGCGGAAGTATTCTGATTTAAATAGAAAGGAAACGAGTTCGAGGTGTGATATTCTTACTTCACGAGCGCGGAGGTAGTTGGCCAGAAATTGAAGAACCCCGCGTTTCGGCCTGTGTGCTTGCCTGGAAGTAGTGTTAATCGTTCAAGTGATCTTCAAGTTTGCTGAATTAGCAACGGTATTGTAAAACGGGGTGAGTTAGTTACTTTTAGAGAGCCTCGTAGTTAGAGTCTTGTCTTTAGTTTCTTTTCAGGTTATTATTTTTATTTGACCGCCGAGTTGGCGCAGTTTGTGAGCGTCAAGAGCACGCACTTGTAATTTATTACGTTGAATAAAAAGGGACTTAAACCCTTAACAAGACTCTGTCTTTTATCCAGTTTTCACAGTCACCTCTGGGTTGCGTGCAAGTTGGAGGCGCGCAACGCTACAAGTTTATAATTTTGACTGATAGTAAACCTCTGTTGCGTTATCAAAAATCTACCTCACCTGCTGACAACACGACTAGGTGGCTTACGGAGCTAAGTAAATATATATTGAATTTAAGAATATTTCTGGAAAATTAAATTCTCTAGCTGATTACACGTCACGTATGCAAGATCCGGATCATAATCAGCCGGTGTTATCTGAAACGTCTGAAGATAACTCAGTTATTCTTCCGTTTGTTGAAACAACTATTGAACGACCACAAGTGAATGCCAATTCCTCAGTCAATGTTTCTTTCTGAGCAAAGTTCGGATCCATTTACTTCAGAAATTATCACAATTTTGAAAAACCCTTCCTTGCTTAATGCTGCAAAGGTACAAAATTTCTTCATTAATGAGTCAAGCAATCTTCTTATGTTTATTTCAAACAAACAAAATAATGCTGAGTTAATTGTTGTTCCACAAGCACTGAAATCTGAAGTGTTAGAAATTCCCCATACATCCCATCTTGGGGTGCAGAAGACTTATGAAATTTTATTGAAACGTTACTTTTGGAAGGGCATGTATAATGACACAAAGAACTTTGTCCTCTCGTGTCATTTATGCAACAAATATGTCTTTCGCTCCTAAAGAAGCACCATTTAAAGCCATCAGAATACCTAAGTACCCAAATGACTTTATTTCCATGGATATTGTTGGTCCTATAAGGAATTGTGGCCATGTTCTTACTGTTTTAGATAATTTTTATGAGCATCTTGCTTTATATCCTCCTAAAAATCTCACTGCTGGAACTATTACAGCACATTTATTACAATATATATCTGAACATGGAAGACTGGAAATGATCTTGACTGATTTGGGCACACAATTCACTTCATTAGTGTTTGAATCAATTACGAAATCATTAGGTATTAAATTATGCCACTGTACTCCTCAGAGACCGGAATGCAATGTACAAAGTGAACGAGTTAATACTTAAATCAAAACTTCTTTACTTACACTTCACGAAAAAGGTGTTTCATTTCAAAATGCATTGTTAATCCATCAGAATATTTACAATGGTACTGTTCATCCTTCAACAGGTTATTCTCTTACTATTTTGCACTTTGGAAGAAACTTATCTTTAATTTTTTATACATTCCATCCTGATCCAAGGCCAGCTCAATTGGATAAATCCCATTATTTGTGTGATCTTCTAACACAACTGAAATTATCTTATGAACATGCTTATGAGACGCTAGAGCGGAAACAAGTAGAACAAAATACTCGTCAACTGAAAAATGCCGAATTAAGATCATTCAATATTGATAACATAGTGCATCTGAAATCTAAGGATGCATTTAAAACTAGATTTTCTGTACCATTTTGTGTTCTTTCAAAATCAAGTGATGTAAACTACACTATTCGAGCACTTGACAATGAGTTTGCTCAACCATTCAAGATTCACATCAGTCGTCTTCGTTTGGCTCCGATTCTGTCACTTAGTTCAATATCCACCTCCTGCTCCTCAAGTTACACATCAGTGTACTCTAAGAAATAGACAGCATGTTTAAATTTTCTTCTCGTCTTAACATAGTATTGTATTGTAGAATGTTGATATACTATATGAAAAGTTATGTATTGTTAAGTAATGTGTCTAATTCTAATTGTAACAAATTTATTCTGCTGCACCTCTTTTGTTGAAATTTTATGATTGTGCAGGCACAATCATTAGAGTTTAAGGCTTAATCACCCTTAAATATCAATTATAGATTCAACAACATTGTGCCTAACATATTTAAAATGATTAAAGGTGTTTTATTACAAAATCTCTCTATATGATATGATCATAGTTGTATTGTAATATTTTGTCATCATAAATGCTATTTATTATGTTAAAATTGGAATTTTGGCTTATCATAAAGCATGTTTTCTTATTTCGTTGTAACTGTTCTCTAATCTTTAGTTACCATAAGGTGTTGAGATAATTTATACGCCCTACTTTTTTATCTTGAAGCTGTATGTGTTATACTTCATATTTATAGCATGAAACATGTTTTGCATCAAAAGTTGATATGTGAATTTCGTTTGTTGTATGGCGTGAGAAGTATCGTATGTCATGATATAGTTATATTTAATTTGGTCGAATTGTTAGATGCATATTTACTTTATTCTAAGGGTATATGATGCTCCTTTTTATGTGCTAATTCAGAACGTTGGTAATATTTAGCTGCACTGCAGTAGCATGAAATGATATATGTTAAATTATATTACATGATACTACTAAATTACTGTAGCATGATATTCTGTTACTCTGCCTTTGGAGACTCACTGTTAATGAATTTACTATCGCAACTGTGTTATGTCTTGCAAGTTAATTTTGTTTACATATGCTATTTCTGTGTTTGTGTACCCATATATCCCCTTAAATTCTGAATTCTATGCAAATAGAACAGAATGTATTTTATGAACTATATGAACAATGTTCAAATTGTTTGACACTTCGACTATTTTTATAGACTGTCTAGTTATTTAATGAACACTTATTATCAATTATGTGCCTAGTTCTTCAATATTTTGGACAAATTATCTGAATGTGCAATGATTATATCACTTATTACTGATTACACATGTTAGAGACTGAGCCTGAATACTCAGTACGGTAATTATTTTAAACTTTTTGATATTATGGACTCTTAATATTTTTCATGGAATTTTAAAATGAATGCTTCCATTACTGTGCGTGATGCACAGAAGACTATTGATTGAACTCTAATCATCTGTGCCAACAGTATGAAATTGGACTCTTTGCGCAATTACCCATATACTTTGGTGTCAAACGATAACAATTTAATCAAATGATCTCCAAGTTTTAATATGTCAGAAATTGTATGTTTATTTATAGCTCATCTGATTATGTTACTTGTCTGGCATTTGTATACTAAGTACTTTTATTTATTTTGGAAATGGCAATTTGTATGTATTATATGCATTTTCAACCAGCACTTTAACATGGATTGGCATGAGTTGATATGAGGCTGCCTCTTAATACAGGGAATGTTCTTCGTGCACATAGAATTTTTTTTTCCGAAGGAGGGGTGGATATGTGACGAGGTCACATTGAATTAAATATTTACAACGTTATGGCAGTATCTCGGTGTTTGCCTCAGATTCCATTGGTGACAGTTTCCTTTTCCGCCCACTTGTGTTGTAAGCTGATGAACGGATTTCATCAGACAACTGTTGTAAGCAGAGGAAATATTGCATCAGACAACTGTTGTAAGCAGAGGAAATATTGCATCAGACAACTAGCCACTTTACTTTGTAGAGATATTAGGTATTTTGGAAGCAGGAGAGATGAAAAATATGCAACCGCCTTCGCCGGGAATCGAACCACGGACCTCTGGAATAACGGTCCAGTGTGCAGAACCACTACACCACGTAGGCACCTTAGGAAGGTGGAAGAAATACCTTATAACTTCTGTTTACCTGTGTAGCTGAAGGTATTTTGCGATTGGTTGCCTTCTGACGCTGGATTTTTTTCATTGGCTGCAAAAGTTAACTGGAAGTATAACTGTGGAACTTTATAAAAGGCGGTAATTTTGTCCATCTCGAGAGGAGAAGATTGTGAAGCTGCGAGATGGAGATGGTGCGTGGGAAAAAGACGGTAAGAGTGGGGTGAAAGGCAAACTTTTGGAATTTACCGTGCAAGCTTTCTTTGTCTCCCTGGGTGTATGAGGGAAGCGAGTTTTCTTTCTTTCTGACGCTGTAGCTGCAAAATTTTAGCTGATCTCTTTTTTCCCGGGATTGGCTTTTTCGCCTGGCAACCGATTTGATCCCGATGAAGAACACCTGCATGTGTTTGAGCTGCAATATACCACGCCTTCGAAGGGCTCCGTGGAAGCATTGATCTACTTATTTCTCTGAGTGAGGAGGCCTCATATCGCCATGTGACACAACGGATTCAAAAAAAAAATATCTCTTTAGCATTAGTAGTATTCAATAAAGTAAGAATTAAATCTGTTTTCACGTGTTTGTCACTCTCTCGTCACGGTGAGCTATAGACCCGGATCTTGTCCTGGGGTAAGTTGCTACCATATTCATCTTTATCACAACATGTGACATATACCTTTGCCACATCAACCAAAGAACCTTTACTACACTCTTGTATTTGGTCAGATTTTTCTATTTGATGATAGATTGTTTTGTTTTCATATAGTCTCTTTATAATATTTATTATATCACTTGTGTATTAATGCTTGTTATTTCAAGTACTGCTTGAGCACATTAGGACATTTTAATATATCCTACGCAGCCATTAATTTAATTCATTTAAGCGGTTTTTCTTGTATTGCGTGTGTATTAATATTTTTTCCTTTATTATATTTGATAATAGATTGCTTTGTTATCATATATTCTCTTCATAATATTCATTGCATTGCTTATGAAATAATGTTTGTTTGATTCTAATACTGCTTACGCAGTGTAAGACAGTTTAATATTTCCTATACAACCATTAATTAATTCATTTCATCAGTTTTTCTTGTATTGCATGTGTATTAATATTTTATTATTTTTTTCTTTTCTTCTTGTGGCTTGCCAAAAACAGAATTTTTTTTTTCTCAAATACCTAAAATTTATGTTACTGCAAGAAAGCATTACTTAATTTGAAATACTATCTGCACCAATTTTACCTTTCTTAGTGTATTTGTTTAAATAATTTTCTGCTTTACGATCAACAGAACTAAATAGTGAAAGCCCATTTATTTGAGAAGGTTTTTCTATCAGGTTATTGACTGTATTGTAAATTATATATTCACCTAAAGGTCAACTGCTTTGCTACACTTTGTTTAAAAGTACTAATTTTATTCGGCGTTGGTTTTTAAGATTGATGTAACACAGACTGGTGAGTTACTATCACTGCTTTAAATATAGCGCTCTATTAGGACTTTCAGCATATTGTTAAAAGAGACAGGACGTTCTGCCTTGAACAATTATATAACACAACTCATTTACAGATAGTGACAAGAGCAACCCTGTAGTAATTAAGCAGTATCTCTACACTGCATTTCCTAAATGCAATCATATCAACAAACTCAGTAATTCCAGTAGCAACAAGCACCTCCACGAGCTCAGCAACCATTGCAACTTCAAATTCATTTGACCAAGAGTTACCGAGGCACAACTCAAACATAATCAACCAGAGTTTCGACTAAATATTAGCTTTTCTGGCCCAAACCAAGTTGAACTCAAAAGATACTAGAAAGCTCGAGAACGTCATAAGTACAATCAGAAAACATTCAGTAGCTAGAGAACTATACGTCTGTAACTTAGAAGGACGTTTGACTTCCAAGAACAACGCCTGGCAGTGTTGCAAGAACGCGCGATCCTCGAATAATTAAACAAGGCCCACAGAAAGTCAGCGCTGCAGCTTTCTATGGGAAAACAACTGAGGAAGAGAACCCTTTCACAGAGGTCACCGTCAAGAGAAGAAATAAGAAAGAACAGGTAGCTTCACAAACCCCGGCACCTTGGATAGATACGTATCCCAATCGCGAAGCGATCACGTAATCCTCCTAAGGCCCTAAAACCCTCAAAGAACTCAATAACAGCCCCAGACCCAACTGTATAGCCTCCTTACTTCCTCCAGATCGGGCTTCATTTTCAAGAACACCAGATTCTCCTGCTCAAGAGAACTTTTAAGTTGCGAAACAGGAGAACTTGAAAAATACACTGGAAAATATTCCATCACCTACCTGATTCCTTCACAGCAATGAGTAATAATCTTTAACGTCCCAAATACCGGCAGTGGCGGAAGATATTAAACTTTCGTTATTTAAGTAATTAAACCTGCCAACCCTTGATGTCAGTCCGAGATGCCCACTCAAGAAGTCGGACACAGTCAACAGCTGGAAAGTGGAAATTTCTCCACCCTATCCTTTGCATTCAGCGCAAAAAACACTCCAAACTGGTTTCAATCACTGTAACATCAAGCCGCACATAACGTTGACCCTCTGTTACAGATGTCAAAGTCTGGGGCATCAGGGTAAACACTGTCGTAAGCCTCCCTGTTGCTCGATCTGTGCAGGAGAGCATACCTACACAGCTTGTTCAAGTGACAAGAAAGACTGCGCGAACTACCAAAGCCACAATCAAAAATAGGGCAAAAAATTTGACACAACACATATTTCTAAATTTCGATACTTCCCAACTTACAGGCTAAAGCTAGCTGAGTTACGTTCAAGAGCATAATGTCGCAGATTTTGACACTCCAGGCAATACCACGCATCAAGATCCTCCTACACAGCAAATAACTAATATACGACTGCTCCAGATAAACCTTCAAGGCGCAAAAATAACTCTGCCACATACGTTAAGAGAGGCCCAGGTAGAACATATAAACCAGATTTTCGCGCAAGAGCCCCATGTACCGTCAACGAGAAAGTTGGAATTATCAACGGGTCTATTTTATCTCCTCTTCACAACAGCTAAATCAGCAATAATCTATAATGGTCTTCTAACCCCCTATTCCTGTTCTCACCACGCAACACACAGTTACTATAAAACTTAAAAACTTTAAATGACTCCCTTTATTTAACATTAGTATATGCACCTCCTTCTGTAGAACTCCAAGAAGTCCTGCTAGAATTGGATAACCTGAATTTCTCTCCATCAACAAAACACCTCACAAACGATTTTAACGCCCACAGTACAGTTTAGGGCGCTAAAGCAGAAACTCATAGAGGCAGAGTGTTACTTGAATTTCTACAGGAAAAGAGCTTAATATTACTTAACACCTCGGATAGCCAGCCGGCTTTTCAAACCCTACAGGCCCAAGGCTGGATAGACCTTACAATAGCGACACCCGTTATCATACCAAGTTTTAATGGAGGAATATGGCATGTTTTTACTTAATATTTCCTGGATAACCTTGCATTGCACGTAATGCTTGTTTAACGGTGTAAAAGTACCGCTCTGCTTGCCCGTTACTTGCTGGTTTAAATGGAGCACACGTTTTGTGTTTAATTCCATTATTCTTATAAAAGTTTCAAATTCCCCCGACGGGAACTGAGGACCATTGTCACTCACTACTACTAAAGGCAGTCCGTATCTTGCAAAACAGTCTCTCAAACATTCAATTGCCTGAAAGGAATTTGTTGACTTTGAGGTATACACTTCTAGCCCGTTTAGATAATGCGTCAATGATAATCAAGAATATTCGTTCAAAAATAAGGCCTGCAAAATCTACGTGAATGCGTAGGATCCGGCGATTGCCTTCATTTTAACGATTCCCAAAATTCCTTGGTGTAACTCTTCGATAATTTTAACTCGGAGTTTTTTCGGAACAATTACCCTCTGACCATTCATTATATAGTCATCTTGTAAGGTGTACTCTGCTTCCCTACCTTCCAAACTTTCTCCAGATTTTAATTTCATATAAAGACGATTTAATTCTTCATCAGCTCGCGTTTCCCGAGCTATCTTCCTAGCTGTTACCGGAAGAGTATCAATTTGGGAGAGTTGGAATATTTCAACATCATCCTTAATGCTTAAATCTTCGGACTTAAGAGGCAGGCGCGACAGGCAATCAGCATTACCGTGTTCATTGGTATTTCGATACACAATATCAAACTGATATGCCTGCAATATCAGTGCATAATGTAAAAGTCGGGTGGCTGTGAGGATAGGAAGTCCTCTTTTCGATTTGAAAATAGCCACTAAAGGTTTATGATCTTTCACCAGAGAAAACCGTCTCCCCTTTAGATATAGATAAAACTTTTTGACAGCCCAAGCAATTGACAGTGCTTCTTTATCGATTTGGGCGTATTTCTGCGCTGTGTTAGTCGGTGTCCTCGATGCGAATGCTATAGGCCTTTCTGTTCCATCAGACAAAACCTGCAAGAGCACTGCCCTAAGACCTATCGGAGATGCATCAGTAACTAGCATTAACAGTAATGTGGGATCGTAATGCATTAAAACTCTGTCTGAACAAATTTCCTTTTAAATTTTTTTCAAAAGCGATTTGGCAGTTTTTTGACCAACTCCATTTAACATCTTTTTTGTTAAATTATTTAAGGGATGTACCAAATTTGCCAAATTAGGGCAAAATTTGGCATAAAAATTCACTAATCCCAAAAAGGCTTTTGATGTCTTGAACGCCTTTCGGCGTAGGGGCATTAGCAACTGCCGAAACCTTTTCATCCGTTTTATGCAATCCATCGGCATCAATTTTATGCCCTAAAAATGTAATCTCATTTTGAAAACATTTACCTTTAGTTAAGTTTAATTTTAGGCCGTGCTCCTTGCATTTTTTCAAAAATATTTCCAATGCTTTTAAATGAGACTGATCATCCGGTCCTGTCACTCGAGCATCATCCATAAACATTTTAATTCCTTCGATCCCCTGAAATAATCCCTCAACATAGCGCTGCCAAATAGCTGGGGCAGCATTTAATCCATACATTGAGGGTTTACAAATATACAACCCCTTATGCGTGTTTATTCTTAATAATCGTTGGCTCTCCGGATGCACCTTCATTTGTAAATAAGCATGACTGAAATCAAGTTTCGAGAAATTTTTACCTCCATTAAGGCAAGAAAATATTTCTTCGAGTTTTGGTAATGGATGCTGTGGCACTTCCAAATTAGGATTCAGAGTCACAGAATAATCAGCACAAAGCCTAATGGAACCATCAGATTTAACAATTGGCACAACTGGTGTTGCCCATTCTGAAGTCTCAACCCTCTCAATGATACTTTCTTTCTCAAGCCGATCAATTTCTGATCTAACTCTATTTTTTAATGCGAAAGGTACCGGTCGTAACCTACAAAATATTGGTTGAGTATTAGGTTTCAAATTTAGTTTTACTTCGTGATTGTTAATTTCACCTAATTTACCGTCAAAAATTTCCTTATATTCCTCAAGCAATTTTTTAAAATTCAATTCACTAGAAGTTTTCAATGTTTTGATGGCATTCCAATCGAGATTGATTTTATACAGCCATTCTCGGCCGAAGATTGTGTCCAAATTTTTCTTCACAATGTATAAATTTAAAACTAATTTTTGACCTTGTCATTCAACTTTAACAGGAACATATTCTAAAGGTACACCTTATCACACCTGTGTATAAATGAATAAGTAGGACTTAACACTGAGAATAAAGTAGGGCTTAACACACTCCCCGAGGAATGCCCTGTCCCAGTCTAAAAGGATCCGAGTAGGTTTTGTTAAATTTAACTGTAATGGATCTCTGGTGCAGAAAGTCAGCTGTCCAAACCAAGGCAGAACCCCTAATGTTGAAAGTGTGGATTTCAACAATAAGTCTGTGCTTCCAGGCAGTATCAAAGGCCTTAGATAAGGTCAGTAAGACCGCCACTGAATGTCGAGTTGGTTTAAGGTTTTGGGCGTCCCTGATCTTCTGGCAAAAGTAAAGTGTTTTATCTGTGGTATTATGCCATTTTCTAAAACCGTATTGTTCAGGTGGTAACAAATGACTGAGATTCATAAAGTAATGAAGTCTTGGAAGAATAATTTTTTTCCATTAGTTTACATACTGATATGGGCTATAGATCTATAACTCTGAAGGAAGTTTGCTTCTAAGCCTGGTTTTCTGATAGGAATAACAGTGGCTTTGTTTCAGTCGACAGGAAGCCGTCCAAAGGACCAAGAATGGTTAATAATATCCAAAAGTCTTTGCTTACCAATTAAGCCCAGATTTTTCAGCATATGGCTATGTATTCCATCAGGGCCAGGTAACTTGGTTAGATCCAAGAAGGCTGGAGCTGAGAGTAATATCTTTGAATTGGGAGGACCCGAGATCGGTACTGCGACAACCATTGATAATGTTGTTTGCCCTTTTCTTAATATGTCTGTCTTCATATGAGAAGTTCAGTCTGCTAGTTTCTTGATAAAACGAACCCAGTAGATTGGCTGAAGTCTTGTCATATGGAGAGAGTTGACCAGCAGATTTCGTTCAAGCATTGCAAGTCTCAGATTGTGGCTGATCTCTATACTTTTGATAATTTTCCAGAGCTCAGAATCCGGCAAGCTAGCATCAAGCTTAATGCATAGCTCTCTCCATTTAGTTTGCCTTAGTTGCGCGTAAGCAATTTTGATGTTAGCTTATATTATTTTATTTAGCTCGGCTGTAGAGCTAAGATTATTATCATTATCGGTATTCTCCTGCAACAGGAGCTTTCTCTTCATTAAAAGAGGTTTCAAAAGTGGATCTATATGAATGAAGAATGGCACAGAGCGTTTTATGTTACCCCTAGGAACATAGTAGAATCATGGTAAGGTCGAGCATCAGTTTAATGGCCACACCTATCTAGACATTTTTACCAGTGCAACTCTGAATGCTAAAATATACAGAGAAGCGGCTCTTGACCCTTATGCTAAGTTCTTTAGGGCTGCAATCAGTAATACATCTTCCTAAAGGAAAATAATGCTGTTTTCATTATCCTGCACTACCGAACCGATTATCGTAAGGGTAAAGGAATCCAGCAGATGGCGTGGCACACATATTCTTTGGATTTAAATCCCATAGAACTTGTATGGAAAGCCAAACTGCATTACAGCAACCCTCACCTAACTCTTTCAGTATGTGGCGTTCCGACAGATACTTCAACTTCTATTCATGAGATGGCGCCACGTGTAAAATCCAGTTCTTAATCGGAGCAGCAAAGCGACATCTTTACTCACTCAGACTTCTCGTCGGACAAGTGTACGCGACGCTAGCACGAACTGTGTTCCGAGCTCTGTGTTGATCTCTGCAATGTAATTTAAATTGTAATTTAGTATTTAATATATTTTTTGTTATAGGAGATTGTCTATTCTTATTTTCTTTAATTATATCATGCATTAAGCACACACGACCACCAAAAGTGGTGACCTTTTGACTGAGCACGCTACTGAGAATGGATTTTCAACGACCCTAAGCCACGTGCATCCAAGGCATTCTGAAGAACTGACTAAAAATAACAACGAATATGGACATTAAACGTATGCTACAACGTACCCCTTCAATTATTTCTAGAAGTATTGATATATATTGCTTGTGTTTTTTTTTTCAAAGTCGTGCATATCATCGCAAGGAGCTTCAGCAAATCATCAATGTGATCTGTTCCGGTCCGCTGCCTTCGCCGTCGTGCAATAATTCTTTGATCATTCAACTTTTGTGACAAATGTGCTACAACAGTGATTTTCGCTGAAAGTGCTACATCAGTAACTTTTGTGCAACGTGCTACGGCAAAATTCTTCCCTCAGTGTTCGAAAGTAGTGATTTTTTTCCCATGTGCTACAGGAGTGATTTCCTTTTTCCTTCGAAAGTGCCTTAGCAGTGTGAAGTGGTGATTTTGTGTGTGCGCAATACAAAATGAACGCATCATTTTTTTTTCTCAAATAAGGGTTTCTTTTCAAATGCATTTCGGTAAAATATTATTTGTGTGTATAATTGCTGACCCTGTCTTATTTGTGTGTGTATCATTACGTAAATTTTTTATGCATGGTTAAAATATTTATTGTTATGACAAAATATCAATAGTGTATCATCTTGCTACAATATTTGTGCTGTTAAGTGTTTATTATTTAAAGTGAAAATTATCTATCAATATGCCCGACGATATTCCACCAGAGCCACAAATCACACGCGTTGCGGTGAAGCCACCGCCTTTCTGGAAAAATAATCCTTCATTGTGGTTCGCTCAGATCGAAGCACGATTTTCTATCGCTCGCATTAGTGAGGATTCTACAAAATTCAACCATGTAGTTGCAGCAATTGAGTCTGATATTCTGAATTCCTGCATGACTTAATTCTCAAACCACCTGATTGTGATAAATACTCCAAACTGAAACAGCGGCTCATTGAAATCTATTTAGAAAGTGAATCTTCAAAAATACGTACTTTACTACAAGGACTTGAACTTGGAGATCAGCGACCTTCATACTTGCTGTCACGAATGCGTGATCTGGAAGGAAGCCATTTTAGTGACGACTTGTTGAAGTCACCTATGGCTTTCGCGTCTCCCTAATAACATACAAATAATTCTTGCTGCTGCCAATGAAGATCTAACCCGTTTAGCAGCAATGGCTGACAAAATTAATGAACTTGTTACTCCAGCTTATGTCAGTGCTGCTAATGCTGCACCTTCCAGTTCATCCCTCGAACAAAAAGTGGCTGAACTGACCAAAAAAGTATCTGAACTCTCTACAAGTCTTCATGCTTCACGGAGATACAATCGATCAAATCAGGGCCCACGTAATAAATTTCGTGCTCGAAGCAGGAATCATTCTCGTCACAATACTCGAACGCAGTACAAAGATCCCACAAGTGGCATATGTTTTTATCATATGAATTTTGGAGATCAAGCTCGCAAGTGTGCCCCTCCATGCACTTTTGAACAAGCGGGAAACTAAATGGGCGGTCTTCTGCTGGCCAACAGAATGTCCGCCACATCGACAGAATAGTACTGGCTGATCGTTCAACTCAGTTATGTTTTCTAGTAGATACTGGAGCTGACATATCAGTGCTCCCGAGAACTAAAACAAATGCTCACCAACTTAATAAACTTGTACTGTATGCAGCCAATGGTACCCAAATTGCAACCTACGGCACCAAACTATTGACACTTGATTTAAACTTGCGCCGGACTTTCAACTGGCCTTTTATTATTGAGGATGTAACTCAAGCAATTATTGGTGTCGACTTCTTGACACATTTCCACCTTCTAGTGGATGTCAAGAATAATTGCTTAATTGATGCTACAACTCAGCTGACATCACAGGGCCAAGCTTCTCACGTATCAAACGTACCTACCAACATAGGTGTTTTATCGGGCAGCACACGGTTTCATCGGTTATTAGCAGAATTCCCTGACATTTTAAACCCATCCAAATCAGGGCAGCATACTCATCAGCCAGAAGTGTATCATCACATTGAAACACATGGCCCACCTGTATTTTCCAAGCCTCGTCGTCTTTCTCCAGAGATGCTAAAAGCTGCTCGCAAAGAATTTGAATTCATGCTAGCACAGGGAACCATTCGCCCATCTAAAAGTCCATGGGCCAGTCCACTTCACATGGTTAAAAAGTCTAATGGTGACTGGCGGCCGTGTGGAGATTATCGTCGACTTAATGCCGTCACAGTCCCTGACAGATATCCAGTCCCACATATCCAAGACTGTACCCATCTTTTTCATGGAACAAACATATTTTCTACCCTCGATCTTGCCAGAGCATATCATCAGATCCCAGTGCATGCTGAAGATGTGCCCAAGACCGCAGTGACTACACCATTTGGTCTCTTTGAGTACTTATATATGCCATTTGGCCTTCGCAATGCTGGCCAAACATTTCAGCGTTTCATACACCAAGTACTGTCTGGTCTCGATTTCTGCATCCCATATTTTGATGATATCCTGGTTGCATCTACAGATGCGGAAGAACATTTTAAACATCTCCGTCAGATTTTCACTCGCCTTAAAGATCATGGATTAAAACTAAATCCATCCAAATGTGTACTTGGTCAACCCTCAGTTTCCTTTCTTGGATGTCTTATTACCCAGAATGGAGTCAAACCTTTACCGGAAAGAGTCAAAGCAACTAACGACCTACCCCAGCCCAAAACCATCTCTGAACTGAAGCGTTTTCTAGCAATGTTAAATTTCTACCGACGCTTTCTGCCAAATGCCGCAAAAACACAAGCCTGCCTACATGAGTTTCTGAAGAATAGCAAAAAAAACGATCAACGAGCTGTCCCTTGGACTGAATCTGCATCTGTAGCATTCGTGCAATGCAAACACGATCTGGCAAATGCAGCAACACTTTCTTATCACTCACCTAGTGATCAGCTCTCTATAATGGTAGATGCATCTGACACGGCCATAGGAGCAGTGCTTCAAGCCCATACCACTAAAGGACTTTCCCCAATGGCATTCTTTTCCAGAAAACTCACTACTGCAGAAAGGAAATACAGCACATATGACAGAGAGCTACTTGCTGTGTACTGTGCTGTTAAATACTTCCGGCACAACTTGGAAGGACACGACTTCATCATTTTCACCGATCATCGACCATTAACCTTCGCTTTTAGAAAAAACTCTGACTCATGTTCTCCTCGTCAGCTTCGACATCTGGATTTCATCGCCCAGTTTAGTACAGATATCAGATATGTCTCTGGTACTAATAATTGTGTCGCTGATGCCTTGTCTCGGGTAAACAATATCAACCTCACTACCCCAGATTTCTCTGAAATTGCAAAAGCTCAATTGCATGATGAGGAACTCAAGAACCTAATCTCAAATCCACAAACCTCCCTTCAGTTACAACCGCTGCACATTGATCCAACGCTTGAAATTTACTGTGACATAGAGAACAATAGAATACGTCCCTATATTCCTGTCAATTTTAGACGTGAAGTGTTTAATGCCTTGCACAATTTGGCACATCCTGGAATCCGTGCCACCAAAAAGCTGATCGCAGAAAGATTTGTCTGGCCAGCGATGAATCAAGACATCACAGAATGGACTCGTTCATGTATTAGATGTCAACGGTGTAAAGTATCCCGTCACACTCACAGTCCCATTCAACAATTTAACCTTCCAGCAAGACGCTTTGATCATGTACACTTAGACTTGGTTGACCCATTGCCTCCTTCAAATGGTTACACTTACTTCCTCACTTGTATTGATCGGTACACAAGATGGCCTGAAGCCATTCCTATTGAAAATATATCCGCTGAAACTGTAGCTCGAGCATTCATCTCCCAGTGGCTTTCAAGATTTGGCATGCCTACCACCATCACTACTGGCCAAGGCCGACAATTTCAATGTCACTTGTTCGCATTCCTCACCTCCCTTCTTGGCATTCGCCATATTCGCACAACACCATACTATCCATCTGGAAATGGGATGGTGGAACGCTTTCACCGATCTCTCAAACAAGGTCTGAAGTGCCACAGTAGCACACACTGGACAGAAGCCTTACCCCTAGTCTTGCTTGGTCTTCGCACAGCATTCAAAGAAGACATTGGTAGCACTTGTGCTGAAATGTTATATGGTGCAACCCTCCGTCTGCCAGGTGAATTCTTTCACCCAGAATCTACTCCACTTATCGACCCTCCAACATTCCTTCAACGTTTACGTGAGACCATGAGCAATATCTCGCCAACCCCAGCATCTTCGCATAACCAGCCAAGCTATTTTGTACATCCTGCGCTTGAGACATCTTCGTACGTATTCGTGCGCAACGATGCAATCAAGCCAACTTTAACACCTTCATACGATGGTCCATTCAAAGTTGTCAAACGAACACCGAAACATTTCACCATCATCTGCAATGGCAAACAATCAGTGATTGGAATCGATCGTCTCAAACCAGCATTTCTAATGCAAGATCCAACAACTTCCTCATCAACATCACTCCCGGAAGAAAGCTTACATCCCGTTAAAGAGCAACCTAAAACTACCAGATCTGGAAGAAAGGTTAAATTTAACCCTAAGTACTTATAACGTACCGATGGTACTTGGGGGGAGTACTGTGGCGTTCCGACAGATACTTCAACTTCTATTCATGAGATGGCGCCACGTGTAAAATCCAGTTCTTGATCGGAGCAGCAAAGCGACATCTTTACTCACTCAGACTTCTCGTCGGACAAGTGTACGCGACGCTAGCACGAACTGTGTTCCGAGCTCTGTGTTGATCTCTGCAATGTAATTTAAATTGTAATTTAGTATTTAATATATTTTTTGTTATAGGAGATTGTCTATTCTTATTTTCTTTAATTATATCATGCATTAAGCACACACGACCACCAAAAGTAGATTCATGACGCTATACATCGTAACTTTGTTGCCTTAGGAATTCCTTGACAATCTAAATACATAAGAAACAAGATCGCTCTAATGCTTGTGTTTCGGTCACGGGGATATTAATTACCATGCTTTATTAATGTTTTCTATGGATCTCTAAGAAGTTGTAAAAACAAACTTTCATTATCCCACTTTATATCACATTTCCTATGTTCTCATTTAAATTTATTTTTATGTAAAAACAGACAATTCTGCATTTTCTGCCAGGCATAATTATATAAAAAAATTGTGTAAATTCTATGTTCTTAGCTGTAATCATATGACATCAGTTTTTATAAGTATCCTTTAAGTTACCTCCCCCCCGGGGTATGTGGTAATGCCTGAGTTCATCTTTTTCCCAAATTAAAAAAAAAAAAAATATTCTCAGCTCAGTAGGTATTCCGGATCCCCACGTATTAACATAAAAAAAGATAAGTTTATGGCTTTTCACACTGTTGTTTTCAAGCCATTTTTTTTTCTAGACTATCTTTGCATTTGACCTTTCTTAAGGGCCAAAGTTTAGCAACAGTTTTTTTTTCCTTATTTTAATTAGCTAGCTTACTACACTATACTATGCTGGTTACGATAGCATTTTTTAAAATTCTTAAAAGAAAAACTGATGAGGTATATTTTGCACTCGAATGGAGTAAAATTTCCTAATTTATGATGTCATATTTTACACTGAGCAGTGTCTGTAAAAACGAAATTAAGCAAAGTTTTCCAATCTACTAATTGTAATAAAAGTATTCGTATTAAGCAGTTCAAGATTAAGATTTTTAGAGGCCCTAAGCACTTGAAAGATTTTGGTACCCCCACATATATTTACACCAGTTTTTTTTTTTTTTTTTTTTCAATTCTTTCAGCCTCGTTGAACTTTTTGTGGTGCACTTTTCCTAGATGTCATAAGCACATGCTTAATGGCTAAACCAGTTTTGGGTAAAAGTTTACATGAGGAAGATCAGAAAAAATCATGATGGATGAAGAGAAGCCTGAAATAAATTATTTTAAAAGACACCAGTCAAAAATAACATCCCTTAAGATGATGTATGCTAGAGAAGCCTAAAATGAATTTATTTTAAAATATACCAGTCAAAAATAACATCCCTTATGATGATGTATGAAGAAGCTTTAGGTAATGTATATGATTGTTTAAAAGTTTAGATTTTGCTGCTATGTGCCACATTTTCAATCCACAAAATAGTTTAGAGAAATCGCCACAAGGGCCCTAGATTTTAAGAGAAAGCGTAAAAGGTATAATTATTCCAGAGAATTATTTTGAAAATTTTTTATGATTTGATCACAGACACAAAGATAGAACTTTTGCATTCGAAACCGAAAATGCAATTAATTCCTTTAAAAACAATGGAAAGTGTTCTGGCACTGAAACTTTCAAATAAGATATGTTGCTGTTTGAACAGTTTCCAAGGTCACGCAGTAGATTAAACGAGCGGATGGTAAATGTGACACGAAAATATGACTAACTTAGTGACTATCCCTGAAATAAGGATCAAGCTGTTTTACTATTAGCAATGCCGATCCATAGCCATAGGCAGAGCTGTTTTCCACTAGGGAGTTTGCTGCTCTTCTCACTACACATACAAAAATTGCCATAAGGCATCAGAACAATGTGCAAACAAATAAATTAAAACACAGTGCTTTGTTGAAATTATTTCTTTTTCCCTCCGATGGATTCATTTTTTCTTTTATTTTTTATCGTCTGTCGCCGACTAGGTCACGTGACTGGCGGTAGAGAAGGAATGTAATATTCTGTTAGTTAGCTTGAGGGCGACGCATTGAAATGATCTGTTCTTGGCCGCATAGCGGTAATTGTTCTTGATAAACGAATCTTGGCCCTATGATGGGAAAATTTATAATATATGTATGATTGTGCTTTCAATAATGTAAATAATGTACATAAGCTCTTCATTAAATGTTTTGTTTTTATAATAAAAAATAGAATCGTGAATTCGTGAGCATAAACGTGACAAATTTTTTACACATGATTTGGTGCCGAAATTCTCGGACCTTTAGATACTTTAAAATCGAAACTGAATATAGTTGAATATAGTTCTATGCTGAAATAATGGAAGGATACCTGAAAATATCAGGTAAGCCATTTTCTTTCATTCTTGAAGCATTCAATCTTGAAAAATAATGATTGAGTTAAATAAAAGTATTGAATATTTATGTTGATTTATTGAAATATTACTTGAATAATACTTCATTGATGCTTGAAAAAAATAACTGGTCTTAATCGAAGGAATTTGTGGACTATAAGTATATTGTTTTTAAAGGAAGTGCTTAAAATATTGAAATACTGTACTTTAATTTTTGTTACAATTATTTGTTGAATTTTATAAGGTTATATTCCATTACTTGAAATATGGAAAATATAGACAAATTAAAGTCGAAAAGAGCTGCCATCAGATCTGCAATCACTAAACAAATAAATAAAGCAGAAGATTTGCTGGTAGCAGCGATTGAAAGAACTGACACAGATTCCTTGTTAGAGTGTCAGGATATTTTGTCAGAAAAAGAAAATTCTTTAAATGAAATTGATAAAGAGATAGATAAATTGATTGAAGATAAAGCTGAATATGAAAAAGAATTAAAATCGGTTGAAGAATACTCTCATAAAATTTTGAGTATGAAATCCAAAATTAAGAATAGGTTAAGAAAATGTAAAGCAGATACCGAAGTTAACGTAGTTCAAAATGTACCTGTAACTCCTGTAATCGAAAATAAATTTGTTGCGGCAGTTAAGTTGCCGAAATTAAATATTGAAAAATTCTCTGGTGATCCCAGTACTTATTTAGAATTTATTAACTGTTTCAAGAATGCTGTGGGTAACAATGACTCTTTGTCAAAAATAAGTAAATTTCAATACCTGAAATCTCTTTTGACAGGTACTGCATATAATGTTGTATCAGGGTTTGATCTCACTGATGAAAATTATGACGAATGCCTAAAATTGTTAAACGAAAGATATGGTAGGCGGGATACAATCATAAACTGTCATATAAATAAAATTTTGAACTTAGAGCCAGTAAAATCATCAAATAATATAAGGGGACTTAGAAATCTGTATGATAAATGTGAAATACACATCAGAAATCTCAAGTCAATGGGGGTAACAGCAGGTTCATACGGGCATCTACTTTTGCCTATACTGTTAAAATTGTTACCAGAAAACATGGTTCTAGAATTTCATAAGAAAAATAATACAGAAAATGAGTATAAGGTCAATGACCTATTGGAATTTATAAGAGAAGATTTACGTGCCCGTGAGGCCACAATTTTAGTAAATAATTCTTCTAGTAATAAAATACATGACACTTACACTAATTTTAATTCCAAACAAAAATATAATCAGAACTTTTCTTCTAAGAAAAGTGTTCCTTCGGCTGCTGCCTTGAACACTTCTATAAAAATATTTTGTGTATTTTGTGACTCTTCGGATCATACAAGCTTGGGTTGTAAAAGGTATACAGACCAAGAGAAACGTTTTAAATTGAAGAAGGGAGGACGCTGTTACAAGTGTTTTTTAAAATCACACCTGTCTTCTAACTGTAAAAGTAAATTAACCCCATGTTCGAAATGTGGTAATAAATTTCACAATGAGCTGTTCTGTAATAAATCAGAAAAACATGAAAGTCCTGAAAATATTAACGCAGATAAATCCACAACCTTAGTATCTTGCGTTTCTGAACAGAAAAATAAAACTATTTCTACATTACTCCAAACTTGTATTGTATGTGTCTCTGGTGGTGAAAACAAAATCCATGCAAGGGTTTTGTGTGATAGTGGTTCAGAAAAATGTTTTATAAAAGAAAATTTAGTAGGAAAACTGAATTTAAAGCCTATAAGAAAAGAAAATTTATTAGTATATTCATTTGGCGGACGAAAACCACAAGAATCATCATTTGACGTAGTTTCTCTTGAATTACAAAATGTTTCGCAAACAAACAATTCCATAAATATTGAAGCCTTGGTAGTTGAAAAAATAACTGGCGCTACAGTCAAAATTCCAGACAAAGGTTTGATTCAACGCTTGAAAATGAAAGGATTTAATCCTGCTGATACAGGGCATGAACGGGAAATAACTATTTTACTAGGGTCAGACTTTTTATGGCAAATTCAATTAGGTATTGTAGGAAAAATTGGAAAACATTTATACATTTCAAAAACTATTTTCGGACATACTATTCAGGGGCAGATAGAATCAAAAGATAGAAGAATAAATTGTTGTAGTGTATCAGTTGAGAGTGAAAATGATGAACTGAAGAAATTTTGGGATTTAGAAGTCATGGGTATTGTTGAGAATAACGAAAAGAATTCTAGTGATTTAGAAATCATAAATGACTTTCAAAATAATTTGAAATTTAAAAATGGTCGTTATGAGGCAAAGTTACTATGGAGCAAATCTCGCGATTTATTGAGAAATAATCTTGAAGTGGCTAAAAGAAGATTTGCTAGTCTAGAAAATAAATTTAAGTGTAATGAAATGTTATTTGCAGAATACAACAATATTCTCAGGGAACAAGAACATTTAGGAATTGTAGAAGTATGCCCTGAAAACAGCTCGACACTTAATTCTTATTATATGCCTCACCATCCTGTAATTAGAGACGACAAAACAACAACAAAAGTACGCATCGTTTACGATGCTTCTTCAAAATCAAATAATGCTCTTTCTCTCAATGATTGTCTTCACCCCGGGCCAAATCTAAATCCAAATGTTTTGGACGTGATTTTGAAATTCCGCGAAAATAGGATCGCCTTTTCGGCAGATATCGAAAAGGCATTCCTTCAAATATCAATCGCAGAAGACAGAGATTATCTGAGATTTCTTTATTTTAAAAACCTTGATAGAAAAGAGAGTGTAATTTCTTACAAAATGACAAGAGCAACCTTTGGTGTAACTTGTAGTCCTTTCATCCTTGCCTGCACTATAAAACATCACATTGATAAGTACAAGAATTCTAACTTTAAGACTTTTGAAATGCTTAACTCAAATCTCTACGTGGATGACCTATTTTCTGGAGCGACAACTGTTGAAGAAGCGCTTAATCTATCAAATGAATCTGTTAAAATTCTTGATGAAGGAGGTCTAAATCTAAGAAAATTCGAAACCAATTCCCTAGAGCTTAAGCAGAAATGGCTTGAGGAAAAGTTAATCTCTCTCAATAGTGACACTCCATGTACATCCTTAAAAGTACTAGGTTTAATATGGAACAATGATGAAGATGTCTTAGGACTAGAATTAACACCCTTACTGTCCTCTATAAACACTGAATGTACCAAACATAATGTATTAAAAATAGCAGTCAAAATTTTTGACCCATCTGGATTTATCGCACCCTTTGTAATTCGAATTAAATGTTTATTGCAACAGCTATGGCTTCAAGGGGTACCTTGGGATGAGATCTTTTCTGGAGAACTCGAAAATGACTGGAAAATATGGCTTTCTGAAATAAAAGAACTTAAAATGTTGAAAATTCCCAGATATTATTTTCATGTACCAAATTTAGACAGGGACATTGTTCAGTTACATATTTTTAGTGACGCTAATCCGAATGCGTATGGCTCAGTCGCATACTTGAGATACAGAACTGATGAAGATAAATTTGAAACTACATTTGTTTTGGCAAAATCACGTGTTGCACCATTAAAGAAATTAACGCTTCCCCGCCTTGAATTGATGGGAGCACTGGTGGGTGCTAGGGTTGCCAACTACCTGAAAAATATTCTACATATTTCAAATGTCATTTTATGGTCAGATTCGGAAATAGTTCTACATTGGATTAAAGGTACAGCTAAAAGATGGAAACCTTTCATTGCTAATAGAATTTCAGAAATACATGAAATTTCAGATCCTTGTTCATGGAGACATTGCGAAGGAAAACTCAACCCTGCAGATCTAATAACAAAGGGTTGTTCTGCAAAAGAACTGATAGATTCTTCGAAATGGTGGCATGGCCCTGCATTTCTTTCGTTACCTGAAAGTCAATGGCCAAAATCCAAACTATTGACGTCAAAATTACATGATGTATCAGAAGAATCTCGAAAATCGGAAGCTATCCTAGCGTGTTTGATCAAAACAGACAAAACAGAAAATGTTCCACTCATGAATTTGACAAAATTTAGTTCCTTGAAAAACCTTTATCGTGTGACTGCTTGGATTTTCAAATTTATATAAAATTTAAAAGTAAAAAGGGAAAATAGAAATTTTGCGGAAATTTCAGCAGAAGAAATCAGCAAATCTGAAACCTTTTGGTTAAAACAAGCTCAAGAAGATAGTTTTCCTGAAGTTATAGAGTCTCTAAGAGAAAACAAGCATATTCCAAAAGATTCAAAATTGTTCGAATTAAATCCCATATTATCAGATGAAGGTCTACTTTTGGTACGAGGTCGGTTACAAAAGTCAAACCTACTATTTAACAACAAACATCCAATAGTAATCCCTTCAAAACATAAATTAAGTGAATTAGTAGTACGAGACGCTCATGAAAAGGTTTATCATGAGGGTGTATCGGATACTCTAGTGCATGTACGTGAAAAATTCTGGCTCTTAAGAGGAAAACAATACGTCAAATCAATCCTGAGTAAATGCTTAATATGCAAAAAATATAATGTACGTCCTGGACAACAAATCACTGCACCTCTTCCAGCGGATAGAGTTAATGAATCTCCACCTTTCGCAATTTGTGGACTCGATTTTGCAGGTCCTTTGTATGTAAAAGAAAATGACAACAAATACTACATTTTATTGTTTACTTGCGCTACTACAAGAGCTATTCACCTTGAGCTCGTAAAAGGCATGAGCACTGAAGAATTTTTACTTGCGTTCCGCAGGTTCGTATCCCGAAGAGGTTTGTGTTCCACTGTGTACTCGGACAATGCTAGAACATTTAAAAGAGCCGAACTTGAATTAAAGCAAATGTGGAAAGTGATTAACCACCCTGAAGTTAAAAAATTTTATGCTTCGCATGGAATCACATGTAAATACATTGTGGAACGTGCTGCCTGGTGGGGCGGTTTTTATGAACGTTTAGTTCGCAGTGTAAAAACTAGTTTAAGAAAGAACATTGGGAAATCATCTTTGACTCAAAGTGAATTAGAAACGCTTTTGCTTGAAATAGAAGCGATGATAAACTCGCGTCCATTAACATACGTCTTTTCTGATCTTGAAGAGCCCTCCGCACTTACTCCAGCCCACCTGTTGATTGGTAAACGACTCTTGAGTTTGCCAGCTGTAAGGAGGAATGACCAGGTTTACCAGGTTCCAGAGAAGTAATGTTAAAACGTTTCCGTACACGAGAAAATCTAATAAATCACTTTTGGAACAGATGGAAAAAAGAATATCTCCTGTGCTTGAGATCTGCTCATTATACCGGTCAGAAGAAACCATCTGCATTCAACGTAAATGATATAGTACTTGTTTATGATGAAAATTTACCTAGAAGCTGGTGGAAATTAGGAAGAATAACCAAAACTTTTATTGGTAGAGATAGAATGATCAGATCGTGTGAAGTGAAAACTGGTAATTCGGTAATCAAACGTCCAGTGCAGCTATTGTACAATTTAGAAATTGATGATATCAGTAATTGCAATAATCAGTGACTGGTAAAAAAAAAAAATTGGACTGAATGACTGATAAACTGATGATAAAAAAAAATGTTCTTTTTCATAATGTTTTCATTTATTCATTATTATTTTCCTTGGTTTAATGATTTGTGGTGATCTTGAGAAATGTTAATTTAAATGTTTTGTTTTTTCTATAGTTTCAGAAAAAATTTTCTTGGTGTTAAGAAATTATTGATATAATGTGACCTGTATATGTAAGTAATTTTTATTTGTTTCTTATTATTATAGTAATATTGTAATAGTTAGTTAAATTTATGATGAACCTATTGTTCATCGGGGGGGGGAGTTTGTTGAAATTATTTCTTTTTCCCTCCGATGGATTCATTTTTTCTTTTATTTTTTATCGTCTGTCGCCAACTAGGTCACGTGACTGGCGGCAGAGAAGGAATGTAATACTCTGTTAGTTAGCTTGAGGGCGACGCCTTGAAATGATCTGTTCTTGGCCGCATAGCGGTAATTGTTCTTGATAAACGAATCTTGGCCCTATGATGGGAAAATTTATAATATATGTATGATTGTGCTTTCAATAATGTAAATAATGTACATAAGCTCTTCATTAAATGTTTTGTTTTTATAATAAAAAATAGAATCGTGAATTCGTGAGCATAAACGTGACAAATTTTTTACACATGCTTAATTAAAATATTATAAAATGCTATTTATTTATTTTTGCTTTACAGTCATCAAAATCATCAATGACGTTATCGAACTCTTGTATTACTTTGTTTTTCTCCACACAGCATGGTAAGATTTCATCAGTGAAACTCATTAATGAAATCTTACTATACTGTGCACTACTATTACAAAGTAATACAAGCATGATTTTAGGCAATCTAAATTTTTAGCTTACAGACTACTCTTATATCTGGCAAAACTTAAGAGAAAAATTCTCAATTATTTTATGATCTAATTTCTAGAGTTTTCATTTTATTTTAAACCAAGTGTGAATGTTCCATGCAAGTCTTTATTTTTTCTTATCAGCAGTAGCAAAAATAAAATTTAATGTTTTTTTCCCCCTCTCAATGAGAAGCTAAGACTTTTAAATGATTACACAGAATGGACAAGCAATTGAACGTTTGAAAGAATATTGTAGATATGGTAGAAAAGATTGCATTAAAATTATTTAAATTCTAAAGAAGAAAATTATTAGAAGAGAAAGTATGCACATCCTTTTCACCCTTTATGCATATAGCAGTTTGTCATTTCAATAAAAATAAGGTTGACATTTTGAAATACCCGAGTCCCTTTCCAGGAACCACAACCTGATGTTTTGGCTGATGAAAACTTGGGCACCCTTATGCATAGCCAGTGTTTTCCAAAAAGGTGCATCCCTCTTTGTGTTTACCAATTTCATTAAGTTTCCAAAGAGTTATTTCATCCACTTCATAATTAATTAGTCCGCATGTGAAACGCAACTGATGAGTGCGCCTTTATGAAAATTTTTGGATTGGCGTAAGGTTGCTGACAATCAGTTTCAAGTTAGAAACTAATCTTGTACATGCACCCTTATGCCTCGGCACCATGAAAAAAATTTCTGTCTTTTCAAACAGCGGTGGACTTATGTAAAGTTGTGGCACAGTTATGAAGTGGTCCTTTACATCTGAGATTAACAAGGCTGATATTTTGCATAGCAAAAATGTAGATTATTAGCATGATAATTTTTGTATGGTGAAAGTTTTAGGAATCTGGAGCCACAGATCAAATTCAATTTAGGACGTTAAATATGTTGACTGAAAGGCAATTAACTTTTCTACATACAGGCGATTTAAATTTCCTCCCAAAGCAGTAGTTTTTCACCCCATTCTACTGGCCATGTGCAGAATATATAAATACTATAAATGAGAGATGTGGTGTGAAACCTACATCACCAGTTCAGTTTTAAATTTTAAACAGTCAGGATGTCAAAGCATAAAGTGTTTCCTTTGGAGGAGAAAACCAACATTTTCGGTAATTTTAAAATAATTTCTTGCACGTAGTTACATATCAAAGGTATAATAAATAAATTAACTGCAAGTAGTGTTTTCAGAATTACAAAATAGAATTCTGCATACTTTGAGCTCAAACATGAGTAATATAAAAAAGTATCATTCATTTAAATGAGATGATTTTGAACAAGCACAATCAATTTACTTTTTAGCACTTTTCTAAGGGTTTCTTTTGATGATTACAGCTAAATTATTGGACAAGAACCCAGAGTCCACGTTTTCAGAAGGATGATTGGCCAGATTGAAGCAAAAGTTAACATTATAATTCGAAAGATTATCATGGAAGTAAAAACTGCAACTTGACAAATGTTGTATTATAGTCAAAGGTTTGTACCCACTATTCATCTGACAATACTTTCAATGTCGATGAGAATCATTTGCTAATTAATCAGAGAATAAAACTAACTTTTAATAACAAAAGTGTGTTGATTAAACCAAACTTAGAGAACCTTAAAATTTCGTGCTAAGGAACATGAAGCACATGTTAGGAAAAACAAACATAAATCCACCATTGGTCAGAAAATCATTTTTTAATTTTTGAGCTGCTAAAATTATTCAAAAACGTCTTGCAATAATAAAAATCCTTCAGTTCTGGTTAACAATACCAATTTAATCCATTTTCACATGCAGCTTTTAACGAAATTATTTCACATTTGTTTTCACTTTTCATCAACAGATGGCACCAATAGCTGGACCTCCTTCCTTTTATTGCTACAGATTGAGCACAGACTTCTCTTTCGTCATTTACAATTCTGTAGCTAAAGACAGTTCTAGGTTTAAACCTTCAAAACTAGTGCTACAAATTTAGGAATATTACAGAGATTCTTCTTGCCTTGAAAATGCAAAACTTTAAATACATGGGAAAGGTGGATGGAATTGAGAGCAGAAACGCAAAAGTTCTAGAAAAGGGCACAACAAATACATCTATCAAAATCATCCTGTAAAAACAGCAACATATAAAACTGTTTTCATGCTAATTAATGTAAATTTATTTAATGATTTTTAATTTAATGAATGTACATTATACATATTTTACTTTTTAATACCTTATTTTCTTTCTCAAAATTCCATTTACTTCAGGTTAAAACAAGACTGATTTTAGTGAATGAAACATGCAAATTCATACAGGCATCAGAGCCAGTACAGCATGCTAATCTTCAAATGGTGATAGGTGAATTATTATCACAAGTTACAACTAAAGCTATATTTACCTTTGAATTATTAATACATTTAACTTATACAGTGCACTTGCTGTACTGACTGCCTAGACTACTGAAAATGCTAGAATAGGGCCTCTATATAAGCAATTCATGTAACAGTACATATCTAGGACAATTTCATGAACTAAAATTAAAATCTGTTCAATTTTGCTAACGAATTATTCATTTCTCAGATGGAAAAGGCCAAGAACTGAAGCTGAAATGAGTTTGAAGGTCAAATTACATAGTCAAAACTTTTTATTTATTATTATTATTTTGAGATAGCATGCCTTACAGAATGCTGACAGTCAGTTTTGTCTTCAAAGAGAACTTCAAGAAGGTAAAAACCATGCACTTGCCAGCAAGATATGTGACAGACATGGATTAATAATAATCTGAGCGAGGAAAGATTTTGGTATAAAACTTATAAGCAAATACTTTGAATGCACTGGTAAGATACAATAAAATGTACTACACAAAATCCCAGTGAAAATGGGGCTGCCTAGGCACAGACAGCTCTAATCACACATACAAACCCCAGTTCACCTGAGAGCACATACAATGAAACTTGAAATATCAAAAAATATTTGAACTGGTTACAAAGTTGCTTGATCAAATTAATCTCATTTCCAGTTAAACTGTGTAGCTGGTATATTAGCTTATTCTGAAAAAGATTTAGAGAGCTATCTGTCTAAGAAAAGGGTTATTTCATGATCCAGACTCCAAAATTACTCTGTATTTCTCTGCATGTAGAGAAAGTTATGATAGTCTGTACAGTCCAGTTGACAAAACCTGAATCTTGAACAACTTGTCCCATGAATTCAGTCACTTAGTCATAAATCAGCCAGTGCTGTTTGTTTGGATAAGCATTTCTATATTATTTACCTGAGAAAATGTTGATACCAGGACACAAAAGGGATCACTGTTAACTAAGAAAGCTGATAGCTGAAACTAAATTAAATCCCATTTATAAGATATATCTTTTCAGGTTAATACTACACCACACTATACTACCCAGACTATGAGAATAGATTTAAAACATAAGGAAGAAATCCTGCTACTGTCCAAGTTTGAGATACCAAGCAAATAAGTTGAGGAATAAGATGGATGTTAAAGAAAAAGATGCTACAGTAATCAACACCTGACACATGAGATTTAGTGATGCAACTCACTGAGGAGGAAAATGGAAAGTACTTGAAAGATACACTGACAACGAGCTTTTCAAAGAAAATGGTGACAATTATAATGATATGTAATAATTTACCACAGTATGCATTAATCAACTGTGGGAGGGAACTCTTTTTGCTGAGTTGCTCTTCAGATGGTGTGGGAGCAAAAAGGAATTATGGAAATTCTCACATGCTGTTTGTAGCATTTGTTCTGGACCAGCCCCCCCAAAGATCCTAATGAAATTCCCAAGGGTTTCTGCAAATGTATCATATCTGATATTGTTGCATCAGCTACCACTGAGTCATTATAAATTTTAGTTCCCATTTTTAATCATATAAGACCTGCTTGGATGAATGCACACGATTACCATATTGAGCAGATGATCATAGTGCTTCAATCATTTCAGGTATGTTGTTCAATCATAGCTATTTAATTCTGAATTTAAAGTTCTATAAGGTCAAAAGAAATGAAACTACCATTGGAAATACAATGCACAGAGTTTGACCATACTTTTCAAGTTAAAGGTATTTCAACACACATAAAAAATTATTACATTTTTTACCTCTACAAAAGATGTCCAAGTTTATATAATATGAAACCACTACATTTAATAGAGATGTCAATATAACTGTAATGTCTGATACCTCCCTCCCCCTGGTATTTGAGGGAAAAAGTTGTACAACACCCTCTGGCGATTGATTGCCACAGGGGAGAATCAGTTAGGGTGACTGCACGATTATCGCAGGCGTGCACTCGCCATATATCCTAAAAGGACTACACGATAATATGCAGGCATGTACTCTCAAATTGACTTTAATTAATGTTAATCTTATGTAAATATTTTGTAATCTAATTAACACCTCTTATATATATATATAAATAAAATAATGTGTGAGAAGAAAGAAGTCCCAGTATTGGATTAACACCACGGATGACAGCAAACTAAAGAACCTTTCAAAATCAATCATCACAATAACTTTCTTGACCAGGAATGTAATGATAATGAATGATATATTCAGTCATTGGCATTAAGCAACAATGTACCTCTCAGAGTTAAAACTTTGATAATGCTTAAATATTATTAAGAACCACATCAGGCCATTTGCCCAAAACACTGTTGCTCGATGTCACTTGCCCGACGGGTACTTGCCTAACAGATTATTTTTTTATTTACCACTAGATGGCTCGTATTTCATGCCAGGAATGGATAAGATTATTCCGATCAGCATGAGAAACTATTCCTTGTCACTTAAAACTTGAAAATACTTATAATTAAAAAATACAATTATTGATAATTAATTAATTGTTATAATAAAAAACAAATCATATAAAGATAAATTAATATAAAAATTGATTAAAATGCAGACAGCATTAATCAACTTTCGATCACAATGATAAATGCAATCCCAAAACATTATAGTTATTTCATCAGAAGCAGTTACAAAAGTCAGAACTTACTGCTGTGAATGCGCATTAAATATCAACTAGACAAACTATTTTATTTAAAAGATGGTACTAGACATTAATGAGAAACATGCGATTTTGCAGTAATAAAAAATATAACATTTAAATCTTTTACTTAAATTTAAAAAAATGCTTTTTATGGATACATATGCATATCTTGATCAGTTGTTGCATTTAAAAAATATATTTCCAATAAAGCATTGAATACAGCAGTACCCCATCAAAATAGACCCAAGCAATCAGCCCTGACAGAAAAGCTCATGAAAAAATGGCTTTCAAGAGTAATAATTATTGTTTAATTATACACGAGAATATTTTACGAGTACAGTTTTTACATGGTACCCCATCAATACAGACTGGACATCTGTACCTAAAAGAGCCTAACAAAACAGCCCAAATTCAAATTTTCAATACTTATAAAAAAGATGTTTTAAGAAATATATATGCAATATATTAATTTATCAATATAACAAACTTGCAATTCAAGTTTATATGCAATGTCATGAAGGAAGTCCATATGTTCCATGTTTGCATAACTTATTACTAATACTTACAGGTGTTCATTAAATTGCACATATTTAATTTTGCTTGCATCTGTTACAATTTAATAATAATAAGTGGCATGGATCATTATAGTTTAGTGACTGTAATAGTAATTACTCACACACACACAAAAAAAAAAAAAAAAAAAAAAAAAAGGGAAGGTCCAAAGTCCTTAAAAAAGCAGAAGGGAAGGTTACTGCTCATTTTCTAACTTTATGTCTTTAATGGTAATTTTTCTGCAGCTTAATGTGCAAAAATACTAGGCATGTTTATATTTTGTTTTCAAAAGAATTGTTTTGTAGTTATATATACATCTGATGAGTAACCGAGTTTTCGGGCAAATGTACCAGAACCTAAAAACAGCGTTGGAATATTTAGATGCTTTAACTTCTAAGGCTTTTAAAAAAACAGTTTATTCATACTATCAAAACAATTTTACACATATTTAATTTAAAAAGGAAGAAATATATATATAAATATTTCATATAATAAATAACAGAATAAAGTGAGGTAAAATATGCACTATACGTCAATTTTTTCAAATAATTTTATTACGAATTATTACCAAAAATTTCTTTAATTTTTTATTTTTAAATCATGTAGATTTTTTTAATTTGTTACAACATAGAATTAATTTGTATTCCAATGGATTTCATAAAAGTATGCTATTTGACAACAATACTAAAATGAGAAGCAACGAAAATTGTTCAAAACAAAACAGTCCACCAAACTTAGCTACAAATCTAAATATATGCATCATGATCTTAGCACCACAAGTGCTACATATAAAATATTGAAACCAATTGCACATTATCTGAAGACGACACATATTTAAATACTGTAAGCTGACTTACAGATATTAGTACACATACATACTGATTTAAGCAAACTTTTACAGGCAGGAAAATCAATTTTATTCAAATAAATTAAAAATCATAGATTATTTCATGAATATATACATGCATATTTAATTCACCATTCATACTGTAATTTCTCAGTTTAATTCATAATGAACACACATAATTTGCAGATTAAATTCTGAAAAATGTAATTGATCCTTTTCATTTTAAAATTTACATAGGAAAATTAATGAAATTGTGGGAAGGGTGAAATAATTGTATTAATTTAATCTACAATTTCTCTTGGAAACAGCAAAAATAAACAAATCAAAATAATTTTGTTTCTTCATAAAATTTATTCCAGCATCACTTTTTCTTCTATCCATTGTTTTTAGTGTGCTGGGATATGGAATGGATAATCTTACTGTATCCAACAGTTTCATCATTAAAATGAATAAACTGGAGTCTTCATCCAAGGTCCAGCTCAAAATCTGATGCGAGGAAAGCTATAAAGTATTTACTAACGTACAATAAATGTTTACAACATCCCCTTCATTAATTAATAAACACAGCAATATCACAAGTGTTTTCCCAAAAGGGAACTATTTACATTCTTCAAAGCAACTAACTGCACTGTTGTTGCATATCATGAGGCACCACTTGAAAAAGGCAATTATTAATCCTTTACAGTAAAAAAGTATAATGGACAAGTACTTCAACAGTTCTTAATGTACTTATCTCACTTGAAGGAAGCTCTCATGATTTGACAAATTGGAGGACTAGGGGAGGCACACAGTTTGTGTTATTCTCAGTCGGAAATCCCTGAGAATTTCAGGCCACAACAGAAATTTCTTTTCCAGTTCTGATATAACAAGGAAATAACCAAAGACAGCTTAATTTTAACTAAAATACACTTAGATCAGTTCAGATGAAAACCTTTTTCTCTTGTAGCAGCTAGAAGTCGTTCCCTCATTATTTCCTCAGAGGAATAATCTGGCAGTTTTAGGTAATGGGCACAAGTATTAACTGATGGGTAACTCCCATCAGTAGCATCAACTTTGCGCACAACAGTCAATCTAGGATGCAAATTAGCCAAACCACCAGGTGGCAATGATGAACACCCAGTAGCAAACTGAAGAAAAGATTTCCTTTCAGCTCCATCCATTTTCACCAAAACGTTCACAAAATTTTGGAATCCAGGGCTGTAAAATATATTTACATTAAAACTGGTGAAATAGTGAAAGTATATAAAATACAAGATAAATGAAAGATACTTATAACATCAGCACTCAAACATTATACATACAGGGTTGACAAGAAAATGCAAAAGGCATTATTCAAATAACTTATGAGTGAAGATGGCCATGAAAGTGAATGTTAGTAAGGTAAAGTGACCACTTATATCCACTAGGCAAGACTGATGAAAATACCCTTTAAGTTGCAAAATTTATTATTTAGCAGCAATACCTCAGAAGGTACATATGGTAAAAAAGTTGTAGAACATCACCAAATTGGTAGGAAGGCACAATTCTAAGAACTGCACACAGCATGTAGTAAGCTGTAAATACAAACATTTAAAAATATATTTACTCTTACATGCAAATCCAACCTTTGTCTTCAAATGTTTTGAGCTTAATAAAATAACTACAAAAATAATTAACTTAGCAATTATTTACCCTGAGCACCTTCAAAGTCATTTCTCCTTGAATATGGAGCATGCAGAAAACATCTAACACACTAGTATATAGTACAGCTGATGTAATTGCATTGAAAGCTGTAACGTCTCTATGCCATGTTCCCTTAATAATCCTTTTCAAGTGTGTAAAGGGAAGCATATCATAGAGAACCATATTAGGACTACATGGAGGATGTCAAAGAGCTAATTTTGTGTTTTGTTATAAATTGCTGAATAGACACAAAAGTACACACACTGGTCAATGAATTACAAACCTTTGAGATTTTCATTTGAATGCATGCTAGGGATGAAGAATGCAATTTTTTTTTTATGATGTGGGTTACACATGTTAGAAGGCTAGTACAGGGTTTGTACAGATTTCTGCATATGGAAATTAAGTAATTTTAAGGACCATTAATGAAAAAAATTAAGGACCTATGAGCAAATGGGAACTGAATAAATTCAATTAAAAATATTATCCATGCCTGAACTTCACTATTATAATACCACCCCAAAAATAAAATAGATAGGTAGGTAGGATGCATTATTATTAAACATAACTTAATTAACATAATTATTAAGTTTGAGAATAAAATAAACTTTATGAAATTTATCAAGTAGCATTAAATATTTTACTCTTATTAACATATTTAAAAGAAGATAAGTGACATTTTATTTACATTTTACTAACAGCTACCTTTATGTTGATTTTTATTTATATCTCATTTTATCACAGTTGTTCAGTCTAGAGGTTTAGTAAACAGCAGGTATGAGAAGTAAAATTATAATCAGCACGATTCATAACATAAGAGCCACCATTGCTGTTTACCTAGAGAGACTTGCTTATCAGAACAGACCTGAAAGGCCTGATGTAAGAACGGTTGGCAAGTTTTGAAAGTTAGTATCAAAGCTTCGTGTAGAGGTTCAGTGGTTGTAACCAAGTTAATACAATTTAAGGTTCCAATAAACAATTAAAGCACCAGAGGTGATAAGTTGTTTCATATTAAGTCTCACTAGATGTGAAGCATAAGTTTTATATGAATTTTTACAATTTTGTGTTTTATCTCATGACCACGGTAAAGATAAATGAAAGGCAATAACTCGCTTTAATATGCAGAAATAATTTTTAAGGGTTAGTTATAAATAATTAAATTAGGTAGTTAGATAACCTTAGCCATTATGGATTTACATGGCCACTATTAAATTTAATTTATTCTTAAATAATATTTGATAAAAAACCCTATTAAAATCACAACCTAATAAAATTTCACAGTTTAAAATACATATAATTTATAACATTGATTCTTAGGATATAATTATCCTAACAGTACAAACAGTACTCAAAAAATATTTATGTGTCTGTTTAATTTAAAGCCTTTCCAGACATTTTGGCTAATTTATATCAATTTCCTTCTCTTTATCTTTTTGAACAATTAGAAATTTGTCTCAATATGCAAACCAAAGTTCTCACTAGTTTCTCCGTGCTTTATCCAGGGTTCATAGCCACATTTTAGTTAAAAAAATAAGCAGCTGTCTAATTACATTATACACAACTGCATAACCTTAAAAGAAAAATTAGACTTGTAATTTAAAATATGAGAAATTCAGTATTTATTAAGAGAGAATGAGTATTACTAAACCATGGAAAATAATTACTTTTTTTTTAAATTTTAAATAATAGTTCAATTTACAGAACTAGTTTACAATGAGCGGGAAAAAAAAAAAAAAAAAAAAAAAAAAAAAAAACTATGCAGAACTAAACTATATTACAAGATTTAATGATGAAATTTCAGTTCAAAATAGAGAAAAAAATAATAATAAGGCATATTTATTGTATTCACTTGGAACCTAATAATAAATACAATTTTATTTTTCCACTCATATTGATATTTAAATAATTTAAATCTAAATTCTAAACATTTTCTAAATTTTCATTGTATATCAGTTTTCTCTTAACAGATATTGCAAGCAAAGTAATTTAAGTAAAAAAGAGGAACATTTCTGAAATCAGAAGACAGAAATTTGCTTCATGCAGTCATCCTTTAATAGTAAAATCTTAACTAACCCGCATACTTGGAAATTGGCGAATATTCGGACACTTCAGCGTAACTTGAAAAAGAGGAGCGAAGGGGGGGGTGGGGTAGACTGTAGCCGCTCTTTAAATTTTTTCCCTAAATAAATGCTTTTGACATTTCGATATGCACATCATATAAAAATAAACCAATGGAACTGAAAAATATTCTGCTTAGCAAGCACAGTAAAACTCTTTTAAGTGTTCATAAACAAATCTCGGACAGAACATCAAAATTAATTATCTCTGCAAAATATTGCAAGCGTTATTGCGCAATACGTGCTCCGTAATTCTTCCCTATGTGATATTACGCAATCGGAATCAACAGCTGCCGGTATTGGGAGAATAAAGAACTAAATAACTGGGGTGTTTTTCGTTCTAATTTTCAACAGACGGCGTTAAATTTCCAGAATAGAATCATTCTTCGCTTGGGTTGGTAGACCACAGAACTTTTAGTCCTATTCAATCCACATTGGAAAGTGACAAAAAAAAAAAAAAAAAAAAAAAAAAAAGTCCGTTGCTTGTTTTGCAGCGAACTGTAACAGTTTCAATATTCGAGATTTTGCGGAGAAAGGGAAGAACCTCCCAATCTTCGTACTGTATAATGTATTGGCCAAAAAAACAAAATTATTTTGACTATTCGATTACTTTCCCTTTATTTATTACTTTCGCATTTCTTTGACCAATAGAACGACGGGCACCTGTCTGTACTCTTCGTGCACACCAAAGGTTATGTTAATGCAGAGAAAGGGGAAAAGCTATTTCCGGGAGTATGATTCACCATCTGACATTCCATATTAGGAAGAAAAGTTGTTTATTTAGTTTCGGCTTTGGTACCGGGAAAAATAGCGCATTCATTAAAAAAAAAAAAAAGCACTAAAAGCAAAAAATAAGCACTAAAAACAAAAAAATAAGGGCTTTAAAGAAAAAGTAAGCACCTATAAGGGCCTTTATATTTTATTTTCAAATATAAGGACTTATAAGCACTTATAAGGACCACTAGGAACCCTATTTATCTCTTAAATTTTTAACCTCTCTACAACATACCTATGAGGATTTACCGGCTCTGGCAAAATATACATAGTCCCACCCCCAACAAGATGTGAAGCAAATTATCGCTATGTCTGAAAAGTCAGACAAAGGTTTAAATAAGCCTCTTATTTAAAAAGAACTTAAAATATAAAGGCATGTTCTTACGTTAACAAAATCAATTACAGCTCGTGGTGATGTTGTTAAACAAGAACAGTCAAATTCAAGTTAAAAATATAGACTAGTGGTCAAAGACTATACAGTTGAATGTTAATTTAATGTGGCCTAGTACCTCAATTGTCATACCAAATTCAAATGTTGGCAGCGATCATGCAAAGTCAAATAATTACAAATTATCATGGCTGGCAAGAACTAATGCAGAGAGCAAGCGGAAATACCTTTGTCCTACACTTCATACACCTCAGTTTAAAAACTGTCCAAGTGATTTGCACTCTGGTGAGGATACAGAAATGGGAAATTGCAGTAAAGGTTGAAGTTAAGCAACTGGGTAATTTACATAATAACAGCCGTATATACCTCTAAAGAATAAATTTTTTCATTTTAAAAGTTTTGGATTTAATTCAAGATTTCTGTTATTCTAAAAATTAAATGCTTTAAGAATGTATAGAAAAAGCTTCTAATTTTATTTCTTCAGCAATATGAACATTCAGAACAAATATGAAATAAATACGATAAGGGCCAGTTACAAAACTGGCGTGGCAGAATTTTTAGAATTTACAACAGCCATTAGAACCAGAATTTAGAAAGGCACTAGGCAGCAAAATTTAGGATCTACAGGTGGGTAAATGCCTATCACCAGTCCTGTGTGTGATGCAATTAACATATTAGATTAATCTTTTAAATTGTCAGTTTTCAATTTATTTATTAATAAAAAAATATCCTTTATTTAATGCCTGTCCATGTGATATGATTAGAAGCATTTTTGATAGTTTTCAAACTTGTGTCTAGTGAAAAGTAGAGAAAATAAAGGGAAGGTAAACATGTTAAGAAAAAAATTTCAGATCAGAAGTAAAACATTGAAATATTATGTTTTCATTGTTCTTCCAGATGTTCTCCAAAAAGTAAGAAATTTAGCGCAAACTTTCTGTAAAATACACCCATTACGTGTTAACACCACGAAGACATTTTTCATTTTTTCACATATTTCTGGAATCCTCTAGAACAGTGATGGCAAACAGTGATAGAACAGTTTTGCTATGGCACGTGTGCCACAGCCAGCAAGCATAGCCTCATCAGCCAGCACGCGAATAAAATATTATTTCCTTAATCAACAATCACAATAATATGATACTATGTAATTTAAATAAGTGTTTTATATAGTATGGTCTTGAACGGTTCACTTACTTATCGCATAATGTCATTGGCATAGGGCCTAAGCCTAGATATAAGATTTTCATATATCGCCATAGAATGATATACATATTTTATTGACCTAATTTATAATGTTTCAATTATTTGGGCCAATCATATTACTTGTTACTTGGCAAAGAATATGCCAAAGTTGAAGCAGCTAATGTTTGTTAAAACGAATTCAAATTTATCACAGACTGCCGATGACTTTCATTCATTGTTAAATGAATAAAATTAATACTTTCATTGTTAAATGGATTCCAGTTTCCAAATCTAAGCATTTTAAGGTAACTTATGAATAATTCTAATTTAATACCTTAAACAGAATGGCACACGGCCATTCCACTTTGGGCATGTGGCACCAAAATGGTTTGCCACCACTGCGCTAGAACATGAGCCTATAAATCTTGCCTTCAAATCCTTCTAAACTTCCCAAGTTGCAATGTCTAAAATCGTAAAGAAAAATTACCCCTACCAATTCTGTAACAAGAAAAAGCTGGAAATATTTTGGGAAGAAAAAATTAGGAGGAAAAGAGTAAAATTAATTTAATAGAGAAAACTGATGCATATTCTGAGACAATTACAACAGAGAAACTCTTACAATGAAAAAACTAAAAAGAATGAATTACACAGCTATTTTGTTTTTGCTAAGAACTGTTTCGTAAATTGTGATTTATAGCATTATACTTTGTTTATTCATGCACATTTGGATGCCTGCGACAAAACCACTTCTGCCCAACAAGCAAAAATTCATTTGCAGTGGTGCTAGGAAAGAAGCCACTGGACATCTGAGGATTGGAAACGGGTAATGTGGCCAGATGAATCACACTACACCTTATTTTACACTGATGGAAGACGTCGAATTTTGCGAAAACCCTATGAAGCCATCTTGCCTTACTCACACTGTGCAAGAGTCTGGTGGGAGTATCATGATATGGGGCATGTTCTGCTGGCATGGAAATGGTGCCCTGATGTTCCTCAAGGGTAAACGAACAGCCATGAGATATCCAGATATACTGGCAGATCAAGTGCACCCTGCAATGCTGCATTTTTTTCCTGATGGCAACAGATACTTCATGGATGATAATTCAACTATATATCGTGCCAGAAGTGTTCAAAATTTGTTCGCCGCAGATCAATCTTAACCCCATAGAAAATGTGCTGGATATGGTGGAAATATGCATCCGACAGCACTCTCCTCTTCCATCTAATTTACAAGATCTAAAAAGCTGCATAGCCAATAAATACATGATATTCTCTGTATGTAAATGCACCCCAGAAGCAATGCATTACATGTGCTGCCATGCAAACAGTAATGCCAGAGCTCTGCTACAAATGTATCACATGGCTTCCAGATAGACAAAACCCAAAACACAGAATGTTTCAGCAGTAACGTCATCAACTTTGTGAAACAGGCTTTTTCCATGTTGCCAGACAGGATGCTGGACAATGACGAACTGTACATAATCCATGATTTGCAGACACTACCTTAAACACTGTGGCTGTTCAAATAACAAAGCTGTTGCACAGAATGCAGGTTTGAGGCAACATACCATTTGGAGAGCGTTGAACGAAAATCACTTACACCTGCAAGCGAGTACGCGAGTAAAAGCTTTGCAAGCTTTGAATCCGCAAGATTCAGCAAGTACAAGCTTTGAATCTGCAAGATTATCCTCTGCACCTGAACTTCTGCCTGTGGCTTTTGCAGCAATCTTCATTGTAGCCAGACTTCACAGCTCATGTGCTATTCACAGATGAGGCGATGTTTACCTGTGAGGATGTAGGGTGAATCAAACAACTGACAATCCACCTTACTTGATAAATCTAACTTTGAATATGAATAACAGATCACCAAGAAGTGGAAATATATGTTAATTTTTACACATAACAATTGATTTAATTTAAAGCAAAAATAAAGAAGAACCAACAAAAATTCCCAAACTGAAAAATTTCAGAATCATTTTAAATAAACATATGCAGATTTTTGCCTAAAGAATTGAGAATACACCAATGAAAAATATGTTTAACTCCATCTATATTTTTTCTATGTGGCTTCAATTTCGATCTAATGTTGAATAATCTTACCTTAAACCTTTTCACTTTTGTGATGACGTTTATTATGTGAATTTTAAGCCACACTTTTAAATAGAGAAATGGCTGCTCAGAGAAACCAGTATTGATGTAAGAAAATTCGCGGGATGCCTTTGTGGAGGACTTTCTAAGGGAAACGGGCTCATTTACACGTTACACATGGGGAAAACCACGAAAACGCCCATGCAGCTGGCCCGTTTGCGGGATTTGAACCGAACTACCAGTGTTCAGTGACTTTACCGCTCGGTCGCTGGTGGGCCCAAGAAAATTCGCACTAAAATTATATAATAAAGGAAAATTTTATAGTGAAATAGCTAAAATTATTGGTAAATGTCACATGTATGTACAGAAAATCATTGGAAAAGCTAAAAGTGACAGATTGATTGAAAACAATAGTGGAAGAGGAAGGAAGGGTATTCTAAGTGATGTTACCAAAAGAAAATTTTGAAAGATATCACCATTGATCCTGAAGTAAGTGCAGTCAAACTTGCTGCAGAAACTTCTCAAATAACTGGCAGAAGTGTTGAAACTTTGAGAAATGTAATTAGACAAGCTAGATATAAAAGTAGAATTGCTAGAAAGAGACCATTCATCACTTTGCAAACTCAGGAAAAAAAAGCCTTTGGAGTTTGCAAAAACTCATCAGTTAATAACTTAAGATGAATAACTTTTGGAAGAAATTATATTCACTGATGAAAGTAAGTTCAACATTTTCTGCAGTGACTGTCATCCTACCATATGCAGAAAGGACAAACACCATTTTGGATCCAAAAAATTTACATCCTGTAGTTAAACGTGGTGGCTCCGTTATGGTTTGTGGTTGTATGATTTCAACTGAGGTAGAAATTTAGTTTTATAAATGGCATTATGAATCATATGGTTTACCTGGATGCACTTCACATTAATCTAAAAAAAAGTGATGAAAGTTAAGTTAGGTTTCGATGGAAATTTCATATTCCTGCATGACAATGATCCCAAACACACAGCTCATAACATGAAAATGTTGTGCCTTTTTCGTTGTAAAAGCAGTTATACACACCACCACAGTCCCCAGACATCAATGTCACAGAAAATCTACGAACCACACTCGAAGCAGCGATCCAAAATACAGAATTAAAACAATGCTGCAAGATAAATGAGATAAAATATTTAGATACAAGCGAAAAAGTTGGTCAAATTGGTACCACAACGTTTGGAAGAGATCATAAAAGCCAAAAGACATGCAACAAAATATTGACACTTTCTTTGTATGTGAGATATCACAAAAAATTCATTGGTGTATTCTTAACTTTTTGAGGCAAAAATCTGCATATGTTTATTTAAAATGCTTCTGAATTTGTTTATATTAGAATTTTTTGGTTAATTGCTCTTTATTTTTACTTTAAATTAAACCATTTGTTATATGTAAAAATAAAAACGTGCTTTCTCTTCTTGGCAATGTGTTATTTATACTTAAAGTTAGATTTATCAAGTAATGTGTATTCTCAATTGTTTGAGCCACTGCATGCATGCACATTCTCGTATGTAGGCAACAGAGAATCCTAATGCAATGCGACTATATGCATCTTAACAATGAATCAGCGTGAATGTGTGGGCGGGTATTGTCCGCTTTCTAATTGGTACACCATGGGGAAAAAAGGGGGGACACAGTTCTATATCTCCTGCTCTACTGGGCCGATTGAAGAATTTCAACTTATCTCTCAAAAGCGTGACTTAGGATATGTATTAGACTTATATATAGCATTGTTCTATTACATGTATTTTGATACAAAATCAGACTTCTTTGAAATGACATGCCAAATTTTTTCCATATTTCACTTCTACATCTCAAATTATGTCAAACTGCAAAGTTTTGTAAAAATCATGCGAGAAGTTTCTAAAAAATTAGCTCTTAAAATTTTAGCTTTTTGAAAATAATTTTGAATTATAAACTATAGAATTTTTGCCATCATTTTAAAGTAAATGTATTTCTAAGCATACCCGCAAAAAATTAAGTTTTTTTATTCAAAATTTCTAAGATATACGGATATACGTGAATTGACATATTGGTGTATTTTAAAATTTACCATATTTTTATAAGCGATAATAGTGAAAATGTGGTTTATACACTCTATTAAAATTATTTGAAAGTATGAATGATGACTTTTTTTCCTTTTGTGGACAATGAAAAAAAGGAAAAGAAAATAGGTTGCTATAAATTAAGAAATTTGCCAAGTGAATTATTCTTGGCACAAACTGAAAAAAATCTGCCATGATAAATTTTAAAATTTCTCCATAAATTTGTCACCAAAAACTACAAAATTTAATATCTAGGCATAATTTGAGTTGTAGAATCGAAATATAGAAAAAATTGTTATGTCATTTCAGAAAAAGTCCTATTTCGTGTCAAAACACCTATGTTAGGACAATGCTATATATAAATCTAATATATATCCTAAGTCGCACTTTTGAGACATCAAAAATGCAATTTGAATGCACCAATTAAATGGCCAATGTCATCTAATTTTTCTGGAAGAGTTATTACCAGAACTGCTGCAACATGTTCAGATCTCCATTTGCAAACAAATGTGGTTCCAGCATGACACCAGCCCACTTCAGCACCAATGTTCACAATTACCTGAATACCACTTCTGGGGTGCGATGAATTGGCTATGGGGGACTCGTCCCTTGGTCACCCCAATCTTCTGATTTATTGAGCCTCTATTACATTTTCGGAGCACTTGAAGAGTCTCATTCATGTGACTCCAGTTGACAATCTCATAGCTTGAATATGTACCTGCAACCTGCATGTGTACATCAAATACCTGGCATCTGTGCCAGTGTACGTGAATCACTTCACCGACGTTGTCAAGCATGTATTGCTGTTGATAGACCGAATTTTGAACAGTTCTTGCAAACACCTTGTTTCATTTCAAGCGAGACACCTGTATTTATGACTAAATAAATGGATTATGACCTGGATTTCCTATGCGAATATGATTTGTATCTTTGTTCTGTAACTCCCCTCCAAATTTGTATGGTGAATTTGGAATCACCCTGTATATTAAAAGAAAAAAGAGAGAAAGAAGCCGATGTACACAAGTAGTTCTCTATTACAGGCATTCTGACAATGACTACCATCAAAAGATATTGGCAGGATATTCAAATAAAATGTATTGTAATGTATCCACCATAAACAATGGTTTATGGTGGATATGGATGAAGTGCTTGCAAAAATTCAGATCCTAATGTTTAGTCTCCTGTTGCTTTAGCTATGTCTGAATGGAACACGACTAGCAAGGGCGATGCAACAGAACAGGTATTTCACATTACTTTTAAAAAATGTGTTTAGTATATGAATATTTAAACTTACTGAGAGGCAGCACTACAGTAAAACTAAAAAGTAACATGAAGTGAGAATTTTTCAGACTTTTGAAATCTTAACTACATTGGAACAAGCTCATAACAAACTGAACATGTATGGCTTATTTTAATTTAGATTCCATATTTTAAATATTAATTGCATTCTGCATCGGGTCTTTTAGTAATGCACATTTAAGTGTGTTCTCAGAAAAATTAAATGTAAACTTTTTCTTGTATCAAAGGGCCCTACAACATATCTCCCACAACCAAACACAAAGAGATATTACAGAATTATGCACAATTACAAATTGTTATAATGCATTATCAGCAGTTTACTATGGTACTAAAATAAAATTTTTGTAACCTGAAGATAGCTTGATTAGACTGATAGGAATCATGTAAGTAGAGTGTTATCAATTTGGCAGTGCTCTACCAAAAATGTCTTAACAAATGTGATATCTCCTAATTTAACGGAGACATGAAAATGAATTCAAACAAAAACTACTATTATGCAATATCAAATGGTAGACTGACCATACTTGCAGAATTTACATAAAACAATTACAATAGACTGAACTCGATGCTACATTGCAATGATGCGACTACAAGAAATTTTAAAAAAAAATTCATTTAAATAGCCATCTCGATCTAAAACTAGCAGTAAAATCTCATCAATTTTTTGATTAATTTCCTTGGAGCATTTAATTTTTTGGTAAATAAGTGATTCATATCCAAAAGCTATTTTTTAAACAGCTATGTATTCAAACTGTTCTTCCTTCAGTAACTACTTTTAACATTTTCTATATGACATTAATAAAATAAAAAAAATATTTGTCTTTTCCCCAGTCCCTAATAAATTAATCACTGAGCTAGCCACATCATTATTTGCATCTAAATATATCTGCTTAGCTATCAGTGTATATTATATTCATTTACTTCAAATTTTTTAATAAACTAGTTGTAAGATGCAGTTCTTAATAAAACTTACCTATCACGTGTAAAACCAAGTTTAGGTTCAGTATATGCCAATAAATCTTCTTTCGTCCATGTTGGATTTTGATCACCACAAAGCATTAATCTTGCTTCTTCAGGACTAAAAGCACCAAGTTTCTCCATAGGAAAGACGAGATTGAATCCAGCTAATAAAATAAAAATGATGACAATGATTTACAAAATTAGATACAACATTTGGATTCCCCCCTTAAAATGTCAGATCTACTTAAGATAAATTTTTCAGTAGGTAAAATTAAATTCTAGCATGATATATTTAAATATTCATGTTAATAACTTTAAGGAATCTACTATTAAGAAGGAGAGAAAAGTATCCCCCCAATAAAAGAAATATGTAGAAAAAGTGAGTGTTGTCTAAAAAGTGTCTTTTAAGAGGTCACCAACATGTTTTCTTTATTCCCTAAAAATCCAGGAACTGTATTCAATCTTGTATAAGAACTGAAAAAACTTTCAAGTAGCAATCTATTCAGGTTCAAATTACGCCATTCAAAATAATTATTCCAGTGGTTTTATTCACTTGTCCATCTTCAAAATTGTGACCTTACACAAGTAATTAATGCTACATCTTTCTGTATGCTAAATTATTACAATATGGAATTTTATTAATTTTCATTATTATGATGATGTAAGAAACTCTGAGGTCACAAAACGTTTCCAACTACTGATTTAGTATGTCAGCATTTAACAGCAACTTTCCAATATTCAACATTATCATTTCATTTCGGATAGAATTATTCATAACACACATATCATCCTCAACATATCTTTCAGGGTATTTATTCACATGGATATACTTCCTAAACTTTTGCTACCTTTGTTTTTACTCTGATCAGAAGCAACTTTGAATTACATCTGAAAAGAGCAAACTCGAATTCCTAAAAACAGCTGCAATAAAACACATTTGTCAGCACTTTTTAAAAATGAGAAAAGAAAGAGTATTTTTGAATAATGACAAAAGAAACCCTTTCACACTCAAAACAGATCTCAGTCAATTTTCCAGGTTTGGTAACTGAATTCTTCTACAACTAAGATTACAGAACTATGAAAAACAAAAGCTTATCAAACAAGGATTGGCACATAATATCTGGGGACAGTTAGATGTAGATTATATGCAGAATTTAATACTAAAGAACAATTTCTTAATAACTCACTTTTTATTTTACATATTTTTAAAAGATTAACTAACAATCATATGATTATACTGCAAGATTACCATATTTAATTTACTCTTGATTTAAACACTGTTAATCAGAAATTTTACTTTGAAAGAAATGAATGTCTGTTTTTCATACAGTAATTGCTAAAACTTACTTTTAAATGCTTCCATCTGCTTACGAATTCCAGTATGAAGACAAAAGTCTGTCATCAATTCAACATACTCTTCAACATTTTCAAGAGTTACTTCCTGAAATGGAAAAAAAAAAAAAAAAAAAAAAAATAATAATAAGGAAATGCTACCTTTAGAAACTCTTACGAAGGATAAAAAGATCCATCAATTTGTAGTTTAATGAAAAATTTTCAATGTATTATCACACTGATTAAGGACTGCCACCCACAGCATAAATTACAATTAGAAACTTTTATTTTACCTACTTTACCACTAATGACACAAGCTATTCAATAGTGCAAAAATATGTTTCTGATAGTTAAGTGGTGATTAATAGAAAATGTATCAATTGGTGAACATCAACTAGAAGGGTAAAAAAAGTATTGAAATCTCTATGAGCAGATTGTATATAGAGACTAAGTCCATTTCTATGGGATTTTACACCAAAACAATAACAGAAATAAAAATGAAAAAGTTTCTTAAATTGCATTTTTGAGACTCCTAAATAATTAGAACAAAAAAATAAATTTCTCTCTCCCCCACTTGAGATAGAGCTTAAAAAAAATTCTTTTTTATGATTAAAAAACAAATTCTGCACATTCTTCATACCCATATGCTGGGTAAACAAAGTATCTTCTTGAAATAAATATAATTTTATAAAAGGTAGAAAGGGGATCACATTGTCAGCAGCATTCAACAGTGCATAGAAGGTCGTTTTAAAAGTATACAACAATTCATCTTATACAGTAACTTTATTACTGAAATGTTATGAGCTTTCATAGCATTTTTAATAAGAACCATGAAAGAAAAATGTCAACTATACAGTTATGTATAAAGGGTACAGCAGTTAAATCCAAATCACAAAAAGAAAAGTATGCCAAAAGCACAGAATAAATATTAAGATAAGAACATTCCACAAAAACGTTTAATTGCTGAACCAATAACATGCAATTGAACTGCAGCAGGTAACACATAATTACACAACAGAATAAACCTTATCTTAATAAGAATTAAATTTGTAAGGGACTTTGCTTATTCTTTTTTTGGGGGGGGGATCAGTTAGCAGAAAATGCATTAAGTAGCTTTGGAAGTTGGTAAGTAACCTTGAGGAGTGAATTGAGGTCTGCTGCATAGACACTATGTATTGAATAGTAAAAGCCCAACCATCTGGCATTACCCAGAATATTCTAGAATTTTAGAAAAATTTAGTAAATGGCAGAATTTCAATACAATTATTAAATATTACATTAAAAAATTTAACATTTATTGTCACCAAACAGTACAATTTAGTGAAAATAATGGATAAGCATGACATCACAAGTAAGGTACTTTTGCTTTAATGTAATTTTAAATATTTCTTGATCAGCCAGTTTAAATTTTGTAAGAAAAATATAAGTTCCATTCCCCCGCCATCACATACTGAAACAATGATTACTATTTCAGACTACATGAAATGGAGTGTTACAGAATCCAGACATTCAAGCGCTATATCCATAATTAGTATTTCATTATTATCTAAGTAAATAAGTAGAGATTTAACATTTTCGCTGCAGATTTCATACCAGCACAGAATGTGGCATAAACAGTAAAAAAACAATCATGCACCAGGGCACGAGGTGTCGAGTGTGCTGCCTTAAGGTTCTGTTTTTGGTTTTTCCTCATGCAAACTAAATCAGAGGTCAATCAGTGATAAACTAAAGTGGTTGTTACTTATTGGCTGATGCTGTGTATTTATGTGTGGAATTGTAAACGCGAGGAGATTCTCTGGTTTTCCTCTTTTCTTTGGTTTTTAATGTAAAGGCAACTGTTGCAGCCTAATTGTTTTAGTTTATGAAATATATGTTAGTTTTATTTTAGATTAGTCGCAGTTTTTTAATTTAAGCAAGCCAAAACATGCTTTTGTTACAACTCCAACAGAGTGATGCTTCACTAGCCAGTCACATTCGTGCAAGAAGTGTAGCGCCTCAATATTTAGCCTCCGCTTCATTTGGCATTATATGTTAAGTGTATCTGCTGGTATTGGAGTAAAGGTTAGAAGCTAACTGAAAAGGTATGTTATTTCAAACTCATAGCTTTATCAGTTATTAAAAAATCTTTAAAATAATATATATAGATGATAGTTCTGCAGTGTATTTAAGCCCTGCAGAACTATCATCAAATGCATTCTAATACGTTTCTAACAGATGATGAAATAGCAAATTTTTTGGCTGAGCTTTCATTAAGTACCCGAGTGGTGTTAGTTATAATAGGTACGAAGATTTCACTCCTCCAGAAGGCGCCCATGCTATTTCAGTTTCTGAAGAGCAAGAGTTGCAAGACATGCAAGAGGCGATATGTCATCAGCATAATTCAGGCATGGTAGGAAATATAATTTGGGAAAATTCTCTCACAACAATGGAACAATTTCATGTCGCAAAATCACATTTTTTGTTTCAAGCTGTTTCAGACTGCAACCCAACTGATTACATTCACTATTTATTTAGTGAAAATATTCTGGATGAAGTAACTGCTCAAACCAATGACTATGCTTGTAATTTGCTGACACAAAACAAAGAAACATTCTAAAATTAATGCTTGGAAGAAAAGCACAAAAGACAAAACGCTAGTATTTGTAAGATTAATTTTACACATGGGAATTATAAACATAAACCACATTCAAGATTACAGGAAAGATACAGTTTCTGGCTTGAGTGCATTCTCAGTATGAGCAGGAATCATTTCTTTTATTGATAAGGGCACTGAACTTCACAACAATCCCACAACAAGATGCTGAATCCCCAAAGAATTAACTATATAGAATCAGAAGTATGGTGAATTTGTTCAGCACACAATTGGCTGAAATATACTATCCAGGACGAGAGATTAGTTTAGATGATTTGATATTATGGCATGAGCAGCTCATTTTTAAACAGTATATTCCAAGCAAATGCCATAAATATAATATAAGTTGTGTATGATCACAACTAATGGTACGGCTATCAAATTTACAGTTTATACTGGCATGATGGATGATTCTGGAGGGAAAGGACATGCACAAAAAGCAGCATTTAATTTATTGGAAGGAATGCTAAAATTCGGCATAGTGTATTTATGGACAATTATTATAACAGCTATGAACTGGCAAAATGTCTTGTCGATAGAAAAACTCATTGTACTGCCACAATCACAAGGAAAAAAGATTAGCAAGAAAAAAACTAAAGAAAAGGGAAATGGTAGCAAAGTATGCTAATGGTGTAATGATTGGCAAATGGAAAGACACAAGAAATGTAACTTACATTTCTAATGCATACAAAAGTGATATTGTAGAAATGACAAACAAAAGAGGTGAAATGAAATCAAAACCACTTCCTGTCATTCAGTATAATAAATTTATGGCAGGTATTAAGGTCAGATGCTTGCCTATTATTCATGTGGGGAAAAAAAAAAAAAAAAAAAAAAAAAAAACTTTAGATGGCCTACCAAAACACAGGGTAAATCAAAATGACTGCCCAATTTCATAGGTACACTATGCAAAATGTAATAAATGCATTACTTAAAAATGTATGTACATGCAGAGGTAACATAAGCAAGTTTAGAATGTACTCCTCACAAATGTTCGATATGTGCACCTTTTGTTATAATTTCTGAAATGTAATTCTTGCCAAACGTTGTGCAGCTCATCTGTATCGATGATGGCGAGAGCAGCTGTGATAAGGGCTTTCAAATCAATCATGGTTGTTGGACCTGGAGGCACATACATGCAATTTTTTATGAAATCCTACAGAAAAAAAATCACATGGGGTGAGATCTGGGGATCGTGGTGGCCAAGGCAAGAAAGCATTGGCTATGGTAATCCACCTTTGTGAATAATTACCATTGTGATAATTGTTTACCATTGTAATAACTTATTATTACAGTGGCTCTGCACTTCAGTTGAAATGTGGTGGTGAACCATCCTGCTGCAAAATAAAGCTATTCATATCCTCTTGTAGCAGTGGAGAAGCTATATTTTGAGCATATCCAGGTACATTTCTTCAATCACAGTGGTTTTAGAAAAAAGAACGGACCATAGATAGTTCATAGCACAAAACACATAAACCTTAGGGGAATCACGGTATTGAACTGGACATGGGGATGTTCAGCACCCCAAATTCTCACATTATAACTATTTACTAATCCAGAAATGTGAAAGTTGATTCATCACTGAATACTAACTTTTTCAAAAATTTGTCATCCTCCAAGAGCATCAGAAGTGTCTCACATAAAGATAATTGATGTGGCAGATCACTGGGTTTCAGATGTTGCACTAACTGCAAACAACACATTTTTATCTGCAAACATATTCTAAAAACTTTCCACACAGTTTTCTGGGCTACTCCCAATTCTTGTCCAGCTTGATATGTCAACTTTTGAGAGCTTCTCACATAGCTGGCTTCAATACACTCACCTACCTCTTTCCCTACTGAAGGATAGCCTCTTTACAAATGCAGCCTGTCTTGAAATTTTACACACCAATGATGGATTGTCTAATGATTCGGTGCTGTCTATCTGTATTTTGTTCAGAACTGGTGTAGTGACAACAGACATCTAACATGAAACTCAAGCACACAAAAAGCTTTTTGCTGTTGTGTCTTTTATGATGGTGTTTTTTGCACATTATGCTTTCGTAGGAACACTGATGACAACTGGACGTTCAGCTGCTTATATTATTCAAAAGCTGTTTATATTACTTCTGCATATATGTACACTTTTAATAAATATATATTTATTACATTTTGCATAAGTACACCTATGAAATTCAGGCATTAAATTTTGCTTACCCTGCATTTGTGCAGGTTTTGTAATAATGAATTCAAATCCACACTTTCTTTATAATGAATATTCCACTGAAAATATGTCACTTTATGACATTTGTTTATTGGTGACAAGCAATTTATTGAAACCACAACCTGTCCTTTGTGCTCCTATGCGTAATTCAGCCGAATCAGAACATTCCCAAACTGCAGGAAGAAAAGCAAATTGGAAAGAGACTGCAAAAGTTGTATTCCCTGGGTAAAGACACTAATTACATATGCAAAGTTTGCATTCCCTGGGTAAAGACACTAATTACATATGCAAAGTTTGCAACAAAAATAATGTATTTTATGTCTTATTTTCTTGACTTTGTTTCATTTTTACACGTTAAGTACCATAGCATAATGTGACATTTAGGAAATAATCGTGCCTTTCATGTGCTAACTTGCAGTCAAAATATTCTATCAAGAAAGGCCTTAATACTTAGTAATCAGCATGATACACACAATTATATTTTATTACCACTTTTCAATCATATTTGTTATAAAAAGTAAGTGGCCTTCTGGGAAAACCCCATTTCTGCAGTGGGGCATCAACTATCAATACATCCCCATGTGACTGGCAGTCAACGTGTTAAACTTCTGCCAGAATGACTGGCAACATCTTCGCCAACTTTCATGTTCAGCAGGATTTCATAATCTGATCAGGTATTCTACTTTCATGTTTTCAAGGCCTATGAAATATGTCAGCTTTTGTGAATGAAATATGTATTTTTTTAAAGTCTTACATAATTTTAAATGTAGCCTTTTGATATTCCAGTTGCTAACAAAAGCTAGTTGAATTTTTATTGCAATACAAAGACAAAAGGCACTTTGGTCTATGTTGCTCATTATTTGGATCTGTTACCTGGTTAACCACCGACTGGTCATAAAGACCACCAAATCAGCCTCTAGCAAGACTTTTAACAGGATGCAGTTTGCTGTAAATGAGCCATCATATGGCCTGGGTTGCGTTATAATGGTGTGTTACTACCCCAATGTAAAGGCATGCCTAGTTGCACACTTGTTGCATTGGGGGCCAAGGAAGCTTATGTGACAATTCATTTTTGGTGGGTGCAGGTGCATCATTTATTAGTAAGGATGGGAAGTGCTATGCCATGTGCTGTCTTTGTGTCCCTGAAGGGGAATAACCTTGGGGGTTCGAACTGATGTATGCTACACAGAAATCAAACATGGTACTGCTACACAAAAGTGCACTTCCTTCTGCAGTGTTAATAACAAACTCTTTCCTGAGGGTAAGGGCTGACCAGATATTTATACTGTCACAATTAATGATAAAACAGTACATCAAATACATATTTTACATCAACATCAAATAATATATATTTTAGAGGCTGTAAAAGATGCAAGCAATTTTGATTCATTATGAAAGTGCTAAGCAAAAATAAAATTTCTTAGATACTGTTAAAAGCAAAAGGATTAAAAATTAGAAAAGTGATTCTGATGCACTACATGATTCTAAGTGTGCGAACTGTGAGGTTCTAATAAAAACTATGTACTAGTAATACATATTTTTGCACTAACAGAGAATGATAAGAGTTCTAAAAATAAAACACACAAAATCAGAGTAAAATTAGACAATGATCTTGGTACTGGTTCAACATATCAGTTTACACATTTTATTCAGATCTAAGCAGACGGTGTCTATGCCATCAATTAACTGAAAATTTCAAATGTCAGAAGTGGAAAAAAATATGCAAAAGCAGCTAACACTTTAAAATCCCACTGGTCAGGAAAGTATATTAGCATACATAAGAAAGCTCCTATTATGAAGAAGCTTGTAATCCATCATTATTAAACTTCCTCATAAGCTCATTTTAAGATAATCTGAAATAAAAAAAAATTCAAACTATAAAAACACAAGGCATCATAATCAAGAATATGCTACTATGTTTTTACCAGTTAGTTGAAGCATACTTGTCTCAAATTTCTGTTTTGGTTTATTTGATCATGGCAAAGGACTTGAGGGCTATCTGCCTATAGGGAGGAATGCCGTAATAGTCGGCCTTCTACAGGAAACTGGCTCATATGTGTGTTATGGTGACCAGAAAAATGCCCACAGGAAAAATGCTCACAGCTTAAGCCCACATGGAAAAAAGCTCACATGGACAGCTCACATTAACCTTTTCAGGGGTGGTATATTTTTATATAATACTGTAGTAAGATTGGAGAAACTGTAGTAAGATTTTGCATATACTGTAATATTTTATACCACTGCCCCTGTATGACATTTTTTGCTCTGTAACTGCCAACAGATCACTTTTGTTTTCTTACTCTATTTTTGCATACTTTGGATGTGTATCTACAGAAATTGATATTTGAATGAAATTATTTCAGTTTGAAGCCCAAAATTTCTGCAGCCTGCATAATGCTATAACTGAACTAGCATAATGTTACAAGGAAATTGTAACTCAGCCTCAAAAATGAAAATCTACTTTTTTGAAATCGTATTTTATGCTTTAGATAATATATAAAAATAACATGCTTAGGCATTTTCTTGTAACTAGTTGTATAAAACTCAAATAGTTGCTTCTTCGTTTTTTCTTCCAAAGATAAATGTTTTACATTTGAACCTCGTGTTGCCCCGTGTTGTGCTCTGTGGCACACAGGGAATTGCTTGTGTTTTCAATTTTAAAAAACTGGCCTTAGAAATTATACCCTCTTTCACCAACTGTGAAAATCTACTTGTATTCTTACCGAGGAAATAATTTATTTTGTGTTGCTTAGTCTCTTAACCTAAAAGCTAACAAAGACAATCCCCTAAAAGCATGCTTTCATATCAGCAGTAGTTCCAGTATGATAGATTGTGAAAGGCAAATCTGAAGCACATTCCTATTTCCTGTGTTTGTAAGAGCTTTCATTTGTGATCTTTTTACAATATTGGTGAAGAAAGCATGACCAAATTAGACATCAATCAATTTTCATTTTAGCTACATAATGGGATGTCTCTCGGGGCTAACGATCTATGAGTGTATAGCTGCATAATGGGTTGTCTCTTGGGGTTAACGATCTGGGCCCCTATTAGTGTGTGACATTCTGATGTCAAATGACAATTTGGAAAAACTATCCTTCTACCACCCATAATTTTATATTCCAATTTGATTCACTTGTAAAATGTTAGTCAATGACTGTGTTCGTTTTATTATTTAATTATTTATTACTTGCTTTGATAAAAAATTCATTGCCATTTTAACTGAAAGAAATTTGATTTAAATTAAAAGAAAAAAGTATTTTTATTTGCGAAGGACTTTAAATTAAGAAAAATTCCTTTTATTTGCATGAAACAGAATACATAAGATACATCTATTTAATTGAAATTAAACTGAACTTTTACTGATGGACAGTTAAAAATAAGTAATACCCATTACTAATTTAATTATTGTTATTAAATAATAAGTTTATTAATTAAATTGTTAATAAATATTAAAAATTGTTATTAAATGTAATTAATATTAAATTAATAGATTTTAATGCTATTCAATTAACAATGAAGAAACATGCAAATAAATTATCAATCACCTTAATTTATTGAGACTGGAAGAAAAAACAAGTGAACTGGACAGTTGTCATTCCAGATATTTTGGGCCCAGATTAATTTTATTTTTAGTGACAGGTTTGCCTAGCATTTCATTACTTAATTAGTTTTTGAACGTTATAAGAACAAATGGTTCTTTTACCTTACTAGTTACTTAATTTATTCTGGATTATATTAAGAGACATTTTACACTTAAAAAGAGTCTTTGCATACTGATATAATATGGATGCAATAAAAATACTGTCCATCATAAAAGCTGTAGTAAGCTGTAGTCAGAATGTATCAAAATGCTGGAAATGATCTAACAGCTAAGAGGTTTGAGACAGACATTTATCTAATGGATTACTAAACATAATTCAGCAAACACATATTTATTTCAAGATCAGATTCCACTCAATTTTCTATATGGATACATTATTAAAAATCTAAATTACAAATCACTTACTATATTTTCACCTCCTGCTTTCAAATCTACAGCAGTAAATCCATATATTTCAGATGGAGGAAAGTACTGAAATGTTAGCCTAAACAAAAAACATATCAATAAGTTTATTAAGCTATGGGGGGGGAGAGAAAGCATCATTAACATTTCTTGACATTGGTTTTAAGCATAAAAACAAAAGCTTCCATTTAACACTTGTCCATTTTGATATCAAGTATGTTTTATGCTCAAGTACTTTTCCCATTTTCTTTATATGACATAGAGTGTGTGCTTTTTGCTTATTTGCATACTAATGGACTAGTTCAATTATAGCAAAGGGATATCTACAGTTTTAGAAAATGAAAATTTGTGGAAAATCCCTGATTACCCACATTAAGTTAAAAAAATAATTGCAATACTGCTAATTAATTTGAGGTCGATGCATTTTATTCATATTTTTAAATGCCCATATTTCATGAAATAATCACTATTTTCATTTCAAAATGTTGGTCTAATTTTTTTTTGCCGAAGACTGTCATGTTTCTGTTTATTTTGTTAAATTTGGTTGAAACCTCTGCATGCTATACACGAAAAACACGCACCACAAAGGGGGAGGGGAATTTATAAGAAACCTGTAAAATTAACATACATGATATTTTTACAAAAATGCTTACAGACACTGCACACACCATGTAAAATACAGTGTGACAGTTATTTCCTGATTTTTATGTTAAAGTTTTGTTGTTGATTCCGATATGCACTCAAAATTGAATTTTGACAAGAAAGTCTGAGCTCTAACATGTTATTTACATGATTACAATTACAGAACAATATGTTCAGCATTTCTCTTTGGTGACTTTTAGCTTAATATATGTTATGTACATATACACATGATGGTTAAAAATAAAATTAAGCAATGTCAAACCAAGCCTTGAATTAAAAAATGTGCTAAAAACTGTCATATATTTTGTAGGAATAGCATTAATAAAATTTTCATAATCTTTAGGGAGCAGTCAGAACTTAGCACTTCAAAGAAAATATCTGAAACATATATAAAAAAGTATATAAAACATACATAGAAAACAAATACATCAAAAGATTTCAAACTCCATCATCTCATGGCATCAACCCTTTGAAAAAAATGTTACAAGATGCTGTTTTTATTGTCATCTTCTGCTTTTATTATTTTGCCTTATTTTTTTACTTTGAAATACATCTTGCTCTTCCAAAACTAATATAAAAATATTTTACTCACATTAGTACATTTACATACATGCGGACATATATATATATATATATATATATATATATACCATTTACCACACACACACATACATATATATATATATATATATGCAGACTATTAGGATCAACTGTTACAGCAAAATTATGATTTCCAAATATGCAAATAATACATATAACCTTTGTTGTTTTTTGTTTGCCATTTATGTAAGCCACAATTTTCAAATCTCCTGCAACCAAAACAAGAACAATAAATACTTTTTGTAGTTAACCATTTAACTGTTCAATCCCCCCCCCAAATTTGAGCCAAAAATTGTCACTTTTTTATTGCAGCTTTCTGTTTATTTTACATTAGTAAATAGGAAAACATTGTTAAAATTAACATTGTACGATTTTTACGCATTTAGAAAAACTTTCTGACTGCAGATAAAATAATAATATTTTCCCTGGAAGTTGTCTTTTCTTCCTATATTAGCACCCGACAGGAAAGTAACACAATTGTATATATAAAAAATGCAATTACTTCACAATTATGTTCACTTACAATTAATTTATCTAATAATTCTTTTTTACAGCAAAGATCTGATTTAGTGTGATACATTTAAAAAAAAATGGGTGAAGCACAGTACAGACAAAAATACTATTAAGTCTCTTTTCCTAATTCTTTTGCAATTGTCTTTTTTTTTTTTTTTTTTGAGCGAAACGCACATAGCATGGGGTCTTATATATATATTTTTCTGTACATAAAACCCGTCTAATAAATGTCTTTCTGCCAATCGGATTGGAGCTGATAAGCATCCAGGAAGACCATTTACCTTTTACTTTTGTATGCCATTTAATCAGTCAAACAATAATATCCAATTAAAACTGTAAATTCATATCTTTACCACCATGTTTTTATACAACATATAAGGGTTCTAAAAACGATTTCTAGCTCATACTAGAGAATTTTCACTAACTGCAAATTCACTTAGACACATTTCACATTTTGATTCCGAATCACAGACTGAATTGCAGGAAATTAGATGCATACATTCTGAACTATTCATTATTTTATGGTAAATAACAGTTTTAAATACTTGTACATCAGTCAGGTTATGAAATCAACAGCAAAATACATGCGAAAAGCTACACACACAAAAATAAAAATCTGCTGAGTTGGGCAAATTACATGAAAGAAGGTACACTTTTGAATCTATTGGAATAGAACAAACTAGACTTCACAATCTACCACTAAATCCACATCTATTGCCATCTATACAACTAATTTGATAATAAAAATAGAAAAGAAACAGGAAAAATAGTAAATGGCACACAGAAATGAGATTGCCTGTACAATCAGGCCCATTCAGATAGCATCCATTTAAAGCACTGGCAAAACAGACAAGTGGTTCTACAACAACAGAAAAGTAATGCATATGAAATACTTATTTTGTTTACATATAACATGAAATTCATCAGCTTCTTTCTAGTAAATGCAACATTTTGTATAAGGAAAGCATTAAAGAACAAACAATTTCAAGAGAGTTTTTTAAATCAGGACTTCATTACACTTCACTACATCATCAGGTTAAAATTTAAAAATAAGTCTAAGATTTATTAAAAAAAAATTTAATGAACATTTTATCTCTCAATCATTATTTAATCTTTAAAAAAGGAAATCGAGCAGTTGCCAAAGCACACATTAGCATATATTAAAAATTAATTATGACAGAGATTATTATTCTTCATGATTATGAACATAATATACAATAAATCTGTTCTTTACATCAGCCTTACCATACAATTATTATAATTTCATACTAACTTAAATTTCCAACTGCATAGCTGCTCTTTTAATTCATACACTCACAAATTCTTACATATTATATTATATATAGGGTGGTCATAAAAAACTTCCCAATATATGAATCCCTAGCGACCTATCTGCTCAACCAATTGAAATAAAATTTCATTGCTATGATCATAATCACAAAGGTACATGAATTGCTATTTCAAGGTATGTACTCGTGATTGGGATGATTTAAAACAATACAGTTTTCCTGTTATGTTTGCAGGAAAAAAAAGTTTGAAATTTCTGAATGGCAACACCGACTTGTTTCCTGCACAAGTTGATCAGTGCAATAAAAAAACCATAAATGGCATTGGAATGATACACATATCCCAAAAATTGCTGGCATCAAACATTAGCAAAGAAAAGCATTGTATAGGACAATGACAACATAAGAATCAATATAGACAGGAGAAAGGAAAGAAACTTCTACTAGAATTACAACTTTTCAACATGTACAATTACAAGTCAGAGGCATCGCCTGTTATTCTGCAGTTTCGTGGCCACTGCAATCCCCCAACCTCATTCTGATAGATTTCTGGTTCTTGGGTCAGAATTGAAAGATGGCATAAAATGCAGAGCTATACAGATTCCTTTCATGGTGTTACATTAGTCACTGTTGGCAACAATCTCAAACATGCAATGCACTATCGTCTGCAAAGATGAGCAAGCTAGAAACTTTTAATTCCAATAAAAAATTCTCCTCTTCTCTCTTCCATTGTTAGTGGACCTTTACAATCCTTTACTTTGCAAATGTTTTATGCCAGCAATTTTCATCATACATAAACCATATTCTAATGCCATTTCTGATTTTTCAGTGTGCTGTTCAATTTGCATACGAAAAAAGTGGAATTTGAAAATTACAACACTTTTCCCCCTCTGATCATAATAAAGAGAGATTTATTGGTTTAAATCATCACAAATAAAGAGAGATCTATTATTTTAAATCATCACAATCTCAAGCACACACATTCATACAACAATGTCTGAAATTTTATTTTGATTTCTTGAACGGATCTGTTGAGGGGTTTATATATTGAAAAAAAATTTTATGAGCACACACTATATACATAAAAGAACCTCAGTAAAACACATAAATTTATTTAACAGTATTTTAAACTTACGCAAGATCTTCGATTTTAACTGCCATACCGGACCCATTTGGAGAAGGCATAGGAATGCTCAAATTCTTTAACTGATTTATTCTATCTTCTTTAGAAAGACTTCTCTCAGCTAAGATGCAATGTTTTTTGGTTGCAAGTTCTTGCAGTTGTCTTAAAAATTTAGCCTGCAACTCATTAACCTGATAAAAAGTAAAATATAGTGTAAAAAAATGCTAATATATCCTGCATTGTTACCTTATACAACAAGATTAATTAAAAAGTTAACACTTTAGGAATACTGATAATAACTAATCAAAATGCTTAATGCAACAGCACACAAGCTTAGCTTGAATAATCTCTTATGTTCCATTTACAAGAGAATTTGTTTCCTTGAGTTTGACTTTCCTTTAGGTGAGATTAATTTTATATAATTTATTCATATGAAAGGTAATATCTAATACAATGCTGGATGAAAGAGAATAGGTCCTAAAAGTATTTCCCTATACACTGGCTGAAGCAAAGAGACATCTCTCCTCCCCAAGACTCAAAACATAGTCATTTGTCATAAAATGATATCGATTTAACTTAGTAGAAAAAAGAAATTTGGCATAAAAACAAACTCGTATACAATAGCAAGTCTAAAATCCAGACCTTTGGATCCCCAGGTAATAAATAAAATAATCCCCTCTTAACATGCCTAGGAACAGAGAACATAATAACAAGAGGAGGCAAGTGAGCTGAAATGAGATTTCTTCGTGCTAAGATTCCTGCATGTCACTTTCAAATAGCTGCTGGTTTAGGAGTAGGCATCGGCTGCCAAATACTCAAAACATAGTCATTTACCATAAGAAATCTTCAGACAACTTTATTTAAAATTAAGGCTTTTCGCATTATTAAATTAAGATCATGCATAATTTTCTTATCCATTCAAAAAAGGAATTCTGTGAATAAGAGTGTTGGTCTAGAACATAAGAAGTTTCTTAACTTCAAATCTATCTTTCAAATCAAAAATCCTATTGCTCTATAATTAATGATTTTTTAAATTTTATTTCCAATTAGAGCAGCCTTTATCGTAATAATTTAATATTTAACCATTTAATTTCCATACTGTTTACTTTTTATGATTTAAAAGGAAGAAAACTTATTTTTAAGACTTGCAACTAAATTATTATTAAATACAGTTTTAGTTATTTATAAATCTGATTTTATTTATTCATATAAATGAATATTGCAGACTTTCTAAGGCAAACTAGATTGTATTTCCCTACATGTGAGAAAAATCACAAAAATACCCATGCAGCCAGATTTCTCACAAAGATTCAAAACAAAAGTCAAAATACCTGTGTTCAGTGGTCTTATCCAATTAATCCCACTGGGTTTTACAATTCAGTAAATCGCAGTAACTCTCACATTGAATTAAGAGATGGAAATGATACAATTTGAAATACTTAAAGGAATTTTTGTAAGGTATGCAAAGGAAGAAGGTTTATGTGAAGCAAAAAGTCTTGTTTTATTGCTACCTCCATGAAATATCCATTATGGTATCAAGCACAATGCTACAATGAAATACCACTGAATGAGTTTGGGTATTCATCCTCCTTTTACATCAGAATACAATGCCATTGTTTCAAGTACTACCATTTCAGAAAAGTGATTAGTGACAGTGCAAGAAGGTAATAACTTTAATGAAGCAGTAATGGCAATTTAATGCTTAAACCTTGAACTGTAACTAATAATTTGCAGATGGCTTTGAATGAAACTGTATATTATAAGGACTTCTGCAAGGCACATATTTAATTACCATTATTAATGCCCATATAGGTTCATTACAACTCGAGAACTCTTTCACCTGAACTCAGATGCAAGTGAACCTTGATTCCCCCCCCCAACCTGGCCGACATTCACTGGAGCATATTCTTTGTTTCATGCATTTACCATTATTTGTTTTGAATTTAAAGCATATTTTCTGCCATTTTTTTTATTTTCTCTTCAAATGCACATACATATACTGCTCATTCTTAAATGCTGGTAAGTGTTGCACTTCATATTTGAAAATCATGGGAAGCAAAGTCAAAACTTTGGTTTTCCTATAACTACAGTCCCAAACAAAAGATTTAATAACAACTAAATGAAGCAAAATATCAGTGAACGTTAACTGTCAAAGCATACTCCTACATTTTAGATATGAAATGATGACTTCTAACAAAATAAAACACATGAAATTATGAAACACGGAATGATCCATAAATTTGCACAACCTAACATTACTTGAATTAGGAACAATGATTTTGCTTCTACTGTTCTACACAATTTCTTTAGTACTTGCATTCAGAAAATACACATCTTAATTTTAAGAAATCAGTGTTCCAAAAATTCATCAGATTTTTTCCAGATGCTTGAGTTAATGTGCATATCGTTTACTGTAATAAGTAGATATGAAACAGGAAGGAAAGAGGAATGAAAATATGAGGAGCAGTAAAAGTCAGTCACATACTCTTAATAACAAAGTATAACAGTTATTAACTATACTACATAAAACTCAAAACATAAAAATAAACATGAATGAATGAAGACTGTATATATGCTGAGCAAAGACACCCAGACTAAATTTATCACTCAGAGCCTTATTCTGGTGAACTAGAAGGATTAATGCAGTATATATCATATAAAGTATAAAACTGCAATGACCAAAAAGAATCTGTAGCATGTGATAAATATGTGGGTATTACATAACTAAACTTTAAAATATAAATCAGAAGACAGAAGTACAAAGAAAACGTGAGATTTGAAAGAATAGATGGGGGTATGTTTAAGGGGATGAGAAATTTTATGTTAAATAATCTGCACATGCTATGGAATTCATAAATAAGGCAAATTAAATTTTTAATAAAATATATCTGAAAGACCTGATGACATTTTGGTTGGTTTATACATTTAGTATTTATATAATTCACATTAAATTTTAAACAAATTTACAAATAGTTAATGATATTAACATTTGCAGTTAAAACCAGAACATTGTACGAGGGCTATCCAGAAAGTAGATTACGTTTTGGAATAAAAAAATAAACAAAGTATAGGAAACAAATTTTATTATATACAGATGAAAGCCACACTCAAATACTACTTTTCTACATAATCACCATACAAATTAAGGCATTTATCGTAGCGATGTACGAGCTTGGAAATTCCTTCATCGAAAAATTCGGCCGCCTGCGCCTTCAACCACTTCGTTACCTCTTCTTGCCTTCCATCTTGCACAAAACTTGTGGTAACCAAGCTTTTCGCTGATGATTTCGTGCAACAAACTTCGCGAAATTTGTGGAAAACTCAAAGAAAGTTCCGTTATTGTGAAATTTCGATTTTCACGGACTTTAGCATCGACTTTTTCGAGAAGTTCGGCGGTCACTATGCTGGGTCTCCCACTTCGATCTTCGTCGTGAACATTGGTTCGGCCATTTTGAAATCTTATGACCCACTGACGCACTCCACCTTCAGTGATAATGTTGTCCCCATACACTTCACGAAGCTGCCGATAGATTTCTATCGGTTTACAGTTTTTTGCAGTCAGAAACCTTATTACTGAGCGCACCTCGCAGCTCGCGGGATTTTCAATTAACGCAGACATTTCAAACCGTCACAGTATCTGAACGGAGCACAGCACGAACCTCTCACTAGCACGGCTAGATGCAGACTGAGCTGCGCAACGCTCTGACCCCAAGATGGCCGCGCTAGCCCCGCCCCTAGCGGACACAGACGGAAACGTAATCTACTTCCTGGATGGCCCTCGTGACTACAACATTAAGCTGCGGAAGTGAAACAACTAAAATTATTTTAAACTACACAGTGAACATGTGCATATTCTAAGCATATATATGTGTTGCACTCTACAGAAGCCAGTATTACTGCCATATTATCAAACTGCTAAACCGGTAAATATACCAAAAGAGTGCATTTGCAAGAAAAGTTTGGGTAGGTGAAATGGATTATTTGCAAACACAATGAGAAATCTGAAATGACTGCATAAAAAATTTCATTTTGAATGTTTTTTGTGCAGGATCTCTACATAAAGAAATATGAAAGTATCTGTAGATGCATGTAAACTAGTTAATCAAACAAAATTAACACAGTAATCCATTTCTGCATTTTGTATCGAAAACAAAAGATCAAAACACTAAAATGTTATAAAAAGTCTCAACGTAAAAACAACGAATATGTAATACTTAAATTATCAGTCTCAGTAAACAGACCCCCAATTTGTCTTATAAAAATACATTATAAAATTTTGACTTACTTCAAGAAAATCTTCATAACCCAGAATGCCATAAAACCAGGCACATGATGGCTCTGGTAGCGATTTTTTTGACTTCTTATTTTTTTTCAGCTGTTCTTCTGTCAAAACAACGTACAAATCATCCTCTGTAAATGATGAAACCATGGCAGCAACAGATGGATTAGGAGCAGGTTCCCTGAAATAAGTCAGTACTCTAAGAAAATGCAATTAAACAAATGTCACAATAAAGTATAGTAAAATATAGCACAGTTACCTATCACGCATCTTGCTCAACACTTCCCCATGGCACATCAGTTTAAGAAAAGGACGAGAAAGAGGTAAATCAACCAGGCGATTATCTTGTAGAGCTTTAGCTAAGAAAATTCCCAGAAAATGAAAGTAACGTTGAACACTTTCTATTATCTCGGAATCTTGAGGAAGTGGTGCTGGAAACAGACCATATGAGTTGCTTATGTAATAACCAGGAGGTTTGACTGTTTCATTTTCCATACTCTGCATTAAAAAAAATTCAGGTAATAATTTAAACAATTATTTACAGATGCAAACTACCTACTACTTAATACATGAAAAGAATATTTATTTAATTTACATATGCATTTGCCATTATGAAAAATAGCAACAAACTTTAATTTTGCAACCATAAATATTTAAATGATTTTAAAAACCAATAACATACATAAATAAGAGACATTTAAAATTTCCAAAAGCAATTTCTTAATAATATGCTAAAAGAATATGAAAATGCAAAATCCATCAGAAAAAATGTAAAAAATACATACATTACAGACTAAAAATGATGGCATATCAATCAGACATAACTTGCAAAGGTACTTTTTAATTGCCACTCCTTCTCAGAGAATGCAAAATTAACTATCTGGATGGCAATCTAATTTACTTTTAGATAGGTACATTTCAAATGGTAATAATTTGACAGTTTGACTTTTTATTAATAGTATGACCTCGCATACTGTTAACAAAATTTAAAAAATAATATAACAGCAATGTAGTTGTGATTTCAGGGACAGATGAAAGTTAAATTTAGGTAACATAAAGACAGCCTCTAGTCAGCCTGCAATTTAAAAATGAAACTTTGTTCTAGTAGCTAGAAATTATTCTTAAGATAACTATTATTTTACTTTACCAAAAATTGAGGGATCTAGCCTCTCCAAAAAAATTCTCAGTATCAGAGCATTATTTTTAGTAACAGTCAAAATTCCTACATTGATCATGAAATTTAAAATGAACGTCACTCTCTTCAGGACTAAAAGATTCACATGAAAAATGACAAAAGATAATGAACTACTGATGACATTCTTATAAACTCTTAAGTAGGTATGAAACTGATTACTTGCAGCTTCACTTCAATTTTAGATCACTGAATGAGGTGGTTAATAACAAATAACATGAAAAAAGAATTTTTGTTGAAAAAATGTTCAATAAAGGCATCTTTCGCAAACCATGTAGCACAAACAAAATGCAACAGCAAAATAGCAATGCACTTTCACTGAAAGTTCCTGTATTCAATATATTTCAACATTTAACAATACAATTAGATTTATAAATACAAAATCCGGTCTCGTCAGGACTTCGTCGATTCCAGATCAGGGATTTTTCTGGATATTAGATCATCAGTTTAAATCCAGTAAGATGGCATGTAGAAATTATAAAATTAAAAATATGAAATTGTGATTTATAAAATAATGAAGTATTTATGATCTAAAGGGTATCAAAATTTACACACACAAAAAAAGCTTAATATTTATTAGTTTACCTTATTAAACATTTCTTTCAATGTAAGTTGTGCAAATTGCTTTGTTTTTTTGTGCTAATACTTTCTCTTTAATTCTGTAGACAGACATAATCTCTTGTTTAGTTACATTGTTGAAGTCCTATAGCTGCTATTTCGAGAAGTCCGACTAACTTGTCAATTGAAATTTTCTCATTTTCAGTAACTTCTCTATCACTTCTTCACTATCGGTAGTGGTATTTTATGGATCTAGAACCATACTACAGATTTGGCCATTCATTAATTGATTGATGATTGAGAAGCATTGTCATCACAATGAAAAACTTCTTTTATATCATCTTCATTTATTACCGCTTCTCCACATTTCTTTACAAAATCTGTTAATCGGAAAATTTCACCTTTGTTATGCAATATCCGAAAACCTTTAAAATTAGCAGCTATCATTATCAAATTTAGCTATTCATCACTATACATACTTGGCTATGCATCATGAGCTTGATGACTAACAAGTTGTTCTATTAAATTTTATTTTGCTTCTATCGCACACTGAGACAATTAAGCGTAAATTGTATTAGTTTAGTTCTTTATTATATTTATGTCTATTTTTTGCACATGCTTATCAGAGTTCTGAATAAATAAATTCCCACCATGTACTTAAGCCTTATTGAGGGCAGGATTTAGATATCTTACTGCCTGATTCAGTCTCTGTGGGTCCTAAATTCTGCAACTCAATGCGGCCATACGAGCCCTGGCGCTGGTTCTGAGTTTATGTGAATAACAAATCAGTTATTCTTAATTCAAATAGCCCTAAATGTAATCTTTGGGACTATGAGCAACATCAACAAAATCTATTTTTAGCATATGGAAAGAAAGTTTTGATAAATTTTCCCCTGTCAACATATTTTAGCAAATTTAACTTAAACTTGTTATCATCGTCACGCGTAATGCCAACATAAAATGTTACCACACTCCTTTATTATTCAACTAGCTGCGGGATCAGCTTTCGTCTGGCTTTTAAATATACCAGAAAAATGCCTGAAGGGAACACCAAACGTTAAATTTAAGAACTGTGCAGCATTTTACTCTGCAGAACAACTTCATAAAAAAAAAAAAAAAAAAAGAGAGAGAAAGAGAGAGGGAAGGGGAACCCCACAAATTTTTTTAAAAAGGTATTACATATAACAAACTTACAATGAAATTAGCAATATCCCTTAATCATGGATACAAATATTAATTAGCCTAATAAATAAATTAACCAACTTCCTATTGCCTTCTCTCAATAAACGTCCAGTATCCAAGAGAAATATCAAATTCAAAAACAGTACAGAATTATCACCCTCATTTTCCCAAGTGGCAACTGTGCTGATTTTCAACAGTCAGCAGTCCAGTATACAATTGAATGAAAAACTGTTGCCAAAACCACTTTTCTAAAAGAATGAAACTATTCAAAATGATGTGATAAAATCAAAAATATAAAATAAAAAAACATTTGATTTGAATTTGGAAAAAAAAATCGCTTCAATGTACACTGGCTCTTATCTAGATGCAGCTATATACCAAATTTTCTAGCACTGGGTCTATTAGCTTACACGCAGCATGAACGAAAGATACACAGACACTTTGTTTTATTATATGTACAGATTACTAACATAAAAAAATTGTTTAGGCATCGTTACATGAGTCATTTCTCAATTTGGTTTCGGTTTGAGATGTATGCCAAGCACATATGCAGCAACGGAGCAAAAATATTGATTGTACTAATTTATGCTAAAATGACTGTTTCTTCAATAACAAGGTACTATGTTATTTAGTGTCGAAGTGAGATTAAGAATTGGGACTCTCCAGATGTTTTATTATGCACAGAGGGAGAAATCAAATGTGCAAGCGTAAAGCCTATGAGAAAACATTGTTGGTGTTTTTGAGATCTGGATTTTAGATCATCCCAGATAATGGACATCCGGATTTCACACTTTGTACCGCATTATCAAGCAATATGGTTACACTTTGTATTAGCATAAGTGAGGAAAAGATTAAAAGGAGGGAAACTGAAATTTAGCTACATATCTGAAAGCTGATAAAAACAAGTAAAATATACATTTCTAGAGTGAATTAAGCAATAAAAAATTATACTTAATTTGTTAAATATATAATTTTGGGACAGACAGCTTACACACCGAAACTAAACAAACTGAAATACTAAATCTGAAAACAAAGTATATGACAGTTGGGTTAGTAATATTTCAATGTGCTCATTTGGCTCCTATCATACAAAGTACTTGATAAGTGACATGAATAGTCCCTATTCACAGAAATTACAGTACATCATGTGGCACATAACTACTCTGCCAGAATTATTTTCCTTCACATCATGATTTCAAATCAAGTTAAGTCAGCTAGAGCTACTTGCCTAATGGGAACATTCACGAAGGTTTGCCGATGGGAAACCTGGCTCATATTTAATTTAGGCATGTATAAAACCTCAGCTCCTTCAGTAGCCAAAAGAAAAACTAGGATGAAGCATCACTAGAATTTCTTTGTCTTGTAGCAGGCTATTTTAGGGGGAAAAAAAAGTTGAAAAGTCATGCTATTAGCATGAATAAAGCCTGCTAGATTTTATTAGAGGACTACTTGAAGTCAAAGCTACAGAAATCATTCAGTGTCACTGTCAAATTAATATTTTGGGGGGACACAGAATGAAATAAAGCTATGCCTGACTAACAAATAATAAAACTATTGCATATGAATTCTCATAACATAATGGTTCAGATTTCAGCAACAAATTCAAACTCCACTAGAGTTTCAGCTTGTGGATGTTTTCAAGAAACAGAGCTTGATAATGACTAGTTAATTAAGACACAATAACATGCCAAACAAATACTAATTCAGACAAAAGTCAAACAACAAAAATCAATGTTATATTTACAAATTTTCACAGGACTAGTTTCGATGGTTTTTACCGAACCACCATCCTCAGCTGCAAAAGCGCAAAAGAATTAGATAGGATATAATGATTAGATAAGAAAGCCTGGACACAAAATAAGCTAGTGGCGCCATCTGTTGATGAAACCAGAACTAAAACAATTTCTTTAAAGGCCGAAGGCAAAGATGAATTGAAATTAGGATCGTTAACTAGAACAGAAAGATTTTTTTTTTAATGTGAAATGCCTCTGGAAAATCTAGTTCACCAATGGAACATGTTTTTTGAATAATTTTGGCAGCAGAAAAATTGAAAGTGTGATTTTCAGACCAACAATGTTGGGCAACAGAAAACTTCTGTTTCCTTTTTTCTAACATATGCCTCATGTTCTTTGATGCGAAATTTTAAGGCTCTCTAAGTTTGGCCAATGTAAATTAAACCACACTGGAAAGGAATCCTATAAATACCCCAGGAATTCATATCCGGAATGGGATCCTTGAGTATGAAACTCGGAATTTTATTGATGGGAGAATAAACGACCCGAAAGTTAAATTTCTTGAAAATATGTGCAACTTTATAGCTAACTGATGGAAAGAAGGGAACGACAACAGAATTTTTATAATCTCCTAAAACAAGAGTGTGTCTTTTAGTGTGTTGAGATGAGAATTTTTTTTTAACTGCTTGATAAATCATGTTGGGTGAAAAGCCCCTGTCAATAGCTATTGCTTTTAAATAATTTAGTTCTTCATCAAGGGATAGTTTGGAGGAGCAAAGTTGAAGAGCACAGAAAACATAGGAATAAAATGAATTTGCGTTTTTGCAGCTGAGGATGGTGGTTCGGTAAAACCCATTGAAACGAGTCCTGTGAAAATTTAAAAATATAACGCTGATTTTTATTTTTTGACTTCTGAATTAATGACTAGTTATTCATCTAGCTATTTAAAAATGTCATTTGACATGCACACAAATCATCTTTTAATATGTTTTAATTTCTTTTTGAGAAAGGCAAACTTTCTATTAACAGTTCATACATTCTGCAGTGCTAATTTTTTACTTTTAGTACTTTCGTACTTACTTCTTACCTCGTTAACTGCTTCTTTTACATTTAGCATTTATCCCGATATGTCATTAGTCTCAGACATATCGGAGGGGGGGGGAGTGCTAATCGAAACTACAATTACATTAGACATGCATATGTTTTAAAAGTATATACACATTTCTTAATCATACATATTTCTTATAAAAATGATAAAAATTCTAAACCCCCCCCAAATAATCTTGTATTTACAAATATCTAACCACAAAATGTCATAAAAGATATATTGCAATTCCTAGTTTTAGCAATTACACTTATCGTAAGTGAGGTATACTATTCCAGCAGAACTATCAGGTGGGTTCTCAAACTTGGTTTATAAATCTAACAACATTTAACCTATTCTAAAGATTTAAAAAAAAAAAAAAAAAAAAAAAAAAAAAAAAAAAAAAGTAAATTGTAAAATTTTCCTTTAAAAACAATTTAAAGCTTTCAAGAGTAAATCTACTTTTGTACTTCTTTTGAAAATTAATTTCATACTTTTACCACCTCCATTAGCCCTCTAAGAGGCATAGCTTTTTTAATTTGCCCATCAGGACCTGTATTTAAAAAGCTTCTATTAGCTACATTTTTATAATTACCTATTTTAGGCTCTGTTTTCATAAATTTCCTATCTTTAAGATATTTATATTATTGAAGAAAGTAAGAAAGCAAAATATTTTAAATTATAATCTTTTATATAAAAGCTACAAAAAATCTCATAATCTCATGACACCATAGACGATCATGCCACTCAGAGAGCTTAACTTGTTACATAACAAATTCTTATTCTTGTTTGAGATGTTAATACAAAATATTAAAATTACATACAATTGTAAAATGAGAATCTCTAATATCATCATTGCACAGCCATAATCTTAAATCCTTCCGCTGTAGTTCAGCAGCAACTAAAGTGAAGAACTCTAAAGTAGGACCTAAGCCAGTGCCTTCTTCATTTTTGAATTCTACCTGTTAATGATGAAAAATAAGTAACTATCATTTTTAACCATAGATCACCATTAACATGTTAAACAATTATTAAAGAACTGCACATAAAAGCATGTATTAATTTTGGGAAAATTGTGATATAATGGTCATGAGCAAAACTCGATTTTCTCATCATTATATACTATTCCTTACTCACTTGACTGCAACAGGGTGTGACACAGAATGATTAGTTAAATGTTACAAAGTAAAATACCCTTCTTAATTCTTCGAATATTTTATACAGTTATACAGACTAGTCACATTAATGTGACCACTTATCAAAAACCAGAATAACCACATTTAGTAGAGTGGGATGCTGTGAGACGTGAAGGAAGAGAGTCAATTAGGTTCTTGACAGTCTTCACTGGGATATTGAGCCATGCAGACTCCAGTGCAGTGGCTAGCTGCACTAGGTTACGTGGCTGAGGACCCATGGTATGAACAACTCGATTGAGGTGGTCCCACAGGTTCTCGATTTGGTTTAAGTCCAGGAAGTTTGCTGGCCAAGGAAGTATGGTAAACTTATCCTGGTGCTCTTTGAATCACGAACGTACACTGCGAGCAGTACGACACTTCATTGTTCTGCTGGTAGATACCATTATTCTGAGGAAAAGCAATTCGGATGTAGGAGAGGAGAAATGTTCCCCAAGGACAGATGCACATTTCCATCTATCCATCGTGCCTTTCACAAAGATGACTACACCCAGAGAATACCACAAAGACGACTACACCCAGAGAATACCACAAAGACATTCCCCAAACCATAATGCTTCCTCTTCCAGCCTGGAACTTTCCGGCAATTGTTGCAGGGTGTTTGCTTTCCGAAGTTTCATGCCGTATACACCAATGTCCATCAGTCTGATGGAGCATAAAACATGATTCATCAGGAAAAGCTGCCTGTCGCCATTCAGTGGACATCCAGTTGTGGTACTGGCTTTCAAATTCTACCCTTCGTCACTGATGAACTACAATCAACATAGGTGCTTTAACAAAGCGTGTACTGGGAAAGCTCATATGCAGCAGCATTTGCTACGCCGTTGTTTAGGAGACACTTTTGGTAGCCCCTTGGTTTCTCTGGGTGGTCACTTGCTCTGCGGTTGCATGTCTATTCGCCTGAATGCACCACCACAGCAATTGTTCATCTCTGTTATCTATGGCTAGAAGTACACATTTGCCACATCACTGATTTTGGATAATGCCACTTTGCCAGACATGGTACATTTTTTACGATGGAGCATGCAAGCAGTTTACAAAATTAGCCACTTTAGAAATGCTTCCACTCTCGGCATGAAAGCCAATGATCATGCCCGTTTTGGACATTAGATAAACCGCTTCATTTTTGCATTACGCCAACGATTGCAATGTTTTAGGATTCTCTTGGACAACCTTTATTATACGCTCCACTGCAATGTGCTGCTGCCTTGCCTTCTGTGATTGTTTATTTCATGTTGACATCGAAAGTAGCTAGTGGTCACATTAATGTGACTAGATTGTGTATTTATAAATTATTCACATTTACAGTAACATAAAAAAAATTTAAAAAAAGCTTTACTTATCTGTAATGCTGAGAATAAGCCAGGCATGTTTTTACTTAACTCAGTATCTTTCAGAACACTAACATCCCAATTTAAAAAAAACGGGGGAACCTCATTTCCTGAGCACAATATAACTGAAAAACTCTTGCACAGGGGGTTTCATTTTGTATCTCATCGATATAAAAAAATAATGCATGTTAAACATTTAGCCTTTGAATGAGGTACTCAACACATGACAATTTTCAGTATCTCATGCACAAATTCTCAGACCAAGCACCCGCAGCTCAATATTTTTTGTAACCAGGGTTAATGCTATTGTCGCCACGCAAAATTATCACCAAATCGTAGCAAGCACAATAAATTATAATCCCAAAATGGTTTTTCAAAGACATGCATAATTTACTTACAAAATTGTTGACTGTACATAAATAGAAAGCCTGCCCTTCTATTTCCACTCACCACACAGATTGATGGGACAAAAGAAAAAAAGAAACTGCTTTAAATTCTACAAATGTGTTTTCAGGATAATACAGCATATAACCTAACTAATAACAATTTTACTACTCTGAAACAGTTAATAAAATTTATATTACATTTCCAAGAACCTAATCAAGTCTGAACCCATGCTTTGAATTTCTTAACTTTTAAAAGCCAGTGGTACAACTGTTGCACCAGGAAAATTATTTCCTTTAATATCAGCTATGGTACAATTTGTTGTACCAGCATTCCCTTCCCTGTTTTTGACAATATACTTGAAAATGAAATAGAAGTTATTTCTTTTTCAAACATTAGAAGACAGTGTCATAATTTTAGAGTGCAAACTTTTTTTTATTTGTGCTATATTTCATTCTTATACCGACACTTCATTCCAAAGGTCTCAGTCAGGATGAAATTAACTGAAAAATTTAGAAAAGGAAAATTTCGCTCATACTAATTCTGACTATTCATATGAAGGCAAAATATGTTTTGATCAATCTTTTAAAAAAGATAAAGCCTTCGAAGAAAATTCTAATAATTTATTTGAATAGAGCCAAATGAGGATGACAAAACTGAGATGACTTCTACATTTAGAAGATCCTAGGGTAAATAAATACATATCACTAATTTTTCATGTTTAAACACCTTGGTTCAGGTCCTGGCAAATGAGCTAGCTGTATGATCATTTTGTGGTTTTTCCCATGAAAATGAGACTGTTAGCTAGTTCTGAGTCATCTATGAAAGCATCACTCTCTACCAAAAACCCCTACTGTACTTTGCCTTAATCAAATAATCCAACTAACATTTAAGCTTTTTCCCTCAAGCTGAAAAATACTGTATTTAACCCTTTCGTGATGGAAGGGAATCAAAGGCCGTCACCGTACAGGATGGAGGTTTTGCATTGCTAAGCCTAATTTTATATATATACAAAAGTTTCACTTCTAGCATCGTAATTTTTGGTATCATTTTATTATTACTTGAGCTCTTATATATGTTAAAATTAGCACTTAATAATGTTTTTTTTTTCTTTATTTTACATGAAAATATACTTACAAAATTGCTTATCTCGTAATTTTCGGAAGCGCTATCCAAATTGTTCCAAAGTTTTAATTGATAAATCCATCAATAAAGTTTAAAATTAATAAAACAACACAATTAAGATTATTTATAGTAAGTAGTAACAAAATTTAAAATGAAGACTGAGGGTGGTAAATCTAAGCATGGAGAAGTATCACTTTCTAATTCTTAGAAAAACTATCATTTTCATTAACTATATGAGGGCATTCTTCCTCTGATAAATAGCGCCTTCCTACCATAATAGACTGCAGGTGAGGCTTTCCGAAATAAAAACAGAATCAACGGAAATATATCTGAAGGCAATGCAAAACGTAACAGAACTCCACATAGTAACCCTTAAAGACCATACATAGTAGAAGGGAAAAAATATAATAAAAAAAGGAATCGGATAAAAATCAGACACGTGAATGTTGATATTAGCATGCCGCGATTTAAAGAGCACACCTCTGCTTATGCTTTTCCTCCCTTGCAACACTTGATGAGTAAAATACCAAAGTCAGGCAAAATGTATGAAACTCAAGGTCAGGAACCTAAAACTGTTTTCATTTAAAAAGTAATGGACATAGAATGCCATCTATTCAGAAAAATGTTCCAGCTTAAAATGCATATACGCATCACCCGTCCTCTGAATTCAATCTCTAGTGATGCGTGGATGGGACGTCCGGCTGTAAGAGATGTTCTTAGGAAATGCGTATATGAGACGCTCATCCTGAAAAGGTTAATTACACCAAAACAGCCAGGTGCTATGCAGATAAGACCATTGACAATCTCATTAGGTAATAGGTAGGCTGATCACTATCTGCATAACATTGGTGTCAGCTATTGCGGGGGAGGGAGGGGAAGCATAATGTAAACAAAACAGAGCTAGGGCTCTTTCACTCACCATGTGATATAAACATTTGTGTTTCTGATATCCCTTTGAATCCTTTTTTTTTTACTATTATATAGGATCTTTTAGGGTTACTATCAGGAGTTCTATTATGTTTTGCATTGCTTTTATCGCTTACACTATTTTGCATACTTCCCTTTTTATTTCAGAAAGCCTTGACTTTAGTTTATTATGGCAAGCAAGCATTATTTATCAAAACAAAGCCATACTCACATGGCAAATGGGCCAATTAGTGACATGGATGAGAGCGATGATTCATTTTCTAAAGAGTTAAGAGACCAATATTTCTAGTGATTCTCATACTGACATTTCGTCAGAGACATAACTTCATGAGTGTTTACCTTCTGCTTCCCGTGAATTGTTATTTCTTTTTGTAAATAGTCTTTCTTGAGTTTTTTTATTGATTTTTAAAGTTTATTAATGTATTCTGTCAATTAAAATTTTGGAATAATTTGAATACTGCTTCCGAAAATTATTTCTCAATGTAAGCAACTTTTTTAATATATTTCCATCTAAAGTAAAGAAAAAGCTTATTAAGTGCTAATTTTTACATATATAATAACTTAATAATCTGAAATGGAGCCAAAATTTACGACGTTAGGACTTGAACCTTTTTTTTTCTAAATTTAGTCTCAGAGAGGCAAAACCCCCATCCTGTAGGATGATTTCTTTCAATTCCCATCTACCCTGAGGGAACATCTTAAAGGTGCACCATCTTGAAAGGGTTAAGCATTGCTAACTTTGTTCAAAGTTTTTCTAGTATGCAGGCAAATTTTTCTGATTTATCAGAGGATAAATAACAGACAATTGCATGCATAAAAGTTCTTCTGATTTTCCATTCATTACAAATTAAATAAAACCAATTTATCATTAGACAGTCTTTTAGGATGACATCTCTCAAAAAGTATTTAGATACTACTAACGCTCATGTATCTCCTATAGCATAAAATTTTGGTTAGTTTTAAATTTATGGATATTATATTCTTATATTATTCAAGAGATAAAAGAATTCATATAAGCTGATTAATAAAAAAAAAAAAAGAAAAAAATCCTTTAAAAAAGGAATGTTGTTTTCTTTGTAATAAGGTATATTCCAACTCATTATTAAATGTATAAGAATTAGGATTGGATTAGGGGAAAGCACACAAATGTTATCTGCTTAACCCTTTGATGGAAGCATCCCACCTTTTTTACCAATTTTTATCTACCAGATGAAAGCTGCAAAATTCCGTTTAAAATACATATAATTACACCTTTTAGTTTTCTAAATGTATAACAGATGGCAGCAATAGTATTCATTCATGGAATAATAATAATTCATGCAATAATGAAATTAAAAGGTGGGACAAATATGTCCCACCGTGCAAGTAGTGCTGCTACTAAGACGCAGCATCATTCAATTTTTTTTAAAGTTGAAATATGTTCATTTCATATATAGATAATGCAAATTTATATTTTTTAATAAATTGCACTAATGCTAAAACTTGGGAAAAAATTTAGTATTTTTTCAAATAATAATAATAATAATAATAATAATAATAATTCTTACAGTCTGAAAATTTCACAGTAACACTGAAAATACTACAAGAGTCATCACAAAAATTTACTTTCAGAACATAAGAAAGGTAAATTAATAATAAATGCTCACTCATGACTGATTAACAAGAGAAAATATTTGCCATTTAATAATTCCTTTAAAATCTGACATACACATTTTCAAAGCTTAATAAATAAAAATTTTCGATTCTCTCCCCCTAAACTTTGATTAAGAAATGTAAGGAAATACAAGAGATCAACACATTCTATTACACTGTATCCATGTAATAGAATATATTTCTAGTATTACCTTACTTAATCAAGATTTAAAAAATATTAATTGAAAAGAAATGTAAAGTATATACAAAAAGAGTAACGAAATCTATAAAGGGGTTTTGTTATAAATTACTTTTGATAATCAGCAAAAAAAAAAAAAAAAAAAAAAAAAAAAAAAGAGAAGGTAAAAGGTAATCTTTGATTGAACAATGTAATTTATCAACAGGTTTTTCACTCTCCAATTATAGATTATCCAAATCTAGAGAGTAATAATACACACTACATTATTCAGTAAAAGAATTTCCATCTTATTTCAATTTATCAGACCATTACTTGATGATTTTTTAATATTTTATACAAACAGACATTTGTAATCTGTGTGCATTTCAAGAATTTTAGCATACTGTGTTGGAGATTAAAACAAAAACAAAGATTTCAATCTTCACATCCATTTTCGGAAACTTATTTCATCTGAACAGCCAATTTTAACCCTGAAATGCATTTGACCAAAATATCCTGTGAGATCTATTGCACAGTTTCCACTGGCTTGCATAAGAAAAATACAAAGCCAAATAGTCTTCGATCAAAATTCATAATCTTACATTACTTTGTTTCACAGAAATAAACTAATGCTACCTTTACAAATCGGATAACAATAATAAGGACCTTATTCAACTGAAATATTTAGTGATCATTCATGACAAAATATCATCTGTGCGGAATGCATTCACTATCTTCATATTCAACTATGTAGAGATCATTATATGCCTGTTAGCAATCACTTGGTGGAATGATCATCTTACTCAGACACAATTGATCAAATCAAGATGGCAAGAGACGTATCATCACTAACCAAATGGCTATAAAATAATTTACTGCACCACGTTACATAGGATTTGCAGGAAACCCACTAGATTTGCCCAAAACATAATTTATTTCAGAATATATATTATTTCAATCACCATTTATAGATTTGGCCAACTTCTTTATGCCTAGCCTGCAGCTATCCACCAGTATTAATAATGCTGAAATATTTGTAAGTGTATTTAGATATATATGTTATTCTTTGTTTGTTTACATTCACAATACATTGCTATATATATGGTTGTTGCCATGGCAGTAAATGATGTTGCACAAAACAACCAATATGTCAGCCTAAAAAACATTTATCATGGTGATTCAACCTTATTATATATTTGCAAAGGATGGGAGGGAATGAGGAATTTAGATGCAGGACTAAAGGTCATTTTCACAAACATAATTCCCAGAAAAAGAAATATTTGTATAAGGAGCTACTAAAGGCAAAAACAAATTCCTTTGGAGATACTTTTTTAAAGTGTTGATGATGAGATACAAGGAAGTTTCATAAGCACTGCCCACCATGAAACCATCCCTTGTCTAACTTTTAAAGAGGGATCTACATAAGCTTATAAGATTCAGCTGAAGTTGGTTTTTATTGCATATGCTCTGAGAGGTTACATGAACCTGCATGGATTGCCAAAAATCTCTAAATGTTCATTACAGAAGGTAGGTAAAATTATGTTGCAATAAAGAAACCTATCTTAAAGCACAAACAAAAGATGTCATTAAAGTAAAAAGGCATTAAAAAGGTGTGTTGTTGAAATTGCAGGACTTAACATAAAGGTACAAATAGAGAAATGTCTGTAATAAGGTCTACCCAAGTACAAGCCACTTGCTGACATAACTGCACTGTAAAAAAATTTGCCAAGTGTGTTAGAGGGGGAAAAATTAAGCTCCCCTTTCAACTCATGGTGCTTCCTTCTCAAAAATCACTTCTGTGAAGAATAACTGCAGAATTTCACAAAGGTAGGTGCACGTAACATAAAGCTGTAAAATAACACACACACAATGGCTTGAGTGAGAAGCAGATAGGTAGTAAAAATATATTAACAATACTAAAAATAACTGTATTTTGTTTTAATTCAGCTATTATAAGATTTAAATGAACTTTTTTATTATAACTGTTTAAGAATATGAGTCCAAAACTAAGCAACAACACCAAATATGAGTACTTCTTTTTAAGAATGTAGTATTATATAAACATGGATTTAGAGATGCAAAATTATCTGAATGTGGTTATCAATGATTACAAATGTGAGGTTATAAGAAATCTTCACTGGTTGTGTCAAGAGCTATAAATGCAGATTACCACTTTAAGTAAACTTTTGACAACCATAACCAGTATGACATACTTGAAGCATTTCTACTGAATATGGAAACTCAAATTGTTTTTCAGAATGATCATTGCCACTGAATCTTTATTTTTGTGATTTTATGCAATTCAACTAAAAAGGCCTTAATTTTTAACCCTAGTATGGTGATGTCAATCAGATCATATTTTAAGTCGAATCTAAAGACAAAAATTAAGAAAAAGAAAACTAACTTCTAAAATGCTTTTTCGATCAGCATGAACTTTCAGTACTTGAATAGCCCAATCCAGCAACTGACCTCCTCGAGGTACTTTCACTCTCTCATGTTTCAATCGACCAATGCGATATTCATGTGGATCATCACGCCTAGGTGATGGACCTCGATTCCTCTCCAGAGCTAGATCCCTTTGATTCTGAAGCCAAACAATAGACCTAAAAGAATATACAATAAGTGTGAAGATCCCATACATAATAATATTGTTCAAGACAAGATTAACCTTAACCCGTTCAGTACGGGCATGTCATATATGCATCAGCAGCAAACATTATCTCATGGCCGGGTGTGTCATATTTGAAACACCATTTAATTCATTCTATGGCTGGGAGGCCCACATTTGACTTTTCAGATAGAACATTATATTAGTATTTTTTATTGCCGCTAGATGTAGCTGTATGTCTGTTATGGTGAAATATAATGAAAGTTAAGTATGTTTACCTTCATTCTTACGTAATGTTTTTATTTTTGGTATTTTGTTTCGGAATGAGAGCGAGATTCGTAGGTGGCTGTTGAGCAATGTAATGTCTCTTTAACTGCATCATTTGATATACACAAATGCATGGTTTCTTGCTGCATCAGCCCACCAGCGGCCAAGCGGTAAAATCGCTGAACACTGGTAGTTCAGTCCAAGGTTCAAATCCCGCGAACGGGCTGGCTGCATGGGCGTTTTCATGGTTTTCCCCATGTGTAACGTGTATATGAGCCAGTTTCCCTTAGAAAGTCCTCCACGAAGGCATCCCTCCCCTTAGACAGATAGCCCTAGTGTGCTTTGCCGTATTCTCAATACACCATTCTTGCTGCATCGAGGTACTTTTTATTTTTGTGATACAGTGGGATATATGTTCTATCATTAGAGATTTTTTATATTACTCTCAGATTTTTCTAGCATTGAGATGAATATTTTGCATCATCAGTGTTTTGTATTAGTTGAGAAATACTTGGTGACAGAGGAGAATCTTGTCTAATAGCGCATGCGCCACCAGAATTGGCACTGAAATATATTCTGTGAGAAACTCGATTTTCATGGTACATTCAAATTTGCAATTCATATGTTACGCTGTAAGGTGAAACCTAGCACCAGAGTGTCGCTATGGAAAATAAATGTATTGAAAGTTAAGAGTGTGTTATTTTCTGTAATCTGTTCGGTGTTATATTATTGTGATATAGCTATTGACGGGAAATAGAATAATTCAGTCAGAGAAACGTATTTTTTTAATAGCAAACGAAAGCAGTACCTGAAGGTATAATATAAACAAATGCTAATTCGTTAGTGTTGGGTAATGTAATAGTTCTTACTGCGTCATTTTGTATAGACGAACATGCTCTCAATGTTCTCGAATACCTTTTAATTTCATTAATTATTTTTAAATTTTATTATAGTGGAGTAGACGCTCTTTCATTAGAGACTTTTCTATTACTCTTTGAGTTTTCCGGCATTGAGACGAATATTTTGTATCGCTTAGTGAAAGGAGTTTTTTTTTTTTTTTTTTTTTTTTTTTTTTTAAATATGCTAAATGAGTCAAATTTGCTGAGTAAAACAGCAGCAGATATTCTGTTCCTGTGACATATGCAAAGTTGGACTTTGCATGTCACAGGAATGTGAAAATGTTTCAAAGAATATCATACACTGTCTCTTTTTCGAAATTTTGCTTCCTTTTTGTTATCTGCCCTTTGAATTTTTATGAAAGACAGTTTTAATATTTTTTAATTTTAATTATGTGTTGTGCTAATGAAAATCTGTGATTGTTTGGATATTTTTCCATATATATTTATTTGTGGGATAAGGAGAAAATTATATTATTCTAGAACGAATATTTTATAAAATTTTTAAATAAAATATAATAATAAAGCTTTAAAATTAATTCTGACAACTACCTGAATGTTCTCATAATATACCAAAAATTGGAATAATTGGATGAAAAATTTAATTTATATGAATTTTTTCCCAAAGTTAGGCCTAGCAATGCGAATCGCCCGACCCCACAAAACATCGCATTCGGTTAACGCGCTGTCCCAAGACAACGCTTCAGTAACAGAGATGCCCATCGTGAAGGGGTTAGGATTCAGTTGCTGTGTATTAAGAATTAATACATATTGTTGATCTTGAAAGTGCTAAAATATGACAGAAATTAATCATTATTTTCAGTTTCTTAATTCCATATATATATATATAGGAGGAAGCCCCAAACTAAAACTTTTGTATTTCATTTATGATAAACTATTGTAATTCTCCTGGACCACACATCTGATCACTGAAATGCATTTAACAGTTCTCTGCCCTATCTGCTGAATAATAGATTCGATGGGTTTACGTGCTGAGTTGCTGGTGGACCAGCTTATTGGTAGTTTTCTTGATACTTGTGATATTTGCAATATATTCTGTAATAACCATTATTCTATAAGTTAGTGGCCTTTCAAGAAGATTTTAGTTACATTCTCAGCATAAATTTATAAATAATAATTGCCATTAAAACAGTCATCAACTAGAAATTTAAACTTTTAACTATTGAATATGATCCAAACCGGAATCTATAGTAAGTCATCTTTCTAGATGAACAGACCTTAACGCTTACACAAACACAAAAAGTACAGTTTTTTTTAATAGCAATTCTAAAGTATGTCTTTTGTTTTGATACATATGATTTATATTTATAGGTTTCTATCATAAAGTAAAATGTTCCACAAAATAAAGCACAATAAAATATTTTATACATTACCATACAATAAATGCAAGTACAATTACTGAAGTTATATTTTTACACATAATTGGCCATTTACATAAAAAAGAAAAGTGTCACATGCTCAGCACTTAAAAGATAATTTTGGAAATATTTTATTTACCATATGAACTTTGATAGCACTACATCTTGTTCCTTGTGATAAAACAGAATCTGGGCTCATTAATTTTGTGATTCGTGCTGGAAACTGTAACATTGCAAAATTTACACTACTTGGTCTCCTTTTATCTGACAGAGAGTTATCCAAATGGACATCATAGTTAAAAACTTTTACACGTTAGTACATGTAGGTACATTTCATAGTTTTACTTCTGTGAATTTTTCTTTCAGTTTTATTACTAATTTTTTACTTTTAATACTCATATATGTAGAAACATAAGCACATTTTATGCCAAAATGAAATTCTTACATGAATCAGCTTTTATTTTACTGTTATTTCTAGAAGTAAACCTTTCAAAAGGGTTATTTATTAATGTTTTCTATTTATGCCTCATTACAAAAGAAGTTATAAAACACTGTCAACTAACAATGGAAGATGGTCCTAGGAAGCTGATCCCAAACTTATAAAACTCGGATTCTTCAAATAGCTATCCTCCAGCAACTGGTAGACCAGATGTTGAAGATCGAAATCCTATTCTGTCGTATTAAGACAAATTGCTCTGGATTTCAAAGTGGATGATAGTATTAAGCTTTGTGCACTGCAGTACACCGATGAAAAATCTATGGCCTATTATGATGCCTTTTTCTCTTGTACCAATCCGGTTTAAGAAAATGCTTGGTTAGCTATAGTACACATTTATACTAACTGTCCTCATGCTTCCCAAACACTTCTTTGTCCAATTAAGTCACATCTCTCTCATAGGGTATATTTGGGGACTTCAAGCCCCATTCAGTTACTTCCGAACATTGGTGAACTAACTTCACAACATAAGATAATTAGGGTAGAAATCCTGCAGGACACCATCTCCAAAATATTACCATGCTGGATAACAGCTTACATCCAGAACAGAATTGAGCCAATGCATTAGTTAACATTCTCATTTTGGGGAGCTGTTTCACAGAAAAAACATCATAGCTACTAACTTCAGCCTCAATCAGATCACTCCATTATAATGCATGAATTTTTATAAATTAGAATGCCTATACATAATGATGTTTCAAAAATACTAGTAAAATGGAGGGGGAAAAAAAGGTATGATCATGGCACAAAAATACTACCGTAATTTCGGGTAGATAAGCTGCGGCTTATATGTGTTTAAAAGGTGAAATTTTAAGTTGGCGGTGTATCTGAGAGAATTTTTTTTTTCTTCTGTCCTTAAAACTTTGCTAATTCAGATCGTAAGCAATGCAGAAGCGAGGTGGTAAGAATTCGCTGCAACATTCTAACCTCACATTGCGCTAAGGCAGTGCAATGAGTCCAAACTCCTCTAAGGTAGGTGGCGCTCTCTGTAAAGACACTGTAATGCATTTACTTCCTTCTAAACTCCATGGTTTTTCCTGCACTTTCCTATGACTTTTTGTTTTACTGGCAACAGCTACATTTACTTGCCAAATGCTGTGTTCATTCATACACGTTTTTACTGCTTTGTAGCTTGCTTTTTGTTTGCCTTATCATTTGCACTTTAAAAATATTATTATTGTTATGGCTCCTACTCAAAGAAAAAGTTATACAGCTGCTTTTAAGCTTTCAGCAGTGAAGAAAACCATCGAAGTTGGAAATCGCTGTGCGGCTAAAGAATTTCAAGTTGATGAGTGATGCATTTGGCGGTGGAAATCTGAACAAGAATTAGAGAAAATGCCTAAGAATAAAACATCTCATCAAACTGGTGTCATAGCCTGGCCTGTTTTGGAAGACAATTTAGAGAAATGGACAATAGAGAAAAGAGAAAGTGGATTATCAGTATCAACAGTTAAAATTCACCTTCAAGCAAAGGCATATGCTCAACAAATGGGCATTAAAAATTTTGTTGGAGGACCTAATTGGTTTTTCAGGTTCATGAAGTGAAAGAAATTATCCGTCTGGACCAAAACAACAGTTGGACAAAAGCTTCCAGTGGACTGGCTTGAAAAAAAGATAGCTTTTTTGGAGTACACATCTAAGAAAATTAAAGAACAAAATTTGGACTAAGCGCCAATTACTTTTGACTGTCCTCTAAGCAGAACTGTTCATTCAATAGGGGAAAAAACTCTTTCAATGTTAACAACCAGGAATGAAAAGACTTCTTTTGCTTGTGTTTTGGGTTGTGCCGCCAATGGAGAAAAGTTAACCCCTTTGAAAATTTTCAAAAGAAAAACAATTCCAAGAGGAAACTTCCCAAAAGAAGTTATTTGCACCAACAAAAAAGGATGGCTGTGCGAAGAAGTGATGTTTTGGATGAGAGAAATTTGTCGGAAAAAGAAAGGTGCTTTTCCCAACCCCGAGGACTCATTGTTCTGGATTCAATGCACTTCCATTCAGCAGATACGGTAAGATCTGAAGCAAAAAACCTAGCACGATGTCTCAGTGATACCAGGTGGGCTTACAAAAATTTTACAGCAGCTAGATCTCTCTATCAATAGAACTTTCAAGCACAAACTACGAAAGCAGTGGGAGAAATGGATGCAAAGCGGACTCCATTCCTTCACGAATTCTGGACCAATCAGAAAAGCTGAGGAGGCTACCTTATGGGTCTATAAAGTATGGAAATCAGTCCGAGCTGATACGATCACATTAGCTTTCATTAAATCGGAAATCATTGGAAAAGAAAATGAAAGTGAAGATAGTGATGTTGAAAGAAGTGATTTAGAATAAAATAATGAAACTGGACATAGATAGTCATTTGTTAAATTTATTTAAATGAGACATCAATGAGTCAGATTTTGAAGGTTTTGTAAAAATAAACGTAGTTTAATTTAATTAGAAAATTCTGTTTGTTTATCTAATTTACATATTCTTTTTAATAGTGTGGTAATTTATACTGATAAATGGAGTTTATTGAAAACGTAAAAATAATATATTAGAAATCATCAGAGTTCGTTTTCGGCAAGTTCATGGTAAGATGTTTCTTCTTTATTTATATATTACTGATTATATTTATGTTGTAAATGTTATAAATGATGATTACACCAATATGGCAGGGAATTACTGAATGAATGAATATCAACTGCCATGCTTTGAATGCTTGGCTGCAGCGTATACGGCGGCGTGGCTTATCCAATGAACTTTTATTCTTTTTCAATCAATTATCATGTGTGCGGCGTATACACCAGGGCAGCTTAACTACTCGAAATTATGATACTTCTTTACTCTTCATCCACATCGCATATTGCTAATTCATTTAGTATATAGACGCAGGTACCTTAAAAAAAGCAGATGCTAACATAGAAATAAATTTTAAAGAAGATACTAACTGGAAAGATATCTTTCTTAGCAAACATAGGATAACATTCATGTTATTATTAATGATATTTCATTTATACAAGGGAGTTCTAACACTAATCTCATTGGTTTTAAAATTTAGTAAAATATATTGTTGTAAAATATATTTGGAAAAACTGATTGATATTTTACCTTTTACCACAATGTTAAGCTATTAGTCACTAGCAATATATAAGTATCCTTTGATAACCATTTTTTAGGAATGATGTACTTAAAATTAATTTCAAGCATACTATTTTTAGAACAGAAAGGGGAAACTACTAAATTTAAAGGAAAATTTCAGAAGCTAGTTACATATAATGCAAACAAATAAGTACCATTATAGTATATCACCAAAGACAATTAATTATGTATGCACATTTGAATAGCATAAAGAAAACATATGAACGTCAAAACACAGAAAATGTGAACACCAGCATTAAAATCAGTGATCACGAAATTAAGCAAATAGAAAATTATTTATAAACTTTCACCTGGAAAAATTAGGAATTAAAAAAAAAAATTAACTTCTTTATGCTAAGAATACAGAAGAGAGGAAAATAATTTTCTTTTATGCTTCAGACACTGAAACGAAAGATTTCATTAATAATGATCTCATGCTAAGAGCAATTTCAGGATGGAATGAAAAGTAGTTCAGTGTTTTAAAATTGAGGCTTTGTATAGAGAGAAAAAGCATCCGACACTTGAAAGTTTTTCAAAAATGATTTAATTAAAAGGAAAGCACATTCAATTCAATAATAATAATTCGTTTAATGAAAACCTTTCTTCTTTTTTTAAAAAAAAAGCCCAAAAGGGCTATTAGTCTTGAAGTGGCATTACGCATTAAATCACTATAAACGATTGTATTACTTTTCAAATTGTTGCCACCAAATACTATCGCCCTCTATTATATTAAAAGAAACTAAATAATAAAGAATTTATATAAATTTATGTACATTTCTCGTAGGGCACTTGGAAACCCAAATTTGGAGTGTCCAATTTGTTTTATTGTACATTTCATATTCTGTAAAACTTTCACAAACTTTTCATTACAAAACTCGCCAATTTCAAAGCAAGCAGTGGCAACACTGTATAGAACAAAACATTTTTATCTCCAACACACGACGCAGTCTATTAAAATTTCTAAAGATATGCTGTTTTTAAATATTTTTAGCCCAAATGCTCTCAAAACATGTATGTGTATGTAAAAGAAAACAAAAAATGGCTGTGCAGACATAACATAAAATCTGAAAATGTTTAGATTTTTATTAATTGAATTCTTTTTTTTTTTGGGAGGGGGTATGATTAACTGAATTATAAGTATGCATTTAAGAAAACCTAAATTATTAAAAAGTATTTTCATAAATCTTACAGCTGAAAATTCCAGGCCAAATTTCTCATTTAAAATAAATTCCGAAGGACAGAAAACCCTACTTTCTATGTTAAATCCTAAATTTATTTTAAAATAACATGAAAATGAATTATCTATAGTAGTTCCACATAATAATATTAGTAATGATAAAATTTTATGTGAGCTTAGAAAAGTACAAATTATTACACATGAATTATCAGTAAATAAAAGAAATAAATTTACCTTGATGCACCGAAAGCAGTGCAGGTAAAATACAGACTTCTTGTCTCAAACGGGAAAATCATTGGACATGAATATGTCAGATATTCACACCAATCAGGCTGTGCTCCAGAAGACAGAACCAAAGGATCCTAAGAAAAAATTTTATGAATACTATTAAGAGATGCATGCACAATGTAAAAAATATACATATGAAAAACTGCGAACCATCGTAATGCCCACCTCTTTCAATTAATTCTCATACATGCTCATTTTATTTAAGTTATTCTGATAGCAATCAAGCTGTTGAAATGTACTGGACAGGAATGAAATTGGAACTAAGAACAAACTGAAGCAAACTAATAATTTCAAGTCAAACAAAGTTTTCATTAAAATTTATATTTATGATGAGAAAGAAAGTATTAATATTGCACTTTTATAATTTTATGCTTATAACGAGATATGGATACGAAGAAATCAATTTAAATAATAAATCTTTATATATTCAAAAAGAATTAAGAAAAACCTAGTATTTTAGTAAATTAATTGCATAACTAAAGGACACAAATATTTCAGGTGCTAGCATCATTTTTCTTACAAAGTAAACATTTTGAAAGCAGCACACATAAGAGTTCTGCAGTAATAAAGAAAATTTGATTATTTTCCTGATATTTTGTGGGCTGTTGAGCATCTGCTCTTATTCTCCCTCATGCCTTCCAATTCACACTGCATCAAAAAAATACTATGTACAGATACACACAAATCTATGCAAAAAAAAAAAAAAAAAAAAAAAAAAAAAAAAAAGAAGAGTATTTTTAAGAATTTATCCACTGTTCTGGTCTTTGGCATGGCAATTTCACAAAATGCTCATATAATACATAAAATTACACGTACTGCCACACACATTGCAGTTTATGAATGCTAAACGGTTTAAAGATATGCTTGCAAATAAATCAGAAGGTTTAAAGCATCATACTATGTGATACTTCCTAAAATAGAATAGAAATTGACATATACTCATAGACTCCAACGTGCAGCAAAACTTGTCAGTAGTCAACACATGAATAACATTTTTACAGCTTTGAAAATATGCACATAACACATGTTGTAATTAACCATTAATTAATTTTTAATTAATCATTAATTGTAATCAATTTTATTACATTTAAAATCTACATACATATAAAACTGAATATTAAAAATATGTCTTGTAAATTATACACATTTAATTAGAAAATTTCATTTTCTATACCATATCACTAAATCTACTAATATTATGAGTAAAGCAAGTATTTTAAATCACTACTAATCATAGAAAAAATTAGAATCCATAAATCATATATCATTATTCTGGGCTTGATTTCCACAGGAAAATGTAATTTAAGAAAATTCAGATAACCAAGAATTATACATGTAAGTATTAAAAAAATGCTTATAATTTTAAGAATGCAAAGATTTATATGCAAAATGCTTAGTAAGCTTAAGTTCTGATTTTGAGAATGATTTTTCTGTAACACAGGCCTTCATTTGCCTGTATATTTATTTTTTTTCAATCAAAAGTGGTTCGAGAGTTTTAGGACCTAAATTTGGTCAAAATTCAGTCTGATTTTTTTTAACAATATCAAAAATTCTTTCACAAACTGCATTTGAATGAAGTATTATTAATACAGCAAAGCATTACAATAGGCAATACTTTGTATTTAATACACCCATTCATATTTTTTAATTTGGCAATTTCTCCCCATGCTATATAAATATACAAATCTACAATTTCTTTCAAATCATCTACTTGATACACAGAAAACTCCATTTCCACTTGATTAAGATATTTTTCATCAATAATGGATGGGAAAGTATTCATCAGGTAAAGAATAGATGAATATGAAACTTCAGTTCTCAAGTTGATGTCAGCAATTTCAGCATGTTTCAGAAATTCACTTAGTGGAAATTTATCAATTATATATGAACATGCAGTTACAAAAAAAGCTTGCACAGAATTGAAAAATGAGTTCATTTCACTTTCATTCAACTTGGCATTTTTTAAATGCCACGATGCTACACCTTTAAATTTTCTGATCACATTACTAGCATTATCTGAAGAAAATAATAAGCAATTTTTCCCTCTAAACCTTTGCTTTTAAAGTTTTCATTTATACAATGAAAAATACCTTCTCCGTTATTATTCATGCATTCTAAAATAGAAATCAATGAAGTAATTATCACTCCCTTTTCTTTATTATAATATGTTATATCAAAGGGTTCAGTTTGTTATCATTACTTCCCCCAGTACTTAGAGAAAATGATGTACTGCGTGCTGATCTTATAATATCGGTAACAGTACTTTCTGCAAGGGTTTTCACAATAGCAGTAGTTTTGGTACAGCTGCAGCTAAATTTGTTTGATATAGCAGAATTCGAAAATATTCCTTTGAAAAAGCTCTTTAGGAATGATCCAAAATGGAAATCGATAGATTATGTTCAATTCAAAATTGAACAAAATAGCACTCGGTTTTTATAGTATCTGTTTCATCATCTTTACAGTGCCAAGTTCTTTATGCTTTTGAAAGAAACATGTTGTTTACAGTCACCCTTTCTACCATGCACAACTGAGAAGTTTTTGTTGCATACACTGCAATGTGCCCGATTTACAGAAATTTCAGATGATTTAAATGCATAGAAATTCTGAAGAATATTAATCTTTAAATTTCTCCTTTTATAATTTTAGCACCTTCATTTGAGGCAGCATAATTAACAAAAAACTTCTGGCTCAATCACAGCTCACAATACACACATGCTACGCTCTCGTCGCAATCTAAACAATAGAGCCGAGGCAGGCTAAACAAGTCCAGCAGCAAAGAACTTGGGTGTGCGGGGAACGATTGACAAGTCATTAACAGTTGGAGTTACTGATCTATGACTGGCTATTCTTCAAAATCAGCAATGCACTCAATATATGATGATATATTGTGATATATGATGACACAAGTATTCAGCCAAACATCAGATGAATTGGTTGCTTCCATTTTGCATACTAGTTCTCCTACCCTGTTTATGTAAAATCTGTAGTTTTTTCCATACTTTTCGTAGCTCATAATTTTTCACGAATTTCCGTAGAAACTACGGAGAATCTGTAGCAGTTGGACGTTATATATACTGCATACAAAACAATTACTGCACATAATCAAAATATTGATACCATTTTCATCATATGCATAGTGGGTTACTGCTTTCCTGTGATTTACAAATCAGAAGACTAAAGGTGTAATACTAACTAGGGCACTAACACCACACTAAGTGGTACTAAACAGAACCACTGCCCCCCCAATTAAACTAGAGAGTGATACCAACTGCACAGAGAACCAACTTCTATTACACACAATCAAGTACTGATTCAAAATCAACACATTGGGTATTTATGTTAATTGCACACTGGACCATTGTTATACTACAAGCAATAATAGGATTCACTGTTTTAGACAAACAACATCCATTTGTTGAGGCATTAAGTCAGAAATTCTCCATTAAAATGAATTGTCTGCGATGCTTTGGCTCAATTACAGATACCCCAATGGGATACAGCAATTATCCAGGGTAATGTGAATCTCAAGTAATACAAGACATGTTTCAAACAAAAAAAGCTCGCACTGCTGCTTTATTGGTGCAAGAATTATGCGACTGCGTATGTTCACTGCTGAGATACTTTTCATGTCTCCTCATTAGAACAAAGAAAATGTGTTCAAACACTGCAAAAGGACATGAAAGAATGTGAGGATTTCTGTTGAATGTTAATAAGGCTCTGGTACAATTTTATGCAGCAGCATGGAGGCAACCAATAAATGGGCTTTTCTTAAAACATTATTTTCCAAAATCCAACTATTTTTTTAATTGTTTACAAATGAGCAATGATATTGACCAAATGTACAATGATAGCTTACAAACTTGAAATAATAAAAACTGGGAGGTTCTTGTGAGGAAAACCTGGAGGACAGCATAGCACAGCAACAGTATTTCAAAATAATGCCACACTGATTTGTATTCAGTTTATAATGCCCGATTCCAATTTCTGAATAATTTAAAAATGATTTTGATGTAAAATATGTCAATACTTGATTAGATATTCTTTGCATAATTTTCCTTCATGATTACGTTACACTTTTGTATGAAGAAAACTCTAAATAGGGGAAAAAATCTTTTATTTATCAAAGCACTGCACCTGGTCAAAATATCCAGACAACTAGAGTTGTGGAGTCGGAGTCATGGAATTGGATTTGGGCAGATTTTGGGGTAAAATGAGTCGGAGCTGGAGTCGCTAAAAACAGGTCGACTCCGACTACAGTTTTTGTTCGAAAGTTTGAATTTGAAATGAAATTAAAGTGAATTGAAGAAATTAATGACAAACTGAGTTATTATTTTTATTTATGGACTATATACATTAATACATACTGTATTTCACGGCATATGAGACACACTTTTTTTCCTAAATTTGGTCTCAAAAAAGTCACCTGCGTCTTCTATGTGAAGGACACAGGTTAACGTTCAATACTGAATGCTATTTTTAGCCCGGATAAAGGTCTAGACACACATAACTTTTTCTACATCTGCCATAATTATTTTGCGCATGCGTGAAATATTTGTCGCCAAAAAGCGCGAAAGCTTGAAGCTGATGTCAAAGTTCGAACAGGTTCAACGGTCACATTATGTCTATGGAGCCTTTCCTTCTTTATATAGACTTTCTTTGACTCAGCTGACACACATGTTGGTATCGGTGTTTTTCTGTATAAACGTGTCGGTATCAGTGATTAAAACTATTTGTTTAAAAAAAATACCCTGGAAAATATGACTACGGGAAACAAGAGATTAAGCTATACAATTCAGTATATACTAGGAGTGTTAAACTATGCCAAAGTGCATGGAAACAGAGACACAGCAAAGCATTTCGGTCCACCACCTACCGAAAAAATTATACTTATTTGGCGACTGCAGGAAGATCAACTGAAGACTGCTAAAAAACAAAACATAACCTTTGATGCCCAGCTGCATCTTAACTTGAAAATGCCGTAAAAATGTGGGTGATAGATAAGAGGAAATCTGGGATAAGTGTTTCAACCAACATGATAATCAATGAGGCCAAAGGGTTTGCAGAAAAACATGGGAATCAGAACTTTTCAGAGTCTCAGGACTGGCGCTACAGGTTCATGAAAAGGCAAGGCTTATCAATGCATACAAAAACAACTATTGCACAGAAAATACCAGCAGATTATGAAGAAAAAGTATTACCATTTCATAGGTTTGTTATAAATGCACTCAAGAAAGCTTCTTTTGAGCTCGGTCAAATAATAAATATGGATGAAATTCCACTCACATTTGATGTACCATCCAAAAAGACTGTGAGTATTAAAAGATCTAAATCAATAACATTAAAAACCACAGGTCATGAAAAAACCCGATATATGGTAGTTCTAACATGTTGTGCTGATGGCACAAAACTACCACCGTTTTTCATATTCAAAAGAAAAACTTCCAATGGGTGGAATTGTTCACGTTCATTCGAAAGGTTCGATGGACGAAGCTGGAATGAAACTGTGGTTAGAGAACGTATGGACAAGGCGACCTGGTGGACTCTTAAGAAAACCCTCTCTTTTGGTTTTGGATCAGTTTAGCGCCCATAGAACTGAAACTATAAAGAATAAAGCGAGAGAATTAAAAACCCAGATAGCTCTTTCCTGGTGGATTGACTAGCCAATTGCAGCCTTTATATGTATCGGTGAATAAGCCATTTAAGGAAAAAGGTGCAAGAATGATGGAACAAGTGGATAGAATCACATCACGCCTTCACACCCTCAGGTAGAATGAAGCGGCCCTCTATTTCACAAGTGTGTGAGTGAGTAAAAAGATCTTGGGAGGATGTAAAGGCTGAAGTAATTTTTAAGTCCTTTAATGCTCATATGATGCAAATGATTTATATTCAAGAGATAACCATTTCGGTTTTTCGTTGGAACTACAATTTTTGAATTTTGGTCAGGAAAAAAATTTGAGATGTTTTTCCACTTTTTAGAGCAAACATAATACAATCATTTTCTTTTATTCTTATTTTTCGTCTAGTGAAAACTTCTTTTGAGCTCGGTCAAATAGGAAATATGGATAAAATTCCACTCATATTTGATGTACCATCCAACAGGACTGCGAGTATTAAAGGGTCTAAATCAATAACCATAAAAACAACAGGTCATGAAAAAACCTAGATACATGGTACATACTTGCCAACCTATGACACTCAAAAATCGGGAGATTTTCACAATTTTAAAAAGACTTTTTAAATGAGGAAAATATAGTTTTTAATAATGAATTAACTTTAAATAGTAACTAATTCTTAAATGCAAGCAACACAAAAATACCTTACACATAAAAAACATTTTTATTACTTGCATCGTTTAAGAAAACAAAACAAAACAAAAAAAAAAAAAAAAAAAAAAACAACAACTTTTAACCATTTTATGTACAAATGGTATAAACAGTGGCAGATTTTGCTTTCTTTAAGAAAGAAACTTCATAATTTCGTTCATAGCAATTGCCACGTAGGCCTGCTTTCACTAATAAAAGTTTTCTAATGTGTCATCACTAATATTAGATCTAAATTTAGTCCTCGTTTTCGTAACAACATTGGAAATCCTCTCACACTCTGCATTACTATGGGGAACTGTCAAGATGGCCAACATAATTCTAGACAGTTCACTATATTTTAAAATTCCATCAGCATCTTTCAGTTTTCCAATTAAACTCCACTGGGTGTCAATCCTAGCTGATTTTATAACTTCATCCAAGTTTTCTAATTGTAAACTGCTGTTATGCAGCTGTTGGAGTTTCAATTTTTCCTCCGTTTTAGAACTCCTTTCAAGATAATAATAAACATCAACAATGCGTTCATCCACATTTATTGGTAAAGAAGCTACTCCTTTTTCAGCTGCTAAATTTAGGAGGTGACAGGTGCACCTCATAATCTGCAAATCTGAATTTTCTTTTCTGAAGATGCCTGCAACACCAGTCTTCAAGCCTACCAATACTGGTGCATTATCGGCACCTAGCGCTAAGCAATTATCCAGAGGGACTGCATTTTCTTTTAAAGTTTTAATAATTAGCTGTGCTGTATTAAAGCCTGTCAAATGTTCTTCCAAAGTGGGGACAGAAAGTAAACTGCACTCAATTTCTGAAGACTCTGGATTAAAAAAAGAAACAACAATTGGATACAGTTTTGAATCGGTATTATTGCTTCCATCCGTAGAGATGCAGAACGGAGCTGTTTTAATGGATCAATAACTGAAGATTTATTTTTCAAATCCATTTCTTTAACAATTGCACCTCTTTTGGTTCTTGCACTTAAGTATTTCTTAGCGATTTCATTATCAAGAAACATTTTTCTAAATAAAGCTGCAGCCTGATCCGATGCATTCAGTGGCAGGTTGTGCTCCAGTAAAAAGCCAGAGAACAGACATTCTGCATTAATAACTTTTTGGTTCTTTATTTCCGAAGAAAAATTTAATTTTTCGTTTTTTTCAAAACAGCTCATGTTGCCCTTGTGTTTTTGTGTACGCACATGTTTGAGACCATCCGCCCTTCCACCATGCGAAATCGAAAAATCGCAACGACAGGCGGTACACATCGCAAATTTATTACATTTCCTTGAAGAAATAATGGAAGGAAAGTCAACTGTGTACGATTTTTGAGACGTAAACGAGTATTTCACCTTTCTCGCAGACATAACAAAAGATGATAATTTCTAAAACTATTTCCCGAAGGCACGTGTACTCACACAACTCAGGACAAAATGACCGAAATAACTAAAGAACATCCAAATAACAGTTTGTTTTGTCCTCATTGGCTAATATATGCCAGATGACACACAGTGGAGCACGATGCCCATTGGAGAACTGGAGAAGGACGTTTCTGGATACGTATATGCTCTCACTCACAAAGCAGAAGTTATGTAATTCGCAAGGTTTTGTTTTAGATATAATGTAGAGAAAATTCATTTGCTTCGGACGTCCAAAATCACTTTTTTTGTTCATATAACAAAGTATTAAGCCAAGTTCCATAAAAATCGTGAGAAATTTTAATAAGAAAAAGTCGGGAGAAATATATTGTAAATCGGGTTGGCGGGAGAGCGGTCGAAAATCGGGAGAGTTTGCAAGCCTGATGGTAGTTCTAATATGTTGTGCTGATGGCACAAAACTACCACTGTTTTTCATATTCAAAAGAAAAACTCATCTGAAAGAAAAACTTCCAACGGGTGTAATTGTTCATGTTCATCTGAAAGGCTGGATGGACAAAGCTGGAATGAAACTGTGGTTACAGAACGTATGGGCGAGGCGACCTGGTGGACTCTTAAAAAAACCCTCTCTTTTGGTTTTGGATCAGTTTAGTGCCCATAGAACTGAAACCATAAAGAATAATGCGAGAGAATTAAAAACCCAGATAGCTGTCTTTCCTGGTGGATTGACTAGCCAATTGCAGCCTTTATATGTATCGGTGAATAAGCCATTTAAGGAAAAAGGTGCAAGAACGATGGAACAAGTGGATAGAATCACATCACGCCTTCACACCCTCAGGTAGAATGAAGCGGCCCTCTATTTCACAAGTGTGTGAGTGAGTAAAAAGATCTTGGGAGGATGTAAAGGCTGAAGTAATTTTTAAGTCCTTTAATGCTCATATGATGCAAATGATTTATATTCAAGAGATAACCATTTCGGTTTTTCGTTGGAACTACAATTTTTGAATTTTGGTCAGGAAAAAAATTTGAGATGTTTTTGCCACTTTTTAGAGCAAACATAATGCAATGATTTTCTTTTATTCTTATTTTTCGTCTAGTGAAAACTTCTTTTGAGCTCGGTCAAATAGGAAATATGGATGAAATTACACTCATATTTGATGTACCATCCAACAGGACTGCCAGTATTAAAGGGTCTAAATCAATAACCATAAAAACAACAGGTCATGAAAAAACCTAGATACATGGTAGTTCTAACATGTTGTGCTAATGGCACAAATCTACCGCTGTTTTTCATATTCAAAAGAAAAACTCTTCCGAAAGAAAAACTTCCAACGGGTGTAATTGTTCATGTTCATCTGAAAGGCTGGATGGTCAAAGCTGGAATGAAAATGGTTACAGAACGTATGGGCAAGGCGACCTTGTGGACTCTTAAGAAAACCCTCTTTTTTGGTTTTGGATCAGTTTAGCGCCCATAGAACTGAAACTATAAAGAATAAAGCGAGAGAATTAAAAACCCAGATAGCTCTTTCCTGGTGGATTGACTAGCCAATTGCAGCCTTTATATGTATCGGTGAATAAGCCATTTAAGGAAAAAGTGCGAGAAAGATGGCACATGTGGATAGGAGAGCCACATCACACCCTCAGGTAGAATGAAGCGGCCCTCCATTTCACAAGTGTGTGAGTGAGTAAAAAGATCTTAGGAGGACATAAAGGCTGAAGTAATTGTTAAGTCCTTTAAGAAGTGCGGAATCAGTAATGCTTTTGACGGAACAGAAGACGACGCATTATTCGAAGAAGGTGATACTAGCGATGACGGAAACAGTAGTGATGACGATATTCTCGTTTTCGATGATGATGATAGTGAAAAGGATTTTTATGGTTTTGAAAGTGATTAAAGTCTCATTTCATGATAGGCCAAGTTTTCCTTAAATCTGTGTTTTTTGTTGTTTCTGCTTTATTTTGTATTACGTTTGATTGCTTGCTGTTCATTCATTTATTCATTATTGAAATTTACATATCATGTTCAAAATAGCTTGCTGTTTGTTCATTTTCCCTAATGAAAATATGTTTGATAATTGCATTCAATGATTGTTTATTTTGCTGTTACGAAACGAGAGAACTAAAAGAAACCATATTTTAAGTTATTATGGTACTGCGCGAGAGCGCGGACTAGCGAGACTTTTTTTCTTTGTGTGTGGCTTTCTAAATAAGGGTGCGTCTTATATGCTGGCAAATATGGTAGTTATTTTGTATTTTATTTTTTATGACATATTATAAATATTTATCTATTTTTTATGACATATTAATAAATAAATATAAGGGAGGAGGATGGATGTGATATTTGCCTTTAGTGAACTGATTTAGTTGCTTCATTTAATGACAAATCTCACTGCTATATTTAGGTAAGCAGCAAGAACTCCAAAAATTGATGCCATTCTTAGGGAGTGAGCAGGAAAAGGAGGAATTACTGATCAAGCAACAAGATGAGGAAGTACATAATTGATAATATAGAGGTTGTTAGAATTAAAAAGTGTAGATAACCCTAATGTTTCACTAACAGAAGGACTGTGGAATGATCTTTCAGAATTGTAAATTCTCTCTACACCATATATCACCACAAAAAAGCTACAATCTGAAGAATCAACAGCAGGCGAGAATGGAAGAATGTGATGTTTGTTCTTTCTGACATGGAGGGTTAATTGCAGAAGGAATCATTTCTTGAATGAAGAAAAAAGAAACTAGTTTGCTAGACAATGAGATATTGCTGTGTTCAATATATGTCAACCAAATATTTGTTGGAATGACAAACAAATTAAGAAGGCAAAAAAAGCCATCTATGAACTTTCAATAGGAGTGAAATTATTTACAGAACAATTGGAATGTTTAAATCAGGACAGTCAAACTGCAGACATTGCAACTGAGTTTCTATCATCCTCTTTCAGTGATAAATTAGATTTTGAGAAATAGTTTTGAATACTATTGAAAAGGCTAAGGCAAAGCGAATGAAAATAAAGAAGCAACAGCCTTCAGATATGAAAATGAAAAAATACAAATAAGATTTCTACACTGCCTTTGAAGAAATAGAGAAATATGATTATTCTTGCAAGACACCTGTTTTAGAACTTATAAAAATCTATCCTGAAATGTTAAGAGAAGTAGCCCTTAGCCCTAACAGTAACAGATCTTCTCTCTACTCAAGTCAGTGTGGAAAGGCTCTTCTCAGCTCTGAAGTTTATCAAATCGGATCTATGGTCCTCCAACAAAGAAGATCTTGCAGAAGCTATACTGTTTCTTACAAATAACTAATGCCAGTTTTTCTATTTCATAATACATGCCAATTAATATAAACAATTTGCTATGCCATAATTTTTTTTTTTTTTTTCCGTAGCATCTATTACTTCTTTTATATTAAAATAAGTCGTAGCCCATGTGTATAATATATATATATGAGGAAGTCAAAGTCTTTAAAATTCCAGGAGTCGGACATTTTTCCTACTGACTCCACAGCCCTGCGGAAAACCCTGGAAGTGGATCTGGCAGGTGATGTAAGTTGATGCATAATCAAAAGCTATAAAAGTGCTAGTAGTGGTTTGTCAGTCATATTTCTGTATCTGTGAGATAATGATTAAGTCAAAGGAGTTTAGTGACTTTGCTTGTGGTGGTTAAGAAGGATGCCACCATGGTGAGAAATCTGTTTAAGAAGTTTTGGACACTCTTCTTTGTCAATATACTGAAATTGCAGAAAATAGAAGGGGCAGGTGGAAAAATCGGTAGATGCAGCCACAGAAAAGGGTAGTGAAACAAAATTGCAAGTTTTGTTGGTCGAAATCGCTGAGGAATTCCAAAGTTCATTAAGCTATAGTATTAGCAGCAGGATTGTTCAGCGAGAGTTAAAAAACCTGGGATTCCATGGTCGTGCAGCAACTCGCAAGCCAAACATCGCTCCCCAGAATGCAAAATGTTGATTACAATGGTGTAAAGCTGACTGCAATTAGACAGTGGACATGTGGGAAAAAGTTCCTTGGAATAATGAATCTCATTTTAAAATCTGGCAGTCCAATGGACCCGTCTGTCTGGGTTAGGGGAATGCCCGGCGTGCACTTCTTAACTGCATTGCGCCGACTGTAAAATTTGGTGGTAGCAGCATTATGGTGTGGGATTATTGTTCATGGTTTGGCCTGGATCCCTTAGTTCTTGTTGTTGGAAGCATGAACATTGAGATGTATGAGGACATTCTGGACAGTGCTGCTCTCCTAAATCTATGGCAAAATTTTGGGGAAGGCCTACTTTTCTTCCAACAGATAACTGTTCCATTCACAAATCAACCCTTGTGCGACATCGGGCACTTCACCATAACCAATGATAATAAAATTATCAATATTACAGTTTTAATAATTATTAATGTATCTCTTTTATTATTTTCCACAACTATACAGTTGTCAAGCAGCCAATTCATACTGGAATTTTGCATGTACTGAAATGCAGATATAAAGTAGCTATTCAAAAACCAATGGAGCACTGACATCATTCTAGAAATACCTTAACATTAAATCTGAAGCATGCGGCATTGGAATATCATGAAAGGATGTGTTTGCAAATATTTTAAAAAAAGTTTGCCATAATTTATAGTCTGCTACCAAATTTCATGATGATCACGGAAGCCATGAATCTGAATGTTTTCGGATATCAAACAAAAAGTGAACTTTTCTGATTTATGGAATATCAGATGAAATGCTAAATGAAGATTATGTAACTAAAGTCTTACACTAAGATGACAATGCCTCAATGATCAATCAATCAATGGAATGGGGTGGTAACACCCGCCTAACGCTAGAATGCGCTGAGAGCGCCATTGAGAGTGTGCTGAGTTTCGATGCAGTTGCTCGATGGAATGTGTGACGCAGTTGTGAGATTTCGAGATATGATTATATTTAATTAAATCAATTTATATTTTATTGATTCGTGATTATTGAATTTGATTTATTGATATGAGATGATATGTTTTGCTGAACTCACCACACTTTCGACAAACTTGGATTACCACTGAACCTCAAAAACCACTGATGCGCATTTGGTGCACCTTCGCCAAGAACAAGGTAAGAGAATTTTTATTGAATTATTGAAACTGAATTATAAATGGATAGAAATTAAATACGGCTGAAAATCTGCCAAAGTTGAAGAAGAAACGCAGTTCCGTGCATTCGATGTTGACGAAATTAATTAACAAAATAGAAGCTGCTATCAACAACGAAAACGAAACAGTTGATCCGTTATAAGCATTTTGGGAACAATTAATCGGAAAAGAAACTGATTTAAATTCTTTAAATGATGAAATTGAAAATCTTTTGAGTGTCGAAACAATATCTGGAGATATAGAAGCTTCAGAAGAAATAAAATAAAAAATTTTTTGGAAATCGAAACTTCATTCTAAAATAAAGAAATTGAATTCTGATTCTATCCAAGTGGATACAGTTTCACAAAACACTCAGCTGATTAATAATGAAACTGAAAATATAAATATAAAATTGCCTAAATTACATATTAGTAAATATTATGTTAATTAATCTGGTTGGTTAGATTTTTACAATTTATTTGAAAGCTCTGTTCATAATAATCCCAAATTAAGCAAAGTTAATCAATTTAATTATTTGAAGTCCTATCTCGGTGGTACCGCAGCAGTATGTACTAGTAGATTTGCTATTTAAGTGATGAAAATTATGATAAAGCACTTGATTTATTGAAAGAAAGGTTTGGAAATAAAAACGTTTTGATTAACACTCATTTGAATGTTTTGCTGAATTTATCTCCGGTTAAAAATCCTAACGATGTTATAAGTTTACAAAATTTATATGATAACACGGAAACGCAGATCAGAAGCTTAGCTTCTTTAGGAATTACAGGTGAATCATATGCAAATCTATTGACACCAATTTTAATTAAATTAATTCCTTCAGAATTTGTTTTAGAATTTAATCGCATTCAAGGCGATAACGAATTTGACTTCATAACTCTTTTGCAATTCATTAATAACGAAATTCGAAGCCGCGAGAGATCCTTTCCAATAAATAATTATAAATCATCGAATCAACGAGTGCACTTATGTTCCTCGCAAGAGAAAATAAAAAATAAAAATTCTACTTCTGTTAGACACAACTCTTTAAGACCTCCGCATAAGAGGGAGAATTCTTTGCCCTCCCCACACACGCATGAATTCCTGGTGTCAGTCGAAAATATGTGTTTATTTTGCAGCAAAGGTCATAAAATCAGAATCTTGCTCTACATTTAATGCAAATGAACGGAGAGATATATTGAAGCTGCGAGGTCAATGTTTTCGTTGTTTGACCCCAAACCATCGAGTAAAAGAGTGTTTGAAAAAGAATTTGTGTCCCATCTGCAGCAAACCTCACCATGTTTCAATTTGTTTTCGAAATCAAAATAATCCACACATTATTTCTCCAAAGGAAGAAACCGATAATGTCGTATCGGCGAATATTGTATCTGCGAAAATGAATATGTTACAAACATGTTCAACCTTAATTGATAATGGAAAAGAGCAGGAAATTGTTAGAATTTTCCTGGACAATGGTTCACACCGCTCCTTTGTTTTATCAGCTATTTCCAAAAGATTTAATTTTCCAGTTGTTAGAAAGGAAAGCCTTTCTATTTGCGCATTTGGTGCTAAGGAAACGGAAACAAAATCATTTAATGTAGTTAAACTTAAAGTAAAGAATAGAGATGATCCAAATTTATGCATAGAAATTGAAGCACTGGAGACAGAACATATTTCGGGCACACATTTACCGACTCTCGATAAAAATATTGAGAAACAATTTAGACGTTTAAAAAATGTACAACTAGCAGATTGTTATGAATTTAACAATAAAGAAATATCAATACTAATAGGTGCAGATTACTATTATGATATTTTCACTGGTCGAATTACACGCCTAAGCAAAACCCTCATTGCAGTTGAAACAATATTTGGATGGTGTTTGCAAGGCCGAACTACAATGAGTGTTATGGTAAACGAATCCAATATTTCCGATCAACTCAAGGAATTTTGGGATTTAGAGAATTTGGGTATCGAGGCAGAAGTAGCTGAAATAGAACCCACTGAGAAAGATATAATGAGTGAACTTGAATCCGGAATTACATATCAAAATAAGCGATACAAAGTGAAATTGCCCTGGAAATCAAATATAAAGACATTGTTAGAAAATAACAAGCAGATAGCAATGAAAAGATTTTTGAGATTGAAATCATCTTTTAAAAATAACCCGTCCTTATCTTGTGAATATAACACTGTTCTAAAGAATTATCTTACAGAGAATATTATTGAACCTGTCCCAGTTGATGAAGTAAATTTACGCCAAAATACATTTTATCTACCTCATCGAGCTGTAATACGTACGGATAAGACTACAAGCAAATTACGCATTGTGTTTGATGCTTCAGCACATGCAAAAGGTCAATTATCTTTGAGTGATTGCTTATACACAGGACTTAATTTTATGCCTAACCTATTTCTTCTTTTGATCAGATTTAGAACGAATACGATAGCATTTGTTGCAGATATTAAGATGGCTTTTCTCCAGATTGAAATAGATGAAAGTGAACGAAACTACACCAGGGAATCTGGGAAGAAGATCCAGGAACTGAGGATGAAAACAAGAAATTGGAAATTTTTCGGATGACAAGGGTGTTATTTGGAGTGAGATCTAGCCCGTTCCTCCTTGCAGCCACAATCAAACATCACTTGAAAAGGTACGTAGATATATTTCCTCTGACTTCTAAGCATCTTAATGAATCATTGTACGTCGACGATTTTATTTGTGGGCAAATCACTGTTCGATAGGCTCTAAAGACTTGTAAAGAGAGTGTAGACATTCTAAAAGAGGCAAGCATGGACCTTCGAAAGTGGAGAACCAATTCTCCTGAGCTAAGTAAAGAATTAAAGAATTTAAACTTCAATGTAGATCAGGGTGAAGAGTCTTTAGATACAAAATTGATAGCTTCAAAAGTTTTGGGAATTGGTTGGGATGAACAAACTGACACGTTTTATTTCGATACCAGAAATCTGGAAACATTTCTTTTAAAAAGAACTAACACAAAAAGACACTTACTACAAGCAGTAGGTCGACTTTTCGATCCAGTAGGTTTTATAGGACCGTATACTATTAGAGTTAAGTACCTGATACAAGAAATTTGGGGTTTAGGATTAGACTGCATACTTGCCAACCTATGACACTCAAAAATCGGGAGATTTTTCACAATTTTAAAAAAACTTTTTAAATGAGGAAAATATAGTTTTTAATAATGAATTAACTTTAAATAGTAACTAATTCTTACATGCAAGCAACACAAAAATACCTTACACATAAAAAACATTTTTATTACTTGCATCGTTTAAGAAAACAAAACAAAACAAAAAAAAAAACAAAAAAAAAAACAACAACTTTTAACCATTTTATGTACAAATGGTATAAACAGTGGCAGATTTTGCTTTCTTTAAGAAAGAAACTTCATAATTTCGTTCATAGCAATTGCCACGTAGGCCTGCTTTCACTAATAAAAGTTTTCTAATGTGTCACCACTAATATTAGATCTAAATTTAGTCCTCGTTTTCGTAACAACATTGGAAATCCTCTCACACTCTGCATTACTATGGGGAACTGTCAAGATGGCCAACATAATTCTAGACAGTTCACTATATTTTAAAATTCCATCAGCATCTTTCAGTTTTCCAATTAAACTCCACTGGGTGTCAATCCTAGCTGATTTTATAACTTCATCCAAGTTTTCTAATTGTAAACTGCTGTTATGCAGCTGTTGGAGTTTCAATTTTTCCTCCGTTTTAGAACTCCTTTCAAGATAATAATAAACATCAACAATGCGTTCATCCACATTTATTGGTAAAGAAGCTACTCCTTTTTCAGCTGCTAAATTTAGGAGGTGACAGGTGCACCTCATAATCTGCAAATCTGAATTTTCTTTTCTGAAGATGCCTGCAACACCAGTCTTCAAGCCTACCAATACTGGTGCATTATCGGCACCTAGCGCTAAGCAATTATCCAGAGGGACTGCATTTTCTTTTAAAGTTTTAATAATTAGCTGTGCTGTATTAAAGCCTGTCAAATGTTCTTCCAAAGTGGGGACAGAAAGTAAACTGCACTCAATTTCTGAAGACTCTGGATTAAAAAAAGAAACAACAATTGGATACAGTTTTGAATCGGTATTATTGCTTCCATCCGTAGAGAGGCAGAACGGAGCTGTTTTAATGGATCAATAACTGAAGATTTATTTTTCAAATCCATTTCTTTAACAATTGCACCTCTTTTGGTTCTTGCACTTAAGTATTTCTTAGCGATTTCATTATCAAGAAACATTTTTCTAAATAAAGCTGCAGCCTGATCCGATGCATTCAGTGGCAGGTTGTGCTCCAGTAAAAAGCCAGAGAACAGACATTCTGCATTAATAACTTTTTGGTTCTTTATTTCCGAAGAAAAATTTAATTTTTCGTTTTTTTCAAAACAGCTCATGTTGCCCTTGTGTTTTTGTGTACGCACATGTTTGAGACCATCCGCCCTTCCACCATGCGAAATCGAAAATTTGCAACGAGAGGCGGTACACATCGCAAATTTATTACATTTCCTTGAAGAAATAATGGAAGGAAAGTCAACTGTGTACGATTTTTGAAAAGTAAGCGAGTATTTCACCTTTCTCGCAGACATAACAAAAGATGATAATTTCTAAAACTATTTCCCGAAGGCACGTGTACTCACACAACTCAGGACAAAATGACCGAAATAACTAAAGAACATCCAAATAACAGCTTGTTTTGTCCTCATTGGCTAATATATGCCAGATGACACGCAGTGGAGCACGATGCCCATTGGAGAACTGGAGAAGGACGTTTCTGGATACGTATATGCTCTCACTCACAAAGCAGAAGTTATGTAATTTGCAAGGTTTTGTTTTAGATATAATCTAGAGAAAATTCATTTGCTTCGGACGTCCAAAATCACTTTTTTTTTTGTTCATATAACAAAGTATTAAGCCAAGTTCCATAAAAATCGTGAGAAATTTTAAGAATAAGAAAAAGTCGGGAGAAATATATTGTAAATCGGGTTGGCGGGAGAGCGGTCGAAAATCGGGAGTCTCCCGCCTAAATCGGGAGAGTTGGCAAGTCTGAGACTAGGATGAAAAATTGCCCAAACAGTTAGAAATGGCTTGGAATAAATGGTGCAATGAGATCCAAGATGTAAAGGAAATAATTATTCTCCGATATTATTTTCAAAATTCTTTGCCCAGTCATGCAATCACTATTCAATTACACTGTTTTTCAGATGCACCTAAGAAAGCTTATATTACTGTTGCGTACTTACGTATAGAATTAAAGAGTGGAAATATCATTTCTAGGTTTGTAGCATCAAAGAGCAGGGTAGCTCCATTAAAAATCCTTTCGATTCCTAGATTGGAACTTATGGGTGCACTTTTGTCTTCAAGATTGAGCAATAAAATTGTAACTGCACTAAGTTTTCCAGTTACTTGATATTTTTGGACGGATTCCTTAATACCTTATTACTGGATCAAAGGTGATCCAAATAGACATAAGGTGTTCATGAAGAATAGAATAAAAGAAATACAAAAATACAGCAATCCAGAAGAATGGCATTATTGTATAGGAAAGAATAATCACGCCGATTTGATTTCTAGGGGTTTATCCTTAAGCGAGCTCAAGAATAATCAGCTCTGGTGGCATGGACCCCGTTGGTTGACAATGAATAATACAGCATGGCCATCCTCCTTAGAATCAATGGAAGAAAGCAAAGTAGATGTCGATAAGTTAGAGTTTAAGAAGTCAGTTGTTGTAAATGCCACTGTTGAAAATAGTAAAATGAAAATGATTTGATCACAAGATATTCATTCCTCAATCAGTAAATTAATTAGGATAACTGCTTTATGTTTGAGATTTATAAATAACTGTAATGCAAACCCAGAGTTGAGAAAAGACTTCATATGTGCTTCTGAGTTAAGACATGCTACTGAAGTTTTAGTAAAACTCGAACAGTCAACTGAATTTCAAAGAAGTGCTTGAAAAACGGACAATCTATTCCAAAAAATAGTAAAATATCATCTCTGAACGTATTTCTTGACAAAAATGAGGTACTAAGAGTAGGTATTTAGAATTTCAGAAACATCAGATACTCTTGCCAAAGGCTCACCATTTCACTAACTTAGCTATTGAATATTATCATAGAAAATCCTTACATTCTGGGGTACAGACTACATTATCTTTAATAAGACAGTCATATTGGATACCGTCTGGTCAAGATCGAGTTAGAAGAGTAATAAATAAGTGCATGACTTGCTTTAGAACGAAGAATCAAACGGTAAGCCAGATGATGGGTAATCTACCTAGGGACAGAGTCGTACCTTCTAGACCTTTCGAGAAGGTCGGATTGGATTTCGCACGACCTATAATCACGAAACCTAATTTGAAAAGGTCAAAGGTGACTTTAAAGTCTTATATTGCATTATTTATCTGTTTTTGCACTAAAGCAGTGCATTTAGAAGTTGTTTCTGAGTTAACAACAGCAGCTTTTTCTAGCCTGTTTACGACGATTTATTGCCAGAAGATCCAAACCAGCTGTTATCTGGAGCGATAACGCCACGAATTTCAAAGGTGCGAGAAATATTCTTAACGCCTATAATGATATTTGGAAATCTAACCCAATTCAAGGATTTAGTGCAGAAGAGGGCATCCAATGGAAATTTATCCCACCAGCTTCTTCCTCACTTTGGCGGACAGTGGGAAGCAAACATAAAACCAGTGAAACGGATTTTGTTAAGGGTAGCAAAATCAGCTATCATGAATTTTGAAGAGTTAACTACTTTAGTTACTCAGATAGAAGCAGTTCTGAATTCCCGTCCATTATCACCACTTTTTTCTGATCCGAGTGACTTACAGCCTTTAACTCCGGGACATTTTTTAACAGGAAGTGCTATGTTATCCTTTCCTGAACCACATACTGCTTCGGATTCTCTTTCTTTTCATTCCAGGTGGGAACTACTTCAAAGCCAAATTTTGGAGAAGGTGGCATTCCGAGTATCTAAATCAACTACAGAATCGTGCCAAATGGAGCAGTTCGAAACCAACCATGCAGATTGGTCAACTAGTACTGCTGAAGGACTCCAAGCCCAATCCTTTGCATTGGCCTCTAGGTCGGATCCAACAAGTGTATCCTGGTGCTGACCGTCTGGTCAGAGTAGTTGAAGTTAAAACCTCTACAGGTGTTCTTCGGCGAGCCATCAACAAAATTATAACCATTTAAAGACTGAATGAACTTGAAAAACTTTTATTTTATATTTCACAGTTTACCAATTTAATATTTAGTTTAGTGTAATTTTAGTGACTTTAAATTTATTTGAATATCTGGAAATTGAAATGTAAACTCCATCGGAGTTTAAGCGGGGAGAATGGTAAGACCCACCTAACGCTAGAGGGCCATTCAGAGTGTGCTGAGTTTCGATGCAGTTGCTCAATGGAATGTGCAACGCAGTTGTGAGATTTTGAGATATGATTATATTTAATTAAATCAATTTATATTTTATTGATTGGTGATTGAATTTGATTTATTGATATGAGATGATATGTTTTGCTGAACCACCACACTTTCGACAAACTTGGATTACCACTGAACCTCAAAACCATTGATGCGCATGGGGAATATCTGCAGTATGGTTTTAACCCAGAAAATATCACTACTTCGGCCTCGTGACATACCATTTCAGGGGGGGGGAAATCTTCCTTCATACTAAATATCTCTTTCTTAAAGAAATATTAACGAAGAATTTTTTAAATTTCATAATATTTACACATTACCTTACTAGATTTAAACTGGTCTAAAATTAAGAAATTTCTGAAATCACTGAAGTCCTAAAGCCAGATTTTGGACTTTATAATGCATTTACTAAATTGCCTACAGAAGATTTGGTAGGTTATTTGAGTATGGAAAAGCAAGCAAGGACTATCTCCTTAAGGGGAGGAATACCTATGTGGAGAGCTTTCTCGGGAAAATTGTTTCATATTCACATTATACATGGAAAACTATGAAAACCACTCAAACAACCAGCCTGTTTACCTCATTCCAAACCCAGGTTAAACTACCAATATTCAATGGTTTTTAACAACTTAGTTACCGGTAGCACTCTACTACAGAAAGGGGGAAGGAATTTATAAAATCAAGTTACCTAGTACCTAGTTATCATTAAAAATACATAGCCATCCTCTAAAAAATCCAACAACCTTCAGACGTAATTAGAACTATATCAAAAGTACTGCTGTAAAAAGGCTGTACAGGTTAAAGGTCCACTTTTGTCATCTTTTGCAAAATCTACAATTAAGTCCAAAACATTGATAGCGAAACACATTCTGGTGTAACAAGCTCTGAAATTGGATCAGACTGAAAAAGTATCATGTTGAGGAATGAATCAGGTTTATTTGTCCTTCAGCTGGATGACAATGAACTGCACATGAAGACAGCCTTCACTCCATATCACTGTGAACAACATAATGCATAATGTCTGATACTACTCATCTTCACAGAGCTATAATGGTCTGATTCTAGGTCAAAGATATTCCATGACAAGTTGTAGTGTTTATCAAGCACAAAATTACCATTTATACAGAGCATCAACAAAGAATGTCTGTGCTGTGGTGCAACTCTCAGTCTAAATGATATCTGGGCCTTTCCTCAATCACAACTTATTGGATATATTAAGATACTGGTAACAATTATGATTTTAGCAATTAGAGAATCTGTGGCAGCAAACTGCATAAGGAAGGACTGGCAATGTAAGAACAAATGTCCTTGTGCATTTTACCAGAGCCGGCTATACATAATAAGTAATGGGTCTGGACCCACGCTTCCTTAATTAACCGACTGATCATTTTTCTCCCTTCATTATTTTACCAAGTTTTAACAGCGTCAAAAATGTTTTTTAAGCTCTGGGATTTTTTTGTGGGGGAGGTTATGCAATATGTTAACAAAAAAGAGAAATTCTTAAAGCTGCTAAATTAGAGTACATACTTCCATACCAGATTCTTAGAAAAATGCATCCCATAAACTAGTTAAAGTAAACTACTAAGTATTTTCAAAAATATACATATTATAACAAATTTTCAAATATGACAAGCTTACAGAAATAACATTCAAGTGATGAAACAGAAAAACTAAACTTTATCTCATACTTCTCGAAGAGAAAAAACCATTAACAGCTACAACAACACTTAAATATCACACCAATTCAGATTAATACACTATAAATTTACCTGAAGCTGCTGGACTAGCTTGGTAGTTATCTTCTTACTTATAAAGTTTTCAGTTGGGACTTTAAAAGCAGTATCTTCCCATGCTAGAAGTAAAACGAATGTTGGTAAAATGATGCAGATATAAAAAAAAACTAGTTTCAATAAGATGACAAGAAAAAATTCTTTTAGCTTAGGTAATGCAGAAGTAAATTTTAAGAAATGCAGCACTTTATAAAATGCAGCATATTTAAAAAAAAATTAGCAGGCTGGAACAGTACATATTGAAAAGTACATGTTTTTAAATTGGAGTGGTTTGAAGAAGGGAAAAATAAACTACAGCTGTTTGAGTGGACATATTTGTTCCCTCAAATCAGAACCTGATATTCTGAGATTTTACATTTGAATTTTCTTTAGCTTTATTTTACATTTTAAAGAGAATTAAAAATTCACCATGCGCATGCTATACTTTGTGCAAGCCCCTGAATTTATGCTACTGGAAACAGAGATAATGGAAACTTTCTTTGCCTTTCTGAAAGACAATCTGATTGCCACTGCAAAAATTGGCTCTACGCCAGCTGCCCGAATGACGCACACACAATACATATTTGCCAAGAATGTGATCGCTTTCAACATTCTCACAATTGCTTTTTGGGGGATCGCTGTTATGAAATTCCCTGTCTTTTCCAGATTTTGATTAAAATAGTTAAATTCTCTGATTTTCAACCCGACTTTTTTGGTCAATTTTCGATTTCCCTCACTTTTTCCGGTTTTTCCTGGTAGCGTGGTAACTCTGATGCCAGATTAGATCAATAAATCTTCTATTTTGTATGAGGTTTGCTAATTATAAAAATAAGAGTACATATATGTGTTAGCTGAAATGACGTGTAACATAGGAACAAGAACTACAACATATTGCCAAATACTGTTTTTGTTATCACTAAATGTGCTTGTGCTGGGTTTACTAATTATAAAAATGAAAGTACTTAGGTGAAATGTGCAGCATAGGAACAACGTGATAATGGGAGAGAAATAAACGTGGAGGCACTAATGGGAGAATTTTGCAATTTTTTAGAAGAGGCACTGAAATACTTAACAGTTCCTTGCACAAAAGAGAGTAAATCACAAATTTTCATACTTAATAATTTTAATTAGCATTGCTTTCTTAAAGAAATGCTTATTTAGAAGTGACAATAAATAAAAAAAATAAACAATTACTTTATGCTATATGCTAAGGTTAGTAAGTTCACAAATTTTGGTCAGTTGCAAATATTATTTTATATTTAAAAATTCATTGGGCAATTCAGTATTTGCACATGGTTAGCACATGAATACATATTTCCCAAGTTATAGATCACATTCCAACTCTTCACTAGATTACTTACAGAAATCCAAAGATTTTATGTTGTAATCATGGGCTCAAACATTACAGAACATCACTGAAATTTTTATGAATTTGTTTTGTTCAGTAAATTATCTTTTAAGGGCAAAAGCCGCAGCAGCTGCGGCATTATATTAAATAAATGGTTTTTCCATATTAGGTCAAAATTATATTATTAAGTCATATTAAAAAGTAGTTTACAAATTACTTTTCACATATAATCAAACTTTTGTTTCACTCTGCACCTAGTGAATGTACAGATAAGCAAACAAAGTATTAGAAGATACTTAGCTGTAAATAATGTAAATAAAAGCACAATTTTTTTAAGAGCTAGGCAGGTAGCATACTATATAAATTCTGATTCCTAGTTCCAAAACAGTAGTGTTCGTTTAAACTATGGCTGCTTGGAATATATTTGGCATTGCTTTATATGTGAATAGTAAATTTATTTCTCAAATATAATATTTTGACAATCACAAAGCCTGCACACATCACAGAAAGAAACTGAATCTTTTCCAACTTAAAAACACTTACATAACAATACATGCAAAATTTATGATGAAAAATTACTTCATTACATCACAATATAATAAAGTTTTCAATTGCAGAAGGGAAACATACAGTGAAAAATCTTTATAGGAATTAATATGACTTTTTAATATATGAAAAATTGTAACTTAATAATGCTTTGAAAAGTTAAAAAAAACATGCAATTTAAATCTGTACAAGAATTTACTTTGGAAATCTTTTAAAAGAGAATGAGATGACTGATGAACTGATGACTAGTTTATGGTAAACTAGTTAAAGTGGAACATACCTACAGAGCTTTCTTTTGAAAGAACATATACTAATCTTAGGACTTGCAATACTTCTTCAACAGTACAACCTGTTGGCTCCATTGAAACAGATGGTAAGTTACATGAACTGATGGTTCCAGCAGCTTGATTCCAAGTTTTATTAGAATCTTTAGAAATCTGAAATTAATTGGGAAGTTCTTCAGTTTATCAAATATGCATGACTTCCAATATTATAAATTCAGATACAGCACACAGGGATGTAAGTTTTTAATAAAATACATAGCTGACCACTAAAAAATTGTAAAACTATAAATGACAAGAGATATATGCAGTACAAAGTTTTAAAAATTAAATATTAAAAGTGTAAAATATTAAAAAGTTTTTTTTGTCTGCTTGGCATGCCTTTGATATTTTTTCATAATAAAATAAATATATGGGAAGTAGAGTGGAAATTCTTAATTACACTCGGGCACAAAATAAAAACAATTATTTATTGGCATAACTCTGTATGTGCAATAATTTGGCTCCGTAACTGCCTTTTTGCTTGACATGCATCTCACAATGAAATATTTTTATAGCTACATTGAAATAACTTTGCAGCTACTGAATAACTTTTGTCCAGAATTGCAACCTAGTGAATCCTTATTTATTATTTTCTGCTTTCATTGCCTCATGACAATGAAGAAGTAATTCATGCAGCCAGGTTAAACAACTAAATAAATATTAGTAACTGTACACCAGATGGCATTTTGACCTCTTATGTTGACATTATGCTCCATTATTACAGATTTAAGCTAACTGTACTGTGATGTGATGAGTGCGTTGAGACGGTGAAATCTAACAGAAATTTCTTTCCATATTTGGGGGGGGGGTGAAGAGAGAATATGTAAATGATACTCGTATGGCAAAAGATTATATTTACTGCTGTTTAAATTAAGGATAACTGATTTGTTATTCAGCTAAGCCCAGGACCAGCAACAGAGCTGGTGCAGCTGCATTGGGGCAAGTGCAAAATTTTTATAATTTTGAGAAACACCTGGCAACAAAATTAAAGTATTGCAAAAGCTTCAGAATTTAGGACAACTACTGAGACACAAAATTTAGGAGGTGGTATATTTTTTAGAATTTAAGGAGGCGTTTGAGAGCACAACTCAAGACAAGGACTGCACCAAGCTGCAAAATGTCTACTGCCAGCATCCAGATAAAGCCTTAAGTATATCTGAGAAATCATTTATTCAAAAGGAATTATATAAATCTTACATATCTGCAAGAAAGGCATAAATATAATAAATAACTAAAATAATATAAACCAGACTTAAATCCATCAGTGCGAGATGGAAACACAACAAAATTTAATGGTACAACATGTCAGTCAGCAATTTCATGATACATCACCAATAATGTAAAGCAGAGTCTTGATAATTTTATGATGACAGCCATGACTCTGAAGGTCCTTAGATATTAAAATTTGCTTGTGCAAACAAAAAGTGAAATTTTTCAGTTAATGGAATTTGTGAAAAAATGTGTAGAAGTGCTAGTTGCACTTTTTAAAATCTCAATTAATTCATGCTGTAGCTTTTTTGCCGAACTCAATGAACTGGACCCTGTTAGCACATCATCCATGTAAAAATCACTCTGTAGAACTGCAGCTGCTAATGGAAAATTTGCGAACTCATCTATAGCAAGCTCATAATGTTCACATGGCAAAAAAGGTGCACTTACTATGCCATAGGTGACCGTGTTCAACTCAAACGTTCTAACTGAACCATTGATTGACTCTTTCCACAAAATTCTCTGTAGCTGCCGTTGAATAGGATGAATCAGTATCATTCGGTACATCTTTATTATATCCACTGTAAAAGCATAAATATGTTTTCGGAAATGTACCAAAATTAAAAACAAGTCCTCTTGAATAACACCACCATTAAACTGAATTGAATTCAGCGAATTACCTTTTGACATTGCAGTCGAAGCATTGAACACTACTCTCAAAGGTGTCGAACTTTTCTCAGGGCGATTAATACCAAGGTGTGGAATATAATATTTCCGCTTTTGCTCATCTTTATCTTTCACTTCAGTCATGTGACCTAGTTCACTATATTTATGTAGAAAATCAGAGTACAATAATAAGTAATTTTCATCCTTACTTAAACGAGTCCACAACGAGTTCAACCTCTTAAGCGCGATTTGTTTTAAATTCCCTAAACACATTGGATCTTCCTTAAATGGTATCTCGACTATTTTGTGGCTTCAGTCCTAGAATAGTTTTTGAGAAAATGCTGTTCTCAAATTTCTGCTTCTTTACTCTTAGAAATCTCAGACTCTCTTTCTACGTTTTCAATTTCCCAAAACTCTCTTACTGCTCTTTCTAACTCCAAATTATCTGTAATAAGGCCACAATATAATTTACTTTCCCCTTTAGCAAGAAGAGTCCCACTTACATCATAGCTGAAAACACTATTTTGTAATCTTAAATTTGAATCCTGAAGGAAAATTCGATCTGGTTTTAAAAGCTCATAGAAATCTTCTGCACCTATCAGAAATTCAATTGGGCCTGGCACAAAAAATTTGTCATCTGCTAAATTGATGTTATCTAAAGATGAAACATTAATTTCAAGAGGCCGAGAGGGCACATATTCTGTTATTTTAGGAACCACCAAAAAATTTAAACTTAAATCGAAACTTGTCTCTATTTAAAATAGTTGCACAAACTCTAGATTTTATATTCAAAGACAAATTATTTATTCCTGAAACAGAAATGTTAGTCTTTTCTCCCTTTAATTGAAGCAAATCTGCTAAATTTTTGCTCATAAAATTTGAATCACCACCGACATCTAACAAACATCTAACTTTAAAATGTTACCCAATGCATCTTTAATTAAACAAACAAAAGTGCTGAGTAAGACAGCTTTTAATTCATTGACGAGATTGCACTTCGTTGAGAATTAAATTTTGATCAGTACTCACTTTAGCTTTCAGAGGTTGAAATGATGGAGCTGAAGTGCCCAAATTCAAACGAGTATTTTTATTTTCATGGCTCACCACCTGCGCAACTATGTACTGAGTTTGCGTGTGTTCTGAGACGCCACCAAGAGATGTGCACTAACTATGCGGCTTTTTGTGTAATTCATAGACAAAGTTGGTCTAACAGAAATTTTTCCTTATAATGACAATGCCCCAATCATCAGTCAACTAATGGATAGTGAAATCAGTAGTCTTGTTCTAAATGCAGAAAATATACTGACTAATAGTGAAGAAAGTGACAAAGAGGTTGTGGAGAATGAAAAAATTTTTATTGGCAATTTAGTGGGAATTTTCAACATGAAAATTACAGAACTTGAATAATTGAACTTTGAACAAGGAATTATGTCTGTCTATAGAATTAAAGAGAAAGTATTATTAAGTATTAAAGTATTAAAGAGAAGTAAACACTTCATTATTTCATAAGCTACTATAGGGGAAATTCACCAGTACCATGATGGAGTATTTCATAGTCAATTCTTCTACAAGTGTCAAGCTTCATAGAATTGTAAAAGCTTAAAATTCTAATCCTTTTCACCTTGGAAAAATTACTGGAAAGTAAGTGCTGTGCTAAAAAGAAACATTTTTTTCATCACCTTGCATTGATAAGATGCTGAAATCATGCTCTGTGTGTTTCATGAAAGATGTGAAATAAAGTTTTTTGTTAAAATTTTTCGGAAAAATTCTGGACATTCCTTTAGCAGCTGAGTGGTAAAGTCACTGAATACCAATATAATAGTTCAACCTGGGTTCAATACCAGGTGAATGCCAGCCTTGCAGGGTATTTTGCATGATTTTTCCTATGTCTAACTTCGATGCGAGACAATTTCCAGTACACAGTGCCCCATGAAGGCATCACTTCCCTTATGCAGAGAACCCTTGCATGCTTTGCAATACTAAAATAAACCATTTTTTATTCTGACATAGCTTAGTCCATTTCCTTTCAGACAACTTCGTTTGACTGTCTTTGTTTTATTTTTACTTCCTTGTACAAAGTAAAGAAAGTACAGTTATTGCAAAAAATTTCCAGTATCATATTTCCATGAAAATGTACATTATAACCATGCTCGAAACCATTTGAATGATGTTTTTGCATAATATCTGTATTTAAGAACAGAAAAAGGAATTTTTTTTTTGCTAAAACGGTTTGTAAATTGCATGTACATACGTATCTCACATAAAACTCAAGAACAAATAGCCATAGAACATTGAAATTTTGCATGTGGGACTACTATAAACATGTACTTGTGACACTCCCTTTTTTTTATTGCAACTGGCTCCACCAATTGCAAATAAATACATATATTCCCACTCTGTTACCTGGCTTGGAGGCTTACTTTTTTAAAATCTTATATGTTGGTAAATTGTGCATTTTTTTTTTTCAAAAGTGATTGAATTATGTAGTTTATATGATCTGGTTAAGGTTTTTATGCCTTTAGTTAATCTGCATGCAACAGTTGTAGAATTTGAAACTTTAAGTGGAAAGTTAAGCATAATGAACCACCATTTGTTTACATCTGAAACTCAATAGAACAGTGATTTAAGTCAGCTTCAGCACCTTCAAAGTCATTGTGTCGTGCAGGACCAAAAGTAAACTTTCCGTTTTGAGCACCGAAAAATCTGCCTTCTTGCTCGCTGGCCCAATTGCTTGTTTTTGCAGAAATTATAAATTTAATTGCAAAAATAGGTTTTTTAATTGCATTTGGAGTTTTATAATGTATTTTACAATTTTTAATGAAGATGTTTTGAGTTTTTATGTATTTCTTTTTTGCAACGAAAGGACTACTGAATTAACTGAATGAGAAATATATCTCTAATAAAATTTGAGAAAGTAAGTTTAAAATAAAATGCAGCAAAGAATGTGTATAATTTAACAGGCCATACAAGGAAGTCATGTGGCGTTCACATCAGATTTTTACTAAACGGTAAAGCATGAAAAATCTTTTACTCATACAGTATCAAAATCATTCTCACTTTCAGATGAATTTAAGTTAAATGATGAAATTTTATACACAGTTTGATTATAATATTACATCATAATCAACATTACTAATATCTTCTGATGAATTCTCAGCACAAGATTCATTTTCTGGAAGTTAAATTAGCAACTTCACAATACCATCATGTGAGAAACCTTAGTAATGGGCTATAGTTTTGTATGCGCAAAAATCACTTATCTTCCTACTAGCTTTCAGATTACTAAAGATAAAATTTCCTTTTCAAAGTTTTATATCTAAATTAAAACATTTGAAGCACAGAATTCAATAAATAATAATATTTAAAATGATAAATTCAGTAGATAATGACTTGACAGTTAAAAAAGAATTTTGAAACAGATATCTTAAACAATGTTTTTGAAAACACTTCTTTAATCCATTTCCATATTTTAAAACCCTTTGGATTAGCTGATGCAATATAATTTAACACATTATAGTACACATGATCTAAGATAAGAAAACAAGAGCAATATGAAGTAAAGGATAAAAGGCCTTGAATTTTTCAGCATTCATTTGCTATGGAATTTCTCGGTATACCATTTCATGAAAAATAAAATAAGTATTTAATTTCTAACAGAATTCTTTTGAGGAATTATTCTTTATATTTAGAGAAAGTTAAAAATTTACAAAGCTTAATTTTGAAAAGATAATAATAGACGCAATGATGATACACATTCCAAGTCATGAGTGTCTTGCCTTGCTAATCTAATGCTAAAGCAGATTTATCTAACATACTTATCTCTGAGAAATATTACTGCCACGATATTACAGTCCTCGTTTCTCTCAAGATACACTACTTATTTTTGGTATAATTTTAAGCATGTTTCATCGGTGTGACCGATTTGTAACATCTGCTAATTTTCACTAAAATTTATGAAAAAATAAACTAATTTTTTTCCAAACATTTAGTCAGAATACACAACAATTATTTTACACAGCTTTTACAGTCATCTTTTATACTGAAACGGTTATGCGATTTTTCTGTCACTTAATATATATTAGGGTTATAATTTAACATATTTTGCTTTCTTACTTTCTTTGATAGGGTAAACATCATCTAAATGAATGGAACTTTATGAAAAGAGGCTTATACAAATTCAGCTAATAAACGCTGTTTAAATAGAGTTCTTTAGGAGCAGCTCCAAAACATTTACCACTTAATAATTAATTTAGCTTAAGAAAGACATCAACATACCTTGTTCTTTTTTTCCTTAGCTTCTTTATATATAATGCTGCAAATAAATAAGTTAATAAGTTTTAAAAAACTTGAGCGAATCAAAATATAATTATTTTATATCAGTATAAAAGAATACACAGGGTTCATAGCCACATTTTAGTTAAAAAAATAAGCACCTATAAGCACTTTTCAAGAACATTTTAAGAAAAAAATAAGCACCTGTCTTATTACATTATACACAACTGCATAACCTTTAAAATTAGACTTGTAATTTAAAATATGAGAAATGCAGTATTTATTAAGAAAGAATAAGCATTACCTCAACCATGGAAAATAATTACTTTTTTTTTAATTTTAAATAATAGTTCAATTTACAGAACTAGTTTACAATGAGAGGGAAAAAAAAAAAAAAAACTATGCAGAACTAAACTATAGTACAAGATTTAATGATGAAATTTCAGTTCAAAATAAAGAAAATAAATAATAATAAGGCATATTTATTGTATTCACTTGGAACCTAATAATAAATACAATTTTTTTTTCCACTCATATTGATATTTAAATAATTTAAATCTAAATTCTAAACATTTTCTAAATTTTCATTGTATATCAGTTTTCTCTTAACAGATATTGCAAGCAAAGTAATTTAAGTAAAAAAGAGGAACATTTCTGAAATCAGAAGACAGAAATTTGCTTCATGCAGTCATCCTTTAATAGTAAAATCTTAACTAACCCGCATACTTGGAAATTGGTGAATATTCGGACAGTTCAGCGTAACTTGAAAAAGAGGAGCGGAGGGGGGGGGGTGGGGTAGACTGTAGCCGCTCTTTAAATTTTTTCCCTAAATAAATGCCTTTGACATTTCGATATGCGCATCATATAAAAATAAACCAATGGAACTGAAAAATATTCTGCTTAGCAAGCACAGTAAAACTCTTTTAAGTGTTCATAAACAAATCTCGGACAGAACATCAAAATTAATTATCTCTGCAAAATATTGCAAGCGTTATTGCGCAATACGTGCTCCGTAATTCTTCCCTACGTGACATTACGCAATCGGAATCAACAGCTGCCGTTATTGGGAGAATAAAGAACTAAATAACTGGGGTGTTTTTCGTTCTAATTTTCAAGAGACTGCGTTAAATTTCCAGAATAGAATCATTCTTCGCTTGGGTTGGTAGACCGCAGAACTTTTAGTCCTATTCAATCCACATTGGAAAGTGACAAAAAAAGAAAAAAAAAAAAGTCCGTTGCTTGTTTTGCAGCGAACTGTAACAGTTTCAATATTCGAGATTTTGCGGAGAAAGGGGAGAACCTCCCAATCTTCGTACTGTATAATGTATTGGCCAAAAAAACAAAATTATTTTGACTATTCGATTACTTTCCCTTTATTTAGTACTTTCGCATTTCTTTGACCAATAGAACGACGGGCACCTGTCTGTACTCTTCGTGCACACCAAAGGTTATGTTAATGCAGAGAAAGGGGAAAAGCTATTTCCGGGAGTATGATTCACCATCTGACATTCCATATTAGGAAGAAAAGTTGTTTATTTAGTTTCGGCTTTGGTACCGGGAAAAATAGCGCGTTCATTAAAAAAAAAAAAAAGCACTAAAAGCAAAAAATAAGCACTAAAAACAAAAAATAAGGGCTTTAAAGAAAAAGTAAGCACCTATAAGGGCCTTTATATTTTATTTTCAAATATAAGGACTTATAAGTACTTATAAGGACCACTACGAACCCTGATACAAGAAAATTTTTATTATTGAAATTCCAATACAGTTTTCCCTTCAAGAATAAAAACAGATACTATTTAATGATGCTTAGAGTCAGCTGATCCTAGATGGAGGCAATTATAATGATGTCTGGAAAATATGAGATTCTGCTGAAGCAATTATAAAAATAATGAATTTAAATCAAATTTACTGTGGGGGGGAATACAGAATCCTATTCTGTTCCTTCAAGTTACACTATTCTAAAACATAACCATACCGTGCAGTTGGTCAAAATAGATGTGTTACTAATTACAACTGAATGGAGACTAAACAGCCAGATGTCACAGAAACAAAAATGTAACAAGAGTCAAAATTTCATTCAGAATTAAAACAGTAAATTCCATGCAAGTAATTATATAACTGCCATGTAAATTATTTACGAAACTACATAAATAATGCACATATATACATAAAAAGAATATGCATTAAGAACAATGATAGGTCTTGCTTGTGTTACTGCATTCTATAACTTTAAAACAGGCATCTCAGGATAAGTTATCTCCCTATTTTGGTCCAGCATATGTATTGTCATCATCTTGAAATAATTCTAAAAAGTATATATATCTCAGTCCCACCAAAATGTATATTAAATTCATCAGGTGATTTCCTGGCATTCAATCCTTTAGGTTTTTTTCTCTTTCAACAAATACTTATCATCTTACCATAGTGAAATTACGGTACTTGAAATTTTGGATTAGTGGATTAGTGTTGCACAGTGCTACTGAAAAGATGACTACATGTCTACATGTCATTTATCCTCAAAATGGACCTCACCTTTTCTAATATGAAATAAATGACAACGTAACACTTAAAATGTTTCCGAAAATTAATACTATAAATATGCTAAAATCCCAATTTTTACTAAACAACTGCATAAATATTTGTCTTCCTTGTCAATGAGTCAACACTTGTATTTTAAAAAGTGGAAACTGTTCTAAAACTTCCATGATTTCTTGTAGTAAATAATGTATTTTTTAAAATGTTATATTCTATAAGTTTTTTTTTATTTTTAATTACAAAACTTGCTGCTATTTCTATTTCAACAATAATTGCATTTTACCACTACCTCCATATGTTTATCAATCATATCACCTGATGATATACTTCTAATTTTCTGCCCATAATTGTAAATTTTTTAATTTAATTTTTTTTTATGATTACATTCAGTCTTCACCATCATTAGGCTGCTCATTTATATTTGCATTTAGATAGCTGTCATTATTTTGAGTTAGAACCAATTTCAAAACATCTCTATCTACTACTTTTGAGGAGAATTCAATGTCACCTACACTAAACAAACTGAGTTAAGTGTATTGAGGAGAATTCAATGTCACCTACACTAAACAAACCGAGTTAAGTGTATTATGTGCTACCTGGTGATGTTGACAATATATTACTGATAAAAATAGCAGTGTACCCAAAAAAAAAAAAAAAAAAAAAGAGAGAGAGAGAGAGGCCATTCAAGAATTATGCTTTAATAATTAAAAAATTAATAAGTAAATTGAATTGTAATAGAAACATTTGACGCACAAGCCCTCAAAGCACTTTGCTAATGCCCTGGATAAAAGGCAATTCTGCTGGCATACAGCATTCTTAAACTGTATGAGATCTACAATTTGTTTGGTGCAAAAGCAGGTTCACTTTGAAATATTCTAATTTAGATAAATACCAATATTTCTTAAAAGATATAATATGCTTTTATAAGCAAATTATGTATAGGGTGGTCGGTCGTGAAAACGACCTTGATATATGAACCCCTAAAGCCTATTCGCTCAACCAATTGAAATGAAATTTTAGATATTGTTATTTAGAGGTATGCCTTCAAGACTGTGATGATTTGAAACAATAAAGCTCTCATGATTATGGTGCCATTGAAAAACATTTTGAAATTTGGGCAACATGAACTTTTTCCTTGCAGAAATTGATGTATACATTTAAAAACATAAATGGCATTGAATGATATATGTATAACGAAAATTACACGAGCTTGAATATGATCCACAACACTAAAGGAACAAAAGTTCGGTAACAGATATATAATAATATCATATGAAAGAGGAAAAACTACGTAGAATCATTCATGGTGAAGATATTATATGATAAATTAAAATTATTCAAAACTATTTTGAAACATAAGAAATAATCAATGAGTATAAAATTAATTTCTAAGAATGCAGCTAATAAGAAATATTTGAATTTCAGTAAAAAAAAAAGGGGGGGGCAATTACACATTGAAAAAAGCAATATGTGACAGTACCAAACCTTTTGATTTTCTCATTTAAGAATGGGAAAAATAACTGTGTACAATACTGGAATAAAACAACAGAAGAATAAATGCATTATTATTTAGTATTATACTTTTCAATTTCCTGTAATATTTATATGTATGCTGAAAAACTAGAATGCTAGCAATAGATGCAATTCCTCAAGACCTTAATTTTGTGAAATCAACAGAACTATTCTAAAAGTTTTTTAATTTCTAATCCAAATTTTCTAAGTTTACAGGATTTTATAAGAACTTATCTTAAACGGAGTTTGCAAAGATGCACTTTTCAGTAAATTTGTAATATAAATTACATTCATCTAACAGTTTGCAGAAACACAGACATCACTAATCAGTATGAATATTCATTTGCACAAAATATAAAAACAGACGAAAAGTAGAATCTATGATCATCAAACAAAAATATTTGCAGATTAGATCAAATCAAAGTCATTAAAAATGAAAGGTAGTCCTCCCTAAGGAGTTTTATTAAAGAAGTGGAAGCATTAAATAAAAGAAGATAGAGAAAAAAGCCATTTTCGTATTTGAACTTGAAGTATTAAAATGAAAGTTTATTAAAATTCATTTCTTTAACAGAAAACTAAAAGATAAAAAATTAGGGATAATTAGAAAATAGGGTGTGGAATATTAAATGAGAAGTTTAAGATTTAATTTTAAAAAATACTTTTAATTCACACCACATAAATTTATCATTAAAGTGTTGATGATTTTTTTTTATCAAGCATTCATTACAAATTTTTCTGCACAAATTAACCCACAAATTTTATAACAGCTTGAATCTTATTACACATTATTTCACTTTCTTTAAAAATATTTTTTAGAATTAAGAGAAGGTAATGGTGTTAGGAAGAAGTCTATACATTTCAGTTTTATACTTTTGTTTCTGGCTTACGATGAAACTGAAATTCATAAAAGATCTTCTAAACCTACATAATACTAAAGCTGGGAGGGAGAGAAATTCTTTAACTGAGGCGATTAAAATTATTATTTAATTCTGTAAAGCAAATTTTATAAGTAAATTTGTTATTCCATCTACAAAGTATTATGAACATACATATATGTTGGCTCCCAAATGCGACGTATTTTGTCTTGGCGAGTCCCTAATTGAGATTCTTGAATAAGCTGCTGAACTGCATGAAATATAGTCCAATCTGGATCTGTTAAATCTAAAACAACATCAAGCACCTAAAAAAATAGAACAAGAGGAATATTTAAAGGAAGACAGGAAACTACATTCATTAATTTACCAAAATGACATTTAAAAAAGAACCTTCATTAATTTATCAAAATGACATTAACAGTATTAAAGACATAAATTGACATGATATATTTGAAAATAGGTATGAGTACTTTCTACGTATGTTAATGGCAGTAAAACCATGTGAATTCATGATATTAATTTTATTAGTCACTAAGTACAAGTTGCACATACATACTTCAGTTTGAAAACACCGATGGAACTCAATGAGTGAGGAGCAGCATGCTGTTCTCTCTTTCTCAGGGAGAGACAGAAAAGGACTTTACATGAAGTACATTCATAAAGCAATGTTTCTTGTTTATTGAAACAAGTGTTTGTAGAGAAATTTTTCTCAAGGCTGTAAAAAAGTTTGTGATTAAACAGAAGTTAGCGTTTTGTTCAGATTGAGACCAGGAGACTGAAGTGAGCATCCTGTCCAAACTCAACAGTGCAGAGGGTAGAGGAAGTGATTCAAGAAATGTACTGCACACTTTAAAAATAACAGTAGCAGTATCTGTTTGGTCAGCTAAAAGCATGTTGGAGGTAAATGCTTTGCAAATGATAATGATGTTCAAGATGAGATTAAGAAAACAACTCAGAGAATTTTATGTGACTGTTACTGGAGCACTGGCAAAGCGATGAGACAAGTTAAAAACAATTATGACGATTATGTTGAGGGAAATTAAGTCTTCAGATGAGTATCTTGTCAGGTTATTTTGTAATTGCTTTTTAAAACTTACTTATTCCTCTGTAACTAAGCACTAACAATTAAATTCCTTCACATGGGATAATACACCACAAACACTGCATCATTAATGCCAAATACAACTTAAGGTACTTAGAAACAGTCCCCCCACTTCCAATGATGCTTAAAAAGAATAACTGCCACAGTAAACTTATCCCAAGATTTCTTAAAATGCTTAAAAATATGCTCGTATAGTTGTAAATCACAAATTTGGGAACACACCTCTCTTTATGTTTGGTTTCAGAGCTTATATAATATAAATAATTGGATATTTTTATGCCTCTACTTGCATTGTCACATTTTAACTAATGAAACCAATCTTTAGGGGTTTCAAAATTTTGGTAACTTTGGTAACAAAGTTGGTAACTTTCCGAAGTAACACCAATCTCATGAAAAATGTTTTCATAGTCAATATGGTCAAATATAAGATTTCTAGTTTCGGTACGTCCACTAATACTTTACAAAGTGAAGCACTGTTTTTATGTTTTACAAATCAAGCATTGCTTAATATCTGCTTAAAGACTCATGCTTTTTCATGTTAGCAGTAAAATATTTCATTTATACATTAAACGACTTTCTTATTAAGCTTTTCGTAGTTGTAAGTGGAGATATGTGGGGGTGGACAAAAGGCAATACCTCACACTTCTACTGAGGTTGGCATCCAGTTAACACATAGAAAGACAATTACCAGTAGATGATGCTTCAGTCATATGAACACATTCTAATTCAACTGCTATTTGCCCTTTGTGCTTCTCTGTAAAACTAGGCAATCTAAACTCTAGACAAAATAAAGGCACTCTGAAACTGAAATTTCAACAGAATTAGATCAATGAAAGTGGAATAATTAAAAAGAAACCAGGCTTTCTTAAACCAACATTGAAAAAAGGAAATGAAAAAGCAGTTCATAGTAACTCAGCGTTAAAAAAGAATAATAAGTTCAAAGAGCATTTTCTCAAGGTTAAGGATGTTATGCTTAAGTTTTAACGCAATGCTATGCATCCAGTTCAATGAAAGGAAAAGCGAAAGAAATAGCATTATAAAATTAAAAAACACTTGTTTTCAAATGGACGGCTGCATGAATTTAAACCACACCTTAAAATTCTTACGTTGTATGTGGATAATCTAAAGACATCCCAGGTGAAGATGTTGATAACTAATTTATCCCAAGAAATGGATGGATGACAATTAAATGACATTCGTAATACAGATGAAACTGAGCTCTTCTTTATCTCAAGCCCGAAAGAATCCTAACCTTTAAAAAGCAATCCTTATAGCCGAGGCAATAAAAAAGATTATGTGAATACTGAATAAGAACAAAATACACTTCTAGTTGCAGGAAAGTCACAGAAACAAAGATTTTTCAAAAGTTTTGGAATTATAGCACAAAGCAAATTTTGCACTGCACACCACATTTTAGTTAAAAAAATAAGCACCTATAATCACTTTTCAAGCATATTTTAAGAAAAAAAATAAGCACCTGTCTTATTACATTATACACAACTGCATGACCTTAAAAGAAATATTAGATTTGTAATTTAAAAATTCAGTATTTATTAAGAGAGAATGAGCATTACTCAACCATGGAAAACAATTAATTTTTTTTTAAATTTTAAATAACTGTTCAGTTTACAGAACTAGTTTACAATGAGAGGTTACATCAGACATCATCAAATAGTTTACATCAGAGTGATTTTTATGTGAAAATTAAAATATGTCTTTTAGGTAAAAAATGCAAATAGGTTGTATAAAACTTTGATTCTAAGTGATCGCTTATACACATAAACTGAAATGCTCCGATTTCTGCATCTGAAAAATTAATATTTTTTTAGTAATATGCTTGTAACTAAAGTAAAACACTACCTGTTAAAATATTTATATCCTGAGAATATCAGACGTGACTAAGAGCTTGCATTGGCAATAATTCTATTAAGATCTCTCTCACTGCACTTCCAGCAATTATATTAAGCTTTAAAAAGAAGTTGCTATAATTCTTAGGTAATTTTCTTGAAATATATAAGGAATTGTAAAGAAATATCTTCAGTGAAGTAAAATAAAAATAATATTTTACAGAAAAGTTGCACATAAATAAGTACACAGTGAACTTGGTTTACTATAAACAGCACATGTGTCTATATTAGACACTGAAAATGATTCTAGAGATAAAGTAACAATGAAATGATTCTTGATTAAATACTAGAAATATGTTTGAAACAAAGAAGAAAGAAAGAAAAAAAAAATAGCTTTCAGATTTCATGTTATGCCCAAAAGGGCATATTTTAACATTTTGTGTTACCTGTTTTCGTGTGTATATTTATTACATATCATGTTCTTTGCACTTAAACCACATAAAATTCAAATCAACAGCAATATAACAAAATATTTAAAAAACAGCATATCTTAAGAATTTCCGATACAAAGTCTCGCATGCTGGGGATAAAAATGTGTTTTTTCTGTACAGTGTTTGTATTGCTCGCTTTGAAATCGTTCAGTTTGTTAATAGAAAATTCATTAAGGTTTTATAAAATTGAAAATAGATAAAAAGACAAATTTGAAATTAAAAATTTGGGTTTCCAAGTGCCCATGTTCGGTTGGGGGGACTATGTTATTCAAAGTTTGATGGCTCTAGATACCGTTGTTTTTTCACAATGCGAGAAACATTCATGCAGATTCTTTATTATTTAGTATCTTTAAATATAATACACAATAATATTTGGTGGTTACAGTTTGAAAAGTGAACCACGGCGGAAAGTGAAATGACGCAAAATGCCGTTTTGAGACTAATAACCCTTTTGGTCTAATGCCCCTTTGGGCTAAAAACCAAATGACGATGATAAATTCAGGCTAAACAGACTGAATTGAAAAGTTTACAAGCGAGATCCGAGCTCGTGATTTCCCACTTTAAAATTCAGCATATTGACCACTCAGCTAACTGTGATGTTGCCCATAAGCAAATATAACAAAATAAGTAAAGTCACCAAAGATGATAGGTTACTTTAATGGTTAGGTGAGTGTCATATGGTTCAGGTTGAAATTTTCCTCAAGAATTTCATAGCTGTGTTTCATAGGATATTCTTTCACAGTCAACTGCTTTATAGTAGAAGTTGTCATTTTGTTGAAGTTAGTTCTTGATTATCAATATCAAGATCCTCAAGGAGGTTCTTGTTATGCATGAAATAGGGAGCATTTGTAATAGAGTATTTTTAAGGATGAGAATTTGAGTTTATAAGAATTACTATTTATGCAGGTTCCTATTGCACACTGTGTTCCATACACGTGAAGAATCTGAATATATTGGTTGGCTAACTGCTCATAAATATGCAGTTATAATATGCAGGAAATAATAATGCTCATAAATATGCATGAAATAGGGAGCATTTGTAATAGAGTATTTTTAAGGATGAGAATTTGAGTTTATAAGAATTACTATTTATGCAGGTTCCTATTGCACACCGTGTTCCATACACGTGAAGAATCTGAATATATTGGTTGGCTAACTGCTCATAAATATGCAGTTTTCTTTATGAAGTAATTGAGAGTTTCTGCCAATAGGTGGTTTTAGAAAACTGAGGATGCTGTAAATAGTGTTGATGTTATTGACATGTGTCTAAAAAAAACTCATTACTAAGTAGAATTCTAACACCATATTGAAAAACCTCTGCAAAATGCAAATAAATTTACAGCAATGAAAAAATTGTGTTAACTATGTCATGAGCATACTCAAAATGACTTTTTACATAACAAATTTTATGATACACAGTAATGTACTTTTAAAACATTCAAGACATATTACAGACCTTAAACATCAGACATTGGCAACAGCATTTAATTAAAACACATAGCATTTTATGATTTATTACAAAAAGTAACACTTCTAAAGTTGTTATAAATGAAATGAGCTGATCTGGTTTTATCACTTCCAGTAGAGCCCAGTCAGGTATACCGTCTGCCTACATTACGATCTGTCAACAGTGACCGAAATAACACTTTGAACTATAGCTGAAACTACCCACTAGGTGAAAATGAAATGAAATACAAAAGAACAGCCACTGCTGAGTGGAATTGGTCGACAGGATAAAATACTGCTTCAAAAGGAATTTAATTAATTAATAAAATTTTCTACCACTTACACCAGGAATATTTGGTCCCTTAAGCTGTAAGGATAGTTTTGGCTGATTTGGAGATACCTGGATATCATCTGTCCCTGAGATATCAGACCCTAAAAGAGGGTTAAAAAACTCAAATAAGAAACTGACACAGAAGGGAATAAAAAGTTATAACACTTTATTCTGATACAGAAGCAAAAATACTGCAAAATGCAATATTTATACAGCAAATGCTATACGGTGATAGGTAATAATTATGTTAGCAGTAAATTTTAATATTTACATAAAATACAATTTAATTTGATGTTAAATTTTGCTAAATCATCTAATGTCATCTCCTGATTATATAATATCCTACAATTACCACTCCCATTATTTTTATATTGAAGAAACATTAGTTTCATTAAATAACAGCAAACATTAAAATGCAAAAGTGTACATACAATTAAAAAAATAAATAACTAAAAAAGGGGGAAATAAAAATCAGCTATCTTTTTAGACACATTTATATGATAAAGTTTTTTACAATACAAGCAAAGATTAGCAGAAACCTAATTTTACATTTTAAAAATCTAAAAAAAACTTTCAGATTACGTTCTTGTGCCCTTAAACAAAAATCCACATACGGCCTACTGAAGTGAAGTAATCTGCAAACACAAAAGGCTTGCATCTTCATTTATACCATTTAGAGGAGTAGGTTTCATGCGAGAAATTATAGTAAGATATTTATAGAAGACTGGTACTCTTGAAAGCAGGCTACAAAACAGAAGACTGCCAAACTTAATGACCAAGAAAAGAGGCTCCTCATAAGAAAAGTTATCCAGATCCTCAGAATAAATGCAAAACTGAACTTCAAGAGACAATGGGAATTAAAGTACATCATAAAACTGTTTGCGTCTCAGGAAGAGGATTTTATTTCAGAATTCTAATGAAAACATTTTAGCCCGGCAAAAACTTTAAAATTTCCAAAACACATTATTAAGAAACTCATCAAGACCTCGAGTTTTGGAGTAGAATGATGTTATTGATGAGTGCAATTTTAAGGTTGGTGGAATAAGCATGGAGGAATAAAGAAATCAATATGAGAAATATGATGTTCCTTATAAAACATGGAGGGAGTTCTGTCTTGGTTTGGGGATGCACAGATGTCAATGGTGTTGGAAAATTATGCTATATAAGCACAACAATGGATATCTGAATACACTGAAGACAAGTTTTCAAAGATGTGTGACAGATCTAGGCTTATCCTCAAATTTACATATTCTCACAAAATAATGAACCGAAGCATACATTAGGTCTTGTACAGGAACGGCTTTTATATAATTAACAATAATGTTAAAATTCAGCAATGAACACCACTGCAGTCTCCAGATCTCAACCTAAATTAACATTTGTCATGTAAACAAAAAAATTATCCAATAGATCTATTTCAAATATAAGAGAGCTGCAAAATGTATCTGTAAAATGGCAGAAAATTACTAAATATAAAACAGAAAAACTTGTGAACAAGAAGCCAGTGAAGCTATTTGCAACCACAGAAGCTAACAGAACATAAAACCACTACCATTAAAATTACTTTCAAAATACAAACTATGAGTGGAATTTTGTTGAAAAGCACAGCTAAGAACTATTTCTTTTTCTTACATTTAAAGAACGAATTTTCTTGTATCAATTTCTGGATATTCATTTAAGTGTTATGCATTAAAATAAATAATATATTTGACTAAGGGACTGCTTTCTGTTTTCCTTTTTCCATTGTATGTACACTCTCACTTCTAGGTCATCTATTCCAAAAGTATGCCTTTCATATTTATGAAAAGCTAGCTAGCTAGGCTTTTTGCAAATCATTATGTTTACCACCCTCTAGAGTTAAATGTTGAGCACGTCAGATGATGCGACTTATGCTCTCCACATTAAGATTTACTTCAAATGATAATTATCATAAACGAAATCACTTTTCAACAAAAAAGTGTTTTGACACTTAATGACCAATAATAGCATCAGTTATAAATTCAAGAAACCTGTTTATCTAATAAATGAATGTAGTGTTTCAGTTTTGCAAAATATTCATACAGAACAACTCATACTTCAAAATTTGATTTAGATGCAGCAATCTTTTAATTCTAGATCCATGATAAGCTACAGTCAAATATATTGCTGTAACAATACCTCTGGTTTGATTTTAAACTACATATTAAAGGAATACCCATTAAAAAAATTTGAACATTTAAGTCATACTTCAAATTACTAAGCAATAACAACAGCAGGCTAGATTATTTAATTATGATGAAGCACATTATAGCTATCTGGCTCAGTTTTACAAAATATTCATACAGAACGACACATACTTTAAATCTGATTTAGATGAAGCAATCTTTTAATTGCAAATCTGTGATAAGCTACAGCCAAACATATTGCTGTAACAGTCTCTCTGGTTTCATTTTGAGCTACATATTAAAGGACCATCCATTAAGAAAAACTTGGGTGATGCTTCAAATTACTAAGCAATAACAAGATCAGACTAGATCGTTTAATTATGATAAAGCACATTATAGCTTTCTGGCTATCAGAGCTATATAATGGATTTTCTACTGAAACTCATTTGTATTTACATTGTACATGAAGAAAACATTTTAATTACAAAGAGGTTTGCTGGTTGAATTGTTAGGAATGCAGCATGCAATGAACTATCAATGCTTTGTAACTTTTACTTAACAAATAGCAGGTAATACAAATAATACATTCATGGTAATATTTACTTTCATTTATGGTGATTGAGAAAATAAAAACAAATTTTTAATTAAAATATCAGAAAAACATTTTGGTTAATGCAAATAAATATATAATTGACAGCATTGGAAAATAAATGATTTTCATTCACTTTACAGCAGATAAATAAAAATAAAATAAAAAAAAACTGTTTATATTTCAGTTTGTAAATAAATTTCATTAGTCTTTATTTAGATTTTTGTTCTCAATTACAGAAATTTGAATATATAAGAAAAAAAATCGATATATTCTATTAAAACATAAGCAACAGCATTATTTAATGCAAACATTTGCAGTAATATATAATAACTGATATAGTATATTATATAAAACAACACACACATTTTATTTCAGACAAGCAAAAAATCAATCTCCACAAAAGAGGGGTTATTCCATATTAGATAAAGCATTAAAAATTTCACAAAGTAGTTTCAAGTTTGGTACACGATCGTAATGAATTCAAAATTTCGTGAAAAAAGTACACATCAAATCCGCTCCTCTAGAAATACATAATCAATCAATTAACTTCTTAAAACCTCTGCTGCAAAACATTTATCCCAACTGAAGGTGATCTTCTCCCTTCTAAAACACCCCCATAGTAGGCAAGGGATAGGTCACAGATAGGTGAGTCACAACGAACTCTCTTTGGGCTGGAGTATCGGGCTACAAACTCCAAAACTTAGCCACAGCCCATTGTATAAATTCAACTTACGATTATGAAAGAAATCGCTAATGCCTGGAGAACTGCACCTTACACCGGCTCTTAGCCACATACGAAACAACTCCAAAAACCCCCACCTACTTGACCAGCCCCCGAAGGGTCACCACTTCCTGTTCTAGGCTTTCGGCGGAGGCACATACTCTAAAATATCTCATTTTACAGTCATGACATAAATAGTACACATTTTACACGAAGATAATTATGTTAAGTATAGATAAAATGCATACGTTTTATGAAAAACTCAACAGGGTTTCAAATTGATCTTCTTGTACATTTCATAAGAGTATGCATACCAGGAGCACAATGATAATACACTGTGTATAACAGTTTTTCATTTTATGTGACAGCTACACTAAAACAAATCACAAGAGAGTAGCTCTACTATTTCAATATTGGAAAATTTCTAAATGAAATTCCCAATTCAAAATATATGCTGTTAACAGGTTGAATTTTATGCATAAATTTGTGGATAGCATTGAGAATGGAAGACATCAAAGGTGTAGATTGGAAGATTTTCCCAAGTTTTTTTCCTCCCTAGTCGATCAAATCTTCATGAGAAAGACAAGCAACAAGCAGTAGCACTGGAGTTTTTTAAAGCACACTTTTGCCATGTTTGTGATTCTTGTTTATTCATTTTTCTTGATGCAATTGTATACATAATATCTAGCTGAAGCATTCTTTTCAGCACAGTAGCGTCAATGTGTCTGTTCAGGAAATACAATGAACGCAGAAGGTAATAATTTACCACATTTATTGACAGTGGGCATAATTGCATAAAAGTGTGTTACAGAAATGACACATTTTACAGTGTTTTCAAATTGTTAATATCCTAAATAATCAAAAGCATAATTTCACAGAATTTTTTACTAAAGCTTGATTGGTCAGGGTTAAATATCCGATCACCAGTTCGAAATCTATTAAAATGTCTACACAATTCACAAACATAAAGATGTTTTGCTGTTTTCACCAATATGACAATATAAAATTTATGTTTAAATATCCTGAATCACATTTGGGATGCCCATGAGAACAATATATCCAGCTGTAGAGATTTAATGCATAGATAGCATTTCAGACTGAAATCATGCACACTGATTCCATATTGTTTGGTGTCCTGAAGCATATTAAATAAACATCTGGTTTTCTTTTTCTTTTCTTTCCTTTGCTACTAGCAGTCTCTTGGAGCTCTTTCTCACAATAACATAAATGTAGCAAACTTTTCACCAGCTTAAATCTATTCTGGATACACTGCAAATCATGGTTCAATTTCTGTAGTTTTATACTATATCAGAATTTTGTTACCTTTTCCTTATACACGAACACACCAAATTTTAGTTAATAGCTTTATGTTAATTAACATTATTCACGTTAAACCTCCCCCTATGGCTTGATATTGATATGTTCCAGTCCTGAAAAACAGGACAGTTTTTTTATATTTTCTTTATATATTACTATTCACATCTTTATAAACAAAATTAGTATAATGAAGGCATTTTAATAGTTTTTTTAATTTTTAAAAAACATACAATATGGCTCACATGATTTTAGCGTGCATGGAATAAAAACATAAAAATACAGAGGATCTTTTTGATTTCGATAAATATACATGCTAATTTGTACAGCTAATATTACTTATAGTAACTTATTATTTATTATACACATGTTTTTTTAGTGTGGTAAAACTTTGAAACATAAACATTATAACACGGCTAACAAAATTTTAGCGTGCATAGAATAAAAAAATATAAAAATACACAGGAACTTTTTGATTTTGATAAATGTACATTCTAACTAATTTGTACAGCTAATAATATTACTTATACTCACTTATTATTACACAATTTTTTTAGTGTGGTAAACTTTGAAACATGGCTCTAAACATAAACAAATTCTGCATTTTTCACACCAAATGAGAGTCTCTTTACGTATTTTTTCCCATTGTTGTCTTTTTCAGAGAGCAACACACAGCGCACTGCCTTCTAGGTTCCTTTTTTATAGAATTTGGTGGTAGTGGCTTGCAAAATGCCTCCCAACAAGGCGAATAAAATTCCAGAAGAGTATTTGTCGAAGATTTCCTCGATCACAACTAGCTTGAAATCAAGATGAGATTTTTTCACATTTTCTATTTTTCTGTATATTATATACAAATTCAACATTGCTTCATTCAATATATGGGAACACTTTTTCGAGTACTAGGGTAGTACATCTCCTGATTGCATTTGTCGACACACCTCATTGTAAAGTTACAATCATAAATCACTTTTGGCTTTAGTTCTTCTTTTGCCATGCCTGGATAAACTGATATAGATGACACATCATGAACTAAGCATATTTATTATTTTCTTATCATTCCACAATGAAAGAAGCAATAGTGTCGATCCTGTTTGGCTATGAAGAAACAATAGTATAGCCTTAGAATGATATAAACATGTAGCGCCATCTAGGTGCAAAACGGAATGTGAAAAATGAATATTACAATATTCTCAGCCTACACAGTGAAAGGCAGGATCCATATCCCATGGAAATCAAGGGGGCCATATGAAGAGGGTTAATGGTGTTCACATTAAACAGGTAAAAAATATGGCAAAGGAAAAAATGATTCTAATAAAACACAAACAAAAACTAGACATAAAAGTTTCCCTTTATAATAATAATAATAGTAATGATATGCATATAATGATAAAATTAAGAAAGCTTAGCCCTTGCAGCATTATAGAAGGAAAATTCCATACAGAAGGGTGGCTTTCATGTTCATTACACATGAAAATTTCAGTCAGTTATTGAAGTATCCAATTTTGAGCTGGATACATATTAGAAGAAAAGGAATCAAGGTACAAAGTGAGAGAATCGTTTTTCAATTACCATTAAGAAAATAGCATATATTCACGAAATTTTGAGGAACTTCAAAATTTCAGGACTAAACCTGTAATACTCGGAGGTTTAAAATAAAATGCTGAGACACACACACACACACACACACATATATATAATGGCTAAAAATTAGCAAGCCAAATTCTGAACCGGAAGAAACTAAATGTGATTAAAATGCTAAGTTTTAATGGCACATATACTAAACTGAAGTAAACTGTAAAACAAGGGATAAAAGAGATTAATTCAAAGAAATGAACACAAAATATAAAATATATCCAAGGAAAGAAATAAAGTTTGCATCGTTAAAAAAAACTAAGAAAGTTAACCGTTAAAATATTGAGAAGAGAAATACACTGACAAATTGCCAAGTTTAGAGTTTTTTGCAATTTTTTACAGCCACAGGATAATATGAGGTAATAAAAAAATATGAATAAGAACTAAAAAATAAGAAATCTTTACAGAAGAAAGAAAATAATGTGTTATAATCCAGGAAATAAGATCTCTGAGCAAAGTCATAAAAAACAGGAAATTCCTATGCTTAAAATATTATGAATACTTACATAAGTTAAAATTGTTATTAACACTTTTGGGACATTCATATTTTAGAACATGGTGAAAGCTTGGTGTTTGATGATCAAAGAACTTCTGTGATTATTAGTTTTATCACTGAACATAAGACTGTGCCAAAAAAAAAAAAAAAAAAAAAAAAAAAATTGTTTCATTATTAAATTCTAGAAAAATCTAAACTCAGTTTTGAAAATATAACTTTGAAGTGCAAATGTACTCCATTTGGACAAACCTTGAGCTAAATATCTGCTCATTATGCAATGGCACACAAATTTAACTCTCTCTTTTACTATTACACAATGCAAATCTTTCAGCTGCTCCTTTCCTGAAATATGAATTATTGACATGGATTTTGACATCAAAAATCATAAACTATCTCAATAAACAGAATACATTGAAACCTCATTACTAAGTGCACTTGAAAAATATTTACACAATATTCGGAAACAGGTTTAGAATTAAGTTTTACCTGGAGCAGGAATATCCAAGTCTGAGATCTGATTTACATTAGTCCTTCCAGGTCGAGGATCAAATGCAGGAATGAGAGCAGAAAACTGCCGCTTTAGAACAAATTCATCATCCCAACTTCTGGGTTTACCATTTTCAGTTTCAACTTCATCATCCTGGTTTGAACAAAACAAAACAAAACAAACAAAAAAAGGGGGGGAAAACAGAAGCAATTAAATTACAGTAATTACTGAAGAAAAGTATATTTCCAAATACAAATATAAAGCAAGCAACTTGAACAGCAAGAAAAATTGAGTTTTACAGTTATGTCTTCAAAGCCATTGTCATCTTCATTTTCTTCATCATCTTCATTTTCATCATCTTCAGGATCAGGTAATTCTTCATCATCTTCCAAATCAACTAGAAGAGTAGTGGCACGACAACTATCTAGAAAATCTTGCTCACTTTCACTAGAGGTAGATGTAAGACTGACTGTCAATGACTGACCAAAAGTACTTGTTGCACCACCAGTGGCAGACTGACTTCCTGGTAAGGCAGCAGTAGTAGTAGTAGTAGTTAGACTAGGATAGCTCTGAGCTGTGGTTAATGGACCACCTAAAATGAAATTCTGAGATAAAAATCACTCTATGCACAAACTATGAACAAAATAAAACCTTAATACAGTGTACCTTAAAAAAAAAAAAAAAAAAAAAAAAAAGAAGGCTATAGGTTTCATTTATTTAAACGTGAATCCTACATGTATACTTCTCATTGCAAATGGCTCTCAACAAAAATTTAACCACTGGAGCTATAACAGATTAATAAACACAGAAACTGAATTTTATTTTGTTCTCCTTCCCCATGGAATCAAGAATTTTGCATTCAAATCACGAAAGCATACTGTACATTAACCCGGTGATCTCAAACTAGCAACCTGCAGGCTACATCCAGCCCTGATGCAATTTTTACATGGACTGTAAATGCACTTTAATTATGTGTTTACTGTTAATATAGTACTCCTAGTTTTAGAGACATTTGGATATGAGTGAGCTTACGTGCAGTACTGCTACTGAAAGAAAAAGATATAATGAACAGGTTCGGGCTTTGTCACGGTAAGCTTGTACACCAAGACCTGAGACTGGATGAGATACTTTAGTAATATGCTTTTGTTTTTTCCAATGAGCTCATACATTTGATATTTACTTTCCCTGTGTCAGTCATAAGCTGGTTAACTGGATGTACAGTTGAACAGTTCATATTGCTAGACAAACCAATATATAGCTGATAAAACTTGCTTACCTGTACTTGTTAGATCTACATTATATCAGTACTTATCATTTATATTTGTGGATAATTCTTAAATGTAGATTTCATGTTGCTTAATGCCTTGTACAAAAATCCATCTCATTGAATTAAAGTTACAAATAAAATTATAACAGTGAGGAAGAGATTAAATATTAATCAATTAATTAAATTGCAAGCTACATCTTTAACAAACTGAACTTTGTACAATGGAAATATCAGTTAAAAAGAATGCAATTTACATCGTCATTACGAAAAGAAGTGCAAAGAAAACTGTAGTATTGGAAGGCAAACTGAGAGAAGAAAAAGTTAGAATTTCTAAAATCTGGTTCAAAGTGACAACTAAATTTCTTTACTGAATCAAATAAATCCAGTGCAGCAACAGTTCACCAAAGTTTTGCTCTTGTGCACATCATTGAAAAAAATATGAAAACCTTTACCTGATGGGAAATTCCTCAGTAAGTCTACTGAATTTCTTTATCTGCACAAACAATTACTTTAAATAATTTAATTTAAAATCAAATTTAATTAAAAAACAATAATTTAATTTAATTTAAAAAAATATTTTATCACCCAACATGATAGCAGAACATATTCATGACATTACTGATTTATGATGTCAGTTACAAAGAAAAAGTACAGCCTTTGAAGCATTCTGAATAGCAGCTGGTGAGAGCTTTCATCTTAAATATATTACAAATTGCTGTTTCCAAGAAAGATATTACTGATGATTTTAAGTAACAGGAATTCATATGAAAGGAAAAACTGGAGCACAGAAAATGTTTTCCGAAATAAAAACTGCAATAGATAACTATAAAATAGAATAAAATGATTTGATTAGCAAGTCATGGTGCAGCTGCTAGGGTTGCAAAAAATTCAATAGCAATGACATTAAGATGTACAGTTAAAGAAGAGATATTTCAGAATAAATTTCCCACTATAGAGTACATTATTCTTTACATTATACACTGCATTAAAAATCTGAAAATGGACTATGCTATAGAAACAGTTACTACAGTAAACATTAACTACAGATGAGCTCTGAATAATTAAAAAATTGTTGCAGTGCTTGAAGAAATTGAAAGTTGCTATGGAGAAATGTTTTATCGTAATGAAGTTAATAAGTCAAAGAAGTGTATTAAAATGTTTTTGGATTTAATAACCAAATTCAAAATTTTCATCATAGGGGCAGAAATAAAACCGTCAATAAACTACATAATGATACATGGAAAAAGAACATATTTAGTATTTCTTGTTAAATTAAACGTTATCAGAAAAGAGGTACATGGGAAGAATAAACTATCCCTAGCACATATGCTTGTATTGAAGCTTTTGGTATTAAATTGTAATAATGAGAAACCCAAACAAGTAGGAAAAAAAATCATGCAGTTCTTTACATCTTAAATCCTGCCCTATTATATTTTAAACGAAAATCTAAAAAATATACAAGAAAAATAGCATATTAAAGGAAAGAATTTTAAGAAAGATTTCAAGAATTTTAAAGATTTGGGATTTAATTTTATACTATATTCATTGTCTTCAAAAATGAAGGTGAATAACACACTAGAAAAACTAAAAATAGGCTAAGTAGTTTACAATATGATATAAATCTTGTTCAAAAATTTTAAGGGGCAGATTTGGTTATTTTATGATTTTATGATTTATCAAAAGACAGCTATCCTCAGTTACATACTTTTGCAATAATAGTCATTTTGCTTAGAATTGCATTTGTGTCAGAATTGTACAGTGGTTGAGAAGCTGTATTAAAAATGGTCTTTTGATTTAATAAAAAAATCACAATTATAATTATAAAAATGACCCTTTCACTTTGTATCTTGATTATTTTCTTTCAATATATTCTAACCCCAAATCGGATACATTAAAAGCTGGCAGAAATTTTTGTGTTATTAAGGCCACACATCCTTTCGTACGAAATTTTATGTCCATAATAGTTGACAGCATAAAAAATATCATTACAGTACAAAGTCCGAAATCCGGAATGATCTAAAATCCGCACCTCAAAGCCACAAACACTTTTTTTTAATTAATGCTTTATGCATGCACATTTTATTTTTCCTTCCAATATAAAACATGTGGAGATTTTTCCTTAAAAATTCTGATTCTTAATTTCACTTAGGCATTAAATAAAATACTTCATTATGGAAAAACAGTCATGTAAGTATAAAATTGTGATTAATAATTTGGTTCCGTAGCTGAGTATCTACTTGGTATACATCTCAAACCAAATAATTCACCTATTTTATATCCCTGATGCTGATCTGGCGAGTCATTATTTATTATATTTTGCTTTCATCACCACATGTTTATCAATACATGACAGCTTCAGTAATAACTCATGCTGTGATGTTTAAACCTTTTTTTATATTAGTAATTGAATAACAAGAGTACGGCAACCTTTTATGCTAATATTACACTTGGCGATGATTATAGATTTTTAAATGCTTTAAGAAATGTTGACGAGAGAAAATTCACCAAAAATTTCTTTTCATACGCTAAAACTAGATTTTGTTAAATAAACTCATAGGCAAAAATGTTACATTTAGTGCTTTTTATTTAAGAATAACTGATATGTAATTCACCATAAACCCAGAAGCGGTGGCAGAATATGTCGGCACTGAAAGGCAGAATTTAGGGAAGATTAAATTTTTGGAATTTAAGGATGCACCGAGCGGCAAAATTAAGGGATGAGAAGTTTTTATGATTTAGGGAAAGCACTGGGATCCAAACTTTAGGCATAGGGAAAATTTAAATAAACCCAGAAAGCGGTGGCAGAATATGTCGGCACTGAAAGGCAGAATTTAGGGAAGATTAAATTTTTGGAATTTTTAAATTTTTGGTGAATTGGCCAAGCACCGAGCGGCAAAATTAAGGGATGAGAAGTTTTTATGATTTAGGGAAAGCACTGGGATCCAAACTTTAGGCATAGTGAAAATTTAAAACTTAGGAAAGTGCTTTGTAGCAGAATTTAGGACCCGTAGACCACCAGGCAGTATCGAGCGCCGTCGCTTGATAAAGCCTTAAGTAAATATGGGAGTTTATTTATTCAGAACTCAGATTAGTTTGAAGCATGTACATGAAATAAATGTAGTTATAGTAAATAACTAAAATAATACAATTCAGGCTTAATTCAGTACGCAATACGAGACTGTTGCCAATCTTGTGATACACAGCCAATAATGTATAATGGATGCTATTAAGCTAGTAAAATTATCTTTACTGATTCTAAGGCATTTCAATTAATGTAGCACACTGCGCCGCTCCGTGATCTAATTTGATCCAACTTATTATGTTTTGCAGACTGTTATTACTACAGCAATTTTTTAAAAACTAAACTTGAACTTTCGTTTATGTCGAAAACAATTTCCAATTCTGGAGTTGCCAAAGGATCTACAAAGTGAAACCATGATTCGATGTCCATTAAACAAAACATGGAATTGCTGCAAAAAATGGATAAAGGCACACAAGTCTCAAAATTATGCAAGGCGTACGGCATTGGAAAGTCCACTGTATATGACACAAGAAAAAAGAAAAAGGAACTTTTGAATTTTTTGTGGAAGCATCTTAAACAACTTACACTGAAAGAAATGTTTAATAAAGTAAACAAATAAATATTAAGCCTTTTTTTTTTGTATATTTTGATACCCTTTAGATCATAATTGTTCTTTATTTCATAAATTACGATTACATATGTTTAATTGTATAATTTCTGCATGCCATATTACCAGATTTAAATTGATGATCTATTATCCGGAAAAATCCCAAATACGGAATTGCCAAAGTTCCGACCAGTCCAGATTTTGGACTTTGTACTGTATTAATATTTCTAACATATATATATATATACAATTTGGTAACATTAAGAATAAACTGATGATGCAGCAAATTATTAAAGTTATGCAATGCTCTATCTGAAAACGTTTGCATTTTTAGTCAGTGCCTACAAATCTTATGCAGAAGACACCTAATATATCATTATTGCAAGGGCACTGAACAAACTCAACGGGGATGATGAGAAAAAAACAGATTGGGAAATACATTAAATAAATGATATTTGGCATTTAATATAAGTTTATTTTGTAACAATGACCATAATTTACAGAATAATCACATGATTATCCATATTTTTTCACTATAAATGACTACAACATGAATAATGTACTAATATTATCAACATTTTAAGTTTTCTATTAGTTAACTGGAAAAGGAAAAAAAGCCACCACTATTTTCCCAGCAATTTTATAACAGCCTGATGGCTTACAAAAATGCACTCTTACAAAGGTAGCTTGAAAGACTGAGTTATATTTGCTCCAAATTGTTGCTGGTAACATATCATTGCAATCAGAAGAAAGGTAGATTATCTGAACTTGCTATCTTGCAATGATAATGCTACCAACAGCTAGTGATTGAAGATGGCAGACTGGCAAAGCATGCATAATTCTAGGAAATATAGCAAAAGGTATGGATTTGCCTCAGCTATCTGTGAATATGACACATCTTCCAAAACTAAATTTAAATATCAATGCAAATATAATTCTCCAGAATTCAGAATAAAGTCACGCATCTATCACTCAATATTTACATAAAAAATAATTGCATTCAAAACTAGTTCAGATTTATATAAAGAGACGAACAGAGACATATTCAAGTAACTGAAGTATAAAATATCTAAATTACTAAAAAAGGAAGGGGAAAGGATTATATTTTAAATGGCTCCCCTTTAAGGCCTTAAGTATCTCTCTTAAAAATGAATCACAGATTTTATTTAGACTGAAAATAACTTGGAAACGGAACTTAGGATAAACAACATTTTTATGAGTAAAATTAGACAATAGATTAACTGCAATTTTCTTTAGTCTCAAAACCTTCTTCATAATGAAGATGCAAGAATTTACCCATGATGAAAGAGGATAAACTTCTTAACAGAAATAGCTCTTAAATAATTCTCCCTTTAATATTAATTCCAACTGTTGTAAAATTATTCATGCACAAATTTAGAATATATTTTTGAAGAACATTCTTTAGCATTGTCAGTTAGCATAGATCAGTCAAACTTACAAAACTTTAATGAATATTACTGAATGAAACTTTAATGAAACAAAAATTTATGAATCTTTCCATCGTTAGTGATTACTAGTTTCTTAAGTATTCTTCACATATTTTTCAATGAAAAGTAGCTATCCATTCACACAAAAGTCTTCAACTGAGAGAAACTATTTCCTGGAAACTTTCCATATTTATAAGTGTTGAATTTAATTATTCCTATATCTTTTAACCCTCTGGCTGCTCATCCCGCGATTTCCGCGGGCATAAGTTTTTCTTCCTTTATTGCAGAGCGCATCCTGTTTTTTCCACGTTTAAACACTGAAATAACTTATATACAGTATTAGATGTTTAATTTACGTTCTGGCTAACAGATATCATTAGTTGTGCACTAAATTGCGGCGTTTGAAGGCACGTGATATTACCGCTCAAACTCCACGTTTTGCCGCTTTTTTCTTTCAGAAATGGCTACTAGAAAACATTCAGTGATTACCTTGATTATTTAATTAAATTATTGAACTATTAATTAGATTAATAATTAGATTTATTGAATCTGGTGCAAAGACTGTGAAGTTGGACTTTGCCTTGAACCCTGTTTTGAATTCTATCGTGCTAAACAGCATTTCTAAGGTAATTTTTCCTCAGTGCTTTATATTTTCTTAAATTTTATACGTTTTACTATCTTATATTATGCAATAAATAGAAATTAACTGTAATTCGACTGAAAACTATTTAAAAAAAAATTTTTTTTTGGTGAAAACATCTGAAACTGGTTTTTCTGGCAACTTAGTTTCTCATGATAAAAATCTATATAAAAAAAAATATTTTCTAGAAAGGAAAACTGCATTTTTCAATTGTCCAATATATGGATTTAAAATATGAAAAAAAAAATTATACAATTTTTGAAGCGATTTTGGTCTAAAAATTGAGCAGTCAGAGGGTTAAATCATGTTTGAAAGGCCTAATTCTTTTTTTCTTTTTCTTTTTTTTTTAAAGGAAAAAAGCCTAATCCTTTTTTTCTTTAATCTCTAATTTTCAGTTTAATTTCAGATTATTCAAATAATGCCTATTAATTAGTATATTAAGATGAACATAATGCTATAAACATGCACAGTATTTTTGCTCCTAGAACACACATTTCTGGAAATGCAACACAGCATTTCTTTCACATTAATGCTACTGTAAAGCTGCATTTTGCCAAACATCACAGAGCCTTCTGTACCACTCATAAAATGTCTCCCATGATGTGTAACCATATACTTTGATGACTGTGATTCATTTCAGTGAGAAGGACATAGTCCATATAATATCAAAATCTCATAAAGACTATCTCTCAGAAAGGTGAGAATATATGAACTGCATTAGTTTATATACATCTGCATCAGCCTTTTGAGTCTTGAATGGTGTTAAAAAATTTATATTTAGAAAAGAAACAGTAGTGTTCTTAAGACTGTAGAACATTTTTATCATTAAAATAGCTGCTGTAAGTTTCTGGTATAAAGTAATATTTCATTCTGAAATATGCTCAGACTATAACTACAAAGCTAAAAATGAAGTTTGATCAAATAACTATAAGGTTTATAACAAATACTTTATAAGATGCTTTTTCCCTCTTTTCTGGTCTTCATGGGGTAATGCATACTTCATGAATATTCTGGAGGCCATGAATTCGAATCCCAGTGAGGGTATTGTGGGGTTTTCAATTTCCTGACTTAGAAAAATTTTTAAAAGACAACAATTTGTTCCTTCAGGTTTACTGCACTGAAATATTAATACACGTTCAAAACTTTTAATTATAAAAAAAAAGAAACATCTATCACAGGCTGAAAAAAAAATTTTGATAAAAGTTACATGTTCCCATCTATAATATACTGTTAGTTACTTTGAAAACGAAAAATGCAATGCTTTCTAAAAACTTCTAACAATTTGAGGAAAATTCTGTGACACAAGGTTTGATTCATTAGGTGACACTCAAGCTGGCTTCTGTCACAAGTGCAAATTTCTATGTCATCAATTAGGATTTATTTTTCATAAATATGCAAATTAGACATTAACTGAAGACATCCCTTTCCTGAAGTCTATGAAAAGATAATTTAACTAAAAGCTTAAAAAATGTTTAGACATTTCTAGCAATTTTTGGATTAGATATGAGAAATTTAAATCTCAAGGCATTCATGATTTTCAGAACTGGTATGTTGTCAAATAGTTTAAAGCAGGACACACTATTAAAGATGTTGCTGTTTTTCTTTCATGTTGACAATTCTGTAATATCCTGTCTTTGGAAACAATTTCAAATAAGTGAGTTTTTTGAATACCTGCTCCAACCCTTTTGAGCAGTACCATGCCCTTTGTTGATAAGCCATGTGGTTTAACAGCTAAATACAATCAATGAGGGACCACAAACTCTAACTAACAATAGTTACTATAGATAGTAATTAATAATTACATTAATAATTATTAATAATTACATATTAATCAGAAACAAATATTGACCAGGAAAGTCAATATCTGTGACCTGCTGTGCATCAAAACTACATATTAAAGGACAATATCCCTGGGTACTAAAATTTTTTTTTTCCTTCAGTGTCAAGGAGAGCATGGTTGAAGTGAAGCTGCTAGTAAATTGGAAAGCAGTTGAATGGTCAAAAATCCAATATGAATCAAGATTTGCACTGGAATCGGAGTACGGAGGTGATGGCAGAGCAAAAAAAAGGAAATCTCAGTAAAATCATCAACAGCATAATGATGTGGGATAGATATTCTTTGAGACTGGCATTTGCATTATACATATTTACATGGAGTAATAACATGACAGCTCAATGGTGTCTTAAAAAAGTCGTGATTTCACTGTAAGACTGTATACTGTAGTAGCTGCTGCCTAGCTTTCATTGTTACGAATAATAATGAATGTCTACAAAAAGAAAACTTTTGTATAAAAGTATACTGAGTTGAACTGATGGACGGAAACCTCACTGAGGGAAGACATAACTCAAATGAAATAGGTAGTACATCAGATGACTATCAAAATTATTCGAAATGCTCTTAAATATCTAAGAACACTGCCTGTATTACAACAGATCTCTTAGGAAATGTAACTATTGCCCTCAGATGCACTTGATTAATTAGCTAAAAGCATGGAATGCTGACACAGAGCCTACATGATGATCAGCAATGGTCACATACTTTATTTAGGCTAAATTTGCATTTTTTGAGGGTATGTATAAAATACACCATACAAATATAAATGTTTACAAATACATTTCAATATCAAAACAGATAAGGACACAAACTAGTAAAGCAAGAACCTTGTGTTTGGTGCAGATTTAGTTAATAACTTTATTAAGTCTAGGCTAAACACAAGGTTGTCAGTCTATGCTAAACACAAGGTTGTCAGTCCATGCTAAACACAAAGTTGTCAGTCTATGCTAAACACAAGGTTGTTGCTTTGCAAATTTTACATTTCAATATATTTTACTCACTAGAAAATTTTATTCATGAATATAAAACAGATAACCTACTTTTATGTGAAATTTTGAGTTAATCAAAGCAAAACATTTCTAAAAGTTTAGCATTGTACAGTTATGAGAAACTTACTGTAGCATGCCATACTTTATGAAAGCGGTGGACACAGATCACTTAAACTGAAGATTTACATATGAGGCAGCCACTGGACGGTTAATTAGCAATAGCAAAGATTTTTAAAGCAAAAAGAGACTTTCTAAAGAATTAGTTCCTAATTTGCATTCTGCAAAGGCCTCCACATGCATTTTTCGGGTGCTTAGTTGCTCCAAGAAGGTAAGTAAAAACTAAACGAAATTAAATAACAACATAAAAAGTAGAATTAAAATAAGATAAAAAATGCATCTTGAATGTGGAAATTTATCAATATGAATTTTGAATCTCTTCTGCAGATGATGTTTGACCTTTCTTAGGAACTGCACATTCGAGAAGTTTCTCGCTCATTCTCGGTTCTTCGAAAACTTTTAGAATCCACTTGTTCTTCCACTGAAGTTTCTTGAAATTTAATCCCACATAAAAACAAATGGTTAATTGACTGTGAATGCCTTCACAGTAAATATGCATAGCTATAGTATTGCGATTTCTCATGAATTTTCTGTGCATTTTATTTCTTTGTGAGGCTTCATGATGTAGCTAATAAATGTTCATTAATAAATGCAACAACAAATAACATAAGCTATATAAAAATCATGAAATCTTAAAAAAGAACTCTGTAAACAAATGTCTGAAGAACATGGTAAGCCACACTTAGTTCCTCCTTCAACAAACACACTATAAAGTATTTGTCTTGAAGAAAAGTTTTGATATATTAGATGAAATTGCAAGCACAATTAATGGCATTTTAATGGGCCATAACACTGTATTGTAACAGTTTAATATGATAAAATCTGGGTGTGTAAAATGACATAATCACAGAATTTACAGCAAAATGAATCCTTCATTGGTAAGGCAAAATTGTACAGTACATTCTTTAAGAGGCTACTTTGTACTCGTTGGAGCACACAGAAGAGGATGATAATGATGACATCCTTCTCACAGAAATCTTTGGAAAAAAATAACATCAAGATTCGAGAAACAAATGCAGAAAAAGATTTGGGTGCATCTCGAAGCTTTGAAAGACTCCTTGAAATTTATCTTTCTACTACTTAAGAGAATCTGCCTGAATGATTTGAATGGGTATTCAACATGCCTGAATGATTTGAATGGGTATTCAACATGTTCAAAGTAAAACAAAATATCCAGCTACAACTCAATGCCATAGATTTTAGAGGAAACTAAAAACCCTGTTTCAAAACCAAAGCCTATTGGAATTTTGGCTATCTAAACATGAAATAAAAATCTTGTTAAAGAAGGGAAAATTATTACTACGGTATTTCTGAGCTACAAGTGCCTGAAAGGCGGATTCTCTGAATGGATGGATAACAAAACAACATACAGAAAAAAGCATTTGCCTGCAGTTACAAACAGTTGAACGTAAAATAAGCAAATAGAGCACAAACAACAATCACTGGGATTCATTTAGCATCTTTTATGTTATGTCTTAATTTAGGCCTAGAGGACATTGTAGTTACATAACAGCAAAATTAAAATGCAATTCTCTCTTATATGGAGTAATATACATTTCAATTAAGAAGTAATCAACAAACATGTATTTGAATTGAACTTTCTGACATGACTAAATTTCAGGAATTATTTTTTTTTTTTTCTAAAAATGTTAATATCTTAGCAGTAGTGAAAAACATCTCTTGTACCACTTACTGCTTTACTGAACTTTGTTAGAATGTTTATGCACAGTTAAATTTTGACAATGTCACCTTGAGAATACACTGAGATATGTTAATTCCAAGTTTTTTAAATATAACTTCATGGACATTAGGAAAATGTTTTAGATATCTTCCCACTTTACATTCCTTCCACCATCTGTACCATTGCAATACCCTTCTTAATATTATTAAACATCATTAACTTTTAACTAACATAGCACTTACAGAGCAGTTGGTTCTAAAAAGAGCAGATTTCTGAGAACTAGTGAAATTCTTTAGCATTATGTGAAAACTGAATAAACTGAATAGTTACAGCAAGTACTACTTTGAAGACCTTGAGAACCATAAGTTTACTTGCATAAGTTTTGTCAGCAGATTTATGCAGCAAATATGCTTCAGAAAATAAAACAATTTTTCAATTAAATTCAGGGACCTCATAAAACACAACAGCAAATCTTCAAGCAAAACATGACCTTGGGGCTAATAATTTAATTCAAATTCTGCATAATGTTAGAAGACATTTTCAAAAGCAACATGCTTCAAAGAATTAAGCATGAACCATTTAGGGAAAAAAAAAAAAAAAAAGAGAGAGAAAAATTAAGCCCAAGTTCAAAGTAATATCTATATGATTTAAGATCCTTCACTTTCAGCAAGTACTTATAACCTGGTTGTTAACATAAAATGCTTCCGATTAGAAGTTCTGTACTTCGAATATAATTCATGGTAGTAGTGCTTTTTACCGATATCGAAAATTTCTTTTAATGTTATTTTATTTTGAAGTAAAATTAATACATGGAACACATTTTGAAAAGAATTAAGAAGGATAAAGGAGAAATGATAGATTTAATAAAGCAAAAATTTGCAAAAAAAAAGCAATTTTTTATGCACTTTGTTCTAATTTACTGCACTTATATATATATTTATTTACAGCTGTTAAGTGACATTTGCTACGAAAATGGTCAATATAAAATACTGGTAGTGTGCACATTAAAGACACAATAATTTATCTTAACTTATTTATTTAATGCAAGTGAAAGAGAAAACTTATGAGAATACAATGTGGAAAAACCTAAATATTCCACTGATGTACAATAGGGATGTGTATGAAAGCCGATGAGTTTTTTTCTCGCAATTTAAAAGAAAACCTGTTCAGGAAAAACTGTGACAATATTCAATATGTGCAAAATCAGGCTTTTTACATATTCAATAGTTTCGTAAAAAATATCTCATAATTGTAAATAAATTTGCAGAAATTGGAAAAAACAAAAAACATATGAGCAAAGTTTCAAATGAACACAGAAATGACATATTTAAAAAATGTAATGAAATGTGAATATTTTATTTATTTTTTGGTATAACTTCCTCTGCAAAAAACAGGTAACATTGATTACAAAATACGACAGCCAACTGAATAAGAATGACAGACTTCTGGCCATAAGGTTACCATCACTGTGATAAAAATCACTCGAAAACAAAACTACAACTTACATGAAAAATGCCACCCATGGCAGATAAGCCATTCTCCTTTCTAGAGTTATGCACTGTGTGTACTTCAAAAACACATAACATTGTGCAAAAAATGTATGATTGTGATGTTTTGTTCCATAATAAACAGATGCTAACAAGCAAGAATTTATCAACTGTCCTTAAATCTTTTATTAAAAAAATTGAAAAAAATGGAAGAATCAGCATACTTGTTCACTTTTGAAAGATGCCTTACATTTCTAAAACCTTCACATGAAAATTTTATCTAGGTGAGTAACGTTTTCTTAAGCAATTTCTAGGTGCTTAAGAGAACTTAAATTTTATTCTAAGGAACCTCCCAAGGTCATCAAAATAGTATCTTACTCTTACGAAACTAAAGAACACTGCATTCTGGGTATAAAAAAGCTTGTGTTTGTGATCTGTACTTTTTTTTTTTTTTTTTTTTTTTTTTTTTTTTGTATGAAAGTTATGTCAGACTGAAAGTTTCAGAAACCTCACTTTATTTTTAACTCTTAAATATTATTACCAGAAAATATTTACAAATACCAGGAGGCAAAACTCTCACTCTGTGATGAAAGCATTAAGTTTGCTTCTGATTTGGAAGATAAACTGGGTATCTTCGCAGTAAAGCATTTCAAAATAGTTTTTAATCTTTGGTGATGAATGATACAGAGGTTTAATTTTAATGTGATATACTATACTCATTCTAATGCATAGCAAAAATATCTCTAATGTGTTCTAAGAGATAATTTACATTAGTAATGCTTGCATTTGAGTGTGGTTCAAGCACACTAAGCAAATTCTGTGGCATTTCTATGTACTCCCATAAAGTGTTTCTCACTTTTTTAATTTAATACAGTAAAATTAACAAATACACATACTTTGTCCACAAAAATAGCATTAGTTATTCACTCTATAACCATACTTAAATCTAAAGTGGAACTACACACAGTTTAATATATATTTAAAGTACTTTTATCTGATGTCCCATTCAAAAAATGGGTTAAGTTTTGAAAATTTCTAGCATATGCGACTTTCATGCCACAAAAGATTACTATGTGCAATACACATTTTAAATGCATTAAATTATTATGATGCAATTTTCTATTTATTTGCACAAAACAATTAGAAATATTAATAAAGATTAATACAGGATCTTAAATTAAAATACATTTGTGTACTCTTTCTTTAAAATCGTTAGTGTTTTTCCCCTTAAAATTGTTAATATTTTCTTTGCATAAAATTATTAAGCTTTTCCTTTAGAACATTTCCTTATTCAATGTTTCAATAGAAATGCTCAAGTCATATCAAAATATTTTCAATCAATAAGAATAAACTAATAACAATTTAACTTCAGTATTTACCAATATTTAAAAAATATAAAATCTCCAATTTAATTTGTTTATCAATCCATTTGCAAAATCAAATTCTTCAAAAAATGAAGTCCGGCCAAAAATATATAAATAAATAAATAAATAAATAAATAAATAAATAATAGCAATAATAACAAATAAAATAAAGTGATTGCTTTTTCCAGTAAATATTTTTCATCCCTTTTGGGAAGGACAGTGAAATTAATTCAGAGTTAATAACAAGTATTATAACAGGACAGAAAGGAAACAACCTGCAGCCGGAAGATTCACAATAGTTGAACTTTCTGAAGGTGTTTCAATAACAGGCAATTCACCGAGGAGATCAGCAAGTATTTCTAAAAGTTTGAAAGAAATAAATATTTTGTCTATATTATACCAAAACTACAAAACAAAAAATAAACTGCATCTGATCTCAAGGAAAAAAAAAAATCTTTAAACATAAAATTCTTGTTTATAAGATATTTTTGCATAAATTCTTTATCCCAAGGATGCTAAAACTAATATGCATATTCACATACACCTGAACCAACTTAGCTGCTCACGGTATTTAAGCTGACTTTATGCATCAACAATAAAAATCTAAACATTTTATCTCAACTTCCTGACTGTTTTAAATACAGGGAAAAATACTATTCTGACACCTGTGGATCTCCTAGTGAAAGAAATCATGAATGTCATTCAGCAGTACAAGTTAACAATTTAAGATTGAAAACTGCTTACAGTTATATATTTTTAGAAAGGATTAGATTGGATTACTTAAGTAAGGGAAAGCACTTGAGGGCCATCTGCCAAACAAGAAGGATCCTTTGCCGTTGACATTCAAAAGGTTTTCCAGATGAGAAACCATACCAAAATTCTTATAAAGTGAATTCACAAATTAACAAAGAATACAGAAAAGTCTCAAGAATTTTTACAGCATCAGATTTCCATATTGTTAGTGATTAGCATAATGTATTAATGCTAAAATTAATCAAAAATACAAACAGGTGTAAATTTTACTTTGCCTGTAAAATATTATTAGGCAAAACCAACTAAAACCCATTTGTTAACCATAACTATGAACAGTAAGATAAAAGGAATGTGTAGGTGAAGTTGTACATCACAGCACATGCCCTTGCTAATGTGCAGTATAAATCATGTGGCAATGATTTTTGTATTTGCAGAAATAAACACTGAAAGATGGAGTTCTATATATAAAAGGCTACCAAATAATATCAACTTAACTGTCATAGAATTCCTCAACTCTAGAGGACATCAACCAGTATAAGTGTTTTGCTGGATGAAGGAGGTTTATATCCATGTCTGCGTTTTGAAAACAACAGTGTTGTGTTAGGTAACATACCATGAATGAAAAAGTTACTGCTCCCATCCTGACTGACATCTGCAATGTCAAGTCCATGTTGTTGTAACAGAGAGCAACTGCACATCAGTGAATGAGGTGAGATATTTCATAGATATATTTGGGTGAAGACCGCTGTCCATTAATTGCTCAAAAGCCACAATTAGAAGAATGTCTGAATGACCATGTGACTTTTTCTAAAGAACAAATGCTGTGACATAACATGGACATCTGTACACAGTATATAAAATGTAGTTTAAAAAATTATTTTTGCTGATGCAGTCTGCAAGTGGGTTCCAGCTGATCAACAAATATACAGCGGAATTTGAAATAAGTGGATTTGACGGTAAGTTAAAAAAAAAAAAAAAAAAAAAAAATGACCATAGCAACACTAAAAGGGTAAGATTTTATACTGATATAAGATTAGTTTATTATATAAACACAAATCATCAATATCTACATGCAAGGTATAACAATCACCAGAATGCCATTATAGATCTGTCTAAAACAGATGCATTCAGATAAGAATATATCTGAACTATATAAATAAATTCCAGGCTCAAATCAAATATTAAATACTTAATAGAAAGATATAAGACAGCCAAGCATTGATTTTAAAATAAAAAATGGGTGACAGAAATTTAAAGGAGCATATCAAAAACCAACTTTTGCACAGATTCTTGGGAAAAGAACTACTAAAATCCTAGAACTGTTGACAGCAGCAAAAATGTCATAAAAGGTTGATATGTGAGTAGCATAAGAAATTCAGAGATGGGAGAGAAGATTAACAGAGAATCCTAGAAAGAGACAACCAAAAACTGCAATAGCAAACATTAATATTTACACAGAGGGAGGTGCATTACACTCAAACAGGTCTCACAAACACTCAACTTAGTCAAAGATACATAATTGAAAAATTTTAAATTAACAAAAAATTATTTTAATTGAAGACACAGAGCTGAAATATATTTCTGCCATGTTCTGATTCTCACACATTTTCAGCATCCTTGTGAAAGACTGTCAGACTTCAACTACATCTGTTAGTTGTATTATTAGAGCAGTAAGCTATAAAAACATATTAGTGGCACCACACCAAATACAATGGTTAAATATCACACATATTCAAACATTCTAGATGATGACAATCCTGTTTGCATACTTATAAGGTATTTCTTCCGCTTTCCAGTGTGCCTTCGTGGTGTAATGGTAGCATGCTGGGCTGGTATTCCTGAGGTCCGTGGCTCGATTCCCGGTGAAGGGGGTTGCATATTTTTCATCTTTTCTGCTTCCAATTAACCTAATGACTCTACAAGTGGCGCCCGAACTAAAAGGGTTGTGGATGATGATTCTCCACACCCAGGATTTTGCGACTAGGTCCCCTAAAATCCTAGTCGCCCTTTAAAAAGGGGAGTATATAAGGTATTTCTCCCGCTTTTCAGCGTGCCTTCGTGGTGTAATGGTAGCACGCTGGGCCGGTATTCCAGAGGTCCGTGATTCGATTCCCAGCGAACGCGGTTGCATATTTTTCATCTTTTCTGCTTCCAATTAACCTAATGACTCTACATACTCACTTCAGGCTTATAAATAATTTACTCAATAACTGATCCTCTGCTTTGTGATATGACTCTTGTAATCATAGTACACAGTAGTGAAGTCGTAGTACAGATCACCACATTCTCTTATTTGCTTCAAAATTCCTACCAGCAATGCATTTTGTGGCCCAGTTCAACATTAACTTTATTAATAGTACTTCTCCATTTTCTGTGACAGATGAAGCGTTGGTGCACTCTAACCTCTTAGGACATTTCAATAAACATATCAAAGTGGTCTATGATTGCACATTATTGTGTTTTAGGAAATGCCTTTATAGATGGCAAATACATTACTGGACAATTAATCCCAATACTGGATCTTCAAAAACGGTATGCTATACCTACCTGCCTTCCCTGCGAATTAAGTACTTTAATGATGATGCAGTGACACAATGAAAAAAGTTAAAATGAAGACCTCAGTGAAAAAACAAAAGGCTTGAAGTAAACAATCATGACCCCTTTGCTTATTTCTATGCAGTAAAGACCATGAAGGCTACTTGCCTCAATCCTGATTCTGAAATCAATATGAAATGAGACAGAATTATTTTGAATGATGGCATCAAAAAATAAAATGGAACACAAGAAAATACAAAAGCAGATCAGAAATCCACATAGTTTGTGGTCAGAAGCTGTGCAACTTTCAGGTTATAGCAAATAATCATATATCAAGAAACTAGAAAAATAACAACAATTAATAAAACATTACACACAGCACATTAAAGAGAATTTAGTGTTAAAAAACCAGGCATAAGAAAATAAAATATACAGAGACAAAAAAACATATTTTTATATTTTCCAAATATCTGTTTTGCAGTAGCTTATTTTAACACTTAGGAATGTTCTAAAGTCTCCCACTCCCAGGTTATAAATAGCATTATTTCTAGATCAATTATATAATAATATAAAGTCATACTTCTCGACCAGTTGTAGTTTATTACTCCTAGAAATTCAAAATACTGCTTGCTTAAGTCCAAGCCTTCATCAAATGGTATTTCATAGTATTTAAGTTACCAGTAGATTCTTCTTGTGCTTGATTAAACTATGCCAACGATTTCATCCCTGGTCCTTTTCACATTACGATTTCTATGCATTTATTGTCTGCTTTACAATGGCTTATTCTTGAAACACTTTCAATTTTTATAATTTCATTTGCATACAAAAGAAATTCTTTAGCCTTTATAGGATTCACATAACTCCAGGAAATCAACACCATCACATTTTGTTTCAATACAAAGTAAATAAGACTATAAGCTATTGATTCAACAACATCAACTCAGGAAAAAATTCCATGATTTAGTTAGCAAATAATTAAATAATAGTTTGCTGCCCAGTCACTATAGTGGTCAGGGAAGCTGACTGAAATGCTGAAGGGCCTGGGTTTAAATCCCAGAGAAGGCATGGTTGTAACTGTCCGTCCCTTCATAGGAAAAGCGATGGTGGCCAACTATTAGGTGCCTCCATAATGAAGAGACCGCCACATACGGCCTTGTATAGACTAATGGATTGGGTTACATTTGTAATTGTTCACGATCTGCCATTGGAAAAAAAAAAAGCAAATAAATGCAGTCTCCAACTGCAAAATAACTTGTCAGAAAGTTTAAGGGAAAGAAGGATCAGTAAGAAGAATACCTTAAAAGTTCTGATTAATACGGTCATTTAAAATTCTGTATGATTCTTTGAGCTACAGGTAAGATTACTGCAGTACCAACCAAGAGGGAAAGCTGGGCCAATATATTGTCAAAAGATCTGCTGCATATGGATGAGTGGTAAAACTGTTACACTACGTTTTTACGCTTTTCAAAGCCTGTTGATGAGTATTCTAAGAGTTTGCACTCATAAATCCCAACACTACTGCTATATAGAAGAAATGTAATATTCGCTTTTGCCTCTTTCATTGCTGATGGCATAAATAACCATCTTGGGGTTTAAAAATAGAATCTTTATATTTTTTGCTTGTTCTCTGATTGTATGCACGTATATACACTATGCACAATCTTTAAACTTAAGTCTAAGATGAGAATATTCACATAAACAATATTATGTGCCCAAAAAAGTATGACTGCAGTATTCAAATTTTATCTTTTTTCTCCTCCTTTTTAAGCTCAAAACAGGAAAAACAGCCTTTGTGTATATATGTGCATTCATGCAAAAGAAAAATATTTCTCTCTGCTTGGCCAAGCTTTTGTTGCACATTTTTAATAAGGATGTTTGATTCTAAGTAAAACTGAAAATACTTACAGAAGGATACAAAGAACAAGGAGCTACTACCAAGAGAAAAAATTATCTGATGAGAGTTTTTAATCAGAACAAATTATGGTAAATAGCATTAAGTATCAAGATCAAATCAACCCTAGTAACAACAACTGCATGATTGTCTCATATGGATGTCAATATGAACAGAAAAAATACAAAATCAATAAATATTTCTGCATTCATTTTACACTGAATTCACATCCACATTAGCTCTACTAACATATCTTCATATAAAGATCATACAATTCTTTTCAGGTGACTAGGTAAAAAAAACTATCAAACTCTTATCTGTGATAAAACAATATCTTGTGTTAAGCCAGTTACAGAAGACCCCCTAGCATTTATTCTTTATAAAACTACAGATTTAGAGGGGGAAGGAGAAAGAAAGGAAAATATAAATATTAAATAAATGTTTTGCACTGCTGATAGGAAATTCTGAGAAACAAATGCTGCTCAACACATACAGTATGGAAAAAACAAACAGCATCATAATAATATTTATTCGATAATGCACGTATGGTAAATTTTTAACTTCTGAAATTTTTCTTCCAATACACAGCAGTGCAAGCCGTATTTGTAATCAAGGAAAATATTATCATTACTTTACAATCAATTACGTTTTTTTAAATAATTCTGTTTTCCTCAAGTTACAGTAATGTTAGTTCAGAGCATAACTAGCATAAGTTTCTGGAGATATAACTCATTTTCTTTTGTACATATGTACAGATTAATAAGTAGCAAGAAAAATATAATTTTTTAATCTTTCTTTCCCTTGAGGGATTGATGAGCAAGCAGAAAATAAAGGAACATGAGAACAAATCAAAAGTAATCAAGGAATTATGTCGGTAAAACGACTGTTCCACTATCACTGATGATAAAATACATTAAAAAAATACAGAAAAAGCAGCACAAAGCTTTAAGTTACTGCTTACTTTATACTTGTTACTATTATAAAGACTATCTTATTTCTAATAGTTTATGCACATTTAAAGCCATGTACATATAAATTTGATTTTTAATAGTTTATAACCAGGCACCAAAATACACTAACAGTATTCAAAATGCTTTATAACGTACTGCATTAAGTAACATGCATAATCAATGCATGTTGTCATATTTATGATTTAAATTTCCCTATTTTGTACACTCATAGACTATCAAGCTGTCACTCCTTTCAGAAATACTTGTGACAGGTAGTAAAACATAGATTTAGGCAGCAGAGCTGTATTTTCAACAATCGAATAATATAAAAGATTTCTGAATCTGCTCAAAGATTCCAAACTGAAACCTATGAAGAATGCCAGATGTCTATCAAAAATGAAGAGGCATTTTTAAAACTGTTTTGCATAAATAATTTTACACTTGTCTTAATACAAAATGCAGAAAATACAAGAATTTGGAAATAGAAACTTGGAATTATCTTAGTGGAGCTGCTAGAAACAAGAAGGAAGAAAGATTGTCATCCAGCATTATACAGTCAAAAGTCGTTAATTCGGACACCCATAATCCGGACCTCAAAGCTAAAAAAATTTCTGCGCATGCGCCTCATTGACACATGTGCATAGGCGTTTACGCGTGCTCGTAAGGCATTTACGACTGCGCATATGCGTCTGCGCAAGCGCAGAATACGTTTTCGCATGCGCGTTTAATGTATAACGGACGGTATAAGCTAAAATTATCTATTTCAGTTAATTTTGATGATTGCGTTGTTCCTTAATCTTTGAATTGGATGCGGCCTATTATTTTTTGCAGACTGTAAGAGCAATGTTATAAAAGTAAACTTGAACTTTCGATTATGTCAAAAAGAATTTCCGATGCTGGAGCTCCCAAAGGATCTACAAAACGAAAGTATGTTTCGATGTCCATCAAGTCCATCAAACAAAAAGTGGAATTGCTGCAAAAAATGGATAAAGACATGAAGAAGGAGAGAGGTTAGTGAAAAGAAAAAAATTTCGATTGAGAAGTTAGTCGGTATTCTTCGCACAGCAATTACGGGACTTGAACAGCGGAACTTTGTAACCGAACAAGAAATTATGTCTGTTTATAGAATTAAAGAGAAAGTATTATCACATAAAACGAAACAACTTACATTGAAAGAAATGTTTAATAAAGTAAACAAATAAATATTACGGCTTTTTTTTTTTTTTTTTTTTTTTTTTTTTTGTAAATTTTGATACACTTTAGATCATAATTGTTCTTTATTTCATAAATTACGGTTTCATATTTTTAATTTTAGAATTTCTGCATGCCATCTTACGAGATTTAAACTGATGATCTATAATCCGGAAAAATCGATAATCCGGAATCGCCGAAGTCCCGACGAGTCCGGATTAACGACTTTTGACTGTAGTAGATTCCACACACAAAACTTGCAATTTGAAGCAAAATTCAAATATGCACTTTTAGTTAGAGTTGATGTGGAAAACTCTTTGTGTCGGCAACTTCCTTTAAATGATAACCTAACATTTTTTTATAATGAAACGTTAAATGAAATTTTTCATTCCCCCCAGCATTAAATAAGAGGGAACATGATATTTTACTCGATTAATCTACAATATCTGTAAACAAATTCTTAAGTTGCAATTAAAAGCTTGGAAAATTCACATAAAATTCCATGAGCACCAAATCTCAGGCAAACTTCCCATTTTTAACCAAAAGTCATAAATGATGACACAAAAAAATAGTCAGCCAGCATTCAATTTTGAAAATGAAGTGTTCTGAAAGATGTTTTAGTACAAGTTTCTCAAATTTTTAATATATTCATAGTGCTCTGCCTAAACTATTATATTTATGATGGACATACAAATATGAAATAAATATTAATTGTGGGAGATGAGGCATGCTGAAGAAAGGTTAGGTAATGTTATTTGAATATGGCAAAGCATATGAGGACATCTGCCTAAGGGAGTGACTTTATGGAGGACTTTCTAAGGGAAACTGGCCTGTAGTCATATTACACATGGGTGGTGTTGGTGTATTTAATTATGACAAAGCACATGAGGGCTATTTGCCTAAGGGGAGGGATACCTTCGTGGAGGGCATTCTAAGGGAAATTGGATTGTATACACATTACATATGGGGAAAACCACGAAAACGCCCATGCAGTCAGCCAGTTCGCGGGATTCGAACCTCGGACCGAACTAGCAGTGTTCAGCGACTTTACCACTCGGCTACTGATGGGCCTCCTTACACATGGGAAAAACATACTTAAGAAGGAATACATACTTCAATAACAACTTGCAATAAGTTGAAAATTGTATATTCTTTTCTGATCACGTGCACCCATCATTTCACTTACAACCATACCATTTTGACACTTGACAATTATCTATCACTGTATCAAGTTCGGTGTATTGATTAAATAAAAATATACCTCATATATTTTACACCAATTCACAAGCTGACACATTTAATCACAACTGTTCTACTATAGCCCAAATCACTGATATCAAAGTTAGCCAACTAAATTTTTTTAGGTATGACACATTACATGAATTACTGATAATGTTTTTTGTTAGTTACAAATGCAAATACTATTAAAAAAGGATTCCACAACACTGAATACACATAGCCATACAATTGGCACATCACGGTAAAAATTTAAGTATTGTATGTGATTTGAAATGCACCACACTGAGAAACATTCTCATGAAATTCATATTATCGTAAATTGTAATATTATCATATGTAAAGCTCTAAATATTTATTTATGCTGTTCAAGAAATCAATATGCTTTTATTTCATGAAAAATTGGCCAAGACTACACAAATTTGATTTGCTCATTAAAGCTCCCAGAGGAAGACACACATTTATAGATAAGTTCCTCATATTTACATTATACTCAAGGATAACCACGGCACGTATGTCATCAGCACTTTCAGTAATAATCAATCTCGAGAGTTCAGCATTTTGAGGTACTTACTACTTTGAGGTTCACAGCTACTTAGCCACTAGTGTCCATCCCAAACGCAATATTACTTAAAGTTTTATACTTTTTATAAAACACTAAAACTGAAAAGTAATGCTTTAATGTTAGAATCCTGTTATCAAAAAATTTTCAGCCTACAATTTAACACTGTCAGAATAAGTAATGAGAAATGTTCTAGTATAGAAATTTTATTAAAATCTCAAATATGGATATAATTTGGTGCAATCTGATGAATTACTCTTACTACAAAAGTTGACAATTAATATGAAAACAGAAGATGACTTTATATATATTCATTAATTCAATTTTTCAGATTCTGAAAATCTGATTGTTTTCATGTGCAGCCCTATTCATTCAAAACTACTTGTTTGCTACTATACTGCATGTATGCAAGGAAGTTTACCAGCAGTTTTAAATCTCTTTATTTCTCTCGATTAGGGAAGAGTCTGCAACACTTCAGGTCACATCAATAAATTCATTAAAATCCACAGGCCACACATCTATCAAATATGTAGTGTAGGCAGAAAATTTATAAAAGAGAGGGAAGTTTACAAGACTAAAATTAATTTTAAGGGGAAAGGTGGGGTTACTGATTTTTATACTACCTTTTATTTTGTTTTTCATTCAAAAAATAAAATTCAATGAAATTTAAATTATTATACTTTGCACTTCTTTAAATCATGAAAGAGAATGAAGCTGGTGTAATATATATTACATAATGACGCTAGAAAAATACACTGACAATAAAAAAACTTACATTACTGGTGGGATAGAAGGTACTTCAGTGATGATCCAGGGTTCGTACACATTTCTGCACACGAAAATTAAGTACTTTTAAGGACCATTAATGAAAAAAATTAAGGACCTGTGAGCAAATGGGAACTGAATAAATTCAATTAAAAATATTATATCTATGCCTGAACTTCACTTTTTAATACCCTCCTAAAACTAAAAGAGCTTCGTAAGTAGGATTCATTATTATTAAACATAGTTTAATTAACATAGCTATTAATGCATTTGAAAATAAAATAAATATTATGAAATTTATCAAGTATCATTAAACATTTTACACTTAGAATAACTGGACATATTTGAAAGAAGATAAGTGAAATTTTAGTTACGTTTTACTAACAGTTAGCTTTTTCATTTTTTGTCACATACTTGCTCAGTCTAGAGGTTTACTAAATAGTAAGTAGATTTTACGTCAAGCAGCATAGGTTAAAATGAGCATTAAAATCATAATCAGCATGATTCATAACAAAAGACTGGCTGTTGTCACCACTCCTGCTTGCCTACAGAGAGACCTGCTGATGAGAACAAACCTGAAAGGTCTGATGTAGGCACAGTTAAAAAGTAAGTTTTGAAAGTTAGTTGAGCTCTGTCTGACGCAGTTAGTGTCACAGCTTCGTGTAGAGTTCCAGGGGTTGTAACTCAGTTAATATATTTTAAGGTTCTATTAAGCTACTAAAGCACTAGAGGTGATAAATTGTTTTTCATTATTTTAAGTTTCACTAGATGCGAAGAATAAGTTTTACATGAATTTTTACATTGTGTTTTACCTTGTGACCACTATAAAGGTTAATGAAAGGCAATAACTCACTTTAATATGCAAAGATAATTTTTAAGGGTAAGCATTTAGTTATAAGTAATTAAATTCGGTATTAGATAACTTCAGTCATAAGAATTTACATGGACACTATCAAATTAATTTTTTAGTAATATTTGTTTAAAAAAAAAAAAAACCTATATCACAAGCTAATAAAATTTCACAGTTTAAAATACATGCAATTTACGACATTGAATTTTAAACAATGTTAGGATAATTACACATTAAACATTTATATTTTGTAGCCACAAAACAAAATAATTATGCGTCTTTTTAATCTGAAGCCCTGCCCAGACATTTTGGCTAATTTATATCGATTTCCTTCTCCTTAAGCATCTTTTCTAACAATTAGAAATTTGTCTCAATATGCAAAACAATATTCTCATTAGTTTCTGCTTGTTTCATCTCCTAACTGTCAACCTCTCCACAATGTACTATCTGTGAGGGTTTACTTGATCTGATAAAAGTTAAATAGTCCACACCCCCCCCGACAGATGTGAAACAAATTATGGCTGAAAGTAACTATAAACCAGACGTTTACATAAGCTTCTTATTTAAAAAGAACTTAGAACATAAAGGCATGTTCTTATGCTAACAAAATCAATTACAGCTCGTGGTGATGTAATTAAACAAGAAGAGTCAAATTCAAACTAAAAATATGGACTAGTGGTCAAAGAAATGTGGTCAATTTAATTTCAATTTAATCTGGTTCAATAACTCATAGATCGTTATAATCAATTCAAATGTCAGCAGCGGTAATGGAAATTATCAGAGCTGATAGGAACTAATACAAGGAGCAAGTGGAGGTCAGTAAAACACTCTTGTCTTACACTCCAAAAACCTCAGTTTAAAAACTAAGTGATTTGCATTCTGGTGAGGAAATAGAAATGGGAAATTATAGTAAAGGCTGAAATATTTAACAACTGGGTAATTTACATAATAATAACTACAAATCTCTGAAGAATAATTTTCTTTCTCTTTATATATTTATTCGTTTCTTCAACACGTTTCCTTTTCATTATATGAAATACATATGGTAAGGTCCGGTCACAGAGCTGGTGACGCATAATTTTTAGAATTTAGTGACACACCGAGCAACAAAATCTAGAAATAGTAAAACTTTTAGGATTTAGAGCCACCACTGGAAGCAGAATTTAGAAAGGCACCAGACAGCAGAATTTAGGATCCACAGAGACTGCATCAGGTGGGAAAATGCCTAGTTCTAGCTCTGTGTATGATGCATTAAGACATATTAGATGATTTTTTTTTTAATCGTAAGTTTTCTATTTCTTCATTAATAAAAAATCCTCTTCTATAATACATGCCCATGTGATAAGATTAGAGGCATTTTTGATATTTTCCACGCTTGACTCTAGTGAAAAGTAGAGAAAATAAAGGGAAGATAAACATGTTAAGAAAAAGATTCTAGTATCAGGAGTAAAACACTCAAATATTTTGTTTTCATTGTTCTTCCGGACATTCTCCAGAAAGTAAGAAATTCATTGCAAACTTTCTGTAAAATACATCCATTACTTGTTGATACCATGGAGACATTTTCCATTTTGTCACATATTTCTCGAATCTTCTAGAATCGTGGGTCCATAAATCTTGCCTGTAGATCTTTCTAAACTTTCCAAGCTGCAATGTCTAAAATACTAAAGAAAAATTATCCTTACCAATTCTGTAACAGCAAGAACTTCTTCGGAATTAAGTTCTTCTTCCCCCTTCCCCCTTCTTCTACTTCCTTCTTCCCTCTCTTCTTCCCCCTTCCCCCTTTTAAGCAAGAAGCATATGAAGGTATGATATCTAGGTGCAGTTTCTTTTTGTGTTTATTTTAGTACAGAAGATCAACACAGTAAGATGCTTAAAATATATTGACCCTTAATAAAAGCAGAATTGGATGAAATATCAAACATCTGGCAAAGTTCTATGCAGGGAACAGCAAAGAATTATAAACAGTTGCATTTTCTAAATGATTGAAATGGCTCTGCAGGCCACGGGTTGAAGAAACCTACTTTAGATGAGAATACACTAATACACATAACAACAGGATAGTATTTTCTGAATTAGGACATTAAGCCTGTCAGTCCTCTATTACGCATTGTCAACTATCTATTTTAATCAGGGTTGCCACTCAAACAGGAGAATGAAATTCCCTGACTTTTCCAGGTTTTCCACGTGTGTTTTAAGAAAATTTCAGTCTATGCGCGTAATGCACGTTGGCTGTGCTAAGAGGTAAATTAATTATGGTATTACCTGAGAACACAAAAATTTGCCAATTACATATGGCTTATATATATATATATATATATATATATATAAAATCCCCCAAAGCATTGCTATTTTAATTATAATGTGAATTGTTTTCTTTACTGACGATTGAAATTAGAATCTGCCTAATCTGGATTAAAAATGTCTTTTTTTTTTTTTTTTTTTGCAAACATTTTGGAGCTAAACGAAAGAAAGAAATCTATTTAATGATATTTTAAAATAAATTCAGGTATTTTATATTTATACAGCAGCATACATAAGCAAAAAATGTGTGCATTAAAATTCCTGATGGTATGTCAACATACTTCAATACAATTAATTCATACAATTAATTTCAGGATTATACCAGAGAAAATTTCCTGAAATTTGAAAGTATTATTTACTAATAATAATTAAATTTAGAGGGAAGAAACAACATTAAATGATACAAATAATATAAAAATAAAGATAATTACTTAAAATCTGAATTGGAATAATCAATGATATTTTAGTGAATGTAGTTTTATTTAAAGGTTAGCCTAGATGACTGATTATTATTTTTTTATTTTACTGCAAAATGACAAATAAGGCATTTATTAAAAAGGAAAAAAAAAAAAAAAAAAAGGTTTAAAAGCTTTTGTGGTAAAATCTTAGTATATGGTAAGGCCTTGGCACAATTTTGAAAATTGTCGCCAACACCAAAATGACCCGTTTACTGCACATCATAATGCCACCAAATACCATGTATACCGTACATGGAGGTTATTCTAACCTACGGAGAATAGTGACGTGTTCTAACCAAAGTACTCCGTATCATTATACTCTGTGTTCTAACCAAAGAACATCTATATAAGAAAGAAACGTTCCATAGACGTAATGCTATTACGTCACTAGAAATCAGAGGGAGAATATGTCAAGGGATTTGGCGACAGAACCTGGCTGTCAGAATTTCCCTCTCAGCGATGTGTACAGGAAATTGAGGAACATGTATTAAGATGAAACATTCTTTGATTTTTCACAATAATTTAAACACGGATTTTTGTAGTTTTTTTTTTTTTTTTTTTTTTTTTTTTTTTTTTTTTTTTTTTAATAAATAAATAATCTATTAATTAATTTACTTTCACAAAAAATATTTTCTTTTGCTTTAAAGTTTAAAGAAATTTTAAACGATATTCATTTTATGAACTCTTGATAACGTGATCTTCAAATTTCAACACTGGCTTCAAGCTTTGGCGACAGATATTTCGAGCATGCACAGCTGTTTCCCTCTACGTTGGAATGGAGCCACTCCTGTTGCAGAGAGGTTTTCCTTCTTAGCAATACATATTCTTTGATTCGAATTTCATGGTACTGTATATTACAATTTAACCGATTTTGTTTTATACTAGAATAAGTATTTTGTTTAGTTCAACATGCACATGCGATTCTCAAGTTTACTGGAAACTTGCTTTGCCTTTCTAAAAGACAATCTAATTGGAACTGTGAAAATTTGCTCTATGCCAGCTGCCTGAATGACGCACATGCGACAGATTAATTCGCCAAGAAAGTGATCGCTTCCAACATCGGCGCAAAACTCGCTTTTTTTGGGGGGGGATCGCAGTATGAAATTTCCTGACTTTTCCAGATTTTGACTAAAATATTTAAATTCTCTAACTTTTCCTTGAATTTTTTGGTTAATTTTCGAATTCCCTGACTTTTCCCCATTTTCCAGGTAGCATGGCAATCCTGTTTAATAAACAGAAGGATTTCAATTCCTTGCAGCACAAACGTGGTAGATCTGACTATTTGTCCAGAGACAAATGTCTAGTATAGTCAGAAATCAATAGAAAATGCCAGAGGGTATTGGCAGCAATATTTGACCATCAAAATCAACTGACATATTCTTCACGGATTTTTTCCTCTAAAATTACATCAAAACCTTGTTTATAACACTTATGTTGAAGAAAACCCTAGTGCAATTGCAACACCACTATATCGATGAGAAGGAAAAATCTCAATACAATAAAGAGTCACCAGAGCAGCTGGATGCATGCGTAATATGCCAGGCATATTTCCACAAATCCACAGATTCGGGCTTCAATGTTAAAAGGTTTATATTACTGCTGGTGGTAAGATTTTGGAGCTTATATAACTCACTGCTAAATTTACAAGCATTGTAACTAACAGACATGCAACGCCTTTTTTAGGCCTTCGTTTCTCCTTGGCCTATTTCCAACCCATCTGGGTAGCACCTCCTGACAAATGATCTTCTCTATGGCTATACAAAACAGCTTATAATTATAAGTAGGAGATATTAACTCTTAGTCTCACTCTCTTATGCTATAAAAAAGGGTACCATTTTTCCATACACAGATGCTAATCTTCATACTTCAAAAGTAAACAAATATTAAAAAAATTCATTTAATGAATGACTCAACTTAAATAGACTCAATCTAAAAATACTAAAACAAGCAATCAAAAATTATCATACCCGAATGACATTCATAAAGATACTCACACCACAACAATCTCTGGCTTAGCAATTATTACACATATATATAATATGTAGTGCATATTAACATTGCTCAATATCTATTCATAGAAAAAGTAGGTGGCAAAGTAAAATTACCCTGATTGTATACTTTCCATATTTCATTTATTCTCCACAGATCCCTCAGAAAAAAAAATTAAAGCTTTAATTTGCATATGAAAGAATGAAAACTAGGGCTATTACCATGGAGATGAACAATTCTCCTCACACCAAGTCTGCAAGAAACAAATAGGCACTGGAATTTCATAAGAAAATAACACATTTTAACAAACAAATTAATGACGTTACTATACTGGAATTCCACTTCTTAGTAATCATACAATAGAAAGCTTTCTGTTACCCATGTGAGATCAATATACCAAAAGTTCTATCAATAATTTTTTGATTATACTACCACTTAATGCAACAAAGAACATATACTAACAAATTTTTACTCAGAGACTTAAAAAGAAAGAATATAAAATTTAGATTTCCTACCGAATGAAGACAAGTGGATTTGTGAATCCTGAAAAATCTTGCTTAGGCTAAGTGCCTAGTAAAAGGGATGCATTTATGGAAGACTCTCTAAGTAAAATTGATTGTATTCACAAAAGAAATGAGATAAAACAAAACCCCCTTGCAGTGGATCCATTCATCAGTGAACTCAATCAACTACCCATAGTCCGCAAATTTAGACACTAAATCACTGAGAGATTCCTAAACTTATGAATTCTTCATTATATCACAAGAGAATCAGTGCTGTCACTATGAGTGAGCCTCACCATACTTTCACCTCTTGCACATTTGAAACTGACATACAATTGAATTTGCTAATACTCTGATGAGAAAGAACCACCAAATTTTACAAACCAAAATCATCTAGAAATAAACCATCAGGCACAAAACCACACACATGCACACAAAAAATAATAATTATAATAAGCTTTATGTGTGAACAGCTTCCTTTAAAGTTTTACAGCATTTACATATCTAGGTCTCTTATGGAGCATAAATACCTACTGCTGAAAGAGAAGGTATAATTATTTCACTTGATTACAAACCCTTTAAATATTAAAATTTGAGAGAGAGATTTAATGAAACTAATACAGAGAGAAACTGCTTTATTTACAGAAGCTACCATTTTTTTCAATATTTGATAAATATTTTTTTAAATAAAATGCTTTTTTTAATGTATTATAAAATAATCTGAATTCAAGATTTAAATCCTATGGTACACCACATTTTTTCTACAACTTGTTTTAGCTTTAAAAAGTCTAGTGACTGTGACTTTTAGTGCACCCTGTATGAGGAAGAAATATATCAAATTCATAACATGCTGTGCTTTTAAGCAAAGAACATAAACGTAAAATGCAAAAGTGGCATAAAAATGGGTATTAGGGTAATGACTTACACTAAAAACTTTTAGCTAGTTGTTCAAGCTCTAGAATTTGCATTCATTTCAAATGAGCAGAAGAATGGAGAGATACAACACTTTCAAATCATTTACTTCATAAAATAATATTTTAAAGAAAAAGTGGATTAAAAAAAATTCTAAGCACAGAAGTTTCAAGATATTTATTTGAAACATTCGTGGGTTCTAAATCTAATAATTTTTTAACTTTACAGATAACCTGTTTCCATGCACAAGAAATTTCAATAAAAACAGAAACACAAATGTGTATTAATAGCTTATACAAAGTATTTCAGTAAGAAGCCCTTCCTAATAGCCAATTATATATTTTTTCGTCTGAATATTACATACAAGCACAATGAGTTGCTTTAAAACAAGCTTCAGTCTTTTCAAATACCCAGTAGTAACATTCATGATTAATTATGATTACTTTTGGCTTTAAGTCTGTTTGTGCGAGGTCTCAATGCAAGTTCCAAATTCTACAATTGGCTATCCCATTCACACTGTTTGACTTCATTCCCTGCTATGAAGACAATATCATAGGTAATGCTTACAAAAAATCAATCTCACTAATGGTAGGATTAAAAATGCAAATGAATAAAGCAATGCAGACCATTTGACACGTAACGCTATGAACCTTAATACAGATTTTGTTACTTGAGTATGTCCGGATGTAGACAGAGGATATTTCCAGCATTTTTTGGCCCGCAGTACCTTGGTGACATGCAAACCACGATTTATGTTTTTATAGAGAATGTGATGGAAATATTTACTGATTTTTTGGATGAACTACCTATCGAAATACCTTGTAGTAATACATGAAACAAAAGTTTAATAAAAACCAAATCAGTGCAAGAAGGCAATACTGCATGTAAAATATACTGACCTGAGAAATTTGAAGATAAAGCTAATCGTACCAGGCTCCCAACATTATTAGAACCTCTGGTAAACAATGAATTAGGGGTACTTGAATTTGTAGCATTGCCATTAGCTCTTCTGCGTGCAACAGCAGCAAATGTTTCAAGCAAGCTAACAGCAGAATCACTAACATTCGTATTAGATAAATTAGGAGCACTGACACTCATGTTTCCAGAACCAGATTCTCTTGAATTCTGAAGCTGGTTGTCTGCTATGCACTGTTTATCATTCCCTGGTGGAATACGCAATGCTTCTGATAAATGAAGGTTCTCAATAGAGTCTCTAATAGTGGACGCATCTTCAGTCTCTTCTCGAGTAGGAGAAAGACCAACACCCATTGAAACAGAAAATTCATTACGCATTACAATTGTTTTACAAGACTGTAGTCTTTTGGATGTAGCATTGTTTTCAGACTCTGATACATCAGCTGTAACAACAGCTGCTTCAGCACTAGCAGATGTTAGAACATTTTCTGCCAACATTTCTGCAGCCTGCTTTAAAAGAAAACTCATATAAATATATATTTTTCACATATATAATACAAAATTACTAAGCATTTTCACTTGTCCCCAAAAACTTATAAATCACTGAGTAAATATTAATATGTCATAAAATATAAAAGTTTACACAAAATACAACAGAAAAGAAAACCAATTCTGTAGTAGCTATGTAATAAATGGTGCTGGACACAGCTAAAATAAGTTACAATAATCCAAAAATGTTCACACAAATTATCAGTTAGGTAGATTACAAGTTAAATACATTTAAAATTATGTTAATTACTGTTTAGTAAAATACAATAATCCAAAGGTGATCAATCATCAATGCCACACTCAGGGCTAAGGGAAAAGAAGGGCTGGTTTATCCTCTTGAGGGGAACAATGCCGACATGAAACCTGTTGGTGAGCAATGTGACGTCACTGGGTTCCTCACCTCGCCTTTTGACCACAGCTTCAGAGTGTGAAAGCTTAAATCATTACTTCTTAGATTCTTTGAAAGAGGTTTCTTTTACTTGAAAATTATAGCTGACAGGAAAATATTGAAGAAAAAAGGGGGGTCCTGTGCCGTCGCAACCTGCAGTAATACTTATCATAATACAAAAGACACAAACGTCATAATGCATCAATTTCCGTACAGAAGCGTTCTGCAGACGAAAGAATGGCTCCATAAGTGTTGCAGAGCAAGGATATGCTTTTGTTTGTTTGTTTTTGTCCATTCTTTTGTCAGTTCATCATATTAAAGTTCAGTTTTCTTACTGAGATGGCTTTACAAAACTATTTGCTTTGTATTTTTAATATTAACACTTTAGTGTTTATTTATTCAATATCCTATTTTTGGAGCTTTTGACAAATAAAATTCCATTCAACAGCAAAAGCACAAAATATTTAACATCATATCTTTAAAATTTCCGATACACAGGCTCGTGTGCTGGCGATAGAAAGTGCTTTTCCCCCCATACAGTGTTGCCACTACATGCATTGTAATCATTGAATTTGTTAATTGAAAATTCGAATCATTGAATTTGTTAATTGAAAATTCGAATCATTGAATTTGTTAATTGAAATTTCCAGGTGTCCATGTTCGGGGAAGGATTACATTATTTAAAATTTCATGGCTCCGTTATTTTTTCACAACTCAAGAAACTTGCAAACATAACTTCTTTAGATAGAATACAGGGTAATAATTAATATAATACAGAGTATACTTTAAATAGAATACAGGGTTGGTTGCAACAATTTGAAAAGTATATGCCATTTACAGGCATACAACACAAAATGCCGTTTTGAGACTAACATCCCTTTCGGGCTCAAAATTAATCAAGAAAATAGAAAATTACAGAAAACGAAAATGTACATTTAAAACATAAATATCGAAACACAAATAAGTACGTTAATGAAACCAAAGCGAATTAAATTGTCTCCAGATGGCATTTCAGAAAGCATTGCAATCAGATATTATCTGTAAAATCATAGGTAGATATGAGCCGTTTTCCACAAAGGTTGAAGAAAATTTTTTAAATGTATGGAAAAATTAAAAATCATATATCTAAACTTGAAAAACATTTTCCATCCATCAATATGAACATGAGAATTTGTAATACCTGAAAAACTTATAAATTTGGTTACCATTACTCTTACTGAGACAAAACTTAGAGTCAAAATCCAGAATAATCTTTCTGAACCCATGCATTTGCTGCCGATATCGACATAGTCGCAAGCACTCCCAAGTCACAGACTTTAGAGGCTGCAGCCAGCAAAATGCATCTAGCAATCAACCAAAATAAAACTAAATACATGCCATGTAGTAATAACAGCAACTCAAAAAATACTTGAAGTCTAGCAGAAAAACAAAGAGTTTAATTTACAAAAGCTTAATCAAACTCATTCTTACATACTCTGCTGAGACCTGGGCAATGACAGAAAAAGCTAAAAGTATTTCTGTCTTTGAAAGAAACATTTTGAGAAGTATTTTTGGTGGCATAAAATATAACAATATCTGGAGAAGACGAACTAACTCTGAACTCTACAAATCTTTTAAAGAAATAGATATAGTAAAATATATACGGATTCAGAGAATTAAATGGGCAGGACACCTGTGCAGAATGGATGAAAATCGAGTAACTAAAAAGATCTTCTCTGCCAGACCACGCGGCACCCAAAAAAGAGGGAGACCTAAACTTAAGTGGCTCAACTGCTTGGAAACAGATTTAAGAATTTTAAAAATTACCAACTGGATGTTTTTGGCCAGGGATAGAAGAGCTTGGAATTCGATTCTGAGGAAGGCAAGGGCCCATCCTGGGCTGTCTGGCCATTGAAGAAGAATAAGAACATGATTCATTTATTTTGCTGTTTAGGAACATTCATAAGAGTTTGACACTTGAATTTGAATGCAATCCTCATGTCAGTAAGAAAAGCTAACCAGAAAATAGGTAAATGGAAATTAATCATGTAAATTAATACATTTTACTGCACCAGAAATATTTTAAATCATTATTTGGATTATTATTCACGTAATTTGTTATATGATTTATTTTATGCACTTTGATAGCTATTTATAAAATTATGCAAAATAAATCATGAAATTCTGCATAGAGATAAATAAGCATTAGAAAACATACTTTTAAGATATAAGAATACACGAGTGTACATACAAAAGCATATAAATATCAATTTAAAATATTTTTATTATTTTATGAGTAATATACGCCTGCATAGTAATCCTGATGATTTATAATAATGTCTTCATAATAGTCACTGCCAAGGCTTACAAAAATTTGATTAACTCATTTCCAGTGCTAGTTGAAACACAAAATTAAATGAAGCAAAATTTGTTTGGATTTAATGTATTATGAAATTTATTATTAGCATTAATTAGCTTTTAATCAGATGGGTTTGTAAGGTCTTTCTAGCATGTACTCTGAAAGTATGCTGGTATAATTGTATTTAATATTTCTATAATGCAAACTGTAATATTATTTGTAATATTTTAACTGAAAAAGAATTCTTTGTAAATATAGAAATTTACCAATGTTTTTCGTTGATGGATTACTATTTAAATGCATTTGTAAAAAAATTTTGTGGAAAAAATGAACCATATTTAATGCATATTTGACTTTAAATTAGTTTAAGCTTATGTTTTACATGTACTATAGTTTAATTAAATTTGCCATAGCTACATTACTAGGTCAGATATAAATGCATATATATTGTAATTTCATGAGATATTTGCCCATATTATTTTCCAAAAATTTCTTTAAAACCTCTTAATTTTCAAGCAAGTAATCATGAAATCGAAGGCAGAATAAGATACTCGAAGCAGCAAATGAACCAAACTACATCATCAGTCTCTACTTCTGGTTTCAGCTGTGAGAAGCAGATGACCCAGCCTTTAGCCCTGTGCCACACTGGCTTACTGCACTTGTCATCCATCAGTGACCTATAGGTTTATGGTCACTGAAGTACATTTACATTATTCAAATAAAACTATATCAAAAAGAAAGTGATGACCATCAAGTCAAAAGGAATAAGAAATTATGCCTGTCAGCAAAAATTAAAGAGAAAGTAGCACAAATACTGAAACTGTTTAAACAACTTACATTAAGAAAAAGTTTAATGCAACAAACAAATAGATATTCAGTTTTTTTTCTTCAGAAATTTTGATTCCATTAATGTCGTATGTGCTACATTACTTCACATATGACTTGCATACTTTCTCCAAGTCCTCTCACTAGATTTAAACTTGTAATCTAAAATTCAGAAATTTCTGAAATCCGGAATTGCTGAAGTCCCAATGAAAGAGCACAGATAAAAATATGTATTACAAATTTTGTATACAATCTGCTGTGAATCACATTAGTGATGGAAAATTTGTAACATATAGTTTACATTAAATGTTTTAATAAATTACTGCTGCTTATGAGTTACTACTAACTTTTGTTACATGTTTCATACCAAACTGTAAATTCAGAATATAGAGCAAAATAAATAATAAAATGTTAGCTAGAAGAATTATTTGATTAACAGTGAATCTCAAGAAACTCAAAACATTATATAAAAAAACTGCAAAAATGGAAAAAAAAAAAAAAATTAATTGCATAAATAAATATATAAATAACAAATCATTACAAAATTTTAAAATTCTAACAACTTTAAAAATAATTTCGTGACACTGCAAGAACTTAGAAGGAGATAAGTACGCTGATACCTCTGTTAGAGACCATGCATATTATAGTCAATGGAGAGGATTAGCCCCTTAACTGCAAATTATAGCTAATGTTTCAAGCATCACTGAGAGAAATCATAAAGATGAACTTTTAGAATATTCTGTGTCATTTCACAATATTGAGACAACATGTAAAAAAAAACTGACCATGAAATTCTTAAAAGAACTGCAGAAACTGAAAACAAAAATGATACAAAAAAAAGTGAAATATCATCATCAATTGAATGCGGGGGGGGGGGCGAATCTGCAAATTCTAAGCAAAATCTTTGAAATGAATTATGCTGATCAAATAAGCTGCTATTTTACAAAAGTGAGAATGCAATTCAAAAACTGCTTTTGAAAAATATGAAACAAAATAGAATAGTTGTCTGTAAGAGAGAAAATTTCATCAAGACAGTAATTATAAAATTTTTTTAAATGAAATTAATTGCATAACTACTTTAATTTCAATATCAATTTTAATTACTGTAGGATCATTAAGCATATGCTTAAAATAAAACTTTATTAAATGCCTGAAACAAATTTAACAGCAGAAAAAATATTTTACATATACAATGAATAACTCTAGACTTATCAATATTTTACATATTAACAGTACTTTAACAGCCTGAACATAATAAATGTTGAATGAGTGTCTAAAACATAACATTCTATGGAATTCAAAAACATTATTTTTTAGCATCTACTTAACTAGTTAACAAATGCAGCTGCCAGGCAGGATGTAAGATATTGTGGATATTTTATATTTATATACTCACTTGAAGTAATGATTAAAAAAAAAGACATATTTAAAAAATTATGCCTTTTATTCATATACTGCAAGCAGCTTTTTACATATTTCATAACGATTACACCTTCTAATTCAAAGGTGACACTAATAATTTGAAAAATACCAACTTTTGAGTTTATAAACAAAATTCTCATTGTGGGAAAAGTCTATAAACTTTTGAACTTAGAAACACTATGTTACTATATAACTACCTTTTATTACATCTTTACAGATACTTTATGTACACGATTCCATAACAAGCAAGAAGAAATTTTCAGCAATACAATCGAACATTCCACACACACACACACACACACACACACACACACACAAAAAAAAAAAAAAAAAAAAAAAAAAAAAAAAAAAAAAAAAAGATAAAAAGATAAAAAAGCTTTTATTTTATAAATACCTTAACAGATAAATTCCCAGAGGTAGACTGATCACCTGCCAGAACACTAAGACTAGATGACGTTTCACATCCTCCAAACGAACTACAAAGATATTTAGAACTCAATATGATGCAAAATTAATGAAAAAGAATTAAACAGTAAACATAAAAACAAAGCCTTTTCACAGTTCCAAATTGCATTTATACATCATATCAGAAAATAAATATTTTCATATACAAAATTAACCTGCTAGACACACTTCCCCTTGCTGAAGATGTGTCAGTTGTCATGGTTCTAGCAACTTTAAGGCTTGCAGATGACAAGGTAGAACCAATAGATGAAGTCACAGGGTTTTTTGAACGCAATTTTATATTAGCAGCAGCAGTGGTAGAACTAGCTACTGAGGCAAGATAAGCTTCTGGGTCAAACCCAGGGGCAAGCTTTAAATCATATTTTCCTTCAGCTCCCATACGATAAGAATTTGCTCCACCCTGATCCCAAGTAACATCAATCCATCCTGAAAGGAATTATACATCATTATAAACTAGGATGAATACTAGTTTTCAGACATAAATATATTTAGCACTAAAAGAAAATATTCAACACTTTTTCCTTGGCATGTTGTACCATATTTTAAAAAACTGAGGTTAAGAAATATATGTCTAATAGAGGCAAATACAATGCAGATAGAAAAGTCATAAATAAATATTTTAACTCATAATAAATAAAATGCACATCTTTTGATTAATTTCAAATATATCATATACTACAAAGATGGCTTACTAAACCTCTTGCAAAAATAATTTCAATGTATGTTTAATTTTCTGCATTCTTTCATGAACCGTTTGAGAGCTCGACCTTTTGGTTATGCTTATAAAGAACTTCAAACAGCATTTCTTAACCGAATTTGTATAATTAACTATTTTAGCCTCTTTTCATAAACTTGTATTCATGAACATAAAATTTAGATTATTAATGAAAATAAGAAAATATAATTTAAATCATAAGGATATATATATACCAAATTACATAAATCTTATGACCGGAGCAAGGCTGTCATCCCACTTAAGGGTTGATGTATATTTTATCTTATTTGATTATTTGAATAACTCACTGATTTCAAATTTTAATGGAAGGAGGTCAATAGCACATACAAGTATTTTAATTCATAAAGTTAACCAGTTTAATGCAGGAAAAATTACTTTTGTTAATTGTACATTTAAAAAGTAATAAGAGATTATATTATGCAGCAATTGTGATATTCTAGAAATTTCTAGGAAGTAAACAGATTTTAATATAATAACAAATATTCTAATTTTTGGATTTAGTCATGCATTAGGAAAATATTCCATTAAGCTTCTCCACTTCAGTAGCAAATTCTAGATAACACAATAAAAAAAGTAATGCAAAAAACCAGGTTCACGAAAATGTTTATATTTGATATTTAGAAAAATGACAATATACTTATCATTTACCTTCTTTGTTAAGATTCTAGTGCACAGATAATAAACATACACATAGCAGAAGATATAAATAGCACAAACAGCAAAAGTAAAATAAAAATGTTGGTCAGGTTAGATATTATACAGTACAAAGTCCGATGTCCGGACTTTCCGGATTTGGGATTTTTCTGGATATTAGATCATCAATTTTAATCTAGTAAGATGGCATGTAGAAATCATAAAATTAAAAATATGAGATTGTGTTTTATAACACAATGATGTATTTATGATCTAAAGGGTATCAACATTCACAAAAAAAAAAAAAAAAAAAAAAGCTTAATATATATTTGTTTACTTTATTAAGCATGTCTTTCAAAGTAAGTTGTTTAATTTGCTTCGTTTTTTTTTTTTTTTTTGTGCTAATACTTTCTCTTTAATTCTGTAGACAGACATAATCTCTTGTTCAGTTACATTGTTGGAGGCCTGTAACTGCTGTTTCGAGAATTCCGACTAACTTGTCAAACAAAATTTTCTCGTTTTCAGTATCTTCTCTGTCACTTTCTTCACTATCGGTTCCATTTTTTTCCTGAAATTTACAGTGGATTTTGACATGTGGCGCTTTCTTTGTTCTGATGCAGTTCCACTGATTGATGGTACTGTGGGTAAAAAGAAGGAAGGTACTTCATATTTGAAAATTGGGTATAAAATAAGTTTCTGGTAATATGGAGAGTTGATTTTAACAATTTTTATCTACTCTCTTTATTTTTGATTTGCCGCTACATGGAAAACCAGCAACAATCGCAAATCCCTTTGAAAAGTTTTCTTTAAATTCTTTCACAAATAATTTTTTTCCCTCCTCTTTGATAAATGGATCTCTTTTTATTGCAATCTTTTAAATGCACCCAAGATCTATTTATTGTGATACATTTTCCCATTTTCATCCAGATAAATGTTTCTCATAAAGAATTCCACAGTGCATTCTGTGACATGACCTAGAGAAAGACAATGCATATCTTTTTTTTGCCTTTTTAAGATATAAATCAGCATCACTCTGTTTACAGTTGACAACGAGCATTTTAATGTGCAACTGTACCCGGGTTTTCTTTTAACATTAAAAATCTTACCTTTGCAACATTCTATTTTCCCCTTGGATATGTATTTGGAATAAATTTTCTATTTGAAGCCCCCTTTCTTCTTTTTCTTCCCTTTCTTGTTGACAATATTACCTACCTTAGCTTTAAATATCAAAAAACCATGGCTTTCACAGCTTTTTTAGTAATTAGATAAGAATAATTTCCTTCGAAAAGAGCACAAACATAACTTTCCATCCACTGCTTCTTGCTGCACGAAAACAAAACTGTAAGGTAGCAGACGATAATTTACAATTTCATAAACATAGTTGCAGTTAAAACAAAAATTTCCAAGCAGATGACTTTTTAATAGCAGAGCAAAATCATCTAAAAAAAGCACGAACAGCCTCTGCATTCCAGTTCCTGCAATACTCATGATAAAATATTCTTTGTTAATGATTCAAGCACTTCAGTAATCTACTAGTTTGATTGCTGCAGGTCCTGGGGAAATGAAGGCACAGACCCTTTGTCTTTAACCAAATTCCAATAGAAAAAAAAATTACAAGGCATTAGAGCTGGGGATATCGGTGGCCAACAAAGCCATGGCATATTATTTGACCCAGTGCGACCAATCCAGAAAGGAGCTAGAATATTATTCAGGTGCTACTACATGTTTTAATGCCAACGTGGTGGAGCATCATCTTGCCGCAGAATGAAGCCAGGAACTGTTCCTCCAACTGAGGGAACAACCACTCAGAGCATATCTTGTTAAATGGATCCATTAATCAGTTTTTCCACAAAGAAAAAGGGACCAAAAACAGGACTGTTGGGAATGGTGCAGAAAATGTTCATCTTTGTATAATTACGCTCATGTTCCATTACACCATGTGGATTTTCGGTGCCCCAAAATTGCACATTATGGACATTAGCTCTGTCAGAAACACGAAAAATGGCTTCATCTGCAGACACAAGTCTGTTCACAAAATCATCTACCTACAGCTTATCTTGAGAATTCTCACAGAAACCTTCACATAATGGTTGATCAGAAAGTTTTATCACTATCCGAAAGGTGTATGGCCGGAACTGTAGACGTTTCCATAACACACGGCACAACGTTACATGAGGCTTGGAACTAATACAATGTGCTGATTTTGTTGAAGTGTTCCACAAAATTTCTTCAGCCACTTCGGTCTTGACTGCTTTTCGTACTGGAATGGTTTTCTTACACAAGAAGTCTATGTCCTGAAATTGTTTCATCTACCCTTCAATGTTGTGACAACGTGGTGATTCTTTACCAAATTTTATGTGAAAATGTCTTTGAACAACGATAAACGATGTTTTCATATATTCCAAAATGCAGTATGCTTTCTCCTGCATAGATAGTACCATTTAACACCATTTAGTGGTGATTTCATAACAGGAAGATTTGTCACTGTTGCAAGATTAAACTTGTATAACTTTAGTTATCAAATTCATTTGTTTCAGCAGATCAACTAGAAATGTGTACTATTGTATTCTTTTGTCCCATTCAATATGAAACACCCTGAACTTCCAAACACACTCTTCTTCCACATATCTGAGTATTTGGAATTTTGGAAATATTTTTTTTTTTTTTTTTTACTTTCTTCGTGTTTTACCGCGTTTCTTTCAACATCATCACTTTTCACTACTACAGTTACAAGAATACTTGAAGATATCCCAAAATTTGAAACAATCTCTTTTTTCATCAACAGAATTTTCACCTAAAAATTTCAACTTTACTTTCTATTAAAAACATGTTTATGTTTTCTTCTCATTCTTGTTATATTAGGACTAATATGCACAAAATTAGAAAAAACAAAGAAATGTCTACTGGACTCTCTGACTGAGTTAATTCCTATAAAAGAAAGAAAAAATTGTTGCTCTTCCCTAATTGGTCATCACTTTACTTTTTAAAAGCTCATTCTGCATGGAAAGCATTGTTATGCTTCCTATTCCCCTTTTGGTTATCTTATTTAAGGAACATACGGAAACAAATAAAAAAATAATTCCCACTGATCTAAAAACTGGACAGATTACAGACAGATTAACTTTCGGGCCACTGAAAACTACTGAGTGTTTCTGGCAAGCAAGAGACAAGACATGCGGTTACTTAATGCCCAGAATCAGAAATTTGAGTCAGAGTTTCATAGGAAATACCTCCAGATAGTTATAGCAAAATACATCAACTTAAAAAATACAGGAATTTCATTTTTGGGAGGGGACACAGGCAGAAATTTGCTTTATTTCATTATGGAAAACCTGAAACTGGCTAGCATCCACATTACACAAGTAGAAAACACAAAAGCAGGTATGCAATGGCCTGGAAATGAACCCATGTCAAACTAACAGTGTACAACAACTTGACTCTTCGGCAATTGGTCGGCCTGTTTGACAAATTTGAGATAAAGAGGTCTATCAGTATTTGAATACAGATTATATTAATTTAAATTTCACTGTTTTCCACACTGTATTTCCCCTACACTTTATCTAGCAAGCTTCTTTCTAAGAAACAATTTTATAATAATTTGTTTCTTTTATTACTTTTCAAGAATTTTTCCATTCCTGAAAAAAAAAAAAAAAATTGTATTAAGTATTTCCAAGAAAATTTTTTTATAATTTATTAACCACTTTTCAATGTACTAAAACAGTGGTTCCCAAACTGTGCAATGCCCCCCTTTGCACAGGGGTGCCGTGAAATATTGTAACAGCTTCATATTTAACTGAACCAAGATATTTGGCCTACCTGAACTGTACAGTATCATTTAACTTTTTTATCCTTTATTTTCAGTACTTTTTCTATCAAACCTCATTTCATTGTCCTGTCAGAAAGAAAATTTCCAGCATACATGATATTCAAATTAGGCAGAAAAAGGAAATATTTTCTTTAAAAAGGTTTTGGGGGGGTGAAATCAGAGCACTTTCTGCCTGCTTGGAGGCCACATTGTTAACTTTGATTTTCTAGCGATTAGAATTCTGTACTTTTAAATTACTCTTGCCACTAGGCTTGTTTATGCCAACTTCGCATCGCAAGAAGCTTGCACGATAGTTAATTGTTTAAGTTTTTATAAGTTTAATTATATTTAAGTTCATTAATTTTTTCAATTCATTATCTTATTATTAGACTTAAATCTAAAGTCAAAAGTGTTGGCTTCCGTACGCATAAATTGCTGCAAAACTCTTAAACTTTATGTGAGTTAATAAAGGGTTGTATACATCATTCTTCTGACTTTCAGTACTTTAAAAGACTTGGTAATAATTCGCTAAACACTCTTCAATATTCCCTACACTTTATGATAACTAAAAATACACAATGCTACAGAACAAAAAACAAAGTGAGAAGCTGGTTTGTTTTTACTTGACTCTGCATAAAAGTAGATTTGTTTGCACAGAATAGTTATGCAAACGCAAGCCAACAATGCTGCGCCTTTTCAATCTTTTCACAGCTCATTTCATAAAAAGAAACCATCAACTTTTATTCGTATTCTTGCTAAAGTTAGGTTACTGTGTTGTTTGGTTTGGGTTTGCATGTACCAATTTTCAATAGGTCGTTTTTTCCCCGGAGTCGAAAATCCTTCATTTTCATTCAGTTCAGATTTCACGTGAATTATGCATTTTCTACTCTATCCAGTATTCTCAATTCAGGTTTACCAGGCATATAGACACAGAGGTGTATAGACACTGGATGACACATTTGGACTGTTCTTGAAGATCCTGCAGGAAGCATAAAACAAGCATTGCTAGCTCGATTCAATCAGGCTTCGTAAGTCTAGTGAAATTAAACTCAGTGCTACATATAAATAAACAGAGATTTAAATTAACTCAGGTAGTATAGTTAAGTGTTATATTACTTCTTGACTGTTGTCTTTGACAAATAGTTTTTTTTTTTTTTTTTTCCTCTTGTATCTTTCATGGTGGACCGTTTTTTGAACGGCAGAAAACAATATTAGTGCAGATAAATTATGTATGTCTTCAATCAGTGTCATGACTGTGATGAAACAAAATATCATAAGTATGATGACAGTTACTTAGAGTTTGGTTTTACGTCAACAGAAATGAATGATGAAGAGACCACAATCTCTACTGTGTATGAAAGTTTTGGCAGCGGAGCGTATGTTTCCATGTCAATTGAAGTGCCATTTAGAAAATAAACACTTCAGTACTATATTATGAGGTAGGTTACAGAATCACAAAATGTAAGAAGCCTCATACCCTCACAGAACTTACTCTACCAGCTGCTGTAAATATGGTGAACATCATAGTTGATAAGTCTGCTGGAAATCTGCTGGCTGCTTTTAAAAATGCCTTTGACCAATAACATAATTAATCAGAGAATAAAACATGGCAGATACCAATATTTAATTGAAAAAATTAAAGGAGTTAAATTTGGACCAGTAGATGAGGCTATGAAAAATAAGGATGCTCATTTGATATGCTAGGCACAAATTGTAACAGATGGTAATAATACTAAAGACCTTCTGTTTTGTATTTTTACAAGAGATTGTCTTCTTTAATTAATGGTCTTACCACTGCAGGAGCAAAGGTTGAGGACCTGTTCCAGATTCTTGACACATTCATGTCTGAGAATAATTTGGGTCGGCATAAGTGTGTTGATCTCTATACAGATGAAGCTCTGTTCTCTTGCCGCAGGAAGGAGTTACATTTGCAAAGGATTTGATGACTTATAAACAGCAACAGAACAGTATTGGGAATTCTGATTTGATGTTTTAAACTGTATTTTTCTCTTAATCTGTGTGCAGTGCTACAGTGGACTCAGCATTATTCATACAGAAGCACTTTTGTCAAAGCATCTCAGTTCTGCACTGAATCAGGTGTTAATATGTGCGGTGAGTGTGGTAAATTTTATAAGATCTCATTCATTGAAAGTAAGTTTTTTTAAAACACTGTGTACAAGGATACAGGAGGCAAACACTCATCCTTGCTGTACCACAGCAGCACACAATGGCTCTCTTATGGTAATGTTTTATTACATACCTTTGAACTGCAGCAAGAAATTTTTATTTTCTTATAAGAGGAATGATACAAAGATGGAAAAGATTTTGCTCTGCAGAGAAAAACATTCACCTTTTGAAGTCAACATGAAAAATATCAGTTTTTATAAGAAAACTCAATCTTTGGAGAAGAAAACCGAATGAAAATCCATAAAAAGCCTTTTTTTTTAATACTGCAGCAAATTTTTACACAAAATGAACACGATCTTCCTCAAAATGACTGTTCTTTTAATACTGCAGCAAATTTTTACATCAAATGAACTTGATCTTTCTCGCCTTATTGATGGCTCATGTAGAGAACTCTGCGAAGCTACTGGCTAGGATCTGTACCTAGGCAGTCTCGGTCACAGAGGTATAAAATTTATGAACCTAGTGGCTGGTCCTAGAGTGCTGTGGCTCTAGTGGCCAGGGATAGCACCCTCAGGTTCACTTGAATAATGCCCCACTGCGAAGGGCAACCCAAGCAACTGGCAGGTAGCAAATCTGACAACCAGTGTCACCTTAGGTGATACGTCCTTCTCTCCAAGGTGTGAGGACAAAAGTTTAAACCTCTGTGCCTGGTTCTAAGGGGCGAGGGAACCTGTAGTACAGTTCAGCCTGTGGTACAGGCAGGAAAGCCTAAATCTTGTTGTTATCTTTCTCGAGATATAAAAACAATGTTTCAAAGGCATGTATCACAGTTAATTATCTGGTTTGAGAAATATTTTCTAAACGAAAATTTTAAAATTTTTGCATGGATTCAAGGTGCATTTATCACTAGTGCTCTGTCTGAATTTACTTCTGTGGAAGAAGAGATTCTTGGTGAGTTATCTTGCAAAAACAATTTAAAAGCAAAATTTGGCAACATGGAATTGACAGCATTTTGGATTTCCATAAAGAATGAAGTAAAAAGAACTATTCAAATTTGAAAGCTTTTGAATAGACAATAATTAAAATCATAAATACGAACAAAGATAAAATTGGAATTTGGCACTGAGACTCAGATTTTGGACTTTTTTGATTTTTCTTATATTTGTTTTTCTGGCCAGTCCCATTTTTTTATCATACAGCTGGAGTGTGCCAGCTAGGAGGATCGCGATGTGCTCTTATAATGATAGTGATCATTACCAAGTGGTCATGCTCTGTGGAATTTTTAATTCTATTTTCGATGTCATGTTTGTGCAAAGCTGGGTGTTTGGCAGTCACTGTAATAAAAAGCAAGTGTAGAGCAAAAATTGACATGGAAAAGGAAATGAGGGTGGCCGTGTACAATTTAATTCCACAATTTGAGAAAATGTGCAGTGATTTGTGTGCTCATCCATCACATATATTATTAATTTACTATTTATACAGCTAAAAAGTTAAATAATGAAGATTGATAAGTTTTATTTATTTTTATCTCTTACTTGTGCTTAAGCATACTTAGAGTAAGAAGCCTTGGAAAAATTTTAATTGAAAAAGGGCGTGGCAACTCGGAAAAGTTTGGGAATCATTTTACTAAAAGAATAAATTAAGAAATGAACTCTTCACGAGTTTTTCATTACCACATTCTATCATTTAATGAAAAATTTCAAAATTATATACTGTTTATCTAGAATTACACTACTGTACTATAACACAGAATATAGTTTTCATATGTATCAAAACAATATAGCACTAAAAATAAATTTTGATGCCAATAGTTTTGTAAGATTTAACAAATTCCTGTGACTCAACTGTAACACTCTAGTGTATAAAACAGAAACAGCATCTTGTGTATAAAAACACAGAACAACTGCAATGCTTGTGAACATAATTATAATTTAAGTGCAGTTGTAAAGAGAGGTACAGAAATTTAGTGCTTTAGCCTAAATTATGCTGCTTTGGCGCACATTACTTTGCATCAAAGCAGCATAATATTAGAAGTTAGTTCTAATATATAAACAAAGCAATGTTTTATTTATCAACATTTTCTGAATTACTGCAAATTTTAAATGCAATTAGTTTTAAGCCAAAACACGTAAAATAAAAAATACTGTAACTTAACATTTGCAAGTTAGTACCCCATTTTATTCAATGAATAAAATATAAAATGTAAATGTGAAATTTAATGCTGAAATGTTTTATTCCGATAATGACTGCAAATATTAAGAGATTAAAACTAGCTCAAATGAGAAAGTTTTTTCATTTTATTCTTCATTAAAACCACTAAAATACATAACACAAACATAAAACACAAGAAACTTGCCATTATGCAGTTCTCCAGATATTGTGCCTTCACCTGGAGGATTTCCATCTTGATCTCTCCATTTCCAGTCAGGTCCTCTAACAATACGTGACCCAAGAACCATATACTTAATTTGCTGCTTTATCACTCTTCTCTGACGCCGCAAATTAGCTTCAGCTTCTTTAGCTGCTTTCCCTGCAAAATTGAAGAGGGATGCATTTTAATAATAAAAGAATACATATGCTCAAGAAGAAAAATATTATGAAATACATACAATTTCCTAACAAAAATTAACGCACTTGATACAGGGTGTCCAACAAAAAAGTCTCCAATTTTAAAATAAAAAATCTCGAAAACAAATAGAGATCTTGACCAATAGAGGAATAAAACAAGCGGTGTATTTATTGAAAGCAGTAAGAGTGTTATATAGAAGTTTCAATCTAATAGGTACAAAGGCTGACAGCAGATGGTGCCTGGTGACTTTGGATTTTGAATGGAAACATGGCTAGGCTGTTTCTTAGTATTTCCCGCATGCTGGAACGCTTCAATCCAGTCTCTGCTGCAATTTTTTGGATGGATTTCCTTGGATGTGACTGAACAAGTCCAGAAACAGTTGTAACGTTTTCAGGAGCAACTACAGTTTGCCTATGACCAATCCTTTCTACCAGATCCTGCCTGTCTGCTGGACGTTTAGCAAAGAGATTGTGAATGATTTTTGCATCAATTTCTCGGATGCATTCAATCATCTTTGAAAACTATGCCTTGCTGTCATAGGACCATGATGTAACCTCTGGTACTCCCACACAAGAAACACATGTCATTCAATAAAATACACGATTTCAACCTCTCCTTCCATACGCTAACCTCCTTTCACGTTTCAAGGGTGGAACTCATCACTCTTATGTCTTTTGGAGCGCTAATCTATATGCACTACATACTACAATTACAGCACCATCTGTTTGCAGTTTTTATAACTATTATTTGGAAACTTCTATATAACAATCTTACAGCTTTCACAATAAATACACCACTTGTATTCCTCTAGCGACCTTTGTTTTTCAGATTTTCAAGTTTAGAATCAGCGACTTGTTTGCTGAACACCCTGGAAAAATAAGAATTAAAATTATATGCAGTACAATTAAGAATCCTTATATTTCTATTAAACATTCATTTAACTTACAACTCCACTAAGTAAGCAGCTATTATTTTCACACCGAAAAGCAAACCGGAAAATGAGATAACATCCTAATTAATGCTTCTCAGGCATGTAAGCTTCCACAACAAAGTATTCATGATAGGTAATTTTTCACATCAAATCATTTAAGAATAATCCTATTCAAAAACATTCCCCCACCCCCCAAAAAAACTCAATAAATCCAGAAAACCTTTGTTTACCTTAAACATAAGGAAAAATAGAAAAACATTCTAACCAGCAATCCACTTCCATTACCGAAAAGTGACTATGCACAGTCGCACAATTCAAATCTTATTCATTTGTTATTACCGACTTTCAGTTTTTCCTGAGCAAATATACTATGTTTACATTTAAGCTATTAACTGTACAGCATGTGCCTTTCGCCTTCAGGTTTATTTCTCCTCTTTTTTAAACATGTTTACAAATTAAAAAAAAAAAAAAAAGACTTGAATAGGGCGTGTAGAATATCAAATCAAGCACTGACAGAAGTCCGAGTTGGAAGCAGCTCAATTATGAATGCATGCTCGATTATGAATTATGATTTGGACATGGTGTAACATCTGCAAATATGTATCTATATGACACCTGGAAACACACAATATAAAATGTACTCTATTCTTCAGAAGCTTCAAAAAATCTATTTGCTTTAGATCAAGGTTTAAAATTTCTTAACTCAAGATATCAAAAGTGGATTTGTTAAACCCAAATGTTTTGTTCAGGGTTCGTACACATTTCTACACACAGAAATTAAGTCCTTTTAAGGACGATAAATGAAAAAAATTAGGGACCTATGAGCAAACGTGAGCTGAATAAATTCAATTAAAAATATTATCTATGCCTGAATTTTTGTCATACCATCCTAAAAATAAAATAGATCCCTAAGTAGTATGTATTATTACTAAACATGAATTAACATGATTATTAAAAAGTTTGAGAATAAAATAAACTTTAAGCAATTTATCATTAAATATCTTATAATAGTCAGACATATTATTTGAAAGAAGATAAATGACATTTACGTTTTACTAACAGTTAGCTTTATGTTGATTTTTTTTTTTTTTTTTTTTTTTTTTTTTTTTTTTTTTTTTTTTGTCTCATTTTGTCACATACTTGGTCAGTTTAGAGGTTTAGTAAATAGCAGGTAGATTTTATGTCAAACAGCATATGTTAAAATGAGAAGTAAGATCATAATCAGCATGATTCTTAACCAAAAGACTGAATGTTTTCACCGCTGCTGCTTGTCTAGAGAGAGACCTGCTGATTAGAACAAACCTGAAAGGCCTGATCTAGGCATGGTTGACAAGTGTTGAAAGTTAGTCATACTCTGTTTGATGCAGTTAGTATTGTAGGTTCATGTAGAGTTCCAGGGGTTATAACCCAGTTACTTTAAGGTTCAAATAAGCCATTAAAGCACAAGAGGTGATAAGTTATTTTGTATTATTTTAAGTCTCACTAGATGCAAAGAGTAAGTTTTACTTGAATTTTTACATTTTTGTATTTTATCTTGTGATTACAGTGAATACTAATGAAAGGCAATAAGTTGCTTTAATATGTAAAGATAATTTTTAAGGGTACGCAGTTAGTTATAAATAATTAAATTAGGTAGTTTGACTACCTTAAACATTATGGATTTACATGGCCACTATTAAATTTTATTTTTTAACAAGATTTGTTAAAAAAGCTCTATTAAAATCAAAATATAATAATATTTCACAGTTAAAGTTTTTATGACATTGATTCTTAAATGATATTAGGATAATAACACATTAAAACCTACCAAACATTTATGTTTTGTAACACTCAACAAAATATTTATCCGTCATTTTAATTTGAAGCATTCCCAAACAATTTGGCTAGTTTATATCAATTTCCTTCTCTTTAAGCATCTTTTCTAACAATTAGACATTTGTCTCAATTAGCAAACTAATGCATTTACTAGTTTCTGTGTGCTTTATCTCTTAACTTGTCAACCTCTCCACAATATACCTATGAGGGTTTATTTGATCTGGTAAAAGTTAAATAGTCAAAAACCCCCCCACAGACGTGAAGCATATTATTGCTATGTCTGAAAGTAACTACAATATCAGACAAAGGTTTAAATAAGCCTCTTATCAAAAAAGAACTTAGAACATAAAGGCATGTTCTGATGCTAACAAAATTAATTACAGCTCACGGTGAGGTAATTAAACAAGAACAGTCAAATTCAAACTAAAAATGTGGAGTAGTTTAGTCAAAGATTATACAATTTAATTTTAATTTAATCTGGCTCAGAAATTCTATCGTGAGGAAATAGAAATGGGAAATTATAGTAAACGATGAAATCATAAACAATTGGGTAATTTACATAATAATAACTGCACATATCTTTGAAGAATAATTTTCTTGACGTATTCAGTTTCTTTCTTCAATATGTTTCCTTTTCATTTCAGAATTTTTGGATTTAACTAAGGATTTCAGTTATTCTAAAAAACACTAAAGCATTTAGAATGTATAGAAAAAGCGGCTAATTTTATTTCTTTAGTAACATGAAAATTTAGAAGAAATATGAAATATATTTATGGTAAAGAACTGATGTGGCAGAATTTTTAGAATTTAGTGACACACTGAACAACAAAATCTAGAAATAGCAAAACTTTTAGAATTTAGAGCAGGTACTGGAAGCAGAAATTAGAAAGGCACTAGGCTGCAAAATTTAGTATCCACAGAGATTGGCATCAGGTGGGAAAATGTCTATTGCCAGCTATGTGTATGATGCATTAAGACATGCTAGATGAATTTTTTAAAATTTAAGTTTTCAATCTCTTTATTAATATAAAAATCCCTTTCTATAATGCCTACCCATGTGATAAGATTAGAAGCATTTTTGATATTTTCCATGCTTGAGTCTAGTGAAAAGTAGAGAAAACAAAGGGAAGAAAAACATGCTAAAAGTTTGTAGTATCAGAAGTAAAATATTCAAATATTATGTTTTCATTGTTCTTCCAGACGTTCTCTAAAAAGTAAGAAATTCATTGCAATTTTTCTGTAAAACACATCCATTACGTGTAGATGTCATGGAGACATTTTTCATTTTATCACATATTTTCCGAAACTTCTAGAATCACGGGTCTATAAATCTTGCCTTCAAATCCTTCTAAACCTTCCAAGCTGCAATGTCTAAAATCCTAAAGAAAAATTATCCCTACCAATTCTATAACAGCAAAAAGACAGAAATATTTTGGGGGAAAAAAAAAAAAAAAAAAAAAAAAAAAAAAAAAAAAAAAGGAGGGAAAAAGTCTAAAATTAATTTTATAGAGAAAACTGGTGCATATTCTTAGAATTTTCTATACAGACTAATCTTAAAATCGCCAAAATGTTGATAAGTTGATAAATTTAGAACCGTATAATAAAAGAATTCATATCTCCAAAAGCGAAAAGTTGTTTAAAAGCTCTTTATTAGAAAAAATTAATTTAAAAATGCTTATGTTTCACTTCTTAATTACAAACTTGAGTATCCCATCATTTATATTAGAAATAGAAACAAATTATAACCCATGAACCAATTCAAAAGATAACCACATATGTCAGTGAATCGCAAAAATATTCCTCCAAAATGTTAATTCACATTCAAAATGGCAGTCATAAAAACAAACAGAAATTTCAGGTGATTAAAATTAAGGACCTTCTGCCGAGTATGGCCAAAATTAAGGACAAAAATCGTTTCTAAAAAATCTAAAGACTTAAAAACCGTAGAAACCCTGTTTGTTGCTATATTTAATTTCACATCAAATGTATTGTCGAAAACAAGCAGTGTAATTAATACCATAATGGTATTAACTGTTAAAGCAAAAATTTCCTGAAGAATATTCAACAGACAACACCTTCGGTGAGTTCATGGTTTCCACTCAAACAGGAGAATGAAATTCCCCGACTTTTCCAGTTTTTCCAAGTGTATTTTAAGAAAATTCGTGTTCACTGTGCTGAGAGGTAAATTAATTACGGAACAACCTGATAACAAAAATTTGCCAATTAGATAGAAATAGAAATTACTTATGATTACGTATGATTATACATATATAATCTTAAAGCATTATGAATATAACTATAATAGGCGTTGTTTTCTGCACCAAAGATTGAGATTAGAATCTGCTGAATCTGGATTAGGTTCCCCTCCTCCAGAAATTTTGCAGCTACACAAAAGAAAAAAATCTATTGAATGATATTTTTTAAATAAATTCAGGTATTTTATATTTATTTAGCAGCATACATAATAAAAAAAATATGCGCATTAAATTTCATGATAGTATGCCATTACTGATAGAATTAGTTTCAGAATCACGCTAGAGAAAATTGCCTCAATTTGGAAACATTATTGATTAATAATAAACAAATTTAGAGGGGAAAAAGCAACATTAAAATAAAGTTAATTACTTAAAAACTGAATTATAAAATCAATTTGTTGGCGAATACAGTTATATTAAATGGTTAGCCTAGGTGACTGATTACTATTTATTTTTATTTCACTGCAAAATGACAAATCAGTCATTTATTAAAAGGAAAAAAAAAAAAGAAAAAAAAGAAAAATTTAAAAGATTTTGCAATAAAATCCTAGTATACGCTACGGCCTTGGATTGATTTTGAAAATTATCGCCAACACCAAAACGACCCGTTTATGGTTCCTTATAATGGTGCCAAATCCCATGTATGAGTATTAACCTTCTAAAACCCAGCTTAAATTCTCATAATATAACCTTTAGGATGGCACAATCCAAAAAACTGTTTCCCCCTCCTTTACTGTTCCCTAACGAGAAAAGTCATTAGAGTGGTCATTTGTCCCCTCCATAGATGCAGTAAAATTTACATGTTTGTCGCACGCTGGACAATAGTCTGGAATAGGTTACTATATTTGCGAGTTTTTCGAGGTTTATTTTGATTTAATTTAAACTAAACTGCATTTATTTATTAAGAGCAAAATGTATACAATGTTTATATAACATTTACTAATTTTGATCAATCTCGGTAATAATTTGTGAATTTTATGTGAATTCTTTGTTTTTACTAGAAATTAGGAAAAGAGAACAGAACATGACAAAATATAAAAAATACGAACTAGCTTTGTATGCCTGCAAGCCAGAATGCAATAAATGATCATTTATTTTCATTAATAAAATAACAGTCAATGAATAATTTAATGAAATAATAATAATGAAATCATTAATAATATTCATTTCTGTTAGATGTTTAGAATATGATTCATAACTATTAGATTTTGAGATGAACTTATACCAATAATAAAGCTTAAAAAATTTTTTTTCATAATTACTTTATTGTAATATAAAAAAAAATCAGAGATATATTATTGTGTTTGATTATATAATTTTAACAAATATTACTTTGGACTATCGGGTAAAGGAGGTATATCTGTAGAAAGAATTTTCTTTATAAAACTGGATTTTGTTTACATTAGCAGTTAAAAAATTCTCCGAATACACATGTATGCAGTCCATTTTATAGCTGCAATGTGAAATGAAGTCTGATGAGATAATTTCTTAAATCTTTGCATTTTCGTGATATTCGCAGAAAGAGAGAGAGAAAGCACTTTTAGGCTTCTTTTTAATATTTGTTGAGAAGAATTTTAATGTACGATTTAAAATTTTAGAAAATATAAATTTATCAAAAATATTTTTCAGAACAGTTTTAAATGTATATAAAGAATTATACATCAATTTTCTTTCGTAGGCGGATTTCGTTCAAAACCATTGTTATATCCAAAGCTTGATTTTAAATGAAATGGATATACATATACATAATAAATTAATAAATACAAAATAAATAAACATAATAAATTTTCTAATTTATTTTAAAAACCTTAATCTTTCATACTTTCAAAAGAATAAGGGCATACAGGGTATTGACATTTACAGTGTAGGAAATATGTTTTTCTTATTTCTTTCAGTGATCAAAACAATTACCCAGGAATATTTTCAAAGCAAAATTAAGAAAATTGTTTCCGACAAACTTTTCGTAAAGTATCCTCTTATGTGTCTTTTTGTTAAAATGCGAAATCTTTCCTTTGGCAGAATAAAGAATCAGAATGATGAACAGAGCGAAATAAATGCATGACAAATAATTCCATAGTGCTGCAATTCCATGTAAAATCATAAAATAAAACACTGAAAAATCCATATAAAACTGCAATATGAAACATTGGAGAAAACTGCAATATAGTTTATTCACAATCACCTAAAACTTCTAATTTATGTATTGCCGAATGATAAACATAGGTTAGAAAATTAAATCGGTTATTTCAATCATTTTTCTTGGTCTACTTTTTACGGGCCCACCAGCGGAGAGCTTAGTGGCTGAACACTGGGAGTTTTCTCGGGTTCGAATCACAGCAAGAATCACTGGCTTCATGGACGCTTTCATGGTTTTTGTTGTAGTAACATCGGTATAAGCCGGCTTTACTGAGCAAGTCCTTGATGAAGACATCCCTCCCCTTATAAAGATAGCTGTCGAGTGCTTCGGTGTAATTCAGTGAACGAACCAACTAAGTACAATCGAATCCCAGAGAACAGGTTGGTTACATGTGGATTTTCCCATTTTATTTACTTAAGAATGAATGAAAATCACAAAAGGATAAATGAGAAAAAGTTGCATGCATAATAGTAGAAGTTCGAACGGAGTTTACATTACTAAACAATTTTATGACCTCGGCAACAAGAAGGGCCAAAGTAACATCTTATTATATTTAAGCCTCAAGAGTAAAGCAGACCCTAAAAAAGCAGTTTTGCCTACTTTTTTTTTAAAGGAGCTTTAGAAACATTAAATCTCAAACAGAGTGCAAGATCACTGCAATTTGAAACATAATATAAAAATATATGCATCTTTAGCGAATGTTATTAGCCAAGTGAAAAACCTTTTTATTTATTTTATGGAGTTTATTATAACAAAGAAATGCTTATTGATTACTCGAGGTTGGCAAAGCAAGCTAAGATTAATTTTTAGAGTCATTGGGTTATTTTGATGCTGGAGACGTGAAAAAATGAGCAATGCCCTCCTCGAGACTCGAACCCGGACCTTTCGAAATATGCACCGAATGTGATAACCATTACACCACGAAGGCATGCTGGAAGGAGGGAGAAAATACCTTATATACTCGACCTTTTAAAGGGCGACAGGGGATTAGGAGACCAAATAGCTAAATCGCGGTGGTGAGGAATCATCATCCATCACCTTTTAGTTTGTGCACCACTATAAAGTCATTAGGTTATTTTTTGAAGCAAACGACATGAAAAAATGTGCAATGCCTTCGTCCGGACAGGAATCTGGATCTCTCGAAATACTCGCCGAGTCTGCTAACTGTTACACCACGAAGGCATGCAGAAAGGAGGAATAAAATATCTTATAAATTGCCTCAAAATATGAATGCCTTCGTGGAGGAATCCACCAGATGAAAGAGCAGTAAAATCACTAAACACTGGTAGTTCGACCTGGATTAAAATCCAGACGAATGAGAGATTTCGTGGCTTTCTTAATGTATAATTTGAATGCGAGAGAGTTTCCCTTAGAAAGTCTTCCACGATAACATCTCTACCCATAGACAGATAGCCCTCGAGTTCACATTACACATGGGGGAAATCCTATGGAGCCTGTTTATTCGCTTGTATTGAACCTATATTGAACTATCTGTTACCAAACGAAATTGTCCATAGTTTTATCTACATAACAAGTGAGTGTAGCGATGTAACTAAATCTCATATTTACTGGAATAAAGGAAGAGGCTTAAACATCAGACGGGTTATTTAATTAAGTATAATAGTACTATTTACTGAAAAGTGATGTTTTGTGAAAGACTGACAGAACTGGCTCACGTTCACGTTTTTAATGGGAAAACTACGAAAAGTATCATACAGACAGCTCATTCACCGGTATCTAAACCGAGTTGTTTTCACACGAAAAATTCAGAGTTATACATTCAATGTTACGTTCGTTGTGATCACCTGAGTGTAGTTTCTTTTTTTCTTTTTTTTCAATTTTCAGCCCTAATAAAAAGGCCTTTAATAGAGACATGCTCTATTAAATTCTGATTTTGTTCTTTGATGCAAGATTAGTAATTTTTTGTTTTGTTTTTGCTATTATAGGAAGGTGCTTTCATTTAATTAACTATTGTTTTCTTTTTTTTTTTAAGTTAACTGTTTTTCTGAAATGATGTGTGATAAGCTTCAAAACAGTTTATGCAGAGAGCTACATCTCATGCTTTACATATGACAGTTGATCTCCGCTGTAAACCTTTTGCAGAACAAACTGCATATCTTCGTCTTTTCTTTGTATCAAAAGGGAAATGGGAACATAGATACTTGCATCATTTTTTTCAACTTGATGGAGAGAGCGTATGAGCTTGAAGATCAGAATAATGAATCAGCTCTCTAATCAAATTCATGCGAAAAACTTTGTGATTCTTTTGGATATTGCTTATTTTGCTTAGAATGTACGCGTTTAGCACTGTTAGGTCAAGTAGATGAAAAAATAGTTTTTTCGTCCACTTCAAAGTTCTTCTGCCAAAAGTATAACTACTGGCCATGCAATCACTTAAATCAACCTAGCCCATATTTTTGTTGTAACATGTTATGATCTCGGCCTTTGTCTGCTCATTGGCTATAACCATTGGATTGTGCATATTTGACAGCTTGAAAATGTTACGCTTATCTTTCCAGCATAGAGCTGTCATCCCATCTGTGAAATGCACAGTTGTTTTTCCTCTATTCAATTTTCATTTGCTTGCATCTTTTGGGAAATGCTTCCTATTCGGACGAATAGTTCCACATGAATTTATTTTATTTTCATTTAATAAATAAACGAAAAGTTCTTGCGAGGAAAAGAAATTGTTCATAAATAATTTATGGCCTTTGTCTCTAATACAGGGTTGCCACTCAAACAGGAGAATGAAATTCCCTGACTTTTCCAGGTGCGTTTCAAGAAAATTCCAGTCTATCCGCGTAATGTACGTTGGCTACGCTAAGAGGTAAATTATGGTATTACTTGTATTGTGTAGAAAATTCACTTAATTATTCAATAAATCCCAGAGGACATTTATTCTTAATTATTCTTGGTATACTTTGTTTGATAATTTTGTTTACTTTTCCACTTAAGAAACTTAATAAAATTTAAGATATATACATTGGATAACAAATGTATGTTTTATTTAATTATTACTCATGATCATCACCAGTTCAATACGAGGCTAATCCGGTCCTTATAAATCACAACGCAATGCTAAATAGTTAGGTTAGATTTTAGGTAAATTTAATTTGTGTGAGGTATGTTCTTAAAAAGCACCTTAACACTTGAAAACACAAATATAATTATAATAGTTGTTGTTTTCTCCACTGAAGATTGAGATTAGAATCTTCCCAATCTGGAATAAAATAAGGCTTTTTTTGCAAACATTCTGCAGCTAAACGAAACAAAGAAATCTATTTTAATAAATTGAGGTATTTTATATTTAGTTCGCAGCATACATAAAAAAAAATATGTGCATTAAATTTTGTGATGGTATGTCATCATACTGCTAGAATTAATTTCAAGATTATGCCAGAGAAAATTTCCTGAAATTTAAAAATATTATTTACTAATAATTAATAAATTTAGAGGGAAGAAGCATCATTAAATTATACGAATAACAAAAATAAAGATAATTACTTAAAAATTGAATTAGAATAATCAACGATATTTTAGCGAATATAGTTATATTACATGGTTAGCCTAGATGACAGATTACTATTTTTTATTTTACTGCAAAATGGCAAGGTATTTATTAAAAAGAAAAGTTTAAAAAGATTTTGCAGTAAAATTCTAGTATACGGTAAGGCTTTGGCACGATTTTGAAAATTGTCGCCAAGACCAAAATGACCCGTTTACTGCGCATCATCATGTCGCCAAATCCATACATGGAGATTATTTTAACCAAAAAACGTCTATGCAAAGAATCTAATTCTTTGGTCTATGTAAAGAAGAAAATTTTCCATACAAGTAAACGCCGCTAGAATGCGGAGGGAAAATTTGCCAAGGGATTTGGCGACGGAACCTGGCGGCCAGAATTTCCCTCTCTGCAATGTGTACCGGAAATTGAGAAACGTGTTAAGAAGAAACGTTCTTTGACAAAAAGAAAGCTACGAAAATCCGTTTTTAAATTATTGCGAAAAATCCAAGAAGAAACGTTTCATCATAGGACATTTCTTCTTGGATTTTTCGCAATAATTTTAAAAACGGATTTTCGTAGTTCCCCCCCTCCTGAAAATTACTAACCTATGAATTAATTTACTTATTATTATGTACTACGGCAAAAAATATTTTCTTGTGCCGTGCGCTACAATATAGCAAGTGGTAAAGTGTCTCGCTCCGCATCTGCGAGTGCAATCCAGAGCTGTAACTCGAGAAATAAACAATCTCGTTGTTAGGCGACGTGTGCAGAATGTTATTTTCATTTTTGCGATAAATGCTTATCGACGTGGTGTTCACGTCGCTCGCAGTTTGAGACAAAAACATCTCGACACACGTCTTTTTAGCGCAAGTGGTTAAAGAAATTTTAAAGGATATTCATTTAATGAACTCTTGATAACGTGACCTTCGAACCTCGACACCGGTTTCCAGCTTTGGCGGCAGATATATCACGCATGCACAGCTGTTTCCCTCTATGATGGAACGGAGCCACGTCTGTTGCAGAGAGGTTTTCCTTCTTTACAATACATATTCTTTGATTCTAACCTCCATGGTACCGTATACTAAGATTAAACCCATTTTGTTTTATACGAGAACAGGTACTTTCTTCAGTTCATGCACTGCACATGCGATTCTCAAGAATACTGGAAACCAAAAGTTGCGGGAAACTTGCTTTGCCTTTCTAAAAGGCAATCAAATTGGAGCTGTGAAAATTGCCTCTATGCCAGCAGACACTCACGTGATAGGCAATTCGCCAAAAAAGTTATCTCTTCCGACGTCTGCGCAAAAATCGCTTTTTTTGGCGGGATCATTGTATGAACTTCCCTGACTTTTCCAGACTTTGACAAAAATACTTAAATTCCCTGACTTTTCCCTGAATTTTTTGGTCAATTTTCGAATTCCCTGACTTTTCCCGGTTCTCCAGGTAGCGTGGCAACCCTGCTAATACTGCCATTCATTTCTTTAACAACATTATAAGATGCTGAGAAGGTGGGATCCTTAGATTTATCTTTCCCAAGGTAAACTTCCATATCGTAGGTGTACCCTTCCTTATTAGCAATCTTGTATAATTTTATACCCCACTGCTTGCGTTTTTTTGGGGATATACTATCTAAATATTACTCGCCCTTTAAATTTGACAATAATTTCGTCTATCGCGAGCTCTTCTGCAGGGATGTAAACCTGCTTATAAGCTGTTTTTAAATGATCAAAAACTTTTCGAATTTTCCACAGTCTGTCATAATTCATAATTTTATTGGGTTTTTCTTTATCGGTTTTTTTCAAAATGCAAAAATTTTAAAATCATTAAAAATCTGTCTCTTGACATTACCTTACGAAAAATTGGTGTGTCAATTAAATCATCCGTGGACCAATAATCTCAAATGCTGTCCTTCTCAACATGTCCCATGAGTAAGACTAATCCAAAAAATTTCTGAAGCTCATCAGATGTAATTGGTGTCCAGTCGGATTCATGCTTTCTTTTTCCGTTTATATCTGGCCGCAACAAGATTTGAGAAGCATATCGATTAGTTTCTATGGTTAACATTTTAAACACTTCATCTGAAAAGTATAACTTAAAAAATCAACAGCAAGATGAATTTCCAAAAATTCAGTTTTTATGCCAGGTTTACCAGTAAAGGTCAATGTGTTAGCTTTGTCATGCTCACTTGGCTGTCTCCATTCAAATAAATTATCGGCATTGCTTTTGAAATTATTGGCAACTTTATCTTCATTAAAAGATTGATTAAAACATATTTCTTCTGTATCTGAACAGTCCGAATCTGTATCCACAAAAGTTTCCTCTTCTAAATCTCTTAGCAACTTATTAATTTTGTCCTGACTGAGACCTTTGAAACGAGGTGCCATTATAAGAAGTGAATAAGAGCGCAAGTTACACAGAAATCACGAGAAAAAGCTCTAATGATTGAAAGAGAGATAGCATCTTTTCTATTCTCAAGCACATTGGCACAAGACGAAACCTACAGTCTTCGCCAAAACCTAGCCAAAGACATAAGAAGTGGGAAACATTACATAGCCAGAGGCTGCTCTGAAGAGAAAACTAGACCACCCAGAGAATCTAAAGATAGGAAATTACTCTAAAGGGGGAACGTAAAGCTTGGTACAGCAGTTGTACCATAGCCGGCTTAAGAGCAAGTAAATTTTGCGGGACTACAGTTGTACTGCTGGCTTAAGAAAGTTAAACTGATTTTGTTTTATATGAGAATCGGAAGGCATTTCCTTTAGTTCAACATACACTGCACATAAGCATGCGAGCCTCTCGATTCTTGAGGTTACTGGAACCTCGCTTTGCCTTTCTAAAAGACAATCAGATAGGAACTGCAAAAATTGGCTTTAGGCCAGCTGCTTGAATGACACTTACACAAAACAATTCGCAAGAAAGTGATTGCTTCTAACGTTGCCGCAAAACTCGCTTTTTGGAGGATCGACGTATGAAATTTCCCAACTTTTCCAGATTTTGACTAAAATATTTAAATTCCCTGAATTTTTATGTCAATTTTTAAATTTCCTGATGTTTCCCAGTTTTCCCAGTAGCATATCAACCCTGCAAATTCCATCTACATGAGGTTAAGTGAAAATACACAATATATTCACGTGCTGAGAAACTGGAAAGAAAGAAAACCACCTGAACATCCTTCCTGAGTACTGTACTATGAAGCCAATAATCAGAAAATGTAAATGAGTGGAAAGCTGGAATGGATAAGCGACTGAATCTTGATACGATAATGAGATGATCCTAAAGGTTGTTGTATGCTGGAAAAAAATTAATATTCTAAAAACATTTCCTCAAACACAGGGTAAACCTTTATAAATTTCAAACTATATAAATGTGAAAATTTAGGCTTCGAAAAATAAAAATGACAAACTCACACAAAAACTAAATTAAGACCAGAAAAAGGGGGATAACAATAAGCACCAAACAGCACATTAAAAAAAAAAAAAAAAAAAACTGAATTCTCCTTTAGTTTATTTTGTGGAAATACAACTCTACAAAACACACATATATAAACATCATACATAAATTCCTCCAATTTTACAGCCTTATAACTTTACTCTGCTTAAGAAAAACTGTACTAATTAAATTTAACTTTTCTCTTTTATTATTATTATCATTGTATTTTGAGAAAATTTTTGACAGAGTCAGATTATTAATATTTCTGTGAATATTTTATAATTTCATGGACTTTCATTTTTCCTCTTCTAAGAAAAATATTACAAATCAGACTTTTTATTTTGCATGTATGTATGTATATATGTATGTATGCATGCAGCCTTCACTACTTCAGAAAAACACTATATTCTACTTTTGATTGATTATTCCACTGGCAAATTACTATGAAATGTCTGAAAAATTCAAACCTTTCTGCATCTTAAAAAGTAACACACTGAGATTTTGCTAATACAATTAAAAAAATTTATACAAAATATATTAGTTATAAATTTTTCAATTTTCTACTCAACCCAGCTCTCCTCCTTTATCAGATCCACAAAATAATTATTGGTTTGTTTTGTCCATTGTAAACGAAATTTTGTCAATGACAACATATTTAAAAAACAAATATGGTTCTTAACTATTTAAAAACAGGATTTCCACACATGCCGATCATTCCTCCCCTCAAAAAATCCATACTTATTTCATCTCAGCAAGTTAACTGAGTTAAAATAATCGGTCAAATAACAATGATTGGAGCAGAAAATAACAACTATCGTTTAACGTTCGTCCACTTCTCAGTTGCTTCCTAATCTCTGTTGTTCTCTCTCTGCAATCCACAATGGATAATGCTGTATAATGGTCTTACCTCTAATCTAATAAATGCTCTAATATGCTCATTCTCTAATCACAAAATCTTTCTCCAGCATTTCATGTCAAGACTATCCCGGATAATCCTATTTTACAGCATTTGAGGAGAAAAACTTCAAACACCATATCTCATTTGCATTTTTTTAGTTATTTCCATTCTTTACCAGTTACTCAGCAGTTTCTGTCTCGTTACCTTATTAGATGATTTCCATCTTCAAACAGCTGATTATGCCTTGCATTTGAAGAAAGCATCCTAACACTTACTTACACATCGAACTCTCTCCCAAAAATATTTAATTTAAATGCTTGAACATTTCCAATATCTGACTAATTTCTTCAATAAATGAATTTTCCTAATGGACAGGTATTTGGTCATCTCTATCCACATTAACCAAATATTGCAACTGGTTGGTATTTCATCCAGCATATATTAATTTTTGCACCAATACAATAACAAATTCCTTCACACTTCATTCATGCTTTTGACCTTACCACATACCTCAGCACTGCAATATAACAAATAGACAAATTTTATAACCATAAATATCATAAATGTCAATGAGCTTTTTAATGATTTTACCTTAATTTGAAACAGTTCTTGAAAATTTGATCCTGACAAATACCTGCTTACATTAATCACTCATTTTAATAATTAGTAGAAAGCAGATACATGTAAAATGTGCACTAATCACAAAAATGCCTGCAGAATTTTCGCAAAGAAGATTATCATGTTACTTAATATTTACTGAATAAAATTTAATGATGAATTAAAAGTCAATAATGCAAGTGAAAAATAACAGCGACATGCTTATATATTCAGTAATTAAAATATATAATTCAGTGTTAGACTATACCTAAATCATCACAGACTCCTGTTACAATTCCATATATTTCAAATCCAGAAAGTGATAAATAATGAGTTTGACCACTGGCATTCTTTCCAGTTTGCTGGAGTCTAACATGTCGCCAGCCTTGCTGTTCTTCAGCAGGAGGATCTAATGGCCAAGAAGCTGTTGAGCCAGGTTCATTCAAAGCACAATCATCCACATGAGTGAACAAAGTCAACCAGTTTGAACCATCCTTAGAGACTTGAAACAACCAATTACGTAAGGCAGATCTAAAGGAAAGATTTTGATTTTCATGAAAATTCTATATATACAAAATGATGTATACTTGTTTCACTGCAGCTCCAGCTTTTAATTACAGTCTTTTTTAAATTAATAAATGCATTTTTAAAGCAATTTAATATTAATTACCTTCTTAACGACATTTAAAAAAATTTTTATTTCTTTAAATGTTTCAATTTAAATATATATTAAATTTTTTAATTAACAAATTTTTAAAAATTGTTGACAGAAAATGATAAACTATTCAAATCTAAAAAAAAAGTTTTTTTTACTTTTGTATCACATTAACATACATGTAATATCAAGCAAATTTCTAAAGGCTTTTCACATTTCGCTGTATTCCAAGAACTCTTTTAAAAAATTAAACTGCTATGTCTTTTAAAACATGATAATTCTTTTTAAAATCAGCCCATGGTTTAAGAAATTAATGTATATTAGGTCACATGCAAAAAATATGATCAAAATATAAACGTGTTAACAAGAATGTAAACAAAACAGTAATACCAGCTATATTTACCAAAGAGAATCGAGGCGCTGGTTTAAAATTAAAAAATAAGGTTAACACTTTCAGTTAACAGGGTGCCAAATGGCAAATGAGCTCCAAAGTGCTGAATGTTAGAGCCCATTTTGTAATGGAACCAGAAAAACTATGGAATTTTTTATGTATACAGTGCTAGGTTGTACATACCAAAGTTGTACAATTTTGACTTTTTTTTTCCCCCTGTTAAAAGAGCCCACAAAAATTTTGCATTGCACGCAATAAAAATTATATAGAACATAAGGTATCTATATTACTGTTATTATATGTTATTTTTCTTTCCTTGCATGAAACCTTTAGTTTTGAAGCTTAAAGGTTATGCTTAAGGGAGAAAAGCACTTACATGCTGCATAAGGGTTGTCACCATCTAGTTAGATTTTTGCACCATTTATATTTCCTGCTAAGTGGCACCCCATTAAAAGAAAAGTACCAAAATAAATAATTTTTGCCAGTATACTAATTGCAAATTCTGTTGTGGCAAAATTTAATTTCAGATTAAAAAAATAGATATGTTTTTTATTTCAAATTTCTGTTTTTACAGGCAAAACTTTCAAGGTAGGTGATACATTATTTTGAAGCTTGGGGAATCAACAAAATAGTGCTACACTTCCAAATGTCACTATATTTTTAGCTGCCTGTACTCTATAAGTTATTATAATCATTATCAATGATTTTGAATTTTTGGAAGCAATAATCACCCACATTCTTTTTTTCAGGAAAACTTAATATTCTCAGCTGAAAGGGCCTTCAATAGCTAAAAAACGTTGTTATGTCAGAATAGAGAAACAATGTGCAATACGTAAGAGACAGTGAAATGCATTGGTTTAAAAAACTTTCGATCAATTTTTTAAATTCATTTAAATCATATTTGTTTGCATTCTTTCATTATTATTCATTTTTAATGCAATTCAAGAGACACAATAATCATTACAACACTTTTATAACAACAAATTATATTATATTTTAAAATTTAATAATAAGTTGATATAATGGTATTCTTACCTGCCATAACCCCTAGCATGCCTCAAAGTATAACGATTTGGTATTAGCCACAAACCAAGATCAATTGCAAACCATGCACGTCTTAAAAAGAAAAGAAAAGAAAAAAAAAAAAAAAAAGGGGGTATATATGCATATATATATTTACTCACAAACAGCCTTTTAATCACATATTTACATAATTATCAACGTATAATAAAACTTTAACACTACATCTAATTATTGAATTTCCAAATTTCTGCTTATATATGAATATTCCCCTGTTCAATGATGCAATGAACACTTTTGAATATGTGCAGTAATTTAGGAAAACAGGAAACCAGGAATATAGTCTAGAAATATTGAAAATAGAACCATTTATCTTAGACATATACAGCTTAAAATTCTATTTTCACAACCATTTATCTTAGACATATAAAGCTTAAAATTCTATGTCCATATGTCCAATGCAGAATGACGTAATATCTGGACATACAGAAAAATTTTAAAGAACTTTTTCCCTCCTTACAAAATTTAGGAATGGGAACATAATATTGAACAAAAAGATGTGCCATAAATGAGATTTTTCTCCTGACTAATTCAGATTTCTGCTTGTCACTTTCTAACACAAACATAATCAGAAAAATAACAAATACAGTCAAAAGCCATTAATTTGGACACCCATAATCCGGACCTCACAGCTACAAACTTTCTGCGCATGCGTCACATAGACGACCTTTACGGCTGCACATATGCGTGTGCGTATAATGTATAATGGACGGTATAAGCTAAAATTATCTAATTATCTATTTCAGTTAATGTTGCAGATTGTGTTGTTCCTTAATCTTCGAATTGGATCTGGCTTATTATTTTTTGCAGACTGTTACAGCAATTTTATAAAAGTAAGCTTGAACTTTTGATTATGTCAAACAGAATTTCCGATATATATTTACTAATATGTAAAGGATCTACAAAGCGAAAGTATGTTTCGAAGTCCATTAAACAAAAAGTGGAATTACTGCAAAAAACTGGATAAAGGCATATCCTTTGTTTCTCTAACCATTCCGAAATCTGTTTATCAATTTCACGCTGCTCTGCAGCTAGGGGGGGGGATGCCGCGGCGCGCAATGAATTGGAAGTTGATCTGTCAGTATTATTCTTATTTTCAGGGCAGATATTTTTATTTTATTTGGCTTATAATTCCTTACTAAATGTAGTATTTCATCTCGAAGTACTCCATCTTTGATATGATTTAAATCAAACTCCTTGTCGTTATAATACGCTTCCGATAGTGAAGAAAGTGACACAGTGGTTATTGAAAATGAAAAAATTTCGATTGACAAATTAGTCGTATTCTCAACACAACAATTATAGGACTTGAACAGCGAAACTTTGTAACTGAACAAGAAATTACGTCTGTTTATAGAATTAAAGAGAAAGTATCACATAAAATGAAGCAACTTAAACAACTTGCATTGAAAGAAATGTTTAATAAAGTAAACAAATAAATACTAAGCTTTTTTTTTTTTTTTTTTTTGTAAATTTTGATACCCTTTAGATCGTAATTGTTCTTTATTTCATAAATTACGGTTTCATATTTTTAATTTTAGAATTTCTGCATGCCATCTTACGAGATTTAAACTGATGATCTATAATCCGGAAAAATCGATAATCCGGAGTCGCCGAAGTCCCGACGAGTCGGGATTAATGACTTTTGACTGTATATATTAAAATAAAATATAATAGCTACATTATCTTAAATGTGGCTAACAATCAATTTACACAGTGGCTAATAATAAATCGCTATTGCATTTTGTTTGGTAAACTAATATAGCTCATATTATAGTTTATAGGGAGATAATAAGCAATCAAGAGAAAAATAAATATGAATAACATAATAGTGTTGCTGTTTATAACTTATAATTTAAAATAATATAGCTTTATTCAGGGTTGCCACTCAAACAGGAGAATGAAATTCCCCGACTTTTCCAGGTGTGTTTCGAGAAAATTCCAGTCTATCCGCGTAATGTATGTTGGCTGTGCTAAGAGGAAAATTAATTATGGTATTACTTGTACTGTGTAGCAAATTCACTTAATTATTCGATAAATCCCAGAGGACATTTATTCTTAATTATTGTTGGTACACTTTGATAATTTTGTTTAATTTTTCCACTTAAGAAACTTAATAAAATTTAAGATATATACATTTGATAACAATTGTACGTTTTATTTAATTATTATTCATGATCATCACCAGTTCAACACGAGGCTAATAATCCGGTCCTTATAAATCACAACGCAATGGTAAATAGTTAGGTTAGATTTTTGGTAAATTTAATTTGTGTGAGGTGTCTTCTTAAAAGGCACCTTAACACTTGAAAACACAAATATAATTATAATAGGAATTGTTTTCTCCACTGAAGATTAAGATTAGAATCTGCCCAATCTGGAATAAAATAAGGCATTTTTTGAAGACATTCTGCAGCTAAACGAAAGAAAAATCTATTTAATGATATTTTTTTAATAAATTGAGGTATTTTATATTTATTTCGCAGCATACATAAGGAAAAAATATGTGCATTAAATTTCGTGATGTCATCATACTGCTAGAATTAATTTCAGGATTATGCCAGAGAAAATTTCCTGAAATTTGGAAATATTATTTACTAATAATTAATAAATTTAGAGGGAAGAAGCAACATTAAATTATATTAATAACATAAAAATAAAGATAATTACTTAAAAATTGAATTAGAATAATCAACGATGTTTTAGCGAATATAGTTATATTACATGGTTAGCCTAGATGACCGATTACTATTTTTTTTATTTTACTGCAAAATGACAAGGTATTTATTAAAAATAAAAGAAAAAAAGATTTTGCGGTAAAATCCTAGTATACGGTACGGCCTTCGCACGATTTTGAAAATTGTCGCCAAGAACAAAATGACCCGTTTACTGCTCATCATTATGTCGCCAAATCCCGCTGTACCATACATGGAGATTATTCTAACCAAAGAACGTCTATGTAAAGAAGAAAAGGTTCCATACATGTAAATGCTATTACGCCACTAGAAAGCGGAGGGAAAATTCGCCAAGGGATTTGGTGACGGAACCTGACGGCCAGAATTTCTTTCTCCGCGATGTGTACAGGAAATTGAGAAACATATGTTATGAAGAAACGTTCTTTGACAAAAAAGAAAACTACAAAAATTCGTTTTTAAATTATTGCGAAAAATCCAAGAAGAAACGTTTTATCAAAGAAGGTTTCTTCTTGAATTTTTCGCAATAATTTTAAAAACGCATTTTCGTAGTTTCCCCCCCTCAAAGTAACTAATCCATGAATTAATTTACTTGCATCAAAAATATTCTTTTTTTTCCTTCAAAGAAATTTTAAACAATATTCATTTTATGAACTCTTGATAACATGACCTTCAAACTTCGACACCGGTTTCAAGCTTTGGCGACAGATATATCGCGAATTCACAGCTGTTTCCCTCTATGATGGAACGGAGCCACGTCTGGTGCAGAGAGGTTTTCCTTCTTTACAATACATATTCTTTGATTCTAACCTCCATGGTATTGTACAATAAGATTAAACCCATTTTGTTTTATACGAGAATAGGTACTTTCTTTAGTTCATGCACTGCACATGCAATTCTCCCAATTCTCGAGGTTACTGGAAACCAAAAGTTGTGGGAAACTTGCTTTGCCTATCTAAAAGACAATCAAATTGGAGTTGCAAAAATTGGCTCTATGCCAGCTGCCCGAATGACACTCACGTGATACACAATTCGTCAAAAAACTTATTTCTTCCGACGTCGGAGCAAAACTCGCTTTTTTTGGCAGGGTTGTTGTATAAAATTCCCTGACGTTTCCAGATTTTGTCTAAAATACTTAAATTCCCTGACTTTTCCCTGAATTTTTTTGGTCAATTTTCGAATTCCCTGACTTTTACTGGCTTTCCCGGTTTTCCAGATAGCGTGGCAACCCTATTTATTGAGTAAACCTAAACTAGACTACATTAATATAACACCAAAATGTATTTAAAAATCTTAATTATAAAGCTTAAATGTATATTATAAGTAAATGTAATTTTAATGTATACTGTAAGTTTGCGTGAATTATACATCTGCAGAAATATTTGCTACTATTTTGAGAATGGCATCTTCTAAAGGTTTTTATTTAAATCATTATAACAATGAAATAATATGGATACTCTACAAATATTAAACACAAAGTTAAATGAACTAAGAAAGGCTAAATGATGTCAGACATATGCGTATAGCATCTAAAAACACATTAGCGCGCGGGTCCTTAACTCCTCCACACATGTACATAACCTTACAAAGTAATACAACTGGAAAGTAAAAACTGAAATAGTTTCATTTATAGCAATAATTTTTGTTAACAACTTTTATTTCCTCTAAAATATATTTAACACAAATAACAAATGAAAACTAGTATCTAAATTATAAATAAAGGGGGAAAATGAAGAAAGAATAAAAACATCCAACATATGAGAGGGATAGAAATAAAATCACTAGAAAAGCAAATATTTACTTGTCATCATTAGTGTGACAATTTAAAGCAGATGCTTCACGACTGAGAATATCTTCTAGTCTACCATAAGGAAGATTTCTGCCTTCAGATGCTGTAACCATTACTAGACCAACTTGTGCTGGATTGACCCATTCTGAAACAGTCCTAAAAGAATGTTGAATTATAAAATAAAATCTCTAATACATAATTTTTCGAATGACACTTTAACTAATCAACATATATATATTCTAACATAAATCACTGCAATCACAATTCATTTGCATCTGCAGGACAACAAAGCTAATAATCATAATTTCATCACATTCTAAAAATTAACCCTTTCAAGACAGGCATCGCATATATGCATTCTTTACGAACAACTCTCTCAGCCGGGTGCCACACCCATGCGCCGTTTGAGAACTAACACAAGGGACAGGTGATGCATATAGACATTTTAAGATGAAACATGTCTCAGACTACTAGACTGTCTTTGAAACATTATTTTTTAACTGAATATAGTTTTAGGATACTGACCTTTAATTTGATCGCATTCTGTGTAATGTTGCTGACAGCTGATGTAGAGGAGGACAGAAAGCATAATACAAACAGACCGAGCTCAGCTCCTTTGCATTTCTAATATCCCTTCAAATACTTTTTTTTTTTTTTTTTTTTTTTTTTTTTTTTTTTCCTACTATGTAGGGTATTTTAGGGTTACGTGGAGTTCTATTACAAACTGTATTTTTTATCATTTATCTTTCGCATAATTTCCTTTTTATTTCAGAAAGCCTTGACTTGGTTTATTTTGGCAAGAAAGCATTATTTATCAGAGGGAGGACATACTCGCATGATAAATAAGCCAATTAGTGACATCAGAAAATTTATTTGATCACTTTTTTTTTTTTTTTGAAAAAAATATACTTATCTAGAAATTGTAAGAAAAAAAATAGCTGCCAATATTCAAAAGATAAACAACTAAAATGCTGTAAAAAATAACAAGATTTGACAATACAGCACAATCTGGTGATTATTATTATTATTATTATTATTATTATTATTATTATTATTATTAGTTTAAAAAATTTGGTGACTAAAAATTTCCAGGTTTGAAAACCTGGAGTCAACAAGCTTACTGACTGAACAAAACATAAAATAATACAGGAAGAGTGAAAAATCCATACATACATGTTGTGGCTACTAATTACATTTAATCCTACTTTAATTCAGCTGAATGTCATTTTGAGCACAGTGGGCAAGCTAAATTTAAATTTATTAACACATTTCTTACATCTTGATAGAATATTATCACCACCTTCTTTAATCCCATAATACTTGGTTGAGGTTTTCTTCTCCCTCTTCTCTTTGATGAAACAACTGTGAATTCACTTTCAAATGTGTCATATCAGTTTAACATGCTCTTCAGTAAAATTTGTTAAAATTCAAATGTCTCCAGATATTTAATCTTCAGAGCTTGAAATAACATTCAGACCTTGTTGTGTGTATTTATATCAGCAAATAATGCTACAGCTCATATTAAAAATCTATTGAATAAGTAAGAATGTGATTTTTCACTTATAATAAAAGAGGAAGTTATTTGCTATCTGAAAAAAACAGAAGCATTTATATCCCCCCAAAAAAGATAGTTTACATTTAAGTGAATATACATATGGTAATATAATTAGTTTGGCTTATTTTAATTATGGCAAAGCACTCTAGAGCTATCTACCTAAGAGAAGGAATAAATTCATGGAGGATTTTTTAAGGGAAATTGGCTCGTATACATGTTACAAATGGGGAAAACCATGAAAATGCCCATGCAGCTAGCCCATTTGCCACAATTTGAACTCTGGAATGAACTACCTGTACTCAGCGACTTTAACTGCTCAGCCACTGGTGAAAGTAACATAAAAAAAGCATAAAGTATCTGATTACAATTAACTCAAAGAAGAGACTGCATGTTTTGCAAAGCAAATGTTGAAATTCCCTTGACCTAATGAGGTTATACAAAGAAATGAGTTCTTAATTTCTGTCAGGCATGATACAGAAATTTATTTAATGCATTTTATTTATTCAGAATGAAATTTTGCTCATAACACAATTTATAACAGAAATTAAATATAAAATTAACAAAGGCCTAAAATCATAAAATTAAAAATTTGGCAACTAAATAGGGATAATGAATCTGGGAGATTACAATAAAATAACAAATTAGTGTTTCAGTAATGTGACGACTTCATGGTTTAACAAGGCACCATTTAGCAAGACGAAACAAACATTTATTAAATATATGATTCAAAGCATAATATAATAGTGACTCACAGCAGTACGTCGCTCTTAGCGCATAGTACAATCTACTACCTTCCTCTTCCGAGGCTAACATGCAACTCTTAATAAATACATTAACCCTTCTCGGAGAAGAGCTACCTGCGCCAAGCACGCTCTGTTGATCGCCAAACAGTCACCATATATCACACCCCCGTCGTAAGATTGTTGTTGATATTATTTACAAATCAATCAGCAATCTGGAAACTAAAATCTAGCAACTGTTTGCGATCAACATGAAAAAGAAAAAAAACTACATATACTTTTATACATTCTATCCTAATTTTCAGATCTCAATCACTATAGACATTTGCAATATAATACCTACAATTGCACCTCAATTTACTACATAAACATATATAAACATAAATAACACATTTTTATATATAAACATAGATAACTCATTTTTAACTTCACTTGTTCCAAACCTTATTACTATTGTAGCAATTTATCAATTCTTAATTCAAAGAAACCAAGTTGATATTTTCTTTTATAAACATGTTAAAATATACCCTAGTATTATTCCAATAATGACAGTAAAATTATTAAGTTTCTTATATATATATAAAATTATATTCTTAACATTCTTTTTAATTAATGATGCTGCAGCATGATTTATGTCCTTGGGAGACAAATATCTAAATTTACCACTTACCTCGAATATTTGTTATCCAATAATTTCTCTATTTATTTCAAATTACATAAACATCTTATTTGCACAAAATTGTAAAATTATTATGAAAAGCAAAGAAAAACTATCTAATCATTAAGTATACAAAATGTTTGTGAAGATGAACAGTAAATTAATGTTCAAAGTTCACAGGTGGGAAGTCTGGATAATGCATCTGCGTTTGACAGTTTTTTTCCAGGGTAATGTTCTATTTTGAGATTATATTACTGCAAAGCTATGGCCTATTGTGAATCTGCAAAGCTATGCCCATTGTGATTCACAAGCTATGGCCCATTGTGAATCTGCAAAGCTATGGCCCATTGTGATTCACGATTTCTCCTGGACCAGTCCATCGTGCATAGAGTTTGTTATTTGAATCTGGTATGAGTAAATAAACTTGTTCTCAGATTTTGAAATTTTTTGGTATTGATTTCCGATTAAAGTACTCAGCATATTTTTGTTGTTTATCACTTGCAATTAAATTGGCTTGTTCGGCTGCTTGTTCTAACCTTATTTTTAAAAGCTGTAAGTAATCCACTGCCGATTCACTTAGATTAGATGGTATAGGTATTTATCCTGACCATGAAGACTTCAGTACTGCTAAAGGACCTCTTGGTTGTCTTCCATATATCAGCTGAAATGGTGAGACACCCGTGATGCAGTTTGTTACTTCTCTGTATGCAAAGAGCAGGTATGGGATGTGCTTATCCCAATTCGAAGGATCAGTCCTGATGACATGACGTAACATTTGCTTGAAGGACTTGTTCCATCTTTCTACTAATCCATTTGAAGCACTGTAAGCAGGTGTAGAGAACCTAGGGTGAGAAACTAGTCTTTTCTGGAATTCTTTAGTTAATTTTGAAACAAAGTTACTTCCGTTGTCACTAGCTATTGTATTAGAGATTCCTGCTCTCATGAAAATCTCCAAAAGCGCGTCGCAAGTGGCTTTTGCTGTCAAACTTCTCAGTGGAATGGCTTCTGGCCATCGGGAATGTTGATCTACCAGACATAACACATATTTATCTTTCCAGCAGAGGGAGGTTCAATAGGTCCAATAACGTCGATGTTAACTGTTTCGAAAGGTAATCCTGGCCTTCTGACCGTTGAGATGGGAATCTTGTCAGATCGCTTTTCTGGACTTTTCAACTGACAATCTTTGCACATTTTACAAAAGGTTTCGACATCTTGTGCTAATCCAGGCCAATAAAATGAATATCGTATTCGCTCCTTTGTTTTTCTTATTCCAAGACGTGCACCGAAAATGGAACTATGTGCTAATTCCAACACTTGTGCTCTTCTACTAAGCGGAAGCACTAACTGAAAAACAGTCTGTCCTAATATTTTTTCTTGGTGATGTAAAAGATGATCAATAAATAATTTCCTTTTTTCTTCTATTGCTAGCTTCCATGCTTCTCTCAGCGACGGACAGTTAGCTTGCTCTTCGCGAAGGCGTTCAGCAGACGATAAGTCTGTGTTTATGTAAACATTCGCCTTCTCCCCTTCCTCCTCTTCGTTTTTCTCCTCCATAAGCATTAGTTGGGGGGTCGACGCTGTCGTTTGACTGTGCAATGGCGAATAAAGTTCGAGCGTTTTCGCTTCCGTAATTATTTCTTTCTGCGTTTGGTTTTCCTGAATCTCGGTGTTCGCTTAATTCAATTTCGAACTTCGTCGAAAAATTTTCCTTTGGCCGTGAAATAAATATCACATTCTGTAGCTAATTTTTGAGGCTTCAGCCATTTATTTCCTTGGCGTATTGCGACGTGTGCAGCTGTTTCTTCATCTAAAGCTTGGAATAATTTATTTGAAATAATTAACTCCTTGAGTGTTTCGAAATCCTTTACTTCTCTTGACTTGCAGTAATAGTCCCATGTAGCTGTTAGTCTTGAAGCGAACTGGATATGCATTTCGCCGGAATAACGTTTAGTTCTTCTGAAGTTTTCTAAACAGGTTTGAGGAGTAGGTTGATATTCCTTCATAACAAGAGTTTTCACTTTTTCGTAATTTTGCAGATCTTCCTCCTTTATATAAACAAGAACATTTGAAGCTTTTTCTCCAATTAATTTCAATAATATTTCTGATTTGTATTCTTCGGGAACCTTCTTGTGCTTAAATGCTCTTTCGATAGAATCGAAAAATATATTCCATTCTTCTGCTTTCTTCGGTACTGGTATAGTCAGTGTTTCTACTCCTTTGATCAGCTTGTACAGGGAAATTTCAGTTTTTCGTTCTGTGTTTTGGATTAAAGGTGTTGGACTTCTACTTTCTTCATTTTGAGTTGCTCGAATCTTCGCTAATTCTATTTCGTGTTCTCTTTCTGTTCTTATTCTTTCTTCTTCCATTTGCATTCTTCCCATTTCTTCTTTTCTTTTTCTATTCTCCACTGTAGTAATCAGAATTTCTTTCACGAAATCAGCATCTTCAATGTATTCCTTGCTATTCTGGAGTTTGTGTTTCAGTTCTAATAGCTTCAAATCTGGGGATGCTTCTTCGCCAATTTCCAATAGAACTGTTACTAAATCCTCTTTCTTTGCGTTTTTGAACATTTTCTTCTATTCCCCTTTAGAATCAAGCTTTTCGAACACACGATTAAATAATTCTCACGTTTCTACTCCCTTTTGCAAATGCGCACTTCTTTCGTTAGTTAGGCTTAACTTTACGCCATTTCCGTTTTCAACGCTCTAAGCTTCTAACCTCTCTGGTTTTCTCGTAAGAGAGCGTGTTGTGATGACTTCATGGTTTAACAAGGCACCATTTAGCAAGACGAAACAAACATTTATTAAATATATGATTCAAAGCATAATATAATAGTGACTCACAGCAGTACGTCGCTTCTACCGCATAGTACAATCTACTACCTTCCTCTTCCGAGGTTAACATGCAACTCTTAATAAATACATTAACCCTTCTCGGAGAAGAGCTACCTGCGCCAAGCACGCTCTGTTGATCGCCAAACAGTCGCCAGATATCACAATAAAATTATATATTTTATAAAACTAAACATTTATAGAATGTCTGGAAAGGTAACATAACAAAGAAAAAAAAATCTCTGAAAAAGGAAAAATAAATTTTACATATATTTTATATCTATCACAGTGAGATATCTTGAGAGCTTTTGCTGCATTTATAGTAATTTAGCAGTTGATTTTACCCTTTCTTATTAAAGTTGTAATTAACTATAAAATTGTTAAAGTTGAGTTTGAATTAATTATATTCCCCAAAAAATTCCGTTTGAAAAAACTATTCCAGTAGGTGGAAAGCATAGTTCTGTTGGAAAACTACATTGGTTACCATTAATTAAGCAAAAATAAGAAAAAAAATTATGGTTACTCAAAACGTTACGCATGAATTTTATGAAACTGACCTACAGTATACAACACACAGTAAGGTACAACATAAAAAGGAATCACCAGACAATTATGGTGATATAGAAACAATTATGGTGATATAGAAATTAGCATATGAATAAAATGAACAAATTAGAAGTGTCAGTTTGGCACGGGAAAATTACCTTCAATACGGAGTATGATCCTCCCTAGAAGCAATACAATACATACAGTGATGTGTGATGCTGTAGGAAGTGAGAGCCACTGATATTGAAAAGCAATTGCAAACGTGGCAATGATCTGAAGAGGAGGACTAACAGCAGCTGCACGTCTTCCTTAAGCATCCCAAGCATGCTTGATAGGATTCAGGTCCAGTGATCGAGCTGACAAATTTATGCACTAAATTATTTGCTGCTCAAGATAATAATCCATGGTGTGAACCCTGTGATGTCTAGTGTTGTTGTCCTGCAGCAGGAAATTATCACCTACTGCCGCATAAAGGTGGACATAAGCATCAAAGATGTCATCTCTATAGGACTGAGTATTCACGTTTCCACATGGAAACAGAGAGGGTGTCTGTATGTCCACCCAAAGAGATAGCACCCGAAACACAGATACCGCCTCCTATGTATGCACATCTTTCATGGATGCTTGATGGATGTTAATAGATTTCAGGTTCTTTCCAAATTAAATAACACCTACTATCACTTTGAAGGCTAAATCTGTACTCATTCATAACAAATACAGCCCTCTATTGCTCAGCTGTCCAGTGAACATGTTGATGTGCCAGCCTCAAACATTCCCTTCTATGATGGGCAGCATGCAGAACCTCCTTCGTGAAGGCTTGTATGCACAGTTAACGTTGATGCCAACCTTCCAGCGGCTGCAAAAAGGGAGGATCTGAGTCGAGTTGGAGTTGAGGTACTATTCTTCCAGGCGCTTAACAACAAATATTGGTCATTATCACGTCCTTGTGGTTGACTGTCCCTGGCAGAACCTCCTGGTTGTCTAATCTATGGTTGGAAATTGCTGAGAAAGTCTATGAAGTACAGAAGGACTCATATTTAGCCATCTCGCCACTCTTGTCTGACTTTGTCCTGCCTCTAATCTCCCAACAGCTCTCCATTGCAGTTCTTTGGGCAAATGATGCCTGGAGGTCATTGTTACAAGTTGGCCATCCCAGATTTCTTCTCTCAGTATCACAGCAAAATTTTGCAGGCTTGCTCTGAAAGATGCAATTTTATGCTCCTTGCAGGTGATGTATTTCAGTTGCAGTACCACTAATTTGCATACTGCAGTTAGTTTACTCAGCAATTCTTATTTAGTGACCTGCTGATTAGAACAGACCAGAACATCTGATATCGGCATGGTTGGTGTGCTGAAAGTTAGGTTATGCTCTATATGATGCTGTAAGTGCCGTACCTTCATGTAAAGTTTATGGAGTTGTATACCAGTTAGTATATCATAAAACTCCAATAACCTGCTAAAGCACCAAAGATGGTAAGTTTTTTGTAATATTTTAAGTCTCACCAGATGTAAGGAATAAAGTGTTACATTAACTTTTACCTTTTTGTGTTATAGCTTGTGATTAAAGTAATGATTAATGAAAACGAATAATTTGGTTTAACATACAGAAATAACTTTTAAGGGTGAGCAGTTAGTTACAATTAAATTAGGTAGTTAAGATACCCTTAGCCATTAGATTTACATGACCACTATTAAATTTTATTTATTTTCTGAAAATATTTGTAATAAAAGTACTATTAAAATCACTATTCAAGAACATTTCACAGTTTAAAACACATGTAATTTACAACATTGTTTCTTAAACCTATTAGGATGATTATACATTAAAAGCTAATGCCACACAACAAAATACTTGCATCTGTTTAATTTGAAAACTTCCCAGTCATTTCGGCTGATTTATATCAATTTCCTTTCCTTTAAGCAAATTTTTTTTAACAAAAAAAAAAAAAAAAAAAAAAAACAGTAAGTAAACCACTATTCTCATCACCTCACTTGTCAGTGTCTCAGCAATATATCTTTGAAGAATAATTTGCTTTCTCTTCATGTATTCAGTTCTTTCTCAATAAGTTTTCTCTTAATTTTAGAATTCTCGGATTTATTTAAAGATTTCTGTTATTCTAAAAACTTCATGTTTTTAAAATGCATGGAAGAAACTGCTAATTTCATTTCTTGACTAATATGAGGCCCACCAGTGTCCAAGCAGGAAAGTCATTGAACACTGGTAGTTTGGTACGAGGTTCAAATCCCGCAAATGGGCTGGTTACACGGACATTTTCATGGTTTTCCCCATGTGTAACATGTATACAATGTTAACCCCTTCGCGCCGACTGTCACATCTACGTGCCAACAACGAACACACTAACTTCCCTGCCGACATGCAGGCGTGCCAGAGCATTTTCCCGTTCAGCCCCGACTGTCACGTAATTGTGCCAGCGTCCTGGAAAGTTTTAAAAACTATCATTTCTGCCACAAGATGGCACTGTATGTCCATATGGTTTCAGATACATGTACATTAGACCTTCTACTCGAAATGAGAGAAGCATGACTCACATAGACGTGTTTTTGATTATATAAACAAAAGGGGAAATAAATCTTTCCGAATGGCATGATTTATGACGTCTCTTTAAATTCGCACGTAGTAGTTGTTTATTGTAAGTAGAGAAGTTTTATTTTCGCTAAAGCGTTGGGTATTTCGGTTTGCAGTTCAGTTTTTAGAAAATAATTAGATCTTGTTAGACGAGAATTCTTTCTGTTTTTAGCGTTGCAATGTCGAAGCGTCGAAAATGTTTAACAGAGCATGAAATAGCAGAAATGATGCAAAATATTTCAGATATTGATTCTGAAACAGATTCTGATAGTAGTGATAGTGATACTATGATATATTCTGATCATAAAGAATCTGGCAAATCTAATGATGCCGAGTACGACGAAAGCAAGTACTTCTCCATGCAGTACTTCAATTCCCGGAAAAATCCTCCGAAACGGCAAATGAGTTATTACGAGTGCAGGGAATGTAACGTAGGACTGTGTGTAGATCCCTGTTTTGAAATTTTTCATATGAAAAGAGAATTTTAAGTAATATATTTAGTTTTCAGATCTATAATGTTAAAATTCATAAAACGGTGAGTAATGAAAATAAAATGTGTAAAATATGCATTTAAACAAGAAATAAGGTAATTAAAGTATATATAAAAATATCTATAAAGAATAAGCCATTTAAATACTCTATAGAGCATTATTAAACAATGCGTTGATACTTCGGAAATTTCATGGATTTAGGCTTAATAGCAAAAAAGCCCCCGGCCCTGGACAGACGCTCGCATACGACACTGCCGGCCTCCGCGATAAACGCGCGTTTGCGCTACCCGGCGCGAAGGGGTTAAAAAGTCCTCCACCAAGGCATCCCTCCCCTTAGGCAGACAGTCTTCAAGGCTTTGCCATAATCACATAAACCAAACTTTAGTAATATAAACATTGATAAAAAATATGAAATAATATGCGATTAAGGCCATTAACAGAGATGGTCTACCAGAATTTTTAGAATTTAGTGAAGCACCAAGCAACAAAATCTAGGGATGAAAAATCCTTCAAAATTTACGACAGGCACTGGGGCAAGATAATTTAAAGGTGGCAGAAATTTTAGAATTTAGCGAGACACTAGGCAGCAGAATTTAGGATCCACAGTGATTGCATATCAGGTGGGAAAATGCCCAGCACCAGCTCTGTGTATGATGCATTGAGTCACATAATATTAATCTTTTAAATTGCCAGTTTCAATTTCTTCGTTAATAGAAAAATTCTTTTCTGTAAACACCTGTCCATGTGACATGATTAGAAGCATTTTTGATATTTTCCATGCTCGTGTCCAGTGAAAAGGAGAGAATATAAAGGGAAGGTAAACATGTTAAGAGATAGACTACTAGGATCAACATTAGAAAATTCAATTATATTTTCACTGTTCTTCCAAAAAGTAAGAAATTCATTAGGAACTTCCAGTAAAATATATCCATTAGATGTTAATTTCAAAAAGAGATTTTTCATTTTGTCACATTTTTCTGGAACCTTATGGAATCAAAGGTCTAGAAATTTTGACTTCAAATCCTTTTAAATCTCCCAAGCTGCAATGTCTAAAATTCAAAAGAAAAATTATCTCTGATAATTCTGAAACAGCAAAATGCCAGATGCTTTTTGAAAAACAAATTATGGGAAGAAAAGTATAAAATGAATTTTATAGAGAAAACTTCGGAAATAATTACATGGGGGGGGAAACTTACCATGAAAAAATATAAAAAAGACATTTTAAAATAATTGCAATAGCTATTTTACTTTTTCTAAGAAGTGTCACGGAAATTGTGCTTTACAGCATATTTTTTCAGAGTCAAAACATACTAAGAACAAGTCGCCAAAATAGAAAGTAATGTCACTTTAAAATACGGAAGGGAAAAATAAAAATGTTTTATTTTAATGTTTATTTCTTAACTACAATTTTAATATTATCATTATTTTAATCAAGTTCATCAATGTTATAATATTTTTTTTAAATCTTGAAAAAAATTCACAAATTAAAATTTTATATTCGGCAAAATTATAGTCATTTAACCAAAGAAGTCACATCCCTGAAAGGGAAAACTTCCTTATGACCTTTGCATTAGCAAAAAATTTTGAAATATATACTTATGCTCACTTCTTGCCCAGAAACTCGAATATCACGCTGCTTATATTAGTATGAGCCAATTCAAACAATAATCCAACAAATACATATTCGTCAGTGAATTGAAAAAATATATTCCTCCAAAATTCTAACTCAAAACGACAGTCATAAAAAAACAGACAGAAATTTCACTTGATTAAAATTGAGGACCTTCTGCTAATTTCAACTGAAATTAAGGACTTTTAGCACCAAAAATTGTTTTCGAAATATGTTACGCCTTCTAAGGAGTATTATTATGAATCCAGTCGTTATATGGTGCAGAAATCATAATAAACACAAAAAGATCATATTATTTTACTTTTGTTCCATATTCAAAAATAAAATCATTAATTTCATTGTACATAACAATAAAAAAGCTTACCTGCCATTTGTCCCAATCCAATATATAATTCCATTGTCATCAAAATCTTTTTGGTGAACAAAATTGATCCTTACATTTGGCTCTTTTAACCGCTTCACAAAAGCAAAAGTTGATCGATCATAATCATACCACTGTTTTGCAACCTTGCAAAATAAATACAGGTAGAAGATGACAAAACTACAAACTATATACAGGAAATCTATAACATTAGAATAATGCAAGTGTACTAATACACACTTTCCTAATAACACTCTCAAAACAAAATTCATAATATAAGGGCGAGTCAAATGAAAGTGAGCCAACCCCTCCTCAGCAAGAATGGTTCGGTCCATCATCTGCGGCGCATGCGCGTAGCACAGAGACAGCCTTCATTTACGAAAGTGGCGCGAAAGTGTGAGGTTAAAGTTCTTTAAGGCGCTCTTACACTGGGTTGAAGACGGTAGCGTGACATAATGGACTCTCCAAAAGAGGAACAGCGTGGTGTAGTCAGGTTTTTGACAGCTGAAGGTGTTTCCCAACATGAAATTAGTCGACGTATGACTGCTGTGTACGGTGAACATTGCATCGCATTGGTCACTGTGAAGCGTTGGAGCAAACGGTTCAGAGAAGGACGTGAAAGTTGCAAAGACGATCCAAGACCGGGCCAAAGCCACCTTGCAGTCACCCCCGACACAATTGCACAGGTTGATGAGCTGATTAGACAAGAACGGAGGATAAGCATCGATGAACTGGCAGAGCGTGTGAACATCAGTCACGGTTTGGTTCACACCATAATTCATGATCATCTCGGTTATTGGCTTTTGTGTGCTCAATGGATGCCCAAGATTTTGAACGACCGTCAGAAGACGGAGAGGTTCGGCGCTGCTTTGACTCATCTCATCCGGTATCACAATGAGGGTGACGACTTCTTGTCTGCAATTGTGACCGGAGACAAATCATGGTGCCACCACTACGAACCTGAAACACGCCGGCAAAGCTTACAGTGGAAACATTTGAATTCACCACCCCCGAAGAAAGCAAAGGCTGTCATTTCCTCGGGAAAGGTGCTATTGACTTTTCTTTTCGATCGTCAGGGGCCATTACTGATTGAATTTGCTAAACGTGGAGAGACTATCAATAGTTCACGGTATTGGATCGGCTGCTTGTCGCAATCAAGAACAAACGACCTGGAAGATTGACGAATGGTGTGATCTTGCTACACGACAATGCTCGTCCCCACGTCGCTGATGTGGTTAAGACACAACTGGCAAAGTTCAAGTGGGACACGCTGCAACATCCTCCATACAGCCCAGATTTGTAGCCATGCGACTTTCACATTTTCGGGAAACTGAAGAAACATCTGAAGGGTACCAGATTCGTGTCGGACGACGCCGTGACGGAGTCGGTTACAGACTTTTTGAATCGACAGCCCAAGGAGTTTTATGAGACGGGGATCACGCGGCTCATTTGTCAATGGGATAAATGTCTCAATGTTCATGGAGACTATCTTTAAATAAAGTACTCTGTTTGTCATATATTCGCATTGGCTCACTTTCATTTGACTCGCCCTTGTAAAAAATAAATCATGAAAAAGTCGAATCAGGGAATATTTCAGATGATTATACCTATTTAATGAGATGCTCTTACCTGAACCTGACTACTATATTAATTGACACAATTAGATTAACAACTAATCTGATGGAATTTTGAGTATAGTACAAAGTCCAAAATCTGGATGTCCATTATCTGAAATTATCTAAAATCTGGACCTCAAAACCACCGTTTTTCTCGTAGACTTTGCGCATGTGCATAATAAAACATCTGGAGAGTCCCGATTCTTAATTTCACTTCAATACTCAATAAAATAGCTTGTTATTGAAGGAAAAAAAAAATCGTTTTAGCACAAATTTGTACCATCAGTAATTTGGCTCCGTTGCTGCATATCTGCTTGGCACACATATCAAACTAAAACATTCCACATAGATACATCGTTGATCTGATGCCAATGTGGTGAATCATTATTTATTATACTTTCTTTTCATCCCCGCATGTTTATCAACATATGAAAACTTAAGTAATGACACATGTGGCGATGCCTAAACAATTTTCTTTATGTTAGTAATTGAATAATATAGTATGGTAACCTTTTATGTTGACATTATGCTTGGCAATGATTACAGATTTAAGTTAAATGTTCTAAAAAATGTTGATGAGGAAAAATTTAACAAAAATTTCTTTCTATATGCTAAAAATAGATTCTGTTGATGATACTCAGACTTAAAGATTACATTTAAGACTATGTGAATTAAGAATAACTGATTTTTTTCACATAAACCCAGAACCAGTGCTAGGACTTGTATGGCCACACTGGGTCAAGAATTTAGGACCCACAGAGACTACATCAGGCAGCCAGATATCTAGCATTGCCCTTCAATAAGGCTTGAGTATATGGTGGGAATTTATTTATTCAAAACTCTGATAATCCTTAAGCAAGTGCAAGAAATAGATATAAGTATAATAAATAAACTAATACAATTTGGGCTTAATTGTCTCAGTGCGCAATAGAAGCAAGATAAAATTCAACGGAACAACTTGTCATAAGTCGCCAAGCTCATGATGCATAGCCAAATATGTATAGTGAATGAGAGCTAAATTAGATGACGATAGCTGCAAATTTTAAAGGTTTTCGGATAAATAAAGGTGAAAATAAAGGTGAAATTTTCCAATTAACGGATATAGAAATGTGGAGAAGCAGTAATAAATGAAGTTAATATATGAGAAGTTTTTCATTGTGATGACAATGCTTCTCAATTATCAATCAATTAATGAATGGAAAAATCTGTAGTATGGGTTTTACATCAAGAAAATACCACTACTGATAGTGAAGAAAGTGACAGAGAAGTTACTGAAAATGAAAAAATTTTGAATGACAAGTTAGTTGGAATTCTCGACACGGCAGTAACAAGACTTCAACTATGTAACTGAACAAGAGATTGTCTGTCTACACAATTAAAGAAAAAGTATTAGCACGAAAAATGAAGCAACTTAAACCACTTACATTGAAAGAAATGTTTAAAATGATAAACAAATAAATATTATTCTTTTTTTGTAAATTTTGATACTCTTTAAATCACAAATACTTAATCATTTCATAAATCATGATTTCTTATTTTTAATTTTATAATTTCTAAATGCCATCTTACTAGATTTAAACTGTTGATCTAATATCCGAAAAAATCCCAAACCCGACGAGTCTGGATTTTGGACTTTGTACTGTATTACAAATATCCACACTCAAGAAGGTTTCTTAACCAAACATTTGCTAATGCTGTTATTGGAAAAATGTTTAAAGAATATATTTCAAAAGAATTTACAGGCTCATCCTTTTTAAAGCTTCAAAATAAATTTTAACACATGGATAAAAGTTTGATCATCTTCAACAGCTATCAAAAATGATTCAATGATCCTACAAAGTATACTACTTCATAAGCTTTATGCACTGTTTCAGTAAATTTAGGGACAACTGCAAGAGCTTTTGTGAAACTGAATTCAGAGTTTTTATATATCAAAAGTAATTGCCATTATGCAAAAGAGTTAACAAAGAAAAATGCATCCAAATTACTTTTGCAATAATATTATTTGTTAATTCATGTTAGAGATTTTAAAATAATATAATTTTGTAATACAAATTCAAAACACTATAACTGAATGAGCAATTGCATCAGAATTTGAAATCCTGAATGCACTAATAAACTAAAAGAGCAATCCCCAGCTGCCAATTTAAAATAAGAAATACTATCAGGTGCTCAAGCAAAATGTGGAAGTTTCCAAAAGTTTTCCATGCTGCATGATGACAAAAAAAGAACTCTACACTGACTTAAATTTGCTCTATAATGCATGATTTGGGTTAGTGGACTATTTATGTGATTTTGATCTAGAATATATCAGTATTTAATTAGATAGTCTAAATTTTAGATTAATTTCATTTTGTAAATTTCTTACATTTTTATACTAAAATTCATAAACGGGAAGGGAAGATTTATAAATCAAAGTACTTTTAAATATGCTGAAACCAAAATTAATAATTAATTTACATACTATTATGTGGATAAACCTATTAATGTTCCATTTACTGATGTAAACAAAGTTAAATATAAATATTAATTAATTAAACACTTGCTGAATTTTCATTATATATGTCTATAGGAAATTAAGATAATTCAGATCAAATAAAATTTCATAACAGAATTAAGCTGAAAACCACTAGGGTTGGGAAACACAATTTAAGTTTCATTCATTCATTCATTGTTATGAATTGCTGGGAAGCATTATCCTCAGTTAAAGTAAAAAACTTGAAGACTCAATAATCTGTTCGAGAAGTGGTGAGAAACAGAGGGTTCGCAGCCATGTTAATTCACTTGTCCAAAATTAGAAATCAGTCGTGACGCAAGCTTCAGCCACTCCCATAATTCAAAAACATAAGAATCAATTCCAAAGGACTTGAACATTTCATAGATAAAGTAAAGCTTGATAGAGGATTACAACAGCAATGTAAGTAGCAGTCTAATTACCTGCTGTAGCAATACAATCTGAAACATTATATTGCCTTAAAGATATTCTTCTCCATACAGATCTGATTTTATTAGATTGCACATGCTGCCTGCATATACCATCAGCGATTGAAAAATTACAAAGCACGAATAAACACAGCATGATTTTTCTGAAAATTTTCAAACAAGTTATCAATGGGAACCTTCACTATAACTCTGTATTTTTAAGAAACTCTTTGAAAGCAATATGGCAAGTATATTTATCCCACTACATTAAAATAAAAATATATATGTCTACATTTTCAACAAGAACATGCACTGAAGCTTGATCAACACACTATAACATGCACATGATGCCAGTACTATTTGAGTCTTATCAAATATGATGCCAGCACAACTGTTGAAAGTCAACATATATCAAGTGACACGAGCACCATCACAGGCTTTGTACTTACTAGCTTATTTGCATAGAGTAATTATGTGAATGAAACTTAACATTTTCTGTAACAATTTTTGCACATCCATAATTCTGCAACAGTAATAAATAGAGAAAATCCATAAGAGTTGGCATCTTTATATATATTACTTATTTTTTAAAATATTAAAGTTAAGTTTTACAGTATAATAATGGTCACAAATTCAAGAGATGCACGTAATTTTCTTTTGAATAATCTTTACAATTTCAGAATTTAAACGATTTAACCATGTATAAATCGATACAGAAAAGAAGGATCTGTTTTGTGCTGCCATCTGTTGGTTCTTTTGTGTATAAAAAACATATTAATACAGTAACACTACAAAAAAACTACTGCCCCACTGAGAAAAGTGGTTTCCATCTCTTTTCATATTCCACTTTTTTCGTTCTTCCTTTAACATTTTGAAATTTAGGTTCATTCCAAATAAAATTCAACCAATTTTATGATTTATTTTTTAAATTTGGATTTTTAAACAATTTTTATAAATTTTATGGAAAAAATTTTGAATTACAACCTGCAAAATTTTTACTACCTTTCTTAAAGTAAATAAATGTACTTCTAAGCATACCAGAAAAAAATTATAGCAGTTTATTCAAAATTTCCGAAGATACACATGAATTTACATATTGGCGCATTCTGAGATTTGGTATATTTGTTATAAGCGATAATAAAGCCAAATGTGGTTTTACGTACTTTGTTAAAGTTATTTAAAAGTAATGAACAAAGATTTTTTTCCTCTCATGTGCAATGAAATAAATGAAAGGAAAAAAGGTTGCTATAAATCAAGACGTTCGCCAAGTGAATTATTCTTGGCACAAACTGGAAAAAAGTTCGGTCAAGCTATATTTTTGAATTGCTCCGTAAATTTTGCACCAAATTTTATAAAATTTAATATCTAGGCATAATTTGAGACGTAGAATCAATATATTAAAAAAAAATTAGCATGTCATTTCAGGAAAAGTCTGATTTTGGGTCAAAATACCTATGTTAGAACAATGCTATATATAAATCTAATGTATATCCCAGTCACGCTTTAGAGACATGTAAAACGCAATTTGAATTTCGCCAACTGGCCCAGTAGAATGGAAGATATAGAACTGTCCCCACTTTTTTTTTGCGAAGTGTACACAAAACTCTGGAATGAAGGAAGGGGTAAGATAGGAAAGAAGCCAAACTGGGAAAAGGAAAAATTTGGAAGTAAAATTGACATTACTTGGGTTTAAAATCTTCATAATTGTTTAGTAAATTCCTTTTAAAATTTTCCACACAGTATTAAAATAAAAATTTTTTCAGTACATATATTAACATTTCAAAATTTTATAACTAATTTGCATTCCATTTAACAACATTTGAAATAAATTTTATCGAGATTATGCTTTTTACAAAGATATTTCAAATTAAAACTGGAAGACCCCACAGGTTTCTCTAGTACTTACATATCCATCTTATGGGCAAATCCACATAAATAAAATGGTTTTGGTTTGGTTTATGTGATTACAGCAAATCCTTAAGTGCTATCTAATGAAGAGGAGGGATGCCTTCATGGAGGACTTTCTAAGGGAAACTGGCAGATATACATGTTACACGTGGGAACAATCACGAAAACGGTCATGCAGCCAGCCCATTCGTGGCACTTGAACCTCGGACCAAACTACCTGTGTTCAACAAGTTTACCGCTCGGCTGCTGGCGGGCCATTAACAAACTGATGTATGAATTTCTCAAAATATATGTTACATATGGGGAAAACCATGAAAATGTCCATGCAGCCAGCACGTTCATGGGATTCGAACCTGGGACCAAACTACCAGTGTTCAACAAGTTTACCACTCTGCCACAGGAGGGCCATAAACAAACTGATCCATGAATTTAACAAATGGTTAATGGGATGCACAACTGTAATTTCTAAAAGGCCTCTGTTCCTGGCCTAAAGGCAACTGGCCTTTTTTATCGCATTAAATCATTCCGTTTATTTAAAAAAAAAACATAATGTGAAAAAAATTTTTAAAAATTATTATATATTAAAATATATGGTTTCTCGTCATAAGACAGGGGCTTCCAAAGCTTACATTCACTTCATTCTCAAAGTTCTTAGAATTTGAATTTTTAAAATCACTCAAAAATATAATTATTTATCTTAACTTTCCCAATAAATAATTTAAATATATTAAAATTCACTACTTAATTTTGTAACACAATTATGAAAACTTTAAAATATTCATATAACAAAATTTTAATTTTACATTTTCATCATTTTATAAAACAGCACATTTTTTAAAAAAGCCAATACAGTGATAGTTTAAATAATAATTCTATGTTAAAATTTCAGCATAGGACCTACTGATGAACAAATTATTTGTAATATAACTGTGATTGGGGAAAGCACAAGTGAAAATAATTTTTTAGCACATACTTCAAGCACAATTTTCAGTCCTATACCAGAGAAAAATAATCTAACTGATTTATTTACATAACAGCCGAAGGAAGCAAATACACAGTTCAGTGATCTTCATAGTGCTTTTGAACATATCAGATCAGGAGATCACTTCCATTCTGTAAAGAATATGTATAATAATTTTTTTAAGCGCTGATAAAGCAGCAGAGCAGCATGATAGTTTTTAGCTTTTTTCTCCCCTTTTCATTTCTAAATACTGAAGAGGTAGCCAAACTAAATTTGAAAGTGATCCAATTATGAAACACTGTAGGAATTCCATACTGCCTTTCATTGTATGTTAAAACTTTTGGACTTGCAGATAAACAGGCACATTCATTCGATTTTTGTAGATACTTTACTGAAATGCAGCTGAGATCAAGACAGGAACATAGGGACCCTGTTGACTCTTTGTGATGCTGTAGTTTTTGCAGATGAAACCAATTCCCTTTTAGTTATAGGTGCGATAACATTGGAAGCAATAGTTGTAATGGACAGGCAATGGCTGCATAGATATAACTTGGGCCTGTTTACTGCACAGATGGAATTATGAACTTGCACACAGACATGGCCAAATTCAATAGAATTTTATTATTGGATACGACTAATTATGGAGATAAAAATACTTGCTTTACTCGATCATGGAAGCAATAGGTACCTCACAATTTTGTATACACAGCTATACTTTAGAGCAAAAGAAGAATGCGAATAGAACAAAGAGATGTATGTTAGTTTAGACAGAGCAATTGGCAAAAGAGAGTACACAGCTGGATTCCAGTGGTATTTACAGAAAAAAAAAAATTTTTAATCAGGTTGGCTAAGAACTATATGCAGTGCAGAAGGTTAAAATGATATAATGTGGAACTAGTTTTCAGATATGATGCAGTTTTGAAGAAGTTATTCCTATTTTCAGAATTGAAAGGGAGACTTGGCCAAATTAAAAAGAATAAAAGGGCTATTGCTAATTTAAAATATAATTCAGAGTTATATATATAAGGTAATTATAAGTGATAAATAGCCCAATACTTGTGTGTATACATACACACAAACACACCAAAAAGAAAAAGGTTCAAATAAAATGTGAATCCTGCTCAAGAAAAGGAGCAACTGACAAATCATTCTATTCATTCAGTTCTTGTAGTCGAAACAGTTTAAATAACCTTTGATAATTTATGAACTAATAATTTAGAAATTTAACAAACTTTAAATTATCAAATTGCAATTGTCTGAAATCTCCAATTACCAATTTAATAACTAATACTTTTAATGTTAAGCCTCAGCAAATTTAGTTTTATTTGCAAACACGTATATTAAAATTTACATGCAAGAATATTTTCTAGAACTGTCTAACAATAACTGTCCAAATACACATAAAATGCAAACTAAGGTAAAGCACAGCATTTCAGCAAGAGCATCACATTATATTCACAGAAATACAATCAATGAATTTATGTGTAATTTGCTCCTAACAATGAAAAATCACTATTTTATCATTAAAATCAGATTTGGGGGTTTAAAATAATTGCTAATTACATATCTCTACATGCAACAAAAATTTCTTTAGTACTTTCTTTTGGGGGAGGTATCAACCTTCAGTGCTAATACTGAATTCCTTTCAGCTCATCATGAAAGAAATCACATCAAAAATTGCAATACTCATTCTTTTCTAAACAGTCTTGACAATAACTTAGATCGAATCAAATTCATAAGTATTAGCCTGTCAAATACAGATATTTACACATAGGCATATTCTGTGCAGATTTCTCATTTTAATACTAATTATACAAGTAAAATACAATCTGATGTAAAGCGTAACCTTACCATTTTCACCAAGTGCTTTTCTAGCTGATCAATTGTAGTTAAGGACTCCATTTTTAGTCCTCTGCCAGATCTATCAATGAGTGCAGTCTCTCCTGGTGCCCTCTCAAGTCTAAATCTTAATCTTCTAGTTAATATCTAAATACAGAACAAAAATTCAACTATCAGTTACCTTTTTTAATAATTAATTTATGATAAAATGCACATATTCGGTTAAACAGCATTGTTTCTTAAAATTTCAGCACCAAATCAGAATTCAGTATTACCCGACAGCTAAATGGAACAGCCAATACCGGTTTGTCAAATACTGAGAAAATAACACCTTCAAACTCCTATGAAATTATGTAAGTAATAACTCTCAATATTATACAGTAAAATTCCAGAAATCCGCAAAGCTTGAGACCAGAGGTTGTGCGTATTTTAGGATTTTGCAGATTTTAAGACAGAAAAGATAAAGCATAATATTTGGACTAAAGGTGCAAAATGAATAAGGCGTATTAGATACAATTAATTAAATTATTATATACATTATTGCAATAATTTCTTATATGAATAAAATTATTATTACAGATATAAATTGATTATAATATTCATTGTATTATATGTACACAGCATCGAGGCTTGCCGATTTCAGCTCATGCAAATATTTCCGGTTTCGGATTCCAGTGTTAGAATCACTGTTGCTGTAAAATTTCAACAGCTTTTCTTTATTTTTCACAATATATTTTTATAGAAATTTAAGATTTAGAATTATCATTTTCAGAAAAGTCAAGTTATGATATAAACGTACAACCCTCTAGAGACCGAATTAATGGAAGTTCAATGGTTATGTAGAAATGATCTGCAGCTACTTAATAGCTGAATTAAGTAGTTTTCATACAAAAGTCTGAAATATAAACATCTGCAAAGAATACACGCATGTCAAAATATCCATAAATAAAATATGGATAAACTTACTTGGAGACCATTTCCACTCCCATTTGTATCATAAAGATAAACAGGAAGTTTTTCGATTGATTCTAAGACAGCAACCAGTTTCTGAACTAGAGCAACTGATGGTAATGTATTGCTATAAAGTACAGAATATGCATCATCATAATTATACAATTAAAATAGACTAAAATGCAGTTTTATTTTTCTATGGAACATAACACCAATATTAAAAGTAATTTCAAGCACATAAAAAAAGTCAAAATTATCTGTAATAAAAGTTAGCACAGAATATTTACCTGACTGATGACACTTGTTCAGAAAAACATTTCTTAAAGACAGCAACACGATCATTTTGCAACTTATTTGAATGGCACAAAACATTACTTCCTTCTTGATATTTCTAGCAAGGCATGAAATAATGAAATAGATGACTCAATATTGAAAGACAAAAAAAAAAAAAAAAAAAAAAAAAAAAAAAAAAGGTGAACAAATTCATGAGCATCAACATTTAAACAAGCTGTTATACAAAACAAACAAAATTATGTTGAAATTCATTTTTAATGAAAAAAATAAATTCTAAGATTTAACATTCTGCTTTTTTTTTAATGAATCTTTAATTGTAAATTTAAGTTGTGCTGAAATCATACATGCTTCATTATTTCACAACCAACCTTTCATATATTTAATTTTATAATCTCTTTATGTAATGTGAAGATATTTAAACTGATAATTTAAAAAAAACCTAGAAATTTTTTTAATCAAGATATGTTGAGACTTCGAGGATTCTGGATTTCAAAAATTCTATTATCCATTTCTGCAATGTGCAAGGGGGGGGGGGAAAAAAGGAGAGTTTAAAAAAATAATAATTAATAAAACTGATCAGTGGTCTGGAGAATAGATGATTCTGATTACTGGACAACTGAATTTGGAACTTTGTACTACATAAATATACATTTCAGTCTCAAAGACCTAAATGAGTAACAACAGTTATATTAGCATACTAATGTAAATATGACTTTAAGTCACGTTATTGCATAAAAAACATATTCAAGCTTACACTTCTGCTAAGATTTGGTGATATTTAATATGCATACATGTGTGTCATTTCATTTCTGCTTTAATATATGTTGTAATTACATATTTCACTGCCCAAGAAAATTAGAGGAGTAGCTGATTTAGAAAGAATAGACAAAAGCATATTTTACATTACACTAAAACTCACAACATCATCAAAACCCAAACAGATTATGAAGCCGTTTCTCAGATGCCCAAGAAGTCCAGTGGAGATGTACGTCTCAGCAGTATTTTGACAGAAAATAAGGTAAGGAAAATTACTCATTTTTCCTTGGCTTTACTGAAATTGGATGTAACAAAGGAAAATGACTAACTTGAATATTTAAACTGGGAATTTTGATAACATTTGATAACTAATTTTGAGATATGGCGTTTCCAACAGAAAATACTTTTAATCCAGTCAAAACTCACAAGTGAGCAGTTAGTCAAGCCAGAAACTTCTGAAAATAACTAGGACAAACTTGACAAGTGGGTCTCAAAAGATCCAAAAGCTTTAGCAATTATTACTCTGATCATGAAATCATCTGAGGTAAGGCACCTTAAAAAAATGTCAAACATATGATGTGTTCTAACTTCTCTCTTCTTTACTACGGATAAACTTTGAGAAATAGGATCTGAAATTCCAGAATTCCTAAGTATTTTGCTTAATTTTAGATAGAATTTTAAATTACAGGGGATCCAGAACCAGTACAGGAAGATTTATCCAGATCAGATGTAGAAGAAAGGAGAGCAGCTACACAAGAAGAATACAGTACCTGAAAAACAATGAGTAGGAATTAACTGATTTACCAGAGAACAGAAAAGTTGTTGGATACAAATGGATATTGCAAATAAAACAAAAGGCACAGTCAGTAAGTACAAAGCGGATGTTTGCAAAAATATGGAACAGATTACCCAGGAACACTTCCACTCACAGTTTGCTACAAATCTATACATACACTGTTTCAGCTGCCAGATATGATCTGATGATACATAAAATGGATGTTCAAACATAACTTATCTGAATGGGAAAATTGATAAAGAGATTTTCATGTCTTAATCAGAAAGTTTTGTAACTTCTAAAGACAAAGTCTTCAAGCTGAAAATATACATCTGCAGATTTAAGCAAGCAGGATAAACCTGAAACTCAAAACTAAATGAAATTTTGCAGAAACTCAAATTCAAAAGGCTAACGTCAGATGACTCTATGTTCAGAAAGGAACAGATGACTATCATAATTACAATTTATGTAGATGATGAAATAATTTTAACTAATAACAAATCTTTAAAATAATAACAAATCTTTGTGATATGAATTAAGAAAACTCTTAGCAAAACGTTTAAGATAAGAGACTTGTAAAATAAAACTGTGTTCAGACATTAACATTAAACAAAATGAAAATATATCAATTAGCCAAATACAGTGCATAAAAGAACTCTTGGTTAAATACAGTAGGCAGGAATGTAAGCCTATAACAACACTGTTAGACCCTAACATTAAACTATGTGAATCTTCAAACATCACCAAAGAAACTGAAATTGTAGACAAAAGTAAGTATCAATCTTTAATTTACTTAGCTGTACCTACACGTCATGATACTGCAAATTTTGTAAGTAGACTTGGCCAATTTAACAGTAACCAAAAATGCTTTTCACTGCATTCAAACAAAACACATACTACAGTACCTTAATCTACACTAAACATTAAGATAACTAACTTACTGCAAAACAAATGAAAGTCGTATGTTACATACACAAAAACTGGGCCAGAAATACTCTCGACAGGAAATCATTTAGTGGTTATGGTTCATACAAGCAAGAAGCTGGATGAGAATCAGGCAAGAAAAGAACTGTAGAGCTACCAAGAACTAAAGCACAATACATAGCATTTACCAAAGCTTCAAAAGAAGCGATGAGTTGAGAGAGCTAAGTTTTTTGGAGAAGATAACAGAACAAACTACGCTATACAATGATAATTAAGAGCATGGCCTTTAATGAAAAACTGAGTTCACCACTCTGGAACAAAACACATTGATAGTCATTTTCACTACCTTAGAAAGTTTTATGACAATAACGAAAATGACATTAACTATGTGTCTACAGCAGATATACCTGCTGACATCTTAAGAATCTTGGCAGGGACAAACAGAGGACATGTATGAATCAATTAAATCTCTAACGATTTTTTTTGTTGTTTTTTCTTTTTATTTTACTTTCTTTTTACCCGCTTTATGTCTCTTTCTTTTTTCAGCTCTGTGAGGCAGAGGTAGCAGTTTGCACAGCTTCTCCTTAGAGCTGAAGAGGTGAAAAGTTTAATGCTATGTAATCTCACAGTAGATGCCAAAAAAGGTGTGAAGGCTAATGATATGTAATCCCACAGTAGATACCAAAAAAGGTGTGAAGGCTGGTTAGTGAAGTGGCCAGAAACTATGATTCTTTTCAGCATGGTGTGGCAATGTGATACATGGAATAGAGTTGTTGAAAACCAGAATAAGAAAAGGAATTCAGTAGAATGTCCTGGACAGCATTTCCTCGAAGTATCCCATGGAATTGTTGCAGCTAAGTACCCTGCCAGCATACCAGTCACATTAATCACCCATTATTCATCATATGTTTTTCCTCACATGTCACAAGTTTACATATCCTGTTCATTGGTTTTGTAAATCTCAAGGAAAGTAGCCATTGAAGTTTTATGTTTTACTTGCATCATATATGCTCCATTGGTAGGCTGCAATGTAAACCACACTATGCAAATGCTATACAAATACACTATGCAGACACTATGAAAATGCTCTCAAGATTGCCCAACACCAAACAACAATCACAGTAAAAAAGAAAATATGGGTACTAAAATTCAAATATCAGTAGAATTATTAAAAAATGTGCATAATAGCATGGAAATTTTTATAAAAATTTGCTAGCTCTTTGTTCATTTAACAGCAATTTATGCTGTTACAACATAAGATAATTTTTCATTCATAATACAAATTAGCTTCCAATGCAGTCAAACCTTCCCATAGTGAACCCAGCTTATAATGACCTCCCACCCCAGATATAACGAACCTTTTTACCAGTCCAAATTTCTATATATTTAATCATCCAAGAGGCACGACTTTTGGGGTCAGCTCATAAAGAACTGCATGTAAACAGCTTTTACTGATCTAAAATTTTATAATTACTTATATTTATGTCTTCATAAACTTCCATTCATTAAGATATTTATATAATTAAAGGAGGTAAAAATGTAAAATATTTCAAATCATAAACCAAGTTTGCCACTCAAACAGGAGAATGAAATTCTCTGACAATTCCAAGTGAGTTTTAAGAAAATTCCAGTATATCCCCATAATGCACATTTGCTGTGCTGAGAGGTAAATTAATTACGGTACCACTTGAAAACAGAAAAATTTGAACATCACATATGATGAATCGCTTTCTCAAAGCATTACTATTATAACCAGAATCGCAGTTCTCCACTGAAGACTGAGATTAGAATGTGCCCAATCTGGATTAAAAAGTGTCTTTTTTGGAGATATTTTGCAGTTAAGGAAAGAAAGAAATCGATTTTATAATATTTTAAAATAAATTCAGGTATTTTACATTTATTTAGCAGCATACATAAGCAAAATATATGTGCATTAAATTTTGTAATGGTATGTCATCATACTGCAAGAATTAGTTGCAGGAGTATGTCGGAGAAAATTGCCTAGAATTTGAAAGGATTATTAACTCATAATAAATGCATATAAAGGGAAGAAACAACATTAAATAATATGAATAACATTAAAATAAAGTTAATTACTTAAAAATTGAATTACAACCAACAATATTTTGGCAGAATTAGTTAGTTATATTAAATGGTTAGCCTAGATGACTGCTTACTATATTTTTTATTTTACTGCAAAATGACAAATAAGGTTTGAGATAAAAAGGGTTAAAAGATTTTGTGGGAAAATCCTTGTATACGGTACATCCTTGGTACGATTTTGAAAATTGTCACCAACACTAAAGTGACCCATTTACAGCTCATTATAATGTTGCCAAATCCTGTGTGTACTGTATACTGGGATTGAATAAACTTTGTTTTATATGAGAATGGAAAGGCATTTTCTTTTGTTCAACATGCATTGCAAATATGTATACGAATCTCCCGATGTTACTGGAAACCAAAGTTATTGAAAACTTGCTTTGCCTTTCTAATAGACAATCTGATTGGAGCTGTGAAAACTGGCTCTACATGAGCTACCTGAATGATGCTCATGCGATACATAATTCATCAGAAGTAATCAGTTCTTACATTGGTGTAAAAATCACTTTTTGGGGTGAATGCCATATGTCCACATTTTGACTAAAATATTTAAACTCCCTGCTTTTTCCCTGATCTTTTTAATCAATTTTCGAATTTCCTGACTTTTTTTGGTTTTTCAGGTAGTGTGGCAACCCTGATAAACTAATGTATAACCAAGTGAAAAAAATATTATGACTGGATAAAAAGGCAGCCATGCTTTTCAAGGAATGACATCTTATATGGCTATTGTGAATTTTTAAATGTGTGAAATTTAAATCCAGCATTGTCATAAAAAAACTTCCCGGGTATATGAACAACTAGTGGCCTATCCACTCAACGATACGAAAGGAACTTTCAGATTTTATTATTTTAATGCATGCACTCGAGATTTGTGATGATTTAAATCAATAGACTTCTCACTGTTATGGTTACAATGAAAAACATTTAGGTCCACCAGCGGCCAAGCGGTAATGTCGCTGAACACTGCTAGTTCGGTCCAAGGTTCGAATCCCACAAACGGGCTGGCTACATGGGCATTTTCGTGGTTTTCCCCATGTGTAACATGTATATGAGCCAGTTTCCCCTAGAAAGTCCTCCACGAAGGCATCCCTCCCATTAGGCAGATAACCCTCGAGGCTTTGCCATAATCACACAGTATATGAAAAACATTTAAAATTTTTAATGGCAACATGCACTCTTTTCCTGCATAAATTATCAGTGCACTGAAACACCATAAATGGCACTAGAATGATATGTGTATGCCGAAAATTCCCAGTGTTAGATAATTGCAAAAAAGAGCATTGTAAAAGACCAATGACAACAGAAGATAGAACAAGAAAAATGTTATAGGAATTATAAGTTTTCAACATGTCCACATTCGCAGGCAATAATGCATTGCATGTGGGAGACTGTTATTAACAATGATGAATGTAACATTGCAGCAGGTACAATGCTCAAAAAAAAAGGGGGGGAAATGCTATATCTTCCATTCTACTGGGCCGACTGACAAAATTCAAACTGCATTTTTCATGTCTCGGAAGCGCGACTTAGGATATATATTAGATTTATATACAGCACTATTTTAACATAGTTATTATGACACAAAATAGGACTTTTTCTGAAATAACATAACAATTTTTTTCCATATTTCGATTCTACAACTCAAATTATGCCAGAATGCCGAGTTTTGTAAAAATCGTATGAGTAGTTTTTTAAATATTAGCTTTCAAAATTTTAGTTCCTCAATGTTAATTGAATTTGGCAAATATTTATTAATATCTCTTTTTTTTATTAAACTTTTTTGATTTTTACTTTCACATTTCGAAATTTAGGTTCATTCCAAATAAAATTTACCCTTTTTTTGTGTTCAATTTTTTAAACTTCTATTTTAAAATAATTTTTATAAATTTTTCAAAAAAATTTTGAATTATAACCTATAAAAATTTTACTATCATCTTAAAGTAGGTGTATTTCTAAGCATACCTGCAAAAAATTAGACTTTTTTATTCAAAATTTTCAAAGATATACACGAATTTACATATTTTCGCATTTTGAAATTTGGCATCTTTTTTTTTTTTTTTGAGCGATAATAACGCCAAATGTGGTTTATGGATTTTTGTTACAGTAAATTGCCACAGCTATTTTAACCTTAAATTTCAAATAAAATTTTACGGAGAATTAATTATATGACTTTTTTCCCCTCAATCATGCGTAATAAATATTTATTAATACTATATGAAAAGCTATTTTTTTAAATTATAGATGATATTCAAATTTTTAACTATTTTTTTAAATTTCTCTCTTTCTTCCTTTTTTTAGAAAAAATATTTGTAAGAGTAAATTTTTTTCTTCGGAGTTTTATCGTCTGCTACTTTACTTTCATTTCATTTAAATCGAATTGTCTAAAACTGAGAACTTTCGTTTGATGTTTATTTGAATTTTATCAAAATATTTTATGACATTAATTGCATAATTTATTTCTAAACAAGCTGTTGCTTATGAAGTGGCTGAAAGAGCGGCTGATACTATTATATTTTTAAAGCAGAGTATATATTTTATACCATATTTTTAAAGCACAGTATACTTTTATAGAAACATAAGATTTAGAATTATCATTTTTAGAAAAGTCAAGTTATGATAGAAACGTACAACCCTCTAGAGACCGAATTAATGGAAGTTCAATGGTTATGTAGAAATGATCTGCAGCTACTTAATGGCTGAATAAGTCAGCAGATTCCGTGGAAAAGCAAGAATAATTATATAAACGACGGTGGCGTAGCTAGGGTGGGGCAAGGGGGGACATTTGTTCCCGGGCGCAGCATCCAGGGGGCGTCAAATTAAAGCTACGAAAATTTTAATGGAATTTTTTGCCATTTGGCACACATAAAGGGGCGCAAATTCTTCAGTTGTCCCTGGGCGCTGGAATCGTAGCTACGCCACTGATAAACGACACGCAACATGCTGGATTCAATTAACAACGAGGGTACGATGTTTATTAAATGAATCTAAGAAGTTTTTAAATATAAAAAATCAACTCATTTTTTATCCTAAAATGTATTTTTATGCATAGCGTATTTTCATTATATCCTTAAGCCCACCATCGGCCAAGCGGTAAAGACACTGAACACTGGTAGTTCAGTCCGAGGTTCGAATCCTGCGAACGGGCTGGCTGCGTGGGTGTTTTCGTGGTTTTCCCTATGTGTAACGTGTATATGAACCAGTTTCCCTTAGAAAGTCCTCCACGAAGGCATTCCTCCCTTTAGGCAGATAGCCCTCGTGTGCTTTGCCATAATTGAATAATCCAATCCATTATATCCTTAAAATTCTAATTTAGAATATAATTGTCAAGAACTAAATTCTAATTATCAGTAATATAATGAGTAATTATTATGGTTATTAATAAATCCTTCTTATAATGTAATTGCAAATATTTCAAAAAACTTTCTGTCTGAATGCAAATATTTTTCTATGCTAATATTTCTAATTTTATATTAATCAAGATTGCACACGATATTATTTATTTGCACTTCGATTCTTACCGTCAGCTCTAGTAGAAGTTACAAATAAATTATATTTAATTAAAGAATGACCATCTAAGTTTAGAAGCAGCATACCATAACAGCAATTCAATTATTGGCGCCGCATATTTCATGTTACTCCCGATTGGCAAACTACATGATTTTTAATGAGTATTCGGGTTTTGCTAGTAACTTCACTTGGAAATCGCGCTTTAGTTATTTGAACATAGAAAGAACATGGGAGCTTTTTGGTTAAGATGCTTTCATAGAGAACCTCTGTAAAGAGAACCTAGAAAACTACGAAAACCAACCATGCAGCCTGGGTTAGACTTCGCAACAAACAATTAGTATTTAACAATCTTCAAATGCTAGGCAACTGGTGAGGCTCCAATTTAATATTTTATTTGTAAATATTTAAAATATTGTTGTATTCTTTGACACAAAAAGCAGAATCTAAGTTTTGTTAACTCGTTAGTAAACTACCAAGCCGTAGTGCAAATGAATATTCAATTTCTTTTGCAATAATTCTATTCACTTAATATTATTGGAATATGAGCTAAAGAAGGAATATTCTCGGAAGATTAAAGAAATGTTTAAATCCAGTGATATTAGGTTTGTCTTACAAGCTCAGGATCAAAACGATTTTGCAATTGCCCGAGTAGTTGACTTGTAAATGGCTGTGAATTAAGCAGATGACTTTTAATCTTACGTCATTCAGTCAGAAAAAGTATTCCAAATGTTTTGTATCACATCACAATGCATCTTTTCATTATTCAATAACCAATCGGAGAACAGCTTGTGCTCTGAAAATAAGTATGTGTACTCAATCGTCCTGCATGTTCTACAAGTTTGTCTTCTTGTGATTTTTTTTTTCCCCAAAAAAACTAAAGTTGCCTCTCAAAGGAAAGTTTTTTGACACTGAAGAGACAAAAGGAGTATGACATCTACTTTTAGGATTAGATTGGATTATTCAATTACGGCAAAGCACACGAGGACTATCTGCCTAAAGGGAGGGAGGCCTTCGTGGAGGATTTTCTAAGGAAAACTGGCTCGTATACACGTTACACACGGGGAAAACCACGAAAACCCCCATGCAGCCAGCACGTTCGCGGGATTCGAAGCTCGGACCGAACTACCAGAGTTCAGTGTCTTTACTGCTCGGCCACTGGTGGGCCATCTACTTTTATAGAGGATTGTCAAAAACAGATCTCTACAAGCCTTCTCTTCCATTACATGTTGTGCATTCAGACAAAATGTTGCATCAGCATAAATTCTATAATCTATTTTTGCTACACTTTGATTACTTTATTAACATACACTGAATATACACTAAAACCTTTGCTTCAGCTTCAGTAATTCGGAATTTTTGACGGTATTGTTGTCGGAACTAGGACTTAAAAGATAAGTCAAATTGAATATTTCGATAATCCAATAAATTTTAGGCCGAAGTTTCAATATTTCATATTCGAAGGGAGGGGAAATTTCTTCAGTTTTGGTTTATTATCCTAAGTATATTTGCTTTGATTCTTTATTTTTTCCATAAAAGCGAAAATCTTACACATAGTATACATGTAACGCACAGCTTCCAATTAAAATTTAATAATATACATGGTGGTTATAATTAAAGTTCCACTTTTAAATGGTCATAAAAGGAAAACTACTGGATCAAATGTTATCAAACTTGGTAACTCTGTAAAGGAGGTCATGGAAATTTATTTTCCGCGAAAAAAAAAAGTTCGACACCTCACCACCAGGAGGGAAATGCCGCTGTACGCAATATTGTTAAACGAAATATGGGTTGGAATCTAACTTAACCTTTTGTTACATGGGTTTAATATGTTGTATATTCTTAAGAAACTTTGAAGTAAGCGAATTACCATTTAAAGGCGTTAAATTCGATAAATGTCTAATGCGCCATCCATGTAAGGAAGAAATTCGTCCGTGAAAACCACGAATTAGCGATTAGAAAATGTGAGATCACAAATCACTCGCACAAGTGCGTACAATCTGGAGATCGTTTCCTTAGAGACAGCCAATTTGTAATTTTGAAGCCTGAATTCGGCCTTAAAACATGAAGATACTGATTCAAAAAGCTTTTAATCGATTTGGGCCAAAGAAATCCCTCATGTTATCTACCTAGTTCCATTGCATTCTCTTACTGCATTCAATTGCATAGCAGCCATTCCACACCTTCTGGTGTGGAATGACAGCTAGTTTCATAACTGAACCATTTTTCTCTGAAGAGAAGTCGACAGCTGGACCACTGTGATTGCAGCTTGCTTAGGGTCAAAGTTAAAATGTTTTGTGATACACGAACTGCAGTAACGTGGCATTTTAGACACTAAGATTTTAATGCAGGGCTGGGCCCCACCTTACGTGTCGCACAGTTACTTAAGCAACATTTCACGAATGAACGTCTTATAGGCCGACACTTCCCACCAGACCTCAACCTCTGTGATTTTTGGTGGAACTATGGGGTTATCTCAAAAGCACTGTTTATGGTGATAATCTAAACAATTTGGCAGGAATGAAAAATGTGATACACCGACATGTCTGTAACATTCCTCCTGATATGCTAAGAGCTGCTGTTGATAATGCAGTAACAGGAATTAACTTCCTTTTGGAAAAAGCTGGATGCTGCATTGAACATGCTTTGTAACATGTTTCGGAAGCGATTAAACACAATTTAAACCAATGTTTTCATGTCTTATTTCATTTAACAATATTGCACACGGCGCCATTTTCCCCCTGATGGCGAGTTTTTAACTCCCCCCCCCCGCGCGCGCGCGGAAAAGAAATTTCCATAAACTCCTTTATACGATTCCAAGTTTGGTAACATTTGGTTCGGTAGTTTTCCTTTTATAACTATTTCAAAGTGGAACTTTAATTATAACCACCATGTAAATTAAACTTTAAAAGTTTGACAGTTTGGTTCAAGTCCCAGCTTTAAAAAAAAATATATATATATATATATATAAATTGAAAAAGAAAATGTAAAGCTAACAAGTAATTAGACGTAAGTCTGGTCAAGTAATTAGACGTAAGTTGGTCTCAAAAACTTTTGCACATAATGCTGCAAAAAGAAATGAAATAATAGTAGTAGGAAGAAACATTGCAGCAATCTTGCTAAAAAGTTACCAGGAGCTGTAGCTCCACGAAATATTTTAATGCAGTATTACAAAAATAAAAACTAAGAAGTAATTTGTCTGGAAAAACTGGAAAACTGTAAACACAGCCAAAATTAATGCTGGAAGACTTGCTAATGCACGAAAAAATTAATCTGACCATTGTAATATGTGAAAAGTTAACTCACATGAAAAGTAGATCGATGGAAAAAAAAATAATATATAAGGAAAGTACAAAAAAAAAAAAAAAAAAAAAAAAAAAAACATAGATTAAAAAATGCCAATACATAAAAGGTAAAAATTAAAAATAAAAATGAAGACACAAATTGCAACAATACAATAATTAAATAGCGAAAAATGGTAAATTAACCCACTCGTACTCTTAATTGGCTTTTCAAGGGAAAAAAACTGATTGTCGAACTAGGTCAAATACCATTACGCGTTTCACCGAAACAGACCATTGAAGCTCTTTTTAATGCGATAAAATTTTTATGAAAGAACATTAGTATTCCCGAATATATATATATATATATATATATATATATATATATATTTTTTTTGTGGAATAAATCCTTTTTTGGAGCTTCACTGCTCTGTTCCTTTTTCCCGACGCATCCGCTGAAATACAAAGGTATCAAAAGCTATTGCGACTCCGCGCAATGTAAAATTAAAATCAAAATCAAAATAGAATAAAATAAATAGCGGTCTGCTATTAGTCAAATATTACAACAACGTACGGGCTGGTCCTTTAAACCTTAAAGAAGATGGAACTTTTATAAAGAGAATGGTGCTGTAAACAAATAAAAATGTAATTAAATTTTACATTAGATAATCTGAATCAGCCATCCACTTTGTGCCTTCCCGTGGGCTTTAAGCTTAAAATTTCATTATCCAAAACAAATTATCTAAAAATTGGTAAGGCTAATGCCAACTTTTTTTAATGTATTTTTAATTATTTTATGAGGAATTTGGTTATTTTTCAAAATCGTGACGAAGTATTTCTTCTTGTAAGTGTTCTGTAGTATTACATATTCTTTTTATTCTAAGTAGCTGTGAAAAAATTGCATTAATGATGATTCTTTTGGAAATATTAGAATTCCAATGGTTAACTTTAGTATAGAAAAAGTGAATTATCTCCTCTTGTCGTAGACTTTAATAAAATTGTAATCAATAATATTTAGGTCAAGATATACTACATTATTTTGCACCGTATTTGTTTTATTTAGTTTTAACCTAGTTGGGTAGATATTAGCTGCTTCTATTTTGTTATGGTTGTTAAAGGCTATGATATCATCAATGTAACGATATACGTGTTGGTAAAATTTATGTTCTTTGTTTAGTGAACGGACAAAGGTCAATTCTCTTGTGAAAAGGGTGGTGTTGGTGTACTTAATTATGGCAAAGCACACTAGGGCTATCTGCCTATAGGGAGGGATGCCTTCGTGGAGGACTTTCTAAGGGAAACTGGCACGTATACATGTTACACATGGGGAAAACCACGAAAACACCCATGCAGCCAGCCCGTTCGCGGGATTCGAACCTCGGACCGAACTACCAGTGTTCAGTGACTTTACCGCTCGGCCGCTGGTGGGCCGCCTCTTGTGAAAAGAATAATTCGCAGACAGTGCTCGAAAAATTTCCGCCCATTGGGAGTCCTTGAATTTGTTTGAAGATGCTATTGTTAAAGAAAATAAAATTATTGAAAAGCACGCTCGTAAGATAAAGTTGCCATTTTTCGTTATCAATTATTGTCGAAATCTGTGGAATTATATCTGGTAGAGCAAGTAAGCTGGTATAAATTTCTTCAAGTGGTAAGGTAGTAAAAAGGTTTTCAAAATCGTAGCATTGTATATGGTCTATTTGAATTGAATTAATTGTCTTAGTTACGAGTTCGTTACTTGAAATCATCCAGTTGCAATGCAGATCTTGAAAATCATAGTTATTAATCAAGTCACGTATTAAACGTATTTTTTGCAAAAAAATAATCTATTTCTTTAAGATACCTTTTGGTACTATTGGCAATGAATCTGAATTTAATAGGTGACTTATGAAATTTTGGAAGGGCATAGAGATTAGCAAATCTGTTATTATAGTTCCGTGGATGTATCTTAAGTCTTTTATGTAGTGCATTAAATTTATTGATAAGAATTTTGGTGTTGGTGGTAATTTTTTGGTAAGTGCCATTACTATTTAGTTCTTTGTGCAGAAGGTCGAAGTAAAACTTTTTTCAAAAAACACTAAAATTGTTGCTAGCTTGTCAATTTTAGTAATGATAAAATTATCTTGCAGTTTTTTGATTAGATCAAAGAGTTGTTTCTTATTGTGTAGAGAGTTGAAAGAAAGTGTCTTGAAGAGTAAATGTCGAAATTCTTTAATCAGTGCAGCTTTCCATTCAAGAAAAGTAGTAGTAGGTAAATTGGATTTATTACTAACTAAGATGATAAATTTATCAAGATCTTGATTGAATTGTTTGAGGCAAAAATGTTTATTGATACTAGAAGTAGGACGAAATTTGGTGCCAAGTTGTAAAAGTTCCATCTTCTTTAAGGTTTAAAGGACCAGCCCGTACGTTGTTGTAATATTTGACTAATAGCAGACCGCTATTTATTTTATTCTATTTTGATTTTGATTTTAATTTTACATTGCTCGGAGTCGCAATAGCTTTTGACACCCTAATGTGTATTTCAGCGGACGCGTCGGGAAAAGGAACAGAGCAGTGAAGCTCCAAAAAAGGATTTATTCCAAAAAATATATATATTCGGGAATACTAATGTTCTTTTATAAAAATTTTTTCGCAATAAACAAGAGCTTCAATGGTCTGTTTCGGCGAAACACGTAATGCTATTTAACTTAGTTCGACAATCAGTTTTTCCCCTTGAAAAACCAATTGAGAGTACGAGTGGGTTAATTTACCATTTTCCGCTATTTAATTATTGTATATTGTATTGTTGCAATTTGTGTCTTCATTTTTATTTTTTCGTGCATTAGCAAGTCTTCCAGCATTAATTTTGGCAGTTTTTTCGTGTGTTTTACAGTTTTTTTCCAGTTTTTCCAGACAAATTACTTCTTAGTTTTTATTTTTGTAATACTGCGTTAAAATATTTCGTGGAGCTACAGCTCCTGGTAACTTTTTAGCAAGATTGCTGCAATGTTTCTACCTACTACTATTATATATACAAATTTTTATATTAATACTCTTAGAAAGAATGTTTTAAGAAGCTAATTTTTCCCTCGCATTTTAGATTGTATAAAAAAAACATGATCTTTAATATGATTTAGATTGTTTGAGCCGATATAAGAATCGGGTCACTCGGTGGTGCAGTGCTGGACTGTTTTATTTCTTTCTTAAACAATGCTGGACTGTTTTATTCCTTTCTCATTTATCAAAAAAATCTTTTAATTAAAATATTTATCCTTTTTGACTTTGCTCTATACTTTGTTTATAGTTAAAATGTCTAGAAAATGAAAAGCTGTCTTCAGCTGAAACGCAGTTGATGCAATTGATATTTTAAAAAAATTGACAAGAATGCAAAATTTATGGAAGTCCGGTAATCGAAAAATCTTAATTTTCTTGTGTGAGCACTGAAAATAACTGTAGAAGGAAAGAAGAAAATTAGGGAGAAAAGTAAGCAAAAATTTGAAGGGAAATTTGGCTGTCAGACATACCAAGATGTTTAAAAAAGTTGGACGCTTTTGAATATACTTTCACGATACCTTAAAGAATTTTGGTGTTAAAAGAGAAAACATTTGGACGTGTACACTTGCAAATACCTTCAATTCAGCTTGTGTTAACAGAAAAGACAAAAATGATATCATTGCAGATTAAAGAGCGACTGGATTTAGACTATATGGTTCGGTTTTAGACTGGTAGTACGGTCTGAGGTTCGAATACCGCGAACGGGCTGGCAGCATAGGCGTTCTGGTGGTTTTCCTCATGTGAAACGTGCATACGAACCAGTTTCCCTTAGAAAGTCTTCCCGAAGGCCTCCCTCCCCTTAGGCAGCTTTGCCCTTGCTTTGTCATAATTAAATAAACCAAAACCTCTTGATGAAACCAGCCTTTCCTTTCATCTCATACCTTCAAAATGCTAACCTATAGATTGATAAAGGCTCTGACTTAAATACTGATGAAATGAATTGAATTGGATTATTAACTTATGGCAAAGCAGGGCTATCTGCCTAAAAGCAAGGATGCCTTCGTGAAGAACTTTCTAAGGAAAACCAGCTGGCATACACGTTACACATGAGAAAATCCACGAAAACGCCCATGCAACCAGCCCGTTTATCGGGATTCGAACCCCGACGTGAACTACCAGTGTTCAGCGACTTTACCGCTGAGGCAGTTTGTGGGCCTTTATGAAATGAAAGGCGATAACTTTATTTAAAATTATTGTCAGAACTACCAAGAATTTTCGAAAAGTTGGATGCTTTTTAATATACTTGCAGAATGCCTGAAGAAAAAAAGTAAGAATAAAGCAGAATGCCTGAAGAAAAACTGTTTAAAGCAATGTATGCAAGTCATCCTAAGTTAAAATGTCAGTTATACTTTTCTCTTATTTGTATACCTTTTCTGAACGGAACATTGAAAGGCATGTTAAGTGTGCTTTACTATATTTTCTCTTTTACGAGGGCAATCCCAAAAAAAAGGTCTCCTATATTTTTAGATATACAAAGAACCGTTTATTTTCTATAATTGCTACATCACTTTAAAGATTGATGAATGCTTTATTTTTCAACATAATCGCCATTTCGGTCGATATATTTTTGTAGACGCTGTGGCAGTTTTACAATGCCCATGTCATACCAGCTTGCCGCCATGCCCTTCAGGAAGCGTTGGACCTCATCTTTCATCTCATCATTGGAGCAGAACAGTCATCCAGACAAATGTCAACCCGCTACCATTTGTGGTCTTCTGTCAGCATATGTGGCACCCATCTTGCACACGCCTTCTGATATTGCAACTTTTCCGTTAAAATCCTGTGGATGGTGCTTCTGGAAACCTCAGGAACCAAAATGCAGAGAGCATCCAGAGTGATCCTCCGATCTTTACGCATGAGTTCCTCAACTTTCGTGATTGTCTCGTCGGTAATTGACGGCCTCCCGCTCCTTTCTTTGTCATGAATTTGAGTATGACCGCCTGTAAACTCTACACCACTTGCGAATGTTTTGACATCCATGCACGACTTCGCACTTGGCGGTAACGTTTATCGGGAACTTAATTTCGAATGGCTGCCAAGCCAAGACTGAGCATCCTAGCGAAGCGCCTGCGTGCTTATGTGGTAACAGAGAAGGCACCACTCACAACAGTGTTGCCAACAACCGTATTAAAACTTTCTCTACGTCCCCAAAAAATAGGAGACCTTTTTTGGGATTGCCCTCATAATATATGCAGTTTTCAAATACTCGTAGTCTGGGTTACAAAGTATTCTTCCGAAAGAAACGCAATTCAAATAAATAAAATCAAATTCTGGAAAACCTATATTAATAAATATATTTATAATGCTCGATTCGAATGAATACATAGAAAATTTTAAAATAACTATCTGAAGAGACAATGCAACACTAACAAATAAATTAAATAAAGTCTAAAATTTTAAATATTACCTAAAATATTAACTATGACTAAAAATATAGTATAAAGAAAAGTATTTGAAAAAAATAAATAAACGATGCACCTTTGATTTAAACTACGCAGTTCAAATGAGTAAATAGAAATTTTTAAAACAGTTACTCGAAAGAAACTATGCAACGTAAAAAAGTAAAACGAAATTCGAAAAGAAAAAAATTGCTTAAAATTAATAACAATTATAATTAAAAATATAATATACAGAACATTATTTGAAAGAAGGAAGGATTGAGTCTTTTTCTCCTATTTCAAAGAAGGAACGATTGAGTCTTTTTTTTCCTCTCACGCACTATGTAAAAATGGAAATGAAAATAGGTTGCCACATATTAAGAAGTTCGCCAAGTGAACTAATTTTGGCGCAAACTGAATAAAAAGCACCAACATAAATTGTTGAATTTCTCCGTAAATTTTCACACCACATTTTACAAAATTTAATATTTAGGCATAATTTGGGTCATAGAATTGAAATATGTAAAAAATTGGTATGTTATTTCAGGAAAAGTCCGATTTTGTGTCAAAACACTTATGTTAGAATAGTGCTATATATAAATCTAATATATATCCTAAGTAGCGCCTTCGAGACATGAAGAACGCAATTTGAATTTCATGAATCGGCCCAGTAGAACGGGAGATATCGAACTGGGCCATTTTATTTTTGAGCAGTGTACCTGTATAACTTCACATTTTAAGGCCTGTATCAATTCTAACAAACCTCATTGACTTGATGTGTACACCTGATTTCAGAAAACCTCAAAACCAGCACCGCAGTAAGATTGGTGGATCACAGTGACCATTAAATTGCAAAGTTATGGACATGACTCCATCTTGAAACATACACGATGCTCTCCTTTGCAAGCGTTTTAAATGTGCATCATTCCAATACCAATTACTGTTTTTCAGTATGCTGATCAATTTGTGCAGGAAAAAAATGGGTGTCACCATTAAAAAATTTAGAAAGTTTTTCATTGTAATCATAAATGTGAGAGCCCTACTGTTTTGAATTGTCACAATCTCTAGTGCATACTTTCAAATAACATATCAGAAATTTCCTTTCAAATGGTTGAGCAGATAGGCCATTAGAGGTTCACATATCCAGGAAGTTTTTTTTTTTTTTTTTTTTTTTTTTTTATGACAAGGCTATGTAACAAACTTTATAGACATGAGATTCAAGCTTTAAATGAAAAATTACAAAAGGATGCTACGATTCTATCCATATTAGAATAGCACAAAACACTGTTACATTACTGCTCTCTTTAGCTTTACCCCCTTTCTTTGTTCTAAACAAAGGCTATACAAGGCAGGTGTAACACCTAGTTCATAAAGAACCAATGCACACTATTAATACATCTTAGGCCACTGTACAGTGTCTCTTACCATTCTGTCGAAGAATCTGAATGGGTTCTTGAATTCCATTCAAATTCTTTGATTCATCTCTCACATGGAGTTTTATTCAAGGCTGATATTATAATGGAAATTTTGAAATTATTGCTATTCAGGAAAAAAAGGTTTTCTTACGATCTTAAGGCTATACAGATGGTTCACCTCTTAGGGAATGGAAATTTTTTATCCTGATCAATTTGTTTAGCTCCTGTATTTAAAATGCTGTCAAAGTTATGTCTTCTTAATTACAGTTTTGCATTCCTATAATCTTTTTTACAAGATTCTGGATTTTTTATAAAGGCTATTACATCTTTACACTGAAACATATTTTCCAAGATGGTGAAACTCCATATGTTCTTTCAGCTTGACTCACTCTATAATGAGAAAAACTTTTCAGTCAAAAATTCATCGGTATGGTAAGCAATAACTATACTGCATTCTGTACTGAAAGTATGTAAATATTATTTGAAAAATATAGAGTAAATGCTGACAAAAAACTATCTGCTGGGAAAAATCTATAGTTGGTCACATGTAGAAGAAACTGAGACTCTATTTCCACTCACAAGAAGAAATTTGAATATGAAGAAAATGTATAAAGGGGCATGCATAAGGATAGTAAAGAAGCGTTACTGAAATTTTCAACCATTCATAAAGTCACAACATTATCTGGACAAATGTTACCTACAAATGAGTAACTGAATGGACAGATCTAAACCATCACCTAAATTCTAAACAATTTACTGTGTACCTATGGTGAAATTAAAAGCTAACAGAAAAGAAATCTAGTAACTGTAATACTAAAATGTAATTTACCAACAATATAATTTTTTAAAAATTAGGATAATTATTCACTTCTTTTAGGAAATGTGATAATGTTAATCCCTTTGTGTGTGTGCAAGTGTGATTCATTAATAAATATTTACACTACTATGTGAGATTACTCTTTTTTTACCCTTTATCAGAATTAAGTATAAAGAACCAAACTTTTCATCCCATTACAGAGAAAGTTTCAACTGTATAAATAAGAATTATTTAATTAAAAAATGTCTTTATTAAAACTGCACAAATTTAAATTGGAAATACTGAATGCAAAAATTAAAAAACACAAAAGGTTTTAAAACTCACATTTCTACCTAACAATTTCAGAAGGGCTTGAACAACTCCACTGCTGTAAAGCTCATAAGCAGACACAGCTCTTTCGTCATGCAAGAGAGCAGCTAAATCATTTAAAGCTGAGAGAAGAATAATTTTCCAATCATTCACCTAAAAAATAACATTCTCAGTACAATACAAAAATGATATTTTCATTTATAAAATAAAATGACTAGAGATCATGCATATAAAATACTGCTCTTATCTCATATTTTGAAAGGATAATAAAAAGCTTAATTATTTTTATAAATTAAAACTCAATAATAAAGATTTTTGTCTAATATAATAAGAATTTGCATAAGTACTTTAAAAAAATAAAGAAAGTCCCTTACATTAGATACTTCCTGACTTACAGATAGCTGCTTCTGGCAAGCTCTTTCAATCTGACTGACAATATTACACAGCTTTGCAACCATTCCCCTAGGATGGGCTTGAGCAGATTTAAAGTAGACTTCATAGAGTTCTCTAGCTTGAGTTTTCACCTGTAATTCCATAAAATGTAACAATAAGAATTTAACCAAAAAAAAAAAGTATTTGCCAAATATGAAAGTTTCCTTAGTTATTCCTTTTAAATTTTTGTTGCTGTTATGAATGCAATTATGAAAAATTACAAATTTAAAAAAGAATTATCCAATTATGAAAAAATCAAAGAAATACAATTGATACAAACAAACATGTACATTACTCAAAAATCCAAGATCTAGAAAATAAGGTTTTCCAAAAATTTCTAAAGTTAAAATACTTAACATGTATAAGAATTTATACAAGTATTTTCCACTGACTTAAGCTTCTTCACGCCCCAGCAGTTTCTAAAAAACAGAGTCTACTTTTTATATTAAAAAATACTGTTATGAAAATTTTATAAGGAACTGTTGTTTTACATTTAACTTTTTATTCAACAGTTTTTGAGCATGCCTTAAGCATCCCTCTCCCTTGACACTATAGTACATCATTACACATTTTTCTTTAGATATCAGTAAGATTTTATCCACAAAATATGATTCCACATACTTTTCCATTAGTTTCATATAATTAGATATAAACATTAACTTACAATTAGCATAATGCTTCAAAAACTTATTTTAAATACTTTCGTTATTGAAGCAAATTTATATATGATGAATAATGATGCTAATATGTTGACACAATACAAAAATCTATAAAATTTTTACCATCATCTTAAAGAAGATTTATTCTTAAGCATACCTGCAAAAAATTCAAACTTTCCTTTTTATTCAAACTTTTCTAGGATACACGTGAATTTACATACTGGCACGTTTCGAAATGTGGTTTACGCAGTTTGTTAAAAAATAACTAAAACAATAAACAACGACTTTTCCCACTCAGTTACAATGAAAATAAGGTAAGTAAAATAGGTGGCTATAAATTAAGAGATTCACCAAGTGAAAAAAATTTGATTCTCGGCGCAAAGTGAAAAAAATGCACCAAGGTAATTTTTTTAATTTCTCTGAAAATTTCATACCAAATTTCACAAAATTTTAACTTTAGGCATAATTTGAGTCTAAGAATCAAAATATGGAAAAAAATTGCCTCGTCACTTCAAAAAAGGCAGATTTTTGTGTCAAAATACCTATATTAGAACAATGCTATATATAAATCTAATACATATCCTAAGCCGCACTTTCGAGATGTGAAAAATGCAAGTTGAATTTTGTCAATCGGCCCTGTAGAACACGAGATATGAAACTGTCCTTTTTTCTGCGTAGTATAACATTTTGGAAATTGACGCATAATTTTTAATAAGAGTACTAAACAAAAAACAGTAATTCACATAAAAAATATAGTCATAAAAAGTAAATTTAATTCAGGAAAAATCTAGAATGATTAAATCGAAAATAAAAACTACATTTGTGATGTAGTTTTTATTTTCATCATTATTCATAAATTTCATCATTTTTTGCATCTCAATATTTTTTAATACAAAACTTAATATCTTAAAATTTAATTATCAAAAAGGATTATTAAATATCAAAAAGGATTTATGCACCAACGTTCAGATTTTAAATAATATGTTAATCAGTTCGTACATGTCATTTAATATGAGGGTTGGAACTTAGTGGCAACTACTTATTTACAAGGAAAACAAAAGTGATTCATGTCACCATGTTTTACAGCCCTTCAATATAGTCGCCAGCATTGTGTACAACATGTTTCCAACGATGTGGAAGTCGCAGAATACCTGTAGCAGCACCTGTTTTGTTGATGATTTGAATGGACCGGTCTAATGCTGCAAGAATCTCAGGAACAGTTTGGAAGCCAGTGCCACGAAGTGGTTCCTTCATCTTAGGAATAAAGTCACAGTCACAAGGGCTTAGTTCTGGGGAGTATGGTTCATGGTAAAGCACTTCCCAGCCTCATTGCTTGAACAAATCAGTCACAGCTCACGCTGCACACAGCCGAGCATTGTCATGCAAAATGAGAGAAGCGTTCTGCAGAAAGTGTCGCTGTTTTTTTTTCTCAAAGCTGGTCGGAGATTGTGCTCCAAAAATGAGCAGTAATACTGCACAGTGACGGTCTGCTGTGGCGGAACGGTATGCATTAGGATGAAACCATCACAGTCGTACACAAGAATCACCATAACTTTCACATTGCTGGGGTTCTGACGAAATTTCGAACGTCATGGTGACCCGTGATGAAGCCATTCGTTTGATTGGCATTTCAGTTCTGGCTGGTATGATCAGGCCCAAGTCTCATCCAGCATCTCCTTCGCGATCATAGCGCTCCATGTGGGTTCGGCAGCATCGTATCGTAGCCATTTCTGCATTTACGTCAATTGATGTGGAACCCATCGTGAAGCAATTTTTCTCATGGACAGGCGTTCCTTCAGAATGTGCAGCACAGTCGTATGCGCTAATCCTGTTTGTCCGGCCAGCTGACGAATCGTTTGGCGGTGATCACTGTCCATTAGTGCGGCAACAGCTTGCATGTCTGCATCGTTGACACTCGGGCGACTAGGCCGCAGCATGTCTGCCAAGTTTTGGCACCCGCGTCCTTCACTGAATGCTTTCACCCATCTTGCTACGGTTCTGTAAGGCAATGCAGATTTCCCGCAAGCCTCTTGAAGCCCTTGATGACACTGTCGTGCTGTACGACCTCTGGCACATTCAATTTTTATCCAACATCGTTGTTCTTGTTTTGAAAACATCCTGACAACACTTACTTTAGACCGCGAGCTAATACAAGAATCCGTTCTTCGCGTCACTCCGCATGCACGTGACGTAGGCAGGAAGAGTCTTTTTGCTGAGAGGTAAGGTAGGTATGTACTTCACGTGTGGTATACACAATATTCTTTGGTTTTGTTGCGAAGCGTTTTTTCAGCTGTGTTGCCACTATTAAAGTTCCAACCCTCGTATTAGTTTGGAATCTTTTAAAGGAATGAATTTTAAATTAATGTCTGATCTTCTAATTATATTAAAGAAATCTTAAACATCTCAAAATCTTTAATAATTTGATGAGGAAAAAAAAATAACTAATAAGTTTTAAAAAAGTGACATACTCATATTCCTGTACCTGGATCTTGAACAAGAAAAAACTAAATATATAAACCTAGATAACATTTTACTTAAAATAAGAGCTTGTGAAAGGCAGTTCATTTACCGTTCCAATGAGATGTTTCAGAATGCTTTGGATACGATTTCTGACAAAGTTGTATAAAAATAATTTAAAGAATGCATACATCAGATTTTGTTTCAAATTATTCTGAGGTTAATTTATAAGACAAGGGGTTTTAATGAACAAATTATTAAATGTTATATATTAATGACAACCCATTTAGGACTTAAAAAAAGTCGTCAATAAAACCATTTTCTGTAGTTCAGCTTAGAAAAGTTTTTCAAAATTAACCTATGAATTAATTCCGTACCAGAAAAATACACTCTTTTGCAAAAAAGAAATCGAAGCACCATGAAGGAAGTGGTTGTTTTTGATGAAACTGAATAGTTGTATAGCTCACACACAGATAATAAAATGATTTAAAAATCAAGGTCATAGTACTTGTTCACGGCTCACAACCACCCATTGAGTGTTCAAACTAGTAGTTGGTCGAACCGCCCATGGCACCAATGGATGCTTGAATTAGTCGAGGTAAGGAGGGGTAGAGGTTCCTAGTGTCCTCCTGCGACACAATCTGCCAGGCATTCATCAGCTGTTGCTCTAGATCTGCGATATTTTGTGGTGCATGAATCTGGCAGCCTACCATGTCCAGGGTTCGTACACATTTCTGCACACGGAAATTAAGTACTTTTAAGGACCATTAATGAAAAAAATTAAAGACCTATGAGCAAACGGAGACTGAATAAATTCAATCGAAGATATTATCTATGCCTGAATTTCACTTTAATAATACCATCCTAAAAATAAAATAGATCCCTAAGTAGTATGCATTATTACTAAACATGAATTAACATAATTGTTAATAAGTTTGAGAATAAAATAAACTATGCAAATTTATCAAGTAGCATTAAATATTTTACATTTATCATAGTTGTTCATACTTGAACGTTTATACCGATTTCCTTCTCTTTTAAACATCTTTTCTAACAATTAGAGATTTCTCTCAATATGCAAGCCACTGCTCTCACTAGTTTCTGCGTGCTTCATCTCCTAACTTATCAATCTCTCCATAATGTACCTATGAGGGTTTAATTGATCTGGTAAAAGTTAAATAGTCCGAAACCCCCGACAGACGTGAAGCATATTATCACTATGTCTGAAATTAACTACAATATCAGACAAAGGTTTAAATAAGCCCTCTTATTTAAAAAGAACTTAGAACATAAAGGCATGTTCTGATGCTAACAAAATCTATTACAGCTCACGGTGACGTAATTAAACAACAGTCAAATTCAAACTAATAATGTGGACTAGTGGTCAAAGATCATACAATTTAATTGTAATTTAATATGGCTCAATAACTCTGTCATATGAGGAAATAGAAATTGGAAATTATACCAAAGCTTGAAATCAAACAATTGGGTAATTTGCATAATAATACCTGCACATATCATTGAAGAATAATTTCCTTTATATACTCAGTTTCTTTCTTCAACACGTTTCCTTTTCATTTTATAATTTTTGGATTTAATTAAGGATTTCCGTTATTCTAAAAACACTAAATGCATTTAGAAAGTACAGAAAGAGCAGCTAATTTTATTTCTTTAGTAATATGAACATTCAGAAGCAATATGAAATATATATAGTAAAGGACGGTTACAGAGCTGATGTGGCAGAATTTCTAGAATTTAGTAACACATCGAACAACAAAATCTAGAAACGGTAAAACTTTTAGAATTTAAAGCAAGCATTGGAAGCAGAATTTAGAAAGGCAGTAGGCAGCAGAATTTAGGATCCACAGAGATTGCATCAGGTGGGAAAATGCCTATTGCCAGCTATGTGTATGATGCATTAAGAAATATTAGATGAATCTTTTAAACTGTAAGTTTTCAATTTCTTTATTAATAAAAAAATCCCTTTCTATAATGCCTGCCCATGTGATAAGATCAGAAGCATTTTTGATATTTTCCATGCTTCTGTCTAATGAAAAGTACAGAAAATAAAGAGAAGATAAACATGTTAAGATTCTAGTATCAGAAGTAATACATTCAAATATTATGTTTTCATTGTTCTTCCAGATGTTCTCCCAAAACTAAGAAATTCATTGCAAACTTTCTGTAAAATACATTGTTCTTCCAAAATTAAGAAATTCGTTGCAAACTTTCTGTAAAATACATCCACGTGTTGATACCATGGGGACATTTTTCATTTTACCACATATTTCTCGAATCTTCTAGAATCTAGGTCTATAAATCTTGCCTTCAAATCCTGCTAAACTTTCCAAGCTGCAATGTCTAAAATCCTAAAGATAAATTATCCCTACCATTTCTGTAACAGAAAAAAAGCCAGAAATATTTTGGAAAAAAGTATAAAATTAATTTTATAGAGAAAACGGATGCACATTCTGAGATTTTTGAATATTCTGAGACAATTACATGGGAAAAACTCTTCCTACGAAAAAATTAAAAACAAGACATTTTTAATTAATTACACAGCTAATTTTGCTTTTGCTAAGAGCTGTTTCGTAAATTTTGCTTTATAGCATTATACCTTGTTTATTTTTCAGGTTTAAAATATTGTACAAGTGTCCAAAATGAAACTTTATAATATGACAGCAAAAAATAAAAATGCTTTATTTTAATGTTATTTTTTTAATATAATTTCAATATACTACCATTATTTTAATAAAATTTATCAATGTTACGATGTTTTAAAAAAAATCGTTGAAAAATTCTGATTTTGGAATTAAAAAGTTTCTATAGAAACTAATCTTAAAATCGCCAAAATGTTGAAAAGTCGCCAAATTTAGAACTGTTTAATAAAAGAATTCACATCCCCAAAAGCAAAAAGTTGTTTAAGAGCTCTTTACTAGAAAAAATGAATTTCGAAATGCTTATGTTTCACTTCTTGCTCAGAAACTCGAGTATCCCATCATTTATATTAGAAATAGAAACAAATTACAACTCATGAACCTATTCAAAAGATTGCCATATATACGGCAGTGAATCGCCAAAAATATTCTTCAAAATGCTAATTCACACTCAAAATGACAGTCGTAAAAACAGACAGAAATTTTAGATGATTAAAATTAAGAACTTTCTGTTGAATTTGATCAAAAATAACGACTTTTAAGGACCAAAAATCTATTCCAAAAAAAAAACTAAGGATTTTTAATGACTCTGAAAGACCATACGAACCCTGATGTCATAGACATACTGGAATGGGCAAGGAACAGTATCAACCACACGGAAACAAGCCAGACATGTGCGAGTGGTATGTGGCCTGGTATTACCTTGTTGGAAAATAGCCCCAGGATGACATGTCATGAAGGGTAATGCAGCCGGCTGCAGGATGCAACATAGCATTTAGGTGTTGAACATGTATAGAGGATGACTAAAGATGACCTGCTGTCATAAGAAATAGCACACCATACCAGCACCCCAGGGGTCATGGCTGTATGCCTTTGTAAAACAAAGGCTGATGGGGACCGCTGGCCTCGTCCTCTCCAGACACGAACACGGTGGTCATCTGCTTCAAGAGTGAAGCGGGATTTATTGCTGAACACTATATGATGCCAGTCTGATGGCAGCCATGATGTTCGCCTGTGCACACTACTCCAGACGACTCCGCCGATGTTGTGGTGTCAAAGGCAAACATCTTAAAGGCCTCTGTGAGCATAATCCCACCTCAGACAAGCGCCGTAAGATGGTGGATGGTACCACGGGAGGTAAAGACGTGGCTGTAGTGCATTGAATAGTTGACAATGATACCTTTGCGGCGGTTCAGACCTGGCGTACAAACATCCTGTCTTACCACGCATTTGTGCCCCTTGGCCTTCCAAAGCCTTCATTTCGTCGGCAATTTCCTTGTAGCAAACACTGCTGCCAACATCTTTGCACAGTAATGTCTGCATGCTGCAGGTGGCGGCCTATTTCTCGGTATGACCACCCAGCTTCGCACAATCTTACAGTGCGACCACGTTCGAAGTCGTTTAGCTGTCTGTAAGATCTTCGATATCATCATAATGGCATCCTTAGTTGCTTCTTTACGAAATTACAGTTGCAGCAACAAAAAAGATTAATTTTCTGCCTCTGTTACTGGTTTTATACTTTGCAAATTGCGCACTAGATATGCACGCTATGATCACAATTCCTGTTTATTTGCCTTAAAACTTTGATCATTTGCATGTTCGATCAAGATGTTTTTGCATGCCAAATTTTTCATGATCGCAAAAGTCCTTCTTGGTGCTTCAATTTTTTTGCTAAAGAGTGTATTCCAAAACCAATGACACTGAAATATTTTTAATATTAAAAAATCAACAATTCTAATTATGTGAACTCATTCCAATGATCATTGGCTTGATCACATTCTTTGATTACAACAGAAATATTTTCCATCTGTAACAGTGGAACTTTCTTCAGTTTTATTGAACACCTTACATACATTATGCTTGAAAAACTCATGTTTTTGATTTTATGCAAATTTATTTTTGAACTGTTAAATATTAAGAGGAAAAGAAGAATGGTATATAAAAGTTTAAAAGGAAGGTTCAAGTTTCAAGTTAAGTGATTATGCTAATATAAAGTAGTTAATGACAGAAAGAAGAATAAGTTTAACTCATGACCATTCCTTTTTACAAAAATAGTCCTGTCATCACAGCACATGTAGTTCTTCTGATTTCGCAGGCAAATGATAATTTACATTAGCATATGGCAATAAATTCCTGTCTTCTCAAAAACAGGAGAGCAAAGTCAAAAGAACTTTACTAATAGATTATGGAAACAGAAAAATAATTTAATAATGTAGTTAACAGGTGCATAACCTGCTTACTTCTATGCATAAAGGAAGATATTTAGTAAAACATTATTGACAGAATATTCTGGCTCTCTATTTAGTGTATGTGCATGTTTTCTAATGTCAGTCTAGAAGAAAGACCACACTTTAGGATATAACATCATTAAAACTATTCACTCAAAGCTCAAACTCATCAAATGAACAAGGCTATGATGAAAATAACAGGAATCTAATATAAACAGAAATCGTCATTTGTTAACATCTCTATTACTCAATCTTATCAAACTCAATCAAACAGGGTTCGTACACATTTCTGCACGCAGAAATTAAGTACTTTTTTAAGGACTTTTAAGGACCATTAATGAAAAAAAGTAAGGACCTATAAGCAAATGGGAACTGAATAAATTCAATTAATATTATTCATGCCTTAATTTCACTTTTGTAATACCATCCTAAAAATGAAATAGATCCCTATTTTGTATGCATTATTAATAAACATGAATTAATTAACATAATTATTAGCAGGTTTGAGAATAAAATAAACTTTATGCAATTTATCAAGTAGCATTAGATTTTTTAAACTTATACTAGTTGACATATTTCAAACAAGATAAGTGACATTTACGTTTTACTAACCGTTAGCTTTCTGTTTTTTTTTTTTTTTTTTTTTTTTGTTTTTGTTGTTTTGTTTTGTTTTGTTTTGTTTCTCATTTTTGTTACATACTTGGTCAGTCTAGAGGTTTAGTAAATATCAGGTAGATTTTATGTCATACGGCATAGGTTGAAATGAGAAGTAAGATCATAATCAGCATGATTCTTAACTAAAAGACTGAATGTTGTCACCGCTGCTGCTTGTCTACAGAAAGACCTGCTGATTAGAGTAAACCTGAAAGGCCTGACCTAGGCACGGTTGACAAGTGTTGAAAGTTAGTCAGGATCTGTTTGATGCCGTTAGTGTCGTAGCTTGGTGTACAGTTCCAGGGATTGTAACCCAGTTAATATACTTTAAGGTTCCAATCAGCCATAAAAGCACCAGAGGTGATAAACTGTTTTGTATTAAGTCTTACTAGATGCAAAGAATAAGTTTTACTTGAATTTTTACATTTTTATATTTTATCTTGTGACTACAGTGAGTATGAATGAAAGGAAATAACTCACTTTAATATATAAAGATAATTTTTAAGGGTAAGCAGTTAGTTATAAATAATTAAATTAGGTAGTTTGATAACCTTAGTCATTATGGATGTACATGACCACTATTAAATTTTATTTTTTAACAATATTTGTTAAAAAAACACTGTTAAAGCCAAAATCTAATAACATTTCACAGTTTAAATTACATGCAATTTATGACAATTACATATTAAAAGCTACAAAACATTTATGTCTTGTAACAACAACACTCAAAAAATATTTATCCGTCATTTTAACTTAAAGCTTTCCCATTTTGGCTACTTTATATCGATTTCCTTCTCTTTAAGCATCTTTTCTAAGAATTAAAGATTTGTCTCAATATGCAAACCAATGCTCTCACTCATTTCTGCATGCTTTATGTCCTAACTTGCCAACCTCTCTACAATGTACCTATGAGGGTTTACTTGATCTAGTAAAAATTAAATAGTCCAAAACCCCCCAACAGACATGAAGAATATTATCGCTATGTCTGAAAGTATTTATAACATCAGACAAGTTTAAATAAGGAACTTAGACCATAAAGGCATTTTCTGATTCTAAAAAAATCGATTACAGCTCACGGTGATGTAATTAAACAAGAACAGTCTAATTCAAACTAAAAATGTGGACTAGCCGTCAAAGATTATACAATTTAATTTGGCTCAGGAACTCTATCATATAAGAAAATAGAAATGGGAAATTATAGTAAAGGCTCAAATCATAAACAATTGGGTAATTTGCATAATAATAACTGTACATATTTTTGAAGAATAATTTTCTTTATGTATTCAGTTTCTTTCTTCAACACATTTCCTTTCCATTTTTGAATTTTTGGATTTAATTAAGGATTTCTGTTATTTTAAAAAACACTAAATGAATTTAGAATTTATACAAAAAGCAGCTAATTTTATTTCTTTAGTAATATGAACATTCAGAAGAAACATGAAATATATATGGTAAAGGCAGGTTACAGAGCTGATGTGACAGAATTTTTAGAATTTAGTGACACACCGAACAACAAAATCTAGAAATGGCAAAACTTTTAAAATTTAGAGCAGACATTGGAAGCAGAAATTAGAAGGGCACTAGGCAGCAGAATTTAGGATCCACAGAGATTGCATCAGGTGGGAAAATGTGTACCAGCTCTGTGTATGATGCATAAAGACATATTAGATGAATCTTTTAAATTGTAAGTTTTCAATTTATTTATTAATAAAAATATCCCTATCTATAATGCCTGCCCATGTGATAAGATTAGAAGCGTTTTTGATATTTTCCATGCTTGTGTCTAGAGAAAATAAAGGGAAGATAAACATGTTAAGATTCTAGTATCAGAAGTAAAACATTCAAATATTATGTTTACATTGTTCTTCCAGGCATTCTAAAAAAAGTAAGAAATTCATTCAAACTTTCTGTAAAATACATCCATTATGTGTTGATACCATGGAGACTTCATTTTGTCGAGAAATCATTTATTCGAGAAATCATTTTGTCACATATTTCTCGAATCTTCTAGAATCGTGGGTCTATAAATCTTGCCTTCAAATCCTTCTAAATTTTCCAAGCTGCAATATCTAAAATCCTAAAGAAAAATTATCCCTACCAATTCTGCAACAGCAAAAAGCCAGAAATATTTTGGAAAAAAAAAAGGGAGGGGAAAAGTGTAAAATTAATTTTATAGAGAAAACTGGTGCATATTCTGAGAATTTTGAATATTCTGAGACAATCACATGGGAAAAACTCTTTACTATGAAAAATTAAAAAGACGACATTTTTAATTAATTACATAGCTATTTTTTTTTTTTTTTTTTTTTTTTTTTTGCTAAGAGCTGTTTCGTAAATTGTGCTTTATAGCATTATACCTTATTTATTTTTCAGATTAAAAATATTGTACAAGTTGCCAAAATGAAACTTTATAACATGACAGCAAAAAAATAATAATGTTTTATTTTAATCTTACTTTTTAAATATAATTTCAATATATTACCATTATTTTAATGAAATTTATCAATGTTACGATGTTTTAAAAAAAATGGTCGAAAGATTCTCAGATCTCGGAATTAAAAATTTTCTATAGAAGCTGATCTTAAAATCACCAAACTGTTGATAAGTGGCCAAATTTAGAATCATTTAATAAAAGAATTCACATCCCCAAAGTGAAAAGTTGCTTAAGAGCTCTTTATTAGAAAAAAATGAATTTCAAAATTCACTTCTTGCTTAGAAATTTGAGTATTCCATCATTTATATTAGAAATAGAAACATTTATAAACCATGAACCCATTCAAAAGATAACCATATATGTGAATGAATCACCAAAAATATTCCTCCAAAATGCTAATTCACACTCGAAATGGCAGTCGTAAAAACAGACAGAAATTTTAGATGATTAAAATTAAGAACTTTCTGTTGATTTTGATCAAAATTAAGGACTTTTAAGGACCAAAAATCTATTCCAAAAAAACTAAGGACTTTTAAGGACTCTTAAGGACCATAGGAACCCTTATCAAAATACATAAGCATTTCACACTCTTCCTTAAATAATACTAATAATCTGCATACCCTGGAACAAGAAATATGCAGACAGGAAAATTTCATGAATTGAAGGTCATGTCTCAATTTTGTAATTGTTCCTTGCTCTAAAATGTTTACATTAAATTTACTGTTTGGATATAACTAACAAAATCATACCTTATTAATTTCTTAGCCAGAATCTTACATTATTAATAAGTTAAACAAAAATCATACCTTATTATCAGGATTTACAGAATACAAAACTATTATTTTCTTAATGCAGATATATACAAAGAAAATAATGTCAGCACAAGATGAAAAAAATACAGGAAAAAAAGAAGGTTAAATGGTAGACTATTTTCTTATGTAATTAAATCTGTTTTGCAAAAATATACTGAAGCACTTTATGTTAAAAAAAAATTATACATCCACAAGTTAGATTACTTTCACAGCAATTTTTACGCTCTTAAACAGAAGAAAAATAACATATATAAATAAATACCCTGTTTGCATAATATCTAACAGTATAAGGAAGGGGTAAAACTGAAAATTTCGATTTTTAGTAAAAGAAAATTTCTCCTTTTTCTATTCCTTTGTTTCTGTCTTTCATTTATAAAGCAGGAAATTCCAAAAGAATTATTTTTAAGAATCCAGGCTTCTTTATGGCAGATATACATAAATTTGCTTGTTGCATAGAATGTAAACAAACCATCAAGTACATTTCACTTAAAACTCAATCATCTAAATTGCATCTGAAAATTGGATAAATATATCTATCATATATGCTAACTATATAAAATCAATCTTGACAGATGATGAAATATACCCCCCAAAATTATAATTTAAATAAAAGAAAAATTTGCAGATTAAGGATCTGTGCACAAACACAGCTTAAGGGCATGCACAAAAAATGCTAACAAAATACATCTACTTCAGTCAAAATACGTTATGGTGTATTTCTTGATGAAAAGCTGATTTGCAGGGTCAAATGAGAAGAAAATTACCATTAAATTTAGGATGCTGAATTAAAAAAAAAGTCATATTTATTTACATCCAAAAATGAATAGATTATCGGCATTTGCAAATGAACTGAATTTCTACTCTAATGAATTTCAATGACTCTTTTTATATATTTAACAAGCAAAATCAAGACTGATACTATCAAAAAACAGCCAAGAATTAATCTTTTTACTTTTGCTTTGTTTCAATTATGAATCATAAAAAAATATTCCCGCAGCTGAAGCTTGGCCTTAAAATGCAATATCCAAATGGTAGTTCAAAACTGTCAAATTAGCTTGCAATTTATCACCCTGTTTAGCATGTGAGGGCACCATGCCGGGTATAGTGTTGGGTTTGGTTTCAAATGCATTGTCTGCCACTGTACTGGGTTAAGTGTTTGTTAGGTTAGTCCCAAAAAGACATGGATGGTTTTATACGTGAAGTGTCTTCGGGGCATAGGGGTACTTTATATACCTTGGTGCCAAATATCTCCTCCAGAAGTTTGCGGTAAGGTACGAAAAACCTCAAATCTGTCACTTGCCATGTTTTCCATCACAATCAAGACACAGCTGGACAAAGCCAAACTGTGACCTACAAGCTGCTTAAAGTTGTATTCAGTGATAGGTAACACCCTTTAACTTGGCACATAGTTAATTTGTGAATCTGGAACAGTCTATGTTTATATCATGACAACTAGTGAAAACAAAGCATAACAATTAGTCCAATAAAATCCTTAATGAAATTTAATTCTCGAGATAAGTGCTTTAAATCAGATTTTCAGTAAACAACAAAAATGAATAAAATTTTAATTCATTATTATTTCTAACAACACAAGCAGCATAAAAAGGAATTGTTTACATGTACCAGAAAGAAAGGAATTGTTAACATGCACCACAAATTTCTCATAATTTCATGAATAATTTTACTGCCTGAAAAATGCATATTAATTGGCTAAATAAGATTTTGGAAAGACCGTCTATTAAAGCAGAATTCCATTACCTACAGTTCTGATTAGCAGATTACGTAACATATGTAAAAAAAAATGGCCTTTATGCTTGCAAACAGTGGTTGCAGATATATATTTCCAATTGCAAAACTGCTTTAAGTATGGAAAATATTTTATGAGCATGAGTTTATTAATTTAAAGTATCAATTTTGGAAAAATTAACAACTTAACCTGCTGCATGTTCCCTGATTTAATATAATTATACTCAGTAAGAGGTCACACTAATTCTAAAAAGGAAAAAAAAGAAAAGTTTGATTACGATTAAAACTGAACCCAGATATTTAGTTTGAGACCATGTTTCCTTAAAATTCATGCATCTTATGCAAATTGAAGCATGAGATATTTAAATTTGTGCTTAACTGAAAAGAAAATAACAGCTTAGAGAAAGTTTCTGACATTCTAATTTTCTAAACAAATATAGATAAAGGAAAATTATCAGTCAAGTAATAGCTACTAGTAGCAGTAAAGTAAATACAATTTAAATGCAAAATTAAATGAAAATTTTAGAAAACTCAACAATTGAAAAGTCAATGAGATAATGCCAACCAATCAGGGGGCATTACTTTATCTCAACCTCGCCCTAATTGTCCAGACACTGTATTTTGTCCATGCCATGAATGTGTAATCTTAAAAAATACCTTTAAATCTTTATAGGACAATTTGACAAAATTAGCAGACCCATATGCATGTTAAGAATTCCCTACACAATGTTCATCACTATTCAAATTCAATTTAATTTAATAAAAGCAAACATCACTAGAAAAATTATGCAAGTAAACAATAATAAATTAACGATATACAAACATGTATACAAAAATGTTAACAAAAAGAAAAAATGTATTACAAAGAGTGAATAGTGTCTTATGTAAATTAATAAAATAAGGCCACAAAAATTTGTGAAAGTTTTCATTCACTTTCTTCAATACTACAAACACAATTTACTAATGGAGTTTTCTTAATTCCAATGGCAAGCATGCCTGCAACTGTCAGATTAAAGATTGGCAGTAAAATTAGTAAGAAGAGAAAAAAACTGGCTATGAGCTATGGAATGGCTAGACAGTGCTACTAGCTGCTTTTAATGAATTGATTTTTAAAAGTTTCTGATAAAAGTCATTAAACAGGAAAAACAAAGAAGAAAAGATAATATTCTTTATTCAGATCAAGCTGTAATTACAGAATTATTTGCCACTCTGTTAGTAAAAGTATAACAGCCAGAAACGAAGTTTCTATTTCTGACAGCTACATACTTTTACTAACAAGTTTTATTAATTTTTATCTCAAAAAGGCAGGCAATAACTTTAGAATTTAATTTTTCAGTTTAGGACACATGAAGGCATTATCTGAAACCTTTACAAGAAGGGTAAAGTTGGATGGCTTAGACTGGAAGTTTTGTACAAACGTAAAATATTCTTTAAAATTGCTAAAATTGCTTTCTATTTCCGGCTGCTATACTTTTATTAACAAAGATCAAATACTTTCATAAGACATAAATACAGTTCGATTTGAATAAAGAATTTTATCATTTTTATTCTTTTTTCTGTTTTATGACTTTCAGCAGAAGTTTTTTTAAAATGAATTTATTGCTCTTGAATTAAAAGCAGCTAGTAGCACTGTCTAGCCACTCCATAGCTCACAACCAGTTTTTTGCTTACTTACTAATTTTAACAGCAATCTTTAATCTGGAAACTGCAGACAAAAACATGCTTGCCCTTGGAATTAAGAAGAAACTCTTGTTAGTAATTTGTTCTGTTCATGTTACTGAAACAAGTTAATCAAAACACTTTTTCTGGCCTTATTTCATTAATTTACAGAAGACAGTATCCAATAAATTGAATACCTTTGTAATAAAGAGTATTTTCCTCCTTTTGTAAACATTTTTGTATACATGTTTGTACATCTTGATTTTATTATTTGTTACTTGCACAATTTTTCTAGCGATTTTTCTTTTATTAAATTTAACTGAATTACAATACTGATTAACATCATGTAGGAGAATTCTTGACATGCATACATACGGGCTTGCTAATTTTGGTAAATTGTTCTACAAAGATTTGTAAATATTTCTAAAGATTACATATGCATGGATCGGATGAAACACAATATCTGAACAATTGGAGAGAGGGTGAGATATACTAATTCCTCCTGATGAGTCCATATTATCTCCCTGACTTTTCAATCGTTCATTTTTCTAAAACTGTCATTTAATTTTGCATTTAAATTGTATTTACTTTACTATGTATAGATATTGCTTAACAGACAGTTTCCTTTACTAATCTACTTCCATTCTTCACTTCATATTCATTTATTATTTTTCTTTATTTTTTTTAATTTATTATATTTTTACCTTTTTGGAATTGGTACTTACACTGCATAGTTGATTTTGTGTGGTGTAGTGTATTTAATTATGGCAAAGCATACGAGAGCTACCTACCTAAGGGGAGGCCTTCGTGCAGACTAAGGAAAACTGGCTCGTATAAACGTTACACATGGGGAAAACCACAAAAACGCCCATGAAGCCAGGCCATTCGTGGGATTTGAACCTCAAACCAAACTACTAGTTATAGTTGATTTGGAGTAAGTGTTGACTACACATTGAAATTCTTATTTCTGCATAAATTTGCACAATTAATAGTACTTACATATATATATATATATTATACACACACATTAGACACATTGAGTATTTTAAATTGAGAAAATGCTTACAATTCCATACAACAAAGAGAGATTATTTCAACAGAGTTACAACAACTGCAAGCAAAGCTATCCTTAGTTGAAAATGATATACACATATATATTTCGTATACACAGCCTCTAATATGTTTTTCAATACTTCATAAATTCCACACAGAGAATCCTTCCCAATAAAAAGAAGCAATGCACATGCCTTCTGTTTCAAAGCCTCCAGTTTTGATTTTAAGCGTTTCCCTCTTTTGCATGCCCATCCTGCAGAAAATTCAGGACCCAAAGATGTTTCAGCTGTAAAAGAGTGCTTTGTCCCACGATTTGATTCAAAGATAAAGCCAGGTAAATCTTGTTTTAAAACTGTTGCTTGCTGCAAATGAAAAATAAAAGGCTTCAGTTTAATCAAATATATTTAATGTACATACTCAATTATTACATGTACACATGGTACATATAAGCTTCAATTTTACAAAATAAAATTAACATATATGCACAGTAATTATTATAAACAAACATGATAACAGATATGTTATTATATGTAAGAGTATTAATTTATGAAAAATAATTATTAGATAGAAGAAATGAAATTTCTTAAACTTATTCTAGGCTTCATACATAGATGACTGCTCATTAAATTCAGCTGGGACGCGATCTTATTCTGATTTTATAAATTTCAACTATAATTCAATACTGGGAACTTATTGTACAAGTCCAAATTTTAAAAATAGTAAGATATTTTACACACACACACACAAAATAAATAAATAAATAAATAAATAAATAAGGAGGCAGAAACTGTAACATAACAAGGACATAGCCCCAGAATTCATAAAATTTAAAAATATAGTCTACTTAGGTTCTATTCATTCATAGCTTTCATAAGTTGATTTGAATATCCCAAGAATTAAATACCTCAAATACTGAAACTTTGAATACCTTAAATATTTTTAAACTAAGGCATTACATCTGGCATAAAGACAAACTTGTGTAAATTAAGAGTAATGTAGCTAATGCAGTGAAATAATATACCGTGTTTACAATATACTTTCTTTCTTTTCTCAAAATTTTGTCATACAAAAGTCAAGACAGAAAATTTTGTGAATTAATTAATTTTCAATGCCATAGGTACAGCCATAACAAATGAAAAATATTCAAGTTTCACAATAGTATTTATTTCTACTCCCTAGTTTCTTGAATCTCATCCACATTTATTGCTGCTACTTTCAAGGCTTCAAAATCATCCAGTGCTACTGGAATTGCTGTCTGTGTCACTTTTAACAATTTGCAGGTTGTTAGTCTTCACTACTGTTATTACCTTCATAACCATTCAGTACGACTTCCCTTATGCAATGATTTTCAGAGCCATCAAATGCATTAGATATCATTGTTTTCTTAAGCTCTTAAATGTAACTGCTTCATCAACCAGTCCATGCAGCCCTAATTCAAGAGCAAATGCATTAGTACAACAAAAACTTATGTGAAGAAATCCATTTGAAATTTGAGGAGCAGTCGCTTACTGAATGCCTTAAAAAAGGAAAAATTTACGTAAATGTTCAGAAAATTTTCACAGCCTTGTGCTACAGCTGGCATTGCAATGAAATAAATCCCTGATTTATCACTGATCAAAAACACTGCAACAGAAAAAAAAAAAAAAAATTAAGAAAATTCAATTTGAAGTTCTTCTCTTTTACATTTCTACTTTTTATATTCTTTTTGGTTATAAAATTTGAGAATCTGAAATGCTGAACATTTGGACTACATCAACATGCGGATGAAATCAGCCTTTCCTTAATGTGCTGCAAAATTCAAAACCTCTGTTTTTCTACTTTTAGCACAAACAACACGCATATAAAAAATGGGAAAAAAACATACATGACAAATTACTACTATTACTGTAAATGGAGCAGCATCAGGATGATTCATTATTTTTTTTAAGCAGATAAAAATTGCATAGTACAGTGATAATGAATTAATTTATTTTATAATAATAATTTTATAATACACAAGTTGACCGGCGTGATCGGCAGCGCTTAGCGGCACGCTGTGTTCGATGAGGAATGCAGCAAACAAACACTCTGCCAAAATGACATCGGCATCCGAATTTGTAGCCGAATTTGAAAAAAAATCATCCACTTTCTTTGACGTTGTCGAAGCCGAAGCATTAACTTCATGCTTTTTAGACTTAACATGCTTCACAATGTCGCTTCTACCACCATGACTTATTATGAAGTTTCAAAATGCATAGTTATTTCCTTTGAAGGATTCTTTAATTGTTGGAAATTCGGCTTTGTAGGCAGGCCGAAAATATTGAGAATACGGTTTTTTTTAACTCATTTCATAACAACGACGTATTAAGAAAATTCGTAGCACGTGCAAACAAACAAAAAGAAAACAGAATGCGACAATCCACGCTCGATGAGTCCGAGCTGACCCTTGCTGCTGAAGCGAACGCAAAAAAAATAATCTGGCGCCCACAAAGAAAAGAGTGGGAGAAACAAGTTCAGCACATTGGATTGGCTGGTTAAATGGTGAGTTGGGAGAAACTGCAGGTTACTGGATTCGAACAGGGTTCATAGCCACATTTTAGTTAAAAAAATAAGCACCTACAAGCACTTTTCAAGCACATTTTAAGAAAAAAAATAAGCACCTGTCTAATTACATCATACACAACTGCATAACCTTAAAAATTAGACTTGTAATTTAAAATATGAGAAATAAAGTACTTATTTAGAGAGAATAAGCATTACCTCAACCATGGAAAATAATTACTTTTTTTTGTTTTTAATTTTAAATAATAGTTCAATTTACAGAACTAGTTTACGAGAGGAAAAAAATAAACTATGAAGAACTAAACTATATTACAAGATTTAATGATGAAATTTCAGTTCAAAATAGAGAAAATAAATAATAATAAGGTATATTTATTGTATTTGCTTGGAACCTAATAATAAATACAATTTATTTTTCCACTCATATTGATATTTAAATAATTTAAATCTAAATTTTCATTGTATATCAGTTTTCTCTTAACAGATATTGCAAGCAAAGTAATTTAAGTAAAAAAAAGGAACATTACTGAAATCAGAAGACAGAAATTTGCTTCATGCAGTCATCTTTGACAGAAATTTGCTTCATGCAGTCATCTTTAACAGTAAAAGCTTAACTAACCCGCATACTTGAAAACTAGTGAATATTCGGACACTTGAGCATAACTTGAAGGAGCGGAGGGGGAGGTAGACTGTAGCCGCTCTTTATATTTTTCCGCTAAATAAATGCTTTTGACATTTCAATATGTGCAGCATATAAAAATAAACCAACGGAACTAAAAAATATTCTGCTTAGCAAGCACAGTAAAACTCTTTTAAGTGTTAACAAATCTCGGACTGAACATCAAAATTAATTATCTCTGCAAAATATCGCAAACGTTATTGCGCAATACGTGCACCGTAATTCTTTTCTATGTGATATTACGCAATTGGAATCAACAACTGCCGGTATTAGGAGAATAAAGAACTAAATAACTGGGGTGTTTTTGATTCTAATTTTCAACAGACGGCGTTAAATTTCCGGAATAGAAATAGAATCATTCTTCGCTCGGGTTTTTAGACCGCAGAACTTTTAAGTCCTATTCAATCCAGATTGGAAAGTGACCAAAAAAAAAAAAAAAAAAAAAAAAAAGGTCTGTTGCTTGTTTTGCAGCGAACTGTAACAGTTTCAATATTCAAGATTTTGTGGAGAAAGAGGAGACCTCCCAACCTTCGTACTGTACAATATATTGGCCAAAAAAATTAAATTATTTTGACTATTCGATTACTTTCCCTTTATTTAAGCCATTCCAAATATTATTCCTCAGAAAGCTAATCTGTGTTAAAACAAAACCATTTTTGAAAGTTTACTATACTTCAGCAGTTACTGCAAATATGTTATTATAAACATTCATACATATGCCCATAATATAAGCATAACGATCATAATAAACACGAATATGAACTGACCAAGCAAAACGAGAATGCAAATTTTTAAAATCTTGATAGAAATTCAAACGTGTGTAGTATTTGGGTGGGAGGAAAAGAATGCCGAATGTAGCGGGATTTTCTACTGCTTTCGCAATTCTTTGACTGATAGAACGACGGGCACTTGTCTGTACTCTTCGTGCACACCAAAAGTTATGTTAATGCAGAGAAAGGGGGAAAAGCTATTTCCGGGTGTATGACTCACCATCTGACATTCCATATTAGGAAGAAAAGTTGTTTATTTATTTTCGGCTTTGGTACGGGGAAAAATAGCGCGTTCATTACACACACACAAAAAAAAGGCACTAAAAACAAAAAAATAAGGGCTTTAAAGAAAAAGTAAGCACCTATAAGGGCCCTTTATATTTTATTTTCAAATATAAGGACTTATAAGCACTTATAAGGACCGCTACGAACCCTGTCGAAGTAGTCGGTAGTTGGCGGTAAAACACGATGCAATTGGTGAAAAATTCTAAAATTTCAACAAAAATCACTAAAAACACTTGAAAAAGGGAAAAAAATTTTAAAAATGGATTACGATCGTAAAATCGTAAAGACAAACGCATTTTTGTAAAAATTACGAAAAATTCGTAAAAGTTGGCAGGTATGGCATAGTAAAGTGACAATGAATTAATTAATTTTATAATAAAACTGAGATCAGACCTAGTGGTATTTAACAATTTTTATTATCCATAATTCATTTCATTAAACAAATTCATAAACTTATGAGCTGTTAAATAGAAAGCTCCATATTCTTTGTAATGTATTTGGTCATCTAGAAAGTTCTGGGTTTTCTCAAATCAAAGAGGGTTTCCTTCTAATTATTTCATTACTGCTGATGTGCAATGACCTTGATTGATGCAGATGTGTAAATATGGTCTTTCATGCTCTCAATTTATAATTCCAACATGTGTTATTACCTAATTTTTGTTTTAGTGAAATGCTAAAAATGAAGAACCCCAAAGTTCATTTTATTACACCTTCTTATTTAAAAAACAGAAAAGTGCTATTAGTCTACTCATAAAATGTAGTCTGCATATGAACATAATGCTGTTTCTGATGACCAAGTTCAAAGGTGGTTTCAGAAATTTCAAGCACAAAAATGATGTCTGCTTTGGAAAACATACTTTGCAAACAAAGTCTTATTAAAAGAAGCTATCTCTCAAATATTCCAAAACGTTACAGAAGATGATCATTGAAGAAGTTTGGGCATCATCTTTCAGAGGGCAGAATATGTTTGCTTGAATTCTGGTATGTGATTCTTCACTAAAATGAAATAAAGAAATTAGTTCTTTGAACTAGTTCATTACTTGGGATGAGAAGAGAATACTATAAAATAGTGCTGCATGAGAAGGACCATGGAGAAAAACAAATGAACCTCCTTTTAGTAACACTGAGAGGCAGGCTACATCCCCAAAATATGTTGTTTCAAGTACAATGGGACTACAAAGGAATTACGTTTGCTATAAATTGCTGCCACCAACTCAGACATATTTTGAAAAAAAAAATAATAATAATAATCTGTTCCCAAATGGCAATTTTAAAAGCAGAAATTGAAACAAAGCACCCAGAACTGGCCAACTATTGAGGTGCTCTCTTCCATCAAAACTTGCTTAGCCCCTCATTTCGATTAATGTCAGGCAAATACTTACAGAGTATGGCTGATGGTTTCAATCATCAACCATATTCACCAGACCCTGCTTCCTTGGATTTTTAATTCCTCAAGTCACTTCAAAATTCTGAAAATAGCCCGGAATTCATTTCTTTGGAGAGTCTTATACAGGACACTGCTAATTTTTTATGAATAAACCTAATGACCTTTTTACAGAGGAATTTTTCAGCTGCTAGACACATAGCAAAATGTCAGAATAAAATGGTGCTTAATGTGATTCAATGAAATTTTGTGTTTTTGTACTATTCCCTTTATATTTAACATCAAAAATTAGAACTTTCCAGATGACACAATATGAAAATATTTACAAACGTGTTGTTAATAGTTACACTGTATATTACGTTTCAGATTTGTATTGTTGCACATTATTATTCATTTGTTTATTGTTTTATTATAATCTCAGGTTAGCTTATCATGTTCTGTATAACATATTTATTAGTGGCTACATATTCCATTGATTTCACTTGTTATTGCAATATTTATAGTTTAGAAAAATAGAAATCATGGAAATAGTTAAACAAAAAAAAAGATAAAACTATTTAAGTCCACAGAACCTTCATAACAAAACTTTACTGGCAATCTGGTGAAATTTAGCACCTCCCCCACAAAGGAAAAAAGGGGGTTAATGTTTTAGATTTCTTGTCCTTAGGTATTTTTAAAGCCCCTAACAGCAAGATTTCTTAAATTAGCAGCTAATGCAATTTGGTCCTTCACTTGTGGTATAAATACTGAAGCCATGAAACACAGAGTTACTTAAAAATTACTTTAACCTGCCTCCATACTGAAATGTGAAATTTTATATATTTTATGATTTGGGCCTCGGCTTTCAGAGATTTTGTATTTCTCAATTTGCATAGTGGAAAATCAGCGTTGTTACTCGTTAATTCTTTAAATATCATTACTTGATATCTTTTACTGTAAAAAATGTTATAGCTTTGTCTGCTATAAAAACCTCTTTGTTCATCCACACCCCTTTTTTTTACGAGAATTTTTATGAACTGCATACATACAGCAACAATAGCCATTCACACAAAAACAAACCAAATCCATAAAACTAAAAATGCATAACATATAACCAATAAACTAAGCCACAGTAGAAAACTTCTACATTATACAAAATAAAAGTAAAATAAAGATGCACAACATAGCATTTTGAAAACATCCTTTTCAATATAATCACATATAATTAAACATTTTTGTACTTTTTAATTTATAGGAACAGTTAGGCTATGAATTAATTTCAAAAGCATACTTTGAAACCCTTTATTTTAACTCCTTCAGTATGGGAGTGTCATATGTGAATCAGCAACAAACATTACCTCACGGCCGGGTGTGTAATATTTGAATCACCATTTAATTCACTCTACCGGCCAGGCATACCACATCTGACTTTTTAGATAGAATGTTTAATTAATATTTTTTGTTGCCGCTAAATGTAGCTGTTATGGGGAAGTATATTGAAAGTTAAGTATGTTTACCTTCATTTCTATGCAATGATTTTTATTTTTGGTATTTTGTTTCAGAATGAGAGTGAGATTCGTGGGTGGGTGTTGAGCAATGCAATATCTCTTTAACTGCATCACTTGATATAAACAAATGCACATGCTCTCGCTGCATTGAGGTACTTTTTATTTTTATTTTTGCAATATAGTGGGATAGACGTTCTATCATCAGAGTTCTTTTTTTTTTTCCTTTTTTTATTGGTCTTAGATTTTTTGTACTTTGAGATGAATATATTTCATCGTCAGTGAAATGTTTCGTTTTTTAATTGCAAACGAAAGCAGTATCTAAACGTAGAATATACACAATCGCTAATTTGTTAATGTTGAGTAATGTAATGGACTCTTACTGTGTCATTTTATATAAACAAATGAACATGTTCTCAATGCTCTGGAATACTTTTAATTTCATTTATTAATTTTACTTATTTTATTTTTTTATCTCATTATAGTTCAGACGTTCTATCGTTACACACTTTTTTATTACTCTTTGAGTTTTCCAGCATTGAGATGAATATTTTGTATCGCTAAGCGAAAGTTTTTTTTTTTTTTTTTTTTTTTTTAAAATAATGGCAAAATCAAAGCACTATCTGGCCGTAGAACACACACGAATGCTAAATGAATCAAATTTGCTGAGTAAAATCGCAGCAGATATCATATTCCTGTGACTAATGCAACATTGGGCTTTGCATACACCCATGTTTCAAAGAATATCATCACTGTCTCATTTTGAAACATTGCTTACTTTTCATTGTTTGCTCGTTGAATTTTTATGAAAGACAGTTTTAATATTTTTTAATTTTAATTGGGTGTTGTGTTAAATAAAATCTGCGATTGTTTGGATATTTTTCCATATATATTTATTTGTGGGATAAGGGGAAAATTATAATATTCTAGAATGAGTATTTTATCCCACTTTCCAGGCATCTGGTGTTATCAAAGGAAAGGCCTTTGGAAACGACTGGTTGACGCTGGTATATGCTGCCAACATCCATTAGGATGCCTACCACTGAGCCATCATAGGCAGTATCAAATGGATTGTTCCCGACTTCGGGGTCGCTGAAGGCATGTTATCTTCAGCAAAAAATCCCAATTCAGTCTTAATGGTGATGACCAACGCACAGGCATGTAGAGAGTGGTTCGACACAGCATTTTTCCTCGAGATATATATAGTGATTACATGTGGCGTGACAATGTGGGGAATGATTTGTTGGAATGCACGATCACCTCTAGTCGTCCTTCAAGGCACTGTACTGGCTCACAGTTATGTGGACGACAGTTTGATGCTGATCATATTGCCTATGCTATCAAGTCGCCCAGGTGCCATTTGTGAGAGGGACAGAACTCTTCAACACACTGCGCGACTCTCACAACAATTTCACGGCTATGGCGTACTCCCATGCCCTGCCAGGTCAAAACACCTCTTGCCAATAGATCACATTTGGGACATGCTTGGAAGGCAACTGCAGCCATCCTGGAAAATTGGTGAATTAACTGTCCAGTTGCAAAGATTATGCTATGACGTTCCGCAGGGGGCCACAGGTGACCCATTTGAGTCAATGCCATGCCATGTTTCGGCTTGTATAGCTGCCAGAGGTGGCTATTTTACTGATTTATAGAATTTTTCATGCCATAACTTAATAAAACAAACCTTTGTTCTGAACTTGTAACCATTTCTTTATCTCCTCATACACTACATACATGCAATGTTTTGTGAGAGTAATTCGTTTCCTTTTGGGTGCATATATTTTTTTGTGACAGAGTCTATACATATATCCACAAATACACACTTGCGTACAAAATTAAGAGAATTTGCAAATTATGTCCGTTTTCACAAAAAAGTACTAATTATGCTGTCAAAGAATTATGCAAATATTCGAATTAGAATACATAAGCATACATCTGTACTGCTGTGACTGTAGAGGGTACGTGCATGAGGGGTTTTCAGCAATTTGTTTGCTCATACTCCTTCACGACATTCACCATGTTTCCCCAAAGGGCTAGATAAATTTTATCAGGTAAAATAAGTAACCACAAGCGTATTGATGAACTGAGATGTAGAATTCCTGATAGAGTGGAGACAGGCCAATCACATATGGAAGTGGTTGCAAAGCTCATAGAAACACCCAGTAAAGTCTACAATAATCAGAAACAGTTTCAGAAACTGAATTCATAGCAAAAAGACTTGGACAAGGTCAACTACAAGACCCACAACAAAGAATAAGAAAAATTATTTTTGCACTTTCAGGGCAGTGACACAACAGCTACAGCTCCACAGTTTTCACATAAGCTGTATGCTTCTATTGGAACCAGAGTTTCACAGTCTACAGTTGCTTAAAGGTTTCATGAAATACAGTTGTATATCAGAAGACCCACTGTTTTGGTGCCAAGAATATGCACCTTGGACCAGACTTCAGTGGAGCACCATGCATTTTACAGATGAGTTAAGATTCAGGCTGTTCACCGATTCTCATTATACCTGTATCTGGAGAGAGCCTAAAACAAGATACCATCCCTGCCTCATCAGGGGAAAAAATCATTACAATGGTGGATATGTAATGGTGTGCAGACATTATGTTTCATGGACTTACATCCCTGTATTTGTTTGACAAAGGCTCCGTATTCAGGGTTCGTACACATTTCTGCACATGGAAATTAAGTACTTTTAAGGACCATTAATGAAAAAAAAATTAAGGACCTATGAGCAAATGGGAACTGAATAAATTCAATTAAAAATATTATGCTATACCTGAATTTCACTTTTGTAATACCATCCTCAAAAATAAAATAGATCCCTAAGTAGTATGCATTATTACTAAACATGAATTAACTAACATAATTATTAATAAGTTTGAGAATAAAATAAACTTCATGCAGTTTATCAAGTAGCATTACATATTTTACAGTTATAATATTTGGACATATTTAAAAGAAGATAAGTGACATTTACGTTTTACTAATAGTTAGCTTTATGCTTTCTTCCCCCCTCATTTTATCACATACTTGGTCAGTCTAGAGATTTAGCAAACAGTAGAGAGATTTTATGTCAAATGGCATAGGTTAACATGAGAAGTGAGATCATAATTAGCATCATTCATAACAAAGGACTGAATGTTGTCCTTCTGCTGCTTGTCTATAGAGATCTGCTGATTGGAACAAACCCGAAAGGCCTGATGTAAGCATGGTTGGCAAGTGTTGAAAGTTAGTCAAGCTCAACTTAATGAAGTTAATGTCATAGCTTTGTGTAGAGTTCCAGCGGTTGTAACCCAGTTAATATACTTTAAGGTTCCAATAAGCCATTAAAGCACCAGAGGTGATAAGTTGTTTTATATATAAGTCTCACTAGATGCAAAGAATAAGTTTTACTTGATGGGTGTTGGTTGATGGTTCTCCACACAAAGGATTTGGCGATTGGATCCTCTAAAAACCCCAGCCACCCTTTAAAAGGGGGAGTATATAAGGTATTTCTCCCACCTTTTTGGCGACTCTTTGTGGTGTAGTGGTTTGCACACTGGTAGCGGTATTCCAGAGGTCCGTTCCTGCATTCAAAGATACCTAATGTCTCTACAAGCCTTCCCAAACATTTTGGCTAGTTTATATCAATTTCCTTCTCTTTAATTATCGATCTTTTCTGATAATAATTAGAAATTTGTCTCAATATGCAAACCAATGTTCTCGCTAGTTTCTGTGTGCTTTATCTCCTAACTTGTCAACGTCTCCACAATGTACCTATGAGGGTTTACTTGATCTTGTAAAAGTTAAATAGTCCCCCCCCCCGATAGACTTGAAGCAAATTATCACCATATCTGAAAGTAACTACAATATCAGACAAAGAACTTAGAACATAAAGGCATGTTCTAATGCTAACAAAATCAATTACAACTCACGGTGAGTTAATTAAACAAGAACAGTCAAATTCTAACTAAAAATGTGGACTAGTGACCAAAGATAATACAATTTAATTTAAATTTAATCTCACTCAGTAACTCTATCATATGAGGAAACAGAAATGGGAAGTTATAGTAAGGGCTGAAATGATAAACAATTGGGTAATTTACATAATAACTGCACATATCTTTGAAGAATAATTTTCTTTATGTATTTGGTTTCTTTCTTCAGCGTGTTTCCTTTTAATTTTTGAATTTTTGGATTTAATTAAGGATTTATGTTATTCTAAAAAACACTAAATGCATTTAGATAATGCAGAAAAAGTGGCTAATTTTATTTCTTTAATATGAACATTCAGAAGAAATATGAAATATATATGGTAAAGGCCGGTTACAGAGCTGGTGTGGCAGAAATTTTAGAATTTAGTGACACACAGAACAACAAAATCTAGAAATCCCAAAATTTTTAGAATTTAGAGCAGGCATTGGAAGCAGAATTTAGATGGGCACTAGGCAGCAGAATTTAGGATACACAGAGATTGCATCAGGTGGAAAAATGCATAGCACCAGCTCTGTGTACGATGCATTTAGACATATTAGATGAATCTTTTAAATTGTAAGTTTTCAATTTCTTTATTAATAAAAAAGTCTCTTTCTCTAATGCCTGCCCAAGTGATAAGATTAGAAGCATATTTGATGTTTTCCATGCTTTTGTCTAGTGAAAAGTAGAGAAAATAAAGGGAAGATAAACATGTTAAGAAAAAGGATTCTAGTATCAGGAGTAAAACATTCAAATATTATGTTTCCATTGTTCTTCAATACGTTCTCCAAAAAGTAAGAAATTCATCGCAAACTTTCTGTAAAATAAAATGATCTATTACGTGTTGATATGTTGATACCATGGAGACATTTTTCATTTTGTCACATATTTCTCGAATCTTCTAGAATCGTGGGTATATAAATCTTGCCTCAAATCCTTCTAAACTTTCCATGCTGCGATGTCAAAAATACTAAAGAAAAATTATTCCAACCAATTCTGTAACAGCAAAAAGCCAAAAATATTTTGAAAAAAGGGGAAGGAAAAAGTGTAAAATTAATTTTATAGATAAAACTGATGCATATTCTGAGAATTTTGAATAATCTGAGACAATTACATGGGGAAAACGCTTACTATGAAAAAATTAAAGAGAAGACATTTTATATAATTACATAGCTAATTTTGCTTTTACTAAGAGCTGTTTCGTAAATTATGCTTTATAGCTATATACCTTGTTTAGTTTCCAGATTTAAAATATTGCATAATAAGTTGCCAAAATGAAACTTTATAATATGACAGCAAAAAATAAAAATGTTTTATTTTAATGTTATTTTTTAAATATAATTCTAATATACTGCCATTATTTTAATGAAATTTATCAATGTGATGATGTTTTAAAAACATCGCCGAAAAATTCTCAGATCTCGGAATTAAAACTTTTCTATAGAAACTGATCTTAAAATCGTCAAAATGTTGACAAGTTGTCAAATTTAGAACCATTTAATAAAAGAATTCACAACCCAAAAGCAAAAAGTTGTTTTTTCTCATAAAGTTTTCTTTGTGAGAAAAAATGAATTTCGAAATGCTTATGTTTCACTTCTTGCTTAGAAACTCAAGTATTCCATCATTTATATTAGAAATAAAAACAAATTATAACCCATTCAAACGATAACCATATACATCAGTGAATTGTTGAAAATATTCCTCCAAAATGCTAATTCACACTCAAAATGGCAGGCGTAAAAACAGAGAGAAATTTCAGATGATTAAAATTAAGGACCTTGTACTGATTTTGGCCAAAATTAAGGACTTTTAAGGACCAAAAATCGATTTCAAAAAATTTAAGGACTTTTAAGGACTCTTAAGGACCGTACGAACCCTGCTTATTGCTATGAGGTATAGAGAAGAGATGTTAGACCCTTATATTCAACTTTTCAGAGGCACTGTTGGTCGTGGATTCCTGTAACAGATGACAACGCTCATCTATATAGAGCACAGGTAGTCGACATTTACCTAGAAAAAGACGATATTTTCTGCATGAATTGGCCAGCCAGATTTCCTGACTTTTACCCAATAAAGCACACCTGGGACATCTTGGAGGGGAAATTTCATCTTGCCATTCTCCTTTAAAAGCCACATCTGAGTTGAAAACTGCTTAACTAAAGGAATGGGATCAACAACCACAGGAACTCATCAACTGACCACCATCCAGAATGCCGTCATTCTGTGTGACCTGTCTGGCTGTGAGAAGGGATAGATAAATTGTATCAAATATCAGGAAAATAAGTAGCCACAAACATATTAATGATATAATGTCCAAATCCCACAACAGACACATTTTCAGTTCAATATCACAGGATGGATTTTGGACATCTCTGTACTATGAATTTTCTGATAATCATGCGCATATAAGATGAGTTTTAAATGGTATATCTCTTTCTGTGTTCTAAATGTACATTCATTAAAATCTGTCCACTAGTTTTCATAAGTCCAACAATGTGCAAATTCTCTTAATTTGGCATACGACTGTACATTTATGTATTACGCACACATACACACATAGATATACATCAATTAATTTACCTGTTGACCATCTGAATTATGTATGCTAATTTCTCCATCTCTCTTACAAAACAAAGACCAATTTCCAACTACTAAGCGCGTTGCACCAGGAGAAGACAGAATAGGCTGACTAGGAGAACCAGTTTTAACTTGACTCCGAGCACGTTGCAACTTTTCTAAAAATTCTCCTCGATTCTCTATAACAGAAAACATGCTCAAATTTCATATACTAAACAAAGCATCTGCAAGAAAAACCATTTAAAATTTTTACTGCCCATAACCTTATTCAAGAATTCATGTACAGGTTCACTTAATTTTTTTTAAGACAAAAATTCTGTTTTCTTTTATCATTTATTTATTTTTTAAAGTATAGATGTTTAATTTATTTACACAGAACAGTACTTAAAAATCAAATCTGATATCTAGATGATAAAAACATTTTGAAGCTTTTTTACAAATATATATATGCACACACATACATACATATATTCAAAATTATTCAAACCATATATTTATTTAAATACAAGGTTCTTTCTGATTACACTAGGGAACAATCTGTAACACAATTTCTGCTGTGTTCAATTTTTGAACTGTTTTAGAGTTAAATAAGCATGCTAATTTCAAAATTATTGTTAGTTTTCTTCTACTATGCCAAGCTTTTTTCTCGACAGCTTATGTGAACGCTCTCTGGGGCATGCACCATGGTAGAACTACTTTCAATACTATCCTACTTTCGATTAAGAGAAAATGAGTTTCTGAAATACTTTCAAAGTGATCATGGATTTGTGCATTGCTATAACATTCACAGTTTTAATAGAAAAGTTGGGAACTTCAGCCCATTAACACAATGGCGATTGTTCATGAATGGCTCAAAGCAAAGTTTGAAGTGTATTATGCTGCATAATGAAAATATATTTAGTGCAGTCCCAATAGGCCATTCTTGTTTGTTTGTGTAAAGAATATGAAGACATAAAAAGAGTCCCTGAAGTTTGTTGCAATATCATATAAACCAAAGGATCATCTGTACTGACCTTAAAATAGTCTACTTCCTTCTTGGCTAGCAATGCGGATATACAAAGTATCATTGTTTTTTGTGTATATGGGACAGCAGAGCTCATGAGAAACACTAGCCGCCAAGATCTGACCAGAAACCAGGTAACCCAAACATTCTACATCAGCCACTTGTCAACTTAAGCGAAATTACATTTCCATCTCTACATATAAAACTTGCTCTCATGAAATAATTTGTTAAAATTTTGCCAACTGAAGGAGACTGTTTCAAATATGAAATTTTGGCATTTCTTAGCCTGTTATTACAAAAGATTAAGGCCGGTGTGGTTGATGCTCTACAAATGTGGAAGGTCTTTAAAAATGAACATTTTTTTGGAACAATGATTAGAACTTCAAAAAGATTGCTTGGTTGGCATTCAAAAACATTGTCAAAGACTTTCTTGGAAATACACGAGCACGGAATTATAATGAATTTGTTGAACTTTTTGAGAACTTCAAAATACTGAGTAGCAACATGAGCATCATACTGCATTTTTTACAATTTGATAATTTCATGACAAATCTTGCTGCAGTCAGTGGCGAGCAGAGTGAGCAATACTACCATGATTTGAAGGTCATGGAGAGACGGTACCAAGGTATATGGGATATAAATATGATGGCAGATTATTGTAGAAGCGTAAAAGCATCAAGCGAAAATATCCACAGATTAAACAGATTAGAAAAAGCTACACGAAAAAATTTTTACCTTGATATGTACGTTTATCATTTGGTGAAAAACTTGGCATGGTAGAATAAACTTACTACTAGAAATACTATTTGCATGAACAAAACCTAATTTTCATTAACTACATATAGCCTTGCATGAATAAAACCATTCTTTGTGAATAGTATATTCGGTAAGTTTTCTCTTTATTTTCCTTTCTATGCATATTTGTAGGACTTTTGAGACAAAGAGATGGTATCCTGTAGCTTAAAAAGTTGACATGATAGACAAAAACTGAAGTTAGTTTCAGATTCAGAGCCCAAAAGTTAATCAAAAACAAGTGACAAATTTAAGACAATGAAATTGCTGTTCCTCAGTGTTATCCATCCACAAAAAGTATTCATGAAGCAATGCACTATATTGGCAAATAATGTATTATGTATCAAATTATTATTATGTATCAATCCTATGGCATCACCAAAATGTATTTATGTGATATCCCATGCACATAGACATATACAGCAGCTACGTATTTCAGTAGATACCGATTTCCGCCTTTTAAAATCCCCTTTTTTAATGAATCAATGTGACTCGAGTTTAATGGCTGATGTAAGAGACTTGCAGTTCTTCTGAAATACAGCATTCCATCCAAAAGTAGAGAATGCTTAAATTTGCATTCCATGAAGTTGCACTTATCAAATTATACATATATGTAATATGAAAAAAAAAAAGGAGGTACCATGCTTCGGAAATTGGTTTGCAGATAGCCGCATCTCATTTACAACAGCTATTTGTTTCATTTATTGTTGGATAAAAGCAAATACCCAAATGAAGTTCTCTGAAGAACTGGGTTTATCTTCAAATATAATTATTACAATTGGTGCAATTACCTCCAAAAAGTGTGCATGTCTACAAAAAAAAGAACAAAAAATAGGCCACAATGGATACATATTTGAAATAGATGAGAATCTAAGAAGTGCAAAAAATGCTGAATTTGTGCATTTCTGATTTTTATAAGCAAAAATCATATCACTATGTATATAGGGACAACAACAGCATGGTCACTGCCAAGTCCCCAAATTTCTGCTTTTCTTCAATTCTTTAAAAACTAAAAAGTTTGAAAACAGTTCGATTACTCTTTCATGGAATTTCCTGATTGACTGCTCTTTCTTGAGGTTCTTACTATGTTGCTATTTTGAAAATGGCTGTGGCTTGATGAAAACTTAGTTGTCAATGAATTGCTGAATTTTCACTAAGGGGTTGTGGATAATCGCAAAGTACAACTTCAGTAAGAACACCATTAAAATTTATCATTTATGACTACAGACAAAAATCTGATCACATTTTAGCACACTATAATAAAATTTTAAAAATATGATGACTTCATGATTAAGTATGATTTTTAGCATCATATTAGCAATATACCAAATATCTTCCAATTTACAAATATACATAAAATTTAGAAACAGAAAATTACAACCAGTACATGTAAATGTCACATACCAAAATTTCTTTCAATTTAAATATGTATGCACATTCTCTAACAGAAAACTACAGTTAGTAAATTAAATTTTATATAGAATAACTGACAGATTATTTAATTATTTGATTTATATTCAATACAAAACCATTTTCAAAATTGTTTAATTATACAGTACAAAGTCTGAGATCTCGAATCGTTGGGACTTTGCCTATTCCAGATTTTTAGATCATTAATTTAAATCTAAAAAAATGACATAATAGACAGTTATAGGTGTCACCTAGGCCAACACCTCTGTAGTAATATAGGTGACTGAAGTATTGATGTACCTAGTTAACTGGCAGATATGACATCATTGATACTTCACTTATTATTTAGGTCAGACAGAATGTCCCCCCCCAAAAAAAAACATGTGGGTGCTAAAGATGGTGCAGATATTACCGTATTTATGCGAATCTAATGCGCCATCGAATCTAATGCGCATCCCCATTTTAAAACTTTAAATAATAAAAAAATTGTTTGTCGGCGAATGTAATGCGCATCAATGATATGAGGAATTTATTGAATCTTATTTTACACAACAATGGATTTGTATATAAACTATCAATTAATGGTTTGATAATTTTATTTAAATTTAGATACCATATTTTATACAACAATGGATTTATACATAAAGTAGCAGAACATAGATTTACCCTATTAGTGGGCTATTGTCATGTTAAACAATCATTGTTAATTAGCACCGTATATAGTATTTTGTTATTAGTACTGTATATACGGTACCTATCGTAAAATATGAGCATGAAATAAATCGTAACATTTCTATCTAGCTAACAGTTTCTACAATCAGTGCTTAATAGTAAACGTCTTTATTCACTAATATTTTCATCACTGGGATCCTCGCAGCTCTCTTCGTCAGAAGCAGATTCATTTCTTCTTTCCTCATCATCGTCATCGTCATCCTTGGCGTTCCAGAGCACGTCATCGTCACTGCCATTCAATGAATTTGAAATGCAGCATTTCTTGAAAGATTTTACAATCAAAGATCTTCAAAGATCTACAAAGATCTTCCTTTGGGAGGGCCAGTGAATTTCTTTCTACTAGCTTTAGTTGCAAACAGTGCCAATTTCTGTTGCCGCCACAAGCGAACATTGCTCTCAGCTACGTTGAACTCTCTCCCTGCCTTTCTATTGCCATTCTTTTCAGCATAAAGAATTACTTTACGTTTGAAAGTAGCGTCATATGACATTCTTCTCTGTTTGCCCTCCATTTCGTGACTACGTACTCTGCAGTTTGTATCCTCTATGCAATAATGTGTCAACGATAAATGTAACGGTAAATGTAGTCGAGAAATTTGGTTGACGTCATCGGCGAACTTTGCACTCGAATCTAATGTGCACCCCAATTTTGAATACTACATTTGGCCAAAAACGATGCGCATTAGATTCGCGTAAATACGGTAGTTATGGCAAAAATTTTAGAATTTAGAAGAGTATCAAGCAAAGACTCAGGGATGGAAAATTTTTTAGAATGTAGGGAGATACTGGTCAGGAGAATTGCACAAAGCAGAAAAATGCTCTGCCTCCCCAATGACTCAAGGGTGGAAAGTGTGATCCTGGCCGACATCATTACAGCATCAATCAATGTATTGTTACTGCCAAGGAGCAACTCCCCAGCCAACAGATGTTAGAAAGTGACACGTGGCAATGTCAGAAGAATCGTATTTAAGAAACTCCTCCTCATTTTGGATGAGTATTATGTTCTCCAGTCCTAGATTCTGTAACAGATGATTTTATTTATATACATTTTTTTGGTCGGGGTCTGGTTACTGGACATAAGGATTTCAGGCTGTATATGGTGAATCTTTGATAATATCCTGTAATCGTTCCATATATGTTAAAAATATCAAGAAAGAAACATAGAACACATACTTTACAATGAATATTTATTTACATTGAGACTTAAAAAAAATTGGCATCAAAACTCTGAGTATGATTTTTAGCATCATTTTAAACTGTTGTGTAGTCTGTGTAGTCTACAAAAAGTAGATAAATCGGAAATAAGTAACTATCGGGTACATATCATAATATTTATAATACGTAGTACATATTGCGTTTTAACGAGTTTCCCGCCACCGCAAATGTTGTCCGCGCAAACAGTTTGCATTGCCATGTTTTATCATATTTTGTCAAACAATTTTACATATGCAACTATCATGCTACCACCATTAGAACCATCATTTACTTCCAGTTCTATTCCAAAAAGTCAGCTACAGAATGTCACCAAATCATGTGTATGCAGGCATGAAAGTGCAAGTTGGCAAAAAAAACTGAACAACGCGCGAACACAAATTACACAAAAACTAATTGTGCACGCGCGACCTAAAAAAAAACACATTTTTATAAAATATCAAGTTTTTAATATAAAAAGTATTAAACATATACATATAATTAAACTAAAATAATACTTGTACTTACTATTTTGGTATAAATTTTATCTTCCACTAGTAAAAAAACAACAATAAATCACCAAGAGATTGTAATGAATTACCCTTCTTGAAGATGCTCTTTAAGTAACTTAATTTAAAAGTTGATACATGAATACTGTACACAACATTACAACACACTAATATACATATTTATGTTATATATTACTGCCCATTTTCAGGCAAAGACAAGTTTTAGAGATAAAATATATATATATATATATATATATATATAACTGTTACTATAGCTTTCAATTATCTTCACTTTTAGCTCAATAAACAGTACTTTATATAACACCAGAAAAAGTAGTCATATGAGATAATATAGTTACAAAATAACATATAGTTAAAGGAGGAATACAAAAAATAACTATTTCGTCTCAGTCTCACTTGATCCTGATTACAAAGTTTTAGGGAAAAAGCTTTTCCTTTTTTGTTACTTTTGTTTGCTACTTTTGCAGCTAACTTTTCTAATTTCCGTTTGCGAGCTAGTCTCAATTTCTTTTCAGTAGCTTTTATACAATCCAATGAACTTTTTTATTTTCTTATTTATTTTCTGCAATGTTTAATTACTCTTTTTTTTTTTTTTTTTTTTAGATTCTTGCATCTCCTTTTCTATCTCTAGCTCTTCTTTATACAGTTTATGAATATTCCTTAAATTTTTACATAGATTTTTGTGTACTGGAGAATGCAAGTGGTTATCCGTATGTCCGAAAGATGGCGCCAGCACCGATCGCTGAAATTATTGAAGTCAGCTCTCGTTTGATGGTTGCTTGCTCTTCTTTGATTCGATATTCATATGCATCTAGTTCCGCCTTTCCACATAAGCCCCACCTACTTCACCTTGATGTGAAACAACGTATTTCGCGATCTGAGCTCAGGCAAACTCGAAAAGTTCGCAACAAGGAGTGCCCGCGCTTGATCGCTAACCCGGCGTAATATTATACGATGGCATGCTGTAAAGTTTTTTTACAAAGAAAAGAAGAAGAGAAAGAGCATGTCCTTCATTTACCACCACCCCCCCCACACACACACACATTTGCTGGTCGCGATTTCTCAATGGTTCTGCATGGATCTCAGAAACAGCCCGGGTGACGTTCAAAAAAGTCGAATTCTGCAAAAACGCTGAAAACTTTCATGCCTGTGTATATCTTTAGATACTAATGTTGTATCATATGACACTGCGAAGATTTGGTACAGAAAGTTCAAAAACAAGGACTATGACATTCAAGAAAAAGAGCACTCTCGCCGGCCTACTGATGTTGATGAGGCACACCTGCGAGAATTTGTGGAAGATCAGGATGCAACCACTTCAGAGCCTGCTAAGGAGTTAGACATTAGTGACATGTTTATTAGTTGAGCTATGCATCGCATACACTTTGAAGGTAACTTTTACCTGAACAATCGGATCCATTCTCAGGGCTGCCACTAGAATACATTGTCGCTAATTTGCCATCTAGTATAAAGCGGAACCAACCATTACTGCCATTTGAAAGTTCCAAAGCAGCAGCATCGCTCCATAGATACAAACAATCTCGACCTCTTACAATATTCCAATCTCGCCAATGATAAGGTTTCCCAGGCAAAATCTCTTTTGCATCTTCTATTGAAAAGTCTTCTTCCTAAAACAAAAACAGCATCATTTAGAAACATTAGAAATACAATTTTCACAAAATGCAAGCACAGTCGTACAACATGAAATAACTCTAGATGCCCACGAAGAATCGCATCCTGGCATTGACGCGATGGAGAATGGAGTGAATTTTGAAATGCTACCGAAAGCATAATATAAGATTCTGTGCATGAGAAATAAATGAGGGGTGTTGCGATACATGATACTTCCACCTTCGAATTCAGTTTTTCACATGCGCGTGCATAACAGAGCGGACTGATCAGAAACGATTACGTAAGTTTTCACCATGCTCTCGACGAGTTATGATGTAATCTATCTTTTTTTTTGTCAGTTTTGTTTATGAATGTCTTAGAAAGTGGATGTTTATTTTTTTATATTTGTTATAACGTTTTTGTAAAACTTGTGCACATATTTGAATTAATAGAAAAACTGATCCTGTACTCCTGACTTTTCAAACACTTGGGAAGTAACACTTTGGAACTACTGCGAAGAACACACGGATTCAGGTAAGTGCTGTTTTACTTACCTCCTATTTTAATGCTTTTAGCACAGATTAATACTGATTGGGGATACAATATTAATTTGGCATCCCATACCGAGATACTAGTTGTTTTAAATTGAAATTTTGCATATTATATTTATTACTAGAAGTGCTATGGATCTGTTAAAAAAGTTAAGAACAGCTCTTAGAAATGCATTTACACGCATAGCTAATAAATAGTCTTGAGAAAATGTTGAAGGGAAAAATTAAAATATTGAAGCGACTGAAATTTTATTTGCCCAGTTAGAAGAAAAGTGGAGCGAACTTAATTTTAAGGAAAGGGAACTACAAGATCTTCTTCTAAAAAATGAAAATTGTTCTCAAGTGGATTTTGATGAAGAATGTGAAGGTTTTACTTTGCATGAAGAGAGATTTGTCAGATTAAGGACAAAAGTGCACAAAGTTTCAACAAATGTTAAAATCGAAACTGATTCTCAAATAGTTAATGATTCATCGAAATGGAAGTTTAAGCTTCCTAAAATAGAATTTGAGTTTTTCGGCAGTGATATCAAAGAATGGTTGTCATTTTGGACACAATTTGAGAAGATACATAACGATAATGAAATCGCGGATGAGGATAAATATCAGTATTTATTACAAGCTACTTTAAAGGGTTCAAGAGAAGGAGAACTTGTTGAATCATTTACGGCCACAGCTGATAGTTATGAAAATGTTATACAATGTTTAAAGGCCAGATTTGGCCAAACTAACATGTTAATCGAAGTGTACATTAGAGAACTTACTTTGTTGATGATGAAAAATGCAATCGGTAAAGGTCCTAAAATGCCTCTTTTTAAATTGCACGATAAGAATGAAATAAATATGTTAGGTGTTTCCAGCACAAATTATTTTTTAATTTTGTATCCATTGACTGAATCTTTGCATGTCGACATACTGAGAGTTTGGGAAAGAAATTTGAATTCCATATCCCTAACATTTAAAGAAGAAACCATTGATATGTTAGATAGCCTGATGAAATTTTTATGCCACGAGATTGAAAGAGAATAGAAAGTGCATCTAGCACATATTGGATTTCACCATGAAACCAAAATCAAAGCAAAATTATTTCACCCACGTCAGCATGACGGGAAAGACAGCTTCAGAGTTATGTAGCTCTTCGGAAATTAAAAAAGAAACTTGTGTATTTTGTAACAAAGCACATACAAGTAGCCAGTGTAGGTATGCTGATCATTTACCTTATGAAGAGAAAAAGCAAATATTATTAGAAAAGGGCACATGTTTCAGATGTTTAGCAGTAAGAAAACACAATTCTCGATTTTGTGAAATGAAAGTACTACCCTGCGAGATTTGCAGTAAGCGTCATTTTTAATTAATGCTCACTGAAAAATAAATCTCGAAAATTCGAACTGATCGCTCCAGGTTGAGAGGAAAGAAACAGAAAGTAAGGACTCTGCTCTATCCAACAAAACAGCTACTCATAAAGTTCTCTTGCAAACACTTGCTGTTCGTCTTAGTAATAAGAATAAAACAAAATACACAAGGGTACTAATTGACTCGGGCAGCAGTAAATCTTATTTATCAAATTTCGTAATAACAGAAATGGGATATGAATGTATTGGTGAAGAATTCAACATATAGTTTATTCGGCGGTTTAAGATACTATGGAAACACATTAGAGGTATTTGATTCGTCTTAGCGACTTTTTGGATAATTATCGATGTAATTTTGAGGTGTTAAATCAAAAATTAATTTGTTCCACAATCCCGAAAATACGATGTGGGAAATTTATCAGTGAAATTAAGAAATACAAAATTTTCCTGTCTGCTTTGAATGATAAAGTAGATCTGTTGTATCAATTCTCTCCGGACGAGATTCATGGACTGATGTCGCAGGTAAACTGTACACCGGAAACATAAAACAGTTATACTTGGGTCTAGTTTTGATAGAAACGCAGCTTGGTTGGACAGTAATGGGTACGGCTGATATGATCGAAACTTCAGATAGCATGAACAGCGTTATGTCACGACATGTAAATGATGCAAAAATTTTCAGACTTATGGCGACTTGATACACTTGGAATTTCGGTCCCTGGAGAGAAGGGAAGACGACAAGAACTTGAGATGACGGCCAAAGAACATTTTAACAGAAGTGTGAAATTAGATGCTGACGGAAAGTACACTGTAAGCCTCCTCAAGACACAAGGCCATCCTTCTTTGCCCACTTGCAAAATTGTTGTAGAATGAAGGGCTGCATTGATTCATTTAAGAGAAGTGAAAATTTAGAAGCATACGAATAAGTGTTTAGAGAGTGGCTTCAAAAAGATGTTACTGAAGAAGCTAAGAACTCTTGTAACAAAGGAAGTGAACACTATCCCCCTCAAAGAAGTTTGAGAACTGGAGATGGGAACTTTCTAAGTTGAAAGAAATAGAAATTCCTTGATGGCTTTTCTTATTCCCAATTTTGAAGTACCCAGAAGTCTAACATTGCATGTATTCTGTGACGCGAGTAAGATAGCATATGCTACCTGTGTTTTCTTACGAAGTGAGACCAAAACTTCAACGACCTGTCAACTTGTTCAGGCCCGATGTAGAGTTGCACCAATGAAATCTATTTCTATTCCGAGAATGGAACTTCTCTCCTGCAACATTGGAGCTAGATTGTCTCAGAGTGTGACTAATGACCTGAAAATAAAAAAATGTGCCACAGTTTTTCTGGGCACACTCGGCAAACGCTTTGTATTGGATCAAGGGAAACGAAAATTGGGCTCCCTTCGTTTTTAACTGAGTGCAAGAAATTCATTCTATGACAAATCCTGAAGACTGGCATCACGTCCCAGGTCCATTGAATCCAGCAGATCTTCCATCACAGGGGTGCGATGCCAAAACATTACAAAAATCTCAATGGTGGGAAGCACCATCGCAGCTGAAAAGAACTAATGGAAGACTGGCCAAATTTTAGAGGAGTCCCTGATTTAGATATAATAAATTTAGAAAAAAGAAAGACCATTGTTAGCACAATTAATCCCTAAGAGTTATCCCAGGAAAAATATGACCGATTCTCTTCGTACAACCGACTTTTTAGTCACTGCATGGATCTATCAAATTTTTACCAATTGTAAGGTTAAAAAGTCTAAACAAATTTCTGGAATCTTGACATTAGAAGAAGTACACAAAGCAGAAATCATATTATAACGTATTTCTCTTGCCTTCTTGGTATGCCTTCGTGGTTTGCACGCTGGGCACACATTCCAGAGGTCCATGGTTCAATTCCCAGTGAAGACATTGCATATTTTTCATCTTTCCTGCTTCCACAATACCTAATGTCTCTTACAGCCTTGTTGAAAGTTGTACAGAAGGAATTGTTTACAGGGCTGGATGATAAACACTTGAAAACGATTTAATGTTACAATGATTCTAATGGTATTTTGAAAGTTAAGACTCAAATGTTAATGAGAAAAGATACAAGAAATTTCCAATATTTGACAATACTACCCTCTAATCATCCAGTTACAGAAAAAAATCATCCTGACCAGACATACGCAATTGCATCACACAGGAGTTCAAATCCTGATGAGCAACTTAAGAGAAGATTTTTGGATTCTTAAATGCAGGAAGACAGTAAGAAATGTAATTAAGACTTGTGTAACATGTAAACAATTTAATTTTCGGCCTAAAACGATCATCGAAGCTCCTCTCCCAGAAAATCGCATAAAAGAAGCTACAGCTTTCGAAGTTTCAGGAATAGATTACACTGGCCCATTAATCCTAAGAAATGACCAGAAAGCTTGGATTGTTATATTTAAATGTGCCATTTGCCGAGCAGTACATCTGGTAGTTAGCTACATCTTTATCGACAGACCATTTTTTGCAAACTCTTAGACGTTTCATCGCTCGAAGGGAGTCAACCTTCCATCTTTTACTGTGACAATGGTTCTAATTTTTTAGCAGCTGAGAATTTGCTGAAGAAAATTGATTTGGACATCATTTCCCAATACAGTGTCTCTCAAAAGATCATTTGGAAATTTAATTCCCCCATCTGCCCCATGGTGGTGTGTGTGGTGAGAATGTTTGATAGGTATAATAAAAGAAATTCCATGAAGGATTCTAAGAAGAAGTTCCCTAAATTTAGAAGAAATTAACACCGTTAATTGTAACATTGAAAATGTGATTAATCAGCAACCTTTAACCTATATTTCAAAAGATGTTGATTATTTTAACTCCACTTAACCCTTCTACGTTTTTGCATGACCTTAAAGAAGCAGGAATCCCAGATCTTGATATTCTGGATTCATCGTCTTGAATAAAAGACATGTTTACCAACAACTTGTGAAACAAGATTTAAGAAAACAATTTCATACTGAGTATTTAGGCAATTTACACCAATCATTGAAATCTAAAAATCAGAAACCCATTCAAGCTGGTGATATTTCTCTGGTATCTAGTGACAACCTCATGAAATTTGAATGACCTCAGGAGATGGACAAAATCACCTGGTAAAAATAAAAATGAAAAACGGGGAATTTTTCTGCCTAGTGCTTAGGGTAATACCTCTTGATGTGACTGATAAAAGTGATCCTGCTATACCTTTAGTCGAACAGGCTTCTATTCTCAACGAACCAAAGACTGTTGAAAACTGTCTTGCAGAGACCGCTTCTGACAAGCCAGTACTAGCTAAAAAGATAACTCCTTCTACTAACTACTGTTAATAACTAAAGAACTGTTAATGACTTTTTCCAGATAGCGTCCTGAAAAAAATCCAGATATGGACGATTAATTAAACCTAGAACTAGGGTTTGAGATTCTGTGGTTCAAATCTCAAAGGTGGAAGTATGCTGCAATACATTATACCTCCACCTTCGAATTCATTTTTTCGCTTGCGCGAGCATAAGGGAGTGGACTGATGAGAAAAAATTACGCAAGTTCTTATAGCACGTTCCATGAGTTATGACGTAATCTACTTTTTTTGTTAGTTTTGCTTATGAATGTCTTAAAAAATGAATTTCTAGTTTTTTATATTTTTTATAATGTTTTGTAAAACTTGTGCACAGATTAAAGTTTATATAGAAAAACTGATCCTATACTCCTGATTTTTCGAACACTTTGGAATGACTGCAAAGAACCCAATGATTCAGGGAAGTGCTGTTTTACTTACCTCCTATTTGAATGCTTTTAGCATAGATTAATATTGACTGGGGACATAATAAGGGGGCCATTGCAAGACAGTTTCTTCCAGCGCATTTTTAAGGTGCGCACTATCACTGACACATAAGAGTTACATGCAGCTCGAATTCAATAAACGCAAGGAAGCTACCTGGTTGATCCTGCCAGTATGCTTGTCTCAAACATTAAGCTATGCATGTGTAAAGACATACCGCGTTATGGCAAAACCGTGAATGGCTCATTAAGTCAGTAATAATTCCTTGGATGGTATCTTACTATTTGGATAACCATGTCAATTCTGAAGAAGAGCAAAAATTCTGAAAGATGCCTATAGTCAATGAAATACAAATACATTTCATAAATGATTTTGAAATATCAAATTAAAAAAAAAATATCTTGTTCTGATTCATCAAGATAAGTATGATGAAATTTATTTCAGTTACAACATTACTGGACAACTTCACATGCATAAAGTACATTATTACAATAAATGTGCACTGCTTCCACACAAAAGCAGACAGTATAACAATGTAAGAACTACACATCTGAAGGCAATGTTTAGAAAAGTGTTTCATGCTACAAGACCTATGAAGTATGTTTCCTTGAGTCAGCTACATTTTTCCGAGTACCTGAAAATTTAACTGCATCAATTAAAATGTATAAAAAAATTCTCAAACCATTCATTCTTTAAGTCTGAAATCATTTGCACACTGAATAAGACTCAAGACAATCGTCAGCACTAAAATGTGTAATAAAATAATATGTATACCTGACAAGGAAGATGACTAAGAATTTGAATATTGCTGCTATAGCATCTATACATTCCTCAGATTAAAAATTACAAAGCTCTTCATTCAATACAAACTTTTCATTTAACACTTTTATTTGTCAAAACTTTTTTTTTGTGTTTATGCCTACATACTATACATCAATAACTATATCTAATCAAAAAGCACCTAGCAAAAACATTGAAATATTACAACTAGATTACAATTAGTAATTAAAAACACCATGCAAATCAGTTCTTGCAGGTTATGAATGGTTTATGGCATGACACAGACTGCATTATCAATAACAATCAATCACAATCAATAAAAATATCAAATATCATGTGGTAAATGTTAATTTTTGACATAAAAAGCTTTTCAGTTATTCGGACAAAAAGCTTATATCTTGAAATAAAATATATATGATTCACATACCATTTATGGAAGAACTGTTTAAAATAACAAAAGGAGACATGATGCCAATGTACATACAAATATAAATTAAAAAATAAAACTTTCTCTTTGGAAATATAATTAGAAAAAAGCAGAAATATACTATACCCCTTCATCTTTTATTTTTTTGTTTTCTTCTTCATTATCCATAGGACCGGCCAAAGCTAAAACTTTTGTAAAGACACCCAGTCGAGCAAAATGATCCAAATATATTTCTCTTCCTTTCAGCATCAAATCATGTATGATATTTAATGTTTGCAATAACACATCCTCTTCTTCCTGCAATAAAAATAAAATTAAATAAAATAAACATTTTATAATATATATATATAAACCAAATATTTGTAGTTTCATGAAAATTTTTTACTTTTGAGCCTTAAATTAATCAAATCATTAATTATATATGAATCTCGAATTACATTAACATTTTTATGAAAGTCCTTTCATGTACATCACAAACTGTATGACAAATTGTACATTTTACAAAATGTTTTCTCAACTTCAAACTCTGGTTTGTGAATGGGAGAACTCATTCTTAACATTAAAAAAGAATGACATATCATAAAAAAAAAATCAGCTGCTACATTCTCAAAGATAATTCAGAAAATATTAAATACAACGTTTTGACTTCTGCAGATTAGTTCCAACAAAACATGGCAACATTTTGAAATGCTATAAACCAGTAGTGCATTTACCAAATATTAGTTGCTGGAAACTTGCTTTGCCTTTCTAAAAGACAATCTAATTGTAGTTGCGAAAATTGGCTCTATGCCAGTTGCCCAAATGACGCTCACGCGATACACAATTCGGCAAGAAAGTGATTGCTTCCAACATCGGAGCAAAACTCGCATTTTTTGGTGGGATCGCTATATAAAATTCCCCGACTTTTCCAGATTATGACTAAAATATTTAAATTCCCTGCATGTTTTGGTCAATTTTCGAATTCCCTGACTCTTCCAGGTAGCGTGGCAACCCTGAAGACAGTTTTGGCTAGGAACGTTTGAATGGTACAAGAATATAATAATATATGTGCGCTGATTAAAGAAAATCACTAAACAGAATGGTAGAACACAGTTTCTCAAGAAAATTTCATCAAGCACCATATGTCACTACATAATCTCATTACACAGCACAGGCATCCATACCTTAGTCAAGATTAAAATGCTAGCCTATCAGAAATTAGACTCTGCTAACACCGTAGTGACTCGAACACATGCTCTCTATATATATATATAACTGCGAAGAAACATTTTACATACCTCGCTGTCTAAAACACTAGATATGACTTCAGTCAAGATTGTAGCAAAATTTTTTGCTCCAACATCAGAATTTGAAAATTCAGTAAGCAAATTAGCATTAATGTAATGGATCATTTTCCTAATGAGATTCAAACTTGCTTTCCTGGAAGGCAAACACAAAGAAATTTTAGAATAACAACATAAAAGATATTATAAATTCAAACAGCATTTAAAATCACAGAAAACTTTATTTAATTACAAACCTGAAGCAGAATTCTTTGAAATAATAATGTCAGCTTCAAATTAACTGAACTAATATTTGGGATGATGTTTATGATTAATGCAAAATCACAGTTAGAAGTTAAAAAGAATACACATGAGTCAGGAATAATCAATTTCATAATCAGCAGGGGAAAAACTATTAACAATATAACTGCATTTTCAAGCAACCTAATCTAGAGTATGAGATCATATGGTTCTATAAATTAAATCAGTATTCAAAGTTTCTTTTTCTCCAGTGTACACACATATCCTCTTTCTTCCACTGCTTCTTGTACCTGACTACATTTCTCCTTCACTTCACACATGTTGTTTGTTTTTATTTATATTATACTCGTATTTCAGCAGTCAGTGTGAGACATATCAATAGCTATATGCTAAATTTATATTTAAAATTTGATAATTTACTTTTGAAAGATAACCATGTTTAGATACTCCACGTTATATATAACTAAATTATATATTGCACAGAAAACTCCCAAATAGTATGATATCTTCAGATATGCATCACTAAAAGCGTTATCACATACGATATTTGTTGCCGGAACAAAAGGTTTGGTGGAACAGTTCTGAGAAACGCTCTTTGGCGAAATAGGGTTACCATCTTCACTTGGTAAACAGGCTGAAAGCCAAAAAGAATCAGTTATCACTTAGATTGGCGAAAGTAACGTTTCCTTTCAAATGACGTTTGCTTCTTCCGTGTTGTTTTGTATCGCTCACACTCTTTTCATTTTAAACTTTATTGTTAGTAATGGAAGATAATAGAAAGGTGATTGCTATCAAGTTAATCACTTTGATCTCCACTCTGGCACTTCAAGTAATAGATAAACACACTTCTGGTTATAGCAATCAATTACATTAGTAATAGCCAAATTCTGTATACACTAAGAATAGTTTAAAAATGTGCACAGGATAAGTCTATTTATCAGACATCACTTATGTGTATTTTCTGTTGTCTGCATTTCAATGAAAATTTGATGTCTCACTGGAAAATTTCTGACCAGGTGAAAGCCTTTTTTTGACTAACTTTATGGCACATAACTACTGTTCTGTCCATTCAAAGAAACAGACAAAAAAAAGACCTTCTATGACAAAAATTCATATGGCTGATATTTACATCCTCACAGCCAGCAGATACTATTCAGCAAAATGAAGATCAAATAAAGCATATGAATACATAAACAATCAAACATGTGCGAGTTGTTTACTGTCCCATAGAACACTCGGTTATATACCTAAAACACATTAATTATACCAACTTTAGAAATTAGGTGTGCACATCATGAGATTGTTTTATGTGATTACGGCAAAACCTCGAGGGATATCTGCCTAACAGGAGGGATCCCTTTGTAGAAGATTTTTTTTTAACTGGCTTGTATACCAGTTACAAATGGGGAAAACCAAGAAAACGCCCATGTAGCCAGCCCGTTCGTGGCATTCTAACCTGAGACAGAACTACCAGTGTTCAACGATGCTTCAGCCACTAGTAGGCCTGTGCACTTAATTGGAAAGTACAATTCATTATGTAAACAGCTATGAACTGATAATCAGTTGTGCACTGTTTTAAGTAATCAAATGTTATAAATGCACAACTGTTACATTTCTTATTATTTATTAGTCATGTTTATATTACGTAGATCATACATATGATATAATTATGAATTAACCCAATAACAAAACGTGTAGACTCTTTAGTACTCAAATGCTCATCAATTATTTTTCAACTGATTATTACATATCCATAACAATTTGCAAAGAACTGATGACTACAGTTGCTGTCAATTACATGATCGTTATATGAATTAAAAGTAACTTCAAATAAACTTTTTGGTAATGTTCATTTTTGTATTCATACATACATATATATAACATACATACATATACATCTAATAAGTCATATATTTACATACAGATAGTGTATTGGTGTATTGAGAATACGGCAAAGAACACTAGGATTATCTGCCTAAGGGGAGGGAGCACTTTCTAAGGGCAACTGGCTCGTATACACATTACACACGGGGAAAACTACGAAAATGTCCATGCGGCCAGCCCGTTCACGGGATTCAAACCTCGGACCGAACTACCAGTGTTCAGCGATTTTACCGCTCGCCCACTGGTGTGCCACATATAGATAGAGAGATGCGATGGTTTAGAAGTTGTTAATATATATTTATTAGTATTAATGTAAAGAATAAGGTTTATATTAATGAATGTATATACAAAGGTTTTTCATCATGCATAATAATAAATCCATAAATTTCCAATGTTTCAATATGTACCATTTACAATAAAAGTATAGTTTCTAATGTATCTATAATCCAAAAAGTATTTCATTTATAACATGAAAATAATAGACAAATTTAATGAGTATTCTCATTATTACATAAGCTATTTAGATGGACGCGTCAAAGGATGGATGCGTCTTTTTTTTATGCATCTTTTATGCTGTTTAAAATTTGTCACTGATTATGCAATTAACAATTTAAAATATAAGTAATTAGGAGAAAAGCCACGCATGTACAAATGGATTTTTAAAAAATCATTCAACTTAAATTTAAGAAATAAAATTCTATTATATAACAGTGATAATACACGATCAGCACGAAATACGACAAATTTGGCAAACTTTAGCAATGAAGAATTTGTAAACAAATCCGAACTGCAAAAACGTCGTAAAATACTGTCAACACTAAAATTTTCACGATTATATATTTAATGAATATATAAACATTTAAAAATCACTCAGGAAGTTATATTACAACAAAAGAGCAATAATTAAATTGGCCTCTATTTCCACCATCCATCACTTCACAGTGAGAGCCATCACCATATTGAAAGTTACCCGTGATCCTTCAGAAGCAGAACTTTCGTCTGATTGGTTGAACGTTCGAGAAACACGTCTCCAGCCGGAACATTTTCGAACAAGTTTTAAAATGTTGCCCGTAGCCGGGACATGTTCCTCCTAGCTAGACGAAACATTTCTCGGAAGCCTCCCGCTTAAAGCAGTGCTACTAGAATCTCGTTTCTCGGAATTGTCCCGGGTAAGCGTGCGTGTCCCTAGAAGTGATAATGCTTTAAGAGACATATCCCCCGACCTGAACTTCTGGAACCCTTGCCTAGCAATTCGCTCGTTAACGGCATCATCCCCAAAGGCCTGGAAAATTCGCCGACTTCATTCTGCTGCTGACAGGCCCACTTTAAAGTCATACATCAAATATCTCTGAATATACGCCTTTGACGCGTCCATTTCAATCAGTCGCTGTGTGAGTTATGTTTGAAGTACCGATGCAACATGCTTTTATACTCTTGGTCAACGTCCGTACTCCCATCTTAAAAACTTCATTCCCAGGTATGGCAACTATTTTTATGTTGGGGTTCACTCTTCTAATGTCATATCAGAAACAGCAAGAACTTTTATGGTTACCTTGTAAAATACGATGTAACAGATCTTTTGTTTTAAATCTTATATTAAAAACTATATGAAGATATGAAACAAATAATAACTGATATTGCTACTATGAAATTGATAATACAAAGAATGAAATATTATTTATGCTGGTTTTTGTTTCATTTCTCAGATTACAGCATATAATATTTCACATATATTTATTTGCATGTAATTCATATAGGTTTGGAGCCATCATAAATTTTATATGCACTTTTAAATGGATGACTTTATGAATTTAAAAACTACACTAGACTTTATTGTAAATACAAAATTTTAGATAGCAAAATGCTCATTACTTAATATTTAATTAGTACATACTATTGCATCTAGGCATATACATTAAAATGGCAATTTAATCCCTTTGTTATTCAGTTTTAATGAACTCACATACTAAAAAATGTTTGCCAAATTTCAAGCAACATTTCATACAATTTGACATAGCATATTTTTATGCTAATTCATAGAGGGTGATTATAATACAAGTACAGTAGAGTCTCACTTGTCCGACAATCCATATTGTACCACACACCACCAAAGGATAAATTGGCTACAAGAACTGCACATTGCTACAAATCTTTTCTATTGGCCCCAACTCTACTGCATGGCACACCCGTCTACACTAAGACTCGCATATCTGTCATTCACTGCAATGCAGTCTATCCCTAGTATGCGGATTGGTTTAATTTCTGTTGCTACTCATACATATGTGACTTCATGCGATGTGTCTAACATTCATGCGGTGTTTCAAAGCTCAAATTTATGCATGTACAGAAAGAATGGTTAAAAAAGGGAAGTTATATTTTCAGAATTAAAACCTAAGACAATGGAGAGACTGGACAAGCGAGGACAATGCAGAAGGTTCACAACTCTGGCATGGACAGGGTACAATAACAGACTGGAAAAGAAAATGAATAGGAACAGAAAAATTCTCAAATCACAAATAATCATACAGGATATCAGATTCCATAAACCATAAATCTTTATATATTTTTGGAATCTGATTTCTGCAGGGGGAATTGTAATTTAGACAGAGACAAGAAATCTATATAAAAAAGAGAATGAAAATTCACAAATCACAAATAATCATACAGGAAATCAGAATCCATAAACCATAAATCTTTAAATCTTTATGATGTTTTTTGGAATTTGATTTCTGCAGAGGAGTATTGTATTTTAGATAAAGACAAAAAATCTCTATATAAAAATCTATATAAGAGGGAGTATAGCCATCAAGAAAAATGCTCATATTAATAATAAATTATGAATGGAAAGATTCATAAATAATATGCTTTGCAGTTTCTGAATTAGATAATCTTTCTATAACTCAGCTCTTCATTTACTTGCATATTTATGGTTAAGATTTCATCACATTGCAGGAATAACTGTACAACACAGATCAGATGATAGATTACTTATGCTAGATAAAAAAATGTGTCTCTGAATAATACTTTAAATTGTGAATAGCTCTTAATTCCTTTTTTGGTTTGGCTACTTCCCCCCTCATTCTAAAAGTGGTAATAATTTTACCAAACTGCATATCTGAAAACAAATTTCACATTTTGGAATCAAATTTTCTGCATTCCGTCTATTTTAAAAGTGGTAATAACTTTTCCAAAACTGCAAATTTTCTTTCAAAATTCCACATTTTCTTAACCTTCTGCACTGCATATAAATCTTAGCCAATCAGATTAATGAAAATTTTTATTATAAATATTGTTGCAATCCAACTATGTTCTCTCTTTCCCTGCTTATGTTTGCCAGCTGAAGGATGTCTACAGCTTGGCTGCTTCTGTTAAAACTGTAATGCGTCATCAAAAAAATTCTGGGGTGCAGATTGCCCTCATTATTCTGTGCCATTAAATAGAGTAATCAAGTAATGAACATGGATTATCAAGTGATTTCGTGATTCTTCAAAATTTCCCTGCATCTTCTACTGTGTAATCCAAATTTCAGTGATCTTTTAACTTCAATCTATATGTGATTAAAAAATAATGTCTTCCCTAGTCAAGCACTCATATCAAACCACTGCTATGAACTAAACTATATCATCACAATTTAGTCAACAAAGATAGCATCTGTCTTAGAAATTCCTGCCTAAGAATGAATTTAACTGTGCAGAATGGCCTGTCTTAAAGTGCAGTTTATCTACAAAATTCAAACAAGTATGCACACTACAAGATTGAGGCTTTCTTATGATAATGAATTTGATTTTACTCTGCATCCATATAACACATCACTCTTGATCTATTCAATATCCAGAAAGGAGGAAATATCCCCAACATCCACAGTGCTTCGAAAATTAATCCAGCAAAGTGTTTATATTAAAAGTGATCTGATGAGTGTTTTCAAAGCTACAGTGTATCAACTAAATTATTTCAGCATTACAAGGCCATTCTGTTTATACAGTGTGCTACAACAATGCACGCAAAGAGAAATTTATTTTTACTTTAGCTCTCTTAATCGCAGTTTGTCAAACAAAAACGGAAAATTATTACCTTTGGTTCATTTTCAATGGAAAAAAACTCAAACAGTGGCACAGATTCTAAAATTTCCTACAAGATCTTTTATGAATAAAGTAAATTAGTACAGCTAGAAAATTGTACATTATAATCAATAAACTGCTAATTATTTTTATTATACTAAAAACATAGTTTTGCTGTTTTTCTTATTATATTGAACTTAAAAAATATTACACTGCTTTATGAAGTTCAGTAAAATTTTATGCTATCAAAAAATTTAATTTTTCATAATAATGTTTATCAAATAGGTAACAAACTTAATGAATTCTAAAGATTTTAAGAAAGGTTATTCACATGATTAATATATTTTTGCATGAGTTCAGTAAAATTTTATGCTATCAAAAAATTTAATTTTTCATAATAATGTTTATCAAATAGGTAACAAACTTAATGAATTCTAAAGATTTTAAGAAAGGTTATTCACATGATTAATATATTTTTGCATAATTGATTAAATACTTTTGAATTAATATTTTGAATATTTAATTATTTTACCCCAGTTGTCCAGGCTAAGATGCACAAGCATCCCAGAGTGCATGGTCTAAAAAGCAGATATCACGCCACTGCCAGGGCTATTTGTGACGTCGAGTTTAGTTTTTAGTTTTAATTATTTTAACAATGTGATTTTTGTTTAAAAGTTTTAATTCTAAGAATTTTCTAATTACTTTAAGAATGAAATGAATATAAAACTTTGAAGGCAGCGGGCAGCTGCATTGGAGAGTGCAGAGAGAAGTAAACAAAAACAGCAAGCAAAGACAAGAAGAGCGAGATTGCCGAGCAGGCTTTTTACACCAAGGCATGATTACATAAACTATTCTATTACAAGCATGTTTACATTAAAAGAATTAAATTTCAAATAGGTAACAGATTAACATTTGGAAGCTGCGTTAAGATTTCATCACATTCCACGAATAATTGGCAAAACAGATGGCAGATCACTTTTCAGAATTACAAGAACTTATTATATTAGCTTTGCTACTTTTAGAATAAAAAGGGGAAGCATGCTTAAATTTTGCTACTGTTAATTTATAATTAGAAAGACAGCTATTTCATATTTTACATATACAGTACAAAGTCCGTAATGCGGACATACATTATCCAGAATAATCTACATGACGTACATCTAATGTATAATCTGAACCTCAAAGCCACAAACTTTATGCATGCACATAAACAATGCGCATACATCACGCATGCACGCGTTGAAAGAAATGTTTAATAAAGTAAACAAATATTAAGCTCTTTTTTTTTTTTTTTTTTTTTTTAATTTGATACCCTTTAGATCATAAATGCTTTTTATTTCACAAATTACGGTTTCATTTTTTTAATTGTATAATTTCTGCATGCCATCTAACCATATTTAAATTGATGATCTATAATCCGGAATATAGACAAGTGCGGATTACAGACTTTGTACTGTGTATATGGGCAAAATAAAATCTACAGCCACCCCTCTTTTTTCACAGCTCATGTAATAGAACAAAAAATTTAATAATTTGAAGAAGGAGAACAGACAAAGAGGGTTATGTTCTTAACAATGCTTGTGTTCAATTATCTCACTTTACTTACTAGAAACAAAGAGATAGCTTTGGAATGGTAAACCGTGATGTCACATGCTCCAAACCTTCTAGTCAGGAAGAGCAAACCTTGTAAGTAATGTAATGTTAAAAACAATATTCAAGTGCAAAAATGCTTGCAACCACTTTTACCCAGTGTACTCATATAAAAAGGTCATAATTTTAGACATATTGAAATTTCAAATTCCAAACACTGAACATCGAAAGTACAATTTTCTTAAAATTTCAGTCACTGAACACTGAAACTGAACTGATGCAAAACACTGAAATCATAATGCTAATCAAGCAATGAAATTATGAAAGAGTTCTAGGAATAAGATTTCAAGAAAATAATTTCATACAAACTTTTAACAATGTTACATGTTACGAATATTATTTAAAGGCATATCTCTATGCAGTAAAAATGAATTCTTAATAAATACACAATTACCACATAAACTGATATATCAGCATTGAGCATGGATTTCAGTAATATTATTGTTTACTTGTTTTTTATTATTTATTTATTTATTTATTTACTTTTTAATTTCAAAAGCATGATAAATTAAACTTTCTTCTGATTTTAACCCTACTTAAAGTCTTAGTAGTATTAATCAAGAGCCCACATTTTGTAGAACTGTTGCTTTAAAGATCATTACTAAAGAGTTCTGCTTTTTAAAATGAAAGTTTATTTACTCAAAGAGTGACATTTCCAGCAGCGACATAGTGAGTTAATTATCTATCATATAATTAAATTTTTAAGAAAATATAAACTTTACACAAAAGTATTCCACTAGAAGAACATGCAAAATTATTGTATAATTTTATGAAGTACACTTTTTGTTTACAGCACTTTTCAGACAGAGTATTTATTTTGTATTTAGTCCTAAAATTTTGTACACTTAAAAAAAAAAAAAAAAAAAATATTGCAGCATAGTAAACTTAACACTTACAAGCTACAGTTACTGTTTATAACTTTATAAATTTAGAAAACAATAAAATTATAAAAACCTACCTAACAGACCGTACCATAGATCGCTGGTATAACTGACAAAACACAGGTAACAACTGTTGAAGATACAATGGTGCCATTTCAGGATCACCCTTAGGTTCATTATCATACTCATGGTCTTGCTGCTTTCTTTCTCCAAGCTTGGCACTTTCAGAGACAGAACACATCCATTCCCCTATATGGAAATAATTATAAACTATCAAAAGAAATTTGGGGATTAAGGTACTTTTTATGAATATTTTAAAAGAAATTTTATTCATATTCTGAAAATTTTAAAATTTATCTTCAAATATAATGCATAAATATAATGTACAACCCTTCACAGTTGCAGTTGCATTCACCACATACATAAGCAACCTTCTAGTCAAGAACTACTTTACATGTAATGTAAATTAAGAAAAGATCACATTAAATCAGCTAAAACAATTTTACCTCTTTGACTCTTGCACTTGAAACATAATTAGAAGATCTGTAGCAGTTGCTACATCACAAAAACATCATTTTTCTGGTTAAGAATAACTTTTCGCTACTATATTTTTAAGAAAATTATTTATTACTCTTTAAGAAATTGATCTTTAAAAACATTATTATTCTAATCATATTTTTTTCTTACCGTTGCCATCTGCTGTCTACATAAAGTTGTAGAAACAAAGATTATATAACGTTTGTAGAAGTTACTCTACTCCCCTTCCAAGCAAAACAGTTATGATACAAGGAGAAAAATATTTGTTAATATCACCTGAATACTTACACTTCTATAAAGCACATCAATGCTTTTTACAAAATATTTACAATCATTAAATCGAAAATTGATATACAACATTAAAGGTTCACATAATCTTGATAACGTGCTGGAAAAGTAATTCTTCTCTCACAATGTGCTGTTTTAAATTGCAAATCGTCCGCCCTTCCAAATCGATGTCCATTTCATAGGGTGTTTCATTTCTCAGGTTTTGAGAATCATCTTCACCTGAGGCTAACAAATAAACTTGTTTTAATTGATCAATGGAAAACACTGATGTTCTTTCCCTTAATTTTCAGAGTGTGATACTATGCATTTCTGACAATCACAGGAAAAGGTAGGTCTTTGATAAGGGCATTCTAATGTTTTCTTGACATGGTCCACTCTGACAAATACTTATGAACATGTATATAAATCCTTACGGTAAAACAATTTCTGTTTTCTTTTACACTGGCTTTTAAGTGGTTTTAATTTTTCCATTTGTTTCTGCATTTTGCTAGTGAAGATATCTGGTTATAATTTGGCTTCTGGTTTTTCACCCAACATAATTAATGAAGCAGTTAAAAAATTCTCATCTCAACACACCAAAAGGTACACTCTTGTTTTAGGAGAATATAAAAATTCTGTTGTCATTATCTTCTTTCCATCAATTAGCTATAAAGTTGCATGGATTTTACAGAAATTTAACTTTCGGGTCGTTTATTCTCCCATCAATAAAAATTCCGATTTCCATACTCAAGGACCCTATTCCAGATATGAATTCCTGGGGTATTTACAGGATTACTTGCCAGTGTGGTTTAATTTACATTGGCCAAACTAAGACAGTCTTAAAATTTTATGGCAAGGAGCATCAGGCATATGTTAGAAAAAAGGAAACACAGAAGTCTTCTGTTGCCCAACATTGTTGGTCCGAAAATCACACTTTCAATTTTTCTGCTGCCAAAATTATTCAAAAAACATCTTCCATTGGTGAACTAGATTTTCTAGAGGCATTTCACATTAAAAAAAATCTTTCAGTTCTAGTTAACGACCCTAATTCCAATCCATCTTTGCCTTCAGCCTTTAAAGAAATTGTTTTAGTTCTGGTTTCATCAACAGATGGTGCCAGTAGCTTATGGCCTGTCCGGGCTTTCTTATCTTATCTAATTATTATATCTTACCTTGTTCATTTTTGCTTTTGCAGCTGAGAATGATGGTTCAGTAAAACCATCGACACTAGTCCTGTAAAAATTTGAAAATATAATGCTGATTTTTGTTGTTTGACTTTTAAATTAATATTTGCTCAGCGTGTTACTGTATCTTAATTATAGAATGCTATTGGTTTCTCGGTCTTCATATTGCTGTGGAACAGATCCAATTGTGAAATTAGAGGCATCTGTACACAAAGCTAATGTTAGATCTGGATTAGGAAAGGTTAATAAAGCAGCACTAGCTACATCTTTGCATTTTTCAAAGGACTTCTTTGCTTTTTCTGTCCATGGAATTTCCCTTAGACCTTTTCTTATTGAACCTTTTAATTTTCTTATTGAACCTTTCAATTATTCATTGTAGGGTACTTGGGTATTAGCTACGTCTTCTAAGTACCTTCTATAAAAGTTAATGTTTCCCAAAAATTAAAGTTCCTGAATAGTTTAGGGAAGTTTGTAATTTGTAATGACTCGTGCTTTTCTGAATGGGGTTTTTAGACATTGGTGTTATCAAATATCCTAAAAATTCAAGTTTGTTAACTCCCATCACTGATTTCGATTGGTTGATGCATAGACCACACTGTTGAATTCTATTAAATACTTCCGTAAGATATTCCTTATGCTGTTTCTCAGTTTCTAATGCCATTAGGATGTCATATAAATGTGGAAAAATAAAATCGAGTGCACTGAAAACTGTATTAATGAATCTTTGAAAAGTGGAGAGAACATTTCCTAAGCCAAAACTCAAAAAAGCAAAACTCTTCTGTTAAATTCAAAAAAGTCCAAATGATGTTATCACTGTTTTTCTGTTTACCTTCTTATGCTATTGGAATTTGGTTATAGGCTATCAATAAATCAAGTTTGGAAAATATCTTCTTGCCTTTTAAAATGTAATGGAAATTTTCAATTCTGGGTAAAGAGTAGTGAAATGAAATGAACAAAAAATGAACTTATTCTCTGATTTAAACTCTCCAAAAAGCAAAAAAAAAGATATGATATAAGACTATTTATATAAGTCTGTCAGTATTTATACTCCAAAGAGCCATTACGTTACGACCCCCATGTTAAAGACATATAGGACCACCTTTAACTCTCAAAATTGGCAGCACCCAGCGTAGCATTGACTCCACAAGTTGCTGATACATAGTCTAAGGTATCTGGTACCAAGCACTCACCAACCGGTCCTCCAATTGCCACACATTGAGAAAGGGTAGCATGGCAGCACGAATTTGATTTTTCAGGTGGGACCACAAATGCTCTATTGGATTAATGTTGTGAATTTGGAGGCCACATGACGTGAAAAATCACTGGAATGCTCCTTGAACCATTCCCTGATGATTTGACCATTATGACATGGTGCATTATCCTGTTGGTAAACACCATCCCCCACTAGAAATACTGTAGTCATGAATGAATGAACCTGGTCTGCAATGATGTTCATGTGATGCATAGACATCAGGGATTGTTTAATGGGATTTATGGGTCCTAATGTACTCCATGAAAAACATTGCCCACATCATACTATCCCTGCCACCGGCTAGTATCCATCCAACTGTGCATCAGAAGCCAGGGTTTGGTTTAGAAATTGGAGTATTGGCCCACGCCCATCGATCTGGTGGACCAGAAAACGTGATTTGTCAGACCATGCAACTTTCTTCCATTTCAATGTCCAATTTCGATGTTTCTTGGCCTATTGCAGACACAACTGACGATAGCCTGCCATCAATGAAAGAACTGTGCTTCAGTGACATGCCGTCAGTGCTTCGGCCTCCGGCTGCACAAGCTCATACGCAGCAATGTATGCTGCAAAACGTGTCAAGAAACACTGTTTGGGTCTTATGTTTTTGCAAAAGCCTTTCAAAATACTATTACAACTAATTATGTGTCTTTCAAGCTACATTTCCTCAAGAACTTTAAAACTGGACTCTAAATTTAAATTACACAATGATATTTTGTTCCAGTATTTCTAAATTACATCTTGAAGCCATTTATTTGCTTTATCATTAAAACTGTGAATATTCTTCAAAATTTCCCTTCCTTTGCTAACACACTAATGCTTTTTTCTCAAAAGGCATTTTTCTCACGAAGGCTTTTATCTTTGAAGAGGGGGGATATGTACGATAAAAAATGTAAAAATCAAAATTAGTTTAAAAAGCTTCTTAATTGCTCATTTTAAATTTGGTTACTTTCTCTCTAGTAATAACTTTCCCAAAACTGCATCATATCTGAAAACTAATTCCGCATTATTTCAACTCAAACTTTTGCGCTGCCCATAAATTTTAGCTAATCAGATTAACGAAAATTTTTACTATAAATACCATTGCAATTCAACTATTTTCTCTCTTTCTCTGTGTATGATTGCTAGCTAAAAGACGTCCTTTGTTTGGTTGCTTTTGTTAAAAATTTAATGTGTCATCATCAAAATTGTGTGGTGCAGATTGGCCTCAATGTGATGTGCCATATCATTAGGCACGTAATAAAGTAATACCACCAAGTAATAAAGAGATATTTGGATTATCAAGTGATTTTGTGATTATTCAAAGGTTCTCTGCATCTTCGACTAAGAAATTGATATTTGTACTTAGCCAATCCACTCACAACTGGAAAATAATGTATTCCCTTGTCAAGCACTCATCTCACACCAAATTACTGCAAGGAACTAAAATATATCATCACAATTTTAAAATGTAATAAAAACAAACTGAGAGAAATAATGATGAATGAACAGAGATGCAGTAATACTGATTGCACAGCACATAAATGGCATATTGAAAAGGAGGAATTTTGACTGCGTAGAATGTTAGTCAATAATGAGTGGGAAACTTGGCAGTTGAGGCAAATGAAATTCCATTTTTATTTAAATTCAGATTTGTGGCCACAGTTTACTTGGCACTCTAATCATGCCTATTTTCCAGAACATTTACATTTTTTAATACTGCTGCGATAGGAAGAGAACAAAGGAAATAGCATCCACGCAGCACTGAAGTTTAAGCTAAAAGTGTGCATTTATGGAAGATTGTCAGGAGAAAGGTTTTGATTTAGGTGAGAAAAGTTTCAGTTCTTAAAAATTTGAATTCAAGTTCTGAATAAGTTACATTATCAGCTTTATGCAAGCTCTGTGACATAGATTAATCTAGAAATGGCACATTCCAGAAATGTCATTATTATCTTCAAAACAGATAGAAAAAATGCCCAAATTAAAAATGAGGACTAAAGAGTCTATTACTAAATAAAATTATAAAGCTCATTTACATATTTTTTCAATCTTATATATATATACTGGCTCTGTACGCTCATTGTTTTGGACCTTACACCAACTGAAACATCATGATTTGCAATATATATATAATCAAGAGATACTAATTGAATTCAAAATTAAATCAAAAAGTGCAAATCATCTAATCAGAAGACTACATAACAAAATTGAAATAAAAATAACATAACAAAATATAATTAATACATCATTAAAAAGCCAATAAAAACAAGATGAAAATTCCTTGGTCCTTTTTCAAGGAGCAGCCAAAGAATTGTCAACACAAACACATTCCTGTTACTAAGTTACTACAAACGCAAAGCCCCCAGCTCCCCCAGCCCATGATTCAGCCCCCCAAAAAATAGAAACTGGAAAAAAAAAAAGAATAAACAGTTCAACAAGTAATAAAACGACACAAAGAAAAGAAAACAGATACAAATCATACATTCCAGCCAAATATCTCTGTGTGTTGATAATATGCATTATTTCCCTGGAATAAAACAGCATTTTACTATAGTCCTCAAGATCTCTCAGAAATTAAATTTTAATTTTATCTCTAATACTAGCAGTCAGACCACAAGTTTGAAAGAAGTCAGCATTATCACCTCTTACTCTACATAGCTGACAAAGATTGTTTTCCTGCACGGCAAATCTATTTAAGTACATGGGAAAATGTCCATGTCTCATCAAAACCTGATTCAGATCTGTATCAGTATAGCACTTTCTTCCTTTATAAATCTGTATATTACACATATAGTTCTTTTTCGCTGAGGATTCCCAATTGTTTTTCCATTTTTCATATATACTATTCTACAAAATTCCAACAGCCATTCTTCTAGCGCCCTGCAGTTAAATTTCTTTACAGTTGCTAAGTGTGGCTTCTTTTGCCAATGCGTCAGCCCTCTCATTTCCATGGAAACCCACATGTGCCTTAATCCAATGCATCTTAATACTACACTGACTACCAGTAAGCATTTGGACACCTGTGATAGAAAAGAAAAACTAACTTTATTCAAAATCAATACTTGGTAGAGCCTCCACGGGAGGTAATTACAGCGTGGACCCTCCGGGGCATACTTTCCACAAGTCTTTGTATGACAGCTAGTGGTATTTTCTTCCACTCGGCTTGGAGAAGACATAGAAGTTCCTTCACCAATTTTGCACCGGTAGTGCACCCCTGAATTCAGCGATGCAACTCGTCCCAGAGTTTCTCGATAGAGTTCAGGACAGGACTCTGGGCAGGCCAGTCCATTCGATGAACTCCATTGGCACCATACCAAGCCTTGGTTAACGTCGAAACATGACAACTGGCATTGTCGTCCTGAAAGTAACAGGGTCCAACCCGTAAAACTGCCACAACGTAGGAAGCACATTGTCATCCAAAATAGTGCAGTAGGCATCGGAGTTGAGCTTACCATGAATGGAGACCAAGGATCCCAGCCCATACCAGGAGAAACACCCCCAGACCATAATTCCACCTCCGCCGAAATTGACTGTTGGCACAATGCATTCTGGCAGATGTTCTCCAAGTAGACGCCACACCCAGACCCTGCCATCCGGACGGTAAAGGGTGAACCTTGATTCGTCACTCCAAAGAACCCATTTCCACTGATCTACGGTCCAATTTCGATGTGCTTTGCACCACATTAACCGAGCAGCGCGGTTGGACTTTGTGATCAAAGGCTTATGGGCAGCAGCATAACCATGAAAACCAAGCAGATGTGCTTCCTTACGGATGGTATTCATTGAAATAATACTCCCGGATGAGGGCCATCGGTTGGGTGCGGTTCTTCCGAATTTCTCTGGACAGCACTCGTTGGTCTCTATCTCCCAGTTTCGTTGGTCTGCCGACTTGGGGCACATTCCGACAATCACCGCTCACCTTCCACTTCTTCATCACATAGGCCACTGTCGATTTTGGGTACTTCAGATCACTAGATATGTCCCTTAAGGATCGGCCACATTTGTGATACTCGATAATCATACCTTTCTCGAAATCAGAGAGCTCCGAACTGCGAGGTATCTTGCATGTGATTAAAGCCGATGCTGTTTCCTACACGATATATACCGGCAGAGTCCGTGACGTACCTTAGGACCGCAGATATCGTCATTTGCATAGGTGTCCAAATACTTATTGGTAGTCAGTGTATACTTTGTATGCAGATTTTGCTATTTCATTTTAATATTCACAAAAAAATGTTTTATCCATCCCAAGTGATTGCAGTGCTGATAGTGCATCAGGAAATGTATGGACACATTGACCAACAGATAATTTATATTTGATCCAGGTCAAAGCCTCTAGTATTGCACATAATTCAGCCTGGTACACAGTATTCAAGAAATTTAAAAAGAATTTTTTTGTGGTCAATCTCAATTCCGTAATAATATGCTACAAATGCACAACCAACATTTCCACCTTGGCCCGAACCATCCGTATATTCTTTTACAGTACAATTATCATATTCATTTACAGTACATAATAATCAATCATAATTTAGTCCAAATTTATCTGCAGGCCAAATCAATTCAAGACATTCTTCAAAATCACCACTTTCTAATTCTATATTAGAGATTTCCAATGATGTAATATATTTGTTATAGAAAAAGCCATATTGATATGAGAGGGGAGCCACACCAGCGAGCACACAAGCCACCTCCATTGAAGTCCACCACGTTCCTGTATCATATCTGGATGATTGTGAATTCTTAAAATAATATTTAAGAGAAAGTTGTATAAAAGTGCAATAAAGTGAAAATTTTAAAACCTTTTTTGTTTCATTGATTTTATTACTCGTGTTATGAAACTTTACGAAATTTTTCCTGCACTCAATAGCAGCCTTAATTTATACAAATCTTCTCGAAACATATCTTGAATGTTCGCTTTAATCCATAACGTTATTAAATTTAAAGATAAAAAATCTTTCTACTGTTTAACAGCATTTCCATTAGCACAAATTATAACACTTCAGATTGTAGTCTTTTTCTACAAGAGTTCAATTTTATACAAAACTGTGATCAGAAAGAAAAATTTCATCTTACTTTTAGAAATGCAAATGACCTTATCACTTTCAATATATCTGGTTTAATTGAAACTGCTAAGAGTTCTCTTAAATGTTTGAAACTTAATAAAATCAGTTTCAATAGTCACAAAGTTACTGATTACCTTCACCTTAAAATTATCAATTTAATAGAAATTACCGTAATTTCGCGCGTATAGTCCGCGGACTATCTGTGTTTAAAATGTGAATTTTTGAAGCTGTGGACTATCCACCAGTGCAGATAATACGCTGGTTGTTCATGGTTAAAATCGTTGAAATTTAAAAAACACGCTGTCGTGAACTGCCGATGATCAAATATAAAAAAAGCGCGAGATTCCAAGAAAACATTCGTATGTATCGTATCGATAGTAAACCATCAAGCATAGTGCAGAACGAATGAGTAGTAGCAAGTAGAGCTACTACAATCCAGGCTGGCGCATCATGCGATACCGGGATACGAGCCAAAGAAAGTCTTGTATGAGCACTCACTTAGCACAACCAGTCTTGTATCCCAGTGTCCTTCGCACTGCTTTAGCGCAACTGCCGGGAGGGGGAAAAGTAGTTGATGCGTCAGCTCGGTTTTTAGGAGCCATAGTAGCAAGTACCTGGAGTACGAAAAAAAAGCGTGATTCGTTTACTTATAGCATGGTTTGGCAACACCGAGTGAGTGGGGTCGAATGTCACATTTCATTACCACTTATCACGAGGATAGCACGTTGCACAGTATTTTGTCTTTCATCTTCGATAACGTTGATGAAACATCGCCGGAGTTTTACTGCCGAGTTAAACTCAAGGTAGTTGAGAAAGCTGAAAAAGATGGAAATAGAGAAGCGGGCAGTTATTGGTTTAATCCTAGTATCCGGTGCACACGGGATTTGACTACTTTTGGCGACTTTATGATGAGCAGTGAAAACGGGATATATACGATTAGTAGTTAACGGGTCATTCAAAGAAAATATATAGATAAACATAGTATATACAATGTATATAGTATATATACTATGTGTGTATATACATATACTATGTGTGTATATACATATACTATGTGTGTATATACATATACTATGTGTGTATAGTACATATATAGACGTTCTTTGGATCATTTTTGGTGTTGGCGATAATTTTCAAAGTCGCGCCAAGGCTGCACTGTATACTAGGATTTTACCCCGTTATTTTGAAGTGGACGAGAAAGCGGTGAGAAATTGGCGCAAACGAAAGTATGTGTTTAAAAAGCATGGGAATATTGCTGTATTAAAAAAACGTAATTTCGGACGTATAGTCCACGGACTATCTGACGATTTTTGAAATTTTTTTTATATAAAATCGTGTCTGCGGACTATACGATGGTGCGGACTATACATGCGAAATTACGGTAATTTGGGGGGGGGAGGAGAGAGCCTTTCTAACATTCTTACTATTAAACTAACTCACAGAAAATCAATTATTTCTAAAAAGTTATTGCTAATACCATTATCACCTAGATTATATGAAATAAAAGTATTTGAACTGCTGTTCAAGAACTTATTCAATATTTAAAATTTCTATTCTAGTCTAATTTTATGTCCAACAGGACTTCTTACTATTAATCATGTCTTTCCTTTCACAACTTTTCTACTCCCCATAACTATATACAGTCAAAAGTCTAATCCGGACTCATCGGGACTTCGGCGATTCCGGATTATCGATTTTTCCGGATTATAGATCATCAGTTTAAATTTGGTAAGAAGGCATGCAGAAATTATAAAATTACAAATATGAAACCGTAGTTTATGAAATAAAGAGCAATTATGATCTAAAGCCTATCAAAATTTACAAAAAAAGGCTTAATATTTTTTTGTTTATTAAACATTTCTTTCAATGCGCGCATGCGTAAAGCATACATTACGCATAGTCAAAATTAGAAAATTGCAACCAGAGAACTATTTGATTTCTATTCATGATATTTATAATGACGAGGAATTTGATTTAAATCATATCAAAGCCGGAGTACATCGAGATGAAATACTACGTTTAGTAAGGAATTATAAGCCGAAGAAAATAAAATCATCTGCCCTGAAGATAAGGATAGTGCTGACAGATCAACTTCCAATTCATTGCGCGCCGCTGCATTAAAGATAAACAAAGTTTAGATAAATAAACGTTAAAGTTTAGATAAACAAAGGATATCTATCCCTTTATCCATTTTTCGCAGCAATTCCACTTTTTGTTTAATGAACTTCGAAATATACTTTCGCTTTGTAGATCCTTTACATATTAATAAATATATATCAGATATTCTATTTGACATAATCGAAAGTTCAAGCTTACTTTTATAAAATTGCTCTAACAGTGTGCAAAAAATAATAAGCCGAATCCAAAAGGAACAACGCAATCTGCAACATTAACTGAAATAGATAATTAGATAATTTTAGCTTATACCGCCCGTTATACATTAAACACGCATGTGTAAATGTATTATGCGCATCCGTAAAGGTATTACGCGCATGCATCAACGCACTGTGCGTTGACGCATGCGCAGAAAGTTTGTAGATTTGAGGTCCGGATTGTGGGTGTCCAGATTAATGACTTTTGACTGTATTACTCTTTTTTTTAATTATTTTTTACAGGATATATTTATTTTAATTTCATTAAATTTAATTTCTTTACCCAACTTATATACTATTTTGCTACATAAAAAATTTTTATATTGCAAAATTTTAAAATTTATCTTTCATGACTTATTTTTCTCCACTTAATTTTCATTTCTGTGGTTAAATTTTAGAATTGCATCACTATACTTATAGTTTAAAACATTTTCAACTTCACAGGCAACATCTCTGCAACTCAACCTAGTTCTTGTCTTTTATTAGTATTCCTATTCCTGCTTTGTAGATCCTGCTGCTCAACTTGACTCTACACTTCACAAGAGCATTCTCCCAAGTCTCATGAACAAGGCAGTTGTGGTTTTTGAATTACTTCATTTATGTTTCAATTTTTATTTCTCATATCCCATCCAAATTTATTTTTAATTGAATTAATTGAAGCAGTTTATTTTTCCCACAATTTTAGGCATATTACCCTTTCTAATATTTTCTAGTTTAGGTTATAAACTTTCCATTTTGTTTGGTTTTTTTTTTTTTTTTTTTTTTTTTTTTTTTTTAATTTTATTTTTTCCTTTACCAAAGCCATTTATTTATTTCACTTTAAAGGTATTTTCCCTTCTAAAATAAATTTGTTTGCTGAAAATTTTTACATTACAATAGATTTACTTTTGTGTTACAACATTTGTTAGCAGTTTTGCATTTTCTTTAGTTTGCAGCACACCAGACAGATAAGAAACACATGTGTACAGTCCCCCACAGGTTGCAGTGTTCAAGTTGGTACAAGGTGTCAGATGACATGTTCTGACACTGCAGAAGCAATAATTCATTCAGTTATGGCTGCACTTGATATTACAAGATCCTTAACTACAGTGTGAAGGGTTTTACCGATCTGTCCAGTGTCAATGTATTTTAGTAATCTACACTGTGTTTAAAGCCTCTTGATTCTAGGCAGGCTGGCGGACTGATGATCCTGTTGCTCCTTTGATATTCTTCCATCCAGCGGTCGTAAAATAAAATCAAACAAACCAAAAAACAAAACTCACTCTGCCTGCAAACTGTTTTAGAAAGGCATGTACTCAGAATGCTCAGCCTCTCGAATAGACATTCTCTTGCTGCTAGCAAGATCCTCACATAATGAGGACAATAACCTACAATAAATATTTCTATGCCTTCAGTGTTGTTACATATTGTCAATAGAATTTTTCGTAGATTTCTAATAAATGTATATTAACTCTACATGCAATAAGTAATATGCAGCCCTAACAAATGCAATCACAGATACCATATAAAGTCATGCCCTCACAGCAGCACACCTTCAGTTAATACTTTATTTAAATACTTATTTAGTTCCTTGCTTTTAATTTACCCAATGGATTTTCTCTTTTCTTATTCAGATTATTCTAATTTTTACAATATTTGTTTTAGGAGCACCTTATATCTTGATGATGAATTAAAATTTTTTAAATATTTATCTTCATTTTATTTTATTTTAATGGCCTTTCATTGACATTTTAAAATTAATTTAATTTTAGTTGGCACTTTCTTTTGAAATATTTTTAATTATTTCACAAATTTATAATCATCTAAATATATTTCAGAAACGGGGTACGATTGAAAATTCTTTGTCTACTTAAGGGAAAGACCGAAGATTTTTCAACCATTTCTTCTACAAATTTTAATGTTACTTTATTGAGTTGTTTTGTTTTTGTTTTAATTTTGATGTACACAGATTTGATTTATTTAATTAGAACTTCCATCTACTTTTGGTACTGTTTTAGCTTTTTAAGCCTACTTTATTAGTTTTATGCATAAATCAAAAATTTCTATTTTATCATGGCTAATGTCAGTATTTTTTAGCAAAAAATTTTGAATACACAAATGTTAAAGTTGATAAAGAACTTAAGCATAAATTAAGACCTTGTGCATGTCCTTAAATTTTATGTGTTTCTCTTTATTTAGAGCTTACCATTTTAAATAAAACTTACTTTATTTTAAATAATTAAGAATTTGTAATTATGTAATGATTTTTAATGATAAAGAAACTTCTATTATTTAACTCAAGCTAATTTACACATTATGAAAATGACAAACTATGATATAAAAGTGAACATCTTTAACACTTTCACTATTAATCATACGCATATATATAATTTTGCTGGGCTTTGTGGTGCTATCATATGTTAGCCATTTATACATAAGTATGCAATGAAGACTATGTTAACTCTTTGTTTCACATGGTTGATTTCTGAAGAATTTTTTATACTTTCCCTGGCAGTGACTGCGTTAATTTCTTTTAAACATACATCTAGCTCTACCAGATAATATAACTGAACTCATGTTCTTGCAAATTTTAACCACTTATTAGTCCAGTGGTTAGCCCTTTTACATCACTGTGATTCTAGATCTATGCAAATAAAAAAAAATACTGTCAGCACAAAATTTCATTTAAGAAATTTGCTTTGCTAAACACTAAGAAAAACAATTGACAGATGACTAGGAAAAGCTTGCTTCTAGGACAACAAAAATTATGTTTTCACTGTTTTATTTCCTTTCTTATTTTTTTATGCCACTGCTATCATTGTTCAAATCTCAAATATTTGGCATTATAAAAAGGTTGCTAAAGTCAACCTCATTACTTTTATTCAAGACAAATGAAAACACTCAGTACTGGAGGTAACAAACTGATTTTTATAAATGCTGCAGAAATTGATACACTACTTGTTTAAACAGCAAGCGACCATGAAGCTGAACATCACTTTTTTGATGCTTTTTGTTTAAAAACAAAGTTCAGATATAAGAAGCCTTAGATAATTTTGCTGGGTTTTTGCATGCATAGAATTTACACACAGTTCCAGCATATGCTCAGAAGTTACACACTTTGCAAGAAAAAAGACTTTTTTCAGATACTTTCAGATTTTTAAAAAGATCTAGTTCCTAACTTGTTGAATTAATAGAGGACATCAACAGCCCAGAAAAACTAAAAGTGTTATCATTGCCTGCCTTTTCAGAGATATCGTTTTTCAGCTTTACACCACAACTTAACCACATTTAACTTTTCTTTTCATCACGCCTTCAAATCTGTATATGTATCAGAATGTTCTTTTTTTTAAAAAAAAAAATTTCCCAATGAAGTTTGTAGGGTTTATATTTATTTTAACTAACATTTATTTTAAGCTATCTTTCCTGTCAAGCCTTTACTTTCCCCTAGAATTGCCAATGCCTGAGTATGTAAATTGTAGTAGAACGCGCAGTATATTCAAATTTTAGCAGAAGTAAGTTGAGTTTAAATAGAAGGGAAACGAGATTGCATGTGTGCTTCTTGAATCAATAACGTGAAGGTTGCTAGTTAGAAATTTAAGAACCGCGCATTTCGGCCTGTGTGCCTATTTCGGCAGTTCGCTGAATATTTCAACTGCTTAATCAGTAAGCTCGCTGAATCTCAGCTGTATTTTAGAACGCGGTTAAGTTAGTTACAATTTTAGAGCCACGTAGGTAGTAATCTAGTTATTTATTCATCCTGTCATTTATTTTTAGTTTCGCATTTCTGAATTGTTAAACCGCCGGGTCGGCGTAGTTTGTGAGTGTCAAGTGAACGCAGCTGTTTTTACAGTTCATAGCAGGCACTACCATAGCAGCTGACAAGTTGGGGCCACGCAACACTACAAGTTCATGAAATAAATATGGAACAGTAAGCTTAGTAATCTATAATCATCCCATTAAAGATCCATACTCGCATAAAATAAATACTGTATTTGATGGCATATAAGACGCACCCTTATTTAGATGGCCACACACAAGGGAAAAAAGTTTCAATAGCGTGGTTTCTTTTAGTTCTCACGTTTCGTAAAAGCCAAATAAAAAATTATTGAATGCAATTACCTTTACGTATAAGACTGTGTCCTTCATGTATAAGACGCAGGTAACTTTTTTGAGACCAAATTTAGGAAAAAAAGTGCATCTTATATGCCATCAAATACGGTATATATATATATATATATATATATATATATATATATAGTCTAATTACTCAGCTTCATTCTGCAATTAAAAAACTGGATATGAATTATAGCTGATTTTAATTGTACTAAAAATGACATTATTCTTCATGGATGTTTAAATCTTGCAAACAGATGTTTTTTAATACCATGCTTAGTAAATTAAAGCAAAAAAGTTGTAAAATCTATAAATCAAAAAGAATAATTTCATTTTCACTTATCTGACACAGACTCTCACTAATCAGCATCATGATGTGGATCACAGATTATCAAACAGCATGCAAAAGAATACATTTTCACATTCCTGCATTAAATTTATATCTCTCTTTTAGTAAAGTCTGAGAAAAGAGTGATGCAAAATAGAGAAATAAGAGAAAAAAATAATGCGAAGGAATAAGTATGAAAATTTCCAATGAGATTTATGATTTTCAGATACTCTGAAGAATTGGAAGAACAATTCTTTCCTTCCTTAAGGTTTTGAAAGCTCAATAGGTGATGTACCCAAGAGACAAGAAAGAGAAGAATAGAATCAGCACTTACCAGGTGACTGAAGAATAGCAGCTACTTCTCTGTGTCCTTCATCATTTCTCTCTCTTGCTTTGTCTAAGGGAGTTTTTCCATCTTCATCTCTTAAATCTGGATTTGCACCATGCCTCAATAAAACCTATAATAAAAATTTCAGGAAAAAATATTGTATATATAACACTTTATTTCCCATTTTAACAAGAAAATATGTAACTGTTTCCAATATTCTGATATTAATAAATTATAGACTATAAGATAAAACATTCTCTGGCAAAGAAATTAGTACACGTACAAAAATGATTACATATTAATAACATAAAATTAGAAATAGAAACTAAAAAAATTAAAAAATAATTCAATTTTAAAATTGCATTACATATCATGGATATTTTACTCCAACACTAACATATTTAATATCTGGGATCACAAAAAACTATGATAGAGGTCACAAATGAAAAAGGTTTAAGAAACGTTATCCTATATTACTGCTTTTTGTAATACTCACATTTTATCTCATCAATAAAAATCTTTAATCAAACACACAATCAAGTTTCAGCAGATGCCTTTAAGACATTTGTAGCTCAAGATATGTCATGGCAATACTTTACCTCATTCCACATATTTAAAAGCATCACTAGTATGAGCAATCCTATCACCTCCACAATTTGAGAACATGAATCTGCAGTATCAAGCACAAATGTTTGGTATATTCATTCATTCACAAAACCCCAGAGCAATATTTAAAAAAATCAAGTGCCATACAAAGTAATATAAAGTTTTGAAAACGTCATAGAAAGAAATCTAAAGGGTCATAACAAAAAAAGTAAAATGGTCAGACTGTTTTGTACAATTTTCTAGTTCTCTTTTTCAGCTATGTAAAACGCAACACAATAAGCACACTGATTTCAAATCTATATGTCATTCTTTTTTATCACTCTTTTCCCAGACGCCCTGCATTTAATATGAAATCTTATGAAAATATTGTAAAAAGCATTCATTCCATTACTGCACTGGATTTCGAGGAAGCAATCTAGCACAAATAAAAATGTCACATCAATACAACCTCATTTTTAACAACATAGAAAAGTTACCTTCGCTACACCTGGTCTTCCAAAACATGCAGCATAATGTAATGAAGATGATCTTTGGCCTTTGTTAACATCTGCTCCTCGCTCACACAAGAATTCCACCATTTCTTGAGTGCCAAATGCAGATGCCCAATTTAACAAAGTCTGGCCCACATCATCCATAAAATTCACTTCAATACCTACAAAAAATTAATAACAAAAATTAAAGGCACATATTTATCTGATAAGCACATATAATATAGTTAATCCCAAATTCATACTTTTATTTTTAAATCTCAAAAATTATATAGACAAAGCTTGGAGTGAGAAAGGGAAATTTAAAACAGAAGTCTGCAACATTTTAGGACAACTGAAACAGCATTTTAATAGTAAAGGCCTAGTCCTACGTGTTGCAAGGTCATTTATGTATAATCTAGACTCTTGGGAAAAATAATATCTAAATTGTCTATCTTGCATTTCTACCGCTACAATAACATAAATATGTTAAATTTAATGAAAATTACAAAAATAATAAACATATTAAAAGAAATTAATGCTCTCCATCTCGATCACTAAAAGTCCAATAAAGATTTTCCTTTGTCAATTAACTGCTCATACATAATTTTCAGGAGCATTGTCACATTTTCAGCTACTTTTAATTAAAGCAATTCATACACCTGATCAAATAACAGATCCCCTTTTTCCTCAGCTTCACTAGGCTCTCAATATTTGAATAGAATCAATTTACAGCACAACTTATCAGTAGTCAATAAGTGAACAACATTTCTAAAACTTTAAAAACGTGCATGCAAGGCATAATTTTAATTAACAGTTAAATATAATTAATTAAATTACAATTAATATCTATACACATGAAAAACTGAACAACTAAAAGTAAATTATATACACACTTAATGGAAAAAAAAATTTATTACTCAAACAGAAATATCACTACATCAAGTCACATAACTGAAGCAAATATTTTATATCACAAATAATCATAACAGAAATTAGAATCCATAAACAGTTTATCTTTGTATTACTTTTAAATTCTGATTTCTAATAAGAAATTTTGCAATTTTGTCATTAGTAATAACTTTGATATTTTGGAAAGCCATATTTGAAAGAAAGAAAAATTCAGATCCAAGAGTCTCACACACCACTGAGCGCAAGCGAACAAAGATTCCTGTGTCAGGGTTAGCTGGACATTTAAGCAAACTGAAGCCTCATGGTCGGCTTTCCCAAAAGCTTATCCCGCTTATCCCCAAGCCAACAGCACTAGGGTCAGGAGACCAGCTAACTGAAACCAGTGAGGGCAATTATGTGCCTCCCTTTTAGCTGAAGCAGAGGCCAAAGAAGAGTGCTGGGGAGAGTCCCTCCCTCTCAATTACCACGACTCTTCTTTCCAATGACATGGGTCTATGTGCAGTGAACACATGGGCAGTTTTCTTGCCACTCGAAAACTAGAGACAAGTTATAACAGTTTCTCATGATGAGCCCAACCTCTGAAGAGGAAAATCACAAGGGAGAAGGGAAGGATAAAGTTATGGCTAAGAGGAGGGGGGCAGAAAAGAGAACAGATCACTGGGGCTCCAGGATTGTGACACCCATCACTGATTATGTCCATGGGAAGATTTATATTATATTTAGATGAAGTACTGGTAATCTGGAAAACTGTTAAACAAAAATGTGCAAGTTTATCAACCATGGAAGCAGAGTATATCGCCTTAACGGAGGCAGCAGAGGAATTAATGTGGATGGAAAATGTCTTACAAGATGAAATTTTAAAGTTTAATTTAAGAGAATGTAAACTATTTTGTGATAACAAGTCTGCCATTGATTTTTCTAGATCACCAATAGAAAATCGCCAGGCTAAGCACATAGACATAAAATATCACTTTATTAGAAGAATAGTAAATGATGGAGTGTTTGACCTTGAATTTATCACCAGTAAATTAAATACTGTGGACTTATTTACAGAAGCGGCGATTGCTGTTAATTTAAGGAAGTTTTGTTTTGATGTTTTCAGCGTTTAAAGACAATAAGTGTTTTCGTATAATAGAATTGAACTATGAGCTTCTGTAATTCTGTGTTTTTGTCTCTGCATGAGGAAAAGAGGGCCGTTTGTGCAAATTTTGATCGGAGGTCAATCGACGGTAAGCTAACGTGGTTGCCACTGATTGGCCGATGACGTCAAGATCGGCGGGTTGGCCAAGTATGTATATATGTACGCCAGATGTGTGTGTTCTGTGTTAGCATTATGCTAGTTTTCTTTCCCTCAAATGGTTTTAAATGTAAAGATTACAGTGTTATAGCTTATTTTAATTTATGGAATAAAGCACAAATTTTATATAGATTAGTCTTAAGTTTATTTAAGGGAAGCAAAATATACTTTACCTATATCAACATTACCAAGACATAAAATGTTACCATACTATACTCTTTTATTATTCAATTACTAACACAAAAAAATTGTTTAGGTATCGCTACAAGAGTCATTACTCAAGTTGTCATGTTTTGATAAACATGCGGTGATGAAAGGAAAATAATAATTTGCCACACAGGCATCAGATGAACGATGTATCTATGTGGAATGTTTCGGTTTGAGATGTGTGCCAAGCAGATATGCAGCAATGGAGCCAAATTAAAATTTATACTAAAATGATTGTTTCTTCAATAACAAAGTATTTTATTTAGTGTTGAAGTGAAATTAAGAATCGGGACTCTCCAGGTGTTTTATTATGCACAGAGGGGGGAATTAAATGTGCATGCATAAAGCCTAGGAGAAAAAACACTGGTGGTTTTGAGGTCCGGATTTTAAATCATTCCTGATAATGGGTGTCCGGATTTCGGACTTTGTAATGCATAAAAACAACAAATGAGTAAATAAAATTATATACAACCCAACAATAATATCAAAAATAATACAATCAATGAGGATATAAATATTTACAACATATGCTTGTAGTTTTATATATAGACGCATCTTGAAAAAGAACTAGGGGCAGTCTTACTGTAGAATAATTTACAGGGCATATGTATTTAAAGTATTAACGAATACACAATTATACTCAAACTGAAAGGAAAACTTCAGCTACTTGCATGTGAGAAATTTCACCAACATATTTGGTAAACTTTTACAGCCAAAAATGACCATAAACCTTCAGAATCAATTTCTAAGAAACCATTAAATAGATGCCCAGTAAGATTATAAATAATGCACAAGTTTAAACCACGAAAAGAATTTTTAATGATATGCATTATCAAAATAATTTACTGATACATAAATCTGATTTCTTTGAAGGATATACAGAAGTCCACGTATGAAAAGTTGTATAAAGCTAAACTGGAATTTTTTCAACTAGAAATAAAAGAAGACAAAGAGCTAACATTTCTAAGATGCATGGGCAGATACAAAATCTATGGTTCCAGACCTGTCAAAATCATATTTTAACTTGAAAGAAGAGCTATCAGAAACAAAAATGATAAATATATAAAATTCCATTGCAGTTGTACACAGCAGTTTAAGAAAATATATGTCAAGTAGAATTCATTCTCATCATTTGAGTAGAAAAATGTAAAAATAAATCTAGAGAAATACTATACTGGCTAGGAATACCAAAGAACCTGAAGACATTTTTGAATTGTTAAACATGCCTGAGTTTCCAAAATGCTAATAGTACACAGCACACAATAAAAAAATATGTATAATCCTTGGGAAGTACTGGGAACTCATGTTTTTTACTTTCACAACAGAAATTATCTAATAGTTATAGACTATTTTAGCAAACATGTTAAAACAGGATAATTGGAAGATATCAAGTGTAACAGTGATAAATCAGTTAAAAATAGCTTTTTGCAAGGAAAGCATTAAAACCACAAAATAGGATAAAATAAAAATTTTAAAAAGATGTAATCCACAATATACCTGCAAGATGTTTAAAGAATTTCCAAAGAAATGGATTTTATAAACCAGCACTTCAAATTACCCACAATCAAATGACATTTGAAATAGTATTTGAAATATAATTCTGACAATTTGAAAGACATTCAGACCATCAAATGAGTGTTAAAAAACACTGCACTTGGCAATAAGGACACATATTTAGTTTTACTAGAATATCATAAAGTGCTTGTAATTCTTCTCATTAATGAAGATAAATGTCTACATCTCATAACAGGCTTAAGGTTTAAATATCAACTGTTTTACAAAGTGGCAAGAAAACATAAACTGCTCTAAATAACACTTCCAGCATTTAAAAGGCTGCATCATGCAAACAAGACTACCTATCATAATTTTTCATTTAATCATACAAGATAATTTATTTTAATTACAATAGTAGATATTAGTTTTAAAGCTCACCCCCAGAGTCTATGGCATCAATTAAAGCATCAGTATCTTTACTGCGAATGCAGTCTATTAATTGACGATGAGTTCTCTCTCCTGCAGTGTCAACTCGTCGGAGACTTGGTACCCTAGTTGGAAGAGGCGCTGCTTGAGAAGATTTCGGTAGAGCCTTCCTTCCTTCAAATAAAAGCACTAAAAGAAGATCCACTAATCGCATTGTATCCAAAACACATCTAGAAAAAAAAATCATCAAGCGTGAATATGGTAAACACTTGTAATTTTACACTACAGATGGAAATTAACAAATGGGAGAAAAAATGATTCTTGCAAAATATGCATACCCAAACATCCTAGCAGATCTACTTATACGTGCTCACAGAGATAACAATAGAGGGATTTTTTTCTAATGGCGGGCGCTTGCCTATGCCGCCATTAGACACTCTTAAGACCAGATGTGGTGGTCTCTTTATTATAGAGGCACATAATAGTTGGGCCATCATTACCTCCTATGAATGGACATGCAATTTACATGCATGCATTCTCCGGAACTTGGGCCCATTAGTATCGCAGTCAGGCTTTCCTAACCACTATACTGTCTAGGCGGCCCCAATATAGGTAGCACATGTTATATTTATCAAATGGCAGTCTGTTGGCCACTACGTCATTAGGCTGCATGTTCTCCAATATTTTTCCACAAGACAATTAAAATGCTATTATGCGAAGCATTCATCAACATGAGCATCTTAAGATGAACACAAAATACACACAGAAGAGTTGACAATATTATAATGGAATAAATGGGCATGGAGATTGTTGTACCCAGCCAACAAGTAGCTACCACAGCTGAAACCATCCAAAAGAAGATGAAAATTGGCACTGGACACACCCGGAAGGCTGAGCAGACACAGCGTGAAAGGACTGTCAGAAGATTACTTTAATCTCCACTTTTGGAGATGAAAAGAGGAAATTCCTATTTGATTTCTGATTTCAATAGCAACCTCTTTGCCGCTATATGATTTACCTCTACACAGTGTGAGGGTATACATTGTAAAGACACTTTACATTGAATTCTCAAGCAGAGATCTACACTGATGTGAGAGCTTTTATTCTCCTGATTAAATGATAAAGCCTGAAAAGCAAATGTTGAATCCAAAAGGATCTGACCTCTCAAAGGTATCCTAGCGAATGGAAAGTTGCTGAAGAGTTACATAGAATGATTCCAGCTCATCATCAAAATGGGTTGTGACATTTCCAGCTGGCAAATCAAAACAAAAATAACAGCCCCAGCTCCTTGAATAAAGTGCTAAGAGAACCATCTGTATAGATGTGAAGCAATTCATAAGTAGGATAGCAATTGTAAACAGTTTCTAGAGCAACCACAGTGCTTCCGGACAGAAGTCTGACTTCCTTATTTTCTGATTTAGGTACTATCTCACATCATGGTTCATGCAGTCCAAGGGGTTAACAAGAGAGAGTAAGTTAATTAAATGGAAACAGTCAGTATCATGCACACACTAGATAAAAACTCCTTTGAGTTTTCAGGTTACATTCTTGATTGTGACTGTAGTCTCACCAAAAAGAAAGACAAACTGTTATAAAGAATAGTTGCATCGTTTTTAGTCACATTAATCAAAGGTTGGTCTTCTCAATAGCTGCCCTGCCAGCACAGGGGTGGCCTTGACTAGTACAGAAATAATTCAAAAACATGGTTTTGAAAGGCTATAAATCAACCTTATCAAAAGAAGGGATCAACACATGCCAGTTGAATATTTTATAAGTTGTATTTAAAGTTTCTTTGTCCATTTAGCCCCATTTAACTCCAGCTAGTCATTTAACCCTCTAAATAGCACCAGTTTGTCAATTTTTTAACATCCTAAAAATTGCTAATTTTTCTACACCAATAGCTGTAATCTTGAGTTTCTAGGGGTTTATTATTATTATTATTCACAGCAGCACTACCCCATGAATGTACAATATTTTGCAGTTATGAAATTAATATACCTCGTTCAAAGATGTCGCATTTGAAGATTCATAAATTCTATATGACAGGAGACACAAAATCTGCAAATATATGGCATACATATGCTGAAGCTTACATATTTACTGCATTTCATTCAAAACTTAAAATTAAGAGATTATTTATGCAATTTTAACACCAATATATAAAATATACCATTCCCCATACTTACTTTGCCAATAAATGGCTCAGGATGGAAAGTTTACTGACAGGAAAAGTTTTTACACATACAAAGGCATTTTAGTTTCTTTTTATACTTTGCTTACTCCAGTGAAGATTTCATTCGTCTCTGTTAAGCTAAAATTTAATTTCACCACTTCACCCTTTCCCCCCAAGAAAAATTCACAGATTTCAAAATTTTCCTTTGGCGTCCAAGCACTACACAACTATACGAGTTAAATGTGGCATGTTACCCCCAAAAGAGACTACTTCATGTTTTCCAAAAACCTAGAATACAGCAAAAATCAAGAGTTGATTGATGCCTAGTTTTTTTCATGCTGTCTCCACAGCGAGTTGTAATATGACGATACAAAAGAGAAGCTCACTTACAAACACCAGAAATAGGAATGCACTTCAGATCCACCCCTTTTTATCTGGTAGTGAAACGGAAAATCTGCTGATTTGAAAGCATATTTTTATGCTTTAGGGGATCATCTTAGTTAATTTTAGCTGAGAGTCTACGGAACACAAGGGAATTTTCCCCCCAAGTAAGGATAAACGCAGTCGGTTTTTGAATAAGTCTTCACAGCTGGTGACAGGGGTGCATTTCTAAGGCCCATTTTAGATGGAATACATTTATCTTTGGAAGGGAAAAAATCAACTGGTTCCACAGTGCCCATAAACTAGACAACTGAAAAAAAAAAAAAAAAAAGGCTGCGAGATGTGTTAATACTTCATTTCTATCGAAGAGATATTTTACCTGGGCAAAATTATATATTGCTACCTTATTTATAATAAAGTTAAAATTGGAACCTGCAGAACCCAATGGGCTGAAAATTGAAATAAGGGCCTTGACGTCTATCAAATAAGAAATCATTTAATGGATTTTCTTACCTAACAAAATGATGTATTACAAGCTGTATTTAAAAAAAAGGGGGGATCTTACAGTGCCTGATAATCGAAAGTGTATCAGGGGGTGGAGAGTTCTTGGAATCATAGAATGAAGCATGTTCTTTTATACATTTTAGACATTCTAAAGCAATATAATTTCAAAAATAAAACTAATTTTTCAGCTGAGTCACAGCGTTTTACTTTTCAGCTGAGTTACATTTCCTTGTAACGTTATATTAGTTCAGTTACAGCATGATTTGGTTATGCATGTTATATTTGTTAATTTTTTTATAAAATAATAATATTGAATTTAAATCATTTTCAAAAGCTTTTTACACATATTTTACACAAGTATGCTCAGCTGGGTGGCATCATCGTTTTCATATCTTCCTGGATATACCAAATTCAATCAAAATATTTAACTTCCATGTTCAAATTTCACAATTTCACCCTTTCCCATAAGAAAAATTCACAGATTTCAAAACTGTCCTTTGACGTCCAAGCATTACACAACTATATGGGTTAAATGTGGCATTTACCACCGAAAGAGACTGCTTCATGTTTTCCAAAATCCTAGGATGCAGCAAAAATCAAATGAGGTGATTGATATCTTCCTTTTTTTTTTTTTTTTTTTTTTTTTTTTTTTTTTTTTCCCATGCTGTCTCCACAGTGAGTTGTAATAAGACGACACAAAAAGGAAGCTCACTTACAAACACAGGAAATAGGAATGCACTTCAGACATGTCTCTTTTTGAAGATGAGTTAGAAGTTACATAGTGCCATATCTGGTGAATATGTGAATAAAGGCATACATACGGTTTATGTTTTCATTTCACAGAAACTACAGAACCAGAAATGCATGTAACATGGAAAATTGGAATGAATTTCCATAGTCATCCGCTTTGTTTTTGAGATCTATTGTTAAAATGCCTTGAATGATAAGAGAAATGTTCAGACCTTAAAAATTTTCCTTCATTGTCAATCACCTGTTTCACCAATTTTACCCACGCTTTCAACATTTTCTTGGAATTCTGGCATTGAAGTATGCATTAATCTCTCTTTATGTTTCAACTACACATGATCCTCATGAAATCAAAAGAACCACTTATAAACAATCTTCATGGTAGCTATAGTATCACCATAATGTGCACGTCTTAAGAATGTGTTTGCAGGTTGAAATAACATTTTTAGTTAATGCATTGTTTGTGATCCAGGACTTAAAGCACACTTTAAAATAATCCCAGCTCAAAACTCATTGACTGTGCTAAAAAAGCTGAAACTCATCACATCCTATCACAAAGTTTTCACTTACTTCATCACATCCTATCACAAAGTTTTCACTTACTGCTTACTGATGATACCCATCCCGTTGGCATTCGGCAACAGCATACATGGAACTTTTAATATTTGATTTTTTACCCCATATTCTGAAGGTAAGTCATACATTAAAAAAACTTTTGTCCAGTATTCTCTAATACTTAATCTAAATATAAATTCTCATTTACAGATATTAATATATGCATATTACATTGTGAAAACTTCAAGGCCTTAGGAATTTATTTACCCTGATCATCCTGCAAACAAGAGATCTCATACCCAAGATCTGGAACAGCAGTTGTTTTTATTGAATGACTGGATATTTTCTGAATGACTGGATAAACCTGTTATATTTTCTTCAGCCCCCATATAACTATATTGAATTCTCTTACTGAAATTTTAGAGGAAACATAAAATCAGGCTCTAGGGAATATTATAAAAACTAGTTGGATTATCACAAATGATGCCCTTTGGCTTTGCACAAGCAAAGTACATATTCATGAAAAAATGTCTCTGGCTCCATTAGGATTTTATGAGAAACTTATAAAATACCCTTTAATTGATTTTTGGAAACAGTATGTTACCCGACCACACAGATCTAAGACACATTTACACAACTTGTTTTAAATGGAAAATAGAGATGCAACTCAAATTTTTCTATACACAATTTTTTCAGACAAAAGCCTACTAAAATCTGACATCCTGTGTTTTTCTTGATATTTTTGACTGGTTTATGAATCCTACATCTGCTCTGACCCTCTGCTTATTTACTAATATGAACATTCAGAATAACCATGAAATGATATATGGTAAGGGCCAAAATTTTGTAGCAGAATTTTTAGAATTTAGTGACACACTGAGCAACAAAATCTAGTATTGGCAAAACTTTTAGAATTTAGAAAGGCACTAGGCAGCAGAATTTAGGACCCACAGAGATTGTATCAGGTAGGAAAATGCCTAGCACCAGCCCTATGTATGATGCATTGATACATATTTAAATTATCAGTTTTCAATTCTTCCATCAACATAAAAATTAATTTCCATAAATCCACTGCTCATGTGATAAGATTAGAACTTTTGATATTTTTCATGCTCGTATCTAGTGAAAAGTTGAGAAAATAAAGCGAAGATAAGCATGTTACGAAAAAGACTTCTAGTATCATAAGTAAACCATTCAAATATTATGTTTCCATCGTTCTTTCGAAAATTCTCCAAAAATTATGAAATTAATCACAAATTTTCTGTAAAATATGTCCATTATGTGTTAATACTATCAAAGCATTTTTAATTTTGTCACATTTTTCTGGAATCTTCTAGATTTGTGCATCTATGAATCTTGCCTTCAAATCCTTCTAAACTGTCAAAGTTGCAATGCCTAAAATCCTAAAGAAAAATTACCCCTAACAATTCCGTAACAGTAAAAGCCAGAATTTCTATTTTTTTTTAAGACGTTAAAAAAAGTTACAAAGTGCATATTCTGTGATTTCTGAATATTCTGAGACAATTACAAGGCAAAAACTCTTACCATAAAAAAAATTTTTTTTAAAGACACTTTTAATTAATTACATAGCTAATTTGCTGTTGCTAAGAACTGTTTCATAACCTGTGCTCTATAGCACTTACCTTATTTATTTTCCAGATTCAAAATATTGTACAACGAGTAACCAAAATGGAAAGTAATGTCACTTTTATTATGATAGCAAAAAATTAAAATGCTTTTCTTAAATATAAGCGATAATACATTACCATTACTTTATGATTTTCAATGTAATGTTTAAAAAACAAATCGCTGAAAAATTCCCAGACATCCGAAATTAAAAATTTTCTATAGAAACTGATCTTAACCCTCTCTGTGTACTTCTTTTATCAAAATAGGTTCAAAAATTGCGTATTTTTTTTTACATATTTCAAATTTACATATATTTTAGACTTAAAATATATGTAATATATTTATTTATATATGTAATATATTTATTTATAAATATATATATTTTAGACTTAAAATATACAAAAAATTTTTGTAAAAGAGTTTTTTTCAATATAGAATTAGATCATAGAAAAAGGTTGTCAGAATATTGAAACTAAAGAATAATGATATAAAAGGAAAATTTTGAAAATTACCGTAATTTCGCACGTATAGTCCGCAGACACAATTTTGTATTAAAAAAATTTCAAAAATCGTCAGATAGTCCGCAGATTATACGTTCGAAATTATGTTTTTTTAATACGGCAATATTCCCATGCTTTTTAAACACATCCTTTTGTTTGTGCCAATTTCTCACCACTTTCTCGTCCACTTCAAAAAAACGGGGTAAAATCCTAGTATAGGGTGCAGCCTTGGCGTGACTTTGAAAATTATCGCCAACACCAAAATTGATCCAAAGAATGTCTATATATATATACTATACACGCATAGTATATGTATATACACATAGTATATATACTTAGTATATACTATGTTTAACTATATATTTTCTTTGAATGACCCGTTAACTACTCATCGTATACGTCCCGTTTTCACTGCTCATCATGAAGTCGCCAAAAGTAGTCAAATCCCGTGTGCACCGGATACTAGGATTAAACCAATAATGGCCCGCTTCTCTATTTCCATCTTTTTCAGCTTTCTCAACTACCTTGAGTTTAGCTCAGCAGTAAAACTCCGGCGATGTTTCATCAACGTTATCGAAGATGAAAGACAAAATACTGTACAACCTGCAATCCTCGTGATAAGTGGTAATGAAATGTGACCTTCGACCCCACTCACTCGGTGTTGCCAAACCACGCTATAAGTAAACGAATCACGCTTTTTTTCGTACTCCAGGTACTTGCTACTATGGCTCCTAAAAACCGAGCTGACGCATCAACTACTTTTCCCCCTCCCGGCAGTTGCGCTAAAGCAGTGTGAAGGATACTGGGATACAAGACTCTGGTTGCGCTAAGTGAGTGCTCATACAAGACTTTCTTTGGCTCATATCCCCGCATCGCTTGATGCGCCAGCCTGGATTTTAGGAGCTCTACTTGCTAGTACTCATTCATTCTGCACTATGCTTTATGGTTTACTATCGATATGATACATACGAATGTTTTCTTGGAATCTCGCGCTTTTTTTTATATTTGATCATTGGCAATTCACGACAGCGTGTTTTTTAAATTTCAACGATTTTAATCGTGAACAACCAGCGTATTATCCACACTGGTGGATAGTCCGCAGCTTCAAAAATTCGCATTTTAAACACAGATAGTCCGCGGACTATACGCGCGAAATTACGGTAATATTGCTTAAATTATGATTTATTTCATAAAATACAGAGGTAAAACATGTATACTAATGAAAATATTTGCATAATGTAATATTCTGCATATCAATTTTGCACTACGGTCGAACGTTTTCAATAGAAACTGAATTTTCAGATTTATCACTCTCTTCAGAGGAATCTGAGAAATTCTCATCAGTTTCGCTATAACTATCTTCAATATACTTGAAATCAGAATCAGAACTACTATGAGTGTCGGAAATATCATCAGGAATATAGGTTATATCACTCATGAAATGCTTCCTGCCAGACCTCTGAACTCTGAAAAGCGTGCACAAAATGCTATATTACGTATTCTCGTATATTTGGCAGATATGTGGACGACTAACGGCATCTGTTAGTCAACATCTCAATAAACAAACATCACAGAAAAGCCGAAAGGAAACCTTGAACGAGGAAAGAACAGGTTGCACAGTTAAATAAATGGCAAAAATTCATCCCCGTGGAAATCACGGGTTGCGCAAATTTTGCTACTTTTAAGTTGCTCGTGGAAATCACGGGATGCGCAGTGAGAGGGTTAAAATCGCCAAAATGTTGATAAGTCACCAAATTTAGAACCGCTTCATAAAAGAATCAACATCCCCAAAAGCGAAAAGTTGTTTAAGAGCTCTTCATTGAAATAATTTTCAAATGCTTATGTTTCACTTCTCTCTCAGAAACTCGAGTATCCAACGTTTATATCAAGAACGAATTATAACTTATGAACCCATTTTGTCAGGGTATCGGCAAAAATATTACTCCTAAATGAAATTTCACACTCAAAGTGAAAGTCGTAAAAACAGACAGAAATTTCAGGTGATTAAAATTAAGAATCTGCCAATTTTGGTTGAAATTAAGGACGTTTAAGGACCAATAATAGATTTAAAAAAAAAAAAAAAAAAAACTAAGGACTTTTAAAGATCGTACAAACCCTGGATATACATTTTTAAAATGTTTGTTGTACAATATAAGGGTTTCCATAAATGTTCACTGAAATCTACTTTTCCTTATGCAAGATGAACCTATATACATATATATACGAAAAGAACTTAAACAAATTTTTCCTTTTCAACTAAGTTTAAAATTCACATGAAAATTGATAGCTGGAAGAAAATTTCTGATTTTCAAAGACACAGCTATACTTTTTTATTTCAAGCATTTTCATTAGTCATATGGAATTTAATAGGTATGTGCAGAAATTAAAACAAGTACATCAACACTTAAATAACATATGTTCAATAATGAAGAAACTCGCATAAAATATTTCAGAATCCTATTAGATAGTCAAGTCATCCATCTTATTGGTTATGTGATCCAGAAGTCTAACTCTGCCTTAATTAGTCAAAGATTATTACAGGGAAAGATCAAACGTTTCCGTTGAAGCAAAATGGCATGCAATCAATTTACCATGCAACCATTCTCAAACATCAATAGCAAAAAAAAAAAAAAGGGTTTTGTTTATTAAATCAGTAATTTTAGCAACTAAATACATCTAATCGGATTTTTATAAGTAACAGCATGGTGCAATATGACTAACTGCACCATCTAATGGTTACACAACATCTAACACAATTTTCTCAAAAGTTACCTTGGGACAGCAGGTGATCTTTAATCAGTTTCATTATTCTACTTATTTCATTCAAAATCACCTCAAACTTTTTTCAAACTTTATACTGGTGGCTTGCACTACTGAAATCTTTTCAAACAAAAGCAAAGCTAAATATAGCAAAATATAGGGTTACTGTACCTGACGCAATATACTAATGAGACTCCATGAAAGATTTGGCTGCCTAGATAGTAAAACAGTAGCCATGGAAATCTTAATCCATTAAAAAAGGCATGCCAACTCATTATTCATATTAAAACGGGCTGACTGCATGGATGTTCTTGTTTTCCCCATATGTAACCTGTATGCGAGACAGTTTCCCTTAATAAGTCCTTCATGAAGGCATCCCTCTCCTTAAGCAGATACCTCTCGAGCTCTTTACCACACCAAAACAATCATAATAAAAAATGAATAATAAAGTATAATTTCATTGCTATGATAAAATCTACTTTTCTATTTTATCTATAGAATGTTCTATAAAAATGTATTCATTGATTTCATGCTTTGATTTCAGTTTGGGAATTTTATTCCTAAAGAATATTTTCTAATTCATATTCCATTTTTACTGAATTTTTGCTCTCATTTAAAAGAAAGATTTGACTTCATATTACCTGTTTTGCAAGAATACAGACACAGAAAGGAACTACAAGAACTCGTGCACTTTGAATGATTTTGCACACAAGATCTTTATTTTATCATTGTTTGACATTATATAAGGAAACATCGGCATTAAAACATTTTAGTGATACACTAAGAAAAATTCTAAATGATTGTCCAACTGAAATAAATGCAAGCTTTACAGTGATTTCCCATGCTATATATTAGATTAGGAAGGAGTTCTTGCATTAACAAAATTCTGACCGATTGGCCAATTGAAATAAATGCAACCTTTACACTGACTTTCCATGTTATGTATTAGATCAGGAAGAAGTTCCAGAAGTAACAAAATGTACTCACAATATATAGTGCCTTGAAGCTCCTGCAGAATGCTAGGTGAGAGCTTCAGTGATGCAAATCAGCATACTAGTGAATCCTATTTATATATTCAATCAAGTTTAAATCCCCAGAATATGCAGGCCACACCATTCACTGGATTCCCAAGGGCTCAAGCTAATCAGTCACCAGTGCAGCAAGACAGGAACAAGCATCATCATACATTAGGAGGAAGTTATGACCAATTGCATTCTTAGAAAATTTGACAAAAGGATCAACCTCATCCTTGAACATTTTAGCATTCAGTCTAATTGGTAAATGTGTGTAGGTTAATGCAGCCACAGAAAATAATGCCCACACATACCACAATTTAACTACCTTTTATGGATTTTCAGGCTTATTAAGCGTGTTTTGCTTCTTTTACACAGTAACACATCTGGAATCATTCTCCAAAGAAAAATGACACTCTTTGGTAAAGACAATCTGAGCCAGTTGGTGATACTCCAATCATGGCAATCTAAGCAATGCTGCAACCGATTTCATAGCCTGAGTTACTCAGACACAAGTCACTGGTTTTTCTTACATACAGACGTCTTTTATGCAGTCTCTCAGTCAAGATATGTTACAATATTCAAGCTCATATCACTGCAGCTATATCAGCTCTTGCAATCTAAGTTGATGTCAACTGCTTATTTTTTTTTTTTTTAGCCACTGCTGCCAAATGTGCTACATCAGACCTAAGACTGTTGGCACATGTTTTTGAGCTACACCACCAAGATCTAAACCATTTCAAGATTCTTGATGCTTTTCGCCTGTTTTTATGTTTTTACAGACCAGTGTCAGCATTTGTCATGCTTCCATTCTCCCAACTTCTCACAATACATTACATGCTTTCTCAACGTGTTCCACTTTTCACATGCGAAAAGTTTATCAAACTACCCATGCAATCCCTAAAATCAGAATTTGAAGCAAACTCCTTGCACTCTCCTTTCCACATGTGCCAAAAAAGGCAGGCATAGTAAAAATCTGCATGTTTCTCTGAAAGTGAAGGTGAATTTCATTGGATAACATGATGACATTGAGTTTCAGCTACCAGCCAACCACCTTTTTTACTGAACTTAACATAATTAACATAAAGCACCTTATAATTATTCCTTTTTCTCACCAAATGTGCTACATCAGACCTAAAACTGTTGTGGCACATTGTTTTTTATGTAATTTCTATAGGATTTTTGAACCTATCCATATTCCTGCAGAAGCTTACATTCAGTTAATATTTTGTTGAAACCTAGTAGCAATTATTGAACCTATCCATATTCCTGCAGAAGCTTACATTCAGTTAATATTTTGTTGAAACCTAGTAGCAATTAATGGAAAAAACATGAATGTGTGGGTTATAAATAATGTTCTCCTGCTTCCTTGGTTACAGTCAGAAATAAATCATTTGTTAAAATTCAATATCAATGTCCAATGGCATAATTAGATTGCAGATGAATAAGTAACAAAAAATGTTGAAGGTGCAGTTGCAGTTGCAAGAACACATGTGAAATATCTTTACATTCAAGCAGACTAAAGAATACAGTTCTCAGTTTTTCTTAAGATGGAGTCCTTCAATGTTTTTAATAACAAATAACCCCAAACACTTACTTAACATAACACCATTCAGTGATTCATGTACTATTCAGAAGGTAATTTTAGCATTCAACAGGTATGGTTCATTCATTTTCTTTAACATCATATATTTTTAAAAGCAGCAAATTTGCTTCACATTTTAAAATACTTTCTATATATTTCTCACATGAGCTCTGAATCTTGTCTATATATACATTGCGCATCTCATATTTAGCATCTATGGATATTAAGACAAGAAACACTTAATACACTATGTAATACATATTTCTAGCTGAAAAGTGGTTTTCTAGCAGAAAATAAAATTCAATTATTAAAAATGTCCCCCACATGCAATCTATCAAAATTCAGTTACTAATATCCAAATATTTCATGGTCATCCAACCATAGCAGCATCTTTACAGCCTTCAAATTTCCAATAAAATTAATTCTCAGAAGCAGGATGACTGATTATTCATTTGCATGCAATCTAAACCTGGAAACCACAAAAGAGTAGTGGGTATGATATATGTCAGATATCTGGACAGAATTTTAGTGCATGTGCAGATCCCCCAAAAGGGCTACACCCTCACTGTCATATGCAGAAAATAACAGTGAGTATTAATATATATCACGAAAATCAAAAACAAAATTTTTAAATCTATTTTATTCTACACAAAATAAATAAAAACATTTTTATAGGTGCTCATTTTTTCAAAAATTACAATTACCTTAAAAATTATAAATACCAATTGTAAATTTCAGATATCAAATAATATCAATATGTACATGCAAGATTACTTATTGTATATAAAAGAAAATACCTTTCATCTCCCTGAACGGCAGATTCAATAGCTGTCGGAAGATCAGATCTGTGAAGATCCTAGAATTCAATTATTACAGTAAATCATTATTCAGATACATATCACACACATAATACCTAAAACAGAATTTCAAAGATTTCCATACAATTAAGAATACTCACATAGGTTATGCTTGGTGAACCTCGAAACAAGGTAGATAAAAGACTTATTGTTGTTGATATACTTGATGACGTTTTAACTTCTGGTGAGCCTGTAGATGTTGATGTGTTATTTACTGAACAAGTTAGAGTAACACTATTTAACTTCACTAATAGTCTGTTTACAAGACCATGTTCAGCCAAAGGAGCTGGGTCAATACCACGACGAGTAAATCTGTCAGCCAAAGATGCAAAGCACCTAAGTGCCCCGTCTGATACCTAACAAATAAACAAAAAGTTTACATATAAAAGCTCAAAGAATAGAATAATAAGCTTTAAATGATAAAAATGATATGCTTCCTAAATTATAAAAATATAAACTCAACTTTTATTTTATTCCAGGCTAATACATGCATATTACTCTAGCAAGCACACATACTTGGTATCTTTTTTCACTGTTTTGACCCCAAACTCCATACAGAGGACACTAAAACTAAACCTTTGTGAAAACATAACCCACAGTTCTCCAGAAATAAACAACAAAGCACAGTTTTAAATGCATTACAAGTTAAGCAAAGCTTAAAATTCATGAGAAAGTATTTCAGAAAAATGGTTGAAGGTTCATATATCAAAATAAGTTAATAAATAAATGACACTTTTTGTGACTTTATTTTAATTTTATGACAAGCTTTATTGTTAACAAAATTATTTTTTTAATAACAAAAATATTAAATCACACAAATTTGAAATTTGGTAAGTTTGCTTTTTTTAAATCTCTTATTATATTTTTTGTTCCAATTATTAATGCTTTGTGCACAGATTTGTTTACAATTAAATAACAAGGTATTTATTACAAGAGCATTCAAAACACACAGTACTTCAGCAATATCCATGTAAAATAAATAATGTCCATCTACATTTTTCAAAAATGAAATGCACAATTCAAGAATGAAAATCATACTTTCTTTAACATTCATAAATATTTCTACATCTTTCACAAACGCAAATACGAAATCTTTCAATATTAGCTCAACACAAAAATGAAACATTCCGTTATTGATGCATCAAAAAATAAATCTCGATCATAGAGATTGGCAATCCACTCCGGAACTGATTCAAAAAACCAATTCACTTTACCGAGCGAGTGATCTCTGATTCAGCGAAAACAGAAAGCTAGTTCTTTAACATTTCACAGAAAGCTTTTGTTGGAAAACATGCCAAAAATTTGATTCCTCTTATGTAAATACTAACATTCTTTCCTCTATTATTTACCGGAAACGTCTCTGACCCTTTTTTATGTGTGCGTGTATGTGTTATATATGTATATATGAGTTCTTTTGGTTTGCTTGTGTTCCATCTAGTATTTAAAAAACAAACATTAAATAAACCAGTGCATCTCAGTAAAACTGACCACCTCTGTTGGCAAACGGACGGAGTTTTTACCCCCATCTGGCAGTGCAAGGATCTGCTTAAAGTATGCAGATTATAGGTACTCAGTTTCCTCCTCTGATTCCCAGATGTCAGCACTCCTTCTCTAGTTGCAGATCCAGGTCCTTTGGAGTCTTGATTATTTGTTCTTTTCATTGCTCCTTCTCTAGCCATGGATCTGATTCCTATGAACTCTTCCCTATTTGCTTTTTTCATTGCTCCGGCACTCCTGCTCTAGCTGCAAATCTGGCTCCTATAGAGCCTTGATTATATCTGCTCCTTTCACTTCATTTGAGTTTTTCTTTGAATACTGTGTCATAGTATAGCTATGTATATTAGGTATCACTTTTTATACAATATTATTTAAGCATTTATGTAAAATAATAAATTATATTTTTATTTATTTATCATTTTACTAACATCTTGTAGACAATAGTTGTGAATTTCTCTTTAATCTTCTTTAGTACATATTTATAAGTAAATTTTTTCAAGGTTGCAGAACAAAATGTGGAGCCTACTGCAAAGAAGATTCTCAATTGATATTTTGTATCATTTTTTCAAATTAAATAAGAAAATGAAAATGCCAGTATTGTCAGCATAATATCCTGTTCTTTGGGATCTGCTTCCAATATAAAAATTCATTTTTACCCTGTGCTTTGTAAGCAGCACTAAAATAATGTTTTTAACAAAAGTGAATTTAGTTTTCATTATTTTTTTAACTTTCAGCATTATTCCAAACAAATCAGTCCAGGGAGTGAGTGGTTGAGTTGATTCCACCGATCCTTCAATTGTTCAATTCTTTCTGCTTTTCCCCTATCTTTGGATACCGCTCTTGATCCACACCTGCTCACAGTACATTCATCAAGGTTATTGTTAGTGAGTGGTGAATCATTAAAAAGAAGTGATTCACTTCAGCAAGTGAAAAGTTCCGATCTGATTCCTTAATGGAGCAGTTTTCCCCGTCTCTACCCGATAGCACTGATTGCTTCACAAGATGATTTTCTGATTTTAAACAACTGAAAAAAAAAAAAAAAACTTTCCCCACTTCTTAACAATTTTTTGTTACCTATGTAGGGACATATAAATCACAAGGTTAGCAAGCTAAAAAGAATAAAAGTGTAAAAAGTAAATTCTATCTTTGGGGTTTTAGAATAACTTTTTCTTATTAAATTTTCTCTGAAAATAAAATACAGATAAAATAATACAATGAGCTACATGTTTCATCATGATAGATATGCCACAGGAAGAACTAAAACAAAATCATAAGATACTTATGCTTCAATTTTCTGGCCTTATTTCAGAAAGGTCATTGTTTGGTTGGTTATGGCAAAGCATATGATGGCTATTTGTCCAAAGGGGAGGGACGCCTTCATGGAGGTTCAGAAAGGAGAAGACTAAACTTTCAAATACAGTGAAATTTTGGATCGCAAATGCCTCTCTTCTTAAACTATTTGCACAAAACAAATCTCAAGTTTAAAACATTCAAATTGACAAAAATGGTTTTCAAATGTGTTTTGAGCTAATCTATGACATAGGAAAACCAAAACAAAACACAGAAAAATGTGGCCTAGAATTCCCTAATAATATGTCCAATACCTGGGTCCTAGGTAGAGACTATCAAAATTTATATACTGAAAATAATATTTATATTTTTATTCCATATTTCCCAGGCAAATAAGGAAGATTTTGACCACTTATTAAAGTAATACCTATAAAATTATTTTATATTTCTGTCTTTAGTGCACTGAAATCAATACACACTTATAAAAATGTTTTTCAAACATGCTTTTTTGCTTCCACAAACTTTTGGCTGTCTAGGGTATTTTTGAATAGTTTCTAGTTTATTTTTCTGTGGCATGCTCATAAAATGTGTCTTTTGAACATGATAATTTTATTTAATCTATGAAGAACAAGTGATCTGAATAAATGGAAGTCAAAATATTTAGAACTTGGGTGATAGCACATACATACGTCACACTGATAAAACTACCAAATCATACTGCTTACACTCCTTTTCTTATTCCTAGAATAATTTATGTAAAACTGAAATTTTTATTTAGAGATTTCCATTGTGAAGTTTTACAGCTGTTTAAGATGTACATTAAGAGACAAATTATGCACTAACAACATATATGTTAATTAATAGCTTATTAGCTTATTGTTTATCATTTGATGTGCACAATCAGGAAAGTATGGAGACCATAAAAGATGGCAAAATGATCTCGTCCAAAATACAGGAAATTTTTTTTTAAGGGGCAATTTGCCCTGAAGGATTATTAATTTCGTTTTGGCATTTTGCATTGAAAACTTTAAAAGGCTATATAACTTTTTTAATCGTTGCCACTATATATTATCGTCCTGTCCTACATTTAAAGAAATTAAATAATGAAGAATCTGCATAAATGTATGTATGTTTCTCGGACTGTGATAAAACAATTGTACTTAGAGCCATCAAAATTTGAATAACGTAATTTTCTATAGAATATGAGCACATGGAAGCCCTAATTTGAATTTGAAATTTGTTTTATTACAGATTTCATATTTTGTAACACTTCAATTATTTTTTTATTAAAAAACTAACACTGTACAAAAAAAAATTTTATCTCCAGTGCGCGAGATTCTGTATCGTAAATTCTAACAATATGCTCATTTTAAAATTAAATTTTGATATTGCTGTTGAACTGAATTTTATAGTTTGAGTATGTACAGCATGATATTTAATAAATAAAGGTAACAGACAAAACGTTAAAAAAAGTCCCTTGGGACGTAATTTAAAACCTTTCAGATTCCCCCCCCCTTCAAGCTTCTGAGTATTTCCTGTACAGCAATACTGCTAGCTGGCAAATATCCAGTTGAAATGAATCCCTTTAAGACGTCCAAATTTACTTTTCATATTATAAACAAAAAGTACTTGGAAAAAAATTTTTTAATGATGCTACAGCAGTGATTTATCATTATTAAATCTTTTCAGATCTCCTCATGAAGACATTTAACTCTTTGAAGGGCACCAGTATATAAAATATACCAGATGTTTGTCAATTTTCTAACCTCCTAAAAAATGCTAATTTTTCTACATCAAAAGCTGTAATCGTAAGTTTCTACTGTTTCCTTTTGATTCTAAATGGCAGCAGTACCTTACCTTATGAATGCCCAATATTTTGCAGTTATGAAATTAATATACCTCTTTTAAGGTGGTCTACTACAGCAGCATTACAATACTAAAAATTTTTTTACACGCAGAATCGCTAATTAAGAAACTATGTTGCGTGAAATTTGGCAGAAATATAAAGCAATAGGTCCGTTTTCGAATCACAATGTTAGAATCAGGTTTGAAATGAAATTTACTTAAATATTATATTTTAAAAAAATTAGTTTGAAATACGTAATTTTAATGTGTAGTTTGGAAAGCCATCAATAGATGGCGCTACGAGTTAAAATTTAACATTGTAATCTTATTTCTGCAAAAAATCACGAAGTAATTGATTTTGATATCAGTTATAAATCATATTTTTTTCTAAATAATATTTAGAAGCGTTTCATATATTCCTTTATACACAGTTTTCACTAAACATTGTCAGCTGTTAGCAGAATGACGTTTACGGCAACCCTATTGCATTGCTATTCCGCACTCGTTTTGTTTACATTTATTTGTACTGTGGTCAGTTTGCAAAAAATATGCGAAAATATCAAGGACGACCAAAAAAACATCCTGGTTTTAATAAAAGATCCAGAATTCAGCGTAAACGTCGAGCTCAAGAAAAAAAATATGAAATTAAATTCCCGAGATGTGGAAGATTCCGAACAAGCGGATGTTTTCGAAAGGTGAGAAATAATTTATTCTTTATATCGACTACCCCGTGTTTATGATTTCGTAGTAAGTTAATTCCGAAGTAAAATATGCGTATTTTTTTTATTGAAGGTCAGAAATTATTGATACAACTGCATCTGTGTCAAAGGAGAATCATTGCCCGGATGATTTTTTTACAAAGTTTTTTTTTTTTTTTTTTGTATGTGTGTGTATGAGGGGATGCTAATAATTGTTCAATTCTGTTATAACAATTTATTCCTCCATTCACACTAAATTGTTGGGAAATATTGAAAGGGTAAATTCCAATTCACAAGGAATTGCTGAAATAATTGAATCTTTTCAAAAGTATGAGCATGTTCTTGCGATCTAAATTGAATTCACCATCATTACATGTATTATTGGAAATTTTATAGTCATATGTTTGCTACGAAATGCTTTGTCAGTTACCTATGGTATATTTTTACAGGTGTATGCACATTTATTCATGTGCTCGCTGTTCAACTTGCTTTTTTTTATTATGTCATTTACTTGGATGTTAAAACTTTCTTTTAGCGTTGGAACATTTTATGATCATTTAGTAAAATTTATATATAAATATATATTATTGCTTGTTTATTTATGGTTCTGTGTATTTGTCATGTATGCATGTTGTGAAGTGTAGTTTTTGAAAAATATGTCACAAATGGTAAATTCCACCAAAAGCTGAATTGAATTGATATTGGGATGCAGGTAATTAGAAAATATCTGCCGTGTATTTTGAGCGTAAACCAAACTAGTGCCAAGAATGGGACCAATACGCTCCGGCTTGCTTAGCCTTTTTGCCATTGTCCAAATTGAATTATCTCCAGTATAAAGGGAGTGAATGCTTTCTCTGTATAACAATAAAATATCTGTCTGATCAAAAATCTACCAATAAGAAACTTTTCATATGTTATGTGACAGACTTTCTGCAAACAGAAGTCCTCAGCTCTGTTCTTGTACATGTTTTTTAATTGTGGTTCAGATGTGTACTTCTCAAAGGAATTCTTCTCATAGGAAGATTATCTGAACATTTAAAAACTATATTCTGCTTTTAGGGGCCTAATATTTTATGCCCCTAAAATTAATATTGAAATTTCTAAAATGTTGAAAAATATGTCATCTGGATTCTGTGCAAAAAATATAATCCCTTTTTCATTTCTGCATTTGCAATTCCTGCATTTTCTTTATTCCTACATTTTTTAATTGGAAGGAATTTCATTCGCAGAGCCCTCTAATTTATTCTTACAAATCATGTAGTAATGTACCATTTTAGATAGATATAAATAACACATTTTGTAATTTTTCTAAACTGTGGTTATACAGCATGATATAATAGCTACACAGGGTATGGCGAAACAGTATACAGCAATATCTGTCGCACTGTCTGAGATGGGTGGTAGTCATACATAGCTTAATGCTTAAATTTGTTATGTGTTATTTATTTATTCATGTTTTTTTTTTTTTTTAAATTATGTTATAGCAGTTTATTTCTTTCATTCTTAGGTCCGGAAGTGAAAAATTTGACTTTTCTACGCCAGAAGTTACAGCTAATGTCCCTAAGACAAACCAGGCTTTCCTGAGGTAAGTTGGTTTATTTTTAAAATAGATATTAGCTGTGCATGATATTGAAACTCTTACAGTTACTTAATTATGGTTAACTAATTATGTATTAATTTAGAAGTCAAGCAACCAAAATCAGGGTTATATTTTCAAATAGTGAATATTTCAAAATATGATGCTGATTTTTGTTGCTTGACTCTCAAATTAATACTTGGTCGGTGTGTTATTGTATCTTAATTAAACTAATTATGGTTCTTTTCTTCTCAGTTCTGATCTGGACATTTCAGTTATTGACTCTGACGTAGAAGGTAGAAATACAAGCTCTCTTTTGGGGTAAATATGTATTTCTCTATGCCAAAATTAAAATGTCATCATTTATGTTTTCCTTTTATGGTGTTACATTATGTTGTTTACATACTGATAGCTATTAAAACTGTTAAATATAATATTGTAGCTATCAAAAAGAGGGGGATGAATTTGATTTGTACCAAATTTGGACGTTTTGCATGAAAGAACTTGAAAATAAAAGATTTTTTTAAAAATATATTCATTGAAATCGGTGAAATTTTCAGACGGGACACTGAAGCAAATGAAAATATTTTGGGGTTTGATTCTTTTGATGGGAGCCTCATCAATAAGCCTACTATCGTTTTTAAATATTGCTTCTTTTTCATTGTTTTCATGATGTTTTATGTTCCCTTCATGAAAGAGATTTTTAATAATTTAAATTTTGTTAATAAAATATAACAAAATGAAATCTGTGATTATGTGGCTATTATTTTTTCCATATATATTTATTTGAGGAAAACCAAAAATTTTATTATTTTACAGAATTTTTAAGAAAAATATAAGGATAAAATTTTTTTAATAATTCTGATTACTACCTTTGCTTTCCTCTCATAATGTGCCTCAAATTAGAGCAATTAGACAACAAATTTAAGTCGTGATCTTTTTTTTCCAAGTTTTTTTTTAGGCTTAGGAGTATAAATTGCTTATCCCAACAAGACAGTGCATCTTCTTAGTATGCCATCCTAAGGCTCCGTTCACATGATGGTATAAATGTCATAGACGCATAATCATAAGGCACAAAATGTGGGAGTTCCATTCACACCTGCGAGAGAGGGTCTAAGCCATAGCCAATTAGAGAAGCTAAATTTGTGCATGCATGTATGTGCCTACAGCTTTCTCTGTCAATAGATTTTATGTATATGCTCTGATTGGCCGACTCTTATATCAAGTCGGCACAAAGTTGAAAACTTCAAGCTTAATGCCCAAACTAGTTTTTGTGACATAGCAAGGTCTGACTACAAAGCGTTGTTAGTTGGGAATTATGACATTTATACAACGGCTTGAATAGAGCCTTAGAAAGCCATTTGGTAACTGAGTTATCCACCATGAAAGAGTTATTCTTGCCCCTCTGAATTCAGTGTTTACTGGAACACGAACATTTTACACTCAGGTGTAGAGGCCCTTCATGTGAAACCTCCGGCACACAAAGTACTGACTAATATTGCACGAGCAAATGACACTGCGAGCATGGAAGCAGCAGTTGTGAAGATGACTCATCTTCTTGTAGTAATATACTGGTAATCCAGTGTATTATTATTGTTAATTTATTTGCTATATTTTGCCTAAATTTCCTAAACCTAATTGCGAATGGGCTGCCTGCATGGGCGTTTTCGTGGTTTTCCCCGTGTATATGAGCCATTTCCCTTAGAAAGTCCTCCATGAAAGCATCCCTCCTCTTAGGAAGATCAAGTGCTTTGCTGTCATCAAATAAGCCAAATTTAAACCTAATTTGTAATATTTATATATATTAATTATATATATGTATATATATTGTGTGTATATATATATATATTTTAGCTTGGAGTCTGAGCCTCTTCAGGAGAACCTTAATGATGAATTTCTGTGTCCTGATTCACCTTTAATTATCGAAAGGGAAGATCGACGAAAGGCAAATCTATTACCATCTGGCAGAACAATTTGCAATATGTCTTTTGTAATAGTGCAGGCTAGGACATTAGAGCAACATTCCCTAAATTGTAAATTTGGATCATTTATTTTTAACAAAGTGATTCGACGTGGTCTTGTCACTACATATAACTATGTATGTGATAAAATTTTATGTGGGGAAATGGCAACAATTTGTTCTGATATGGAGAAAAGCAGCCTAAATCAGCTTGCAGTATTAGGTGCGTTATCTACTGGCAGTGGATTTTCACAAGAGGAGGAAAAGTTTAGCATCATGGAAATTCCGTATATGAGCAACTCGACCTTTGCTTCTTGTGAGCGAACTACTGGCAAAATAATACAGGGATGTGCACAGGAAACTATGTGTGCTGCTATAGAAGAGGAGAAAAGGCAGGCAGAACTTTGCAATGATAAAGATAATGATGGTTATCACTGTATAACTGTCATTGTTGATGGAGGTTGGTGTAAAAGAAACTATGGGCATGGTTATAATGCTTCAAGTGGCATATCTGTTATTATAGGCATGGTCACCCAGAAAATTTTGTTTGTTGGAATTCGCAACAAAGTGTGCCTTATATGCAGTGCTATTGAAGATGGCAAGATGCCAAATAAAGTGCACCTTTGTTGGCGAAATTGGAATGGGCCTTCTACAGGTATGGAAAGCAGTGCCATTGTGGAAGGTCTGAATTATCTCCAGTGTGTTCACAAAATATGTTGTACTCGACTTGTTGGAGATGGAGATGCTAACACAATGGCCAAAGTGAAAGAAAGCGTTTCATATGGAGGACGGGTGATCAAAGTAGAATGTGCTAACCATGCTGTTCGAAGATATCGCAGAGCTCTTGAGAAACTTCAGCAAAATACTGCGCGCTTCCCCGGGGCTAAAGGAATTGCTGCCCGTAAATTGCTGAAAATTAAAATGCCACTGTTAGTCAGAGGTGCTAGAGTAGCTATAAAAGCTCATGCTTTACCTAGCCATTATCAGCACACACAAGAAGCTATTGATGCATTAGTATCTGACTTGAGAAATGGGCCACATCATGTATTTGGCAAGCATGATGCTTGTAGTGCTTTTCGTGCAAAGAAAGGTGCAGAGTTGGACAGCACATACAATGAATTTTTTTCCTCGGGTATGTTGCAAGCTACTGAAGCAGAAGTGGGAAGAGTACTGATATCGTGTAGCAGTACTCTTATTTGGAATGCCACAAATAATCCTGCTGAAAGCTTCATGAGTCAACTGTGTAAAACATCTGGTGGAAAAAGAGTTGATTTTTCCAAAGCTGGTGGCATGAACAGGCGTGCGAGTATTGCTGTCATGGCCTATCAAAATCCAGCATAGCAGTGGCAAAAAAATGCACAAAAAGCTGTAACAGGAAGTAGCCCCAGGACTCCAACTTTGAAATTCTTAGCTTCCAGAAATAAGCGCCATGTAAAACGTCTTGAGAGACGTAGACTTTTTGACACTGAGAAGAAAAAGAGAAATATGAGGAAAGCAGGACATATTCAGCAAGGTGGGGATATTTCTTATGGTGATTTTCCTGAGAAACCAGACCTATCAGACGAAGCATATGAATTGGCAGAGGGATAGGAATGCATAGTTTTGGTGCCTGTAAGAAAATCACTCAGTTCTGCCGACATGCAAGACTTCATTTTCAGTGGTGTCGAGAAAAGACACTGGACATCTGAGAGTTGGAAATGGGTAATGTGGTGGGATATTACATTATGTATTACATATTAAACATAAGTTATGGGTTACCTCATAACTACAGAAGGTTCCTGTTCGCTGTCAGAAAAGGTTGAAGTAATCTGCAATGTAAATTACCGACAATACATGAGCTTTGTTCATTTATGGGCATGATAAAGTTCTATCGATGCTTTTTGAAAAATGCTGCAGAAACTCAAGGAGTCATACACGAAATGTTAAAGGGTGATAAAAAAAGATCATTGTAAAGTTCTATGCAAGATGAAGGTGTTTAGTGTATTTAATTATGGCAAAGCACACTAGGGCTATCTGCCTAAGAGAAGGGATGCCTTCGTGGAGGACTTTCTAAGGGAAACTGGCTCATATACACGTTACACATGGGGAAAACCACGAAAACGCCCATGCAGCCAGTCCGTTCGCGGGATTCGAACCTCGGACCGAACTACCAGTGTTCAGCGATTTTACCGCTCTGCCGCTGGTAGGCCTGCACAGATGAAGGAATTCACCAGCTTGAGAAGTGCAAATCTGATTTAGTCAATGGTGCCCTTTTGTGTTTCCCAATGGATTACCCTTTGTGTACAGATGCATCAGACTTTCCTATAGGATCAGTATTGCAGCAATTGGAAGAACAAGAACAAGACTGAAAACCTATTGTGTTCTACTCTAAAACATTAAATAATGCACAGAAGGTTTATAGTACCTATGACAGAGAATTCTTAGGAATATATCTTTCTGTCAAGCATTTTAAACATGTATCGGAAGGACGCAAATTCATCATACTTACTGATCACAAGCCACTGTCATATGCATAGAAGCAAAAGAATGGGAAGGCATAACCCAGACAACAACACCAACTTCAGTATATATCGGAATTTTCAACTGATATTCAGCATATTGATGCCAAAGAAAATTTAGTTGCAGTTGAAGTAGTCTCAGTTACTGGCTATGAAGCAGTAGCAGATGCTCAAGAATATAATGAAGAATTGCAACATTTAATGACAGGTAGTGCTTCACTGAAATTTAAATCATCTACATTAGCATTTTGGAAAACATTAAGATGTGACAGCTCAACAACCAGTATCAGGCCTTTTATTTCAAAGCAATTTAGACAACAAATGTTTCATCAAATTCATAATTTTGCTTCTCTGGTATCAGGACAACTGTCAACGAGATGACTGAAAAATTTATCTTTCCAAATATAAAGAAAGAAATTCACGAATAGACTTAAAGTCCTGTTAATTGTCAAAGGAGCAAAGTCAACAGGCATATAAAATCTAAAATAGCCGAGTTCCAAGCACCTCATGCTAGATTAAGTATTGTGCAAGTTGACCTGATTGGGCCATTACCACCATCTGCTGGTAGGACGTATTATCTGACATTTATTGACCATTTTTCCTGTTAGGGAGAAGTAGTTTCTTTACCAGATATCACAAGAGAAATGGTTGTCAAAGCATTTTACAATCACTGGATTAGCAGATTTGTTGTGCCTAGTTCCATAATCTGAGATCAAGGAAGACAGTTTGAGTCGCAGCCTTTCAAGAGCCTTGCAAAAGTATGTGGTGCTAAAGTTTTACGTTCCACTCCATACCACCCACATTGCAGTGGGAAAATTGAGCAGTTTCTCAGAACTTAAAAAAATGCAATAAAGGCTCACAGCAACATCAGATGGACAGAAATCCTTCTAGGATTCAGAGTTGCAATATGTCCTGATACTAATCACTCTGTAGCTCAAATGGTATATTTTATGCAAATAAGGTTACCATGTGAGTTTTTCGACTACCTACCACTAAAACTAAACCTGAACCATTTGTAACAAATTTACTGTCTTTTATGGATCAGCACCAGTTTATCAACTGCTAACAAACATAAAATATTTATGCATAAAGACTTGAGATCATGTTCTCATGTGTTTGTGAGAACTGATCGTGTGAAAAAGGCACTTGAATTTGCTTATTGAGGGACCATTTTTTTTGTGGTGAAAAAATATGATAAATATTTCCGAGTCTTAATTAAGGACAGACAAGTTAACATTTCATTGACAGACTGAAACCAGCTTATTTGTTACTTTCGAACAAATTACTAGAAACAGTGACTGAAAATAAAAAACCATTTCACATTTCATGTACCCAAAATTCTGATACTGTACCTAACGTCAAATCTATTATTCTAGATGGTATGAAAATCAGAAAATGTGTTGGATTTAAGGACTAATGTTTTGTATATTTTGCTATACTTCATCATTCCTCTGACATCATCTTCTAAATATTAGTAAATATATATCTGCATTAGTGATAATCAGCTGTGACCACTATGCTAGTGATTATAATGTCCTTGCTTTTTCCCATATGCCATATGTTGCATGAAATTTTGTTATATGAATCTAGCTTCCTGTGAGGAATTTCTGTGATCTTTCTAGTATGTATGGTCAAGAATTAGGCTTGTGATATACTGTCATGATTTTGCCCACATGTTCCCTGAATATACTACCATTTCCTTAGGAAGACTTCCAAGAAGAATACTGCTGTGAGTTCTAAGCCTAACTATGGTTTGGAACTGTTTATAATGAATTATTGGGATTCTGCGCATGTAATGTGGATGCAATTCTATTTCCATTTAGAAGATTTTCTGCAAAGGCAATGCTTTAGCTGTGAGATAATTCTGTTTTGGAAATAAAACTGATATTTATTTAGATTTGTGGTATTTATAAGGCAGTTTATCAATAGCAGGTAGCATCTTGCCTCTTTGCTTTGATCAGGGCCTGTGCAACCAGTGGTAGTCAAAATTTTTAGAATTTAGAGAATAGTGCATAGCAAAATTTTATAATTTAGCAGAGGGCACTGAGCAGCAGAATTTAGAGGCAAAAAAATGTTCAGAACTTACAAAGACATCAGCCAGCAGAATTTAGGATATGCAGAGATTGCACTGAGTGTCAATAGTGCCATATGTTACATTTGCTATCTGCATTATTAATTTGTGAAACAATTTCAGCTGTTTGAAAATGCATTTTTCTGTTAGAAATTTGTATTTCTTGCAATTTCTTTTTTTGGGGGGGGTCGAGAATATGGTGTTAAAAATATTTTATCTTTTTTTTTTTTTTTTTTTTTCAAGGTGAAAATTTTGTGCATGATTTGGCTTTCATTGAGACGTCTCTGGGTCAGGAGTTACTAAGGAAGAGAAACTTACATGCAGGTTGAAGCATGCAGTGTCAAATGTATAAGGAATATAAAAGATGCTGTATATTAGTATAAGTTTGAATAATCATAATAAAAAAATTTCTTGAAAATTGTGTTTTTTCTGCGAGTTATTAAAATTGGAAATAATTAATTACAATATTTATGAAAAATTTCGAAAATAAAAATACAAGTAGTATTTAAAAAGTACTGCAAAACTCATTTTTAAGTAGAAAAATTATTCTCAGATGAAATTCTTTCGATTATGCAAAAGGACTTTTTTAGTATTTGAAAGGTTCATTTGAACCCAACAACTGAAACTAACGTATCCCCAGTTTATTGATACCAACCATTTTGTTGGTATCAATGAACCCACTACTTTCTAAAAGCATTTCTGTCAATTACTAAGGGCTAATGAACAAGTGTTGAATTCTCAAGATGAATGTTGCCGAAACAGAAAAAAGTGTACTTCAGAACATTCTGCAGTAGCTCAAACAAAGTCACGGACCTCATCTATACTGTAGTCAGAGAGAAATTATTCCCCTTCCTTTTCTTTCAAAAGCTGAGTTCCCAAACGCACAACGGGAGGCCGTTGCTAAAAGCTGTGGAACCAGTTTTATAGCTATTTTTAGCAACTTGTGAGCTGTTTTTCAGATAACACAGTAAATCTCGGGGAGGGGGAATTTGAAATCATGATCACTGCCGGTACGGCAGAATTTACGTACAGCAAAATTGTAAAATTCAGCGAAGCATCAAGCAATAAAATTTTAGAATTTTGTGCGAAGGGCACTTGACAACAGAATTTATTGCGTACAAAGTCAGCAAAATGCATAGCGCCGTACCTGATTCATGATACAGCAGTATTCATTACCAATAGCAAACTTGTTTGAGGATAAGTTCGAAAAAATGTTTTCTAGTTGTTACCTAAAATCGGTAAACAATAATCTTTGAAAGATTATTCGATTATATCGTTACTAATATGGCAAAAATTTGAAAAGCAATCAGAAGCCGTATCTCTAGGGTCTTCACGTCACGATTTATTTTTATTTGTTCGAATATGATATTTATATCTCTCTTCCTACAAGTATGTATCTTCGTACGTATAAAGTATCAAAAATAATAAAAGTAATTAATAAATTTTCTCTAGTTGCCCTGAAAACTACATCTGAATATAAAGATAAGAAAGACATCAGTAAATTGCTGTTGTTATTTGCTGATCATAATGGTAATCAACCGAACATGATCACATATACCGTCTTCAAAACTTTGATTTTTATCAAGCTTCATATAAATACTAGGTTTTTGTTAGTCACGTAATTTGACATCCTAAATTTAAGATGACAGATGAAATAATGACTAGTTCTGAATTAGCTTACTCAGGAAGTAAAATTTTCTCCTTCCCGTCAATATAGCATATTTATAGCTCCCAATGATGGCGATCACTAACTAAATATGTTATGGATTAGAACCCTATTGCACTCCATAAGTTTTTCATTATTCGCTTTATGTGCATGCTTGGTTGTGGAAGAAATTAAAAAGCCCTTTTTTTTTTTACTTAGGTTATTCGAATGTATACGCCAGACATTTATTTGTTGAACTGTAGTTATAATTTGGAACGTGGTGCTAGAGCCGTTGGAGCCGAACCGAACGTCAGTTTGTTTAGAATTATAGAGTTTGATTACGCCAAAGCAGGTGAATTTGGAAAACACCAAAATCGGTCATGCATCCAACTCGTTATCGAGGCTTGAACTCCGGATGAACTACCAGTGTTCGGCGGCTCGCTTGCTAGAATTGCGTTAGGCTCTTTGAATGTCGCAAAGCCACGAGGGTTACCTTCTTAAGATGGCAGGCCTTCGTGGAGTCATTTTCTGAAGGCTTAGATTAGGTTATTATGGCAAAGCACAGTAGGATGCCTTCATGTTGAACTTTCTTAGAGAAATTGACAACCCATACACGTTACACATACATAAAATTATGAAAACGTCCATGCAGCCGGCCCGTTAGCCTTGATTCGAATCCAGGTCGAAACTACCAGTGTTCAGCGATTTAATTCCTCTACCGCGGGAGGGCCTAATTGCTGAAGGGAACTGGCTTGTATTCATGTTACACACGGTGAAAACAAACAATGCAACCGCTGATTCGTCTGGCATCGAACCCAAACCAGTTCGAACTTCCAGTATTCAGTAGTTTTAACCACTCGGCCACTGGTGGCGTGTGGTAGGAGCCACAGATAATGTACTGAGTAGCAAAAATCCCTAATAGTGGCCCTAGTTACTAGTAGGATTGTAAGTATATTGGTAATCATCCAATCTACAACAAGGAAATTTCGGAGCTTAATTGTAAAGTCAAATGCGACACTCCGATAAACGTGGTATATGTAGAGATGGAAAAATTTATTATTTAAAATACTTGTATTTATTAGTAAACATTTTATAAAATTTATTCTTAATTTAGCGTTTAAGAATTCTAAGAGAGTTATCTGAGTATTTTTTCCTCCTTTGGTAATCCAATAAAATTGAGTAAATTTATGTTCTGTAATATCTTTTCGTGTTATATACATAGTTTTTTTTTTTTTTTTTTTTTTTTTTTTTTTTTTTTTTCTTTCAAAGTTAGACAAGTTTACACAAACAATATAGGTCGAAAAGGGAGCTGGTCTGCGCCCAGTGAGCCTGTCGGCAGCGTCGCAAAGCGTAATTTGACTAACGAAAAGATCATGCTTTGGATCTGGTGATCTGGATAGTCACTTGTGTTGAAAAATAAATTTATTTCAACAACATAGGCCAAAAATTTAGTTGATCTGCGCCCGTGAGTCCGTCGGCAGCATCGTAAAGCGTAATTTGACTAACAAAAAGATCATTCTTTTGTATTTGGTGGGATTGCCGTGGTATTAATCACTAATAGTATATGGAAAAAGGTAAAACCCTTGACAGTAAAGGATACAACGAGATGCTAGTGCATGTTGACGCTGCCATCAAGGAAAAGAGTCGAATTGAGTTCCGGCGCAGAAAGGTAACGTTCCATCAAGATAATACCATACGTGTCTGCATTCACCGGCTGGCATCTGTACGGACTCGAAAGGGATCTTTCACCACACCCACCATATAACCCCGACATCGCACGTTCGGACTTCTACCTTTTTTTCACACTTGCAGCTACATCTTGCTGGTCCTATCTTCACTTCTGCACAAGACATCGAAATGAGGTTGACCTGTGTTTGGACTCGGGCCACCAAGTTTCTGGGCCGAAGGTTTTGAAAAACTACCAAAACATTGGCAGAAAAGCATAGATTTTTGGTAGTGATTACTACCCGCACTAAAGGTACTGACTGTTTTTTTTTTTTTTTTTTTTCCTAACTTTATGAAGAACGTTCGTGTTTAAAATTTTCGTTACAACCATTAAATTCTGTAATTTATGAATTCCTTCCCACTTATGTATTTATCAGCTGTACTTTATGAACCTGATATTCCTACAATTATCAGCTGTACTCTATAAATCTGATATGTAGAAACGCAATTTGATTTTATGCATTTCAATATCAAGTGAAATCTTTAAACTAATCATTCATTATAACACTTTATGTTGTTTTCATTCAAAGCTGAACTCAGATAATGTGCCGAGGTTGAACTACCAGTAATAGGCGACTTTAGCGCTCGCCCGCTAGAATTTAGAGAGGAACTGAGTGCTAGAATTGGGTTAGGCTCTTTGAATATAGCAAAGCCACGAGGTGGCAGATAGCAGATGCCTTCGTGGAGGAAGTTTCTGAAGGCTTAGTTTAGTTTATAGCAAAGCTCCCCATACACGTTACACACGGGGAAGATTATGAAAACGCCCATGTAGCCAGCCCGTTCGCCTTGATTCGAACCCAGGTCGGAACTACCAGTGTTCAGCGATTTAACCGCTTGGGCGCGGGTGAGCCTAATTGCTGAAGGAAACTGGCTCGTATTCATGTTGCACAACAGGAAAACAAACCATGCAGCCAGCTGGTTCGCCTGGGATCGAACCGAAACCAGGTCTAACTTCCAGTAATCAATATTCTTAACCACTCAGCCACTGGCGGCGCGTGGCAGAAGTAAGAGCCACAGATATTGTAGTGAGCAGCAAAAACCTCTAATACTGGCTTTGGTTACTAGTAGGATTATATATTGGTAATCATCCAATCTACAGCAATGAAATTTCGGAGCATAATTGTGAAGTTAAATACGACACTCCGATAAACGTGATAAAGATGAAAAATTTTTTAAAAAAGGAAACTATGCAAATACATGTATTCATTAGTAAACATTTTATAAAATTTATTCTTAATTTAGCGTTTATGAATTCTCAGAGAATTATCTCATCGAATTATTTTTTTCTCCTCTGGTAATCCAATATAATTGAGTAAATTTATGTGCTGTTAATATCTTTGCCTGTTATGTACATAGTTTTTTTTTTTTTTTTTTCCGTTCAAAGTTAGATAAAACTGAACGTACGTTACACTGAAATTACTTTGTCTAGAAAGTAAGCGCTTGAGTAGAAACAGATGTTGGGTTTTATTTTTAGAAGACATGAGATCGCTTTCTGTAAAGTAATGTTATAAAATTTTGAATTTGAAATAATCGTACTTCGTTTTTAGTAGCGCAGAATGATAAAGATTTAATGAGAATATAGCAAAGCATCTTTTTAGAGACGCTGTTATAATTTTGCTATTTTATTTTTTTATGGTAGGTCAAGGAAAAAGGCAGGCTGCTAAATACGGTAACAGCACATTACTCTGTTTCATATATAGCGAATCCGCTCTGAAATGAGGCACGAAGCGGAAAGTAGCTGAACACCAGTATTTCGGTCCGAGTTTCGAATCCCGCGAAGGGACTGGTTGCGCTTTTGTGGTTTTACCCTGTGTAACGTGTCTAGGAGCCAATTTCCCTTAGAAAGTCTTCCACGAAGGCATCCTTTCCCTTAGGCAGATAGATCGTACTGGTGTTTCAACAGTACTGGTTATTTTTAAAAATGATCATCCTAGAAAGGTGATTGCCAAAAAGTATTCACTTCGCATATTTATACGTTATGCATGAATATACTCTTTTTAGTCAATCTAATATATATAAATTACTAATGCTGTAAAAAAAAATTCAATTTTCAATATTCTGTTTCCTATTTGTTCCTGTTCAATGAAACAGATACATACACAGCAAATCCAAATGCATCGCTACAGGAAGATGATAAACCAGCACAGTATGTAATTACGGTTACATCCGGAAAAGAGTAGATATACATATAAATACATAATATATATATACGGTATACAACGATATACAATATATATATATATATATATTATCGTTTTTTAGGATGTATCTATAATATGTATCATTTTACTTTATTAAAATATAATATTCAATTTTGTAATTTAGGAATTTCTTCTCCCTTATCATGTATTATCAGCTTGTACTTTATAAACCTGATACCCCTTCAATTATCAGCTGTATTTTATAAACCTGAAACATAGAAACGCAATTTGATTTTATGCATTTCAGTATCAAGTGAAATATTAAAACTGATTGTTCATTATAACACTTTATGTATTCATTCAAAGCGGATCTCAGATAATGTGCCGCAAATTATTTCCACACTAAGTTTTTTGTGCAAATAATACGTCCTGCTAGTGTTTTTGTAATAAAATGCATGTTATTAATTGATTTCGAATTTTCGTTGCATCTTAATATTGCTGCCAAAAGATATTCAATCAACAATAGTATCTTTTACTACGTTTATGTGTGTGGATACATAGACCATTTCTCCGTGTACTAGAAAAATTTGATAATGATTTATCCACTTTTGAAGTAAAAAAATAATAGTTAGGAGTGTTATACGATTTTATAATACAAGTAAAAAATATATATAAAGCTCTGGAAAGTGCTAACACATATTTATGGAATATTATGGATGGTAATTTCTGAAATATTATGGATGGATGAGTAAATGGAATATTATGTGCATGCTATATATGTATACACATATCATCAAGTATAAAATCATTTATATATAATTTTTATGTCGCGACGAAATTACCGAAATGCTTAAAAATCTAGTATTTCTAAAAACTGTTTTCTTCCGCAGAATAACGGCAAATTATGAAACATTACGCAACATTGAAAAGCGTGATGAATAAATTTTGCGAAAAGAAATAGCGACTGCTGCACGTATCTCACAGATATCTTTCATTCAACACAAAAGTGGGAAAGTTCTATTCCTGTTCAAAACATACCCTGCAGTCTGAGTCACAGACGGAAGAAATGACAGCAGGTCTTTTGTTCAACTGAGGGGAAGTGTTTTATGGCTTACTCACTTTCCCGCCAAACGAGTACAGTGGAAGGGAAGCTTTGTTGCCATAGTAACCAGGCTGTAGGTAGTCTTACAGATTTGAGTCTTTATCGCTCAACGTTCGTAGCGCCATCTGTTATTAGAAATCGACATGAGAAAGGGGTATTAAACGCTCTTAAAGGTTTTATATTTGATTATTCATAAATTCCATTGGAGGGGAGGAATAACTTCAAAATCTTCAAATATATGATGCACGCATGCTGAAACTTTTATATTTACTGCACTTCAATCAAAATTGATTATTAAAAAAAGATTATTTATACGTTTTTAATACTGGTATACAATATATACTGGGGCCCACACTGGGTACCTTGCCAACAGATGGCAGCACCAGGCTTTTTCTCTTCTCTGTGAGATGACAGAATTTCTTTAAAATAGTTTATGATGTATGTATAGTTTATGTATGTTATGATGTATGTATAGTTTATGTATGTTATGATGTATGTATAGTTTATGATTAATTTACAAGTTGTTTAGGATTCAAGATTATGTTCATGGGGGATGGAAAGTTTACTGACCCTGTGCTGGGTTTGAATACAAGTATATTAGTTTCTTTTTATTCTTTGTTTACTCCACTCAAGTTTCTCATTTGTCTCTATTTTGCTAAAATTTTAGTTCAATGCTTCATCCTTTCCCACAAGAAAGACTTGCAGATTTCAAAATTTCCGTCTGGCATCAAAACATTACACAACTGTAGTAGAACGTGGCATGACAGCCCCGCCCCAAAAGGCACCCGTTGTATTTTCCAAAATCCTAGAATGCAGAGAATATGAAACGTGTTGATTGACAACTAATTTGTCACGCAGCGGTCAAGCCATCTTCACAAAGGCATACTTGCCAACCTATGACACTCAAAAATCAGGAGATTTTTTTTAAGAAATCAGGAGATTTTACACAATGTTAAAAAGACTTTTTAAATGATAAAAATATAATTTTTAATAATGAATTAACTTTAAATAGTAACTAATTCTTATATGCAAGCAACACAAAAATACCTTACACATAAAAAACATTTTTATTACTTGCATCGTTTAAGGAAAAAAAAAAAAAAAAGACACTTTAATCAGTTTTAGTATAAATGTTATAAACAGTGGCAGATTTTGCTTTCTTTAAGAAAGAAACTTGGTAATTTTGTTCACAGCATTTGCCACGTAGGCCTGCTTTCGCTAATAAAGGTTTTTCTAATGTGTCATCATTATTATTATCATTTCTAATGTGTCATCATTATTAGATCTAAATTTAGTCCTCGTTTTCGCAACAACACTGAGAATCCTCGCACTCTGCATTACTATGGGGAACTGTCAAGATGGCCAACACAATTCTAGACAGTTCACTATATTTTAAAATTCCATCAGCACATTTCAGTTTTCCAATTAAACTCCACTGGGTGTCAATCCTAGCTGATTTTATAACTTCATTCAAGTTTTCTAATTGTAAACTGCTGTTCTGCAGCTGTTAAAAATGTTTCAATTTTTCCTTCCTTTTAGAACTCCTTTCAAGACAATAATAAATATCAACAATATGTTTGTTCATCCACATTTATTGGTAAAGAAGCTGCCTCTTTTTCAGCTGCTAAATTTAAAAGGTGACAGGTGCACCTCATAATCTGAAAATCTGAATTTTCCTTTCTTAAGATGCCTGCAACATCAGTCTTTCAAGCCTACCAATACTGGTGCATTATCGGCACCAAGTGTTAAGCAATTATCCAGAGGGCCTGTATTTTTTTTTAAAGTTTTAATAATTAGCTGTGCTATATTAAAGCCTGTCAAATGTCCTTCTAAAATGGGAACATAAAGTAGACTGCGCTCAATTTCTGAAGACTGGATCAAAAAAAGAAACAACAACTGGATACAGTTTTGAATCGGTATTATTGCTTCCATCCATAGAGAGGCAGAACGGAGCTGTTTTAATGCAATCAATAACTGAAGATTTATTTTTCAAACCCATTTCTTTAACAATTGCACCTGTTTTGATTCTTGCACCTTGAGTATTTCTTAGCGATTTCACTATCGGGGAAACATTTTTCTAAATAAAGCTGCAGCGTGATCCGATGCTTCAGTGGCAGGTTGTGCTGCAGTAAAAAGGCAGAGAACAGACATTCTGCATTAATAACTTTTTGCTCCTTTGTTTCCGAAGAAAAATTTAATTTTTCGTTTTTTTCAAAACAACTCATATTGTTCTTGTGCTTTTGCGTACGCATATGTTTGAGAACATCCGCCCTTCCACCATGCGAAATCGAAAAATAGCAACGACAGATAATACACATCGCAAATTTATTACATTTCCTTGAGGAAATAACAGAAGGAAAGATAACTGTGTACAATTTTTGAAACGTACATGAGTATTTCACCTTTCTCGCAGACATAACAAAAGATGATAATTTCTAAAACTATTTCCCGAAGGCACGTGTACTCACACAACTCAAGACAAGATGAACAAAATAACGAAAGAACATCCATATAACGGCCTTGAGCTTGCTTTGTGCTCATTGGCTAATATATGCCAGGTGACACGCAGTGGAGCTCGATTCCCGTTGGAGAACTGGAGAATAACGTTTCTGGATATGTATACTCTCACTCACAAAGCAGAAATTCTCATCTGATTCGCAAGGTCTTGTTTTAGATATAATCTAGAGAAAATTAAATTGCTTTCAGGTGTCCAAAAACACTTTTTTTTTGTTCATATAACGAAGTATTAAGTCAAGTTCCATAAAAATCGTGAGAAATATTAAGAATAAGAAAAAGTCGGGAGAAATATATTGTAAATCGGGTTGGCGGGAGAGCAGTCGAAAATTGGAAGTCTCCCGCCTAAATCGGGGGAGTTGGCAACTCTCCAAAGGGACTGTGAGAACATTACACAAAGGGAAAGTTCATTTAAAAATACAGGAAATGGAAATGCACTTATGTCCATTTCTTAGTGTAATGTAAAAACTGCTGATTTGAAATCATGCTTTTTATTCTTTAAGGTAAAAGCATCATTTCCCTAAAGTTTTCATTAATTTCAGATGAGAGACTAAGGAATACAAGAAAAATTTTTCCCCTAGCTTAGGATACAAGTACGTGGTTTAGTCTTCACAGCTGGCGAAAGGAAGGAAAATATTTCTAAAGCTAGTTTTAGATGCAAAATATTTCTCTGGAAGGAAAAAAAAAAAGCAAATATTTGAGTTTTTTAAGTTTTGATAGAAATAAGAGCTTTGAAGTGTATCAAATATTAAAATTGTTTAACAGCTTTTCTTTTTGAACAAGATAACAACAAAACTAAAAAAGGGCCCTTATGGGAGCCTGATAATCAAAAGTGTAGGGGGGTAATTCTTGCTATCATGGAATGAAGCATACTCTTTTTATATATTAACTAAAGCATAAAATATACACTCTTAGACCAAAAAAAAAAAAAAAAAAAAAGATGCCCCATGACGCACCGACAAGATATAAAGCTAACTGAACACAAATTGATATGCATACAGGTTTCGACGGAAAATGCAAAATTTTACATTTTGGCTGCAAATGAATGAATGGTTGTCGCTACAGCGCATCTGATATGCGCAACTGACAGGATATTTAAGAGGAGAAATTATGATTCCAGGTCATAAATTCTTCACGAATTTCATTCTGTGTACTCTGGTACACAGTAACTATGCCTCGCATACAGGTGCGCGTATGATATGCGCAGATGTCAGAATATGAGAGAGGTCGTGTAGTTGGACTCAAAGAAGCTGGTTGGTTTTATCAACGAATAGCTCGACATTTGAGCAGGAGCGATGCCACTATTAAACGATGTTGCCAGGAATGGGTGAAGCATGGCCGCACACAGCGTCAAGAAGAAAGCGGTAGGCCTAGAGAAATGACAGAACGTAAAAACTGAGAAATTGTCAGAGCGGCACTCACAGCCCCAGATGCATCATCATCATCGATTGTACATGCAACTAGTGCTGCAGTGACTGCAAGGACCATTCATAGACAGCTCACAGACAGGGGTCTGAGGTCACGGCGCCCCTTAAGCCGACTACCATTGACCTCTGTACAGCGTCAAGCCCGTTCACAGTGGTGTCAAGCTTATTCACACTGGAATGTCACTGACTGGAGTAGAATAGTCTCCAGTGATAAGTTCCGTTTTGAGCTGAGCCCCGATGACCAACGAAGGCGAGTCTGGAGACACCCCGGACAGTGGTGTGATACCAACCTGTCTTCCGGCAGACAGGTCGACAACCAGGAGTGATGGTCTGGGGTGCCATTTCATTTCATAGTAGGACGCCTTTGGTTATCATCCATCGCAACCTTACAGCACAGCGATACATCGACAACATTCTAAGGCCCATTGTGTTGCCCTTCATGTCACACCACCCTGGGCTTACATTTCAGCAAGGTAATACCCGCCCCCACACTGCACATTTCTACTGCTTGCCTAACATTACCTTGCCCAGCAAGGTTGCCAGATCTCTCTTCTATTAGCACGTTTGGAGCATTATGGGCAGGGCCCTCCAATCAGCTCGGGATGTTGACGATCTAATGCACCAGTTGGACAGAATTTGGCACAAAATCTCTCAGGAGGAGATTTGCAACCTTTGTTAATCGATGCCAAGTCAAATAACTGCTTGCATAAGCGCCAGAGGTGGACAAACACGTTACTGACTTTTTCACTTTGTGAAGCTCTATCACTTCAATAAATCATCCAATTTTTTTCAAACTGTAATCATTTGTTTTTCTGTACATGTACATCACTTTTACTGATTTTCATCCCATTCGGATAACTCTTTCTTGTTGCGTTGTTTTCATTGCCTAAGAGTGTAACATCAAAAATGCAGCATAATTTTTCAGCTGAGTTGTAGACTTTCATTTTTCATTTTTTGCCAAGTAACATCTCCTTGTAACATTATATATAATCAATTGCAGCATGATATGGTTTATGAATGCAGCTATGCATGCATATTTGCTAAAATTTTTCATAAAATAATAATATTGAATTTAAATCACTTTCAAAAGCTACATTAGTATATTCAGCTGGATGGCAACATCAAAGTGAAAAAAAAAAAAAATTTTTTTATTTTTTAAATTTTAAATTGCTAGCGAAATTTTAAAAGTTTTTGCCTTTATACTTACATAACTATACTCAAGCACCCATCTCTGTAGATGCACATCAAAAGTTTACAAAAATAGATGAAAAGACAAAAGCTAACAATTGGAAGGCTATCTGGGAAAAAAATGCTGTAGAGGGGCACCAGTATAAAATATATATTGGCCCTCAAAATTCAAGATTTCACTCTAGATATTTTTAAAAGTCTCAATTTTGTGTCCTAAGGATGTCACAATTCATTCAAAATTTTACTACAATTTAAATTATTTTATATACCGCCCGTCAAAGGGTTAAACAACATTTATTAGCTAAATTTGTAAAATTATATATTTTAGTCTGTTTTCAGAATCCTCCATTTATTAAGATGATATTCACATCAATTAAGAAGATAAAGAAACAGAATATTTTTAAAATATAAGTTAATACATACCAACTAACAATGCAGCCATGCCACTCGGGGCCTTAAAATTCATGAGCTGAAGTAATTTATGTACTTAGTGCCAATCCTTTTAATAAATTATGTTTTTTAATGTTGTTAGACTAATGTTTTTCATTGGCTAACATTCAATATAGTATAAAAAAATGACAAAATATCCCTTAATTTAAATATGTTTTTTAAAAAATGTCATATAAAGCCCCAGGATAAAATAACCCAGGTTTCATATGTAAAAATATGACAATGAATGGTAATAAGAACATACCTAATTAAATTTTTCGCATTTCAAAACCATCACTCATACTGAATTTTTTTAAAAAGCACACATATGAAACTGAATACTTTAAATGGGACTTTCATTCTAAATGGTACCAACAGTTCAGTATGGTATAAGACGAAAAGGATCCATTCATTTAAATATACCTTTAGAATTTTTTTTTAAAAAAAAAAGCAAACACCTGAAATTGAATATTTTAAATTAGGGGTCTTTAACTCATAGTCCATGGGCCATGAGTGATTCACCAAAAACATTGCAGTGGCAATCTATTTCTTCTCGATATGTTAGAAATGAAACGGTCAATGCAACTGACTCGATTTATCTGCCTTTCTTTAATTTTTTTCACAAAGAAGTTTGCCACATGCTTGATGGTTATCTCATCCAACTTTGCTTTGTTGATATTGACCTTCTTAATTAAAACACAAAAGAAACCATGACTGAGGTCTTTCTCATACCTTCATATGCATCTTGTTCAAAAGTGTTTAGAGAGGAGGGGAAACAAATGGAATTATATTTCTTTCAATGTTGCAATCAAGAGAAAGGAACATGTGCATATAAACATCATGAGTGGTTGGCAATAAGAAGGGTTTGTACAGTTGATTTAAGCTAGGTCAGTCATACTCATTTCAGAAGCATTTTTGGTCTTCGAATGAGCGCACTGTGGTAAGCCATGATAACAAAAAATGAAAAGTTGACGAAAAAAATGGAATTTTTTTAAGAAAAGCGGTCATGTCTACTTTTCATTGAGCACAAGAGTAAGGCAGTTTGTTTCATCAACATTTGGAGAGCAAGTATATAACATCTGGATCATATTTTGGAGAGACAGACAGATCAACATATGGAGGATACTTTAGAATTGCAACAACACAGATTCTACTCGATATTAAAGCTTTAGCAATGCAAAAGCAATGTCAAGTTTCTCATTAAGATTGGAGTTACTTCCGTTCTGCCAGGAATGTAAGCTTTTTAGTATCAATGGATTTTGCAACATTGTTATGTACTACATATCATGTCACCTTCATCCTAATTCATAATTTTTAAAAAAGGTACAAATTATACTGATTTGAATTTTGTTGAACTTTTTTTTAACATAAAACACAAAATATTGGGTATTATAAGAATCGGTAACTGCACCACTCCCGTTAAAAAATAACTGTAGTCTTGTAAAACTACCTCTCTTTTTCTGCTTCTTTGGCACGTCGCCTGCACTTCATGAATTTATTGATGGGGGTTCTCAAGCATGAAAGGTTGGAAACATCTACTTTAAACAGTGCTTTCATTCTAAATGGTACTAACATTCAATACGGTATAAGAAAATGACAAATTATTCACTAATTTAAATATGATTTTAAAGAAAAAGGGCGATATAATGGTCAGTCTAAAACTAGGCTTGATATACAGTAACAGTAATAACAACATATTGAAGTATAATTTTTCATATTTAAAAAAAAAGCAAAATTAAATTTTTAACATAGCAAACACTTGAAATAAAATACTTTAAACTGTATTCTAATTATCTGGACCCTCGCCCAAAAAGTAAAAACCCATTTCCAACTTTGGAAAGCATTTGCGAATTCACTGGTAACTAACTTTTTAACAAGCTAATGCACAAAAGGCAACAATTTCAAAATGGCAGCACGCTAAGAATTCCACACATGAGCAATGAATCAATAAAATTTAAAAAGTGAGGAATGTCAATAATAAAATACTTACCTATTTTGAGAAATAATTTTTTGCACTGTCGTTCTCCGTTTGGTTTTTCACTTTAAAAAAATTTAGACTCACACAAACTTAGTATCCATAAAACTTTGGCACTGTGCACTGGCCAAAACATATATACTATGCACATATCTCGGTTGCCACATAAAAACTCTTTGACAACGTCATGGTGCCCACAACTATTTTTTCACCATATTACTCTGTCGCATGAATACTCTCCTGCACCTGTTCAGTGCAAGTGTGGGTAATCAAAAAAGTACCCTTTAAATTCCAGTACAAAATACAGCATTAATTAACCTCTATTTTAAAAATTTCAGTCAGGCATTTAATCCATTTTTATAACTAAAAATATAGGATACTTATTCCATAAATCATAATTATTATGGAGTTTTTGCAATTAAATACCTGAAAAATTCATCTGAACAGTTAAAAAAATGTAGTCTCAAAAACTTTCAACACATGACTCAAAAAAAGGCAATTAGACGACATTAAAATCATGGCAACAATAAAGCAAGAAAACACTCTTTCGAACAAAAAGAATGTTTCAGTACTATCATCTTAATGCATTATTGTACAGTCACTGATACTTGACAGCAGGCAAGGAATGGCATTGAAGCAAGTATTTGTCATTTATAAACGTTTTTCAAACTAATCGTCATTGTCACCATTTTAACGCCTGTGACACTAGGTCATGGGATTCAAAAGATGATGTATAGCAGATAAGAGCGCACTCTTTGTGAGAGCTACAGGCCAGGACAGTACAAGTATTCTCTCAAATACTTCATGCAGCTTTTAGTAATTCTACATAACACGCTGTTTTTAACACATAGTTAATCAAGATGATTCCAATATTTAGCATATCATAAAATTTATTTTTAATAGCTCGAATAAAGTTCTGATGTAACTGTTGTACTGACAACATTCCATTTTCTCTGGCAATCAAAATCCGAAATTACTTCCAATTCTTTCCGGTAATTCTCCGTAGGGTACTTACATATTAGCACAATCACCTTGATACAGTTTAGAGATATTTTACACAAGGAAATGAAAGATGATTTATAGTCAAAAAATATTATTTATTATATACATAAATGATATTTACCCTTGTTTTGCATTTTAATTGGATATTTATTCTGAAGATCATTCAACAAACTTACTTACATCAAAGCCTATGTTTCTTTCATCCTGACAGAAACTTTAAGGGGATAATTTCAAAACGTGGACAATGGATTCAAAGGAATCGTGTCCTTTAGTGATTTTATGGCAAATACTGCATTCCTGCAGAAATCTTACAGCAAGTTTTTTTCATTGTGAGTAAATCTCATAAGAAATATTTTTAAACTCAATTTAAGACAACAAATATCACAAATTGTTGATAAAAACATTCAGAACTTTAAAAGAAAGAAAGAAAGTAACAAAGAAATTCATATGAAAATGGTGATGCTAATTGTTAAAATCGGAAAATTATTATGTGAATGGTTGACAGAATTTCATGCATTCTGAAAATTTACTAACTTCTATAGTGGTTATACTAATGTGTTAAGTATCCTCAGAAGTATGTATGCTAAATTTCATGAAGACCTGTTGATTAGAATGAGCTTTAGAGAGAACTGTAAGCAACAGTTTAATTATAATCACTCAATATTGCCTTACTTTACCAATCAAATTTAATCTTTTAACTTGAAAACAAATAAGAAAATGAATTATACAGAAGAAAGTAACTTATTTTTGCATAATTCACATGCATTATCTTAAATATCACATTAGGGTTATACTTACATGTGTATCATCATGTTTAAGAAGTACAGAAAGAGCCTCAACACAATTTGCTAAACTAGCATCATGGGGTTCCATCTTTCCACACAGTCTCGAAACTACAGCCATCGCAGAATGTAAAGTATCTTTATGAACTAGTGAGCCAATATCACGAATAAATGATAAAACACAGTTCAAGCCACCAGCATCAAAGACAGCACCTGCTTCTCGGGTACATACCAATTCCAAAACCTAAAAAATGATTTTTTTTCTTTAAATTAAAGTAACAATTTCAAATGCAGTAGGTTATAAAATTCCGACAAATAATATGTTTTATCAGCATATATAGAAAATAAGCATATATGTCCACTAAACCATGTCTACAAAAGTCCTTACCTGGACTTTGTTTTCGTAACCGTTGGTCGTAGACATAAATTTCAGTTACAGAAATGTTTTAAATGATTTAGACTCGCGTTTTTGTATTTTAAATTTTAAAAAATGCAAAAGTTACTAAATTAACTTTCTATACAGTCTTCCTTACTCACATTTAGGAAAACCTTGTACTTGTTATAAAAATTAAAATGTAAAAAGTTTGACTCCCCTACAATAATAATTGAACGAGCTACTTGATATAGAAATCAGAAATCATATTCAGGGGCCACACACAAATTGAAGACCAAGAAATGAACATCTGCACATTGACTAAAATATCATTTAGACTAAAAATATCATTTAGAAAAACTTTCTGATTTTATGAGACTATATGACAAGCACTTCCATAGAGATAACTCTGAAAATATTGACCAATATATATTATATATACATTTACATATATTGGTCAATAATATATATATGCAAAAATAAGGGAGACCTTATTCACAAAATGTTCGCATCCTAGAAAACACCTACAGACTCCAGTACTGGCACGCTGCCAACTAGTAATATTATTTGTATGAATTAAAAATGAAAAATACTCTAATGAATTTGTTATGATTCTAAATTAAGACTTCATGAGAACATTCAGAACATATTTTCAGGCTTTGAAAACGGATCACGTAAGTGAAAGTTCTTTTGGCATACCAAATGTACTAAAATTATAAATAAAGACACTAAGAAATTTTAAAAAATACCACTAGGCATTTAAAAAAAATCAACCTTGAATTATCCTAATTTATTAATTAGTTGATGTCTTAACATAAATTCAAAATGATGTCAAATATTCACTTAATTTCAAAATTAAACATTTCAGTCAATTCTTGTCATATGGAAGTAAACATCATATGGAAGTCATCATAAAGAAGTTTTTAAATTTTATAACAAATATAAAAGTTTCCTAAATTTAAGTATAAGGACTGGAGGAACGTGTAAAAACTCGAGATTTTATATTTCATTTAAAATTAAATTTTTAATTTAAAAATAAAAAAAAACCATGAATCTTAGTGTCAATTAAAACATTTTTATAACTGGAAGTATATGCCTATAGCCAATGGTTGCAAAAATTAAGGTCACGTACAGATTTTTGTGGGCATGATGTATAAAGAGCCAAAAACACAAAATTAAAAAAAATGAAAAATTAACATGTTGACTGCCCAACACGAGATAACTCTTATTAGCACTCTTTTTCAGGACACCCGATACGAGTTACCTTGTAGTTTCTTGAAGTGCCACTTTTACACCACTACTTACTTCCTTAGCGTTCGTTTTAGCTGTACCGAGGCCACATGTTGAAGCATGTCATAGCTTCAACTAGTAGTGGGCTTCTGCAAAGAACGTTGTTTAACAAAAGCCGACTATAAGATAATTCGTAGGACCCTTTTTTCTGCAAAAAATATCCTGTAAACTTTTTAATGATTGTTACGAATCAAAATTAGCATTTTTAATTACCGTAATTTCCGGAAGAAACAACATGGCGTTTACGTGTTTAAAACTTAAATTTTCAGCGGGTGCGGCGTTACTACCCATGCGGCGTTTAGGTGCACTAAAAATAAAATATTTCCTATGATGGTCATTGTACATTGTTTGGATGGCCTTCTCATTGTGCATAGACTGGTGCTGTTCCCACACAAAAGACCACTCAGTTGCTTTTTGCGAACGTTATTTTGTTTACATTCTTTCCCTTGAACGGACCTACATGCCTTATTCACCCTAAACGAGATCTCAGAACAATAACATTCTTCCCCCTTTTAAATCAACATTCTCATCAGTTTGAATAGTCTCTCTCCTCTGCCATTCCATGAATCTTCCAGGACCCATCCTCTCCCCACCCCTGCCTTTTCTGCAATTTTTTTCAAAGGCGGACACGACTCCACCTGCCTCGCAATAACGAACTCTGACGTATTTCCCCTTCAGCATGAATGGATTTTTCTTGGCATTCTGCCAAATACAGATCCCATCAGTTTGAGTACAAGTACTTGTTGGATAGTTTTTAATTAGGGAGCGGAAAATTTTTGAAAATGTCTCTAAACAGCACAGAAGCTATACATTTCTTACCTTTAATTTATTTTTGAGTTATGGTTTCATTTCATGCATTTTTCTTAACTGGTATGTCATATACCAGGACTTAGGTTGAGTTTTTGCATCTATATGGCCCACGACGATGTCACGCACAATTTAATCTATTGTGGCGTTTACGCTGATGCGGCGTTTCTGTGTAATTTTTAATTTTTCCCCGCCATTTTTCTCGAGTGCGGCGTTTACGCTGATGCGGCCTTTCTTCCGGAAATTATGGTACATAATATGATTAAATCGATTTCGCTTCTCGTACCGGAAATTGAAAAGTGCCATGACAGTCAACATGTTAATTCAATGCATGGTTTCTCAAAACTGATTTGATCAAGCAATTTAACAAATACTATTTAACAAATTATATTTAATTATATTATACAATTTAACAAATACTTTCCTGGTCATATGTACATAACATATGACCAGGAAACAAAAAATTTCCAAAATTATATTGCTTGCTAGCAGGCATGCTGTAACAATATTCCAAAAAAATCTTATCTACATCTATTATTACAGCTAAATAATGCATGTTTCAGTAATCATTATCCCTCGTTCATTTACAATTTTAACACAGATTTTACATCTCAGCAAACAGAAATGCTTAGTTCAGCACAATACCCCAAAAATTCAGCAAGCTAAAGCAATGGAGTTTACATATGTTTTGAGGGGCATTCAAAGGGAGGAAATAGAATGTCACTACATGATTAAATTCAACATTCCACAAGCACAACAATGGAAAATGGTCAAGAAATTGAATGCCTTGGGCATTAGGACCAATGATTACCATCATTGAATTAGCCCAGGAGACTCAATCTTCTTTACATGAATTACAGCAAGTGATGCAAACTGGATGTATGGTATGGTTAATCGTCATTGTAGAGAAAGAGACTAATTTATGACCGCAGATGCAAAGTAAATCAGAAACGTGACTAAAGTTTGCTTGTTTTCATTACTTCCAAAAATATCCTTACACCACACAGAAGTTGCTTCCAATGGCCACGAACTAACTAAACTGAAGACACTGATTTTGTAATTCCTGAATTAGGATCCTCAAATACTTCTGTTATTTATTAAGTTAATATTTTATTACTATTTAGCTGTAACTAAAAATATAGCCCTTAAAAGAAGCCCCTTCGGTGACCTAAGAGTGTGCGATTAAAGAATCATTTCAGCTTTAGGAATTCCACTGGCAGAGAACAACCACATCCATAGTCTGCAACTTTAAGCACTTGAAGGTTTTAATGGGACTCCCTCATTTACAGTCATAACATGTCATCAGTACACGATTAGGAAATTTTGTAAATTACAAGACTCGACCATCTTCCACAGTAGTCATTATCATGGTTGCAAAATAAGTCAGATGGAAAAATTACCTATTCTAAAGTAATAGACCCAACAAACCTAACAGACCACAGCAAAAAAAGCAGACAGGATACTTCTTATTTCTGTGTTGAATTACGCAATAATAACATGTGATTACCTGTAATATTTATGATTTTCTTAAAACTTTCACAGAGTTATGCACTGTGAAATCATAATACAAGATCAAAACATTACAGCAGAATTTGTTGCATACTGAAGCACATCACTAAAGACCTTCAGCACAAATATTCCAAACTATGAGAAAACAGCTCCATCATGAGTACAACTCACTAATTTCTAGACTGCTATCAATGTGATTTAACACTCTTCACTTCCCAGACTCCAAACTGGGATCCTGTAATTTCTAATACAGACTGAAATCTATGCCACAGAATCATCATTTCAATACCAAAGAAAAGACTTGAACTAAATCATGGATGATGATGACGATTAGACTAGCATTAATGAATTAATAGTGTACTGGCAAGCAGCGTAATGTAGCACAATTACTTTTGGAAAAAATGGAGGCCAAAGTTACCTGAAGTTTTTTTTTAATGCATCTGTTCTCAAAATGTTTTGATCCTATTTCATTTATGCTATATTCCCCTTTTCCCAAAAACAGTATTTTTTAATTTAAAGAATACCATTCTTTTAAAAACTCACAAGATTACTTGAACAATCCACAAGATTATGAATTCACTAAAATTCTCAATATGCAAACTAAATGAAACTTACACATTTGAGTGCCTACAATTTAGTTTTCTGGCTTAGAAATTGAATAGGAAACTATAACAAATGTTTAAATATATATATATTTTTGGTAGCATTTATTGGGGGGGGCAACTGTAAACAGTACGCAGATTAAAACAATGCATATTGTAGTTAGTTATGGGGCAGGAAGTCACCAATGATCACCTAAAGGTGCTTCAACTTGACAAAGATCCTCCAACACTACAATCATTTAAATATCATCTAAAAGAATTTCAAGCTAATTCAGACTATGTGTAAAAAATGCCTATATACTTAATGCTTGTTAAAGAAAAGTTAAGCATAAAACGTTTCTTACAAAGTCTGAACAATTAAATCAAACATGATAGCTCAGATCTGATGATAACTAAATCAACATTTCAGTCTACTTTGAATGAGATTTAAATTTTCTGCATACAAGGAGCAAGTTGTACTAAAACTGAAAAAGTTGCATCTTCAGATATTTGCTTAAGAAGTACTCCTGTCACATAATCAATTTTTGGACAAGATACCTCCATACGTGTGACTATATTTAACGAAACAATGCCATGTTTCCCTTGATTCCTTTAACGCTCTGTGGCTTGACTGCCTTTATACAGTCATGAGATTTTTTTTCCACTTTGGTTATAATTTTAAATATTTTTCGTTCTTTCTTCAATACTGTAAATATCATCCTAATGTGTGGAATTTTACGAAAACAGAGAATAATTAAAAAATTACCTAATAAAAGCTGTTTAAATACAGTGTCTTCACAAGCAAGTCCATAAAGCAGTGCTACTCAAAGGGTTATGTTAACATTAGGATCAACACTCTAGCATTAGCTTCTATAGCTGCTATGCAGAAACACACTTCAGCCAGCTTATCGTGATTTTATTTTAATTTATTACTTACAGCGAGCACTGAGCAGTCATCATGTCAGCTAAAACAGTTTCCTGGCAGCATTTTTCGTGCGATACTAAACTGCATACAGGGTTCGAACACATTTCTGCACACGGAAATTAAGTACTTTTAAGGACCATTAATGAAAAAAATTAAGGACCTATGAGCAAATGGGAACTGAATAAATTCAATTAAGATATTATCTATGCCTGAATTTCCCTTTTGCAATACCATCCTAAAAATAAAATAGATCCCTAAGTAGTATGCATTATTACTAAACATGAATTAATTAACATAATTGTCAATAATTTTGAGTATAAAATAAACTTTATGCAGTTTATCAAGTTGCATTAAATATTTTACACTTATAATTATTGGTCATATTTGAAAGAAGACAATTGACATTTACGTTTTACTAACAGTTAGCTTTATGTTGATTTTTTTTATGTATCATTTTGTCACATACTTGGTCAGTCTAGAGGTTTAGTAAATAAGCAGGCAGATTTTATGTCAAACTGAATAGGTTAAAATGAGAAGTAAGATCATAATCAGCATGATTCATAACTAAAAGACTGAATGTTGTCACCGCTGCTGCTTGTCTAAAGAGAGACCTGCTGATTAGAACAAACCTGAAAGGCCTGATGTAGGCAAGATTGGCAAGTGTTGAAAATTAGTCAGGTTCTGTTTGATGCAGTTAGTGTCATAGCTTCGTGTACATATCCAGGGATTATAACCCAGTTAATATACTTTAAGGTTCCAATAAGCCATTAAAGCACCAGAGGTGATAAGTTGTTTTGTATTATTTTAAGTCTAAATGGATGCATAGTAGAATATGTTTTACTTGGATTTTTACATTTTTATATTTTATCTTGTGACCACAGTGAGTATTAATGAAAGGCAATAACTCACTTTAATATGTAGAGGTAATTTTTAAGGGTAAGCAGTTAGTTATAAATAATTAAATTAGGTAGTTTGATAACCTTAGTCATTATGTATTTGCATGACCACTATTAAATTTTATTAACAAGCCCTATTAAAATCAAAATCTAATAAAATTTTACAGTTTAAAGTATATGTAATTTATGACACAGATTCTTAAACGATATTAAGATAATTATGCATTAAAAGCTACAGAACATTTATGTTTTGTAACAGCAACAGTCAACAAAATATTTATCCGTCATTTTAATTTGAAACCTTCTCAGACATTTTGGCTAGTTTATATTGATTTCCTTCTCTTTAAGCATCTTTTCTAACAATTAGAGGTTTGTCTCAATATGCAAATCAATGCTCTCACTGGTTTCTACATCTTTATCTCCTAACTTGTCAACCTCTCCACAATGTACCTATGAGGGTTTAATTGATCTGGTAAAAGTTAAATAGTCCTAAACTCCCGACAGGCGTGTAGCATTATTATCTCTATGTCTGAAGTGGGTTATTCAATTATGGCAAAGCACACAAGGGCTATCTGCCTAAAGGAAGGGATGCCTTTGTGGATTACTTTCTAAGGGAAACTGGTTCGTATACACGTTACACATCAGGAAAACCACAAAAACGCCCCTGCAGCCAGTCCGTTTGCGGGATTCGAACCTCTGACCGAACTACCAGTGTTCAACAGTGTTCAATGTCTCTACCGCTCGGCCGCTAGTGGGCTTCGCTATGTCTGACATTAGCTACAATATCAGACAAAGGTTTAAATAATCCTCTTATTTAAAAATAGCTTAGAACATAAAGGCATGTTCTGATGCTAACAAAATCAATTAAAGCTCACGGTGATGTAATTAAACAAGAACAGTCAAATTCAAACTAATAATGTGGACTAGTGGTCAAAGATTATACAATTTAATTGTAATTTATTCTGGCTCAATAACTCTGTCATATGAGGAAATACAAATGGGGAATTAAAGTAAAGGTTAAAATCACAAACAATTATGTAATTTACATAATAATACCTGCACATATCATTGAAGAATAATTTCCTTTATATACTCAGTTTCTTTCTTCAACACGTTTCCTTTTCATTTTATAATTTTTGGATTTAATTAAGGATTTCCGTTATTCTAAAAACACTAAATGCATTTAGAAAGTACAGAAAGAGCAGCTAATTTTATTTCTTTAGTAATATGAACATTCAGAAGCAATATGAAATATATATAGTAAAGGACGGTTACAGAGCTGATGTGGCAGAATTTCTAGAATTTAGTAACACATCGAACAACAAAATCTAGAAACGTTAAACTTTTAGAATTTAAAGCAAGCATTGGAAGCAGAATTTAGAAAGGCAGTAGGCAGCAGAATTTAGGATCCACAGAGATTGCATCAGGTGGGAAAATGCCTATTGCCAGCTATGTGTATGATGCATTAAGAAATATTAGATGAATCTTTTAAACTGTAAGTTTTCAATTTCTTTATTAATAAAAAAATCCCTTTCTATAATGCCTGCCCATGTGATAAGATCAGAAGCATTTTTGATATTTTCCATGCTTCTGTCTAATGAAAAGTACAGAAAATAAAGAGAAGATAAACATGTTAAGATTCTAGTATCAGAAGTAATACATTCAAATATTATGTTTTCATTGTTCTTCCAGATGTTCTCCCAAAACTAAGAAATTCATTGCAAACTTTCTGTAAAATACATTGTTCTTCCAAAATTAAGAAATTCGTTGCAAACTTTCTGTAAAATACATCCACGTGTTGATACCATGGGGACATTTTTCATTTTACCACATATTTCTCGAATCTTCTAGAATCTAGGTCTATAAATCTTGCCTTCAAATCCTGCTAAACTTTCCAAGCTGCAATGTCTAAAATCCTAAAGATAAATTATCCCTACCATTTCTGTAACAGAAAAAAAGCCAGAAATATTTTGGAAAAAAGTATAAAATTAATTTTATAGAGAAAACGGATGCACATTCTGAGATTTTTGAATATTCTGAGACAATTACATGGGAAAAACTCTTCCTACGAAAAAATTAAAAACAAGACATTTTTAATTAATTACACAGCTAATTTTGCTTTTGCTAAGAGCTGTTTCGTAAATTTTGCTTTATAGCATTATACCTTGTTTATTTTTCAGGTTTAAAATATTGTACAAGTGTCCAAAATGAAACTTTATAATATGACAGCAAAAAATAAAAATGCTTTATTTTAATGTTATTTTTTTAATATAATTTCAATATACTACCATTATTTTAATAAAATTTATCAATGTTACGATGTTTTAAAAAAAATCGTTGAAAAATTCTGATTTTGGAATTAAAAAGTTTCTATAGAAACTAATCTTAAAATCGCCAAAATGTTGAAAAGTCGCCAAATTTAGAACTGTTTAATAAAAGAATTCACATCCCCAAAAGCAAAAAGTTGTTTAAGAGCTCTTTACTAGAAAAAATGAATTTCGAAATGCTTATGTTTCACTTCTTGCTCAGAAACTCGAGTATCCCATCATTTATATTAGAAATAGAAACAAATTACAACTCATGAACCTATTCAAAAGATTGCCATATATACGGCAGTGAATCGCCAAAAATATTCTTCAAAATGCTAATTCACACTCAAAATGACAGTCGTAAAAACAGACAGAAATTTTAGATGATTAAAATTAAGAACTTTCTGTTGAATTTGATCAAAAATAACGACTTTTAAGGACCAAAAATCTATTCCAAAAAAAAAACTAAGGATTTTTAATGACTCTGAAAGACCATACGAACCCTGATGTCATAGACATACTGGAATGGGCAAGGAACAGTATCAACCACACGGAAACAAGCCAGACATGTGCGAGTGGTATGTGGCCTGGTATTACCTTGTTGGAAAATAGCCCCAGGATGACATGTCATGAAGGGTAATGCAGCCGGCTGCAGGATGCAACATAGCATTTAGGTGTTGAACATGTATAGAGGATGACTAAAGATGACCTGCTGTCATAAGAAATAGCACACCATACCAGCACCCCAGGGGTCATGGCTGTATGCCTTTGTAAAACAAAGGCTGATGGGGACCGCTGGCCTCGTCCTCTCCAGACACGAACACGGTGGTCATCTGCTTCAAGAGTGAAGCGGGATTTATTGCTGAACACTATATGATGCCAGTCTGATGGCAGCCATGATGTTCGCCTGTGCACACTACTCCAGACGACTCCGCCGATGTTGTGGTGTCAAAGGCAAACATCTTAAAGGCCTCTGTGAGCATAATCCCACCTCAGACAAGCGCCGTAAGATGGTGGATGGTACCACGGGAGGTAAAGACGTGGCTGTAGTGCATTGAATAGTTGACAATGATACCTTTGTGGCGGTTCAGACCTGGTGTACAAACATCCTGTCTTACCACGCATTTGTGCCCCTTGGCCTTCCAAAGCCTTCATTTCGTCGGCAATTTCCTTGTAGCAAACACTGCTGCCAACATCTTTGCACAGTAATGTCTGCATGCTGCAGGTGGCGGCCTATTTCTCGGTATGACCACCCAGCTTCGCACAATCTTACAGTGCGACCACGTTCGAAGTCGTTTAGCTGTCTGTAAGATCTTCGATATCATCATAATGGCATCCTTAGTTGCTTCTTTACGGAATTACAGTTGCAGCAACAAAAAAGATTAATTTTCTGCCTCTGTTACTGGTTTTATACTTTGCAAATTGCGCACTAGATATGCACGCTATGATCACAATTCCTGTTTATTTGCCTTAAAACTTTGATCATTTGCATGTTCGATCAAGATGTTTTTGCATGCCAAATTTTTCATGATCGCAAAAGTCCTTCTTGGTGCTTCAATTTTTTTGCTAAAGAGTGTATTCCAAAACCAATGACACTGAAATATTTTTAATATTAAAAAATCAACAATTCTAATTATGTGAACTCATTCCAATGATCATTGGCTTGATCACATTCTTTGATTACAACAGAAATATTTTCCATCTGTAACAGTGGAACTTTCTTCAGTTTTATTGAACACCTTACATACATTATGCTTGAAAAACTCATGTTTTTGATTTTATGCAAATTTATTTTTGAACTGTTAAATATTAAGAGGAAAAGAAGAATGGTATATAAAAGTTTAAAAGGAAGGTTCAAGTTTCAAGTTAAGTGATTATGCTAATATAAAGTAGTTAATGACAGAAAGAAGAATAAGTTTAACTCATGACCATTCCTTTTTACAAAAATAGTCCTGTCATCACAGCACATGTAGTTCTTCTGATTTCGCAGGCAAATGATAATTTACATTAGCATATGGCAATAAATTCCTGTCTTCTCAAAAACAGGAGAGCAAAGTCAAAAGAACTTTACTAATAGATTATGGAAACAGAAAAATAATTTAATAATGTAGTTAACAGGTGCATAACCTGCTTACTTCTATGCATAAAGGAAGATATTTAGTAAAACATTATTGACAGAATATTCTGGCTCTCTATTTAGTGTATGTGCATGTTTTCTAATGTCAGTCTAGAAGAAAGACCACACTTTAGGATATAACATCATTAAAACTATTCACTCAAAGCTCAAACTCATCAAATGAACAAGGCTATGATGAAAATAACAGGAATCTAATATAAACAGAAATCGTCATTTGTTAACATCTCTATTACTCAATCTTATCAAACTCAATCAAACAGGGTTCGTACACATTTCTGCACGCAGAAATTAAGTACTTTTTTAAGGACTTTTAAGGACCATTAATGAAAAAAAGTAAGGACCTATAAGCAAATGGGAACTGAATAAATTCAATTAATATTATTCATGCCTTAATTTCACTTTTGTAATACCATCCTAAAAATGAAATAGATCCCTATTTTGTATGCATTATTAATAAACATGAATTAATTAACATAATTATTAGCAGGTTTGAGAATAAAATAAACTTTATGCGATTTATCAAGTAGCATTAGATTTTTTAAACTTATACTAGTTGACATATTTCAAACAAGATAAGTGACATTTACGTTTTACTAACCGTTAGCTTTCTGTTTTTTTTTTTTTTTTTTTTTTTTTTGTTGTTGTTTTTGTTGTTTTGTTTTGTTTTGTTTTGTTTCTCATTTTTGTTACATACTTGGTCAGTCTAGAGGTTTAGTAAATATCAGGTAGATTTTATGTCATACGGCATAGGTTGAAATGAGAAGTAAGATCATAATCAGCATGATTCTTAACTAAAAGACTGAATGTTGTCACCGCTGCTGCTTGTCTACAGAAAGACCTGCTGATTAGAGTAAACCTGAAAGGCCTGACCTAGGCACGGTTGACAAGTGTTGAAAGTTAGTCAGGATCTGTTTGATGCCGTTAGTGTCGTAGCTTGGTGTACAGTTCCAGGGATTGTAACCCAGTTAATATACTTTAAGGTTCCAATCAGCCATAAAAGCACCAGAGGTGATAAACTGTTTTGTATTAAGTCTTACTAGATGCAAAGAATAAGTTTTACTTGAATTTTTACATTTTTATATTTTATCTTGTGACTACAGTGAGTATGAATGAAAGGAAATAACTCACTTTAATATATAAAGATAATTTTTAAGGGTAAGCAGTTAGTTATAAATAATTAAATTAGGTAGTTTGATAACCTTAGTCATTATGGATGTACATGACCACTATTAAATTTTATTTTTTAACAATATTTGTTAAAAAAACACTGTTAAAGCCAAAATCTAATAACATTTCACAGTTTAAATTACATGCAATTTATGACAATTACATATTAAAAGCTACAAAACATTTATGTCTTGTAACAACAACACTCAAAAAATATTTATCCGTCATTTTAACTTAAAGCTTTCCCATTTTGGCTACTTTATATCGATTTCCTTCTCTTTAAGCATCTTTTCTAAGAATTAAAGATTTGTCTCAATATGCAAACCAATGCTCTCACTCATTTCTGCATGCTTTATGTCCTAACTTGCCAACCTCTCTACAATGTACCTATGAGGGTTTACTTGATCTAGTAAAAATTAAATAGTCCAAAACCCCCCAACAGACATGAAGAATATTATCGCTATGTCTGAAAGTATTTATAACATCAGACAAGTTTAAATAAGGAACTTAGACCATAAAGGCATTTTCTGATTCTAAAAAAATCGATTACAGCTCACGGTGATGTAATTAAACAAGAACAGTCTAATTCAAACTAAAAATGTGGACTAGCCGTCAAAGATTATACAATTTAATTTGGCTCAGGAACTCTATCATATAAGAAAATAGAAATGGGAAATTATAGTAAAGGCTCAAATCATAAACAATTGGGTAATTTGCATAATAATAACTGTACATATTTTTGAAGAATAATTTTCTTTATGTATTCAGTTTCTTTCTTCAACACATTTCCTTTCCATTTTTGAATTTTTGGATTTAATTAAGGATTTCTGTTATTTTAAAAAACACTAAATGAATTTAGAATTTATACAAAAAGCAGCTAATTTTATTTCTTTAGTAATATGAACATTCAGAAGAAACATGAAATATATATGGTAAAGGCAGGTTACAGAGCTGATGTGACAGAATTTTTAGAATTTAGTGACACACCGAACAACAAAATCTAGAAATGGCAAAACTTTTAAAATTTAGAGCAGACATTGGAAGCAGAAATTAGAAGGGCACTAGGCAGCAGAATTTAGGATCCACAGAGATTGCATCAGGTGGGAAAATGTGTACCAGCTCTGTGTATGATGCATAAAGACATATTAGATGAATCTTTTAAATTGTAAGTTTTCAATTTATTTATTAATAAAAATATCCCTATCTATAATGCCTGCCCATGTGATAACATTAGAAGCGTTTTTGATATTTTCCATGCTTGTGTCTAGAGAAAATAAAGGGAAGATAAACATGTTAAGATTCTAGTATCAGAAGTAAAACATTCAAATACTATGTTTACATTGTTCTTCCAGGCATTCTAAAAAAAGTAAGAAATTCATTCAAACTTTCTGTAAAATACATCCATTATGTGTTGATACCATGGAGACTTCATTTTGTCGAGAAATCATTTATTCGAGAAATCATTTTGTCACATATTTCTCGAATCTTCTAGAATCGTGGGTCTATAAATCTTGCCTTCAAATCCTTCTAAATTTTCCAAGCTGCAATATCTAAAATCCTAAAGAAAAATTATCCCTACCAATTCTGCAACAGCAAAAAGCCAGAAATATTTTGGAAAAAAAAAAGGGAGGGGAAAAGTGTAAAATTAATTTTATAGAGAAAACTGGTGCATATTCTGAGAATTTTGAATATTCTGAGACAATCACATGGGAAAAACTCTTTACTATGAAAAATTAAAAAGACGACATTTTTAATTAATTACATAGCTAATTTTTTTTTTTTTTTTGCTAAGAGCTGTTTCGTAAATTGTGCTTTATAGCATTATACCTTATTTATTTTTCAGATTAAAAATATTGTACAAGTTGCCAAAATGAAACTTTATAACATGACAGCAAAAAAATAATAATGTTTTATTTTAATCTTACTTTTTAAATATAATTTCAATATATTACCATTATTTTAATGAAATTTATCAATGTTACGATGTTTTAAAAAAAAAAATGGTCGAATAATTCTCAGATCTCGGAATTAAAAATTTTCTATAGAAGCTGATCTTAAAATCACCAAACTGTTGATAAGTGGTCAAATTTAGAATCATTTAATAAAAGAATTAATAAAAGAATCATTAATAAAAGAATTCACAAGTGAAAAGTTGCTTAAGAGCTCTTTATTAGAAAAAAATGAATTTCAAAATTCACTTCTTGCTTAGAAATTTGAGTATTCCATCATTTATATTAGAAATAGAAATTGGCAGTGAATCGCCAAAAATATTTATAGTAAAAGACGGTTACAGAGCTGATGTGGCAGAATTTCTAGAATTTAGTGACACACCGGGCAACAAAATCTAGGAATGGTAAAACTTTTAGAATTTAGAGCAGGCATTGGAAGCAGAATTTAGAAAGACACTAGGCAGCAGAATTTAGGATCCACAGAGATTTCATCAGGTGGGAAAATGCCCAGTGCCAACTATGTGTATGATGCATTAAGAAATATTAGATGAATCTTTTAAACTGTAAGTTTTCAATTTCTTTATTAATAAAAAAATCCCTTTCTATAATGCCTGCCCATGTGATAAGATCAGAAGCATTTTTGATATTTTCCATGCTTCTGTCTAGTGAAAAGTAGAGAAAATAAAGAGAAGATAAATATGTTAAGATTTTAGTATCAGAAGTAAAACATTCAAATATTTTCATTGTTCTTCCAGATGTTCTCCAAAAATTAAGGAATTCATTGCAAACTTTCTGTAAAATACATCCATTAAGTGTTGATACCATGGAGACATTTTTCATTTTGTCATATATTTCTCGAATCTTCTAGAATCATGGGTCTATAAATTTTGCCTTGAAATCCTTCTAAACTTTCCAAGCTGCAATGTCTAAAATCCTAAAAAAAATTATCCTTACCAATTCTGTAACAGCAAAAAGCCAGAAATATTTTGGGGAAAAAATAGGAGAGAAAAAGTATAAAATAATTTTATAAAGAAAACTGATGCACATTCTGAGAATTTTGAATATTCTGAGACAATTACATGGGAAAAACTTTTACTATGAAAAAATTAAAAACAAAACATTTTTAATTAAATATATAGCTAATTTTGCTTTTGCTAAAAGCTGTTTCGTAAATTGTGCTTTATAGCATTACATCTTGTTTATTTTTCAGATTTAAAATATTGTATAATAAGTTGCCAAAATGAAACTTTATAATATTACAGCAAAAAATAAAAATGTTTTATTTTAATGTTATTTTTAAATATAATTTCAATATATTACCATTATTTTAATAAAATTTATCAATGTTACGATGTTTAAAAAAAAAAATCGTCGAAAAATTCTCAGTTCTCGGAATTAAAAAGTTTCTGCAGAAATTAATCTAAAATCGCCAAAATGTTGAAAAGTCGCCAAATTTAGAACCGTTTAATAAAAGAATTCACATCCCCAAAAGCAAAAAGTTGTTTAAGAGCTCTTTACTAGAAAAAATTAATTTTGAAATGCTTATGTTTCGCTTAGAAGCTCTAGTACCCCATCATTTATATTAGAAATAGAAATTGGCAGTGAATCGCCAAAAATATTCCTCAAAATGCTAATTCGCACTTAAAATGGCAGTCGTAATAACAGACAGAAATTCCAGATGATTAAAATTAAGGACCAAAAATCGATTCTAAAAAATCTAAGGACTTTTAAGGACTCTTAAGGACCGTACGAACCCTGTGCATAACTGTGCGAAAATTGCTGTAGTGATTGAGCCCATGTTCTGGACATAGTTGCAAGCCCTGAGTACAGATTTGCTGAACCACTATATCAAAGGGAGCAGTGCTGATGCACTGGCATACTTAGGTGAAATTTCTACTGCACTGTGAAACGTGACGAATGCTACATTTTACCCTAGTTGAATGCAGCTTTCTGTTCTTGGTATTTTTATTGATCATTAACGTTACTTAGCTGCCAATGTCTCATGACACCATCTGCTGGTAAGTTTGAAAAATATGGTGCCAAATGCTGCTTTAGTGACCTTGAAAGTGGTTAATATTAGGTTGTTACACTGAGATCTGATGCACAGAAAACAAACATTGCACTGCCAGGTTAGGACACACAGAAATTTATTTAAAGATGATATAAAATATTTAGCTTCAAAACTCATTGCAACATGATAGTATAAATGTTTCAATTGAAAATGATGGTAAACTCTTTCTTTTAATTCCAGGGTAAAGAAAAAGGTAAAGGTATTACCTATACAACTGATAGACAGTATGCAGTAAATTACAAAAATGGCAGAGACTCTGATGATTCAAGGTGATGAATTACCAAAAACAAAATTAACTAGAAACCACTTTAGCAATATACCTGTAATTTAAACTCTTAGCACTCTTACATGAATGTAACTCAAATAACTTTTAATTTGCGTCACCAAACTTTATGTAAATGGGTACTGCTCAAGCATCTGTTAAATATCTTCATACACATATTAAAATCATTAAATCAAGAAATATTCAAATTTTAATTACTTTTAAAACAGGCAAAATATGTGTTAGCAAGACCTGTATGTCTTAGATGCTGAGTTAGTTATATAATTTTTCTCCCTCGCTATCCATCCTGGGGTCATTCCTTATGCTCACTAAGATTGTCCTTGGGCTCTCAACTTGGACAGAGAATATTTGTGAATCTGGATCTTATTCAACATATTTCGGTACAGGCAGTGTGATGCCCAGATTCATTCATTCTCTTCTCTTCTTCCTATTCTTAACGAAGAGAAAGGGGCCCTTCCTTGAACATCGGATGTCCAACAAAGCTTTGGGGACTACAAAGATCTAAGGTTGAATTCATTTATTTTCTGAAAGGCGATGAAGTATCTCGATTTCCTGCAATTATCTTCACTCAAAACATGACTATATAATATATTGTGCTTGTAGAGACATTAGGTATTTTTTGAAAGCAAGAGAGATAAAAAATTAGCAATGCCCTTGCTGGGACTCGAACCACGGACCTCTCAGATACGTGCTAAACGTGCTGACCACTACACCACAAAGGCATGCAAGAAGGTGGGAGAAATACCTTATATACTCCCCCTTTTAAAAGGCGACTGGGGATTAAGGAATCCAATTGCCAAATCCTGGTGGAGGAAAATAAATATCTATCACCATTTTTTAATTCAGGTGCCACTGCAGGTGAACTTTTAAAAGAAAATTTATTTCTTTAGAGATAAAAATATAAATCTTGAATCCTTTGTTAAAAGGAAAACAGGCACCTGGCATTGTAAAAAGTCTTAACTTAAAATGCGATCACAGTGAGAACTATTTAAAAAATATACTTCATTTTTAAAAAGTTCCAGAACGCATCCATCTATTTTGTATTAAATATTAGTTTCGTATAACGATTTCCCCCAACATTATATTTTCTGGAAACCTGTAATACTTATAGCCCTAAATTTTATTTCGAAGCAGGAGACATGTAAAATTAGCAATACCCTTGCCGGGATTCAAACCTCTTACCTCTCAAATATGTGCTGAGTGTGCTGACCGCTACACCACAAAAGCATATTAAGAAGGCGGGAGAAATACCTTATATACTCCCCCTTTTAAAGAGAGACTAGGGATTAAGGAATCCAATCACCAAATCCTGGTGGTGAAAAATCATCATCAACAACCTTTTAATTCAGGTGCCAGTGTAGATACTTTTTTTTTTTTTTTTTTTTTTTTTTGTTTTTTTGTTTTTGAAACAGGAGACTTGCAAAATGTGCAATGCCCTCACTGGGACTCAAACCTCGGACCTCTTGAATACACACTGAACGTGCTGACCATTACACCACGAAGGCATGCTAAAAAGGTGGGAGAAATACCTTATATGTTTACATTTACTGGTTACACTGTATGGTAGGCTAGATATGCTCTAAGTTTTCATTTTATTGGGTTTGTGCAAAAGTTTTGTTTTTTTGGTATGCATAAGGTACTAACAACACAAACTGAAACTCACCTTGGACTGTATAATCATTACGATCAGTGACTTCCTCCTATGTTTCCAATAGAAGGTAAATCCCACACCAATAAAACTCCTCAAGTTTGAAACTAAGAACTCAGGTAAGGCAATTTTAGCAGCCTCCACATCATTAAAGGTTTATCCCAGTGAGGGAGTTTTACAAAGTGCAGTAAAGGTGGAATGGAAATATAACAGATGGGGTACAAGCTCCCAACTTAAAACCTCGTAATTTCTGATATGTCAGTTGCAGATAGGAGTGCAGCTCGGGATTCCGCAGGAATAAATCATGCAACTCTAGTGGGATATCCGCCAGCTTTCATGATTTATTGACAACCAATGTTCATGATCAGTGGGCAATATATAAGTACCCTTTATTACAACAAAGCACTCAATAACTATTTGTCTGAGAAACTTAATCAGACCAAGGGAAACTGGCCTGTATTTGTCTTATACATGAGGTAAATCACAAAACTTTCCCCATTCAGCCAGTCTATTCTAACAATGAGAACCCATTCAGCCAGTCTATTCTAACAATGAACTCAGAAAGACCTATTAGTATTTTAAGGTTTTCAGTCACTGAGAGACCTAAAAAAATGCAATGGAATTAAAGTGGGTTTAAGAGTTACAATTCCATATTAAAAATCTCCCCTTCAAGAGCAAAATACTTACAAAAAGGAAAATTTTAAGCCTTAAAACCAATACTATTTACATAAAAATGAACATCTATAAAAAGTTATATATTTAAATATGTGTCTTGTGAACAACAGCATTGTAGTATTACACTTAAAGGTATGTTTTGTGAATAACAGCATTGTAGTATTAGTCTTAAAAATCAAATAAACTGTCATTAAAATGACTATGAAAAAGTAAACACTATTCTAAATGCTTAAGTATAAATAATGAATGCAGAACACAGTTTTATAATTAAATATTCATAGACACAATTTAATGGCAGAACATTTTCACAATACATTTTAAAATATTCTTTTCACTAATGTAACTGATGACTCTTGGGATACAACTTCCAAAAACATTATAACTGAGCCCATTACCACAAATTCAGTAAACCATATTCCTGCTACATGCAAAATTGTAAGAGCTTAAGACTAATTTTAATCCAGAAGAGTAAAACATTTAGTGTGACATGATTTCTAAATTACAGATTCTAATCATTCACAAAATATTAAATATGATTCAGACATTAATTTAAATGTTTGTTGTAGGTAAGAACGTTAAAAAAGTAAGGTAAATAACTATTATCTGAAATAATAATTTTCATACAAACAACAGTATTTATTACTTTGAGAACTAAAATACATTATACTAAAACAAACATTACAACCTTAATGCACTGCTCTGCTAAATCTTTACTAGCTCTTGATGAAACATCAGCTATAACCAATCGATTGCAAATGGCTTTAATAGCTCCATCAACTGCAACAATTCGACGAGTACATTCAGCAGAAACATCTAAGTAATATGTAATAGCTCGAGCAGTAACCTCCAACACATTATCAGGTGCACATTCATCCAAAAAAATGCGGCAAAGTGCAGGAAGGAATGTTCGTGGAGGGCAACTGAAAAAAAAAAAAATCAAATTCAGCAATTTTTATTTTCAAGTGATTTTACTTTCATATAATTAATTTTTATTTACATGCAAATGATTACACAGTTCCACATCACAGATTCTGTTCACTTAATATGTAAATAACTAAATATTGTATTTTAATTATGCCAATTTTCTCACAGATATCCTAATTTCCAGAAGTACTGCATTTTCCAAAAGACATCAAACTTGTTCAATTACTTAACAAGGCAGACTCTTTATGGACTATGATAGCTCTTCCAACTAAAGAAGGGAAGCATTTATGTTATGTTCAACAATTAACTTTTCCGGAAATTTTCTTTCCCTTTTAAGCCATATTCTGCTGCACTTTTAAAACAAGTTTCGGTTAATCTTTGGATTATGGTAACTTGGCGATTTTTTGGCGAAAATGTGGCGACCAACTCTGCTACAGCAACCTGCTAGTTTTGTTTGGACGCCATTTTCTTTTCACAAAGTAAAGGCATTTTTTTTTTTTAACTCAACATTTTTTTCCCAACAATCTGCTAACCGAATTACGCTTAAGCTAGAACTTTTATGGAACAAAAGTGCTTAATCATGACGAAGATTAGGTGCGAAATTGGGAGAAAGTGCAGAATCGCAAACTACTTGCCGCGTTTTTAAGAATTGCACATACACGGTATCCATGTACACGTCAACCTATTTTCACTAAAAAAAAATCCCAGAATTGCACAAAAATGGCATTGCGCACACTCTTGACTTTATCCATGTACACTGCTAAAGTCCTAGCTAGTAATCTTTATCGCCTTACCTAAATGTCACCAAAATACCTGTTACCATATTCCAAAAATTAGCCCAAGTTTCTTCTAATAAGATAATTATTTTAATTAAATGACTTTTCACTGCAGATGAAAACTAGAAATGCATGAGTAACCCCATTAGTGAAAAAAATTTGTCAAAAATATACTATCAAAGTAATAGCATTTTCTTTATGTTGGGGTGGGGCAAAATGCTACAAGGCATTTTTTTAACTGAAGCAAAAGAGTTAAAACAGCAGAACAGCACTTGTTTTATTTTATTAGGAAATATAAAGCCATTTTCATAACAGAATTTTATAAGATTAAAGAAAGAACATACTAACATAGCAGGTAACTTCTGCATAAGCTTAAATTTATTGATTCAGTTCTTGTTATTCATGTATTTTATTTCCAAACCATGTAATGGACAGGTGGGGGAAAGGGGTAAGGAATATGATAAAAAATTCAATACGCTACGTAACCAATGATGAAGACAGTACTCCTGTTATCAAGAAACAGAGATAATGCATTTTACATTCTTTAGATAAAGACAATGGTTTCTAACACACTCAACACATGATAAGCACTATGTTGAATAAAAATATGCAAATAATACAGTACAAAGTCCATAATCTGGACTCGTCGTGACTTCGGCGATTCCGGATTAGGGGTTTTCCCGGATTTTAGATCATCATTTTAAATCTGGTAAGATGGCATGCAGAAATTATAAAATTAAAAATATGAAACCGTAATTTATGAAATAAACAGCAATTGTGATCTAAAGGGTACCAAAATTTACAAAAAAAAAAAGCTTAATATTTATTTGTTTACTTTATTAAACATTGCTTTCAATGTAAGTTGTTTAAGTTGCTTCGTTTTTTGTGCTAATACTTTCTCTTTAATTCTATAAACAGACATAATTTCTTGTTCAGTTCCACTGTCCAAGTCCTGTAATTGCTGTGTTGAGAATACCGACTAACTTGTGAATCGAAATTTTTTCGTTTTCAATAACTTCTCTGTCACTTTTTTCTCTATCGGAAGCGGTATATCGAAACATGCTTTTGCTTTGTAGATCCTCTGGCAGCTCCAGAATTGGAAATTCTTTTTGACATAATCGAAAGTTCAAGCTTAATTTTTATAAAATTGCTCTAACAGTCTGAAAAAAAAAATAAATAAATAAATAAGCCGGATCCAATTAGAAGAATAAGGACATTCTGCAAAATTAACTGAAATGCCTTAGAATCAGTAAAGATAATTTTAGCCTAGCTTATACCGTCCGTTATACATTAAATGTGCATGCATAAAGCATACGAAAAAAAAGGTTTGTGGCTTTGAGGTACGGATTATAGATCATTCCGGATAATGGACGTCTGGATTACAGACTTTGTACTGTAGTAACTAGTAATAAAATATACCACTTGCACGATATGTCCAAAGAAAGGTAATGATGCAAACGCATGCATCAGTAACATCAAGCATTTAATCAGCAACTGCATATCACTGTAAAATATCGATAGACTTTTTAACACTAAATCTGAACGCTTTATATGTTTGGGGTTTAAACAATTAAATGAGGTTTCTTGCTATTCCTTTTGTAAACCAAATCTGAAATCACTACAGAAAAAGCCCACTATCCAAATGCAATATTTACGGATTTTAGGAAACATTTTTCCACAAAAAATTTAGTAAATGAAAGCCTTGTGATGCCATCATAGAGATGGTATTTCACTAACTAGTAATTTATACATTGCCACAAAATAGTGTGATTTAGCATGAATATAATTGATATGCATGACATCACTACACAATCAAAAAGGTTCATTTTGGTTTAATGTAAATCTGCTTAATTCTCAAAAGGGTGGTTTAAATTTCATAAAGAAAGGATACAAGCTCAATTTTTTCCCCTCGCATTTTGTAAAAGTTACAGAATCCGGGCATCAGAAAACCCACACTACAATACTTTGAAAACAGATAAGCAATGGTGACGGAATATGAAAAATTATGATAAGAGAATTAAGTTTTTTTAAATGCTATATCCATAATTTGCATCTTTTTATTATCTAATTTCATGAAGAATGATCTTTTCATTTTAACTTAACCAAAAAAAAAAAAAGTTGCTGTTGTCATGTTTGGCAGGATTTCATAATTGAAATATGTCACCTTTTACAACCAAAATGCTTATCCCTCTTTCCCGAAATCATACATAATTTTAAATGTAGGCTTTTGATATTCAAGTTAGTAACAGATAAACGGACATTTTTGCCACTGATTTGTCATTTCTAGTCTGAATTCTGCTTTTTATATGCTCAACTATAAAGAATTTTCCTGTATGCGCTATTTCCTGAGCTTTTCAAATATAGTCAAGGTTTTACTGTAATTACATTCAACCTTATTAGCAACGACTTACACACAGCAATTGAAACAAGCGAACATTTAAACGAAATAATAAAAACGTGGATTCTATTTTCATATTTTAATAATATACAGTTTTAAAAATAAGCAAATAGCATTCAAAAAACAGACAACATATGACTGAGACAGAAATATCCCAGAATACCATTAATTCAGGTTATTAACTAAAGCTGCCAGAATAAAGCCAAAATAAGGCTACAAGATTAAAATCGTTATGTAACAATGAAATGAACAAACCTAGTATGCACTTTTAGCCATTTACTTATGGTATTAGAAATTAATGTTAACTGAATTTTGCAAGCCAAAGATCCTTCATTTGAAATAATTACATAAAAGAGGCATGTGCTAATTTTTTATATGTTATTCCAATGCTAAAATTGTTGAACAGAACAAAATTGTGGACACTGATGAAAACTTATTCACAAAAAAAAAAATATAACATTGGCCATGTTATTCTATCAGAATGTGCTGTTGGAGGATTCTGGTGAGAAATTACAGAATGTTCCTGGTTATTCTTCCACATCACTCAATTTCATACAGCATCAAGCCAAAGACATGGGGAAAGAAAGAAGCTAAAATATGCAACATAGCACCAAAAATGTGGGGTATAATTTTAATGGAAATGTACCTAATTCTATAGCTCTTAGTTTCTTTCTGCTTATTCTAAAAAGTATTGTTTGATTCAAGATTTTACTAAATAGTTGATAGCTATGAAACTAAATGAAGAACCTTGTATTCAATTTTATAGGAAAGTATTTAAAAAGTCTATCCAATAAATAACTAATTTTCATTCATTAAAGCCTTGTTTCTAACTTGTCAAGTATGGAACATTAATACAGAAAAAAAAAAAAAAAAAATTCAAAGCTTTCAGATTTTATATCCCAAAGGGGCTTTTTTTTTTTTTTTTTTTTTTTTATGTTTTGTGTGTTCCGTTCATGTAATTATTCAGCATACTAACTCTGCCTCTGTGTGCGAAAAATTATGATTCCCTGCAAGAACTCTCAGACCTTTCTCACAGTACCATCTACTACATCAGAAAAGCATTTCAGACCCTGCATTGCTGTATAATTCTGCATAAGGGTACAATCTACCCCTCCTAGAACTTCTGAAATGTGGTACTGAGACACCCTGTATATATTTCCCCTTTACAATGTAGGAGGTTATATTTTCCCAATTTTCATTAAACATTTCTCTACCACATTTTTTTCATTAATTAATAATATATAGATATCCATAAAGAGTCTAATCAAATTATGTACAACAAAGATTTTAAAACACCATATTGGAATACCTTAACAATGCTTAATAAACAACGCTGTGAACCCAAAATGGTCACAGCTTCAAACTCTCTTCCTTTAGGATGAATATAAATTCTATGTGGAATTGTAGAGTAAAGAATATTGCTTTAGTTTTAAACTTAACTAGTTTTGTTCAGTTACTTATCCTTTCTATCTTTCCTCATTTCCTTTTCCAGCCAGAATGATATTGAGTTACTTCAGACAGAGCATGTTCTGCCATATGGCCATTTTGTTTCTCTGATTTATGCTTGCTATTTTATGACCATGTATATTAGTTGCCGGTTTATGTACGTCGGTGGTAAGGCTAACAGCCAACTTGTGTTAATTATCTCTGTGCAGTTTCGGCTAATTATTTAACTTAATTTTAATTTTATATTTCTATTTTGAGTTGCAGCCAAAAGTCTTGGCTAAGTTTGCAAGCACCAAGAGTGCCGTCTGTAAATTTCTGAGTTAAATGAAAAGGTCTTTCACCCTTCTCACGTCTTGTCATTGATACAGTTTGAACTTAGTGAATAGTTGCTTCGCAATTCAAGTACAAATCTAGCTAACCAAAGTTAATTTTGCTAGAATCTTACAGTATATTACACATTTGTACATTTTTTCTGTTTAAAGATTAACAAATAGAAAGTTTTAAACCATCAGTACAATATGCAACTACAGCAGTATAGTATGTCTTATGGTTACCAGAAGAGCACTGTTCTATTTGATCGCACATCAACCATCAAGCGTACCTCATCCATGTTTCCTATTTGTCCTATCTAAAAATGCATCTTTTTTCTCAAATTTATGATGTATTTGTACAAATACGTCACAAATTCTATAATATTTCTATTATATTCATGCAGCAGTTTTTGTGCTATTGTAGTTCTGGTAAACATGCACAAACTATTTCTCTTCATGAATCCCTCATACTATGATGCTGTCGCAGAAAAATCACCAATAGACATATTTATTGCTTTATTTATTTTTCTTGCTTCACCTAAAATTATTTTTTGTTGTAAGAGCAATCTTGTTCTTCCTGTGATTTATTATCCAGTTCTTAACATATTCCTCGAGCTTCGGCCATTTAGGAGCACATGAACATAAAGTTCTTTTATTTGCATTTATTAAATCATCTTCTGCTTCTTCCATTCTTGTATCACCTTCTCAGTTGGAGGTGTCCCAAAATGATTTTCAGCTATTCCGTTTCTGTGCTCTGAAGGATAATTCATGCCTTCAAATTTAAATGTAATATTGTATGATTATCTTCTCTCTTTAGATCCTATGAAGGTACTCTGATTTTAACACTTCAAGCAATACTTAATTTCTCTATATAAAAGCAGATACGAATACTTAAAAGAAAGAAACGTATTATGCATTGAACTACACTCTCATATTACTTAAGTTTGACTGCCTGTAGACTCTGAGTTTATCTTAAGAAATATTCCGATTCCAATGAACCAACCACCAAGAAATTTCACTTTGAGCTAGTAGAAACTGGCCAATAAGAGGAGCCTTTTTATTTTGATGTGTCAAATACGATTTAAACAAATATATGCAAGTAGTGCAGACATGGCAGCTCCCACGAATTGTTGCTTGCATTTTAAAAGGTAATAATAAAGAAAGAATATTACAATTTTCAAATGTAAGTTGTGACTAACACAGCAGAAAGTTACATAGCTTTGAAAGCAAAACTGCTTCTGTACCGCTCAAGTGATTGGTTGCTGTGGTTTGTAATACATCTTTAATGGTGTGCTGTGATTAAATGAGAAGGGGTGCCATGCAACTAAACAGAACATTTCATAATTTTACCTGTTTTATAAAAATGATGCATCTGAAAGCAATTCTGTATTGCCTCTAAATAAATACTATGAAAGTTATTTTCTAAGCTATTTTCAGCATCGTGGCCCACAGTCTAACAGGTTTTCACATGTTAGACATTACACTACATAGTATACAGTCACATTGCACTACATAGTATACATACATATACGGTACACTGCATAGATATATGATTTATTTGGAAATTTCTTCAGGCAGTCAGGAAACTATTAAAACTCTACTTACTTTCCCCTGGCTCAGAACAGGGTTATTAGTAATGCAGTGAACCACACGTTAAAATGTGTGAGACTATGTGATCTGACATTGCAGACGCAATAATTTGTTAAAGTTGACAGTATAAGAGAAATAGCTTCATAACCAACGTCAAAAGATTTTTAGCATTCTGCACTGTGTCTGCCATCAAAACCTCTCGATTTCAGGAAGGCTGACGAATCAATAATCTCATTTATCCTCTGATATCATTCCAGATATAATGAATCAGAGGAAGTAAAATACAACTGAAAAATTAAGAAGGCATGGCAATTCAGTCTGCAGATTGTTTCCAACGGAACAACACGCCAAAATGCTCTAGAACTCTCGATTAGACAGACTTGTCATTAGCAAGATCCTCACACAGGGATGTTTGTGGGACCCCAAAAAATCCCCTGAAACTTTTACGGACTTACTACCGACATTTTGGAGTTTCGAGAAGAGGGGGAGAGAGAAATGAAAAATTACAAGTATGAAGTATTGAATGACCTAATTATAAGAGTTCAATGAATTACTTTTTTTGCAAAATTAATAACCATAAATTTTCAAACATATAAACTACTACATTTTATGTAAATATTTTTAATTACTTGAATTAATTCTTTAAAAAAAAATTATCTAATTTCTGCTGCTTTTTTTTATTTTCTGATGTTTGTGGGCTCGTCTTTCTTTTGTGGTGAACTTCATAATTGCAGGAAGGTTGACTTTTATTTTCCTCATTTACAGTTGAAGAAATTTCCTCGAGAACTGCACATGCAGAGGTAGAAGCAGTTTGCTTTTCTGGTAATGTAGAAGGTTTGTTTTCAGAGACTTTTATAGGTGACTCATCTGAAATACAGGTTTTTAAGTCCTCTTGATATGTTTTCCAACTTCTGTTCATATTCAGTAAGAGATCTTTGTGAATTGGATCAGTCATTGGATTTTTTTAGCCATATTTTTCACATGAGGTTTCTTTAGAAGCCATTAAATCATATTTAATAGTCTGCACTGCATCTAGGGAATCAATCTTAAGAGAGGTTCTATAGTCAGTGACAAGTGTATCCATTAAGTTGAATGCACTTTCCACTAATGGGCCATGGAAGCAGCTAAGGCAGGCTTTGATCAATTTAGCCAATGTAGGATACTTATAATCGTTTGTGAAATCATCTTTTAAATTAAAAACTTTAGACCAATATTTATCAATTGTACACTTGACTTGATTTCCACTTTCATCAGATGTGTAGAGCATTTCTTTGGTGATATCAATATCACTCTGGTATAACCTTATTTCAGCTTCTACTTTTGACTTTTCATTATCACTAAAAATATGGGACATAAAAGACGATAATTTTCAAAAGCTAATATTGTACTAGTTTTACCTCTTAGCTCTGGATCTAATGCTGTAAAACTAATTAGATATGAATTTTTAAGGGGTAATTTGTTTCATATGCTGTGCTGTATTAGTATAAGCTTTCATCAGAGAAATTTGGAATTCTTTTGCTATTGGATGATTTTTTGATAATTTCTTCAGGAGAGTGGAAGTTTGTGCACCAGTAAATATTACTTTGCTAGGTAGATGGAATTCTGGATTTGTGACATCAACCTTTAATAAATCATTATAATATGTGCACTCTATATTTTCTGGCTTCATAAAAAAGAGAAAAATTTTGCCATCAATTTATAAATACTGGAATGTATTAAATGAAGCATTGTTTTTTTTTTTTTTTTTTTTTTTTTTTTTTAAATAATTTAATATATGTGTTGAACTCTGGTAATACTGCTGAATATAATGCCATAAAGTTTTGTTTTGCATAACAAATAACCCATTTAGTATTCTTTTTTTTTTCCGAGCTAAAGCATCCTTTGTGAGTTGTTGGGAAGGCAAGCAAGAATACACACACCCCTTCAACAATTTTTTTCTGAGCTGCAGAAATATTTCTTTTATTGTATACAGTTTCAACATAAGAAAAATAATCCCCTTTATCAGTTTTATCCAAGTAGTGAAAATAAAATGCAATAAGAGCATCCCACAGATCTTTGATTCTTTCTAAAACACATAAAATGTACACCCACCTATGGTCTGGTCTCTTCAAGGGCTTAAGTTTTTTAATGACAAGGGATTCACAGATTTTGTAAAAATTTTCTCTTTTACTACAGCTTTTCATATCAAAATAGATGTCATCAAACAAATCTTCTAAGTATCTATCAAAACATGAAGCAAATTTTTTTGCACAGTTATTAGCTGTGTGACGTGTCACCATCAATATCTAATAAGTGGGTTGCTTTGTTTGATCATAGTCTGGTTTCAACACCCTTTTTTTTTCCACGCATGGTGTTACATGAGTCCATTAATACACTAATTAAGTTTGCCCATGGAATATTATTATCTTCAATAGTATTAACAACTGCTTTAAAAACAGCTTCTGAATTGCAAGATTCCATCTTTAGAGATGCAAAATGATGAACTACAACTTCATTTTGATTGTTGTCATAAAACTGCACCAATATTGCCAGTATACTTTCTTGAGCATTGCTAGTACTTAAATCCAAATTTAGAGAAAATGGAGTCTCCTTTAAAGTTTTAATGATATTTTCCTTAATAGTATCTGCGAGCCCATATTTCATCTTATAACATGCAGTAGTCCTGGACATTTCCAACGAGTTTAGTGCCGTCTGATCGCGGCTCAACTGTTTCCAGAGTTCAATTAAATTGGGAGCTACATTGAAAGAAAGAGAATTCTCAGCGATAAACGAAGTTATTAATACCTCTTGGCATGCTTTTCTTGTCACTATATCCAATGGCCGAGCATCAGTCTCCAGTAAGTCATCAGTATTTTTTTAATTAGCATAATTACTTAAAGTCATTGAATGTCTAATGCACTTTGAATATTTTATGTGCATCACAGTTTTAGAATGATTTGTGAAAGCCTTGAATCCTTCCCCACCATACTTCAGCAGTGAGTTACAAAAAACACAATATGCTTGTCCAGCAACATTTATTTTCTTGCACCATGTGCCGATGGTATCCCTATTACCATCTCTCCGTTCAATCCAATTCCACCTAAATGCATTCCGGACACCTTCTTCTAATTGTATAATATCACTATTTTATATCCAGAAATTTCATAGTGAAATTCTCTTGCGTACATAAATAAAAAAAAAATATTTCAATAAACGAAACGAAAAATTTACACGTGCATCAATAAATGAAACGAAAATTTTACACAGCGGAGAAAAAAAAGTTGAGAAGCGATCAATGACAAATAGCTAATACGGCGAAAAATCCCCCTTCTCTACTTATTGGCGCCACGCCAGGAGAGATAAGACCTTTGAACCCAGAGTCACATGATCGAACATCTGGTCAAACGAAGTCTCTCCCTTTTTTTTCTGCCGCGCCTACTAGCCGAAAAGAATCCAGAAGAGAATGTCCGAGAATTGGGGGAATGAGTCATAACTCGCAATAAGGAAAGAACAAAAATGAAGTTTTCCCCCTCTTTTCACGCATTATCACTGCCTTTGGAGAAAGAAAGGAAAAGTTTTCACCACACACACTGACCTTGCATTTTCTGCTTTCAAAGCAAACAAAATTACCCAGATCAAAATAAATAATTCATTATTATTCCTACTTCCTTTTGAACGACGATCCCCGGAATTTCCGGGTATCAAAGTTCAAAATCCCCGGAATTCTGGGGTTTTCCCGGAGCACAAACACCCTTGCTCACATAACAAGGAGAACAGCATTACCTACAATAATTGTTCCATATTTTCATAGTTATCAGATATTGTAATAGAGTTTCTCATAAATTTGTAATATATATTGCATTCAAAAATGCAGTAGTTGATACACAACCTCAACAAATGTATTAAACAATATAGCAGCTAAGTTACTAATCCTTACACGGAGTCATCAGCGGAACCCGCCACCAGTTACAGTGGCGGCCAGCGACTGACAACTGCATTAACAAACTAAACGTATCATCAACTCTTCTGACAGCTATACGGCAATTTGTCCAGCAGAGCTTTCTGCCAGCCCACCTACATGTTCATGTAATTGCTGGGTCATCTGGAAATTCAACTGCACAGTGAAACTTTCCATACATATATTGCAATACACACTTTTAATACTAAGAAACGCATCTTATACAGCCTGACATAACGCAACAAATAAAAAAGGAAAAACCAAGCTACTGTCGTCACAAAGTGGACATTAATTGCATCTTCTCCAGCCAGCTCTCTGACAATATTCCTCAAGCAGATCATAATGCCAAAAATGTTTCACGCCACTTCCATCTTCCTCAGAAAATCTGAAAAAGACATCCATCTTCGCTAAAGATTTTCTCCAATGCAGAAGCATCTAATTCTCACTTTAAATGGTGTCTCTGGTGGTATGACAACTATGTAGTGATATTGTGTACAGCATCATATATTCAATGATTTGTATGTGCTTATGCTGTGCTTTATATTCAACTGTGCTTCTTCAAAAATACATATACATATTTTTCGCAAGTGCCCGCTGTTTCATTGAACTAAACAGACATAAAGAAGAACACAGAGTTATATTTATTTCTTTACTTCCCTGCATTTTGCCTTGCCTATAAATAACGTGGTCAAACACAGCTGATCGGTTGAAGGCCAGACCTTTTAACTCCAAAGACTGAAACGAAATACTCTTGCGAGATTCTAGCCTTTTTGTTATGGAGGCAATGAATGCTGTTCTGGGAAAATGAAGGACCCACAGCAATAGGAAATTGTGACAGATCAGGTTCACAGAATATCCTTGAAAATCCTTCCCATTTGTAAATCAAATATTGTATTATGGATAAGACAATACGAAATCCAATTTGATCTGGCTGCAATGACCAATTATAACACAAAATTTTCACATATTGTAGCAAATTTAGACACATCAACTTTACCACATATCTCAGATTTAATCTTAACACCTTGTAAAACTTACAAATAACTTCAAAAAACAGTTCCTGAAGTACAGCAAATCCATTAATTTTTCTCGGAATTACAATTAAGTGACAAGAAAAAACTAGTTTCCTTTTGAAACAAATGAAAGAAATAGTATCAAACAAAATACATGATGATTTCCTAAAAAATCTGTGGCTGCAAAGACTTGCTTCCAATATGCAAGCATTTTTATCCACTTTAGATGCAGATTTAATTTGTCTATTCCAGATAGCAGATAAGGTTTTGGAAAAACTCACTATTTGCGCAGCATCAATATTGAACAAAATTCAGAGTTAAGTTTAGCACTAAGCCTAATGACCAAACAAATAGAGAATGTCAATAAGCAACTGTCTTGACAAAACAGTACAATAAAAATCCAAGATACTGCGATAGCCGCAATTGTTCAAAAAGTAGGCAATGTAATTCACATGTTAATCATGCCAACACTGGTTATTGTTTTTATCCCCAAAAGTTTAAAGCTTATGCTCATAAATGTACTTCTAAATGCTCATTTCAAGTGGAAAACTAAATTCGGCTGCTATTCCAAAACAAGTCATGGATGCTGAAATAGCAGTGAACATTTCCAATAGATTACACGTAAGACAAACATACAAATATGAAGTTTCCTGTTGACATAGATAGTGACATGTCCTGCCTTCTGGTGCCAGAAGGAAAGCATATCATTGCTACTACTATACAGCTGTTTGCTGCAAATAATACTAAAATTAAAACATATAGCATTAAGCAACTAAATTTAACTTTGAATCTCAGGCGTACTTTTAAATAGGATTTCCTAATAGCTGGTGTTTCAATTCCCATAACAGGTGCCGATTTTTTCACCCATTTTGGACTACTATTCGATTTTAAAAAAATTAGAATCGTGTCTATACATTAATGACTCTTGCTAGTAGCAGCAACTTAGAGCACAATACTCACCCGAAGTTTATCAGGAAACAAAAAAGGAGATTGAATTTATGATAGAACAGGAAATTTGTTGACCCTCTAAGAGTAAGTGGTCATCACCTCTATACGTGGTACATAAAAAGTCTACAGGCATTAGATCATTTGAAGGTTACAAACCACTTAATTTAGTTAGTTTTTTATTCATATTCTATTCCACATATACAAGATTTTTCTTAATCTCTTCACGGCACAACAGCATTTTCTAAATTAGACATTGCAAGGGCTGATCATCACATACCCGTCTATGAAAAGCGCATACCTAAAACAGTGGTAATTAACCCTTTCAATCTTTTTTAATTTCCTTACTTAAATTTTAGATTAGAAAATGCTTCTCAAATGTTCCAGCGTTTCATACACAAAGTGTTACAAGGACTAAATTTTTGTTAAACATACTTGGATGACATTCTAGTATTCTCAGAAAATTTATAAACAACTTCATAAACAACATATTTTTAAAGTTTTACATAAACTAAATGAATATGGACTTAAATACTTCAAAATGTATTTTCGGAGTTCCTGAAATAGAATTCTTAGGCCATTTAATAACCAAGAATTACACTAAACCTTTACATGAACGGGTGGACGAAATCCAGAAAATGTTAGACTTAAGGAAGTTTTTAGGTTTACTAAATTTTTACCGTAGATATCTGCCACATGCTACTCATAACCAAGCATTATTAAGTGAATATTTTAAAAGGTTCAAAAAGAAGAACAAACCCAAAATTCATTAGTCTGTTCAAACAAGTAAAGCTTTTAGAAATGATAAACAATTAGCAAATGCTACATTACTAGCACATCCTTTGGCAAATGCATCTCTCATTCTTCAAGTCAATGCATCTGACTATGCTATTGGCAGATCTCTAAATCAAGTTACTAAACAAGTACTCGAACCCCTAGCATTTTTTCTAGAAAACTCACAACCACTGAGGCAAAATATACTGCCTATGGTAGAGAATTATTTGCAATATACTCATCCATTCACAAATTTAGATACATGCTAGAGGGACACAAATTTACAGTATTTATCACCCACAAACTATTAATATTTGCTTTCAAACAATAACTGAAAAATGCTCCCCATGTCAAACTCATCAACTAGATTTTATTTCTCAATTCACAACTGATATTCAGTGCATTAAAGGAACTGATAATATTATTGCCGACAGATTATCTTGCATTCACGAAATTAAAATTATTGGTGCTATTGATTATGAAGAAATTGCTGAAGCACAATCAAGAGATTATGAGTTAAAAGAAATGATTAACACTAACAATTCTTTACATATAAAAAAAGTTAAGCTCCCAAATTCAACAATGTCAAAATTAGTTCGTAGTTCATATGTGTGGTCATATCAGCAAAGATATCACGAACTGGTCAAGAAGTTGTATTTCATGTTAGAAATATAAAATATGCAAACACACTTCAGCCCCTTCGCAATCATTTAGTGAAACTTCTACATGATTTCAACATATTTATATAGATCACAATGGCCCACTTCCACCTTCCAATGGATTCACATATTGTCTAACAGATATCAATCGGTTTACTAGATGGACAGAAGATATCCCCATCATCGATATTCAAACTATAACGGTAGCAAGGCCTTCTACGCAAACTGGATCGCCTGCTTTGTGTGCCAGCTACTATTACAACTGATTAAGGACGTCAATTCTAATCTTGTTTATTTAAGGCTCTAACTAAACTCCCAGGCATGCAAGGAATATGCAAAACTGCTTATCATCCTCATAGCAATGGCTTAATCTTTTCTTGGACGGATATTTTTTTTTAAATTTCTGACCCAAAAAAAAGCATTTTTTCATTACTGAAAATTTATATATGTTCTATCCTAAATTTGAAAATGCAAAATATTTTTGACAATAAGCAGCTTTTGATGGACCTACAAGTGATCAAATATGTCATATTTCATCCAGATATGAGAATACATCAAATATGTGATTCTCCCGCCAATGAACACAAGTTTTAAATTTAAAAAAAAAAAAAAATACTACATGGTACTATATTTATTAACTCTATTGTTTTGATGTGTTTTATATTAATATCTAAACAAAAATAATTATTAAAATAATGTAAAAATGCTTTAGAAAATGGTTTTCCACCTTACTGTTAAAACAGCTTTACAACCTACGTTGGACAAATCATAAGATCTATATCTATCATAAAACCAAAATCATTTACTTAATAAAAAAGAAAAGAAAAATGTTTTTTCCCTTTTCTTTATAAAACAAATTGGCTACGAATGTCAAAAATATCTTCAACAGTTTTTTTAGTTGAAATTCTAACAGATATCACATGGGTACTCAAGAATAGATATTCAAGGAGGGAAATCTCACTGCGAAAATTGTGAAGAAACTAGAATTAGTCGGGCTATCTCTTAGCAATATTAAAAAATACAAAAATAATCATAGAATTTAAAATGACGAATTCTGCTTTAACGATGGAATTTTTCACTTCATCGCATGGTATGCGATGCCGACCTTATGGGCACAAAAAAGGTGAAGGTGTTAGATGCGATGCCAACGTAGAAAGGGTTGATTGAAGAATTTTACCATCCTTTAAAATCCACATTAATACATCACAACACTCTAAACTGGATGGAAGTTTTACGAACTGTGCTACTTGGGTTTCACTCCCACTGAACTTGTATACAGAGCTACAATTACAATCGCGAGTGATTTTTTTCAACACATTGAATGTTGCAACTCATCATGTTGATACGTCAAACAACTTCGAAGTTGCATGCAGCAGCTTAAAACAAAACCAACTGGCAAAAGCAGTGTTTATTCACAAAGATTTAAAAATATGATCATGTGTGTTTGTGCAACGTTATGCAGTGGCTCTTTGTAAATTCTCAAACGTTGTAAAAAAGTGTTCAAATTATCCATTCATGGAAAAAAAGTTTCAGTCTCAGTTGACCGGATGAAACCAGCATTTCTGTTGAATAACAACATGGATACTTGCTCTCCCGATACTTTGAAACCTAGACCTGTCCATTACACCAAACCAAATATTCGTCAAACTCGTTCGGGCAAACCTGTGCATTTACCTGATTTTTACATAGCATCACAATGATACTGGACAGGGAATATACGACAGACCACAGAGAGAAGATAAAATCGTGTGTGCAGTCCCCACAAGTCACTGTTTTCAAGCTGTTACGATGTGCGAGACGACACGGTCTGACACTGCAGATCAATAAGTCACTCCGGTTGACAGTACAAGAGACATAACTTCATGACCAGTGTCAAGAGATTTTAGCATTCTGCACTGTGTCTGTCATCAAAGCATCTCGATTTCAGGAAGGCTGATGAACCAATGATCTTGTTTATCCACTGATATTGTTCCAGATATAACAAATCGGAGGATGTAAAATATGACTGAAAAATTAAAGAAGCATGGCTAATTCAGTCTGCATATTGTTTCCAATGGAACAACAAGCCAGAATGCTCTGGAACTCTCGATTACAGAAACTAGCAGTTAGCAAGATCCTCACATAACGAGGACAATGGCTTTGCCTAAAATAATTGTTCTCTGTTTCCCACATGATCAAACATTATAATAGAACTTCTCATAAATTTGTAATACATTTTGCATTCAAAAATGCAGTAAGTGATACACAATCTCAACAAATGTACTAAATAAAATAGCAACTTAGTTAATAATCCTTATATGGAGTCATCAGCGCAACCTGCTGCCAGTTACCACACTAACATTTCTAATAAAGGCAACTGTTTTCTATGCCTGATGTGGCCAAAAATATTTTATAGTGTTTCTCCCACCGAATTAACTTATGTCTTAGAGGATGAAGTTATACCCTTGGCCCGTAAGATGCCGGTTGATAAAGATAATTGTTTATCTCTAAACTTTAAAAAAACATAGTATCAACCGTTTATAGCACAATTATCAGTTTTATACTGTAAAAGAGATATTGTTAGTTACTACAGTTTTTCTATCATATTGTTAGATATATACAAACACACATGCACATATATAATACTTTGATGCATCAAAATGATAAAATGTTGGTTGCACATTTCTCTTCTCTTACAAAAAAGCTCACTCTCCTACACTTTTTAATATGATATTAAAATTACACATTCAAATTATGTGCTAATTGATATGTTTTTCTTTCTATTTATTTGCATAGCCAGAGAAAAAATTTAATAGAAGTTTTCAATTAATTATAGGTTGGCTAATAAGAAAACAATGTGGCTTAATTTTTCTTCAACTATTAATTTCATAAAGATTATTCAAAAATGTAACTGATAATGTACATGAGTAGCCACAAAAATAATGCTTATCTGATGTACTATATCTGAAGTAAATATACTTATCTGATGATAAATGATTAACCCTCTCCTTTACAGATGGAAAATTATGAATAGTACATTGGCTTTTGCATTCATTACACATAAAAATTTCTGCGAGCTTTTAATGTATCTGATTTTGCATTGGATATATATTAGAAGAAAAGGAATCAAGTACAAAGTGAGAGAGTGTTTTTTTTTAAATTAGAATTAAAAAAATACCATTTATTCATGACATATTGAGGAACTTTGAAATCTCAGGGCTAAAACCGTAATGCTCTGAGGGTTAAAAATAAAGATAATTGTTTATGTTAATTAATAGAGATGGCATAATATATCATAGCTGCCAACCCTAAAATCTGAAAAAACAGGAGAGTTTTGCAAGAAAAATGGGAGAAACCCAGATGTTCTCATGCTGTGCAATGATGCCATATCACAGGAACTCCTGATTGACTTGAAATTCACTTTAGAGTGCATGATTCAAGTTGTTAAACTGTTTGTGAAATAATCCTTATGCAAAATATATTAATATTAAATTAGATATTCTAAATTTTATGCTCTTCAGCGAATTTTATTTTGTAATTTTTGTTTTCTTTTATACTGAGAAAAATCCCAAATATAAGGAAGAAAAGTTTTTATTTATTGAAGTACTTTTAAATATGATAAAAATAAAAATAATAATCAACATACATAATATTTATCTGCGTAAATTTAGTAATGTACCATAGAAGTAATGTAAATTAAAATAAATACTAATATTAACTGATTAAACATTGGCTGAATCTTCATATAAAAATCTACAAATGCCCACAGTAGATACAGACATCTCAAGTAAAATTAAATTTAATAAGAGAAAGTTAAAAAAAAAATGTAATAAGAAAACATACAGTTCAGATGAAATAATAAATTTTATTATTCTGAAAATCACTATGGAATGGAGAAGCAGAATTTGAACAATTTAAGATTCATACATTGAAAAGAATTTACTTATTGGTGGAAAATGTTTTCCTCAGTAAAGGCTTAAAATTGAAAACTGGGGATTCAGCAACCTACTGGGAGACGAGATTCAACTAGGAAAATTGGCAGTTATGGAATGATGGATGGTGATATGGAATGCTACTGATAGTGTACATGTATGCACACACTTATTTACTATGTAAAGATAATGTTTTCAGAACATGAAACAGGAGAATTTAATCGTTCCCTTGACAGGACTCGAATCACAGATCTCCCAACTGTCAGCTGGATACGCTAACCATTTACACAGGAAGAGGATGCATAGGGAACTTTGATAATCCTTTATACAGTCAAAAGTCGTTAATCTGGAATTGCTGAAGTCCTGGCGAGTCCGGACTCGCCGGGACTTCAACAATTCCAGATAATCGATTTTTCTGGATTATAGATCATCAGTTTAAATCTGGTAAGATGGCATGCAAAAATTATAAAATTAAAAATATGAAACCGTAATTTATGAAATAAAGAACAATTATGATCTAAAGGGTATCAAAATTTACAAAAAAAAAAAGCTTAATATTTATTTTACTTTATTAAACATTTCTCTCAACGTAAGTTGTTTAAGTTGCTTCGTTTTTTATGTGATAATACATTCTCTTTAATTCTATAAACATACATAATTTCTTGTTCAGTTACAAAGTTCTGCTGTTCAAGTCCTATAATTGCTGTGTCTACCGACTAATTTGTCAATTGAAATTTTTTCGTTTTCAATACCCTCTGTCACTTTCTTCGCTATCGAAAGCGAATTATAATGACGAGGAATTTGATTTAAATCATATCAATGACGGAGTACATCGAGATGAAATACTACATTTAGTAAGGAATTATAAGCCAAATAAAATAAAAACATCTGCCCTGAAGATAAGGATAGTGCTGACAGATCAACTTCCAATTCATTGCGTGCCGCAGCGTTAAAGATAAACAAAGTTTAGATAAACAAACGTTAAAGTTTAGATAAACAAAGGATATGCCTTTATCCATTTTTTGCAGCAATTCGACTTTTTGTTTAATGAACTTTAATCATACTTTCGCTTTGTAGATCCTTTACATATTAATAAATATATATCAGAAATTCTATTTGACATAATCGAAAGTTCAAGCTTACTTTTATAAAATTGCTCTGACAGTCTGCAAAAAATAATAAGCCGGATCCAAAAGGAACAACGCAATCTGCAACATTAACTGAAATAGATAATTAGATAATTTTAGCTTAGCTTATACTGTCCGTTATACATTAAACGCGCACTCGTAAACGTATTTTGCGCACGTGCACAAGCGCAGCCGTAAAGGCATTACGCGCATGCGTCAACGCGACGCACGAGCAGAAAGTTTGTAGCTTTGAGGTCCGGATTATAGATCATTCCAGATTATGGGTGTCCGAATTAACGACTTTTGACTGTATTCTCCTTACTTAAAAGGTAACCAGATTCCATTAGCTCTATTTGACCAAGTTCAAGTGCTACTGTTACATTACATTTTTTGCCACATGCATAATGTCAGAAATCAATGGGCTTATGAAGGAATTAAAACCACAGATCTTCCAGTTGCCAGATGGATATGATAACTATTTATACCATGCATGGGGGATGCAATAATAATTTCTTTTTAGATCCTGTATACTTAAAAATAAATAAAAAATGGTAGATCAATATATCTTAATATTATAATTGCTTATATACTGTTGCATATGTAATATATAACTATCATAATTTTAGGTACTTTGTGATTTATGGTTTTTTTGCTTGTGGACCAACTCAGCAGTTCATATCAAATGAATTTTGTCTGCCAATCAGCCTACTGCTAGCACAGCATTTTATCATTGTTACTGCACGTCTTAAATTGGCATAAATAATCTTTTCACTATCTCTTTTGATTAAAATGTAGTGAATATATAAGGTTCAGCATGTGTACATGTGTATATTTGAAGATATAATATTTGAAGATTCTGAATTTTTTGCTCAGCTCCAATAGAATTTATGAATCTTCAAACATACAGGGGTTGGACAAAAATATGGAAACACCTTTAAAAAAACATGTTTCTTTGCTTAATATGGTGTAGGAAACCCGTTGGCATCCAAAACAGCTTGCAGTCTTCTCGGAATGGATAAATACAGTTCCTGTATGTTTGCCAAGGGAATATTATACCATACTTCCTGCAAAACGGTGGCAAGTTCAGATAACGATGTTGGCGGTGGATAACGAGAATGCACTTTCCGTTCCAATGTAGACCACAAAGGTTCGATAATATTCAGGTCTGGTGACTGTGGTGGCCAGGGGAGATGGGAAAACTCCTCCTCGTGCTCAGAAAACCAGTCCTGGACAATGTGAGCTGTGTGAACAGGGGCTTTGTCGTCTTGGAAGACACCATCACCATCGGAGAACAAGTTTGTACCATGGGATGAACTTGATCGGCCAAAATGTTCACATAAGTCTTGGCAGTCATGTGCCCTGACACAGTTATCATGGGGCTAGCAGAGAACCACGATATGGCTGCCCAAACCATAACAGAACCCCCGCCATGTTTCACTCCTGGCAACAAGCAGTCTGTATTATATATAGGCTTGAGATGGCGTTCTCCAGACGTAAACTCGGCCAGAAGTGGGAAACAATGTGAAAAAAGACTCGTCAGACCATATTACTCGCTTCCACTGCTCTATAGTCCAGGCTTTATGACTTCAACACAACCTTTTCCTGTTACGGGCATTAGCATCACTGATGAGTGGCTTCTCAATTGCAGCACAGCCAGCAATTCCCTGTTTATGAAGCTCCCTTCTAATTGTTTTGGTACTCACAGGGTTCGGTAACACAACATTCATTTCAGCAGTAACTTTTGCAGCTGTGGTCTTCTTATTTTTCATCACAATTGCCCTTAATGATCGTCTGTCACGATCACTCAGGACACACTTTCGTTAGCGCTGTGATTTAGCAGATGATGTTTTTCCGCTTTTCAAATATGCGGAATAAATCTTCGATACAGTGCCTCTTGAAACACTAAACACCTCGGCTACCTTGCTTACAGAAGCACCTACAATACGTGCTCCAACAATTTGCCCACGTTCGAAGTCTGTTAACTCTGACATAATGCAATGACAACCTCACATAACAGTACTCCGAGCGCCACCTACATATTTCATTAAAATCAATCTTTTTTTTCAAACATGCATTTCACAAGGTGTTTCCATATTTTTGTCCATCCACTGTAATACCTTTAAATGAGGTATATTAATTTCATAACTGCAAAATATTGAGCATTCATAGGGTAGTGCTGCCATTTAGAATCAAAACTAACACTAGAAACTCAAGATTACAGCTTTCGGTGTAGAAAAATTTAGTATTTTTTAGGAGGTAAAAAAATTGACAAAATTCCAGTATACATTATATAACTGTACCTTCAAAGGGCTAAGGGAATTAAATTTACAAATAAAGCTCAATATCTACTGCTCGCTTTATTAAACATTTTTTTCACAGTAAACTGTTTATGTTGCTTCATTTTTTGTCTAACACTTGTTTTTTATTCCATATAGGCATAATTTCTTGTTCAGTTGCAAAGTTCCACTGTGTTGAACTTTGCAAGTCCTGTTGCTGTGTCAAAAAGTCCTATTAAATTATCAATAAAAATTCTTTCGTTCTCAATAACCTTTCCAACACTTTTTTCATGACCGGTAGTGATATTTTCTGGATGTAGAACCATACTACAGATTTTGTCATTCATTAGTTCATTGATAATTCAAGCAATGTCATCGCAATGAAAATCTTGTGTTGTATAATTTTCATTAATTACCACTTCTTACATTTTCTTAAAAATTTGATTAATTGGAAAATTTCACCTTTTATTTGATTCAATACATCTGAAAAATCTTCTTCCTCGCTGAAATATCCGGCTTTTGAAAAATTTCGTCTTTTCTTTGATTCAAAATATCTGCAAACCTTGTTCCGGGCTGAAATATCCTGGTTTCTGGAAAATTTCGCCTTTTGTTAGATTCAAAATAGCTGCAAACCTTGTTCCTGGCCGAAATATCCGGCTTCATATTCCTGGTTGAAATATCTGAAAACCTCCACATTTTCGGCTATCATCATAAAGCTTAGCTAGCATCGGCTACACACTATTGGCATTGTTATCATGAGAATGGCGATCACAGACATGTTGTTTGCTAAATTTTGTCTCGCTTCTCTCACGCAGTATGATAATTAAGCCGGATTTGTATCAGTTCAGTTATTTATGCCCATTTAGCTATGCCTATTATTATACTAATGCCTGTTTCCCACATATGTTTAACACCTTCCTTCTCGCTCTAGTCAAAATGATAGTGAGGTTTCGCCCTCTATTTCTCGTGCCCGTGATTTTTCCGGGCTGGAGAGTTCAAAAGCAATGTACTAAAAGGATTGAAACCTATTCATTTCTTTTGCCTGTAAAAAGTTTTATTTCTTATTTTACACACTAGATGGCAATACCAGGATAATATTTTATGTAATTAGGCATAGTTACTTTATTTTAAACTAGATGTGAGCACAAATCAAATGTGTATTTATGCTATGTGTTTTGTAATTTTATCGTTAGCTCAGTCACACATTTAGTCTCATTGTGAATGCACGTGATTTCTGTTCTGTGATAAAATATACAGTACAAAGTCCGTAATCCAGACGCCCATTATCCAGAATGATCTATAATCCAGACCTCAAAGCCACAAACTTTACACATGTGCGTAAACAATGCACATACATTAATTATGCATGCGCGTAATGTATGCTTTATGCATGTGCGCGTTGAAAAAAATGTTTAATAAAGTAAACAAATAAATACTAAGATTTTTTTTTGTAAAATTTGATTCCCTTTAGACCATTATTGCTCTTTATTTCATAAATTATGGTTTCATATTTTTAACTGTATAATTTCTGCATGAAATCTTACCATATTTAAATTAATGACCTACAATCCCGAAAAACCCCTAATCTGGAATCGCCGAAGTCCTGACGAGTCCGGATTACAGACTTTGTACTGTATTTTTATTCTGTACATTATGGAGTCAGAGTCAGATAGTGAGTTGGATTCTGATTTTAGTATAAATAGATCTGAAAGTGATTCTGAAGTAGCTGATTTTTATGAAAGTCCGGTTAGTGAATCTGAGAGCAGTGATGATGGATCTGTAGTGTTGCCGAGCATGGACTAAAATTGTGTCTACTTCAACAGATCATGCACCCCCACGTTTTAAATTTTGGCGATAACCAAAGGTAAATATAAATTTTGATCCAAGTTCTGGTGTCTTGCAATATTTTAAGTATTTTGTGAATAACAATTTAGTGGATCTCATTGTTTCGGAAACAAATAGATATGCCAAACAATGCCAAAATTCTCCAAGATTCTGCCTATCTAAAAATAGAAAACCTTGGATACCTGTCACAAAGGAAGAAATTCTTAAATTTCTAAGTACTGTTATTTTACAAGGTATTGTAAAAAAAAAAAAAAAAAATGTATTGTAGCAAAAAAAAAAACATTCAATTTCAACACCTTTTTTCAGAAGCATAATGCCTTGTAATGGATTTTATGAAATACCCAAGCTTCTGCATTTTGTATATAATGAAGCTTTTGATTGTAACACATATCCAAATCCCAAGCTGCATAAAATCTGGCCAGTGTTACAGCACCTGAATGAATTGTTTCAAAGAGCTGTAACTCGTGGAGGTGATATGGTAATTGATGAAACCCTCATGCTTTTCAAAGGACGTTTAGGATGGCGACAATATATGCAGAAAAAGAGATCCTGTTTTGGAGTAAAATCATATTTGTTATGTGAATCAAGTTCAGGGTATATATGGTCACAAATTATATATACTGGAAAAGGTACGGTTTTTGATGCAAAATATAAAGATCTACCCCAATCAATTCAAGCTGTGATGTCACTTATCAAGCCTCTGTTAAAACAAGGATATTGTCGATAACCGACAATTTTTATACCTCACCAGAATTGGCAGACGTGCTTTCAAAATTTCAAACAGACACTTATGGAACTGTAACACTAAACCAAAAAGAAATGCCTCAAGGATTAGTAAAAAAGAGAATCGCAAAAGGTGAAAATGTTACTTTTCGTCGAGGTAAAGTTCTTGCCATGAAGTGAAAAGATAAGAAAGATGTTACCATGCTATCTACAGTTCACACAAATGACATGGTAGATGTGCAGTGTCATAACAAAGTTCTCAAAAAACCTACAATTGTCACAGATTACAATAAAAATATGGGAGCAGTAGATACTGTAGACCAGTATCTTGGAGATTACTCTATTACTCGAAAAAGAGAAAGAAATATTATAAGAAAATATTTTTTCATTTGTTAGACCAAACTATTTTAAACTTATTTTATTTACAAAAAACAGGGTGGAAAAAAATCTCATTTGACGTTTCGTGTATCTTTAGTAGATGAACTTATTGAAATGTATCAATCATCAGACACCATTTCAAAAAGAGGCCGGCCAAGCTCGGAGGATAATCCAAACCATTTGATTGAAAGACATTTTATTAGACAGATACCCCCAACTGATAAAAAACAGCAACCATCGAGAAAATGCAAAGTTTGATGTTCCAGAAGAGATGAAAACTATAAGAGATGTAGGAAGGAAACTCAATACTACTGTCCAGATTGTGACGTTGGCCTTTGCATTTCATGCTTTGAAATTTATCACACAAGAAACAATTACTAAGCTTTGTTTATATTATGCGCAAGTTTAATAAAATTCTCTTTTAATGTTTAAAACACACATTTCTGAAGTTTTCCTGACTTACTGGAAAACCAACATTCAGTCAAAATAAACCTGGATGTTGGCTTTTCCTAAAAAATTATATTTTAAAAATTTCACGCTAAAAAAAATCCAGAAATTAAAAATGAACGCATATATTGTACATACATTTATTTCTATACAATTTTCTTCAATTAAAAAATAGACACTTTTATGACCGTTTTCTTGAAAATTATCCAATCGTTAAAGGCTAATCTGAGTCTTGAATAAATTAATTCCTACATATAAATAAGGCTTATCCAAGGCTGGCACTAGACATTTTACTGCCTGGTGCAATTTCTGTGGGTCTTAAATTCTAAACATTTTGCGTCTCAGCACCTTCCCTAAATTCTTAACATTTTGTCATCCCTTAAATTTGTAGCTTGATGCTTCTCTAAATTCTAAAAATTTTGCCTCCCCTAAATTCTGTCACCTGGTGCACCTGCACCAACTCCAATGCTAGTTCTGGGCTTATCTGAATACCATAAATTAGTTGTACCATCAATTATTCTTAATTCAGACAATTCGCACTTTTGTTCAAACAGTTAACTATATGGAATCTTCTGGCCTATGAGTATCATTTACAAAAGTTTGTTTTTTGCATATGGAAAAGAAATTTCTGTTAAAAAGTTTCCTTGTCAACACAATCAACTCTTTGCAGTGACAGTTAGCTGAAGTCTGCAATCATGACAAGGTCGTCATGCTCTTTGGTACTGAATTACTAATACTTAAAAAAATGCCTCTTAGACATTGCTGCATGAGTCATTTTTCAGACATTGCTGCATGTGTGCTTTCATGTGCTGATAGTAATGAAACCAAAAAATAACACATAATGATATGACAGGTTGCCATCCGGTATATAAGTTATTCAATATGTGCAATGTTTCACTGTGGAGTGTTTCAGTTTGAGATGCATGCAAAGTATAAAGGCAGCTATGAAGCCAAGTTATTTATCATACAAGATTTATGATAACAAGTGATTGTTTTTTTAATATGGTGGTATTTTATTTAGTGCTGAAGTGAAATTAAGAGTCGGGAATCTCCACGTTTTATTACAAAAAATATCAAATGCACATGCATTAAGAATATAAAAAATGGTGGTTTGAATCAGTGCGTAGAAGAAAAAGGCTCGCTCATTGAGCTTTTCCCCTTGAAACAGTGAGAAATGATGACATATTCATGTTGACACTTACTGCAGAGATGCAATTCACAACATAGAAATTAGCATTTAAAATTTAAAGAGCCAGCATTTAAAATGAACTGTGTGTGAAAGCTCTAATTTGGAAGAGATAATGTAATTACTGTATGTATCTTACATTGAATATTAAAAAATTTAATAATACCTGCTAAATTTTAAAATAATAGATAAAATGCACTACTCTGGCTGCTAAGCTTGTGCAAAATCGAATCAATAATTAGTTATAAAGAATATAAGAATAACAAGAGCTTAACAAAATTAGTTATCACTTGAAATATACTTTATGCTTTTAACTTCTAAAATGTCATTTAGAAATATTTCAAATCTAAAAATATTATATTTAAATACAAATGATATAAATGCTTACTTATACAGTCACACTACAACTACAAGCAGTTCAAATTTATTGGCTGCCACATTCGAAGCAATCCTTTTTTTGGATTTTGAGTTGCTTTCCTTGGAGAAAAATCATATACATTTCTGTTTAAGAAAGATACCCTAAATAAAAGTTCACACTCTGCAAAATAAACGAACTGCATTTCTATTAACTTCAAGATAATGTTTCTCCAGTTTACTAATTAAAGAGCGAATTACATCCTTCACTTTATAGTAAGTTGTACTATGAACTGCACAAAATATTTTTTTGAACTCACAAACTGTGTTTATCTATGAATGGGAAGGTCTAGTCAAGCCTCTTAAGCATAATAATTTAATCCATTCTGAATGAAATAGTGTTTCATCAATACTATTTTTAGATATTGTTCCCAATGATGGGAATTCGTCAAACACATGATAGGCAATATAACCTGCAACATATGTTAATGCTCCTTTTTCTGCAGCTGAAAATTGTTTGGCAGAATTCAGTTCTAATTCCCAATCCACAGAAGGCTCCTCTATGAAATCCAAATCAACAACAGTATTTAATGGAAAAGCATCTTCCTTCTCAGTTTTCAAATCCACTGACAACTGTGATCTGTGGGCGCTGAAGAGTGTGTGTGTGTGTATTTAATTATGGCAAAGCAAACTAGGACTATCTGCCTAAGGGGAGGGATGCCTTTGAGGAGAACTTTCTAAGGCAAACTGGCTCGTATACACATTACATATGGGGAAAATCACGTAAACACCCATGCAGCCAGCCTGTTTGTGGGATTCGAACCTCGGACCGAACTACCAGCCGGGCGCTGAAGAGAAAATGAGTTCAAAGTGTGAGTCCAGATGGGCAGGAGCTAATGGCGGAGGGGCATGACCAGTTGTCACATGGGCTGCAAGCTGACTTATCATTGGTTGCGAGTCTTCCAAGGAATACCTCGCTAAAATTGCAATTAAATACAATACAAAACATATAGGAAAGTAGAAATAGTAAAAATAATTACATAAATCAGTCTTCTAAATTTACATATGTATATTAATAAAAGTCGTCAGGAGATAAACACGAGGCGTGGGAAGATAAGCTCATAAGTCACATGGGTAGTCACCCACCCAAGTTGAGGCTCAGACGCTTGCTGCTTGAGTTAGGTGTCACTGAAAGTAGATACTATCATGATCATTATTTAATAGACACTAATTATGTGGAAAAGTCTTGATTTTCCTTAATCAGATAAGCAGCATAAGGCCTGAGAAACCTATCTTCAGCAAGTATCTCGCAGTGGAACAAGTTAAAGTTCATATGATGTTCACAATTTACCGCACCATTAAAGAAACTTGCCTTAATCTTGCAAATAAATTGATTTAGTGGTTCAATTTTCATGTCTTTATGCAATACTTCGTTTCTGACATAATAGTGGGCATTTGTGCTAATCCTAAGGAACTTGTTCTGCACTTTTTGGAGTTTCTCTATATCGTTTTCAATGGCCGTAGCCCAGGCTGGCGCCGGATATGTCATAATTGGTCTGATGGTACTAAGATAAATTAGTCTTTTCTTATACAGATCCAATTTTGAAAATTTTCCGATAACTGGGTAGAGGCATTTCATGACTCTTAGTGCATGGTTACGAACATTCTCAATATGTGCAGTCCAGGTAAGTCGATTATTGATAGCTGTGCCAAGATATTTCGCTTTACTGACAATTGGCATTGGTTCATTAAACAGTAAAGTTCCTTTTTAAGGGGGGCATTCCTCTTTCTCTTTCTGACAATGAGGAGTTGCGATTTTTGTGCATTAATCCAAACTTTCTAGCGCTTGCACCAGTTTTCAATGTAAGGGACTTTTTCCCGTAGTTTTTTGATTGCATGATTAACATTCGCTGACTTCACCACAACATCATCAGCATAGCATGCAAGTATTGCATTATTATTGCAGTGGATTTTCGGGAAATCTGCAATGTAGAATAAGTAGAGTCGGACCTACAACTGATCCCTGAGGAATACCACTCAGCATGATTCTTTTAGTAGAGAGGGAGTTTCCAACAGAGACTTTAAAATTCTTATTTGATACGAAAGAAAGTAGCACAAGAATACGTTCTGTTTCAAAATCAAGATCGATCAATTTGCAAATTAGCCCCTCATGCCAGACGGGTTCGAAAGCTTTCGCCACATCTAGCATGAGGACAGCTGTATTTAAATTGTTATGAAGTGCTTGCCCCACTGTCATGATGTGATGACCACGCATGCACAGTTTAGCCGAACGGCCTGCAATGTCTCTCTCTCATGTGACTTACTAGAGAAGAGTAGTTAGTTAGTAGCGAAGTAACGAAGGTATCCCGCTGTATGCTAGCGTGATGATAAACGTGGTTCTATTTTCATGTTAATCGTTTGTTCTTGTTTTGTTCGTGTGTTAAGTTTTTATGCCGTTAAAATGGTTGGTTTATGTAATGCCCACATTTAGTGCACGTTAAGGAAACACATATCCAGAACCCGCCCAAGAAGCAGAATAGAATATGACAGTGGTGTCAGAAAAGCGGGATATATCATTTTTAGAAGTTCACAAGTAAACGCGCGAGTCTTCAGAAAGGTAAGAAGTACTTTGTTCAATTTATTTTGTGGTAAAGTGAAATTCAAGGTTACAAAAATGGCTGAAGAGCTAACAAAATCTAAGAAAGAACAGAAAGTTATTCGTTCAACCATTACTAAAGTAACAAATTCTATTGAATCATTAATTGCAGCCGGTAACTTTGAAGACCTAAAAGAATCACTGGAAATTTTAAAAGCTATTTCTTTGAGAGCATTAGATGAAAAAATAACTTTGACTGATGTTAATGACACTGAAACCGAAGTCGAAAGTGCCTTAGAATACGAAGAAAGGATTGCGAAATGGAGTTTTAGTATCACAAAATTATTGAAAGAAAAAAGAAATAGCAATAATTTGCTAGTTTTTAATGATTCTTCTAATAATAGTAATAATTTATCTATTTCTGGTGTCAATAAAAGTTCTGATTATAATGTTTAAATTGTCAAAGATTATGATTGATAAATTTTATGGAAACGCTGAAGTGTGGCAAACATTTTACAATTCTTTTGACACGGCAGTAAATAAAAACGAAAAACTATCTAAAGTGGATAAGTTTAATTACTTGCTTAGCCTGTTAGGAGGTGCAGCTTTAAAAACGATAGAAGGTTTTTCTTTATCGGCAGAAAACTACGACGAAGCTTTTAAAATTCTTAAAGACAGATATGGTCGAAAAGATCTCCTTATTAATTCTTACATGTATAAACTCTTAAATTTACGACCTGTCTGAAGTTCTAATGATATTAATGCTTTAGAATTATACGACACCTGCAACGTACAAGTAAGGTCACTAAATTCGATAGGAATCAAAACTAAATCGTATGGAAATTTACTGTACCCTTTGTTAATGAAATATATACCTCAGGATATAATGCTTGATTTTGCTCGTCAAAATGCAGATGAGGAAAATATTAATGTCGACGATCTCATGACATTTCTAAAACAGGAAATTGAAAGACGCGAACGAACTTCATTAAATTAATTTTATTCTAAGAGTTACGCTAATTCTCTCGAAAGGCATTCTCAACCCAATGGAAAGCGAAACAACTTCCACACTCGGAATTCATTCAACACCAACAAATTTGGTGCCAGCTATTATTCCCCTCATGTAAGCAAAATTGCAGCTGTTCATATGTTTCCTTGCGTATTTTGCGAAAGCGGAAATCATGTTTTGGATAAATGCGTTATGTCCCTGGAAGAAAAAAAAAAGAGTTTAAAAGCTTCTAATCAGTGCTTTCTTTGTTTCGAAAAAGACTGTAGCACAAAAAATTGTCATTCTCAATTAAAATGTTCAAATTGTAATTCTAAGTATCATAATATATTGTTGCATGAAGATAAGGAAAAGGTTGCTAAGGAAGAAATTAAGAATAATTCAAATGCCGTAACAGCAAAGATTTCTTCTAAATACTGTGAATCAAGAAGTTAAGGAATTAATAGGTCTTGTCAACTGTTAAACCTATATGTGATGGTAAATTAATTAATGCAGTAGCAGATACAGGCACACAATTAACCGTTGTCAAGGCTGACATTGTACCAGAAAAATACTGTACACCACATGGAAGTGCCTCATGTCAGCTTTCAGGCAATCTTTAAAAGCTCCTCTCATTAACCTACCTTTAGTAATGTATTCTGAAGATGATAAATTTGTGTCATCTATTTTTATAACATGTGCAATGGTGGATAAGTTATGTAATGATTTACTCTTGCCGTTAAGTGCTTTTAATGAGTTAAGGGAGATGATAAAAGAAAGTTTAATTTTGAATGTAGAAATGTAAACATTACTACTGATAATTTTGGTGAAATGCTTTTTCATGAAACTGAAAATTTTGACGAAATACTTAACCATGATAGGGAAAACCTAATTAATGAAAAATGTAATTAAACTGTTAAGAAGATAATAGAATGTTGTGCTCTTGTATACGAAGATACAGGTAAGGATGGTTCCAAAGGTAGCACGAGACGCGATCAATGTGTTTCGGATTCAGAAATGTTTCGAGTGCAACAAATGAATGACCCATCTTTAAAAACATGCTGGCAAAATGCTAAGAACGGAAGTAATAACTTTATTGTTATTGACAACTTTTTGTATCATAAAGATAAAGTTTTAGGAGAAAGAGTTTACCAGTTAGTCGTTCCTAAAGAAAGAAGAAAACAAATTTTGGACTTAGCTCATTCTAGCTTATGGGGAAGTCACCTGCGAACCAAGAAGACAGCCGAACGTTTGAGATATTCCTCCTGTTGGCCTGAAATCAAGAAAGATGTAAATGAATATTGCAATACTTGTACTTCTTGTCAACTTCAAGCAAAAAAGCGTCCCTTTGATGAAGTTTCGATTACACCAGTAACACGTCCTAAAGAACCATTCCAGGTAATTAATGTGGATATCCTCGGACCTGTAGAACCAATGTTCTGTGTGCTGTTGAGCAATATACAAGATGGCCTGAAGCAGTACCATTGAAGAATTTGAATGCCAAAGCAACATGCAATGCTTTGTTGCAAATCTTTACACGCACAGGAATCCCTCAGATTGTTGCTTCAGATCAAGGAACTAATTTTACTGCTTCGTTGACTCAAGAGTTTTTGAAAAGGATCGGATCGCCCCCAAGGTTCTCGACTCCTTATCATCCAAGTTCAAATGGCCTTGTAGAAAGATTTAATGCTGTTTTACAGGGAATGATACATCATACCATTAGGGAACATTCCAAAGATTGGGAGAAACATCTACCATACTTTGGGCTTATTGAGAAGTTCCTAATGCTACGACTGGTGTTAGTCCTTTCCAGATGCTTTATGGAAGATGTCCTAATGGCCCTTTGTCTATCTTGAAAACGTCACAGACTGATGAAACTCCTGTTCCACGTGAACAGTTAAGTTACCGATTATCTGAATGATTTGAAGATGAAATTGGAAAAAGCTGCTGAATATGCAGAACTTAGATGTTTGAAAGCAACAAGCTTATGCATTCTACTGTAACCAAAAGACTCGTCATAAAGAATTCAAGGAAGGTGACAGGGTTATAGTTTTAATCTCTGATAGTCAAAACAAAGTTTATGCCAGATGGATGGGACCTGCTATGATCATGAAAAAGCATACTAATTATAGTTACACAGGCATTTGTACTGACAGTTTCTCGAAGCACATTCACGCAAACAAGATACGAGAGTTCAATACCGCTGTGAATAAAGCTGGTGTGATATATGATACAGGTATTGATTTCGGTGAAGGCGAAAACATTCCAAGAATTGTTCCACGGAAAGCAAAAGAACACTATTCTAATGAAGAATGTGATATTATGCACCTTGAACTGCATAAGAGGAAAGAACTTATAACATAAGAACATAAGAACCTAAGAGCTGGTATTCCAAAAATAGCCAATGTTGGAGAACATAACATCAAACTAAAGCCTGGAAGTATGCCAAAAAAGCAGAAACTGTATCGAATACCTAAAGTTCTAAGAAATGAAGTTGATCGTCAAATAGATAAACTATTACAGCTAAAGCTAATCATTGAATCAAAAAGTAAATATGTGCATCCAGTAGTTTGTGTGTCAACAAAATGGAACGGTAACATGTGTAGACTAAAAGCCTATGCTGAGTTTATTGATGACGTGACTTAATAACATGATTATACTTTCCAGTGAGTGAAGAATGACTGACGTTATGAACTATGAACTATAAGACATTTTGACTGTTTAGTTTGATTTTTTTTTTAATTTTTTTATTTTTTTTATTTTTTTTAAGCTGAAATGCTAATAATTTGATTTTTTTCTAACGTTATGTAATATGTTTAAAGACTTAGCCAGGGTTTGCTAAAGTATTATGTATAATTTTAATGATTCATTTGTATTATCTTGTTTACACGATAACTTCTTATGTGATTATGATGATGTGAAAGATTTAAGTTTGAAAAGTTAATTGAATGTTACATCTTTTAAATGAATAAGATTACTGAAATTATGTTGAAGTAATTTTAATTTAAAATGGTAAGAATTGGTTAATTAAGTTTGCAAATTTCATGAACGTTATTTTATTTTGTTTCAAGAAATGTTTATATGTGTGGATTTGACAGGTCATTGAAAAACGCAATCAAATCTTTGAGAGGGAAGGTGTCATGACGTGATGACCACGCATGCGCAGTTTAGCCTAACAGCCTGCAACGCCTCTCTCTCATGTGACTTACTAGAGAAGAGTAGTTAGTAGTGAAGTAACGAAGGTAACTAACTCACTGTATGCCAGCGTGATGATAAACATGGTTCTATTTTTGTGTTAATAAAGTTCTTGTGCCATTAAAATGGTATATGTAATGCCCACATTTAGTGCATGTATAACATATATCCAAAACCCGCCCAAGAAGCAGAATATGACACCCACAAAGTCAGTAATTCTTACTAATTGCTTGGTGGTCGATAGATGTTCACGGAATCCAAATTGCTCCGGTGGTAGCTTTTGGAGGTGCAATTTCATACGGGCAAGTAGAATTCTTTCATAAAGTTTAGATAGTCCAGGCAGGAGGCTGATAGGTCAGAAACCATCTGTTTGTATATGATTTTTTTCTGGTTTTGGGATTTTAATAACTTTGGCTGTCTTCCATTGTTGTGGAAAGTAAGAATGAGTCATGCAAGCGTTAAAGGTAGAAGTAATCTTGCATATAACGTTGATAGGCAGGTTTTTCATGGCAGTGTTTGTAATGCCATCAAGCCCCAGGGCTTTTTTGGTCTTCAATTTTTTTAATGAGGGACTGAACTTCGGATGGAGTTGCAAGCTTCATTAAATTATTAGCTGTGTATGAATTAAGTCAGTCCTTCACTTTGAAGAGCGTGTGCAGTTCAAAATCGGCATCGACAGGCAAGCAATTTGGTGAAAATTGATCTAGGTGAGAAGCAAACATGGCTGCCTTTTCTTGGTCTGAAGTCGCAACCTTATTATTAAAGTGCAGTGGTCGGTTACTGATGTACGTAGTTTTTAAATTTTTGAGGAAATTCCAAAATGTACCATTTTTGGCATCTAAATTCAGCATTTTTTCTTGCCATAATTCCTCCTTGTGTTGTTTAATAAGTTTCTGTATTTCTTTACTGATCTTATTTAATTTCCCTCTTGATCGGTGGAGACCAGGTCACGTGATAACGTTTTCTTAACCTATTTCGCTGCTGCATTAGCGAATGAATATTCGAGGGTAATTTATAAAGTTTCTCTCTATCATTAATTATATTACTTGCCTCTACAGTGGCAGTTTTAATTTTACTGGTTAATGAAGAGATTTCATTTCAATCTCAATAACAGTTCTTAAGCGTTTTTGAGGGAAAGTCCAGTCTTTCAACAAATTTTCAAAAAGCCTCTGGTCTGTGTAAGTTCTGGTCGTATTAGTGGAGGGTTTAGGAATTCCTAACATAGCAATTACAGGTAGATGGTCAAAGTCGAGTTCGTGAATTACATCTAATGCCATTGGAACCGTTGTAGTCGCTAGAACAATATCTAAAATGTCTGATTTTTCTAGCCAGTCTGGTCGATATGTATATTCACTTGGGAAGTGCAATACTACAGTCTTTCAACAAATTTTCAAAAAGCCTCTGGTCTGTGTAAGTTCTGGTCATATTAGTGGAGGGTTTAGGAATTCCTAACATAGCAATTACAGGTAGATGGTCAAAGTCGAGTTCGTGAATTACATCTAATGCCATTGGAACCGTTGTAGTCGCTAGAACAATATCTAAAATGTCTGATTTTTCTAGCCAGTCTGGTCGATATGTATATTCACTTGGGAAGTGCAATACTACAGGGTGATTTGTGACATACCTTATGTAAAATGTTTCCGTTGGCATTGCCTCTTCTACAATTCCATGCACTATGCTTAGAATTAAAGTCCCCAGCAGAGAGTCTATTTCGCGGTGGGTTATACACTGCACAGAAATTTATGTCCCCATACACCGGTAAAGTAATTTGAAGAGTTACACTTTCACAATTAAAATCCGTGCATGAATTTATGAGACACGACGGGTATTGTCTTTTCACATAAATCATAACACCCACTCCTGTACGGGTGGTATGGTCACATTTGTATGAAACGTAGTTCGGAACTTTGAGACGATGGCATGGTTTCGCACGAGTCTCAGTTATTATGCCAGTGTCAATATCGTGATCAATACATAGGCCATTGGTGTTCCAGAAAACGAAATGGATAGCTGTCAGCCATCTGGTGTAATTATCCATGAATTTGGGAGTCCGGATTTTGTTCCTGATGTGTAGTTGAGTTTTCATCGATTAATTTCTTACATAGAAAAGGAATTTCAGATTCCTTAATGAAGGGGACAAACATATCTTAGTTGTTGGAACTTTTGTTTGGCCTCTGTCACTATTTTCATAGATTCCGGAGCGAGTCCCGTAGTTAATGCCTGAGCGTATGATTTATTAGTCACTATGCGTTCATTGAACGTTTTAGCTTTGGGAGTCACTTTCTGCTGTGGAAATTTCTCATAACCTCTATAGTTGGCTGTGTGTCCAACTTGCAAACAGTTGGCACATTTCGATGGTTCAGATTTATCTTTTGAACACTTGAAAGTTTTGTACACCTCAGCGCAACGAACACAACGCGACTCTTGATTGCAGTTCGTTTGCGAATGGTGGAACCCTTGGCAGCAATAACACTGCAAGGGTTCCGCTCTGCCACTGCAATTCCCAACTTTGATTTTCATTCCCATAAGGAAAGATTCATGATGGATTCTCTTATTTTTGTCATTTCTCACAAGAGTAATGAGAAAGAGGGGGAGGTTGATTACATCACAATTTCTTCATCTTTTCAATTCGTTGACATCATAAGTTTTGGCGACTAATTCTTCAGCAATTTCATTAATGTCCATGCAGCGGCCAAGCGGTAAAGTCGCTGAACACTGGTAGTTCGGTCCGAGGTTCGAAACCCACGAACGGCCTGGCTGCATGGGTGTTTTCGTGGTTTTCCCCATGTGTAACGTGTAAACGAGCCAGTTTCCCTTGGAAAGTCCTCCATGAAGGCATCCCTCCCCTTAGGCAGATAGCCCTAGTGTGCTTTGCCATAATTAAATATACATTACATTAATGTCCATGTAAGCCGGTAAATGCCAGATTACTACTTTTAAATTTTTTGGATGCAGGTAGCTCAAAACAGTGGAAACTCACCTTTTCATCTTTCAGAATTTTCTGGACTTGTTTAAAAATAGGTAGTTTTACCAATATCTTAAATCCGTCCTGGATTTGCTGACCGAAGTAGTCACTTTCAGAGTGCAGTCCATGCTTCTTTAAGAGCACTCTAGCTTTATTCCAGTTGAATTTGGTATCTCTTACGATGAAGGGCGGAAGTCGTCCTCCATTCTTGTTAGGATTTACTGATTCCGGTGGAATTTCATCAATTTTTTCATCAGCAATGGGTGCTGTTTCCATGGATTCTGGTTCAGCATTGTTGGGATCATCTCTGGGCGATTTAGGGTTTGTTACGGCTGCTTGGCACAGCAAAATGATAGAAAATATTCTTAAAACTTCAAGTGTGCTGTAGAGTACATCACATGTCTACATTATAATTGGTCTAAAGCTCCTTGAAGGCTTGCTCCCTATCAATACAATCAAATGGATGCTTTCACTTGCAAACCGAGGAGTACAGAATGGTTTTCTTAGTACAGTTGAAAAAGAATTTTTTTAAAGTCAATAATCCCCACATCCCACAACTAAATGAGATCCACTAATTCTAGAATTGTTTAAATTATAAATACCTTTTTTTAATCTGCATTATACCTAACACAATTTTTCTGCTGAATTCTAACTGTGCAGAGTGCAATTTTGCTGTATGTTCATTGTATCAATGACATAACTCCTGCATTCAGCAAGGATTAACCATATATATACCAGATGATAGTGTTAAGCTTGTTACAGTATTATTTTCTCAAGGATGCATAAGAAAAATGTTTAGTTTAGCAATTCCTTTGATTTTAACATAATTAGCAACTGTAGTTGAACAATTTAGAGAACTTTTTTTTTCCATGGTTGTTCTTAAGTATCAGATGGTCTCACTGGTCTGGGCAGCTTTAGAATAAGTTGCTGGCCCTTTTTCAAAGTTCCTACCTTATGCTGAGGCACAAAGGTTTCATGGCATAAATACACAAAGGTGTTCGCACCATTATGAAGTTCAATGCTATGAGGAAAGCAAGCCTCATAAAGCCATCCTCAGCCAACACACCCATATGAAGGTCTTTATCTGGCTGAACAGTCACCAACTTGCACAAAGATATTGCCACATTTGATTTGATACTTGCTAGCCAATATGAGGGTGCCAACATCCTTATGAAGTTTGGTATCATGAAGAAAACAACCTTTATATCGAGGCTGCTGGGACACCCATGAAACAATCAAAGACTTTTATGCAAGCTGCCTACTTGCATAAAAGTTCCGGCACGTTTATAACATTTTATGAAATCATCTGGGTGTTGAGACACAAAATTTCTTGCCTTTCATGCAATGGAGTACAGAATTATATTCAACATCTATGAATCTGCAACGAGCTAAAGACAATGAGGTTATGATGTTCAGTTTAATTACAGTTACCATTAATTTATATTCTGATACTTTCAGAATGCCATTTAATATTTTTCTTCACATAAGTTTAACATTCTTTGCTGATAAATTCTACAATTATGGTTTCACCTTTTTTTTACAATCATCGATATCAAGTAATAAAGCAGCATCATAGGCACCAGGGTGTGGGGAAATTTCACCAACTCCCAAAAGCTCCATCCACCCTTGACATTCATTTCGTGCTTGTTATACAAACATATACAGAAATCTGGGGTCATAAGTTAGGTAACAAAACAGCAAAATCAAATCACCTAGAAACATGATTTGAAGAACATTAATGCTTCAAATGTGTAAACTGCTAATATGCAAAACTATCATTTACGAATATGAAATTGCACTAATTATAATGGAATTTTTAAGGATGAAAATTGTCAACACATTGCAGTACTGCTCCATTCCCTCACAATATGGTCATCAAAACAATTACACCTTTGTGGGAAAAACTAAAATAATTTTAAGTTAAAATCTCAGATCTTTCCTTTCGAAAAGTAAAGGCCTAGAATTAAAAATTTTAAATAAAGTAAATATAGAAATAAAGTATTTGCATGCTTAGAAAAATCACAGCTTTATTTCCATAGTTAATTTTAGTAGTTGGAGATGGCTTTATTTCAAAAATAACCACAATTTCTCAGTTCACAATTCTCAAAATAATTTGGCTAATCTTTAGAATATGGTAACAGGTAGTTTGGCGACATTTTGGTAAGGCGATAAAAGTTACTAGCTAGGACTTTAGCAATAATCTGAGAAGTACACAGTTCGAATCACAGTTTATTTTGTCTCAGAGAAATGAGAGATCATGAGACATGTAATGTGACATTTTCCGGAAAATTCCGATTGTGATTTTAGCTAATAAGCACTTACAAACAATTTCGCTACTAAAATGCAGAATCACCCACTTATTTGTTTGGCGCTTTTTACAAGAGTAAGAAGAATTGGATTTTTGTCAATTTTCTTTGACTTTTTAAGTGAAAAATAGGTCGATGTGTACATAGATAAAGTCAACAGTGTGCGCAATACGATTTTTGTGCAATTCTGAGATTTTTTTTTTTAAGTGAAAATAGGTCGACGTGTACATGGATACCGTGCATGTGGAATTCTTAAAAACGCGGCAAGCAGTTTGCGATTCTGCACTTTCTCCCAATTTCGCACCTAATCTTCGTCATGATTAAGCATTTTTGTTCCATAAAAGTTCTAGTATAAGCGTAATTCGGCTAGCAGATTGTTGGAAAAAATGTTGAGTTAAAAAAAAAAAAAAAAAAAAAAAAAAAAAAAAAAAAAAAACATGCCTTTACTTTGTGAACTGCAGATTCATTCTAATTATAAAAAGTACGCTCACAGAAGAATTTAATTTTTTAATGTAAAAAAGGTTTGCACCATCCCTAAGAAAGGTAACCAAAAATGTTATTTAAAAAATAAAAGAATAATCAATTATTCATGTACGTAAATTTTAATTAAAATGAAAAAAAAATTTGGTCTGGTTTAATTATGGCCAAGCACGTAACAGCCATCTGCTTAAGGGAAGGGATGCCTTTGTAGAAGATTTTCTAAGGAAAAATACCTCATATCCACATAATTACACGGGGAACAACAATGCATCACTCATTCACTAGGATTTCAATCAGTTTCAAACTACAGTGTTCAATTACTTTACAACTTGGTAACATTAAGCCAATTCAGAAAGGAAGCTAATATAATATACATTATTTAAAATGGTAAAAATTGACACATTTTTTAACTATTTTTAAGTTTAATCACAGCTTACTTTTTCCTATCCTGAATTTCAGGATGAAAGTCATTTTATCTCTGAAACATTTCCTTGCAAAACTTAATACAGTCAAAAGTCGTTAATTCGGACACCCATAATCCGGAATGATCTATAATCCGGACCTCAAAGCTACAAACTTTCTGCGCATGCGTCTACGGCTGCGAATTTGCATGTGCAAAATACGTTTACGAATGCGCGTTTAATGTATAACGGACGGTATAAGCTAAGCTCTAATTATCTATTTCAGTTAATGTTGCAGATTGTGTTGTTCCTTAATCTTCAAATTGGATCCGGTTTATTATTTTTTGCAGACTGTTAGAGCAATTTTATAAAAGTAAGCTTGAACTTTCGATTATGTCAAATAGAATTTCCAATTTATATTTACTAATATGTAACGGATCTACAAGATGAAAGTATGTTTCGGAGTTCATTAAACAAAAAGTGGAATTGCTGCAAAAAATGGATAAAGGCTTATCTTATCCTTTGTTTATCTAAATTTTAACGTTTGTTTATCTAAACTTTGTTTATCTTTAACGCTGCGCGCAATGAATTGGAAGTTGATCTGTCAGCACTATCCTTATCTTCAGGGCAGATGTTTTTATTTTATTTGGCTTATAATTGCTTAGTAAATGTAGTATTTCATTTCGATATACTCTGTCTTTGATATGATTTAAATCAAATGCCTCGTCATTATAATTCGCTTCCGATAGCGAAGAAAGTGACAGAAGTTATTGAAAACGAAAAAATTTCGATTGACAAATTAGTCGGTATTCTTGACACAGCAATTATAGGACTTGAACAGCGGAACTTTGTAACTGAACAAGAAATTATGTATGTTTATAGAATTAAAAAGAATGTATTATCACATAAAAAACGAAGCAACTTAAACAACTTACATTGAAAGAAATGTTTAATAAAGTAAACAAATAAATATTAAGCTTTTTTTTTTTTTTTTTTTTTTGGTAAATTTTGATACACTTTAGATCATAATTGTTCTTTATTTCGTAAATTACGCTTTCATATTTTTAATTTTATAATTTCTTCATGCCATTTTACCAGATTTAAACTGATGATCTATAATCCGGAAAAATCGATAACCCGGAATCGCCGAAGTCCCGACGAGTCCGGATTAACGACTTTTGACTGTACTAAAATGACTTTTTTTTAATATTTTCTATAATTTTTTTTAAACTTCCTGCACTTAGAAATTACTGTCAAAATACATTCAACCTTTCAGTGGCCTACATTCCAAGCTAGGAGCATGACTTCAAAGTACTATTAAAACCCTCACTTTTTTAAAACTGTTCATTTTAACAGTCATGTTATAGCTGACAAAATATGGGGGGAGGCAACATGAATCATCTTCAGTTTTATGGTAAAAATCCTAGAACAACACACATCGGTAAAAGTATAGTTTAGGTTGCCCCTCGGCGAACTTGGCGATTTTTGGCGGTACATGGATACCAATTTTGTGCAATTCTCTGACTCGTTATTTTGGCTTGCGAAGCGCCGATTTTTGGCCAAAAATCACCGCTACACAAAGCCAAAATAACAAGACAAACAATTGCAGAAACTCGGTATCCATGTACACGTCGACCTATTTTCACTTTAAAAAAAATCTCCGAATTGCACAAAAATGGCATTACGCACTCTTTTAACTTTATCCATGTACATGTCGACCTATTTTCACTTAAAAAAAAATCCCAGAATTGCACAAACTTGCATTTACTTTGTCCCTTTATTTGTCCATGTACACATCGATATATTTTCACTTAAAAAGGTCAAAGGAGCACCAAAGTCTACAATATAGGCAAACAAAAAATACATAATCTCAATAAAATACATTTTAAACCAAACAATAAAATAACATAAAAAAGGAAAAACATGTTATACATTCAAGCACTACCAAAAGCAAATATTCACTTACCATGATTTTCGAATTCGCTTCGTACACCCAGAGCCCCGTAAAAATCAAAATATCAATCATACTCAAATGACTTTTTTCAAACCAGGTACTCTTTCTGATCGAATGCTTCACATAGTAACCATCTGAACATTTCTTCCTACAAACCCATTCAAATCCATCTAAACGGTTTTAACACACACCACAAAAACGCTTATAAAACATCCCATGATTCAAAATTTCCCAGAATCATGCACCCGATTACGTCACAATAGGGTTTCCATAACATTCAACTACTCAACTACTATAAATGAAACAACTTGGCGATAAATCAAACAACTTCACCATAATACAAGGGGTACCTTAAAGTCTACTCTACCCCACACATCTTTTTTTCTAACATGGACTAGTTAATAAAAAAAAATAATGAACAGTAATAAAAAATAAATGGCTAATTTTAAAGGATTCGAAAATAACTATGGATTTAATATGAAAAAACACTTTAATTGCAGATATTTCCAAAACATTTAGAAGCAGTTATTCTTACAAAAACGATAGAGCTTATTTTTAAAACATAAAACAGAGTGAGTTGCAACTGTTCTTACTCAAACAACCTCCCACCTTGCAATTTGTAGGATACCTATAAATTGCAACAAAAGTTATAAATCAAGTCTATTGGGAATTTTAACACGTCGACCAGCTCTAGTAACAAAATCTTGGACTTTGGGTGAGGAATCATCATCTTCGCTGGAATCTGAATCATTAGCTGCAGGGCGTAGAGGCATATTCATAGAGGCACTTTCATGTCTTCAAGCATCTTGGGCAACGAATGGTAACTTTTCCGAACTGTTGATTTCTAACGGATAAAGTCTTTGGAATGGTCTCAACTTCTCTCCATCAGCTGTTCTCACTCTGGCAACTCTTGAGTGCCCATCTGCTCCAGAAAAGACTTCAATGACTATTCCTAAAGGCCAGTTGATACGCTTGCCATCAGTTTCTAAAAGAACGACCTCTCCAACTCTTAAAGATTCTTCCCGACTCTTACCTTTATGAACCAACATTGCTAAATACTCATTCCGAAATCTCATTCTTAAATCCTGCCTTAATTTTTGCACAAAACGCAATCTTATATTTAAACTTTTACTGTCAATTTCGTCTAAATCAGTTGTTTCACTGCTAGGAATACTTCGTAAGAAACAAGCGGGAGTTAATGGCTTCAGACCTTCAGAATTGTCTTCAATATATGTAAGTGGCCTAGAGTTTATTGTAACTTCGCAGTCACATAGAATAGTTTCCAACTCTTCATAGTCAAGACTTTTCCTTCTCAAAATTCTTCTTAGCATCTCTTTCAACATTCTAAACATGCGCTCCCACCACAGAAATTTAAAATACTCCCTATCCTCTGGATTCAAAATGGTTTGTAAAAATGCTTTTCTGATGTCTGACGTTACGCCAATTGCTTTTTTTCCGAAACTGCATTATCAATTTGGGTACCAATTCTAATAAATTTGGCCCCTTTTCTAAACAATTATTCAAGGAATTTCCTTTGGAATCTTTCGTCGACGCATCAAAAACCAGAAGAATTTTTGTTGTTGTTACACCAGTTTTTTTCACAGGATGATGTGGTAAATACTGTCCTTTTTTCTCGTCTTTATCTACAATTTCAATAATACCATCCCGAACCCACTCATTAAACACATCATCGTATTCTCTTAAATGTCCAGATCGTATGAGATTTTTGATAGTTGACATTAACCGTTTAGTGGCTAATTCCTTATTCGTTTCGAATTCTGGACGTCCACTTTTCCATGGCAAACATACTTCATATCTTTTGTCTTTATTTCTTTTAATAGTTTTACGGAAAAAATCTACCATTTCTTCATCGGTTACCTGCTTTGACTTTACTTCTGCAGGACATCTTATACCAATGACATCTAGGCTCCATAATTCCGTCAAATCCAAATTATTAGCATATACAATACTCTCCAAAGATTTTGAGTAGTTTCTTTTTTTACCTTGAAGCGCCCATCCAAGTTTTGTTTTAATAGCTACCAAATTATTATCAATGGGCTCAATTCTCCCAGTCAATAATGCACCAAGATAATCAGCTCCTATTAATAAACCTATTTCAGGCACATATTCTCCTGTATCACTTAAGCGTATATTTTTCCTTTTCAAAATTGGATAAATATCAAGATCCTCTACACGTGGAATCGCACCACATATTTTCTTTTCGTCCAAAACTGAAATAGTGTACTTGAAATTTGAACACAAGCTTTGTAATGTAATATTGTAGACATTATGGGACTCTTGTTTAGTTTCACTGCCCCCAAAAAGTCCATGACTCATCATTTCTTGATCTACAAGTTTCAATCCTAGTTTCTCTGCAATATCTTGTCGTATGAAAGATCTCTGAGCACCAGTATCAAATAATCCACGAACGTTTCCAGACTTGTCACCATTGATGATTTTCACCAATACAGTTAACAATAACGTTGGAGATTTTTTTGGTGACAAAAGAACCTGTGCATCCGATTCAGATTGTCTGTCTTGTTTTGATTGATTTATATTTGGACACATAATGCTATGGTGTTTTTTCTTGCATATAATACACTTTAAATAAGCTTTGCAGATCTTAGAATTGTGTCCTGGTTTCAAACAGACGAAACAAGCTCCCCTTTTCTTCAATGTTTCCCTTTTCGCCTCCAATAACATCTCGGCAGCCTTAAAACATTCTGAGGTATTATGAAACGACTTATTACAAAATATACAATGCTTACCATTTTTCTCAGCTCTTTGCTTTTCATTAGATACAATGCAAGTTGCAGTGGAAATTTTTCTTTCGTTTTCAATTTTTCAAATTGATCATTCGCGAACCCTGATCGAGCAAGCTGCAACCGCTCTTCACTCTACTAAAGGATATAATATTGCTTCATATTTTTCAGATGTTACCCCTAAAGTCTCTAATGCTCGCAACTGAGTCTCCAATTTATCATAAAGAATCCGCAAAGTAAAATTTTCACCACTTTTCGCTTGCGTTAAAACTAGATTTAAAAGTTCACGAACATAAATTTGAATTAATAGTTCATCTTTGGCAAAACGAGATTTCAGCTGTTCAATAGCATTATAATAGTTTTTGCCAAATGGTGGAAAACTTGCAACCAAATCTCTAGCCAATGAACCTTCTTCAGTTGCTTGTAGAAGATACTGAAATTTATCATCTGCATCAATGCTATCATCATCATGAATCTTTTTAAATTGTCCCCAGAATCCTAGCCAGTTTTTAATATTACCATCAAAACGTTTCAATTCTAACTTAGGAAGATGGAAATATCGCCCTTTCTTTCAGTGGTTGATAACATTAAATCAACTTTCGTTTTTATAGCAACCAACTGATTTCGATAGCTTTCCATTAAATCCATATCATTAGAAAATTCATCTTCATTAAAATTTTCCATTTCTAGCCATTTTACTTTTCATCTAACTGAAATAATCTGTCAGCTTTATCATTAAATATATTAAATACCGATATCAAATCAATCCTACTTACTGCTTCATCTTTTACAACAGTGTCCACTTCTTTCAGTTGTGAAATATCGCCGTAATTGTGTTCTTTCCCGTTTTAAATTATCCATAGTCCTGTCACGGACGCCAGTATTTTAAAGGATTCGAAAATAACTATGGATTTAATATGAAAAAACACTTACATTGCAGATATTTCCAAAAAATTTAGAAGCAGTTATTCTTACAAAAACGATAGAGCTTATTTTTAAAACATAAAACTTAAAACAGAGTTGAGTTGCAGCTGGTCTTACTCAAACAGCTAATATGTCACGTTAACACACAACACTTTTTAGCCATTCTCAATTTGGATTTGGTTTTGGTTTTATTAAATTATGGCAAAGCACTCGAGGGCTATCTGCCTTAAGGGAGGGATGCCTTCGTGGAGGACTTTCTAAGGGAAACTGGCTCGTACACACATTACACAAGGGGAAAACCACAAAAACGCCCATGCAGGCAGCCCGTTCACGGGATTTTGAACACTGGACCGAACTACCAGTGTTCAGCGACGTTACCACTCGGCCGCTGGTGGGCGCCTCTCAAATTGGAATACGGATCAGTAACCAAATATCTCCCTGACGTAAATTCAGTAATAACACTGGTAAAAGAATAATTGAAAACTAATGTTTACACTTTCAGATGCGCTATTTGTAACACTCAAAAATATACATAATGATATTAACAACTTGGTTACAATGCTATGTATTATGTTAAAGAGCCTATTTACATTTAGGAGGTCATAGAGATACAAGGCAGTAATGTATGCACAAAATTTAAGAAAAGAGGAAGCAGAAACTTTTGCTGAGCAAAGCCAGATAAGATGCAAAATATATAACGATTACAGTCAAAAGTCGTTAATTCGGACACCCATAATTCGGAATGATCTATAATCCGGACCTCGAAGCTACAAAATTTCTGCGCATGCGTCGCGTTTACGTGTGCGCGTAAGACGTTTACAGCTGCGAATATGCGTGTGCGCATAAAACGTTTAAGCATGCGCGTTTAATGTATAACAGACGGTATAAGCTAAGCTAAAATTATCTAATTCAGTTAAATGTTGCAAATTGCGTTGTTCCTTAATCTTCGAATTGGATCCGACTTATTATTTTGTGCAGGCTGTTAGAGCAATTTTATAAAAGTAAGCTTGAACTTTCAATTATATCAAATAGAATTTCCGATATATATTTGCTAATGAACTTTCGATTATATCAAATAGAATTTCTGATATATATTTGCTAATATGTAAAGGATCTAAAGTGAAAGTATGTTTCGAAATCCGAAATCTGTTTATCAATTTCACGCTGCTCGGCGGGAGGAACGCCGCGGCGCGCAATGAATTGGAAGTTGATCTGTCAGCACTATCCTTATCTTCAGGGCAGATGTTTTTATTTTATTTAGCTTATAATTCCTTACTAAATATAGTATTTCATCTTGATGTACTCCGTCTTTGATATGATTTAAAACAAGTTCCTCGTCATTATAATTCGCTTCCGATAGTAACAGAGGTTATTGAAAACGAAAAAATTTCGATTGACAAATCGGTATTCTCGACACAGCAATTATAGGACTTGAACAGTAGAACTTTGTAACTAAACAAGAAATTATGTCTGTTTAATAGAATTAAAGAGGAAGTATTATCACATGAAACAAAGCAACTTAAACAAATTACATTGAAAGAAATGTTTAATAAAGTAAGCAAATAAATATTAAGCTTTTTCTTTTTGTAAATTTTGATACCCTTTAGATTATAACTGTTCTTTATTTCATAAATTACGGTTTCATATTTTTAACTTTGTAATTTCTGCATGCCATCTTACCAGATTTAAACTGATGATCTATAATCCAGAAAAATCGATAATCCGGAATCGCCGAAGTCCTGACGAGTCCAGATTAACGACTTTTGACTGTAGTATGTTTTTAATGACCAAAAATTTTTGAAGATTTTAATCCATTTAAAGTATAAGATGAAATATTAAGTACTCCTCACAAATATTACAGACATTTTTTTAATAGTAATTTTTGTAAAAAATGTTACTCTTAAATATCAAATAATTTCTGTTTAGGCATAAAATTTAGAATGTCTACCATTCTGCTCCAAATATAAGATAATGTTTTTCCATAATTTATTCTTAACTATAATAACATAACTGCTTTAATATTTTGCAACAATAATTGGCTGATGTTTGGAATATGGTAACAGGTAGTTTGGCGACATTTTGGAGGCGATAAAGGTTACTACCTAGGACTTTGGTAATAATGTGAGAAGTACTCAGTTCCGATTACGCATTATTTTGTGTGAGGGAAATGAGAGACCATGAGATATGTCATGTGACATTAATGGACGAATTACAGTTCTTTAATCGGAAAAGGGGGTAAATTTGGAAAAATATCTGTAGTACTATATTATTTTGTATTAAGCTTCATTGTGTGTTGTGTGAAATAGTGTTGATTAATTTTCGGATTGCATGGCGCTATGTAAAGTGAATTCTAAATTTTTAATGCCTTTATCTGATAATAATAATAAGTTGAGATTGTGTGAAAGGAAGGATATTAGAGATAAGTTTGAATGGCGGTGCAAGAAATCTGGTGAAAATGGACATTTTGTGAAACGGAGTGTAAGGAAGGGTACGTGGTTTGCTGAAAGTAGTTTGAGTATAGGTGCAATTGTATTAATTTCGGTTGACCTTTGGATTATGGTAACTTGGCGAAAATTTGACGACCAACTCTGCTACAGCAACCCTCTGTTGTTTTTTTGCCGCCACAAATGTATTTTGTCTTCACGAAGTAAAGACATGTTTCTTTTCTTTTTATTTACTCAACACTTTTTCCAACAATCTACTAGCCGAATTACACTTATGCTAGAAATTTTAAGGAACAAAACTCCTTAATCATGACAAATATTAACTGCAAAATTGGAAAAAGTGCAGAATCGCAAACTCCTTGCCGCGTTTTTCAAAATCGCACATACACAGTAACCATCTACACGTCGACTTATTTTTACTTAAAAAAACATCCCAGAATTGCACAAAAATGGCATTGCGCACACTCTTCACTATATACATCTAAACTGCTATTTTCTCATAAATTAGAAAAATTTGCACGAAAATGCAGGAAAATTTTCTGAATCTTTAAACTCGGTAAAAAGCACATATATGAAATTACCTGATCGCAAAAAATTATATACCCTATCCAAGGATGAACATTTCCATGTATAATATAAATAAATATCCAAAAACTTTTACCATTAAATTATCTATTATAAACGTCACCAACGAATTCATAACAAAACATTAAAAATGGTTACAAATACTTAGTGTCAAATATTTAAATTATTTCCATGCACGTTTACTTCCACTCAAACGTATACCAAAATACTACAAACATATAACTCTCAAAATCACGATCATTAAATTAAAATATAATTAAATTAAAAAACACTACTTAAAATATAAATAAGCACATACAGTTTAATCCTAGTATCCGGTGCACATGGGATTTGGCTACTTTTGGCGACTTTAAGATGAGCAGTAAACGGGTCATTTTGGAGTTGGCGATAATTTTCAAAATCATGCCAAGGCTGCACCGTATACTAGGATTTCACCGCACATACATTAAATTAATAAAAATTAGCTTACAATCCTAATTACTTTAAACTAAATCATTGCTAATAACAATTTTCCAATAATACCATATTAATTTATTTACTCCTTACATTTAGAACAATGCATAAAAATAACATCCTCAAATAATTAAAAATACTAACTTACCTAATCTTCTACAGAATCTTGAGAGCATGGCGGATCACAAAATGTCCATTTTCACCAGATTTCTTGCACCGCCATTCAAACTTATCTGTAATATCCTTCCTTTCACACAATCTCATTTCATACCCACATGTTGGACATTCATACTTATCCGCAATTAAGCAATTCTTTTCAATTACACATAAACGCAATAAAAATTTCGGATTTACATTATATAGTGCCATGGGATCTAAATATTAAACAACACTGTTTCACAGAACATAAAATGAAACTAATGCTGTACAGCAGATATTTTTACAAATTTACCCTCTTTTCCAATAAAAGAACAGTGATTCGTCCATTAATGTCACATGACATATCTCATGATCTCTCATTTCCCTCACACAAAATAATGCGTAATTGGAACAGTACTCACATTATTCCCAAAGTCCTAGGTAGTAACCTTTATCGCCTCCAAAATGTCGCCAAACTACCTGTTACCATGTTCCAAAGATCAGCCTTAATTTCTTATTACTGGGTGAATAGACTGCCAGTAGACTACTGGATTTCGGATTTAGAAATTAGCAGTAGTACTGCAGCCGATTGGAACTCTTTCTGTAGGAAGTGTGCGTGCCACGTAATGAAGATTCTGAAGAAGATTAGGCAAGTTAGTATTTTTAATCATTTGAGGATATTATTTTTATGCATTGTTCTAAATGTAACGAGTAAATAAATTAACAAGGTATTATTGGAAAATTGTTATTAGCAATGATTTAGTTTAAAGTAATTAGGATTGTAATCTAATTTTTATTAATTTAATGTATGTGCTTATTTATATTTTAAGTGGTGTTTTTTAATTTAATTATATTTTAATTTAATGATCGTGATTTTGTGAGTTATATGCTTGTAGTATTTTGGAATACGTTTGAGTAGTATACGTTGAGTATTTTCATGCATTTTCGTGAAATTTTTCTAATTTATGAGAAAAAAGCAGTGTACATGGATATAGTGAAGAGTGTGCGCAATGCCATTTTTGTGCTATTCTGGGATGTTTTTTTGGCTGATCTTTGGAATATGGTAACTGGTAGTTTGGCGACATTTTGTAGGCGATAAAGGTTACTACCTAGGACTTAGGTAATAATGTGAGAAGCACTCTGATTCAAATTATTTTGTGTGATCTGATTCAAATTATTTTGTGTGAGGGAAATGAGAGATCATGAGATATGTCATGTGACTTTAATGGACGAATTACAGTTGTTTAATCGGAAAATGGGGGAAATCCAGAAATTTCGTATTTAGCTATATTCTGTGTTGTGTTAAACGTGACATTAATGGAGGAATTACAGTACTTTAATCGGAAAAGGGGGTTAATTTGGAAAAGCTTCATTGTGTGTTGTGTGAAATAGTGTTGATTAATTTTCGGATTGCATGGCGCTATGTAAAGTGAATTCTAAATTTTTAGTGCGTTTATCTGATAATAATAATAAGTTGAGATTGTGTGAAAGGAAGGATATTACAGTTAAGGTTAAATGGCGGTGCAAGAAATATGGTGAAAATGGACATTTTGTGAAAAGGAGTATAAGGAAGGGTACGTGGTTTGCTGAAAGTAGTTTGAGTATAGGTGAAATTTTATTAATTTCTTATTACTTGGTGAATAGACTTCCAGTTGACTACTGGATTTAGGATTTAGAAATTAGCAGTAGTACTGCAGCCATGTAATGAAGATTCTGAAGAAGATTAGGTAAGTTAGTATTTTCAATCATTTGAGGATATTATTTTTATGCATTGTTCTAAATGTAAGGAGTAAATAAATTAATGTGGTATTATTGGAAAATTCTTATTAGCAATGATTTAGTTTAAAGTAATTAGGATTGTAATCTAATTTTTATTAATTTAATGTATGTGCTTATTTATATTTTAAGTAGTGTTTAATTTAATTATATTTTAATTTAATGATTGTGATTTTGCGAGTTATATATTTGTAGTATTTTGGAATACGTTTGAGTAGTATACGTTGAGTATTTTCATGCATTTTCGTGAAATTTTTCTAATTTATGAGAAAAAAGCAGTGTACATGGTACATATAGTACATATAGTGAAGAGCCATTTTTGTGCAATTCTGGAATGTTTTTTTAAGTAAAAATAAGTCAACCTGTACATGGTTTAGTGATATTTTAATTAAATGTTAGTTATTTTGTGAATTTTATGTTTGTAGGAATTTGGTATACATTTCAGTTGAAGTAAACGTGTATGGAAATAATTTAAATATTTGACATTAAGTATTTGTAACTATTTTTAATTTTTGCGTATAAATTCGTTGCTGACATTTATAATATAATAGATAATTTAGAGGTAAAAGTTTTTGGATATTTTAGTTATTTTATACGTGGAAATGTTCATCCTTGGAAATGGTATCTACTTTTACGCAATGAGGTAATTTCATATATGCTCTTTTTACCGGATTTAAAGATTCACAAAATTTTCATGCATTTTTGTGAAATTTTTCTAATTTATGACAAAAAAGCACTGTACATGGATATAGTGAAGAGTGCGCACAATGCCATTTTTTTGCAAGTCTGGGATTTTTTTTTAAGTAAAAATAAGTTGACGTGTACATGGTTTAGTAATATTTTAATTAAATGATATTTATTTTGTGAATTTTATGTTTGTAGGAATTTGGTATACGTTTCAGTTGAAGTAAATGTGTATGGAAATAATTTAAATATTTGACACTAAGTATTTAACTATTTTTAATGTTTGCATATAAATTTGTTAGTGACGTTTATAATATAATAGATAATTTAGAGGTAAAAGCTTTTGGATATTTTATTTATTTTATATGTGGAAATGTTCATCCTTGGAAAGGGTATGTACTTTTTCGCGATCAGGTAATTTCATATATGTGCCTTTTACCAAGTTTAAAGATTCAGAAAATTTTCCTCCATTTTCGTGCAAATTTTTGTAATTTATGAGAAAATAGTAGTGTAGATGGATAAAGTTAAGAGTGTGTGCAATGCCATTTTTGTGCAATTCTCGGATTTTTTTTAAGTAAAATTAAGTCGACGTGTAAATGGTTTATGTGTATGTGCTATTCTGAAAAACGTGCAAGAAGTTTGCGATTTTGCACTTTTTCCCAAATTTGCAGTTAATATTTGTCATGATTAAGCAGTTTTATTACATAAAATTTCTTGCATGAGTGTAATTCGGCGGTTGATCTTTACACTATGGTAACTTGGCGTTTTTTTGGCGAAAATTTGCCGACCAACTTTCCTACAGCAACCCTCTATTTTTTTTTTTTCCCGCCGCCATTTTGTCTTCACGAAGTAAAGACATGTTTCTTTTCTTTTTATCTACTGAACACTTCTTCCAACAATCTACTAGCCGAATTACACTTATGCTAGAAATTTTATCTAACAAAACTGCTTAATCATGACAAATATTCACTGCAAAATTGGGAAAAAGTGCACAATACCATACTCCTTACGCGTTTTTCAAAATAACACATACACATAAACCATGTACACGGCGACTTATTTTTACTTAAAAAAAATCATCCCAGAATTACACAAAAATGGCATTGCGCACACTCTTCACTATATCCATGTACACTGCTTTTCTCTCATAAATTAGAAAAATTTCACGAAAATACATGACAATTTTCTGAATCTTTAAACCCGGTAAAAAGAACATATATGAAATTACCTGATCGTGAAAAAGTTTATACCCTTTCCAAATATGAACATTTCCACATATAAAATAAATAAAATATCCAAAAACTTTTACCTCTAAATTATCTATTATATTATACACGTCACCAACGAATTCATACCGCAAGCATTACAAATACTTAGTGTCAAATATTTAAATTATTTCCATGCACGTTTCCTTCAACTTAAACGTATACCAAATTCCTACAAACATAAAATTCACAAAATAACTATCATTTAATTAAAATATCACTAAATCATGTACACGTCGACTTATTTTTACTTAAAAAAACATCCCAGAATTGCACAAAAATGGCAATGCGCACACTCTTCACTATATCCATGTACACTGCTTTTTTCTCATAAATTAGAAAAATTTCACGAAAATACATGACAATTTTCTGAATCTTTAAACCCGGTAAAAAGAACTTATATGAAATTACCTGATCGCGAAAAAGTACATACCCTTTCCAAATATGAACATTTCCCCGTATAAAATAAATAAAATATCCAAAAAGTTTTACCTCTACATTATCTATTATATTACAAACGTCACTAACTAATTCATACCTTTACTTCATTACAATTGGTTACAAATACTTAGTGTCAAATATTTAAATTATTTCCATGCACGTTTACGCAAATTACTTCACTTCCACCTTACATTTAGAACAATGCATAAAAATAATATCCTCAAATAATTAAAAATACTAACTTACCTATTCTTCTTCAGAATCTTGATTACGTGACCGATAAACTTTTCTTATTTCTGTTTCAGGATCTTTAAAATCATACTTATAGTTCACACCAAGATACCAGGTAAAATAAATAACTTAATAAAACATCTTTACTTCTATCTCGCACAACCTTAAAGAAACACTTATTACCCCTTTCAATCCCACTAAATACGCATTTCGAATTCACTTTAGTTAGGGCCATGGGATCCAAAAGTTAACGAACACTGTTTCACACAACACAGAATAAAGGCAAATACAAAATTTCCAGATTTTTTCCCGATTTCCCCCCTTTTCCGATTAAAGAACCGTAATTCGTCCATTAATATCACATGACATATCACATGATCTCTCATTTCCCTCACACAAAATAATGCGTAATCAGAACTGAGTACTGCTCACATTATTACCAAAGTCCCAGGTAGTAACCTTTATCGCCTCCAAAATGTCGCCAAACTACCAGTTACCATATTGTAAAGATCAGCTAATTCAGCTAGTAGATTATTGTAATAAGTGTTGAGTAAATAAAAAGAAAAGAAACATGTCTTTACTTCGTGAAGACAAAATGACGGTGGAAAAAAATGGGTTGCTGTAGCAGAGTTGGTCGCCAAATTTTCGCCAAGTTACCATAATCCAAAGATCAACCCAATAATTAAACAGAATTTAATCTATTTTTACCATACATGATGCAAACCAAAATATCCAGGAAGTTGGGAACAATTCCTGGGAAGAAAAATTATTATTGAAAATTCATCAAAAGGTTTTTTCTCACTGCTGAAATTGGAATATTTGAACAGATTTTATAAAAACTGGATGTTTCTGAATTTCCACCAAGAATAAGCTTAAGTGGCCTTGCACGTAGATGAGAAAATTTAAACCTAATATTCAAAATTCATTGTCCTTATGTAATATTTGAATATTCTCAAGTGGATATTAGTTGGTGATAGATTGTTAACCACCCTATTATTAACTGTAGTAACAGCATGCCAACAATTAAAAGTAACTCAGCATTAGATAACTTAGACGATTTCACAAATCATTAGAATTCAATGAAAAATAAACTGGAAAAGAGATTATGTATGCAAGTCTTGGAGAAATATAAAATTCTCAAGGCACTCAGTTATTAGATAATAACAATCAAGTACTAAATACAGACAACTGCAATTTATTATTTTATGCAACCCAAATGTGTAAACAAACAAAAGTATACACTGAATGACAACATGTTTTCTTTTCTTAAAATGTACAGCAGCATACAGAATCCCAAGGCATAATTTTATGCCTATGACAAGCTACATCACAAAGATTTTCATCTTTTCAATAAAGGGGCAGCATCAGACATTTTAGTTTTTAATTCTGTGAATCAAAACATTTGAATCAAATGAAAAAATAATCCTAAAACCACATAATATCTTATTTTGTAATTCTATAATGAAAGTGACTGGAAAGATTTTTAATCTTTTTAAAAAGGCGGTATTATATAATACTAATCAGTATGTTGTTTCTAGAATGTGAACATGCATATGGCACCGAACTGCATGAATAACTTGCACATTTTCAAAAATCAGTATCATACCTCTGAATGCTACAACATACAAAATCTCAACATGGTCTTAATCTTCTTAATTTACTGATATAAATTCTGCAACGATTACAAATAATCAAATTGACAAACAGTGAACTAGTTTAAAATCTATAGATATAAAAACACTTACCTTTCGAAACATCTGTCCACGTTATCTGACATCAATAACAACATACAAAGTTGTTCCAATGCTATCAACTGCATATCTCTCTCATCCCCCTGGCCCATATTAAGCCATTCTAATAGAGTTTCCGGATCAACATCAGCCATGTTTCTGCACTGTCAGAATTTTACTGATACAAAAACCAAATTACGTTCACTATTATCGGATTAAATCTTTCATTCCTTTAAATGTACAGTAACAGAGAGAAACGCGAGGACAAGACGTGCGTTCATACATACATAAATACTGTACACACAGAGCGCCCAGATATGAATTTTCCTGGGAGAAAACTATTTAGTTCTTATTGACACGAATCTGATAAGTACTCTGTCATCATAACAATGATACATTCTCAATAAATATATAACAGTTTAAATATATGATGCCGCGATTGGCCACTCATTGTACCATTAATTGTACTGCATCAAATTTTATACTTTACAGAGCATGACACAGACATACCACTGTTCATGAACACCAAGTTGAGGACACAGTCGTCTGTTCCAAAAGCGTCCGCACAGCAGTTAAATGGTATTATCACCAGAGTACTTGGGCAAAGGGCCCATTCCTGGTCAAAACTGAATGTTAAAATTTCTAATTATTCACAAATTACATATAAAACACTAAATTTCAAAATTCAAAAATTAATATCATTACTATGATAACATTTGCATGATAATACTTGGCAGGCTCATCACAACACATGACAGGATACGAAGAAATGAAAAGTGAAGGAGATGGTGAAGAAAAAAAAGTTCAACAGTTCATAGCTCAGTGCTAATAGTTCAAATGATCGAGAGACACACAGGTATTGTATTGAATGGTGTAATCACCAGAATACTCGGAGACGGAACCCAATCGCTGTCGAAAGTGGTTGTAAAATTTACAATTATTCACAGGTCTTAGTGCTTTACATACGAAATACTAAATTTCAAAATGAGATTACTGCTACGATAGATCACTAGCATGGTAAAAGGGTTCAAATGTTCGAGAAATCAATGAAGGTTCATTTAAAAAACTCATATGTATATATATGTGGAGCTCTAGACGAAAGAATACTATGACGCAGAAAGAATGAGTATATACCCTAAATGAGATCAGAATAGGCAACAAAAAAAAATTAATTAATATAACAGGATAAACATTGAACAATTACATGACTGGCATGGTATCTGCATTAGATTCTTAAGAATGGCCATAGGTCTCTTGACATTTTCTAAAGAACAGTACTTATATTATATTTTGGGATAATGCTATTGTTATTTTCCTCATCGTTTAAATGCAAATATGGGGTCACAAAATGACAGTAGATATGTAGCTGCGTAGTACTTAGTACCTCAGGAATTTTAATATTTCTGAAGTACTATGATGAGCCAGCTATGACAACACAGTTGTGAAATTTTTTCACACCTGTTAGTGTTTTCAATAGCCAAGCAAGCTAACAAAACGTTGAACGCTTTCAACGTAGCCTTCAACAGCCGTCTGTAGTTTCAACAGCCTGTCTGTAGTCTGTTAGCCTTCAGCAGCCGTCCGTTTTCAGTGCCTTCATCAGCCGTCTGTAGAGCCTGGAAGCGTATTTCCAAACCCTACCCCACTTTTCGAATTTTTGACGTCACGGAAATATCGACTAGTTTCACCTGGCAAGACGCCTACCCCACTGCGTATTTCCTAAGGCTCCTATATAGCTTTAGTATTTCCAAACCCTACCCCACTTTTCGAATTTTTGACGTCATGGTCAAATCGACTAGTTTCGCCTGGATGGTAATTCTTGAGCATGCGCTGAAGGGCGAGATGTAACATAAACAGATCTTTGGCTTGCGCTTGTAAACAGTATTAAGTATATTGTCCGAAAGTGTATTCGTTTATGTAATTGCATGATTTTACTGTTATAAGAACACTTCATTAAGATAAAATTTATTTTAATATTATTATTATCTGGTTATAGGATTATGCGAAATGCTGAATACTCTAAGTACTATCGTAATCTTCGCATAACCTTTCACATTGGATTTTGCCTTATCATTTTAAAATAAATTGTATTATAAAGATTAAATCAAAGCAAATTACTTTGTTAGAGATGTGAATGTTCTGACTGAATTTTCTTTTTATCACTTATTATTTATTTCCTCTTTGAAAACACATTCATATTTGACAAATAATTATCTCCGCTTTAAATTTTTTGATTGTTTAAAAACTATATTTGTCAATAATGTAATAAAAACTCACTAATCTAGTGCTTCATAGATCAATATGACAACGAATTCAAAATGTTTTAAAAACAGTTTTTTAATCTTTATTTTGTAGTAGATGCAACTAATGTCACAGAGAAAAAATATTTCAATAAAAAAGTTCTCGATGTTAATTCAATAGCAAAATTATTTCTATTTCAGTGAGAAATCCACTTTCAAGAACAGAAAAATGTAACATAAGCATTTTAGAAGTTTTAAATAGAACCTAAAGGTTTACTGTACAATTTTACGTAAGAAACGTAATAATTTACTTTCATTCCTTTTAAATCGGCATATTAGTTTCCAATCAACTAAAATTTTTGGCAAGTTAGAGACTTAACATACAGTATTCCGTCACTTAAAATATCAATTAATTGTTCTTTTTCATTTAGTGATACATTGGAATTAAAAACACCAAAGGCAAAATGGGTCACAGATCCAACCTAATTCCTTATTTGGAAATTTTTCAAAAAACTTTCTGTCAATTTTATCATATGGCGTTTTAAACAAGAAATCTGTATTATTTTCTTTAGTAATTGTGAAAAGCATGTTTCTGTTTTTTTGTTTTGTTTTTTTGTTGTTCAGTTCTCCTTGCCAAAGTATTGTCTTAGTTTTAAAAGCTTACATTAGTACAAACTGCGACACAGTGTGTCTAGGTAACATTGTTTCAAAATGTCTGTTAATAATTTCAAATATTTTCTCTCTTGTTGCTTTTCCTTCCCAAATATTACAACATAAAAAATATTCTACTGCGTTGTTTTCAAAAACATATCTCACATCATAAACGATAAATTGAAACATTTTAGTTATGTCGGTAGTTTCAAGTTTTATAGTAAAGACTGAATTTTGTATTCTATAGTGTCTGATATGACAAAAATTTGGTGAGAAACAGTATCTCTTTTAATGCTATTGTTTTTAAATCGTTACTATATTTTTCTGCGTGCATAAATGATGTCATTTTAATTGCTGAAGGAAGAATGAGTGATTCTCCAATTGTATGAGGTTTTAAATTTTTTGCAATTAAATTCGAAACTTTTAAGGATGCCTGTAAATCCTTCTCAGGAACTGTTGTATATTTTTTCAAAAACACATTTTAATTTTTCATGCTCTCAGCTCATTCCTTAAAAAAGTTCTTCAGATTTATTTACTTAATCTTTATGTTTAGTTTCTGAGGTACTTTTCAGTTTCACTGGCGCAAATCTCGCCAAGCAGACTTTGTTGACGACAACATACAATATACACATAAAAAATGTTAACAACTGTTAGTTCTAAGAATTTTTTATTTTGAAGGCACAAACATTTTAATATCTTATAAAATTTTGTAAAAAGCCAATAAATAAAGATAATAAATTTGTAAAAACACATTAAGAATTTACTATGTTTTCATGGTTCAACATCCTGATTTGCCGGCTCGTATCACGTAACACCACGTGATCTCATCTCGCGTAAACTACACTACAAAAATCTAATTCTCTCAGTAATTATCTACATTAATTTCAAGTTAAATCTTAATTTGGAATACAAGTTTAAATGCAAGAATTATTTCAATTCGTACAAATAGCTTACTCAGAAATTATGTAAAAACCGCAGTGCTTTACTTCGCTACTGCATTCTCATTAGAATTGATGAATTTAACCCTTGATTTTGCCTTTTCTATATTTTTGCCTTTGGGTGAGTGGTGTGATTGCAGTCTACACTGGTGTGCAAAAATTAAGAACGAGACTTTGTACAAAAGCTTTCCAAATCAACACATTTAAAACTGTAAGATCCCCAATACGTAAGGACATGAGTAATGTAAGCAACACTTACTAAAAGAGAAATCAGAGGGATAAAAAGAAGCTTTATTGAAAAAGTAGCATGGAGCGCTATGCGACTGAAGGCCGAAACATCCCTGTGATGGGTGTCCAGCAAGAAACATCCGGGCTTTAATAGGGGATATGATCTCCCCTGACTGCTAGGCAAGTTTCACAGCGTCTGCCCATGCTGAGAATGAGGTTGTCAATGAGTTGTTGACGCATTGCTGCCCGTTCGTCTTGCAGCGCCAATCGAAGCTCCGGAATCGTTACTGGTGGTAAGGTACGAGCTGCCAAGCGTCTGCCTAGAAAATCCCATACATGCTCGATGGGATTGAGATCCGGAGATCGTGCCGGCCAATCCATACGTTCAATATCCTCACTCTCTAAGAGCTGTCGGCAGCTACTGTGCGATGACATGGGGCATTGTCGTCCATGAAAAGGAACTGCGGACCCATAGCGCCTCTAAAAAGACGCACATATGGAAGAAGAATCTCGTTACAATAACGGGTCCCGTTGACTGAACCTGCGTCGAAGATGTGAAGGTCTGTACGACTACCAAGCATGATGCTTCCCCAAACGAGAACACCGCCACCTCCATACCTGTCCGTTTCAATGATGTTCGAGGGATGATTGCGGCTTTCCGCTCTCTCCAGATGAGTATGCGATGAGAATCGCTACTCAGACTTAATCTGCTCTCATCTGTAAAGAGTACTCGTCCCCATTCATTGTCTCTCCAATTCCGGTGTTCCCGGCACCACAGAGAACGCCTTCTCCGATGGGCAGGCGTTAGAGGTACACACCGTACAGGTCGTCGTGCAAACAGACCACCACCGTGCAGTCTTCTGGCCACGGTAAAACGCGATATCGGTCCTCTAGTCGCCTGTGTCTAGCGATTTCTCCCTCTGTCTGCCGTCTGTTTCTTCTGGCCTGTAAGGCAATATACCGATCATCTGCGGGTGTGGTTCCTCGTGGACGAACACTACTAAACCCCGGATAGCTGTTCCTGTAGTTTGAAATTGTCTCCAAAGTCGTGAAACGATGCTGTGAGCAATTCCCAACTCTGCAGCCACACTTGTCACACTGCGCCCTTCCTCCAACTTCCCAATGATTCGACCTCGGGTAAAAGCAACCAGATGTCGTCTAACAGATTGATTATTCGCCATTTCTCGCTGAGGCAGCAACTCGGTGTGATTTTAACTGCTATACGACGTGCAATCTCTTTGCCAGAAATACTGATCTTACACCGACAACATGCTTTATACTACTCAGACACTCCCCCATTATGTCTACCAGCATATCTGCGCATGTGTTACCGTACATCACCTTACTTAATCTTCTGATTGGTCTTTCTGTTCGTTCTGCCTCTTCGTTCAGCTGTTATGCTAATTTTTCGACTTCGTCCTTAATTTTTGCACACCAGTGTCTTAATTACCGCGAATGGTCTTGGGGCATAAATTTTAATTATCTTGTAAAAATTCTATGTAGTTGTATGCCAGTATTGAAAGAAACAATCTGATAACAAATGGCTGCGACGTTTCGAAAATGAGGCATAAAATGTTGGCAGCGAAGATATTCCGTTTGGCATCAGTAGTACCGTTGTTGGCGACTTTACTGTTTGCGGCGGCAAAATGTATTTTTAATTTCGAAGGTTTCATGCTTTCCATGTGCCAAGTTTTCACTACATTTAACACACAATGGATATTCTTTTTCCATTGATAATGCAACATGTAAAACAGTATAAAATAAACTCTTCTTGATATTTACTCAATTTTTTTCTTTTTCTTTTTCTTTTTTTCTTTTTTTTTTTTTAGAAGTAGAAAGAGAGCCAATGGTTACATTTCTGTTTGCATTTTCATTAATAGTTCTTCTCTAAGTTTATTTGACGTTGGTGCATCCATCCCATTTCTCTTACAAGAGATTTTGGGCCATTTAACCATCATGAACAAAATTGCGACGAAAAGAAAATTGTTTTTATTATCCTTTGAGGCACTACTGAATTTTCCAATGCTTAGGAAATGTTATGCGCTTACTTGACAGCAAATTTGATTAGAAATAAGAAACATAGTTTATAAATGATGCGTATTATATTTACAAATTGCATGCAAGACATTACTAAGATAGCCGAAAAAACTAAATCTTAGCTGCGCGTATGCAGTTGCTTTGAAATTTGATTCGAGCTGTTTGGAAATCATCAAACATAACACATAAATCAAGTGAAAAGCAATAAAATCAGAATTAAAATATGGAAATGTTTAATTTAAAATTCCTGGCAAAAGTTAAAAAACATCCAAAATTATCTTCAAATTCCGTATATCTTTCATTGTCAAATAAATTTCTTTGAATTTGGTGACCGCCCACAAATTTGTTCATAACTCCCAGGTTAAAATTTTGTAAAAAAACAAGTTATTAACAGAACAAGAAAAAAAATGATTTCCGGCTTGTCTTGAACAGAACAGCATACAATAGAGTATTTTCAAATTTACGGGAAAGTACGACTTATGTGAAAATTGATAAACATTGGCTGTCTAATGTGAAAAGTGAATTAAGGTTTAATATGTTATGTTCATAGCTTGTGTATTTTGATTATCGGTTGATCTTTACAATATGGTAACTGCTAGTTCGGCGTCATTTTGGAGGCGATAAAGGTTACTTACTACCTGGCACTTTGGTAATAATGTGAGCAGTACTCAGTTCCGATTACGCATTATTTTGTGTGAGGGAAATGAGAGATCATGGGATATGTCATGTGATATTAATGGACGAATTACGGTTCTTTAATCGGAAAAGGGGGGGAATCGGGAAAAAATCTGGAAATTTTGTATTTGGCTTTATTCTGTGTTGTGTGAAACAGTGTTCGTGAATTTTTGGATCCCATGGCCGTAACTAAAGTGAATTCGAAATGGGTATTTATGTATGTATTAATTTAATGTATGTGCTCATTTATATTTTATGTAGTGTTTTTGAATTTAATTATATTTTAATTAAATGATAGTTATTTTGTGAATTTTATGTTTGTAGGAATTTGGTATACGTATTAGTTGAAGTAAACGTGCATGGAAATAATTTAAATATCTGACAATAAGTATTTGTAATGGTTGCGGTATGAATTCGTTGGTGACGTGTATAATGTAATAGATGATTTAGAGGTAAAAGTTTTTGGATATTTTATTTATTTTATATGTGGAAATGTTCATTACTTTTTCGCGATCAGATAATTTCATATATGTTCTTTTTACCGGGTTTAAAGATTGAGAAAATTGTCATGTATTTTCGTGAAATTTTTCTAATTTATGAGAAAAAAGCAGTGTACATGGATATAGTGAAGGGTGTGCGCAATGCCATTTTTGTGCAATTCTGGGATGTTTTTTAAGTAAAAATAAGTCGGCGTGTACATGGTTTAGTGATATTTTAATTAAATGATAGTTATTTTGTGAATTTTATGTTTGTAGGAATTTGGTATACGTTTAAGTTGAAGTAAACGTGCATGGAAATAATTTAAATATTTGATACAAAGTATTTGTAATGCTTGCGGTATGAATTCGTTGGTGACGTGTATAATGTAATAGATGATTTAGAGGTAAAAGTTTTTGGATATTTTATTTATTTTATATGTGGAAATGTTCATATTTGGAAAGGGTAAATACTTTTTCGCGATCAGGTAATTTCATATATGTTCTTTTTACCGGGTTTAAAGATTGAGAAAATTGTCATGTATTTTCGTGAAATTTTTCTAATTTATGAGAAAAAAGCAGTGTACATGGATATAGTGAAGAGTGTGCGCAATGCCATTTTTGTGCAATTCTGGGATTTTTTTTAAGTAAAAATAAGTCGGCGTGTACATGGCTTATGTATATGTGTTATTTTGAAAAACGCGTAAGGAGTATGGTATTGTGCACTTTTGCCAATTTTGCAGTGAATATTTGTCATGATTAAGCAGTTTTGTTAGATAAAATTTCTAGCATAAGTGTAATTCGGCTAGCAGATTGTTGGAAGAGGTGTTCAGTAGATAAAAAGAAAAGAAACATGTCTTTACTTCGTGAAGACAAAATGGCGGCGGGGAAAAAAAATAGAGGGTTGCTGTAGGAGAGTTGGTCGCCAAATTTTCGCCAAAAAAACGCCAAGTTACCATAATGTAAAGATCAACCTGATTATCTAACTAAATAAAGAATGATTCGTTCTTGCAAATTTCTGCTGAAATAACTGCTAGAATATCTATCCCATTTCAGATGAACAGAAAGCAAGTGTTGTATTCTTATTCAACAATTACAATACTCTTGCATTATACTTACAAGGAATGAGTTAGGTTATTTAACTAAAGTGCTGTCAATTTTATTTCTTATTTACATGAAGGTGTGTGTGTGTGTGTGTGTATTTAATTATGGCAAAGCACACGAGGGCTATCTGCCTAAAGGGAGGGATGCCTTTCGTGGAGGACTTTCTAAGGGAAACTGGCTCGTATACACGTTACACATGGGGAAAACCACGAAAACGCCCATGCAGCCAGCCCGTTCGCGGGATTCGAACCTCAGACCGAACTACCAGTGTTCAGCGTCTTTACCGCTCGGCCGCTGGTGGGCTATTTACATGAAGGATGTATCACACAATGCTGTGTAGGCTGGTGACCTAGCGATGATGACTCAAAATGCATCTTTGCATTCAGGCATACACTCTTTATAAGAATATAACCATGCACTGGAGTCCTAGCTTCAGCAGATACATTTTGTTGTGCTATGCAATCTCTGTGGGTCCTAAATTCTAAAAACTTTTCCACTCCTAAATTCCAAAAATTTTGCTACTTGATATTTCTGTAAATTCCAAAATTTGCACACCTGCCATAACTGCACTGGGTGTGGCCTCAGTTATCCAATGTTCCAACAAAATCAAATATTGTAACGTTATTTTAGACCAGACTTACTTAAACTGTAGATTGCAACCCCCATCTACAGCAGGGGGGTCGCAAAAAATTTCAGTAGTTTTGGTATTTCTTAAACTTAATATAATAATTTTACAATTACCCAATATTTTTACACAATGTATCTGAAAATAGATAAAGATAAGACCATACATGTGTTGTATTTTATATGTGTTGGGTACGTGCTCAGTGATGATTACAAGATGTACACAAACATCGTTTATTCTACATTACTCATCTACTATTCTATATTACAGTTATGGTTAAAGATAATAATAGATACAGTTACAGTTACATATATAACATCTCCCTTTTTTATAAAAAAATAATAATAGTAGTAAAATTAAACATATTCTTTTAAATAATAAGGTTTCTTAACAGTCCTACCAGATCGAGTGACGTAGTTACGTCCATTTGAAAAATTTGATGATACTATACCTCTTTTGCTATTTGGTGACATAACACTTCTGTTTGATTTTGAAGGACTTACAGGCACATCTAAATTTGTAGTGCTCCTACTATTTTCATGTATCTCGGGTTCATCTATAACTTCATTCTCATAGTTGTTTTGTATTGCAAACTCTTCCTGATTAGTTCCTTTAAGAAGGTCTCTTCTGTTCCTTTCTACAATTCTTCCATCTGTTCTTATAATCCTATATGAACGTGGTCTTTCTGCTTCTTCTATAATTTTCCCTCTTTCATTTAGTTTTTTCCCTTTCTCTTTTATGTAAACATGATCTCCTGTTTTCAGTCGTTTTAATGGTCTTGCATTCCTATCATAATAACTTTTTTGTAAGGTTTGTCTTCTTCAGTAAATGTTGTTTGTGGTCTTCATATCGTTTAGCTTGGACAAAATTCTCTTTTATAGGCATCAATCCATTTACTTTTCTTCCAAACATCAATTCTGAAGGTGACTTAATTTCATCTGAAATAGGAGAGTTACGATATTCCAGTAATACTAAATATGGATCCTTGTTGTCAACTACAGCTTTTTCTAACATTCGCTTGACAGTTTGAATATGTCTTTCAACCATTCCATTAGACTGTGGGTATTTTGGACTTGAAGTTCTGGTTTCAAAATTCCATCTTCTTGCAAAATCTTTATATTTCCTGCAATTATATTGTGGACCATTATCCGAATATACTATTTTTGGAATACCATGTCTTGCAAAAATTGATTTCAATTGCTTTATCACTGCTACACTTGACAAATCTTCCAAATGTCCAATTTCAACATATTTGCTAAAATAATCTATAACTATTAGATAATCCCTTCCTTGAAAGTAAAAGAGGTCTGTTCCCAATACTTCCCACGGACCATTAGGTATTTCTTTACATATCATTGGTTTTTTAGTATTAGCTTTTTGTAAACTTAAACATGTTTGACAATTCAGTACCAAATCTTCAATTTCTTTGGACATTCCTGGCCAATATAATATTTCTCTTGCTTTGATCTTGCATTTTACTACTCCTAAATAACCATAATGAATTCTGCTTAACATATCTTTTCTTAAACTTCTTGGTACAACAACACAGGAATTTTTAAATATTAATCCATTTGCTTCTGATAGTTCTTCTCTGAAGTTAAAATATGGTTTTGCCAGTTCTGGAACCATACATTTTTCATCTGGCCATCCAGTTTTAATTAATTTTCTTAAAACTTGTAGTTCTTCATCTTTTTCTGTCTCCAGTTGAAAAACTTCCATTTTACCATTAGACATTGGTATACATTCTACAACTAATCCAACATGAGCTTCTATTTCTCCTTCAAAGAAATCAGATCCTTTATCAGTAAATGATCTTGATAATGCATCCGCTATAAAAAGTTCTTTTCCTGGTTTATATTTTACCTCAAACTGATATGGCTGTAATCTTATACGCATTCTTTGTAGTCTTACAGGGCATTTATTTAATGGCTTTTTTAAAATTGATTCCAGTGGTTTATGATCACTTTCCACAGTAATATTTTTTCCAAATATATACTGGTGAAATTTCTCACACGCAAATACAATAGCTAAAGTTTCCTTTTCAATTTGAGCATAATTCTTCTGTGTATCTGTTAATGCCTTAGATGCATATGCCACTGGTTAATTATGCTGCAGTAAGACTGCTCCTAGTCCTTCTTGAGATGCATCTACAGATAAAACTACTGGCAAGTTTATATCATAATACTGTAAAACTGGTTTATTTACCAAGACATCTTTTAGTCTTCTAAATGCTTTTTCATGTGTTGCATTCCAGTTCCAGATAACTTGTTTTTTCAACAAATCTCTTAAACATGATGTCAATTCTGATACATTAGGTATAAATCTAGAAACATATGTAATCATTCCTAGGAAAGTTTCTAATTCTTTCACATTTTTTGGTGGTTTTATATCTAGAATAACCTTAATTTTGTCTTCATCTGGTTTTAAACCATCTTTAGAAAATATATGTCCCATATACACTTCATTCAGCCCAAATTTACATTTATTTAAATTAAATTTAACATTCTTTTCTCTGGCTCTGTCCAACAACTTCTTTAATCTTAAATCATGTTCTTTTTTATCTTTACCCCAAACTAATAAGTCATCTATATATATTTGAACTCCTTCTAAATCACTAAAAATTTCAGAAAAACTTCTGGTGATGAACTCAGTCCATATGGCAACCTCAAAAAACAATATCTACCAAACGGAGTGTTAAATGTAGTAAATTCACAACTTGAATCTGACAGTTTAATTTGCCAAAATGCTTTGTTTGCATCTAAAATACTAAAGACCTTTGCATTTGTCATTTGAGATGAAATTTCTTCAAAGGTTGGTATGTGATAATGTTCTCTCAGTATATTTTGGTTAAGGTGCTGAGGATCTAAACACACTCTTAAATTTCCATCCTATTTCCTTACTACCACTAATGAATTCACGAATTCTGTTGGTTAACTTTCTTTATAATACTATCTTTTTCCATTCTTGCTAATTCCTTTTTTAATGGATTTAATAAGCTAAGTGGAATTTTCCTACAGGGTTCTATTTTACCAACAGCTCCTGGTTTTAATTTAATATGATATGTATATCCAGTTAAATTCCCAGTTCCTTTAAACAAATCTTGATATCCTTTTAAAAGTTCTGGTAACTTTTCATTAGAATCAGGATTTACTGTACAAATCCTTTGTATTAGGTTTAATTTTTGCAATGTAGGTAAACCTAAAATAGCTGGAACAGTTTTATCACATGCTACGACTTGAAATTCTATTTCATCCTTGTCCCCTTTCGATGTTTCACATAATAATTTACATTTTCCAACTACATCAATTGTAGTACCATTGTAATTATTTAAAGTGACTTTTGATTTAGTCAAACATTTCTCTCTTAAATTTAATTGTTTAAATTTAGGCAATGGTAGCACATTACACTGAGCTCCAGTATCCAACTTAACAAATAAATATTTACATATGTTTACTTTTAGTTTTTCAAACCATTCTGTTCTATTTTTAGAAAATGGATTTGTATCTTCTACTGACTCTAATATATTCATTACCATGCGCTAAATTATTCTGTACAACATTAACATTTTTATAAGTGCACATTTTAGAAAAGTGATTTTTCCTTTTACAGTACAACTAAATCTTCTTATAAGCAGGACAATTGTATAACTTATGAAGAGTTCCACATTTTCTACATGGTTTTGGATTATTGTACTTATTTCCTTGATAGTTTGAAGAAGATTTAGTACTTTGTTGCTTTTGTTTTACATGAAAGTCTTTCTTACAAGGCTGACTTTTTTCTTCTGAAGGTCGAAATTTATTACGTTTGATAGCTTCTATTTTATTTTCTTCAGTTAAAGTTTTCAGCTGAAGTTCTGCTAATTCAGAAGCTTTACACATTTTAATACATTTCTCCAATGTTAACTGATCTTCCCTTAATAATCTATCTTTGAGATTTTTATTTAGAATTCCACTTACTATTCTATCCCTTATTAAACTATCTTTTAATTCTGCAAATCCACAGTTGCTACTTAATTTCTTTAAATCGGTTAAGAAATCATCAAACGATTCACCTACATGTTGTGTTCGACAGAAAAATATATGTGTATCAACACTTTCGTTTGCTTTCGGTATGCAAAAATTTTCGAAAGCTTCAATTACTTTGTCAGCATCCTTCTTATCTTCTTCACTTAAATTAAAAGTATTAAATTTTTCAAGTGCTTCTTCACCAATTATATGCAATAAAATAGCTACTTTAATTTCAGGTGATTTAGTAATTTAACCAGACGCTAACATATAAATTTGGAATTTTTGTTTCCATTTCTTCCAATTTTCGCTTAAATTTCCTTCGAAACTTAGATTACTTGGTGGCTTTAATCCATCCATATTTAATTTAGGACTTTAAATAGTTTATATATACGTATTTTTAGCCACTTCCAATAAAAATAAACAACTCACTTACCAGCGATATAAGTTTCGATTTCACAGTAAACAACTTCCCATGATGTTTTTGTTTAGAACATCTTTACCGAGGCTGCATGGTTCTTCAAAAAAGATTTACTTTTTTAATCAACGACGGGCTGCGCCATGTGTTGTATTTTATATGTGTTGGGTACGTGCTCAGTGATGATTACAAGATGTACACAAACATCGTTTATTCAGACAGACAGACAGACAAAGTAGACAGATGTCTTGTTTTGCACCCGCTAAGTCTTTCTGCACCGATGGGCGAAAAATCAAGCATAGGTGCGAAGGAAAGGTATATAGAAAGAGGGGCAATTTCGTATTTGAGGAGAGTAAAAAGGAACTTCGTACATCTTGTACGAGTCAAAAGGCCAGGAAGAAAAGATGGGACAAAATAAAATTTTAAATAAATAGCCCAAAAATAATAAAGGGGAAAAAAAGGGCCTATAGAAAGAAAAGGAAAAGAAGTAGGAAATATCCTAAAATACGATTGTGTCCATGAGTGTAGTTAAAAGGAGAAGAAACTGTCTTCATTTACAATAAATAGTGTCTCACATGTGTGTTTGTGTAGTGAGTGTGTTTGGTAATGGCGAATAGATGTGTTACTGGGGAAAAATCAAATACTGAGGTGTTAAAATGCTTCGTATCAAGGTATTTAGCATGGAATATAAAGTAATATGTACGCTTGCATCCTGAGATATCAACAAAGGTCATCAAACAAAAGTATATATTAATTTAACCAAAGTAACTTATGCTACTTTCATTCTCAACATTTTCATACATTTTTCAAAAAACAGCAGCAGACTAACAACATAGAACCATATACAATACAAGACCACAACCGCACACACACACAATATATATATATATATATATATATATATATATATATATATATATATTTATGTGTGTAAATTACTGAGTATATGTATTAAAAACACAAATTAAAAAGTATTTATTAATTTAACTATCATAATTTATTACAAGATTAATTATTTTACTATCATAATTTATTACTAGTTAAATAATGTTAGTATAACACAATGAGGCACACTGTTATTTATATAAGCTCATAGTTCTAAGAATTCATTTAAGGCAGTGAAGAATAAACCATTCCTTACATATGGACATTTAACAGATAGCAAAGAACAGTATGAGAAAAAATCAGTGAGGTATAATATTATTTAAAGGCGAAACTATATTCAAGCGATCTAGAAAGAAATGAGAATCCAGAAGATCCGAGAGGGAAATAGCGCGATGCCCAAATTATCCCTCTCATCCCCAAATTTTCCCTCTCTCGAGATTCCTTAAGGGCTTTGTAAGTGTTGACAGACGTGAACTGATAACGCTGGCGTCTGTTTGGAGTTGATACACAAAGGAAGCCACAAGCAATGGCAATTTCAAGTATTTTTTAATGCTTTAAACTGATGAAAAATTAAGATTTATTGATTTAAATGCACTTATTTAAAGAAATTTGATTTAGTTTAGATGAAAGAAAAGTACTTATCTTAAAATTCCAGGCTTTTGGAGTATATCCTTATATTGTCCGCTGTTTTATTCTCGTCAACATCGGAGCCGAAATTCATTGGAATGATATAGGTGTTGTAGGGGGAAAAAACATTTTTCAAAGAAATTTAATTGATAATCACCAAGAGGTGTTGGTGTATTTAATTATGGCAAAGCACACGAGGGCTATCTGCCTAAAGGGAGGGATGCCTTTCGTGGAGGACTTTCTAAGGGAAACTGGCTCGTATACACGTTACACATGGGGAAAACCACGAAAACGCCCATGCAACCAGCCCGTTCGCGGGATTCGAACCTCGGACCGAACTACCAGTGTTCAGCGTCTTTACCGCTCGGCCGCTGGTGGGCCTAATCACCAAGAGGAAAGGAAATATTTTCACTTTTTTACGGAGCGCAGCGATCGTGCTGCCGCTTGCCTCGGTGATCGTATATCGCCGACCCTTCCCCCCATCGTTTATTCTACATTACTCATCTACTATTCTATATTACAGTTATGGTTAAAGATAATAATAGATACAGTTACAATTACATATATAACAATACAGACAAAGAGAAAAACAAAAATGTTTCAACGCATTCTGTTTATAATATAAATGTTCACTTTACTTGCTTTGCATGTGACGCTGTCATTTTGTCTGTTAATTAATTAAAATTTTCACATTGTTCTATGTCTTAAAATGAGAATTTAAAGATATGACCTAAAACTGCAATACTATTTTACAATACAAGTGAAAAAACTCACACGTATGTCAGATTTTTCGCAATGCTTATAGGGTCCCACAAAATTTTCATAAATATTTTGGGGTCGTGAAAAAAATCTATGATATAAAAGGCTCACGACTGAAAAAACGTTTAAGAAGCTCTCTTTAGACCAATCAGTTTCCTGACGCCAACACAATTTTTTGCCTGTTTTGTTTCTCAGCCGAATTATGTTTCTATGGGAATTTTTCTATATTTTTACTGTTTCAGCTGAATGGAAAAACACGCTAAAATGTTTCAAATGACTATTAGGGAAAGAGAATCTAATACCCCACATTATTATTATCTCTATTTTGATTCTGAGTTATGTTTTTGATAGAATTTTTCCATATTACATATTTCAGTTCAACAAAAAATCAACTTTTAAAATATTGAGGAAAAGCATGTACTAAAATGTTTCAAAAATGAAAATGTGGGATAAATAAATTTATAAATTAGTTTTTTCTAGGAGTGTAGGAGTTCTTATATATAGTATATAAAGAAATTTGGAACCAACTTTTCACAAAGACTTAAAAATTGAAGTTCAAATGATCTTCATAAAATCTTATAAATGTAGAACAAGAATACTTTAAAATGTAAAAATTAACACGTTGACTGCAGCGCGCATTTTACGTGATTTGCCCATGACGGCAACTTGAAATTTTTATTATGCGATATATATTATGTCGAAATATTATCTACAGAAACTAATGTTGTATAATTGTGCTTCATGCTGGGGGTCACCAGCGACCTCCAAACATCTGTAGACCATTTTTGCGATTTATAATTTAAATTTTTACGATTTATTATTCTTCAAACCATTATAGTAACAATGGTACTATTTAAAAATTTATCAGTATCAATATTTATTCTAGTTATGTATTTTACTATTGGTCGCGTTGCCAGTGGCACCCACGGCGCTGTAGCCAAGTCGAGTGCAGGTCACCGGTGACCCCCACGGCAGTCAACATGTTAAAATAAACCATCACAAGAAAAACCAAAAAAGTAGTATAAAAAGAACAAGAAAGGTGAGGAATCCAACCAACTTTAACATAATATCATCAAGAGGAGGTATGTCGAATTTAATTACATTTCCCCTTCTAAAACAAAATCCTTGCTTCTCTGTATCCAGAATCAGCTGATGAACCATTTCAATATATTTTTTTATCTTAATAGTTCACCAAAAAAAAAAAAAAAAAAAAGAAAAAGAAAAAGAAAACATGCCCTTAAAAATGTAGAAAAATTTAAAATCCTGCAGTGGACAATCTTTGAAAGTTCAAAATAATTTTAACACAAAACTTTACTAGAACCTCTTATCAAACAGCAGTAGCAAAGGAAAATGGGGGGAGGAGGGGAAGTAAAATCAAAAGTTAAAAATATCTTCCAATTTAAAAAGATTTTACTAGTTAGTCTAAACAGGATTTTATCAAGTTAATTTTAATTTCAATTTTTACTCTTTCTGAAAAATTGGTTCTAAATTTCTTTCTTTATATATTTACTGATCAATTTTTAGCAGCATAATGCACAAAAATTTTTGGAAGGATTATAAATTTTCCTTTTAAAACATTATTTGTATATACATAGTTTAAACACATCTGTATACAGTGGAATACGTTTAATGCGAAATATCGGTGAACACGAAATAATGCAACGGTCCCGATAAACTATAATGTATTTTCATGCATTTTGTTTCTCTTAACACGAAAAGATATCCTTTCTGGAAATGAACAAAATACAGAAAACACTGGTATCGCTGGCGAGATTTAAACGGGGTGTGAAATGAAAGAGAGGTGGTTTCACATGTTTCGTAGAAAAGAGGCTAATTTGGCTTTGAAATACCCTCGGAATAGCCTGTGACACGAGCCAGTTTTGTTTATCTACGGTACTTTCGCCTTCCACGTCTACAAACGCCACACAAACATCTCATCTGTCATCAGTTAGCTTTGGAATTCAGTGATGAGTACATGGCAGTGTCAGTAAAAATTAGTGAGTTTGGCTCATATGTTGCACAGCATAGAATTCAGCGAATCCAAGGATGAATGAAAATTATTTTCATTACACACAATTCTCAAAAGTATCAGATTCTTCGGCGCCGAAAGAAATGGAGAAGTAGGATATTGAAACTGAGCTGACACTTAAATGTTTGAGGAAGTTTCTGTATTAATGAACTGTCTTGCTGTACTATCGGAAGAATTCGTTGCAGTAGTTGGAAAGACTCAGATAACCGGCACTTAGCGCAATTTTTTCCGCCATCTTGAATCGGCGAAAATCGCCAAATCCTCGGAAGGATTTTTTTGACGCCAAGAGGGAAATGACGGGAAAAGAGGCTTTACAAAATTTCCCTCTTAAGCCCGATATAGGGAAGAAGCCCGTGCTAGGCGAAAATGCTAAAAAAGACAAAGCAAAGAAAAATATCTGATTATTTTCCCAAAACTCAAAAAATGTTTTGTTTTTCAAAAACTTGAAAATTTTGTATTGAATTCCATTAAGTTCTTGTGGAAATTTTTGTTTCATTGGTTTTTATTAAATACATGCATATATACATATCTATGTAAATAAAATGTACTCTAATAAGCTTAATTTTGTTGAATATATATATATATATTTCTTTTCTTTTCAATATTTTTTAACACGAAAAAATATTTCAGTCCCCTCAGTTTTGTGTTAAATGATTTTCACTGTATATCTGTTGCACATAAATCTCTTTCTTACATAAAATAACTATGAAATCTTAAAAAAGTACATAGTATGAAATTTATAATGGCAAACATTAAAAAACAGATGAAAGTAAATAAAATTTAAATTATAGAATGTACTTTAAAAAATTAATAATAAGTGGTTAAAAATATATTTTTTAATTACCGTAATTTCCGGAAGAAACGCCGCGGCGTTTACGTGTTTAAAACTTAAATTTTCAGCGGGTGCGGCGTTTCTACCCATGCGGCGTTTAGGTGCACTGAAAATAAATATTTCCTATGATGGTCATTGTACATAGTTTGGATGGCCTTGTCATTGTGCATAGACTGGTGCTGTTCCCACACAAAAGACCACTCAGTTGCTTTTTGCGAACGTTATTTTGTTTACATTCTTTCCCTTGAACGGACCTACATGCCTTATTCACCCTAAACGAGATCTCAGAACAATAACATTCTTTCCCCTTTCAAATCAACATTCTCATCAGTTTGAATAGTCTCTCTCCTCTGTGATACGATTTATCTTCCATTGCAGAAAAGGCAGGGGTGGGGGGAGGAATCCCATCCTCTCCCCACCCCTGCCTTTTCTGCATTTTTTTTCAAGGGCGGACACGACTCCACCTGCCTGGCAATAACGAACTCTGACGTATTTCCCTTTTAGCATGAATGGATTTTTCTTGGCATTCTGCCAAATACAGATCCCATCAGTTTGAGTACAAGTACTTGTTGGATAGTTTTTAAGTAAGAAGGGAGCGGAAATTTTTTGAAAATGTCTCTAAACGGCACAGAAGCTATACATTTCTTACCTTTAATTTATTTTTGAGTTATGGTTTCATTTCATGCATTTTTCTTAACTGGTATGTCATATATCAGGACTTAGGTTGAGTTTTTGCATCTATACGGCCCACGACGATGTCACGCGCAATTTAATTTATTGCGGCGTTTACGCTGATGCGGCGTTTCTGTGTAATTTTAATTTTTTTCCTGCCATTTTTCTCGAGTGCGGCGTTTACGCTGATGCGGCCTTTCTTCCGGAAATTACGGTACTTAAAACATGGAAGTTATTTGGCAGAGATTGTTGGATATAAAATTACTACTTCAAATTTTCAGATTACTATTGTTCATATTTAAAGTCTCAACTTGCAATCTTAATCCACATAACAACCATTGTAAAAATCACTCGTTATCATATTCCAAAGATCAGCAGCATACATTTTTTTCAAAATCGTGCATAATATTAAATATTGGCTTTTGATAATCAAGTTGATACAAATAAGATGAACTGTTTTTATGATTTTAGACTAGTAGTTTATTCTTCCATTCACTTATTACAATATTTTATTTTTTATATGCTCAGCTATCCAAAATTTCAAGAGCCTTTCTGGATATTTTTTTGTTGAGTTTTTACTATACATACGTTTCAGCATTTACATCGTCAAAATCACATAGACACATACTTGAAGTGAATTCACTTTTACAGCTAAACACAGGAACTGGAAAACAAAAAAGTATTTATTCGGAGATTGTATTTCTTTTTCGTTCATGAAAATCAAAATTCATTACACAAACATGCATTCACATTGCACAAGCAGGTATGAAATTCTTAATACATTTAATAATCCTGATGATTGATTACACATTTAGTAAATAAATCAGAAAATATTTTAATGTATAACAAATGAATAGTAAGTAGCTAAGCTTTTAGTTAGTAGTTAGCTTTTAGAAGTAGTTAAGCTTTTATAAAACAGAGCATTACGAAGATATTTAATGTTATAAAGTTAGGTAATTTGGTAAATTTCAGTTGTTCACCAAAGCAATGAATTATGAAGTTCCTTGTATATCTTTATAAATGAACTTTATTGCTGTTTTAAGCAATTAAACAACTGTTCAAGTTATTTTAATAATTTTGAAATGTATACACTAAACAATAAAATGTATTAATCTATTTGTCAACCTTGATTTTGGCACGAAAGTCTGCAGAATGCTTCGTAGTTTTTAAGCACATAGAGGCACTGCAATTCTTATTCCTTGATCTGAAATTTTCTGCATTTTTTTTTTTTTAAATTTAAATTGCTGTATTGGCACACATACAACTTTTGTATAGTGGCTTCAGATGTGGATAAGTTTTTCAAACACTTTCGTTTGTTTTACTGGCGTCGCTGAATTTTGCGATGAAATGCAGCACATTTATTGCCGAGTATCATCACCTTCCAGATTTTTCATAGTGTTAATGTATACATCAGCAGTGAATTATTCTCCTCTTTCCTCAAATAATAACCATTCACTAAAGATTTTGCGTAAATTCATACTCATAATAATTTAAATTGCGAAAATCTCACAATTAGCACCTAAACACACTATTCAGCAGCACAATTCTTTCGAAAGCGCGCCGTAGTAGTCAAAAGTGGGGTAGGCGTCTTGCGAGGTTAAACTCGTCGATATTTCCGTGACGTCAAAAATTCGAAAAGTGGGGTAGAGCTACTAGAGATATAGTAGCCTTAAGTGGGGTAGGGTTTGGAAATACGCTACCGGGAATGTTCGCTATCTGAGCGCCCTCATCTTTGAAGTTTACGTCTTCTCCAGCGCTGTACAGCGCTCCTAGAGACGAAAATGTGACTGAATAGTTTCAGGTGAAGAACCTTGAGCTGTTTGGCCGTGTTGTGTATGGATCAGTAAGTGTGTCTAGGTACGGTAGTGTTTCTTCTGTTTAACGGTACGTTAGGGAGCGACATTTTTCGCAGATAAAGTGAAACCATGGCACGAGACGAACTGCTGGAAAAAAGCGACATGTTGGAAAAAATAAAGAATATGAAGGTTAGTATTGTTGCACATGTTTGTGGAAAAATTCATTAATCTCATTGTAATTTAATGAATAGTAGATTTTACTGCTTGCGTGGATTGTAAATTTAGGTGGATGGTTAAATTATTCGATAATATTTCTTAATTTGGAAGACCTTTTGTGTATGGATAATCTGCTTATGCTATTTTAAGATGAATATCAAATATAGATTATGGAGTTTTCTACTTTTTCCGAGAACATATCTAAGTAAGTAAATGATGGAACTCATAAACTGTTTCGATTTCTGGCTTACTAAAATATTCCATATAACTTTATTAATAAACATGAAGTAACACATTTGGAAAAGAAATAACAAACTGTGATGTTTAATATTCCAAGCATTTTAATAATATTATATCATTTTTGCATTGTTTCGTTTTCTATCGTCGGGCCTAAAATTCTATGCGGTATTTCGTGAAACACTATCTGTAGATGTTAATATGGACACATTTTAGCTGTATTTGAATCTGATACTTAATTTTTTTTTTTCATTTAAATTGTTGTTGTCACTTTTTAAAAAAAAATTTTCTCGTTTCTAATGAGTTGTTTAATTTCGTTTCATGGTATATTTTGAAAGTTTTTGAACTTTCAATATATCTGTTACTATAATGTATTTTTTTTACAGAAAATTTCCTGTTCTTTTCCCTCTTTATATCTATGTAATTTTAGGTGATATGTGAAAATATATACTTTTAGAATTCATTAAGCTGTAGATTGTAACCTAAATCTGCATTTAGTGGTTCGACAGGGATATGAACCCAATATTTTCTGTAAAAATCATTTAACAGATCATTGGTTTTGCGGCTGATCTTTGGAATATGGTAACAGGTAGTTTGGTGACATTTTGGAGGCGATAAAGGTTACTACCTAGGACTTTGGTAATAATGTGAGAAGTACTCAGTTCCGATTACGCATTATTTTGTGTGAGGGAAATGAGAGATCATGAGACATGTCATGTGACATTAATGGACGAATTACAGTTCTTTAATCGGAAAAGGGGGTAAATTTGGAAAAATATCTGTAGGACTATATTATTTTGTATTAAGCTTCATAGTTTTTTGTGTGAAATAGTGTTGATTAATTTTCGGATTGCATGGCGCTATCTAAAGTGAATTCTAAATTTTTAATGCATTTATCTGATAATTCAAAACAATTGGTTGAATGGTGTATGAGTGTAGGATTAATTGCGGATAAGTATGAATGTCCAAAATGTAGGAATGAAATGAGATTGTGTGTGAAAGGAAGGATATTACAGATAAGTTTGAATGGCGGTGCAAGAAATCTCGTGAAAATGGACATTTTGTGAAACAGAGTGTAAGGAAGGGTACGTGGTTTGCTGAAAGTAGTTTGAGTATGGGTGAAATTTTATTAATTTCTTATTACTGGCTGAATAGAATGCCAGTTGACTACTGGATTTCGGATTTAGAAATTAGCAGTAGTACTGCAGCCGATTGGAACTCTTTCTGTAGGGAAGTGTGCGTGCCACGTAATGAAGATTCTGAAGAAGATTAGGTAAATTAGTCTTTTTAATCATTTGAGGATATTATTTTTATGCATTGTTCTAAATGTAAGGAGTAAATAAATTAAGATGGTATTATTGGAAAATTGTTATTAGCAATGATTTAGTTTAAAGTAATTAGGATTGTAATCTAATTTTTATTAATTTAATGTATGTGCTTATTTATATTTTAAGTAGTGTTTTTTTAATTTAATTATATTTTAATTTAATGATAGTGATTTTGTGAGTTATATGTTTGTAGTATTTTGGAATACGTTTGAGTAGTATACGTTGAGTATTTTCATGCATTTTCGTGAAATTTTTCTAATTTATGAGAAAAAAAGCAGTGTACATGGATATAGTGAAGAGTGTGCGCAATGTCATTTTTGTGCAATTCTGAGAATTTTTTTAAGTAAAAATAAGTCGACGTGTACATGGTTTAGTTATATTTTAATTAAATGATAGTTATTTTGTGAATTTTATGTTTGTAGCAGTTTGGTATACGTTTCAGTTGAAGTAAACGTGTATGGAAATAACTTAAATATTTGACACCAAGTATTTGTAACTATTTTTAATGTTTGCGGTATAAATTCGTTGGTGACGTTTATAATATAATAGATAATTTAGAGGTAAAAGTTTTTGGATATTTTATTTATTTTATACGTGGAAATGTTCATCCTTGGAAAGGGTATATACTTTTTCGCTATCAGGTAATTTCATATATGTGCTTTTTATCGAGTTTAACCCGGCAGAAGGCACGCACCCAACACTGACGTTGGAGATTGCGCGGGGTGACAGCGTCACCCCAATCAGTTTCATTAGGAAAATGTGTTATATATTTTATAGAAATCATTTGATTATAAACAATAATTGCAATATTTCATTTAGAAACTATACTTTTTTACTTAAAAAACTTATTTCAATATTTAAGAAAAAAAATCCATTCAAAATAAGTATATACCTAATCAGGAGTCAGAAGCTGACATACACTTCTGGCTAACATAGGAAGAATGAATTTTACATGAAAAATTATCACATAGTTTGCAAGAAATTGTAGTTTTATTGTCTTTGGATCTTGGACACATAGCTTGTCGGCCTTTGTCGAGTTTTGGTTTCTTTGATGGGCGTTCTTCTGATACACTAGAAGTCGCATTATCGATGCTTTCACGAACCACTTTAGGAAACATTGACATATTTTTTGTAATCTCTATGTAAGGTGCTGTATAAGAGATATAGCCAAATTTTTTAGGAATTTTCTATTTCCATATTGTAAGGGAGGGGTATTTATTGCAGTAATGTTCAACACAGTAAAAGATGACCATCGGCCATCTGTTGTTTTTCGAGATGTCGAATATAACGATAACATTTCATCAACTTTATCTACACCACCTTTTGTTGCATTATGAAAGTAAATTATTTCTGGTTCCTTCGTATCATCACTTTTATCAATGGCATCATCGCAATGCATTGTAGATAACAAAACTACACATTTTGATTTTTTAGGCACATATGATACTATTGTCGCGTTCTTTTAGAACCCAAATATAGATAAATAACCGTTCCTAGTTTTTGTTTGGACAAACTTGGAAATTTCAGCCTTGTTTCTGTTCAGGGTTCCTACAATAGTTAACTTCTTTGACAAAAGTTCTTTTGCTAGAGGATAAATCGTATACCAATTATCCATTGTTACATTTCTGCCCAAACAAAGAGGTGCACAGGCGTTTTGTAATTTCAAATGAAGAATTTTCAAATCTAAAGGGACCTTCCGACTGTTGTCTTGCGTTATCTGCATGTTATAGCTGCAGAAAGTTCTTGAATCTACTAAGGCAAATATTTTGATTCTATACTTCGATGGGTTGCTGGGTATATATTGACAAAAGGAACACCACCCCTGAAATTTCTCTAATTTTTCTTTGATAGAAACATATTTACCAATAAGGTATATCGGTTGATCTTTACATTATGGAAACTTGGCGATTTTTTGGCGAAAATTTGGCGACCAACTCTCTTACAGCAACCCTCTATTTTTTTTTCCCGCCGCCACTTTGTCTTCACGAAGTAAAGACGTTTCTTTTCTTTTTATCTACTGAACATTTCTTCCAACAATCTGCTAGCCGAATTACACTTATGCTAGAAATTTTATCTAACAAAACTGCTTAATCATGACAAATATTCACTGCAAAATTGGGAAAAAGTGCACAATACCATACTCCTTACGCGTTTTTCAAAATAACACATACACATAAACCATGTACACGTCGACTTATTTTTACTTAAAAAAACATCCCAGAATTACACAAAAATGGCATTGCGCACACTCTTCACTATATCCACGTACACTGCTTTTTTCTCATAAATTAGAAAAATTTCACGAAAATACATGACAATTTTCTGAATCTTTAAACCCGGTAAAAAGAACATATATGAAATTACCTGATCGCGAAAAAGTATATACCCTTTCCAAATATGAACATTTCCACATATAAAATAAATACTATATCCAAAAACTTTTACCTCTAAATCATCTATTATATTATAAACGTCACCAACGAATTCATACCGCAAGCATTACAAATACTTTGTGTCAAATATTTAAATTACTTCCATGCATGTTTACTTCAACTAAAACGTATACCAAATTCCTACAAACATAAAATTCACAAAATAACTATCATTTAATTAAAATATCACTAAACCATGTACACGTCGACTTATTTTTACTTAAAAAAAAATCCCAGGATTGCACAAAAATGGCATTGCGCACACTCTTCACCATATCCATGTACACTCCTTTTTTCTCATAAATTAGAAAAATTTCACGAAAATGCACGACAATTTTCTGAATCTTTAAACCCGTTAAAAAGAACATATATGAAATTACCTAATAACGAAAAAGTATATACCCTTTCCAAATATGAACATTTCCGCGTATAAAATAAAATAAAGTATCCAAAAACTTTTACCTCTAAATTATCTATTATATTATAAACGTCACCAACGAATTCATACCGCAAACATTACAAATACTTAGTGTCAAATATTTAAATTATTTCCATGCACGTTTACTTCAACTAAAACGTATACCAAATTCCTACAAACATAAAATTCACAAAATAACTATCATTTCATTAAAATATAATTAAATTCAAAAACACTACTTAAAATATAAATGAGCACATACATTAAATTAATAAAAATTACCGTACAATCCTAATTACTTTAAACTAAATCATTGCTAATAACAATTTTCCCAATAATACCAAATTCCTTTCTACCTTACATTTAGAAACAATGCATAAAAATAATATCCTCAAATAATTAAAAATACTAACTTACCTAATCTTCTTCAGAATCTTGATTACGTGTCCGATAAACTTTTCTTATTTCTTTTTCAGGAACTTTAAAATCATACTTATAGTTCACAGCAAGGTACCAGGTAAAATAAGTAACTTAATAAAACATCTTTACTTCTATCTCGCACAACCTTAAAGAAACACTTATTACTACCCCTTTCAATCCCTTTCAATCCCATTAAATACCCATTTCGAATTCACTTTAGTTAGGGCCATGGGATCCAAAAATTTACGAACACTGTTTCACGCAACACAGAATAAAGCCAAATACAAAATTTCCAGATTTTTTCCCGATTTCCCCCTTTTCCGATTCGTAATTCGTCCATTAATATCACATGACATATCCCATGATCTCTCATTTCCCTCACACAAAATAATGCGTAATCGGAACTGAGTACTGCTCACATTATTACCAAAGTCCCAGGTACTAACCTTTATCACCTCCAAAATGTCGTCAAACTACCAGTTACCATATTCTAAAGATCAGCCTGTATATCTTTTGGCAATTTTCATTGAAATCGGTAAAAAATTCTCTCGCAGCCGCCAGTTTGTCCAATTTTTTCTGAGCTTCACGATTGGTCAGATTGTCTAACCGTAGACACCTGAGAAGAAATTTAAATCTTTTATATGACATTGTGTTCCGTAAAATTGCAATGCCTGTTTCAATTTTCAGTAGCCCACAAATCTTGCGTATTTTTACGTGACGATTTATGCAAGCCGTACAGATGTAAAAGCCCAAAAAGTGCTCTAATTTCCACATCATTTGTCGTAATATTTTTCCAATATAAATATTTGTACACTCTACAATGGATTGTATCATTTTAGCATAGAAAAACAATTCTCAACTTTCTAGAAGCTCCTTTATATTGCGTGCAGTTTCTTTTAATCCTGCTAACCGAGTTATTATAATTTGAGACCTTTTTTCTCTTTTTTATTTGGTTTTCCATTCAGCCAAACTCTTATTTTTGCTAATAAAAATACCTTTTACTAAATCATCATTTCTGTGATCTTCATCATTCTGCTCAAATTATCTTTCGCTGTTGTGAGAACTGTATATTTCTTTTATCCGTTGATCTTTACAATATGGTAACTGGTAGTTTGGAGGCGATAAAGATTACTATCTGGGACTTTGGTAATAATGTGAAGATTACTATCTTGGACTTTGGTAATAATGTGAGCAGTACTCAGTTCCGATTACGCATTATTTTGTGCGAGGGAAACGAGAGATCATGGGATATGTCATGTGATATTAATGGACGAATTACGGTTCTTTAATCGGAAAAGGGGGTGAAATCGGGAAAAAATGTGGAAATTTTGTATTTGGCTTTATTTTGTGTTGTGTGAAACAGTGTTGGTTAATTTTTGGATCCCATGGCCGTAACTAAAATGAATTCGAAATGGGTAATTAGTGGTATTGAAAAGGGTAGTAATAAATGTTTGTTTAAGGTTGTGCGAGATAGAAATAAAGATGTGGTTGATCTTTACATTATGGTAACTTGGCGATTTTTTGGCGAAAATTTGGCAACCAACTCTCCTACAGCAACCCTCTATTTTTTTTTGCCGCCGCCATTTTGTCTTCACGAAGTAAAGACATGTTTCTTTTCTTTTTATCTACTGAACACTTCTTCCAACAATCTACTAGCCGAATTACACTTATGCTAGAAATTTTATCAAACAAAACTGCTTAATCATGACAAATATTCACTGCAAAATTGGGAAAAAGTGCACAATACCATACTCCTTACGCGTTTTTCAAAATAACACATACACATAAACCATGTACACACCGACTTATTTTTACTTAAAAAAACATCCCAGAACTGCACAAAAATGGCATCACGCACACTCTTCACTATATCCATGTACACTGCTTTTTTCTCATAAATTAGAAAAATTTCACGAAAATACATGATAATTTTCTCAATCTTTAAATCCGGTAAAAAGAACATATATGAAATTACCTGATCGCGAAAAAGTATTTACCCTTTACAAATATGAACATTTCCACATATAAAATAAAAAAAATATCCAAAAACTTTTACCTCTAAATCATCTATTACATTATACACGTCACCAACGAATTCATACCGCAAGCATTACAAATACTTAGTATAAAATATTTAAATTATTTCCCTGCACGTTTATTTCAACTTAAACGTATACCAAATTCCTACAAACATAAAATTCACAAAATAACTATCATTTAATTAAAATATCACTAAACCATGTACACGTCGACTTATTTTTACTTAAAAAAACATCCCAGAATTGCACAAAAATGGCATTGCACACACTCTTCACTATATCCATGTACACTGCTTTTTTCTCATAAATTAGAAAAATTTCATGAAAATACATGACAATTTTCTCAATCTTTAAACCCGGTAAAAAGAACATATATGAAATTATCTGATCGCGAAAAAGTATTTACCCTTTACAAATATGAACATTTCCGCGTATAAAATAAAATAAAGTATCCAAAAACTTTTATCTCTAAATTATCTATTATATTATAAACATCACCAACGAATTCATACCGCAACCATTACAAATACTTAGTGTCAAATATTTAAATTATTTCCATGTACGTTTACTTCAACTAAAACGTATACCAAATTCCTACAAACATAAAATTCACAAAATAACTATCATTTAATTAAAATATAATTAAATTCAAAAACACTACTTAAAATATAAATAAGCACATACATTAAATTAATAAAAATTAGCTTACAATTCTAATTACTTTAAACTAAATCATTGCTAATAACAATTTTCCCAATAATACCAAATTACTTTACTTCCACCTTACATTTAGAACAATGCATAAAAATATCCTCAAATAATTAAAAATACTAACTTACCTAATCTTCTTCAGAATCTTGATTACGTGGCGGATACACTTTTCTAATTCATTCAATAAAATTATTGAAAGATTTTTTCTGCGAATTTTTCCTCCATACTTCCTCCGCTAAATAAAAAGCAAACTTCTCTTTATCACAATGCCTAAATACCCATTTCGAATTTACTTTAGTTAGGGCCGTGGGATCCAAAAATTAAACAACACTGTTTCACACAAGACAGAATAAAGCTAAATACAAAATTTCCACATTTTTTCCCGATTTCCCCATTTTTCCGTTTAAAGAACCGTAATTCGTCCATTAATATCACATGACATATCCCATGATCTCTCATTTCCCTCACGCAAAATAATGCGTAATCGGAACTGAGTACCAAAGTCCCAGGTAGTAACCTTTATCGCCTCCAAAATGTCGCCAAACTACCTGTTACCATATTGTAAAGATCAACCCAGTTTTGTTTGATAAAATTTCTAGCATAATTGTAATTCGGCTAGTAGATTGTTGGAAGAAGTGTTCAGTAGAGAAAAAGAAAAGAAACATGTCTTTACTTCGTGAAGACAAAATGGCGGCGGGGGAAAAAAAATATAGGGTTGCTGTAGGAGAGTTCGTTGCCAAATTTTCGCCAAAAAATCGCCAAGTTACCATAATGTAAAGATCAACCCAAAACTGCTTAATCATGACAAATATTCACTGCAAAATTGGGAAAAAGTGCACAATACCATACTCCTTACGCATTTTTCAAAATAACACATACACATAAACCATGTACATGCCGACTTATTTTTACTTAAAAAAAATCCCGGAATTGCACAAAAATGGCATTGTGCACACTCTTCACTATATACATGTACACTGCTTTTTTCTCATAAATTAGAAAAATTTCACGAAAATACATGACAATTTTCTCAATCTTTAAACCCGATAAAAAGAACATATATGAAATTACCTGATCGCGAAAAAGTATTTACCCTTTCCAAATATGAACATTTCCACATATAAAATAAATAAAATATCCAAAAACTTCTACCTCTAAATCATCTATTATATTATAAACGTCACCAACGAATTCATGCCGCAACCATTACAAATACTTAGTGTCAGATATTTAAATTATTTCCATGCACGTTTACTTCAACTAAAACGTATACCAAATTCCTACAAACATAAAATTCACAAAATAACTATCATTTCATTAAAATATAATTAAATTCAAAAACACTACTTAAAATATAAATGAGCACATACATTAAATTAATAAAAATTACCGTACAATCCTAATTACTTTAAACTAAATCATTGCTAATAACAATTTTCCCAATAATACCAAATTCCTTTCTACCTTACATTTAGAAACAATGCATAAAAATAATATCCTCAAATAATTAAAAATACTAACTTACCTAATCTTCTTCAGAATCTTGATTGCGTGTCCGATAAACTTTTCTTCTTTCTGTTTCAGGATCTTTAAAATCATACTTATATTTCACAGCAAGGTACAAGGTAAAATAAATATTTTAATAAAACCTTTTTATCAGATTCATTTTTATTATCTTGATCAATTTCTCCTTCAGAAGACTCAACTTCATCTAATACAGTTCTCAAACGTTCCATCTCTTTTTCATTTTTGGTAAATTTATGTTTGTAAACCATTATCTGTCAAATAATCCAACAGAACCACAATGGCAACACTCGAGAGCACGAAGCTAAACTTCTACTAATGAAAAATTTCGAAGCAGTAACGGTCGCACGAGTTGACTCGGTCACCCCATTCCCTCATGGATTCCAAGAAACGATTGCATCTCTCGCAGAAAAGAAAAACAAGCAAAAATAACAATACACATTCCAAGGGGAGTGTCAAACAGGAGGATACTAAAAGGATGATTCATTAAAATGAAATATTTCCGGTTAGGATTGCTGATTTTTGACGCATGGGGTGACTTTGTGCCCCGTGCGACTTCTCCCGGGTTAAAGATTCACAAAATTTTCCTGAATTTTCGTGCAAATTTTTGCAATTTATGAGAAAATAACAGTGTAGATGGATAAAATTAAGAGTGTGTGCAATGCCATTTTTGTGCAATTCTGGGATATTTTTTTTAAGTAAAAATAAGTCTGTGTGTACATGGTTTATGTGTATGTGTTATTTTGAAAAACGCGTAAGGAGTATGGTATTGTGCACTTTTTCCCAATTTTGCAGTTAATATTTGTCATGATTAAGCAGTTTTGTTACATAAAATTTCTAGCATAAGTGTAATTAGGCTAGTAGATTGTTGGAAAAAGTGTTGAGTAAATAAAAAGAAAAGAAACATGTCTTTACTTCATGAAGACAAAATGGCGGCGAAAAAAAAATAGAGGTTTGCTGTAGCAGAGTTGGTCGCCAAAAAATCGCCAAGTTACCATAATTCAAAGATCAACCGGTTTTGCTTTTCATTGCTCTCATATAATGCTGTTACAAGGGTTGCTGTGTTTTAGAGGATAGAAAAATTATTGAAAAGTCAAAATAATGAACTTTAAAAATTATTTCATCTCCTATAATAAACATTTTTTTAAAAATTGTAGAGATTTAGCAAACCTTCACGTGATGCCATCTGATTTTTAATTTTCAAAACATGCTAAAATCTTTTTCCTAGAAAAGTAACTGCAAAATAAAAAATGTTTAAAAGGGAAAAGGTTTTTAGCAAGGTAATTTGATTTCTTATTTTATGTTTACAGTAGAAATATAGCATATGTTATTAACCTTCTTTATTTGTTAAATTATTAAGCTGCTGCTTTATGTTAAATATTTTGTAGGTGATCGATTTAAAGAGGATGTTAAAAGCGTGTTCCTTACCGACAAATGGTAATAAACCAGATCTAGTTGAACGACTTACTGAGGCCTATATTTCAGGAAAAGGTATGCTTCTTTTTATATAAATTTTTGTGAAGAGATTATTTATATATTGGACATAACTGCCAAATTCGTGTATGTTTTTTCATTCCATCTTCAGGTCAGTTTCCAAATCTCCGGGTTTTTTTAATTTAGCCTTTACTATTGAAAGTGTTTTATAGTAATATATAAAATGTAATAAATTAATGAAAAATTGGGCATATTTCATTGCCCCATCCCTAGTATTCAGTATTATTTTTCTAATAAAATTTTTGTATCTCCTTTGTCTTAATTTGTTATAGAGATTCAACTAATGTTTAATCAGCTAATATTTGTACTTAATTTTGCTTTAGGGGATACTCAGATAACCGGCACATGGCGAAGTTCCAGAAATTGCATTTGCCAACTTGCGTGATAAGCGCCAAACAGTTGGAAGAGTGTTTAGGTTGCTATCTCACATGTTAATAAGTAAGATAGGAAAATGAAAGGGATATTTTCTTTTTATATGGTTGATACTTTGCGTTGGGTGTTGCGATTTTGCAGATAAATCATGCTGATGATCACACGACTTTGTCAGTAAATGTTTAGAATTCGCTGTTTAATTATTTTCTAACTAAATTAATTACACTTGTAATTAGAATAAGATAATTTTATTTTTATAAAAGAAAATTACAGTACAATATATGCTCCATTTCCATACTTATGGCTCACATTATCCCATGTGTATTTACATATAATTATAAATTAAAAAATTATGAGGGCATTTCGAAAAGTAAAGATACAATGGCTCGCATTCCTTAAAAAAAAAATTATTTAGAAAACGTCAGTTACATTTTATTAACTGGATTATTTATTGTTTTTCGACATAATCACCCCCGTTATCCAAACATTTGTTAAGTCGGTGCACAAGCTTTTGTATCCCACAGTCATAGAAGGTTGCCGCCTGTTGGAACCCAGCACGCACACAATTTCCTGTACCCTAACTTGACAGTAAAAACTTCATAAAGAGTTGTCATTGACAATTCCGGTATGATCTGATGCAATTCTTTCAATTTGAGACGCCTATTCGCACGAATTGCTTCCTCTGTTCTCTGAAGAAGGACATCAGAGTTCACAGATGGCCGAGTTCATCATGAACATCGGTCCTACCTTCAAAGAAATGACGACGCCATTTCGTTACATTTTGTCGATTCATAATGTTCAAATAAACAGAAACAATTTCTTTGTGAATATCTGCTGGTCACTGACTTTTTGCATGAAGAAAACTTATGACGGAGCGCACTTCGCATTTGGCGGGATTCTGAATCGGCGCAGCCATTTTAAACACGACCTACTCCAACTAGAATCAACATTGAAATGCCAAACGACCGCGAGGAGAAAGCTAAGGGTTCAAGGTTAACATCTGTGTTGCCAACTTGCTCACCAAAACTTTTCTTTACCTCTGGCGTACGGTGTATCTTTACTTTTCGAAATGCCCTCATATTTAAAATTTTTAATTATAGATCTAAATAAATAAATTACACTTCTTATTGGAATAAAATGATTTAATTTTTATAGAATAAAATATGCTCTTTTCCTAACATATTGTTTGTATTTCCAGATAATTTCTAATTAGAATGAAATTTTTTTAAAATTACAGTACAAAGTCTTTACTCCGGACTTGTTGGGACTTCGGCAATTCCGGATTAGGGGTTTTCCGGATTATAGATCATCAATTTAAATCTGGTAAGATGGCATGCAGAAATAATAAAATTAAAAATATGAAACTGTAATTTATGAAATAAAGAGCAATTATGATCTAAAGGGTATCAAAATTTACACAAAAAAACTTAATATTTGTTTACTTTATTAAACATTTCTTTCAATGTAAGTTGTTTAAGTTGCTTCGTTTTTTGTGCTAATACTTTCTCTTTAATTCTATAAACAGACATAATTTCTTGTTCAGTTCCACTGTCCAAGTCCTGTAATTGCTGTGTCGAGAATACTGACTAACATGTGAATTGAAATTTTTTCGTTTTCAATAATCTCTCTGTCACTTTCTTCACTATTGGAAGCGATGCATCGAAACATGCTTTCGCTTTGTAGATCCTTTGGGAGCTCCAGAATTGGAAACTCTTTTTGACATAACCGAAAGTTCAAGCTTACTTTTTATAAAATTGCTCTAACAGTCCGCAAAAAGTAATAAGCCAGATCCAATTCGAAGATTAAGGAACAACGCAATCTGCAACATTAACTGAAATAGATAATTAGATAAGTTTAGCCTAGCTTATACTGTCCGTTATACATTAAACGCACATGCACAGAAAGTTTCTAGCTTTGAGGTCTGGATTAAAGACTTTACTGTATCTACTTAATATTTAAATATATGGGAGTCTGACCATAACAAACAGGAATTAATCTCTAAATAAATTAATTGTACTTCTAATATGAATATATATGTATTTTTAACTTATGGAAGTCATTTGTTTAATCAAACCAAATGTCTTTTTTCTAGTTATATCCATGTATAAATACGATTAGGTTTATTTAGAATATCAAAAGCACTCCCAGGCTATTTGCTCAAGGAGAGAGAAGTCTGTTAGCCGTGGCTTGTTTCCAAGACGAACTATCGTGCAACAATTTTGCCCATCAGCCGCTGAAAGACACCCTATATCATAAAAGCAGTTTTTTAAACCCTCGTAATCAAATTTATATTCAGATATAATTATTAAAAATGCAACAAAATGATAATCAGACTTTCAAATGCTAATAAGTTAGTATAAAATATTAAACAATACTTACTCTGCTGTTTTTTTTTACGTCAAGCATATTTCACTGATTTCTTCAGCCAGATGATTTCGTGGATTAAAAGTTGGGTATATCAGTAAAAAATCTAAACGATTAGCCAAAACATGAGCATTTCTTTATTTTTTCACAGGAAAAAAATGAATAAAAATTATTTAAATTTGTATTTTTAAATTGTTGGATAAGATTTACATTTATAGATTTTTCTGACGTGTTACTCATGTTCATGTTTAATAGTAATGAATGTAAAATAAACTGAAACTTCAAATAAGTGAAAAATAGAAATCTTTGCATCGTTGTATTTGCAATAAATGCATAACTGAAATACATTCGCCGAACACGTCAAATTCCTTCGTGGCCCACCAGTTTGAAACCATTGTGGTAGACAGTGTTCAAATTGCAGAAAAATAATATTTTAGGATTTAACTTTTCATGGAATAAATACAGGCAAATTCAAATAACCTCATCTTATTCTATTTGATTGGTCTCTTTTTGAAATTTGCATAACACTATGAAAAGCCATAGAAACACTTGTTAGAAATCTTATTTCCCTGCAGTTATGCAGTTCATATTACATTTCTTTGGTTACTTACATGAAAATTATTTTTGCACTTAAACAAGAAAAAAGACTTAAGAACTGGAAGTTGATCTGTCAGCACTATCCTTATCTTCAGGGCAGATGTTTTTATTTTATTCGACTTATAATTCCTTACTAAATGTAGTATTTCATCTCGATGTACTCTGTCTTTGATATGATTTAAATCAAATTCCTCGCCATTATAAATATCTTGAATACACATCAAAGTTTTCTGGTGGCAATTTTCTAATTTCGACTATGCATTATGTATGCTTTATTCATGCGTGCATTGAAAGAAATGTTTAATAAAGTAAACAAATATTAACCCTTTTTTTTTGTAAATTTTGATACCCTTTTGATCATAATTGCTTTTTATTTCATAAATTACGGTTTCATATTTTTAATTTTATAATTTCTGCATGCCTTCTTACCAGATTTAAACTGATGATCTATAATCCGGAAACGCCAAAGTCCAGACGAGGCCGGATTAAAGACTTCAAATTGTATAAAAGATATAGCCTTATAATGTCGTTGATATAGGTTATCCAAAAAAAATAATAAGGTTACAGATTAATAAGCATTTTCTAACAACAAAATTTCCAAATTTGGCATGCACCTGATGTTTTACTTTAACCATGATTTGGATTGCCATGTGCCAAAAGGTTATCACATAGAGAAAGTTGTCCAGAACTATAGTGTCAACTGTACTGTATATTAAGAAATATCTGTGCACCTAAAATGTCATTTGATGATCTCGTAGTTTAACCCTCTGAGCGTTACGAACGGATTTTTCTGTATTAAAAGATGGCTTTCCAAATCGTCAAGCACGGATTATTTTGCCAGCTTTTCATGAATCCGAAACGTTTCAAACGATTTTTTTTCTGCCTCGAAATCGTTGAGGACGGAAAATTCTGTACTGTCGTTCCCTCCGACCTCCTGTCGTGTTTAATTGGTAGTGGGGAAACAGCGATTGTTAGAGAAAGATGTTACAATGGAAGGGTCATAAATAAAAACATCAAATCCAGCCGTACCATCTGCCGACCTGAGGGCGATTTTCGTGCCGAAACTGGAAAATACTGGAAAGCCTTCAACGCAAACCTTTCTATATGTGAAAAATTTGCGAAACAAATTTTCTTCTGCAAAAGTAAATGAAATTTGCACAGAATCCATGAACAACTTTTAAAGAATTCAGCGTCATCTAATTTACAAATAATTTCTTTTAGCATGGAATAAATACTTAAACAGGTATCTTACAATGACTGTAGAAACAGAGAAATTTGATATAATTTTTGTTTTAGCTGTGGGCATTGATTAAAAATACTGTATTTTTTAAAATTATTATAACAGTTCACAAATAGAGCTACTTCAATCAAATCTTGTAATTCCATCTCAAACTAATGTCTCATTTATATGTTTGTATCTAAATTCATTTAGTTGTGTGAATGTGAAGTATGGACATTTTATTATTGCAATATGAGGACAAGGTGCGTTTCCTTAAAGAAAAATTCGTTTTACTCTTATTTATTATTTACTCTTATTCGTTTTACTCTGATTTCTCGTCTAAAACGAACTACTGAGAAACTTCCTTGGCATAATATGAAAATCATTCGCAAATAATATCGTATTTGATTAAATTGATTTTTTGCTTTGATAAAATAAAGTACTGAAAGTACATGAAATCGCATGAAAATGTATTTTTACCCTAAGCAAAATACTTCCATTTTACTGAAAGTGTTATCGAATAAAAAGGTTCGAACGATATTTGATTATGAGTATTTTACTGTTATGAAGATGTGTTTTTCCAAATTTCGAAACGGTTGGGACATAAAATTCTCAGCAGGTAAGAGTAAATATTTATGAAAAATAGTTGTTAGTGGAAAAAATGTAAATAACTTTTTATAAAATCGTCACAAGCATTATGCGAACGTGGAAAAAATATGATGGTGAACTGGGTGATGCAAAAAATTTTTAAAAAGGAAATAAGGATTTCTGATTATTTGTTTATATCAAGATTTGAAATGACACAATTAGATGCTCATATAAAAATAGTTAACTTTAACTTTCATGGAGGACTTTGGATGGGAAAACAATTTGTTATTTACGAGTACAGTTAATTAAAACAAAGGAGGGCTCTCTCTGTATGGGAAGGGATGCCTTCTTGGAAGACTATTTAAAGAAAACTGGCTCGTATTCACGTTACAAGTGGGAAAACTCAATTCCAGATCAAACTACTAGTGTTCAGTGATGTTACTGCTCGGCCGCTAGTATATGTTATTTATGATTAAGGACTGATGAGCTATGTTAAATTAGGTACTGATTACCATTTATTTTAAAATTCATTAGTTAGTACTTATGCTTGGGGTTTTACTAAAAGGCCAATATATGCATGTATATCTTGAAATCCGTTTTCATATTTTATTAACATTTTATGTGCAGTTTTTATGGCATCCTTTCTTTATGTCCACTTGAATGATTTCACAGCCTAAGAACAAAATAGAACTATTTAAAATTAAATATCTATGCTTCGTTTGAAATATTTCTCTTTGGTTTGGTTTACTTGAAAAAGCGCTCGAAGGCTATCTGAATAAGGAGGGATGCCTTCCTGGAGAACTGTCTAAAAGAAAATGGTTTCTATACATGTTACACAATGGAAAAATTTTGAAAACGTCCATGCAGCCAGCCCGTTCGCTGGGATTCGAACTGAAATACCCGTGTTTAGCAATTTTACTGCTTGGCGTTGGTGGGCGCATCACCTTTTGAGATAATTATCATAATATTATATGTTTTAATAGGCATCAATAACAATCAATGCTTACTGTTGTGATTTAATTTCCAGTGATGTTAATCTCATAATTAATACTCTTGTTTATTTGACGGCTCTGTGCCTAAGAGCAGTAAAGCTTCAAACGAGGACTTCATAAGCGGAACTGGCTCATATCCACATTATACATGGGAAACCACTGTAATTAATACAAATGTGGGAATATTTTTCTTGTAACTGTCAATGATATCAATTGTACGATTTGATATTCACTTTCGGAGGAAAAATACATTGAGAAAGAAATTAATTTGAGGACAAATAAAAAGAATTGATGAAATAAGTATTATAAAAAAGCAAATTTCTTTTATATTTTGGGTCATTTGTTACCATTTACTTTGTGTTTTAATATGTTTTCATATTTTATTTCAGCATTGCTTTATTAATTCTTAAATATTTTGCAAAATGCAAAAAATTTGTGAAATTAATAAACTCTTTCAATTCTAAATATAATTCTCTTTCCCAGTTCTAAAAATATATTCTGGATATTATAACAAAAAGATATAGTAGTCAATAAATTAATATGCAATTATTGTTAGTTAAAGTGCATTTTGGTAGAAGATTCATGATAGTTGTAATGTGCACATGCTTCAAAAAGATTGCATGACTAAAGAATTTTTTCACAGTTCTGGGCAGAATTGTGGTTTCAATTTCAAATAAATAATAAAAATAAAATAGGCTTCCGCACAACGAAGTTTTTGACTCATTTTATTACAAATGTATGAAGGAAATTTCTTTTCGTTCTCCAAAAGAAATAAATATGTCAATGAATAATATGTTTTTCAACGTGCTATTAGAACAAGAAATCAATACTCGTCTGATGCAAATTAACTGATATATATTTCTAATCAAAATTTTGCAGGAGAAATTTCAAATATTACTTTCAAGCACTAACTACACAGAAGTTGCATTTTTAAGTTTTTAAACGCAGTATTCGATAGTTTCAGCATCTTTTATAAGTGCTACAAACCGTCTTACTTCTCTAAATTTTCTTTAGCAAGGTAAGGAGCAACGCATTCAGTGGCACTTTTTTCGCACAATCGCTTTACAGACTGTTGTGAAATGAAATGAAGTAATAATCGGCGCGAGCCGCTGCTGTTTGTGACGTCAGCCTGCGTGCTGAGTTTTTTCGAATGTTTTGCGTGTGGACGAACGAAAGCTGATCTCGGAAGAGTGATACTGTTTTGATGGAAATAAAGAATGATTTATTAAGAATTTTTTTGTCTTTATTCATAATGCACCCAGCCTCGGGTAGAGGCAGGCCCGCAACTGAACAAACTGTTTTAAATATATTTGATTTATACATTTTCTGTGTTCTTCGTAACATAGTGGTACCCTCGGTGGGACCGGGTGCTTTGAATTAGAATTTTCCGATTGAACTTTTGACATTGAATTTCGATTTTGAATATACTTTGAAGATGAATTTGATCGCTTTAAAGGCTCAAAGAAAAGGACTTAGAATTGCGTTTTCGCAAACCTCAAGGAAAACCGAAAGTGAATTAACTAAAGAAGTAAGAGATTTAAAAATACTTTCGATTTTGAAGTGTCAACTTTGTGATAAATTCCAGAGACTTGACGTATGCCAGAGTGCTTTATCGCAGCAAATTCTGCAGACTGAAGATGGAGAAAAATTATTTAGTGATGATTTTCAAGAAGCGGAGAATTATCGAGATAAGTTTCTAGAACAGTGTGCTCAAATAGATGCGGAAATACAAGCCTCTTCTCCTTCAAATAATTCCGAATCTAGGAAATTTAAATTGCCTAAAATTGAGCTTAAAAAATTCAGTGGTGAAGCTAAAGATTACCTGACTTTTTGGAGTCAGTTCCAGAAAATCCACGATGACAAAAGTATCGCCGATGAAGATAAAATGCAGTATCTATTGCAGGCCATGGAACCCAAATCAAAAGCAGAACGTCTAGTCCTTAGCTTCCCGGCAATGGCAGCTAATTATCCTAAAGCCATCGAACAACTAAGAGAGCGCTTTGGACGCGAAGATTTACTTGTGCAAATGTGAGAGACTTGTTAAGCCTAGTGATGAAGAACGCTGTAATCGGAAGAGCAAAAACGGATCTACCCTCCCTTTATGATGAACTAGAAGGAAAATTGCGAGCGTTGGAAAGTTTGGGAAGAACCCAAGAAAAATATGGGGATTTTTTGACCCCCTTAGTGGAAAGTTGCTTACCTGAAGAAGTACTGATGGCATGGGAAAGAAGCAGAAATCACGACTCCATTGAAACTAAAGGGAATCGATCTTTGAAATATTTAATGAATTTCTTAAAACAGGAAGTTAAGGGGGAAGAGATGGTTCTCCTCGCAAGAACTGGTTTCGCTTCCCAACAGAACCATCGGAAGAAAGATTTTAACCACGAACAGCTAAAGCAAAATGATCCCGTAACAGCATCAGCTCTAGTAAGTCTTGAGAATTCAGGTAAGATTGTTCCAAACTGTAATTTTTGTGAAAAGAAACATTTTAGTGAAAAATGTTACTCTGCAAAAAAAAAAAAAAAAAAAAAAAAAAAAAAAGATTTTAGCTGAAAAACAACAATTGTTGTTGAAAAAAGGTGCTTGTTTTTCTTGTCTGAAAAGAGCGAGTCACATTAGTAAATTTTGTCCTTTCAAAGGTAAGTTAAGTTGTTCTATTTGCAAAAGTTGTAATCATTTTGATGTAATGTGTAATCAAAAGCTAAAAAATAATGATCAGATAAATGTTTCAAAAGAGAGTTCTCTTTCTAACTGTGGCAGAAGCGAAACTGTATTTTTGCAAACGCTTTGCGTTCGAATTCGGTGTCAAGGTCGCGAGAAAATTATTCGCTGCATAATTGATAGCGGAAGCCAAAGTAGCTACGTTAGTGAAAATATGATGAGTCAGCTTAAAGCATCTCCACTTCGGGAGGAGACAGTTATACATGCACTGTTTGGGGGGGACGAAACGAAACCTAAACAACATGAAGTGTTTTCGGTCGAGGTCAGCAATTTAAAAGGAACATTCGCATGTAGTTTTGAGGCATTATCGGAAAAAAAGATTTGCGGTTTTATTCCTAAGGTTAAAGATAAAGAGATTTTGAATGAATTAAAAGAAAAAGAAATCGAATTTTCTGATCCATTGCGAAAGGAAATTGAAATTAACCTTTTAATCGGAGCAGATGTTATAGGAAAATTATTGACGGGAAATTCTATTGAATTGCAGTCCGGGGTAACGGCTGTCGAAACGAAACTTGGGTGGACGGTATTTGGAAAACGAAATTCGGGTGAAAGGGATAATATTTTGAAAACATTTTCAATGCATGTCAGGAGAATTCCTCTGAATGAGTTATGGGAACTTGAAAAATTAGGAATATGCGCTCCAAACGAAACTGTTAAAATGAATGAAAGTTTTAATTTATCTGAATTTGAGAACAAAATGAAAATTCTTCCAGATGGAAGATATGAAGTAGAACTTCCGTGGAAATGTGATACAACACATTTAACCGATAATAAAGAATTATCCTGGAAAAGGTATCAAAAGATGATCTATAAACTCAGATGTAGTAAATTTTTCGATGATTATCAAAATGTGTTCAAGGAATGGGAAAGGTTGAATATTATTGAACGCGTACCAGAAAACGAATTGAATAATGAATGTCATTATTTGCCGCACAGGCCTGTAATCAAATTAGGAAGTGAAACCACGAAAATTCGTCCTGTTTTTGACGCTTCTGCATCTGAGAAAGGGAAACTCTCTTTGAATGAATGTTTGTGTAAAGGAATAAATCTTATTGAATTAATACCTGATATTATAGATCGTTTTAGAATGTATCCGATTGGTATTAGTGCCGATATTGAAAAGGCTTTTTTAATGTTATCCGTCGCATCTAAAGATAGAGATTTTCTCAGATTTTTTTTCCCATGCAATGAAGAGCAATTAATTTATAGGCATTGCAGAGTTGTGTTTGGAGTTTCTTCGAGCCCCTACTTGTTGAACGCATCTATAATGCATCTATTAGAAAACTGTCCACGTCAATATAGTGAAGTTGCTCAAAAATTGAAATCGTCATTTTATGTGGATAATTGTTTATCTAGGGTTTTTAGTATTGATGAACAGTTTACGTTTATTGAACATTCCAAATTAATCATGTCAAATGGATGTTTTAACTTGCGCGGTTTTGAAGGCAATGTGGCTGGTACAAATGTTGACAAACATTCAGGGGATACTTCCGTTTTGGGGGTAATTTGGAATTTGGATAATGATACGCTCAGATGTAGTAACTTTCAAGCACTAACTACACAGAAGTTGCATTTTTAAGTTTTTAAACGCAGTATTCGATAGTTTCAGCATCTTTTATAAGTGCTACAAACCGTCTTACTTCTCTAAATTTTCTTTAGCAAGGTAAGGAGCAACGCATTCAGTGGCACTTTTTTCGCACAATCGCTTTACAGACTGTTGTGAAATGAACTGAAGTAATAATCGGCGCGAGCCGCTGCTGTTTGTGACGTCAGCCTGCGTGCTGAGTTTAACTCAGCACGCAGGTGCTGCACAGACACAGATACATTGACCTGTGATACGAAAACCACAAAGAGGACAGTTTTGGCAATTGTGCAGACAATTTTTGATCCTATTGGTTTATTAACGCCAACTACATTGCTTCCAAAACTGTTGTTGCAAAAATTGTGGAAAGTGAAAATTGCATGGGATGATGAATTGTCTCCGAATGATGTAAATATATTTTTGAACTGGTTTAAAGAACTTAATGTTTTGAAAGATGTTACTTTGCCTCGATACTTGTTTATCAATGACACGTCTGAACTACATGTATTTGTGGATGCTTGCAAGGGGGCGTATGCAGCGTGCGTCTTTGTTCGATCAATATTTAATTCTGAAGTAAAAATAAATCTCATACGGGCGAAGTCTAGAGTATCGCCTTTGAAATCTTTAAGCATTCCTCGCTTAGAATTAATGGCCTGTTGTATAGGTTCTAGACTTGCAAATTCTATTATCAAAGCTCTCAGTTTGCCCGATTTAAAAGTTACCTTCTGGTCTGATTCAACCACTGCCCTTTGGTGGATAACAGAGCAAGGAAATTGGTCCGTTTTCGTCGAAAATAGGGTTAAAGAGATTCGAGAGTTGACGCGAGGTCATTCATGGAGACATATCCCAGGGAAACTAAATATTGCCGACTTGTTGTCGCGCGGATGTTTTGCGAAGCAAATGCTTCGGTCTAGATGGTGGGAAGGCCCCTTGTGGTTGCGAGAAGACCCTGAAAACTGGCCCACTGGTGAGATTATTTATTTGCATGAAGAAGTAGAATTGGAGAGAAAAAAGATAAAAAGAGTGAATATTGATCTATCAAAAGACGCACCCCCTTGGCATCGAATCAGTGTATCTAATTATGATAAAATGATTAGAGTATTTGCATGGATATTTAGATTTGTAAATAATTGTAAAGGTGGTTCTGAAAAGAATGGAAACATTGAACTTTCACAGTATGAAATTGAAAATTCTGAGAAAATTTTAATTCGTTTGGTTCAAAATTATTATCTGACTAATAAGAAATATTATAATTTTATTGAAACGCTCATTGATGATGATGGTATTCTAAGAGTTAAAACGAGAATACTAAATAGAGATGACTATGAATCTTTTCTGTATCCAATACTGTTACCAGAAAAATGTGATTTCACTAAGTTATTAATCAGAAATGTGCATAATAAGAACTGTCATGCTGGTCTTCAGATGATGCAATGCATATTACGAGAAAGATTTTGGATAGTTAGAGCTATAAAGGCCATTAAAAATGTCCTCTTTAACTGTATCGTTTGTAAAAGATTTAAAACTAAGGCTATGTCAAGCGAACCGACACCTCTGCCACCAGACCGATTTACGGATTGTGCACCATTTGAAATCATAGGGATTGATTTAGCCGGACCGCTGTTTTTAAAAAATGGAGGAAAGGTGTGGATCGGGCTGTTCACCTGCGCTGTGTACCGTGCCATTCACCTTGAACTCGTAAATTCTCTTTCTACTGATGCATTTCTCCTGGCGTTTCGACGATTTGTTGCTAGGCGCGGACGCCCTAGAATAATCTATAGTGACAACGGGACAAATTTTCGGGGTGCATCTAATGATTTATCAAAACTAAATTGGGCTAAAGTATTAAAGGAAACAGGCACTGAAAGGATAATCTGGAAATTTATTCCACCTACTGCAGCTTGGTGGGGTGGCTGGTGGGAGAGGTTGGTTCGTACAGTAAAAGAATTGCTGAAACGTACTTTAGGTAAATCAGTGTTATCATATGAAAAACTTTATACTATTATTTGTGATTGTGAAACTATAATTAATTCTAGACCCTTAACTTATGTTTCTGAAGATCCGCAAGAATTTGTACCTCTGACACCCGCCATGTTTCTTGTCGAGAACAGAAATTTCAATGTTGAAGATCTTGATGAATTAAATTCGTCAAGTCTTAATAAGAGATTAAAGTATAGAACTAAATTGTTAAATGATCTGAGACAATGATTTAGAAAAGAATACCTTAGTCAACTGGTTCAAAAGCATAATGAAAAACGATCTCGGGAACCTGTAGTAGGAGAAATAGTACTGATGGGGGATGATAACAGAAAACGTTTATTTTGGCCTTTAGCCCGAATTACAGAATTGATCCCTGGACGTGATGGAAAGATTCGTACGGTTAAACTTAAGACCAGGCATGGAATAGTTATACGACCAATACAACGCATCTTTCCTTTGGAGATACAGTCCAATGATAGAAACATAATTCCTGATAAGAAACTGGGTGCAGAGGAATCTAATTCTAGTGCTGGGTGTACGTTAAAAAAGGGAATTGCACCTGATAAAATGGTGATGCAACAATATTCCTCCTCTGGACGACTTGTAAAAGCTCCAAAAAGACTTGATCTTTTAAATAATGTTTGTTATGAGTTTGAGACTCAACCTGAGTCTCAAGGGTGGAGGATGTTGTGAAATGAACTGAAGTAATAATCGGTGCGAGGCGCTGCTGTTTGTGACGTCAGCCTGCGTGCTGAGTTTTTTCGAATGTTTCGCGTGTGGACGAACGAAAGCTGATCTCGGAAGAGTGATACTGTTTTGATGGAAATAAAGAATGATTTATTAAGAATTTTTTTGTCTTTATTCATAATGCACCCAGCCTCGGGTAGAGGCAGGCCCGCAACTGAACGAACTGTTTTAAATATATTTGATTTATATATTTTCTGTGTTCTTCGTAACACAGACACTTAAATTTCGCATAGGTTTGTCATATATTCGTAGCCGAAATAGTCCATAACTGAAAAGTTTAACTTTATTCAATTAATTTCTTACATTAAAGTCATAGCCGCTTGCATACTTTTTAAGATTTTCCAGATAAATAGGTATTCGGCTAAAATAGAAATTGTAAAGTCATTTGAAATATAATTTTTCCTTCTTAAAACAAGCTATTTAACAGTAACACAACAGTATAATACGTCATCATAATATCAGCTGAGAGTTGTAAAAGAGTAAACATGTTCCATTCCTACTAAATTGTTTATATAACTCTCCTTTTATAAAAGCTCGAAAAACAGAATATAGTATATATCCTTTGCATTTGGTGAATTAATGTATTAAAGGCATTGTTCTATATGATATAAATATTTGCTTGTTATTTTATGAAATAGAGTGTCTGGAGCCCATTCAAATATCCTGTAGAATTTTAACAAATTATTTTATAGGATACAAATATGCGCATGCTTTTTATAAAATATGCAAACCTCATGCAAATATAATTCTGTTTTATTAAAATTAAGGGTTTTGAATTTTATTTTAATATAAATATATTACTCTACATAAAGAAATCTACAGCTATCTTTATTGCCCTTATTTTTCTATTATTATCATCTCAAAAAAATAATAGCATTTATCTTATAATAATATAATTAGATTATTTTAAAAATACAATCTGAAAACTTTTTATCCTTCCTGCTTCAGTTTTTCTTATGACGGTTACGCACTTTCTTTAACTTGATATAAGATCCATTTATTTTAAATATTTTTCTAAAACTTTCGTTTTAATTTTAAATACTTTCTATTTCTTTTTAAAATACTTTTTATTATAAAGAAATAAGAAAATAATGCTAGCGCAAACCATTTGGTTGAAAAGTTATGTAAAACTGGGTTCAGTACCCCCAAAAAATAAATTAGTTAAAAAGAAAAATGTACAAATGGGCAATTTTTTAAATGTATAGTCACATACATGTTTCGAGAGCATTTGAGTTAACGGCACTTTGGGCTAAAAATATTTCGAAACAGCATAGCTTTAGAATTTCCGATACACAGGCTTGCACACTGGAGACAAAAATGTTTCATTCCTTACAGTGTTGCCACTGCTCGCTTTGAAACTGTTGCGTTTTTTTAATCAAAAATCCATTAAAGTTTTACGGAATATGAAATAGACAATGAAAACAAATTCCAGATTCCAAATTCGGACTTTTAAGTGCCCTTGTTCGGGTGGAGGACTATGCGACCAAAATTTGATGACTTTAGGTTTTCCACAATGCAAAAAACATACATACGTTCATGTAGATTATCATTATTTAGGTTCTTTAAATAAATACACTATGATAATATTCGGTGGCAACAGTTCGGAAAAATGATTCGGGCATTTAAAGTGATTCGATGCAAAATGGCATTTCGAAACTAAAAGCCCTTTTGTGCTAATGCTCGTTTGGGCTTTGAAAAGGAATTATAAAATTAAACACATTGAAATAAAATCCGAAAGTTTTCAGATTTTATATTACTTCCAAAGGGACATTTTTTGATGTTTTGTGTGTTATTTTTATTTATTAAATATCATGTTCTTTGCACTTAAACCGCATAAATTCCACAGAAATATCATAAAATATTTAAAAACAGTATATCTTTAGAATTTTCGTTATACAATCTCAGACACTGCAGATAAAAATGTTTTATTCCTTACAGTGTTGCCACTCTCGCTTTGAAATTGTTGAATTTTCTAATCAAAAATCCCTTAAAGTTTTACAAAATATGAAAGAGATAATAAATTAAATTTGAAATTAAAAATTCGGTTCTCTAGGTTCGCATGCTCGGGTGGAGGATTACGCTATTTAAAATTTGGTGGCTCTAGGTATTGTCGTTTTCTCACAATGCGAGAAATATACATATATTCATGCAGATTCTTCATTAATTTCTTTAAATATAATACAGGGCGATAATATTTGGTGGCAACAATTTCAAAGGTGATTCACCGTTTATAGTGAAATTACCAATGCCCCATGGTACGTTCGAAATCACAGACTGCATATTGAACTGAAAATTGACCATATTAGGACCTTTTACTATGGCCTTGCTAAGAAATTCCATAAAGACTTGGAGTCCATTAATAACTCTGCAATTAAAATCTATGATTATGACATAAATGATCAATGTAACATCAAAAGACCTATGGCCATTCTTAGTGACACTCTGGATTAAAGTGAATTGCTCCTTGGCTACCTTCTGTATGGCATGCTTTTGTATTGTATAGTATTGTATATTACTGTTAGTTTTAAATTGTACTATTTAATTATGTTATTCTATGATTGTAATAACATTTTCTGTTAATACTGTGCACCGAGTCTTTCATTTACCAAATTTTTGCATGATAATTATTATGTTATACTATTTTTGTTCCTATTGGCTCGAAGGGCTTCACAGCGTTTCTGGACGACATTTTCATCCTGAACCGTGTATGCTTTAATCTGTTACTGATATTTATCCTAACTCCCATAATTAATTAAAAAATTATATATCTAAAAATTAAAAATTTAAGATATTCTAGGCATATTTATATATTACTATTAGTTAAACTTTGCATTGTATACGAATTAGCATATTTTCGATTGGGGGTTTGGGCCTATGACGCAGGCACCCCGGTGTTACACCATCACTCGTTGCATACTTCCGTTTATAATGAAACGATAAAAGGTGCCGTTTTGAGACTAGCAGCCCTTTTGTTCTAGCGCCCCTTTGGGCTAAAAAAAAAACAACTACGATTTTGATAAACTGCTTTTTATATACATGCATATATATATACAGTGGTGGCCAAAATTGTGGACACTTTTGGAAATTTTTATGTTTTCGAACTTTGTATGCTTATAGAAAACGTTACGTTTCACAAAATGCAAATTTGTATATATCATTTTAAAGAGAATTTATTACTGAATTTAATGCTAAACACAAAATTCAATTATTTGCAATACAAAAAAAGTTAAACGATAATAGTTATTGATATACATTAGATAGTGATGATTGCAGTGAGTTATCAGTACTTAGTAGCATACCCTTTATTTTTGATTACAGCTTCACATCGACGTTTCATTGAGCTGACAAGAGTTTTAAGCTCTTCTTTCGTTATTACATGATGCCAGGAAACAATTATAGCCTCTATTAGTTCCCTTTTATTTGATGGGCTCCTCATTCGAACAAGAGTTTTCAAACGGTGCCACAAATTTTCGATAGGATTGAGGTCAGGACTGTTTCCTGGCCATGACAACAATTTAATGCTCTTTGTACGAAACCACTCTTTTGATATTTTGGCCGTGTGGCAAGGAGCAGAATCCTGCTGAAAAATAAACGAAGCATTGTTGGAAAAGAGATCTCTGATGGAAGGTAGAAGTTTTGGTTCTAGAATAGTGTCAATGTATTTTAATATTATTTTTTTTAAAATTTATACTTTAATTCTATAGAAAGATATAATATCTTGCTTGGTTACAAAATCCATTCTTCACATCCTGTAATAGTTGTGTCGAGAGTTCCATCTAATTTGCCAATCGAAATTTTTTTTTTAAATAACTTCTCTGTCTATTTCTTCACTATTCGTAGTTTTATTTTCTGGATCTAGAACCGTACTACAGATTTCTCTGTCCGTAAATTAATTGATAATTGGGGCATCATCGTTGCAATGAAAAACTTCTGTTATATTATCTGTATTTATTGGGTTGGCAACTAAGTAATTGCGGATTTCACTCATAGATGGCTTCAGTTGAATTTTTAGGGTTGCAGACGTAGTACAAATGTATAACACATTTTGTTATTTGATAGTTGGCAATTCAGCTGTCAATCAGTAAAAAAAGTTTTTTGATTGGTTGCGTAGTCTTTGTTTGGCGTTCGTTGAAAAATGGAAAATCAAAAGGAACATTTTCGTCATATTTTGCTTTTTTATTTCCGCAAAGGGAAAAACGCATCGCAAGCTCATAAAAAGTTATGCGCTGTTTATGGTGACGAAGCCTTAAAAGAACGGCAGTGTCAAAATCGGTTTGCCAAATTTCATTCTGGTGATTTTTCACTCAAAGATGAAAAATGCTCTGGTCGTTCAGTTGAAGTTGATGATGACTTAATCAAAGCAATAATCGATTTGGATCGTCACAGTACAACACGTGAAATTGCAGAGAAGCTTCATGTATCACATACATGCATTGAAAATCACTTAAAACAACTTGGCTATGTTCAAAAACTCAATACATGGGTTCCTCATGAACTGAAAGAAACACATTTAATGCAATGCATTAACAGCTGCGATTTGCTAAAGAAACATAATGAAAATGATCCATTTTTAAAACGAAAGATAACTGGCGATGAAAAATGGGTTGTTTACAACAATATCAAGTGGAAAAGATCGTGGAGCAGGCCAGGTGAACCACCTCAAACAACATCAAAAGAAGGTTTTGTTATCAATTTGGTGGGATTACAAAGGAATTGTCTACTTTGAACTCTTACCACCCAACCAAATGATCAATTCTGATGTCTACATTGAATAACTAACGAAATTAAACAATGCATTTGAAGAAAAGCGGCTCGAATTGACAAATCGAAAAGGTGTTGTATTCCATCATGACAATGCAAGGCCACACCACATCTTTGGTCACTCGGCAAAAATTATTGGAGCTTGGTTGGGATGTTTTGCCACATCCACCATATAGTCCTGACCTTGCACCATCTGATTACTTTTTGTTTCGATCTTTACAAAACTTCTTGAATGGTAAAAATTTCAATAATGATGATGATGTCAAATCATACCTGATTCAGTTTTTTGCTAATAAAAACCGGAAGTTTTATGAACGTGGGATTATGCTGCCTGAAAGATGGCAAAAGGTCATTGATCAAAATGGACAATACATTACAGAATAAAGTTATTTAGTTCCATGAAAAAATTGTCTTTGATTTTCTAAAAAAAATCCGCAATTACTTAGTTGCCAACCCAATATTACTGCTTATCCACATTTCTTTACGAAATCCATTAACTGGAAAATTTCACCTTTAGTTTGTGATATATGAAAACCTTCAAATTCACGCCTATCATCGTCGTCATCCTTGCCACAAAATATGGTAGCTGGCCATAAATTATGTGAAATATTTTTTAAAGTATCTAGAGATACATCCATTTATGATCATGCGATGTTCCTCACGGCAGATTTTATGCTAAAATATTTCAAAAGTTTTTGAATAGGCTTGTCATTATTCAAGAAATTTAACATGGATTTTTAAAATGCTACTCTATATTTACATTTCAGCTCGCACACTATTCTGATATCCACAGGCTGATTGATGGACGTACAATTTGGAGGAAAGAATAATACGAATACATTATCTTTCACTAAAACTTTAGGGAAGTATGAGCCGAACAGTTGTCTAAAATCAGGCCAGTTTTTTACGTCATCAGGTAAACCAGCCAAATTCAGATGTTGCCAAGCCTCGGTATGAAATGAATTTCAAACCAGTCATTCATTAATGCTTGTGCCATGCATGCTCTTTTATTTGCATGACATATAACAGGGAAAATCTTTACTTCTTTAAATGCTCGAGGTCGTGTATTTTTTCTGATTATGAAAAGTTTACACTTATGCGTTCCTGCAGCATTTGCATGTGCTAAAATTGTTAGTCTTCCTGTGGAATCAATGACACCAGTTGGAGCCTTTTCTATAGAGGTTACCAAGGTATTTTCCCGCTCATATTGACAGAAAAGACTTTCATCAGCATGCTTTTCACTATTGATGAGTTCAATGAATTAATTTGAAAATAGTTCAGCAGCTTCAGTATTAGTTGAAATGTTTTCACCTGAAAATTTAATTGCCATATACTATGGCGGTTTTTAAATTCGGTTAACCAGCCTGACAAATATGTGCACTCAGTTTTGAAGTTCATTTCTTTGTGAAATATTTTAGCTTGAGCCCGTCAGTGGTATGCTTTCTTTCTGCTGTGTAGTCTGAGCCATTCAGTCATCACTTTGTCATGATCGTCACTTAACATAATGAATAATTTTTCTGTTATACATTGCAGGTGGAGTGTTGGAATCCATAAAACATTCAGAAAGTTCCTTTTTCTGTTATGTTATATACAGTTGACTTTCCAATGCCATACTCCTCACATAATTTTGAGATGGATAAAACCTTCATCCATTTTTTGCAGCAATTCCACTTTTTGTTTAACCCTGTGATCGCCATGACCGGCTTTATCTGGTCATGAGATATTTTGTCACTTAGTATATATTAGCTTCTAATTTAAGATATTTGCTTTCTTCTTTAATAATTATAAATGTGATCTTAATAAATGTAAGTTTATGAAAATAGAGATAAAAATAAGTAAGTATACAAATTTAGCTAGTAAAGACTAAGTAAACATGCTTTCACTTTGTAGATCCTGTTGCAGCTCCAGAAATAGAAACTCATTTTGACATAAAAGTTTGACAAACTGTAATTTTCATAAAACTATTGTAATAGCAACAGCCTGCAAAAAATAATAAGCTGGATCAAATCAGAAAGCTAAAGAACAGCACAGTCTGCTATTAACTCAAATTCCTTTGGAATCACTAAAGTAAAATTTAGCTTAATAGCACTGCAACAATTAAGCCTGTATTGTATTAATTTATTTATTTTACTTGCGTCTATTTTTTGCACATGCTTAAGAACTATTTGAGTCCCAAATAAATTCCCACATACTTAACGCTTATCGAGGACCAGTGCTAGATATCTTACCGTCAGATGCAGTCTCTGAAGGTTCTAAATTATGCTACCAACCAGCTAAATTTTTGCCACCCCTAAATTTTGGATCTCGGTGCTTTCCCTGAGTTCTAAAAATTATTTCATCTCTTAATTTTGTTGCTTGGTGCTTCTCTAAAGTAAAAAAATTTGTATTCCATAAATTCTGCCACCCGGTGTAGCCATACGAGTTCTGGCGCCAATTCTGGATTTATGTGAATAACAAATCCGTTGTTCTTAATCAAATAGCATTAAATGGAATCTTTTTGTCTTTAAGTATCATTAACAAAATCTATTTCTGGCATATGGAAAGAAACTTTTTAAATTTTTCCTCAACATATTTTAGCATATTTAAGTTAAATATGTAATCATTGCCAAGTGTAATGTCAACGTAAAAAGTTACCATAGTCTGTTATTCAATTACTAATATTAAAAAAAATGTTTAGACATTGTTGCATGAGTCATTACTCAAGTTGTCATGTGTTGATAAACTTGCAGTGATGGAAGCAAAATATAATAAATAATAATTCTCCAAGTTGTGGTGTCAGGGATATAAAATATTAGTAGTGGTAAAATCAATGGTGTTAGAATGTTGGAATATTTTGGTTTGAAATAAGCTGCTATAGAGATATGTAGTAGTAGTATAAGTATTTTGGTTTGAGATAAGTTGCTATAGAGATATGTAGTAGTAGTACAAGTAGATATGCTGCTGTGGAGCGCATCTACTTGTATGACACAAATTTATGCTAAAATGATTGTTTCTTCAATAACGAGGTGTTTTATTTAGTGCTGCAGTTAAATTAAGAATTAGGACTCTCTACATGATATATTATGGGAGACGAAAAACATCAGATGTATATGTGTAAAGAATACAAAAGAAAAAAGTCAAAAAGAAAAAAGGTTTTTGATGCCTTTGAGGTCCGGATTTTAGATCATTCCGAATATTAGACAACCAGATCTCGGACTTTGTACCATATTTGTTATCCTTGAGTGAGAATGCATGTAGGAAAAAAATCTGAGCTCATTTGAGACTCATTTGAAATATCATATTAAAATTTATGATTCAAGAATTGCAAAGCTGTATAGAGTCTAGTGAGTCACCGGAACGAAACTTGTATTTGGATCTCGTTAATTAACTGCATTTAAATCTTCAAAACACTTTTCACTGGACAAGTTATGTTTTGAAGGTTTAAACAAAGGAGATTTACTTTTCATGCATTTGCATAGCACTTTGTATTTTTTAAGTCTCGTACATGGTAGATTTTCTTTGGATCACTTATGTTTTTTAACCATGTACCATTCAATAGACATAAATCTGTTTTTGTTACCAATTTTACTGAGGTAAAGGAATAGGTTAGCCTTTATATATTTTTTGGAACTAAATTTATATTTAATTTACATTCTGACTTTTTACTTCAATTTGAAATTATATATATTTATGGTGGGTCACCATTTATACGTCTTCCAAGGGACCATTCACAAATGACAACTAAATGAGAAAGACATGTAAATGAATCGCTCATTTATGATGTGAAACATGGGAAATAATGGTATGTTGGCTGTACAACTCTATCGTACTTTCAATTTGTTTAAAATATTAACTGATCAAGCAAAATTAATATTTTACATAAATAAATAATACTAATGTTTTAAATAGTTAAACATTTTTTTATGAATAATATTTTGAAAAGATAGATATAAATTTAATATTTTTAAAATCACAAGAATGCAAATTTTTGTATGTAAGTAGAACTGTTGGGGGGTCATCCCTTTATATGATTTAACATCTCGAGTACGAAACCTTTTTTTTGGGGGGGGTTATTGGAATCACCATTTTAAATAAGCAACATTTCCCCCCCTAGGAACTTTGTAAAGCAAAATTTACCTTTTTTTTTTAAAGAAAAAGAATTGTCTTTTGCCTAAAGTCTTTTGATTTGGAATCTTAAGCAAGGTGCTATGAACTGAATTAAATTCTTGAAATGTTTTCTCTCTTATTTTATTACACACAGAGAAATTTCTGAGTGGGTCAGTGCAGTAAATAGCATTTTGAAAAGAAGATAAGATTATTTCTTCATTTCTGTTACTTAAATGTTCAGATGGTAAACTGTTTTCAATCAGTTTTTCAACTATGCATGAATGTCTTTGCATGGGCATCACAGTATTTGCATACCTCAATTGTAATGTCTAATCCCAGTATTTTCCAATCTTTATCATCCATACTAACAGTTTCATTATCATTTCCATTGTGAATACTTGACTCTGGGTTCGAAAGTCTCCCTTTAATGAAGCAATTTTTAATTGTTTGTGGTTGAGATCGGACAAGTAAAATCATATTCATAGCAACAAGAATATTTAAATTTTTCTGTGTATGCCCAGCAGTTATATTCTGAAGGGCTATTTGGATTAACCTTTGCCCGTAGAAAATTTTCAAATTCTTAATGACACCCAGGTCTAAAGGTTGTACTACATTACTGCAATTTTCTGGCAAGAAAGCAACTTTCACATTTTGAAAAAACCCTGTCATTTCAGGATGGGTGGTACATTGATCTAATATAATGTAAAACTTTGTATAGATCAATATAATACTTTTTTGTGGTTTTGTCACATCATTATTCTATTTCCTTGCCATTCTGTAAAGTTATCCTTAGTCATCCATGCTTTATAAGAGTATTAACATGTTTGAAGTATTTTTGAATTTTCTATAATTAAAGGAGTCATTTTCTTTTTTCCAGAATGGTAAAATGGTGAGATGTTCTTTACTTAGCTCTATGACACTGGTCAGCATTGAAAGCTAGGGTCTTTCAAATCATATGTTCAGAGAAAACAGCAGTTTCAACATTGAATAGTCTTTTCATTCGTATCCATATATTATTGTTAATAAATTCTTGAATCGCTCTTCAACTGACTCGGCAGGAATGCCTTTTGAATCTCCATTTATTATATGACATTAGATTCCATACTGTAGTTTAAATTTATGTAGCCACCCAGTTGAAAAACAATCATCCTTCACATTCACTTAAAGGGCTATTTCTTCTGCCTTCTTGATTAATATGTAGCCAATTTCTGGAATATTGAATGCATGGCACTGAATGAAAAATTTTAGCAAAATGTCTCCAACCCCAGGGAAATTTACATGTTGAACACATAATTTCTTTGAAGCGGACTGTCTGGAAATTTCTTCCTTGTTCAGCTTCTTTTATCTGTTATGTACAACTATTTTTAGTGTTGTCACAGTTTGCTAACTCCATTTTCGTCAAGCCACTATTTTCATCACATTCTTTTAAGATATGAATTTTATCTTTTAAAAAGAGTGCCTATCACTTTCATGACATTTTTTATCAGTTAATTCTGCTCCACCTAGTTTATTTAACACAGCATCCTATTCAACAAGGGGGGAAAAAACATCTATTTTCCATCCAAGTATTCCCTCTATTCATGAATTGGTTTCAACTCCTATACGAGACTGATGTCTCATGCCTTTGTTTCTTTCTCCTCTACCCAGGGGCGTAGCTAGAGGGAAGCAAGGGGGGGCATCTGTCCCCGGGCGCAGAATCCAAGGGGCGCCAAACTGATGTTACGACATTTTAGAATTAAATCTTTTCCATTCTTGGCAAGCAGTAGGGGGCGCAAAATCTTCAGTTGTCCCTGGGCGCTGAAAACCTTAGCTACGACTCTGCCTCTACCCATTGCTAGGAAAAAAACTTGAATGCTGGGACTGCGAAATATAAAACCAATGCTGTAAGTGAAGCAAAAGCAATGTATAACTGAAGTTATGGACATATAAAAGAAATATTTTACTATTGAAATAAATATGACTGAATGGGGACCAAGGCAGTATGATGTATAAATGTAAAAAGCATATAAATGAGAAATCAGCCAAATGAGAAATTATGAATAGTGCTCCCTTATATATATAAATGATGCAAATATTTATGTTTTGGCATTTCTTAATTTAAAGAAATAAATTTTATTATGCAATTTAATTTTTTATGCATTTCTTTAGTCCCTATACCTATAGTTAAGAAATTTTGTATTCATTATAAAAAATAAAGCACAGAAAGTTTGGCCTTTTTTTGTGTGTTTTATTTTTTATATCAGGCTTTGTGTTCAATCTTTCTTCTTGCATTAATTAATTAACTGTGCTTCTTCTGAATTATATTGCAGAAGATAGCATTTCGTAAATCACTTTCCCTTGATAATCATAATTTCTTTTTTAATTTTAGGTAGTGAAATATTTGCTGCTGAATTAGTGCCTGAACTTAATAAAACTGAATCAAATTTACATGCTGCAAATGAAGCAGATTTTGCTGCTGAATTAGAAGGTAAAGTGCCTGAGCTTAATGAAACTGAATCAAATGAAAAGTATAATAGTGATCTGATTTCATCTTCCTCTTTTGATCATGATTCTGATAAAGTGTCAGGTAATTCAGAAGAAGATTTAAATTTGAATGCAGATTCTGAAATAACCGGACCTCTGAAAGAACAGGCCGTGACTAATGAAAATAAAGTTGTGAAGAAAAAAATGCGCATTAACAGGAATACTACTAGTATAAACTTTGACTTTTTTAATCCTAACCCGGTAAACCCTATTAAAAGTACTAATTTAACTGTCAAAGCAGCTACTGGTAGTCTGCAAGCAACAACAAAAGATATGCCTAATGCAGAGGTGAGTTTTTTCATATTAATTTCTGAAATTTAGTTGCTTGAGTTAAATTTAGTTGAATTAGTTGCTTGTGTACTTTATGAGAAGCATAATTAGAAAATCAGTACCATTTATGTTTAACTTAAATGCATAAAGACCCGTTTCTACTACTGCGTATGCATTGAGGTGTCTATGCTTTTCTCCAATCAGCGAGCGAATTCACTTTGACATCTGCAATCAGGTCGATGCGTGGTGACGGATGACGTACGGATGGAGTTCAGCAATGTTCAACTTCTATCCATATGCCTGCAGATGCATTGGGGTCATGTGGATAAAAGGAGCAATCAGGTGTTGTCACCAAAAATTAATGGGGGCAGAAGTAGCGATGAACGCTGGCTTAGGGAAAGAATGTTTTGCTAAAAAATACTTATTTCTGAATTAACGTTATAGCGAGAAATCTGCATGCTGAAAAAGACAGCAATCAACTGAATTTAGTTTAAAAAAGATAAGAAAAATAAGATAACTGCAACTACAGTACTTGTTCGCAGATAAAATCAGGCGTTCAAGAAATTCAGTTCAAGAAAATCAGGTGCAAAAATTATAATTCCAAGTCCATGAAATAGCAAAATTTGTCCTGACAATTATTTCCTAGTTCTGCATACACATTACTTTTAATGAAAGTGAATGTCTGACTATATCAAACTGCTATAGCAAATTAGATATGGTATTAAAAGATTTTTTTCTTTTGAAACAGGTTGATTTCTGGAATATTGAATGCATGGCACTAAATGAAAAAATTTAGCAAAATGTCTCCAACCCCAGGGAAATTTACATGTTGAACACCTAATTTCTTTGAAGCGGACTGTCTGGAAATTTCTTCTTTTAACTAAAAACATTAATTATAAATTAAATTTGATAGCCTTTTAAATATTCTACTGCATTAAAGAATATATTAAATTTGTATTTCTCTATTTATAAATATACCTTTTTGGCTAACATATATTTGTAAGCACATGGAATATATTTTTAGCAGCCCGTTTAACTTCAATCGGAATGCCACTTTAAAAGATAAATGTTTTTTGTAAGAAATGTACTAGAAGCTGAAGAACAAACTCTGGTGATTTTTTGTAGACAATAGCACACTGAAATAAGACCAAAAAATTTAGTTTTACTTGATGATGTATATATTTGATTTACTTGATGATGTATATAAGCCAAAATATGCATACCATTCCCATGTAATATGGAGCTTAGTGGTAAAGCTGAGCGGTAACAAGGTTTATCTTTTGGGGTCTTGAGTTCGCTTTTTCCACCCTGTCTGCAACTTTCTTAGCTTCTTGTTCCAATTTGATCTATATACGTGTTTTATAATTTATTTCTGTTATTATATGCATTAAATATAATGTTTTATTTATGCTCTTATTTATTTAAATTTTCCCCGAAAAAATTTTTGAAAATTGCATAATATGAATTTAAAGCATTCCTTGTATATATATATATTTTCCTTTCACTTTTATGTGAATGTACATACATGTGCTCAGACTTTGGGATGTTTACAGCTCTAAACTTTCATTACCAATTAACATGAGACAGTATTTTTAAATTAAAAATAATATTTTATGGATTATGCATAAAATATAACTGCCCATAGCGCATTTTAAAACAAACGAGATTTCTAATAAATTATCCAACTATGACCCTGAAGAAATTGAAAATGAAGAAATCGATCCTAAAATTTTATATTTTACCTACTTTCTCCCCACATTTGAGCATATTTTAAAAATATACAATCTCACCCCACATTTGAGCATATTTTAAAAATATACAATCTCACATGGCAGTCAGCTGTATACAAGCATAGCAAATTTTTTGTAAAAATTGTGAACCTTTCTTTACAGTTGCTCTGTATTTTTTAAAGTACCAACTATTTTTTATTTTTTAATTCGTTTAACTTTTTTATTTTATTTATTTGTTTAGTTTTTCAGTAACAGTACATTTTAGTTTTAATATATATATATATATTATTTCATTAATATTTAAGGCTCCTAGAAACGCAAAGAAATTTTTAAAATTTACTTCAGCTTCTATCCAATTAGTGATGTTCATAATATGCATCATAACGTTACTTACCTAAAAATTGCTAGCGTATTTTACTTTCGCAGTTCATAAGCAGAAATAAAAATTTCCAATAACATGAAATTTAGTAAACAAAACTTTTCTGCATTTTACGTCAGGATCCATTCTTGCTTAAGCTAGAAAAATTCAGATGTTCAACATCGTAACTTGCGAATTGGTTGTTTGCGCCAAAATATTACAGTGACACCTAGCGGCGGAAAATGAAAATAATCTACAGAAACGCTTGTTCAGATGCCATAGGCGTGTCTTCAATTGATGCAACGCGTTCGTACGCAGTAGTGGAAACGGACCTTAATCCTGATTGCTGCTTTGTCTATGCAAGATAGCTTTATATGTGACAGATGCTTCATGCCATGAAATGAGTATTATGTTTCCATTTCTTATGTACATTAAATGTTTTTAAGTTGGTAAAGCTGCGAATTGCAAAATAAGATGTATAAAATTCATTTCTGGAATAGTATTTATTTTAAGTTTACTGTAACAGTGTGCAAATTGATGTCACATACATAAAGAAATGGAAAGCTTCATGAGCATGTTTCCTTAACTCTTTCTGTAGAGGACAAAGAGATTTCGAGTCTGTCAGAATCTGCTGTAGGTTGTAACCGATATCTTGCAAGCATTTTTTTCTGATCTAAGTGCTGAATATTTGGGAATAGTCAGATAACATGATTATCGAACAATTTAAATAGCAGTTAAAAAAAATTCTCACTTTTGAATTCTAAAGTTTTATGAATTTTTATTATTTAAAATATTAAAGCAAAAATATATGTTTAAAATTAACTAACAAAAAATCTTCTTTCAAACCGGATTTTCTGATTTTACAAAGTAACAAAAAAAATTTTTAAATCGACCATTAATGAACATTTTTATATATATTAAATTTCCAGAATCAGCAAACTGTGCCGTTAAAAAATTTTTCCATACTTTTGCCGAAATTATGCAGGATAAACTGTGTTAATTAGCTGCTTTCCTCTTTAACTAGTTGAATGATGATGTTTTCCTTTCTTTAACTAGCTGACAAAGGCATTAATTAAACTCTTGAATAAAAGTTAGTCATCCGCTTGCATATTCTTTGGAAAATCTTTCTCAAGAGTGAAGGATAATATGTGAAAAATAATCCTTACTAATTAGTTGTCAGTGTCCAGTGATATAGTTGCTTGTGTTACTTATTTACAACTGAATCAGTAATTGATTTCTGTGTGTGGGTTAGCATATGAAATATGCACATTAGGTGACTGATGCATTGCACAATGGGTGTATGTTGGTATGGCATAATCAAGATCCTACTGATTAAAAAGTAATTAATAAAATTTGATCATTGTTATTGATATAAAGCTATATCATGTAGTAAGGAAGAAATTATATGAAGTAAATATAAGGAAAAATACACAAATATTATTTAATGATTTTTAAAAATCAATACTATTTTTTATGCTATATGCAATGTAAAAAAACTAAGCACATCGAGGAAAATCTATGCCTTCACCGATGCCGATCATTGAAACTTAAATTCTGGTCAGATGGCAATTTGAAGTCTACCCTTTACATTTGACAAGCTAACTGCTGCTCTTTTTTCCCCTCCAATCACAGAAGGAGAAACATTTGTACCATGTTACCACATTTATTGTGGAAACTGCTCCTCGAAAAAATGAGCATTCAGCAGAAGGGATACCAGTGATCATAGAACAGCAATATAATCATATTCACAATTTATCTGTAGTTGTCAGCTTTGCTATATGAACTTGCATATGCTGTTATAAGATTGCATGCAGGGAAGTTAATACCATTTTAAAATTTCAACATTGAAGTTTATGAATTCTTAGAAATTAATGTTACGTGAAAACCATACATCTAGCTAAGCTATCACATGAATTAAAATCAGACTTTTGTGCGAATCTGATTTTGTTTCTAGAAACTTATTTATATTTGTAAAATAAAAAATAACAGTAATGTAAGAAGATCATAAAACAAATCTGATGAATCATTTTTTTTTTCAAAACTTTTGTTCCTATTCATTTCTGATAGTTTTCTTTAAGGTATTTATATGTAGTTATTTATATTATTATTATTATTGTTTTATGCTGTGTATTGTAGAGAAAAATATTTTGGGATCTGTGAAGAAAATAATTCCTTTAAAAAGTTATGAATGCAAGAAAAAGTGATTTAAGTGGACAAAAACGGCATCTTATTGGCTTTAGAAAAAGCTTTAGAAGAGGAGCAAATATAAATGGAAGCCACCCAAGATCTGAATATCCCCTCAATGTGTCATATAAAAAATTTAGAACTGCTTTTTAAGTAGTGAATCTGTTACTCTGGATCATTGGTGACCAAGATCTGATGTTTGTTTTCTGCCACAGGAATTTGGAACCAGCTATTTGACTGTGGCACAAAGGCTTCATGTGGTTGAAGCAAGAAAACCAGTTGTTTGTATGAATAAATCCATTTCATGTTCCAAGGAGGCCTGTTTAAGGTACTGTTATTTTCATGTACAGTAGAGCTAAAAGGAATGGGACCATGTACTGTGTAGTGACAATTCCAGGTACAGCTTAACTGTGATTCTAGATGTGTTTCGATCTGTAGAGAACAAGAGACATGCAACTTGCCTTTCTTTGTTCATGAAATCTTTTTCCCATTGAAGCAGTTTAGTGGGTTAGGAAGGAATAATCAGAAAATGGCCTCATTGAGCTGCATATGTTTGTTTTTTATTCTGTAATAGATGTGGACCAGGCATAGAACTTCATGCAAGGCTGTTTAGGGATGCTGTTGGTCCAGACATTTTGCTAATAGGGGATGGTATGTCGCATTAAGAATCTTTAGTATCAAATACTTGATGTTCATATGGATTGGCCAACTTAAACCTGATTGTGCATTTATAGATTGCTTTAGGTGGTTCGATTTTAGCTTGCCAAAAGCCTGAACAGAATGTGAATTTCGGGCATTAGTTGCTCTGATGCCATTTCACCTTTCAGAAAGGCATTTTCCATCTCTAATTCGTAACAGGAAGAAAGAGAAAAATTTGTTTGCCCTCAAACTATGCAGAAGTGAGCTTTGGGGAAAATTCTGATAGATTTAGTGCTGCTCATAAATTTCGGCATTATTTTAGCAACTTTTACACTGTTAAAATACAGTTATTTGAAATAAAAAGCAAATATTTTTAGCTAATTTTTTTTACTATTCTCAAATTGATGAATTCTCCTGGACTCAAAAGTTAATGTATGATTAAAATTAATGGGGTTTTATATTACAAATGTTAAAAAATTATTAGTTATGCACAGGTAAATATTTTTTAAAATTGTAATGAAATATTTGAATAAAATAATAATTTCATAATTAAAAAAATATTTTGCTGCTTACGAAAGTTGAGTTACTCCCAATATAATTAATGTGTTACAGAAGTGCTGCTCTTACTTCATTATTTTATGTAGAATCTTACTAAAGTGAACTTCACATTTGGCAGTTGAATAGCCAAATAACTGAAAAGTAAGCTGAATATTCAACATTTGGTGCTTGAGTTTGATTTGAGTTGTATCTTTAGTAGTCTTTTTATAACGAGCAAGCTATAACGCTGAGAATGTCTGTACATTAATTTGTACTTAATGCGATCTCTGATGAACAACACTTACATAGTATTAAATAATAGTATAATGGCTTATGTGGTAATAAGTATTCAGGGCAATACTGTAATAATAATATTATAGTCCTATAATATCAAGTTACATAAAATAATTTACTAAATAAATAAACTACTTACATAAAGTTAAATAATAAGAATAATTAAATTTAATGAATAAAATTGATTAAATAAATTAAATAAAGTTATTAGTAAATAAATTGCTAATTAAATTAATTAGTTACATAAAGTAATTTGCTAGTTCTTTTATTTAAACAGAACATAAAGGCAAACTCATGCAAAAATTAAATTAGCTTCCATTGCCTGCTCTAAGTTCTAAAAGTTTTGCTATTTCTAGATTTTGTTTTACGGTGTGTCACTAAATTCTAAAAATTCTGCCTTACCAGCTCTCTAATCGGCCTTTATCATATATATTTCATATTTCTTTTGAATGTTCATATTACTAAAGAAATAAAATTAGCCACATTTTCTGTACATTCTAAATGCATTTAGAGTTTTTTTAGAATAACAGAAATCCTTAATTAAATTCTAAAATGGGGGGAAAAAAAAAAAATGCTGAAGAAAGAAAATGAATACATAAAGAAAATTATTCTTCAAAGATATGGGCAGTTATTATTATGTAAATTATCCAGTTGTTTATGATTTCAAAGCCTTTACTATAATTTCCCGTTTCTATTTCCTCATATGATAGAGTTACTGAGCCAGATTAAATTGAAATTAAATTGTATAATCTTTGACCACTAGTCCGTATTTTTAGTTTGAATTTAACTGTTCTTATTTAATTACGTCACTGTGAGCTATACTTGATTTTGTTAGCATCAGAACATGCCTTTATGTTCTAAGTTCTTTTTAAATAAGAAGCTTATTTAAATCTTTGTCTTATATTGTAGTTACTTTAAGACGTAGCAATAGTTTGCTTGACCTCTGTTGGTGGTTTTGGACCATTTAACTTTTCCCAGATTAAGTAAACCCTCATAGGTACATTGTGGAGAGGTTGATAAGTTAGGAGATAAAGCACGCGGAAACTAGCGAGAGCATTGGTTTGCATGTTCAGACAAATCTCTAATTGTTAGAACAGGTGCTTAAAGAGAAAGAAATTGATTATAAACTAGTTAAAATGTTTAAAAGGGCTTCAAATTAAAATTATGGATAAATATTTTGTTGAGTGTTGTTGTTACAAAACATAAATGTTTTGTAGCTTTGATTGTGTCCTAATATCTTAAGAATCAATATCATAAATTACATGTATTTTAAACTGTGAAATTTTATTAGATTTTGATTTTAATAGAGCTTTTTTTAACAAATATTGTTAAAAAATAAAATTTAATAGTGTCCATTTAAATCCATAACGACTAAGAATATCTAATTATCTAATTTAATTATTTATAACTAACTGCTTAACTGCGTTATCAGGTTCTATGTTCCGCCTTACTTTCTTTGGGAACATGCAAAGACCCTGACTCGGAACAGGGAGCTTACTAAAGCTATGTTCAATAAATGTGGGAAGTAGACAAGATACACAGGAAGGGTATACGAAACCCTTTATTTTTCACTCTTTACAATAATTTCCGTACTTCGGAAGGAATACAGTGACCAACTACTTGTGGTCTGAACGTAAGAATATAAAAATATTTAACTAAACTCTAACTTAACTTTGGAACAATAAACAAGGGCCTACGTGGAAGATTGGCCGTATATTAACAGGAAGCCGTATGTAGTACAGAGAACTGTTAACACTACAATACGTTTAAAATTATCATGAGGATTAAACCTCTGGCCTGGAAGGCAACCAGCAACCGAGTAAAACTGCTAAGGTAAGCGGCCTGCTTCGACTAACTCCTTCCTCTCTCTCGCTTGGCAAAAAGCCACAACTTAAGTACTTGGCGCTCGCCAGACAAATTTGCATAAATATGTTAAAGCTTTTAATTCTGGCCAGAAGTAGAAAATAAGAAGTGATAGTAAAGATTTAAAATAAAAATAAACATTAGTAAAACTTAAGATCCTTACATACTTCCCGCCAGAGTTAATTAGTTTGAAACTGAGGTCTAAAACGACCTTGTTGAAAACTTTTAGCTCTAGAATCTAACGCGAGGCCAATCTTTTACAAACATTTCTCACTAGAAACTAGAAATTAAAAAAAAAAAAAAAAATTGTTTTTACAATATCAGCTCCATGGACAACCAATTTTTCATCTGTACTGCATCTAACAGGAGCTTTTATTCAAATCTGGTTCCTTCCAGAGATCTGGAAGGAAAACTAGTTTAATGAAATGTTACACAATGAAATGGCAAGTAACATGAATATTTATATTTCTCTTAACATTCTTATTTCATTCATGACTTTATTTTAATTATCTCTCCCCGTGCTCTCTGACATGTGTTGTAAAAGAACACCAAACACGAATGTGTTTATGGTATACGTGTTCAACACTGCCGCCTACAATCCAAACACTAACGTGTTAAAATTCAACATAACAAGACCTCGTAACACACCCTATCTTCAGCTCTAAACCCTGAGGTACTATTCTGAAAGTGGCTAACTCTGAAGTGTAGCGTCAGAGAGCCTAACTACATTCATTCAACCTTTAACACATTCACCATAATTTGGTCTTTTTACACTCACACGAATAAGTTAAAAATTTTTTGGCATTACTTTCACTTTTAGCATATCACAGTATTTCTTAACATTTAAAATAACAGTTCACATTGTATATAAGAACATATTAACATGCCGTTAATTTTATGCATTTTAAAACATACATTAAGTAGTACATTGTTAACTTCTATTCTTTTCCAAGCAAGTGCCAATTCTTCTACATTGAAACACTACATTTCAAAAGTCTTTCAGACTAAAACTTCTTTCTTGCCAGAATGTTTAAATAAAATTTATACAATAACTTTTACAATATTCAAGTATTTACACATTCCTATTATACATCAACTTTAGTTTTACTCACGAGTAATTGAAAAACATAGTACCAAAATCGGTAACAACTCATTTTTCGCCTTTTTTGGGATAAAGGTAGACCTCACATGAGGTAAAACTTCTTGAAATCTTCCACTTGCAGTAAGAATGAAAGATTAACTTAAGTTTGCAAAGTGACATAAAATTTTACTTATCTTTGTGATATTCGGACATTCTTTTCTCAGCCCAGTCCTGGAAGGTAGCGAAGATTCTAGTTTGATTTATCCTCCTTCTTGTGCGGGCTCGGCCTTCCCCTAGAAGCTTTCTTTTTCCTCCAGTTCGGTCACCCTTGAATACCTTCTTTTTCGCCTCTGCCTGTGGTCTTGGCCGTTTGATGGCAGCTGGTCTTGGCGGAACCGGGACACTTCTCTCTCGTTCCTGCTTGGACCTCGTTGCTGGCCGTTCAAATTTTCCTTGTATCTTTTCCTCCGCCGCTAGTGGCCCTTCCACAGTTCGGCGACATTTGCTGCGGAGAGTCCTGTCCGATGAGTAGATCTTCCGTTTGGGTGCCGGGTTATAGTTGCCGTTATTTCTCCTGGCTCTCTTTGCATTCGTCGTACTTCTCCCTTCTTCATTCTGGGGGTGGTCGTGAGCTCTCTTTTCTGGACGGTGGTACGGCTTCTTTTTCTTGTTACCTTCAATTTTCCAGTGGGGAAACTTTCTTTTCAATTGCTCCTGCCTCCTAATGGCTTGCCCTTGTACTTGTCGTTGTTCCACCTCTGGAGCTTGTGCCTGCTGTGCCGGATCCTGCAAAAGATCTGTGAATATTTGCATTTTATTACGGTCATAGTAGGGTTTTATTTGATCAATGTTTGCGGAGCATGTTTCACCATTCCTGGCTTTTAACACCACTACAGCGTGAGTTATTTTTTGTATGACATATGGTCCTTCAAATCGTGGAAAAAATTTGGCGGTTTTATCTTCTGGTGCTGAACAAAGTGAATGCTTAATTCTTAATACTTCATCTCCTACTTTATAAGTTACTCCCCGTCGTTTCAAATCGTAATAAAGTTTTTGTTTTCTCTGTGCTACTTCAGTATTCTTTTTTGCTTCTTTAATTAGTTTTTCTATATCACCCATTTTAAATTCTGGGGCTCTTTGTTGCACATAAAATAATTTATCTAACGGCGTTATAATCTTTCTGCCTAAAAATAACTCAGCAGGAGTTTTGCCCGTTGTATCATGTTTTGCGGTCCTAAGGGCGAAAGCAAATTCATTGACATAGTTATCCCAGCTTTTATGAAAATTTTTAACATAACTACGGATAATTTTCACTATATTTCTATTGACCCGTTCCGCTATATTTGATTGCGGCCGATACGGGACCATTTTTAAATGACGTATGCCCAGTTTTTGGCACATGTCTTCAAATATATTACTTACAAATTGAGGACCATTATCCGATATAACTTTTAGGGGCGCCCCGTATTTTAAAATATATTTATTTAAAATAGAATCAGTAACTAATTTCGCGGAAGCTCGTTTTAAGGGAACAATTTCGGTCCACTTACTAAAATGATCAACCATAACAAGGAGATAGCAACTTTTATTTAACTGACTTTTTGGGAAAGGGCCCAATAAATCGATGCCAATTATTTCATTTGGAAATTCGGATTTAATACTATTTAAAAACCCGGCCGGGCGGAAATTAATATAATTAACTGCTTGACATGTTGGGGAGGACTGGACATACACCCTTGTTAACTTTTGCAGTTCAGGAAAATAGACTGGCTCGCGTACGCGTTGGATAGTTTTTTGAATACCAGCATGAGAAGCTAAAGGGCTGTTATGCAACTCCTGCAGGATATTTAATCTAAGACTAGCTGGGATAACAGGTCGAAATTCGTTGTTGGAATTTGTAGTTTTTGTATAAAATAATAGACCATCTATTAGTTCGTAATGGGCTGCCCTATTTCTTATCGCCACAATATCTTGGTGGCTAAAATTTTCAGGATCCTTTAAATACTCATAAATGCTTCCAAACTCAGGATCCTTACCCAGTTCGGTTATTACAGTTTCTCGGGAATTTATTGTACATGCTGTGAGCATTGCCACCTTTACAGTATTACCTTCTTCATCTATATTTATTCTGGATAGGGCATCTGCTACGATATTTTCCTTTCCGGGGGTATGCTTGATTACCAGATTATATTCTTGTAGCTTGAGTGCCCATCTTATTAACCTTGGGGATAAGTTTTTCCCTGAGTACAATCTAGTTACCGCCACATGATCAGAATACACTGTTATTGGCGCCTTTCCAAAATAGACTCGGAACTTTTGCACTGCTAACAGAACTGCAAGTGCCTCTTTCTCGGTCGCGGAATAATTTCTTTGTGTTTGATTTAAAGTTCGGCTAAAAAATGCCACGGGCTGCTGATTTTGTGAAAGTACCGCTCCTACCGCATAATCCGAAGCATCCGCTGAAATTTCTAAATTCTCATCCTTTTCAGGAAATTTCAACACAGGGGCTTGTGTTAATGCTTGTTTTAATTTTTCGAAAGCACTATTGGCTTCGGCCGTCCACAAGAATCTTGCCTTTTTCCTTTTTAATTTTAACAATGGTTCAGCAATAGCTGCAAAATCTTTTATAAAGGATCTATAATATGAACAAAGTCCTAGAAAAGAAGACAGCTTCTTCGCCGTGTTTGGAGTCGGATACTTTTGTACAGCAATTATTTTTGATTCGTCTCTCTCGATTCCTTTCTGAGATATTTTGTAACCTAAATATTTTAATTCAGGGGCTGCAAATTTGCACTTTTCGACATTAACTTTTAGACCGGCCTCATTTAATAAAGAAAACACCTGTCTTAAATCCTGTACATGTTGGTCCAGATTATCACTAGTAATAATGATATCGTCTAACTAGATAAATGTGGACTTTTTAAGAACAGGCCTTAACACAATGTCCATACATCGCTGAAATGTTGCCGGTGCCCCTGAAAGGCCAAACGGCATACGCAGGAATGCATAAGTGCCAGACTTGGTTATAAAAGCAGTCTTAGGCATGTCCTCCGGTCTAACCCCTATTTGAAAATAACCAGTCGTTAAGTCTAAAGTCGTCATATATTTGGTCGACGTTATGTTCCTTAGAATTTCTTCAATAGTAGGTAACGGATATACCGGATATTTAGTTATGGAGTTTAATTTACGGTAGTCAATCGCGAAACGCCACCTTTTTGGATGTGTTAATGGATAGTCATTATTTTTCTTACATAAAACCACCAGGCTAGCATAACTACTTGAGATGTGCGTTATGATCTTTTTACGTAGCATATCGCTGATGTGCCATTCTATAATTGTTTCTTTATTCTTATCATACCGGTATGCTTTGTGGCGAACTGGCATTGAATCTCCGGTGTCAATACTATGGTTAGTAACTTGAGTAAATCCTGGAATATCACTAAATAATGAAGCAAATTCACTTACCACTTGTCTGATTCTTTGTTGCTCTTCATTAGGCAGGTGGTCAAGGTTTAACATCGGCGGCTCCGATTTTTCTTCTCGAACTGGTTTCATCGTCAGCTTAAGGGATGCTTCATTAAAATCCAGCGTTGCTTGTGCCTCTGAAAGAAAATCTATTCCTAAGATAATATGTGCTTGCAGATTCTTTACTATAAAAATCATAACCTTTACTTGTTCGTCCTTGATACGGACGTATAGCGGTAATTTACCTATGCACTTACATCTTTCTCCTTGCGCAGCTAACACTGTCGTATTATCCAAATTATATATGCGATATTTACGAAAATACTTCCTAAAAAAATCTTCTGCCACGCAGGAACACTGCGCGCCTGTATCCAGGAGTGCGGTAGCTGGGATATTATTCACCAACACTTCAATCTTCGGAAGAGTCAAATTTTTCACCATTACTGTATTTAACTTGTAGGAAGAGGAGTTTTCGTGGCCTTCGGATTTCCGCACCCTCTCGTCAGCAGAAATCCGTTTTAGTTTAAATTATTTTTCCTTTCCGTGCTTTCCTTCTTTTTCCCCTGGCCTTGAGACTTTTTTCCTGGGTTGCTATTGAACTGTCGACGTTCGCCGGCTGTTTTTGAATGCTCGGGTTTCCTTGCCCACTGATTCGCTTTTTCTCCGTAGCCATGTGCTTGAGTTTGCTGTAGTCTTGGCGCACCAAATTGGTTTCGTTGTTGATATTGGCGTCTTCTTTCAATGTCTGCCGTTCTTCTTCTTTCAAACTGGATTGCTAGCTCGAATAACTTTTCCAGTGTAGTCAGATTCCTTAATTCAATAAAGTCTTGCACTTGGGGAAGTAACCTCGGCAAAATCACTTGAATTATCTCAGGATCCGGACGGTTTCCATACAAGAGTTTGAAGACGTGAATTTTTCTTAAAATAAAGCTTGAGAGATTTTCGATTCTTTGCTGATATATGCTGAAAAGTTCCGTTTCTAATTTCGCACGATCCCTTACGACAGGGAAGGCTTTTACTAGGGCAGTCTTGAAATTTTCGTAAGTATAGGTGGGACTTCCTGCTTGACCCAAGAGACTTCTGCCTATACATTTGAACCAATTAAGCGCTTGGCCCCTCAAAGCGCTGGTAGCTAAGGTAACTTTCTGAAACTCGTGCACGGGGTAGAGCATGAAGTGGTCATCTAGTTTTTCCAAAAAAAACTGGTAACCGGTGAGTTTCCATTAAATGTTGCTTCTGGTTTCATCGAAGCGCGCATGGTCTGAACGATGTAACCAAATCCTTCCAGGGCGGTAACTGGCATTTGTGGATTCTGAGCCGCTTCTGTAGGCAGCACAGGTTCTTCTTGAAACTCGGCCATGGTTAATTCTTCTTTGTTGGGCACCACTATCAGGTTCTATGTTCCGCCTTACTTTCTTTGGGAACATGCAAAGACCCTGACTCGGAACAGGGAGCTTACTAAAGCTATGTTCAATAAATGTGGGAAGTAGACAAGATACACAGGAAGGGTATACGAAACCCTTTATTTTTCACTCTTTACAATAATTTCCGTACTTCGGAATACAGAGACCAACTACTTGTGGTCTGAACGTAAGAATATAAAAATATTTAACTAAACTCCAACTTAACTTTGGAATAATAAACAAGGGCCTACGTGGAAGATTGGCCGTATATTAACAGGAAGCCGTATGTAGTACAGAGAACTGTTAACACTACAATACGTTTAAAATTATCACGAGGATTAAACCTCTGGCCTGGAAGGCAACCAGCAACCTAGTAAAACTGCTAAGGTAAGCGGCCTGCTTCGACTAACTCCTTCCTCTCTCTCGCTTGGCAAAAAGCCACAACTTAAGTACTTGGCGTTCGCCAGACAAATTTGCATAAATAAGTTAAAGCTTTTAATTCTGGCCGGAAGTAGAAAATAAGAAGTGATACTAAAGATTTAAAATAAAAATAAACATTAGTAAAACTTTAGATCCTTACAGCGTACCCTTAAAAAGTATCTCTACGTATTAATGTGAGTTATTGCACTTCATTAATATTCACTGTGGTCAGAAGATAAAACACAAAAATGTAAAAATTCAAGTAAAACTTAATCTTTGCATCTAGTGAGACTTAAAATAATACAAAACAACTTATCAGCTCTGGAGCTTTGATGGCTTATTGGAACCTTAAAGTATATTAACTGGTTACAACCCCTGGAACTTTACACTACTGGACACTAACTGCATCAAACACAGCCTGACTAACATTCAACACTTGCCAACCATGCCTACATCAGGCCTTTCAGGTTTATTCTTATCAGCAGGTCTCTCTTTAGACAAGCAGCAGCGGTGACAATATTCAATCTTTTGGTTATGAATCATGCTGATAATGATCTTACTTCTCATTTTAACCTATGCCGTTTGACATAAAATCTGCCTGATATTTACTAAACCTCTAGACTAAGTATGTGACAAAATGAGATTTAAAAAAAAAAAAAAAAAAAAAAAAAAAAATCAACATAAAGCTGTTAGTAAAACATAAATGTCACTTATCTTCTTTCAAATATGTCCAACTATTATAAGTGTAAAATATTTAATGCTGCTTGATAAATTGTATAAAGCTTATTTTATTCCTAAACTTATTACCGTATTTGACGGCATATAAGACACACCCTTATTTAGAAGGCCACACACACGGAAAAAATGTTTCAATAGTCCACGTGACAGCGCGTGTTTGGTGGTTTCTTTTAGTTCTCACGTTTCGTAAAAGCCAAATAAACACTCATTGAATGCAATTACCAAACATATTTTTATTAAGGAAAATTAACAAACGGCAAGCTATTTTTTCGGTAGGTGGTGGACCAAAATGCCTTGCTGCTGCTCTGTTTCCATGCACTTTTGCGTAGTTTAACACTCCTAGTTTATGCTGAATTGTATAGCTTAATTTTTTTGTTTCCTGTAGTCATATTTTCCAGGTTATTTTTTTAAAACAAACAGTCTTAAACACCGATACCGCAGAGTAGCACCAATACCGACACGTGTGTCGGCTGAGTCAAAGAAAGTGTATGTAAAGAAGGAAAGGCTCCATAGACGTAATGTGACCGTCAAACCTGTTCGAACTTCGACATCAGCTTCGAGCTTTGGCGCTTTTTGGCGACAGATATTTAACGCATGTGCAAAATAATTATGGCAGATGTAGAAAACGTTATGCGTGTCTAGACCTTTATCCGGGCTAAAAATAGCCTTCAGTATCGTAAGTTAACCTGTGTCCTTCACGTATAAGACGCAGGTAACTTTTTTGAGACCAAATTTAGGAAAAAAAGTGTGTCTTATATGCCGGCAAATACAATAATAATTATGTTAATTAATTCATGTTTAGTAATAGTGCATACTACTTAGGGACCTATTTTATTTTTAGGATGGTATTACAAAAGTGAAATTCAGGCATAGATGGTATTTTTAATTGAATTTATTCAGTTTTTTCATTAATGGTCCTTAAAAGTCCTTAATTTCCGTGTGCAGAAATGTGTACGAATCCTGATTATTTTTTAGCTTGTTTGTAGTCCCATAGCATCAAATGCTTAGAAGGGCTTAGGCACGTTTTTATGAAGCATCTAAAATATATAATAGTTTTGGTTTGTTAGATGTATTTATTTAACTCTGCTCTATTTGTGCCAAATTTGTTACAAGAGTGAATGCATTTCTTATAGTGCATTGCATTTTGTTGAACGTAAACTAATACAAAGTATTGTTTATTAAATTAGTTGCTAGGTCTTTTTGAAAGTTATTACAGTTTCCTTCATGAGTATTTACTTAAGTATTTCACAGTTAGGTTTGACATTTAGAGATTAATGTGTGTATTTATCCCTGAAGTGCTTGCTTCTAAGTCTGTGATGACATAACACTGTGAAAATTTACATTAGACCATATTTTTATATTGAAAGTTGCCGTAAAGTTCAAACTGTTATCTGTATTTTTAAGTGCTTCTTATAAATTGTGTTTTCAAATTATGTTCTTTAAATGTTAACAGCTATTTTGCTTACAGTATGTGGAGAAATTTATGAAGCTGTTATACTTGTCATAGTATTAATGATATTCAGTTTGTAATTAGATTTCTTAAAAATCTTTGCTTTTTGGTGAAAATAATGGTTTAATTTCTTTTTAGAAACAACTTGTTAAAGCTGAACGATACAGCCCTATTGTTTTTTCTGCGTAAGTTTGGATACATTTTTTTTAGTGTTATGTTTCTTGTAAGTTTTGCAAGTTTTAGTGTTATGTTTCAGTTGATTTTGTTAATTGTATGAATTTTTCTACATTCATCAAAGTTTAAGTCTGTCCTTTTTTTTTTGTTTTTTAAAGGTCTGAAAAACCTGCCATTCGAAGCGGTGTCGCCAAACTTCATACTTCAGCTGCTAGTGTAAGAATCATTCATGTCCTGTACCATAATTAATTTATATGAATTTGTTCTTTTAAACTATAAATTAACAGCTCTTGAATACATTCAGAAGTTTCCAAATTTAATAGTGTTCATAGTATGTTTTTATTTTGTGTATATTCCTCTAATGAATACAATTATTTCCAAATCTAAAATTTGAATTTTGTCTGTTTAACATGATAAGTAGTTTATAGAAGAAGTCTCGGTTACTAATAGCTGAATACTGTAGCTACATTGGGTTTTTATGATTTCCTGTATGTATAACACATCGTATACAAGCCAATTTCCCTTAGAAATTCTCCAAGATTTGCCTTTTTTTAAGACTCTTTTTATGTGTTTTGGAAGAACTAGGGCAAATCTCATGTCATGTATTAGCAGTTTTCCTCCAGTTACTGAAGCCTATAAATTATATTTCAAAACATGGATATCAACTGATGGTTTCAGCAACAGTTAAGAAAATTACATGTATGTTAACTACTCTGGCCATCAGACTTCCCCCATTAATGGTATATAATCCTTTAAAAATTGAAATAATGATGTTAAAGAAAATCTCAAGTTTCTCTTACCGAGTCCTAGTACCGAATATAAAATTTGATAATAGGTTTTTTTGGGGGGGGAAGATGCTAATCACTTAATTTCTCAGTTGATGTAAAAGTGCATATATGTTATTGGCTTAGTATATAAAATTTAGCTAATGCATATGCGTTCTTTGTCTTACTTGTAAAGCTTGTATTTTTATTAAATCAGAATTTTTTGATATTCAGATGTTTTGTTCATTATAAGTTAAATTTCTTTTCTGTTTTGTATTCGTTTTTTTGAGTTTAAGCATAGTTTATACACCAGGTAAAAAGTACTTTTTTTTAATCTCAACATTGATTCTTTAATGTGTTTCTGCAGACATCATTGACTGATTTGGAGCGGCTGAAAAGAAGAGCAGAGAGGTTTGGTGAAAGTGTTTCCTCTGTTTTAAGAGAAGTATGGCTCTTTTTGTATGATTTTTCCCTTAATTTTCCAGTCATTTTAAAATACTTATTAGAAAATGCTACTCCCCCCCCCAAAAAAAAAGAATGTGTTCAAAATTTTCCGAACTCTGTGTGATACTTAATCCTCAGCTGGACTGTACTGGTTCATGAATTAAGGAAGAATAAATAAATGATGAAAAACTACGTGAAGGAATATTATTAAATTTGATGAAAACGTAAACTGGTGTAGAATTATATAAAAAATAATTATTGTTTGAAGGAAGTCTGTCAGAAAATGAAACCATAAATTACTTCTTTCACATTAGGTTCCTAAAGAAGTATCAAGAAGCAGTAAAACGTCTGACATTTAAAATTTATTCCATGCCATTTAGGTGAATTTATATGGGGAGATATCAAGAAGTTTTAAGTCCTCAGATAAATACAAGATAAATATCTAAAATTTCCCATTTCTTGTTTTTTATGCTTTTCTGTATATAGTTCCTTACGACTTTAGTGCACTTAGCAGTTTGGTGTGTTAGGTATTGGATTCTAGGTAAAAAAATATGCCTTCAAACCATTCCTAAATAGGATCCTTTGTATCATCACCTCCCCCAGTATAAGCATAAACTGTAGAATATGTTACTTTGGTTCCTTTTTTTTGGGGGGGGGGTCAATGAAATAATTTGAGGCAGGGTCTGGTGAACATGATGTTGGATGGAGAAGAAGCTGGAATCTGTATTCCTGAATAAAAGACTACGAAACCTGAGCCATATGCAAAAGCAGTTGTTTTGTAAAAGCAATGCTTTTCTGCTGAGTATCAATTGCTGTATATGAGTTAACAGGTTAGCATAATAAATAACCTGTTATTATATTTTGTAGCATATAATTGATAAGCAGTGGTTCCTGTTCAACCCAAAACATGATGTGAAAAATTTGCCCATAGATTTCTGGGTTTCCAACTTTTGAGGTTGGGAAGGTCTACTGTTTTTCTATATTGTGCTGTTTGTTTCATTTCTTAATCACAAGGGGGGAAGGCATTTTTTTACTCTTGCCATTAGCCATGATCAAAAACTTTTACTGGCATTTATTACATTTTACTGGAGAGCATTTTTGCACATTCAATCTGATGTTTTTCCATTTCTGGCATCAGCATTCTGGCTAATTATATACTTGTGTGGTGTAGATCTTTGATACCCCAGGCCTTTCACGCAGGATTTTTGTCAGAGATCCAATACTGATACCCATTTCCACAATAATCTGGGGAAGTGTTACTTGTCTATTTTCAAACAAATATTCCTCAAAAGTCAGTGCAAATTTCTTTAGTGGTTATATCTACTTTATAACCTGGTTTGAGATCACTTTTAAATGGAATTTTCCTAGTCTAATAAGCAGGGCAGCTTTTCTTTTGACTATACTATATGAAGATCCTATATGATTGTAGACTGCAACAATGTGTTCATAAATGTTTGTCAGTTATACCTTCTTTTTGTGAAGATCTCAAGTGGAACAATGTTTGGTATTTTGAATATTAATAGATACTCCTGACTGAAAACAGCTTTCGAAAATCATATTTTAATACTTTCTGTCTGTGCTTTCCTTTTTATACTTCCAAAGGATGATGCAATCATTTTACCATATGTTACTATCCCAGAGAACTTTACAGAGTTTTATTTTCTTTGGTAGCATAAATTAGTATCAAACTCGTAACAGATGTTAAGTGAATTATCACTGTGTCTGAAATGAACTGCAGAGCTTTAAAAAGGTTTAAAACAAACCTTTGTATTTACAGAATGTAAATGCACATCTTTCACAGGATCAGCTAGCACTTGTGGCACTGCAACTTAAAGTGGCAGTCAAATTAAAAATTTAAAATGTTGGCTAGTAGTCAAAGACTAATAGTTTAATTTAAATCTAAGTTGGCTCAGAACTTCTCACTGGCACAACAATTTAAATGATGGCAGATATAACACAAAGCTGAATAAATTCAATCTTCAGCTGAGAAAACTAAGTAATATTTCTTCGAGAGGCAGAAACACGCTCTGTCTTGCAATCCTGAAACCTCAGCTTAAATCCTTTCTAACTCATTTACATTTCTGGTGAGAAAACGGAAATGAGAAGTTATTGTAAAGACTAGAATTATAAATAAGTGGTTAATTTCAATAATAATTCTTATAGTGTGTGTTACATGTTAGAAAAAAGGAAACACAGAAGTCTTCTGTTGCTCAACATTGTTGGTCCGAAAACCACACTTTCAGTTTTTCTGCTGCCAAAATTATTCAAAAAACATCTTCCATTGGAGAACTGGATTTTCTAGAGGCATTTCACATTCATAAAAATCTTTCTGTTCTAGTTAACGATCCTAATTCCAATCCAAATTTGCCTTCGGCCTTTAAAGAAATTATGTTTTAGTTCTGGTTTTACCAACAGATGGTGCCACTTGCTTATTCTTGTCCAGGCTTTCTTATCTTATCTAATCATTATTTCCTATCTGGTTCATTTGCGGTTTTGCAGCTGAAGATGGTGGTTCGGTAAAACCATCGAAACTAGTCCTGTGAAAATTTGGTAAATATAACGCTGATTTTTGTTGTTTGACTTCTGAATTATTATAGTTTACTATTGTGTCTGATCTTCCACATAACTGAAAGCAAAAATATTTTAGCAAAATATATCATTTCATAGCTTTTCTTTCGATTGCAGGTTGATCAAAAGCTTTTACACCTTACATTCTCTGTACAATTAATTTTTCTTACCCTTGTTCTGCAGCATGTGTACTGCATGTATAAGTACAAGAATTTCAACACTACCAGCTGACCGAAATCCTGCACATTAATAACTTAGTTGCACTACATATCAACTAACACCTTAATTTCAAGACTGTACCTGATGTGCTAAGCCTGAAATTTACTAAAACCTTAGTATTGGCTGGAGATCCTAACATTTAACCTGTTCTGGATAGGCGTCTCATATACGTATTCCCTGCAAATGTCTGTCACAGCCGGGTATCCCACTCGCACATTACTGGAGAGGGAACATAAGGGATGTGTGCTGGATATATGCATTTTAAGCTAAACGTTTTTTAAAGACCGCTAGATGGTGTCCTGATTCCAGTAGTTTTGAATTGAATATAGTATTAGGATATTAACCTTCAGTTTGATTGCATTCTGTGTAATGTTGCTGTCAGCTGATGCAGTGGACGGAAAGTATAATAGCTTGCCTCCTTAACTCACGACATGATATAAATATTCTCATTTCTGATAGCTCTTGGAATCCTTATTTAAATTTTTTTTTTGGCTATGTTGATCCTTTTAGTGTTAATATGTGCTTTGCATTACTTATACTTCACATATTTCCTGTTTTGTGTCAGAAGGCTTTGACATCAGTTTAGTATGGCGAGTAAGCGTAATTTATCAGTGGAATGACATACTCGCATGGTAAATGAGCCAATTAGTGACATGGATGAGAGAGGTGATTCATTTTTGAAAGAGTTAGTGATATTTCTAGTTATTCTCCTACGGTCATTTTTTCAGAGACTGAGCTCACTGAGTGTCTGCCATCCACTTCCTGTGAAAGATTTTGTTAGATCTTCTTGTAAATTGTCTTGCTTGTATTTTTTATTAATTTTGCTATTTTAGTAATATATTTTATCAATTAAAGCTTTGGAATAATTTGAATAGCACTTTTGAAAATTATTTCTCAAAGTAAGCAATTTTTTCATATATTTTCATGTAAGGAAAATTATTATTAAATGCTAATTTTAACATGTATGATAGCTTAAATAATAACCTAAAATGGTACTAAAAATATGTTAGGACTTACATTTTTGTTCTAAAGTTAGGCTGAGTAACTGAAACCTGCGCCTTGTTGGACTCTTTTCGACTCGCATCTGTCCCGAGGCAACATCTTAAACAAAGGCACGCCATCTTGAAAGAGTTTAGTAACTACATTTACAATGCTAGCTTTTATCACTTGCTAGCTTGCACTTAAATATCTCAGACATACATCTGTAATTTTTCTTTTACATCTGAATTAACAGAATACTTTTATGTTTACAAGACAATTAGCAAGCATACTTTGTGAACATTTACAATTCATTAATATTAAAAAGATTACTTAGTTTGCACTTTACATCATAAGGTACTGAAGTTGCTTAAATTTAATCTATGGTTATTCTAATATTTTCTCAAAACAGTCTCTTGGACTAAAGTCACAGTATCATGCATGTACTAAGAACTTTAAATCATTTTGATTATTGCATAGAAAAAATAAAGCCTCTTGTTGTATACAAATTTAAAATGTCCTCACTTCAATAGGGCCCACCAGCGGCCGAGAGGTAAAGTCGCTGAACACTGGTAGTTCGGTCCGAGGTTCAAATCCTGCGAACGGGCTGGCTGCATGTGCGTTTTTGTGGTTCTCCCCATGTTCAACGTGTATACGAACCAATTTCCCTTAGAAAGTCCTCCACGAAGGCATCCCTCCCCGTAGGTAGATAGCCCTAGTGTGCTTTGCCATAATTAAATGAACCGAAACCAAACCTTACTTCAGGCCAAACTCAGAAAAATCAGCAATTGTTGTGCTTAGATATAAACTAAAATTGATACTTAAGAAAAATAAATTTCGCTTATCTTTTTTGCTTCTTTATTAAGTCTTCATCTGCTTCTGTATGAACTCATTCTGAGAGGCATAGATAAACTCGTAACCTCTGCCGCGGCTATCCACTTCGTGAACTGGCATTTTATGCTTGTGTTTTTTACCCATATCCACTTCCTCTTTTGGTTGGAGAAACTGGAGTAGATGGCTGCTTCTTTGCTCCTGGATTTGCGGCTGGAAAGTTCCTCTGATTCTCTTGCGACTTCTTTGGCTGGGTTGGCATGCCATCAGAGACCTCATTTGGTTCTTTCGGAGCTTCCTCCACTATGTAGTGTGTGCTTCATCTGGTGCTTGGCTCATGAACTCTGCATTGGATAACCATATTTTTTCCTGTCCCTGCAAACCTCTTTTGGCACCTGATTTCTTGTGCATTGACTTTCCGCGAGTCTTTGCTGATTACTCGGTCGATCGCTGCATCTGTTGGGATCCTTGTACCTTTCTTTCTGGAACCTTTTCTTTCCAGTTGTCTAGCCTGTTTATCCATAAGTTTGCTTATTCATCACATTTTGCTCTTTTCCTGCCTTTACCACCATATCCAGCCTCCTTTCCTTTTCTTGGCAGATCTTACATTCTTGATGTTGAGAGTAATTCCTCCGTCTTTCCTGCTAGCCCTTCATTTGTCATCTTAGGTGATAACCTGCAAAACATCTTTAAGGAGAGGCATATCAATGCGCTTGCAGTAGTACTGTAGCTGGTCTGCATTGGCTTTAAAACTTTCTCCATTTAACCTTTTAAACTAACTATTTTCCCTTATATGCTCAGTCACAAAAGGTCCTTTGACCTTATTACATAACTTTCATACTTTACCTTCTGGGATACATGGAAGAGAATGTTTAACTTTCAAAACTTTGTCTCCAACTTCAAAATCAAATTTCCACTTTTTTTTGTCATAATAAAATATCTGCTTTGCTTTAGCCATATCTGATTTTTTTACAGCCTCATCGAATAATTTCTACATGTCTGTTATCTTAAATCCTGCCTCCTTCTGTGCAAAAATTAGTTTACCTAAGGTTGTAATTAATTTTCTGCTAAGAAATAGTTGTTCCAAGTTTGAGTCATCCTCAAGACATATAGGTTCATTGACACAGCTGTGATTCAAAGCTGAATAAATGCAGTCTTATCAGAGCTAGCAGAACTAAATAATGTTGCCTCAAGAGGTAGAAGCACACTGTCTTACAATCCAACCCATTACATTTCTGGTAAGGAAATGGAAATAAGTTATAGTAAAGACTTAAACTATAAATAACTGTTTAATTTAAATAATAACTCTTACAACTTATTGAATATCCTTTGTAGAAGTTGTTCCTTATGGTTTCAGAAAATTCTGTAGGCTGTAATGTTCATTGTTCGTTTAAAGATTTTGTAAATGTTGATGTTGGGTAATATGTTTTCGTATAGCATCCCACTCATGTTTCTACATATATTTAGAGCATTGAGCTGTTCAGCCCATTTACACAAGTACCATTACAAGTAGTTAATGCTTTGAATTTGTATAACAAAATTATTTTTGAACTAACTGAATTTGGAAGCAGTCCTGTAACATAACCATTTAACCTTTAGCCTTCACATTAAGACATTCATGAAGATTTTGGGTATTATACCTTAATTCTTACTTGTGACTATGCTTTTTGAATTATCTCCTGAACTATCTATCTATCATTATGAACTTTTATCCAGGATGGTGCAAAAATATCTAATAAAAATTTTATGGTAAGTAGAGGAGACCAAAATAAGTGCATTCTTATAATGGAATGTTTGTTTGAAAATGTCCTTTTGAGGTGGTACAGAGCAATGCCGCATGGTAAATATAATAGTTCTGGCACAAACATTTCGGTTCATTTTCTTTATGGATTTTAAGCATTGATCATCTCTATATGAATGCAGAGCTCACCCACATGCATTTTATCTGTGGGGCTGCAGCTGAAATGGGCCAGCTGCTCAAAGTGTGTACAGAGAATGATTTTCAAGTATCTTTTCAGTAGCTGTGCAATGGCATAGATAAAATATGTGTCAACCAGCCCCACATTCATAAATGGAAGAAATGTGAATGACCAAAATTATATTATGTGATTCAGTCTTTAAAAAATCGTTTCATTTCTATTAGTTTATCTGTTGTTAAGCTGAAGTATTAAAATGCTTTCTGAATTCAAGAAGCTGTAGTAATCCATTTGAAACAGTGTGTTTATTCATTAAGAGAACTAAAGCAATTTCTAAATGTATTTAAGTCATCTACGTACAGTTCTGTATAGCATTTGTAAGATTGATTTTTTATTACTTTCTTGTAATAATCATTGTATAGAATTTGAAGTAGATAATTTAAATTTATTTGACTAATAATTAACTACGACTAAATGCCTTATTTGTATTGGGTTTTAATGAAAGATTCCCACCACTGCCAATATCATCTTTACAAGCAGTTTGTGCTTAATCATATTTTGTCGAACAAATTTTGGCATTTGAAAGAAAGAGACCTGTTTTAGAAGACTGTATTGTGAAATTTGTAAAATATATCAAGTACAAGATACCTGATATGGAACTATAATGCTTTCAGATTAGAACCATCATTTACTTCTAGTTCTGTTGCAAAAAGTCAGCAACAGAATGCCACCAAATCATGTTTACATACAAGTTCAATCTCTGGGTGCTGCATGAGCTTACTCAAGCAGATAAAGACAGACATGTTTGGACCTGCAGCTGATCTGCTCGAATATCAAAGCAAGAACAAAATTCTGGACCGGATCGTCACTTGTGATGAAAAGTGCATTTACTTCAACAACACAGGCTGAAAAAGGGTTTTGCGCCCAGTGAGCCCATAGCATCGTCATAACGTACAATTTGACTAACAAAAAGATCATGCTTTGTATATGGTGGAATTGCCATGATATCATACCCAAAGAGTATCCAGAAAAAAGTAAAACCCTTGACAGTAAGGTGTACATCCGAGATGCTATCAAGGAAAAACATCTAAGTTTTGGTACAAAATGATAATGTTTCATCAAGACAAATGCAAGACCACATGTGACTGCATTTACCAGCTGGACTCTGTATGGACTCGAATGTTATATTTTACCATACATTCCATATAGCCCTGGCATCTCTCTTTTGGACTCTACCTTTTTCACCACTTGTGGCTACATTTTGCTGGTGCTTGCTATCTTCCATTTTGCATGGGACACCTGAAATGAGGTTGATCTGTTTTTGGACTTGCAGCCACCAAGTTTCTGGGCTGAAGACTTTGAAAAATTACCAAAACATTGGCAGAAAATCATAGATTTGGGTGGTGATTACCAAAGCTGCTTCGAGAGAAGTGTCTTCAGTCCCATATTACAACCTGCTGTGAATCCAGCAGCGGTTGTGCTGTTAACTAAAACTCTTGCCCCGTCCTCCTCCCCCGAATTCGGTGACCTGAAACGAATGGAATTACTAAATTAATTGGATTAATGTATATCTGAAGGAATCTTTTTACATTTTTAAAAAAAAGTTTTTCTCCCTCTCTCAAAAAATTTTTAGTTGTTAACTTCTGCAGATTTGTTTAAAATATCCAATAAAAAATGTTCAAAATGAGATGGAATTTATTTTTACAGATTTCCTATAGAAAAGTAAAGGTTAGTACTTGATTAACACTTTTGTTATTTGTAAGCAAGCAAATTAAAAATGTGATATTTAAACATTGAATAATTTTATCCTGCATGGCGTGGTTTATATATCACTGTGTGTCCATTAAATGTATTGGTTTGCCATACAATGCAGAAAAATTCATATGATTTACAGTTAGCATTTTGTCAGCAGGATTTAATCTTACAGAGGTGAATTGTATTAAAAATAAGCATTTCAGTTAATTTTATTTATGTAGTAATTTTAATGAAAAATGTACTGGGTTTAAAATGGTTCTAAATACTGAATCATTTAACACTTTAATGTACATTTTCCAGCTTTTACTAATTTATTTGCTATAAAAAATTAATAAGTCTTTCTCTAAGATAATTTTGGGTATTAGATCCTAGAATTACAGACAGAGAAACATGAAAATGCTTGCATCAGAGTGATACGAGAAGAAAATATTACGTGTGAATATAGCAAAAGAGGTTGCCAAAGATACATATTTTGATGGACGTGATTAGTAGAAATCTGATGAGTGATCACCATTTTAATAGTAATATGTTATTCCCTCATTTTGTCAATAATTAATATTTTAGAGAAACTATTTGGATCATTTTATTTTTTGATAAATATAGCATAGGTGCATTTTGAGGAAAATTTTCATAATTTTTTAAGAAATTTTATTCTTAAATTTTTGAAACGACTTATTAATTTATAGCACATATATTAGTAAAAGCTGGAAAATGTGCATTAAAGTGTTAAATGATTCAGTATTTAAAACCAATTTTAAACCCAGTAAATTTTTCATTAAAAAAATTACTACATAAATAAAAAGCACTTCACCTCTGTAAGATTAAATGTTGCTGATAAAATGCTTACTGTAAATTGTATGAATATTTCTGCAGTGTATGGTAAACCGATAAATTTAATGGACATTCAGTCATACATAAACCATGCCATGCAGGATAAAATTATTCTCACGTTTAAATGTAAAATAATCTCATTTCTAATCCACTTACAAAAGTGTAAAATAATCCAGTACTAATTTTTGCTCTTCTATAGGAAACCTGTAGACATGCATTCCATCTGATTTTGACAAAATCTTCTTTGTTTGTGCAACCTTTAAAGTGTCAGTATCGGTACACCATTTTGGCCAAAGCTGATTCGAAGTTGTTGCAGGAAAAGGAGTGAAACAAATTCAGATTGAATATCCAATGACTGAAAAGAAAGGGGCATGTGCAGTTTTAGTGATTATGTTTCCACAATGCAACCGCCATGAGCACTGCAGTCACTTCGAAGCACAAGTTTCTCCCATTGAAGTAAGCTTTACGTACGGCTTTGGCGATTACTAGCTGCACTAAAGGTACTGCTTTCATGTTTCTTTCCTAACTTTATTAAGAACGTTTTTTGGCAGAAAACTGTAGGTGCAACTAGATACTTCGTTTTATCTCATGTAGAAAGTTATAGCAAAACAGAATAGCACCCTCTGTAAATTGGGAGTTTAGTAAATCAGTGTAAGGGCATAATCATGAGATTAATATTTATATGCAATATTGCCTTAACTTTTATTGAAATATTCTCCCCCAGCTTGAATTCTTTATTGATTTTCTTGAAAGGAATACATGTATTATAGTTATTTTTCTTTGAATAAAAATGTGGAATCTAAAAGCAACATGTGCAAATAAAGCCTTAAATCTATATTTAGTTTTATTTTGATGCATCTTATTCTCTTTTTACCCCAATTTCATTTAACAGTAATTCAAAATAAGTATTCATGTGTGTCATTTTAAGTTCCCCCCTCCTAAATTCTAAGAGAAAGTTATGTTCTGGAACAAAAGTACTAATTCATTAGCAAGAGATACATGAGGTATTGTTAAGGAAAAAATGGAAAATGCTTTGGTAATAAGGATGGAACATATGGAGAAAAAGTCTCAGTAGGTGAAAATGCCATCAAGGAAACAGAACTAAGAATTTAGATTAGACAGATTATGGAAATTAAAAGAGCAAAGGCTGTTTTAAAGAAATAAAGACATTGAAGGAAACGAGCCAAACACTTCATTTTAGTTAAACAAAGTATGAATTTTCTGCAAGCACAGGTTGAATGACTAGGTTTCTAAAAAGGAATGCAAGATGAAACTGCATCTTTGGATGAATCGGCTGCTTAAGTATTCCCATGGAAACTTGTTGAAATAATGGAAGATGGGGAATGCATTCTTGATCAAGTGTGGAGTGCAGATGAAAGTGGTCTCTTCTGGAAGTGAATGCCAAACAGAGCACGTGTAGCTAAATCCAAAAAACTACTGGTGGTTCAAAGGCAGCTAAAGATTATGTGACCATATTTTGTTCCCTAGCTTCAGGATATTGTATGTTGAAACCACTTCTGGTAAATCGAACCCTGAACCTTTTTCAATGAAAAATATAGATATATGTAAGCTGCCTGCTCATTGAATGGAGAGTGGGTGGCCACTGCTACCGTTACGTACTGGTGCAACAAATGTTTCACCCCAGAAGTTTGACATTATATGAGTGTGAAGTGTTTCAAATTTAAAGTTCATCTGATTTTTCAACAGTACATTTGTCTATTCTCTTTTTGAGCACCCAAATATACAAATTCTACTTCTGCTATCGAATACGATATCTTCATTACAACTGTTAGATGACTGTGTAAATGTGGCATTTAAAACTTTACATAAAATGAACATTTCAACACATTCGAATGATGAAATGCCAGTCATTGATGGATGGAAGAATTTCTCAATGATGAATTCTGTCAAGTATATTGCATTTGCATTAACTGAATTGAAGGCAGCAACTTTGACTGCAAGTCAGAAATGGTCTTGCCACAATGCGTAAGAGGTGAAGATTCTATGATCCCCTCATATTCCCCACAGTGTTTTTCAATGAATGGAGTATGAGTTCAGTTACAAATAGGTATCCCTATACAAATGAATTTCCAATATCAGTCCATTGTCACACACAGTAGGTGGAGAAAAATTTGGTGATGTATTATTTTAAACTGTTCATGAATGTTGAGTTGACAAAGCCTGAAATGAAAAGGAAATATTAGAGGTTGTTCTTGAGACTCGTAAATCCACGCAACATTCTAATAATGAAAAAGAACAAAACAAAAAAAAAAAAAAAAGATCCATTTCTGAATGCAGATTTAATAAAAGAAGGACTGCAATTAGCCCAGAAAATGGGATAGTGATTTTGTTTCAACATGAACTGCAGTTGTGGACAACCTTTTACTGAAAATTATATAATGGCCTATCTGAAGCATGAACATAGTGATTAATAATTGAATTCATTTGTAAAATTGAGGGAACAGCACTAGGGGAAGCACATGCTGATATTTTTTGAGGTCACAGAAATAATTTCATTAATAGAGGAAGAAGTTGATATCCACAAGATTTCTGTTGATAGCAGCGATATTCCATTGGTATGCATGATTCATTGTCAGAAACTGAAGTGATATCTTACGAGCAAATAAACCAAAAAAAAAAAAAAAAAAAAGAAAAAGTGAAGAATTTTTTCGTTTCAAATGTGAATTTACTTCAATATATTTTCATTACTTATGTGTATTTGTTTTGTTGAAATAAAATAATAAGCTTAAACTGAATACTTTCAGACTTAAATTTATTTTCTTCTGACTTATGCACAGAACCCATTTCCTTTTTTTTTTTTACATGTGTTCTTCAGGAACATATGTAAAAATAAAAGTGTATTATTGTTTATTGTATTACATGTAAACCTGTCTTGTATTAAGGTATACATTTTTGTTTAAATCAGATACATTTGTTTGTTGTACACCCTATCATTTTTGTTTTTATGCGAGCTCACATATGTGTCAATAATACCACACTTTAAATTACCAAAATGTTCATGAATGATAGGCTGTAAGGAACAGTGCGTTATAGAAATGAATGTGATGAAATTATGCTAAATTCATGAAAATCAGATACGATCTGATAATTAATGTCGACAGTGTTTAGGGTGTAAACATCTTTGTCTGAATTATTGATGTGTGAGACTTATTTGTTATTATCAGTATAACAGTTTTTTTTTGTTATGTAATTTTTTGAGTTTGTAAACTGAAGTAAAGTAAGCATTTAATGAGTAAATTAAGGATTAAATTTTGTGATTTAGATGGAAGAAAAAGAAAAACTAGAAAGAAGAATGTTGAAGTTTGGAATTGGTGGGCCATTGGCAGAATCTTCCAGAATGAGTGATGAAGTAAGTGAAATTTAGTTTGAAGTAAGAGAAAATTAGTGTAGCTAAATCCAAAAAACTACTGGTGGCTCAAAGGCAGCTAAAGATTGCGACCATATTATTTTGTTCCAGTGCTTGAGGATATTGTATGTTGAAACCATTTCTGGTAAATCGAACCCTGAACCTTTTTCAGTGAAAAATATAGATATCTGTAAGCTGCATGTTCATTGAATGGTGCTTGAGTGGCCACTGCTACCGTTACGTGCTGGTTCAACAAGTGTTTAACACCAGAAGTTTGACATTATATGAGTGTGAAGTGTTTCAAATTTAAAGTTCATCTGATTTTTCAACAGTACATTTGTTTATTCTGTTTTTGAACACCCAAATATACAAATTCTACTTCTGCTATCGAATACGATATCTTTATTACAACTGTTAGATGACTGTGTAAATGTGGCGTTTAAAACTTTACATAAAATGAACATTTCAACATATTCGAATGATGAAATGCGAGTCATTGATGAATGGAAGAATTTCTCAGTGATGAATTCTATAAACTGTGTTGCATTTGCATTAACTGAATTAAAGCCAGCAATTCCTAGTGCACGTTAGAAAACGGTGTCGCTACAATATGTAAAAGGTGAAGATTCTATGATCCCCCATATTCCCCACAGTGTTTTTCAATGAATGGGGTACGAGTTTGTTTATAGATAAGTATCCGTATACATTAACATTAACATCAAGGAAGCAGCCTTTGTCCTGGGAGATAGGATCTCCCTTTCAAGGTTTAATTGAGCCACGACTTTAGGACCGATCTGGTAGGCATCATCCCTCCCGATCCCCACAGAGGGAAAACTTCCCTCACAGATTGCTCGTCAGCGCAGGGACCGGCAGGCGACCATCACGAAGAGATCACAGGGTCAGTCCCAACGCTGAATATTTTGTAACTAACAGTGAAAAACTAAGTTAAAATTTAACAAAGATCGGGGCACCACTCCCTTTCGCGGTACTCAATTCTAGGACAGTATTGCCAAAACCAGAGATCATACATCCCTCCACACCGACCGAAAGGAATCATATCCTCCCAGACCAGCCTCACCATCCACCATGTAATGTCCCCACAGCTAAATGAATTTCCAAATATCAGTCCATTGTCACACACAGTTGGTGGAGAAAAATTTGGTGATGCATTATTTGAAGCTGTTCATGAATGCTGAGTTGACAAAGCCTGAAATGAAAACGAAACATTAGAGGTTGTTCTTGAGACTCGTAAATCCACGCAACATTCTAATAATGAAAAAGAACAAAACAAAACAAAAAAAAAAAAAAAAAAAAAAAAAAAAGAGATCCATTTCTGAATGCAGATTTAATAAAAGAAGGACTGCAATTAGCCCAGAAAATGGGATAGTGATTTTTTTTCAACATGAACTGCAGTTGTGGACAGCCTTTTACTGAAAATTATATTATGGCCTATCTGAAGCATGAACATAGTGATTAATAATTGAATTCATTTGTAAAATTGAGGGAACAGCATTAGGGGAAGCACATGCTGATATTTTTTGAGGTCACAGAAATAATTTCATTAATAGAGGAAGAAGTTGATATCCACAAGATTTCTGTTGATAGCAGCGATATTCCATTGGTATGCATGATTGATTGTCAGAAACTGAACCAATATCTTACGAGCAAATGAACCAAAAAAAAAAAAAAAAAGGTGAAGAATTTTTTCGTTTCAAAAGTGAATTTACTTCAATACATTTTCATTACTTATGTGTATTTGTTTTGTTGAAATAAAATAATAAGCTTAAACTGAATATTTTCAGACTTAAATTTATTTTCTTCTGACTTATGCACAGAACCCATTCCTTTTTTTTTTTTACATGTACTCTTCAGGAACATATGTAAAAATAAAAGTGTATTATTGTTTATTGTATTACATGTAAATCTGTCTTGTATTAAGGTATACATTTTCCTTTAAATGAGATACATTTGTTTGTTGTACACCCTGTCGTTTTTGTTTTTATGCGAGCTCACATATGTGTCACTAATACCACACTTTAAATTACCAAAATGTTAATGAATGATAGGCTGTAAGGAACAGTGCGTTATAGAAATGAATGTGATGAGATTATGCTGAATTCATGAAAATCTAATACGATCTGATAATTAATGTCGACAGTGTTTAGGTAAACAACTTTGTCTGAATTATTGATGTGTGAGGCTTATATGTCATTATCAGTATAACAGTTTTTTTTGTTATGTAATTTTTTGAGTTTGTAAACTGAAGTAAAGTAAGCATTTAATGAGTAAATTAAGGATTTAATTTTGTGATTTAGATGGAAGAAAAAGAAAAACTAGAAAGAAGAAAGTTGAAGTTTGGAACTGGTGGGCCATTTGCAGAAACCTCCAGAATGAGTGATGAAGTAAGTGAAATTTAGTTTGAAGTAAGAGAAAATTAGTGTAGCTAAATCCAAAAAACTACTGGTGGCTCAAAGGCAGCTAAAGATTGTGACCATATTATTTTGTTCCAGTGCTTGAGGATATTGTATGTTGAAACCATTTCTGGTAAATCGAACCCTGAACCTTTTTCAATGAAAAATATAGATATCTGTAAGCTGCCTGTTCATTGAATGGAGCTTGTGTGGCCACTGCTACCATTACGTGCTGGTTCAACAAGTGTTTCACACCAGAAGTTTGACATTATATGAGTGTGAAGTGTTTCAAATTTAAAGTTCATCTGATTTTTCAACAGTACATTTGTTTATTCTGTTTTTGAACACCCAAATATACAAATTCTACTTCTGCTATCGAATACGATATTTTTATTACAACTGTTAGATGACTGTGTAAATGTGGCGTTTAAAACTTTACATAAAATGAACATTTCAACATATTCGAATGATGAAATGCGAGTCATTGATGAATGGAAGAATTTCTCAGTGATGAATTCTATAAACTGTGTTGCATTTGCATTAACTGAATTAAAGCCAGCAATTCCTAGTGCACGTCAGAAAACGGTCTGGCTACAATATGTAAAAGGTGAAGATTCTATGATCCCCCATATTCCCCACAGTGTTTTTCAATGAATGGGGTACGAGTTTGTTTATAGATAGGTATCCGTATACATTAACATTAACATCAAGGAAGCAGCCTTTGTCCTGGGAGATAGGATCTCCCGTTCAAGGTTTAATTGAGCCACGACTTTAGGACCGATCTGGTAGGCATCATCCCTCCCGATCCCCACAGAGGGAAAACTTCCCTCACAGATTGCTCGTCAGCGCAGGGACCGGCGGGCGACCATCATGAAGAGATCCACATGGTCAGTCCCAACGCTGACTATTTTCTAAGTAACAGTGAAAAACTAAGTTAAAATTTCCCAAAGATCGGGGCACCACTCCCTTTCGCGGTACTCAATTCCAGGACAGTATTGCCAAAACCAGAGATCATAACATCCCTCCACACCGACCGAAAGGAATCATATCCTCCCAGACCAGCCTCACCATCCACCATGTAATGTGCCCACAGCTAAATGAATTTCCCAATATCAGTCCATTGTCACACACAGTTGGTGGAGAAAAATTTGGTGATGCATTATTTGAAGCTGTTCATGAATGCTGAGTTGACAAAGCCTGAAATGAAAACGAAATATTAGAGGTTGTTCTTGAGACTCGTAATTCCACGCAACATTCTAATAATGAAAAAGAACAAAAGAAAAAAAAAAAGATCCATTTCTGAATGCGGATTTAATAAAAGAAGGACTGCAACTAGCCCAGAAAATGGGATAGTGGTTTTGTTTCAACATGAACTGCAGTTGTGGACAACCTTTTACTGAAAATTATATAATGGCCTATCTGAAGCATGAACATAGTGATTAATAATTGAATTCATTTGTAAAATTGAGGGAACAGCACTAGGGGAAGCACATGCTGATATTTTTTGAGGTCACAGAAATAATTTCATTAATAGAGGAAGAAGTTGATATCCACAAGATTTCTGTTGATAGCAGCGATATTCCATTGGTATGCATGATTCATTGTCAGAAACTGAACCAATATCTTACGAGCAAATGAACCAAAAAAAAAAAAAAAAAAAAGAAAAAGTGAAGAATTTTTTCGTTTCAAATGTGAATTTACTTCAATATATTTTCATTACTTATGTGTATTTGTTTTGTTGAAATAAAATAATAAGCTTAAACTGAATACTTTCAGACTTAAATTTATTTTCTTCTGACTTATGCACAGAACCCATTTCCTTTTTTTTTTTTTACATGTGTTCTTCAGGAACATATGTAAAAATAAAAGTGTATTATTGTTTATTGTATTACATGTAAACCTGTCTTGTATTAAGGTATACATTTTTGTTTAAATGAGATACATTTGTTTGTTGTACACCCTATCATTTTTGTTTTCATGCGAGCTCACATATGTGTCAATAATACCACACTTTAAATTACCAAAATGTTCATGAATGATAGGCTGTAAGGAACAGTGCGTTATAGAAATGAATGTGATGAAATTATGCTAAATTCATGAAAATCAGATACGATCTGATAATTAATGTCGACAGTGTTTAGGGTGTAAACATCTTTGTCTGAATTATTGATGTGTGAGACTTATTTGTTATTATCAGTATAACAGTTTTTTTTTTGTTATGTAATTTTTTGAGTTTGTAAACTGAAGTAAAGTAAGCATTTAATGAGTAAATTAAGGATTAAATTTTGTGATTTAGATGGAAGAAAAAGAAAAACTAGAAAGAAGAATGTTGAAGTTTGGAATTGGTGGGCCATTGGCAGAATCTTCCAGAATGAGTGATGAAGTAAGTGAAATTTAGTTTGAAGTAAGAGAAAATTAGTGTAGCTAAATCCAAAAAACTACTGGTGGCTCAAAGGCAGCTAAAGATTGCGACCATATTATTTTGTTCCAGTGCTTGAGGATATTGTATGTTGAAACCATTTCTGGTAAATCGAACCCTGAACCTTTTTCAGTGAAAAATATAGATATCTGTAAGCTGCATGTTCATTGAATGGTGCTTGAGTGGCCACTGCTACCGTTACGTGCTGGTTCAACAAGTGTTTAACACCAGAAGTTTGACATTATATGAGTGTGAAGTGTTTCAAATTTAAAGTTCATCTGATTTTTCAACAGTACATTTGTTTATTCTGTTTTTGAACACCCAAATATACAAATTCTACTTCTGCTATCGAATACGATATCTTTATTACAACTGTTAGATGACTGTGTAAATGTGGCGTTTAAAACTTTACATAAAATGAACATTTCAACATATTCGAATGATGAAATGCGAGTCATTGATGAATGGAAGAATTTCTCAGTGATGAATTCTATAAACTGTGTTGCATTTGCATTAACTGAATTAAAGCCAGCAATTCCTAGTGCACGTTAGAAAACGGTGTCGCTACAATATGTAAAAGGTGAAGATTCTATGATCCCCCATATTCCCCACAGTGTTTTTCAATGAATGGGGTACGAGTTTGTTTATAGATAAGTATCCGTATACATTAACATTAACATCAAGGAAGCAGCCTTTGTCCTGGGAGATAGGATCTCCCTTTCAAGGTTTAATTGAGCCACGACTTTAGGACCGATCTGGTAGGCATCATCCCTCCCGATCCCCACAGAGGGAAAACTTCCCTCACAGATTGCTCGTCAGCGCAGGGACCGGCAGGCGACCATCACGAAGAGATCACAGGGTCAGTCCCAACGCTGAATATTTTGTAACTAACAGTGAAAAACTAAGTTAAAATTTAACAAAGATCGGGGCACCACTCCCTTTCGCGGTACTCAATTCCAGGACAGTATTGCCAAAACCAGAGATCATACATCCCTCCACACCGACCGAAAGGAATCATATCCTCCCAGACCAGCCTCACCATCCACCATGTAATGTCCCCACAGCTAAATGAATTTCCAAATATCAGTCCATTGTCACACACAGTTGGTGGAGAAAAATTTGGTGATGCATTATTTGAAGCTGTTCATGAATGCTGAGTTGACAAAGCCTGAAATGAAAACGAAATATTAGAGGTTGTTCTTGAGACTCGTAATTCCTTGCAACATTCTAATAATGAAAAAGAAGAAAACAAAAAAAAAAAAAAAAAAAAGAGATCCATTTCTGAATGCAGATTTAATAAAAGAAGGACTGCAATTAGCCCAGAAAATGGGATAGTGATTTTTTTTTCAACATGAACTGCAGTTGTGGACAGCCTTTTACTGAAAATTATATTATGGCCTATCTGAAGCATGAACATAGTGATTAATAATTGAATTCATTTGTAAAATTGAGGGAACAGCATTAGGGGAAGCACATGCTGATATTTTTTGAGGTCACAGAAATAATTTCATTAATAGAGGAAGAAGTTGATATCCACAAGATTTCTGTTGATAGCAGCGATATTCCATTGGTATGCATGATTGATTGTCAGAAACTGAACCAATATCTTACGAGCAAATGAACCAAAAAAAAAAAAAAGGTGAAGAATTTTTTCGTTTCAAAAGTGAATTTACTTCAATACATTTTCATTACTTATGTGTATTTGTTTTGTTGAAATAAAATAATAAGCTTAAACTGAATATTTTCAGACTTAAATTTATTTTCTTCTGACTTATGCACAGAACCCATTCCTTTTTTTTTTTTACATGTACTCTTCAGGAACATATGTAAAAATAAAAGTGTATTATTGTTTATTGTATTACATGTAAATCTGTCTTGTATTAAGGTATACATTTTCCTTTAAATGAGATACATTTGTTTGTTGTACACCCTGTCGTTTTTGTTTTTATGCGAGCTCACATATGTGTCACTAATACCACACTTTAAATTACCAAAATGTTAATGAATGATAGGCTGTAAGGAACAGTGCGTTATAGAAATGAATGTGATGAGATTATGCTGAATTCATGAAAATCAAATACGATCTGATAATTAATGTCGACAGTGTTTAGGTAAACAACTTTGTCTGAATTATTGATGTGTGAGGCTTATATGTCATTATCAGTATAACAGTTTTTTTTGTTATGTAATTTTTTGAGTTTGTAAACTGAAGTAAAGTAAGCATTTAATGAGTAAATTAAGGATTTAATTTTGTGATTTAGATGGAAGAAAAAGAAAAACTAGAAAGAAGAAAGTTGAAGTTTGGAACTGGTGGGCCATTTGCAGAAACCTCCAGAATGAGTGATGAAGTAAGTGAAATTTAGTTTGAAGTAAGAGAAAATTAGTGTAGCTAAATCCAAAAAACTACTGGTGGCTCAAAGGCAGCTAAAGATTGTGACCATATTATTTTGTTCCAGTGCTTGAGGATATTGTATGTTGAAACCATTTCTGGTAAATCGAACCCTGAACCTTTTTCAATGAAAAATATAGATATCTGTAAGCTGCCTGTTCATTGAATGGAGCTTGTGTGGCCACTGCTACCATTACGTGCTGGTTCAACAAGTGTTTCACACCAGAAGTTTGACATTATATGAGTGTGAAGTGTTTCAAATTTAAAGTTCATCTGATTTTTCAACAGTACATTTGTTTATTCTGTTTTTGAACACCCAAATATACAAATTCTACTTCTGCTATCGAATACGATATTTTTATTACAACTGTTAGATGACTGTGTAAATGTGGCGTTTAAAACTTTACATAAAATGAACATTTCAACATATTCGAATGATGAAATGCGAGTCATTGATGAATGGAAGAATTTCTCAGTGATGAATTCTATAAACTGTGTTGCATTTGCATTAACTGAATTAAAGCCAGCAATTCCTAGTGCACGTCAGAAAACGGTCTGGCTACAATATGTAAAAGGTGAAGATTCTATGATCCCCCATATTCCCCACAGTGTTTTTCAATGAATGGGGTACGAGTTTGTTTATAGATAGGTATCCGTATACATTAACATTAACATCAAGGAAGCAGCCTTTGTCCTGGGAGATAGGATCTCCCGTTCAAGGTTTAATTGAGCCACGACTTTAGGACCGATCTGGTAGGCATCATCCCTCCCGATCCCCACAGAGGGAAAACTTCCCTCACAGATTGCTCGTCAGCGCAGGGACCGGCGGGCGACCATCATGAAGAGATCCACATGGTCAGTCCCAACGCTGACTATTTTCTAAGTAACAGTGAAAAACTAAGTTAAAATTTCCCAAAGATCGGGGCACCACTCCCTTTCGCGGTACTCAATTCCAGGACAGTATTGCCAAAACCAGAGATCATAACATCCCTCCACACCGACCGAAAGGAATCATATCCTCCCAGACCAGCCTCACCATCCACCATGTAATGTGCCCACAGCTAAATGAATTTCCCAATATCAGTCCATTGTCACACACAGTTGGTGGAGAAAAATTTGGTGATGCATTATTTGAAGCTGTTCATGAATGCTGAGTTGACAAAGCCTGAAATGAAAACGAAATATTAGAGGTTGTTCTTGAGACTCGTAATTCCACGCAACATTCTAATAATGAAAAAGAACAAAAGAAAAAAAAAAAAGATCCATTTCTGAATGCAGATTTAATAAAAGAAGGACTGCAACTAGCCCAGAAAATGGGATAGTGGTTTTGTTTCAACATGAACTGCAGTTGTGGACAACCTTTTACTGAAAATTATATAATGGCCTATCTGAAGCATGAACATAGTGATTAATAATTGAATTCATTTGTAAAATTGAGGGAACAGCACTAGGGGAAGCACATGCTGATATTTTTTGAGGTCACAGAAATAATTTCATTAATAGAGGAAGAAGTTGATATCCACAAGATTTCTGTTGATAGCAGCGATATTCCATTGGTATGCATGATTCATTGTCAGAAACTGAAGTGATATCTTACGAGCAAATAAACCAAAAAAAAAAAAAAAAAAAAAAAGAAAAAAGAAAAATTTTTTCGTTTCAAATGTGAATTTACTTCAATATATTTTCATTACTTATGTGTATTTGTTTTGTTGAAATAAAATAATAAGCTTAAACTGAATACTTTCAGACTTAAATTTATTTTCTTCTGACTTATGCACAGAACCCATTTCCTTTTTTTTTTTTACATGTGTTCTTCAGGAACATATGTAAAAATAAAAGTGTATTATTGTTTATTGTATTACATGTAAACCTGTCTTGTATTAAGGTATACATTTTTGTTTAAATGAGATACATTTGTTTGTTGTACACCCTATCATTTTTGTTTTTATGCGAGCTCACATATGTGTCAATAATACCACACTTTAAATTACCAAAATGTTCATGAATGATAGGCTGTAAGGAACAGTGCGTTATAGAAATGAATGTGATGAAATTATGCTAAATTCATGAAAATCAGATACGATCTGATAATTAATGTCGACAGTGTTTAGGGTGTAAACATCTTTGTCTGAATTATTGATGTGTGAGACTTATTTGTTATTATCAGTATAACAGTTTTTTTTTGTTATGTAATTTTTTGAGTTTGTAAACTGAAGTAAAGTAAGCATTTAATGAGTAAATTAAAGATTAAATTTTGTGATTTAGATGGAAGAAAAAGAAAAACTAGAAAGAAGAATGTTGAAGTTTGGAATTGGTGGGCCATTGGCAGAATCTTCCAGAATGAGTGATGAAGTAAGTGAAATTTAGTTTGAAGTAAGAGAAAATTAGTGTAGCTAAATCCAAAAAACTACTGGTGGCTCAAAGACAGCTAAAGATTGCGACCATATTATTTTGTTCCAGTGCTTGAGGATATTGTATGTTGAAACCATTTCTGGTAAATGGAACCCTGAACCTTTTTCAGTGAAAAATATAGATATCTGTAAGCTGCATGTTCATTGAATGGTGCTTGAGTGGCCACTGCTACCGTTACGTGCTGGTTCAACAAGTGTTTAACACCAGAAGTTTGACATTATATGAGTGTGAAGTGTTTCAAATTTAAAGTTCATCTGATTTTTCAACAGTACATTTGTTTATTCTGTTTTTGAACACCCAAATATACAAATTCTACTTCTGCTATCGAATACGATATCTTTATTACAACTGTTAGATGACTGTGTAAATGTGGCGTTTAAAACTTTACATAAAATGAACATTTCAACATATTCGAATGATGAAATGCGAGTCATTGATGAATGGAAGAATTTCTCAGTGATGAATTCTATAAACTGTGTTGCATTTGCATTAACTGAATTAAAGCCAGCAATTCCTAGTGCACGTTAGAAAACGGTGTCGCTACAATATGTAAAAGGTGAAGATTCTATGATCCCCCATATTCCCCACAGTGTTTTTCAATGAATGGGGTACGAGTTTGTTTATAGATAAGTATCCGTATACATTAACATTAACATCAAGGAAGCCACCTTTGTCCTGGGAGATAGGATCTCCCTTTCAAGGTTTAATTGAGCCACGACTTTAGGACCGATCTGGTAGGCATCATCCCTCCCGATCCCCACAGAGGGAAAACTTCCCTCACAGATTGCTCGTCAGCGCAGGGACCGGCAGGCGACCATCACGAAGAGATCACAGGGTCAGTCCCAACGCTGAATATTTTGTAACTAACAGTGAAAAACTAAGTTAAAATTTAACAAAGATCGGGGCACCACTCCCTTTCGCGGTACTCAATTCCAGGACAGTATTGCCAAAACCAGAGATCATACATCCCTCCACACCGACCGAAAGGAATCATATCCTCCCAGACCAGCCTCACCATCCACCATGTAATGTCCCCACAGCTAAATGAATTTCCAAATATCAGTCCATTGTCACACACAGTTGGTGGAGAAAAATTTGGTGATGCATTATTTGAAGCTGTTCATGAATGCTGAGTTGACAAAGCCTGAAATGAAAACGAAACATTAGAGGTTGTTCTTGAGACTCGTAAATCCACGCAACATTCTAATAATGAAAAAGAACAAAACAAAACAAAACAAAACAAAAAAAAAAAAAAAAACAGAGATCCATTTCTGAATGCAGATTTAATAAAAGAAGGACTGCAATTAGCCCAGAAAATGGGATAGTGATTTTTTTTCAACATGAACTGCAGTTGTGGACAGCCTTTTACTGAAAATTATATTATGGCCTATCTGAAGCATGAACATAGTGATTAATAATTGAATTCATTTGTAAAATTGAGGGAACAGCACTAGGGGAAGCACATGCTGATATTTTTTGAGGTCACAGAAATAATTTCATTAATAGAGGAAGAAGTTGATATCCACAAGATTTCTGTTGATAGCAGCGATCTTCCATTGGTATGCATGATTCATTGTCAGAAACTGAACCAATATCTTACGAGCAAATGAACCAAAAAAAAAAAAAAAAAAAAAAAAAGTGAAGAATTTTTTCGTTTCAAAAGTGAATTTACTTCAATATATTTTCATTACTTATGTGTATTTATTTTGTTGAAATAAAATAATAAGCTTAAACTGAATATTTTCAGACTTGAATTTATTTTCTTCTGACTTATGCCCAGAACCCATTTCCTTTATTTTACATGTATTCTTCAGGAACATATGTAAAAATAAAAGTGTATTATTGTTTATTGTATTACATGTAAATCTGTCTTGTATTAAGGTATACATTTTCCTTTAAATGAGATACATTTGTTTGTTGTACACCCTGTCGTTTTTGTTTTTATGCGAGCTCACATATGTGTCACTAATACCACACTTTAAATTACCAAAATGTTCATGAATGATAGGCTGTAAGAAACAATGCGTTATAGAAATGAATGTGATGAGATTATGCTAAATTCATGAAAATCAAATACGATCTGATAATTAATGTCGACAGTGTTTAGGGTGTAAACATCTTTGTCTGAATTATTGATGTGTGAGGCTTATTTGTCATTATCAGTGTAACAGTTTTTTTTGTTATGTAATTTTTTGAGTTTGTAAACTGAAGTAAAGTAAGCATTTAATGAGTAAATTAAGGATTTAATTTTGTGATTTAGATGGAAGAAAAAGAAAAACTAGAAAGAAGAAAGTTGAAGTTTGGAACTGGTGGGCCATTTGTAGAAACTTCCAGAATGAGTGATGAAGTAAGTGAAACTTAGTTTGAAGTAAGAGAAAATTAGTGTAGCTAAATCCAAAAAACTACTGGTGGCTCAAAGGCAGCTAAAGATTGTCACCATATTATTTTGTTCCAGTGCTTGAGGATACTGTATGTTGAAACAATTTCTGGTAAATCGAACCCTGAACCTTTTTCAATGAAAAATATAGATATCTGTAAGCTGCCTGTTCATTGAATGGAGCTTGGGTGGCCACTGCTACCGTTACGTGCTGGTTCAACAAGTGTTTCACACCAGAAGTTTGACATTATATGAGTGTGAAGTGTTTCAAATTTAAAGTTCATCTGATTTTTCAACAGTACATTTGTTTATTCTCTTTTTGAGCACCCAAATATAGAAGTTCTACTTCTGCTATCGAATACAATATCTTTATTACAACTGTTAGATGACTGTGTAAATGTGGCATTTAAAACTTTACATAAAATGAACATTTCAACACATTCGAATGATGAAATGCCAGTCATTGATGGATGGAAGAATTTCTCAGTGATGAATTCTATCAATTGTGTTGCATTTGCATTAACTGAATTAAAGCCAGACTCCTAGTGCATGTCAGAAAACGGTCTCGCCACAATATGTAAAAGGTGAAGATTCTATGATCCCCCCATATTTCCCACAGTGTTTTTCAATGAATGGGGTACGAGTTTATTTATAGATAAGTATCCGTGTACATTAACATTAACATCAAGGAAGCAGCCTTTGTCCTGGGAGATAGGATCTCCCTTTCAAGGTTTAATTGAGCCACGACTTTAGGACCGATCTGGTAGGCATCATCCCTCCCGATCCCCACAGAGGGAAAGCTTCCCTCACAGATTGCTCGTCAGCGCAGGGACCGGCGGGCGACCATCATGAAGAGATCCACATGGTCAGTCCCAACGCTGACTATTTTCTAAGTAACAGTGAAAAACTAAGTTAAAATTTCCCAAAGATCGGGGCACCACTCCCTTTCGCGGTACTCAATTCCAGGACAGTATTGCCAAAACCAGAGATCATACATCCCTCCACACCGACCGAAAGGAATCATATCCTCCCAGACCAGCTTCACCATCTACCATGTAATGTCCCCACAGCTAAATGAATTTCCCAATATCAGTCCATTGTCACACACAGTTGGTGGAGAAAAATTTGGTGATGCATTATTTGAAGCTGTTCATGAATGCTGAGTTGACAAAGCCTGAAATGAAAACGAAATATTAGAGGTTGTTCTTGAGACTCGTAATTCCTTGCAACATTCTAATAATGAAAAAGAAGAAAACAAAAAAAAAAAAAAAAAAAAAAAAAGAGATCCATTTCTGAATGCAGATTTAATAAAAGAAGGACTGCAATTAGCCCAGAAAATGGGATAGTGATTTTTTTTTCAACATGAACTGCAGTTGTGGACAGCCTTTTACTGAAAATTATATAATGGCCTATCTGAAGCATGAACATAGTGATTAATAATTGAATTCATTTGTAAAATTGAGGGAACAGCACTAGGGGAAGCACATGCTGATATTTTTTGAGGTCACAGAAATAATTTCATTAATAGAGGAAGAAGTTGATATCCACAAGATTTCTGTTGATAGCAGCGATCTTCCATTGGTATGCATGATTCATTGTCAGAAACTGAACCAATATCTTACGAGCAAATGAACCAAAAAAAAAAAAAAAAAAGTGAAGAATTTTTTCGTTTCAAAAGTGAATTTACTTCAATATATTTTCATTACTTATGTGTATTTGTTTTGTTGAAATAAAATAATAATTTTAAACTGAATATTTTCAGACTTGAATTTATTTTCTTCTGACTTATGCACAGAACCCATTTCCTTTTTTTTACATGTATTCTTCAGGAACATATGTAAAAATAAAAGTGTATTATTGTTTATTGTATTACATGTAAATCTGTCTTGTATTAAGGTATACATTTTCCTTTAAATGAGATACATTTGTTTGTTGTATACCCTATCGTTTTTGTTTTTATGCAAGCTCACATATGTGTCACTAATACCACACTTTAAATTACCAAAATGTTCATGAATGATAGGCTGTAAGGAACAATGCGTTATAGAAATGAATGTGATGAGATTATGCTAAATTCATGAAAATCAAATACGATCTGATAATTAATGTCGACAGTGTTTAGGGTGTAAACATCTTTGTCTGAATTATTGATGTGTGAGGCTTATTTGTCATTATCAGTATAACAGTTTTTTTTGTTATGTAATTTTTTGAGTTTGTAAACTGAAGTAAAGTAAGCATTTAATGAGTAAATTAAGGATTTAATTTTGTGATTTAGATGGAAGAAAAAGAAAAACTAGAAAGAAGAAAGTTGAAGTTTGGAACTGGTGGGCCATTTGGAGAAGCTTCCAGAATGAATGATGAAGTAAGTGAAACTTAGTTTGAAGTATGAGAAAATTAGTGTAGCTAAATCCAAAAAACTACTGGTGGCTCAAAGGCAGCTAAAGATTGTCACCATATTATTTTGTTCCAGTGCTTGAGGATATTGTATGTTGAAACAAAGGCAGCTAAAGATTGTCACCATATTATTTTGTTCCAGTGCTTGAGGATATTGTATGTTGAAACAATTTCTGGTAAATCGAACCCTGAACCTTTTTCAATGAAAAATATAGATATCTGTAAGCTGCCTGTTCATTGAATGGAGCTTGGGTGGCCACTGCTACCGTTACGTGCTGGTTCAACAAGTGTTTCACACCAGAAGTTTGACATTATATGAGTGTGAAGTGTTTCAAATTTAAAGTTCATCTAATTTTTCAACAGTACATTTGTCTATTCTGTCTTTGAACACCCAAAAATATACAAATTCTACTTCTGCTATTGAATACGATATCTTTATTACAACTGTTAGATGACTGTGTAAATGTGGCATTTAAAACTTTACATAAAATGAACATTTCAACACATTCGAATGATGAAATGCCAGTCATTGATGGATGGAAGAATTTCTCAGTGATGAATTCTATCAACTGTGTTGCATTTGCATTAACTGAATTAAAACCAGACTCCTAGTGCATGTCAGAAAACGGTCTCGCCACAATATGTAAAATGTGAAGATTCTATGATCCCCCCATATTCCCCACAGTGTTTTTCAATGAATGGGGTACGAGTTTATTTATAGATAGGTATCCGTATACATTAACATTAACATCAAGGAAGCAGCCTTTGTCCTGGGAGATAGAATCTCCCTTTCAAGGTTTAATTGAGCCACGACTTTAGGACCGATCTGGTAGGCATCATCCCTCCCGATCCCCACAGAGGGAAAACTTCCCTCACAGATTGCTCGTCAGCGCAGGGACCGGCGGGCGACCATCACGAAGAGATCCACAGGGTCAGTCCCAGCGCTGACTATTTTCTAAGTAACAGTGAAAAACTAAGTTAAAATTTCCCAAAGATCGGGGCACCACTCCCTTTCGCGGTACTCAATTCCAGGACAGTATTGCCAAAACCAGAGATCATACATCCCTCCACACCGACCGAAAGGAATCATATCCTCCCAGACCAGCTTCACCATCCACCATGCAATGTCCCCACAGCTAAATTATTTTCCCAATATCAGTCCATTGTCACACACAGTTGGTGGAGAAAAATTTGGTGATGCATTATTTGAAGCTGTTCATGAATGCTGAGTTGACAAAGCCTGAAATGAAAACGAAATATTAGAGGTTGTTCTTGAGACTCGTAATTCCACGCAACATTCTAATAATGAAAAAGAACAAAACAAAAAAAAAAAGAGATCCATTTCTGAATGCAGATTTAATAAAAGAAGGACTGCAATTAGCCCAGAAAATGGGATAGTGATTTTTTTTTCAACATGAACTGCAGTTGTGGACGGCCTTTTACTGAAAATTATATAATGGCCTATCTGAAGCATGAACATAGTGATTAATAATTGAATTCATTTGTAAAATTGAGGGAACAGCACTAGGGGAAGCACATGCTGATATTTTTTGAGGTCACAGAAATAATTTCATTAATAGAGGAAGAAGTTGATATCCACAAGATTTCTGTTGATAGCAGCGATATTCCATTGGTATTCATGATTCATTGTCAGAAACTGAACCAATATCTTACGAGCAAATGAACCAAAAAAAAAAAAAGTGAAGAATTTTTTCGTTTCAAAAGTGAATTTACTTCAATATATTTTCATTACTTATGTGTATTTGTTTTGTTGAAATAAAATAATAAGCTTAAACTGAATATTTTCAGACTTGAATTTATTTTCTTCTGACTTATGCACAGAACCCATTTCCTTTTTTTTACATGTATTCTTCAGGAACATATGTAAAAATAAAAGTGTATTATTGTTTATTGTATTACATGTAAATCTGTCTTGTATTAAGGTATACATTTTCCTTTAAATGAGATACATTTGTTTGTTGTATACCCTATCGTTTTTGTTTTTATGCAAGCTCACATATGTGTCACTAATACCACACTTTAAATTACCAAAATGTTCATGAATGATAGGCTGTAAGGAACAATGCGTTATAGAAATGAATGTGATGAGATTATGCTAAATTCATGAAAATCAAATACGATCTGATAATTAATGTCGACAGTGTTTAGGGTGTAAACATCTTTGTCTGAATTATTGATGTGTGAGGCTTATTTGTCATTATCAGTATAACAGTTTTTTTTGTCATGTAATTTTTTGAGTTTGTAAACTGAAGTAAAGTAAGCATTTAATGAGTAAATTAAGGATTTAATTTTGTGATTTAGATGGAAGAAAAAGAAAAACTAGAAAGAAGAATGTTGAAGTTTGGAACTGGTGGGCCATTTGGAGAAACTTCCAGAATGAGTGATGAAGTAAGTGAAACTTAGTTTGAAGTAAGAGAAAATTAGTGTAGCTAAATCCAAAAAACTACTGGTGGCTCAAAGGCAGCTAAAGATTGTCACCATATTATTTTGTTCCAGTGCTTGAGGATATTGTATGTTGAAACAAAGGCAGCTAAAGATTGTCACCATATTATTTTGTTCCAGTGCTTGAGGATATTGTATGTTGAAACAATTTCTGGTAAATCGAACCCTGAACCTTTTTCAATGAAAAATATAGATATCTGTAAGCTGCCTGTTCATTGAATGGAGCTTGGGTGGCCACTGCTACCGTTACGTGCTGGTTCAACAAGTGTTTCACACCAGAAGTTTGACATTATATGAGTGTGAAGTGTTTCAAATTTAAAGTTCATCTAATTTTTCAACAGTACATTTGTCTATTCTGTTTTTGAACACCCAAAAATATACAAATTCTACTTCTGCTATTGAACACCATATCTTTATTACAACTGTTAGATGACTGTGTAAATGTGGCATTTAAAACTTTACATAAAATGAACATTTCAACACATTCGAATGATGAAATGCCAGTCATTGATGGATGGAAGAATTTCTCAGTGATGAATTCTATCAACTGTGTTGCATTTGCATTAACTGAATTAAAACCAGACTCCTAGTGCATGTCAGAAAACGGTCTCGCCACAATATGTAAAATGTGAAGATTCTATGATCCCCCCATATTCCCCACAGTGTTTTTCAATGAATGGGGTACGAGTTTATTTATAGATAGGTATCCGTATACATTAACATTAACATCAAGGAAGCAGCCTTTGTCCTGGGAGATAGGATCTCCCTTTCAAGGTTTAATTGAGCCACGACTTTAGGACCGATCTGGTAGGCATCATCCCTCCCGATCCCCACAGAGGGAAAACTTCCCTCACAGATTGCTCGTCAGCACAGGGACCGGCGGGCGACCATCACGAAGAGATCCACAGGGTCAGTCCCAGCGCTGACTATTTTCTAAGTAACAGTGAAAAACTAAGTTAAAGTTTCTCAAAGATCGGGGCACCACTCCCTTTCACGGTACTCAATTCCAGGACAGTATTGCCAAAACCAGAGATCATACATCCCTTCACACCGACCGAAAGGAATCATATCCTCCCAGACCAGCTTCACCATCCACCATGTAATGTCCCCACAGCTAAATGAATTTCCCAATATCAGTCCATTGTCACACACAGTTGGTGGAGAAAAATTTGGTGATGCATTATTTGAAGCTGTTTATGAATGCTGAGTTGAGAAAGCCTGAAATGAAAACGAAATATTAGAGGTTGTTCTTGAGACTCGTAATTCCATGCAACATTTTAATAATGAAAAAGAACAAAAGAAAAAAAAAAGATCCATTTCTGAATGCAGATTTAATAAAAGGACTGCAACTAGCCCAGAAAATGGGATAGTGATTTTGTTTCAACATGAACTGCAGTTGTGGACAACCTTTTACTAAAAATTATATAATGGCCTATCTGAAGCATGAACATAGTGATTAATAATTGAATTCATTTGTAAAATTGAGGGAACAGCACTAGGGGAAGCACATGCTGATATTTTTTGAGGTCACAGAAATAATTTCATTAATAGAGGAAGAAGTTGATATCCACAAGATTTCTGTTGATAGCAGCGATATTCCATTGGTATGCATGATTCATTGTCAGAAACTGAACTAATATCTTACAAGCAAATAAACCAAAAAAAAAAAAAAAAGAAAAAAGTGAAGAATTTTTTCGTTTCAAATGTGAATTTACTTCAATATATTTTCATTACTTATGTGTATTTGTTTTGTTGAAATAAAATAATAAGCTTAAACTGAATATTTTCAGACTTAAATTTATTTTCTTCTGACTTATGCACAGAACCCATTTCCTTTTTTTTTACATGTGTTCTTCAGGAACATATGTAAAAATAAAAGTGTATTATTGTTTATTGTATTACATGTAAATCTGTCTTGTATTCAGGTATTCATTTTCCTTTAAATGAGATACATTTGTTTGTTGTACACCCTATCATTTTTGTTTTTATGCGAGCTCACATATGTGTCACTAATACCACACCTTAAATTACCAAAATGTTCATGAATGATAGGCTGTAAGGAACAGTGCGTTATAGAAATGAATGTGATGAAATTATGCTAAATTAATGAAAATCAAATACGATTTGATAATTAATGTCGACAGTGTTTAGGTTGTAAACATCTTTGTCTGAATTATTGATGTGTGAGGCTTGTCATTATCATTATAACAGTGTTTTTTTGTTACGTAATTTTTTGAGCTTGTAAACTGAAATAAAGTAAGCATTTAATGAGTGAATTAAGGATTTAATTTTATGATTTAGATGGAAGAAAAAAGAAGACTAGAAAGAAGAAGGTTAATTATTGGAATTGGTGAGCCATTGGCTGCATTGTTGAGAATGGGTGATGAAGTAAGTGAAATTTAGTTTAGAAAATAAGTTTTTCTTTCAGTGTATAAATTTAAATGCAGTAGGACATTTCATCAATTTTTGTCACACTTGTTTTTGTAATGTGATTATGTCATATGTCACTTTAACATATTGCTGTCACATATTAAAAACTGACAATTTTATTTATTAATTTTTATGGCTATGGACTTTTTTGGCATGTTAATAAGAATAAAATAAGTTATGAGAAATGGTGTGAGCTATAGGGGTATGTTAAGTTTCTTTGTACTTTAAGATCCTATTGTTCGTTTTGTTCACTCCTTATTAATCTTCTGAGCGTTATGACTGGCTTTATCCAATCATCAGATGTTTTGCTACTTGGCATATATTAGCTTATAAGTTAAGATATTTTGCTTTCTCAGATCCTTTAATAATGTAAATATCATCTTAAGTAATGTAAGTTTATGAAAATACAACCTAAAATAAGTAATTATGCTAACTCAATTAATAAATGCTGTTTAAATACCGATCTTCATTATGGATCTAAAATCCTTTGCTGCTCAGAGGGTTAAAAGAAATGCTTGCTTTGCATGTTATAATCGTAATTACGTGAGTTTTTGTCTTCCTGAGTGTTGTATCTCGTGTAATTTCGTTCCGTTAAGCAGGTTGTAGATAACTAAAATTTAAACAGATGTTGGAAAATGCTCTTTATTTTTAATAAATTTATTTTTGGATATCAAATTGTGTAACATCAAGAAGATGGGAGAAAGTCTTGTTAACTTTTCCATTAATGTTTTATAATCCTTAAATGGGAAGATTTTAGGAAAAATCATTGTTCGGCCTTAGAACTTCTTGAAGAAAATAATGTGTAGTAGTTTTTGGCCATCACAGAATTTACTCATTATTATATGTTGTTTCTGTGATTTAAAACTTTGTAGGGAACCCGAGGAATGGCGGAGTAATTAGGCTGCTGAATACTGTGACTTTGACTCGGGTTTGATCCGAGTCAAATGGGCTGGGTGATTGGTTGTTTTTTGTAGTTTTTCATCTGTGTAACGTGATTACAAGCCAGTTTTCCGTAGGAAATCTTCCACAGAGGCACTCCTACCATTAAGCAGATAACTCTTGTGTGATTTATCAAAATCAAATAGTCTAACTTAACTATTAATTTAAAATGTGTTTTTTTCCATGCAATGTTTTTTTTAATGTAGAGTTATTTGTGATCCCTATTTTTGCAAAAAGTAAAGCATTATGATATTGTTTCCATAAGACTCCCTTTGTTAAAATTTTCATAACTCACTACTGATTACTCATGGATGCTGGGTTAATTGTCAGTAATATATTGCAATGTTTCTGGTTTTATAAGGTATTTTCATTTTTTTATATATAAATCTTCATATTTCTATCTCTTTTGGGGGGATAGTGGTGGTAAATGACTGCTTTCTAATTTGTCAGTGTTTCAATGAATATGAGAAATTGGGCTCTGCAGTTGTTCCAACAAATGAGATATGGACACAGGATATTCACCAATCAGTTTATTTAAGTAACAGTGCTATACTTTAGAAATGTGTGGTTCTTAGAAGATTCAGCAAGACATGCTCGTAGTTTATACTGCAGTAGAAAAACATGATAATCTTCATACGTGGTACCTTCTATAAGCATATCTATAGAGGGCTATATAGTTGGCAGGTGTCAGCAACTTCATTTCTGCCATTGTCAAATATTTAAGAAATATGATTATGTGAGGTAAAGGTTGTGGATCTGCATATGGATTTCATTATTTTACTTTCAGTACACAATGCATTCTGCATCACATGCATTGCATGAAGTGAAAGAAGCATTTTTTGTTAAGTGCTGAAATACAGTGCCCACTGCTTATTAAACTCGATAATAAACTGAGCTGGGTGTTGCGTTCATATTTCCAGGAAGCAAAACAAATATATAATAAACAATAGAAAACCATTCCTTATAAAATTCAAACGGGCAAAAGTCTGATTATTCAGTATCTAGAATAACCTGTTTGTAGCAGATAAAAGCATTTTGTAGTTCATTCACTTATGTTTCATTTATGGAGCACTTCAGAAATGGGTATAGCAGAAATTTCAGCCTGCGTAGTTAGAACCAAGAGCTCCTAATATGTTGGGTACACTTACCTAGTTCCTGTCAGACACTGTTTGTTCTTATAATAGAATACCTTCATCTTAGGATTAACAAAAGTAATCTAGAACAGCGGTCGTCAATCCTTAGAACTTCACAGAATTAATACACTCTTTTGCAAAAAAATTAAAGCACCGTGAAGGAAGTGGTTGTTTCTGATGACATTACCTGTGATAGTACCTGTTCACGGCTCACAATCATCCATTGCGTGTTCAAATTAGTTATTGGTCGAACCGCCCTTGGTGGCAATGCATGCTTAAAATCATCGAGGCAAGGAAGGGTAGAGGTTCCTAATATCATCCTGCGAAACATTCTGCCAGGCATTCATCAGTTGTCGCTCCAAATCTGCGATATTTTGTGGCCTGAATCTGGTGGTCTATTGTGTCCTAGACATGCTTGATTGGTGAAAGGTCTGGTGATCTTCCTGGTCTTTGATATCATTGTAATGGCCTCTTTAGTTGCTTCTTTACGGAATTGCAATGGCAGCAACAAAAAAGGTAAATATTCCGCCTCTGTTACTGGTTTTGTACTTTGTGAATTGCACACTAGAAATGCGCACTATGATCGAAATTCCTGTTCATTTGACTTGAAACTTTGATCATTTGCATTTTCGATCAAGGGGTTTTTGCATACCAAATTTCATCACGGTAGCAAAAGTCTTTCTGGGTGCTTCGATTTTTTTTTGCAAAAGAGTGTATATAATTTTATATTTGGAGGACCACTAATATGAATTAAAAAATTAACATTTAAAAAAAAAGATTCACATTTTCATATCACTGAAAAGGAACTTCATGAAAAGCAAGAACAAACCGCCAAACGCAAATGAAAGTTATACTGCTAATTTTTAATTATTGTAAACATAATACTCATTGCTTATTCAGCAATGGTGCCATCGATCAACAGTTAGACAAAACAGAAAACTTCTAGTAATGCAATTATAAACAAGAATGCAAGGTTCTCATAAACATCCATCAAGTTGCCTATTGACCCAGAGAAAAAAAAAATATTATTAACTACTACAATAGCACATGTTTGTAATTCAAAGGGAAAGAGAATCCCACTTCATGCTATTATTAATAACAGCAGCATATCCATAGATGCCAAATTCCACTTTCAAATGTCTCTAGATACAACTGCAAAAGTAGCTGAAAATTCGCTAAATTCAGCCGAAATTTCACTAAAAGCAGTACCTGAAATTAAACAAAAATGGTATAATCTATATTCCTTGATAGGTTTTGTTACTCGTCATTTTTTAAACTGAATCTTCAGAAAAATATAAATAATGTCTCAATTTTTCTGCGAACCATCAAAAAGGTATGTGGACTACTGGTTGGCGACTGCTGATCTAGAGGCATTGGAAACAAGTTCTTTGGTAATTTTAATGAATGTTTTCCAGGAGTAAAGAATAGATGTTGCTTATGTAAGCACTGGTTCCCTTTTTTGAACATCAGCTAATTAATATTATAATGTGCATATACACATTGAGTTTTCAAGTTGTCTCAGAAAACATCGAGAGAGGCTCTTGTATTGTTGTACATTATCAGTCTTTGACTGGAAAAGTGTAGTGATCATTGTAGGCTGAAGAAAAAAGAAACTAAAGCATTGATTATGTTTATAATAACCATAAAGTGACAAATCAATTTAACATATTTATTTTCGAATTTCTTCCTGCTGGCTAGAAACAGAAATTGTAGTTGATGATAATATTGAGACTGCATGCAAAAGCACTGACTATGATATTATAAAAAGTGTTAAAAGAGCCATAGAAAATGGTGCAAAAGAAGGTGACTACATGCCAATGTCTGCAGAATTAAGAAAAGCACTGCAGATTCTAGAACTCTTGATCTGAAGGTTGAGCCCAGAAAAGCTACCAGCAGTTTTACAAACTTGAAAATACAATTGAAAGACTGTTGAGAAATGATGCAGAACAGATATGACAAATGATGCAAAACAATTTGCATAGAGCAGTTCTTTGTAAAAATTTAAGAAATTTCATAATCTATGTAATGAAATTTTTTATAGAAAAAATAAAAATTAAATTTCCAAGTTTCATGAATAGTTTAATGCTAGTATTAATTTTTGATTAATTGTTTAGGTATTAATTATTAGATTGTTTGTTCCTATCTTACTGAGTAATTTCAGAATTGATACCTTAATTTGCAAAATTGAAATTACGCTTTATTTAACTCAGCCGCTTAATTAACACAAATGTGCTTAGAACAGAAATGATTTTAATAAATGGCAGGTACTGTATATGTATCTCTTCACAAATAACTGTAATCTAATATATGCATATGCAGTTTGGTTCAAGTAAAATCACATGCTTATGTTATTCCCCATCTTTTAATTCCAGAACATCTGTAAACTATGTCCAGTGCAAAGTCCGAGAGCCAGACTCACGGGACTTTGCTGATTCTAAACTTTCGAAATAACCAGATTTTAAATTGTGAATTTACATCTAGTGTGATGATATGTACATAATAATAAAAATATTTTTTATTAACATTTCTGTAAAAAAAGATGTTTTGCACTCGGATTTCTTTCTGAATCACCACTGTGTGGAATTGAAATGCAACTCAAAGCTAAAATTTGTGTATTTTTTTATTTAAAACCATACTACTGATGTCTGCCATTCCATAGATTGAGACATTGTCACTGCAGCGTAAGACTTCAGTTGTATTATCTTCATTTAGCATTCCTTCTCATGTTCCATTAAACAGAAAATTTGGCTTTTCGTTATGTCTGGGAAACTGGGGGTTACTACTGTGTTGAGTGGTGGCAGGTGAGTGCATCTGATTCTATAAAATGATTGGTACATTCGTAAGGTTATGTAATACTTACTGAAAACTCAAAACACATTTATTACAATCGCAAGAAGCTCTTTACAAACATATATAACTCATGAATTGTATAGAACAGTTACTGAAGTGAATTATAGTCTTGTGATGTGAGGAGCCTGCCATCGAGGGCCTCTCTGGTCGAGAGTTGAAGAGTATTCTAGGTCTCTCTAGTTGAGAGTTTAAGTGCCTTCTGACATATTGTTCTGATGAAAAATTTTTCAGGAATTAGCGACGCCTCCTAAATTTTTCAGCCATATTTTACATCCTCTGATTTGTTATGTCTGGAATGATAACAGATGAAAAACAAAATCATTGGTTCATCAGACCTTCTGAAAATGAGAGGCTTTGATGACAAACATGATGCAGAACACTAAAATTTGACACTAGTCGTGAAGTTATGTCTCTTGCACTGTCAGTTGGTATGAATTATTGCATCTTGAGATGTCAGACCATGTCGTCTGGCATGTCATAAAAGCTTGAAAACAGTGACTTGTGGGGGACTGCACACGATTTTTCTCATCTGTGTGGTCCATTGCATTAGTAATAACCCTGTTTTGAGCGAGTAGAGCTACTGGCTCAAAACTGTGGCTTTCTACTCGTTAATAGTGTTTTAATAGTTTCTTGACTGCCTGAAAAAATTTCCAAGTAAATCATATTTCTGGTGTGTACTGTATATGTATGTATACTATGTGGTGTAATGTAATTTGTGTCATTTCACATGTTAGACTGTGGGCCACGATGCTGAAAATAGCACGATTTTCTCATCTCAGTGTGTCCACCACATACTCCCCCCTCTAGTATACATAAAAACGGGGAAATGCATATGTCTGCTCGAAAAAGTTTGACAAATGTTTTGTTTGGCGTGATGGGCAGATGTATGTTTCAAAGTATCAAGATGTCGAGTATCCATGTCACCATTCAACACAAATGCTTCTTTCACCTTGTCAATTGAGACTGAAAAGTTTTTCCATTAAGGGATAATTTGAATACTTTTTCACCATGTTTGATAACTTTGAAAGGACTGTTGTATGGTGGTTCTAGAGGCCGTCATATTGCTTTACATTGCACAGACACATGTTTTTAAATCTTTGTGAATAAACACTGCTTTTGCTGTATGTGATCCACTTGGTTTTGGTTTAAGTTGCTGCATGCAACTATGAAGTTGTTTGATATATTCAACAGGATCAGTTACATTTGATGTGTCAGAAAACTCGCCATTTTTCCATTTTAAAGAGTACAGCATTTTTAATCACTTCATAACCTTAACCTGTATGTATGTAAGATAAAAATACATAATTTAAAATACTAGCATTAATTTGCAGTTGTCCCTTAACTATCCTTTTTGAGTTGTTACACTTAATTCTGTCCTAGAAATAGCAACTTATAGTAAATATATTTAAGCTGCATAATTTCAAAATTACTTCTCACATTATTCTTACATAATACTAATTATGCAGATCCTTGCTTAATATTTCAACAATTTTAAAATTTTTGAATTAACCAAAAGGAATAAAGTTAAACCAAAACCAAATTATTCTGAACTGGGTTTTTAACTTAGAAATGTCACTTTTGCTCTCTGCTTCTGTGCCTTACCTTTTTGCTGTTTCCAATTTTAGTAATAATGGTGTGCAAAGTATCTCGTATCATTTTTAAACTCTACTCAAAGAACAAAGCTTCCTTTAAGCTAGCATTAGCTTTTAATCATAATTTTCCTGCTTAATGCAAGTTCTGACTAATTGTGTATGAAGCTTAATGATTATAATTAATATTATAATGTGTTATTTTTTAACATTCCCCCTACTTTGAATGTTGTGTTATGTTCGTAAAATTTTTTTTTTACCTCTTCCTCTAAGTTAACTCAAATATGAGAATTAAAATACATTGTTGACATCTAAATTACGTAGGAGACTGGGCTTCAACCAAATATACCATAATTAGTGGCTTTAAGCTCTGACATACAGCCTGTGCCTGCTTCAATCTGATCTTGGGAAGTGGCCTTCTCAGAAAACATTGTATTATCTGGAGTATCTGTATTACATTTGAATTCAGAAAATGACTAATCTGCTACATTACTTTTCTATACTGACACTTTTGAACCTGTGTTGAGTGTGCTTTACCCTACCTTCCTGAGTCAAGTACAGATCTCCATCAGTACAGTAAGTGAATGCTGGAGAGAGGAAGTTATATTAGTAAACTGATGAAATCCAACTTGGCCTGTAATTTGTTTTTATTAGTATACATCACTCATCATTCAATAAGGTTACAAGATTTATTGCAATTGAAGGGAACACTTTTAACGTGCTGTGAAGTTTTCTGCTGTTCTGTGAATGCAGTCAGCTTGGTTGATACATTTTCCAGTTTGATGTAGTCTGATTTAATTTACCAAATAAATATTTGCTTATAGCAGCCTCACTAAAGAAAGAAAACATGTAATGTAAAAGCAGATAATAACAAAAACTTTGATAATAAATATAAACATAATTTAATTTTGTTATTAAAATTATTAAGACAGGTTCTCAACCAGGAGGGAATTCAGTCAGCATTTTATTTAGTTGTTAAGTATTTAGTTTATGAATATAAAAAACTACCTTTATTCAACTTTTGGTATTTATCAATATTTTATGTACTTTTTGTTGTTTAGTTTGTACAGCTCATTAAAGTAATCTTTATCTAAATTAATGTACATATGTATCTTTTGAGTTTTGGAAGAGGAGGAGGAATGAGCTTCTAGCGACAGTCAAGTTGTGCATAGGGTGAAAAGGGTTGAGAACCACTCATTTAAAGTAGAGAGTGCACATCTAAAATGAAGAAAATAATTTCCTAAATAAGCATCTGGCATATAATAGTATTAAGAATGCCGAAAAGTTAGGATGCCGAAAATTTTATAGCTGTCAGAATTTCAATAAAAGGATCTTTTGTGCCAAACTTTTTCATTACCTGAATTCTGCTGAATAGCTGTCTAAATGTTGTAGTTCTTTATTTTGTTGAACTCTGCATTGTTTCAGAATTACTCCCAGAATTGTGCTTCATATCGTGAAGATGCCATGTTCTTGGGAGAGTAGAATAACTTTTTCTTGTTGTGGTAAATCCTAAGTATGCAGTTTACTTCAGGAATTCTGTAGAGCTCACTTAAACCCTAATCTTTAAAATATTTCAACTTTAAAACAATTTTTTATTCACTATCACTTTTGATAAATAATAATCTCTTAAGTCTCGTGGAAAAAATATAAGATTTAATGGAAGATAAAGAAAATAAATTATTCTTTTGATCATTATATGTCAACATTTGCTGTGCTTAGTGATTAAAAATGTTTTATGATAATGGAAAATTATCTCAAATTTCTGCAGTCTCCACTAAGCTTAAATCTATTATCCTGAAGTTTTAATTGCCATTGTTTTAAGCAGTTTCTTCATAGTTCTTGACTGTCCTGATTTTTTACCACAACTCCTTGTAGATCACCAAATCTGCTGGTTATTAATTGTTAGCCTTATGATGGATTATAGAACTTTAAATGAATAGTCAACTAATAACCATTAACTGATTAACAGTTAGTACTTTTAATATTTTTTATGCCATGGTCATATTTAAATAGTTAAGTAACCTGAACGAGGCATTATGTAGCTAAAATAAGTCAATTTGGGCTTTGAAACAGTGCCATCTCGCTGCATGAAAACCTCTGGGAAACTTCCAATTTTTCACATTTCAAAGTTGGCAGATACTGCATATTTGTTTTCTGTTAGTAGAAAAACTCTATGATTCATTGATTAACAAAGGATCTGTATGTGATAATTTTTTGTTTTTAAGAACTGATTGCTTTCATTTGAAAGCTGACTACTTGAAAGTTTAATCGCAATTTTGCAACTTCTGTGAAGATTTTTAAGTTCTTAATGCTGGAAACTGGATGTGATGCTTATTGTCGGTTGCATAAATTGAAGGAATTATTCAGTACTTTATATTTTTTAGGTAATAGCACTGAGTAGATATGAATTAGGAGTTTTCTGACTTCAGAAGTTCTGAGGAATTTTGGCCCCAACACGATATCTTTAAGAGATTAGTATTTATTGAGCAAATAGATTTTATGTTCAGTGTTGTATAATAAAAACAGCTCTCTCTTGTGCTGCCTGATTTGGCGGAAATTGTGCATGGTTGTAGGGGACCTTAAGGTGAATATATGAAAGTGCAGCATTCATCTTTCAGAACGAAGTTCTGAGCAACAGTATTAAATTTCATCTTGATGGTGCAGTAGCTAACACGTTGGTGCTGCAGAAAAAGTGTCCTTCATACCAGCATTTCTTTTCTGTAAATAGTTTTACATTGCTTAAATAATGGTTTTGTAGTATTTTTATTGTATATCATAAATAAAATTCTTAGCATCTAAAATGTTTGGCATGGGCACTGCATTGAATCTTCTGTTTCATATCAGGATCTTTTATTTTCATTTTAATAATGCAAATTAATCATTTAATGATTTTATTTTTCCCTATAAAGAAATCTTTCTTAGTAGTTTGTGGTACGGTATTGATAATTGTACTTGTATAAGTCTATTTTACTAAAGACCCTTTACTAAATCCATTAACTGTTGGATTTTGTGTTGGCGAGTTAGTAATCTTATTTGGTAGTAGAAACACTTGAGTTTTATGATGAAATAATGATTTAGGTTTACACCTGTTCTAAATATAATAATAAGCAGTTTGATGTATTTCTTTTTTTATTTTTTTGCTACAACACTTTTTGGTAGCCTCAGAAAATTTATTCATTAAATCATGCTTGAATTTTTAGTAGCATGAACTCTTGTGTATATAGTATGTTTATATAAATTATTATGCCATTTTATACCAGTTATTATGGTATAAAAATATTATTTACTGTAAAGGCAACATGTTAGAGTAACAATTCTTATTTCGAATCCAGTTTAATATTTTAAAAGTAGTTTCATATGCATTTTCAATTCCTGCAACATCATCATAACTGTGAAAGAATATATTTAGTGTCATGTTAGTTAAATGGAGAAATGATTGAAATAGGTGTTCTTTTGAATCTATAAAATACAAATTACTTATATACTTTAATATGAAAGAAAGTTGTTCAGAATTTGCTGAATGAATAAGAAATGATGCATATTTTCTCAAGTCTACCAAAAATCAAAGCAAATATAATTTACTTTAATTAAAAATATTTTTAAAGTTTTTCTGCATGTTTGAATTAACATGTTTATGAATTAACATTCTGCATGTTTGAATTGATTTTAATCATGCATCTTTTTTGTCTAATGAGTCAATAATATTGTTGCCTAAATTACTAAACTAAAACACTTTTTATTTGTTTTTAAATTCAGTAATAATAAAAAAGAAATTAACATAAATATATTTTGTTGTGTCCTTTATTGCAACTCGGCAGAGTTGGCATCCGTACTTGAGGTAGTGTTGTACCCTTATTGTAGGAAATGATTCTTGTCAGATGATGCTTGTCATGTTCACCTGATTCTTTTCATGGCTACAGTGTTGTCATAAGTAAAAAAAAAAAGTTTTGTGGAATTCTTAAGGTCGCATTACATTCTTAAAAGGTCATTTGTGAAAAACTTAAATTTCACATCTACTTTTGAAATGCTGTTATCCATCTCACAAGCTCGTAATTATTAGATAACATCAAATACGTCTTAAATTGTAAAAATTTGCTATTCTGAGAGTTGAAGCAGCTCTTGAAACTTCTGCGGGTGTGTGTATTAACATAATGGCAAGTGATTGGTTTGGCCTTTTTTGATTATGACAAAGCATTCAAGGGCTATCTGCCTAAGGAGAGGAATGCCTATGTGGAGGACTTTCTAAGAGAAACTGCCTCGTATACACATTACACATTGGGAAAACTATAAAAACGCCCACGCAGCCAGTCTGTTCGTGGGATGTGAACCTCAGAGTGAACTACCAGTGTTCAGCGACTTTACAGCTCGGCCATTAGTTGACAATGGCAAATGAAACTGATTTGCAGGGTGGGCATTATTGCTCTCCCTGCACATCATTGTACTCTGTATGAGCTCATTAGTATGATTTTTTGGGCTTCAAAGTATAAATATATAATTTTAAGTAAGTAAAAGTTGATATTTATGCTTGTGTTATATTTATAAAATAAGAAATTGTATTTTTTTAAATTTTAGGAAAAGAAGAAGAAAAGAGCTGAAAGATTTGGGTTGTCATGAAAAGCTTTCCCTCCGTCTTTTATTTTCTACTATATATGTATATATTTTCTGAAATATACACCTGTTTATGATGTGTCAAATTGCATGTAAAATTTGTGAGTTTTTATAGCAAATGCAGTATTAAAGTTTTGCTCTATACAATTTTTTCACAAATATGTTTTTAACATTTCTTGTGAATTTACTCCTTTCTTAAAAACACATAATTAAAGGTAATTTAAACAAACAATAGAATGGAACAACATTATTTACCTACCTTTTTTTCCAATTGTACCATGTTTCTGTCAAATTGTAGAGTTCCGCACTTTGTAAATGCTAAGTTACAGTTGAACGTGAAGAATCATAAGAACTGATAAGCGGATAATTGCTTGAGTTCGTGTAACAAGAAACAAGAAGATGAAGGGTAAATAACCCTGTATTATTCAGATAAGATTTAAGAGAACTCCGTCTTGGAGTGTACAATAAAAGCTGACACTTGGGCTTGAACTTAAGAGGCTAAGAAGTAAACTAAAACTAATATAAACTAAAGAGATATAGCCGAAGCTATCAAGATTCTAACCGAGTTGGCCCCTTAACGCTAATTGACTGCGAAGTTATGAAGGGCCTAAGTACAGCCAAGTGTAATAATAGCTTACAAGAGAGAAGCCTAAAAAGGCGGATGCGTGCAGACAGGATACCTGGTAACTCTCTCGCCCAGACCGAAGAACTTTATGGTTTAAATACCACTCTTCCTCATTATGTATTCAGACGTGAATCTAAAACTACATTCTGGCCCGAAGTTGTAAGTTAAGAATTTGACAGGAAAGAAGTTTAAGTCAAAATTTAACTGTTCATAAAATTAACATAATCCTTACAAGATATTTGAATATCAAGGAGCAGGCACAGGTCTTTTAATTAAGAATTGGTACTGAAAAATGGAGGAAAGTTTACTATTCATGATATAGTTTAAATCGGCAAATATACGAAATGTAAGGAAGCATTTTTTTTTATAATACATGATTTACACTGGATGATTTTATGCAAATGAATTGCTATGTTTATTATTTGGGTGCTATGAAGAGAAGTAATCTGAAGTCTGATAAATATAAGGATAGTTATTGTTACTGGCCAGTCTGTCTCACTACTGTAACTGGCGGAGAATATGTTGATAGCACTCTTCTGTTCTCCCAGTGCGTTTTCGTGGTGCACAAATCCATCACCTTGATTTTGCTTTTTACCTGTTGTACTTTTTTCAACATTGGGGACCTGAAATGCTTCTATTTCAACAACTGAACGTTTTTGCTACGTTGTGCCCGTACAGACTCATCTCCAGTTATCATTTTGTTCAGTAAGTCGGAATCGATGCTGGTAGTGTCCAACAGCTCTTGTGTAACCTCAAGACTGAGTTTTTTTCTATTTTGCTGACAGCAGCTTGAGCACAAATTTCTTAGCTATTCTGCACCTATTCAAATTAGGTTGCCAAATTGCATGTGCAGAATCGTAACTGATCCCAACATCATTGGCAATTTCTCATACAGCCAAATGGTGATCTTCCTGTAGCAGATTCCCCTACCTCTCAGCAACAGCAGCATTCCAAGTGGGTTGTGGTTCTCCAGTGATGAGTGAACATTTTTAATCGGTATTTTGACCTATAGCATTATTTCCTAACGCCTGGGGAATCTTGTGAATTGCTTTGCTTTAAGAGTCGCCAAGCTTTTGACAAACTTTGTAGCAGCATTTTTGCTCAACTCGTTCAGTCATTTTGAGAGAAATCAAAAAATCTAACGAACATGTATCCTCGGTGCAAGCAAGCGCTGAGTGGCACATCTGAATGCTGAGAAAAAATTTAAATATACATATTAAGCTGGCTTTTTCCACTGTGTACAGTGGTACCACCCAAGTATCATTACTTTAGGTGGAAAAATTCAAAGTCAGGTACTTTTTAGACAGATTTTGTATTCTAGTACACAATAGATTTTTAAATTGCTTAATGTAGCAGTGTAGTAAAGTACAGAATATTTAATGCCGATAATATCTTGCATGATTATATATGTGACAAAAACATCCTGTTTTTTATTGGTGATTATTATCTGTGGTTTCACATAACCATGGTAAATTTTGGATGCAAATAAGAGGGCCTTTGCTGTGTGGTTTGATTACATCACTCTTCTGCTGTTGAACATCTTTTGGGCTCAAAAACTGGATTCTTCTAGATTTTAGATATATTTTGAAATGTTCTTTGAATTATTTATCTCAATAACAAAGAAAGTGAATAGAAATGAAGAGCTACACTTTTTGTCACCCTGGAATTATGCTTCATATTGATGAGAACAGCTTTTAAAGAAGAAAAGTATTAGAGGTAAATTCTGTACATACTTTCAGAAATATCTGTATTTGGGTAATAAAAAATATTTAGTGGATACAGTTATCAATTAAAGATTTAGTTATGATTAAAAAAATCAGGTACGAATTTATTCTTGGCTTAAAAACATCATTCTTTTACTTTCTGTGTGTATTTTTAATAACAGTGAAAGCTTGGTTTACAAATGTCATTGGTTCCTGAAAGCTATTTGTCATCTGACGTGCTCAAAAACTGAAACTTTTTCTTCCGTGGAAATTAATGTAATATGGAGCTCACAGATGAATGCTTACGTAAATTTTACAGTGGTACATTTTATAAAAGCTAGTAACTCATAATCAATCAAAATCATTAAATTTAAGACAGAACGACAAATACAATGGTTAAATAGATGAAAATTTAAGTTTACAATACCTGTACTGAGAAGGAGAAGAGATACTAGTGTTTAGATGGAGTGCGATTGTATAAAAACATCAGATGACTCTTTTTGAGGTATCTGTGACTTAATGTCACTCAACTCAGCTTCAGACTCGCTGGATCTTCATTTTACTCAAAAGTTGTCTTGTGTGATTTGTATCTGTTAGGTTTTAAAATTTTTCTAAATAACACTGTCATTGAACGTACTTATAGTCTAGCTACTGCATTATTAAGAAAATGTTGTTACATATAAACTTTGCATCTTACTCTTTTTTAGAAATTTCACTGATTAAAGAAATAAGATCAGAGCCTTTTCTTCCAAGACATTATCCATTCTTGCTATTGCAATTTTTCTTATGGCCCTAGTGTATCCCCTGTACATATTCTATTGCAAGATAAATAACTTCGGAGGTACCTTTGGACCAAAAATGTTTATTCATATGTAGGAAAAGAAATAATTCAATGTAAAAAGGTTTGATGCATGACAGCATTTATAGCTAATAAGCATTTTAGTAATATACTGTGCAGTTCACATAACTATAGCCTAACTACACTGGTGTGCAAAAATTAAGGACGAAGTCGAAAAATTAGCATATCACCTGAACGAAGAGGCAGAGTGGACAGAAAGACCAGTCAGGAGATTAAGTAAGGTGATGTACGGTAGCACATGTGCAGATATGCAGGTAGACGTAATGTCTGAGTAGTATAAAGCATGTTGTCGGTGTAAGATCAGTATTTCTGGCAAAGAGATTGCACGCCGTATAGCAGTTAAAATCACACCGAGTTGCTGCCTCAGCGAGAAATGGCGAATAATCAATCTGTTAGACGACATCTGGTTGCTTTTACCCGAGGTCGAATCATTGGGAAGTTGGAGGAAGGCCGCAGTGTGACGAGTGTGGCTGCAGAGTTCGGAATTGCTCACAGCATCGTTTCACGACTTTGGAGACAATTTCAAACTACAGTAACAGCTATCCGGGGTTTAGTAGTGGTCGTCCACGAGGAGCCACACCCGCAGATGACCGGTATATTGCCTTACAGACCAGAAGAAACAGGCGGCAGACAGCGGGAGAAATCGCTATACACAGGCGACTGGACGACCGATATCGCGTTTTACCGTGGCCAGAAGACTGCACGGTGGTGGTCTGTTTGCACGACATCCTGTACGGTGTGTACCTCTAACGCCTGCCCATTGTAGAAGGCGTTCTCTGTGGTGCCGGGAACACCGGAATTGGACAGACAATGAATGGGGACGAGTACTCTTTACAGATGAGAGCAGATTCAGTCTGAGTAGCAATTCTCATCGCATACTCATCTGGAGAGAGCGGGGAAGCCGCAATCATCCCTCGAACATCATTGAAAGGGACAGGTATGGAGGTGGCGGTGTTCTCGTTTGGGGAGGCGTCATGCTTGGTAGTCGTATAGACCTTCACATCTTCGACGCAGGTTCAGTCAACGCGACCCGTTATTGTAATGAGATTCTTCTTCCATATGTGCGTGTCTTTGTAGAGGCACTATGGGTCCGCAGTTCCTTTTCATGGATGACAATGCACCATGTCATCACACAGTAGCTGCCGAACAGCTCTTAGAGAGTGAGGATATTGAACGTATGGATTGGCCGGCACGATCTCTGGATCTAGGCAGACGATGGGATTTTCTAGGCAGACGCTTGGCAGCTTGTACCTTACCACCAGTAATGATTCCGGAGCTTCGATTGCCACTGCAAGATGAATGGGCAGCAATGCCTCAACAACTCATTGACATCCTGATTCTCAGCATGGGCAGACGCTGTGAAACCTGCCTAGCAGTCAGGGGAGATCATATCCCCTATTAAAGGCCGGATGTTTCTTGCTGGACACCCATCACAGGGATGTTTCGGCCTTCAGTTGCATTGCGCTCCATGCTACTTTTTCAATAAAGCTTCTTTTTATTCCTCTGATTTCTCTTTTAGTAAGTGTTGCTTACATTACTCATTTCCTTACGTATTGGGGATCTTACGGTATTAAATGTGTTGATTTGGAAAGCTTTTGTACAAAGTTATATTGAAAAAACTGTCTCGTCCTTAATTTTTGCACACCAGTGTAGCTATGCGACTAGACAGTCTACAAAATCGCTACGTGATTAAATGCATCCCGATTTATACATGCCTAACTCACTAAATGTACCAGTCAGTACTGGTTAATATTATGGACATGGATTGAGATATGCATGATTTATTTATAATTTTAAAAATTAAATCATATTATTAACATAGAAAATACTGAGAATGCCATTATATCTGCAACATATTAATTTTTATGTTTTAAATTCATCGTTTAGCTAGAGTCATCTAGTAGGCAACAAAAAATACCAATGTGTCAGAACCCCACAAGTCAACCTTCAACGCAACCTATTCGTGATTTCCTTCAAGCCAAAGTGAATATCCTGAGGTCACTTGCTACAAGTTTTTTTTGTTTTTTTTTTCCCTATGTGTTTAGCAAGGGGAGTATTAAAATAATGTTCCAAGCCCTGAGTGTTAATTCTGTCATATGTTAGTTCAAGCATCTTTGAAAATCATTGGTTGCCATCTTGAGGGTTCTCAACTTGACACTGTCCATTCTGTGAAAACTAAATTGTTGAGGCAAGGTCTCACTTTTATCTTTCTCAGAATCAAAATCAGAATATTAATGAAGTGCTACTCTTTTATCTTACCATAGATGAATATTATATATTTTCGTAAAAGTGATCTGCTTTTAAGTTAGCAAAAATAAAAATATTTGGTGTATGTATATATAAATTTTCAATAGTAAATTGTCAGGTGCACATAATGAAGTTTAAAGTAAAAATTGCATTGCAGGATTGAGACTTGAGGAGACCCTAAACTATTTGAGATTTGGGCCGATTATAAAAGCTATTGTATGATTTTGGGGGGCTACCAAGAAGATGGGAGCCCCAAGCTATAGCTTGTGAAGCTTATACACAAATCAAGCACTGAAAAGTTGGAATTTGTTGTATATCTTGTGGGTAATTATTTCACAAGACACTGTATTTAATTACATGTTACTTTATTGTGTACCAAACACATTATCCTCCCATAGGTATACTCCATAGGTACGTATCACTACAACTACCCACATTCCACTCTTGGCTCTGGTTTACAATTAATTCGCATGCTTGCAATGCTTGACGCTGCACCAGCTTTAAGTTTGATTATGATTAAGTTCTTGATACACCACATCCCTTCCCCTTTTTCACAACTGCAGTCTATCTGGGGGACGTCCTTCTACCGGACCGATGCAGAGGTTGTGGCATAGCAGGCTTCTTTGGTAGCCTGCTTATGTTATATAGGTCCGGTGGATGGAACATTCGGTAAAACCTAGGCCTCGGAAGATGACACAGACTCATCTACCTTGTGGCTATTATCTTTGGATTGTTCTGGAATTCCACGCTTATCAGGCTCTTTGGAAATCACGAGAGCTGGAGGTAGACGTATGCAGCCATCATCAAGTATGGTTCCTCCATCAACGCATCTGATCGACATGTCGCCACCATAGCTGACCATCTACATTTATAGTGTAATGAAGCCGCCCATCCTTGGATTGGACGGTTCCAAATTTAAATTTTCTGTCACCTTGGTGATAATTTCTTATTGCCATTTTATCGCCAACTCTAAATCCTTGGTTTGCAAACTCGTAGGTTTCTTTTCGAACTCCGTCTTCTACCCTTCTTTGTAGATTTGGTCTCAATAAATCTTTTCTTCTTCAAATTTCCCTCTTCAGCATTAACATTGTAGGGCTCTGTAGATTAGTTAAATTCACAGCTTTCCTATATTGCGTAAAAAATGTACTGAGTTTTTGTCTTAAAGTTCCTGGATAATTTTGCATGGTTCTTAAAGATTCTCTTATTGTAAACACATACCATTCAGCCTGATTTAAATGGCGCTGTAGTTTTGTGTTCGATTCCATTCCTTTGTAGAAATATCTTAAACTCGTGAAGTGAATTGTGACCACTTATCACTCATTAACAATACTGGTAATCCAAATCGTGCAAAAAAGTTCCAAAACATTCTACTGTTTTGAAAGTCGAGCTTGATTTCATTGGATAGGTTTCTAGCCATTTTGAGTGGACATCGACGATTATCAAAAACATATGTGCAAAAATAGGTCCTGCATAATTAATGTGAATAAGTTCCATTTTAGCACTTTGGGTAATGAACTTTTACTTTAGGAGGATCTATTTTATGTTTTGCATATTCGGAACAGTTTTAGCAATATTTTCAATCTATATCATTCCAAAACACGTAAGATATATCAATTGCTTTCATCTGTACAGTCCCTAAATTTGCATGGTGCCACTCTTTCAAAACATTCTCACGGTATCGTTTTGGAATACAAACTTGTTGACCATACATTATACAGCCATCCTGGTCCATCTCCCTTCTTTTCAATTCACTGCTACTTTGAAGTATTCGTAGCAGAGAACTGAGTTCTGCATCAATTTCAGTTTCTTTAAGCAAATCACTGGGAGTGATTGGAAGAGTTTCAATCGGTTGTAGTTGAAAAATAGTTGCATCATCCTCGATAGACAGTTGTTCTATGAGTTCGTTGGTAATCATGAGAGAAAGCCAGAATTACCATGCTCATTTGTTTTATGGTAAATAATGTCGAATTGGAATGACTGTAAAGCCAAAGCGTAATGCAGGAGTCTTTTTGCTGATGCATCAGTTGCTAATGTTAAGGGCAATTTTGGATCATAATGCATCAAAACTTTCTGTGAACAAATACAATTCTTTTTTAATGTTTAGAAAAGCCACCTGACAATCTTTCGTCCAAAGCCATTTTGGGTTTTTCTTAGTTGGCATAATGGATTTGCTATTGTTGCTAATTTAGGGCAAAATTTTCCAAAAAAATTAACCAATCCCAAAAAACTTTTAACTTCCTGGACATTTCTGAGTCTTATGACTTTTGCAATCGCTGATATTTTTTCATCAGTTTTATGTAAACCATTATCATCAATTTTATGACCTAAAAATTGTATCTCATCCTGAAAAAAATCTACTTTTCTTTAAATTTAATTTCATTCCATGAGTCGAAGGAACTTTTTTAAAGTGTTTAAATGTGTCTCATCATCAGACCCTGTTATTCGCGCATCATCCATGAAGACCTTACACCCTCCCATTCCTTGGAATAGCCCGTCAATGTAACGTTGCCAGATTACCGCATTTAGCCCGGACATTAATCTCTTAGGCTTTTATAATCCCGTCTGTGTGTTTATTGTTAGCAATTTTTGAGTCTCAGGGTGTACTTTAATTTGTAAATAAGCATGTTTAAAGTCAATTTTTGGAAAATGCTTTCCCCCACTCAAACTTGAAGATATTTCCTCTATGGTCGGCAAAGGGTGTTGATGTATAACGATATTTGGGTTTACTGTCACCGAGTCGTCAGCGCACAGTCGTATAGAGCCGTTCGGCTTAACTATTGGTACCACCGGAGTTGCCCATTCCTATGTTTCAACCTTTTTCGATTATACCTTTTTTTTTTTTCCCCAAGTGATCAATTTCTTCATCTATCCGGCCCTTTAACGCAAATGGTACAAATGGTCTAGCTCAACAAAATTTTTGTGAAACATTTGGCTTTAATTCAATTTGAACCTCATAATTTTTTAATCTCTTCTAATTTCCCGTCAGAATTATATTATTCCAATAATTTATTTAAACTACTGTTTTGAGAGACAGAAATTGATTTTATTGAGATCCAATCTAAATTTATCTCTGCAAGCCATTCTCGACCAAATATTGTATCAAGGTTTTCTTTAACAATGTAAAGGTTTAAATTTTTATTTTGACTTTTATATTCTACCTTAACTGTAGTAAGTTCTAAAGGTATCGGTTTTTCTCCATTATATTTTTTAAATACTAGAATTGTATTTTTAATTTTCCTTTTCGAAATTTGCCGGAAATTTTTTAAACTCATTACGGATTGTCCCCCCCCCCTGTATTTAGTTCCATCGCTACCGGTTTTCCTTCTATGTTTACTTGGACCATTACGGGCCGTTTCAATTTTTCACCTCACTGGAATGTATGCTGTTTTTAGGAACTGTGTTTTCATTTCCTACATCTAATTTTTTTTTGCTTTGTTTTCATTCTTACAGCGTTTTTAGCGTTGTAGCATGCTGTTTCAATGTGTCCGATTTTCTTACAAAATCTGCAGATACTTGCCTTAAATTTACAAGAATTTCTATCATGGTCAGTCCCCGTATGCATATTTCACAAGTGCACATCTGTGTAGCCACCGAGAGAGTGACTTCTAGGATGGACAAATGAGCATCCAGTAATATTTCTGTCATGTCACATGACCTTTCGCGTGCTTTAAAATTTAAGCAAGATGGTTGAAAATATTCTGCCATGCAATTTTCTGTACAAAATAATTAAAGCATCGTCGATTGCTTCTGAAACTTTTCATTGAGAAGTTAGATCAAATATAGGCAATTATGAAGATTTCACTACCTGGTTGAAATAAATACAAACACATGTTGGATAATCGCAAAAATATCGATGTGAAATATTACTTAATAAGTGGTAAATAAGATGAAGAAAGAAATATGTGATAAACATCTGAGCCCAAATGCAATCTTTACATAAAACTAAGCATGTGAGAAAAATAATTGCACCAATTATATATGTAAATAGAAGTCAGCATATTTTATTGAAGTCTATATGAAAAAGATGTTCTATAATAATAGCCAATGCAGAATTTTATTCAAAGTGAACTTTACTAATTTCCATTCGTATACGTTTAGTGTGTTAAATTTCACATTTAATAACTGGCTCACTCTTAAATGTACTGTCTACACAAGAAATACTCATCGAACAGATTGAATTTATCTTATTCACAACGAATATATTCAATTTATTTACATATAATTTTTAATGTTAGCAATGGATATAATCAGATCATATGTATTCTGAATCTTACACTTTAAAAATTAAAAGAATGCAAGCACTGAAATAAAAAAACAGTAGATTCATTGTAACCCTTTCAGTCATTCTCAGCTCAATTAAACAAATATACACTTGAATTCTCTTAATCCACATAATATGCCGTGAACATCAATCCAAATATTTATGCGTGACAAAAATCGCGAAAGTGAAGTGTCAGTGATTAATTAAACTCAGAAAACAAAAGCACTAGCAGATTTCTTCTATTACGCCATATATTTATAACTGCGAAACAAATGCAAATTAAAACGTAAACAACGTATGCTTACATGCACGAAGAGCAATAGCAGCTCATTTGTCCATTTTCGAAACCCCTCCCTCAGTGGCTATGCTGATGTGAACTTGTGAAATATGCTCCCCGTATATCGCGAACACATTTTGCCTTTAGCACTTTTAGCTGAGAAATTTTGTTTTTCAAACTTTTATTTTGGAGCGACTGACTTAGATTTACCTTTATTTCTAGCACTAAACTCCTCAATTTCTACTGGTTTCCCAATTATTTCCTTTGCACCTTTTAACGCTTTTTCCATTGCCAAAGCTATTTTTAAAGTGTCATCTAAACTGATGTTATCCTGCTAAAAAATTCTATCCAGAATAGCCCTATCTCTTAGCCCACTAAGAAATACGTCTCGCAACATCGTATTTAACATGTTCTGATCGTAAGCACACGGTATGGCAAGTTACCTTAACCCCTTGGGTACATTTGACGTCTGAGACACGTCATTCACTTTCTTTCCCCTAGGAGCGGATGGCGTGTCTAAGACGTCAAACCAAAAATTAAACTCTTGGGTACATTTGACGTCTGAGAGACGTCATTCACTTGTTTTCCCTAGGAGCGGATAATTCATATACTTAGCACGAAACATTCAAATGCTGATTTGATAAACACAGGTAAAAGGAGAAAAAATGAAGGTGGCGATAGAGAAAATATTATAAAACCGGCATCTGTGCTTGAGTATAATAAATTTATGGGAGGCGTTGATAAACAAGACCAGTTGCTAGCGTGCTTCCCAGTTATGAGAAAATGTGTAAAGGGTTATAAGAATTTTTTTTTATCTAATAGATATGGCCTTTCATGTTTTATATTCTAAACCAAACCAAGACTGCACCAACTGCACAACCAAACCAAGACGATATTGCCGAAGAATTGCTGGAGCAATTGTCATTGCCAAATAATAAATGTCGTGGACGCCCGTCAAGTAGCGATACAAAAAACCATTTCGTTTGGCAGCGAAAAATTGGGCACACTTTCCTGAGAACATTCCGTCAACTAAGTCCAAGCAACACCTTGGAAAAAGGTGCCGTGTTTGTTATAAGCATAATATTAGGAAAAAGACTATGTGGCAATGCAAACAATGCAAAGTAGCACTGCATTTACTTACTTGCTTTGAAAAATATCACACTCTGCATAATTATTAGTAATTGGTTTTTTGTTATAGCTTGAATTTATTTCATTTAGTTTTATTTTGTTATTAATTTATTTTTGTTTTGCAATTCTAATTACTTGAAGACATCTTAATACTACATATGTCAACAATATTTTAGAAATAAATAAATTCTTACGTAAAATGTACTGCTTTTACATTCTACTCCAAGCAACCAAAAATTATATCTATTCCACATGCAAATATTTTCTCAAATAAATCCGTACCCAAGGGTACCTGTCATATACACACTAATTGTTTCCCCCTCGTGCTGCTTTCGATTTTAAAATTTTCGATGTGCCTCAAGTAGCCCCTCGGTTACTCAAGTAGAAAGTGGAGACTCTGAGGATGTTTTCTCCTCTACTTTAAAATGCCTTATTGGAATCTCCCACGAACCAGCAGTAGATATTCATATTCTACTGCAAGCCTTTCAAAGGGCCCTGCCAAAGCTTATTCAGGCAGACGCTCTTACGAAGGCCTTCCTAATTTATGAAAGCTATGTTATGCATTAAAATTAGGATTATTCGGCTGTAACCTTTTCATAACGGCCTTAAATTCAATTGTCAAAACATACAAAGTTCTATTACCAACGAGAGACTCACTTAACCCCAGGGAGAACTACCAAAATTGGAAATTATGATATGTACTCGACTGACAGGGTGTCATTAGCCAGGCAAGCAAGTGGTGGCACCTGTATCTACGTGAAGCGTTCGATTAAGCATCACATGATACCCCCTGATTTAAGTATTTTGGAAGCGACAATCATCAAAATTTCCCTCCAAAATTCTCCCCCACTAACAATCATTTCGGCATACTTACCTCCACTTTCAGCTGCATGTGGAAGAAGTACTTTTCCTGTCAGTGATTTTGATAAACATTTAGCAATATCAAATCACCTAATTATTGCCGGCGATCTAAATTCATTTCATACCGCTTGGTTTTGCCCTAACAAGAGCAGGTATGGCATTAGTCTAAATTCATGGTGCCAGAGTAACCATGTACAGATCATACCTCCTACTCTCCCGACTTTCTACCCTGTTAGAGGGTCCCCTGTAGTTCTTGATCTGGCTGCCTTCTGGAATGCCAATTTTAGGTATGAAATAAAAGTGATTCAAGACTTTGGTTTTGATTACTATCCAGTTTTGATTACCTTAGATGTTCAAAGTCGTTTCTCAAAATTACAGGAGCAAGTCTCTACAGATTGGGACGATTTTAGATTTATCTTGGAACGTACTGCTACCCTACCCTATCGAAATTTCCAGCAATTCGGACTTTAACAGGTGCTTACAAAATTTAGAGTCCATACTCAAAGAAATGAGAGTTGCGGCTTCCAAACCTATTTTCTATCCGGGTGTCAGACTCCCACCTGAGACTAAATCCAAAATTAAGCAGCGAAACGTTTTGCGAAAACTTTGGCAAAGGTCGCGCGATCCCAGTATCTGCGCCGAACTTCGTAAAATACAGAACGAGATAAGGACTGAAACCCGTCTTTTTAAACAGACGGAGTGGAAACACTACATTGAGTTCTTAACGACTGAAGATAATTCGGTTTGGCATGCCGCCGCCCAAATACACAAAGAATCTAGACACATTCCGCCCCTTCAAACGGCTGATGACGCACAGATGGCTTACACCGACACTGAAGTTTTAGCCGACAGCCTTGCAACACAGTTTACTCCAAATAACGACGCCTACTGTAACTGGCCGGTTACATAGACATACATTCACGTGTTGATGAGTTTTATAACACAACCTATCACGCCTGAACTGAGGCCCACTGATCCTAAAGAGGTGATGGAGTACATCGAAAGACTAAAGCCAAAGATTGCATAGATTGTATCTCTAATCGCATGATTAAGAATTTCCCCGTCATGTTTGTTGTTTGGATTACGGTCCTTATTAATTTTATGCTCAGGAGAAGCTACTTCTCCGACCGTTGGAAAACTGCAGCGGTCATCCCCATTCCAAAATCAAGGCAAAATTTAAATTTACCCTTCAATTACAGACCTATTAGTCTGATTTCTTCACTCTCCAAAGTAGTATATGAATTTGTCTTACTTAATCGCCTGAATGAATTCTGTCGAGATCAAAATTTGATCATCCCGGAACAATTCGGCTTTCGATCTAAACACTCCGCTGTACACCAGTTATTACGTGTAGTGGAATTCATTCATAAAGGCTTTCGTAAGCGAGAAAAAACTGGAATCGTCTACCTCGACGTGGACAAAGCCTTTGACTGGGTTTGACACGACGGACTTATATACAAGCTCATGCGGCTTGGTTTTTCGGCTCACTTCATTAAAATTATTCCGTGAAATATTCGGACTGGAATCGTCTGGAATTATTAATTCGTACTTGACCGGACGAAGTTTCCGCGTATGAATTAACCACGAATTCTCCTTTCCCCGCCCTATCTATGCTGGAAGAGATAACAGTTTCACTTTAATAAACAATATAAAATTCTATCTATAACGTTATTAATACTTTAATAATAGGGAATAAAATGTGTCGTTGAAAATGAAACAGAATCATATATAAAGTATATATAAGCTCTAGGTGTTTCCTTTTAGCTATGTTGCACTTTAAGAATTTATATTGTCTTACATTGTTTTAAATAATTGATTTTTATTTGAATTTCCTGTATTTTAATTCTATGTTCTAAATGAAGATTAATTTTGTTTTCATTAGAAGTCAACACAAGTAAAATTTTGTTTCAGTTCTTAGCGAAAAGTGTTTACGTAACAAAATATTATTTTATTCTGATTGATAAATGTTCCCGGTGTGCATAATTTTTTCAGTATTTTTATAACTGTATTGCTATCAATGAATAAGTTGTGTGTTTTGTTTTATTTTATTAATAATATTAACGGATATTATTTCCTCTTGGAGAATAGAAATTATTAAAAAGTGAAAAGGGTTTTATCTAGTATATTATTTAAACTGTGCCACTAATGTTTTGTTTTTATGCAATAAGAATACTTTTTTTGAAATAATATTTTAGTTGCCATTATTCTGAAAAGGCATTCTAAAACTTGCTGCATTTTTGAATTGTGTGTTTATCAAATTTTTAAATTATTATTTCGCAATATTTGAGAACAACTTATATATCTAATTGTGTTTTTCGAAAAGAACTGTAGTCGAAAATTAATTTCTTAAAGCATTTAGGATTTTGTAGACATCACTGGCATAACTAATAGAAAATTAATTTCTTAAAGCATTTAGGATTTTGTAGACATCACTGGCATAACTAATAGAAGTTAAATTCTATTTTTGGGATTTTATGTTTCACTAAATTTGTGCATTATATTGCCCATTAGCAAGTGTAATAATCCTTGTTAAATGTTAGTTTCATTTTCGAAGAAATCTCAGGTTAATGATCTTTTTCGACGCTGTTTTTCAAATATTATGTAATTGTTAAGGGTAATTAAGAAATGCATAAAATTTCTGAACATATAATTTTTCTTCAAACAAATATTGAACTTTTCAACGGACATTGAAAGTACGATACTGTGGCATTTTTGGGACTAACCAGAAAAAAAGGATCTGCTAGTGTTAGCCACAGTACTGGGTCTGCCCGTTTCAGATAATTTGAAACTGATTCAACTCAAAGAGCTAATTACGCATGTAGACAAAAAATTTCATAAATTGCCAATTAAGTTAAAGTTCTGAAACACCTACTTTAGTGAATCTTCGAAGTAACGAAGGTAAACATCTACATATAAAACGGCGTACTCAACTAAATCGCTTATTGCAAAAATTGAAGAGAACTGCTTGGAACCAAGGGGAGACCCAACCCCATGAAGTGAACTTTTCTAGAATCATCCTGATTCTATACTGTTGAATGAATCATCCCGATTCTGTGCTGTTGAATGAATCATCCCGATTCAATGAAGTATGAAGACAATCATCCTGATTCTATGCTGTGCGATGAATCATCCCGATTCAGTGAAGTTTGAAGTGAATCATCCCGATTCAAGAAGTTTATAGTGAATCATCCCGATTCAATGAAGTAGGAAGAGAATCATCCTGATTCTATGGAGTTTCGAGTGAATCATCCCGATTCAATGAAGTATGAAGAGAATCCTCCTGATTCTGTTTTGTGTGATGAATCATCCCGATTCAATGAAATTTGAAAGGAATCATCCCGATTCAGAAATGATTGAATGAATCATCCTGATTCAATGTAGTTTGGAGAGAATCATCCCGATTCTATGCTGTTGATGAATCATCCCGATTCAATGAAGTTTGACCCGACTCAATGAAGTAAGGAAGGCATCACCTTGATTCTATGAAGTTCTGAATGAATCATCCTGATTCAGTGACGTGTGAAGAATATGAAAAGCACAAAAATATATTATGGTCATCGACGTCTTACGAACCAAGTGATAGAGTATAGGAGACGAGGCAGACCAAACCAACATATTTCTGGCTTTTCGTCGAGACGTCGTACGAGCCAGAGGGGGAGTCTATAACCCCACAGCTCAATGAGCGTCACCTAGCGGCCGCGGGAATAAACACCGGCCAAAAAAGATAATAGCCGTCAGTCAATGTACGGGAGTCATGAACTAAGCATGTTGTTTCCCCGAGATGTTGTTCCTCGAGATTTACTTTGTAACTTAACTGTGAAATTATAACGCCCTTAATTGTAATGTTTTATCTTAATTGTGTTTTGTTAATTAAAACTATTTAAAAAAGTTAAGTGAGTCTTTTGTTTATGGTAAATTTGGTTATAATCCTACTTTAGTATGTACAAAACACATCATCCTCGCATACACACGTATCACTACAACTACTCTCATTCCAGTCTTGGTTCTGGTTTTACAATAACTTCGCGCGCTTGCGATGCTTGACGCTGTGCCAGCTTTAAGTTCGATTATGATTAAGTTCTTGATACACTACAGAATTAAATACATTTTTCCACTTAAATGCTTACTTTGTTAAATATAGCTTTTTAAATACCTATGTATTATATTTGATGCAATATGTAAATATATCAAGGTGTATATAAAGGTAAATCATGTGTGCGCTCTGTTTGATTAATTGCACAAGAGGGGATCATGCACTTATATAAAATAAAATTCTTTGTTAACGTTCGACATCAGTAAATTTTGGAAGGAAATATTAATTACTAAGAGATCAAAAGCTCTAGATTTGAAGTTTGCCTTCACTCCTAATATCTGCTCCTAGAAGTAATGCATAGACATTGATGAGTTATCGTCTGGTACTGCTTAACTACAAGTACACAAGATAGGCTTCAAACTTAGAAATCTAATATAAATTTTGCTAGTTATAACTTGTAGATAAAAGAAACAAACTGAACTGTGGGGCTTCTCCTTAACTTAGAATAGCAGCTGCTTACTGCTACGTTGAGGTTAAGACATCATTACAAAAACAGAGTTTATCAAGATCTACAACACACTTTGAGTTTGAACTGGAAACTAGCAAATCTGCCACTTACCAAACTCTGAAAATCTTCTTCAACTTGTAGAGTTGCGCGCCTCCAACCTGCACGCAACCAAGAGGTGACTGTTGAAAC